>NC_133161.1:114017120-119017120 GCF_040802235.1 Manis javanica | reverse complement strand
TTTTCTCTCTAGCTGCCTTTAAAACTCTTTCCTTGTCCTTGATCCTTGCCATTTTAATTATTATGTGTCTTGGTGTTGTCCTCCTTGGATCCTTTCTGTTGGGGGTTCTGTATAATTCCATGGTCTGTTCGATTATTTCCTCCCCCAGTTTGGGGAAGTTTTCAGCAATTATTTCTTCAAAGACACTTTCTATCCCTTTTCCTCTTTCTTCCTCTTCTGGTATCCCTATAATACGAATGTTTTTCCTTTTGTATTGGTCACATATTTCTCTTAGTGTTGTTTCATTCCTGGAGATCCTTTTATCTCTCTCTATGTCAGCTTCTATACGTTCCTGTTCTCTGGCTTCTATTCCTTCAATGGCCTCTTGCATCTTATCCATTCTGCTTATAAATCCTTCCAGGGATTGTTTCACTTCTGTGATCTCTTTCCTGACATCTGTGATCTCCTTCCGGACTTCATCCCACTGCTCTTGCATTTTTCTCTGCATCTCATCCCACTGCTCTTGCATTTTTCTCTGCATCTCATCCCATTGCTCTTGCATTTTTTTCTGCATCTCTGTCAGCATGTTCATGATTTTTATTTTGAATTCTTTTTCAGGAGGACTAGTTAGGTCTGTCTCCTTCTCAGGTGTTGTCTCTGTGATCTTTGTCTGCCTGTAGTTTTGCCTTTTCATGGTGATAGAGATAGTCTGCAGAGCTGGTACAAGTGACCGCTGGAAGAGCTTCCCTTCTTGTTGGTTTGTAGCCTTTTCCTGGGAGAATAGCGACCTCTAGTGGCTTGTGCTGGGCAGCTGTGCGCAGACAGGGCTTCTGCTTCCTGCCCAGTTGCTTTGGGGTTTATCTCCACTTTTGCTGTGGGCTTGGCCTGGCTGGGGCTGTTCCTCCAAAATGGTGGAGCCCCGTTAGAGGGGGAGCAGCCAGGAGACTATTTATCTCCGTAAGGGGCCTCTGTGCTCCCTGCTGCCCAGGGGGTTAGAGTGCCCAGAGATCCCCAGATTCCCTGCTTCTGGTCTAAGTGACCTGTCCTGCCCCTTTAAGATTTCCAAAAAGCACTCTCCAAACCAAAACAACAACAGCAACAATGAGAGAGGGAACAGAAAGGAAAAAAAAAAAAAAACACGCGATTTTTTTTTTTTTTCCTCAGGTGCCGGTCCCAGGCACCCGCTCACTGGTCCTGCTGCCCTGTCTCCCTAGCACCAGGGTCCCTGTCCTTTCAAGGCTTCCAAAAAGCACCCACCCACCGGTCCCGCAGGGAAGGAACGCTCAATATTCTTGGTCCTCAGGCACTGGTCCCACGCACCCGCTCACCAGTCCTGCCGCCCTGCCTCCCTAGCACCGGGGTCCCTGTCCCTTCAAGGCTTCCAAAAAGCACTTGGCAAAAAGAGAGAAAAAAAAAAGGGGAAAAACGCGCGATTTCTTCCGTCCTCAGGTGCTGGTCTCAGGCACCCACCCACCGGTCCCACAGGGAAAAATGCGGGATATTCTTTGTCCTCAGGTGCCGGTCCCAGGCACCCGCTCACCAGTCCCGCCGCCCTGCCTCCCTAGCACCGGGGTCCCTGTCCCTTTTAGGCTTCCAAAAAGCACTCGCAGAAAAGAGAAAAAAAAAAGGGGAAAGACGCGCGATTTCCTCTGTCCTCAAGTGCCGGTCTCAGGCACCCGCCCACCGGTCCCGCAGGGAAAAACGGGGGATATTCTTTGTCCTCAGGCGCCGGTCCCAGCCACCCGATCACCAGTCCCGCCACCGTGCCTCCCTAGCACTGGGGTCCCCGTCCCTTCAAGGCTTCCAAAAAGCGCTTGCCAAAAAGAGAAAAAAAAAAAAAAGGGGAAAAACGCGCGACCTCCTCCGTCCTCAGGCACTGGTCTCAGGCACCCGCCCCCAGGTCTCGCAGGGAGAAACGCGGGATATTCTTTGTCCTCCGGCGCCGTTCCCAGGCACCTCCTCACCGGTCCCGCCACCCTGCCTCCCCAGCAACGGGGGCCCGTCCCTCTAAGGCTTCCAAAAGGCGCTCGCCAAAAAAAAAAAACTGCTCCGGTTTCTCTCCACCCGCCGGGAGCCGGGGGGAGGGGCGCTCGGGTCCCGCCGGGCTGGGGCTTGTATCTTACCCCCTTCACAAGGCGCTGAGTTCTTGCAGGTGTGGATGTGGTCTGGATGTTGTCCCGTGTCCTGTGGTCTCTATTTTAGGAAGATTTTTCTTTGTTATATTTTCATAGCTCTATGTGTTTTTGGGAGGAGATTTCCACTGCTCTACTCACGCCGCCATCTTGGCTCCCGCCTCCAATTTTCTTTCTTTTTATTGATGTTTGTGGTATATCTTTATAGTTTTTTTGTCTCTAATAAAGAAAGAATAATTTTATATACCTGATGCTTATCAGTCTGTTGGGGAGGATGAGAAGAATGATGAAGAAGGAATCTATTATATCCATCTATATTAGTTTGATAATTACTTTCTATCTTCCTTACTCACTTAGGTGCCTGAGAAGTGCAGGAATGATATCTTTCTTTTTTAAACTGCAAATTACTTTTTTATTGTTTCTGTATTTTATTAGAGTAAAATAAAATATAATAAAATTTACATTATTTCTTTGATCCATTTTTACTTTTTTTTTCTTTTGAATGAAATTATGTATTTTAAAAATACATGGTCCAAAAAGAAGGTCCCTGTGATTTACAAATAGTTCTTCACTCTGATTCACAATGAAATGAATCGTTTTGGCTCTTGAATTTTACTGAATAGTTTTAATGATTCACACTGACAATTCTAATGGTATCATAAGTGAAAATTATTTGAGTTAAAAAAAAACAATAATTATATGTACAGACTCAGTTCACTTAAAATGTAATGCAGATTTTATTGGAGTTTTGTCGGCAGAATGGCTAACATGGAATTCCAAGTAACCCATGAATATTACCTATCTTATCTTAAATTGTATGATTTTTTCATGGTATTTTCTCTAATCAAGAATATCCCAATACTTTGAAATATTGAATAATGAACTTTTTGCACAGAAGAATTTATCTTCTGTGGAATTTTAACTTTAGGAGTAAGATTGAATTTATGCTAAGTATTGGATAAAAAATGATGAACAAAACAGAATTCCTGTCCTCATGGAGTTTATAGTCTATATTTGTTAAATAAAAAAATGGTATGGTAACCTGCATTTTAATTTTGTGAAGAAAGCTTCTATATTGGCATATATTTTCCAAATGAAATATGTTTCAGTCAATAGTCATTTTATGTGAAAATACCTTAATATTTATTTTGGTTTTTTTTTCACATGGTATATTTGATTAGAGACCTATGAGATGATATAGAGGAATAAGAAGATAAGAAACACCTGTTATTCCGTCATTCCTAGATACTCATTGTTAGCATTCTTATGTATACTTTTCTATCTTTTTAGGCACAAAAATATATATACATCACAATATGGAATCATATTGTCTATTCTGTTGAGTAATCTGCTTTTCAACAAATTATCTCTTACCTCACCATTTTTGTAACTTCAGTTCCATTATATGGCTATCAGAAGTTATTCATTCAGACTCCTAAATGTGCTTCCCAAATTTTTAACTAATAATAACTACATAATAATAGCTATGAAATAATAATTTTAGCTACAATATAAATCCTTGTACATGCTTTTGCATTCATATATTGAATTATTTCTTAAATTATTATAATTAAAATTTTTGAGGTAAAGGCCACACACATTTTTAAGACTTCTGATGCATTTGATTATATCAGATAATATATTTAATTGGCCTAGAATGTTTATTGAGTTTATGAATAAGTAAATGGACATTGAATAAGTAAAAGTATTCTTATTACATTGTCATGAGTACATAATTCTTTTCTATTAGGATATTCACAATTCAAATTTAGTTAAAAATGAAATTCATAAATATGGCTCTACAGGCAATTCACCAATTCAAGTAACTGTTGGGATAAATTTTGGTATTAAGAATACTTCTGCCTTATCATTATGGGTTGCTCTTGTGAAGAATAAAGGGGAGTGAAATTTTCCTTTTCAGGTTGTCATCTAGAAATGTCTTTTTTGGTCCATCTAAATGGCATTAAATTCATATTTAAAAGTCTTCATTGCAGAAGTCCTTAAGAATCTCTTTTTCCTGCTATTTCACAAATTCTGAGGCACAGTATTATCTATTTCTACTTTTGAGGATATAGAAAAGCCCTTCTGGCCACTGTAGTCATTGTGTTGCATTCTACTAATCCTTTTTTTAAATTCTGTGTCATACTCTTCCTTTTAGCTTAGCTCAAACATATATTTTTGATTATTAATTGAAATTGGTATTCTTCAGCTTGGCATTTCCTAAATACATTAATGGAAATATTCATATTTTAGCAGAAGAGAGTTAAATCTTTAGCAAAATTACAATTTCTTGTCCATATAGGACTTTACAGTTTGTGAAGAGCTTCAGAGTAGGAAAAAAGCACAGATAAATTGTTTTTAATACAATTAGCAGTTAGCTCCTGGGGGGCTTTGGCAAGAATGCAATTTGAGCATTAGTTTCCTTATACATAAAATAAACTACCTGATATAATGCTTAGCATAAAGAAGGTGGTGAATAAATGGAATCTATTTTTATTATTGTATCCTATTTCCCCCCCAAATGACCTGTGGACTGTCTTATTTCCATTTTGCAATTAAGGAAACAGACACAGTGCGTATTAGTAATTTGCATAGAGTCATTGGACTAACAAACATGAACTGAGAGCTATATATTTTTGTCTTCAAAGTAAGCATTCTTTTCATTCTGACCATGTTTTTTGTCTCTCAATGCATGGACATTAAAAAAAAAAATTTTTGCCCTTTGAGAGTAAAATTGTTAATCCCATCGTGTTGAAATCAGTCCCCATGTGGATGGCACAGAGTAGGCATTTAATTATCATGTAGATGGATGAAATCTGGTAGATGGATGGTTGGGTTCAATCCTCTCTTGTAGGGAGACAGTCAAATATTAAGACCATAATACTGACTGTGTGTTTCTTTATCTGTTAACTGCGGTAATCAGGATACCTACTTCTTGGTGGTGGTGTAATTATTAGATGATCATCACAGATGTAAAGCACTAAGAAAAATGACACCTTAAACAATCAATAAATGTTAGTTATTAGTATTAGGATGTGAATAATTTTAATATGTATGAGATTATAATTCACTTAGTTATGTTCTACTATGTATCATGTAATTAGTTTTAATAGGCCTTTTTTCTGGTTCACATTGCTTTTTATTTTTTATTTCTTTAATATATCTTTTAGGACTCAAAGAGTTATCCCCACTTCCTCTAAACCTCAAACGTTTGTACAAAGAGACACTAGAAATTGAACCCATCTTGATAATTATTTCCCCGGGTGCTGATCCTTCTCAGGAACTCCAGGAACTTGCTAGTGCTGAAAGAGGCGGAGCGTGTTATCACCAGGTCAGTACATATTACCCTGCTGTTTTTACTAGTTACTGCTCTTCCTGCCCTACTCGATTCTATTAGTGAAACATTTTTTGTTGTGGTGGTAAGCCAAATAAAGTCCCCTAAAGTGCTGCCAACCTGACCCCCAGAACCTGTGAATTTGTTACTTTTTGTGGCAAAAAGGACTTTGCATGTGTAAATAAGTTAAGCAACTTGACATGGAGAGATTATCCTGGATTATCCAGGTGGGCCCAGTATAATCACAACAGTTCCTACAAGAGAGAGACAGCTAGGCAGAGGGAAGGAAGATGTGATGGTAGAAGCAGAGGTTAGAGAGGTGAAAAGAAGCTATCCTCCTGACTTTGAAGATGGAGGAAGGGGCCACAAGCAGAAAAATGTTGGGTCTTTCTAGAAACTGGAAAAGGGAAGGGAGGGATTCTCCTCTAGAGCTTCCGAGAAGAACACAGACATGTAGTACTACCTTTATTTTCAAACTCCTGAAACCTTGATTTTAGACATAGAACTTCTAACCTTCAGATGTCTGGTAAGAAAATTAGTTTGTCTAGTTTTAGGGCACTAAATTGTGATAATTTGTTAAAGCTTTAATAGAAAACCAGTATATTTGCTTGTATTTTGAGAATAACTTTTAAAAGTTTATTTGGATGCTTTTATAGAAACCTACCACAACATTTACATGCAAAACTGAAATGATAGAAATACATATAATTTTTAGTGAAATTTATCTAATATAATAATATTGCTTTTTCCTGAGGTAAACTTAGGAACTTTAGGAATTTTTTGGTTTAGGTTACCTCCTTTCTTCAATTCAGTTTGCATGCATGGTTGAAAATGTATTAATTCATGCATAATTGATGATAAATGAATAAATAAAACTTTTTCAGTGGGAAAATAATTAATAATGATTAAAAAAGCAAATACTTCAAGCAACCAAAAATTGAAAAGTAAGAATGTTATCATGAATATAAACAGAAGATAGCAGAACAGAGAGTTAGGTTCAGTTGTGCAGGTTTTCCATTGTCCAGCTCTAGTGAGTTTCATTCGGTTCCAGTTTCAGTATGTTAATATATTCATTGCGACAGTACTCAGTTTTCAGTGAGGCGTCTTTAGGAAGGGGAAGCACTTTTCCGTAGACTGTATCTATGCTAGCTTTGGCAGAAAGGTAAAACTACTTGCATTAACAGGTTTGACTATTTAAACTTCTGGAGGTTGAGTATAAACTTGCAAAATTGTTTAATATAGTAAAACTTTTAAATATGGATATATTCATACTTCTATTTTAAAACTTTTATCTCTATGTTGAATATATATGCTAAGGATAATATAGTCTTAATGTGAAAAATTTAATATTTAATTCAAGAAATTGGTATTTTTCGGGAGGGCTAACTATCTTGACATTTTCTTGTGCTTTATAAAGACAAATTTTTTTCTTATACTAAGTATTTTCTTATAAGGTTTCATGAACCTTTAACCTATTTTCACATGTTTTATGACTTATGGAAAATTTTGAGTTGTCTATTTTTAGCTGGCATTTCAGTTCAGGAAAATGCTTATCCTTTCTTTTTCTCTGACTCTGTTGTGCATGCCTTTTTTTTTCCATTTTAATAATGGCAAACTAATATGTACAACTCAACCAGTAAATTGTGACAAGTTTGATCTGGAAAAAAATACATGAGTATTTATTGCCTGTTTTGTTGCATGCTTTAGTATGCAATGAATTAGACATGGTCCCTACTCTCAAAGACTTTATAGTCTAATTGGAAACCAAAATCAATACTTGTGAAAGTCAACTAAAAAACAATGAAATGCTATCTTGTATTTATTATGAAAGAAGAAATCACTGTGGTTTGAAGTAATCTGGAACAGTACTCTTTGAAGCTGGTCAACCACGAACCCAATAAAAAATTTGAGCCAGGAGTCTCAATATATGTATACTTATCAATTTTATATACATATAAATACACACACAGATATAGCTGTGCTAATATACAAGTAAATTATCCTTAAAAAAAAACATGGAGTTTAGACTTGACATCATGGTAAGTGACAGACACAAAGCCACTCTAAAGCTTCTTGACAACAACTTCTGTAGAGTCTTAGACTTATGTAGTCCCCTAGTCCAAGCATCATAATAATACAGAAATCTCATGTATTGAATCTGTTATATAGGTTATTTCAACATATGCTTGAATACTTCTAATGCTTGGAAGTTTTTATTTTATAAAGAGGCCTATTTCACTACATGAGTATCCTAAGTGTAGATGGATTGTAGGATTTAGAAAAATTGGGATGGAATTTCAATGAGATCAGGATTCTCATTCTCCCTCTCTTCATTTTCTCTCCTCCCTCTTTCTCTTTTTCTCTCTCTTTGTCCTCCCTCCCTCCTCTCCCTGGGAAGCAATAGGGGAGCAGAGGGCTTAAGGCTGACCAACACATTAGGATTTGCTAAATGGTAAAGGGCTATGGAATTACACACTTAAATAGTTAGAATATTAACTATTGGAATTTTGGAAAAATTAAAAGAAAAGCAATTTCAAGGAAGTGCCAGTATTAATGTTAAACCCTTCAAAGAATTCAGTAAGACTATAGTTTAAAAAAAGTCAGTTTATTGTTAAGGTCCATGTTCAAGAGGGTAAGAATTACATAATTATTTATCCTATTCTATAACTTGCAAACCTGTAAGGATAATATAATTTTAATACCTAGAAAAAATTCTAGAAATCTGCCATTGATGTAAGGACAAAAACAAGACCAAGTGTTGGAAATGACAACAAAGTCTGGTATTTCTTATTAAAAATTTATAACCCTGATTACAATGATCAAGTTAGTTTAGCATGTGTCGCAGGATAACTTAAATATCTGATGTTCTAACATGTTATCAGATATCTTTCTTAATTTTGTTCTTTGTTTTTGCAGGTTGCCATGGGTCAAGGTCAAGCTGATTTAGCAATCCAAATGCTGAAAGAATGTGCCCGCACTGGAGACTGGCTCTGTTTGAAGAATTTACATCTTGTGATATCTTGGCTGCCAGTTCTGGAAAAGGTAGATTCAGATAAATGTGGTGCAAATAATGTCTAATCTGCTCAATTCAGTAATTGCCAAGGAACATGAGCATTAAAAAATGTCATAACTATTCATGATGTTTTGAAAAAATTAGTATTTGGGTAGTTCATTTAAAGTCTGTTAAGTATTTTCTTCTCAAATATGTTTTTTTGTACATGGATATGGTCTTGGGTGGTGAAAGATGAGGCGAGATGTTCTTTGAAGGCTATATTATGTGTTTTAGCTCTGTAAGGGGAGAAAATATGGGTATCAGAGTTAATTCCAGCAGCACAAAATAGAGATGTGGTGGTAGAGGAGTACATGAAGCTGGTTTTGAAAGTACTGGAAGGGCCAGGCAGAGCAATCTGGGGCAACGGAGTTGTATGGCTGGGAAGGGCTGTATTACTGAGTACCCTGTGAACCATGCAGAAGAGCTTAGAATTTTTGTCCTAGTTGTTGTGGGTTGAGTTTGTTCTCCTCAGTTCTTGTCCCCACTGAAACAAAGAATTGGAAGGCAGAGACACAATGGCAAAGCAGAATGAAAGTTTATTTGAATATACACTAAGGGAAGAGTGGGCCAGAGTCAAGGTAGACAAAGGCTTCTATCCTTAAGGCAGGAAGCCTTTTTGTTACATTCTGGCTAGGAGGTGCCTCTTTGATTGACAGGTCCACTTATATAGCCATCCCTGTTGATGCATATGTTCTTTCCCAGAATGTCCACAGAAAGCCCACAGAGTGAGGGGTGGGGAGTAGGGGTATAGGAGCAAAAGAGCAATGTATATATATATTATTTTAATGAGATTATGATGTGGTCTGGTTTGGGCGATTGTCAGTTTTGTTGATTGCACCTGTATTGTGATGTTGTGATCTGGTTGGGACCGGATTGGCCTGGTCCTGATAGGCAAGGAAATTATCTCCCCGCAAAGCCTTTGTTGTTTTCAAGTGGGAGGCCCGCCCCAGCTGGGCAGGGTTTGGGTGGTTTTTCCTTGAATTTTATCTTCTCCTTCCCCAGCTGCTCAAGTGTAGCTTTCTACCTAACATTACAACATAGAGAATCAAAGGAGAGCCTTAGTGGGAGTTAATAATTAATTAATCAATCCGGCAGAGGTATTATTTAGAATAGAATCTAACAGAATAGAGTGGATTGATAGAGGAGCTAACCTAATTGTGATGTGTTGAAAATTTGTGTGGTCCTAATAAATCATCAACTATTAGTACCTTGCACAAAATAGGTAATCAATGAATCTTTGAAGAATAAGCTAATAACTGAGTGAACTAATGGACCATGATGATTCTTTACTTATAATCGGAAGTAGATATGTAGATTTTGGAACTGAGGTATGTATGAGTATTCAAATCGCTAATGTAGAAAAATATAAATTTTTAAAACATAAAGACCTGTGAATACTTGAATCCTTCTTTCTGTTCCAGACTGATAGCTATTAATCTACATAAAATACAATCACATTTATTACTTTGGAAGAAAATCTTAATTATAAATTTTTGAAGCATGCAGGGTAGATTATAACAAAAAAATTCTTTTGGGAAGTTTGGATGAATTATTTGGATATAAGTTTACAAATTTATTTTAAGCCCAACTATATCACAAATGTTTTTATTTTACCTTTTCTTAAAATGTGCTAACCCAAGGCAAAATATTTTATAAATTTTATATTTTAAAATTATTATTAGGTATCATTTAATAATTTATGATTTTAAGCAAAAACAATGTTTTTAATGGCCAATTCTTTTGCTGTTTTTGGTCAGCTTAACTCTACCTTTCATATTATAGTAATAATGTTAGTATTATACATAGATTATATTTATTAAAATAATTTTTAGACTTTATTCTCTTTTAGAGCTCTCAATATTTCTTCTGTCTTTTATCCATTCTGCAGACACTTGCTGAGGACAGAAAAAAAGAATTGTCTGTCCTAGGTATTCATTACAACCAAATGTGTACTTGCTTCCTAGGAACTTGATTTAGAAGAGACAGACCACATTAATGACTGTATTGTAGTAGAGAAGAGAATTTAGAAAATTCCATTAGTAATTAATTCTGCCTGAGACTGTTGTGGTAGTGAACAGTGGGAGAAGATATCCTTTAAGACAGATAAATTAAATTTTGATAGATGAACAAGCATTTGTTAGGTTACAAAGAAAATAATATGAGTAAAGACAGAGGCAAAAAAATGTGAATAAATGACTAAAGCAAACAGCATGGGTGGATGAATTTGTATAGTAAAGGTTTAAATTTGTATAGGCAATAGGATACACTAAAATTGTCAATGAAGGACTTGATATCATTATGTAACTCTTGTGGAAGTATGTGTTGAAGCAATGAAAATCTGAAGGCCTGAAGATGGCTGGTAGTTGAGCATAGCAATTACAGCTAACATTTATTTTGTACTTACTGTATGCCAGGTGCTGTTTTAAATGTTTTACACAATCCTATGAGGTAGGTACTATTATTATAGTACCCAAAGTCACATAGCAAATGAGTAGTAGAATTTGGTTCTCAACGCAATTGGCCTAGTTCCAAATCTAAGTTCTTATCTATTACACTAAGCTACTTACAGGGAAGATGAAAATGTAAAGGAAATATAATCAGAACATTTAGAAATATCAGAATGTCATAGAAAGATTTGAGTATGAAAAATTACTCATTAATAATTATAAAATGGACATTTGTGTGTATATTTAAGTAGATTTGTATTGTTGTTTTCATAAACAAGGAATTGAATACTCTTCAACCTAAAGATACCTTTCGTCTTTGGCTGACCGCAGAAGTTCATCCCAACTTTACTCCTATTTTATTACAGTCAAGTTTGAAGATAACATATGAGGTAAGTTTTAAAATTCAATTCACTAGTTGTATAATTGCAGTAATCTCTACATCCTTCTAAAGCTCTGTAAACAACCATCTATTATATGAAACACACAGAAACTTCCCTTTACATTTAGGTGAAATAAAATATGCATAAATAATAGCATACAATATTTATAAAAATACATTTAAACTTTCCTTTCAAATTTATTTCATAAATTTGATGTTTCATTGTGTTTATCAGTAAAAGACACGTAACATGCAATTTACCATTGTAACCATTCTTAGATATATAGTACCACTGTGTTAATTATGCCTATCTTGTTGTGTAACAGGTCTTTAGAACTTTTTCATCTTGTAAAACAGACTGTATCTATTGAATAGCAGCTACCCATTTCCTTCTCCTTCCACACCTGGCAATCACTAAATCACTATACTACTTTCTGTTTCTATGAGTGTGACTATTTTAGATATCTTATATAAGTAGAATCGTGTAGTATTGTGTTTTTGTGACTGGCTTATATTTTACTTGGCATAAGATTCTCAAGGTTCATCCACGTTGTAGTATATGACAGGATTGCCTTCTTTTTTGAAGGTTGAATAATATCCCATTGTATGTATATACTATGTTTTCTTTATACATTCATCTGCCCATGGACATTGAGGTTTTCTACCTTTGACTATTGTGAATAATGCTGTAATGAACATGGGTGGACAAATATCTCTTTGAGATACTATTTTCATTTTTTTTTGGATATATACCTAAAGATGGAATTGCTGGATTATGTGTTAATTCTATTTTTAAGTGTTTGAGAATTCTCCATACTGTTTTCTGTTGAAGTATGCTACTTTATATTCCCACCAACCACACACAATTTCTCTGCTTCCTTGCCAACACTTCTTATTTTCTGTTTTGTTTTCTTTAATAGTGGCCATCCTAATGATGTGCAGTGATGTATCACTGCAGTTTGGATTTGCATTTCCTTGGTAGTTATGTTGAACATCTATTCATATGCTCGTTTGGCCATTTGTATATCTGCTTTGGAGAAATGTCCATTCGAATTCTTTACCCATTTTTTAATTGGATTAATTTTTTGTTGTTGAGTTTGTAGTAGTTTTTTATATATTCTGTTATTGAGTTGTAGGAGTTTCTTTTCAGATATATAGTTTACAGATTTTTTCTCCCAGTCCATAGGGTTGTCTTACCACTGTGTTGGTTGTTTTCTTTGATATTTTTGAAAGATGTTTTTAAAAAGTTTGATGTACTTCCATTTGTCTCTTTTGTGTCTGTGTTTTTGATATCATATTCAAAACATCATTGCCAAATCCAATGTACCAAAGCTTTTCCATGCTTTTTTCTAGGAGTTTTATAGTTTCAGGTCTTACGTTTAGGTCTTCAATCCATTATGAATTAATGTTTACATATGGTGTTAGATAAGGGTCCAAGTTCATTTTTTTGGTACATGGTTATCAGTTTTCATATTACTTGTTTTTTGACATAGCTAAGTTAGATTTTCAGTGTTTGTTTCCTCTCGTCCTTCCTTTTTATCTGTCCATCTGTCTATCCTTCTAACATACTATGCTTGGCAGATCCTCCCCATACTTGATATATCTAAAACCATATGTATTATAATGATATTATGTAAGTGGTCAAAGTCATAAATAAAATAATAACACTGCATTAAAATTTTTAAACACTTTATAATAAATGAGGTTCTTGTATTATCTCTTGATTTGTAGAAACTTGTTTTATATATTCTTTGTTTCTGAAGAAAAATATCTTATTAGTGTTTAGCTCCCTGTTATTTTAGACCGGTACTTCTATTCTTAGTTTTCATCTGAAGGTGTTAGTGTCATTTAAAGAAGAAAAGGGGTAAGGACTAATTTAGGAATGCAAACATGATATAATATTTGGAAATATGTTAATTGAATGAATGTTATTATAATGTTTAATTAAAAAAACCTTCCCAGAATCTTCTCTAGCCACTCTCCCAGTATAGTTTTTCTACTGAACTCCATCTAGAACTGAATTGTATAAGCCATGAAAAAAGACAATTTTTCTTCTCATTTTCTTATATTTCTCTTATGATACCTGTCATGTAGGAAGAATACAGTAAATGTTTCACTAAATCTAGAGTTAGGAGGTAATTTGAATATATTTTTATGGAAATTTTGAGTTTAATTTAAATAGTTGGTTAATTTGTTTTCCTATTTCTTAAATAATGTAGATGATTTTAATCTACAAAATAATGCAGTTTGTTATGTGAAAAATTATTACTGAAGGTACATATATGTACACACATATATATATTATCTTTAAAAATAGTTAAATTTCTATTTTATTGTTTATTTTTTCTGTTCTGATTAGTTGCCAAGGTTGTTTTAAAAAATTTATTTGAACATGTCAGACTTATTAATTTACTTTTAAAAAAATTCTTTTCTGTGTCCTGAAATTCCTTATTTATTTTTCCTTATGTTTTCCTCAGATTTGTATTAGCTTTTGTTCTTCATGATTTCTGTGTGGCTTAGTTGATTTATATTTACCTGCATATATTGAAATTGAAATTATTTTAAGTCTTTAATTTGCCATTGAATATATCTTTGGCTTTATCTAATAATTTGACATGTTAGTGTTTTCATTTTGCTATTCTTCAAATAGTCTATATTTGTGTATGATTTTCTTTGTAATGGTATATGATTTTTTCATTTTTTTTGTTTTAATTACTTCCAAATTTTGTTACATAACTGCTGTAAACATCCTGATACAGATAACTGATTTTCTTGAAGGATTATTTTCTTAAAATATTTCTACAGAAAGTGCTACCGTGTTAAAGGGTGTGGATCTTTTCAAGTTTTTTTAAAAATTCACATATCATTGATACAAATCTTACATTGGTTTCAAATGTACAATACAGTGGTTCAACAGTTACCCATATTTTTAAATCCTCACTCCTTCTAGGCAGTTACTATCTGTCAATGTAGAAAGATGTTACAGAATCACTGACTATAGTCTTCATGTTGTACTACCAGCCCTGTGACCAACTTATGATGTGATTGCAAATTATTGGCCCCTTTATCCTCTTCACACTCCTGCCATACCTGCCCCAACAGCTCCCCTTTGGTAACCACTAGTCAGTTCTCAGTGTGTAGAGTCTACTGCTGTTTTATTCGTTCTCTTTTGCTTTGTTTTTATATTCCACAAATAAGTGAAACCATATGGTATTTGTCTTTCTCCACCTGCCTTATTTCACTGAGCATAATACTCTCTAGATACATCCATGTTGTTGCAAATGGCTTTTCTTTTTCTTTCATGACTGAATAATATTCCATTGTGTATATGTAGCACATCTTTATCCATTCATCTATCAATGGACATTTAGGTTGCTTCCATATCTTGGCTATTGCAAATAGTGTGGCGATAAACATAGGGGTGCATACATCTTTCTGAATCAGAGATTTTGTTTTCTTTGAGTAAATTCCTGGAAGTGGAATTACTGGATTGAATGGTATTTCTATTTTTAATTTTGAGGAATCTCCAGATTGCTTTCCACAGCAGTTGCAACAATTTACATTCCCACCAGCAGTGTAGGAGGTTTCCCCTTTCTCTGCACCATTGCCAACATTTGTTGTTTTCTTGTCTTTCAGATAGTGGCCATTCTAACTGGTGTGAGGTGATACCTCAACTGTGGTTTTAGTTTGCATTTCCCTGATGGTTAACAGTGTGGATTATCTTTTCATGTGCCTGTTGGCCATCTGAATTTCTTTTATGGAGAAATGTATGTTAAGTTCTCCACCAAATTTTTAATCAGGTTATTTGTTTTTTGGGACTTGAGGCATATGAGTCTTTATATATTTTGGATGTTAACCACTTATTAGATGAGTCATTTATGAATATATTCTCCCATACTGTAGGATGCCTTTTTGTTCTGCTGATGGTGTCCTTTGCTGTACAGAAGATTTTCAGTTTGATGTAGTCCCACTTGTTCATTTTTTATTTTGTTCCCCTTGCCTGAGGAGATGTGTCCAGGAAAAAATTGCTCATACCTATATTCAAGAGATTCCTGCCTATTTTATTGTAAGAGTTTTATGGTTTCATGAGTTACATTCAGATCTTTGATCCATTTTGAGTTTACTTTTGTATATGGAGTTAGACAGTAATTCAGTTTCATTCTCTTACATGTAGTTGTCCAGTTTTTGAACACCAGTTATAGAAGAGGCTGTCTTTTCCCCAATTTATATTCATGACTCCTTTATCACATATTAATTGACCATATATGTGTGAGTTTATATCTGGGCTCTCTATTCTGTGCCATTGATCTATGAATATGTTCTTGTGACAATACCAAATTGTTTTGATTACTGTGGCTTTTTAAGTAGAGCTTGAAGTCAGGGAGCCTAGTGCCCCCAGCTTTGTTCTTCCTTCTCAGAATTGCTTTGACTTTTTGGGGTGTTTTGTGGTTCCATATAAATTTTAGAACTATTTGTTCTAGTTTGCAATGGAACCATCTATTTTTTACTGTTTTATAATTTGATAGAAAATCTTCAGTATATCTTAATAATTGTAATTGTAAAGAAACTTTTTTAGCGTCCATGTATTTATAGGTCTTTTTGTGTTCTTTGTGTAATTTATTTCTAGTTTCATACCATTGTGGTGTGAGAAGCTGCTTGATATAATTTCAATCTTTTTGAATTTATTGAACTCTTACTGTGGCCTAGTATGTGATTTATTCTGGAGAATGTTGCATGTACACTTGAGAAAAATGTGTATCCTCTGCTTTTGGGTGGAATGTTCTGTAGATATCTGTTAAGTCCATCTGATCTAATGTATTGTTCAGTGCCTCTGTTTCCTTATTTTTTTTTCTATATGGTTAATCTGTCTATTGATATGAGTGGTGTGTTAAAGTCTCCTAAAATGAATGTGTTGCAATCTGTTTCCCCCTTTAATTCTTGTAGTATCTGTTAATACTTAGGTGCTCCTATGTTGGGTGCATAGATATTTATAATGGCTATATCCTCTTGTTGGACTGACCCCTTTATCATTATGTAATGTCCATCTTTGTCTCCTGTTACTTTTTTTGTTTTGAAATCCATTTAGTACTGCTACTTCTGCTTTTTCTCCCTATTATTTTCATGAAATATTTTTTCCATCCCTTCACTTTTAGTCTGTGTATGTCTTTGAATCTGAAATGTATTTCTTGTAGGCAGCATGTCGATGGGTCTTGTTTCTTTATTCTGCCACTCTATGTCTTTTGATTGATACATTGAAGGTGATAATTGATAGATATGTACTTTTTCCATTTTATTGTTTTCTGTTTGTTTTAATAGTTTCCCTCCCTTCCTTTCTTCCTCTCTTATACTCTTTTCTTTTTATTGATGGCTTACTTTAGTTGTGATTAGATTTTTCTTCTTTAATCTTTTGTGTATATTTGGTAGGCTTTAGTTTTGTGGTTACCAAAGGTTCAAGGATAGCTTCCTTACTATATAACAGTCTATATTAAATTGATGATTACTCTATTTCAAACACAATTTAAAGGTACTTTTTCCTTCTTCTTCCTCCTCCACACTTTATGTACTAGATGTCATAATCTGCACTTTTTGTGTATCCCTTGACTGATTTTATCCATAGTTGATTTTGCTTGTTTTGTTTTAATTTTGTACTTTCTTGGTAGTTAATTGGTCTACTACCTTTATTTTGGGTTAATTTTTACTGGTGAAAGCTATTTAGCCTTAGGAACATATCCATATATAGCCATCCCTTTAACATATCCCGTAAGGCTGGCTTAGTAGTGGTGAATTCCTTCAACTTTTGTTTATCTGGAAATTGTTTAACTCATGCTTCAAATTTAAATGATAATCTTGCCAGGTAGAGGATTCTTGGTTGGAGATCCTTTTGTTCTAGTACATTAAATATTTCATGTCACTCACTTCTGGCCTGTAATGTTTCTGCTGAGAAGGCTGCTGATAGCCTGATGTGCTTTCCTTTATAAGCAATCTTTTTTCTCTCTCTGGCTGCTTTCAGTACTGTGTCCTTGTCTTTGATCTTTGCCATTTTAATTATATGTCTTGGTGTTGTCTTCCTCAGGTTCCTTCTGTTAGGGGATCTCTGTGCTTCCATGACCTGAGTGTCTATTTCCTTCCCCAGACTTGGGAAGTTTTCAACAAATTATTTCCACAAAGAGACTTTCTATCCCTTTGTTTCTGTCTTCTCCTTCTGGTACCCCTACTATGTGAATATTGTTTCATTTGGAGTCGTCACACAGCTCTCTCATTCTTTCATTCGTAGACACCTTTTTTCCTCTGTTCCTCAGTTTTGTTGTGTTCCTGTTCTCTGATCTCCATCTCACTGAGTGTCTCCTCTACTTGCAGTAATCTACTCTTAAATCCCTCCATTGGATATTTCATTTCGGTTACCGTGTTCTTCAGCTGAGTGACTCTTTTTCAGCTCTTCTATTTCTTTTTCAGCTCCTTCTTGAGATCTTGAATACATTTTTGTAAATCAGTGAGCATGTTTATGACTTTTACTTTGAAATCTTTATCAAGAAAATTGGTGATCTCCATTTCATTTAGTCCTCTTTCTGGTGTCTTATCCTGTAGTTTTGTTTGGAACATATTCCTCTGCTTCCTCATTTTGTCAGGATTTCTGTGTTTCTTCCTTTGGTTAGGTGGATCTGCTATGCTTCCAGGCAGTTCGCGGGGCTACCTTTCTGTCTGTCTTCCATAGTGGTCTTAGTTTGGGCAGGCAGTTTGCCTCAGGCTCCACTTTTGTGTTCTGAGCAGAAGCCTCTGCTGGGATCGTTGTGAGTGGGCTGCCCTCTGCCTACCCAGCAGCAATGGTAGAGCTGCAGTGTTCATGGGGTGGGTGGGGCCATTGTGCAGCTGTGTGGTGGTGGGACTTGTGGGTAAGAAGGAGCTCTTGGGTTTGGCTCCTGCAGGCACTTCCTGGTTGGGGTGAAATGGGGCAAGGAAGCTGGAAGAGTCTCCCTCTGCCTGCCAAGCAGCAAAGATTGACACTGTTGCTGGGCCAAGTGGGTTGGCTCCCCAACAGTGCATGCAGGGACCTGACTTGGGGCTGAGTTGCCAGTGAGGGGATGGAGTTTCTGGGGCTCCCAAGAGGAGGGCCAAGGGAGGGCTGGGGAGGTATCCTCCACCTGCCCTTTCTCATGAAGAGAGAGCTCCATCCAACCTTCACCCCTCTGGCATCTCTTCCACTGCTGGCAAGTCTTTCAAACTGCCACCTCTGCTTTGGGTCTTAGGACTGGCCTAGCATGCCTCTCCTCCACAAGTGGCTGCAGTCTCAGCATCCCAGAATGTTTGAGCTGTCCCTGGTATACAGCCCCACTAATCACCAGAATCCAATGTAATGTGGACTTGTGCTCCTGGAACAGGTCTCCAGGGCTCCTGAGCTCCTTTCCCCTCCCCGCTCTGTTGCTCTTCATCCCCTCTGTGGGCTGGGTGGTGGGGAGGTCTTGGGCCCCACTCAACTGTGGCTCTGCCACTTCACTCTTTTCCAGGTGGGCTTCTCATCTTCCCCAGGTGTAGGTGGTTTGTTCTGCAGTCCTCAGGTCATTTTCAGGTTTAGATTTATTTGCTGTGTTTTGTTCTTTTATGTGTTTTTGAGAGGAGGTTTTGGACTTGTTTTCCTACTCTGCCATCTTTTTCCTGCAGCCCCCAGTGAGTTATTCATTTTGCATAATCTTTAATATAGGGCATTTTTAAAAAAACTCCTAAGTAGTTGTTAATTTTCCTATTAATGTTATATTTTATTGAACAGTACTTGAAAATTTGGTCTATCCTGTGATAATATTTTGTAGATGTTTCATAATCATAAAATATTTTCATTTAAAAAGTATAAACTTGGATATGTTCTTAGTAAATCAATGTTTTTTTTTCCATTTATACAAAAAGTATTTGAGAAAAAAAAGACAAGGATTGCAAAGATTCTTTTTAGCAAACATTCTTAAAATACTGCCTTATATTATTTATTATTTTTATGTTAGAAACCATTTTTGAGAAAAATTTTTGCTTTTAAAACAAGCTAAAATAAATTAGATAATTCACATTAATTTCTTTTAATACTAGAAAAAATTGTTTTTGGAAATGGGTTTATTCTGCTTTTTTTCTAAGAATTCAAAGTGTTTCTTCACTTTGGTGATTTAAAAATGTAATAGATTCTGGACATGTCAGCAACTGTTGTTTTTTTTTTTCCTTTTCCTTTTCCTTTTTTTTTGATTTTGGGATCATTAATATACAATCACATGAGCAACATTGTGGTTGCTAGATTCCCCCCATTATCAATTTCCCACCACATACCCCATTATAGTCACTGTCCATCAGCGTAGTAAGATGCTATAGAGTCACTACTTGTCTTCTCTGTGCTATACTGCCTTCCCCATGACCCTCACCCCACGCTATGTGTGCTAATCATAATGCCCCTTACAGCAAGTGTTTTTTGAATGAGTATTAGTTCAACATACAATTTCAGTTCCTGGGTTTGAATTTGTGTTTATGGGCCTAGAAGTAATACCCATTTTAATTGTTATGGACTAATGTGCAAGGATGAATGGATAACACTAAATGTAAATAGTATGTTGAAGGTCTCATGAAAATTTAAAGAGCACCTAAAGAGGGAGTAATGGCATATTCAAGTAAAAACACCTGCCCATAACAATGACTATAACATTCGTATTACAAGTGATGATTTAGTTTTAGTAAAATACCTGAAGGATCAAATAAAAGTCTTTTGGTTATTTTTAGTATTGTTGGTTATACAGAATTTTTTTAATTTGAAAAGCTAATAATTTTCAATGTAATTTTCAAAAATGTAGTCATTTAAAAAATAATTATTTAACTACTGGATTTATAATTGATATGAACAGTTAGGTATAAGTTTAAAACTAGTTTTAATATCTATACACTCTGAAGTTACATAAAATAATGTAAATCAACCTTGGTAATGGTGAAAATTTTCATTAAAATATGTTCTCATGCATGTTAAATTGATTATTTTATTTGTTAGATTTTAAACAATATGAAGTCTGTTAATTTTTATTTCTTTAGTCACCTCCAGGTTTGAAGAAGAATTTAATGCGTACTTATGAATCTTGGACTCCTGAGCAAATTAGCAAAAAAGATAATGTACATCGAGCTCATGCTCTCTTCAGTTTTGCTTGGTTTCATGCTGCATGTCAGGAAAGAAGAAATTATATTCCACAGGTAAGTAAGAAGATGTCTTTCATCTATTCTGAGTTGTACATGTTTTTTTTTCTTTTGGTATCATTAATATACAAACACATGAGCAACATTGTGGTTACTAGAATCCCCCCATTCTCAAGTCCCCACCACATACCCCATTACAGTCACTGTCCATCAGCAAAGTAAGATGCTATATAGTCACTACTGGTCTTCTGTGCACTGTACTGCCTTCCCTATGCCCCGCCCCCTATGTTATGTGTGCTAATTGTAATGCCCCTTATTCCCCTTAAACCTCCCTTCTCACTGATCCTCCCCAATCCCTTTCCCTTTGGCAACTGTTAGTCCATTCTTGGGTTCTGTGAATCTACTGCTCTTCAGTTCCTTCAGTTTTTGCTTTGTTCTTATGCTCCACAGATGAGTGAAATCATTTTGTACTTGTCTGTCCCTGCATGGCTTATTTCACTGAGCATAATACCCTCTAACTCCATCCATATTGTTGCAAATGGTAGGATTTGTTTTCTTCTCATGGCTGAATAATATTCCATTGTGTGTATGTACCACATCTTCTTACATCTTTTTTATCCGTTCATCTACTGATGGACACTTAGGTTGCTTCCATTTCTTGACTATTATAAATAGTGCTGCAATAAACATAGGGGTGCATATGTCTTTTTCTGACTGGGCTCTGGCAGTCTTAGGGTAAATTCCTAGGAGAGGAATTCCTGGGTCAAATGGTATTTCTATTTAATTATTTAACTATTCTTATTTCTATTCAATTTTTTGAGGAACCTCCATACTGCTTTCCACAGTGGTTGAACTAATTTACATTCCCACCAGCAGTGTGGGAGGGTTCCCCTTTCTCCTCATCATCGCCAACATTTGTTGTTGTTTGTCTTTTTGATGTTGGCCATCCTAACTGGTGTGACGTGATATTTCATTGTGATTTTAATTTGCATTTCCCTGATAATTAGTGATGTGGAGCATCCTTTCATGTGCATTTTGGCCATTGGAATTTCTTCTTTGGAAAGTGTCTGTTTACATCCTCTGCCCATTTTTTAATATGGTTATTTGCTTTTTGGGTGTTGAGATGTGTGAGTTCTTTATATATTTTAGATGTTAACCCCTTGTCAAATATGTCATTTACAAATATATTCTTCGATACTGTAGGATATCTTTTGTTCTGCTGATGGTGTTCTTGCTGTACAGAAGCTTTTCAGCATGATGTAATCCCATTTATTCATTTTTTATTTTGTTTCCCTTGCCCGAGGAGATGTGTTCAGGAAAAAGTTGCTCATGTTTCTATTCAAGATATTTTTGCCTATGTTTTCTTCTAAGAGTTTTATGGTTTTATGACTTACCATCATGTCTTTGATCCATTTTGAATTTACTTTTGTGTATGGGGTTAGACAATAATCATGTTTCATTTTCTTGCATGTTGCTGTCCAGTTTGCCAACATCAGCTGTTGAAGAAGCTGTCTTCCCCACTGTATATCCATAGCTCCTTTATCATATATTAATTGACCTTATATGCTTTGGTTTATATCTGGATTCTGTAGACCATTCCATTAGTCTATGGGTCTGTTCTTGTGCCAGTACCAAATTGTCTTGATTACTGTGGCTTTGTAGTAGAGCTTGAAGTCAGGGAGCATGATTCTGCCTGCTTTATTCTTCCTTCTCAGGATTGCTTTGGCTATTTGGAGGTCTTTTATGGTTCCATATGAATTTTAGAACTATTTTTTCTAGTTCGTTGAAGATTGCTCTTGTTATTTTAATAGGAATTGCATTGAATCTGTAGATTGCTTTAGGCAGGATGGCCATTTTGACAATATTAATCCTTCCTATGCATGAGCATGGGATGTGTTTCCATTTATTGGTATCTAGTTTAATTTTGCTCATGAGTATCTTGTAGTTTTTAGAGTATAGGTCTTTTACTTCCTTGGTTAGGTTTATTCCTATGTATTTTATTCTTTTTGATGCAATTGTGAATGGAATTATTTTCCTGATTTCTCTTTCTGCTAGTTTATCATTAGTGTATAGGAATGCAACAGATTTCTGTGTATTAATTTTGTATCCTGCAACATTGCTGAATTCTTACTTTAGATATAGTAGTTTTGGAGTGGGTTCTTTAGGGTATTTTATGTACAGTATCATGTCATCTGCAAACAGGGACAGTTTCACTTCTTCCTTGCCAATCTGGATGCTTTTTATTTCTTTGTGTTTTCTGATTGCCATTGCTAGGACCTCCAGAACTATGTTGAATAAAAGTGGGGAGAGTGGGCATCCTTGTCTTGTTCCCCGTCTTAAAGGAAAAGCTTTCAGCTTCTCGCTGTTAAGTTTGATGTTGGCCTTGGGTTTATCATATATGGCCATTTTTATTTTAAGGTACTTGCCCTTTATACCCATTTTGTTGAGAGTTTTTATCATGAATAGATGTTGAATTTTGTCCAATGCTTTTTCAGCATCTATGGAGATGATTATGTTTTTTGTCCTCCTTTTTGTTGATGTGGATGATGATGTTGATGGATTTTTGAATGGTGCACTGTCCTTGCATCCCTGGAATAAATCTTACTTGATCATGATGGATGATCCTTTTGATGTATTTTTGAATTCGGTTTGCTAATACTTTGTTGAGTATTTTTGGATCTCTGTTCATTAGGGATATTGATCTATAATTTTCTTTTTTTGTGGTGTCTTTGCCTGGTTTGGGTATTAGAGTGATGCTGGCCTCTTAGAATGAGTTTGGGAGCATTCCTTCCTCTTCTACTTTTTGGAATGCTTTAAGCAGGGCGGGTATTAGGTCTTAACTAAATGTTTGATAAAATTCAGTAGTGAAACCATCTGGTTCAAGGGTTTTGTTCTTAAGCAATTTTTTGATTACCAGTTCAATTTAGTTGCTGGTGCTTGGTCTGTTCAGATTTTCTGTTTCTTTCTGGGATAACCTTGGAAGGTTGTATTTTTCTAGAAAGTTGTCCATTTCTTCTAGGTTATCCAGTTTGTTAGCATATGATTTTTCATAGTATTCTCTCATAATTCTTTGTATTTCTGTGGTGTCCATAGTGATTTTTCCTTTCTCATTTCTGATTCTTTTATGTATGTAGACTCCCTTTTTCCTTGATAAGTCTGGCTAGGGATTTATCTATTTTGTTTATTTTTCTCAGAGAAACAGCTCCTGCTTTCATTGATTCTTTCTATTGTTTTATTCTTCTTGATTTTCTTTATTTATGCTCCAATCTTTATTAACTACCTCCTTCTACTGACTTTGGGTCTCATTTATTCTTCTTTTTCTACTTTCATTAATTGTGAGTTTAGATTGTTCATATGGAATTGTTCTTCTTTCCTAAGGTAGGCCTGTATTACAATATACTTCCCTCTTAGCATCACCTTTGCCATGTCCCACAGATTTTGCAGTGTTGAATTATTGTTGTTATTTATCTCCATATATTGCTTGATATCCATTTTAATTTGGTCATTGATCCATTGGCTATTTAGGAACATGTTGTACAGCCTCCATATTTCATGGGCTTATTTGTTTTCTTAGCATAATTCATTTCTAGCTTCATTCCTTTGTGATCTGAGAAGCTGGTCGGTACAATTTCAGTCTTTTTGAATTTACTGAGGCTCTCTTTGTAGCCTAGTGTATGGTCTGTTCTTGAAAAATGTTCGATGTGTGCTTGAGAAGAATGTGCATTCTGTTTCTGTTGGATGGAGTGTTCTGTAGATGTCTGTTAGGTCCATCTGTTCTAATGTGTTTTTCAGTGCCTCTGTGTCCTTACTTATTTTCTATCTGGTTGATCTGTCCTTTGGAGTGAGTAAAGTGTTGAAGTCTCCTAGAATGAATGCATTGCATCCTATTTTCCCTTTTAATTCTGTTCGTATTTGTTTCACATAAGTAGGTGCTCCTGTGCTGAGTGCGTAGATATTTGTAATGGTGATATCTTCTTGTTGGATTGACCCCTTTATCATTATGTAATATCCTTCTCTGTCTCTTGTGACTTTCTTTGTTTTGAAGGCTATTTTGTCTGATACGAGTACCAGAACTCCTGCTTTTTTCTCCGTATTAGTTTCATGAAATATCTTTTTCCATCCCTTCACTTTTAATCCGTGTATGTCTTTGGGTTTGAAGTGAGTCTCTTGTAGGCAGCATATAGTTGAGTCTTGTTTTTTTATCCATTCAGTGACTCTATGTCTTTCAATTGGTGCATTCAGACCATTTACATTTATGTTGATTATCGATAGGTATGTACTTATTTTCATTGTGGGCTTTAGATTTGTGTTTACCAAAGGTTCCAGTTTAACTTCCTTACTGTCTTAGGGTCTAACTTAACTCATTTAGTATGCTGTTACAAAATACAATCTAAACATTCTTTTTTTTTTTTACTCCTCTGTTTTCTTCTTTCTCCAGTCTTTATATTTTAGGTATCTAATTCTGTACTCTTTGTCTGTGCCTTAACTGACTTTGGGGTAGTTGATTTAATTTTGCATTTGCTTTGTAATTAATTGTTCTACTTTCTTTTCTGTCATTTTATTACCTCTGGTGACAGCTGTTTATTCTTAGGAACACTTCCTTCTATAGCAGTCACTCCAAAATATGCTGTTGAGACAATTTGTGGGAGGTAAATTCTCTCAGCTTTTGCTTATCTGGAAATTTTATCCCTCCTTCAAATTTAAATGATAATCTTGCCAGATAGAGTATTCTTGGTTCCAGGCCCTTCTGGCTTCATTGTAATAAATATATCATGCCACTTCCTTCTGGCCTTTAGGGTTTCTGCTGAGAAGTCTCATGATAGCCTGATGGGTTTTCCTTTGTATGTGATCTTTTTTCTCTCTCTGGCTGCTTTTAATAGTCTGTCCTTATCCTTGATCTTTGCCATTTTAATTATTATATGTTTTGGTGTTGTCTTCCTTGGGTCCCTTGTGTTGGGAGATCTGTGCACCTCCATGGCCTGAGAGAATATCCCTTTCCCCAAATTGGGGAAGTTTTCAGCAATTACCTCCTCAAAGACACTTTCTATCCCTTTTTCTCTCTCTACTTCTTCTGGTATTCATTTAACTCGAATATTGTTCCATTTGGATTGGTCACACAGTTCTCTCAATATTCTTTCATTCTTAGCCTTCGTTTTATCTTTCTCTGTGTCAACTTCTTTGTATTCCTCTTCCCTAATTTCTATTTCATTTATCATCTCCTCCACTGTATCTAATCTTAGAACCCTCCATTGTTTTCCTTAATGATTGGTTATCTGACCAGAATTCATTTCTGAGTTCTTGAATATGTTTCTATACATCCATAAGCATGTTTATGATTTTTATTTTGAAATCTCTTTCTGGAAGATTGATGAGATCAGTTTCATTTGATTCTTTTTCTGGTGTTTGTACTATTTGGTTTGAACCAGGTTCTTTTGACATTTCATATTTTTATTTGGCACGCTCTAGTGCCCAGAAGCTCTACTCTCTTGGACTGCTCAGCCCCTGGAGTGATGTCGTGCATTGCAGGGGTGCAGTGTTGGTTCCTGGTTGGAGGAAAGAGTTGTTTCCTGCTTCCTGGCTGCTATGCCTGTCTCCACTGCCAGAACCAGTGGGCCGAACACACAGGTGTAAGCCTCTATGCTTTGTGGTGGTAGCTGCTGTATGTGGGGCTTCTCTCTGGCTGGCCTGATGCCAGGGCAGCGGCTGATTGTTCATCTGCCAGGGGTTGGCTGCCTGGGAGGAAGGCGTAGCAGGCTGTGTGTCATGGTGGGCATTGTAGCTGCATATCCAGCTGGGGAATGGAGCTCCTGAAGGTCCGGAATGTTCCCAACCTGCTGAGCAGAGTGCACCTGGACAATTTTGTCTACCTGTCATTTCTCCTGAGCAGTAAGCTCTAGGAAATCCTTGCCCCTTTAGGAAGTCTCTCAGACTGCCTGCCTTTCTTTTGTCCCAGAGCAGCCGGATATGGATCCCTGTTTTACACAAGCAGCTGCAATCTCAGTCTTTCTAGGTATTCTGCTTGTCTTCACTTTCTGGTCCCCCTAATCACCAGAGCACCATGCAGTGTATGTTTGTACTCTCAAAGCATTTGGCCTCCACTCCCTCCCTGCTCCATTTCTCTTCCTCTCACTGGTGAGCTGGCATTGAGGAAGGGCTTGGGTCCCGCCAGATTATGGCTTTGGAACATTACCCTGTTCCATGAGGTCTGTTCTTTCTCCAGGTATATGTAGTTTGGCACAGCCTTCTTTCCTGTTGCTCTTTCAGGATTAGTTGTATTAATTATATTTTCATATTATATGTGGTTTTACGAGGAGACCTCTGTCTCACCTCTCATGCCGCCATCTTTAATTGTGTCCATGCTTTGTTGTTATCCTCCACAGATGAGTGAAATCATTTGGTGCTTGTCTTTGTCTGCCTAGCTTATTTCACTGAGCATAATATGCTTTGGCTCCATCCATGTTGTTACAAATAGTAGGATTTGTTTTCTTCTCATAGCTGAATAGTATTGCATTGTGTATATGTACCACATCTTCTTTATCCATTCATCTACTGATGGACACGTAGGTTGTTTCCATATCTTGGCTGTTGTAAATAGTGACGTGATAAGCCTAGGAGTCCATATGTCTTTTTGAATCAGGGATCTTTTTTCTTCAGGTAAATTCCTAGGACTTGAAATCCTGGGTGAAATAGTATTGCTATTTTTAGTTTTTTGAGGAAACTCACTATTGTTACCCTCAACGCTTGAACTAATTTAAATTCCCACCAATGGTGTAAGAAGGTTCACCTTTCTCTACATCCTCGCCAGCATTTGTTGTTCCTTGTCTTTTGGATGTTGGCTGTCCTAACTGGTGTGAGGTAATATCTTATTGTGGTTTTAATTTGCATTTTGGTGATATTACGTGATTAGCATCTTTTCATGTGCCTGTTGGCCATCTGAATTTCTTCTTTGGAGAAGTGTCTTTACAGATCCTCTGCACATTTTTTGATTGGGTTATTTGCTTTTTGGGTGTTGAGGTGTGTTAGCTCTTTATATATTTTGGATGTTTACCTCTTATTGGATAAGTTGTTGACAAAATATTCTCCCATAGTGTAGGATGCCTTTTTGTTCTGCTGATGGTACAGGAGCTTTGTAGTTTGATGTTGTTGTATTTGTTTATTGTTGCTTTTGTTTCCTTGCCCAGGAGATATGCTCATGAAAAAGTTGCTCATGTTTATATTCAAGAGAGTTTTAGCTATGTTTCGTTCTAAGAGTTTTATGATTTCATGACTTCATTCAGGTCCTTGACCTATTTCGAGTTTAATTTTGTGTATTGAGTTAGACAATAATCCAGCTTCATTCTCTTGCATGTAGCTGTCCAGTTTTCCCAACAACAGTTGTTAAAGAGGCTTTCATTTCCCCTTTGTATATTTATGGCTCCTTTATCATATATTAATTGTCCATATACGTGTGGGTGTATATCTGGGCTCTCTATTCTGTTTCATTGATTTAAGGATCTCTTCTTGTTCTAGTACCAAATTGTTTTGATTACTATGGCTTTGAGGTAGAGCTTGAACTTGGGGAGCATAATTGCCCCAGCTTTGTTATTTTTTTCTTAGGATTGCTTTGGCTATTCAGGGTCTTTTGTGGTTCCATATGAATTTTAGAACTATTTGTTCTACTTGGTTGAAGAATGCTGTTCTAATTTTGATAGGGATTGCATTGAATCTATAGATTCCCTTAGGTTGGATGGCCATTTTGACAATATTAAGTCTCCCTATTCATAAACATGGGTTTTATTTCCATTTATTATTGTCTTCTTTAATTTCTCTCATGAGTGTCCTGTAATTTTCAGGGTGTAGATTTTAGGTTTATTCATAGGTATTTTATTCTTTTTGATTCAATTGTAAATGGAGTTATTTTCCTGAATTGTCTTTCTGCTAGTTCATTGTTAGTATATAGGAATTCCACTGAGTTCTGTGTATTGAATCTGTATCCTCCAACTTTGCTGAAATCAGTTATAAGGCTTGTAGTTTTGGGGTGGATTCTTTAAGGCTTTTTATGTACAATATCATGTCATCTGCAAACAGGGACAGTTTCAATTCTTCCATGCCAATCTGGATACCTTTTATTTCTTTGTGTTGCCTGATTACTGTGGCTAGGACCTCCTGTACTATTTTGAATAAAAGTGATAATGGGCATCCTTCTCTTATTCTTGATCTCAGAGGAAAAGCTTTCGGTTTTTCACTTTTTAGTGTGATGTTTGCTGTGTGTGTGTCATATATGGCCTTCATTAGGTTGAGGTAATTGCCCTCTGTACCCTTTTTATTGAGAGTTTTTATCATGAATGTATGTTCAGTTTTTCCAAATGCTTTTTCAGCATCTATGGAGATAATTATGTGGTTTTTGTTCTTCTATGTTGTTGATAGATTTTTGAGTATTGTATCATCCTTGAATCTCTGGAATAAATCCCACTTGATCATGATGGATGATCTTTTTGGTGTATTTTTGAATTTGGTTTACTAATATTTTGTTGAGTATTTTTGCATCTATGTTTATCAGGGATATTGATGTGTAATTTTCTTTTTTTTGTGGTGTCTTTGCCTGATTTTTGATATTAGTGTGATGCTGGCCTCATAGAATGAGTTTGGAAGTATTCCTTCCTCTTCTGCTTTTTGGAAAACTTTAATAAGGATTGCTATTAGGTTTTCTCTAAATGTTTGATAAAATGTATCGGTAAAGCCATCTGGTCCAGTGCTTGTGTTCTTCGGTAGTTTTTTGATTACCAATTCAGTTTCATTGCTGATAATTAGTTTGTTCAGATTTTCTGTTTCTTCCTACGTCAATCTTGGAAGGTTGTATTTTTCTAGAAAGTTGTCCATTTCTTCTAGGTTATCCTATATGTTAGCATATAAAAAATAGTATTATCTAATAATTTCTTGTATTTCTGTAGTGTCTGTAGTGATTTTTTCTTTGTCATTTCTGAATCTGCTTATGTGTGTACACTCTTTTTGTCTTGATATGTATGGCTATGGGTTTATCTAATTTGTTTATTTTCTATGAAAAAAATCTCCTAGTTGCATTGATTCTTTCTGTTGTTTTATTCTTCTCAATTTTATTTATTTCTGCTTTAATCTTTATTATTCCCTCCTTCTACTGACTTTGGGCCTCATTTTTTGTTCTTTTTCTAGTTTCACTAATTGTGAGTTTAGATTGTTCATTTGGGATTGTTCATTTTTCTTGAGGTAAGTCTGTATTGAAATATACTTTCCTCTTAGAACTTCGTTTGATGCATCCCACAGGTTTTGGGATGTTGGGTTGTTTTCTTTTGTCTTCATATATTCCTTGATTACTGTTTTTATTTGATCATTTATCCATTAATTATATAGGAGCATGTTGTTAAGCCTCTGTTTGTTGGCTTTTTTGTTTTCTTTGCATAATTTAATTTTAGTTGCATAACTTTGTGGTCTGAGAAGCTGGTTGGCAGAATTTTTATCTTTCTGAATTTACTGATTCTCTTTTTGTGGCTTAGTACATGATCTATTCTGGAAAATATTCCATGTGCACCTGAGAAGAATGTGTATCCTGCTGCTTTTGAGTGGATTGTTCTAAAAATGTCTGTTAGGTCCATTAGTTCTAATGTGTTGTTCAGTGCTTTTCTCTCTTTACTTATTTTCTGTCTGGTTGGTCTCCTTTTGGTGTGAGAGCTTTATTGAAGTCTTCTAAAGTGCATGCATTGCATTCTATCTCCCCTTTAATTCTGTTAGTATTTGTTTCACATATATAGTGCCCCTATGTTGAGTGCATAGGTATTTATCATGGTTATGTCCTCTTGTTGGACTGAACCCTTTATCATTATGTAATTTTCTACTTTGTCTCTTGTTTCTTTGTTTTGAAATCTATTTTGTCTGATGTAAGGCTGCAACTCCTGCTTTTTTTCTCCCTATTATTTGCATTAAGTATCTTTTCCATCCCCTCACTTTTAGTCTATGTATGTCTTTGGGTTTGAAGTGAGTCTCTTGTAGGTAGCATATAGATGGGTCTTGTGTTTTTATGCATTCTATAACTCTGTCTTTTGATTGGTGCATTCAGTCCATTTACATTTATTTGATTATCGATAGATATGTACTTATTGCCCTTTCAGGCTTTAGATTTGTGGTTACCAAATGTTCCAGGGCAGGTTCTTTACTAACAGTCTAACTTAAGTCACTTATCACTTTATTTCAAACATAATCTAAAGGTTCTTTTTTTTCTCCTTTCATCTTCTTCCATCTCCACTCTTTCTATATTAGGTGTCATATTCTATACTCTTTATGTATCGCTTGACTAACTTCTGGAATTGATTTAGTTTTGTATTTGTTTAGTAATTAATTGGTCTACTTCCATTACTGTGGTTTTATTTTATCTGGAGATAGCTATTTAGCCTTGGGTGTACTTCCATCTAGAGCAGTCTCTTTAAAGTAAACTGTAGAGACCGATTATGGGAGGTAAATTCTCTCAACTTTTGCTTATTTGGAAATTATTTAGTCCCTGCTTCAAATTTAAATGATTATCTTACTGGGTTGATTATTCTTCCTTGGAGTCCCTTCTGTTTCATTGCATTACATATATCATGCCACTCCCTTCTGGCCTGTAAGGTTTCTGCTGAGAAATCCGCTAGCCTGATGGGCTTTCCTTTATACATGATCTTTTTTCTCTCTGTCCTTGTCCTTGATCTTTGCCATTTTAATTATTATGTCTTGGAGTTTTCTTCCTCGGGTTCTCTGTGTTGGGAGATCTCTGCATTTTCTTGACTTCAACTATTTTCTTCCCCATATTGGGGAAGTTTTTAGCTATTATTCCTCAAAGAGACTTTCTATCCCTTTTTCTCTCTCGTCTCTTGGTACCCCTAAAATGCAAATGTTGTTCTGTTTGTATTGTTTGCACTGTTCTCTTTTATTTCTGGGGAGGCTTGTGTCTCTCTGTGTCTCAGCTTCTTTGTTTTACTCTTCTCTAATTTCTGTTTCATTTATCATCTCCTCTACCTCATCGAATCTACTTTTAAATCCCTCCATTGTATGTTTCATTTCAAATACTCCATTTTTCCAAGTTTCTTTCTCTCTCTTAAAGTCCTCCCTGAGATCTTGAAGAGTTTTCTCTTGCTCCCTGGGCATATTTTTTATTTTTATTTTGAAAACTTCATCAAGAAGATTGGTGATTTCAGTTTCATTTAACCTTCTTTCTGGTGTCTGTTGGATTCTTGTTTGTATCGAATTTTTTTACCGTTCCATATTTCTAGTGATTTCTATGGAATAATAACTGTCTATGTAGTGCACTCTAGTTCCCTAACATTCTACTTTCTGGAGCTGCCCAGTACCTGGAGCCATGGTGGGCATTGCAGTCATGCAGAACCAATGGCTGCCGGAAGGAAAAAGCTTTTTTCTGCTTCCTGGCTGCAGTGCCTGCCTCCAACGCCAGGTCCAGTGAGCCAAGTGTGCTGGGAGGAACCTCTTCATCATGCCCCTCTAATTGCTGTAGGGGGGCCAATCTCCAGCTGGCCTAGCGTGATTGTGGAGATAGCTGGTGTGTGGACTGTTATGTATTGGCAGGAAGGAGAATCAGGGTTTGTACTGCAGTGGGTAGCTTCAACTCTGTGTTGTCAGTGAGTGGGTGGAGCGTCTGAAGCTCCTGAAAGTTCCCAACCTGCTCAGCTGAGTGTGCCAGTTGGATTTTGTCCACCTGTCCTTTCTCCTGGGCAGCAAACTCTGTGTAATCTTTGCCCCTTTTAGCACCCCTCTCGCTGTTGGGAAGTCTTTCAAAATGGCTGCCTTTCTTTTGTCCCATTGTGGCTGGTTATGGGTATCTGTTCTCTACATGCAGCTGGAATCTCGGCCTCTCCAAGTATTCTGCCTGTCTTTGCTTTCCAACCCCACTAATCTCCAGAGCACCATGGAATGTGGGTTCATGCTCCCAGAGCAGATCTCTAGGGAGATCTTTTCTGTGAGGTCTTCTCTTTTCCCCAGATGTAGGCAGTCTGTTCTATAGTCTTTGGGTTGCTCTTTCTGAATTAGTTGTATTTGCTGTATTTCCATGTTATATGTGGTTTGGGGAGAGGTTTCTGCCTCACTTCTCATACCGCCATCTTTTCTCCTGCCTCTCTCATAACTTGTTGAATTTTTATTGCTTTTCAAAGTCCTAACTAACACAGTCACCTAGCCACTGGGTAACTTAGAAGTCATTCTTAATACCTCTTTTTTTTTGGTATCTGTACTCTCCATTACAGTCCAATAGAAAAAGTGTTTAAATTTTATTGTCCTATCTATTTACTTTGTATTTTTAGCCTACCTCCTTCCCTACCAGGGTGACTTTCCCTTACCATTTAGATTAAGTCAGATTTCTTTCTTTTATCAAGAAATGTTTTATATACCAAGTATGTTTATTTCCATCAAATATATTATGGTTTGTAGTCGAACATGTATTTGAGTGATTATATCCATCCCACACCTCTTCTTCCCCCACAGTTAACTGAAAGGTTCCAAAGGGGAGGGATTATTTATGTTTTGATTCATTCCTTTATTCCCAGAACCTGACATAATAATATTTTAATAAATATTTTCTAAATGATGCATGAATGAGTGAATGAAATTTATGTCAACATTCCTAAATACTACTTAAGTTTAAATAGATTTTATTTTAAACTTATATTATTGAATAAAACTAGTTACAGTTAATGGCAGCCCCATAGAATTTACTTCTAATTATTTCATATTGTTCTCTGTAAAGCAGATATCTATGAATGTTCTTTTTATACAAGGATTGTAGCTATTAACTGTTGATTTGTAATTTTATTTTGTTTTAATATAAATGCTTTGTAGGTCAAATAGGCAGAAAATAATGCTACATGCCTTTGGGCCTTTTAAATTGTTTTTATTATATTTCTGTTTTCATATTTGTAAAAAGAAATCTACAATTCTGAAGGCTAAGTTATAGGAACTATCTCAATGTGTGAATAGTATGTAGACTCAGGTTTATTATGCCACTTTGTTCTGTCAACATATGTATTGCCATTATTCTTAAATGGTAAAAGCTATTAAGGCATTATAAAATACTATGTGTGCTGTGGAAAGCACTGCTTTTTTTTCATTCATTTACTATTACTTTGGCTTTACCATTTATTAAAAATTTTCAAGAGTTTTCTCTTTTTAGCATATACTCAACATTCCTTTCAATATTATATAGGCACTGATGCAAAAAAATGTATCTTTGAACGCTGCTTATAGTTCTTTAATATTTTTAAAATTTGTTTTGATAGGGTTGGACCAAGTTTTATGAGTTTTCTTTATCAGATCTTCGGGCCGGGTACAATATTATTGACAGACTCTTTGATGGTAAGTTCTAATGATGAAAATTTTAATCTCTGGTATTAATGAAAAAAATTTAAGATGTTATTAACAATATGGTTTCTTCAAGAGTGACTTAACTTCCTATTATAAAATTTGTCTTGATTTTTAATGTGTCTCATGTCCTGACTGTTAGACTTGTATTATCTAATAGTTCTTACATTATTTATTGGGGTCATCAGATTTGATATAACCCATAAAGTTTCTGATTGATCTGTAGCTCTCAGGAAACAGAAAGCTAGAAAGACTTTTTTTCCCCCACTTTGTGGCCTTTGTGAGTTTCAGGTTTCCACTGCATTATTCATATTTCTCTTAAGGGACTGTCAAAATGTCAGAAGCATGGTAGACTAAGGTTAGTACCAAGGATCTGCTACATCATAATAGCATAATTTAGTAGGAATCTGGAATCAAGATACAAATAACAGGTTGAAATAGGGCAGCAAACAAGACCATATAATCAGATCCACTAAGGCCATCCAGATCTCTGCCTCCTGAAGATATGAAGAGCCCAATACCTGAAATTTTTGTGTAAGATCAACAGAAGGGGACACTGGAGTTTAGAGCAATGATGTATTAGAGAAGAGAATATATTGATAAGAATCTCAAACTTAAAAATTTCCCCAGCAGCACTCTTGATTGCTGTTTCCTCCCACTGTGTATTCCTGCCAAATCACCCTTCCCTGAGTCTGACCCATTTCAGTAAATGGCACCACCTTTCAGGTAGTTGCTCAAGTTCAAAGCCTGTGGCACTCTGGATTCCTTTCTTTTTCTCATCCTCAAACATCAAGTGCTTTGACAATTTCTGTCACTTCCCTGTTCAGATCCCATCACGTTCCTGCCACTTCTTTCTGTTTCATCAGTGCTTTGGTAGTCCACACAGTGGCTTCCTGTCTCGTCTTATTTCCATTTTAGCACCCTTTCAAAGAATCTCCATACAGTAAACTAATTTATATTTTAAAAAAGTAATAGCATACAATTTGCACTTAAAACTTACAGCCACATTTGTCTTTGTTCCGTTCCTCAGATAAGCCAGGCTCATTCCTACCTGAAAGTGTTGGTAGGTGATCTTCCTCCTGTCTGAAATGTTTTTCTCCCAGACCTCTAAATGGCTTTCTTCTTGTCTTCATAGCTTATAGGTATCCTCTTCAGAAAAGCATTTTTATTACCTGCAAATCTGAAGTAATCTTCTAGTTATTCTTGATCCTCTTGTTCTATTTTATTGTTTGATTACGTTTGTATTCAGTCATCATTTTGTTTATACCTTATTGGGAAGAGATAATCTATATTAAAGCAAGGTGTTTGACTGTTTTATTTAGTATTGATGTCCTTAAAATCTGTAGCCAGGCCTAGCCCATTGTAGACACTCAGTTATTGATTGTTAGTTAACATCAGAAATTATTCTGTAACTTGTCTTTGACAAAAAACCAACTAGGATGTGGCCCAGTCCTGTTTTAGTTTAGGTTTATGAGGTTAAAAATATTTTTAAATAAAGTATAATACATGTACAAAAAGTACTTATATCATGAGATTATAGCTCAAGGAAATTTCTGTGAACTGAAAACCGTCATGTAGCCAGCACCTTAAGAAAGAGAACAGTGCCAATACCTCAGATTGCACTGTCTGATGCCACCTTCCAGTTACTACCATCCCTCAGTTCTTCCACCCCTGCTCCTATGGTGAACGCCAGGCACCTAACTATACAGATTAGTTTTGCCTGTTTTTGTAAAACTGGAATCATACATCATGTACTCTCTAGTCTGTAGGTTCTTTCAATTAATGTTATATTTGAGAGATTCATCCATATGGTTACGTGTAATCATAGTCCACTTATTCTCAATACTATGTAGTATATCATTTATGACTATATTATTTCTCTTGGTGGACATGTGGGTAGTTTGCAAGTTTTCTCTTGATGGCCATGTGGATAGTTTGGAATAATTATGAATAATGCTGCTATATTTTTGGGTGAACATTTGGATATATTTCTGTTTGTATGTATTTGTGTTTTGGTATATTTCTATGTGTAGTAGATAGAATATTCATTGTCCATCAATAGTTAGTGCCAAGTACTAATCCAACTGAGTTTATTTAAAAATTTTTTGAATTATGCATCAAAGAAATGCACATCGATGTTCTATTCAATAAATTTTCATAAGTTAAACCTACATAAGTAGCCCAAAATGAATAAACAGAGTATTATCAGAGTATTATTCCAGAAGCACTTCCCATACTCCTTTCCACACATGACTCAACACCCCCCATTCCATGCTGAGGGTAACCATTTTCCTGATTTCCAGGAGCTGTTTTTTTTTATTTTTATTATTTACTTTGAAAAGTTTTGGAGGATTAATACTTTAGCTTACATAGAAACTTGGTGATTTTTTTAAAGTGCTTTTGAACATTTATACCACTATGAGGCAGCTTTACTGTGCTTTTAAGATGAGGAAACCAAAGCACAAAGAATTTGAATGATTTGTGTTTGAAGATTGTGATGGAATTAATAATATCACATGATTTTTACATATATCAACAATTGAATTATTGTGAATAAGAGTCATATATTTTAAAAGTGATAATCTCATGGTAAAAATCTAACTGTATAATCTTATGATGACAAAATTCCCTGATATTAAGGAACCTCCACATATGTAGAATTAAATGAAAAAAAAGAGAAAATGTTCTAATTACAGGGGACAGTTGCTATAGAGATTATATAGTTATGAGACCTGGAGCAAGCATTTTATCCTTTAAGCCTCAGTTCCTGATCTGTAAATTAGAAATAATAGTAGGCACTACTTCAATTCATTCAATTTTTAAGAAGTTTAAATGAGAAAGGCCACATGAAGCATTTAATATTTAGTACATTTAACATATTAAGTAAGCTATGAAGAATTGTTGGCTATTACTATTGTTGATTTAATAATTTAAGTTTGTTAGTTTTCTCTTGTCCTAAACAAAAAAACTTGTCTTGAGAATGATCAATAAAAGAAAATGTTTCTGTATGCCTGATTTATGAATGAATGACATGTCCATAATTAATGTATTATTTGGTGAACATAAAGGCAGAACTAGAAAATTGAGTACTGGTGAAATCCCTTGTTATAGCTACTTAGCTACTGTTGATAGTTAGATACAGGCAGCAAACAACTTTAATTCGTCCTGTCCCCTCCAGGTGCCCTTGTTCTGCAGGAGGCAGCCTGAACATTGATAGCCCAAGGCATATAATACACTGCCATCGGTCTCTGTGATCACCTCTGAATTTTATAGTAATGTAATCGAACTAAACTGGGAATGCTAGCAGTGGTTTTAACTAGCTGGTTAAATATAATGTTTCCTATATTTACTGAAAACCTGTGATTTAATTCTTACATTTTAATATTACCACTGAACTGTGATTAAGAGGATGTCTCTGTTGCAAAAAAAGTAATATCTTATTGAAAAGTCCCATTCTGTTTTTTAAAAATACATCTATCTTCTGTTAGAAAATGAATAGTTGACTATAAAAATCATGACATTTAGACAACTATAATGTATGAAGTATTTTGTAGAGTTTCCCTATTAATCAGATTATTTTATGGACTGAATTTTTCATCATTGTACAAAATTGTTTTGGGTATGTTCTTCTAAGGAATTTCTGACTTAAGGAGGCAGTATTGTGTGGCAGATAAGAGGAAGACTCTGGCTTTAATACCTCATTCCAGTTCAGGTCTGCGGGATTATGTGACTTTCTGATTTCAGTCACTCAAATTCCCTCTGTCTCAATCTTCCCATCTGTATAACTGGATAATATTAATATTTCAGTGTTTGTTATGAGGCTTGACTTTATACATGTAAAACATTTGGGAAATTTTACTTGATTAATCTTTCAATAAACATTAGCCATTGTGTGTTAATATTAATTATAAATATCAGTGAATATTAGGATAATTGGTGATTTTTGAATATCTTAAGAAATGATTTAATTGAGTTAAATGCATATTGTTATATCCTATAAATGAAACTACAGCCAGCAATTTAGTTAATATTTTAGCATGACTTAGAATGTTTTTAAAAATATGCCTAGAAATGAAACTAATAAAAGCATTTTTTTAAATTATAGGCACCAAAGATGTACAATGGGAATTTGTCCATGGTTTACTTGAAAATGCTATTTATGGAGGACGCATAGATAACTATTTTGACCTTAGAGTTCTTCAATCATATCTGAAACAGTTTTTTAATTCTTCAGTAATTGATATATTAAACCAAAGGAACAAGAAAAGCATTTTCCCATATTCTATATCTCTACCCAAATCCTGCAGCATTTTGGTGGGTAAAATTATTCATTTTCAGTCTATTGCCAAATAGATAGATACCACAGTCATTTTTTATATTGTTAAATATATGGTTTTTTTTCAAGTGATAATAATTATTATTAACAAATATAAATTATTATTATACCAATATGTGGCCTGATTCTCCAGACCCTAGTAAGTGGTCCTATGTACTTTTGGATACTTACTGAAGATTGATTGATAATAGTGTATAGTGTATAGTATACAGGTAAATCTTGAAGGAGTAGCCAGGGACATTTTTTAAACGTAGGACTGCCGTAGAGATGGAATGGAAGAATATGCAACTTCCTGGTAGACGTGAGAGTGCTTTGATACATTACAATATGAAAGAAAATATTATTTAACAAATATCTATCTTCACTTTCTGGCTTATAAATTCAAAGCAGTTCTAAATATGTAAAGGATATACTTTATCTGGCTTTTGTAATATCATTTTTGTTTATATATATTTATTTTAGCTTTTTTGGTTTGAATCATCATATAAAAGCTTCCCAGAGTTCAGTCATCCTTTTTCAGAAAGTGGACTTAATACAGCCCAAAGATTTCAATTCTAGTTTATTTTACCACAAATCTATATTTGTATAAATACCTAAATGTTTTTATTACATAGATTTTTATAAAGATATAAAGATTTTTATAAAGATACAAAGATATGTAAAGATATGTATATTCAGTTCATAGTTCTTCTTTGTACCTTTTTCTCTCATACAAACATTTTTCAAGAAAATTCCTTTCAGTAACATAATTCTGAAAAAACAAGAGCTTAAAAACCAGTATAAAATATATTACTCACATTGACTATTTTATTATGTTAATAGAAATCCCATCTGTTTTGGTTTTCAGTATCTTTCATTCATTTACTCATTCATTGAATATCTGCTCCATGGTAGCCCTGTTCCAGTCATTATGGATCCTATGATGTATCTGTGGAGTTTACTTTTTAGTGGGAGAATCTTACAGTGAATGAATGGATACAGCACATAGTTAAATTTCAAATAGTATATTCTAACAAGTCTTCCATCTCTATTGTTTGAGGTTTAAATTGAAAACCTCATACAGTGTACATCATAAACATAAAATGCAATGAATTTTTATACATTAAACACTTAAGTGTAACCAGCACTGGGATCAAGAAAGAACATTATCAGCTCCACAAAGTCTTCCTTATATTCCCTTCTAGTAACTACCTCCCCGCAAAAGGATACATTATCCTGACTTCCAACAGCCTAGATTAGTTTTACTTGTTTTTGTGCTTCATGTAAATGGTATCATTTGCTGTACATTCTTTGTATCCAAGTGAGGGTGAATCAGTGTGGATATACAGCTATTACTGAGGAAACATGTCAGTGTATAGTTCTAGACAGAAGACTCCAGCCAGTCTAGATGAGCAAATTTCATAGCCATTTTGAAATGAACAAGTCTAAAAATACAAAGAGAGTGAGAGGATGATTTTATAGGATGATTTATGGGAATCACTGTTTTAGCTTTCTATCTAATTGAGTTAGAAGGTGGAGGCCAAAAGATTTCCAGGAGGATGAGAACATGCACGAACACACATACACCCAAACACATATACACACATACAAATGCATATATGTGTGTGTGTATATACATGATATATATACATATTATTGTGTGTGTGTATTAAAACATACACTCACATTCATATGTATACACATACATATTTATATATACACTGTGATTGAAAACCTCGAGGAAGTTTACAAATGTTGAACTGTAGGAGAGGAAAAATGTTAAAGAACAACATGTCTTTCCAAAACTTGACATCTTCATAGGTCCTGGGCTTCCTGGAGTCCAACTGTTTCACTGGAAATATTTCAGAGCCAGATGCCAAGGATAAGACATGATTATGGGAGAGGACAGATGAGTCTCCTTGCTAAGAGCAGTTCAGATGCATATGCAGAACCTGCCTTAAAATAACTTGTCTCTTCATGAAAACAAACAAAACACTCCCATCTTTGGGCCAAAGTGAATAAATCCTCTTAGTATATACTTAGTTTCCCACCTAGAGTCACGAGTGAATAACTGTTCAAATGCATGCTTACAAATCAAACCTGTGCAATGCTTATACAGTAGTTCATGGGATGAAATGACAGGACTCTTAATGCATTTCATGACACCTCACCAGCAAACTGAAGACTAACTGAAATTGCTTTATAATGAAGCAGTTTACAAAGCAGTACTTGTATATCAGAGTATGTGTGTATAGGTTTCTGGGGTTTCTTTATATATTTTTTAAGATTGCTATAATTATTTACTTTGACATAAACAGAACTGCACCCTGCAGATTTGTTTTTGGTAGGTTACAGGAGAAATAACTACAGGGCTTTCCAGAAAACATATATAGAAGTAGAGTCAGCATAGCCACTCTTGTTTTTTTTATCAATTCTTTCTGGTTTCAGTGGTTGTAAGTTCATTCTTTATATTTCATTTCTTTATATTTAGGACTATCGTGCTGTCATTGAAAAACTTCCAGAGGATGACAAACCTAGTTTCTTTGGTCTTCCTGCCAATATTGCTCGCTCATCTCAGCGCATGATCAGTTCCCAGGTAACCTAAGAGAATATCTACCTTTTAGGAAAAATGTTGCTACTGAGCCTGAAACAACATTAAATTTTATTTAATACTACAGACCCCACAAGCTTTTAAAATTTTTATTTAACACAACAGATTCCAGTGTTAAGTAAATTAAATAAGCCAAATAATTCTAAGTTTAATACACATGTTAAAATTAATAACATAACATTGAGCACTGTCAAGTTCAACCAAAATATATTTGTTTTACTCCTGTGATATATTTTATTAAGGCTACTTTAAATGTAGTTTATACCATTAGATATATGTCACTAAATTTAATGTTTTCATAAATATCAGAGATAGATAATTTGCATTTAAGTGTTAGTTTATAAAAGATAAAATTTAATATTTCATATGATTTTATTCATGACTGAAAGTATGGATTTTTAAATTATTGAGACATAGAAAAACATTAGCCATGAACAATGTATAGTCTAACTTTTATTGACACTAAATAATTAAGAAATGCTAACATTGACCTCTTACTGTGTGCCTGTAAGTGTTTTAAGCTTTATATTCAGAAACTTACTTAGATTTCATATACTCTAAGAGGTAAGATCTGTTATTTTTCATCTCAATAGATGAGGAAACTGAGGTACAAAGAGTTAGGTTACTTGCCCTAGATCATAAACTGTAAGAGGCAGAACTAGAATTTAAATTCATGCTGTCCAAGTAAAGACATGGCTTCTGCACCATGTGCTATAGCTGCCTGTCAGGCATAAATGTAGTGCTAAGCTATGCATACCAAATTATGAACCATTATGTAATATTCATTTCATGGTCAGAATATGGAAAATTCTTATATCTCTTAGTGATTTTGGTAATTCTCTGGCATTTTAGTTGGATTATATTAACTTATTTAGCTATGGAGTTTTGTGGTTTTTTGCTATTTTGGCCAACATTTATAAAATTGATCATGTTTCCTGTCTTCTTGTACTATTAATTATGTTGTTCATTATGTAATTTTCATGTTCATTCTCAGTTTGTAGAAAAAGCTTGAGTATAAATATGTTTATTTACATAACATATAAATATATAAGATATTTATATAATATATAAATATATAAACTAGAACAAATAGATCTTAACCTCTATCATCTATGCTAACTGAAGACACTATACAGTTCATTTTTTCTTTCTCATACAAAGTGTTAAGTCAGTGCATGAAAGAATGTCATCGTACATGTCCTTTAGCTTCATAACATATAGGATTACACTCTAATCATTTCTCTCCATGCTTTTTTTAGTTTTTAATTTTGGTATCATTAATATACAATCACATGAGCAACATTGTGGTTACTAGATTACCCCCATTATCAAGTCCCCACCACATACCCCAGTACAGTCACTGTCCATCAGTGTAGTAAGATGCTGTAGAGTCACTACTTGTCTTTTCTGTGCTATACTGCCTTACCCATACTCCCCCACCTACATTATGTGTTAATCATATTCCCCTTCTCCCTCCTTTCCCACCCACTCTCCCACAAGTCCCTTTCCCTTTGGTAACTGTTAGTTCATTCTTGGGTTCTGTGAGTCTGCTGCTGTTTTGTTCCTTCAGTTTTTGCTTTGTTCTTATGCTCCACAGATGAGTGAAATCATTTCGTACTTGTCTTTCTCTGCCTGGCTTATTTCACTGAGCATAATACCCTCTAGCTCCATCCATGTTGTTGCAAATGGTAGGATTTGTTTTCTTCTTATGGCTGAATAATATTCCATTCTGTATATGCACATTTTCTTTATCCATTCATCTACTGATGGACACTTAGGTTGCTTCCATTTCTTGGCTTTTGTAAATAGTGCTGCGATAAACATAGGGGTGCATCTGTCTTTTTGAAACTGGATCCTGCATTCTTAGGGTAAATTCCTAGGAGTAGAATTCCTGGGTCAAATGGAATTTCTATCTTTAGTTTTTTGAGGAACTTCCATACTGCTTTCCACAGTGGTTGAAGTAGTTTACATTCCCACCAGCTGTGTAGGAGGGTTCCCCTTTCTCTGCAACCTCACCAGCATTTGTTGTTCCTAGTCTTTTCTATGTTGGCCATCCTAACTGGTGTGAGGTGATATCTCATTGTGGTTTTAATTTGCATTTCCCTGGTAATTAGTGATGTGGAGCATCTTTTCATGTGCCTGTTACCATCTGAATTTCTTCTATGGAGAATTGTCTGTTCATATTCTCTGCCCATTTTTTAATAGGGTTATTTGTTTTTGGGTGTCGAGGCATGTGAGGTCTTTCTCCATACTTTTTTCGCTCACCTGAAAGTTATTTTTCAATATCCACCAGTAATATATAAGAATTATGTAGGTAATAGTATAATTATATATATTTGCGTGTACATGTATAATTTTATAACAGTGCTTAAGCAAAAAAGGCTGTAAGAATTAAAAAGTCATTAAAACAATAAAATATTACTTCATAGTATGCAAGAAAGTCTTTAGTTTGGGAGTCTTATCGATAGAAGTTCAAGAGTCTTTAAAACCCTATTAATATAACATGGCTTCCACAGCTTCCAATCTCAGTATCATTCAGAGTTTGAGAATCTCATTTAGCATAACTTGGATCTAATGAAAGGAAAAGAGTAACATAGAATAAACATAGCCTTAGAGACTATAGGGAAGGGTACAGGATGAGAAATACAGGATGCTTAGCATCTTTATCCTACAGAGAGGCTTAATAGCCACATGTGCATATTCTTTTGCTCCTGGACCATGTATGGCTGCCATTGATGAGAGCCCAGAGCGTAGGGTCATCTTAGTTCTCACAGGTTCTCATAGCCTTAGTTTCTTCCAATTTTCTATTACATTTTAGTCACGCAGGTCCAGGGCTGACATGTGAACATGCAGTTCCCTAGTTTAAGTGGGGTCCCAAGAATCAGGGGCTTCATTACAAACTAGGCAGACAAACATGCCACATTTATCTTGGCAATTAGTGCTGTAGGAAGACAGACACAATGTCATTTTCCCTGACAGTTCTAAGACAACCCAGGCTTCATATTCACTTTTTACTGAACTCCAATTAGTATACCAAATAATTCTCTAAAAGTTACCTTAATGTGATCTAATTTCTACTGTTTTATCTTACCTCACTATTTATTTAACCTTTTATAAATACTTATTGGATGAAAAGTGGATAACATATTTTTCCTAAAGTTTTTTGTTGACACATTCTCTCAATATTTGTGTTTTAACTGTTTTACTGTTTATTTACTTAACTACTTAAAAGTTTTTAATTATTTTAATACTTGAATTGCTTTCATAATACACCAGCTATTGCAGGTTTTTTCATATTCATATATGTAATATATATATATATGTAGTTGGACTAATAAAATTTCTTAATTTGGAGAGTTTCACTTTAAGTCACATTTGGAGCCAAATTGAGAATGCCTTCCCTTATTTGAAGGTGAACGTTCACATACTTAGATATCTGAATGATGTTGAGTAAATTTAAAAATCATTATTGATCGTGTAAGAAGTTCAGGATGTAAAAACTGATGTTGAAGCAGGCATTTGATGGCAGTTCAAAAGCTGAAGCCAGTGCCAAACTTGAATGGGCAATTTATACAAATATGAATGGTGAAAATGAATTAGTGCATTTATAGTAGACAGATTTTTTGTTTTTGTTTTTTGAAAACTGTTATAATATACGTGCCTTATGGTACTCTCATCCACATGAGCTATTACATTGTCCCATTTTCCTTCAATTCATCCATCATGTTGGAAATGTTGTATGAATGATGTTACATTAGCCAAAATTGAGAGTCAAGAGAAAGAGATTTAGGGTTTTATTTTTGATGGTGGGAAAGGATATCAATTTGATGTATTAATTTGAAGTGCCCATGGGATAATGTTTATTTGAGGTGTCTGGGTAATATCTAGTTGGAAATGTCTAGTAGGAATTTGAACTAAGTACACAGAGAATTCAAATACATATTTGATTTATAAAGGATCCGAGAAAACAGCAGTACATCTGTGAGATGAAGCATGGGAATCAGAGATTATTAGGGATCATTGATAGAGCAGGAAGAGAATATGCCTAAACCTAGAACCCTGTGAAATACCTACATTTAACATTTGTTTGTAGATGGGAAAGTTCTTGACAATATTTTAGCAAAAGTACACTAAGTTAGAAAACAAGACAATCAGAAGAACTTAAAGGAGAGTTTCAAGGTAATGGGAAGGGTGGCAATGAATTGTAGAGGAGTCATGGATTGATCAAAGTTGAGAAATAAGTCAGGGCCTTGACCAGTTTCTCAGGACTCTTCCTATAGCCTCTTCTCTAGGATGCTGTAGGGTGGGAATCAAATTGCACTGGTTTTGGGGGCAGGGGGAAATGGGTGTAAAAATGGTGCAAATGAATATAGGTGATTGATTTAGGAAGTTTGGCACTGAAAAAAACCTATGTCTCTGCCAAAAAACTTTAAAGATGAAGAGATGGAAATTTAATAGAAATACAAGATCCAGAGAGAGATCATTGTTATTGATGTTGGAAGAAGAGACTGAAAGAAACATTTTTTTTCCTGATATTCTGTTAAAGAATTTTGAGTTACTCAAGAGTAGAAAATGTATTTTTCACACTAATACCTGTTTGCTAACTGTACCCTAGTATTTTCCACTGAGTATTGCTATAGTTCTAAGGAATTCTATATTTAAACTAACTATAAAAATTATTTTAGTTGATTTTTTAAAAAAAACACTTCTGAAATATTTTTATTAACTCTTTGGGTAGAGGTGTTTCTTGCAGCTACATCTGGGGAGGCCACGAGGTGATATTACCCACCTGCTCACCAGGTGGGACCTCAGCCTGGGTGGTTTAGGGTCCCTGGCTCTGATAGACTCAGTTCGTGTACAGGTTGGATGAGTGTAGGTAAAGAAGGAATTCATTAAAGTGAGAGAAGTAGTGAAGGGAAGCAGCCATGCAGGCAGCAGAGTGCAAGGTAGAGCATTAATGGCAATCTCCATCTCTTTCAAATCCCTTCTCCTCTCAAACCAAAACTGAGCAAAAAGCACTATTCTTACTCCTTGGGGAAGGTATAGTGTGGCACCAGCAAAGTCACCATGATTCCTTCCCTGGATTGATATTCAGATACTCAGACCAAAAAGGTAGAGCAGAGGGAGGACAGGAAAGCTCACTGCACTCCTGCTTAGCATAGGGCAGATCCCCTGCCAGCTCTAAAGCCAGGGTCACCTGGCATCCAGTGTCTGCTTGAATCTGTGTGGTGTGAGAACTAAGCCCCTACCACCCCAGTATTTGGGAGAGCTGCAGAGCACTGGATGGAGTGAGATTATGTTCTGAGAACTTCCCCAAAGCAAAGAAAGGAAATTTTTGGCCAGGCTACTAAAGAGCATGATTGTACAGCTGCAGTCTCATCCAGGTCACCCAGGCGATGGGAACTTGCCAAGTCAAAATCAGAGATCTTAGTGGCCCTTCCCTACTTGTCTAAAGTAGGACAGAGAGAGTGAAGACTTATGCTTAAGTCTAGAAAATTGAATGAAATAGTGAAGTAACAAAGGCACTTACCACTGGGAAAGGGGTCTCATTAATCTCACAAGAAGCTTGGAAGAACACAGAGACAAAATGCAGTAAGTTGAGTAGCAAGAAGGCTTTATTTAAGGCCAAATACACCTTCAAAGAAAGTGGAGTACAGGCAGCCTCAGAGAGGAGGCACTCTTAAAGGCTTAGGATGCATGTCTTTTGAGGATTTCAAGAATGGGCAAAGGGCCAGGGAGCGCATCGGCTTGACATGATATCTATCTTGGTGAGAGACATCAAGTCCACATCTATGGTCAGTCCTCTGGATGTTCTGTAAGATAAACTTAGCACAAGGAATTTACCCATCCTGTTCTCCAGGGTATTGGTTACCCTCAAGCAGTGGAAACATATTATTTAGGACATCTTGCCCTGCCTTACGGTAGGTAGGTTTTTGGCTAATTACCATAAAATATGTTAGGAATCTTACCTTTTAACTTCCTGGTTTTTAAAATGGAATCTTAGCCTTAAGATGGGGTCCCTCCTGTTCTTACTATACTGTTTATATCTTGGCGTTTTTCATCATAGGAAAAGTTAATCATGATGCTTATGCGGTGTCCCTGCTCTACCTCAGAGGCATTTCAAAGTTCCTTTGTAGAACCTTGTGGAACCTCATTTCTGGGACTGCCCATGCCATAACTTTTTGCTCATTTAAATATTTTGTCCAATACCAGCCCAAAGCTCACTGTCTGTGAAGTGTTTGTATTGATCTTCTCTTATTTCTCATTTTTATATATGTTCAACTATCAACTATCCAACTTGCCTTCAAAGTTTGACTTGACATTGGTTTTAGGTTTTTGGGAATTTAGATGTGAATAAAAATAGTTCTGTTTTGAAGTAGTTCAGTCTGGGGCAGTGGGGCAGGGATGATCTATGCAAAGCCCCTTTGCAATATAAGGGATAAAACAGAAACATATATTCCAGTTATTTAAGTGTGTATACTGTGAATTGTTATCTCAATACTTTTGACTGAACAAAAACTTTTGAATGAATTATAAGCTAACATTTAAAATTTGCACAGAATTTGTACAATTAAGACAGTTTAAGTACATGAGAAACATTGTAAAATTAAGGTAAATGAAGATATAAAGAATCTTTAAAGCAGAAATTATACTTCTTTCACATTTATGAATGTTTGCAACATTTTTTATAATAAAAACAATGAGTTCTAGTTTCTATAGCTTTTAGTTTTGTTAAAACATATTTGAGAAAATGAAAGCTAAACAGAATTAAGTTTAATATTCAAAATCATGTTGTTTCATCAATTAACTGTTATATTAAAGTATATTCTTGTTTGCCAACATGGGAAATATCTTCTATAGGGAACACATATTGATTTTTGTCTGCTCAAATATATGAAATACGTAAAATAGTGAGACAGGGACCAGGGGCTTAGACAGAGTAAGGTGAGGGCCTCTGGAAAAAACAAAGCAAGGTAATTCATTGTGAAATTTGCTTTGGTCTGCTGGGGGCCCAGTTTATTTTTCTAACTTTACCCAAGTGCTGCTTTTCTTCCTCCAGCCCTAAACAAATGATTTGTTGCAACTTGGGCAAGTAGCAAGCAAGCCCAAACAACATTCTAAAAAGAGGAAGGATTCTATCATAAAACCCAATTAGTTAACAATTTAAGACAGTAACTCAGCCCACCTTGGGAGCAATGCAGGCAGCCTTGAGTGATATGCTCCCAGACCAGGAAGCCTGGGAGGAAATCAGAGCAGTAAAATTCTTGTAAATAACCAGGAAGACTAATAAGAAACTTAGTATTTCTTCCAAGGTATTTGGGACCACTTAGCAGGTGTACATCCCTAGCCCTTTGTCTCTCAACTGCCTGTAAAACCCCTAGACAACCTACCACCCCAGGCTCTCTTGTGCCCTCCTGGCTTGAGCCAGGAGCTCTGTCCTCCCCCTTTCTCTCTAAATAAAAGCTTCTGCCTTGCTCTCCTACCTTGACTGTTTGCCATGTTCATTCTCCGGCTCCGTGAACAAGAACCCCAGCATCAATAGCATTTAGGAAATACTAGTTCCTATTGTTGGTTCTGGTAGGATTATTAATGGCAGTCTCCATCTCTTTCATATCCCTTCTCTTGAACCAAAATTGAGCAAAATGTACTATTCTTACTCCTTGGGGAAGGTATAGTGTGGCACCAGCAAAGTCACCATGATTCCTTCCCTAGATTGATATTCAGATACTCAGACCAAAAGGTATTATTTTCACTGGCTTAACTGATTTGGAATATTAGAAATTATTCCTGATGGTGGCCATGCTTGGGAGTGAAAGAAGGAAGACCATTGTAATAAGTAAGTTAACCTCAGGGATAAATCGATGGAAAAAGCATAGTTCCAACTCTCACAAGAACAGAAGCCAAATAAACCAAGTTCATAACTTTTCTCAGACTATCAGAAAGGTGAGATTGCAGAGCACCAATCAGCTGAAATCTAAGGAGAGACATGTGCCAGCAGATGGTGACAAGACACAAACATGCTTACCGGAGTAGGTGCAGCCAGGACCCGGTAAGAACGCCGCTGGAATCGTTAATGCACTAGTCGGGACTGAGAGCCAGCTAGACAGAGAAGGCGCCTGATACCGGGTGCGCTCTGACCCTCTTTCGGGCTTTTACTCATTAACTCCCGCCTGATTGAGAGGACTTAGAAAGCTCTCCTCGTGATGATGGCCAGGGGAAAGGAACAAAGTCACTGTGGGCGGAGGAGCGTCATGAAACTGTGTCTATCTGCCTTAGTGAACAAAGGCCTCAATCTTTGGGAAGTGGAGTGAAAAAAAAAACAAAAAAACACCAAGGAAAAAAACTGTTGCCTGTAGGGTACTGGTGAAAACCCAGTGTAGCTGGGAGAAAGGTTCAGAAAAAACTGCCCTTCTGCTAGGGGAAGGACTCTCTGCCCAAATTAGAGTTTGATAGGCAGAAGCACTGAGAAGGCCACATCTTGGCACCCAGGGACATAGTGGCTTCCTAGGCCTGAAACTTAATCAGAACAACAAGAATGCTGCCACCCTTTCTCCACCCCCCGCCACCCACCAGGCTAATAAGGGTCAAGTAGTAAGTGGCAGTTATTCCACTGCCAGAAGTGTTATAAGAAAGTGTAGATAGTGTAGCTCCAGGAGAGGGTCCCTGTCTGGGACAAGTTCACTATGACTTCACTCAGACCAAAGAAAGGCAAGGGCAGAAAGATGAGGGAAAGGGGGTGCCCATGTTTGTTCTCACTGCGGCCACAGGCAGCTGGGTGCGTGCAGCGGCTCGGGTGTGCTCTCCCGCTGGCTGCGACTGCTGCTCCCCCGGGTGAGCTTACTTCTCTGGGCAGCAGGCCTCAGTCTCTCCCTGCTCCCACGCTTGGGCTTAATTCTACAGGGGCAGCACGGCTCCATGGCGCCCTCCTCACTTCCCCGGTGGCCCAGCTCCCTCCTCCCACATTCAGGAAGCAAGTCCGTGGGCTGGTTCCCGGTGACTGGCAGACACCTGACCGATTACGTACCAGGATCACAGGTAGAGGAGGGGAGAATGGGTGTTTGCTCTCTACCCCTCCCCTGGGCAGGTACTCCAACGACTGTCCAGTGGCTCTGTCCCCGGCAAACATCCCGTAAATGTGCAAACATGCTCTTGTTATATACACAGTGGGCACCGTTAAGGCCAGGTGAGAATCCTGGTCAGAAAGTTCCATTTTCCCCACAGCTAGACTCTGTCTGAAGCACATTAGCAAGCAGAAAAAGCCCTCTAGACTTGTGGGAGGGGGAAGGAATCTGTGCTAGTTAGGCCCAAAACTACAGCTGGTACAGGGGAAGGAGATCTGAGAATGTCACATATCCAGACTGAGGGATACATTGTCTACCTAAGACTGAGGCTTGATCAGAACAGAGAGTAGGCTAGTAAATACTATTTAATAATAATAAACCATTTCATTCTGCTGAGAGTGTCACATGAGATACACTCTCTTTGAGAGACAGAAAAAAAAGACCTAAACACAAGGGAAGAACAGAGTTGGTTAAAAAACCACTGTCAAACCAGCCCCCCATCTAAAGTATCTGTAGAGGAATTTGAAACCAGTGGTGTACTAAGGGTAACTCTAAACCAGCGACCCTCAAATCTAGCCCAACTTTTGACTTAACACAAACCCCCACATAAAGGCCTAACAGAAGGAAAGGTATGCCCATTTCTAAGCATTAAAACAAACCCAAGAAAAACAAACCCACTTATGTATAAAATACTTAATTGGTTGAAAACTAGACTGAAATACTAAAGGCATTCGTAGAGGAGAAAAAAGATAAACTACATACAAAGGAAGAAAGGTAGGTATTAGAGCAGCCTTCTCCTCAGAAGTCATGGAAGTCAGAAGGCAATGGAATATTAATTTTAAAGTGCTGAATGAAAAAACCTTCAACCCTGAATTCTAAATCCAGCAAAATTTCTTTCAAAAATAAATAAAATCTTTCTTAGACAAAAAACAGAATTTATTGCCAGCAGATTGACTATACAAGCTCATTACAGAAAGTATTTTAGGCAGGAGTGCAATAGCAGACCTGGATATAATCTACCAGAAACCCTAGAAAAATCACTGTAATATGTTAATATGATATAGCAATTACATTCTAAATGTTTCTCCTTAGTAAAGAAATCACACATAAAGGTATGCAATGTTCATTGCAACATTAATTGTATAGCAACATTTTATAATATCAAAATATACTAATAGGAGAGTAGTAAAATAATCTGTGGTATACTCACTAAAGCTTCAAAACCATTAAAAACCATATTTTAGGGCAGTGGTTCTTAATCTTTCCTTTTTCATGTTGATGATGGACCCCTTTTAGCACCTAAAGCTTTGAATTTTGTCCTCAGAAAAATAAATGCGTGTACATACACAATTTTGGAAACAATTTCACAAGGTTTTCAGACCCCATAAAGCCACTAGGGAGTAATAAATAAGTGAATAAATCAATAAATTGATTAATGAAATGTATGTGTATATACATGTGTATATATACACATGAATGTAATTATATACTATCACACATTTAATGACTATAAACCAGCTAACTATATATTATAATTCTCATACACAGCTATCATAAAAGTATTTCCATATTATTCCTGGATCAGAGATAGAATTATTAAAAGATTGTGTGTAGAAAAGGTAGAATTTTTATAAGAGAATGTGTGTCTAGAAAAGGAGACATCATGGGTGGAAGTACTAGGGCTTCGTCGGTACAGGATGTGAATTTAGTGGTTTCCCCTTAAGTAGTTCCTAAAGATGGATTTTGTTTCTTTACACTTTAGCTTATCTGCCAAAAAATGCAATCAGTAAAATAATGTAAATACTAGTCTTTTAATCATCATAGACATTAAAGGACTGTGGAAAATTGACTTTTTCCTCAGAAATTTGTTTTTCTTTTTTAAAGGAAATTAGGTGTTTAAAATATCTGCAATAAGTTCAACTCCAGGAGAAATTTCTTTTAACTCAGTAATACCACAGTTTTACTTAACAAGAGTGTTTTCCTATTTATTTTTAATTTTTACTAAATATGCTTGATGTTAGATCAGTTTTCCTGAATTTATTGAGACCTCTGAGCTAACGTGATCTATCCTGAGAGTGTTCAATTACACTTGAGAAGACTGTGTATTCTGCTCCTTTATAAATATGTATTAAGTACATCTGGTCTAATGTATCACGTAAAGCCTGTGTTTCCTTATTCATTTTTGTCTGGATGATGTAACCATTGATGAAAGTGTGATATTAAAGTCTCCTGTCTTTATTGCTATGCCCACAGTTTCTCCTTTAGGTTTGTTAATATTTGCTATATGTATTTTTGTACTCTTATGTTGGGTGTGTATATTTTTATAGATGTTGTATTTTCTTGCACCATTGACCTCTTTAACATTATGTAATTCCCTTCTTGGTGTTTTTCTAAAGTTTTTGTTTTAAAATCTGTTTTGTCTGATATGAGTATAACTATTCCAGCTTTCTTTTCTTCTATTTTATCGAGGTATTTTCTGCCACCCCTTGACTTTGTGTGCCTTTACTTTTGAAGTGAGTCTCTTGTAAGCAGAATATAGATGAGTCTCTTTTTTTAATCCATTCAGCTACTCTATGTCTTTTGATTGATGCTTTCAGTCCATTTATATCTAAAGTGATTATTGATAAGTATATATTTATTTCCATTTTGTTAATTGTTTTCTGGCTTTTTTGTAATTCTTTGTTCCTTTCTTTTTCTCGTTCCCTTTTCCCTTGTGTTTTGATGACTTTCTTTAGTGTTGTGGTTAGATTTCTTCTTTGGTTTTTTTTTTTGTGTGTGTGTTTTTCTGTGATTACCATGTGGTTTCCTGAAAATACCCTACATTAATGTCTGTCTTCAGTTGATAGGAAGTTAATTTTAAATATATTCTAAACATTTACTTTTTACTAACCTCTCCCATGTTTTGTGTCTTTTATTATACATTTTACATCTTTTTATTTTATGCTTTGTGTAACTAATTATTGTAATTTTAGTTGCTGACTACTTTTGCTTTTTAACCTTCATGCATGCCTTATAAGTGACTGATTTTCTCACCTTTGTTCAACATTTATCCTTTTCCAGTAAGATTTTCACTTTTGTGTTTCTTATTTTTAATTTGTACCATTTATTTCCTGCTTAAAGACATCTCTTTAACATTTATTGTAAGTCTTGTTTATTGATGTTGAACTCCCTAGCTTTTGCTATCTGTAAAGCTTCTAATTTCTCCTTCAGTTCTTAATGATAACCTTGCTGGGTAAAGAATTCTTAGTTGAAAGTTGTTTTGATTTTGTTTTCTAGCACTTTGAATGTGTCATGTCACTCTCATCTGGCCGCCTATTAAGTTTCCCCTGAAAAATCTGCCAATAGCCTTTTGGGGTTTCCCTTATACTTAATACGTTGTTTTGTCTTACTGCTTTTTGGATTCTCTCTTTATCCTTAACTTTTACCATTTAATTATAATGTGTCTTGGTGTATGGGTCTCTTTGGGTTCATTTTATTTGATACTCTCTGTTCTTCCTGGACCTAGATGTCTCATTCCTTTCCCATATTAATAAAGTTTTTATTAAAATAATGAAATAATTAGTAAAAATATTTCTTAAAATAATTTTTCTGGCCTTTTCTTTCTCTCTTCTCCTTCTGGGATCCCTGTAATATGAATGTTAGTCTGCTTGATGATTCCCAAAATTTCATTAAAGTATCTTCACTTTACTTAATACTTTTTTACTTTTTCTGGGGGAGTTACATTGCTTTGTCTTCCAGATTGCTGATTCATTTTTCTATTTCATCCGATCTTCTGTTGAACCCCCTGTGGTGTATTTTTCAATTTAGTTATGATTTCTGTGTGGTACTTTCTTATATTTTGTCTCTCTTTGTTGAAATTTCAGTGGATTTATCCATTCTCTCAATTTCTATAAGCATCTTTATGAATATTTTAAACTGTTTTTCAGGTAAGTGGATTATCTATTTTTCATTTAGTTCTTTATCTGCAGTTTTTTCTCATTCTCTTGTTAGGAATGTATTCTTTCTCCTGATTTTGCCTAATTCTGTGTTTGTTTTCATATAATAGGTAAGTCAGCTACCTCTTTCAGGCTCAAAGTGGCTTTCTGTAGAAGATGTCCTGTAGGGCCCAGAAGTGCACTTCTCTATGGCCACCAGAGCCGGCACGGAAGGGGTGTTCCCTCTTGGGTTGTGTGTGCCCTCACGCTGTGGTGGACCTGCTGCTGTGGCTTGTTTGTGTGCAAGCCCTTTGCCTGGCTGTGGTGTGGCTCTGGCACAGGGTTCAGAGTGGGGCTCTTTCCCTGCTGACTATGGCACAGATGCCACATGATGGGTGGGAATTTTGCCCTGCTGGTTCTGGGGTATCTGCTGTGTGATATACCCTAGCTGTTTAGAAGGAGATTGTGAAAATGGCTCCTGCAGCATCAGCATTAGCAAATTAGAATGAAATCACAATGGCACCCGCCAGTGCTTCCATCCCTAGAGAGAGCCCCAGCAGGTTTCGGCCTCTCTGGCAGTTGCTAAGATTAGTAAGTTGGTCTCCTTCATATATGGCCCAGGCACTTCTCAAACTGTTACTTTGTGACTGATTCCTGAGTGAGTCTGCACACAAGTCTTTTGAGAATGGTTCTCCTTACCCTCCAGTTCTATGGTTCTTCATACAATACTCCCCTTTGGTTTAAAAGCCAAACATTTTCAGGGCTTTCCCTCAGGTGCAGCACTAACAGACTGGGGTTCTTTTTTCAGGGACACACCCCTTGCTCCTCAGGGAAATGTTCCATAGTTTTGAGATTCCTCCCAATTGTGGGTCATCGCACCTCAGGTGGGGCTTTGGTGACAGCGTGTTGCTTCTCCTGCCGTTCTCGGTGCAGCCCTTACATCCGTGAATGTGAAGGCACTGTTCATTTGGTTTTCAGGACATTTTTCAAAGGATACTATTCCATATGTAGCTGTAGATTTGTCATGTTTATGGGAGGAGGTAAGTTGAGGATCTTTTTACACTGACATCTTGACTACCTCCTCCTAACATTGTTTTAATGATTATCTTTTTTCAGTTTTTACAACTTCATTGAGGTTAACTGATATTCAGTGAACTACACATATTTAGAGTGTATGATTTGATAAGGTTTGACATATGCATACACCCATTAGGCCATCATCACATCAGGATAGCCCCCAGTTTTCTCTAATAATTTGTAATCCCAAGGTCCAGTTTTCCCTCCCCTACACGAGGCGACTCTTAATTTCTTTTTGGTCAGTGTAGATTCGTTTTCATTTCCTTGAGTTTTATATAAAAGGATTATACAATTAAGTAGTCCTTTTTATCTGGCTTATTTCTTATTCAATATAATTATTATAAGGTTTATCTTTGTTGTGTTTATCAGGAGGTAGTGCCTTTTCATTGTTGATTAGTAATCATTTGTAGGGATGTACCACAATTTGCTTATTCATTCACTAATTGGAGGACATTTATATTGTTTCCAGTTTGAGTCTACTAAAATAAAGCTACTGTGAATATTTGGACATATGTCTTTCTATGAGCATATGCTTTTATTTCTTTTGGGTAAATACTTAGATGTATAATGGCTGAATCATATGACAAGTATATTTCTTTTAATTAACTGCCAAGCTGTTTTCAAATGTGGTATATAATAAATATTTATAAAAAAATAGATAAAAGTATTAGGAGGCATGAGGTCTCAAGATTGTGTATGGGTATGTATATATAATATAATACATTTATTTATTCTATGTCTTATTTGTACTTCCAAGAGTAACAAAAGTATATGTTTACTCCCAGCAAGTAGGATTATTGGAGCCAGTATATAAAAAGTGCAACAAAGCATCATAATTATATCACCTTAATACAGAGATGGATTCAAACATTTTAAATAATTTGGTAATTAATTCCAAGTCTGAGTTATTTAGTGTTAACCAGAGTTATATATAAAGCAATACTACATATGATTTATAATGAACTGTTCAGCCTATTACTCCAAATAATATATACCTCAGTACTTGAAAACTGGTATGTTCACTGGTCTTAGTAAAATTTAAACATTCTTTGATGTGCAAGAAGTTCATTCTTAATTTGCTTATGTTAAACATATATATATAAGCTAGGAGGTCTCGAGATTTATTTTCAGGCTTTTAATATCTTATTGCCTTGACAAAATGATGTGAGTTCTTAGCATGGTAGAATGACTGTACATTTCACTTTGATCTTGAGAGAAATCTCATCTCACAAATCACCAGCATAAACTATAGTTGAGTCTTGTGTGTGACTGGCATAAATATTTTTATTGAAATATTTGAGAGACATAGACCAAGGGTTATTTTCCCTCCTTTTATTCTGAATATATTAATATTAGAAGGATTACCTCTGGTGTTCTCCTTTATTTCACTTTAACATGTCAGTATACTGTTGCATTTTGTAGTATGTGGGAAGATTTAATTTTTTTTTACATCCTGATGTGTTTGGTAACACAATTAAACATATTGTACCTGGCCAAGCACCTAGAAGTAGTATGAAAATGTTGGGGGTGGGTGATGAGAATGACCAAATAAACCTCTATGGGCTCCCAAAAAGCTATTGATAAGTAAAATAATACTTGAGCTGAGGTTAAAAAATAATGTGTGATGAATTTGTATTCATTTTAAACACACACAAATAGAAAAATATATATTATAATATATAGCATATAGTGTATGAAAAATATTATAAATTATTCCATTTTTCTATAAATTGTTATTTTGTTTCAGAAAAATGATTTAGCTTTTATCCCTCTGATCCTTATGTATCTTATTGCCTTTTCTTGTCCTCTTGGGATAGTTACATCCTCTTGTGCAATGTTGAATAAAAGCAGTGATAGCTAATATTCTTTTTATAAAGGGAATGTTTTCTGATATCTTGTTATTGATTTTAAGAGTTGCTTTGTTTGATAGATACCATGTATAAGGTTGTATTTGTCTGCTTGGGTTACCTTGATAAAATGCAGTTCTTTCTCAACTTACGATGGGGTTACATCTTGATAAATCCATCATTAGCTGAAAAGATTGTAAATGGAAAATGCATTTAATATCCCAAACCTACTGAGTATCTTAGCTTTGACTCACCTGCCTTAAATGTGCTCAGATACTTACATTAACCTACAGTTGGGAAAAGTAACACAGAGCCTATTTTATAATAACACGTAGAATATCTCATGTAATTCATTGAATACTGTACTGGAAATGAAAAACGAAATGGTTACGTGGGTACAGAATAGTTGCAAGTGTATCAGTTGTTTTCCCTTACGATCATGTGGCCAACAAGGGAGGGGCTGTGGCTCACCGCCGCTGCCAGCGTCACGAGAGAGGATCGTACCACATACTGCTAACCCAGCAAGAAACCCAAATTCAAAATTCGAAGTACAGTGTCTATTGAATACGTATCATTTTCATACCATAAAGTAAACAAATCATAAGTCAAACCATCATAAGTCAGAGACTGTGTGTACCACACATTGGATGGATTAAACAACTGAAATTTATTTTCTCAGTCCTGAAGGTAGGAAGTTCAACATCCGGTGTCTGGCTTGTGGATGACTGTCTTCTCACCGTGTCATCCATGACTTTTTCCTCGCTGCCTGTTTGCAGAGAGAGGTGTAGTGGGAGAGAGTGAGTGAGAGAAAGCCTGTGCCCTGGAGCGCTCTCTGGTGTCTCTTCCTATGAGGACACTAATCCTGTCAGATCAGTGTCCCACCCTCATGACCTTATTTAACCCAATTACCACCTTAGACATCCATCTCCAAAAGCAGCCATGCTGAGGTTTAGAGTTCCAACATACAACTTTTGAGGGGACACAATGTTCAATCCACAGTATAGGTTAAAGAAGTTTACTGCTATTCCTGGTGGATTCAGTTAGTTTTTGCCCCATAGCAAACCATCCCCAAACTTGGACTTGAAACAATGATGTTTTTTGGTTTTTTTTTTTCAATGGTTAGCTGATGGTTAGCTGATTATTCCTTTGGTTACATCTGGGTTCACATGTAAGGCTTCCTTCGTTTGGAGAGTAAACTAGGCTGGAAGGTTTGAGATGGCCTTACTCATGTTTGCAGATATTTACAGACGGCACTGGCTATTAGGTGGGGTGACTTTGTTTTCAACTACATGATCTTTCATCTACCAGAGGCTAGAATGTGCTTCAGGTTCTATGGCCAGAGCACAAACTGCAAGTTCTCTTAAAGTCTAGGCTTTGAAGTTGCACATTACTTTTGCCACGTTCTGTGAGAGCAAATCACAAGACCATCCAAGCTTCAAGGGGGTGGAGTTACAGATATCTGTTGCTATGGAAGGAGTGTAATATTACATTGCAAAGGAGTGTAACTGTAGGGAGGCATAATTTATCAAAGGTTGTTATAACAATCTCACACATCTTTGCTAAGTTTGCTAGCGGTAGTTTGTCAAGAACGTATTGATGAATTTCATTGACCATGTTTTCTCCTAGTATTGAGGTAATTATATTATGTATCTCCCTAATGTATTTATATGATGAATTATATTTTCTATGATTGAGCCATGCATTCAAAATCATCATGTATATATATTTTTAAAGGTTGTTTTATATTTATTTGCATCTGTGTGCAGGAGTAAGACTGATCTTTGAATGCCTGTTATTTTTTATATGTTTTTGCTAGACTGTTACTTGATTTGGGGAATATTGCCTCTTCTTCTAGTCTCTGAAATGTTTAGTGCAAGATTGAACTCTGTTCAAGGAATATTAGAACTTTTATGTGGACTGGTATGTGGGATTTACTTTGAGATAATATTTTTAACTTCACATTTAATTTTAAAACAACTGTAGCTCCATTTAATTTTTCTGTTTTTATCTTGAGACTTTTATTAGTTTATATATTTCTATAAATTTCTCTGTTGGCCAAATTTGCAATATTTTATGGCATAAAGCTATTTGAAATAATCTTATGCTGTCTTTAGTCTTTTATATATTTTTATGTATTTTATAATATGTATATTTTAGTCTTTTATATAATATAAAATGTAATTATATTCTTTTTATAATTAGAATTTTTAAATTGTGTCTTCTCATATATCATCTGTCTATGTATCACTCAGTATAGTTAGTGGTCTCATAGTTTATTAGTCTTTTCAATAAAGTTATTTTTTTTTACCAGATCTCTTTTATATCAGTTTTCTAGTTTATTAATTCTTTTTACTCTGATTTATTTCCATCTACATTCTCAACTTCATAATTTTGTTAACTTTGACTCAGTTTTTGGCATTGCTTCTTTTCAACTGTAAGTATTTACTACTATAATTTTCCTCAAGAATCTCATTCACTGCAATTCCATAAGTTTTGATATGTGGGTTGAATTTTTACGGTCACAGTATTTCAAACAGACCACATTTTCACCCAAAGCCAAAGCAGAGTAAGGCGAATGTCCTTTGCCTTTCCCTCTGTGTGACAGGCTGTTTTCTAAGTAGGCTATTGGGTGCTGCTTTTTGAGAATTCTGGATTTGTAGTTTCTATTCTTGGAAATGTGGACCTTCTGAACTCAGATAAGGGCCATTTCACAATATAACTGACCAGGACTCTTCCAGAGTGTCAAGGTCATGAAAGACAAGGAGATTGTCACAGTTTTGGACAACTAAATATAATGTGTTTTTCTCCTGAAACAGAAAAAGAACATTTGTGTAAAAATTGGTAAAATTTTAATAAGGGTAATAGTAATTTAGTTAATAGTACTTTTTAACATTAATTTCCTGGTTTTGAAAATTCTGCTCTGATTATGTAAAATGTTAACATTAGGGGGGGAAGCTGAGTGAAGTGTATAGTGGGAATTCTCTGTAATGTTTTTGCCATCTTTTTGTAAGTCTAAAGGTACTTCAACATGAAAAGTAAACAAAACAAGCTAAAGGCCTGTTGTGATAGGCAGATGCCCCAGGGCAAATATTCTCTTCAGACTCAGATAGGTCTCTAGATAAGCTTTGCTTCTTTGGCTTTAGCATTTATAGATTTCTCTTAATTTCCCTGGCACTTCAGTCATAAACTTTAAAAGTTTTTAGTTGGTAATGTTGCTTTGTTATGCACTTTGTTTTAAATGCACTTTGTTATGAAATTTTATCCAGATATTAGTCTGCCATATTCCTTGATTTGGAATGTAATTTATTTAATTTCTATGACAACATACTTGTTCATCCTTAAATTGGAAATAAATGTGTATTTTGAAAATCGGTATTCTCATTCCAAGAAGAATTATTCTGGGAGTGATTTAATGTAAATCATCTGTTAGTATAAAGTCCGTAATTGAGAAAATCATTCAAAGGGAAAATTAGGAAAAGCAAAGAAAACAAAATTAGGGAAACAGTTTATGCCAAAAGAAAAACAAATAAAGCCCATGCCCTTGGTGAGGAAGGTGTGTCTAGGCTGAAGACCAGAGCTCTTGCACCCAACAAGTAGCCGTGTTCTGAAAGCAATGATAAAGTTCTTAAATGATATTTAAAGTTCTACGAAGTCTATATTGTTAGTTCACAAAATCTTCTGTGTGCTTCCTAATATCCAAACGAAAATAAAAGTGTCCATAACATTTAGTGTTTTACAATAAACACACACCTCTTGCTCAGAAGTATAGGTACTTCTGAAGTGTTTCTCATTGTTCTTTGTGGTAAGGATAGGTGGGGTAGCAGCAGCGGCATCTTCTGTGACCTCCTCCTGCCCCACGGGTTCCCCACAGCGCGCCGGCGGCCCAGCACGAGCCGTTCCATGTGGACGGAATGTGAAGTGATGTCCAGGAATACCTTGTTTTTTTGCACTTCACTTCATTGTGCTTTGAGGGTCTTGGGTTTTTTACAAATTGAAGGCTTGTGACAGCCTGGAGCAAGCTGTTGGTGCTGTTCTTCCGACAGTACTCGTTCACCTTGTGTCACTGGTCACATTTTGTTAATTCTCACATTTCAAACCTTTTCATAATTATTTTATTTGTTATGGTGATCTGTGATCAGTGATCTTTGGTATAACTATTGTATTTGGGGGCACTGTGACTCATGCCCATGTAAGATGGTGAACTTAACTGACAAATGTGTGTGTTCTCACTGCTCCACCAACCAGCTGTTCTGTCTCTCTCCTCCTGGGGCCTTCCTATTTCCTGAGACACAGCACCTAGTGAAATCAGGCCAGTTAACAATACTACAATAGCCTCTACATGTTCAAGTGAAAGGAAGAATCCCGCATCTCTTGCTTTAAATCAAAAGCTACAAATGAGTAAGCTTGGTGAGGAAGGCATGTTAAAGCTAAGCTGAGATAGGCCAAAACTTAGAGAGCTCTTGTAGCAAACATGAAGCCATGCTGTGGATGCAAAGGAAAAGTTCTTAAATGAAACTTAAAATGCTACTCCAGTGAACACATGAATGCTCAGAGTGTGAATCAGCCTTATTACTATTATGGAGAAAGTTACTGTGTTCTGGATAGAACATCAAACCAGCCACAACATCCCCTTAAGCCAAAGTATAATCCAGAGCAAGGCCATCTCTTCAATTCTGTGAAGCCTGAGAGAGGTGAGAATGATGCAGAAGGAAAGTTTGAAGCTAGCAGTGGTGGGTTCATGAGGTTTAAGGAAGGAAGCTCCCTCCATAACAGGGAAGTGCAGATGAAGCAGCAAGTACTGCTGTAGCAGCTGCAGCAGCTGCAGCAAGTTACCCAGAAATAAGCTAAGATAATAAAGGTGACCGCACTAAACACTAGATTTTCAGTATAGACTAAATGGCCTTACATTGGCAGAATATGCCATCTAGGACTTCATAGCTAGAGAGGAGAAGTCAATGCTTGGCTTCAAAGCTTCAAAGGACAGGCTGATGTTAAGTTGAAGCCATTGCTCAGTGGCCATTTTGAAAATCCTAGGGCCTTTCAGAATAATGTTAAATTTACTCTGCCTGTGCTCTATAAATGGAATGACTAAGTCTTGATGACAGTACATCTCTTACCACATGGTTTACTAAGTATCTCAAGCCCACTACTGAGAACTGCTCAGAGAAAAAAAAAATTCCTTTCAAAATATTACTGCTTATAGATAATGCACCTGCTTACCCAAGGGCGCTAATGGGAGATGAGCAGCAAAATGTATGTTGTTTTCATTTCTGCTAACATGACATCTATTTTGCAGCCCATCATGGATCAAGGAGTAATTTTGACTTTTAAGTCTAATTATTTAGGAAATGTATTTTGTAAGGCTATACCTGCCCATAGATAGTGATTTCTCTGATGGAATCTGAGCAAAGTAAATTAAAAACTTTCTGGAAAGGATTTACCATTCTAGATACTATTCAAAACATTTATGATTCATGGGAAAAGGTCAAAATATCAACATTAGCACAAGTGTGGAAGAAGTTGATTCCAATGTTCATGGATAACTTTAAGGAGTTCAAGACTTCACTGGAGGAAGTAACTGTCAATGTAGTTAAAACAGCAAGAGAACTAGACTTAAAGGTGGAACCTGAAGATGTGACTGAATTGTTGCAATGTCTTCATGAAAGCTGGGCAGAGGAGGAGTTGCTTCTAATGGATGAGCAGAGAAAGTGTGAGAAATGTCAAATATGAGATGGAATCTGCTTCTGGTTAGTGTACTGTGAAAGTTGTTGAAGTGACAACAAAAGATTTAGAATATCACACAAACTTAGTTGGTAAAACAGCAGCAGAATGTTAGAGGCTTGACTCCATTTTGGAAGAAGTTCTAACTGATAGTAAAATGCTATCAAACAGAATCGCTTGTTACAGAGAAATCATTCATGAAGGAAGAGTCCATTGATGTGGCAAACTTCATTGTTGTCTTATTTTAAGAAATTGCCACAGCCACCCCAGCCATCAGCTACCACTGTCCCGATTAGTCAGTAACCATCAACATTAAGGCAACACCCTGAACCAGCAAAAAAGATTGCAACTTTCTGAAAGCTCAGAGGATGGTTAGCATTTTTTAGCAATAAAGTAATTTTAAATGAAAGCATGTACATTGTTCTTTTAGACATACTGCTATTAGACTGCAATGGAATAAACATAACATTTATGCACTGGGAAACCAAAAATTAATTTGACTCACTTTACTATGATATTTGCTTTATTGCAGTGGTCTCGAATTGAACCCTCAGTATCTCTGAGGTATTCCCTTAAATGTATTGTTCATGGGAAATTATATCCCCGTTGATATCACTTAAACGAGTATTATTGACTAAAGTATTTTTAATTGATTTAGAACATGAATAATGGAATGATTTATTATCTGTGTTTTGTAGAGATAAATATGTAAGATTTTTTAAAAATAAAAGATGATCCATCATTATAAACTATAGCCATATCCTCATTATAAAAATATTATGTATTTAAACTCTGTTTTTATTACCTATGTTTATTAAAGATTTTAATATATTAGTATTATTAAGAAAACAATGAGCCTCACATGTTATTTTTCTAGGACAACACACATGATATGACCTGTTTTTAGCTGGTAAACATTTCATTCTTAAAATGGTTTTTAAAGTCATTGTCAAAAATATTTGAACCTTTTTTCCTAAAGACATGTCCTTGCATTCTTATTTGTTTTCTGTCATGTTTGACAAATTTAAAACACAAATAAGTGATAACAAATGTTACCAGAGTTAAAATAGCATTTCTTCTGACTCCCAACTAGTGAGGTCCTGGGGTCTATCTAGCAAAGCTGATAAATTTGGTGCTATTGTAAGGTTCAGCTAGAGAAAATGAAAATAATTTATCACAAAAACAAAGGAAATGAAACACTGAATCACCACAATCTTTTCAAGATTAGAGAATCGATCAAAAGCTCTAGAAATAACTTGAGTTTAACAGCATGATTGTAGATGTTTAGCAATTAAGTAGTGCATTCATTTTGAGAGATTTATGGCCCTTATTTTATCACAAACTTTACTGATACAAAAAAACAACAAAATATGAAATGTAACCCAATCTTTTAAAAAGGAAAAACAAATTACATCTCTCAAAAAGTAACACATTAAAGTATCCAACATGCTGCAAATGCTGCTATTTAAAATACTAGTTTAGGAAAGCCTATGTCTGGTTTTTTTTTTTGGATTCATTTCATTTATGTTAGATAATCTGCAATGAAATAATGCAATTTTAGTATCTAGTAGAAATACTTAGGAAGAACAATGAGTGGATATCACTGATTTTATACACATACCCTAATATCTATAATAATACAATATTTAGCATACTTGATAATATTCTGTATCATTCTTAGCAAATGACTAAGAAGGTTATTAATGTTACTGAAATGGAAGTACTTACCATTTTGATAAGAGTCATGATAAAGAAGCTGATAACAAGGAAATTACTGAAGTAAAAACCCTAAAAAGAGAATAATGGTTTTCTACATTTTTTAAAATTTGGTATCATTAATCTACAATTACATGAGGAACATTATTTTTTCTAGACTCCCCCCATCACCAAGTCTCCCCAACAAACCCCATTACAGTCAATGTCCATCAGCATAGTAAGATGCTGTAGAATCACTACTTGTCTTCTCTATGTTGCACAGTCCTCCCCGTGCCCCCCACACATTATACATGCTCACCATAATGCCCCCTTTCTTCCCCCTCCCCCTTATCCCTCCCTTCCCACCCATCCTCCCCAGTCCCTTTCCCCTTGGTAACTGTTAGTCCATTCTTGGGTTCTGTGATTCTGCTGCTGTTTTATTCCTTTAGTTTTTGCTTTGTTCTTATACTCCACATATGAGTGAAATCGTTTGGTATTTGTCTTTCTCCACCTGGCTTATTTCACTGAGCATAATACCCTCTAGCTCCATCCATGTTGTTGCAAATGGTAGGATTTGTTTTCTTCTTATGGCTGAATAATATTCCACTGTGTATATGTACCACATCTTCTTTATCCATTCATGGTTTTCCACATTTTAACTAATTGATTTCTACTTCTTTCATTTCAGTTTTAAGTGTAAAGGGAAAACTGAGGAGAAAAGTTAAAATTAATATAGAGATTTAAAACTTAGATTTATGATAAATTTTATGAACCAATAATTTCTTTAGGTTGTTTTACTATTTTATACAGTTTGCTGTTATTTACTATCTGTGATTTCATCTTTTCAGGAAAACTATCTTTATCAGCATTTTGAAATTATGATGTTTAAATTAATGAAATTGAAAATATTTTGGATTTCAGAAATAATCTAATACACATTGGTTATCAGTGATGGATAATTAGAACTTTCTCGCTAAAGAAATAGCTTTTCAAATAAGAGCCATTTTATTATGTACTTTTTATAGTGGTTCCTCTTAATTTTAGGTTCTTTTACTTTTTAATTGCTTAAATAAATCAGTAAAATATTAAGCCAATTGAACAGAGGGATTAAAGCTTGTTTGTATGTCATCTTTATTTTTATAAAGTAAATGTGGCTACTTTGTACATATGCTATTTTACTCTGACTGAAGTCACTTTCATTTATTGCTCTTTGTCATTTTCTATATCCAGGTTATTTCACAGTTAAGGATCTTGGGCAGATCAGTAACAGCTGGTTGCAAATTTGATAGAGAAATCTGGTCTAATGAACTTTCTCCTGTCCTCAATCTGTGGAAGAAACTAAACCAGGTTAGTAGTGTAATGTTCTTCTGATTTTTTTTCCCTTTCTCTTCCTATCTTTTTTTTCCAGTTTTATTTCCAAACTGTCCATGTTGGTAAAATTTGCATTGATCTGCCCTTAATAGATACAATATCCTAGAAAGAGATAGAGGAAATAATAGTAATAGGAGTAGATCAGCCCAAGAAGCTGTGTCACCAGAGTAATTTGTCTTATTTTGGTAATGTGCTATGTCATCATCTTCTATACCTACTGTGTATTTTGTTCACTCCGGTCCTTCTCTCTCCTCTTTGTAAGTAAAGTTAGTTACTGCCATTAAAGGTATGAAATTTTTCAAAAGAATCAAAGTGCTGAAGAAAAACTTTGTCAACTGGTATCAACTTCCTTTTATATTAGAATAGTTATAGCTTAGATTATAGAATAGTTGCTTACTAGGCAAAGCCATTAGAGTATTATAATTTCTGTTCATACTGAATAGGAATTTATTCTCTGGAATTAAAAATATAATTTTGCAATGATGTAATACTAAAAAGATGCCTACGTATCAGATACAACCTTCAGTAAGGGAAAGTCACTTGAGCTTATTTCAGAACTCATGAACAAGGTGAAACCCTCTAAAATTCAAAATCCTCAAACCTAACAGCATTGTAACTTTGAGTTATTATGACTGAGTCTCAACAATTGGTGATTGTCAGGAGTCTCAATAACTGGAATTGCCACTTTTATTCAGATCATCACATCGATAAAACTTGATATAGCTAGCTTGAGGAAAAATTAGAGAATGAAAATAAATACTGATTTCTATGGCATCCTAAATCCATGTTCCCCACTTCTGCCTGAGTCATATAAGTAATCACATTGTAGATATTCCTGACTGTGAAGCCACAGTCCTGATTTCCATTTTTCATACCCATTCATAGTGAAGTTATTATTCTTTACCCATTCTTTTCTTAGACCAACCTTTGAGTTTATCTTTAAGTTAATAACCAAATTTACATAAGTATACTTTTTTCTCCTTTAGCAATTCATTTCTTTTCTTGGTATTTGGTAATATTCTCCTTTTTAAGATTCAGCTTCTTTTAAGAGTTTTGAACTTTTTATTTAACATGACAGGGGTTATTCTGAATTTTCTGATGATTCTCCAGGTACAATCAATTCTTAAAACGTATTCAAAAGAAGGTGAAGTAGTAGAAGTTCACATATTTAGCAATATTCAAGCACATGAATACTCACATCCATGTATATTATATAATATAGCTATTCTGAGAATAATGTAAAATTATATTCAAGGTCTTTATTCAGAGAATAAGATAGAAATCAAATGATGTGAATAATCAACTAAGTTCGTAATAGCAAAACCTATTGATAAAAGTAATCCTAATTATTGCAAAGGTTTCATCTTAATATTTTAGAGAAATAGTCTAGGTATTTGTTGGAGACTTTTCCTTTATTCTGAAATAAAAGTGAACTTATTTGACCCAATTTCCATTTTGAGTAAGGTTAAAGTCTATTCCATGATTTTATCACCCTACTTGCTTCTAATTTGCCTTGGTCACGTTGGTTTTAACACACATTAGATCTGGCCTTAAGGTGCATCTCTGTATTTCACAAAAAATCCTGCCATATTATTATGCAGTGTGGGGAGGAAACATATCTGTTCCTTCTACCCTTTTAGTTTCTTAGCTGGGTCTTTGTTACAAAAGACATTAGTAAGAGACAAAGATACAAATTTATTTAATGTAAGTTTTATGTGCCCTGGGGAGCCTTCCTAAGAAAGGAAGACTTGAGGAAGTGGTTTAACCTGAGCATCTTTAATGCCAGGTTTGATGAAGAGTACAAAACTGGAATTTTTTTTAATGGGTATGAGCTAAGAGTAGTAACCTGGGGAAAGCTTAGCCATTCTGTTGTCTCAGATTCCTCAACATCTATCCACCTTCAGAGGTAAGGATGTTCCTTTCCTTAGGGTATCAGGAGGGTTCGTCTCACATGAGGATCTTATGACCTTCCTCAAATAAAGGTTAGAGTTCTTGTACCTGCTGTTCCTGAAATTCCTTCAGTTTAAAATATTTCATACGTCAAAGTGTCAGATTTTGGGGTAACACATCCTAAATTCCATCAGTAGTTTTAATGAACATTTGTGAATTTGCAGGATATAACTCACAGTACTGAATATGTGATCTTCCACTACCTCACTTTTCTTTGGGCTGTATTCTTTTAAAATTTGGACAGTTCTTAAAGTTATCAACATTGACTCTTCACACTGTGTGAAGTTTCCTCGAATGTGTAACAGTCTTCCTTGCCTTAATAATTCTCTCCATCAAGCCCATCGGATTTTATTGTTGCCAGTACTCCTTCATCCCCCACCCACCCTCTGCTAATACATACAGGTACCTTCTTTGTAACTCTGGAGAACATTTTTCTATTATTACGTAAAGAGGACCACAGCAGTGACCTAAAAAATATACGTATATAATTTATTTGCCTTCCAAGATCCAACCCAGTATTAGAAACTCAAACTAATTCTGTACCTTTCTCAAACCCTCATTGTTCTCATTTGGGATGTAAATATAGTCTATTGTTAGGTCTCTGTTGGATTCATACCACAACACACTGCTTGACTACCCCATCCTTTCACACAAAGGGAAAAGAGTGGAGCCTACGAAGAGCACAGTATCACAGAAACACTGGGATGAGTGTAGCAGTGTTAGCACAGATTTAAGTCAGTGATGCTGAAATATTTTATCCTTGTGGAAGTACCTTGGAGAGAAGTCTTACCGATAAGCTCAGCAGACTCTTCAAATGAGTCCTCATTCTGAAAGTGCTTTGCAGAGGGGAAGAAACCAGGATACCAGCCTCAAACAGAGAATCAAAGGGAAGCATGCAGTAGACTGAGGTAAATTTTCAGACCCAATGGCCTGCAGTTGCTTTGGCTTTTGCTATTCCTGCTAGAGATAGATAGGCATCCTCGGTTAAACCTGGGCTTCATGCATTGCAGTTCATCCTCCACACTCTTCTTAATTTTATCTTTCTAGATCATAAAATTTGCCTTTTTAAAAACTCATTTGATTGCTTAAGGATAAAATATAATGTCAACTTCTTAGCATAGGTATTTGTGGTCTCATCCCAGATTGGCTGGCTGTCTTCATTCCAACTTCTCTGTACCACATATCACATGTTTTTTCTACACCAGAATACTTGCTGGGTTTTTTGTTTGTTTGTTTTTGTTTGTTTAACACTTCAGGCACTTTTTAACATTTGTTTTTGTTCTTGTGGTTCCCTCTGCATGGATTACCTTCCTCTCTGTTCAACTGGATAAGTTTTTTTTTTTAACAATCCTTGCAAGTCTAACATAGCTCTCCAGAGCTGTATGCATTACAAATACTGTAGTAATAAAGATGAGTAAGTTATTTTGTCCTTAAGAAGCTCACAAAATATTTAATGTGTAGGTTCACATAAATAGTGCATGTAGAAAAGGATCACTCTAGCGCTCTTTTCATCTTTTGCTTATTTCATCTTTTGCTTATCCCTCTTTTTAGTAATCCTTAAAAATTTACTTTTCCTTGATTTCCAATTTAATACTTATTTCTTCATACAAAGCAATATAGGAGTTAAAGAATTTCTGAAAAAGATCGTCATTTTCTTTCCCAACTCTTAGTTACTAAACATTGTTATATTTTCAATATAAAGAATATATTTTAAGTATGAGACCATTTGCCATGGTATTTAGTATCATTATAAATTGCACTGAATTGGAGGTTTCTTACCTAAAATATATTCCTTGCCTACTCATTAAGTTTTTAAATATCATTAAGTTTTTCCACCAGCAGCTCAATAATCAGGTACTGGTTTCCTCTGAATACACTTAGCTTTTTAATGACAAGCTGAACTTTAAATAATCAAAGCCATCCTTCAGAAATACACAATTCAGTCAATTGTATTTAGTCATTAAACAGCTTTTCTTTTAATAATCAATTTACTGGATATGAGTGTTATCCCTTAACAGTTACACCCAAAATCATATATATAGATGTAATACTCAGTGATTTTAGCTATATTGAATTATAAATAATACATAATCTGATTTTTTTTTGTTTTATGATTATGTAACACTCTAACTTCTGTTTATTTCGTCCTTTTAGAATGTTGAATATATCTTGCTTATTTTAGAGTTAGTTATTGCCTTGCCAGTGGGTTTCTGCCCTGGGCAAGTTCACTATGGGTTCAGTGTGACCAAGGAAAAAAAGCAGGCTGCCCTCCTGGGAGGAGTGTTTCAGCAGCTGCACCTACAAACGGGGAGACATTCGAGTGTCCCCTGTGGACATGTGGTGCTGGGAAGGGTGGAGGACTGGGTCCACCCCAAGAGGAAGAAAATTTGTTGCTGATTGGAATGGTGTCACTATGAAGTGCTGTGGAAATGAAGTTGGGTCTAGCTCACTACACATGTGGGGGCAATACATTGTTATTGATTCTTTATAAGAGCTCTACCCAGTGCTCTGGGTGACACAGTGGCACGGCTGCAAGGCTGCGGGAGAGCAGAGCAGAGACTGGAGTGGTGGCAGCGCCAGAGACTGAGACGGCTGCGGGCACGGAGAGGCCCAGAGGCAGAGACTGGCTTGCTGCATGCAGACTCATTCTGTGTGGATGGGATTCTAGTGAGACCTGCCACCATGGGAATAAACTTGGGTGTAACCCTTTTACCCCAAGCACATTCTACTGTCATTTCTTTGGTCACATTGAATCCATAGTGAACTTGCCCAGGGCTGAAACCCATTGGCAAGACAGTTACTTTACATTAATTTTTATTAAAATTTTGTAAAGGCCAGTAGGAAATAGATTGTTATAATATACATATAATACACTTTGCTGCCTTCGCTGTTACATTTTTCTCATTCCTTTGATTAAATACTGCAGTTTGTCATTACTAGTCTTTATTTTTTTCACCTGTCATTAATCAAACACTTTTGAGCTCCTACTGTTTTTTTTTCTCATTTCTCTGTTCATATTGTTGAACTTACAGCATTTTACTCAATAGTCTTTACACCAGCACTGTGCAATAGAAATACTAGGTGACACACAAATGAGAGCCATATATGTAATTTCAAATTTTCTAGGAGGCACATTTAAATAAGTACAAAGAAACGGGACCCGTTTCTTTGTACTTACTTAAATCTTGTTGTGGTTTTGATTTGCATTTCCCTGATGATTAGTGGTGTTGAGCACCTTTTTATGTATTTTTTGGCCATCTGTGTCTCTTGTTTGGAAAAATGTCTATTGAGGTTCTATGCCCAGTTTTTTAATCAGATTATTTGTGGGGGTTTTTTTGGTGTTAAGTTGTATGAGTTCTTTACATATTTTGAGTACTAACACCTTGATAGATATATCATTTGCAAATACATTCTCCTGTTTAGTAGGTTGCCTTTTTGTTTTGTTTTCTTTGCTGTGCAAAGCTTTTTTATTTTGATGTAGTCCCGCTTGTTTATTTTTGCCTTTGTTTCCCTTTTCTGGGGAGATATATCCAGAAAAAAGTCACTGCCTGGGTTTTCTTATAGGAGTTTTATGGTTTCAGGTCTTATATTTAGGTTTTTAGTCCATTCTGAGTTCATTTTTATGTTATGGTATAAGACAGTAATCAAGTTTCATTCATTTGCACGTAGCTGTCCACTTTTCTCAGCACAATTTATTAAAGGGACTGTCTTTCCCCATTGCATATTCTTGTCTTCTTTGGCATATATTAATTGACCATTTAAGTGTGGTTTTTTTTTTTTTTTTTTACCTCTCTATTCTGTTCCATTGATTTGTGTATCTCTTTTTGTGCCAGTACCATACTGTTATGATTACTGTAGCTTTGTGGTATAGTTTGAAATCAGGGGTCATGATATCTCCAGCTTTGTTTTTTTCTCAAACTTGCTTTGCCTCTTTGGGGTCTGTGTTGCCAATGGGTTTCAGCCCTGGGCAAGTTCACTATGGATTCAATGTGACCAAAGAAATGACAACAGAATGTTCTTGGGGTGAAAGGGTTATACCCAACTTTATTTCCACAGTGGATGGTCAGTCACTAGAATCCCATCTACTCAGAGTGAGTCTGTGTGCAGCAAGCTGGCCTCTGCCTCTGGGCCTTTCTACCCGTGCAGGCATCTCAGTCTCTGTCCACAGTGCTGCGAGCACTCCAGCCTCTGCTCTCCTGCAGCCTTGCAGCCTTGCCACCATGTCACTCACAGCATTGGGTGGGGCTCTTTATATAGAGTCAATAATGACTTATTGCCCACATGTGTAGCGAGCTAGCCAACCAGGGCCAGGTGAGAATCCTGGCCACAGGAACCTTCACTTTATCCACAGGGTCTTTTGTGGTTCCACACAAACCATAGGATTATTTGCTCTGGTTCAGTGAAAAATGCATTTAGTATTTTGCTGGAGATTGCATTGAATCTGTACATTGCTTTGGGAAGTATGGCCATTTTAATATTAATTTTTCCCATCCATGAGCATGGAATGACTTTCCATTTATTTGTTCCATCTTCAATTTCTATCATAATTGCTTTGTCTTACAATTATCAGAGTATAGGTCTTTCACTTCCTTGCTTATATTTATTCCAATTATTTTATTCTTTTTGTTTCAATTGTAAATGGGATTGATTTCTTAATTACTCTTTTTTGTTAGTTCATTATTTGTGTATAGAAACACAACAGATTTCTGTATATTGATAGTGAATTCTGTGACTTTCCTGAATTCATTAATTCTTATAGTTTTCTTGGTGGAGTCTTTAGGGTTTTCTATATCTATATTTCTATATCATGTTACCAGCAAATAGTGACAATTTCACCTTACCAATTTGGATGTCTTTTTTTTCTCTTTTTCTGCTTGATTGGTATGGCTAGGACTTCTAGTAATATGCTGAGTAGAGATGGGAGATCCTTGTCTTGTCGCTGATCTTAGATTTGGTTTTAAGTAAAACAAATTCTTGTTTGATAATCTTGCTTCATATACAGTTGATAAATATTTAAATACCACATATTATTTATTTCCAGGAATTTGTTTTAATATAAGGAGTTATGGAAGTTGGTAGGCCAAATTTTATGTCAGTTTTGTTACTTATTTGATTTAGATTGGAGATGTGCTAAGAATTACTTACTGCATACTCTGGTTCAAATAGCTAATTCAGTTTCAATCTGTGGGATGATAATTCTAGTTAATTTTTGGAAATTATCCTTTTTTTCTCTTACAGATTCAGTTCTGAGTTTACCACGAATTATTTATTCAAGTGTGTACATTTTTGTACACTTATTTGTGTCTCAAAAATGATTTCAGAAGCTTTAATAATTTAAATGTAGCTATAATAGATATAAAAGTACCTAAATTTGAGCACATAGCCTAAATTTGTCCTCAGGAATGATCTTAAGCTAATGAAATCTATTTAATGGTGATTTATTCAATGGCAATAGCCATGCTAGATCATCATATTATTAAATTATTTATCATGCCACATAGAAGAAATAAATATAGTGCTCTCATGGAGTATATGAGAATGTATCCTTAAGCAGGTAAATATACTATATAGAAAAAAATAAGATAATGGATAGTAAGCAAGGGAAGAGGACTCCCCACCTTTATCTCTTGATGGTTCTTCGACACTTTTAGAATACTATCGATGGTGACTTTTTTTCCTTTTAAATACTAAAGCTGCTTAGAAACAACTGGGATTCCTTGAGTTTTTCTTAATTTGAGAAGCACTGGCAGTTGCATGTATCACAGCCTTTGTTAAAATTCATATATAGAAGTAAATGTTAAGATATAGTATTCACTGGCCTTGAGTACATGGTCTCTCGTGTGGTTTTCTAATATACTACAGGTAATTTTCAAGTTGAATTAAGTATCCATTCACGTTTTTATTACAAAGCCATATTTTCTTCTGTTCTCTTTGTAGTGGTACAGTGCTAGTATAGCTGTTCTGCTGTCTGTGCGTTGGCTCACAGGGTGCCATTCTTCCCAGTTTTCATATTGTATTGAGAAAGTACTGCTTCTCAGTATGGTTCACCTTTCTCAGTTCTCACCCACTGTTCTCAATTTCCACCTCCACATCACTTTAAATTTTGATCAACTCCTGAATTTCCTTTCTGTATATTTATAGATTTAATAAATTCAGCCATTTCTAAAACAAGAGTATTTCAAAACAGGTTAAACAACAAAAATTTTAATAACTTTTGACGTGATTTAGTATGTCAGTGATTTGTGTTACTGTTCAGTAAACATGACATGACATATATTCTTTTAGAATTCAAACCTCATTCATCAGAAAGTGACTCCTCCTAATGATCGACAAGAATCTCCGCTATTATCCTTCATCATTCTTGAACAATTTAATGCCATTCGCTTGGTACAGAGTGTTCATCAGTCTCTTGCTGCTCTCAGCAAAGTCATCAGAGGAACTGCGTTACTGAGTTCAGAAGTACAAAAATTGGCAAGTGCTTTATTAAACCAGAAGGTAAGCCAATGCTAAATATACATGCGATTGCATTATTACATGTGACTTTTCTATCATGTGTACATTTGTCAAGAGTCTTACAGTTAATAGTAACAGAAAACCAAAGTTAAAACAGCTTAAGTCATATGAGAATTAATTGGCTGATGTAACTGAAGGACCCAACTTGATGCAGGATCTTAAAATTGTCATTAGGATCTCAGCTTATGTTATTTATCTACCTATCTAGTCACAAAGTGTGTGTGTATAAGTATATCCTCCATTTTGATTTCACTTTTGGGCAAGTCCTATCTACCCTAGCAGCCTGAGGCTTATATCCTCTGAGCTCCAAGTCCAACAGGAAAAAACACCTATTTTCTGATAACTCAGTAAAAAATCGTGGGTTTAGCTTTGATCCAAACTGATTGGCTTGTGTTTTATGCTTAGTCCCAAACTAGTTCCGCGGGCCGGGTGTATAAGGCTCCCATTGGCTAGGGCTTCAGCCAGATGCCTAGTCTAGGAGCTGAATATGGACTGAGCTCCATTTGTAACACATATACTACGAGCAGGGGAAGGATGGTTACCTGTGCAAAATCAGAGTACTTTAAGATTAAGATTAAGGTGACAGTAGATCTGGAATCTGGTGAGGCCCACCTCCTGGTTTGCTGACAGCTCTCTTCTGGCTGTGGATCATTACATGCCCGAGAAGAAAGAGAGAGAAAGCAAGTGCTTTCCTGTGTCTTCTTAATGAGGGCACTGATTCCATCATGTGGGCTCTACCCTTGTGACCTAATTACTTCCCCAAGCAGAGGAGTGTTAAATAACTAAATCAGCATCACACAGCAAGTAGATACCAAGTCAAGATTTGAATCTAGGCCAGTCTGGTTGCCATAATAAATGTAAATAATTTAAGTTTATCAAAAGGTAAATACTCATGAGAATATATTCCTTTAAAACCTAACTACTGCTTTATAAAGGTAAAATGTAGAGACTAATTACAGTTGAATTAAGACTGGGAGGAGAATAACAATGATATAAAACATGATTTATGTAGAAGAGAACAGTAAGTCCAGTGAACTGATATGTAGTGAAGTTTAGTAAAATTAAGATTGGATCATATTTTGAAGTCTTCAAAGCCAAAGAAAGGAGTTTGACTAGGTGCTGTAGGCAATAAGAATATTTTTATGTACAAATAATGTAGGAAAACGATTAGGATGTGGTCTCGAATAAATCTGCCTGTTTGAATCCTATTTTACCACTTAATAGCTACGTGACCTTGGGCAGGTTACATAAACCTCTCTAAACTTTTCTCATTTGCAAAATGAGGATAATAAAAGTACCTGCCTCATGGGATTGTTGTGAAAATTAAATCATGGGTAAAGTGCTTGGCACATAGCAATCACCCTTGAAAAGCTAGCTGTTTTTGTTATTGTTAGTTTAGGAGAATTTCATTTTGTGAAAACCAGCTTTTGGAGCATTTATTTGGTAACGTTGTGCAAAACAAGTTGATAGAAGTTGGGATACCATGTAGGTTACTATTTATTCATCTCAGTAAGAGGTGTTAAGGGCACGAAATAGGGTATTTCAAGAGGGTTCTATGTAATATTAATGAAACATGGAAGGTAATTGGCAGAACTGGATTCTTGTTTTGCTTCTATTGTTAACCATCTGGGTGATCTTTGGCATAAAAAATAAGAAATTATTCTTGAAAAAAGTGAATAATTTAACTTTTTTTCTATTATTGCAACATAATGTGGCTTACATTAGATTATATTGAAAGAAAACAAGGAATTTAGTGGGCTTTATTATATGAAACATTTTCATTGAGAAAACCCAAAAAGGATGATATTTTAGAAAATTGTATTAGATTTCTAATTCTTTATAATGTTTCTTCTCTACTCTTGACCTAATTAAGATAGCTAAGTATTTTCATATTTGGTATGGCAACAGGATCTGATGACTTATTTCTTAATTAAAATGTGTTTCTATCAGATGTAGACAATCTCATTATTTATTTGTTAAGTGAAATATTATATATTACACTTTAAAAAAAGAAATACAGTGTGCAAATTAGTTAGTAGTTTAAAACCTATACATACTTAAGGTACTCTACAAGAAGATATGTCAAAGAAATAATCAATCCTCCCATGTTTCCTTCATATGCTACATCTATAGCTTTTCTTCTTCCTTCCTAATTACAACCCTTAAATAGAATTCGTGCCTCATATCGAATTTACCGAGTATCATAATTCCTCCAGGAGGTAAAGATACCTCGAGACAAGTGCTGGGCATAGAAGCCACAGGGCATAAATGTGCAAAGAAGTAAAAAGCTAACCTTTGCAAACAATATGGCTTCTCTCTCACTTACCAACTTTACAGTTCCCTGTATGGCCCCGGAAGATGACTGGTTAGCCAGAGACGGGTAAGATTCCTCAAGGGAGGAACAACCTAAGACAGGCACAGTCGCAGGGGGGCCATCAGGTGAGAATTTGGGGATCAACAGAGGTGAGGCTCAGAACCTCACCCCCCCTGCTTTGAGAGAAATCTTCTGCATCCGTGGATGTCTTGCTGCCCTTGTCTAGCCTGGATTAATACTTGGTCCATAGGCACACACCTGATCATCTGATCATCTACATTTGCCCTCTTACAGCACTAAACTATGTTTTCTACCTTTATCTTGCATCTACCTACCACTTCAGCATTTTATTAAAAATAAAAATAATAATAATAATAGGAGAAATGTGGGATCAACATATAAATCAAGTACAAAAATCAAACGAATATTCATATTTGACCTGATTGTTTATAGGTCATAATGCATGATCAAAACCGAAAGTTTCTGTGATGAATGCCCTTGTACTGTTCACCATGTAAGAATTTATTCACTGTGCAAGAATTCGCTCACCATGTAAGAACTTGTTTGTTATGCTTCAGAAGATTGGAGACTGACGAGAATTAGGCTTGAGATGGATTAATGATTGTACATTGAGCATTGACCCCCCTATACTGAATTTTATTGTTGTTAACAACCATTTGATCAATAAATATGAGAGATGCCCTCTCAAAAAAAAAAAAAAAAAGAAATACAGCCTCTGAAATATCACAACTTTTAAAATACTTTTATAATTTGTATGAATTTGTAAAATTCTTTCAAAGGATGAAAATGTGATGTTTTGCAAATATCACTATTTTGACATTTTTATAATTTGCATGAAAATGAATTTGTTAAAATTCAAAGGATGAAAAATGTTGCTGTTTTTCAAAACACAATTAAACAAAGCACATAGTATCTTTGGAAATATTTCAGGGTGTGTGGTAAAACTAAAATGATACTAGTGGGACTTCTGCTAAGACAAGATCAGTAGCATAGTTTCTGACATTTACTTTATAATGAGTTTTACCAAAAATTGCAAATCAAGTACTATTCCATTTATTTCAGGGTAAAATTTTAATGTTTTAATACATTTGAATATGACAAGTTCTGTTACGTGATATGATTTAATGGATTTAATGTAATTTATGAAATAATTTAGTACTTTACATTTACTGTGTCCGACATGATTGGAGTAAGAATTTTCTTAGAATTATGACTTTTTAGTTTTCCTGATAGTTTCCTGATCTACTGAAACTTTTTTTTGTAAAAAGTCACAATACTGTAATTTGTTAAAGACAGCAATACTGTGAGACATTATTATTCTTTTACATAGTAGGACATATGCTTTAAGTAATAATTGCAAAGGTACAACAGATATTTCAAACATATAACACCAAATTACATGATCTTTCTTGCTGAATAATCACTAATGGAATTACCACTTTATGGAAATTAATAGATTGTATTACTTTAAAAAAGTATTTTAATAGTACCCCTTGTAAAAAAGCCAATGTATTTATTGCCTGTGCATTTCAATTTACCGTAAAATACCGGGCAGGAATACTAATGTCTTTTAAATTTTGTCGAAGCAGGCAATCCCTCAATGATATAGTGAAATTGCTAGTGGATCCTAACTCTTTAAAATAGATTTCCAAACCACTGGAATCACTGACATCTCTGAAAATTGAAGGAAAGAGATGTGCTTCTTAAAATAGGTGTATACAGGGCTTATTATATAACTACTTCGGAATGTCTAAGTTAAGTTCTCTTCTGTTCCATAGGCTTTTCCTTTCACTCCTTTCTCTGCCATGCCCTTCTTCATAAAAGTGGTTTTCCAAGTGTGGTCTCAGACCAGTAGCATCATCACCTGAAACTTGGTAGAAGTATGAATTCTTGCGCCCCACCGAAGACTATTTGAATCGTAAACTGTGTTACCTTGAACCTGTGTTTTGTCAGTCCCTTGAGATGATTCTGATGCATGCTAAGGTTTGAGAAATGCTGTTCTGTAGTCAGAATTCCTATCAAAAATGGCACAAGCACCTGCCACACCACCTTTCTGCCATCCCCAATATACTTTATCAACATCTGTGACCACCTCCATTGATAATTTTCAAGTCTTTGGGGGAAAAGATGCTTATTCTTATAAAATAGTTGGGGAGCCATCTTTTCTTAAAGGTCCCCCTTTAAAAATTTATCTACCTTCATTAAGTAAGTGCTTAGAAAAGTCATACTCAAGCTGTTTTTCCAAATGGTATTTATTCATGTTGCATAATTTATACTTTTCCATTAGAGTAAAGTAATAGCTTATGTTTTGTGTAACACTTTACCAGTTATAGAGCACTTTTGTAGCACTCACCCAATTTTCTGTTCTCATCATCCCCTTTTTACATAGGTTAGAAAACTAAAGCTGAAGGGAGGTGCCATCCTGGTGGGGGTCAGAGCCCATACTGCAATCCCAGTGGTGTGTTTCCTAGATCACTGTTCTTTCCAGTTCATCTCTACTTAAATATTTTGTTAATTTGATCCTGCAGCTAATGGTAGTCTTTGTTATAAGAGGTAGTTAATCAGCTTTGTGAAGACTGAACTCTACATATACATTTCCAAAGACCTACCAAATACTGGGATGAAACTCCCCTACCTTCTCATCTTTAGCCTCACTTATAATCAAATTTTGATTATATATAAATGGAATTTATAAGCAAAGTTAAATTCTGATTACTTATAAATGGAAATCAATTCCAGTTGACCTATATAAGAACAAAGAGGCCTGAATCTCTAATATCTAGAATCTCTAGTATCTTGGAATTCCCCTTCAATATATCTAAATTAATAGTATGTATCATCATGCCATGATAATAGAATATACTTTCTCTTTTTAGCAGAGATTTTTACTGCAGAGTTTATTCTGCTACCTGTCCTTTTCCATTCATTAAGCAAATGGAAATGGAAGTACACTGTTGTAAGTAAGGCCTTGATGCCACATGTAAGTTTTATTATTACTTGAAGTTTCACAAATTAATATTTATTTATCTTACTTGAAGTAGACTGTAGTAAGTTAAAGATGTGTGTTATAAAGCCTAAGCTAACAATAAAAATAAATAGAATAAAAATACCACAGGGGTATGTATAGCCTTTACTCAATTAGTCCAAAGAGAGATTAGGAAATAAAGAAGTCAGAAGTTACCAGTATCAGGAACAAGAGAAGGGACATCACTACATTTCTTACAGACATTAAAAGGATAATAAAGGAATAGTATTAACAACTTTATGCTTATAAATTTAACAACATAGATGAAGTGTATAAATTCCTTGAAAGATGCAAAGTACCAAAGTTCATTCAATAAAAAAATAGACAACTTATAGCCTATGTTTATTAAAGAAGTTGAATTTGTTCTTAAAAACCTTCCCACAAAATGTTGGCGAGGTTGCGGAGAAAGGGGAACCCTCCTACACTGCTGGTGGGAATGTAAATTAGTTTAACTATTGTGGAAAGCAATATGGAGGTTCCTCAAAATGCTCAAAATAGACTTACCATTTGACCCAGGAATTCCACTTCAAGGAATTTACCCTAAGGATGCAGCACTCCAGTTTGAAAAAGACAGATGCACCCCTATGTTTATCGCAGCACTATTTACAATAGCCAAGAAATGGAAGCAGCCTAAGTGTCCATCAGTAGATGAATGGATAAAGAAGATGTGGTACATACACACAATGGAAGATTATTCGGTATTAAGAAGAAAACAAATCCTACCATTTGCAACAACATGGATGGAGCTAGAGGGTATTATGCTCAGTGAAATAAGCCAAGTGGAGAAAAACCATGATTTTTGGATGGAGCTAGAGGGTATTATGCTCAGTGAAATAAGCCAAGCGGAGAAAAAAAAAATACCAAATGATTTCACTCATCTGTGGAGTATAAGAACAAAAGAAAAACTGAAGGGACAAAACAGCAGCAGAATCACAGAACCCAAGAATGGACTAACAGTTACCAAAGGGAAAGAGACTGGGGAGAATGGGAGGGTAGGAAGGGATAAGAGTGGGGAAGAAGAAAGGGGATATTATGATTAGCATGTATAATGTGGGGGGTGGGGGAAAGGGGAGGGCTTTGCAACAGAGAAGACAAGTAGTGATTCTACAACATCTTACTATGCAGATGGATAGTGACTGCAATGGGGTTTGTGAGGGGGACTTGGGGTAGGGGAGAGCCTAGTAAACATAATGTTCTTCAAAAAAATTAAAAGAATAAAAAAAAAACCTTCCCACAAAGAGAGCTCCTAGAAGTCACTGGTGAAATCTAACAAATATTTAAGGAAAATTAATATCAACTGTATGTAAACACGGGAGGTGGGAGTACTTCCCTACTTCTTCTGAGACCAGCACTGACTGATAATTAAACCTAAAAAGACATCATAATAAAAGAAATCTATAGATCAATTTTCTCCATGAACATAGACATTAAACTTCTTAACACGATATTAGAAAATTGAATCCAACAAAATCTGAAAATGGATAATACCTAATGACCAAGTGGGGTTTATCCTAAGAATACACATTTGGGTTAATTAAAATAAATCAATGTTATTTGGCATTTTAATAGACTAATAAAGAAAAATCATATTATCTCAATAGACACAGAAAAGGCATTAGATAAAGTTCAGCATTCAGTCATGATACAAACTTCAGCAAATCAGGATTAGAGGGGAGACTTCTCAAGCTTTCATAGGTAAAGGGCATCTATGAAAAAGCTATAGCTAATATAACAGTAAAATACTGAATATTTTCTCCTTAAGATCATGAATAAGGCTTTTAGTTCCACTCTTACCACTTTTGTTCAGCATTATATGGAAGGTCCTAGCTAATACAACAAGAAAAAGAAATAAAAAAGTATACAAATTGGAAAGGAAGAGGAGACTTGTCTTTATTTGCAGAGATTATGGTCATCTATTTATAAAATCTTGAGGAATCCATAAAAAAGCTCTAGAGTTAGTAAGAGAGTTCAAGTTTAGCAAGGAGTGGGATAAAGATAAATACATTAAAATGATGTATATCCTGGACACAGAATACTGAAAATTGAAATTAAAAAGTATGATTTGTGACAGCATCAGAAAGATGACAGATCAGGAAAAAATTGACAAGATATATAAAACTTTTGTACACACTATAAATTACAAAGCATTGATGAGTGAAATTAAAGACCTAAATAAACGGGAAGATATACTGAAAGATTACTGTACACATGCATCAGGAGATGTTAATTCTTTTAAAATTGATGTAGAGATTCAAAATGCAAACCAAAATCTCTGCAGAATTTTTGTATTGATTCACAATTTTATTTGAACTTTTTTTTGTTAAAAATTAGAAAGGACCTAGTGTTACCTAAACAATTTTAGAAGAATGATAAAATGGAAGTTCTTGCTTTTTGTGTTCCAAGACTTACTTTGACTGTATTATAATCAAAGCAGTATGTTACTGGTCTAAAGATCGCACACAGTTTAATGGGACAGAATAAAGAATCCAGAAATAGATCCTCAGTTATATAATCAATTTATTTTCATCAGATATAGTAAGGCATTCAAATGGAGAAAGAAAAATCTCTTAACAAATGGTATTGGATCAATTGAATAGACAAAGCCAAAAAAATGAAATAAAATGTAACCTATGCCTGTTTCTGCAAATATACACAAAAATTATCCCAAGTTAATCGCAGTGTTATGAAAATTAAAAGTAAGCCACAGGCTAAAAATTTGCTAACTATATACTCAACAAAGGGACATGTATCTGGAAATATTTTTTTAGAAGGCACAGATCAATAATGAAAAGACAAACATCCCAATTTAAGAAATGGTGGAAAGGTTTGAATAGGCAATTTATCAGGAAAATATACTGATGGCAATGAAGCACATGAAAAAATGCTTGGTGTCAGAGAAATGAAAATAAAAATTACAATGAGAATATTTTCAATATATAGAAACCAGTTGTGTTTCTATGCAATAGCAATGAATGCTAGTTTGTAGCATTTATATTATCCAAAATGGAAATTAAGAAAGCAGTTCCACTTACAGTAGCATAGCATAAAGTACATGGGGAAAAGTTTAACAAAAACAAGTGAGATTTGTACATTGAAAACTATAAAACATCATTGAAAGATATTGAAGACTAGAATAAATGAAAAGTCCATCCTTTGTTCATGAGGAAATGAAAAAGTGACTACATAGGTATGGAGCACTTTTAGGGGTAATGGAGATGTTCTAGAATTAATGATTATTGTTCCACAACCTGTGAATATACTTAAAAACACTAAATTGTACTTTGAAAGGGTGAGTTGTATGACATTTGAATTAAATCTCAATAATTGTTTTAAAAATCACTGTGAGGCAACATGCTCATCACTAGAATGACTTAAATTAGAACAATAATCCTATCAAGTGTTGGCATCAATGAGGAACAACTGGAGCTCTCATACACTGCTGATAGGTGGGCTTTTTCTTAACATGTTAAATATATTCAGCATGTGAGCCCACTTTACCACTCATGAATATTTACCCAAGAGACACGAAAGCATATGTCCATACAAATACTTATTTCTGAATATTCATAGCAGCCTTATTTTCATAATCAAAAACTGGAAACACAACAATTGTTCAACAGAGTAAATAATAAATTGTGACATCTCTATAACATGGAGGGCTAATCAGCAATAAAAAGAATGAATACTAGTGTAGGCAACAACATGGATGAATCCAGTGTTGTGCTGGCAAGTGTTTAAGAAGTGGCTCTCCAAAAAAAAGAAGCTCTAATCTGTAGGATTTGCTGATTTCCCTGGTGTAAATACTCCTGTCATGACCGATTACAAACTACCAATCCCAAGTCACTAAACAGAGGTGGGAAGAGATGTCCAACACTAATAATAGTATTCTCACCGTAGAGATGTACTAGATATAAGTAATCTCAAACACAGGTAGGTAAATAAAAGTAATAAAATAATTAGGAAGTAATGCATTTTGGATATTTAACTGTTTTAAATAACATTTATTTCGTTGTAATATCTAATTTACAACTAGATGGCAGAATTCATAAAATTTTAGGAATCAACTCTTAGTGTCTTTACAAGCTGTTCTATTACATCAGTGGATAAATAACAATTATACACAGCAAAAAAAGAAGGTAAAAAGAGTAATGTATGATTTAATTGATATATAATTCTAGAAAATTCAAATCAATATTTTTCTCCAGCTTCATTGAGGTATAATTGAAACCTAATATATGTTAACAGCAAATCACCAATTGCCTGGAAATGAGGCTGTTGAGGGAGACCTGATGGATTATAAAGGGAAACTGGGAAACTATTGAAGGTGAAAATATTATCAGTTATTTTTAGTTATATTTTGATTTTACCCTGTACATATTTAAGTAGTTTTAGAGCCTAAAAGTATTTTATTTTTAATTTAGAAATTATTTGCCAAAATTTAATGTAGTTTGTACAAGATTTTAAATACACATGCACATAAACACAAAATCTGTGGCTAAACTATGTTCATCTAGTTGCACTCCAATTAATACCTGGTTAATTTGATATCAAAGGCATAACAAACTAATGGCTGAACACAAGTTCTTTTGTTTTTCCTGAAGCAATTGATTGATTAGTTGCATTAATGTCCAGAAATTACTGTTTAGACTGGCCTAGTAATTGTTTCATGATATTCTAATATATGTTAATTAACCATTTATACATAATGATCTAGCAATTACTGTTGAAATATTGTTATGCCATTTTGTATTAGTAATTTCTAGTGTAAAAATTATAAACAAAATTTCATAAATTTTTGTATTTTTATTATGGCTCATTTAACATGATTAGTATTTCAAATTATTACTATCAGTATTATCAAACTCAGGAAGTCAAAACTCATTATTAGATTTATAATGTTTATAGATCAAATTTTCATGCCAACTCTCAGACCTCATTTAACTGCTGTTAATGTGAATTCAGTTAAAACCTCTGTTAAGATATTCATACAAATTATTTTAACCTCAACACACCTACATTCATACATATATTTAAGTATATCAGCATATTGGCCAAAATGAATATATCACAAAAAACAATGCAGAAATAATCCACAAATCCTTAAAATCTCAAGGAATAAAAATGCAAAAGTTTTGTTATTGAACATTATCTTAAAATAAATTTCACAGAAGCAAATACACATCAGTATATTTTTATTAGATTTTATTAGATGAAAAAGTCCACAGATTATCATTTCAAATGCTGAACATATTTAATTATAAACTTATCATCATCTTCCCCAAAGCTTCATAGGCATTTTTAATGCATCCAGGGCTATGTGTGTACTATGCTGGGGATGCTACAAATGTTACATTATTTTGAAAGACAAATACTAAGCAAATACTTGTTTTAAGAATATACACATTTTGAATAGAATTCATCATTCTCCCCCAATAACCATTTTTAATCATCAGATCCTTTCTCAAGGTACCTGTAAAATTATTTTTGTATGCTGTACTACTCATCACAACAGCTGTATGTTTTACCTATTACCTAGTATTTCCTTGCTTGATTATTTAGAGGTTTTTTGATAATTCTGGGCTAATGTAGTTAAATTTTGATGCTAGTGATGTCAGATTCTATTCCTAAATTGACTACTTAGCTTTAACTTGTTAGTGAGTAGTGAGTCTCTAATTTATTATCCAATCCAGTACAGTTTTAACAGTGAAATATTCAGCCTGAGACCTGAATGGAATTCTGAAACAGGCATTGTTAGGCAAATTGGTTATATGGGCACCCTATTTATAACTCTGACTCTTTTTTCAAATGCACAGAGGTGGAGGGGGAGTAGGAATTTTAAAAAGGTTAGTAATTGGATGAGATATAAGCATTCAGTAAAACTTAACTGACCATCTGTCAAGAACTCTACACCAAGTCAGGTCCTGGAGGTAGAAAAAATGAATAGTGTGTGTTCTCTACATTCAGTGAGCTCAATATCGGTAAACAAGATATTATCTAGCATACAATGCTGACTTAACAGACTCACAAAAGGAAAGTTGTTTCTTCCTTTCCTTTGTCACCTTTTTCCAATAAAGTTTTCTTTTTTAAATGTGCCAAGTACATGTAGCATAAAGTTTACCATTTTAGTAATTTTAAGTGTATAGTCCAGTAGTGTTAAGAACATTAACATTTTTGTGCAACTAATCTCCAGAACCTTTTCCATTTTGCAAAACTGAAACTCTGTATCCATTAAATAACAGCTTCCCATTGCCCCTACCGCCCAGCCTCCAGAAGCCACCATTCTACTTTCTGTTTCTATGAATATGACTACTCCAGGTACTTCATGTAAGTGGAATCATACAGTATTTGTCTTTTCTTGATAATAGCTAAGCATATATCCTCAAGTTTCTTCCATGTTATAGTACATATCAGTATTTCCTTGCTTTTTAAACTTCCATGTTATAGTACATGTCAGTATTTCCTTGACTTTTAATGTTGAATAATATTTCATTGCATGTATATATCACATTTTGTTTATCCTTTCATCTATTGATGGACACTTGGATTGCGTGAAAGGAAAGGAGCGACACACAACAGCAATTCGCCAGAGAGTTCCGCTTTATTAGGGAAAGGTGCTGGGTTATATAGGAAGGGGCATAGGGTGATTGTGGTGTTACTTCTACAGGGCTGGTGGCTGTTGGCTAGGTGCTGGGATTGGGAGGGGGGCGAGAGGTGATTGGGCTTCAGGTGGCGCCGGCGGGAACCGAGGACCCCGAAAAGAAGCCGGAAGTTTGCCATCTTACTGGTGGGGACCCTTCATTCCCCCCTTTCTCCTCTATGGGTTTGTGGACGTTGCTTTCTCTCTGACTGCTTCCTGCTGAACAGGGGCGGAGAAGGGAGTGAGGGTTTGAGGATTGGGAGGAAAGGGTTGATAGGACTCCCCACAGTAAGGATGAGTAGATGTGGACTTCTTCAGGTTGGAAGTCAATGAAGGTTCCCCGTAACCATAGGTTGAGGACCTGTTGATTCCAATGGTGCCAAGAGGATATGGGTGTCAGGAGCCAGGCGTCTGCGGCCATTGTTTCCAGAACAGTTTCCAGCGGAGAGAGGGGTCCATCTCAGCATATGGTGAGGAGGTCACGTGAGGGTGAGGGGTCTTCTGTGGCCAGAAGCTGGTAGTTCCTGAGTAAAAGCTGGTTGAAAGCTTGATTAGAGATGTTTCCGACTTGGGATTTGATGAACTTTATTATACAGGGTAAGAAGAGACAGACAAGAAGAATGACTATTATGGGGCCTGCAATGGGACAGAGCCAGGTGAGGAGGGGGTTTGTTAGTATTGAAGAGAATGGGTTGGAATTGGAAGCAGAGTGGAGGCTGGAGGCAAGGTCAGTGAGTTTGGTGATGTCAGTTTCTACAATGCCGGATTCGTTGATGTAATAGCAGCACTCTTCCTGGAGGAAGACGCAGGTGCCGCCCTTCTCGGCTGTAAGCAGATCTAGGGCCCGCCAGTTTTGAAGGGTGACTTTAGATACCGAAGTGACCTGTCTTTGGAGAGAGGCTAGGGAATCGGCAGTGGATGTCAGGGCTCCCTCAAGTTTGGCGTTGAGATCTCTAACTGCCCATAGAGAGTGACCCAAGGCTCCTCCCGAAAACCCCACCCCAATGGCTGAGGTGATTAAAGAGATACCGACCATGATGGGAAGGAAAGCAGCCCTTTTTGTGCACGAGTACAAGGGAGGTTGGAGCTCAAGGAATTCTGCCATGCTGTAAAGTGTAAGCTGTGGGATTAGGGTGACGAGAATGCAGGGTGTATCGGAGTGAGTTGAAAAGGCTGCCATTACACCAAAAGAAGTGTCCCGGTTGTGTAAAAGTCTAAGAGCCGGAGGTAGGGGTGTAGATAGAGAGGCAGTGAAGTGCACTGGAGGGGGGTGGAGTTGGGCCTACACAGTGGTGGATGGCGAGATTATCTGAGTATTCTGGTTCCCATAGGGGTATGTCTGCCAGGGGACAGAGGGGTTGTCCTTCTGCATGGAAGGAGTAGTTGGAAATATTGAGGGGCACGGCGGCCAGCAGTGGGCGCTGTAGTGATGCGCACAAGAAACAATTGGCGGTGTTGAGGGTGTGGTTGAGAAAGATGGTGGTGTCTTGAATGAGCTGTAACCAAGAGTAGGAGGAATAAGAAGATGAAGAGGTGCCATCAAGAGTTTGGATAATGACTTTCTCGGAATGTCTGATATCTGATGCAACTTGAGAGATCTGGGAGCGAGAGGGAACATACTCTCGAGAGATATAAAGGGTACCGTGGGGGGTCGAGGACCCCTTATAGTAAACTGAGGCTGTTACTCCAGCAGCCCATCGAGAGTCCCAGGGATCTGGGATTGATAAGGAGAATGAGCCGTTGGGATATTTCATGAAACGGTTGGAGGAGTAATACTGTGGGTCCTGGAAGTCACCCATGTAGTGAATGGTGCAAGACCAGTAGGGGCATCCCCCGTAGGTGTCTTGCCATCGCCTGCAATAGACTTGTCTTTGGTCATAGAGGAAGCAGAGGTAGGGAGAATAAAGGTAGCTGTAAATGAATACTTCGGTGGAGGGAGGAAAGTGGAGGTACAAAGGCTCAGAGCAGCCTTTCAGAGGGCAGTCTGATGTGGCAATGAGGGCAGTAACTTTTGTTTGATGCTGTGTGTAAGTCTGCTTGACTTTGAATCGCCATACAAAGGAGGGTGGGGCGGCAGGGAAGACAATAGGAATGAGGGAAAAAAGCGAGAGAGCAGTAAAGGAGGAAAAAGTCATGATTCAGGTATGGATGGCAAAGGGGGTACATGGGAGATGCAGAGGTTCAAGGGATCAGAGGGATGAGGCGTGGTAGAGTAGACAGCGTCTTGGGCTGTATCCGAAGGACTCTGGATTGTGACTGATGGGTCTTGGGTGTCCAGAGAAGGTGGGTCTTGGGTATTTGGTTTCAACCTGGAGATATGAATCCAAGGGGTGACAGAGTTATCAGGCAGTGAGAGCTTGGCAGCCAAGGGGGTGCAGAGAATAACTGGGTGTGGACCTTCCCATTTCAGGGTGAGAGAGGGCTGATCTTCTGGTGGCTTATAAAACACTAGTTGGCCGGGCTGTAAGTCAGGAGGATTTTGGGAGGCGGATGGATCAGGAAGGAGCCAATCCTGATATTTCCACAATTCAGTGCGGAGGAGAGAGAGTAGTGGAAGGGCTATATTGGGAGGAATTGGTCCTTTGTGAGAAGGGAGCCCGGGGGTAGAATCGGGCGGCCGTACATTATCTCAAAGGGCGACAAGAAGGAAGGTTTCTTTGGGAGGGCTCGAATGCGGAGTAGAGCTAAGGGAAGTAAGCGAACCCAGTCAAGGTGTAGTTCTAGAGATAGTTTGGTCAGGATGTCTTTTAGAGTCCTATTGGCTCTTTCTACTTTTCCAGAAACTTGTGGTCGATAAGGACAATGTAAATGCCAGGGGAGCGAGAGCGACTTGGAGAGGTTCTGGATAATTTGGGCAGTGAACTCAGGGCCGTTATCTGATTGGAGGGAAGTGGGCATCCCAAACCTAGGAAAGATCTGGGTGAGGAGGATAGAGGCAACTACGGATGCTCGTTTGTTAGTGGTGGGGAAAGCTTCGACCCATCCAGAAAATGTATCTACTAGCACGAGTAGGTATCTGGTACGTCGTACAGGGGGCATGTTAGTGAAGTCTATTTGCCAATCTGCAGCGGGGACATTACCCCTTGCTTGATGAGCCAGGAAGGGTCGGGCTTTGAGGGGGGTATTAGGGTTAGTGCGTTGGCAGATGGTGCACTTGCAGGTGATTTGGTTAAGTAGGGTTTTGTCTTCAGGAGAGAGAGGAAAAAAAGATTGTAAAAAATGGATCAAGGATTGGGGGCTGGGATGGAACAGGTCATGTAAGAGGCGGAAGAGAGACTCTTTGTCCTGAGAGCAGAGGGCGTCTTGTGATAAGGCTAAAACTGCAAGGGCAGACGGATTGTTGTCTGGTGCGTTTTCTGATAGGGCAACTGACCGGGCTACTCTGTTGGCCTTGTTGTTACCTCTTGCAATGGGGGAGTCATCTTTTTGATGTGATTTGCAGTGAACTATGCCTAGTCGGTGTGGGAGTTGTGAAGCCTCTAGAAGTTTAGTAATTAAGGCTGAATTCGTTATGGAATTCCCTTTTGTGGTGAGGAGGCCTCGTTCTTTCCATACTGCCGCGTGGGACAAGAGAATGTGGAATACGTACTTGGACTCAGTGTACAATGTGAGAGACGTGTCCCGGGCCAGAGTGCAAGCTCTGGTGGCTGCAGTGAGTTCAGCCTGCTGATTGGTTGTACCAGGGGGTAGGGCTCGTGCTTCAATGACATCTTCGAGGGAGACTACTGCATATCCTGAGTAGTGGATGCCCTCATGTTTAAAGGAGGACCCATCAGTAAACCAGATGAGGTCGGAGTGTGAGAGGGCTCCTTCGGAGATCGTGGAGTGGCACGGAAGGAAGTTGTGAAGGGCTTCCAGGCAATCATGCGAGGGAGTATGAGGAGAGTAGGGCAGAAGAAGAAGAGTGGCCGTATTCAGGGGCGGGCAGGGGAGTAAAGAAATGTTTGGATTTCAGAGGAAAGAGGACAGTAAGGTCAGGAGTCTGGAGGGAGGGAGAGTCTGTAAACTTTTGTAGGTTAAGAGATCTTTTAGGTGATGTGGGGACAGAATGGTAAGGGGCGCTCCGAATGTTAGTTTATGAGCTTCTTTCTGCAAGAGCTGTCCAGTGGCTAATGCCCGTAGGCAGGGGGCCCATCCCCGAACTGTGGGGTCTAATTGCTTGGACAGATAAGCTACTGGGGCAAAGGATGGGCCATAATATTGGCCTAGGACTCCTAGAGCTTGACTGGACCTCTCATGAATGTATAATGAGAAGGGTTTTGACAAATCAGGGAGATGGAGAGCTGGAGCTTCTACAAGGGCTTGACGGAGCTTAATGAAGGAGTGTCAGGGTGAGGATGATAATGGTTCTTTAGGGGGGCCCTTGCTGAGGTCATATAGGGGTCTTGCCAACAGGGAGAAGTTAGGGATCCACGCTCTAAAATACCCAGCCAAGCCTAGAAAGGAAAGGATTTCTGTCTTGGTTTTGGGAATGGGCAGGTCAGAGAGGAGTCATTTTCTGTCTAAGGTAATGGACTTTCTTTGTTGAGACAGAAGGAATCCAAGGTAAGTGACAGAAGGGGAAGAGATTTGAGCTTTGACAGGGGATACTCGGTAACCTCTGGAAGCTAGAAGGTTAAGTAGAGACGCAGTGTCAAGTTGAGACTGTTCCCACAAGGGACTGCAGAGCAGAAGATCATCTACATATTGTAATAAAGTGGACTCGGGGTGATCATGGTGAAACTGTTTGAGGTCTTGAGCTAGGACTTGTCCAAAAATATGGGGACTATCTCGGAAGCCTTGTGGTAAAACTGTCCAAGTAAGTTGTACAGAATGTCTGGTGTATGGGTCCGTCCAGGTGAAGGCAAAAAAATCTTGGGAGGAGGGGTCTAGAGGGATAGAAAAAAATGCGTCCTTGAGATCTAGGACTGAGAAGTGGGATGCGGAAGCAGGGATCTACGATAAAAAGATGTATGGATTTGGAACTAAGGGATGGATAGGGACAACGGCTATGTTGATGAGGCAAAGGTCTTGGACAAGGCGGAAAGATCCGTTGTTTTTTTTAACAGCTAATATGGGGGTATTAAATGGGGAGTGAGTGGGTCTGAGGTAGTTTTTGTTTAAGAGATCTTGAATGATAGGTTGGAGGCCTATGAGGGCTGAAGTGGTTAGGGGGTATTGGGCCTGACAGATATACTGAGAGGGGTCACGTAATTTGATAGAGGCAGGGGGACATAGGGCCATGGAGGGGCTTGTAATGTCCCAAACTTTGGGATTTACACGGTGTATTAGGGCATAACCGGAGCTTTCATTGGGTAGAGGGTGGTTGTCAGCTATGAGGGCCATCAGAAAGGGAGTACTGGGGGCTGTGGGATTGGATATAGTTATGGAAACGTTGAGGAGGGAAAGGATGTCCCGTCCTAGTAAAGGGATGGGACACTGGGGCATAACTAGGAAGGAGTGGGAGAAAGGTATGGGACTGTCTAGGATTGTGCATAAAAGGGGGGGGGGGTTTAATGGGAAAATCTGTTTACCTCCTACCCCGACTATAGGAGTAATGGCTGGCGTGGTAGGGCCCCGGTATTCTCGCAAGACTGAGAAGGTGGCTCCTGTATCTAGGAGGAAGGAGATGTGGCGACCATTTACTGTTAATGTAACCCTGGGCTCCTGTTTGGTGATGGAAATGGTCGGGTGAGAAGCCCCCGGGCCCCATCAATCTTCTTCTGCCAGCCTCACTACAGTGGGCTTTGGATGGGGTTTGTTCGTCCAGCCTCCCCTTCGGGTGGTTGAGCAATCAGACCCCCAGTGGCCCTTTTTGTGGCATCTGGGGCATGGGGTGGTAGGAGATCTGGGGGAGGGGCACGCCCTTGACTAATGTCCCTCTTTTCCACACTTGAAACAAGCTCCTGGAGGGGGGGGGGCTTGTCTGTAGAGGGGCGCCCAGGTTGTGGTTTTATCAGCTGGGCCAACTTCTGGAAATTGGCCTGATCAGCTTTTTGTTTACAGCGTTCTTTCTCCTCCTCCCGGTTATGGAAGACTTTAAGGCCACTGTTAGGATCTCAGTCTGTGGGGTAGCGGGGCCCTGTTCTAACTTTTTGAGTTTAGCTTTAATGTCGGGGTAGCTTTGAGCTAGGAAGTATGTCATAAGGACCTGTCTTCCTTCAGGTGTTTCTGGGTCCAGGCTGGTATACTGTAATAGGGCTTGAGTGAGTCTATCTAAGAACTCGGAGGGGGTTTTGTCTCTCTTTTCAATTATGTCTTGGAGCTTCTGAAAATTGACTACTTTACGAGCTGCCTATTTTAGACCTGCTATTAAGCAGGAGGCAAAAATATCTCGAGAGTGGAGACCCACGGCGGTGTTATAATCCCAGTGTGGGTCTTGTTCGGGGACAGCAGTGGGACCAGGGGGACAGGTGGGGTCAGTCCTGTGGGTTTCTGTAGCATGCGTTTGGGCGAAGTCCCAAGCTCGTCTCTGCTCCTCAGGGAGGAGAGTATTGGCCAGGAGCATGAAAATGTCATGATGCGTGAGGCTGTAAGACTGGAGGGTCCATTGAAACTCCCTGATGTAGGTCGTGGGATCAGTGGAAAAGGAACTTAGGCGTTTCTCTAGTTGGGCTAAATCTCCTAAGGAGAAAGGGATGTGAATGCGCACGATGCCTTCGGATCCTGCTACTTCCCGGAGCGGGGCGATAATTTTGGGAGGCCCTCGGGACCGTGTCTGAGGGGGACTGAAGGGTTCTGGCTCAGTCTGTGCGGGGGAAACAGGTGATGGGGGCAAAGCCACGATAATTTTGGGAGGCCGTCGGGACCGAATCTGAGGGGGCAAAGACGGCCGAGGCTCTTGGAACTTAGTTAGAGGGTGGCTGAAAGGCTCAGGCTCGATTTGCGGGAGTGGGGAAGGTGAGGGGGACGGAGGAGGAGGTGGTGAGGTGCAAGAGGAGATGGTGGAGGAGGGGGAAGGGAGAGGATGGGAGACTTCTGCGGGGATGGGGGTGGCGGTGGCGATAGAGGAAGGGGGAGGGGCTGTTGTAGGAGAAGAAGGGGAAGGTAGAGGATGGGAAGCTTCTGCCGCGGGGAAAGCGGCAGCGCTGGCGGCGGTAGAGGAAGGGGGAGGGGCTGTTGAAGGAGAAGAAGGGGAAGGGAGAGGATGGGAAGCTTCTGCCGCAGGGAAAGCGGCAGCGGTGGCGGCGGTAGAGGAAGGGGGAGGGGCTGTTGTAGGAGAAGAAGGGGAAGGGAGAGGACAGGAGGCTTCTGCCATTGGGAAAGAGGCGGCAGCGGCGGCGGAGGGTGGAGGGGTTGTAGGAGGGGGAGGGGCCGAAGGGGGAAGTCTGTATGGCGGAGGCTCGTCGGCCGGGTCAAAGGTAATTGAAGAGGGACTGGGAGTGTGTGGAGGGGAGGGAGACGGCTTGCAGGCTAGGAGAACTTGGGGCGGGGAGCAGGTGGTGCAGAGGCTGGGATTTTGAGCTACGAGGCGAAAAGCTTCGATATAGGGAATCTCCTTCCATTTTTTCAGGCGCTGGCAGTAGTTAAAGAGATTGCGAGTGATGTTAAAATCAAGAGTTCCTCCTGCGGGCCATTGGTTGTTATTGTCTAGGGGGTATGTCGGCCAATCTTGGGAGCAATATTTACGGAGAAGTTTTGGTTTTATATCAGGCGTCAGGGAGAGGGTAGCCAGATGCTTAAGCAGGCATTCAAGAGGTGAACTTTCAGGGAGGGATGAGGAGGCTCCCATGGCTAAAGGACAGAGAAGGAGACAAACAGGGGAAGAGGAACGGAGATCCTCGGACTGGAGGCAGACCACAAGGAGACAAAGGGCGTCCCCGATGATCCTTGGTGGTCTGCGGAAACTCGTATACGAGTCGGAATTTCTTGGGAAGTGTGGTTCGTCACCCAGACTTCCCTAAGAAGGCAGAGTGCCGGAGTCACGAGGTACCTAGCGCTAGGCATTTTTGGCAGACCGAACAGGTTTCGGCGGATGGAACAGAAGGAGGAGGGGGTGGGAAAGGGAGCGTTCTCATCCGCAAAGGAGTCACCTCGTTTATGGCTGTTGGGGGGGGGCTGAGAGTCTGCTGCAGCTGTGAAGGCCTGAGGTGGGGGTTTATGGCTTTTGGAGGAGGGGTCTGAGGGTCCGCTGCAGCCGTGAAGGCCTGAGGCGGGGATTTATGGCTGTCGGGGGAGGGGCCTGAGGGTCCGCCGCAGCCATGAAGGCCTGAGGCGGGGAGCATTCCCTCCTCATCCCCGAGTGTCAGGGCCTTGCCGGGCGATCACCGTCAATGGCAGTGTGATAGCTCGGAGAAGAGTGGCCCACCCCGGGGAGATTTAGCTTAAAAAGTTTCAGCTGAGGCGGGGATTTATGGCTTTTGGAGGAGGGGCCTGAGGGTCCACCGCAGCCGTGAAGGCCTGAGGCGGGGAGCGTTCCCTCCTCGTCCCTGAGCGTCAGGGCCTTGCCGGACGATCACAATCAATGGTACTGCGATAGCTCAGGGAAGAGTGGCCCACCCCCGGGAAATTTTGCTTAAAAAGTTTCAGCTGAGGCGGGGGTTTATGGCTTTTGGAGGAGGGGCCTGAGGGTCCGCCGCAGCCGTGAAGGCCTGAGGCGGGGAGCGTTCCCTCCTCGTCCCCGAGCGTCAGGGCCTTGCCGGATGATCACAGTCAATGGCACTGCGATAGCTCGGGGAAGAGTGGCCCTCCGCGGGGGTTGGGGGGGAAACTTACCTAAAGGCCAGAGAGGAGTGGTGAGTGTGATGAGCCAGCGCCGGAAAAAGAGGACGAGGGCAAGCTGCTGCTGGTGTTGGGGGAAGACGGGGCCCAGTTGGGGTGTCCCGTCTCCCGGGTTTTGGCACCAATGACAGGAAAGGAGCGACACACAACAGCAATTCACTGGAGAGTTCTGCTTTATTAGGTAAAGGTGCTGGGTTATATAGGAAGGGGCATAGGGTGATTGTGGTGTTACTTCTATGGGGCTGGTGGCTGTTAGCTAGGTGCTGGGATTGGGAGGGGGGCGAGAGGTGATTGGGCTTCAGGTGGCGCCGGCGGGAACCAAGGACCCCGAAAAGAAGCCGGAAGTTTGCCATCTTACTGGTGGGGACCCTTCATTGCGCCTACCTTCCTAACTTTTTATAACTTTGTATGACCTCTTATTTTATCATATTTTTATTGAAAACTAAAGTTACATGTCTTGAAAAGACAATGTAAATCTCTTTGAGAAGGGAAGGTACAAAATAAAAAGTTATTTTGAAAGTAAGATTCATATTTAAGAAGAGAATAATTCAATGAGATAAATCTCTTGGATCTGAAAGTATTTGCTCCAGTGCTGTTTTATAAACTCTTACTCTGTACTGATAAGAAAATTGAAATCTTTGGAGTTAAGCAAAGGTCTTGTAAGATTAAACTGGAATCTGTTCTACCTTTTATCACAAATTACTGATCTGAGTTGTACTTCATTTTATGTATAGCTGGTAAGGCCTCTGTTATTGCTAGACTGTTTTACTCTGAAGCTATCTTTATGCTTCTGAAATATAATTCTCTAATGAGGCATATGTTTGTGTAACAGATTGTAGTTAATTTAAGTAATTATATTAAGTTATAAATTATGGTTAGTGTAAATTAGTGATAATCTGTAAACTGTTAAAAATTTCATGTGAAATTATACTGAACTATGTTTTATGTTTTCCTTTTTCGCTTTTTTTTCTCTTTTTTTAAAATTGTAAGCTGAATCCCTTTTTTCACACGTATTATAAAATCCCAGTCAGTTTCTGGTGTCTGAAAGAAACAGCAGTTACAATGTTGTCTCTCTGTTCTTGGCACTACAATAACCTTGAATCAAACGAAAGTTGTTCTGACATTTCCAAAACCTAAAATCCAGTGTTGGTTTAATTTCAGCAGTGTGCGAATAATGGATTACCAGTGTACTCATATGTGAGGAAAGCGCAGCATTTTTGTTCATGGGATAGTGGTGTTTGTCAGTAGTATAGATAATTGCATTATTAAATGGAAAAGAGAAGCTTACTAAAAGCATCCTTTTTAAAGCTCATGTAATAAACATATTAAGATTGTGGAGTGGGATTTAAAACATCCAAGATTATATTAGATGTTTTCTTGTACAAGTCACTTAATGTATCTCTACCTATTTCTAATGTTTATAATGGAAATAATAATTGTATGCACATCAGAGTTGTTGTGAAGTGTAAAAGTGTTAATATAAGTAAAATGCTTAATACACTGCCCGCACATTTAAGTGTTCCAGACGTGTTTGCTCTCCCGTCCTGTACTCATTCGCATGTAGAGCCGCACTGACTGGTACCTATAGTATTATAGTAGCTTCCTACCTCACCTCTCTGACTGCAGGTTCATCCTCCTGATGCCTGTTCTCCCTGTTTCTACTAAGGTAATCTTTCTAAAATCCAAATGTGTCACTTCCGTGGTTAATGTTTAATATAATTTTGCTATTGCTTTCCAGATTGAACTCCTTAGTATGAGTACCCAGAGCTTCCTAGTCCCGTCCTTGCTTAACTCATCAGCACAGTTCTCTCGTATCTCCTTTATTAATGCCCCTTCCTTTTCCTGCTGTCTTTCTTTACTTCACTTGGGCTATTTATCTTTTAGGCTTAGTATAGATAATTATCTATACCAGAAACATTATCTGCACTAGAAAGCCTTTCTTCTTATCCTTATATAATTTGGATCCTTATATAATTTCCTCTTATCCTTATATAATTTGGATATATATAAATATAACTGCCTCTGTGTTTCACAAGTACAGTGCTTATCATTATTGTGGAGCTATATTGACTCTAGCGTCTCTTTTATTGTCTATTTCTCCCTCTAGCACAAGCTTTTATGAACAGGGGCTCTGTTATAACTTTGTATCCTCGTACCTGGGATACAAAGCAAATAGCAGCTATTTATAGATGCTTGCTGAATAATCAATTAATTGGTGCTTGAAAGACCAATAATGAACAATGAGAGAAGAAATGAACAATCTGTACATATCCTGTTCAGCTTGTATCACATTCCCCACTCAAAGAAGGCAAATGGGAGGTTCACATGTTCCTCAGTAATTCTGAAATCCAAGTAAGCTCAAGTTTCCAGTTCCCTTATTTGGGTTACATATTGCTCCCTAAGAATGATTATCCATGGCTCTTGTCTTTGTCCTCTGAGCTGTTGACTCTGACCTCTGAATTACCCGTACATGTAGTCCGTATTTGTGGCTGAGTGTTTTTCTCAGCCTGCTTCCTACCCATAGAGGTTTTGGGGCCTAAAGTACTCTTTTCATTGTACCCTCTCTTTCCCATTAATCTCACATTGATGGAGCTCACACCAGAAAATTTTGAGCTTGCTATGAATATTATGGAGATTCATTTCATTAGACTAAAGCCATGGCCACAAACCTTTTCAAGATAGAACTTACCTTAGGTGCTATATTCAGGGGACCCTTATTCAAGTTGGGGAGTACTGATTAAAGTAATGGAAGAAGTTTTAAAATCAGCATGCCTGTTTTAGTTCAAACCACAGTTCTGGCACTTATCTACCATATTCCTAAAAAGGCTTAACTTGACTCATCTAAAATAATTGACATAGATCTTTCTAAAGGCCCCTTTCTGCTCTAAATTCCATTATTCTACATTTCCATTTTCTATATGTTGTTGATATACTGTAGCCCAGAGTGGTTTCTCAACTATATAGTAAGACAGTGTTTTAGAGTATAAAATTAATGTCCTCTCTTTATTACTACGCTTCAGAATAAATAAGATAATAAGAAGGTTGAATGATGTTTACGTAATATTTGGAAAATCCAGAAAACTCTTACAGAAAGGTATAATATTACAATGAAAATGAACTTAAAGAATATTGTGAAGCAAGGAAGTAGGTATTAATGGAGTTAACAAAAAGTCAGATATTTAAAAAATAACTTTTAAAAATGGTGTTATTTACATGTATAGTGTGGGGGAGGCACGGTGGGGGGCTGTGCAGCAACGAGAAGACAAGTAGTGGTTTTACAGCATCTTACTATGTTGGTGGACAGTGACTGTGAACGGGTATGTGGGGGGGACTTGGTGAAGGGGCAACCTAGTAAACATAATGTCCTTCATGTAATTGTAGATTAATGATACCAAAATAAAATTAATTTAAAAAATGGTGTTATTTATTTAACTTTAGAATATTTTCTTTTTATTCTCTTTTTATCATTTATTTCAATGTTGTTTTGGGGATAAAATTTCTATTACACTATTTATAGTTTAAAGAAATTCTGTAGGGATCAAGCCTGTTTTTTGTTTTTATCTTTACCACGTATAAAATGAATTTGTCAAATCTAATTTGATTTCATTATGCACTAAATATTGTTTCAAGAAAACATGGCAATTTTTAAAATACCAGTTTATATGTGTTTTTTCAATATTTTTACTTTAAACAATCTCCTTATAGAGAAACAACTTTATCAATTTCTTTATCCTTCTTATTTTTTTCATATTTATAATCATTGAATTCTATCCAATTTTAGTGAGATAAGATCAAAGAAAAAAGACATCTTAATGAATGAATTCATGATACACATAATGTGAATTATGCCAAAATATTTTCCCATCACACTAAATGTTACAAGGTCTTTTATATGAAATATTGTATATGTAAACTTAATTTGAACCCTTTTTAAACTGCAGTGTCCTCTCACATGGCAGAGCAAGTGGGAAGGCCCAGAGGATCCCTTACAGTACCTTAGAGGCCTTGTAGCCCGTGCCCTCGCAATACAGGTAAGACTGAACTTCTTGGTGATTGTATTGTACGATGGTATGACTACCGTATTACAGCCACGCATATTGAGATAATGCTTTTGCTAACAGCTAGTGAGAATATTATGATTTTGCACATACATTCATTTCTCATTCTGTCATTTGTGCTTTTATATGGTACTCTTTTTTTAAATGAGTATATTCTGTCTGCTTCCTGTAGCTTTTCATAATTTCTGAAAATTTAGAGAAAAATCTACAATTTCAATAAAGATGGAGCATACAGATGTTAACACACTGATTCATAACTGTGGCTAATTTGCTTTAAGGTACATCCCCCTATAAGTTGATCAAGTTTTTTCTTTTTAACTGGTCAGGTGTTTTCAGAGTGACCCATTCAGGTAACTGCAGGAAAATTGAATAGAAAAAGAATGATATAGTGGGAGAAGGACACAGTGATTTATTTTTGTTTAAGGAATAGCAAATGTTGCAGGGTAGTTGGTGCATGTAATGTACACCATTTCCGGTGTGGTTTTTGAACTGTCATCTTACTAGCATCATCCTCTGCTTGTTGTGCTTGCTTCACAACTTCTTAATGTCACTTAGGTTATTTCCACATCAAGTTCTTTTTTTTATTGAAGTATAGTTTATATACAGTATTATATTCATTTCACATGTATAACATAGTGATTTGGTAATTATATACATTATGAAATGCTCTCCACCATAGATGTAATTACCATGTGTCACTATACAAAGATATTTCAATATTATTGACTGTATTCTCTATGTTGTGCTTTGCATGCCCATGCATTCTTTATTTTATAATCGGAAGTTTGTATGTTTTTATACTCTTTACCTATTTCACCCATCCCCCTCTGCCCCACCTCTATGGCAATCCCCAGTCTGTTCTCTGTGTTTATGAGTCTATTTCTGTTTTGTTTGTTCATTTTTTTTTTTTTAGATTCCACATGTAAGTGAAATCATACAGTATTTGTCTCTCTCTCTGACTTATTTCACTTAGTATAATACCCTCTAGGTCCATCCATATTGTCACAAATGGCAAGTTTCATTCTTTTTTTATGACTTTTTAATGAATTTCAGTATATACACAGTATTCCATTGTGTATATACACCATGTCTCCTTTATGCAGCTGTCTCTCAGTGGACACTTAGGTTGCTTTTATATTTTAGCTATTATAAATAATGCTGCTAAACACAGGGGTGCATATTCTTTTTGAATTAGTGTTTTTGTTTTCTTCAGATAAGTACCTAAAAGTAGAATTACTAGGTCATACAGTATTTCTACTTTAAATTTTTGAGGAGCCATTTCACTGCTTTCCATAGTGGCTGCACCAATTTACATTCCCACCACAAGTGTAGGAAGGTTCCCTTTTTTCCACATCCTCACCAACACTTGTTATTTCTTGTCTTTTTGCCAATAGCCATTCTGACTGGTGTGAGGTGATATCTCATTGTGGTTTTGATTTGCATTTCCTTGATGATTCATGGTGTTGAGCATCTTTTCATGTGTCTGTTATCTGGCTATTGACGGCCTCTGCCCATGTTTCAATAGGATTATTTGCTTTTTGGTGTTGAGTTTTATGAGTTCTTTAATATTTTGGATATTAACCCGCTTATTAGATTTATCATTAGCAAATATATTCTTCCGTTCAGTTGGTTGCCTTTTTGTTACATTGATGGTTTCCTTTGCTGTGCAGAAGCTTCTTAGTTTGATGTAATCCAGCTTGTTTATTTTTGCCTTTGTTTCCCTTGCCTCGGGAGACAGATCCACAAAAAAGTTGCTAATGCGAATGTCCAAGAGTTACTGTCTGTATTTTCTTACAGGAGTTTTATGGTTTCAGGTCTCACATTGAGGTCTTTAATCCATTTTGAGTTTATTTTTTTGTATGGTGTAAGGCAGTGATCCAGTTGCATTCTTTTGCATGTAGCTGTCCAGTTTTCCCAATACCATTTATGGAAGAGACTGTCTTTTCTCCATTGTATATTCTTGCCTCTTTTGTTAAAAATTAATTGCCATATAAGTGCAAATTTATCTGTGCTCTCTATTTGGTTGCATTGGTCTATGTAGCTGTTCTTGTGCCAGTAACATACTGTTTGATTACCATAGCCTTACAGTATAGTTTGAAATCAGGTTGCATGATGCCTCCAGCTTTGTTGTTCTTTCTCAAGATTGCTTTGCCTGTTCAGGGTCTTTTTGGTTCCATACAAATTTTAGGATTGTTTTCCCTAGTTCTGTGAAAAATGACATTGGTATTTTGATAGAGATTGCATTGAATCAGTAGATTACTTGAAGTAGTAAGGCCATTTAAAAAATATCAGTTCTTTCTATCCATGAGATAGAATATCTTCCCATTTATTTATGTCATCTTCAATTTCTTCCATCAGTGTCTCAAATTTTAAGAGTTTAGGTTTTCCACCTCCTTGATTTAATTTATTCCTAGGTATTTTATTCTTCGATGCAATTGTAAATGGGATTGTTTTCTTAATTTCTTTTTCTGCTTTGTTCTTTGTATATTGAAAAGCAGCAGATTTCTGTATATTGATTTAATATACTTCAGCTTTACTGAATTCATTAGTTCAAATAGTTATTTGGTGGAATCTTTAGGGTTTTCTATATATGGTGTCATGTCACTGCAAATAGTGATAGTTTTACTTCTTTCTTACCAATCTGGGTGCCTTTTCTGTCTTTTTCTGTCTGATTCTGGTGGGTAGGACTTCAAATACTATGTTGGATAAAGGTGGTGATAGTAGCCATCCTTGTCTTGTTCCTGATCTTAAAGGAAAACTTTTAGTTTTCACCAATCGGTATGATTTTAGTTGTGGATCTGTCATATATGGACTGTAATATGGGGTATGTTCCCTCTATATCCACTTTGAGATTTTTAATCATAAACGTATATTGAATTTTGCCAAAAGCTCTCTCAGCATCTGTTATGATCATGTGTTTTTTAGCTTTCCTTGTTAATGTGGTATATCACACTGATTGAGTTGCAGCTGTTGAACCATCTTTGTTTCCCTGGAATAAATACCACTTACTTGTGGTGAATAATCTTTGAAATGTATATTTGAATTTGGTTTGCTAATATTTTTGGTCGAGGATTTTTGCTTCTATGTTCATCAGAAGTGTATTAGCTTGTAATTTTTTTTTGTAGTGTCTTTGTCTCATTTTGGTTAAAGAGTAATGCTATCTTCATAGAATGAATTTGAAAGTATTCCTTCCCCTTCAGTTTCTTGGAATAGTTTAGGAGGATAGGTATTATCTCTTCTTTAAATGTTTGGCAGAACTCATCTGTGAAGGCATCTATCTGGTCCTGAACTTTTGTTTGTTAGTTTTATGATTATTGGTTCAATTTCATTACTAGTAATTGGTCTGTTCAATTGTTTCTATTCGTTCAGTCTTAGAAAATTATGTTTCTAGGAATTTATCTTTATCTGCTAGCTTGTCCAATTTGTTGGCATAATTCAGACAAATAGCCCATAAGTGACCTTAGAAAAATATAGAAATGCTCTTGAGTTCTTCGTATGTTAAAATTGCATAGCTGTGATGATTCATCACTTTATATATTTGTCAGTATTGTTTGCTTTAGATTATTTTTTAAAGTGCAGGAAGATTTTTTTGTTTGCACTTTTGTTTTTGTTGCAAATGGTAGCCTATATTACACTCTATGCATGAGTACATGTAACAATTATGTTATGTGCATCTAATGATAAATACATTCTTGATATTAAAATCAGTATCATGTAAAATGATTTTAATTATTATAATTTTTCTGGCATGATTATTCATACTAAGTATACAGAATACTGGTTGATGAAATAGAACTTTTCCACTGTGTAAGTTTCTTTAAAGCTTTTGTAAGCATTTAACCTTAATTATAATGATAAAATATCCTCCTGACCCTCAAAATAGCTTTAAGGTTTGACCATAGTTTATTACCTATCCTTCCAACCAGGGAATATGCTATATTTGTGACTTGTACCACCACTTAGGGATATGTTTTTATTTTTTAATTGTTTTTTTTCCTGACTTAATTTTATTTTTTTCTGTTTTAATGTACAGAAATATCCACCCCACTATCCACCTTTAATCTTTGGGATTCACTTTTCACCTACTCAGGGGTCTGCTAGGTCCTTTGTTTTCATATAGGCCTTTTTTGTTTCATAGATATATATTTCCACTCAGTGCAGCTTGTTAAGGTTAGAACAATGTAGTTACCTGGGTGGGGAAGAAAGGATGAAAACATGAGGACAGGGAAAATTGGAAGTATTATTTGCAAAGATCTGTGAATTTGGTAGCTTTTAGTTGCTTATAAAAATGGCATGATGATACTGAATCCAAACAGGTGCACAGCAGCTTGAGCTCATTTCCAGCCATAGTTTAAGTTCCCAGAGCCCTGCATTTTGGGCCATAACATGTAGGGAAATACAAGAAGCTCCTGAGAGTGTTATATATAGTGCCTGTTCATTACAGGAATCTTGTGCAAATACAGTGAGACTGACTACAGTCAAGGGTGGCATTTACTTATTTAATTATTCACTCACAAATATTATAATATGCTAGGCTCTGAGTAGAGTACTGGAGATACAATGGTTAGTAAATTGATATAGTTCCTGCCTCATAAAGTTTACATTTCTTAGATGTATTTAATTTAGCTATTAAAAATTCTGTCTTGGTGCCAAACACTGTGCTGAAGTTACTGAATGTAGAAGGTAAAGAAAATAGACTATACATGTTCCAAGGACCTGTCCTTAACAATTTATCAGAAAAGATGGACGACTGAATAAACAGTCAGAGCAATAAAGGCAGTACAGTACTAAGAGATCAGATAGAAGGAGTGCCCAGGCTGCAGGGGCATAAGGAAGTGATGCTGAAGCTGAGAACATAGTAGGAATAGACCAGGTGAGGGGGAGAAGGAAGCATGTGCCAGGCAAGAGGTAGGCCAGAGTCAAAAGTAAGCAGTGTGCCTTCAAGTAACTAAAAGCGGAGCACAGACAAGTAGGAGGGGTAGAGGCCAGGGTACAGGTCTGGAAGGGCCCAGTCATGATACTTTGTTAAGGATTGTATTTGATTTTAAGGGATATTAAGGAGAGAAATAAGATGATGTTTTAGAAGGATCATTTTGCAATATGGAGAGAATCTTAGTCTATTGGGTGGCATAAAGTTTAAAACTTTCCTCTGAATGTTGGTAATTTAGAGACAGCCAGGGAACCTGTAGGCACCCAGGGCATCTCAGCCAAAGAGAGTGAGTTGCAGGCAGCCTGGCATTCATTCTCTGATCACTACTCTATAAGATCCTTTAGAACAGAGACATTAAAAAAAATTTACACTGTATGTCCAATACCTAGCATTACTGTCTGAGGAATAAATTAATGGACTGAATTATTTTCCTGTTGGGACCCTAGGATTCTTTTCCTGCTTCAAATTTTTCTGCCTTTTCTTCATAAATAACCTTCTGAGTGAGAGTTTCTTTGGTTTCTGGTTTCTGCTCTATATTACCCTTGGCCTGCAGTATAGCCTATGCTGCATGTCTCACCAGTATATTCTGATTCTTCTCTGTTGATCATTTAAAATTCCAGCATGTTCTCTGCCCAATTCATAAATCTTACAGTGCCAGCATTTGCCTTTGTTTTTCTGTCTTTCATGTTCTCAACTTCTCACAGTCATATCTCTTTCTCTACACCTACAGTTCTTTTTCCCACCTAGCTCATGAGATGATTCTATCTAAGCTAGGATATATAGACCTTCATCTTCAGTACCCGTTTAGGCTTGAGTATGCTAAGCAGACCAAGTATTCTACACATCTTTAATGGACTTCTGAATGTCTCCACAGGATTCTTCTACTGCTAACCAAACACTGAGTGCCATTTGTCAGTTCTAAGCTTTCATACTCATTTTTTAGGACTGAACTTCTGCTTGGGTTCCTGTCTTCCATTTAAAAACTTATAGTAATTTCTTGAACTACACTCAATTTTTTTGGCCTAACTCAAGCCAGTGGCTGGTATACTCATATACTGCCAAATTCTGCCACCCTTCCTACTGGAATCTTGTTTATATCAACCTTGAAGTCTGGGAAGATCTAAGCAATAAATAGAATGTTATTGTTGTTATTAATAAAAGCATGATATATAAACTATTCTTAGAATTTATCAGGAAATAAAGACAACTAAATATGTAACAACAATCAAAATGATGAAGTACACAATTATAAAAGTAAATAGTAGAATCTAGTACAGCAACCTAGAATCACTTAGTGCTGTCTTCTCTTTCCACTGTTCATTAATTGGTCCTCCTGCAGTGTTCTGAATGAAGTCTGAACTAGGTCTAAGTTGAACACTATGTATTAGACTGCCTAAGCACCCCTTCTACCAGCAGATGCTAATGCTCTATTTTGTTCCTGCCAACCCCTCCCACTTCACAATGCTGGGAAGCAGATTTTTCCCTTGTTTAAGTGTCAGCCCTACATCTCACTCAGAAGTTTTCCTAAGATTCTTTCTAGATGCTACTTTTTTTTGTTCAAATTAATGTTCAGGCAGTTTTGCTGAGATGCTTGTTGTTACCTTAGCCATACAGATTGGTGCTTTAGCTTTTTACATTTCATTTCTGTTGCCTACTTCAAGAAGACTGATTCTTCACTGGAAAAAATCTGTGAGCCTCCACCTTCTACTTTCTTCCTCTTTAACCCTGATTAATCTCTAAGGAGAAAGACTGGCATTTCTAGATGTAGACATGTATGTGTCTCACTGTGCCCTTTTTGGGTTCATCTAAATAGCTTTTTTCATTCCCCTAGCTGTAAATTATGTTACCTAAATTTGAGCTTCAGATCACTTTCTTTACTTTCAGTGCACCACTTAAAACATATATGCAAATGTTTTAAATGATCCAATGAAAGACATAATGAGAATGAATATTTATAAGAATATGAGCACATATTGGATGACAGGCATATATGTGCTTTACAAGAAATACAGTAATATTTATAACATATGATGTAAATATATTATTTGTCTTTAAAAATGGGAAAATAAAACTCCAAATTCAAAAATAAATAGTTACAAACATTATGTGGTAAATGAGAGAACTCACACCGAAGTGGCATTTCTATGATGACATGCCAGAGTTTTTGACCATACCATAACCTATCAGCAACATTTTTAAAAGATGGTTATTCTCTCCCCATCAAAACTTTTTTTTTTTTTCATGAGTGGCTTGCAGGTCACCATCCTCTTCTGTTTTCTTCTGATCCGTCCACTTTGCCAGCTTTTTTTCTCCCTCATCTCTAATATTGGATTACCGAGAATACAGTTCTCTGACTGTTCTATCTGTATTCTGAGTGTAGTCACCTCCAGTCTTATGACTTTGAATCCCGTCCAAACTTTGATTTCTCTCACGTGTATAGATTGCTCTAGCTCAGACTTCTCCCCTAACTCTACTGCATACTCAATTATTTCACTTGGGTGTTTGATAAACCTCTCAAACATAGGTATTCCAAACTGAATTCCTACCCTTTATCAGAAAACTTGTGCTACCCACAGTCATTCCCATCAAAGTAAATGACCATTCTTGTGGCATAGGCCAAAAGCCTTGGGATCATTGTTAGCTCCTCCTCATACTTTGAACCCATTCTACCAGAAGAATTATCTTGCATCTATGTTTCAGATATATTCAGAGACACCTCTTACCACTTTTACTGCTACTACCTTGATCTTCCCTGATTAAAGTTATTAATTCAACTAACTAGTACCACTTCTAATACTAGTTCTACCCTTCTGGTAACTAACTAATACTACCTAACTAGCCTCATCCCCTTTCTGGTTGGTTCTCAACCCAGAAGTCTAATGTTTCTGTTTAAGTATAAGTGAGATTACATCACTCCTCTCCTGGATTACCCCGTGACTTCTCATTCTCATCCAGAGTAACAAAATTCTTGTAACAGCCTACAAGTTAGGATCCAGGTCCATTACCTCTCTGATTTCTTCTCCTATTATTTGCCCCCTCATTGACTCTGTTCTGGCCATCCTGGTCTCCTTACTATTTAGTGAACAAACCTAGCATATTCCTCTTAGAAACTTCATTGTTGTTGTTTACCTGAAATGCTGTCTCCTAGATACCTAAAAAGGAAGTTGCTCTATCTCCTTCAGGTCCTTGCTCGTATATCACCCAGAGTGAGGCCTTCCTTGACCATGCTATTCAAACTGCAACTCTGTCCCTTTTTATCTTCTTTCCCTTGTTTATTTTTCTCTATAGCATATATCTCCATCTAATATTCTATATATTTTACTTACTTATTTAATTTTCTTTGAAGTCCTCTACTAAAGTGGAAGATTCATAAGGGCAGAGATTTTCATCTGTCTACTGCTCTATCCAAGCATGCAGGATAGTGACCCATGCATGTTAAATCTCTTTCATGTGTCCCAGTCATCCTGATTTAACCTCCTGAGATGTATTCTGTAGTATCCATGATATGTTTTTTCGACAGTTTAGCTTCTATCTTAATTTACCCAATAAAAATTATAGTATAACTTTATACTCTACAATCTAACATTTAAAGACTTGTTTTATTTTCTCTTAAAATACCAAATATTAAAAGTAATCTTATTAAAATTACACTGTAATTTTTCATTCATTGTCTGCGGTGTCTTACTCTGCTTTGGAAGGTTCTGTAGCACTCTGCTTTCTGGGAAAAGGAAATTCTTTATTTTCCTAACTCATTTTAGTAACTCTGACTGTATTTTACACATATTAAGTACTTAGTGAAATTATTCATACTAAGACTTATGTAAACAAAATTGAGAAAGCAGCCTGTGTATTGTTTAACACCTCCAGCATCCCTGCTTTTATATACTATATTCAGCTAGAAGAGCTACCTTATGAATGTTTTTTATTCATATATATGGATTAATTTACTTAGTGAATATTTATTGAGCTTCTATTATGTACCTGGTCTAAGTGCTGGAAATGCACAGTGGTGAGGAAAACATGACATTCCTTCTAACAGTAATCTCTACATTTAGTGAAGAAATAGCTAAATAAATATATTAATATTATAATTGCAAAAGTAATCTATCTTGACCAAAATCATGAGATTTGTGATTAATATACAAGAATACTTTAAACAGGATTATTACCATCACAGAATGAATTTGGGGTATATATCTGAAATTTTATCCAGTAAAATATAGGTATTACTTTGGCAGTAGTATTATAAAATTCTAGAAGTCCAATTTTGTGCAGGGACAGTAATATCTCAACACTGTCAGCTGATAAATTTTGCGTATGGTCAACTGTCTTGCGCATTTGGAATACTCGAGTTGTCTATGGTCTATGATGATCTGTAGTTTTATGGAAGCAGTCCTATAAACCATGCTATTTGTACTGCTTGCAGAAGATAAATCTTGGTTCTAAAAGTGTGACAGTATAGCAACAAAATTGGCTTTCAAGATAACAAAATCTTCCCTGAATTTTTATCTGAATCTTAGCTTCCATCACATGCATACCAATTTCAGCAGCTTTCTAGAGTAGCATAATAAGAGGACCTTTTCCAACAGAAAACATGCAGAGAATATTTAAACTCTTCCAATAAGTTTGATTTCTTGAAGAATCAATCAGCAGGTTCTAGCAAACAAATTACTTTCTTTGCAAGTAACCAGTGATTATTATAATATCCACTAAGTTGGTACCATTATTTTAAAAATAGTCTTTCAAGGATTTCTTGTTTTTTATCCTTTTAGGGCTTCGATTGCATCTTGTTTGAACATGGTTTATTACTATATAACAAGACAATTGCAAAATGTCTTATGTCATGTAGTTTTTATCTTTTGCTAAAGAACAGTAAAAGCAGTTGATAATTTTTCTGCTCTTGTAAGTCTGTCCTTTCAAATACTGTTATTTCTGAAAACACGAAATGTTGTGAACAAAAAGCACTGTGTGCTTTTGATTCCTAAATCATGCATTAGCCTTCACCACGTTTGTTCCATTGTCAATGATTACTGCATGACATTTTACTTGCTGATTTTCCATTCTACTGTGTACCTTCTATCACATTCACTGTGTTGTTAGCCACTTGCAACTGAAGAGCTCTTCACAAAGCAAGGAAAGTAGTGAATGGTTTCATTATGATTTATGTTGTCATACTTTAAAGAATATGGGGCTTTATATGTACTAGTTGTCTACTGCACACAGTATTGAAGTGGACTATTTAATGATATTACCAATAATACTAACTTGTTTGTATGTCATAAAAATAATTTAGGAATAGATTTTTTCAGTAATCTGTTTCCTAGGAAGAACTTTGAATATAAGATCCACAGCTTAAGCAAACTTCAAAATTCCTTTTATTTCTTGTCCTGAAAATGATTGGTAATCTACTTCCATGAATTTGTCAAGTTTTTTTAAACCTCCATTGATTTAAAACCTCAATAATAAAACTGTTCCTAAATTTTTTTTTAGTGTATATTGTTTTAAAATTTTATAAGTGAAAAAATAAATATTTGAAGTACCTAGTGAAGGGCCCCCACCAGTAAGATGGCAAACTTCTGGCTTCTCTTCGGGGTCCTCGGTTCCCGCTGGCACCACCTGAAGCCCAATCACCTCTCGCCCCCCTCCCAATCCCAGCACCTAGCTAACAGCCACCAGCCCCATAGAAGTAACACAACAATCACCCTATGCCCCTTCCTATATAACCCAGCACCTTTCCCTAATAAAGCGGAATTCTCCGGTGAATTGCTGCTGTGTGTCACTCCTTCCTTTCATTGGTGCCGAAACCCGGGAGACGGGACACCCCAACTGGGCCCCGTCTTCCCCCCGACACCAGCAGCAGCTTGCCCTCGTCCTCTTTTACCGGCGCTGGCTCATCACACTCACCACTCCTCTCTGGCCTTTAGGTAAGTTTTCCCCCGGAGTGGGCCACTCTTCCCCGAGCTATCGCAGTGCCATTGACCGTGATCGTCCGGCAAGGCCCTGACGCTCGGGGATGAGGAGGGAACTCTCCCCGCCTCAGGCCTTCACGGCTGCGGCAGACCCTCAGGCCCCTCCTCCAACAGCCATAAATCCCCGCCTCAGGCCTTCACAGCTGTGGTGGACCCTCAGGCCCCTCCTCCGACAGCCATAAACGAGGTGCCTCCTTTGCAGATGAGAACGCTCTCTTTTCCCCCACTCCTCCTTCTGTTCCATCTGCCGAAATCTGTTCGGTCTGCCGAAAATTCCTAGCACTAGGTACCTCGTGACTCCGGCACTCTGCCTTCTTAGGGAAGTCTGGGTGACGACCCACACTTCCTAAGATATTCCGACGTGTATACAAGTTTCCGCAGACCACCAAGGATCATCGGGGACGCCCTTTGTCTCCCTGCGGTCTACTTCCAGTCCGAGGATCTCCATTCATCTTCCCCTGTTTGTCTCCTTCTCTGTCCTTTAGCCATGGGAGCCTCCTCATCCCTCCCTGAAAGTTCACCTCTTGAATGTCTGCTTAAGCATCTGGCTACCCTCTTCCTGACGCCTGATATAAAACCAAAACTTCTCCATAAATATTGCTCCCAAGATTGGCTGACATACCCCCTAGACAATAACAACCAATGGCCTGCAGGGGGAGCTCTTGATCCTAACATCACTCACAATCTCTTTAACTACTGCCAGCGCCTGAAAAAATGGAAGGAGATTCCCTATATTGAAGCTTTCCGCCTCCTCCTCCCCCCGCCCCCTCCCAAGTTCTCCTAGCCTGCAAGCCGCCGCCCCCGCAGAAGCCTCCCGTTCACTACCTTCCCCTTCCTCTCCTACAACAGCCCTTCTCCCTTCCTCCCCCACGATCTCCTCCCCCATCTCACGTCCTCTGCCTTCGTCCCCCGCAGATTAAGCCTGAGCCTTTCAGCCCCCCCTTTAACTAGGTCCTGGGAGCCTCCTCTGTCTTTGCCCTCATCATCTGTTTCTCCCCTGTTAGGGACCGCCTTTGTCTTCTCACATGTTTGTAAGGAGAATGAGAAAGCACCTTCCCCCATGTCTGAATGCAGCATGGGAAAGCACAAGCTAGAGAACAACCTGTGCAGTCCTTGGAAGTTATCTGTCCACAAAAACATATCTTGTCCTCGAAGACAAGCCAAGACTCCTCACTCTGAAAATAGAGAGACCTTGAAGATGTGTAGAAACACTGCCCCTGCTTCTAGATATGCCCTTCCCCCACTTGCCGATGTGGCAGGAATGGAGAACAAAGAACATTCTGTTTACGCATTCCATAAGCAATTAACTGGAGCCCTGCTGTAGCTCAGTTAGTAGAGCATGGGACTCTTAACCTCAGAGTCATGAGTTCAAGCCCAACTAGAGCGGCAGAGGCAAGCAGCTGGGCTGCTGGCTGGCAACACGTGGGTCTGATTCTATCTTTCTTTATTTTCTTTGCCCCCCTTCCGCACTTCAGGACCTGCTCGAATAGGCGCGGCTAGACCGCGTCACTCCCCCACAGACTGAGCCAGAACCCTTCAGTCCCCCTCAGACTCGGTCCCGAGGGCTTCTCAAAATTATTGCCCCCTTCCGGGAGGTAGCAGGATCCAAAGGCATCGTGCGCGTTCATGTCCCTTTCTCCTTAGAGATTTAGCCGAACTAGAGAAATGCCTAGGTTCCTTTTACACTGATCCCATGACATACATCAGGGAGTTTCAATAGACCCTCCAGTCTTACAGCCTCACGCATCATGACATTTTCATGCTCCTGGCCAATACTCTCCTCCCTGAAGAGCGTAGACGAGTTTGGGACTTCGCCCAAACGTACGCTACCGAAACCCACAGGACTGACCCCACCTATCCCCCTGGCCCCACTGCTGTCCCCGAACAAGACCCACACTGGGATTATAACACCACCATAGGTCTCCGCTCTCGAGATATTTTTGCCTCCTGCTTAATAGCAGGTCTGAAAAAGGCAGCTCGTAAAGTAGTCAAGTTTCAAAAGCTCCAAGACATAATTCAAAAGAGAGACGAAACCCCCTCCGAGTTCTTAGACAGACTCACTCAAGCCCTATTACAGTATACCAGCCTGGACCCAGAAACACCTGAAGGAAGACATGTCCTTATGACATACTTCCTAGCTCAAAGCTACCCCGACATTAAAGCTAAACTCAAAAAGTTAGAACAGGGCCCCGCTACCCCACAGACTGAGATCCTAACAGTGGCCTTTAAAGTCTTCCATAACCGGGAGGAGGAGAAAGAACGCCGTAAACAAAAGGCTGATCAGGCCAATTTCCAAATGTTGGCCCAGGTGATAAAACCACAACCTGGGTGCCCCTCTACAAACAAGCCCCCCCCAGGAGCTTGTTTCAAGTGCAGAAAAGAGGGACATTAGTCAAGGGCATGTCCCTCCCCCAGATCTCCTACCACCCCATGCCCCAGATGCCACAAAAAGGGCCACTGGGGGTCTGATTGCCCAACCACCCGAAGGGGAGGCTGGATGAACAAACCCCATCCTAAGCCTGCCGTAGTGAGGCTGGCAGAAGATTGATGGGGCCCGGGGGCTTCTCGCCCGACCATTTCCATCACCAAACAGGAGCCCAGGGTTACTTTAACAGTAGACAGTCACCCCATCTCCTTCCTCCTAGATACAGGAGCCACCTTCTCAGTCTTGCGAGAATACCGGGGCCCTACCACGCCAGCTATTACTCCTATAGTTGGGGTAAGAGGTAAACAGATTTTCCCATTAACCCCCCTCCCACTTTTATGCACAATCCAAGACAATCCCCTATCTTTCTCGCACTCCTTCCTGGTTATGCCCCAGTGTCCCATCCCTTTACTAGGACAGGACATCCTTTCCTCCACGTTTCCATAACTATATCCACTCCCACAGCCCCCAGTACTCTCTTTCTGATGGTGCTCATAGCCGACGACCCCCCTCTACCCAATGAAAGCTCCGGTTCTGCCCTCATACACCCTGTAAATTCCAAAGTTTGGGACATCTCAAGCCCCTTTGTGGCTCTATGTCCTCCTGCCTCTATCAAATTACGTGACCCCTTTCGGTATATCTGTCAGGCCCAATACCCCCTAACCACTTCAGCCCTCATAGGCCTCCAATCCATCATTCAAGATCTCTTAAACAAAAATTACCTCAGACCCACTCACTCCCCGTTTAATACCCCCATATTAGCTGTTAAAAAAACCAACAGATCTTTCCACCTTGTCCAAGACCTTTGCCTCATCAACATGGCCGTTGTCCCTATCCATCCCTTAGTTCCAAATCCGTACACCCTTTAATCGCAGATCCCTGCCTCGGCCTCCCACTTCTCAGCCCTAGATCTCAAAGACGCATTTTTCTATCCCTCTGGACCCTTCCTCCCAAGATTTTTTCGCCTTCACCTGGATGGACCCATACACAAAACATTCTGAACAACTCACTTGGACAGTTTTGCCACAAAGCTTCCGAGATAGTCCCCATATTTTTAGACAGGTCCTAGCTCTGGACCTCAAACAGTTTCATCATGATCACTCCAAGTCCACCTTATTACAATACATGGACAATCTTCTACTCTGCAGTCCCTCGTGGGAACAGTCTCAACTTGACACTGCCTCCCTACTTAACCTTCTAGCGTCCAGAGGTTACCGAGTATCCCCCGTCAAAGCTCAAATCTCTTCCCCTTCTGTCACTTACCTCAGATTCCTTCTATCTCAACAAAGAAAGTCCATTACCTTAGACAGAAAACGGCTCCTCTCTGACCTGCCCGTTCCCAAAACCAAGACAAATCCTTTCCTTTCTAGGCCTGGCTAGATATTTTAGAGCGTAGATCCCTAACTTCTCCCTGTTGGCAAGAGCCCTATAAGACCTCAGCAAGGGCCCCCGTAAAGAACCATTAACCATCTCACCCCGACACTCCTTCATTAAGCTCCATCAAGCCCTTGTGGAAGCCCCAGCTCTCCATCTTCCTGATTTGTCAAAGCTCTTCTCATTATACATTCATGAGAGGTCCAGTCAAGCTCTAGGAGTCCTAGGCCAATATTATGGCCCATCCTTTGCCCCAGTAGCTTATCTCTCCAAGCAATTAGACCCCACAGTTCAGAGATGGGCCCCCTGCCTATGAGCATTAGCCACTAGACAGCTCTTGCAGAAGGAAGCTCATAAACTGACATTCAGGGCGCCCCTTACCATTCTGTCCCCACATCACCTAAAAGATATCTTAACCTACAAAAGTTTACAGACTCTCCCTCCCTCCAGACTCCTGACCTTACTGTCCTCTTTCCCCCAAAATCCCGTTCACCTCCTTTGCCATCCATACCCGAATCATGACTTTTTCCTCCTTTACTGCTCTCTCGCTTTTTTCCCTCATTCCTATTGTCTTCCCCACCACCCCAGCCTCCTTTGTATGGCGATTGAAAGTCAGAGAGACTTACACAGCATCAAACAAAAGTTACTGCCCTCATTGCCACACCAGACTGCCCTCTGAAAAGCTGCTCTGAGCCTTTATACCTCCACTTTCCTCCCTCCACCGAAGTGTTCACTAGCAGCTACCCTTATTCTCCCTACCTCTGCTTCCTCTATGACCAAAAACAAACCTATTGCAGGTGATAGCCAGACACCTACAGGAGATGTCCCTACTAGTCTTGCACCATTCACTACATGGGTAACTTCCAGTACCCATAGTATTACTCCTCCAACCATTTCATGAAATATCCCAACAGCTCATTCTCCTTATCAATCCCAGATCCCTGAGACTCTCGATGGGCTGCCAGAGTCACAGCCTCAGTTTACTACGGGGAGTCCTTGACCCCCCACGGTACCCTTCATATCTCTCAAAAGTATGTTCCCTCTCATTCCCAGATCTCTCAAGTTGCATCAGATATCAGACATTCCGAAAAAGTCATTATCCAAACTCTTGACGGCACCTCTTCATCTTCTTATTCCTCCTACTCTTGGTTACAGCTCATTCAAGACACCACCATCTTTCTCAACCACACCCTCAACACCTCTAATTGTTTCTTGTGCGCATCACTACAGCGCCCACTGCTGGCCGCCGTGCCCCTTAATATTTCCAACTACTCCTTCCATGCAGAAGGACAACCCCTCCGCCCCCTGGCAGACATACCCCTATGGGAACCAGAATACGCAGATAATCTCACCATCCACCACTGTGTAGGCCCAACTCCACCCCCCTCCAGCGCACTTCACTGCCTCTCTATCTACACCCCTACCTCCGGCTCTAAGACTTTTACGCAACCGGGACACTCCTTTTGGTGTAATGAATCTTTTCAACTCACTGCCTCTCAACTCCAATACACCCTGCATTCTCGTCACCCTAATCCCACAGCTTACACTTTATAGCATGGCAGAATTTCTTGAGCTCCAACCTCCCCTGCCCTCGCGCACAAAAAGAGCTCCTTTTCTTCCCATCATGGTCGGTATCTCTTTGATCACCTCAGTCATTGGGGCAGGGTTTTCGGGAGATGCCTTGAGTCACTCTCTATGGGCAGTTAGAGATCTCAACGCCAAACTTGAGGGAGCCCTGACATCCACTGCTGATTCCCTAGCCTCTCTCCAAAGACAGGTCACTTCGCAAGGGTGACCTTGATGCTGTGTGTAAGTCTCTCTGACTTTGAATCGCCATACAAAGGAGGCTGGGGTGGTGGGGAAGACAATAGGAATGAGGAAAAAAGGCGAGAGAGCAGTAAAGGAGGAAAAAGTCATGATTCGGGTATGGATGGCAAAGGGGGTGAATGGGATTTTGGAGGAAAGAGGACAGTAAGGTCAGGAGTCTGGAGGGAGGGAGAGTCTGTAAACTTGTAGGTTAAGAGATCTTTTAGGTAATGTGGGGACAGAATGGTAAGGCGTGCACTGAATGTCAGTTTATGAGCTTCTTTCTGCAAGAGCTGTCTAGCGGCTAATGCTCGTAGGCAGGGGGCTCATCTCTGAACTGTGGGGTCTAATTGCTTGGAGAGATAAGCTACTGGGACAAAGGATGGGCCATAATATTGGCCTAGGACTCTTAGAGCTTGACTGGACCTCTCATGAATGTATGAGAAGGGCTTCGACAAATCAGGAAGATGGAGAGCTGGGGCTTCTACAAGGGCTTGACGGAGCTTAATGAAGGAGTGTCGGGGTGAGGAGGATAATGGTTTTTTAGGGGGGCTCTTGCTGAGGTCATATAGGGGTCTTGCTATCAGGGAGCAGGGAGAAGTTAGGGATTTACATTCTAAAATATCTAGCCAGGCTTAGAAAGGGCCTAGAAAGGAAAGGATTTCTGTCTTGGTTTTGGGAATGGGCAGGTCAGAGAGGAGCCATTTTCTGTCTAAGGTAATGGACTTTCTTTGTTGAGATAGAAGGAATCTGAGGTAAGTGACAGGAGGGGAAGAGATTTGAGCTTTGACCGGGGATACTCGGTAACTTCTGGAAGCTAGAAGGTTAAGTAGGGAAGTAGTGTCAAGTTGAGACTGTTCCCATGAGAGACTGCAGAGTAGATGATTGTCTATATATTGTAATAAGGTGGACTTGGAGTAATAATGATGAAACTGTTTGAGGTCCTGAGCTAGGACCTGTCTAAAAATATGGGGACTATCTCGGAAGCTTTGTGGCAAAACTGTCTAAGTGAGTTGTTCAGAATGTCTTGTGTATGGGTCCGTCCAGGTGAAGATGAAAAAATCTTGGGAGCAGGGGTCTAGAGAGATAGAAAAATGCGTCTTTGAGATCTGGGACTGAGAAGTGGGATGCCGAGGCAGGGATCTGTGATAAAAGGCTGTATGGATTTGGAACTAAGGGATGGATAGGGACAACGGCTATGTTGATGAGGCGAAGGTCTTGGACAAGGTGGAAAGATCCGTTGGTTTTTTTAACAGCTGATATGGGGGTATTAAATGGGGAGTGAGTGGGTCTGAGGTAATTTTTGTTTAAGAGATCTTGAATGATGGGTTGGAGGCCTCTGAGGGCTGAACTGGTTAGGGGGTATTGGGCCTGACAGATATACTGTGAGGGGTCACGTAATTTGATAGAGGCAGGGGGACATAGGGCCACAGAGGGGCTTGTAATGTCCCAAACTTTGGGATTTACAGGGTGTATGAGGGCGAAACTGGAGCTTTCATTGGGTAGAGGGGTGGTTGTCAGCTATGAGGCCTATCAGAAAGGGAGTACTGGGGGCTGTGGGAGTGGATATAGTTATGGAAATGTGGAGGAGAGAAAGGATGTCCTGTCCTAGTAAAGGGATGGGACACTGGGGCATAACCAGGAAGGAGTGGGAGAAAGGTATGGGATTGTCTAGGATTGTGCATAAAGGGGGGGGGTTTTAATGGGAAAATCTGTTTACCTCCTACCCCGACTATAGGAGTAATGGCTGGCGTGGTAGGGCCCCGGTATTCTCGCAAGACTGAGAAGGTGGCTCCTGTATCTAGGAGGAAGGAGATGGGGCGACCGTCTACTGTTAAAGTAACCCTGGGCTCCTGTTTGGTGATGGAAATGGTCGGGCGAGAAGCCCCCGGGCCCCGTCAATCTTCTTCTGCCAGCCTCACTACGGCAGGCTTAGGATGGGGTTTGTTCATCCAGCCTCCCCTTCGGGTGGTTGGGCAATCAGACCCCCAGTGGCCCTTTTTGTGGCATCTGGGGCATGGGGTGGTAGGAGATCTGGGGGAGGGGCATGCTCTTGACTAATGTCTCTCTTTTCCGCACTTGAAAGCAGCTCCTGGGGGAGGGGGGCTTGTTTGTAGAGGGGCGCCCAGGTTGTGGTTTTATCAGCTGAGCCAACATTTGGAAATTGGCTTGATCAACCTTTTGTGTACAGCGTTCTTTCTCCTCCTCCCGGTTATGGAAGACTTTAAAGGCCACTGTTAGGATCTCAGTCTGTGGGGTAGCGGGGCCCTGTTCCTACTTTTTGAGTTTAGCTTTAATGTCGGGGTAGCTTTGAGCTAGGAAGTATGTCATAAGGACATGTCTTCTTTCAGGTGTTTCTGGGTCTAGGCTGGTATAGTGTAATAGGGCTTGAGTGAGTCTGTCTAAGAACTCAGAGGTGGTTTCGTCTCTCTTTTGAATTATGTCTTGGAGCTTTTGAAAATTGACTACTTTATGAGCTGTCTTTTTCAGACCTGCTATTAAGCAGGAGGCAAAAATATCTCGAGAGCAGAGACCCATGGCGGTGTTATAATCTCAGTGTGGGTCTTGTTCCGGGACAGCAGTGAGGCCAGGGGGATAGGTGGGGTCAGTCCTATGGGTTTCGGTAGCGTGCGTTTGGGCGAAGTCCCAAACTTGTCTACGCTGTTCAGGGAGGAGAGTATTGGCCAGGAGCATGAAAATGTCATGATGTGTGATACTCTAAGACTGCAGGGTCCATTTAAACTCCCTGATGTATGTCGTGGGATCAGTGGAAAAGGAACTTAGGCGTTTCTCTAGTTGGGCTAAATCTCTTAAGGAGAAAGGGACGTGAACGTGCACGATGCCTTCGGATCTTGCTACCTCCTGGAGGGGGGCAATAATTTTGGGAGGCCCTCGGGACCGAGTCTGAGGGGGACTGAAGGGTTCTAGCTCAGTCTGTGGGGGAGTGACGTGGTCTAGCCGTGCTTAGTCGAGCAGGTCCTGAAGTGCAGAAGGGGGGCAAAGACAATAAAGATAGAATCGGACCCATGTGTCACCAGCTAGCAGCCCAGCTGCTTGCCTCTGCTGCTCTAGTTGGGCTTGAACTCATGACTCTGAGGTTAAGAGTCCCATGCTCTACTAACTGAGCTACAGCAGGGCTCTAGTTAATTGCTTATGGAATGCGTAAACAGAATGTTCTTTGTTCTCCATTCTTGCCACATCGGCAAGTGGGGAAAGGGCATATCTAGAAGCAGGGGCAGTGTTTTTACACATCTTCAAGGTCTCTCTATTTTCAGAGTGAGGAGTCTTGGCAAGATATGTTTTTGTGGACAGATAACTTCTAAGGACTGCACCGGTTGTTCTCTAGCTTGTGCTTTCCCATGCTGCGTTCAGACATGGGGGAAGGTGCTTTCCCATTCTCCCTACAAACATGTGAGAAGACAAAGGCGGTCCCTAACAGGGGAGAAACAGGTGATGAGGGCAAAGACGGAGGAGGCTCCCAGGACCTAGTTAAAGGGGGGGCTGAAAGGCTCAGTCTTAATCTGCGGGGTAGGAAGGCGGAGGAGGTGAGATGGGGGAGGAGATAGTGGGGAAGAAGGGAGAAGGGCTGTTGTAGGAGAAGAAGGGGAAGGGAGTGAATGGGAGGCTTCTGCGGGGGCAGCGGCTTGCAGGCTAGGAGAACTTGGGAGGGGGCGGGGGGAGGAGGAGGCGGAAAGCTTCAATATAGGGAATCTCCTTCCATTTTTTCAGGCGCTGGCAGTAGTTAAAGAGATTGTGAGTGATGTTAGGATCAAGAGCTCCCCCTGCAGGCCATTGGTTGTTATTGTCTAGGGGGTATGTCAGCCAATCTTGGGAGCAATATTTATGGAGAAGTTTTGGTTTTATATCAGGCGTCAGGGAGAGGGTAGCCAGATGCTTAAGCAGACATTCAAGAGGTGAACTTTCAGGGAGGGATGAGGAGGCTCCCATGGCTAAAGGACAGAGAAGGAGACAAACAGGGGAAGACGAACGGAGATCCTCGGACTGGAAGCAGACCACAGGGAGACAAAGGGCATCCCCGATGATCCTTGGTGGTCTGCGGAAACTCGTATACGAGTCGCAATTTCTTAGGAAGTGTGGGTCGTCACCCAGACTTCCCTAAGAAGGCAGAGTGCCGGTGTCACGAGGTACCTAGCGCTAGGCGTTTTTGGCAGACAGAACAGATTTCGGCGGATGGAACAGAAGGAGGAGGGGGCGGGGAAAGGGTGTGTTCTCATCCACAAAGGAGTCACCTCGTTTATGGCTGTTGGATTGGGGGCCTGAGAGTCTGCCGCAGCCGTGAAGGCCTGAGGCAGGGATTTATGACTGTCAGAGGAGGGGCCTTAGGGTCTACCACAGCCGTGAAGGCCTGAGGCAGGGAGAGTTCCCTCCTCATCCCCGAGCGTCAGGGCCTTGCCGGACGATCACGGTTAATGGCACTGCGATAGCTCGGAGAAGAGTGGCCCACCCTAGGGAAATTTTGCTTAAAAAGTTTCAGCACTGATGGAAAGGATGGTGAATGCGTTTATGACTGTCGGAGGAGGGGCCTGAGCGTCCACTGCAGCCGTAAAGGCTTGAGGCGGGGATTTATGGCTCTTTGGGGAGGGGCCTGAGGGTCCACCGCAGCCGTGAAGGCCTGAGGCGGGGAGAGTTCCCTCCTCATCCCCGAGTGTCAGGGCCTTGCCGGACGATCACGGTCAATAGCACTGCGATAGCTCTTGGAAGAGTGGCCCACTCCGGGGGAAAACTTACCTAAAGGCCAGAGAGGAGTGGTGAGTGTGATGAGCCAGCGCCGGAAAAAGAGGAGGAGGGCACGCTGCTGCTGGTGTCGGGGGGAAGACGGGGCCCAGTTGGGGTGTCCCGTCTCCCGGGTTTCGGCACCAATGAAAGGAAAGGAGTGACACATAGCAGCAATTCACTGGAGAGTTCTGCTTTATTAGGGAAAGGTGCTGGGTTATATAGGAAGGGGCATGAATTGATTGAGGTGTCACTTCTCCGGGGCTCGTGGCTGTTGGCTAGGTGCTGGGATTGGGAGGGGGGCGAGAGGTGATTGGGCTTTAGGTGGCGCCGGCGGGAACCGAGGACCCCGAAGAGAAGCCGAAAGTTTGCCATCTTACTGGTGGGGGCCCTTCAATATGTGTTTTCAAAGTCACCAACTTAAAAGCAAAAATCATCAGATTAGTTTAAAAAAAACCAATTATGATGGCTATAAGGGCATTACACTTTACATACAAAGATAAAAATAGGTTAAAAATAAAATGTGGAAAAAGATCTATCATAACAGTAGTGAAAAGAAAGCTTGTGTATGTATATTAGTCTCAGACAAAAGAGGTTTCATAGCAAAAAATATAACAAGGCAAATGAAAGTTATTTTGTAATGATAAAGGAATCAAGTAATCAAAAAACAGCAATATTAAACTTTCCACATCTAGTAACAGGGTTAAAAAAATACATTCAGCAAAAATCATAGAACTGTAAGGAGAAATAAATCTACAAAGTTAGATATTTCTAAATACCTAAGCAATTTAATAACTGGGCAGAAAATCAGTAAGGATATAGAAGACTTGAACACAATTAACTTACTTAATAAACAAAGCAGAATATACATCCTTTCTAGTGCATACAGAACATTTACTGAGATAGATCACAGTATGAACTACTCTCAAATAATATAAAAAGATATGAAATTCTATGATAGAATTGTTAGAAATGATTACAAAAGATTTTTAGAAAATCTTCAAATATTTGGAAATGAAATATATCCTTTTGAATAACTCATGAGTCAATGAAGATATAAAAGAGAAAATAGGAAATTCATTTAACTGAATCAAAATCAAAACACAGTACATCAGAATTTGGAAAATGCTAAGAAAAATTAAAGTCAATGAAAATAGCAGAACATTAATGGGTAGATTATACAGTGTATACATGTAACTCCAGGGAAAAATCCCAGGTAAAAATACCTTTGAAACTGAAATCAGTCAAAAGGAGAAATAAATTGGGAGAAACCCATTTATTTCTTACAAGCAGTCATCCCATGTCTCTCTTGACCCAGCAGCAGAAGAAGAGAGCACCACCCAGTCTTTCTGGTCCAGATATGCCCTCGCTCCCCCTTGTAATCACCTACTGAGATGGAGATGGACTACTTCTCTCCACCCCTTGGAAACACCTATTGATATGGAGCTGCACTAAGGCCAGGTGAAAGATTCTGGAAATACTGCAGTTTTACCCACAGCCTACCCCTCCAGAAATCTCACCTCACAGTCTACTCATTCCCCATGTTCTGCAGTGGCCTCTGTGTGAGAAAACTGGAGCATTGTAACCAGACTAATAATATACAATGGCAATAGCAATAAAATCATGATAATCCTCAAGCCAGAGAATTCAGCTTCGGTAGAAAAGTCCTATGCAGATTAAGTCCAAAGCACGCCAATTCCACAGGCAGGCAGTAGCTGAACAGGTAGGAAGTTCAGAGCAATCATCACGCAGCAGTTGCAGCCAGAGGACGTGTCCAGGCCACAGGGACTACAGAAGAAAATAACCTTAAGGACAATAAGATACATGTTTAATGACACCAGGTAGGATGCATGCAAGAGAGTGGTCCCGTGATCTGCACAATGTGCAAGAAGAGCAACCAACAGTCCAGTAGCTGTGTCCATGCAAGTCATGGCATACCGATATCCTTCTGATATGTGCAAAGGCCCAATATAGTTTATCTGCCACCTAACAAGGGGTATTGGCCCCCTTACTACTGTCCCATGTTGCTGTGAGTCTTGGTGTAAATTCTCTCTTAGGGCACACAAGGCACTCCTTCTGGGCTCTGCTGACTTGCTCAAAGGTCAATGGCAACCCCCACTGATGTCCTATGGTCCACATTTTCGTTAGCCCCTTGTGCAACAAATGCTGATGTAACCATTGGGCTGCATCAGAGGCAGGCTTTCCTTCTAGCCAGCGCACCTGGGCCAGTGTGTCTGCTTCATCATTCCCTGGGGATGCCAAAGGCAAATGGCCAGTCACATGATATATGCTAACAGTCTAGTCTGACCAGAGGCCCATAGGTCTTGCCACAACTCTTGCCCCAAAGGGGCTGGTGACCAACCATCCAACTGGCATGGTACCATGTTGGTAGCCACAGGGTCAAGCCCTGATACACGGCCCAGCTGTCAGTTCAGACAACTATAGGAGAGGGGCTCCTGGGAGCCATACTGCCCACAACTCAGCCCATTAGCTGCTCTTCCCCTCTCCATCCTCCATCTATATTGTCTCAGTCTTAGGATAGAAAGCCACAGCCCTCCTCTTCACTGGCTGCCCACGACTAGAGCCCTTTGTATATCAAGCATCTTCAGGTATCCCTATACGTTTTCTCTCCTGATAAGGACTCTCGGCTACCAATGACTCAAAAGCAAGTTCTTCCTGCTTTCCACTGGTATATGTCACTGGCCCCAATAAGCGTTGGAGTTCTCCACTCAAGGGGCTAAGTAGGGAGAGTGCTATGCTGCTGTAAATATGTGCCCCATTTGGCCAGTGTAGTTGTATGTGACACTCCACCCTGTGGCCTTTGGGTCCAGTCTCATACCCACCCTGCGATGGGATAGATGGTTATTACCTTGGTCAGAGCTGTTCTGGTGATGGTCTCTGTAGCCAGAAAGGTGTGGTACACAGCAACTAGTTGCTTCTCTATCAAGATATACAGGACCTCTGCTCCTTTCCATAGTTGTGACCAGAATCCAGCAGGTTGGCATGTCTGTTCAAGCCACTGCCAAAGACCCCATCCATAACCATCTTCGGTTACATAAACATGTAGCTCACAGGGCCTTGAGGAGTCCACTACACTCAAGGCCTGTAAGGCCTTGGCTGCTTGCTTAGCAGCACTTAAAGCAGCTGCACGTCTCATCTCAGACCCACCTGATGCCTGTTCTTACCAACCAGTATAAGGGCTTCAGAATTTGTGCCAGTTGTGGGATGAATGCTCTCCAGTAGCCAGAAGACCCAAAAACTCTTGTAAGACTGCCACAGTGGTAGGGGTGGGGAAAACCTGGACCTTGTCTACAACTGCTTCTGGGATAACTTCAGTTTTACATGACCAGACCACCCCCAAGAGCTTTACAGACAAACCAGGTCCCTGAACCTTGGTGCTGTGCACAGCCCATCCTTTCTCCTGCAGATGTTGCAGCAGTCTTGGAACTGCCCCTGCCCCTTCTAAACCTGCAAGAGATTCAGATGTGAGCATGATATCATCAATGTAGTGATACAGCTGCACCATTTGTGGTTTTTTTCCATGTGGCCAAGTCCTGGGCTTCAAGTCCATGAGAAATTGTGGGACTGTGGAGGTATCCCTGTGGAAGGACAGTGAATGTCCATGGCCAGCCTTCCCACATGAAGGCAAACTGTTCCTGACTTTCCTGTGCTATGTCAATAGAGAAGAAAGTACTAGCAAGGTCTACAACATAATGATATGTCCCTAGTTCATGACTGAGTGCATCCGTAATGGCTGCTATGTAGAGGGGACAAGCAGCATGCAAGGAGGGTGTGATTTCATTCAATTCCCTGTATTTGACAGTCATATGCTAGGAACCATCTGGCTTTTTCACTGGCCACACTGGGGAATTAAAAGGACTATCAGTGGGCTTTATGATGCCCACCTTCTCCAACTCCTGTAGAGTTTCTCCAGTTTCCTTGTGCCCCCCAGGCAATTTGTATTGCTTAGTATTTGTCACCCGCTGAGGTACAGGCAGAGCTACAGGTGGCTGCTTAGCATGTACCCTCAGAACTGCCTTTACCACACATATGCTCAGTCAGAACTCACCTGCAGTGAACTGTAACCACGGTCCTTGCAGGATATCTACCCCCAAAATATATACAGGATGGGAGAAATGTACACAGTATACTCCTTTGGGGGTAAACACCCTCTCCCCAATGGGATTTGGGCTTTCCTCACTCTAACTGCCTCACCCCCATAGCCATCTGTCACAGCAGGGGTCCTGGGAAAACACTCAGGGTTGCCATGAATCAGAGAACACTCAGCTCATGTGTCCACCAGCGCCAGGACACATTGTACAGTCACAGGGAACCAGTGAATTGTTAATTCTACATGTGGCCTCTGGTCCCCATCCTGTCCCCCAAGGTGAGGGCCTTGCCTCCCACATCCTCCCCTCAGTCAAACCATGATGCCCAATCATCCTCCTGTGGGGGTGAGGTCCCAGGCAGAGCCTGAGTACTGCCCCCCCCGCAGGAAGTCTTGCAGGGACACAGGCCGGACATGGGGCTTTGCCTCTGGCTTCCATGTTCTGGACCTCACTAGCTGAAACTGCTGCTCTGGCTTTAATTGGTGCCACAGTTCTAACAAGATCCTTTTGGGCTGCCCATCAAGTTTTTTTTTCACTACCCCGACCTTTATCAAATCAGCACACATCCAGGCCTCGAGACCTTCATGGGGCCCTTTGCACCTCTCCTTTCAGTCATAGCCATACTTCCTTCTGTGCTCTTATTGTTTGAACCTCCCCCAGATCTGCTAAAGTATGAGTAGCCTCACTTGTGGGTTGCCATATGTAGGGGGCAAGAATAATCACTAGGGACCCAAAGAGAGATGGGGGGGCGGCTGTGTGCAGTACCAGATTTCTCATTCTTCCAGTGACCAACTTCTCTTCAGGGCCCTGCGGGTCTGTATGATAGATGGTATTTTTCATGTCCAGCTCCTTTAACACCTGCTGGAGCTCTGCATATGTGTTCCAGCTACTACGAAGTATGGCAAATCACCCTGATTAGGTCAAACTGCCCGAATGGCTGCTGTCAGCCAATCCAGAGGTGCCTGATTGCCTGAGGTATGATGGGCACTGTGCAACCATTGCCAAAGGGAAGGGTGAGTCATCAGGGAAGCCAGTCTACCCATCTCAGAACCTGACATAACAATGTTTTCCACCCCCATATCCTAGAGACATAAACCACGTAAGCAGAGGTTCCAACGGCTTCTGTCAAAACCGGACTCTCATGTCCACCAGCTCATCCTGGGTATAGGGGCAGAGCATGGAGTGCTCCACAACCGGGGGAGGGGCTGTTCCCCCGGAAGAGCTTGTGGTTGTTGCATTTTAATTTTCTTAATTACAGCCGGTGGGGCCTTTAATACAGGAGAGGCTGGTGCCTCAGGCGGTGTCCTCGGCAGCAGATCGGCCCTTGGCCCCACCCCCTCATCCTCTTCCAGCGCCTCCTCCACCATCTCCGGGGCTGAAGGCACCGCTCTTTTCTCCCCCTCTCGTAGGGCCTCCTGCAGCTCGAATTCTCCTGCTGCCTCCTCCCTCACTGCTAAGAAACCTTCCAGGTGCACAATCTGTGTTCTCAACGACTCTCTTTCTTAAGGGCATCCCATAGGTCATCACCCAACTCCTCCGAATGATGCTGAAGTTTGTCTCTCTCTTGTTGAAGTCTCTTTCTCTTTCTTGCTGAAGTCTCTTTCTCTCCTCGCTAACCCTCTCTGTCTCCTCAATAACACTTTCCACTCTCTCAAGGAAAAGACAGCCCACGACCCCAGCTGCTACACAGCCACTCAGGGCCTCTAAGCAGTACTCTGTCTCACGGAGGGCTAATTCCACAGCTTCCGGTGTCTCCACACTTCCCTAATTCTGGGGAAGGCCCCACCCCTACAGGAGGTGCTTTACCCTAGACCAATTCCCCATTAGTGGCTCCCTCATTGGAAGCCCCACAGATAGGCGGCTCCCAGGTGAAGCTGCAGCCTCTACCACTGCAGCCACTGGGGCCTCCCCACTATCCACAGGAGTCATTCTGGGCATCTCCTCACCATCTCTTCTGGCAGCCCGCCCAAGGGTCGCACCCATATTGACAGATTTTGGGTTCAGAGTTCCTGCTGACTACCACCAGATGTAACTCTGGGGGGAAATTCTGGGGCAAAATATCTTTGAAACCAAAATCAGTCAAAGAAATAAAGAAGGAGAAACCCGTTTCTTACAAGCAGTCGTCCACTTCTGCTCTCCCGTGTCTTTCACGATCTGACTGCAGAAGAAGGGCCTCCACCCAACCTCTCTGGTCCAGATAGGCCCTCGCTCACCTATTGATATGGAGATAGTCTACTGCTCTCTACCTCTTGGAAATACCTACTGATACGGAGATGCACTAAGGCCAGGAGAGATATACTGGAAATACTGCAATTTTCCCGCAATACAACACATTTTAAAAACAGTTCTCTAATATTGATAAACAAGGTAACCATATTAGTGGAGTATGTGAGGCAATTTTTTTTTGTAAAGTTGACAGAGTCAAAATGATTACAGCCCAGGGAAGTAGTCCAACTCAGTCTTGTTCTGTTGAACTCTAGGCTTTTTCACATATCAGTGTCTAAGACTCAAAGATGACTTGAGGTTAAGACTCAAAAGACTGAATTGGGAAGAGATCACTTTCTTTTTTCTCCCATGCTTACATAATATAACTAGTAAACCTAATGTATAAGATTTGAAAAACAATGATAATGGTGATATAAATCCAGGTTTGAGTTAAAAAATATTAAGATTCAAGGAATGGTAGAAGTCTGGTATTACACTCACTATTTCTTGAAGTTAGTACAAAAAACTCTTGACAAATATCTTTGTTGTCTTTACTTATTAATTCTGAGGTTTTAATGCCAGTATAATTTCTGTGAATCTACCTTACTGATGAGCTTCAGTTAATGACTCTGTTCATCCAATGATTTGAGAAACTTGTTTTACACAGGGTTATTAACATGATAAACTTTTAATGTTTTGTTTATTTTAGTCAAAACAATGACTAGAGATTCTTATTTTTATTCTGAATAAATTACATTGTAGTTCTGGATGAATTTATTCTTAGGTCCCTAAGCCTTAAATTTATACTAAAAAAGTTTGAAAAAAAGATTAAGGAATATAAAAGCACATTTAGAAAAATGGTTACCTAAAATACTTATTTGTCTTAAACACTTCTTCCAAGGAAAACATTACATTAAGATAAGACAAAATGGCATCAGTTTATTAATGTAATTCCCTTTATACTAAATAATTGTTATTACATGTGCATAAAGATAGTTATTAATAAGCCATAGGCCAGACCCAGTTGAAATAATATATTTTGCTATGCTTTCTTCAATATTTTTCAGTGTATTCAAATAATGGTTTTACATAACTAGGTTAATATTACATATACATTTTTACATTGTGATACAGTAGGTCATGAACATTTTCCAATGTCATTAAACATTATTCAAATACTAGTTTTTATTGCTATATTTTTATTGTACTGATGTAGCATAATTTAATTAGCTAATTTCTATTATATTCTACCTCTAATGTCTTAAAATTATAATAATTTAAAAAATGAGCAAGCCATGTATAATCATCTCTTGATTGTTACCTTAATTTACATTCTCAGGAAAAGATTTACTGAGTAAATGGTCTTGAATATTTTGAAAGCTTTGGCATATTTCATCAAATTGCTTTATAAAAATATGTACCAATAGGTAGTCCTATCAAAATTTTTGGCCATGTTGCACACTTAGCCAATATATGAACATTATCATTTCTCATTATGCTATTCTGATGGGCTAAAATCATATCTATTTTTAAATTTACATAACTGTTCTAAGGATAATCCTGTTATGCATTTCAGGAAATTTGTAAACAATCCACTATTGTGTTATTAATCCATTTTCATATGTGAGGAAATTATACTTCCAAATTTAGTTTCAGTGCATTTTGCTCTGCTTTCTATATTTTTGTATATACAAATTCTTTATAATCTAATTTATATTTATCTTCTTGATTGCCTCATTAAAAGGTGATTTTCTTTTTTTCCCATTATCTGTGGAATAACACTCTGCTCTTGCTAAATGGCATAATTTTACATTATAATGTGAATTAAAGATTTAATTTTTTTTCTCAGTTAACCATTTGCCTCCAGCACCTTTTATTGAATACTTTTTCCCATTCCTCAGTGATCTTTTATGCCACTTTTATAATGTATTAAATTCATACATATCATTTGTGAATATATTCTCCCATTCAGTAGATTGCCTTTTCATTTTGTTGACGGTTTCCTTTGCTGTATGGAAACGTTTTAGTTTGATATAGTCCCACGTGTTTATTTTTGCTTTTGTTGCCTTTGCTTGGGAAGACATAACCAGGAAGAAAATATTAGAGCCAGTATTTAAAAGTTTACTCCCTATGTTTTCTTCTAGGAGTTTTATGGTTTTAGTTTTATATTAAAGTCTTAAATCTATTTTGAGTTTATTTTTGTGTATGGTGTAAGACCATGATCCAGTTTCATTCCTTTGCATGTGACTGTCCAGTTTTCACAACACCTTTTATTGAAGAGACTGTCTTTTCTGCATTGTATATTCTTGCCTCCTTTGTTGTATATTAATTGACCATATATGTGTGAGATTATTTCTGGGCTATTTATTTTATTCATCAGTGTGTTTAATTTTGTGCCATACCATACTGTTTGATTACTGTATCTTTACAGTATAGTTTGAAGTCAGGGCACATGATACCTCCAGCTTTGTTCTTTTCTCTCCAGATTGTTTTGGCTATTTCAGGTCTTTTGTGGTTCCATAGAAATTTTAGGATTATTTGCTCTAGTTCTATGAAAAGTGCCATTGGTATTTTGATGGGGATTGCATTGACTCTGTAGTGCAGAGTATGGTCATTTTAACAATATTATTACTATCCATGACATAGACTTTCTTTTTATTTGTATTGTCTTCAGTTTCTTTCATCAGCATAATGCATCATCAGCGCCACTATTTCCGTATTGATTTTCTGTCTGTATCATCTATCCATTGACATAAATGTGGTGGTAAAGTCCCCTATTATTATCAATTTCTCCCTTTATGTTTATTAATATTTGCTTGACAAGTACAGTGTCAGTGTACTCGTCATTCACCTCCTTGGGTTAGGTTTTTTCCTAGGTATTATTTTTGATGCAGTTGTAAATGGGATTGTTTTCTTAATTTCTCTTTTTCTAGCTCATTATTTGTATATAGAAAAACAATGGGTTTCTGTATATTGATTGTGTATACTGCAATTTTACTGAATTCATCTATTAGTTCTAATAGTTTTCTAGTAGCCCTCAGGGTTTTCTATTTATAGTATGATGTCATCTGCAATAGTGACAGTTTTATTTCTTCCTTACCAATTTGGATGCCTTTTCTTTTTCTGTGTGACTTTTGTGGCTAAGACTTCTGTACTGTGTTGAAAAAAAGTGGTGAAGAAAATCCTTTTCTTTTCCCATATCTTAGAGGAAAAACTTTCAGCTTTTCACCATTGAATATTAGGTTGGCTGTGGGTTTGACATGGACGGCCTTTATTATGTTGAGGTATGTTCCCTATAAACCCATTCTGTTGAGAGTTTTAATCATAAATGAATGTTGAATTTTGTCAAATGCTTTTTCAGCATCTATTAAGATGATCATATGGTCTTTATAATTTCTTTTTGTTAATATGGTACCTCACATTGATTGATTTGTAGATACTGAGGTCATCCTTGCATCCTAGAATAAACCCCACTTGGTCACACTGAGTGATCCTTTTCATGTATTTTTGAATTCAGTTTGCTAATGTTTTTCTGAGGATCCTTGAATCTATTTTTATTAGGGATATTGAAATGTAATTTTCTTTTTTTGTATTGTCTTTTCTGCTTTTGTTTTCAGGGTAATACCATTCTCTGAGAATCAATTTGGAAGCATTCTGCCCCTTATTTTTAGGAATACCTTAGGTAGGATATAAATTGATCCTTTCCTTCTTTAAATGTTTGGTAGAATTCGTCTGTAAAGCTATGTGTCCCTGTAATTTTGTTTATTAGGAGTTTTTAAAGTATTGATTCAATTTTGTAACTAATCAGTTCAGATTTTCTGTTTCTGCCTGATTCAGTCTTGCAAGATGAATGTTTCTAGGAATTTATCCTTTTCTTCCAAGCTGTCCAATTGGTTCACATATAATTTTTCATAGAATTTTCTTATAATTTTTGAATTCTGTGGGTTTGGTTGTAACTTCTCTTCATTCTGATTTTGTTTATTGAGTCCTCTTTCTTTTTTCTTGATGTGTCTAGCAAAAGATTTTTCAGTTTTGTTTATATTTTCAACAGACCAGCTCATTGGATTTTTTTTCTTGTTGTTTCTTAATTTTCTTTTTTCTGATTTTTATGTCCCTCACTCTACTAACTTTAGGCTTTTTAAAAAAATAGTTCATTTAGTTGTAATATTAGATTGTTTGAGATTGTTCTTCTTTCTTTGGGTATTGCTATGAACTTCCCTCTTAGAACTGCTTTTGCTGCATTCCGTATATTTTGAACCATTGTGTTTCTGTTTCATTTGTTTCCATGTATGTTTTTAAATTCCTCCTGGATTTCTCTGTTAACTCATTGGTTATTGAGTAGCATGTTGTTTAGTCTCATATTGTGCTTTCTCCAGTTTTTTTCTTGCGATTGATTCCTAGTTTCATATTGTATGGTCAGAACAGATGCTTGATATAAGTTCAGTCTTCTTAAATGTATTGAGACTTCTTTTGTGGCCTAACATGGATCTGTACTGGAGAACATTTCATGTGCACTTGAAAAGAATTTGTATTCTGCAATTTTGGGATGGAATGTTCTGTGTAGATCTGTTATGTCACGCTTAGTCTAATGCATCATCAGCACCACTATTTCCTTATTGATTTTCTGTCTGTATCATCTATCTATTAACATAAATGTGGTGGTAAAGTCCCCTAATATTACTATCAATTTTTCCCTTTATGGTTATTAATATTTGCTTTATATAGTTAGGTGCTTCTATGTTAAGTTATCAAGTGTGGGTGGGTGGGCTTCTTTGGGGAGGATGGCTGGAGCTGTTGAGGGCTAGGAGCCTGTCTCACTGGGGTGGCAGTTCCCCCAGAGTACCCAGACCCTGCTCCTGTCTGTGCAATCAGGGTGGAGTAAGAACATAAACAGTGGAGCTTGCCAACACTTCTGATACCAGAAAGAGTTCCAGCAGTTCCCCCACCACATACAAATGCTCTAGGGTTAATAAATGGGTTTCCTTTACTTATATTCTACTTGCCCTTTAAACCACATTTTTTCCCCTATGCCCCAGGGCAAGCACATCTGTATGTGGATCCCTTAGTGAGATCCCTCCCTACTGAGTTCCTGTGGTTACTATGACTCCATCTCTCCCACCATTCTCTACGTGGTCTCCCTACCTTCTGTTGTGCAGAGCTATTCAATCATCCCTCAGGTCCTCTTCAGGAAAAATTGTGCTATATATTAGTATAGGTTCAGTGTGTCTGTAGGAGGAGTTGAGTCAGGGACTTCTGTACCATCATCTTGAGCCATTTCTTAAATGTAGCTTTAAGAAAGAAAAAAATATGCTTGCTGGTTTTTACTGTGAAGTTTCTCCTTCAAAGACTTAAACACATTAAAAGAATATTATTTAAACTTTATCTTATCAAATATATATTCATTTTAGCCTATCATTAGGTTATTAATGACTAAAGTTATTTCTTCCCTGTAGACTAATAAAACACTTTTCCTAAAAAAGCTGTTCTTCCTTGACTAATTAATTACTTCGAACTTTAAATAAAACTGCTGACTATCAGCCATGCTGTAATTTTTAATTAATTTGAACATGCACATCCATTCCTGGCAACAAGTCTTTTAATGTTTTTGAATTCAAAATTAATTTTAAATATTTATTGAAATAATAGTATCATTTGAAATATTAATATGTGAAATATTATTTACAAGGAAAATGGTCAGAGAAGCATAATTTATTGACTATGCTTAGCTAATGGAAATAGGAGTCAGATAATAAAAATATTTGATAGGGAATAAACAAAATAACCATTGCACAATTTAAACTTTGAAAATAGGTACTTTATGAAATATTATCAAGGATAATATCAGAGAAGAAGTAATTATACTTATTAAAGAGATCTCTAAGTCTTTTCTACTTTTTTTTATTAAGGTATCCTTGGTATACAATCTTATGCTCAGGTTTTACATAAGCAACATTGTGCTTACTACATTCCCCCCTATTATCAAGTCTCCACAACATACCCCATTATAGTCACTGTCCATCAGCACTTTTCTACTGTTAAAATCAGCATATTATCAATTCATAGGAAGGATTTAGAAACATTTTTGCTACAAGATAGGAGTACTAGTCAAATGCATTAAGATGTTAAGGCAAACACAGTAGCTTTGGAGATTTTAATTTTTCCTAGTCTACACTAGATGTAAATGCTTAAGTAGATAACAGGGTGTTATAATACATGAAACACAGTCTTTTTACAGTAATAAATAAACACAATTTTTTTACAGTAATAAATAAACACAATTTTTTTCCTAGACTGCTTATAAATCATACAAAAAGAATTATTGTGTGAGAATTCTGCAAGTTTTTAATAGGTAACATTACTGTGGTATCATCTCTGCATACCAGATGAAAAATAGACTGATTCAGAAATCACCAGTAAGTTATCTATCTCCTAATGCATGTTAGCACCTGCAAGAAATATTAAAGAGAAACAAATAACTTAAAGCTGCTTGAGTTTTTTTATTTCCCGGCTCCAACATTTACTAACTATGCAATCTCGATTAGAATCCTTAAGCTCACTGTGTCTCCATTTCCTCATCTGTAAAATGGGGATATGAATAATTTCAGGGTTGTAGTAAAATCTCAATCATATGTAAGTTGGTCACAGGAATAGAAGTGCAGCATGGAGAATATAGCCAGTGGTTCTGTAGCCTTGTTCTATGTTGATGGTAACTGCACTGCTTGGGGTGAGCATTGTACATTGCCAGGACTTGGGGTCCTTGAGGACTCTTGAATTAGACCAAGATGCTCAGTATCTCTTAAGCGCACTTTGAGAGGTGGATAATCACTAGGAAAAGTGCCAACCCAAACTGAAATCCTGCATAATAGATTGATTTTCATGTTTTACTTTTTATTCTGAGTAGATTTTTTACCAGCAAAGGGTTATACAAGGAAGGTTTTTGGTGATGGATGGCTATGTCAAAAAAACTAGCAGACTTCACAATGTAAAGTGGAAAACGTTTTCTCCAATCCCGTTTCAAAACATTAGGAAACTGCATAACCTTCTCATTGAAAGTGAATTCTGCATATTAGTCCTTTAATAGATTTGTCTTTCAAATTTGCAAAGTGTTTAAATGTGGTCTCTGTGTGTGTGTATTTTCCTCCTTCTAGAGCTGGGTAGAAAGAGCTGAAAAACAAGCTCTTCTCTCTGATACACTTGACCTATCAGAACTCTTCCACCCAGATACATTTCTCAATGCTCTTCGCCAGGAAAGTGCAAGGTAATTAAAATGAAATAAGTTACTTATTTGCCCTTAAGATACTTTTACTTTGCTTTATTTTGATACATTGCCTTGATTATCAAGAAATAAATTTTTTGCTGAAACCAGGTAATTTCCAGTACTTGATTTTTAATTATACAGTTAAATTATAGTTTAAAAGGTATTGCTTTTAATTATGTTTTTTATTAAAATTGAACAAGGTGAAATTTCTAAATTTTTAATTATTTATCTAGACTTGGTGTGTCTAGTATAGCAGGTAGAAGTCAAAGGAGCTATTTAAATTTAAATGAATTAAAGTTAAAAATAAAAAAATAATTTCTTAGTCACCCTAGCCACATTGAAGTGCTTAACTATCACATGTGGCCAGTGGCTACCACTTTGGACTGCATGAAAACATTTATCTTTGCAGAAAATTCTGGTGGACAGTACTGACTAGACTTTTTGGTGAGAAAATATCATATATAGACTATAATTTTTAGTAAGTTTGATGTAAAAAAAAGAGATAACTTCCAAAAATATACAGAACAAAATTTAGTTGTTTGTAATTTGGGGAAATTTCAATATGTATATCTCAGGATCATATTACAAATATCAGTATTCAGTTTGGCTAATAAACATTTATTGACCACCTAACATGTGCCTGCATTTGAGGGTGATGTTAAAAATGGAGGATGTAAGACTAAAAAAGAAAAGACATACCCTCAAGGAACTTGCACAGCCTTTGAAGAGGAGACTTAAAGTCTAAAGTTTTAACCAGTTAAAAACATAGTATGAAGTCTAAAATATTGTACACAGTTTGAAATCTGATCACTGACACATTGTAAATATTTCAATTATAAATAAATAGGAATATATCTTCTGTTAACTTTTAATATTTTAATTTCTCAGAATAAAGTGTTTCTGACATTTGATGCTTTACTTTTACAGGGCCATGGGCTGCTCTGTGGACAGCTTTAAGTTTGTAGCTTCATGGAAAGGTCAACTGAGAGAAGCAAAACTGCAAGTCAAGGTATTAGACCAATTCTAGATGTGTATTTGAGTCTACAAATTATGATTACCAACTCTGATAAAGAGATTTTGCAACTAAAACCTCAAAATTACCTTTCTTTATAGTATAAGATCAGCACAGACTCTATTACCTATATGAAAAAGTAGGTTAAGATTTAGCATGAAACAACTTGTACAAAATACAACCTCTTCTAATGTAAAAATAAGAATCTCAGGGACACAACATATTTGAAAATATAACTTTTGGTAAAATAAAATGATACAAGTCATGAAGTTTTGTTAGGATATCTGTTCTAAAATTAAATTCAATAAATACTATGCAATAAAGTATGTATAAAATATACTATATAAAAAATAAGCTAAATCTTGTCCTCAGGGAGTTTAACATTTGTTAATTAATTCACTGTTAAAATCAATCCATCTCTTGCAGTATGTATTTTCCTAGCTAGCTTTCCTGTTAAAAATAGATTACTTTTACAATGAGATAATAATAGGTAATCATTCAAATGTTAGTAACAAAGCTAATTAAAAGGATGTGCTGGAAATCCTTCCTCCAACAACTCCAGCCTTCTTCCGTATTAGTAGCATTCTCTAGCATTCTTCTTTCCCATCCCTGCACATAGAATTTCCCTCTTAACATTTTTTCCACTGCTAATATAACATGTTACATGCCGCAGTATTATTATCTCCATACATCCATATTGGTCTGTCTTATGAAACTATAATGTCATTGAAGATAAAGAAGGCATGTTATTCATCTTCAGATCCCCCGTATCTATTATAGTGTATCCCATATAATCCTATTTTTTAAATAAACACTATAGATCTTTAATTTTAACCTTAGGCAACTAACTTTTCAGTTCTTTTTACATAGTTCTAGTTCCCAGTTCAACAATTTTCTTTTCATATCACTACTGCTTTCTAACATTCTATATAATTTGTTATGTTTGTTGTGTTACTCCACTGGAACGTAAGTCCTGTGAGAGCAGTCATTTTTGTTTCCAGTTTTGTTGTATCTCAGATACCTCAAACAGTAGCTGGTACATAATAAACACTCAAATCCTTGCTGAATTGTTGAGTTGAGGGCCTGCAATAGGAAAGGCACTACAGTAGTATAGTACACTATACTGGTATAGTGTGCCAGAAATTTGATCATTAATAAGCTAGATCTTTCTCTTTTAGCTCTATAGATTGCTGCAAAATTCTCTCTCCAAGCTGGGGGAATTAGAAAAGTTCTTTCTTCCCTTTGCATTTTATTTTAACCTTATCCTCCAGCCCATAAAGAGAACTACTTTAGCTATTCCTGGTGCTCATACACTGTTGCCCAGTTGTTAAGGAGAGGAAGGGAACATGTGGTAAGATGTGTCATCCAGGAGCCATGCAGTTCACCTGGTTGTGAGTCTCTGGCAGCAGTGAGCCAAACATGTAGTATGTAACACCATTATTTAGATAATAGTATAAAAAGCAAGAGAAACAAGTTTTATTCTATGTCAAAGTATGTTAATATTTCTAGAACTATATTGCTCCTGTTCTTACAAAATTGTAATAAAACTGCCTACAACTAGAAATTCCCAAGCTTAAATATTATGTTTTGTAGATGGGGAAATAAGGCTGACAGTTAATAAAATCAGATTCTAATCTTAGTTCTTCAAAAAAGAGCTATGCACCTTTTTAAAGCAATTAATGGAGCAGTCTAGGCCATTGTTATTTCACTTGTCAGTAGATTTAAATAATAACTACCTTGACCTGTTTATTCTAAGGACCTCTGAAAACCTACATGCATGTTCATGTTTTATTTCTCTTTGATTTGGATTTGGTTTTACTAGGTAATATTAATTTCTTAGAAAAGAAAGTGTATTCTAATATAAAGTTCACTACTTTTATCTAGTAAAGCAGAATTCTTTCATTTTTTATTTAGCATTCATAAAAGATTTTATTGTTGAACACTGAAATATTTGCTGGTAAATGTATTTAGGAACATTATAAGTTTAATATAATTATTTCATATACTTAACAACTATAAATAAAAAGTCATCCCTACACATGAGATTTAAGGTCATTTAACAGAATTTTTCCTCTCTTCACTCATTCATGTAATTGCACATTTCCAAACTTTCTTACTCAGTTTCCAGACATATTTATCAGACAAGAAGTCTTTGTCAGCTCCTCACTGTTTGCACTTGACAAAATCAGTAAGTTAAATAATATATTTAGGTTCCTTTTTATTGTATTTTGTCAATAATTGCAACATTTCAATAGGAGCACTTTGGATTTGAATTATATTTAAATTATACTGTCACTCTAGAATTCAATTGGTTTTGAATTTTTCCAATCCCTACCATCCTACACTAAATTAAACCAGTGAAATATACAGGCAAGGCTGGACTTCCCCCAACCAATCAATACCTCAAACCCTCTAGACACTACTTAAAAGAACATGTATGTATATTGATTTTTTAGACCCTGAATGTGGTCCTCTAAAATTTCCTCACTGCCATTATTGATTTATTATTTGTTAAACAGCAGTAGTGGAATGTGGTACTGGATGCATAGTTCAAGCTCCTGTTCATCTTGCATGTTAGATCTTGCCCAAGACTATAAGACTACTGCCCAGGAACATCGGAGGAGCTCCCAACACCCTCCTTTACTGCTGATGCGGCCACATACAAAAGCAAAACAAGAAGTCTTCCCTTGGTAAATCAGGCTTCTTAAATGCATTGTAGCGCCTATTAAAAATGCACAATCGCCTACGATCCCTGAAAGCTGCTGCTCCTCAGGGACCTGGTAGAGTTGCATAGTCACTTATGTTTGCCAGTAGACTGCCTGGTTCATGCCAAGCTACAGTCTGCCCATGTACCAAGTGACTATTATACTGTTCATATTTCAATTTCCTTCCTCATAGAGCTTATCAAGAAATAGAAGTTGGAAGAATGAAGCAATTAGACATGTAGACATTTGAGGTTTCATAAGGAAATGTGCTCATCAGAATTGGGAGTTATGAGCTGTAGACACAACCTCCCCAAATGGTTGTGAGCAGCTGATTGTACTTTATCAACCAGCAGTGGAAAACTACCCCTCAAAAAAAAAAACCCTTAAACTACTCAGTTTGTCATATGTTCCTGATTGTCTTCAATTTTAAAACTGAACACTGTGATTCTGCTTTTATATAGTCACATTATTATCAAGTAGATATTGTTTTTAAAAACATGGGAGAACTATAAGAATGCTTAGTAATATCATTTTTTCTAAATACAGATCTCTAAAATGATTGGATATGTACAAACTAATATGTATAAAACCAGTTCAACAGAAATGGTTTTTCTTAAGAATTTAAATGACTGTAGCAACCAAAGGCTTCAAATGTTCACTATCCTTGTATTACAAAAGGTTTGAATGTCCTGTTTTATGAAAGGATTTTTAATTCTTAGTTGACTAGTGTTTAATAGCTTTGCCAATTTAATGCTATCTTGTCATGCTCCCCCAATATAGCAGGAGACTAAGAATTAGCTTCGACTTCCTGTTTTGGAAGTCCCTCTTCTATGAACCTTTGACTTTAATTGACACTGGATTGAAAGAAATCAGGGGGCTGGGATTATGTACTGAAAATAATCAGTGTGCTGTGACTATGTGCAAAATTCCATTAGCTGTTCTAGTCCTTCCTCAGCTTTTGAAAGCTAAGAAACTTGTACATACCTCTGTTTGGAATACAGTATTACATAGCATGCTTTTCTTTCCTCAGCCTCCATCAAGCCACCCATGTACTTTTATCTTTTCTAGTAGTTACATAAAAGTAAAAGAGAAGAAATTAATTGTAGTAATATATTTTAACCTAAAGTTCATAAAATATCATTTCTTTAACATATAAATATTTTAAAATTATGAATACTGTATTTTACTTTCCTTTTCCTTATACAAAGTCCTTGAAATCAAGGATGTGTTTTATATATACAGCATATCTCAATTCATACTAGCAATATTTTAAGTGTTCAATAGCCACATGTGGCTGGTAGACAGTAACTCAAGACAGAGAAGGTAATTACCTAGAGAAAATTTAAATATCCTCTAGTCCTCAAGGTTTTTTTCAATCACTTTAAATATTTTCTTTTATTAAATACTTCAGACAAATGAGGAGAGAAAATAGTAAAATGAATCTACATATTCAAAGGTTTCAAGATTTAGAGATATTTCTTTTTTTTTTAATTGTCTTTGCTGAAGCAAATTCCAGGCATCATTTTATTTTACTTCTTCATTTCTCAAAAACAAAAACAATATTTTCTTAAGTAAACACAGCAAATTAACACACATATAAAAGTTAACAGTAATTCCTGATACCATTTAATACTCAGTCCATAGCAATGCTCTGATGTTTTACCAATTTGACTCAAAATAAACATCTTCTCCAATAATTTGTTCAAATCAGGGTCAAAACAAGGCCCAAACATTGCTCTTAGTTATAATGTATATGTCATTTTACATCTGATCAGACTCCTCTTATTTCACAGAAGCAGGGTCCCTCTCCGGTGGGAGTGATCTGCATTCTGTATTCATCTGTTCTGATGTTTTCTGCTTCCTGATGTCATTCTAAACCCTGTTCCTCTGTCCCTCATTTCTTATAAAATGGAAGTCAGTTCCAGAGGCCTGATTAGATTCGCTTTCCTTTTCTTTAAGCAAAAATACTAGGTAGGTGGTACTGTGTGCTTCACTTTGCACACAATAAGGCACACAAGGTGTAGTTTTCCTATTTTTGCTGCTGCTGACACTGACCTCTGGGCACAGGCTGTGAAAGCCTGATTACTTCATGGTATGGTTTCCTGTCATTCTTCTGTTAACTGTTTTAACCATTGATGATCTGGGCTGAATCGGTACAAGTTCCAACACTAATTTTTCTAAATCTGTTAATCCTTCCACATTTATTAGCTAGAATTGGTCTGCTAAGGAGCATCATCAACTAAGTCTACTTGGTTACCTGGACATCATGTAATACATTTTATATAGGAAATAAGGAACAAATACTTTTTTTTCATTTAAACTAGGGATATTCAGATTATGGTATTGAAACACTGTTTCCCTCAGTGTCCAATGAAATTTCTTCTTTGTTTTTAAGTGTTGTGTGAGCTTCTTACATATTTAATGTGTTTTAGTAAATTGCATTTATCACTTTTTATGTGCAATTATACCTACTTTGTCTTTTATGTAGAGCCTCTTCATGTTGACCTATCTTTTTTTCATAAACCTTTATAGCAAAGTATAACATCATACAATAAACTGCTCACATTTTAGAGTACAACTTTATAAATTTTTTAATAAGCAGGCATACCTATGAAACCATCATGCAGATTAATTTTACTATTTTAGGGCAATTTTTTTCTCAAAACTTTTTATAATTAAATGGATCTAACATAGTCAGTACAAACTTTGGTTTTCTTTCATTCTAAAAGATATAGTTACGCTCCACGATATTTGTCTACCTATTTTCCTTTCCTCACTTTTAAGTTATATCATGTGATTGACTTTGATTTTAAACAGTTGAGAACCTCTGGTGGAGATGGCCCAGAGACGTTGTGATTCATCCCCTCTGTTCCAAATGTATGACAGTGATAGATGAAATATAAAAGAGGAAACCACAAACACAGTCTGGCTTCAAATATAATATAAGTATTTTGTTACATCAGAAACAGGACAGAAAACAAAACTAATTAACTGAAAATACAGGTCACTTGAGCTACAAGTCTAGAAGTAGGAATTGGTGAACAGAAGTAGGGCCCAGCAGAGTAAAAGGTGTGTTTACAGTGAACAGTCACCACTGTTACTATTACTAACCCCTTTTGGGGTAAGAAGCTGAGAGTTGAATAAGATCTTATATTTATGAATAGCCCTTTCAAAATAGATGGGGGATATGGTGGTTGTTTGGAATATTTTTAAACTATGTGGTCTTCCTGATCCACACTATCCCTTAATAAGTGGTTTTGAAACTGTAAACAAGGTCAAATGTATGTTTTGTTTCTCATACTTTTGCAGTTGCTCCTCTGTTTTCAGATGTTTTAATCAGAGGTTCAAGTGCAAATAACATTATTTGAGTACTGATTTTTTTTTGGTTTAATTATTTTATTGTTTCTCTTCTGTTGAATTGAAGAAATCTATGTATTTATAAGCAAAACCAAAATTACAGGAAATGATTACAAGACATGCACATTTAGATACCTTCACTTAATTATTTGCATTTGACTCAAATAGTACATTTACTTGCAGATATCAAGAGACAGCCTCACCAATGTGGTTCTTTTAATAAAATATAAACAAATGAGCTCTGATCTCAATTATTATTTCTTTGTATCAAGTGATATGTGTTATGCACACTAAGGTACAAATGGCTAAAATAGACTTCTAAAAAATTTTTATTAGAAAGTATGAAGTATGCTCTATAAATAGATGTATAAGTATAAACAGCATTTTAATATGCTTTATATTTATTTGGAGTGAAAATATAGCATTGATAAAATTAGAACTACACTCTAATATGTTACCTCTTTGATGTCTAAGTGAAAAAATTGATTAGGCTCAATTACCTGGAATAAATTTGAAAAGTATTTTCCAAAGTTAAATATTAAATATAATTTAATAAATGTTTAATATTATAGGCAAAAGTATTCTGATTGGATGTATCTAAATAATTTCCACTCAGACATTTATTTTGCCTCACTTAAATAGATATACTCTATAGGAAATAATTCTAGGTGTCTAGAAATTAGAAAATGGATTAGATTAAATGAACTGTAACAGCTCATTATTGCACACTTACGATATATCAAGCAATTTTCAAAATATTTTAAATATGTTGTTATAGGGAATTCTTCCTGTTTGTGTTGTTTTCTTCTGTGTGAAAGGATATTTACTAATGTTGATACTGCTAGATTATCTCTCCTCCCCTCCCAGGAAAGGAGTCACTTTATCTGATTATTGAGTTTAAGTCAGGAACCCAGGGCCAGGTGCTGCCTCCCTGGTGGTGTCCTCTTGGGGGGCGCACTGTCCGCTCTACTCCTCCAGGGCGGCCTCTGCCCTGCTACAGCTGGCTGCTTAGTGTGGTGCTGTTACAACTAGGAGCTAAGCCTGCCAAATTCATGAGCTTCGTATTAGGAAATCATTTGCTGGAGACCTACTATATTTTTCAGACTTTTTCTGAGATAAAGGTAATATTTGGGGCTTACCTGCTTTTACTCTTCCTTTAATGCAGCTCCAGTTAGAACAAAGGTACTATTTGTTGATACTACCCCAATCTCTGATATATTATCATTTTATTATATAAACAATAGCATATCGCTTTTAAACATTCTTATGTTTTCATTTTCATTTTCAAGAACTAGAGTGTCTTTTAATTCCACAGATTTACTTTAAATTCCAAAATAGGTAGTGGTAGAGGGTGTGGAGAAATATGGACAGATTTGGAAGATGTGTATTGGAAGTAGCAGGATTTGGTAGTTGATAACATGTCGAAGTTCAGGAAAAGGAGCCTGGACTGTCTCCCATGTGTCCGCTTAAGCAACTACATGGTCAGTAGTGCCAATTATTAAATACAGCTCCAGAGAATAGTGTTTCTCACCCCTTGGCTCCCTGGTTAGGAGAGGAAAATGGTAAGTTTATCTCGCATATGCATATTACATAGTCAAGCTGCGGCACTCTCAGTGGGACTACTTTTACAAATTTCCACACAGATTAATTAAGCTCAAAACTTCATGAAATTTCTAAAAGAAGCCTTAGAAGAATTATTTTGCCTCAAGAGTTTCTACCACTGAAGTTAGCTGGTACTGTCTAAACTTTAATTTTCATTTTTTTCAAGGCTAAAATAACCTTTGACAAGGTCTATATGTCATCATATCAGTGGTATTGTAGAAAGAATATTGAACTTGGGTATTTGGTAATTCTGTTTTTATTCCATCTCTTTTACTGACAAAGACATTGCTTATCTTTCCCATGGTAGAGCAACTGGACTGTAAAATCAGCCGTTCAGAACTGTTTGTCAGGGCATCCCTCCCAGCACTCCCGCACACCTACACCATTCCCGAACTGTCATAGAGTTGAAAACAAGTTTAAATCTTCCAATTTAAAGTGTTCTCTTAGACTGTAAAATTCTGTAGTACTTTAGTTTACTTTTAGTATCACTAAAACTTAAAAGTACTATATACCATTGTAAGATCGTGTTTTCTATCAAGTTCTGAGAATACAGCTGTGGCTCAATGCAAAGTACTGACTCCAATATTTGTTGCCTTTAGATAAACTCAGGGTAGATTAAAAGTGTTCATTCTTTTAGTTTATGCAGTATTAAATAAATATAAAACTTATATTACCAAAATAATTATATTTCCATTTCATAATTTCTTAAATTTACACTAACATCAATTTAAAGGAGATTAACTCTTTCTCCTTTCCTTATTCTATCAGCTCTGCATGTCATATCAAGAATTCTTGCATTCAACTTTCTGAACTTTATCCTATTCTTTCTTAAATAATGATCTCAGAATTCCAAACAGGGAGCACATGTTGTTAGTCCCTAATTATGCTTTTTCTTTGCCCCTCCCGGAGAATAACTTTTTGGCTTTTGTCATTATATTTTTATTAATCTAATGACAAGGCACCTGCAGTTATATAACTGATGACATTTGTTAAGTATTTTTTTCTAAAATATTGGTTAATATTGAGAATTCAGCCTAAAGGAAGTTTACAGTGAACTCCCGTGCAGGTCTTCACCTTTTTTATTCTCAGATAAAATACTATAATCTTTGTTTTCTTATTATTTGGAATACATAGTCACAATAGAAAATGTTACCTTTTTTCTTTAGATACAGTTCTGTAACTCCTGACATTTCAGGCTTGACTACATATTTGAATGGTTTGTATGTTTCCATGGCAGATCAGTGGCTTATTACTGGAAGGATGCAGTTTTGATGGAAATCGACTTTCTGAAAATCAGCATGATTCTCCTACTGTGTCATCAGTCCCCCCTTGTTTTATGGGCTGGATTCCACAGGTAATATATTTTTAATAGGTACAGGTTTTAGTTTAACCAATTCATTCTTAGATTTTTATCTTTTCAATAATATATTCTTGACCTTTATATTTTTTGTTTACTTTATAGTCTTACCTGAATTTGAACAAGTTTACAATCAAAATATTGTGTCCTTTATAATTTCCGTGATAAGACATTTTAAAATCTTCATTTTGTTATGGGAAGAATATTATGGTTTTTAATTTCTAAATGATTTATAGCCTAGTAAGAAAAAACACTTCAATATGGACTACCATATGTTGTGTTCTTATTATTTTCAGCCATGTGCTAAATGTTTTATATATATATATATATATATATATATATATATATGTATGTACATAGATAGATAAATAGATAGATAGATAGATAGATAGATAGATAGATAGATAGATACTCATCAGAGAAGCCCTGCAAGTTAGATAATATTATTCTCACTTTCAAATAAGGAAATGTGTGCTCACCTAGGTATGATAACTTCTCCATACTTAAGCATGCAGAAACTGACAGCATCAAGATGTTAATGTAAATCTGCTTTGATCTGATACCGTGTCACTATGCTGCTGATAGGCAGATGAAGAAAGTAGTCTTGAGAAATGCTTACTCTTACTCGGTTAATTTTTCCCTTTTTTGAAACCTTTAATTATTGAAAGAACTTTTAAAAACTGTAACTTGGGGTTTATTCTATAGCTCATGACCAACAAAACTATTTTATGTATGACTTACTATAAGAAAATGAGTCTTCTCACTAGAAAATCTTGCATTGGATTTTGCAATGATTGTAATTCTCTTTATAAAATAAAAATCAAAAGCATAAGAATATTTATTTTGAAAAAACAACTAATAAAGCTACAGCAAGAAGTAAACGTCATTGCCAAGAGCGCTGAAGGAGCACCTTTTGGTCTAAAAGAGTATCTGTTTCTCTCAGACCCTCCATTTTTCCCCTTATAAGCTTCATTTTCTGTGGTATTAGAGTGGCATATCAGAGAAGGAAGAAGTTGAAATAATTTTATTTCAATCTGGCTATTAATTCCTATAAGAAATTTCTATCAGAAAGTTGGAAAAACATGGATTACAAACATTAGGTGTGTGAACCAAATTGAAAGTTATATATAAAAGTTAAGATTGTAAATTGCTAAGGGTTATAACTATAACATATAAAGTTGTGTATGATGACAGAGGTCAATTCAGATGAATCCAAATTGTGTGAAATGTTAATTCTGTGGCTAAAAAGTTGAAAGTCATATAATGACCTTGACAGAAAAAAAAAAGATCATGTTTATATTGGCACACTTACGGGAACCCAGCAATAAAAATAGAACATGGAGAATAACTAGGTAGACGTAAATGCAGAAGAAAATGACCTGAGCAATACCCACGTAATTGGCCATAAGTTGAATGCCATGTTATCATGCACAGAGCCAGTCTGTTACTGGGTGCTATGAGAAGCAGCATGATATTGCAAGATTCAGAATTTATCCCTCTGTCTTTGGGTTAGTAGAAAGCCATTATGAATTTAGAACAAGAGTGTGGTAAGATTAGATTTGTATTTTCAGAAAATCAGTTTAGCAGTCAATGGTGGATGATTGACTCGGTGAAATACAATTACACTTCCCTTTTTATAGCAGTCATTTGAGTTTGGTAGAGTGGAGTTTGAGTTTGTTTTACTAATGAAGAAACTGAAACTCATATTAAGTGATTTTTATTATGGGTTCCTTAATGGTAGCACTAGTGTTTTAACAATAATACTTAGCATTTATATTTATTGCTTATGTACCAAGCACTGTGCAAAGCATTTACAATGCAAAATGTTTAGAGCTTCCAAAAAATTTCTAAGTAGGAATTATCCTCTTCATTTTAAACTAGAAAAACTGAAGCTTAAAAAGATCATGTAACTTTCCCAAGATAACATTATTGGGTAAGCAACTAAGATTCAAATCCAAGTTCTCTCTTACATCTTGGTCCAAATACTGAGCCAATCTAAATGTATAACTGTGTAAACCAGTTTGGAAAACTGCCATCCACAGGCCAGTCCAGTAGGCTGCCTGTTTTCATGTAGCCCATCGCCATGCGAGCTATGAGTGCTTTTTACATTTTTCAATTGAAAAACTTAGAATATGTGATGATGTGAAAATTATATGAAATTCATATTTCAGTGTTCACAAATGAAGTTTTCTTTGCAAGACAGCCATGCCCATTTATGTAGATACTGGGACAGCTTTTAGACTGCAGAGTTGAGTAATTATGTCAGAGACCTTATGAACCACAAATATGAAAATACTATATGGCCCCTTATATAACAATTTGCCAACTCTGTATAAACTACTAAAGTCTCCAACTTCTGCTTGAGTTAAGCACTATTTTGTTCAAGAAAGCATTTTTTTTTAGAGCAACTGTAAATATTTTGAATAAGTTTCACAGATCTGAAGGTTGGGGAGGAACATAAACATTTTAATGCATTTTACTAGGAGGGAAGGAACCAGCATAAAAAAGAAAGAAGCATCAACATCAATGTATATAAGCCAGTAAAAAGAACTGCTTTTGCCATTTACTGTGGTAGCTACTGTATTGGAGAAAGTCCAGAATCCTTTGATAAAGTTGGATCAAATAATTTCCACAATATTACCTGACCCCTAATAGTCCCGAATAGCTTCACTTCACCAGAAACATGCCCAGCAACCCAGTATTTGTACAATATTGCTTTGGGTAGATTACACCTCCATTTTTTAAAGAACATTTTAGGTTGCAGAAGATCAAAGGACTTCTTTGACATTGGTTTCATACCTGCTAATACTTAACAAAGGACACGAGCAATAAAACTTTCACTGAGGAGAGGAGCGAGCTCTACCACGGCTTCTATTATAAACGCAATGTCTGCCAACTAACGAAGTTAGAATTAGGAATTCTCAAGGAGACTTAAAAGTGAAATGCTGGTGAAAATGTTTTCCTACTAATTGCATTTACCGTTATCTCTGTGCACTAAGATGATACGGCCTGTACTCACACTACTCACTTATGCATTCATTCCACTGTGATGCAGATTCTTAACATTGCTCCAGTTCCAGTTCAATACTGCTGGTTAAATTAATATGGATCCAAATTAAGATACCCTTAAGGGATTTTACCCAAAAAAGCATTCACTTTCTCCAAAGTATTTCCCAAAAACTATTCTCTGTGAAAAATTATTCTTTAGTAAACAAATTTAATAAACCCGGTATTCCCTGCCCTTGGAATTCATGTTGTATTTTACAATATTAAAAACTCTGAGAAGTCTCAAAGATCACCTGACACCTTTTGATGCCTCTACTCTCCGTCCTTCATCTGGGTCTAGTGTTCCATGTAATAGTGTGGGAAACACTGCTTAGGCGGTAGATCAGTCTTAGATGATGCCGTCCTTGTTCTGATATCCCACAGGAACTCAGTTTGCCCTTGTTCTGTTTTTCCATTAAAGAATGCTACTTAGGGTCTATCAGCCCCGTGGTAACAGAGAAGACTTGAATCAGCCTGAACCCCACTGCCTAGACCTTCCAACAGGAACCACAGTTGAGAATTCAACTTCAGAAACAATTTAATTCCCAAAGAAAATATGGCTATAAAATGATTCCACATGCTACTCACAAAAAGTCTTTATATTACTTTTATATATATTAAAATAGATCATTTTATCAGAAAGTATATGCTGAAAGCTCTGCCTTGTATGCATTCTTGTTTAAAAATAATAAATATTTAATATCTTTTCTATGTGACAGTCCTTTTTTCCTTAAGGACTTATTATAAAAGCAATGTTGTTAGCATCGTATTTTTAAAAAATACAAGGGAAGTATTTTTCTGCCAAAATACATTTGAAAGAGTAGCTGGACATTCGTGACAGAACTAAGTCTTTCAAAATAGTCATTGTTGGTAAGTTGTTGTGTTTCCTGTTTTGAGATTTTTCAAGAGTCGCGTTACTAAGTTATTCCACTTTTATGTATATTAAAGCTCTGATTTCCTAACATTTCCTTTTCTAAAAAATAGCTGTTTATTGACTGGATTCATAAACATTCAGAAAGTATGTGTTAGAATAAGTTAGTTGGACTTTATACATAAACTGATGAGAAATGTATTTTGCTTTACCTTCATATGTATTTTTTTGTAGTGAAATTGAGTTGATAACTGGCCAGATAGTTAACATAATCAACCTGGTAATTTTGTTTTGTTTTGGTTTTCTGGTGTTATTTTGTTATTTTCTTTGCTCTTCTGACTAAGTGACACCAAATATCACCATTTGCCTTTGTAAAATGCATTGTCTTCTTTAAATGTTAGTATATTGCCTGCTATTTGTAGTATTTTTAAGTCACTTTGCCTGGGGCAGGGGCATGAGTATGAAATTGAAAACTTTACCCTCATTATTATGAACTAAGCTAACTAGACAAGTTTCTCTTCTAATAAAGTAGGGTCTATGAACACATTAACTACTTTAGGTTCATTATAATATGTAGATTTTTAAATCATTAAATTTTAATGTCAAATTACATGTCATATAACATTATTTGAAATCTTCCTAATATATCTCCTGTTTTGCATTAGTTGAGCATTTAGTTGTATGTGTAGATGGTTAATAAAATTTTAGTTTCATCCAAATATTTCAGCTCAGAAGGGTCTTAGGATTTGCTGTTAAGAGAAAGATATTAAAGAGGGAATTGTGTCATAAGAATTTAATTCAGTTAAACAACATTCATGGAACTTCTGTCTGCACAAGGTACTGTGCTAGTAGTGAGAGTTCCACAGTACTTTGCTCTGCTACTTCAATCATTTATTGGTGACCTAAGAGCAAGTCCACTAAACTTTTCTACAGAACATTACAGCATCCACCATTTAAGAGACTTTGAGAAGTGACAAGCAAAATTTTAAGAAGCAGACTTTAACAAGCAATTTTTGTGGTGCTTTGCTTTAAAACCACTGTAGGTTTGGTAGAAAGATTTGTACCCTCACTTTAAAACAAAAAGCCCACAATCAAAAGCAGGTTGGGAAGGATAGAAGTATATACAAAATCATTTTTAGTGAACATGCAAAAAATAAGTTTTACATTACTGTTGAGTAATTTCTAATTTAAAGAGAAAATTGCTTGGCTGTAAAATGAAGAGATACAGAGAAAATCTTCTGAATAGAAAAGCATAACATTGTAAAACATTTCAATATTTTTCATTTTTGACCATAGTTATGAGAAGCAAAGCAAATATCAGGTGGCAGAAGAAGATAATTTAAGACCTTTCCTTGGATTATAAATAAGCATTCATAGGTTCATATCATTTCTGTCCAACAAACATGTAACGTTCGTGTGCTCTTTGCTAAAGAGTTTAAAGGTAACACCTAATGAAAGTCTGCATTAGGTTATTAACTTTAGGTAATGGCTAAGGAGGTATGGAAATTACAGGAATTTCTGAATCCTAAAGCTTTGCCATTTAAGCAGAATTGGGGAAGAGAGAAGAGATTAGTCAGTGACAAATAATGGTTGAAAATTCTCTTTACTCCAAATCCTGTATTTTTTCTGAGACCGAACTCATGATTCATTCTCTATTTGTCCTTGTCAGGCTAACTTATCTCAGTAGTATTTTGTTTATTTTGATTTTCTAAAATAATCATTTTCCAATAATTACTTCTATGTATTTGATTATAGTTTCCTGAACTTTGTGCTTCAAAGATTATCATTTTTTCTATTTGGGTGAATGTTTTAATGCTTAGCCTTTGTAAATTCTGGGCACACCATCAGCACATAAAATGGATGAATGACAGAGTCATCAATTGAAACAGAAAAATTAGGAAGATTCAGGGGGAAAAAGTCATCTTTTTATTTATCTGGACAGTGAATCTTCATAAAGAATGAATTCTTTTATATGTAAATCAGGTTAAGATTTGGAATGAATGTGTGTGTGAGAGACATGGAGATAGGAAAAAAATAGCTGAAATTTCTTATAATGACCACTTAGACTTAAAAATAGAATGTTTGTTTTAAATTTTTCCAGGTGGAGAGAAAAAAATTACTTTTATCCTAGCACCATCTATGACATGTAGTGGATTTTAAAAAGCTGGGGTTTTTTTCCTAGTTGAGTTGAGAATTACGTAGGGAAAAAAGAAAAGGAATACATATGTAGCCAAAAGAATTAGAGATACATGGATAAATAATACTTTATATTTAAGCTTTTAGTACATCATCAGATTCTTTTACCATCCTGTTAAGTGGACAAGTGTGTTTATCTCCCTTTTATAATAGAGAAACTGAGGCACAGAGAGTAATCTACTTAGGGTGAGGCGCTCCTAGACAAATAAATATTCCAATGCCTGAAAATAATTTATTTCCACAAATGCTATTGTCTTTTTTGAAAAGCAGCATAATAACAGTCTTTAGGTGGTGTTACTCATATGCCAAAACCTTTTCTCAACTGCACTCTCTACGGCAACTTTGCCACTTCCTAACTAGGTTACCCTGGGGAATTCTCTGTGGTTGCTGATTCATCACTTGTAAGATTCCAGAATTAGTCTAACTTTTCTCTTAAGTTTCGTCCCAACTCTTAAGAAATAATCCATTCACTGAATACAATTATGTAAATTCAGTAAAAACATTAATCCTAAATTTGAATTAGAAATACTATTATGAATTCATGGTGTTTTTTCTTGTAAAAAAAATATGTATTTCTAATCACCAGTCACTGAAAAGTCCTAGAAGGAGAATGATAGATCATTCCCAGCACCCAGCTTACTATCACTAATACCAGTTACCATTCAAGAAACCAAGGATCCTCCAAGTAATGACTACTTTGATTTCTGAGACAGGAAGTGTGTAAGACAAGCTATGTTACATCCTGGCATACTAGACAGCAGGAAGCTGTTAAGGACAACTAGTGAAATATCAAGAACAAAAGCAAATCAAGAGCCTGCTTAAAAATTTCCTACTGCACAAAGGTTTAAAATTTGAACATCAGTAAGATGATAATTATATTGGATTGAAACACACAAAATATGTTGAAGTCCACCAGTTTATAGTGATAATTTTAAAATGAAGTCAGGGTAGTCACTGATTGCCTTTACAGTATATTAGGGAACAAATTCATTGAAAGCACATAAATAAAGGGAAACTAGCATTTATCCAGCCTTTCCTATATGAACTGTACCTCATGGTAATCAAAAGATTGGTAAGTGGAAGTTTCCCTTTATAGATGTATTTCTGCCTGGGAATGAAAGAGGAATGATAGATTATCATTTTGTAATCTTGAATGTAATAATGCTCATCAATGACTCGTAATACCTTAAAAGAGAGATGTCCCAACATCAGATCATATGTCTCTTGATAGAAGAATGCATCGATTTTGCCAAAAATCATCTCAATCTGAGTTCACCTCCTGATCCAGTTTACAAGAATACAGCAAACAGAACAGCATGAAACCATGCACATGTAACCCTGGGGAACTCTTTGATATAGTTTCTTCAGAAAACAAATTGTGAGAAAAAAGGAGGAAAGACCGATAACGTTTAGGAAACCTAAGACACAGCAACAGACTGCAAAGTATGGGCTTTATTTGAATCATGGTTCTAACAAAAAAGTCTCTAAAAAAAAAAGAATAATGAGATAATGGATATAAGATGATACTGAAGAATTATTAATATTGTCATGTGTGGTAATAGGTTCAAAATACTCCATCCAGTATTTGGCAGTAGGCAAAGGCTGTAAATGAAACAACCGGCCACGAGCTGATGATTGTTGCAGCTGGATAGTGTGGAGTTACTTAATGCGGATTTATTATGCTGGCCTTTATTATTTCATAATAAAATATCAAATGTAATTTGGGAGGGTTTCACTTTTATCTTTGGTTATCTAATGATCTGCCTCAAAACTGTACATTGCTCTATTTTAAAACCAAATTAATTCTTTTCCAACAGGGTGCTTATGGCCCCTATTCTCCTGATGAGTGCATGTCTTTGCCTGTTTACGCAAGTGCGGAAAGGGATCGTGTGGTGACCAACATCGATGTTCCATGCGGGAGCGACCAAGACCAGTGGATTCAGTGTGGAGCAGCTCTGTTTCTGAAAAATCAGTAGAATCTAATGATAATGAAAGCTGTCTTGGCAAAAAAGAAACATTCTTTAAGCTGCAAATAAAATATTTGGTCAGTCTACATTTGAATGTTCAAAATGTTAGCATGTAGTTACCTGCCCTATGTTCCTGATCTCACTGTTTTTATGTTAGTTGGTAGTGATGGCACAGTGCACCTTTTAAGTAACAAGTTAATGGAGGTAATATTAAAGTGGAGTATTCCCCTTATAACATTAAATATTTCTGTGATGCAGTTCAGTTTTCCAGTGTTTCAGGTAAGAGGTTTAAAACAGTTTATTTAAGGAATTAGTATAAATATATGGCTATCATTTTTGTATCGTAATTAATAAAATATAGTATGGATTTTTTCAGTCTTCCATGATTTTAGATATATGTTCTCTTTTTAAATACTGAATAATATATTATATTTTAGTTAAAATATATAGCATCTCAAAGAAATCCACAGAAACCAGGATAAAAATTTTACAAATAGAATAAATGATGAAAAGTTATAATTTCTCATGTATATGACTTTTTAGCATTTGTCTCTGTGAAACAGTAAAATTCTGCAATGGCTGGAAACAAATAAATATGTATTATATTCTTTTCTTTGTACACTTTTTTTCCTTCTTTACTTACATTAATACATCATTACATCAGCAGTCACATTCTGTCACCATGATTGTTATGTTGGGAAAGGAGGAGGAAAGGGGGGAAAAGGCAAACGCTTTCTTAGAAACAAAAAAACTCCAAAAAAACAAAAACTACCCCCCCAACCCTGGCAAAAAAAAAAAGTGATGAGAAGAAGAAAAAGAAAAGCTGGAAATAAAAACTAAGTGTCTCCAAGCCGAACAGAGCTCAAAGGAAGGTCCAGAGCTGGTGAGCGCAAAGGCAGGCAGAAGACGGGCCCAGAAGCTGAGACCGATCCTGTTCCTCCCGGGGGCGGACAGGAGAAGAGACCTGGAGAAATGGCTCCCCAGCCCCAAGGCAATGCAACATTTCCACTCCTGTTCTCAGAGAAAGTTGCACAGAGCAAGAACTTCATTTCTAAGAGACTTAAGAAGGCCTTCCTTGTTCTTCCACTTGTAAGAATGCACTGGGTGCTTTTGGGGGCTAGTGGGTGCTAGGAAAGGAAGGAGGAAATGTGTGTGTGTCTCAGGGCCATGGGAACTAAGGCTGCCCCTGGAGAAGGAAGAGAATTGAGATCTAAGTGGAAGAACCACAGCTGGGTCCTTCAGACTCTCAGGGTCATGGATTTCTCTGGGGCTCTGGAACAGAAGGCGGTCTGCAAGCCTAAAGGGTGGAAAGGTTTCCATCTTAAGTCATTGTGACCTTTCTGATCTCACTTCCCTCTATTTTCTCAAAACTCTGGGCTAGAACAAGAATTCTCTCTTGCCTTGATGGCTTCCCAGTGACATCCTAAAACACCTGATGAGGAATGTGAAAAAGGGTAGAGATTTAGAGAGGACCAAGGTACCCTGGTGATGGGAGACAGCTGTGAGGGGCCTTCAGTGCCAGTTGTCAGGTCAGGATATGAAGGGGCCTCAGGTAGGCCTCTGTGGTACTAGCCCCTCGTGGTATGTGGATTAAACCACTGGTTGCATGGGGGTGGGTATGGGGATAGGGACGGAGGCACTAAACTGAAGATACTAACAAAGAGAAAAGAAATAGTCCTGATGGCACGGAGGAGACAGACAGACTGTACAGTGGGAATAATGATCATACCTATTTACAGGGAAGTAGAAAAGACGTGGTAAAGGGCAGATCAAATTGAATGTGAACCTTAGGAACAGATAAAAAACACCTCCCTCTTGCCTGACCCTTTCACTCCTGTGCTATGATGGCCTGTGCTTTCCGAGCCCGCCCTCCAGGCCCCTGCTAGCTGAGCCCGCTCTCCAAGTGCTCAGTTGATTCCCCAGGAAAGGCAAACCTATGCTTGAGAGTTGGGTTGGCAAGAATACAGCTTAAGGATTAGACCTGGAGGAAGCAAGCAGGGGAGACTTGTTTGGGTAGCTGCCACTGACTGCTCTCTACAGCCCCTCCCAAAACTCAAATACAGACTGCCTCAGATTCCATTTAATTAAGAAGGTGAGGGAGCAGATAAACCAATCAAACCCATATAAAACAAGTATCCCAACTGAGCTACCATCAAAGTGCAAACTGCAGGGGCATACAGTGGCTGGGCTGAAGCCGTCTAAAGGCCAGAGAGAAAAGAATATGCATATGTATAAATCAGAGGATGGGTATCAGAAACTGGTCCCTCCTCTAATTAGATCACAGCAGAGCCAGAGATGCAGGCAACCACTGGAGGTTCTTTGGAGGACTCAGGGTCCAGAGTACCCCCCCAGTGTCAGGGAGAAGCTACCTAAGAGGCTGCGTAAGGGGGAAAACAGGCCTTGGTACAATTCCAGAGCCACAGATGACACTGCACCTCCCCCTCCCCCTCTGCCCAGTAAGCCAACAACGTGACTCCCGCCTGGTACCCAAGAGCTTGCCTTCCCATTCTCACCTCTACTTAGAAACAGCCCCCAAGGACAACTCATGGATACTGCAGTGTCTTCAAATATGAGCAACTCCAACCAAATAAAAGCAAACAGATGTGTCCTTATTCTCTCCAGCGCTGAGCCTTACTCTCCCCCAGGGCCCTTAATATGACTCTACTGAAAACCTCCTTCCTCAGTTCCTGGGTTCATCACCTTCTCCATCCTGGGAAGAGGAGGAAAAGGGGATCAAGAACAGATATTGACCAAAAGCAGAAGGGGAAGGGGCAGGAGACAAAATGTGTTTTCTGAAAAAATGGGGAGGAGGAGGAGGAAACATAAGTAGGTCACTGTCTTGCACCTATAATACAAAATGAAGAAAGTTTGTTTTGGAAGGTAAATCCTGGGGGATCTGACCCCCAAGCCCCAGTGTAGGGGCAGGAGGCCAATGGCAACAGCTGCCTGGTGTTGGTTGCTGAAGCGTTAAGAAGTGCCATGACGGAGCTGTCAGGAGGCCGCCCTTGGGAGACGGGGCTCAGTGTGCTGTTCCCACAGGGGCTGTGCGCTGAGGGTAGGGCTGGAGGCCACTTCTTAGCTTTCTTACTAGCTCCATGCTTGCTTGCTGCTAAGCACCCTCTCAGTTGCTACAACACGGGCTCTTGTTCTGCTGGGACTGCTCATGGAGATCCACACCCCGGCTTCAGCCTGCTGCACCCCCCAGATTCTGGGGTTCACTCTTTGGCAACTTCTTAGCTATTGCTAGGAAGAGATCATTCACATTCATAGCTGCCTTGGCTGACGTCTCTGTAAACAATAAGCTGTTGTCATCTGCATACGCCTGGGCCTCCTCATGCTCCACCACGCGCTTCTCTGCCAGGTCAGCCTGTTCCCTGCCAGGCGATGACAATACTAGGACTGGCCTGTCGCTGCAGTTCCTTCACCCGTGTCTTTACTTGGGCAAAGGTTACCTGATTAGTAATGTCATAAACTACAGTTGCAGCCTGGGCACCTCTGTAGTACATGGGAGTCAAACTATGGTACCGCTCCTGCCCAGCTGTGTCCCAGATTTCAAACTTGGCTGTGGTGCCATCTAGACAAACAGACTGGGTGAGGAAGGCCACTCCAGTGGTGCTCTCCTGGTGCTCATGGAACTGCCCTTTGGTAAAGCGTGATGCCAGGCTAGACTTCCCCACTGCAGATTCGCCCAGCAGGACCAATTTGAACTGGCGTATTTTGCTGGCCTGGGGCTGCCCATTGGGCCTGGCTGTGCCTCTGCTGGTCATGGCTAGATTATCAGAGTGGGAAAGGGTACAGGGAGGGGGATGCCACAAGGTGGCAAAGGGGAGGGGAGGGGACTTTCAGGCTTCAACAGTCATGGGCCCCATTTCCCTCCTATATATTATATTCTAATTTTAGAATTTGAGCCATTTGAATTGTATTCAGAATTCCTAACTACTTTTAATTGTGTTACTATCTGTATCAATCTGGGTCCAAGCAGGAGACCAAACAAACAACAAAAAACAAAAAACAAAATCCTTACATGAAACATCCCTATTTAAATCAAGATTTATTAAAGAATAAGATGTAAGAAAAATCTGTTTGGTACTCTAGGGCTAAGGGAAGTGCCCAAGGAAGAACAAACTAAAGGGGAAACTTCAAAGCCTGTGTGGGTAAAATTGTAATATTTCCAGAATTTCTCGCCTGGCTTTAGTGCATCTACATATCAACAGGTGTTCCTCAGGGGTGAAAAAGGATCATCTCCATATCAATGGGTAATTACCTGGGCAATGGAGGGCTTATCTGAACCTGAGAGGTTGGGGGGAGGTCTTGTTTGTTCCTGCTGGAGCAGGAGAGAGAAATGGCCTCAGACTGCAGTTTGTAAGCAATAAACAGGTTTTAAACTTTATTTCTCCTTTTGACTGATTTCAGTTTTAAAGGTATTTTGGCCCCAAGATTTCCTTTCCCTGGAGTTACAACCTCGAGTGCAGACCTCATTGGAGAAGGTAGAGCTGCAGCCTTTTGGATGACTGAAGTTCACTAGTTTTCCTAGGCCAAAGCTTGTCTGCAGTTCCATGCAAGCAGGAAACAACTCTCTGGGCAAGGGCAAGCCAGCCATTGCCACGAGGTAGGCTGTGAGCAGCCTAAGGGAGTGGGAGTTCCAGGTCAGACAAAGGGCTTCAGTCACACAGCGTGTGTGTTGAGAGAGCTGCAAGAAGATGAATACTAGACTGGTTTGGGGCCACAGCATCAACAAGTGCCACGTTCTGGGTGCATGGCTGGGGAAGAGCACTGCTTTCCTCCCATCCATTCCCCTGACCAGTGCTGTAGCCACTGGAACCAGCAGCAAAAGCCCCTTCCTCCTGCAATGTCCCTCCTATTTTCTCTACTGAGAAAGCTTAACATCATGCTCATCATCATAAAGGGAAAGGCCTAAAGGAGTTCTGTACCCCTGGGGAGAGGAAATCCCATGGAAAATACCTCTAAAAGCCAAAATCAATCAAAGGGAGAAATAAAGTTTAAAACTCGTTTATTGTTTACAAACTGCGATCCAGGGCTGTTTTTCTTTCCTGCTCTGGCAGAAGCAGACCAGCACTCCCTCCCACCTCCCAGGTTCAGATAAGCCCGGGTAATTACCCATTGATACAGAGGTGAACTACTGCTCTCCACCCCTGAGGAATGCCTATTGATAGGCAGATGCACGAAAGCCAGGTGAGATATTTTGGAAATATCACAATTTTACCCACAAGTTCTATGTATTATTACAGAACAGATATCAAAGTGATATCTGGAAATGAGTGTGGAGCTGAGAGACAATACATTGCTAACTGACAAAATATTTCTGGATGCTATGTTTTAGATACTGTGCTAAGAAGTAAAGATAGAAGGACCTATGAAATATATTCTTGTCTTCATAGTCCATTTTCCACTAGGGTATTTCTATGTCCTATAACCATACCTGGCACAAAATAGGTGTCTCACTAATATCTGTTGAATGAATGAATGGTCTAACTGCAGAGACAGATATGAAACTATCATACAGTGTGCTAAGTAATATAGATAAAAATAAGTCCTATGGTACCACATAGGTAAAAAATTTTTTCCTAGGGAAAGGGACAGAGTAGGGCAGAGCTGAGCTTTAAAGAATTTAAATAACAAGCGAAGGCAGAGAAGCATGTTTTAGATAATGGGGGCCTCATGAGTGGATAGGTAGAGGTGTTGAGACAGGAATCATGGGTGTAGTCAGAGTAGAGTGAGGGCCTGGAGGTCAGAGCTGTGTAGCAACATGCAAGGAAACCCCCTACCAAAGTTCCATGCTAATCATTAAGCTCTGGAGTCCTTCTTCAGTAAGATTAGTTAATATTCCCCAGATAAAGGAAAGTAGCCCATGTTTTTATTATGCTAATCATTTGTAATGTGTAAGATTCACTTCAGCATGCTAAAAGGCCCAGGCCTATGTGCTGTTTTTCCTCCTTCAGACCTGATGAGCTTATTTGCAACCTGAGCAATTAATAATGGCAAGCAAGCCCAGCCGTAAACAACATAGTAAAAGCAGGAAGGATTCCATGTTAAAAATAAGATTGCAGGTGGCTCCTTCCTTTTATCCTGCTTCATGTGTTCTTGTAGAAGCTGCATAATCACTTGTGTGGTATGACTTCTCCCAAATAATACGTTATTAAGACTGAGGTTTTTGAGAGAGGATTTGGGTTGTTTTCATACTGCCCCTTAGCAAGGTGGCTTCCTGTGCCCACAGCTCTCTGTGGTGCACCTGTGCTGCTCTATCCCCCCGGCCGCACCCCTTAAACCTGGCCTGATGACTTACTTTGACTAATCAGAAGCAACAGAAGTGATGTCATGAGTCTTCCGACGCTGAGCCTCCGGAGTTCTTGCAGGTTCCTGTCCCCCTCCTCTGGGTTGCTGCTTCCTTGTGAACGAGACTGGCTGGCTTCTGAGAAGAGAATCACAGCAAGAGAAAGACCCAGTGGGGAGTCTGGGCTACTTGGGTGGAACTAATTAAATCCAGCCCCAGCTTAATTTCCAGCTAAGTGTGACCTCAGGAGGTAACTCAGGCCAGAGCACCCAACCAACAGAGTCCCAAGACCTAATAACCTTTGTTGTTTTAAGACACTAACTTTAAGGATGGTTCCCTGGGCAAACAGAAAACTGATCAAAGACTTAGCCTGGCTGTGCCTAGAGAGCAGAGCCTGAGGCCAAAGGCTGCTTTGCTTCCACTTTCCAGGGGTGCAGGATGAGGGGACAGGGAGTAAGGCAGTGAAGGAGGCGGGCAGTACCAGGAAGCATTACCAAGGAGGTGACCGCTTGTTACTCGCCATAACTGACCGCTCCATTTGAACAGCCTCTTCTAGGAGGCATTTGAAATGCTGCTTCTCAGGACAGGCTGTCTGGGGAGAGGAGAAGAAGAAAGCTTTCATCTTCAGGCTCCCACCTCCCATTGATCCATTAATTATAAATTAATTTATGACCTACAGGATGTAAGCTGTTCTACACTCCTGGTTTCACATTTCTGAGCACTTAGCAGTTCCTGGGGAGTCTCTCCAATAGAGATATCTCAATGGGACTCAAGTGGCCCACTGCAAATTGCTATCTAGTTGTGCCATTTGGAGTGAGTTGGAGCCTGTTCAGGGTTGTCCCCTTTAGCAGTAATTGGAACAATGGGGCAAGAGGCCCAAGCAGGACAGGGCAGATCTGAAGGAATCGGAGGTGGCCTTTGTGCCTGACATAGGACTGGTAAGTGACTGGTACATTAGTGCTGGCTGAACCTCTAATCGATATACTGTCCTTCTTAGTTAATACAAGCACATGATGCAACTATACACACATACCCTACACAAAATTCTTAGATGATTACAATGATATGACTTGCCAGTCTGTAGTCAGGTAATTTTTAAAGATTCTTTTCTCCTTCAAAAGTGTACTATGAAGTTTCTTTCATTGTAAAACAATATACGCTCATTTTAACAATTCAAACCATTCAGACATTACCTCTTCCCTGATGTAATTCATACTGTACTGTCCCAAGTATTATATATGTGCATGTGCAAACAGATACATAAATGCGCATGCGCATTTGTATACAAGGAGTTACATTTTTTAAGCAAAAGTGAGATTGGGCTACTTATTGTATAATAACTTGCTGATTTTCATTTTCTAAAGTATATCATCATGTAGCCACTTTGGAAATCATTTGGCAGCTCTTCAGTATATTAAAGTGGAGTTATGACATGACCCAGGAATTCTACTTTTAGGTTTAAACCTAAGAGAAATGAAAACAAATGTCCACATAAAAACTTCTACATGAATGTTCATAGTAGTGATAAGGAAAATATTCAACACAGCCGTCAAGGTCAGCAAACCCCTTTTTCCCTCCAGTTGGCAGAGCCCCCCCAGCTCCCTCCTGCCCTCCTCCAGGCTCCTGCTTTGCCCTGTGCATGCTGAAATGCCACATAGCAAAATAATATAAATGCTCCCCTTGCTTGTGCTCAGGGAGGCCTTTGGAGATTACTCCCCTCTGGGCCCGCCGGTGTAAAATAAACCTCAACACTCCAAGCTGCTTGGTTCTTCCGTCATAATCCAGTCCAGGTTTTCCAGTATTTTCCGTAACAGTAGCACTGTGTGTAATAGCCAGAAAGTATTAACAACCAAAGTTTCCATCAGCTGATGAATGAATTTCTTAAAATGTGGTTTATGCACATACAGTGGATTATTATTTATCAATAAAAAGAGCCAAGTACCTTGCATGCCTTAACATGGCTGAACTTTGATAACATGTTAAATGAGAGAAGCCAGTCTCCGAAGACCACATATTATATGAATTCATTTGTATAAAATGCTCAGAATTACCAAACCATATGTCTTAGCTCATTTGGGCTGCTATAGAACTAAATACTGTATATTGCATAGCTTGTAAACAACAGAAATTGATTTCTCACAGTTACGGAGGCTGGTGCAAGGTTAGGGTGCCAGCATGGTCAGGTAAGGAAGGGCCTTTCCAGGGTCACAGACTTGAGGTGTCCTCACATGCGGACGGGGCTGGGGAGCTCTGTGAGGTCTCCCTTTACCAGGACACTAATCCCATTCCTAAGGCCCTGTGTACCTCCCAAAGGCCTCACTTCCTAACACTGTCACATTGGGTGTGAACATTTCCACGTGTGAATTTGGGGACACAAACATTCAGACTGCAGCACCACAGTGAATTAATAGTTTTCTGGGGTTTGGTGGTGTTGGTAAGATAAGAAAATGAAGAGTGACAGCTGATGGGTACAAGTTCTCTTTTTTAGGGTGATAAAAATGTCCTGACTTAGTGGTGCTGGTTGTACACGCCTGTGAATGCACTAAAACTCACTAAATTGTCTTCGTTAAAAGGGTGAAGTTTGTGGCTTGCAGATTATATAATAAAACTATTAAAAATGTATCACGGACATTTCACAGGTCATTACATACAAAACCAGGGCTTCACAGTTGCAAAATAACACCTTATAGCCTGCATCTAGTGTAATTTATTTTAGCATTCTTATGTTAATAGAATTCAGACTTCTTTCCAGTTTTTTGCTATTCACAGTACTCCAGTAAATATTATGGTAGGTATATGTTTTCACTTCTCTAAGTTAGATAACCACAACTAAAGTTGTTGGACCCAATTGCATACACCTATTTAATTTTAATAGTTGCTGCCAGATTAATTTATGAATAGAAAATAGCAGTTCACCCTTATAGCAATAGTAAATGAGACAGTTCATTTTCTTACACTCTCACCAGCACTGGATGTAATCAATCTTTTTAACTGGTGCAAATACAGAGATAACAATGAGTCGTTATTGTTTCAATTTGCATTAAAACACTGTTAGTAAAAACAGTTTCACGTGTTTATTAGGTATTTGCATGTTCTCTTTTGTACAGTTTTTTCCCCTAATATTTTGCGAGGTTTTTACTAGTTTTTTTGATGTATCTTTTTCTACACATACGAAGGGCTTCTTGATGTAGTTGTGCTGTTAAGCCTTCGCCTGCCATATGTTTTCAACAACAGGTGACCCTGGTCAACGCAGGGGTTAGGAGCACTGACCCCCAACCCATGCTGCCAAAAAATCCACACATAGCTTTTGACTCCCCAGAAAATATAACTACTAATAGCCCGCTATTGACCAGAGACCTTACTGTAACAAAGTCAAGGAACATATATTTTGTGTGGTATATGTATTATGTGCTGTATTCCAATAATAAAGTAAGCTAGAGAAAAGAAAATGCTTTTCTGAATTGTTGCAAACCTCCAAAAACATTTTCCAATATATTAATAGAAAAAATATCCATATATGAATAGACCCACATAGTCCAAACCTGTGTTTGTTTAAGGCTCAACTGTTCCCATTTTCTTTTGTTTCTGGTTTTGCTCAGCTGTCTATTGCCATATGGATCATTTCAATTTCTATGAGATAAAAATCTGTCAATATTTTATAGCTCCTGGGTTTCCTATATAACTTAAGAACTGCCCATCTCAGCTCCCAAGGTTATAGTAATAAAAAAATTATACTATATTTTAGTTTCATTTTTCACAATTAGATATTTATCCCAAATTTTGTATATGATGTAGAGTACATGTCTAATTTTTAATTTTCCCAGATGGTATTTTCCTTTGTGCAGTAAGCAGTGAATTCAGCTTTGTCTTATTAATAGGTTGTGTTCAGGATGCTTGGGGAAGATTCCACATTGCAAACTCCAAAGATTGAACCCCAGTTCCCATCTCGGGCAGTCTTTTGACTGCATGTAATATATCGCTAATTTCTTTGCTTTTTTATGCACTTGGCCTTAGGGATACCAGAGCCCTGCTGCCTTTTGTCCCACCTCACGGGCCTCTATGTTCTCTGTTAGTAAATGTAGCTTCTCCTCCAACCTGCTAATGTAGGAGTACCGGTCTTAGTCCTCTGGTTTCCTCTTCAGATGATGACCCCCCGATTTGTACCTTTCTTTTGAATTGATTAAATTTTAACATTTACTCAACATGTGACTCAAATATTAATTCATCTCAAATTTAAATTGGACTCTTAATTCTGACTGTACTCGCTAACCCCTTCCCCGAACCAATTAAAAAACAAAAACAGAAAATCCCTGTTCCGCCCCTATGTCCTGCATCTTACACAAATAAACATCTCACCCAGTGGGCCAGGCCCAAGTTCTTGGAATCAATTCTCCTTCCTCTCTCTCTCTCCCAAACCCCAGTCCGATCTGTGAGAAAGTCCAATTGGCTCTGCCTTCAAGGCGCATTGAGGTTCCAACGACTTCTCACCCCCCTGCCCGCTAACAGCCCAGGTCCCCTTCATCTCTTTCTTCCTGGAATGTTGCCATAGATTCCTAACAGGGCTTCTCATTTCCACTCTTGACTTCCTCTCATCTACTTGCCATAAAGATGTCACAGTGATCTCTTTACAAAGTCAAATCTCCTCAACTCAAACCGGGAGCTTCCCATTTCACTGATTAACAGCGAAGCATGGTTTTCTGATTCTGGGCAACCTTTCCGACCTCCTCCCCTTTGATTCTTGCCTGTTCTTACTTCTATTCCTGGAAGACAACAATATTCGCCCACTTCTGAATCATGGTACTTCCTTCATCCTATTTCAGATTTCTTAACATGTTCTTTTTTCTTCATAGCACTACCTGGTAATATATTGTACATCTGTATATTTATCATCTTTCTCATTTACTAGGATGAATATTCCTTGGGACAGTACTTAGCCTGCTTTCTTTATTGTATCTTAGTACCTGACACTTATTAGGCACTCAACAAGTATTTGTTGAATTAATTAGGCAATTGTTGGCTTGAATAATTAGTGAATTAGCTACTTAACTGACATGTCATCTTTTTTCATCCATTAAGTTGCCTAGATCTGTTTCTGGACATTCTGACACTGATCTGTTTCTATCTATCTATTATATTCTTTTGATTACTGGGAAATACTGGTAAGTTCTAATATTTGGCAGTATAAATCTCCTTTTGACTGTGTGTTTTAAATTTTTCTTGCCAGTTCTTCCATATGGGCTACCAAATATTATCTTTATTATCATTGTACAGTTATATAAAATATACTTTTGGAATTAAGTTACATTCAGATATGCCACAATACTCAATATATTTAAGCCTTCCTAGTTTTATAGATTTTTAAATATTTCTCCTGGACATTTTAGTAGTTGTCACTATTGTATATATATTTGATGTTTATTTTATTGTTATTAAACTCGATTTTTAAATATTTCCTTTATATCTACCAACTTCAACATTTTTTTTATTCTAGTAGGTTTTTCAAGAATAAGCTATTTATTTTGAACTAATTTTAGATTTACAGAAAATACACCTACACCCAATTTATTCTATGAATATCTATATTACCATGGTATTTTGTCACAGTGAACATTGTGACATTATTATTAGTATTGGTACATTATTTTTAATTAACCAAATACAAACTTTATGTGGTTTTCACTAGTTTTTCCACTAATGTCCTTTTCTGTTCCAGGATCCAATCTGAAATATGACGTGGTGATTGTAACGCGTTACTAGTCTCCTCTTGTCTGTCAATGTTTCTCATTCTTTCCTTATTTTGAGGAGTATTGACCAGATATTTTCTGGAATGTGCATCAATTTCATTTTGTCTTTGTAAAAATTAGGCTGGGGTTAATGCCCCTCTGATCATATCCCGTCAGGAGGTCCATGCTGTCAACATGACATTATCCCTGGTGATGTGAACCTTAACCATCTGGCTGAAGTAGTGTTTGCCAGGTTTCTCTGCTATAAAATTCTTTTTTTTCTCCTTCACATACTCTGTTTTTTGGAAGGAAGTCACTAAGTTCAGCCCATACTCAAGGGGAAAGGAGAATAATTAAGTTCCATCTCCTTGAGAAGAGTGTCTACGTATCTTATTTGGAATTGTTCTGTATGGAAGATTGTTTTTCTTCTCCCTGTTTATTCATTCATTTATGTATTCAATAAGCAGTTTATATTTACTTATACAAACATGTACTCATGGATATTTATTTTCTTTTGGGTTATAATACAAGGCCACACCATTTTGTTGCTCAAATTGTTCCATTTTAGCCTATGGAGCTCCTTCAGGTTGTCGCCTATCTTCCTTTGGTATGACCTCTCTAATAGGTTTTTAGATGAGCTGTCAGGATTTTGTTACTTCTTGAAGTTTCTGTGATTGTATATCTAAAATTTGCTTCTTTTCTTCCTGATTTTAATGGCTATCTCCATCCTAACCTGTCTAAAGTCCATAAATGTTCAATGCATTCTAGTTTCCTGTATTGCACATGATAAATTTGATGCTTTTTAAAATTCTCTTTCCTTTGTAAGTATTCAGTTCTCTCTTATTGGAAATTTATAAAAATTTGCCTTTATCTTTGGAGTTTTGGAATTTCACCAGGAGATCTAGCAAATGTCATCTTTCATTGATTTTTGCCTATGATTCAGTGAGTCTGAAATTAAAATTTTTTTTAGCTCAAGAAACTTTTCTTCTGTTTATTCTTTGAGTATAATATATATACTGTATGTTTTTGTACAACAAAGCTTCTGTGTTCACACATTAGATTTTCTGTCTATCCCTTGTGGCCTTACCTTTTCACTCATGCTTCCTGAGACTTTTTATTTAGGCTCTCTGTCATGATGTATTTGCCCTGTTCGATCTTTCAAAACAAAAGAACCATGCTCAGCAGGCCACTTTTTAAAAATCTCTCTTGACTTTTTAAAATTTACAAATATTTTTTTAAACTTCCTGGAAACTTATGTCCTCTATTTACATCACTGTAAGGATTCGTTTTATATTTTTAGTGCTGTTAGCTTTTTATTATTTTTAATTCCAACTTCATAGGAACCACCTGTCCTAGTTCATGGGCTTATGATCTTCAAGATTCCCTCTCTCGTGGTCATGCCGAAGCTATTGGGTCTGGGCTCCAAGCCCACCCGTCTCTTCTTTCTTTGTGGAGATGGACCTGGGCCTCTGCAAACTCCTTTGTCGGGTAGCTCCCTGTTCAGTTTTGCCAACAGGACACAGAGGGAGATTGGATGATGGGGTAGGGAGGGGACACAGTCACTGCTGTTTTCTTCCTGTTCTTGTCTGTCAGCCCCAGCAATGCTGCTTTCTCCGGGCCATTGGTTTCAGATGGCAGTTTCGTTCACCCTCCTGGAATGGGCCTCAGGGGCCTCTTGGTTTCTAATACTGGCTGGATGATGCTCTCCTCCTAGCATTTCGAGTCCAGTCCCACAGGGCTCCTCTTCATGCTTTTATGATGTTGAACCATATGAAATTGCTGATATTTAAACAGTTTGATTTAACAACAGAGCAATTTTGTGTAATTCAAACCAGGACCAGCTCCACAATTTGTAGATTACACTGCAAAATGAAAATGAGGAGCCCCTTATTGAAGAATTATTAAGAATTATGAGACTGTGACAGTAGAGCATGAGGCCAAGCACAGGACCTCCCTGAGCCCGGGATGTTAGTCGCAGACCTGTGAAGCCCTGCTGCCAACTAGTAAGTCCCAATAAGCCCAACTTCTTGCCTTACTTTCCCTGGCCCTGTGGGGTGGCAGTTGCATTTAGCAGTTACTGTTTTTATATTGCCTCAGTTTCCCTTTTTTTAATTTTCATTCTCCAATATCTGTTTAAACAATTCCCTTTATTATGTTTACTACAATAATTGGCATGCTTTCTTTTCTCCTGAGGGTCCCCTGACTAATCCCTCTGAAATTTCTTACAGTATTTGACCTCTCATATTAATAGTTGTATAAACAGGGACCCCTCTCTTAAGGTGGGCTTTCAGGGGATATCAGGAAAGTCACATTGTTTTCTAACAAGAGGTCAAAACATCGAAGTCAGAAACTTACATATCGACTGAGACATGTTCAAAATAGTTAAAAAATAGGATATAAATCTTTGCTTTCCCTAGTTCAGATTTCAGTATTCTGTTGCATGTCTTTCCTACAGAAATGGTTCTACCAAGAAGTAGGTTTTATGCTCAGTTAAGTGGTATTGACATTAAATTCCAGGGTATGTTTAAGACTAGCAACACTGCAAACTTTTTAAAGACTTTGCTGAAATCCAGACTCCCCCCCAGAATCTCTTTATATTGAGACAACACAGTTATTCTATGGGAAACAGTATTGCCTGTGTTTGGTAGGGTCAGAAAACAATATTTGATTTTGCTCTTAGAGTGAATGTTAACATCCAGAGCACTAGATGGGGGTCTTTGTTTGTTGCTAAACAATTAGACACATGTTGGCTTGCATTTCCACGAGAGCCTGGCATTAATCAGAGCCTGTTGGAATCTAACTGCTGATTGTTTGGACGGATAGAGAGAGTACATCTGTGTTGCAATGAATCCCATGCATTCAAATGACCCTTAAAACAGTGGAAGCTAAGTCAAGGCAGCAACTCTAAATCTGGAAACGCTGATATGCGTGAGTATAACCCCCATGTGAATGTGCTTGGTGGAGAAATGTTTTTGTCTTGTTAGGGAACACACGTTAATGCAAATTTGAGAAAGAGACGTTATCACTGTTAATGGCAATTCTGTTTTTGAGCTACTTACAGAGACAGAAAATATTAAATAGCCTTTATAAAACTGTTAATTACATCTGATTTGAACTTCATTTGAAACTCCAGAATATGAGAGAACCCTGAGTTTCCTGTGAAGTACAAAAGCCTAAATGAGAATTTGGCACCTGAGAGACAGCTGACTGACAATACAGTGTCACTAAGCTTGAGGAGCTCCCCCTGGCAGTTAATCCAAACTCCACTCAGCTGCCAGGTCTTTAGGGATTCGTCTGAGCCCCGCAGAGTGCATCCGGGACAGAAGATTCATATGTCAAAGCCTTAGCTCTGCTTTCCTTGACAACCAACGCAGATGGGCACATGACAGATTTCTGCAGCCCGGTACCTGGGCCGGTGTGCACTGACAGCGAGGATGACGAGCAAGTCTGGGGCCTCAAACGTCGTGGCCTCTTGTTCCATCAGGCTGGCAAGGCTTTTGGAGACATATGGTTTGGGAAGAAATGTTTTGTTTCAAACATGTATTGGGAGAAAGAAAGAATCTACTTCTCACTGACACTTACAGTGGGGTGTCTATCAAGTTGTATATTTATCTGGGGAAAACAACATAATCGTTTTTTTGTTGGTCCAATTAAATCTAAAGTCTATCCTGAGTAAAACTTTACCTATGAAAACTGCTACACTTATTCCTAATAATATTGTCCAATGCCTGCAAATGCATCACCTTCTTGACTAAAGTATGTGCATAGTAAAGTTGAACATGAGATTCAAATGAGGCATGTGCAGATTCCACGTACAGTTAGTTTCACCCAGATCCTTTATTTGCCTTGCTTTATAACCTGCTTACAAACAAGTCCTGTAAGTTCCAGTTGACCATGAACTTGCCAAGGCCTTGCTTGTGTCAGATTTTGTGCCCTGTTAATGCCCCCCTGGACTGTAAGGGATTGCCTTCTTCTCGGCCTTACTCCACATTGGCTTTCTGAGCACCTGTTGTGGACATGGAGATTGCAAACTACTGGAGAACACATCAATGGGAGTGCTCATGCTCTTTCTACTTGAATAACAGATATTAAATCACCACTTTAATGTGCCGTTTCCATAGAAGGAAAGCTATTTAAGAAAAGAGTCGATGTTGCAAGTACTAAGGTACCTGAGATTGTGCTGCAGAAGCAGCTGATCACGGCTCGCGCTCTCAGGATGTCTTCGCTTGCTGGAAACTCTTGTAAATAGGGTTGCAGCATCTCCCAGGACCTGAGCTCCTCACCGTATGTCCCAGGTGAACTTGTGCTAGCTGGGTCATGTTCAGTGTTTCCATGTCCATCCGCTCTCTGCATCCCAACTTGTAGAAACAGCGATACCTCATTTGCATAGCTTTTTATGTTTTTCGGTGGTTGGACTCCCTCCTGAGATGGACAGTCAGGGTTAAAATTTCTGTTTTGCTGCTTATTAGCTGCATCAATTTGTACAAGTTACATATCCTCTATGTACCTCAGTTTTTTTTTTCAATAAAATGAGGGCAATATTAGTACCTTGTAATAGGGCGGTTTACAAATCAAATGACATATATAAAAAGCACTTAGTGCCTGGCATGGAGTAAGTTCTGTATGTGTGTTAGCTATTAGTATTATTTGATCCTCACATAAATCTTTGAGATAAATTTGAATAATTATCCCTTTCAAATGAGAAATCTGATGTTTGGGGATATTGAATAAATGGCTCCAGGCTTCATTTCTAGACAGTGGCAGGATCGGGACCAGAATCTGACCCCTAGTCACGCTCTTCCCACCACTCTGCCAGCACACAGCAATGAGGAGCTGCTCGAGGGCAGGGCCTGTGCCCCCAGTCCTCTGTGTCACCTCAGGCACCACAGAGGCATAAACGCTGACAGCCCAGAAGGAAGCCAGTGAGGACGCGGGCTGAGCAGCCGGCGGCAGGCTCGGTTCCCTTGGGGGGGCCCTCCGCGCATCTCCAGAGGGACATTCTCTATCCCTCTCTATTCGTCTCTGTAAGGCTTTGGCTAAATAGGACCTGGTACAAAAGACTGAGATTTTAGGTAGAGGCTTAATAGTAATCTGTGGGACGTAATTTTCATTTGCACATCACTCCAGATCACGCAGGGTCACCAGAGACTGAACATGGATTTTTCTTGCCACCGGGTTTGGGAATCCTGGGGCCTCCCTGCTTTACGCTGGTCTTCCGTCTCCCCAGGCTTGGCACTGTCTTTTAACATGCTTGGAGTTGTCCTGGAGCAGAGCTTTCGTCTTTCCAGGGATGCATCACTGCCAGTCTGTGTGGGTGTGTAGCTGTCCACGCCGGCCTCCAGCCTCTTCCTTACTCCCACTCTCTTGCAGCTGGACCCACTTCCATGCACCCCTTACAGAAGCCCACCCTCCTCCTGCTGAGGCCTCTTGGGAAGAATAATCTGTATCTCTGCTTCAGGCCCTTCTCTTGTGGAAAGTCACTCTCCCCAGGAAAACAACGCTCCTTTTTCTCTGTGCATTTGGCCTTGGAGGAACTTGGATAGGGTGTAAACTTGGTGGATACTGCACCCCTTCCAAGATGATTAGAGCCAAGGGAAAACGTGGTAACCGGCTCTGATAGAGTCTTGGGGAAATGCTATAGAGGTCAAGGTAGAGTTTATAGAAGTGATGTTTGAATCAGCATTTTCAAGACTTCATTCTCTGGCTATTTTGAGTCATGATCTGCATTTAACACACACATGTTCGTGTTCATGAAACACGCACACACACACACACACACACACACACATATAACCTGACTGATGCAGGAAATTGAATAAAAAATTTCTTTCTTTCCTACTTATGTAGGAAAATAGCTGTCCTAATTTTGAATTATTTCATACTATGGTTCACTGTATCATTACTTATTCATTTATTTGTCCTTCTTTCCTCCATTCAACAAACATTTGCTAAATAACTCACAGTTTGCCAGCCACGGGCAGTTTCCGATGGATCAGCAGGCACCTTGTCCTGGAGCGGCCCTGATCCCACCCCCTCCTCGGAGCTTCTCAGCCTCGGCTATCATCACGTTTCTCACTCTGCTCCAGGCCTCTCTCCTCCCTCAGATTCTTGTTTGAACCCCCAAAATGATCACTTTCTAAACAGGGATATTATCATAGCCTTTTCCTACCTGGAAATCCTTGATGGCTTCCCCCTGCCTAATGATGGGGTGCAGACCCCTTTCTCTGGTGGTCCAAGCTCCTCTCACTCTGGTTTCTGACTTCTCTTCCTGTATCAGCTTGTGCAGCTACCTTCTTTCTTTCTTTTTTTCTTCTTTTTTTAACAGTTTATACCAGCTTGCATTCAACAGTTCAACCTTTTCCAACTAAAGGGAAATGCAGTCTTATATTAAATGCCCACATATAACAAATAAAAGAAATAATAAAATAAAAAATATAAAGAGCATCTGCTATGTAACAAAAATACTGAGGAACTTTATGTTACAGTCTTTTTTTTTTAAACTAAGGTATCATTGATATCTATCTTACGAAGGTTTCACACGAGCAACATTGTGGTTTCAACATTCACCCATATTAGCATGTAGCACCCCCACCCCATTGCAATCACTGTCCATCAGGTTAGTAAGATGTTATAGAGTCATTACTAGTACTTGTCTTCTCCCTGCTGTACTGCCTTCCCTGTGACCTACCTATATTCTGAGTACTAATTATAATACCCCTAAATCCCCTTCTCCCTCCCTCCCTACTCACTTTCCCAACCCCCTTCCCTTTGGTAATTGCTAGTCCCTTCTTGGAGTCTGTGAGTCTGCTGCTGTTTTGTTCCTTCAGTTTTGCTTTATTATTACACTCCACACATGAGTGAAATCATTTGGTACTTGTCTTTCTCTACCTGTCTTATTTCACTGAGCAAAAAAACCCTCTAGCTCCATCCATGTTGTTGCAAATGGTAAGATTTGTTTTCTTCTTATGGCTGAATAGTATTCCATTGTTTATATGTATCACATCTTCTTTATCCATTCATCTACTGATGGACACTTAGGTTGCTTCCATATCTCAGCTATTGTAAATAGTGCTGTGATAACATAGGGGTGCATATGTCTTTTTGAATCAGGTATCTTGTTTTCTTTAGGTAAATTCCTAGGACTGGAATTCTTGGGTCAAATGGTATTTCTATTTTTAGATTTTGAGGAACCTCAGTATTGTTTCCCACAACAGTTGAACTAATTTACATTCCCACCAGCAGTGTAGGAAGGTTCCCATTTCTCTGCATCCTTGCCAGCATTTGTTGTTCCTTGTCTTTTGGCTCTTGGCCATCCTAACTGTGCAAAGTGTATCTCAGTGTGGTTTTAATTTGCATTTCCCTGATAATTAGTGATATAGAGCATCTTTCATGTACCTGTTGGCCATCTGAATTTCTTCTTTGGAAAAGTGTCTGTTCTGTTCAGACCCTCTGTCCATTTTTTAATCAGGTTATTTGTTTTTTGGATGTTGAGCCATGTGAGCTCTTTATATATTTTGGATGTTAATCTCTTATTGGATATGTTGTTTATGAATATATTCCCCCATACTGTAGGATGACTTTTTGTTCTGCTGATGGTGTTCTTTGCTATACAGAAGCTTTTTATTTTGATGTAGTCCATTTGTTCAGTTTTGCTTTTGTTTCCCTTGCCCAAGGAGATGTGTTCAGGAAAAAGTTGCTTATGTTTATATTCAAGAGATTTTTGCCTGTGTTTTCTTCTATGAGTTTTATGGTTTCATGGGTTACATTTCAGGTCTTTGATCCATTTTGAGTTTACTTTTGTGTATGGGAATAGACAGTAATCCAGTTTCATTCTCTTACATGTCAGCTATGTTCTCTTCCGTTCCCTTTGCTTGGTTCCAAAAGAAGTATTACCCCTCTCCCCAAGCTTGTTTCTCCCTGTCCTCAACTCTGCTTGCCAAGTGTGTGCAGCAGTTCAGATGTGAGCTTTTGTCTCAGCCACGCAGCAACCATCAGGCCATCGTTAGTCTTTGTTGTAGAGGTCATAGTAGCAATACTGTATTCATTCTATCTACATTATCTCCTTTAATCTTTACTATAAGACTTACCTTCATAGCACAGATGAAGAAACTAGGGCTTGAGACATATTGGCAATTTAGGATGATAGATATATCTCAAACAATCTCCTTTCAGGATTCTCACCTTGGCTTTTGAATCAATAGCTTGTCCAAGGTCATGTAGCTAATTAGTAGTGGAGTAAAAATTTGACTCAGACTCTCTGATTTCAAAGCCTGTATTTTTTTATCACAGGCTGATGATACTGACTTTCTTGTTTCTAAATCCCTAGTACATAGCACTAGGCAAACTGACTAAATGAATGCGGGCAAATGGAGTAAAGTTTGTGGATTCAGAGTTCTGGAAAACTTCACATGATGTGGGAGAAAGGGTTGAGAGTAAGAGGTATGACACTGGCATATGAGTGAGAATTCTGGGTCAAACTAACATGAGTCTTCTTAAATTTTTCTTAGCTTGTCAACATTGTGAGCAAAAAAGCCAGGGTCTGAATCCTCAGAAGACTGTGCCTGATGCATCCCTCTGCTGACCTGTATTGTCATCACACACCCTACAAAGCCTTTCCAGGGTCTGCACTCAGCAAGCCCAGAGGACTCTAGGGGTGCCATATGTCCTTCTCATCCTAAAAGAAGCTGAAAGGTGGACTGCTGAGGGCCCCTCCCTTCTTCCCTGGATCTGTCTTCACAAGGCCTGAAAACTGGCAAAGTGACCTTGAGAAAACGGAGGGAGACAGTGAGAAAGAGTGAAAACAATCACTTTCCTTTTTGTAGAGTAGCTAAAATAGAAATTACCTTAATATTATCAATACAGAAAACTTTTATCAGCTGCCAGGAATCAATGGGTTGCCTCCTGTTTCATAAGAAATATTCAAGATAAATGACTTATATAACGTAAAAGTAACAAAAATTTTTAGAAGTGTCCAAATGGGGAAACATGCATTTGAGCCATGCCTTTGAAATGTACCTATAAACCACTGTTGGACTCGGCCCTAGGGAATCCACAAAGGAGAGGAAATTTATACTAATGGGAAGAATAGAATGTGCCTTTTTCATGGAATGACATCAAGAGCATTAAATAAATTATTCTGAGCCCTATTTTATTATAGCAGATGGTGAGTAATCTATCTAAGTCATGGGAGTATTGTTAGAAATTCATCACCTAAGATGTACTATAGATCTTCTTTTAACCTTTTCATGTTTAAAGAATAAAGGTATTCCATTCTATTTCCTTAAAGAAGGTCCTACCAAGTATCATATATGTTAGCAATTCCATTGGGAAAGAATTACTTTGAAAGAAAGTGTAAGTGTACAAAGAACCACAGACATTTGTGTATGTGGGAGGGAGCAGAGGGGTGGAAGGTGCGCATGAGGGTGCAGTTCTGAAGTGACAAAGTGGAGAAGACAATACGATTATGTTTATTTATATTCAAAAATGTTTTAAAGTTAATTCCTGAACTGAAACCAAAACCCACCACCCAACCACCCCCTACCAGCACATCTTAAGGTTGAACATCATTATTTATGATCGGGAGACAGAACAGCCTAGTGGTTAAGAGAATAGGCTTGGAATCTAACTAGACTTGCCAAATCGTTACTTGGTTAAATAGCCCTTAAAATAAATACTCAGTCCTTGAGACTTTTTCTCCATTGCCAGATGGACTTTGGTTGTTTGCCAGGTTGTGCTAGTGGTGCAGTTACTGTGTTCTGATCATACTGTCTCTACCCAAACCCTTACTTAACCCTTAACCTTATGGGGCATAGGCTTTTATGATCCCTATTTAATGGTTTAGGTGTCAAAATATGTGTATGACGTGTGCTACAAAATGTTCTTGAGAGAAACTGAAGAAGACCCAGGTAAGTGGAGCAATTACTATGTTTATGAATTGGGAGATGTAATGTGGCTAAGATACCATTCTCCCTAAACCAGTCTGGACATACACCACAGTCCAAATGTCTGTTTGTTTTGTTGTTGTTGGTGTAAATTAAAAAAAAATTTCTCAAAGCTTGACAAAAAATCAAACTTGGAACAGAGTCAACAAATTAAAAAAAAAACCCCACCAGTGTTGGGACTCTTATGTTACTTGATTTGAAGACCTTATGAAGCTACATTTCAATAAGGCAACAAATTATCCAACATACATAAACAGAAAAAAATTGAACACTTTACTTAGTAAGATGTACAGATGGCAACCATATGGAAAGATGCTCAACATCTTAGTTACTGAGGGGATCATAATTAAAACCACGAGATACTTTTACACACCATCTAGAATGTCTCATTTAAAGGGACTACTAAAATGGTTGTTTTTAAAGATGGCAAGTATCTACAATTCTTATAAACTTCAAGTGAGGATGTAAAATGGTACAACTACCTTGGAAAACAGTTAGTTTCTTAAAAAGTTCAACACGAACTGACCAAACAGCCCACCATACCACTCCTATAGATATTTACCCAAGAGAAATGTAAATACACAGCCACATATAGACTTGTATGCAAATCTTTATGGTAACTCTATTTGTAAAAAGCACAAATTGGAAATAATCAAGTGTCCATCAAATAGTGAATGGTTGAATGAATTCAATGGAATAATACTCAGCAATAAATAGGAATGAACTATTGACACATGAAACAACAAAGATAAATATCAAAAAAATTATGCTGATTGAAAGAAATCAGACAAAAAAATGTTTTGTCCATATGATAAAATTCTAGAAAATACAAATTAATCTATAGTGACATAAAGACATTTCTGGCAGGGTGAAATAGGAAAGAGTGGATTTTAAGGGCAGGAGGAGACTCTTGGGTGTCATGCACATGTTCATCTTGATTGTGATGATGGTTTCAAAGTTGTATACATTTATCCAACCTATCAAGTTATATACTTTAAACATGCAAAGTTTATTGAAGCTCTAGTATTTCTAAAGAAGCCTTCACATTTTTGAAACAATCAGAAGAAAATTCATTACAACTTAGGCAAAGGCATATTTTCTGAGTTTTTAGAATTTGCATTTGCATTTACATGATTAATATAATATTAACAAGTTTTCTGCCATTTTTCAACACCATAAGACCTTCCTTACTAGGAATTATAAACTCCTTAGAGACATTTGCATTTAAAGTCTCATACTGTGGTAAACTGCACGAGTCGGTGTGCAGGTATGGTTGCTGGTCTTGGCCATGAGACCTATGCTGGCCTGAAAATGTGTCACTTTGAAACAATTTAAAATGCTGTCTATCTATGCCTTTATCAGTAACACATTATTTTAATTATGGTCATTTAATAAGATGTTTACTATCTGGCAGTGCTTGTTGGAATCAGGCTAAAAATCTCTGTGCTACTATATTTGCTAAACGAAATAGGGATGAGAGCTGGGCTGAGGTCTGACAAAATGGCACGCTGCCTACCTACCTGAGATGAGCAGAGGCAGAGAGACGGCCTCTTGCCCCTTTCATTCCCTTCTGCCTCCTCCTTTTCCTTTTCTCTTCCTCCCTTCCTCTTAGTGAATGTCTGTCACATACCTACTATGTTTCAGATGCTGCACTACGTACAAATATATAATGGTGAATAAAAGACATGGTTCTACCTCTTACGGAGCTTACAATCTACTGAGGGAAACAAACACACACCAGCACTTTAGTGAGTTTGGACAAAAGCATGTTTCCGTATGAGCACAGACCTGTCAAGACCCAGAACGTTTCCATTATCCCAGGAAGTCCTTCATGCCCTCCTTCCGGTCGACAGTCCTGCCACATGAGCAATGACTGCTCTGATTTCTAGAACTGTAGATTAGTTCTGCCTGTTCTTAAACAGCATATGATTGGATACATTCTCTCACATCAGCTTCTAGGCTAGCAGTGCTGTTTTCTTTTCCTCAAGGCGGCAGGCCAGCCTCTGTGACATCGGGAGCCACCTGTCCCGCCAGAGCCCTTTTCTGCTTCGCTGGGCCTCTGCGCAGACTCTAGCTCAGCGTGCACCAGGAAGAGGCCGAGTCTGCACGTGCCCTTCACAGGCTCTGGGCGGAGGTCCTGCTGCTTGCCTTTCTGTCTCAGCCTGGGTGAGCTGGCCCACCTCCGACTGGGAACCCGGATCTGTGAGCGCATCATTAGACCCCCCAGTGCAATAGGAAACGTACAGAAGGTTTTGAATCATTACCTATACCTGCAGGGAGTGAGAAGCAGATGCCACTTGAAAGGGGCCTGATTAGAGGACATGTTTGCCAACAGTGTACCTGATTGGCATCTGCAGCTTTGCAGCCAGACCATCTGTTTTTGCTAATGCAGCCTCAAGTGCGGTGCATAATGAGGTGAGGGTCAGGGCTGTTTCGTTCAGGTCTATGGCTCCTGGATGCTGCTTCCAGCTAGCGAGCGTTTGGAACACTGCCTGGACCAGGCAGGGGAACTTCTCTGCTCAAGTGGGGGCGGGGGAGGGGGGTAGGGATAATGGTTTCCATCTGCATGTCTGTAGGGGGTACCTAAGGGAATGTAGAGGCAGAGCAGTATATGGACAGAGACAAAGAGCAAGGTGTGTGGAGATCTGATAGTTAAAAATAGATGCTTTCTTGAGTGGGAAGGAGGAACTCTGAAAATAAGAAAAATCAAGACGGACTGACAGGAAAAGTGAGAGACAGACTTAAACATTTACAGCTCTGCAGTAATGTTTCACCATTTACACAATGGAGCCTCCCTCACGCCCAATCCACTTCTACTCATGGATAGCTTTGTTTAGATCTCATCAAAACAGTCCATTTTAGTTTAAATATAACCAAAGTACCTATGGATTTTATGATAATTCCATCTCATCATTGTTCCCCTTGAAATTCTGTCCTCATGCTAAAGCCTGGACAAGATTCCTTGTATGTTTAAACCATCTGTCTATTTAAACTTGACTACAGTACCAGCTTTAAAAGTAGATTATTTGACATATTGCATATTACTCTTGTCTTTACACAACATATTACAAAACATGTGCCTATATCAAATTTTGTGCAACTTATAGACATCCCCAAAGGGTCAGTGTTTGTAATAGGGCAGAATTTCTCAGCAGTTCTTAGTATTTAATCACATTCTTGTGTTCTGGGCATGTCATTCTAAATGGGTGCCCCAAAGCCCACTCCCTGCTAGCCCAATGGCTCCTGACTTCAGACACAATGGATTAAGTAGTAAGGCACCCTGTGACAGTATGCTTTTTACAGTTTGTTTCATTATGATTCCATACTAGGTTAAGCCTTTCTATTTTCTCTTGGGTGTTCTAATAAATATACTGTTTTGCTAGAAAACTATATTCTGAGCATGTACAGCTGTGATCATTTTCTTAGATTAAAGCATGAGCTTGCCATTCAGAATAACTATGGCTGGAGGAGGTTTACCCTGTTGAAGTCAAAATACCCAGAATCCCTGGATATTCCCCTCCAACAGCAGAGAGCCGCCCCTGAGGGCTGACCTGGGTGTGCAGTGTGCTTATGAAGTGCTTCCCTGGGTCCTCCCCTGTTTAGGCTTCTGACACCTGATCTTTCACACATCACCATCAATACACAGCTGCCTTTTGTCAAAACTCAAACTTTGGCCCTTAGCTGACATGCATCTTGAGCTGCTGCCACCTGGCTGGCCACCTTCGTTCCACGGTGTTTGTGCAGGTATCTGGACATTTTGATACCTTGTGCCTCACTGTTTGATAAAAACAAGCCTGTAATGGGAGAAATGAAAGTGCTTCCACCAGCACTAAACAGCGGTGCTTATGAACACAACCTAACTGAGATCATCATTAGATGAGCTGAAACAGAGACTTTTAGCCTCAATTAGATGCTTAATGGATTAAGCTGACTGACTATATTAATTATGAAGAAAAGGAACAAAATTAAAATTCAAAAATAAGGAAATGTTAGAAATCCATGTCGATTGTTTCTCACAGGCAAGATATTATTAAGACCTTTATAATGTTTTAATTTCATGGGAATAAGCTGCATACACACACACACACACGTTATTCTCTTGATTTTCAAAAAGTCATTTTTAAAATATATTTTAAGGACATATTATATAAAGATGTGATCGCTTATATATCTCACTCTTTAAGAGGAAGTATAAGAAGTCATAATTTGTGTTTAGTATAGGGCAACATTTGCATGACACATTATAAATAGATGGTGTCACCACTAGTTTCTTCCATATGCTAAGATCAACATATTTAGCGACCTATGTAGACGTACTACTTATATTCGTCCTACTGAATTGGATAGAAGAAACCCCTTGAGATGAAACTATGATATATCCTATAAATCCCTTAAAGTCAGAGTATAATTATTTCATTGAGAAAATGCTCAATAAAGGCTGTAAAAAGATGCTAAGATAGTCTAATGTTTGTACCTTTGAGATGAGACTATTTCAAGTCAATTCTATACTACAGGAATTTGTGATTTTTTAATCTAGTCTCCATAAATGTAATTGTGGCTATAAAACTTGAAATGATTCTTTTTTCTTTTCATAATTTGGTCTAAGGGGTTGGTGAGGTTACAATGACTTCCGCTTTTTCTGAGGTCCTAGACTCTATTTCTCCTAATTCTTTCTCCATTATCACAGACTATTGCATTTTCGCCAAATCCTGGGCTCTTAGCTCTTCCTAATCACAATATTGAGACTGATGGCTGATTTTACCAATTCTAATCATGTTTCCAATTTCCAGAAGGCTTTACAACAGGAAGATTGTGGCCATGACATTAACTAGGTGGATGCTTGGTTACCAAACGTAACTTATCAAATGGGAATGCTAAACGTGATGGTTAATTTTATGTGTCAACTTGAGTGGGCCATAGGCTTCTCAGACATCTGGTCAAACATTATTCTGACTGTTTCTGGGAGGGAGTTTGGTGAGTTTAACATTTAAATCAATAAACTGAATATGACAGATTGCCCTGCCTAATGTGGTAGGCATGACCCAGTAAGTTGAAGGCCTAAATGAAGCAAAAGGCTGACTCTCCCCCAAATAGGATGGAATATCCTCCTGCCTGACTGCCATGAGCTGGGATATCAGTATTTTTGTCTTCCAGCTGATACTGAAACCTTTCTGTTACCGAGGGACTGAAACTCCAGAATAGAATGAGGACACACTAGGCCCCTGGATATCAGGTCAGACTGAGGGCAAGACTGACCCAGGATCCACTGGGTGGGGTGATGAGAGGAGAGATGACACCGGTGCTTTACTTCCTAGATCAGATGGGACTGGGAAGCCGGAGGGGAAGGGTGGTGAGCCGAGCTAGTAAAAGGCTGTATTCTGTCACACAGGCAGTTCCTCACTCGAGAATAATCTAATAGGAAAACTAAATGATAAACCCTGATTCTGAGTTTTCCCAAATTATCTCTATGTCAGAAGGTTATCTGACATCCTACAAATAGAAATCTATAAAATGCAACAACAAAAAAGAAATGCCATAATCTTATTCAAATACAAAGGTTCCTAGGGATATAAATTACATTTTATGTCTGGTACATCCTCTAGCACAGAGAGGGATGGAAGCATTTAGGACTCACTATAAACTGTGTGTGTAGTTTTATATACACTGTTCTCATTTTAGAGTTATGTAGGCCTGAGATGTGGTGCTCATGATTTTACAGAAACCGTTTTCAGGATTGATTTGTTTTTTTATTGAACTAAACTAAAAACCTAAATATTCAACTGGCATAGAGAAATGAGATTGCTCACAACCGTTTATTTCTAAATTATAAAAAAGCCAGTTGAGCTTCATATGAGTGTAATGAAGTCCAAAGCTCTATCAAGCATCAAAATTTATTGGTATCTGAAACTGACAACATGTCAAGGATGCTGATTAATTAACCTTTTTTTGTAAGACAGGCATGAACCATGAGTGATTTTCCTTGGCAATTTTCATGGAGACTGCAAAAAGAGACCTAGCTGATCTGACCTTATGTCAGAAGAAGCTCAAAGGAACCCATTTTAATTATGGTAGTGTGTACTGTCCCCCTCCCATTTAATTCTTCAAATTTACTCAGACATAAATGGAATTTGGAAACACTCAGAATCTACAAATTCTTCATTCTTATTCTTCCACCTCTTATTTGTACTTCAGATAATTCAAAAAAATGAATTACAAGTTTGACACAGTTTTGGTCATCACTAATCAATTATCAATCATATGGAAATGGATTTTTTTGATGAATGAAGAAGGCTAATATTTATGCATAATAATATAACCTTGCAAATTCTAGGACTTGTGTGTTGTAATGATTCATTCTCAAATAGTAAAATTTCATTGTCTTTAATTAAATAAGACAATGCATATTAAACTGAGCAGAAGAGCTAGAGATAGGTAATGAAATTTCTTTTGTCATCTAAATACTTTGAGAGAATTATCCAATTCCTTGCCAGTGGTAATTTGTCTTAGAGTGGCACGAAATTAAATGGAGCATAGTTTTTTAAAACATCCTCTAACCCATAACTACCAAATGAAGTTTAAGTACCATTTGGAATGTGAAACAGAAAAAGTATATTTTGATATATACCATGAATTACATTTTCTAGCAGTTAAAATTTCCATCTTACTGAATATTTTCACAATCTTATTTTCCTTCTAAAATCCAATCCAATCACCAAATCTGATTAAAATTAACCAGAGAACTGTTAGCTCAGGCAATTGATCCCAATCACTGCAAGGCAGGAAGTACAAGGTCACACAGGCAGTCCCTTATTCTAGAATAATTCAAATAGGAATTTTAATCTGGTTTAGCAGCCTTTCCAGAAACAAACATGGTTCTAGAACTACAGGCTGTGACAATAAGGTGGTGTGTGTGTATGTGATGGACTTAGCATATTTCTTTTAGGGAACCTGTAATGGGCCAGGCAGAAGGGATGCATGCTGAGCAGCATGTTCTATCCTCAAAGAATTTAGTGCCCAGTGGAAGGGACAGATGACGACCTTACGATCTAGAGTATCAGTCCACAATGTCTTTTCTGTAATTCTTAAAGCCTATTTATTTTCCTATTTTTAGCTTTTCTTTATCCCACTTAATGTGAATAGTTCTATGTTCACTGCTGAAATGTTATTGTATTTGATTATAAGCTGCTGCTGCTGCAGACCTCACTACAAATTTTATATAGTATCTAGCATATGTACCATGTCACCTTTCTAAAATATGAAAAACTCTAAGTTCTAAAGCACATTTGGCCTCACAGTTTTCAGATAAGAGGTATAGATCTGAGCGAGGCAGCAACTGATTCTCACAGCATCAGAGAGCAGGAGTCCTGAGCCCAGAGCGGTGGGAGGATGGCCGGCGAGGAGGAGGAAGTGACGCTCGCGACGTCTCACGAGGAAGGTGAGGCGGAAGGGAAGGGGTGCTTTCCGGACAGATAACACTTCATGTGCGAACTGTGGTGAGAGGGAGACAGAGTGGGCAGGATTCTGACCGTCTATTGCCGCATAGCATACCATCGAGCATTTCATGGCTTAAGACAACAATGAGCGTTCACTTTGCTTATGAATGTGCAAACTGGTCGCCATGTGCTGGGGATGGCTCGTCTCTGCGTCATGCGGCATCAGCTGGAGCCTGTAGTGCGGCTGGAGGATCTGATTCCTGGAGAACTCTCTCCCAGCACTGCACGCGGGTGCCGGCTCCTGGGTGGGTGGTCAGGCCCTCGAGGTTGTCTGCTGGGCAGGCGTCTGGGCTTCTCGCCCACAGTCTATCCACGGGGCTGCCTGGGCTTCCTTGATGCATGATAGGTGGGTTAAAAAGCAAATATTTCCAAAAACCAGAAAAGGAGAGCTGTCGCTCACTTCAGGCTCAGGCCCTGAAACTGGCACGGCACCGCTTCTACCAGATTCCACGGTTGGGCAGTTACAGTGGAGGAAGGACATAGATCCCACCTCTCAGCGGGAAGACCACCAACGAATCCATGGGAAGAGCTCGAAACAGGAGGACAGGACAAGATCAGTGGCGGGCGGGGCGTGGGAGCTGAGCGAAGTGAGCTCTGTCACTCTATAAGCTCTACCACCAAGAAAATGTATTCCTAACAGACAAAAAAAGCACAATAAAGTAAGTTTAATTTCATGTTACTTCTACTCTTATGGTTAACCTTCTTGCCTTCCATTTCCATCCCCGCCATCCGCACAAAAAAGGGTTGGTGATGAAGAAAGGGGGGAACATTGTTTAATCAAGTTTGGGAAAACACCTAGAGTTTGAGACCCTTGCATGCCTGTAACAGAATAATTTAAGCTCAGAAGGCCGTGGATGGTGGGGTATCTGTGAGCCCTGGGGTGTGCTAGCCAGCTCATGCTAGCTTGGGAGGATGGCTTGTGCACATCTCTTTCCATTCTGCATTCAGTGACGTCACACTGGTAGCTTCAATCTAGCTATGGTGGAAGGGACTATTTATGCCGCAGAGATTGGCACACATGACGAATCAGGGCTTTTAGTTCCCCCTCCAAAGAGTGAGTTTACCAGCATAGCAAGGCATCTGTATCAGCCTGGCCATGGCCAGGAAGCTACAGCATGCAAAACTTAATAGAGTCCTGCCTTTGGAAACATTGTAGTCCTGCTTCCTGAAAAAATCATTGAATGCAAGAATGAATAAAATAATTAGTTTCTGTGTCAAATGGACAGCACCAATATGGGTAAATTAGGTAAGATAGAAAAAGTGGAGAGACAATGGTCTGGTTATATTAGAGGTTACAAGCAAGCTGGGTTGCAGAGAAGTCGGTGGCTGAGGGGGTGGTGGGGGCTGGGTGATAGTTGCTCTAGGAGGGATCAGGGGAGCTCTTCAGTGGCTGCAAGTGCCAATGCCTGGCCACTGCCAGGTTCAGATGCACTGCTTGGACTAGAGCTTCTTTAGGATGACAGCCTGGTTGGAACACCCTTGAAGCACAGGCCTTTTCTCCTTTCTCAGAGGAAGGCAAGAGAAGTTTAACATTTTGTTTCCTTGAAAAGAGCAAAATTGCATTTGGAACACTATTCACTTGTAGCTAAAAAGAACAGCTCCTAAAGTGTAAGCCAGGAACTTCAATGTCAAAACAGGAGCTGGGAGCTGAGAGCTGCAGCGGTCGGCGTGCTCTGTGAGCCAGCTGGGAGGAAGCTGTACATTCTGCATCAGCAGAGAATCTGGCTCTTTCCTGGGACTCTGAGGGCAGAAGCATTTCTGGAAATAAAGATATGGGTTTTCACCTAGGTGGCATTGTTCCAGAGAGCAATTACATTAGCATTTTTCCCACCTCTGCTCTAGGACTGGACTCCATTCATCACTGATTACACCAGCATCGTGAGTCCTGGGGTTCCAGTGAATGTCTCTCTGAAAAGCTGTATTAAATTACAGTTGTTTTCCCAAACACGACTCTCCTACAAAAAAGGCCAAATGGGGAAGCATTAAGCCTTCTGTACTTCAATATCCCTCTGATACGAATCTTACATTCTAGAACTTCACTTACACTAAAAATTCACAGATTCCTTAAGTTACCCAGGAAATGTGCATAAAACATGCCCTCCTTGTCTTTGCCTCCTTAATTCCCAAATATAAGAGGAATGTTCTGATTGCAAAATCCAGGGCAATGCAGATGAGGGGAAGCATTCTCAAGCTCACATTGTGCTGCAGAAGAAACCAGGAGGAATCACACAGACTAGTTTGGTGAGGGATGGTGGTGGTGGGCTGCTGGTTGTTAGAAATAAGGCCAATGTTAATGAATGTAGAATCAGGATAATAGGATGATAGGCCTGCGATCATAGGGCATTTGCTGCCCTGAGTCTCTGTCATCAGGGGCAGCTGACGTGTCCTCTCTGAGTCCTCTCTCAGCAGGGGACTTGAGAGGTGAGGGTGTAAGTGTGAGAGGCGAAGACCCCACCGTCCTCCTCTGGGATTCAGGAGCGGGTCAGACTCACAGAAAGGTGACTCTTAGGATTGTTTTTCCTAGAAGGCCATGGGTTAGAAAGAAAAGAGGTTAATTATTGAGGCATAAACTCTCTCTGATTCATGGTAATTCACGATAGAGGGAGAAAAGATGCTGTCCCTCTCCAAGGACTTCTTGGCCGTATATTCTGCTTCTGCCCTGGGAAAGCCACCCCCTGCCATCAGATCCTTGCTGAACTCACCTAGTCCTTCTGGTGGGAGAGGGAACGGGGTTTACGCAAGTCCATTAATTTTTGAAGTTTGTTTTATAGTTCTGTCATGGGATAACATAAAAGTCAGTCCTCAAATCAGATTTTCAAAAGAGAACATAATTAAATTGCTTGCCTCTGTGCACTCCACGCATCAGTGGGGGCACGCTCAGAGGGAGGGTTGGCTAAGGCCAAGAATAATGAATGGCATAGAATAGTAATGGAAAATCTGTATGGAATACAAATGACTGAGGAGCAACACACAAAAGGAGAATAAAGCAGTGGGGTGCCCAGTGACAGTCACCTGTGCAGTGTGCTCCGGGAGTTCAAAAATGATACGCTGATTTCTCTAGCCTGCCAACTCCAGAATAAGAACTTAGAAAAAGGAAGGAAAGAGAGAAGAAAGAGAAAGAAGAAAACCAGCTCTTGTTTGCTTCCAACTCTTAGAAAACCTCACAGAATCCACTTAAAATCTTTAGGCAAAAATCCCAGTCAGAAGTCAGGAACCACAGCTCCTCTAATTATAAGAATTTCTCCACCTATAAAAAGAAGTAGTATTCTTCACTTTCTACCACATTCAACACACAGTTGTACTGTGCTAGGGGTGAGGCTAGCCCTGATACCCCAGCACCACAGAGCAGGACCCACAGTTCTGAGGGGTGAGCTAGTCAGCCTGTGCAAAGACTGTCTGTGGTAGGTCTTCTACACTCAGGAACATTTTCATAGCTGGAGCATGGGGCTTCAGGGACCAAGCAACTGTGTATTTAATAACCTTCATTCAACCAACATTCATTCTGTGCCAGCATCATTAATTTAAGGGAAAACATAATATTATGTGGTTGGCCCTCATGGGAAAAGAAGATAGATAGGAAATAGATTACAGATGAGGCAAGATCTTGTTAGGGAACTTGGGCATCATCCTTCTGCCTTACCATCCACTTTTTCTTGCACAAATGCTTTTCCATATCCCATTGCTGTACCACCAAGGTACTATGGGTCACAGCTGGATTCACCAGAGGATAAAACCATGGAAAGACACTATCCTTAGAAAAGAATATTCTGGAAATGGTGTGCTGGGTGGATTAGAGGCAGGAGACCTAGATATTCAGTCTGATAATGGCCAAGTGAGAAAGGGCCTGAAGTAAGGCAGTTGATAGATTGGATACTTGGGTTGAAGGGTAGGATGAAGTCAGTGACAATTCCTAGTTTCTAATCTAGGAGCCTAGGGATGTCCTTTCGGCTTCTACTGTTTTCAGCAGACAAACATCTTCCTCATTATCATGCCCTATCTGGACAATAAATGCAAGTCCAGGCACCCTCTTTGGATCTTTCTCACTTTTACCCGACCAACCCTGGAACCATCACCTCTCGTGCCCTTGTGTTGCACCCCCCCATCTGAGCAGTGGTCCTCTTGAAGGTGAGCACCATGGATGCTCTCTCTGGCCCCTGGCTCACAGTCCTGCCTCTCAGTCCTCTCTGGGGGCTGTGGTCCGGCTGTGCCTCTGCAGGTCTCCCCAGCCCACTCTACCAGTGGTTCCCTGCTGTGGCTTGAGCCCCTCAGAACCCAGCCCACGTACCAAGAGAGTGTCTAGGACTTCCCCAAATAAGGCTTCTCACAGAGATGAAGAGAAGGAAGAACATGTGAAGGGAAGGTAGTCACATGCTTGAGCCTCGTTGACTTTGAATTGCTGGTGGGACTGGTATGCAGGAAATGAAGGCCAGTGACAACTACTTGGGAGCTGCTGACACTATAAGGGCAGAGGAGATCAGCCTGGGAGAGTGTCCGAAGTAGGAAGGGAAGCAGGTCAAAGAGGGGAGCCAGGGGCACTGATGGAAGAGGAGACAGCAAAGGACAGAGGGAAAGAAAACCGAGAGGGAAAGTGCCCGTTTGTGCTCAACATCAAAGAGGAGTTCAGGGGGGAAAGGACCAGGTGGAATCTTGTGTTAGGGGCTGGATTCTAAGACAGAGAAGTGCTGGTCCCTAAGGGAACTTTTAATATTCTTTCTTCTAAGTGCAAACTTGAATTGCCTCACCCTGTCTGAAAGCCCTTAGCCAAAGACAAAATAAGATGAGACAGAGGGATAGGGAGGAAAAACGGGGCTACAACATGCTATACAACATTGAATATGGATGACATGTATACAAAACCAGTATCAGCATGGATTTAAGGGCCAAAAACAGTTTGGCAGGATGATTGCAATTAAACCAAGATCTGGCTACCAATTAGTCAACTCAAAGAACCAAAAAACTTGTTATTTTTTAGTAGCTCATTTATTAAAAATGATCTGATATAGTACTAAGTATAACCACTAACTACAAAGAAGGATTTTTGAATTCCGTTGGTTTGCTCTATGTTCATCAGCAAAGGCAATTAGCATGCCAAGTTTCATACCCTCTAGTAGTTTTCATTACTTTGACATTGAGAGTTTACTGTTTTACTACCATGTGCCCAGGTGTGGATCTGTGTTTGGGGGGTCCGGGGGTGATTTCCTGCTCAAGTCTTGGCATATCCCTTCAATCTAGGGATTTATGTTTTCATTAGTTCTGGAAAGTTTTTAGCCATTATCTCTTTGACTATCACCACTCTTTAATTTTTTTCTTCAGAAACTCCAATATATGTGTGTGTACGTGTGTGTGTGCAGATGAACATGTCCATCATATACACACCTTTTAGCCTTTCATTATCTTTTCTGAGTCCTAAGTTCTCTTTCATATTTTTATCTATCTCACATTAGGCTCATATTTTCTTTCTAATTTATTAATTCTCTTGATTTACCTTACTGTAGTCACCATTTGAAGGTTTTTATTTTGACTCTTTGTTTATAAGATGTCTATTTTGATATTTTTCAAATTGCCTTGTTTTCCATACTGTCCTGTCCTTTCATATGATTTTTAATTCTTCCTGTGTGTCTTTGCGCAGCTTCAGCATACTTATTTTAAAGTCTCTCCCGCATAATTTTATGATCTTCAGGTCTTTGAGCAAATTCTCTTATCACGGTAGTTGATTTTTGTGCCTTATAACTTCTGATCTAGACCTCTGACCTCCTGCTCAGGTGTCCTGTTGGAGCTGTGGAGCTGTGGGAGTGAGGGCACAGAGTGCCTCTGCTGGGTGTCTGTGGACTCCACCAGACCTGGGCCAGGCTTTAATTTTGTACCGTCAGAGGAGGACCAATTCTAGCCTTTTATCCATGTGGACTGATGTTGTGAAAATCAGACACTTTAGCAGAATGCTTATGTTTATAAGCTTAAATTCCAAGAGATATTTTACAATGTCTCAGTGGTAGTTATTTTTTGTATCAGGGGCCTGAGAAGAAATATCCAAGCTCCTTTCTTGGGTGGCAAACAGATGTCTTCTAGAATCCATTTCACATGCAGATCAGCCCCACAGGACTGCTGGATTTACATAGATAGGTCAGTTCCATGGCCCCACATGCAAGGGCCACATGCCCCTGCCTGGGTGGGCATTACGTGTGTGTGTCTAGGCCTAAATCTCCCCTTTTGGTCTGAGCTTTGATACAAGTTACTTCTCAGGCTTTGAATTTCTTCTTCATTTCTGGTACCTGCAGAAGTGGGAGGGAATTGTACTTTATTCAGAATTATTCTACATTTGCATATTATGTTAGTCTCTCAAACTGACTGGCATGTCCTCTGATGATATAATACTTAGATATTGAAGCTCAAAATAAGCTTGATGACTGCTTTTATTCTCTACACAAGTTTACCTAAGGGGTCCCGCCACAAAAGCAGTGGGTCAGGTGAGCATGTGAATCCTCTTGGACACTTCCCCCAAAATGTGTTTCTGCTTTTCATTGGGGAAAAATATAACCGACAGAACCTGCATATGAATGAAGATTCTGTGTTTCTTATGTGATAGTCTATAAAGCTCTTTTCTTAATTGGAAGCACTTTCAAAACCATTATCTTTCTGAATCTGACAAAGGAGACTTAGTAGTTTTTTCATTCTTGTCTGAACGGAATGAAAGTGGGGGGGCCTGCAGAGTGAGAACGTGTGGACACGGAACCTGGGGAAAGCCAGCAACTACGGGATGAGGAGAGGAGAAGGTGCCCTTGATGGTGGAGGGGAGAATCGCACAGGGGCGGGGGCGGTGCCATCGGAGCATGGCAGCCTGGCACACAGGAGAGGGAGGCTGCAGGGAGAGTGTGGTGGGGCGGCCCAATGCTGACAAGGGGGGGAAAGATGAAACAAAGTTTTCTGCAACCTGAAATCTGTTGATGACTTTGGAGGAGCAATCAGTGCAGAGTGTTGGGGTCTTTTCAGAGGTAATGCCTCAGTGAGTGAAAAGAAAGTAAGCATGGTATCCAGTGAGCATATGTGCTCCTAAAAGAAGCCTGACTTTAAAGAAAAAAGGAAGATGGTTATTACTAATGGTATTATGTTTTGGGATGGGCAAGGCGTTGATGGAAAAGAAAATTTTAAGGCTTAAAGGTAAGGAAAAAGTTGAGAGGGAAAGGCTGAGAATATAGATGAAAGAGGATTAGGCATGCAGTGACTCCCCAGGGGAAGCATTTGACTGGAAACAGAAGATGCTCAATAAACATTTGAACAGATGAGAAAAGTAGAAAGGGCGGAATTCTATGTTGGGTTTTTTAAAACCAGGAAAGTGAGGAGGACATGGAGAGGTGGAGAAAAATGCTGTTATGTATCAATTCACTTGTTTTTAGTTTCAAGTGCGGACTTACTATTCTCACGTGGCCGGGAATCCAGAGAGGGATGGACCTCAGGCTGATTAGCTCAGCAGTTCATGATGTCACCAGAGGCCTTGGTGTTGGGGTTTGTAGGAAAAAAAAAACTATATTCTTTACTCCTCATTTTTTTAAAAAAATTAATAGAGATACTTGGGAGTAGGAGATCAGATGCCAGTTTTAGTATTGACAGTGATGTTGAATGTGCCTTTGATGAGTGCCTATCATGGGTTTCTTAATAATGAAACCTAAATAAAACAGCTTGGCCACTATTCACTGGATAAGCCCAAGTTACGCCCCCAGGGTAGTCACTTCACAAAAGGAGGAAGTAGAACAAAATGTCCCATTATTTTGTAATTTCAAAAATTAATTTGTTTGGGAAAATAATCAGACCTTATTCAAAGCCTATGCAACATCTGACACTTAAAGTATAATTGAAATATTTAGTCACTTTGTGCTCCAGTATATTGATAGTTCTGAAAACACATTTGTTTATTAAAATCTCTACTTCTAAGCAGAATAAACAGACCCAAAATCACTTCTTTCTGTATATCCTATGCTTGAGTGCTAGAGACAAACAGATTAAATTTGGAGAGGTTTTCTTTTTCCATTTTAATTGGGGACATTTTTTCTTGTTCACATAATTGGAAATGAAGACTGATGAATCATGTTTAATGATTAAGACCTATGTTGGAGATTGTTGCCCTGATCTTGGGAAAGTTTGTGTTTGTTAATTCAGATCTCAGTTAAGTGAAGCTAAATATATATAATTTTCTAGGATACAGAAAAGTTTTGCTTAGTGAAATCTAGGAAATCAGTCATAAAAAATAATAACAATAATTTCCAAATCTTTGATTTACAAACTATCTTGCAAAGAATTTTGAACAAGTTTTCTTGTGGTAAAAGAAGAATGCCAAACATTCCTAGCTCTTTCTGGAAACACTGAGAGCATAGAAAACATAGAAAATCTTCTGACAAATCGCAGATGTGAACTCACTTTGAAACCATCTGTCCCTCTTACATGGCCCCTGATGACATTACAGCTGTGACCTGAGAGTAAACGGAGGTCAATTTTCTTTTTAATAAAGCTTTTAACTTCAAATACGTGAGTTGCAGAATGAAGGCAGGAGTTGGCACCAGAACATCGGTCAGAGGACATGGCACATTTGGAAATCAGGTCTTCCTTAGGAAAGCTGGGCTCACATCCCACTTTTGACACTTTGTCAAGACAAAACCATCTTGATTCAGTCCAATCCCCAAACTTTCATACCCACCCTGAGTTAACAATTTGGTATATAGGGAAGATCCTATGACTAAAGGGCAATAATGTCAGTAGCACACATCTGCTGAACAATTATTATGTACAAGCCACTATTCTAGGTATTTTCCACTTATTAACCCAATTACTCCTCACAATGACCAAAGTCATCATTTGAAAAGCAGAAAGGCCATTGAGCACCAACTATGTGCTTAGTTTGCACTCTATATCACATGCCTTACATACATGACACTGTCTAATCTTCAATCAGATTAGTTGCAAACAACAGATGCTAACTCTGACTCAACAGGAAAGGTTGCTAGCTACCTCTTTGGACATACCACAGAGACAATGGAAGGGCTGGAGAACTAGGCTCAAGATTGAGCTACCTAGAACAATACCCACTCCGCATAAAATGATCTGATGAGAAAAGCCGTTGCTGCTTCCATCAAAAACTTTGGTGCACTATTGCTAACTTCTATGCTAGAAAATAAACTCTACAGCAATGCTTGCACCATGAATATTACTGCCATTTCTGCTCCATGAAATTGCAGCCACTGCTACCACTGCCTCCTCGCCAGTTCTTCAGAGAATGGAAGGATGTTGGAGAGTTGGCTCTACCCCTGCTGCAAAGATGTTTAGAAAAACAAGTAGCATTTTGAACTCTGACCTGGGGAAACAGTTTGTATTCCCTACCAATTTTGTAAAGCTAGAAAGAATTCAGAAGAATGACAAATATCCATTCATAGTAATGTTGCAAGGTGAGTTTTATTATCCTTATTTTAATGGATCATAGCACTAGAATCCAGAGAGGCTGACTGTCTTAAGATTGGATTCTTGCAAACAAACTCCGAGATGGAAAATTTTGTGCAGAAGGTGTATGAGAGAGTGCTCTCAGGAGACACATCTCTGAAGAAATAAGAACATGATTCCCTTGAGGGAAAACTTAACTTTCAATGTGATCACAACTGAGACAATTCTATAGAAAGCACAATGCTGGGGTGACAGGAGAATTGTCCCAGATTAAAGCAAAGGCACTAAGCCTTGCCTTTCTGGACAAGCCAGTTTTTGGCCACAGGATGCCTCTTGAGTGGGGCAAAACCTCAGATAAGGAAGTTCCCTTAAAGGGAACAAATCACTTTGCTATTTTGTTTTTGTCATGGCAATTAAATCATCAATTTAATACTGACTAATTCCTGCAAAAACATTAGTAGAGGAAGAATGGCATTTATGTGTCTTCTCATGGTGGGATCTACATAAAGCACACTTACAATTTTGAAAACATAACATTTGAAACTAACACGGGCTATGTCAAGTGTTGTTGAGGATGTGGAGAAATCAGAGCCCTCATGTATTGCCAGAGGAATATAAAATGGTGTAGTTGCATTTGAGAAATTTGCTGTTCTTCATACTCTGTCTCCCTCTCCAGCAATTCTAGTGATTTCATATTGTGTAAATATCTCTTTACTAAAACATCTAGGGGGATTTTAGTTCCATGCACTGGCACCTGACTGATACAACTTGTAATACCTCGAACAAGGGTGGTAACATTCCTGCTTCACCTGGACTGTTTCAGTTAGTTCAGGATCTCATGCCACCGAGTCACCTGGAGGAGGGTGCCCAAGGCAGTGGCAGACTTGAAACCATGCCAGCTGAACAAAAGTTGAAGGCACTAGACAAAATTTCTGAGGAACATAACACGTGTTTTCAAATACTCTCCCCACTCTATGTAGAAGAACTCTGTAGCAGATAGAAATGAGCAGGACAATTCTGGGGACAAGGGTAACGAAGAAGGTTCTGCTGGTCAACTTGCCTTGGCCGGCATTGGATTCCCACCGAGGAGTTAAATCTGACAGCAGATGACCACTTGGTGGAAAGTCGTAAGGGAGATGTGAGGAATCTAAGGAGAGCAAGTGCTGAAGCCGATGACCTTAGAGACAGCTCGTGGCAAAATCTGGCCGATGTGATATGAAACGGATGGAGTTGGTTGTCAGTATTTATAATGCAGAATTTTTGTCAAGATTCACATAAAAATCTAAAATTTCAAGTTTTCTTGGGGAAAAAGTTCAGAAAATATGGAAACACTGGGCCGGCATTCCCAGTTGGCAACAATTATGTTGCTAAGAACAAACAGCTTCCTTTAGACAGAACAAGCACCTTCAGCTCACTGTCCCAATATTCCCAACTGTTTTGGCTTTATCTTCATCTTTTGTTCATGCCACCTGCTTGGAATTTGAGTTTGTCCCTCTGGACCCCCAAGCCCAGGACTCCCTAATTCCCTGATAGCGTAGTTCAAAGTCCAGTCTACATGCTGCCCCTACTAGAAACCCATACGCACTCCTCCCATTAGTGTTTTAACTCTCTTTCCTGCGCTCTTCTTGCTCATAAGGATTTTGCCATGACTTTGAGTTTTTCTTTCCAATAAGAACTTTCCGGTAAGAGAGTTGGATGCTTGAGGTCGGATCTCATACAGAAGAGGCATCCATAGATATTCGTTCAACAAATGTCCTGCACCGACTGTAAACGCTGCCCTTTGACAAGCTGGTTAATTTCATTACAGCTTAGAAATAGTCCTTTGTGCACAGGGAGAGGCTTGCTTGCTTTCATTTTAAACTGCAAGGTTTATTTCTGAAATTGAGTTTTATATCCTTCTGGAATTCTAGAATCTTGAAACAAGTATGAAGGAACAATTTAAATCATAGACCGTGGGACATCATTGTTGCTAGTCATTTTACCAGGCGTCATGAGAATGCACCTTTGTTATAAAACCTATAAATTGCCTCCTTTCCTTCATTGAGAAAATAAGACTTAAGACTTCCTCATTCCATTATGCCTAAAGTTTACATTTAATTTATAATTGCAAATCAATTTTCATGTTAATATACTGGACATTGTTTTCTCAAATCACAGTCTTTTTAGGGGGTGGGGGCAGGGTGAATGGTTTGTTACTTTTGGTCCAATCAGGCCTATTGAGAATAATCCTTAGGAACATTCTTTATATCATGAATATCTCTATATATTGTATATACCAGCTTTTTCTAAAATACATTCAATAGCGTAGTGGTTTCTGAAAATGCCCCTCCCAAAAATTACATTAAAAAATGGGTCACAAATTCGTATGATAGCATTCCCTCAGTAGACTGAACCACAATATTTTTTGAAGCTCTAGAAACTTCACAAAAAAGTTATAAGAATTTTTGCTTCTGGAGATGGACCATTCCATTTATTCTGAAAATTACTTATGACCTATACTTCCTTTTGATTCTGCAGTTTTTTAAAAAAAGCCTCGGTCTTAAGCATACCTATATTCAGGGGGAAAGGAGATGCCTAGAGAAGGCAGGCAGTTGTTGGACAGCTGGTCTCTGCCTCCCACGGCCTGGCCTGTGTGAGGAGCTCCTCCACAGGGAAGTGGGAGCGGTTCCTGCACTCGGGGCTTCCAGGAGAGCTCTGTGGCAGCAGCTGCCGTAGCTTTGTGAACAGTGTGTAGATGGAGGGCAGAATCCTTTTCCGGAGACTAGAGTGGGGCACTGGTGGTATTGCCACTAGAGGAGACAGCGGCGCTCAGTGTGAATAAAGAGGCAAATGAATTAACTAAGACAAAACCCCCAGTCAACTAAAGTACAGGAAATAGAAGTTGAAAATTTCACCTAGAGAGTTTCAGCAGGATAGGTCACCCTACAATTAAAGGACTTTATAGCAAGGAAAACACTAGAGACATCTAGTAAATGTAACACACAGGCAGTTGCCACCCCTCCACCCCTCAACTCCAGACTGTTACATACAAAGGATGAACAGAAGAATAGACCTGACTGGCGATTGGAAAATAGTGCCAAGAAATTCTCTCCAGAACAGCACAGAACGACAAACAGCTTTTAAAAAAGTTAAAAGACCACTGGGCTTGCTGAACGAGGGGCTCTGTAAACTCTCTCATCAAAAAGCAGTGACAAAATAGAACTGGCCCCAACGACCATTTCAGGACTTCGAATGAGGACAGGGTCCCGCAAAAGCTGAGACGTCTTACTCAGGAAAAACCACTACACTTTGAGCAGCGGGAACCTGCGGCGTTTCCACCGACGACAGCACCCTGCTCGCCCGCCAGCCCAGCCCCTCAGGCCGTAGCTGTACCGGGAAGAACAGGCCACGAGGACTGGCAGCTTCATTGTTGGACAGGCCTGACTTGACTTGGAAAAAACCCACATCCAGCGGCATTACTAAAATGAGAGCAGGCTCAGGGGGCAGTCCGGGCCATCTGTTCCTGCAGCCAGCCTGAGGCTGTGAGCGTTTTTGGGGCAAGCAGCAGACTGATGGCCAGTCAAAAATGAAACCGGGAAATTGGGGCTTTGATAAACTCTCACGTATCCCTGATGGTCTGAAAGGCTGAGAATCCCTGATGGTCCCAAGGCTTCGTGTCTGCTCGGGAGAGCCTGGAGAGGTCTCTGGACACCATCTATCCCTGGCTCAGTGTGATGCCTCCAGCACAGGGAAAGTAAAAAAACTGGAACAGACTTGAAAACTGCCTGAATTTTGACTGTAGTCTTCAATCCCAACACAAATCCACCGGTGAGGCATGGAAGATTGGCTGGTCCAGGCGTGTAAGCAGCCCCTTACTGGTGTGGTTTCGCAGCTCCATGGTGTCATCAAGGACCAGCCTCTTTCTGTCTTTGCTTTAAAAGCACTTAGTATCTAATTTCATTAACACAGGATAGTTATTTTATAACCATCATGCTTGTGATCCATAAAGGACCAAGGGGAAAGATCAAGGGCAAATGTGTGAGCCATCTAAGTCAGCCCACTCTTTAAGTAGCTTCTCCAGAAGCCCTATCCAGTGACACCCATTTACTTCCTATTGGCCAAAACTGGGTTACATGGCTCTTCTAACAGCAAGGGAAGCTGGGAAATAGAGGTTGTAGACAGGCTCAGTGCCCAGCAGAGTGTATCTGCCCTCTGTTAAGAACAGGGGAGAAGAGCTATTGGGTGGGCAAAAAACAGCATCTGGTACAACACGTATTTAATTCAGGTTGAATCATATCATTGGATCCAGGAACATCAGTTAAAGTGAATCATGCCACAGCTACAGAATGCCAAAATAGTTCTGTTAAGGAAAAAATTAATCCATTGACATGTCATTAGCGAAACATGGAAAATATTGTTCTCTTTTCTGCTGTTTAAATTATTTAGCTCAATTCCAGTTTTAGAAGGTGGGCCATGGAATGCTTCAAACTGGGCAATTTTAAACTAATTTTGCTTTAATAACATTTCACAAAAATGAATATAAATCAGAACACAACCTGTAGGGTAGAGCAGTTTCAAAATTTCTTCACAAAAACAGCAATGCATCAGTAACCACAGAGCAATAAAGAAGAATTACAGAAGTATATCACATGGGAAGAAATAACGGAAACCGTTAGAGACTCAAAGAGCAGAAAGGTGCCAAGAGAAGATAGATGGCTCCACAGACTGTATCAATTTTCCAAAAAATTACAATGACCTACTAGGTCATGAAAGCATTTAGTGAAATTATTGATATAGACCAATTATGCCCCACAAGAAATGAGATGATAATTTCTTTCTACTGAATTCAAAGAGAGCTCATAGACACATCCTGCCAGTGAAAACTTTGGTGATTATAAAAGACTCTCCAGAATGGAGTAATGAGGCTGATTAAGGTTATGCACAATGAAGCAAAACGTCACTAACTTTGTAGTTTTAGGATACACACAGTCCCTGTGACTGCAGGCATTCTCTGTGCTGTATTTCAGTAAAAGCAGTTGACAGAGGGATAAATTGCTGCTTCCTGATTCTCATGGGTAGGTTTCGGAGAACATGACCAGTGGCACCAAGATCACAGAGATATGATTGTACAGAATCATAGGGTCTAACCAAAAATCCTAGTGGGAAAGAAAGGAATGCAGACCAGGTAGACTTCTAGGCATGATTGCTTCTTTCTGTGTTCATAGAAAAATATCCCAAACGAAACCCTAACCTGTGGATCCAATCTGGAGATGAAGAATGTCAGCGAACTTCGAGGGGTGCCAGGAAGGTGAGGCTGTGGGTCAGAGGATGCACTGCAGTCCCTCCACCAGGCCAACCGTTCTCCCCTCCCTTCCCTATGCCTGGAATGCCTGCTCTCAATATTTGGCTAACTTAAAATATGAGAAGTGGCAGAAGTGACATGTGTTGATGTATTGCTTCTGGGAAGAAGTGTTTAATTACCAGTGTGAAAACTGCATCCTTCTCTGGTGGGTGACTGTAAAGTCTGGAGATGGTGTCTCTCTGTGTCTGTTCCTGAGTGACTGCCATGAGCAGAGCCCCCACCCCGCTAACCCACAGTACAAATAGAAGGGGTTTGTTTCCATAGTGATAATCTCTTAGCCTGTCCTGAAACACTTCACATCAAATCATTTAAACTACTGATTTACAGTTCTGTTCATAATCTATCATCTCTTCATGTGTTTATTCTTTGTTGCTTGCCTGCTCTTGGAAAGTAGAGTCTATGATGAAGGACGCAGCACTTGAACACTCAGCCAGAGGTTGAGGAGTGTGAAGGACACAGAGTGAAGGGAGAGGACAGCATTCAGAGACCACAAGGAGTTCAGTGGGGGCTAGAACATGACACAGACATCTTCAAGGTGAGACCAGAGAAATGAGTAGCACATGAGGACAAGAATAAGGATTTTGAGATATTGTTCTGGTCAGTGTAGAGCCGCTGAAAACTTATATACATGGAAGAGAAGAAGTGATTTGGTCAAATTTGCATTTTGGAAGGAAGAATATAATGGCTATGTATACAGATGAGATAAGTGGCAGGAAGGCCAGTTTGGAAATAAAGTCAAGAATCTAAGAGATGGAGGAAGAGAGAGGGCCTGGAGGAAGGAATAGAAGTATGAGTTGAAGGAAGGAAAAGATTAAGAGGTCTGTAGAGAATGTGGCATATGCTGGGCTTGGTGGAAGATTTATGTGTGGGAGAGAGAATAATAGCTGAATCACTTGCTTGGGATAAATGGTACTGCTTACCAAGATGGAGAAAGCTGGTGAAGTGTGAATTATGGGGTTGCAGTAGGATATGGGACTCAGTCTCTTGCTGCAATAGAGAAACTGCAACAGAAATTATCTATTACCGTATTTTCCTCTCTTCCCTCCTTATTTATTGTTCTCTATGTTTTTACTGATCTGAAATGGAAAACTCAGGCAATATCCTAGGGTAGGATAGTATCTACAGCAACCATAATATCCACTGCAGGGAATAATAATAAACGCATTCACGAACAAGTCAAAACAAAGTAATCGGTAGCAGAAGAGATTATATGAGTTTATTTTAGGCTGTTACAGTGTCTACTACTCAGTTAAATTGTGTTTGCATTCTGTAAATCTTTAATTTTTTCACCAGAAGAAAGAAGTTCAGCCTACATTTGCTACTGGAAACTCCCTAAGAAAACTTAGAGCCTGATTTAAAAGTTGAAACTAAGCATAAGCAATGGATTAAGGGATTTATTATTTGCCATCTAAAGCTTTGGTTATTGGTTAGCATGCAGTATTTCGTAATGTAATGAGCTGCTTGATTTGATGGATTTTAAGATTGCATAAGGATTTAGTCCCTGCCCTTGCTCCTTGCCGGGGCCTGGTGTCTCCCTGCATCAGACCGGCAGCTCTCCCCCAAGGCCCGTGAGTTCCTTCGGTACTGCCTTCCCGCACACGTTCACCAACCAGCATCGGCGACTACCTTCCATGTCTTCCCCAGAGCATGCAGGGATCCTGGAGCCCCTTCTACACCCGGTAGCATTAAGGGAGATTCTAATTATATTATACTTCAGCTTCAGTCTGCTTTGGCTGCTTAACAAATTCTGGGCGCTCACATTTCTGCTCTTGCCATTCTCTATCCACTCGGTGCGTGATTTCATTTAATGGCACCACGGCTTTCAATATCTTCTATAAACTAATGACTCCCAAATCTGCATCTACATCCCGACCTTTTCCCTAGACTCTATATTGAATACCGTCCGCCTGTTCCACATCCCCACTGGGGTGTCTGATAGGCCTTTGAAACGTACACGTCTGAAATGGAGCTCTTCATCCTCCCCCAGACCTACGTTCTCCGTCTTCCTCAGTTCCGTGAAAGGCTCCTTCACTCTGTCAGCCACTCAAGCACGATATGTCAGCGTGATGTCCCCACACCCCTCACACGATCAGTCAGGAAATCCTTTTGGCTCTCCCTTCAAAATATACCTGGACTCGGTGTGCTTTTCAACACTGTTTTCAGTCATTAGACCTTGGGCCATGACACCATCCCCTCTCCCCTGCATTAGCCTACTAACTGGTCTCTGTTTCTGAACTTGACACAAAATCTACCCTCAACATAGCATCCAGAGGGATTTCTAAAAATATAACTTATATGTTATTCTTCTGTTCAAAAGTTTTCCAAAGATATTTGCTATTTCCTATGCCTGTCACCCTCTTTCCCTGGATATTCACATGGCTTATTCCCTCACTTCCTTAGGGTATGTGTTGAAATACCACCTTTTAGTAAGGCTTTCCCTGGTCATTTTAATGGTCATAATATGTTTTCCAGCTCTATTGAAATGTAATTGACATAGAACACTATCTAAGTTTAAGGTATATAGCAGAATGACTTGACATGTATATATTGAAATGATTTCCATGATAAGTTTAGTTAGCATCCGTCATCTCATACAGGTACAAAAAGAAAAAGAATGTTTTTTCCCTGTGATGAGAACACTTAGGATCCGCTCTCTTAACGTTCAGGGACAGCACACCATGCTCTACATTACACCCCCAGTATTTATCTTAGAGCTACAAGTTTGTACCTTCTGAACACGCTCACCTGTTTCCTCCTCCTGCTACTCTTTTGCTTCTGTTAAACACAAATCTTATTCCTTGTTTTATGAATATTGTTTTGTTTTGTTTTTGTTTTTTGATTCTATAAGTAAGTGAGATCATATAGCATCGGCCTTCATCAGACTTATTTCACTTAGCATAATACCCTCAAGGTCCACCCATTTTATTGCCAGTGGAAGGATTTCCTTCCTTTTCATGTCAATAATATTTTTCATGGTTGTCTTAAAATGGCAACTTTTCCCCCCAACTGACATTCCTTGCTCTATTTTACTGATTTCCTTCCCTGTGTAGCGCTTATCTTCACAGATCTATGTGTTTATTTGTTGTCTCTTTCCCTCAACTAGAAGGCCAGCTCTTTAAGAGCAGGAACTTGATTCCGCTCACTACTTTATTCCCAGTGCCTGGAGTGACACCTGACACGTGAGCACACCAACTAAGTTTCGGTGATGTGATGCCTCTGTTATATTGCTTACATGGTGATATGAGAGAAGTCCAGGGGCCTCCCCAGCATCGTCTGTGCTCTGAGCCCTATCTGGGGTTGTTAGCTGCTAGAGGAATCTGTCTCCCTCCCTTCTACCTTGTGGTCTATGGGTTTATTTTTTACCATCTAAGTTGTGAAAAGAATAGGATGGTACTTTAAAATTGCAAATTCCAGAGTGACTGAAGTTTGGTTTATTTTAAAGATTTCATTGAAAGCTCCATTTAGGACAATTCCCTTAACTGCATCTACAAACATACTTAGCTGTACCCAGTGTGTAAGAGGACATGGTTTGTTAGATGTAGATATAAATTTGGGGAAGAAAAAAAGAAGGTAACGATAACATACCTAGTCATGTAAAAAGCTACCTCTTGTGTGTCAACCTTGTGCTAAAAACCTATGTACACTTCCTTCACAAGAACCCTAGAAAGCAGTTAGTACCTGTTTTACAGATGAAACCAGGGCCTGCATTATTAATAACCTGATCAATAGTCATAGATTTAGTAAGGAGATGAGCTAGGATTGCTGACTCTAAATTTTTTCCACAATAAAGTGCTGCATTCACAGTTGTCTCTAAAAGGAGGTTGGCGACTACTTACTTGTTTTTGAAAACTATCTGCCATGTTGTTTGAAAATTATCTTAAAAGCCTTTCAAAGAAACGGCAGGGTAGCTTCTTACATTGTGAACAAAAAAGCCCACAATTTTTGTGACTCTGTGTCATCAAGCTTATTTGTCTAGGATTACATGCTGGGTAATGATCATATGGCTTCACCAATTACTATGATTATAGAAAGATCTTGTAACTGGAACAGTGAGGGTGGCCTTTGACAGTGCAGAGAGGCGAGAGTGGTCAACCCAGTACATCACAGTGGGAGTCCGTGATCTGCCTCCCTGCTGAACTTCTGCAGAAGCAGCAGGACAGGGGAGGGAAAGGAGAGGCAATGACCTGTGGATGAGTGATGACTGCTGGAAACCCTCCTCCCCACAGCGGTTCGAGCCTGGGTTTTATGGCCTGGGTGTTAGCACAGCAGACCTACTGCTGGCAGCTTGAGCAGGGAGGCTACCTCTTTTACTTTGGGGCTCAGGCCTCCATGGTGCTCCTCACAGCCCTGCTGTGTTCTTTAAAGGCCTCCCAGGGCACTCATCTATCACATCTATCGGGGTGGCAGTGATCATGCTCATGCGTAACTTAGGCCTGTTAGCTCAAGTCACATGGTACTGCTGCTCTGAAGGCACATAAAGCCTTTATCTCTTTTACTGGGATGCTGTTCACCTACTTAGTGACTCCACCACAGCAACACTGGTAAAGGTAGCCTGCTGTTTCCTCAGGATGTAGACTCATGCTTGCCAAACCACAGGCTAGAAAAAAATAGGCTCCACAGGTCATTCTGGGTAGTGATTTGAAAACAGCATAATGTGACTTATTAGTATTCACAGGTAGAAACAGTACCTGTTGTTTGTGTTCAGTTATTGAAGCAGCAGAGAGGTCTTCCTGTGAAAGAACTGGATGTGGCCTCCACAGTCATTTTCAGGTATAAAATCCCTGCAACTACATCCTTTCCTAATTAATACCAATTATACATTCTACAGTATATTCCCCCAGCACTTCCAGGCTGTGGATGTATTTATCATCATCTTGTTTGAGAAGGAAGGAAGTGACTGACAACAGTTCCCTTTACAAATCCCAAGTGATGTATTTGGTTTTCTAATTGTGCATGTTTGCACAATCTGCTTTCTATTCCAGCTAGGTAGCTAGGAGTTCCAAGGTTCATCAGTGTGGGTCTGCAGTGTGCCGTTAGTGGTGACAGTTTAAGTGTTCTCAGCATTGCGGGATTCTCATGCATTTGAACAGGCAATTGCAATGTGGTCTTAGTGCTACAGGAGATACACCAATAGGGGGCAGTGGAAGCCAATAGAAATTTCCCTGAGAAAAGTAACACCTTTGTTGGGTTCTGAAGACTGAGTAGGAGTTTGACAAGCAAAGAGGAGGGTTAGAGAAAGACATTTTTGAGAGCATAGATGACATGCAGAAAATTTTGCAGCATCAAGCCTCGCTTGGAAAATGGTGATAAGTTGGCTGTGTTTACAGCAATTAAGTTATCTTTACCATGTTGTTCTCTCCCTAGTGGATCCTTTTGCTTCATCAGTTATGTGGAATTTGATGTCACTTAATGTATCACCTAATGACCACTACATGTTACTTAATATAAGGCGAGTCCTAGGACAGAGGGAGCCACTGGGCTTGCAAAGGGCAAAAAAGCAACTTCTGAGTAAGGTTGGAGCCTCAGGAGGAATTCTCTCCTTGCTCTGTGATTCATTTGCCCCAGTAAAACAAAGGCATCAGCTGCCCTCTGAAACTACTAAAGAAGAGAAGTATGACAGGTGTCCACAGACCATGGATTAATTCTCCTCCCTGGGGGCTCATGAATGTTGCCGGGGTCAGGGGAGGCAGGTACAGGCCCAGGGCCATCTATGTGCATCTTGGTAAGTACATTCACACGAAACCTTTGGGAAAATAAAACGTACCTTTCCTGCAAAGGTTGGGAACCCGCAGAAACCTAGGCAATCTAGGATACACATATTATCGCTTTATGTGTACTCTGAGGGTTTGGATTGTCTAATATTAAAAAGGAAAACCATCAGGAAAATACACCCACACATCTCCACAGCATCTTTCAAATGGGTAATTCACAAGTCAGAGAGAGCAAACTTTGTGTTCCAGAGTAAGAGCAACTCTCTGGAGGAGAAGATAACTCACCTCCGTGTGGAAGGAAAGGAAGCTGAGTAGGGGGAGTGAAACTATGAAAAGTCAGGGTCCAGCTGTGCTTTTAGCTTTTCTCTGGACACTGGAGTAGAGGCTGAATTTTCTCACCATGTGTATCTTGTAAGTAATTTACATATTCCAAAAGTTCCAATAAGGTAAGTCACGGGGAAGGCGGGGCTCCTGTTAACAGTGCTCAGAGGCACTGGCTGTAAGGAGGCAGAGAGCCCCAGACCCCTTCAGTAAGCCAGGCAGGCAGGACAGCAAAGAGCCCTCCCTCCCTCGGGGTTCTCCTACATCCCAAAGTGCCGAGCTCTGCATTTCCCACAGGAGGACCCCTCAGACTCAACTTCCAGACGGGAAGTTCCATTCCTTCCCCGGGTCCTGCCATCCTGCGGCCGCTTCCCAAGCCGGATGGACAGCTTTGCAGACCGGAGAGCAGCAGCTGCTGGGTGAGGTGAGTCCTTCGGTTTCCATTAGCATTTTTTTTTTAGCACAGAGAAGACAGGGGATCCTATTTTCTCTCTTGAATGAGAGGCAACATAAATTGATCTTAAAATCACTGAAGAAGAAAAATGGTAAGAAAAAAATAACTTATTTATCTGATGTATGAAGGTCCGTAACAACCTATGAGGGTGTTCTGACTCACTTGAGACGGTAAATTGTATGTGGCAAAGACGATAATAGAGAAAAAGTGAGAGAAAGCAGAGCAACAAACATTCCGTCTTCCCCTCGTCCTCACAGCGCATCTTCCTCCCTTCCTGCTGCGGACGCTCCTACCCTTCCTGTCACGTGGGCCTCGACTCTTCTCCAGGTTGAGGTGAAGTCATGCTGTCCTGCCCTTCCCTGGGCTGCTGGATGTGACTCAGCTCTCCAGGCAGTCTTGTGCCAGTTTTCTTGCTGTATCTATTCATTTTCATTATATGCTGGCCGAAGCATTGACTTTGAGAGTAGAATGAACCTCCCATATTTATAGATATAAGAGAGATATGTAGATGTAAGGGAGATAATAATTTGCTTGGTTTTGGCTTCACTAACTGAAAATGAAAAGCATGCAGAGATTGCAAAGATAAAGATGGTTCATCTCCACAGAATTATTTTTTCAGATACAGCATGACTAAGTCAGGGAATTGTAAGGGACCTCAGTGATCGGCCAGTCTAAAGTTTTCCAAAGAGCACAGAGTATGATTATAGGTTGTACAAGGATGACCTACTGTTTACTTTTTAATACTTTAATATGCATTAACAATTTGCTAAATAGTGCAAGGAAACCATGATCTCAAGGATACTGTTGTATAAGATGAATAAATACATGAATATGACAAGAATCATAAGCCTCTTATGCATGACTAAAGTTTGAATGACTGATACATTTCCATTTTTCTTTCAGCAGCTTGGGGAACTGAGGCCCAGAAGACTAGTGACTAGCCCAAGGTCACACAGCTAATTCCTAGTAGACCTGGGGTGGTAGATGTGGAAGTCTCCATCTATTAATCATTGTCTCTGTTTTCCGAAATGTGTGACATTCATTGTTCTTTGCCATATGCACAACTCATTTTTTTAAATTGCTAAACCATCTATCTAATTTCTATGTATCAGATATAAAAATATGATTTAAGAAAAATACTTAATATCTAATGAGCACTGAAAGGTGATTTTAACATAGTCCACATACTTGGCTGTGAAGATTGAGGGTCTTCCTCCACTGTAGCATGGAGAAGCCCCACTAGCATGCCTGTCAATCTCTTTGGATGGTATTCCACAATTAATCAAGGACAGAAAAGTGTAATGAACTAGTTTGGATATCACAGTAACACCTGTTTCCCATGAAGTCATATCTTCCATTCACTATTCTGATTATTCTTTATTTTTCCCATAATTGTGAACCCAGGGTCTCTGCAACAGTGACCTGCTGACAGTAATCCCAGCCACCACTCACTCAGCTCCCACTGTATGCCCAGCACCAAGAGCTTTTTTACTCCTGAGTGAATGTTCTTACTCGTCCAAGCCTCACATCAACCCGATAAGGTAGATCCTATTATCACACCATAAAGATCAGAAACCTGAGGCACACAGAGGTAAAGCTACTTGCCCAAATATGAGAGGGTGAGTAAGGGGGTTTTGTCCTGAGCAGCCTGCTCCAGTGTCCATGTTCTTTGTCTTGTGCTCACATCAGACCAAATAATCTTCTCCCAGACCCTTTAAAAATGCCTCTTAAATTTTTATTAGCTTGTATACTGTGTAATACAAAAAACTCAGTATAGCCTCTGTATATTAGATGATAAAACTTGTTTTAAAAGAGCTTTGTTTTCAAACCTTCATGTCATGTTGTATATAAAAATGCTGTCACACATAATTTGACAAAGTCCTTTGAAGAGGATTATAGGGGGTTGGAAATTGGTAGGGTAATTTAAATGGATTTTATGCAAACTAAGTTTAAAATTAGGCAAAGCAGAATGTATGAAGGAGGAAGGGTGATGAGAAGGGTGATTCAGAATGAAAACAGTGGTAATAATTATCGGAGCCATAATGAGTGGAGAACTTAAATGTGCCTAGCACAATGTCAAATATTTATATATAATTTAATTCTCATAACAGCCCTTTGAGGTATTTGTTATCATTCTAACTTTACAGAGAGGTGATGTCATGTGTCTCACGTGGCCCAGTGATGGTAGCAAAGCCATAGTTTGAAGGTTTGAACCCAGGTCCAGTCTTCACATTTCACCTCCTCCTATTCCCAGGAGTTCACTGAGCGTCTCTAGGGTGGGATTGGTGTATAATTTTGCTCTACTTTTGTTTTGAGTCATGAGAGATGACCCAATATTCCTCAATATTCAGCATGAATAGTTTTCCTGCTTGCATGAATAGCTGACACTCCCTAAGTTATTTAGCAGGCTTAAGGAAGTGGTGAGGGCCTTTAGGCCCAAATTACACTTAGGAATCTCCTAAAAGCAGTGACTGCATTCCAAAAATTAAAATATCACTTTGATTCTGACATTTTAATTCATCAAAAATGTCATCTGGCTCCATTAGTCACTTCATTTGTGAGTGATTATTTTCTCTGGGTACCTTTTGGCCAATTCAGGAATCAAATATTGAGGATTTGCTATTGTAGAGACATTTCAGAGAAAATGGTCCACAGGCATAAAGAGGTATTCTACCACAGTCCCGGTCAAAGGCAACCTGTCTGGAACAACACCATAACCTTCCAGGCTGACAATTTTGAAAGAAACACATTCAACAGGATGTCTGATTCATTTGGCAAAATACCCAAAATCCACAAATTTAATGTGTACAAACCTTTTGTATGCCAGCAGCAAGTCCAACCTTCCAAGAACAGCCCCTTTGCTTTGTAAGTTCCACTTTCAATTAAGAGCTATCTCTGTAATTCTGAAATTCTGACCCACATATTCCAACATTCCTTTCAGAAGAAAAGAAATCAAGTTTATTCCCTCTTCTACATAATGGCTCTTCACATATTTGAAGATAGGTCTCATTTTATCTGAATTGTCTCTTCTTAAGCTTAATCAAAACTTCCTTAAGATTTCTTTCCTCCGTGACAGACTAATAAGAGGATATTTCTTCCAGAAAGTTTTAGTTTCTAGATAAACACAGCCTAGTTCATTTCTGGTTTAAAAAATAGGGAAAGTGCAATGACAGAATACCACGTGGCCTGCTTTCTCTTTGCAGGGCAGGCTTCAGGGCGATGATAAATATTTGTCTAAACTGTGCAGCTGAGCCATATGCAAATTTGCATAATGGCACTCCAGGTGATGTGCTGCATGGCAATTACTTGAAACTTGATAAAGCTGGCTTTTAGCTACCCGCTTATGACTGAGTGCACTGTCAGCAAACCAGAAGCCCACAGCATGTCTCCCTGTCACCTTAAATGGCATTAAGGAAGAGAGAAAATGCGGCAAGAATCAGTGAGAGGCTGGTTTGTAAGACTTCTCCAGGGTCACAGATACGTATGATTTCAAAGAATCTGAATGTTTTAAGATATTTGTTTACAGTACAAATGTTTTGATTTTATCAGTCCAAAATTTCAGGGTCTTTGCCAAGACTGATTTGACAAATGAATGACATTTGAAGGACAGATGAATGAATGAAAGAGAAAACATTGTGTCTACGGCCTGCAGTGGTTGCATGAAGGAGAAATCCAGTCTGTGGCTACCATGCCTCCTGCTCTTCTGAGAAGTATTTGTCTCCCTAGAAAAACACTTCCTCTTAGGCAAGGATCTTGCACTTCCCTATAGAGATCTAAGGAAATTGTTCAAACTGAATCAACAAATTCAACAACTCAAGTACAAAATATTGTGTTAGGTGCCCAGAAGAAGGAAATGAGGAAGACAATCCTTGTTATTGTAATAGTAACATATTTTGTAATAGTCCTTTGGATTTTGAAGACTTGCATTGCTATGATATAAACAAAATTCCTTAAAAGCTAAATGATATGTCAAATGTTGGTGATAATGTCAAGTGTAAAAAAGGTTGCTTTGAGAGGCTGTGTAGAGGATGAGAAAGCACAGCTTTGGACTGAATTTTTATCCTACCACTTGCAACAGCATATTGTATAAACTATTCAGACTCTAGTTTTTGTTTTTGACCTGGGAATAATGATGCATAGCTCTTACCTCATTATCACTGAAATAATGAATATAAAGTGAACAGCTGACCCAAAGTTCAATATGTATCAGCTATTAGTGTGGTATGTGAACTGTGTCAAAACTTTGCAAGATTATGTAAACCCTTGGAGTGAAGCTAGAAAGGCCAATAAACAGCTAACTAATCAATAGAAGAAGGTTTGAAGAGATCTGTCTTTCAATTCACCTTGGAAGAATGTGTGGTAAGTATGCTGTCACTTGTGTTCACTGGCCAGCCCCACTCTGGCCACCCCCCCAGCCACAGTGTGTGCTCCCCTCTACTGCCCAGCCCTTCCGGCGGGAGCTCCACGGGTGGATCCCTAGTGACTGGGGCACCAGGCTGATTAGGTACCCGGAATGGAGGGGAGGAGAGAATGCCATTTTCTCTCCACCCCTTGCCCTGGATCTGTTGGAGGCTCTGCCCTGGTAAACATTCATTGGTATATAAATGGACCCTTATCCACACACCACTATGGAAGCCAGGTAGACATTCTGGGTGGAAACTTCCATTTATCCCACTTACAGATTATGAAACTAAAATCATTAAATAAAAACAATTCGAAGCAGAAACTAAAGACATAGGTGCCACTCTCAGGGAACCACATGGTCTGATGGAGAGGACATAATTGAGAGTACACGTTTTAAGGGTAATTAGTAAAAGGTAGAGCAAAGGGAAAGGTGAACCTTGTGGGAATGGGAAGGAAATGTTCAGAAATATTTTGTTGAGTCAATAATGTCTGAGATGCAGTCAAAGAGCAATAATGGTGTCAGAGGTCAGTAATACAGGAAATGAGGGCATTCCAGGCAGAAAGTAACTGTTGTGCAAACCCTCATGCCAGGTGCTATGAGGTATATATGAGGATTAGTGTGGTAGATGTTGGTGCTGGATTGAGCCAAGAAGTTAGGGCCTTGCTAGTTACCCTGTGAGTTCTTTCATCCAAACACTTTAACTGGAGAGTGTATATACTGTGAGGATGCATGAGACATCCTGACATTTTTTTCATATGATTAGCTTCTCAGTATATCAAAAACTGTGAATGATAATGTTTTAACTAAGACAGTGTGGGGATAAAAGAACAGGCAAATATATGCTAATTAGGAATAGTAGTGCCTGAAACACTATAGGTGTGCATTTCTATCCATTTTGTGTGGATTCTGGGAGTAGGAAGGAAGAGCCATGACTGTCCCTAGCATCACTTCCTAGGGTATCTTCTCATGAAGATTGGCATAACCAAGGGCTTTCAAACTTCTGTGTAGAGCTGGAAAAAAATGTATAATACTTGGAGACAGTGATGTTTACCCCTCCAAAAATGGATCCTAGCTCAAAGTACTCTGGCTCATCCACTTGCAAGGGAACTAGAGCTTCAGTTATGCAGAATGTACCAAGCAGGATTTTAAATGCAGCAACTTCATTTTATAATAAATAACAAGGAGGTGGTAGGACCTGGGATCAGGAGCCTTGGTGGAAGGAACTGTGGCCTTTGGAGTGAGTGCCCTGGCTTGAGTCCTGGCTCGGCCATCACTGGTGTGTTACGTTAAGTGGAGTCATAGGGCTCTCTGAGCCTTGGGCTTGACAGGTGTAAAAATGGGACTGATATAATGCTTCAACAGGAAGTTCTTGGAGACTGATAGAGGAGACTTTCCCCCTGCTTCTTGCTTTTAGAAATTAGGATGTGATCATGCGGTGGGATCAGACCCAATCTACTTATGTCAGGTTATGAACCTTGTTTGCATATCAAACATCATACATGTAAATTCTTTATGTGAAGTGCATGACCACATGGGAGATAAAAGAAAGGGACAATGACAAAGCTGAAGGAGGACAAGGGGAAGGGCAGGTTGGGAGAAACTTTTATTGCTCACAGCTATTGATTTTTAGATGCTTTGAACTAACTACAAAATTTTAAGAACTCAGCACCAGCCATCAGTGGTTCACAGAACAGCAGTTTGTGATACAACATCAAGGTAGCTCTGGGGCAAAGGGTATTCCTGCCCCGGGGTGAGTCCCCTATGGAACTGGTGAAACCAAAATAAATCAAGGGAAAGGGTAGGTTGGGATAGAGGCTTTTATTCCTCAGAGTCACTAGCCAGGCTCGGCACCATCTGTTTCCTCTGGTGGCTGTTCATCTACTTCCCCAGCCCACCCCTTCTGGGAGGAACTCCATGGCAGGTTCTGGGTGACTGGGAGACGCCAGGCCAGTTACAAACCAGGAACACAGGGGAGGACAGAATGACCTTGTCCTCTCCACCCCTTGCCCTAGAGGCTGCACCTACTGATATGTAAATGTACTAAGACCAGACCCAATTTTCTGGAAATTCTGGCATTTACCCTATAATGGTTACAAGAACAGTCTCTGTAGATAGACTGAGTTCAAATGCCCACGTCATTATGTATGAGTAAGTCCTAGTTCCCTGGCTTGTAAAATGGGGCTCATGACATAAATGAGAATACATGCCTCAAATTATTTATATGAAGATTAAATTAGTTAATGTAAATAAAGCCCTGAACAGTACCCAGCACATGGTAAGCACTAGAGTAGCACTTATTTTTTTATCATTCTGCCCCACTACATGAAATCAGTCATCATCATCCACAGTGAGTGAGGAATCTGCATAGCTCTGAATAGCAAGTAGAGTAGGAAATAAGTGAGCCTTCCTTGAGGAATGTTCTTTGCAACCATCAAATGACTAACATTAAAAAATTATCAAATTTCATGATGTTATTACCTCCATTCCACTTCCAATCTAGACTACACCTCAATTTTCAATAGAGACCAGAGAAAATGATTCCTCATAAAAACAAAATAAAATGAAAACTCATTTCTCACCTCTATTTTTCCTTCTAGTGTTTTTAAAATCACACTTCCTCTTAGTCCTTTTCTGAAAATAGAAGGAATAACATAAGCCTTTAAAATGGCATGTATTGAGTCTCCCCACAGTCCACAGATGGAAGTGCTTAATCCAAGAAAGTAATAAAGCAATTAGATGACATTTTCTTTAAAGAAAAATAGGAGAGTAAAATAAAAGAGGAAAAAAAGATTCATCAGTCTCTGAATATGATAGCAATTAAACTCCATTAAGCATCTACTAAGAACAGTGTTGTAGATAGATGACGTAGGATATGAATTTGAACTGGATGAGGTTCCAAAGATTTCTGCATTTTAATGTGCTAAAGAATCACCTGGGAGCTTGTTAAAATGCAAGTTCCTGGATCTTACACTGGAATATCTGGTAATTTAGGTTTGAGTGGAGCCCAGGTACATTTATATTAATGACAACATTAGATCCATGGCCTATAAGTTGAGAAACTGTTCTAAAATACAAGCTTAGGGTATTAGAAAGTATGGCTACCTACTAATAACCATCCCTCCAGCATTTTTAACCAAAAGATTCTTCAGCATTACGGGCCCTTCCTAAGTTCAAGGGGATGAAAGTTGATAACTATAATTGTGTTCCTCTGATAGGTACAAGCATGAAGTGTCACTCTGGTCCAAATGACTAAGTAGTTTTTCACCCTGATTGAGGAGAGAAATGGTCCAAGCCACTGCTTTTTTTCATTTATTTTGCCTCTAGATGAAGCTTTTTGGGGAGATAATACTTAGAGCTCCTAAAGCCATGTTGTATCGTCAGCAGAGCAGCCAACACACTGAGGATGACAGAGAAGAAAGACGGCAGAAACATGGGTTCTTGATGACATTACTGATGATTAAATGACCTTTGAAATATCTTTTCTCTGCACTTGTTGAAAGAATAGGCCTCATGTAATTTAAACTATTTTTAATTAGGCACTTGTTATTTAAAGCTTAGAGCATTCATATGATGCAAATTTTGTTTCAGAGTGCTGTCAGGAACAGACCATAAAAGACAGGACTTGATGAAATGGATAGAATGGAAGACATGAGGGCTCCACTGCTCCAGTCTGGGAAGTTGGAGGTGCCTACTATGCAGTCACAAGGTATTTGGTCCTACCACCTTTGTTGTTGTTTCTAGGGATGCAGATTACATTCCCATCTGGCTCTAGGTTAGAAGAAATGGAAGGAAGAGTCAGTTTCTGTGCCCCAAGCTAGAGCTAGTTTATGAAGCATCAGGGAAATAGACTTAACAGAAGATGAAATTACTAAATTTGGTGCCTCAGGCCTCTTGCAAATGTCCCCATTATTAATTATTTCTAAATGAAAGAGGCAAGCCTGTCTGCAAAGGTGGAATAAACATGGGGACATCTCTAATGAAGGCTACACTTCTCTAAGGCCTTCAGGTAGAGGGCATTACACCACGGGAGAGGAGGAAGACCAAGATACAGAGGTCAAAGGACAGACAGTGGGCGGGAAACAAAAATCCAGAATTAGCGACCAAGCTGAATCAAATACTACCTATGGTTACTGACCCATGAACATGACTTCCTGGAAGTGTCTGCTGAGTTTGGGAATCGCTGTGTTGCTTAAGAAAACCTGGTCCGGGCTGAGAAGTGCTTACGAGTGATTAACCTCTAAGGAGAATGGCATACCCCTAAACCTAAACAACATGAAACAGGTGGCTAAATACGTGCATACTTCAGAAAAGCTGTCTCATACTACTCACCTTAGATGTGGTCAGGGAGGAGGAGGCCACCCGAGAGCAGAATCAGTTTTATGGGGATGAGGGTTAAGGGAGATGCTCCCCAAGGGCAGAGGCAGGTCTACGGAGGACAAGGGGCATCCTCCCAGAGGGCAGGACCCAGACTTCCAGGTTGGCTAGTCTGCGTGTTGGCACAGAGTCCCACTGTTTCTGCGCTGCTGAGTAGCAAAGAGTTGACTCTGCATTGCCTCTCAGTTTACCTACATAAATGTAGGCTTTTATGGCAGTTATTTTCTCCCGTTTCTCCCAGGGTAAGTTTGTGTGTAATGGGCAGGTAACTGCCTTCAAGCCATAGGGTTGCACATACGAAACCAATGAAAGCTGTGCATCACTCAGATGCCCAGGACCTGCAGCCAGATGCAGGAATTGGATGAGACTTAAAGTTTTCTCCCTTTAAGAAATTAAAGAATGAGTGCCACGTGTCAGGTTGTTATTTTTAGCATAAAGAATATAGCTCATAGGGTATTCTGCTCATATAAAGGTGTAGAAGGTGATTAATTCTTATTGAATACCCATCAGCTCTCTCTGCTTATCACTATGGACTGACATGTTTAAAGACTTCCATTTTCTTCCATTATTAGGAATATATGTGCTTTATGAAGCTTCTCCTCAGCCTTTGGTGGGATAAATTTTGATAAGACTAAGCCAATCATGGCAAAGTCATTGTCAGTGACAATAATTAGTTTAAGTGTAGGCTGTGACTACACTCTGATCGATTAGCAAGGAAATTCTCCTGAGAGACTTCTGGAAAAGATTTTCCTTCCTGTAAAAACAAGATGTGCATGGAGAAAACCTCCTACCACCTCCTTTGGTCTCTGGAAGACACTGTGGGAAGACAGTCTCAGCTGTGGCAGTCATTGGACAACTACTGACCCACTGTGACAGAGCAGAAAGATGGCTGCAAGCTGGGGCCCAGATGCATGGCAGGGCCTCTGAATGAGCCTTGTATTATTCTGGCACCGGACACCTTGTAGAGTGAGATAATGAACACCTGGTGTTAAAGCCATTGACTAGGTTTCCTGTTACTTGCACATCAAGCATCCTAAACCAAGGAGAGAAACAAGCCCTTCCTTAAATGTTGCATATACAAATCTTTGATGTATGACACATTTGTTTAGCCCTCGGTTTCTTGAGACAAATACATGAATTTGAAGCAAGACTCTGCCACCTAGTAGCTTGAACACATTACCCTTCTTAGCCTCAGTTTCTTGGTCTTTAAAAATTAAGATAAAAGAAACCTACTTGATAAGACGGCAGTGAGGCATGAGATTGTACATGCAGTAAGGATACACTAAATGTTAACTGATTTTCACTGTTTCATTGGTACAGAATATTCTAGGTTTACCCTGAAGAAGCAGCTTTTGTTAGTGTAGCATACCATACTCTGATTTGAAGGACATTCTGCATTTTCAGTAAAACAAAATGCCACTTCTTCTAGGCTTCACTGCATCAGAATCAGGCTGCTTGCTAAGGAAGCGCAGGAGTGAGTTCACTTGCTGCAGTGGGACTTTCTCAGCCTCACCATCTTCCCAGCGTCATCAGCTTAAGCAAGCACGAGCACCTTCTACTATTATCCAGCTGGCTCGGCTGGCATGTGTGATTTCTTACTGACCTGGAATTGATGGAGAGCAGCAGCTGTCCGAACGAGGGGGCCAAATTACTTTCACTGTGGGAATACTTTGTGCTGCACTCCTGTTGCTATGTTTATTTAAGCCGGGTAATCATTGCTGCCCTTCTCTCTCTTCCAGGGAACCGGATAGATCTCTATACAGGATGTTACTGCTCCACGCGTTCATGGACCACGTTGGAGATTCTAGTACAATCAAGGCACAGTGATGAGATGGGCACCAGGGACAGCCCAAGCTGAAACAGAAGGGCAAAGCGGCATTCTCACCTGTTATACAATTCCTAAAGAAAGGTCATGAACTCATAGAACATGTTTTTATAAGGAAGATCAACAAGAATTCAGTAGAAGTTGCTAATGTATTCACTGTAGTTCTCTGAAGCTGTCTTGTATCTGATCATGACGGCATTTTACTTCAAACAGCACTTCACATTTGTTGCAGCAGTCGCCAACTAGCTGAAAACTCCCAGTCCCTATCACAGCCCTATGTCTAATTCCAGAAACTGCACCCAGTTTCTGTTTCAACTGCCACTTCACGTATATGACCCTAAGCTGCGGGGATTCATTTGCAAGGGTTGGTGGAGGAGCATAGAAAACTGATTCCATTCATAAAAATCCCAGGGCATTACTTTGGACAAATAGCTTAATCTTTCTGAACTATTATTTCCTCATCCATAAAAAGGGGCCATCTGTGACTTTACCACGGGATTGTTATCAGGATCAAAACTGCGTGAAGAAAATAAAACTTGTGTTGATCAGTTGGTCACCATACTGTGTATAATTGGTTAGGCAGATTATAACCAAAGGTGTGTGTGTGGGGGGGTGTTCAGAAAACATTTACTCAGAGTATAAACTTTATGGGGTGTGCAAAATTCACATTAAGGGCCCCAAGAAGGTCACCTAAGAGACATAGTTTTCTTTCAGAGTAACCAAAACTGAGGTACCATGGAAGACATGCTGCATGTATATTTAAGCAAGCAGAGGGAAATAGGTGGCTTCAATTAGGATCCCACAGGACAAGTCACAAGGGCAGATGCTCCAGATTAGATGGCTCATTTGCACATAAACAAATCACTGTGCAGAGTGAGTAGGGGTGAGACCCATTGTTTGTACGGTGAAGTAGTCTTGGTGACAGAAGGCAGGATGTTACCTTCTTTCTGTCCCTTGTTTCTGGACTCAGTTTCTTTGGCTTGTGATTATGTAAAATCCACTTCCCTCCTTGGCTAACTTCTACTCATTTTTCACATCTCAAACAGAGGTGACCCCCCGAGAAGGTTATCCTGACTCCATGCCTACCTTGGTTCTGGGCTAGGCATGCCCTTCTGCATTCTCCAGAAGCATCCTTTACATGCCCACCATTGCATGCATTGTGCCCTTCTGTGAGTGCCTGCCCACCCATATGCTCATTCATCACAGAAGTGAAAGCCCATCAAGTCAGAGGCTTGGGCCAGCCTTATTGCCCACCGAACCCTGGAACACAGCCTGACTTTCAGGATGTGCAAGAATCTGCAGCAAAAATTCATGCCTGAATGAGTATCCAATTGTTATGGTGCTCTGAAGTTCTATCTCTAGGAAACAGATTCACTTAAAAAACTCACTATAAAACAAACAAAAATACACAAAAGAAGAATCCAGATCCAGCAATTATCAACATCAAGATTTTGCTATTTTTGCTTCATCTTTCCTCTTTCACAGTTTTGTTGCAAATCCCAGATCTCATACCATTTTCTAACTGAACCACAATGCCTTTATCACACCTTACGTATTCAACAATTTCTTTGTATCATCTCTTGCTTAGTCATTGTTTCAGATTTCCCTGGTTGCCTTGAAAATGACATTTATAGGTGACTTATTCCAGCAAGGAAAAGTCCTACACATCATTTGGTTGTTATATCTTACCACCTTTTTTGTTTCATGCCATTTTCTTGTTGAAGAACTGAATTTATTGCCCTTGTAGAATGTCCCATACTCTGGATTTGTCTGTTTCCTTGGAGGGCCATTTATTTGTTCCTGTAGCCTCGTATATCCTATAAATTGGAAGGTAACTCTAAAGTGCTCAATAAGATTCAGGGTCACCTATTTGGGGCAAGAATATTTCATAGGTGGTGCTGTGCACTTCATGTAACATCCTAGTGGGAAGCACACAACGTCTGAATGCCCTAGCGCAGTATTTTGTGCAGGTGCCATGCTTTGTTCAAGTGGTCCTCTATTGATAGACATTTGTGTTTTTCTTCAATTGTCTGCTATCACAAATAATGCCACCATGAAGAGCCTTGTGCCATAATATGTATCTTTCTGACAGTGTATCTTAAATATGTTGCTTCTTTGATGCTAACAATTTTTCCAAGGCTGCTTTAAAATTTCTCTATTTTTAAACTTCAGCAATTTTACCACAATGTGCCTTAGTGTGTTTATCCTGCGGATGTTTATTCTGCTTGCTGAAAAAGTGCTTCTTGAACCTGTGATTTGATGAAGTTTGTCACTCTGGAAAATTTTACACCACATTTTCAAATATTGTTGTGCTCATTCTCTTCTGTCTGGAACTCCAGTTACCTTGATCTTAGAACTCACTGCATCTCCTCTACCTTTTATGTTCTTGTCGGCATTTTCACTCATCGATCTTGTATTTCATTTGGGATATTTACATTGGACCTCTGTTGCAGTTCATTAAATCTCTACGCATGCCTCATATGCTTTCAAATCAATCCATTGTATTCTTAACTTCAGTTATTATAGTTTTTTTGGTTCAAAATGCCCATTTGATTCTTTTTTAGTAATTCTTGGTTTGTTGCCCCAATTCGCAATATTTCATTTTCATTTCCTTGAAAATATAAGCATAGTTGCTTTAAAAGCTTGTGCAATAACTCCAATATTTGGGGCCCTTGTTGTGTTTCTGCTGTTTATTGTCTCTCTTGTTTTTGTTTACAGTATCCTATCTCTTTGTGTGATTTGGTATTTGATAAACTACCATTCATTATGCATGAAAATTTCTAGAAGTAATTTGGGGTCCTGGATGATATTTTCTTCTTCTATATAAGACTTACATTCGTTTTGGTCAGGTAAGTAGGGGCAGATGTGAACCTGGGTCACCTAAAACACGTTCAGGGACTTGAGATGATTCAAAACTGGAGTTAGTCACAGCAGAGATCTGTGGTTTTCCCTTATTTAAGTGGTGCCTTTCTGGATCCCGACCTTAAGCCTGAGTTGTTTACCAGAGTCCTTCCTGCCTGGCAGAACTGGATTCCAAATTTCCCCCATCCCCTGCTGGGCCTTCACAAGGGTTATTTAGTTTTTTCACCCTTCAGCCTCTTCCTCCAGAACAGACAGGCACCTCTGTGGGCAAAGCAGCCGCAATCGCAGGTCTCCCCTCTCCACGTTCCCTTCTTTTTCCTAATCTTGTCTCTGGCATTGTGTCTGCTTTATTATTCCCAATGTATAAAAATTTTAACAATACTGTCTCCATATTTTCCAGGTGTTTTTTCTGGGAGAGTTGGTCTAAACAGTCTCATGTGCTCTCACTGAAAGCAGAAGTGACTTTGCTAATTTCTAAAAAGGAAATTATTCTGATTTGTGAGAGTCTGCCTACAGCTTTGATACCCATTTCTTAAATTTAAATCCTTAATTGCCTTTATCTGTACCATCCCCACAGTTTAACTGCTATTTCTTCCAGATCATCAAGTCTCTTGTGTGGGTATCTGAGTTAAAAGCATTGCTATGTCTCTGAAGAGATGCTGGTTAGAAGTCCTTGGGCTGTGTATCAGGACACATTTTAGAATCCAGTGCCAAGCTGCACAGATGAAATTTTCCTACCAGTGTAAATGAAGCTTCTTGTAATTAACTTACTGAAATTTTCTTCTATCTCAAACAAATTTGGATGAATCTGTCACTGTTACATTGTACTTGATTAATAGGTTTGTGGAGCTTTAAAAATTATTATACATATTAAAGTTCCCCCGGCAGACATGCCCATTATACTACCTGTACATCTGAGATGGGAGGTATGCTTTTTCTTACTTTATTGAGTACTCTGTATTGTGCAGGCAGTCAATTTTTATTTTATGCCTAAATTAATTTCTGAGAAATACTGTGTTGAACAAAAACATGGTCCCCAAAAAGAAAATGGAATTGCTTAAGGTAAATGGTAGAGAAATGCCAAATCCCTCAGACTGTATCATGCAAAGGCTATGTCTGTAGTTGGATCCAACATGGAGTTGCTAACCTAAGTATTCCCACCATCTTACTTCTGAGTTTGTGTTTTTATTTTACTTTTACTTCCATGAAAGCCTAGTGGAAAGTCTTGAGCTCTAAAGTCAAACACCTTAAACTTCCCAATATACATCCTACCAATAGAAGATGGCATTGACCAAATCAGTTGTAAAGATTGGGATACCCCAGAAAGCAGAGCATCTCATCACTGGTTCATCTTATAGAAAGGCTATGCTGATATGCACCCTGTTACTATTTGAGCAGAGGAAAAAGGGACTTGTAGAAAGTTGGCAGACTAAAGATAAAGATGAGCAGTGGTTATCTGCTTACCCACTCATCATTTACTTTGTCTCTATAAAAGATACTTGAGTTTCTTATAGCTCAACTAGACACCATAGATTGTGGCTGATGAAGAGTTATTTTGCATCCAAGAGAGTTGGTCTCAGGGCAAAGAGACCCCAGCAGCAAAATGTCAATGATTGCAGTCTTGGAGGTGTCAGGAGAGAGAATTAGGGAGGCTTGAAAGATGTCAGCCTGGAGCCAGATCTTCTACTTCTCTTTATATTACGGAGACATCAGCTGAGGGATTCTTTCCATACACACTCCTTCCCTCAGCCATACTATTAGGATGCCTGCCGCCTAGGATATCACTGGCCATGCAATGCTACCGTAAAGACCAAGGTGGACATAGAGGACAACACCAGTAGCTTTTGAAATAATGGATATCTGCCCTTTTTTTCTCACCTTAGAAATTTTGTATGAATCTGAGGAGGAACCCTGGTATGGATATTTTTCAAAAGGTCCCTGGTGATGCTAGTTAACAGCTAGAGTTTAAGGTTTCCAAAATTCTGTAGGAGGGGATGAGAGAGGTGCTCAAGGAGCAGACAAAAACCCTTCCTGCCCTGCAGGGTGAGAAAGGAGGGATCAAACAGCAGACCACACCCATCTGCCAGGTCAGGCTCCTCAGACCCCAAGTCTGACCATATAGGGGAAGGTTTGAATCAGTGGAATTTTAAACTGAACCCCAAATAACTTGACAGTTGATGTTTTCCACATAAGGTTTTACTGGGAGATCTAACACCACCCCATGCAGGGGGATTCAACACAGCACTAGTGGGGACAGTGATTAGAGAAAAATAAAACTGCTTCATGTTTGTAAACCACTTATAATGAACAAGATAAAATAGCAATAACCTCTAGAAATAGCATAACCTCTAGAGGAAAATGCCATAATGAAACTCTGACAAATTGTAGTAGTACAACTTGGGGAACTTGGCATATAGTTTTCTCTACATTAACTTCCTACCCCCAAATTTTGAGTAATAAATAATAGAAAAAATTCCCACTTTGTTTTGGATAATCTGTATCATATCTTATTGAATCCCACTAAGGTCAGCTACATCTTAAAAATGGGGTTCTTTAACTTATTGTAAGTCTCGCTTCGCCTCTCGAAGCCTTATTTTACATTTGTAAAAGAATTTATACATCATCTCCCTTCCCTGTTACACTACCATTTTCCATTGCTTTTTGCACTTCAGGTGAAGTATTTATAATTCAAAAATTTCTTTCTCATGCTATGAACAGAGCATTAGTTCCCCAAGACTCTTGGTAGCAGAAAACTTGTCACCCTTTTTTTTAAGGGAAACTTGTCTTCCAGATAAGAAATACTAAATTATCCTTGCTCTAAATCCTTCACTCTTTTAAGATTACTACTTAAATCTTAAATGTCTCAGCATGGCCATTCATATTCACAGCAGACCTTATTACCTCTTGGGAATTTAAATTTCCTTTGCTACACCTCAGTTTTTGAAAGCCTGAGCTTCTCCATCACTGTCAGGTTCTGTCTAAGGGTAATACTTCATTTTAATAAACTTTAATTGCTATATTAATCCAGTTCATTATCCATGTGGATTGCCATTTATTGCTCTTTAAAAATCTTTCCATCTGACTCTGTGTACACGGCCTGTAAATAAAGGCAGCTGCTGAATTTGTTCAGACTTTTACCATTTGGGATGTGCCATCTACCTTTTGTTCCCAAATTAATTAGGGCAGATGAAACTGCTTACTTCACGACTGACAGAGCTAGTGTCTATGCAGGAGGTGGCTTGCAGAAAGTCTATCATTTTACCCTCAGAATGGCTCTCTGACGCAATGTCCTAACTGTGTTTTCCTGGTCTGGTAATGATCTATTTTTCAGAGCCAATTGTTTCTAAAAAGGTGATGATAGATCAACTCTTGATGATACTGCTCATTAGAAATTCTCTTTCTCCTCCATGGAGTAACTTTAATCAGACACTGGGGATGCAGAATACTAGGCGATTCTACCTGATCTGAAACATCCAAACCAAAAACAATTGTACGCATGCCTACTGATGGGATTGAAAATGTGTCTACTGAAGGCCACTAAGGATGACAAGCTCTCTTAAAAGGGCTTGTAAATTACATGTTGGACAGCAGTCCTTATGGGAATATTCCTTTTGCTGAAATTTATTAAAAATAGGTATACAGAAATAAAATCAGGGAGAGGGATAAAAACTTCAGAGTAATATTTTTCCTTCAGTCATGTTTTAGTGACACCCTTAATCAGAAACAATCAGAATCAGGGTTCAGAGAGCATTTTTCTCATACATATCATTAAACTTGCCCAACCATCATAGTATCCTATTCTCACCCAGTGTTGGCCTGAGATGTCAGAGGTTCCAACCATAGCTTAAGTTACTCTTAAAATGTGCAGAAAATGCCATTTCATTGGATTACAACTTAGTTACAGAAAATAAACAGTGACTCTTTCCCCTTTGTTGCCCCACCTCCCTCTTTCTTTGATGGGACTGTGTCTTTGGGCTTGGCGAATACAATGGAAGCACTCAGAGTATGTGGGAGACTAAAAAACAGTGAAAAAAGCACAATAAGGGTATTGAAAAGAAATACCAACTATTTTGGTATTTTTATTATGTTGGCTGTGTCATCCCAAAATTGAAGTTGCTCTTGATGGAGAAGCACTAGTATGTGATGAAACTATTTCACCTAGCCCTTGAAGGAGCAATCTAATGCTCAGACAATCAGCAACATATGATGTCCTTTTGCTTTCTTCTCTTTATTTCTATAGCACAATTGACTTTCTTTCTGGTTCAATATATCAGCCAATATCATCTCCCTGCAATAAAGGACACCAAGGAAAGTCTCGGTGGTCTGGGACTGCCTCCTTGGTTGGCATAAATGTCAGTTATCTAAGGTAGGTGTTATAAACATTTTTACTTGCAAAAATTATGTAAGAACAACAGTCAGTTGTGAATGAATGCTGAGAACCCTGTGAGACCCATCACCACTTGAAAACTGGGTAACAGCAAGTGGTGGACCAAACATGCAATAACCTCTAACAATGGCCGCATCCCGGGACAAAGGACTAATGACTTGTTCGTTACCGCATGCTTATGTTGACTAACAGGTTTCTCCCTCACTTGTCTTTCTAGGTAGTTGGTCACAGCTATCTGAGTGCTGTTTTAAGAAGGATGCTTAGGGGAGCAGGAAATAATCCAACTGGTTGGGGATGTTTGCATTTGGCATCAGAAGGGAAGTGGGAGAGTGTGTGCAGAGTGATTGCTAGATACCGTGAACATAGCTTTTTGAAATTTTTAACCCTTTAATAAACTTAATTCATAGTTTTAGCCCTTCCTGAGAGAAAAATGAATGCCTTATGACTCTTAAGTCTCCCTGAAACTCAACAAAGCATAAATATTCCAGATACTAAAAAGAAAATGTTCTGGAATGTTAATGATAGGACTTGGAAGGCAGACCTAGGTTAAATCTTTTGGACAGGTATAATCAATCCAGGAAGACAGCTCAATTATAGGACTTAAGAGACGCACAGAAAGGCAGAAGATTGGCACCAAGTGGGATGAACTGTACCAGTGGAGTATGGGGTTTGGAGAGGGGTGAAGAATTTCAGCTAGGATTAAAAATGATTAAAATAAACATGGAAAAAAGAAATATTTATGCTAAAGCTGTTTCTACAATGAGAACAGGAATAAACAAGTAGAAATACTTGAAAGAGGGTTGTCTGTTGAAAATTCACAGTGCAGTGCTAGAAAAAGAGATCATATCAAATAGAAGCAGAGTGCATTTTTCACTGGACTCTGTCCACAGCACAGTCATCTAAATCTTGTGGGTTATTTGATAAATTATCAATGGTTTGCATGTATCATACAGTACTCTTTTTTCTTTAAAAGGTAACAAAATGGTGAAAGTCTCTAATATTAAAAAATATCTATTTCTTCAGAATTATTTTTAACTTAATCTCAGAATTAATTTTCCTCTCATAGTATTAGCTTATACCTTTTACATCCATATGATTATCTGTATGAAGAGTTAAGACCACTGCAGAAAGGAAGAATGTTATCATTGCTACATGTTAAACCACTTGAAAACTTAGCGGGTTAAAACAAGGACATGTTTTTCACTTACAAATCTGCAGTGCTCAATGGAAAAGACTTGTCCGTGCTCTGCTCAAAATCAGCTGGAGTGGCTACAAGGTTGGAGGTGGAAATCATGTTAGTGCCTTACACATCCAGCCCTCAGGGCTGGCTGTGGGCTGGGATCTCAACTGGGGCTATGGCCAGAACACCTACACGTGAGCTCTCCACGGCTGCCTGGCTTCCTCGCTACAGGGTGGCTGTGTGCCAAGGGCAAGCTTCTACGAGGAAGTTAGTTCGAGAAGGTTCAAGAATTTTTTTACAACTTAGTGGCTTGCATCACTTCGGCTGTAGACACAAACCCACTCGGATTCAAAAGGAGGGAATGTATATCCCACATGAAGGAATGCCACTGTCTCATTATAAGAAAAGCGTGTGGAATGGGAAGAACTTTCCAACTTTGGAAAATACGATAACTCAATTTGTCGCTGCGCTGACTGTGTACCAGCTTTGGGAAGGTGAAGAAAACAAAGGCTCCAGTGGTTTTCTGCATTTTGTGGCTTAGATGAGGAACCTGAAATGGGAAGTACTAAGGCAAATGTCGTGGATATTGGTTAACAGTGGTAACTTAATGCTTACACTCAGAAGGCACTCAAACTCATCCCTTACCAATTGGTTAAGTCCGGTCATTTTGCTGGTGTTACTAAAGGACTTTGTGAAACTAAAGAACCCAAATTAAATTTTAGTTCCCTTCTACATCTAGATTAATTTATTTTAAAATGTCTTTTAAAGTACTAACCTTATTACATCTGGGAAATTATAATGTAACTTATAGAATATTTATAGAACCTGACTTAATGGGACATGAAGCAGCATGGAGAGATTTGCTTGCCTTTTATAACAATAAATCCAGTGCTTTTTAATGTATTAAGATATAATGTATTAGTTGTGTTTCAAAATAGGGGAGAAGGAGATGCACAATAATTAAAAAACTTTGTAAGTTCTCATAGTTTATCATGATGGTATAATTGAATCTACATGGGGTTTATAATCAAAATAACAGGTTCCAAAGTTATGACATTAAAAATAATCACAACAGTAGCAATAGTTAACATATATAGAATGTTATTCTGAGCCAGATATTTTGCTAAGAACTTTGTATGCATGATGTCATTTGTTTCAGTGATTCTGAGGTAAAAACTATGATTATCTCCATTCACAGATGTCAGTAAGTAATGGAACTCGTATTTGGACATACTCAGTTTCACTCAAATTCTTACCTACTGTGCATGTTTCTCAAATTTCCTGAGTATCCTCATCTATGGAGACATTATTCCTATTTGAAGGATTATAAGTAAGATTATGTGTATGAAAAATTGTAGCACAGAGGAGGCATTTAATAAATCCTAATTTTACTTTCTTTTTAGGGATTGAGAACTCAGTTTTTAACTTGGATGGCCTCAGCACTAACTTCTCCTGCCCGATTTGAGCAATGTCCGTTTCTCTAGGTAGAGAGGCTAGAGCCGGAAGGTGCCTCTGATACCTGATTCTACTCCTTGTTTTGCAGGTTAGAAGGTTAAATGACTTACCCAGCCACAGAGCTAGTAAATGACAGAGCTGGGAACTAACTCTAAGACTAGGGCTCTGCTAGTATATCATGCTGCCCCCTAATTTCTTTGATAAGTATTCTAAGAATACAAGAAAAATTAGCTAATAATTAGATACATAGATCTTGCTGATCCTTCATGTTTTATATTGGTCACCTTATAATTAAATTTAGTATTTTATTAAACAATTAGTAGTAATACACATTTATATGTATTTACAAATGCCTACAACTGAAATTTCATGCCATCCTCAATGACTGCTAAGTTGCTTGTCAGTAGCTCACACCACTAGGGTTAATTATTATACCTAATAACACTCACGCTGCAAACTCCCACTTAGACTAATTACTCTCATAAATCTCTTCAGAGAAGTGTAAAATTCTCATTACTTAAATGATAAAACAACTAATCTTTGCTCCTTATCCCTCTGAGATAATAAGATTGTCAAGACTGCTACAGTTGAATGATGTTTTAAGGTCATTAATAATGCTACAAGAATAAAGACCCTTAAAGAGCTCACAATGATGCTTGAAAATAGGGCAGAAATTTTGGAGACAAAAGAGGGAATATGTAGTGTCCACCTTCAAATTTTTAAAGGGATTATTTTCCATTTTAGCCTGATTTTCATTTTAGACAGAGATCCTGTCATGTTGTTAAACTTGCTGTCAACTCTATTTGCATTGCTTCATTTTTCATTCATTCATTCAATAAATACACATAAGCACTGGGGATAAAACCATGTTTGGGACAGACACAATCACCCACCTCATGCAGCTTGCAGTCCAAGGCAGGCAAGTAGTAAGACATTTCAAATCCTATATGACTTGGGATGTTTTTGCCTGGCTTTTTTGTGTGACTGCGTTTTACCATGTACTTCTTTGGCTACTGCTGGTGTCTCACAGCCACCCCATGGCCTGGCTCAATCACCCAGTTTGTAGCTCTAAGAAATGACATCATTAACCTTTGGTACATCCCATGTCTTTATTCACTCACTGATATGACTATTTTATAAGCATATCAGTCAGAAGACTAAAACCACATCTATTACTTGAAAAGGTAATTCAATATCCATCCACATTGAATATATATATATATATCTAGCTCAATATATATATTGTTCATATGTATAAATATGTATATATAATTCATATACATAAATTTAAAAACTATATAAAATATATATACAGTTCAAAACATAAAGAGTAGTTAACTAGCTATCAAGTTGTTACAGGGTAATTAACAGGATAAAAATAAAACTCAGGTGTCATGGATGGCAACTGCAGGATGCAGCAAGGACCCCCAGGGCTAAGGGGCAAAGAGGTTGGAATTATTAAAACCTCAATACTTTGAGAAGGGGCCCTGAAGACTTGAGTCCCAGCTCTGCAAGGAGAAAGCACAGCTCACCTGGTCCTCTTTTCTCCAGGCAGATGGAGGCCTGAAGAAGCTGTTCCTCCAAGTGTTGGAAAAACCAAAAGTGGATTCAGCTGCTACTAGAAAATGCTGCTGCTCGGATGGAGAACACTCCTGAGCGGACCCTGAAAGGAATGCCCTGGGAAACCACCGTGCGGCTGCAGAGTGGCTGATCTGCCCCCTGCTCTGACAGCAGAGTCCAAAGGGACCAGCTAGCTGAGCAGCAGCGTGGTTTTCTGAGTTCCAACTCCAGCATCATAAGCCAGAGTATTTAAGGGTAAGGTAGGAGCAAGAATAACTTAATAATGAGGACACATGAGAAACCCACAAAGTGTCCCCTGGGCTCTGTTTTCCTCAAAACCCTCTAACCCAGTGCCTGAAAAATACTCCTTGAACTCCTCTGTGTAGTTCTGTGAGGACAGGTCCCCTCCTGTATGGGGAGGGAAGTCCTTGGGAGGGAGTCTGGGTATGGTTACCCTGCAGCCTTTGCTGCTCCCGTTCCTTCTTGCAGGATGACACACACAGTCATCTTAGGCCTGTGGGGATATTTATGGTATCCTCCCTTTGTGGCTTCTTGGTCTGCGTATACTCATGGGGGAAATGGTGTATATTCAGAGGTGCTCCCAGACTCACTGGTTCATTCTGCTCTGCCACACCACGGTGAGTGTTACGATGGGGATACAGAGTTCCTTTGCTTTCTATGAAGAGAGCCTCCAATATGCCTTTTTTTTTTTTCAGGATCGAATGAGAAATTGGTTACTGACCCAGCTGCTGGCTACCTTGCATTAGGGGGAGAGATGAGAAGTGCACTTCTGGGAATGAGTTGGGCTATTTTTTTGGAGGAAGGGTGAAAGTAATGGATTGGGCTCAGAGAACGATACAGAATGACTCTTTAGGGAGAACACAGCCATTGTAGAGTAATGATTTGCATGCATTTTTTATATACACATTTTTAATCCCTAGAACTGGTGGGTATGCTCAGGAGAGAAAAATATTAAACCACTACAATAAAACACAAGTAGCATCAATAATCACCACTCTGCAGCAGCAGAGCAGCGTCTCTTGCAGAAGAATCTCTAGGAAAACTGCTAGTCAAGAACTGGCTCTTTAGCCCCACGAAACAGTTTGAGTAAAATCACTTACTGCCCTGCGTGTGCTCTAGTGTATTTTCTTGTATGCTTCAGACAACATCCTTGGTGACATCTTTCCTTGGTGCCAGCTTGTCACCACACGTCTATTGTCCTACTCATGTCAAGTTGTGCTTTGCTCTACATGCCTTGCCTGAGACGCTCAGTCTAATGCTCCAGTGCACAGGCATCACCACAACAGCCAGTTTCCCCAGGTGCAGCAAAAATGAATTTTATATATGGACAAAAGTTTTAGTGCATTCTTGTATGTTCTCCTTTACAATGTGAGGATCAATAGGCAAGGCATTTGTCCTCACAGTGTCTGGCACGGTGAGTACTCTATAGGTGTTAGCTGAAAAAATATTAAGATAATGAGTTGGTGTTAGAAAAGACAATGGCAATTGAAGTGTGTTAAGGAAAGGAAGAATGGTAAGAATGTATAACCATATTTCAAATTCAATGCCTTAGGCTCAGTGACTTAAATGAGTTTCTACTATGGACATTCTCATACAGGTGTGAGTATAATGAAACTCATAGTAAGTTTGGTTTTGAAATACTGATGTGAAATCTTGCAAAAATGGCACACAGTGTTATATTCCTCTTTGGGAAACTACTGCTTAACAATGGCACTTAATAATGACCAAATTTTGTTGGAAAAACCTTGAGGACCAGAGCAATTTATTAGATAAAAGTAGAAGCAATAGATAGACTATTGACACTGGGAAGGAATCTTTCTTTGATTAGGTTTTTGATCATCAAGATAAACCTAATCTACAGCCCTGAACTGTACTGTCCAATAAAGTAGACAACAGCTACATGTGGCCAGGATCTACCATACTGGAAGTACAGATATGAGAACAGCCCACCATTGCAGAAAGTTCTATTTGGTAGCACTGATAGACTGTACCTCAAGTCAAGGGCACCATTAATCCAGGCTCAGTGCTGGGTGGGTCTGTTTCTAGGATTTTTTTATAACAGAGGCATATGAACATTAAACCAAAGAGCACAGGAAGGAAAAGTAGTAATTATTTAGTTTCTTTCCCTATTGTTACATTTAAAAGAGAAAAATTCTGCAATGGTATATTTATTTATCTGTTATTCTTATTTATAGCTTGGTTGAGGATGATGGGATGGTGATAGAAGAGGTCATTGAGAGGATATGACCATTGGTTACCCCTTGAACAGGGCCCCAAGAATCACAGCCTTCTCACCTTCTACCCTGTTCTTGGAATGTATGTTCTGCCCACTGTTCCCACACTAGAAGACTCTTCGAGGACACAGCCTTGAGAGAGTAAGGTGTGGAGGCCATCTGGACTGAATACATGACTGAACCAAGTTAAGTCCTCTATATCATCTCTTAAGATTCTGGTGGTAGGGTGTAGAGATTTATTGACCTTGCAGCCACCTGAGATAAGCCTTGTAAGTTCCCTTGCTTATTAAGCCTGTACCTACAAACCTGGAGTGGCCTGACTCTTTCTTCAGGCTCTTGTTGCCCTCAATGTATTAAGAACAGATTTGAATTTCCCCCAGGGCATTCTCTAGGTTGCAAACCAACAGAGGGTTCATGCCGGAGTACCTCTAGAGGACCTAGAGGATGTTAGACCCCAGGAAGTCCACCCAGCATTTTCTTGTTTGAGGATTATACACCTTCAAAGAGGGATACCAAGAATGAATTACAGAGATTTCTCAAGATTCACAACACATTTATGTGTAACATTTACCTAGGTAACTCATCTTGCAGGAGTTAAATACTCATTTGGAATTTTCTTCTTAGGGATAATAATCATTGCTGTATCTCTAGGCCACGTGGGAAACTTAACTTGCCCTGCTACAAAAGTATTTCACAGAACAATCAGAAGCTGCCTCTTTTCCCGTACAGACCACAGAGGGCTCTCAAGAGCTGATTATTTGCCATTGACAGTACTTAGTATGAGACGAAGGCAACAATTATTTATTGAGCATCTTTCAAATGTCACAACCACCGGAAAGGTAAATAATCTTATTCCCATTTTACGGATTAGAAACTGAGACTTGTAAAGTTGACGTAACTTGTGCAAGGTCTCATAGCTAGGAAATGAATCTAGGGTTTGTTTAAAAAAAGCAGGAAGAGCCTTTTCCCCTCCACACCAACACACTGAGGACAAGCACCTTCCAAAAGCTGAAGAGATCGTACACACAGAAACGCTTTCCTGCACCTCTTCCCCATCAACACTGAGCTCTCAACCACAGGGAGTGCCAACAGAAGCAGCTGTGTTACTGATACTTGGCATGTTAACAGACATCCGTATAAAAAAAGAACTTGGAGAAATGTTATTACTTCTCACTACATCTGCCTTTCCTAACCCACCTTTCTTTTCTAGGTTATAAGTGAGTTGTCCAAGGCCAGTGCTAAGAAGGCTTTCTGCCCATCCTGCCGGCCGCAGATCACATCAATGGCTGAGTTAGAGCAATAGCTAACTCGGACTGCACAAAATCACAGACTAATAAAGATGAACACACTACCCTCATTTACCATGCTCACAAGCTCCACGAATGCTCACCCACAGGAGAGTGACTAAGAACATCACAGGAATGGAAGCTGATTCCTCTTTGAAGCTTACATTTGACTCTGCCATGGAGAGGAGAATTTGGCAAGCCCAACAGCAAGCACCAACTCCTTGGTGTACTGTTGCGTGTCTTTGCAGCTCACGTTCTAGTTTCAGATACTAAAATCATTTTATTTAAACCAGAATAAGATACCAGTTTTTTCTTAGGCATGAAGCTGTCATAAATGTCAAAATGAGTTAAAGATATTTGGAAAATTTTTCTGACAAGCCTAAGATGCATTTTTTTTCCTCCTAGATTTTGAGCCCAGAATTCTACATGTATATTTCAAAAAACATGCTTTTCTTCTGTGACTTTCTTCTCAAAGTTTGCCTTTAATGAACTCCTATACAATTGCTTAATTCAGTATTACCCATGTGGCATATGTCTGAAAAATTTCTACTGAGCAGTAACATGAGAATATGTGTATTGTTCAACAGAAGCTTATTATAATTCAGGAAGCTTTGTATAGTTAAAAGAGAGAGAGAGAGAAGTAATGAAATGCATAAGTAAAACAATAACTTATAATCTGTGTGAAAGCTAATTTGCTAATTTGATATGCAGTGAATGTAATATGTTTTGATCCTACCGAGGCAGTGTCTTGTGAAATCTTATTTGCAAAATTAATTTAAACTGTCTTGGAAGAGGGCTGACTAAAGGACTGTAAACCAAGGATAGCAATAGTTGGCAAAACAGTAAAGAACAGCATTTGGGCAGTGAGAGGAGAAGTCGTCAGTCTGGGAGATTGAAGGAGGTAATGCACCAAGGAGCAGAAGGAAGGGAGGGTTTGTGACTTAACCAAGTATCATGAAGAAGCTAATAGTGAGGTGGATTCTCGGCATTTCAACATTCCTATCCCTGACCTAAATTACCATCACTTTTTTGGTTTGCTTTTTAAAACATAGAGAATATAAACTTGTTCTACCTTTTTTGCAGCCTACATGGGATTCTTTTATACACCCTCCAGCCACTGGATCTCAGCCCTGCCCACTGCCTACTACATTCTTCCTCTGGTCACTCGACAACACTTGCCAAAGCCTCCAACCTGGGTGGATCCTTGAGGATTTTTAATTTTAGGGTTGGTATGAACTGGGACACTGGTTTTACTCTTTGGTTTCACAGATATTTGTAAGTACCTTCTATGTGCTTTGTTGCATATGTAGTAAGATTCTATGTTCTAAAAGCAGGCACACAACTTGAACCCAGCACTGTCCCTGCTTACAAGATGTCCCTGTCTCCCAGTGCAATGAAGATGCGGGTCTTTACAATACATTGTAGGTTCCCCAGCCAAAGACGACCACCCTTTCTATAGCCAGCCATCTTGTGAATTCACAGGCTCAGAATGAAAGGTGACTAGAAAGAATTTCAAGGGCCTTTTCTGTGACTGTGTGTGGGGAAGTTGGGGTTCCTATGGCCAGGCTCCTCACTGAACTTAAACCACCTGATGATGTAACTGGCCTGTTGCTAGGCTACCACTTCCACACCATAGGCAATAAGCTATTACTGTGCTATATAGAGACCTCTGCCCAGTGCTCTGGGTGGAGGCAGAGATGCTAGTGCTCGACCTACTGCCGGGAGAACAAGCCAGGTAATAAACCCTTTCACCCCAAGAACGTTCTACTGTCATTTCCTTGGTCTCACTGAATCCGTAGTGAACTTGCCGGGGCTGAAACCCATTGGCAAGACACTTTGCCTCTGTGCCAAACTAGGAACCCAAAGGGTACCTGGGACCACCACCACCCTTAGTCAGGCGGACCTAACACCAGGAGTACATGGGCTTGAGGCACTCTACTTGGTGAGTGGAAATATAGAAAACTGAGACATCTTCAAGGACATGAAAATTAATGAAGATATTTTGTAACCCCAAGAGGTCCAGATGTCGAATCTGCTCTGCATGACCTGACATGGCAGTCCCCTGAGGGACTGTCCATCACTGCTGGGTGTGTCGAAGGACATCTGTGACAAGTGCTGGAGCTCCAGGCAGAGGGAAGCACCAGGAAGTCCAGACACCTGAAAAGCATGTAAATCGAGAACACGTTTGTATTGACCACTATTAGTTTCATTAGAGAACAACTATTTTAAGCACACTCTACTCCAGTCATTTTGTGGCGACCAGAGCAGGGCCTCATGCTTTATGAAAACATAGCCAAGAGACTCATCTCAGGCAACATTTTGAATTAAAGCATAGAGGACATACAGTTCTGACTCCCCATAAACTATATGCCCTCTGTGAAGGAATTTTACATGGTAAGAACTTACAAAGATATTTATAAAGACAGTCTATGGATTTTTACCCGATTGACATATTCAGGTTCAGCTCTGCTGCAATCTACATTTTAACTTTTTGTGATCAGAGCTTATAAATAGCTCAAATAACCAAGGTCAATTGGTTGTTAAATGAATAACCAAATCCACCACTTTCTCAGCAAGTGTTTAATGAGCATTAGCTGAGCAGTACACACAGAGTCTTGGGCATCAGTTCAACTCCCTTTAAGGACCTAAGTCCTAGGGCCCAGTTTTCTTTTTCTGGCCCCTCACTGGCATCCCAGAAGGTAGAAGGCTTTCATTAAAGCTTTGTATAATGAGTATCTTTTCCAGTCTTGCACGGAGAACTCCTCAGCAGCTCCTAAACCTCCAACACGTGTGACCAGGATCTTTTGAAAAGGAGAAGCTTGAGGTGGGCATGGCCCGAACCAGAATCTCCATCGAAACCTTTCTCCATCTGGATCACCGCTCCCAAGTAACTCATAACCCCAGAGAAACCTGAGCAGCCAGAGAAGAGGCCACCAGTTGGGTAAAGCAGTGAGCTGCTCTACTCCTGGGCTAGGAAACAAGCTTGGAACTCTTCCATTCCCCACCTAACCAAGGAGGCAACGTCTCCAGCTCCCTCTAGCTTCCACGTCTCCCTGGAGGAGATTGGGGGAGGGGTGGAGACACAGTCAAAGGAAGCAGGGCTCCAAGGGAACAGCTTGGGAATTCCACAGGCAGGGACAGGAGTAGGAGGGTAGGTGGGTGATAGTTATACCTACTGGAGAAGAGTGTGAAGCCCTTGCAGAGGCTACATGCCAGAAAGAGAGACCCACAAATATGCTGAGACTATTCAGAAGGTTATAGAATATTCCCTTTCCTTGTCACACTAAGTTGGTATCAATATAGCAGTGGATTAAAGCTGAAAGAGCTGTTAAGACAGAGTGTCTGAGCAGAGTACATAAGAAGCCCCAGAGCCAAGAGAGGAGACAGAAACAAGGACACCGGAGGGGTGTGAAGTTTCTAATACCTACAGCTACAGTATATATCAAACACAGCCTAATTGCTCACCAGATTAACACAAATTCTTACAGTAAGGCCTGTTCTCCTCAGTTCCAATTACATAAGCAGCATGCCTGGCTTGCAACAAAAAATTACAAGTCTTGCCTAAACTCCAGAGAAAGCACAGTCTGAAGAGACAAAGCAATCATTGGAACCAGACTCAGATATGACTCTACTTACCAGATTTATCAGAATTATCAGATACCACCGATGCTGGAATTATTTAAATGTATATCAGGCCATACATTTACAATAATTATGATTAGTAAGCTAGAGATTCTGATGGAAAATGTGGACAACATGCAAGAACAGATAGGTAACAATTGCAGAGAGACGGAAACTCTAAGAATCAAAAAAGGAAATGCTAAGAGTAAAAAACACAGTAACAGAAACAAAGAGTTTCTTCAATGGAGTCATTAGTAGACTAGACATTCCTGAGGAAACAATCAGTAAACTTGAAGATGTCAATAGAAAATTCCCATAATTGAAATGCAAAGAAAAACAAGAATGAAAAAAAAACAACAGCAGAAACCCCAGAACAGAATGTCTAGGAAGTATGGAACATACATGTAATTTTAATACTAGGAAGAGAAAAAAAAAACAGAGCAGAACAGGAGAAATGCTTGAAGTTTAGTAACAGCCAGGAACTTTCCAAAATTAAACATAGACTAAACCACAGACCCAAGGCCAGAGAACACTAACCAGGAGGAATACTAAAAAGGACAAATTTCAGAAAGCCAAAGACAAAGAAAAAACTCTTAAAAGTAGGGGTGGCACGTGATGGGGAGAGACACAAAGAATTACAAGGAGAGACAAAGATCCTAGTCGACTTCTGGCTAGAAACCAGGCAGGAAAGAAAAGAGTGGAGTGACATTTTTAGTGTTAAAAGGAAGCCTGGACTCCCAGGGGTCTTGCTTATCTTTCAAAAATTCCAACTTCATGTACTCATACTTCCTTTAATATTTCTTATGCTGAAAGGCCAGTGCTTGACTGATGGCTTGGAAACCTACATTTTACTGTCGATATTAGTTTGGCAACAATCATGAATCTATTTTCTTTGACTATAAAAAGTGGAAGTAAAAATATTTTCATAACTCACAGAAAGCTGCTATTTCATAAAATAACCCCTAGGAACTCACATAACCAGAACATTGCTGCTCAGTTAAGCAAAACCTGCCATTTTCTAATGGCTGTAATTAATCGAGGTGTTTTCCCTATGAATGAGATGTTCGTTTGTTGGTAGCAAGTAAAAAATGCTTTTTTTGAAACTATTAAGTTTTTAGAAAGGAGATTATCAGATCATAAAAGTGAAGTCACACTTTATATAGGCATCAAGCAAGATTTGATATCAGCTCTGTTTCTCTGTGGTGATTGTCTCAGCTCTGTCCTCAGTATGTCAGCTTCATTCTCAGGTCAGCTCCCTTCATGATGGCGAAGTGCCTGGCGTAGTTTTAGGATTCACATCATGTCAAATCATACATACACCAGAATGAGAGAGAATGTCACCTCTACCAGCTCTCATGAAAAGCAAGGAATTTTCTTTCTAATAAGTTCCCAGAAGACCTCCTATAAGTTTTATTGGAAAAATGGGCTCATATGCCCATTTGTGAAACAATTTTTCTGCTTCAGGGAATGCTGTATATTGATTTACCTAAGTCGGAGCTTCTTGTGGAAAGAATAGAGCACAGTCACTGTGCTACAACAATTAGGGTCATTCCTAAAGCTGGACAAGTACACAGTACATAAAGAGATAACCATGTGAATATCTGGGTGCTCTTGTGGAGGGGAGTGAGCAAAATAGGTGCAGGAAAGGCAACCAACAAACTCCCAGTCTACCCACCAAATGCACAAGTGAGTAACTTAAAGATTTTGCTACAGGTTTCCCTGGTTAAATATCAAGTTACTTCAGATAAGCCCAGCTTCAAAACAAATGACTCCACAGGAATATTACGAATCCCAGACTCCAACACTGCATTCCACAATAGATGTACATATAAAGACTTACAATTGAGAGTTATGAGTTTTGTTGTTAAAAATATGTAAGAACCGAAAGATCCTTGGATCAATGGCACAATCAGAAGCTGCCTCTTTTCCCGTACAGGCCACAGAGGGCTCTCAAGAGCTGATTATTTGGCACTGACAGTACTTAGTATGAGATGAAGGCAACAATTATTTATTGAGCATCTTTCAAATATCACAACCACCGGAAAGGTAAATAATCTTATTCCCATTTTATGGATTATAAACTGAGACTCGTAAAGGTGCAGTAACTTGTGCAAGGTCTCATAGCTAGGAAATGAATCTAGGGTTTGTTTAAAAAAAGCAGGAAGAGACTTTTCCCCTCCACACCAACACACTGAGGACAAGCACCTTCCAAAAGCTGAAGAGATCATACACACAGAAACACTTTCCTGCACCTCTTCCCCATCAACACTGAGCTCTCAACCACAGGGAGTGCCAACAGAAGCAGCTGTGTTACTGATACTTGGCATGTTAACAGACATCCGTATAAAAAAAGAACTTGGAGAAATGTTATTACTTCTCACTACATCTGCCTTTCCTAACCCACCTTTCTTTTCTAGGTTATAAGTGAGTTGTCCAAGGCCAGTGCTAAGAAGGCTTTCTGCCCATCCTGCCGGCCGCAGATCACATCAATGGCTGAGTTAGAGCAATAGCTAACTCAGACTGCACAAAATCAGTCACAACACCAGGGTGAAATTTTCTACCACAGACACAAGTCCCTCAGGAAAGATAGGTTAAAGCCATTGCACAGTCTCTGACCTTAAATAGCACTCAGCATTGTTGGAGCAGGTCAAGTTATGCATATTATAGCTGCATAAAATAGATGTCTTAAGGATTTTAAGGGGCATGCAATAGAAATTCACAGAATCTGCTTTTTTCTATAGGTCTGTTTAGAGAAAGATTGCACTGGACAGTGGAGGATGACTTCTTTAGGAGAGGACAGGAAAGGGAGAAAATTAGAGCTTGGAGCCCTTCGCTCATTCATACCAAGCTTCTGAATGTTTGCTCAGACTATTCCCTCTGCTCTGAAACAAACTCCCCAACTTCACTACTGCCCATCTCTCCTCTCTACCAACACATTCTTAAAGGCTGTGCTCAAAAATCACCTCCTTCAGGAAGGCCTTCCAGAGGCCCAGGGCATTTCAGATGCCCCTTCTCCTCCCTGTCTCTTCATCACAGCACTTGCCAGAGTGTCCTGTGGTCTATTTATATTTCTTTCCCCGCTGGAGGCTGTTTCTCTCTACTGCTGAATCAGCAGCACTTAACACAACTTTAATTAATAAATGATCAATAAATATTTGTTAAGCAAATGTGTTTGAGGCTTACTAGAATTATTGTGTCTGATAGGAAGTAGCTATTGACTCAGAATCGTTACATTATTACCGCTTGTAGGGAAAATGGAGTCACTATTGCTGGGATACTCAGTTTGGATGCTGACTCATGCCTGTACCCACCGCGCAAGCGCAATGCTGTCTCATGTTTATATACCGTGGCCCACTGCGCAGGCACATGCTTGCTGGCAGCAAGCCACTACTGTCTGCTGTTGTAATAGAACAATCGCCAGGTAGGTACCTTTCTGGTGGATGTGATTTCAGTGCCCCACTGGAATAAAGCTTGGTGTGAATCCTCTATTTAATGCTGCATTGTTTTCCGGTCTGGTGGAATCCAGTGTGAACCTGCCAGGGGCTGAGGTCCCATGCCACACCACTAATCCTCATACCCTGTTCACCTCGCTTCACTTTGCCCCTTCCTCTAATATTGTGCACAATGACCATTAGAAAATTTGAACCCTATCTGAGTTCACCTCGCTTCACTTTGCCCCTTCCTCTAATATTGTGCACAATGACCATTAGAAAATTTGAACCCTATCTGAGTATTAATGTTTCAAGTGATTTGACCTTAGAATTTTGGACATAAATTGCTTCATTTGGGAGATCACATTAAATGTTGAGTCTTGAGAATTTTTGGCTGCATTATTTTGGTGCTGGCATCTAATCATGAATAGCTGTGTGTATTCTGAAGTACTTGAAATTTCTTAATGAATGTATGATTCACATGCCTTTGAATTATAGCTAGTGGCCAAGAGCCTGGTCTCTTTTGGTTCAATTCCCAGCTCTGCCTCTTACCAGTTGTATGACCTTGAGCAATTTACTTAACCTCTTGATACTGTTTCCTCATTTGTAACAGAGTTGAGAAGATTTAATTAAATAATAAATATAGAGCATCTGGAGTGATGCTGTTTGTTATAAATGCTCATTCAACATGAGCTTATAATTCTATCATAAATATAATTGATTCTACAATACATTCAATGTGTCATGGTTTTGAAGTGATGCTTGTTTATTGTTGTTTGTGCAGAAACTTGAGTTATTTATATCTTCAGGATTTTTCACATTCAGAACTTTTTCTCTTGCTCTTTCCTCCATATATGCACTTATTAGGTGGTTGCTTAATTTTATTTATTCATGGAAAGTTTACATATCAAAGTCTTCACTTTAAGTTTTCTGTCTTAGTATACTCTCTCCCCATCACTGCTGTCTCATTAGTACCCTGAAGGCTGTTTAACACTAGCACTTTCCATCTCCCACCAAAACAGAAATAAATATTTTAAAGAAGCCCTTAGTAAGACAGAAAGACCTGGAGGTATGCAAGCAAAGTTGGATTAATCTGTATAGGCACCCCATGAATTAGGCATGGATCATCCCCATTTCACAAATGATGAAACTGAGGCAAAGAGGGAATTAGGTAGTTTGACTGAAGTCAAGCAGGAAGTGGAAGAGTTAGAAATCAAATCCGACTAGTCTGGCTCCTGAGTTGTACAAAAATTACCTCACCCCTGTCCTAGAAGAGATCATGATCTAGTTTAAGACAAAGGTAGGAAAACAGAATAACATATTTAAGTGTTAAAATATGGACTAAAAAAAGTCCTGTGGCAACAGAGAAGGAGTGGCTAACCAACAGGCTGAAGGAGCAAGAACATGTCATCAGGAGTGGGATATACAGCCCCATTTTGAGGGGTGAATGGACTTCGCAGGCAGAGAAGGTGTGAGGACACTGAGCCTCAGAAGCAGCACGTGCAAAGCCTTGCAGGTGTAGAAGTGCCTGGCTCTATCTGAATGCCAGAGGAGTTGTGGGGATGGATGCACAGGGCACATTGGGAGATACTGCATGGGACATGGAGTGAGGTTGGACTAGACTGTCATATGCACCATGCTGGGGGCTACAGGTTTTATCCTGTAGGAAATTGGTACAGTGGAAGTTTTTAAAGCATGTAGAAGCATAATTAGATTTGTATTTTGTAAATAACTTCCTGGCACTGCAGAAGAGGAAGGTATGAAGGTGTAGACCATGGTAAGTATGGAGTGAGATTAGAGGTTATTGAGATAATCCAAATGAGAGATGACGAGGATATGATTTGTGGCAGTGGCAATGAATTTTAAATGCTATCTGGTTGATTAGGTCTCCTAATACTAACTTGTCAGAATGCTGATTCTCTCCTGTGAGATGCTAACAGATGTCAACTATTTGTCATCTACAAACTTGGTATGTTTGTCCCTGATGGTTTCACCTAGATCAATAATTAAAATACTTAGCAAAAGGAACAAGGTGATCTGTGCATATAAATCATCTTTTAATTTGACACCAGACTGTCTTCTCTCCATTGGGATACTTAGAAAAATAGACACAGAGTCAAACTATTTTAGTTTTTAATCCCTCTTGAGATGTAGTCCCTTTTAGGGTCTCTGACCATGAAAGCATGCCCTGTTTTTCTCTGAAGAGTCTGTGAGTAGTTTTCCTGCTGCCAAGTTTATGAGTCTGGGTATGTCCAGGGTTCTTCTTGCTCCAGGATTGCTCAAACAACGCTCCTGGGATGGCATTAATGAACAGGTCTACAATTACCTTCAGGGTCCTGGTGCGTATTCTATCTGGACCTGGAGTCCTAGACTTAGATAAGCAATTAAATGCTGTCTCATTATCACCTTATTATTTTGAGTTTTAAATACTTAGAGCCACGTTAATTTGTCATTTTGTCTAGTGGGCAATTCAAAGTAAAATGGTAGCAAGTAATTCCCTTTTATCTTTGTAAAATAATACAAGATAATTTTCAACCATCGACTTCTTTCAAGATTCTGTTATCTCCTGAATTAGTCAATGACTCATTTGGTTTGCAAGAGACAGAAAGTCAACTTGAACTAGTTTAAGCCATTAGGGAAATGGCTTATACAACCTAGAGTAGCAAGGATAAAATTCTTATTAATGTCCTTGATAATTGGGCACTCAAAAAACTGGGAACTGATGGAAAACAATAGCTCTGATATTTCCATTTCACTAATGCTTCCTTTATTGGGGTTAGAATTAGAAAACTTTTATCTTTGTTTTTGGAAATGAATTGTTAGCAAGTCATATCAACAACTGTCACACGGCCTGTTCCGGTCATCTCTGTCCACACCATCTTTGTAGAGTGCCCCCTTACCCACCCTCTTTTCTACATCTCTGCTCTCCAAATAGTGAGATTTTCTGTGTTAGAAGTCATTAGAAACCCCAGAGCACAGTTCCCTGATGGAAGAGTGGAGGCTGCATGAGAAGGGTGGCAGTGCCTTAAGGATTAAGAAACTGGAATTTGGAGCCATATCAACCTGGGCTCCAAGCAGAGTTTCATCATTAGAGAGTATCAGGCTTTAAGTGAATCTCTGATGAATCTGTGACTCAGTTTTCATCTCTAAAATAAGGAGAGTAATAATACCTTTTTCATAGGATTTTTGACTGCTGACTTCCGAAAATACCAGCAGTGTAACCTGTTGGTCAAACAGAGCCAAATGTATTACCCAGTGCAAGGGGAGGGAACACCACTTTAACAAATGATGCTATGTCTTAGAAGAGGAAAAACAGGGAAAGATATAAGATTTGGGGGTTTGTTTAAATTGGTCTTTCTATCCAATCCCTGTCAGATCCTGGTGCTAAATTCAAAATGCAATTTTGGATTAGTAGACAGAGAAAGGGAAGGCTTTGAAATTAATCAGATGAGTAAACTTGTTTGAAGAATAGCTTGCCTAGTTGGACAAGCTATTGTCCCGAGAAGAGGGCCCTATTCCAACAATTCTATGACACCTAACTCTGTCATATGACTCAGTTAAATTCTGACACTATCTGGCATTAGCACAGTCTCCACAAGTTAAGGGCACAAGACGGCCTCTACTTCAGACCCCAGTTGCAAGTCTCAGGCATCTCCAACTACTTGTGTTTCTGCAGGGCTGACTAAAATTTGGGAGTTCCCCAATTCTTTCTCAGGTTTGATATTAACTAAAATGAGACTCAGAACTCAGAAACATCTACACTTATGATCACCCATGATTATAAAGGATACCAACAGCTGGATGAAGAGACGTCCAGGGCAAGGTCTGGAGAGGGGTACAGAGCTTCCATGCCCTCTCTGGGGATTCTACCCTCCAGCATATCCGTGGGTTCACCAACCAGGAAGTTCTATTAACCTCATTGTTCCTGGATTTTAAATGATGTTTAATTACATAGGTGTAGTTGACTAAACTGTTGACCATGGGGTTGAGTTCAGTTTTCAGTCCCTATCCCTCCATAGAGATCTGGGGGTGGGGCTGAAGCTCCTCACTCTCTGGTCATGTGGTTGCTTCCTCTGGTGAGCAGCCCCTGGTTCTGGAGTAGTTTAGGGCTCTGTACAAACGGCTGAATTAGGGAAATTCAAGTGCGGTGGAAAGGGTCTCATTATGAAAGACAGAAGACACTCCTATCACTTAGGGAATGCCAAGATTTTAGGACTCTGTGGCCTAAATGGGAACAAAGACCAGATTGACGTCTTATACCAAAAGGGTTATGAATCTGGTTAGTAGTCTGTTGTCTGGAGAGGGAACCAGTCGAGTAGTCTGTCGTTCAGACAAGTGAATTTTAAGGAAGCTTTTTAGACAAACGATAACATTATTTACAATTTTACCATCCTGGGTGAGGATTTCTTAGAAGAGTAATGTGAATATAGACACCTAGTTCTCAACCCCATTAAGATGTGTGGTGAATATAGGTTAATAGAAGAAGTGTTTTTTCCTCCTATATTTTGTTGGTTTAACTAAAAAACACATTTCAAGCATTTAGCAGAAAAGTAAACATTCAACAAATTAGCAATGTAAATCTATATAAGATAGAAATAGGGAAAGATAGAACAATTATGAAACAGTTGTGACAGTTCAGGAGAATGTTGGTACATCCATGAACAAGGCTTGTGGAAATGGGGATGCACAAGAGAGATGTAACCAAGAGACATTCAGGATATAGAGCTTAGAGTGCTTTATGCAGAATGAATGAGGTGGGTGAGGAGAGAGCGAGTGTGACCACTACAGATAAATGATGTAGCTACTTACCAAATATAGAATGGAGAAGATGAAGCAGATTTTGAAGAATGAATTTAATTTTGGATACATTACTGTTGTCTGGAAGAGACAGGATGGAGAAGTCACCTATATTAATATTTAATAAATAAGTAATTGGATATGGTCTTCCTCTAAAATATATACAATTCTGGCAGAAATTAGGAACACGTGTGAAGTTTAAGATAGTGTTGATACTGGTGGTCAGAGCAAAATAAAGACCAAATCTACAGGACCAGTGGATGTGTCCTTACCCTGACCTTTAGCAGGATTGTACATAGTGTCTGAATACTCAAGTCAGTAGGGGGTTGAGACTTGCTCACTTTATTAATTCAATGAAACTGGTCAGATACCACCATGGTAAACAACCCTCTTGTAAATCCAGGCAGAGAGCTTCCTGCTCCCAGGTTGAGCACAATGGCCATAAATTTCCATCATGAATTATAGAATAATGTCAAAACTCTGTACCAGCCCTTCACTCAGCCTCCACAGGAAGCTAGTTATCTATGTCTCTTTCTTCCTAAAGTTCAGGGTCTAGAGCTAATTTCAATTGCTGATTAAAATAGTCACTTCCCCTCCTGTATTTGGGTGCTAATGAAAGCATCCTTAGAATTCCACAAATTCCATCAAGTGTTAGGAATGATGGAGCCGTATAACAAGGAAAAGCTTCCCACTCCCTGCTGAAAGGCACAGAGCTAATGACGGGTGAGAAAGGACGTAAAGAGGGAGCTGAAAAGTTAGGGAGTAGAGTGGCTAGCTTCACCAAGATGTTTCAACTGACACTCAAGCACAGGGATAGTTTGCCCATTTCTCTTTTTAACACTTGCTTTAAGATAAAAGCCAGGATGCTTTAAGTACTTCTATGAGCCTTTAGAACACAATGCAAAGAAGGTCTCAAATATGTTAAAAAGACTCCTGAGAGCCTGGGGTTAAGTACACATGATTTAACTCAGAATCTTGAATAAAGCAACTAGTGGTGGCCTTCAAACTCTGGGATCTGAGTACTCCCACAATCCAAGGTCAAATCCAAATACCTCAATCTAAGGTTTCATTTCTGCCATGCACCTTGGTTTGTCACCTATGGTCAAAATTAAAGAGGTGTTCACACTTAAAGACCTACTGCATTCTAGAAATGTTGTCTGGAAATTTTTATTTGACTAATAAACTATCATACCTCCCACCTATTCTTCTAAGGACCCGTTCATCTTTCCTAAAGATCATTTATTTTCCCCTAATGTAACAGATAAAAAAAGCTTGGCATCTCTGTGTCCACACTGTATTTGTTTCCTTTGCTGCCTTAACATTTGGAACAAAAGGGGAAAAAAAGGAAAGGGCTTCTGCTCAGTCCTGTAGCTGTGAACAAAGGTTTGTTGATCTTCAAAAGGAATTTTGCTCAGGGTTTGAGATTTCTGCTAAAAGCTCCTTACACGAAGCTTGCCTCATCCAAGAGATAGGGAAACATGCATGCAAATAATGCTTGCCTTCTCAAAGAGTTTTAGGGACATCACAACCAGACCTAGGTGTGCAAGGATCAACTAATCAAGGGTAGGGAGTGTCTCAGCTCCCCTCGGACCCTCCCTAGAACCCAAATTCCTGCAGCCTCAGTCCTGTCCTGCTTGCTTTTCCCAAGCACGAAGAAGCTTGCAATCAACCCTGAGTTAAGATGGTGCTTTAAGACATTAGTCCACTATCTTCTCTGTCTGCTGTCTGTCTGAGTAAAGTCACTTTTCTTGCCCCAACACCTCGTCTCTCGACTTACTGGCATGTTGTGGGGTGAGTGGCATGAGCTCGAACTCAGTAACGCTAAGAGGCTTACCTCCTCCCCCTCTGTTCTCTACTAAGGTGGCATTTAATCCTGAGTCATAAATCACCTTGAAGAGGAGTTACTCATTTCTTGCTGGGTATTTCCTACACATGTTAATAAACTTGTTTTTCTCTTGTTAATCTGTCTTTTATTACAGGGGTCTCAGCTAAGAACTCAGAAGGGTAGAGGGAAAATTATTTTTTCTCCTCTACAACCTTTATGTCATATTTCCTCCTCTCTCCTCTCTCCATGATAATAGATATCAAAATGCTTAGCAATGAACTCAAAGGGGGAAAGAGAACTGATTTAGTTATAACTTTTAGGCACACAAGCTCTTAGAGAACCTTGCAGATATATTTGTTAGCTGATAATATGATTGTCTTCACAGAATTCTGAGAGAATTTTACTGACTAGAATTTTACTGGTGATTGAACCAAGTATCAAATATTAGCATCATCTCACATATTAAACAGCCTGTCGGCTCTCACCCTAGTCTGTGTGGTATGAGTCTGCTAATGTGCGCATATGCATCTCTTCTTCCTGTGTGCTCGCCACTCACCTTTCTGAAGTGATTGACATCTAAGCTCATGAAGGCCTGCCTGTATCACGGATGCCTCAGCCCTGGCCAGTTCCTCAGTGGAACTTATGGTCCACTGTCTATTGGACACATATTGCATTCCACTTTAGACAGGTACATCTATATTCACTCTGTGGTCTAGGCTCCCACTTCCATGAAATCTCTTTGATGGCAAGAGCCACATTTTCTGCTGTGTATTTTCTGTTAACACTTGTAACAACAGTTTGACTTCACAAGGTTCTGAATAATGTTTGATGACAGTAATAATCCTGTGTGGATCAAATCCTGTCACTGCTTTCCTTCAGTGCATTTGAAATAGAAGGAATTTCAGAATAAAACATCCCTGACCTAGTTCCAGTTTAGGAATTAAGACAGAATAAAATTAAAGCCCTAAGCACTGCATTTGAAGATATTCAAAACAAGGAGTTCTACATGGTCTACATCTACAGATGAAAAGACTCACTTCTCCACACCCAAGCAGGTCCTTGCCCTGCTGTTACTCTACCTGGCTAATGTCTTTAAGTGATTCTGGAAGGTCTTGAACAAAATAACCCATTACAAACTTAATTAATTTGCATCATCACCAAAATGTGTTAGGCACTATGGGGGATAGAAGGCATTCATCCATTTATTCACTGATTTATTCAACAAGCATTTATTAAGTAATTATTACATTCAGGTTTCATGCTAAGTGCTGGGGTTACAGAGATGAAAGTTTAATGCTTGGTTTAAAGGAGTTCATTTTCTAGAGGCATAGAAACACCATACGTGAGAAGTGCTTGGCAGAGCTGTAAACGGACGTGATGCAAGAAGAGAATAGCCTATGGGAATCAGTATTGACTGCAGCATCAGAAAGCTTTGGATGAAATTTTTAAAAGGGCGTATGAGAGGACAAATGGCATTCTTATCAGAATAATGTAAATAAAATTTGATCCTGGCCTTTAACATTCCTCTGCCCTAATGCTGTACATTTTTAAATGCTGGAGATCAAACTGAGAATCTTAAAGAGTCACTAAAGCACTCAGAGACATTGAAGATCTCTTAAACTCCTCTTTCAACAGGTTTGGAAATGACCAGAGAAGTTAGGTAGGTGCTTGAGGTCTTATAATGAATCTGAAGAGACAAGGCAGAAAGCTGGTCCAGCACATGATCACATGGCCTCCTAGACCTATCACTATTCTGGGAAAGTGGAAGGTGATTCATTTCTCAGCCACTGTTTTTGTATGCGTGATGCATGTTCTGGTACATGTGAGCCTTTCATGTGAATTAGGGGCTCCTTATAAGGGGAGGGTAGAAGTGATAGAAGTAGGCTGTTAACGTATTTAAAAAATTGATTCCATGTGTATTTCACATGTGTCTCCTGACCTTTGGAATCAGTATGTTTTCCAGAAGCCATCCTTTAAGAAGATAATTCCAGCTCCTGTCCTCAAAAAATCTGAAAATTCTCAGGGGCTCATAGCCTCATGGTCCCTGTGGCTATGAGACTTTGCTTCCTGTGGATTTGGGGAGTTTAAGCATCCTCCCAACATCTTGCTTACCCTGACATTGTTCTGCATAACTGTGAACCAAAACATAACATTCAAGCCTTTCCTTGGTTTCTATTTTTTAAAAAAGATCCATTCAAGGTTTCTATGTGAAGCAGGCTGCAGAAAAATCTGCAACCGGACTGGTGGCAGAGGAAAGGTTTACATCTTGATTAACACACGTAACTACAAATTAAGCATTAGACACCCTTAGGTATTTATAGGTCCTGTATATTTATAAATGCTGGAAATCAAATTGAGAATCTTACAGAGTTAGTAAAGTATTGAGAGGCATTGAAGATCTCTCAAACTCCTCTTTCAACAGGGGTTGGAAACTCTATCAGCCGCTTTGTTGCTAGGGATGGTAATTTGCTATTTTAAAGACTTAGTTCCTGTTTGGATAGTTTCTGTTTCTCCATTCCAGTTTTACATCATCGTCTCCTCTGATTCTGGAGTCCCTGTTCTTCTCATGTGCATCCTGTACCAGTGTACGCAGGCCTGAGAGCCAACAGTGAGCACCTATATCTCTTTTTCTGATGGTTTTCTCTGGTTATTAGAGCCTGCCACACCCAGGTGCCAATGCCCTGTCAAGCCAGAAGTGCTGGCTAATCTCCCCACAGACAATCTGCAACCAGCCAAAGACTGATGGATGTCCATGTGTGGATCCCCAGGTCCCTCTCCTGTGGGTGGGGTGGGATGACTCTCAGCCTGTGTTCCACACAGGCTCTTAAAATTTCCTAGCCACTTTAAGCTCCAGATGATAATATGTAATTGATTGGTTTCCTTTTCTTATCCCATCCCCCTACCAGTGTTTTATGTATTCACCTCCCAAAAGAGCCACTTTTTCCCAAATCTGTTTCAGAGTCTGCTTCTGGGATAATCCAAAATAAGACATTACCATTCAAAAGATTTATAGGTTATTTTCCCAAATATAGTTTTCTCCCTAGAAGAGAGAAAATAGATTTCTCCCTCTGTATACATACTTGTCAGAAGAGTTTCCCCAAAGAATTTGTATACTATTTGGGGAGAGGGTGTTAAAATAGCAATGACTCCGAAAGTATCAAGTAACCAAAGCATATTGATTTATCCTGATCGCACAAAAACAGCATTTTGTTTAGAGCATTACTATTCTTATACTGGGAATTACATGTCTGGCAAGATATAATGCCAATAATAATACACCTTGAACTGCGTTTCTCATTGAAGTCCATTTTAATTTCAAGGTAAAACTTGAGAGTCATGACTCTTCTTTCTTCACTTTATGACAGTTTAGGAAAGAGTGACTCAGCACTTACTGTGTGCTCGACGCTATGTGTGACCCAGGAAACACAGAGATGGAAAAACACATTGGTGCCCCTCAAGGGTTCACACATGGACAGAGCAGGTGCAGAATATTTAATTCAGATATTTTGCATAAATGGGTGAAGACTCTACAAGAAGGATGCTAAGTATCACAGAAGCAGGTGTTCGGCTTTTGCGTGAAATGAATATTTAGCAGGGGATTGTTGGATGAATGAATGAGGAACAAAATGACATCTGTCTGGGGGAGAGATGACATTTCTAGGCTCTCCTAGACACTTCTGAAATTGCCCTGGAAATCTTGTGTCAACATTCTTTGCAGACAGAAGTCAAAATTCAAGTCTTGACTTCTTAATCGAGTATGTTTTAGAATGTTAGAATGAGGAAGTTCTGATCATCTCATTCACTTAGTGAGACATAAATAGGTTGAAGAAAAATCCAAAGTGATTATACAGCAAAATCGAGATCTATATCTTATTACCTTTCATATAAAGGATTTTCCCCATACACACCACCCACCCCCAACCGCACAAACACGTCATCGTGTTCCTATACTTAATCAAATATGTGAAAAACTTGGATTAGAAAAAAATGAAGCACTACATTTGACTAAAGTTCCCTTCAATTTCTCTTCGAAGAAGGGAAACTAGTATAAATGAACCATTTAAAATATGAGACACAATGGAATTAGCATGACACAATAGAATTGAATTTAGAGTGGAAAAGCCTAGATTGCTCATATAGTCCACAGATTACTCTTTCAGGGGGACAACTGTAAAATTGCCTTTATGTTGAATAAGACACTGATTTATACCTTCAACTTTTCAGGGAACTTATTATCACTCTATTTTTCAGGGAATTTCCCACCATAGAATCTCCAAAGGAAGGAACAAATGATTCAAGGGTTCTCTTTTGCAGTTAATTTAAAAGGGAATGTAGTAAAATTAAATAAAATTATAGCTTTTGGAAGTGTAGGGTCTAAGACTTCATTTCACTGGGAAGGTAGCTTCCTGGCTTTGGGAAAGGCAAATTAATTGTACTACTCGATCCTTGTGAAAACGGGTATTGACAGTAGCATGAGATGCTTTCAACATAGATTCTTACCTATTTGAACAGCTGGCATTTTGTTTAAGAAATGTGATGCATGCTTGATCAGAGAAGTGCAGGCAGGAATAGAGGGCAGGAGGAATGATCTAAAAAGGCGTTAAAATATGGATGGGGTGTGGAAGAGAAAGACACTTTTTTTTCATCTATGAAGAGTTAGTGATCTTTAACATGGTCTAAAAGATTTTCTGTTAAATAACTTGAATGATATGTCTAAGTCTAGAAAAGATTGCTCTTTTCACAAGGTTTACAATATGATATTCAAATGTAATGGAAGCAACTGACCTGATGAGCCCTAGGTGAAAAGTGATTGTGTGAGTGTGGAAGTAGAGAAGCCAGGGTTAATAAACTAATAAAGTAACTGATTTTGGTAGAAGAGAACTAAGCATTTATTTGTTTGTCTAGATGTAATTGTGACTAATGGCTTAAAAGGCTTTCATTGCAAGTTTGAAGTGATAGCAGTATAATAAGTCCCTCCTACAAAAAAATCAGAATTTTGAGCAAACAGCAAGTCCTAACTTTGAAAGTTCATGTTACAAGGAGGTCAGTAAATAGAAATAGAATACAGATACACAGAAAGTCAAAATCAGGCCTTCTTTATCCTTTTTATTCTTACTAAACTGTGTCTAGCATATAAGAAGATAATAATTATCTTGCTGAATCCATTTGCTAGTCACTGAGTGCTATCCATGTGCCAGATGCTGTACTGGGCTGAGGTTCACATTCTGGTAAAGACACTTAAGGTGAACTAACATAGTAACTGCAGTGAGAACATGCAATGTTAGACTTCTGTGACTGGTATGCCTAGGAAGGGTTTTAGCAAAAGAATGATCTCAGCAGGTGGATCAGAGATGCTTTCATGGAGGAAAATATTACTGATCACTTTCCTGAAGGAGCAGTAAAAGACCACAGGATGGAGAAGAGGTGTCAGGGCATGCCTTATACTACGTTTGGAGAATTGCAGTTCTGTATTGCCAAAGAGGGGAATGTAGGGTCAGGAGAGTGGGTGGGGGAGTAGTATTGGACGAGATATGGCTGGGGAGCTTGGCTGGAGTCAGATCAAGACATTTCCTTGGTAGATGAAATATGTTGCTGAAGTTTAGTTGACTAGCTTGCCTTGCTGCACCATGAAGGTCTCAACACAATTTCTATAGCTTGCTCTGTTCTGATGGGTCATTTTAAGAATTTGGACCAGTCAGCTTGCATAAAAAATTAAATTCAGACGGTAGGAAGAAAGGAATGATGGACTCTGAGCTATAGAACCCTTGAGAGAGAACATCATAATTTGAAGTGAATGCATCCTAAATTAAAAAGACAGTGACCCACTCCTGACACTGCAAGACAGTGGGAGATGAAATTATTCCAGTATGTATGTGGGTGGGGTGATGCAATATAAACTTGTTTCCCCAAGTTACCTGGGGGCTCTATCTTTAGGAAACATCTTAAAGTGATTTTAGAGGACTGCATAGTGTTGCCCCCAAATTCATGTCCTCCTATAACCTCAGATGTGACCTTTTTTGTTGGAAGTAGAGCCTTTGCAGGAGGTTAGTTATGGTGCGGTTGTATTAGATTAGGGTGGGCCCTAAATCCAATGACTGGTATCCTTCCAAGAAAAGGAGGGGATACATAAACAGAAGAAGCCATGTGAAGACAGAGGCAGAGATGGCATGACGTAGCTATGAGCCAAGGATTGCCAAGGACTGCTGGGAGCCCCTGGAAACTAGGAGGGAGGCCCAGCCCCAGTGTTGCCCTTAGGGCTTCTGGGAGGACCAGCCTGACTGATCTAGGGCTTCTAGCCTCCTGAACTATGAGAGAATAAGTATCTGTTATTTTAAGCCACTTAGTTCATGGTAATTTGTTACAGAAGCCCTAAGAAACAATAAAGTGACTTAATATTTTAATAAATTGGGAAGCTTAAAATTAGTCATCAAATCAAGGTTTAATTTTAAAGTGACTCCACGTTAAAGCAGAAGCAAATCCTCTCTAGATGAGTGGACTTTTAACCAGATCTTGAAGCATTTGAACTGATAAGCTTTATAGGAATATTAGCTTTTATAGCCAAACAAATACACACATAACCAGTCAGTTGAGGCAGATCTGTAAATACTTCCGGTCCCATGGAAATTTAATCAAATGTTTGATGCAGGGAAAAAATGTACAGGACTGGGAGGGAGAGGACCTCAGTTCTCACCTCCAATTCTTCTTCTTAACCAGCTATGCAATTTTGGGATGTTCTTGTCATTTCTGTGCCTCAGATATTGGAATTAGCAACTGAGGATTATAATGTTTGTATGGTTAATGTGCTTTGATAAATAAGAAGACTAATGTGAATAAAGTTTGGGAATAATGTATGACAAAAATCACTGAAAAAGAATTAAATAGGACTTCTAGATATTTAAAAAGTAATTGAAATTTAAAACTTTAAAGAATAGAGATCTAATGAAGTACAACTGAAAATAATTAATGAATTTAAAAATAAATATGAAAAAATTACCCCAAAGTTCCACAAAACAATAGGTGGAAAATGTAAAAGAGAAGAGATGTGGAGGATAGAAAAGTTCTAACATACATGTAATTGGATTCCAAAATAAAAAGAATGGGTAAGAGGCAAAACTGGAAGCAAATTGCCTGAGAACTTGAAAGATTTAAAATAAATATAAAGAATTTTTAAATATAAAGATGTTTAAATACTTAATGAATCCATGAATTCAAGAAGCCTAAAAATAATTTCAAACAGGTTCAACAGAAAGAAATACATCTCTAAATATTTGATTGTAGCCCTGAAGGGTACCAGAGAAAAAGAGACAGTTATAAATGCAGTCTTCAAGAAAAGACAGTCTGCAAAAGAACAATCAGTCCTGCAGCAAACTTCTCAACAGCTGTGAAGAGAGAAAGCCAATGAAATAATACCTGGAAAGAACTGAGAAACAATGGCTAAAAATGTAGAATGGTATTCCCAATAAGTCTATCTTTCCAGGGCAATTGTATAATAAAGCCGTTTCTAAGAAAACGGACACATTTTTAGCACCAACAGAACCTTACCAATGGAATTATTTCAAATGCAAGCAAGAAATTCCAGATGGAAGGTCTTACATGAAAGATGGGCCAGTGTAAAGAAAGACTCTACTATGTTTGCTATAGTTAAATAAATACTGTATGAAAAAACAATAATGGTGTCTTGTGGGCTTAAAATAAAATAAAATTCATAGAAATATTAATGAATATTTTGGATGGATGGTGATTGGAGCTAACAGTAACATTAGACTTTACTAATTATGCCTATTAGAATTTCTGGGATAACAACTGAAAGAACAGAAAATCACTTACATGAATTTCATACTAGTTGGGGACGTATTGATAAAATAATCAATTCAAGCTTGATAATTTAAAGCTGTAAGTATGCAATAACTTAGCCTTAAATTATATAAACTAAAAAATGACAGAATTATAAGGAGAAAATGACATCCACCATAAAAACAGGAAGTTTTAATACTTCTCTCTCAGTAATTGATGGATCAAGCAGACAGCCAGAACAAATACCAACAGTTTGGCCCATTCAATATTAAACTTGGTCTATAATGTACTGTATGTAGGACATCATATCCAAGAATTGGAAAATAAACATATTTTAGGCATTTTGAAATATTTAGGGTTGTTTTAGTTATTTATTAGTGATTTCTAACTTAATTGCATTATAATTAAAGATAGTTAATCCTTTGAAATTCATTGAGTTTCCTTATAGTACAAAGTCAATTTTCATAATAGTCCCAGTAAGCTTGAAAATATCCATATAGAATTTTACACCCAGTTTTGAGAGAAATTTCTAAGGTTTCTAACTATAAACAAAGAGAAAAATGTTAGTGTGCTAACTCACATGCATTTTAAGGGGGTTAGGTAAAGAATAGTAGAATAAGAAAATGTAGGGTGTTTTTCTCAGTAACATCAGTGATCAGGGAATTGCCACAATTCTTTGGTGAAATGTCCTAAGGGAAAATAACATGAAACTATCATGTGGTAATATGAGGTCCTCCCAACATCTCACCATAACAGTGGTTTAGACACCCTTACTCATGCACTCAGGAGCCCGAGGCAGGTAGGAGACCACATGAGGTGGTGGCAGGGACTGACCCAGTCTTCAGTTTGGGGACAAGACCTGTGGAGAAGTGGATTCACACTCATAAATCTAGGGCAAGTGGGATCACTCCTGGGAAGCAACCCTTACTGACATGACTCTAAAGAGCCAATGCCCAGGCTGTGAGGCTGGCTTGTTTCCCTTTTTCTGGCATCAGGAAACTTGGGGGCACAGCTAAGTGTGACCTGTACATCAGGGACCATGCAGAGCTGGCCAGCACTACACCCCCATCCTCAGTAACAAGGCCTTTTTGCCTGTCACTGCAGGAAACTTGGGGGCACAGCTATGTGTGACCTGTACATCAGGGACCATGCAGAGCTGGCCAGCACTACACCCCCATCCTCAGGAACAAGGCCCGTTTGCCTGTCACTGCTGTGAACTCATCAGTCAAAAATGTTTGTCTCATTAATTCCATGGTAGAGAGAAGATGATGAAAATGACTTGATCAATAAGGACTGTTTCCTAGCAGCTGATTATAATCATCCAGATATGCATGACTAATTGTAATAGTTCACAACCGAGGACTGAAAGCCTGCCGGTCCCATGGAAATTTAATCAAATGTTTGATGCAGGGAAAAAATGTACAGGACTGGGAGGGAGAGGACCTCAGTTCTCACCTCCAATTCTTCTTCTTAACCAGCTATGCAATTTTGGGATGTTCTTGTCATTTCTGTGCCTCAGTTTACTCATCTGAAATAATCTGTTTATTATTATTACTTATTAATAAATAATCTATTCGACCTCTCTGAGCTAATCAACAGCTGCATTTGTTTTTATTAGAGAGTGGCAAGAGCTTCCCCTGCCTTGGGTATCTGGTGGCAGACTGCTGGACGGCAGCTGTGACGGTGGCGATAGTAAAGAACCAGCCGACATTGACTGCTTGAGGGCCAGGCGGTGGCCTGGACACCTCACATGCCTCGCCTCATTTAGCACTCACAAGGATTCCGAAGTAGGAGACATTCACATACTTGTCCTCATTTTAGTCAAGAGCCTGGAGTGCAAGAAGTTAAATAATTTGGCCGAGGTCACACCATTCATAAAGCGTGGAGCCAGAGGCGCACCACCCGTGCTGACCGCACATGCCGACCTCACACGGATGCTGTGTTGGGGAGGCAGAAAAGGCGGGGCGTGAGAGAGCCCATCACCAAGTGGAAGAAGTAAAGAGAATTAAAGGTGAAATTCTATGGTTAACAATTTGGTTTCAGACAAGCTGTGGCAGGGCGGCTGCATCATGCATCGCCAAGGGGCATTATCTAGAGGGCAGCGTGAATGGCAGAGGCTGGAGCTGTCCAACTGCGCAGGAGGGGGGACAGCATTCACTGCACCCTCCCAGAGGCCCCTTAATCTTTTCATCTCATTGCTGGGATGAGACTCAACCTTCTGTAAGTTTATTTGAGGTGGAGGTAGGAGGGGGGGAGGTGGAAATCAACTTTCACAGGAAAATTTTTAATATGCTTAATTTGGAAGGGAAATTAATAAAAATTTAAAGTTTCTGTGTTCTAGAATGGATTTTCGTATTAATGCAGAAAGACACATACAGTTCCAATTGTTTCAGACACCCTAGCAGGAAGAATCCCTGGCCCTTTCTTCTTTCTTGTATACAGGATATCTGGAAGATGTGCACAAACTATAAAGTCTGTTCAGCTTCTTTCCTCAAGAACATGTTGGTCTTACTTACAAGGTGAACTCTTAGAAGACCACAGACCCGTGCCTCTGTGGTTTAGAGAGCTTGCTACGGGCAAACATAGGAATTCTAACTGGACATACAAAGGGGCGTTTGAGCTGAAGGAGAGGTGATTGACAGCAGAAGGCCTGCAGTGTTGAGATGACTCTACTTTGTCCAGAGGAGTATTTATGACTTGTACACAAAAACAGGAAGGGCCTCCACCCAAGAATCTTTGAGGCCCTTGGAAGATGAGTAGCCTTTGCCCAGCTATGCTGTTGAAAGAAGAGCCTTAGGCAGTTATCTGTGTAATAGAAAAATAATTATGATTTATATAATTTATATAATAGGAAAATTATGATTTTATAATTAGGCTTTCTGAGGAAACATGTTAACCAAAAAAAGAAAGATAAATTATGTCAGAATTATTCATTCATTCATGTATTTGTTTATTTGTTCATTGGTAGTTCTATTAGAAGAATGTAGTGATTTAAAGTATTAGGTGTAGAATGATTCAGAGCTGGACTTAAATCTGAGCCTGTAGCTTTCTGTATGATCTTGAGCAAATTATTTAACTCTTGAGTGCAGGTCTCCTTATCTGTAAGTGGGATTAATGATATTATCTACCTTGTAGAGTCATTATGAAAGTCAAATGAGATGATGATATAATAAAAACTCAATAAATGTAAGCTATTAATATTAATAATATCTTTATATGTCCCAGAGAAACAAACTCAGTAAATAATGCAGAAGTTCAAAAATAAATAGAATAATTTTATTTTCATCAAAGCTCATTTCTTACTCGTTTGGGATTCTGACTAGTTTAGGACTTTGAAATCTAAAACTAAAGATAAATATAGGTATATGCATTTATTTTTACCTTTGTTATATAAAATTCACTTTCCACTACTACTGAAGTATTTTCCACTCCTGCACAGAATACCGAATAACTCACTTTCTTCTACAAAAGAGGAAATGAATCCCTCTCACTTGCCCTTACTATTGAATATTTTTCTTGTAACGCTGAAACCACTCATCACAAACCTAGGCATAATGTATCAAGAAGCCAGATGACAGCTTTTGATCTGGCTTCTTATTTGATTTTCTATTCATGCTGAAAAGATGTATGAAAAGCGGCATCTTCCAAAGGTATAGAAATGAGAAGAAGGATTAGAGGAACCTAATTACTTCATACAAAGGTTTCCATGTTGGTTTCTGTTTTGAACAGTGTGATTTTATCAGTTCACATTGATTCCTGACTTGAACTCAAACCCAGACACCTGCACCAAAAAGAACAATAAGCACTAATTGAAGTATATTGAGCCCTCCTGTTCTGTGCATGATACCAATATCCCTGCAGACATTTCCTTATTTAATCTTCGTATTGGAGGGATCAGCTAAGCATTAATATTACCCTTGTACATTGGGTGAGAAAACAAATGGTGAAAGTAGGGACTTGTTTAAAACACACCATTCATTTACCTACTCATCAAATTTACTGAGTACTTGAACCTGCAAAATGCTTTGTAGGATATGAAGACATGAGAGGTGGTGTATTTGTCTCCTGGGAGCTTGTAGTCTAACGGCAGGAGGCAGAGCACACACACAGGACAGCGTAACTCCTATAGGATAGAAGGATGCCATGAAAAGAAGCATCATTCTCTGGAATTTTTTCTCTGTCGATAACTTGTAAGTCCCAAATAAACCACTGTGTGTCCTACGCGTGTGCCTTTGTATGTGTCACTGCTTCTGCTTAGCCTGCCTTCTTCCAGACCTCCTCCTCTCCTGCTTCTTCCCTTCACCAGCTCCTACATGGGCTTTGACACTCAGTTCAGAGGTTGTCTTCCAGGGAGTCAGTCTTCCGTCCGGATTGGTGCTCCCCCTCTGCAATCTCATTCAAGTCTGGGAAGTTCTACCAAGTAGAAATGCTCGGTTCCTCCAGGATGACATAGCACTAAAATTGCTTGGTGGTGAGAAAATCTGCTTTGTAGGTTTTGAACAGCTTTTGCCATATGATTGAAGGAGCACATTATTGGAAAAAGGAGAGTAAAATGCTAATCCCAGAGGACCAGCATGGTAATCTTGAACGAATAGTTTAACTGCTTTAATCTTTATAAAAGGGGTACAATGTAGTCCTCCCTATAGGTATTTCATGTACAGTTGTCATTTTTCAAATGAGACAATCCATAAATTGCTTGTTAGTTTAATCTTCTTTTATTTTAAAGAGCTATCCCCTATTAGCCTGACTATGATTTTCAGCTCTTGAGATGATTGAATCAGAATTACGAAGTAGACATTAGCCCCAAATGAACAAAAGAACAAACAGAGCATTCCACACATTCCTCTCCACCTGTTTGGTCTTATTATAAATTATTTCACAGGAGCTCTGTGCAATCTTGTTTCAAATATTTCAGACAATAATTCCTCCAGCACTTGTATGTGTAGGTCATCTCAGAAGTACATTAACTGTATGAGGAAGAACACAACTTACATTCTTATTTTTGTTTTATTAATAAATCCAGTGAGGTTGACAACATTCTCTCCTTTACCTTTTGCATATTTATGAAAAAGAGTACACAGGAGGTGGGACCATTTTGGAGCCACAAAATGAAGCTACAAAATGAATCATTGCCTCTGAGCCCTCTGAGATAATGGCTGATGCAGGGACCTGTGTAAGCAGGCATACCTGGGGACACTGCCTGTTCTCTGCCATTTAGCAATACTGTTACTGAACCAGCTGGCATCCAACTCTTTTTCTTGGTTGTCCATTGAATATTTTTTGGGAGGAGGGGTAAGGTACCCTAAAAGAAATGAAATGGAAAATAGTGAGGCAAGATTCCTAAATGACAATTATATTAATTTCAATAATGTTTTCACATTTCATAAGTGAGTATTGATGGAGAAATAAAATACTCTGTGCTTTTCTATAAAAGCACCATCTGCTTCATTCACTTGAGCTGGATTGTTAAACCAGATATGCTTCTTGAGTAAACTCCATTGGTGTAAATGGCACTATAATGACCTATATTTGAGAACTGGGGAATCGTTGGAGAATTCAACCAATATTTTTTGCTTGGCTATCACCATCTGAATTTAATTCGTTATGTGGATTTTAAAGCTGTGTTTTGAAAAATTTCCTTCATTAATTTCAGAGGGTGCATGAGCTTGCCTACCAAGTTCTGTGATTACCAAAGAAAACATGCAGTGTTGCCATGCACGCATTTACGTCAATCTCACATTTTGTAAATGAAAAGCTCTTTCACAGCACAGAATAGAAACATACAAGAAAAAGATAAAAAAGTGTGGCTGGAGGTAACACTTTCTCCTGGGAAACTGCAGAGGTTGCCTTACATTTGTGAGCCATGTCTTAGGAAAAGACATGCAGAGTGAAAGAGACTGAAATTCTTATGGTCTGATAAAGGGATGGAGAAAAATCTCATAGGTCTTGAAAGAAATATCCTAGTAACTTATGGTGGAATTGAATTTGAGACAAGGTGGGTATGTCTTAGATCCCATGCACAGGTATTTTTTCCTTAACTACTAAGATAATCTTTTTATAAGTTGATCTTGAAACAGAGAGTTCAGAGAGAGCAATAGTAAACTCCTGTGTATAAATAAGGAAGAGTTTGTGCAAAAGACATTGTGATGGCTTTAAGAAAAAACACAAAAATATATTATCTTGTCTTTTGCCAGACAAGGTTATATTTCCCAATCTTATGTGTCCACACCCAATTGAATTACTTGCATGAAGTGCTAATGAGATCCTGAAAGAAATAAACAGTGCAATTTTACATTCAGTGTTGAAAATTGGTGAATTTTAAATTCTCTCCTTATCATATTGAACAATGACCTTGGGTAAATTGCTCACTCCATCTTCCATGTATTTTTGTATTACAATTTAATGTGGAACCAAGATTTCATTTGTGCACACCTTATCCTGCTCTGGAGGTAAGGCTCTCTTCTCTGCTGAGCATGCTTGGAAACTCTCACCTCAACAAAATTGACTGGAATAGACACAAGAGTTAGGACCTATTTGCTATTCCTGATAGAGAAGAAAGAGCATGTACTTTGAAGACATTTTGTAATGTTTTCATTTGTTTTGTTTAAGTTTGATTTTCTATACTTTACTACCTTTATAACCATAGGCAAGTTACCTAACTTCATTGAGTATCAGTTTCTGATTTGTAAAATGATAATTCCTGCTCTGCAGAGTTGCTGCAAGAATATGAAAGACAATATACATAAAATGTCACTAGATCATTCAAAAATAACAGCCATTATTTTTCCTGTCTGTAAAAGTGACTTAGTTTAACAAAGATTCATTGGGTGTTCACCCTGTGTATAAAGCACAAGTTACAGATACAGACAGATATGAATGTATACAGACATCTGTAACTAATATATGTGTATGTACATACACACTCATGAATTCTCTTGGTTCTGTTTCTCTGTAGAACCCTAATACACACACTTTGATATTTTCTATACTAGTATCTGTTAGAATTTGAATTTTCTTAATTTAAAAAATTGCTGATTGAGACCCATTAAGTTTGTTTCATGACCCACAATAGGTTGAGATCTGCAGAGTTGAAATCTGATGACTTTCCTTTTAAATATTCCACCTAACATCCCCCCTCCCTCAGGTTGCTGCATTCTGTTATTGATGACATAAAATGCAACTTTGATTCATTCATTACCTTTGGACAAAATCACTCCAGAAAATACTTTTTGTGGCAATATACAAGTTATCCTCAGAATTTTTCATATATTCTTTCTGATTGAATAATTACCAGAGATAAAATATTCAAGGGTTTATTTGTCCTTATTAAATACACAAAATTAAAAAAAAAATCCCTCTTGTTTTATCAGTTATTTATGATGATTCTTGCATTTCCTAGAAAACAGAAAATTCATTTTTTTGTTACTTCTAAAAAATAAACAGCCCAAGTTATTATTTACAGAAATATATATTTGCAAAGTGAAAAGAATACTCACAGTGACCAAATCTGGAAAAGTTTTAGCAGTGAAGTAAATAAAGTACATTGACTATAAGGTATAAAATAAACACCCATGGGTCCATATTGATATAAATAAAAGATTGAGTAAATACATAAATGGAAGAAAAGAGATTTTTTTTTCCTCACAAAAGAATTCCAGATAATTTACATAGGTGCCCCACCTACTCAGCTCCACTGAATGTGGGCTGCCCTCACTGACTTGTTTCCAAAGAGTAGAGTATGGAAAGGGTTGGGGAGTCAGGTAACTTTATGGTTGAAACATGGCAAACACAACTTTATCCAGGTGATCAAGGTTCACATCAGTGATAAGTCATGTTGATATCATAGCATGTCAAGGGAGCATGTTAAGAATGGCACTTTACTTCTATGGTCTTCTTCCGCAAAACCTAAAACCACAAACATGAGGAAGGCATTGGACAAACCCAAGTTGACAAGCCCTCCTTTTGATTGACTGGCCAGTCCACACTGGGTTCTGGATTTGTGGTTGTAACATGGAAGTGTTAGGTTTCTAAGCTTGCTGTAGTCTTTCCCTTTTTTCATACAAAACTGGAGGAGCCTTTATAAATTTTCTAATGAATCACATATCTTGAACTCACTTCTCCACTGAAAAATTACTTTTAACATCTCTTATGTTACTTAACATAATCTCCCTGGTGTTGCTTTGATGAGGCTGAAAGCTCTGCAGCAGCTTCTTTGGGTTGTGGATTGGAAATTTTCAAATGCTAAGTAATGAAGTCCGGACTGTGTACTTCTGATTAATTTATTTTAGACATCAACTAATCGTTCTTAAATGAGGATTAGAGGTAAATACACAGATCACATATATCACATAATTTATATTAAAACATGTAAAAGTACACTACAGACAATAAAAACTATCAAGAACACTTTATACATAATGAAGAATGTTTCATTTATTAGATGATTTGTAACTCTGGTATTTGTGATATATCTGATAATGATTTCACCTTCCATGATTCATCAGTGCCTTTTGCAGGTGGGGTCCTAATAGGTTAGACAGTGCACTGGCTTATGGGGCTGGAGAATAAAGGGCAGCTAACGCCCCTATGGATCATTATGGTACAAATGAAAATCTGAGCTCTCACTGATGGAATTCACAAAGTGGTATAGTAGCAGAGCTAAAGTATGTCTATGCCAGGGACTGAGAAGATTGTGCCCTTTTATTTCCTTCAGAGATTGTCAGCCTCTTATGACGGCTCTTTGAATGATGCAGGGATTTTGCCTTTCCTTATAAGTGGCCCCTTAATTGAGTTTAGGGTAGGTACCTGACCCTTTTGTATCTTTCTTCTGGTGAGTCACTCTTAAGTATATAGCTAGGAGCAGCGTTCAAATCCTACCTATCCAGGCAATGTGTGTGAACCTACATTTTTAGCTAAAATTTCCAGTACAATTTAGAATGTCTGTCTAGGTCTTCACTGCAGAGTGCAGTCGTGTGTTGTAAGTCTTTAACAACCAGCACTCTGGGGAGAAAAAAATGTAAAGTCTTGATCTGTTAGATTTCCAAGATGTAATTATTTCCTCCTTGGCCTTTTTCTTGCTACTAACATGTGATGGATCATGGCATTGGGAAGAAATGTGCACCTTCAGCTCCCACAAACCTGGCAGGGGGACTCCAGCTCACTACATAGTCCCTCCCTTGGGCAAATGGGCACTGAAGAGAGACTCAGATTAAAACTATCACATTTCACTGTGTTCTCTATGAAGAGGGTCGCCATTATCAGTTATGAAGGCAGAGCTCTCCATAGGTCTAGGCTAATGTGCCATTTATATCATATTGATATGACTCACCCCAATCTGCACAGCTGTCTAATGTGGAATAATTAAAATAATCCAAACCAAAGGAGTGAAAAGAAAAATTCTTTCTTCATGAAGTAATAGCCTATAAAATGAAGAGGAATGTCACTGAAATTTAGGCTCCACTGTTGTGCATCTTGATGGCAGTTTAATTTATAGGGCTACTCAATGACCATTAAAGTACATTGCAAATTATATTACTGGATATAAATTCTCAATAAAAATAAATTTCTATGGATCAAGTCCAAAAGCCCAGTCATTTGCTTGTAAAAATAGTTACCCCATTTGAGATATTATATAAATTATGTTCCAGCATTAGGAACAAGCAAAGAAGTTTGATTTTAAGCCTGTCTACAGCTTTATAACTCACTTTGCATGCCAGGTGACCCCTTTTTTATAGATTAACTTCTTGGAAAGAATTTGTCCACTTTAGAATGACCTTAAAATTTACATGCTGAATAGGAAACAATTATATACATGTGTTGCAGAGATTGATGAAAATGAAACAAAAAAATTATCTCAAATAAGGTTATGTTAGGGCAAGTTCTGGAAAATTCAGTATAGTTTTTGTTCACATAAACTTAGCTAAGGAGTTGATTATTCACCTTAATAGCAGGAATGACTCATCTGACACCCTGGATAAATCGTTTCCAGCCCAACCTTTTCAGGATAACAGGAACAAGGGATTTGAACTGCTTGGCTCATGCTTGACAGAGCAGTAGAGGAAATAATTCTGAGGAACTAAATGTAATCCTTTCTTCTCCAGATTTCCTTGGCTCTATAAAATTTGAATAAAGCAAACTAAAAGGTGTGAATTATTGCTATAATTGAACATTTATATAACTAAATTTCCTGATATTTTTCTTTACAGAATTTTGTATTTACATGCAAGCTTAAAAGGCCTTTTCCATACCGAAAGACAGCAATATTCATCACTAGTGCTTAGGTTTTCTTTTCTATTTACTTTTTAATCTTTAGTTAATCTGGAATTAATTTTGATAATTGTAATGGTTAACTTTATGTGTCAGTCTGACTAAGCCCCAGGATGCCCAGATAATTTGGTCAAACATTTTCTATGAGGATGTTTTTGGATGAACTTAACATTTAAATTGACAGACTGAGTCAAGTGGACTGCCTTCCCTGAGGTGGGTGGGCCTCATCTAATCATCTGAAGGCCTCATAAGGAGCCTGACTCTCCCTCCAGAGACATATGCACATCTCCTGTTGTTCTGTTTTTCTGGAGAACTCCAATACAACAATTAATAAGGATCTAACTGTGCCCCTCCCCGTGATTTCATCAGTTGTCTCAACATCATGAAAATCCTCTTAATTTGACTTGTTTTACAGGTGTATGTTCTATCCCATTAATTTGTGTCTACTTGATAACATATATTAACATAGAGATAACATATCTCTAACATATATTAATCATGGTCACTTGATAAATGTTTTTTGGTAGAGTTTGTCCTATTCAGTGAAAAATAACTTTATGCTACCACAATGAAATAAACATGGGGGCTGGGCTGAGGCTTAACAATAATAGGCTTTCTACCTGAAACAGGCAGAGGTAAAAACACGACTTTTCAATTTTTTCCTTCCTTTTTTTCCTCCCTCCTCCTTTTTTCCTGCCTGCCTCCTTGGATTTCTTTCATCAAAAGAAATCTACAGAATTCAAACACAAAATACAGGCATAACAAACATAGCTGCCTGGCTGGGTAGGGGTCTGGCAAAGACTCCCCCACATTTTTCCCTCACCCCACTAAACTTCAAGATGTTTCTTTATGTTGCAGGAAGCTCTTTTAGAAAACCACCTTGTTAAACTTTTATTTGCAGTCCCAAGGTATATTTCTACTCTTCATGTTTTCATAAAGCACAGCAAAAATTTAAATGGCATTGTTAATATCACCATTTACCTAATACATTTCCAATGTCCAAACCAGTGGAAAGGCAAGATGAAAAAATTTCTAAAAATTGCTGTGTACTGTGTTGCTTTCTGAGTGGTTTATTTGCTTACTAAATGGTCCTACATTTATAGTCAGTCATCAACAGATAACACATCAAAAGTAAACTTCAATTTCACATTGCAGAGGAGGTGATTCTGACTGAATGTTGTTTATCATAGAAAATATGTTACTAAATCCAGTTTATGGGAAGATTATGCCATTTAATTTACTTTTAGAGAGAGGAATGTGCTTTCATGGGAAACTGCATTAGCTATTAGAAAAGTAATGTAGCTGTTGGTCTGTGCAGTTTCCAGGAAGCATGGGCACATTGCACTGACAAAAACAAGATTTTTTTCCAATGTGATCTGATAAGAAGAGCCCAGGACTGGTAATCAGGGGTAAGTTCAAGACCAGCTTGTGACATGACTAGCCATGTGACTGTGACCTCTCAGGGCCTCAGGGGTCTCATCTATAATATGAGGGGCCAGGTAAAATCTGAGAGCCACAATTTTATAAGACCTTATGATCAAAAGGAGTTGCTTTCATTGTCCCAGTTGCCCTGATATCACCAGGGCAAAGAAAATGGCTGCAGAAAAATCATTGCTTAGAGGGCAAGAGGGAGTAGAGCTTCCTCCTGGGCCAGATTCACAGATGTGCACTCACATGTGTGTGCGTGTGTGTAGGTGGAGTAGGGGGGCGATATGTGTCATAATGGTACCAATGTGAAGATCTACCAGGTGAGACCTGATAATTTTTTAAATCACAACAGGGTTAAAGTTAAATCCTAGCTATGGAAATGTCACGACATTCAGTTTATTTTTAGAATGAAAGTTATATAACCCCAAGAAATACAATCCTTGGGGGTAGGACTGCACTCTGATCACTCTTGCATAGTGACCTCACATGGTGGAACTTAAGAATTTTGACATACAAATTATCCTGGATGCTTATAATTTTAATGATTTCATGTTAGTAAAAATAAAAAATTCTATAGCATATATGTAGCCTCTTCAGAGGGTTTTTGCTTTTAAGTTTGAATCATCTGTGCTGTTCAAACATTCTCAGCTTGATTATGTAAACGTTTGTATCTATAGAGGTGGGATTATAAGATATTTTAGTTTTCTTATTAGTTCTGTATATTGAAAACAACTTTGAATATTCTAGAATAAAATTTCTGTTGTCTTGTCAAACCATGGATCAACACTAAAGTCTTGGCTTTTAGGTCTGAAAACCTGATTTCTATTCTAAAGTCTCTCCTAAATATAAAGTTCTATGCATTAAACCAAGGGCACCCCCGGAAGGAGCCGTCCCTGCCTGAGTGCACTGAAGTGTTCTATGGGGCTTCCAGGAGAGGGAGGGCTGACACTGATGTCTGCTTCTGGCCCAGAGGGAAGTTTTTTCAGCCAATAATCGTTCCAGACCTTTGTTGTGTTCATCCACTGTGGATCGAGCATTATACCAGGCACTAGGGATACAGAAAGTAATTGCAGTCAAACTCATTTGCAGGAATGTCTGACTCCATCTTTTATTCTTTCTCCAATTTATGAACAGGCAAAATTTGTGCATCATTATGTGCCCTCCTGCCCTTTCAAAGCTAGTCTGTTTGGGAGTGAGCTTCTGGGATCCTTACAAAAGCTCTGATTCTGCATACTCACCCACCAGGGCACTCCACTCAGGCCTGCTAGATGAGAGGTGGTCTGCTTTTGAAAGTCTCATCACTCCCCTCCCAATAATGTTGACCTGCTTCATGTTTCAATTGATAATCCCATTTTAATGAACACCTCTGAGGACCACCGCTAAGGTTTAGTGTATTTTGCTTTCGAAGAATATCTGATGTAATTCTAAGAATAATGTAGAAGCTTTTCGTATAGAATACACTGGTAGTTGTGAGATTTTGGGCAAAAACCTTCCAAATATCCCTCTGAGAACCACACAGGGCAACTATGAACTCTATGATGGACATATCTTGTTGCAGCTATAGTTTCTGTTAAGAATGGCTTATTTGTTTGCTCTGTAGGCCTTGTGAACAGAAGTCCCATTGGCTATCAGAGCCAGATAGTTTAGAGACCTGGCCATTGGGTATCAGTCACAAAAGCTGAGGCATAGATGCATGTACAAGCTCCTTCCAGGGACAGACTGGTGACATGGAATGGGGAAGAGGGAGAAGGTGACAGAGGTGGGTCAGCCAGCTTTCCTTGGCCCTGGGGAGGACCCAAGCTGTTCCCTCATGCATGTTAAATTAGAAGCCTGACCCTCAAGGTATAGCTTTTAAAGGCTGCAGGTGGACCCCCTTCAGGGAAGGTTAGGATATGTGCACTTTGGCTTGCTCCCTCTGTGCTGAGCCCTTGGAGAACAGTCATGGCAAGTTCTCCTGTGCCCATTAGCACCTACTTCTTCGTTAGCTTGTGTCTTGGGGACACAAGCCTCACTGACTCTCAGGGCTAGGTGTGGTGAGGTCCTATCCTTTGGCAGAGTTCTTAAAAATTGGCACACTAAATGTGGTTCAAACCCTTAGTTCTCAGGAGAAGCCAGGAGCTGGGAGTTCCCTGTCGTATGGCCCTGTGCCCCTGGTGGGTGTTTTGGTGAGAGTATGTCTTGGACTTTCCTTGGTTTCAGTATGGGTATTTCCTCATTTGCCTGGTGTGTAGGACCTGCTCGTCTAGTTTCTGGATTTCTTTCAGAGGTAATCGCTCTCTGCATGGCCACAATTCTGGCACACCCATGGGGGAAGTGGAGTTCAGAGGCCTTTTATGTGCCATCATAGTCAACCTTCCTCTATGATTTTTGATCAGTCAAGAATTCAAAGACAAAAGGGAAGTGGGTAGCTATGAACTACGGCAGTTCTGACCCTTTTTGAAACACCCCTGGAATGTCACAGCTTGGAGACTCTCCAGTTCATGCTTTTTCTTCCATGGGCACTGAAACTGAGTTTGATGGCCGTGAAGTGACTTGCCCCAAGTCTGCTTCCCCTGGGGAGGTTCTCCGCTCCCACTCCCCTTCTCCGTCTCATGGGATTCTGCCTTTCTTCTCTCTGCTTCCACAACCCCTTCTACGTACGGTTGCTGGACCATGTATCCCGCTATGGCTTAACAACACACTTATGCATCTGTATCACCCATGGCTGTAGGCTCTTCGATGAGCGAAACCACATCTGAAAGTCTGTGTTTCCAAGCATGCAAATCCCCACATTTCTATAGCCAAGAAAGAGTATCTTCTGGATACTTAGAAAGTCTTCAGAATTCCTAAAATAATCCTAAAATAGGCAGTCATCTAGGAAGGGCATAGAACATAACACTGTAAGGCAGATGGATTTAGAAGACACCCCTGACTTTCTACCCTTTATGCTTGTGCTACTTTTCCTGAACCTGAAGATTTTTTCCCTTCAAGAAGGTATTTCTTGTCATGTTAATGTGAATAACCTAAAACTGAATAGGCATTTTTCTTAAAGAGACAAAAACCCCTACAATGCTTACTGAGAATTGAATGTTCCCATCACCTACACTGCTTTATAATTCTAGTAACTCAGACTAAGCTAAGGTCTATGTTGAAATATAATAAAAATTGTAAATAAGCACCACCACAGGAATCCCTACAGTGAAAACCAAGTTTCTCAGGCCATTAATCTAAATAACAACCATAATTTTAAAAAATCCTTATCCAAATAAAACCCTAAATAAGGCAATCTTTGTATTTATATGTATTCCAAATCTCTGAAGGTTTATTTCAATGGCAAAGTCATTGCAATGATAAAACTAGTACTAAGATTATATATAGTGTATATAAAACTAGCAGCAATAGTAATAATAACCTTTGAAAGTTTACCATGTGTCAGGCACACTTTAAACATTTACGTGCTAATTCATTTCATCCTTGCAACCCATTATATATGTACTGACATTATTCTCTATTTCACAGACCTGGAAATAGAGGTGAAAAAAATTAACTTGTCAAAGCATACAACTTTCATGTCTTAAAGTCAGTATTTGATTTTAGGTCACTGCTCTCCAATAGAAATATGTGAGCCATCAATGTCATTTAAAATTTTACAGTATCCATATTAAACAAGAGTAAATGAAACAGATATTCATGATGATTATTTAAGTTAATATGTCAAAAATATTTCAACACTTAGGCAATATAAAATTATTAATTTACATTTTATAATATCTTTGAAATGTGGTATTTTATACTTATAGGACATCTCAATGTGGACATTAAATTTTCATTTGAAATAACTTGATATATATTTATGTTTTATAAAATTTATTGAAATGTAGATTCACATATACAAGTTGTTTCAAACATCTTTGTTTCTAATATCTGAATTATTGTTTAATTGATATTTAATTAACATTAAATAAAATTTTAAAATTCAGTCCCTCAGTCATACTAGCCACATTTTAAGTACTCAATAGCCCTATTTGGACAGTTCTTCCATATTAGCACAGATCTAGGCAGTCTTCCTCCAGAACCCCTGTTCTTATCTAGTAAATAGTTAATAGAGCTGATAAATTAGTATTGAACCCCTATGCTATGCTGTCTCAAATTAGACAGTGGAAGGCATGATTTAATTGAGTTCAGCATACATTCAACAACTACCTGTGAGTACAATGCTAGTATAAGCTGCCATTAATTGTTAGGCTAACATTAGTGGCGACAAGTACAAGTTCTAATGTTAGACTGCCTGGACTCATATCTTGGTTTATTATTTATTTGTTATGTGGTCTTTTAAAGATAAAGGAGACTTACATCTTGATAACCAAAAGGAACAATCAAGTGAACCACACAGAATGTCTCATCTAGGTGACTATTTCTCCATGAATAAAACCAGATAGTAACCATTTGAAAGGATTATCAACTCTTAAAAGAATTGTACCCTTATAATTTGCCACCCTATTATAATATTAATGGGCCTTAAGCAAACATGCGTGGTATTCCCCGGTCCGATGCTGTCCTTGGTGGAGGTCTGCAGGAAGCACACAGAGCTCTGTGCTCCTTGCTTAGCTCTATCAGAACACAAACTTTGTGAGACTTCCAAGCTCTTGCACTATTTCTTCTTTTGTTTCTTGGTCACTGTATGCAGAGTGTGAGTATATGAATAACTCTGACTCCTCATTCTAGTCATACCCTTATCAACCCCAGCTCTGAGGACTGCCTATGTTCCAGACAGAGCCACCACATCTGAGCAACAATGTAGAAGAGCTGCTTAATTCGTCTTAAAAATCTAGAGCCGGGTGGATTGACTACCAGAGCTCACATGTGCATGCATCTTATCTACGATGAACGTATTAGAGCTTGCTCATTGGTGTAGAGACCATCCTAGCAATGGTGTGAATAGAAATACACCTAAGTATGCCAATCCAAAAAGGGAGTTTTTTTTTTTTTTTTTACAAAGGACAAGAGCTCTGAGCTTACACAGCTCATTTGCTCTCACTGCAGGGATGCAAGCTCTTCCTTGACTCTTCTTGAAGATGGCCCCTCTGGCTTGTCCTGTCCTTCCTTACAGGTGATAGGCAAGGCACCAAAAGATCCTTGAGAATATTCTGCTCATGAATCTACTTCGGGTAATAACAAGAACTGACATGTATTGAATGGGCTAGGTATGTGTGCTGTCTTACATGTATTATCTCATTTACTCTTCACAGTGACACCATGAGGTAGGCCCTATTGTCATCATGTGTTACATATGAGGAAACCACAGTAACGTGACTCAGGTAACTTACCTAAGGTTACTCAGCTGGCATGGCTGACGGAGCCAAGACCCACACCCAGGTCCTCTGATGACAGGCTGGGAGTGGTAACCATTAGCCTGGGCTGTGTCCCCTGCATAAATTGCATTGAAAGTCAAGTTCTCAAACCGGCGCAGTTGCCTGTGTTTCCTGACTTTGAACTGGATTTCTCTTTCTTTGAAGCACTTCATCTTTGAGGACCAAGACCAGAAAACACTTCCCTTGCGAAGTCTGATGACTTTCCCGTATTTGGCTTTCACACCATTGTGTACAGCTGCCATCCCTCCACTTCCTCAAGTCTCACTGACTCATGGCTGTGTGTATGAACAGGTGCTTTGGAGCCATGAAGAGATGTGTGTCTGTGCGAGTGGGGGCGGATATGGAGCACAGCAAAAGTTAAGCTGAGCATTAGCCACATCTGTCCTTAAAAACATTTTGGCCACTCCTGACCTGGTGGAACAATTCTCTGTGGGTATTCTTCCCTCCAGCCTCCCAGTAAGTACTGCTCCCTTCCTTTATGTGAGGATGCCAGGCAGGGACTCAAAATGCAAAACTCCTGGCACATCTCGGGACTATTTTTCTTTATCCAAAATGCTCTATCCATATACTATGCTTTCCTAAGACAATTTGCTTTTCCTTTATGAAGAAATTCATTTTTGGTGTCTAAGCTAACTTTTATTTTTCTCCCCGTGGAAAGAATGGAAGTAGGCATGAATGATCAATTGTATAACAAACAAAAATATCTTACCAGGATTGCTTAGAGAAAAGCAATCAGAACGAGAGAACTAGTGTCCAGACCGCTCCGAGGGCTTCTGCCTGTGAAGAGGGAGAGGGGACCAGGGCCTGGAGCTCCAAGAACCAGCACGGTCAGGCAGTGAGGGAAGAATTCCAAGGGGCACTTTCAACGGGCAAGTGCCAAAAACCTAGAGAGCAGGGGAAGGGCAATGCCTGGGAGCGCAGGCTGTTTGGAGAACTGAGAGAGAGCAGACTGGCGTGAGAGCACTAGTGAGAAGAGGACAGTATTTAATTTTAGTAGTGTCTCCATGAGTCATAAATTAGATTCCCTTTAATATTCTTCAAGTAAATAGAGACTGGGATTATATTTAATTGCTTTTATTTGCTTGTGTGTTTCAGTGCAACGAAGTTCTGAAACTGGATCCCCTTGGACTAAATGATTTATTTAGTTTACAGATGAAGGAAATGGTAGTCAGAAAACTGGGTAAAAATTTGACATATAGCATTTATAAACAAGCCTTCTGACTTTATGCAAATTGCTTAACCTCTGTCATATCTGTAAAGTATGTCAGGTGGTGATGCCCACTTTATAGAATTATATTCAAATTAGATGGGCTACTGTGCTAGGAATAGATTGTCAAAAAGGGCACTGACACTGATCAACTTGTATAAAGCGATCTTTCAAGTGGCCTAGATATCTCAGGCAATTTCATCTATAAATATGAATGTGTATGTGTATGTATATATATGATATACACATGACTTCACCAAGCCCCAGGTGTCTGTCTTTGACTCTGAAGGTGTAGCCAACTGATTATGCCAGTGCTATGGGATGAGTCCATCCCTCAGGGGAAACTTCACAGCAATCCATTTCATGGGGGTATAGACATATAAATAAGACCCATTAATTCCCAATGCTAATGGTAGACAATCGTATCCTATCTTACCCTGACAATGGTGTTATCTTCTGCAGACAAATTCATCTAAGTTGATTTAATGATGGGAAAATTACTTATTGAGTACAGAGTGTAGATCAAATGTTTAATGATGTCAGTCTGAGAGGGCTAAATGCTGAGCTCTACATTAGGAATGAAGCAGCCATTGGGATTGAGTGGCTAGAGCCCTTGGTCTTACTCTGGAACAGATACTGATATTTACTCAGTGGCCTTCATTTTTATATATCCCAGATAGAACAACCCTCACTTTAATGATCCTATTCTTTTATTTTTTGAAAAGAAAACGTATTTGTACTTCATTCTTAAATTACTCTAATTATAAAAGTAATGGAATGAGTGGGCCTGTTGGACACTGTACACCTTCTCAAAACTCAGAATCAGATTCAAAACTGCAACTCTCATTTCCTATCCCACACTGATTTTCATAAAATTGCTTTTTATCACAGCAACTACCAAAACCCAACATTGCAAAGATATGACATCACTTAATGCAACATAGCACAATTTGATTAGGAAATGTTGTGAATTACCTGGATCTGTTTCTGATAGACCTTCACTCTATTGGTCCTTGTTTTGTGGGGCTGAGACTGGGACAGACACAGAAAAAGTAGATAAGGTCCTAAATATAAGCACTATCTACTTGCATCCCCTGGCAGTGGGCTAGGGCAAGGGTGCTACAGGGTTCAGACAGTCAGGGACTATGACTGATGGGCAGCCCCTTTCACAAGTTTGATAGGAGAAGAGGGGAGTCTGGGGGCTTCAGTCGCTCCCTTGTTCACCTTCTTCCATCAACAGTGTCTGAGAGCTACCATATGTAAATGCTTCTGTATTTATTCACTGTCTTTTGCATTAATTTCCCTCCTCTATTGGGTCATTCCCACTGGTATATAAATATACTACAATATTACTCTTCTTAAAATTAACTCCTTTCTTGAATCTACTTTCTCCATGTTTTCCTTTATTGTTCCACTTATTAGGTTTTTTTTATTCCCAAACTTCTATAAAAATACTGTCTTTACTCACTGTTGTCGCCTTTCCCTGAATGACTACCGCCTTGCAAATCTAATGTGAATCATGTCTTTTCTTAATCTCTTAGCAGTCCTTGGCCCACTTGATCGCTCACTCCTTGAAGTACTTTCTTACATTCTAATTACATAGTCTCTTGATCCAGCCCCTCCCTCACCAGCCACTCCTCCTGCACCCAGACTCAGTCTGCTCTCGGGATGCCTCCTGGGTATGATTGCGTCAATAAATATCTTCTAAGGAGATATGAAAATACAAAAACTTAAAGGACCAGGTTTCTTATGTGTTTTGTTTGTTCATTTCTCCAAATTAAATATAATTTCTAGGAAGGAAGGGAACTTGTTTTGCTTGTTTCTCTCTGTACCTCAGTCCCTAGGCACTATGCTCAGTACACTACAGGTACTCGAGAAATATTGGGTAAATGAATGTGTAGATTTCAAGTAGTTTTATTCTGTCCTTGAATCAAAAGACGTGAAGAATTTCCTCACCAAAAGTCCCTTAGAATCTCTGACCACTCTTGCCTCTGCCTGGGTGCATCCATCTGCTGGTCTGGAGAAGATAATCTTAAATCCCTTTTGCCTTTTCGGTGATTGCTATTGGGTTACAATTTTAAGTTTTGGGCCAGATGCTCATTTTAAGCAACCCCAGTGATACATTTTTGATGTTAGATGAACTTACTATGACTTACGGTCGTAACAGCAGGAGCCTGCCTTCTGCATATGAATAAGGTGTCTGCTATTTTATTAACTTATAGCAGGGTTATGTTTAACCACAAGAGGAAAGAAACACCAATTATTCTCTTGGGTAATTTTAAGCAAGTATGAATAGAAAACAGCTTTGTGGCATGAGTGACTTGAATCTCTGAATTGGTCTGCACACAATATTTGAAAGAAAGTCATAACTATGTATTCATTAGAGGGACTATAAAATAGCAGGGTGTTAAATTTGCAACCAACAGGCTTTGTCATCAGTGATGCAGAGTTTATTATGTGCTAGTTCATAGCTGATCTTATTAATTTGGAAGCTTTTTGCAGAAAAAGAAATGGATTCCATTTCTAAAACTTGCAATTATGAATTCCATCAATGCTTTTAGCTATCTGGATATTTATTTATATATGTCACTCAGCGGAGCAATTTGCCATTTTGGGTAGATTGCATGGCCTGAAGCTGAGTGCTTTTCTACAGTCCAATCTTTTCCTACCTCTCAAAATGGGACAATCACAGGTTTATCTGTCTGCTTTATGTTAAATGAATCCCAGATCAAATTAGAGCTGTATTTTTTTTGGTAAGACAGACACAATTAAAATAATTTTATGAACCGTCATTGGGTTGAAGTCACCTGGAAGAGACCTTTTGGGGATACAGAAGGAGAATGAGACAGATAATTCCTGCCATTAACAAGTATGAATGGCCTCAGTGACCCAGATAGCCAGTTCCCTGAAGACTTCTCAGAGGACTTTTAAGAAGGGGTATTTGTGAACTGGTGGCACAGATAAGGGTGACTCTGTGCCCTCCACTTCCGTACCACCCTTCCCAAGTCTAGTTTTAGTTGGTGGCCCCCTCACTGTGCAAACCTAGGTCTGCTGCAGCAGTTCAGATACCATCTAAGGTGACACTAAGATAGAAATTGTGTCTTCAATCCTTTCTGTCCTATTCGCCAGTCTTCAGCATATTTTAGACATTCCAGGAAAAGTTGCTGTTGATGACATATTTAATTTCATGTTTCCTTCCATTTTCCCAAACAGGAAGAGAAGACCACCACTTACTTAGAGCCTAAATTAGGTCCTGGGCCTTGTGGCTGCAGAATATTGACTCTATCAAATAGCTTCTGATATCAGCCTCCTGCTTTTAGATGCATCTGAAGATGATAAACTCTCCAAATTATTTGAAAATAGCCACAATTTCCTTTGCAGACATGTATTGTCAGTTGTGCCCTGTAAATGAAAATGAAATATTGAGAAATGAACTTGGATGCTTGGTTTTATTGTTTACTTTAAGGTAAGTGACTCAGTCTGGAAATTATAGTGGTGTGAACATAGTGTAGATAAGCCATGGGTCTTACTCTGACCAGATTTATGTAGATGATATATAGTTTATGTAGATAGTAAAAGTTATCTTAAAAGCATTATTATTAGAAAGAAAGATGCAGTAGAAAGCTTTTTGCAAAAATAAGTGAGAGAACATTAGATTTGGTATCAAACAACCTGGAATCTTGGTTCAAGACCTTGAATTAGTGATTTGTTCTCTGAGTTCCAGTTTTCAATGTACGAGATTGGTATACAATTAGACTAAAGAGTACATGAATTTACTGTTTGTACTGTAAGTTCGGTGTCTGCAGAGTCATGTATAGACAATCTTTTGATTTAAATATCCAACTCATGGCCTCAAATTGTACCCAAGTGAGATTGACTCCATGTGAGTTTTTTAAATATGTACCTTTTGAGGTATAATTGGCATATAGTAAGCATATGTGTTTGAATTATATGATGTGCTAAGTTTTGACCTATACACATCAATTAAACCTTCCTTACATATCCATTATCCCACAGAGTTTTCCCTGTCCCTTTGTAACCCCTCTTTCATGTTTTTAGGTTTGGAAGAATACATTCTGTGCCAGTTCCCATGTCTGGATTTTCTAAAGGGTGTTACTTTATCATATCTTTTATTGAATTTGCCACAAATCTAATAATGAGACTTTTATTCACAATGTCATAATAATTCATCTCTGTCGGTCACAGAAGTTCTGGACAGTGAGCTTTATCCTTCTTTGCAGCGTTCACCAGGGCCCTTAAGGTAATTATGCAGGTGACTTCTTTCAAAGGACATTTAACAGAAAATGAGATGATGCTGGGAGTGTGAAGGTGTGATTGCTTCAGCCGCCGGATGTAAAGAGGCAACCCCAAGGTTTATATAAAAAGCACATGACACTACGCTGGCCATAGCTCCTGAAATCACTCTGCTGATTTTAAAATAAAATGGTAACTATTGACTTGAAAAGCTTTATCCTTTATCATGCCAATTTGGCTGTTAATGAAAACAAAATTTTTAAAATGATCTTATTGCTGAATTTAAGTTAGTCCCAACCTTTCTGTAGTCATTTCCTTACTGCATAGGCCACTGAGAGCAGGGTAGTTAGGAACCTGGGCTTTGGAGTCAAACAGATCTGGGTTTTACTAGAGTAACCCTGGGCACGCGAGTGAATTTGTAAGCCTTAGTCAGCTCATTAGTAGCATGGGATTACTGATAGCACTTATCTCATAGGATTGATGTGAAAATTAAACTGGAGAAGACAGTACCTAAGCAAACTTAGCATAGTATGTGTAGCAATCATTTCACACATGTTATTCCAATGATTAAGATGCTTATCTCACTGTAATAACAGTCTTGGCATCAGCAAATATACAAAAAATCCTAAAGGACTCTCATGAAGTTACCAGATACTTATTGGCACTTGCTGTGTTGCAGGACCTTTTCTAGTCCCGGGCTGATTGGTGGGTAAGTACCTAGATGCTTATGTTCCAGAGTGATGCTTAGGTGCCGCAAAGGCCTCCCCTTTCTTTGGTCCTTGACCCCTCTAAGACCACAAGGGATTTTCCATGTGGAAGTTTCAGGGCCGTGGACGGATGGACCCAAGGAAACAAGGAGCCTTTATGCTTCAGCCTGGATTTATGTTCCTAGCATCCTGTTACCTTTGCAGTCAACATATTATTCGAAATAGGAATTTCATCAGTGCCAACCCTATTCTGGAAGCAATTTTCATACCCAGGCTGGGCCAATCTATGTAAGTAAATGAACACATGGCTATAAATCCAAAGGCAAAACTCACTCAAAACAGCTGCGAAACTAGTTTTAAGTGCTGTGATCTTCCCAAGCCCCTGCTCCTGGCCAGTGGCTCTGGGGGACACGGGGAGGTAAGGTGGACCAAGGGAGGGCTCCATGTGACTGTGGGGGGAAGCCATTCTCACTATGGTTAAAGGGGATGATATGACTCAAGGAGCTCCAGTTTGAGGAGCTTCAGTCTCTTCCTATAGCTCCAAGGTCAGGCTGCCCAAGAAACCAGGTTGCTGGAGGGTGTTTGTAACTTGTACATTCTGAGCCCCTAACAGTTAAACAGCAAAAGCCTCACAGCCCTAAAACAAGGCACTGTCAAGGTACAGGATGGCAGTTCTTGAGATTATGAGCCTGGAAATAACCAGAGAGGAAGTGTGGGAGTCTGGACTATGTCTCTCCCTGGCCTCTAGTTAGAGAGGTGTCTTCCCTTCCCCTGCTCCATTTGCTGCTAAGCAGAGGCATCAGAGGGATTCGAGAGTAATTCAGCTAAAAATAACTGACGAGTGTTTACTGACCATGCATTCTGTGGTGGGCCTTGAAGATACAGTAATAAGGAAAAAGACGTGGCCTCAGCTGTCATGGACCTGACATTCTAGACTGAGGAGACTTACATGAAACTATGACTGTAAGTTTCAGATGACATTGGTGCTTTGAAGGAAAGGCTGGCAATCTTCTGAGAGCACGTAAAGGAATCTAATTTCAACCAGGGATCAGAGGAGGCTTCCATAGGATATGACATGGGAGCTGATATATAAAGAATGAATGTTCAGCTTATTATGTGCCAGATATTATTTTAAGTGCTATATAGGAATTGTCATGTAATCTTCACAACAACCCCTTGAGGTGGTAACAGGAGTGATATATATAGAGAAGGAAACGGGTCCAGCAAATTTAAGTAAACTGGCCAAGGTTCACAGACACCTGGGAGACCAGGATTGAAGCAGGTAGTCTGACTTCAGATATATTATTTTAACCACTAAGAATAAACTGTATGGTAGTTACGGGGGTCAAAAAAAGCCACTCCAAACAGAACAGTAGCATGTGTAAAGGCCCTGTGGTGGAAGGCAGCTTGATATGTCGAGGAACACAGAGGCCAGTGTGGTTGGTGCGATGGACAAGTGGAATAAGATGAAGTGAGAGACGCAGAGCAGGCTTGAGACTTTCGCGGGCCTGGGAGTCCCAGTTAGCACACAAGGTGCAGAATGTGGGGCTCCCTGTGTGCGCCAGTGGAATTGGAATTAGAAACAAACAGCAGTGACAATGGAAATTATCTTTCTAGTTCTGTTTAGGTAAGGCTGAAAGCAGCTGGAGATTCTACAATTTGCGTATGAATAATGCTAGCAAATAGACATATTAGTGTAAGAAAAACACAAAGAAAACTTGAATCAAGATGTAGATAGAGCCAGTATGGGAAAGACATTGTGGAACAATACCAGTTGGAGAGTGTTACCAAGATATTCCTGGTTAAGGTTACCCTCAGTACTCAAATGAGGGGGAAATTAGTGGTTAAAACCAGATCTAGAATTTGGTTATCTACCTAAATCTATAATTTGACATATAAATAGAAGTATGACCTTGTGACTCTAAGTAAGTTGTCTATGGTTTAGTTTATAGAAGGGATTCAGCACTCCTCTCAACCAATCCCTGCAAGCAAGCAGTGTGAGGCCTGCAGCAGGCAGATATGACACTTGTCGCCACCCTGGTGCTCCCACTGGGACACCCTGACAGGCACTGCCCCATGCCCTCACATGCATCCTTGCCTTCCAGGCACCCTAATGCTCAGGCACTTTCAAGATTCTCATCTTTCAGATCACAAGAAGTCACTATAAAACATTCCTATCGAAAAGGCTTATACTGAGCTTTCTCTTCCCCTCCTTCACTCGCGGGCTGTTTATATGGGGATGTAATATTTTGGATCTCTTACAGCAGTCGCATTGATCAATCCACATCCAGCTTTGACTAATTGGAAGTGACATCAGTCAGATGTTATTGCCATTCCACAGTTCTAACACCAGGGGGTGATCGCACCACATGACATCAATTTCCACTTCTCCAAAGAGGCGCTCTAACCTCCCTCGGTGCACCCAGAACAGAACAGGAGGCAGGCTCACAGAATTCTGGTCAGTATAACTCACAACATGCAGAGAGCCTTTGCAACGACCTTGCACGATATATGTGCTCAGTACAATTATTATAACCTCAGTGGAATTGCTGTTTAATATCAAAAGGGAGAAAAAATCGTATCTCATAATAGTAAAAAACTTGCATAGTAAACAGAAGGCAGAGAACCAGTCTGCCTTGTGCCCTGCAGTGCTGGGTAATTTCCAGGTGCCATTGGAGCCCTGTGTTCCTTTCCTAGCACACAGTCCTTGCAGCACCCAGACCTGCACCCTCACTCACGCGTTCTTCTGATATGCTAATCCCTACAGCTCAAGTGCCAAGAATTCTTCAGCCCAATGGTATTTGTGAGTATTGTGACTCTAACTCTTGGAAATGCTCCCACGGCAGGCACCTCTTGAGCAGGAAAAGAAGGAATACAGTGCGATTCTCCAGAAATGGCTCAGTGGCTGCACGAAGCGCTCTGTGATGGCCGTTTAGTGTTCAAGATGCAAGTGACTGCTCCTTTGGGGCTCTACTTTCCCATTAGCAAACACCAATCTCCTACTACTCTTAAGAGTCTGAAACGAGTGTGTTCAGTTAATTTTCTGTTTCTCTTTGTCTGCAAGGCATTGAGAACATCACTTCTTTTTGGATCACACAGTAGTGTTCGAGGCAAGGACATACGACTAAATATCCTTAGTCAAAGTTCATGAAAGTTGATTTCTCCTTACACCAGGTTATCAGAGTCCCTAAATAAAGCATGCCTACATGTGTGTCCAAAAGCCCTAAGCAAGGTGGCTGCTTGGACGGAAAGGGGCTACACATTCCTTATTTTCTTTTAGGTAATTTATTCAATTACGACACATAATGAAATGCACACAAATCATAAGTGTATATATCAGTGAAATTTCATAAAGTGAACGTACCTGTATAACCATCCCTCTTATCAAGAAACAGACCAGCACCCCAGCAATAATCAGATAACCTCCTTTTATTTAGAAAGTGCTCCCGCTGCTCTGTCAACAGGCCCTCAGCCTCCCCAGCAGGTAATCGACGTCGGTCCGTCAGTTCCCTTCCAGGCTGCAAAGTTTCCTGTGCCTCTGCTTCCGGGTGTTTTCGGAACATCTGAGTATGGCCGGGGATAAGTGAGGCAGGACAGAAGCATGGGGGAGTTAAGACTCCAGGAGCCACCCCTGAGCCACGGGGGACGTTGGTGCAGCAGCCCCTGGAGGCGGAGCGTCCTGCGGTGCACCGGGGGCTCTCTCCGCTCCCCGGAACTTGAGCTCCGGGCGCCCCAGCGGGGACCACTCTGGAGCGTCTCCGTCAGCGCCTCTCCTGCCTCTCCTTCCCCCGCCCCCGGCCCCACGCGCTTTCTAGGGGCACCGTCGCAAACTACTCGCACCCAGATCTTTGACTCTGGGTCTGCTTTTGAGGGAATCCAAACTAAGTGAAAAAAAGATTCATAAAATTGCCTCTTTCTCTGTGACCTTGAATAACAGTGTCTCTTTGCTTATTTATCAAATAGAGACAATACTGTTTTAGGATTATTGTGTGAAAGCCTTATCGAGTACTTGTCATATTATAGGAGTTTAATAAATCATACCCAATTCCAGATATGATGTATATCTGGCACATTGCTTTCTTAATAATTTTTCCGAAAAGGCATGGCCCCCCAATCCCCCCCCGCAGAGGTGATCACATCATTGCAATCTATGAAGCATCATGCGGCCCTGCATGTTCTGTAATCTTTATTTCCTTTCTGAGAAGCTCTAGCACTCCACATAAACACAGAGGAGGGCTGCCACTGTCTCGGGTCTGCTCACCAGGAGTTCACCGAATGACCACTGCGGGAATCACTCTCCAAGGTAGTAGTAGAGAAGCAGTGAATAAATTAAAGTTCCTGTCTTCAAGGAACTTACGTTCCAGGGGCAAAGATTTGGAGCATTAAGAAATAATGAAGGCAGAAAATGCAGGGTAAGGAGGGTGGAGAGTAACAGGGACAGGGCATGGAGGTGCTAATTTATATGTAATATCAGAAAGTCATTCTGATAAGAACCTTTTCTTTCCAGCTTTCAGATATAATCAACATATTACATTGTATGAATTTAAGGTGTATGATATGGTTTGATAATATTGCAAAATGATTGCCACAATAAGGTTAGTTAACACCCATCACCTCCCACAATTACCTTTTTTGGAGAGAACTTTTAAAAAATGTATTCTCTTAGCAACTTGCAGGTACTTGATACAGTATCGTGAACTATAGTCACGATGTGGTATATTCGATTCCCAGGATTTTTTTGGAAGTTTGTATCCTTTGACCAAACGTTAGAGAGGGAGAGTCTTGAGCAGAGAAGTAATGTGACCTGCATTCTGTTTTAAAAGGATAATTCTGGCTGCTTCATGGGGAACATGCTGTGCAGGCAAAAATGAGTTTGCAGCCAGGTAGGAGGCCCGGGGAGAAGTGGCCAGCTTGGCCCAAGTAGCAGTGGAGGTGGTGAGAAAGTACTGGATTCATCCAGAGGATTTGCCCATGGGTTGGATGTGAGATAAGAAAGAAAGAAAAGACTCAAAGGTCATTCAATATTTTTGAACTAAGTAACTGGAAGACTGAAGGTGTCATTTACCTATCTGGGGAAGGCTGGGGGAAGAATAAGCTTTTTGGAATAAAGTGTTGAGTTTTGCATATGTTAAGTCTGTTATGTCTATTAGTCATCCCATCAGAGTATATAATGTATTGGTTAAGAGTGTGAGTTCTAGAGCCTGACTTTCTGGTTCAAACTCCAGCTTTGCCACTTGCTTGCTGTGTGACCTTGGGATACTTACTTTACCTCTCTGTTCTCAGTTTCCACATCTGTAAGATGGGGATAATATATTGTTATGAGGATTAAGTAAGTTAATACATGTAAACTGTTTGATAGAATGCATGGTGCAAAGTAAACACTATGAAATAATATGCCAAATAAAATATTGAATAAATATACATAAGAGTTTGGAGTTCAGGATAGATGTCTGGGTTGTAGGTAGGAATGTGGAGTCAGAGCATAGATTCCATTTCAAGTCATATGACCAGGTAAGGCCACCAATGGTGTGAGAGGAGATAGAGAAGGTCACATCACTGGACACTGAGTCCCAGGGCACTCCAACACTCAGCAATGAAGAGAAAGAACAGGAATCCAAATCTACAAGCTATGGATTTTAAAAACTTTACATGTAGTCTCATATGCTTGCATTTGCTATTTGAAAATTTCGGCTGAGTGATTCACAAGCAGCAGCATTCACTTGAAAAGGTGTCTGCGGTTCGGCCTGAAGCAGAACCTATCTTGAAATTACACTTGTCATTCTTGGAAAGCGGCTGCTGTGTCAGAAACTGCCAGCCAAGCATTATACATTTTACTCCCATGAATGAGCAGGGAGACATGATCATTTTTTCAAGAAGACCAGGGAAGCTAAAAGAGCATTAGCTGTCAAAGTATTCCCCTTGGGAGGCAACCTATGCACTTAAACATCACTTATTTCAGTGTGTTGCTTTTTCATATACTATTTTGGGAATGGTTATCAAAAAACTAAGAATTACATGAAAAATCAGCTTCTATCTTTTATGGGTGGTATCTAGTTTTTACTGTGGTAATACGTATGTAGCATATTTGTCATTTAAACCATTCTATTCTATTGGTCTACATGTCTATTCTTCTATCAGTACCACACAGTCTTGATTTTTATAGCTTTGTAGTAAGTTTTGAAATCAGAAAGTGAGTCCTCCCATTTTTTCTTCTTTCTCAAATTGTTTTGGCTATTCAGAGCCCCTCATAATTCAATGTGAATTTGAAGATTTAGCTTTTCCATTTCTGTAAAGAAAGCTGATCAAGTTCTGATGGTAGTTAATTTGAATATGTAGATTACATTGGGTTGTATTGATATTTTACTATTAAATCATCCTATTAAATTGCTTTACAGATCGTTCATTGCCAGTGTACAGAAGCACACTGTTTTTTGTGTATAGATCTTACACCTTGTAACTTTTCTGAATTCATTTATTAGCTATAGTAATTTTTTGTGGATATTTTTGGGATCGTTTATATATAGGATCATGCTATCTGTGAATAGGGATAGATTTATTTCTTTGTGATCTGGATGCATTTAAATTTTTTCTGATCTGCTTTCTCTAGAACTTCCAGTATAATGTGGAGTAACTGGAGAAAGTGTGCCTTCTAGTCTTGTTTCTGATCTTAGGGGTAAAGTTTTCAGTCTTTCACCTTTTAGTGTTATGTTGGCTGTGAGTTTTTCATAAACCTCTTTATCATGTTGAGGAAGTTCCCTTCTATTCCTAATTTTATGAGTGTTTATCATGAAAAGGTGATGGATTTCGGCACATGCCTTGTCTATATCAATTGAGATGATAGTGTGTTTTTTTCCCCTGCTTCCATTAATGTATTACATTCATTGACTTTTTGTTCAACCACCTTTGTATTCCTGGGATAAATCTCACTTGGTCATGGTGAATGTGGTTTTAATGTGCTGTTGGGCTGTTTACCAGTATTTTATTGAGGATTTTTCCATCTATTTTTGTAACATATTTGTCTACAGGTTTCTGTTCTTACATCTTTTCTGATTTTTGTATCAAGAGAATGAGTAAGGAAATATTTTTTTCTGATGATAATTCTTACCTAAGTGTTTGGTAGAATTCACCAGTGAAGTTATCTTGTATTAGACTTCTTTTTGTTCAGATTTTTTTTCATTTATTAATTTGAAATCTTCCTCATTGTAGGCATTTATGGCTATGAATTTTCCTTTGAGCACACCCTTTCTGCATTCCATGAGTTTTGATATGTTATATTTGCATTTTCACTCATCTCAAATTTTATGATTTTCTTTGTGATTTCTTCTGACCCAGTGGTTAAGATTGTGTTAGTTTCCACTAATTGTGAATTTTCCAGTGTTTCTGGTGCTGCTGATTTCTAGCTTCATTCCATTGTGATGAGAGAAGACATTTTGAATGGTTTAAATATTTTTTGATTTATTGAGACCTGTTTTATGGTATAACATATGTTCTAGTCTAGTGAATGTTACACATGCACTTAGATAAATGTGTATTCTGTGGTTCAGTGAAGTGTTCCATATCCACTTGATCTTCATTATTCATAGATTCCATATTTCCTAGTTAGCCTATCCACTGAAATTTATTTGTAATCTTGAAATCAATGCTCATAATGCCTTTGCAGTCATTTGTGGATATGCGCACCTGAGAAAGTGAGAGGAGAGTTGCCTGAACTGCACGTTCCCAGCTCAGACTGAACAGGCGATGCTCTGCCTTGTTTCAGCTCACACACTATAACAAGAGTCCTTTTTGTAATCTATTTAGTTCCATGTATTTCATATTTTTGTGCTTTATACTGGTGACGTTTCTGTGTAAAAGGGTTCCCAAGCATACGCAGAGTGCTGCCTAGGTTCCTAAGCAAAAGAAGAGTGGGATGCGCCTTACAGGGAAATGAGGTATGTTACATAGTATTTGGTTATGAGTTACAGTGCTGTTAGCTGGAAGTTCAGTGTTGATGAATGTATATTAAATGAAGTGTCTTTAAGCAGAAACACACATAAAACAAAGTCATGTATTGATTGGTTGATGAAAATGCTATTTCCAGACTCATGCACATACCAAACTCTATTTCTCCTGAGAGTAATGAGTCAATATTTGCTAATTCAGTATTCATGGTGATGTCATACTGTGTATCTTATGTCCAGTTGGTTTATATTGTTCAACTCTTCTTTTTCCTTATTGATCTCTGTCTAGCTGTTTTATCTATTTTTGAAAATGATACTGAAATCTCCAACTGTCATTGCAGAACTATTTCTCCCTGCAACTCTGTCAATGTTTGCTTCATATATTTTGAAACTCTGTTGTTTACGTGTTTATAATTGGTATATCTTCTTGACTAACTGACCCTGTTATCACTACGTAATATTGTTGTCTCTTGTAATAATTTTTGGCTCAAAATCTATTTTGTCTGATATTATTATGGCCACCCCAGCTATTTTTTTTATTAAGGTATCATTGATATACACTCTTACGAAGGTTTCACAAGAAAAACAATGTGTTATTACATTCACTTTCACTATCAAGTACCCCCCCCCATTGCCCCATTGCAGTCACTGTCCATCAGTGTAGCAAGATGCCACAGAGTTCCTATTTGTCTTCTCTGAGCTGTCTTCCCCATAACCCCACACACACCATGTGCACTAATCATGATACCCCTCAATCCCCTTCTTCCTCCTTCCCCACCTGTCCTCCCACACTGCTCCCCTTTGGTAACCACTAGTCCCTTCTTGGAGGATGTGAGTCTGCTGCTATTTTGTTTCTTCAGTTTTGCTTTTTCGTTATACTCCACAATTGAGGGAAATCATTTGGTATTTATCTTTCTCTGCCTGACTTATTTCACTGAGCATAATACTCTCCAGCTCCATCCATGTTGTTGCAAATAATAGGATTTGTTTCTTCCTTATGGCTGAATAGTATTCCATTGTGTATATGTACCACATCTTCTTTATCTATTCATCTACTGATAGACACTTAGGTTGCTTCCATATCTTGGCTATTGTAAATAGTGCTGCAATAAACATAGGAGTGCATATGTCTTTTTGAATCTGCTAAGTTGTTTTCTTTGGCTAAATTCCTAGGAGTGGGATTCCCAGGTCAAATGGTGTTTCTGTTTTTAGTTTTGAGAACCTCCATATTGCTTTCCACAGTGGTTGAACTAGTTTGCATTTTCACCAGCAGTGTAGGAGGGTTCCCCTTTCTCCACATCCTCACCAGCATTTGCTGTTCTTAGTCTTTTCTATGTTGGCCACCCTAACTGGTGTGAGGTGATATCTCATTGTAGTTTTAATTTGCATTTCCCTTATAATTAGCAATGTGGAGCATCTTTTCATGTGCCTGTTGGCCATTTGAATATTTTCTTTGGAGAAGTGTCTGTTCAGCTCCTCTGTCCAATTTTTTAATAGGGCTTTTGCTTTTTGGGTGTTGAGGCATATGAGTTCTTTATATATTTTGGATGTTAACCCCTTGTCGGATATGCCATTTGCAAATACATTCTCCCACACTGTAGGATGCCTTTTGTTCTGTTGATGTTGTCCTTTTCTGTACAGAAGCTTTTCAGCATGATATAGTCTCATTTGTTCATTTTTTATTTTGTTACCTTTGCCCGAGGAGATGTGTTCAGGAAAAGTTGCTCATGTTTATATTCAAAAGATTTTTGCCAATGTTCCACCTCAGCTATCTTTTGATTACTGTTTACATGAAACGTCTTTCCCATCCTTTCACTTTTAAGCTGTGGGTCTCTTGTAAATACCATATAGTTGGGTCATATTTTTTTTAGATCTATTTTCTAATCTCTGTCTTTTTATCAGTTTAATTCATTTACATTTAAAATGATTACTGATAAGGAAGGACTTACAGAAAACGAACAGCACAATGGAAGATGTTTTATAGCTTTGGTGGAAGGTGTAAATGAATTTGAGCTCAAAAAGAACAAAGGGAAAAAGGCTTACAATTGTCTCAAATTTTTAAAACTTTTATAATTATAGTAAAACTCCCTTTAATCTTTAAGCAAAACAAGTTTAGAAGGGACCCCTTTGTGAGCTCAAGGCCCTGGGGTTTTAATCCTGTGGTTTACTGCTCCCTAATTTATCTGTTCTAGAATAAAAAGCTGAAAGCGAAAGTGATTTTCACCAGTGTAATTCAGTGTCATCCAACCTCGTAATTTTCAAATGTCCTCTCTTTTATAAAGAATCTTCAATATTTCTGAGTAAGCTTCTTTTTCCCTTCTCCAAAGATTTTTTTCTTAAATCACTCAGCAGTGCTTGAACATGGGACAGAAATGTCCTGCTCTCTCTGAGGTCTCCCAGTGTAAGTTACAACCATCACTAAGCTTTTATCCATGTATTTGTCATTGTGATGTATTAAAAATAAATACAACAAATGAAAACCCCATTTTTTTTGACACAGATGTAAAGCCAACCCGTAGAAGAAGAGTTAGCTGTTAGCCTTCTGCATCAGAACAATGGTTTCTAAACTTTTCTTTAAAATACAAAAATAAAAAACACCACTTTTTTCTCAAAAAAAAAAAATGTAAGAAGCAGATTCCCAAAGTATAAAACATAGACAAATCAGAGCTACTCAGTTTGAAGTTATAATGAAGGGGACAATGTGGGGCCTGGAGCTGTGCTCCTTCCCCTTAGTCTTCATTCTGGAGTACCGCCTACCAGTTCTCAACCTTGGCTGTACATTAGTCTTGCTAGGTTTTAAAAATCCTAACTGCCAGACTTCCCACAGACCAATTAAATTAGAATATCTGGGAGTAGGACAGAAGCACTAGGATATTCAAAAATTCCCCAGGTGACTCCAATGTGCAGTCAATGTTAGAACTATTGCAAGAACTGAGAGGAAGCCATTGACAGAGTCTATTTTTTATTTGATTGCAGTCAGATTTTTTTTCTACCATGTAGACCAGCCAGGGATGGTAGGAATAGATAGTCAGTTAATATAATTCCCTTTGCTTTGCTGTCATTTTACCAACAACAGGGCTAGAACAGAAAGTGAGTTTAAGTACATGAAAATGTTAGCAGACTTAATTTTTTAAAAATGAAACAGCCTATGTGTTTGGAACCACACAACTTGATCATTTATAATTTGACTCCTCAGAATATTTTTCAGAAGAAATCATGCCAGAGGTCAAAAGAAAGAGAAAAATAAAAATGATTTGACTCCCTATTTTGAAAAGTTAAATTTAAGATTAGAGAAAAATCCGTGGGGAATATTGCATTCCTCTCATTATGTCTATAGCCTCTATTCTATCAGGAGAGAACAAAGGGAATTAATTAAGAGTCTCTCTGTAGCAGCTCCTCTGTCTAGTCATGATTTGCAGAGACCATAATGTTGCTCCTTCTGAAGATCAGAATTGAAAAGTGCTCCCCCTACTCAAATCCATTTCAAGAAATTCTCATTATCCAAATATACTTGTTGGGTGTATTTGAGCTAAAATAACTTAATGGATTTAGATATTAAAAAATAAAATGAAGAATCAAAACAGTATAGAAACTGCCAAGTTATAAGCTAGTAATGAACATATTTTAGAAAGTTCAAAATTGGTGCAATAAAGGTATGATCAAGTCAGGATGTAAATGAATAGGCTGCATATCAATAAAGATAGTGATTTTCAAAGGAAAGAGACCTGAGCCATTCTAATTTTTAAGGTTTCTTATATTTTGCTTTAAGTGAATTTAATTCCTGCAAAGCAATCCTTGTAAGGAAATTTCCTTTGTGCTTCTGTACATATTGAGAACAGGTAGGGAATGGAATTCTGTGAAGGTAATTATTGTCTCTACCCAGTGAAGTCAACTGTCCAGTGAATATTTATTCCTCAGCTCCCTCACAACAGCAGGAGCTCCAGGCATGGCCAGATTGCGGAACACATCATGAACTGAAGGGCTGCTGAAGGATGAAGGCGGGACAGACTTAGCTAGTTGTGATTCCCACTTTCAAGTGGAGACTGGACTTTATTTCCCAGGCAACCTCCCTTTTCTATTTTTTAGATGTCACAGTGCAAATATTGACATAGGATTGGCATTCATTCTTTAAAGTGCCTTACATATTTCTTATTTAAGCTCTTTGCATGCTGAACATTAAAACACGTCCTCAGAAATAGGGAATGACCAAGTTGGACCGATGTCCTTCATAGCCTCAGATACAGCCTACACCATTAAGTAGGATTTGTGTGTGAGGAAAAGACATCTTTAATCAAAGCTGAAATAGAAAATTTTATCATAAGGAAAGGAGGGAAAACTAAGGATGGGGAAGGGCAGGAAAGAAGAGAAGTAATGGTTGAGAATGGTTTACATCTGAGGTGTGTTACTGTTCACCAGATAAAGAGAGATGCTCAGATGGCTTAAGGGGCTTTCTTAAGTCTGCTCTGCTAGAAAGCTGAGGGCTGCAATCAAACCCTGTGCCTATGGGTTACAGATTCCTTGTCTTTCATACAATGCCATTCCAAAGAAATATAAAATGAAATACACAAACAAAAAGCAAAGTACAAGAAGACACCATACCTATTCACTCTAACCCTTCTCATAGTCTAGATGGGGTATGATGTACTGACTCACCCAACTTGGACAAAATGCACTGAATGATGTGTCCATCGACTGCTCCTACCACCACAGCATACAGGGCCCAGCAGGTCCTCTGCACACAGAACCTCGTACTGCTGCTGATGCCCTTTGACCTCCCCATCTCCCTTAGGTTGGAAAGTCTCCTCTGCTGTCATGTTGTAAGAGTGGTCCTGCTGGCTCTTCAACCTCCTCAAAGCTTAGGGATTGGAAGGGCTCAAAATTTGGACAACTCAGTGCACAGACTTAGGGTGTCAGAGCTGAGGATTCAGAGAAGGTGTCCCAGGGGTTGATGACTTAGTCCCAGGCATAAGGGCTGCTCAGATAAAAACCTCTTTGATCTATTTTTCAAAAAATTTAGAGTGGTTTCCTGGTTTAGAGTTGTTATGAGAACAATTCTACTCTCATTATAATAATAATGTATGACCACTTATTAAAGATTTCTAAGGCTTTTATACACATATAGCTCATATTGTTTTCATAATAACTCTTTGGTGAAGACTTAGATCCATTTTAAGATGAAGAAATGAATACTTAGCGAGGTTAGGCAACTTGCCCAAATTCACAGTAAGCTGTAGAATGGAAATTATGTCCCAGGTCTGTTAACGTATCTTGGAGATCTTCCCATATCTGTCTATGTGGTTCTACCTCATGTTTTAATGACTATACAGATGTATTAAAATGGATCTCATGTTGATGGATGTCCAAATAGTTTCCAGTTTTGTTATTACAACCAATATTGCAGCAAGCCTTTTTGCACATGCTTTTGACATAGTGTGCCAATATATCTATAATATTTTAGCAGAACCTAGTCAGAGTGCAGGTATTCAAATCATTTCATTGTTGAAGGTTGCCTAACTGCCCTTCAAGAACATTGAATCTATTACATTGCCAGCAAAAGGGTTTGAAGGTACTTATTTCCTCAAACCTTTGAATATTGGACATTAAACTTTTTTTTCCAATCTGATAAAAAATGGAATCTCATTTTTGAGATAATGCACATACCATATAATTTTGCAATTTTAAAGAATTTTCCCTTTTAAAGAATACAATTTAGTGGTTTAAGTATATTCATACTGTACTGCAACCATCACCACTGACATTTTTTGTCACCTCAGAAAGAAACCACATTCCCATTAGCAGTCACTTTGGTTGGCTACTTGCTACTAATCTACTTGCTGCCTCTATGGATTTGCTTATGCTGCACATTTAGTATAGATGGAATCATACAACAGTGATCTTTTGCGTCTGGCTTATTTCTTTAAGCATAATGTTTAAGGTTCACCCATTATTGTAGTATGAATCAATATTTTCGTTTTACAGCTAAAGACCGACATTCCCTTGTATGGGTATGCTACAATTAGTTTATTCATTAGTCTGTGGATATTGTTTCCACTTTCTGATCAAGAACAATGCTGTCGTGAACATTTACTAATTTTTTTTATAAACCTGGGCTTTCCATTCTCTTGGGCATATCCCTAGGAGTGGAATTTCTGGGTCACACGTTAACCCTGTAACAGTTGAGTAACTGCCAAACTGTTTTCCAAAGTGGTTGTGCCATTTTACATTCCCATTAGTGATGTACAAGGGCTCCAATGTCTTTATATCCTCACTAACATTATTGTCTTTATGATAGCCATCCTAGTGGGTGTGAAATATCTCAAGGTAGTTTTGATTTACATTTCCCTAATGAGTAATGATGTTGAGCATCATCTTCTGTGTTTATTGGCTATTTCTGTATTTTCTTTGACAAAATGTTTAAGTTCTTTGCCCACTTTTATTCACTTATTTTTCTTTTAATTATCAAGTTGTAAGAGCTGTTTATATATTCTGGATATTACACCCTATATGATTAGCAAATATTTTCTTCCATTCTGGGAATTGTTTTTCCATTTTCTTATCTATACCTTGAAAGATAATAGCTTCTAATTTTGATGAAGTTCAATTTATTATTTCTTTTGGCTGCTTGTACTTCAGTTGTTATATCCAAGAAAGCATTGCTGAACCTATGACCACAGAGATTTATACCTATGCTTTCTTCTAACAACTTTATCATTTTAGCTCTGACATTTTGATCTTTGAGCCATTTTGGATTAATTTTTTTAATACCGTGTGACTGAGGGGTCCAATTTTATCCTGTTGCATGTGGATATCTACACCAGTACCATTTGTTAATGAAGCTATTTGTTACCCATTAAATTATCTTGGTACTATTGAAAATCAATTGCCCGTACATTTATGGTTTTACTTCTGGACTCTCAATTCTATTCCATTTATCTATATGTCTATGTCTATTTTATGGCAGTGCTACTCAGTTTTGATTATACCTTTGAGGTAAATTTTGAAATTAGGAAGTGTGAGTCATCCAATGTTTTGCTTTTTCAATATTTTTTGGTTGAGTCCCTTGCAATTCCATATGAATTTTAGTATGATATTGTCAATTTCTGTGAGTAAAGCTGGGATTTTTATAAGTATTTCTTTGGATCTGTAGATATGGTAGCTCTATTTTCGATTTTTTGAGGATCTTCTATACTGTTCTCCATAGTGGTTACACCATTTTTACATTCTCACCAACAGTGAACAAGATTTCCAATTTACATCCTTGCCAACACTTTTTCTTTTTGAGGGGTGGAGGTGGGATAATGGCCATATTAACAAGTGTAAGATGCTTTCATTTCCCTGATGATTAGTGATGTTGAACATCTTTTCTTGTACTAGTTTGGCCATTTGTATGTCTTTGAAGAAGTGTTTATTCAAGCCTTTTGCCCCTTTTTAAATTGTGTTATTTGTTCTTTTGCTATTGAGTTGTAGGAGTTCTGTATATATTTTGCTTATTGGGCCCTTAACAGATACATGGCTTGCAAACATTTCTTTTATTCTGTAAGTTGCCTTTCCCCTCTGTTGATTGCTTCCTTTGCTGTGCAGAAGCTTTTTGGCTTGATTTAGTCTCACTTTCTGTCATTTTGGTTGTCAAAGGATGCTTTTGGTGCCTGATTCAAGAACCATCACCAGGATCACAGTCGTGAAGCTCCTCCTGTATTTTCTTCTAGTAGTTTTACAGTTTTTGGGTCTATATTCAAGTGTTTAATCTTAATCATTTTCTATGGGTGTATCTTCTCTGAACTTTTGTATATAGATTCCTAATTAGAGGGATTTTCTAGGTTTTTTTTCCTCCAGGAGCTCATAATCGTTTGCTCTCTGGGTCTGTCTGCTGTAGTTCAGATCCTCTGAACATATCACACAGGTCCTTTTTTGGTCTCAGTGACCCCCAGGCATCTAGAACATGCTGGATCCTGTCCATACTCTGAGATGTGCAAAACAGAAACCAGTGTCTCAGGCAGACTCCAAGAAACTGAGACACAGGAACATGCTCCTGTCTCTCTCCCACTTATGGGAAGGGCACCACAGTTTACTGGCCTGTCTGTTGCACCACAGGTCCTGTGGAGCAGCAGTTCCCTGCCTCACTCTTATGTTCTAGGTGGATTTCAGGCGCCTAGAGTAAGGCTGGTCTCATCAGGACTCTGAGACTAGCAAGGCAGACGTTGGTTCCTCAGGTAGCCTCCCCCTAGAAGTGAGAGCACTGGATACGTGGTACCAACTTTCCTTCCCTTCACCAGGGAGAAGCCAGGCACAGGGGAGCCTGGAAACGAGACACTTCCTTTTCCTACTGCTTTTATCATTGTTGTTTCTACTTACAATTGTTTGTTTAGTGGCTTTTATGAGCTAATTTTGAAGGTCTATTATTTGTTTTGTGTTTCCACTGAAGTCTGTTCTTGGTTAGCTTAGTGGGCAGAGATTCCCTTAATCACCTGGAGCCACAGTGTCTCCCAGTTTTTGCCAAGTGTGCATGTTGGGGTGTTCCCTCTATGCTCAGCCAGGCATTTGGCAGCTCTGCTGTGGCCTTTACTGGTTGCTTGCAGCACCACAAACTAAGACCTTAGGGCCTCCGGCTTTCCTGAGTATGTGTACAGCTCTGCACATGTGTGTGGACCTCTAGATTCCTAGAAATATGACAGAACTTTTCAAAATCCCATGGACATAGTGTAAGCCATTTGATTAGCCTATTGTTTGTTCCAACTGATTTCCACCAGTTCAGGCATCTTGAAGTTAATCAGTAGTGTTTGACAAATGCCCCAAAGGAACAAGCCTTTTCTACTTAATGAGTTCTCTGAGTTCAAATAACAGCAGCCTTGCATTGGAGGGGTCTTCCAGGATGCACCAGACAGGTCACAGAGTGAAAATTCTCATGAGTGACCTTGCATGTCATTCATGGAAGGTACCCCACCCCACTCTGTCCCCTCCAGCGACTACCAGGCTTCCGGGTTTAGCCATGGTTGCACGCTGTTGGTTTTCAAGGCTGCTGTAGAGCTGGAGGAGGAAAGATGCAATACAGTATGATAACATTTCACGAAGTTGCCTGTTCTTACTAATATTCTGCTGTATTTCTGCAATAAACCCTCCCTGCTTGTGGAAAGCCTTTTCTTAACTTCCAGTGTTATTTTAAAAAGTAGATTCTTACAATTTTTGTCAGTTTTCTCATTGCATTTATGGAGGAGAGAATTCTGAAGGTCCTTAGCCTGCCGTTTTACCAATTATCACTCCCATTTTTTAACTTAAATTAGAGCCACTAAACTCTAAGAACACAAAGATCTGGGCACTGCATAGAAATCTCCAGGTGGAAATTCACAGTATCATGAAGCATTCTTAAAAATACTCATTCTGTCAGATTAACTACTTGACTGGCACATTGGTCCCTGAGATGGTAAGACATCAAAGATGACAAGATGCAAGGGAAAGTAACACATAATATGTCTAAACCTTCCCAGGGGTGGAAAGACAAGATAAAGGTAGCAAAGGGAGATGGATAAACAGTAGATGAGTCTTATCACTTAAAAACCTAACCTCAAATTTACCCTATATGACTTAGTAGTATTAAATTTCATATCTTTTTTAGTCTCCCAGTCTCTGTTGGTAACATGTATAAAATAATCCTTGCCATTCAGGGTGGTTGTGAGGAGAAATGTATATGGTGTTGCCTTCGAGAGTATCTGGCATGGGGGAAAGGCACAGTTGATGTTGGTCGAATCTGCAGATTCATCTGAGTAAACAGGGCCGCAGTAGGTAGTGTGACAGGAAGGTTCCGTGATTGACGAGGGACTGTCATCACTTCTTTTAGAGCACAGCTCCCAAACGGCAGGCACCTCACCATCCAGTTCAGTGATGAATCACAGCACTTACTGCAGGAACTGACACACAGTAGGTGCCCTGCAAAGTATTTGGTTATCCTTTCTCTATCTTAAATGTGCAGAAAACAAGTTTCCACAATCTCCATCAGTCATCATTTGGACATGTAACTGTCCTGTTAGAAAAAGCTGCTGGGAAATAGGCCCTAACTCCGTCTTGCTGCAGCAAGAAACCATTTCACCTTACACAATCCTAGGTGTAGCATTTCAGCTCCCATTGTACTTGAAAAGAACACTTCTCTTGGCTTAGCTGTTAGGTTCTTTTAATAATTAATATCAACTCTCACCTCAACTAGGCTGACAGACAGGCTCCTTTACCTCTCCTCTTGCTTTTTAATTGGCACCTTGTGAGCTGCAAACTGCACAGTGCAAACGAGTTAAATACCAGGCTCTGGCTGACATTTCCTTGTCGGCAAAATTCAGCAAGCTCAGCTTCAGGAATGTTCCAGGAAGAGCTACACAAACAGCTCTGACTGAAGGGATGAACGTGCTCCCAGGACTTTTTCTCCCTAATATCTTTGCAGTTGCACAAAGGGCTCAAGTGTAGATGAGGGTAAAAGACAGCGATTCCCAAGTGAAAAGACAGGTTTATTACTGATATTGTAAATACTCATGATTGTGCATTTACAAGACAGGTCTAGCACGGCCCCTTCAGAGCTACAGCAAACAATGATAAAAATCAAGCCAACAAAGATCAGCCAGATATTTAATATTAATCCGAGTACCTGGGCCAACCATGCCACTTCCCAGAAGCAGAGTCAGACGAAGACTGAGTGTGATGTGGGCCATTGCAACAAAATCACAATCAATGAGGAAATGCCATGGACACAGCCAAGCAAAATGTGGAGCACTAAGAGTAGAGAAAAAATCTTCAGAAGCAGAAGTGTGTGCCTGTGTGTATATCCACTAGACCTAAATTTTATCAACTACATGCTGACAGAGCTAGGTGGCTGAGAAAAATATGGCAAAAGTTCAAATTTGAGTAGATACTTAAAAGGATTTTTTGAAAGTAATTTTTTGGTATAAGTGTAATCTCACATCCGATTTTTTAGAATTGTATTTTAGGTGATCGTCCTGGTAAACATGGCTTTTTAAAGTGGAAGGAGATTTTCATGTGGTCTGAGATAAGGTAAATATCAAATAGCCACTTTAGCTAATGGCTCATGTTTAACACAGGAACTGTCACATAGAAAGTATCTATGGAATAAATATTTTTAATCAAATAAATTGTACATTGCACAATGTAAGTTTCTGTGAAGATGATTTATACAAAATTTGAAAGGAATATGCTTCCACTGATGCCCCCATAAAGGGATTTAATGAAAATTTTACCTTAAAGAATTAAAGAGAAAATTAATTGTCATGTAGGTGAAATATTACACATAGAAAAGCCTGTCGTCCTTGTGATTCAGGAAAAACCTACTTTCACAGCCATGTGCTCACAAATGTTTTTTCTTCAAAGTTGTTCTTGGCATTGGTATCACTACATTTTGCTGTGACATGACCCCGAAACCCCAGTGGCTCTCCATTCTACACAGTCTTTCCTCTCATGTTACATATACTGGTGTTTACAGGTCCGTGTGTCTTCTTGCACTGGGGCTGGAGGCTGAAGGAGCAGTCCCTTTTGGGATATATACCATTTTGTGGCAGAGGGAAACAGCCAAAGAGCTGGTGGGAGCTCCTGGTGCCTCTCAAGCTCTCTGCTCAGAAATGGTGTGTGTCATATCTGCTCCTGTTTATTTAGTTTAAAAATGTCATGTGGATAAACCCACAGTCAATGGGGCAGCAACATGGGTCACTCCCATGGCAAGTGCATTGAATCCCAGGGCCAGGATTTAGAATTGCCAGAATAAACTTTGGACTTCCAGTTAAATTTGAAGTTCAGTAAAAAACAAGTTTTTAGTATAAGTATGCCTTAATATATTTCATGGAACATACCTATAGTACTACTTGTTGTATACTCGAAATAGGCAGCCTGCATTTTTATTTGCTAAATAACTCTGGTGCCCTGTCAGGGATGGATAATCCTGCTGGCTAGCAGGGGGCAGTGAATCACGGGGGTCAATACCATCTACCGTTGTGCTTCCATACTGCTGCACCGTGATAACTGACGATGAATCCGTAGGTAGTCACAGCGCAGGGATGCCGCTCTCCACCCCAAGAGCTTTCCTCTGCACCTGGTTTCATATTAATGACAAATTTACAATGACCTCCCCTGCCCCAGGCCTCCCTTCAAGAATTCAGCTCCCCCAAAGTGTGTTAGTCCCACTGAGGTCCATGAATTAGCTGCTTGTGGCCACATTTTCTGCTCCTCCTGAGACTCCCCTTGCTGGCCTCCCCTGTCTCAGAGCCACTCGAAGGAGCCTCACCACTACTTCTCTGCCAGTGCCTACCCTGAGGACGCTGTATGCAAGGAGGCTGGGTCCCGGGGCCCCAAAGCAGCATACTGTATGTCAAAGAACTGGGCTGACAGAGCTGGGCGCCAGGGGAAGATGGGAGAACTGCGCTCTCCCGGCTCTGTTATTGCAGCTGGCCCAGGGCCAGCTCTAATATGCCCCAGGTTCCAGAGCCTTCATGAAAACATATATTTGCCAGCTTCTGCCCTTAAGCTTCGAGGTCAGTTGCAGGGACTCTGGGCTTACTCATTTGTTAGTAGAGATTGTGGACGTTTTCCACAGGCCATCAAGTGCGCCTTTGTTTCTCGCACCCTAGAGAGGTGACACCACGCTTCTTCCACACACACATCTGCCTGTTTGTCTTTCCCATGCTTTGCTTTGCCTCCAGGAGTTCAAAGATATTGATTCCCTTCTCTGGCATGTTTTATTTTACCCCCAACCTTGCAGTAGACTTGGCTGATTTCCCAGTATTGATTCTGTTTGTTTGAGGAGCAGTGATGTGATGGGGGGACTTGAACTAAGGGTAATTCCATCTACACTACCTGGGGCTGGTTTATATGGACCAGTTCTGGGCCCTGTGATACAGGAGAGGTTTGCTGGAAATGCTGGGAAAGGTTTTTCTTGCTCTTAAGAAAAAATGAGAGAGTTTATATTTCTTTCTCTTCAGTTCGAACAAGTAATCATGTAGCCGTAAATGCTACAGCCCGCTTCCTGCAGTCATGCGGGGACTGGAGAGAAGAAGAGGTCAGCACTGTGAATGTGAAGCAAAGGGGACAAAATCAGTGTCCTCTATGACATTGGTTAACCTGTGCTCACTCAGCTTTGAGACCCACCCTATCTCCAGACTGCCTCTTTGTCATCTAACAAATGTTCTTCTCGTTCAAGCCAGTTTTGATTTTTCAATTCCTTAGAGCTGAAGGCATCCTGACTAACACCTCCCTACCCCTGCCTTCTCTCTTGCCAACTCCTCTAAATATGTCAAGACTGAGCTTAGGTCTAATTTACTTGGGAATGCCTGAGTCTGGGTTGGGGCCCTGTACTTCTCTCACAGTCTTGAAAATACTTTGCCATTGCTAGTGTAACAGTCTGTGCTAGAAGATAATTCCAGAAGGACAGGAACCATCTGTCCTGTCCACTGATGTGTCACCATCACAGTGCTAGCCACAGAATGGATACTTATTGAGGTTTGCTGAAGGTGGGGGCTCCATGGCCTTGCTCTTTGATGGGACAGTACTGCTAATGTTTAGCCATTTGGGCTCTGCTCCCTTCACTGCTGGGATCCTTCCTCCATTTGGTTGTAGCATTGTAGCAATGATGCTTGCCCTCTTTACTGAATCCATTTTGATTTCTTGCTCCCATTAAAATGCATGTCCTTTACCTCCCACCCCACCCATCCAGCTAGTCCTTCTAGGTTCTGCAGCTGTTGACTTCCTGTACCTTCCAGTTGGCCCTGTGACAACTTGGCAGCCTAGCACCCTTGTCCTGCTTCCTTCCCATGCCTCTCTAACCTGCTTCAGGCTTCAACCATTCCCTTTCCCCAGCCCCCCAAAAGGGGCAAGACAATCATCAAGTTTCTTACTTCTAAGGTAATTGCAAAGTATGAACTAAGGGTGTTTTGTCTCTTCCTTTAAATCTAATGGATGGGCAATAAATGGAGTCAACAAGGCTCAGATCTCAAGGATAGTGGCATTTCTTCACATATCCCAGATGGAAAAGTTGAAGACACATTTGAAAACGAAAATATAAAAAACAAAACAAAACCCAGAAGTTATCTTGAATCTTCGTCTTACACATGGAAATTAAAAGGCATCTGCACTGTTACAGTCTGTCAGACAGTCTTTGGTGACATGAAAAGTGTGAAAAACTGGTCTGTTTTTCCTGAACTCACTCCACAACAGTTATAATAGAGTTATCAGTATGGTGTTGTGAGAACAGATGTCTACCAGATTCCACTTCTGTATTTATAATAGAGGAAAATCATATGAAAATATTTATAATTCCTGCAAAGCACAGAGACTTAATAAACAATATCCAGGACTTTATTTTCAGGAGGGAAACCAAAGTTTCAAATCCTATGTTCATTAATATCCATAACAATTCTTACCTTTAGCTGATGGGGGCTGTCTGTGTACCAGAGCTTGAAAGAAACCATGTAGATGATAATAGAGTTTTTCATTGGTTATTAAACAAAAAGAGAATCTTACAATGAACTCTCACATATCCATCACTCAGCTTCAACAAGTAAAATATGGTCAGTGTTGCTTCATTGATATACTTCTACTCTCACCCCACATGTCCTATTTGATTCTCTTGGTGAGAGGTAATACTGCTTACCCCAGTTGGAGTGGCAAAATGAGGTTCTGAGAGATGGAAGGCTGTCCCGGATACACAGGTGAGTAATACATGGCAAAGACAGAACTTGAGCAAAGGTCTGAATTACAACAGAGCCATGTTTACATGGCTTCTCAGCAAAGGCACCAGATGTGCATGTCAGTCATGTACCACCGATGTCTTCAGTGAATCAATAAGTTAATCAGCTAGTATTTGATGAGCTCCAGTTTTATACCCACACTGTGCTAGTTACAATAAGGGAAAAAAGTGTAAGATTCACTAGAAAGTGCATCCCGCAGCAGCAGTAATTTTTAAACAGCTTTCAGATAGAATTTAAAATTCCCCATTGAAGTGTATGATTCAATGGGTTTTAGTGTTTTTACAGAGTTGTACTACCATTCATTTCTGCCTGTTTAAATTTTTTCCCATGTCTGGAATATGTGTTCAATAAATGTTTGTTGAATAACTGAACAAAAAGATTTAAGTAACATCCTGTGTAGTTGGTTAGGCAAGATGTATACCCATGAAAAATGAGAATATAAGATAGTTTAAAATTACCCATAGTATGAATAGTTTATCCATTCATTTTTTCACTCAGAAGATACTTATTGAATGCCTACCCTGTACCAGGTGGAATCACTGTTCAAAGTTTCATTCTCAAACTGGAAACAATCCAACAAATCAAAAACTAGTGATTCATGTGCTTTGTTACTATTGAATATCTGTGTAAGGACTGTTGATATTGTTTGACTTTACAAAAACTTCCCTGCCTTTAGCAAGAACCAGAGAAAACACAAGTGTTTAAAGCACATGGTCGGGAGAGTTCCTATCCTAAAGTTAGAGGCACTGATGAGACACTATCTGCACCAAAAAGGCTTCTCTAGACGTTGGAGTCATGAGAAAACATGCTTCTAAAAACAGAAGTCAATTTAAAATTTGGGGGCATGAGATATGAATTCTTGGTCATAACCAGAGCCTGAGTTTTCAAAATAATTCCAGCTTTTATATGAAATTAAATATGAATCCCTTATTAAAAATCGGGAAACAATTGTTGAATTTCATAAAGTTTTCAAAATTGTTGAGTTCATAAGGAAACTAAGTATATGCTAAAGTCAATTCTTCCCCAAAATATGAGTCAGAGCTTAAGCTTTATTGATATTTGACACTTGAAAAAAGTCCTATGATTAACAATCTGGTAGTATTCTAACTTTGTATTACATCCCTTTATTGTGAAGTGAATATTTATGATACAAAACATTCAAAAGAAGTTGGAAGAGAAAAAAAAAAATAAACTTTTGACTTTATAAAGTATTAAGTTCACTTAGACTTTGGGTAACAGTTTGGTTCTATATCCAGTGGGGAAGAACTAAGTCCTGATAGTGTTTGTGCACCTACACTCTAAACTTCTCAGAAAAACCTAATTGTCAAATGTACCTTTCCCTGGCCTCCAAATGGATTTATTTACTACAGAGTCTGTTATGATTAACATTTTTAGATTTTTGTTTTCCAGACGTCTCTGTACACTGTTTCCATCTGAGTCCATTAGTTTTAAGTTGTCCAGGACCATATCAAACCTGACTTGTGTCTCAGCTATAGAGCCCTGTCTGTGGCCTAGAGCAGATGAACACACCTTCACTCAGTTGCAGAGCTCTCTGTATGGTGTGATTAGGCATGGTAGCAGGTGCTCTAAAGTGCCATGGTGCTGAGTGACTTTCTGGGCTCCTGGATTACTGTTCATGCGAGCAGCACCATCAGCCAGGAAAGGCCAGGGCCTCAGGTAAGTTTTAGAGGACACACTTTGACACTGTTAGGTTGTGTCTACCCTCCTTTTCCAAGTAACTCCCTACTAATCATGTGCACTTAACTGAGCTGGTATATGTCTGGGGACTAGCCCTCTTTCCATGCTCATTTGCTAAAGCATTGCCACCCAATCAAGGGAGACTGCAGAGCAGTGATTTGAATCCCTGACCTAAAGTCAGACAGACCTGGATTTGAACTCTGGTTCCACAGTTCACTAGCTTGGGCTCTTAGGGAACCTTCTCAACCTGGGTTAAACAGGGCGGATAATGGTATTCACATTCCAGGCTTCTTGAGAGCTGTAAGTGAGATAATAATGAAAATGCTGAGTGCATCATCTGGCATGTAGTAAACATGTAACAAATGAAAACTCTTACTACAGTATTGCATTAGTGTTCTTCTCACAAAGAGGAAAGAAAAAAAGCGATCCTCACCCAGTCAGCATCCAGTGATGACAATCTACTTCAGTCCACTTTTATTAAATGGGATAAAGTGCTTGAGAAGTGAAAGTGACATGATTTCTGACTTGAAAAAAAACAAAATTGTGTACATGAGACCAGCATACCTATATTTTTAGCCAATATTACTAATCAGAATATGTGTTCTAAAGCTTTGCTAGTCAATGTGTGGTCTATGGACTGGTAGTATCGTTGTCACCTTGTGGGCTTGTGAAAAATACTCTCAGGTCCCATTCCAAGCCTTGTGAATAGCAAACTGCATTTTACAAAATCTCCATTTGAGTGACAGGCACATAAAAACTTGAGAAGCAATGGTCTGATGTATTAAAAAGTTTTTTGGTGACAGTACTGATGAGGGGACCTGGGGGTCTTGCTGATAGAATTTATATCGGAACTTAAAGGATGACAGATTTAAAAGAAGGACAAAACGCACACTCCAGGATGAGGAAATACGTAAGAAATAGGCATGAAGGTGTGAAATTTTGTTTCTCCCTAAGCATGTGTGAAGTTTAGAGAGAAGTCATTAGAAACTTCACAACTTGGATTATAGAGAACACAAAATGAAGTGGTAAGAGATGAGGCTAAGACATTTAGCTGGTAACAAATGGTGACACGCCTTCAGGGCCATGCCACACAGTGTGGGTATCTTACGTAAAAAAGAGAACTCATATTTTATGTCAGACGGATGCCATGATGATATATTTAGAAAGCAGATGAGGAGATAATATGGAAGACTGACTAGAACCTAGAGGACAGGCAGATGAGAAGCTGCCTAGGCAGCTCGCATGAGGCCAGAGAATGAAGTGAGCCTACCCCATAGAGACTAAAAGAGAAAAGCAGAATCGAAAAGCAGTCCTGTGCAAAACCTTCAGAGCGTGAGTGGTACTTGCAATTGAGGCACACTATGGGGTATGCCTTAACTTTTATACCCTTTTTTTTACTTAAAACAATTCCTTTTCTACATCTTATTTTGATGATTGTCCCTTTAGAAATGACTGTACAAAGCTTTATCTGTTGAGATATTTTAAAAATGTAACACATATATACACATACATGTGAGAGGAACTTTATAGGAAAATATGTAGTTTTATGTAAAATTACAATATACTTTTCAAGTGTTGCATAAGAAGTGATCTAGTGGTAAAGGTGAAACAGAACTGGACAAATACATTTTAAATCCTTATAAAATATTAAAAATAATTCTTGAACAACAAGATATTTTTCCATTTTCTGAGAGTTCACAGTATTTGTCATATTGTCCCATATGATTACCACAGCAACCTGGTAGATATCCTTTCTCTGAAGGTAGGTTTAGAGAATATTAACTCAGCTAAGATCACAAAGCTTCAAGGAAAGTAAGAAAAACCAGAATAAGAACCACAGCCCTGTTAATAGGCCACCTTTATATACAAGCTCAGTGTGTTAGTCCATTGGGACATCCATAACAATACCATAAATTGGGAGGTTTATGAACAATTTTTCACAGTGAGGAGACTGGCAAGTCTACGATCAAGGTGGCTGTGGGGTTGGTGACTGGGCTTCTGAGTCGAGCTAGTCATGCCTCAGAACCACTTCTTCCTGCTGCTTTGTTTAAGATCGACTGCGCCACCCAGACCAGAACTGGCACTTGGGTTTACAAACTCCCTTCTCTGGGCTCTTCCTCTGCTTTCATATAGGTGAACTGCAGGTTAGTGTTTGATTCCAGAAACCCAAGCAAATATTTCTAGTTTCCCTTTCACAAGCCATAGGTTGGGACTCCAAAAATTTTGTCTGTCTGTCTGCTCCTTGGCAGCACGAATGACTCTTTTCCCGGAACTCCCAACATCACTAGACTTTCAGGGTAGGCAAGGCAAGACTATCATGGCAAGGGCAAACTCAAGTGCCCCCAGCAGGACTGTAACAGCCTCTGGGGGCAGCCGGCTGCAGTTCAGGGAGTGAACGGAAGTGGGGAAAACCGAGACCAGGAGGAGAACACCCTGCGCAGGAGGTTTCGCCCTGGCAAGAGGACTGGTGAGCCCGGTTAAGCCCTCTTGGTGTGCCTGCTTCATTAAGGCTGCCATGGCTGAACAAGGATAGAGAGGAAAATGCTCAAATGGTCAAAAATTAAATCCACCGCCACAGACGGGTCACACCCTGTTACCCCAGCCAGTGGTCACCCAAAGGACAGAAGGAATGTGGCTGAGGAGTCACACGAAGTAGCCTTGTGACCCAGATACCAGCTCTGGAATTAGGGCCTTAGTTCATAATCCCAAATAAATAAATCCTTATTTATAGATGTGTGAAAAGTTTTATAGATAAATCATATATATTAAAGTAAATGTCTTTTTATCAACATTCATCTTATAACTGTTCATTTATGAAGAAATATGGAAATAAATACACACGCACACATCACACACTCATGGAGTGGGGGAAATCTTAGAAGTCTGCCTGTTTTTCTTGTTCTACTCATGAACAAACTAGTCCACAAAAAGGATATTTAATTCACCAAGGTCACAGAGTTAGATACAAAGAACTCTGCATACTTCTAGCAATATCTGTATGATTTTGAGCCCAGGCTATGCAATAAGGCAGAACTCCATATACAATGCCAGGCCCATCATTCATCATCTAATCTGGGCTGCAGTTTTCTCATTTTTAAAATGAGAACAATTCCACCTTAAATGGAGTGGCATAAGGCTAAGTGAAGCCATTCATGACAGCGTGCATTCCCATCGTTGGTACATGGAGACTGTTCAGTAGAGCCCTCTTCTCTCACCTTGAATTGTTCATAACTATGCAATGTGCATTTCCCTATAAGTTATTTAACATCTATGCCCACCTTATCTTCAAAATGATTTGCAGCAACTGGTTGGATAGACAGACATGGATTTTGGGTAACCCACGGATGACAGTCATAGTCTAGAATAAACCCATGATTTGGTGATGTGTACATCACATATAATCTTATACACTCCATGGGGCTGCATTCTATGGAGGGATCTTGTGTTTTGAATAAGCACAGCTTTTCCTGGTTCAATCATACAAAGATTAGTACTGTAATGTGAAAAAAACCTTGAAGAATGCAATTCTCATTTGTTTAAAATCCTGTTTTCAGAATTTTATTTCATTTAACTCAAACCTCTTGATCTGCCCTGATTATCCATTTCTACATTTCAAACACTAGAAATCGTAAGTATTTTCATCTACTGTTCAGGCTTACAGAATTGCTGAAGGGAGAAGGGGTGGATCCTTTTTATTTATTATTTTCAAACTTAAATTCATTTTATTTTTATTTTTTTTGTTATCATTAATACACACTTACATGAACAATATTGTGGTTACTAGATTCCCCCCATTATCAAGTCCCCACCATGTACCCCATTACAATCACTGTCCATCAGCTTAGTAAGATGCTATAGAGTCACTACTTGTCTCCTCTGTGCTCTACTGCCTTCCCCATGCACCCCCCTACATTATGTGTGCTAATCATAATGCCCCTTTTTCTCCTTCTCCCTCACTTCCCACCCATCCTCCCCAGTCCCTTTCCCTTTCGTAACTGTTAGTCCATTCTTGGGTTCTGTAATTCTGCTGCTGTTTTGTTCCTTCAGTTTTTTCTTTGCTCTTATACTCCACAGATGAGTGAAATCATTTGGTACTTGTCTTTCTCCAATGGCTTATTTCACTGAGCATAATACTCTCTACCTCCATCCATGTTGTTGCAAATGGTAGGATTGAATAATATTCCATTGTGTATATGTACCACCTCTTCTTTATCCATTCATCTACTGATGGACACTTAGGTTGCTTGCATCTCTTGGCTATTGTAAATAGTGCTGTGATAAACGTAGGGGTGCACCTGTCTTTTTCAAACTGGGCTGCTGCATTCTTAGGGTAAATTCCTAGGAGTGGAATTCCTGGGTCAAATGGTATTTCTATTTTAGTTTTTTGCAAAACCTCCATACTGCTTTCCCACAAAGGCCGAACTAATTTACATTCCCACCAGCAGTGGAGGAGGGTTTCCCTTTCTCCACATCCTCACCAACATTTGTTGTTGTTTGTCTTTTGGATGTTGGCCATCCTTACTGGTGTGAGGTGATATCTCATTGTGGTTTTAATTTGCATTTCTCTGATGATTAGGGATGTGGAGCATCTTTTCATGTGCCTCTTGGCCATCTGAATTTCTTCTTTGTAGAAGTGTCTGTTCAGATTCTCTGCTCATTTTTTAATCAGATTATTTGCTTTTTGTTTGTTGAGCTCTTTGTGTATTTTGTATGTCTACCCCTTATTGGATATTTCATTTATGAATATGTTCTCCCATACTGTGGGATGCCTTTTTGTTCTACTGATGGTGTCCTTTGCTGTACAGAAGTTTTTTAGTTTGATATAGTCTTATGTGTTCATTTTTGCTTTTGTTTCCCTTGCCCATGGAGATATATTCATGAAGAAGTTGCTCATGTTTATATTCAAGAGAGTTTTGCCTACATTTTCTTCTAAGAGTTTAATGGTTTCATGACTTGCATTCAGATCTTTGATCCATTTCAAGTTTACTTTTGTGTATGGAGTTAGACAGTAATCCAGTTTCATTCTCTTACATGTAGCTGTCCAGTTTTGCCAACACCAGCTGTTGAAGAGGCTGTCATTTCCCCACTGTATATCCATGGCTCCTTTATCATATATTAATTGATAATATATGCTTGGGTTAATATCTGGACTCTATTCTGTTCCACTGTGTATGGGTCTGTTCTTGAGCTAGTACCAAATTGTCTTGATTACTGTGGCTTTGTAGTAGAGCTTGAAGTTGGGAAGCGAGATCTCCCCTGCTTTATTTATTCTTCCTTCTCATGATTGCTTTGGCTCTTCAGGGTCTTTTGTGGTTCCATATGAATTTTAGAACTGTTTGTTCCAGTTTGTTGAAGAATGCTGTCAGTATTTTGATAGGGATTTCATTGAATCTGTAGATTGCTTTAGGCAGGATGGCCATTTTAACAATATTAATTCTTCCTGCCCAAGAGCATGGGATGAATTTCATTTTATTAGTATCCTCTTTAATTTCTCTCATGAGTGTCTTGTAGTTTTCGGGGTAGAGGTCTTTCACTTTCTTGGATAGGTTTATTCCTAGGTATTTTATTATTTTTAATGCAATTGTGAATGGAATTGTTTTCCTGATTTCTTTCTGCTAGTTCCTCATTAGTGTATAGGAAGGCAACGGATTTCTGTGTATTAATTTTTCATCCTGCAACTTTGCTGAATTCAGATATTAGTTCGAGTTGTTTTGGAGTGGATTCTTTAGGGTTTTTTATGTACAAAATCATGTCATCTGCAAAAAGAGACAGTTTTACGATTTCTTTACCAATCTGGGATGCCTTTTCTTTCTTTGTGTTGTCTGATTGCTGTGGCTAGGACCTCCAGTACTATGTTGAATAAAAGCAGGGAGAGTGGGCATCCTTGTCTTGTTCCCAATCTTAGAGGAAAAACTTTCAGCTTCTCACTGTTAAGTATGATGTTGGCTGTGAGTTTGTCATATATGGCCTTTATTATGTTGAGGTACTTGCCCTCTATACCCACTTTGTGTAGAGTTTTTATCAAGAATGGATGTTGAATTTTGTCAAAGCTTTTTCAGCATCTATGGAAATTATCATGTGGTTTTTGTCCTTTTTGTTGATGTGGTGGATGATGTTGATGGATTTTTCAAATGTTGCACCATCCTTGCATCCCTGGGATGATTCCCACTTGATCATGGTGTATGATCCTTTTGGTGTATTTTTGAATTCGGTTTGCTAATATTTTGTTGAGTATGTTTGCATCTATGTTCATCATAGATGTTGGTCTGTAGTTTCCTTTTTTTGTGGGGTCATTGCCTGGTTTTGGTGTTAGAGTGATGCTGACTTCATAGAATGAGTTTAGAAGTATTCCCTCCTCTTCTATTTTTTGGAAAACTTTAAGGAGAATGGATATTATGTCGTGTCTAAATGTCTGTTAAAATTCAGCAGTGAATCCATCTGGGTAGTTTTTTGATTACCGATTCAGTTTCATTGCTGGTAATTTGTCTGTTTAGATTTTCTTTTTCTTCTTGTGTCACTGTTGGAAGGTTGTATTTTTCTAGAAAAGTTGTCCATTTCTTCTAGGTTATCCAATTTGTTATCATATAGATTTTCACAGTAATCTCTAATAATTCTTTGTATTTCTGTGGTATCTGTCATGATTTTTCCTTTCAGATTTCTGATTCTGTTTATGTGTGTAGATTCTCTTTTTTTCTTGATAAGTCTGGTTAGTGGTTTATCTATTTTGTTTATTTTCTCAAAGAACCAGCTCTTGGTTTCATTAATTTTTTCTATAGTTTTATTCTTCTCAATTTTATTTATTTCTTCTCTGATCTTTATTATGTCTCTCCTTCTGCTTAGTTTGGGCTTTATTTGTTTTTCTTTTTCTAGTTTCAATAACTGTGAGTTTAGACTATTTATTTCTTCCTTCTTTAAATAGATCTGAATTGTTATATAATTCCCTCTTAGAACTGCCTTTGCTGCATCCCACAGAAGTTGGGGAATTGTGCTATTGTTTTCATTTGTCTCCATATATTGCACGATCTCTGTTTTAATTTGTTCATTGATCCTTTGATTATTTAGGAGCATGTTGTTAAGCCTCCATATGTTTGTGAGCCTTTTTGTTTTCTTTATACAGTTTATTTCTAGTTTTATACCCTTGTGATCTGTGAAGTTGGTTGTTAGAATTTCAGTCTTTTAATTTAGTGAGGCTCTTTTTATTGCCTAGTATGTGGTCTATTCTGCAAAATATTCTGTATGTACTTGAAAAGAATGTGTATCCTGCTGCTTTTGGGTGTAGAGTTCTGTAGATGTCTGTTAGGTCCATCTGTTATAATGTGTTGTTTAATGCCTCTGTCTCCTTACTTATTTTCTGTCTGGTTGATCTGTCATTTGGAGTGAGTGGTGTGTTGAAGTCTCCTAGAATGAATGCATTACATTCTATTTATCCTTTTAATTCTGTTAGTATTTGTTTCAAATATGTCGGTGCTCTTGTGTTGGGTGCATATATATTTATAATGGTCATATCCTCTTGTTGGATTGACCCCTCTATCATTATGTAATGTCCTTCTTTGTCTCTTGTGACTTTCTTTGTTTTGAAGTCTAATTGTCTGATACAAGTTCTGCAACACCTGCTTTTCTCTCCCTACCAGTTAATTGCATGAAATATCTTTTTCCATCCCTTCACTTTTAGTCTGTGTATGTCTTTGGGTTTGAAGTGAGTCTCTTGTAGGCAGCATGTAGTTGGGTCTTGTTTTTATATCTATTCAGTGACTCTATGTCTTTTTATTGGTGCATTCAGACCATTTACATTTAGGGTTCTTTGTGTTTCTCTTCCCTAATTTCTATTTCATTTATCATCTACTCCACCATATATAATCTGCTTTTAATACCCTCCATTGTGTTAGTCAATGATTGGATCTCCATCCTAAATTTGTTCCTGAATTCTTGAATATTTTTCTGTACCTCCATGAGAATGTTAATGATTTTTATTTTGAAAACTCTTTCAGGAAGATTCATTAGGTTGATTTCATTTGAATCTTTCTCAGTTGTATTCATAATTTTGCTTTGAACCATGTTCCTTTGATGTTTCATAATTTGTCTGTGGTGCCCTCTAGTGCCCATAAGCTCTACTCTCTGTAGCTGCTTGGCCCCTGAAGCAATGTCAGGGGTTGCAGGGGAGCAGCGTCGGTGCTTGAGGAGAGGAAAGAGCTGTTTCCTGCTTCCCGGCTACTATGCCCGTCTCCACTGCCAGAACCATTGGGCTGAGCACACAGGTGTAAGCCTCCATACTTTGTGTTTGTAGCTGCCATAGGTGGGGCTTCCCTCTGGCTGGCCTGATGCCAGGACAGAGGTTGCTGGTTTGTGGGCCTGAGCCAGGTGCAGGCTAGCCTGGAGGAAGACAAAGCAGGCTGCGTATTACACTGGGGGGGCCTTGGAGCTGTGTAGCCAGCCAGGGGGATGGAGCACCTGAAGATTATTTAAGCTCCCATCCCGCTGGGCAGAGTGCACCTGGACAGTTTTGTCTACCTGTCCTTTCTCCTGAGCAGTAAGCTCTGTGCAGTCGTTTCCCCTTTTGCAACCCTCTCAGCTTTAGGAGTCTCTCAGACTGCCCACCCAGATCAACCGGATATGAATCCCTGTTTTCCACAAGCAGCTGAAATCTCCATCTCTCCAGGTATTCCTCCTGCCTTAGCTTTCCAACCTCACTAATCACTAGAGTACCATGCAGTGTAGGTTCATGCTCCTACAGCAGATCTTCAGGGCTAGGTTTTCAGCAGTCTCAGGCCTCTGCTCCCTCCCTGCCCTACTTCTCTTCCTCCTGCCAGTGAGCTGGGGTGGGGAAGGGCTTGGGCCCCACCTGGTCACAGCTTTGGTATGTTACCCTGTTCCATGAGGTCTGCTTTGTTCTCCTGGTGTATGCAGTCTGATGCAGCCCTCTTCCCTGTTGCTCTTTCAGGATGAGTTGTATTAAATTATATTTTCATATTATATGTGGTTTTAGGAGGAGGTCTCTGTCTCACTTCACATGCCGTCATCTTTTGGGGTGGATCCTTTTTAAATTTAGTTTGGCTGGTACTCTTCTAAGGAACTTCAGACAATACACATTTTCATGAAGATGGGTGTGTGTTGTTGTTTGTTGCTCATGCCCATCCCTTCCTGAAAGGAGTGGTTGTAAATATGTGTGCACACTGATTGACCTTAGGCACAAATAACTGCTCTCTCCAGGGTGAAATTATGAAATAAAATGAGAGGATGATTCTGAAAAATGACTGGGGAGGGATTCTAGATGGAATCCCTTTGGTTTAAATTCATTTTCATGTTCCATTTGAGTAGTTGAAGACTGTTTTTCTACCCCTTGGTTTTTGCTTTTCTTCTACTTTTTAAGCAACACTTTTTCTTAAGTTTTAGCCTTAACAATGTCAGGCATTATGCTACTCATTGCAGTTACAGAAATAGATGTTCAGCTTTCAAAGTCTCTACAGGTTAGCAGGAGAGAAAACAATGTGACCATAAGTCAGAGTGGGGTATCCACTCATCTCACTCAATGAACTGCTGAAATGAATTCAATCTCAATTTCTAGTGGAAAGAGAGTATAATTACCAGTTGACATGATCTGCTTTCCTGGAATTTCTTACATAAATGAGTAAATTGATGTGCTGGTTTCTAAGGTGGCCCCTTGCAATTGGGGAACGGCTCACCGAAGATCTAGTTGCCACAGGATGAAAAGACCGAACTGAGGGCTGAGTCTGTCCTGTGGAGAAAGGGCTTTGAACCCTCGGTAATTCTAGCACCATATAGCACCTGCCTTAAGATTCAGCCTGAGGTGTTAACCTCTAGTATCATATCCTAGCAGCTAGTTAAGAATGGGTACGTTGTGTTTGGGGCTGTCAAAAATGCTTTAAGGTATGCCTGTAGTTTGACCACTGTTGGGCAGAGACATTGCTGCATATGCTTGCCTGAAAGCAGCTGTTAATTGCCCCAAATCACACATTTGGTAAGGAGTTCTGAAATGTGAATCTAGATTCTGCCAATTTTTTCTTTCTGTAAGAATATTAGTTGATATATCAAGATCAATGAAATTCTTCAGGCTTTTTAGCTTAGCATTTTGATATCTAAATGTTCCTAAGAAATAATCAGATGTGCACAAAAGAATATTCAGTGTAGTCATTGGTGTGTTATTTATAGTAAAAAAAGAGAAAAATTATGGAGGAAACATGGTTAAATTATAATGCAATTGAACGATGGGACATTATACAAAAAATTAAAATATTTGATGACAGGAAACATTTCACAATCTAATGACCTGTAACTAAAGCAGAATACAAAATTGTAAAGTTATTCCACTTTTGAAAATGCACAAAATAATAGAGGGAATAAGTGCTCATTGCTGGATGATGAGCATGAAATTCCCTTCTGCTCTTCAGTAATTTTTAAGTCTTCTAATATTGAACATGTATATTTTAAAGTGATAAAATATTTTTAAAGTTATGGTATTAATTGAAGCTCCTCTTATAATAATTAAGTTTTCAAAGTGTTTTCATATATATTATCTTTAATCTCAAACTAGTTTAGGGTGGTATTGTTATTTATCTTTACAGATGAGGAAGCTGAGGTTAAAAGGCATTACAAAGAATTTGGCTGAGCTTGCATTCCAAGATTTGGGACCTGAAATGTGGTGGTCTTTCATGTTCCCTCCTGACCATCATGCTGTCTTTTTTTTAAGAGTCTATATGATTGGACAATTAATTCAGAGTCTTAAAATCTCTTCTATGTAGCCTCTTCTCAGTCTACTTCCCCTACTTCTTTGTTGATAAATGTTTGAAAAATGATAACTGGCTCCCTATGACTATGTGTACCCATTTGTTTTCTCAATTGATATGTTATTTCTCAACTTGTAGGCCCATTTGTGGACAAATAGATGACATTGCTCTGGTTGGGTTTTGTGTGACTCTCAGAGTAAAGTCTTAGAGACTTAGAAGTGGAATCTTTAGAAGACCCACAAGCATAGATTGCAACTTTTTCTAATCTGAAAACTCTGGAGTATTTGATAGCTTGTGTTTTTTTCTCTTTTTAATGCTTATCTTATTATCCTAAATTTTAAAAGTAGTATTTAATATGATTGAAGAGCCTAGGCTTAACATTACTAGATATCTTTCAACAAACTAGTTGAATGACATCTAGTCACTGTTCAGTTGTTCGGAGGCCCTAGGTGATCAGTGGTCTGCACAAAGGCCAGTAATTACCAGGCCTTATAGCTTACTTCTTTTTCTACGTAAGACACAGGGAAACATGGCCCCTTACTTCTTCCCAATGTTAGAAAATTAAGCTAATCTACCTGACTAATGTAAATACTAGGTCAGAATTAGAATTTTTACCATAGCATAGTATTTTCTTTTACCTTGTGAAAGATTATTTAAGCAATTATATTCTTCTGGCCTCAAACTCTGCACTGAAGTAAAAGCAAATAAAAAGATGAGTTTTGGGGGGAAAAGATTATGTAGTAGTATCTTTAATTTTTTCCTCCTGTTTCCTCTGGAGATCAAAGGTTATGTGATGAAATGCATTATTACACATGGAGTCACTGTGTTCAGCCATGTCGCTTTTATGAAAAGCAAGGTATAAATGTGAAATATGAAAAATTAGTGTGATCCTGAAAACATGGGCCTTTAGGCAAAGTAAACTGCGTTTTGGGAAAGACTTATATCTTAGTCAGCCGAGGATACTATAACAGAATACTATAGACTGGGTTTTCTTAACAACAGAAATTCATCTCTCACTGCTCTAGAGGCTGGGAGCTCTACGATCAAGGCTCTGGTAAGGTGTGGGTCCTGCCTTCTCACTTCACCCTCACATGACCTGTCCTCATCCTTGCATGGGAAGGTTGGGGGTGGGAGGGGGGCAGTCTGCTCTCCTTCTAAGCCCATTAATCCCATCACGAAGACCTTACCCTCATGACCTAATCTAATCCCAATTACCTCCCATGGCCCCATCTACAAATATTATCATGTTGAGGACTAGGGCTTCAACATAAGAATTGGTATGGGTGGCTGAAGGACACAAACATACAGCCGATAGCACCTAGCATGGAATCTCAACAGCTACCCAGATCTCCAAGAGCTGGTAAATCCTAGGGAAAAGGGAAAGATTGTCATTTGGAGATGAGGACCACATCTGCTCCTGTTTTCCTGCTGGTTCAAAGGAGACAGACTGTGCTTATTCTGCAGAGAAAGAGTTAGGCTTGCCGTACCTCCGCAGGTCAGAGATTTGCTTCTTGGAGCCATCTGAGCCCTGTGGCCTTTAGTGCTGGCCAAAGACTGCACCCAGATCAAGAAAAGGGGCAGGCAAGCAAGGGGAAGGACAACCACAAAGTCATTTGTCAAGAAAAAAGATCTGTTGTTAGTCCCAAACTAATTCTTAGGTATCCTTATCTTTGAAAAAAAATCATAAAAGATATTGATTTATATGTTACATAGCAATAGTCATAGTTCTATGATCATAGGAATTAAACAGCTCCTTAAAGTTTATCATTTTAACTTTTTTTTTAGGAGAGCAAGGTACAGGCTTTTATTGAGAGATAAAATGAAAGGACAGAGCTCCCGGCTCACACCAGGAGGGGACAAGAAGTCCCCATTTTAACTTTTTAAAAATATAAAATCTTTTTTTTCTGAAAGCATCTTAATAAAATTATAGTTAACATTCTTTCTTCTACAGGAAAGAAGCAAACAATAACATTTATACTGGCAAAAGACATTTGAGCTTTTTTGGCATGTCTTATTTATAAAGAAAGGCATTATGTATTATCTCTAGTAGATGATTCATGCTTTGATCAAGCTAAATTCAAGGTTATCATGCCTCTTGGCAAGTGAAGCTGACTTGCTCCATTTTCCCTTAAAACTAAATATTCAAATATGCTTTCCTCAGATTTTCAGTACTAATCGGAGTAAATGCTGCAAAATAAGTGTTAATCTTCAGGCTGCCGGCACAGCTCAGTAGATACTTGGCCTGTAATTACAAGTTAATGTCACAATTTCAAATTAACAGTATGTGGATGTTGAATATTTGCAAGGTGAAGACATTTACTCAGCAGTGTTGGAAACCAGATTAGTGCAAAATGGTGCAGAGCAAACTACCTGCCTCATGAGAAGGTACAGAAAACTGAATGTTTGTCACCCCAAATTCATATTGAAAGTTAATCCTTAGTGTAATGGTTTTTGGAGGTGGGGATCTTTTGGAAGTAAGTAAGCAGGTTATGAATGTGATTAGAGTCCTCGTGAAAGAGACCGCAGGGAGTTTCTTCCCCACTTCTACTATGTGAAGACAAAGTGACAAGACAACTAGCTATGAACCAGAAAACAGGCTTGCAGACACCAAATATGCCAGAACCTTGATCTTGGACTTCCCAGCCTCCAGAAGTATGCGAAATTGCTGTGTATGTAAGCCAACCGTTTGCTGCAGCAGCCCAATCTGACCAAGACAGAGGGGAAGATTTAATGAGCAATATCATTCTTAGCCATGAACGCATGCACGAGGGGCTTTCTGCTTTGGTTGCAGGTCCATGTTACCTGGGAAAATCTTAAGCCTATGCTGTACGCCATCAGTTAAATCTGAATCTCTGGAGGTGGGACCTAAGTATTTGAGGAGATGGTCCCCATGCACAAAGTTGAGAACTATGGCACAATATAGTTCCTCACTTCAAGTAAATTTGAGCAATGGTGGGTATAGCTGGCTGAAACTAAATTCCTCCAGCAAGGTCTACTCTCCTGGACACAAAAGGTGAAAATTGTGTGGCAATTATCAAGGTAAAGTCTACTGAAACCCTGGGATACACTAATTAGAAGGTAAAATACATGTTTAAATAATTAACAATCTACCCAACGTTAGAAGAGCATGAAAATAAGACTTAAATTTCAACTCCATAATATTGCTCTAAAGTTTTAATGTAGGTATTATATAGGTATTACAGTAACATCTGGAAATTCTTTGGAATAGCACATTTTTCAGAGAATTACTGTAGGATTCCTTTATGCAGCAGGTATTTCATTGAGTTACCATGTACCAGCTCCTGTTCTAGACACTGGTGATGCCACAGGGAGTGCGGCCAAGTGCCTACACTTATGGAGCTGCTAGTCAGGTAGGGAGAGAAAGCATGTCATCAGCGTCCCTGGGCTGCTGCCCAGGATCTTACCCAGCCTCTTGCACAATGATTGTCAAAGCTGATTATGCATAAGGGGTCCCTGGGGTGCTCCTTCAAATGTGGTTCTCTGGAGCCCACTCCCAGAGACTCAGAACTAGAGCTCTAGGGTGGGCATTTTAACAAGCAGGCCTGCTCATTCTATGCCAGTGCTCCATTTGTCATTTCGAGCAATTCTAGTCTGGCACATCTGTCCGTCCCATTGACTTACAAAGGACTCTATGGATAGTGGGAGGATCATTCGGGGGTTTATCTAGTAGTATACTCAGGTAGAAAGATATTATCTTGAAAGGAAAGTGTTTGCCCATTATTGGTGAATGGCAGCTGCCAGGAATTACTTCTTTACTTTTAGAACAGAAAATACAGCTTTTCTGAATAAGCAGTCTTAGGTGAAAGTTTGACCAAGTACAGATTAGTTTATCTTATGGTAGTTACTCAGTTTACTTAAGTCACCTCAGAATGTGGCTATTTTGAGTGCAAAAGAATGTCCAAAATACAAGTTGTGAATTGAGATTTGGATCTAGCCCCAGAGCACACAGCATGGGTGAGGGCTTAGGGGGGCAAGTACAGGCCTGGGCGACTTAAGCCCAGGGTTATACTTATAACCTGCTAACGATTTTGATGAGACTGGTCAATTCACTTCATCTTACCGGGCTTCACTCAAACAAAGCTGATGATTTCTTAGGTTCCGTGTAACTGAGAATGACTTGAGACAGGCCAGCCCAGATTTGCAGGACACGTTTAGCTAAAAATAGAGAGTATATTTTTTACTCGTTAAAAAAGCCCAGTACCTATCAGTTTCCTCATAGATGTTGGCGTGTTTGTTAGTGTTTTTCACACCCATGTGTGGTACTAGGAAGAAGACGAGGGCAGTCACGGACGTTACCTAAACACATTACAGTCAATGGTCAATAAGACTTGTAAACTTGGTCATTTTAGTCGGCTGAGCAATCCCTCCACACTGTCAGGATGACCGACTGTCCTGGTTTGTGTGAAGCTGAAAGGTTTCCTGGGACAGATTTCCTGGGATAGGGGGCTTCCACTGCTGAAACCAGGATGGACTGACACACACTCATTGTCTCTTGGGTGTTTCTGGGTTGTCTGCTCTGTGTTTGTAGCCTAGTCTAGGAGATGAAAGTAGCACTTACAAAAGAACTTACCTGGAGAATCCTGCACTCGACTGGATGATCCCGTCTCCAAGTTCAGCAGGGATTCTGAGAGAGGAGGAGGCCAGTGGGCACTGCAATTACTGTAGAGAGTTTTATAAATTAGGTGGGACCAGGTCCAAGTATTGTGACTTGCACCCCAGTCTCCTCCTTTACAAGAAATGTTGTCATGCTTTTTGTGCTCAGAAACATGAAACTTACTTAGAATGTACATTTCAAACTTAGATGGCAAAGAATAAGAGCTTAAAAACTGCTTTATGAACTTTTCATTTGTTGATTTCACCTATTAATGTTCACTTATGTTTACAATAGATGAAGATATAAAAATGAATAAAATATAGATCCTGCCATTGGTCTGTTTATTGTCTAGTGAGATGTCAGTACATGAGTATGCAAAAGTGTTAATTCAATTCTGTCCAGATATAAAACTGATAGAAATATTCAGTCTTATGGGCACACCAAAGATAAATGTGAGAAGAAACTGGGGTTCAGTAACTAACCCTATGTTTTCTATATTTAACATAAAAACCTATGGTTGCACATCCTTAGTTTTAAGGCAGCCAAATGAAGTTGTTAAGGATACTTTGCAGTAAAATACTCATTTAATGAGAAAAAAAATAATCACTGCATATTCTAAAGCCTAATTATTTGTTTTTCAGGTTATTATTTGCACCCACTGTGCTTACCTTGGGGCAAACTTGAATACAGGCAGACAAACTTATCAAACAGCACAGAGATGACTGCAAATACATAGGACTTATCTTTGCAGACTCAGAGCTGCCCCAGGAACTGTGCTTTGGAATTTGCTGATTTTGTGGGGCTGGAGGTGTTTAGAAAGAAGACAGGTAGTGAGCTGCCTTTCCTATTTCAGTAGTAGGTTAAACCATAGAAGGAAATTCTTGAAAGAATGTCAGAGCTTCATTGAATTATAGCGGCAATTGCTAACAACTGGAGAGAGAGAGAGAGAGAGATGAGTTATGTATGCAGCAAAGTGCTAGGTGCCAGACCCTTATTAAAGATGGATAAGATCCAAGATATGGTTGGGTCCAACAAAGGAATTCTTGGCCTGGTGTGACTGCCAGATATGCAACATAAGTATTGCACTATTGGGTATAAAGAAGGGTGAGGAAGGGAATCAACTAGCCTCATAATTTGAAATGTAAGATGGGCAATTGAGTTTGGGAACCAAAACATATAGTGGAAAGAAAGGGCATGAAAATTAAATCCCATTGCATTGCCATGGACAATATTGTTGATAACAAATTGTCACAGTGACATTATCCCTAGATAGATAACAGAAAAAGCAAAACACCAGAAAAACCAAACAAATCAGACCAGTTCAAGGAGCACAAATAAATCACTTGAGCAGCCAGTAAACAACATAAGACTACACACTGAAGAGTGGAAGGAGTTCAACCCTCTCACCTTAGACAGGAGTTTCTTTCCCTAAGCTTCCTCAGGGATCTAAGATCATGGTCTGATTCTATCTCTAGTGCAGACTTCCCACTTGACATCCAGGCATTTGTCTTCCTGCCTGTCAGTCCAGACCGTTGGTATTCTAGAGAAGGGAAAGAAGAGACGGGGCCATAGTCATCTTCCCCAGTTGCTTCAGAAGCCTGTGAATAAGGATCTACCCACCTCTCTTTAAGGACACTTGTCTTCTTTGTGTGGATCATGGGCTTTCTATCTAAAGGTGGCCCACTATGAAAAATACCATCATCAAGGTAAAATGCTAGTGCATCAAGCATTTAAATTGCTTTCCATGGAAACTGGCTTTTGCGATCTGTCCCTTGATTCCAGTCTTGTATGCATCTTGCTCTGTGATGTCCAGGGTGAGTCATCCTGATCTCTAGAGGCTGTTTTCTCTTCCTACTGCCTGTGCACACTTGCAAGTGTATTTTGTGCACTGTGCTCTGTAGGTGCTGGGGTCTGACAGCATGGGTCAAATCCTGTCTCTGCCACTTACCGGCTCTGTCACTCTGGACAAATTATTTAACCTTTCTAACTTTGTTTTCTCTTGGGATGTTAACAAGAATACATATCACAGGGGGCTGAGGCAAGGACCGAAGATTATGTATGCAGAACACTTAGCAGTGTGCCTGACCCACAGGTAGTATTCAAAAAAACCTGTTTTTTGCATGTACCTAACACAGACAGTCTGGACTTATAAATATCTGATTTACAGGGCCCCATACATGTGTAGAGAATGAAGCCATTAGGAAGGCGTTCCCAGAGCCTGCTGCCGAAGCCAGAGAGCCCACCGTCCCAGCTCAGCCCGCCATTGCTTCCACACCAGTTACTCAGCAGAAGTGCCAGTTACATAACAGACATAGAGTTGAACTCCTCTGTCTGTCTACTTCCAATTCATACAATTATAGAACCAGAGAACTAAATTAGGGCTTCCGGGGTTTATGTTTTTGGAAATCTGCCTTAGAATGAAGCTCTTGCTCCAGATCCTGGGAGTCAAATATGGACATTACGCAGTATGATCATGGATCTGCTTCAAGTGTAATGGGACAGAGTAAACTGACATGTGTGGTCCCAGGATCTTACACTTAACAATTCCATTGGCCTCCAAAGGTACTTCCCAAGCCCAAAGGGCCTTAGGCCAGAGTGTCTTGCTTTGAATTTGGAGGCAAGCTGTCAAGGTTGCTTCATCAGCATTTCTTCTTTCTTATCCTCATTGGGGAAAAAAAATAAAAACTGTAAAATCTTCTCACTGGCTTATTCCTTTAGCTTCCTGTGTTTGCATAAACATGCCAATCAGTTGAGAATCCCTTTGGTAAGATAAAGGGTTTAAAGAAAGCCTCCTCCCCCTCCCAACCATCTCCCTGTGCCTGAGTTCCAGTATTAGCCCATGGGGAATCTTATCCCTTCTAGTTGTTTGCTCTTTGTAGATCTAAACCTAAGTGAGAACATTCCCTAGGCCCTTTGCACAAATAATTCACATCTACAACCTAACCCATGGCCACTGCAGTGTGATATAAAGACTTCAGTTCTGCAAGAAGCACTGAATTTAATGCCAGCCCTTCAGGAGCCAAAAGCCATTGCTCAGTTCTTTGCAGAGAGACGGATTTAATTAAGATGTTTTATGTCTACTTTTACACTTTTAAATGTAGGAATTTAAACATCTATAATATTAAATAATTCTGTCTTGAGAAGCATATTTTTCTCTAAAAACAGACTGGCAGGTTTTCATTTCCGCAAGAACACTCCTGCATCAAGAGATGCCTTGTTAGCTGCCAGGCTTCACTTTGTCTCAGTGAATTAGCAGAATGTAAATGAGGCTCATGAAAAATCTCCTCATTGATTGCTTCTCCTGGTTTTGCCTTAAACCCTTCAGGGCTCAGCTATTTGACACTATACTTTCAACTTTTGTATATTTGCATGAAAACGACAGTGCATTTTAAAAATCCGAGTGCTTAGAAATGCTCACAAGGTATTTTGACAAGTGATAGGCCAGTCTTTTTTTTCTCCAGACATTTGCTTTGAAATGGGAACAATAATTAGCCGAGAATGTGCTGTCTTAGGTGTGGGTGGCAGTGAAGAGCTTGGGAGCTTCTGGCAGGCCCTGACAGCAATTGTTGGTGCTACAGGCTGCCTTTCTAGAGGTGTGGGCAGAAAGTGTAAGTGGACTCATGCTGACCTAATTTGGCCCTGGTCCAACCTGCTAAAACCAGGTTTCTGGGCTGACTTGAGAATGCAAAGTTGAGGTACCTAAGGGTGACAGGCTTTCATGGAGCTAAAAATATAACCTAGACTACGGAATTAGGGCCTGATTCTAGTGCTGATTCTGACACTATGGGACCTTGGACAAGTCACCATTCCTAACAACATCACCCCCTGGACTGTGGCAGAGGCTACCTGTTGACGCAGTGCCCAGTACCCAGCTCTAGCCCTCTTCCTTACACTTCTAAAGGCAATGGATGCAGGTAGGAGCTGGTAAGCCAACCAGATTCATTTTCTAGAAGTAGGCTACTTGCAAGCTTTGGTACTTTAATGCTACTGTCTAGTTACTTGTGACTCCTGGCTGATGGCAGAAAACCAGCATATCACATCCTAGTGGCTGAGAGCCCCTGGGCTACATCCTGCCTGCCCCCTCCTCCTTGTGCTGGCTGCTTCCCTCTGGGGAGGGACTTCTCTGAGAGATACTTTGATGGAGAAGTTTGACTGAAAAAGAACAAATTGAACTTTGTAAAGGGGAATCAATAACAATGACTACTTCCTTAAGGGTTTCTTGTAAGGAGCAATAAAATGCTACTGAATGTAAAGAGCTTTGGATAAACTGAAAGGAAGTGTAGAGATTCCAGAGTGGTCTGTGCTGATTGGAGACACCACAGAGAGACCATGAAGGTGTGTGCATGGTATCACTAGATAGCAGAGTGGGTAAGGCTCTGGGAACAGAGAGCCAGGCCCACCACTGCTCACGGTCCAGCAGAGAACTTGGCATGTAGTTAGCGAGCTAAGTATTTGCTGATTGAATGAGTAAATGCTCAGATGAGTGAATGAGTGAATGGTGGAACAGTGCTACACGATGGGACTTTGATGATATCTAAAACAAGGGGCTGCAATTAAATACCTTTTCCAGCCAGAGCTCTGGTGCATGAACCAGGCCTGAGGGGACAGTTCCAATGGCTGAAATGCTTACAACTCCCAGTAATAGGAAGCATAGTATAGAGATTAGGAGCAGGAGCTCCTTAGTCAGATTGCCTGGGTCCAAACCTCAGGTCTGTCATCAGCTATCTGACACGTTCATCAGTTTGCCTCATACCTCTGTGCCCTAGTTTCTTTATCTGTGGAAAGGGGAAGAGAATGGTGATGGAGATGGTGGTGATAACCACCTTACAGTATTCTTATAAAGTTTAAATGAATCCATGCACGCAGGCATTTATAGAGGACTTACCATGATCCAAGCAGTACGCAAGTATTATTACACTCGGGCAGGGAAGGATCACTGGGACCTAACGGTCTGCAGCGTGCTTATGTGCACAGACTATTTATAAACATTTCTCCAAGAGTTTGAAGGAGAGGTGAAGCCACCAGAAATAAAAATGCTTAGGATTTGAAGTCAGAAGTAAGACTTGAAAACTTGTCTGCTTCTTACTGACTGGGTGCACTTGGACAAGTCAGTCATCCTTGTAGAAGCACACTTTCTGATATCTAACCTGAGGCGGGTCTTAGTTCAGGCTGCTGTAACAAGAACACCACAGCCTTGGAGGCTCCAACGAGAGAGATGTCTCACGGTTCTGGAAGCTGGGAGGTCCAGGCGAGCGCCGGCCAGTCAGCCTCTCGGGGAGGCCCTCTTGTTGGCTTGCAGATGGATACCTTCCTGTGTCCTCCCGTGGCACAGAGATCATCTCTGTGTTCCTTTTATCAGGGCCAGAATCCCATGAGGAGGGCTCCCCCCAAATGACCTCATCAGCTCCCCAAGGTCCCACCGCCTAATACCACCACCCTGAGGGTTAGGGCCCCTTCGACATAGGAATTTGGTGGGAAGCAAAGTACTTCAGTCCATAACAGGAAAAACAATAATACCGTATAGGATTATGATGAGGGCTAAATATGCATGAAAGGGATTTTTAAATGTTAATGTTTACCCAACAATTTTTGCAGGTGTTTTTAAATTGCATTATGATTAGTATTGAAAAACAAGTGTTTACACATAGATTGTTTCTGAGAAGTAACTTATAGCGTTCATACTGTTTGTAACTGTAGAATTGCTCTGATCATATATTTTTATGTAGCAAAATAGTTTAACATTTTGTTATTCTATAGGTGGACCTGACTCAACTGAGTGGTTCTCATCTGGGGTCTCTCAGATGGATGCAATCAGATCTTGGCAGCTGCTTGAGCATCTGAATATTCTACTGGACAAGATGATCAAGGTGGATTCTTAGCACATGTCTAGAATGTGGACTGGGGTGGCTGGAGTGGCAAGGGGTAGCCAGGCCTTTTTCTCCTGCCGCCTGTCCATGTGGCTAGTGTGGGCTTCCTATTAGTAGGAAATCCTCAGTCCTAACATGAGGACTGGCTCCTGCCAGAATGAGTTCCAAGAGACTGAGACAGAAACTGCAAGGCTTCATCTGGCCTCACTTCTGCTTTGCTTTCCCCTCATTCTTGTCTGGATAGGGCCAAGCCCAGGTTCATGGAAAGAGGACCCCACGAGCATGAACACCAGCACGGCATCCTGGCAACAGATGCTGGGAGGTCACCACCGGACACTAGCTCTTAGAGATATGCAATTAACAGGCACCTGGCATCTGACTCCCAAGTTTAGGAGCTCATTCTATACAAAAAAACAACAAATGAAAATCTAAGAAAAGATGAGACTGCAGAGCCAGATCATACCTAGAAGTCTTCAAAACAAAAGTTATAGAAATGCTAAATGTCTCTTAAAGCGAAGAGCTGACAGAAGGAATTTAAGAGCTCTGTCCCTTCGGCATAAGTGTACATGGAATATTCACTGGAAACAAAAATAAAAAACAGCCCAAATAATTTCTTCAAGGAAGAAACTCAAAGAGCTTTGAGATGCCTCGTTCTCAGTGCCCCTCCCATTAGCCTCCGTCAGCACCCCACATGCTGGAATCACTCTTCGTCATGCCCATCAGATGCTCTGAAACTCTAGAATGAAGCAGCTGCTCAAGGAAGCTCATTATACATAATTCTACCTGGAGAAACTTTCTAGTAATTGTCACTTGAATTGACGTTAATCATGAACACCTTCAACCACCCATTTATTCATTTATATTCAGATCAGCAAGAGCTTGAGTGCTAAGTATGGAAACAGGTGGAGGTGCAGAATTCTGAATGGAGATTCGAAACAATGGGCTGCATTGGATTGCCTCCCACCGGAGCTTTGGTGCACGAACCTGGTCTTTTTTAATTCTTTCAGATCAGTATCTTTCATATCTCAACCACTGGCTTGGCATCATGTAGTATTAGTCTGTGTTGTGTGTGACTGTATAAGTGTGCACGTGCGTGTTAAAATCTCTCAATGGTTTCCATAAATATCAGCTTATTAGAGTGATTCCTTAGCTGCCTGATGTTTGTACTGTGCAAGTTTTACTTACAGTCCATATTCCACATCCTTACTGTTCGAAGTCACTGTGCACACTTCAAAGGTGACTCAAGGCCCATGTCTCTAATGGAGACTTCCCTTGACTACTGCATGCCGCAGTCCCCCCTCCGCCACCTACCCTGCTAATATTGTTCGTTCTGCTTCCTGATAATTATATTCTGCCTCATGTCATACCTTGTTTTCCCACATTTACTGAAATTTTGTTAATATCCCAGAGTCACCACCATGCTCTCATTCTTTATCATGCTTTTGTTACTTGTTTGGTCTGTTTAGTTTAAATGTAAAAAACTGAAATAAGCAATGTCATCTAAGTACCTCCACAGCAGGATTTTGTGCTTTATTCAGTGCTCTATGTTCAGCACCAACAGAAGCGTCTGCACAAGGTAGAGAATCAGTCTTTGTTAGATGAGTGGCTGTGTGGTGACAGTCTTCTAGGCCTCTTCATTCCATCAGCCCTCGCACCTGGGAGTTTGCTGGCAGGTAAATAGGCACATTGCTCATGTCTCAGCTTCTCTCTGTGCCAAGTGGACAGTATGCTACTTCTTTACTATCTTGCAGAGATGTTGTGAGGATGACTGAGTGGTTTCCAAATTCCCTGATTAAAAAAGGCATATAATCAGAAACTCCACTCAAATGTAACAGTGTGAAATGTGTCAGCTTAATTATGCCCTGTAACAGACAGAACAAATTAACTTTCACTGTTATCCCCCGGTGATCCTATTTTTCCCACTCTGTGTTGCTCCATCTGATGTCTTATAAAAACAATCTGGACAACATGGGGTGCCCCAAGTTTCACCAGGACCACAAGTGTTATTCTCCTCGTCCCTCTGTACCTGCTGAAACATTACTATGGCTCCTCAGCTCTGAACCTCAAACAGGGCAAGGATGATGTGACACAGAGCAGGGCCTGCAGGATGGGCCAGAACACCATTTGTAGCACTGGTGGGGTCCTAAACCCTCTGGCCCTGGCTTTCTGCAGACACAGCAGGCTAGCCACACTGAAATAATTTCATGCATGTATTTATAAAAACTCCAATCACAGGTGCACTTCCTTAGAACACTGGGCTTTTCCCCATCAGCCTTATGGTCAGGAGGGGAAGATAGGTGGGAGGCAAATCATTTTTGGAGGATTCCCCCCTTCCTTTGTAGCCCCAAGCCTTCTTTCTCTTGTCTGTCTTCTACCTCTCCACCACTTCCATATTTACTGTGTTTGCCATTTTATTCTTTCACTCATTCTATTCACTCATTCCTTTACTCAGCACACATGGTGCAATGCCTACCATGTGCCAGGCACCAAGATACGCAGCATATAAAGGTGGATATGTTAGATATAGCTTCCACCCCCGAGAGTTCAAAATATAAAACTGCTCTGTGGTACTCCAAGACCTGAATTCCAGCTGGTACTCAGCAATGCAGTTTCCTTCATGGAGACACACACGTCTGAGTACCAGCTCTGTGGAGAGCAGGGCTGTGCTGGCATTACAGGTGTGTGTGTGTGTGTGTGTGTGTGTGTGCGTGCACTCATGTGCAGGTTCAAAACAACAACATGTCTTTTTCCTCAAGAAGCTCACTGTCTAGGAGAGAAAAGGACAGTTAAAACCTGGTGTAATGGAAAGATTAGCAAAGTTAAGTTCAGTGATTGAAATAAACACAAGATGCTAGAGATATTCACAGGAAGGAAAGTCTCTATTGAGGAGCTGGGAATAGAGAGGGAGGGCTAGGGAATGCTTCTTAAAGGAGGCACTAGTTCACCTGGAGGTGGAAGGAGGGCTGGAATTCCTTCTGGCTGAAAGTGACTTCCAGACCTGGGAAAAAATGTGACAGAGAGAAAGCCTAGTTCTGCTTAGCAAAGATGGCTTTTTAAATTATTTATTTATTTTTAAAAATAAGGTATCATTGATATACAATCTTATGAAGGTTTCACATGAGCAACATTGTGGTTACAACATTCTCCCATATTATCAAGTAACACCCCCACCCTACTGCAGTCACTGTCCATCAGCGTAGTAAGATGCTATAAAGTCACTACTTGTCTTCTCTGTGCTACACTGCCTTTCCCATGACCCACATACATTGTGTGTGTTAATCATAATGCCCTTTAATCCCTTTCTCCCTCCCTCCTGACCCATCCTCCCCAACCCCTTCCCTTTAGTAACCACTAGTCCCTTCTTGGAGTTTCTGAGTCTGCTGCTGTTCTTTCCTTCAGTTTTTTCTTTGTTCTTATACTCCACAGATAAGTGAAATCATTTGATACTTGTCTTTCTCTGCCTGGTTTATTTCACTGAGCATAATACCCTCTAGCTCCATCCATGTTGTTGCAAATGGTAGGATTGGTTTTTTTCTTATGGCTGAATAATATTCCATTGTGTATATGTACCACATCTTCTTTATCCATTCATCTAATGATGGACACTTAGATTGCTTCCATTTCTTGGCTATTGTAAATAGTGCTGCTATAAACATAGGGGTGCATATGTCTTTTTCAAACTGGGCTGCTGCATTCTTAGGGTAAATTCCTAGAAGTGGAATTCCTGGGTCAAATAGTATTTCTATTTGAGTTTTTTGAGCAATCTCCATACTGTTTCCTACAATGCTTGAACTAATTTACATTTCCCACCAGCAATGTAGGAGGTTTCCCCTTTCTCCACATTTTCACCAGCATTTGTTGTTGCTTGTCTTTTGTATGTAGGCTATCCTAACTGGTGTGAAGTGGTATCTCATTGTGGTTTTAATTTACATTTCCCTTATAATTCATGATGTGGACCATCTTTTCATGTGCCTGTTGGCTATCTGAATTATTTGCAGAAGTGTCTGTTCAGATCCTCTGCCCATTTTTTAATAGGGTTATTTGCTTTTTGGATTTGAGGCATGTGAGCTCTTTATGTATTTTGTATGTAAACTCCTTGTCAGATATGTTGCTTATGAATATATTTTCCCATACTGTACAGTGCCTTTTTGTTCTGTTGATGGTGTCCTTTACTGTATAGAAGCTTTTTAGTTTGATGTAGTCCCATTTGTTCATTTTTGCTTTTGTTTCCCTTGCTCAAGCAGATGTGTTCAGGAAAGAGTTGCTCATGTTTATATTCAAGAGACTTTTGCCTATGTTTTTCTCTAAGAGTTTTATGGTTTCATGACTTACATTCAGGTCTTTGATCCATTTCAAGTTTACTCTTGTGTATGGAGCTAGAGAGTAATCCAGTTTCATTCTCTTACATATAGCTGCCCAGTTTTGCCAGCACCAGTTGTTGAAGAGGCTGTTATTTCGTCATTGTACATCCATAGTTCCTTTATCATATATTAATTGGCCATATATGTGTGTGTTTATACCTGGGCTCTTTATTCTATTCCATTGATCTGTGGGTCTGTTCTAATCCAGTACCAATATGTTTTGGTTACTGTGGCTTTATAGTAGTATGGTAAGAAACCAAGGACATAGATTTTCTGTTGAGGCTTCAGGAATGCAGAGGAATCACAAGGTACTTGGGTGCTCGGGATTGAAACAATGTAACAATGTATCCACCCCTACCCTGAATCAGTGGTATGCAAAAGCTTGTTGAGCATAGCCATGGAAGGTATGTGGGTAAGCTTTATAGAGATAGATTAAAATATAACTAGCATCTTGAATACACCTACAGTGACCTAATAGCTCCCACTGCACAGTGTTCACTCCCCCCTAACCTTGTAGTGAATGTATAAAAGGCATGGCCCTGCTGCATTTGGGGCTCAGCCTTTGGATAGGAATTCGCTCAGCCAGTGCAGCACTAATAAATGCTGCTTCTCACCAAACATCTTGGTGTCCCGCTCCTTGTTCATAGTTCCCACGGTTCCTTCAACAGTAGAGCTTGAACTTGGGAGCATAATCTCCCCAGCTTTCTCCCCAGTTCTTTCTCAGGATTCCTTTGGCTCTTCATGGTCTTTTGTGGTTCCATTTGTGTTTTAGAATTATTTTTTCTAATTTGTTGAAGAATGCTGTTGGTATTTTGATAGGGATTGCATTGAATCTGGAGATTGCTTTAGGCAGGATGGCCATTTTGACAATATTCTTACTATCCATGAGCACGGGATGTATTTCCATTTGTTGGTGTCTTCTTTAATTTTTCTCAATGAGTGTCTTGTTGTTTTGGGGGTATAGGTCTTTTACCTCTTTGGTAAGGTTTATTCCTAGGTATTTTATTCTCTTTGTTGCAACTGTAAATGGAATTGTTTTCCTGATTTCTCTTTCTGCTGGTTCATCATTAATATATAAGAATGAAACAGATTTCTGTGTATTTTGTGTCCTGCAACTTTGCTGAATTCAGATATTAGATCTAGTAGTTTTAGAGTGGATTCTTTAGGGTTTTTTATGTACAATATGATGTCATCTAAAGGCAGTGACAATTCAACTTCTTCCTTACCAATCTGGTTGCCTTTTATTTCTTTGTGTTGTCTAACTGGCATGACTAGGACCTCGATTACTATGTGTGTTAAATAAAAGTGGCAGAAAGGGCATTATTGTCTTGTTCCTAATCTTAGAGGAAAAGATTTCAGCTTTTCATTGTTAAGTATGAGTTTGCTGTGGGTTTGACATACATGCCTTTAATATGTGGAGGTACTTGTCCTCTACCCCCATTTTGTTGAGAGTGTTTATCATGAATGGATGTTGAATTTTGTTCAAAGCTTTTTCAGCATCTATTGAGATGATCATGTGATTTTTGTCCTTTTTGTTTATGTGGTGTATGATGTTGATGGATTTTCAAATATTGCACCATCTTTGAATCCCTAGAATGAATCGCACCTCATCATGATGTATGATCCTCTTGATGATTTTTGAATTTGGTTTGCTAATATTTTGTTGAGGATTTTTGCATCTATGTTCATCAGGAATATTAGTCTGTAATTTTCTTTTTTTGTGGTGTCTTTGCCTGGTTTTGGTATTAGAGTGATACTGACTTCATGAATTTGAAAGTATTTCCTCCTCTTCTACATTTTGTAAAACTTTAAGGAGGATGGGTATTAGGTCTTCTCTGATAAAATTCAGTGGTGAAGCCAGATGGCTTTTGTTCTTAGGTAGTTTTTTTATTACAAAATTCAATTTCATTTCTGGTAATTGGTCTGTTCAGATTTTCTGTTTTTTCCGGGGTAAGTCTTGGAAGGTTGTATTTTTCTAGAAAGTTGTCCATTTCTTCTAGGTTATCTAATTTGTTAGCATATAATTTTTCATAGTATTCTCTAATAATTCTTTGTATTTTGGTGGTCTTTGTAGTGATTTTTCCTGTCTCATTTCATATTCTGTTTATGTGTATAGACTCTCTTTTTTTCTTGATAAGTCTGCTAGGGGTTTATCTATTTTGTTTATTTTTCCTAAAGAACCATCTTCTCATTTCATTAATTCTTTCTATTGTTTTATTCTTCTCAGTTTTATTTATTTCTATTGTTTTATTTATTTCTGCTCTGATGTTTATTATGTCCATTCCTCTACTGACTTTGGGCCTCATTTGTTTTTCTTTTTCTAGTTTCATTAATTGTGAGTTTAGATTGTTCATTTGGGATTGTTCTTCTTTCTTGGGGTAAGCTAGTATTGATACATACTTTCCTCTTAGAACTGCCTTTGCTGCATCCCACAGATTTTGGGGTTTTGAGTTGTTTTCATTTGTCTCCATATATTACTTAATTTCTGTTTTTATTTGGTCATTGATCCATTGATTATTTAGGAGCATGTTGTAAAGCCTCCATGTGTTGTGGGCTTTCTCATTTTCTTTGTATAATTTATTTCTAGTTTCATACCTTTGTGGTCTGAGATGCTAGTTGGCAGAATTTCATTCTTAATTTATTGAGGCTCTTTTTGTGGCCTAGTGCATGGCCTTTTCTGGAAAATGTTCCATGTGCACTTGAGAAGAATGTATATCCTGCTGCTTTTGGGTGTAGAGTTCTGCAGATGTCTGTTAGGTCCATCTGTTCTAATGCGTTGTTCAGTGCCTCTGTGTCCTTACTAATTTTCTGTCTGGTTAATCTGTCCTTTGGAGTGAGTGGTGTGTTGAAGTCTCCTAAAATGAATGCATTGCATTCTATTTCCCTCTTTAATTCTGTTAGTATTTGTTTAATATATTTAGGTACTCCTATGTTGGGTGCATAGATATTTATAATGGTTATATCCTCTTGTTGGATTGACCCCTTTATCATTATGTAATGTCCTTCTTTGTCTCCTGTGGCTTTGTTTTTTTTGAAGTCTATTTTGTCTGATACAAGTATTGCAACTCCTGCATTTTTCTCCCTATTATCTGCATGAAATACCTTTTTCCATCCCTTCACTTTTAGTCTGTGTCTGTCTTTGGGTTTGAAGTGAGTCTCTTGTAGGCAGCATATAGACAGGTCTTCTTTTTTACCCATTCTGTAACCCTTTGTCTTTTGATTGATGAATTCCATCCATTTACACTTACAGTGATTATTGATAGATATGTACTTACTGCCATTACAGGCTTTAGATCTGTCATTGCCAAAGGTTCAAGGGCACTTCTTTACTAGCTAACAGTCTAACTTAACTATATATTTTCCTCTTAGAACTGCCTTTGCTGCATCCCACAGGTTTTGGGGTTTTGAGTCTAACTTACCACTATTTCACACAATCTAAAGGTTCTTTTTTCATCCTTCTTTTTCTTCCTCCTCCACTCTTTATTTATTAGATATCATATTCTGCACTCTTTGTGTATCTCTTGACTGACTTTGGGGGTAGTTGATTTAATTCACATTTGCTTAGTAATTAATTGGTTTATTTCCTTTACTGTGGTTTTATTTTCTCTGGTGACAGCCATTTAGCCTTAGGAGCATTTCCATCTATAGCAGTCCCTTCAAAATACACTGTAGAGATGATTTGTGGGAGGTAGATTCCCTCAACTTTTGCTTATCTGGAAATTATTTAATCCCTGCTTCAAAGTGAATGATAATCTTCTGGATAGAGTATTCTTGGTTGGAAGCCCTTCTGTTTCATTTTATTACATATATCATGCATGCCACTCTCTTCTGGCCTGTAAGGTTTCTGCTGAGACGTCTGATGATAGCCTGATAGGTTTTCCTTTGTACATGATCTTTTTCTTTCTCTGGCTGCTTTTAATACTCTATCCTTATCCTTGATCTTTGCCATTTTAGTTATAGGTCTTGGTGTTGTGTTCCTTGGGTTCCTTGTGTTGTGAGATCTCTGTACTTCTATGACCTGAGATCTATTTCCTTCCCCAGATTGAGGACGTTTTCAGCAATTATTTCCTCAAAGATATTTTCTATCCCTTTTTCTTTATTCATCTTCCTCTGGTACCCCTCAAATGCGAATATTGTTCCATTTGGATTGGTCATACAGTTCTCTTATTATTCTTTCATTCCTAGAGATTCTTTCCTCTCTGTGTGCCTCAGTTTCTTTGTTTTCCTGTTCTCTAATTTCTGTTTCATTTACGATCTCCTCTACTTCATTTAATCTGCTTTTAAATCCCTCCATTGCATGTTTCATTTTAGATACAGTATTTTTCCATTTCTTCTCTTTCTTGAAGTCCTCCCTGAGATCTTGAATATATTTCTGTAGCTCTGTGAGCATGATTATGATTTTTATTTTGAAATCTTTATCAAGAATATTGGTCATTTCAGTTTCACTTAGCCCTCTTTCTGGTTTTTGAGGGATTCTGATTCGTATGAATTTTTTTTTGCTGTTTCATAATTCTAATGATCACTAGGGAATAATAAGTTTGTGTAAACAGCACCCTATAGTGCCCAGAAGCTCTACTTTCTGGAACTTCCTAGCACCTGGAGCAATGGTGGGGGTAGCAGGTGCGCAGCACTAGTGACTGCTGGGAGGAAAGAGCTCTTTCCTGCTTCCCAGCTGCAGTCCCTGACTCCAATGTCACATCCAAGTCTGTCAGGCATAGAGGGAGGAGCCTCTGCATTGTGCTGTAGCTGCCATAGGTGGGGTCTCCCTCTGTCTGGCCTGGTGTGATGGCGGGGGCAGCAGGTCTGTGAACAAGTGCCGGCTGGGAGGAAGGAGCAGCAGAATGCATATTGCAGTGGGGTCCTCAGCACTGTGTTTCCAGCCTGGGGGATGGAGCGTCTAAAGCTCCTGAAAGTTCTCCACCTGCTTATCTGAGTGTGCCAAGACAATTTGTCCACCTGTCCTTTCTCCTGAGCAGAAAGCCCTGTGTTCCTTGCCCATTTTGCAGCCCTCTCACTGTTGGAAAGTCTTTCAAAGTGCCTGCCTTTCTTTTGTTCTGGAGTAGCCGGTTGTGGGAACCTGTTCCCCAGAAGTGGCTAGAATCTCAGTCTTTCCAAGTATTCTGCCTGTCTTTACTTTGCAACCTCTCTAATCACCAGAGCACTATGTAATGTGAGTTTGTGCTCCCAGAGCTGATCTCCAGGGGTGGGTGCTTAGCAGTCCTGGGCTTCTACTCCCTCCCCACTCCATTTTTCTTCCTCCTGCCTGTGAGCTGGTGTGGGGGGAGGGTTTGGGTCCTACCAGATCATGGCTTTGCTACTTTACCCTTTTCTGTGAGGTCTTCTCTTTCCCTAGATGTAGGCAGTCCATTGCAGTCTTTGGGTTGCTCTTTCAAGACTAGTTGTATTTGCTGTATTTTTGTGTTATATATTGTTTTTGGAGGAGGTTTCTGCCTCACTTCTCACACTGCCATCTTTTTCCCTAGCAAAGATGACTTTAAATGCCCTAGTGAGAGATTAGTACTTCACTGACTCTTAGAGAAAAAATCCCAGGAGGTTTGTGAAAGAATTGATGACTGATTGTTTGGAGCTGCTCTTAAAGAGGAGCTTTCAGTCATGGGTGGGATGGGCTGAAACCGGAGGAGTGTTCTGTGAGTTCAGGGGAGAAGTAATGAGATGGTGAGAATGGGACCAGTGTGAAGAGACAGAACTCAATGCTTATGGAATTAGCATTTCCAACTCAGTGAATGTTGGGGTAGAGAGAGTGAGGATTCAAAGACTGAGCTGCAATAATATTTTCTGGAAACTGCCAAAGGGCTTGCTGTACTGCCACCTTGAGTGATATTTACATCTTAACTTTCCTTTCATCAAAATAAAGATGTTAATTATGGTTAATTCTGTACTCTCACTTGTGGGTATTTTTAAAATAGAACACTCTAAGAATTATTAAATGACTTGGATCATTTACTCCTTAAACTCTGTCAGAGCTTTGAGTTTCGTTTTCTGGTTTTAGATCTTTCACCCTTCTCCTTGCACATTTGCAATGATCTTGCCTGTCTAAGGCTATGCTGCCTAATCGTGTGGTGCCATCTCTCACTGACCCTCAGTTTTGTTTCCCTCAGCCATGAAGGTGAGGGAAAAATATCACTTGTTTTCATGTGATTTTCCTGGATCCTACATCAGGATGTAGGTAAAATTGCAATATTTAAAGAATCGCTCACCTGGACTTAGTGCATCTCTGGATCAATAAGTGTTTCCAAGGGGTGGAGAGAAGTAGTCCATCTCCATATAAATAAGTGATTACATGGGTCAGTGAGGGAATACCTGGACCAGAGAGTCTGGGTGGGGCTCCTTTTTTGCAGCTGGGTCACCAGAGACACTCGCTAGCAGTAGTGGATGACCGTTTGTAAGCAATACATGTGTTTCTCCCACTTCATTTGTTCCTTTGACTGATTTCAGTTTCAAAGGTGATTTGCCCTGGGCTGGGAACAGATTTTCTCCTGGAGTTACACATGGCAAGTGGCTTTCCAGCAGTAGTTGCTTGAATTGGTGTGGGTCCCTCCACTCTCACTTATAAGTGTCCTTCCTGTGATCCAAAGTGTGCATGTTAGGCCTGGCCCAGGAGGAAGGGCCAGGTGACCCCATGAATCCATGACATGTAAAATTCCCTCTGCATGGACCACCAAATGATTTGCAGGTAAGTAGATAGACCCTCGTGGTACTGAGGACTAGTCACTGGTCTTTATATCCCCAAATCTCTCTCCCAATAGCTTGTTTAAGAGCTCATTTATTCATTAATTCATTCATCCATTCAATATCTTCTCTTAGGCTGTCTCAATATACACAATGCCACCACTCCAGTTGTTAAAACATGCAAACATTTCTTTACTAACTTGTAAACAACCATTGTCCAGATCCCTCTGAGTAGCCACTTTTTTCAGCCCTGGTGGCCACAGCCCCTCCCCAGGGACCTGCTACCCTGATACACACTAATACTTTTCCAGGATCTCACAATGAAAGGCGCAAGTCCTGGCATAGTCCTGCATCCAGCATCTATTCCAATTGGCCAGTGTCCATGCTGTACATGTTCAGTGATTTAAATAAACTCACGATTTTTCCCACTACTGGGTACAAAGTGAGGTGCTAGTGTTACTGGTTGAGTTTGTTCTCAGTTCTTGTCCTTGATGCAACAAAGAATTGGAAGGTTGAGACACAATGGTGAGGCAGAGTGAAAATTTTATTTGAATACACTCCAAGGGAGGAGAGGACCAGAGTAAAGGTAGACAAGAGCCCCAAACTTTTAGGGGGGGGCCTTTATATTGCATTCTGGTTAAGGGGCATCTCTTTGACAAGGTGGGGTTATTTGATTTACAGGTCCATCCATATAGTCATCCCTCTAAGTGAGCATGTCCTTTCTTCATGATGAGGTGTATTTGAGCAGTTCTTAATTCCATTCAGTTGTGCACCCTTTGGGATCTGGTTGGGAAGGATGTTCTCTCCCTTCAAAGCCTTTATTGTCTTCACATGGCACCTCCTACCTGGGCAGAATTTGTGCAACTTTTTCTTTGAACCTTATCTTCCCCTTTTCTGGCTGCTCATGTCTTTCTACCTAACATTCCTAACACTAGAACTCTTGGAAAACTAGGATATGATTTTGCCTTTGAGTAGCTTCCAGTCATTGTAGGGTCTTGGGCAAATGAGTCAGTGATTGGGATGTACATAGGGAAGGGGTAAAAGGCTAAGAAATGTCTCCCAAATATCTATCCATGACCTAATCCCTGGAACCTATGAATATTATATGTTAAAGATTGAGAATTGATTTGGTTAAGAATCTTGAGATGGAGAGATTATTCTGGATTATGCAAGTGGGCCCTAAATATAATCATATGTGTTTATAAGAGGCAGAGGGAGAATGCTATTCCTACCTATAGAATAGGAGGCAGCATGACCAGAGGCAGAGATTAGAATGGTATAGCGATCAGCCAAGAAATTATTCAGCCACCCAAAGCTGGAAGATGGAAGGAATGCATTCTGAAGTTCACCAACAGTGCTGAAGTTTATCAACAGTGGTTCTTGCTGGGGAGGCCTGCAGACTACCCAGAGCCACAGCTTCGGCTTCAGGAGCAACTTGTTTCACCTGCCTGAGCCAAGCCTCAGAGATTGCATCCTTGGAAGGTCAGGATAAGTTTGTCTCAGGTATAAATTTGTGTGGATGACTATTATCTATGACAGTAAAAGGAATTGGGGCTGACTTCTTATGTAAGTTTTTTGATTTTAGAATTCTATCTGAAAAACTGCATCTCATCCAAATGATTCATCTCAGCAGAAATATTTATCCTGCCTTTCTCACCCACTTTAGATTGTAATTATTTGTTGGATTTGGCTGCTTTTAGAACTCATAATTGACTTTTAATTAAGTGCCAAACTGTTTCCCACTGTCGCACATACCCTAAGGATTTCTGCACCACTTCTAATTTACTTCAGATGCCTACCCAGCATATAAAGGGATGCAGAAATGCATTTAACTATTGAGCTACAAATGGGAGGAAATCGTGGTATGCTTTTTTTTTTTTTGAGAGGGCATCTCTCATATTTATTGATCAAATGGTTGTTAACAACAAAAAATTCTGTATAGGGGAGTCAATGCTCAATGCACAATCATTAATCCATCTCAAGCCTAATTCTCGTCAGTCTCCAATCTTCTGAAGCATAATGAACAAGTTCTTACATGGTGAACAAATTCTTACACAGTGAATAAGTTCTTACATGGTGAACAGTAAAAGGGCAGTTATCACAGAAACTTTCGGTTTTGATCATGCATTATGAACTATAAACAATCAGGTCAAATATGAATATTCATTTGATTTTTATACTTGATTTATATGTGGATCACACATTTCTCCGTTTATTATTATTATTATTTTTATTTTTAATAAAATGCTGAAGTGGTAGGTAGATGCAAGATAAAGGTAGAAAACATAGTTTAGTGTTGTAAGAGAGCAATTGTAGATGATCAGGTGTGTGCCTGTAGACTATGTGTTAATCCAAGCTAGACAAGGGCATTAAAACATCCACGGATGCAGAAGATTTCTCTCAAAACAGGGGGGGTGAGGTTCTAAGCCTCACCACTGTTGATCCCCAATTTCTCACCTGATGGCCCCCCTGTGACTGTGCCTGTCTTAGGTTGTTCCTCCCTTGAGGAATCTTACCCGTCTCTGGCTAACCAGTCATCTTCCAGGGCCATACAGGGAGATGTAAAGTTGGTAAGTGAGAGAGAAGCCATATTGTTTGAAAAGGTTAGCTTTTTACTTCTTTGCAGATTTATGCCCTGTGGCTTCTATGCCCAGCATTTGTCTTGAGGGATCTTTACCACTTGGGGGAATTATGATAATTGGTAAATTCGATATGAGGCACGAATTCTATTTCAGGGTTGTAATTAGGAAGGAAGAAGAAAAGCTATAGAGGTAGCAGACGGAAGAAAACATGGGAGGATTTGATTATTTCTTTGACATATCTTCTTGTAGAGTAACTTAAGCATGTATAGGTTTTAAACTACTAATTAAATTATGCACACACATTAACATAATAGGAATACAGTTACATAACCAAAGCAGACCTATAATTACCAGCCATCTCCAGTGAAGCCAAGAAAACTATTTAGGCACCCTAGGCATTTGTGAAAATTTGTCTATGATATAATGGATATTGTCCAACTGTACTTGAACAGTGTGAGGGAAATCAGACAAATTAAAACAACCCACTCCTGGGAACTGTTCACATCCCATATGTTCTTTTAACAGTAGATAGTCTGTAGTTGTAAGATTTTGCAGCACTACAACTTGCACTCCTGCTAATTCTTGGTTGAGTTCCAACAGTATAGATCCAGTCAAATTTGTTGTTTTACTGTATGCACAGGCCAGCTTAGATATCTCCTTCTTCATTTCAATGGCAAGTCCAGGAACTGGTGGGATGTGTGCAGCTACAACTGCAGCATCGCCTGGATCTTTGTGGAGGTTTTTTGATGATCATCTTCTGGTATGAGTCTTCCAGAGAGTGCTGATGTTGGAAGTTCTTCTTCATATCGTATCTTAGTTCATTTTCTGGGTAGCCAAATTAGGCTTTGATCTTCTGTATAAACACAAACCGACCCTTTGCCCACACTTTGATATGCCCTTTATACCATTTTGTAGAACTCATTGGAGGTCACCACACAGGAACTGCTTTTTTTTTTTAAGAGAAAGGAATATTATCAGAAAAGTGTACCTCCATAGCCAATCATCTGACACCCTTTAAGTGATCAAAATTAAGGATATTTAAAGCATGTGTTAATCATTGATTTACCATTCATTTTATCCTATCAAGGAGTAATCCCTATTTTCTTTCTTTCTTTTTTTTTTAAATCTTTAATCTACACTTACATGAAGAATATTATGTTTACTAGGCTCTCCGGTATACCAGGTCCCCCCTATAAACCACTTTACAGTCACTGTCCATCAGCATAGCAAAATGTTCTAGAATCACTATTTGTCTTCTCTGTGTTGTACAGCCTGCCTCTTTCTCCCTCCAACCCTATGCATGCTAATCTTAATACCCCCTTTCTTCTTCCCCCCGCTTATCTCTCCCTACCCACTCATCCTCCCCAGTCCCTTTCCCTTTGATACCTGTTAGTCCATTTTTGGGTTCTGTAATTCCACTGCTGTTTTGTTCCTTCAGTTTTTCCTTTGTTCTTATACTCCACAGATGAGTGAAATCATTTGGTATTTCTCTTTCTCCGCTTGGCTTATTTTGCTGAGCATAATACCCTCCAGCTCCATCCATGTTGCTGCAAATGGTAGGATTTTCCCTCTTCTTATGGCTGAGTAGTATTCCATTGTGTATATGTACCACGTCTTCTTTATCCATTCATCTACCAATGGACATTTAGGTTGCTTCCAATTCTTGGCTATTGTAAATAGTGCTGCGATAAACATAGGGGTGCATCTGTCTTTCTCAAACTTGATTGCTGCGTTCTTAGGGTAAATTCCTAGGAGTGGAATTCCTGGGTCAAATGGTAAGTCTGTTTTGAGCATTTTGATGAACCTCCATACTGCTTTCCACAATGGTTGAACTAATTTACATTCCCACCAGCAGTGTAGGAGGGTTCCCCTTTCTCCACAGCCTCACCAACATTTGCTGTTGTTTGTCTTTTGGATGGCAGCCATCCTTACTGGTGTGAGGTGATATCTCATTGTAATTTTAATTTGCATTTCTCTGATAATTAGCGATGTGGAGCATCTTTTCATGTGTCTGTTGGCCATCTGTATTTCTTTTTTGGAGAACTCTCTGTTCAGTTCCTCTGCCCATTTTTTAATTGGATTATTTGTTTTTTGTTTGTTGAGGCATGTGAGCTCTTTATATATGTTGGATGTCAAGCCTTTATCGGATCTGTCATTTGTAAATATATTCTCCCATATTGTAGGGTTCCTTTTTGTTCTATTGATGGTGTCTTTTGCTGTACAGAAGCTTTTCAGCTTAATATAGTCCCACTTGTTCGTTTTTGCTGTTGTTTTCCTTGCCCAGGGAGATATGTTCAAGAAGAGGTCACTCATGATTATGTCTAAAAGGTTTTTGCCTATGTTTTTTTCTAAGAGTTTTATGGTTTCATGATTTACATTCAGGTCTTTGATCCATTTTGAATTTACTTTTGTGTATGGGGTTAGACAATGGTCCAGTTTCATTCTCCTACATGTAGCTGTCCAGTTTTGCCAGCACCATCTGTTGAAGAGACTGTCGTTTCCCTATTGTATGTCCATGGCTCCTTTATCAAATATTAAATGACCATATATGTTTGGGTTAATGTCTGGAGTCTCTAATTTGTTCCACTGGTCTGTGGCTCTGTTCTTGTGCCAGTACCAAATTGCCTTGATTATTATGGCTTTGTAGTAGAGCTTGAGGTTGGGGAGTGAGATCCCCCCTACTTTATTCTTCTTTCTCAGGATTGCTTTGGCTATTTGGGGTCTTTGGTGTTTCCATATGAATTTCTGAGTTATTTGCTCCAGTTCATTGAAGAATGTTGCTGGTAATTTGATAGGGATTGCACCAAATCTGTAAATTGCTTTGGGCAGGATTGCCATTTTGACGATATTAATTCTTCCTAGCCATGAGCATGGGATGAGTTTCCATTTGTTAGTGTCCCCTTTAATTTCTCTTAAGAGTGACTTGTAGTTTTCAGAATATAGGTCTTTCACTTCTTTGGTTAGGTTTATTCCTAGGTATTTAATTCTTTTGTATGCAATTGTGAATGGAATTGTTTTCCTGATTTCTCTTTCTATTGGTTCATTGTTAGTGTATAGGAAAGCTACAGATTTCTGTGTGTTAATTTTGTATCCTGCAACTTTGCCGTATTCCGATATCAGTTCTAGTAGTTTTGGAGTGGAGTCTTTAGGGTTTTTTATGTACAATATCATATCATCTGCAAATAGTGACAGTTTAACTTCTTCTTTACCAATCTGGACTCCTTGTATTTCTTTGTTTTGTCTGATTGCCATGGCTAGGACCTCTAGTACTATGTTAAATAACAGTGGGGAGAGTGGGCATCCCTGTCTGGTTCCCGATCTCAGAGGACATGCTTTCAGCTTCTCGCTGTTCAGTATAATGTTGGCTGTGGGTTTATGATATATGGCCTTTATTATGTTGAGGTACTTGCCCTCTATTCCCATTTTGCTGATAGTTTTTATCATGAATGGATGTTGAATTTTGTGAAATGCTTTTTCAGCATCTATGGAGATGATCATGTGGTTTTTGTCTTTCTTTTCGTTGATGTGGTGTATGATGTTGATGGAATTTCGAATGTTGTACCATCTTGCATCCCTGGGATGAATCCCACTTGATCATGGTGTATGATCGTTTTGATATACTGCTGAATTCTGTTTGCTAATATTTTATTGAGTATTTTTGCATCTACGTTCATCTGGAATATTGGTCTGTAATTTTCTTTTTTGGTGGGGTCTTTGCCTGGTTTTGGTATTAGGGTGATGTTGGCTTCATAGAATGTGTTTGGGAGTATTCCCTCCTCTTCTATTTTTTGGAACACTTTAAGGAGACTGGGTATTATGTCTTCTCTGTGTGTCTGATAAAATTCCGAGGTAAGTCTGTCCGGCCCTGGGGTTTTGTTCTTGGGTAGTTTTTTGATTACCGTTTCAATTTCTTTGCTCGTAATTGGTTTGTTTAACTTTTGTGTTTCTTCCTTGGTCAGTCTTGGGAGGTTGTATTTTTCTAGGAAATTGTCCATTTCTTCTAGGTTTTCCAGCTTGTTGGCATATAGGTTTTCATAGTAGTCTTTAATAATTCTTTGTATTTTTGTGGAGTATGTCGTGATTTTTCCTTTCTCGTTTCTGATTCTGTTGATTTGTGTTGATTCTCTTTTTCTCTTAATAAGTTTGGCTAGAGGCTTATCTGTTTTGTTTATTTTCTCAAAGAACCAGCTCTTGGTTTCGTTGATTTTTGCTATTGTTTTATTCTTCTCAATTTTGTTTATTTCTTCTCTGATCTTTAGTATGTCCCTCCTTCTGCTGACTTTAGGCCTCATTTGTTCTTCTTCTTCCAGTTTCGATAATTGTGATGTTAGACTATTCATTTGGGATTGTTCTTCCTTCTTCAAGTGTCCCTGGATTGCTATATACTTTCCTCTTAAGACTGCTTTCGCTGCGTCCCACAGAAGTTGGGGCTTTGTTTTGTTGTTGTCATTTGTTTCTATATATTCCTTGATCTCTATTTTGATTTGTTCATGGATCTATTGATTATTTAGTAGCATGTTGTTAAGCCTCCATGTGTTTGTGAGCCTTTTTGTTTTCTTTGTAGAATTTATTTCTAGTTTTATACCTTTGTGGTCTGAAACATTGGTTGGTAGAATATCAATATTTTGGAATTTACTGAGGCTCTTTTTGTGAGCTAGTATGTGGTCTATTCTGGAGAATGTTCCATGTGCACTTTAGAAGAATGTATATCCTGTTGCTTTTGGATATAGAGTTCTATAGATGTCTATTAGGTCCATCTGTTGTAGTGTGTTTTTTAGTGCCTGTGTGTCCTTAGTTATTTTCTGCCCGGTGGATCTATCCTTTGGGGTGAGTGGTGTGTTGAAGTCTTCTAAAATGAATGCATTGCAGTCTATTTCCCTGTTTAGTTTTGTTAGTATTTGTTTCACATATGCTCTTGCTCCTGTGTGGGGTGCATATATATTTAGAATGGTTATATCCGCTTGTTGGACTGAGCCCTTTATCATTATGTAGTGTCCTTTTTTATCTCTTGTTACTTTCTTTGTTTTGAAGTCTATTTTGTCTGATATTAGTACTGCAACCCCTGCTTTCTTCTCACTGTTGTTTGCCTGAAATATGTTTTCCCATCCCTTGACTTTTAGTCTGTGCATGTCTTTGGGTTTGAGGTGAGTTTCTTGTAAGCAGCATATAGATGGGTCTTGCTTTTTTATCCATTCTATTACTCTGTGTCTTTTGATTGGTGCATTAAGTCCATTTACATTTAGTGTGTCTATTGAGAGATATGTACTTATTGCCATTACAGGCTTTAGATTTGTGGTTACCAAAGGTTCAAGGTTAGCCTCTTTAGTATCTTACTGCCTAACTTAGCTTGCTTATTGAGCTGTTATATACACTGTCTGGAGATTCTTTTCTTCTCTCCCTTCTTATTCCTCCTCCTCCATTCTTCATATGTTGTGTGTTTTGTTCTGTGCTCTTTTTAGGGGTGCTCCCATCTAGAGCAGTCCCTGTAGGATGCCCTGTAGAGGTGGTTTGTGGGAAGCAAATTCCCTCAGCTTTTGCTTCTCTGGGAATTGTTTAATCCCACCATCATATTTAAATGATAGTCATGCTGGATACAGTATCCTTGGTTCAAGGCCCTTCTGTTTCATTGCATTAAATATATCATGACATTCTCTTGTGGCCTGTAGGGTTTCTGTCGAGAAGTCTGATGTTAGCCTGATGGATTTTCCTTTATAGGTGACCTTTTTCTCTCTAGCTGCCTTTAAAACTCTTTCCTTGTCCTTGATCCTTGCCATTTTAATTATTATGTGTCTTGGTGTTGTCTTCCTTGGATCCTTTCTGTTGGGGGTTCTGTGTATTTCTGTGGTCTGTTCAATTATTTCCTCCCCCAGTTTGGGGAAGTTTCCATCAATTATTTCTTCAAAGAGACTTTCTATCCCTTTTCCTCTCTCTTCTTCTTCTGGTACCCCTATAATACGGATATTGTTCCTTTTGGATTGGTCACATAGTTCTCTTAGTATTGTTTCGTTCCTGGAGATCCTATTATCTCTCTCTATGTCAGCTTCTATACATTCCTGTTCTCTTGTTTCTATTCCTTCAATGGCCTCTTGCATCTTATCCATTCTGCTTATAAATCCTTCCAGGGTTTGTTTCACTTCTGTGATCTCCTTCCTGACATCTGTGATTACCCTCCAGACTTCATCCCATTGCTCTTGCATTTTTCTCTGCATCTCATCCCATTGCTCTTGCATTTTTCTCTGCATCTCCGTCAGCATGTTCATGATTTTTATTTTGAATTCATTTTCAGGAAGACTGGTTAGGTCTGTCTCCTTCTCAGGTGTTGTCTCTGTGATCTTTGTCTGCCTGTAGTTTTGCCTTTTCATGGTGATAGAGATAGTTTGCAGAGCTGGTACGAGTGACGGCTGAAGAGCCTTCCTTCTTGTTGGTTTGTGGCCTTCGTCTCCTGGAAGAATAGCAACCTCTAGTGGCTTGTTCTGGGCAGCTGTGTGCAGACAGGGCTTCTGCTTGCTGCCCAGCTGCTATGGAGTTTATCTCCGCTGTTGCTGTGGGTATGGTCTGGCTCGGGCTGCAGCTCCAAAATGGTGGAGCCCCATTGGAGGGGGAGCGGCTGGGAGGCTATTTATCTCCATAAGGGGCCTCTGTTCTCCCTGTTGCCCAGGGTGTTAAAGTGCCCAGAGATCCCCAGATTCCCTTTCTCTGGACTAAGTATCCTTCCCTGCCTCTTTAAGTCTTCCAAAAAGCACTCTCCAAACCAAAACAGCAACAGCAACAACAAAAGAAAAAGAAAAATTAAATAAATAATTTTTTAAAAAAAAGAAAGAAAAATGCACGATTTTCTTTGTCCTCAGGCGCCGATCTCAGGCACCCACTCACCGGTGTTGCTTCCCTGTTTCCCTAGTATTAGGGTCCCTGTCCCTTTAAGACTTCCAAAAAGCACTAGCCAAAAAAAACAAAAAAAAAAAGGAAAAAAAAAGGGCCGCTCCCTTTTCTTTGTTCTCCGGTGTTGGCCTCAGGCACCTGCTCACCGGTCCTGCCACCCTGTTTCCGTAGTATCCAGGACCCCATGCATGCACTGTGTCTGCTCTCTGGTCCGGATGGCTGGGGCTGGGTGCTCAGCAGTCCTGGGCTCCTTCTCCCTCCCTGTTGACTCCTCCCCACCCACCGGGAGCTGGGGGGAGGGGCGCTAGGGTACCGCCGGGCTGGGGCTTGTATCTTACCTCTTTTGCGAGGCGCTGGGTTCTCGCAGGTGTGGATGTGGTCTGGATGTTGTCCTGTGTCGTCTGGTCTCTATTTTAGAAAGAGTTGTCTTTGTTATATTTTCATAGATAAATGTGGTTTTGGGAGGAGATTTCTGCTGCTCTACTCATGCTGCCATCTTGGCTCTGCCCCCATGGTATGCTTTTAAGAAAGTTGTTAAATAAACCAAAGTATTCTTTAAGAAAATTGCTAAGATATGTCTTGACTTGATGTGTGTTATGTTCATATCTATCAGGTAACTACTTTGTAATGACAGTTATAGGTTTGGTTCAAAACTCAGCTCATAAAACAAAAATCATGTGTAGACATGGTTACTTTAGGCCTTCCTTGATATTTCCCTGTACAGTCACAAGTATAAAATACACATTGTACTATACAGTCAAGCAACAATAGGCAAAATATAATTCTCTATATATTATGGTTAAAGACTCATAACCAGCTGGACAAGAGACTCAAACCACAGAGGCACTAGGAGATCAAGGCAACTGAGGGGGCAGATGAGCATCTCCTCTTCTTTAAGGACACCACTCTCTCCCACCTTAGAACGGTGGGGACAGAAAAGCCTCCCCTGAAGGCCTTCCTCCTCTGTGGCATTTCTCAAGCTGACCTTTCATATTTCTAATCAAATGTCATCTTTGGCATTCTCTGGCCATCCTCTACAGAACCAGCTGCTTCATTTTTCTTCATTTAGTTAATATGACTAGAGATTGAATAAATAATCTTCTTAAGGATGTGATTCAGATTAGCATGTATCAGCAGAACCAATATGTTCCGAATATCTTGAGTGCAAGGTTACTGAACACCTCCTCTGTCCCAGGCAGTTGTAGGCATAGAGGATGAAATAAAACCACTCCCACCCCCAACCCACCCACAATCCCTCCCCTTTTGGAACTCACTTTATTTTTTTTTAAATTTAAGTATCATTGATAAACAATTTTACATTGATTTCCAATATACAACACAGTGGTTCAAGAGTTACTCATATTATTAAATCCTCACTGCCTTTAGTGTGGTCACTATCCATGTAGTAAGATGTTACAGAATCATTAATGGTATTCTTTGTGCTGTACTACTGTCCCTATGGCCAACCTACATTGTGACTGTGAATCATTGTGCTCCTTTATCCCCTTCCCCCCTCCTCCACCACCCTTCTCAGCCCCTTTCCCTTGGTAACCACTAGTCCCTTCTCGGTGTCTATGAGTCTACTGCTATTTTGTGGAACTTACTTTCAATGGAGAGAAAAACAAGCAAACACAAATAGATACTTTTTAAAAATTACAGTACAACTTGACATTGTAAGGGGTAAAGACAGGATGCCTGTCTATTTGGTGTAAGAATCTGTGTGGGTACAGACAGCACCTGTCTAGGGGTACACTGGAGCACAAACCTGCATGTTAAGAATCCAGTCAAGGAGGTATCTGTAGAAGGCATTTTCCAAGTGGGAGCAGAAAATGTAAAGCATGGTCTTATGACTAGAGAAGCATGATTTGGGGGCTGGAGGAATGACAGATGAGGTTGAAGAGGACCAGATGGCATGGGGTTTGTAGGCCACAGTGAGGACTCCAGTCTTGCCTGCTACCAGCTCTTATCTCATATGCTATATCTGTCTACATGTATATTTCAGATATGGACTAGTAATCCTTTAGTCATCTGGAAATGGCTTCCCCAATAGACTTCTGTCTTTAAACATGTCCTATATGTGGGATGCTTACTGTTCAAACACTATGCTGAACATTTTACCTGCATCATGCCATTTAAAACCTCATGATTCTACATAATATGTTCACATGTCCTGAGGATGACCCATAAAAGTTCTTTGTTATCATAAAATCAAATTCTCTTCCAGAATGATCCTATGAGCAAATGAATCCTCTGGAGGCTGCCAAATGGAAACAGTTTTCATACAGAATTCTGGAAGTGTTTACCTAACAGATTTGTTATTTAGAAATGGAGTTATTAGGAAAGAAAAGAGAAACTCAATTTTTATGAATTTTTCCTTAGACTTTCCATAGACTGTCTTGGTTACATTTGGTATCCTTGATATAGAAAGCCCAGTGGGGCAGACAGTATTCATAAAATTTTAGTTCATAGCAATTTTTATAGTTAAGAGTTTGGCTGTATTTATCTTTATTTTTCTGCTATTAGCTAAGAGAGCCTGACCAGGTGAATGTTTTAAAGTTTGTTTTTACTTTACACTGTCCAGTTAGACTTCAACCTGCACTTATGCCTCTAAACTGAAGAATTTTCCAAGTGTTTAAGTATTTTTAAATCATTCCATTTTTTCCCTGGGATTGACATTTTTAATCTTACATATGAAGTACTCATTGTCAGACTGAGTCCTACCCCGAACTGCCACAACTAGTAAGTCAGGGCTGAGATCAATGTTCCCTGATTCCAAGTCCAGTGCTGTTTCTTCTGTCACAGAAGTGATATTACAAGATGGTATTTTGAAGTAGTATTGTTGAATAGGTAAAAAGCCAGCTATAACCGGGGAGGAGACATGGGGTCTAGAACAGCTGACCTGGAAGCAGGAACTGGATGCAATTGTTAACCATCCAAAACTGGTCAAAAACCAGTCAAGACCAAGAAAAGGGAGAGGAGTGACCCCAGCTTGATGTGCTATCTTATTATACCCCATGATCATGGCATCAGCATTGCTGACTTGAACTTCCCTGCAGGAGATGACTGCCAGGATAGTTTTGGTGAACTAAATAATTAAAAACTCCCCCGCCCAGCATGAGGGTGGCATAAGCCTGAACTCTGAGAATACTACCCCTCTTGCCTGTGCAACTGTTCGTCACTTATTAAATATTCATCTCTCTTCACACAAAAACTTCAGACTGTATCCTTGGCACAACTCACACTTGAGCATGCCCCACCCAACTCTGCAGCAGGTACTTTCCCTTTGCAGTAAACTGTCTACTTTGCTTTACTCTGACCAGTCCTTGAATTCTTTCCTGCTGCGATGTCAAGAACCTGGCTTGAACTTGTGGTTGAGATGTCAGGGCCTAAGAACTCCCAGTCTCCAGTAACACTATTAAACACAATCACTGGAAAGACTCAAGACTATCCAAATATTTTCTTGGTTTAACTCTTCCTCCCCTATAGGAGATACCTGCACAGGGGGGAAGGAAACTGAAGGTAATGGCTTATTGCTCAGTGGGGGTTTGGTCCCAGATCTTGAAGTTGAACTTTAGTAAGAGACCACAATATAGGGAAGATTCAGTTCTCCTTACCTACGAAGGCTGAGCAAAGTAGGACCAAAGCAGGCCATGTTTCCCATCTCTAAGATCACCCTCATCTGAAATCACTTACTGATAGGAAGGCAAATCTAGAACATCCGTATCCACAGCAGCAGAGGAAAGGACCAGGACAGGTGAAGCTGGATAAGGTGTTCCCAGGACCTTACTCCTTGGGAGAGTAGTCCTAGGTGAGGGGCATTGTGGGGTATTGTGGAAATACAATAACAAAGTGGGGGAGGTGACCAAGCTGCTTCTGGAGCCCCTGGCTACCACTTGCATGACTTTGATTTACCTGAAACACATGATAGAAATTTTTTCATACCTTGTTTGGTTCAAGTAAATCCCTCAGACAGGCAGATGCCATACATAGCCCCATTGCCTAACTGTCCTCCAGCTTGCCAAATCCTCACTCCTAGTGGTGACCCACACTTACAGGAGTTAGGACGGTGGCCGGGAGCTCAGAGCTTGCCCCCTCCATTCTCCAAGCCTACTGTAGCTTGCCTCTCTCGGGGGCAAATAACATGAAGGGTAAATGAGTTTAAAGTGTATAGCTACTATGACAATATTTATATTTAAAAATATGACCTCAGTGGGGAGGGGGAAAAGGGAGAAGGCAGGCCGGCAAGCTCTGAGCCCTTACTGTGTATGCCGGCTCTGTGCATCTGGGTTTGCAAGTCTATCTTGGTAAGTATAAACTGTCATTTTTATGAGTAAGGCAATTTATCATCTGACAAGAATCAAGTTACTTGCTTAAGGCCCCGTGGTAAGCCAGTGATGGGAGTGGGCAATGAACACCAGGCTTGCCAGACCCATTTCATCTCAGAGCTGGCTGAAGCATGGTGGGAAAATGTCCACACCCCACCACAGGTGACCACATACTCTTGGTGAGACTTTCTCACATTCTTTCTAAACAGAGTACTAAACTGAGAAGAACTTAAGCCAAAATCAAAAGGAATCCCAACAGACATTTGTGCAGAAAAACAATTATGTGTTTTCCATTCTCAAACAATCATTTATGAATATCCACACTTCATTAACTTTGGTGTTGAAGTGAAGTGCATTTTTATTATTTGTTGTAGCTCCCGAGTAAAATGTTATGTCTTCTTCCTTTTTCCCATAAGAGATCTTGAAACCTGGCATTTAAATGATTAAAATAGACATTTAAATTGTTGATAGTGGCCAGATCTGTGCTTTCTCCCTTTAAAATAAGCACCTGGACTGGTTACTGAAATTATGAACCAAATCAAATTTTTATTCAGTCAGAGTCCCTGGTTTGCCTTGTGTGGGCATGAGAGCTGAGCAGTCTCTGATTTTCCACAGCTCTATTGATTTGCCTTCAGGCAGCAATTATCCTTCTCTCACCTCACTTCATCCTTTAAAAAAAAGGATCCAATCTCCCCTCTTTGGAAAAGCCTATGTAATTCACCTCGCAAATTCACCTCCAAAGACTTAGAAGCACAGCTGATGTTCTTTTCCAGGGTTCCTATCTTCAACGTATTGGGGGACTATACCCGGTAGAGTGGTTGGCAAACAGGCCCTCAGTTAGTGTTAGTTTTCATCATTCTTTTATATGGAGGCTCACTGGGGAGGCTGGCTGCTGTTCTACATCATCTGTCATTGCATAGCACCAAGCTTGGAAAATCCAACATTTCTGTAAATTTTTCACTGTTTCTATTCACTAATACAGGTAGCTAAATGAAAAGTATATATTGCTGTGTATACATATAAATGGGTGAACAATGTTTTTAATCCTTTAAGAAAACAGCTGATTTTCAATTTGAATATGCAATTTATAATTTTTCTTAAATTGGCCTGTGGGGAAGTTGGGGTTCCTATGGCCAGGATCCTCACTGAACTTAAACCACTTAGTGATGTAACTGGCCTGTTGCTAGGCTACCGCCTCCACACCTTTAGGCAATAAACTATTACTGCTCTATCTAGAGAGCTCGGCCCAGTGCTCTGGGTGGAGGCAGAGACGCTAGTGCTCAACCTACCGCCGGAGAACAAGCAGGGTAATAAATCCTTTCACCCCAAAGAATGTTTTGCTGTCAATTTTTTTGGTCGCATTGAATCCATAGCGAACTTGCCCAGGTCTGAAACCCATTGACAAGACAGGGCCACAGTGCATTAATATGCTGTTTTTTGTTTTAACCCATTTCATTATTGGCTAGCTCAGTTGTCAAAGTTCTACCCTAAGTTAAAATTTTCTTAGTTCTTATCTACTGGGCTTATCTTTGCCTTCTAAGTAATTCTACTTCTAAGAACCAATCTTGTTGCATAGACTGGCTTTGGGACATGAGGCAAAAATACTTTCAAGGGCAGGTAAGGATCTAGAACAGGCCTGATACCGAAAAAGGAAACTGAGCCAGGTGTTATAAATGAATAGGACCGAGAATGGTAAAAGTTATTAGAAAGCCAGCCTTCTTAGCTGATGGTCTCTGCCATGACCCTCCCAAGGAACCCTCCAAGCATGCAGAATTTGGGTCCAGAGCAACATAGCAATAGAGGTGGAGTGGAAGCTTTCAGTGGCAGGTCAGGAATGGGTGGGTCTAAGCCAGTTAGAATGTAAAGGACCTCAAAGATGACTTGAACAGAGCTATGGAGAAAGGTCTAGTAAGTGGAATTTTGTATCTGAAGGATTTAAATTTGGAATATTTCCAGTGAATGAAAATATACAGGCTCTGGTCGTGGTGCTAGGTTTAAGTAAAGAAGGCAAAAGTTAAAACATTGGGAGCTCAGAGTTCCTCTGGTTTCATTCATTTATTCAACTCAGCTGATCAAAGTACATATGATGAGTCTGTGCTATGTATTGTGCCCTGTCCTTGAGGAAGAGCTTAGTCCGTGGTTCCCCAAGTTACCTGCAGATCAGAATTACTTGGAAAGCTCCCTTTAAAGCTCCAGTACAGGATGTTTGGGGTAGATCAAGGGATTCTATATTTTTTCACAGTTTTCCTGGGTAATTCCTGTGCATCCATGCATTTCCAGTCCTGAAGGCAGGAGTATGGGGATGGCTGAGCTCATCTTGTTGAGCAGTGGTATCTAGGATGATGGAGAAAGATGGAGCCAAGGGTGAACTTCCCGAATTCATGTGGGGAGTCAGCCAGAAGTCAACAGATTGGGAACAGGAATGGGGAGAGACACTGTCTGGTCTCAAAAGGGAGTGTAAAGATGAGGGAGTGTGTAAGTCACTGTCTGGAGTCACAGTGAGATCTCAGTGGGACAGGCCTAAGACACAGGAGAACAAAAATGGAAGCCACTGTTATTGAAAAGGCTCCAAGGACAGCATCACTCTCAGGGGACACGGGCTTCCTGGGGAAGTGTGGGAGCAGGGGAGGTTTTCTGAGACTGGCAATGTGGGGAGTCACTTTGGGAGGAAAAGAGGACAAGGAGGATACCAAGAGGAATAGCAGGCACAAGGTAGGCCAGAGAAGGGATGACCTGATCGGACAGGGAATGGATTTGGGAGAGCATAAGGTGGCACTTGGACTGTGGACCACTGAGCTAGGCAAAAAGACCGGTTCCAGGACATGATTTGTATTGTCTGGTGGGCTATCGCCCCTCATCTCCAGCCCCCACCCCCTGCAATCAGACAGTTCACAGATGATCCTTTCTTTCTGAACCCGCAGGAAGAGACATGTCTTTCCTGGATGTCTCAGTTTTAGAAGAGACAATTCTGCCTTGTAGAACCAAGCCTGTGCCCTTTCCCTAGACTTCAGAGGATATAACTTTACATGGAGGGGAATACTAAAGCTGCATTACTCCTTACCACACTGTGCTTTACTTGGTAGAGAATAAGGGGGAGCTGAAAAACATTAAAAGCAGAGAAACTCAGGGCACAGAGGGATTTTATAGTGAAAACACTCTGTATGAAATTATAATAATGGATATATTTGTCCAAACTCTTAGAATGACACTGCAAATGAACCCTAATGTAGGCTCAGCTATGGTAAAAGAAAACCATTCTAGTGAGTAATATTGATAATGAGGGAGGCTATGCGTGTGTGGGGGGCAAGTGGCATTTGGGGAGTCTCTAGCTGTCTCTCAGTTTCGTTATAAACTTACAACTGCTCAAAAGAAACAGGCAGAGGAACTTTGGTAACAGCCCCATACCCTTTAAGGAAAGGACAGACTGTCTACACACTTGTGGGGAATTCATTGTTATTAGTACCTAAGCAGCATTCAAGAAACCTTAACTCCTTAGCAAATTCGAGAAAGGATTGATCACAGGAGAAATTGCAACAGCTAATTAGGAGTTAATTGAGTGCCATTCTTTTTCTTTCTTAGCTGCTACACTTTCTTAGCACACTTTTCCTGGGGGAGTCTCTGCATATACTCTAATAGCTTAACACCTTTCCGCAAGGAGCTCTTCCTGTTTGTTCAGTCCATACCTTATTCTTTCCATGGAGTGACTAGCAGATAAGTGGGATTCCTGTACCTTTCCATCAGTGGTGATAAAATTTTTTACTTTATATGATCTGTAGTTAATATTCATATCATGGTATAGTACAGTGATTAAGCACATGGGTTTAGAGTCAGGCTCAGGTTGCATTTGAGGTCTGCTTCTAACTACACTACTTTAAATAAAGTTGCTTAACCTAAGCCTCATTTTTGTCAATGGAAAATATATGTGAAGTAGTATGGAGGTGTGATTGGTCTTCCTTTTTGGTTGTTATAAGGATGAAATGGCATGATGTATGCAAAATACTCAATGAAGTACACTAGGGTAGCACATCTTAGGTTTACTATTATTTTACATAGCTATTATCTAAGCCTCACAATAGCGAGGCATGATAGTGCTAGTATGTGTTTAGATCACTCATGGCAGAGGCAGGAGACCTGTTTTAAAGAAGCATATGAGCAGATATATGCACTTTTTAGCATCTTTCTAAACATATTTCAGTCTAGAAGGTATAGAAGTTAGGAACTCAGGTAATGAAGGTATAAATTTAGGATCAGCTGTGTAATTTGTGGGGTCTTGGTCAAAAATTAAGAATTTCAGGACAACAGAGCATTAAGTCACCCACAGGGCTTTCTGACCACAGGGCATCACAGGTGACTTATTATGAGGGTGACCTTCCATTAAGTTGTAAAGTGGTTCCTTTGATTTGAAATAGCTCACTTTACACAATACATTAAAAAAAAATAATCCCAAGGACTGGAACATCTAGGGGCCAAAGAAGTATACAATGTGTGACCATGCATAGTTCTATGAAGACAAAAACATCACATTGTGAACTCAAAAGGTAAAGAAGAGGGAGAGCTGAAGAGCAGAAACGTGAGAACATAGGAATACTGTATTTCACTTAGGAGTGTGGGTAAAATTGCAGTATTTCCAGAACTCTCACCTGGCCTTAGTGCATCTCCATACCAATAGGTGTTTCCAATGGGTGGAGACAATACCTGTATATTAATAGGTAATTACATGGGGAAGCGAGGGTGTATCTGGTTCTGAGAGGTTGGGTGGGGCCCTTTCTCTGCAGCCAGGTCATGAGAGACACGGGTGAGCAGAAGTAGATGACTGCTTGTAAGCAATAAATGGGTTTCTCCCACTTTCTTTCTTTCTTTGGCTGATTTCCGTTCAAAGGTATTTTGTCCCAGGCTGGGAAAATATTTCCCCACCGAGACACAAGTCATTCCCTAGCTTTAGGACCTGCCTCCAAATTCCAGCAAGACAAATGGAATCAGACAAAGGGAACACCAGATTTCAATAGCCTCTGAAGAAAGAGTTTTATTAAGAGGAAGAATGGAAAGAGTCAGGAAAGTTAACTAGACCAACAGCCTTTGTGCCTCAAAAAATGTTTTATAAAAAATGGTTCTCAAAACAGGTGTCCCACAAAATAGACTAGACATTGAGTTCTTCCTGAAAGAAGGTTAAATGGTGTTGGGGCAGAAGGTAACATAAAGTATGCCTAGTGAAGACACCAGGAAAGTGGGCTATATAAATAAATAGCTTCCTTCCAAGGGATAGGGTAAGTCAGAATAGGAAAAAAAGGAGCCTTTACTACTCTTCATCAAGGATGGAGAGGCTAGTTAAGAGATGATGCTGAAGTTAGAACAGAAGCTTGAGTCAACCAGGGGGGTCTTTCTTGCAGCCTTAGGTTGTAGGGGCCACTGAATCCAAGAATTAGAAATGCCCCCCTTATCAAACAGGACCCTTAACTATTATCACCCCAGAGTTATTCTCAGTCCCAGGTTTTATCTACAAGCCATGGAAATAAAGTAGGATTAGGAGGAATGAGCTGCACAGAAGAGGTAGTTTCTAGTGTTTGATCAGCCCAAAGCATTTCTCCCAACTCAGTGCCAAGTTTCACTTTTTCATCAGTGAAAGGAAAGAAAGTTGAGTTTACTGCTCAAGGTTGACTTCCTGGGCTTATCCTGTGATTAGGTGGGAGATGCAGGGAGAGCGACATTCATTTTGCCTGTCTTTCCCACCCACAAGCTGCAGGAAATTCCCTGTTCTTCAAAGGAGGCAGAAATGGAAAAGCAGAGAAAAACAAACTGACAGAAAAGAGAAACAGGGATTTCCTGGTCTTAAGCAAAATTCTCGGTTTCACCTCTTGCTACATTCAGCAGCTTGAAAACCCAGTAGGCTGCGGAAGGCTGGCTTTAGTACAAGGTGAAAGAACATGATTGGTCAGAGTTGAGGCACCTGACTGGCTGGAGCCAATGAGCTTTGTGGATCTATTAGACTAGAAGGGAGTGGCAGCTAGGACTGGTGCTGACATTTTAAAATTGCATGCCCCCCAACCCCCCACCCGTGCTTGTCCACCTGTAACTACTACATGTTAATTCAAATCATTTATTATCTGATTCCCAAGAAAAAAAAGTTGCAAGTGTAAGAAATGGGCTAGAATCTTAAATGTGATAGTAAAAATAAACTCAGTAAATATGCAGGAGAGTAGAGGCTGGAGTGGTAGCAGCGCTGAGAACAGAGACTGGGAAGGCTGCAGGGGCAGAGAGGCCCAGAGGCAGAGACCGGCTTGCTGCCTGCAGACTCGCTCAGAGTGGACAGGATTCTAGTGATTGACCTGCCACCGTGGGAATAAAGTTGGGTATAAACTGTTTCACCCAAGAACGGTCCGTTGTCATTTTTCGGTCTAATTGAATCCATAGTGATCTTGCCTGGGGCTGAAATCCATTGGCAAGACAGGGGTACAAATATATCATAATGTGTCTCTCGAGTTTCTTTTATAATGTGAAAGAGTACATAAAAACATAAAATTGCCTATTGAAAAGTATTAAAACTTAATAAAGACTTGTAATTTATAAATTTATAAATAAATTTGTATTCAACTTAAACCTCCCCAAAGCAAAAGTTCAATCTTTGTATTTTTTTTTTGAGGCACAACTGACATACATCATTATATCAGTTTCAGGTATACAACATGATTCAATATTTGCATCTATTGAGAAATGATCACCAAAATAAGTCTAGTTAACATCTGTCACCATATATAATTTTTTTTAATTGTAATGAGAACTTTTAAGATTTACTGTCTTAGCAACTTTCAAATATGCAATACAGTATTACCAGTTATGGTCACCAATCTGTACATTATATCCCCATGACTTATTTATTTTATAACTGGAAGTTTGTACCTTTTGACTCCCTTCTTCCATTGGCCCACTCCCCAAACCTGTCCCCTGGCAACCACCAATTTTTCTTTATCTATTTGCTTGGTTTATTTGTTTCAGATTCCAAATATGTGAAATCATTTGGTATTTGTCTTCCTCTGACTTATTTTACTTAACATAATGCCCTCAAGGTCCATCTATGTTTTCACAAATGGCAAGAGTTCATTCTTTTTTATGGCTGAAGAGTACTCTATTATATATATATAATATATATAATATATATAATATATATATATTACATCTTTATTCATTCACTAATGAAACTTAGGTTGTTTCCATATCTTAGCTATTGTAAATAAATGCTGTAATGAACATGGGTATACAGATATCTTTTTGAATTTGTGCTTTCATTTTCTGTGGATATATTCCCAGAAGTAAAATGGCTGGATTATATGGTACTTCCACTTTTAATTTTTTGAGGAACCTCCAATACTGTTTTCCACAGTGGCTATACCAATTCACATTCCCGCCAACTGTGCACAAGTGTTCTCTTTTCTCTACATCCTCACCAATACTCATTATTTCTTTACTGCTGATAATAGCCATTCTAACAGCTGTGAAGAGATATCTCTCTGTGGTTTTAATTTGCATTTTCCCAGTGGTTAGTATTGTTGAACATCCTTTCATGTGTCCATTGGCCATCTATATATCTTTTTCAGAAAAATGTCTATTCAGGTTCTCTGCCCATTTTTTTTTTTAAATAAGAGATGTATTCAGGTATTCTATATACAAGTTTTGTTCTTGCAATTTTTGTGTGTGAGTTTGACGTTTTTTTTTGTTTTGCTTTCTTTTTTTTTTTTTTTTTTTTGAGAGGGCATCTCTCATATTTATTGATCAAATGGTTGTTAACAACAATAAAATTCTGTATAGGGGACTCAATGCACAATCATTAATCCACTCCAAACCTAATTCTCAACAGTCTCCAATCTTCTGAAACATAACAAACAAGTTCTTACATGGTGAACAAATTCTTACATAGTGAATAAGTTCTTACATGGTGAACACTACAAGGGCAGTCATCACAGAAACTTTCGGTTTTGATCACGCATTATGAACTACAGACAATCAGGTCAAATATGAATATTTGTTTGATTTTTATACTTGATTTACATGTGAATCCCACATTTCTCCCTTATTATTATTATTCTTATTATTCTTATTATTACTTTTATTTTTTATTTTTTTATTTTTATTTTATTTATTTATTTATTCTTTTTTTGAGAGGGCATCTCTCATATTTATTGATCAAATGGTTGTTAACAACAATAAAATTCAGTATAGGGGGGTCAACGCTCAATGTACAATCATTAATCCATCTCAAGCCTAATTCTCATCAGTCTCCAATCTTCTGAAGCATAACGAACAAGTTCTTACATGGTAAACGAATTCTTACATAGTGAATAAATTCTTACATGGTGAACAGTACAAGGGCATTCATCACAGAAACTTTCAGTTTTGATCATGCATTATGACCTATAAATAATTAGGTCAAATATGAATATTTGTTTGATTTTTGTACTTGATTTATATGTTGATCCCACATTTCTCCTATTATTATTATTATTTTTATTTTTAATAAAATGCTGAAGTGGTAGGTAGATGCAAGATAAAGGTAGAAAACATAGGTTAGTGCTGTAAGAGGGCAAATGTAGATGATCAGATGATCAGGTGTGTGCCTATGGACTAAGTATTAATCCAGGCTAGACAAGGGCAGCAAGACATCCACGGATGCAGAAGATTTCTCTCAAAGCAGGGGGGGTGAGGTTCTGAGCCTCACCTCTGTTGATCCCCAAATTCTCACCTGATGGCCCCCCTGCGACTGTGCCTGTCTTAGGTTGTTCCTCCCTTGAGGAATCTTACCCGTCTCTGGCTAACCAGTCATCTTCCGGGGCCATACAGGGAGATGTAAAGTTGGTAAGTGAGAGAGAAGCCATATTGTTTGCAAAGGTTAGCTTTTTACTTCTTTGCAGATTTATGCCCTGTGGCTTCTATGCCCAGCACTTGTCACGAGGTATCTTTACCACCTGGAGGAATTATGATACTCAGTAAATTCGATATGAGGCACGAATTCTATTTAAGGGTTGTAATTAGGAAGGAAGAAGAAAAGCTATAGAGGTAGCATATGAAGGAAACATGGGAGGATTGATTATTTCTTTGACATATCTTCTTGTATAGTACCTTAAGTATATAATTTGCACTAACTAATTTGCACTAACTAATTTGCACACACATATTAACATAATAGGAATACGGTGACATAAACAAAGCAAATCTATAATTACCATCCATCTCCAGTGAAGCCAAGAAAACCATTTAGGCACCCTAGGAATTTGTGAAAATTTATCTATGATATGATGGATATTGTCCAACTGTACTTGAACCATCAGACAAATTAAAGCAGCCCATTTCTGGGATCTGTTCACATCCCATATGTTCTTTTAACCATAGATAGTCTATAGTCATGAGATTTTGGAGTGCTACAACTTGCACCCCTCCCAACTCCTGGTTGAGTTCCAACAGTACAGATCTGGTCAAATTCGTTGTCTCACTGTATACACATGACAGCCTAGACATCTCCCTCCTCATTCCTATGGCAAGTCCAGGAGACGGTGGGCTGGATGCAGCCACAACCGCAGCATCGTCCGGATCCCTGTGGAGGCTTTTTGATGATCATCCCCCGGCACAAGTCCTCCAGAGAGTGCTGATGCTGGAAGCTCCTTCTCATATCGTATCTTAGTTCATTTTCTGGGTATCCAAGCTAGGACTTGATCTTCTGCATAGAAATAAACAGACCCTTTGCCCACACTTTGACATGCCCTCTATACCACTGTGCAGAACTCATTGGAGATCAGCACAGAGTAACTGCTTTTTTTTTTTTTAATTAAGAGAAAGGAGTATTATCAGAAAAGAGTACCTCCATAGCTGATCATCTGACACCCTTTAAGTGATCAACATTAAGGATATTTAAAGCATGCGTTGATCTCTGATTTACCAATAGTTTTATCCTGTCAAGGAGTAATCCCCCTTTTCTTTCTTTCTTTCTTTCTTTTTTTTTTTTTTTTAATTTTTAATCTACACTTACATGAAGAATACTATGTTTACTATGCTCTCCCCTATATCAGGTCCCCCCTAACAGCCACATTACGGTTACTGTCCATCAGCTTAGCAAGATGTTGTAGAGTCACTACTTGTCCTCTCTGTGTTGTGCAGCCCACCCTCCCCTTTCTCCCTCCCCCCCATGCATGCTAATCTTAATACCCCCCTTCTTCTTCCCCCTCCATCCCTCCCTGCCCACCCATCCTCCCCAGTTCCTTTCCCTTTGGTACCTGTTAGTCCGTTTTTGGGTTCTGTAATTCCGCTGCTATTTTGTTCCTTCAGTTTTTCCTTTGTTCCTATACTCCTCAGATGAGTGAAATCATTTGGTATTTCTCTTTCTCCGTTTGGCTTATTTCACTGAGCATAATACTCTCCAGCTCCATCCATGTTGCTGCAAATGGTTGGATTTTTCCACTTCTTATGGCTGAGTAGTATTCCATTGTGTATATGTACCACATCTTCTTTATCCATTCATCTACCGATGGACATTTAGGTTGCTTCCAATTCTTGACTATTGTAAATAGTGCTGTGATAAACATAGGGGTGCATCTGTCTTTCTCAAACTTGATTGCTGCATTCTTAGGGTAAATTCCTAGGAGTGGAATTCCTGGGTCAAATGGTAGGTCTGTTTTGAGCATTTTGATGCACCTCCATACTGCTTTCCACAATGGTTGAACTAATTTACATTCCCACCAGCAGTGTAGGAGGGTTCCCCTTTCTCCACAGCCTCGCCAACATTTGTTGTTGTTTGTCTTTTGGATGGCAGCTATCCTTACTGGTGTGAGGTGATACCTCATTGTAGTTTTAATTTGCATTTCTCTGATAATTAGCGATGTGGAGCATCTTTTCATGTGTCTGTTGGCCATCTGTATTTCTTTTTTGGAGAACTGTCTGTTCAGTTCCTCTGCCCATTTTTTAACTGGGTTATTTGTTTTTTGTTTGTTGAGGCGTGTGAGCTCTTTATATATTCTGAACGTCAAGCCTTTATCGGATCTGTCATTTTCAAATATATTCTCCCATACTGTAGGGTTCCTTTTTGTTCTATTGATGGTGTCTTTCGCTGTACAGAAGCTTTTCAGCTTAATGTAGTCCCACTTGCTCATTTTTGCTGTTGTTTTCCTTGCCCGGGGAGATATGTTCAAGAAGAGATCACTCATGTTTATGTCTAAGAGGTTTTTGCCTATGTTTTTTTCCAAGAGTTTAATGGTTTCGTGACTTACATTCAGGTCTTTGATCCATTTTGAGTTTACCTTTGTATATGGGGTTAGACAATGGTCCAGTTTCATTCTCCTACATGTAGCTGTCCAGTTTTGCCAGCACCATCTGTTGAAGAGACTGTCATTTTGCCATTGTATGTCCATGGCTCCTTTATCAAATATTAATTGACCATATATGTTTGGGTTAATTTCTGGGGTCTCTAATCTGTTCCACTGGTCTGTGGCTCTGTTCTTGTGCCAGTACCAAATTGTCTTGATTACTATGGCTTTGTAGTAGAGCTTGAAGTTGGGGAGTGAGATCCCCCCTACTTTATTCTTCTTTTTCAGGATTGCTTTGGCTATTCGGGGTCTTTGGTGTGTCCATATGAATGTTTGAATTATTTGTTCCAATTCATTGAAGAATGTTGTTGGTAATTTGAGAGGGATTGCATCAAATCTGTATATTGCTTTGGGCAGGATGGCCATTTTGACGATATTAATTCTTGCTAGCCATGAGCATGGGATGAGTTTCCATTTATTAGTGTCCCCTTTAATTTCTCTTAAGAGTGACTTGTAGTTTTCAGAGTATAAGTCTTTCACTTCTTTGGTTACGTTTATTTCTAGGTATTTTATTCTTTTTGATGCAATGGTGGATGGAATTGTTTCCCTGATTTCTCTTTCTATTGATTCGTTGTTAGTGTATAGGAAAGCTACAGATTTCTGTGTGTTAATTTTGTATCCTGCAACTTTGCTGTATTCCGATATCAGTTCTAGTAGTTTTGGAGTGGAGTCTTTACGGTTTTTTATGTACAGTATCATATCATCTGCAAATAGTGACAGTTTAACTTCTTCTTTACCAATCTGGATTCCTTGTATTTCTTTGTTTTGTCTGATTGCCGTGGCTAGGACCTCCAGTACTATGTTAAATAGCAGTGGGCAGAGTGGGCATCCCTGTCTGGTTCCCGATCTCAGAGAAAATGCATTCAGCTTCTCACTGTTCAGTATAATGCTGGCTGTGGGTTTATCATATATGGCCTTTATTATGTTGAGGTACTTGCCCTCTATTCCCATTTTGCTGAGAGTTTTTATCATGAATGGATGTTGAATTTTGTCAAATGCTTTTTCAGCATCTATGGAGATGATCATGTGGTTTTTGTCTTTCTTTTTGTTGATGTGGTGGATGATGTTGATGGATTTTCAAATGTTGTACCATCCTTGCATCCCTGGGATGAACCCCACTTGATCATGGTGTATGATCCTTTTGATATACTGTTGAATTCTGTTTGCTAATATTTTATTGAGTATTTTTGCATCTACATTCATCAGGGATATTGGTCTGTAATTTTCTTTTTTGGTGGGGTCTTTGCCTGGTTTTGGTATTAGGGTGATGTTGGCCTCATAGAATGAGTTTGGGAGTATTCCCTCTTCTTCTATTTTGTGGAACACTTTAAGGAGAATGGGTATTATGTCTTCTCTTTGTGTCTGATGAAATTTCGAGGTAAATCCGTCCGGCCCCGGGGTTTTGTTCTTGGGTAGTTTTTTGATTACTGTTTCAATTTCTTTGCTCGTAATTGGTTTGTTTAACTTTTGTGTTTCTTCCTTGGTCAGTCTTGGGAGTATGTATTTTTCTAGGAAGTTGTCCATTTCTTCTAGGTTTTCCAGCTTGTTGGCATATAGGTTTTCATAGTAGTCTTTAATAATTCTTTGTATTTCTGTGGAGTCTGTCATGATTTTTCCATTCTCATTTCTGATTATGTTGATTTGTGTTGACTCTCTTTTTCTCTTAATAAGTTTGGCTAGAGGCTTATCTATTTTGTTTATTTTCTCGAAGAACCAGCTCTTGGTTTTGTTGATTTTTGCTATTGTTTTATTCTTCTCAATTTTGTTTATTTCTTCTCTGATCTTATTATGTCCCTCCTTCTGCTGACTTTAGGCCTCATTTGTTCTTCTTTTTCCAGTTTTAATAATTGTGATGTTAGACTATTCATTTGGGATTGTTCTTCCTTCTTCAAGTGTGCCTGGATTGCTATATACTTTCCTCTTAAGACTGCTTTCGCTGCATCCCACAGAAGTTGGGGTTTAGTGTTGTTGTTTTCATTTTTTTCTATATATTCCTTGATCTCTATTTTGATTTGTTCATTGATCCATTGATTATTTAGGAGCATGTTGTTAAGCCTCCATGTGTTTGTGAGCCATTTTGTTTTCTTTGTAGAATTTATTTCTACTTTCATACCTTTGTGGTCTGAAAAATTGGTTGGTAGAATTTCAATATTTTGGAATTTACTGAGGCTCTTTTTGTGAGTTAGTATGTGGTCTATTCTGGAGAATGTTCCATGTGCACTTGAGAAGAATGTATATCCTGTTGCTTTTGGATGTAGAGTTCTATAGATGTCTATTAGGTCCATCTGTTCTAGTGTGTTGTTCAGTGCCTGTGTGTCTTTACTTATTTTCTGCCTGGTGGATCTATCCTTTGGGGTGAGTGGTGTGTTGAAGTCTCCTACAATGAATGCATTGCAGTCTATTTACCTCTTTAGTTCTGTTAGTCTTTGCTTCACATATGCTGGTGCTCCTGTATTGGGTACATATATATTTAGACTGGTTATATCCTCTTGTTGGACTGAGCCCTTTATCATTATGCAGTATCCATCTTTATCTCTTGTTACTTTCTTTGTTTTGAAGTCTATTTTGTTTGATATTAGTACTGCAACCCCTGCTTTCTTCTCACTGTTGTTTGCCTGAAATATGTTTTTCCATCCCTTGACTTTTAGTCTATGCTTATCTTTGGGTTTAAGGTGAGTTTCTTCTAAGCAGCATATAGATGGGTCTTGCTTTTTTGTCCATTCTATTACTCTATGTCTTTTGATTGGTGCATTAAGTCCATTTACATTTAGGGTGTCTATTGAGAGATATGTACTTATTGCCATTGCAGTCTTTAGATTCGTGGTTACCAAAGGTTCAAGGTTAGCTTCTTTAGTATCTTACTGCCTAACTCAGCTCGCTTATTGAGCTGTTATATACACTGTCTGGAGATTCTTTTCTTCTCTCCCTTCTTATTCCTCCTCCTCCATTCTTCATATGTTGTGTGTTTTGTTCTGTGCTCTTTTTAGGGGTGCTCCCATCTAGAGCAGTCCCTGTAGGATGCCCTGTAGAGGTGGTTTGTGGGAAGCAAATTCCCTCAGCTTTTGCTTGTCTGGGAATTGTTTAATCCCGCCGTCATATTTAAATGATAGTCCTGCTGGATGCAGTATCCTTGGTTCAAGGCCCTTCTGTTTCATTGCATTAAGTATATCATGCCATTCTCTTGTGGCCTGTAGGGTTTCTGTCGAGAAGTCTGATGTTAGCCTGATGGGTTTTCCTTTATAGGTGACCTTTTTCTCTCTAGCTGCCTTTAAAACTCTTTCCTTGTCCTTGATCCTTGCCATTTTAATTACTATTTGTCTTGGTGTTGTCCTCCTTGCATCCTTTCTGTTGGGAGTTCTGTGTAATTCCATGGTCTGTTCGATTATTTCCTCCCCCAGTTTGGGGAAGTTTTCAGCAATTATTTCTTCAAAGAGACTTTCTATCCCTTTTCCCCTTTCTTTTTCTTCTGGTATCCCTATAATATGAATATTATTCCTTTTGGCTTGGTCACATATTTGTCTTAGTGTTATTTCATTCCTGGAGATCCTTTTATCTCTCTCTATGTCAGCTTCTATACGTTCCTGTTCTCTGGCTTCTATTCCTTCAATGGCCTCTTGCATCTTATCCATTCTGCTTATAAATCCTTCCAGGGATTGTTTCACTTCTGTGATCTCTTTCCTGACATCTGTGATCTCCTTCCGGACTTCATCCCACTGCTCTTGCATTTTTCTCTGCATCTCATCCCACTGCTCTTGCATTTTTCTCTGCATCTCATCCCATTGCTCTTGCTTTTTTCTCTGCATCTCTGTCAGCATGTTCATGATTTTTATTTTGAATTCTTTTTCAGGAGGTCTAGTTAGGTCTGTCTCCCTCTCATGTGTTTTCTCTGTGATCTTTGTCTGCCTGTAGTTTTGCCTTTTCATGGTGATAGTGATAGTTTGCAGAGCTGGTACAAGTGACAGCTGGAAGAGCTTCCCTTCTTGTTGGTTTGTGGCCTTCTCCTGGGAGAATAACGACCTCTAGTGGCTTGTGCTGGGCAGCTGTGCACAGACAGCGCTTCTGCTTCCTGCCCAGTTGCTTTGGGGTTTATCTCCGCTGTTGCTGTGGGCTTGGCCTGGCTGGGGCTGTTCCTCCAAAATGGTGGAGCCCCATTGGAAGGGGAGCAGCCGGGAGGCTATTTATCTCCGTAAGGGGCCTCTGTGCTCCCTGCTGCCCAGGGGGTTAGATTGCCCAGAGATCCCCAGATTCCCTGCCTCTGGTCTAAGTGACCTGTCTTGCCCCTTTAAGACTTCCAAAAAGCACTCTCCAAACCAAAAGAACAACATCGACAATGAGAGAGGGAACAGAAAGAAAAAAAAAGGAAAAAACACGCGATTTTTTTTTTTGTCCTCAGGTGCCAGTCCCAGGCACCCGCTCACTGGTCCTGCTGCCTTGTCTCCCTAGCACCAGGGTCCCTGTCCTTTCAACGCTTCCAAATAGCACCCACCCACCGGTCCCGCAGGGAAAGAATGCTCGATATTCTTTGTCCTCAGGCGCTGGTCCCAGGCACCCGCTCACCAGTCCCTCCGCCCTGCCTCCCTAGCACTGGGGTTCCTGTCCCTTTAAGGCTTCCATAAAGCACTCGCCAAAAAGAGAGAAAAAAAAAGGGGAAAAATGCATGATTTCCTCCGTCCTCAGGTGTCGGTCTCAGGCAGCCGCCCACCGGTCCCACAGGGAAAAACGCGGGATAGTCTTTGTCCTCAGGCACCGGTCCCAGGCACCCGCTCACCTGTCCCGCCACCCTGCCTCCCTAGCACCGGGGTCCCTGTCCCTTTTAGGTTTCCAAAAAGCACTCGCAAAAAAGAGAAAAAAAAAAAGGGGAAAAACGCGTGATTTCCTCTGTCCTCAAGTGCCGGTCTCAGGCACCCGCCCACCGGTCCCGCAGGGAAAAACGTGGGATATTCTTTGTCCTCAGGCGCCAGTCCCAGGCACCTGCTCACCAGTCCCGCCGCCCTGCCTCCCTAGCACCGGGGTCTCTGTCCCTTTAAGGCTTCCAAAAAGCGCTCGCCAAAAAGAGAGAAAAAAAAAAGGGGAAAAACACGTGATTTCCTCTGTCCTCAGGCGCCGTTCTCAGGCACCCGCCCGCCGGTCCCGCAGGGAGAAGCGCGGGATATTCTTTTTCCTCAGGTGCTGGTCCCAGGCACCTGCTCACTGGTCCCGCCACCCTGCCTCCCTAGCAACGGGGGCCCGTCCCTTTAAGGCTTCCAAAAAGTACTCGCCAAAAAAAAAAACCGCTCCGGTTTCTTTCCACTCGCCGGGAGCCGGGGGGAGGGGCGCTCGGGTCCCGCCGGGCCGGGGCTTCTATCTTACCCTCTTCGCAAGGCGCTGGGTCCTTGCAGGTGTGGATGTGGTCTGGATGTTGTCCTGTGTCCTGTGGTCTCTATTTTAGGAAGATTTTTCTTTGTTATATTTTCATAGCTCTATGTGTTTTTGGGAGATTTCCACTGCTCTACTCACGCCGCCATCCTGGCTCCACCCCCTCTCTCTGCCCATTTTTTAAGTGGATTGTTTTATCTTTACTATCAAGTTGTATGAGTTCTGATATGTGCAGCATGTGGCCATTTAGCCACCATACAGTGCTTGGGGAAGAGCCTGTAGCTAAACGCTATTGGACCATTCTATTAATCAGTGTGCATCTCCACCATAGAGGCCTTCTACTAGATCTGTCCCTGTGAAAAGTAGAATCATTGGGGGACCTGATGATTCAGCATCTGGTGAGTGTCTTGTGCTGGAATCTTAACATTTCTTAATATTCTCAACCAGCTTTACCCTTGCCCTTTCTACAGTCATTCTTTTTTCTCCACATCTACCTTGAAAAATTAAGCTCTACTTCTTTTTCTCTTTTCATTTATATACCCATTGTATTATTGCATTATATCATAATATTGTATTATATTGTAATACTGTGTTGCAATATTAGACATTACATCAGTTAGACACTGAAATGATCACTTTTTAAAGTACCTTGTTATTCACAGTATTTTTCTATTTTGCTTAAGATATGAATGAGAGCAAAGAACAAAATGTCTGTAAATACTGGCAGTGCATTAATTTGGATGGTTTCTGTTGCTGTGAGTATCCCTTTGGTTACATTCTGGAGGAAAATGAATGTGTGGGTGAGTAATGAATCAGTTTCTTCCCCTGTGATTTTACAAATTAGAAATTAAGCTATATAGCATTCAAACTAGGTATATAAGTATCAAGATGGGATAGAAATACATTTTGTCATTAATCTATGTATAATTAATTTAGCATTATGAGCTGAGTCCCCACAATGTACTAGGCACTGTGCTAGACTCTGTGGTACAGCAAAGTGATCCTTCTTTGCATGGGTCTTATATTCTAATGGGAAATTAGATCTAGACATGTTTGAAGTGATAGTGCAAAGGATATGATAATGAAAGCCTTTGTGAAATTAAAAATAATTTTTTAATGGTCATAATCTTATTCTTTCCATATGTAAAATATAAAATTTATCCAGATTTTATTACATTTACTAATATGGAAGTGTAAATTACTCCTGTTTTAACCCTCTTGTTAAAATTTCAAAGAATGGCTCCTATGGCTGACCCTTGATCTCTTAATCCACATTAACTCCAAATTGAATTCAAGTATTATGTCTATTTATCTAAGAAATACAAAGCAGTTCAATGAAGCCTGAATTAATAATGGCATAGATGTTGAGGATTTGTCTGTGTATATTAGAAAGTATTCTTCTCATACAAGGAATCAGGGTATGAGGACTTCACCTACAGATATGGCTGTGGGAGCTTAAGCAAACTCTTCAGCCTTGCTAGGTCTTATAACATGATAATATGCAGATGGACTAAATTATTTCTATTACCTTGCAGCTCTAAAATAGGTGATACTGTGATTTTTATTAACTTGAAGGAGATATAATAGTCTTGACAGTGCAGTGCAATTTCATAGCAGAACAAAAGCAAAACTGTGTTTTCTCTTTGGAATCTTTGGTTAGTGCTACCATGTATGTGAGAAATGAGCCCCCTCATCCAGGTCTCTCTATCACCCCTTCTGGCATTTACGTTCTGACTTCAGAACCCAACATAAGACATAAGCCTTGATGATAACCCATTACTCTTCTGTGCCCTAGGTAGCTAAAACAGTAGTGCTATTTCTCAAAAATTTTCCTTTCAAAGGAAAATATTCTCCCCAAGAGATGTATCAGAATAAGAACAGTCAGTATTCCAGATGGATGGGTTAAGAGGCATATATATTTTTCAGACCTTCTTGGTAAGACTTACTCTTTCTCCATGGTTGTATAGAGATCATACATACCCTAAACATATTTCTTCTGAGCTTTTCTTTTGCCTAATGTAAACCACCTGGTTTCAAGAGAATCCACAAAATCTATTTGAATCTTGATCTTTATCCAGTGTATTCGTTTTTCTTAACCTCTGGCCTCTTATTTCACATAGGTTTAGTCTTCTAGTTTACATCTGGTAAAAATTCATCATGTTTAGAGTGTCTTGGAGAATGATATAATGTAAGGCCAAACTGTATTTCTAGTCTTAAAAAAACAGAAACTTTTGATTTGTGAGAGAAACATTATTTAAGTCCTTTGAATACCTATTCCCAGGAAAAAGATTTGCTTCTTTACAATGTGGAAGGCTAGAGAAGCTCATGGAGTCATTCTTTAAATAAATATTTTTCTGAGCAGCTACTATGTTTCAGGCTTTGTTCAAAGTCTCAAGATATAACAAACAAGGTTCCTGCCTTCCTGATATTTAAAATCCTAAATCAGGGGTCAGGAAACTATAGCTCACAGGCCAGATCTGGCTTGCCACCTGTTTTTGTAATGCCCATGAATTAAGAATATTTTCCTATTTTTAAATTACTGAAAAAAATCCAAAGACAAATATTATTTTGTGATGTGAAAATTATATGAAATCCATATTTCAGTGTCCATAAATAAAGCTTTATTAGAACACAGTCATGACCATTTGTTTACATATTATCTATGGCTGGTTTTCTTAGACATACTGGCAGAGTTGAGTGGTTGTAACAGACTGTATGGCCTGCAAACAGAATATTTTCCATCTAGTTTTTACAAAAAAAAAAGTTTGCCAGCTGATATTCTAGGGTAGGATAAATAATAAACAGGTAATCAATTAAACAAGATAATTGTGGACTGCAATGAGGCTTCTGAAGGAAAGAAATTGGGCAATGAAATCTTGCACCTACTTTGAATAGGACGGAGGGAGATCCCTTGGTGGGGGTGATATATGAACTGAGTCCTGAAGGATAAGAATGTTTCACCCATGCAGAGATCTGCAAGAAAAGCATTCCAGGTGGAAACAATAGCAAGGTTAATGCCTAGAAAGGTGAGAAGTTCCTGAGGGGTCCTCAGAATAGAACAAGGCCAAAATGGCTGGAGCATCATGAGTAATTAAGGATGAGGATAAAGTGGGATAGACAGGCAAGCAGGATATATTGTGGGGCCCTTGACAAGGAGTTTGGGCTTTACTCTGAGAACATTGAAAAGCTATTAAAGGACTTTAACCAGGGGAGTGATGTAGTCTGATAGACATATTTTTTTGGAAGACTTCTTTAGCTATTGTGTGAAGAATAGGTTTTAGGGAGGATAAGAGTAGGTGCAAAGAAACAAAATAGGGTACTATTATAGTCTAGTGAAGACTATATAGTCCATCAAGGGATGGGAGAGGTTGCACGAAGATGGCATTGCAGTTGGAGAGATGTAGAGGCTTTGAGATGTATTTTGCAGGTGGCACATACCCAACTTAGTGATGAATTGGTCTTGGAGTTGAAGCAAAGAGAGGCTTTAAGAATGTTTCCTAAGGAATATGATGGTGACATTAATTAAGATTAATTCATTTGATGAATATTTATTGTATGCCTACTACATTACAGTCACTGATCTAGGCTATTGGTAAACAGCAGTGAACATAACAAACAAGGTCAATAATCAAATATGCACATAATTATATAAAATGTCAGATGAGGATAAATGCCTTGGAGTAAATTAAAGCACTACTAGAGGGGGAGTCCTGGGAAAGTAATATTGTTATTATTATTTATAAGGAAGATATCTGCTAAGGTGATGTTTCAACAAAGACTGGAGAGAAGGAAGACAGAGGAGTTTAGTGAATTAACTGTGTGCATCTAGGGAAAAACATTTCAGACAAGGGGAGCGGCATGAGCAAAGGCCCTGAGCCACATGTGTGCTGACATGTCTGAGAGCCAGCAATGATGGGAGAGTTGTAAACAGTGAGATGAGAGTGGTACAAAAATCTCGATTTTGTAGAGCTTTGAGGGTCTTAGAAAGACTAGACTTTTACTCAAAGTGAGATGGAAAGATTTGAAGTACTGAAGGATTTGCACCCCGAGGGGTGAGAAGAGCTGAAATATATCAGAAAGTATTGCATCAGAAGGACCCTAGGGCAGCCAAGGCCAGTGCTGAGGGGCTAGTTAGAAAGACCTGGAGAGAAACAGACAGGGCAATAAAGCAAGAGCTCTCTTTCAAGCATATTAATTTTAATGCCTTTAGTTTATGCTCCAAAATAAAGCAACTCCAGATCGAACTTGAAGCAAATAAAAGATGATACTTCCATTTTCTCTGTTAGGACAGCCAGTGCACTCAAAAAAGGCTTTGGCCAACTTGTCTACTTCTACTAGTTAACTTAGTTAAACACACATATTTAAAATTACATATTATATAAAGTAAATTTAAATAAAAAATATAACTTTAAAATAAACTACACAAAATTTACTAATTCTTTCACTATGGCTGTATCTGTTTTTTAATTTTACAGAATCACACATTTTAATGTATTATAGCAATATTAATTATCATTAGAGACTTGGCTTGAGAACTCTTTTCTCAAAATCTACAAAGACCAGAACATAAAGTGACTTCCCTTTTTTTCCCTAAATGATGTTTATGGAAAATAACTAACTGAATGAATGAATGAATGGATTATCTCAATATTCAGGCTTATACAGTAATTACCTGGGTGAGTAGAAAAACAAAGTTACTGGGAGAAGAGGGAGACCAGGTAGCAATCAGCACAAGTGAATTAAAGGGAAGCCACTACCCTCAGCTCTAGAATGTTCCCCAGTAGCATTCATGGCTCAGGTTCATAGCTGACAGTGGCCCAACCAGGGCAAGAGTTTGCCAATATGACTGAGAGTGAGAATGGGTTAAATGTTGATGGTATTTGCAGGGGAGTGGTTTTAGATGATGAAAGACAGATGTCTGATGGCAGAAAGAGGGGAAATCCAAAATGACTTGAACTCTCCTTTCTCACTTTTCTGAGCTAGAGGCATAGGAAAATGTTGGAGAAGGTGGCAAATCAATCTGTCAGTCAGCCCAAGGCAGTGGAATTCTGTCAAGCCTTGTGTGGTAGAACTGCTGTAGATCAAATCTCAGCTCAGCAGTCAGTTCTCACTTTCAGGCAGTGTTTCTGAGTGGGCCTTGGAGAGCAGCTCTGGAAAGAGCCTCGAGAGCCAACCCTCCGGGGCTGGCTTCCCCCTCCCCTGCAGTTCATCCTGCTGCTTCGCCATACCACCCGTGTTTCCCGAGAGGCAATCCTCTAGCTTGTGGACAGTTCATGTTTTACTGTCTTAGCACATCGGTGTGCATGTCTCCCTGACTACACACAGAATTCTTAGCAGGTAGGGATCATATCTTCATTTTTTTTGTTATTCTTAGAAACGTATTTATTACAAGTGCTCTTGTTTTCTTTCAGTTATATTGAGTTTTTTTAAATTGAAGTTTAGTTAATATACAGTATTATATTAGTTTCAGGTGTGCAACATAGCAGATGCAGCAATTTTATACATTACAAAATGCTCACAATTGTTACCAAAGTCATTACAATATTAATGACTGTATTCCCTATGCTGGACATTTCATCCTCTGACTTATTTATAATCAGAAGTTTGCACCTTTTTATCTAATTCACATATTTCACCCATCCCTCCATCTCCCACCCTAATGACAACCATGAGTTTATTCTATGTATTTCAGTTTATTTCTGTTTTATTTGTTCATTTTTGAAAAATTCCACCTACAAGTGAAATCATGGTATTTGCCTTTCTCTGTCTCATTAATTTCATTTAGCATAATATCCTCTAGGTCCATCCATACTATTGCAAATAGCCAGATTTCATTATTTTTTATGGCTGAAGATCATTCCATTGTATATATGTACCACTTCTTCATCTGTTCATCTACTGATGGGCACTTGCTTCCATGTCTTTACTACTATAGATAATGCTGCAGTGAACATAGGAGTGCATATATCTTTTTGAATTAGTGCTTTTGTTTTCTTTGAGTAAATACCCAGGAGCAGAGTTTCTGGGTCATATGGTATTTCTATTTTTAGCTTTTTGAGAAACCTCCATACTGCTTTCCACAGTGGCTCCTCTGATTTACATTCTCATGAACAGAGCCCAGGGGACCCTTTTCTCCACATCCTCACCAACACTTGCTATTTCTTGTCCTATTGATATTAACCATTCTGACTGGTGTGAGGTAATATCTCATTGTGGTTTTGATTTGCATTTCCCTGATGATTAGTGATGTTATGCATCTTTTCATGTGTCTGTTGGCCATCTGAGTATCTTCTTTAGAAAAATGTCCATTCAGGTTCTCTGCTCATTTTTTAATCAGATTATTTATTTTTTTGGTGTTGAGTTGTATGAGTATATATAATTTGGATATATATCATATCTTATCAAGTATATTCTCCCATTCAGAAATAGGTTGCCTTTTCATTTTGTTGATGGTGTCCTTTGCTGTACAGAGGCCTTTTAGTTTGATGTAGTACCGTTTATTTATTTTTGCTTTTGTTTCACTTGCCTGGGAAGACATCCAGAAAAAAATCACTCCACCCGATGTTTGAGTTTACAGCCTATGTTTTCTTATGGGAGCTTCACAGTTTCAGGTAAATTTAAGTCTAATAGCTTAACTTACATATGTTGTGAAATAATTACCACTCTAAGTTTCATTTATATCCACCATCTCATAAAGATGTGAAACATGTTTATCATTTACTTTTTTAAAAGATCAAAAAGCAGAGAATCAAAAGAGAAAGAAACAGAGAGATGGGGGAGTGTGGGGAGAGATTAAAAAACACTGGAAAAAAAATGTACAAGCAAGATGACAATTATTTCTATTAAGCTATTTTTATGTTCTTATTTTTTTTCTAAACACAATTTTGCATGATGCTATTTTTAGCTTAACATTTTGCAAAGACACTTTTAAGGGCTGCATAATGTTCTATTTTATAAATTACTTAAAACCTCTCTAATGTTCAATATCATTCCCTCCCTTTTATATGCTGTGACATCTAAATGGGAAAGGATAGCTCTGGATAATTCTTTTAAGGACCTCCACTGAGTAGGACCCCTATATTTAGTTCACAGAGTTGCTGTGACAATTGAGGAGAACGTACACAAAATGTCTTTATGGGGGTGGCTCATAGTGTTCGACTGGACAGTGTAGCTGGGTTCACAGGTGGTGCCAGGTTGGAAAGAGCTTGGCCCTTGGGGAGGCAGCCAGACTTTGGTTCAAACCCCAAACTACTGTTGCTTGCCACATCACCTCGGTCAATTTAGTTAACATCTCTACTTTTTCGTGAAAATTACAGCATCTATGTAGAATAGATAATAAATGAGAGTTATGAAAGTTAAGAAAATAGTAACTATTCTGAAAACTATTTTGAATACAAACATCAAACATGGTTTCTGTCCATGGGTGTGACGTGTGTGTTTGCAGGAGGAGGAGGTTGGTGAGTCAACTTCAAATGTATAGTTGTGCCTTGTGTAGAAATAGGTAATGGAGAGAAATAAGAAAGCAGCTACTTCTTCTTAGCCATTTTTATCTAAGAAGAGTTTAGTCTTTGTTTAGAGAAGATAGATAGCTGGGAGAATTTGGTTTGGGGGTGAGCCCATGAGAGGGCTGGACTAGGTCAGGAAGCCAGGGTCACAGGGATGGAGGGTTAGAAGAAAGGAAACAGTGTTCTGCTTTCCCTTTCTGTTCACCCCAAGACCTGGAGTCTGTTTGATCAATCATTCACCTTATTAGCTCCCAGACTCCATTTGGTGGGGGCAGCACTGAGCAATACTGGTTCATTTTACATTTATAGATCACCATTCCTCCAGTGCCCTTAATCTTTGCTGGGCAATGCAACTTTTCCTGTTATTTATCATGGAAAGCTGAAAGAAGTAAACTAAATTGTGCCACCCCTTGTGTAGGAACTAAGACATTTTATAAGCAGCAATCATTTGACCACATAACTATTTGGTAATGATCCTTTTTAGGAGCAGATGTTTATATTTGTTTAATCAGAGAGTTAGTATTACACTTCACTGACTTTTGTATTAAGATTATCTATAACTTCTACCTTTTTTACATGGAAACCTAAGTACTGGGTTAAGCCTGTTTCAGTGACAGTCTTGCCAAATGAGTTATGTTTTGCAATGAGCAAAAACAAACAGGAAAAAAACAGGCTTTAGCATGAGAAAGACCAATCTTCAACTCTGTTTATATCATTTGCTGGCTTTGCAGCCTTAAGCAATCTGAGGGCTCGGTTTCTCATCTCTACAGTGGGATATTTACAGTCCTCCATATGGTTGTTATGAAGATTAAATGAGATCATTATGTATAAAGCACTTAGCACAGTGCCTGGCATATTACAATTGCTCAATAAATGTTAACATTCTAATTCTCCCCCTTTCCTTCCTTCATTTCTTGCAATAATCTGTGCTCATGGCCATTTGACTACCAGCGGAACTGAGGAGCAACAATGTCAATGTCAGCAGACACAGCTTTGCTACATATTACTGGGGTGAACTTGGGTCTATTAGTCATCTCTTAAGTGTCCTCTCTGTAAGCAATGGGGGTGATGGCCACTAGCAAGCTAACTGGTGAGGCATCACTGGATCAAGGAAGTAATGAATGAGAGAGTGCCCTTTAAAAGATAAGTCCTGATTCTTGTAATGTTTTTAGTAGCCATCCAGGGACTAGGAAAGTAACTGATCTTTGCTCCCATTTGTTATGGAATGAATCTTTCTTTATGTTTCCCCAAAATTCAGATATTGAGGCTCTAACCCCCAATGTGATGATATTTGGAGGTGGGACATTTGGGAGGTAATTAGGGTTAGAAAGAGATCCCTCTACACACACACACACACACACACACACACACACACACACACACACACACACACGAGCACAAGAAGCACACTAAGGAAAGGCCATGTGTGGATATATCCAGAAGTCTACCCACTGGGAAGAGGGCTCCATCAGATCAGGAACTGAACTGGTGGCACCTGCTTTTGGACTTACCAGCTGCCAAAACTGTGAGAAATAAATGTTGTTTAAGCCACCCAGTCTGTGGTATTTTGTTATAGTGGCCCAAGCTAATATATCACTCTTTAAATTGCCAGTCACTCCCAGTAGAAATTCTTTCAAGGAGAATCCCTAATGGCTTAAAGCCTCTGGGGCAGTGGTTCTCCACTTTGGCCAAGCACTGGTATCATAGGAATGGTTTTTTTAAAAATGAAATGAAACAAAGCAATGCCGAGGTCCCAGTCCTAGTGATTCTGAGTTCATCAGACTGGGGAGCACTTTGGGCAAGAGCCATGTAAGAGCCCCCTGGGGTGACTCCAGCACGCAGCCGAGGCTGGGGAGCACTATGCTAGCATGATCTGAGCTGTTGCTTTACCACTGCTTCTCGGACTTTTACTGTGCGTAAAGATCTCCTGGGTATCTTGTTAAAATTCTGGTTCTGACAGAGAGTGTTTGCAGGGTAGCCTGAAAATCACTTCTAATTAGCCCCCAGGGGACGCCCATGCTGCTGGGCTGTGGACCATACTTCGTGCGGTCAGAGTTTATCAGAGGTTGACAGACTAGGGTCCCCTCCAGCTCACTGTCTGCTTTTGTATGGCTCACAAACTAAGAATGGTTTTTACACTTTTAAATGCTTTCTAATAAATCACAAGAGGAATAATATTTCTTGATGCCTGAAAATGACATGCAACTCAAATTTCAGTGTCCATGAATAAAGTTTTACTGGAATATTGCCAAATTCATTTTTTTGTGTATAGCTGCTTTTGTGTTGTAACAGAGTTGAGTTGTGACACAGACTAAATGGTCTGCAAAGACTGAAATATTTATATTTGGCCCTTTATTGAAGAAGTTTGCCAACCCCTCAAGTAAAGGGTTACTTGGACCCACAAGGGAGTAGATATTACCCACTAGAGTTTTTTTTTCCCACTGATACCAGGACCTCATAGCACCAGCCTCCTGCCTGTTGGCATCAGACTCAAAGATGTGGACCTTCTTTTCCTTTCTCATGGCGCTGTGCCCGTCACTTCAGGTCTACCATGCTGTGTATGTCAGAGTTTCTGCCATTGCCCCTCTTAGGGGAATGATTGACAGAACTGATATTCTCTGGCTCTTGCTCAGCCTCACAGCAAGGCACGGTCTATGTGTTTGTCTCCCCAGAATTCATATGTTTAAATCCTACCCCAGAGGTGATGGTATTAGGACCTGGGGCTTTTGGGAGGGGACCAGCTCTTGAAGGCTCTACATTTAGAATTCGCTTGTCCCTTTTCATGTGATGACACAACAAGAAATCATTATTTTGTAGCGTTGGAAGAGGGCCTTCACCAGAGCCTGAGAAATAGATTTCTGTTGTTTATAAGCCACCCAATCTGTAGCATTTTGCTTAAGAAGTCTGAATGGACAAAGACATACTATTATACAATCAAGGTGTTCTCATCCACGTGAGACTTCCAAGTGTGTGAAGCAGAACTTGGATTTAAAACTTTGAGAACAAAAACAATGATTTCTCTTTATTAATTGACAATCCCTTGAAAATTGGCATTAAAATTTATGTCTTTCTGCCTAGAAGCAGATTAATCTTGCCTGCTTTAAAATAAAATGATAAAATGTCTATAGAGATTTTCATCAGTACGGGAGCTTGCTGGCTTCGAATGGTACCCACAAATACAATTCTTTCTTCATCATGTAATCTCAGCTATATCTCTATCATGAGAGAAAATGATTTAAGCATTATGCTCATCTTATCTTAATATCTAATATGTTTTTAGAGAAGTTTATAAGCCTGAAATCCTCAAAAACAAACTACAGTTAATACATAAACGAAAAAAATCTGCCAAGTGGTAGAAAAATAACTGCAGAGGAAGCTCTTTAAGTCTGTGCCCCTGAGTTTACAGAGACCTGGCTACAGGCACACTCATAATTTATCTGTTTCATATTCAAAGGATGGCAAAAGCTATTTCTGAGAGTGTTTATGCTGCCAATATCTTTAAAAAATCTATCTTATGAAAAATCTTGAATCGCATCCAAGAAAATAAACCTGTTCTAGTTAGTCTTCCCGATGGTTCCAGGTCAAAACTAGTCAACATGATTGTCTCTGCTTGGGGGTTTGTTAGGAATCACTGCCATCACTGCTGGTTTACATGGTGAGTTCTCTATTATTTTTGGCTCTTAACAGCCATAACTAGTCCAGAGGTGCTGACTAAGCTCACCATAATAGGGCAGCTTCCTTCCAGCCCAGTCACTGTAAAAACTAATGTGTCAAGAAAGATTTACTAACTAATGCTTTTCTCTGAGCCCTTGATTTCAGGCACACACTACTCTTTCTTTGTTTCAGGTACTGGCATGGTTAATCAAAATAATCATATAAAAATAAAGAAAGTAAATACAATTAATAAAAATTTAAAAATCATGGATGGATTAAGTAATTCAGACACTTATCTGTTATAATAATCTTATGAAATATGTGTGATTATTTCTAGAATAGTTAAGTGACTTGCCCAAAGCCATAGTTATTTCATTGAAGAGGCAAAATTCAAACCCCAGGCTCAGTGACTCCAGAAATGAAACCTTTAGTGCGAATCTATGTTTACTCCTCTGACAGAGTAACTCTCAGACCTCACTGTTGGAGTCTGTTGGCACAGACTTGGGGGGTTCTGCAGGTTGGGTCCCCTTCTTGAAGATTTGTAATGTACACTAGACAACTCCAGGTTTATTAGTGGCTTATTCTTTTATTCCTTAAATTTGTTTTCTCATGGGCCCTTGCCCTTTCCCTGCTTCTATTTTAAATAAAAACTTTAACAGTCTGCAAAACACACTTTGGGAAATGTTGCCTGGTATTAATGCCATCTGCATTTGAAATCGATCGAGAAAATATTCCAGGAAAAGAGGGAGAAAACAAGAAGAGGGGGGGAGGTAAAGGAGAGAGAAAAAGAGGAGTAAAAACAAAGAGAAAAACACGTATATCCTGAATTATTTGACACAAGACAAAGAGGAAAGGGCACACTGTGGTCGAAAACGTTTGTTTGGCAGCTCACTCATGGGTTAAGAGCATCTTAAGATAAATTGAGTTTTTAATATGCTAATATTTTGGAGCAATTTAAAAAAAAGCTTTGGTAAGCAGCCAAAACATCATTCATTGTATTTAAGTTCCTGATGGAGGGATACCAAGAATGGGAAGATACTGTCTCTTCCGTCCAGGGTATCATAAAACATTAAGACATAAAAGACAAGGACACCAGGAATATCATAGAATAATAGCATAGAGTGCATGACAAGTGCCCTTGGAAATGCATGAGGACTGAGCCACAATAGTTTAGAGGAGACTTATTTGGCTGTGTGACAGCAGAGGCACTCATCAGTATTCTAGTTCTCAGAAACTGCTGCTGTGAGTCATGCTTCCAGGGCTCAAACCTGGGCTCTGTCACTTCTTAGCTGTGGGTCTTTAGGCAGCTTATCCCATCTGTACCTCAGTTGGTAATGAAAAGAGAACCTACCTCATAGTGCTGCCTCATTGGGAAGACTGGAGTGCCTAGAACATTCCTGGCACACAGTACACTTTACAAGTGTCAGTTATTATTATATTTTAAATTACTTTTCTGAAATAACCTGGTGAAAAAATTGAGATCTGGGAAACAGAGAAAAGCCCTGAGAAGGCTATGAAAAGCCAAGATGGACAAAGCTAGAAGTCATATTTTGCTCTGACCTGTATGCAGAAGAGAAGGAAGGGAAGACTGGGAGGAATTCAGGGTTTGAGTGGCTGGAGAGGGCCATGTCATCCGAGAACTGGGACTTGGCAACTCACCAAAGTTCACCAGGATGACCAAGCATCCCAAAGATGGTAGCTGGAGTTGTGAGCATGTTGGCCTGGAAGTGAGAGGGCAACAGGCCATAAAGAAACACCCAGCTTACAAGAGCCCAAACCACTGGCATCTCCCACCCTGGACTGTCGGTCCAGCAGCCGTCCACCTATCCCAGCTAACCACACTTGCATAAGGTGAGGTAGAGGAGGGATGTCAGAGGGCAGAAACTTGGGAGAGAGTCCATTCTCTAAGGATTGAAGAGATAGTGTTAATTTTATCTCCAAAAAAAAAAAAAAGAGAGAAAAAAATACGTTCAGCTACACTGAAATTCTGTTTATATCTTTTGTTGGCAGAGGGCAGCTTATCATTGTTTGTCCCACAGATGTCTTTGGAAATTGCCAGCCAATTAAAATGCACAAAGTTAGCAAAATTGGTTACTCACTTTCTCAAAAATGTATACTGAATGTGCCGTAAATGAGCTTGCTTTCAGAAGTTCAGTGAAGTATACAGATTCCAGTTACTGGTAATGACTTAAAATAAAGCAATAAAAATGCCACAGCTGAAGGTGGTTTTTACCCTTTACTTTTAGTTCTTGATGTGGCTCACTGAAAACTGTAATTGAAAAGACTGGTTGAGTTATGACTGCCAAAATCTGTCTTTGTTAGCGTGGAACTAAGAGGTGGTGTAAAGGTGGGGACTGGTGGAAAGCGAAGGAGGGAACAGGCTGCTATGGACAAGGGAGGTGATGCACTTGTTTCTAGATTTCTCATCAGAATTAGTGGTGGGTAAATCCCTAGGGTTTTTTGACAATCTGTTTCCCAGAGACTGAGATTAGAGTTTCTCTAATATCAGCTAGTTCACACTGTAATTGCATTCCCATTTAAAAACATATCCACTTGAACAATGTTACTAAACCTTGCAACAAAATTTACAATAATTGTAAGGGAAATACGACTGCTCTTTAATCCACATAGGTCCATATATCCAAAGAACAAATTAAAGAGAAATTCATCCCAGGAGATTTTAAAATAAATGACCAGAGAAAACTGGAACACTGGGCTCAAAGTAAGGCGATAGAAAACTCCAGAAAATGATACTTAAAAAAAAAAATAGGCTACCTTAAAAAAATATGTACCTGGAGCACATAAAAGCAACATCTCCAAGTGTTCATTCCTTAAAGTCAGTGGTTCTCAACTGGCTGTTACCACTGTAGAGAGTGGGTGTTGCTGGCATCTTGTGGGTGGAGGTCAGATGCTGTTAAGTGCCCTGCAATGCACAAATGGCCCCCACAACAGAGACTTATCCAATTTTGCAGCCTAAAATGGCCATCATACCAAGATGGAAAACTACTCTGTGTTATGCAGGGTTTCTCCAAATCCAATGTTTTTCTGGTTAGAGAAAATTGTTGGCATATTGTCCAGAACCTTCCCAGAATTTTTTCTCTTTTTCGCAGTATTGGGGAATATCATGTAGAAGTTGCATAAAACATGAATGTACAGATTAATGAATGACTATATCTTGGACATTTACATAACCACCACCTGGGTCAAAAAAATAGAGTACTGTCAACAACCCAGAACCTCACCCTGTACCCCTGTCCTTCTTGCCAGTTAGGACCTTTTCTCTCCCTTTGTTCTCCTGACTTGGTTCCTAGCTTTTCTTTGTAAATCACCACCCAAATATTTACCTTTAGACATTGGTGAGCCCTGTCCATGCTGTTGCATGTTATAGTAATACACTCACTTTCATAGTGTGATATTCATTGTATGATCACAATTCATCCATTCTATTGTTAATGGGTGTTTGGGTTTTCAGTTTGAGGCTATTACACATAATGTTGCTATAAGCATTGTTATATATACACCCTGAAGCATATGAGCACACTGTTCTGTTGGGTTTATACTTAGGAGTGGAACTCCTGGGTCATATAGGAGATAAGGATCTTCAGCATTAGTAGAAAATATCAAACTCTTTTCATAAGTGGTTGTAAAAATTTATGCTTTCACATGCTGTACTTGAGAGTACTAATTATTGCACATTTTCTCCAACACTTGGTATTGTCAATCTTTTTAATCTTAGCCATTTTGATGTGTAGTAGTACCATATTGTGGTTTTAATTTGCATTTCTCTAAGATTTCATTGCTTTTTATGCCCTTCTGGAAAGGTAGAACCAAATCTAAACAGTTAAGTACTACCGTCCTACCTAGAAAGGGCCTTTTGAATCCAGTCTTTAGGAATGCCTTCTTGATGGCCTTCAGTAAGCCATATTTGGGAACTGTAACCTAGAGTCAAAGAATGATGTTTAGTTTGCGCAGGGTTGCCAATAGAAATCACTTAAATAATCAGTTTTAATCAGTAGCTAATGCACATGGGGAAAAATAACTGAGGTAGAGAATAGAATATTTAGTGTACTACAATTATTTGTTGATCATTTATCTCTCTCTAAGCTTTTCCCTTATCATGGGTCTATCATCCAAAAACATTCTCACTGAATATGAATGCCCACATTGTGACTCTAATTGCACCTGTCCTATAGATTTAGCTCACATTTGTTTTTCTTCATGAAGGTTTTTTAGATAGCTCCACATCTCTTCTGTCATACTGTCTATACTAAACCACAGTAATGCCCATACTATGATGGATAAGGCTAGCACCCAATCACTTGACCCATTCCAACAGGCTTCATAAATGGTATTATACATTCAGGGACCATCAACTGGTCTAATAGAAAGTCCTGAAGTGAAGTTCAAGGGAAGTATGCACAGCAAGGAATGATGTCTTCCATCATTTTGTCTTCCATGATACAAAGGAAGAATGAGAGTAAAGAGACTTCACTTCTTCCAAACCCGAGGAATGCACTTTCCCACTCGTCTCAGGAAGGAAAGGGTTCATCATTGCCTCACTGGCACTGAAATTATATAACCCAAATGAAGACAATCACTTCTCAGAATTGACAATAATCCTTTTCATGTTGATAAGCACCTGGTCTTTAGCTGCAAAATTCTGTCATTTGCCCTCCTACTAAGTAATTTTTTAAATAAAATCACATTATACTAACATATGGGATTGTTTGACTCTCCACGTAAAGCTCACTTCAGCAACTTTCTCTTTTAACAATCATATCAATGATTGGAAAAGGAAGTAAGGTAGAGAGGCATCTTATATATATGTCACACTCTCATAAATGGTGGAATAATCAAGTTTTAATCACAAAACATCTATAATGAGGGTTTTGAAGAGCCTATTCATACATTTGAATCTTTTTTCACCAGCCTCTCTTACCAAATTCTGTAGCAGACAGTGAGGAGACTGTATTTATGGCTCATTAATAAAGATTGCTTTCTCAAAAGCATGTCTTTTACATAATCATGAAGGCGAGGGAATTTTTAAAGGAACTATGTCATTGCATAAGTGATTGATGTATCTGATCAGCAATGATTCCATTCTTAACTCAACTGAGATTTTATATTTGAATAATTCCTGCAAGTATATCTTCTGTGCAAATATACTTTTGATTGGTAATAAATGTTACTAGTTATTTAGTCTTCAGCCTGAAGACGGATCTGATATGATCTTAGGTCTTTTATGAGTGGTCTTGATTGGTATTCCAAAAATTCACATTGGAAGGCTGCAAAAGGAATTGTCTGACATACCACCTGAGGGAACAATGGGAAGAACCTGCAGACAGTGGATGAAACAGTCACTTCAGCAATTACAGGATGTGAGAAAAAATAGGCTTCTCCCCTGTGTCTGAGAGCAGTGAGAAAAATTTCTTCTCTATTTTCTTCCTGATTTATCAAAAACCGATCCAAGAACCTCTTAAAGACTCTTTCTTGTTTGCAAGTTTGTAAAATGGTACCATTAAAAACTTTTAGTAGTATTTCTAAGCTGTGTGGTTTTCTGAAGAATATTCCCAGACTCAAAAAAAAGATCAGTGATCTTGACATTTAACTGCCCGGCTTTAAGGCTGTCAAGCTATTAATGATCACCTTTAACATTTTCACCGGACCCCATTACAACTACTGTTGCAGGACCAGTACCAGCTGCCATCCCTGGGGCCTCGCCGCATTCATTGTGCCGACGTGCTTTGTATGTATCATCTCATTTTATCCTCATAATCCATGGGAGTATTATTCTATGGACCTTTTATATGTAGAAATCAGATTTAGATAAATTTAAATAACTGCATGAGGTAATCCAGGCAAAATGTTGGTAGCGCCTAGGATTGAGCCAAGACTTTCTGATTGACAAAACCCAAGGTTTTTAACTACAGAGATATTCTGCTTCTAATCTGCTATGGAGTTAAAATCCATTAGAACTGTGGTCAAGCTCATTAGAACTGTGTCTAAAGGTAAAGTATATATGCATCGGGTTTAAGGACTTCTGAAAGCAATGTCTCTGAGCTTTAGAGCAGTGGGTTCCAGTCAATGTTGTGGATGGCAGAATATTAGGTCTATGAAACCACATGCAAAATACTTTACTATCTACTTTACTACATTTCAGATGTGTGTATTCAGAGGTAACAATTTATTTACCTGTGAAAATGAATTCATAGTCTGTTTTATTTGTTAGTGGAAGGAAGCATAGTATAGCAGTGTGGTTAAGCACTCATAGTTTAGAGCCGGATTTCCTGGGTTCAAATCCCTGCTGTCACTTTCCAGCTGGGCGTGTCCTTTGGAAAATGGCCTAATCTATGTCTCAGCTTCCTCGAATGTAGAATGAGTTTAACAATAGCAGTTTAACAATAACCAACTTCATAGGCTTTTTTGAGGATAAAGTGAATTTAATTTGCATAACAGAGCACTTCCCAGTTCCCACAGTCAGCACTGCAGGTTTCCTTGGGTGCCAAATGCCTCTAACTACATAACAAACTATCCTTAGGAGGTGTGCAAGTACTTTGGACTGACCTAAAACTGTTAAGAACCACTGCTCTAAAACAGGTAAATTGAGACACCTTGTTTGGTTCCTTTTGCATCCTTCCAGGTTATTAATTGTTCTAGATAGTTCAGAATGCTGGATAGATATCCTGCAGTGAGGTGCTATTGTACAGTGTGTTAGGAATTTACATGCATATGATTTCCACTTAGGTAATGAATCAAAGCCAGTAAAAAATGATGCCTTCTCTGGAAATTAACATGTAATGGATAGACAACATCTGAACATAGTGGACAAAGAAAATATTTAAAGAAATACATTCTTTTTTAAATAAATGTTTCATTTTTAAGATTGGAGAAGTAGATCATTATTCTTTTTTTGTTTGTTTCATTGACTCCATTTCTACAATGTACTTCTCCCCCTGTGCATACATACATACAAGTAAATAATTTCCCCATCAAGTGATTTTTAAACTCAGATGGTACTTGTTACTTTTCTTGTTGACTGGAAACAGGTCTATGCTCTGAAAGCTATTTGATAAGCCCCTGTATTTATTTGTATTCAAAGATTCTGCTGTAGTCCCCTAAAAGTCATTTCTTGGCAGTCTTGGGTAATTACAGACGAAAAGGCTAGGAGAGTAATTTTTTCCCCTACAGAAAAACTGAGGAAGTTATTGCTGAAGGTAGGTAGGATTCTAACCCAGGCAAATAAGAACATAATTAAAGACAAGAAAAACAATTTGGCTATGGCTCATGCAAAGTAGAGGACCCTAAGATTCTCTAAGAAAACCTTCACTCCCATGCACCCCTCCAAACACACACACCAGCCCAAATGTGCAACAGAATGAAAATCAAGGCAGCAGACAGCTCAGACATCAGCATCCTGAAATTTGAGGACTGAGGCACCATGTCATACCATCCTCACCTGGGCCAACTGGAAGTGTCCTGTGGGATTTGTTAATAAAGCCTGAACAATGAGCAGGAACTAACGAAATGAGGTGATACAAAGAAATGCTAGACATTTCCTGCTTTTCCTCTCACATGGAAGGACAATACACTCATCATTGATGCAGGAAAGGAAAATACATTCCGTGTTTGTATTTGCATGTGACGTACATTCGAAAGGAATGTCCTGCCTGTCTGCATTTGTGGCACCAAAAGGGAAGGAGGAACAGCTCCTTTATTCCTCTGCTTGTTCCTTAGAATACTTTTCATGGATACACAGGTGCCATCCTCTGTGTCCCGAGGACATTTTCTTTTCCGCCTTCTGCACACTACAGGAACAAAAAAGGGGGCTGACTACTTCCGCACAATGTCTTTGTTGTATCTCCAAAAAACTCTTTTTTAAAGAGCAACGATTCTCACAATTGAATGTGCATTAATCACCTCAAGTCCTTGTTAAAATAAAACTGCTGAGCCTCATCCTCAGAGTTTCTGATTCAGTAAGTCTCAGGTGAGGCCTGGGAGTTTGCATTTTTAACAGGTTCCCGGTGATGCTGATGCTATTGGCTGTGGGATTGTACTTTGAGGAACACTGGTGCAGAGATTCATGCTAAAGGCCCAGAGATTCCCAAACTTTGCTGTCATCTAGAGATCGGTAAAACTACGGATGCCTGGCATGGCCCCAGCAATTCTGATTGGAATAGGGTGTGACCCGAGCCTTGGGATTTTGCAAAGCCCATGTGATTCTAAAGTGCAGCAAAGTTTGGGAACGGGGATATTAAACTATACTTCTCTCTGCCTCTCCTTGTAACTAACATCTAGCAAAATCCTAATCCAAAGTTTTAATGCTCTTTTCCCCTTATCCTTCCATTTTACTAGCATTTAGCAGGCAAAAGACCCAACTGCAGATCAGTCCATTTTAACTTCCTTAAAAGAAGTGTATTTTAAACTTCTTTATCCATGTTGTTGTGTACTTCTGGAGAAAATAATGCAATCACACATACCGATGCAATGGCACACTACAAATTCACTGTCTCATAGATCAGCAGGGTCCTCAGTTTCCAAATGTCATTACGTAAGACTTTATTCCATTTATTTATTGTCACACTCACTTTCTCACATAAGAACTCTCTTGTTCTCTCATTTCTCATATTTTTTTTCAAGCTCTTTCAACATCTTAAAATCTATCTCAGTGGTGCTCAACTGGAGACACTTTTTTCTCCCAACAGGTAATTTGGAATTGTCTGGAGATAATTTGGTTGTCACAAATGGGGCAAAGGTATATGCTAACAGCATCTAGTGTGGGTAGAAGGCAGGGATGCTGCTGAACACCATACAAGACGTAGGACAGCCATCATGACCTGAAGTCATTCAGCTCAAAACATCAACAGTGATGCAGATGAGAAACACTAGTGTCCATCCCACCTTCCTCAACTCTCCAGACAGCCACCACTTGAACTTCACAAAGAAAAGAGTCCACAAAAAAAAGAATGGGGAAGTTGGGGTTCCTATGGCCAGGATCCTCACTGAACTTAAACCACCTGATGATGTAACTGGCCTGTTGCTAGGCTACCGCTTCCACACCTTTAGGCAATAAGCTATTATTGCGCTATATAGAGAGCTCAGCCCAGTGCTCTGGGCAGACGCAGAGACACTAGTGTTTGACCTACAGCTGGGAGAACAAGCTGGGTAATAAACCCTTTCACCCCAAAGAACGTTTAGCTGTCAATTTCTTTGGTCACACTGAATCCATAGCGAACTTGCCAGGGGCTGAAACCCATTGGCAAGACAGATAGTATCTGTCTTAATTGATCTTAATGTCCAGTAGAAGAGACACACATTAATTAAATAACCCCACACACAAATATTAATTACGAAATGTGATCAATGCTAAGCAAGCCTCTCACTGGTGAAAAATGACCTAGAAAAAGGGGTCAGAGAAGCTTCTCTGAGACAGTGTGAGCTTCGGATTGAACGTGGTTTGTTGGGCAGCAGTGGTGACACAGGGGACGACCACTCCAGGCAGCGGGAGCAGCACGAATTAGGGCCTTGAGGCCTAATGTCTGAAACATGCCTCTTTGGGCGACGTAAGAGAAGGTCAGTGATGCTGGAGGCAGGTGAGAGGGAGAGGCTGCGCAGAAATGAACAGGGAGACTAGCGGGGGTGGGGGGGGGTGCGCAGTTCTTTCTTTCTTTCATTAATTCAGCAAATAAATATGGAGCACTTCCTGTGAGCCAGACCCTCCTCTAGATAGAGGAGATTTAAGCACTTGAGTTTATATTACTGCGGGTGAGACAGGCAATAAACAAAAAAAGAAGAAAAATATGTTGTATGCTAGTTAATGATCACTGCTGAAGAGATAAATTAGACGAGGGGAAGAGGGACTATGATGGGAGTGGTAAGTTTCTGTTTTTACAGAGGGTCTGACATTTGGGTGCACCTGAGGAGAGTGAAGGAGCGGCTCTGCAAGGGGAGGCCCCTGTCCTGGCAGACGGCTGGGCAGAAGCCGCGGGAGGAAGCCTGCCTGCTCAGTCCGAGGAAGAGCAGCGAGGCCGGTGTGGCTGAGGCAGGATGAGTGAAGGGAGGAAGAGAAAGGGCAGACAGGTTTTTAATCGCCCTTTACTGGCAGAGGGGATTACAAATATGTCCCAACAATATGCTGTCTGCAAAAAAAAAAAAAAAAAACTCACTTGAAATATAATGATACAGGCAAGCTGCTAATAAAAGGATGGGAAAAGATGCGTCATGCAAACATTAGTCAAAGAAAAGCAAGAGTAGCTACATTAACATAAGATAAAGTAGACTTTGGGCCCAAGAAAGCAGATGTGCCCCACTTGGGCCACCCCGGTGGTGCTGAGAATCTGAGGCGGGCCAGCTAGTGCGCACCTGCCATGTCGCAGCTGTTGCACATGGAGATTTTGGGCACACGGTCCTCGGCTGCCTCGACAAATAGCGTCTGCTGGGCCTGTGCTGCGATGTGTCCATTGTGGTCAAAGGCCAGGCCTTCGCGGCCCACCGGGCTGTTCTGGTCTCTACTTCCGGAACCCGTTCTGCGATAACAACAAGAGTGCCTTCAAGCTGTCCGGCACACTGCTGCCTGCCGGCTTTCAGCAGATCCTGTCCTTCTACTACTCGGGCAGGCTGACGACCAGAGAGCAGCCTGTGGCCATGTTTGCGGCTGGCTTGCTGCACATCGTGGTGCTTACCGACCCCATGCTCAAGATCAGCTCACTCCACTGAGACTCACAGGCTGCCTGATGGAGGACGCCCCTTCTGCGCCCCAGGGTCCCTGCACCCAGCTGCAGCCGGCTGCTGCCCTACCTGTCAGTGTCCACCCTCATGCCAATCCCACTGCTGACCGAGTGAAGCACGAGGCCATGGAGCTGCTGCCAGCTGTCGGCCTGGGTCTGGCCCCCAAGTGCCCACTGGAGCCGAGGACCTGGGATGGCACGACGGTGGTAGCAGGCTCCCAGGGTGGCTGTGGGCTGTCCCCTCTCAAGCTGCCCCAGGTCTCCTACAACTGGGAGCACCCAGCAGGTGCCCTGCTCCCTGGGGGAGCAGACCAGCCTGTGCGCCCACAGCCTGCCCACCACCGGCAGCCCCACCTCTGACCATAATGAGGAGGATGAGGGCGACAAGGCCTATGACACTGTGGTGGGGGCAGCAGCACTGCCAGATACATATCAAGGCCACCGGCAGCTACTCCGAGCAAGAGAAGCCAGCGCCTGTGCTGCTGGGGAGTTGCTCCTGCGTCCTCACCGCTGTGAACTCCTGGCCCTGCCCAGCAGCCTCCTCAGCCTAACTGGGTACGGCTGCCACCCCAATCTCTACTCGTGGGGCACCTGGCAAGAAGCTGAAGATAAACAAAACACACAAAACACCTCTACCTAAATGTATAAAAATTTACTTAAAGTGGATCATGAACTTAAGTGTGAAATTCAAACTATAAAACTTTTAGAAGAAAATATAGGAAAACAAGGAACCTAGGACAAGTCAAATAGTTGTTAAACTTGACACTAAAAGTATGATCCATAAAAGAAAAATTAATGAATTGGACTTTGAAATAAATTTATGAAAAGTGAAAACTTCTGCTCTGTGAAAGACCCTGTTAAAAGTATGAAAAGACAAGGTACAGAGAAAATGTAAACCACATATTTGACAAAGGACTCACATCTCGAGTATATAGAGGACCCTCTAAATAGCAAAAAAATCAACAATCCAACTTAAAAATGGACAAAAATAACAGACATTTCATCAGAGAAGTACATATGGCGCATATACACATGAAAAGATGTTCAATATTATTAGCCATTGGAGAAATGCAAATTAAAATCACAATGAAGTATCAATACCCACCTATCAGAATAGCTAAAATGAAAAAAAAGACTACTGGCAATATTAACTTCTGGTGAGGATGCAGAGATTCCAGATCATTTATACATTGATGTGTGAATGTAAAATGGCAGAGCCACTCTAGATAACTGGTGTTTCTTAAAAAACTAAACATACAACTACTCTATGATGCAGCAAGTTCACTTCTGGGTATTTATCCCAGAGAATAAAGGTTATGTTTGTACATAAAACTTATGTATGAATGTTTATAGCAGCTTTACTAGTAAATAATCCCAAAGTAGAAACAACTCAGATGTCCTTGAGTGGGCAAATGGTTAAACAACTGGTGCTATGTCCATATAATGGAATACCACTCAACAATGAAAAGGAATGAACACACAACAAGCTGGATGAATCTCCAGAGCATTATCTTGAATGGATAAAAGCCAGTGTCAAAAAGTTACATACTGTATAATTCCATTTAGATAACATTCTTGAAATGACCAAAATATATACGGAGAACAGCTTAGTGATTGTCTGGGTTAAGGAGATGGGGTGGGAGGCAAGTGTGTGTGTGGCTGTAAAAGGGCCAAATGAGGGATCTCTGTGGTGTTGTAAATGTTCTGTACCTTGACCATATCAGTGTCAGCATCCTGCCTGTGACATTGTACAATAGTTGTGCAAGATGTTACCACTGAGGGAAAGCAGGTAAAGGGTACATGGGCTCTCTCTGTATTTCTTCTTACAATTGCATGTGGATCTACAATGATCTCAAAATAAAAAGTTTAATTTAAAAAAGTATTTATCCTCATCTTAACATATGGATATGTTGGCACATCTTTTTGTGGCACAGTGATTTAATCTTAAGTACCCTGCTAACCCCTTCTACCCTCCTACCATGCTCCCTCCAGCAAAAGTAGAGGTTTACTTTGAGATGTTGCTTCTCCACTGGTTCATCCCCAACTACCCACTATCTTCAATTTAAAGGGCATGCCAGCCATTGTGAGATGAAATTTTGCACTGCAGTGTTATGATTACAACTGGCTTTAACTTTACCAAAACAGAAAACATTAAAGCAATTACTAATTTTATTAGAATTCTCATTTTTCCTGATTTTTCATTTTTAATACATCATACTGTGAGAAAATTGTCAGATATTCTGAAAGAATGATAAATAACAATATGATGTTTAAATAAAAAACACTGTTTGGAGCTAGAATATATCTATGTTTTAAAAGAAAATGAGTACAGTGGGTATTTTCTTAGTTGTATTTTTGGGAAGACCATGGATTGTCCAGATGATCATGCTGGAACAGTGTTCTTAATTTATGTGAGAACAGAAACCCATTCTGGGTCATTTAAAGTCAAAGGTGGATCCTTACTGAAAACATTCTAAAATGTTTTTTCCAGGCCAATTATCATTGCCACCATTGTAATCATTAGATACTTATGGAAAAGTTCATCATCTATATGGCTTTCACAGCAATGCAGATATCTTTAAAAGGCCAAGCAACCTTATTAACACCAGAAATTGTTAAACAAATTTCATTTATTCATAAAGTACTTGTTTAGCCTATTAAAGGGATGAAACCAGAAATAGAAGATCATGGTAAAAGGGCCAACTAGTCACCCTTACTACAATGTAAATATTTTTTAAAGAACTTATCAGAAATGTTCTTAGTAAAAAGATCTTTTCATATGCTGTATATAAAAAAAAGTTTTAAGTTGTAATTATTAACATAGTCAGTAAATTAAAATGAATGAAAAGTAAATTAATTTCTAGAGGTAATAAAAGCAACATCTTACTATTAGTAACAGGAATATATGATAAATATATTTTATATAGCCATAGTGAAAAACAATATGGTCCAAGATACAAACAACACCAATGTAGCTATGATTTTGCTCTGGTTTATGAAAGTTGACCTTGAACTTTTAGAATTGGAAAAAATGAAAAACCCATAAAGAAATAGAGAGAAAGTAATAGGAATAAAAGTCTTTTTCTTGAGCTTCTTTAGTTTATAAAATGTACTTTATCATTTCTCTCCTGGGTATTAAGGCTTATTGTGTACATTTGAACACTATCTTGTAGGTGCCAAATTACAACGACTACAGCATATAAAGGTAACCCTTCACAAAACACACACTTTTCCCAGTCCTCAGAACTGAAGGAAAATTGATATGTTTTCACATCAAATACTGAAAATAAAATCTCGTTCCCTCATTCTTTCTCTCTCACATACAAACACACACACACGCACGCACATATGCATGCATGCTTACCCCACTGGGGATAATCCAGTCTTTTTATAGTTACCATTGCTTCCTATAGGCTACAGTTTCCTACATGCTGATGATCCAGAGCAGAACTATAATTATCATTTTACACTTTTCATTTACAGAGCATTTCATATATTTTAAAGACTTCATAAATGTATTTATTGCTTGTAGCGCATGTTTTATATAGGGCTGAAAATGCTGATCTGGTTCACATATGTAAGCAAAAGAATAGTGAAGTGAATTGTGCCTTTCACCAAATGTAGGGTCCTCTGAAGGATCACGTAAGTGAAAGGAAAAACTATAATCTTAAGACATTTTTTCTATGGAGATGACTCTAATGTTCTACCCTAAACTCCCATCTGAAACTCCAGCCTTAGGACTGTGGGCAGGGTAGATCCATCTGCATGGGCTATTTGCACTTGACCCATTACCTAAGCCTCAGTTATCATCTCTTCCCTCTGGTTTCCATATTGCATTTATTTGTGGCACCTTTCTCCCCAGAACCCGGTGGGAACCTCAGACCCTTCATGGACTCTCCTGTGTGTTCTTTTCCACATTTCATCCAGTTGGTTGCCTAACCCAGCAGGTATGTTGATACCTTGACTTGTTTTGCCCATAGTCATCCCCACTGTCACTTCCTATCATCCAGGCCTGTGCTGCTTCTCATATAGATTGTGGTCAGCAATCTCCTTGGCCTCTGTCTCCTGTTTCAGGGTGTCCACGTGCTGTTAATCACTCTCCTAATCAATACCTTCGGCGTCTCTCCATCAGGGGTACTGAGCTAAACACAAACCCCATATCCTCATGTTCAATACCTTGGCTTATCTTTGCCTCCAACTGAACTTACAAGTGCCCTAGCCTTCTGTAAGCTTGGCTTTTTGAAAATACACTCAAGTGTGTGAGTGCTAGCTGCTTCCTTTGCTGATTTACATACCGAACCCCAGTGCCCGGGTCCTGTCGGAATCCACTCCAGCCTCAGAGGCTGTTTTAAAGGCCTCACCCTCCGTGAACCTCCTCCTGCCCTCCCTCCCCCACCCCCGCCAGCTCCGTCAGTGCGTCTCTAATTGTTCTTTTCCTCATTTATGGAAGTGTCCTTCCCTTCTTTCCAGGTTGTAAGCTTCCTGAGGACAGAACCTTTAATTTATCATCATATTTTCTCAAATATGCAGGTCTAAGAATTCAATATAGCAGAGAGTGGTGTAAATTTATTTAATTGAAGTAAAATACAATGGAGGTAGAATTGAAGATTTTTATTTTTTACTTTATCTCATGGAGTCCCCTTTCTCTTACCCAGCTTTCAAAAACTTCTTCAGAAAGTTCTAACTTGTACAAAAACATATCTTCTAGTTTCCATGGAAGGTTATTCTTTGTTACTATATGGTGTAATATTTGTATAAAGTTATTTAAGGTTGGAATGTCAGTTATGTCAACAAAGGGCAGGAAAACAAATGCAAGTGCTAGTTTGTGTCATCAACAAACATTTGTTAACAGCATTAATTCAGACTATCCAATATAAACCAATAATTGGTTTGGGACTAGGACTACAATAGAAATCAAATTCAAGCAATTATCAAGCTTTGACTGTTAATGTGCTACAATTTTAGTTTTTACCTAAGGTAACAATTTCTACCCTAATGCTAAGGAACAATTTGACAACTGTTTACCTATCATTCACTAATTCAGTCTTCCTCTTATTTAACAAATACTGAGAAACTGGGCCTAGGGGATCAAAAATTATTCCATATTTGGTCTTGAGCTTCCTATAGCTTGATGTTAAAAGATAGACTGGACGCTTACTGTCATAGCAGATAAATTCTCCATGTAAGTATATGTGCTCAAAGGACTTTAGTTTATGAGGAAAGGAGAACATAGGTTTTCCTAGGAAAGACAGAAATCCTTTCAGAAACGCTGAAATATTTGAGTGGAAAATTGAAGAATTTCTAGTTTGCCATCCAGACAAGGGCAGTAACAGCACTCCAGGAAGAAGGTGGTGTTTGTAAAAGGCACAGGGTGGTGAGGTGCCCTGTCAAACTTGGAGAAGGGGTTCAGCGTAGCTGGGCTGGAGGAAGAGGAGCAGAGCAGCGGGTCAGCAGGCCGATGGAGCTGCTCGGGGGAGGCCTGGCACAACCTGCTGAGATTCTACGTAGCCTCTGAGATCGGAGAAGATCCCAAGCAAAGGGAGGCTTCAGATTTTACTGCGGAAAGGACACTTGATGAGATCTTGGGGACAGGGCAGAGGGCGTGACTGGACAAGCCTGCATCCATTGGCTGATCAATGAAAGCTCATCCCACTAATGGTGGGTCAGACAGCAGACAGCTCTTCACTCAAGATTTAAGAAGGATTTCCATTCAGGCCAAAGCTTTAAGGCAGAAGAGAGTAAGTTATATCAAAGTGACATTCAATCACTTCTTAGAGGCTGAAAAGATTCAAGGGCTGATCCCAGATGGGCTGCACAGGACTCAGCCCAGCTGCGTAAGTGCCTGTCTGTGTCCCAGGTGAGGGCAGAGGAGGAGGTGCCACAACTGCCCAGGCTGGCGATGTTCCCCAGACCTCAGTCTGGAAATCCCGTTGGTCTAACCTAAATTTATTTTCCTGTAGATTAAGCTCATTTCCTCTTTTCCGTCCTTGGGGAAGGTAAAGAACAGGTGGTCATAAACCAGCAGATAATGATCCTTTATCGACTGGAGATGCATTTACATCATCTCTTAGCCATCACTTTCCCGAGCTGGACAATAGAAACTCCCTATCAGTTTTATTCTTAGATTTGCAGTCCTAAATTTGTACCTTTGTTTTTTTATAGTGATGGTCCAGCTCTTTTTCATCTCGCTTAGATGTTTATCTGTAAATAGGACAAAAGTTTACAACAAACGTAATTATTTCCAAGTGCATTGGAAGCGTTTCTTCCAGGATTCCTGATCTGGTAATAGTCAAGTGTCCTGTCACATTTTTAAAAATGCAAAATATAACAGCAGTGGTATGTCTCTAACCTCTTGAGACCACTAACATTTACTTTTGGTAAATTTGTAGTTAGCTAATCTTCCCATTTTATGTTCGTAAACTCTAAACTGTTTTCTTTTTCCAACTGTAGTAGTAATTTGTTTCACTTCTTGAACCTCCCTACCTCCTGCCATTGAACTTTTTATCTTCGTCTCTGATATCCTTCTCTTTTGGCATTGCATACCATTATTATTTATTTTACTTCAAGTTACATTCAGAAATAGTTCAGAGTTTCTGCACCTCTGCACCTCCTTGCCTTTTGGAAAGTATCATGGACCGGACTTTCCTTTGCACCAGGCTTCTCCAAAGCTGGTGGAGATCTTTGGTGTGGCTCTTCCCCAGGCTCTCCCTACACACTCACTTCCAAGCTCCCTAAAAGGAACACCGAAGGTGGAGCAATGACATTTATTGATCACTTACTTTGGGCCAGACCCCGGGACGGCCTGAGGGATCTCTGTGAATCGTCCAATTTCTGCTCTCCAGGAGCTCACAGCCTTGGGTGGGCAGAGCTCATCTAGCACATTCTTCATGGGAACGGGGCGCAGCAGAGTGTCTCAGCTGCTAAGATACAGTGTTATTCCTGAGGTTATCTCAGGAGCCAGAAAATGTCAGATGCCCTACTATTTTATCCCCCCAGATGTTTATGTCCATGCCTTCTTACTACTCTGTTAGGAATCATAACATATAACTAAGTTAAACTTTCTAAATGTTCTCTTTTCATAAATTTGGTGTCAACTAAAATGTAGTAAATGGGAGGACAGGGGTGAATTGTTGAAATATGCTAAGAATAAATCCTAGAGCCCCTACGTGACTATTAACCAAGTATTAAAAGAGAAGAAAGAAAACCCACCCTCTTCTTTTGTCCCATCAGACATTTGGGAAGAACCTTGAAAGAGTTCTCAGGAGAGAGAGTTTTCCTTGATCTTGCATTCCCACGACAACCACTTCCAAGTGGACAACGAGGTCCACAGCTTCCTTTTCCTGAGAGCTTCCTATGACCATGGCAGGCCCAGACTTTGCACCTGTAGCCGAGGTTCATGCCTATTGGAAACCCAGTGACGTGAGGGACTGAGGAGTTTCTTAGTCAAAAGCTCACCTTAAGGGAAGACGGAGTCAGATACAGAGTTTTGATCTGGTAACCGTACAGCAGGGCTGAAGGGGTGCAGTGATTTAAAGTGCAAAGGAGTGTCTTTGTTCTGGAGCTGTTTCTAGTCTGATCTAATAGAGGCAGGTCTGGATTCTAGGAAAAGAGAGAACAGTAAATAAAACTCTGAATCAGTAAATCAGTAAATAAAATCTCTAAGAATTTAAGTGTCAGCAGCCCTGAGAATCCCCTTAACAAAGTAAAGCACAGAGGGCTAAGAAGAGGCTGTGAGGCCGTTAGGTAATCTTATTTGGACTGGAAGTTAGGGAGCCCCGGAGAAACTGGGTAATAGGCGATCAAGTCATTGATCCATGCCGCATACTCTGAGGTGGGAGGAATCCTGTTTTACAGAGGACGTTTGGTAGGAGATTATGGGCATGTTGCACCACTCCAGGAAACACGCACTCCATGAGAATCGTGTCCACCCAGAGGACAGCTAGGAACTCCAGACGTGCAGTGCAGGTCTGGCAGATCCCAGGTTTGTCCTGCAACAGAGGCAAGGGCTGTCCCGACCTAAGGCACCGCGTTCTTCTGGAGCTAAGCGGCCTGGAGAGCAGACCAGGACTCCACAGTCAGTAGGTCTGCAGGGTATTTGTCACGTCGGTGCCACTACAGAAGTTCTCTGTTTCCTCGGGTCTTGGCGAGGAGACCTTTATCCTCTCCTAGAAATGACCTCGGTGCCGGGCTTTTGTCGGGATGTCTCAGCCTTGGGCTTTGTTTGCCAGGGTACTTCCTCTTCTGGGTCCTTGTGTGGGTTCCCAGTCCTATTTTCTCCCTCTGCTTATTTGTTTGGGAGCAACTGCCTGCGTCATTTCCTTTATCTCTGGCAAAGCTTTTGTTTTTCACAGCCCAGGCACTGTCAGGGCCTGTGACGTGGGGGCTGTGCAGGCCCGTGGGCAGAGGCCCGGGACACCAGGAGCCGGCGGGCTGGGCCCGGAGAGCGTCCGCTCCACTGGGCAAAGCGGCGGACGCCCAGGTCCCGAGCAACAGCAGGCCCGCGTCTCCGCTGCGCCCGCCAGGATTCCGCCATCCCAGCGAGAGGAAGCAGGCGCCCCTGCACTCCCGCTGCGTCTGGGTATGTGGTGTCCTTGCCCGAGGGCACATTCCTGCTGGGTCACTTTTCACCACATTTTTGGTGCTTTTTTTTTTTTTCTTTTTAATAAAGGTCACATTTTATTGCGACAAGAATGACAGGTTTTTGAAGCTCTTGGGTCATCCATTCTCATGCTTTTTGGGTTCAGCTTAACATCTTCTAAACAAGAATTTTTAAATAATTATTTTTTCATTATAAAAACTGTCATGTTCATTATAGCAATTCTTAAAAAAAACAGAAAAGTATAAAGAAAAAAATAAACCTCTAATCCCACCACTCAAACATGATAACCACTATTTATTTTTATATACTTTCAATTTATTTTTAAGGCACAGGCACATATATTTGTAAAAAAATTGAATAACTTTCCCACGGCTTTGGATCAGTAGTTTGTTTTAACAGTTAACATTTTAGGTACTTTGAAAAAAACATTTTATACAGAACTTTATATAAAAGTTTCACCCTGTATTTTTAATTGACATATTCTTCTCATACAGTAAAATGCACCAATTTCCAGCATTCCAGCTTACATGCCTGCATAACCATCACAAGCAAGAAGAAAATCATTCCATCACCTCAGAAAGTTACCTTGCACCCCTGTCTCTTCCCATCTGGGCAACCACTGATCTGCTCTATGTCACTACAGATTTGTCATTTCTAGAGTTTTATGTCAATTGAATCCTACTGCATGTACTCTTTTGCATCTAGTTTCTTTCACTTGGTATAATTCTCACACATGTTCATACTTATATTCACATATATTGTAAAACTTGTTTTTTTTCCATTTATAAGTAAAGCATGAACATTTTCCATGTCATTGATGATTCTCTTAAAAATTAATATTTAATGATTACACAGTATTTTTGTTTTAGGGATATACCATAATTTATCTTATATACTTATCTAAATAAGATCTTACTGTTAATAGTTTTTGTTCTTTCAACAGATTGTTTTTATAATCAAGAATGATTATTCTTGAATACATATGTTTGTGTACATGACCTGATTTCTGTAAGAGGACTTACTAAGATTAAAGGGCAGGCAAATTCTTAAGGCTTTTACTATGTTTTGTGCCAATCTGATCTCACAAACAACATCTAAAAATATGTAAGGAATCTGGTTCAGTGGTCCTTAGCCAATGGGTGAACACACCTATGGCGCTCTTGAAATTATTCTGCATTTTATTCAAATTTGGCATTAATGAGGCTTAAGTAGCTGTTGATTCTTGTTTTAAGTTCTGCAAATGACCTTATTTCACACTCCACACTAAGGACCACCCCATTTTTGCAGGTGTAGGAACTGAAGCATGGAGAGGCTAATTAGAGCCTCTCAACCCCCTATACACGTTTCACTTCACGGGGGTAATTTCCCTCTCCATTGATTGCCTGGACGGCCAGGACGATAAACCACCACCAGCACTCTCTACCCCTCAGGTCCCTTCTTGGCGGACCTGCATATAAAAAACAGCTCTTTTAGATGAAGAAGTTGATGAAAGTGCCATGACCACCTCAGAGGACTCTCCAAGTGAAATGGACCCCCAAACAGGTGTAATTCTTGGGTAGTGCTGCCAAAATCTGAAGTCAACCTTCCCTTTCTAGACCATCCCATCCTGGAAGTAATAAACAGATTTACAATAACAGTAAACACCACACACATGCACACACATGTGCACACACACAGAGAAGCTCCTTGACTTTGTCCCTACTCACTCTGAAGGAACCCCAGTCCTTCCCCAATCTCCAGTTCCATTCATTCACATTCCTCTCAGAGACAGCGAATCAAAGACTATCTCACTTGACTCAGGAATGTGTCCTTTTACTACCATACCTACCACACTGGACGTGTTATTTTTTTTCCTCTCCTGTGGTCTGTCTCCCACCAGTGGTAGCTACAGTTTCTGCCATTTTCCACCATGGCCAAGGAGAAAAGAAACCACTGAAGCAAGGTGCTTCCTACAGCTTCTCCCCTCCAGGCACGGACTGCCCAGCTCGCTGCCCGGGTGATCATGTTCATTTCTTCACTTCTCTGGGCTCCAAAAATCACCCAGGAGTAAGGCAAAAATGCCTTTGGCCCAACTGTCATTACAAAGGCCACAGAATAGTGGCCTTGTTGGAGCTCTCAGTGTGCAACAGAGATTTTAGGGAGTCGGTTCTTTGAGATCTCATACACAGGGTGCTGTCAGGCTGGGGTTTCTCTCTGCCCCTACCTGGGTGGTCTCGACACATTACTCAGCGAGCCATCATTTCCCACAGCCACAATGTTTCATTTGCAAGGAGTCAAGATTTCAGATACAAATTATCATAAAGCCAAAGTGAAGTATTCCTAGAGAGGACCTTTAAGTCTTAACGAATAAGAACTTAGAAAATGAAACTTTTAGTTGAATCATGCAGGTCTCATAAAGCACTTTCAGCACATCTGATGCAGATAGAGTGATTTTTCCCACACCAACTAGACCCCAGAAATTAGTTTGTTAAAAGGAAACATCTTCATAAATCATAAAAGGAAGAAGCTTGAGCCAACATCTCAAGGAACAAATCCCTCTGGGAGGAGCACTCGCCGGGTCCTCCTGTGACTCTGCTGACCCCCGCATCTCATCCTCTTTTGCAAATTAATATAGGAGAGGCCTTGATAATCAATCACTTGTCCTTCCCCATTGCCAGGCAAATTAATTATATTTTAATGGAAACTCCTGTTATCTAATGAACTCAAGACCCTATCTGTAGAATGAAACATATTTCACTAATTTAATTTTTAAAAAATGAGCACATTGGAAAAGAGATGGGGGTATTCTTGGCTATGGATGTCCACGGAGTCACACATGGCCATGTGACTAAGTTTAGCTGATGTAACTTCCTCAAGTCACAAATTCTCATGTCCAAATATGTACCTTTTTCTGTTTTCCTAAAATCAGACTCATTTCTACCCTGAGACCTATTTCTGTAGGCTTCTTTAAGGTGACTCAAGTCACCCAGTGATTTCTCTCTGATCATTTAAAATTCAAAGTTAGTCAAATTCAGGAACTCCACTTTGGGCTGGAAGCACACTCAAACTAGCCTTGGTGAGAAGGGGAAATAGCCAGTTTTTATCAAATATTTTATTCCAAAATCTTTCTCTCTCTCTCTCTTAGATCAAAGCTTTTAAGCTTAAAATCAAGAATATCAATTTTGGGGTTTTGGTTGATCCTTCCCTCCACCATTGGACAATGTCCTCCTCATGTCTCCTAGCTGAAGTGGGGGGACTGTCATAGGATAAAGGCAAATGCAGGAGAAACTTCACAGTTCTTCTGCCAAGCATTGCCTCAGTCTGATCAAGGCATTTGAAAGTGACATAAGGGTGAGTAAGCAGGACTGTAAGAGGTGGCTGTGGCCTTTCCTGTAGCTTTCCCCCCAGATCTTTCCACCTCTGATTCCTTGGGGAGGAGACTAAGGCTCTGCTGTCTCTCCTGGAGGTTCCTGTGGATGGGGGATCTGTGTTCTTTTGATGTAGGTTTCCTCCAAGATCTGCAACTGGCTTTGCTAGCCAAAGATTCCCATATATAAACTGTGTACTTTCTAAATATCATTACTATTGAATAGATTTTTTAAATAAACCTCCTTATCTAACTTTTGGACATATTGCCATGTTTCCCACATTATTTTCTTCTAGTTCTGACACCTTTGGCAGAGAATATGATACTGGGATGTGCACTGTAATTCACTGTTGATGTACATTTCTCTTCCACTAGATGGGGTTCCTTTAAGGTAGGAACCAGATCTGATCCACCACTGAAATTCAGCACAGTGAACAAAGCCTAACACATAGTAGGTTCTCATGCATATTTAGTGAATAATTAATGAACGTATCCTTTCTGCTAATAAAGAATGTTAGATATCTTTTTTAAAGACTCATCTGCTTATCGTGCATATAGTCAAGGTGAAAGCCAAAGGCAATCTGCAGTCATTTAAATAATGTATCTTTAATTACTGATTTGCTATAAAAGGAATATTGTTTCATCTTCTTCCAAGCAATGATTCAAAGCCTGCAGATTGGGAGATTTTAGACTCCTACAATAAGATAAAAGTCAGCTTCCTGCTTGAATCTATCAGAAGCTTCTGATTTAATGTCACAAAAGAGCCCCAACAACAATATTGTTTGCTAAGCTACACTCCAGTTTTTTTGCTTATCATCTGGGATTGAACTACATAACAGGTTTTATGGACTAAATTCATTGCCTTCTGTGTATTTATTGCCATACTACACAGAAATCAAAATGAGAAATCAAGTGGAGAAAAGAGCAGAATGACACAGTCCTCTACCCAGTATTAGCATTGTGATTTGATTAAAGGCATTTCAAGCACTTTGTGGGTTTATAGGTCCCTTTCAGATACTTTGAGTTATATATTAACTTCAACTTGAAGTTGAATAAACTAACATTTGTTTTATGAGGAAGTTGTCTAGTGTTACATATGGTAGGTAGCAGAGAAAGAAATAGCATCTGAATCCCCAAATCTAAAAATTTACAACCTAGAACACTCTTTCTCTGATTATGTTGTTTCTTGAAAGGTACTTGCACCATTGATAAAGCCTTTACCAGTGCTTACCAGAAGAAATTAAAAATAAGTTAAACCAAATTTTTAAATTTGGTCATTTTAGAAGACAGAACAGTTAGACTCTCACCAGCTCTAAAATAGTAAAACCTGTGAAAGCTATTGCAAATACTTATAAGTCATGCTTTACATTGTTTTTATTTTCACATTTGAATGTTTACTGAATACTACTGATGCACTCATTCTGACTCCCTGAAATAATAAAAAGATGTGACTCAATGCCAGACCAAAACGAAAGTTAATTTAGCTGATGAAATCTCATTAAATAAGCTTAGTGAAATATTATCTATATTCAAAATGTTAATAAATGCCAATTGACCTTTACTAGGATAAAGCTAGAGATAATGCTGCATATTAATGATTTCCTTCCACTAACAAAGAGAAGCTAGTTTTCACCATCTAAAGTAACATTACTCACAGTTGAAACTTTAGTTGCAATGTTTAATAGCTCCTCAGACTATGTGGACAAAACAGTCATAGACAATTGATATTTGTGTAGCTATCAACAATCTTGAAGTTTTCCCAGGACTCAGCTCCCCAAAATGCCAGTGCCATTACTCACTGCCTATTCACAAGCCTATCTGATTTGCCTATTAGGGCATATCTAATTTGATCATGCTAGCTTACAAGAATAATTAGCCTTCTCTGCCAGAACATGTAGTAGAGCTCAGAGGCTAGGAGCTTGAGCTTTAACCCTGGCTCATCACTTTACTGGCTATGCGGTCCTGAGCAAATTGTTTAATCTCTCTGAGTTTCTAAATCTGTAAAATGGGATTGAGAATCTTTGTTCTTCTGTAGAACTCAATAAAATAATATAAATGAAATACTTAGAATAGAGATGATTAATAAACAATAAATGATATTTAGTAAGCAATTTTTATTGAGGATAAATTCTTACAATGTCACTCTCATTCTGCACAGTAGGGACAAACATGTCAGTGTTTGTGGTCAGCATGAGAAACCAAGAGTAGGTAAATGATTGAATTAATGATTTAAGAACAGTCATGTTAGGTAGACAAAATATGTATTAGAAGATGGATAACAGCATGGAAAGCTATAAGGGAAAAGCATTTTGTAAACAGCCAAGAAGTCTTTAGTCTAAAATCTTATTGAGGGGATAGTCTCATTGCACCAAGAGTACAAATGTTTATCTGGAACCTCAGTATGAAAGCCTAGACACTGTAAGAGACATGCAGAAAAATTCACTTAGTAAATATTTACTATGTATCTACTATGTGTCAGATACTGCCTATCTGCTGGAGTAAGAACAATGAATAACAGAGTCAAATTCTCTCCTGTTATGGAACTTACATTTTAGTGTAAGAAATATAAAGATACCATTTCTTTTTTCAAGGTATTTACTATTAAAGGAGACATGAAACTTCATATTAAAAAAAGAAGTATAACAGCAATAATGACAATAATTGTAACAAAGGAGACAAGGAAAATGTCACTAGGAGAGTGTGGAAGGAACTCACGATATCTAAGGAACCTGAGTTCAAATCCAGATTCTGATAACAGGTATAGACCTCCAGACAATGGGCATTTTATTAGAGTCTCACAGTCTCATCTGTGAAATAAGCATATTAATATTTACTTTATAAGATTGTTCTGATGACTAAATGAAATCCCATGTGTAAAGCCCCTCATAGAGTGCCATGATACACGCATGCCTTCATTGGGGAGAAGACTTGATCTGCACCTTAAAGGATAAGTAACATTTGGCTAGACAAAAGAAAAGAAAGTGCACTCCAGGCCAAGAACAGAAAAGACTTAGACTTGATGAAAAAAATGAATTTGGAAAAGTGCAAAGAGTATTTGGAAGAAAGTGAGTCGAATATTTGGCTATCTCAAAGTTCATAGAGATAAGCAGACAGAGAAACAACTCCAATGGTAAGTGGGTTTTAGACGAATCACAAAGGAATTTCTGAGAGTTAGAACAGCTCTCATACAAATCTAGACATTGAAACACAGAGTGAGTTACACAAGGTTTTATCATTACCAGTAAAAGTAGAATCCCAGTATCCATCTGGCAGTCTGTCTCTCTGATGGTTTGGACAATAGTTAAGATGATATTATATCATCCCCCTTGTCAATTTGTATCTGAACACTCACAGCCTCTTAGACATTTTTCATAATATAGAGTAGATATCCTACCTGACCCTCTAGTTTAAGTGTTGCATTTATGGCAAGAAAAAGCAATTCTAAAATGACCAGGGGGAATGAAAAACAAGGGGTTATTTCTTAGAAATGAGATGGTGCTTTGCAAAAATGAACTGACTTTATGATGCCATCTGGAAAATGCTCTTGTATTCCCGATACAGTGCACTGAGCATAACTTAAAGTTGACTAACCAGCTCTTGAAATGCTCTCTTCTGCTTCCTCACATATGGATGTAGCCTACAGGAATAAATGTTATTAGTCCTTGGACAGGACATCTGGTGTGACTCCTCAGCAATAAGGTGTGCAATTCTTGGGTGAATTTCAACAGAGCACAGTAGCCTAACTTTGAAAACTTTTCAGGGTTGAGCCAGGCCCTGGTGATTGACCTGGATCAGAAACTAGTGCTTCCGGACCATACACTTAACTTAAGGAGATATTTTTCCTCCTCCCTCCCTCCCTCCCTTCCTTCCTTACCATTCGTTATTTCCTCTACAATTTAAAGAATGTCTCTGGTGCATAATGCATATCATATACCAGAATTTTAAATGGATCTGAAACCTAAGACTTTCTATCATAGTCAGACCTGTCACCTCTTCGAGTTCACAGATATCCTCACAGTTTCTTCCAGAGTAACACCAGTCCTTTCACACAGTTTGTTGTAATTGGGGTAGTGGAATTATGGGCAGAGAAATTCTTCTCCTTTCTTAGATTTAGTAATAGAACCTAATTTTAACAACAGTAGAAAAGATTTAGAACCTCATAAATGAAAGAAACTTTCATTAATTTGGATAGGAATTAAGCTGATGTTAACTTCCTTTATAAAAAAAGTTGCCAATAAAATAGTTTAACACTTGCAGAGAGGAACATTTAATTTACTGAAGGGAATAAATTGCTTTCAAACAATTAAAAACACCAATTTATAGATAAACAACTCTATGTTAAATGTAAATCATTCTTCTCTACTTATTGAAGTATCTTCCTTTGCTTGAAAATACTTAATTAGCCTAACTTGAATTGCTTTAATTGAAATTAATAGATAACATTTCTATTAAAAATTATATTACTGAGATTGACTCCCCACTTTGGTCAACTTGGTGAAAATTAATAAATCTGATTTTAAAAATGATTATTTTTTTCTCTAATTTATAATAATGGGCAACACATTATGTATTTACATGAGGACTGATTATTTGGCTGGCTTGTTGTATGGGAATTATTGCTTCATCCAAACCCTGACTGATTTTTTGGAGGGAGAAAACAGTATACTTAGTCACTCCACAGACAAGACAGAAAGTGTATTTAGTGAGTTTAGCTAAAACATTCAGCTTCTTATAAAAAGATTTGTTTGGGGAGAATGAAGGCTGAAATACTCTCTGTAATGAAATATTTCAGTTTGCCATACTGTGGCATAATAGCTGATGAAAACAATGGCTTGCTTAAAAGTCAGTTTATTATGATTTTAAAGGGCCTAACTTAAAGGAAAATAGAAATACTACAACCTGTGAGATCAGGGTTGTTTCAACCTTAGCTCCACCATTAATTACCTCTGTGATCTTCAAGGATTCAAACTTCTCTGAACCTCACTGGAATGTAAAATGTAGATAATAATAACTACTTAGCAATTGCTATATCACATTTACTGGATGCTTAATATGTGCCAGGTGCCATTCTAGGGGCTTTATATATATTAACCCATTTAGTCTGACCATTAAGTCTATGAGATAGGTATTTTTATAAATCCATTATACAGATGAGTAAGCTGAGTTACAGAGAGATTAACTGACTTGCTCAAGGTGGCACAAGTTGGCCAGTGGGGGGGGGGGAGTTTGGTTTCTAACAGGGACAGCCTGATGCCAGATACACTTTCTAACTTGTTCTGGAAATTTTATATAGGTCAGCCTGTATAAAAATCTAGCACATGACCTCACACACAAAAAGGCTCATTGAATGTATTTCTCTTACCTTTCTGACCACGTCTCAGGCTCCTTTTCCTCTCTTAGGCTTCAAGATATTGGGCTTCCTCAGGGTCTCTCCTGCACACACTCTCTCCATGTGGCCCCCTCTGCTCCAAGTTCATAAACACCATGTCTGTGCTGCTGGCTCCATGAAGAAAAGCACACTCCTCCTGTGTTTTTCCTCTGCTCACATACTCACAATACTTCTGACACTAATGTGTGGGTTTTCTACTCACCAAGAAATTCTCAGACACCAGATGGGTACTCTACAGTTCAACTCAATTCTAACCCTATCCATCTGGCCTCAGACCCTACAGGTTAAGGGCTCAGTCTCATAAAATAGCCCCACCTCCTCTTCAGATGCCATATGCAAGTCCCAAGTTGTCCCTGGACTTCTGACTGACAGGTTATAAATTGGGGTTCTCAGGATGCCCTCCTGGGGTTTGATCATTTGCTAAAGCAGCTCTTAGAACTCAGGAAAACACTTCCTTACGTTTACCAGCCTGTTTCATAGGAAAGGATGTGAGAAAGGATACAGATGAACAGGCAGACGAGGTGATACAGAGGAAGAGATCTGGAAGGTTCCTGATCACAGGAAGGTCTGTCTGCACGTACTGGGGTGTACCACCCTCCCAACATGTGGACGTGCTCACCAACCAAGATGCTCTCTGCATCGTGCAGTTCAGGGATTTTTACGGAGGCTTCATCACATGGGCATGATTAGTCATTATGTCAATCTTCAGAACTTCTCCCCCGCCTTCTGGGAGGATGAGGGTGGGGCTGAGAATTCCAAGAGTCCAATCATGTCTTGGTCTTTCCAGTGACCAGCTCCCATCCAGAAACTATCCTGGAGTCACCTCATTAGAACAAAAGACACTCCTATCACCCAGAAAATTTCAAAGTATTTGGGATCTCTGTGTCAGGAACCAGGGTCAAAGAACACATACATATTTTTTCATATTTCACAGGCCCCAATTCTTCATTTCCAACGCTGGTATCTCCCAGCCCTTCAGATTCATAGATCCCACTGCCTGCTTGTCATATTTACATCATATCTAACAGACAAATTTACACAGCCAAAAAATAGTACCCTGGGTTTTTTCCTTCAAACCCATCTTTCCCTTCAGTCCTCCGCGTCCGTAGAAAATGGCACCCCCATCAGCCCATTTGCTCAAGATAAAAATCAAAGATTCATGATCCCACATTGAATCCTTCTCTTCTGCAAGTCCTGCAGATGCTGCCTAGGCTTTTCTCCATTTGCATTTGTGCAACCTCATCCAAACCACCATCCTTCTTTATTTACTCTGTAGCCTCCTAACAAGTCTCTCTGCAGCTCTCAGGCCTTCCGTGTAAATCCACAAATGCCCATTTTAAAGTGTAATTCAGATCAGGTTACTCCCCTCCTTAAAATTCTGAAATATCTTCTTGTTGTATTTAAATTAGACTCTTTACTACAATTACCAAAACCACTCTGCCGAAGCTGCCAGCCTCTGCCGAAGCTGCCAGCTTCATGCCAACCACTTCTTCCCCCTCTAGTGTTTCCAGCCACTGTGATCTGAGTCTCAGATCCTTGGGCTCATTCTTGTTTTTGGACCTTTGCCCAGCTTTTCCACCTTCTCAAAATATGTTCTCTTTGATCATCCAATGGCTGGCTCCTTGATGTCACTTCAAACGTCCCTTGCAAATGTCACCACTACAGAGAGGCTTTCTAACCATCCAGTGTGAAATAGCTCTATCACTTCACCACTTTAAATCCTCTACACTGAGCCATTTATAATTAAATAGTGAATTTTTTTTTGTCCACCCCCTCTTTTCAACATCACAAATGCATGTGTGTATGCATGCCTAAAAATATAAGCTCCACAAGAATTGGAATCTTGTCTTTTTTCTTATTGTTTCTCTGCTTCCAACATTTAGTGTTTGATAACCAATAAAAAATATGCACTTAATTAATGTATTAAATTGCAGTTGTTATTAATGGTCCTTCTTAATGTCAAGGACAACTTTTTTCTCCTATACCACTTAGCATATTCCATGAGAGGAATGGGTTTGGCCCAGTTAACTACAATAAGTAGAAAGAAAGGTGAAAAATGGAAAAACAACCTATTTGTGAAGCTGAGCAACCATCTAGACCCTACACAGAATTCAGCATTTGGAAACTACAAATGATACTTGGTAAGCAATTAGCATCTGTATTGCCACTTGAAGTAATGGCAGCCCCCAAACCAGCGGCAGAACCTTAGTGAGGGAGAACTATCAGCAGGTGACCTTGGGAAGTACATGCAGGCAGGCATGCATGACAGTCTTTGAACAGGAGCCCAGCCACCTGACTGGAGTTCAGAGGCCAGCTTTTAAGTCCAGGCAGGAAATGGGAATGATGGACACCAAGGGCAGAGCCTCCTTTCTAGACAGAATTAATTTCCTGACAAATTTAGAAACAAGCTCCAAGAACGAAGTAGGTTTCCACATATTAGCCTAAAGCACAAAGGAAGGATATGGCTCAAGAGTCAAACAGAAGCCTGCCCTCAGGGTTGGAGAGGCCGCAGGGGCCTTGATGCCCAGTGTCCGGCTAAAAGTGGACTTGAGAGTGAAGGAGGCCACAATGTGAGGCTGTACTCCAAGCCCTGGGTGGCCTAGTCAGATGGGAAGGTTCCATCGACCGCCTTTCACTGCATCATAACACTGTCAGATACGAGACCAGCAAGCCCGTCTTTCTGCCTGCTGCTCTTGATCAATATGATAGATCTTTCCCTCACAGGCCTGTCTGAATCCTATTATTCTGCCTACACGCATGTGGAGCTAAATTAATGATGATGACTCACGGGCTTTGGAGCATCTATAAACTGTTATTAGCACCACCCACACCAGCACTTTATTGATCTCCTCTATTAGGCACTGGGCTTAGTTTATGACCCTCCTGTTTTCAGAAGCCAGTAGGTTAACCTCATCTTTGCTCTCTACCTATAGTCATAGTAAATATGGACCCAGTCAGGGGTGATCTGTCCTACACAAGCACTAGACTAGTGACAATGATTATGATAGTTACATCTGGTAAAACCTAAACCCTCTTCATATTCTTTCCTCAGGGCTCAGGGCAAAAAGGAATTTGCTTGGAGAAAACTTAATCACATGGTATATGAACTGAATTTTCCAAACAGTTAAAAAAATACTACAGCTGAATGAATACATAAATAGATATACAAGAACAAATTTAGGTTTGACCATTCATCACATGCACAGATTGCTTAACATTCTCTAGTTTAGCATGATTAGGACAGTATTTCAGTCCTGCTGTTCTGAACTGCTGTAACCTTTAGTTATGATATTTTCTTATGGAGTTGACAGGGGACTTACCGACTTCCTGTAGCGACTCAGGGCTTAGTTGCTATGATTTCAGTCAGGCTTTGGGTGCCCTTTCTGCGGCCTGTGTGTCCCCATCCTTACAATGGGCCTCAAGTATCTGGCACACAGCAAACACTCAAGAAATAATCCTGAAAAGAGTGAATGAATGCTTTTTCCTCAGTATTGCTAATTGTCCACTACATGTACATGGCACTTCCATGATCACAGCCCTGGTCTAGGGTTTTCTGAGTATTGTAGAAATGGAGAAAGCTTGGTTCCTGTAGCACCAGGAAACTTTGACAAAGCAAATCTTTAGTAACCACTGAATAAAACACAAGTTCATTAATTCTGTGAGGCATGTATAGAGACTCATGCATATATAAGTGTACAGGTAGATATATAAGCGTAAGTATTTAGTGAATGTGAGCATACATGTCCAGAGTATCTGCTCCATGGCTCATCTAAATGGAGGGTAGGACTGTGTGATGTTCATTCTTGTATGTCCTCTCTTACACACAGAAAAGGGTCACTGGTTGTCATCCAGTGCACATGCATTGCTCTAGAGAAGGCAAAATAACTGCAAGCTTGCTCTTCTCTTCACCTATATCTCACTGCTTCACTTTTCCAAACATTCATCTTCTCTCAAAATTCAACATTTGTACAAATATTTTGTGGAACAGAATCAACTGGAAGGATGAAAGCATATTTGAATGTAGGCTGCTTCCCCGTTAGGGGCAACAGAAGGATTTGAAATGGATGAGATGCCTTTTGGTGGGGAATGGCAGTGGTAAGAGCAATGCCATCAGCAAATAAGGGATCCAAGGAGGGGAAGGCATAAGAGTAGCTTTCAACCTAAACTAGACAGGTAGTTCTCACCTAGCCAAGGGTCTACTTCATTGAGATGTCCCCTGTTATTTAGCAGGTCATCAAAACATTTTCCACTTTTTAAGAAAGCTCCATTGTGTAAGACAGATTATAAGAGTATAAAATCTATTTTTCTCTGGAAACTTTAAGTTGTTAAATTTGAGTTGTGAATCATAAGTAGGGAACTTCAGAGGCTACATTCTATTTAAGCACCTGCTCAGTCAATATGGTTTTATGTATTAGAATCTGCTTCAATCACATTTGGTTCACCATTAACCAAAGAGCAAAAATTCAGCCTTGCACAATAGTTATTTTCAGTGTTGTTTCCATAGTTTGAATCTAAGAAGTGTATTTAAATGATTGCAGGATGATAAGCCTTTATGGAAGTTTCTACAGTGAAATGTCTGTATTATAGATCTTTATGATTAAAAGATATTAATCATTACAAAAATAATCTAGGAAACTAACAGTCAATATATTGCTCTCTAACTTGCTCAATATATTAAAAATGAAATCCTGTGCTATGAGATAAGAACTACTGGATAAAAATAAATAGAATACATTAAACCTTCTTCAGTTCTTTCTGATTTTTCTTAGAGCATAGCAGATTGAAAGTGTTTCCCTTAAATCTATACACTTCTAAAGTTTTTGTTTTTATCCTGTGTTGTTTTGAAGAAGGTGAATGAATGAGCAGCGTCCTGATCTGTAGGACTTACTGTCCTTGCTTACTCGTCAATATTGACATCAATAGACTCTTCCAGAAAACCCAAATGAAAGTCTGCTATATCAAGAGCCATCAGCCTTTTATCAATCATCAATTTCAAGATTTACAAAAAAAAGGTCTTCGTATTTATTTTTATTTATTTTTTCTATCGCTTGGGCTTACTTTCTTGGTCAATTTCTACAGAAATAATTAGAACTTTCCTCATTACTCTCTAAACAGATTTTTCTAGTTTCTTCTTGCAGAAGGGGAATCATTTTAGGCTGGAATACTCTGAGCACTCACAGGAAGTGCGACAGCAGCCTGGGAGTGACAGGAGCCTGTTCCAGTGCAAGATACCCACACGCAGACAGTTAGATCTGATGAAGAGAGGGGACAGAGGCTCTTTAAGAGCACAAAAAAGACCAAGGTAATCTAACAACTGAAAATCAAACATAAATATAAACATTTTATCAGACTACATTAAAGGAAAGTGTGTGTTTGAAGCACATTTTTAATATTCAAAGAAACCATGGGTATTATCTGCATACTGAATCCTTTCTGCTTTTCCCCACCCATGAAAAAAGATAATGTTCATGCATTGTGAAGGGTCTTGGTGCTTACTGAGCTCTGTTGTTTCCTCAGTTAAAGCTCAAATGCATAAATGTCAGCCTTAAGCAGTGAAGGGAGCTGTTTTCAGGCTATGGTGAGACATGGGGCTCAAGTCATTTTGCTCTGGTTTTCAATCAGGTCACACATTAAGGAAGAAAGGCGTCCTTCCGTTTATTCTTGGAGCAGTATTATTCAGACAGTATGATTATGAAAGTGATTGTACAGCATTGCATAGTCACTTTGAGTATTTGGCTCCTTCGGAAGTACATGGAAACTGCAGCCTTGGCAGGAATCAGCGTTCTCATGCAGAGACCTACGCTCACAGTGAAGGTGATATCCTCAAGTGGCATGAAGCCAGATGTCAATAAAAAGAACCTATTGGAAGAACACAGGAAGATTGTTTAGGAGCAGGTGGAAGGAATGCTTGAGAGTGCAAAACACAAAGATTCAGGCTCTTGGACTTGGTGGCACAAGTTTGATTTTAAGAACTAGAGCCCATTTCTGACGATGCTAAAATAAGCCGTAAGCTGCGTAGAGAAAAAAAAGGCAACAGCCAGCCTGCATGGCTGTTGGGTACAGAAAATTTTGGAAGGACTACTAAGATAGGTGTTGGCTGATCCCTTTTTATTTTGTGTTTTTTTTTAACAGAGTATAAAAATACTTAAAAAAGCATTTAAATGATCAACATAATCCACTACCACAACAAAAAGAATGAGAAAAACCACTTGGTCATCTCCATAGATGCTGAAAAAGCATTTGACAAAATTCAACATCCATTCATGATAAAAACTCTCAACAAAATGTGTGTAGAGGGCAAGTACCTTAACATAATAAAGGCCATATATGACAAACCCACAGCCAACCTTATACTTAACAGCGAGAAGCTGAAAGCTTTTCCTTTAAGATCGGGAACAAGACAAGGATGCCCACTCTCCCCACTTCTATTCAACATAGTACTGGAGATCCTAGCCATGGCAATCAGAAAACACAAAGAAATAAATGGCATCCAGATTGGCAAGGAAGAAGTAAACTGTCCCTGTTTGCGTATGACATGATATTGTACATAAAAACCCTAAAGAATCCACTTCAAAACTACTAGATCTAATATCTGAATTCAGCAAAGTTGCAGGATACAAAATTAATACACAGAAATTTGTGGCATTCCTATACACTAACAATGAACTAGCGAAGAGAGAAATCAGGAAAACAATTCCATTCACAGTTGCATCAAAAAGAATAAAATACCTAGGAGTAAACCTAACCAAGGAACTGAAAGACCTATACTCTGAAAACTATAAGACACTCATTAGAGAATCTGAAGGATACCAATAAATGGAAACACATCCCTTGCTCATGGATAGGAAGAATTAATATTGTCAAAATGGCCATCCTGCCTAAAGCAATCTATAAGGTTCAATGCAATTCCTATCAAAATACCAATGTCATTCTTCAATGAACTAGAGAAAATTGTCCTAAAATTCATATGGAACCACAAAAGACCCCGAATAGCCAAAGCAATCCTGAGAAGGAAGAATAAAGCTGGGGGAATTACACTCCCCAACTTCAAGCTCTACTACAAAGCCACAGTAATCAAGACAATTTGGTATGGGCACAAGAACAGACCCATAGACCAACAGAACAGACCAGAGAGCCCTGATATAAACTCAACCATGTGTGATCAATTAATATATAATAAAGGAACCATGGACATACAATGGGGAAATGACAGCCTCTTCAACAGCTGGTGTTGGCAAAACTGGACAGCTACATGCAAGAGAATGAAACTGGATTATTGTTTAACCCCATACACAAAAGTAAACTTGAAATGGATTAAATACATGAATGTAAGTCACGCAACCATAAAACTCTTAGAAGACAACATAGGCAAACATCTCCTGAATATAAGCATGAGCAACTTCTTCCTGAACGCATCTCCTAGAGCAAGGGAAACAAAAGCAAAAGTGAACTCATGGGATTACATCAAACTAAAAAGCTTTTGTACAGCAAAGGATACCATCAACAGAACAAAAAGGCATCCTACAGTATGGGAGAATATATTTGTAAATGACATATCTGACAAGGGATTAACATCCAAAATATATAAAGAAATTATATGCCTCAACACCCAAAAAGCAAATAACCTGATTAACAAATGGGCAGAGGATATGAAGAGACAGTTCTCCAAAGAAGAAATTCATATGGCCAACAGACACATGAAAAGTTGCTCCACATCACTAATCATCAGGGAAATGCAAATTAAAACCATAATGAGATATCACCTCACACCAGGAAGCATGGCCAGAATTGAAAAAACTAAGAACAACAAATGCTGGCGAGGATGTGGAGAAAGGAGAACCCTCCTATACTGTTGGTGGGAATGTAAGCTATTTCAACCATTGTGGAAAGCAATATGGAGGTTCCTCAAAGAACTAAAAATGGAAATACTGTTTGACCCGGGGAATCCCACTCCTTGAAATTTACCCAGAAAATACAACTTCTCAGATTCAAAAAGACATGTGCACCCTTATGTTTATCGCAGCACTTTTTACAATAGCCAAGATATGGAAGCAACCTAAGTGTCCATCAGTAGATGAATGGATAAAGAATATGTGGTACACATACACAATGTAATACTATTCAGCCATAAGAAAGAAACAAATCCTACCATTTGCAACAACATGGATGGAGCTGGAGGTCTTTATGCTCAGTGAAATAAGCCAGGCGGAGAAGGACAAATGTCAAATGATTTCCCTCATTTATAGAGTATAACAACGAAGCAAAACTGAAGGAACAAAATGGCAGCAGACTCACAGACTCCAAGAATGAACTAGTGGTTACCAAAGGGGAGGGGTGTGGGAGGGTGGATTGGGAGGGAGGGAGAAGGGGATTGAGGGGTATTATGTTTAGTACACATGGTATGGGGGATTATGGGGAGAGCAGTGTATCACAGAGAAGGGACATAGTGGATCTCTGGCAACTTGCTGCACTGATGGATGGTGACTGCATTGGGGTATGGTTGGGGACTTGATAATATTGCTAAATGTAGAAACCACATTGTTTTTTCATGTGAAACCTTCATAAGAGTGTATATCAATTGTACCTCAATAAAAATTAAAATGAAAATAATTATGGTTTCATACAAAAATAAATAAATAAATAAAAACATTTAAATATTTGTGGGTTGTTTTTACTTTATATATACATACATGTTTGTTTGTTGCATTAAATTCCTCACAGCACTTCCTCTATATATTTTTATAACTCAGAAGGCAGGCAGGGGACTCAAAGTATTTCACTGTGCTCAGTTTTTAAAAATACAAAAATGAACATTAGGATTACAGTATTTTATTAATATGATGACTGAAAAGTATATGCAGACTAGAGGAAATTTTGATGTGGCAGAAGCGGGTGTAAGGCCCTGCAGTAAGCAGGTCCAAGCGGTGAGATAGTGAAGTGGATGTACTCATGTCCAGGCGTCCTTAGACAGAACTCCTGGGGTCTGGCAAATATTGATTACAATTATTGCTTGAATGAATGGAAAGATCTAATTATTTATTTTTCCAAGTCCAATACAATAAGATATATTTCATCTGAGTCATTGAGGTAGGTATTTTACAAGAAAAGTTAAAAATGAGTGTGGGGTGGTATGAGGTGATGAAAGAGGTCATAGACTTTAACGAGTATGCTATAGTAGACTTAGGTTGAAGACAACAGTTTATGCAAAATAGATGTATTTTAGTGTATTGAGAGGAAAGGCTGTAGAAGTAGGCTCTGGCTTGAGCTTCTAGAAATTTCTGCCAGTGGTGGGAGAACTTCCTGCTGAGCTGTAACAAGCCATCAAATGAACAAACTGCCAATCACAGCTTTACACTGCCTCTCACAATTCATATCAGCAAAATGAATGCCTCATGCCTCTCTCCTCACTTCACTGAGTTTTAAATCCAAATCTCACATGAGTGCATCAGGTTGGTAGAACCTAAATTATACCTGTAACCTCAGCTGCAAGGAAATCTGGGAAATGTAACTTTCAGATTTCCAGCCCCTATTTTTTGTGAAAACACAGAAGAACGAGGTTGGAATGGATACCAAACAAGCCAGTGCACAGCACCCACCATAGTCGGGGTTTAGAAAATCCAATTCACCCTCTACATTACATTGTTTATTCATACCAGAAATATTTATTGAATGCCCACTTTTTTCTAGATACTATTCCTTGATTCCAAAAATAAACAAGGTAAAAAGGTAGGGGGGAAAATGGGTCTTTCTCCATTTTATTCTACTTTGAAAGTAGAACTTGGGGTAATATGATTTGGGGCTGACCATGTCTTCTGTAAGAAGTGGCATTGTCGCTGGAGAACGAAGAAAGGCCAGGGAGTGGCTGAGGGGAACAGGAGGCTGGGAGCTAGCTGCTTAGAATTGGCTGCATTCTCAGCTTTAGGGAAGGATGACAAAGATTGTCAGGATGGTGCCTTTCCCAGCTTTGTGTTCAACTTTGTTAAAATGATTTGGACACAAATCCTGCTTAGGGTAGAATTTATTTGGCTGTAAAGTCCCTTTCATTTTATCTCAGAAGGTAAATCTGCCCTTAGCAGCTAAACAGAAGAAACTAGAATACTCAAGCAAGAAGAAATGCACATGTAAAACCTTCCTTAGCAGGGTGCATACCTGAAACAAATGGACAGCAGCTGTACGGAGGGACATGAACTCCAGGCTAGGAAGTTCCCAGGGGATGTGAGAGGCAATGAGGAAAATAATGGGATGCAGGCGATTCACTGGGACATTTAAACACACACAGAATCTCAAAATGTCAAAGAAAGCCAACTATTTCACAAGAAGATTCTTCCCACAAATGTTTTATAGTTCTAGTTTCTCCCTTGAACTGGAAATACAATGAAGAAATGTGGAAACTATATCCACAAAACTATGAGGAAAAATGAACAAAGACACAGTTAAAGTTTGGTGGTATTTTAAAGCTTGGGTGAAATGAATTATTATTTAAAGACTACCTAAATCCACATATCACTTGAATTTAATTTCTTTTTTGCGGAGGGAGGGGTAGCCAGAATTCTTAAATGGAATTACTCTTAATGTCACCAAGTGCTCAAGCTCGTTTATGCCTTGACAGCCCTTTCATAAGGTAGATAGAAGAGATCAATTCCCTCCTGACCTCATTCTATAGACTGGAAACCTGTGGAGAGGGAGATTCAGTGATGGGTCTCGTGTCATATAATGATAATTACTCCGCTTTACTGGCGAGCTGTCACAGGGCAGGTGTTGCAAGTCTTTTGCTTCCATTACAGTTAATTAATTGTCATGACATTGCCATGGTAGATACATTCATTACCCTTTTTGTAAACTGGGGAGACTAACACCAAGAGAAGTAAAAGCAATTACTAGAGGTCACAGAGCAGAGTACTAGAACCACCAGCCTTTGAACCCAGGTTCATGTGATTTCAAAGCCTGTGGTTTTCCTGGGACACTTCACAGACACCATCAGAACACCGTACAGCAGCTATCACCTGGACTTCCAATTAAATCAAAGTATTGACATTCAGGTTAGCATTTCACTGATTTGACCATAAATAAACACATAAGCATCCTTTTTGGGCACTCTTACCCTCCGCCTGTATCGTGTATTCTTCTCTCATTGGAGTTTCTTTCCTTTCTGTATCCTTTTTCCTGCTTGTCCTCATAAAGTCAGCTGCAAGGCGTGTCCTTGCCTTAGGAAAATATAAATAGACTGCAGCCATTGGCTGGTGGGAATGCTTGTTCTCTCAGGACGCTAAACTGTACTGTTGCCTGTTAATGTCTATACAGTATCTTGATGCATATAGTCTCTGTTGACCAAGAGGTGACGTGAGCCAAGAACTCCAACATCTTAGAAAAACACAGGCTAGCTGAGCTGACCCAGTAAGCAAAAACAAAAGTCTGCTTATTACTGGAGGCTGTCTTCCTAGTACTACAAGTTTAGACCCACAAGATTGTGCCTAAATTGTATAGTTATATATTTTTGTTTAAAAAATAAATGCTTTATCACCTCCCCTGTTTTGAGAGAAATCTTCTGCATCCGTGGATGTTTTATTGCCCTTGTCTAGCTTGGATTAACACATAGTCTACAGGCACACACCTGATCATCTACATTTGCTCTCTTACAACACTAAACTATGTTCTCTACCTTTATCTTGCATCTACCTACCACTTCAGCATTTTATTAAAATAATAATAATAATAATAATAAGGGAGAAATGTGGGATTCACATATAAATCAAGTATAAAAATCAAACGAATATTCATATTTGACCTGATTGTTTATAGTTCATAATGTGTGATCAAAACCGAAAATTTCTGTGATGACTGCCCATGTTCACCATGTAATAAGAACTTATTCACTATGTAAGAACTTGTTCGTTATGCTTCAGAAGATTGGAGACTGATGAGAATTAGGCTTGGGGTGGATTAATGATTGTGCATTGAGCATTGAGTCCCCTATACAGAATTGTATTGTTGTTAACAACCATTTGATCAATAAATATGAGAGATGCCCTCTCAAAAAAAAAAAAAGAAAATCCTGTACCTTTGAAAGTTTACAAGCATTCCCTTCTCTCCAGAGATCTACCAGCATTTGCTATCTCTTGCACTTTTGATGATGGCTGTTCTATCAGGTACGAAGTGACATTTCACTGTGGTTCTCATTTGGATTTCCCTAATGACTAGTAATGTTGGGTACCTTTTCATGTACCTGTTGGTCTTTAGTATATCTTTGGAGAAAAGTCTATTCAGGCCCTTTGCCCATTTTTTAAATGGGTTATTTGTGGGTCTTGTTTTTTTTGGCCATTGAGTCGTGTGAGTTCTTTATGTATTTTAGATATATTCTTATATATTTTAACCCCTTATCAGATATGTGGTTTGGCCTTCTATGGTTGTCATTTTACTTTTTGGATGATTTCTTCTTGCTATGTAGAAGCTTTTTACTTTGATATAGTCTCACTTATTTTTTTTCTATTTTGTTGCTTGTGCTATAGGTGTCATATCCAAAAATTTGTTATCTCCATGTGAAGGAGATTTATTCCTATCTTCTAGGAGTTTGTGGTTTCAGGTCTTACATTTATGTCTTTAACTCATTTTGAGTTAATTTTGTAAATCGTGTAAAAATATAGTTCCAGTTTCATTCTTCTACATATAAATATCCACTTATCACAGAACAATTTGTTGAAGAGTCTGGCTTTTCTCTGTTGAGCATTCTTGGCTTCCTTGTCAAATATTAGTTGACTGCATATGCGTAGGCTTATTTCTGTTCAATTTCATTTGTTTCATTCTGTTTTCTGTCATTACCATATTATTTTGGTGACTACAGCTTTATACCATATGATCCAGCAATCCCACTTCTGAGTATATATCAAAAAGAAATTAAACAATTGTCTTGAAGAGATTTCTGTACTCCCAGGCTCGTTGACGCATTTACAATAGCCACGATACGGAAACAACCTAAGTGTCTGTTACAAATAAATGGATAAAAAAAATGTGAGGTTACATATATATATAATTATAATTCAGCCTTTAAAAGGAAGAAAATCCTGCCTTTTGTGACAACGTGGATAAAACTGGAGGGCATTATGCTGAGTTAAATAAGCCAATTATAGAAAGACAAATACTGCATGATCTCACTTATATGTGGAATATTAAAAAAAAAGAAGTTAAACTCATAGAAACAGAGAGTAAAATGGTGGTTGCTGAGGGAGAGGGTGGTGGGGAGAGGTTAGTAAAAGGTTACAGACTTACAATTAAAAGATGAATAAGTTCTGAGTATCTAATGTACTTTATGTTGTCTAGTGTATAGTCCTATATTGCATAGCTGAAATTTGCTAAAAGAGTAGATCTTGAGTATTCTTACACACAGAAAAGCAATAATAAAATGGAGGTATAGATGTGTTAACTGCTTCCATTGTGGGGATGTAAATGTATATCAAGTCATTATATTGTATACTTTAAATATGTTACAATTTTATCTGCCAATTCTACCTCGATATACGTGAAAAAAATCAAGAAGATAGTAGTATCCCAGTGGATGAAATGGTCAATAAAGGAACAAACATTTCACAATGAATATATGAATGTATGATGAATCTCATTATTAATGAGAGAAATGTGTAACACAATGAGATACCATTTCATACCACAGAGATTGGCAGAGTCATCTAAAATACTAAGTTCCAGAGAAGATATAGATCAATGAGAATGCAATTCTGGTGAGGAGTTGATTGGGATAGCTGCTTTGGAGAACATTCTCACAATAACATGTAAAACTGAATATTATATACTCTATGACTCGACAGTTTGACTATTAAGTATATACCCTAAAAGAATTCTTGTACATGTAAACTAGGAGTCATATACAAGATTCTTTGTTTCTGTACTGATCATAATAGCAAAAACTAGAATCAGTAGAAATATCCATTTAGTAGAAGGTAGATATATAATGGATTTGTTGTTTGCAATATCACATAGTGGAATATCATACGGCTATGTCCACCAACATGGATGATTCTTAGAAAGCAATTTTTCAGTGAAAAAATCAACTCCTTGAAGATTACAAACAGATATAAAGTTCAAAACAAGCAAAACTACTTACTGGTTAGTCATGAATACACATATGGTTAAACATTTTTTAAAGGAAGTGATTGATATACACAAAATACTGGATTATTGTTATCTAGGGGGTGGAGTAGAATCATCTGGCACAAGAGATATCAAGGTAACAGCCAACATTCTCTTCCTTTTGCTGGTTGATAAGTACATAAGTATTTGTTTTAATGTTATTTTCTAAAGTGCACATGTGTTTATATATACTTTCTTTTAGTAGGATATATTTCAGAATAAATAAAAATAGCCTCATAACAACAATTAAAAAGATTCGTGTGGCTAATTAGTGTGAGCAAATCTCCAGAACAAAGAACTACATCATGAATTTGGGGTATTTCTAACTATATTTCTATTCTCTCATTTATTTTGTGCCATTAAGACATTCTGACTTATTTTTTAAGGTTTTATTTTTAATTTCTCTTTCTCAAATTCACCAATCCTTTCATCTTCTGATACCTGTAATTATGGCCTAAGACATATTTTGCTTAAAAATTACTATCCTTCCAAATAGAAATATATGTGCAGATAGTCTTCTAAATTACTGTTAGGGCATTTTCAATAATCTTTTCATTAATTTTGAAAGGATAATTATTCAAGTGTCTTATGAGCCAAAGGCATTTATTTGGCAAAATCTTTCATAACCAAAGATAGCTTCATTGACAAGAAGAATTACAAGAGTCCCAAGGCTCAGAGACATTATAAGTCAGTTAGATGTCATTGTTTGGCTTCCCGAGTGACAATGCAGTTCACAATGAGATAGTGGGCGGCGCCTTACCACCATCTCCAAACATCCTCCCATACGACAGGATTTACTCCTTCAGCAAGGAAGATACATAGTAAAATACTGAAGTCATGTGGGTACATTTATATTTTATTTTAAGATTATTGAATAGAATAACACACATATCTAGCTGACTCAATGGCTTCCCCTCATTGCTGCACAAGGCAGGGAAGAAGATTTTCAGAGTGACATTTACAACAATATATCATTATGATGCTTCTCAAAGGATAAGGGGAAGGAAGCTGTTTCAAGAGGTTTTCTCTGCAGAGTGGTCACCGGGAGGCCCTGTGGCTCACCAAGAACGCCTGCTTTGGTGAGAGTGACTCAGCTGCTTGCTGGAGTCTCTAATTGAAAGCAGATGCTAAGATTGCAGTAGCCAAGAAGCAGACATTCACTTCTACTCTTAAGTTCTCTGAAAGAGCAGTGTTCAGGCACTTGTCCTTTTTTTTGAATGACTGTCCTATTCTCCTTAATAGTTATTCAGCAAAATCATCAGGTGACCAAAATATCTTAATGTTTGGCTGTTCAGGGGCATACATGTCAGCATCCCAGGGATACTAAATGCCCCAGAATAAACACAGCACATCATCCAGGAGTTTTAACTTCACCCAAAAATTTGGATGTGAAAATTTCGGTCACTTAAATCATGTTTAGCTGTTTAATAATACTTAGCTACATTTAACAGCTGCTAAGTAAAATGAAGACCTGCTATGGGAGGGCAGTCACGATTAGCATTCTTTTTTTAAGGTAAAACTTCAGGCTTCAAATTAAGTCCTCATTTTTACCCAGTTCTTCTGGGGATGTACTCACAGACCCCTGATGCTATATCTCCTGTACTTACACATGAGCTTTTCTCTGCTTTGGCGGAAAGCATTTGAGACACACAGAACTATATTATGCCGGGATCAGAAGAGACCAGTTCTCCTTCACAGTGAATCTAGGTCAGTATGTAAAGGGACAAGCAGGGTACTCTAAAGTATAGATCCTAGTGGGGGTTGACTTGCTACTGTAAAATAGCTTTGTCTTTCCTACATTTGGAATCATTTCACTTCCAAAATTCTGCACACCTGGGCTCATGGATAATTAGCAGGAAGTGAGAGAAGATCTCTACCTGAATAGTGGGCATAAAGAGAAGGAAGCATTTTTTATTTGTTGAAGTTAAGACATAACAGCTCTTTTCAACAAACAAGTCATCCTTCAACTAGAAAGGGGGTCTTTGAGGTAGAGCAGGCAGCCCATGAATTATTCCGTGTGGAGAGAGGGGTATTCAGCCTCAGTATGGTGGAAGCAAGAAAAGAGTGTATTTGGAAGAACCCAGGTTATCTCACATGGCAGGAAATAGCAAAATGTGGCCACATTGGTCAGGGAACATTTGACAAAGATGAGCTGAGACACTAGCTGCCGATCAACCGAGCAGAAGACTGACCTCCTCAAAGAGAGGGACCAGCAAGAAAAACTGCCCATTCGTTCAAACACATCGTTCAAGACAGATGAAATGGTTTGGGAAAAAATTTGTTATAGCAGTATCTGTGTTTCAATTTCCTCAATTCTAAAATGGGATAATGCCCCTTTGGGGACCATGTGAATTTAGAGATACTTCAAGTCATTTGGAATAGTGCCTGGTGTAAAGCAGAGAGTCCGTAAATGGAAGCTACTGTTATTATCATTTATATTTACTTGTACGACACCGATGTTGACTTACATGTGGCAAAATAAACACAAGGGTTTAATGATCCATGTGAAAAAGTAAGAAAACTGTCAAAAAGACACCACCTGTAAGCCACCAGGATGGCTCTGTAAAGTCTGATGCAGTAGAGGCCAGTCAACTTGCCATGTCTCATGTGACCCAATCTGCAGCCACAAATGACTGGAAGATGTTTTCTTCTCCTTTCTTCTTCTCAGTTGCCCAGTCCTCAAGTGACTGCCAGCAATCACCTCCACTGAACCTCAGTAATATAGATGTTCTTCCTTAAAATTCCCAGAAATCTAAGAACAGTTTTATCTATAGCAAAGTCTCCCCCTTACTAAGGATACCTACCTCTCAAGCTATACAAACCCTGTGAACCTCCTGCTGAGAAGGGCTGCTACATTTTTATTTATTTATTTATTATGGTATCATTAATATACAATCACATGAGCAACACTGTGGTCACTAGATTCCCCCCATTATCAAGTCCCCACCATATACCCCATTACAGTCACTGTCCGTCAGTTATAGAGTCACTACTTGTTTTCTCTGTGCTATACTGCCTTCCCCATGCCCCCCTACATTATGTGTGCTAATTGTAATGCCCCTTAATCCCCTTCTCCCTCCCTTCCTACCCACCCTTGCCAGTCCCTTTCCCTTTGGTAACCTGTTAGTCCATTCTCAGGTTCTGTGAGTCTGCTGCTGTTTTGTTCCTTCAGTCTTTGCTTTGTTCTTATACTCAACAGAGGAGTGAAATCATTTGATACTTGTCTTTCTCTGCCTGGGTTATTTCACTGAGCATAATACCCTCTAGCTCCGTCCATGATGTTGCAAATCCATGTTCATGTTAATCTGTTTTCTTCTAATGGCTGAATAATATTCTGTTGTGCATATGTACCACCTCTTCTTTATCCGTTCATCTACTGATGGACACTTAGGTTGCTTCCATTTCTTGGCTATTGTAAATAGCACTGTGATAAACATAGGGGTGCATTTGTCTTTTTGAATCTGGGCTGCTGCATTCTTAGGGTAAATTCCTAGGAGTAGAATTCCTGGGTCAAATAGTATTTCTATTTTTAGTTTTTTGAGGAATCTTCATACTGCTTTCCTCTAAGATCAGGAACAATGGTTGAACTAATTTACATTCCCACCAGCAGTGTAGGAGGGTTCCCCTTTCTCCACATCCTTGCCAGCATTTGTTGTTGTTTGTCTTTTGGATGTTGGCCATCCTAACTGGTGTGAGGTGATATTTCACTGTGATTTTAGTTTGCATTTCTCTGATGATTAGTGATGTGGAGCATCTTTTCATGTGTCTGTTGGCCATCTGAATTTCTTCTTTGAAGAAGTCTGTTCAGATCCTCTGCCCATTTTTTAATCAGATTATTTGCTTTTTGGTTGTTGAGGAGCATGAGTTCTTTATACGTTTTGATGTCAACCCCTTATTGGATATGTCATTTATGAATATATTCTCCCATACTGTAGAATGCCTTTTTGTTCTACTGATGGTGTCCTTTGCTGTATAGAAGCTTTTTAGTGTGATATAGTCCCAGTTGTTCATTTTTTCTTTTGTTTCCCTTGCCCAGGGAGATATGTTCATGAAAAAGTTGCTCATGTTTATGCTTAAGAGAGTTTTGCCTATGTTTTCTTCTAAGAGTTTTATGGTTTCATGACTTATATTCAGGTTTTTGATTCATTTTGAGTTTACTTTTGTCTATGGAGTTAGACAGTAATCGAGTTTCATTCTCTTACAGTAATCATCATGTCCAGTTTTGCCAACACCAGCTGTTGAAGAGGCTGTCATTTCCCCATTGTATATCCATGGCTCCTTTATCATATTAATTGACCATATATGCTTGGGTTAATATCTGGACTCCCTATTCTGTTCCACTGTGTATGGGTCTGCTCTTGTGATGGTATCAAGTTGTCTTGATTACGGTGGCTTTGCAGTAGAGCTTGAAGTTGGGAAGCAAGATCCTCCCTGCTTTGTTCTTCCTTCTCATGATTGCTTTGGCTATTCAAGGTTTGTTGTGGTTCCATATGAATTCTAGAACTAATTGTTCCAGTTCATTGAAGAATGCTATTGGTATTTTGATAGGGATTGCATTGAATCTGTAGATTGCTTTAGGCAAGATGGCCATTTTGACAATATTAATTCTTCCTACCCAAAAGCATGGGATGAATTTCCATTTGTTAGTGTCCTCTTTAATTTCTCTCGAGTGTCTTGTAGTTTTCAGGTTGTAGGTCTTTCACTTCCTTGGTTAGGTTTATTCCTAGGTATTCTATTCTTTTTGATGCAATTGTGAATGGAATTGTTTTCCTGATTTCTCTTTCTGCTAGTTCATTGTTAGTGTATAGGAATGCAACAGATTTCTGTGTATTGATTTTGTATCCTGCAACTTTGCTGAATTCAAATATTAGTTTTAGTAGTTTTGGAGTGGATTCTGTAGAGTTTTTTATGTACAATATCATGTAATCTGCAAACAGTGACAGTTTGACTTCTTCCTTACAATCTGGACGCCTTTTATTTCTTTGTGTTGTCTGATTGCCATGGCCAGGACCTCCAGTACTATGTTGAATAAAAACAGGGAGAACAGGCATCCTTGTCTTGTTCCTGACCTTAGAGGAAAAGCTTTCAGCTTTTCACTGTTAAGTATGATGTTGGCTGTGGGTTTGTCATATATGTCCTTTATTATGTTGAGGTACTTGCCTTCTATACACATTTTGTTGAGACTTTTTATTATGAATGGGTGTTGGAATTTTTTAAGTGCTTTTTTAGCATCTATGGAGATGATCATATGATTTTTGTCCTTTTTACTGATATAGTGGATGATGTTGATGGATTTTCAGGGCTGCTACCTTTTTAATAACTCACATCTCCTTTGTATTTACTTCTAGTTGCAGGTCATTGTGTCACTTTTTGATATTCCCTCCCAGTCACAGGATGAATATGAAAGCCCAGGTTTGTGGGCATAAGGTTCTTAGACTAGTACTTCTCAAACCTCATTGTCTATAAGAATTACTTAGTATACAGGTTGTGACTCAATAAGCCTAGGGTGGGACCTGAGAGTCTATAGTTCTAACAAGCCCCCAGGGGCTGTTGATGCTGTTCAGGTGCAGAACATCCTTTGAACAGCAGGCTTTAGACTAGAAGAAGGCTGGGTGAGCCACATTTCAGGCTTATTGGCTGTTTCCTCACTTCCGGAGTTTTTTGTTGTCTGCGAGTAGCTCAGCAAAGCTATTACATTGGCCCCCAAGAGAGTCCTACCTAGCTATAGCATTTAGTCAGTATTTAAACACCGAAAAGGCCCAGCTAATTCATGCTGCAGGGATTTCCGATTGCACGCCGAATCAGTTCAACCCAGCATGTTGGATTTTGCTAACTGGTGAGGTCTGCCCTTATACCTGTTTACAGAGAAAATGGCATGCATATTTTATGAAAGCACATTGAATTATGTATCTGCTATTACAAAAGATTAAGAAGAAAGTCAACGCCAAAGAAAATTCTGTTTGTTAGCTACTAAGAATTTAGCTGACTCACTTCATTCTTTATCCCTTTTATCTTTCGGAACAACTTGCCCAGCCAACCACAAAACGGTCTGGGAGACACAGCTCCCAGCAGGGCAAGGAGACAAATATTTTCCTCTTTACAAAAATGCCCTTTCTTTCAAAGGTATTTATTTGAAATACTTCTTGGCTATTTTCACATCAACCCTGAAGTTATTTTCTAACAGAGTGTATATACATTTTAATCAGTGTTATCTGAAGAGGAAATGCTGTACTCTAATTAATGGCTTAAGCAGTTTCTAAGTATAACAATTGCCTGACAGTCATAGCTCTGTGTTAACTGTATGTTTGCTGCTTGTGCTTTGTTTATTCAAAAGTCACGCTATGAACATCAGCAGATAATCATCATTTACTTCATTCAGAGCATAAGCAAGGCAGTGTTATACCGGCCAGCGATTTTGTTTAATGTGCCGCATTGCAGCATCTCTGCCAGCACTGCAAGAAGGTCATGACTACTCGGTATTACCCTGTATGATGGAGATTCCGGTGACGACAGGTTACACTTCATGATGCTCTAGGGAAATGTAACACATTAAAGGGAAATCATATGTGTCCAATATATGCTACAAGGCACAATATTTGACCTGTTTCTGTTATTCTTCCTATTTTTCAGCCTCACATGATTAAAACCACTGCTGGCCTGCACTGAACACTACATGCAGAAAGAATACTGAAGCATAAAACATGAAAAGGGAGATCATTTACCAGTGCCATGCTGAGCTGCACTGAAGGCTAAGGCAAAAGAAGTCAGTAATATTGATACAGCATTTAGAATTTTGATATGTTGTCCACTAGGGATTTTTGGCACTAATTTTAATTTTGAAAATACCATATTAAAATATTACTTATCTTGATAACTAGCTTTTTTTAATGGACTCCTAAACTCCGTGCCCCAGATTAGTACCTTACCTTACTCTTGGCCCTGTCATTGTAGAGGAAATAAGTAATCTATTTAACAGCCAAGAAAAGAAGAAAACCTTTAAAGAAAAGGCTGAGTTAACATCACTACATTTTGAGCAAAAAGGAAAAAAAAAATCCTTTTTTTCCCCAGGTTTTTCGTGAATTGGAAATCAAAGCTAACAGGGTGTGGATGTTTAGTTGATCCTCCAAGCAGCAGTGAGAGGCAGGAAATGCTTTGAGCTCTTTCTCAAAAGGCTCTTCTGTATCTTCACTTAAAATCATCTTATATGGAAAAGGCTTTGTTGTGATCTGAGTTCATAAGATTATTTGGTTTTCTTCATCTTAGTAAGTCTTCTTTATAGTAATTTGCAATGTTTATCAAAGTTGAACATTTAATGTACATGGTTAAAAGGCTGAGAAACAAGTGTGGTAATTACAGGAGGTAGACATTCCACCCAAGTGCCAGGCAATAGTATTGCTGTCTGTGCACTTTCAACCAAAGCCTTTACCCTGGCAGGTGTAGTCTCCTTTTTCATTTCCATCTGGGGATGCTCCTGGGCAAAAGCTTGGTTAGGAAGTTGGGTTCAGTAGAGAAAGCCAGGCTTCTGACTTGCAGTTTACATGATACTGAACAAGTTCACCTCCAAGTTCACTGAGTCTGTTTTATCTTATGTTAAGTGGCAGGAGAAATATGGGACTGACACATACACCTTATTGGGTTGTTTCCAAAATAATTCACATGAAGTTGATGTGTAAAATATGCACAGCCATATTCATTATCACAGTTGACCATGATTTTACTAAGGTGTACATAGAAAACACCCAGATTTATCCATATGTAGCAATTTGCAACTAAGAATACATATAGTTGGAATCAATGTAGAGTAATTTTATGTACCATTGCTCATCATCTCTTCTCTTTACTTAGTCTGTAGAGGTATAGATGGGCCTGATTAAGAATAGTCAATCTATATCAGTTTAGTGATCAAACCATCTGTCCCCCATCCCCCGACCTCATTATTGCAATGGCCTCCTACCTGGTCAGCCGGGCCCCACTCTTGATCATAGTACACACCCTCCTCTAACTCGCAGCCCCCATCCCTGCTTATGATTTCTTCTCAAACCCGCAGCCAGAAGAATGATTTTTAAATGTTAAGTCAATCACATAACTTCCTCTGCTCAAAACCCTCTTATGTTTTACCACCTTAGCATAAAATCCCAGTTCCTTACAAAGGCTTATAAAACCCTCCCGAATCTTGTCTCTCATTACCTCTCCACACGTATCTCCCTTCATGTCCCTCTTGTTTCCTACATTCCTGCCGCACTGGATTCATTGACGTTCCTTGCGCCTATCCTCCCCGTGGGCAAATTAAATTCTCAGTGCCTCAGTTTCTTCATCTGTAAACTGGACATAATAATAGTAAGAATGTCAGAAGATTTTTGTTAGGATTAGTTACAATACTTCAAACAATTCTTGCACATAGTGTTAAAAACATTTAACATACTACCATAATTTTTATTATCTTCATCTGATTTTTTTTAGTCTCTAAGATTTAGTTCCTGAACTGACAATAATCTCTGAGAGGGTCATAATACTTTGTTGCTGATTCATATGTACTTCTTTAAAACTTGAAATACAATTCAAGTACCCCAGGGTACCCCTAGTCTGGGCTGCTATGTCTTATGCAATGGCTGTTTTCCCTAAATTTTCTTTGGGAAACAGTCATTTTTCTGTTATCTCTTGTATTCTTTCTCTCCATTTCGGCTTAATGTCACTTTCCATTATGCTTTTGTATTCATAATCCAATTTGTATCCACACTGGTACCTCCCACCCCCGACTTCCACTCTCAGTTTCCAATTCTTTCTGCTATTTTTGCTGTATCTTCTTTGTTCACCCATGTGGGAACAAGGGCACATTTATTTAACCTCTCTGGAAATCCTGTGTTTTGGTGGGAAAAGACTGGTTTTCTGGCACTACTAAAAATAGAAGGAATGCATAATGAAAGCTAGGTAGTAATTCAATAAATGGAACTTGGAGACAAGGTAAAGATGTCACAAAGAAAACAAAAACTCACTCAACTGGTCCAGAGTACTGGGTCAGAATGAGTCCAGCAGCAAGACTGAGCTTCAAATCCATCAGATTTGAAAACTGCCTTGTTTTCTGAGCTGAGGAGGGAGATTGGAGTTTATTTAGGTAGAAGTTAAGTCTACAGGTGGCAATAAAGCATCTCCAAGAGTGGGATAGGCAGGCCTGGGGAAGGTAGTGCATGGTGTGAAAAATGAGCCAGTACATTGATTCATTATACTGTTTCTCTTTTCAGTAGGAAGGACAGAGCTATCTCATTCAATTTGAAGGAGTTTAAGTTTAATAATTTTAATACTTAAGTCTGCATTTGATTTTTCAAAAGCACACTTAAATGGAAAATAGCCTCCTCAGTGGTTCATACCTATAAGAAGCCGAATGGTTTGGATCAACATACTTTTACCAAGGAACAGCTTCAGCCTATATCAACAAAATTAAAAGGACAGGAGAAGCAGTTTAGAGGAAAGAACACTGCTTGGGGATAGGTCTTACAAATTCAAATAAAGTGAGAGTAAAATTTGAAGTCTTTAAAGAATCAATTTTTGCTGCTTTTGTTCAAGCCAGGCTCCCATTTTCTTGTTCTAACAATGGACACAATGAGTACCTAAAGGGTTGCTATAGGAATTAAGTGAGATAATATAGAGAACATCTTTACTACAATGTCCAACATATGGATGAGTGCCTATATTTTTTGTCTATTGATGTATAACACATTACCATAAATTTAGTGGCTTAAAATAACAGACAGTTATTATCTTACAATTCTGTCAGTCAGAAGTCCAGGCACTATATGGCTAGTTAGTCTTCTCAGGGTTTCAAGAGGCTGAAATCAAGGGGTCAGCTGGCTATGTTCACCTTTAAAAACCTGACTAGAGATGAATACTTTCCAGGCTCATTCAAGTTGTTGGCAGAATTTAGTTCCTTGCTGGTTTTGGCTGGGGAGCTCTCTCAGCAACCAGAGTCTTATCACAAGTTCTTATCATGCCTTTCATATTCAAAACCCACAACAGAGACTCCCCCTTATCTTGAACGTCTCCCACTTTCAGTCTCATGACTTCAGAAAGGGCTAACTTGATTAGGTCAGGGCCACTCCATTTTGGTTAGCTCAAAGCCAACTGATTAACCACAGGAGTGATAGTCTGTCATTTTCACAAGTCTATCCACAATCAAGGGACAAGGCATGTATGGGGACAGCCTTCTTAGAATTCTGCCTGCAATGATGTCCATTAAATGATAGCTAAGAAAAGTTCTGTTACTGAAGCATAAGTAAAAAAGACTCCCTAGGTAGGAAATACTTCTAGTCATTAAGAATTCAATATTGTATGGTAAATATTTGCATTATAAAGCATGCATATAACAGATTCTCATAGATAAGAAAACCTGGAAAAGTTATGGAGATTAGGAATTTTTAATTTAGAGGTCTGAGAGGTGACTTAATGATGACTCAACCACCATGTGTGAAATCATGTTTGGCTTCATTTCCTCTGTGGGTGAGAAAGGAAAAAGCATTTAAACTAGAACCCCATTTGGGGGTTGTCTAGAGAGAAGGATAAAGGTAGGTATAAAGACTGTAAAATTTCTACAGCAAAGGAGAACCAGACACTGGAGAGTAAAGATTCTTGAGCTTCTGGTCACCGTGGGATAACTGCTCCATAAAGCCATTTTTCTCTAGCCAGGAAGCATAGCAGATCTATCTATAGAAAGGAAGAAACACAGAAATGCTGACAAAATAAGGAGGCAGAAGAATTTGTTCCAATAAAACTATAGGATAAGGCACCAGAAAGAAGGCTAAATGAAATGGAGGTCACCAGTCTTCTTGATAAAGATTTCGAAGTAGCAGTCATAAATATGTTTACTGATACGTGGAAAGGTATTGACGATCTCAGAGAGGACTTCAACAAAGAGATACAAGAGCTGAAAAAGAGCCACTCAGAGATGAAGAATCAGTAACTGAAATGAAATATAAAATGGAGGGAATGAATAATAGATTGCTGCAAGTAGAGGAGGCAATTGATGAGATGGGAAAACAAGGAAGCTGAGGAACAGAGAGAAAAAAAATTTCTAGGAAAGAAAGAATGATGAGAGGTGTGTGACAACTCAAAATGAAACAATATTCACATAATGGGTATCAGAAGAAAAGAGAGACAAAGGAATAGGAAGTCTCTTTGAAGAAATAATTGTTGAAAACTTCCCCAATGTGGTGCATGAAACATTTAATGTACAAAAACATAATGACCTTCAACCAAGAATCCTCTATCTAGTAAGATTGTCATTCAAATTTGAAGGAGAGATTAAACATTTCTCAGAGAAGTGAAGGCTGTAGGAATGTATAACCACTAAACCAGCATTAAAGGATATGTTAAAGATACTTCTGTAGATGGAAATGTTCCTAAGGCTAAATAGTTTTCACCAGTGAAAATAAACCCACAGTAAAGGTAGTAGAACAATTACTTACCATGCAAGTATGAAATTAAAACAAAAGTAGTAAAACTATACACAAAATCAGGGAAGGCATACACAAAAGCAGATATGACATCTAATAACATAAAGCATGGAAGAGGAAGAAGAAAAAAGTACTTTTAGATTGTGTTTGATATAGAGTGATAATCAACTTAATATAGACTGTTATATAGTTAGGAGGCTATACTTGAAACTTACAGTAACCACAAACTTAAACCTATAATATATTCACAAAATATTTAAAAAAGAGAAATCAATCACAGCACTAAAGAAAACAATCAAACAAGAGAAGAGTATAAGAGAGGAAGAAAGGATCAGAGAGGAAGTATAAAACAACGACAAAACAATGAATAAAATGGCAGTAAGTACATACCTATCAATAATTACCTTAAATGTAAAAGGACTGAATGCACCAATCAAAAGATAGAGCAGAAGAATGGATAATGAAATGAGAACAATCTTTATCCTGCCCATAAGAGATTCACTTCAGACCCAAAGACACATACAGACTCAAAGTGAAGGGATGGTAAAAGATATTTCATGCAAATAATAGGGAGAAAAAAGCACGCTTAGATAAAATAGACTTCAAAGAAAGTAACAAGAGACAAAGAAAGACATTACATAGTGACAAAGGAGTCAGTCCAACAAGAGGATATAACCATTATAAATATCTATGCACCCAACACAGGTGCACCTACATATGTAAAACAAATACTAACAGAATTAAAAGGGAAAACAGATTGCAAAACATTCATTTTAGGAAGTTTTAACACACCACACACATAATGAAAGATCAATAAGACAGAAAATAAATAAGGAAACAGAGGCACTGAACAATACATTGGATCAGATGGACTTAACAGACATCTATAGAACATATTCCATCTAAAGCAGCAGGACACACATTTCCTTAAGTGTACACAGATGTTCTCCAGAACAGATCACATACTAGGCCACAAAAAGAATCTCACTAAATTAAAAAAGATTGAAATTGTATCAAGCAACATCTCAGACCACAATGGTATGAATTAGAAATAATTTACATGAAGAAAACAAAAAAGCCCACAAACACATGGAAGCTAAACAACATGCTTCTAAATAATCAATGAACCAATGAACAAATTAAAACAGAAATCAAACAATGCATGGAGACAAATGAAAACAAAAACTCAACAATTCAAAAATGTAGGATGCTGCAAAAGTGGTTCAAAGAGGCAAGTACATAGCAATATAGGCCCACCTCAAGAAACAAGACCATTCCCAAGTAAACAGTCTAAAATCATAATTAAGAAACTAGGAAAGGAGAATGAATGAAACCCAAAGTTAGTAGGAGGGACATAATAAAGATCATAGAAGAAATAAATAAAATAGAGAAGAATGAAACAGTAGAAAAAATCAATGAAACCAAAAGGTGGTTCTTTGAGAAAATAAACAAAATAGATAAACCCCTAGCCAGACTTATAAAGAAAAAAAGAGTACAAAAATAAACAAAATCAGAAACCAAGAAGGAATAGTCACAACAGATACTATGGAAATATAAAGAATTATCAGAGATTACTATGAGAAATTACATGCCAATAAATCAGACAACCTGGAAGAAATGGACGACTTCCTAGAAAAATACAACCTTCAAAGAATGACCCAGGAAGAAACAGAAAATCTGAACAGACCAACCACTAGCAATGAAATTCAACTGGTAATCAAAAAACTCTGAACAAAACAAAAGTCTAGGTTAAGATGGCTTCACAGTTAATTCTACCAAATATTTTAAGAGCTAATACCCATCCTTCTTAAAGTATTCCAAAAAATAGGAGAGAAAGGAATACTTCCAAAATCATTCTATTAGGCCAGAAACACTCTATACCAAAACCTGGCAAAGACACTACAAAGAAAGAAAATTTTAGACCAATATCCTGATGAATATAGATGCAAAATCCTCAACAAAATATTAGCCAACCAAATTCAAAAATACATCAAAAGGATCATCCATCATGACTAAGTGGAATGCATTCCAGGGATGCAAGGATGGTATAACATTCATAAGTCAACCAATATCATACACCACCTTTACAAAAAGAAGGATAAAAACAACGTGATCATCTCAATAGATGCCGAAAAAGCATTTGACAAAATTCAACATCCATTCATGATAAAACTCTCAGCAAAATGGGTATAGAGGGTATGTACCTCAGCATAATAAAGGCCATATATGAAAAAGCCACTGCTAACATCATAGTGAATGGTGAAAAGCTGAAAGCTTTTCCTCTAAGATCAGGAACAAGAAAAGGATGCCCACTCTCACCATTTTTATTCAACATAGTACTGGAGGTCTAGCCCTGGTAATCAGACAACACAAAGAGATAAAAGGCATCCAAATTTGTAATGAGGAAGTTAACCTTTCACTATTTGCAGATTACATGATGTTTATATAGAAAACCCTAAAGATTACACCAAAATTATTATAATAACTGGACTCAGAAAAATTGTAGAATATGAATTAATACATAGAAATCTGTTGTATTCCTATATACTAACAATGAACTAGCAGAAAGAGAAATCAGGAAAACAATTCTGTTTACAGTTGTGTCAAAAAGAATAAAATAGCTAGGAATAAGCCTTCAGGGAGATGAAAGACCTATACTCTGAAAACTAGAAGACAGTCATAAAAGAAATTAAAGAAGATGCAAATAAATGGAAATCTATCCCATGCTCATGGATAGGTAGAATTAATGTTGTCAAAATGACCATCCTGCCCAAAGCTATTTACAGATTCAATGCAATCCTTTCAAAACAACAACAGCATTTTTCAATAAGTTAGAACAAATAGTTCTAAAATTCATATGGAACAACAAAAGACACTGAAAGCCAAAGTAGTCCTAAAAAAGAAGAAGAAAGCTATGGGTATTATGCTCTCTGACTTCAAGCTACACTACAAAGCAATGGTAATCAAAACAGCATGGTACTAGTGCAACAACAGACCCATAGATCGATGGAACAGAATGGAGAGCCCAGATATAAAGCCAGACATATATGGTCTATTAAGATATGAAAAAGGACCCATGAAAACACAATGGGGAAATGACAGCCTCTTCAAATACTGGTGCTGGGAAAACTGGACAGCTACATGCAAAAGAACGAAACTGAATTACTCTCTAGCTCCATACGCAAATGTAAACTCGAAATGGATGTAGACATGTAACCATAAAACTCTTAGAAGAAAACATGGGCAAAAATCTCTTGAGCATAAGTATGAGCAATTATTTCCTGGACACATCTCCCTGGGCAAGGGAAACAAAAGCAAAAATTAACAAGTAGGACTACATCAAACTAAAAGCTCCTGTACAGCAAAGGACACCAATAGCAGAACAAAAGGCCACCCACAGTATGGGAGAATATATTCATAAATGATTTATCTGCTAAGGGGTTAACATCCAAAATTAAAAGAGCTCTTACACCCCAACACCCAAAAACAAATAACCCTTAGAAAATGGATGGAGGATCTAAACAGACATTTCTCCAGAGAAGAAATGCAGATGGCCAAGCATAAAAAAGATGTTCCACATCACTAATCAACAGGTAAATTCAAATCAAAATGACAATGAGATATCAACAGTTAGAATGGCCACTATCCAAAAGACAAGCAATAACAAGTGTTGGGAAGGATGTGGAGAAAAGGGAACCTTCCTACACTATTTTTGGGAGTGTAAATTGGTACAAGTGCTGTAGAAAGCAATATAGAGTTTCCTCAAAAAACTAAAAATAGAAATACGCTTCAACCCAGCAATTCCACTTCCAGGAATTTACCCGAAGAAAACAAAATTCCTGATTCAAAAACATATATGTACCCCTATGTTATTACTGCATTATTTGCAACAGCCAGGATATGGAAGCAACCTATGTATATGTCAACAGATGAATGCATAAAGAAGATGTGGTATATATGCACATGGAATGTTATTCAGCCGTGAAACAGAATGAAATCCTGTCATTTGCAACAACATGGGTGGATCTAGAGGGTATTGTACTAAGTGAAATAAGCCAGGTGGAGAAAGACAAATGCCACTTATTTGTTGAATATAAAAACAATGCAAAACAGAGTGAATAAAGCAGCAGTAGATTCATAGACACTGATAAGTGACTAGCGGTTATCTTGGGGAAGGGAGTGGGGTGGGTGGTTGGGAAGGGTGAGGGGATAATGATACAGAAAAATTTTCAATCACAATATAAGTTGGTCACTGGGATAGTAGTACAGCATAGAGAAAACAGCCAATGATTCTGTAACATCTTCCTGTGTTGCATTAGTGGATTTAATAATATGGGTGACTGTTGAACCACTATGTTGTATATTTGAAAGCAATATAAGATTGTATATAGATACTTCAATTAAAAAAAAAGAAGAGGTGATACATATACACAATGGAATATTATTCAGCCATAAAACAAAGAAATCCTGCCATTTGCAATAACATGGATGGTTCTAGAGGGTATTATGTTAAGTGAAGTAAGCCAGGTGGAGAAAGACAAATGCCATATGATTTCACTTATTTGAGGAATGTAAAAACAAAGCAAAACAGAGCGAACGAAACATCAGTAGACTCATAGAAACTGAGAAGTGACTGGTGGTTACCATGGGGAAGGGGTTGGGGTGCATGGGCAGAGAAAGTGAGGGGGATAATGATGCACAAAAATTCTCAATCATAACATAAGTTGGTCACAGGGATAGTAGTACAGCATGGAGAATACAGCCAATGATTCTGTAACATCTTCCTGTGTTGCACTATTGGAGGTAAGGATTTAATAATATGGATGACTGTTGAACATTTGAAACCAGTATAAGATTGTATATCAAAGATACTTCAACAAAAAAAAGATAGTAAAACTAAAATTAGTTTCCAAGAAGGTGTTCATTCTCTCTCTGGAAATCTTCTAAGCTTGTGTAAATTGTCCTGTCCTGGAGATGGTTTAGACGTGGCTCTGCCTGAAGCCAAGAGGGAAAGTAAGTGTTACATCGCCCCTTCCTTGCGGCCTTCTGACTCTCCCAGAGGGGGCTACCCACCTATGGAATCAGGGCACTCCCCAGGATCCATCACAGTATTGAAATGTGTCTGTGAGAAAGAAAAAGGTTAAATCAGGATTCCTTGATTAGGAGCAGTTAATGTAAATTCTGCAAAGCCCGTATACTGCCAGCATAGCTTTTGGCAACAATAACAGAAAGAAGAAAGAGCTACAATAGAATAACAACAAAAGGAACTCCTTGTCCTCCCAGCCCTGTCTGCCCTCCCAATCCCATCTGGCGATACGAGGTCCCGAATGGAGCAGTACTTGAGTGTTTTGCTCTCACATGTCATCATTGTTTTGAACCCTTCCAGGCGAGTACAGAGCTCACTGCTCAGATTAACTTTCCAAATCCAAAATACTTGACCAACTTGACATCTATTTGTGGAATTCAATGATTCACTGAATCATCAAAAACAAGTTCAGCAAAAAGATTCCTAATGCCTTTGTCCACCGTGGTATAAAAAGTTCTTCAAGTGTCCGAGAGCTTGAGAGAGCTGGGAGATGTACCATTATCTTCACCTATTTACATATTTCCTTTTCCTTTTTTATATTTTACATTTTGGACTTGAGAAAGAAGAATTGTTCTGATTTCTGTCAGTTTCTCTTGTAATGCAGTTTTCTCACCAGAAGCCTTGAACACTTTTCTTTTTAACTTGATAGCAAAGAGAAATTATAATAGTTTCTTTTGAGGTCATTTAGACAAAAAAGTAATAGAAGTCCATAAGCTGGTAGAACATGAAGACACTGTATATAAGGAATAATGCAACTGTTCTCTTGATTCTATAATAAGATATCTGATTTTCTTCTACCACTGAAAATTCAAATATCCGGTCTTGAACTTCAACAAGCTTTTTATGCTTGTTGATCTACCCATGGAGCTAACAAATACTGTCCCTGCCTTTGAGTAACTCGTTAAGGGCTTAGGGAGAGCATTAATGTGAATATGGCAGCCACTAAGAACTTGTGAACAGTAAAGAAAAGGCTCTGGACAAAGATCCAAAAATAAACGAAGAGTTAAGAACATACTTCAGACTAATGACTGAGTAGGTATCTTGGGGAAACTTCTCTTGGACAGAGGGTCCTAAAGGAAAAATAACCAATATAAGTAAAACATCTATAGCCTATGAAATCTCCTTTAGTAAGATCATCTCATTTAAAGGAAGGATGGTAGAAAAAAGGAATGTTTATTGAGACACATTGGGAGATACTTTTCAGGTACCATCTCATTAATTTCTCATGTTAATTCTATAGGGGAGGACATTGCCTTGGTTCTGTGGGCATTTTTCACTGCATCTCTCTGTGACAGCAGCCAGAGGTCATCAGGTCTTCAGTAGGAAGCCCTGACTTTGAAGGCTAGACTGGACACGCTAAGCGGGACTTCTCAGGTGGCTCACTCACACGACTAGCAGCTGCTGCTGGTTGTTAGCTAGGAGCCCAGAGGGGACTGTTGACTAGACGACCTACATAGAACCCCTCATTTATGGTGGTCTCAGGGCTCCTAGACTTCTCACATGATGGCCTGCTTCCCCCAGAATGAGCGCTGCACAGGACTAGGCAGAAGCACCAAGACCCCTTCTGACTAGCCATAGCAATCACATAGCATCACTTCTGCCGTACTCCGTCAGGTGAAGCCATCAGAAGCCCACCAAGACTCCAGGAAAGGGGATATAAACCCCATATTTTGATAAAAGGAATGTCAAAATATGTGGGGCCATGTTTTAAAATGACCATACTTGCTCAAAAACAACTAGCATAGTTTGTAAAAGCCCACTGAAATGTATCATAAACCACGAAACCTCTGATTGCAACTCCGGGTAATGTAAGTAAAGGAGTCTTTTTATTTGCAAAAGACAGAAACTTAATGCTAGAAATCAGACTAGAAGAGATTATAGGTCTGTGAGTCAGATCACAGGAAAGGCAGGATGAATCTGGCTTTCAACCAGTGGGACCAGCTATCACCGTGGGAGTGTTATCTTTAAACCACATCTGTTTCTCTGCCTGTTGGCTGCTTGTCATGCGCTATAGACCATTATCTTCACAAGATTCCTAGTACCTGCCAATGCCACCCAGAAGGAAGGTACTCCTGCTCCTTGGTTCAAATCTGACGTATTGTAGGAAATGATTTGGAGACCCAGTTTTTTTTCACACAGGCACACCTGTTCGGTCCCTTTGGCCGATCCTACTTGAGCCATGTGGTTGTAACCATCATTACTAGAAGACTGACAAGTGAATGAATTGTAGAAAAAAATAGTAAAAAAACGTTCAGTGTACAGAATCAAGTTTCCAGTAACTAGTGAGCCACCAACTTCTTTTGCTGAGAACTGCTTTGGGAACTTCGGTAAACCTCACACAGAAAGGAATCAGTCTTTAGCCATCATAAAACCTTTTGCTGTCCAGAGAACTGATGGAAAACTGAGTGAGAGGCTATTCGATCTAGCTGATAGATTGATGAGCCAGTAGTCAGAGCTGGCCCCCCCACACATCTTCATCTATATATTGTTCATCAAATATTTTCATTTGATTATCTCATTTATCCACACAACAGCTAAGTGTTATAGGCCAGGTTTTATCTTCACTTTGCAGAAAAGAAATCTGAGACCCAGGAATTTTAAGTGACTTAATCTCAATTACAGGGAATAAATGGCAGAGCTAGGATTTAAACTCAGATTTCCTTCCTAGTCCAGTACACTTTCCACTTTGCTGCAGATTCTCCTGATGTAAAACTTGAGGTTCCTTAACGACATGATAGACGGAAAGGTATTTCATCTTGGAGTAGCTGCCAGTCGGAGCATTAAACCTGCCTTTGCATGGATGTAATTTGTAACAGCAAATTTCTTCTGCCAAGTTTGTTCTTCTCAAACACATCATTCCCATTCACTGACACAATCAGCAGCCACCCACTGGGCACAGGGTAGAGCCCACTCCCCGCAGCAGGCCTTACAAAGCTCTTCATAATCTGATGAGAACACATTGCCAGTCTTGTTCTCTCATCCTCACCTCACCCTCTTCAACAGGCCAACCTCACAACCGAACATCTCAGGGGAACCCCAAGGCTTTCTCTGTGTACCCTGCCGACCTTGTTAGCAACAGCTTCAAGGAGAAAGACTTCTGTATATGTCAGGAATTAAATAGACTTTTAGGAAAAACACTGGATACCATGCTTCGACAGAGGTCTTCTAATAGGAAGAATAAGGATTTTACTATTACAACTGAGGGCGATGCTTACTTGACTCTTGTGGATTTCCTTATCTTCTCATCTATTTTTGTTCACATTTAAATGAGGTGGTAAGAGATGCCAAGGGTGCCGTATGCCTAGAATTGACAACTGGAAGACCAAATAGGGCCAGAATAGACTCTAGGAGAGAAAGAATGGAGAACATTTCTTAGGCAAGTTTTTTTCTAGGTGTCACAGAAAATATAAATAAATAAGTTTTTCTTTCTCGATTCCTTTGCATTTTCTTTTCCCGTTGAAAGAGTAGCAAGGTCCAGAGGACCAGCATCAGGGTGCGGCCTGCAGGAAGAAGCCCAAGCTGAGGTCATTCAGCCTGCTGCTGGTCACAGACCATGCTCCTGGGTTCTGATGCTCCTCTGAGCAAAAGAAGAGCTTACCAGGTTTGGGAACCACAGAAGACATTAGGGCTAAAATAGAGCTAAAATAATGCAAGTTCCTTCGTTTTGAATGTCCCGTGTGTGTAAATGTTTCTTTAGAAAAATGGGGAAGGAGCTGGATTTAGAGAAGAGAAAATGTGGCAAAGAAGGATACAGCAGTTCTGACTCATGGAGTGTTTATGATTTGAGACACACAATGTGGGGGGGCCCAGAACATACTCCAAAACTGACTGCAGTCACCTTTATATGTGTGCAGCTCAAAAGAGTTTGTAGAATATGTAAATCAACCAATATCAAAAAAATAAAATGCATTAGCTTCAGCCTCTCTTTGCCTCGTTCCCAGGAACATCAGATTTGGTCAGGCGGGTTCCATGACAAGCTGAGGAACTGTTCTTGGCTGGACCTCACAAATTATCTGTAGCTCCTTGGCTCCTGAGGTCAGATGTGGTTGGCTCAGGGCCATTTTTTAGGTTCTCAGATTCTTGGCTATAAGTGAAACCAAGAAGTCCTCAAAACTTTCTAGGCTCAAATTGAGAAATGAGCTCTGAAAACACATTATTTGCTTGTGGCAACACAATGAGAAGAACAGATAACCTCTTGTACTTCCACAAGTCACATAAAAATGTGCTATGTATTGTGTTCCTTTTGAAAGATTTCTTAAGAATCACATGACTGAAAAGTGATTGATGGCAACTTTGATATAAACATAACTATCATTGAAGGTTTCTTCAGCTCAAGTGTTTTTTTTTCTTTTCATTAATCCATGAATCCATAAACATTTTGGTTGGCTTAACATAGGCAGACCGATCATCTGCCAAACTGTGATGTATGGTTTCCCTTGGTGCTGCAAATTTCCCTTTTCTGCATCCACTTCTCTTCTTAGTTCTTTCTCCTGTTACTGCAGTCCCATCTTCCACTGGGAAAAACCTGTTTCAGCTAAACTTGTGCACAGCAAGGATGATGGCCGTGGATGACGGTGATGATGATCGTTAGTACCTACTATTTTTTCAGTCCTTACCATTTTCATGTTATTTACTCTGCTTACTATGGGCCAGGTCAGGCTTTACATACAGTATTTCACTTAATCCTATTTACCCTAAGAAATTGATAATCTCCCTTCCCATTTTATAGATGATAAAAATGATACCGTCAAATAGATATAATTTGTAAAAAAGTCTCACAGCTGGTGAATGGCAGAGCTGAGATTCCATCTCCTATTTTTGTGACTCCTGAGTCTGTTTCCCTTATTATACCAATAAGCATAGTAATGGGCTGCTGAATCTATCCTTGCAGCACTTTTATTTTAGAAGAGGACCAACAGTAGAAAGTAGTGCTTAATACAAAGTTAAGAATTAGAATTGGCGTGGCTCTTAGCATGAGTAATAGGCTGATACAGAAAATATTTTCAGGTTATTGAAAAGGGGCTTTCCAGCATCTCCCAAATCACATCATGTAGGGAAATTTTCTATGCTTTCTGTGACTGAAATGGAGATTAGGAGATCCAAAATATAATACCAGTTATGCTGTTATCTTGCTCTAATCTTTGAGTTTCCCATCTGTAAAATGAGGGAGGAAGAGTAGATGACCACAGGGATGTTGCAGCCCTGAGACCCCATTTTTGAAGGGTTGTGTATGGAATGAGCAGAGTGAACTGATTTTAGGGCTATTTGAGAGTTCCTCTCCTTTCAGAACTCTAGTTTTCTTGAGCCTTATATAAGTCTTCTCTGAGGTGAAAGTATCCTATAAAACATAGTGAAGGCAATTCTTCAGTGAATGTCATTACAAATTACAGCCTTGAAACTAATTTATCTTTCAATATACTTTCCCAGGAATTGGTAGTAAAGACATAGTGCTGTTTCCAGCCCCTTTCATCTTCAAAGCTCTTACTAAAACACCAAATTAATCTTCAAAATGGCACTAAGGTAGGTGCAATCCAAGCGCTGTCCCTCCTCTTACATCCCCTTCATATTTCCTAGTCAATCATCTCGTTAGAGTGATGGCATCAGAGGAGACGTGAAAGGTCATTTACTTGAAAATCACCTCTAATGCTTGATTCTCACCAACATTCTTGCCTAGTGTTCATCCAGTGGAAGGGATAATTTTGTGTGTCTTCCAAGCCCAAGGATCAATAATGAGCACCAAGTAGCTAGATGAGTACTTTTCATTCAACTGATGATGGCTGGACTTAGCAAGCTGCGCCAATGGAGCACCCTTCCCCACAACAAAGAATGAGAATGAGGCTGCAACAGTATCAGTTTAGAACTGTTTTCTTGAACACAGTTGATAATCTTGGAAGGGGTGGTGCATTTACCTTCCTCTGTGAGATAATCTGCAAAAGTAGAAATGTAAGGCAGACATGTAAAACAAGGAAGTGTTGTGATATGGCAAAAGAGTACTTGCTGAATTTCCAGTCACTTTTTGTTTACTGGTTCTAATCCTTGACTGAACCTTTGCATTTATGTCAAATTAGCATCTTTATTGGTACCACCAGTCTATGCTTGAACAACTCTAGTAACAGATAACTCACTAGATTTTTTTTTTCTACTCTCTCTCATAAATTCCTATTCTTTCCTTTCCTTCTGCAACTCTTGGAGACCAAGGAAAGACTTAGGACCCAGAATGTTTTTCTCCTTCTTCCAGATAGGGTGGGGTGGAAAAAAGAGTGAAGGGGGGAAATAACTGAGTATTTTTCTTTATTTCTCCTGGCTTCTTTTTAATTCATTTCTTGCTGCTACCGCATTGTTCCTTGGCTTCTTTCCGGGATGACTACCACAGAATTATATCCATTCTCTACAGGATTGTAATAGAAAGTGTAACATAAACCCACAGCCTAATTGATTTGAAGGTAGTTGTATAAGTACAAAGTATGGAAATTTTAAAATAACAGTAAGTGCTAATATTTTCTCAGATTCAAAATTTATGCTTTGACCTTTCTACTTAATTGAACCAATCTTCTAAGTTTTTAGGTTGTGCCAAACCATGTCTTAAAATCATGGACTGTCAAACTAAATTAAAACAAGAACATTATTTAAAGTAGACACAACTGTAAATAACCCTTTTCTGAGTCCCCTGCCTGATGGATCTTGGAAATGGCTATCAATAAAGTCCAGAGAATGGGTTTTCAATTGTTAGCAATAACACCGTAATGGAATCTGGAAATTTAGTCCTTAACCCATGACTAGGTTTTTAAATGTCCTTTTGCCTGGCCTGAAGTGAATTGTCTTCTCCATCCTTTCTCTAGCACCTCCACCCCAATCCCACCTCCGAGGGTAGCCTAGGAGGCCAGGGTGGGGTGGCACCAATATAGGAAGAGACTGGGTAGCATGCAAGTAAAGGATGTCAAAGGAGGTAGGGGATGGGTGCAGGAAGCTCTAAAGAACAGAGACCTCTGGAGCTAAACTGAAATCCCACCTCTGTCATGGTCATGCCCTGCACCAGAGCATGGGGTGGGCGTCAGCATCCCACAGCCCCCTCATCAGTCTGAAACATGTCGTCTTGTCCTGGGCAGTAGAGATCTGAGCTCTCCCCATGTGATTAATAAAATTCTACTTAAAAAGTCAAAGAGGGGGGTGGAGCCAGGATGGCGGCATGAGCAGAGCAGTGGAAATCTCCTCCCAAAACCACATAGATCTATGAAAATATAACAAAGAAAACTCTTCCTAAAATAGAGACCAGAGGACACAGGACAACATCCAGACCACATCCACACCTGCAAGAACCCAGCACCTCGCTAAGGGGGTAAGATACAAGCCCCGGCACGGTGGGACCCGAGCGCCCCTCCCCCCGGCTCTCGGCAGGTGGAAAGAAACTGGAGCGGTTTTTTTTTTTTTTTTTGCAAGTGCTTTTTGGAAGCCTTAAAGGGACAGGGACACCAATACCAGTGAAACAGGGCAGCAAGACTGGTGAGCAGGTGCCTGAGACCGTTGCCTGAGGACAAAGAAAATCGTGCATCTTTTCCAGTACTGGGGAGGCAGGGCGGCAGGACCGGTGAGCGGGTGCCTGAGACCAGCGCCTGGGGACAGGGAAAATCGCGTTTTTCCCTTTTTTTTTGGCAAGTGCTTTTTGGAAGCCTTAAGGGGACAAGGACCTCAATGCCAGGGAGGCAGGGAGGCGGGACCGGTGGGCGGGTGCCTGAGACTGGTGCCTGAGGACGGAGAAAATCCTGCGTTTTTCCCTTTTTTTTCTTTTTTGCGAGTGCTTTTTGGAAGCCTTAAAGGGACAGGGACCCCAATACCAGGGAAACAGGGCAGCAAGACTGGTGAGCGGGTGCCTGAGACTGGCACCTGGGGACAAAAAATCGTGCATTTTTCCCAATACTAGGGAGTCAGGGCGGCGGGACCGGTGGGCGGGTGCCTGGGGCCGGCGCCTGAGGACAAAGAATATCGCGCATTTTTCCCTTTTTTTTCTTTGTGTTGGTGAGTGCTTTTTGGAAGCATTAAAAGGACAGGGACCCCAATGCCAGGGAGGCAGGGCAGCAGGACCGGTGAGAGGGTGCCTGGGACCGGCAACTGAGGACAAAGAAAATCGTGCATTTTCCCCTTTTTTTTTGGCGAGTGCTTTTTGGAAGCCTTGGAGGAACGGGGACCCCAATACCAGGGAGGCAGGGCAGAAAGACCGGTGAGCGGGTGCCTGGCGGACAAAGAAAATCGCGCATTTCTCCCTTTTTTGTTTTTGGCGAGTGCTTTTTGGAGGCCTTAGAGGGACAGGGACCCCAGTGCCAGGGAGGCAGGACAGCAGGGCCAGTGGGTGGGTGCCTGGGATTGGCACCTGGGGACGGAGAGGGTCGCGCGCTTTTCCCTTTTTTTTTGGCAAGTGCTTTTTGGAGGCATTGGAGGGAAGGGGACACCAGTGCGAGGGAGGCAGGGCGGCAGGACCAGTGGGCGGTGCCTGGGACCGGAGCCTGAGGTGCTTTTTGGAAGTCTTAAAGGGGCAGGACAGGACACTTAGACCAGAGGCAGGGAATCTGGGGATATCTGGGCACTCTAACCCCCTGGGCAACAGGGAGCACAGAGGCCCCTTAAGGAGATAAATAGCCTCCCGGCTGCTCCCCCTCCAACGGGGCTCCACCATTTTGGAGGAGCAGCCCCAGCCAGGCCACGCCCACAGAAACAATGGAGATAAACCCCATAGCAAACGGGCAGGTAGCAGAAGTCCTGTCTGCGCACAACTGCCAAGCATAAGCCACTAGAGGTCGCTATTCTTCCAGGAGAGGAAGGACACAAACCAACAAGAAGGAAAGCTTTTCCAGTGGTCACTCATACCAGCTCTGCAAACTATCTCTATCACCATGAAAAGGCAAAACTACAGGCAGACAAAGATCACAGAGACAACACCTGAGAAGGAGACAGACCTAACAAGTCCACCTGAAAAAGAATTCAAAATAAAAATCATGAACATGGTGACAGAGATGCAGAGAAAAATGCAAGAGCAATGGGATGAGATGCAGAGAAAAATGCAAGAGCAATGGGATGAAGTCCGGAGGGAGATCACAGATGTCAGGAAGGAAATCACAGAAGTGAAACAATCCCTGGAAGGATTTATAAGCAGAATGGATAAGATGCAAGAGGCCATTGAAGCAATAGAAACCAGAGAAGAGGAACGTATAGAAGCTGACATAGAGAGAGATAAAAGGATCTCTAGGAATGAAACAACACTAAGAGAACTATGTGACCAACCCAAAAGGAATAATATTCATATTACAGGGGTGCCAGAAGAAGAAGAGAGAGGAAAAGGGATAGAAAGTCTCTTTGAAGAAATAATTGCTGAAAACTTCCCCAAACTGGGGGAGGAAATAATCGAACAGACCATGGAATTACACAGAACCCCCAACAGAAAGGATCCAAGGAGGACAACACCAAGACACATAGTAATTAAAATGGCAAGGATCAAGGACAAGGAAAGAGTTTTAAAGGCAGTTAGAGAGAAAAAGGTAACCTATAAAGGAAAACCCATCAGACTAACATCAGACTTCTTGACAGAAACCCTACAGGCCAGAAGAGAATGGCATGATATATTTAATGCAATGAAACAGAAGGGCCTTGAACCAAGGACACTGTATCCAGCATGACTATCATTTAAATATGATGGCAGGATTAAACAATTCCCAGACAAGCAAAAGCTGAGGGAATTTGCTTCCCACAAACCACCTCTACAGGGCATCTTACAGGGACTGTTCTAGATGGGAGCACTCCTAAAAAGAGCACAGAACAAAATATACAACATATGAAGAATGGAGGAGGAGGAATAAGAAGGGAGAGAAGAAAAGACTCTCCAGACAGTGTATATAGCAGCTCAATAAGCGAGCTAAGTTACACAGTAAGATACTAAAGAGGCTAACCTTGAACCTTTGGTAACCACGAATCTAAAGCCTGCAATGGCAATAAGTACATATCTCTCAATAGACACCCTAAATATAAATGGACTTACTGCACCAATCAAAAGACACAGAGTAATAGAATAGATAAAAAAGCAAGACCCATCTATATGCTGCTTACAAGAAACTTACCTCAAACCCAAAGACAAGCACAGACTAAAAGTCAAGGGATGGAAAAACATATTTCAGGCAAACAACAGTGAGAAGAAAGCAGGGGTTGCAGTACTAATATCAGACAAAATAGACTTCAAAACAAAGAAAGTAACAAGAGATAAAGAAGGACACTACATAATAATAAAGGGCTCAGTCCAACAAGAGGATATAACCATTCTAAATATATATGCACCCAACACAGGAGCACCAGCATATGTGAAACAAATACTAACAGAACTAAAGAGGGAAATAGACTGCAATGCATTCATTTTAGGATACTTCAACACACCACTTAACCCAAAGGATAGATCCACCGGGCAGAAAATAAGTAAGGACACACAGGCATTGAACAACACACTAGAACAGATGGACCTAACAGACATCTATAGAACTCTACATCCAAAAGCAACAGGATATACATTCTTCTCAAATGCACATGGAACATTCTCCTGAATAGACCACATACTAGCCCACAAAAAGAGCCTCAGTAAATTCCAAAATATTGAAATTCTACCAACCAATTTTTCAGACCACAAAGGTATAAAACTAGAAATAAATTCTACAAAGAAAACAAAAAGGCTCACAAACACATGGAGGCTTAACAACATGCTTCGAAATAATCAATGGATCCATGAACAAATCAAAATAGAGATCAAGGAATATATAGAAACAAATGACAACAACAAAACAAAGCCCCAACTTCTGTGGGATGCAGCGAAAGCAGTCTTAAGAGGAAGTATATAGCGATCCAGGCACACTTGAAGAAGGAAGAACAATCCCAAATGAATAGTCTAACATCACAATTATCGAAACTGGAAGAAGAAGAACAAATGAGGCCTAAAGTCAGCAGAAGGAGGGACATACTAAAGATCAGAGAAGAAATAAACAAAATTGAGAAGAATAAAACAATAGCAAAAATCAACGAAACCAAGAGCTAGTTCTTTGAGAAAATAAACAAAATAGACAAGCCTCTAGTCAGACTTATTAAGAGAAAAAGAGAATCAACACAAATCAACAGAATCAGAAATGAGAAAGGAAAAGTCACGACAGACTCCACAGAAATACAAAGAATTATTAAAGTCTACTATGAAAACCTATATGCCAACAAGCTGGAAAACCTAGAAAAAATGGGCAATTTCCTAGAAAAATACAACCTCCCAAGACTGACCAAGGAAGAAACACAAAAGTGAAACAAACCAATTATGAGCAAAGAAATTGAAACGGTAATCAAAAAACTACCCAAGAACAAAACCCCGGGGCCGGACAGACTTACCTCGGAATTTTATCAGACACAGAGAGAAGACATAATACTCATTCTCCTTAAAGTGTTCCAAAAAATAGAAGAGGAGGGAATACTCCCAAACTCATTCTATGAAGCCAACATCACCCTAATACCAAAACCAGGCAAATACCCCACGAAAAAAGAAAATTACAGACCAATATCCCTGATGAATGTAGATGCAAAAATACTCAATAAAATATTAGCAAACAGAATTCAACAGTATATCAAAAGGATCATAGACCATGACCAAGTGGGATTCATCCCAGGAATGCAAGGATGGTACAACATTCGAAAATCCATCAACATCATCTACCACATCAACAAAAAGAAAGACAAAAACCACATGGTCATCTCCATAGATGCTGAAAAAGCATTTGACAAAATTCAACATCCATTCATGATAAAAACTCTCGGCAAAATGGGAATAGAGGGCAAGTACCTCAACATAATAAAGGCCATATATGATAAACCCACAGCCAGCATTATACTGAACAGCGAGAAGCTGAAAGCATTTCCTCTGAGATCGGGAACCAGACAGGGATGCCCACTCTCCCCACTGTTATTTAACATAGTACTGGAGGTCCTAGCCATGGCAATCAGACAAAACAAAGAAATACAAGGAATCCAGATTGGTAAAGAAGAAGTTAAACTGTCACTATTTGCAGATGATATGATACTGTACATAAAAAACTCTAAAGACTCCACTCCAAAACTACTAGAAGTGATATTGGAATACAGCAAAGTTGCAGGATACAAAATTAACACACAGAAATCTGTAGCTTTCCTATACATTACCAATGAACCAATAGAAAGAGAAATCAGGAAAACAATTCCATTCACCATTGCATCAAAAAGAATAAAATACCTAGGAATAAACCTAACCAAAGAAGTGAAAGACTCATTGAAAGGAAAGGAGCGACACACAGCAGCAATTCACCGGAGAGTTCCACTTTATTAGGGAAAGGTGCTGGGTTATATAGGAAGGGGCATAGGGTGATTGTGGTGTTACTTCTACGGGGCTGGTGGCTGTTGGCTAGGTGCTGGGATTGGGAGGGGGGCGAGAGGTGATTGGGCTTCAGGTGGCGCCGGCGGGAACCGAGGACCCCGAAAAGAAGCCGGAAGTTTGCCATCTTACTGGTGGGGTCCCTTCATTCCCCCCTTTCTCCTATATGGGTTTGTGGACGTTGCTTTTTCTCTGACTGATTCTTGCTGAACAGGGGCAGAGAAGGGAGTGAGGGTTTGAGGATTGGGAGGAAAGGGTTGATAGGACTCCCCACAGTAAGGATGAGTAGATGTGGACTTCTTCAGGTTGGAAATCAATGAAGGTTCCCTGTAACCATAGGTTGAGGACCTGTTGATTCCAATGGTGCCAAGAGGATATGGGTGTTAGGAGCCAGGCGTCTGTGGCCATTGTTTCCAGGAACAGTTTCCAGCGGAGAGAGGGGTCCATCTCAGCATGTGGTGAGGAGGTCACGTGAGGGTGAGGGATCTTCTGTGGCCAGAAGCTGGTAGTTCCTGAGTAAAAGCTGGTTGAAAGCTTGATTAGAGATTTTTCCGACTTGGGATTTGATGAACTTTATTATACAGGGTAAGAAGAGACAGACGAGAAGAATGACTATTATGGGGCCTGCAATGGGCCAGAGCCAGGTGAGGAGGGGGTTTGTTAGTATTGAAGAGAATGGGTTGGAATTGGAAGCAGAGTGGAGGCTGGAGGCAAGGTCAGTGAGTTTGGTGATGTCAGTTTCTACAATGCCGGATTCGTTGATGTAATAGCAGCACTCTTCCCGGAGGAAGACGCAGATGCCGCCCTTCTCGGCTGTAAGCAGATCTAGGGCCCGCCAGTTTTGAAGGGTGACTTTAGCTAGCGAAGTGACCTGTCTTTGGAGAGAGGCTAGGGAATCGACAGTGGATGTCAGGGTTCCCTCAAGTTTGGCGTCGAGATCTCTAACTGCCCATAGAGAGTGACCCAAGGCTCCTCCCGAAAACCCCACCCCAATGGCTGAGGTGATTAAAGAGGTACCGACCATGATGGGAAGGAAAGCAGCCCTTTTTGTGCGCGAGTGCAAGGGAGGTTGGAGCTCAAGGAATTCTGCCATGCTGTAAAGTGTAAGCTGTGGGATTAGGGTGACGAGAATGCAGGGTGTATCGGAGTTGAGAGGTAGTGAGTTGAAAAGACTGCCATTACACCAAAAGAAGTGTCCCGGTTGTGTAAAAGTCTTAGAGCTGGAGGTAGGGGTGTAGATAGAGAGGCAGTGAAGTGCACTGGAGGGGGGTGGAGTTGGGCCTACACAGTGGTGGATGGTGAGATTATCTGCGTATTCTGGTTCCCATAGGGGTATGTCTGCCAGGGGACGGAGGGGTTGTCCTTCTGCATGGAAAGAGTAGTTGGAAATATTGAGGGGCACGGCGGCCAGCAGTGGGCGCTGTAGTGATGCGCACAAGAAACAATTGGCGGTGTTGAGGGTGTGGTTGAGAAAGATGGTGGTGTCTTGAATGAGCTGTAACCAAGAGTAGGAGGAATAAGAAGATGAAGAGGTGCTATCAAGAGTTTGGATAATGACTTTCTTGGAATGTCTGATATCTGATGCAATTTGAGAGATCTGGGAGCGAGAGGGAACATACTCTCGAGAGATATGAAGGGTACCGTGGGGGGGTCGAGGACCCCTTGTAGTAAACTGAGGCTGTTACTCCAGCAGCCCATCGAGAGTCCCAGGGATCTGGGATTGATAAGGAGAATGAGCCGTTGGGATATTTCATGAAACGGTTGGAGGAGTAATACTGTGGGTACTGGAAGTTACCCATGTAGTGAATGGTGCAAGACCAGTAGGGGCATCCCCCGTAGGTGTCTTGCCATCACCTGCAATAGGCTTGTCTTTGGTCATAGAGGAAGCAGAGGTAGGGAGAATAAAGGTAGCTGTAAATGAATATTTTGGTGGAGGGAGGAAAGTGGAGGTACAAAGGCTCAGAGCAGCCTTTCAGAGGGCAGTCTGATGGGGCAATGAGGGCAGTAACTTTTGTTTGATGCTGTGTGTAAGTCTGCCTGACTTTGAATCACCATACAAAGGAGGGTGGGGTGGCAGGGAAGACAATAGGAATGAGGGAAAAAAGCGAGAGAGCAGTAAAGGAGGAAAAAGTCATGATTAGGGTATGGATGGCAAAGGGGGTGCACGGGAGATGCGGAGCTTCAAGGAATCAGAGGGATGAGGCGTGGTAGAGTAGACAGCGTCTTGGGCTGTATCCGAAGGACTCTGGATTGTGACTGATGAGTCTTGGGTGTCCAGAGAAGGTGGGTCTTGGGTATTTGGTTCCAACCTGGAGATATGAATCCAAGGGGTGACAGAGTTATCAGGCAGTGAGAGCTTGGCGGCCGAGGGGGTGCAGAGAATAACTGGGTGTGGACCTTCCCATTTCGGGGTGAGAGAGGGCTGATCCTCTGGTGGCTTATAAAACACTAGTTGGCCGGGCTGTAAGACAGGAGGATTTTGGGAGGCGGATGGATCAGGAAGGAGCCAATCCTGATATTTCCACAATTCAGTGCGGAGGAGAGAGTAGTGGAAGGGCTATATTGGGAGGAATTGGTCCTTTGTGGGAAGGGAGCCCCAGGGGTAGAATCGGGCGACCGTACATGATCTCAAAGGGCGACAAGAAGGAAGGTTTCTTTGGGAGGGCTCGAATGCGGAGTAGAGCTAAGGGAAGTAAGCGAACCCAGTCAAGGTGTAGTTCTAGAGATAGTTTGGTCAGGATGTCTTTTAGAGTCCTATTGGCTCTTTCTACTTTTCCTGAAGCTTGCGGTCGATAAGGACAATGTAAATGCCAGGGGAGCGAGAGCGACTTGGAGAGGTTCTGGATAATTTGGGCAGTGAACTCAGGGCCATTATCTGATTGGAGGGAAGTGGGCATCCCGAACCTAGGAAAGATCTGGGTGAGGAGGATAGAGGCAACTATGGACGCTCGTTTGTTAGTGGTGGGGAAAGCTTCAACCCATCCTGAAAATGTATCTACTAGCACGAGTAGGTATCTGGTACGTCATACAGGGGGCGTGTTAGTGAAGTCTATTTGCCAATCTGTGGCGGGAACATTACCCCTTGCTTGATGAGCTGAGAAGGGTCGGGCTTTGAGGGGGTATTAGGGTTAGTGCGTTGGCAGATGGTGCACTTGCAGGTGATTTGGTTAAGTAGGGTTTTGTCTTCAGGAGAGAGAGGAAAAAAAGATTGTAAAAAATGGATCAAGGGTTGGGGGCTGGGATGGAACAGGTCATGTAAGAGGCGGAAGAGAGACTCTTTGTCCTGAGAGCAGAGGGCGTCTTGTGATAAGGCTAAAACCGCAAGGGCAGACGGATTGTTGTCTGGTGTGTTTTCTGATAGGGCAACTGACCGGGCTACTCTGTCGGCTTTGTTGTTACCTCTTGCAATGGGGGAGTCATCTTTTTGATGTGATTTGCAGTGGACTATGCCTAGTCAGTGTGGGAGTTGTGAAGCCTCTAGAAGTTTAGTAATTAAAGCTGAATTAGTTATGGAATTCCCTTTTGTGGTGAGGAGGCCTCGTTCTTTCCATACTGCCACGTGGGACAAGAGAATGTGGAATACGTACTTGGAGTCAGTGTACAATGTGAGAGACGTGTCCCAGGCCAGAGTGCAAGCTCTGGTGGCTGCAATGAGTTCAGCCTGCTGATTGGTTGTACCAGGGGGTAGGGCTCGTGCCTCAATGACATCTTCGAGGGAGACTACTGCATATCCTGAGTAGTGGGTGCCCTCATGTTTAAAGGAGGACCCATCAGTAAACCAGATGAGGTCGGAGTGTGAGAGGGCTCCTTCGGAGATCGTGGAGTGGCATGGAAGGAAGTTGTGAAGGGCTTCCAGGCAATCATGCGAGGGAGTATGAGGAGAGTAGGGCAGAGGAAGAAGAGTGGCCGGATTCAGGGGCGGGCAGGGGAGTAAAGAAATGTTTGGATTTCGGAGAAAAGAGGACAGTAAGGTCAGGAGTCTGGAGGGAGGGAGAGTCTGTAAACTTTTGTAGGTTAAGAGATCTTTTAGGTGATGTGGGGACAGAATGGTAAGGGGCGCTCCGAATGTTAGTTTATGAGCTTCTTTCTGCAAGAGCTGTCCAGCGGCTGATGCCCGTAGGCAGGGGGCCCATCCCCGAACTGTGGGGTCTAATTGCTTGGAGAGATAAGCTACTGGGGCAAAGGATGGGCCATAATATTGGCCTAGGACTCCTAGAGCTTCACTGGACCTCTCATGAATGTATAATGAGAAGGGTTTTGACAAATCAGGGAAATGGAGAGCCGGAGCTTCTACAAGGGCTTGGCAGAGCTTAATGAAGGAGTGTCGGGGTGAGGATGATAATGGTTCTTCAGGGAGGCCTTTGCTGAGGTCGTATAGGGGTCTTGGAAACAGGGAGAAGTTAGGGATCCACGCTCTAAAATACCCAGCCAGGCCTAGAAAGGAAAGGATTTCTGTCTTGGTTTTGGGAACGGGCAGGTCAGAGAGGAGTCATTTTCTGTCTAAGGTAATGGACTTTCTTTGTTGAGACAGAAGGAATCCAAGGTAAGTGACAGAAGAGGGAAGAGATTTGAGCTTTGACGGGGGATACTCGGTAACCTCTGGAAGCTAGAAGGTTAAGTAGAGACGCAGTGTCAAGTTGAGACTGTTCCCACGAGGGACTGCAGAGCAGAAGATCATCTACATATTGTAATAAAGTGGACTTGGGGTGATCATGGTGAAACTGTTTAAGGTCTTGAGCTAGGACTTGTCCAAAAATATGGGGACTATCTCGGAAGCCTTGTGGTAAAACTGTCCAAGTAAGTTGTACAGAATGTCTGGTGTATGGGTCCGTCTAGGTGAAGGCAAAAAAAATCTTGGGAGGAGGGGTCTAGAGGGATAGAAAAAAATGCGTCCTTGAGATCTAGGACTGAGAAGTGGGATGCGGAAGCAGGGATCTGCAATCAAAGGGTGTATGGATTTGGAACTAAGGGATGGATAGGGACAACGGCTATGTTGATGAGGTGAAGGTCTTGGACAAGGCGGAAAAATCTGTTGTTTTTTTTAACAGCTAATATGGGGGTATTAAATGGGGAGTGAGTGGGTCTGAGGTAGGTTTTGTTTAAGAGATGTTGAATGATGGGTTGGAGGCCTATGAGGGCTGAAGTGGTTAGGGGGTATTGGGCCTGACAGATATACTGAGAGGGGTCATGTAATTTGATAGAGGCAGGGGGACATAGGGCCATGGAGGGGCTTGTAATGTCCCAAACTTTGGGATTTACAGGGTGTATAAGGGCGGAACCAGAGCTTTCATTAGGTAGAGGGGGGTTGTCGGCTATGAGGGCCATCAGAAAGGGAGTACTGGGGGCTGTGGGAGTGGATATAGTTATGGAAACGTGGAGGAGGGAAAGGATGTCCTGTCCTAGTAAAGGGATGGGACACTGGGGCATAACTAGGAAGGAGTGGGAGAAAGGTATGGGACTGTCTAGGATTGTGCATAAAAGGGGGGGGGGTTTAATGGGAAAATCTGTTTACTTCCTACCCCAACTATAGGAGTAATGGCTGGTGTGGTAGGGCCCCGGTATTCTCGCAAGACTGAGAAGGTGGCTCCTGTATCTAGGAGGAAGGAGATGGGGCGACCGTCTACTGTTAAAGTAACCCTGGGCTCCTGTTTGGTGATGGAAATGGTCAGGCGAGAAGCCCCCGGGCCCCATCAATCTTCTTCTGCCAGCCCCACTACAGCGGGCTTAGGATGGGGGTTGTTCGTCCAGCCTCCCCTTCGGGTGGTTGGGCAATCAGACCCCCAGTGGCCCTTTTTGTGGCATCTGGGGCATGGGGTGGTAGGAGATCTGGGGGAGGGGCACGCCCTTGACCAATGTCCCTCTTTTCCACACTTGAAAAAAGCTCCTGGGGGGGCATGTCTGTAAAGAGGCGCCCAGGTTGTGGTTTTATCAGCTGGGCCAACATCTGGAAATTGGCCTGATCAGCTTTTTGTTTACGGCGTTCTTTCTCCTCCTCCCGGTTATGGAAGACTTTAAAGGCCACTGTTAGGATCTCAGTCTGTGGGGTAGCGGGGCCCTGTTCTAACTTTTTGAGTTTAGCTTTAATGTCGGGGTAGCTTTGAGCTACGAAGTATGTCATAAGGACCTGTCTTCCTTCAGGTGTTTCTGGGTCCAGGCTGGTATACTGTAATAGGGCTTGAGTGAGTCTGTCTAAGAACTCGGAGGGGGTTTCGTCTCTCTTTTGATTTATGTCTTGGAGGTTTTGAAAATTGACTACTTTACGAGCTGCCTTTTTTAGACCTGCTATTAAGCAGGAGGCAAAAATATCTCGAGAGTGGAGACCCACGGCGGTGTTATAATCCCAGTGTGGGTCTTATTCGGGGACAGCAGTGGGGCCAGGAGGTGGGGTCAGTCCTGTGGGTTTCGGTAGCATGCGTTTGGGCTAAGTCCCAAGCTCGTCTACGCTCTTCAGGGAGGAGAGTATTGGCCAGGAGCATGAAAATGTCATGATGCGTGAGGCTGTAAGACTGGAGGGTCCATTGAAACTCCCTGATGTATGTCGTAGGATCAGTGGAAAAGGAACCTAGGCGTTTCTCTAGTTGGGCTAAATCTCCTAAGGAGAAAGGGACGTGAATGCGCATGATGCCTTCGGATCCTGCCACTTCCCGGAGCGTGGCGATAATTTTGGGAGGCCCTTGGTACCGAGTCTGAGGGGGACTGAAGCGTTCTGGCTCAGTCTGTGCAGGGGAAACAGGTGATGGGGGCAAAGCCGCAATAATTTTGGGAGGCCTTCGGGACTGAATCTGAGGGGGCAAAGACGGATGAGGCTCTTGGAACTTAGTTAGAGGGGGGCTGAAACGCTCAGGCTCGATTTGCATGAGGGGGGAAGGTGAGGGGGACGGAGGAGGAGGGGGTGAGGTGCAGGAAGAGATGGTGGAGGAGGGGGAAGGGAGAGGATGGGAGGCTTCTGCGGGGGTGGCCGAGGCGGCGGCGATAGAGGAAGGGGGAGGGCCTGTTGTAGGAGAAGAGGGGGAAGGGAGAGGATGGGAGTCTTCTGCCGTGGGGAAAGAGGCAGCGGTGGCAGCGGTGGAGGAAGGGGGAGGGGCTGTTGTAGGAGAAGTAGGGGAAGGGAGAGGATGGGAGGCTTCTGCCACAGGGAAAGAGGCGGCAGCGGCAGTAGAGGAAGGGGGAGGGGCTGTTGTAGGAGAAAAAGGGGAAGGGAGAGGATGGGAGGCTTCTGCCACGGGGAAAGAGGTGGCAGTGGCGGCGGATGGTGGAGGGGTTGTAGGAGGGGGAGGGGCGGAAGGGGGAAGTCTGTATGGCGGAGGCTAGTCGGCCGGGTCAAATGTAATTGAAGAGGGACTGGGAGTGTGTGGAGGGGAGGGAGATGGCTTGCAGGCTAGGAGAACTTGGGGCGGGGAGCAGGTGGTGCAAAGGCTGGGATTCTGAGCTAGGAGGTGAAAAGCTTCGATATAGGGAATCTCCTTCCATTTTTTTAGGCGCTGGCAGTAGTTAAAGAGATTCCGAGTGATGTTAGGATCAAGAGTTCCCCCTGCAGGCCATTGGTTGTTATTGTCTAGGGGGTATGTCGGCCAATCTTGGGAGCAATATTTATGGAGAAGTTTTGGTTTTATATCAGGCATCAGGGAGAGGGTAGCCAGATGCTTAAGCAGGCATTCAAGAGGTGAACTTTCAGGGAGGGATGAGGAGGCTCCCATGGCTAAAGGACAGAGAAGGAGACAAACAGGGGAAGACAAACAGAGATCCTCGGACTGGAGGCAGACCACAAGGAGACAAATGGCATCCCCGATGATCCTTGGTGGTCTGTGGAAACTCGTATACGAGTTGGAATTTCTTGGGAAGTGTGGGTCATCACCCAGACTTCCCTAAGAAGGCAGAGTGCCGGAGTCACGAGGTACCTAGCGCTAGGCATTTTCGGCAGACTGAACAGGTTTCAGCGGACGGAACAGAAGGAGGAGGGTGTGGGAAAGGGAGCGTTCTCATCCGCAAAGGAGTCACCTCGTTTATGGCTGTTGGAGGGGGGGGTGCCTGAGAGTCTGCTGCAGCTGTGAAGGCCTGAGACGGGGATTTATGGCTGTCAGAGGAGGGGCCTGAGGGTCCGTTGCAGCCGTGAAGGCCTGAGGCGGGGATTTATGGCTGTCGGGGGAGGGGCCTGAGGGTCCACTGCAGCCTTGAAGGCCTGAGGCGGGGAGAGTTCCCTCCTCATCCCCGAGCGTCAGGGCCTTGCCGGACGATCACGGTCAATGGCACTGCGATAGCTCGGGGAAGAGTGGCCCACCCCGGGGAAATTTTGCTTAAAAAGTTTCAGGCCTGAGGCTGGGGTTTATGGCATTTGGAGGAGGGGCCTGAGGGTCCGCTGCAGCCGTGAAGGCCTGAGGCGGGGAGCGTTCCCTCCTCGTCCCCGAGCGTCAGGGCCTTGCCGGATGATCACGGTCAATGGCACTGCAATAGCTCAGGGAAGAATGGCCCACCCCGGGGGGAAAACTTACCTAAAGGCCAGAGAGGAGTGGTGAGTGTGATGAGCCAGCACCGGAAAAAGAGGACGAGGGCAAGCTGCTGCTGGTGTTGGGGGGAAGACGGGGCCCAGTTGGGGTGTCCCGTCTCCCGGGTTTCAGCACCAATGAAAGTAAAGGAGCGACACACAGCAGCAATTCACCGGAGAATTCCGCTTTATTAGGGAAAGGTGCTGGGTTATATAGGAAGGGGCATAGGGTGATTGTGGTGTTACTTCTATGGGGCTGGTGGCTGTTGGCTAGGTGCTGGGTTGGGAGGGGGGTGAGAGGTGATTGGGCTTAAGGTGGCGCCGGCGGGAACTGAGGACCCCGAAAAGAAGCCGGAAGTTTGCCATCTTACTGGTGGGGACCCTTCACTTATACTCTGAAAACTACAAGTCACTCTTAAGAGAAATTAAAGGGGACACTAATAAATGGAAACTCATCCCATGCTCATGGCTTGGAAGAATTAATATCGTCAAAATGGCCATCCTGCCCAAAGCAATATACAGACTTGATGCAATCCCTCTCAAATTACCAGCAACATTCTTCAATGAATTGGAACAAATAATTCAAAAATTCATATGGAAACACCAAAGACCCCGAATAGCCATAGCAATCCTGAAAAAGAAGAATAAAGTAGGGGGGAATCTCACTCCCCAACTTCAAGCTCTACTACAAAGCCATAGTAATCAAGACAATTTGGTACTGGCACAAGAACAGAGCCACAGACCAGTGGAACAGATTAGAGACTCCAGAAATTAACCCAAACATATATGGTCAATTAATATTTGATAAAGGAGCCATGGACATACAATGGCAAAATGACAGTCTCTTCAACAGATGGTGCTGGCAAAACTGGACAGCTACATGTAGAAGAATGAAACTGGACCATTGTCTAACCCCATATACAAAGGTAAACTCAAAATGGATCAAAGACCTGAATGTAAGTCATGAAACCATTAAACTCTTGGAAAAAAACATAGGCAAAAACCTCTTAGACATAAACATGAGTGACCTCTTCTTGAACATATCTCCCCGGGCAAGGAAAACAACAGCAAAAATGAGCAAGTGGGACTACATTAAGCTGAAAAGCTTCTGTACAGTGAAGGACACCATCAATAGAACAAAAAGGAACCCTACAGTATGGGAGAATATATTTGAAAATGACAGATTCGATAAAGGCTTGACGTCCAGAATATATAAAGAGCTCATATGCCTCAACAAACAAAAAACAAATAACCCAATTAAAAAATGGGCAGAGGAACTGAACAGACAGTTCTCTAAAAAAGAAATACAGATGGCCAACAGACACATGAAAAGATGCTCCACATCACTAATTATCAGAGAAATGCAAATTAAAACTACAATGAGGTATCACCTCACACCAGTAAGGATAGCTGCCATCCAAAAGACAAACAACAACAAATGTTGGCGAGGCTGTGGAGAAAGGGGAGCACTCCTACACTGCTGGTGGGAATGTAAATTAGTTCAACCATTGTGGAAAGCAGTATGGAGGTTCATCAAAATGCTCAAAACAGACCTACCATTTGACCCAGGAATTCCACTCCTAGGAATTTACCCTAAGAATGCAGCAATCAAGTTTGAGAAAGACAGATGCACCCCTATGTTTATTGCAGCACTATTTACAATAGCCAAGAATTGGAAGCAACCTAAATGTCCATTGGTAGATAAATGGATAAAGAAGATGTGGTACATATACACAATGGAATACTACTCAGCCATAAGAAGTGGAAAAATCCTACCATTTGCAGCAACATGGATGGAGCTGGAGAGTATTATGCTCAGTGAAATAAGCCAAGTGGTGAAAGAGAAATACCAAATGATTTCATTCATCTGTGGAGTATAAGAACAAAGGAAAAACTGAAAGAACAAAACAGCAGCGGAATTACAGAACCCAAAAATGGACTAACAGGTACAACGGGAAAGGAACTAGGGAGGAAGGGTGGGCAGGGAGGGATAAGGGGGGGGGAAGAAGATGGTGGGTATTAAGATTAGCATGCATGGGGAGGAGGGAGAAAGAGGAGGGAGGGCTATACAACACAGAGAGGACAAGTAGTGATTTTACAACATTTTGCTATGCTGATGGACAGTAACCGTAATGTGGTTTTTAGGGGGGACCTGATATAGGGAAGAGCATAGTAAACATAGTATTCTTCATGTTAGTGTAGATTAAAGATTAAAAAAAAAAAGGAAGAAAGAAAGAAAAGGGGGATTACTCCTTGATAGGATAAAACTATTGGTAAATCAAATATTAACACATGCTTTAAATATCCTTAATGTTGATCACTTAAATCGTGTCAGATGATCAGCTATGGAGGTACTCTTTTCTGATAATATGCCTTTCTCTTAATAAAAAAAAAAAGCAGCTCCTGTGTGCTGACCTCTAATGAGTTCTACACAGTGGTATAGAGGGCATGTCAACGTGTGGGCAAAGGGTCTCTTTGTTTCTATGCAGAAGATCAAGGCCTAGCTTGGCTACCCAGAAAATGAACTAAGATACGATATGAGGAGGAGCTTCCGGCATCAGCACTCTCTGGAGGACTCGTGCCGGGGGATGAGCATCAAAAAGCCTCCACAGGGATCCGGACGATGCCCACTCCCCCAACCGTTTCCTGGACTTGCCATAGGAATGAGGAGGTAGATATCTAGGCTGGCATATGCATACAGTGAGAGAACGAATTTGACTGGATCTGTACTGTTGGAAGTCAACCAGGAGTTGGGAGGGGTGCAAGTTGTAGCGCTCCAAAATCTTACGACTATAGACTATCTACGGTTAAAAGAACATATGGGATGTGAACAGATCCTAGAAATGGGTTGCTTTAATTTGTCTGATTTCTCTCAGACTGTTCAAGTACAGTTGGACAATATCCATCATATCATAGACAAATTTTCACAAATGCCTAGGGTGCCTAAATAGTTTTCTTGGCTCCACTGGAGATGGCTGGTAATTATAGATTTGCTTTGTTTATGTCACCATATTCCAATTATGTTAATATGTGTGTGTAAGTTAGTTAGTAGTTTAAAACCTATACATGCTTAAGGTACTCTACAAGAAGATATGTCAAAGAAATAATCAATCCTCCCATGTTTTCTTCCATATGCTACCTCTATAGCTTTTCTTCTTCCTTCCTAATTACAACCCTTAAATAGAATTCGTGCCTCATATTGAATTTACTGAGTATCATAATTCCTCCAGGTGGTAAAGATACCTCGAGACAAGTGCTGGGCATAGAAGCCACAGGGCATAAATCTGCAAAGAAGTAAAAAGCTAACCTTTTCAAACAATATGGCTTCTCTCTCACTTACCAACTTTACATTTCCCTGTATGGCCCCGGAAGATGACTGGTTAGCCAGAGACGGGTAAGATTCCTCAAGGGAGGAACAACCTAAGACAGGCACAGTCACAGGGGGGCCATCAGGTGAGAAATCGGGGAACAGCAGTGCTCAAGCTTAGAACCTCACCCCCACCCCCTGTTTTGAGAGAAAGCTTCTGTATCCGTGGATGTTTTATTGCCCTTGTCTAGCTCGGATTAGTACATAGTCTACAGGCACACACCTGATCATCTACAATTGCTCTCTTACAACACTAAACTATGTTTTCTAACTTTATCTTGCATCTACCTACCACTTCAGCATTTTATGAAAAATAAAAATAATAATAATAATAAAGGGAGAAATGTGGGATCCACATATAAATCAAGTATAAAAATCAAACGAATATTCATATTTGACCTGATTGTTTATAGGTCATAATGTGTGATTGAAACCGAAAGTTTCTGTGATGAATGCCCTTGTACTGTTCACCATGTAAGAACTTACTCACTGTGTAAGAATTTGTTCACCATGTAAGAACTTGTTCGTTATGCTTCAGAAGATTGGTGACTGACGAGAATTAGGCTTGAGATGGATTAATGATTGTGCATTGAGCATTGACTCCACCTATACAGAATTTTATTGTTGTTAACAACCATTTGATCAATAAATATGAGAGATGCCCTCTCAAAAAAAAAAAAAGTCAAAGGGTAAGAAATTCATCTTCATTGTGTACTTACCAGCAGGTCTTGGCACCGTGACAGTTCATTCACTCAGCTCATCAAAAACATTTTTCTTTAAATGCACTCCAACTATGGGTACTGTTGGCTTCTTATTTATAGAGCTGTCTGTTCAGTGTTTCTTAAAGTATGTAGCCCCATTACCTGGAACATGCTAGAAATGCAAACTCTTGCGCTCCACCTTAAAACAAAGAAAACAAATCAACCAAACAGCAGTAGACTCAGAGACACTGAAGAGTGACCAGTGGTCACCATGGGGGAGGGGTTGGGGCAGGTGAGTGGGGAGGAGGAGTGGGAAAAGGGGCATGAAAATCTCAATCAAATATAAGCTGGCCACAGGGATGGAAGTGCAGCCTGGAGAATACAGCTAATGATTCTGTAACATTTTCCTATGTTGACAGATGGTAACTGCACTAGTGGGGGTGAGGATTTAATAATGCATGTAGCTGTTGAACCACTGTGTTGCATGCTCGAAACCAATATAATATTGTGTATCACCTATACTTCAATAACAAAAATAGATCTCCTAATCAGAAATTCTGGGTTTGGGGTTGAACAATCTGTGCTTTAACAAATCCTGCAGGAGAGATTTTTGAGGCACCTTAAGTTAGAGAAACCACAGCATTGCTCTAGAGACCATGACCTTCAGTCAAAAAAGTCTGTTGTATTCTTTTCTATATTGTTTATTTCTGCTCTGATCTTTTTTAGTCTCTCCTACTAACTTTGGTTTTCACTTGTTCTTCTTTTTCAAATAGTTTTTTTATGACATTAATCCTTGCACTTTTACTGCAATGAGGTATTGCTTCTAGTTTACAGTCTGGGTAGGGAGAAGACGTTCCAGGGACTTTTGCTTAGTCATCCTGCCATAATGATACCCACCCTTTGGTCAGAGAGCAATCTGGGGATAAAATGAGCCCACTATGTGTAATATTTAAACTAAGCCTCTATTATTTGATCACTAGAAGCCCCCACTTTGACTATTGAGTCACAGTAGCATTTTGAGTCCCCAGAAATTATCATCATTTCAGAATTATTGTCTAATAATCCCCCAAAGATCAGGGCATTATTCCCCAGTGTACTTTTACTCTAATAAATTGCTACTGAGTTCTTATTTATGATGCATATTTGCAACAGTGACACAGGGTCCTTGCTCAGGGTTCCTTGTCCTCTCCTTCAGTCCAGTGGCTCTGCGTGTCTGATTTGACTGAGGCCTGGGACCTCACTGAGAGGCCATGATTTCTCACTGGGGTAAGTCAAGTCAGGGTTATGGCTCCAGATTTAGAATTCTTCCTAGTATATCAATCAAGAAATACATAAGCAGGTTACCAATCTATTTAATTCCTTGGGACACTATGTTCAATTAACCCACTGCAGAATACCTTTCTGGGTCAAAGTAATTTGTTTACTGATACATTTATGCTACTCTTTATGGTAAATATTTCTCCCTTATATTTGTAGCTAAGTGCTGCACTTTGTCTTATGCCCTAACAATTCACTCCTGCACATATTCTCTGGACTGTCTTTCCATATGTAATAGCAAAGTCTTGCAATTATTTTGGTTTGCAAGCAGTTTCCTCCTGGGTTATAATGTGTCCTGGCTCCTTGAACATGGTAAGATTTAACCATGGGTCTAGTGGCAACAGAGGGTGGCTGTGGTGTGTCTTGAGGGGAATGAGAATCTGTTTTCGAGGCTTGCCTCAAGTGAGGTTATCACAGGGTTTGCAATCAAAAGGAGACTATTTTCCTCTGACAACTACAGAGCAAGGTCTTTCCTTTGGTAAGAAAGGCTCAGAATGATATGGGAATTCAAAATCACCAGCGTTATCTGGGTCCAACCAGTTGTCCCCATTGTAACTTTCATGATGCCACTCTTTCTTAATCAGTGTCCTAAATTTCACATGGGAAACTTGTCAAGACTCTGAATTTAATCATTGCTGCAACTCAGCAACCCACACAATTAAATGTCATATTTTATTTTCAACAATATCAGTGAAAAAGGAGATATTTTGATCTTTATTATGTCTTTCCTTCTACCAACTTTGGTTTTCACTTGTCCTTCTTTCATGGAAGCTCTCAGAAAGAAACTGAGAACCTCAATCACATTCCAGTTCAGAGGCAGAAACCACATAGGGGAAGGTCAATATGAAGCATTACTCACTATAACAGGGAAATATGTAAAGAGAACACTAAAGAATTCTCTAGGACTGAGAAAGAACACCTGAAGTAGGAACCTACAAGAGATGTCCCCTCCCCAAAGCTAGGATTTAGACCCTGCTGGAGGTCAGAAGTGTGGTTTCAGTCCACAGGACGAAGTCCCTTGAGTTGCTTCAGTACCAGGCAGGCCGGAGACAACCCTCTGGGGTTTGGCTGGATGATGCTGGGCATGAGCAAACTAAGGGAGCCAAGGGTGGATGCCCACTCACCAGCAGGGTGACTTGAGGCCTGGGGTGCACACTGTCTATGCTGAAAGGTCCATGGCAGGGGCATCACCTGGCCAGGGTCACAGTTGGGGCTGCAAACTTGCCAGGGGCCGAGCATTCTGGGGAAGGGGCTGGGGAAGAGGGCCACTGGATTTTCCTCTTGCATATCACTGCACAGGTGATAGGGGCAAGCAAGCAAGAAGACGGCAGTGCTCCAGTGCCAGAAAGAGAAGGACTTCCTCCTACGACAGCCTCCCACTCCCACTGCTCTCCATTCACAGAATTGAATTCAGTCTGCAGAAGGGAAATGCTTACTAAAGGTTTAGTTCCATTACCACGGAAGTGGTTTACAAATGGTGGATTTAGAGCTAAGAGGCAATAAGTTGATAACTGGCACAGATCCCTATCTTTGAGTCCCTTTTCCTGCTTTTAACTGGACTCTCATACTTTCCTTTGCTTCGCTCCTCCCCTCTCCAGTCCACTAATGACCTTAGTCCAGCCACACATTCAACTATATACAACTCCTGCTCTAGTTTTCTAAGTCCAATAACCCCATCACCAAGGAGAGGTTAGGATGGAAGTGGGGAAGGGAGGCCCAATACATTTGCTTATTTTTTAAGCATAAAACTTCAGCAGATGATATTGAGACTAAATGCAGTGGACAAAATTTAGATGTGATCTTAATTATCTTGTTCCCCTACTCTTGTATGGTACCACAGACATTACTATTCTAAAAAACTGCAAGTTATTTTTCCCATTCTTTCTGATTCGCAGCAAGAGTGATTGGAATTTAGCCCAGAAATATTGTTACAATTACCTGGTTCCCCAATGGCTTGTGGAAATATTATCATTTTATTAAGAGGGATTCTCCTAATACTGGCTTCCTGTTTATGTAGGTCCTGGAGGACTGGCAGGAGTGTTTCCCACTCAGAATCTGTGCTTGAGCTTGTCCTAATGCAAATCATTGATTAAAACTTAGAGCAATTGTTTGTGGGAGGTCATCAGTGAAAGACCTTATAGAAGATGCCTATGACAAGTCTCTTCTGTTCAACTGTGTTCAGTTTCAACTACTAGTAAACACATTCCGATTTCTGAGTCAATAAGCAATATGGTTATTGGACTATTAACGATGGAAAACCATTCTTGGACTTCTAAGCTGAACCCCTGATATTTCTATGGGAGCGAATTGTATAGCAATTTCAGTGTTGTGCTAATTTCACTGGATGGTGTCCGACTGAGTTGCTATGGAAAGTAAAAAAACAATATTGGACTCCGGGTACTGTTTTGTGGCTTTTACAGCTGTGGTACTGGTGAGGGTTAAATACACAGCCGTTTTCTTTCACTACCTCTTTCACTACCTCTTTCAAGTCACTCACACAGTTTGTGTCAGTCAGAGTTCTTGATTGCAATCTACAGAAAATGTCTGGCAATCCAAAGCCAAAAGGGAATACGTTGGAAGAGTAATGGGGCCTCACAGAACTAAGAGGAGACTGAAGTCCGGATGAGAAAATGGGTGACTACTACAGGTGCTTCCATGGTTGGCTGCAGACGCTGCAGCCAAGATCAAGCGGCAGACACAGACTGATCACCTGTTGCTAATAGGCCCTCGGGCCAGTCATGAGAACCTATCTCTCACCTCAGACTCCCTGTTACAGGAGAGTATAAGTCAAACTGCATGAACTTGAGACACTGCCTGCCACTGACTCGGGAATTAGAGCAAAGAGGCTCTGGCTTCCTTTGGAGAGAGAGCACTTGTTCACCCCAAAACTGCACGTAGCGTGGGATTACTAAAAGATTTCAGGGACTAATAGGAAGTGAGGACTGGATGCTAGACAAAGAAGGACAGAGATCTCTCAAACAGTGTCTGTTCATCATACCCCCTCTCAGGTGACTGGGAGACAGAGGTCCCAGGATTTGTTCGTTTAAGGCAGGTGTGGCATGTATACAAAAGATCAGGTGAGGTAAAACAATTTCAAAGCCTCATTCATTCAGTCAGCCAGCTGGTCAGCAAGCTAGTGATCAGCATGGACAAAGTGCCAAATCCTGTCCTGGACCGATTAAACCCCACTGGCAACCATTCACACATGCCTGCCCTTCTCCTTTATTCCTTTTAGATTTTTAAAAATGTATAACATGGAATCCAGCTCTTCAGTTATTATTTTCTTTGGGTATCATTAATGTTCCTTTCTTTCCCAACACCCTCCACTCAGGCTCCTTGTGTTGTCCAGCCTTGGCCATTTGGGAGCTGGTTTGAATCTCTGCTCCAGGAAGAACAGGAAGGAAAATAAACTAAATCCATACACATCTCCACGACTACTTTAAACAGTTCTGGTGGGATATTTTAACACAGGACATTGCAAAAAGTATGTTTTATGGATTACTTTTGGATTTCAGGGACCCCAATTCAGCTTCTGGCTGTGCCTTTTACCAAGTGCATGAGCTGCTTCACTACTTTGTGAAACATGGTAAAGTGTAATGTGCACATATAAATACTCACATGCATGCACACATGCATGCTATAGGCACAAAAGACAGTAAAGGGGAGCAGTTAAGCAGGTGGATTCTGGATTCAGATGGTCCTGGGCTGAAATCTGGCTCCACCACTTACTAGTTGTGTGACTTCAGGAAAGTTACTTATCTTCTTTATGCATTAGTTTCTGCAGGTGCAAAATGAAATAATTATAGTACATTTTTTGCAGGGTTGATTTAAGACTTAAAAGATATAATGCATGCAAAGCTCTTAGTAATTCCTTAACATTCAACAAACACTCGATAAATAGTAGCTATTATTATACACATACATACATACCTATATTCTAGAATTACTAGCTTTGTAACCTTGAATAATCCCCCTTAACCTCTCTGAGCTCCCTGGTTTGTTGTTAGGATTAAAGAAAAAGAGTAGCTAACATTTACTGAGGCCTTATTACTTATATGAAAGGGCTTCACACCATCTAAAGTACTATGAGGAAGAAGATATTACTGTGCACAGCAATTGGGCAGAGGGTTCTCAGCAGAAGAATGAAATTCACAATCACCTCTGATTAAAATGCCACTTGGGAAGTGCAGACCTTTCATTCTGAAATGATCCACATTCCAAACAAAAGGTTAAATAGCGAGTCACCACTCTGACTTTGCAATCAAAGGTAGGATCAGTCTGTCAGCCTGTATTTATGAGGAAAAGAGGGAGCAGTGACAATACCCTGAAATGAAGTTAGTTCACCTTATTCAAGAGACACTTTTCTGTGGAACATTGAAAACACATTCTGGCACAGATGAACTCTCCCTCCAGGTAAGAGGGGACACAAAGCCACCCAGGGACAATGCAAGGGTCTGGATGGGGTCTTGGATACAGAGCCTGAAAAGAAAACAGTTGTTCAGTCAGTAATTCAACATGTATGAAGCACTATTAAATTCCAGGTCACTGAGCTAAACTCTGGCGCTGTGGGGGTCGGCACGGGGTAACATCAGATACAGGGACTATTCGTGGAAGCTTATGGATTAGAAAGAAGCTAAGAGAGTTTAGCAGTACCTGAAGAGGGCCAGTAAGCAGGCCATACAAGTGCTGAGAGCAGGATTGCTTGTGTTTGCAGAGAGAGTAACCTTCCTCTTTTAACCTGTTGGCGTTCGTTTCGGGAAGGGTGTTGGGGAGGCAATGACATTCACCTTGCACACCTAGATTGTCCTTCCTCTCTCTCCTGGGGAAGAGATTAGTGGCATGGAGCAGCAGCTTCTATTCTTCACTCCAGGAACAGGGTAGATGCTGTGACTTCCTTGGGGCCCTTTTTCTCCTGTGAGTTATTCATCATCATAATACTAAGGCAAATAAAAGTGGTGGTGTGTTCATCAGGGTTATCTAGAGCAGCAGAACCAGAGGGCACTGACCTATCTAGTGTGTGTGTGTGTGTGTGTGTGTGTGTGTGTGTGCATACACATATGTATAATGCAGAGAGAGAGAGAGAGTGGTTGATTTTAGGGAATTGGCTCATGCAATTATGGAGGCTGGCAAGTTTGAAATCTGTAGGGAAGGCCAGCAAGCTGGACATTTAGGTAAGAGTTGATGTTACAGTCTTGCATCTGCAATCTGCAGGGTGGGGCTGCAGGCTGGAAACTCAGACAGGATTCTGTGCTGCAGTCTGGAGGCAGAATTACTTCTGTGGGAAACCTCAGTCTTTGCTCTTAGGCTTTCAACTGATTAGCTGAGACCTACCGACAGTACAGAGGGTAATATGCTTTATTTAAAGTCAACTGATTGCAAGTGTTAATCACATTCACAAGTAGTTCATAGCAACATACTGACAAGTGTTTGACCAAACACCTGGGTTCCAAGGCCCTGCTAGGTAGATACAAAATGAACCATCAACAGTCGGGAAGAACAGTGACGCATTTTGCTTGAGGTGATTAAGGAAACTCATGGACAGGGTTATATATGAGATTCAGTCTTTAAGAAGTAGTGTTGCAGGTTTGTTCTCTAAGAAAACAAAGAAAGCAAGACATTTCTGTCAGAAGGAGACACCCACCCACAGAGGTTTGACAAGGAGAGTATATTCCAGCAAGAGGCAGTTCCTCAGTGTGACTGAGCAGTGAGGTCTGAACGGCAGGGCAAAGGTGATCTATGGGATCCTGACTCTCAGTGATCTAGAAGGTCTATGGGATCCTGACTCTCAGTGATTTAGAAGGCCATTTTCACCAGTTAGAATTTAACACACAACTGAAAACCACTTAAAATCTTTGAGCATGAGAGCACCACAGTAAAATCTAAATCCTAGAATAATGGTTCTCAAACTTAAGTGCATACAAGAATTACTTAATAGTTGATAAAAATGCCAATTCTCATGACCTTCACCTAGATTATACTAGTCTATAGGCTCTGTTTGATGTGTAGGCATTGAACAGATCTTTCAACAAGCATCTAATAGTTCCTGTGCAGGTATTTTGGAGACCACACTTTGTGAAGCACTGTTCTAGAAAAATAACCGTGGTGGTAGAGTGTGAAGTGAACAGAGGGGAGCAAGATGCAGGCTGTGCTCAATCAGTAGGCTCTGTCCCTGGGCATGACCTCTGCTCATAGGCTCCAGGCCTCCAGGGTTTGAGGGAGTGGAGGCATTCTCTGGAGACAGAGGCGTGATGGGCTCACAGACTGTCTCTGTCCTCCCTTGGATTCACTGGTATAAAGTAGTGTTTCATTTGCAACACTATAAAGTATATATATAAAGTAGATGTACAAAGTAGACATCTCACAGATTGGTCAGTAAAGCCATCCTTTGACTTTTTACTTAGAACTAAGTCCCTCAGATACAAGTCTTCAGAAGGATGAGAATGGAAGGCCAAAGTAACAGAAAATGCACTGAAAGCAGGATCTCTGCCCCCATCCAACTCTGTGTGAGGCTCTGCACATAGGCCGAATGCCTTCATTCTCCAATTGGATGAGTTTGCTCTCAGACGTGTTGGCTCCTCACACAAGTAAGTTTCTGGTGGTCCTTTTCCACTTGTTTATCCAAAATGACCAGGTGTTTCTGAATCCCAGTGGGGAGCAAGGCTTAGATTCTGGTGGCAACTCCCAGCCCCTATGACTACCAGTGATTCTCTACGGTGTGATGAACGGATCTGTCCCTCTGCCTTTTCCTTATATGTATATTCCTGCCTTTCCTTTAAAGCCAATCTGTTCTAAGTATGAATTTGAAGGCTTAGACCCACCATCAAAATTCGTCTTGCTTCCACTGTTCCTAGGTTGTGCCGAGTACCCCTTATGGGCCAAGTCTTGGCCTTTGTCCTCATGCCTACTACAATCACCCACCTGCTGCTTGGGCCTTGCTTTACTAACGGGCTCTTCAATTTCTTGAGACTAGAGCTCTACCCTCATTATGTCTACTTACTTGGGGCCCTGAATCCCAGTGTAGCTCTCTCTGCTCCCTCCCCCACAGGCTGGACTCTGCTCCAAGCCAAGGGGGTCACTGGAGTCTGCACACCATGGTCTGCCTCCCCACATGCTTGGTAGCTGGTACAATCTGATTACAGCCCTTGGATTGTAATACTGGCCGAGTAAAGCCATTTGTTTATCTTCTTCCTTGGGATGTTGTAATTTGCATTTCTGGTCACCCCACCCATATTAATCCCTAGAACAAGCTCTGCCTTTTCCCAGCTCCATCCCTTATATGACTATGGAGGAGCTAATAGGTTTTGCTTCTAAGCCTAAAATAGGATGTGACACTACCTGAATAATGAAAATGCTGTGGTAGTTCAGATATTAGAGTTGAAGGTTATATTTGAAGTAGGCTCACTATTCAAATTAACATAAAATTTCATGCAATACCTCAAAGAAAACCCAAACTTGTATATTGTCTTTCTGAGAAGACTCGATCAGAGCTACTTGTACTCCTGATACTCATTCTGCAGCTGAGCACACACATCAGAGTTAATTATATTCAAGGGAGGAGGAACAGGAATCTCCAGTTAGACTTCCTGCTCTGGATCATGTGCTCCAGCACAAATGTTGTTAATAAGATGATGTATTTCCATGCAGTTGTTCCTGGTGCATCCAGGTCTTTGGTTTAGGAACCCAGAAACCTGTGGAGTCAGTGGTAGATTTGGGAACCAAAACTTACTCAGAACTCTAAAACTACGTATGTGAATGTAATTTGTTGGATTCCAGAGCAGTCTTCAAGTTGTGCTGACACAATTATAGCAAACTCAACATATATGCACCAAGAAAGGCCACCCTGTCTTTGATACTATGGGCTACTCATGGTCTTTCTGCAAGGTTTTGGCTGTGTCCCTTAGTCTTTAGTAGAGAGATGATCATCATTTTCTAGAGTCTTAGAGAGGATATGCAGCAAGGAAACACTGTTAATAAATGCTATAAACTCTTTGGCAGAAGCTACCACACAAATACTGAATTTCATTATTATTTTCCAATGTTCACAAAGGGAAAACCCTTGCACGGTCGCCTGAGGGGCAGGGAATAGACAACCATTTTACTAGCACCCGTGACACTGCCATGGATGCCTTGTCCAGAAAAGCTGCTGCGTTTTGATAAACCATCAATCTTAGCTGTTGGGCAATAGGTTTCCACTTTTGCTGACGTGGAAAATCAATCTTGATTCTCAGAAGGCAGAGCAACTGTCACCAAAGGTCACAAAACAACTGCAGTTGCTTTTCTGCAGCACCAGTGTAAAAGGACTTCTACCAGCCTTGGATTTATCTCTCTGCTCTGCCTTCAGCTCCTCTCCTGGCCAATTTAAGAGAAAGAATGATGGACTACAAATTACTGATGGTATGAAAGTCAAACCAAAGGGCTGTCATTTTTAAAATACTATAAAAGAGGTTAAACGGAACCTAGAAATTACACTATTTCAAAAATTATGCTATTTCAAGTTTCTCACATATCTGCATTGATTCAGCCTAAAGCCAAATTCAATATATTTCAGCTTTCTTAAACACCCTGATTTCTGATGATGGACAATATCATTCTAGCAGAGCACTTATAATCAAATGGGGCTTCATCTGCCTACTTCCTTTACTCAATTCAATAGACTTCTAATTTCTGTCTTTTTTTTTTTTTGCATTTAAGAACATCCCTCCCATCTGTCTCTATTTTTCCTTTCTTTCTTGTGAAATAATAATCTGGAATTACACCTCGATCATTGAAATTACTCACTTAGAGAATTTCTACTTCAAGACTCTGCCCCTCCAATCTGGTTATTTAACTCACTGTTAAATTTGTGGGCTTGCTTTGTGGCAGGTATTTTTTCCCACACCTCAAGAGGTACATGTTATATACCCATTTAACTGAGAGAAATTTTAAGGCTCAGGGAAGTTAATTGTGCAAAATAATCAAAGTCACATGCCTCATGCTAGGCAGGTCAGAATTTGAACCTGGACCTGAAGGTGCCAAGGTCTGCTGTTTTCCATCCCACCCTAGCCATGTCCATTCCAGTTGACTTTCCTACTGGCCCTCTCCAACAAATAGTTCATTATTTTACAGCCCTCTCAAAATTTCCACTGGCTCACTCATTGACAAACTTCTGTCTGCCACTAAATAACCTGGTGCCAAAATGTCCAAGAAATCTTATATTCCTTTCCCCTTTTTCAGAAAATTTTCACTTGAAATGTGGTCTACAAATTGCCACATTGGATAGTTCATGTATTTTGCCACTTCTGGACCATTGTTCTCATAATTCCTCCTTAATATGAAATATTTTCACAACTCCTTCCTGTCTATTCAATTCATACTCATCCTTGACAGCCAAGCTTCATCCCACATCTTCCTAGGAAGTTTTATGATTTTCCTGATGCCTGATGACTTCCTTACTCCGAACTCTGGAAATGCTATCTGTACAGACGGATCCAGTTTACACAGACTTGGTTTCACTGTAGATCCCTCTTGGGGTGCATATTGCCAACAGATCCTCACTGTCCATAAGCATCTCTTCTGGACAGTGTGACGCTACTGGAAATAATGTGGACTCATGGTTTCCTAAGCTGTACTTTCTGCATCTCTATAACTCCTTCCTTTTCTCTTGGTTATCTTTCGCTGGTTTTCCATGAGGCTCACTCACTCTGAATCCCTTGGAACTCTCCTTTTTGTTCACATTTCCAATTCACCCTTAAATCCAGGTTTTTTCTTTATGTTCAACTCTACTTGTTCCTTCTGTCTTTTTCCAAAGCCTCCATCTTAGTTGAAGTCCTTTTTACCTCAGCTAGAAACAGCTTCTGACATTGAAAATCTTCCTATTTTACTTTAATTTATTCAGAATATACCAACCAGATGAGTCTCCCTCCATGATATCTTATTCTATTTACAGTCCTTAGGCATGGTTCAGCTCTTTATTTCATATGATGTGGTTCACCAGTTTGAACAGGTATGTAAGTCTCATCTGACACCACTGGATTATAAATTACATATGACTTTTTGCTTCTTTCATATCAAATGGTTCATGCTTCATAGAAACTTAGTTGTTGCCTGGATGAACACCATTCTCATCATTTTGCTTCTCATTTTCAAGTCCTGTAGTACACCATTGCCCATTTTAGTAGCACATTTCTACTTGCTCAGGCTCATTGTTAAAATCTGAAAGCAGTTCTCTGTCTTGATGTCTCTCAGTCATACTTTACCAAATCCCCTCCACATTTTTTACTGCTGTAACCTCACTGTTTCAAACAAGTGGATCTGTACACTCTTACTTAACCCTGTATCTTATCTAAGGGAGCCTGAATTTCCCTCTAACATGGATATTTGAATCCCTGATTACTATGGGCTGAATATTTGTGTCTTCCTAAAATTCATATGTTGAAACTTAATCCCCATTGTGATGGCATTAGGAGGTGGAGCCTTTGGGAGGTGATCTGGTTGTGAGGATGGAGCCCTCATGAATGGGATTAATGCTCTTATAAAAGAGGCTGAAGTGAGATCCCTTACTTCTGCCGTGTGAGGATACAGGAAGAAGATGACCATTTATAAGGAAGTGGGTTCTTACCAGACACTGAGATCTGCCACAGCGCCATGATGTTAGACTTCCCAGCCTCCAGTGAGAAATAAATTTTTGTTGTTTATAAGCCATCCAGTTTATGGTATTTTCTTTTAGCAGTATGAATGCATTAAGACACTGATGCTTGGGGCAGTGGATTTGACAGCAGTTGTGTGCTTGTGTGCGATGCAGACAAAAAGGATTGCAAGCCATAGTGAACGATGATACTCAAGAGCAAAAAGTGGCCAAATTTTTATTTTATGTATGTTTCCTGATGAGTCAATTAGGAAATGTCCAAATTGGTACTTGGCTCATTAATTCAATTCTCTAACCAAGCAGAGCAGAGTCACATTTTGTACAGGGGTTTGGTTTTAGAGACAGCATGTAAGGTGGAAACTATGCAGAACGTTCCATTGAAAGTGTTAGACTGACATGCAACCTCTCCGTAAGTTGGATGTGACCATTTTTCCTTTTTTTGTTTTTATTTGGAAACTGGATGAAGTAACTGGCTTAAGTTTAGGACACATGTTGTAGAAAAGATAACTAGCATCATTCAACTCAGCAGAGTGTTCACATTATGAAAGGCACATGAACAATGATCATGACCTTGTGAAGAGCAGATTTATATTCATTTTAGAGCATATATTCACTGTCAGGAGTGGCGAGCTCTGCCCACTTATCACATAGCACAGAGACTGGGCTGCTATGTTTTCCAAAGTACCATATAGATCACATAGCAGTTACTCAATAAGTGCTTAGACTAAATTATTAATGTCATCCTTGCATTTGAGAAATCAGATTCCTCCCAGATCTCTCCTTCTTTCGCCACCTTTTATCAAGGCACGTGACTGCAGACCCCCCACTCAGGGACAAGCTGGGCAAGAATATTTCCTGGGTGTTCTGGGGTGATGGAAATACTCACACTCACTTTCTTCATTCAAAGCTAGAGAAAGAACTGAAGGCTCACCCAATTAGACTCCATAGGAAAGCGCTTGCTAAGGAGAGAGTAGTTTATGGAAGCTGCCTGTGATAAAGCTCTTTAATAATATCACAGTTTTATAGGTCCTAGAAAAAGTACATTACCCTTATGTGAGTGATAAAAGCTCATGGAATCTTTAAGTTTCCTAACTTTGAGCAGTATTCATGTAGTGACCACACCCTTAGATTTTCATTAAAGTAGAAAGAAATGTATACTCTTATTATATCTGTATAGGCGGTCCCAAATTTATGAATGGAGGAGTTCCCAAAATTTACTTGTAAGTCACTTCTTTGGAATTTGGAACTATTTCCCTATAGGAGCAATGTAACTGATGGTCTCTCCAGGCCCAGGCCACCCCCAAATGGCATATTAAACCCATGACATAGGTGAAATTGGACAGATTAAAAACCCTAAAACTTGAGCAGCACCAGATCCAGCCTTAGCTCTCTGAGACAAACACTTGGCATCCAGCCCCCAAATCACCTGTTGCTGAGCCTGGAATCCTAAGGCGGATAACATTAGAGGCTGGCTGGAGGGTCCCTCTGTTACGTCACAAGGCAGCAGGAGAAAAGGCTCAAAAAGAAGCTAGAGGTTTGAAGCAGAAGCTGGAGACGATCTCGTACAACGTAAGGGATTTCTCTTGCATATAACAGGTTCTCAAAATTCCTCGATGGAAAGAAATCTCCCATTCTCTTGCTCCATATTCTTTTCTTCTCTTGAAAGAAGAGAGAGTTTGAAATCTTCCCTTTCTAGTTAGGTGCCCTTAGTTACTTTTCAGTGGTTGTGTTTCCTCATGTGGCAGACTGCAAGAAATAAAATTTAGTTGGCAGATAGTAGTCTTTTAATACATGGTAGCTAGTGTTATTACAATGATATAAAGTCTTTACCTACTAAATTGTATAAAATTTTAAAACCTAGACATTTTTCATTGGCAGGCAGCTTCACTATTGTAATATTTCTTTAAGTTTATGGATTAGGTACTAAACCAATGTACAGGCAGCCCTGGAGAGGAAAAGAAGAATTACTCGGAATGTGAATATGCATATTTCAGTAGCCTCACTGAGGACAATGCTGCTGCCCTTGCTCATGATAAGCACCCTCTTCAAATCAAAGAGACTGCCCCTGTCAGAATATAGGTTCTGAGCTGCTCCTTCATTAGGGGCCTGGGTGGACTAGAACACTCCATCCTCATGAGGTGGCCTATCAACTGAGATCCTTTGTGAGATGAAGGCACTGAACCGCAGTCATCGTCAACGTGATCTTACCTCCTCCACTAACCTGCTAGATGCTAAGTTCACACTCTAAATCTAGCCTTATGGAATTCTCAGTTTAGCTTCTTTGTCTTAAAGGCTTACTAAAACTTCCCTATCAATTCAACCCTTGGTTTCTGATGGTCTTGTGTTAGGGAGTCCTGGAAGTTAACAATTGTTTCCTGTCTTGCGTGATGTCTGCTGCTCAGAATTCTCAGTCTGGCTTCCTTAGGTTTCCATCAACCTGGCCATTCCTACTACCCTCAGAGATGGGGCCACTGCAAGAACAATAAGAACCTTAGAAACTGACTAATCACAGAGGTGCAATCCTTGAATGGAAGGAATTTACAGTTGTGCTCAGTTTTCCACAGTAAGAGAAGGAAAAGTAGGAGGTTCATTGAAGCAGATGTTGGTGAGCCAACCTTTTTTACTGTTTTAAACTTTTACAGTTGATAACTGAGGATCTCATGTGGTACCTAGATGAAGAGAGATGACAGATCTAGTCATGAGGTGGAGCAGAATAACAGACAACCTACTGCTCATGGGAAAGTGGACGCTAATTCTACTTCTCCTTAAAGGTGTGACCTTGAGCCAGGATTCAGTCTCACTGGACTTCAATTTCATTATCTGAAATAGAAATGATAATACCTGTTTCAAGTATCTCTGTATGGTTTCCTGGGTCAGGTTAAATAATTAGACAATAATGTATTTTAGAAAATACATGTCATATTAAACAAACACAAGAAATTACAATGTTGAGCATCTCCATCATTATAAGCCTATTTCATAGCCTTTTAGCTGCTCTGAAGACAAATGCCATGCTGACCTCCACATATACCAGCTACTTTCCCAAAGGATACACTGACCTTTTTGAAACCATTTTCTATTTCTTGGTCTATTGCCTTCTTTGTTTATTGGCTCATGTCCTGTCCTGTCAGCAGTAATCAGCTTTCAGCTTTATTTCTAAACTTCTAATTCCACTTGTTTTTCTTTTACTATATATTGGCATCAATCCATAAATGTTCATTGAGAAAATACTATACATTAGAAACTTTGTAATTCTTGGGAATGCAAAGATAAAGAGGTACAATCCTTGAATGGAAGGAATTTACAGTTGTGCTCAGTTTTCCACAGTAAGAGAAGGAAAAATAGGAGGTTCACTGGGATATCCTCAAGGGACACATCGGGAACAGCTTCCAATTCATCCATTTATACTCTATTGGCTAGAAACCAACACATGACCCTGATACAGCAATAAAGGAAGCTGGGAAATATATTCTTCTTGTGTGTCCAGGAAAACAAAAATGAGACAGAGGTGTTGACCACTTAGCACTGTCAATGCCATATGATCCTCTAATAAAATATATTGGCTGTAATATGTTCACAGTGTAAGAGAGAAAAAAGGATGCAGTCATTTAAATCTGCTGAGGTGTTGGGCAAAATGATGTTAAAGTATAACCTTGAAAGACTAGTACGCTTTGCTGGATGAGCAAAGTAGAGGAAGGGCTCTTTTCACAGGGGAATGTTATATTGCCATTGTTGAGGCATAGAAATGCATATACTTTTTGGCAGAATAAAAGGTTTATTAAGTGGAATTGCATAGCTTCATAGAAAATGGCAGAATGTAGAACTGGAAAGATAGTTTGAAAATAGACTTCTAAGGCTCTCGAATGCCAGGTTGGAATTTAAGTCCATTTTGTCATGCCTTGGGAAGCTATTAAACATTCTTAATGAGAAACTTTGACATAACTTGAAGAGGAAAAGTCCTCTGATGGCAAGGTACAGGGGAAATTGTAATGTGGGAGACTAATTAAGAGATGAGCAATACCAGTGGCTTTCAGAGCTAGCTGCACACCAGAATTTCCTGAAGAGATTTACGAATACAAATGCAAGGGCCATTCAGTCAGAATTTCTGGGTCAAGTACTGTATTTTTCTGAGCTGCTTATGTAATGTTCATGTTGAGCCCAGGCAGATAGTCACTATCTATACCAATGAAATTATAAATGCACAAAGAGCAGTCTTGTTTATTAGGCATTTTTATATTCTGAATTTGGCAAATAAGAGACCACGGTACTCTAACTGGGTGACTGAAGCATATTTATGGTCATGAGTAGAGTTCTTCTAGTGTAGGCTGCTATACCACCTCAGTTTGGGCTCTATTCACAGGGATAAATGAATCCAGACAGCAGTGTACCCTCCAGAGGAATACTTACTATGTCCAGACATTGAGCTGGGCCATTGAAAACATGAAACATACTACTGATGTCATTCTCAGATGTACTTTGTATGTGCAATACTGGATATCATCAAGTGTAGGATTCATTATCAATACCCAAATACCATCTAACATCTTGCCTGTTTTGAATAACACCTTTAATAACATAAATACAAGATTCATCAGTCTACGTCCAAATCATTCTGACTCTTTATCAACTTCTTCACCCCTTCTTCCTCCTGGAACTTATGGGGCAGTTCCAGTTCACACCCTTTACAGCTCCTGGGTTCTGGGTCCCCAACCTTCTGGGTCACCACCTTCCTTTTCATGGTGGCACAGCTGCCACCCTCCCCCAGGGTGATCACCGTTAAGAAAAGATGGCATGCATTTTCCCTTTAAGAATGGGGTCCTCTAAGTCTGGAGTCCTGTCTGGAAACTCCTTAAGCGGCTGAGGTCTGGATGTGCTTGAAGTGGGCCTTCTCTCCTTGGTTAACCCTTCATGTCTTCAACTTGTCTCTTTGAATGGCCATGGCTGCCCTGTTCTTCTGGAGAAATAGTTCCCAATATCCATGTTTACCATGTGGTCCTGGAAGGTCTCTCTTTAGCAACTAGACCCATTTATGACTAGCCCGCAGCCTTACTCTCAAAAGCAGTGTCTCTAAGGAGCTCACGGGGAGATTTGCAGTGCTGGACAGCTTAAAAATACTGAAATTCCCGTAAGCTTCTATAATTTCATGAGGAATCTGGCCTGTGTTGCACCACGTGGCCTCACACTCCGGGCTGTCCCCTTCCTGCGAGGATGCTGTGCCCAGGTGTACCAGCGGGAGATCCTTCACCTCTTCAGCACCCAAATAGCAAGGGTCACACTCCACTCCACCTACCTCCCACTGGTCACAAGAATGTACACACACTGGCTGCCTAGAACACCAATAGGCACCTCCAGGTTCCCCACACCAAACAGGCAAATTAAAATACAATAACGCCCCTGGATACAGCTATGTTTCTCTATTAACAAGCCAATCCCTTTTGTGAGGCTGTTGGGTATTTTAAACTTCATACTATAAAGTGTGGGGACTTAATGAACATACTTTAAATAAAACATGGCCCCTCCATTTCTTCCCAGAATTTCTGCCAAGGATCCCTGGGGAGTGAATATCAAGTATTCACTTGATAAAAGCAGCCTCCTCTTTAGAAAGATGGCACCAGATGCTGCTTAGGCTGCAGAATTTGCAGCTGTGAGTTAGTGTTCAACAGCTTGTGACCGGTTTGTACTTTTCTTTGGCTTTTTTCCCTCCTGGGAGTGTGAGATGAGGGGAAGAACTGCAGTTGTGGAATCATCAGAGCTTTGCAGAGGGAACTCAGTGACTGCTGCTCTGCTTGGAGGTTGCATATCAGCTGCAGTGCTGAGCAGCTGGACATGAAGCTGCTGAAAATTTTCACTCTGATTATTCAACATGTCGTAGGGCTTCAATTCCTGAGCTTTTTGGGAAAACATGAGTGGGATACAAATAGTTGACATCACACTTATATCTCTTGCAATCTTTCAACACTGCTTTCAGAGCAAAAAATTTCCACTTCACAGGATTAGGAAGCTGCCGAGTGTGAAGCCTGGTATTCTCCTTTGCATATCAGTCCCAGACTGCTTTTCCAGCCTCAGCTCTTCTGAGTGCACTGTTTTAGGTAGAATAAACACTGCTAGGTTGAGGTGCTCCTGTGCTTTTCCAGTTTTGTGCTAATTATAGCACTGATACACAAAGCCAAAGGAGAAGCAGGAAATTTTCCCCTTGCCCTAAGCTTATTGCAACTTCAAATGAAAAAATTAGAGTCTGCAATAAGGGAACAGCATTATGTTCACTCATCACCCTTTGAAGTAGCCTTTGAGTGCTTGGATTCTAGTTACTTCCAATCTGTTTTTTTTTTTTTAAATAGATTCAACCTCAGCTGCATATATCATAGACTCAGAGATGTTGAGAACTGGAAATTACAGATCTTCTACTATAGGAAACCCCCAATCAAGGTCAGCATCTGTGTGATCAGTCAACTGGTTACTGCTGCCAGCTCTGCCCTCTGTTAAGTGCCCTTGTTAACATTTGCCTCCAGTGATATCTGGAGTGAGAATACAGTCAGCTGGGCCATGTCTCACTGAGACTGGCTCAGTGACCAGTAGGTCCTTTTGACTATTCCCCCACCACCAACTGCCTCGGGATTGTATAGCTTTAAAGACTTGAAATCTTGTATCTCTACATCCATGAAAGGAAAACATATGCTTTTTTTCATCTTGATTGTTGTTATAAAGGGAAGAAAAACTGAAACCAGGATAAGTAAGGCTTCCCCAAGGTTTGTGGAAAGTTGGCAGCACAGTTATGATATAAACCTAGATCTCTAATTCTAGGTTCACAGCTTATTCTGTGCTCCATTATGAAGTGGCCATGAACACTTTTCATGTGCCAGTCACTGTCCCAGGCTTGGAGATAAGCAAGGGCCAAGAAAGAGAGAAAGAGAGCTCTGCCTTCACAGAGCCTACACTCCAGCAGCAGACACAACTAATTAGTAGCAATTACGATTTCTTTTTTAAATTTTGTAGTAAGGTATATTGATATAAACTCTTATGAAGGTTTCATAGGAAAAAACAATGTGGTTACTACATTTACCCATATTATCAAGTCCCCACCCATACTCCAATGCATCACTGTCCATCAGTGTAGTAAGATGCCACAGAGTCACTATTATTAGCAATTACAATTAATGAAGAGTGCTGTCACAACTGAAATGAGTCAATTTTTTTACCCCCTAACTTCCAAGGAAGGAAGGGAAATTCCTCTGCATTTATATTTCTTAAGGACATCTAGAGAAAGTATCCAGTTAGTGAAAAACAGTCTTAGCTACTCAAGTGCCAAGAAAGACAATGATTTTCAGGACATGTAATTGATTGTTTAATTAATTCAGTTTATTGGACACATTTTATTTGTCACGCACTGTTTTAAGAATTAGAATTCAAATAAAAGAAAGACAGGCTCTCTACCCTAGAGGGCATGGAGCATAGCAGGAGAGTCAGACTAATGAATGGGTACCTGGGATGACATGTCACAGAGGCTCAGGGTTCGTAGAGGATGCTGTGACCACACCAGTGAAGGAACCAGTTCAGGAGGTGGGACTGGGTGACAAAGAAGATGTTGTAAAGGAGTGGCATCCAGTTGGACTTTGAAAGATGTGAAATGGTTCACCAAACAGGGACTGGAGAATGTGCATGAGCCAGGCCTCCGAACAGAAGGGACAGCACAGGCAGGCTAGAGACGCGTGGTCGCTCATGGCCCTCAGCTCCTGTCCCAGTTACACTGTCCTCAGTCCAGCTGTGCACAGCCCCACAGTAAGGACCAGAGACTAGGGGAGTAGCCTCTTCTCAAGAGTCCATGTGGTGGGATAGCATGGTGGTTAAGAGCACAGACAGGCCCTGAAGCCAGACTGCTTGCCTTTCAGTTTTGATTTTGAATCTTTTTAGCTTTGGGACCTAAAATCTTCTGTTAGTTTTCTCACCTTTAAAATGGGCATAGGAAAAGAATGTTTTGTAATAGTTAAATGAATAAGTGAGGCAAAGTATTTAGAACGGTTTTAGCACATACTCAATGAATGTCAATGATTATTGCTTGCACCATGGTGAGAATTACCAGCATTAAATGCTTCTGGCTCCTGTTCACAGAGGGTATGGACCCTCGTCTCCTCTTCCAGGACCCTGAAGGAAAGACAGTGCTGTAGAGGTCATAAGTCAGTCAATTCACTCTGGGTGGGAAATGGGAGAAATGCTCCTTGGAGCTTGAAATTGAATGCTGCTAACACTTGGGGATGGGGCAGGAGGGGGTCAGAGTGCACTTTCTCCCCTCCCCATTTCTATTTTAGTTCACTGTTTTTTACCAGCTTCTATCTACAATGTATAAAATATCTGACCATGATTTGTGGGTAGCTCAGAGTACCCGACAAAGGGAGATTTGGTAAATGACAGGTTCCATGTGTCTGCTGTCAGCTCTGCTTGGCTTAAGGGAGTGCTGAGGTTCTCCTTGTCCCCTCCTCTGCCCTTCCCATCCTTCCTAAAGAAGTTTTTGTTTGGTTTGGTCTTGGTATTCTTACCTTACCTCTGACCATCTTAGGTCCATAAAAAGTAAGATTCTTTCTGGCAGCCTATAAGAGCCCTGGATTCCACCTTGGCTTAACAAAACTGTTGTCATAGTTGCTGTGGGGAAAACAGAAGTTTCTACGGCCAGGATCCTCACCTGACCCTAAACTACTTAATGATGTAACTGGCCTGCTGCTAGGCTACTGCTTCCACACCCATAGGCAATAAGCTGTTAAGGCTGAGTCACTATATAAAGAGCTCTTCCCAGGGCTCTGGGTGGAGGCAAAGATGAAGGAGGATTATGGACCCACAGACTGCTGGATGCAGACATAATTCTAGTGCTTGACCTATAGCTGGGAGAGCAAAGCTGGGTAATAAACTCTTTTACCCCAAGAGTGTTCCATTGTCATTTCTCCATCTCACTGAATCCATAATGAACTTGCCTGGGGCTGAAACCCTCAGGCAAGACAGTTGCCTTCCAAATCCTGTCTTGGGTTGGTCTTATCAGTGAAAAAGATGTCATGGTAAAACACTAGAATTCTTCAGACACCATACTAGGATGATGATTTAACTCTGTTCTCACTTCCTTTATTCTTTTCTAAGACCCAATTTAGACCTATACAATTACTGCTCTGTGGCTTTTAGTCATTTTCAATTTCTATGAGAAGAAAAAGAAAAGTCATATTAGTCCCACTCTTGTGCAAAAGCTCATATAGTTCAGGAAAATGTCTGCTGAAGAAATATGTTTCTTCCTATGGATAAAACAAGAAATGATTTTAGTTCCTGTCAAAATGAATGAGGTGAGCTTGAGGCACTGGGATTCAGAGAATTATTTTTATTTGTTTTTGAATCCATTTTTGGGTATACAGTTACCCAAAATATGTCCTTTAAAAAAAAATTAGTACAGTGCTGCTCTGGTCTGGAGTTTTCTTCATTGCAGGATGAGTGTGAGCTTTGTTTCTCAGCAAAGATAATTTGTCAATCTGACTAAAGTCAGAGCTTTAATATTACACACTTAAGTCTTCATTTAGGCATGTATACATATATGTGTATATAGGCACAAGTAATTCATCACAAAAATCTTCAGTCTTCATTTATGTACTAACCAAGATTGTATTTGGTATATGCAAAGTTTAATCTGAAAGAAATCTTTCTTTTTTTTAATAAAATGAAGGCTTCAGTGAATAACCAAGGTGATTTACTTCTATTTATTGAGGGCACACTTTCTCAGGAGACAAACACATTCTTTTTTTTTCAAAAAAAGAAAAAATCCCAGCCCCCAAATACAGAATTTAGTAAAAGACTGAGAAAGTTTGAAGAAAACGACTGAATCTCCCATCCCCCAGTCCTCTCCTTACTACCTTCCTGTTGAGGTGAAAGGTTCTATCTGACACTCACCTAGTGGAGGTTCTATTCTTTACCTTCTCATGGTTTCAGTTTTACATATTGATGACTCCCACATTTACATCTCATTCCCAGACCCCTCTGCTGAGCTCCAGTCCCACAGACGGCCTCCTTAGTATCTCCAACTGGATATGTCAAAGACCATTCGGCATTAATATCTCAGGTTGAATTCCTGAGCTACCCCAAGTGTCCTCCTTTTCCTACATCCCCCATTTCAATAAATGCTGTCTCTATCTGCCCTATTTGTTATGCCAGAAGCCTGGGAAAAATCCTTATCTTCCTTCACCTCTTTCTTAACACACAATCCATCACCATCTCTGGTCAGTTAAACATTCAAAGTCAACATCTCAGTGCCCCACCCTCCTCCTACTTTCCCCTGGCTGATGTTTACTCAGCTTCCTGTTTCTGCTCCAAAGTCATCTTCCTCAGGAATCCCTCCTTGCCCCTGGGATGAATTCTGCCTTTGATTATCATCCCATAGTATGCTTTTGCTTTTCACAAATATAATGGATTATTTATTTAATTATTTAATGTCTACCCATCTCTTCTAGTTTGATAAGCAAAGGAAATAGGGCTGTTTGATTGTTCCCTAAATCTGTTATGTATAGCACAGTGCTGGGCACTCAACTAGCCCTCAGTATTACCAGATTTTTGGAACACACATTTGTGAGCTTTATGAACTCTTTTTCCTCTTCTCTGTGATTGTGGATGTCCTTTCTAATTCAAAAGAACAGAATTGTGGAGGTTCTATTCTTTACCCTCTCATGGTTTCAATTTCACCACTCTAAGGAGGACTCCCAGTCAACATCACAAGCCCTAACTCTTCTGAGAAATGTGATCCCTTAAAATTAGCCCTTCCTTGCTGCCTCCCTAGTTTTCTGGGAATACTCTCAAAATTCCAACTCACGTTAACTCCTTCCTCCAGGACGACCCCCAAGCCTGCACTGCCCTCCCCATCCAGTGAATATGACCTTGAATCTTCTTGCTAATCCTTTTAGCAGTCCAATTTCCTGTGAATAGCACCTCAGAGATTCACAATGATAACCTACACCCCTTCCTGTCTCTCCACCCCTAAGACTTTGAGGAGTTTCGTAATTCATATCCCCACCCCCATCTTCCATGCAGATGGCCATTTTCCAGAATGCAGAACTGCAGACTGTGTCTGTTAGAAAGGACCTACAGAACATCTTACCTTATTTTGTAAATGAGGAAACATAGGTTCGGAAAGTGACAGACCTGTCCTATACCTAAGGCCTTAACCTCCTCAGATGCCTTATGGCATTTGCAGCCTCCACTATGCTCAGAAGCTCCAGTTCCTCTCCTGCATATGAGAGACAAAACCCTTTGCTAGTCATCCTCATGATTTGTGTAATCAGGTGCTTACTTACTTTCTTAGACATACCAGTAATTGCTTCTCTATACATTCCTTTTCTTCCTCTTACTTTACAGTCAATTCCTTGAACTGTCCACATTCACCTAGCACATTTTTTTCTGGGCAATATTTGTTCCTTTTGTTTAGCCCACCTAGGACATCTTCTAGTTTTATCCTCTGCAGTGGACGTTGTGTTTTGAACCCCAAAGCATGCCTGATATATAGTGTCTTTTAACACATTTTGTTGTTGAATGAATGCATAGAACATTTTATTTAGTCAGTTTTCCCCATATTGACTCTGACTAAATTTCCTCTGAAAGAAGTCATTAAATACCTGCCACCATAATCTGAACTTTGCACCAAAATGGGCATATTGGGAAATGTTCACTTGATGTGTTCAACTGTCAGAAAGCAGTAACTTTTTAAAAATTAATTGCTCTTGGGAAACATGGGACGCCATGAATTTGATCTGCCCATCTCCTCAACTGGCCTCTACCTCCTGTGACTTCCCAGAGCTGACTTCCAACCTAATTCTCTATGACTTGAAGACTGGTGGGTAGAGACTGGCAAAAAAGAGGAATAATGTAGATGTCACCAGGAGAAAAGGAAAACAAGGCTGGAAGATAGCAGAAGAGAATGAATTAGTAATATGGCCTCAGCCAAAGAAAGGGTAGAGAATATAACCCATAGACTTTAGTTCTTAAAAGAGAGTTTGTAATACAGATGTTATTGAAAACATAAATGGACTCTAAGAGTGATGTTAACATTTGGTTCCTGGCCACTAGACCTGGCAACTAGTATTCAACAGTTTAAAATAATTATAAAGTTAAATGGTTTTATTAGATAATGAAGAAGATTTCTTGGTCCACAACTTGCTGCTCTGAGTACATTAGTCTTTATTATGGACTCAGCTCTACTCTTAAATTGTGATCTGCTAAAGAATTTCTAGAGATCGCCATAGAAATGAAATTTATTTTTAGAAAAAGGTACAAAACTACTTGCAAATCTTTAACTATAACATGTACAGAAAGCATAGCCTTAAACTAGTAGTTAGTTACTTATCCATTGTTAATGTTTAACTGTGATATCTGGGAGAGATCCCAATGCGTTATGTTAAGTGTTGAGGGCCTGTGTAGTCTTTAACCTGATCTTTAAAAACAACAGAATTTAAGTAAAAGTCAATAAAACCACTGAATTATACATATTTTCTCATCTAGCATTTTTATCAGAGCTGTCAATAAACAAAATTGTATTTCCTAGGAGTTCAGGCAGGAATACTAACCTATGAATTTTAATTGAATGTTCTACTAGAGGACCTTAGAAGAATATGAACAATTTGGACATCTGTTGAGTTATTCTGAGAGTAAAAGTAGACATATGCTCATTTCAAGAAATGGAAATAAAACTCTTAATGTATTTGCCTTAAAATACTGTATACACACACACATATACACATATGATTAATATGACTTTTTAATATAAAAATCCATGTTATCTGAATTAACTCCTGTGCACAGAATTATTTGATCCTTTCCCTGTTCCCCTCACCCCACGACACACTTTGACTCGCACATTAGGTGGTATTTCTGATGGTAAAATTGATTCTTGACACAGAAGCATGTCTCTACTCCCTTTTCTCAAACAACCTAAAACCACAAAACTAAATAAAGTGACAGAGGTTCATCCAACACAGCAGCTGCTGTCCTGTCTTCAGCAGGATGATGATAAAGACTAAACTACCAGCAAAAGTGTAAGTTTTGTAATGAGAAGAGCTCTTTATGTTCTGCCCCCCACCCTCACAGACCAAACGCCAGACCAGAGCCCCACGCTGGCCTCCCTGAGCTGGTAACAGTGGTCCACCAGCTGGGGAGCCCATCTAGATGGGAGACTTTCTGAAGGCAAACAAAAGGGAAACAAGTCTGTCATGTTATTGATTTCAGTCCCCAAGAGAAGAAAGAAGCTGTGAAGTCTCTTTAAACCAGGACTGTCAGAGGAGACTGTATTTCATTAAAAGGTCTATAGAGAACCAGTCAAACAAAGAAGCAGCAAAATGACAAAATCCAAGTTCTGCCTCGTCTCCTGGCTTTGGGATGGGACAGAGTAAAAGCCTGTTGGCAGGGAATGAGGGGTGGACTCTCTCCACATGCTGAAACCAAGACCTCAGGAATCACCCAATCTTGTCACTGCAAACAACTGCATGCATTTCTGGAAATAAGGTAGTAATATTGCACACTTTTTAAAACTGCAATTGAGTACTAAATAATGGAGTTTTTGTTCAAAAGCAATATTTATTTTTCATGAAGATAAGAGGCATATTACATTTGTTATAGAAAATGCTATGAGAGGGAAAAGCTGCATATTACTGATATGACAAAAAATATTAAAAAAAAACTACCGATGAATGCATTCTGCCCTATAAGAACATATTGAATGAAAGGCATTATTCCAGGTGAGTGAGCCATGCAGAAATATGGATTTATTAGGGTTTGTTTTGAAATTTAATTTGTACGGCATACTTTTTATTCCTTTGGTGGCAATGAAACAGATTTATTGGCTACATGGTGGAAGTGCAATAGATAACAGATAACCAAGGGAGAAGTTTTAATAAAACACCCGGGAAAGAAAAAAGAGAAGTGAGTGAATATGCCTGCTTACATTTCAGCTAATAAATAAAAAGTACAGATAGGGCTTTAACGGAAAACTACCCTGGTTATTGCAGCTTGGAAGGTTTATTGAAAACTGGGTAGAACACTCTAATTTTTCACACTTACAGCTATCATGTGAGCTGAACAAACCAAAGTGATGTAACACACATTTTGATTCTGGAGCACAAGCTGATGTTTTCATAAGAAACTCGCAAGTGGCCATGAAGGGGATGAGTGGGTCCTGATTATTAGCCTCAGCTGTTGCTGATTGACAACTGAACAACATTGAGTATTCAACTTTATCACTGCCTTAGGTGAAAAAACACTAGATACTTCCAGGGAAGTTTTGAAGGTACATCTTCAATAAGCACTGGGCTTTCATCTCAAGGAGCTGCGAATTTGGTCTTCAGAGCACCATGCTTAGAAATGCAAAGTATATTTAAGCCACTCATCTGACACTGGGACTTATCAAACCCTTGTCACACACCCCTCCCTCCAACTGGTTGTAGTCAATAGGGCCCTAGACTCATGGAAGAAATCTGTTCTTTTTTCTTTTACAGCAGGAAGAAAAATGTAGGTGTGTCTGCGCTGCCTCTGAGCTATCATGATTTCAGTGTTGCTCTTTGGAGTCCTGCTTTAGAGGATGGTGAATCATTTCCTATGCCTGGAGTCAGCCTCCTTTAAAACAGACATTAAGGAGCCAGGGAGGAAATATTACTCTAAATACCAATAATAACCACCAATGCAAACAACAGCTTTTTAGTAGAGTAGGGCCTAACTTGCGTTCCCACAATTTGCAGGGTGGCTTCATAGAACAAGCTCCACAGATTTGGAAAGAACCAGAGACTCCAGATCTGATTTCACTTGGTTCAGAAACAGGAATTCTGAATGGTGAGTGAGTATGTGATCAGGGATTTACATCAGTAAAAGTGGGTTGCTTTAATACACAAATGCTTTTAGGCTATAAATAATCTTTGATGGTTTACCAAATATAAAATGCTGTTGTAAATCCAAGTTTGTGTATCAAAGATACAGGAACACAAAAGCAAGATACACAAAATGAATTGGCACAGGTTGGAGAGTTTGAATCCATTATTAAGTATGGAGCCTATCGAATATTCCATCCAATTTCCAGTTATGTTGATAATATCATTGCTCACTCTTTTTGACTTTTAGTTTCCCAAATCTTTCAATGAACACTATTTTGAAATGTTCATAATGAGTCCCTATGCCATTCTTCCTTCAGAGGAGTTACTCCTATGGAGGGTTATTGGAAAGAAACAATTCAAAATTCTGCTATAAATTCAGCTCATAAATTGTCTCACAATATCATAATAATAAACTTTCTGGGAAATTTTTTTTGAGACAGGTGTTAAGTGAATTTGCATGCCTTAGCAAGATGCATAAAGATGACTTGATGACTTAATTTCTAAAGCACCTATATTATTATGGCACGCTTTTGGAGACAGGTAATTATTGTCTACATAGGTAAATATATAGTGTATGCCATAGGAAAAATGGTTAGGTTCATGCTTTTTTCCCAGAAACCACATATTTCCTTTGGTATAATTAAGATGTGTACATAAGAAAAGCTCTTTTACATTTTATAATACATAAGATGCTTTTTTAAAAATCTTGAGATCCACAATTGTTCTGGGATTTGAAATTTTAAAATAAACAAATTAATCTTCTGAATCTTCCAAAGACATGTTACATGTACTTAATATGTCCCTTCTCTTGTCAAAAGATTTTAAGGGTCTAAATAACTCAACCATATGTAAAGATCTGGTGTATCTGGTTATACATACTGAATAAACCATTTGATCTATTTACACATAGACACTATAATTAAATGCAATCCTATATTCTTGTATATAAAGGTTGATGAGACACCTTTCTACTTGCCATGGCACTAACAAAGCTAGGTTGAGACTCAGCAACCACTTGTATTCATCGCTTTGCAGGCTAGTAGTAAGTTCAGTTGCTGGTGGAAAGGGTCTCTTAGGACATCCTCTTAAACTAAAGGTTCTTTCGTGCTTGATGTAAATGTGCGCACATGTTTTTATCGAGGTGGTCTTGAGCTGCAGATACAATCACACCGCTCGTGGTGATCCAGCTGGATGTCAACGAGAGCCATGTGCTTCGCTCTACCCCTCCTCTTGAAATGGCCAGGCTCAAACTTTAACACCTAGGACAAGAAGCGTATTTCCTGTTAGAAAGCCCCTGGAGCTTAACTCAACCAGACACCACTTAATTCTCTTTATGACCATTTAGCGCTTAACCCCTTGAGAATCCAACAAGAGCTATGGGCTCACTATTAGAATGCACACATGTAAATATTTTTGCAATCATTAGCTCCTTAAAGTGGAGAGGTCAACTAATCACCAAGTAGTGCTTCCTGCGTAACCTATCTTCAGTACCAAGGTGACCTCAGGTGTCCTGGCAGGTGTTTATTGGTAGTTTTCTAAGGGCCTGCTTTGTGCCAGGTGCTGTGCCAAATACTACCATAGAGATTCTTCTGACTAAACCATGTGTTACGGATAAAGACAATACTGAGCATATTATTTTCTCTGTAGACAGAACAATGAATAAAGTCATGAACATAATATGCTGGTAGGACTAAATATTTGTTGATATAAAACATTTTGCCCTGATAAAGGTCACTAGTGGCCTTAAATAAATGACAGTTTAGCTCCACTAAAATCTTTGCAGATTAATACTTGTGTTAATACTGCATTTCTTAAGTGAACACAGTATATCCTTAATTTTTTAAATTAGTAAGTTTAAGTTGAAGCTAACTCTTCTGCCCTGCGACCTACCTTCACTGAAGTCAAACATTAGACATCCCATGCACAAATGCTTGGAAAATTACCCAGGTGCTTTCACATAAAGTATATAGTCAGTTAATTGCTTCTCTTTTTAATGTCCTTAGGTTCCTCTTAGCCTTTATTTTTGATTTGTTCTATTTTCCTTTTAGACTCTAAACTCTGTCATGGCATTACCATACAATTATACAGCATTTTATAGTTTTCAAATATTTGCATGATTTCTTTTGCCCTCAGACCAAATGTTGTCACAAGGCACAGGAATATCCTTATTCTCATTTTATACATTAGAGGCTGTGACTTTAAAGGAGACTAAGGCTTTGTCCATGTTCTTCTGGCCTCTTGGATCTCGGAGTAGGGCTGTGTCCTCTAGGTCCCCAGCACAGCTGACCCAATCAATGCCTCTCCAATATGCGTATGATTTCCTTTTGTATCTCAAAGGTGTGATAAGCCCCATGTGTGAACTGGAGTGGGACCTGATAGAATTTGCTTGGTATACTCTGATCCCAGATAAAGGTTAGATGTGCAAAAATCTTGCTTTCACATTTGCATAACTTTTCATGGCATCTGTACAATTCTTTACTGTGGATTTTATTCCAGCAATTTTCTCAGTCTCACATTACCTATTCAAGTCATAGAGAAAGCAAAATCCTCTACTAAGAAAAATGCCCCAGAGTCCTCAGTACTCATGCATTATAGTCCATGTGCCCCTTTTACTTCAGCATTTAGCCACGTGGTTCCTCGGGAGTTCCAGTGAGAAGGAGAATAAATCCCTACATTTGTTCAATGTTCAATCAAGCTAGAGAGCCTGGACTGTGGTAACTCAGAGTGGAACATGGAGCCCATTTGTTGCAGAGCTTCAAAAGAATACTGATGAGTACAAAATTGGGGGGGGGGAGGAATACCCTAAGAAAGTACATAAGGGAGGCACAAAGTTAGAAGTATTTAATAGTTGCATAACTATAGACACATGTCAAAATTCGTCAAGCTGAACACTAAGATTTCTGCATTTTAGTTTATGTATCTCAATATGAAAAATAAACATTTTCACATTTAAAAAGAAGTATTTAACATTGGTAAAGATTGTCTAAATGCCAGTTTTGATAACTATCATTTTTCCAGCCAGTCTACAGTACTTACAATATGTATTACATAATTTCTCATGATTTATTATCATTCTATTAACTGGATCATAAGTTATTAGAGAGTAAGAAGAGCAAAAACAATCATTAACATTATTGAGCAGTTACTAGATGCCACACATTGTTGTAAGTGACTTTGCAAATATTAAATTATACGGGCTTCAATGCAACACATTTAGTCCTAATGCAAATTAGGACTTTTCTAATTTTGTTCCTAGATAAGGAAAGAGAGAGAGAAAGTTACTTGCCCAAAGTCACAGAGTTAGTAATTGGTGGAATGAGAATCTGACTCCTTCTGGATGACTCCATGGCCTTACCTATGAAATTGAGACTTTTGTTTGTACAGCTCAGCATGCTGGGAACATAGCAGCTACTAAAGAAATGCACAGAGGTGAATGTGGTGGGTGAGGTCACCAATGAATTAACATGGGAGTGGGTGTTCATGTTCTCTCCTTTTGACATCTGCCTTGAATCTCCTCTATCCCTCCTCCAACACACACAGGGGACAAAACAAACGAGTCAGGAAATAAAGCAGAAGCCAAAATAAAGTGGCCCATGATTTGGACCACTTTTCACCATTTCATAACTTCTAAATAAAATTTTAAGTACCGAGAGCAGAGTTCCAATGACATTGCCTTTCACTGCTCCCATGTTCTTTCCTGCTGGGTGACCTACAGAACATAAAAGATCCCTCTCCAGGAAAAAGTAAGTAAAAAGAGCAATGGTTGAAGCATGTGTTACATTTGGACAGTAAACAGCCCTGCCCGTGACTGAAAGTATGAAAGTCCTGGGGTGTCATATTTGGTCAGATCGCCTTGGACGGGGTTAGAGGTTGGAGTCTTCCAGCTTCGCCAAGAATTTCCCAGGATAAAGTAGTTGCTATTGTCTAAGACTTTCTGCATGTAAGCCACATTTGGGGGTTAGCAGATGCAGAACAGAGAAGTGATTCCTGAGAAGACCAGCAGAGGATAAATATTCTGCATTTAAAGAAGGCCATTATGATAGCCTAAGAAGATGCGAGGACTGCACATATGCAATCAGTGCTCTGTTGATTTGCTTGAGAAAGTTGATGGCAAACGACAGTGTGTGCTTTTGTATAAGAGCAGAGCCTGGGTAGTTTTTCTAACTGGTCCCCTGATTGTTCAGCGATTTTCCCTGTGCTTTATATCAAGTAATGTGAGCACAGTATATACGTGTTTTGCTGATAAGAAGAGAAAAATGAATTGGCAGACACTTTCCCAGACAAGACAGGAAAGCAGTGTTTGAACAAAGTGGAAATCGGACTGCTTTACGGGCTGATCACAGCACTGATGTTCAAAGCTTTCAGAGCATGTAATAGTCTTACGTTCAGGTACACAGTGTTGAAAGGAAGAAGAAAGCAAAGCTGATTTGAGAGAGTACAGAAAATTAAAAGAAAAATGAAAAGCCTTTATCTGAAAAAGCAAACTGTCTGGATATGGGTTATTTGGTCACCTTTAAAGGGAAGGAACCATTGCATTAATTACAGCCAAAGGACACTTACTAATAGGAACCATCACAAAATACTCTCCTATTTTCTGAGCTATGATTCACAGCTGCTGCACACACATGCTGAAATAAAAATCCACTGAGGCACAGCCAGACATCTCTTATCACCTGTGGGTGAAGATGGAAATCTTGACTCCACTCCCCCACCTGGAAAACTACATGAAGCCAGGCAAAGTAGACTTTTACTAAGTGGAGAAGGACTGAATCAGTCAGATGCTCTCATACCACTACTCAAAGCCAGAGATGCTCAGTTAGCAAATTAGCATATCACAATAGATATTTAATTACAGTTCCTCACTTTGTTGCCAATAAACCACTGAATGAATCATTGCCATAAAGCTATTACACTAATAAAACAATACCAGACAGAAAAGCCATCTGCTGAGTTGGGTTCTTGTTTATTGGGAATATAAAAAAACGTTGTTAAGGCCTGTAACAATTCTCAAATTAATGGCTGATATAGGAGCACAAGTACATATTTCAGGACAAATGTGTTATATAAGCCTGAATAAGTAAGAGCTTATTTAAGATTCTACCTAATTTCTAAATGGGCAGTATTCAGTAAACATACAGTTTCTTATCTAAAGAAAAAAAGCTTCCTATTTTTGCTTCCATTTCACTTCCTTCATGCTTATGACAGACTTTATGAAAAATGTATAAAGTTAAGATTTTTAAGGGCTGGTTGTCAGTTTTTCTTAAACCTAAAGGCCATAACAAAAATATTTTGAGAAGGGATAACATATTAATTTCTACTTGTGTAATTGTTCAACTTACAGGCAGTAATCACAACAGAGGCAGAATCTTGTAAGGGAAAGACTGATATCAAGTCATGAGACACAGTACTCACATCAGAAAGACACACATCACAAAGAGCTCAGCAAACTGTTCACTGGCAACTTAACTTGGAAGGTGACCAAAGACTGCAGTTGTGGTGAAAATCTGTAAAACTTCCATGAATTTTGAAAATGCAATCTTGACAACTGTAGACATTAACTTCCAATAGAAGTTTTCTGTGAACACTCTAGGGTCATTATGGGGTACATTTAGCTGCAGTCCTACCTTTACAGAACTAAGTGGTTAAATGATTTTGAAAGCATCTTAGAAGATTAATGGCTACATGTTTAGCCTGCCCATTGCAGAAAACGTAATGGAAGGCCAGCTGGGCACCAAGTTTCAGGGCTTGGCATTAGCTCTGAGTATCATTCATGACACGGATGGGTCTTGCCTACACGAGGAGTTTTGTGCCCCAAGGCAGCTTTGCTAAACTTTGGCAGGAAGGCCTGATGTGAAGATAGATCGAGAAAGGAAAGCATGTGCACATTTGTAGTACTTAAATGGAGAGTCCACTCATTTGATGAATGAGTTACCAAGGCTGTAGGGCAATCAGAACTGAGAAAGCCAGACCCCACTCTCAGAAAGTTCCACCCACAGCTGTTTTGTGCTTAAAGGTCTTCAGAGGCATTCATGTACCCAGGGTCCCCATGAGGTAAGTAGCACAGGTGTTACTGATGAGTGAATGGACTTTTGTATCAACATTATTACCTGTTCCAGGTCATACCTTTATTCTTTTCACTTACCTAACACTTCAGCCACCAGTTTGTTTTATAGTCCTTACACAATGTCAGAAAGATTAGATTTTTGAGGTAGGATGGAATGTAACAGTTGATGGATATCATACAAATTTAGGTCCTTCTGAGACTCAAAATTGCAGGACATGGTGGGGACTCTGGGTAGAAACTTGAGGCCCTTGGAAGTCCCAAGTGGCTGCCCCAGGTCATGTCCCATGCGGCAAAGCCAGCACTGGAACACACGTCTTCTTTCTTTTAGTCGAGCGATTTTTTTTTTTTGCTCGATAGCACTGTTTCTCATGGGAAAACACAAGGAAAGCCGGAAAAGGCTGTCTCATGGTCTCACTCAAAGAAGGGGAAATGGAAAGATGCAGGGAGAGTCTACACAAGTAGAAATGTTATTTTCAGGAAAGTATAGAAAATAGATTTTCTGGACTTTTGTTATGGTTAGTTAAAATCATAACACCAAATCTCACTGCCTTTGCCGTAGAGTAGAAAGTCTTTGAAAAAGATAATTTTGTCTGTCTCCTTGATCTCAATTTGCAATTTTAGCTAAATTTGTTTCAATGACAGATGGTTAAGAAGTGCCAAAACTAAAGCTGTTCTTTCATCTCAACATTTTTTACTATTAGTCTTTGTTTCATATATAAACAGATACTCTTCTAACTCTTAAACTGTAATAGAAAGCAAAATTTTAATACAAAATTCTGCATTAAAATTTAAAAAAATCCTCTTCAAGTAATTTTTCCTTATTTTGTGCAGAAACAGGAATGATTCTAAATGTAAACATTTAAGAACGGGGGTTGGTTCTGGCCTTAAGGTACTTGATATGGTAACAACTATGTTATTAGAATTAAATAAAATAAATTCAGTTTCTCATTTGCATTATGTACATTTCAACTGCCCATAATCACATGTTGCTAGTGACAACCACATTGGACAGTGCAGATACACAGCATTCCCATCACTGCAGAAAGTTCTACTAGATGGTGTCAGTGGTTATATTCACATTGTGACAAAGTTGTGTGAGGAAGGACAGAGAAAATTAACTTCTTTCTTTCTCTGCTGCTTCCTAAGTTTTTGACTGTTGACTGAATGGTTATGGACAGGGGATCAAAAGAGAAAAACAGTAAGTATTAATTTAAAAGGTCACCATATTTCTAGGGGAATCCTATTCCTTGGGAAGATGGGACCTTATATAGCAGCATCCCCTAATTGTATACACAGAATGTTTCTGGAAACTTCCTTTTTGAAAAATCATACCCCAAGTATCTTTTATAGTCTATATATTCAATCAAGACACATAGAATGATTGTTAGGAAAAAGGAAAAATAATAGGATGCCTATAAATGTTTGAGAACAGGCAGTAAAAGAGATAGTAACATTGTACTGCACAGTGAAAAATGTTCAAACTGCTACAGGAGAAATAGCATGACCTCCTAAAAGAGCAAGAATATTAATAACCTCACTAAGAGCTTTATAATTTTTTCACATTATTCCTTAAAGATTGAACACTGAAATATTTGCAGAGTCACATAGGCCTGCTCATGTGAGGACTTCTAGTCACCTCCATAAGGGTGCTCATGTCTCAAAGAAACTCATTTCACATCTCATCAGTTACAATCAGGATCTAAGGAAATGGTTTTTCATTTCACTGAGGTAAGAATACAGACACAAAACTATTAGAATACAGGACGTGGATTTTCCCCTAATGAGCCTAGTTCAAGCAATACCCATTTCTGGAAATGGAACAAGCCTGCTACTCTTTCCCACAGGGCACTCAGCAGAGTGATCACTGTGACACATTTCAAGGGTGTTTTAGAGGTCTAGGGGAAATAGGCCAGGCATATTTGTTCCAGGTCTGCAGTTACTGGCTGAATGATTGATGCTGTTTGTCCCTTTGTCCAGCACTTGGCGGAGTGATTTTGTACAGAGTTCTGTAGACTCTTACAAGTAAAAAATGTTATGACACAATGCTTCAAAGATAGGCTTTAGAGGGCTGTTTCAAAAATACTTTAGAACCCCTCGTGAGACTGAACAAAGAGATCAAGGGCTTCTCCTTCTAGTATTAATTGTGAATGGAAATTTACAGGTAACTGCTATCTGTCCAGAGACAAGAAAGAAATTAAGAAAAGGACCCTCAGAATTCTTTGCAGTTGACTGAGAGGTGAGGGTTTTTTGGTTGCTGTTTCCACAATAAGCAATTTTAAAAATGAGCTGTGACTTCCATCGGAGCAGAGTCAAGATGAAAACAAAGCATACTACAAATACATCAAAGGCCTGAACTGAATGTTTTTCTCATAGTTACATAGAGATCTTGTCACTTCCTAGATTATTTTAACTCTAACCTGATTATTGCATTCTGCATTTATCCTCAGGGTATGACTAAACATTATTAAAATTTAGGTTCTTAGATGCAAAGGACAACATCTAATCTACAGTTCATCAGGTCATACAAAAATAAAACACAATGAACATAGATGATTGCATTCTCTGGATAAGAGAACATTTTTTTTTTTCCTTTGAAAACTATGGGTGGAGTAAGACATTCTTCTAACTAAGAAAATATATTCTGTGTAGGTCTAAAATAATGTGTTTCCCCTGTCTAAGGTAAGCACCGTCACTGTGGCCTTTGACTTCCTGCACTTCCCAAGTTGAAAATACCAGTTATGATGTATCCATTTTCATTTAACTCAAGTTACTGCCTGACATTATTATTGTTTTATTGTTTTCAGGAGAAAAAAAAGTTTTATTAAGGTAGACATTTGATTTACAGAGAGTTCTACTTTTGTTTTGGTAGATGCTGATGAAAAGCAACTCAAATAATTTCTAACAATAATATTTACTTCATATTTTACTTTATATTTTTAAACATATTTGTATGATGTTTCACATCTTATAAAATGCATTTCACATATGCATTATTTTATTTGATCCCCAGAACCACCACATAATAGCTGATATAACTTCTTAGTCCCATTTCACATATGTGAAGACCAAGTCTCTAAACTTTAATAATCTGCATATACTCCCACAATCAGGAAATAAAAGAGTTGCTGTCAATGTCTGGAGTAGCTCAAACTCCTCCTAAGTCTACTCTTTGTTTAATGCTCAGCAAAGTGCTATATATTTAAGAAGAGAGAGCACAGGGTTACTAGTGATGAAAGCATAGATTCTGGAGCCAGTTGATTGGAATTAGGTCCTGGCTCTGTGATTTACTGACCATGTCAACTTACTGGTCAACTTAGGCTTCAGTTTATTCATCTATAAAAAGAGAATAAAAATAGCAACCTCCACTCTCCAACCTGGAGCATTTTTGAGAAACTGCTAAGTGAACTAATGATTACTTGTAATAATATCTGTCCTAAGGAACTGCTCTTGAGTGTTTGCTGTATTATTAAAGTTACTACTCTCCTTAAATTTTTGTTCCTCTTATATCCTTTTGTTTACTTTTACATAATTTCAGAGCTGTTTCTCCAGGTAGCACTCAATATTATGTAGGGAAAAATTAGTATTTCTAGAAGAAAATATTTTTCTATTTAGAGAGAAAAAGTCTTTGATAATGTGTCTCCTCTGACATTTTACATTTTGCTATCTTTATTCTGCTTAAACTTTTAATGACTTGACTGAATTCACATTTGGCCCTTAGCAGTTTCACAAAGCAACCTAGATTTTGCAGTCATATCCTGCAACTGGATAAGTAAGCTCTGAAATTACTACATCATACGTTTGATTATATATTCTAAAAAGGCTGCTGTTGACCTACACTTTGGATTATAAGGGTTAGAAAGAAGAGTCCCTTCTTCAGGAGTGACTTAGCCCCTCTCAGGGCACTTGGCTTGGCAACTTCAGCAAGAGTATAATTTCAGCTCCCAATTATCTGCCTGGCTTGGACCTTGTGGAGTGAACAACCCAAACGACCATACATGATGGCTCCGGCTTCCAGACCCTTATTGATACATGGCTTGTGCAGTTAAAAAGCCCTAAAATGCAGCACTGCAACAAAGAAATGCGAGAACGTCATACCTCATGATACTTTTTCACGGTTTTCCCTGAATTGCATGTGCAGGACTTCCAATTGACAGTTCCACAACCACAGTTTCCTCCACAGCGCTGCACAAGGAGGCATCGGGGAAAGAAGACCACGTTGGTCAGCTTCAGCTCCTCTCTTAGGTTTACTGAGTAATTCCTGGGAGTACAACTGTACCGCTTGACATCATCATTGAGCCTGTCCAGGTCAACTGTAAGAAACAGCCACTGTTAAGTCTGAGTAAGCAAACATGCATCTGTAAGTAAAAATACTCAGCACATGTGTGCAAAGCAGTATGGAGTTTCGCCAAAAAAACAAAAATAGAAATACCATTTGACCCAGTAAATCCTCTCCTAGAAATTTACCCTAAGAGAACAAAATCCCTGATTCAAAAAGATATGCACACCCCTACGTTTATCGCCACACTATTTACACTAGCTAAGATATGAAAGCAATCCAAGTGTCTATCAATAGACGAATGGATAAAGCAGATGTGGTGCATATACACAGTAGAATATTATTCAGCCATAAAAGTAAAAGTAATCCTGCCACTTGCAACAACATGGATGGATCTAGAGGGTATTAAGCTCAGTGAAGTAAGCCAGGTGGAGAAAGACAAATACCATACGATTTCATTCATGTGTGGAATCTAAAAACAAAGCAAAACAGAAGGAATAAAATAGCAGTAGACTCATAGACTCTGAGAAGTGACCGGTGGTTATCAAGGGGGAAGGGGAGGGTGGGTGAGGAGGAGAGTGAGAAGGATAAAGGGACACAATAATTTGCTATCAAAATATAGGTTGGTCATGGGGACGGGAGTACAGCATGGAGAATATAGTCAATATTCTACATTGATAGATAGTAACCGCACTAAAGGGGGTGAGGATTTAATAATATGGGTAACGGTTGAACCACTGTGTTGTATATTTGAACCAACATAAAATTGATATCAACAATACTTCAATAAAAATAAAATACTCAGCATGAGCTTTTGGGAAAGGGGTGGAAAGAGTCTGTGAGGATGACCTTAACCCAGGGACTGAATCTGCTCAAAAGCTTGGCTAAATTTATATCTTGGCTTAAATTTCTTCATGTCTTTTTCTTTAATTCAAAAAAGAAAAGGATTCTGAGGAAAGAAAATAAAACATTCAGCCATTTATATAATTGCCTTTGTCTTAACAAAAATAGAATAAAATAATTTGCTTCCTGATGCTAAATAAATCCTGACTCTAAGCTGTCACTTAACTATGATTTGAATTGTATCAGGGACTCCTTAGGGACAGCCACTCTAATATATTGATGGGCAATGAAATTTTACAAGTAAATGTGAGGAAGAAAAAGACGTTTGCTTCATCTGAACTCCAAGATCAACCAGAATAGCAAAGGGAAGAGCATCTGTTGTTGGGCCCCATGCTGCCCACTTGAGCCCGGGACGGAGGGGTGGGGGTGCACGGCAGGCGAGTGCTTGGGCTCTGCTGGCTTTGCCTCCTTTCAGTTGGGAAGCTACTGAACTGCTCCAAATCTGCTTCCTCACCTATAAAATGCAAATATTGTAATTTTATCTATTTCATATCAATATTTGAAGGATTGAATCCAGTGCGCCTGGCACTCTAATGGTAGTTATTATTGCTCATCTAGATTCATTTTGATTTTTCCTCCATCTTTTCCTTCCAAAGTCAAATGGCCAAAAATTAAAAGGAAAAAATTTTAGCTTTCTCTCCTCAATTTCTCTGTTTTGGCGATTACTCTGTGTATATGACTGTCAAGGGGTTATGGTTATTGGGGCCTCTATGAGTTGGGAACATCACCCTAAGATTTCTAATTTTAGTCATAAATATTTACTTGAATGAAGCTTGAATTATTGTATTACATAAATCACACTTTAATTAGTCTTCTCCAAATCCATCTAATCATTCCATCCACTTGGCATCCAAATCTCTAACTGGTGAGCATGCACTTGACTGTCTTCTCACAAGAATGCAGTTAGAGGAAGTCCTCCGTCTGCACGGTTTCCAACCTTTTCCAGTGCCAGGCCACCACAGGAGGAATACCACAAACGTTGGGGAGATGTCCTCACGCTCATTCTGGACACGAGCCCCACTAAGCCTCTTAGTCTTAAATCCAAACTGCTCAAGGAGCAGTAAGGAGTGCTATTTTGGGAGAAGAGGTCAAAGGCTAAGGATGCTATCAGAGAAAAACCAAAAAAAAAGAAGGCAAGAGTGGGTGAAGAGTCCACTTTGCCCCACGAAAGCAGCTGAAAGACTGGTCCAAGGGCCAATGATCCCAGAATAAAGAATTACACGGCAACTGGGTGGATGCCCTGAGAGTCTTTAATATGTGCAGCTATGCTTTCGTTTTCAATGGCAGGGATTTTTCCCTAACCGTTATATGCTGAGCCCAGAACACTGTGGGGGCTGAGTAAATGCTAAATAATTACTGTGCACAATTTATTGCTGTTTTTTTCTTCCTTTGTAAAGACATGTCATAAGTTTTGCTATAATCAATCCAGATTTAAATTGAATGAACTCTGTCTTGGAAAGGAACTAGTTTATTGCTGCTAAAGCCCTTAAAATAACTGCAAGCAAAGCAGGAAGGATTGCATAAATGGATTAAGAAGTGCAGCAATCATCCATTACAAGTGTCACCTTGAGATAAATACTGACGCGGGCCTGTGCATCACCAGGCGTGTGGACAGCGCTGATGCAGAATGCCAAAGCTGCTGCTTGTGATAATGGGAATATATTTTGTCTGACACCAAGGAATAAACAGGTGCTATTAGCAGGAAGAGGCTGTACCGTGTGGAGAGGCAGAGAGGGACAGGAAGGAAACAAGAGGACTTACTGAGTGTCTCTCTAGTTCAGCCCTCTGCCAGGCACCTTACACATATGACTACATTCCATTGTTCCTTAGCTTTTTGAAGTGGGTATTGCAAAGTGAACAGTAAGTGGCAAAAATGCAACTGAAGCCCTTCTACATTTTGTGTTTTTGCTCTCTGGTCTCTGCCCCATGAAGCAGAACATGCAGATGACAGGTACCCTAGGGCTGAAGAAGAGCAGCCTCCCTGGTGCTGTCCCCAGCTTTCCTGTAGGGTGCTGCACCAGGATGGGGTGGTGAGAGGCCACACCCTTACCTCCAGGATACATCCAAGCCTAAACACAGCATGTCTTCCCTATGGGAATTTAGCTAAACCCCAAAGTGCCCTCAGCAAACCAGGAAAAGGCATGTATGCATGCCTTACTCGCCTGGAAACAGAGCTCCTCACGTTATGTGACTGTTTTACTGACTAGCTCTGATACTTCCATTTCCTACCTGCCAGGAAGAGATTTAGTGCTGCTGGTTTTATGCATCAATTCACGGATGTGACTGAGAACAGTGGCCCAGCGTGACGGCTGCGGAATCCAGCTGCCCTGCTTATCAGGGTCTTGAAGCCACCGAGGCCCTCAATTTAGAACTAGGCTAAAAGGTTCCTCTGACTGGATGCAAATAACTTCAAAGAGCAATTGCAGGCTTTCTGCAGGGGATATTGAGTTTCCAGTCAAAGAAGACTGATTCAGCGGCCCAGCAGAGCAGGGAGCCAGACAAGGGGCTGAGCGGCAGTTACGGCTTCTGATGCTTTGGTGGGATGGGGGTCTCTGGTGTGAGACTTCTGGGAGGGAGGCAGGCTGAGCAGTAGAAATCCAGGGAGAGGGGCTGCCCTTTCCGTTCCTGCTTGAGTCTCCAATGGGGAGCATTACAGGGTCCCAAGGATGTCCCAAGTTTAATTCAAAGGCCCATTCATTTCCTCTAATTTTCCTTATCTCACCCAGGTGTACACGATGGTATAATTCCTCTTCTGCTGTCCTTTTGAATTTGAGTTTTGCCTTTTCATGGATCTTTGACATGAATTAAGTTTTTTGGGCTGTATGATGAATCTGTTGGAAAGACTGAGAAGGCCCCACAGTCCTCAGTGCCTTCTCTGGACACATGAAGCCAGGGTGGGGCCCTGCACAGCGCAGGAGTGAAGGGCCCTTCTTTCTGCCACCCTGACCTCCAAGAAGAGTCCAGTCACACACGTTCCTTGGGTTGTGATAAGAGTTCTGGGATACACACAAGCCCTAGGGTGGGCACGTGTAGAGCAGGGGCATATTGGTGAATGCATATCCTTGTTCACTTTCTCATCTATTCAGGCTTGGAGATGGAAGGAAGAAGAGTAAACATTGTCTTTTTGATCCTGGCCATCAACATCCCTAAGTACCAGGTAATGTGAAAAGTTCTTCACATATGTGATTGCACTAAATCCCCATGAGTGCTATGAATTACATACCATAAATTACTACCCTTCATTTTCATGGTTGAGGAAATTGAGTGTTTGGGACATTAAGAAAAAAACATGTCTACAGCTACACACCCAATCAGTGGCAGAGCCAAGATTGCATCCAGGCATTTTCATGCCTCTTGCACTTTTGAGCCCCAGCCTGACATCTGAAGGAGGGGATAGAGAGCAGCTTCCACAAGCCACATGGGCGCCTTCCCGTTAGAAGGTGACTCGCTGTCTGCAAGACCTGGCTTCCTAGGTGTGTTGATAGGCGCAGACCTGTCATTTTCAAGATGTTGTCAGTTACATGTGCCCAAGCATGTGCCCCTGTGTACACACATTCATCTATTGGATTCTGCTGGGAAAGTACATGATGTTCTGGTTAACAAACCAGGAAAACTGCCCAGAGCCTACTTTTTTTTGGTATTGAGCAATATTAAGAGTTTCATCCTTTTCATCTGAACTGACAGGATTTGTCAATTCATGATCTTCAGTTTGTCCTCATTTCTCCAGGAACTCCTTCTTGTCCCCATCTGCCTGTACTCTTTGCCATGAAAACCGAACAGAGGCCATTGTAAACAGTTTCAGTGGGCTGAATGCAATGATTTGTCTTCATGAGGAACAAATGGCAGACTCCTAGAGATTCTTTCTATAGAGCAGAAAAAAGCAGCATTTCATATGCTTGGCAAGCACAGCATATGTGGTGATTAGCTTATGATAAAAATTTAAATGTCTGTTCTAAATTGATCATTACAAATTTTTTTGTGAATACAAAGATTCATTGTGAAACGATGAATAATGTCCTTACTTTGAATGTAGGAAAGCACTTCCCCCTATGCATGCTTAATTCACGGCTTGCTTTGTTTAACAGGAGATGGAGCCTTGGGCCAGTCTCCAGGTGTCAGGCATATCGGCCAGCTTTCACTGTGCTTCTCGTTATCAATCTTTATTCTGTTATGTGTGTCACCAGCCTTTCCTTTCTTGGTCTTCCTGAGTCTGCTAGCATCGCAGTTAAACTTCCACATGTTCTTAGAGGTGACCAGTAAACATTCTGTGACAACCAAATCAAGTCTTTATAGTGTTACAACTCTTTATGAATTCTTTTAGTAGGCACACACCAGCAACCCGTATATTAGTGCATGTTTAGCATATGGTAATGGCAACAGAAAAGCAAGTGCCTTAAGTGAGTCCATTATACCTTCTCTAGCATCTTCGTGTACTACATCATTTTAATTACCTAGGGCCCAAGTCAAAAGGCATATTCACCATACACCTCCTCTCACCCCTTTGCTATATACTCACCACATGTTCTCTGCCTTCTATTATAGTGCCTACTTCTTAGATCTTGCTCTATGATTCCTTTTCTTAGGTGCCTCTCTTCCACTAAACTGCAAATTTCTTGGAATCAGAGAGTTAATTACTTTTCATCCCTTCTCTCCAGTGCTTTGGCCCTAGTGTAAGGATCAAATGCAGGTCATTTAAGTCCACATTTTCTAAAACCATTTGGCCTCAGTGTACTGCTGAAAGAAAAACATCTTTGTAGTCAAAGCACATGTGCCATTTTAGGTTATTTGAAATAATAAATTAAATTCAATAAAAAACAACTGAAGTCACAATGGTACCCCTAAAAGGCTTCCTTTGTGACCCTGAAGGGATACCCATAAACTTAAAGTCAAGATTAGAAAAAGGTTAGGCCATTGATAGCCCTGTTAATCAATCTAGATTTTCTTTGCAAAGCATAGGTACTCAATAACTGCCTGAGTTAATCAAACTACTGGTAGGTTAGGTTAGAATTGAGAAACTAGGGTTCTAGAAGCAACTCTATCAAGGATAAGCTATAATGCATGAAGACAACTGGCACTAAGCCCCAAAGAATGCAGAAGCAGGGACACACCGGGTAGAGGATGGCGTGGAGAAGGCTGGCTCCCCAGCACATGTCTCAAGGGGCTCTGCCAAATGAGGAATAGAGCCATAATCTATTATAAAAACTGGACTTTGATATTACACCACTAGATTTATGATACTTTGGGTTGGGAGAGAGGGAGGTAATGGGAATATATGTATAAGTAGTATTTCTATACCAAGCAACTAGGGACTCTCAGCCTTTTTCAAGGTTCATAAATTTCCCAGGAGGAGTCTGTTCATCTTTATGGACGTTACAACTGTTGGATTCTCCTAGAGGAGGACGCCGCCCCAAATCACTCACGAAAGGCGTCTCTTGATGCAACAAGCAAGAGGAATTTATTCAGGAACCAGCTAGCTGGGGTCCAAGTTAGCCCGACGCAGCGGGTCTCAACAAGGACCCTGAGCACACAAAGCCAGAAGGTTTTATAGCATTTTCAAAGGGGGCAACATTTTCCACAATCACAATACAGTGTTTTTTCATAGACACATAAATCTTTGGCTGGGGCCACATCCTGGGGTCTGGTTAGATAAGATTACCTTCAGAATGTTTAGGGTGGTTCTAGCAAGATAAGCTTGGTGTGTATGATTAACTGATTTGAGGTCAGCTAATTAAAGGTCACTACATTTAACACTGGCTGACTAACTTGTTTTTCAAGATTCTCATAATTTTCCTCCTTCTAGGTTAGGGGGTGGTATTTAAGCCTTTAAGATGGCTGTACTTATGCTAACTTTTGATTCTTCAGATCCTACACAACCTCACTGTGAATTTTCCCAATTTGGAAGTACAAGCAAATCTAGAAATAAAAATTATTTTATAACATTTCATGAGAGAATGTCAGGATATTTTGAACTTCAAATAATGAATTTTGTGACTCTTTTCTTATTTAACTTGTACAAAATGGAAAAATTCACCCCTCGTATTTATAGACATTAACATAAATCGCAGCACAAGGTTCCGAATAAGACAAATTCCTAATTTTCAGAGTCTAAAACATCATCAAGCAATTAGTTAATGGAAATTTGTTGAGCACCTATTATGTGCCTGGTAACTTAATTGAGATGCTTTCACAATTACAAATCTCACTGAATTCTGGTGACCTATCTTATAAGGAGATACAACAATAATTCCTGTCTGATAGATGTAGAAGCTGAGATGCAGAGGAGTTAAGTGACTTTCCTAAAGTCACTGGACATTTAGTAGGCATGTGACAAATATTTGTCGGAAAATGAATGGATGAGTTCATGAATATCTGCAAGGCACTGAATAGGGCTTGAAAGCAGCTGACACCATCCTAAGACATGTCTCTGAAGTCTAGGAACTCGTGACTTGGAAGGATATATGAAGTACACTATGAAATGAAAATTAAGAAGATAAGAGATTGAATAAGAATCAAGGTCTTTAAATCTCTGTCCTTCTCTCATTTACAAGACTATGAGTCTCTGAGCTTTAAACACCACTACACTCCTTACCATACAGGCTTTGCAGCCAACAAGCCCAAATTCATGTCATGGCTTTCTACTTTGTAGCTGTCACAGATGTTTTCTGAATTTGTTCTTTTACTGTGTAAAATGGGAATAACAGTACTCTCCTGCCAAGAGATTAAGATTGAATGAGTTCGAGTGTTTGAAACAAAGGCCCAAATCCTCACCCTCATTAGGTGGTACATCCCACATTATTATTAAAATGAGTGAAACAGATCTGTGAAGGAAGGTTAAGAACAGAATCACCCAAACAGATAGAATTCTGGAACTGCTGACCACCAAGGAAAGGAAGGCCATGCCTACCCCTCCATCTAAATGTCCGAAGGCAATGATCATGTGTGTCCAGTTTAATTTCCTGGAATTTAGCACAATCTTTTGCAAGTAAGACAATGAGCCAGATCCTCAGCACCAGCAGGTTTGGCAGGAGTACAGTGTTTTCCAGGAAGGGAGTGCTTTCTCTGTAAGTCCTTTGGGCACTGAGCAAAGGATGCTTTTGGGGTTCCTTAGTGCTTCACAGAAAATGTGGGCAAAGGAACCACAGGGCAAACTCATTCATCTTTAGCAAGAGTGACTGTTGTGGAAAAGGCACAGCCAGACACTAAAATTTGTCTCTGGTTTTCCACTGCCAAATGGATTTTTTTTTCCAGTCAGTTCTCATTTGAATCATACACCTAGATGAGAGGAGTAACTTTGATGATGAAAGTGGGGTTAGGAGATCCACAAAAATGGACAGCCTCATCTAACAGAAAGCAGAGGCTGCACTGGCACTAGACAGAAAAATAACTGAATGGGTCCTTGTCCCTGGGCTGAAATTTTCTTCAAACAAGACACATGCAACATAAACAATATAGTTCTTATTAATGCCCTCTGGTGAACTGAATGAATGAGGAATCTAGATATTTACAAATCATACAAATCATCTGTGTCATAAACAGTGGCTATAGTTTTGTTTTGTTTTGTTTTTAAAAAGAAGCTTTGTAAAGAAAACATCCAACAAGCAAAATGGTACCAGAAAGTTTCTGGGTAAATAGTTTCATAGAAAAGTTGGCTACTTGGAGATTATTTTGTAGACTTTTAATGAGAGTACTAGTCATATAGATACTTAAATCTGACAATATTTGGATACTCTGTAGGAGGCACTCCATATTACTGATGAGATTACCTTACAGCCTTAGAGGGATGAGAGCAGAGGAATTCACAGAAATATCTTGGTTCTGTGCAGAGTTTTGTATTCAAGTAGTAACAGTGGCTGTTTTTCATTGTGGGCCTACTAGATGTTAGATACCCTGCTATTATTAATTCTAACCCAAATTTATAATTGAGTCATTTTACAAAATTGCATAAAACGGAGGCACAGGGGTTTGTAAGTGACTTCTCCCAGGCCACTATTCTTAGGATTTGAGTTAGAATTTTATCACAAGTCCCCACTACAACAATCTTTCGTTTGCTTTATTTCATCAAATGTGTGCTAAACAATTTCAATATTTATAAGGATTTTACTTGGTGCATACCACATGGTCAGGAAATTCAATGAAGTTAACCTTCTTTCAACATTAGAAATTAGAAAAATAAATTCATTTTGATTTAATGTCCCCAACACTCTGTTTAATTTACAGAGAGGTAGTTACTGAGGGATGTTATCTCAGGGCAGACTTATCCGATTCATTATCAGTATCAATCAGCCAAAGGTATTCTGCAACTTCTTATCCAAAATATCAAATAGGCACATAAAGAAAGTTGCAAGCATTCAACTTACGGTGACTTCAGTTTGTTTCTAGAATATGGTCATGTCTTCATACAGTATGGAATTATTTTCATAATTTCCTAAGTTTCCCACATCCTAATTCATTTTTGAAAGAGCAAAACTTGTATCTTCCTAATTGGTATGCAAGGGCATGACAAAGAAAGAGCAATAAATGACTAAAAATAAAAGTTATTCTGACCTGAGAGAATTCAGAACCAATTCAGACATTTAGATATGAAAAAAATTATTTCATTTAATCCTCAGCTTCTTCTGCTAGTTATTTACCTATAAATAGTTTTCAAATTAAAGAGTCAAATATTTTAGATCTTAGAGCAAAATAATGCCACATAAGAAATCACAGAAATGGTGTCCTTGGAAATTGGTTGGTCCAGAGTTACATCATCTAACCATTTACAGTCTGTAAAAATCATACATTTCAAACCTTGTCACTTAGAAACAATTTAATGTCAATATATTTGCTCTATTCAAAAATAAAATACTGATTTTTAAAAAATGGAATGTATATTAATTTTGGCACATGCATCAAAAACGGCAACTCTTTAAGAGGTTTTTTTTCTTTTTTAATGAGACAGCTCTCCCAGCACTGGCTGTAATTCAAAACTATTTTTTTAAGCCAGTTTCAGTTCAAAACTACTAAGCTGGAGTGCTTCAACAGTATATCCATATTTTAATCACAACACTTAAACCGTGAAAACAGGCTGCCCCTTGCTATTGTATGTTGGATTTTTCTATGGCAAAAACACTATCCTTTGGGAAAGTCAAGTTCTCCTGGAATAAGTAAAGAACAGATCTAATTTACACTGTGCACATAAATCACACAATTAATGCCCAGGCTGTTATGCCCAAGGACGATCATTTCTTAAAATTTAGAGATGCCAAATCTCATGCTATGAATTTGAACAAATATACCCTGGCCTGTGCTTTAAAAGAATCACAGTAGAGTTTCAGTTAAACTACAGTGATTATGCAGTGGTTCAGGAAGCAATTATATAGTTTGTAAAACATCTATATACCTAATTCTGTGCACATCAGAAAAATAAATGCAACTTGAACTTGAAACAAACTCATAAAAAAAACTTTTGGCCAGCTTTGAGCTTGAAAGCACAAGGTTGAAATTATTGGCAAAAATTAGGTTTTTGGAACTGTAGTTATCTACAGATTTCAATTATCCATGCTACCCTTTTCTCCATTAGCTCTTAGGAAACTGAAAGTTAGATATGTTGACTTGTTATTATCTCCAGTCCAGAAGCTTTTAGACAAGTTTGAGCTTATCTATTATTTGGGAATTAAAAAAAAAAAGTGGACCTTATTGAGCTGAAGTTCTGGCTTCAAAACATGGCTGTGTTACCCGTCTCCTTCTCCCCTTCTTCCCCAAACTTTTACCGCCCTCTTGCTTCCCATTTTCAACTCTCTTCTCAAACAGAACTAAAAGCTCTTTATCACTTAGTCACCTTTCAGATAAACAATAAGGCAAAGCATAAAATTTAATTTAAACAATTCACTGTTTCTACTTCATTACATAATTTCTTCACCCAGTGTGTTTGTATTTTATTTTAGAGTTTATAAAACTCTGTGTTTTGTATATTCACATGAAAGGGTCATCTTAGAATCTTGTTCTCCGGTATCAAGAAAAATGCCACTTGTGGTCAGTCTGGGCAAATCAGAAAAATGGATGATCGTTAGGTGTTTATACATGACATCTGTTTCTGAACAACATCATTAGAAAATCATTACACCGATGAGAGGAAACTTTTTAAGAGATCCTATAAATTTCACATTTTGACCCCTAATAGACCTTTTGTATCTATATAACTATTTTTCTGTTTTCACTCTCATTTTCTTATACATCCAGATACAAGACATGGATTTATACTTTAAAGTTCTAAAAGCTGCAAATAACAGCTGAAATATTAAGCCTTACTTCCTTTGCTTCTGTGATACATGCAGGTGGTTCAGCATCAGTGGAATGATAAACAAGTAAATCAGCACATTTATACAAGTACAGAAACAGTGGTAACTTGCCAGTGTTAAATGAAAAGGTACAGATCTGCTCTGGGGCCATTTTAAACAAGAGATTAAGAAACAGAACCTAAGCCAATAGGGGAAAGAAATGTTTACTCTGTCAGAAATAAGTTGAACATCACCCTGAATGCTCTTGCAAGGTTATGTCAGTAACCAAAAGCATTCTTAGTAAATCTACATTCCTTAGTCTATGGGAAAAGTTTCTGTAAACTTTAGAAATGTACTAATGCTGTATGAGTAGTAATAACTTCAATTTCACAACAATTAATGGAGCACCTGAAATATGTCAGGGACTATGCCATGTGTTGGAGATACAGGATGAACAACGTCTAAAACAGTGGCTCTCAACCCTGGCTGCCTCTAAGGAAGGATCTCAATCTCCTGGGAGCCATAAAATACCATCAGTACCCCAGCCGCACCCTTTCCTGGGTCAGTGTGTCTGGGATGAGAGTAGGCATCTGTAGTTTGTAAAGCTGCTCAAAGTGATTTAGTATTCAGCCAGACTGAGACCCGTAGGTCCTAGACTCTCACATTCCCTAAGAGAAAACAACGCAGGACATAAAACAATGCAGGATGGATCAATGCTGTGACATCCCAAGTACTCTGAACTTTGTCTGGAGTGGTGGGCTCCATGGGGAGAGGACAAGAGGCCAGGAAGGCTTCACCTTCCTGATGCAAACACATTTCAGAATTCCAAGCAGCTAAAGCTGGTGACATTTTCTTAACAAATACCATGTGCCAGGTGCTCTGGATGGCATCACTAACAATTTCCAGAAGTAGGTGGTGTCACACACACCTTGCCAAAGAGGAAACTGAAGCCCAGGATGGCTCAGTGACTTGCTGAAAAATCACAAAACTTGTAAGAGGCAGGATAAGACACCCTGCCTCCAGTCCAAAACAGTTTCTGGTGGTGGTGGTGGGATGGGGGTGGGAGGAAAGTAATGGATTCATCAGCTGATTTTTAAATTTTCATATTTCGAAAAAATAGGTACCAGGAAAGGATGCCCCTCCAATTGCTGTGGTGGTGAAGACACTTGAAGAAGGAGTCAGATTTTATGATTTCTTTTTAAAAAAATAATCATATCATTTCATTTTTTTTTTCTGGGGTTTTCAAAGCATTGTTAATATCTTACTTTTCTTCGAGTAGACCTAGTACAAATCTAAAGACAGCAACCCCTACGTGAACGCAATTTCTCTTTTGAGTCCAGCCTGAGCCCTGGGAAAGTTCAGGTCAAGAGTGACAGTGATGTGCAGGCGGCACACCTCCACTACCGTCACACCAGGGGTTCTCTTGTCTCCCTTGGCTGTGTAGTTCATGTAAGATTTATGACCTCAGATGTAAGCAGGAGCCTGTGGCAGGAGTTAACTAATTTGTCATTTTGACCCAAATGTTTAATAGACTGTGCTTTCTGACACAAACAGTGCCTACTAAAGCAGCCAGGCTCGCAGTTCTTAAATGTATGCCTGATATTACAAAATATAGGAAACAAGCTGTATTTTAGCTAGATACCTTCATATCTGTGATGCACGTCAGTTACACAAGACTTTCAGAGAACATTTGAATGATAAAAAATCTTAACAAATAAAGCAAGGGCATGACAGACTAGAAATTAAAGTTCTATTCAATAAGAGGTAGTTATAGGTTATTTCTCTGTTAGTTAAGTTAAACATTTGAATTAACATTCTCATTCTAAGATTGTATCACTCAGATATATAAGTAGGATATTTATTTATTAAAAGTGTAAGCATTATTGTTTTAACTCATGATGTTCTCTCTGCCTGGCTGTTCCTCTCTTCTCTCATTATACTTTCCCCAAAATTTCCAATTGAATGTGCACCCTCACCCACCTCCAAACTACCCCAGGCCTTCTTTGCTTCCTCTTTGGGATGTTTACATTCCTAAGAACCACCTACGGCACGGAGCATGTAGTAAATCCTCATAAAAAAAAGTTTATAGAATGGACATTGCATGGATAGAGTTGAGATCTTCCAAAGAATCTTGAACATTGCTTTGCCAGGGGCCTCTCTTGCCAACACTGACTGAATCTTGGGTTCAATCAACGTTTATATCTATCAGAGAGGCAAAAGCACAGCCATTGGAGGCAGAAGGTCACGATTCTCAGTTTCCTTGCCACTGCCTACCAGCCGTGCAGTCTTTTCCGAATCATTCACCTCCCCTGACATTGCCTGTCTCTACTGTTTATAGTGGGGCTACTAATGCCTAACGTGCCAAGAAGCAAAAAGCTGGTCCAGATGATTCCATAAGGCCTTTTCTAGCTCCAAACCATGATTGATCTTTGACTGAATCACACATTTCTTAGTCCCATACAAACAACACGGCTAGGACAAAAAACAGAACTTCATTTGAAGATGATGTGAAAAAGATACGTGATAAAGGACTGACAGTCATCATCTGATTTAAGTCATTTAAACATACTGCATTGCTAATCCTTACTTATTAATACTATGAGTACTTCTGTTTGCTCATTAAGAACCTTAAAGTCTCTGTTTCTTACCTTTTGACTTCTTGTCATGGTATGACCTGCCTCGATAATGAGGGATGTCCAAATACAGATTCTCAAGATCTTCTTGCCATGATTCTGGATTGAAATGTTTGAGCAAATCTTCCACAGTATCAAATTCTGCAATTGTTTTATCCAGAGCATCCGCAGTGAGAGTGGGATCTGTTACTGATGCAGAGTGATACGATACCCCCTAAGAGTGACATACATGTAGCTCAGTGTACTCAGAAAAAGTCCATTGTTAAGTAATACAGCAGTCATACAACTAGATGGAAGGGATGTAAGCAACCTTCTGACTGTAAGACATCATATTCACAAATACCATATTAAAGTACTCTGCCATTGTTTTGCCATATTCCTAAATAAGAGCAGTTAATTGGTTTTGCAAATTAGTACCAGGCAGATCAAACACTTGCAGTTCGTCCAAATTACAATCATTACAAAAGATATTGACTGAATGGAAATATCAAAATGAAGTCATCCAATTTCTTTCTTGATTCAAGGTCCCAAATCATCCATATCCAAATCAACAAATAACGGTGAGTATTTAATTCTGAATTCCATCCACAGAAGTCGTGCATAAACTTTTCCATTCTCCCATGTTTAGCCTCCATGTCTCGTCTTGACAGGTCACCTAGCATTTCAGGCGCTGTGTGAACAGGGTTTCAATTCTGATAAAATTTGGCACATTAACCAGCTTATTTACCATCAATAAGGATAATTAGCCATGAAATCAGCTCTCTTGACCAAGAGTGGAAGATTCACATGGGAACCATATTTTTTTTTAAAGTGCTGTCTCTTGCTAATGATCCCGGTTGTCATGAAAACATACTCTTTAAATGGGGGACACAAGATCGCTGAAAGTCTAGAAGGGATTATATATTTTGTCATTGAATATATATCTCCACATAAGTTTCCAAGCACTTACTTCACTAACCCTTGTACAATCTAGAGGTAAATGAGCCATGATTCAAACATCTCTGTAAAAATTCATGACCCATTAACAAGGAAATAGGGAGCATATAGTCTCAAACGGTTTCTAAATGTCTTTAAAGAAACTGCCAAACAAACAAGACACCCAAGGGCAAATGTGTCCTATCATGATGGGAAAATGGAAATTAATGGACAGTTGCATTCCTGAAATTTAACTGCAGTATCCTATTGAGAAATAATATGCTTGAAAAAAAATCTTAAACAGCAAAGCCCACATTTATACTCTCACTCTTAGGAAATGTTTTCTCTTTAACCAATCAAGGTCCAAAGGTCTGTAAGCCACTGGATGATCACTTGCTCTCGGAGGGAAGTGGTCTCTCTTCAGCAAAACTAAGGGGTTTTGTGAAACCATTAACCTAACCTTGGTATAATTTAGAAGCAGTTTTCAAATATGTGCTGCAGGGGAAGGAAACTGGAGGGAAGATGAAGTCTGGGGAGTAGGCTGGGAAATAAGAGATAGACTGGTGAAGGTATCAGGCCAGCTCTTTAATCTGTGTGTGTGTGTGTGTGTGTGTGTGGCTAATAAAAGCTGAATGCTGATTGATGCACATCATTCTGGCTTTCACATCCCTCTTGGCATCAAATGCTAGTGGTGGATGATACTATGATTCAGTACCAAAAATCCAAATTCCCATTCAACTTTGTAATGTCTGGATAATCTATAGTCTATCTGGATCATATTCACCAGATGATTTATAATTAGTTTTGTATCACAATATGTGGGTCAAAGATCCAAAAAAATAAAAATGAGCTAGCCAAAGCTAGGCACATGGCAGCATATAAAAGCTTTGAAACTAAAATGCTTCTGTTTTTTTGAAACCAAAGCAGGGCCATCAATTAAACCATTCCTGCACAAGCAAACACTTCTTACAATGATGGCTCAGGAGGATCCTGGAATGGAGTTTCCTGGCGTTGCTCCTTATGGCACCTAGAGCATTGTGTGTACCCGGATAGTTCTTCAAGAGAAAGCTGTGGAGGGGCTCTTGGTTGCCTAGAGGGAGGGGGAGATCTAATCTCTTTGAATAGAATGAAGAGCAAATCCAAACTATAGTTAAAATGTATAATTGTCCTTGTATGTGAGCTTTACTATTGTTTTCCAGTTTTGACTCAGGATAGTTGACAGAAACACCAATGATGGTTAAGAAAATATTTATGAATGACCAGGCAACCACAAGAACATTTTTGTTTCTTAGGTAATTATTTAAAAACCATGTTTGAGAGGTAGAACTAATTGAGTGTGCCTCTTTTAATTGCACTGTAACTTCTATCTCATCAGCTTTTGTTATATATTTATAAAAATCAATTCTAAAGCTAACTAAATTATTGCAAAATGATAACAATTTTTAAAATATGCTCGTAAAACTGTGTACTGATTTCAACGAAACCAAGTATGGTTTGTACAGAGGGAATGGCAGGTCCAAGGGTCCTTGCTCCCACCCCAGACAGTCCTTGGAAAGCAGAAGGCTGAGGAGAGAAGCTAGGTCCTCCTGGTGTTCCTAGAGGACCGAGCAGAGCCTGGGCTTGGGACTCAACCAGAGGAGTCTCCAGTGGATATGGACGCAGTGCTGAACTTCTGCAGAATCTCCCAATGGAGGGGACAATCCTTCTCTTTAAGAGGATCTGGATTATCCTGAGCTAAGGGTCCTTTGAAACTTACAATTTCTGCACTTAAGGCAGAAATGATTAGACACCCCTGAGCTATCCTGTATAATATGCTTGAGAAGCCAGAGGGTCTTGACAGAGGAGCACATATGTCTTGTGGCAAAAGCTGCCGCTGGATCTACCTTGAATTTCAGTCTCAGCTGCTCTCTCAGCCTCCTGCCCAGCCTCCAGCTCCACAGTATCACCTGCTGTATTTTAATTTTCACCGGCCTTACAATGATTGCTTGCACTTAGCTAGGTTCAGAGCATGCATTCTGGACTGTCAAAAACAAACCAATAAAACTCTTAATATCACCACTGGAGACTTCACGGATCCCTTAACCAGCTCATATTGTTTTCAGCAGCCACACCAGATAAATAAAATAGTCATAGAATCCATAGCTGCGGAAATCCTGCCATCTGAGAGAATTAAACAAAGTCCCCCAGAGAGAAAAAAATAGCATATTACTTTTGGGGAAAGAAATCAACTCTGACTCAGCCATGCCAACGCACTTTAGATCCATGGACAAGCTTTCTTCATGTTCTTGATCTTCAAAGAACAACTGCATTTATTATCCTGCATTTTATTGCTACCTAAGTGCTGCCCATAGGAGGGTGAGAATAAGGTCTGTTCCTTTTGCACAAAGCATGTAAGTGGTCAGAATACTGAGAAATGACTAAATTTGGAGAAAAAAATGGGGCATGAGCCATTGTACAGTTTCAGGGTGAGTTATGTTTTATTTTCAAGTCAAATAGAACACATGCTGGATTTGCACTTAAGTCATCTCACTGTAAACATTGGGATTTTTCACATCTGAAAAGGTCCTTGAAAATGCAAACTTTAACAGCTTCCCTGGAATATTCAAAAAGCTATTTCAAAATTTCCTACTTGAGCTTGGGCCATGGCCAATTTAAGACATTTGATATGTCTGGACAGTCCTTTATTTGGAATATTCTACTTTGAAACTGGTAAATACCTATGTCATTGCTTATTCCATGTCCCTACAATGGATACTGGCATTTCCTGAAAACCTTTCTGAAAGAGAGGAGAAAAGGGTGCCTGACATAGCCCACTATAACCTAAAAGAAATGGAAGAACAACTCATGCTTGACATCTGGCTTTTGGTCAAGCCGTAGATCCTTAATGCAGTTGAAGTCATTTTGGGGTTGACTTTAGCTACTTAATCAGTTTTTTTCATTGGTAACAGAAAATAAATTACTTACTGAGATAGAACTTGTGACTGACTCCCCCCAGTTGGTCTCTGAAGCTGCCACGGGTTGGAAATCTTCCTAGAACGCAAAGAAACATCCATGTGAGTCACTCAAACCTCTGTTCTGTTCATTTCTTGCAGTTTCAACATCTTAGCCATCTGAATGTTCTTCTAACTAAGTGATAACAGAAACAGGGGCTACATTCCTGCTGAACAGGATACCATTTATCTTAAACACATCTTCTCAAGAACCCTTCTTTTTCAAAACATGGACAAATTGCATTCACATTTACTTCCAAGTACTGGTTAAATGCAAAATGTGCAGAGAGAAGTTCAAATTTTAACTCAGCCACATACTGGCTATGTGACCTCAGGCAATCTTTTTAATCTTTCCAATCCTTCTCCATCTATAAAAGGCTGGTATGGGATGCTTAAATTATAGGGTTGTTTTGAGAACTGAATGCATTAATTATGCAATTATAACCAGCATTTAATGAAGTACTTAATAAAGAGTAATAATAACCATGGTCGGTATTGTTTATTTGGTTTGAACTGGGTTCTGCATCATGTTCAATCATGACTGCTGAGGTAGGCTACAATAGCAGTGATTTACTCAAAGGTAAATTAACTGACAAAGGGCTATTCCTGACTCCATCAAGACCTGTCAGGAAGAATGGCAGAGGGGAGAAAATGGCTGGCAGACTGAGAAAGTACCACCTATTTGGGGAAAGAAGGTAAAGGTAGACTTGAGAAGGTTGGTTATCTCAGAGAAGCCTTAAAGGTTTTGTGATAGCAATGGACCTCCGAAAAAAGGTTCTCTCCAAAGGCAAACTTCCCTTTGATTTGTATGTGACTTTCCTGTTAATTACTCTGGTACCAGTAAGTTTTTAAAATGTAATGAAAAGCTGATTTTGCCATTTTTCTATGACACGAATGGTTTCTTGACTCTTCTAAAATTCATCAGATTGGCTAATTTCTTCTAGCCTGAAGAGTTAGTAGAAGGTATTTCAAGACGATGTTGAGAAAAATTCAGCCACTCAAATCTGACAGCTTATTTGCCTAAGTGTATTTACTAAATAAGAGCTAAGTATAAGGTCTAAATTTCATTAACATTTTGAGGAGCTGAAAGTGCATTTGCTAATTGCTGGGGACGAGACTGGTTTATACATAAATGTCTGTGTTGAAGGAAATTGTAGTTTTTGCCAAGCCAAGTCAAATGTGGGGTTTAAGGAATAAACATCTATTGAAAACTGGCTAGACACGATTACTCTAATCTCAACCTCAGAATAGACAGTAAAGAAAGAGAAAATGTGTTCTCTGCACTCTGTAAAACAGAACATACTCCAAAAGGACAATGAATTCCCACAACAGAAGGCTATGTGCAAACAAATGAGGACTGGCCTTTACAGGAGTCTTCCTAAGCGGGTGGTGAGTAATGAGACTAGGCAAGACAGCCAATGGCTTCTCCATTTCTTGAAGAGAGTCTTGGTGGGAGGACAGGTAAAAGAATGATATGAGAAACCCTCAAATCATAGAATTCTCATTTTTCACTCATTCATTCACTATATGTTGGTCATCTCCTGTGTGATACATTCTAAGCCTCAGGTAGAATCACAAAGAAGTAAGAAACTATCCCTGCCCTCAAAGAGTTCAAAATGTAATCATGTAAATAACCATGTGCAATAAACTCATGAGGGTTCTCTGATTCTAGTTTAATCAAGGTACTGTGGCAGGTAGAAAATTCTACCTGAGACGAGATGGGCTTGAAAAAATTTCCCATTAAGAGGTGACTCTTGAGCTGAGTCTTGTAGGCTCAGATAGTAGATGAGTATGTATGTGGTTACTTGCAAGAAAGGTAGGATAGAAAACATGGCCAAGATTTCCAGACAATGTGAGGAAAGTATAGAGAAAAAGTAACTTACTGGGGTAAATTAATGAGCCATGGTGGACACAGTGTGTTTGAGGTGCCTGTGCAGTTTCCAGGTAGAGATATTTAGGAGGCCAGTTGCTATATGAGAATGGACTTGAACTTGAGATCTAGATTTGGGAATCATCATCACTAAAATGGCAATAAAGCAAGTAATGGATAGTGTTGATATACGTGAATATCAGAAGAGGGACAATCTTAAAATCTTAGAACTGGAAAGAACTTTAGTATTGTCTAGTCCAATCTTTTCATTTTAATGATTAGAAAACCAGTTCTCAGAGATATAAATGGTGTATGCTCTAAATCAAGTGTCCATCTTCTGGCAAAGCTAGGACCATCAGAACTCACTTTTAAATACAAGTTGTGTGGTAAGCTTTCACATCATTACAGCTCACTTGGGTTGAACAGTGTCTCAAATGGAGTCAAGAGAAAAGCAGCAAAGACATACAGCAGAGTATCAATGGAAGGTTTTATGATGATATCCTTCAACGTGTTCTTAGCTATTTAGATTTTGTATCTATACCTACTACATTCTGTGACTTCAGTTTATTTAATTTTCTTGCACAAACACATGCTAAACATGTTTTGTTAAGCATTTTAAGTATGAAGGGCCCTCAGGCACATGTATCGAGCAAATATTGCACAAAGAACTTTAAGCTTCTTCACTGTCTGGACTATAGAATTCCGGTTAGGAACTTAGTAAGCACAAATGATAAAAGATTTCATTAAGTTCCAAATAAAAGTAAATATATCTTTGCTTAGTAACATGAATATCAGACATTTAAAGAAACCAATGACCTTTTACGTTATTTCAAAATTTACCATTATTTATAAATGACCTATTTAAAATGAGCTTATAAAAAGGAACAATATCCTTTATAAGAATAAAGCACAGAACCTCCAAATTTTAGGCCTGAAAGGAAAACTGGCATGGGAACAAAGCAATTTTAACAAACCAAGTCTAATATACCAGCAAGTGTCCCAACTGCTTGCTAACCTTCTCCATGAGTCTAATCTCTCTGTAGAGTTTACATTCCATACAGCAGCTAGAATTTTCTTTCTTTCCACAGGTTTGTTTAGAAACAACTGACGTACAACATTGTGTACGTTTAAAGTGTACAGTGTTATAATATGATACATGCATATGTTACTAAATGATTACCACAATAAGGTTAGTTAACACATCCATCACCTCACATAATTACAATTTTGGGTATACATATTGGGAGGACATTTAAGATCTACTCTCTCAGCAATTTTCAAGTACATAAAAAAGCATTCTTAACTATAGTCACCATGCTCTATATTAGATCCACAGAACTTACTCATTTTATGACTGGAAGTTTGTACCCGTTGACTAACATCTCCCATTTTCCCACCCTTCTAATACTGGCAACCACCTTACCATTCTCTGTTTCTATGAGTTCAGCTTTTTATTTTAAGTCTTATATTCTACATATAAGTGAGATCATACAGGTTTTTTTCTTTTTTTGTGTGATTTATTCCACTTAGCATAACGTCCTCAGGGCTCAACCATATTGTCATAACTGAAGGATTTCCTTCTTCAGGCCTGAGAAATATTCTATCAGTAATTCCATGTGTTGGCTATTATGAATATTGCTCTAATGAACATGGGGGATATAGATTTCTCTTCAGGATACTGATTTCATTTCCTTTGGATATATACCCAGAAGTAGGATTGCTGGATCATACAGTATTTCTTTTGAGGAACTGCCAATCAGTTTTTCATAGTGACTGTCCATTTTCATTCCTACCCACTGTGCATCAGGGTTCCCTTTTCTCCACATGTTTGCCAACACATTTCATTTCTAGTCTTTCTGATAATAGCCAGTCTAGCAGGTGATTAGACTTTGATGATTAGTGATGCTGAGTATATTTTCATGTACCTGTTGACTATTCATATGTCTTCTTAGGAAAAACCTCTATTCATGTCTGGTGTCCCTATTTATGTCAGATTGTTTTTTGCTACTGAGTTGTATAAGCTCCTTAAGTATTTTGGATATTAACCCCTTATCAGATACGTGGTTTGTAAATATTTCCTCTCATTCTTAGGTTGCCTCTTCATTGTTTTGATTTTTTCCTTTGGCTGTGTAGGAGCTTTTACAGTATGAGGTAGCCTCACTGCTTCTTTACTGCCTTGGCTTTTGGTGTCATATCCAAAAAATCATTGCCAAGACCCGGGTCAAGAAGCTTTTCCCCTATGTTTTCTTCTAGGAGTTTTATGATTTCAGATCTTGCATTTAAGTTTCAAATCTATTTCAACTTAGCGTTTGGGGTGTAAGTTGAGTGACTTAAGATGGAGGTCCAATTTCATTCTTTTGCATTTGAGTATCCAGTTTTCCTAACACAATTCATTGTAAAGCATATGTTTTCCTTATCAGGTATTCTTGGCTCCCTTGTCAAATATTAGTTAACTGTATCATTTGCAGGCTATTTTATTCTATTGGTATCTTTTTAAACTGGATTATCAAATAATTTCTGTCTTCTGTTTTAAAGACTCCAATAGCTTTCCACTGCACGTAGGATCTGACCTTGTAAAATCTGACCACTGCCCGCACCTCACCCTGGTGTCCACTCTGATCTGATATTCTACATTCCTCCCTAGCTCTACTTGCACTACGCTGGCCTTCTTACGATCTTTCAAACAATGCTCCAAGTTTATTTTCTCCTTAAGTATGAATCTGTTGCTATTCCCTCTGCCTGAGACACACTGTCTCCAAGTGTTTCAGCGACTGGCTCCTCTTCATTTAGTTCTCTGCTCAAGTATCAAATTTTTAGAGACTCTTCCTTGAACACCCTATTCAAAATACTTCCACTCTTGGCCACTTTATCCACTTAACCTGCTTATTTTTCCTTAAAGCATTTACTATTATCTGAAATGATTTTATATTTGTTTTATTATTGGTTATTTCTTTCCCCAGGGTATGCTCCAGAATGGCAGGAGCCTTCTTTATTTGTTCTCAGTTGCATCCCAAGTTCCTAGCTGAGTTTTTGGTACACACGCCAATTTCACTGGTCCCCAGTGTATATTCAGGGATGATATTAAGCTTCTATTCCTTGTACTGGGAAAGCAGAGGGTATAGTCGGAGTCCATTCTGATACCCAATCATATCGTTTGTTACATCCTTTTAACGCCATTGCGGGAAGACAGCTTGCTTTTCCAAGCTCTAGGCTGCTGGAAGGCAAACTTCTTTTCTGTGGATGCTCTTAGCAGAGCAGTGCCTTAGCATTACTTAAGAAATGCTAAAATAGAACAACAGTGAATGCATCAAAAAGTACAGATGACAAAAACATATTCCTGTTCATTGTTAGAGTAAATGCAGATAAGCACTTTAAGAGCCACCTCCCATTTTTCTGAGGAGAGAGAACTATTTGCTAGCTCCAAGAAGTAGGTACCAATTCAGCCCTGGATTTCCTTCCCTTCGGCTCCTGGACTGTAGTATGTTTCTTTCTAAAAGAAAGGAGGTGATATGTTGGTTACTTTGTTCCTCAGTGGATGCAGGGAATCAGTACTTTGGTGCTGTGGGTAACTTACTGAAGTCATGGGGTGGGGGTGGGGTCCAATGCCCTCCCTTGAAAAATGAGCAAACAAATTCAGAGCCAAATGAATTGCCCAGCATTCCCAAACCAGTTATCAGTGGAGTCAGGACTAGCACCCAGTAAGCTATTGTGCATCTCTTAGTCATACGCTCTTTCCAATCCACCAAATAATGATAGGCATCATCCTATAATTATAGGCATCTTAATCTGCATTGCCATAATCCAATACAAATTAATTTAGATCATCAAAAATAACTTATTCTGTTTATGTCCTCAAATAAAAATTGTTCATAATTACATTTTGGCAGTGAAACTTATTGTTATGGCATTTTGAAATGCAACTCACTCCTTATTCTCTGCATTTTACTCTTTGGAGTTTTTTTGAAAACATAGATATCATTCTCAGATCTTTGCTTTTAAATAGCTTAGTATTTATAGTTTGGTTTATATGAGAAAAGTGTTATAAACTAGGAGGTTAGGGAGGTATGTGAAAATAAAATTTTAAAGTACATGAGAATACAGATAAATATTTATATAATTAAAGTGTGGAAGAAATATTTCTAAGCATGGATGCTAAAGTCAGAAAACATAAAAATTGATATAACTCACATATACATAACATTGCATAAATCCCCCAAAGTACAAAATGCAAACTGAATGCATAATGACAACTAGCAAAAACACCTGTAACAGGTAGTTAACGCCCTTAAAATAAAAGGAACTCCTGTAAATAAAAAAGGTTATAAAAGTATGTTCCATATCATACAATTTTGCTAGGAAAATATACAGATAATCATTGAAACAGGATATTCATGACAATATTGACATTGCCCATTTAATGATTGACGATTTGTTGCTTTTTTTGACTATATTTTCTAAAATTTTCACAGTAAACATTTAATTTCAGTAAGAAAATGCTAAATTTATCAAACAGCAATGGGAAGGAAAAAATGGATTGGAGTTTGTGAGCATTTACCCCTAAAGCCTTTTAAGTTACATTATTAGATTGAATGGTGTCACCTATATATTCCCTGGTGGAAACTAAAAGCCTTCTTGTAGAAATGCTTCTCACCAACGACTAAGTAGAGAATTGCTCAAAGATGGGACAATAAAGATTGCTCTAGAATGGTCACGTTTGCCTCAACTTAAAACATGGCTAATGCAACAAACTTTTTATGTCTTTAAAAGCAACCATGAAAAGATGCAGTCAGCCATCAGCTCAGGGCCAGACAGGCATTTATCTGGCTCTGTTTGAGGATGGTTTACTCACAGGCTCAAAGCAAATTACAGCTGGGGATAAACTAATATTCCAGGTAATGAATATTTTCGATAGTAATTTTCACCATTAAAGGCCATGATGTGAATAGGAATTTTCATTTTCAGAAAGGATATGTCCAGATAACCCTTCAATCACCTTGTGTGCATCCCAGTGGGCAGGTTGTTCATTAAAAAGCTGCAAGTGAATAATCCACTCATTCCTCTACCAAACCAAGTTTACACACATTCAATAACTGAGCACCTCCAATGGATGCCCAAATGAATTCCTCTTCTGTCTTGTAACTGTGGATCTGTGGACAACTGTCTTTTGAGTCTTTAGAGACAGCTCTTGCCAGGTCTGTATTTCACACAGTTGGGATGCTCAGTTTCACCACCTGTCCCTGGATCTCGTGGTGGACGGCTGTCTGTTCTTACCCTAGGTGATTATGTTGTACGTGAACAGATGAGCGGAACTGTGTATGGCTCAGAGGGATCTACTCCATCTTCTCTTGAAACATGGGAAGTTACTTGCAGATTTTAAATATCTTAGACCAAAACAATCGTTAACTTACTAAGGATAACTTACTTTGGGAAAATTTTAAAAAACATTTGTCTAGGTATTTTGAAAAACCGTCTTCTGTTGCTCTTTTATATTCATTCCTCAGAGGCAGAAAACAAAGAAATCCCTCTCCTAATTGTATCTTGTGTTTCTTGATCGAGCTAATGCTTGGAGGTTGTTTTTTTTACAATGTGAAAACGCAGAGGGATTTGTTGAGATTCATAAAATAATAATGGACAAACACAGCATCAACAATTAGAACCATCAGTGAATTCTTCATTTGTTCCTGACACTCTGCTCTGTTCATGACCCACTAAGGGAAATTCAAATAATGCTGAACTTGGAGGCCTGTGCCCTGGGATCACGCTATGGGTGGAGATCCTTTAGAACAAAGACTTTCGACACTTTAGCATATGAATTTCTGCCACGAAGTCCAAGCATATACCTGGAAATAATGATATATTGATGCCCTAATATCCATAGGAACAGAATAAAACAAAAATGGAAAACCCTTAGGTTCAGTCAACCTCTGTGATCGAACCAAACCTTTACAAGTACATTTCATTACATGCTTATCATCAAACTGGTGCTTCCACAGGTACTATGGTACAGGCCTTAGCTAGAAGCCAGCTTTCACTGGAAACAACATTTAACATAAGGATATCAAGTGTTCAAGAATCAATGATTAACAAGAATCTAGGGGCATCTTTTAAAGTTAGAGAATTTTCCAGTGATGTTTAATAACAAATATTCTTAGAGCTCTAAGAAGCCCTGGACATGAATTCTCTATTATTGGAATTATCATTTTAATAAAATAAATCTATCTTTTTAGCTTATCATTATTGATAATAAAATACAACGTTTTAATTAGGACTTCTAAGATTCATCAACAAATCAACCACATAATTTTTATGCTAACATCAAGGCATTTTTTAAGAGCTTTTCTGTCTGATTATGTTATGAGACAAGGAATTTCTTACATTGTTAGTGTTCAATTTCTTCAGACCAAACTTAGTTGGGAAAGTTGTTCTCAATAGGATAAGCAAAGATTGCAGCAAATACAATTCAATGGGTGAAGAGGAAATTTCCTTTCCAGTTAAGAGGCCGCTGATTTGGAGGGGGTTGTGAGAGCTGTACTAGAGCTAGAAATGGATCAGTGTGTTTGCAGATAGACAGATGGGGTATAATCAGAAAGATAACAGAACAAACTGCAATTATCTCTTGTATACTATGACTTAAAAACAATAATCCTGGAGAGGAGGTTGATGGTCAAGAAGGTTTAAAGCCTGTTTGCCAAACAGAGATGTTTTAGCAAGGAGCTGCACAGAAAATTGCAAATTACAAAATACAACTTTGCTAAAAACACAACTTTACACTCATTGCACTTGATACAGATCGAATGATAAATGAACATTTAATTTACATGTAGAAAAATACTGAAGGGGTCTTCATCAATGTGTTGCTGAAAATCTAGCTGCAGATTTAAATTTTGTGAATAGCTCTTGTAAACACAATAAAGTTGTTTAGTATTAAGAAACTCTATGATTAATTATTTTGTAGTAACAGCTGTCTTTTATGGAGCATAGATCAATGTGCCAGGCACTAGATGAAACCCCTTCTGCACATTATCTCATATATCATTTCTGCAGCTTTAAGAGATAAGGAAGCAGGAAGACAGGATGCTTAAATAACTTGCCTATGGAAGCGAGCCCAGTTATTAAGATGCCCCCTAGATATCTGAACTTGAGGCTGCCTCTGTGCTTTCACCTCTGCTGAACTATTCCTCCTTTTATTTATAAAGAATCCTTTTATGAGATAAACAAACACCCTTGATTTGTGCTAAGTACAGGTTTTCATATATTCCTTAAATGCATTTCAAGATGAACATTTGGTTCAGTTCACCAGTAGCCTGAAAATTATTAAAGATAGTACTTTGATATTGCTAGGCTAATCTTGAAGTCTATTTATACTCCCAAGCTGAGATGGATGGCTAAGGAAATTATTTTGCTACCTTAGGAACATTACATATTTGAAAGAAAAGAAGAAACATTGACCTGAATTATTCATATTTTCATTTTCCTTGAATTTAGTATATTGCCTGGTGCATAGTGAGCACCCTTTTTGTTTCTGCTACAGTTGAAAAAGGAAATACCATTTCATACTCAAAATTCAACAAACCACTTCATTTTGACTGGACACCTCTTTGCTGAAATCCATACTCCTAAGAACTGCTAAATTTATCTGTACTTGAATGGCACTATATGAATGTATTATCCTCATATTGGCCTAAAGCTAGTTATAATATTAAAACACACATGAGAGGAAATGGGGATTACAAACACTATGAAGATTAAGGCCATGTCTCCAAAGAAACTGAGCTGAAATCATTTTATGAACTCAAATTGTTCCATTGCTAATTAAAACTCCTAAAATTTGACTTTAGGGAGACAATACTATTTAAAGTCCAACAGACAAAGCCATAGTCAACAGTTTGTCATACTACAAGAGAAACAGCACTTAAGAAATGTTACTCCTCAAGTGATAGGTTTATAATGAAAAGGGGAACATCTTGTAAGAGAGCCAGGGGAAAGTCAGCCATAAAGTATTTAAAAAGCTTTTCATTACTTTTTAAAAATCTGAATATTGCTTAAGGAAGAGACTTTGTGTTGAAGACACATTTCCTTGTACACATTCATCCTTACCCTTACTGTGGACCAGGATGCATTCATCAGTGCAGGCACCCTGCGTGATGATCATTTGGCACTACAGGCTATGTCGGATGTAAAATATTTGACAGCCACGTTGATATTGTAGAGCTATGTAAATGAAATAACCGTTAATTCAAAGTACAACCTTTTCTTGACCTGACTGTAAGGGGATTTCCAAATTCATTTATGTGGTTAAACTGAAGAGTCAGTTAATGCAAAGTTTGAAACCAAGTATAAAATCCATCCCCCTGCAAATCACTCTTGACAAAAGGTGAGATTAGCACATTCTTGACTTTGCAGTTCCTCTTTCCACTCAACTAGCAACTAATCAAAGCAGTTTGCAGGTCTCAGATCTCAAACACAGGCTTGCTGCCCGGGCCGTTAGGTGAGCTTGCTGAAGCCCAGTGCTGAACACACAGGTGGTGGGTTTCATTCTGCTAAGGGCTGGTAAAGCTTTGCACAGAGAAAACCTCAATACCGTGGTCACAGTCTGCGGATAAAGCCAGTGAAGGAGACTTCCTGGGAACAGAGGCACGACTCAGTCTGTTATTACTTCCTCATCTCTCCTTAGTAAACAACAGTCTTCTCCCATTGGTGGGGAAAATCACTTCTGAAGAGGATTATCGGTAAATGAGAGATCCTGCCATTTGAATACTATTAGTTAATGCTTATGGGCTTTTACAATTCGTTTGTATTTTGGGTTATCATCAGTTAACAGCAGCATTTTTTACTTTTGCCCATCTTTATGTTAGCAATATTCATCAGTGGTTTTAGTAAGTGAAAATACTAGGCTTCACACAGCAAAAATTTTAATTCTAGATTGGCTCTTCTTGGTCTCCTGCTATACTTTTTTTTGTATTATCATGCTGTGTACTTACAGAATGCAAATTCATTGCTGTATTTATCTAAGCCAAATATAATTACAAAGGTAATCTTTGCTGCCAAAATAATTAAAAGTACAGTGCATTCCAAATTCAAAGAGAAAATATTCTAGGGCCTGAGTACACTATTGCTTCTCCTCTACTAGGCTGGGAGAAGTAGAGAGGACTATGTTTTTGCCCAGGCCCAAGGCTTGGCTGAGATGTTCCCTGAATATGGATTATTTTAGGCATACTCATGTCTCACACTTACACCTTATACCTATTTCTTTATTCTCAGCAGCACAGTTTTGGAGGTAGAAGGGAGCTTACAGATAAGTAAGTTCAGAGTTCTACTCACTATCTTACTAAGATTTTTGAATGACCAAAATATGCAACTCACTGTGCTATGCACTGGGTAATGCATAGAAGCATAAGATGTACAGTTGCCCTTGGGGAATTTATCATCTAGATTAATTCTAATTCCCCACTCTTGTCATTCCCAGTTGAATCAGCAACTTTTATTTTCTTAATGGCTTACCATTATGTAAAATTATCTTGTTCACTTATTTCTGTACTTGCTTCCAAGTCTGTGTCTCTCATTAGAATGTAAACCCTTAGAGGGTGGGATGTTTTCTAACTTTCACTGCTTAACCCATAGCATTTACAACAAAATCTGTTAACTAACATGTATTCATTCAGTGAGTATTAGTTAAATGAAAGAATGAATAGTCTTTGGATTGCTGTGAGAAGAAAATGAGATGATTCGTATAAAGTCTGAGCACACTGGCTGGTATTTAGTTGAGTGTTAATATGTGTGGAATGAATAAATGAATAATGAGAGACCTATAGTGCCGGGAGCCATGCTACTCAAGCTGTGAAGCAAAGCTCAGGCTGGAGAAAGACCTCCCAAAATCAAGGGCCTTTGCAGCTGGTTCCCCCTATTACCCAACTTGATTTTGTTATTCTCCATTATACTATTGGCTTTGCTTTTGCTTGCATTGTTGCCAAAGACTAAGCTAACCTTTGATAAACAGCATGGAAAGGAGGAGAACATCAACTTCCCAGAAGCTTTTCAGGCCAGTGCTCCCGAAGGATGGACCACGCAGGGGCCAGACGGTGATCTTGGCAGGGAATACCAAAACCTGCAGACAGTTAGTCAAACACTGACTACTCCATCTCCACCTAAGTGGGAATGCCCCCCTTGTTTGCAATGCTAGTGAAACTAGTGATGGAGAGTTTTATAGGAAAATTAGAGAAATAGAGTTATAGGGGAATACTGAATGAAATAACCCTGTCTGACACTTAATCCATCTTCTCATGTTTTCTTCCCTCTGCTACTTCTATAGCTTTTCTTCTTCCTTCCTAATTACAGCCTTTTACTAGAACCTGTGCCTCATATTTGGAATTACCAAGTACCATAATTTTTCCAAGAGGTAAAGATACCTCAAGACAAGTGCTGGGCCTGGAAGCCATAGGGCATACATCTGCAAAGAAGTAAAAAGCTAACCTTTCCAAAGAATATTACTTCTCTCTCACTTACCAGCTTTACATCTCCCTGTATGGCCCTGGAAGATGGCTGGTTAGCCAGAGACAGGTAAGATTTCTCATGGGAGGAACAACCTAAGACAGGCACAGTCGCAGGGGGGCCATCAGGTGAGAAAATAGGGCCAACAGAGGTGAGGCTTAGAGCCTCACCCCCCCAGTTTTGAGAGAAATTGTCTTCATCCGTGGATGTTTTGTTGACCTTGTCCAGCTTGAATTAATACCTAGTCTATAGGCACAGACCTGATCATCTACACTTGCCTTCTTACAGCACTAAATCAGGCTTCCTATCTTTATCTTGCATCTACCTATGACAGAATAAATATTATGAGGAGATAAAATGTACCCATTGCATTAAAAATACAGATGATAATACCTGCCTAGCTAACTGTAGTAGTGAGTGACCTGTATTTCACCCTGAGCCGATAGACTCCATAGTCACTGCTGCATGCTGCATGCTCCTGCAGTCACATGCACTACTTAGAAACTGTGTTGCATAGAAACATAAAACATAAAAGAGTACATGTTGCTAGGAAAAGTTTCGGTCAAGGAACAGAAAAAAAAATCACCTAACACTTGACTAACCATGTACAGATTAAAAGGAAACAGAAAGAAAAAAGCTTGCCTATGCTTGTTAATCAAAAGAACAAATAAAAATAATCATATCCTTGTGCAAAATTGTATAAATAAAGCTGTCATCGGCACTTTGTCGAGAGACCTCCTCCAACTGACTCCATGTCCTGTCTCTCCATATGCCGACTCCGTCCTGCACCTTCAGGCATCCCATCCCTAGGCTGGAGCTGGACTCCCCCACTATAGAAATAAGTGTTCTAGTAGGGCCATAGGCAAAGTCCTAGAGGTCTACAGAGGGAGGAATGATTTACATCCATCTAGGAGCACTAGGGCAAAGTCTCAGGAGTGGCCTAGGAGTTGACCCCTGAAAGATAATCAGGACTTTCAATAGGAGAGTAGACAGGTGGAGATGAGAGCATGCACAAAGGCAGAGAGTGGCATGATCTTGGGCCTGTGACTGTGCCAAGTACCAGCAGGAAATGAGGCTGAAAAGGAAGCAGCAGGTCAAATCAGAGGGTCTTGGATGCCAGGTTGAGTCTTTTATTTATTTATTTATTTTGACAGGGTATTTAACCACTCATTCAACAGGCACTTGCTGACTCCCACTATTACTCCCACTGTATCCCACTATTACTGACTACAGCTCAAGGTGCGGGAGCTATAAAATGCTAAGAACGTCAAGGCTGCCGCCCTAAGAGTGCTTTCATCCTGACCGCCCTTTGCCTGCCTACAAGGAAACCAAACCCCAAAAGGTGAAGCATCAGTGTCACTGGCAGGTCTGGTGCCTGGAGCCCAGGTCTCCCCACAGACTGTACTGTGATGCACTGCAGGGAGCTGTTTTTTATTACAGCCACATCCCCCTCACCCCTGCTCACACACTCCTTTCCGTGTGTATGAAACAAAGGAAAACCTTTCATTATCTTGAATTCAGTTATCTTAAACAACGTAATAGAGTCCGTAGAAAATAAAAACAACACATAGCTGTTCTGAGAGATGAGAGTGGTGGAAAACATTGAAGATGAGAAGGTCAGTGCTGCTGGTCTGGAGAAACTTTTTGGAACGTCTGTGATTTTCTAAGGCAATCTTAGAATTAGGATTCATTCCTTATTTTGGTAATCAAACCTCTAAAATGATAATAGCATTCTCCACTGGAATATAATTTAGTTCTATCTTATCCCTCAGCAGGATACAAAATTACCTTTCTTTTTCAAAGGAGAGAGAGGATGTTTGCCTGATGAGAGGATTCAATAGATGAGAATCCCTTAAGTACTTTATGATGACCCCTGAGGTTGGTCAGCAGGGACTGATTTGGTGGGATTACTAAAAGCTATCTCTAAACCCAGCAGGGTTCATGAGCATGCTAGAATACAGATGCGCCTGAATGGCTTTCATCAGAGGATCTCTAAGAACAAACAAAATAAAAGCAAACCCCATGCCTTTAAATGACCAGCAGGGGAGTGGAGAAACTCCTTTGCTCTTCACCTTGCTGAATAAGGTTTGCAGTGGTTTTGGTTGGGAGAAGAGATTTGTTAACCAGTGTGTTAAAGCATTTTTAAAACGTGACTTTGGAGACAAAGCACCCAGAATTGAAGCCACATAGAACACTGACTGTGTGACCTTGGGCGAGGTAAAACTTTTGTGTGAGAGCCCTGATTTGTAACATGGGAAAAATACCTTCCCCCGCACACTCACTCCACACAGGGTTAGTTGAGGTTAAATTAGATAATTCATGTGAAACTAACTGGCGCAGGTGGACATTCATTGTATTCTTTCCAAAACTAGTACAGTCTTTGCAATATATTATCTTTCTATTGAAAAGATAGCTATGTTAATTGAAGGGCCCCCAGCAGTAAGATGGCAAACTTCCGGCTTCTCTTCCGGGGTCCTCGGTTCCCGCCGGCGCCACCTGAAGCCCAATCACCTCTCGCTCCCCTCCCAATCCCAGCACCTAGCCAACAGCCACCAGCCCCATAGAAGTGACACCTCAATCAATTCATGCCCGTTCCTATATAACCCAGCACCTTTCCCTAATAAAGCGGAACTCTCCAGTGAATTGCTGCTGTGTGTCGCTCCTTTCCTTTCATTGGTGCTGAAACCTGGGAGACGGGACACCCCAACTGGGCTCCGTCTTCCCCCCGACACCAGCAGCAGCTTGCCCTCGTCCTCTTTTTCCGGCGCTGGCTCATCACACTCACCACTCCTCTCTGACCTTTAGGTAAGTTTTGCCCCCGGGGTGGGCCACTCTTCCCCGAGCTATCGCAGTGCCATTGACCGTGATCGTCCGGCAAGGCCCTGACGCTCAGGGATGAGGAGGGAACTCTCCCCGCTTCAGGCCTTCACGGCTGCGGTGGACCCTCAGGCCCCTCCTCCAACAGCCATAAATCCCCACCTCAAGCCTTTATGGCTACGGCGGATGCTCAGGCCCCTCCTCCAATAGTCATAAACGCATTCACCGTCCCTTCCATCAGTGCTGAAACTTTTTAAGCAAAATTTCCCCGGGGTGTGCCACTCTTCTCCGAGCTATCGCAGTGCCATTGACCGTGATCATCCGGCAAGGCCCTGATGCTCAGGGATGAGGAGGGAACTCTCCCCGCCTCAGGCCTTCATGGCTGCAGCGGACCCTCAGGCCCCTCCTCCAACAGCCATAAATCCCCGCCTCAGGCCTTAACAGCTGCAGCAGACTCTCAGGCTCCCCCTCCAACAGCCATAAATGAGGTGACTCCTTTGCGGATGAGAACGCTCCCTTTCCCCCCCACCTTCCTCCTTCTGCTCCGTCCGCCGAAATCTGTTCTGTCTGCCAAAAACTCCTAGCGCTAGGTACCTCGGGACTCCGGCACTCTGCCTTCTTAGGGAAGTCTGGGTGACGACCCACACTTCCTAAGAAATTCCGACTCGTATACGAGTTTCCGCAGACCACCAAGGATCATTGGGGATGCCCTTTGTCTCCTTGTGGTCTGCTTCCAGTCTGAGGGTCTCCGTTCATCTTCCCCTGTTTATCTCCTTCTCTGTCCTTTAGCCATGGGAGCCTCCTCATCCCTCCCTGAAAGTTCACCTCTTGAATACCTGCTTAAGCATCTGGCTACCCTCTCCCTGACGCCTGATATAAAACCAAAACTTCTCTGTAAATATTGCTCCCAAGATTGGCCGACATACCCCCTAGACAATAACAACCAATGGCCTGCAGGGGGAACTCTTGATCCTAACATCACTCGCAATCTCTTTAACTACTGCCAGCGCCTGAAAAAATGGAAGGAGATTCCCTATATCGAAGCTTTCCTCCTCCTCCTCCCCCCCGCCCCCTCCCAAGTGCTCCTAGCCTGCAAGCCACTGACCCCGCAGAAGCCTCCCGTTCACTCCCTTCCCCTTCTTCTCCTACAACAGCCCTTCTCCCTTCCTTCCCCACCATCTCCTCCCCCATCTCACCTCCGCCTTCGTCCCCCGCAGATTAAGCCTGAGCTTTTCAGCCCCCCCTTTAACTAGGTCCTGGGGGCCTCCTCCATCTTTGCCCTCATCACCTATTTCTCCCATGTTAGGGACCACCTTTGTCTTCTCACATGTTTATAGGGAGAATGGGAAAGCACCTTCCCCCATGTCTGAATGCAGCATGGGAAAGCATAAGCTAGAGAACAACTGGTGCAGTCCTTAGAAGTTATCTGTCCACAAAAACATATCTTGTCCTCGAAGACGAGCCAAGACTCCTCACTCTGAAAATAGGGAGACCTTGAAGATGTGTAGAAACACCGCCCCTGCTTCTAGCTATGCCCTTCCCCCCACTTGCGGATGTGGCAGGAATGGAGAACAAAGAACATTCTGTTTACATATTCCATTAGCAATTAACTGGAGCCCTGCTGTAGCTCAGTTAGTAGAGCATGGGACTCTTAACCTCAGAGTCATGAGTTCAAGCCCAACTAGAGCAGCAGAGGCAAGCAGCTAAGCAGCTGGGCTGCTAGCTGGCGACACGTAGGTCCAATTCTATCATTCTTTATTTTCTTTGCCCCCCTTCTGCACTTCAGGACCTGATCGACTAAGCACGGCTAGACCACGTCACTCCCCCACAGACTGAGCCAGAACCCTTCAGTCCCCCTCAGACTCGGTCCCAAGGGCCTCCCAAAATTATCGCCCCCTCCGGGAGGTAGCAGGATCCAAAGGCATCGTGCGCGTTCACGTCCCTTTCTCCTTAGGAGATTTAGCCCAACTAGAGAAACGCCTAAGTTCCTTTTCCACTGATCCCACGACATACATCAGGGAGTTTCAATGGACCCTCCAGTCTTACAGCCTCACGCATCATGACATTTTCATGCTCCTGGCCAATACTCTCCTCCCTGAAGAGCGTAGACAAGTTTGGGACTTCGCCCAAACGCATGCTACCGAGACCCACAGGACTGACCCCACGTATCCCTCTGGCCCCACTGCTGTCCCCGAACAAGACCCACACTGGGATTATAACACCGCCATGGGTCTCTGCTCTCGAGATATTTTTGCCTCCTGCTTAATAGCAGGTCTGAAAAAGGCAGCTCATAAAGGAGTCAATTTTCAAAAACTCCAAGACATAATTCAAAAGAGAGACGAAACCCCCTCCGAGTTCTTAGACAGACTCACTCAAGCCCTATTACAGTATACCAGCCTGGACCCAGAAACACCTGAAGGAAGACATGTCCTTATGACATACTTCCTAGCTCAAAGCCACCCCGACATTAAAGCTAAACTCAAAAAGTTAGAACAGGGCCCCGCTACCCCACAGACTGAGATCCTAACGGTGGCCTTTAAAGTCTTCCATAACCGGGAGGAGGAGAAAGAACGCTGTAAACAAAAGGCTGATCAGGCCAATTTTCTGATGTTAGCCCAGCTGATAAAACCACAACCTGGGCGCCCCTCTACAAACAAGCCCCCCCCCCCCAGGAGCTTGTTTCAAGTGTGGAAAAGAGGGACATTGGTCAAGGGCATGCCCCTCCCCCAGATCTCCTACCACCCCATGCCCCAGATGCCACAAAAAGGGTCACTGGGGGTCTGATTGCCCAACCACCCAAAGGGGAGGCTGGATGAACAACCCCCATCCTAAGCCCGCCATAGTGGGGCTGGCAGAAGAAGATTGACGGGGCCTGGGAGCTTCTTGCCTGACCATTTCCATCACTAAACAGGAGCCCAGGGTTACTTTAACAGTAGACGGTCGCCCCATCTCCTTCCTCCTAGATACAAGAGCCACCTTCTCAGTCTTGCGAGAATACCGGGGCCCTACCACGCTAGCCATTACTCCTATAGTCGGGGTAGGAGGTAAACAGATTTTCCCATTAAACCCCCCCCCTTTTATGCACAATCTTAGACAATCCCATACCTTTCTCCCACTCCTTCCTGGTTATGCCCCAGTGTCCCATCCCTTTACTAGGACAGGACATCCTTTCTCTCCTCCACATTTCCATAACTATATCCACTCCCATAGTCCCCAGTACTCCCTTTCTGATGGCTCTCATAGCCGACGACCCCCCTCTACCCAATGAAAGCTCCAGTTCTGCTCTCATACACCCTGTAAATCCCAAAGTTTAGGACATTACAAGCCCCTCCATGGCCCTATGTCCCCCTGCCTCTATCAAATTATGTGACCCCTCTCAGTATATGTGTCAGGCCCAATACCCCCTAACCACTTCAGCCCTCATAGGCCTCCAACCCATCATTCAAGATCTCTTGAACAAAAATTACCTCAGACCCACTCACTCCCCATTTAATATCCCCATATTAGCTGTTAAAAAAACCAACGGATCTTTCCGCCTTGTCCAAGACCTTCGCCTCATCAACATAGCCGTTGTCCCTATCCATCCCTTAGTTCCAAATCCATACAGCCTTTTATCACAGATCCCTGCCTTGGCATCCCACTTCTCAGCCCCAGATCTCAAGGACCCATTTTTCTATCCCTCTAGACCCCTGCTCCCAAGATTTTTTCATCTTCACCTGGATGGACCCATACACAAGACATTCTGAACAACTCACTTGGACAGTTTTGCCACAAAGCTTCCGAGATAGTCCCCATATTTTTAGACAGGTCCTAGCTCAGGACCTCAAACAGTTTCATCATGATCACTCCAAGTCCACCTTATATTACAATACATGGACAATCTTCTACTCTGCAGTCTCTCGTGGGAACAGTCTCAACTTGACACTGCCTCCCTACTTAACCTTCTAGCTTCCAGAGGTTACCGAGTATCCCCCATCAAAGCTCAAATCTCTTCCCCTCCTGTCACTTACCTCAGATTCCTTCTATCTCAACAAAGAAAGTCCATTACCTTAGACAGAAAATGGCTCCTCTCTGACCTGCCCATTCCCAAAACCAAGACAGAAATCCATTCCTTTCTAGGCCTGGCTGAGTATTTTAGCATGTATCCCTAACTTCTCCCTGTTGGCAAGACCCCTATATGACCTCAGCAAGGGCCCCTCTAAAGAACCATTATCCGCCTCACCCCAACACTCCTTCATTAAGCTCCATCAAGCCCTTGTAGAAGCCCCAGCTCTCCATCTTCCTGATTTGTCGAAGCCCTTCTCATTATACATTCATGAGAAGTCCAGTCAAGCTCTAGGAGTCCTAGGCCAATATTATGGCCCATCGTTTGCCCCAGTGGCTTATCTCTCCAAGCAATTAGACCCCACAGTTCGGAGATGGGCCCCCTGCCTACGAGCATTAGCCGCTAGACAGCTCTTGCAGAAGGCAGCTCATACATAGATTGACAATCAGGGCGCCCCTTACCATTCTGTCCCCACATCACCTAAAAGATCTCTTAACCTACAAAAGTTTACAGACTCTCCCTCCCTCCAGACTCCTGACCTTACTGTCCTCTTTCCTCCAAAGTCCTGTTCACCCCCTTTGTCACCCATATCCGAATCATGACTTTTTCCTCCTTTACTGCGCTCTCCCTTTTTTTCCCCTCATTCCTATTGTCTTCCCCACCACCCCAGCCTCCTTTGTATGGCGATTCAAAGTCAGACAGACTTACACACAGCATCAAACAAAAGTTACTGCCCTCATTGCCACACCAGACTGCCCTCTGAAAAGCTGCTCTGAGCCTTTATACCTCCACTTTCCTCCCTCCACTGAAGTGTTCACTAGCAGCTACCCTTATTCTCCCTACCTCTGCTTCCTCTATGACCAAAAACAAGCCTATTGCAGGCGATGGCCAGACACCTACAGGAGATGTCCCTACTGGTCTTGCGCCATTCACTACATGGGTAACTTCCAGTACCCACAGTATTACTCCTCCAACCGTTTCATGAAATATCCCAACGGCTCATTCTCCTTATCAATCCCAGATCCCTGGGACTCTCGATAGGCCGCTGGAGTCACAGCCTCAGTTTACTATGGGGGGTCCTCGACCCCCCACGCACCCTTCATATCTCTCAAAAGTCTGTTCCCTCTCATTCCCAGATCTCTCAAGTTGCATCAGATATCAGACATTCCGAAAAAGTCATTATCCAAACTCTTGACGGTGCCTCTTCATCTTCTTATCCCCGCCCCTCTTCTCATTTCTCCTACTCTTCATTACAGCTCATTCAGGACACCACCATCTTTCTCAACCACACTCTTAACACCGCCAATTGTTTCTTGTGTGCATCACTACAGCGCCCACTGCTGGCCGCCGTGCCCCTTAATATTTCCAACTACTCCTTCCATGCAGAAGGACAACCCCTCCGCCCCCTGGCAGACATACCCCTATGGGAACCAGAATACGCAGATAATCTCACCATCCACCACTGTGTAGGTCCAACTCCACCCCCCTCCAGCGCACTTCACTGCCTCTCTATCAACACCCCTACCTCCAGCTCTAAGACTTTTACGCAACCGGGACACTTCTTTTGGTGTAATGGCAGTCTTTTCAACTCACTGCCTCTCAGCTCCGATACACCCTGCATTCTCATCACCCTAATCCCACAGTTTACACTTTACAGCATGGCAGAATTTCTTGAGCTCCAACCTCCCTCGTGCACAAAAAGAGCTGCTTTCCTTCCCATCATGGTCGGTATCTCTTTGATCACCTCAGCCATTGGGGCACGGTTTTCGGGAGAAGCCTTAGGTCACTCTCTATGGGCAGTTAGAGATCTCAACGCCAAACTTGAGGGAGCCCTGACATCCACTGCCAATTCCCTAGCCTCTCTCCAAAGACAGGTCACTTCGCTAGCTAAAGTCACCCTTCAAAACCGGCGGGCCCTAGATCTGCTTACAGCTGAGAAGGGCGGCACCTGCGTCTTCCTCTGGGAAGAGTGCTGCTATTACATCAACGAATCCGGCATTGTAGAAACTGACATCACCAAACTCACTGACCTTGCTTCCAGCCTCCACTCTGCTTCCAATTCCAACCCATTCTCTTCAATACTAACAAATCCCCTCCTCACCTGGCTCTGGCCCATTGCAGGCCCCATAATAGTCATTCTTCTCGCCTGTCTCTTCTTACCCTGTATAATAAAGTTCATCAAATCCCAAGTCAGAAAAATCTCTAATCAAGCTTTCAACCAGCTTTTACTCAGGAACTACCAGCTTCTGGCCACAGAAGATCCCTCACCCTCACGTGACCTCCTCACCACACACTGAGATGGACCCCTCTCTCCACTGGAAACTGGTACGGGAAACAATGGCCGCAGATGCCTGGCTCCTGATACCCATATCCTCTTAGCACCATTGGAATCAACAGGTCCTTGACCTATGGTTACAGGGAACCTTCACTGATTTCCAACCTGCAGAAGTCCACATCTACTCGTCCTTACTGTGGGGAGTCCTATCAACCCTTTCCTCCCAATCCTCAAGCCCTCACTCCCTTCTCCGCCCCCATTCAGCAGGAAGCAGCCAGAGAGAAAGCAACGTCCACAACCCCATAGAGGAGAAAGGGGGGAATGAAGGGCCCCCACCAGTAAGATGGCAAACTTCCGGCTTCTCTTCAGGGGTCCTCGTTTCCCGCCAGCGCCACCTGAAGCCCAATCACCTCTCGCTCCCCTCCCAATCCCAGCACCTAGCCAACAGCCACCAGCCCCGTAGAAGTGACACCTCAATCAATTCATGCCCCTTCCTATTTAACCCAGCACCTTTCCCTAATAAAGCGGAACTCTCCGGTGAATTGCTGCTGTGTGTCGCTCCTTTCCTTTCATTAATACCTTTGCCAAGGTGTGAATCACCTATTACAAGTTGTGGAGTCAGACTCTCTGGATTCAGTCCAGATGGAGTCTTTGTATCAATCACTTAGTTTCTTTGTGCCTCAATAGTCCTATCTGAAAATGGACATAATGGTAATCCCTACCTTAGAGGGAATGTTTTAAGGTTTAAATAGATCATGATATGTAAAGCTGTCAGAAAATAGCTGGACACATGGAAAGGCTTACATAGTTCATAATGTGTGATCAAAAACGAAAGTTTCTGTGATGAATGCCCTTGTACTTAGTATATTTCTTTCCTGGGAAAAACTGCTGTTTGGCCTATTTAAGCTGCAATGGCCCGACACACTATCACTTAAAATACTCATTGAGATTTTGAAATCTTCAGAGAGATCTTCAGATAAGATCTCTCATCTCATTTCCCTTTCTCTACCATGTAAGCTGGGTATGTGCACAGATACATTAGATAAAATAATAGCTGGGTCTTCCCAGAAAAGAGATTTTCTGATTTCCTGACTGGTCATTTCTGCAATCATTAGGCAAAAGGATGGATCATTTCTTCTTTGACTTTTCCCCTGGGTTGAAATGCATTCCTCCAGCCCCATGACCATCTCCAGCAAAACTACCTTAAGAGGTAGTTTTTCCCCATCCCTTAGCAAATTAATGAGTGCTAACTACTTGCTAGGCACTGTTCTAGGGACTGGGAATACATAGTAAACAAGCCAGTCATGGTCAGTTTCCTCATGTGGGAACATATAAGACAAGAACAGATGTATGTAAAAGTAATTTGCCAACTGAAAATTACCATACACATGCAAAGGACTGTTACTTATGTATTCTTCACATTAGCAAACAAAAATGTTGAAAAGGGCAAGAATTTGCTTTAGAAATAATTGAAGGAATATAATGAGAAAAACCATATGTGCATATGTCAACTATGGATTCCTATAGGAATTCAGCCCATTCTTGGATTCATCTTTTAACCAGTTTCCTATCTTCTGATAGAAGATATCTACATCCAAACTAATTACTGCTATTTCTAAGTCAGGAATTAAAATCTGTAACTTTGGAGCTGGAAGAGACTTTACAAATCATTGTCCAGAGCTTTTAACTTACAGGCACTCCAGCGTCCCTCTCTACTGGATTGGTCTTCTTCCCAGTGCTTCTCTCTGACATCCTCCTGGGGCAAGTGTACTTCCTGCCCCCTTGGCAAAGGTGGGTCATGTGACTTTCTTTGCCCAATAGAATGTGAGGAGAGGCTTTAAAACACATCGTTCGTTTCTACCATCACTCCCTTCCCCTGCTGCATGCACCAGATGGGGACCTATCCTTTGGCCTAGAAGCCCAAATGAGAAGCTACATGGAGCATAGTGTAGGTGATTAGCAGCTGATGGGTAATGTGGATGAGAAGTCAACTTTTGTTTTTGTAAGCCACTGAAATTCTGGGGTTCTTTCTTACTGCAGCACAACTTGCTAAGTCGTGTCTCTTTTAGGAATCAGTGTCCAGAGCTATTCCTTCCCAGTTAGGACATAATCTGACTCAGGAGAGAGCCAGAACTAGAGTCCATGTCTACTGACTCCTAGTCCAGATATTTGCCATCTAGCACTTGTTTTAAGAAGAGAGAGTCCCCTAAATAGTTTTTCAGACCTCTTGAGTGATTTCTTGTCACATATTTTTTCTTCCCCAAATCCACGAGTGGCAAACCAAGAACACTTCCCTTCTCTATAGTACCCTCCTCATCTCTATTAAACTCTGCCCCCAATCTATCAGTTTGAAGAAAGGGAAAAACATGTCAGTGTCAGAGGCAACTGACAATACTGGAAGGGTCAGTGGGAGTCCTCTGCGAGGTCCACATGGGAGAGAGCTGGAGGCAGTCGTACTCTGGGTCCAGGGTGGGAGAGAGGTACACATGCACCTTGAATCCAAAGGCTACTTCAAAATTTATCCCAGTCTATGTTCTGCTCCAATAGATAGTTATAGTACATTTCTCATAATATTTCAGTTGACATTATCTCAGGTGATATTTACATTTGTATTTTGGAAAGGTAGATATAGTCCAAAGGGTGGTGGAATGGAGAGGAGTAATCCCATACTAGATGTATTTGAAAAACATGAATTCTTCTTCCAATATTAGATCAACAATATAAGTTCCCTCAAGGAAAAACCACTGGCATTTAAAATAAATCCTCTGTATAGGGAAAATTATTTTACATGAAATGATATGGAAACCTTGATACACAGACACTGAACTGCATTCATTCTATTCTCGCTGCATTTGACATGCAAAAAGCCAGGGGAAACTGCATCATTTAGGATGACTCATTTAACAGGCTTCTTTTAAAGTAATTTTTTGAAGATACAGTAAAAACATAATATATAACCATATCATCTTCCATTTTACCTAAAAGATTTAGTTAGGAAAAACATCAGGGGTCACCTAGTTCATAGTCCTACAAAATGTAACAATTATTTATTGTCATCACAAGTAATTTTGGTCTTTATTTCCAGTTACTGAAGCTGTACTTTACATTAAATCCAATAGCTGTAAAATTCTCCCTTGATTTTGTTTGAATTGGATGGAAAGTTTTGCACAATATTATGTCATCGGTATATGAATGGAATACCTCCATGTAGAAATAATATAATTGAACTTCAAAGCTGTTGCCTACATGCAGAAAAGAACCTGGTGCCCATGGTGGGGAAGGTGAGAGAGGTTGGGGGTTGGACAGAATTAAGGTTTCAGCTCCATATTGCGTGACCATAGTAAATGCTGACTATAGTAATCTCAACCTTAATGTGAAATTCACTGCCTTTGAGAGCTCTTTGGTGAACACCTGTCCTTCTGATTGACAAGTTTAGAGGAGGCCTCCTCAGTAATAGGAACACCTGTGCTGAACAAAATGGAAAACCCTGACACTGCAACAGCTTCCTGATATCCAAGTCGGAGGAAAGAATAGCCTTCCCTGACTCACTCCACCAGATGGATAGGAAACATGCATGCATGGCTGGTCCCAGATTCTCTCTCACAGAACCTAATTCTGCAGGTTGACAGTACTGAGCACCCCTGCCTTAGCGCTGAGCTGTTCTCAAAGAGAACAGGGAAAAGGAAAGGACCTTTTCCTATTTCCTTATGATATATAGAGAGAACTGTGCAGTAATCATATACAAATGTCAAAAACGACTTGAGTCAGGTAAAAACCATCTAATTAGAACCATTTTGTTCTCAACTGTGTCTAGTATGCTTCCTATTGTGTTCTGGAGGACAGGATGGGAGTGGGAGAGGAGGGAAGAAAGAAAGACCACTCAAAGCAAAATAATATTGTGTCTTATCACCGTGTCAAATAATGCTCGGTTAACAAAGCTAGTTATTTGCTTTACTGCTTTCTACAGCTCCATTCATTTCGGCTAATCCTCTCTGGGGCTTGTTAACCTCCATGGTCACTATTGAGCCAATGCATACATTACATTTCACAGGGATAAAAGGAAGTCCCCAGCTCTCCCATGTCAAAGTAGAAGATTATCCTGTTAAGAGCAACAGCAACGATGACAAAAAAGCCATCAACTTTAGAGAAGATGAGAATATAAGTTAACGAGAATCTCTGCCCTCAAGAGAATACTGCAGTATCTTCCACTGACTTTTTAGTTTACTGATGGGATAGAAAGCTGATGATTTATTGTACATAGAAAAGAATGTTGCTTTGAGGAGCTGTTTAAGCCTGGGATCCATATACTCTTCAGAAATAGAAAAGGGAACGTTTGAAGTGGATTTCCGACACTGGTTGAGTACTTTCAGTCTAAAAACGATTGAGTAGACTAACTGTAAAATGGGGCACCATAAGCGTGATACTATTTCTGAAAGGCTACCACTTCCCATGCACCATTGTGGACAAACCACCCTGGCAACGCGAGGCCTTCACTGACTACTCTCTTGCTTTCCTGTGAAGACAAGACTTCCCTCTGGGCCTACCCAGTGCAAGTGGCCACTCTGAAAACCCTTCTGGGCCGGGAAACATGGCTGTGGGTCGCTTCTCCTCTGCCTCCATATGGCCTTTCAAACTAGTGATATTTCTAATACATTCATAGGACCCGGAATCTAAAAGCTATAAAAGGAATGCCACTCAGATAATCAACATGATCAGTTTCTTATATATTCTTTTAAAGACATTGTAGACATATATAAACAAACTCAGATATATAGTCACCTCCTATGAAACTCAAGCCATTCAGCTATGATTAATAATTAATATTATTATTTTTACCAGCTTTCAATCTCTATATGGCTGCTTCTACCTAAAATCCAGGTCACTTCCCCACATTCACTAAGGACCGTGACATCTGTGTTTTGGTATCTGTCTTCTCTTGTTATCATCATCCTGGGCGACGCAGGTATGTGTCCATGTAGACAGCAGAAAGAAAACTGTTGATTCACAGCTCTCGACTCTTTCAGCTCTAATGGCCTTACTTAAATGCCCCTGCTTCAGCAACTCCCTCCTAATCTTAATCCTGAAGTGTACAGGGTACTCTGTGGCCATGCCCTCCGTATCCTGCTTGCCCTGAACTCCTTGCTGCTCTCACTCTCTCTTCAGTCTCACTGGCCCTCCAGACTCTTACTACCTCCGTGTTTCCCAAATTCTCAGCCTTCTATTGACCTTAGAGACTTCCTGATCCTTCCCTTCACGACCTCTCTTATCAACACTCCCTTACCACCTAGCTGTCCTGCAAAAGCCCCCTACTATGGAGTAACCCAGTCATTTTTCAACATCTGGACTCTTTCACTTGGATTTCTGCTGGAGAGAAATTACAAACCCAGAACACTGTCTTACCTTTCCTTCTTATGTTTCTTTATCCTTTCTCTCTACTTGCCTGTACTGTGTAACCTATAAAAAAGTGGCTGTGTCTCTTTATCATCTTAAAAAATAATTCCTTGATTCAAACTTCTCTGGATATCATTTCTTGAAATTGTGTCCCTTTACACTCAAGTTTCCTGAAACAGTAGTTTATACTTGTTGGTTACTGAAGTTTTGATTCACTTTTAATCCCAGGGCAACCTGGTTCTTGCTCAACCACTCTGATGAAAAGATTCTTATATTTTTAATAGCTTCTGAATTGCCAGTCAACATATTCTTTCTATATCCTTTGTTTTATGTGACCTCTTCCCAGCATGTAACACTGTTGACAATTCCCTCTGTAATCTCCTCTTCCCTTGATTTTGTGATATTATGCTCTATTGTTCTCCTTTTACCTCTCTCTCTACTTCTTCTCTGGATTCCTGTCTTTTAATGTCTTCTTAAATGTTAGTGTTTCCCAAGATTCTGACAATTGATACTTGGGATCCTTGGTATCTGAATACACTCACTGAATTTCTGGCTTTGGTGATAATTTATGCATGAATGATGCTGGACTCCATGACCCCCTTTGCTGAGAATCAGATCGTTCTGCCAGATTCCCTCCAGCCACCTCCCACTGGATGTCCCATAAGACCCGGAAACTCAACATGTCCAAAATGGTACTCAACAGTTTTCCCACAAAACCTGCTCATCTTCCTATGTTCCCTTTCCTAGAAAAATATAACCAGCTTCACCTAACTGTGTATATTAAACACCTAGGTGTCATGATAAAATAGTCCCCAATTAGTCACTAAATCCTTCAGATTACACTTTAATTCTCAAAACCATGTCTTCTACCTTAAGCTTGAATTAAAACAATTAATCACATTTTTTTTCTGGATTTCTCTGATAGCCTCCTAACTAGTATTTCTCCATCCTTGCCCAACTGCAATCTGCTCCTTGGCCTGGCATATTGGACTTCAAAAGTAAAATTAAAAATGAAAGTGTTATATATATATAAAACACACACACACATATATAAAATACATATATATAAAAACATGTACATATGTATATAAAACGCATGCACACACACATATATAACACATACATATATATATATATATATAAAACACGTGTTTGTGTATATATATATACACATATATATACGCACATGCATACATTTAACTTCTAGGCCCCAAATCCCTCATAGGTTCTGAATGGCTGTAGTCCTTTGATGAGTACATCAAAACCTTCAAGATCTGGCCCCTTTCTCCCTTTCCAACATAACTCCAGCCCATCCCTAATATTTCCCCAGGCTCTCAGAATTACTTCATATGTTAACAGCCCTCTTAAATTTGTGGAGCCCATTCCCTTTGCTTGGAAAGTTCTCCTAATTCTTTCCCATGTAGCCAACTCTACCTTATCACTGAGAACACAAATTAAATCACCTCCTTTGAGAAACATTATTAGGTGTGACGTAGATGCTCCCTCCTGCATGTGCCTGGAGTATACACAGACTTTTACAGTGCACTTTTCACTAGCTTTCACGCTTCCACAGGAGCCGATGTAGTGCCTGGGGCCTATCAGGCTCTCAACAGATTTAAAGAATGACTGGACTCCTGTGGTAATGATGTGACCCTTGTCCTTCCTAAATTCTTAATCTATCAGCTGTGAGTTCAATTAGTAAGTTTAAAGACCATATTTTCAGATGGACAACTCACTTTACGATACCTTTATTTGTAAAGGTGGCTTACAGTTAAATGTTGGCTTATGGGTTAATGATTATTTCTCTTCTTAAATACTTCTAAATGTGTGACAACTAAATGTTTTATAAACCACTTTCTTGGCAGTAAGACAGGAGCTAACATTTCATTTTATCTCCAAAATGTTCTTCTTCTTAGTAACTATTAAGGACTCACCCTTAACATGAGTACTATGAAAAGGAGGTAACAGGTGACTAATTCAACTATATTAAGGCCATGTGAAAAGAACATTTTCCCTATATTTCTGTCCTTTGATATCAGAGCTACTCCTTCAGGATGCTTTAGCATTGAAATTCAGGATATTTCAAAGATTCTCATAGATAGAACTCTGCTAACAGGGTCAAAGTCTTAAAATTTATTCACTACATATATTTGGTTTCTTTTAAGATGAAAAATATAGACTCTCATAGCAATAAAATACTAAGACAAAACAATAACAATAGTTTTCAAAATAATGTTAATTCTGGATCTTGAGAACTCTAAAATTTAAGTGTGAAAAGGAAAGATTACCTTATAAAACAGGAAACATCGGTTTCAAAATAAAAGTCTTAAGAATTTAAAAGAAGGTAGTTTCTCTGACAAAGATGGTCATGACTAATCAATTTGAAAGAAACAGAAAAGAGAGCTGTGTGAGTTATATGCACTATACCTTTTAGAGAGATTATTTACCTGATAAAGAAAGGTCTTTCAGTAACTCCAATACCCTGTAAAATGTACATGTATAAGGTCCTTGTAAAGATGTATTTTAGACATTCTTTATAAGGAAATGTTGATATTACATTAGATACAGTCCATCTCAGTTAAAAGAACATAGAAATTAGTGAACTTATTTCTCCAAATATCAATAATTGATGCAAAAATGGCTATTACAGTATATCATATGTAGGATAGAATAAATGAGTTTTAATAGAAAAGTTGTTGTGACTTCTTTGGTGTCATTGAATTTAGAAAATGAACTGCTTTACCTGAAAATTTAAAGGATAAAGTTCTACTATGAAATGTAGCAAGTGATAAAAAGCCATGGAAGGAACTGTTAGGATAGCTCAAAGGTACCAAAACACAGAAGCACTACAGTCTGAAAGTAGGAATCAGTCACTGATCTGTGTAGTGCATTGAAAAGTTAGGAATTACATTAATATATCATTTTGTGAATACTTTCATGTAAGATGTTGACAAACCTGTGAGAATTTAGAGAAGAGCTAGTTTATTAACAGGCTGAGGAAAATGACTTATAAGAAAAGATTATAAAAAGTAAATATATTGTTCATCAGCAAACGGATTAAGTACTTGATGTATACTACATAAAAATTCTTTTGGAGAGTGACTTAGGGGGATATAATACAAATTTCCAAGAATTCAGAATGCATCACCATGAAGGAAAAAGTTATTTATGATGCTCCCTGAGGGCAATAACTAGAAGTCAGGGCATGAAATTAAGTAACAGATAATGTAGGCTCCATATCTACAAAGTTTTCCCAGTAGTGATATCTATTAAATTCTGGAATGGCCTCACAAAGGAAGTAGTGGAGAAGCCATCCTGTAAGTTATTTCACACCAGAGTGGACAAAGTATTCAAAGATATACTTTTGGAAAGAAATCCACCTGACCGCAGAGTATGATGAATGGCCCATGAGAGCTTTCCCTTTCTGCTTTTAGGAGTGTTAATGTGTTTTTCACAGAGCATCTGTCTCCTGTTGTGAATATATTCATATCAAAGCTTTAGTTTTATGTTTATTATTTCCATTTCTTTTTGATTTTATTTTTCTAAAAGGCCTCTAGTTTGCAAATCCTTTGGTTTGTCTGGATTATATTTTATGAAAATCAACATTTGTAGTTAATATCCTGAGCTCTCTATATGGAAATTGCTCTGAGGAAAAAGCAATAAAAGCAGTTAGAATTTTAATTCATTTTATAATGTGTTTTGAGATGCATGCATCCAATCTTAGACTTGGAACCTTTGAAAGCTGATGAGAGAGCAGAAAGCAATTGTCGTATTTTATTTATTGCTATTAATCCTGTATTATCTCCTCTTTTGTAACCACCAATAAATATATCACTTTTCCATGTTTTATTGAATCCTAATTCCTTTGTTTATGGGCATTTATTAATACCAATTTTTCTCTTATATGACAATTTATGAGGAATGAATTAAAGACAATGGATATACATAGAAGAAATATTTGATGTTCTGTACCTTGAAATAGCTGCTTAATCATTTATGCTAATCTTGGTTAGGCAACATACAGACACTTATATCTCATAAAATAAAATACTTGGCTAGATAAGAATTTTTTGTAAATTTCAAACAATTGCCAAAGAACCAAGAACTTAGGCCATTATCTTTGTGTTAATATTCCATCTCGTGTAAGATCCATTTTAACCTGTTAAGGAATTCTCTCACTGTTAAGCTGTTTCTTACTTCACAATCATCACAGCAGCAAAGAGCACTTTAGTTGTAATATTTACCATGCCTCCAGGGACTTTGTTAATTATATCGAGTTTAGATTGCTCACTTCGGGAATGCTCATGATATGAGTGTATAACATAAAGCATGCTTACAGTGAAGCCTGTGAGAGGGTCACAGAAGGGAAGAATTGGCCAAGAGAGGTGTGTTTTGTGCAAATCTCTCCCTGCTTTCTCCTACACTGCATAATCCTTCCCATTCCCACCTTCTTGGGTAGGTCCTAACAGGTCATCTGCTGTTCCCATTTCTCCTCAAACCCCTGTCTCTAAAACACTCCAGGAGTTTGCAAGGGAAACTTTGGGCAGTGAAATGTGAATAAATGTTTTAAGGCTGGGTTTCTCAAACTAGGCACTACTGACACTTTTGGCTGTACAATTCTTTGCTGGGGCTGGGGAAGGAGTAGCCAGTAAACTGTAGAATACTGACCAGCATTCCTGGTCCTTACCTATTAGATGCCAGTGTTACGTTGGGACAACCAAAAATGCTCCCAGATATTATCCAATATCTCAGGGTGGAGGAAGAGGAGAGAGTAAAATCATGCCCTGGCTGAGAATCAACTGCTACAGCAAGGCGGCAACGGGCAGAAGGAACCGCCTGACTCACTAGCCTTCTTACGTCTTCAGGGTTCTACGGGGAGGCAGCTGCAAGAAGCCTCGGCTGGGACTGGCTGCCAAAAACATCAGTCACATCCTGGTATCGGGGAATGAGATCTGGAAGCTCAGCTTTGTGAAAACTCAACAAAAGGAAGAGAAAGGCTAATGAACAGTCTCCCTGAAAAAAGACCCTTCATTGAGAATGTGCTAGTGATAGGTTCACATCTAATTCTACAAGCCAATGATAGCAGGTAGAATGAGGTGGTGGAAATATTTATACATGTTAATACATACATACTTACAGTGAGAAGAGTACTGTCTAGCAATACACATGTGGGTACACATCCCTTTCATGGACTACAGTGCTCTCAACTGCAATGTGGAGATGTTGTAGGGAGAACTGTAATGGTTCCTTCCAGTTTTTGTCTCTCTGGTTTCAGTGAATTGGTTGATACTGAAATGAACTTTTATGAAAGCCTGGCAGTAACAATTTGTTCATTGGACCAATAAATATACTGTGAGAACATTGTGCAAAGAGTTTTGGTGCACAGAAATTGGTAAGATAGGAATCTTGCCTTTGTGAAATGTTAGGGTTAGACTAACATGTGAACAAGTTACGTGTCATAAGCTGTTGCAGATAGACTGTGGAGGAAAGCAAGTGTGGTATGCGTGGGAGGAAGTGGTCACTTCTATCTGGGGGGTTTAGAAGAGGCCTGACTTAAGAGGTGATGCTTGGAAAGTAGTTTTGAAAGATCAGAAGTAGGTGACAAATCTTCCATACCTACTATGTGCCAGCCTCTGTGCCAGGACATATCTTTAGTTTTGATAGGACTCTGCAACTCAGTCGTTGCTGAAACTACGGGTCCAGTCAATAAGGTGGGGAAGTAGTCGTTCAAACTGAAATGTGTTGAGAAGTAGATTTATAGAAATTAAAGCAAAGGTTATAGAATTATTGGAACAGGGGGGAAAGAAGGCTGATACTGCATAATAAGGACACCAAAAACAAAGTCCCAGCACTCTGCAGCACAGGAGAGGGCAGACGGGGGACTCCTGCAGGTCCCATCCGGACGGCATTGTAAAAAATGTCATTCTCGCTGCTAACAGCTGAGCAAAAAGGCACTGTTAAGTGTATGTTCTCTGTCTTGGCAAAATTTTTGTAAATAGCAATACTGAAGGAATTTTCCCTTAACTGGGCAGAACTATGGTGTTTTCAAAATGAAATCTGGTTTACCGAGAGAAGAAAATGGGCCAAGTACGGGGATGGTGTTTATGAGGTAACAGTGTTGTTTCGTTTTTTCATGAACATATCAAAACATGGATAACAGTCTTTTGAAGTGGCCTTTCAGCAAATGCCCTCTCCTAAGGCCTCACCACAGAAAATTAACTAGAGTATGTGAACTAGCATGCTGTTTGATTCAAAGGTAGTGTGGAATTAAGAGAACTAATTAATTAAGAGGTCTCTCTTTATTGGGCTTAAATATATTTACACTGACATGAAAGTGTGACTTCAACGACAGGAGCACTTCAGCCTGCTGAGCTTTTTAATGGACTTGAGAAGAACACTCTGTTAAAATATCTCAAAACTAAGTGGTACGTTTACATTTTATAAAGTGCTTTTCCATATCTTACCTCATTGCATCCTACTAGGTGCTTGGTACATAGTAAGTGCTTTAAAATTTTTCACAGTGTGTTCTGGAAACATACTGAACGTCGATTCGGAACATCAATTTTACTACATGATAGGGTCAGGCAACAGATACGATATAATTAAGGCTTGTCATTGCCCTTGAAGTGTTCCTAGTCTTTTTGACACCTGAGCAAGACAGAGCAATGTAAAACACAAGTGCTTGTAAACACAGCCATGGTGAATTGAATGCTATCAAAGCAGTGACATCAGTAACAAACACAACGTTAGGGATGTCTCTCCAGAAGAGTATGAATTCTGGGCCTCTGCCTATAAGTTAAGAATCCATATCAAAGGAAATAATTCTTCTCAGGGCAGCACACCAGATCAGCTGAAGAGCTTTTAAAAAGAGAGTTTTGGGGGCCCGTTTCTGGAGATTCTGATTCAGTAAGTCTGGGTAAATTCTGCTCACCTACATTAAAAAAAAAAAAAACAAATCCTTAGACGGCTCTAATGCAAACAATTAAGAATCATTTCCATAGAACTGGGATGCTTCATGCTGTCTAAATTACACACTTCGGCTTAAGCTTAAAATGCCTTTGGCTGATTTTCTTTCTTTTCGCTTTCTGATTTATGGCTTTTAAATGCAAAAAATTTGGGATGGATAATGCCCTAAGCTGTTATCAGTCAATGACTCAATTTGTTCCCTTTGCTTGAACTGAAAGATTCCCCACCTCTTCCTTGGGGCAGCCACAGCTTCCCCTGTGAATCATCTCCTGAACACCTTCTCCCTCCCTCAGATGCAATCACTTTGTCTCTTCTCCCCTCCTACAAACTCTCAGCTTACATTTCAGTTATTGCTCATCACATCATGGCTGCTTGACTTTACTTAGTCTTGAGGACAGGTTTCCCATCTCATATGTATCTCCAGGACCTCACGTGGAACCTGCCATAGACAGAGATCCACAAAACTGTATGTAGGATGAATGAGTGACTGAATTAATTACAGCATGTTCTACATAAAAGATCTGTTATCATTTTGATTTACGATAAAAGAATATTTGGGTAGAGGTGGGGTGAGGTGTGGTAGATCAGTATTATTGATGATTCCAGAAGAAACCTGCAGGCACAAAAAATTAAAACTGCTTTGCCATTCTGCCTATATTTGGCTTTAGAAATAACCATCTTATTTTCATATTAACAGAAAGAACATGTATTTGTTACACAAGGGAAGCTCCTCCAAAAGGCAAAAAAGAAAACAGGTCATTTATAGTTATTTATTCTAATTAATTGTACCATTAAATCAAAATTAAGTACTAATCTGAAATTTACTTAAGAATTCTACATTTATGACTGATTTTCCTTCAGAAATGTTTTCTTGGTTAGGACTCTGTATTCATATACACATTTTTCTAACAATTAAAATACTTGTCTATTTAGGTTATCCTCTAGGGCTAAATGAACTAAGTTTTTATTACAAATTCATATTTCTTTTTTGTCTTTTATAGAGATATTTATTGTGGAGAGTAAAATACTAGAGGGGGTTTAGTGTCTTTTTCTCCTTGTAAAAATAGCTGGTTGTGGCATTTCAGAAAACAAAACAAAATGCCAGAAGGTCATATAGAGTATTTTTGTCCTTGAACAACTATATACTTCAGAGACCTGGCTTGTCCTTGAGCCAAAGAAATGTTTTAGGGGCTGTTTTGCTTGGTGTTTTACAGAATTAAGATGAGGAATGAATGTGACTTTCTACAGTGGTGACATCAAGGAACCTTTCGAATCCAAACATACTACTAAAATTAGAATCTTGCTACTAAAAGTATACCTCAAGATATTTTCATGAACAGCTCAAAAGGGATGAAAGGAGTGTACATCTAAAGTAGCCTAGTGGAGTAGCGCTATTAAGAGGTTTTAGCTTACTCTCCTCCCAAATCTGCTTCAAGGTGTGGGTTTTCAGAGGGGAGCCTGAATTGCACTGCATGACCTCTCCTAGGCTGGACCTTACTCTTGGCCCAAACCCCCAGTGTTCACCTGGTTCCAACATGCTGTAGACAGACTGCTGTGTCCCTGCAAAAGTGGCTTGTTTCAACCTAATCCCCAAGGTGATGGTATTAGGAGGTGGGGCCTTTGGGGGTGATTAGGTCATGAGGGTGGAGCCCTCATGGATGGGCTTAGGGCTCTTCTTTGTACATAAAATCCAGAGAGCTCCCTAACCCTTTCTGTCCTGTGAGGTTACGGTAAAAAGACAGCCGTCTATGAACCAGGAACCAGGTTCTCACCAGACACTGAATCTTCCAGTGCCAGGAACTTGGACTTCCCAGCTTCTAGACCTTGAAAAACAAATTTCCTTTGTTTATAAAGCCACCCTGGCTATGGTATTCTGTTGTAACAGCTTAGATGGACCAACACAAGAGTCTTAAAGGACCTTAGATAAACCTGATTTGACTCTAACCCTCCAAAGACATTTTAATGCTAACAGTAAAATAATAGTTCCATCCGGTGTGCACACAACACATATCAAGCCTAAATATTTTGAAGATAACTCTCAAGCAGTTTCATGATGCAGGTGGGTCTTTCCCATTTCACAAAAGAAACAGCAGCTTGGACAGTTTAAATGATGTGTCTCAGGTCTCACAGATAACTGCAGATTTGAACATGAGTGTTTCTGAGCATACATCCTCTGTCCTGTACAGAAAACCTCAAAAAAATCAAACAATGGCTTTGGGGTTACTTAAAAACCTGAAAGACTCTTGAGGCCTCAGCAAAGCCCCTCTTGATAGACTATCAGGACTCCAAAGACCTTTTGACAATGACAAAGAAGGCTGGAGTCTTCCTACACTGCAATTTCTTCCTGAGGAAGGGCGGCTCAGGAGCTGCAGCAGTGGAGGGCCCCAGCCACGTCTGTTCTCATGTCTGATGTAGTAACTGCTGAGGTCAGGCTGTTCCTGATGCAACTGCAGGCTCCTTGAGGTTAAAACATAGTGGAGACAGCCTTAAGCATCAGAATGACTGTTCAATCCTACAGTTCCACTGGCATCTGGGCTCTACAACGGCCCCCACTTCTCCACCTGTGCCCCCACCTCCTCCAGTGCCATGTGAATCCCGGACCAAAGCAGCTAAGGCCATTGTTGTGTTGGTATGACCACATTAGGGTGAGAGGGAGCAAGTCTTGTAAGTCTGAAGCCTGGAGGAACATAGTCAGTGGTCTGATAGTATATCTTGTCTTCCTACGTCACTGGGACTGCTTTTACTGCCTTTACTCCAAACTATCAGGTGCATTCCAGGTGCTCAATGAATACTTGTTGGTTCAGCTCAAGTAAACATTTCAAGACCTACTCAGTACGATGCCCTGTGACGGACCAGCTACAATAAGTCACCCCCTACCCTCAAAAAGCTTTCACTCTAACAAAGACAGTGAGACATATACATAGGTTTTTATGGATTAAAAAGACTGGAAAGAAAGCAGCCAAAAAATTCACACTGGTTGTATTTGTGTGATGGGAACTGTTTTTTTTTCTTTTTCATTTTTCTATATAGCTTCGCAAGTATCTGGGATACGTATACATTATTTTTTCCTTGCAAAACTATAATGTTGATAAAGAACAGCAATCTGGGTCTGACAGAGGAGAGGAGTATGTGTGGTTGAGGAGTTAAGGACAAGTAATACCTTTGCTATGAATATGTCTTTGACGGATGGAGGAGGGCTTGGATTCTCAAGGAAATATATATGGGAAAATAAATCATCAGGAGTTAGAAATGGAAAATCAGGAGGCAGCTGGGCCGTCAAAGAATAATGCTATTCAACTGGACTGGAGCATATGCACGGGGAGAAGGGAGAATTGAGGCTTGAAAGTTAAGCTGGGAGCAGTACATGGAAGGGTCTCAGCATAGGACGTCGGAAGTCATTCACAAGTTTTCAGCTGGCAAATGATTTGATCGCAGCTCTACTTCAGCTGGCAACCATCTGCAGGACAGACTGAAGGTAGGGGAGAAAGGGGGTAGGGAGGCCAATCAGGAAGCGATTAGGAGGACCTGGCCAGGAGGCAGTGATTACCTGGTTACTTATTCATGTATCTGTCTTTTTCAGAGGGGCCTCCATGCCTTTTCAGTCTCCTTCTGATATTTTTTTCCTGTCTGGTTCTGATTTTCAATTGCAAAATAAGGGAAGAGTCACTTTGAATCTGGAGCTCCATTTTCTCACAGGTGAAAGAAGCAATTTTGAGTGGAGGTCAGACTTAATCTGTCACCTTCCCACTGACAAGGGGAACATTAAGGATAGTTGTTTTCAAGGCTAGATGAGTCCTGCCTATGTGATTAATTTCTAATTCCTTCCTTCACCTGGGAGAGGGAACGGGCATGCCCCAAAGTTCCAAGGTCCTTCAACTTCCTGGTCCGAATGGCTGATTTTTACAGAGACAGAGCGGTCAGTCAGCTCTCCTGAGAACCAGAGTTGGGTAGGACTGAGTTCCCAAGGACTGCCTCCGAAGAAGACTGATGGAAAACCAAAAGCATGGAAATCACTTGGGCCTGGACTCCTGCTGGGCACCCAGCCCTTTGCTTGCTCTTCTGCAGCAGAAGCCCTTCTCTTCCTACACCTGCCTCAGCCCAGAGGTCTGGAGACATCAACAAACATTTTAGGTCCCTCTCATCATGAATTTCTCCCCTCCCTCACTTCTTCCATCCTCCCCACTCTCTCCCCCCATTTCTCTCTTGGGCTGCCTGCTTCTGACCCCAACCACGGGGGAAATCTTGGCTCTCCTCCACTGCCTGGGTCCATTTGCTGAGCACAGCTGGGTATGTAATCTGCTGTCCTCAGTGGCTCTCCTGCCTGTTTCTGACTATTTGTGACCAGACCTATGACCTTCCGTGCAGTAGGAGGCATATGTAAGTGTACCCCTGTCTCTTTTATGGTCCTCAGACCCCTCAAAAGAATCCTTGGGTCTGAATTTACAGCACAGCAGTGGTCCATCTCTGCTTTGGTGTTACGTCCCAGCCAAGGTCTCTACTCTAGTTTTACAACAGAGTTCTGGGCTTTGTCATATCTTGGACTACTATAAATAAATCTGCTATTATGGTGACTCTTTTTTTTTTTTTTTTTTGGCTTTCTGTACCTATTTTCTACTGGCTGGAATAAGGAAAGGAGATTAAGTGGTTAGCACCCTGAACCTGCAACACTGTGAATGACTCACAGGGTATTCTGAGATGCCTTGCTTCTCCTGCCTGTGTGCCATTTAGGCAATACCCTCTTCCCTGCCTAAAGCCAATGAAGGGTGGCCAAATACATGACCCCCAAAGATGCCACTATGGTCTACAGATTATTCTGAGCTAAAGGCAATCAAGAAGCAGACACAGGAAAAGGTCTCTGCCCTCCCCGTATCTACCTGGAAGCAGGACATACACTTGTAAAGGTGTCCCCCATTCTCCTCCCTACCAGCAAGGACAGAATTTCATCACCAAGACAATCTAGATGCTTAGCAGCCTGGAGAGAGCACCAGAGGGACTTGCATGACAGGATGCTGACGGGTCCTTAGCTTCCCCTAGTTCCCTCACATATTCACCTTCTCACACCTGCTGTCCTAGAAACTCAAAGTCATCTTTCTTTGTCCTGTCCCATCTCTAAAATTTGTTCTTTGGTTAAGATGTATATGTAAGCCCAAATTTTGACCATCCCTTTGAATTATTCATCACTGAGTGCTACCATGTATCTGCAAGATGCGTGTGTTAGTAAACTACCTTTCACTTGTTAATCTGTTTTTCATCAAATTTGCAAGGTCCTTGACAGAGAGTCTAGGAGGGTAGAGGGGAAAATACTTTTTTCCCTTACGCCAGCAATCCCCACCTTTGTGAGGCTGAGTGTCCCTCTCCATTGTGTGCACTGAGAATTCCATACACATTTCATTGTTGCAATTCAGTGTATAATTGTGTGACTTTCTCCCTCTCAGGGCTATCGTTTTCCTCTTATTATCCACAGTAAGTTCTTAGAAATATTTGTTGAATTTATATGAACATTAGGGAGAGATATTTTTTTTTACTGAGGTTAGTTTTTTAAGAAAGAAACACTATTCTGTTTTAAGAAAAGGACACAGAACATATCTTAAATATGCAAGCCATTTTCTAATACAGTTGAATAGCTTTTTCCTTCATTTTTTCATTTGCAAAAATATTATTTTATCAAAGAGCCCAGTTATAAAGAGAAAGCTGTATGAACATAAAGAGAAAGCTATATGTATATAAAGAGGCAAAGTCATTTAAAATCTCTACATCTTTCTGATTCTCAAGGATAAAAGTTTACTTGTAGCATGTCCATATGAATAAATACTAGATAGACAGGATGCTGCACTGTCCATGTGTCATTAAACAGCATCCCTCTCAAGGCTGGAAACGTGTTTACTCAGCACGTGGGGAGTCATCTGCTCATGTGATTAGTACATGCAATGTATGAGGAAAATTAATTACAGTAGTGAAGTGTTATTTCAAACACTGCTTGTATTAGGAGAATCTGGCCAACATGGAAGAGAACATCCTGAGTCAGGTAGCATGCAGAGGAAATGTGTGTAGGGTTTTAAACTGCATCTATGGACCCACTGGACACTGTGGATAGGGCTGGGACTGGGAAGACTCCCTGAAATTTTATGCACAATTTTAGAAATATTTATATTTCTTTGGAGAAGTCTCATAGCTGCCATATCTCATATATAAATGAGCTCTGTGACTATAGGCACACTAATAACCTCTCTGTGTTCACTGTCTCATTTATAAAGCTACCTAATGTGTCGTTACCTCACTTGTAAAATAAGAGGGTTGGCCTAGGCATTAGATCTCTTAAGATGCTGCAGTTCTAAGTTCTGTAAATTTTCTTAAAACTAGTCTTCACACGATGCATGGTTTAGTAGCAACAGATTGATTATTTACACAAGCTGGCACTGAATAAAGTAGTTCATGTACCTTGCCTCAAACATTTAATCTTCACAATAACCTACTATTATTATTTTACAATGTATTTATCATCACCATCATCAGTACTGTACCTACCAAATTTTAAGTTCAGTGAGGGCAGAAACCTTGTCTGTTTTGTTCACTATACTATATATTGTATTTATCATAGTGCATGGCCATAATAAGGGTTCAATAAAGTCTGTTGAATAATGCATTGAAACAAATGCATAACTAGCAAATACACCCGGAATTAAGCTGGGCCAAATAATATGATCATGGGATTTCATTCCACCTCACTTTCCCGTTCCCTCCTGTTTCCTTAATCTTTTTTTTTTTTTTTGCCTACTTCATCCTCTCATACACCCCATTCCTTCCTCCTGAAAGAGCCCAACTTCCCCCTTAGAATAATCCTCACCCACCACCATTTGCTCCTAGACTGAGCCATACGCTTTATCAAATTATCCTTTGCTCCAGCATTATATTAAGTTTTGATCTTCACTCTCTCACAAACTCTGATATAAAGTTCTCATTATTCAGATTTTAGGAAAACAATCTGATTAAAATAATGGATTCACTCAACCATCCCAAAGACACTCCCAGTTCAAAATGGTCTCTGTAGTTGATGAAATTTTAGAACATTCATAAAAATTTAAATAAGAATACTTACTTACCTTTGCCTATAAAATGCTATTACAATGAGACTCTGTCTTTAAAACGTGTGCTTCACCAACATGCAGCGAGGTTCCTGGCTTGCCAGCCGGCAGCCTAGGCAGCAACGGTGACTTCGGACTTTCAGGGTGCGCATTTGTCTCTCGCTCTGCTCTCCTCCTGTTTAACCCTGACCATGCCTCTGGAGTTCTTTCTGCTCCACACTACATTTGAAATATTGTTGATACTTTCTCAATATCTAGATTTTGCTGACCTTCTGGTTTTAGTTACCTTATCCTGCCAAAGTATTGAAAGACTCAAGAGATATCCATAGGATGGACTGAAATGAGGATGAAAAATTTTCATTCTCACTGTTGGCAGAGTGGCATTAGGTCCTGTTCTGTGTCTTTTTCTTAGGCTTGCTTCCTTCCAGGGGCCTGAATCCCAAGACACCAAGAGAATTATTAATGTCAAAGGAAAGAGGTCTTCTCTTTTCTGTTCCAAGGTCTTAGGTTTGTTGTTCTTTTTAAACATTTCTCCTATAGCTTCATGTGGGTGCTTCTAATCTTTTAGGTCTCAGTTCAGATCTTACACCCACATATCTTCCTTGTCACATCAACAGGAGAGGGTTCCCTCCAGTCATTCTCCATCTACTATTCTCTTTTATTGTCTTTCTAGCTTTTACTGAACTTCAAATAATTTTTATACACATATACTTACTTCCCTATTCACGTATGTTTATGGTTTGTTTCTTCCCACCACCAGGCGAGATCGTGAGGGCAGAGACTCAGCCTGTCTTTGTTGCTGCTGTATCTCAGGGCCCTGGACTGCCCTGGTCTAGCTCACAGCAGGCATTTAATAAACAGCATTACAGCTCATATAGCTCCCAATCCTCCACTCAGACATCTTTGAAAGGAAGAATAGAGATAAACAGCCTGCTGTGCGATCACCACCCACACCTTGACTGTCCTTGGCTCTATATATCAGTCTTTGCTGAGATGGCCAGAACATCAGTGATGGTTGTTCAGAACATTCAACGATTTTTATCTGACCATTTCAAAAGGATGGAATTTCTACACATTTTACAGAGAAAGTGAATGAGGTCCTTTATTCTCCAGCTTTGTTTGAGAATTTAGCTTAGGGGAATAAGGATGAACTGCCCACCGTTATTTTGATTTTTTTCATCAGTTGGTAAGTTTCAGGGGAGCAAAATGAGAACCTGTCAAAGTTGTTATAATTGAGAATCTTGTCCAACTCCTTGGTTCTATTTCTTTTTTCTCTCCTGCTCAACCACTTCTTATTTTACATCTTCTTCCTTAGCTTCTATTTTAAATAATTATCTATAATGCAAAACCCTGATTCATATAGAATTTTAATCTCAATGGAAATCTCAACTGCACCACTTGAAGTTAATTCAAACTGCAGAAATGTACAGTTAAGCAACTGATCTGATAAAACTGCTTTTTTAGTTAGAAAGTATTTATAATGGGTATTAGCACATCTCAACTTGCAAAATTTGTTAATAAGACAAAAAAGGTTTTGAATAGTTTTCAAATGACTTAAATTTTTAGTTTTTGAATTCAATGTATCTTACATTAAACACACACATACACAAAGGTTTTATACTTGTTTTAATGTACAATAAAATGCTGCTACCTTAGATGAAGGAAGTGAATTATGGTCAGAGGTGTGTGTACATGTGCACACCCACACTAATAACTGGGCTGTTTGTACAAGACTGCCAAGTTCACGTGTCATCTGACAGATTAACAATAATGCCAATGCCAATGATAATAAGAGCAGCAAATATTTGAGTAACAAGTTGTAGGCAGAGTAGTTTACAAAGTTGTTTAATTTAATCCTTGTGATTACTTAAATATCAGGCAGAATTATTATCACCATTTTGGAGATGAAAAACACTGAGTTCTGAGCCAGGAAGCAGCAGAGCTGAAATTCATACCCAGGCATGTGGACTTCTCTGCATACCATCCATTTGGGAGCCTTATATTATAACTGGACACTTTTCCAATAATCTGCTTAATGGTCTGCAAACCCTAACAATCCATTCATTCATTTCTCAACAAACTGGATTTGAGGTGGGTAAGCCTAATTTACTCAGACTGTCACATCTTGCTAATTATGCCCTCTGAAGTTTGCCTATTTTCCTCAATGGAGTGAAATTAGGAAAGAAGGCTGAGCAACAGATTACAAAAATGAAATTAGGCAGTTCTTATGAATCATAATTTATCAGGAAAGAGTCAGTTCAGCAAATACTACGTAGCCATGCATTCGGCGCTGTAGAGAATATGCACAGGAATAAGGTACCTGTCTTACCCTTGAACAGTTAGTACCATTGCTGAAAACAAAACAGTCGGCTCGAAGTGGAGTAATGTTTGCTCAGCTCCATGTCACCAAACCAAGACTTAATTATGGTTTTGGCCCCCCAAGAAATGGAATCTTAAACCAGTCAATCAAGAGTCACCTGATCAGCACTAGTCAGGCAACCTGCTTGAGAGACCCCTGCTAAACTTTCAGTAACCAACCCACTATTTTTGCCTCATATGACTTCTTTGTCCCTGCTCCCTTCTGCCTATAAAAGTCTTTCATTTTGTACAGCTCCTCAGAGCTCCTTCCTCTCTGCTAGATTGGGTGCTTCCAGATTCATGAATTATTACATAAAGCCAACAAGATCTTTAAAATTTATTAAGTTGAATTTTGTTTTTTAACACTGTTTATCGGAAAGAGACTACATAAACACACACACACACACACACACACACACACACACAGAGTTAATGATGCTAAGGGTAGGATCATTAGCACCATTATTTATTGACCACTTACTATATATCCAAGGCACAGTGCTAAGTATCATTTTAAAATCTCACACTAGTTCTAATTATTAACTTCATGAAAAGTATATACTTTAGTACTAATAAGCTTGATATTTTAAGGGGAAAGAGAATCTTCATGAAGCATTTCCATCACTATTCCAGCAGGCCAAGCACATTTTGTCCATGAACGATTGAGTATAGATGTATCACTGAACACATTAAAGTGTTAAATGGTGTTTAATATCATACCCTTAGTAACTGGGGAAACCCTATCCAATCTAATAGGAGCTTTACAGCAGACTCTGGTTCTATGTGGTTGTTTTGTTTTGCCCCAGGGGTGCCTGTGATAGGTACAGATTAAATTCTAAGCACATCAAATGAAAATGTAGTATAAGAACCAAAATAAGTGAGCTTGGTATCATTCAGTGGTCTACCACACCTGGCCTGAGTGAAAAATTGACTAAAGATATACACTGGACTTGGTATTCCAAAAACATTATGATCATAAACTGTAGATTTGATTCCAGTGCGGAGGGCTCTTGGGCACGTACTGCTCACAGCCTCAGGCAAAGACTTTGTACACCTGGAGAGTCAGAGAAGTAGGAAGAGGAAGGATAGCCCATGGGAAGCAGAGGCAGGAAAGGTAGATGTGAGAAGGGAGGTGCTTTTGACCTACCCCAACATCTACCTGCCATTTCCAAGAGCACTTTGACTCCTCAGGAACTAACCTAAGTCTCAGATTTCCCTAGCACCTACCATTCCTTAAAGTAGGCACTGCAAAACAGCTGCCTTGAACCGCTTGAGGTTTTGTGGACCTGCATAAGACTTTTAAGAATGATTATTTAGATAACTTAAAGAGAGATAGCCACTTAATCCCGCTCCCTCCCTCTTTGCTTACATCAGACCCACTTTGAGTTTAAAGCCCAATCTCTGTAATACTTGAGTTTATAAACACTACACTAAAGTTTCTCCAAGTAAAGTTAAAACATGAACAAAATTATTTTCCTAATACACTGGTCAATCCAAAAGTGATCTTCTATCCCTGTTGAGCAAGAATCAAAAGAAAGAGTTTTATCAAAAATCCATATAGATCTACAATCTGTATCCACCTGAAGGCTGAGCTCATTCTACCTATGGAATCCAGCCACCAAAGCACTTTGGCCATAGTCAATTGTATTTAGTGCCAGAATCCTACTGAGAGGAAAAGGAACCTGGAGTTATTCTCAGTGAGTGCAGACCAAGAGGCTGGTAGAGAAATACATGCAAGAGTTCTACTATCATTATTTCTAACCCACACAATGGAATGTACTGGTGGAGGTGAACGAATAAATGAGTGTAATGATGCCAAACAGTTCACATCCAAACCTCAGAGGCTGCCCAATATTCTACTTAACACTGGCTAGGAAATGAGTGATGAGCTCACCATCATCCAAAAGACCTCAAACACGAGTATTTATTCTTCCCTAAATCTATAGCTGCACTGCTTTTCCTACAAAAAGGAGTTATTTTGCCTTAAAGGCATTGTATCGGAGTTAGAGTGTTTCTAACTCACTTATGGACCATTCAACTTAGTCATAACCAAAGCTTCACAAAATATTTTAAGGCAAAAAAAAAAAAGATCCTCATTAAACATTTCCTTTACAATTGCAACATGTCAAATCTGAACAATTGAAAACACATGCATCACTGAACACATCAAAGGCAAAGAAATGCAGAAACCCGAGGTTCACACTTCAATTTAAATGCTGAGCAGCACTGCATAGGTTTGCAATAATGTAAATCATGCTTGATGGATTATTTTCAAATTAAAATGGGACCGAGTGTCACTGCATGCTATTTTTTCATTTATAATGTTCTGATGTAGAATTCACTTAGTGTTTAATAAGTCACTATAATGCAAAGAAAAAGATTTAAAAAGCATTTCTAAATTTAACTTGCAAGAGGAAAAAAGACACAAATTGACTCAATTTATGCTACTGTGTTCTATTTTGGCATCCACACTTTGGACACGGATAGAGACAAACTGAATGGGAATGAAAAATGTTGCTGGGAAAACGAAAGGCAATATGCTATGACAGCTGAAGGATTCAGGGATATTTAAGGTAATGGATCGGCAAAATCATCTGAGTGTCTTCTGGGCTAAACCTATGGAACCCAGCATTTCTGTTGTATTTCTCAACAATCTCAATTATCACTGCTTTTTAACTGTTTGTCATCTCCAAAGCTCTAGGAGGTTCAAGAACTTTGTCTTGCTTACTTTTATATCTACTACACTTCTCAGAGTGTCTGATAATGAGCAGGAACTTTATAGTATTTTATTAGTGACCAACTGAATAAACAAGACACATGACTATATGACCCAACAACTAGATTAACTATAATGTGGATTTTGGCTCAAAAAGAGGTTGGGCATTTTCTAACAGAACCATTTAAGATTGGAAATGGCTAGTGAGGTGTTTAATCAGATGTGTGACCACAAATATGCATGCATGCAATGTAGTAAACAGGGTAAGAACTCTTGGGTCCTGAGTTGTGCCTTATGATCTTGAAGATGCTTGCTAATTCTGACTCTATGATTAGGTTAGGCAGGAAAATAAATATGAGTGGGGTTGTAAGAGAAAAAGGCCAGAAAGTCCACTAAAAAGACCCAGAATGAATCAATTGAAGCTCAAAAAGCCAGAAGCAACTTGGCCCCTGGAATGTTTGAATATTGCCCAGGTAAATGAGGGTAGTCAGCATAGCCCATGTCTGTATTATGTTAATCATGCAGACCCAGCTGTAAACAACATAGTTAAAGGAAGAAAAAATTCCATCTTAAAGATTGTATTTCAATACCCAGGAAGTTAAAAATGTAAGATTCTTAATTTACTCTTTAGCAAACAGACAATAACTCAACCCACCTTGGGGGCTGGGCAGGCAGCCTGTTTGATCTGCTCCCACACGTGGACGCCGGATTCCCAGGGAGAAATCAGAGCAGGAAGTTCCTTGTGTTAATTCAAAGTATTCAGTGACCACTCAACAGGTCTGCACCCCCAGCCCTCAGTCACATTCCTAAAGAATCTTTAAAAGTGGGAACCCCCAGCCTTTCCGGGTGCTCCTTTCTCCGGGGTCGCCCGCACTTTCTAAGTGTGTAACCTTTCAATCTTAAACTTACTCTCTCTAACCTTTTAGGGTGCCTCTCCCTGCTGAGGTGGCCATACTTTTTCTCACTTTAAGTAACTTTAAATAAAACTTTTACTCTGCTTCACTGCTGTTTCTCTCCCCTTCAATTCTTTGTTGTGGCAGGGACAAGGACTGAGGAAAATACACGATTCCCCAACAATAATAACATAGCCACTTCTAAAATTTGGGTCACAATTTAGACTAAAGTCATCAGAACTCTACTGCAGCTACATAGACAACTTCTGGAACCAAAAAGTTCAACTCTCACACATGTTCTACTTGGATGTACATTTACCTTGATCAATTGAATCAAAAGAAATATAGTATCTGCTTTCCTATAAATTATTTTACATCTTCTATTTACTATGCCTCTTTTCAAAATGTGTGGGCCCAAGGGTTAACTTAATAAATCCAGAATGGCATTTCTTACTAAAGAAGTCTTTGATTAAAGCCTCTGGCCATATGGTAGGAACAAAGCACTGAAATTAATAAAGTAAGAATTAATAAAGTGTATTCACCCTCACACCACTGCATTTAATCATAGAAAATGATCTCTATACTTCATGAAACCAGTGTCTGCTCTTAATCACAGGGTGGTTAAGCTACTTACCACAAAAGAATAATAGATCTTGAATCCAGGTTTAGCCACAAAGTAATCATCTGACTTGAATGTTATTTTAATTTTGTTTGTTCTTGACGTTATCCTTGGAGGGACTTCCTTGTGTCCGCACCATCGTCCTCTAATAACAGTACTGGTTTCAGATATATCTTCAACTTCCACAAAATCATACCTAGTATCAATTTGACATAAGTAAACAAGTTTTGAGCAAAGTAGACTTTGAAATTCGTATTTTCACTGAGAAAACTAACATATGTGATTTTCATGAGTCACCATACCAAATGAAAATTATAACCCACAGGGATTTTAAAAGGAAAGCTAGTTTTTGGATTAGGTTTTCCAAATTTAAACTTCAGCAATCTATTCTGAAAGATCCCTTATGCTCATTTAGCCATGGCTTTTGCCTTATCAACAAGGAAAATGGGCTACTTTCTGAGCATCCAGTTTATAAAGACTTTTGTAGAAAAACTTGTTAAGTATAATCTACTGTCATATTTCATATGTAGGTCTAATTATATGGCCAAATATTTACTATATGAAGTTTTTCTAACAAATTCCCACTTTGAATTAATTTATCACATTTAGTGCTTCTTTTAGAAAAGAAATGATCTGTATCTATGCAGCATATAGAATCAGCACTCATTACAAAACATAAATGGTAAAAAAACATCATTATCTTCTTTTCTTGGAAGGACTGTATAAAATATGACACCATAATAGAAAGCATAGGACTTTGGGAAGGGATGTGCACTAACCAATAATGCAAATATCTGGGTTGCTTAAACCAGGGTGTGAATGAGCTTAAGACCATGGGTTCACCTTTGGCATTGGTCAGAGAAGCAATGTCAGGGTTGAAGAGGACAGGAAAGGCCTCTTTAGATAGTTTGTATAACCACTGATTCTAAAAGTGTCCCCAAACCATCCCAACTTTCCATCACATAATAGGGCATCTTCAGTGACTGAGTTTACATCTTCTTGCATCATTTATTCTATCTTCAGATACCCAAGATCTTGGAACATTCTGCTTGATGACCTGAACTACCTGCCTTTCAGTTCTGAGCATCAGTGTCCCACTCTCCCATACTACCTCTCCTCAAATGACTTCAGATGCTAAAATCACAGTGCACATGATGTGCGCTCAGGGTGAACAGTGGCAGCAATTTCACGTGCATCTTCTGTTTTTCTGCTGCAGTTGTCAAAAGGAATTAGCCTAAGAAACATCATATTGAGTGTGAAGAAAATCCAAAACGGCTTTCCTGGTCTTGCCCATGCACCACAGGGCTCTTACTGTGCTGGGCAGGGCACTCTAAGGGGCAGGTGAACACAATGACATTGTAACTAAATTTTGCTGACAGTGATTTATGAGATCCTATGTCCTTTGCCTTAGTTTCCTTATGAGCAAAATAAGAAGGCTTATACAATTTTACCAGCTGGATAGCTCTTGGGTTCTGTGTAAATTATTTACTTAACATTTATATGGTGCTTGGAAGGTGAAAAGCACTAACAAAAAATCATTATTCAAGCAATAAAATCCTACAGTGTAAACATCAAGGAAGTTTGGGAACAGATGGTAGGAAATCAATCGTATTTCATTTTCAATGAAATACGTATACATCATATTTACCGCAGGAAGCATGAGTACACTTGACACTTCGTTAATAACAAAAATGGTCACTTATAATTTTAAAAAATACATCGGCATAATTTTTCCTCTGGATCTGAAGCCAGAGAGTATCATTTTGTTTCTTAGGGAGCATTTTCAGACAAGCCTCTTATCTCTTTCCCTGCTTCCTCTCCCCTTTTCCACCTCTTACTCCTCCTCTATGTCCCTCCATAAATGTTGAGGAACAGCTAGAGCTGATGAAAGATCTGCAGAGGAAACTATCCTAACTTCGTCTTCTATTGCCAAGGCCAGGCTGCTGAAATAACTCACTACCAGGATCAAAATCCCAGCTCAGTAGTGGGGAGCCACTTTAACGATCTTGAAAGTATTGTTTTATTTTGTTTTTTCACGATTTCTTTTTCTCCAGCACAGAAAATTAATTCTCCCTTTCAAGGCTGGAAAGACATAAGATCCGCTGGAGTTTATTCTCTTTATAAATATGAACTGAATCTTCCTGCATGTATCTGTCTCTGCTTTCTGGCATACATTACCCTCTGTGGTACTAGAAAGTAATAGTCACTGCTGTTATTCTTGAAAAAATGGAAACATAATAAAAGCTGTCAGCATAATAAACATGCAACAAAGGACAGCTAAATACAAGGCACCTCTTTTTATTATTCAAAGGAAAATAAACGGCTGAAAGGATTGACCAGTTCTGGGGTTCACTGGCAGTCCAGAAACAGGGCATTTAGTAGAGAACAGAGAGGAAAAAAAAAAATCCTCTCCAACTCTTATATATGCTAATTAAATGAATAACAGGCTGTGAGCGGACAATTCAAAGAACAATAGTCAGGGATTTCTCTGATAAATATGCTAAGAAATGAGAAGATTATCAGGCACAGCGTTCATCTTCTACAGCTCACCCAGAAAGTGCAGGAAACAGACCATCCCAGGACAGACAGACCCTGGGGTCGCCATCGTTCCCTTCTCACACATATTCGAGGCCTATGACCATGACTTCAGGGTACGGCCCTGACACCGTCCTTGCCATCAGCCTCTCCCAGTGCTGGGGGAAATGATGACTGTGCATAGGTTACAGTAGCCTGGGTCAGATGCTGGAGCCACACAGGGATGAACACCTGCTTAAGCCCATGGCAGGCTTGGGCCGGAGCTCCCTGATGCCCTGCAGGTGACCTGGAATAGTGGATGCATCTACCTGCTCACCAAGCCTGTTCAAGGCCTGGCCAAAATAGAGGCCCCAGATTTCACTCTTTTTCTGGGAACCATGCAGCCTGGCTCTGATAGTTGAGGAATGAGTTTCTGTGAATTATGCCTGGTTCGTAGGCCCTCTGCAGAGGCAGTCTCTGCTCCAATTTATTTTGTATTGTACCACTGACATAAAGGCTTTTTCCAAAAGAAGAGGCATATCTTGAGCGGGTCTAAAGGGCCAAAAAGGGAAGTCTGATGTGATATTTTAAATCCATCTTTTCCTTCCACCTTGGAATTTACCCTAACATGCGTTTTTTCCCTGCCACTTACCTACAGATATCATTTTCTGCTTCTTCTAATCCAAACTGATTATCGAAGGCTAGCTGTATCCTTGTTTTCTCCTGGGAATGGAGCTGCCATGTCAGAAGCAGGTTTCTGGGGTAGCTGTTCGGGAAGCGGGGACTCTGCACGTGGCCGTTTCCTGTCACCTGGATGGTTTCGTCTCTTCGGTACAAGTCTGTGAGGTGATTGCTCTCTGTTAGTAGTCACAACTTGTAGAAATTAGTATGTTGCTCCAATTACAGGAAAGCAAAAAAAGAACAGTTTAAAACATCACATTTCAAAGCACTTCTTGAAGTTGCATAAAAACGAGACAAAATGGCAGCCTTCTGGTTATACAAACAACATATGTCTTCTATTATCTCCCACTTTCCCCAATTCATTACAAATCTAGACGTGATGATTAATATTTTGTGCTTTGGGAGCTCTTTTAATATCACTTTGACATTAAGGTTAACTATCTCAGACCTCAGGTGTCTTACCTGAGGATTTTAGCCCTGGGCAAATTCACTATGGATTCAGTGACATCGGGGAATGTCAATGGAGGAATGACAATGGAATGTTCTTGGGGTAAAGGGATTTATACCCAGCTTTATTCTCCCTGCAATAGTTCAAGCACTAGAATCACATCTGCATCCAGCAGTCTGTAGGTCTGTAGTCCTCCTCTGTCTCTGCCTCCACCCAGAGTACTGGGCAGAGCTCTTTATAAAGTGACTCAGTCAGTAATAGCTTATTGCCTTTGGGTGTGGAAGCATTAGCCTATCAGCAGGCCAGTTACATTATCAAGGGTCAGGTGAGGATCCTGGCCATAGGAACTTCCATTTCCTACATCAGGTTCACTTAGATTGTAATTAAAATAAACAATCCAAATAGTTCATCCATTCTTCTTCTTTTCCATGTAATACAAATAAATTTTTTCTTACACAGACAGTATAATAGTATATCTTCAGTGACGAGCATAGGAAGTCCTCAATAACTATTGTTGAATAAATGAATGAGTGAAAAACAAGTGAAATGACTCTATTGATGTTTAATGGCAGTTTATTTCTAATGAGACTTTCCAGTACTTTCTTCATCATAAAAATCATGATATTTTTCCTTCATTTTGGTGACTTAAAATAGTCCAATTTTATTATATTTTCTATGTGTTGTATAATAAAGAACTTGATTGGTCTTTGTGCTGGGTTCCAGAGAATGAAATTCTAAGGGTTTAGAAGTGATAGAGTGTCTTTGTTATGCATGGTGGGCACCTGGGACCACATCTGAGTTTATGTTAATGAGGTGATTCACTGTGGGGCCCTAACTAGTGTCAGGATGGGTACTGGCTACCCCAGGAAGATCCACCATGTAATTAGAGCCCTGATATCAGCCTGACTTCCCAACCTCCCTGTAAGTAAGGGGTGTTGGAGATTGAGTCCAATCCCATTGCCAGTGACTCAATAAATCATGCCTGCAGAATGAAACCCCAATACAGACTCTGGTCATGCAGGCTTGGGTAATCTGCCTGGTTGGTGAAATACACTGATGTGCTGGGAGGGTGATGTGGCCTGAGAGCACAGAAGCTTCATTCTTGGGACCCTCCCAGGCCTCACTCTGTCTGTCTCTTTATTTGGATGGTCTTGATTTGTACTCTTTATAGTATAACTTTATAGTAAAATTATAATTGCAACTACAGTGCTTTCTTGATTTCCATAAGTTGTTCTAGCAAACTTTCAAACCTGAGGAGCTAATGGTGAACCCTGAATTCATAGCCAGTTGGTAAGAAGTATGGATAGTCTACTGTGGGGAAAATGGAAGTTATCCTCACCTGACCCTAAACTGCTTGGTGATGTAATTGGCCCACTGCTAGGCTAATGCTTCCACACCTGTTGACAATGAGCTATTATCTACTGAGTCAGTATATAAAGAGCTACACCCAGTGCTCTGGGCAGAGGCAGAGATGGAGGTGGATTATGGGCCTGCAGACTGCTGAATGCAGACATGATTCTACTGCTCAACCTATTGCTGGGAGAATAAAGCTGGGTATGAACCCTTTTATATCAAGAATGTTTCATTGTCATTCCTCAGTCTCACTGAAGCCATAGTGAACTTGCTCAGGGCTGAAACTGTCAGGCAAGACACCTACCCTAGTTGTGTCTAGAGTCTTGTAAGGACTGTGCCCTTAACCTGTAAAAATCTGACCTGGCTCTGGGTAGTTTGTATCAGAATTGCAGCACACAATGGATCCATTTTTCATATTTCCCAGTATCCATAGTTCTTTGCATTTTATATTTTGGTTTTTTGAACCCTGCCATAAGCAGACCTCCAGCCACAGTCTATTTGTGTTCTCCCACAGAGAGTTTACTCTGAGGCCTATAATTCTGTGAGCCTGGGCAGGAAAGCTTAATTTGCTGGTGGAAGCCACTGAAGGGTTGGGCTGCTGAGGGTGGCTGTTAAAGCTTCCAAAATAAGAGAAGGAGGAAGAAGGAATCGGTTTGTGAAATACAAGAGCTTCCTTCCCTTCTACAAGTGTTCTGGTACAATTGGAATTTTGACCTTTTTAAAAAAAATTATTTAGTGTGTAATGTGTTGCCCTTGTCCTGTTACACTTTGTGTGGGAGAGAGAGTTCTAGGAAGAGCACAGGAGCTGCAGGAGCTGCTGGCCACACTCTCTGACTTCAGAGGAGGACAGGAGAGCACCAGCTCTGTAGTCACTTCCCCACCTCCAGCTAGCTCAGCCAGACACAACCTCCTCGCACCAACAAACATTTGTCCCAGCTGACCCATCACTTTTCTCTTGACCTTATGCTGAAAACTTAGCCATGAACATTGCCTGTCTGCTCATTTTGTCATAAGGGGCTGTTGGGAAATGGGTGAAAGCCATTTGCTAGAGAGACAGATGTGAGTTGTTAACTAGTCCACAGTCAGTCAGTCAACAATCATTTACTAAGCACAGAATCTAAACATAATATTCTGCAGTGTTTTCAACAATTTCTAACACTTCAGTAATACTTTCACAACTTATGCCATATTTTCTTACCTGTGAATTACTATCTCTCTAAATAAGTATTTTAATCAAAAGCAAATCTGTAAAATTACTCATATCAATAATGTAAAGTGCTAAATGTACATGCAGTGGCTGCCTGGAGGCACAGGAAGCTACAGGGCTAGTGTGGCGGATGTAAGGTGTGGTGTGGGGTTGTGGTGGGCGGCCTGCTGTGCCCAGTCCAAGCAGGCCCACGGGAGACATGCTAGGGAGCTGGCGTGGGGTGGCTGGAGGTTTCAAAGACAAACTATGGAAATCACTTTCAAAGCCAGGCAAAAGACTCTGTACTTGATAGTGGTGGGAACGGGAAAGGTCTGGCAAGGGTAGAAGACTGGCTGAAAGGAAGATTAGCCTGTTATCACTGGGAAAGGCGCCCTGAAGGAGAGCACCTGCCTAGGAACGTCTCCCCGGGGGGCTGCTAGGGGAACAAGGTTCTGACCAAGAAGAGCAGGTGGCAGTGAGGCTGCATCAGGGAAGAAACCAAAAGGAATTTGTCTGGAAAGGGGCACAAGGGGATGGGCCTGAGGCAGCAGCAGGTGACTCCCAGGCCTGCACCCCGTGTGGTGACACTGACTCACAGTGACTCCGGGAAAAGGGACCTTGACGGGGTGAAAGTCCGGCGGTGATAAGGTGAGGGGGAATTCAAGGGGCGTCGCCAGAGGGCTGCGGGTAGCCTGGAGCCAGGAGAGCGGAACAGACAGGGCCCCGGCTGGGAGACGAGGAGGAGGGCTTGGGAGTCACTGAGCCCTTCGGGGCCACGTTCTGAGACGGGAGGCGGAGGGCTGGGTGCTGGCGGACGTGCCCAGGGAGGGCAGGGGACAGAAGGATTGCCCAGGGGGTTCAGAGGAGTGACGAGTGGGAGGGAAGCTGCCCAGGATGGGGTGACTGCATGGACAGAGTGGTCAGCAGCGTCAAACGGAGAGGCAAGACGGAGGGACAACACACAGAGAAAGGACCACAGAGGTTGGCCACAAGGTAAATCAATGACATCCCCTGAAGGATACTTGTAGAGATTTCTGCAAGGAAGGAAATTCTTTTTTCTAGATCATTAAAGGCTAGATTGTCTTAAAAGTCCTCAAACAGGTTATAAATGAAATGCCAATTATGTTTAAAGAGCTGTGATTGGGGTTGGGAGAGGGAGGGGCTTTCCTTCTTGTGCAGTTTAAGATAAAACTGGTTTTCAGGTTTAGGAATTTACCACAGACTTATGTTGCACTAACTGAACTGGAGACAGTTCCCTTAAAAACAAAGTGCTGCTAAAGCATACATAGTACACAAAGTACATAGGATTAAAAAAGCCACACTTTTATAGTGTTTATTTTGTGCCCGGCATTTTGTTCTAAGCTCTTCGCATTCTTTGTTTATAGGATCTAAAATGTCCTATGCACATGCTTTTAACCAGCACATTGTACTAGCTGTTAAATGAGAAAAATATGAAATACATAATTTTTCACAGGGAATAATTTCTATGTATGTTTATATAGCAAGAATATAAGCTCTTATTTTACATTTTAATACAGAAGGGAGTTTACAGCCTCATAAATAATCTATCTGTGTCCCGTGCCCATATATACTGATACCAATTCACAGAGATAGCTATTATTATCGCCATTTGACAGATGAAAATTCTGAGGCACAAAGAGGTCAGGGAACTTTCTCAGGATTACAGAGCTAGTAAAAGGTGGAGCCAGAATACAAACCCGGGCAATCTCCTCCCAGAGGGGAAACTCTTAACCACTGTGCTGTAGAAGGTATTCTCTTTTTAGTCTGAAATTTGCTAGAGGCAATTTCAGATTCTTTGCTATCTGTAATCAACTTTGACTTTTGAATTACATTGTTTACATATAATTTATAGTTTCATGCCAACTCAGGGCTATTCTTAGCAGAAGAATTATAATGAATTACAGATAGAGAGAGCAACCTACCAGGTTAAACCTGAGGCAACTACCAAGCATATGCAAAGTCACATTGCTGAGTGAAGGCATTTATTCTGGGGTTCCAACATTGGCTAACATATACAGAGCAGTTACATGCCAGGCATTCCACTAAGTGGTCTAAATACTCTTCTTCATTTAATCTTCACAACAACCCTATACAATTAGTAATATCTCCATTTTACAAAAGAAGCTCAGAGTTTATGAAACTTATGACTTCAGGGCACAAAGCTAGTGGTAGAGTTAAGATTTGACCCTAGGCAGTTTATCTTCAGAGCACATACTTTTAACCAGAGCATTGTACTAGCTATTAAACTACAAACATATAAAATTGATAATTTTTCATAGAATAATTTTTATGTTTATATGGCAAGAATGTAATGTCTTATTTTACATTTTAATACAGAAGGGGGTTTACATCCACATAAACACTGAGCTATGCATTTGACATTTTTGAAAAATACAATTAAAAAAAAAAAACCCTAAATGCTATGTTCATTCTGTCCACAACCCTTTAAGCAAATTCAGCTTGCTCCACCCACCAAGTATCTGTCTTTGCAGGATCATGTATCTCTGGGATTCATCCAGAACAATGTTCTCAAAGTGTGCCACCCAGAACAGCATCATTCGTATCAGCAGAGGGCTTGTTAGAATTGCACGTTATTTGGTCCTACCCCAGATATACTGAAGCAGAAATGCTGGGGGTGGAGACACCACTGTTTGTTTTAGTAAGCTCTCCTGGTGATTCTGACATTTCCTAAAGTTTGAGAACTACTGACATCTCATGCTTTAAACTGTTTTCTTATTCTTGACTTCCCAGTTCCTCCAACTCCTGGCTTTGACTCCATACCTCATGTCCGATTCTTCATCTTACCTCCCTGGTTGATGACCTGTATTGGACTCACTTTCCTCTCTTCGAGCTAGGAACATCCTCTAGGACGTCATTTCTTCAACACAATTGTCTACAGTAAGAGGCTATCTACCTCAGTGACTTTGATGTGGAGCAGCTGGGTCCCACACCTTATTTTGCTTTCTCCATTTCTTGGAATAGTCATTACTCATCCCAGTAGATGTATTTGGTAATCCATCATCATATATTATAATGTTTAAGAATAAATGAAATTACTCCAAAACTACTAGAACTAATATCAGAATTCAGCAAAGTTGCAGGATACAAAATTAAGACACAGAAATCTTTGGCTTTCCTATACACCAACAATGAACTAATAGAGAAATCAGGAAAACAGTTCCATTCACAATAGCATCAAAAAGAATAAAATACCTAGGAATAAACCTAACCAAGGAAGTGAAAGACCTATACCCTGAAAACTTTAAGACACTCCTAAGAGAAATTAAAGAGGACACTAACAAATGGAAACTCATCCCATGCTCATGGCTAGGAAGAATTAATATCATCAAAATGGCCATCCTGCCCAAAGCAATATACAGATTCAATGCAATCCCTATCAAATTACCAACAGCATTCTTCAATGAACTGGAACAAATAATTCAAAAATTCATATGGAACCACCAAAGACCCCGAATAGCCAACGCAATCCTGAGAAGGAAGAATAAAGTGGGGGGGATCTCGCTCCCCAAATTCAAGCTCTACTACAAAGCCACAGTAATCAAGATAATCTGGTACTGCCACAAGAACAGAGCCACAGACCAGTGGAACAGCACAGAGACTCCAAACATTAACCCAAACATATATGGCCAATTAATATACGATAAAGGAGCCATGGACATACAATAGAGAAATGATAGTCTCTTCAACAGATGGTGCTGGCAAAACTGGACAGCTACATGTAAGAGAATGAAACTGGATCACTAACCCCATACATGAAAGTAAATTCAAAATGGATCAAAGACCTGAATGTAAGTCATGAAACCATAAAACTCTTAGAAAAAAACATAGGCAAAAGTCTCATGGACATAAACATGAGTGACTTCTTCATGAACATATCTCCCCGGGCAAGGGAAACAAAAAGCAAAAATGGACAAGTGGGACTATATCAAGCTAAAAAGCTTCTGTACAGCAAAGGATGCCATCAATAGAACAAAAAGGAATCCTACAGTATGGGAGAATATATTCATAAATGACAGATCTGATAAAGGGCTGACATCCAAAATATATAAAGAGCTCAGACACCTCAACAAACAAAAAGCAAATAATCCAATTAAAAAATGAGCAGAGGAGCTGAATAGAAAATTCTCTAAAGGAGAAATTCAGATGGCCAACAGACACATGAAAAGATGCTCCACATCACTTGCCATCAGAGAAATGCAAATTAAAACCACAATGAGATATCACCTCACACCAGTAAGGATTGCCATCGAACAGACAATCAACAACAAATGTTGGCGAGGTTGTGGAGAAAGGGGAACCCTCCTACACTGCTGGTGGGGATGTAAATTAGTTCAACCATTGTGGAAAGCAGTATGGAGGTTCCTCAAAAAGCTCAAAATAGAAATACCATTTGACCCAGGAATTCCACTCTAGGAATTTACCCTAAGAATGCAGCACTCCAGTTTGAAAAAGACAGATGCACCCCTATGTTTATCACTGCACTATTTACAATGGCCAAGATATGGAAGCAACCTAAATGTCCATCAGTAGATGAATGGATAAAGAAGATGTGGTACATATACACAATGGAATATTACTCAGCCATAAGAAAAAAACAGATCCTACCATTCACAACAACATGGATGGAGCTAGAGGGTATTATGCTCAGTGAAATAAGCCAGGTGGAGAAAGACAAGTACCAAATGATTTCACTCATATGTGGAGTATAAGAACAAAGGAAAACTGAAGGAACAAAACAGCAGCAGAATCACAGAATTCAAGAATGGACTAATAGTTACCAAAGGGAAAGGGACTGGGGAGGATGGGTGGGAAGGGAGGGACAAGGGCAGGGAAAAAGAAAGGGGGCATTACAATTAGCATGCATAGTGTGGGGGGCACGGGGAGGGCTGTACAACACAGAGAAGACAAGTAGTGATTTTACAGCATCTTACTATGCTGATGAACAGTGACTGTGAAGGGGTATGTGGGGGGGACTTGGTGAAGGGGGGAGCCTAGTAAACATAATGTTCTTCATGTAATTGTAGATTAATGATACCAAAAAAAAGAAAAAAAAAGAATAAATGAAATTACAAATAATGGTAATACATTTTTTCTTTTTCTCAGACCATAATATCATCTGTCACAACATAAGATACAAAAGGTAAATGCCGAGTGGTTAAGGATGAAAATATTTGATCAGTGATTCCACAGCAGAAACAATGATAAAGTGCCACCTCACACAAATTCAGTGGAATAGTACAGACACACTCATTTGCCCCATCATTCCCCATAAAACATTCAAGAGCCTGCAGTATGACCAATGGTCACAAACCCTCTATTCTGAAGCTACAAGCCAAAGGCAAAGAATGCTCACTGAGTAAGAAAATTTCCAACTTGCAAAGGGATTCATTACAAAATTTCACCTGCGAAATGTTTGTTACAGGATTTTACAATATATCATAGAAACATGTTTGCCCAGAATGTAGCTTAGTGATATACAAATCAAACACTCCCACTTCTGCTAAACAACCACAATAAGGCTATGTAATTTCTGCAGGGTGCAACTTAGTTTATAAGCATCCAGTTTTGTAAATCCCTCATAAATATAAGTTGGCCAAAAAGTAGGTAGTAAAAATTATTGCTCTCAACCTATTTTCTCTTTTAAGTTTAATTTTGTTTTGTCACTTTACCAGGTAACAAAACTAACACAGAGATGTTAAAGTGATTTATTGTGACCCAAAATAATGAGAGGCTGGTATATGTAACAGTAGAGTCTTGAATTCAGTGATATCGTATTCTAGTCCTGGTAAATTTCCCCCACTACAGCAGACAGTAGTATTAGACATAACATATCACCTTTCTGGCTTCTGTTTTATAAGCTAATATTTTAGGGGACTACAAAATGTAGCTTTTAAGATTCCTCTCAGGTCCAAATGACATATACTTGATCAATTTTCTTTCAGGGGACAGAACTGCCAGTGGTTTGACCATGACTAAATTATCAATAATGAGAAAATGATGGGACAATGGAATCTGAAATCCAAAATCCTCACTTGGATAAACAGGCAATTTTTCCACCTATAAACAGTTGTATGCTGTCATCTAAAATAATAGGGCAAATGGGTGGTTTCAGTAAGTTGTTCAGATACATATTATTTAGGAAAAACTTTCTTACAAACTGGAAAACTGCCCCTGGCACATAACTAGCCACTTGGCACATGAATTTATGTTGAACAAATTATGGAGGAATTTTAATAATCTTTTTAATGTAGAAGCATTGTATTTTAATTTTTTGCTCTTTTTAAAGCTAAGTAGAAGTTGGTTAGGTACAAGAGATTAAAAACTGAGGATACTCAAAGGTGTTTTAAAATTTATATTAAAGTTTCATAGAAGAGTTAAAAAATTCCTGTGCAGAACATTAACTCCCTGAGGTAAAGGACTCTGCCTTGTTTACCAGTGTGACCCCAGGGCCTTGCTGACCTGGGAACTGGAGACTCTCAAAATACATCTGTTAAATATATACATGGATGGATGGTGTAGATAAAGTGAAGTTTCCTATGGCCAGGATTCTTACCCTGGTCAGCTAGCTCACTACACACGTGGGCAATATGTTGCTATTGACCATATATAAAAAGCTCTGCCCAGTGCTCTGGGTAACACGGTGGCATGCTGCAAGGCTGCAGGAGAGGAGATACGAGACCGGAGTGGTGGCAGCACTGAAGACAGAGACAGAGATGCCTGTGGGGGCAGAGAGGCCCAGAGGCAAGACTGGCTTACTGTGTGCAGACTCGCTCTGAATGGACAGGATTCTAGTGATTGACCTGCAACCATGGGAATAAAGTTGGGTATAAACCCTTTTACCCCAAGAATGTTCCATTGTCATTCCTTGGTCTCAGTGAATCCATAGTGAACTTGCCCAGGGCTGAAACCTGTTGGCAAGACAGATGGTTACTGCAAATAATGCATATTCAGAATTTTTAAAAACTGAAAGGCATTTTGAAGTAAGATAACAAGTAAAAAGCAGTTTTATCAGAAACAAAGTTGAAAAATGCCCAAATATTTTATTCCTAAGAAATTCGATTTTGATTGCAGCCTATGGGCCTGACACTGTGGGAACACATTCAGCATGAACATTAATGGATTATTTTGGGGAGAGTTCCACTGAAATTATTCTGCTTGCAGTCTGGTTAAGATATTCTGAAACAACTACCTCATGTTCTGTACTATTTCCATCAAAATCCATACCACCAGGTTCACCATAGCTAGGCCCTAACACACTTTAAGAAACTGCAACCAAGAAATAAAAAAACAATGCTGGAATAAAAGAGTTTGCTGTATTGGGATTACTCTCAGATCTGTTGAATAACATATGATCAGGTGCCTAACTAGATCCCACAGGATCTCATCCTATGCAACCATCTACTTTAGAACAGCAAGCTCAGCAAGACTAATCAAGAGTCAAGTCTGTGGCTTGCCTAATATATTATTATTATTACTACTAAGCTATCTCAAGTACTCTTTGCACCCTCCCTAAGTGAGTAACAACATAGTGTAGAAAAGTGTCCTAGGATGCAAAATGGTCCCTTCATTGATGAGACACGGTGCAGTGTTTTGTTGAAAGGCAAAAAAAACAAAAACAAAAGATGGAGAATATAAAAGAAAACAGGGTGGGGAGTCCCTGATTTTAAATGAATTGGTCAATTTGCAGAACAGACTCTAAAGTACACAACTGGGATTAAATTGAATTTAATTAGATAATTTCCCATAAATTATCTCCTAACTGAAAAAGCACAGGGTTGGAGTCTCACTGTGTGAACTGCCAAAGGTGAAAATTAGACTTTGTTAACAACGTTACTTTAAAAACCAGTGTGAAAGCATTTTCAACAATTTTTTCCTCAGTGTTTCCTAAGGCATGGAAGCTTGCAATCCATTTACTAAATTCCTCCCTGGACTGTTAATGAGATGATCTTCCTTAAATAATTTTGGTTAATATGTGGCACATGTTCCTGGTGAGAACCAGTCTTCCAAAAGCCCATACCCTCACTCTAAGGACAACAGTCACTGGGGCTCACTCTGCTTTCCAGCAACTCAAGAGCAAAGCTGCTCAAAACATCAGACGTTTATTTAGAATTCTCCAGCAGAGAGTTTTCTAAGAACTCAGAAGAATAAGACAAAACCTTTCTGCTTATGAAGATTTGGGGAGGAGAAAGTTGGTTGGTTGCCTGATTATATATCTTTTTAAAAAAATTACAGTTCCTTTTGCCACAAACAAAAATGTTAATGTTTTACAACAGCCTTTCTCAGAGTAACAATTTTGAGACAATGTTTTTGGAAAGTAATCACTTGCTAATTCCCTAAAATCAAAATTATTCTTCTTTAAGAATCTGAGGCCATAAACAAAGAGAAGAAAAAAGTACCATCAATTCCTTTTGAACATTTACCAGAAATACTCACCAGGAGGGTGGTAATGCCTGAAGAATTGCATTCATACTTATTATTCCTCACTCGCTAGACCTTTTAATGCGCAAGGGTTTGCTGTTACTGCACAACAATGAGCAAGCAGCCCCGCCTTACCCATGGCGGGCCCGTTCCAAGACCCTCGGTGGATGCCTGAAACCGTACTGACTACAGAACCTTATATATGCTGTTTTTTCCTATACATACATACCTATGATCAAGTTTAAGTTCTCAATTAGGCACAGCAAGAGATTAACAACAAAAATAATAAAATATAACAATATATATGCTGATACAAAATTTATGTGAATGTGGTCTCTCTCTTACTGCTCTGCACTCACCTTTTTCTTGTGATGATGTGAGATGATGATAATGCCTATGTGGTGAGATGGCGTGAGGTGAGTGACGCAGGCGTTGTGACTTGTGACGTGTACTAGGCTACCACTAACCATGTACAGGATGTGAAAAAGTGAAAGAAAAACATTCAGAACAGTGGCTGATGGGAAGGGCAATGATGAATGGCATGGTACAAAGTACTACAGAATCAAAGGCTGCTGAAGAGAGATCTTTTCAGCCATTCTAACCCAGAGAACAAGACAACCATAATAACAAAAATATCAGCTTTACCACGGCCAACATAGCTCAGAGACACAGAAGGGTGAGAAGCAAAATAGAAAAATCATACCCGGAAGAACTAGATTTGGCGTTTTTTCCAGAAAACATTTATTACAGGAAAAGCAACATTGTTATAAACATTGTCAATGAAGACTGTTGAAATTATTTTACAGGGTAAGTTTCAGAAGGAAGTAATCAGTACAACAGAGCTGACAAGGGATTGACCAGTGTGGAATAGAGATGATTCTGAAATATCCTAATGACTAAAAACTTGTTTCCTGTGGCAAACAGAGCATTTTCTTAATCTTATTTGGATAAAGGGCTCACCAATTCCTAGAAGAAAACTGATAGTTAATGTAACAATGACATGGCTTACTATTTGTGGTTTATATATACCAATGCTTGTATTTAATATGCACATTCATTATATTTCATATAACATATATAAACACATCAGTATCCTTATGTTTAAAACTATATGGTTTTAGTGCTACATCTAGAGTCATTTTTCAATACATTTCACTGAATTCTACAACACTTTTTCATGTATTAATATTTCAAAACAGGGAAATATTGCTGTTAAAGGTAACTAACTGTCCAGCTGTTATGATGTAGAGCAAGTTGGGACACAGCTGTCATCACAACTTTTGTGTGGGTAAAGTTGGTCATGCTCAGGAGATAGTGATTCATCTGATTTCAACCTCAGGTATTTTCATATGTAATTGTCATTTAAAATGCCTTTATAATGTTTGTACTATGATGCAACACTAAAATAAAGTTTTTGAGCTTATGTAAATGAGTATGAAATGAAAAGTATAAATATAATACAAAATGGAGAAATGATATCTCATCTCTATTCTCTTGTAAAGAAATAATCAAGTGCTTTCCAGGATGAAAGCTGAGATGTATACAAGAAAATAAACTGAATTTTAATTTGTCATTGAGGTTCAAGACAACAAATTTCACTTCCTCTCTTAAACAATAAAATTAAAAGCAATAGAAATCACCATGTATCTCAGAATAGGTCAAGGAAGTATCAAAGTTGTGAGATATTAATGCAGAAGAATTCATGTATTGTTATGGCGATAAACATCTGTCAAAAGCTTCTGGCTTTCAAGAGAACTGTTCACTCTAAATGATAAGTCATTCACATAAAACAAAAATGATCTGATAATAAATTAAAAAGAAAATGCGGATGAATTCTCAGTATTCCCCAATCTTCCTTAAAATTTTTTTAGGCCCTAAAAGTGCTAAAATAAGCCAATCAAGATCACTTACACTGGTTATGAAAAAGATCATGTTACCTTAAAGATATGTATCAATACTGAAGGACAGAAGTGATTTTGAAGACTTTGAGACTCAATTTAAAAAAGGCTTGGACTTGGATACTCCTGGGATAATCAAATAAAAGAGGTTATACTTTTATGGATAAATTCATGCTATTACCATTTTATTAAGAAAGTTTTGTGGATCTCCTTTCAATGCAGATATTCTTTGCCCCGCAAAAGCTATTACTAAATCAATGTTGGTTTTTACAGAGGCTGGTGCTTCAGAATGAAACAAGCCTTTTGTTTTCCTTATCAAATCTCATGCTAACAAATCTCTTTAGGATTGTTATCTGGTCTGGTAAGCCCCCTCCATGGATTCTCCCCTTGCTATTCTGAGCTTGTGTCTATATTAAATGAACAAAAACAGAAATGGTGATGGCATGGGCCCAAACAGAGAGACAGAGGCATGTTTTGGCCATCCACTATATAAACATAGAGTGTTATTAGTCAAGAGAGGTTAGATCATGCTGGCCTAAATCTCAGTGGTTTTAACAACAACATTTTATTTCCCGCTCATACTGCACATCAACTTCTGTTTAGCGGGCCTCTGCTTTAGGTTTCCAGGCCCTAGGACCTGAGCTAACCAGCCGTCACCATGGTAACTTTAACAGTCACAGCGGGGGGGATCCAGGAGCTGTAGTATCACCCAGTGCTTTTTTTAATGCTTCTGTTTACATTTCACAGGCCAAAGCTAATCACATGGCAGCCCTTCCGTTCCATGGGGCGGGTACCAGAAGTAAAGGAGAACCAGAACCCATGGACAGTTTAGTGGCTCATGCTTCACTTGCTTCCCACACATGGAAGTGAAGCTTTGACGAGTCTTTTTGTTGTCCAGTTGGTAGCATGACCCATCCATACACTGAACAACATCTCCCTGTTACTTTACTATCAGCCATTGCAACGGTTGTGGAAGAGAGATGATCAGGAAAGAAATGGTGAGGGGAAAAGGATTCACAGTGATACTCAATGACTATGCAAGAAGAAAAACAGTGCTGAGGGGACAGACAAAATATATTTAAGTGATCTTGAACTTCTTCAGAACTTGTCTGGCTAGAGATGGCAAATAGGTTTTACTCGACATGTACGCTGAATGGTGACGGCTTCCTAGGGTACTGTCTTAGGAAGGATTCTGAGCTTGTGTCTGTATTAAACGGCCAAAAATGGAGAAGACTACGGCAGGGGCCCAAACAGAGAGGCAGAAGCATGTGTTGGCCAGCCATTATTTATACCGCTCACTTGAACGCTGAATCACATTCTGTGTATTCTTGTTACTTACACTGAGCTTTCCTCTTTCCCATTCACCAAGTACATACATTTATAGATAGTAATATTATTCTCAATGGGTACCTAATAAATATTTGTTGAATATTTACTTGGAAGAAACATAGAACAATTGGGTGGTTTACCTGTCTAGGAACAAAGAAATCTCTGGGAAAATTAAATTTTGGTAGCATATCACTTACATATTCTTTAGAATATCTGTGAATATTAGGCTAAAATAATTATCACAAAAGCTATTATTTACTAAATATGTCCGAGCTACTTCAATAATTGTTTAATGTGTATGGGTCTAGTTAAAGCTCAGAGGAATCTTAATCAACAGTCCTCATTATCATCACTAAATCAGAAACAGAAAGTCACTTCCTTACATATAAGAGACAAATTTTGTTCTCTATTAACATCAGGACTTATTTTAATGGCATCACCTACTCTAAGTCTAGACAAACAGATTTCTGTAACCAGTCAAGCAGATCAAGAAGGAAGACCTGAACAAATGAAGTTAATATTGAACTGGATTTTTTTCTACTCATTTCAATACTTTATATATGTAGTTGTTCTCATGCTAGCAGCCAGCAGATGTTAATTTAAGTTTGTTGTGGGAGTGAATAAATGAACAAATAAAGTAACTGTATGAGTTGATAGGTGATACTCAGAGGAGATTATTTAATATCTCAAGATGACCCTGTTTACTCTCTATAACCATAATTTTAAAGCAAAAAATTTAACAGTAAATAACATTATCTTTGATCAGACTTAAAAACTAGGTTAAACAACTAAGGCATGGTCATATGTTTGTAATACACATACATGATAAAGTCAGACTCTCAAATTAGGAATTGTAAATATTCTAATATATATTGTCTTTTAGATATTATTAAAAAGCTTACAATATACTTTTAGCTTATGAAATACATGTCAGTATAAGACCAGCTTGCTTTTTTGCTGGACCACTCCTTTGGTAATTTAGAATCATTTTTCAGATGAGATAGAAAAAAAGGTCTGGCCTTTAATAAAGGACAATTTATATTAGCATTTAATGCATATTGAGAATGATGGAACTGTGTGTGAAAAGGAATCTATTTGTGAACTCAAATAGGCATCTTCAGAGACCTATTGTGGTTTATACTAGAAAACTGGAAGGCTATGTGGAAAAAAATGACTCATGATCTATCAGCATCTGCCTGGCTTCCCTGGAAACCCATGTATTAATAATAATCAGATGATGTTTTACATGATGAGCAGAAAAGAAATCTGAAGTTTTTTTCTGGAACAAAACCCAAAGTAGTCTGTTACTCTGTAAGTATTTACTGAGATCTTAAACAGTGCCTGATGGGCATCAGGAGCTGCATTTAGACAGTGGAGGAGGTTCAGGTTTTCATTCTAAGTATGATGCTACTAGGCAGAATGGGCAGGTTCTAGGCTCTTATGTTACTATTGTTTTTGCCAAGGAAAATAAAAGATAGAACTTTCTATTCCCATCATCTTAAGGTTTCAAGGATATTGCCAGTGTGTCTGTTGTTCTGAACTATTTTATGTTAACTTTTTATTTTATTCATAAACCATGAGTAATTGCTTTTAAACCTTACTAGATTTTATTTGGAAACACACTCATTACAATTCTTTAAAATACACTCCATAAAAACTTTAAAAGTGATAAGCAGAAAAGAAATCTGAAGTTTTTTCTGGGACGAGACCCAAAGTAGTCTGTTACTCTATAAGTATTTACTGAGATCTTAAACAGTGCCTGATGGGCATCAGCAGCTGCATTTAGACAGTGGAAGAGGTTCATGCTTTCATTCTAAGTATGAAGCTACAAGGCAGAATGGGCAATCTTAAAATTGAGATAGAGTTACTAATCTTCTGTGGCATTGGCACAGATACTGTGCTATGAGAAGCCAACAGCTGAAATAAAGTTTTATTTTCTTCATAGATTGACAGGCTACTGCTTGAAAAGAGGAATGCAGATTTTGTGTAATCTCAAAGGGTCACAGGTATGAACAAAGCTACATTTTAAGTTAATCTTAGAAAAAGACCAATTTCAGAGGCAAGAACTATGGGTTATCTCTTCTGGTGTCTCAAAAAAAAAAAAAGACAGCATTGTCTATGCATCTGGAATATAAAAAAGCACTTTAAAGTCCCTGTGCACATAGGAAAATCATCTATTTAACATTTTCCTTAAATAAAACAGTACATTCAAATGCATGATTTTCTAACTAGTATATGTCTCTACATTAGACCTAGAGATGTATACAGAATAAAATGGGTTTTGGAAAGTGTGAAAACTGAATAAATCAAAAGATGCCAGAGTAGTAGAATGCATTAAGCTATTTAGAGTGGCATGTTTCACCAAATTATGATATTGCATGAGAAGTTTTGCATGGTTGTCCAAATGAGCTATTCACACATTTTCCATTTCTACTTTCACTTTTGGTTAAAAACAGATGCGCAAAGACAATCATTTCATGCATATAAAGAGCTCACACGGAGTCTACACTGAATACCAGCTGTCTTTTACTATCCATTTCATGTTTGTGCTACAGAGTCAGAAACCTCAACAGAAACACATTCTCTCTTGATTTATCAATATTTGAAGAGCGGTAAGCTCTCACGAAATATTTGCTGAATGAATCCTTCTGAAATTCTGCACACAATTCTGCCTTTTACTTTATTTGCACCACAGTTACAATCAATTTACCGATCTCATAAGCTAATTTATTAAGGCTGCAAGTAACAGATGAACAAACTAGAAATGATTTAAACAGTAAAGAAAATGCGTCATGTCATACAGCAAGTCTGGAGGTAGAACTTTCTCTGGGCTGGTTAACTGGAGACTTTGAGATGAAGTCATGGGTCTCCACCTGTCTGTTCTGCTAGCCTGGATGTGCTGGCTGCCGTCCTTGAAATGTAATAGATGGTCCCAGCGGCTCCAGCTATCTTCCCCTCAAAGGGTTAGTTTCAGAGGCCAAAAAAGGGCTTTCCTCCACAGGATTCTCTTTTAAAGGAGGCAGAAACCTTCCTGGAACCCCCACCCCACCCCTCCACCCCTAAGCAGGCCTTCTCTGCGTCTCACTGGACAGAATCTGGGCACATTCCCGGGCCTACTCTTGTTCTGGCAGAGGGAGGGGAGTTACCATGACTGGCTCACATTCACACAACACACTCCCCAGGCTGGGGGTGGCTGGGCCTCCCCTGAGCCCATGTCCACCTATCAGGGTTCTGTGAGTAAGACAAAAGGGTCAGGAAAGCAACTGGAGTGACCACCCACGGCAGGCATTGAACAACTTGTGTGTTTGTGTTTTTAATGCAAGTTTGGAAGGTCATTTGACATACACACATTCAACCAACAGTTCCTGAGTGGGTGCCACTGAGACATGGACAGGGCGCCATACCACTGCTGAAATGAGAAATGTGAGGGGACACAGGTCTTGCTCTGAAAAGGGCTTTACATTCTGGTGTAAAGGGACGTTGGTGGAAATCTGTCCTTCTATGCTTGGCATGTAACAACACAAGAAATGTTGGTCGTATTAAAGCGAATTTTGTGAAGAGAACTTCTCTGACTTATTCAGCCCTCAATCTCTCTCTCCTTAGAACAATCTGTTAACATTTCCTGGGTGTTCTTCCTGTCTATTATCCAGCATATAGAAACAAATACCAAGGACATCAGATGGGAGGACTTGACCTCCAGCCCCTGGGGGCTGCATCTCAGTCCACAGTAGCCAGACATCAGTCCTCACCTCCTAGCTTCTCCAGCTCTTTTTTCAATCTGGTACTCAGCATAGTTTCCATCATCATCCTGCCTGACCCCTCATCTACCTCCACTACAAAAGAAATGACCATCCTTCTAATTTGTAATCTTCACAATCTCCAAATGCTTAAACATGGAAGTGTTCAATAAACAATAACTGTGTGGAAATCTTGATCTTCTCTCTCACCTGTGAGACTCTGAGGCTGCCTGACATTTGTCTTACAAAGACTTATTCAGCTGACATTGCCTATATCCTTATCTTAATACCATATACCAGGATGCTAACTTACACAAGGAAGCGCTGAAGCCTTATATAGCTGTACCCATTAGAGCCTTACTGAAAGTGCGTGCACAATAATTAATTGTATGATAGGAGCCTTGGCATTTGCTAAACAGGCCCTTTTATAAAGGTGTGTCACATTTATATCTCTACAGAGATTTAAAAACTAGCACAGTGGCTATTACTGGTCCTACTGATAATAACAGGATAGAGGCATTTCTAGATTTTAAAAAAATTAATGGTGTACCTGTCTTGTGAATGAGTTTCAGCCTCGGACAAGTTCACTATGGATTCAGTGAGACCAAAGAATGACAATGGAACATTCTTGGGGTGAAAGGGTTCATACCCAACTTTATTCCCATAGTGGCAGGTCAATCACTAGAATCCTGTCCACTCAGAGTGAGTCTGCACGCAGCAAGGTGGTCTCGGCCTCTGGGTGTCTCTGCCCCTGCAGCTGTCTCTGTCTCTGTACTCAGTGCTGCCATTCCAGTCTCTGCTCTCCTGCAGCCTTGCAGCCCTGCCACCATGTCACCCAGAGCCCTGGGCAGGGCTCTTTATATAGAGTCAATAACAATGCATTGCCCACACATGTGTAGTGAGCAAGCCGACCAGGGACTGGTGAGAATCCTGGCCACAAGAACCTTCACTTTCTTTACAGTACCTTATGATGATACAGTGAGGACTGGAAGTAAGTATTCTGGGAGTTAGAAATTATGACAGAAAATTTCACATATGCTATTTTATTGATTTTGCCTGGAACATTCATTCTTTTCCTGTTCTACATTTCCCAGACTGGAAGCTTCTGGAAAATAAAGATCGAATCTCATTCACAGTTTCATCAGAACCTAATAAGAGGTAATAGGAGACTTTCAATAAATACTTACTGAACAAATGAATGAAATTCAGAACATTCTTGCAACAAGATCCTTACGTGCATTCACATTTGAAGAAGCAGTACCAAAGAAGTTAAGGCAACCAGTCCATTTATTGACGGAACAGATTAACTGCAGTTTTGAAAACAGGACTCATAAACCCTACAAACTCATGACATCTGCTCTTGTTAGACCGCTTCTGTTACCTAAAATGTCTTGTTGGGGGGATGCCCAATTCATGTCATACCAACCTCTCTATGAAGAGAATTCCAGGGGGCACCTACGAGGTCCCGTTCCTCAGGGGTGAGCTACAGACAGCCAAGCCATGTTTGCACCGCATCATTGGGCCCCTGGATTTCTTATGCCCTTGCACATTCTGTCTGCTGTGGTATATCCTTTTCTTTCCCCAATTTTATGCCTCAGTTAATAAACTCATCCCTGTGTTTCAAATGCATAACACAGTGTGATGCTCTAAGTTGAGGCCCTGTAATAGCTAAGAAATAAATTATTGAATGAATTTAAAAAATACCCTGTTCCTTCTAATCAACCAAGTTCTGCCACATTATGACTTGGATCTATTTAACCATAAACTATTAACATACTTATTTTGCATTTGTCATTTTGTGTGAAGTACAATGGTACATCATACCATTATGGGGCACAAACACAAAAGCCATAAATCCTAACAGAGCAAGGTATAGAAATCAAACATAATTTATCCTGAATGCCAACTCCAAAACATTATGAGACTTCCAGGATTACTACATTGAGAAGGTTTCTAAGACCACAGATGCTCTGGGGGAACTAACACATACAATCATTTATATCTATCTTGGACATGGAGGAGAATAAATAGCCACTCATATTATATTTGCCACACCTATTTTAAATGGGCTAATATGAATGAGGTGTTTTTTTTTTTTTTAGTAAAGTGTGTTCAAATGGAGTGTTCTGCACTACTTTCTAACTGTATGTCTTTAAGAGAGATCACCTAATCTAGGCGGCAGTTTATTCATCTGTAAAACAGTGGTAACATTAACTTTGTGGGATTGTTAAAAGGATCCCCTTAAAAAAAATCAAAATATTTTACAAAATTTAAAGCAGAAATGATAGAAATGTCTTTTAAACAGACACACAGAAAAATAGCAAAGGAGTAAACAATGAATTCTACACAGCAAACATTTTAGGAATTTAGAGATTGGCAAGGCAGCTTTTTAGCCAGATTTATTGCTTCAGAGAGTACAGGTAACATACATAATAAAATGTAGAAATGGAGACATATACTTAATATTTTAAATATGGCTTTCCTTGACACTATTTCTAGAAAGGTTAGGCCCTGGGGCTATTTCATTAATTTTTTTCTAATAAACTTGAGATGACTGTCACTGTCAATATAATACACGGAAAATATAAACACCATAAAGTGTGACCTGATTTTAGCTATTTAATCGGCCAAAGATATTACAATTTATAGATAGCTCCTAAATGAAAATAAAAACTGGAATAAACTTCCAATCTAACATGAATGAGATAATATGCATGACAAAGCAGATAAGTATTAATAATAGCAATAATTATTTTATTACATCACAGCTGTATTTTGATAGGTACCTTGGACACACCAGAGAACACAATAAATGTTTCTATAATATATTGAAAACTGCAATGGAAAACATATTTTCCTACTGAGATCTAGGGAAATGACTACATTTTAAAAGTACTAGACTTAGTATATATCATATGTTATACTCCATTTTTCTTATGCCTCTACACAACTGCCAGGTTTCATATCTATCCTAATATTATACAACTGAATGAATGAATCTATACTAGTTTCAAAGAGACAAGACCATTAATGCCAATATAAAGGTATTGAATTCATTATATTTTAACTTCAGTTCTGGGGACTTGTGTATAATCTGAAATTAGTAAAAGAATTGAAATCTTGGATTTAGGGGTCTATTTTTCTAGAGGAGTTTTAGGGCAATGCTACTCAGAGTGCCTGGCTGCTATGTGATGAGGAGCTTGAGTTAGGTAGAAAATAAACATATAGCTTCCTTCATGAAAAAAATTCCCTACTACAAAGAGCAATTTTAGCGAAATGTACTCAGGGTGATAATTAAGCTACATTTGGTACAAGTTCCTTATCTTATTGTGGACTAATAACAAAGGGTTCCTGGCAATGGCAGCAGGTCCACGGATCCAAGTTGTACAGGTCCAGGGAAAACTAGGAATGGATTGGTTCTCTTCAGTTTGACCTACTGGGTCACTAGTTGTATTAGCTGGAGATGTAATCTAGAACTTCCTTGAAAAACAAAGTTTTGAGAAACAAAAGGGAAGGGTGGCCTGTTCTTACATGCATACTATAGTAGATTTCATTTGTTGTCCCTGTTCTTCACCTTTCTGGTTTCCTCACTGATGTTGTCATAGTACTTCTACAAAGAGTCCATCACTTCATTTTCCTGCCCCACTGATGCCAGGCCTGGGAATATGACTTGATTGAGACAACAGAGCACAGGCTTGTTTGCCAATTCTGAGCCCAGGCCTAGGGTGCTTGCATTGTTCAACTTTTTGTGCTTCTACTCTTGCCATGAGAAGCACATGTATTGTAGAGCATATTAGGCCAAGCATGAGACACATGGAGCAGATGTGGACCCAACTTGATTACAGGAGTTAACACCATGCAAGCCTAGTTTAGGACTGTCATACTCATTGGACCCTAGACACATGACCAAGAAAAAATCATTTTTATTTTAAGGAACTGGGTTTTAGGACAGTTGTTACACAGCTGATTCTGCAAGTAGCTAACCAACACGTAAGTGAAGAGCCATTCTAAGAGTCAAGGTGGAGGAGGGTTCAGCAGTGGTGGAGGAAGTGAACTCACACCCTGGCTGTAGGCACGGTGAAAGGCGTATCAATAACTGGGTTAGGAATAGCACATTCAGATAAGTGTTAAAAACTCCTGATTTCACAAGTGCTGAGAATCCCCCTCAGAGCTCTGATACAAGGGAAAAAACATCCTTCCTTATTTTCTTCCCCAGTTAGTAGAGCAAAGAATAAAAACAAAATGCAACATGAAAAGATTAGAAATTTATTAACAAAAGAAGAATTTTCAAAGTGGGATATAATAGACTTTAACCACCTAGCAAAGAGGACGCACAGATGCATGCTGGCTGACATATATAAGGTCATACTTTTCACTTTGCTTTCTTAAAATAGTTATGTTTACAGGACAAGTGGAGTTCTTACTCCACATTGTGGACTCAACTGGTTTCCTACTGTTCTTTGTATTCTCCTTTCAAGTTCTAATTTAGTGGATCCCATTAGTACAGTGTTCATGATTGATATTTGGTTTTAGTAGAGAGACAACTGCACTAATTTATATCGCTTCTGTGAGTAGCCAGGACACACAAGACTGCTGACAGAATGATGCTTTCATAATGATTATTTAGAGAGTCATATTACATTAACATGTATTTTTTGTAGCATTAATAAGGAACAGCTTTTACCTCTTCAATTTCCTGGGTCAATTTCCAAAATACTTGGTCCCAACCACACTGTAAGAAAGAAAAAACCTGTCCCTAAAATTTACAAAAATACAAGTGAAACAATGTTTTATCTTGGTTTCTGTTTTTACATTAAACCAACATTTAGTGTACATATCTGAACCTTAACAAATATCTAGTTGAGATATGTACACACACTAAATTTACAGGCTGTTTTTTTCTTGTTAAAAATGTCCTAGATACTCTTCAGATTATAACTATATGGAAATGTAAAAACTGTTTTTATTTCTTCAAAGGCTTATTGGTTTATACTTCCAGTTAGTCAAAAATGAAAACTACGGAACAACTATTGCCCAAATGAACAAATTATGTACACAAACCTTTGATTGAGCAACCACAGCCAAGCTCGGCAGTGGTACACTTAATAAAGTGGTGATAGCCATTTTGGGGGGCTACCTTGGGGTGAAATGTTCCACTTTACATACCTTTGTATATAATTAACAATCTGCTGCAACTATGACCTTAAATATCTTCTGGAATAAGGTAAAGTTAGATAATTAGAATCTCTAACAAATAACAGCTGCAAGATGCACAACAGAAATGTCTTCTGAGCAGTGTTTTATTTACATCTTTCTGAGCTATAAGTTTCTTTGCTCCAGTACATTTCTGATAGAATGTCAGCCATCCTGTCTTTTCAGGGAGCTCTTGATCTCAAGAGATTCAGTTGTTCTTTTGCAATTAAGGCAGAATTTCTTCCAGCTCACGCAATTCACCAAAGACAGACTTATATAATCATTCCAGAAATGCTATCTACTGGGCAACATCTCAGAAGTGTGGATTTTGAGTACAAGGGGAAAAAAAAGACAGCCCTGACTCTTTAATGAATAGTTCTGGCTTTTTCATTAAAAAAGCACACTATCCATTCTTCATAAATTTCACAATTTCTCCTAATGTCTGGTCTTCATATCATGTACAGACAATCCTGTTAAGAAATGTCACATATCTTTTCCATGAAACACATTATGTAGTCACAGAATAAAGATTAAGTAAAACATAACCTGAAAAATTTGCCACACTGATAGAAGCTCAGCATTTCTCTTCCCACAGTGAATTACTATTTCAATCACCATGGACTCTCAAATGGAATGTCATAGCTTGGAAAAGTGCCTGTTACAGCTTACACATTTGCTGAAGAAATTCTCTTAGAAATGATATCCTTACTGTGTCTGAAAGTCAAATTCAGAGTGAGGGTATTACAGCCTGCATCTCTAACATTAGCTGTATTTTAATATACAGACATTGCTAACCTAAGAAAAAACAAAGGTGTACATGCTTGGGACACTCTGACTACTGTCAATATGATCCAAAATCATTTCTTCAATGTCTTTGCTTTCACCAACCTCTCACACATGTAAGCATATGCGCCATCGGTATAACATTAACTAAGGCTCTGAGGAGAAAGGTTTCACATGAGGGAAGCAGTACTTTCCTTTGGGACCCTATTGAACAGAAAATTCTCAGAAAATACATAATTTGGCTTTTAGTGTCAAGGACTTTTCGCTTTGGGCTATAAATTTTGATGAAAAAATAGGTAAATCAAAAGGATTAATATCTCCAACTCTATACTTACTAATATATTTGAATATAATACGGACATATTTGAAAATGAAGCATTACATATCATGCTGCTATTCCATCCATGTTGGTCAGAGAATACCAATTTTCTTCAAAGAACCACAGTAAGTCAACTGGATTGCACACAAATAACTGGTATTTGAGTCAGTGTCTCTCTAATGTTTGCTAATATTGTCAAAACAATGAAAGATACACATAAGGCTGCTGTCAAAAATGTGCATACAAATTACCTATCTGCACATATAAATGTAAAAATCTGTATAATCTCTACTGAAGTACTGATCTTAAGAAGTCATGCCCAGAATATGAAACACATCCTTAACCAAGTATCATAATGTGATTTTGCCTTAAAATAAGTCCCCAAATCATTGCCAGGTGGATTTCTCAGGAGCCAACAGAATATAGACATTGAGATCCTTCTTGAAAATGTGAAGAAATTCATGCACAGAACTAAAAATGTCTAAGTAGGAAGCTGAACCTCTCAGTATATCTGAAATCCATGCCCTTGAGACTTACTTTAAACTGGATGCCTGCTATGTTACATTATATCTTGTAATCATCAAATCTACAAAACCATGAGATTTACTAACAAGGCACTTTCAAATCTGAATCAACCAATTTAGAGCAACAGTTGAAGACACTGTTATAGAATATGTAGAGTTAAGCTACACGCCCACAATGAATCCTGATCCATGTACCAAGATTTTGACCAGATGGAATGAGGTGTAAATCCATTATGCTTATCTTTTCATATTGAATTGCTTGAGACTCTAGATGAAGTCATTTGAGAAAAACATCCACAACAGAGTAATAAACATGTAACTCCCCTCACTCCAGATTCAGTTATGGTTTATTTCTCCTCAGATGCTACACTGAGACAAGGATATGGGTGCAGTGAATCTTAATTTGGGAGATCATTCCGGGAGGCAAAAGTGAGAAAGTGGATAAACTGAGACAAAGCAGGGAGAAAATCTAACACATTATTACTGTTGGCAACACGGTTCAACCCCTCTAAGTAACCATACGGAAGCTCCTTGAGAATTGCCCCACAGAAAGAAGGAGGAGGCTGGGGAATTGATCCCCAGAATCCCATCTTCCACTGCTTGAGAGTTGCTTCTGGTTGCGTTAAAGCTCCAGCACTTCAAGCAGAAGGGGTCTGAGCAAGCTGCCGGGAGCAGAGTACCCCAGCCACCAGGTGCAGGGAAATAAATGGAAGCATTTACAGGAACCCCAATGTGGGCTCAGGGAGCTGAGGCGGGGCAGCCACACTACCTGCTTCAAAAGTACAAGCATCACAAAAGCTCGGCTTTGTTTATCCAGCAGTACTGTCTTTCCAAAGAGCTCATAAACTTTTCCAGCCACTGAGAAGCAGAGGTAAACTCTTTTGGAATCTGCTTTCTTCAGTTCCCCATTTCTCTCGGCTGGGTCCAAGTCACCTGGCAGTCAGGTCACGTGGGGACGTTCTACAGAGTATTTTTGCTCCCTATGCCAGGGCAATAGGGGGAAACGTTAGAGCTGTGCTCTTGCTGCTCCTGCCATTAGTGCTTGTGCTTCTGACTCCATGGCTTAGGCTGTCACACTCTCTTCTGACCTCCAGCCAGATGAATGCCGAATCAGGAGAGGCTGGTCTCCGAAGTGAACACCCCACAGGTGTGGCTCTTTGCGAGGACCCTCCAGACTACACTCCCTTTGAACTCTCACCCTCCTACTTTGATACTAACCTACACCATCCAGGAAGGAAGCCTGCCCTTTGACCACACGTCCAAAGCATCAGAGACTTAACTGTCCTCTAGTAGTCTCAAAAGTGACATTCTTACACCTCCAGACACATCGTTGAGGGCAGGAGAACAACAGGGGAAATTCTATTTGTATTTATTTTAACTGATCCACTTCAAATATCAATCCTCATATTTTATAATTTTATACAGTACTACATACAGTTTATAAACCTATATATACATGTTGAGGGCATAATCAAAGTGTTTTATTTAATTAATGAGGTGCACCATCAAAAACGTTTGAAGATCCTGCTCTGAGAGATCACGTCTGTGATCTGTGTCCCACAGCCACAGGATCACTGAGCCCTGTGAAAATGCCAGCTCTTCCACAGAACTGCTAGATGGCTGCCACTGCCTGAGCTGAGGACACCCCTAGGTTTGCAAACCTCATGGCCTCATGGGTTATACTGTCCAGGCCGAATGACTCTGGGCATCCAGTCTGAGTGGTAGATTTCCTCAGTTCTGTAATTTAGTCCGAGGGTTTGGTTAAAACAAAGAAAAAAAGGACTTTGAGGAACCTGTGGTATGAGGCTTGACATTGTTTCAGCTAACACGTACCTTGTCCACAATAGCGGTTGGTTCTGAAACATAATTTATGGGAAAGACCATTACTTACATTCTCAGCATTGGCAGTTTGGCTGCACACAGCATATTCACAATACTATTGATTTACTGTGTAACACTTCTCCCCTCTTAATCATGGTGAACAGACTACCTCTTCATGACGTCGTCTGCTCAGTAATTCCATAAGCACCTGATACACAGGGACCTTGTTGTCTACTTTACTTTGTAAGAACACTTCGCAGACTGCCATGGTTAAAAACAGCACTGAATAAATTGTTGAACTAATGCACTATTAGGGGATTTACTTATTAAATTTTTGAAGGATACTTCCTGGTTTTGAAACAGATTTGGTGATCAAGTCTTGCTACTATCCTGGGCAGCCCAGAGGACAAAGTTAGAGGGAACAGCTCTAAAAGTGCAACAGTACCCAATTCAAGTCAATAAGCAGTTACAATTATTCTACACAGTTTCTTCAGGATTTATAATCCATCCTCTGTTACTTTTCTAGGTTGTTAATTACTGTTTCTACTCATGTGAGGAAAAAATAACTCAACTTTGGTAGATTACTTTTCCATTTACAAGACAAATTCAAATTATTCATTAAATCCACATCAAAATCCTATGGAAAATAGATTACTGTCATCATCCCCCTTTTATGTAAGAGGATAATAAGGTTCAGATAAATTAATGCTTTGTCCAAGGACATTCAGATAGTAAGTGACAAATTCTGGGAACTTAATCTACTTTTATGACTTCTAAGCCACAACAGGCTATTTTTGCTGATTTGTGTATCTTATCCACTTCCTGCGTGTGTTTCCAGAACTGCAGATATAAAATTCTGTTGCTTTATACAAGGGTAGAATAAAATACCTTGATCAAATTTTTGGTAATAGTTTTTGAAGATACCTGTATTCTGTTGACTTTCTTTTTGGTTATAGAGGCACACTGAGCAAATACTTTCAAAGAACAGAACCCACCTCATTCTTTGTAAGAAATGATTCACTTAGAGCCTATTTTGTTAAAAAGTATGGAATGAGGTTTTCTTTTTTTTCTGTGAAATATCTTGTATCTAAGATGATCCTTGTTATTTTAGATGAAAATACTCAGTTCATTAAAGGAATGATCTTACCTGGGACTTTAAAAGGGAAGGCAGAGACCCAAAGCTAACTGCTGGATGAATCTGCTATATATCCATCCCAACAAACACTAATTGCATCTTCTACGTGTCACTGTTTTGTTGTTTTTTGGCTTGTTACAAATACAGGCATTAATGACTCTGTTTGCTTTAAACTTTTCTGTAAAGAAATAGTCTGAGAACCCAAGTTGAATATCACAAAGGATAATTACAGTGCGGCTCCACTTTTTTCATTTTGATCTAATGCTATAATACTTCATGTTGCATAAGCAGTAATTTACCAGTTATCCTTAGAACATTCAGTCCAGTGTCTCCTAGCCACAGGCATGGAGGGCCCACCACGTTACATTCTGGATGCAAAACACTGCAGTAAGAAGATAAAGCAAAACCCAGGTTCTTCAGAATTAATAGCGTTTTAAGTTGCTTTGAAGGAAAATAAGGAAATACAGAAAAATAAGAGATTCAAAAGCAGTTTTGTCATGGTTGCCCAAGACATTTCTGTTCCATTTCATTTACAGTTTATAAAGAAAAAAAAACAATCAACGATCCTATCTTTTGTCTCTTCAACATCAGAAATTGGGTCTCTGATTTTGAAAGCCAGGGTACATGGTTACTCTGATTAGTTCTTGTCCTCTGGAGGCCTCCTAAGAGAGACTACTTATGTTTTGTGAATAAGAAGCACTGAAATATTTTAACAATACACGAGTAAATAAGAGCATATCAGCAGTTATACGAGCTGAGTGAAATAGAATATATTCATAAGTGGAATGGAAATAATAATGGAACAAGGACGGGTATGGTAGTTCCACATCTCTCAGAACAGAGAGAGAGCCCATGGAGACATTAACAATCCAAAACCATTCTAATAAGAAAGAAAATGCTCTGGACCTGATAGGTGGTCTAAGAAAGAATTCTCCTTGTATGTAGGCTGCTAAATTTAATTTTTCTGAGAAAAATAGGTGAGTTGATTTCTCTTTTATTTGCAACTTAAAAAAAATCAAGCTTTTGTTTATCAGGCTTTGTTTCTCATTTTCATGGTTGGAATACAATTCAATTCTATTGACAGATGGGCTTTAGCCATGCTAATTACCATAGCGATCAATTAACTCAGCTGCTGTTTAGAATAGAGAAAGCTACATAAACAACAATCTGGAAATAGTGTCTTTTAAAACACAGTTGTAGAAACATCACCTATCATGCACATAATTCATGAAATATCCAACCGACCATGTGGTCGTGGTACAATGGGCTTCTAAAAATTTTTTTGAGATCTTTTCTTTTTATCTCTGTCCTGTTGGGAGACTAGCATACAACAACACTGCAAAGGCAGCCGAGCCCAAAGGGTCACCAATGATAAAGTCCCCTGACACGTAGCCGGTTTCGGGTGGCAGATTCTGGGGCAGACTGAATGCTATTCCTCTGTAGGAATAATACGAAAACTGGTTGAAAGCTTTGCATTGTATCATAGATAACAGGTGTAGTTCCATAAACAACTTCTTTAAAAAAGTATGATAACCACTAATTATATACCTTTGTATTAAAAGCTCCCACATGGACTTGGAAATTCCCGATGTAGCCTCTACCCATTTTCTAATAAAGTATCTCCACAGACTACAGACTGACATAAAGTATGACTGATGGGCAATGTAATGCCAATGTCTTGAAGGAATATTCACTAACTCTAAAGTAGGTAAGGGTGAAATGAGAGAAAGACCTCTGCAGATTTCAGTTCACACACTGCATAGGTGTTCCCGCCTGCAGTGAAGATGGCCTCTTAACTCAGTTAGACAGGGTCTGTACCAGAAAGCATCATGGCATTCATTCTGTCTGTATCTGTGTGGGTGACTGCGTGAATGAGGGTTGGGGAGACTACTTTTTAAGAAGGCTAGACTATTATTCCTTCCCTACACCAATTCTACCACTCTTCTGCATCCGTTCAGTTACAGCATCTACAGGGAAAAAAATAATGAACAGTAAAATGTATGTTTGTGTGAGGAGAAAGCAGTTGAGTGAGTTGTATTATGCACCAAGAAAAGGAATGTTCCTCTAAAACCACAAGGTAAAATTTAACAATAGCTGTGAGCAAATAATTTTTCCAGGGCCAACTCAGCAGGCACTTTCTCCAGTGAACATTTTGCATAGTCCTATCCACTCTGTGCACTCCCCCTGCCAAACAAGTCACCTTTACTTCTTTTAAACAAGCACAGCATTTTATTTATGCATCTAGTATGATTATTAATTTCTATTACATAAAATAACTCAAAGTGCATGAATCTATCTTCCCTAGTAGATGTCTTGTTCTTTGAAGGAGGAAAATGAGTCTTATCCTTCTGTCCTCAAAACCCCTTGTATACTGATTTGCTCCTACAAAGTGGTCATTAAATATTTACTATGAGAAATTATTAACATGTTTCTGAGCACATCTCCAAATGTCAGAAAACTAATTATGTAAATACCAACAAGTTTATAACTAAAATGCATTGATTATGATTTACTATAAAAGAGTAAACAATAAATGGTTTGAATGATTTTCCTCAATTGCAGCTGATTTCAAAACATAATGCCCTATTATCATTACTATTACTATTTCACCTTACATGGTTACACTCTACCTTCACAGAATGAATAGGAAAATTAAAACACTCCTCTTCTAAGGTACATTGAAAAGTAAGAAAAAAGTAACTGACAGACCACGAAGCCATAACTTCATTCTGTTTTTAATGTTACACTAAATTCATAAATCTATAAATGTTTCCCTCACAAATTATAAGTAAACTTCAAATTTTCAATAACAAGGCATTAATTCCAAAGACTGAAATAATTTTTATACGATTAAGACATTGGAAGGGACCACAAGTCGTAAAATAATAGCAGTAAACTTTCTTAAAAATAAGCAAATACACACATGGAAAGAATATACTGTGAAAAAGCAAGAGCTAAAATATCAGATTATTTTCAACATGCAATATAGGACTTAAAATGCATCTCTTTTCTTGATAAAATATTAAAACACCCATCTATAAAATATAACAATAAAATGCACCAAAAAATGACACAACCTTTTAAATTGCATGTTTAAAGTTCGAGAAAACATGTCCTGACTGAATCTGCACCTGGTCGTGCTCTCTCTTTATGTATGCGTGTGGACCAGGGGCTGGTTTTCTGTCCATGTTCCTTCTCCTTACGACGAGGAAAAATCACTGGCTGAGTTCTCAGCAGGTTGATGCTGATGAAATTCGTGGGTCTCATGAGTTTCTTCAATTACAGATTTAATATTTGTTTATACATTTAAGAGGTTTCAAACTTCTAATATATATTTATGGTGTTCAAGCTTCTAAGATGGCATACTAAAACTTTTCATATGTTTAGAGACCTCCAAACATACTAATAAAAGCTTAAACTTTCATTAGAACATTTTTCATGTGTTTATTAAATAATTAACTATCTGAAGAAATAAATGTTATTCATCTGTGACAGTTGTGGCACAATTTATGGTATTATTGCAAAAGAAATGGAAGAACAGTGGGAAAACTAGCTGTTTAAACTATAAGTATGGCTTTAAATATTCTGCATCTTTCCTAAGGTGCATTGAGAATCTCAAGCAATTATTTAACTGTCTCAGTAAGTCTTGATTATACTTTTTTAATAGCAGCAGCAGGCACATACTTAAAGAAAGGAATCCAAACACAGCAAATTAATATATTTGCTTAACATGGTTTAATTATTGCATATACTACATTATAATACTTATGCAGCTATTTTTTTTCTCTCACAGAAAAGACGTTTATTTTACTCTGGAAAGCCAGAGATGGAATTTTAAACATCAACTGACTGAACTAAGTGGAAGCATCAATTATCTTGATTTTTTGCTGCATTAAGTTTTCACAAAGAGGCAAATTATAAAAGGTATTATTGTGGATTTATTCCAAAAGATATCTTTGGGGTTATTTACTTGGCCAGTATGAAATCAGTGTCATCTTTTCTATTTTCTGGGTATTTAGGCTATACAATGAGAATTGATTTTCTGAGTGATAGCCCTGAGACCTTGCGGGAGTCTCACTTATCACAGAAAGATCCAATTATGTTCCTATATTACACTCACCAAGGAAGAAAGAGAATGTACATCACACACTCACAAAAATAACAAAAAAGAAAAGAACACCGAGAAAAGTTACAACAACCTTCAGTTACCTAGATTAGCACACCTAGATAATTCAGATTGCCCATTTCTCAGTGGCATGTAACTTTGGGAACTTACGATGTAAGAACATTTTATATGTGGGAGTCTTCACATATAAACCAAATGGTCTCCAAGTTTATTACATAATCAGACGAGGTTTGTATTTAAGATTTGGAGGTAAGATAATTATACATATGGCATTTTAACCACCAATAGTGATGACTGGAATGAAAGAATCAAACTATAAATAGAAGTGCTAAACTGCCCCAGGAGGCTGTGTTTATCTTTTCAGGTTCCAGGCTGTTTTGCAACAGAGGTTGAGGCCTGGATGGGTGGCTGGACCAGCAGACCCAAAAATGCCCTACCAATCCTGCCGTCTTCTGGTCTAAGGGACCATAACAGTTAACTGGCCAGAACTTGAGGCTTTTTGCTTTCCATTGTGCATTCTCAGTAAAGGGTAAAATAGTAAAAAGCACAAAAATGTGAAATGCCACTAAAAGTAAAGAATTACAGCAAGATAATACAACAAACCATGTAAAGCTTAATTATGTTCAGCATCAAGGCAATGGTAAATGAAATAAAAAGATGATAGCTTCTTGTGATGTGAACCCTGAATTCTTGCTTTGCCAAAAAAGAAAAAAACAAAGCTTATTCTATAGTAGTTTCATTCACTGTTTAAAAAAACAAACCCCCTAATACTACTTCTGAATTTATTAAGATTTTAAGAACAGACTATCCAAAACTGGTTGGTGGGATGGGTGGGAAAGAACACTGAATCTAAGCATCACTGGCTGCTCATCTGCGCAGAGTAATGTGCACGTGACACGTTTCACGTTATAATTGCCCCAATCTCAGGAGAAAACATTGATCTCTCATGAACTCATCAGGATGCTCAGAACAACTAACCACCTTTGTTAACTTAATATTGTTGGGTCAAGGACCATCCATGTCTATAAATAGTGAAAAATAGCTCTACAATAATTCATAATCAGGAAAATTACAATACTTTAATTGTAGGTTTTATTCCCTACAATTTTATAAAATCCTCCCTATCATGAAGTGCTGGCTCTCTAGGTAAAGGCTCTCGGTCAGGCCCTGCTTTCCAGGCCTTTGTTTCTCCGCCCTGGCCCAGCCCACACGGCTGCTTTTTCTTATCTAAGCCCAGCTCCTTGGGGAAGACTCCTCTGCCTGACAGCCCTCTCTACATTCAGTATTTGTTCTCCACATTTGTTCACTTCTCCTGTGCTGTGCTGACTTCGACAGTACTTTTTAACCCCCAACTTTGTGTCTGTGTGCGCTCTTTTAGATTCTAAGTTCCTGTAAGAACAAGCCTAGATTTATTGTTCATCATGTGTGTATCCCCAGAGTTTAGCACACCTTTCACACACATTGGACATTCAGTCAACATTTCTAATATAAGAAGAATGTAAGTGTAAAAACCTGTTAGAGTAATGAGTGAGATCCAATCCTTCATCTGAGACAAATATGAGAAACAAAAGCAAAAAAAAACTTTAGGTTAATGCAATATCCTTCTCTCTGAATGGTGTAGTTCTTTGTTGAAAACTTGAAATAAAGAGGGGAGACAAGGCAGAGGGTGTTGACTATCTTTCGGTTCATAAGTAAACATATGTGGGTGGAAAGTCCAAGCCAGAGAGGCTCGAGCTCTTTACAGTGAAATATAGAGGAACAGAACTGGCTCTCAAGGATTCGACCCAACTGCCATTTTCCCTGAAGGACCTCTTCATCCTTACGCTGTGAGCCTCCGCTCTGGTGTAAGGTGGGGGCGTGGGGAGTGCCGTGCCCTAGGGTCAGAGAGGAGGCTTACATGCCCTCCAGGACATTAATGATGTATTTTACTACAGAACTGATGTCAAACTGGTCTCAAAGATTCATCTCTCACTCACTGGCTCAACGTAATGAGTTACCCATACAAGGTTCTTTTGCAGTTCCCACATCCAATGGATAAACACATTTTGTCCATTCTACTCAACAAACACTTTTAGTCCCCACTGCTTCCACTTTAGTTGTCCCTAACTTTTCAGACTATAGCAACAGTTCCCTCTCTGAGCCATACAGAAAGTGTTTCTACCTGGCCCTTCAAATGTCACAAGAAATTGCTTCCTTAATTTGATTAAATGAAAAAAAAAAACCACAATTACCTGATTCAAATCTTTCCCACTTCCTTTCCTTTCTCTTTTTTCTCTTTTGGTTCTCTCCTTTTTTATATTTTTTTTTGAGGGAGTATTCTTGCTTATTGGTAATATTTAAATTCCTTGGATTTATGCATGACTTTTTATAAACTGGCTCCAATCATTTATTCCAGCTTCATATCCTGTCATTCAAATTCACATACAAATTTCTCCTGTTACAATGAATGTCTCACTTTTCTCTGGAAAAAACAGGCCTTGTCACAAATGTTTCACATGGACAGTCCTCAACCTTCAATGATCCACTTGTTTCTTCTTTAACTTAGAATGCTAAATATGTCTTTGTAAAGTATTGTGATCTAGTATGGTGATTCACCCATTTCTAAATATGTCTTGTAAAGTATTGTGATCTAGTATTGTGATTCACCCATTTCCCCGACAACCTCTTGCTACAGTGTGAGGTCATCAAGGACAGATGCCACGTGAGCTATCTTTCACACCAAGCAAGCACATAGCCTGATACTTGCCATCTAGGAAACACGCATTCACTGTTTGGGGAAATAAGTAACAGTACAGAGAGTACAATTCTCAAATGAACAAAATGAAGGTTAATATGTTGCTGAAGAGTTGAAACAATCTTTTTCATATTATGGGTTAAACAGGCTTTGAAGGGCCAGCCTTAGAATCTAATGGACTTTGTTTCTATGGTTGTGGGCATTCCAAGTTCCCAACAACACCTAGACAAATGAACCCGGGAACACAGCAGCTTCCACGGAAAAGCAGCAGGCACTGGGCTGGCAGGTGAGTGGCGGTGCCTCTGGGAGAGGCGAATGGGCCCAAACACAGACACCAGGTCCTGAGGAGCAGCCGAGCCTTCAGCAGAGACCGGCTCCGGTCAGCCTGTGAACAACCAACGCCCTCTGCCCATCTGGCCCTCCTGGGCCCACACCATGCTGGTCACTGTGCACTGTGTGCGGAGCGACCTCTCCGAGGTCACCTTCTCCCTCCAAGTCAGCCCTGACATTGAGCTCCACACCTTCCGCGTCCTCTGTGAGCTCCAGTCTGGTGTCCCTGCAGAGGAAATCCAGATCGTCTACATGGAGCGACTCCTCATGGACGACTACTGTTCCCTGGGCTCCTATGGCCTCAAAGATGGCGATGTTGTTGTTTTACTTCAGAAGGAGAATGTGGGACCTCGGCCAACTGGACCGATGTCAGGCCCGCCTCAAACTGATTTCACTGACATGGCCACACCTGGGACATCCAGCAGCGGGCCGCAGCACCAGCGTACACCATCGGCCCAGCAGGCCCATGGCCCGAGCTCCAGTGAGAGGGGGACAGCTGGACAAGGCCTCGACAGCCCCGCCTTGGTCCGAAGCATGCTGCTCTCTAGTCCCCACCATCTGTCCCTGCTGAAGGAACGCAACCCCTGTTTGGCGGAAGCCCTACTCAGTGGAAACCTTGAGACATTTTCTCAGGTCCTGATGGAGCAGCAAAGGGAAAGGGCCTTGAGAGATCAAGAGAAGCTTCACCTCTATTCTTCAGACCCGTTTGATTTGGAGGCACAGGCCAGAATAGAAGAAGAAATCCGGCAGCAGAACATTGAGGAAAACTTGAATTTAGCGATGGAAGAGGCTCCAGAGAGTTTCGGACAAGTTGTCATGCTCTATATTAACTGCAAAGTGAATGGACATCCTTTGAAGGCTTTTGTTGACTCAGGGTCTCAGATGACCATCATGAGCCAAGCCTGTGTGGAGAGATGTAATATGATGTGGCTGGTGGACCAACGATGGGCTGGGATTGCTAAAGGAGTGGGCACCCAGAGAATTATTGGCCGCATTCATCTAGCACAGATTCAAATTGAAGGTGATTTCTTACAATGTTCTTTCTCTATACTCGAGGAGCAACCCATGGACATGCTTCTAGGACTAGATTTGCTCAGGAGACATCAGTGTTCCATTGACTTGAAGAAAAACGTGCTGGCGATCGGCACCACAGGCACACATACTGCCTTTCTTCCCGAGGGAGAGCTACCCCCATGTGCTAGGCTGGTTAGCAGTACCGGGCAATCAGAGTCTCCAGACAAGGAAGTAGTAGATGCTGTTCAACACCCAGCCAGGCATTCAGGACGAAGAAAGCATTGAAATAGGTTATAAATATGCCACCACCTTGAGGGAGTCTCAAGTCCTGGAAAATTGTAAGAAATGGGCTCACTGGCAATGTAATCATTAAAAACATCTCTAACAACTAAACCTGGCCTTGGGACTGAGTTCTCAGATCTGTCACTATGTAAATCATGACTATCTGATCTTGGCCCCTCTTCTTTCCCCTTAAAAGATCACTGACCCTGATCCTGGGAAGGTTCTGGAGGCTCCATCAGCTCTCCAGGTAATCCGTGAAAGGAGACCAACCTCTTCCTTCAGAGACACTGTCCTACCAGATTACAGGATGGCTTGTCCAAACCAGCTGCAATTTTGCACAGTTCCCTTTCCCTGGAAAAAGCCATGGCTGCAGACCCTACTGGGCATCTACGTATAAGTATTTCAGATCAGCACTAACAATTACTTATATTCAGAGAAACATGTCTATTTTTCACAGATTTTGTTTTCTTTGGGAAAGGTATTAGAAATGGTGGGTCAATTGTATTCTTGATTTGATTAATATTTATGAATGTCTGTTTAGTACAGTCATTTGCTCATATTTTACATTTTCCCTTCCTCTGGACTCCCCTGGAGTTGCGTTCACTGCAATCTGCCTCTAAAGGCTAATTTGGCCAAACTTGACAAAGTGGATTTTTCTCCTAGGTTATTCAAATTAATGTTCTCCTTTCCCTGTATTCAGAGAAACCCTGTGAAACAAAAGTAATCAAGTAAATTTTTTATTTAAATTGCGGTGCTTCTTAGAAGCCTACTGATTGTATTATGGTAAAAGTGGGAGGTAGGGGTATGTAGTGGTTCAGGGCCCCTAATACTCATTTTAGTTAGATTATCTCTTTCTTAAAAAAAAACTGCTTTATATATTAAACTGCTACATAAATCATATTTAAACAAAGGGTTTCATTGTTAAAAAAACTTTTGAAAACTTCCGATTGAGAAGATCTCTAAGGCCTCATTCAGCACTGTGATTCATTCTGACAAAGCCTGTCTCCATTACTACTGATGGTGTGGAATGGAAGATTCTAGATTTAATTACAACCCTTGGCTAAAACACCGGAGACCAAAGGTTCAGTTGCCCAAGGCCATCAGACTCAGAGAAAATGTTTCAGGGCAATAATGCATCAAGACTGGTATTAGAAAGAATAATGGATTCAGAGTCAAGAAATGTATGTTCTGATTATAGCTCTGTATTTATTTTTTTTAATTTTGGTATCATTAATCTACAATTACATGAAGAACATTATGTTTACTAGGCTCCCCCCTTCACCAAGTTCCCCCCACATACCCCTTCACAGTCACTGTCCATCTGCATAGTAAGATGGTATAAAATCCTACTTGTCTTTTCTGTGTTGCACAGCCCTCCTGTACCCCCCACGCACTATACATGCTAATCATAATGCCCTCTTTCTTTTTCCCCACCCTTATTCCTCCCATCCCTCCCATCCTCCCCAGTCCCTTTCCCTTTGGTAACTATTAGTCCATTCTTGGGTTCTGTGATTCTGCTGCTGTTTTGTTCCTTCAGTTTTCCTTTGTTCTTATACTCCACATATGAGTGAAATCATTTGGTACTTGTCTTTCTCCTCCTGACTTATTTCTCTGAGCATAATACCCTCTAGCTCCATCCATGTTTTTGCAAATGGTAGGATCTGTTTTTTTCTTATGGCTGAGTAATATTCCATTGTGTATATGTACCACATCTTCTTTATCCATTCATCTACTGATGGACCTTTAGGTTGCTTCCATATCTTGGCTATTGTAAATAGTGCAGCAATAAACATAGGGGTGCATCTCTCTTTTTCAAACTGGAGTGCTGCATTCTTAGAATAAATTCCTAGAAATGAAATTCCTGGCTCAAATGGTATTTCTATTTTGAGCATTCTGAGGAACCTCTATACTGCTTTCTACAATGGTTGATCTAATTTACATTCCCACCAGCAGTGTAGGAGGGTTCACCTTTCTCCACAACCTCGCCACCATTTATTGTTGTTTGTCTTTTCAATGATGGCAATCCTTACTGGTGTGAGGTGATATCTGATTGTGGTTTTAATTTGCATTTCTCTGATAATTAGCGATGTGGAGCATCTTTTCATGTGCCTGTTGGTCATCTGGATTTCTTCTTTAGAGAACTGTCTATTCAGCTCCTCTGCCCATTTTTTAATTAGATTATTTGCTTTTTGTTGAGGAGTGTGAGCTCTTTATATATTTTGGATGTCAGCCCTTTATCAGATCTGTCATTTATGAATATATTCTCCCATACTGTAGGATACCTTTTTGTTCTATTGATGGTGTCCTTTGCTGTACAGAAGCTTTTTAGCTTGATATAGTCCCACTTGTTCATTTTTGCTTTTGTTTCCCTTGCCCAGGGAGATATGTTCATGAAGAAGTCAGTCATGTTTATGTCCATGAGACTTTTGCCTAAGTTTTTTTCTAAGAGTTTTATGGTTTCATGATTTACATTCAGGTCTTTGATCCATTTGTAGTGTACTTTGTGTATGGGGTTAGTCAGTGATCCAGTTTCATTCTCTTACATGTAGCTGTCCAGTTTTGCCAGCACCATCTGTTGAAGAGACTGTCATTGTCCCATTGTATGTCCATGGCTCCTTTATCGTATATTAATTGGCCATATATGTTTGGGTTAATGTCTGCAGTCTCTATTCTGTTCCGCTGGTCTGTGGCTCTGTTCTTGTGCCAGTACCAAATTGTCTTGATTACTATGGCTTTGTAGTAGTATAGCTCTGTATTTCTTAGGCAAATCAGTTCATGTATTATACAACTCAGATTTCTCATCTATAAATTGTTTTGAAGGGGGGAACCATTTTCAGGTTCTAAGAAACCATTTAAGTTGTTCTATTTTGCCAACAAAATCTAAAGCTACTCAAAGCATTCCTAAAGGCCTCAGGAAAAAAAAAAGATTCTCCTCTATAGTCACCATATCCATTCTTGGTCTGCTTTTTGGTGAGACTAATCATCTTTATAAAAAGAGTCACCTCTTCCCCTCTAGACCTCATCAGTTCACCAAACAGTTTTCTTCTTCCTTACAAGTGTTCCTATACTCATATTGCCCAACCTCATCTACATTTGCACCAATGCATGCACCCAGTAGAACTGCCAAAAATGACCAATGGCAGACTTATTTTTCACTTTTGTTTCTAAGTACTCAAGATAAATATAATTAGCAAAATGAAGGGAGAAATTCAGAGGAAAGCCAGGGAAAAACAATTAAATGCCTGCAATTTGATGGGAACTGACCTGATAAACATGGATTCCTTCACAGATAAAAATATACAAATGCCTCAGTATCTTCTGCTGGACTCAGTTTTCAGGTCCCTTATTCAAAAAAGTTCCTGATTTGCATATGTCACAAGACTGCTCAATGTCAAAGCTTAACGTATGTTCTATCAGGATATGTAATCCATAAAAGCCCATCTAAAAATCACTGAATCTTTAAACTAAAAGAGCTTTTGCACAATATCAAATCTGACTACATTCACCCTCCCTTCTCAAAGGAACATCCCTCTAAGATAGCTATAATGTTTATACCAGCCTCAAGTATAATACTTTGTTGCTCATTTTGAGCTGGATTCCATTATTCCATAGCTTTCAGTAAATTAGTCTTCATTCCTCCTTCTGCCAAGAACACATGTAATTTCTCTAGCCTGAGACAATCTTTTTAATATATGAAATCAATGCCATCTTAAACATTTTTCTTTGTAGGTTTTCACTGGATTCTATTCCTCCTACGATAAGTCTGGGATCACCTAAAACTTTCTGTCATGTTCTTTGGACATATCCCAGCTTATAAAAATATTACTTGAGTGAATGGATTGATAAATTAAAAATGCTTTTATTGAACTGAAAAGCAAATATCTCAAAGAAAAATCAATTGACAAATGAATTAAGCAATGCCCTTTCTGATTAATTTTTTGAGATCATTGTTTTTCAAGGCAGAAAGAATTTTAAAAATTCGTTCCATGATTTAAAGTCTTGCTTGATTCAGTCCTAGGTACACTTGAACAGATCCTAACCAATTAAACTTTAAATGGATTAGTTTTAGTAAAAGGCAATGTCTTTTGCATATCTACTATGTAAATTAGCGGTATGTAAGGTATTCTAAATATATGGCTGCCATTAATCCTCAGAATAGACCCTCAAAATAGTTATCATCAACCCCATTTTACAGATGGGAAATTTAAGACTCAGAATTATTATGAACATTCAAATGTCCAAAGCTCAGTGTTTTTAAACCTTTTTCTTGACGACAATGTACACTTTAGATGGAGACCCAGCTTCACATCACACACACACAAACACATGCACATACACAAGTCTATCTACCTACCAATTTATCCATGAAACAGAAAGATTCCTGAAATAATATGAAATGTTCTAATGTTTCCTAGTCTATCACTTTGAAAAATTATATTTTATGATATTAAAACTATTAGACATGTCACACTAATTGTATCCTACCAAGGTCTCCTGATCCACAATCTGAAAAACACTGATGAATTTCCCAGATTGCTGAATTCAAGGTTTTCCACTATGTAACTTGATTTACCTGACAGGTTTTAATCCTAGATATCAGTGCAGAATTGTTACAAAATTCCATGAACTCGAATTCTTGTTCCCGTTTGTGATTAAGCTGGCTACAGACAATGGAGAGCGTGGTCTCAAGTTTTCATAAATGAGCAAGATTTTAGTGTCAGGGTCTCTCCCTTGTTTAAGGGAATGTTTTCGTAATGCCAATAAACGACCCAAATACCTTGTAAGTGAAACAAAACCAAAGAAAACCTCTGGGAATTACCGAAACACTGCCAGTAAAAGTGACAACAGAGTAGCAGTAAGCAGAACACACTCAACAATGATTTATTGAACACCCATGAAGTAAGCCCTGAGCCAAGATTTTATAAACAAGGAAAGGAGTAAGTTCCAGTTCCAGACCTCAAGGTGCTTACAACCTGGTCATGGGGCCAGAAGAAAGACTTGTAATCAGCTAACAACAAAAAACATGGATGTGGAATAATGATATGTTCCTGCAAATGAAGGAATGAATTTTAAATCGGGGTTGTTTTCAAAATAAGAAGTTAGGAAATTCACTTTCAGTGTCTAAAATGACCATCGTTGATGCTGGAAAATAAGCAAACCTAGTCTCTTCTTCTAGTTCAGGCTGTTTATAAAACTTGTATCTATTGTTCAGAATTATCTGTGACTGGGAATTTACTACCTGGAAAATGATGAGCATAACTTTATTTTCTTTCTTCCCATTAGAAATCATGGAAAAGTAAACCATATGATGCAAGAAACTTAAGCTGTTTAAAATAGCAAGCCATTTAAAAAGCCCACGAAACCCTTGGTTTCGCCAAATGCCCATAAAATATCCATCTTAGCCAAAAGAAAATCACTGTCATTGATAAGCGGGCATTTCAGAACTATAGTAATGCATTCTGCTACAGTTAGCATGGAAGACTGATGTTGTCTGAGATTAGAAGATCATTAATTTTAACTTTTTAAAATACCAGGTTCATAAAATTTCTTGGTTCTACAGAAAAATCCACTCCTCAAAAAGAAAAAGCAATGGATGTTTATGTACGAATTCATGTTCATTGTAGGTACTAAATTTTGCCTTTTTAAGAGAACAATGCACTTCTTTCAGAAAGTCATTTGCTAACATCCAACATTTCATTAAAAAAATGACTGTGGCGTGATCTAGGATGCACACCAGAAAACTCTCATGAAGATATTAATCAATGCTAACATTCATAATTATTCTGTGAGGTTAACAAGAGCCTGGGAAGCAAAGGAGAGGAACAAGGATAAAGAGAAAAGAGAAAGAAGGGGGAAAACATGCCCTAAGAGTCTGGGTTGCATTTGACTGACCATCTCTTGGTTTAAATGCTATTTCATAGTACCGGTCTGGGTAGGGACTGGGCTGAGATTAAGGATTAGCTACCATTCCACAATACTTCATTCATTCCTAGAAAATTATCTAAAACAAAAACATTTTCAGTTAGATCCTGAGTCAAACTTGCATTTGAAACCCAGCTTGTTTGCATGTCTGGGTCTGCTAGAATCTCAGAGTTTCTCAAGATCTGCCATTAGAAAAGTGGGGTTCGCAGTCCTGGGCTCTCTGTGCCTTTCTCATACGATCCATTTCACAGGATGTGGAGATGGGCACACCTGGGATGGCTCGGTCTCTTATTACTGCACTGCATTTTTCTGATGATTGTTTTCATTTTCATTTTTTTTGACATTTATGAATCCAGCTTTATATCTTTCAATCAGTAAGGCTTATTTTAGGAAGATCTTCAGAAAAATCCCAAGATAATTTGCTCCTATGTCAGGAGGCCAGATGGGCTGTGCTCCAGATGAAGTAAATTTTCTACTATTAATTGACATATTGATGCTGTGTCTAAATAAAATAGACATCAATTATCAACACATTCCAGGTAAAACAATCACTTAAATCCATTGAATTCTTACCTTCCCATATCAATTACCATTCTAAAATCTTACTCTACTAGCACTTTACGACAAGGACCTTGAGATTAAAAGGAAAATTAATTTAAGATAACATTAATTCACATGTTCTCCCTTCCAAACTCATGTCCTATCTAGGGATTCAATAAGTCTTTCAGTCAAAACCTACCAGTGTTTTGAATTCATCAACATGACTAAAAATTCAATATACTTCAAGAATTTTGTCATTGTCTCATGTCATGCAGGTAGGAAACTGTTAGTTTTATCCTCTTTAAAAACTTAATTTCCAGTTAAAACTAGACAAAATACAAAGTAAATGATTCAAAAATAGCATCTAATTCAGTATTAAATCATGAAATACAGACTATGAATTCAGGAGAATGAACTTCTACTGAAGGATTTCTTGGTAAAAAAAAATTTATTGAGCACCACTGTAGGTCAGACACTGTTTGAGGTGCCAGATTTCCTCAATGCAGCAACAGTCTCCTGGGGCTTACCTAGTACTTTGAGCTGAAGCTAGGCATACAAGAGGTATATTCTGTCACCTCAAAGATGAGAAACTAAGGGTCTTGCTGAGATAACCCAGCTAACTGAACCAGAGTTAGCATACGGCAGATTCTCAGGCTAAACTTCAAGATGACATTTGCATTCTATTTCTGCCTTGATTACTAACATAAGCTTATTCCAGCTAAAATAATCACTTAAATCCATTAAATTCTTACCCTACATTATCAGTCATCATTCTAAAATCTTACTCTACCAGCACTTTACTGCAGTGCTACTAGACTCAACTTGTTCCCTATTATGGGCTTAGTCTTGGAGCGCAGTTCCACAATTATAAACAAAACCTACTCTCATGATGCTAATGGAAAGGTTTGGGTCTTACACAATGGACAAACAACTGGCAATACAGACAGAAGAAATTAACTACTAAAGATGAGTCAGTTTGATGGAACATTTGTCAGTTACTTAAATTCCAAGGAATAAAAGAACTTGGGTTCTCATGCTGAGATACCAACCAGATGGCAATTATGTACAATGTCTGGACATTTAGGAAACCTAGAATAGGAAACAAAATTACTTGCAAAAAAATCTAATAAAGTCCCGGGACTTTTCTGGAGTGATCATAATCTTGTTCATAATTATATTTTTAGTCCTTCATATTTTATACGAGGAAACAGTACCTGCTTAATAAATATAGATTATACAAATGAATAAATGGACAAAGTCCTGTGTTACTGATAAGCTGCTCTAGAGAAAGTGTGGCTTTTTATTTAATATTTATATGCAAATATTAAGGTAAAACTAAGTCATATTTAGATAGAATATCTTTGTATAATTAGACTAAACATGTTCTGGGTTGACAACATGAGTATTTACATGTATAGATTTCAATGTAAGTGATCCAAGAAATAAATCATCAGGTGCTCTGGATCTGGTAAAGTCTCCAATCATGCCTTGCTGAGGGTAATTTACCTAGTGTTTCCAGTGGCCGAATGATTCCAGTTTGCCGGAGACTGGTTTGAAAACTGACAGTCCAGCCTCCTGGTGACTCCTTTAGTCCCAGGCAAACCAGAACACTTGGAAGTGGACTTTTAATCTAAAGCACACAGGCACGCTGTGGGGACCCCTACAGAAGCTACAAATTTAATAGGACTGAATGACCAATGACCCAAGTCATCAGTATACGCACAAATGTTTAAAGTAGAATGTCCTCATATTTGAAATAACTCTATTTAAACTCATTCATCAAATATTTCTGGACTGGACACTTAAGCATTTAAAACATTATGAGAAAACCACATTTTCAAATAAATACTAAAAGAATTTAATGAAAGAGCCCTATACATTTTTTTCAAGAAAACCCACCGTATCACTGAAGTTGATGAAATTCCTTTAATTTTCAAGACTCCATGTATGTGGTATATATTTATGCAACTACAAAATGAAATGAGTAAAAGTTGACATCAGAAAATGAGGTCATGAGGTACCCAAAATAAATATTTAAGTTATCTCTGAACTTGGATTATCCTGAAATATCCTGTTCGATAGAGGAAAATTACACCATATTTTACACTTAGAGTAAGGATAATGATAGACTAAGTTTAAGACTCAAAGAAAATCTCCTGTATTGAGTTTTTAAGGGAATATTTGAACAAAGGAGCAGAAATGTCAGAAAGAAGCACAACTAAATAATGATGCTACCCTCACATTTATTCTGAGTTGTCATGGAGCTGTCTGAAGGTCAAGATGCAATGGACGGAATGTAAGGCAGGACTGCACAGGGGGGAGCAGTAAAAGACAAACAGGGTTTTGATAAAGAGTTGTGCTTATGGACTGCAGATGATACTAGAAGATGCTTTGCTTTTGCTTTCTTCAGTAGAAAACTGTGGAATCAGGAGGCTGGGAAGTTAAGGACAGGGAGATTATACTGCTGCCATGAAAGCAGAGGTCAGAAAGGATTCTAAAGATACCATAATGGCTGACACTGGATGTCAGTCACTAACATTCAGTGCATCAGGTAATGTGGAGAACAGCAAAGTGACAAAGTGAGACCTTTACTTTTGCACTGGAAGGACAATAAAATCTGTGACAAAAGTAGCTTTCACAAAGCTGAGGGATGGTAGCACAGAGAAGTTGGTGACATCAATGGAATATCAAAAATGTATACACAAGGCAACTTATCAGCTGAGCCAGTTCCTCAAGTCACTGTTAAATAACTTTGCTTTTAGCCTTGCTTTTAGCCTATCTCATCAAACTTTTGGAATTAAATGATATTAAGAAAAAATGTATATAAATATTCTGGAGCCAGTGTTATAAGCTTCATTCTCTCAGAAATAATTGCATAAAGTTAAAGTAACAGATGGGCTGATAGAGTAAAACAGGAACAAAGATATTCTCTGTTCAAACACTGCCAACTGCCATCACTTGGTCTCCAAAGCAGTGACTGATAGAAAACAATCTCACTGATATTCCATAAGCTATAAGCATTTATGATCCCATATGGCAAGGTCTCCAGTGTCAAAGCCTCATTACATAATGACTCTTCAGTGTCTGGTCTGAAACTGTCTTTATTAATGCAAGAAATTAAAACAGTACTTGCTTTTTTTCTGTAAGTGTTCAATAACTAAGAAATATGTATAAGTCTTCTGAAAAATTCAAAAACCTTTCCATGCTATCCAGCTATTCTCAGTGATTCTGCCTAAATTGTTTTTAAAAATCCATTTAGCACAAATTCTAAAAGAACAGTGAGAAAATAAATGCTTTATTTTTTTTGAAAAACATTCTAAACACATCTCAGGTTGTAGCTAAATACTATAAAGGCACATGGGAAATTCCAAATTTCCATTTTTACTATAACCTTTTTATGCTTTGTGAAGGTCTGAAAGACTTAGCAACCAACTAAATGGATGTGTTTAAGTCCTACAGAAATTTAGAGATTTAGGTTAGTGACTCAGCAACCTTTAGGTGGGATGCTATGAAGAATAGGTGAAGGGGACTGGTTAGATTAAATGCATTGCATTCATTTGTAATTGGCCCAAAGATTCTAGTACACAGCTAAGGTAAATCTGCTATATCTTTGATGGTGATTAAGAAGCAATGACTTAGTTCAGTCTCCCATGACACAAATGAATAATCTAGAACACGCTTTTGGAAAGACCACTGAGACTCCTGGATTCCATATGTAATATCTCATCAATGAGAACCTGTCAGTACTGTAGGGAAGGAAATAAAGAAATCATGTTTAGCTTGAGAGGCCAAATGAAGAGAATGTTTACCGAAGAATGATATGGCTGCTGTGAGCAGCACCGCTGGGAGGTTAGGAAGATGGCTGGATTTGCAAGCTGTCCATGATTTTGACAAGAGTGACTTCGTGGGTATGGTAGGGAAAGAACACTTAGTGCAGGGAGGTTAAGGAGTCAGTTGAAGTGAAGCTGGTGGGGAGAGCAAGTACTAACAAGTCTCTCAGGGAAGAAGTTTTCTGGGCAGCTGAGAAACACTATAGTAGATGAAGGAGCCATGAGAGCATTTATTTTATCATGAGAATAATTGTGTATATCTATGTGTTGATGAAATGATCCAGTGGGAGAGAGAAACTGAAGATGTAAGAGAGAAGAACGCAGGAAGCAGTCTTTGCTGAGGGAGCTTGGTCCTGGGACAGGAGCAGAAGTTCAGCGCTTGCACTGGGAGGGCGGGCAGAGCACGTGGTGCACATGCAGGTATTCGGGCAGATGTGGTGCGAAGACACCTCGTTCTCCTCCGTCACCCATTTCACAGTGAAATAAGCAGCAAGGGTGCCAGCTAAGAATGAGATGAGGGTAGGGAGTGTTGAAAGACTGATGAGTAGGAAGTGTGAGATAGTCACTCTAAGGCACCAGAGAGTGAGCTGGGCAGGAAAGGCGAATGAATTTCAGACCAGTGCTGGGGTCCCACGTAAGAGTCCAGTTTAATATTTTAAAAGAGCACTAGCTATGCTGATAGAAGGAACACTAGAAGGAAAATGGATATTTTGGTTCTAGCACTAATTTGCCCCTAACTGGACGTGTGCTTTTAGGCAAGGCTCCCAACCTCCTTGGGTCACAGTTTACTCCTCAAGTAAAGAGGGAAAGCTGTGGATCTGCGCCACGTGGAGGCACCAGAAACGTGTGGGGCGCTTTGGGTTGTCTTGGAGACTCCTGGCATTCAAAACTCCAGCTCTGCCAGAGCTCAAGTCCTTCAGTGTACGGAAGAGTTCTGGAAGACTAATGACTGTCCCTCCCCAGTCTCCAGCAGCGCCTCCCTCTGGTGAGAACAGCAGGGGCAGGATCACACCAAGCACCTTCCCAACTCTGAGACCCTCATTCTAACTTTAGGGGTTGATAACCGGGAACCTTGCACTGATGGATAAACCCTTCATCTATTTAATTCACCACTACCAATCCTCTGCCTTGTCCTCCAAAGGATTTTTTTAGTCTGAAAATAGTCTACTAGCCAGGCAAAAGGAACAGAAGTCCAGTTTCCCCTCATTATTTCCTCAGGCCTTAGAGGTACTAATGAGCACTGGAACAGTCTACAGATTACAGCCAGGAAAAAGATGAGCTAGCACAGGGTGATCCAGAAATGAAAAATTAGTTCTTCATTATTGTGGAAACCACTGTCATTAACTACCAAAATAATTAAGCAGAAGTGCTGCCAGCAATAGCAGGAAATGACATTTGGGACCCTGGTATCACCAATATAGTATCAGATAGCATCACACATAAAATGAGAAAAATTAATTTTAATCATATTGACCATAAGGCCCCCAACATGAACCGAGAATTAGTTGAGAAGGGCAGGGCAATTATTAAAGGCAATATATCAAATTCTACTCAAATGATCAGTGGGGTGCTGCAGGCATTGCTGTCAGTGACCTTGCTAGTTGACACCTTCATCAATGATGTGTAAAAGGAAAACCAGCATGTGAATGGATTTTCAAAAATGATTCTACCATGGGAGTTATTCCAAGTGCAAGCTTCCAACATCACAGTAATAACTTAAGGAGAAATGAATGCAGAGGTTCCTGGGAAGATTTAAAATTCAAGTCAGGTAATTACACGGTGAGGTAACACAGACAGATGGGAAAAAGTCTAGGTGAAAATCTTAAATAGTAGGATGTTGAAGAGGAACAGAATATGCCACCTCAAAATTGTGCCACTTCGGCTTATTGCATATTTTGAATTAAAGGTACTTAAGAAACAGTAATTAAGGGCACTCTGACACTCCTTTTTCCCTCTGAAAGAAGGAAATAAATCTCTCATGTTAAAGGCACCCTCTCCCTCCCTGTTCCAGGAGGATAAAAGGCATGCTTATTACAGAAATAGAGAATTTAGGGCCAAGAAGGCCATGTAAACAAAACTTTCACTGCTTCACTAATATGCTTTGCAAAACACCAATCCCTTTATTTTGTCAATTCTCCACCATACCGCCTCCTCTTAGCCTCTGGCAACCCCCTAACTATGTTTCTATGGATTTATGTATTCCAGATACTACATTTAAATAGAATCATACAATAAGTGTCCTTTCATGTCTGGTTTCATTCACTTAGCATAAAGTTATCAATGTTCATCCACCTTGAAGCACATGTGAGTACTTCATTCCTTTTTATGTCTGAAGCCAAGGTGCTTTTGAATTATGGTATTAATTTCAAAGCATGGCATGGACCTATCTTCCTATTTTGACTGACAATACACAGAACTCAGCAGAAACCTGGATTAATACAACTCTTAAGGAAAGAAGAACAATGAATTTACCTTACTAATTTTACAATCAGGGATTGTTTATGACACTCAAGATTCTCATCTTTCAAAGCCATTTTTTTACTTCTTAAGTGACATTTAGATATCTACTAATAATACCTACTGAACAGAACAGTCATTAACTATGGATGAGCTGGCAGCTTGGGAATTCCTTTGCTGGGATGTAGAAGTGCATTGCACTGTTGAGTGTGCACTGCAGTAGGAATCAGAGACTGTGGTTTTTTGGGGTTTGCTTTTGCTCTTTTTTCTGTCCAGCCAGAGCTAATGCAATATGAGTGACATGAACAGAAGGAGTAGTTTCTCTTTCAGTGTCAATCACACCGATGCTCAGAGTTATCATGAACCTGCTGCTAAGCTGGTAGGTTGATTCACACCAGGGATGGAGGGACATGTTCCTTTTCTATGAAATATCATGAGTAGGTTGTAGAAAAAGTCAAAGAAGATTTTTCTTCTTCCTTTTGTCATCTACATCTCCATGCTGTGGGATCTTTATTTTAACTATGTCCATTACAGAATGTCTGTATTTTCATTCACTGTCAGAAACAGAGTGAAGTAATTCATGAAATAGAACATTGGTCTTAACTGTAATTTTTCATGCTGTGATTATAAGTCATACTTTTTCTATTATTTGGCTTATATGCTTATGATTTAATTGAACAGATACTTTCCTATTATGATACCTGGAATAGTGAACTTTTAAGAACCTCAGTCCATAGGACTGAAGTAGAATAGCAATCTAACTTGATTTTCTAATGATACCTTTGAGGAAAAGAAATGGTCCCTTTTTATATATTGCAACAGGTTTTAGAAAGAATAGTAAGAAACTAAAGGTGCATTTACAATGTATAAATTTTTCTCCAAGGAGACATGATTTTGTTCACTTGCATTATAGATAGTTGAGCAAAAACACTATGCAAAAATAACTGAAATTTTACTCTTTGCTTGTGTCTTTCTTATATAAATGTGTATTTTAAAAACTGTGGTTATTATATTTACTGAATTTAAATGAGGTGCAGAAATTAATAGTTGCCCCAAAAGCTTCTAGAATGTAATTAACTTATTACAAAAATGCTCCAGATTGGTATACCATTGCTACAAAAATGTGTTAAATAGCTGTAGTAGCTATAAATTGAAGATAAGTTATTTATATCCTTTAATGTAATTGTAGTCATTCATAAAACTAAATTCCATCCACATAAAAATGAATTCATTGTGCCAAATCAGCTATTTGGAATATAGTTTGTAATGAAAGGTACAGAACAAGAAGCACATATATTCAACAGAACAGGACTTTATAGCCCCTTGCATAATCCAGAGAAATCAGACCAGATAAAATGCTGAGACACAAAACAACACATGGTCAGTGTAAAATTTGATGAATCTATAAAAACGAATGAAACAATGGCCCCAAACTCCTGAGGCTTCACAACTGCAGGGCCGTCTTGGTTATGAAGGTGCTTTGCCACAACACAGAGATAACGGAGATTTACAGTGTAGCAAGAGGCAGAGCAGAGCCATGAAGTTAGAAGACTTGTGAATTATGGAAGAAGCAGAAGAGGCGGCACAGTGTTTTTCACAAGACCAACTTGCTGGAAGCCTGCACTGTCCACCATTGCAACACAATGCTGTGAGACACCCAGGTGGTCCCCAGAGAACTCGGTATCACGTACTGTAGCAGTAAACACTGGCATACAGGAATTGCATGTTTATTTCATAACTGAATTTTGACAATTGGGAAATGTTACTGGAAAGGAGGAAGAAAGCTCCATGTTTCTAGGAAATAAAGTTATGGTGAAATGGCAGCTATGTATTTGCAGTGTTCTTCCTCGTTGGGTTGTTCCATGTTCTCATCCACACAGACCCTCTTGACCTTTAACTGGTGATGCTGTTTTAACTATTTCCTTCTACCCCGTGTTGGTCAAAGAGTGAGGAAATAACCTATTTTCCCCATGAAATATGTGATGATTTAAAAACAAATATGATGATTATAACAAGAAAATAGGCACAAGTCTCCAGCAGGCAACCCAGACACATATATAAGAAATGGGTGAGAAAACAAACTAATGGTCAAACATGTTAAAAATAAAAGGATCGCATACACGATGAGGTGTCATTGGGAATGTCAGATTGGCTAAGTGTCTGGATGAGGCACTGGAGTGGAAAGGGGGAGAAGAGTAAGATGGGCAGAGTAAACAGGGAGGAAAGTAACGACAGTAACTGCGGAGCTGCTTTCAGGTCGTTTCGTTTCAGAGGACGAGAGACAGAGCGCTCGCTGGAGGGAACAGAAAGGCAAAGTGAGAGTTTATTTATTTGTTTTTTAGTTGGGAGATAGAGGCATGAGTAGCTGGGGTAAGAATCCTGGAGAGGAGGAGACGACATACAGGCCTGGTGGAGGCATGTGCCCCAGACAGTAGGAAAGAGCCAGACTCAGAGGAGCAAATTCCTTAACTTTCCGAAGCCCAACTTCCTACCTTAAACTAAGACGACAATAAAAAAACATTATGCAAATAACATCTGGCCTATAACAGTTTATTTTAATTAAAAATTTTAATATAAACACTATCTGTTACTACCAGTGGCTTTTACACAAATATAGATAAGCTCAAAAGCAAATTCTCTGGCAGGAAAAAGGACATGCTACTTCACTGTTACACAAAATGCAATTCATTTCAAAGGATTCATTATAAGGAATTAAATTAACATATCTATAAAATTATTGAAGATATAAATATTTATATATACACATATATATGCACACACACGTGTATGCATATATGTACTCTGGCAAACAAAGTCAGAGTCAGAAACAGGTAACAGACAGAAGGTAGATTTTCAATTCACACACATGGGTTTGAATTCGGGCCCTTTCAATTTCTGGCTCATTCTTATTTGTTGCTGTATGTTTGAAATCAGTATAGTGGCTAGCTTACTGAAAATTTATAGAAGGAATAAATGAATAAAGTTTCACTTCTTGACCTTTGGCTCCTTTATCTGTAAATGAACTAATAATACTTCCAATTCAAGTGTGTTAAGAGGCATAGAAATAACCAAGCAGAAATACAGGGTCCAGCACGTAGTTGGAGCTGTGTGGTAAATAACAATCTTTAGTAGTAATAGTAAAAACAATAATCATTTGAAGAATTAAGAAAAACTTCAAATAAACAGAACTTGATTATTCCTAAAATCTGAAATGCCCCAGTAAATGCTATCAGTTTTAAAATAACTTTTACTTGGAAACACCTTTTCAGAATTTTTACTAAAGTGACATAATAAGTATCAAAGAGTTACTTCCCCAATTTGAGTCCTTTGGTGTGATCCATCGTGCTACAGAAATTACTACCGAAGCACACACACGGCAAAACTATTACTATAGAAAAGTGTTTCTCTGCTTTGCTCCCTTCATTTGTTTGTGTTTCCTTCATATGAGAGTAAACATAACAAACACAAAAATAAAAACACTGACATAATTTCTATTTCTCATTTAAATTTCTCATTTCTTGCCTTTTTAAAATGACATGTCTAATAAAAGCCAAGATTAACAAGCACAGCCAGAATATTCCCTTCCATCTCCAAGTTAAAAGATCATTTTATAGCATGGATATAAAATTGACAAAAACCCTCGTACACCAAAACTGTTCCCTAGTTTTACGTATATAAAATCTTTCAAACAATAAAGATTTTTAAAATGTAGAGTGGTAGACAGGGACAGAGTAATTCATGTACATGTCAGTTTACCTACAAATATAAATTCATCATATGTCCAAGTTGTGTCTTTTCTATATTCTTTATCTGTGCTGTACCTGACTGAATATTTAATATGAAGCAATGCCTTTATCTGCACACATCTTTGTCTGGGCATTTGTACTGGGTTGAATAGTGTCCAGGAAGAGATATGTTCAAGTCCTGTGAATGTGACCTTATTTGGACATAGGGTCTTTGCAGATGGAATTAAATTAAGGATTTAGGTATTAGAACAGCCAGATTTAGGCTGGGCTAGAAATCCAATGTCTGGCATCCTTGTAAGAGAAGGGAGAGGAATATTTGGGGACACAGAGACACAAAGAGGAAAGGCATGAGAAGGCAGAGGCAGACATCTGGAGCAGTGCAGCCACAAGCTGAGGAATCTTATCTCCCAAAGCTGGCGATAAGCGTGGAATGGAATTCTCCTTCTGAGACTCTGGCCTTCAGAGCTGGAGTGAGTAAATTTCTGTTTTTTAAGCCACCAAGTTTGTGCCAGGAAATTAATAAACATTCAACAAAGAAAGAGAAGTGAAGGAAAGTGACCTTTGTTGTGTACTGACTGTGAACCAAAGGCCATACTAAGTGCTTTGCATTTTATCTCATTTAATCTCACAAAATCCTGGGTAAACAATTGCCCTATTTTACAGAGGAAGGATGTAAAAATTAGAAAATGGACTTTCTGTAATATTATCACCGGTCTTAGATTCTAACAGAACACTAGATCTGATTAACTATAGATTAAAGTGAAAGTATTTGTGTTTGATATTATAATTATTATATGCTTTAGTAGACATATTCTTCTTCAAGAGCCTATGGCAGTTGCTTTTAAGAAAAGTTACCAAAAGTTGAATTTTAAAACAATCATTTCTTTTCCCATTTATATTTTAATAAAAGTTTAAAATAATTATTTTACACGAAAACCAATGGCACTTTTAATGTTCTGGCAATAAACATTTAGAAGTTGAATTTAAAAATTTTTTCAACACCATCAGAAAACACAAAGTCTACGGATGAATTTAACAAAAAATATGCAAGATTTGTATGCAAAAAACTATGCAACAATGATAAGAAAAATTAAAGAACATTGAATTAGAGGACCCAATATTGTTCAGATGTCAATTCCTCACAATTTGAAATATAGGAGAATCAAAGTAATCCTAATAAAAACCAAGCAGTAATGTTTTTTTTCTTTTTGGTTACAATTGACAATCTAGTTCTGTAATTTATATAAAAAAATCCAAAGGGCTTAGAATAGTAAAATGATCTGGAAAAAGAAAAACAAAGATGGAAATTTCAAAATGCTTGATTTCAAGACTTATTACCCAGCTGTAGTAATCAAGATAATTTGGTAACTGCATATAGATAGTCATATGATACATCCATGGAACCCATGGAAAGTCCAGAAATAAACCCATACATATATGGTCAATTGGTTTTCAACAAATATGTCAAAGTAATCCAATGTAGAGAGATTTGCCTTTACAACAGATGGTATTGGAACAATAAGGCATCCATATGCAAAATAAATGAACAAATAAGACAAAAAATTAAAAATGTATCAGAGACCATAATATAAAACCTATAAAGCTTCTGGAAGGGAGCCAAAGAGAAAATTTTCATGATAAAAATTAGGCAAAGATTTCTTAGATATAACATAAAAGGTATGTCCCATAAAAGAAACAAAATTGATAAACCAGATCTCAATAAAATTAAAAACTCTAAAAAACACTTTAATAAAACAAAAGGATAAACCTTAGACTGAGAGAAATTATTTGCAAAATGTGTCTCTGATAAATATCCAAATATATGTATTGTAAAACTTTAATAATTCAATGACAAAAAGAGAAACAGCCCAACACAAGATGAGCAAAAGCTTTGAAGAGACAGGTCACTGAAGAAGAGGTATGAGAGGTTCATATCACATAAAAAGATGTTCGACATCATTAGTCACTAGGGACATGCAAATGAAACCACAATGATATATCAAGACACATATATTGAATGGCTAAAATTATACAGCATCAACAAGTGACACCACTGAGTGCTGGCAGAAACATCTGGAACACTCAAGCATTGTTGGTGGACATGCAAAAAAGAACAGCCACTTTGGAAAATGGTTTAGAAGTTTCCTATAAAGCTAAACACATACTCACAACACTCATAGATGGTACGACATCACATACCTATACTCAAATGTTCAAAGTTATAGCGGTTTTATTCATAATAGCCAAAAGTTGAAAACACCCAATGCCCATGGGCATATGAATGGATTATACAATATCCATTTAATGGAAAACCATTCAGCAATAAAAATGAATGAACTATGGATACAAGCAATCACATAGGTGAATCTGCAAAGCATATGCTAAGGGAAAGAATCCAGACACACAAGGCTACATACTGCATCATTCCATTTAGGCAAAATTATAAAGACAAAAAACATATCAAGGATTACCAGAGCATGGGGTTGGGGTAGGGGAGGGGTAGGGGACTGACTAGAGAGAAGCTCAGGTAAACATTTTCAGGTGACAAAAATATTCCATATCTTGACTGGCATGATGACTACACAATGTTTACATATGTCAAAACTGGATCCATACACCTAAACGTGGTGAATTTTACCTTGTGTACTTTATGCTTCAATAAATATGCCTAACAAATATTTCCATGGCAAAAAGGAGGCTGTGTTGCTTGGGAGTTTAGAGTAGCTATAAAATAGTACCTTTCCTTCTAAAGTTTTATTAACACTTTGTTCATCAAAAAGTCTGACATTCCAGAGCAAATATAAGATCCCTAACCAAATAAATCTATATATGGATCTTTTACTAAAAAATATTTTCTTTTAAGTAACAGTCAGCACTATCATTTCCACATAATTCTTAAAGATCCTTTGTCATCCTTTGTCATCCCTTGTTTTGATAAACTAAACACAAAGTACCTCTTTAAAGACAGGTGAAACACCCCTCTCTCAGGTGAAAACGGCCCATAAAGTTTTTAGCTCTATGTTGTTACAGTATTGTTATTATTATTTTTTTTGATAGGGCATCTCTCATATTTATTGATCAAATGGTTGTTAACAACAATAAAATTCAGTATAGGGAGGTCAATGCTCAATGTACAACCATTAATTCATCTCAAGTCTAATTCTCTTCAGTCTCCAATCTTCTGAAGCATAAACAACAAGTTCTTACATGGTGAATGAATTCTTACATGGTGAATAAATTCTTACATGGTGAACAGTACAAGGGCATTCATCACAGAAACTTTCGGTTTTGATCACGCATTATGACTTATAAACAATCAGGTCAAATATGAATATTTGTTGATTTTTGTACTTGATTTATATGTTGATCCCACATTTCTCCCTTTATTATTATTATTATTTTTATTTTTAATAAAATGCTGAAGTGGTAGGTAGATGCAAGATAAAGGTAGAAAACATAGTTTAGAGCTGTAAGAGGGCAAATGTAGATGATCAGATGATCAGGTGTGTGCCTATGGACTAAGTATTAATCCAGGATAGACAAGGGCAGCAAGACATCCACGGATGCAGAAGATTTCTCTCAAAGCAGGGGGGTGAGGTTCTGAGCCTCACCTCTGTTGATCCCCAAATTCTCACCTGATGGCCCCCCTGCGACTGTGCCTGTCTTAGGTTGTTCCTCCCTTGAGGAATCTCACCCGTCTCTCGCTAAACAGTCATCTTCCGGGGCCATACAGGGAAATGTAAAGTTGGTAAGTGAGAGAGAAGCCATATTGTTTGAAAAGGTTACTTTTTACTTCTTTGCAGATTTATGCCCTGTGGCTTCTATGCCCAGCACTTGTCCCGAGGTATCTTTACCACCTGGAGGAATTATGATACTCGGTAAATTCGATATGAGGCACGAATTCTATTTAAGGGTTGTAATTAGGAAGAAAGAAGAAAAGCTACAGATGAAGCATATGGAAGGAAACATGGGAGGATTGATTATTTCTTTGACATATCTTCTTGTAGAGTACCTTAAGTATGTATAGGTTTTAAACTACTAACTAATTTGCACACACATATTAACATAATAGGAATACGGTGACATAAACAAAACAAATCTATAATTACCATACATCTCCAGTGAAGCCAAGAAAACCATTTAGGCACCCTAGGCATTTGTGAAAAATGGTCTATGATATGAAGGATATTGTCCAACTGTACTTGAACAGTCTGAGAGAAATTAGACAAATTAAAGCAGCCCATTTCTGGGATCTGTTCACATCCCATATGTTCTTTTAACCGTAGATAGTCTATAGTCATAAGATTTTGGAGTGCTACACCTTGCACCCCTCCCAACTCCTGGTTGAGTTCCAACAGTACAGATCCGGTCAAATTCGTTGTCTCACTGTATGCACATGCCAGCCTAGACATCTCCCTCCTCATTCCTATGGCAAGTCCAGGAGATGGTGGGATGGATGCAGCCACGACTGCAGCATTGCCCGGATCCCTGTGGAGGCTTTTTGATGATCATCCCCCGGCACAAGTCCTCCAGAGAGTGCTGATGCCAGAAGCTCCTCCTCATATCATATCTTAGTTCATTTTCTGGGTATCCAAGCTAGGCCTTGATCTTCTGCATAGAAATAAACAGACCCTTTGCCCACACTTTGACATGCCCTCTATATCACTGTCCAAAACTCATTGGAGGTCAGCACACAGTAACTGCTTTTTTTTTTTTTTTATTAAGAGAAAGGAATATTATCAGAAAAGAGTACCTCCATAGCTGATCATCTGACACCCTTTAAGTGATCAACATTAAGGATATTTAAAGCATGCGTTGATCTTTGATTTACCAATAGTTTTATCCTATCAAGGAGTAATCCCCCTTTTCTTTCTTTCTTTCTTTCTTTCTTTTTTTTTTTTTTTAATTTTTAATCTACACTTACATGACGAATACTATGTATACTATGCTCTCCCCTATATCAGGTCCCCCCTAACAACCACATTACGGTTACTGTTCATCAGCTTAGCAAAATGTTGTAAAGTCACTACTTGTCCTCTCTGTGTTGTGCAGCCCACCCTCCCCTTTCTCCCTCCCCCCCATGCATGCTAATCTTAATACCCCCCTTCTTCTTACACCCCCCTTATCCCTCCCTGCCCACCCATCCTCCCCAGTTCCTTTCCCTTTGGTACCTGTTAGTCCATTTTTGGGTTCTGTAATTCCGCTGCTGTTTTCTTCCTTCAGTTTTTCCTTTGTTCCTATACTCCTCAGATGAGTGAAATCATTTGGTATTTCTCTTTCTCCACTTGCCTTATTTCACTGAGCATAATACTCTCCAGCTCCATTCATGTTGCTGCAAATGGTTGGATTTTTCCACTTCTTATGGCTGAGAATTATTCCATTGTGTATATGTACCACATCTTCTTTATCCATTCATCTACCAATGGACATTTAGGTTGCTTCCAATTTTTGGCTATTGTAAATAGTGCTGCGATAAACATAGGGGTGCATCTGTCTTTCTCTAACTTGATTGCTGCGTTCTTAGGGTAAATTCCTAGGAGTGGAATTCCTGGGTCAAATGGTAGGTCTGTTTTGAGCATTTTGATGAATCTCCATACTGCTTTCCACAATGGTTGAACTAATTTACATTTCCACCAGCAGTGTAGGAGGGTTCCCCTTTCTCCACAGCCTCGCCAACATTTGTTGTTGTTTGTCTTTTGGATGGCAGCTATCCTTACTGGTGTGAGGTTATACCTCATTGTAGTTTTAATTTGCATTTCTCTGATAATTAGTGATGTGGAGCATCTTTTCATGTGTCTCTTGGCCATCTGTATTTCTTTTTTAGAGAACTGTCTGTTCAGTTCCTCTGCCCATTTTTTAGTTGGGTTATTTGTTTTTTCTTTGTTGAGGCGTGTGAGCTCTTTATATATTCTGGACGTCAAGCCTTTATCGGATCTGTCATTTTCAAATATATTCTCCCATACTGTAGGTTTCCTTTTTGTTCTATTGATGGTGTCTTTCGCTGTACAGAAGCTTCTCAGCTTAATGTAATCCACTTGCTCATTTTTGCTGTTGTTTTCCTTGCCCGGGGAGATATGTTCAAGAAGAGGTCACTCATGTTTATGTCTAAGAGGTTTTTGCCTATGTTTTTTTCCAAGAGTTTAATGGTTTCATGACTTACATTTAGGTCTTTGATCCATTTTGAGTTTACCTTTGTATATGGGGTTAGACAATGGTCCAGTTTCATTCTCCTACATGTAGCTGTCCAGTTTTGCCAGCACCATCTGTTGAAGAGACTGTCGTTTCCCTATTGTATGTCCATGGCTCCTTTATCAAATATTAATTGACCATACATGTTTGGGTTAATGTCTAGAGTCTAATCTGTTCCACTGGTCTGTGGCTCTGTTCTTGTGCCAGTACCAAATTGTCTTGATTACTATGGCTTTGTAGTAGAGCTTGAAGTTGGGGAGTGAGATCCCCCCTACTTTATTCTTCTTTTTCAGGATTGCTTTGGCTATTCAGGGTCTTTGGTGTTTCCATATGAATTTTTGAATTATTTGTTCCAATTCATTGAAGAATGTTGCTGGTAATTTGAGAGGGATTGCATCAAATCTATATATTGCTTTCGGCAGGATGGCCATTTTGACGATATTAATTCTTCCTAGCCATGAGCATGGGATGAGTTTCCATTTATTAGTGTCCCCTTTAATTTCTCTTAAGAGTGACTTGTAGTTTTCGGTGTATAAGTCTTTCACTTCTTTGGTTAGGTTTATTCCTAGGTATTTTATTCTTTTTGATGCAACGGTGAATGGAATTGTTTTCCTGATTTCTCTTTCTATTGATTCATTGTTAGTGTATAGGAAAGCTACAGATTTCTGTGTGTTAATTTTGTATCCTGCAACTTTGCTGTATTCCGATATCAGTTCTAGTAGTTTTGGAGTGGAGCCTTTAGGGTTTTTTATGTATAGTATCATATCATCTGCAAATAGTGACAGTTTAACTTCTTCTTTACCAATCTGGATTCCTTGTATTTCTTTGTTTTGTCTGATTGCCGTGACTAGGACCTCCAGTTCTATGTTAAATAACAGTGGGGAGAGTGGGCATACCTGTCTGGTTCCCGATCTCAGAGGAAATGCTTTCAGCTTCTCACTGTTCAGTATAATGCTGGCTGTGGGTTTATCATATATGGCCTTTAATATGTTGAGGTACTTGCCCTCTATTCCCATTTTTCTGAGAGTTTTTATCATGAATGGATGTTGAATTTTGTCAAATGCTTTTTCAGCATCTATGGAGATGATCATGTGGTTTTTGTCTTTCTTTTTGTTGATGTGGTGGATGATGTTGATGGATTTTCGAATGTTGTACCATCCTTGCATCCCTGGGATGAATCCCACTTGGTCATGGTGTATGATCCTTTTCATATACTGTTGAATTCTGTTTGCTAATATTTTATTGAGTATTTTTGCATTTACATTCATCAGGGATATTGGTCTGTAATTTTCTTTTTTGGTGTGGTCTTTGCCTGGTTTGGGTATTAGGGTGATGTTGGCTTCATAGAATGAGTTTGGGAGTATTCCCTCTTCTTCTATTTTGTGGAACACTTTAAGGAGAATGGGTATTATGTCTTCTCTGTGTGTCTCATAAAATTCTGAGGTAAATCCGTCCGGCCCCGGGGTTTTGTTCTTGGGTAGTTTTTTGATTACCGTTTCAATTTCTTTGCTCGTAATTGGTTTGTTTAACTTTTGTGTTTCTTCCTTGGTCAGTCTTGGGAGGTTGTATTTTTCTAGGAAGTTGTCCATTTCTTCTAGATTTTCCAGCTTGTTGGCATATAGATTTTCATAGTAGTCTTTAGTAATTCTTTGTATTTCTGTGGAGTCTGTCGTGATTTTTCCATTCTCATTTCTGATTATGTTGATTTGTGTTGATTTTGTTTTTCTCTTAATAAGTTTGGCTAGAGGCTTATCTATTTTGTTTATTTTCTCGAAGAACCAGCTCTTGGTTTCATTGATTTTTGCTATTGTTTTATTCTTCTCAATTTTGTTTATTTCTTCTCTGATCTTTATTATGTCCCTCCTTCTGCTGACTTTAGGCCTCATTTGTTCTTCTTTTTCCAGTTTTGATAATTGTGATGTTAGACTATTCATTTGGGATTGTTCTTCCTTCTTCAAGTGTGCCTGGATTGCTATATACTTTCCTCTTAAGACTGCTTTCACTGCGTCCCACAGAAGTTGGGGCTTAGTGTTGTTGTTGTCATTTGTTTCTATATATTCCTTGATCTCTATTTTGATTTGTTCATTGATCCATTGATTATTTAGTAGCATGTTGTTAAGCCTCCATGTGTTTGTGAGCCTTTTTGTTTTCTTTGTAGAATTTATTTCTACTTTTATACCTTTGTGGTCTGAAAAATTGGTTGGTAGAATTTCAATATTTTGGAGTTTACTGAAGCTCTTTTTGTGAGCTAGTATGTGGTCTATTCTGGAGAATGTTCCATGTGCACTTGAGAAGAATGTATATCCTGTTGCTTTTGGATGTAGAGTTCTATAGATGTCTATTAGGTCCATCTGTTCTAGGGTGTTGTTCAGTGCCTGTGTGTCCTTACTTATTTTCTGCCCAGTGGATCTATCCTTCAGGGTGAGTGGTGTGTTGAAGTCTCCTAAAATGAATGCATTGCAGTCTATTTCCCTCTTAAGTTCTGTTAGTATTTGCTTCACATATGCTGGTGCTCCTGTATTGGGTGCATATATATTTAGAATGGTTATATCCTCTTGTTGGACTGAGCCCTTTATCATGATGTAGTATCCTTCTTTATCTCTTGTTACTTTCTGTGTTTTGAAGTCTATTTTGTCTGATACTAGTACTGCAACCCCTGCTGTCTTCTCACTGTTGTTTGCCTGAAATATGTTTTTCCATCCCTTGACTTTTAGTCTATGCTTATCTTTGGGTTTAAGGTGAGTTTCTTGTAAGCAGCATATAGATGGGTCTTGCTTTTTTATCCATTCTATTACTCTATGTCTTTTGATTGGTGCATTAAGTCCATTTACATTTAGGGTGACTATTGAGAGATATGTACTTATTGCCATTGCAGGCTTTAGATTCGTGGTTACCAAAGGTTCAAGGTTAGCTTCTTTAGTATCTTACTGCCTAACTTAGCTCGCTTATTGAGCTGTTATATACACTGTCTAGAGATTCTTTTCTTCTCTCCCTTCTTATTCCTCCTCCTCCCTTCTTCATATGTTGGGTGTTTTGTTCTCTGCTCTTTTTAGGGGTGCTCCCATCTAGAGCAATCCCTGTAGGATGCCCTGTAGAGGTGGTTTGTGGGAAGCAAATTCCCTCAGCTTTTGCTTGTCTGGGAATTGTTTAATCCCGCCATCATATTTAAATGATAGTCGTGCTGGATACAGTATCCTTGGTTCAAGGCCCTTCTGTTTCATTGCATTAAGTATATCATGCCATTCTCTTCTGGCCTGTAGGGTTTCTGTCGAGAAGTCTGATGTTAGCCTGATGGGTTTTCCTTTATAGGTGACCTTTTTCTCTCTAGCTGCCTTTAAAACTCTTTCCTTGTCCTTGATCCTTGTCATTTTAATTACTATGTGTCTTGGTGTTGTCCACTTTGGATCCTTTCTGTTGGGGGTTCTGTGTAATTCCATGGTCTGTTCGATTATTTCCTCCCCCAGTTTGGGGAAGTTTTCAGCAATTATTTCTTCAAAGAGACTTTCTATCCCTTTTCCTCTTTCTTCTTCTTCTGGTATCCCTATAATACGAATATTATTCCTTTTGGCTTGGTCACATAGTTCTCTTAGTGTTGTTTCATTCCTGGAGATCCTTTTATCTCTCTCTATGTCAGCTTCTATACGTTCCTGTTCTCTGGCTTCTATTCCTTCAATGGCCTCTTGCATCTTATCCATTTTGCTTATAAATCCTTCCAGGGATTGTTTCACTTCTGTGATCTCCTTCCTGACATCTGTGATCTCCCTCCAGACTTCATCCCACTGCTCTTGCATTTTTCTCTGCATCTCATCCCATTACCCTTGCATTTTTCTCTGCATCTCTGTCAGCATGTTCATGATTTTTATTTTGAATTCTTTTTCAGGAGGACTGGTTAGGTCTGTCTCCTTCTCAGGTGTTGTCTCTGTGATCTTTGTCTGCTTGTAGTTTTGTCTTTTCATGGTGATAGAGATAGTGTGCAGAGCTGGTGCAAGTGACCGCTGGAAGAGCTTCCCTTCTTGTTGGTTTGTGGCCTTCCTCACCTGGGAGAATAGCGACCTCTAGTGGCTTGTGCTGGGCAGCTGTGTGCAGACAGGGCTTCTGCTTCCTGCCCATTTGCTATGGGGTTTATCTCCGCTGTTGCTGTGTGCGTGGCCTGGCTGGGGCTGCTCCTCCAAAATGGTGGAGCCCCTTTGGAGGGGGAGCGGCTGGGAGGGTATTCATCTCTGTAAGGGGCCTCTGTGCTCCCTGCTGCCCAGGGGGTTAGAGTGCCCAGAGATCCCCAGATTCCCTGCCTCTGGTCTAAGTGATCTGTCCTGACCCTTTAAGACTTCCAAAAAGCACTCTCCAAACCAAAACAACAACAGCAACAATGAGAGAGGGAACAGAAAAAAAAAAAAAATAAGGAAAAAACACTTGACTTTTTTTTTTTTTGTCCTCAGGCGCCGGTCCCAGGCACCCGCTCACTGGTCCTGCTGCCCTGCCTCCCTAGCACCAGGGTCCCTGTCCCTTCAAGGCTTCCAAAAAGCACCTGCCCACTGGTCCTGCAGGGAAAAACGCGCGATATTCTTTGTCCTCAGGTGCCGGTCCCAGGCACCCGCTCACCAGTCCCGCCGCCCTGCCTCCCTAGCACCAGGGTCCCTGTCCCTTTAAGGCTTCCAAAAAGCGCTCGCCAAAAAGAGAAAAAAAAGGGGAAAAATGCGCGATTTCCTCCGTCCTCAGGTGCCGGTCTCAGGCACCCGCCCACCGGTCCCGCAGGGAAAAATGCAGGATATTCTTTGTCCTCAGGCGCCGGTCCCAGGCACCCGCTCACCAGTCCCGCCGCCCTGCCTCCCTAGCACCGGTGTCCCTGTCCCTTTAAGGCTTCCAAAAAGCACTCGCCAGAAAGAGAAAAAAAAAGGGGAAAAACGCGCGATTTCCTCCGTCCTCAAGTGCCGGTCCCATGCACCCGCTCACCAGTCCCGCCACCCTGCCTCCCTAGCAGTGGGGTCCCTGTCCCTTTAAGACTTCCAAAAAGCACTTGCAAAAAAAAAAAAAAAACCACTTCCGTTTCTTTCCACCCACCGGGAGCTGGGGGGAGGGGCGCTCGGGTCCCCCCGGGCCGGGCTTGTATCTTATCCCCTTCGCAAGGCACTGGGTTCTTGCAGGTGTGGATGTGGTCTGGATGTTGTCCTGTGTCCTGTGGTCTTTATTTTAGGAAGATTTTTCTTTGTTATATTTTCATAGCTCTATGTGTTTTTGGGAGGAGATTTCTACTGTTCTACTCACGCCACCATCTTGGCTCCGCCTCCAGTATTGTTATTATTTTAAGATCGGTTAAGTCAAATCTAGTTTTCTGTTTCTTCCAATTTACACTGCAAAAATTCCCACTTTATGGCGGTTTCCTATAAACTGTGCTTTCATTTTTGTTTTGTTTTTTTTTCTTTTGAGACCTAGTCTGCCTAAGGAAATAGAACTAATCCTTCAAGACTGCTTGAGCAGACTTCCTCCCTGGATACTCTGTTGCTGTGTCCTATTGATTCATGAATTTCTCCCTTGTGCTCCAGGGCATCTAATCTGTTTACAGGAGAGTATCCCTCTGACATTTATTTGTCTCTTTTACTAGAAGGAGAACAGGGATTCTAGTTGATGTATCTTTACTTGCCCAACTCTTACCAAAGTATCTCACATCTAGATGGTGCTAAATAAAGTATGTCATTTCAGTGTATGGGAGAGTAAGCCCCTGCTTAGATTGACCTAAATGGTGATAGCCTAAGGAGAGACTTCAGAATGAAATGGAATTTGAAGGCCTGTGTCATCCCCCAAGACCGACTAATGGAGGGTTGTGTCAGAAACATGCAGTGTTTGAGCAGCAGAGGAGTACAGATCCATTACGTTATGAATCACATCCTGACTGTGTCCTGACATTGGCACTACCAGATCTGGGTTTTGCCCAGATCAGCTACCTAGAGAGGCTTCAGGAGTTCAAGTGCACTTGGGTGTAATTGTACCTTTCAGGCCCTACATGTGCAGGCTGACTGCATTCTGACCCACATGGTTTTCTCCTCCCTGGATTAGGTTTTATTACCTCCTATAAAGTAGGTGAACTGGCCCAGCCTGGGGGAGCCCTGTCCTACTTATACTGGGCCTGAGTACCCATATGGGTGGGATGAGCATAGAGGAGTTATCATTACCCTTTCCCAATGCAGGATTGGGAAAGGCTGCAAGATTGCCTCTGGGTTGCTAATTAGGACCTGACTGCACTGCCTGTGGTTAAATTCTGCAAAGTTCGGTGACTGGGGGAGTTCCGACTGGCTCACGAGAAGTGAGTCCTCTAAAGCACACTTTTGTGTGTCCAGTTTATTAACTCAGCAATACATGCTTAGTACTTCTTCATTAGATCAATGAACAACCTACTATCTGTCAAGCCTGTTTCAGGAACTATATTACCAACCTGGTGTATTTGGATGTGTATTTTTGATACTTTTTAAATGAAATTTTTCTGGTGTATTGTTTCAAGTAGTTACAACTCGAAAGTCAATATGCTGAAGTCCAGGTACGTACTGACCTCTCCTCTCCTAATACGACTTAGGCTCATGTATGCTTATTTTCTGTCACATTCTTTGCCATATTCATAGAATGATTCCTAATTGAGACACATCCCTTCTAATAAAAGCTGAGCTTTTCTAAGACAGGGGAGGGGGAAAGGGAAGCTCTCCGATGACATTCTGTTTGGACCTGGGGAATGAGCGCTAGCAACTGCTGACTCCAGCTGCAGCGGTGATGATGTAATCTAGTTCTCAGACAGCTCCCAGTACCTTCAACCAGCATTGCAGGTAGAAACCTGGACCAATTCTTCCTGAGATGTTCCTCAACCCTGTTGTTCTTCTTGGCCACAGAAAAGGCAAACTACTCCCTCGGTCCTTCCCTGGCCTGTCACCTGATCTGCCTCTGGGCATCCTTCCTCCCTGGCTCCCTCTAATAAACGGGATTTTCTGAATTCAAGTGAAGTATGAGAAACTGCATAATCGATGTTATCAACTTGGTATGAAATGGCCCATTTAAGTTGTGAATTAAATTATGTTTTTATGGTTAGATTGCAAAAATATACAGGTGGCTACTCAAAGCCTCAGAATATCTTAGAAGTAAATACCTATATTAAATATGCTTATCCACCCACTTAAATCTCCAATTTAGCACTAACCAGTTGATAATTGATACACAAAGAGAATAGATAATTATGTTACTATAAACATCCTCTAGATGGCTGCAATAAAAAAAAAAAGTAAATTCAAACCTACTTCTGGGGACCAAGGGGCATTTTTCAAAATTCACATTAAGGGGATAAAACAAAAATGTCTTCAATCATTTTCATCACCATTATCCACAACAGATATGCTAATGCATTTGCTGATGAGAAATGCAGCCTTCTACAGAGGTACAAATACAGAGTATCTGTCAGTGCTATTAATTTTATCTTCCACGTATTCTTTCAAAACTTTATGAACATCTATCATCCCTGAACAAATAAAACAAAACAAAAACCTTCTAATTTCAAACCACCATGTATTTGGGTTATATAAATACTTTATGAGGAGCTTCCCCTGAGATCCAGCAAACTAGGGCAGTTGCCCCAGGCTCCAAGCTTTGAAAAGGAATAATAGACATCCATTCAGTTATGCTGCTAAATGTTAACCAAGTGAGGGTAGAGGGTGGTAGCTAGGCTGCTTTGGAGTAAGGAAGGTAGTTTTCTCCTAAAGCGAAAGATCTTGAAGCCTTTCTATAAAGGCTCATAGTCAGGAAACAGACTCCAACATCATTACCACCACTAAGTGAAACAGGACACCCTTCAGTAAGTCCTTTAATGATTTGTTGTCCCATCTCTGTTGTTTCAGCTGTGTGTGTGTGTGTATATGTGTGTGTGTGTGTGTGTGTGTGCACATGCACATTCTATGTGTAGAAGAGAGAAAGAGAGAATTTCCTTTGATAAAAAGGCACAAGGAAAGAGCAATGACTCTTGGCCCTGCAATAATTAGACAGGGAATCCCGGGAACATGACTGAGTCACAGGCTCCTTGTCCTTAATATTTATGTGGATTTTTAAAAAACTGTCAAACGTGGCCCCATCAGAAATTCTATGTTGCCTCAAAGAGGCTGAGGAGGAACAATAATAGGAGGCAGAAGAACAAAGAAAGAAGCAGGTAAATACAGTGGGCAGCTTGCTCAGGACTTCAAAGTAAGTGGTGGAGCCTGGATCTGGGGCCCAGGGGGCTAGGCTTCAAAGTCTTCACTCTGAGCCTGTGCCTTGCAGGCCGTGACTTTATGGTTTTCAACACGAGTCAAGGATATAAACACAAGTACATTCAAAACTTCCAAAACATACCTTTCATGATGATTCTGCTGTGTGTTTATAAGACAGAAAATAGAATAGTGTTGTCTTCACAAAGTGTCCTTTCTCAGTGAGCTCAAACACCTCACAGATGTCACTTAAAACATGTTGATGGGTTGGGCTTATTCATTAAATTACCATGTAACAAATACCTTGGCTAGGGTGACAAGGCAATCCAGTGGAAGTGCTAATGAATGTACTGTCTGGTTTATACTTCCTAGCACTTAGACAGATAGATGCCTGACACACTTTAGAAGCACACGGGGGCAATTACACATGCTCCTTTCTGCAAGGCAGGTAGGGAGATGCATTTTTATACTCTCCCAGGCAGACACAGACTCACTTAAGATGTTTAAAATGTCAACATGGTACATAGATGAGTCAGGCAACACTGTCTATAACTGGGGTTTCATTTCCAAGAAAGTATTGTTCATATTGATGAGTTTTAGAATATTGTATTTATAAAGTAAAAGAGGCAAAAAAAGAAAAAAGAGGGAAAAGAGAAGTGACGTGAAGGAAGGAAAGGGAATCGTAAGAGAGAGGACATCACGGTGGACCAACAGCCATGCTCCCGTCGCCCTATCCTGCAAACCTCACCTCTTTTTGCATTGCATGTTCTGATTCTGCCTTCAGAGTGAGGCAATATGTAATTGTTTATGCCGCAAGTTAACAGAAGCTGAAGCTAATAGAAAATACAATTACTAGGGCACTATTTCTAGACCTCAAACGTGTATTTCTTTAACTTATTTAGCATTAAGAAGCTATTGTTCTAACTTCAAGCCTTACTACAGGTTTAGGTTTTTTAGAAAGCATTTAACATTCAGTTTTTCATTATGGGGTATGGGATTTTAAACTACTTTAAACAGTTCTTTCTTTTAAAGAACTGATCTAAGGGCTACTGGCAAAGAAACAGAAATAAAATAACAATAGAATACAAAACTCCTTAAAATAGAATTGGCTTTTTAAAAAGTTTCAAAAAATTAACTGGCAAGGAAAATTCATTGCCATTCACTACTTAACCAAATTCAGTGTGGTAGTGAATATTCAAAATGCAACAGCTGAGTAAAGTCTGATGTTTGTGTAATAACTTTTTTCACCTTCTTTATCAAGGTGTTGTAGAGAACTACCCTCAAATCATTTGAAAACACAGAGCTGACTCCTATATGTGTTGTACTCATATATTTGCTAGAGCAAAATTCTGTGTACATACTAGAGACTTTTGATTCTCTCCTGAAGGGTCTCCAGCACATATTTAATAAAGACTGAAGAGATGAGAAAAAAACAAGTCTGTCTGAATGTAGGTGCAGCACAGAAATGCACACACCTTAACTGTTCTAAACATTGGAAAAAGAATATCTGACTGGTTAACTACACTACTTTAATTTTTATTTGGAAAATACAGTATCTTATATATAAGTTCTCACAAACTGACAAAATAGAAAGTTGAAAGTGTGTTTACTGTTGAGCCTTGCAGAAGTGGCAGCAGCATGACCTGCTATGAATGGGAGGCAAGGACTGACTTTTGTAGACCTGTGCACCTTCCTCGTCTTCCAGAGCTTCAGATACACCCTGGCAGGAACGACAAGTCATGTTGTGTTAAAATAACCTAAAATCTTTCTCTAGGGTTCTACTTCAAAACCATAAAATAATTTTTTAAAACACTGAAAAATAACCCAGCTGAATTGAATTGTATGGTATGTTTTGTTATCTATAGTCATAGAGGTTAGAAATAATCAGATGCTTCAATGGATAAAGAAGTGCTCACAATGTATTTCTCACATGAATCTGTGCTGGGTCTCTTCTTATTACTGTAAAAAGCACTTGGTAAAACCTCTAAGCGAGATGACAAACACTATAGTTACAGAAGCTTTCAGACAAGTAACAAGAACTATGCCTTTACAAAGCACCCTTCCTTGAGCTAACGCCCCAAGGAAGCACAGTATAAAGAAAGTATCTGGACATATTAATACCTGTTATTTTCTGCAGAGTTTGCAGAGGAATGTTGAGCTTTTCTGGAGCACATTTTTAAAGCATGTTCAGAAAGAAGTGATATAAAATCTCTGGTGCCACTGCATAAAACTGCACTCAGCATCACTGATCAATCCCAGATGATAATGACATACTTCATACGATCAAATCCCACTCAAACCTTTGAAGGTTCACTCTGATATTCCCCTTTCTTCAAGCTGCAAAGTAAAAGTTCTTATATTGCCAAACTCCAGGAGAATTTGGTTTGTACATCTCCAACTACTTCTTCCAGCCTAAGTTGTATATTCTAATTCTTTCCATGGTTAATGAGGACAGAATGAGGGCCAGACATTGTGTTAGATGCTGGTGGGCAAGACTGAACGGAGTACAAAGATGGCATATCTCATCTCAAGATGTCAAAGGCAAGGATTCTGTCATTTATTTAGTCTTCTCTGTAGAATACATATGTGTATTATAAGTGAAATGACATACATACATTAGCGCCATGTCAGCTCCCATGATTATATACACAAGTTCAAACATTTCTCCAGTGACCAAAAAATACCTTAAACTAATGGAAATATTTCTGTGTGTAGACATCCTGGGGAATGTAACAGATTTTTTGAGGCAGGATCAAAAAGGCCTTCTGGTGGTTCTCAATTACACTTTGAAATAATTTCTTTTCTAATAGTAGATACCTTCTAAATGTTTCTTAATGGATTGAATAATTGTTCTGACAATATTAAAACAGCTAGTTGAAAAATGTACTCGCAAATGTTCTTGTTTCATATATATTAAGAAAGAAGCAGAAGTACTTCAAAATTACACCTTAAAATTCTATTCAAAGTATTACCAAATGTACTATAGAAATCTCCTGGTTTCCTGTTAGTAAGAAATGAGACTGGAAGAAGAGAGAAGGTCAGCCAGGTACACTGTCGCCTTTAGCAAGCCAGGATCATTCTAAAGAATATTGGATTAAAGGACAAAAACAGAAATTGTAAGATATTTTAAACGATAAATGGCCTCTGCTCATGCCTGCGGCCTAACTAGAACTAAATGAATTTCTAGCCTTGAATTTCTTGCAGTCCCTTCTCTTTGATCAACTAAAAGATGTTGAATACATAGAGCAGTTCTGCTCATCTGCAGCAGTGGTAGATAAGGGAAACATATTAAACTTGAGTTAATTAAAATGCTTCTGCTTTATTTCTTTGATTGTTGCATGGGAATAATGCTAATAAGACTTCAGGGGAGAGAGAACTGTATGTATGAAACTATCATGAAAATTTCAGTTAAGTGAAAAAGAATCGTGTGTTATCAGGCACTTGAATGTTAACACATTAAAGAGTAAGTTTCTTTTCAACATATGAGATCAGAAAGCGGCTAGTTTGCTTATATCACTTCTCTATTTAGAAAACTGAAGCATTAACAATAATGGCAACACTGTGCTTCTTTAGGTTACCTTGTTAAACCATATCCGCACACTGTGTGGTAGAGATCAAAGTCTCCATTTCAGAGAATTAAGCGCAAAAGCAGGATTTGAACCCAAATCTGTCTTGCTCCAGAGGTTTTGTAAAGAATCACCAAACTGCTTTGTTTCTGACTACTCTGGGCAGGCAGCAGACAAATGAGGGGATATATTTTCAGTAAAGTACAAGCAAGTGCTAATGATTATTTTCTTGTGTCGTGACTTCCTCTCCTTATGTAGCTTTTGTAATTTGGGATTCAAAATTTGTCTCAAGGTTTCATTACATTTTGTTTCCATGCCATGCTTTGTTTCTGATGTGGGGATGTGTCCAGAGTACAACTGGAATGCGCCTCTTACACTTCCAATACAACAACATAAACATCTTGGCATATTCACAGAGAAGGCATTAACTCTAACCAGATTATGGTTTACTAAAATGTATGATCTTCAAATACCTGGGTTTATTCTAGTGATGATTAATCAGAGGTAGATAGCAACTAATGCCCTGTGGACGGCCTCTGGCAAAAAAACACATGGCTTTTACAGACCAGATCTTGGGAAGAAAGATCAACCCTACCTATTTACACTAAGTCCCTTCACTCCAACTTCACAGAGGTTCTGTCAATTTTTGACATTTGATTTATCCTTCTTTCTCCTTTTTCCCTGATGTGTACATGTATACTTTTTCCTAAACTCTTTCAGAGTACAATGCAGCTGTGATGGATCTTTCTAAAAGCAAGGAATTCTCTTACATAATCATAGTATGACTGAAAAACCAGGAAATTGGCATTGATAACAATACTGTTATCTAATCTGCAGTTGTTACAGACATTGTACAATTTCTCAGTTGTCCAAATAACGTCCTTAAGGAGTGAATGAAAATCCAAGGTGAGGAACTGCATCTAGTTGGCCTCTTAAGGTCCTTTTAATCTGCAATAGTTTCTGAGTCTTTCTCTTTCATGGCACTGACATCGTTGAAGAGTACAGGCCAATTACTTTGTAAAATAACCATCAATTTGGGTTTGTCTGATTTTTCTTCATGATTTCATGATTGGATTCAGTCTATGCACTTCTGGCAGGAATCTCAGAGAAGCACTGTTGTGTCCTTTCCTGTGCATTATTATCAGGGAGCCAGCACTGCCAGTTAGACTCACTACTGGCAAAGTTATTTTTGTTATTTGGCGAAGGTGGTGCCTGCTGTGTTTTTCTACTTATGCTATTTTCCCTTTTTTTAATTGAAGTACAATTGACATACCATATTATATTGGTTCCAAGTGTATAACGTAGTGATTTGACAATTATATACATCACTAAATGCTCACCGTGGTAATGTAGTTACCATCTGTCCCCATACACAGTTATTACACTTTTGCAATCTATATTCCCTATGCTGTACTTTTCATCCCCATGACTTATTTATTGTATAATTGAAAGTGTGTACCTCTTTATCCTCTTCACATAATTAGACCTTTTGTAATTAATATATATCTTGTTGAGAGATATTTTGATACCATGTAAGTTTTCTATTGCTTAAACTTTAACCTCTTCCTTTAAGCATTTATTGATGTTTCTTATCTGAATCAACTGTTAGTATGATGGCTGACATATGATTTTATAATTCCATCATTCTTTCTACATTGATCAGATGGCTTCTATTGAAATAGGAGCTTCCCTAGATGGGCTCATGGATTCTAACTTTATTTAATAGTCAGAATTTTAATGTTCATATGAAGGTGAAATTGTAACATTTCCAGAATCTGTCACCTGGCTTTGGGGCATTTGCATATCCTCAGGCTTGGAGAGAAGTCCATCTACATGTCAATGGGTAATTACCTGGCAACCTAGGGCATGTCTGAACCTGAGAAGTTAAGGGGAGGGGGCTGCCTTGCTTGCTGGCTGGCTTCTTCCAGAGCAGAGGAGGAAGACGGCCCAGGACTGCAGTTTGTGAGCAATAAATGGATTTTAAACTTTATTTCTCCCTTAGTCTGATTTCAAGATTTGGAGGTATTTTGCCCCAGGATTTCCTCTCCCCGGACTTACACCTGGCACAGTCGGCAGGGTTCTTCTGAACCTGAAATCTGTGCGATGTTTGGGAGGGCCACCCCTTGAAATGAGAAGTGGTGCTCCCTCCAAGGGACATGTGTCTACACTTGTATGGTTGTGGAGGCACCACCACCGCTGCTGGCCGCACTGACCCCGGCCTGTGGCCTGAGCCTAAGGCTACTGCTTCTGCCACTGCTGCTGCTTCTGCTGTCAGCTGGAGCCTAGTCACAGCTATGGAAAGGAGCAGAGGTCTGGGTCATTTTGAGAGAGAAGCAACTGGCTGCTGTGTACCATGCCTTCATGGCTACGGAGCTCATTGCTGGAAAAGCTCCAAACAAGGTAATAACCACCTATCCCACTGTAGGGTGGGTGCAGGACTGGATCCAAAGACCACGGAGTGGCATGGCAGAGACACCTACACTGGCCAAATGAGGCACATATTTACAGAAGTGCAGCACCCTCTCTACTAGCCCTTTAAGTGGAGAACTCCCAACGCTTATTAGGGCCAGTGACCTATACCAGTGGAAAGCAGGGAGAACTTGCTTTTGAGCCATTGGTTGCTGAGACTCCTTATCAGGAGGGAAAAGCCCCTATACCTGAAGATGCTTGGTACACAGACAGCTCTAGTTGTGCGCAGCCCCCAAAGTGGAGGGCTGCAGCTTTCCATCCTAACACTGAGACAACACGGACGGAGGATGGAGAGGGGAAGAGCAGCCGATGGGCTGAGTTGCGGGCAGAATGGCTCGTGATCATCCAGGAACCCTCACCCATAGTTGTTTGCACTGACAGCTGGGCCGTCAATAGTGGCTTGACTCTGTGGCTACCAACATGGTATCATGCCAGCTGGATGGCTGGTCACCAGCCCCTTTGGGGGCAAGAGTTGTGGCAAGACCCGTGGGCCTCTGGTCAGACTAAGACTGTTACCGTATACCATATGACTGGCCATTTGCCTTTGGCATCCCCAGGGAGTGATGAAGCAGACACACTGGCCCAGGTGTGTAGGCTAGAAGAAAAACCTGCCTCCGATGTGGTCCAATGGCTATACCAGTGTTTGTTGTTTGTTACACGTGGGGCTAAAGACAATGTGGCTGTAGCCCGTAGGTGGGACTTGCCATTGACCTTTGAAGAAGTCAGTTGAGCCCAGAAGGAGTGCCCTGCACATTGTACAGATCAGTAAACCACCAAGAGGGGCCTAGAGCATCTCTTTGCAGCCTATGGCTAGTTGCCAGTGATCGAGAGTGATCAAGGCACCCACTTCATTGGACATGCATTGCAAGGATGGGTGCAGTAATAAGGAGTAAAATGGACGTGGCCCTGGATGTTTTGACACATGGACCAGAGATGGCTGGCTCTTTTGGCACCTTGGGGAAAAGGCCTGGAAGCTGGCCTCCTGTGCATTCCTGGAATAACAGAAGAGTAGCCCCCCAAAATCATGGTTATTTGCTTCTCAGTCCTTGTGTCATGGATGCGCCCCCTGGCTGCAGCTGCTGCGTGATGGCTGGAATGAATGAGCTTTGGACTTAATCTGCGTGGGACTTTGAACCTAGCTGAATCCTCTGTCTTGAGAATTATCATGATTGTGTTGCTGTTGTCAAGAAAAAAATGCTTAAAGACAGGCTTGATTTTGTCTAATGTTTGGTAAAAGTTTTTTGAGCAATCTAGTATAGTTGTTAGGAATGAGTTAACAAGCGTAGAAACATATTCTGTGCTTAGTGAGAGATTGTGCTGTAAAGTACATTTACTCAGTCTGCATAGGAAGAATCCTCTGGCTTGAGGATTATTGAGATTTTATTGCTGTTGCTATTGTATGTTATTAGATAGCTCAGAAGAGGGAGAATGAGTAAATTGTAAGGCGAGATTTCTGGAGGGGTGGCCTGTAGGTAAAACTGTAACATTTCCAGAATATCTTGCCTGGCTTCAGTGCATTTGCATATCCTCAGGGGTGGAGAAGACTTCATCTCCATATCAATGTGTAATTATCTGGGCAACTGAGGGCGTGTCTGAACCTGAGAGGTTAGGGGGAAGGGGCTGGCTTGCTTGCTGGCTGGCTTCTTCCAGAGCAGAGGAGAAAGATGGCTTGGGACTGTAGTTTGTGAGCAATAAACAGGTTTTAAACTTTATTTCTCCCTTTGACTGATTTTGGTTTTTAGAGGTATTTTGCCACGGGATTTCCTCTCCCTGGACTTACATCATATTATCCCAGCTTTGGCCAGTGGAAGCCCCTTCATGTTCACCCTTATGTCCTTCTGCCATGTCACCATCATTCTTTGAACACTTCCTTACCTTTAGCCACACAAGATTTTTCAGGCTAACCTTGAACTTTCCCAACCCCAACCATGGGATCAGCCATATCTCCAAGGAACCTTGGTCCTTTTAGCAGAGATTGGGATGTTGAAACCAAGAACTAAGTATGTTTATTCCTATCATAGTGTCAAGGATCTAGACCTTCGTAGAGAACAAAGCCAGGAAAAAACACATATCTAGCTATCTATTTGCACAATCCATTAGTTCACATCAATCTTCAAAACTCAGGGTTCATGCTGTCTTTCCCTCTTTCTGTATTTGTAACTCCCTTCTCCAAAAGTGAGAAATCTACCTCTCATTACCCACAATGTATTTACTTATTTCCTCATTCATAGAGGAAATAGAAAGTAGTTTCATAATGTAAGTGAGAACTAATACTTGACTTTTTAAAACCGGGTGGCACATTGATTGCATTGGTGGCTGTGAACCTCGTTAGTGCACCAAACTAGAGTGGCTCTTGCTTTGAGCAACAGGCCAATAGCAAATGATACAGAAGAGGCACGAAAAAGCACTTACCCATTTCCATTTCCTACCACTACCATGACAACAAACCTGGGCTAGTCTGCGGGAGGTTGAGTTAGGTAGTCCCAGCTGGTCAGTCCCGGACCATCCAGTCCCAGGCAGCCAACATTTGGCCACAGACTCCAGCCTGAACGCAGTTGGGAACAATCAGCCCAGATCAGCAGAAGCACCCAGCCGACCTATGATCTTGTAAGAAGAATAAACGGTTCTTGTTTTAGCCATAAATTTTGAGGTATTTGTATTCCAGTACTGTTGTGACAATGGATAATTGATACAAAGTGCCTAACATTGCCTTGAAGGAAGGATACTTTAAATGTTTCTTGGTGTCAAGATCTCAGAAATGCTGTGCTATGTCCAACAAAGCTTTTAAGTGTAACTTGATAATGTAATTATACCATTGAAATATATAAGTAAAGAACCACAAATACATCTGTGAAGAAAAGCAGGTATCAAGGCCAGTTATGAAGAAGTGGGACTGGCTCAGGCACACACAACTAACCATTAGGGAGGAAATTTACGGGATGTTCACAGGAGTCAGTATGATGGAACTAAAACAGCATGGTTGAATCTTAGTAAAATAATACTAAGTGAAAAGTAAGTCCAGAAAGATTACCCACAGTGGGATACCTGTCGTATACAGTAAGCAACTTGCAACAGAATTACATAAAGAAGAAAGCACAGCACTGATGAACAGGAGTTTGCAGAAGCTGATCGCTTGGGTTTGAAGTAAGAAGGCGGATGGGGAAATCACACGGTTGAATGTAGGTCATGGTAAAATTTTTAGCTTATTTTGTGTGGTAGATTCATAAATTCTTATACCACTAAAAGCCTAAATAAGCTAATTGAAAGCAAACAATGAATTGAAAGCAGTCCATACATGGACTAAAAGCTCTGCTCTCTAAGAAAGCTCGGAAGTGTGCTACAAAATCTGACATAATATTGGCTGCCATCTAATTTTCTCTTAGTGACCCAGGTCATTGTTATTTTATAATGTGTATCAGGAAAATGTGTCTTGCAAATATGGCTGGGGTAAAAAATGGTCAATAGTCACTGGAAGTTCCTGTAAATTGCTCTCTTTTAAGACAGTGCATATATCTTGGCCATTTCTTTCTCAGGCACGAATAAGTGAAGTACACTATTGATGAATTTGCAAACCTCATTGCTTTAATGAACCATTAGCTGTATTTGGCATTATAAGCTTTTGGCAAAATACATTAAGTTTATTTAAATTCACCATTCAATTTTCCAGCTTTTTAAAAAAAACCCATACTAAGTCTGAGGGACACTTTTCCCTTTTTTTCCAGTTGTTACCTAATAGAGGACTGTGCTTTGTGGCAGACTACATGCGATAGTTGAACGAGTTCTGTATATGCATCCACGCCAAGTCGTTGATCACCGCCCTCCTCTCTGCGTGCTGCCATCACACCTGGTATGCCTCCTGCACACTCCCGGCCAGGTAATGTGGCTGCCTCTCTCTTCTCCCAGACAAGCTTCAGGGTGATCTCTCCATGCCTCATCTATCTTCATATCGGTATCATTCAACACCTAGGTTATTGCAAAGCCTCTTAAGGGGCCTCCCTCCTAAGAACTTTGTGCTCTTAGCATCTGCCATTAAAACTGTTTCCAGAGTTATTTCTTCTCCTTTTCCTTCCCCTTCTTCTCCTTCTTCTTCTACTTAGTGTGATTGCCTCACTCTGCAGCTGAAAACCTTCAAATGTTTTCCACCAGAGGATGGAAGAGTATTTCTCTAGCTTCTTTAAGGTACAATTTCAGAGGTCTGCAAGTTCTATATAAAAACTTTTGAACATTGCTAATTCATTTTTTCTAATATAAGCTTATTCTGCCTTATTTAATAATTCTTTTTTAACAATGCTTCATACTGGAATCTCCAAGGTGGCTTTGAAAAAAAAAATCAATGCAAGGAGGTCCACACACAGATATCTTGACATACTTGTTCTAAAGGGACACATGTATCATGCTTAGGAATTTAGACAATATTCTCTAGCTGATAGGTTGTTGCAGAAGGATTTTTAAGGAAGGGGCAGGGCAAGGTCTACTTTTGACAAATATTCCTGAGAGCCCTGTGGGTGATGGTGCACCCAGTAAGAAGCCTGGAGGCAGGGAGACCAAGAAGAAGGGAGTGAGGACAGCCAGCTGAGGGATGAAGAGGGCTGGACATAAGGCAGTGTAAGTGGAAACAGAGAGAGAAATAAGAAAGGGAGAGACATGGTGAAGCTAAGAAAGCAGAGTCAGGAGGGCTCTGGCTGTACTGTTGGGGACACCATTTTCCGCCACGAGAAGGGATGGTGACTGGAGATTTGGAGCGAAGTGAGAGGTACTGAGTTCAATGCTAGAAGTGGGGGTTCTGACATGCCTGTGACATACCCAGGTGCAGAGCCCAGAAGAGATGAGCATTAAAATTGTACAGAGCAGCAAAACTTTACTTCCGGGGGTATGAGTTGGTGGCCGTGTAACAGGAGACTCTGCATCAAGGGCGCAGCACCTGTGCCCCATCTCACCGGCAGCCTTACCGCAGGCTCGTTACATGGACATCTGCCTCTATTAGTGCTGCACTGCTGCCTTTGAGACATGCTGGACGGTGTCTCTTCGAAGCTGACGCACCCACCAGCATGCCCAGAGAGCTGGCCTCTGAGCACCAAGTCCTCAGACTCCTCTGTTTCTAATTTGATGGTTTGACTTACCTCTTTCTTCTTACTCACTGCTTTACCGCGTTCCTGTCTCCCACTCTCCCTGACTCAGACTTTCTTTTATTTCCCCCTTTCACCTTAGAGGGACTCCCCCATACCTGCTTCCTTCCCAAGGTGGAGTCTTCCCTCCTGTCTCCCTGGGGTCATATTGTACATGAGGTACAGGAGGAAAAACAATCTCCCCCTGAAGAAAGACAGCATGGGAGGTATTTCAAAATTTTAAAATATCCTTATCATCCTCACAATAACTTTATAAGTATTTTAATCCTCATTTTACAGATGAAGAAAGTGAGTCTTATCACGATTAAGGAACTCCCCACTTTAGTGGAGAAGAAGTTTCAGAAATGAAACTCAGAATGGTAGATTTCAAAGGCGACTTATTTCCAGTGCCTTGTGCTATGCATGATGGACCACTGAGGTAGGCCATGGCTGCTGGCTGCATTGCTGTAGCCCCACCATTCAATCACACACAGAAGGAAACATTAGGGCGTCTAAAGGATTTTATTACAGCACTTCTCCCTCCTACGTGCCCATTTGTCACCCTCACCGGCAAAGAGGGCTCCGTGCCTTTCATACCCTAGCATTTTAGTGAACATCTGCTCTCTTTGGACAAGTACTCTCTACTTTGAAAGTATCCATTTCTTATTTCTTTTTTTCTGGGTAATTTATTATGTATTCCATCTGGTTTAGCTCCTTAACCTATGAGTCCAATAAAAATCTCATCCAAAATGCTTTTGAGTGTGTTAATATGGACTAGTCAATATGTAATTCATGTTGATTTTGGAAGCAGTTTACAAAAATATTATTTCCTTTTAATAAATCGATTCTATTTTGACAGAAAAAAAATGGGCTTTAAAGTAATTATTTCCACAGTATAAAGTATTTAATGTTTAAGCAGTCAGCTGTTTACGGGGCACAGAAATATTATGATGAGTCATATTATTTATTCACTTTATATAGTTCACATGTTTCCTAAGTAAATGTAAGATTTAACATTGTCCAGGTTTACTTTAAGAAAGCATTCACTTAGCAATTTGGCAGATTAAGAAATGTTTTTTCATGTGATGCTTCTTAAGGTCTGCTTTGAAAATTGCTTAAAAATAATTGGTGAAATTGCTATTTTCACTTTAGTAGATATCATAATTTACTATTCTCAATTCTGACAATATCAGACACAGATCTGAAAATCTAAAAAAAACCCAAAAAACCCTCATTCAGTGAATTCAACCCAATGCAAATGCTTTAGCTGAATAATTCTGGGTCTACTAGTCAGGCAAGTGAAATTAATAGTCTGTCTTAGGGTCTTCCTATCTTAATCACTTCAGCATAATGTGTACATAGCAGTATTTACTCAAGAGCCATGGAATTGTAAAGAGCCTATTTGTCACTTCACCTTCCTTCTAGAATTGTCAGGTTGGTATCTTGAATTGCTGAACAGGCATGCTAATGCTAGACCAATTCTTAGTCTAGCATTACCATATCTCTGTCAACAGTTCCCTGTACGAATGCTCTGTCCAGATTTTTGACACATGTGTAGTGACAGTGCGGTTGCAATCTGAAAAATTAATCTTTGCATAACTACCTGTATAGTGCCACATCCATGAGTGAATTTTTAATGGCAAGGATATAAAGAAAGAAGCTGAAAATATGATTCAATGTCACTTATGCATGGCATAAACTTACATTTCTGAGCAGAGCAATGAACCTCTATAAATTTATGCTTGATACATATTCTGAAGTGTATGTCATACTCTGAATTTAAAGATAATGGTGCTGATGGTATTATTCTCTATGCACATAAATGTGGCTGAAAAGTTCAATGACTTGCTCTTCATTTTCCCCACTAATTCCACAGCAACTGGGATTAAATGAAGTGAACAAACGATTGGTTCAGAGTGTCCTCTACTGAGAGGAAAGAAGGGACTTTTTATGTCTGCATCATTAAAATCCACTGTTAGCACTGCCTTTTCCTGACCTGAAGGAAATAGTCAGAATTTCCAAAGACTGTAACTTAGCACCTCTTCAGTCTTTTAACACTACAGCCTTCTAATGCTCCCAACAAGGGAATAAATTATGATATGTGTGCTTATCATCAGTAAATAAATAATGCTTAAGCCAAAAGAAAAGATCCCCAGGTAATAGCAAACATCACCAGGTCTTAGCTAGAAGCCAGAAATTCAAGTATTTTAAAATCACTTGTGGCATTCAGTAGCTCAATCACTAGGTATAAGCCATCTAATTTATTCATTCATTGAACAAATATTCCTAAACATCTACTTTATTCAGAAATTGTTTTAGAGATCAGGAATGTAATATTGAACTAAGCAGAGTGCGGTCCTAAAGAAGCTTACAGACGAGTGAGTTTCCAAAACTGGAGAGAGTTCTATGCCAAAAAGGGCCAACTGTGACCTTAAATTATTCACCTAAAACGAGAAGGAAGGAGGGTAGAGAGAAGGCAGAGGAAGGAAGGGACAGAGAAAGGTGGAGAGAAGTTTATTTGAAGGAAGCCATTGAAACAAAATAGCAATAAGCCTTTAATAAGGAAAGTAAGTTCCTCTGATAGTTCACAACCTGCACAATCAAATCAATCAACAAAAATGTGCTGTATTTGGTGCTGCAGGGAACTAAAAGATAACCTTGTCTTATAATATTTTATTGTTTAATCAGGAAATCAAGGATTATTCAAGGCAATATTTAATTTAACTGTGAAGTGGGTGGTACAAGTAGCAATTGCTACAAAAAATAACAGAGTGATCACTGGTGCTCTTTATTCATAATAAGTACAACAGTATGACTAGTATTTCATCAATGAAACCAATAATGCCGAGGATTGTATGAGAATGAAGAATCAAAGGAGCACATCTTCAATATATTAAAACAAATTACACTCTAAACTAAGATCAATGAATGATAAATTGCAGAGTTGAACTTTTTAATTTGTGACTATTCTCTTCCTCAAAGAGAATATAGAAAACATGGACATGAAATGTCTGACTTTCATATCATGCTAGCTTACCATACTGAGATAACAACCAGTGGTAAGTTATTTATTGAGCAAAGATTTATTTCACCAAGTTCATTCAACATATGAGTCTTTTACATGTGACTATGACATTACAAGATGGATATGAGGAACTGACAGGGAAAGAGCAGAATCAAAGGGAAGGATTTCAGACAAGACTGCTGCTACTTCTAACTTATCACCCATCTCCTCCCTTCACAGCCCCACCCATTACATGGCCTTCACTCCACTGGAGTGTATAGGAACCGGTAGGCAAGACAGGGTTATGGAGGCCATATGGAAACGCTTTGTGGGAAACATAGTATTTGGTCTTGGTTTTGAAATAGAAGGGATTGGACATATGTAAATAGGAGATGTTGGCTTTAATAGTTTCTGGAAATAAACAGAAATTATGACCTCATTTTGGTTAATATGCAAGATATACTTGCACTGAGTCAAAAATGTCAACTGGGCTGAATTACAGAGATGTGACATTCCCTACATATCACTTTCAGCTCCTAGAAAATGTCTTAGTTCCACATTAGTATCACAGTAGTTCATGAATATACTGTGACATGCGTTGAGTAGCCAGCCTCCAGTATGCCCCTCCGCCGTCACCCTTGTGTACTCTTCTTGTCTTGTACCCTCACACATCAAATAAAGGGACCCAACAGATACTGAGGGGGTGATGGTGTGTGACTTCTCAGAATATACAAGAAAAGACTTGGCAGCTTCCGCGCTGACCTCTTGGATTCCTCACTCTGGGTGAAAAAAACAGCTGCCATGTAAAGGAGGACATGTAACCATGGCTGTGGAGAAGCCCACACGGGAAAAACTGAGGCCTCCCAGTCAACAACCAGCACCAACTTGCCAGTTATGTGAATCAGTCAAGGTGGAAACAGGTCCTCCAGACAAATAAATATGCAGATGACTGTAGCCCTTGATGATACCTTAACTGCAATTTCATAAAAGAATCAGAGTCGGAAGTGACCAGCTAAGCCATCCCAAATTCTTGACTTACAATAACTCTATGTGTGTGATAATACATAATTACTTTTTCTAAGCTACTTAGTTTTGGAATATTTTGTTAGACACAACAGATAAAAAGACACAGGTGGATACAGATGGCAAATCATTTTTTACTTCTTCATGAACTATGTCAAAGCAATACCTGAGAAGACAAGTACACAGTCCTAACAATAAGCTGCTAAAGTTATACTTTCAAGTTATCATTGATAGAAAATTCATCGAGTTAATCTTCTTGGTAAGAGGTAAAGTTTTTTATGTGACAGATTGAAATATTCTCTGAATCACTATTCAATTTGTTTTTTAATGTCTTGTGAAAATAAGTCATCAAAAGCTATTTTTCTTTTAACAAGAAACCTATAATTTCTGTCAAATCCAAATGAACTAAGAACTACAAAGAATACACAGTCCATATGATCAACTCTCTTCATCCAACTATAAAATTTCATTTTTATTATAGTAATATTCATAGAAACAGTAAAAAAAAAGTTGGATTTTGCAATTGCAGCTGTAAAAATACACAACTCTAAAAAAAATTTACAAAATAACTCAAATTTATGAGAACAGCAAGACATCCCTTTATCCAGGTCTTTGCCTTAAGTCACAATATTCTATATCTCCCCTTTCAAACAAAAGCCACAATTCTAAGTTTAGTTTTTTAACCACTTCTCTCACCTCAACATGTAAATTCAGAGAATAAGTTTTTGAATTCTTCTTATAATTCATTACAAGTTTGTCTAAAATGATAGGTATTTGAAGCACTTGGCTTTGTAAAATAACTGTTTAAACACCCCACTTAAAACACTGAGAGGAACCGTAGGCCAAAGTCTTTAAGACAATTAGTTCTTACTAAATGTAGCAACAGCCTTGATACAGTCTATTGAGTTCCCAAAGTTTTGCCTTTTATAGAGCTGTCAATTTCCAATTGCTGATTGAATATGTCTATTCTTCAGGTTTTCAAACAACCAAACAAACAAACAAAATATGGCATTGTCCCCACATAGAAAAACTGAATTGTGTTGAATTAAGGAGAATATGCATATGAGAAAATCTTGGAAGACTGCAAAATCTTAAAATGTATCCTCAAACTTCTAATTAAACACTTAAGTGTAGGCAGGTGCATAATATTGTTCCGAGCATCATATATTTGCTGATACACTGCCACTCAGGCAAGTTGGTCCATTTCATTTGAGAAGAATGAGCATAAGGTAATCTAGTATCCTCTGGGTAGTACTGCTACATAAAATATAGAATAGTTAAATTAGAATTTCAGAGAAGCAGTAAGTAATTATTTAACTTTAAGTACGTCCCAAATATTGCCTGGGACATATTAATACTGAAAATTACTCACTGTTTATCTGAAATTTCAATTAGTCTATGTGATGGTTAATTTTATGTGTCAACTTGACTAGGCCCTGGAGTACTCAAGTGTTTGGTCAAATATTATTCTGGGTGTGTCTGTGAGGTTGGTTTTGGATATTACAACTGAATCTGAAGACTGAGCAGAGCAGATTGTTCTCCTGAATGTGGCTGGCCCTCATTCAATCCATTGAAGGACCAAATAAAACCAAAAGGCTAACATTCCAGCTTCAGTAGGAGTCCTTCTGCTTGACTGCCTTCAAGCTGAAGGCACTGGTCTGCACTAGTCTTCCAGTTGAAGGAGTACCCCAACTAATACAATCTCGGGTGTCCTGTATTTTTGTTTGCTAAGTCTCACAACTCTACCTCTGTGTTTGCATTCTCTTCAATAGTGCTAAGATTCAAAATAATACTAACAATACCGAGATTCTACTGTTAGTAATAAAATTGAAATCGCTCTTCTGCCTGGCTTTTTCAGAAACTAAGAATACATCCATCTATGCTACTCAGCAAATGTTCTGTTGTAGGGCCTTTATTTTAGGACACTACAGGTTCAAGTATACTTGAACTTCAGTTATGGGGCACAAAAGAAAATGTACCCGTAAGAGTCGAAAATGGTAGGCCTGCTGGTATGGGGGAGGGTAATCGTCCTAACCTCTTGTTGAATGAAAGTTTTGAGTAATGGAAAAGAGCATTTAGTCAGTGAATACTGTAGGCAACAGTAATTCAGTGGCTTCTAATTCAATGCATCTCAGCTAAGAGGACTATATTTAATCAATTTTAAGATGCGTTTTGTCTCAAAGTGTAACATTTCCAGTGTTACAGAGTTCACTATAGTCAATATCAAAAGAAATTTGCCTGACACGAAGTGTAAGTGTCAGTGTGACCTAGTTGATATTGACTAGACAGGTGTGAACGCAGCTAGTGAATTTATTGTTGGGTAGAAACTTTTAAATTATTTCTATTAGGAGTGTCACATAACTTAAATTAACATCTTGAATTATTACATAATATTACTGATCTAGCACTAGAGTAATGCACAAATCCATTGACAATAGAAAATGCCAAATATCTTAGAATTAGTCAACAGAATCTGAAAATTAGAAGGAATAGGTTTGAATAATTTATGTATCCAAGAAAAGACATATTATTCAATCATCAGATCTTTTCTTAATCAAAATTTTCCATAATTATTTTTGAAACAATTGTGTCTCCTGCCAGACATACATAATTTCAGTTACAACACAGATAACAAAACCCACAAACTTAATCCAGAGATCAAAATCTGGTCTCCCATGGAATCTGACCCATAGATAGATATTATTTCCCCCAACACAGTCTTTTCTAAAAATTTAAATTAACTGACAATATTCTATAATTGATAGATTTCAACAGAATTTAATATTCTTGGTCCTAATGAGGAATCACTTCCATATGATGACTTTAGTCTTGCTCTCCTGTACCCCACCACTAAAAGTCCCCTCAATTTACACAGACTGCCTGGGTCCTATAGGCATTTGGGTTTGTTGTCTCTGGTATTACAAAAGAGAGAAAATGCAGTTAAAGCTTCAGAATTCTTTCATGTGCCTCAAAAGTACACTGTCAATTCTGAAGGTGCCAAAGAAGTCAAGATCCCACACTCGGGTTATGAAAAACAGCCAAGCAACTGTTAACTGCTCGACTGAACCCTTCAGACTGAGAGCCGCATAAGAAGAAAGCTTGGCCTCAAACTTTGATGTAAGAGTAAAGAAGAATGCGTATGGATGAGTGAATTCACACAACAAAGATGTATGTAGTTCCTATGATATTTCAAGTATATTCTACACAGTGGGAACAGCAGCGAATGCCCAGAGAAGATGTCTGCACTCACAGAGCTCACAGCCTAGCTCACAGGCAACAGCACATATGTGAATAAGAGATGTCAGGTGTTGGAAGCAGTTGGGGGAAACCAAAGAGTAAAGAACACAGAGTGTGACCAAGAAGCTGCTTCCTACTGTGCGGTGAGGGATGCGCTCGCTTGGGATGGTTAAGCCGAGATCGCATGGTGGGACAGAACCAGCCTGGAAGAGAACTGGTGGCATGATTTCCAGGAAGAAGAAAGGGCTGGTACAAAGGCCCTGAGCTCCGTGTGATGAAGGAACAGGAGGAAGGGGAGTGCACTTAAAATCTGATCAACAGAGGGAGGAAAGGCCTGAAAGGCAGGCAGGTGGCAGATTTATTTCTGGCAATGCTTCTGAAACACTTTGCTCTATGGGCTCTTTCACACTCTATTTTTAAAAATGATATACATAATATTATAATGTACTGATGTATTTTATCTTATGTATTAACAATAATCTATAATGCTAACACTATGCTATTATATATAAATAGAGTACCTTTCCTCCAGCTTTCAGCAATGCTAATACCTTACGTAACCATCATACATTTCCAAACAACAGAAGTGATGTTGGTAGAATGGTATTATCTCAGATACAGACCTCATTTAAATTTCACCCATTAGCACTTCTTTTGGGGTATATATTTCTATTAAATTTTATCACATGCATAGAGTCGTGAAACCACAAACATCATCATTACGCTGCCGTTCCATCACTACAAAGAAACTCACTTGTTTACCCTGTACTGGTCACACTTCCAGCTTTCACCTCTGGCGACCACTGATGTTTTCTATAATTTTCTCTCCTCGAGAATGTAATACAAATTGGCTTTTTGATTTCACTCAGCATAATGTCCTTGTGAGATCCATCCAAGCTACTGCATGTACTGAATATTCCATATATGGATGTCCCAGTTTGTTTACCCATTTACTCACTGAAGGACATTTGTGTTGCCTTTATGCTCCTAAAAATTACTGAAGATTCCAAATAGCTTTTGTTTATATGTGTTATGTATATAGAAATATACTGTTAGAAATTCAACCAGAGGCACTTACATATTTATTAATTCACCTATCAATAGCAAAATCAAATCCACTATCTGTCAATAGAAATAAACTCTTTTTATGACAAATAACGATATTTTTCAAAACAAAGGAATCAGAAGAATGGCACTGTTTTACATTTTTGCAAATCTATTTAATGTCCATCTTAACAGAAGACTGTTGGATTCTCGTACCTGCTTCTACATTCAAAGTGCTGTGACAGTGCATGTCACATGACCACCTCTAACACTTGTGAGAAAATGAGGGAGAAAAAGTAAATAATGACTTAGTATGATGATAAAAAGAATTTTGACCTTGAGAACCTCCTGGAAAGGTCGTAAGGGCTCCCAGGATTTCCTGAGCCACTGAGAACCACCGAGTTAGTATCTTAGATGATAAAGAAGTTGGATTTTAAGGGAAAGGAAGTTCATTGTGGAGTTTTAAGCAGAGAGTTGACATGATTTGATTTATGCCTTTTTGAAAGATCACTCCTCTGGCTTTGATGTACATAATGAATACCTGGGGTGGTTGGTGACAGCAAAGAATGTGGCAGGGGACCAACTGCAAGCATAGATCAAGAGGCTACTGATGCTCTCCACACAGGGCGCTGTGCTGGCTTGGACTGGAGAGGTGGCAGTGAGATCTACACTCATGTACTGTCTCTCCAGTAAGTAGAGGGTCTGCAGGTTTTGGAGATGAAGCAGATGTGGGAGACAAGGGAAAGATAGGAAATAGGGACCACACATATATTTTGCACCTGCCCTGGTGTGTGCATAAAGCCTAGAGGAGCAGCAAGTTCTAGGGAGAACTGGCAAAGAGAAAAGTGTGTGCATTTAATGGGGCATGTATTTTCTTTTCTTTGTTTCTTTCCTTTTTTTCTTCTTCTTCTTCCAGAGCTACTATTAAATTGATGGTGCATCTTAAAAATCAATGACATCTTATATTTAAGGGACTATACTTCTTGACTATTTCACTATTGTCTAGACACAGTTTAGATCTAAGTATAGATTTTACGGGCAGTTTTATAACAAGCTTTATAAGTGTGAATGCACAAATGTTTAATGATTTCATTTCCTCTCCAAGTTATTGGTACCTTAGTTAGAAATAAACACAGGAGAGTTCAAACCAAAGAATATTAGCTTTAGGCAAACATATCACCAAAATACTGTAATAATACTCACTTTGTTTCAGATACTCATCTTGCTGAATTCCCTTAGAGGATGCTTTATAAACAAAGTTATTTTATTGAGTTGAAATCTGAGGCATATGTTTAGACCCAGATGTAAACAGAGATGCCTCAGTAAGATAATTAGAGCATCCCTAGTATGCCAAGTAATGTTCTTATAAGCAATTCCAAGTCACAGGAGAAGTATCTAAATCCTTCAAGGATAAATTATAAATACAAGATTAGAATGAGTGGTCTTAACTTACAATGCAGCGCCCATCACTCCCTGGACTTAGAGAAAGTGAGAGAGACAGGAAGTCATTCTCTTGTATCTCAGCTCTTAGGCCTCTTTTCTCCTCCATCTTTTCAATGTACCTACACATGACATTAAAAATAAAATCTATTCCTAAGTTATCTTATTATGACCACCCAGAATCCAAAAGCAAGCCATCTGCTCACAATTACTGTTTACCACAACTTCCTTGTCTTTCCCTGAACAGGTACAAAATACTTTACTTCCAACACAAAGAAACTTTGCTTCTATTAAGAGATTTGGCTCATGCCTTGGTACTGTGCCCCAGGAAGATAAATATTAATTACTTGTTTTATAAAAAAGACCTACAATGTTTCATTTGGAATAACAGGCAGAAATACCTAATTTATAATAAAATTCTATGATGTGACTTCTTACATATGTGATTGTCCAGGAATACTGGATCACTTACTTCCTAAACATGCTATATTCATTTACATTCTATACTAGCTCAGTGAAAACTTACTTCTCCATTTATAGGAAACTGAAGCGTCACATTCTTTATGAAAGGATCTCCACAGAATTCATAATTTTTCCTGTGCTTTCATTACATTATGCTAATAATTGCCTCTTGACTACACTCAAATGCATACACTGAGCAGAGTGAGTTCCTCTATAGCAAGGCCTATGTCTGCTTTATCTTTGTGCTACCTGAAGGTTAATATCGGCTCTTGTGCATGACAGGTACTTAGGCCGTTTTCAGCTAAAACACACACGCACACACACACAGGCAATTTTGCAGTCTCATAATTATTGTTCAATAAACAATGATAAGTTTATCTGTTTATTCTGCCTTATGAAAAGTTCTCCAAAGGTGAGAATTATCTAAACCAAGTGTCTATATACATACCCTATGGGACTTAATATACACTTATTTTTGATTGCCTAAGAATTTGCTTCTAAGCACTCAATTCATTTCTTCACACTGAGAACTTTCATCACCTAGAATGACACAGAGGGTAAATGCGTGGATACACAGAAGCACTACCTAATGGATGCCTGAAATATAAGGGATACTGTATTTGTTAAATAGGACATTCCAAAATGAAAATGCTTGAGTTTGGTCTCCTTGTCTGGGCATTACAACTTGCAAAAAACTATGCCTATATAATAGATGTCTTCTCTTTGGGAGCAGGGGAGGCAGACTGCTCCTGCAACTAAGACTCCCAGGGACCAGTGATGGAGAAAGCCAAGACACTTAGGGAAGGGTCTTCTCTTCTCTGAAGAACACACAGAGCTTGAACCCTTAGGAGGCAGTCACTGCACTGCCAAAGCCAGAATTGTTAAAAGAAACATTGTTAAGCAACAACTAACAGGTGATTCCAACATCCTTGGTTTTCTAGGTACAGAGCATTATGCTCTCATAGGAGGGTTTGATGTTGAAAAGAAATCACAAGTTTATTTAAAATCAAATTTCAATTGCAAGAATAATCACACAGAATTTTAATCTTAACAGCTCAGAATTTAAAGTTTACCAAAAGTGCTATTGCAAGAATCACATCTATTGATCTTCACCAACCCTTTTGGGCAATTATCATTTCCACTTTATAGATGAGGAAATGGGCCTTGGCAAGGTTAAGAAGCATGTTTGTAGTTGGCCAGCCAATGACAATGACAGTCCCTAGACTTGAAACTGTACTTATTTTCCATCACAACATGCAGTCTTCTTAACTTGGAGAAAGTACCAAAGAATGCTTTAAATAAAAGCCCCCCCTCCCCCACTCCAAGCATAATCCATTTGTCATAGCAAAATTAAGACAACATGTCAGGAACATACCTATTTTAACACAGCAAATGAAGCACAAATTGTAGAGATTCCATTGAAGTTACCCACTCTCTCTAGATCCACAGAGATCTAAGAGTCAGTTCACCTGCCTCAGATCCAGACAGTAAAGGATAGATAACAAAATCCCCATTCCCAAACTAATTTAAGATCAACAATGAAAAACGATTAATGTCCCTTTCAATCAAATGTACAGTATAATTTTTTGAAGATTGATTAGAGAGTCATCTCTTCATTGAAAGACATCTGTGGAGGGTAGAAAGAAAAGAATAAATCTTAATTATAATTTCCTCTCTTTATGGTGCCATACTATGACACCAACCACAATAAAAAGCTATAAACCTTTAGAAATCTGTTTTCCAGTTTTTACATTTGTATTCGTGGCTTCCAAGTCTGTACAAAATTTTCAACTGAAACTTAGTACTTGTGAGATCAATTTTAGTGCCCAATCAAAGCTAAACACTAAAGTACCACAGAACAAGGTACTATGGAAAACATTTGCATTAATTGAAAAGAAAAATGCACACAGCACTATTTTTAAAAATACTACTTTTCAAGAAACATTTGCCTGCAGTGGAGAGAGACAGCAAAATGGAATAAATGACTCTTTTTTCTGTTTCGACCCATGTCAGTGGCAGGCCCACAGCTAAGGCAGTATTCCCAGACCTCTGCCTGGAAGGTGCTGCATTATCACCTCCTGGGTCTCTCCCAGGAGCAGTCCACACGGTAGCCACAGCAATCTCTGTGCCTATTTCAAATTATGGCTTCAAGACAGATGCAGTAACTGGGTTTGAAACCAGTCTCTCAGAAGCTCCTGAGGCAAATTATCAGGTCTAACATTGAAAACCGAAAGCATTCCCCAGGGCCTTTAAGCCAGCTAAAACAATGTGATTTATACAGATATACAGCTGATGCCTTAGGTATGTGAAAAGAAAGAAGATTAATTTAAAATAGCGACTCTGACAGTCTTTGGCCAAAATCATGCTTGCTTAATGTATGATTGTATTGTAGGAATAGTTCTATAAATGATTTTACAGTTGAAGATATTTATAAATTAAAATCACGTTGATAATTCGTTTTTCCTTTCCTAAAACAGAAATGCTTAATACTGTAGAATCAACTATGAAATACTTTCTTTTAAGGTATAGATAGCTTAAGATCCTTAATTTGTATCTAAGGAAGAGAAACTTCCTCTATTCAACACATTTCCATACTCAGGCCTCCTCTACTTGACCCAGATAGAGCGGGTCCCAGGAAGCACTTCAGCCTTCGTGATGGAGCTGACCGCCTCTGGGGTGTATATTCTAAAACTGATTAACATTTTATTCACTGCAGCAACATGGCACTGTGTATTTGCAGGAGAAAGGTTGACAAGCTGTCTTTAATGAGTCAGTTTTCACAGCTTGTTGAAAAGGTTCCCTGGCTATGCGTTTCAATGAGCAGTAAGCTGAGATTTATTCCTTCCGAGTTAGGTTTTATGTGCTTAGAACAGAGCCTACCCTGTTTAATAAAATAAATAAGAATAATTACCATTATATAACTAAGGATTTCATAATCTTGATTTTGACTTGTTCTGAAATCCACACAACATTGTGAAAATAATCTAATATTCAGGACCTTGTAGGTGCAACAGGGCATTAAAGTGAGTAAGCTGTCAGCAGTAACTACAGTCATATCTGTCAGCACAGAGACGAATTCGGCTGGCAATAAAGGAGGCTGACATTACATAAGTGCCCCCAGCAACTGTTAAACAAACCTTATGACTATATCCAGTTTAAAGATGAAGAAACAAAACTTGGAGAAAAAGCAGGGTCTCCAAGCCAGTAGGATAAAGTAAGGCAAGGCCTAGAGATCAAGGTGACATTCCGAAGATCACACCGCTAGTAAATGTCAGTGCTCAAATTTGGACCTCTATAAATCTGACTCAAATGCAGTGAGTTTCCATTTTGTTTTGAAATTGCAGAGTATTTTATTCTTAAACAATAGTGTTTAACACCATATATAATCTGCCAGAAATTACATTTTCTGCTTATTGATGAGATTTAAACTTCAGTTAACTCTTTGTTTAGTGCAGCACAGTCTTACATTAGTTTCAAGCATACAATATAGTGCCAGGTTTCCCATATTATTAAATTCTTACCCCCACTAGTACAGCTACTATCTGTTCACATAGGGAGATGCTTCAGAATCATGACTATATTCTCCATGCTTTATTACTATCCCTGTGACCAACCGACATTATGATTGAGAATTTCTGTGCCCCTTTATCCCCCTCACCTTCCCCACCTGCCTACCACAACCCCTCTCCCATGGTAACCACCAGTCACTTCTCAGTGTCTATGAGTCTACTGCTGTTTTGTTCCTTCTGTTTTGCTTTGCATTTATATTCCACAAATAAGTGAAATCACATGGTATTTGTCTTTCTCCTGGCATAATATTTCACTGAGCATAATATCCTCTAGATCCATCTATGTCATTGCAAATGGCAGGATTTCTTTTCTTTTTGTGGCTGAGCAATATTCCATTATGTATATGTACCACATCTTTAAACATTCATCTATTGATGGGCACTTAGGTTGCTTCCATATCTTGGCTAATGTAAATAATGCAGAGATAAACATAAGGGTGTATCTTTTTGAATTGGGGATTTTGTTTTCTTCAGGTAAATTCCTAGAAGTGCAATTGTTGGGTTGGATGGTATTTCTACTTTTAGTTTTTTGAGGCACTTCCATACTATTTCCCACAGTGGCTGCACCAATTGACATTCCCACCAATGGTCTGGGAGTGTTCCACTTTCTTGACATCCTTGCCAACACTTACTATTTCTTTTGTTTCGGATAGTGGCCATTCTGACTGGTGTGAAGTAATACCTCATTGTGGTTTTGATTTGCATTTCCCTGATGATTAGTGATGTGAAGCATCTGTGCACATATTGTTGGCCTGTTGACTATCCGTATTTCTCCTGTGGGGAAATGTCTTTTCAGGTCCTCTGCTCATTTTTCAATTGGATTGTTTGTTTTTTTGGCATTGAGGCATATGAGCTCTTTACATATTTTGGATGGTAACTTCTTATCTGATAAATCATTTACAAATATCTTTTCCCATACTGTAGGTAGCTTTTTTGTTCTGCTAATGGTGTCCTTTGCTGTGCAGAGGCTTTTTAGTTTGATGTAGTCCCACTAGCTCATTTTTTGTTTCCCTTGCCCAAGGAAATGTGTACAGGAAAAAATTGCTCATACTTATTATGCTCAAGAGAATTTTGCCTATATTTTCTTCTAAGAGTTTTATGTTTTTTTGTCTTACATTCAGAGCTATCATCTATTTTGAATTTACTTTTGTGTATGGAGTTAGGCAGTCATCCAGTTCCATTTTCTTGCATGTAGCTGTCCAGTTTTCCTAACACTAGTTATTGAAGAGGCTTTTTCCCCATTGTATATTCATGGCTCTTTTATCGTATATTAATTGACCATACATATGTGGGTTTACATCTTGGCTCTCTATTCTGTTCCACTGATCTATGGGTCTGTTCTTGTGCCAGTAACAAACCGCTTTGATTATTAGAGCTTTGTAGTGTAGCTTGAAGTCAGATAGTGTAATCCCCACCTGCCAGCTTTGTTCTTCTTTCTCAGAATTGCTTTGGCAAAAATAATGAGTTTTCAACTACATTATGTAGTCTTCCAATAGGTCTGTGGCTTCTTCATGTGTTATACTACCTTATGACTGCTGCTTTCCAGGCCATAGCCAAATGTTTTTAGTGTATTAAGTCATTAAATCCTCAGAACCTCATGAGAGAGGTAATTTTATTCACATTTTATAGAGCAGGAAAGAAAAGTCCCAGCAGAAGTTTCCAGGAGCCAATTCCTTAATGTCTACACTGCCTTAAAGAAAACAGACTGTACATTGGACCCATTACTCTTACCATTTTACAATAAATTAGAATGATAACCATACAAATAATTGCTTTTTCCACAGATTAGAAAATGTCTCTACTAAAGCACCTGTTTTTATAATTAAAACATGTTTCCAGAAAAAAAAAGTACTAATTCCAGTCTTCTTGAAATGACTACATATGATAGAGAGAGAGTTATTCCACAGGTACCTGGATAAGTACATATCATCGAAATTTTGAGAAACATAATTTTCTCTTTAAAAAAGCTACACCAGCAGTATTGGCTTTTCTGACATGACTATATGTACTGAATTACATAAAAAGTAGAAAATCAATAGTAATTATATGGAAAAAGCAGAATACAATATCCTGGGACTTTAAATCTTGTCCTATACTTTCATTCTCTCTTCATAATTTTATGGTTGACCCAAGAAGAGAATGAGCCGTTTCAGAGGTAGGCTGAGAACATGCCAGTTTCAATGTTTTCCTGTGATATTAAATAATAGATTAGAAAAAGGTCAATCCATTAAAAAAATTATAAAGTAGGTGGAGTTTGCCATGGTTCTTTCCCACTTGCTTTCTGAGTGACTCTCTTCTCTACTTTGTGGTCACCCAGGTCCTGGGTGCAGGCATTCATCTTGCTTTATATCAGCTGACACCTAAATGTTTCTAAGTTTCACAAATTGTAACTCTTCTGGGTGATTTTTGACTCTTCACTCAGAATGTCCATCTTTGAAATAAAAGGATAAATTTTAGTGATAAAGTTTTAGGGAAAAGGGATTGAGGGACAGAAGATTTCAACCTTGCTACATGGGTCAGCATTCAGGCACACGTACACACGCAGAATCACAGCAACTGACGGCTCAGACTCTGTTGGAAAACCAGGAATACCTTCCCTACTGTAAAGGTTTTAAAAGGAATGTTTTGGAGCCTGAGGGTTCCTCTCGGGCTGGCCCAATATGAGGAGAAAAGTGAGTGGGCAAAACTCTGCTTCTCTTCTCTCTTCTTCAAACAAAACATCTCTTCTTTTCACATATACCAAGTGAAATAGTTCTCAAATGGGTACATTTCCCATAATACCCCCCTCTAAGGAATTACCTCTCTCACCTCATTGCATCACTAAGTTATAAAATGTTATGGGTCTCCACCCATCTTTTTCTCCTTTTTCAACAAAGGCTGATTCCTCACACACCTCTGACTTCTGTTCTCTAATTCTCTTTGCAAGGTCTTTGTTCTTTGGGTGATCTCTCTTTCCATTCTGTATTTACCATATTAAAAAAGAATTCCTATTAATTTCACAATCTCCTCCAGCTATCGCCCAATTTCCAAATTCTCTACTCCTTTTCAGAGAAAAAAAAAATCTTTAAAGAGTTGCCTACACAAGCCGTCTAAGCTCTTCTCATGCCCCATTCATTCTTTACCTCTCTCCAGTCTGGCAACGGCCTCCACGATCCTACCAACTCCTCTCTTACGCACCCAAAGATCTTCATGTTGTTAAATTTAATTGGATGGGCTGTGATTCCTCATTTGCCAGCCCCCTTCAGCAGCATTTGATGCATTAGCCACCCAGTCTATCTTGAGATCTTCCCTCTCCTGGTCACCAAATCAACATAACTTCTTGATTGTCCTCAGACCCTCCCGGCTTCTTCTACCATCTTTCAGTGCCGTCACTGGCTATTCTTCCTCTAACCCAACTCGAAATGTTGGAACTCCTTGGTAGTCAATCCTGGCCCCTTCTCTTTTCTCTCTGCATACAGTCTCTTAGGATGTCTCATCCTCACAATATAATTTCTAAGCCAAAAATCCAAACTCTGTATTGAGGAGCAGAATAATACACCCACAAACCTTAACTTATCCAGACTTAACTTCTCCTAAATCAGATTCTTTACCTTACCCTCAAAGCTTGTCTTCCTGTCAGTAAACAGCATTATCATCATCTACACAGTTGCTTAGACAAAAAAATCTAAGGTTCAGCCTTGAGAAATCCTTGTCTCTCACCATCCTTCATCCAATTGTTTGACAAGTCCTGTCCATTCTATTACCTATAGCTACATCCACATATACTTTTTCAGTTATTTTCCTCCAACTCTACTGCCAAAACTTTAGCCATGACATCGTCCTTTACATGGACAAATGCAAACCGTCGCCAAGCTGGCTTCTCACATGCTCTCCCCCACTCCAATCCACACTGCTGAGTCACATTCTTAAAATATATATATCAGTCAAGACAGTTCCCTTTGCAAAGCCCTTGGATGGCTTTCTACTAATTTGAAAATTAAAGTTAAAACTCCTAAATATGCCCACAAAAGTTAGCACTATTTGACTCCTCCCTAGGTTCCCAACCCACCTCCCAGCTCACAACACACCAACCAGATTGATCTCCTGCCAGTCACCCAAATGCATTAAGAGCTTTTTCTGCCTAATATTTCTTTTTCCTGTAGGCTCCTCTACCTAGGAATATCTTCCCTCTGCTCTTAAACACATTCACCTCTACTTACTCTTCAGATCTTCGTTTAAATATTATATCTTCAGATACCTTCTCTGACCACACACCTAATTTAAATGAACCCAGTAATCTCTTATTACAATACATTTATTTATTTCTATTTTATGGCATCTAACTAAACCATAATCTTCATGATGGCAAGAATTAGATCTTTACTTCTTGAATACTGTATATCCAGCAACTAACACAGTGCATGCAGGAGATGCCTGAGAGCTATGTGTAAATTAATCAACAAAAAGATTTTACTATTTAAATCCATTCGTCCCACCAGTAGCCCCCTCATCCCCAATTTGGGACCTGTAGGTAGGTCAGAGGGAGATTTACAAGCTCCTGCTTTCATTCTCATAAGACCCTGCCCATTCATGCCCAAGGTTCCCATTATAACAGCTACTTGCCATCACATCATCACTGACTAACTTGGAGTGAAAAAAATTAAAAAAAAAAACGAAAAGAAATAAGAGGAGAAGGACAGGGAGGGCCAGAAAAGAGAAAAATAAAGATTTAAATTTTGCAGTTGAAACACAATTGATACATAAGAAATATTCTCACCGTTTTCCTTTAAGATTTGATCTATAAAACACACTCCATAGAAAAGCCTATCATCTCTGTAATGAATACTTGCACATGCAATCTCCATTACTGTTAATGTTTGAAAAGGCCAAATATACAGCTCCAATCTTCAGAAGGAGCCATCCTACCAACTCCAGTACATATTTATCTCTTCATATATTTCACACAAGAAATGAAATCCCTCTTACTGATATATGAGGAGATAAAATTGCAAGTTAGCTCTATTAGTTCTGGAGAAGATTATTTCACAGCCCATCCCTTGAAACAATAACTAAGGCAGTACTCCCCCAGTAGTATGAAAGAATTAATACAGTCTGCAGATGTGACTAAACATATTTCCAAAGAACTACCTAGACCCTCGGAGAAGCTGGCATTTGTCTCCTATTTATTAAAGTGAAATTCTCTGCAAAGTGTTCGTTGAAAAGAGTCATTTCCATCTAAAAATACAAACTGAAGCTTGTAAAATGACCACAATTTGAGTTTTCTCTAAGCACTTGTTTAAGAATGCAAATATCTGATGACTGTCTTATTTTTCCTGCAGAAAAAAAAAAAAGCTACATGGTTACAATGAAAGACCAAAAACACTCTTATCTATAGCTCTCCTAATGTAGGTATTGGTCAAAATAACAGGAACAACAGAAATGGAGAGCACTGCATTTGTTGTGTAATATAAAGTCAAATGTTAATGAAAAGTAAGAGATGTGAACGATATATTTATTCAACTCTTGAATTTACCCTAGAATGAAGAAAAAAGAAGTAATGGACAAATTACAGTTACCAATAGTCCCCAATAGAGAATAGTACATCTCCCATTCAGCAAAACATTTTTAGGCTCTGCTAAACACAAGGCACTCAGTTTAGAGCAAGAGAAAATTCACAGAAGACACACAGGTCCTTTCATTAGTATGCATCGTGCATTTGGTCATTCAAAAAGCATCCCTTACAAGTGTCTTATTCTGCAGAGGTTTTCAGGATCAACAATTGAGCTGTCTCATTCATGAGCAGTTAATATCCAATAACGTAGACAACAATTCGAACTCTCATTTCTAACTAGGCCCACACGTATATATGGGACAGGCATGGGATGTACATATGGGAGAAGATATCCATGAGATAATTTTATCCAATGGTTTTAAGACAGTTCTCCAAAGGACATGAAGCTCAAGTTGAAACTCAAGTTGTGCCCATAGGTAGGGATGTGATCAGATTGGTTAAAAGATGAATTATAAATTTAGGGCTTGAATAATTACAAGTTGACTTAAGTGAGGTCACATTTCCTCTTCACACAGGTTTTCATATGTAATAGTTTTGTCCTCCAACAAGCCAGTCCTTCCCAGACTTCTGTAAACCATCATTCCTTTACTCTTCAAAGAGAGGGTAAATGAAGTCAAGAGGTTTGCCCTAGACCTCGGCAAAAGCAGAAGACTCAAATGACTGCTGATACCTTGTGGTGCTTAGATGATAAACTAATAGGCTTTCAAAACAGAGTCATAAACACACCAGGCCATGTATTTTTACCAAACATGCTATATGTATTGAGGCATTTAAGTGTTAGTATACTGGAAGTTTTTATATCATAGCAATTACAAGAGAATGGCATTGTATTCTTTCAAGAAACGTAATTTGTCACATATACAGGCACTCCCAAACTTTAAAATGAATAGTCAGACATGAGTATTTTGACACCAACCAGAAACTGAGACTTTGCATTCCTCTGTTCTTAAGGTTCATCTGCAACACGTGGATAACAGTTGCTAGTTAGTGTTGCTAAGGAAAGAACATGAAGCATCTAGAACAATGCCTGGAGCATGCCAGGAGGTCAGGAATTGGTCAGCCCCCAAACAGTTCACAGAAGCTCTTGTTATACACAGAAAGTACTTTGGCACTTTGACGACAACATCAAAAATGATAACATACTTGTAGAGTAGTAATTATGTTCTTGACTTCTGCTAAGTGCTTTATGCAGATTTTTCTAAGGATGCCCACACCAACTCAATGAGTAAGTACTGTGGTCATTCCTGTTTTGCAAATGAAGAAACTAAGGCCTAGGGATACTAAGTACTCTGGCCATCAGGTAAGCAACCAGCCTTTGGCCTATATACCAGGTCTGAATCACCTGTTCTTACTTTAAACACAAGCACAAACCTTCTCCAAGCCAAACCAGTCCTGAGTGGGGTTAATGCAATTCTAGACCAAATTTCAGCTACTTATAATAATGGATCTATTACCTTCTAGAAAGAATACTCCAAAATCCCCAAATACTTTCTTTCTGCATAAAAAGTCACTCTCAATCATTAGAAAAAAGAACCTCCCCCTTAAAATGCCACCACAAAGATACTTAGCATGAAACCATTTCTATCATTGTTGAGATGAGTCACCAACTTCTACTTGAAGACAGGCTACTTCCACTACACAGTTTGTTGGAACTTGCAACAAATGTAGGACGTTTTCACCTGGTACCTACTACATATCTGGCTCTGGGCTGGGCCCTTGTTTGGTAAGAGAAAAACAAAGATTAGACGTGGTAGCTACTCCTGTTCAATTCTCATACATCTTTGCTGGGCTTGTGGTTCTCTGAGATGCAAAGGAATCTGAACTTTCCAGAAGAGATGGAAGAAATAGGAGGTGGAGAGATGCGTGGTGTGTCTGTGGTAATTAGGCAGTTACCTTTCATATACACTTCTACCTGCTCTGGTAAGAAGCATCTGCTAATTCAGAGCAGTCTAAAAGGCTGTCAATCATATATATGTGGAGGAGAAATATTTTTATTGTTTTCTTAATTTTATTCAACAAATGCAAAAAGCAGGAAAAAAAGCATATTATTTGACACAGAAATAGGCAAGCCACACAAACATCATAAATCTGTTGGAGATCTTTTCTTTCTTTAAAAAAGTAAGTAACATTCCTCATATAAATTACTGAGGAATTTTAAACAGTCTTAATGACAGCAGCTGAAGACTGAAACTTAAATAACTGAAATAAGTTAAATAAAATTACTGAAAATAAAATAAAATAATAATACCTAACTTCCATCAAAGGTTTTCTTGGAGCCAGTTCTCACAACACTAGAGGTATAGATGCAATAGCATGTCTATTTCACAGAGAAAATTGAGACACATGGAACTCAAATAATTTGAACAATACAGAGCTAATCAGCAGCAAAGCCAGATTTTGAAACCAGGCAGTCTTGAGAACAGGAGGACCTGATTTCTTAACTGAATTCCTGGAAGAGATCCTGCTCCTTAATTTACATAACTTGGATAAACACTAATAAACAATCAAACAAAAATTATAATTATGGGTACTATTCATAGTAGAAAAGATGGAATTTGGATTTCATAGGGTCACAAATTTTCTTTCTGAATGTTCTTTCCCTATCAACTTCTACCATAAAGAAACAGACCAAAATAAAAAGTGAATAGAAAATCATGTGGTCACCTAAGTTCAAACTGCCAAATATTTAGATCTTTGAAACAAGCCCATTCTTTGCCACACCAAGAGTATAAATGGAGGTCAACACACAGTATGTCTAAATATTTACAAGTTTTAAGTCAAACATTGTTCTAAGGAATATATTGCATGTTCCTACCTTGAAAATAGAGCTTAAATTACCTTATTAATATCTTGAAAAATTAATTAAATCATATTAAACCTTTGTAATTATTATTAAAATAAAACTATTTGCAAATCTAGTATTTCATGTCCACCTAGTGTTCAATATAGGTGTCATGCATCATACATGTTATGTCTAAGCTTTTATGTATACTTTTAAGAATAACATGGAATATTTTATTCTGCATGCTAATCAGCATGCTCTGAATACCACGCTAGATTGTTAATACCTCTCAAATCACAAATTGGAAGACGCAGAGAAGCAAGAAAATGATGCCTCAAATTAACCAAAAACAATGCTTTTTTTCAATGCAAAAATTTACTACATCCATGCCACCTGAGAAGAAGTGTTGACAGGCTAATGGATCTTCTCCCTTAAGTATTTCCACTACTTGAACCTTAAGAACCTATGTCCCTCTGCCTCTGGCAGTTATTCAGATGCAGATCCTCTGCTAAGGATGAAGGATGACAAATACCCAGAAGTGGTTCTGCGGCCTGAGTGTGGTGCTGGCCACACTGTCAGCACAGAGCAGAGTATCCTGAGGCCTCAGGGACTCAAGTGCTGGTTCACATGTTTCTGTGTGTGTGCGTAGGTATTTGATTAACAAAGCCCACTAAAACATAGGTCCTAGGATGGGTTTCTTTAGTTTAAGAGTAAGGGTGGTACTATTTGGAAATGTATAAAATGACTTTACTTTGAACTAGCACATTGGCTAAAAGCAAAGGCGCTGTAGCCACTCTGCAAGGCTTTAAATCCTGTTCCCATGTTTACTGGTCATGTGACCACAAATAAATCACTTATCTTTTCTGGGCTTCCGTCTCCTCGTTTGTAAGATGGCACTGTTAATAGTGTTCACCCCACAGAGTTGTTTTATGAGGATTAAATGGACTAACACAGCCAAGTGCCCTGGTGAATGCTGGCATACTGAAATGACTATAAGAATATACCTTTTTTTCTTTATAAGTAGTAGTGGTCTCTTGCTTTTATTCTGCTTCTCTTAGGTCTATGAAAATCCAATTTTTAAGTATCCATTTTTATATGAATCTTTCACCCCAAGAGAGTTCTTTCACTTTCTCAAGAAGAACAACATCCAAAAATATAAAATGGTGTGTGTGTGTGTGTGTGTGTGTGTGTGTGTGTGTGTAAGAATCTACCCAATATTGTGAAAATATTCCATTAATGATTTACCACACATTCACTCTATATCTTCACAGAAACGTCTCCAAAGACAAAGTGCTTTGTCTCTACATGCTATGCATCACTGGAAACACGCGGCAATATTCAAAAGTACCTTGTAAAACAGCTGTTTGTTACCTCAAATACTTATACCATATGCAAATTAACATATATCTACAGAACACTGTACAGGAAAACTATTATTTTTCACTAATAAGGACTTCCTTCTTTCTGATCATCATACATATCAGTTTCATAAAGGATAAAATGTAATTATAACAGCTAATATTTAAATGAAACTTATTATGGGCCTGTTACTGTGTTAAGCATGTTACGTGCATTACTCATAAAAGCCATACATCAGCCCCACAAGGGGCTCCATGATTATCATTTTGTGAGATGAGGAGACAGAGGTTCACATCACCTACAGAGAGTAGAAGCTGGGCTGGTATCTGAACCCCGTTTTTGATTTGAAGTCTCTGCTCCCCCACAAGCAGCTAGAGAATGGAGGAGGGAGAGCTAAAGTCACAGCTATAAACCTTAGTTCTCATTATGATCCACTGTTCATTGTATTATGTTTTAGTAGCAACTAGTTTTTTCAAATTACATGAGCTAACTAACAAGCCACAGGCCCTAATGAAATGCCTACTGGATAAAGTCACTTCACTTAGACCAAGACATAAGAGCTGAGAACAAACAATGGTAGGAAGAAAAATAAACAATGTCTGCATGGGTAAGGGAAAGTATTTGGTCAGTTATCTATCTAACCCACATAAGACTATTCTTGTAACAGAAAAAAGATGCTGTGTCTCCAATTATTCAAACTGTCTTATTGTAAATGTTTTGCTATTTTCCAAATGCTTATTCAGCTCTCCATGCCATTTTCTCTATGTGGAGTCAGTGACAGTCTACACAGAAGTGATGGCTCATGCAATTCAGCTGTGCAACCCATCATTTCCGAAATGACGGTAGGAAAATAATGTCACAAGAAGATAAGGGGGAGGGACAGTAAAGTGGGTGAGGTATAAAGTTATGTATAAGAATTCCTGGAAATTCTTCTTTAGTTTTGATGGAGAATTCATACTTCTTCAAAGAAAAAGTAATTTCTAAGTTTATTATATGTAAGTAGATGTTTGTGATATCATAAATTTAAGAAAGGTCTTAAATTCTACAAAGAAGTCAGAATGGTATGTGTGGTTCTCAGAAATTCCTGATATAGTGACTGTGGGGTGGAAAAAGTGTAATGTTTATAAAAGAATAACTTTAGAAGTATTACTACAAAAAATTAAACCAGAACCACAGGGATTTTTAAATCAGACATATATTATAAACATTCATTTTTGTACTGAGGAGCAGAATAAACCCTTGGTAGATGATTTAAGCATTCAGACAATGTGCTTTAGCAAGCTGTGTAATCTTAAGCTTCCATGCAGTCCAGTTGAAAACAAGATGAAGTAATTCCAATTTTTCAACACTTTGGCACTATTTGTTTGCAAAGTTCCTTGTGAACCCACTAATTGATAGCATATGCTAACATTTTTCATCTCTGAAGAATGTTAGCGTACCACCAAGAAACACAGCCAGACTTACAGCACATGCTGTTTGTTTTTTTATCAGGGACAAAAATTGCTAACTCTGCATTAGCATAACTTATCCATTGTAAGAGCAAAGACCCCTATTTCTGTTTCTAGAAATTGGAATGATTTATGTTAATACAGATCATATGTTAATAAGGACTCCTGGTGAGATGATGAATTGACAGACAAAAGATAAAAATTCTACACATTCAGTCATTGAGCTAATATTAATCACTTATGTATAAGACATTTTGTTATATGTAGTGGGCATAACAAAGACTGTTCACAAGCTTAAGGTTATAACAGTACAGTTGAAGCAAGTCCTCCTTATGATAAGTGGTGATAGCCATTTCTAAGGTGACCCCCAATGACCCATGCCTTTGTTTAATCCCCTCCCCTAAGTGTGGGCAACACCAGTGAAGATGAAAGGATATCACTCCCATAATTAGTTTACAAAATATGATAAAGGTAAAAGAATTTAACAGATGTAATTAAGACCCCTAATCAGTTGACTTTACCCCAAAAAGGCCTAAATCAGGTGAGCCCTTTATAAAATGGTCTAAAGTTAAGAGATAAGTAACTGTGACATACTCTTGTTGGTCTTTAAGAAGAAAATTGTCATGTTATGGAGAAGGTCATGTGGCAGGGAATGGTAGATGGTCTCTGGTTTCTGACAATCTCAATTTTATAAGCACAAAGAGATCCCAATTCTGCCAAAAACCAGTGAATTTGGAAAAGGACCACAAGCCTCAGTTGAGATTGTAGCCCAACCTGCATTTGAGCGGAGAACCCAGATAAACTATGCTAGACTACTCAGCCACCAATGCTATGAAATAATAAATATGTGTTGTGTTAAACTGCTAAATGGAGATTATTTTTCAGAAATTGTAAATGAATACTTAAGTCACTTTAAACTAAAAAATGCTCTAGAAAAGATGAAGTCTTGTGAATTTCAGAAAAAATAAGCTTCTGTTTTTCTCCGATCACAAAATTCACTATTTAAAGTGAGGCGCACTGGAATCACTTAATAGCTTGTCACCTTTGGCAAGTTATCAACCTCTTTGTGCCTCAGTTTTTTCATCTATAAAATTGGGGGATAATATGTAGAGTTTGGGAGGATTCACTGAAAGAATAATACATTTCTAATGCTAAGCCCAGTTCCTGTCACAAACTAAACTCTCCACAAAATATTATTATTATTTTTGATGTAATAATCATCACTATTATCGGCATTAATAATTTAATTTAAGGAAACATGTCTGTGTTGTCTACTTCATACCTAATATCTAACCCAGGCTAAAAAGTGTGAATGAATACATGAGAGAGAATTTTGGAAGGGCTTCATAGAAATTGCAGATGATTATGATTTTTGTAGGTCAGCAATATTTTTTAATCATTTATTCACCAAAACAAATTATTTAGCTCTTCAGAATCACTTTCATCCTAATGTCCACAGCAGGACTATTAAGTGAGAGCTGTTGACATTTGAGATGAAACTGGCATGTCTGTACCTACAGACAGAACTTTGATAGGAAATCTAGGAAAGCTTCAAAAGAGTGATAAGGGCCCAGCAACAGTTTGTTTGTGGTTTGAATGGGAATAAGAAATCAGGAACCAGACTCTCCATGCTATGTGTTTTCCCCAAGCCTTTATACCAATCACCCAGCTCTACCAATAGGGTTTGCATTTAGAAGTCCTACAGGACTACAGCAAACAAAGAAGTTCTTAAGAGACTCAAGAACATCCCCACACACCTATATACCTGGGCCCAGCACAGTGGGAGAGGATAAAAATGCCCATCTCCCTTGGCCCTAACTATATAATTTTCCAGCTGCTACCTGAGGGTTCAACTTCTAACCAGTTGCCTCTGCTGCTAACTGTAGTCTTCCTCTTTGGAATACTGATGGGTCTTGGCACAACCTCAACTACCGGGAGCCACCAAAAATAAAGAAGTCAGCTTGTATAATCACAAAGGTTTATTCTCTTGTGAGAGATAAGCACAGGCTGGGTTAATTAGTGAGATCCATCCTCTATACCAGACCACTCTGTCAAGACTGGGAGAGGTGGATGTTTTATGTAATGTACACAAATGAATACAGAGAGTCAAAGAAAATCAAGAAAGAGGAATATATTCCAAACAAGAGAATAAGATAAAATTCCAGACACAGACCTTAATGAAACAGAGATAAGTGATTTATCTGATACAGAGCTCAAAATAATACTCATAAAGATATTCACTGAAGTCAGGAGAACAAATGCATGAACAAAGTGAGAATTTCAACAGAGAGAAAATATTTTAAAAGTATCAAACAGAAATCACAGAGCCAAAGAATACAATTAGTGAACTGAAAAATTCAACGGAAGAGTTCAACAGCAGATTACATCAAGCAGAAAAAAGGGTCAGTGAATCCAAAGACAGGACAGTGGAATTCATTCGATGAGAAGCAAAAAGATAAGAATGAGAAAGAGTGAAGTTGGCTTAAAAGCCTTTTGGGACACAAAGTGGACCAATATACATATTATAGAAGTCCCAGAAGGAAGAGAGAGAGCAAGAAAAGAGCAGAAAACTTATTCAGAGAAATATGGCTGGAAATTTCCATAACCTGGGGAAAGAAACAAACATCCAGATTCAGGAAACTCAGAGTTTCAAATAAGATGAATCCAAAGAGACCCTCAAGACCCATTATAATTAAATTGTCAGAAGTTAAAAGACAAGGAGAAAATCTTAAAAGCAGCAAGAGAAAAACAACTCAATAGATACAAGGGAACACTCATTAAGACTATTAGCAGGTTTTGTTTTTCATTGCCAGAAATAAGAGATAACAAGTGCTTGCAAGTACATGGAGATAAGGGAACCTCTGAGCACTGCTGGTGGGAATGTAAATTGGTTTAGCCACTGTGGAAAACAGTATGGAGAGTTCCTCAAAAAATTAAAAATAGAGCTACTATACGATCCAGCAATACCACTTCTGAACATATATCCAAAGGAAATGAAAACAAGATCTCAAAGAGATATCTGTTCTCCCATTTCACTGCAAATTGTTCACAATAACTAAAATATGTAAACAACCTAAGTGTCCATCCACAGATGAATAAAGAAGATGTGATATGTCTATACCTACATCTATGTATAAATATTGCTCTGCCATGACAAAAAGGGAAAACCTGGCATTTGCAACTACATCGTTCTTGAGGGCTTTATGCTAAGTGAAAAAAGACAGAAAAAGAGAAATACTATATGATATCACCTACGTGTGGAACCTAAAAAAGCTGAACTCATGAACAGAGACTAGAATGGTGGTTACCCAGGACTGGGGGTGGGGACATGGAGAGATGTTGGTCAAAGAGTACAAACTTCTAGCTATCATAAATAAATTCTGACAATCCAATCTATAGCATGGTGATTCCAAGAATAAATAAAATCTCAGGATAAAGTATTTAACAGTAACTGGAATGGAAAAAGATATAAAAGTAAGAAAAAAAATTCCCCTTAACTATCATGTGCATCACCAACAATGCCTTTTTATCCCAGTGAAAATAGTTTCAACTCAAGAAACATTGCTTCTGTTTATTTAGTGAAAGTTTACAGGAGGAAAATGTTTCTGTGGTGGTTATTATTTAAAAGTACAAGAATTCTAGGTATTTATTAATATAACAATGACTAAAACCACATAAACAGCATGATTCCTAATAAACTCAATGTTTATTTCCTATTTTTGTGCAATTCTTAAAATTCCTTTCAGGAGAAACTAAAATTCTATATGTGAACAGCATTTGCGATAAATCCATTCTATAAGATCTGTTCATTATTTTTCCATGAACAATTAAATCCCATTTTCCACTATACTAAGTTCTGGAGAACTTAGGCAATATTCTACTGAAAGAAACTCAGGCTGGGAAAAAAATGAAGAAAAGCTGATGATAGTAAGGAAAGGGCAAATTTGAGAATTAGCTCATTCTACAGTTTAGATAAATGATCCATTTTAGGAATCATAGGGAAGCAGAGTAAATAATAGGTGGACTTCTTAAAATGTATCCACCAAGTACGGATCTTGAAATGTAAGAGGATCCATAATTAGGTGGGAATTATAAAATGAGGCATTGGTTGTAAGTCACGGCAAAGCAGCTCAGGCATTTACACATCTACTATAATTTTCATCTAAGTCTACCTCAGGAAGTAGCCTGTAACCTGTATAACTTGTTACAGAAACACACCTCCATAAATTTCAGGTTTCCAAACTAAGGACTTTATTAGTTATATCCTAATAATATGTCAGTATCAAATAAGAATGTAAGACCAATGTGCCTTTTAAAATAATTTTTGTCACTTGCAGGTTTGCCATTTCATAAAGTTATAAATGCAGATACTTGTTATTTCCTAATTCAATTAATGAAAGAAAACATAAAACAGAATTAGTAAGGTAAAAACCAATTACATGATTTTTAAAATTAATAATAAAAGCTGCAACAGAAAGAGGGCTCTATTCAGTAGGGATATTTGGATGCACTGACATCATTAAAACTCACAGGCCAGTTGCGAGAAGCCTCACTATTTATATAAAATGGCAGAATGAAATAAGGATAGATATTTACAAGCATAGAGACAGAGGAAGAGGGAGGGAGGAAAAGAGATCTATTGATTGATTGATTTAACAGGGAAAATCAAGAATGACTTCATGAAGGAGGTAGCATTTAAGGAGGCTGTGGAATTGGAAAAGGTTGTAGGAACAACAAAGGGTATGTCGAAGACAAACGATCTATTTAAGACACTCAAAAACAACAGGTATTTTTAAGCACAGAGAAAAGAAAGAGAAGCTATTCAAGGAGCAAGTAGTGAGCTAAGACTGAAAAAAATGAGTATTACATGAGAGGAAGGGGAACGTGCAGGAGGCCCTTCAGTGCTACCCTGGGTGATCTGAGATAGAGACTACAGAGAATTCTAAACTGAAGTTGCTCCATTTTCCCTCAGTTTACCAAGACAGGGATAACTGCTAATACAAAAATAGACAGGATTAGTGCTAGTACTCCTCCTAATTTATTAGGCCAAGACAGACTAAATTCTCAACTCAAAATGCCATCAAATATATATTTAAAACAGCTTTCCCGCAATGTATATTTCAAATACACACTACTTTGACCCAAGCAAACTAGAGGAGGACAGGTGCATACTTGATATGAAAAGAGCCAAGCTGTTTTGCACGGAAGCTGCAACACACAGTCTAGCAAAGTTATTTCTAGATGTCTCCACATCTTGCTCTCATCTAGAGGTTTCCAATATTTTGTATCCTGAGGTGGTTAAATGTTCCTGATATTTCTCCATGCCCCATATTGCCCTTCCACCAAAATTCACGAAATTTGGGAAATTTCACCTGCCAGGATTACAAATCCAAGGACATTATTAATTGCTTATACATACTGTCAACAGATAAATACAGGAGCATTTACAAATACTGAATAAAGCTCTAAAAATCCAGAGGGGAAATCCTATTCAGAAATGATGGCACATTTTCTCTCTGTTGGCCTCATCTTCCTCAGCAGTGGAAGGCGGGGTGAACCCCAATGTTCTGGGAGGTGCCACCCAGATAAGTGCATCACCAGTTCTGAAACACTTTGCACCCATGGCTAAATGAAGGCTCTGCTCCATTCCTTATGTTTTTATCAGAAATCTGTGGCATCTTTTTTTTCCATTTCAGGTAACATTGTTCTCTGGTTTGCCTTCATATTGGAAAAAGTTCTGGTGCTTAAATTTAGCTAAATGGCAAATGGGTAGGAATATGCAAAATGACCTTTTTAAAATAAAACCATGGCTATAACAAAGTGAATGAAAACAAACCCTGAAAAGCAGAGGGAGACACCTATTTTGAATATGTTTGTTTTAGCTGAATCCAGAGAAAGCACATAAGAAAGTTTCTTCACACAGAAACAAACTTGAAAACTTTATCCTAGTGTAAAGTTGGGGCTCTCAAGGTCAAGGAGAACAGCCTATGGGAATAAATGTTTTGACCATGGGATATGACCCATGTTTCTCAGTAACCTCTCTTTTTGCAATTTTAGAGTCACAGGTTGGAAAATTTCAAAAACAAAGAATTAGAGAATCCTGCCAGTGTGAGGAATCAGGTCTTATCAGAGATACTTTTACTGTGAAGCCAGGGCCCCTCCCTTGCAAGGACTCATTCTAAGACCCTGGGGGAGGCCCTTGTATTGTGTTTATGAAGTCATATGTTTTAGTAAAATTTGCAAAAGCGAAACATTTTTAATAAAATCAATTAAGACCATTTTCTCTCTTCTTTCTTAAGCTCCATCAGGCTCTCTCATTGTGATGCTTGGTGATGGGATGTGTGGAGGTCTTGTGGGCCCTGCTAAGGCAAATTTAGTTGGGAAAACATTTGTTTGGGTTTAATGCACTATATGTATGTGGTCTACAGCCATGCCCTCATACAGTCAAGTCGTTGATAGTCATCCTGGTGTAGGAACGGCTTCCAGAAATATCTTACATGCTGACTCCCCACACACTTTCTGTCAGGACACTGATTTGCAAAACTAGAGGTTCTGCAGAGATACGAAAACGTTCTCTGACACCCATTACTAGAGGAACAGAAGTAGTGGAGGAGGAGCAAAGTTTGAAATGTAGAGTCAGCAGCTGGACTATGGAAAAATCTTGAAGGTTTGCAATAATCTTAAAAATGTATATGATGTTGCTGATAACAAGTTGTGATGCTAAGAGAAAATTTTCCAAATTATCGATAAATGAGAAGAAAAAAATTTTGATTAGCTATCCTGAAAGACTGCATAAACTTTCCATTCTCTTTACAGATAATGAAATGACAAAATCATCATCATATGAAGAAATAATCTGAGAGGATGTAGTAAAAAATATAGAAAAAGCATTATAAAGACATGTCAGTCATTTAACTGTTATGTCCTAGTTTTTCATATTAGTGGTACTTACTTTTATTAATTAAGTTATTCTAAATAATGTTGACTTTCATACCTAATTAATTCCTTTATTCTAAATACATTAATTCTAAAATACATATTACTTCTAAAATACATTAATTCTAAAATACAATTCTAAATACATATTGACTTTCATACCTAAATTTCTATTTTTCCTTTTAAACAAAACCCCTGAAACTGTATAAGCGTACACCCTTACACACACACAAAACATGAATCACTCCTTGCCCTCTGGTCATTTTATGGTTCATATCTCTCTTGATGACTTCATATAAGAAAATCTGATGGGCAATTCTAAAGATAATGTTTAATTCACATGCATATAGCAAAGGAGTGGGGAAAAGGGAGAGATTAGCACTTTTCTGCTGCTCTTTGTTCAGCAACACCTCAGTCAACTGTTTAGGAAGAGGACATCATTCCTGGGCCCAGGGTGGGGGGCACCTCTCCTCCTGGTGGGGCTGGTGTGGCCACGCTGGAGGCCAGGAGGGAGAAAACAACAGCCCTGTGTCTGGTAAACGCCTGCCTGCATTCGTTTTCCATAGTTGCCAAGATCTATGACCATGAACTCTATGGCTTGGAACAGTATAAATTTATTATCTTAAAGGTCTAGAGTTTAGAAATCCAAAATGGGCCTCATTGGTCTAAAACCAAGCTGTCAACAGGGCTGCATTCTTCTGGAGACTCCGAGGGAACCCTTCCCGGCTTGTAAAGGCCTCCTACATTCCTAGGCTCCAGCAAGTCAGGCCAAATTCTTCCCACACTGCCATCTCTCCGGTTCTCCCTCTTCCCACTCTATCTTCCACTTGTAGGTACCCTTAGGGGCCCATCAGATACTCCAGGAAAAATATCCCTGTCTCAGAGACAGCTGATTAGCAACCTTAATTCCAAACTAGCTCAACCCCTCAGAGCAGGACATTTAAATGATAGGAACTGGTGTTTTTGAGAAGTGAATGATTTCTTTTTTAATCTATCTAACAAAAGCAATTGATGACACAAAGTGATAGCACACATTACCACCGTTTTATAATCTCCTGTTGCTCTTTATTAAAAACATCTTTGAATCTAAATAGATTAGATTTTAAAGAACAAATTGAAAGTTTAATTTGATTGTCAACAATGCACTTCCTCTTTCCCTAAGGTACCTGTAACATCCTTTTCAAAGCAGGTGACAATGTGAATAAACACTGAAGAGCATGTTTGGAATTTTAACTTAGTGAAGCTATTTTCAGTATCCATATCTGTTTTGAGTGTATATCACAATGCTTTGAAGAAAAGCATTTAGTTTATTCAGAAATGCAGAAATTTACAGCTAGAAAGAATATCTCAGAGATCATCTGGTCTATCACTATTTCACTGTAGTGAAGGAGGAGCTTTTCTTTTAAATTGCCAATTTGCGATTTACCAATAATTTCGTATAACATAAATATGAATTACTAAAAAATGAAATACAAAAATAAAAATATATTAGAATATGTGTTCCAATTTTTAGTTACTAGATTCAACAGACAAAATTATTCTGGAAAATTAGGTAACATTTATAATGGACACTCTCATTTTTTGTACTTACCATAGACAAGTTAGTTCACTAGTCAGTACTGGCTCTGAACCCACACTTGGAGTGGCACTGATAAAACCCCCTTATCAGTGCAAAACCAAAGTGAGAACCACAAAAATTTCTAGTATTTTTGGAGCACGTTATATACCAAGCATTGATCTAGATTCTTCACATTATGTATTTTATTTAGCCCCCCAAAAATCCACTTAGATAAACACTATCCTCATTTTACAGCTGAAAAAGCTGATGTCCATAAAATACAACGTATCTGATAACAGAGTATCAAATCTGGGGCACCCAAGGATCTTCATTCTGCTGCTGTGTGAGACTTAAAACACAACTTTCATAAATAAAAACTTGTTCTTTTCTTCAGTTAATCAAAAGGCTTGTGAAAGAAAAAATGAACTTCCCTTAATTCCATTTTTTAGAGTACCAGTGTTGGAATTTGCCCAGTGTGGAATTGTACCATCATCCTGGTACTTTTGTATGTATAAGAGGAACATGGAACAAATGATTAGATGAAGAACAACCAACACAAAAAGGAAAAATTGCTACGAATCAAAGCCAGGGCACACAGAGTGACAGCAGTTGTTGATGGGGGACCCTGGATCTCCTACACACTCCACACAGCTGTGTTTACATTTTTCCCTACTAATGTTAATCCGAACAAATTAAAACACTGGGGAGTTTGGGGAGTTCTGTTACTTTTCTCCTGTTTTAAAAGAATGTTTTCCTGGCAACTTCTATGATAGTGAATATTTATTAAATACAGCATCTTATTTGGGAAATAATTAACTTTTTAAAAACAAAGCAAATACTAACATAAAGTAAGAGATCACAGCATTTTAAAAATTTCTGACCATAACAATGATTATCTGATACCTGGGAAGTAATGCTCAGTTTCTAATTATTGGCCCTAGTGCTGCTTTGAACACTGAGGTCGCTTTCCTTTTTTTTTTTTTTTTACAAAATGCCCCTTAAAAAAGAAAGAAAACTCAAATTCTATCTTTTTGTCTGCATATGAAGAGCAAACTGGCACCAGGGCAATTATCTAGACAATTCAAGTAAAAGTTTCTTGAGATGTCTAGTTAATTGCCTCAAACCACTGCTTTATTTGTCTATGGAGACAAAAAGTATGGTTGCTTAGTGAATGTTAAATAATGAGTACAAGCATCTATTATTAATAAGTGTTCTATCAATTTTTAAATCTAGTAAACTAGGAGTCAATAATATCCTGAAGCCATAATTTAGCTAATAGATATTTTTAAAGTGGCATTCATTTGAATGTATTCTGAATTCATGTAGACAAGGAAAAATAAATAACTTGTCAGCAAAGCTTGCAATGTTAACACAACTTTGAAGGATTTTTCAAATGCCCTTTGTTTCATACACCCCATATTCTTTTGTGTTACCTTCCTCTTGGGATTGGTATGTTTCCAGCACTCTTTTTTCCTTTCCTTTTCTCTGTTAGTATCTGCTGTAGTCACTGGGTGCTGACTCCCAATAATTAAGAAAAATAAAGAATTCGCTTCTAAGTGGCAAAGGCCCAACTAGAACAGTTCTTCCGTAGCTAATAGCTATATTAGACTTTGTGGTCTTCTCTGTAAGCAATCCACAAAGGTTCACTTCAAAGGCTGATCATTTATTTACTCACAGTCATTGACTACCTAGTCTATATTAAACTCTGCTTGGGAAACAATGGCGAAAAAGCTGTCCTTCAGTCCTGGACTAGGCAATTTATATCTAAGCAAGCAGCCACTATACTGTAGCTGCAACCGTGGAAGAGGGTGGACCTAGGTTAGAAAGGAGCAAGGAATATTCAAAGACTGAAATACCTCTTTGGAAGCCTGTGCTGAGGCAGAAACCACCAGAGCCTGGAGCTGGATCATGCAGGACCCACAGGGATGCAGCCTAGAGGTGCCAGGACCAAACAGTAGGCCGGCTGCAGCGCGGGTGGAAAGAGAAAGCTTTGGAAGTTGTTTAGGAAGTGAAGTAGAGCTTATTGATAAATAAGATACAGAGAAGGAGAATTAAGCAGGCCTCTCAAACATCAGGTTTAAGTGGCTGGCTGAGTAATAGAACTGCTCAGTAGGATAGAAAACACAGAATGAAGAGCATACTCAGCAGGAAAAAAATGGTTGTTCTTTGTCCTGTTGAATTTACATGACATGGTGACATTTACATGATATTGGTGATGTATGCAAGCAGAGATGTCAGAAAGCCGTTAGATATAAAAGTTCAGTGAAGAGGAACACCTAGGAATCAATAGTAAACAGATGGTAATTTTAGGGATGAGCTTATTAAGATATTAAGATTATCCCTAAAAAAGGTGCACAGAATAGGAAAAGGGCATAGACAGAATCCTGATGAAGAGTGACCTTAAATCAATCAACCCTTTTTCCATATTACATGAACAGTGACCCCAAGTGGACCAGGCCAGACTCCCAGGCTGTTTCCCCATGTATTTTGCTGGCGGGCTCAAGCCACCTGAAGTCCTTGCCTGCCTCCTCCCCTCCCATCTCAGCAACAGAAAACCTCTGGGCCAGTCTCCCCTGGACAAATATAACAAGTGCAAAGGGCAGAGAACAAAATAAATACCAGTATATTTTAAGAGTTGTCAGGAGGGAAGAAAGGGTCATTTTGCATGTTCAGCTATTAAGTCAGAGCAATCTGTGGGCATTTCTAGGAGGTAGCTTCCACTTTGAGGCGTGAAAGAACTTTCTTATTATTGGATCAGCAGCTCCTGAAAGGGCTGGATAAGAGGGTGCTGAGTCCCCTTCACTGGAACTCCTGTATCGACACTGGTTCGAGTGGTCACAAAGATGAGTAGAAGATTAGCAGACCATCTTTAAAGCTCTCATCTTCACTATGTATAATTATTATAAATGTTTGTTTCCCTAAATCAGCTGTGTTCATGGTCATGTTTCTCATTTATTCAGAGCAAATTCAAAAAATTCTTTCTGTTTAGCCAAGTGGGTAGAAAAAGTTTAGATGATTTTTACTTGTTACAGTGAGGCACAAGTTTTAAAGGCAAATGTAATTATTTTAATGATGTAAAGAATCTTTCTCAGTATTGGCTCTAGTCCAAACCACACCCTTTCTTAAAGGCTCTACAAAAATGAGGGTTTCCTTTCCCCAGAAAAGCAGTAATGTACATGTGAACTTTCTGTTGTCGAAAACTTTTAAGAATTTAAAGTAAAGTGTCTTAAAAAGTCCAGACCAATCAGTATAAAAAACTTTTTAGACATCTTCAAATAGAAAACAGTAAAAACAATCATTTAGCCCAGCATTTCTTTTAAATCAGGTGAGTCAGAAACACTAATTTATAGAATTAATAGCCTTCTACTATTAAAATTGCTACAACGAAGGGCCCTGATAATGCCTATCTTCATTACCATGTTGTTTGTGCTGACTAAAGAATTCCAGTTTTATCTGTGGGCAGCCCTACTAACTTTCAGGAACAGTCAGAACTTTTAAAGTAGTAATGAAGGAGAAGGATAGTATGAAGGGAATAGGTTGGTTACAAGCCTCAGGGATGGTTAGAAAACACACCTCCCTACAGCATGGCTTAAAAGTCAAGAAGCATGTGCTTTGGAATCTGAACTTCCTACTTACCAACCAACTACTTGACCTTGAACAAGTCAATTAACGTCTTTGAATTTCTGTATCTGGTAATAGGGCTAAATATATACTTCATAGGATTGTTTCCTGGATCGAATTAAATAATACATATAAAAGGCTTCATGTAACAAGAAAACACTCATGTACACTCTTTTTATTATTACTATTACATTATAATGAGAGAACTTCTACCTTGAGTAAAGTGCTTGTGAGCAATGTCAATTTCAGAGTTTTGAAATTGTTTATAAGAAAATTATCAGGGATGTATTTACTTTAAAACAGTAACTATAGATTACATGTATTCAGATCTAGGTTCAAATAAAACCACATGACATTACCCCAAAATATCTCCTATTTATAGACTTTCAAGAATATCTCACTATTAAGAACGTTTTATGGATCAAATTACATGCTATTCCATTGCTATGTATTTACCAATGATTCCTCATAAGAGCACAAAACAGTCTCAAAATTTTATTTGCAAAAATATCAAACTCCCTATAACTTTGTTAGCAAATTTATGACATGAGGCAGGTAGTGGGTAAATGTATTCTTACTATGATCAACAGTGACATTGTCACTGTATAACTAAGGTGCAGGGTATTCATTTCAGGACCCAGACTAACAGTGACACCATCACAGAGAGCAGGCATGCATAACCTTACCCATATCACATAATGAAGACCAGACGGCTTGGAAGAGTGACAGAGCGCAGTCAGTGTGGGGCTGGGGTCGGGGGAGGGATCTTTCCCACCACTCCTGAGGTTTCCTTCCATGTGGAGAGAGTTCCACAAGCATGTCCCTATCCTCTCATTAGTCCCTTACTCATTTTCAAAGAAGAGGAAGTTGGCTGGCACTTGGTAAGTTTGTAATGAAAAGCTGGGCATGCAGAATCTTCATCACCCTGCCTAGACTGGAGCAGACCCCTGGGAAGGCCTCCCACAGTCCACAGTGCTGGGGTCTCAGACTGGGATTCCCTATACAGTAAGAAACCTCACACCGAGAAGATGTCCTCTGACACCAGTTTTATCAGCATTATCTGCCTTGTCCTTTTGCTCATTTTACATGGTTTCAAGGTGGCTAAGGTAAGTACTATTCAAGGGTCTTTAAAATAAAAAAAATTCCACTCTTATTCAGTTGCTTTTTATGGAGAAAAGCAACCTTGTTGAGCACTTGGAGTGCCAGGCATTATGCTAGATGTGAAAAAAATAATTAAAATTCAATTCCTGTTCGTAAGGACATTAAGGTCTAGTAAGAGGGATGTATATATAGAACATGTCAATATAATGTGGCAAGAGCTATACATCTGATGCTCTCATGCCAATCATTTGAACAATTCTCTGCTAACAGAGGCTGTGAGATAAGCTCATTTACAGGCACCAGCTACAACTCTAACCCTTCCTCGTCCTGCACTGCAATGCAAATAAAACAAGTTAGAGGAGTAACTGTGAAAGAACACTAATAAATTTAGAAAAAAAATCAATTGCAAACTCTAGCACCTTTGGAGTAACAAATTACATGACCTCTCCCAACTGCAGAGGAAACCTGGGGTGAAAATGAAAGAGCTGGAGCAAGTGTTTCAACTCAGCTCTCTGGAATTTTTGGTGGGAGAGTCTTAAAGACCCTTAGGGGTTCAAGGCCCTCTGACAGGAGGCACCCTGTGCCCACCACCACACCAGCTCTGGTCTTTTCTTATTTTATGTACTGTGATTGCACAACGGAGTTTTTCTGAAGAGAAAAAAAAGAAAGCTGAAGGAAGGTAGCCACTATTAAAGAACTTCAGAGTAAGGCAGAAAGTGGTAAGAGCCGAGGCTGGGGTAAGGCTGGGGTAGGGGCTGGCAGCCAGACAGTGGAGCCTGTTGTCCATTAGGTGAGAGACTCCCAAATCTGGGGGCAACTGGAATTACCTGGTCATCTTTAAAAAAATACTGATGCCTAGAGAACAGCCTCAGACTTTCTGATTTAATTAGTATGAGTACGATGTTGACTTCAAAATTTTTTCAGGTGTACAGGTGATTCTAATGTGTTGCAAGTCACACAAACACTGATACAGACAAAAGCGGAACAAAGTGATAAACCCAGATTCACTTTTCCAGGAGGTCAGATTGGTGTTGTGTGAAAGCCTAGATTCTAATCTGTTTCTAACAAGTATTAAACATTAAACATTTATTGAATTTCACACTGTCTATGCAAAGACAGCTTTAAGGTCACATTCCAGTCCTTCCAGCGCACTTGTATATTAGTTGAGGTTTTGTTCACTGGTTTTGTAAGCAATGAAATAATTATGCTCAGTTAAAAAAATATGCATGCAAATGTGGTGTCTGTACATTTTATATTTATTTATATACATGTATGTTATATATATATATGTATGCATGCACACACACATGTATACATATAAAAGGCCCACAGAGAGCTTAAAAACTCAACCAAAGCTAAGAACAGGATCCAGATAAGCTGTGAGGAATTCAACACAAAAGTTTGAGGACCTTCTAGTTGATAGCATTGGCATTTAGTTATTTACTCTTAGTATTAGTGTTTAGAATTCTAATGCGTCTAGTCGCTGCACCTCTGTTCATTCCTGTCACAAATTTCAAGGAGAAAATTACTAGCCCAGCTTGGCTCATAGGAATTCCCATGGATCAGTCAGTCATGACCAGGAGCTGCACTGTGGGGATACTTATGAGCTGGGCAATACCTCTACCCCGTTTCTGTCCACTACAACTTGTTTAGCATAAAATCTGCCTGGTGCATAAGGAGTTACCTGTGCTCACTGATAAAACATGGGATAGGTAGACTTACCTAAGTAAGGGCTCTGACATCCTGAAAAAAGGGGAAAAGGAAGGAGATTAAATAGTGGTTTATACAGAAAATGCCTCATCTATCAAAAAGTGCTGCATAGTTTAAAATTTGCCCCCAAACACAGCTCCACCTAGACAGCAGATGCCCTTCACCTTGACCCATGTCCACTAAATGCTGGGGATACCCTCTATTCATCACCACAACCAAAACACTTCTCATGTTTCCAAATGCCTTTGGGGTATAGTGTCACACCTGTTGAGACCCTCTGGGTACATGAAAAGGCTGGCACAAATAGATGACTCCATGCAAGATTATGTGTATATTTTCCCTATGAAAACCTGTTATAAGCAATGAATAAGAGATGTTCACCATATATATAAAAAAAAGTATGGATTCAGAATAGGCAGTATAAAATTTTAGGGGGGGATGAAAACATCTGTTTTGGAATTCTGGCTTCTTTTTTTGGGAAATTTAATTTATTGAGCTCCAAAATGAGGGCAAACCTCTGGATGATTTACTGGGAGGATTAAATGAGATAATGCCCACAGATAATGCACATGAAGCTCTCAGCATTGTCATACCACATTAACATATGCCCAATGAATAGTGGCGATTATTACTTTTGCCACTGCTATTATTGTTGCTCATAATGCTTAATTAATTGCATGCAGAAATTACCTTCATGATGACCTTGAAATGCAAAGTCGAAACACCCAGTGATTCAGCAGAGCTTCCAAATAAATGCTGTGACCACCAGTTTTGTAGTCAGCATTGCATATGTTCTGTAGGTGTGTCTTGACATTTTTGGAATGAACTGGAAACCTACATAAATCTTAAAAATATAAGACGCACAATAAACTGCAATATACCTGGCAGAGCACATGCAGAGAGCTACCTCCAGTTCGAGCTCCACATTTCCACAGCACCTGAGGCCTCCCTCTGTCGTTCTCATCGTTTTTGTTTTTTCCTCTCTCTTTTGGTAACGTCAAAAGAAAGTTTTGTTTTTTAATCTTTCCAGGTAGCATCATGTGGCAGCTACTTAGACACCCTGGAGAGTGGGTTAATGATGAGGAAATCCTGACACGTGTACCTTCCATCACCCAAAAATACACAGCATGCAGATTTTACAGCATTTCTTGTCAACTTTCCCCTTAACCTGAGGCTTCCTTCTGTGATCATCTTGAATCATGAGCAGACACATGGGAATAAATACATGCCTTTCCAATCAGGTCTCTAAGAACGTGTCATTTTTCTTTTTTACTTCTAACATAAAAGGGAGAGAAAAACGAGAAGAATAACTTTGCCATCATGACTGCAGGGAGCACTGCACACTAACTGTAGATGTTTCCTTGGAGCAGCATGGTGCCAAGTTTGCCATCTTAAAAGTTGGTGCCACAGTTCCTCTTAAAGAAGAAACTTCAAGTTAAATACCTTGATCAGTTTCTTGGAGGTGAAAGGTGAGGTGTGAAGGCAAAAGTTGAAATGAGATAATTAATAAAAGGAATAAATAGCCATACAGTCAGCATAGTAAATTAAAGGAGGGCTGTGGGTGGGGTGACAGCATAAAAGACAAAGAGAAACAGATGGAAGCTAAAAAGCCCAAGAATGTAAAAATTAGTGAAAGGGAACCTTATTTAAAATAGAGTTGGGAGGCCAGAAGGGGGAGCTCTAACACCCTACCACTAATCATCAATTGCAGGCTCCAACCAAGAGACTTGCCTTGCAAGTCCCTACTACTTTACTGCCCAGTAGAAGGAAGAAGGGCTTTCTACTCCCTCTGGCAACAGCCCAGCCAATGAGAGACTGTGACACCTCAGCCAGTAAGAAACCACTATACTTCCACCTGCCTCCAATGGACCTTCTACGACAGGCCTCCCAATTCCCTCCTTTCCTCTCCTTTGTTTTCTGGACTTGCCTATAGTTTTGCTGTGGCTTGCTTGTTCCAAATTACAATTCTCTGCTATTCCTGAATAAGCCCATTTTTTGCTGGTAACATAACTCATTTTATTTTTAAGGTTAACAACAGGAGGCTGCAGTCGCAGAAATTCAGGTGGATATAGGCTCCTCGGGGGAGATGATGAGGCAGACCCCCTATAATCTAAGTTCTTTTTAACTCCCCCCTTTCTCTACCAGAACTTCCAGTGAAGTCTGATGCAAACATACATCCTTGTGGGAAGGGGCTGGAAAGGGAAGCATAGGCATTATCAAGAAATGGCAGGAACACTATAGCTGCTAATAATGGGCCACTGTTTGGTTCTTAAGGTGGTGACCTGCCAGGAAATGATGAGTAACAGCCACAGCAGGGCTGGGAGTGTGCCAAGCAACAGCAGAACTGAGTGGAGGTGGGCACATTAGCCCAGTTTTCTCCAAAAGGTCAGAGAAGTGATCTCAGCTTCTTGGGGAAGGGCAACTCTGAGTCACACAAGTCATATCTACGGCTGCTGAAACAAACAGAAGATAAAAATATCTTTATATCAGGCTTCCTTTCACTCAGCTATGTTACTCTTCTTTGTGGCTGAATAAGCTATGTGCATTCACCCTCATGGCCTTTGGCTTTGCTGTCCCTCTCTCTGTGCCCTTCTGGGTAGCTGGAGCATTTTTATCATCCAATCTTGGGCTCCAACATCCTCAGAGAGACCTTCTTAGGCCACTTTCCTAAAGTACCTCCCCTCCACTGGATCCAACCATTTTCTATCACCTCTTGCTATATTACTTTTATAGACCTTAATAATCACCTGATATTTTTTGGTTTATGAATTGTATTGTATTGAATCCCAGAGGCCATCAATTACAAGATATACTATTATTTCTGTATTCCTAACAGCAAATTCTGCCCGTTAAACTGAGACAGTATTTTCTTACCATTTTGAATTGATTGTAGAGTTAATTAAAAGAGGTTCTTTTAGATTTATTTAATCATTGATTTTTATCATGTCACACTTTTACATATATAAATAAGAAGTGAATGAAATATGTAGCTTATTGTTTTGCAGTGAAATACTAAGTTTTCCTTTAAAAAATTAATTTTAGCTTCATTAATATCAATTTTAAGTGCTCTGTTTTTGGTTTTCTTGCAGCACAATAACTTTTTTTTTGTCAGCACAATAACTTTTTGTTTCACTGTCAAAACATAGTGTAATCTTCTCACAAACATTTCAAATGGCCACTAAACTCAACATGTGTACATATAATGCAACTTAATTGGCAATAATATGGCCATCTTTTGACAAGCTTGGGCATAAGCAGGAGATGACAGCTAAAATCAGACTGCTGCCTGGCCAGTGGTAGGGAAGACACCTTCAATAATTGTAAGTTGCATCTGACTTCAAAACTGCCATTATGTGAAACAAAATGTTACAATTTGCACAATAAGATCACTGATTATTTACCACCTCTCCCACAGCCCCTTCATTTCTTAAATAAATGATCTACGAGAGCAAGAACCTTGCCTATATACCCGTAGAATACAGTAGGTACTCAAAAAACTATTTATTCAAAGAATGAATTGTGTTCTCTCTTAAAGCTGACTCTTTACCATCCAGAGTCATGTAGGACAGGGTAGGAGCTGTAAAGTCAATTTCCTTGTCAGCAAATGGCATTTCTTGTCTAATAACTGTGCCTTAAAGGTTTTCTGCCACCAATGAGAAGAAATGCCAGGTAGTCTCCTTAGAGACACCGTCCCAGTGTTTCCCTTTAAGTATCCTGCACAGTAAGGAACTATTTTTTAAAATGGCCTGCTTGGTGATCTACTCTCTGATGAGATAACCTTTAGGCTGAAATTCTCATTTGCAGAAGGTTGGCAAAGTCAAGATAAGACTTAAAAGTGGCACCAGGGTGAATCTTTGGATGTGCATACCACAGAGCCGCCATTAAAAACATACTGTCCCCTTCCAGTTCAAGACATCTGGAGATTTAAATGCCCTCTGTCATGGCAAGCATGCCAAAGGACAGGGAAGTACCAGAAATTCAGGTAGTATTCAATAAAATGCTTATCCTTACATCCAATCAGATGATTTAATTCACATCACTTATTCTTTGGTCAACTTTTCATCTCTTTGATACTCCCTCTTTGTAGTTCACTTATTATAGTCTACTACTGGACAGATAAGGATTCTAATAAAATTCAATTTAAAAAATTTATGTTTTTTCAAAAACTCTCCACAAGTAACATAATCTTGGCATGACATACCCAGAAGAACTTAAGGTATTTCTATAAGAATGTCTTGTCTTCCTTTTTGTTTTCTCTACTTCGTACAGAGATGAAACAACACCTATTTTCCTACAGCTCAACAAAATACCAGGTGTTTTCTCTACTTTGTACAGAGATGAAACAACACCTATTTTCCTACAGCTCAACAAAATCCCAGGTGGCCTTATTTTGGATTCCCTGTGGCCTCTTTCAAAACCTCCTTACATGGGCGCTCTGCTTTGGTGGTGATTTCTTCCTGGTGTCCACTATTTATATTATCTTTTCAATTCTCCTGGGCTCTTAAATTCTGCAACATGAGTAAGGCAGGCTTATAAAGCCATTCTATAAGGAAAGTAACTCTAATGAGCTAGCTACCACAGATAATGTACTTCTATATGGCATTATTTTAAAGAATTATTTATGCTGAATATGCATGTTCTTGTTGAGACCATTATCTTCTCATCTAACCAGTGACTAGTCCACATGGAGATTATAAAGGTACAATTATCTGATTTGTCACAATAAAACATACTTCTTTAATATAAGACCTAACTTTCCGTGATAGTCTGAGAATATACAAAATGAGAAATGTGATTGCAAATGTATTATGCAATACCTGTATCAGTCAGGATGGGATAGATTAAGTTGCAGTAACAAAATAGCCTTGATATCTCAGTAGCTTAACTCAGAGTTTGTTTCTCACTCACATAAAATTCAAAGCCATTCGGGTGACCCTCTCCTATCTCCACATTCAGAACTCCCCGGTTGCTGTAGTGGGGGAAGAATCGGATGCAAGAGACATACTGACTCCTGATTGCCTCAGCCAAGAATTGACAAATGTCACTTTGATTACTATCCTTTAGTTAGAATTAGTTGTTAAGATTAAATAAGTAAGTAAATAACTCATAAAGTAATGCTTAGCTGACAGTAGTAACAGTCAAGGAGATTTAATTATATTATTATTATTATACTATTGCAATACTGCCATTTCGATCCATTGTTATTAGAGTAATAGATTATCTAAATACTTCCATTTGATTATATTATCTCAATATTATTATATAAATTTACATTTCTGTTTATGGATTTATTTTGGATTTGGTCATTTTATATTTTTTATTTTCTTAAATAATGAAAATTGAATAATCTGGATAAAAATTTTCATGAAGTCAGTAACAAGCCCTACTTGAATAATAAACAAAACATCTAAGTTCTCCAATTTTACCATTTATTAGTGAATTACAACTGACAGGGAAAAAAATAAAAGATGCTTGTAAATTAATCAATTTTTCTTTATTAGTCACTTTCATTGCAATGCTTGTGTTACCATCAAATGATGGTAAAATGTAAAAATGAAATTTTACCTTAATGGTCTTTGTAATATCTGTGGTGCACATATTTGGGGTCATGCATAGCTGTAGGGTTTCTAAGAGCCTCAATCAGAAGTTGTGCTAATATTTTCAGGGCAGGAGTACATGGATTGGTACATTCCTCAGTATTCTCCAATACATTTCCTCTAAATCTCTCCTAAGAGGTATTGATTCTTACACACTCTTATTTATACACAATCATACCCCTCACTCTTATGTGTCTTGTATCCTTCCAGTTATAGCTGAGCTAAAGGCATCTAAAATAGCTTAGAAAAAGAGCTTAGAAGCAACACATTTCAAAAATGATTTAGTTTGTTCAAAAATGAAAGAAAGAATTATTCAAAATTTTGTCAGACTATATTTCCTGTGAGCAGAATGAACATGGATGAGTATTTTGCCCTTATCTGATAGTTTTATTTACATTCAGATCAGGATATCTCTGCCCTTAGGTTCCGCACCTGATCCATTAGCATTTTGCCAGCTCTGCCTCCAAAGTGTGATCTGAATTCATCTGCTTCTCTCCCTCTCTATAGCTTCCATCCTTGACCAAGCCACTGTCATTTACTGCTTGGAGTCCTGCAACCAACCCCTAACTAGTGTGTTTCCAGTCTTGAACCGTCCTTATCCCCTCCCCACCTTCTATTTCCCCCTCACAGCCAAACTGATTTGCCTAAAATCACGCAACACAAGTCCTTTGCACTGCACTTAGAAAAAACTCCAATTTGGCCTACAAGATCCTGAAAGATCTGCTCATCACTGTCACTCTAATTCTCATTTGCTGTGTGTATTCATTTCCTAAGGCTACTGTAAAACATGACCTTTAACTCTATGGCTTAAAACAACAAGAATTTTTCACAGGTTTGGAGGCCAGGAGTCCCGAGTCGAGGTGTCAGTGGGCAGTGCCCCCTCCAGAAGCTTTAGGAAAGAAGCTGCTCCTTGTCTGCTTCGGCTCGTGACGGCTGCATCGCTCCAATGTCTTCACACTGCTTTCTCCTCTTCTCTCTCTGTCCAATCTCTATCTGCCTCGCTTGTATACGAACCCCCATGGTGGCATTTAGGGCCCACTCAGATAACCCAAAATAAAAAAATCTCATCTCAAGATCTTTACCATTATCACACATCAGCAAAAACTTCACCCTCGAAGGTGACATTCACAGGTTCCAGGGATTGGGGCCTGGTATCTCTGCACAGACATTGTTCGGCTCGCTCTGCCAGGCTTCAGGATTCTGGCTTTCTTTCTGCCCTGCCTTTAGGTGTTTGCACTTATTGTTCCCACTGCCTGGGATGTTCCTTCCCCAGTCTGCAGAAAGCCTATTTATTCCTTGATACCATGGGTCCATAACCCACTTAGTATCACCCCATATCTACACTACTCACTGTCATAACTCCCTGTTTTATTTTTCTGAAGTACTTCTTACTTTTGGGAACTACCCTGTTTACCGATTAGTGCCCTTTGCCTCTTCTCCCTACAAAGCCAGTTCCATGAAAGTAGAAACTGCCTTTCTTGGCCATTACTGCACACCAGACACTAGAACAGTGTCTAGCACTATGGTAAGTACGCAATTATTTATTAAATAAATGTAAGATTAAGGGGTTGCCAACATCCAATAAAATGGCACTCATTTTTAGATGGTTTCTCTAGTTTTGATGAATACATTGAATCTTTATAAATCGTGAATTATTAAATAGGAATTGTGAATACTACCATCAAGACTTTAGCCAGCAAAGCTGGAGGAACTTCTATAGCTGAACTTCTTTTTGGCTGCTTTTAAAAGTCATAATGATAAGCAAAGTTTTGAAGTTCTCAATATACTTCCAGTTTCTCTGATGAAGAGAAAACAGCAAGATGCCCATCCCTTGAGTTGTGTGGTATAAGTGATGAGATGCTCCAGCGTATTCAAGTGTGATGTTGTTAGCTGTGACAAATGCTCTAGTTCTCTGCAAACGTTATCTTCATTTAGGACCTTACTGACATGTTCACTATGTGCATCCAATTTTTAATTCATAGCAACTAATTACTTCCCTTTGAGTTAAACAGCAATACTAATGACCAGCATTTACTGAGAAGCTACTATGTCATACAATGCACTAGACTGTATAGTATAGTCATATGATGCATGAACACAAGATGAGTGTTATGGGTGCCATTTTTTTTGTTCTAAAAGATGTTTCCATGTTTTTGTTCCAAAAACAAACCAAAACAACAAGAAAACGGAGGTTCAAAAAGCCTGTGTTACCCATGACGTGGCAGAGCCCTGAGCCCTGATGTATCCTGCATCAGGGTCTGTTCATATTATTCACCAGGGACATGATCTGGCTGAGACTCCTAGTAGCGAGCAGAATGAGGGCCTCCTACCTACTGATGTGGCTCCATGTCAAGATAGGCATCTGGGCAGATCACACCCACGCTTACTCCTGTGTAACATAATGAATCTCTTGACAACTACATGCTTTTCTGTAACATTAGTCATTCTTATCACCCACTAATGAAATATACAGGAAGTGTGAAAGTAGAAAATAAAGTGTTTGATAGTTCTGTTTCCATTACCCTCTGCAAGTATAAACCTGGCTGTGTATATAAAATGAGTGCTTAGGGATTGCACACACAGACACATATATACTCAAACATAATGTAATTCCATTTTTTGGAGTATTACATATCAGGTAACTGTTGCAAAATCAACAATGGATTATACACATTAAACATTAGCTTTAATTTTTTTCAGATGCTAAGTGTATGTAAAAAAATACATCCCATTAACCATTGTTAGAACATCCTAAATATACTATTAAAAGAAATGATTGTGTCAATTAGAAAATTTATCACCTATGCAAAATGAAATTCCAAACTGGGATAATAAGCCCCATAGAAAGCCCAATTAACTCAAGTGGTACAACCCCAGGAACGCTGAGGTTATAAAGAGTCACACTGTGGCTGTGACCATCTGATGGTACCCAGTCCAAAGGAGACAGATACTGATTTCATTTATTAAGCACCTCCATCCATATGTTAAGTTCTGAGAATCCCTCTCCATGTCCAAATTCACAGTTAATATTTTGGTTAAGATCAATATCTTAATTAGGGATTCTTTGGTTTCAAGCAGTAGAACTCACTCATTTAGCTTAGGTAAAATGGTCAATTGAGGGACAGACACAGAGAAGTCTCCTGGGACCCAAGGTGGTATGCTTGCTCAGGTCTCCAGAGGGGCTGAAACTCCTAAAGCAAGGTCAGAAACACAGATGTGCTCTCTGCCTCCCCAGCCACATGGGCCGCACATCTCCAGTCTCCTTTCTCTTCTCACTTCTGTATGCACAGAATGAAAACAGGCTTCTCAGTCTGGCTTTCAATGAACTCCTTTTGTTATAGTCTTTGAGCCCAAATTCAAACATTTTATGAAAGGGAATCTGGTTAAATCACATCAAGTCAAGTGTCTGCCCTTGTCCAATGTCCTGAGGCCATTGGGACAGGACTGATATGCTGCCCTCTCAGCAGGGGCTAAGGTTAGTCTCTCAAAGAAGAGTCATGGAGAAAGCAGGTATTCTGCTATATTAGTAATCAGGCAATCATATTTAGATGTCATAGTATCCATAAAACTGTATAATCCCAGGGACAAATAAATCCTAAATAATTGGTAGCTACACTTGTCAGTGTCTTGTTATACCACATGGTATTAGGTATTATGGGGAAAGTAAGTCCAAAGACTCGGGGTGGCCCAATGGAGGTGCACCCATCTCGGTTTTGAAAGAATCTAGAAAGGCTTGTGAGATGAACTGGAGAAAGATGAGGAATTAAACAAGGAACGATGGAAGTTTGTGTGGGAGGTAGGGGAAACTGCCTTTGGAAAGGTAGTTTTCCAAAATGGTACAATATATGTAAAATCACAGAAGAGAGAGAGAACATGTTATTTCACAGAAATGTCAAGTGGCTTAGTATGGCAGAAATAGGGTGCAAAGGCTGGGTGAGGTGAGGCTTGAGGGTATGGGGAAGTAAGACTATGAGGGCCTTACTCGGAAAGCTGTTTGATGGCACTGAAGAATTTCAGGAAAGTATGAACCTGATCTGATTCCCCCTCTCCTTGTCGTATGGAGGCCTGTGGTTAGATGTCAGCAGGAAGGGAGTAGGGCATTTCAGTTAATAGGCATGCTATTCACCAAAATACAGAGTATTGTTGGGTGAGTTTAGTTCTGTGTTCAATGAATTTAAGGTACCTGAAAGACAGATAGAAGGGAATTGAGAGTAAGGGTCTGCACTCGAGAGGGAGTCTAGGAAGTGGGTGGAAGGCTAGTGAGAAAATACATAAAACACATGCACCTAGGGAATATAGAAGAAGAGCTGTCTGTCATCTCTTGGGAAGGCTGGAGAAGGATTTGCAGACAGAAAAGACAAGGTAACACTGGACTGAGTCAGAAGGAGAAGAGGGGGTCCTCCAGGCAGACAGGCGCAATGGGATGGGGAGGAAGGAGAGGCGTTCCCAGCAGAGACGAGTGTAAAGGTGGAAGCAACACCGCGAGCCTTCTTTTTGGAATCTGAAAAAGGAGGATATTAGGCACCACCCAGCTCTCATGTACACAGGAAAAGACCCAGAACTGTCTCCATAATTCATCTTTGGACAGCTAAAAGAGCCAAGGGTATAAATGATTTAGTGATCTAACTACTGTCCTATAACTGTTCTATGTAAACAAAAATAAAACATCTCTAAAATCACATTTGCAGGCTTCCAGTTAAGCATGACAGATTGAACAAGTAAGATTACCTTACCTTCCTCACAGAACCCACGAATCATCACCTGCCAGTGTGAAGACAATAAATAATGTCTAAAACAGATCTGCTAGAAACCACACATCTAGAATGGTAGTATATATGAAGAAATAACAAAACAAATGCCAATTAAAGAAAACAGCCAGGTTCCTCTGGGAACTGGGACTTGTGAACAAGAAGGGATCGGAGAGAGCACCATTCATTATTATAAACCTGAAAGACTTCCATTTGATTTTTTAATACATGCATGTATTACTCTGACAAAATAAACATTTTATAAATTACAACATCAATGGCATGAGAATGAGATTCAGCTTGCATGTAACTTTCCAAAAGTGCGCCTTGTCCAATAATAAATAACATGAAAAGCACGATGATGTAGGGTAATCTATGTCAGCATTTGCTCTGCCAGGTGCATTCCACCTGTACCAATACCAATCCATCGTCACTTTTACGCTTTATTGCAGAAAAAATATAAAGAATTATCCTGCCTGCCAGACTAAGTACTTTTAAGAAACACTAAATATTTGGGTCAACTTTGTAAAAGATTTTACAGTCATACTTTGCTCACATACATCCTAAAATTTTAGAACTAGAAGGGCTTTAGAGTATAACTGGTCCAAAGTCCTCATTATACAGATGAAAAAACTAAGTACCATACTAGAGAATTTGCTAGACGTCAAACAGCCTGGCAGTGGCTGCCCTCAGACAACAATCCAGAGTTCCTCCTTCCCATTCTGTGCTCCATTCACCCAGCAGTTCTCAAGCTCAGGTCTGCTGAACAGCAAGTTCGTTATACCAAATGCCCTGCACAAAATATTGACACAATTGTCAGTACAAAGTGCACTTTAAAATTTGCCTGTTGTTTAGACTTTCACTAACAGAAAAGGATCTTTAAACATTGGGCCAATAGAGAGTTGAATCCCAAATAAATAAAATGCTCCAGCACTTCTCTCGTGACACAGCTGTGAACAGGAGAAATGCAGCCCTTGCTCTTCTGTATCTTGTCAACATATGTTCTAGCAGGAGATAGGGGGAATTATTTTTTAGGGAGTAATGTGTGATGATTGGCATTATAAAATTTTCATGAGAACTGGAACATTTTTCAAAAACCCTGAAATCATAGATGTGTATACAGATACAGAATTTACAGCATTATTTCTAGAGTAAAAGTTAAGCTTACTTGGTAAATTTTATCATCAGTACAAGGAAAAGCTACAATGTTCTAAAGAGTACTTAAAGTTACGGTGGATTTGGTAAATCTCACTTTGTTGCCAGAGACCATGGTGGCTGGCTGGCAGGGTCACTGGTTGGTAGTGTTTTCTGACTTGCACAGAACAAATTTTGTGATGACTGACTGTGATCTCCCAATGTACCTAAAATTATTCTGCTAGTGATGTCCATCACCCATCTGTTGCCTTCTTACTTGCTGGATGTCTGGAATTCTCTGTCTGGAATTCTGTCTGCCGTTCCTGTCCTTGAAGACACCCCACTCAATGGGCCCACCTGAATGTTCAAGCTGCCTTCTGCCGCCTTTGCTGACCCCCATACCACCTTCCCACTCCCACCCACCTCTAGAGCACAAAGCTGCCCATCTGCAGACAGGCCCCAAGGCTTTGCCACTGCTTGTGCACAAGCCTCCTGCCTCCCCAGAAGAAAATGAGCTTCTAAAGCAGAAGTCATGCCCACTCATCTAGTATTCTCCACATTTAGCCAATTCTTGCTAGACTGTAGGCATCCCACAACATGGCCTATGGCATGGAGATGAGTATTTTCTGAACATTTTCTTATTAGGAACAAATTATGTAACTTCATAAATGTGATAGTTAATGTACTGTAATCATTCTATGTGTTGAAGAAAAAATGAAGCAATGTATATTACCCATAAATATGAACTTATATTTAGTGAATAGAAAAAAAATTGACAACAGATTCTAACTTATACACTAACTCTTTTTATCATTAAAAATATCTGCATGTAAGAAATCCAATGAGGAAATCCATGTTTACAAAGCAATTATTTTGGACAAAAATTTGCATTATGAAAAGTATCACTTTAAAACTGTTTTAAACACCATAATCCATTGTTAGATTAATTTTGTTTTCCATTTTTTAAAATACTTTGGTTCTCTAAGTGGGTTAAAAAAGCTCTTATGTGTCCTCCCAGCCCTATGTGTATCATCAAGAAGGTATCTGGGTCCACAAGTGATATCAACTTACATATGTGTACTTTTAAATTCTTCTAATATTTGATTAGGGAGAACCCTGCATCAGTAAAGCATAAATGCATTAGTCCCTTTCTTCTAAATGTGTTGTCTGCAAAATGAGAAGCAATGACATCACCTAAGAGCTTTTTAGGTGCTGAATCTCAAGCCCACCAAAGACTCCCTTAATCTGCAGAATCTCCATTCCAACATGATACCCAGGTGATTCATAAGCACAGTACATTTTGAGATGCACAACTTTAGACCATAGACCTTTCCTTCTTTGCACTCTGTACATGTCACTTCAAAATAAATAACAAAGTATCTATAGCATTAAACATACCATATGGTTATACTGTACATTTTATATACTTTGAATGTTTTCAGGGTCCTTCTAAATAGATGATCTCCTTTGATTCTTCCATTATGTGCTCTAACAATACTACAGACTTATATTCTTTCCACTTGACAGACCACCCAGAAGGACTGTGTAGTCAGTGAGAGTTGGTAAGGAAGCATAGTGCAACCAGTTCCTATTGCAGGAGTCTGATGCATCACACCGCATCCTCAGAGCTTAATATTTGGCAGCGAGAGAGGGTATATAACTTTTAATGGAAATAGTTGAAGAGTAAAATGAGTAAACAAAAATGAGTACAATGGACAACAATCCAATCACAAACACTGAAGACTAAACACTAACACAGAAGTTTTGTGTAGAAGCTATTGTTTGCAATTGGACAAACGATAATCCCATGATTTTTCATATGAAACAATGAAAACTTCACATACAATGAGATAATTGGGATCAACTGCATATTTCCCCAGTTAATAAAGAGAACTTTCCCCTGAAAACCAGTGTTGACACTACACCCAGCAATGAAGCTATGGGCCCTTGCCTTGTCTTAATAAATAACTTCCCTGAACAAAAAAAGCAATAGAAATATAAGGACAGACAATTATTCAGACTGGTGTGCCAATTAAATCCTAAATACACCATTTGAATATCAGAACAAATATAGCACAAAATTGTAATGCCAATTAGCATTTTGTTTATCAGTCATTACCATAAAACAAAAAGCAAATATAACCATGTTACTTTAATAAGGTCATAATTAGAGTAAATTACTTTAGCACAGAATGTGAAAAATCATAGCAAGATTCACGCACCAGTATTTCAGCAGAGATGACATAAAGAGATGGAGGTCATTTACAATCAATTACTGCATGAAAAATTCTGTAAATTAAATAATCCTTAAAAAAAGTGCACTTTTGGAAACAGGGAAATACAGGAAGGTAGCTCTCTTTTTCTTTCCCTGGGCCTCTCACAGAAAAAGTCCTCCAACATTGTGACTTTGGAAGCATTCCCTTCTCCCCCTTCCCTTTCTTCCTTCGTGCCCTTCAGCGCAGGCAACTCCCACGCCTCATGCTCTCCGGAGACCAGCTCTCCATTTCTGACTGCATCCCCTCTGCATGTTGTGCTGGCCAGCGATGCAGCACATCCAGACTCAATCATCATTTCTACCTTCTCATTTCCCTATCGCTGTTCATGTCCTCACCCTTCCCCAGTTACCCAGGCACTGGGAAGAAGTCTCTTCAGTGGAACCTAAACCCAATCAATTCCAAATCCTGTTCATTTATTATGCATATGAAATCTCTCCCTTCCCTTTTATTCTCATGGCTAATAGTTACATGTAGGCTTTGAGGAGGTCCCACCTGTTCCATGTTGATTGCTTTCCACCTGGTTCTCACTTGCTTTCCGATTCACTTTAGCATGGCTTCCCTGGGGCGAAGGGGCTCTGTGGCGGGGCCTTGCTACCTTACCCCTGCTTGCCTCCCTCTCCTCTCTGTACACGGCTGCTCACTGACGCTTCCCCATTACCCAACATGGCTTCTCCTTCCTAGAGAAGAGATGCCCCTATATCTCTGCTTAGTCTAGCTTCTCAGACTATAATGCTCCCTCAAAATTCACCTTTTGGAAGTTCATCATCTGTAGTAGGTTTAACGGTAGCTCCCCAAAGATATGTCTACACTTTAATTCCCAAAACTTGTGAATATTACCTTTTATGGCCAAATATGTAATTAAATTTAGGCCCTTGAGATGAGGAGTTTATCCTGGACTATCCATGTCTGAGTCCCACATACAATTGCATATATCCTTATCAAAGGGAGCCAGGGGTTAGGTGACGGGCAGAAGAGGACACGGCAGCATGGCCAGGCGGGCGGAGACTGCAGTGATGAGACCGGAGCCAAGGGAAGCCAACAGAGGGGAGGAAGGGTCCCCCTGGAGCTTCTGCAGGTTGGCTGGCCCTGCTCACACCTCCCTTTTGGACTTCTAACCTCCAGAACTGTGAAAGGATACATTTCTATTGTTTAAAGCCACCAAGGTTGTGGTAACCTGATATGGCAGCCCTAGGAAACTAGTACGCTTTCTTGACAGTTAGGCACAAACATCATTTTCATGTCCATGAAAGGACCCCTGACTCTCCGGGTTTGGTGATTCTCCCTGATTAGAACTGTTCCAGCATCTTATTTTAACATTTACCATATTAACGTTACCATATTAATGATACCACATATATTTATATTATGCATGAGCATATTTAAATGTATCATATGATACATATGAATATATAAATAAGTATGTATGTGTGTGTGAGTGCCTGAACATATATATGTAAAATACCATCATTCATCTGGGTATGTGTATGTGTAATAGCTATCTGCAGATGCACTCATTGTTTTTTTTAAATCTCCACATTACCTACCTAGCACAGTGCCTAACAACAGATGCTTGGTAAATACTCGTCAAATAAATCAGTGAGTTTTCAAGTCTTCTCTGAGTTCTCTTATCACCAAGACTCCAGGTTCTTGATGTAGTTAAATTAGAGTTAGATCATGCTTTAGGAAAAGCTAAGGGTCAGAGAATTTCTTGTGACTAGAACGAGGCAGTAGATACCAGCAAGTAACGGTTATTCCTTTAAAATCCTAGAGTAAATGCAGACGGTTCGTAAATCACCCACCGTGGCTACTGCCGTCTGTGACGGTCGACATAATGACGCATCAGGGAACAACAGGGGCCTTGGTACTGCGCTGGTGTAATGGTTCCCAAACCACCTGCTCTCCGGGTGCTCCGGGTGAAGCTCCAGGGAAGAGAGCTGTTCTCTGCAAGCAACGTGCCTCTGGCCTCCTTGCTGGCACTGGGCACACCGTGCCCACAGCTCCCTGAAAGATGATGGCCTCATTTTGGGGGAGGTTTTCATTACAGTGCTTATCTCAGTAATAAGGTTTTATTATCATTAATATTTTGTAAGGAAAATGAATTGTTTTCTCTATTAAACATGCTATTTTAAAAGGTCCTCTGCATTTTCACATGTAATTGTTTTGATAGGAAGCTGTAACTTCTTCTGTGGTAGAAGGAACACCTCTAGATCAGAGATTGTTTGCTAGAGTTATTTTAGAAAATTATTGATTAGATAATAAGATTTCTATTAAAACCAGTATCTATATCTCACCTACACATTTCTGAACATGCTGAAGGGGAGCAGGCATGAATTAGAAAGGGTTCTTAAGCCAATGCTTGTAGAATAAAGTGGAAACCCTGTCCTTCTTGGAGTTCTCATCTGATCTTGGTCTCCATGAAAGTACAAAATCTGGCACCAGACTGGACTTTATAGATTTTGCTTAGCCTACCTATTTCAATCCTCAGGGGCATTATTTACACATTATGGCAACTCAGAGTTCTTTGGGAAGAGCTCTTGGGGAACTACCCTTGCTGTTTTGGGGTGGGGGGCCCTCCTCAATGCTCCTCTGGAAGGTCCAGCCTGTATTTGGTGGCTTTAATCTACTGGCCTCAAGGGGCTGTCCAACAAATGGGCTAATAGAGTGGAGAATGATGTCTCTCTTACTATATATCTCTAGCAACTCAAGTATAGGGCATATAGTAGACACTCAGGAAATGAATGACGAAGAAAGCAAATCTCACTCCCAAAATGCTGCATGGAAACCAGGAAGGGATTTACATTTTTTTCCCTTGGTTATATTACAAAACTGATTTGTCTACTTTTCATATCCAGTTAAGATTATTTAAGGCAGCTTTAGCTCCTGTCCTTTTTCTTAAGACTAATTTGTATTTGCATACATGTTGCTTTTAAACATTAAAGTTTGATTGGCAACTTAGAAATGGATTTCTTCCTAACTTCCAGCATTTTTTAAATTCATGTTTTTATGTACAGAAAGCAGATTGCTAAAAAGTCAAGCCTCCCCGGAACAGACTGAAAACTAGCTTGATCTACAACTTTGGTTTGACTATGCTCCAGTAAGCTGAATGCTGAAGGTTAACATTATAAATAAAATTAAAAAACAATAATAAGAACCACAAATTCTTGATTCTTACCATTACTTTTTAGTTCAAAATGCCAAAAAAAATCTATGCCACTATTTCATCAACCATACAGCAAGAAGGTGGCCTAGACTACCTCTAAGAAGCCTTCCAGCACCAAAATTTAGTGTGTCTGTGACAAAGTCATTATATAAACATACTGTAGATAGCTGTTATTACTATTTGTAGTAAGGTACAATTTATAATTTAAGGAATAATCTGAAAACATGTTGGAACATGAAAAAAGAAAAACCCCACGAACGACTTAATGTAGACATCTGAATGCCCTTTCACTAAGTGTTGTTTCCCCAATGTTGTGCAAAGAGCATTACATAACAGTAACTATTTAATCTTCACTTTCATCTTATAATATAGGTTTTTGTTTTTGTTTTGTTTTGCTTTTGCTTTCAATCTCTCAGGATTGAGAAGGGTTGAGTAATTTCCCAAGATTATATAGCTAACGAGTGGTAGGGGCAGGATTTCAGCTGCGGACTTATTACCCTTAATTATTATTCCACACAGCCTTTCATCAGGCTAGGTTTCCTTTCATGCTAATGAATTTCATTGACCTCTGTTGGCACCCACTGTATGTTCTATCATACAATACATGTGTCTTTTTAAGATATTACTGATGTTCTTTACACATGTTGGAAACCCTCTTATCCCACTCAGTTGATCAACTTAAAAGGCCAGTTAAAATGGGGAGTTTGACATTTTTTTAGCTTAAAACATAAATGTGCATTCCTATGATCAGTTCTGATGAAGTAAAAAGATGTTTTTTACTATGTCTCATACTGATAAAATTCTTTTAATTTTTCTTGCATAAGCCATGTCCATAACTTATCCATAATTTCCAATTTCTTTCTTGAAAACAGAGAAAAAGACTTAAAGTCATGTGGAAGCAATTTATACAGGGAGCCCTTCAGGTCTTTTAGATTTATTTTCTTTTCTTTTCACTCTTTGTAAAACTGTTTGGTTATCTCACTTAGACCAAACTCATACGGTTTTAGTAACTCATCATTAAAGTCCAGATAAAATATTCCCTTAAATTATTTACAGAACTCTCTTTTTTATACTCATTTGGTGTCACACAATATTTAATTAAATTACATAATCACGTTAACATGTATAACTGGAAGACATATGTGTGGGACCAAACACAATGGAACTTTGGAATGCACACATCTCAAAGGGGGAAGGAAGCAGAAATACATCCAGGGAAGGAGTCCAACAGCGCTGCAATCACCATGGGCATCAGCCAGTCTAAAGGTCTAGATTAAGACTAGACCTTGTGGTTAAATCCAGATTTTGGGGTAAAAGAGCTCCTGCTGCATTAATTTGTCTGGTAGAGAATATTTTCTCATTTCTTCATAGCAAACCTCAAATGACAAGCTATGTTCTTTAATACCAGGAAATGATCCAGATTTTGTGGGGTCTGACACTTATACAATTTGGGATGCTCTCTTTAAGAGAAAGAGTACCAAATTACAAATATAAAATCAGGTAATAGGACATTGGAAGGGATCTTGTAAGGGAAGGCACCCAAGGTTAAATTCCCTTAGTTAAAGCTAGTGCACCCCTGCTACCCATGGACCCTTTTCTTCTTGGTGGAAGTTTGAACTTCACCTGAATTGCATTGTGGTGACATTCATACAATCATTCAGCAAATATTTACTGAGCACCTCCTGTAGATACTCAGGAAATGAATGACGAAGCAAGCAAATCTCACTCCCAAAATGCTGCATGGAAACCAGGAAGGGATTTACATTTTTTTCCCTTGGTTATATTACAAAACTGATTTGTCTACTTTTCATATCCAGTTAAGATTATTTAAGGCAGCTTTAGCTCCTGTCCTTTTTCTTAAGACTAATTTCTTAAGACAATACCATGTACTGCTCCAGGAGCTAGGAATACAGTAGGAAATAAAAGAGACAAAAATCTCTATCCTATCTAAGCCTTGATTCTTGGGAAAAGACAGAACATGGTCAAGGAACAATAAATGATATAATTTTAGGTAAAGATAAGTCAGAATGGTGCACACCAGGCACCAGAGCATACTAAAAAAGTAATTGTTCTTAAAACTACTTCTCTGAAAGTGCCTTATGAGTAAGATGTTTTCAGCAACAGTAGAACCACGCTGTGTCCTGAGTTGTTGAAGAGATTCTGAGCTCTTGAAGCAGTTCCTTCCTTAGGCAAGTCAGTTTGGTGTTCTGTACACTGTGTTGTCTTTCATGGGACGAGACATCAAAATGTGCAACTCAGGTTGAGCCCTCCAATAAAACACGAAATAAATTTGCAGCAGTGGAAGTTTTCTAGGGCATCATTACATACGAGCCTCTCACAGTAACATAATCCAGTGAGATTTTTATTAAGTTGTTTAAGGAAAAACTGGACACCCTTACCCTTACAAGCCATTTTACTTTATAGAATGTTTTTGCTTGCCCAAATTAAAAGGCCATGCAAACAAATACCAAACAAAACCTTGGTAGAAATATGTCACTGAGAAAAAGTTGGAATGATTTATATTTGTATATATAATGAAATGAAATATATTCATTTCATTATACATAATGAATGTATATATAATGGAATGAAAGTATATATAATACTTTTTATTAATCATCTTTCAAATCTGGGCCACAGAGTAAATGTTAGATCTGAGATATTAAAATGCAAAATAACATTTCATAACATTTAATTTTCTTAATAAAAGGCATATACTATCTAAGGCTTCTAATTCAAAGGAAATATGGGTTATTTAATAAAAATCTATATCAAATATATAATAGGTTAAACCCCCCAAACACATGGCAGTATTTTTTTTTTTACAAATCTCTTACTGATTATCCAGAAGAAACATTTTTTAAAATGGTCAAGTGATAAAAAAGAATGTTGTCAGCACCCAGTCAAATTAAGTTGTAAATGAAAAGGAATACCAATGCTTGTTTAACGCAGATCTTCCCTTTCTATGACAGAGAAATGAAGTGCCAGCTGCTGTTTTCATAAGAAGTTTCTCAAATATCAAAAATTTTGCACCCAGCATAAAAAACTGAGTTGACAGCCTGGTTGACAGCATACTTATTAGATGACTGTAAGGGTTTTTTTTAAAGAATACATTAAAGTAACCAGAAACATCAAATGTACCCATGTTGATAAAAAAAAAAAAGAATTTATACCACATGAAACTTGCTCATGCAAGGTTATTAATCCCCTGAAAAAGTGACTAAGTCAATTTCAACACACTGGAATAAAGAGCTAAGTCATTTTCATAAATTAAGTGTTTTTTATGTTGGAAAAAGACCAATGATAACTTGTGTTGGTCTAAATAAATAATCTTAATGTCCTAGAATGGTGCTGTTCAAATTGGTAATTACTAGCCACGTGCAGTTACTGAGTTTTTGAAATGTGGCCAGCCTGGAATAGGATGTGTTATAAGGATAAAATGCATATCTTATTTTGAAGACTCAATAGGACAAAAATATATAAAAAGAAATCCCAAGAGTCTTAAAATATTTATTTGACACTGATAAAATATTTGGATTTAGATTGGGTTAAATAAAATGTACTATTAAAATTAGTTTCATGCATTTCTCTTTTCCTTTTTTATATTGACTACTGAAATTTTTCACATAACATTTGCTTGTGTTATGTTTCCATTGGGCAACATTGGCCTAGGGTAGCAAGAGGTGGGTTCAGTTTCAGCTAAGGGCACTGGGCTTAGCAGTTTAACTGGATTCTGATTTTTGTCCTAAGCCCCAAATTTCCAATAATCCTACTATTTGCAAATATCTCTTGTAGATATATCTGTTCTACATTCCATCACCTCATGTGATATTGTCATTGCACTAACACATAAATTACATCGGTATACTCTCCACACTAAGTACCCTGTGGATGGTATCTATTCTCTCGTGGCAATCACACAGTTAGTTAACAAAGCGATTATTATCACGGCACCTTCAACACTTTTGCCCCAGAACCTGGTATAGAAACTGACACATAGTGGACTTACAAGAAAAATTTGTGAAATAAAGAAATGAATAAATGTATGAGCCAACAAATCTATAAATGACACATATGGGGTAAGGGAAAATTATAAGAATCAATGAAAATATAATGAAAGAGGATCATTGCCCTTTTCATCATGTCAGAACTTAATCTTACCTGAAAAATACGTAAGATTTGAAGCCAGAATTTTCAAAATATTATGAAATTTTCCTAGTTTAATATACATTCCCAACCAACAGAGGGAGTAAAAAAAGTAGGATGTAGATAGCTGTCTTTTTTCTACTGCCATCCAGTGGTCAAAGAATCACATTGCATATCACATCTGAAAAAGTTAAGTCAACACTGCATTGGCAAGTAAGCTCTCGTATTTGCTCTTACGGCTCAGGAATGTTTAGCCTAACATTCGAACACACAAAAGAGAAAATCAAGAATGTATGACTCCCAGTTCTATAATTAAAAGTCACTTTTCTACTCAAGTTTTAGTACAATAATAACTACAGTGATAATCACTAAGGGATTTGTCTTTCGATCTTCAAATAATATTACACTCAACAACAGTTTGACCAATATTTTTTTTCTGAGGTAAATATTAGGACAGATGACTTATGATTATAATTTGGTCAGCAGCTCAGAGTCTCCAAAAACGTAAAATCCTACGTCCCATAGTGGCAGCACTCAGAGGACACAGCCTTGCCTCATGGTCATTCACATACATGTTTTATCTCTTCAACCAAAGTATAAGCTTTAATAGAGTAGAGACAGTTTCTTAGGGTTTAACTGTTTGTATCTCAGTGCTCCATCGAATGCTTTGCATGTAGTCAGTTTTCAATACATGTTGTACAAATGAGTAGTAGTTATGTTTATTGCAGTTGGGTTTGGTGAAAAGTAGTAAACTAAAGAATTGAGTCCAAAGAATATAAAACCACAGTAGCTCCTTCTAGGGTATTTAAATAATCTCCCCCATAAACTGTACTTAAACAAAATGCCAAATAGTTCTCACTGCATTCTTTTTCTAAAATTAACAACTATCTAAAAATCCTTTAATTCCATGTTTAGTAACTTCATCAATGAACTTTCTGTTTTTATAGGAAATGTATACTTTTTTATTCCATTCAACAGCCACTCTCATTTAATTCTCAGTAAAATAACATATAGTGTGCCCATGTTCTTTCTTTGCAGATAAATCTATACACAGAAGGGGATACATTCATCTTTCCTTAACCTTCTACAGTCAGTCATCCAGCTTGAACCTTAAGACTTGTTTCCTGATCCTTAATTAAGTTTTACCTCTTTCTTTTCAACTCATACTAAGTAGTAGGAATTTCAAGTAAAAGTACTCAAATACTAATAAAGGAAAGGAAAAGTATATGTAAAAGGATTCATTCTAGTCAGTGTGTGTGTGGAATTTTTTGGAGGGAGGAAAGAAGATAGTTGAATATTCTTCACATTTTATTGATATTCGTCTCCAGAATTAACCTCAAAATGTGATGCTTATGCCTAAGGCAACAGTCTAGAAGTGTACGTACAGGCTTTTGGAGACATAAACCAACTTTTCATACCAACCCACTACTTACAATTAGCCATGAGAGCACTTTTTCATATTACTAGTACTCAAGAAGTATCCTGTATTATTATCATACACCTACAATCAAGAATATCATTTACTTTAGGAACATAATAATAACAGCTGTTTACTTCTTGCTCACTGCACATGTATTTCATGCAAATAAGTGCTTCTCTTTTGCCTTCCTATCTCTAGATTTCATCCACATGAATATTGCAAAAGCTCCTAGAGTTCAAAGTGTCTACAAATTAATTTTTTATTTCCATAACCTTTCCTTATCTGCTCTTTCTCCTTTATTCCCTATCCTGTCAATGATATAAACTGTCACCCTGAATATTAACAGGAACCTGTCATCCTAGATACAGAATTTAAGCAGCCCTCCTCCCATTCATTTACAATGTCATTATGAGAGACTCATGTGGCTCAACCATCAGTCATAAAAAGAAGACACTGATTGGCTGATTTGCTGAACCCTCAAACCTTATTCAGTCTTTCCTACCAGGCAATGAAATGGACAATGAAGATGCTCGGCTGTATTAAATACAGCAAGGATGCTCACATCAGCCGACATCAGACATGTAAATTAAAAAGTGCATTGTATGTTTTATGATGGAAATGAAGGACAAATAAGGCATGGCCAGTTCTACCCTCCAACCTGGGGAGGGTTGGAATCAGGAATGGCCACACAGAGCACTGCAATTCCTCTGTCTATAATGTGACACTCGGTCAGCACATTTACACAACAGCTTATTCAAAAATAATTTTGATGTGTCTGGAAGAACAACAAAAGGATTTATAGGAATTCACCATTGGATGAATACCCTAATTAAAAACCAGATAATTTTACTCTGAGTCCTACTGCATTGGAGAGTTTACCTTAAGTACCAGTGGGATCACCCATTGTAGACCTCAAGTAGTGAAGTAAAGAGACATGTTTAGAGCTCAGTAAAGGGGCAGAAGCAGTCGATGCAGATGTATAGGTCATTCACACATAACACTTTGGACAAAACTAAGATCTTCCAGAAACCATCAGTGAAAAAGTGAGAAAATCAGGCTGAGAACAGAGCCTTGAAAAATGTTCAGTATTTATAGGGCAGACAGGAAGGTGGACATGTATCCAAGGCGATAAAAAATAAATAAGCAAAAGAGCACTTAGGGAACGCTACATAAGGGAAAAACCTATGCATTCAATACTGTATTTTTACAAATACCCTTTTATTCTTTAAAACATTATAAATTTATCTATATGTATTTATACATACTTCCCCCCAAAATATTACAAGTGTAGAACTTGATAGGTAATAATATGACATTACTTTTTAACTGTGAATGCTCTTCTTACATTCACAAAATCCCCATTACAGTTTAAGATCCTTCCTACGTCTTTCACTATTCATAATGGTTATGGGGCAGAATACAACATAAAATACACTTCTTAAGGCCTTCTCTAACCTTGCTTCTCCAAAGAACCTAAAATGAGAACAGTGCTAGTGCTGGCTTTATTTTTATCACCACCTCAGTCATGTAGGAGAAAAGGTAAAGGAGGGGCGGTGGCCAGCCAAGGAACGAGAACGTTTGAGAGAAGACACCTGCCAATCACGGGGAGGCTGCAAGTCATAGGACCTCACCCCAAACAGATCTGGGGAGCTGTGGTAATGAGCTAAAATCGCAGTGGGTACAGCAGAGGAGAAGTGGAGACCACAATTCACGGTGAGACTGCAGAAGTTATATGGTGATAAAATAAAGAGAAGCAGTAAGACGACTTGTGTGTGTTATGGGATGGTGCAAAGAAACTTGACTGTACCTGTTGGCTGAGGAGATGGAGTCCATAACAAGGGAAAGTTTAAGGACAGAAGAGCTGAGGTCATGAGGCTGAAGGAGTCAGAAAGAGGCCACAACACCCACATATACAAGGGACCAGAGCAGAGTGTGATTTATACAAGCATTGCCTCCTGATCCTGGTATAATATTAATGCTAATGCCAGGTTTACACTGTTGTTATTGTTGCTTAGAAACTACATCATTTGTTGAAGCATAAGCTGTGTTCAACGAAAGCAGTAGGAGATACAGATATGATCACAGACATCTATTGATCTATTTATTTATCCATCTATCATAGCATGAGGAGGTGTTAATCCAAGTTATTCCATTCTATAATTATGTGACTGCTTTTATGTTCTAACCAAAGAGCTAGACTTTGCATTAATCCCTGTTAAATTTTATTTTGCTAGGATCAGCCCAACATCCCAACCTAAAAGCACAAACGTAGATTTTCTAACTCAGAAGTCAGCAAACTGCAGCCAGCAGGCCCATTGCCTGTTTTGTAAATAACTTTTTATAGGAACACAACCACACCCACCCATTCACATCATCTGCATGGCTGCTTTCATATCACAACTACAGAGCTGAGTAGTTGCAACAGAAATCTCAAGGTCAGAAAGCCTGAGACAGTTATTATCTGGCCTTTACAGAAAGGTCAGCCAACCTATGCCTCTAATCTAACCTCTTAACTATTCTTTCCCGCTGAAATATGCAAGTTTCATAGGTATGTTTTCTATGTCTTCATTCAAGTTATTAAGAATTTTGAAGCCGAATGGTTTAATCCAAAGTGCCAATAGCAAATTCCTATTCACCTCACTTTGAATAACACAAGTGTATTGGTTACTGACATATGAATGATAATAGTTTATTCTCACCCAGGCTACCAGGCTACAAATCGTTCTTCTCCACAGGTTGTTATAGTAAGAGTTGTCAATTTTCTGGCTGAAAACCACATAAACAGGCTAATACCACTTTCAGATTGTGACACTGGTAAACCTACCAAACATATAATCTAAACTTTCCTTTATAACTCAAGCACATCACTTAAAAAATCAGCAACTCTACTGGGTTGTAATATATAATTCACTGGTGACATATGGCAATAGGAGTTTCCATAAGGGCCACTATAACAAAATCCCCCAGACTGGGTGGTTTATACACAACAAAAATTTATTTCTCACACTTCTAGAGGCTGGGAATTCCAAGATCAAGGCACCGGCAGAGGTGGTGTCTTTTCCCTATATCCTCACATGGTGAGAGGGGTGAGAAATCTCTAGCGTTTCTCTTATAAAGGCACTAATGCTGGGAGGGCAGAGCTCACAAGACCTATCACTTCCCAGAGGCTCCACCTCCTGATTTCATCGCATGTGGTTTAGGATTTCAATGTATGAATTGCGGGGTAGGGGAGAATCCAAGCATTAAGTCCTTTGCAGGTTGAAACTATTTCTTTTTCCTTTTTCCATAAGAAATCTAAGCCAGCTGTGCTTGCTTAGGCCTTATGAATGCTTTTCAAGGCCTGAAAATATCAGAGGAGGCAGGAAAACTACTAGTGGTCTCTTCCCAATGCTAGCAATGTGAATAACTGTAACCAGTCCTGTTCCCTATTCTAATACAATGTTCCTATTCTCTTGTTGGATATGGGAAACACATAAGCAAGTGTGATGGAACTACAAAGGAAATAAGAAAGTAAAGGCAATGGTCTTTTAATGTCTACCACATGATCATTATGAATTCAGATACTTTGTGACACTGATTTTGGCTTTTAAGTGGATTTGTTGGGTATTTATTAGTTCATTCGGTTGCATTTTACATAGTTGAGGTTGCTGAATAGCTAACATCTATAAAAGTAGACTTTTGCTATATTGCTTATTAAATGTTTCAGTGAAATGCACAACATGTCAGAAGCTTCTCATAATGAGTCTGAAATCCTTCGTTTAAAACTAACACAGGATATTCGACCTCTGTTCACAACTCACACCCAGCAGCTCTCTCTGAGCTCCTTCAGTCCAAAGCAGGTATGTTGGGCTCCAAATTTCAAAAATCACGAATTCTAATGTACGATCTTTCAAATCATGTCTGGCTTACTTTTATAGGCAAAGCATTGCATCTAAGACTGTCTTCGTAGACATGCTAAAAAAAAAGTGCTCAAGTGAAAAATCTGGGAAAAGATCACTGCTCATAATGAAAGATGGCTCATATGCCTGAGCTGTCATGCCTCCACAGGCCTCCCTGTCTCCCAGCTATACAAAAGCCACTAACCTGCACAGGACACAAATCACACATGTGAAAAAAAAACCCACATTTTTAATCTATCCATATTAAAGCGAACATGTAGATGTCAGCATACCATAGTGAAGAGCATACAAGAGGTGTATTAGACACATCATCAATGCTTGCAAGAAACAATGCAGTCAGCCTCACTCTTGTTCTGAAAAAAACAAATCCTCAGCAGGAAATATTTCTTCCTGTATGTGCACTTGTGCACTTTAGTGTCTCAGGGGCTTATTCCTTTATTTATGACTTACATTTGGTCCTGAAATACTGTATGGGAAGGCAGAGCATTTTGCTACACCATTTGTCTTGGATTCTTTCCTTTTTGGCTATTATGTATTATATATGCCCTTGTATCTTTTTGCTGAAACTTTCCTTCACATAAATGTTAATGTAGAAATGCTCCCTTTTAAAAAGTGTACTAATTCTGAAATGTAGAAGTTTGAAATAATTTATAAAGTTGTAAAATACTAGACAGGTGACTCATGATTTATATTATTAGCCTATATTATTAGCCCAATGAAACTCAGACACAGTTGGCAAAATTTAATATCTAGCATGCTGAGCTGCAGAGGGGCATCCAGGAAAGGGAACCTCATGCTATCCTGGGACAATGGCCACCTCATCTTTGGAGATTTTAGACTAGAAAAGGCAGTCATGTCCTCCACTATCATACCGAAAATTAAATAATTCTGCATTCGTGTCCCAAGGCAATGGAGATGTAGGAAGGCTGGTCTTGCTCACAGTATTAGCCTGCCTGCATTCTCAGGAGCACGGGCACTGAGTATTCAGACAAAAGACAGGCCATATCTTTCTCCAAATTAAATCTTTCATTGCCCTCAGCATAATGACCAAACCCCCTAGAAGTCCTCCCAGGCCCTTAGTGGACAAATGCTTACCTACATTCTCATCTCCAAACCTTGGCAGTGCTGTTTTCTCACTAGGACCCTCCGCCCTCCTTCCTCACCGCTACCAGCTTCTTGACTGAGCCTTCATTCCCCAGTTTAGACATCACTTTCCCCAGGAAACCTTCCTCTCTAATCCAAATTAGGTGCTTCTTTTGAATCCCCATACTCCTGTAGATGTCCTCCATTAAAGCACATATCATACCACATAGTGCTCTACACTTTTTTTAAAGTGTAAAATGCTTTTTTTCAAAAAATATTTTATGATGGATTCAAATATGTGAAAGAGATAAGCAGAGTCATGTGGAATTGTTCTGTTGAAGAAGTGGGGAACCTAAAGCTACAAGTGTTCAGCCTCCCCATTATGCCTGTGCTGATGACCTCTAAGGTACTTCTGGAGAATCTTGGGACTCATCAGAATGCATCTGAAAGACAACTGCAGGATGTGGAACTAAGTATTTGCCTATATTGCCCACTAGACTATGGGCTCTAAGAAGGCAGGAGCCATGTATGTTTCATTCATAATGTGCTGATAATGGAGCATCTAGCACGGAAACTGGTAGAGATTACAGATGCAATAAAGAATTTTTGAATAAATGTATTATAATTACAGTGGGGGTCAGCAGCCCCGCTGAGGATAAAGAAGTATCTGTATGTTAGTTTCACCCTTTCATCTTAAAAGGACAGTCCAGGTCAAGTAAAGAATGATCTGAAAAGAGATCACCTAAAAGGGGCCACGTAGCACAGACACTCACTCACTTCTACCTTAAAGTCATCTAGATTCTTTGTGAAAGAGCAGAGCATTGCCTAAATGATTCAGCATAGATGTGTTGGAAACATCCTACAGCAGTTCATATAGAAGATGTTCCTATTTTAATACAAGAAATAATTTTATTAAAATGTTCAGGAAGTGCCTTTTTATGCTCATCAGATCATTTAGCAAAGAAATTCAAGAGTAAATTTCAGAAGATGATTTGCATTATGACTCAGCTCTCAAGGACAGGAGCGTTAATTAGACATACCCTTCCAGTTGCTTAGAATGATGGAACTCTGAGACCACATATACTCAAGAGTCCCACGTGACAGCATGCTTACTGCTGGTCATTAGAGATCAGTGACTCTGGAAACATTGCTCCATTGTTTGACCTTACTGTTTTGAAACAATAAAGCTTTGCTGTCAGTCCCTGAAAGGGAAAGTCCTGTAGATGAAAATCGATGTTATTCAATGAGCACAGAATGGTCCTTACTGTAAATTACAACCTCGTGGCATCTTTCACTACATAATATATGGACACCTACTTAAACTTTCCTCCTTAAAAGAACCTCTATTAAATAATATAACCTGTGGCAGCAAGTCAAAGCCATGCTACACTTAAACTATGTAATCACCATTATGTTCTGTAAGATTATGAGGCTTTAATACCTTTAAAAAATATAAGCACAGAAGAATGTAAGATTTAGACAATAGTCTGATTCTCAGCTTTCAGACACTTCAAAAATAATTGATTTATATTGTCCTCTCTTTTGTCACCCTCCCTTTAAGCTCTGATAGTTGCACTGAAGTCAATGTGCTGTCATCAGTGATGACAATAGAAACCCATATTATTTAAGAAACAAGCCTGACTATTTAAAAATCTAAAACCACAATTACTAAAACTACAGGCCTATCACTAGATAATGATAATGTAATAGATAATTCAAGTACTAACATATTAAACAACCAAACAGAACTAAATTCAGAATCATCTACCACCAACACCTGTACTTTCTGAAAGAAACAAAAGGTCAAGAAAAGAAAGATTGCATCTGCATTCTTAACCCCCTAAGCAGGAAGTTCTTTCTAGTTAGATTTAAAAATAACCAAGTAATACTGTCAGTTAATTGCTACCTTTACACTTCTTGATCCACACTCTGAGCAACACCAGTTGTGGCCAGTTATTATAAAAGCACCAACTGCACTGACGCACAGACACTAAAATAAGAATGTGTGGATGCTACTGCTAAATTAAGATTTTCTCTGTACCAAGAGGTGGATCAGGAATGGATATCAAAAGTAAATCTGTTTGAGAGACAATAATAAACATAATATAAGAAAGTATAAATATTCAGTTAAGTACGACCAACTATTATATTTTTAATCCTTCTGAGTTGTAGAACCTAGTTTCCTCCTGGAGACAGGGACCAAATCCAACCACCCTCATCCGCTAGGTAACCTTTAGCTGTTTTGCAGTGGTGCTAGGAAGGGCTCTGGAGTTTTCTCTTTTAGAACAAGAACACATTGTAATGGAGTATTCTGGAAGGCCAGGAGACTATCATTTATCAGCCCTAACACTTGATTTCAGTAGCATTTTTAGCTACTCTAGTTATTTGGAGCTGTTAGATACAGGTAGATCAAAAACAAGTTTTTCATATCAAGCTAGACAGGATCCCTACCCAAGACAGGAGGAGGCCCATTCTTTTTGTTTCTTTCTTGATTCAAATAATGGGTAGCAGCTAACAAGTTCAGTAGGGACAGCCAGATGGCACACAAACACCAAGATAGTTTAGAGCATTAGGTAACGGTTTCTAAAACTCCTATTCAAGGATCATGACAAATTTTTGTTGTGGTTCCCTACCATTGGTAATCTGAAGGCTAGATCTTCTCAAGGCCCTAAATAATTTATGTGTGGAAACATTGATCCTCTCTCTCTCCCCTTATTATATTCCATATTCAAGTCCTCCCCAAGCTTCTACCCTGTCTTAATCTGATAGTTGAAAGAACAATACTATTGTCTTCTTTAATGAGCTATTAATGAAGTTTGGGAAAGGAGGTTGAAAGTGTCTAGAATCAGAACAGGAGTTTAATTTAATACGTTACTACTTCCTCTCATCAGTTCAACCATTCCATTAAGATTTTTCCAGATGACTCTAGACTCTTTCAAAGACCTTGTGCTCTCACTCTCTCATCAAAACTTTTACGGCAGAGTTTGTCAACCTTTTGGTTTTCATGAATCCTCCCTTCAGTAGCTTCTTTTAGACATTTATTTCTAATCACATCCCCTCCCTGTGAAATGCTAATACTACAGATATGCTGTCTGTCTATTTACACATACTGAGCCATTGGAGAACCACAAACTACTGCAATACCTAAGATACTTTTACCCTCTAAGATCCGATTTTGCCACTTTGGGACAACAGGACCTCTCTTTGAGAATGCATGGTCTGTAGCACTGAAGAATAAATTGCCTTTTGAAAATTCCCCCAACTAACAATGTAAGTGTTAACTATTTTTCACTCTGCATTAAGCAATATTTTAAAATCTGACTACCTTTTGCACCTTCTCATCCTTGTTTGTTAAATGAGATTAACATTGAGGAATCTTAACTAATCAAAATGTGTGTGTGTGTGTGTGTGTGTGTGTGCATGTGCACACACATGCACATGCATGTGTGCACACTGTTAGTAACTGCAAAGCACCTTTAGCTAAAATATAAAGAAATAAATCCAGGTCAGTGTTTGAAATCTTGATAAAACAAAGCATTTATCATACAGACTAGACAGATGTACAAAGTTTTAATAATGAAAACTAAAATGAGATTATTCTTTTTGAAAAAAATGGTATGAGCCACATGGTTTGGTTTTAGTTAAAATCTTGGGTTAATGGGCAATGGTTACATACTTTTCATTTTCTGTCCTTGACTTCTTGTAACTGATACTTCAGAGGTTAAGGATTACAAAATTATGGCTATGAAGTCATGCAAATTATAAATGGCATTTTACTCTCTGAGGCTAGAAGGGCATCTAAAGTCCAAACATGAACAAATCTAAAAAGTCAATTAAAAGACTGTCCCTAGTGGAAATATTAATGAGTAAAGCAAAACTTTTACGAAGTTTGGTCTTGAGCCTAAGCCTTTTTTTTTTAAGTCCAATAAGGAATTTTTGTGCTGTAAGATGGCAAGTCATCAAAAATGCACTGCTAAAGTATTTCACATAAAAACACTGTGATAAAGTAATTCTATAAATATAGGGGGATCTTCTGGCCAGGAGGCAACTCTGTGGCTTCCCTGTACCTCCTCCACATATTTACACCACTTCAGATGACTTGAGCACATTAAAATCCACAGTCTACTTGTCATTAGAAAATATAATAAAGTTTTTGTTTTTGTTGTTCCTAAAATCAAAAGCCTTACAGTGGAGTCCAAATTAAGGAAATACCAAGAGAGAAACTAGTAAGGAAATAAGATGGTAAATATGAATTTACTGGAGAACACCCAAATATCGCCAGCCCATACAGCAAAGTCATTAAGAATAGCTTGGTGATTCCTTAGGGAACGTGTTAGAACTTTTAGCAAGCAGACAGCCATAAAGATACTGTTTATGAAGAAAAAAAAACCCAAAAGCCTAAAGTTCACTGCAGGTAGGTGGCAGAAACGGCTGCAAAGTACTGTCAACGTTAGTTGTCCTTGAGAGTAGAGGAATAAATCAACTTCAGGTCTTGGTGGAAGCCCAGGAAGTAAATAAAAGTCAGTTAAAGTATCCAGGACCCAATGACCCAGGTGTCCTCCAGAGTAAGAAAACAAACAAGCTTGCTTTGGACCTTAGGTTAACTGTTTAAAGAGCTTTGCTCCTTGCAAATAGTTAAGTCTTCTGCGCAAGGAAACGGACAGCAGAAGCCCAGTCCCTCTGTGGTATTGATGAAACCCCCAAAGCCCCAGTGTCCCTGAATCTGAGTTTCTGAGCCACGGCTGTACTCCCCTGGGAAAGTCACTTCGGGGAAAGAAAGTACAATGTGCTGCACATCGCCATCTCCTCAAAATAAATAATATGTAAGTCTTCACTCTGTTCCAGATATGACTGCGGTACTGAAACGCGTCACTCCCTCTCTTCCTATTAAAATAATTAGAATAGAATAAATCACCCAAAGAAAGCCACTTCTGAGTCCCTCCACCTATCATGAACGCCCCATCTATCCGAGTTTCAAGTTCGAAAGGTTAAGAGTCTGACCGAGGGGCGGCGCAGCCTGCGACTCTCTGTAATTCCGGGATCCTGGCATCAGTGACTATTGAACACCAAAATGACTTCCTCAGGGTGCAGCGAAGTGAACCACCTGACCCTTGCGATCCCCTCCAGCGCGGGTCCCACACCCCGCAGACCCATTCCGGGAAAGGGGGATCTCGCAGGACTGGGGACAAGCACGGGCCCCGCCCCCCAAGCCCGCGCCACAATACATTCACCAGGGTTCACAGGAAAATTTTTTAAAAAGAAAGAAACAATGACGGCAAGAAAAAACAGTGTTTTATATTAAAAATAAAATGAGTCTCTTACCATCTCGCCTGAGATTGGCGTTGCGCAAAGCTTTGATGGATGCGCTCTGCGGGGTAGCAGAAGTGTCCCGATAGCAGCAAAAGTTTGCGCAGACTAGAGTGTAGACGAGGGCGAGGCGGTGCATTGGGATCAGCGACCTGGGTGCAGCGTCGCTCCAAGGAAAAGCCGGGACCCGCTCCGGGAGGCACGCCCGCCGCGCTCCGGCCGCCCCGCTCGCCCGCCGCCAAGCTAGTCGCCGCGCTCCGCACGAACTTCCTGCATGCCGGGCTCTCCGAGCGCGTGTGGGTGCCGCACTTCCTTGTGCTGTGCGAGCTGGTGAATGGTGACGGGACGACAACAGGTTGGCGTCTGTCCGCCCCCTCCGGCGGCCAGCCGCCGCAGCACAGGCTGCAGGGGGCGGGCGGCGCGGCGGCCCCGGGCAGGCGAGCCGAGCAGCCGCGTCCTCCGCCGCGGCGGCGGCCCCCGAGCTGCGCGTCCCCGGGCCCCGATGCCCACTCCTCCACCGAGCACGCCCAGTCCGGCCTGGGTCAGGACGCCCCCCACCTCACTGGGAGAAAGCCTAGCCAGGAGGCTGGAAAGGGGACAGGGACGGGGCGGGCGGCCAGAGGTGGGACAGGGTGGAATCCCAGGACTTTTCCAGGGGTGCCTGGCCCATCCGCCTTCAAGACCTGGCCCCTGCCTGGTGATGGTGGGCTTTGGGGAGGGTACTGGAGTTGGGAGTGTTTAGTTTACAGTAACCCAAATCAGATTCTACTTAGTTAAGATTTCAATCCTGTGTAAAAAAGTGGAAAAGCGTAATAATTCTGAGTTTCCTTTGAACCCCTGTGAGACTTTAGCTGAATAAGGATAATTTCGGGGGTGGGAGCTTGGGCCCAGGTCTTTACAGTCTCACAGGGCTCTGGACCCCATACGTGACGAAGCCTACAATAAATCATCCAGGGGGTTTCAAACGTCCCATCCCCACCTCCTGCACAGAAGGGGCTACACATCAGGGTGGGGTTGAGCAATTAATGCTGGCAAGGTGGGGAAGTTGAGAGAGAACACTGTGTTTTTGCTTATGGTCCAGAAGAAGAGTAGGGAACATCCAGCCTCTAGGCCTCCCTATTCTCAGTATGTGGCAGCTCTGAGGTGCAGAGGAGCTGCCTCTGGATTCCGGGAACTTATACAATCATGCATCTATCTCCCGGGGAGGGGACTGGTTTGAAAAAGGATTAGGTCCCAGCCCTGCTGCTCTGCTCTACTCAGCTAGCACTGTCACCTTGAGTAAATTATTTGACCTCTTGAGCCTCAGTTTCTTTACTTATAAATGGTGGGTAGCAATTCTTAGTTTATGTGGTTGTGGTAAGAATTATATTAAATAATTTCAGCTTATTGTTTTGTGTGTAGCTGGGTACAAATCCATATTCCCATGATTTCTCAGCTGCTGATCCTATGAGATGTAGAAGAGACATTCTCCAGTCTCGTTCTGGCCTTCCAGCTCCTAGAAATCTGGGGTGTAAGTAAGTGCTACCTCTGTAGAGAGAGCTGGAAGCGGCCGAGAAGCTCAGGAAGTACAGGAAAACACGGACTTGACAATGACACCCTCCAACTCTGACTAGGATGTGCATGTGTACTTACCCACATACTTAAAGACGAACGTGGTTCATCTCTTCACCTTTTGTCGAAAACAGTGTTTTATAAACTGCGAGTCTGTGGGTTGTGAAATCAATTTCAAGACCAGCAATTATTTTTTTATGAAAACTATTTTTTTAGAGCAGTTTTAGGGTCACAAAAAAATTGGGTAGAAAGTACAGAGATTTTCCAGAGACCATTTGCGCCAACACATACATAGCCTCCCCGATCATCAGCACCCTCCACCGAGGGGTATGTTTGTACAAGTGATGAGCCTACACCAGCACGTGATAGTCGCCCGAGGCTCACATTATAGTGTGCGCTTGGTTACATGTGGTAAATTTAAAGGTTGTGTTAGGATTCACTCTGAGTGCTGTACAGTCTATGGGTTTGGACAGATATATAATAACACATAGTCATCATTTGGTATCATACAGAGTATTTTCACTGCTCTAACAATCTGTGCTGCGTGCAGCTTTATTTTTTAAATAAGTGAAAAGGAATACAATAGCTTAGAGATTTAATTATCAGGGTTCATTGCAGACAATAACATTAGGCATTCTTTCATAATAAATTGTTTCAAATACACCCACACAAATATAAAAGGTATTTCTGTGGGGCATGACCAAAAAAGTTTGAAAAACCACTGGGAAAAAAAAAGGTTTGATCACATTGTCTCAACAATATAATAAATTCTGGAAGAGGCAACAAGGAGAGACAACAAAACCTGTGTTTGCATTCAGTCATGTGTTCTTTCAAAAAGTATTAATTATGCATTAGATTCTCGCTTGCCAGGCTCTTGTCTAAAAATCCTGGGGATGAAATAGTGAATGTGAGAAATAAGGCCTCCAATCCCTAGAGCTCACATTTTAGTGGAAGAGAGACCATAAACAACTATATATATATATATATATATATATATATATATATATATCTGTATTAATAAGAGAAGAGGGTCAGATATTGATGAAATGGGAGCAGAGGCTAATTAAAATATGGTACCATTTTAAAAAAGTGGTTTAAAACTTTCTTTAACTTTCATAGCTAGCTCCTGAAAGGACAATATAGGAAAAATGAGTAAAGTGAAAGTGGCTTATGTTATTATAACAAGTATCAAAATGTTACAGGATTACTTGTCTTAATATTATACATAAAATGTTGAATTTAAAGTATTCAAAGTAGAGTTGTCCAAGACACTAATAATGTGTGCTCACAAGGCATGGCAAATCCATAATGTTAAATATTTTAGCTGAGAATAGGAAAGGATGTCACATATAATCAGTATGCTCTTGATCTTTTAATACCAGCAAATATCCAGAATCAATGACAAAAGCAAAATATTAGGGAGCTGTGCCTTAGCAATTGTTCTGAACCTGGTTTTCAATATTACGTAATGATTAATTCTTACAAATTAGGTTGATTATACCAATTAAGGTGTCATTGTACATAGAATATGTGCTTAAAAAATATATATTTAGAGGTCTGGTATCAAAATAGAAGAACAGTGTTTTAGTTTATTTTTCACGTGTATCTTTAACTTGCCAGACATTGAATTTGCAACTATATTTAAATGCTTAGAGGTCAGTTAGAAGAACATTAGCCAACACAATGAAATCACATTTATAAATATTTATTACTATTCAGAATAATATAAATCAATTATTCTATATTTAGCCATTGTTCAATGACATTCATACAACTATAGAGGATACTTTTATTGTTCGAAAAAAATTTTAATGTGAGAGCAACTTAAAATAGATCCATGTAAAACGGCATTTAGCCCAAATATTCCAGCAGTAAGAATTTGATAAAAGGGTAGGTTAGGATGTGATACTATTTTTTATCATATACTCTTTCCCTACATTAATATGACACAGGAATGGTGTTTTCCATTACATTTGAAAATATTCTTAGTTTCTATCACTAGCTTATAAAAGCCACAGTGTAAAAGGAATGAATTGTGGTAGGTTTTATTTCTGCAAGTGGCTCACACCAATATTCTTTTAGACTAAACTTCCATTAGCTTTTAACTTAAAGCTCGTTAACTATAGTAATCTTGTTATGAAGACCATTCAAATAGAATATACCTCTTTTATTTATCCTCCCCTCACTACATCTCAGAAAAAAAAATCACTCTGATGTGAAATGCTTATTGCTGCTCTGCCAAAAAAAACCATTGAGTTTTGTCAACATTAAACTTTTATGAGACTTAGATCCCTTCCTGTAAAATAGGAGCGTTAGACTAGAATTAACTTCAATACTTCAGTCAGAAGTCTATTTTACTTTTTAAATCTTCACTCATTTTTTGGTTTTTTTACCATATACTATATATGTATATGTATATGTATATGTATATGTATATGTATATGTATATGTATATGTATATGTATATGTATATGTATATATGTAGCATTTTAGGAGTTTCTAGAAAGCCTAGAATAAAATTTTCTACAAATTTTAATGAGCTATAATTTTGAAACTTCAATAATTAACATTATATACAATAGTGCCCTCTTATCCACAGTTTTGCTTTCCACAACTTTAGTTACTCACGTTAGCTGTGGTCTGGAAACAGATGAATCTCCTTCTGACAAATATTCTGAAGGTCAATAGTAGTTTAGCGCTACGTCAGAATAACTATGTCGCTCATCTCACTGCATTTCATCACAGCAGCGTTTTATCGTCTCACAGCATCACAAGAAACGCGAGCACAGTACAATAAAATATTTTGAGAAAGAGAGAGAGACTGCATTCAATAACCTTTCCTGCAGTACACAGCTGCCCCTTCAAGAAATTGAATTGCTTGGGTCCTCTTATTACGAATTTTTTTTTCAATAAACATATTGGAAAACTTTTTAAAGATTTGCAAAGATTTGAAAAAACATTTTCTTTCCTATTCCTTTATTGTAGGAAGACAGCACATAATACATAACACATTAAATATGTATTAATCGACTATTAATCGACTTGTTAATCGGCTTTTGGCTAACAGTGGGTTATTAGTAAATTTGGGGGAAGTTAAAAGTTATATGAGTATTTTCAACTGGGCAGAGATTGGTACCCTTAAACCCCACATTATTCAAGAATCAAATGCATTATAGTTGTTCTATTTTGTTATTAGTTACTGTTAATCTCTTACTGTGCCTAATTTACAAATTAAGCTTTCTCATAGGTATGTATGTACATGAAAAAAGAAAATATAGATAGGGTTCAGTACTGTCCTCAGTTTTAAGCATCCACTGGAACATATGCCCTCTGGATAAGGGAGACTACTGTAATAAAATAATAACTCAGAGTTTGATCATCATCTAACAATAGTTACATTTATTTTCAACATTTTATTTTCTCTGAAAGAAATCAGTAGTTCTAATGCATGAAAATCTGGATAGGAAGAACAGATGTTTGTGCTGGAATTAAGTAAATAGATGAAAGACAAATGATTAAAATTTTGACAGATTTAAAAAATAGACAAAATTAACTCTGATGCTTTAAGGCATCTATCAAAATGATTTTGAGCTATCATTTGGCTCAGAAAAACTGGATTAAATTCAGTTTATTTTCAGAATTGAACAAAGGATAATGTTCAAATATTTGGTCAACAAAGAATGGAAGTTAATATTCATAAGAAAGAAAACAGATAAATTGTTCCACTTGACTTGAAAGACCTAGATTACTAGCATGGTTACAGAGTGTTTTACATAAAGAATGTGCAAAATATATTATTAAGTTATGTGACTCATCAACACCTGATTTTTAAATCTATCCAATGACTGTCATTTAACAATGAAAGTTATCCTTTTATTAAACGTTTACGTATTTTCAACTGACTTGCTTGCCACATGTATCATATTATCCTTTTATTCTATTATTAATAGTAAAATAAGTTATCAAAAGACTTTTTACACTTTTTTATTTTTAAGTATTACATTCTCTGAGTTTAAAGAGGGAGGAAATGACTGGCATTAGGGCTCTTTGGAGGACTGAAACTTACTGATTTATTTAATTTGTTTCAAAACAGCATTAATTTATTCTCCTTTTCAATTATTAGTGGGAGAGTCCATGCCCTGAGATTGACTTTCCTAAGTAGGCCATGGCAGTGAGTTCTTTCTTACTAAGTATTTATCTTTAAAATAGTAATTTCAATGGCACATATTAAATGTATAACTGTATAAATATAAGAAAACTGGAAGTGATGTTTCTTTCTACTTGATAGACCTAAATGCAGGCCAGTTTCTATTGTCCAGGTTCTAGCTTAAGATAATCGAAAGCCCAGGTGTTTCCAATTGATACTGCAATCTCTTTTTACTCTCTATATAATCATATAATATATACAATCACCACATATTGTCTAGATTCCTACATAACAATGTCAGATACAATTTATCCAGCTGTAGTGCTAACATATTTTGAGCATTAATGCAGATTTGATCTGTAAAAATTGGCTGTAGGTGAGACTGTCAGCTTGACTTTTGACAGCCAACAAACCCAACAAGTCAGCCGGGTACTCCGTTCTGTCAGGCATCAGCTCACCTTCACTTTGAATCAACCAGTGACTCGGCTTAATAGAGTGACTCACTGAGATATAATGTAAAAGAATTTTGAATCTATCATGTAAAAGAATCCCTATAGCTATAATTTTCCTTCAGTTCACTTGTATTTTTTATTTCCTTTTATCCATTCTTGAGCTGCATTATCTAAATTTAAGGTTTCAAAGATGAAGATGTAGCTTATACTGCAAGATTGCTTCTTTAATTGATCTGGGATGTCTGCCAGTTTCCCTTGGAATGCTTCACTTTTATTTGTATGAGATTGGCTTATATTCAATGCAATATCATACTTTGACTTCTCCTCTTCCCTTGCCATTTCTTGAGCAAGATGTCGGTATTTAATTCTTTAAATATTCCTTCCCTTGAGTGAGGGGTTTAATTCCATCAAGAAAATATTTTCTTATATTTATGTCTCTTGTGATTCATATTACACATTTATTCTCCTTTTCACTTGGGCCAATACTGAATTAAATGAGACAATATTTAAAACTTGAGTTCTTTTGTATTTAACCCATATTGTTGATCAGATTCTTTTTTTCTAATTTAACCTTTCTGATGTATATGTTCCTCTATCAAGGAAATTCTTTTTAGAGTTGATATTGAGGCTATCTTGCATGTTCTAAATCTTGGTTATCTTTTCAGACTTCCCTCCTTACAGTTAGTCCAGTAAGGAAAATAAAGTTGCACTGTGGAACACAAATAACTATTGAAAATATTATACAAAAATGAATAATACATTTTATTTTTAATAAGCTAACTTGTAGTAGAAATAAATCACATCATTAGATACCTTGATTTTTCTCTTAGGTATTTGTTTTGTTTTGTTTTACTTTGAGGATATAAGGAATTTGTTTACTCAGTAAAGACTGGAATAGTTCCTTATTTGAAAGTTTTAAACTTCTACAAAACTGAGACAAAATGAAAGGATAGATAATATTCACCAGTCTCATCAACATAATCTTATGAATATTTCTCAGTATTATATATATGCATATATATATTATATATATGCTGTATAATTTCCCTATATAAATGTAGGGAAATTAATATTCATACCGATGAAGCCACACAAACTGTGAAGTTATCTGTGGGAAGCATCTCTTAAGAATTACGAAGTTAAAAGCTTGAGGTGAGTGGGAGGTGGAGGGAGAGTTGGAGTAGGCGTGCAGGGTGCAGAGAGGCATACAATTATCTTTAAATACTGGAAGATGTGAAGAGCTATCATATGGGAGAGTGAATAAATTGCTCCTCCTCTGTAATGCATAATAGAACTAATGGGTGAGATTTTTTAGGAGGTAAATTCCAATGAACACACTGCTTAAAAAAATAATTTGACTTACTTAAGAGTAGAATGAAGTATATTGTAAGAGAAGCTTTTTCTTTAATTAAGAAAGGCATTGTCATGGCAACTGCATAAATATCAGGAGTGTTGAAAATAAAGTTACTTCATTAAGCACATTTTGAAAGGGGTTAAAAGTTTTTTTCCAGCTCTAGGATTTTGTAAATCTATGGTCATAGCTCCCCTAAGATTATTTAGTTTTTGAACAATAATCCTATCATATATAGCACAGCAGGGAATTTTTAATAGCTCTATTTCAGGTCATTTTCAAATATTTTTGGTTATTATAAGTGTTGTCTAAACCCCCATGAAGGCACAGCAGCATTCTTAATATGGTCCTAAGGCATATACAAGGATGAACTTACATTGAGAATAAAAAATATGCAAATTAGTTATCCTCTTAATCTGGCCAACATTTTGAATAGTGCTGTGACTACACATATATTTTTCCCTAATGCATTAAAGTCGATGTAATTGTTTTTCTAGCATAGTATTAATTTTAACAAACTTAGAAAGTGTTTGAATTCCCTTTTGAGGCCAATGTAAGTGCAGAAAATATGAAACCTTTAAGACTGATAAAACCTGGTAAAACTTTTTTTCCATATTGTTTCAAAAACAACTTATTCAGCAACTTTAGGGAATTAATATAAAAACTGAGGGGCAATCTATGAACAGCCGAAGTAGGTATTCCAAAGACCATTCTAGTAAGTTTGTGTACTTTACTCTGTTGGAAAACTAGGATGTAATTCAGAGCCAGTTTGGTCTTACTTTGTACCTAATTTGAACCAACTAAAATCTAAGGTTTCTCCATCAAGTAGCAAATGAGGATAGAACATAGAGTAATATGGGAGAATTGAGAGTAAGGGAGGATTAAAAATATATGTATAAAAAGGAGATTCAATATATCAGTCTCTGGTTATTTGCAGTGCTTGTAAACATTCTGATATATCTCTTTGGGGCTTATGGACATCAATGGATTATTCCACTCATTGAAACAAATAAAAATGCTAAATTACTATAACAATTTAAAAATTCCATTGATAGTATTCTATTTAATATGGTAAAGTTCAACATTGCCAATATGGAAATTTACTTTAAAAAATATTAATAATGTGACATAATATGTGTAAGAATACAAGTTAACTCCAGTTTAAACCTAAGTGATAGTTGGTAAGCATATGTAAAAAATATGTTATCAGAAATCAACACTGCAGAAGTTTACTGCTTAGTATTCACATACCTATATCCAAATTTACACATGATGAGGATTTTAATTTATATAAGCAATATTAGAAACTGTTTTTCACTAGTGAAATGAAAAGCATCCTACGTATATGTGGTTAGTGGAGAATATTGCTCAGGCTCCCTCTTCTTGAATGAACGAGGTATAAAAATTCACAAGGTGAGCAATTCAATGTCTTTTGGGCAGAGCACAGTCTTGCCAGGACCTCACTGGACCTACATCCTCCTACTTCACAGAGTAACTTGTCTCCTGACCCACTTAAAGTCCAGCTAGGTTTTCTGCCAGGATATCACTGTGCTCACTACAGAATCCATCCTGCAAGGTGCTGGTTGGAGTGTCTGTGCAGAATTGGACTGTCACCAGGTGTCAGAACTGGGGACTGTAACGACCGGCTCTTTGTTTTGTACCTGTTTGCTATAGTATTTGATTGTTTGGCATAGATGTGCTTCTATGGTAATATAACAACTGGTAGGAAGGTTATGAGGGAGAAAACATTTAGCTTTCAGCCATCTTAACTGCCAGAGACGATTGATATTTACCTGCAAAGCCTAGAATTTGCTTCACAGCCGTATTCGCTTAGGTCAGTTGACAACACAAACATGTTACACAATTTCTTGAGCACACTGTATGATAGAAGGCAAATAATTTCATACATAAATAAGATTCCATTCTGAAAATTTACAACATGACCATCTCCTTTGGCAATCCTGGACAGATATGGAGTTATCTGCATTCAAATCACATTCAACCCCAGCTTTCCAGAAATTTAGAAAGCCACGTGGCAAAGACAAAGAGCTACAAAGAAATCCTACAGAGAATATTAGCTAACTGTCAGAGCCTTTTTCCAAAGGGTGTTCCTCAGAGCACAAATCTTATAACATAGTCTACTTAAACAGGTCTATAATCAAACAATTTTTCAGGAATGTTGAATAATTTGCCATTCTTAGACAATCACAATAGACATCAATATATCATAGGCCCTCAGAAAGTTGTATGTAAGAATCCTGTTTAACTTGCTTAATCCATTATTTTCACAATATATTTGACACAAATTTTAGAAATTCTGAATTAGAAGGAAACTCAACTTGAACTTATTTTTAAATTGAATTCTATGGTCAGTATTTGGAGAAGGATATTGATAAACTAAACTAGACTTTTAAGAAGAGTACCAGACCTGTGAGGGAAGTAAAAATACTGAAACACTACAATAGAAGGCATAATAGAATACATGTAAAAATAAGTTTTTTATGCATGAAATTGTCCTAGACAGGGAAAATAAAATTACGTGACATGTTTTGCAAATAGTATAACATATGTTGTCACTTTTGAGATGCATTTATTATTTCTCTTTTTAAACAGCACTAAAATCAGGATAAATCTTTTGCTTTTCTCAAACATTCTTGGCCAAATTGCAGTCATAATTTGGTCGACTTCACTTGACACCTCTGGTAAGATTAAGAAAGCCCAAGCATCAAAACTTACAGGATGGTGTAGGTGGATAAGGAGAAAATTTCAAAGACGTTAGGGGAACATTCATTTAATAAATATTGTATCATCAACATTCTCTATAACTCAGGAAATAACAATATATGGAATAACATGGAGTTTAATAATTTCAATCAAGAAAATGACTCAGGAGAGTTGGATTCTGAATTAGAGGAAGTTTCAAGAATACTTAAACCAATGTATTTGGCTAATATTTTAATTTTTATTGATGCACAGGAGTAATTTAAAAAATTATGAATAAGTTTGAAAGAGTTCTTTAAACATGCATAACATTTCCAAAGATAACAAAGCATTGATTCCTTTATTTAGTAGTTTAATTGACAGCTTTTTGTCCTTTCTCAACGGTACACAAAATAATGACATTAAGACCAAATCAGCTATTTTTAATCTTCTAACAGATGCTAGAACTTTAAACTACCCATCTTGGCATCAGATTTCTCAAAAGAATTAAATAATTATTTTACTATATAGTTTTCATTTTTCACCGGGAAGACATGTGTTCAGACTGGCTGTTCTCAGGAAGTCACAGAGAACTGATCAGATTGAAAGATGTCTAAACAATGGCTAAAACGATCAACCTTAACTATCGCAGTACAACTGATATTTTTTTTCAATATGTTGGTTGACATGATAGTAGTGATGGTAAAAACCATGCAGTTGACAGAAAGTGCATTAAAGAATTGTTGCCATATGAATCCACAATTATCCGATAACCTCTTGGATAAAAATCTGATGCAAGAGTTTCCTTTCTAGAATCTTTGATATTTTTGTCTGCGCTGAAGCATTACATGGAGGAAGCTGCTTCTGGATGTTTCATTTTGTTACCCCTCCTCATCACTGTTGGTAGTATTACACTTCAGTAGATTTGATATTCAACAGTAGAAATATTATGATCTCAAAAATATACACATTATTTTTTATTTATTATATACATTTTCCTCTTTTATAAATAAGCAACTGCAACCTCTTTCCTTTTCACAGGGAGTTATCAAAAATGAAAACTCTACTATACATTAAGGGAGTTTTACTTCAGTGCAACTCTTCTTCATCTCTAGGGAAGATAATGAATTAATGCAAGTGCTTTCATAATCCAATGTTTTGCCCTCCCTCCTTTTCTAATGAAAATGCAGAGAACATTATGAAGCTCAACCTTGCTCTAAAGAAAATAGGACTTCAGATAGTGTAACTTCACCAGATTGCTGGTAAATTATCAAGGAAGAAAGGCATTTATTTTGAAAATCATGAGGATTAAAATATTTATTGAAGATTAGAATTTTTTTTTCTATGGTGGTGCTACTATCTCTTCATGAACAAAGTCAGAATTAAGTCAGTTTTGGCAAGAAGAACATGACTAATTTGTAAAATATTAAATTACCATGATTTTTTCACTTTTTCTGATAGTCTTTTTCTATTAATGTCTTGTAACTTATCTTTGGTTTTTATGACTAAAAGTGGGACACAGTCATAATATAAATGCAGATGTCATTGTTTTCAAAAGTTTGCATTGCTCTTGAATTCTGTCTTCATTGCATCATTCATATGGATACACCTGCCCAACAAAAATTTGAGGTGAGATGCCTGGCACTTTGATGCCTTTCACTATGCAAATAACTTTGCCAGATTAATGAGCCTATAACATTGCCAGATTAATGAGCCAATAATTCCATTTTGAAACAATAAGTTATCCAAATTTTCTGCTGACATTGACTCTAACTATTCACACTGGCATATATACCACGTTTTAAAAGATGGGGTTGGCATCTGAGGTTTAACTGTTGAGAGACCTGAGAAATAGAGAGAGAGAGTGAGAAAAAAAGAGGGAGAGATTTCTGAAGTCGAATGATATAAAAGCTACATGGGTAGATAAATTGTTCCCTTCAACAGGAAAGCTTTAGGAGAAGTGCAAATAACGGATGAGTTTTAAAATACAACCGTTAAATGAAAAAGCAAAGTTGGATGTGTATGAAGTAAATTGCGGAGGATGGTGCACCATAGTTAGCATCGGGGGTGCTTGAGACAATTCCGTGTGAAACAATATGACATGACATTGGTGTGAGAGGGCAGAACTTGATTTATGAGCCAAAGTCCAGTTTTGGGGGTAGACTGAGGAAGATCAAAGGATGATCACAAAATGTGGTCTCAGACTACTCCCTCGAAGAATACTTTCCTCATCTGCAAAATGGGGAGACAGCATTATACTAGAAGCTGATTGTATTCATGCTTATCACATGGAAAGTGCTGGAAAAGTGAAGACTACCTTTGTAATAGTAAAAGCAATTAAGGTCCAAACAACACAAAGGGAGAAATCAATACTTTTTCTGGTCACCTAAAGGTATTTGGCCTGTTTACTTATGGGAAAAAGAGATCAGAAAATATGAAGGAGAGAATTAGTGAAAATATTAGAAGTAAATTGGATGTATTGTGGGGCCCAAGGAATTAAACATTTGTCTGTTAAATCATTTAACCAGAATTTAGGTAATGCCTGCCTGCTATGTGTCCAGCACTGTTCTAGATGCTAGGGAAATAGCAATAAACTACACAGTCAAAGAACTGGGACCAAATATGGGCTATACGGGTAAAAGCACAGAGTGGGATTATCAAGTGCCAGGCATTGAGGGGGAGGTGGGAGTGTTGAAACTTTAGACAAATTGTCCGGGAAAGGTTTCCCTAAGATAGTGACTTTTTAGGTAAAAAATAATGAAGGAAGTGAGAGAGCAAGCCATGCATATATCTGAGGGAAGCACATTCCAGAAAGGAAACAGCAGTTGCAAACGGCGGTGTAGGGAGCGTGCAACGTGTGTCAGGAACAGTGAAGAGGCCAGTGTGGCTGGAACAGGAGGACTCAGTGGGGTAGTCAAAGAATGGTAGGAGCCTCGTGATTGGGTTATTTCAGGGCCTAGGGGGCATTGTGGAGACTTTGGCTTTTACTCTGAGTGAGAGGAGAAGTCTTCCGGTTAAGAGGAGTGACATGTTCTGACTTACATTTTGACAAGGCTTCTCCAGCTGTTGCAATACGAATAGCTTGAAAAGGGAGGTGGGTGTGTAGGAAGATCAATGAGGGAGCTTGGAATCACGCAGGTGAAAAATGGTGATGACACGGACCCAAGAGATAGAATTGGGGCAAGTAAGAAGTGCTCTGACAATAAACAAAACTTTAAGTAGAGCCAGTCGGGTGTGTTAGTGGGTTGGATGCAGGGTATCAGAGAAAGGAAAGAGTCAAACGTAAATCCAAGAACTCTGGCAACTAAAAAGGTAGAGTAGACCTGGCATCAGGTTTGGAGGGATGCCAGGGTCACAGTCTTGGGCATAACAGGCTTGAAGTTCATTTTAGGCATCCAAGGGGAGATGTCACATAGTTGGGGATACAAGCCAGGAGATGCATAAGCTTCCTTAGGGAGCGATCTAGATGGAAAACAGAAAATACCCAAGGACTGAGCCCTCTGGATACCAACACTGAGAGACTGAGGTAAGTAGGTACCAACAGAGGCTACTGAGAAGGCATGGACAAAAATGAGAGAGGGAAAAGCAGACAAATGTGTGTTCTAGAAGCCAATAGAAGATGTTTCATATTAATTGTATGAATTAGAAAAGCAAAATAGCAGTAAAAAGAGGTGACCGAGATATGTAAGAGGTTTTTTAAAAAATTATAGGAGAAAAGTTTATTCCTGAGTAGAAAACAGTACAGGGAAGGATGATCCACTGGCTCAAGGCCCCATTGGGTGGAATCAGCAAGAAAGAGCAGGGAGCCTGTGATTTTCTCAAAATGTGCTGCACCGGAATCGCCTGAGATGTTCATTAAAACACGCTGATTCCTGAATTGGGATTTTTCATGGCAGAACCCGAATTTGTATTTTCAGAAAGCTCCACAGGTCATTCTTATACACATTACTAAGATTAAACAAATTAAAATGGGAAAAGAGACCCCCAGGAATGGTTAAAAGAATTACATGGAAGTGAGCAGATGTAGGTTGTGAACAGGGAGATGGGTTACCAGTTTCTGGGTCCCACATTCATGCTCTGTACTTTCATCCAAGAACCGGATTAGATTATAGCCACACAGAGAAGAAAACTATTGCTTTACTTTCAAACTTAATATCCTTTCCCACCAAATATATTAGAAAGCTCAAACTGACAGCATTTCTTTCTCCATTGAACTTCCTGCTCTGTGGGGGAGGAATTGAAAATTGAAATTCGGAAGGCCTCCCATGGGTTTGCCTCTCTGCCTCTGAGGCACACCGAGACAGCCAGGGGTAGAAACATTACTCCCTTGCTCATAATCCACTGATTCAGTGATCTTGCATGTCAAAAAGGATCCCCCTTCCTCTGCAAAAGCAGACTACACATACTACACACTACAAACCGCTCTGAGGGCTCTTCATGTTGGGCTTGTGAAAATCCATTTTGGTATTTCCTGGGCAATTTCAGTTGCTTACATGTCAGCAAGCTTTTGCCCTCATTTTTAGGGTGGTGGGAGATCCACGGCTACAGAGTTGGCCAGCAGGGACTGAGGGTCCATGAGGAGTACAGCTTTGCAGAAACAGCATTAAAAGCCATACAGTGGGTTTCTAGTTCAGCGAATTCTAATTATATTTGGAAAGACTGGAAGGGATGCAGGTGGGAGGATAGTGTACACGTTAGAAAGTAAGGAATATGGAAAGAGCTCTAATATTTTTCTTGTGCCTTTTCTGTTCCAGATACTGTCCCCTGTGTTTTACATTCCTTGAATCATTTTATCCCCTCAATCCTATTAGGTACAGTAGGAGAAGCTAAAGCTCTTTTACTCAGTTTATAAGTGACATAATTAGAATTACGTATAGGTCTGTCAGGTGGTGACTACTGTTTTTTCACTATGCCAGCTAAGCTCTCGGAATGCTGTGTTACTACTGGAATTGCTGAATTGTACTATAGATCTTGCATTACAATGATATGTTACCCCATTCAGATAATTGCATGTCAAGAAAATGTCTATGAGGTATATCATGGCAGAAATAACTATGGTGAACTATCAATCTAAAGAGTCTTAAGGTTCAATATAGCCTGTTACTGTAGAGGAATTTCAGTATGCAAAATCATAGGGAAATGAGAGGTACAGTGTTCTTAACAGATACATTCTCCAGCTTACCGCCTCTACGCATCTTACCTGACCTCTATCCCTCCCCCTTGGCTCTAGATCACCTGGTCTTTATTAAAGAATGGATGGGTTCTAGTTATGCTATTTCTGATACCTTCCCTGGCCGGACTTGTTCTCATGAAAACGGATCCTCTGGAAAGGAACTAGCCTGCTTACTCCATCTCAACTCTGGAAGATTCCCTTTCTTCCTCACACTTGGTTCTGTCCACAAATGATTACATTGCCAGGTGAAGGTCTTTCTGTCATCCTCATTTCTCATTCACTAGATGTCGATTTTTTTCCTACACACTAGAGGTTTCCCCAGCCACACCCTGGGGTGGCTTCTTCTGACACACCCCTTCGCGTAGAACCCTGGGAATGCTGGGGTTGGGCATGAGGAGGTGTTCTGGGAGACAGATGCTGAGAGGCAATAGATAGAGGCTTCTGTCTAATTCCTGCTCTGTACTCACTGTTGAGTCTTTGGCAGGTCACATATCTTTCCTGAGTCTCAGTTTTCTCACCTTTAAAACAGAGTGTTTTGACTAAGTGATATCTAGAATTCTTTCCCCATATAACATCCCATGAATCTGTGATGATTCTTGTCAAACATACATCCAGAAACTACCCATTTTCCTTACCTTTGTTCTGTCTACAGCCAAATAGGGTATACATACATGTCACTATGCGGATAGCCTACTGTAGACCATTTCATAAAAAGCAAGACATTTTTGGATTCAAACTTTATTTCTTTATAATCTTTGTCTATTTTTCAGACTATAACACCACCACCTTGCCATTGGACAAAAATTGGAAAATAGAGAGCACACAAAAATTTGTAATTTAATTATTTAACACAATGATAATCACTGCTTACATTTCAATGTTTTTGACTGCTTTCCTTAGTTTTTCCAAGAAAATTAGGGTCATTTTTTTTTTTTTGCATACTGTTTTTCTCCCGTCAGCACACTATCCTGAGTATTTCATATCTCATTAAGTAGTTTTTGAAAATATCATTTTACTTCTGCATAACATTCCATATCATTGTCATATCATACTAATGCAATAATCTCTTATGGTCGTGTATTAGTGTACTGTCAGTACTCCATTATTTTGAACAATAATGTATGAATTTCTGTGTTCATAATGTGTTCAATGACTTCATTAACATAAATTTCTAGAACTGGAACTACCTGGTCAAACATTGTGAATATATGTCCACATGAGCCGGACCTGCTTCCTTTACAGCTGCCTTTACAGTATTTCTTCACTCTAATCACATGAGCCTTAGTGTCCTTACATTATGCTAAACTTGTTTCCTCTCAGGCACCTTGATCATGCTGTTGGTTTTCTCTACCTGCATCATATCCGTGTCTCCACCTCTTTGCCAGGCTCACTCTCATTCTACTCTATTCTATTCTGTTCAAAGGTTATCTCTCAGAGTTTTCCATGAGCCTGACATCTAAAATACTTCTCCTTTATTATTCTGTATCCTCTTCCCCAAAAATGTTTTGTGTAATATTTGTTTGCCATCTGAAATCATGTTGTTTATTTATGTCCCTGCCTCTTGTTTCTATTTTTTGCTTTATTTTCATTAGATTAGAAGCTTTCTGAGGTAAGGGAATGTGCCTGCCTTTTCCATTCTGGTATTAATTCCCAGCTCTTAGAATCCTATCTAGCATATACTAATTGCTGAAAACATAATTTGTGCAATCAGTTACCCGAATCTGACATTTACCCATTTGTCTTAGTTCAGACGACTGCTATAATAGAGATACCATAGATAGGGTTATAAATAGCAGAAATTTATTTCTCATGGTTTGGGAGTGTTGGAAGTCCATGATCAGTGGTGGCTGATGAGTGTCCTTTTCTGGATCACGTGCAGCCGTCTACTCCCTGTGTCCGCACTAGGCAGAAGGAGTGAGAAAGCTCTCCAGGGTCTCTTTTATTAGGGCATTACTCCCATTTATGCAGGCTTTCTAATCACCTCTCAAAGACCCCACCTCCTAACACCATCACATTGAAGCTTAGAATCTCAGCATATGAAGTTTTAGGAGATAAAAATATATAGTCCTTAATACCTTCTTTCTATTTGGATCTTTCTCTTTTCTTTTTTTTTTCAGGGTGCTCAAAAGAAGGCACTTTATTCTGCATAAAGCTGTACTTTTTTTTGTTCCTTTTTTTTTGAGAGGGCATTTTTTAAATCATATTTATTGATTAAATGGTTGTTTACAACAATAAAATTCTGTATAGGGGAGTCAATGCTCAATGCACAATCATTAATCCACCCCAAGCCTAATTCTTGTCAGTCTCCAATCTTCTGAAGCATAACGAACAAGTTCTTACATGGTGAACAAATTCTTACATAGTGAATAAGTTCTTACATGGTGAACAGTACAAGGGCAGTCATCACAGAAACTTTCGGTTTTGATCACGCATTATGAACTATAAATAATCAGGTCAAATATGAATATTTGTTTGATTTTTATACTTGATTTATATGTGGATCACACATTTCTCCCTTTATTATTATTAATTTTTAATTTTTAATAAAATGCTGAAGTGGTAGGTAGATGCAAGATAAAGGTAGAAAACATAGTTTAGTGTTGTAAGAGAGCAATTGTAGATGATCAGGTATGTGCCTGTAGACTATGTGTTAATCCAAGTTAGTCAAAGGCATTAAAACATCCACAGATGCAGAAGATTTCTCTCCAAACAAGGGGGGGAGGGGGGGGAGGTTCTAAACCTCACCACTGTTGATCCCCAATTTCTCACCTGATGGCCCCCCTGCAACTATGCCTGTCTTAGGTTGTTCCTTCCTTGAGGAATCTTACCCGTCTCTGGATAACCAGTCATCTTCCGGGGCCATACAGTGAGATGTAAAGTTGGTAAGTGAGAGAGAAGCCATATTGTTTGAAAAGGTTAGCTTTTTACTTCTTTGCAGATTTATGCCCTGTGGCTTCTATGCCCAGCATTTGTCTTGAGTTATCTTTACCACTTGGAGGAATTATGATACTCGGTAAATTCAATATGAGGCACGAATTCTATTTAAGGGTTGTAATTAGGAAGGAAGAAGAAAAGCTATAGAGGTAGCAGATGGAAGAAAACATGGGAGGATTATTTCTTTGACATATCTTCTTGTAGAGTAACTTAAGCATGTATAGGTTTTAAACTACTAATTAAATTGCGCACACACATTAACATAATAGGAATACAGTTACATAACCAAAGCAGATCTATAATTACCAGCCATCTCCAGTGAAGCCAAGAAAACCAGTTAGGCACCCTAGGCATTTGTGAAAATTAGTCTATGATATGATGGATATTGTCCAACTGTACTTGAACAGTCTGAGAGAAATCAGGCAAATTAAAACAACTCATTCCTGGGAACTGTTCACATCCCATATGTTCTTTTAACAGTAGATAGTCTGTAGTTGTAAGATTTTGGAGCACTACAACTTGCACTTCTCCTAATTCTTGGTTGAGTTCCAACAGTATAGATCCAGTCAAATTTGTTGTTTTACTGAAAGCACAGGCCAGCTTAGATATCTCCTTCTTCATTCCAATGGCAAGTCCAGGGAACCGGTGGGATGGATGCAGCTACAACTGCAGCATTGCCTGGATCTTTGTTGAGGTTTTTTGATGATCATCTTCTGGTATGACTCTTCCAGAGAGTGCTGATGTTGGAAGTTCTTCTTCATATCGTACCTTAGTTCATTTTCTGGGTAGCCCAATTAGGCTGTGATCCTCTGTATAAAAACAAACAGACCCTTTGCCCACACTTTGATATGCCCTTTATACCACTGTGTAGAACTCAATGGAGGTCACCACACAGGAACTGTTTTTTTTTTTTTCAGAGAAAGGAATATTATCAGAAAAGTGTACCTACATAGCCGATCATCTGACACCCTTTAAGTGATCAAAATTAAGGATATTTAAAGCATGCATTAATCATTGATTTACAGTTAGTTTATTCTATCAAGGAGTAATCCCACTTTTCTTTCTTTTTTTTAATCTTTAATCTACATCTACACTTACATAAAGAATATTATGTTTACTAGGCTCTCCCCTATACCAGGTCCCCCCTATGAACCACTTTATAGTCACTGTCCATCAGCATAGCAAAATGTTGTAGAATCACTACTTGTCTTCTCTGTGTTGTACAGCCCTCCCCTTTCTCCCACCCCTCCTATGCATGCTAATCTTAATAACCCTCTTCTTCTCCCCTCCCTTATCCCTCCCTACCCACCCACCCTCCCCAGTCCCTTTCCCTTTGGTACCTGTTAGTCCATTCTTGGGTTCTGTGATTCTGCTGCTGTTCTGTTCCTTCAGTTTTTCCTTTGTTCTTATAATCCACAGATGACTGAAATCATTTGGTATTTCTCTTTCTCCACTTGGCTTATTTCACTGAGCATAATACCCTCCAGCTCCATCCATGTTGCTGCAAATGGTAGGATTTTCCCTCTTCTTATGGCTGAGTAGTATTCCATTGTGTATATGTACCACATCTTCTTTATCCATTCATCCACTGATGGACATTGAGGTTGCTTCCAATTCTTGGCTATTATAAATAGTACAGCAGTAAACGTAGGGGTGAATCTGTCTTTCTCAAACTTGATTCCTGCATACTTAGGGTAAAAATCCTAGGAGTGGAATTCCTGGGTCAAATGGTAGGTCTCTTTTGAGCATTTTGATGAACCTCCATGCTGCTTTCCACAATGGTTGAACTAATTTACATTCCCACCAGCAGTGTAGGAGGGTTCCCCTTTCTCCACAGCCTTGCCAACATTTGTTGTTGTTTGTCTTTTGGATGGCAGCCATCCTTACTGGTGTGAGGTGATACCTCATTGTAGTTTTAATTTGCATTTCTCTGATAATTGGCGATGTGGAGCATCTTTTCATGTGTCTGTTGGCCATCTGTATTTCTTTTTTGGAGAACTGTCTGTTCAGTTCCTCTGCCCATTTTTTAATTGGATTATTTGTTTTTTGTTTGTTGAGGCGTGTGAGCTCTTAATATATTTTGGACATCAAGCCTTTATCGGATCTGTGATTTACAAATATATTCTCCCATACTGTAGGGTTCCTTTTTGTTCTTTTGATGGTGTCTTTTGCAGTACAGAAGTTTTTCAGCTTAATATAGTCCCACTTGTTCATTTTTGCTGTTGTTTTCCTTGCCCAGGGAGATATGTTCAAGAAGAGGTCACTCACGTTTATGTCTAAAACGTTTTTGCCTATGTTTTTTTCTAAGAGTTTTATGGTTTCATGACTTACATTCAGGTCTTTGATCCATTTTGAATTTACTTTTGTATATAGGGTTAGACAATGGTCCAGTTTCATTCTCCTACATGTAGCTGTCCAGTTTTGCCAGCACCATCTGTTGAAGAGACTGTCATTTCGCCATTGTATGTCCATGGCTCCTTTATCAAATATTAATTGACCATATATGTTTGGGTTAATGTCTGGAGTCTCTAATCTGTTACACTGGTCTGTGGCTCTGTTTTGTGCCAGTACCAAATTGTCTTGATTACTATGGCTTTGTAGTAGAGCTTGAAGTTGGGGAGTGAGATCCCCCCTACTTTATTCTTTTTTTTCAGGATTGTGTTGAATATTCAGGATCTTTGGTGTTTCCATCTGAATTTTTAAATTATTTGCTCCAGTTCATTGAAGAATGTTGCTGGTAATTTGATAGGGATTGCATCAAATCTGTATATTGCTTTGGGCAGGATGGCCATTTTGACGATATTAATTCTTCCTAGCCATGAGCAAGGGATGAGTTTCCATTTGTTAGTGTCCCCTTTAATTTCTCTTAAGAGTGACTTGTAGTTTTCAGGGTATAGGTCTTTCACTTCTTTGGTTAGGTTTATTCCTAGGTATTTTATTCTTTTTGATGCAATTGTGAATGGAATTGTTTTCCTGATTTCTCTTTCTATTGGTTCATTGTTAATGTATAGGAAAGCTACAGATTTCTGTGTGTTAATTTTGTATCCTGCAACTTTGCTGTATTCCAATATCAGTTCTAGTAGTTTTGGAGTGGAGTCTTTAGGGTTTTTTATGTATAATATCATATCATCTGCAAATAGTGACAGTTTAACTTCTTCTTTACCAATCTGGATTCCTTGTATTTCTTTGTTTTGTCTGATTGCCATGGCTAGGACCTCCAGTACTATGTTAAATAACAGTGGGGAGAGTGGGCATCCCTGTCTAGTTCCAGATCTCAGAGGAAAAGCTTTCAGCTTCTTGCTGTTCAGTGTAATGGTGGCTGTGGGTTTATGATATATGGTCTTTATTATGTTGAGGTACTTGCCTTCTATTCCCATTTTGCTGAGAGTTTTAATCATGAATGGATGTTGAATTTTGTCAAATGCTTTTTCAGCATCTATGGAGATGATCATGTGGTTTTTGTCTTTCTTTTTGTTGATGTGGTGGATGATGTTGATGGATTTTCAAATGATGTACCATCCTTGCATCCCTGGGATGAATCCCACTTGGTCATGGTGTATGATCCTTTTGATACGCTGTTGAATTCTGTTTGCTAAAATTTTATTGAGTATTTTTGCATCTACATTCATCAGGGATATTGGTCTGTAATTTTCTTTTTTGCTGGGGTCTTTGCCTGGTTTTGGTATTAGGGTGATGTTGGCTTCATAGAATGAGTTTGGGAGTATTCCCTACTCTTCTATTTTTTGGAAAACTTTGAGGAGAATGGGTATTATGTCTTCTCTGTGTGTCTGATAAAATTCCGAGGTAAATCCGTCTGGCCCCGGGGTTTTGTTCTTGGGTAGTTTTTTGATTACCATTTCAATTTCTTTGCTCGTAATTGGTTTGTTTAGCTTTTGTGTTTCTTCCTTGGTCAGTCTTGTGAGGTTGTATTTTTCTAGGAAGTTGTCCATTTCTTCTAGGTTTTCCAGCTTGTTGGCATATAGGTTTTCATAGTAGTCTTTAATAATTCTTTATATTTCTGTGGAGTCTGTTGTGATTTTCCCATTCTCATTTCTGATTATGTTGATTTGTGTTGATTCTCTTTTTCTCTTAATAAGTTTGGCTAGAGGCTTATCTATTTTGTTTATTTTCTCAAAGAACCAGCTCTTTGTTTCGTTGATTTTTGCTATTGTTTTATTCTTCTCAATTTTGTTTATTTCTTCTCTGATCTGTATTATGTCCTTCCTTCTGCTGACTTTATGCCTCATTTGTTCTTCTTTTTCCAGTTTCGATAATCGTGATGTTGGACTATTCATTTGGGATTGTTCTTCCTTCTTCAAGTGTGCCTGGATTGCTATATAGTTTCCTCTTAAGACTGCTTTCACTGCATCCCACAGAAGTTGGGGCTTTGTGTTGTTGTTGTCATTTGTTTCTATATATTCCTTGATCTCTATTTTGATTTGTTCGTTGATCCATTGATTATTTAGAAGCATGTTGTTAAGCGTCCATGTGTTTGTGAGCCTTTTTGTTTTATTTGTAGAATTTATTTCTAGTTTTATACCTTTCTGGTCTGAAAAATTGGTTGGTAGAATTTCAATATTTTGGAATTTACTGAGGCTCTTTTTGTGGGCTAGTATGTGGTCTATTCTGGAGAATGTTCCATGTGCACTTGAGAAGAATGTATATCCTGTTGCTTTTGGATGTAAAGTTCTATAGATGTCTATTAGGTCCATCTGTTCTAGTGTGTTGTTCAGTGCCTCTGTGTCCTTACCTATTTTCTGCCTGGTGGATCTATCCTTTGGGTTAAGTGGTGTGTTGAAGTATCCTAAAATGAATGCATTGCAGTCTATTTCCCTCTTTAGTTCTGTTAGTATTTGTTTCACATATGCTGGTGCTCCTGTGTTGGGTGCATATATATTTAGAATGGTTATATCCTATTGTTGGACTGAGCCCTTTATCATTATGTAGTGTCCTCCTTTATCTCTTGTTACTTTCTTTGTTTTGAAGTCTGTTTTGTCTGATATTAGTACTGAAACCCCTGCTTTCTTCTCACTGTTGTTTGCCTGAAATATGTTGTTTTTCTATCCCTTGACTTTTTGTCTATGCATGTCTTTGGGTCTGAGGTGAGTTTCTTGTAAGCAGCATATAGATGGGTCTTGCTTTTTTATCCATTCTATTACTCTGTGTCTTTTGATTGGTGCATTAAGTCCATTTACATTTAGGGTATCTATTGAGAGATATGTACTTATTGCCATTGCAGGCTTTAGATTTTTGGTTATCAAAGGTTCAAGGTTAGCCTCTTTAGTATCTTACTGCCTAACTTAGCTCGCTTATTGAGCTGTTATATACACTGTCTGGAGATTCTTTTCTTCTCTCCCTTCTTATTCCTCCTCCTCCATTCTTCATATGTTGTGTGTTTTGTTCCATGCTCTTTGTAGGAGTGCTCCCATATAGAGCAGTCCCTGTAGGATGCCCTGTAGAGGTGGTTTTTGGAAGCAAATTCCCTCAGTTTTTGCTTGTCTGGGAATTGTTTAATCCTGCCATCATATTTAAATGATAGTCATGCTGGATACAGTATCCTTGGTTCAAGGCCCTTCTGTTTCATTGCATTAAATATATCATGCCATTCTCTTGTGGCCTGTAGGGTTTCTGTCGAGAAGTCTGATGTTAGCCTGATGGGTTTTCCTTTATAGGTGACCTTTTTCTCTCTAGCTGCCTTTAAAACTCTTTCCTTGTCCTTGATCCTTGCCATTTTAATTATTATGTGTCTTGGTGTTGTCCTCCTTGGATCCTTCCTGTTGGGGATACTGTGTATATCCGTGGTCTGTTCGATTAATTCCTCCGTATATCCGTGGTCTGTTCGATTAATTCCTCTCCCAGTTTGGGGAAGTTTTCAGCAATTATTTCTTTAAAGACACTTTCTATCCCTTTTCCTCTCTTTTCTTCTTCTGGTACCCCTATAACATGGATATTGTTCCATTTGGATTGGTCACATAGTTCTCTTAGTATTGTTTCATTCCTGGAGATCCTTTTATCTCTCTATATGTCAGCTTCTATACATTCCTGTTCTCTGGTTTCTATTCCTTCAATGGCCTCTTGCATCTTATCTGTATTACTTATAAATCCTTCCAGGTTTGTTTCACTTCTTTGATCTCCTTCCTGAAATCTGTGATCTTCCTCTGGACTTCATCCCATTGGTCTTGCATTTTTCTCTGCATCTTTGTCAGCATGTTCATGATTTTTATTTTGAATTCTTTTTCAGGAGGATTGGTTAGGTCTGTCTCCTTCTCAGGTGTTGACTCTGTGATCTTTGTCTGCCTGTAGTTTTGCCTTTTCATGGCGATAGAGATAGTTTGCAGAGCTGGGATGAGTGATGGCTTGAAGAGCTTTCCTTCTTGTTGGTTTGTGGCCTTCCTCTCTTGGGAGAATAGCGACCTCTAGTGGCTTGTGCTGGGCAGCTGTGCGCAGACAGGGCTTCTGCTTCCTGCCAGGCTGCTATGAAGTTTATCTCTGCTATAGCTGTGGGCATGGCCTGGCTCCAGCTGCTCCTCCAAAATGGTGGAGCCCCATTGGAGGGGGATCAGCTGGGAGGCTAATTATCTCTGTAACGGGCCTCCGTGCTCCCTTCTGCCCAGGGGGTTAGAGTGCCTAGAGATCCCCAGATTCCCTGCCTGTGGACTGAGTGTCCTGCCCTGCCCCCTTAAGACCTCCAAAAAGCACTCTCCAAACCAAAACAACAACAGCAACAACAACAACAACAAAAAAAAAATTAAATAAGTAATTAAAAAAAGAAAAATGTACAATTTTCTTTCTCCTCATGTGCCAGTCTCAGGCACTCACTGACTGGTCTTGTTGCCCTGTTTCCCTAGTATTGGGGTCCCTACTCCTTTAAGACTTCCAAAAAGCACTCACTACAACAAAACAACAGAAAAAAAAAAAGATGGCCACTCGCTTTTCTTTTGTCCTCCCGCTTCGGCCTCCGGTACCCGCTCACTGTTCTTGTTGCCCTGTTTCCCTAGTAACCAGGGCCCCGGGCATGCACTCTGTCTGCGCTCTGGTCCATATGGCTGGGGCTGGGTGTTCAGCAGTCCTGGGCTCCTTCTCCCTCCCTGCTGACCCCTCTCCTCCCACCGGGAGCTGGGGCAAGGGGCCCTTTGGTCCCGCCGGATCAGGGCTTGTATCTTACCCACTTCGTGAAGCACTGGGTTCTCGAAGGTGTGGATGTGGTCTGGATGTTGTCCTGTGTCCTCTGGTCTCTATTTTAAGAAGCGTTGTCTTTGTTATATTTTCATAGATATATGTGGTTTTGGGAGGAGATTTCTGCTGCTCTACTCATGCTGCCATCTTGGCTCTGCCTCCTTTCTCTTTTCTTTATAGAAAATATTGCACTAGAATAAGACCATTAATCTTATTAATCCTTTGTCTGATATATATATATCTTTTACCCATATTTTTCTTTGCTACTTGTTTACCCTTTTAGGGGGATGAGTGGAGAAATAATACATTTGTGCAGAAGTGTAAAATTTTTAGGAAGTCATGTCTGTTAAACTTTTCTTTTAGAATATTTTACCCAAAACATCTCTGCCAAAAAAATAGATACATACTCATGTATTATTTTTTCTCTTTGCTTTATTTATTGTATTGTTTAATTCTCAGATTCTGGAATTTATTTTAATATATGCCATTTATATTATATCCTGTCTTTAAACTGAACACAATGAAATCCAGAAAAAACCTAATGAAACCCAGTTTTAATAAACTACTTACCAACTTAGAGTTTCTTGCTGTGAACATGCTCCTGAGTAAATTAGAGGAAAACATTGCAGTTAGAAAATTTCTTTTTCTTAAGCTTTTGTGTGCCTACTACTGATTACAGACATATTTCCTTCTCATTGGTAACCCCTGGAACCATTCTGATATATATGCAAGGACAATAGTTGCCTATAAGCATAAGTTGAAAAGCACTGAAAACCTATTTTTTAAAATATGGCTGCTGTTCCTTGGAAATTGTTTGAATATCATTTTTCCTACTTAAATGTGATCAAGTACATGTTACTAGTTTTGCATATATTATCTCAATTATCACAGGAAAAATGAATTAAAATATTCATTCCATTTTACAGATATTACAGATAAAGAGACTGATAAATAACATTCTTAAGGTTGTACAGGTAATAAGTGGCAGAATGTGGTATATGTCAATATCAAAGTCAATAATAATGATTGTGTTTGAAATGTCTGTGAGACTACTGTGAACCAGTACTGAACTAAATGTGTCACACAGCTTCTTTTGTTTAATACTCATGAAACCTATTATACCTATTTGGCAGAGAAGGTGATTAGGATTTAGAGATTTGCTCAAGGTCACACAACTAATAGCACTGCTTCAGAATGCACTAATCCTTTGGGTAAAAGTGATTTTAGTTAAAGATCTGTATAAACTGGAGTAGGAAAACTCTTATAACATTAAGATCCCCAAATTTATAGTGGCTCAAATTCAATTAAGGTGCTATAAAACTCAAGCTATCCATTCCTAAAAAATCACCCATTCTACAAAATTGCACACTGAAAATAATAGGACTTCTGGGGAAAATGGGGTTTGGGATGACCCTTTGAAATCTATGGTGATTTATAACCAGCACATTTAAAAAACATATTCCAGTATGCAACATCCTGAGAAGGCAAAACTGGAGAAATATGAGCAATTGCCAGTGGTTAGGAAGGAGGAAGACACGAATGGTAGAATACAAGGATTTTTACAGCAGTGAAACTTCTGTACAATACTATAACAATGGGTACATGACATCATACATTTGTCAAAAACCACAGGGTGGACCCAAAGGTGAACCCTTGTGTTAACTCTGGACTTTGGATGATAGCAATGTGTCATTGTAGGTCCATCAATGCTAACAAAAGGACCAGCCTGATGGGGATGTTGACACTGGTGGAGTTTGTGTGTGAGTGTGGCAAGGGATACATAGAAACTGTCTTCATTTTCCACTGACTTTTGCTGTGAATCTAAAACTTCTAAAAAATGGAGTGTTTTTTTCTAAAAAAACATTTTAAATTCCTAAGTAGAGAAAATATTGGGAAGCTACCTTTGAAAAAGCGGGAGAATAAGGGTGGAAGAGTATAAGAAATAATTGAGCTTCAGAGTTACAGAGACAAAGATCAGAGAAGACCACCTGAAGTTTGTAATGCAGAGCAACTGACCGACTGAGGACAAACATGCAGTGAATGGGGAAGGGAGAATTCTGTCCCACCCTCTGACTTGCCCTGTTCAGCCATGTCATAGAACTGGGGCTCTGAGTTGTCACTTCCATGACACAACCACTAATTTGCTGGGGAAAAATCACATACAAAGTCACATCAGCTACACATGATTCTACATCATTTTTCTCTTTAACAATCTTACATGAGCTGATTCATTGTAGAAAATGTTGTGTAACAGATCTGAATCGTGTATTTCTTCCTCAACTAAGTGTTGTGCCAGTGAACACATTGGCAGGATGTCTTACTCCACCAAGGTTTTCAGGAACAGAGACTTATGCAAGCTGCTAGGATGCCATTGGGTGATCTCTATTTCAACAAGTCAGAAGGAAGAAGAGCTCTGAGAAGCCTTTGTGAATGTTTTCCTGGGTCATTCTTTGAAGAGGTGCTTATTACTTCCTCTCACGTTCCACTGTCTCGAGTTAGTGTTATGACCAAATGGAGCCCAGGAAGTGAGGTCAACTCTCTAAGCCATGTACCCAGGAAGATGAGGGGAGCATGGATTTTGGGGCCACTGGCAATAGTTTACCCACAAAATTATAATTAAAACTGATTTTATTGCAAACCCTACATCTGGGTGGCTAATAACAACCAGATGTCTAGGCTTGTATCCACATCAATATGGACTATCCCTGAAAGATCTCTGTAGTACCACTTGCCTTATAATGAGTTGATGATAAAGTTAAAGATTCAGGTTCATGGAAGGATCAATCATCAACATTTATACTGTATACTTAAGGCAAGAATGTAATGCCTAATGGAAAAAATATGTGTTTACCTTTAATGCCCTTTGTTCTTAGAACCTTATATTCTGCTACCTTAACTTTAGTATTATAACTTGAGAGGTGAGCTGGCATGATGGATAGAAAAAGCATGAAGTTAGGTCAAGAAAATGGGCTTCAAATTCTGACTCCATCATATTTCACTGTGTGATTTGGGACAAAGGACTAATTATCCTGAGCCTAAGTTTCCTCATCTATAAAAATAGGGATACAATACCTACCCTGTAGGACTATTATGCAAATTAAAGAAAGTCACCTTTATAAATTATAGACTTAACAAGATTCAGAAAAAATGAGGGTTTTAATTCTGGATATGCCATGAACAAATTAATCTCTCAAAGTTTCAGTTTCATCACCTGCAAAGCAGGAATAATGATATGATGTTATACCTGCTCTTGATACCTGTTCTTAGGATGAATGTATATCACCTAATAATGTGCCTGGAGCTTTCATTCATTTAATAAATATTCATCAATTCACTACAATGTAACTACTGTTCTGGGTATTAGGGGGATAGTGGGGATAGTGATGTAAAGGGCAATGCCCATGTCTTTCACAGAAAAAAAAGGTTTACCTTCTTTTTGGAATTGAGGGAAGGTGGGAGATATAAAATTAGCAAATAAACAAATAATTAAGAAACCTTACAATAGTGATTAGCAATAAAAGAAAAATTAACTTAATAATAAAGGGGAAGGACTTGAGGCATAGCAGGTCTACTTCCCATAGATTGGTCTCAGAAATCATCTTTAAGGAGGTGATATATGATCTGAAAAGTCAGATGTAAAGGAGTACAAGAAGTAGAATTCAGAAGAAAGGTTCTCCAGGCAGAGGAAAGAGTCAATGCAAAGATTTAAGGTTGGAAAGAGAAGGCCAACATGGCAGAAATGTATTTGCAAATGTAGAAGTAAAGAGATAAGGGAGGAAAATGTTCCTATAGTTCAGGTGAGAGATGGTGTTTTAGACCCAGAGAATGCCACCAGAGACAGGAAGGCATGGACAGACACAGGCACATGTTTTGGAGGTATTGCTATTGGATGGTATGTGAAAGCTGAAAGAAAGGGGTAAATCAAAGATGACTAGTAGACTTTTGACTTGAACAATATGAAATGATAGTAGATTCCATGTAGTAGGTACATTTTAAGTGATAGTTACCATCATATATCAAAGTTGTTTTTAATAAATGCAGACCTGATTAATGCAAAGATTTTTTTGTCTTTCTAAATAACTCCCCTCCCTCACCCTTTACCTGTTAGGTATCTGTAATTTCAGGAGGAAAGTATTTTCCCAGAAAAATACATTTGAAACAGAAATCAAAAGGAGAAAGAAGGTGGGAGAAAGCCATTGATTGCTTACAAGCAGTTGTCCCCTTCTGCTCGCCAGGGTCTCTCAGCACCCGGCTGTGAAAAGGGGCCCCACTAAATCAATCTGGTCCAGATATACCCTTACTCCCCTGACCCTTGTAATTACCTATTGATATGGAGATGAACTACTTCTCTCCACCCCTTAGAAACACCTACTGATATGGAGATGCACTAAGGCCAGGGTAGAGATTCTGGAAATATTGCAACTTTACCTACAGTATCTTGGAAGCTCCTAGAGTCAAATGTTTGATTTTTCTTCTCATGTTATATCCTGAGGGGGGTCTGGGAACACTGTGGAGTAGATATAGAAATATAGAAGGGATTTAAAAAATAAACACTAAAAGAAGGGTCTTCCAAAGACAATGGTGTCAGAGCCATGAAGTTGGCATGTGAATTCATCAATACTCCATCCTGGAAGTGAAAAATAAAAAAGATGAAAATGAAGTAGTCTTTGAATTTGCTCTCAATGTCTTAAAAATTAGTGCCTTTGCTATGCAGTCTAACAGCATCCAAAACCTAAAAGACAATGATATTCCTTTTTGATAATTGTAGGCCATTGAAGGAAAAAAAATTCTCTGAATACATAAGAAATAACAAGGGAAAAACAATTGCCAATTTTCATGATATTCTTTTCTGCAAAATTTCCATACTATTTTGCATTAAGAAAAGGAGAAAAGTTGGTCTAAATGAGGAACCATTGAAAGCAACATTCAGGTCCCACAAAACTTAACATCAAAAGCAGAGCATGCTGTTTTCTTCTAAACAACTTAATTATGCTGAGATTTCTCCCTCTCAAAAGAAATGTTTTAGTGGTCAGATAAGTACAGTTATGGTTGAATATGAAAGGTCCCAAAGGAAACAAAATGTACTTAATTATGCAAAGTAGAATTCTCTTATGGCCTGCAGTCTCCTCCCTGTAGTCTAGTAAGGATAAAACAATCATAAAACACACTAATATAATTCAATATAACCCTTCAGGGGTAATAAAAATTTCACTGTAGCAAAATATTAAGCTAACTTCTTTTAGCAAGTTTAAATGGGGATGAGCAAGCCCTTTGTAAGCAATCATGCAGAAATATCCACAGATATATTCAACCATAAAAATATCACCCCAGAAAATAAAAATGAAGCCCTTGTCTGGTCCAGATAATTGTAGCACTTAACATGCCAGAGAGTCAGACATTCAACTTAGATTAATATAAATTATTTATGCCTAATTCATGGTCTTCAAATTATATGCTTCATCTTTAAAACTGGAATTTCTTAGTAGGAAAAAAAATGTATTGGCATCAAAACTATACAACTCATAATGAGTTCTAATAGACTTCCATGCTCTCATCTTGCACCAATATTTGAGGTAATTCTGTGGCCTTCCAGAATTTAGTTGCTAGGCATGAAGCTTGACAACTGCTTTATTGCAGAGGAGTTGATTCTCCTATAACAAATTATAGAAACAAATACCTCTTTCTGAGCTAATGACACAATTAAGTGTCATACTTTTGGTAAGTTCAAAATCCATCAGAAAACTATAAACAACATAAGTCCATAAAAGATATACACTATGATCAAAGGTGTATTATATAATATATTGGCAACCACTTCTTTTGATGTTAATCTATTGTCTAAACTCCTTTAAAATCAGAGAGAGAGGGGAGGAGCCAAGAGGGTGGCATGAGTAGTTCAGTGGAAATCTCCTCCCAAAAACATATATATTTTGAAAATACGACAAATACAACTATTCCTAAAAGAGACACCAGTGGATACAATAAAACAGCCAGGCTACATGTACATTTGTGAGAACTCAGCATCACATGAAGGGGGTAAGATACAAGCCACAGCCTGGTGGGACCTGAGCATCCCTCCCACCCCAGCCCCCCAGTGGGAAGAAACAAGTTGGAGCAGGGAGGGAGTGAAAGCCCAGGACTGCTAAACAATCAGCTCTAGTAACCTGCACTGGGAGCACAGACACAGGGTGCATGGTGTGCTGGATATTAGAGAAATGGAAAAGCAAAACCTGCGAGCAGGTCCCCTGCAACCGGTGCCCCTGAGACAAAAGAAAAGCAAGTGCTTTTTGCAAGTTTTAAAGGAACAGGAATCTCACAGCTGGACAAAGTCATCCTGGCACACTCAGCCCAGCAGATGGGAATCCTGGGGAACTCTAGGCGACCTAACCCCCTGGGTGGCAGTGCAGCTCTGAAGCATCTAATGGTGATAAGCAGCCTGCCAGTCATTCTCCCAACTAGCACCGAACCCAACACACTGGCCTAGTAGTGGGAAAGTGGCCGTGTGCGTCGGTGGCATTGCCACCAGAAGGGCCTGGGAGCAGCCTGTGTGAGCTGGTGGCAGCAGCGGTACCAGAAGGGCCTGGGAGTGGCCCATGCGAGCCAGTGGCAGCAGTGCCAGAGCAGCCTGGGACGGGCCCATGTGAGCTGGTGGCGGCAGTGGTGGAGCAGCCTGCATGGGCCCATGGCAGCGGCAGTGGCAGCACCCAAGGGGCCCAGGACTGACTTGCGTGAGCCTGTGGCAGTGGCTGAGCTGCCCAGGAGCAGTCTGTGCAGTGGTGGCGGTGCCAGAGGGGCCCGGTAGCAGCCTGAAGGAGCTGGTGGCAGAGCAGCCCAGGAGCAGCTGCGCCCCCAGCAGCTGCCCAGAATCTCAGCCCAGTGCACAGCCTCCTGGGCCAGACCCAAAGGCTGCTGCCAACACACAGCTGTCCAGCGGAGGTGCTGCTTTTTCAGGAGAGCACACCCGGTGCACCTGCCACTCCCCGCAGGGCTCTGTGTTACTCTGACTTAGACACCCCTCACAGCAGCTTAGGGGATTAACCCAGAGGCTGCTCCAGAACTGCGGGTAACTGAGACAGGCAGCAGAGAAGGGCAAGGCTACCAGCAAGCAGGAAAGGACTTTGTTCTCCCAGCTGACACATGCGCTACCTGACTACAGCTACTTCTATCACCATGAAAAGGCAGAAGAATTTGGTCCAGTCCAAAATTACCCAGACAACCCATGAGAGAGGGCCTGGGGAGATAGATGTAACCAATCTCCCCAAAAAGAATTCAAAATAAAGGTCATAACCATACTGATGATCTGTAGAGAAATATGCAAGAGCTAAAGGAGCAAGTACAGAAGGAGAATACAGAAATAAAACAATCTCTGGAAGGACTTAAGAGAAGACTGGATGAGGTGCAAGAGGCCATTAATGGAATAGAAATCAGAGAACAGGAATGCAGAGAAGCTGACACAGAGAGAGATAAAAGGATCTCCAGGAATGAAAGAATATTAAGAAAACTGTATGACCAATATCTGTGTTGTAGGGGTACCAGAAGAAGAAGAAGAGAGAAAAAGGGATAGAAAGCGTATTTGAAGAAATAATTGCTGAAAACGTCCCCAAACTGGGGGAGGAAATAGACTCTCAGACCATGGAGGCCCACAGAACTCCCAGCACATGGGACGCAAGGAGGACACCACCAAGACATATAATAATTAAAATGGCAAAGATCAAGGAAAAGGACAGAGTATTAAAGGCAGCCAAAGAGAGAAAAAAGGTCACCTACAACAGGAAACCCATTAGACTATCATCAGACTTCTCAACAGAACCCTTACAGGCCAGAAGAGAATGGCATGATATATTTAATGCAATGAAACAGAAGGACCTTGAACCAAGGATACTGCATCCAGCATGATTATCATTTAAATTTGAAGGAGGGGTTAAATAATTTCCAGACAAGCAAAAGTTGAGGGAATTTGCCTCCCACAGACCACCTATACAGGGTATTTTAAGGGACTGCTCTAGATGGAAGTACTCCTAAGGCTAAATAGATGTCACCAGAGAAAATAATATCACAGCAAAGAAAGAAGACCAACCAAATACTAACTAAAGGCAAAAAAGTAAAATCAACTACTCACAAAAGGAGTCAAATGAAACACAAAAGAACACAGAATAAAACACTTAACATATAAAGATCTGAGGAGGAGAAATAAGAAGGGAGGGAAAGAATCATCAGACTGTGATTACAATAGCTTAATAAGCAAGTTAAGTTAGATAGTTAGATAGTAAAGAAGCTAACCTTGAATGTTTGGTAACCACAAATCAAAAGCCTGCAATGGCAATAAGTACACATCTCTCAATAATCACCCTAAATGTAAACACACTGAATGCAGCAATCAAAAGACACAAAGTAACAGAATGGATAAAACAGCAAGATCCATCTATATGCTGCTTACAAGAGACTCACCTCAAACCCAAAGACATACACAGACTAAAAGTAAAGGGATGGGAAAAGATATTTCATGCAAACAATAGGGAGAAAAAAGCAGGTGTAGCAGTACTGGTGTCAGACAAAATAGACTTCAAAACAAAGAAAGTAACAAGAGATAAAGAAGGATATTACATAATGATAAAGTGGTCAGCCCAACAAGAGGATATAACCATTATAAATATTAATGCATCCAATACAGGAACACCAATATACATGAAACAAATACTAACAGAATTAAAGGAGGAAATAAAATGAAATGCATTCATTCTAGAAGACTTCAACACACCATACACTCCAAAGAACAAATCTACAAGACAGAAAATAAGACACAGAGGCACTGAACAACACACTAGAACAGATGGACTTAACAGACGTCTGCAGAACCCTACACCCAAAAGCAGCAGCATACACATTCTTCTGAAGTGCACATGGAACATTCTCCAGAATAGATCACATACTAGGCCACAAAAAGAGCCTCAGTAAATTTAAAAAGGTTGAAATTCTACCAACCAACTTCTCAGGCCACAAAGGCATAAAACTAGAAATTAATTGTACAAAGAAAAGAAAAAGGCTCACAAACAAATGGAGGCTTAACAACATGCTTCTAAATAACCAATGGATCAATGACCAAATTAAAACAGAAATCAAGCAATATATGGAGACAAATGACACCAACAGCATAAAGCTCCAACTTCTGTGGAATGCAGCAAAGGCAGTTCTAAGAGGAAAGTACATACCAATCCAGGCCTATCTAAAGAAGGAAAAACATTCCCAAATGAATAGTTTAAAGTCACAATTATTGAAAATGGAAAAAGAAGAACAAATGAAGCCCAATGTCAGCAGAAGGAGGTACATAATAAACATCAGAGAAGAAATAAATAAAATTGAGAACAATAAAATAATAGAAAAAACATCAGTGAAACCAAGAGCTGGTTCTTTGAAAAACTAAACAAAATAGATAAGTCCCTAGCCAGACTTATTAAGAGAAAAAGAGAATCTACACACATCAACAGAATCAGAAATGAGAAAGGAAACATCACAATGGACCCCACAGAAATACAAAAAATTATTAGAGAATACTATAATTCTGGAAAACATAGAAGAAATGGACAACGTCCTAGAAAAAGACAACCTTCCCAGACTGACCAAGGAAGAAACAGAAAATCTAAACAGACCAAGTATCTGCAATGAAATTGAAGCAGTAATAAAAAACTACCCAAGAACGAAACTCCTGGGCCAAATGGATTCACCACTGAATTTTATCAGACATATAGAGAAGACATAATACCCATTCTCCTTGAAAATTTCCAAAAAATAGAAGAGGAGGGAATACTCACAAACTCATTCTATGAAGCCAGCATCACTCTAATATCAAAACCAGGCATAGACCCCATGAAAAAAAAAATTACAGACCAATATCCCTGATGAATGTAGATGCAAAAATACTCAACAAAATATTAGCAAACCGAATTCAAAAATACATCAAGAGGATCATACACCATGATCAAGTGGGATTCATCTCAGGGATGCAAGGATGGTACAACATTTGAAAATCCATCAACATCATCCATCACATCAACAAAAAGAAGGACAGAAACCACATGATCATCTCCATAGATGCTGAAAAAGCATTCGACAAAATTCAACATCCATTCATGATAAAAATCCTCAACAAGATGGGTATAGAGGGCAAGTACCTCAACATACAAAGGCCATATATGATAAACCCACAGCCAACATCATACTTAACAATGAGAAGGTGAAAGCTTTTCCTCTAAGATCAGGAAAAAGACAGGGATGCTCACTCTCCCCACTGTTATTCAATATAGTACTGGAGGTCCTAGCCACGGCAATCAGACAAAACAAAGAAATACAAGGCATCCAGTTTGGTAAAGAGGACGTCAAACTGTCACTATTTGCAGATGACATGATATTGTACATAAAAAACCAGAAAGACTCCATTCCAGAACTACAAGAACTAACATTTGAATTCAGCAAAGTTGCAGGAAACAAAATTAATACACAGAAATCTCTGGCTTTCCTATACATTAATGATGAATTAACAGTAAGAGAAATCAGGAAAACAATTCCATTCACAATTGCATCAAAAGGAATAAAATACCTAGGAATAAACCTAACCAAGGAAGTGGAAGACCTATACCCTGAAAACTACAAGACACTCTTAAGAGAAGTTAAAGAGGACACTAACAATGGAATGCATCCCATGCTCTTGGCTAGGAAGAATTAATATTGTCAAAATGGCCATCCTGCCTAAAGCAATCTACAGATTCAATGCAATGCCTATCAAAATACCAACAGCATTCTTCAACAAACTGTAACAAATAGTTTTAAAATTCATATGGAAACACAAAAGACCCTGAATAGCCAAAGAAATTCTGAGAAAGAAGGATAAAGCAGGGGGCATCTCGCTTCCCAACTTCAAGCTGTACTACAAAGCCATAGTAATCAAGACAATTTGGTACTGGCACAAGAACAGAACAACATTCCAGTGGAACAGAATAGAGAGTCCAGACATTAACCCAAACATATATAGTCAATTAATATATGATAAAGGAGCCATGGACATACAAAGGGGAAATGATAGCCTCTTCAACAGCTGGTGTTGGCAAAACTGGACAGCTAAATGTAAGAGAATGAAAGTGAATCATTGTATAACCCCATACAGAAAAGTAAATTCAAAATGGATCGAAGACCTGAATGTAAGTCATGAAACCATAAAACTCTTCGAGGAAAACATAGGCAAAAATCTCTTGGACATAAACGTGAGTGACTTCTTCATGAACGTATCTCCCCAGGCAAGGGAAACAAAAGGAAAAATGAACAAGCAGGACTATATCAAGCTGAAAAGTTTCCGTACAGGAAAGGACACCACCAAGAGAACAAAAAAGCATCTTACAGTATGGAATAATATATTCATAAATGAAAGATCTGATAAAGGGTTGACACCCAAAATATGTAAAGAGCTCATGCACCTCAACAACAAAAAGCAAATAATCCAATTAAAAAATGGGCAGAAAAGCTGAACAGACACTTCTCCAAAGAAGAAATTCAGATGGCCAACAGGCACACAAAAAGATGCTACATTGCTAGTCATAAGAGAAATACAAATTAAAACCACAATGAGATATTACCTCACACCAGTAAGGATAGCCACCATCCAAAAGACAAACAACAACAAATGTTGGCGAGGTTGTGGAGAAACAGGAACCCTCCTACATTGCTGGTGGGAATGTAAACTAGTTCAACCACTGTGGAAAGCAGTATGGAGGTTCCTCAAAAAAATCAAAATAGAAATACCATTTGACCCAGGAATTCCACTTCTAGGAATTTACCCTAAGAATGCAGCAGCCCAGTTTGAAAAAGACAGATGCACCCCTGTTTATCGCAGCACTATTTACAGTAGCCAAGAAATGGAAGCAACCTAAGTGTCCATCAGTAGATGAATGGATAAAGAAGATGTGGTACATATACACAATGCAGTATTATTCAACCACAAGAAGAAAACAAATCCTACCATTTGCAACAACATGGATGGAGCTAGAGGGTATTATGCTCAGTGAAATAAGCCAGGCAGAGAAAGACAAATACCAAATGATTTTATTCACATGTGGAGTAAAAGAGCAAAGAAAAAATGGAAGGAAAAATACAACAGCAGAAACACAGAACCCAAGAATGGACTAATAGTTACCAAAGGGAAAGGGACTGGGGAGGATGGGTGAAAAGGGAGGGATAAGGTGGGGGAGAAAGAAAGGGGGCATTATGATTAGCATGTATAATGTGGGGGGGGGCATGGGTAGGGCTGTGCAACACAGAGAAGACAAGTAGTGATTCTACAGCATCTTACTGTGCTGATGCACAATGACTGAAATGGGGTTTGTAGGGGGGGAGTTGGTGATGGGGGGAGACTAGTAAACACAATGTTCCTCATGTAACTGTAGATTAATTATACCAAAAAAAAAAATCACAGAGAGGTTAGGGAGAAAAGATCTGGGGGTGCAAAATCAACAGGTGCCTCATAAAAGCACCTTGGAAGACCTAAGAGTCTGAAATACCTCTTGCCACTAAGGTCCCAGTAAACAACTATTACAGTGGTATGTGATGTTTGGTTCATTTCTTAACACGTGAAAGTGTTCTCAGAAATTTCCTCATGCCATTCTGTACTGATAGAACCCAGAAAACTTCAGTATGGCCCGTGCAGGACAAAATGATTGATTTGTGACAGTTGTAAAGCTGAAGAGTGGAGCCGAAAACTGCAGAAGTGTGCCCTTTGTGAGAGGAGGCCAGCAGTTTATGCAACGATTCCCAGTGTAAATATAAATGCCTGCCTCATAGTAACTCCTGCAAACATTCTCTCACAAACACCTTTAGCAGAAAAACCATGAGGTTTTCTGATTTGAAATGCAAGACCTGCAGCCCCAGTTTCCTTGCTCATGTTAATATTATTCTCTCATCATCAATAATGCACTCTTTCAGACTGGGTGCTTCTTTCTTATTCTTAAGCTCAGCGTGAATATTAACAGTGCACAACATTTACCGTAGGGAACAGCATAGGAACTCGTGGCTTTCCATTCCAGTATGAACTGACTGTATGACTGCAGTTAACCTACCTCATCCCTGTTAGCATTTTTAGGGTGCTGTGTTTATCCATGAGTGAGCGTGGAGATGGACATGTTATTTTGGTAGCAAAAAGTTGCCAATTATTGTATCTTAATAGATGGTAAAGAGCCTCTCCTATTGTTTTATTTCCCAATATCTCCCTCTCCTCTTTGGAAATTGTGACAAACTTTTACTAAAAAAATTAAGAGATTTTACCTGTTTTATGTTTTGTTCACAGATGTAAAATCCTGAGGAAACTCCCTTCACCTGCCACACACAGATTCTCAAGGCTGAGGTCCTAGTCAGGGCAGCTTTTTCGTAGTAAGTGACAGAGTCTCAATCAGGCTTGCTCAAGAAGAAGGAAACATACTGTATGGTAGTTAGGCAGTCCCAAGGTCAGGAGTGAAGGGCCGCCAGGCCTGTAACCTGGAGCTGGGTCCTGGGAAAGGAGGGACAGGGGCTGCTTGTCTCTTGGAGCTGAAGACATCCCGCTTCCTACTTCTGCCTGGGGCCCAGCTCCCCTCTCATCTGTTTCCCAGCCGCCTCCTTCTGAGATTATGCTCTTGTGAAGTTTTTTCAAAGCCTAGAGGTCTTTTAATTGCCTCCATAGATTCAGTTCTATGAACTTTTTAGAGCTAGTGTTCATCCCTGACTAGATCCGCCCTCATTATCAAGTGGTTCAAATAGTTGACAGACTGTCTGGTGCACTTTATCTTTTGGAGCTGGATCGCTTACATCGCAGAGGTTAGGGCCTATGCTGACAGTACCCATTTGTTAGTCTCTGTATTAGTCTAGTCAGTGGCAGCGGAAATACTCAGGGCAGTAGGTGGCGGTAGTGAGGATGGTGGGAGGTGCGGGACAATGTTGCAAATACCTGGCCTGTTGTTTGCTCAGTTGGGATAGCGGGTTGGGATTATGTCAGAAAAGTAAAATGAGAAGCAGCAATGAGTGGCATTTCTAACTTAACATTTTTAAACGTTATGCCCTCAAAAATGCACCTTATAGCAACTATGCCATTTCTTTGTATTTCATAATAGAACAAAAATTTAAATTCATGTTCTAGTTGGCTTAATCATTGGTGGTATAAGGCTAATCTATACCCATAAATACATTTTTGGGGGGAATGATAAGCTATCATCTGCCTGAAGTTTTCATTGAGAATGATGCTGATCTGGCCACATAGCATTTTGCCAATACTTATAAACAATACAGTACATAGATACATAGATCAAGTGACATCAACCTGAAAAACAGTAAGATAAAAAACCGTCCTATGCTTTTTAGTTTGAAAAAAATGATGATATATTTTCTATGAGTTGGATACATATTCTTTGGGTAGATCATGTAAGGGCAGTCCATGCAGTATGAGATTAAATACTTATTTGGAACATGTATCAACACTGTTTTGAGAAAAGTGTCAGGGGACTGACCTAACTGAAATACTGGCATACTGCACTCAGAAACAGCTCGTGGAAGGCAGCCAATTACTGTGTATGTTTAGCACGTAGCTGAGGACTCCCACTTAGGATTGTGGAAAGAACCCCTGGGTTTGAGTTTTGTTTTTTACCTTGCAAGCAAGATGGCATTGAAAAAGTCAGTGAACCATTCTGGGCATTAGTTTCTGTGTTTATAAAATGTTGTGTCAAATAATTTGGTGTGTGTATAAGCACTTTGTAAACTATAAAGCCTTAAACAAACATTAAATACTTTACTCCCTTCCAGGTCGTTGCTGGTGGGATGGTGGTGAAAGAAATTCTTTCTGTCTAGTTTAATTCCAATGCTCCTCTCCTCTATAGCCATCATCTATAAATAGATAACCTGTTGTCATAAAATTTTAAAATTAGAAGTATCGGATACTGTAAGTATATCAATGATTTGCTCTGAATTCATTTATTGCAACACTTAATTTTGTATTGTTCAATACAAGGTACTTAAAATATGTATCTTGGGTGAGTATTCCAAAGCTGATGCAACTGTTTCCACAACATTTTGTGAGAAAAAGAATATCTAACAGGAAAAAAAAAAGAAGAAGATGTCTAGCACTCAAATGTGTGTTCTCAAAAGCAAAAGTCTTCCTTGCTAGGTCAGTGGGATCAGGTACCTGCTAAATACAGTATTTGGTTAGCACAGACTTAATCTTGTCTCTACAGAAACCTAGAGTATTAAAATACTCATTTCTAAAATTTACATATATACATGTTAAACATTGTTTATAAAATGGTTATGAGAACACTTTTCAGGTAGAATTCTTCTAGCTAATACTAGAGACCATAATATCCCCCTCCTAACTCTGTTTCTCTCCTTATATTTTCTTGAGTTGAACGAATCATCATTCGTTATTTTTAAGCATATGATTCAGAACATGGGACTAGACAAGTGATACTCCATTGTTCAGATTTTACTGATTTGTTCAAGATACCACTGTCATAAACAATAGAACATGCAGTGCCTGGTGTGAGAGATTGGTTAGTGCCTTAACTTAGTATGGGTAATTGTTGTGAGCTATGGCTGGGTAGTCATGGAAAGCCCCTGGATGGACAAAAGTGGAACTCCTAGGTTTTATAGTGAAGGCTTAGATAAAGAAAGTTTAACCCCAGTCCCAGCAGAACAAAAAGTGTAAGACTCATTACTTGAACATTCAGCATGTGGAAGGGTGGCTTGCTGAGTTGTAAAATTAAGATCTTACACATTTAAAAGAAATTGCATCTGGGGCTAACCTATCTTGGGGATACAGAGGGCCAAAAGCCCGTAATTGCACGTGTCTTTGCCTCAGTGGCCACCCACTCTGTGAGGACTGCTGCGACGACTGAGCCTGGGGTGCTGTTCTGGAACACAGAGGAAGACGACAGGGGCCACATTCTTCCATTCCCCTCAGGGTCTCCTTTCCGTGCTTAACTTATTAGCCTCCTTGGGAATAAAACTTGAACTGCGTCCAGATTGTCATTTTTACCCTCCTTGATCCCGGATCCTGACTCTGGTTTGGTCTAACAAGGTTACTTCAGGCTTATTCTTCTCATGGAGACATGAAAAGAATTCCTGGAAATATTTCCCTTTGATTCCATCCCTCTCCTGCTTTTAGCAGTTCTACATGTCAGAGGCAAGTCTATTTTTGTTTTTGCTCTGATATACATTTTCTGTTTCAGATGGATCACTGAAGAAATACATATTTTTTCCAAGAGCATATTTCTTTTAATGGCAGAAATAATTCATTTTGGTAAAACATGAACAGGGAACCTATGAGCTGAGAAAAAAATTCTAGCTGGATGCTTTGTTTCATTTGGGCTGGGGATTTCTAAAAATATGGGCCTACGGCTGACCTTTTCGTTTTAAATAGTGTCATTGTTACTTACTTATTCAAATATGTGGATGGTGGTGTGGGAGGTAGGGGGATATTTTTATTGGCATGAAAACGGGCAAAGTTCTGAGATATGTGTAGCCCTATATTAGTGCTTACTATTTCTATGTGACCTATGTCCCCTCTGCACCAAGAAAGAAGCAATCAAGTGAAAAAAACCCTCTCTATTGGCAATTTTAAAGACAGCCAATTTAATTCTAATCTTTATTCACAATCCAACATATAAAGTGCACTTGCTTGAAAAAAAAAACATAAGAGAAGATGTAAAAAGTACAGGAACCATGTTCTCAGTTTAAAACGCTTCAGTGACTTCCCTTTGCACTTATAATGAAATAGAAATTTCTCAACGTGGCCCAAGGCACTGCACCACCTGGACCCTGACTTTCTCTCCAACAATCTCCCCTCTCACTCTGGCCCTGGCTCTCAGCACTCTAGTCAGACTGGCTTCTTTTCTTTGCATGAGCATGTCAGGCTCTTGCACACCTGGGCTTCCTCACATGCTCTTCCCTGTGTGTGAACATTATTCCTCTGCTCTTTATTTAACTGGCTTCTGATTTTTTTACTTTTTAACATTATTAAACTGTGGAGAATTTGCCTGGCTAGCATCTGAATAGATTCCAAACCTTGTTCTCATTATTATCTTTTAAGTTTACTCTATTTTCATTATAGTACTGTCACTATTTGTATTTATTTTAGTATTTGCTTGTCTACTTTGTTGCATGTTTCTCTTCTCTGAGAGCTAGTACAACAGTAGTAAGAGTGCAGGTCAGATTCAAATCCAAGTTTTCCCACCAAGTAGTAATCTGATCTTGGGAATGTCATTTTATTCCTCTGGCCTTACTTTTTTCATCTGTAAAGTGAGGATAATAAAAAATCCTCCTACAAATAATTCACACCTATTTTTCTAGTTTTTATTAGAGCATTAAAATTAAGACATTGAATTATAAACCCATGCAGTATAAATTACAAGATAATACAAATACTTTTAAGTGTGATGCGCCAGTAAAATTTAAATTTTTATCATTAAGTAGGATTCAGATTTCAGGATAGGCAAACAGTTTGGTTGATTCTGTGATATGTGTAAAAGTTGGAATGAGCTTGGGAGGGGGAAGATAATCTATAATAAGTTTTTCACAGAAAAATACTTAAAATCAAAAAGATAATTAAGTTTTTAAATGCATAAGTTTCTGTTCTAACTTGTGGGGACCTTGTGTAGAAAATACTTAAATGACAAAGTTACTTTTTTCTTTTAAGTAAACAAGCAGCTTTACTAACAATAATATTTATTTATACATATATTGAAGTAACAATATGTTCAGATTAATAGTTTTATGTTAAACAGTTGGAGAATGAATGTAGAGTTCACTGTTCATTTGCATGCCGTAATTCCCACCCCACCTACCTTCCCCAGCTTAGTGAGAGATCAGATGAGCTCTTTTTAGTTGTATATTAAAAAATGTTAAATTATTTGGAAATTAATGTCTCACTATTTAAACTATATGAATTTCTTTTGATTAATTCATTTCCAAATACTAAAAGCATAAAAAACAACAATAGGATAGAGAGCCAAGATGGCGGCGTGAGTAGAGCAGTGGAAATCTCCTCCCAAAACCACATACATTTTTGAAAATACAACAAATACAACTCTCCCTAAAAGAGAGACCAGAAGACACAGGACAATAGCCAGACTACATCCACACCTGCGAGAACCTGGTGCCTCGTGAAGGGGGTAAGATACAAGCTCCGGCTCAGCGGAACCTGAGCACCCCACACCCCAGCTCCCGGCAGGAGGAGAGGAGTCAGAGCGGGGAGGGAGAGGGAGCCCAGGACTGCTAAACACCCAGTCCCAGCCATCCGCACCGGAGTGCAGACACAGTGGGTGCGTGGGGTGCTGGAAACTAGGGAAACAGGACAGCAAGACCTGTGAGCGGGTCCCCACAGCCGGCGCACCTGGGACACAGAAAAGCGAGTGCTTTTTGAAAGTCTTAAAAGGACAGAGACCCCACAGCTGGACGAAAGTGCCCCGGGACACCTAGCCCAGCAGCTGGGAATTATGGGGAACTCTGGGCACCCGAACCCCCGCAGCACAGCTTGGAGGCCCCTCACCATGATAAACAGCCTTCCGCCTGTTCCCCCTCTGACACGGCACTGCCATATTGGAGCAGCAGCCTGAGGCAGGCCACACCCACAGCAACCACGGAGCTAAATAAACTCCATAACGGCCAGGCAAGATCAGAAGCCCCATCTGCATGCAGCTGCCCAGCACAAGCTGCTAGAGGTCGCTGTTCTCCCAGGAGAGAAAGGCCATAAACTGGCAAGAAGGGACTTTCTCTTACCCAACACACATGCTAGCTCCCCACAAATATATCTATCACCATGAAAAGGCAGAAGAAATTGATACAGACCAAAATCACAGAGGCAAACCCTGAGAAGGAGATAGACCTAACCAGTCTTCCTGAAAAAGAATTATAATAAAGCTCATAACCATGCTGATGGAGCTGCAGAGAAATGTGCAAGAGCTAAGGGATCAAGTCCAGAGGGAGATTACAGACGTCCAGAGGGAGATTACAGAAATGAAACAATCTCTGGAAGGATTTATAAGCAGAATGGATAAGATGCAAGAGGCCATTGATGGAATAGAAACCAGAGAACAGGAATGCATAGAAGCTGACGCAGAGACAGATAAAAGGATCTCCAGGAATAAAACAATATTAAGAGAACTGTGTGACCAATCCAAAAGGAACAATATCTGCATTATAGGGGTATCAGAAGGAGAAGAGAGAGAGAAAGGGATAGAAAGTGTATTTGAAGAAATAATTGCTGAAAACTTCCCCAAACAGGGGGAAGAAATAATCGATCAGACCATGGAAATGTGCAGAACTCCCAACAGAAAGGACCCAAGAAGGACAACACCAAGACACATAATAATTAAAATGCCAAAGATCAAGGACAAGGACAGAGTATTAAAGGCAGCCAGAGAGAGAAAAAAGGTCACCTGCAAAGGAAAACCCATCAGGCTATCATCAGACTTTTCAACAGAAACCTTACAGGCCAGAAGAGAATGGCATGATATATTTAATGCAATGAAACAGAAGGGCCTTGAAGCAAGGATACTGTATCCAGCACGAATATCATTTAAATATGAAGGAGGGATTAAACAATTCCCAGACAAGCAAAAGTTGAGGGAATTTGCCTCCCACGAACCACCTCTACAGGGTATCTTAGAGGGACTGTTCTAGATGGAAGCACTCCTAGGACTAACTAAATAGATGTCACCAGAGAAAATAAAATCACAGCAAAGAAAGCAGACCAACCAAATACTAACTAAAGGCAAAAAATAAAATCAACTACCCACAAAAGCAGTTAAAGGAAGCACAAAAGAGCACAGAATAAAACAACCAACATATAAAGAACGGAGGAGGAGGAATAAGAAGGGAGAAAAATAAAAAATGACCAGACAGTGTTTAAAATAGCTCAATAAGCTAGTTAAGTTAGACAGTAAGATACTAAAGAAGCTAACCTTGAACCTTTGGCAACCACAAATCTAAAGCCTGCAATGGCAATAAGTACATATCTTTCAATAATCACCCTAAATGTAAATGGACTGAATGCGCCAATCAAAAGACACAGAGTAATAGAATGGATAAAAGAGCAAGACCCATCTCTATGCTGCTTACAAGAGACTCACTTCAAACCCAGAGACTATAGGAACAAAGAAAGACTGAAGGAAGAAAACAGCAGCAGAATCATAGAACCTAAGAATGGACTAACGGTTACCAGAGGAAAAGGGACTGGAGAGAAAGGGAGGGAAAGGAGGGATAAGAATAGGTAAAAAGAAAGGGAGCATTATGATTAGCATGTATAGTGTGTAGGGGGGCATGGGGAGGGCTGTGCAACACAGACAAGACAAGTAGTGATTCTACAGCATCTTACTAAGCTGATGGACAGTACTGTAATGGGGTATGTGGGGGGGTTTTGGTGAAGGGGGGACCCTAGTAAACATAATACTCTTTATGTAATTGCAGATTAATGACAACAAAATAAATAAATTAAAAATAAATAAATAGATAAATAATAACAATGCGATATACTCTGCAAAATGTGGAGATTAATGAATTAATATACACAAATCATTTAAAACATTAATTCACCTATAATAAGATCTCAACAAATTTTAGCTATTATAGTCAGTTTATTGGTTAAGCATCCAATACCTTGAGCAAGATCTGGCACACCTTAGGTAATCAATAAAGTTTTTTTAAATGAATGAATGAATGAGTGAATGGATATATAAGTCAAATCAAGAGAGCAATTGGAAGAACTCCAACTGAATGTTCAAAACTCCTGGGTGCTAGGTTAATTTCCACCACCTTGATCTACAACCTGGGGTAAATACCTTAACCTTCTTTCATATCAGTTTTCCAATTAATAATGATATGTTCAGATTAGATGACCTTTAAATTCCTTTCAATGTATTTTACTATTCTACACTGATCTAACAGACTATGAATTTAACATTTTGCTCTCCTTAAAAGTTAAGAATTCTCTACAAAGACTTAAAGTACCCACCCTCCCTCAATCTTACTTGGTTTCTAAATGATTTCTGATTATCTGGACTCTTCATTAGGCATATAAACAGAGCTCCACCTGATTAAATCCACTTGAACTCTAATCTTCTGGAAATTTCTAAGTATAAATATGTGGTAAGTTCACAACATACAACCAAGGAAAGGAACCAATATTTTTTAAATGACTGTTACATTCCAGTTCCTATCTGGAGTTCCTTGCATATATTTTATCAGTTAATGCAACATCTCTCTGACATAGGTTTTTTATGCCCATTTACAGATGATGAAACTGAGGCAGGGATTAAGCGATTTGCCAAGGCTAGAAGTGAATGAAACCCTTTGGAATCTGTGATTTGATTTGTTTTGTTATTTTATTTTTATTTTTTAATTGATATAATTGACATATGACACTATTAGTTTCAAGTGTACAACATATTGATTCTATATATGCATATACTGCAAAATGATCACCACAATAAGTCTAACATCCATCACCACACATAGTTATGAATTTCTTTTTCTTGTGACAAGAATTTGTAAAATCTATTCTCTTGGCAACTTACAAATATACAATACAGTACTACTAACTATAGTCACCATACTGTACATGATTTCATAACTGGAAGTTTGTACCTTTTGACTACCTTCACTCATTTTGTCTATGGAAGTTTGTACCTTTTGACTACCTTCACTCATTTTGTCTACACCCCACACCCTGCATCCAGCAACTACCAATCTGTTCCTGTATCTATGAGTTCCTTTTTTTTTATTCCACTTATTATGAAAGATCGTATGGTATTTGTTATTCTCTGTCTGACTTATTTTACTTTGCATAATGCTCTCAAAGTCCATCCATGTTGTCACAAATGGCAGGATTTCTTTCTTTTTTATAGTTATGGCTGGATGGTATTTCATTGTGTGTGTGTGTGTGTGTGTGTGTGTGTGTGTGTGTGTGTGTGTGTATGTGTGTGTGTGTATACGCACACTATATTTTCTTTGTCCATTTATCTACTGATGGGCACTTAGGTTGTTTCCATGTCTTGCTAATTGTAAATAATGCTTCAGTGAACATGAAGGTATAGATATCTCTTCAATATAGTGATTTTGTCTCCAGATATTCAGAAATGGAATCATTGGATCACCTGGTAGTTCTATTTTTCATTTTTGAGGAACCGCCATACTGTTTTCCATAGTGGCTGCACCAATGTACATTCCCACCAACACTGCACAAGGATTCCCTTTCTCCATATCCTTGCTAACATGTTATTTCTTCTCCTTTTGAGAACAGCCATTCTACAGGTGTGAGGTGGTTTGGATTTACGCTGCTCTGATGATTAGCGATGTCGAGCACCTTTTCACATACCTGTTGGCCATCTGTGTCTTCTTTGGCAAAGTGTCTTTTCAGACCCTCTGCCCATTTTTTAAATCGGATTGTTTGTTTTTTAGCTATTGAATTGTAGGAGTTCCCTATTTGTTCTGGATATTAATCCCTTATTAAATATCCTATTTGAAATTATTTTGTCCCATTCCACAGGTTGCCTTTTCATCTTGTTGATGGTTTATTTTGCTGCACAGCTTTGTAGTTTAGTGTAGTTCCACTTGCTCATTTTTGCTTTTGTTGCTTTTGCTTCTGGTGTCTGACCAAAGTCGGGGAGCTTGCTGCCTATTTTCTTCTAGTAGTTTTATGGTTTTCACTAACTCACCTAGATCCTCAGGAATTTCATTTATGTGTCTTTGATCTATTTTGTTCCATACATTTGTAATGCAAAAACATTTACATTCTCCTCCTTTCTGCCACCATCTTCTTTCTGAAAGTGTTATACTTGCTAGTAATTCTGAAACTCTGCCCATAATGCTCTCTTTCTGAAGTGTCCAACTCTTTCTTTTCCTGGCTCTTAGCTACTTAATTATATTTCATATTCACTTTAAATGTTCCCTCTCTATGAAATCTTTCCTGACCTCTTTAGATAGACTTAAGCATTCTGTCCTTTGAGACACTACTAAAATTTCTATCACAGCACTGGATTTATTGCCCAACCTGGGACACTTTAGAAAGTAAAAAGATGTTGGCAAAATTACATTATCCAATTGGTTTAAATAGGGACTGTCTTGAGAAAATTGGGATGTTGTGGTCCCTCTATTTATAACTCATACATATGTTTACAGGACTGTATTCTCCTAATATTCTCCTGATAGTGCCTTATTCATCTTTTCACCCACAAGTTCTAACATAGTCCCTGGCACCTGGTCTTTGGTCGGCTGAATGAATGAATGAATGAAGTCTGAATCTATAAAGAACATCACACACACACACACACACACGCACGCATGCACGCACACACACACAGGGGCCCAGGCACCCTGTGAATCAAACTGGTGAGGTTTTCTCTGTTTCTGCCTATGTGTTTTCTTGCCCCTCACCTCTGCTCTGGCACATTACTCATTCTGTTCATTCATCACTCTGCTTTTGTTATTTGCTCTTAAGCTAGGGATCAGGAGTTGAAAAAAATATAACCAGAGATAGCTCTCAAACATCAAATTAAAAAAATGTTCCTCTCCTGAGGGTTTTCCTGACAATGAAGGTTTTCTTGCTTTTTTCTACTTTGCCAAATAATTTAGAAGGTCAAAGATATTTTCCCCACAATTGCTGTACCTAAACATATTTTTTTAACTCCTAATCACCCTTTGAAGCAAAACAGTCTAAAACTATGCTGTTGATCTTGACTACTAAAGCACAGATAATCATGCCAAGTTCAGTGAATAATTATGAAATAAATTGTTGACCATTTTTTTCTCCCATTTTATGTGGCCACATCCTCAACCATCCATGAATTTATCATGCATTGAGTACTGAAGGTAGAACAGCGCTGTAGGTGCCAGGGATTCAGAGATGAATGAGACATTGACCCTGTCCACAGTGAGTTTATAAGGCCGAGGTGTATTAGAGGGTGGCTGATGTTTTGGGCATTCCTCCTGTACAATGAGATTGACTACTATTCACATGTATTACCATCTGGATTTATTGCTAACACGGAAATAGGAGCTCTATGCTGGCATCATAGCTATTACCCCCAACCATTCCAATTTGTATTCAAATAATTTAACTCTTATATTTTTAACTTAATTTCTAGATTTGAAACATTCCCAAGCAAAATCTGTTAAATCTATTTCTTTAATATCAAGACATTATTATAAGAAATTAAAGATCTTAAGAGACTAAGATGTGAATTATTTTTCTGGGTTTTTTTTGGGCACCATCCCTCCCAGATCTCTATACTTTGTGTCCTCGATTGCTCATTAAGTCTTCAACAGACCATTCCTTTTCCTGCTTCATCCAGGCCATCACTGTTGCCACTGCCCCAGATTTGAAGACTTTTCTCATTTCTGCTTACTCAATCCCCATCCATCTTTCAAGACCTGGGGCAAATGGTACCTCTACTGCAAAACTTCTATGACTGTAAGGGTTAAATTTAGAAATGTTTAGCATTTTATAATCTAATTTTTATTCTATTGCTTCACTGTTTAAAACCCATCAATGGTTGCTCCAGCTCTCTCAGAGTGAAGGCTTAAACTCTTTAGCATAATGGTTCCCAACTTTGGTTGCACGTAAGTGTCACTTGGGAAGCTATTAAAAGATGCCCATGTTTGGGCTTCAATCCAGACCAATTAGATCAAAATCTCTGGGAGGGGAACCTAACCATTAAAATGGTTTCACTTTTCCAGGGTGGTTCTAATACACAGTCCAGGTTATAACGGAGAGCTATGGTTCTTACCCCTAGTTATTCTGCATGGTGAAAAGTTTACATTTCAACTCTAATGTTATGCAACATGATCTACCTTAAATCTGAAAAGCATCAGTGACTGTTGTGAGACATGTAGACAGTAGAGGGGCAAGAATGGAAGATAAGTAAGTGGACCAGTTAGAAAGCTATTGATGTAGGAAGTTACCATTATAACAGTCAGTGATTCTGGAGGAAAAAAAGAAAAGTTTTCTACCAAATTCTTAGTTACCCATACAATTCAGTTAATGAGAACACATTTTCAGAGCATTATAGTAAATTTCAGTTTTATTGTGCATATATGTCACATTTGTTGTGCTACATATTCCTTTTTAATTATTGAAGGACCTCATGCACACTAAGCATCAAAAGCTTTATGTAATTAAGTCTGACTTGCAAACATCTCACATGTGTAATCTGAGATAGCCACTGCCTTATAAACTTTTATGGTGCATTTTAAGTCATGTAAAATTGAATATGATTTTGAATAATCACTTTCATTTAGAATTTCAGTAGTTAATATGCACACAAATTAAAGTTTATTAAGATGGTAAATGTCTAATGAGCAGAGGGGCGAAATAAAATGTTGCTGAATTAAGAAAGTAGCATTTTTATTACACATTTCATTATGTTTCATGCTGTTGTGTGATTCCTGCACATTGATGTTTGCAGCTGTTCCTCCCATTTCTTAAAAGGCTGCCAAACCTGTGTCATGTAGCTGTTTCTTGTCCTTCTTGCCAAATCTATATTAGGCTTCCTCTAACTGAAATATCTCCATAGGATATATGGATGCCCTGTCCATTTAGTCACCAAGCAAATGTTTACTGAGCACCTACTTTGTTTTCTATAATGTAGTAGGCCCTGCCATTGACACAATTAGCATAATCTCTTCCCTAATGGGAAATAGAATCTAGAGGATCTAGTCTGGTAAATTCATGCATTATTATTAAGGCTCTACAATATTCAAAGCACGTTTCTGAAAGTTTGGAAACCTGAAATTGATTCTAGCACAAAAAAAAGTCCTCTAATAACATATATAGGGGCATTAGAGGAAATGTGGATCGATGGCCCATAAAGTAAAAACTGTTATTTATCATAAGGCACAAATTTATCAAGTGCTACGGGAGTACAGGGGAGGGAGAGATTACATCAACTGGAGGCTTAGGGTGAACTGGGGAGGATTCCATGAAGTTGAAGATGTCGGATGTGGACCCTGAAGGATGAGAAGGATTACGCATCCAAAGAGAAGTGGGAGTACCTTCATTCTAAAACATGCACATGAACAAAATCAGGGAGACAGAAAAGCACAGAATTAAAGTGGAACTGTGCATAATTATGATAAAAATGTGTTACTCAAAATACAGGCTTATTTTCTAAAAGTCATGGTAGCTTTATTTGAGAAATAAATACAAGATAAGTTACAGCCTTCTTGGAAGACTGAGAACTTCAAGAAAAGGGAGCCTGATATCAATCACCACCCCCAAAATGAGACACATTCAGAATTAAGAGAAGCTAGTCCATTTGCTTCCAGATTATTCATTGACAAGTCTGGGTTTGCCTAATGTTATTTGTCGACCAATCCTAGTAATTCCCATGCAGTGACGGTTATTTTCTATTACAGATACTCGCCCTGTTTTTTTGTTTCTGAGTGCCTTTCAAATTTGCTTTCATCCCTTAAGGCAAGACAGTCTTCTGTTTGTTTTGCAATGTATAGTCAATCTCACCAATATGAGCAGACTGGAAGGTGGGCAGCTGTTGGCTGAATGGTGCTCTGTGCAGAGCCGTGGGCTGGAACACCTGGCACCCCCAAGTGATCAAAAGAGCCACCTTTGTGTAGTGTTTTCTACATGCAGGTACTCTCCAGAGAACCTGACATTGTGAATACAGCTTACCCTCACTTCAGCCAGGTAAATGTTCTTACCTGACTCATTTTACAAAGAATAATATTGGGGTTCAAGCAGTTCAAATGTCTATACCAAGATCATACTATTAGGCCATGGTTAAACTGGTGCTCAAATCCAGGTCCATAAAATCCAGTGCTCCTATCTACAACACTACGCTGTGTCTCACCAGTTAAGGCACTATTCAAAACTCCACTCATTTGCCTCAGTCCATCTTCAATTTCAGTGCCCAGCTTCCCTTATGGGCACATGACTTTTGTTAATTTCATTCTATCTGGATTCAGTAGTTCTTGAAAAGTCGACCTAAATAGGCCATCTTTAGGGCAAGGAAGCATTGGAAGAAGTCAAAACTCATCAAACAAAAGAGGCTATCAGTAAATCATCAAACAGAACGGCCTGGATGGTCAGAAAGGACAGTATTCTGGCAGAATTCCACAGCAGCAATTGTAGGGGGCTCTGGAGCAGAAGAATCTGAACAAGGTGATATCTGAGGTCTGAGAGGGGACGTCATGTGTGCCTGGAGACATGACAGCAATGGAATGCTGGGCAAACAACAGTTGGCAGAAGTCTGTCGATCCTTGTAGGATGAGGTTCTATAATTCTGGCACTCTGTTTCTCTGGGCATGAAACAATAGTTTCCAAATAGCAGAACTGGTTATTAAGAGAACACTAATAAGACATTAGAAGACAGCTCATAGATTATAGATTATATTTAGATTTTTCTAATGCCAGAAAAGGCATTCCATTATAAATTATCATGGTCATACTGAAAGAGAACTATACCTTGGAATGGAACAGAGTCCAGAAGGACAGAATCAGAGGGGACTGTGCTGTACGAGGCTGCAGCCAGTAGGCTGTGCATCTGAGTTCCCAGCCTTACTGAGTCACGGCATCTTCCTGGTCCAGCATACAAAGGAAGGGCATCTGGGAAACAATTCTGTGCCATTTCTTCCATTTCCACTTGCCTAGGTACCATGCAGAGTGATTGTTCCATGTGCTAAACCAATTTAAAACAGTCCACTCAGGGCTCCATCATTTCTAATTAATTTCTGAAGAAGCTTAAGGGCTTTAGAAAGAACATGGTTAAGGGAAGGTAATTTTTTTTTTAAAGTGAAATTTGTTGCTAGGAAAATATTTTAGAGTCTGAGGTCAGTCTGGCAGCAGGATAATCATCAAGACATCAGCATTTCCATGTCAGAGAAGAACTCAGAGTTAATGAGGGAAATATTGGCCTGTTTCTGCTCTGCAATTTTATTTAACTGATCTAATAACTGTTTATGAGTGCAGTGAGGTCAACTCTAAATTCATGTGAAATCCAAGGCTGAAGAAAAATAAAGACCTCATAAAAATGCTTTTTAAATTCCTAGAAAATAATGCTCTACACCCCAAAATTGTATTTAATAAAACATAAATGAATATACACCACCAGCATATTCATATGCAATACCTAAATAACAAAAGGGTTTTTATGTGAGTGAGAATATAAATGGGCCACCACAAAATACTGTTGCTTTTCAGTAGGGTATATGGGGAACACTGTAAACTGAAGTTCACATAAATGGAAAAACTTGTTAGGTAATGACTTGCATTACCCTTGAAGCATCCTGATGTTTTTCTATGATTGCAATTTTTGCAATATTATATTAATATAAAATAATTATTCCTCAATAACATCTTAATAATTTTTAGCATGACTTAACAGGTTATTAGTTCTATTCCTTTTTTCTTTGTCAGAACACAGGAGTGATTATCTCAAATGCATTCACTTCATTCTAGAAGTATAGAAGTTTAGAAACTTCAGTGATTTTAAAGATTGAGTAATACAATAGTGAACAAGACACAGATTTTAGTCTCAGGTTTGCAACATACTGAGAGATAAGGAAAGAAAACAGAAAAGTCAACACATGTGTTGGACATGTAGCAGAATGGAGGCATCTAACTGAGCAGAGAGGGTGAACATGGGTGCCAGGGATATTTTAGAATCAATGTGCTGAGAAATAGAATAGTTTGGATAGAAAAATGTGCTATCATTTGGGTAACTGTATTCTGAATAGGAGGAATCTATTTATTTATTAGTTAATAATGGCCTTATTTTTCTGACCAGCATCTCACCAGTTTGAAGGAGAAGGCAGCCTACTGCTTCGCATACCCTTAGAAGATTCCTAAATTCTGCCTTAAGGAGCTTCTAGACTATAGCAGTGGGGAGCTGCAGGCAGAAGGGAAACACGCAAACCTGCCGCTTCCCACTTCTGCTTGTCCTAGGTCGTTACTTAGTTTGAAATTCTGTAGTAATAATATGAGTCATGTCAGGGTCAAGGAAACTCTCAGGAGTTATAGCATAAACATTGGGGAATCACAGTTTTTACACTAAATTGGTCTATATTTTCTCTACATACATGGCTCATGGTACAATATTTATGCATCCATCTGAAGCCGTAGCAGGTGAGAATTATATATCACATTTGATTATTATTAGATGTGGTAATTAATTCACATGTCAGAGAAATATATTCTGTGCTTTACTTAGTAATTAATTCTTGGTTTTAGAGAAAGGGAAGCTGAAACAGAAAATGCATGAGTAACAGTAAATGGCATGAAAGCAGCATTATTGTTTGTTTCAGTCAAGTTACTTACAATAACAATGAGAAATACCTGATACGAATGACACATGAACGCTGCTTGGCTTTTGCACCTAATTATTTTCAGTGCTGCATAACTCATTAATAATGGGCAACAGGGATAAAACACTCAACTGACTCTGCCATTGTTTATGTTTGAATCATGAGCTCTAACAATCTTTGTCGTGTGACTAAAGAGAACATTTATTTCTAAATGGTGTTCCTTAAAAACTGATCAAAAGGCATATATGCAAAGTGGGTCCATCTCAAGTATAATACTGTCAAAACAAAGTTTTCCAGGAGGAATAAGAGTATGTAAGTGATTTGGCTGATAGAAATCCATAAGTTGTTAAAAAGTTATTATGATAAAAGTCAAAGAATTTAACAAAAAATGCAAAACTAGATGACAGTACTTCAAATAAATTAATTCACTTTAATTCAAATTATATATTAAATATGTATTATGCACTCAGCACTGAGCTCTTGTCAACATTTCTTTGTGTTCTTAATTTAAGTGGTTTGGTTTAAAAAGGTCCTACTTTTTCACAGCCTTATAAAAGCAGGAGAGACACTGAGAGGTTGAAATTTCTGTTGAATGTCAAAGAGAAACTCAAAATAATTGTGAGCAACTCTATTGAATAACAGAAAAATTACAATAATAATAACAACACAATGAATTGGAACTTTTCCTAGTGGTGTGGTTTTTATCGCTATGAAACTGCAGTGAACTGGGTAAAACCACCTGAATATTTCTGCACGGTGGAAAAACAAGAACTTCACACACTCGGAGTCTACTACCACTGAAGCAACAGTGCCCTAGCATAGACCCTTTTCTCTTCTTCACTGCATTATTCATTAATACTTCATTGCTACATTATTAATACAATCTCTTTAATTGGTTTAATCTCTTTTGGTTTATGCATTTCGTTGCATTAGTGGATGTTGAAAATCTAAGGCGACTCCATTCCTCAGACTAGTAGTCAGCTCAGGACAGTTAAAAACCAGACAGAAATGAAGTGTAGAACGAAAGCAAGACCAGCAAAGAAAATGGCTCACGTCAGTTGCTACAGGGCCTGAGTTTGCTTTTATTGGAGAGATTCCCGTTGGTGCTCGGTGAGCTGGACCTGTGGTAAAGGCAGTTGTTGAATTGATTATTGGGCCATTATTGCTACTTTTCCCTATGAAAATCTCCTGCTGAACTTAATGGTGACACTTGCTTTCTACAAAAGAAAGGGATATGGTACTTGAACCCTTTTCAGAAATGAAACTTAAGTAGTTTGACATTAACATGCAGTGTTTCCTCCCTGAGCTTCTAGTTTGACATGGATGCCTTAAGAATGGGCCAATGTTTTTAAAATAAAACACACATTTTCTCATCCTTCATTAATTATTTAATAAATATTTCTGGGCTTTCACTGGGCCAGCCATTGAGCAGGGCCCTGGGGTTGGGTGGTGGGCAAGGCTGACGAACGACTCTCACAGAATTAAAGTCAGCTACTGAATCTTGCTGAAATGTTCTCGTGCTGTGTTATTCACAGATACATAATTTACATCTATTTTTCTCCCTGTTCATGTTAAAATTCCTTTCTAAATAAATCTGGACTTTACATAGTCTATTTTAACTTTGGTTGCCTGTTAACCAAGTTGCTTCAAAAGAGTCTCTTTGGGAATATACACAAGCTACTCACAAAATGAAACGAATACTGCATGGTTGAATTTCCCAATCCTCAATGGAAAATTAAACTGAATGTGCCCTGAATTGTACGCCCGAGTTTCTTTCTCAGACTGATCTATAAACTCTGCTGAAAAGCAGAATAACTTACTTATGGATCAATATAGTTCAAAAAAGATGGATGTTAATGAAATGGTTGAATATAAAACACTCTAGAAACCTCAACAATGCTATAAATGTGAATAAAAATATCATATTTTTCTGCGGCAAAATGTATAAGCAAGAGGAATTGATACAGAAAACATTTTTAGGTGATCATTATAAGCTCTAGGTTTTGTCAGACAGCATTCAAGGTCAATCGCTTCTTAGGAATGTTCTTCCAGCATATTTTATTACTATTACAAAATAGAATATATACATGAAATCATCAAGAACAATCAGACTTTTGCCTTTTGTTGGATGCTATTATGGCATCTTGACATGGATAGGTTCAGAAAATAACTAATGCATCAAAGAGCCCTTCAAGTATAAATGGGCATATTCAGCCTGAGACCAATGAAAGAACAGTCATATCCAGATGGGGCACAGAAGAGCGCCATACCATGACCCTACTCAGATCTTTGACTCTGAATAACTTAAGCTCAGCTGCCCCCAAGATCTTGTTGTAGAGCTAAGACTAGGAGTCCTGGAGATCACTGAGAGAAATTTCTTAAATTAGGTTTTCAAAAGCAGACCCTGAGGAGATAGTTTAGGAACAAATAGTTTATTTGGGCAGTGATTTTGGAAGTATGAAGAGTGGAGTAGGCTAGTGAATCAGAAAAGGGCACAAGGTCAGTAAAGTGTATATTATTTTGTATGTTGTTCCTGTGAGCAACTGGGCTCAATCCCACTGCGCACTCATAGGAGACACTATAGAATATGCTTCATTGTTGCCCAACCAAAGGCTGAAAAAATTGAGACTTCTTTCCAGCTTCCCATCTGTCATTGATTTGATGGCTGCTTTCAGGGACATTAAGTTTCTGGCACTTTGGTCTTGCCCTGCATGCAGGCCAAGCATGCTCCCTCAGCCAGAAAAAGTAAAATAACCTCTAAGTAATGGAATAAGAAAACTTCATCATTTAGAGGTGAATTCTGAAGAGATGTGACCACTGTGCCACAGCATCTACTAGGGAGGTGGAAAGTTGAGAAATATTTGTCCAGTATGGTATGATGAAAAAAGGATGAATTACAGCTGTTATACCTGAGTTTGAATCTTGATTTGTCTGCATATTAGCTATGCAGTGTGCAAACCTTGGTTCAAGTTCTAAAATTTTTGTAGACTCTGTGTCTTCATTTGTAAACTAAGATAATGCCTGTATTAAAGGGCAGTTGTAAAGATAAAATGGAACTATACATATACAGAATAACACAGAGCTACGCACTTATTAGTGCTTAATGACTAGAAATCTGTTTAATTTATTCATTCAGTAAATATTCATTAAGTATGTACTATGTGCCGGGCCTGTGGTAGATATTAGACCCACAGATGAATAAAACAAATGTGAAACCCCATGAAACTGTGTTTTACTGGGAGAAATACTTAATGAATAAACACTTTAATATTTAACCTGCTATTTTTAAAACCTTTCCTTGTGTGCTCACTTAACAGGCAAAATGATCTTTGAGTCTGTCATGTTTCTCGTTTACTTGTAGGGAGCTTGTACCTTTGCTAGATCCTCCCCACACCTCTCCTGGGACTTGGTGCTGCCTCTGTGCTGTGTAACGCCACTCCAAATGTCCACCCTCTCTTCTGTCAAAACATATACAGTGTGCTTTAGTTGTAGGGAGGTACTCTCAGTTCATCATATTAGAAAAATCTGGACAAACTCATTCTAACTAAGGTGTCAATAGATGATGTGGTTTAATCATTAACTACACTACAGACTTTTCTGTCTTTAGAATTTCAGGTTAGCAGAAGGGGCTCTTTTGGCCAGGAAATCTGTTACAGTGATTGCCTACTCTGGCTAAAGGAATGGGGAAGAATATAAGTGCTTGCATTTGGATGGGCATTTTACTTCATTTACTGGTAAGATGGGTATGAGTATTGAGACCGCTGCTACAGGCATACCATGCTTTATTGTGCTCCACATTATTGTACTTTGCAGACACTACATTTCTTACTAATTGAAGGTTTGTGGCAACCTGGTGTTACCCAAGTTTCTAGGCAACATTCTCCCCAAATGTACTCACTTTGTGTCTCTGTGCCTCATTTTTGTAATTCTTACAATATTTCAAACTTTTTCATTATTTTTATATTTGTTATAGTGATCTGTGATCAGTGATCTTTGAAGTTAATTATTGTAATTGTTTTGGGGTGCCGTGAACCATGCCGATATAAGATGGCAAATTTCATTGATAAATGTTGTGTGTGTTCTGACTTCTCCACCAAACAGCCATTTTCCTGTCTTACTTCCTCTCGTCTGGCCTCCCTGTTCCCAGAGACACAGCAGTATTGAAATTAAGCCAATTAATAATCCTACAATGACTCTAAGTGTTCAACTGAAAGGAGGAGTCACACATCTCTCACTTTAAATAAAAAGCTGGGAATTATTAAGGTTGGTGAAGAAGGCATGTCAAAAACCAAGATAGTCCAAAACCTAGGCTTTCTGCATCAAACAATTAGTGAAGTTGTGAATACAAAGGGAATGATCTTGGATAAAATTCAAAGTGTTAACCCAGAGAATACATGAGTGGTGAGAAATTGAAACAGCCTTTTTACTGATATGGAGAAAGCTTTAGTGGTCTGGATAGAAAATCAAACCAGCCACAACATTTCCCTAAACCAAAGCCTAATCCACCACCAAACCCTAATTCTTATCAATTGTTTGAAAGCAAAGAGAGGTGAGGAAGCTACAGAAGATAAGTTGGAAGCTAGCAGAAGTTGTTTCATAAGGTTTAAGGAAAGAAGGTGTCTCTGTAACATAAGTGTAGGATGAAGCAGCAAATGCTGCTGGGGAAGCTGCAGCAAGTTATCCAGAAGGTCTACTAAGATAATTAAGGTAGGTGGCTACACTAAAGAACAGATTTTCAGTGTAGATGTAACAGCTTTCCACTGGAGGAAGACGCTATTTAGAACCTGCATAGCTAGAGAGAAGGAGGCAATGCTTGGCTTCAAAGCTTGCAAAGATAGCTGATTCTGTTGTTAGGAGCTAATGCAGCTGCTGACTTTAAGTTAATGCCAATGCTCTCTGACCATTCCAAAAATATTAGGACCCTTAAGAATTAGGCTAAATCTATTTGCATATGCTCTATAAATGGTACAGCACATCTGTTTTAAGTGTAATTTACAAAATATTTTAAGCCTGCTGTTGAGACTTACTACTGAGAAAATAAAGATTCCTTTCAAAACAGTATGCTCATCGACAGTGCAAACCTGTTCACCCAAGAGCTCTGATGGAGATGTACAAGGAGATGAATGTTATTTGCAGGCCTGCTAGCACAACATCCATTCTGCAGCTTATAGATCAAAGATTAATTTTGATTTTCAAGTCTTATTTAGGAAAAACATTTCAAAGGCTATAGCAGCTGTAGTGAGTCTTTTGATGCATCTGGGTAAAGTAAATTGAAAACCTTTGGAAAGTATCTACCATTCTAGATGCCATTAAGAACATTTGTGATTAGAGGTCAAAATATCAATATTAACAGGAGTTTGGAAGAAATTGATTCCATCCATCATGGATGACTTTGAGGGATTCAAGACTTGAGTGGAGAAGTAACTGCAGATGTCGTGAAAATAGTGAGAAAACTAGAATTAAAAGTGAAGGCCAAAGAGATGACTAAGTTGTGGCAATCTCTGACTCAGCTTTCATGGCTGAGGAGTTGCTTCTTACGGACAAAGAAAGAAAATTTTTTCTTCAGATGGAAACTACTCCTGGTGAAGGTGTTGTGAAGATTGTTGAAATGGCAAAGAGGATTTATGTTACATAATATTACATAAATTCAGTTGCTAGAGCAGCAACAGGGATTGAGAGGACTGACTTCAGTTTTGAAAGAAGTTCTGTGGGTAAACTGCTATCATGGGTACCGAGATCAGACAGTATCATGTGCTACCGAGAAATCATTCAGGAAAGGAAGAGTTCACTGATGTGGCAAACAGCCTTGTTGTCTGTAAGAAATTGCCACAGCCACCCCAGCCTTCAGCATCCATCACCCTCATAAAAGAGCTGCCATCAACATCAAGGCAAGACCCTCTACCCTAAAAGATTACAACTCACTGAAAGCTCAGATGATGGTTAGCTTTTTTTAGCAAGAAAGTATTTTTAAATTAAGGCATATACATTTTGTAGACATATTGTTGTTGTACACTTAATAGACTACAGTATAGTATAAACATAAGTTTTATATGCATTAGTGTGGATAAAATGAGAGTCTCTGTGGCCAGGATTCTCACCTACTACACCTACACCTGTGTAGTAGGTGAGACTAGCTCACTGTACACTAGCTCACTGTACACCTGTGAACAATACATAGTTGTTGACTCTATAAAAAGAGCTCCGCCCAGTGCTCTGGATGCAACACAGTGGCAGGGCTGCGGGACGACTGTGCAGAGAGGCCTGGAGGACGGCTATGAGGACAGAAGGGCCCAGAGGCAGAGACCGGCTTGCTGCATGCAGACTCGCTCTGAGTGAATGGGATTCTAGTGACTGACCTGCCACCTGGAAATAAAGTTGAGTATAACCCTTTCACCCCAAAGAGCATTCTGCTGTCAGTTTTCTTTGGTCACATTGAATCCAGAGTGAACTTCCCCGGGGCTGAAACCCATTGGCAAGATAATTAGGAAACCAAAAAGGTCATTTGACTCACTTTATTGTGATATTTGCTTTATTGTGGATTTTTGGAACCAAACCCACAATATCTCTGAGATATGCCTATATATGTAAAAAGAAGTTGTTGTTTAGAGAGGCCTTGACTTGCCCAAGGTCATTCAGCCATGAACTGTGAAAATCAGGATTCAAAATCACATCTAATTTATAAAGTATGTGCATTTTTCTAATGCATGGTACCACCTGCCTAACAGCACCTGACAAGAGCTTCTGCTTTAACTTAACTACTCAAGTAAGATGATTTATGGCATGTCTCCAAGAGAGGACCATGGGAAAAATGATTTCTCTGGAATGATGGCATTGAGTGCTTGCTTGCTTGCTTAGTGACTAGGGCCTGGGGGGTTATAGGGGGAGGGTGCATCATATCCTTGTAGTTAATGATTGCTGTCATTTAGTTATAATTTGGAGAAGTAAAACTTTGTAAGGAGATATGCAGTTAAAAAGAGAGATGACAATTCTGTTAAGCATGAGATATGTCATCCGGGTATGGATCTACAGACACTGTTCCCCTAACACGTAGAAAATGCAGGTCCCTGAAAACAAGTCAGATTTCTCAAAGCGCTCTGCTGAATGAGGACGGACTCACTTTGGAAATGGCTGGGCTAAAGGAAATTTTCAAAGAAATGCATATATATTATTTTCAAGTACATCTACATATCCTACGAAAAGGTGAATGGTAAAAGGAAGAATATGAGACATAGAGAAAGACAAAATTCAACCTAAAACATATTCTTACCTTATTAGTGCTGTGATTTGGAGCAAAGTTCTTTCACTCCTTTGATCCTTTGTTTTCTATAAAATTGAGTTTATACCGTCTACCTCACAGAGCTGTTGTAAAGACAAAACTTGATAACATGTTACTAAACTTGGTTAAAAATAACATCAGATAAACACTTAATAGTTTTTCTAACTCCTTATTTCCCTGCTAATTATTTTCTGGATTCTTCAACTGGTGTCTTTCAATCAATTATGCATTAGCTGCGACATGCTGTTGGCTTCAGTCTCCTTAAACTGCACAACTATCTCTGGCCTCAACTACTCTGATGAACGCTCTAGATCTGATAATATTCCTTGCATGATCAGAAGATGACAGTAACTTTAGAAATGAGAAGGAGGAACTCTCACATTCTCCTGTTTGGCTTGGTTGGGAGAGGTCCACCATCAGTGTGTCCTGGACCCCCAGTGTTACATAATTAATATGTACTGTCCATCACTTCCACTTCCACCCGTTTCTTCAAAATCATGCTAGCTAACTTCTTTCACATCACACAAAGGTGGCAGGCAGATCTAGAATTCAAAGTCCAGTGTGACTCACCAGAGCCAGAGCTCTTACACACTCAACTCCACTTTCTTGACAATTTGAATGCCTGTCAGGTGGGATATAGCATGCAACCCCACAAACAACCAATCGAGAACCCCGAACCTTATCCAGTAAGGTTTGCATGGGTACCTGGCTCATGACTTGTCACCAGTACCATAAGGTGGACACTCACCTCAATGGTTCTATTTATTCCCTACAAGTCCCAGTTTTTATTAGCCAAGCAGGGGTCCCAGTTCTCAGATCAAACCATTTCTTTTGCTGTGTTCCTGTTCTTTCCAGCAATATTTCCTCCTGTCACTATTGAGATTAGAATAGCAATTCTCCTCTCTACCTATTTTCACCAGCTTTATACCCATCCCCCTCCCTCTAAAGTTGTAATTTTTGCCTTTTTTGATTCCATAGTTCCCAAAATTAAGCATTAGATTCATGAAAGTGCACGACCCAGTCGACTCTGCCAAGTGTCTTCCTCTCCAGAAACCAAAATGAATCCAACATAAGATTCAGACACCAGGGTCCATTTCTACTTAAGGTAGAAATCCCTACATCTGGGGGAATCTTTACCAAATGGAGTTATACACATGTCAATTTCTGGACACAAACCAAGCAACAGTCAAAAGAACCACATACAAAATCAAGGCAGCTACATTTTAGCTACCTGGGGCAATTCTCTAGGCTCTGCTTCTCAATTTCAACTCTGGACATTGGTTGTTCTTACTTGGTTTCCTCTCTTGGAACTTTTTATTATATGCCCCAAAGACCTTCATATTAAAAACTTGTTTGGACTAAATGCATGCATTTTTGATTTGCATTTTCTCAAATACACTGCCTGTCTGATCAGCCTTCTAGATATTAATCACTATCCTCATCCATACTATGAGGATAATAACTAATGTTGTTATTGTTATATACAATTATGTACCATGAACTGTACTAATTGTTCAACCCGCAAACCTCACTACGCTTGCATCAACACTTCTTACTCCACAGCTCCTCTGGCTCTTCACTCTTTTTGCCTGATTTTCTTGCTTCATATCTCAACATAAGCTACAAGATTTGATGGCCAGGTGTTAGAGTGTCCCCTTTAGGGAAGATTATAATAACCGCCAGACAGAAAACATTGTCTTTAAGGCTATGCAAGGGGAGAGAGAAGACCAAGATCAATGGGACCCAGTCCCAGTCTTACAGGAACTTTCTATCTAAAGAGGATCTAAGAGAACAAAAGCTCCTGAGATACTTGATGGGCCAAAGGGGGAAGTGCTCCTTTCTCCTCCCAAGATGATAATGAAGGAAGACATTTCAAATGGCCCTTGAAGACTAAGTAGGTATGAACAAAACTTAACACAGAGAGTATGTAATACAGTAAAATTTGAATTCAGGTGATCTGACATCCTATGCCTAGTTTTAGACTGTTTTCTAATGTCTCTGCATAATATTTAATAGGCAGAGGGAAAGAGAACTTTCTTCCAGGGACAAATCAGTGAAGACACAGACACAGAACTCATAGCGTTCTCAATTTGATGGAAATAAATGTTACATGATTTGAGATAATAAGAGATGAAAGTAGGAAGATATTTGGAACTGGTGTTCGAGTGATTTAATAAAAATTTTGGGAATAAGTAAATCTTTTATTGAGTCAGCAAGATTTTATTGAGCATCTACTAAGTAAATGAATGGGAATAATTCAAGGGACAGTTTTGTAGGACCAAGTGATGAACAGATGTAAGATTGTATAGAGAGAGGACTTTACCTTAGAGCAGAGAGGCGAGTTCCTTTTCTCAGATGGAAGTGAAGGTGGTAAATATGGATAAAACTAAAGTACACTCTGAGCTAGAAAAGGAAAACTGAGGAGCTCTACACTTAGTCATCACTAAGTTTTTTAAATGAAGGGAACTAGATCATATGCTGAAACTGTCAAGGGAAGGGATAGGGATAGGGCCTGAGGTAACTTTATGATAATTGCTCTGGAGGCTGAAATACGGGCTCACCTAGGGTTAGGTGAATGAACTGCTGGACTTATTCTGGACCGGGTCTCACAACTAAAAGTGGGTTGAAGAGCTCTTGAAGAGTTTCATGAATACCACACTGACTGCAAAGATACTTGAAAGAAAATAAAATCTTAATGACCTGTGCACATGTGGAACAGCACCAGGTGGTAAAGCAAGTTCAGTATTTTTATCTTTCAAAAGAGCTGCAGGCAAAGAAAAGTAGCCTCAAAGCAAAAAAGAATGCAAGGTGTTATTATCCTGGAAAGTCAATGGTGTGTAATAAGAGAAGGCTTTGATTTTCCAGCTTTTGAATACAAGGTGTAGGTTTTACAGGTTTGAGTTATGGAGTTTTCCATCAAAGTAATATGGTTCTAAAAACTAGGAGGCTTTTCTACAAATGACCCCAGGGTTTTCACTTCTCAGCACTATTGACCGGCTGAAAACCACCAGCATCATCAACCTTTCAGAGCCATTTCCCTTGTATTAAATACTGCATCTCCTTCCCTTCCCAGTTTTCCTTCATCTCTCCTTCCTTCCTGTATTTTTGCTGCTAATGTAAAGATCATTCACACATTTTAGTTATGCTGTGATCACTCTTGTGCAGATTACAATTTCTTAATTGGCTAATGCCTGCAGGATTATTGTTAAGACATTTAGAAGTCTCACTTCTTCATAATGTGTAGCCTTTCCAGATTATATTCATAAACCACCAGAAATCATAAAGCAAACATTAAATTAAATGAAGAACAATGCATACATTAAAGTACAGAAATTTGTACAACTGTATCACAACCGATCCCATCATGACTCCAATCCTGGGACACTGCTGTTTCATACAAGGACAGTTTAAAATTAATTCTTGGCCTGTGTTTGGCCCACATTGGCAATCATCCAGAATTTCTCAAGGATTAATGTCATTAATTTTTCTAGCTTGGTGATGGATTACTAAATCATCTGGTTGACATGGAGGGAAAACTGTAAAAAGAAAATTTTCTATAAAATGAAATAGAGCTTGACTAATTAAAAAGTAATGACATTGAAGGACAATAGTTGAGGTTGTAGTGTCAAAGATTACAGGAATCATTATCTTATATGGTGTAAGTTTATAATGTTTATATTAACAGGAACCATAAACTGCTGCTCAGAAATTCTTTGACTTACAGACAACTGGACTTTCCTCACTTTTAGCATTGAATTGCTGAGCTGATTTTTATTCTATACTAAGTTGATTCAACATTCTCACTAAACATGTTTTTCTCTAGACCAATGCTCAATCCTATTAGACCTAATGTCTTCTTTTTATAATAATTCTCTACACTAGTGCTCTGTCCTATTAGACTTAATGTCCTCTCTTTACAATAATTACTTTTTTATGGCTGCTTTACAATTCTGAAATGTAATTAATAGGTAATAACCTACCTACAAGCAAAATTTTCAAAATTCAATAAAATGCTGCAACTATATTTAGGGATGTGAGTACTCTGTACTTCCTTAAAATATTCTGTTCTGCCTTATTATACCAAGAGTTCACCATTATTTTGGAAAATCATATCACCAATGCTAATACTGCTTGTAGTATTTGAAGAGGTAACACAATTGTAGCAATTTGCCTTTGAAGTCACTTACAGATGCAAGAATTTGACTACTTCAGTATGTTTTCAAATATAACCATGAAAGAAAATTTACATATTTAAGTGACTATTACTCCCTTTTATTTCTCCTTTGTGTATTATAGTTAGAGCATTTCGCATTTTTGAAATTTTGCATGTAGATGACTTACCTATTAATTTCATTTCAGAGTCGTAAAGCAGGCCAGGGCTCCAGTCATCTCAAAACTCATCTGGGACTGAAGGATCCACTCGTAGTTATGCACATATTTTAGTTTCTTGTGGGCTCTTGGACTGATGGCCTGTTTCTGCTATGTTGGCCTCTCCATAGCATTGCTCACAGCATGGCAGCTTGATATAAGAGCAGAGGGGGAGCTGGGGAGAGCGGGAGAGAGAGAAAGAAAAAAAGAGAGAGAGAAAAAACACCATGTAATATCAAGGGCAAGCACTGAAGATGGAAATAAAGGTTTTTATGATCCACTCCTGGAAGTGGCATACCTTCACTTCTGCCCCATTCTGTTCACTAGATATCAGTCAATAAATCCATCCAATACCTGAGAGGAGAGGATCACACAAAGGCTAGATCCAGAAGGGGGCGCTCACTGGGCTATCTTGGGCCTGCCTACTGTGTTTATCTGGAGTTCCAAGACCCTTCCAGAGGAGGAAAACAGAGGCATGGGGCCCAGGTCTGCTTCCTCCATCTTTATTGTTAGTACAACTCATGGTCCCAGTTCTGCTCATTCTTTCTTCTCACATTTCATTTCAGCTCACATCCGCAGTCTCTGTTTTGAATATATCCCTCCTCTGCCTTTCGCTTTCAATTCTCTCAGACTCTCTCTTAAGAGGTTCTCATCGCAGTTTTTTCTTTTTTTCCTTCTCTGGATTTGTAAAAGATCCCAGCCCTCAATAAGATCCCTGTCATAATTCATGTATGTCAATATTAAGGAAAATAAAAGAATAGCCTCATACTTCAAAGAAAAATTCACATAAAGAAAATATAGCTGCACCTCTAATTTCCATTTCAACTAAAGTCCTTGAAAATTCCCTAAGAAATCTTTCAGAATCTCTTTAAATCTTCATCAGCTTCCTCATCTTTATCCAACTAAACATATCTGTGGGTAAAATAGCAATATTTCCAGAATCTCTCGCCTGGCTTTAGTGCATCTCCATGTCAGTAGGTGTTTCCTATTGAGAGAAGTAGTCCCTCTCCATATCAATAGGTGATTACATGGGCCAGCAAGGGCATATCTGGACTGGAGAGGTTGGGTGGGGCCTCTTTTTCTACAGCTGGGTAGAGAGAGACATGGGACGACTGCTTGTAAGAAATAAATGGGTTTCTCCCACTTTATTTCTCCCTTTGACTGATTTTGTTTTCAAAGGTGTTTTGCCCCGGGATTTTCCCCCTGGAGTTACAATATTGTTCTCCACATACTCTCTTTTTAGAAATAGATATCAGATATCTTATGTGAACTTTGTTTGTTTAACTTAGTTATTGCCATTCCAATATTTCCTACTATATTTCAAGAAAAATGTATAATATTGGCTGAAAGAGCTTTGAACATCTTGAGTAAATTAATCAACATTTATGAAATAACATATTGTGCTAGAAAAACAAACTACTCTATCAGCCCCAAATCCTGAGTTTTAACTCCATGCTGTCTATTTCTGGTCCACTCACTGGTCACATAACCTTGGGCAAGTCACAGCGTTTGGTGATATAATAGAAAATAGTCTCTGTCCCTGTTTCCTGACACTGAGCTACTAAAACCCTTGTAATTTCATGTGTGATAAGGGATGCTAAGAAGGTCTTTTGTTCTAATGCTTGGTCTTTGACCTTGGTTCCTGACACAAAATCTTCTAAGACTCTTGGAATTTCCAGAGCTAAGAGTGTCTTTTTTGCACGATAATGAGATGACTGGTGTCTGGGAGCCCCTAGGTAGCTTTAGGGTGGGGGCTGGTCACCAGAAAGACCAAGCCAAGGTCACAGCTTGGAACTTTCAGGCCTGCCCCATCCTCTGGGGAGGGAAGAGGGGCCAGAGACTGAACTCATCATGGATCATGACTATGTGATGAAGGCTTCATAAACAATCCCAAAACTATGCAGTTTAGAAAGATTGTTGGTTGGTGAGCATATCCATGTGCCAGGATGGTGATGCACCCTAATTTCATGGGGACAGAAGCCCCTGAATTTGGGACCTTTCTGGACTTTGCCTTTTTTGAGTCTTCATCTAGTTGTTTACCTACATCCTTTATAATAAACCAGTAAACATAAATGTTTCCCTGAGTTCTGTGAGCCATTATAAAAAAAAATCAATGAATCTGAAGAGGGGTTGTGGGAACTCCCTATTTATAGTTGGTTGGTCGGAAGTACAGATTGAAAATGGCACCAATGAAAGGGTATCTCGCCACGACCCTCCTTACCCAGAACGACTCAGGAGACACCGCCCACGCAAGAGACTTTATTGTCTGAAGGAGAGAGTGGCTGGCCCAGATGGGGGTGGGGAGAGAGAGAGAGAGAGAGAGAGAGAGAGAGAGAGAGAGAGAGAGAGTGAGCAGCAGAGAGAGCAGTGGGACAGAGAGAGCAGAGAGAGAGAGACAGAGCAGGGAGAGCAGGGGGACAGAGAGACAGAGACAGAGAGAGAGAGTAACTTAAGCATGTACAGGTTTTAACTACTAATTAAATTGTGCACACACATTAACATAATAGGAATACAGTTACATAACCAAAGCAGATCTATAATTACCAGCCATCTCCAGTGAAGCCAAGAAAACCAGTTAGGCATCCTAGGCATTTGTGAAAATTTGTCTATGATATGATGGATATTGTCCAACTGTACTTGAACAGTCTGAGAGAAATCAGACAAATTAAAACAACCCATTCCTGGGAACTGTTCACATCCCATATGTTCTTTTAACAGTAGAGTCTGTAGTCATAAGATTTTGGAGCACTACAACCTGCACTTCTCCTAATTCTTGGTTGAGTTCCAACAGTATAGATCCAGTCAAATTTGTTGCTTTAATGAAAGCACAGGCCAGCTTAGATATCTCCTTCTTCATTCCAATGACTTAGCCTTTCTTTTTAATCTTCAGTCCTTTCTCTCCCTTTATCCATACATGAAATATTAATATTCAGATTCAATATCTCACATTCCCCTTCCTCTATGTAATCTAACACATTCCCATTGTTTAACTCCCATTTCTATGTTGATGAAACCAAAATTCCTAGATCTATCCAAAGCATCCCCCCAGACCAGTATATTTGATTGGTTATTATCACTCTTTACAGTGCTTCAGTCTGTCACCTATTTATGTGTACTGAGCACGTTTGCATCTCTGATCTTACCATCTTAGAAATGACACAAGAGGTGTTCTAAACAGAATTATCCCATATTAATGTGGAAAACTAAGAAATAGATTCGTCAATACTATTTGAAAAAAGTTTGAAAGGTACCATAGCTCTGGGCAGAGAGAATTCCCAGCTCCAGGCAAGTTCACTATGGATTCAGTGAGACTGAATAACAATGGAACATTGTGGGTAAAAAGATGATCATACCAAGCTTTATTCTCACGGCAGGTGGTCAAGTGCTAGGTTCCTGGCCACCTCCCCCTCTGCCACCAGCTCAGCCTCTGGTTTCCAGGTTCCCTTCTCTCCTGTTCTCTTGCTTTCTTCTCTAGGCATTACTCTCCTGCTTCCCTCTGCTCTTAGCACCAGGCAGAACTCTTCTTATATCAATACCAACATTAATGGCTTTTTGCCAGTGTTATACAAGTATGTGCCTGTGCAGAAGGCTAAGAATTACCTCACATATACAATCAATGCGATTAGGATCAGGTGAAAATCCTGGCCATGGAATTTCCATTTTCCGTACAAGCACTAAGCAGATGACTTGAAATTAACAGAGTGAAAACTACTATAGTGAATTGTTGAAAAAGGCCAGGAAGGGTTCTGAGGGTAAACCAAGTTCAGAGACAAAGAATATAAAGGAGGGGAGAGTGCCCAAAGGCAGCCTATATAGCAATTTCTTGAAGGCTATTCAGAGAGGTAACACTAGACCTTTTTCTCTTTTTTGACATCATCAGATTCAGCTCTTTCCCAACTATGCTTGAGTCAAATTGTGAACTTCATAGGAATTTACAATTATACAGAAGCTGAACCTGGGTCTTGGCCCTGAGAGAAAGAGCAAAGAATCCTCATGGCTAGAAGATGAGGTAGTTGCACTGAAGTGGCTGCCAAAACCAAATTCCATCCCTCTGCACAATAACTGGAGGGACAATATAGTAAACAGGTACCTTATATTTGAAACAATAGAGAATCCTAAGATTCACAACTTACATATGGGAATGCAATATCATCAAATAGGGCAAACACATTCAACAACAGAAAAATTAGCAACTGCAAAAATAGTTAATAGCACAAAGAGAGGAAAATTATAAGAATAATTGCTATCCTCAGATGTATAAATGAAGACAGATAAACACTGTGTCACTTAGATTTCATTGGCATCAGGTCACTGAAACAAACTGGTTAATTTTAAAAAGAAATTTATCAGCAATATATGAAGAAGCTCATAGAATGAACATGAGACTAGAGACCCAGGGTTAGAAATGGGACAAGAACCAGAACAAGGGCAAGGGCAGGGACCAGGCTGTAGCAATCATTCTTCTGCAGAGAAGGGACATTCAAGTGAACATACTCTGCACCTCACCCACTCCACCCCCTCGCTCTGGGAAACCACTAATCACTTCTCAGTGTCTGTGAGCCTACTGCTGTTTGTTCATTCTGACAAACTACTACATTCTTAAATGATCTGGTGTATGTGGGGAAGCTGGGGTTCCTATGGCCAGGATCCTCACTGAACTTAAACCACCTGTTGATGTAACTGGCCTGTTGTTAGGCTACCACTTCCACACCTTTAGACAATAAGCTATTATTGTGCTGTATAGAGAGCTCGGCCCAGTGCTCTGGGAAGAAGGAAGAGACACTAGTGCTCGACCTACCTGCCGGGAGAACAAGCCGGGTAATAAACCCTTTCACCCCAAAGAACGTTTTGCCATCAATTTTCCTTGGTCACATTGAATTCATAGTGAACTTGCCTGGGGCTGAAACCCATTGGCAAGAAAATTGGCATAGTCAGCAGGGTTCATTATTGATCAAGGAAAAAGACAGGCTGCCCTTATGGGAGGGGTGCTTCAGTGGGCTGCCCCTGTGAATGGGGAGACAGTGGATTGTCCCCCAATGGGTATGTGGTCTGAGGTGGCTTGCCTCCTAGAGGGCTGGGCCCCAACCCAGGACTGGAGGCAAGTGGAAATAACACCTGAGGCAGTAGGGGTGGCCCTTGGTATAGTAAGTAGGTCTTTTGAGAGTCCCCCCGAGTGCCCATGAGGCAGCGGGGACTGTGGGTTGGCTTTTTCTCACAGTATTAAAAAAGTCTACAGAAGAGAAGTACATGCTCCTGAAAGAGACCCAAGAAATGGTGGCATGAGAATGCGAGCTGCAAACTGCTGTGGATTCTCTGAAGAAGAAAATGGCATTGATGCGAGAGGAGGCAGCACGAGAATGCCGGCAGCAAGGTGTCATAGGAGAGGTTAAAGATTCCTTACAGAATGAGATGGCAGTGCTACCAGGTGCTCTGAAGGAGAAAAAGGCCATCAAGGAAAATGACAAACTGCTGAGGGAAGCACAGGTAGAGGTGGCATGAGAACACCAGCTATGAAGCATTGAGGTAAAAGTAAGAGAGCTGCTGAAGATGGAGCTGGCATTGCTGCGAGACACTGTAGAAAAGGTAAAGGTTGTAGCAGAGGAGGCACTCTGGGGAGGGGAGAGAAAGGTGCCACCAGCCCTGGAAATGGAGGAGCTGGGGAAGGATGAAGGGGTGGTGCCAGAGGCACTGACCCCTCTTGTATTGAAAGCAAGCTCAGTGATTGTAAAGAAAATAAAGACCTAGCAGCTGAAAGTTCCCCAATGAGAGGAGCAGCCCTCTCCCCAGGTCATGGAGCACTCTATGGTCTGCCCCTGTACTCAGGCTGAGCTGGTGGATTTTGGCAGAAGCTCTTGGAGTCAATATCAGCTTGGGACTTAGCAGTGGATGGAATTGTTCTGTCAGGATCACAGGTGGGAAAGCTGGCTTCCCTGATAATGCTTCCACCTTGAGGTCCATCAGACCTCAGGGAGTCACTCCCTCCTCGATTGGCTTATGGATGCACTTTGTGCTGCGTGACCCAATCAGGGTGATCTACCATCTTCTCCCGTTAGATGGCAGATGTATGCTGAGCTTCAACAGGTGTTATGAAACTGGGCATAAGAAATGCCATCTATAGTCCAGAGAATTATGGCCCAGGTGAAGAGATTTTCACTACTGGGATGAGAAATAGTGTGCTTCAAACAGCTCCCAAATCCCTCTTTGGTCTCTAGTGGCCATTCTTTCCCCTCACTTAGGGCATCCCATGAGTGAGGTGACATACAGTAGCTGACTTAGGAGAGGCTGAAGCAATGAGAACCTGGAAAGAAATAAGTTCTGATACTCATAGGAAGAATTTAAAGGGCCCCTTGAAGGTTATGAGGACCCAGATATGGGTTGATTTAATATGGGCAGAAGCAGATTAGATGGGAAGTCAAATAGGATCTTACTAGAGCTGAGCAGCTGAAGATGATGCCAGGGTTCTTGTTCATGAAGCTGAAGAATGAGCTTCACAAACACTCAAGGTAGGAGAGCAAGGTACAGGCTTTTATTTAGAGATAAAGTGAAAGGACAGAGCTCCCAGCTCACTCCAGGAGGGAACAAGAGAGTCCCGGGCGGTGCGTAGCCTAGGAGTTTTATAGGCAGTTGAGGATTTTTCAAAAACATGTAAAAAAGCTTAGGGATGTGGACTTATTAAGTGGTCCTAAGATATTTAGAATTAACCTGATACAAGTAAATTCCTGCTCTGATGATTTCTCCCTGAGGCACCAGCATCCTGGTCTGGGGGCAGATGAAACAAGGCCACCTGCTCAGCCCCAAAGGTGGGCTGAGGCGTTGTTTGCTAAAGAGTAAGTTAAGTGCAATCTTATCTTTAAGGTGGAATCCTTCTTGCCTTTTACTGTGTTATGGCTGGGCTTGCATGCTAAATTAATTTAACCAGTTTGCAAAATCACTTCATCAGATCTGAAGGAGGAAAGACAGCACATAGGCCTGGGCCTTTTAGCATGTTAGAGTGAAACATGTGCTACTCTTTATCAAAGATATTAACTGATCTGCTGAAGGATGACTCTAGAGCTGAATGTTCAACACAGAGTTTTAGTAGAGGGTTTCCTTGCATGTAGTTACATTGCTCTGACTGAAAATATCCTGCCTTGCTTTTTCTGGAGGCCCTCACCCTATTCTGACTACACCCACAGTTCCTGTCTCAAAACCAGAGCAGCAGTTCCAGCCATTAAGATCGAAGAGGCAGAGGTCAGAGACAGATCCACGAGTCCAGCCTTTGTGTTTGCAAGACTTCCTGCTGGAGATCAAGCCAACCTCAGTAGAGCCCACACAGGAAGGTGACTGGGGAAAACAGTTTGACTGAGGGGAAGATCAAGGTATGTTCCAGGTTCCTGGGGTACTAGAGGCCACATGTTGAAATAGCTATCCATTGGTCCCCAGTGAACATACAACAGGTCCTGGCTCTGGTGGGCACAGGGGCTGAATGTTCACTGATTCATGGTAACCCTGAGTAGTTCCCTGGGACCCCAACTATCATAGAATGATACGGGAGTCAGGCTATCAGAGTCAAACAAGCCCAAATCCCTTTGGCAATAGGGCATCTATTCCAAAAAGAGTATACTGTGTACATATCTCTTTTCCCTGAGTATATTTTGGGGATTGATATCCTGCAGGGTCTATGGTTGCAGACCACTGCTGGTGAGTTCAGACTGAGAGTACGTGTAGTGAAGGCAGTTCTGAGGAGACATGCTAGGCACCCACCCATAGCTTTGTCTGTGCCTCAGCGGGTGGCTAATACCAAAGAATACAAACTGTCTGGAGGGCATAAAGAGATTGGAGAAACTCTCCAGGAGCTGGAAAAGGTGGGTATTATAAAGCCCACCCATAGTCCTTTTAATTCCCCAGTGTGGCCAGTGAAAAAGCCAGATGGTTCCTGGCGTATGACTGTGGATTACAGAGAACTGAATGAAGTCATACCCCCTATGCCTGCTGCTGTCCCCTCTATTGCAGGCCTGATGGACACCCTCAGCCATGAACTAGGAACATACCAATATGTGGTAGATCTGGCTAATGCCTTCTTTTCCACTGACATCGAGCAGGAAAGTCAGGAACAGTTTGCCTTCACATGGGAAGGACGGCAATGGACTTTCACTGTCCTTCCACAGGAATACCTCCATAGCCCCACCATCTGTCACAGACTTGTAGCCCAGGACTTGGCTACATGGGAGAAACTGCTAAAGGTGCATCTGTACCATCATATTGAAGATGTCATGCTCATGTCTGATTCTCTTTCAGATCTAGTAGGTGCAGCTCCTAGACTGCTGCAACATCTACAGGAGAAAAGATGGGCTGTGAACAGTACCAAGATTCAGGGACCTGGTTTGTCTGTCAAATTCTTGGGAGTTGTCTGGTCAGGGAAGACCAAAGTTTTATACCAGAAGCAGTTATAATAAAGTCCAGGCCTTTCCTACACCTACAACTGTAGTGTTGCTACAGGAGTTTTTGGGTCTTTTAGACTATTGGAGAGTGTTGATCCTGCACTTGGCACAAATTCTGAAACCCTTATGCCAGTTGGTATAAAAGGGCATCAGGTGGGACTGGGATGAGACATGTGCATCTGTCTTTACTACAGCAAAACAGGCAGTCAAGGCCATGCAGACCTTCAGTGTAATAGACCCATCAAGGCCCTGTGAACTGGATGTTCATGTGACTGAAGATGGTTATGGCTGGGGTCTCTGACAGCGGTTTGAATGAACTCGCCAACCTATTGGATTCTGTTCACAGTAGTATATCCTGAACAGCCAGAAGGTAGGAGCATCTTACCAGGGAGTTTTATTTTATCATTATGGCCAGTGCATGCACCTCCAGTAGCACTGTATATAGACCCTTCAGTAACCCCCATGGGGAAAGGAGTAAGTTTGTTATACTAGACCTGAAAGGGACCCCCTTCCTGCTACAGTCCTATCACAGGACCACTCTCTTGCATGCATCCTACCTGATGGACAAGATTTGACTATGTTGGTGTCATTAAAACATGTATCTTATTGCCACTAAGTTCTTTGTGGATTGGGAACTTCCTCTCGCTTGAAGATTACTATAATTTTTTTTTATTAGGAATCTCCTCTGGCTTGAGGCTTATTATAATTTTGTTACTTGTAACAAAATCTTGTTGTATCTTAATTTTTGTTACTATCTCTAAGTTGTTGTTATCCTCTGTTACTGTTGTGAAATCTGGTTACAGTTCTCCAGCTTTCTCACGCAGGGACCATTGTGGAAGATTGAAAGCATGTAGATTGTAAGGCAAGAATCCTGGAGGGGTGGAGTGTGGGGAAGTTGGGGTTCCTATGGCCAGGATCCTCACTGGACTTAAACCACCTGATGATGTAACTGGCCTGTTGCTAGGCTACCACCTCCACACCTTTAGGCAATAAGCTATTATTGCGCTGTATAGGGAGCTCGGCCCAGTGCTCTGGGTAGACACATCCACGAGTGCTCAACTGACCGTGGGGAAGAACAAGCCAGGTAATTAACCCTTTCACCCCGAAGAATGTTTTGCTGTCAATTTCTTTGGTCACATTGAATCCATAGCGAACTTCATTCGCATTTAAGTGTACTTAAAGAAAATGCTCTGCTTTTGTTGGATATTGTGTTCTATATGGCACAGTATTGCTGTAAATTTATTAATGGTGTGGTTCATTTTCTCCTACATTAAAATTTATGAATCAGAGGAGTAATTAAGAGTAGGGGACCGGCATAGTTTTGAATCTTTGATTTCATTTCTCTGTGTATTCTCCTGTGCCACATTTTCTCCTTTATGAGTTGTTTTCATATGTGATACATTTCTTGTACAATCTGACTTTTTACTCTTTCATTTTGAAATAGATTTTGTACTTTAAGAAGTAAGGTCCATGAGAAAATTAGCCTACTAGTATGATCTAAACCAGAAATGTTTGGCTAAGTTCAGTAGCAGGAGTGATCAACTCATCAGTTATATGATGTTATAATTTCATACCTAAAATTTGTTTTTTGTTTTAGCAAAGTTTGTCTTGAAAATGACCTTCCTTAAATGAACACTTTTTAAAACTTTGTAGAAATATTTATTTGAATTCTATAAATCTTGTATTTCACTCTCAAGACTAATTATTTTGTTTGACATGTGTTTGTGTTAAAACATGTATTTGGGTCTGAGAAAAAAAATAAGTTCATTTTATTTTAAATGTTAACTTAGTCTAGTAATACCAATCTAAATCTCATATTTGTTGTTAAGACAAAGGATGTTACTAGCTGAGATGCGGTTTTTCCCAGGATCTGTCTTGGAGGCGAGGAACAATGAAGCAACAGACAAAGAGTCTGGAGCAACCAGCAAAGCTTTTAATGAGGAATGAAAAGAAAATACATCCTGCTAATCAGGTGGGGCTCCAAGAGAGGATGTGTCAGGGCTGCAGTGTCTAGGGTTTGTAAGCATGGAGAGATTTACATGATGGGCCGGGGAGCTGTTGCTGGTGGGGGCTGTTGCCAGGGTGGAGCTGGGTTCAAAAAAAAAAACTTCCTTGTTTTTCAGACTCAATTTTTCAGATGTCCAGGTTGTGGATTTTTGTTTCCTGCAAAGCCTTCAGCCTAGGTCCCTCCTGACTACAACTTACAGGGGCCTGGAAACTTGCAGGAGCCTTGAACTCTCTCTGCATGTCCCACTCACACCTGCCTCAAGGAGAGTAAAGAGTAATCCCTAATAAAGAAGAATACTATCTTTCTTTCCATCTTCTACCAGAAAATAAAAATAAGTCATTCTCATTTTCCCCCCCGAAATATAGAAAGTGTCATAATTCCAGAAATTATAGTTAATTATAGTTGACTCCAGTATTTTAATATTAAATGAGTTTCCATAATGAAAGTCTCAATAGAACATCAAATACTTTAGAAAGTTAACAGTGATATGAAAAGAATGGATTATTTTAATAGGGCAATTAAAGCATACAAGGTTTTTTGAAAAAAGTAAATACCTTTTAAGGTACAGTTGTAAAGCATGCTATCTCAGGAATTCCTTTCTCCTGTCTTCATCTGGATAACTACTAATAATTGTCACTCAAGATTGTCCTCAGTATCAAACTATCAAGAAAGAACTTATCAAGTCTGCCTTAGAAACCTGAATTGAACACCCTGATTCATGGCCCCATATTTAACTTGGCATACATCTACCATAAAATTTATCTTGTACTGTCATTATTTATATAATTGTTTTTACCACTACATTGTAGAGAGAAGGGATTATATATCTTTTTTTGGATTTTTTTTTAAAGTATAGTTGATACACAGTCTTATATTGGTTTCAAGTAAACAAGTGGTTCAACAGTTACATACTCTATTGTCTTCACCCCGAGTAGTGCAGCTACTGTCAATCTAGGAAGATGTTACAGAACCATAGGCTATGTTCTGCATACTATACTACTATCCCTGTGACCAATTTATGTTATGTTTGAGATTTGTGTGCTTCTTTATTCTCCTCACCCACCCCAACCACCTACTTAGAAGGAATTATATCTTTAATTCCATATCCCAGTACCAATCTCAGTAAGTATTTTTAAAATAATTGAATGGAAAGTATAAACATCTTGAATTTTTTATTTGCTTCCGTTACTAAGAACAGGGAAGCATTAGATAATCTTGAATTTTCAAAGTTATTACTCTATCAGATTTACACTTTTGAAAAATCTTGTTAGTAAAAGTAGAGCTGAAGAATGCTAAAAGATCATGGAAGAACATGGATTTAACGACCTGGGTATTTAACTTATTAATTAATATTGGCTTCTATGAATGGAAATAATAAAATTTACCTCTCAGGATTTTTGTGTGGATGAAATAAAGTGTTGAATATAGAAAGTATATGTAAATTATTGTGAAATAAGATATTACTGAATTTAATAATAGTTATATAAATCTAGAAGAATTTAGTTATTCCTTAAGGCAATTTGTACAAGAAGTACAAATGTATTATATTTATTATTTAATATAGAGCTTTCCCTTTTGGCCTGAATTCTGTATTTGACAATTCTCTTTCCATTTCTGAAATTTAATTATTAGATTATTACAGGGCATTATTAGAGTTCCGGATAGTGAAGCAGCATCATACAGGAAATTGGCAATAATTGTTAGAGAAATGAAGGCTAATTACTATACTCCTCACATTTAGCAGAATGTTGAAAGCTCTGACAAAACAAATTAGGAGATTTTCTCATCACCACGGCAACAATTTTCAAGTTTGTTTTGCTTTTCTGAAAATATAACCAGTCAAGCACAGTTAATTTAACTTGAGCAGAGTGAAAAATTGATTTTTTTTTTAGTGATGCAATTAGGCTTAAAGAAATCAAGTTAAATAATGATAAGCACAGTTTAATTTGTTTACAAACCTTTAGGAACTTTATTTTGAATTATAACAAACAAGGAGTAGACTATAAAATAAGGAAAATGATTCGGTTGATGGGATGTCTTATTTTTGTTTGTATCATTCATTTGAAACAAAGATGGTTGGTATACATTAGTAACATCCTTTGTTTATAGTGTGAGCTCAAAAAGTGCTTGATGACTATTTCCCATCTATTAGTGACTCACTTAAGGGAATTCATTCATCTTACTTAAAATAAGTATGCAATTTCTTAAAGAAATCTATATACTCCAAACAAAAATTAGGAATATCTAACAGTATCTTTGAAATAAATAATATTCAAATTCTATTAATAACATAATCAGTAACATAATCAGTAACTATAAACAAATAGCAAAAATTGAACATGAATGATATTTGAGCTAAAAAACTACTTTCATGGAAAATTTGTATGTGTGTCATGGCACTTCAGTCTTAAATTATTTGAGAAAAAGTAAAATATTGACCATATTTCTGATAACACAGTTATTTATCTCATCTATGTTCACCAAGATTCTCTTCATTCAGTCTTTGGTTCAAATGTCTTCTCCCTAGAGGCCTTTCCTGATTATACCTTCCCAAATGCCCCTCCCCCCACACTCCAGGTACTCTCTCATTAACTTGTTAAATGTCTTCATCCACTTACCATAATCTGTTAGTATATAGTTTCATTAGGGCAGGGGCCAGAAATTAATAAAAGTTATAGAATGCATGAGTGAATTTATGAATATGATGACTTATAATTATAGTATTTGAGTATGTGCATCTTCCCATCCTCTGAATAAGCAAATCAAATATTAGTGGTATTTATTGAGTGCCTTCTATGGGCTTGAGACAGTTACAGAGGTATGTGGAATATGAAATATTTTTACCTTTTATGTCCTGGTTATGAAATATACTAGTGAGACACAGGAAATTATAGCAAAAAATAGAAAATAGCCTAAAACTTCAGTGTTTAAGAAGAAGTTCATGGAGAGAAATCAGTGAGCTCTAGTTCAATCACTGAAGGCTTCATGGAGAGTTTCAGGCATCCTCAAGACCATAAACCATGAGTGTATTTTGTCTTCTTTTATATGAGCACTCAGAAATTTGAAGAGAATTAGGACTCTAGTTCTATTTTAAGGTACACATTCTTAGTTTATTAGGCCAAATTCCTTCAGATAAGTAAATAAAATTGGAAAGATAGCTTAGAATACATAATTCTCTGCTATGGTGTACTATGCTGAAGTCATTTGAACTCTCCATGATCATATTCCATTGCCTTATTTATCCTGGACTCATGAAGGCCCAGCAGCAAACAAATGATACATTTTGATGGCACTAGTACTGCAGGTCCAGGCTTAATGATGGAAACTATGGTTACTGCACAGTCCCTACAGTCTCAAGGGAGTACACAGTACCACACATCTTTCAACTGGTCCTAGATTTCATTTTCTTAGTACTAGTTAGTCAATATTAAGCCTTTGATAACTCACTTTATCAATAGATCACAGAGCAATTCATACATTACTTACTGGCTTTAAATCATGGAAAATACCTAGAAATACATTCAATGGTGGCTTTTAACCAGTCACATATACTTTTACCAATAATGAAAGGAGTTCACGTTTCAATGAATAACAGCAAAATATCCTATCAGAATTATTAAATGCCAGATACAGACTCTCAGAACAAATATTTTTATTCAAAATTATTTAAAATTTATAAATTTTATATATTCATATTAAATTGGAGTAGCCTCCAATTCAATCAGATTAGTTACTCTTTGAGTTCAATTGATTATTCACTGGGAATTATAATGTTCTGAAAAAGGTACAGAAGCAAATTAGACAATCTGGTTGATGATCAAATAAGATACTTCATTTACTGAAAAATCTATTCCTTCATATAGTTCTATGGATTTTGTATTTGACGTGCTTCAGTATTTATAACATGCTTTTGTTATGCATTGGTGGCAGCAATGTTGTTTTTCTCATTCGAGAGCCTTAAACACTAATGGATTCATTTGAAATGGATGGCTGGCATGCAAAATTAGGCTATCATAATGAAAAATGTAAATTCAAGCTTTTTCACATTTCAGTATAGTGAACTTTCTTCTGGAATATAGCATAATCAAAATATTATGAATTTCAGGGTCAGACCAGACATCAAATCCTGACTCTGTCACTTACTTCCTGTATGACTATCATTAAGAAACTTCACTTCTCTGGGATTCAGTTTCATTGTTTATACAACAAAATAAAGGTAAAAAGAATAATACCTGTCATTAAGGTGCTATGAAGGCTGTAAGACCTTGGCATAAATGAAGCCCTAGGAATGTTTCCTAGCACTTTTTACCTTCAGACTCAACTCTACGATTGCCTCATGAACCCAACATGATATAATACAAAGAATTTTAGACAGGGAGAGGTGACATTTTGTCTATGCTGTTACAGTTTGGTCTAAACAAATACATTCTGGATTTCAGTTGCCTAATTTGTCAGTAACAACCCATGCCTTTCAGCCTCATTCTTCATTTTCCAGCTTCATCCATAGAGGGTGCTGGGAGGACACTGGAAGTGAAAGGGGAGCTTCCTCCTGTTTCCAGGGTGTGCTTACTGCCAGCAGGCTCCTTGAGGGCAGAGCATGGGGAACCTTCAAGATATCCTTGACCGAGAGGGTAGATTTCCAGGAAAATCCACCAGTGCAGTACCTCTGAGTGTCCCCACTATCCACTGGACTACCCAGCACCCTTTCCAGTGATGTCCGGATTCTAGCCCTAGAGGGGGCTCTAGGGCTCTTCCATGCTGGTTCCCTCCTTGGGGGCTCTGCCTTAGCACTAGAGCTAGCACTGCTCTCTATCATTTGTTCTTGTGTTGCTTAGTGTTCTGAGTTTTATGTTTTGCCCCTGAGGAGTCTGCTTATATCATTAAATTTCTTTGTATTAAATATCACATGTTCAAATTCTACCTTCTGGATAATACACTGAGCAAATGATTAGGTTTCATTAGATCATCAATACTTTTTTATTTTTTAATAATTTTTAGTTATGATATTCAATGACATTTAATGGGATATACTGCTATTTGTTTTTGCAGAAGGGTGCCTCATGGACATAACCTTAGGAATACCTGGTCTAAGCATAGGTTATTTTGTTGTGCTGATGGGAGTAACATGAAGCTAAAGACCCAAGAGAAAAGGGATAGGAATAAGATAAAAAACAGAGCTCCAAGGGCTGAAACAAAGATGATTCTTTTTCAGAATTAGTCCAAATGGTTTACACTGATAGTCCCAAACAACAGTAGTTGAAATTATCACCTGGGAAATATTTGAATAACAAAGGTGTTTAAATCTTAACCCAGTCTGATCAAATCAACATGTCTGGGATTGGGAATTGGCCTATGTATTTTGAAAACTCTTTAGGTAAATCTCATGTATTACTCCCTCCACATTGCCATATATAAATTAATTTATAAGAAACTGTTCATTGAGTACCTGTTATGTACAAGAGGCAGTGTTAGCACTGTAGGGTGAACCAGACTTTCACAAGGCTTCTGTACTCCAGGAGCTTGTTGTCTACTGAAAGAGAAAGAAAGTACACGTTTAACTAATACAAAATCTTCCAACTATATTCCAGACATCATGCTAAACAATTTACTTATATGTCTCCTTTAATCTTGAAAATCCAGTGAGGTAAGTAAAATCATTACAACATTTTATAGAGAAGGAAACTGAAGCTCACAAATAAATATTTCTCATTAGAGATACACATAAAGCATTATTAGTGTGGTAGGAAGCCAAGGAGACAGTTTCTGTTGAGGCTCCAGGAATGTAGAAGAATCACAAGGTGCTTGCATGTTATGAAAAAATATAACAATGTATTCCCACCCACCTGGACTCAGTGGTAGGGAACAGCTTGTTGATCATAGTTTAATCATAGCCATGGAAGCCCATTAGTTTATAAATACAGTATCTGGGTAACCTTTACAGGGATAGATTAAAATATAACTGACATCCTGAATATATGTATAGTGACCTAACAGCTCTCACTGCAATGATTCCTGGGTGTACACTCCCCCCTAACCTTGTAGTGACTGCATCCAGCTTGGCCCTGCTGCACTTGGAGCTTGGCCTTTGGATAGGAATCCGCTGAGCCAGTGCAGCACTAATAAATGCTGCTTCTCGCCTAATGTCTCCGTGTCCTGACTCTTTGTTCATGGTTCCCGCAGTTCCTGCAGCATTAGAATACAAATGAAGACCAGAGAAAGTCCTTAATAGGAAGGGGCGCTGAAGCTGGAGCACTGATTTTCCGAGTTTTCAAATAGTTTCTTCTAAGAAATGGGAAACTTATTTGAAACCAGGCTTCTTGTTATTTGTCTTTTCTTTTTTTTAAATTCTGAAATATTTTGTTTTATTTAATTATTTACTCTTCTTGATCTTTTGCACCTTAAATATAGTCATAGATCAAAGATTTAAAACCCAAATGATGACTGGGACAGCGCAGATAACTTAAATGGCTGTAGGAGACTGGGTATAAACCCAAGAGTGAGTGAGAGATGGGGATGGGATGGGAGTATGTGTGGAATGTGTAGTCTTGGTTGAATTGTTAGGCAGAAAAATAGATATGAGCAGGGTGGAAAGAGAACAAGGTCAGTAAAGCCCCAAGAAAGGACTCAGCTAAGCAGTTAAAACTAGAAAGCCAAAAAAGACTCAGAATTAGATTAATCAGGTAAAGGTCAAAAGGTCAAGAGCAACTTGGCCTTGAATGTTTGAATATTCCCCAGATTAGGAAAAGTATCTGAGCCAGCCCATGTCTTCATTGTGCCAATTAGATCATTGTAAGATTTACTCTAGCCTGCTAAAAGGCCCACCTATAAACAGCATAATAAAGAGAGGGAAATCCCACCTTAAAGCCAAAATTACATTTTGAGAAAAAACCCAGGAAGTTTAAGAAGAAAGATTCTTAACATACTCTTTAACAAACAACAAATAACTCTGCCCACCTTGGAGGAAGGGCAGACAGTCTTGATTGATAGACTAATTTTGCAGAATTACCTAGAGGGCTGACTGATAAGAAACTTAATGTCTTATCAAAGATACTTGAGACCCTTAACAAATCCACACCCCTAGCCCTTTGTCAGATTCCTGAAAAACCCTTGAAAGGCGAAGTCCCCAACCTCTCAGGGTGCTCCTCTCTTTGAGGGCATCTGCACTTTCTCCTAAGTAACTTTAAGTAAAACTTTTACTCTGCCTCACTACTGTGTCTCTGCCCTTCAATTCTTTGTTGTAGCAGGGACAAGAACCAAGGAAAATACACAACGCCTCTCACCCAAAATACTGATTCTAAAATACAAATGTATTTAAGTATACTGTCGGGTGTAACTCTGGGGGAAAATCCTGGGGCAAAATACCTCTAAAACCAAAGTCAGTCAAAGGGAAAAATAAAGTTAAGAAACCCATTTATTTCTTACAAACAGTCATCCTGTCTCTCTCTTGACCAGGCTGCAGCAGAGAAAGAGAGCTCCACCCAACCTCTCTGGTCCAAATAAACCCTTGCACGCCCTTGTAATTACCTATTCAAATGTAGATGGGCTAAATCTCTCTACCCCTTTGGAAACACCTATTGATATGCAGATGTACCAAAGCCATGTGAGAGATTCTGGAAATACTACAGTTTTACCCACAGGGGCTATACAGAAACTGTCCACTGACAGGTCCCAAGTTCCCAGGCCTATTTGACTGCAAAGGGTTGTTTATAGAACTTCATTTCAGGTAACCATTTACCAAGATCAAAATCAACTTTTTGTTTTCATTTTAAATTTCAGCTATTTGTGGGTTTCTGCCATGTGACATGCTTATGTGATAGTCTGCAGTGGGGAAAGGGAATGAGATGTGGCTTTGGGGTGTGGAGGAATCAGAATTACAAGAAGATTTATAAGAACTAAGTTTGGTCTGGATGTTCCCCTTTATTGAGGATTTTCTCTTCTCATTTATAAAACCACTCAATGGTGGGGAAGATATTCATATGTAGTTCTATCTGATTCTAAGGCCATATTCTACTCACTAAGCGAGCATGAGGTTATTTATTGAAAGTTCTTTGTAGATTGAGAAAAGAACAAACACAGATTACAATTTATAAAAAATATCAATAAGTCTAAGACAGAGAAATATGAGAGGCACACACAGGTCCAAGAAGGCAGAGGTTTTTAGGTTGGAAAAAACCAAGAGAAGCTTCAAGAAGCTGATGGCCTCAGAAATGGGTGTTGAAGGATGAATCAGCTTTAATAGGTGTAGTTTGGTTGGAATTAAAGGCAGAATGAACATAAAAATGGACTGAAGAATGAATGTCTAGATGAATCTCAGGGAACAGGAAATAGTACAATTTATTTCAAACTTATGGTATGTATCAGGAAAAGAAGATAAAACTGATGCTGGGGTTCTTGTTTGTGGAGTTGAAGAATGAACTTCGTCAACACTCAAGGTAGGAAAGCAAGCAAGAGGCTTTTATTTTTAGAGATAAAGTGAGAGGACAGAGCTCCTGGATCATGCCAGTAGGGGACAAGAAAGTCTGTAGTTGTGTGTTGTCTAGGGGATTTATAAGCGGTTGAGGATTTTTAGGAATGTGATAAAGGGCTATGGTGTGGACTTGTTAAGTGGTCTGAGAATATTCATCCTTGATGAGACATTGAGTTTCTTTTCTCATCAGTCCTCCAGGTACTTCGGCAAAATTAACATAAGAAATTTACTGCTGATTCTTTCCCAGAATAATAGCTTCTTGATCTGGGAGCATATCATTCAAGACTGCCTGCTCTGTCCTCAAGGTGGGCTGAGTTATTGTCTGTTTGCTAAAGAGTGTGTTAAGAACCATATTTCTTAATTTCTTGGGCTCTAAAAGGCAATCTTATCTTTAAGATGGAATCCTTCTTGCTTTTACTATGTTGTTTATGGCTGGACTCGCTTGCTAACTTAATTGCCCAGGTTGCAAATTACTTGATTATGTCTGAAGGAGGAAAAACAGCATGTAGGTCTGGGCCTTTTAGCATGCTATAGTGAATCTTGTAATGGCATGATTAACACAATAAAAACATGTACTATGCTGAGATACTTTTCTTTATCTGGGGAATATTCAAACATTCCAGGTCAAGTTACTCCTGGCTTTTTGAGCTTTAATTGATCTCACTGAAGAATGACTCCAGAGAATTAATGTGACTCTGACTTTTCTTAATGTTTAACACAGAGTTTTGGTAGGATTTCTTTGCATATTGTTACATTGCTCTGACTGTAGTTATCTTGCCTTGCTTTTTCTGGAGTCCCTCACCCTACTCTGTTTAAGTCCATGGTCCCTGTCTCAAAACCATACAGATGAACTGGAATCAAAATGCAGGCTGAGAAGTTTATGAACAGGAATGTAACATAGCTGGATCTACTCTTTAAGAAGGGCAATCAAATAATGGTGTCATTATATTGCAGCATTAAGAGTGCCTTAGGTGTGAGGTAAGTGAGGCCTGTGTCGGTATGCATGTGCGTGTGTCAGTGGGCCTGGAAAGACCCTCCAACAGATGCATTGGAAACAAAATCCAGGAGACTTAAAGCAAAATCCAGAGTCAGTGATACCTGCAAAATTCTGAGTTTAGTAATTAAGAACTCATTGAATTTAAGTAACAGAAAAGTTAAAAGAACATTTATTTGAGGGATGGAGGAGAAGATTCAGAGAAGCAAGTTGATGAGCTTTGTTACTGACTCTCTGAATTTGAAATACCACATAGAGATTCTCATAGGGGGCTAGAAATATACATGTGGATCCTAGATGGGGTAAGTAGAGTCATAGAAAGATGTGTGGGAGAGAGTCTTTAGTACAGAGGAACTGACTAAAATTATCACTACCTTTGGAATTACTGAAGTAAAACTGTAAAAAGAGATGGGTAATAAACTTTGGGAGTATACACATGTGGGTAAAATTGTAATATTTCCAGACTATCTCCCCTGGCCTTAGTGCATTTGCATATCCTCAGAGGTAGAGAGAAGCATGTCCATATCAATGGGTAATTATCTGGGCAAAGAGGGCTTATCTGTACCTGAGAGGTTAGGGGGAGATTTTGCTTGCTTCTGCCAGAGCAGGAAAGAGAGAAGGCCCGGAACTGCAGTTTGTAAGCAATAAACGGGTTTTAAACTTTATTTCTCCCTTTGACTGATTTCAGTTTTAGAGCTATTTTGCCCCGGGATTTCCTCTCCCCAGACTTACAACATGTTTAGGGATTTAGAGGAAGAATGGTAGCTACGGAGAACATGGAACCCTGCAGACTTGGAATGGGAGCAGGGGAACAGTGTGGTGTGATGAGACTGAAGTAGGAGAGAGATTAACATGAAGGCTTGGAGACCAGCTGTTACATTTGGTGACATTTGAAAACGCAGTTTTAACCATAGTAGAGGTGGAAACCAGATTGCAAAGGATTAAGTTTTATTGGTTTGTAGGGAATCAAAGGCTGGAAGAAGAGCCTGATCTTTCAAGAATTCTGAGACTGAAATGTAGAGAAGTAGGGCAGAAGCCTGAATCATTTGTCACATCCAGTGAAGATGCTTTTAACATAGGAATAATGTGGGTAAACTTACAACATTTCCAGAATCTCTTGCAGGGCGTTAATGCATCTCCATTTAATAGGTGTTTCCGAAGGGTGGAGAGAAGTAGTCCATCTCCATATCAGTGGGTAATTACAAGGGCCAGCGAGGGCACATCTGGACCTGAGAGGCTGGGTGTGTCGTGAGAGACATGGGTGGAGAGCAGAAGGGGATGACTGCTTGTAAGCAATGAACGGGTTTCTCCCACTTTACTTCTCCCATTGACTGATTTTGGTTTCAAAGCTATTTTGCACGGGGATTTTTCCCCCCAGAGTTACAAGTTACAAGTGATCTAGGTGTATTCAGGGACAGAGAGGCACTTTGTGGTAAATATTCTGCAGAAAAGGACCAAAGCAAGCACTTAGGTGAAGGATAGAGGAGGACATTCAGAACATAGCTTTCTGTGGATGAGGAAGTAACCTCCATCTCCTAGCCTTTTCTGAATTAGTTGATATTGACCTTGGTGAATTTACTTTAAAATTTAAAATTTAAATTTAAAATTGTTGACTTGCAGAATTTATTTTCTCCTCTCATGCTCTTTTTTTTTTTTGGTATCATTAATCTACAATTACATGAAGAACATTATGTTTACTAGGCTCCTCCCTTCACCAAGTCCCCCCCACAAACCCCATTACAGTCACTGTACATCAGTGTAGTAAGATGCTGTAGAATCACTACTTGTCTTCTCTGTGTTGCACAGCCCTCCCCGTGACCCCCTCCACATTACACATGCTATTTCGTAAGGCCCCCTTTCTTTTTCCCTGCCCTTATCCATCCATTCCCACCCATCCTCCCCAGTCCCTTTCCCTTTGGTAACTGTTAGTCCATTCTTGGGTTCTGTGATTCTGCTGCTGTTTTGTTCCTTCAGTTTTTCTTTGTTCTTATACTCCACATATGAGTGAAATCATTTGGTACTTGTCTCTCTCCACCCGGCTTATTTCACTGAGCATAATACCCTCTAGCTCCATCCATGTTGTTGCAAATGGTAGGATTTGTTTTCTTCTTATGGCTGAATAATATTCTGTTGTGTATATGTAACACATCTTCTTTATCCATTCATCTACTGATGGACATTTAGGTTGCTTCCATTTCTTGGCTATTGTAAATAGTGCTGTGATAAACATAGGGGTGCATCTGTCTTTTTCAAACTGGGCTGCTGCGTTCTTAGGATAAATTCTGAGAAGTGGAATTCCTGGGTCAAATGGTATTTCTATTTTGAGCATTTTGAGGAATCTCCATACTGCTTTCCACAATGGTTGAACTAATTTACATTCCCACCAGCAGTGTAGGAGGGTTTCCTTTTCTCCACAATATTGCCAACATTTGTTGTTGTTTGTCTTTTGGATGTTGGCAATCCTTACTGGTGTGAGGTGATATCACCTCTCATGCTCTTTTAACTTTTTTTTATAGAGAGAGAGAGATTCTAAGACGATAAAATATCTAGTAAACCCTAAAGGTCCAGTGGTACCCTCTAAACAGGCAGAGCCTATGTCGCTCCCTAGCTGGCACTTGGGACACTTACAAGCTGGTGCCTGATTCTCAGAAACTTCACAGCAGAGAATATAGTTTAGGAAACAGAGGTCAAGTAATGACAATGCTACTCTACTTGGAGGGTTCTTGGCAGAAATCCCCTTTTCTTAAAGCCTTGATGGCAAACCCATTGCTAAATATAAACTGTAAGTGCTTAAAAATGTACCTTCAGTGGATGCAGAAAGATGAATCAGTATTTTACTTAGCATACTTTTCCCCTCCTCAACCAAGTTCATATATTTAAAAAAAAAGAAACAACAAAAATCCTAATCATTCTGAACATGAACTTAGTGCCTTACTGGCTGTTTGGTGTGGCTATGAATTATGATGGCAGCACACCTTTATACTGATCTGAAAAACATCCTTGACAATAGTGGGAGACCTGAAATTACAGTCAAGCCTTTGACATTTCCTTCAGATCACTAGAGTGACACTAATGCTTGGTAATCAATGGCTAAACTATTGTGTTCTTAGAAACCTTCAGCTTTCCTGGAGGTTGCTCTCTTATCTAGTAAAGTCTATGGGTTAACTAGAGGTATGGATTAATTAGAGGGAGTTCTCTGTTTTTTTTATGGGCTTACCTTAGACCAGAGGAGCTGGTGTGTGTGTGTGTGTGTGTGTGTGTGTGTGTGTGTGTGTGTGTGTGTGTGTGACATTCACTCTATTAAAGTCATATAGTTTCTTTTAGTACACATTTGCCATTCTTCTAAGTGGGCCTCCCTCACAAAGGCAATAGAAAAACAGGAAGGTGGTGAGCAATGTTCTACAGAGAATCCCAGTGTTTATTTCATTGCTGCATTTTTAGGAAATCACTCATCAGACAGGCATGCTGTCACTCACCAATGTCAACTTGAATTTTCCCTTTCACTTGGGAGCCTTTGGGTGATGCTTCCCAGATAAGGAGATGGGATGGAAACCAAGAAGGAAGGCTCCTCACCAGATCTCAAGTGCTTGGGAGTAGGAGGGGTTGCAGGACAGCGTGTGGACATGAGGCAGCTCCTCTGTTGCATGTGTGTTACTGTCCTTATGGACGTGCCTCTTCTGTCTAGTTCAGGAGAGTTAGTTTTCCTGCCCCATCCTACCCTGGATGCCATAATTTTTCCACCCTTTATCTGTTTATTTTGATATTGTCAACTGCATCTTCTTTATGGGAACCTTACATATTGAGTCTTCTTTATCTTATATTTAAATCTCATGAGTTTTTCTTTTGGACTTTCATCAGAGGCTTTATTTTACAATTCCTTTTTAAGTCTACAGTTGAACTTTCAAAAGCTGCCACAACTCTGGCAGAATTTAAAACTAAAATTTGAAGGAACAAAAACTGTCTTAGTATTGAGTTCAGACCCATGTTATGGAGATCTAACCAAGATAATTAATAAAATAAGAGTTATTGTGTCTCCCATAACAAGAAGTCTAGAGGCACATGATCTAGGGTGATGTATTGGTGCTACATTTTTTCATACATTTTTCAGGCTTCTTCTCTCTTTTCTACTTTTTTTAGTGCACAGATTTATTTTCACGATCATCTGGTGGCAGCAAAATGGTGCAGCTACTTCTAATCTTATGTCTGTCATTCATTCGGGAGGAAAAGTAAAGAAATCACCAGGAGGAAGGAATGGTCTTATGCCAGGAAAACGGTTTTCTAAGAAACCCTTGCTACCTATTCACTGGCTAGATTGTGTCACGTGGCTGCCTCTCCATGTAAATGAGGCCAGAAATGCTAGATTCCAGGGGACCATTTTGCTATTACAAACAACCTCAAAGTCCTCTCCATAAACAAGGGATGAGTGGTAGTAAACAATAAAGCCAAAATCTTTTATAAGAACATCTCTCCCCCAAAACATTCTGTTCAAGGTTACTTAATAGATGAAATTCATAAGAATATAGAGAGAAATAATCAAATGAAGACAAGTAAGAGGTTTCAATTATATTACGTTATATTACATTGGGCAAGAAACTAGATTAGACCTATTAGAAATATATGAAAACATAGTGATATTTATTTATTAACCTAATTTGTGGCATATCACTTTTCTGTGACATATTTTGGTCTCTAGCCTGAGGGACTTCCCAGCTAAAACTACATTCTTTTGCCCTTGTACAGAATTTCCTCTAAATTCTTACTCATTTCCTTGAGTTCTGGACACAGGAGTTTTCAATAGTGGCATTCAAAATTAGAAAGCCCTTTTACCTGATTTAATTGGGATCAGTAATTGGTCCATGATTTAAAAGTGTTCATCAAAATAAAGAACATAAACATTATACATGATTTCTTAAAAACTATTTTTTAAGTTTTTTTTAACTGAGGCAAAGTATACATAACATAAAATTTACCATTTTAACCATTGTTAAATGTATAATGCAGTAGCATTAGATATACTTACAATGTTGTGCAACCATTACCACCATCCATTTCCAGAACTTTTTCATTATCCTAAGTGGAAAATCTGTACTCAATAAATAATAACTCCTTATGCCCCCTCAGTTAGTACATTTCCAAAGCTCATCCATGTTGAAGCACATATCAGAACTGTATTATTTTTTAAAGCTGAATACTGTTCCATTGTATATATATATACATATATATACCGCATTTTGTATATTCATGCATCTGTTGATGGACATTTGCATTGTTTCTACCTTTAGCCACTGTGAATAATGCTGCTATGCATGTGCAAATGTCTCTTTGAGTCTGTTTTCAATTATTTTAGGCATATACCTAGAAGTGAAATTACTGGATCATATGATAATTTTATGTTTAAGTTTTCAAGGAACTCACAAGTTGTTTGTCAGAGTCTGTACTCTTTTGCATTCTCACCAGCAATGCACAAGAGTTCCTTTTTTTCTACATCTTTTCCAAGACTTGTTTTCCACTTTTTGTTTCTACTAGTCATCCTAAGTAAGGTATATGAAATAGCTCATGGTTATGTTGATTTGCATTTGATTAATTACTGGTGATATTCAGCATCTTTTTTAGGTGCTTGTTACCTATTTGCATATATTCTTTGGAGAAATGGCCATTCGATTCCTTTGACTTTTATTTAAAAAATTGGGTTGTTAGTTAATTATTTTGTTGTTGAGTTATAGGAGCTCTTGGTATATTTTGCATATTAATCCCTTATCAGTTATATGGTTTATAAATATTTTCTCCCATCCCATAGCTTGCCTTTCACTTTGTTGATTGTCTGTTGATGCAGTTTTTAATTTTGATGCCCAATTTATTATTCTCTTTTTTGCTTACATTTTAAAGATGAATTTTAACCTCAAATACACAAATATACATGACTTAGTCAAACTTAGGAGAAAGGAAGACTTTTCATTGTGTTTGAATTTCTTGGAATTGTATTTAACTTCCGGTTAAAATCCATACTCAATCCGTAGTTTTCAGTTTCATAATTTTTAAAGTCAAAGGAAAACTTTGTGAAGCAATCTGGAGGCAGATTTCTGTACTTCAAGCTTTTATTTTTATTGTTTGATTTTCTTGTTTACAGATAATTTCACACCCTTTTTTTAGCAAGACTTTTTTTTAAGTTTATCTAACTCATTCAACTTAGTTTTCATGTGATTAAAATCTCTTTGTGCACACATTTCAATAGTTTACAATTGTGCTTCCAAAGATCGAAAGATAAATGACCTTTTATTCCTTTCAATTCATCTCAGACTGATGCTTTAGTTAAATATAATAAAAATGAATTATTCAAAATATGAAACGTGTTTTTGTACAAAATAAAAACCCTAATTTTTTATTGCTACGTTAAACAAACATAGAATTACAGTTCAGTACATATAAATGTTCCTTAGGGAAAAAGGAAAAGGATTACCAAGTCTGTAAAAGGTGTCCATTGAAAGTGTATGTATAGAAATTTAATATGTAGAAGATAATTTGGTAAAATTATGTTCATAATCATTTGTCATCCTGCAATTATAACTAAACAAAATCTGCAAAGGAAATAATGTATATTAAGTGCCTAGGTATATCATTGGAATGAGCAACCTATATACCAATATTTAAAGTTTCAGTGTGATAATGTACTTGATGGTTGTTTTAATATAGTTTGGGTTGAGATTGATGCTATACACAGAAGATAATGTTTATCCACGAAAGTTTTTATATTTTGTTTTAAAACACAATGGGGATAGGAAAAATGATTTTAAAGCAATTCTGGTAAAATTAATTTTTAACTTTTATCCACAATGATGTTAAGTGTTGCTGCATTTTCAAAAATTTATCTTCAATCTTTCATCAGTAGTTCCAGCAAAGTTTCCTGTGGAGTAACAGTTAAATCATATTTTTGTGAAAGAAATCGCTTCTGGATCCATGAATTTCTTATGCATGAATCTTTTTGAGACAGAAAAGAAAATTCAAAGTATTCTTTCAAATTCTTACGATGTTTGTTGATAACTTTTCGTGGATGTGTAATATTGAAATAATCACCTTCTCCATTCATAAATGTTGCTAAATTGTGGGACACAGCATAACATCCTAGAAATTCCATTCTTCCAATCTTTTAACTTTTGTTTTTGCCTTTCAAACTGCCCTCATCTTCCACTGAAAAATGTGTTATATTCCTTCTTTAGATGGACATGTTACCATTATTAAAAAGACCAAAAATATCAGATAGGTGACCATTTCTTTAACTGAAGTTAGAATCAAACTGATTTCTAAAAATTTTATAAAGCGCTTAGAATTTATTTGGTAGTTCCATGTTATCACCTAATAAAAAGTGTATTTTTAAATTTAACACATTAACCTTTATATTATTCACAATTTTTATCATGCCAGTAATCACACTGTTTGATTTAGCTCACATTTTTTTCTTTGCAAGACTTTCTTGATGAAGGAAGCAGTACAGTGATTTACTGTTTGACAGAAACTCCTTAATCTTTGTAACTGCTTTAAAATGAGTTCCTGTCACTACTTTTAAACAATCACACCAAATTTTTTCACAAAATGTAAATGCCAAACCATATCTGTTGACCTTGTTTATACATTTAGTTGTTGTGGTAACATCAAATTGCTATAGGAGATTCTGGCACTCAATTTCTGTACTTATCTCACTTCCAGGCAGTAAAAGGCAACTAGTGGTTCATCACCACTCTGCAGGCCACAGTCTGGGTAACACTGATTTATATAATAAGCTACCTCATATAGTAACAAGTAAAGCTGGACTAAGCTGATACAGAGATATATAGCTATCAACTCATCAATGTAGGAGGAAACTTAGATTCCATGTCTTGATGGAAAGAAAGGCAAAGAATTTGGAGCCACATTTCATTAACCACAGCACACACTCCAGTGTCAATTATTTATACTCCTTCTATGTACAAAATAGATTTAACTTCCCAAGGTTTTCATCCCATTGTAAACTCAGGGTCAAAGTGTGAGATCTCATCATCTGAATAAATCTAGCTGTGGTGAGGCTTCTATTCATATGAACTAAAGGGAAGTCATCTGTATTCCCTAAACTCAAGAAAGATGTGTGGCAGAAACAGAAAACTATAATAAGTATTCCCACTCAAGAAGTGAAGAATGAAAGGCACAGAACAGTCCTTCCTCCATAGCAATGATAAAATCTGAAGCATGTTATCAGTTTCTCTCAATCTGGGTGCAGGAAAAGTTCCTTTCCTGGGACCTTTTCCTGCTTCCAGGAGTAGTTCCCCCATCATTATTTTCCTCATCTCCTCACCCCACCATCTTTATTCTTGGTTTTGACCCCTGAGTTATTATTCCTTTTCCAAAGGAAATCACTCATGTTTGCATTTGAGAAGCTGTCTCATTTTGCTTCCTATTTATAGAAAGTTGGAGGTTGTTTTAGATTTTTTTATTATGCCACCTATTGTGGCATAATAAAGTATTCCAAATGTTTGTGGTTTAAGACAACAAATAACATATTATCTCAGAGTTTCAGTGGGTTGGGGGTTTGCAAGTAGCTCAGTTAGGTAGTTTTGGTTCAGGATCGCTCATGGGGTTGCAGTTGGGATGCCTGTGGGGGCAGTAATCATGTGAACGCTGGGGCTGGGGCATTTGCCTCCAAGATGGCTCACTGACCTGACTCTCGCCAGGAAGCCTCAGTTCATCACTCAGTTCTTTTTGGAGGAGGTTTCATTGTTTTCAACATAGGCCACTTCATAGGCTACTTGAATGTACTCATGAAATGAATGCCAACTTCCCCCAGAGGGAGCAATCCAAAAGAAAAAGAAGGGAAGTCTCACTGCTTTTGATGGCCTAGTCTCTGAAGTCAGACTGTCACATTTGCTTTATCCTGTTTGTTACAAACGGAAGGAAAATCAGTCCCCTTCCTAATAATGAGTGAATTTAAAATAAAACTGGATTTATCTTGAAGGCTGGAGTGTCAACTCTCTGTTAAAATCCATACTCAGTCTGTAATTTTCAGTTTCATAATGTTTAAAGTCAGAGGAAAACTTTGTGAAGCAATCTGGAGGCAGAATTCTCTATTTGTGGACATATGTTGAAACCACCAAAGAAGTCCTGCAGACTTTTCATTTGAACTGTCTCTAGTTTATTTAAAGAAGGCAGTTACAAATGCTTTGAAAACTTTGTGGGATTCTTGTGAATCTCACTAACAGAAACTGATACAGTAATTTTGAAAAAAATGAAAATGTATTCTAGCAACTTGATTTCAATTACTCTCCCTTATCAAAAGATCTTGACAGGTCAAAAGTGTAGGTAGATCAGCTATATACATAATATTATTATTATTTTCTCTCAGATAAAAAACAAGTAAAGGACCTACTGTAGTGATATATTTAAAGTTGAGACTTTTAATAATTAAATAGAAACTTCTTTATAGAATGAACCATATCTCTTCTACTTTTTTTGAACTGATTTTAAGGAAAAAGTCATCTGTCATCAAAATTCTTAGGGACTGTGGAGAAAGTGAAGGTTCCTGTGGCCAGGATTCTCACCTGACCCTGGTTGGCTATCTCACTACACACGTGTGGGCAATACGTTGCTATTGACTCTATATAAAGAGCTCCATCCAGTGCTCTGGATGACATGGTGGCACAGCTGCAGCGCTGCAGGAGAGCAGAGACTGGAGTGGTGGCAGCACCAAGGACAGAAACTGAGACGGCTGTGGGGCAGAGGGGCCCAGAGGCAGAGACGGGCTTGCTGCATGCAGACTTGCTGTGAGTGGATGGAATTCTAGTGATTGACCTGCCACCATGGGAATAATGCTGGGTATAAACCCTTTCACCCCAAGAATATTCTATTGTCACTCTTTGGTCTCATTAAATCCATAGTGAACTTGTCCAAGGCTGAAACCCATTAGCAAAACAGGGGCCTAACTATCTTTTCTTAGAAAGATACTCAGAAACTACAAGTCATAAAAAAATCAAACTCTGAGGTCTTGTAGTGAGAAAAAATATCTGATGGACACTGTATAAGGAACAAATGAGAATTTTGGACTTGGTTTGGGAGAACTGCTGGTGACACAGGATAGGAGAAAAAGAAGAGCATGTCAGCAAGAGAAAGTGAGCTGAGCAATGTGGGAGAATTGCCAAGAGATGCTAATGAGAAAATTTGTCTAATATGTAAGTTATTAGCCTCCCTGTGAGATAAAGCTCCTTAATGTTGCCAAATTTTCAAAAAGCCTAGTACATGCAAGTATCTTGTAAGAGATTCCATTCCATATCCAGGTCAGTGAGAAAAGAAGGGAGTTCATGGGGCATGGAGTCTAATGATGGTGAAAATACTGTAGAAGGATGTCCTTGAAACCAAAGAGCCATGAGAACGCAAGTCACTGGGACTGTACAGAAAGAAGCATGAAGGGCAGCAGGCCTGAGCTGTTCACTGGGTCATGACTTCACCTCCATGGACACCAGCCTGTTATCTTGAATATCAGAAACACTTTATAAAGTTGTTGAATAAATTGATAGATTAAAGACAATGATCTCCATGTGGCTTAAAGCACTAAGTAAAATCACTCTGCAACTGTCAAAAGTATTAATATTAATTTTTCATTGATTGCTCTTTATATAATGTTGTGTTGAATTATTAATTTAAACTGTATGACATATTTCTTTTCTCACTCTACAGAGCTTTGGTTTGTTTGAACAATTTATTCTCTCATCATATAATGCAGAAGTGATTTAGTGAAAAATTGATTACCTACCTTTGGTGAGGTGGCAGCCTTCCCTCTCTTCATTTCTAAGACATTAAACCATGCTTTTCTCTCAGTGAAATGACTGTAAGAAAATGTCGTGTTTAACGTCAATACATTGTATTAGGAATTATGGTCAGAAGCTAAGTTGTCAGTGTTTACTTCAGGAGATCACAACTTTAAAATTAATTGTAACATTTTGTATCCAATCTAATGCTAGCCTTTCAATATGTAACTATGGGCATGGAGGGTGCAGATAGTTATCTTTATACTTTCTTTGAGCCAGGATGAAGGAGCTAATTTCTCAGAGTATGCTTTGGAGATAAGAGATAGAACTCCAATTTTAGCTTTGTATCTCTAGGGTTCCTCTTAGTAGTTGTATATTGCTTTAAAAACTCTTCTCTTGCCTTGCAGAAAAGAGTAGGCTTACATATATTTTGCATCTTTTACCCCATTCCCCAATAATTTGTGAATTTAAAACTATCTTCAAAGGTAACACAACACTCAATTAAATTAGATCACCTGGTTCTTATTGACATAAATACCTGGATATATACTGAAAAAAAGGTACACATTGGAGAGTTATATTGGTAGATTTGCTGACTGTTCAGTAATATTACATACAATTTTACTCACTTAATCTGAATTAAAGGAAGAACCTGATTGCCTTGCCTGAGGGTTTCAGGTCCAGGGCAATTTCACTATGGATTCAGTAAGACCCAGAAACAAAAATTTAACAGTCTTCAGGTAAAAGGGTTTATACCCAGCTTTATTATCCTGGTGACAGGTTGAGTACTAGAACTACATCTGCTCACAGCAGTCTGCAGGTCCACAATCCACCTCCATTTCTGCCTATGACCAGAGGGCTGGACAAAATCTTTATATAGTGACTCAGTCAATAATGGCTCATTGCCTAGGGTGTGGAAGCAGTAGCCTAAAAAGTAGGCCAATTACATCATCAAGTAGTTTAGAGTCAGATGAGGATCCTGGCCACAGGAACTTCCACTTTCCCCACGCTGGTAGTCAATTGCTTTGTAAAATTAGCATAGATTTTAGGGAATGTGGATAAAATGAGATTTCCTGTGGCCAGAATTCCTACCTGGCCCTGGTTGACTAGCTCACTGCACACTTGTGGGCAATACATTGCTGTTGACTCTATATAAAAAGCTCTGCCCAATGCTCTGCATGTGACACAGTTGCATGGCTGCAAGGCTTCAGGAGAGCAGAGCAGAAGCTGGAGTGGTGGCAGTACTGAGGACAGAGGCTCAGAGGTTGGCTGTGTGGGATGTCTGTGCAGAGAGGCCCAGAGGATAGCTGTGTGGGACGACTGTGCAGAGAGGCCCAGAAGATGGCTGTGTGGGCAGAGGGGCCCAGAGGACAGCTGTGCAGACAGAGGGGCCCAGAGGATGGCTGTGCAGGACAACTGTGCAGAGAGGCCCAGAGAACAGCTATGTGGACAAAGGGGCCCAGAGGCAGAGACCGGCTTGCTGCATGCAGACTTGCTCTGAGTGAATGGGATTTTAGTGACTGACCTGCCACCTGGAAATAAAGTTGGATATAACTCTTTCACCCCAGCAATGTTTTGCTGTCAATTTCTTTGGTCACATTGATTCCATAGTGAACTTGCCCAGGGCTGAAACCTATTGGCAAGACACGGAATATCTGGCACTGGGAATATGTGCACTTCAGTTGAACATGTTACAATACAGAAATAAATGCTTATTACTTATACAGAAATGGTAAGTCTCACTCAATTAGTGGGAAAGCTGATAAAAAGTGAAAGATTCCTAGTGGGAAATTGCTGCCAGAGAATTGGCCTCAAGACAGCTCCAGGTGTTTCTTCATTCATTACTTGAAGAGATTGGAATGGATTGCTTGTACCCTTAAGTAGTTTGGAATAAGACCCATAGAAAACTTTTATTTTTTCATTTTGAAAAATATGCACATTTTCAATAATAAATTACAGTACTTTTCTATAATATATTGAAATGTGAGAATTGAATGGCTGCTTTTGATATTTGTGGAGCTATTTTTTTGAAAGAATATGAAGTTGAATAATTAAGTCTATATCTCCATGAGACCCTATTTGATTACATCAGAGTTTTAAATTGTGAAGCAATGAAAAAAATAATTTGCATTTATTTCAGAACAGTCTGACCTAATGTTGTTGAATTAGGTAGCAAATATGATAGCTAAGGATATTAATTACTTGCTTTGTTTCTAGAATAAGATTATTTCTTTACCACTGTAAAACACTGGGAAGTACATGATAATGTCTATTTGGATTAGAGTAAAAGATTACATAGCACTGGAATAGGGAATATATAAACAATTTAGAGAAGGATCTAGAATAAAGTAAAAACAGTAAGCAAAATATATGGCTAAAAAAAGAAGAGATGATTTAATATATTGTTACTGATGAAAGTCCTATTTTATTTGTGACTGTATACTAGTTGTGTGCCTAATTTAAAAAAAATCACTATTTGATAATATATCAAGACTCTTTTTTGGTATCCAAATGGACCTTTGTGTTCTTTCCAGTTTGGGCTGTTATAAAGTTTCAACAAACAGCCAAGTGCAAGTCTTCATATACCCACAAATTCTCATACCTTTTAGGTAACTACTTAAGAATGGTATGGCTAGGTTACATGGCCAGTGTATGCTTACCTTTATAATAAGCTGTCAAAGATTTTTCCAAAGTGGTTGTGCAATGTTAGATTCCCAGCAGCAATGTATAAGCAATTCATTGCTCTGCATCATCATTATCCTTTGTATTTTCAGCTTTTATATTAACCATTAAGCACATAGTGGTGCCGTCAAGAGTTTGGATAATGACTTTTTCAGAATGTCTGATATCTGATGCAACTTGAGAGATCTGGGAATGAGAGGGAACATACTTTTGAGAGATATGAAGGGTACCATGGGGGTCGAGGACCTCCCCCATAGTAAACTGAGGCTGTGACTCTGGCAGCTCATCGAGAGTCCCAGGGATCTGAGATTGATAAGGAGAATGAGCCGTTGGGATATTTCATGAAACGGTTGGAGGAGTAATACTGTGGGTACTGGAAGTTACCCATGTAGTGAATGGTGCAAGACCAGTAAGGACATCTCCCGTAGGTGTCTGGTCATCGTCTGCAATAGGCTTGTTTTTGGTCATAGAGGAAGCAGAGGTAGGGAGAATAAGGGTAGCTGCTAGTGAACACTTCGGTGGAGGGAGGAAAGTGGAGGTATAAAGGCTCAGAGCAGCTTTTCAGAGGGCAGTCTGGTGTGGCAATGAGGGCAGTAACTTTTGTTTGATGCTGTGTGTAAGTCTGTCTGACTTTGAATCACCATACAAAGGAGGCTGGGGTGGCGGGGAAGACAATAGGAATGCGGAAAAAAAGCGAGAGAGCAGTAAAGGAGGAAAAAGTCATGATTCGGGTATGGATGGCAAAGGGGGTGAACGGGATTTTGGAGGAAAGAGGACAGTAAGGTCAAGAGTCTGGAGGGAGGGAGAGTCTATAAACTTTTGTAGGTTAAGAGATCTTTTAGGTGATGTGGGGACAGAATGGTAAGGGGCGCCCTGAATGTCATTTTATGAGTTTCTTTCTGCAAGAGCTGTCTAGTGGCTAATGCTCGTAGGCAGGGGGCCCATTTCCAAACTGTGGGGTCTAATTGCTTGGAGAGATAAGCTACTGGGGCAAAGGATGGGCCATAATATTGGCCTAGGACTCCTAGAGCTTGACTGGACCTCTCATGAATGTATAATGAGAAGGGCTTTGACAAATCAGAAAGATGGAGAGCTGGGGCTTCCACAAGGGCTTGACGGAGTTTAATGAAGGAGTGTCGGGGTGAGGAGGATAATGGTTCTTTAAGGGGGCCCTTGCTGAGGTCGTACAGGGGTTTTGCCAACAGGGAGAAGTTAGGGATCCACGCTCTAAAATACCCAGCCAGGCCTAGAAAGGAATAGATTTCTGTCTTGGTTTTGGGAACGGGCAGGTCAGAGAGGAGCCATTTTCTGTCTAAGGTAATGGACTTTCTTTGTTGAGACAGAAGGAATCTAAGGTAAGTGACAGAAGGGGAAGAGATTTGAGCTTTGATGGGGGATACCCAGTAACCTCTAGAAGCTAGAAGGTTAAGTAGGGAGGCAGTGTCAAGTTGAGACTGTTCCCACAAGGGACTGCAGAGTAGAAGATCTTCTACATATTGTAATAAAGTGGACTCAGAGTGATCATGATGAAACTGTTTGAGGTCCTGAGCTAGGACTTGTCCAAAAATATGGGGACTATCTCAGAAGCCTTGTGGCAAAACTGTCCAAGTAAGTTGTTCAGAATGTCTTGTGCATGGGTCCGTCCAGGTGAAGGTGAAAAAATCTTGGGAGGAGGGGTCCAGAGGGATAGAAAAAAATGCGTCCTTGAGATCTAGGACTGAGAAGTGGGATGCTGAGGCAGGGATCTGTGATAAAAGGGTGTATGGATTTGGAACTAAGGGATGGATAGGGACAACGGCTATGTTGATAAGGCGAAGATCTTGGACAAGGCGGAAAGATCTGTTGGTTTTTTTAACAGCTAATATGGGGGTATTAAATGGGGAGTGAGTGGGTCTGAGGTAGTTTTTGTTTAAGAGATCTTGAATGACGGGTTGGAGGCCTATGAAGGCTGAAGTGGTTAGGGGGTATTGGGCCTGACAGATATACTGAGAGGGGTCACGTAATTTGATAGAGGCAGGGGGACATAGGGCCATGGAGGGGCTTGTAATGTCCCAAAGTTTGGGATTTACAGGGTGTATGAGGGCGGAACCGGAGCTTTCATTGGGTAGAAGGTGGTTGTCAGCTATGAGGGCCATCAGAAAGGGAGTACTGGGGGCTGTGGGAGTGCATATAGTTATGGAAACGTGGAGGAGGGAAAGGATGTCTCGTCCTAGTAAAGGGATGGGACACTGGGGCATAACTAGGAAGGAGTGGGAGAAAGGTATGGGATTATCTAGGATTGTGCATAAAAGGGGGGGGTTTAATGGGATAATCTGTTTACCTCCTACCCCGACTATAGGAGTAATGGCTGGCATGGTAGAGCCCCAGTATTCTCGCAAGACTGAGAAGGTGGATCCTGTATCTAGGAGGAAGAAGATGGGGCGACAGTCTACTGTTAAGGTAACCCTGGGCTCCTGTTTGGTGATGGAAATGGTCGGGCGAGAAGCCTCGTGGCTCCATCAATCTTCTTCTGCCAGCCCCACTACAGCGGGCTTAGGATGGGGGTTGTTCGTCCAGCCTCCCCTTCGGGTGGTTGGGCAATCAGACCCCCAGTGGCCCTTTTTGTGGCATCTGGGGCATGGGGTGGTAGGAGATCTGGGGGAGGGGCACGCCCTTGACCAATGTCCCTCTTTTCCTCACTTGAAACAAGCTCCTGGGGGGGGCTTGTTTGTAGAGGGGCATCCAGGTTGTGGTTTTATCAGCTGGACCAACATTTGGAAATTGGCCTGATCAGCCTTTTGTTTACAGCGTTCTTTCTCCTCCTCTGGGTTATGGATGACTTTAAAGGCAACTGTTAGGATCTCAGTCTGTGGGGTAGCGGGGCCCTGTTCTAACTTTTTGAGTTTAGCTTTAATGTTGGGGTAGCTTTGAGCTAGGAAGTATGTCATAAGGACATGTCTTCCATCAGGCGTTTCTGGGTCAAGGCTGGTATACTGTAACATGGCTTGAGTGAGTCTGTCTAAGCTACATCCTGGAGGTGGGGGCGATAATTTTGGGAGGCCCTCAGGACCGAGTCTGAGGGGGACTGAAGGGTTCTGGCTCAGTCTGTGGGGGAGTGACGCAGTCTAGCCGCACCTAGTCGAGCAGGTCCTGAAGTGCGGAAGGGGGGCAAAGAAAATGAAGAAAGATAAAATCGGACCCACGTGTTGCCAGCCAGCAGCCCAGCTGCTTGCCTCTGCTGCTCTAGTTGGGCTTGAAATCATGACTCTGAGGTTGAGAGTCCCATGCTCTACTAACTGAGCTACAGCAGGGCTCCAGTTAATTGCTTATGGAATGCGTAAACAGAATGTTCTTTTTCTCCATTCCTGCCACATCAGCAAGTGGGGGAAGGGCATAGCTAGAAGCAGGGGTGGTGTTTCTACACATCTTCAAGGTCTCCCTATTTTCAGAGTGGGGAGTCTTGGCTCGTCTTCGAGGACAAGATATGTTTTTGTGGACAGATAACTTCCAAGGACTGCACCGGTTGTTCTCTAGCTTGTGCTTTCCCATGCTGCGTTCAGACATGGGGGAAGGTGCTTCCCCATTCTCCCTACAAACATGTGAGAAGACAAAGATGGTCCCTAACAGGGGAGAAACAGGTGATGAGGGCAAAGACAGAGGAGGCCCCTGGGACTTAGTTAAAGGGGGACTGAAAGGCTCATGCTTAATCTGCGGGGGACGAAGGTGGAGGAGGTGAGATGGGGGAGGAGATAGTGGGGGGAGGAAGGGAGAAGGGCTGTTGTAGGAGAAGAAGAGGAAAGGAGTGAACGGGAGGCTTCTGCGGGGGCAGCGGCTTGCAGGCTAGGAGAACTTGGGAGGGGGCGGGGGGAGGAGGAGGCGGAAAGCTTCGATATAGGGAATCTCCTTCCATTTTTTCAAGCGCTGGCAGTAGTTAAAGAGATTGCAAGTGATGTTAGGATCAAGAGTTCCCCCTGTGGGCCATTGGTTGTTATTGTCTAGGGGGTATGTTGGCCAATCTTGGGAGCAATATTTATGGAGAAGTTTTGGTTTTATATCAGGTGTCAGGGAGAGGGTAGCCAGATGCTTAAGCAGGCATTCAAGAGGTGAACTTTCAGGGAGGGATGAGGAGGCTCCCATGGCTAAAGGACAGAGAAGGAGACAAACAGGGGAAGACGAACGGAGATCCTCGGACTGGAAGCAGACCGCAAGGAGACAAAGGGCATCCCCGATGATCCTTGGTGGTCTGCAGAAACTCGTATATGAGTTGGAATTTCTTAGGAAGTGTGGGTCGTCACCCAGACTTCCCTAAGAAGGCAGTTTGCCGGAGTCACGAGGTACCTAGCGCTAGGAATTTTCGGCGGATGGAGCAGAAGGAGGAGGGGGGAAAAGGGAGCGTTCTCATCTGCAAAGGAGTCACCTCGTTTAAGGCTGTTGGAGGAGGGTCCTGAGGGCCTGCCACAGCTGTGAAGGCCTGAGGTGGGGATTTATGACTGTCGGAGGAGGGGCCTGAGGGTCCGCCGCAGCCGTGAAGGCCTGAGGCGGGGAGAGTTCCCTCCTCATCCCTGAGCGTCAGGGCCTTGCCGGACGATCATGGTCAATGGCACTGCGATAGCTCGGGGAAAAGTGGCCCACTCCAGGGGGAAAACTTACCTAAAGGCCAGAGAGGAGTGGTGAGTGTGATGAGCCAGTGCTGGAAAAAGAGGATGAGGGCATGCTGCTGCTGGTGTCCAGGGGAAGACGGGGCCCAGTTGGGGTGTCCTGTCTCCTGGGTTTTGGCACCAATGAAAGGAGAGGAGCGACACACAGCAGCAATTCACTGGAGAATTCCGCTTTATTAGGGAAAGGTGCTGGGTTATATAGGAAGGGGCATGGGGTGATTGTGGTGTTACTTCTACGGGGCTGGTTGCTGTTGGCTAGGTGCTGGGATTGGGAGAGGGGCGAGAGGTGATTGGGCTTCAGGTGGCGCCGGCGGGAACTGAAGACCCTGAGAAGAAGCCGGAAGTTTGCCATCTTACTGGTGGGGGCCCTTCAAAGGTTGTGGTTCATTTTTTTCTCTATGAATATTCAGTCAGTATAGAACCATTTGTTGAAAAAACTATTAATTCCCTATTGAATTATGTTAGCACCTTTATTGAAAATCAGTTAATGTTTGATTATACTTTGGTTTTCCTTTCTATTGTATTGCATTCATCTATCTGCCTACTATACATGTTGATAAGTAAACCTTGATATCTATTAGTTTATCTTCTCTAATTTTGTTCTCCTTAGTCAAAACTGTTTGTCTGTTTGTGGAGAAAGTGAAGGTTCCTATGGCCAGAATCCTCACCAGGCCCTGGTCAGCTTGCTCACTACACACCTGTGAACAATATGTTGCTATGGACTCTCTATAAAGAGCTCCGCCCCATGCTCTGAGCTGCTGCAGGGCTGCAGGAGAGCAGAGGCTGGAGTGGTGTCAGTGCCTGAGATGGCTGTGGTGGACAGAGAGGCCCAGAGGCAGAGACTAGTTTGCTGCATGCAGACTTGCTCTGAGCGGTCAGGATTCTACTGGTTGACCTGCCACCATGAGAATAAGGTTGCGTATAAACCCTTTCACCCCAAAAACATTCCATTATAATTTTTCGGTCTCATTGAATCCATAGTGAACTTGTCCAGGGCTGAAACACATTGGCAAGACACTATTCTAGGTTCTTTGTATGTTTATATAAATTGCAGGATCAGCTTAACAATTTTTATAAAAAGATATATAGTGTTTTGATGGAGATGGAGTTCAATCTCAATATGTAGAGATGTTAACAATATTTAGTCTTCCAACCCATGAATGTGATATAACTCTTGATTTGCTTGTCTTCAATCATTTATCTCAGTCATGTTTTGTAGTTTTAATGTGCATATCTTGCACCTCTTTTGTCGTATTTATTTCTTCATTGATTTTTGTATATTGATCTTGTATTCTGTGGTCTTACTAAATGTACTTGTTTAGTAGCTCTTTATTATTTCCTTTCTTGGTAATTTCATTAGAATTTCTATATAGAAGACTTATCTTCTGCAAATAAGGACATTTTTATTTTCTCCTTTCTAACCTGCATGACCTTTATTTCTTTTTCCTGACCATTGCAAGGTCTAGGACTTCCACTTATAAATTGAATGCAAGTGGTGAGAATTGACAGGCAGTTTTACTTTTTCCCACTCGTAGGGAAAAAATTATTCAGGCTTTCATTGCTCTGATGATAGCTGAAAGATTTTTATCAATGTTCTTTATCACACTGAGGAAGTTCTTTTCCATTTTAATTTGCTGTGAATTTTTATCATAAAAGGTTTTGATTTTTGTCAAATGCTCACCTATTGAGATGACCATATGTGCCTTATCCTTTATTCACCTAATATGCTCGAGTACATGGATTTTTGAATGTTAAAATGAACTTGCATCACCACAATAAACACCATTTGTTCATAGTCCATTATCCTTTTCACACATTGTTGGATTTGATTTCTAACATTTTTAAAGGATCTTGCTCTTTCGTTCATGGTGGGTATTGATCTATAGGTTTTTCTTCTTGTAGTATTTTTATTTTGTTTTGGTATATTATATATATATATATATATATATATATATATATATTTTTTTTTCATAATGTCTTTGTTTTCTTGGAAGATATTTAATATGTATAATTATTTATAGTGTCCTAAAGTGAAGGTGAGGTTTCTGAATCAGAACCAAACTACTATGACTTACAGCAGGTGATTAGGCCTGTGTGCACAGCAAAGGAATTTTTGTACTACAAGAGAGGAACTCTAAAATTATAAGTCTGGAATAATATAGACTAGACTGTCTAGTTGCTACCTGCTACTTAGAGAACTCGAGAAACCTAATTTCCATAATGTAAAGAAGTCTTCTCTAGAAAATGAAAAGGAAGACCCCTCATTTAAAACTCTTTGTATGTAAAGGATGTATTCTCCTCTGATACTCTACTACTTTTAAGTTTAATATCCTTAAAATGTGAAGAGCTAATGTTTCTGGAGGACGACAGGAGGTATTATGCCTTATAACTTGTTTCCATTGTTCGGGAGGCTGGGACCCTCTACTTAAAAGGCAGGAGAGAGAGTCTTCCACATTTTTCCTCCATTTTCTGAAAGATCAGTGTTATTTCTTCCTTATATATTAGGCATATGTCACCGCTGAGGTTGTCAAGGCCTGATGTTTTCTTTGTGGGAAGTTTTAAATTAGTTATTTCAATTTCAGGTTTTTAGATACATGATTTCTTCTTGTTTTTCCTATTGAGATATAGCATGGTGTAAAAGTTCACCTGTTTAAAGTATACAATTCAAAGGGTTTTTTGAATCACATTTACATAATGTATGACCATCAACATGATCTAACTTTAGAATACTTTCTTCATGCCACAGAGGAACTTGGTGGCCCTTGGCAGCCACTCCCTATTCTTCCCTTCTACCCCCAGTCCTAGGAAAATACTAATCTGCTTCCTCTATGTTTAGATTTGCCTATTTTGGACATTTCATATAATTTTGATAGCATATGCTCACTTGTGACTGCTTTCACTTAGAATAGTGTTTTTGAAGTTCATCTATGTTGTAGCATATATCAGGATGCAAAATTCCATTCTAGCATATTCCACATTTTGTTTCCTCATTCATCTCTTGAACATTGGGTTGCCTCAACCCTTTAGCTTTTACAAATAATGATGCTATGACATTCGTGTGAAATTTTTATGTGAACACAGTTACATTTCTCTTGGGTAGATACCAGGTATTAAAAAATTGCTGGGTCATTTGTTAATTTCACATTTCACATTTTGAAGAACTGCTTGACTGTTTTCTAAAGTGGTTGCACCATTACACATTTATATGAACCAACAATTATATGAAGGCTCCAATTATTCCACATCTTCACCAGTTCTTGTTATTGATGGTCTTTTTATTATAGCTACCCTAGTGGGTATGTACTGGTAACTCACTGCAGCTTTGGTTTACCTCTTTATAAGGACTAATGATGTTGATAGACTTTTCATGTGTTCATTAGCCATTCAAATATCTCCTTTGTGGAAATGTCTATTCAAATCATCTGCCCATTTTTAGTGTTGCTGAAAAAAATTATTGAGTGAGTTTTAAGAATACTTCATATACATTTGTATAGAAGTCCTTTATTGGATATATAATTTGAAATTCTTTTCTTTTGGTTTGTGGGTTTGGCTTGGCACATTTCTTGATGGTGTCCACTAGGGTGCAAAATTTTAAAATTGTGATGAAGTCTGATGGAGCAATCTTTTTTGATTTTGCTTTTGGTGTTGTAACTAAGAAATCATTGCCTGGCCCAGGGTCACAAAGATTTGCTCTTTCATTTTTTTTTCTAAGAATTTCACAGTTTTAGCTTTTACCTTTAGGCCTGCCAAACACTTTGAGTTAATTTTTTGTGTATGTTTGAATTAGGAGTTTAAATTCATTTTGCATGTGGACATGTAGTTGTCCTAGTATCATTTGTTAATATTTATTTCTTATTGAGTAGTCTTTGGAATATTTTATTATTCAAGAAATTTATCCTTTTCATTTCAGTTGTCAACTTTGTTGGTATGAAGTATTGAAAACATTCTCTCATTGTCTTATTGTCTGTTTTATCTGTATTGATGAGCCTTCTTTTATTCCTGACCCATAATTTATGCTTCATTTCTTTTTCCTTGATTTGTCTAACTAGACTTATATAACTTTTATTGATTAAAAACACAATTTCTGGCTTGATTTTTCTTTGTTATTGTTTCTCTCATTTTCTATTTAATAATTTTCTGCTCTTTTTCATTTCCTCACTTCCATTTACTGTGGCTTACTTTTCTTTTTATAGATTCTTAAGATATATACTTAGACCACTGTTTTGGGGCAATTTAATTATACTCACACAAACATTTTAGGTATGAATTTCCCTCTAATCACTGCTCTAGCTGTGTACCACAAATGTTGACATATTATGTTCTCATTTTCGTTCAATTCAAAATGTTCCCTAGTATATTCTTCTTTAACCTGTAATTATGTCCACATTCATATTTATTTTATAATTATTTGAGTTTTTCCTGATATTTTTTCTGTATTGATTTTGAACTCAATTTTATTGCATCCAGAGAATTTTACATGATTTCAATCTTTTTAAATTTATTTAAATTTGGCTGTGCTTAGCATATAGTCTATTTGGCCAAATATTCACATATACTTGAAAATAGTATTCATTCACATGTATTTGAAAATAGTATTCATTCTTCTATTAATGTGTGGAGAAGTCTGTAAATGTCAATTTTGGTAGAATGGTTGATATTTTTATATAAGCTATTACTTTCCTTTCTACTTGTGGGTTCCACATTATTTTTTTCTCCCTCACTTTATGCTCATCTTCCCTTCCCAACTGCCAGACCTATGAATTTCAGACTTCAACTTTAGGCACAAAGACTTACAGAGACTGTTTTAACAGTTCCTACAATTATGTAAAATAAATTATGTCTGCCTTTCTAATGCAACCCAGGCTTACACACCTGGTTTTATTTCTTGTTGTCTTACATCCTGATTTCCACTCATTTATTTTTGCTGTACCAAATGTGTTTATAAAATTATTTGTAAAAATAACTTGACTTGTAGGATGGATCTATCCATCTCTCTATCATCTGTTTCTGAATGGTGCTTGAAGCCATCAACACTACAGGATTATCCTAATTCAATTATGGAAGAAAAATAATTCAAACTTAGCTTCATTTCTTTGCACAATATCTCCACTTTCATTTTAACCTTACTCTGTAAGTGCAACCCGTCTGGGTCCTAACTGACACCATTCACCGATTTCCCATACACTTGTTAAGCCCTGGAATGCAATTCTTGTTTACAACTCTTCAAGCCTGTCTGTGCCTCAGACTCTCAGCCAGTATCTCTGGAAAAACCAATCCCTATGGCTGACTTCTATCTCTGAACCTCTTATCATCCCCAAATACTGGCTAAGTAATCATACACTATCTTATTGGGTCTTTGATATCTTCCTATGGATGATTAAAATTTTTTTCCCAGTTATTCTAGTTGCTCTCAATCAGAAGTTAAATCCAAATTACCTAGTCCATTTTTACTGGAAGCAGAAGTCTCATCTACTTGAATTCATATTATTTTTTTGTGTTATACTTACCTACATGCACCTTAGCAATCATATCTTTTTTTTTTAACAGGTAGATATAAATAAATTAGAACACAGAGTGCTTGTGTTTTTTTTTTCTTGGCTGCACTGCTAACTAGCTATGTGACATTGCTTAAGCCATTTAAATCTCTGCCTTATTTTCTTCATGTGATTGTTTTGAGCATTCAACAAATTAATACAAACCCAGAGATAATTGCCTAACACATTTAAATATATGATAAACATTAGGTATTATTATTTGGTGCAAGTTTATGTTAAATCCAACCTAACTTAAAGTAAAATCAATAGATGGGTCCACAGTAGTAAACAAGGTAGTTCATTTTAGCTTCAATTTTTTTGAGGCAGCCTAGAGAAGAGTAACTTTTCAGGTTTCACTAATTTATTTGTTAACTTTAACTAAGGACCACCAAGAATTTCCAAATACTAATGGTATATGTTCTGAATTCTTTTAATTTCCCTTGGGAGCTGAATGCATCACAAATAAGTTTTTCATTTGTTCCAACTAAATCTGGTTCCATGGCTTGTAATAATGCCTTGGCTCTAGAACTCTGTGTATCTTCCAGCACCACTTCCTGCACAGTAAATGCTTAAGGTTAAAGACATACCTTTATGATGGACCTTTCCTTATATTCCTGCTTCCTGCCTTAGTATTTTACCAGGAGGAAAGTAAAAGCAACCCATGTAGTCTTTCCATTTTCTTTTCTTCTATGTGGACACTGAATATTTCTGATTTGAGCTAAGAGTTATCTGCAATGAGGAAATGACCAGCTTCTTTTTTTTTCCTCCAATAATCACAAATGTGAGAATCAGAGGTGGCTGTGTTGGAAAATATATCAGGACATATCTCAAAATGTAGCATGGTGGATCATTAAGCAAAGACAGAGATAAATGTCAATTTTTCTTTCATTTTTAAAAATAGATACTATGAAGACCGGTGCAAAGGAAATATAGTCATATTGCTTACAAGTTCTAGTTTACAAATATAATTAAGAGACTGAGTTTTATATAATAGTTTTGTTTTGAATAAACTCCCAAGTCCACAAAAAATTTTCACTCAGAGAGATTATCTGAATACTTCTAAATATCTTTCAAACAATGGACATTTACCAAAATAAGAAAGGCACATCCCAGTACAGATCTTATATGAATTTCCAAATTATGTGCACAGAATTAGGCTTTATTTCAGATTCTGTACAAATATATCTCAAGAAATGCTAGCTGAATGATCATAGATGGAAAATATTTTTTCAGTCATTTTGAAGAGTAAAGGCATATCTAAAATTAAAAAGAAATGAGTGATCTGGCATTTTCATCGTAGTGTACCCTCTGCCAAACAATTTTCCCTTTGCTGACCTGGCTTTGCTTGATCACGCAAAGGTAGCCACAATGCTGAAAAAATGCCACCACTCAGAACAATAGTTCCCATTCCAGTCCTTTCACCTTTAAGTCTTTTCAAATGCAGAGAAATCATTTAATATTTTTTAAATTGGCATTCACGAGATAACAATAGTTAAGAAACTCTCTTTGCCTCTAAAATCTTTTTGTTGCAAAAGGTCCTAATATTGGAAGTGGTTATTTAAGGGCTACTTGTATGTGACAACCTACTGAGCCAATCAGTGTCCTCCCAGTTGCATGTGACAGACACACACCTCAGGGAAAAACGGCAGTGTTTTGATTTGATTTTCACTCATGTAGCAAAGATATAGGAAAAGTATGGCTGCAGCTGCACCTGTGAGGTGATTGGGAAGAGGATGTGGAAAACACCCAAGATATCCTTGTGTTTCTTATCCTGCATTCTTTCTTGAGACATTCATTTTCCCCTCTGTAAACTAGCATCTCGGTATGGCATCTTGGAGCTCTGGACTCACATCTCCTGGTGTTGCCTTTCAGCAGACACTGAGAGCTGTTTTCCTAGGTCTCAAGATCAAAAAACCTAAGGGTAATAACTGCTTTACCCAGCCTTCTTTAGGGGCCTAGCCTTAGCCGCTCCACCCAAGATGGGAAGTGATTCCGCTGTCATCATTCAACAAGAGGTGTCCACTGTGACTAAGGGGTTTTTGGTTCTTCACTTATTTAAATTATTTATATTAAATATGCATGCATTTCTTTAACTTCCTCTTGTATAGTTTCACATAGTCTCAGTTTAAAAAGTAGTGTTTAAGAGATCTGTATGTTTTTGGCCACTTGGATTTTTTTCAGTAAAAATGTAATTATCTACTCTTATTAGGACATCTAGAATTTGGATAGCTGCTAATGATAAAGCAGCAAGAGGATGTCTGAGAACTCGAATCTCGTGTCTTTAAAGCCAAGGTGGGAAACAGTCTGACTCATGGAGCATTTGTGCTCTGCTATGAAGTCTACTCTCAGAGGAGCCGTCTAGATTTTGCTTGATGTTCTGAGTAGTATTCCTAAACTTTCCAGATCACAAATAACCACTAAAAAGCTTATTAAATATATAGGCTCACTAGCCCTGCCTCAGATCAACTGAAAAAAGAATCTGTATTCTTATAATCAGGCAAATTTGGCGAACATGGAAGAAATGCAGGGTGTTGAACTTGAACTGGTGGCTGCTTTGCCATTTTCTCCCTTAATGGGGGAATCTTGCTTATTGGCATGCGTAGAACACAAAGGGATTGACATGGACTAAAGGCAATGATTTGCTTTCTGTTTGTTTAGCTACTTATTTATTCCCTCATTGAAGCTTTTTTTTGAGAGTAAACATTATTTTTGGTTTTTAAACTTATTCAGCAGTAGCCTTAATAAAAAAATAAATATATATTCTCTTCATCTGTTCATAGAAATGTTCTCTAGGAGCATCAAAATAATTTTAATGAATATCAGAAGAAAAGATGCACATTTCTTTACATGGAATACTTCCTTTGGTGTTTATCAAAATCCTGTGAGATTATTTGGATCAAAAATCTGTTGCTGTTAGCAGATGAGAAAAATTAAAATTCAGAAGAATTCAGAATTAATTCAGTTAACAGTGCACACAGAGCCAGGGACCATCACAGCATTTCTTTACCCAATCCCCACCTCCAACCTTTCAGAGCTCTACTGCTTCCCTCTGATGGCACAATGGCAGCCGATGCTCTGGCAGATTCCAATTCCGTTTATCTAATCTTAAAATAGAAGTGATCCTATATTATAAGGTTGTTGATAAGAGGAATCATAAGATCAGATTTGATAGGCCTTTAGAAATTTTGAAGTTATATGCAAATTGGTATGTTGATTCCCTTCGGAGACATGGAAACTCTCCCTTTCCTCATAATGTCTCCATTTCTATTGATTGATTGATTGATTAAAAGACCATGAATTGTCTTGAAATTATAAGATGTTTATCAAGATACAGTGACATTTATGAAAAAATGTATATATATTTCAAAGTACCAGGAGACCAAGAGATCTAGGATCCAAGTATGGCTCTTTCAGGAACTTCTTACATGATTTAAACCACTAATTATACCTTTGGGGTTTTAAACTTTTATTTAAGGAAGTAAAGAATATAGATTATGTTAGTAGCTCATATATATTTTGATACCAGATATGAATTTTAATTAATTTTACATGTATATAATCCACTTTTTCAAATATTTTGTTCAGCAGGAAAACTGCATCTAGGAAATAGTATTTAATTTGTCTTTCATCTTCTTATTAGATATGAGATGAATAATGAATAGTACATCTGAGTGTGTATTATATGGACTTCAGTTAGAACTTATTAGAATGAAATAATTAGCGTTAGTGGTGGCAATTTAATTCCAGCTTTAAACTAAGAAACCTGGCCTGCTATATAATCTGTACAAAGAGTACAAATGTAGCAGATGCCGGACAGATCATTATCCTGATCTTCACTGTCTTATAGGCATCATCTCTGTTTGGTTTTGCTGGACATGAGGATCTCTTCCAGGATCAGTCTCTGAGTCCTTTCATCTTAATGGAAGTCAGCAAACTGTACCTTGGGATAAAAACCAGAAACAGAGAATGGGGTCAGAAGGCAAGTGGCAGTTTATGTTAATTGTAAGAAATTAGGGAATGAATTATAGAATTTGACAAATGTTCTTCATCTTTAGTGTGAAATGACAAGCAACTCCATATTCATGAGGTGTTTTCAACATGAATGTTCCCATCTTGGTGAAAGAAATTCCCCAACAAATGGTATATATAGGCCAGGATGGCGGCCTGAGTAGAGCAGTGGAAATCTCCTCCCAAAAACACATAGAGCTATGAAAATATAACAAAGAAAAATCTTCCTAAAATAGAGACCACAGGACACAGGACAACATCCAGACCACATCCACACCTGCAAGAACCCAGCGCCTTGCGAAGGGGGTAAGATACAAGCCCCGGCCCGGCGGGACCCGAGCACCTCTCCCCCTGGCTCCCGGTGGGTGGAAAGAAACCGCAGCGGTTTTTTTTTTGGCAAGTGCCTTTTTGAAGCCTTAAAGAGACAGAGCCCCCGTTGATAGGGAGGCAGGGTGGCAGGACCGGTGAGCGGGTGCCTGGGACTGGCGCCTGAGGACAAAGATTATCCTGCGTCTTTCCCTGCGAGACCGGTGGGCGGGTGCCTGAGACCGGCACCTGAAGACGGAGGAAATTGCGCGTTTTTCCCCTTCTTTTTTCTCTTTTTGGTGAGTGCTTTTTGGAAACCTTAAAGGGACAGGGACCCCGGTGCTAGGGAGGCAGGGCAGTGGGACTGGTGGGCGGGTGCCTAGGACCGGCGCCTGAGGACAAAGAATATCGTGTGTTTTTCCCTGCGGGACCGGTGGGTGGGTGCTTTTTGGAAGCCTTGAAGGGACAGGGACCCTGGTGCTAGGGAGACAGGGCAGCAGGACCAGTGAGCGGGTGCCTGGGACCAGCACCTGAGGACAAAAAAAAAAGATCGCGTGTTTTTTCCTTTTTTTTTTTTCTTTTTTTAATCTGTTCCTTCTCTCATTGTTGCTGTTGTTGTTTTGGTTTGGAGAGTGCTTTTTGGAAGTCTTAAAGGGCAGGACAGGTCACTTAGACCAGAGGCAGGGAATTTGGGAATCTCTGGGTACTCTAACCCCCTGGGCAGCAGAAAGCACAGAGGCCCCTTACGGAGATAAATAGCCTCCCGGCCCCTCCTCCTCCAATGGGGCTCAACCATTTTGGAGGAGCAGCCCCAGCCAGGCCATGCACACAGCAACAGCGGAGATAAACCCCATAGCAACTGGGCAGGAAGCAGAAGCCCTGTCTGCACACAGCTGCCCAGCACAAGCCACTAGAGGTCGCTATTCTCCCAGGAGAGGAAGGAAACAAACCAACAAGAAGGAAAGCTCTCCCAGCTGTCACTTGTACCAGCTCTGCAAACTATCTCTATCACCATGAAAAGGCAAAACTACAGGCAGACAAAGATCACAGAGACAACACCTGAGAAGGAGACAGACCTAACCAGTCCTCCTGAAAAAGAATTCAAAATAAAAATCATGAACATGCTGACAGAGATGCAGAGAAAAATGCAAGAGCAATGGGATGAGATGCACAGAAAAATGCAAGAGCACTGGGATGAAGTCCAGAAGGAGATCACAGATGTCAGGAAGGAGATCACAGAAGTGAAACAATCCCTGGAAGGATTTATAAGCGGAATGGATAAGATGCAAGAGGCCATTGAAGGAATAGAAGCCACAGAACAGGAACGTATAGAAGCTGACATAGAGAGAGATAAAAGGATCTCCAGGAATAAAACAACACTAGGAGAACTATGTGACCAAACCAAAAGGAATAATATTCGTATTATAGGGATACCAGAAGAAGAAGAAAGAGGAAAAGGGATAGAAAGTCGCTTTGAAGAAATAATTGCTGAAAACTTCCCCAAACTGGGGGAGGAAATAATCGAACAGACCATGGAATTACACAGAACTCACAATAGAAAGGATCCAAGGAGGACAACACCAAGACACATAGTAATTAAAATGGCAAGGATCAAGGAAAAGGAAAGAGTTTTAAAGGCAGCTAGAGAGAAAAAGGTCACCTATAAAGGAAAACCCATCAGGCTAACATCAGACTTCTCGACAGAAACCCTACAGGCCAAAAGAGAATGACATGATATACTTAATGCAATGAAACAGAGGGGCCTTGAACCAAGGATACTGTATCCAGCACAACTATCATTTAAATATGATGGCGGGATTAAACAATTCACAGACAAGCAAAAGCTGAGGGAATTTGCTTCCCACAAACCACCTCTACAGGGCATCCAACAGGGATTGCTCTAGATGGGAGCACCCCTAAAAAGAGCACAGAACAAAACACCCAACATTTGAAGAAGGGAGGAGGAGGAATAAGAAGGGAGAGAAGAAAAGAATCTCTAGACAGTGTATATCACAGCTCAATAAGCGAGCTAAGTTAGGCAGTAAGATACTAAAGAAGCTAACCTTGAACCTTTGGTAACCACGAATCTAAAGCCTGCAATGGGAATAAGTACATATCTCTCAATAGTCACCCTAAATGTAAATGGACTTAATGCACCTATCAAAAGACATAGAGTAATAGAATGGATAAAAAAGCAAGACTCATCTATATGCTGCTTACAAGAAACTCACCTTAAACCCAAAGATAAGCATAGCCTAAAAGTCAAGGGATGGAAAAACATATTTCAGGCAAACAACAGTGAGTAGAAAGCAGGGGTTGCAGTACTAATATCAGACAAAATAGACTTCAAAACACAGAAAGTAACAAGAGATAAAGAAGGATACTACATAATGATAAACGGCTCAGTCCAACAAGAGGGTATAACCATTCTAAATATATATGCACCCAACACAGGAACACCAGCATATGTGAAGCAAATACTAACACAACTTAAGAGGGAAATAGACTGCAATGCATTCATTGTAGGAGACGTCAACACACCACTCACCCCAAAGGATAGATCCACCGGGCAGAAAATAAGTAAGGACACACAGGCACTGAACAACACACTAGAACAGATGGACCTAATAGACATCTATTGAACTCTACATCCAAAAGCAACAGGATATACATTCTTCTCAAGTGCACATGGAACATTCTCCAGAATAGACCACATACTAGCTCACAAAAAGAGCCTCAGTAAATTCCAAAATATTGAAATTCTACCAACCAATTTTTCAGACCACAAAGGTATAAAAGTAGAAATAAATTCTACAAAGAAAATAAAAAGGCTCACAAACACATGGAGGCTTAACAACATGCTACTAAATAATCAATGGATCAATGAACAAATCAAAATAGAGATCAAGGAATATATAGAAACAAATGACAACAACAACACTAAGCCCCAACTTCTGTGGGACGCAGCGAAAGCAGTCTTAAGAGGAAAGTATATAGCAATCCAGGCACACCTGAAGAAGGAAGAACAATCCCAAATGAATAGTCTAACATCACAATTATCAAAACTGGAAAAAGAAGAACAAATGAGGCCTAAAGTCAGCAGAAGGAGGGATATAATAAGGATCAGAGAAGAAATAAACAAAATTGAGAAGAATAAAACAATAGCAAAACTCAACGAAACCAAGATCTGGTTCTTCGAGAAAATAAACAAAATAGATAAGCCTCTAGACCAACTTATTAAGAGAAAAAGAGAATCAACACAAATCAACATAATCAGAAATGAGAATGGAAAAATCACGACAGACTCCACAGAAATACAAAGAAATATTAAAGACTACTATGAAAACCTATATGCCAACAAGCTGGAAAATCTAGAAGAAATGGACAACTTCCTAGAAAAATACAACCTCTCAAGACTGACCAAGGAAGAAACACAAAAGTTAAACAAACCAATTACGAGCAAAGAAATTGAAACAGTAATCAAAAAACTACCCAAGAACAAAACCCTGGGGCCAGACGGATTTACCTTGGAATTTTATTAGACACACAGAGAAGACATAATACCCATTCTCCTTAAAGTGTTCCACAAAATAGAAGAAGAGGGAATACTCCCAAACTCATTCTATGAGGCCAACATCACCCTAATACCAAAACCAGGCAAAGACCCCACCAAAAAAGAAAATTACAGACCAATATCCCTGATGAATGTAGATGCAAAAATACTCAATAAAATATTAGCAAACAGAATTCAACAGTATATCAAAAGGATCATACACCATGACCAAGTGGGGTTCATCCCAGGGATGCAAGGATGGTACAACATTCGAAAATCCATCAACATCATCCACCACATCAACAAAAAGAAAGACAAAAACCACATGATCATCTCCATAGATGCTGAAAAAGTATTTGACAAAATTCAACATCCATTCATGATAAAAACCCTCAGCAAAATGGGAATAGAGGGCAAGTACCTCAACATAATAAAGGCCATATATGATAAACCCACAGCCAGCATTATACTGAACAGCGAGAAGCTGAAAGCATTTCCTCTGAGATCGGGAACCAGACAGGGATGCCCACTCTCCCCACTGTTATTTAACATCGTACTGGAGGTCCTAGCCATGGCAATCAGACAGAACAAAGAAATACAAGGAATCCAGATTGGTAAAGAAGAAGTTAAACTGTCACTATTTGCAGATGATATGATACTGTACATAAAAAACCCTAAAGACTCCACTCCAAAACTACTAGAACTGATATCGTAATACAGCAAAGTTGCAGGATACAAAATTAACACACAGAAATCTGTAGCTTTCCTATACACTAACAACGAATCAATAGAAAGAGAAATCAGGAAAACAATTCCATTCACCATTGCATCAAAAAGAATAAAATACCTAGGAATAAACCTAACCAAAGAAGTGAAAGACTTATACTCTGAAAACTACAAGTCACTCTTAAGAGAAATTAAAGGGGACACTAATAAATGGAAACTCATCCCATGCTCATGGCTAGGAAGAATTAATATCGTCAAAATGGCCATCCTGCCCAAAGCAATATACAGATTTGATGCAATCCCTCTCAAATTACCAGCAACATTCTTCAATGAATTGGAACAAATAATTCAAAAATTCATATGGAAACACCAAAGACCCCGAATAGCCAAAGCAATCCTGAAAAAGAAGAATAAAGAAGGGGGTATCTCACTCCCCAACTTCAAGCTCTACTGCAAAGCCATAGTAATCAAGACAATTTGGTACTGCCACAAGAACAGAGCCACAGACCAGTGGAACAGATTAGAGACTCCAGAAATTAACCCAAACATATATGGTGAATTAATATTTGATAAAGGAGCCATGGACATACAATGGCAAAATGACAGTCTCTTCAACAGATGGTGCTGGCAAAACTGGACAGCTACATGTAAGAGAATGAAACTGGACCATTGTCTAACCCCATATACAAAGGTAAACTCAAAATGCATCAAAGACCTGAATGTAAGTCATGAAACCATTAAAGTCTTGGACAAAAACATAGGCAAAAACCTCTTAGACATAAACATGAGTGTCCTCTTCTTGAACATATCTCCCCGGGCAAGGAAAACAACAGCAAAAATGAGCAAGTGGGACTACATTAAGCTGAAAAGCTTCTGTACAGCAAAAGACACCATCAATAGAACAAAAAGGAAACCTACAGTATGGGAGAATATATTTGAAAATGACACATCCGATAAAGGCTTGACGTCCAGAATATATAAAGAGCTCACACACCTCAACAAACAAAAAACAAATAACCCAATTAAAAAATGGGCAGAGGAACTGAACAGACAGTTCTCTAAAAAAGAAATACAGATGGCCAACAGAAACGTGAAAAGATGCTCCACATCGCTAATTATCAGAGAAATGCAAATTAAAACTACAATGAGGTATCACCTCACACCAGTAAGGATAGCTGCCATCCAAAAGACAAACAACAACAAATGTTGGCGAGGCTGTGGAGAAAGGGGAACCCTCCTACACTGCTGGTGGGAATGTAAATTAGTTCAACCATTGTGGAAAGCAGTATGGAGGTTCATCAAAATGCTCAAAACAGACCTACCATTTGACCCAGGAATTCCACTCCTAGGAATTTACCCTAAGAACGCAGCAATCAAGTTTGAGAAAGAAAGATGCACCCCTATGTTTATCGCAGCACTATTTACAATAGCCAAGAATTGGAAGCAACCTAAATGTCCATCGGTAGATGAATGGATAAAGAAGATGTGGTACATATACACAATGGAATACTACTCAGCCATAAGAAGTGGAAAAATGCAACCATTTGCAGCAACATGGATGGAGCTGGAGAGTATTATGCTCAGTGAAATAAGCCAAGTGGAGAAAGAGAAATACCAAATGATTTCACTCATCTGAGGAGTATAGGAACAAAGGAAAAACTGAAGGAACAAAACAGCAGTGGAATTACAGAACCCAAAAATGGACTAACAGGTACCAAAGGGAAAGGAACTGGGGAGGATGGGTGGGCAGGGAGGGATAAGGTGGGGGAAGAAGAAGGGGGGTATTAAGATTAGCATGCATGGTGGGGAGGGAGGAAGGGGAGGGTGGGCTGCACAACACAGAGAGGACAAGTAGTGACTCTACAACATTTTGCTAAGCTGATGGACAGTAACCTTAATGTGGTTGTTAGGGGGGACCTGATATAGGGGAGAGCATAGTAAACATAGTATTCTTCATGTAAGTGTAGATTAAAAATTAAAAAAAAAAAAAAGAAAGCAAGAAAGAAAGAAAGAAAGAAAGAAAGAAAGAAAGAAACAAAGAAAGAAAGAAAGAAAGAAAGAAAGAAAGAAAGAAAGAAAGAAAGAAAGAAAAGGGGGATTACTCCTTGATAGGATAAAACTATTGGTAAATCAAAGATCAACTCATGCTTTAAATATCCTTAATGTTGATCACTTAAAGGGTGTCAGATGATCAGCTATGGAGGTACTCTTTTCTGATAATATTCCTTTCTCTTAATTAAAAAAAAAAAAGCAGTTACTGTGTGCTGACCTCCAATGAGTTCTGCACAGTGGTATAGAGGGCATGTCAAAGTGTGGGCAAAGGGTCTGTTTGTTTCTATGCAGAAGATCAAGGCCTAGCTTGGATACCCAGAAAATGAACTAAGATATGATATGAGGAGGAGCTTCCGGCATCAGCACTCTCTGGAGGACTTGTGCCGGGGGATGATCATCAAAAAGCGTCCACAGGGATCCGGACGATGCTGCGGTTGTGGCTGCATCCAGCCCACCATCTCCTGGACTTGCTATAGGAATGAGGAGGAAGATGTCTAGGCTGGCATGTGCATACAGTGAGACAACGAATTTGACCGGATCTGTACTGTTGGAACTCAACCAGGAGTTGGGAGGGGTGCAAGTTGTAGCACTCCAAAATCTCATGACTATAGACTATCTATGGTTAAAAGAACATATGGGATGTGAACAGATCCCAGAAATGGGCTGCTTTAATTTGTCTGATTGTTCAAGTACAGTTGGACAATATCCATCATATCATAGATAAATTTTCGCAAATGCCTAAGGTGCCTAAATGGTTTTCTTGGCTTCACTGGAGATGGATGGTAATTATAGATTTGCTTTGTTTATGTCACCGTATTCCTATTATGTTAATATGTGTGTGCAAATTAGTTAGTAGTTTAAAACCTATACATACTTAAGGTACGCTACAAGAAGATATGTCAAAGAAATAATCAATCCTCCATGTTTCCTTCCATATGCTACCTCTATAGCTTTTCTTCTTCCTTCCTAATTACAACCCTTAAATAGAATTCGTGCCTCATATCGAATTTACCGAGTATCATAATTCCTCCAGGTGGTAAAGATACCTCGGGACAAGTGCTGGGCATAGAAGCCACAGGGCATAAATCTGCAAAGAAGTAAAAAGCTAAACATTTCAAACAATATGGCTTCTCTCTCACTTACCAACTTTACATTTCCCTGTATGGCCCCGGAAGATGGCTGGTTAGCCAGAGACGGGTAAGATTCCTCAAGGGAGGAACAACCTAAGACAGGCACAGTCGCATGGGGGCCATCAGGTGAGAATTTGGGGATCAACAGAGGTGAGGCTCAGAACCTCACCCCCCTGCTTTGAGAGAAATCTTCAGCATTCGTGGATGTCTTGCTGCCCTTGTCTAGTCTGGATTGATACTTAGTCCATAGGCACACACCTGATCATCTGATCATCTACATTTGCCCTCTTACAGCACTAAACTATGTTTTCTACCTTTATCTTGCATCTACCTACCACTTCAGCATTTTATTAAAAATAAAAGTAATAATAATAATAGAGGGAGAAATGTGGGATCAACATATAAACCAAGGACAAAAATCAAATGAATATTCATATTTGACCTGATTGTTTATGGGTCATAATGCGTGATCAAAACCGAAAGTTTCTGTGATGGATGCCCTTGTACTCTTCATCATGTAAGAATTTATTCACAATGTAAGAATTTGTTCACCATGTAAGAACTTGTTCGTTATGCTTCAGAAGATTGGAGACTGATGAGAATTAGGCTTGAGATGGATTAATGATTGTACATTGAGCATTGACCCCCCTATACTGAATTTTATTGTTGTTAACAACCATTTGATCAATAAATATGAGAGATGCCCTCTCAAAAAAAAAAAAAAAAAACTCAAAAAAAAACCTCAAAAAAAACCCCCCAAAAAATGGTATATATACATTTAGCATACACTCTTCTCATAGTCTATAGGATTTAAAATCTTTTTCAAAATATCTAAGAAGAAATTTATTAATTTTTTTAAAAAGCTGTAATTAAAGAAATCAGAGGGACAAAACCAAAAACAGAATTTGTACAATAGTTTCAGAAGAGGTAAAGAAGCTCCAATCCCCACTGTCAGGGTTCTCATTCTCCTTTATTAATTCATTAAATACCTATTGAAACATGGTCTTCTTTAGCAATTAACCTCTCATTTTGATAAATGTTAGAAGCTACTTCTCTCCAACAGTTCACAATAATTGTTAATTTATACATCTGTTTTCCTTGCTTCAGAGTAAACATCACAAAGTACACTTAAAACATTAGGACAGTTCTTAATAGTTTGAAGATGATCAAAGAAGTTGAACAGAAGCATGGATAGATGAGTGGATATCAAAGATCTGTGAAACCTCTCTGGGGTTATTTAATCTACATGATTTTATATTGATTTTCAGGTTCACATTGATAATAACTTAATTGTGTTTAATATTTCTCATTTGGAGAATCATGCATGAATTCTCCTCAATATTATATTTTGTTTACACAATATGCTTTTACCTTTAACAGTCACTATCATCTATTCACCATTTTCTCCTGAGGTAGCATATAATTTCTCCAGTCAGAACTCAAATGTTTTTTTCATGCATTCTTTCCTGGCATCTAATTTTGGATGAGATAGAACAGAGTGGGAAGAGGAGGATCTGGCTTTTCAAATGTTTTGTGAAAAATGTATAGGCAACATAGAGGGATAAAACAATGTGATGCAAAAATGTACGGTACAGTGTTGGAAATGCTTGCCTTTTAGTTTCTGGCAGCATTTGCCTTAAAGAGTTCAAAATTATATGCATTGATAGAATTAAAATCATGGATAGAATATTTTTTAAGAACTTTAAAAAAATGCTTAGGTGAACTGAATAGTTACAGAAATCCTCAGAGCCCAAGAAACACAAAGTGAAATCGTTAGCCCAGACAGGTGAGCTGACATCCAGGGAGAGAGCTGCCTGGAGTCATGCACCAATACCTGGAGACCTGGAGCTTTGCTTTAATAGCTTAATAGGGTGACAAGAGGCTCCTTGGGGCCACTCAGTGGTGATCTCTTTTTTGTTCAGAGAATGCATGAATGTGGGCTTCCAAAAATCTATGCATGCAACCTTATTAGAAATGTAAACTTAGAGAAAGGAAGACACACACAGCAAAGGGGACAGTAAGAGAATAGGCAAATCTGGGTCTTGGCACGCAGTGATGCAATAAAAACTGTCCCCAGAAAATGTTTAATCACAAGCTGATCCTTATGCAAACTGGAGACCTGAAACAATCAGAGGAAAAAAGAAAAAAAAAAAACTAAAGTGAGATCTACTTGAGATACTAGAATTATTGGCACCGACTATATAATCATATGTTTAATACTGTAAATAAAAGAGGAAATTGAGAGTGTACGTAAAACAAGAGGCATCATAATTAACCTGGAAAAATGTTAAAACAAAACCAAATACAACTTAGAAAAATAAAAGGTATAATAAAGCAATAAAAATCAGGGCAGTGAAAGTGTTCTAAAATTGATTGTGGTGATGGCACACAACTTATTAATCTAGGTGAAAACATTGAACTGTATACTTTCAATGGATGGATTATAAGGTATATGAATTAGATCTCAATAAAACCATTGTGTTTCCTTTTGTAGTTTCATAGAACTTATTCCTCTGTTGCCTAATGTGCCAATCCATTTCCCAGAAGAAAAACTTTGAACATGTGTGTGTGTGCGTTTGAGAGAACAGACAACTAATAAATTTGAGAGGAATTAGATTAATTTGGATTGCATTTTCACCACTACTATTTATGTGAGTTTGAAATTAGAAAAAAATGTACTGAATGGAATATACTTTGTCTTTCTGGAAGACCAGTATTTAGAAAATTGGATGCATTTCTGGAAATTCAAAATTATTCTGGAAGCAAGCTTTCTCATCACGACTTAAAGTATATATGATGGTGAGCAAGTATATCTGCCAGAATGAGAAACGGATTCATTGGATTCAGAATGTGGAACAGTTCATATCTTGATTATATATTTGGACTAATTTGCTGAGTAAATAATTCTGGGTCACAGAGAAAAAAATGAGGTATAATCTACATTCAGGAAATACACAAGTGTTACGTTTGTAGTTTGGTGAATTTTTGACAATTGCATAAATCTGTCATCCACGCATTAAGATATAGGTGATTTCCATTACCGCAGCAAGATCGCCTGTGCCGCCTCCCAGTCAATCCCACCCTCAACCCAGAGACATCCACTGTTATGAAATTTTACCCCAGAGATAAGTTTTTAGTGTCCTGTTTCTGTCTTTGTATAAGGCTTTCATATAAATAGAATAATACAGAACGTGTTTCTTTGTGTAAGGCTTTTTTCAGTCAGCATATATTTTTGAGATTCATCCATGTTGTTGAGTAGTTCATTACTCTTTACTGCTGAGCAGGATTCTGTTCCATGGAAACACCACAGTGTGTTAACCCAATCTCCTGTTGGTGAACATTTGAGCTACTTTTCAGGTTTTTACTATTTTAAATAGGGTTGCTTTGAAGTGGTACACTTCAGGTTTTTATTGTATATGTTTACATATTTTCACATCTCTTGAATAAATTGTATCTATGTTTATAAAAAACTAACTGCTGGACTCATTCCCCAATTTGTTGTACCAGTTTACACTCCCATCTGCAATGTGTTCAGTTTCACATGCTGCACAAACTTGCCATCACTTGGTGTTATTCTTCTTTTTAATTATACCATTCCAGTTAGATAGATGATAGTATCACATTTTGGCTTTAATTTACATTTCTGTGATGACTAATGATGAACACACTTTCATGAACTTTTTAGTCATTGATATATAAACCTTGGTGAAATGCCCATTTTTATTAGGTTTATTTAGTTATCCAATTGTAGAAATTGTTTATATATTCTTAATTGAAGTTCCTGGTAAGCAATAATCATTGCATATTTCACCCAGTCTACAGTTTTTTTTACATTCATATTTTTTTTTTGAGAGGGCATCTCTCATATTTATTGATCAAATGGTTGTTAACAACAATAAAATTCAGTATAGGGGGGTCAACGCTCAATGTACAATCATTAATCCATCTCAAGCCTAATTCTCATCAGTCTCCAATCTTCTGAAGCATAACAAACAAGTTCTTACATGGTGAACGAATTCTTACATAGTGAATAAATTCTTACATGGTGAACAGTACAAGGGCATTCATCACAGAAACTTTCGGTTTTGATCATGCATTATGACCTATAAACAATCAGGTCAAATATGAATATTCATTTGATTTTTGTACTTGATTTATATGTTGATCCCACATTTCTCCTATTATTATTATTATTTTTATTTTTAATAAAATGCTGAAGTGGTAGGTAGATGCAAGATAAAGGTAGAAAACATAGTTTAGTGCTGTAAGAAGGCAAATGTAGATGATCAGATGATCAGGTGTGTGCCTATGGACTAAGTATTAATCCAGGCTAGACAAGGGCAGCAAGACATCCACGGATGCAGAAGATTTCTCTCAAAGCAGGGGGGGTGAGGTTCTGAGCCTCACCTCTGTTGATCCCCAAATTCTCACCTGATGGCCCCCCTGCGACTGTGCCTGTCTTAGGTTGTTCCTCCCTTGAGGAATCTTACCCGTCTCTGGCTAACCAGTCATCTTCCGGGGCCATACAGGGAAATGTAAAGTTGGTAAGTGAGAGAGAAGCCATATTGTTTGCAAAGGTTAGCATTTTACTTCTTTGCAGATTTATGCCCTGTGGCTTCTATGCCCAGCACTTGTCCCGAGGTATCTTTACCACCTGGAGGAATTATGATACTCGGTAAATTCGATATGAGGCACGAATTCTATTTAAGGGTTGTAATTAGGAAGGAAGAAGAAAAGCTATAGAGGTAGCATATGAAGGAAACATGGAGGATTGATTATTTCTTTGACATATCTTCTTGTAGCGTACCTTAAGTATGTATAGGTTTTAAACTACTAACTAATTTGCACACACATATTAACATAATAGGAATACGGTGACATAAACAAAGCAAATCTATAATTACCATCCATCTCCAGTGAAGCCAAGAAAACCATTTAGGCACCCTAGGCATTTGCGAAAATTTATCTATGATATGATGGATATTGTCCAACTGTACTTGAACAATCAGACAAATTAAAGCAGCCCATTTCTGGGATCTGTTCACATCCCATATGTTCTTTTAACCACAGATAGTCTATAGTCATGAGATTTTGGAGTGCTACAACTTGCACCCCTCCCAACTCCTGGTTGAGTTCCAACAATACAGATCCGGTCAAATTCGTTGTCTCACTGTATGCACATGTCAGCCTAGACATCTCCCTCCTCATTCCTATGGCAAGTCCAGGAGACGGTGGGCTGGATGCAGCCACAACCGCAGCATCGTCCGGATCCCTGTGGAGGCTTTTTGATGATCATCCCCCGGCACAAGTCCTCCAGAGAGTGCTGATGCCGGAAGCTCCTCCTCATATCGTATCTTAGTTCATTTTCTGGGTATCCAAGCTGGGCCTTGATCTTCTGCATAGAAACAAACAGACCCTTTGCCCACACTTTGACATGCCCTCTATACCACTGTGCAGAACTCATTGGAGGTCAGCAGACAGTAACTGCTTTTTTTTTTTTAATTAAGAGAAAGGAATATTATCAGAAAAGAGTACCTCCATAGCTGATCATCTGACACCCTTTAAGTGATCAACATTAAGGATATTTAAAGCATTCATTGATCTTTGATTTACCAATAGTTTTATCCTGTTAAGGAGTAATCCCCCTTTTCTTTCTTTCTTTCTTTTTTTCTTTTTTTTTTTTTTAATTTTTAATCTACACTTACATGAAGAATACTATGTTTACTATGCTCTCCCCTATATCAGGTCCCCCCTAACAGCCACATTACGGTTACTGTCCATCAGTTTAGCAAAATGTTGTAGAGTCACTACTTGTCCTCTCTGTGTTGTGCAGCCCACCCTCCCCTTCCTCCCTCCCCACCATGCATGCTAATCTTAATACCCCCCTTGTTCTTCCCCCCCTTATCCCTCCCTGCCCACCCATCCTCCCCAGTTCCTTTCCCTTTGGTACCTGTTAGTCCATTTTTGGGTTCTGTAATTCTGCTGCTGTTTTGTTCCTTCAGTTTTTCCTTTGTTCCTATACTCCTCAGATGAGTGAAATCATTTGGTATTTCTCTTTCTCCACTTGGCTTATTTCACTGAGCATAATACTCTCCAGCTCCATCCATGTTGCTGCAAATGGTTGCATTTTTCCACTTCTTATGGCTGAGTAGTATTCCATTGTGTATATGTACCACATCTTCTTTATCCATTCATCTACCGATGGACATTTAGGTTGCTTCCAATTCTTGGCTATTGTAAATAGTGCTGCGATAAACATAGGGGTGCATCTTTCTTTCTCAAACTTGATTGCTGCGTTCTTAGGGTAAATTCCTAGGAGTGGAATTCCTGGGTCAAATGGTAGGTCTGTTTTGAGCATTTTGATGAACCTCCATACTGCTTTCCACAATGTTTGAACTAATTTACATTCCCACCAGCAGTGTAGGAGGGTTCCCCTTTCTCCACAGCCACGCCAACATTTGTTGTTGTTTGTCTTTTGGATGGCAGCTATCCTTACTGGTGTGAGGTGATACCTCATTGTAGTTTTAATTTGCATTTCTCTGATAGTTAGCGATGTGGAGCATCTTTTCATGTGTCTCTTGGCCATCTGTATTTCTTTTTTGGAGAACTGTCTGTTCAGTTTCTCTGCCCATTTTTTAATTGGGTTATTTGTTTTTTGTTTGTTGAGGTGTGTGAGCTCTTTATATATTCTGGACGTCAAGCCTTTATCGGATGTGTCATTTTCAAATATATTCTCCCATACTGTAGGGTTCTTTTTTGTTCTATTGATGGTGTCTTTCGCTGTACAGAAGCTTTTCAGCTTAATGTAGTCCCACTTGGTCATTTTTGCTGTTGTTTTCCTTGCCCGGGGAGATATGTTCAAGAGGAGATCACTCATGTTTATGTCTAAGAGGTTTTTGCCTATGTTTTTGTCCAAGAGTTTAATGGTTTCATGACTTATATTCAGGTCTTTGATCCATTTTGAGTTTACCTTTGTATATGGGGTTAGACAATGGTCCAGTTTCATTCTCCTACATGTAGCTGTCCAGTTTTGCCAGCACCATCTGTTGAAGAGACTGTCATTTTGCCATTGTATGTCCATGGCTCCTTTATCAAATATTAATTGACCATATATGTTTGGGTTAATTTCTGGGGTCTCTAATCTGTTCCACTGGCCTGTGGCTCTGTTCTTGTGCCAGTACCAAATTGTCTTGATTACTATGGCTTTGTAGTAGAGCTTGAAGTTGGGGAGTGAGATCCCCCCTACTTTATTCTTCTTTTTCAGGATTGCTTTGGCTATTCGGGGTCTTTGGTGTTTCCATATGAATTTTTGAATTATTTGTTCCAATTCATTGAAGAATGTTGCTGGTAATTTGAGAGGGATTGCATCAAATCTGTATATTGCTTTGGGCAGGATGGCCATTTTGACGATATTAATTCTTCCTAGCCATGAGCATGGGATGAGTTTCCATTTATTAGTGTCCCCTTTAATTTCTCTTAAGAGTGACATTTAGTTTTCAGAGTATAAGTCTTTCACTTCTTTGGTTAGGTTTATTCCTAGGTATTTTATTCTTTTTGATGCAATGGTGAATGGAATTGTTTTCCTGATTTCTCTTTCTATTGATTCGTTGTTAGTGTATAGGAAAGCTACAGATTTCTGTGTGTTAATTTTGTGTCCTGCAACTTTGCTGTATTCCGATATCAGTTCTAGTAGTTTTGGAGTGGAGTCTTTAGGGTTTTTTATGTACAGTATCATATCATCTGCAAATAGTGACAGTTTAACTTCTTCTTTACCAATCTGGATTCCTTGTATTTCTTTGTTTTGTCTGATTGCCGTGTCTAGGACCTCCAGTACGATGTTAAATAACAGTGGGGAGAGTGGGCATCCCTGTCTGGTTCCCGATCTCAGAGGAAATGCTTTCAGCTTCTCGCTGTTCAGTATAATGCTGGCTGTGGGTTTATCATATATGGCCTTTATTATGTTGAGGTACTTGCCCTCTATTCCCATTTTGCTGAGAGTTTTTATCATGAATGGATGTTGAATTTTGTCAAATGCTTTTTCAGCATCTATGGAGATGATCATGTGGTTTTTGTCTTTGTTTTTGTTGATGTGGTGGATGATGTTGATAGATTTTCGAATGTTGTACCATCCTTGCATCCCTGGGATGAATCTGACTTGGTCATGGTGTATGATCCTTTTGATATACTGTTGAATTCTGTTTGCTAATATTTTATAGAGTATTTTTGCATCTACATTCATCAGGGATATTGGTCCGTAATTTTCTTTTTTGGTGGGGTCTTTGCCTGGTTTTGGTATTAGGGTGATGTTGGCCTCATAGAATGAGTTTGGGAGTATTCCCTCTTCTTCTATTTTGTGGAACACTTTAAGGAGAATGGGTATTATGTCTTCTCTGTGTGTCTGATAAAATTCCGAGGTAAATCCGTCCGGCCCCGGGGTTTTGTTCTTGGGTAGTTTTTTTATTACTGTTTCAATTTCTTTGCTCGTAATTGGTTTGTTTAACTTTTGTGTTTCTTCCTTGGTCAGTCTTGGGAGGTTGTATTTTTCTAGGAAGTTGTCCATTTCTTCTAGATTTTCCAGCTTGTTGGCATATAGGTTTTCATAGTAGTCTTTAATAATTCTTTGTATTTCTGTGGAGTCTGTCATGATTTTTCCATTCTCATTTCTGATTATGTTGATTTGTGTTGACTCTCTTTTTCTCTTAATAAGTTGGGCTAGAGGCTTATCTATTTTGTTTATTTTCTCAAAGAACCTGCTCTTGGTTTCGTTGATTTTTGCTATTGTTTTATTCATCTCAATTTTGTTTATTTCTTCTCTGATCTTTATTATGTCCCCCCTTCTGCTGACTTTAGGCCTCATTTGTTCTTCTTTTTCCAGTTTTAATAATTGTGATGTTAGACTATTCATTTGGGATTGTTCTTCCTTCTTCAAGTGTGCCTGGATTGCTATATACTTTCCTCTTAAGACTGCTTTCGCTGCATCCCACAGAAGTTGGGGCTTAGTGTTGTTGTTGTCATTTGTTTCTATATATTCCTTGATCTCTATTTTGATTTGTTCATTGATCCATTGATTATTTAGGAGCATGTTGTTAAGCCTCCATGTGTTTGTGAGCCTTTTTATTTTCTTTGTAGAATTTATTTCTACTTTCATACCTTTGTGGTCTGAAAAATTGGTTGGTAGAATTTCAATATTTTGGAATTTACTGACTCTCTTTTTGTGAGCTAGTATGTGGTCTATTCTGGAGAATGTTCCATGTGCACTTGAGAAGAATGTATATCCTGTTGCTTTTGGATATAGATTTCTATAGATGTCTATTAGGTCCATCTGTTCTAGTGTGTTGTTCAGTGCCTGTGTGTCTTTACTTATTTTCTGTCTGGTGGATCTATCCTTTGGGGTGAGTGGTGTGTTGACATCTCCTGCAATGAATGCATTGCAGTCTATTTCCCTCTTTAGTTCTGTTAGTATTTGCTTCACATATGCTGGTGCTCCTGTATTGGGTGCATATATATTTAGAATGGTTATATCCTCTTGTTGGACTGAGCCCTTTATCATTATGTAATATCCTTCTTTATCTCTTGTTACTTTCTTTGTTTTGAAGTCTATTTTGTCTGATATTAGTACTGCAACCCCTGCTTTCTTCTCACTGTTGTTTGCCTGAAATATGTTTTTCCATCCCGTGACTTTTAGGCTATGCTTATCTTTGGGTTTAAGGTGAGTTTCTTGTAAGCAGCATATTGATGCGTCTTGCTTTTTTATCCATTCTATTACTCTATGTCTTTTGATTGGTGCATTAAGTCCATTTACATTTAGGGTGACTATTGAGAGATATGTACTTATTGCCATTGCAGGCTTTAGATTTGTGGTTACCAAAGGTTCAAGGTTAGCTTCTTTAGTATCTTACTGCCTAACTTAGCTCGCTTATTGAGCTGTGATATACACTGTCTGTAGATTCTTTTCTTCTCTCCCTTCTTATTCCTCCTCCTCCATTCTTCATATGTTGTGTGTTTTGTTCTGTGCTCTTTTTAGGGGTGCTCCCATCTAGAGCAGTCCCTGTAGGATGCCCTGTAGAGGTGGTTTGTGGGAAGCAAATTCCCTCAGCTTTTGCTTGTCTGGGAATTGTTTAATCCCGCCATCATATTTAAATGATAGTCGTGCTGGATACAGTATCCTTGGTTCAAGGCCCCTCTGTTTCATTGCATTAAGTATATCATGCCATTCTCTTCTGGCCTGTAGGGTTTCTGTCGAGAAGTCTGATGTTAGCCTGATGGGTTTTCCTTTATAGGTGACCTTTTTCTCCCTAGCTGCCTTTAAAACTCTTTCCTTGTCCTTGATCCTTGACATTTTAATTACTATGTGTCTTGGTGTTGTCCTCCTTGGATCCTTTCTGTTGTGAGTTCTGTGTAATTCCATGGTCTGTTCGATTATTTCCTCCCCCAGTTTGGGGAAGTTTTCAGCAATTATTTTTTCAAAGAGACTTTCTATCCCTTTTCCTCTTTCTTCCTCTTCTGGTATCCCTATAATACGAATATTATTCCTTTTGTATTGGTCACATATTTCTCTTAGTGTTGTTTCATTCCTGGAGATCCTTTTATCTCTCTCTATGTTAGCTTCTATACGTTCCTGTTCTCTGGCTTCTATTCCTTCAGTGGCCTCTTGCATCTTATCCATTCCGCTTATAAATCCTTCCAGGGATTGTTTCATTTCTGTGATCTCCTTCCTGACATCTGTGATCTCCTTCTGGACTTCATCCCACTGCTCTTGCATTTTTCTCTGCATCTCATCCCACTGCTCTTGCATTTTTCTCTGCATCTCATCCCATTGCTCTTGCATTTTTCTCTGCATCTCTGTCAGCATGTTCATGATTTTTATTTTGAATTCTTTTTCAGGAGGACTAGTTAGGTCTGTCTCCCTCTCAGGTGTTGTCTCTGTTATCTTTGTCTGCCTGTAGTTTTGCCTTTTCATGGTGATAGAGATAGTTTGCAGAGCTGGTACAAGTGACCGCTGGAAGACCTTCCCTTCTTGTTGGTTTGTGGCCTTTTCCTGGGAGAATAGCGACCTCTAGTTTCTTGTGCTGGGCAGCTGTGTGCAGACAGGGCTTTTGCTTACTGCCCAGTTGCTTTGGGGTTTGTCTCCGCTGTTGCTGTGTGCGTGGCCTGGCTGGGGCTGTTCCTCCAAAATGGTGGAGCCCTGTTGGACGGGGAGCGGCCAGGTGGCTATTTATCTCCGTAAGGGGCCTCTGTGCTCCCTGCTGCCCATGGGGTTAGAGTGCCCAGAGATACCCAGATTCCCTGCCTCTGGTCTAAGTGACCTGTCCTGCCCCTTTAAGACTTCCAAAAAGCACTCTCCAAACCAAGACAACAACAGCAACAATGAGAGAGGGAACAGAAAGGAAAAAAAAAAAGGAATAACCACGCGATTTTTTTTATTTTTTTTTGTCCTCAGGTGACGGTCCCAGGCACCCGCTCACTGGTCCTGCTGCCCTGTCTCCCTAGCACCAGGGTCCCTGTCCTTTCAAGGCTTCCAAAAAGCACCCACCCACCAGTCCCGCAGGGAAGGAATGATCGATATTCTTTGTCCTCAGGCACTTGTCCCAGGTACCCGCTCACCAGTCCCGCCGCCCTGCCTCCCTAGCACCGGGGTCCCTGTCCCTTTTAGGCTTCCAAAAAGCACTCGCAAAAAAGAGGAAAAAAAATGGGGAAAAACGCGCGATTTCTTCTGTCCTCAAGTGCCGGTCTCAGGCACCCGCCCCCCGGTCCCTCAGGGAAAAACGTGGGATATTCTTTGTCCTCAGGCACCGGTCCCAGGCACCCGCTCAGCAGTCCCGCCACCCTGCCTCCCTAGCACTGGAGTCCCTGTCCCTTTAAGGCTTCCAAAAAGCGCTCGCCAAAAAGAGAAAAAAAAAAAGGGGAAAAACGCGCGATTTCCTCCGTCTTCAGGTGCCGGTCTCAGGCACCCGCCCGCCGGTCCCGCAGGGAGAAACGCGGGATATTCTTTGTCCTCAGGCGCTGGTCCCAGGCACCTGATCACTGGTCCCGCCACCCTGCCTCCCTAGCAACGGGGGCCCGTCCCTTTAAGGCTTCCAAAAAGCACTTGCCAAAAAAAAAACCGCACTGGTTTCTTTCCACCCGCCAGGAGCCGGGGGGAGGGGCGCTCGGGTCCCGCCAGCCGGGGATTGTATCTTACCCCCTTCGCAAGGCGCTGGGTTCTTGCAGGTGTGGATGTGGTCTGGATGTTGTCCTGTGTCCTGTGGTCTGTATTTTAGGAAGATTTTTTTTGGTATATTTTCATAGCTCTATGTGTTTTTGGGAGGAGATTTCCACTGCTCTACTCACGCCGCCATCCTGGCTCCGCTCCCTACATTCATATTTTTAACAATGTGAGCAATATATTTTAGTTTTTATAACATTAGTTTTTTTGGTTAGTGCTTTGTTTGCCCTATTTATGAACTTTTTGTTACCTTAATGTCAGCCCATGCTAGTCGCCAAAAACAAAAAGCCATTGTACTAGCTTTCTACATTAAAAAAAAGATTTACAATGTTAAGTTTTACATTTAGGTCTTTGACCTATCTCAAATTAATTTTTAAGGTTCATTTTTTTCTTATGTGTTCCAGCACAATTTATTTAAAAGAATTCCTTTACCATTTGACTATTTTGACACCTTGTTGAAAATGATAGACTGAATGAGTGTTGGTATTTTTATTAAACCTTTTATTCTGTTAAATTGATCCTATCTTTATGTCTGTGACAACATTACATTATCTCAATGTAGTAGGACAGTAAATCTTGAAAGGAGAGGGTATATGAATCCCTCTTTTTCTTTCTTTTTAAGATTGTTTCAGCTGCTCTAGGTCCTTTGTTTTTTCATATCGAAAATGGCTTCATCTATACCATTAGAAAGAATTAACAAAAAAATAATATTGAGTGTTATGATCCATTAGCATGGTATATTTCTCTGTTAATATTTTGGAATTTTTCTATTTTTTGATCATTTAGCTAGAGTTTTATCAATCTAGATTTCATTGGTTTTCTAATTGTTTATCCATTTTTGATTAATTTCAGCTCTTATTTCTTTTCTGTCCTTCATTCTGCTTACTTTAGTTTTTTGATTTGCTCTTCTTTTTCTAGTATCTTAAGGTAGAATTTTAGATCATTGATATCAAACCATTACTCTTTTTCTAATAAACATTTCATTTTTATTTTCCAGGACAGTCATAAAAATGCACCACACACCGGGCAACTTAAACAACAGAAATGTTTTGTCTCATATTTATTTCTGGGGTCTAGAAGCCTGGCATCAGGGTGTTAGCAGAACTGGTTCTTTCTGAGCTAGGAGGTAGAGTCTGTTCCAGGTCTCTCTCTTAGTTTCTGGTGACTTGCCTGGAATCTTTGGCATTTATCTTGTACACACATCTCAATCTCTGCCTTCATCTTCATGTGGCATTCTTCCTGTGTGCATGCTTGTGTCCAAAATTCCACTTTTTATAAGGAAACCAGTTATATTTGATTAAAGGTCCACCCTCTTTTGGTATGATCTTACCTTAACTAATTCTATCTGTGGAGATCCTATTTCTAAATAAGGTCCATTCTGACTACTGCAGTTTAGAATTTCAACATACGTATTTGGCATAAGCACAATTCAACCCACTGCAAGCATAGTGCTACAAACACCCTTCTAACTACTACTACATTGCACCTGGAAGATTTTGATATGTTGTATACTCATTATTATTCAGTTTGATATATTTTCTGATTTCCATTGTTATTTCTTCACTAACCTATGAATTTAAAAATGCTTGATGTTTAACTTTGAAATACTTAGAGTTTTCTTAGATACGTTATGTTATCGATTTCTATTGCTATCAGAAAACATACCATATGTGATCTATTTCAACAGCTTTATTGAGATCTGATTAACATATTAAGCAGTATACATATTGAAAGTGTACAAGTCAATAAATTTTGAATGTGTGTACACATCTGTAAATCCTTACTAAAATCAATATAATGAACATATCTAACAATCCCCAAAGTGGTCTCCCTTTGTGATCCCTTCCTGTCCTCCAAACAGCAGGTAAATAGCAATTTATTTTCTGTAACTACAGATCACTTTGGATTTTCTAGATTTTTATGTACACTTTATCATACAGAATGAACTACTTTTTTTGTTTGGCTTCTCTCACTCACCATAATTATTTTGTGATTTATCCATAGTAAAGCATGAATCATAGTTGATTATTTTTTAATTGACTAGCATATCCATTCACCAATGGATATACATTCAGGTCATTTCTAGATTTTGGTAATTACAAATAATGCTAATATGAAAATCTGTCTACAGATCTTATATGGGCATATACTTTATTTTGGATAAACATCTTGAAGTGAAATGGGTAGAACCTATGGTCCATGACTATAATATGCTGTTGTATGTTTAAGTTTACAAGAAATTGCCAAAGTGTTTTCCAAAGTGGTTGTACAATTGATATTCCAACCAGTGGTGTATAACAACTGCAGTTGCTCTGCCTTCTTGACAGCATTTGGTATGATCATATTTTTTGAATTTTAGGCTATCAGAATGATAGTTGTACAATGGTATTTCATATTTTGGCTTTAATTTGCATTTCCTAATGACTAATCATGGTGGGAATGTTTTCTTTTTCTTATTTGCAATGTATATATACTCTTTGGTGAGGTGGTTTTTATGTCTTTGCCCATTTTTACTGAATTGTTTGTTTTTTAATTTTTGAGTTGTTAGAGTTTTATGTGTTTTGGATACAGATCTTTTATCAAATATGTGATTTACAAATATTTTCTTTCAGTCTATCATTTGTTTATTCATTTCCTTAGTAATGTCTTTGAAGAGCAGAAGTTCCTGATTTTTAGTGAATCATAATTTATCAATTGTTTTTCTCTTACAGATCATGATTTTGCTGTTATTGCTAAAAAAAATATTTACTTAATCCTAGGTCACAAAGATTTATTCTATATTTCATTCTAGAATTTTAATAATTTTACACAATAAAAAATTTAAACTTTAACTTTTATATTTAGATACATGATCCATTTTGTATTACTTTTTCTATAAGTATGAGATATGAATTAAAGTTCATTTTTAACATAAAGATACATCTAATTTTTCTACTTATTTTAAATATATTTATCTTGCTATATTGTAATATATCTTTTTTAAATTGCCTTACTCTGTTGGATTTTGTTGTCTTTTTAACAACATGTTGGCTTTGGTTCTGACAAGTAATTTATTTGCAGATAAGCTTGATCCTTTTTAGGCTATTTTCAACCTTTGGTAGAATGAATTTACAGTAGCATTTGCTGTAAGTCTATATTAGCCCTTCTTCCCCGAGGGCTTTTTGTGATCTTTACTTGGATTGTTCCAAGAAGTCTCCTTTGTCCATTTGGAACTCAGTTGCCCCCTTAACCTGTGTAAACTTCCCCATCTTCTGTCTTAGAGCTCATTTTACGTGCTTCCCTTGGTAGTTGTTTCTTTCCATCTTCAATGAGTCCTGTTCTCAGCATGTATATTTTAGAGTTTGGCTAAAAATTTAAGGAGACATCCTATGAAGTTTCTGAAACATATCTTCTGCCCAATTCTCTTCTCTCTGGTACCCTGCCCCACAAATTCCACTCCCTTCAGGAACCTACAAGTGTATTTTCTGTCTGTTGAGCTCGGTGAGACCACTATGTTATGTATGGATGTCCTTCCTTGCACTGGAGTCTGGAAAGTGGCCCAGGCAAAAAAGCAGGAGCAATTGTGGGACTGAATTTTTTTCCTTCCAGGTTTGCCACTCTGTGCTCCATGCCGTAAAACATCTGAAAGTGTTTACTCCACATACTTAGTCTGTTTTTGTGGCTGTGTATAGTTGGGAGACAGTTAACTTCATCACGGCTAACAACGGAAGTCCAAAAGCAAGTTTTAAAATAGACACATTTTTCAGTTTTGTCTTGAACCGCTTTTCTTGAGTCATCTTGCATTTCCAATCCCTTCTTACAGGATCTTTTCAACCCTAAGGTAGTACTTTTACGGATTTTACATTTTCCCTCCATTTCTCTTTAATTAAGGTGCACTCCTCTGCTATGTTGCCAATAGCTACCTTGAATAAATATTTGGTTTGCTTGAGCAATTTGTCAGGCTCATGCGGATGACACCTCCTTCTGGGTTGGACCCAGATAATAACAGGTGAGCGCTGTAATGTGAGATAGAATTGTCTAGTTAGATATTGTCTTTGAAAGGTATTTGCCTTTGCAGCCCTTCCTTTCTGATAAGGCCTTGTTACAGTAAGAGATAATAAGCAGCCCAACTTGGGAATAATCCTAAGAACTAACTAATAATTAAACCCATTTATCGGGTTTGCAGGGAGGGGAAGGAAAAAGGGGAGATGTGGGCTGGAGTTAGTCATAGGATGGTCTTGGCAGGGATTGGTAGGAAATTGTAAACCACAAAGTTGCTGGAACAGTAAATAGTTTTATCTTTAAAATTTATGGGTCTGCAGGGAGTTAATGTTGTATCAGTCTGTGATATTATCTTGGACCATATAGGTTCAATTGAACTGATATAAAAAAGAGTTTGCACCTAGTCTGCAATATCCATCATGATACAGTCTGGCACAGTTTATGTTTTAAGAGTTGGGGTACACTTCTCAATTCCCCATAGTCCAGATGCTAGCAGGGCCTATTACATTTCATCCACATGCAAGAATTACCAACTATATTCTAGGTATTGCATAATGGAATTTAGTTCCAAAGCTTAGAAAGGAATGAAGTTAGCCAAACTCAGAATCATAAGAAAATGTCTTAATGATTAATAATATTAATTTTCTGAAAGCAATTCAGAATGTATTCCTAGTACCAGACGTTTATTGAATGGATGATGAATGCAATTTTAAAAAGGTTATGAGACAAGAGACAGGAATTGATAATGTGCATAATCTTTTATCCTTGTAGACATAATTAAGTGAAACATAATATCGACACCTGAAATCTACAATATAAGAAGCTATATAAAATTAAGATACCTTTGATAGTTTTTCGTGTAGGAGTTTTGAATCATTGGAAGTGACTTATCTCTTGATTACAGATCTGACTGTAGTAGTGAGGAGCATAGGGATAGGGAATTATATATCCACTGATCATGAGCCTGGTAGTTCTATTATCAGTTGTGAGACCTTTGGGAAGTAATGATTTCTCTAGTCTCAGTGCCTTCATTTGAAAAATGGGGAAGTTATTAAGGATGGAGGATAATTAAATGATTAACTGCATGTGGTGAGCTTCCTCTTTCCTTTTCATCTTTGCAGTCAGTATATAAGTACAATAAGGTAACATTATACTTGCTAATAGTGATTATTTAATTCTCTGTTTGTATGCAGATCCCCATGCAAAAAGCTGAATATTTTAGGAAAAATAGAAAAGAGAGAAAGGCAGAAAGAGAAGGCAGAGATGGAAAAAGAGTACCATATAGACACGTGAAGTTGCGCCATAACTGTAGCCACATCTCATGCCCCAAAACTTGAGCTGTGTGAAAATAAAAGCTGTTTGGCAGACAAAGTAGATTAAATTGTTTCTTTTGTGTATGTGGGTACTCATTCATTTAGTTTATTCAACCATCATTTGCCAATAATATAGCAAGTGCCAGACACTGAAAAATGCCAATAATACAGGAAGGAATTGGAATGGAATTGTGTTTGCCCTCATAAACTCTGCAGTCTAGCAGGACAGATGCATATGATGTATGAATATGTGCCTTGCAAAGGAGTGGAGCTGTGTCTATGGGGACATATCAGACTTAAAAGTTGGGAGGGGACATCTTGGAAATGTATGGCGCAGGTATATTTAAACAGAGACTTAAGCATTAATAGAGATTTTCAGGCCACAGAGTGGACTGAAAAGCGTGGGGATAGCATTGTAGGAATATTAATCATCCCTGCAAAGACCCTGAGAAAGGAAAACACATGGTTTGCACAGGGACTGAAATAGAGCTGGCATGAATGGAACTCCTAGGCTGCAAAGAAGACGGTGGACCAGGATACCTAAGGTGACGCTGAAGGAAGTCCAAGACCAAACAGCACAGGATATTATCTGCTGTGTTAAATATTTTGGATTTTAATATCAGTATGAAGTCATTGAAAGCTTTAATTAGGGTAATACAACTGATTTGTGTTGCACGAAACTGTTTCTCTGCAATAAGATGAGTATGTTTAAAGAGGAAAGAGTGTTTCTGCAAAAAAAGCTAGAAAACTGGTTAATCCATGCAAGGCAGATATGACAATGATGTGCATTAGGGTGGTGTCAGTGGAGATGAATAGAACTGGATAAGTTAAAGAGGTAATTAAAATTTAACATCAATAGGATTTTGCCCAGCAGGCTAATCCTGCTTTAAAAGCCTCCTGTACTCCTTTCCATAATTTATATTCTTTAAATTTAAACTCAAGCACTATTTGCATTTTGATGACTTCTCTCCCATAGTCACAGTTAGTGGATTATTATTACAGCACCTGGCAAATACATCCTTTAAGGCAGTGGATTCCAGCCCTGGATATACATTAAAGTCATCTGGGGAACTTCTAAACACCTCTAATACCTGTATTCCAACCCAAATGGACTCCTCAGGAGTTGGGACAGAGCAGAACATTGCTTAAAAGCTCTCTAGGTAGTTCTAACCTGTATTCAGGGATGGGAACCAGCATTAAAGGCATTTGCCACACTGGCAGTCCTTTCTGTTAGGCTATAAACTCATGGCAGACCAGGGCAAGTCCCATGGGTTTAGCACATCCAAGAGCTTTCTGTAGCAATGATACATCTTAATTTACTGCTGTGTATTTAAATAAATTAAAAATATGCAAATTGAATCACTTTTAGCCAGTTAAGGTTTCTCTGACCATAAGATGACTGGGAATAATTCTGGGGAGATTTATGAAGAGTCTGCACTAGAAATGCCTTTTGAAGGTGGAAGCAGACATTAAACAGTATAAAAAGTGTGTAACTATTACCAAACTGTAAACACTGTTGCCCTTGGCAGTATGCCCTGATTTGAGTTCTGCCCAAGGACTTTTTTTCTGAACTATAGAGAAAGAGAAACTTAAAAAAATTTATATGTTTCAGTAAATGTACACTGCTCTAAAGAACACAAACTAATTGCCTACTTTGACCCCAATGTGCAATCTGTTTGCAGGCCGAGAGGTTATTTCTAGTCTTGAAGTAGGAAAGATACAAACTAATTTCCTTTACCATCCCCACTTCATCTAGTTTTGAGGGACAAGCACAGGCTGATTTCTCTAAAAGGTTTATCACAGTTCTGTCTTTGGAATGATACTGCATTTTGTCTATTACCACAATTCATTGGAATAGCTTGTAATATAACACCTGTTCCCTTTTTAAAGACACCATTTGAACCCATCATATCATAAAATGACTGCCCAATTAAACATGAAGCCAAGTCTGCTTACAAGAAGGCCTGGACAAGAAGGACCCTTTCCATGCTGACTGTAAGACTCTGGCCCCATAGGGAAATGTCTGAACTCCTGCACAGATTGGTGTCAAGTTGAACTACTTGGGACTGTTGTATATTCCCTCACCTATTATCACAATGTGTGGTTTTAGAAAACGATGGGTATATCAAGGAGGGAATAAAAGCAAAGAATCAGAGATCTCAGCATGCTGGTCTTCTTGTCTGGGAAGGCAGAACTTGGAGGGCAGAGTTGTGATGAGGGCACAGCTGGATTCCACCTGGTGGAAGTTGAAGCTTGTGGCCAGTGAGTCAGGGAGAGCTCAGCGATGCAGTCAAAGTGAAGCTATAGAGGGGTGGGAGAAAATTATAGAGCTAAGACCAAATGCAAGCCGGTGAATCTGAAACAGAAGACAGGAAAAGTGGCCAAGAGTGACGTTCAAAGGCAGAGAGAGCCTTGGGGCTTTGCCTGAAGCTCCTTTTACAGGGAGAGCCTGGAACTGCAGCCCAGAAGATTAGTATTTTCTATGCTTATTTTATAAATTTCGTGGATGTTCCAGATATCTTATCTGATCTTTCTTAAACCTGTTAATATTTGTGGGTAAAATTGCAACATTTTCAGAATCTCTCACCTGGCCTTAGTGCTTCTCCACATCAGTAGGTGTTTCCACGGGGTAGGGAGAAGTAGTGCATGTCTATATCAATAGGTAATTACAAGGGGGCGTGCCAGCTTTTCTGGACCAGAGAGATTGGGTGGGGTCTGTTTTTCTGCAGTTGGATCGTGAGAGACATGGGTGTGCAGAAGTGGACGATTGCTTGTAAGCAATAAACGGGTTTCTCCCACTTTATTTCTCTCTTTGACTGATTTCGGTTCAAAGGAATTTTGCCCTGGGCTGGGAAAATACCTTCCCCCCAGAATTACAATATTGCATTCTTGGAAGCTTAGATTAGAATGTCTGGTCTAACTGCAGGATTTAATGGTGTGACATTTGTGTACCAATCTCATTCTTGGTTTCTGTATTAATTTTCTATGACTGTGTAATAAATTACCACAAATTTAGTGGCTTAAAACCGCCCATATATAGTATCTCACCATGTCTGTGGGTCAGAAGCATGGGCATGGCTTAACTGGGTACTCTGTTTAGGGGTCCACAGGCTGCAATAGAAACCACAGTGAGTTAACCAACTGGGCTGCATTCTCTTTTGGCGGCAGTCCAGGGGAGGAATGCACTTTAAGCTAATTCAGTTTGTTGGCAGAGTTCAGCACCTTGAGGCTGTGGGGCTGAGTTCCTCAGCTTCTGTGGGCCACCCCAGTTGCTTTGCCTTGTGGTCCTTTAGGCAGGCAGTTTACAGCAATTTTTTTTCTTTTTAATTTCAAGCCAATAGGAGAATCTCTGATGCTTCCAATCTTTCTGATCTCTCTTAACTGCTCACCTGATTACATCAGCTTGCCCAAAGTAACCTCCCCAAGTTAAAGTCAACTGATTAGAAACTTTGATTACACCCAAAGTCCCTTCATTAGAAGGACATTGATGTTTCTTTCTCACATATGGGAGAAGGCGTCTCAGGGACCAAGAATCTTCGGGCCGTCTTAGAATCCTTTCTATCAAAAATCCATCTTAGATTCTTACCCTTAATTTGCCTTTACTCATTTTCTTATTTATCTTAAATATATTTATCTTGCTATGTTGTATATATATTTTTTTAGGCTGCTTTAATTCTATTTTTTGGTCAGGACAGATTGTAAATGAATATATTCTAGCAATTTATTCTTTGTAGACTCATATGCTAGATTTTAAGTTTAGGAAGACTCAAATCTGTGCAGTTCCAGAAATGTGAAAAATTAAAATATCCAAACTTGTTATCAAGGAGCTTAAAAATTCATAGGAGGAAAATAAATTTGTGCACAGTTACATGAACATATATTGTGGTACAATAATAGAGGTACATGCAACATATTAATAAGAATTCATTTCATAGTGAAAGAATCAGGAAAGTCTTCATATAAGAGGTGGTATTTAAATTGGTCACGTAAGAAGTGGCATTTAAATTGGCCCGAAGTAGTGGGTAGAATGTAGATACCTGGAGAAGACAGAAGGGAGAAGGACTGACCTAGAACAACGGGCAGGTGCAAGTAGGTGCACACTGGAGACGAAGCGTGAAGGAGGTAAGGCAACTTTTGATTTGCGTCTCCGGTGGCATGAGTAGACATGGAATGAAGGTAGATCCAGGTTAGGATCTGCCTGAAATGTAATCTAAGAATTATTATTATTTCTTAGATTAATTATTGTTATTATTGTTATTTCTTGTTATTATTGTTATTATTGTTAATTCTTTGAATAAGAAATTGAGTCTTTGAAAATGTCTGGAGAGAGACAGGACCACTGTAGGCAGCAGGTAGTTTGGGTGGGAAGCAGGAGAGTCTAGAGGCATGAAGGCTGACTAGCAGGCGTCACTAGTAATCCATAACCAGGTGTTCTGGTTACTATTCTTGCAAAATAAATCCCTCCCAACCCTACTGCTTCAAACAACAGTCGGGTCATCATTTCTTGTAGTTTATGTGGATGGGGAACGTGAGGCAGCTTTGGCTGGGTGCTTCTGACTTGGGGTCTCATCACGTTGCATTTAGAAGGCAGCAGGGGCTGCAGTGCTGGGAGCCGGATCGGCTGGGCCTCTTTTCTTCTTTCTCTCAGTTTGTCTCACTCTTTTATTTCCTCTCAATCACCCTCTTTCCCTGTAGCCTTAGGAATTCAACATACAGTCTGTTCATGCAGGTTAATTTGTGCTTGTTATAGCCCAGTGGCTTCAGGGCAGTCTACTGCTTACCTGGTGGCTCGGGGCTCCTACATGAGGGATTTACTGACTAGAATCTGTATCACCTTTTCTAACCTTGGCTGATGTCACCTAGTGTCACTTTTGCTGCATTCTATTGATTATAAGTGAATCCCAAACCTTTACCTATTCAAGGAAAGGGGAATTATACTCCATCTTTAGGGGCATGACAAGGTTATAAAAAAAATGGGGAATTGCAGGTATGGACACTTTGTACAATACAATGCTGGGAGAAGGAAGAGTCAGATTTCACAGTGAAATGCAAGATATATATATCAAAGAATGAATTTATATTTAACTGACCATTCAAACTAGGAAAGTCATGATAAAGGTCACTTTTTAAGGAATTTGGTATTTTATAAACATAATGGTTATGGTAGTTTGTTGAAATGCACAACTTTAGTGTAATGAGGGAAGCACACGTTTGTATGTCCTGGACCAAAAACAGTATTTATGGAATAAAAGGATAAATCAGTAATAAATTCTGTTAAAGATTATCACTTTGGAATATTCAGATTGAAACATCTAGAAGATAATTAAAACAAAAAAAAGAGTCTAAATTTTCAGAGAGATCCTGGGATTAGAGTCATAGCTTTAGTAACATTCACAGAGTGTCACAGAAAAGTCATGAGAAGACCAGTGCTGGCTGGGCTTTCCTTGATACGCGAATGTTTGAATCAGGTTATATGCGTGCATGCAATGCAATCTGTAGGCATTTTGCCTGTCATGTGGATGCTGTGTCTGCCCCATTCAGCTTACTTGCCTTTCCATCCAGTGTCACAATGAGTTTATAAGGGGCTGTGTTCGTATCAAGTGAGAGGTTGCACCCAAGCTCAAGCCTAGTTCCTCTATTGATTCAACCACCCTTAGAGGCCAGGGAAGTGTCCATTGTATTGCTGCTACTATAAAAGGTACGTTCTAGTAAAGAGCAAGCTTTATCTTGAATCCTGGCCCTGTTAGATATTGTCTGTGTGACCTTGGCCTAGTTATTTAATCTTTATGAGGCTGTGTTCTCATGTGTAAAATTGGGAAAATAATACCTGGCAGAAATTATATGAGACTGTGAATATAAAATGTAGGATTGTACTTGGTACACAGAAGTTAATCAATAAATAAAACCCCAATTTTCTGACTCAGTCTGATTATTAGGATGACTAGAGGAGAAAAAAAGCATTGCATGTTTGATATGAACATTTTGCGTCATTGTAAAATGCAGATCTGGTTAACTGTGAATTAATTCATAAACTGTGAAACTATAGTGATACAAAGAGATTTCCCAGATTTTACATTAAATATCAGATTTAATACCTGTGTGTAGCTACTGTCCAAGTGAAATATTGAATGACTTTAGAAAATAGAGGTGAGTATTTTGCTTCACAGGAATTAATGCATATGGGGGCAAAGTACCTGGTATGTCTGTTTATTTAATTATTTTGAATTCTTAAAAATATTGTAGTGTTTTTTTAAGGGCATTTTTGAATTTTAGCTTGTCTTTTCTTATGATCAATAGTTCCTCATGATAAATGGTATATGCACAGAATATTAGATTATGCTCACTTGTGATGTGATGCTGAGAGGGACTTAGGAAGTTCTTTGCATTTGTTTGACAATGAACTGTTTACTCTGTCTTGCTATGTCTTATGTCCCTTGATTAATATGCAGTGCTTTCACTGGTACAAATTAGTTTCCCAGGTACTTTTCATAAAACATCTGTTCTTAGAAGGTAGATATTCACAGAAAAAGTTAACATGTTCTGCCATTAATCTCAGAGTAACATTTTGAACACTTTAGGTCTTGGTTTACTTAGAAAAAGTTCTTCAAGCAGTGGATGTTTAAAAAGGTATACTTTCTCTTGTTATAAGATCTCCATTTAATAGAAAAACAAAGTATAAGCGGTAACATTCTCTTCCACTAAATAGAGTTATAAAGTAAATTAAGGGGTGACGTATTGGCTTCTCATTATATCTAAATAATGCCTCAGACTGAATTTCCCAGGGGCATGATTCCCCTAGTTTTCTGGACCTTCTCCCCTTTTCTCTGCTCAGCTACTTGAAACTGGATCCATTTCATGTCCCGTGGATCACTCGGTCAAGCTTGTTTCTGGCCAGATCTAGAGGCAGCCTGTACCTTTCCAACTTCTGTCTGATCAAATATGGAACTGAATATTTAGCATGAAAAAAACATTAAAAACTACACACTTAAAAAAATGATACATACCACAAACATCACAACCTACTCCAATGAAACACTTATTGTACTGATTAACTACCTGACAACAATTTTATGGTATTTTTGTACATTATTTCACTTTATATTCATTGAATGACTGTTGATAATAATATTGTTAGATCATTTTCTATTGATAATAGATAATTCAGTCTTTCCCTTAGCAGGGTCAATTGAAATATGCTTTTTGTTACTAGTAGCTTAGAAACATTTCTTTCCACTTCACAGTTAAAAAGTAATTAAAATTTTTAAAAATTTAAATTAAATTTAAAAAATGAGTAAAATTTAAATTCAAATTATTTTTTTAAAAAAACAGTAGATTTTTAGGATTATTGTCAAATTTTGAAACCTATATTCAGATATGGTCTCTGGCCCTTTTTGTCTGAGTGTTAAATGAACGGGCCTGAAGGTAGGAGAGGTTATGTTGATAACTGGCTATCAATAGCCACTTCACTGAAGTGACTGAAAAACCACATAATTATCTCACTAAATCCTAATTGAATGTGTCCTTAAATTAACTCCCTTTTAGCAGGGTTCCCAAGTGTCTTGCCAATGGGTTTCAGCTCCGAGCAAGTTTATTATGGATTCAATGTGACCAAAGAAAATGACGGCAAACGTTCTTTGGGGTGAAAGGGTTTATTAACTGACTTGTGTATCCCTGCAGTCGGTCGAGCACTAGCGTCTCTGCCTCCGCCCAGAGCACTGGGCCGAGCTCTCTATATAGAGCAATAATAGCTTACTGCCTAAAGGTGTAGAAGCGGTAGCCTAGCAACAGGCCAGTTACATCATCAGGTGGTTTAAGTTCAGTGAGGATCCTGGTCATAGGAACCCCAACCTCCCCACACTCTACCCCTCCAGGATTCTTGCCTTATAATCTACACGCTTACAGTCTTCCGCAGTGGTCCCTGTGCGAGAAAGCTGGAGCACTGTAACCAGATTCCACAACAGCAACAGAGGATAAAAACAACTTAGAGATAATAACAAAAATTAATATACAACAAGATTTTGATGCAGGTAACAAAAATTATAATAATCCTCAGAGGAGTTTCCTAATAACAAAAATTATAATAATCCTCAAGCCAAAGGAAGTTCCCTATCCACAAAGACCTTAGGGGTGATAAGACACATTTTAATGACACCAACACAGGGAATTCTTGTCCATCAGGTAGGATGCATGCAAGAGAGTGGTCTGCGATAGGACTGTAGCAGGAAGAGTGTCCCTTCCAGCTCTAGTATACCATACTTTTACTCCTTTCCCCCTGGGGGCTATTGAAGGGTCTATATATAGTGCTGTTGGAGGTGCATGCACTGGCCATAATGATAAAACAAAACTCCCCTGTAAGATGCTCTTAACTTCTGGCCATTGAGGATGTACTACTGTCACCTTTGGCAGCCACTCTGCTGTTATTCCAGGAATACACAGGAGGCCAGCTTCCAGGCCTTGTCCCTAAGGTGCCAGGAGAGCCAGCCATTGTTGGTCCCTGTGTCGAAGGGTCCAAGGCCACGTCCACTCAATGGAGTCTCTGGGGCTCAGTGCAGTTGGTGCTGGCAGCAAGATGTTTTTCTGGTGGCCGAACTTCGACTTTAGTGATTCTTCCTTGGTTTGTACTTGTAGTTGTATAGAGGAGACAGCCGTATGTGCTAACATGTCTATGGGGCTTAGGGCTCCCTTTCGGGGTCTCTTGTTCAAATGCTATAGCACAGTGCAATAGTGGACTGACCATCCCCACAGACTATTGGTATCTAACTTTAGTCTGGATTTTAACAAGCCATTGTGCCTCTCTATCATGCCTGCTGTGGTAGGGTTGTATGGCACATGAAACTTCCATTTGATTCTGAGCTGTTGCACCCATTCTTGCAGTGTATGTCCAATAAAATGGGTGCCCTAATCACTCTCAATTACCTGTGGTTGGCCATAGGCATCAAAAAGATGCTCCAGGCCTCTTTTGGTCATCTGTTGGTCTGCACAATGGGTAGGAAATGCAACCAGAAGTCCAGTAGCTGTATCCACACAAATCATGGCATACCGATATCCTTCTAACACAGGTAGAGGCCCAATATAGTCTGTCTGCCACCTAACGAGGGGTATAAGTCCCTTAGCTATTGTCCCATGTTAGTGTGGAACTCGGTGTAAGTCCCTTTTGGAGCACATGACACACTCCTGCTGGGCTCTACTAACTTCTTCAAAGGTCAATGGCAAGCCCCACTGACGGGCTATAGCCCACATTGTCTTTTGCCCTGCATGCAACAAATGCTGATGTAGCCATTGGGCTACATCAGAGGCAGGCTTTCCTTCTAACCAATGTATCTGGGCCAATTTATCTGCTTCAACATTTCCTGGGGATGCCAGTGGCAAATGACCTGTCACATGGTATACTGTAATTATTTTAGTCTGACCACAGGCCCATAAGTCTTGCTACAATTCTTGCCCCCAAAGGGGTCAGTGACCAACCAGCCAGTTGGCATGGTACCAGGTTAGTAGCCATAGGGTCAAGCCCCAATAGACAGCCCAGCTGTTAGTGCAGACAACTATAGGGGAGGGCTCCTGGGTGATCATGAGCCACATGGCCCCCAACTCTGCCATTGGCTGCTCTTCCCCTCACCATCTTCCATCCATACTGTCTCAGTCTTAAGATGGAAAGCTATAGCCCTCCATTTTGGGGGCAGCCCATGGCTGGTGCCATCTATGTACCATGCATCTTCAGGTATAGGGGGCTCTTCCCTCCTGATAGGGACTCTCTGCTACTAGTAGTTCAAAAGCAATTTCTTCCTGCTTATCACTAGTATATGTCACCAGCCACAATAAGCATTGGAGTTGTTTACTCAAGGTGATACTAGAGAGAGCACTATGCTGCTGTAGGTAAGGTGGGTAAGAAATCACGACACTTGGCCAGTGTGAGCATTTGTGCTACACCACTGCTTGGCTTTTGGGTCCAGACTCGTACCCATTCCAAGATGGGATAGGTGGTTATTACCTTTAACAGGGCTATTCTAGTGATGGGTTCTGTAGTCAGCAAGGCATGATACATGACAGCCAGTTGTTTTTCTATCAAAATGTATCGTACCTCTGCCCCTTTCCAGAGTTCTGACCAGAATCCAATAGTTTGGTGAGTTCATTCAAGCTGCTGCCAGAGACCCTAGCCATAACCATCTACAGTCACATTAACATCCAGCTCACAGGGCATTGATGGCTCTATCACACTCAAGGCCTGCTCAGCCTTAACTGCCCATTTTGCTGTAGTAAAGGCAGATGCACATGTCTCATCCCAGTCCCAGCTGATGCCTTTTCATATCAACTGGTATAAGGGCTTCAGAATTAGTGCCAAGTGTGAGATAAACACTCTCCAGTAGCCTAGAAGACCCAAAAACTCGTGTAATAATGCTACAGTTGTGGGGGTAGGAAAGGCCTGGACTTTACCTATGACTGCTTCTGGTATAACTTTTGTCTTACCCGACCAGATGACCCCCAAGAATAAGACAGACAGACCAGGTCCCTTATCCTTGGTGCTGTTCACAGTCCATCCTTTCTCCTGTAAATGTTGCAGCAGTCTAGGTGCTACACTTTCTAGATTTGAAAAAGAATCAGACGTGAGCATGACATCATCGATATAATGGTACAGCTGCACCATTGGTGGTTTATCCCATGCTGCCAAGTCCTGGGCTACAAGTCCATGACAGATGGTGGGGCTGTGGATGTATCCCTGTGGAAGGATGGTGAAAGTCCATTGCCATCCTTCCCATGTGAAGGAAAACTGTTCTTGACTCCCCTGCTTAATGTCAATGGAAAAGAAGGCATTAACCAGATCTACCACATAGTGGTGTGTTCCTAGTTCATGTCTGAGTGTATCCATCAGGTCTGCAATAGAGGGGACAGCAGCAGGCATAGGGAGTATGACTTCATTCAGTTCTCTAATCCACAGTCATATGCCAGGAACCATCTGGCTTTTTTACTGGCCACACTGGGGAACTGAAAGGACTATTGGTGGGCTTTATAATACCCACCTTTTCCAGCTCCTGGAGAGTTTCTCCAATCTCTTTATGCCCTCCAGGCAGCTTTCATTCTTTGGTATTAGCCACCCGCTTAGGCACAGGCAAAGCTATGGGCGGGTGCCTAGCATGTCTCCTCAGAACTGCCTTCACCACATGTACTCTCTGTCTGAACTCACTTGCAGTAGTCTGCAATCATAAACCCTGCAAGATATCAATCCCCAAAATATATACACAGTATACTCTTTTTGGGAATATATGCCCTATTCCCAAAGGGATTTGGGCTTATTTGACTCTGATAGCCTTACTCCCATATCCATCTATGATAGTGCGGGTCCCGGGGAACCACTCAGGGTTACCATGAATCAGTGAGCATTCAGCCTCTGTGTCCACCCCAGCCAGGATACATTGTATGCTCACTGGGGACCAATGGATAACTATTTCAACATGTGGCCTCCGGTCCCCTTCTGGTCCCTCAGGGCAGATACCTTGACCTTCCCCTCAGTCAAACCATGTTCCCCAATTATCTTCCTGTGTGGGCTCAAGTGAGGTTGGCTTGCTCTCCAGCAGGAAGTCTTGCAAACACACAGGCCAGACTCGTGGCTCTGTCTCTAACCTCTGCCTCTTTGTTCTTAATGGCTGGAACTGCTGCTCTGGTTTCAGTTGTTGCCATAGCTCCAGTAAGATCCTGTTTGACTTCCCATCTAATTTCCTTCCTTCCATCTGCTCCTACCCATATTAAATCAACCCACATCTGTGTCCTTGTAACCTTCATGGGACCCTTTAAATTCTTCTTGTGAGTAGCAGATCTTAATTCATTCTGTGTACTCACTGATTCAGCCTCTCCTATGTGTCACTTTGCTTATAGTTGCCCTAAATGAGGGGAAAGAATGGCCACTAGAGACCCAAACAGGGATGTGAGAGCCGTTTGAAGCACAATATCACAATATTTCTCATCCCAGTGGTGAAAATCTCTTCAGCTGGCCATAATTCTCTGGACTATAGGTGGCATTTCTTATGTCTAGCTCTTGTAACACCTGTTGGAGCTCAGCATACATCTGTCATCTAACAGGGGAGGATGGCAGATCACCCTGACTGGGCCACACAGCACAAAGTGCAGCCATAAGCCAATCAAGGAGGGCATGATTTCCTGGGGTTTGATGTGCATTTTGTAATTGCTGCCTCAAGGTGGGTTGCAGTGTCAAGGAAGACAGCTTTCCCATCTCTGATCCCGACAGAACAATTCCATCCACCCCTATATTCCACAGACTCAGGAGCCAAGCTGATATTGAATCCAAGATCTTCTGCCTAAACCATGAGGTCAAACCCACCAGCTCAGCCTGAGTATATGGGCAGAGCATAGAGTGCTCCATGACGTGGAAGGGGACTGCTCCTCTCCTTGGGGAACTTTCAGCTGCTGGGTCTTTATTTTCTTTACAACCACTGGACATTCTTGCAATACAGGAGTGGTCAGTGCCCCTGGCACCACCCCTTCATCCTTCCCCTGCTCCTGTACTTCTGGGGCTGATGGCACCTTTCTCTCCCCTCCCCCAGGTGCTTCCTCTGCTACAACCTTGACATTTTCTACCGTGCCTCTCAGCAATGCCAGCTCAGTCTTCAGCAGCTCTCTTACCTTCACCTCAATGCTCCACAGGTGGCGTTCTTGTGCCACCTCCACCTGTGCTTCCCTCAGGAGTTCATCGTTTTCCTCATGGCCTCTTCCTCCTTCAGAGCACGTGGCAGCACTGCTGTCTCATTCTGTAAGGAATTTTTTACCTCTTCAATGGCACCTCGCTCCCGCCATGCTTGTGTTGCCTCCTCTCGCATCAATGCCATTTCCTTCTTCAGTGAATCCACAGCAGTTTGCAGCTCATGTACTTGTGCCACCATTTCTTGGATCTCTTCCAGGAGTGTGTCTTTCTCTTCTATAGACTTTTTAAATACTGTGAGAAGCAGTCAATTCACAGTCCCTGCTGCCTCATGGGCACTCTGCCTCTCAAAAGACCTACTTACTATACCAAGGGCTATCTGTACTGTCTCAGGTGTCACCTCCACTTGACTCTCGTCCTGGAGTGGGTCTCAGTCCTCTAGGAGGCAAGCCACCTCAGGCCACATACACACTGGGGGACAATCCAGCATCTCTCCATTCACAGGGGCAGCCTGCTGAAGCTCCCTTCTCAGGGCAGCCTGTCTTTTCCTTGGTCAACAATGAATTCTACTGACTATGCCAATTGTCTTGCCAATGGGTTTCAGCCCTGGGCGAGTTCACTATGGATTCAATGTAACCAAAGAAAATGAGAGGAAAATGTTCTTTGGAGTTAAAGGGTTTATTACCTGACTTGTTCTCCCAGTGGTAGGTCAACCTCTAGTATCTCTGCCTCTGACTAGAGCACTGGGCCAAGCTCTCTATATAGTGCAATAACAGCTTATTTCCTAAAGGTGTGGAAGCGGTAGCCTAGCAACAGGCCAGTTATATCATCAGGTGGTTTAAGTTCAGTGAGGATCCTGGCTATAGGAACCCCAACTTCCCAATACCATGTTACCCACAGGCACAATAAAGCTACTGTATATAAAGGGAGATATGATGGAGATGTAAAGGTGTCACAAAGAGACAGTGGTCCTATTTGCAAAAATGTTTTACTTTGGGCAGTTTTACAAAACTGCATGACAATGTGAACACCTTGCTGGCCTCTCCCAGGGCCTTGAGAGAAAGTTATGCAATTGGGGGTTCCTGAAGCTGAGCTTTATTGGCTCCACAGAAAAATTCCTTCACTTTACCCATCCCTGAATCCCCCCTATTAATAGAACAAGAACTACCCTCAGAAGCTCAGGACAGAGCCCGGAGCCTTGGTAGTTACTCCATTTCTGCCATCCCTACTATTTAACCTAATTAGTCCCATGTCTCAGCCAGCTGCTTGAGGGTCTCACCTCATAAATGCAGATTCCCACAACTCCATGATGAAACAATCAAAATCAAAATGACATATAGCTGCAGCTCTCTGGATATCTACTTTATTGTCGTGCTCATTCATTTGTAAATCCTACTTATGTCTGTTTTATTACTAAGTTTACCATATGGAGATTGCCAGTTTCCCAGCACAGCGTCTCCTTAATCACATGTTGTCAACATGCTTTAAGCATGAGGCCACCCATGCTCAACAGCTGTAAAACTTCTGGATTAAAATTTTTAGTACTTCATGAACTAAATGACTTTATTCTCTCCACATGGAATCATGGGTATAATATGAGATATATCAACTTGTATATCTATAAGTCTACAAGCTTTCTTATAACAGGTTTTAATATAGCTTACTCCCAATAAGAGACATAATTAACGACAGCTTTTCTTTCCAATGGTCCTAAATACAGATTTAAAAGTATGGCTCCCTGCAATTATATGCTAAATACTACTCTGATTATATTTTATATTTCTAGGCAAATTTTAAACAGTTTAAACAATTGTATTTTAAAAATTTCACCTTGTAGTACCCACCTTTGTAAGTGTAATATAAAAACTAATAATAAATTGAGCTTTTACTACATGACTGATGAGGAAACTTCTGTTTAGAATAGTTAAAATAATAAGAGATGTATAATTAGTAATCGTTTTCTCAAAGAGGATTCCTTATCTGTTTTATAAATCCAGGATTCTAACTTAGGTCTTATTAATTCCAGGCTTAGTGTAAATACATGAGACGTCTCTCTCAGTGCACATTGCCTTCCCTCCTCCTACTCCCAGCTACCTTTGGAAGAATCATCCAATTTCTCCCTCTCTCTTCCTCTTTCTCTCCAAACACACCTGCACACACATTTAATTCTTATTTTTCATGGTAGTTATAGTCTATAAGTTTGCTGTGAACACTGATAGTGAACCACTGATCCTAGGGAAGATACAGTTAGGCTCCTGTGAGCCACTGGTCACAATATTTCATCAACTGATCAGCACATGACTTTCTTTTATGTGTTTCTGATTAAGGACACTTTATTTAATAAATATTGTTGACTCATCCACACTGAAGTCATGGTCAGCAGCACTACAATTCATAACTGAATGAAGCTTATCTAACGCATGGATTTTCTCATCATAGCCTTCTTGCATTTAAGAACGACGTACAGCACAACAGCACTGTGCTTGGGAGCCAGTTTAAAGAGTGAACTAACAAAAGCCACAGAAGTGTGAAAAACATAAAGGATTTTTTATTTTTTATGGTATGAAAGCTGTAGCAAGAAGGTAAAGCATATTCAGCCTTAGCGGGGAATATAAGCATCAGGTGACTTAAAATTTTTTCACCTGTACATGTCCACCGATAACCACAGAAGCATCATGACTTGATTTTGGAGTTACAAATTAATTTTAGGCAGCAAATGACTTCACAAATACAGAGTCCATAAAGAATGAAATGTGATTGTATATACATATACACACACACACATATATATAAATTAGATCTTCATTGGCATGTTTATGCTGGGAAAATATAAATTTTCATCAGCACTGTTTATGCTAAGGAGAACTGAGTGATGCAGAAAAAGATGCTCTTTCTTCCTTGGTTAAGGAGAGGACAACTCATCCTCACTGTGGGTGACTGATTGGATGAAGAGAACAATTACCTCACTGATGTTTTTGGTGGTTGAACCCCCAAATCCTCCTTAGTGCACAAGTGGAGATGTAACTTGAGGGAAACAGAGAAATGCTTAAAATGGAGACTTACATTAATTACATTTATAAACAGGACTTCTAAATTAAGGAATGAGCCTGCCATAAGTATAAGGGTGAAACAATAAACTTACATTTGTGGATTATGACCTAGATGATCAGGAACTTGAGTTATGACATCATTTTTAGTTCAGGACGACTGAATGAAAAAACATGAATGGGTCTTGAGAATATCTCAGGTTTTTTATTTTAAATGTCAGCTGCTACTTCAGAGGATCCTAATCTAATCATTAAATTTGCTTTCTTTTTACTCAGTCTTCTTGCCCTGGCTCTCTTTCTAGTAGCTCTAAAGGGAATCTAATCTCTTCTACATGACAAGACACCACATTTTTAAGGCATTCCCATTCTTAACTGCTATTACTCTCAACTAAAACTTTCCTTTAGCATGCACTGCTGTTATGCCATCTCACATCCATATTTTACAGATAGTTGGATTTTTCAATTCAGGAATAGTAGGGCTTTGTGTAAATCCCAGTTTAATTTTTGTTAGACTCTTTTATAACCTGTCAAAGTCTTTCCAGAATAAACATACCTGCTTACCTCTAACTATTCATCTGTGAAGAATATAGTTATAAATGTTTTGAAGAAAACATTAATTAAAAAACTCCTCAGGGTGGATCCAAGATGGTGGCTTGAGTAGGACAGTGGTAATCTCCTCCCAAAAACATATATATTTTTGAAAATACAACAAATACAACTCTTCCTAAAAGAGAGACCAGAAAATAAAGGACAACAGCCAGACCACATCCACACCTGCGAGAACCCACACCTCGTGAAGGGGTTAAGATACAAGCCGCAGCCTGGCGGGACCTGAGGCCCCTCACCCCAGCTCCTGGTGGGAGGAGAGGAGTCGTAGCGGGGAGGGAGAGGGGGCCCAGGACAGCTAAACACCCAGCCCTAGCCATCTGCACCCAGGCGTGGGGTGCTGGAAACTAGGGAAACAGGACAGTAAGACCTGTGAGTGGGTCCCTGCAGCCGGCGCCCCTGGGACAAAGAAAAGTAGGTGCTTTTTGAAAGTCTTAAAGGGACAGGGACCCACAGCTGGATGGAAGCATCCCTGGACACTTAGCCCAGCAGCTGGGAATCCCGGGGAACTCTGGGCGCCCTAACCCCCTGGGCAGCAGCTCTGAGACCCCTCATGGTGATAAACAGCCCCCCGTCCGTTTCCCCTCCAGTGCGGCCCCACCATAGCAGAACAGCAGCCTGAGGCTGGGCATGCCCACAGCAAGGGAGTTTCCTCCGTAGCGGCTGGGGAAGAAACAGACACAGTCTATGCGCAATTGCCCAAAACAAGCCACTAAGGGTTGCCATTGTCCCAGTAAAGGAAGGCCAGGAGCAAGTAGAAAAGGTCTTGACTCTCCCAGCTGACAGACGAGTCAATAGCATACCACTGCATCTATCAACATGAAAAGGCAAAAAAAATTTGATCTAGACCAGGCTAACCCTAGACCAGGCTAACCCAGACACCTTCCACATCCTCTCTTGAGCAGGAATCTGGGGAGGTAGATTTAAACAATCTTCCTGAAAAAGAATTCAAAACAAAAGTCATAACCATGCTGATGGACTTGTAGAGAAATATGCAAGAACTAAGGAGGGAGAAAACAGAAATAAAACAATCTCTGAAGGGATGCCAAAAAAGAATGGATGAGATAAAAGAGACCATTAATGAACTAGAAATCAGAGAACAGGAATGCAGAGAAGCTGATGCAGAGAGAGATAAAAGGATCTACAGGAATAAAAGAGTATTAAGAGAACTGTGTGACCAATCAAAAAGGAACAATATTCACATCATAGGAGTACCAGAAGAAGAAGAGAGAAAAAAAGGGATAGAAAGTGTCTTTGAAGAAATAATTGCTGAAAACTTCCCCAAACTAGGGGAGGAAATAGCTTCTCAGCCACACAAACACACAGAACTCCCATGACAAGGGACACAAGGAGGGCAACACCAAGACACATAATAATTAAAATGGCAAAGATCAAAGACAAGGACAAAGTATTAAAGGCAGTCAGAGAGAAAAAATGGTCACCTGCAAAGGAAAACCCATTAGGCTATCATCAAACTTCTCAACAGAAACATTACAGGCCAGAAGAGATTGCCATGATATATTTAATGCAATGAAACAGAAGGGCCTTGAACCAAGAATACTGTATCCAGCACGATTATCATTTAAATATGAAGGAGGGATTAAACAATTCCCAGACAAGCTTGAGGGAATTTGCCTCCCACAAACCACCTTTGCAAGGTATCTTAGAGGGACTGCTATAGATGGGAACACTCCTAAAAAGAGCACAGAACAAAACACCCAACATATGAAGATTGGAGGAGGAGGAATAAGAAGGGAGAGAAATAAAGAATCATCAGACAGTGTTTATAATAGCTCAATAAGCGAGTTAAGTTAGACAGTAAGATAGTAAAGAAGCTAACCTTGAACCTTTGATAACCACAAACTTAAAGCCTACAATGGCAATAAGTATATATCTTTCAATAATCACCCTAAATGTAAATGGACTGAATGCACCAATCAAAAGACACAAAGTAATAGAATGGATAAAAAAGAAAGACCCATCTATATGCTGCTTACAAGAGAGTCACCCTCAAACCCAAAGACATACACAGATTAAAAGTCAAGGGATGGAAAAAGATATTTCATGCAAACACCAGGGAGAAGAAAGCAGGTGCTACAATACTAGTATCAGACAAAATAGACTTCAAAACAAAGAAAGTAACAAGAGATAAAGAAGGACATTACATAATGATAAAGGTCTCAGTCCAGCAAGTGGATATAACCATTATAAATATATATGCACCCAATATAGGAGCACCAACATATGTGAAACAAATACGAACAGAATTAAAGGAGGAAATAGAATGGAATGCATTCATTTTGGGAGACTTCAACACACACCACTCACTCCAAAGGACAGATCCACCAGACAGAAAATAAGTAAGGACACAGAGGCACTGAACAACACACTAGAACAGATGGACCTAATAGACATCTATAGAACTCTACATCCAAAAGCAACAGGATACACATTCTTCTCAAGTGCACATGGAACATTCTCCAGAATAGATCACATAGTAGACCACAAAAAGAACCTCAGTAAATTCCAAAAGATTGAAATCCTACCAACCAACTTTTCAGACCACAAAGGTATAAAACTAGAAATAAATTGTACAAAGAAAGCAAAAAGGCTCACAAATACATGGAGGCTTAACAACATGCTCCTAAATAATCAATGGATCAATGACCAAACTAAAATGGAGATCCAGCAATATAAGGAAACAAATGACAACAACAACACAAAGCCCCAACTACTGTGGGACGCAGTGAAAGCAGTCTTAAGAGGAAAGTATATAGCAATCCAGGCATATTTAAAGAAGGAAGAACAATCCCAAATGAATAGTCTAATGTCACAATTATCGAAATTGGAAAAAGAAGAACAAATGAGGCCCAAGGTCAGCAGAAGGGGGGACATAATAAAGGTCAGAGAAGAAATAAATAAAATTGAGAAGAATAAAACAATGGAAAAAAACAATGAAACCAAGAGCTGGTTCTTTGAGAGAATAAACAAAATATATAAGCCTCTAGCCAGACTTATTAAGAGAAAAATAGAATAAACACACATCAACAGAATCAGAAACAAGAAAGGAAAAATCATGATGGAACCCACAGAAATATGAAGAATTATTAGAGAATATTATGAAAATCTATAGGCTAACAAACTGGAAAACCTAGGAGAAATGGACAACTTCCTAGAAAAATACAACCTTCCTAGACTGACCCAGAAAGAAACAGAGAATCTAAACAGACCAATTACCAGCAATGAAATTGAAGCAGTAATCAAAAAACTACCCAAGAACAAAACACCTGGACCAGATGGATTTACCTTGGAATTTTATCAGATATACAAAGAAGACATAATACCCATTCTCCTTAACATTTTCCAAAATATAGAAGAGGAAGGAATACTCTCAAGCTCATTCTATGAAGCCAACATCACCCTAATACCAAAACCAGGCAAAGACCCCACCAAATAAGAAAACTAAAGACCAATATCCCTGATGAATGTAGATGCAAAAATACTCAACAAAATATTAGCAAACCGAATTCAAAAATACATCAAAAGGATCATACACCATGACCAAGTAGGATTCATCCCAGGGATGCAAGGATGTTACAACATTGAAAATCCATCAACATCAACCACCACATCAACAAAAAGAAAGACAAAAACTGCACGATCATTTCCATAGATGCTGAAAAAGCATTAGACAAAATTTAACATTCATTCATGATAAAAACTTTCAGCAAAATGGGTATAGAGGGCAAGTACCTCAACATAATAAAGGCCATATATGATAAACCCACAGCTAACATCATACTGAAAAGCGAGAAGCTGAAAGCTTTTCCTCTGAGATCGGGAACAAGACAGGGATGCCCACTCTCCCCACTGTTATTCAACATAGTACTGGATGTCCTAGCTATGACAATTAGACAAAACAAAGAAATACAAGGAATCCAGATTAGTAAAGAAGAAGTTAAATTTTCACTAATTGTAGATGACATGATATTGTACATAATAAACCCTAAAGACTCCACTCCAAAACTACTAGAACTAATATCAGAAATTCAGCAAAGTTGCAGGATACAAACTTAACACACAGAAATCTGTGGCTTTCCTATACACTAACAATGAACTAATAGAAAGAGAAATCAGGAAAACAATTCCATTCACAATAGCATCAAAAAGAATAAAATACTTAGGAATAAACCTAACCAAGGAAGTGAAAGAGCTATACACTGAAAACTATAAGACACTCTTAAGATAAATTAAAGAGGTTACTAACAAATGGAAACTCATCCCATGTTCCTGACTAGGAAGAATTAATATTGTCAAAATGGCCATCCTGCCCAAAACAATATACAAATTCAATGCAATCCCTATCAAATTAACAATAGCATTCTTCAATGAACTGGAACAAATAGTTCAAAAATTCATATGGAAACACCAAAGACCCCAAATAGCCAAAGTAATCCTGAGAAGGAAGAATAAAGTGGGGGGAATCTCGCTCCCCAACTTCATGCTCTACTACAAAGCCACAGTAATCAAGACAATTTGGTACTGGCACAAGAACATATCCACAGACCAATGGAACAGAATAGAGACTCCAAACATTAACCCAAACATATATGGTCAACTAATATTCGATAAAGGAGCCATGGACATACATGAACAGCTACATGTAAGAGAATGAAACTGGATCACTGTTTAACCCCATACACAAAAGTAAATTTGAAATGGATCAAAGACTTGAACTTAAGTCATGAAACCATAAAACTCTTAGAAAAAAACATAAGCAAAAATATCATGGACATAAACATGAATGACTTCTTCATGAACATATCTCCCAGGGAAGGGAAACAAAGGCAAAAAATGAACAAGTGGGACTATATCAAGCTGAAAAGCTTCTGTACAGCAAAGGACACCATGAATAGAATAAAAAGGTATCCTACAGTATGGGAGAATGTATTCATAAATGACAGATCCGATAAAGGGTTGACATCCAAAATATATAAAGAGCTCATGCACCTCAACAAACAAAAAGCAAATAATCCAATTAAAAAATGGGCAGAGAAGGTGAATAGACAGTTCTCTAAAGAAATTCAGATGTCCAACAGACACATGAAAAGATGCTCCACATCGCTTGTCATCAGAGAAATGCAAATTAAAACCACAATGAGATATCACCTCACACCATTCAAAAGACAAACAACTGGCTACCATCCAAAAGACAAATAACAACAAATGTTGATGAGGTTGTGGAGAAAGGAGAACCCTCCTACACTACTGGTGGGAATATAAATTAGTTCAACCATTGTGGAAAGCAGTGTGGAGGTTCCTCAAAATGCTCAAAATAGAAATACCATTTGACCCAGGAATTCCACTTCTAGGAATTTACCCTAAGAATGCAGCACTCCCGTTTGAAAAAAGACAGATGCACCCCTATGTTTATCTCCACACTATTTGCAATAGCCAAGATATGGAAGCAACCTAAATGTCCATCAGTAGATGAATGGATAGAGAAGATGTGGTACATATGCACAATGGAATATTACTCAGCCATTAGAAAAAAACAGATCCTACCATTTGCAACAACATGGATGGAGCTGGAGGGTATTATGCTCAATGAAATAAGCCAGGCAGAGAACACCAAGTACCAAGTGAGTTCACTCCTATGTGAAGTATAAGAAAAAAGGAAACTGAAGGAACAAAACAGCAGCAGAATCACAGAACCCAAGTATGGACTAACAGTTACCAAAGGGAGAGGGACTGGCGAGGATGGGTGGGAAGGGAGGGATAAGGGCAGCAAAATAGAAAGGGGGCATTATGATTAGCATGTATAGTGTGGGGGGGCATGGGGAGGGCTGTGCAACACAGAGAAGACAAGTAATGATTTTGCAGCATCTTGCTATGCTGATGGACAGTGACTGTGAAGGGGTGTGTGGGGGGGACTTGGTGAAGGGGGGAGCCTGGTAATCATAATGTCTTTCATGTAATTGTAGATTAATGATAACAAAATAAAGAAAAAATAAAAAATATATATATAAAAAAAGAAGAAAAGAAATCCTACCATTTGCAACAACATGGATGGAGCTAGAGTGTATTATGCTCAGTGAAATAAGCCCGGCGGAGAAAGACAAGTATCAAATGATTTCACTCATCTGTGGAGTATAAGAACAAAGCAAAAACTGAAGGAACAAAACAGCAGCAGAATCACAGAACTCAAGAATGGACTAACAGTCACCAAAGGGAAAGGGACTGGGGAGGATGGGTGGGAACAGAGGTATAAGGGGGAAAAGGGGGCATTATGATTAGCACATATAATGTTGGGGGGGTGACATGGGGAAGGCAGTACAACACAGAGAAGACAAGCCGTAATTCTACAGCATCTTACTACCCTGTTGAACAGTGACTGTAATGGGGTATGTGGGGGGACTTGATAATAGAGAGAGTCTAGTAACCATAATGTTGTTCATGTAATTGTACGTTAATGATAGCAAAATAAAAAATTTTTAAGAACCATAAAAACAAAAAAAAGAAACTCCTAGAACCAGGCAATCACTGATTTGCTTTCTATCCTTTTGACATTTCATTGAAATGCAGTCTCACAGTATATAGTTTTTACAGGTGACTTCTTCCATGTAACATAGGGATCAACAGACTTTATATCTAAGGTGCCAGCTAGTAATGACTAGAGGCTGTGGGAACGATATGGTTACTGTTGCAACAGATCAGCTCTGCAACTGTAAAACCTAATTGGAGGGAAAGCGTTCATCACTATCAGATAGAATTTAAGCTTTAGGTTTCTGAGAGATATCTTTACAAGATTGAAGAAATATCCTTTTATTCCTAGTGTCTGGATATTTTTTTCATGAATGAGCTGGATTTTGTCAAAATATTTTGTCTGTGTCTATTAAGATTATTATTCAGATTTTTCTTTTTTAAAATTAATATTGAATATAATGTTTATTTTTTAATATGCCAATATTGCATTTCTGGGATCAACTGAGCTTTTTCATTTTATATAATCTTTTTAATAAATTACTGAATTTCATTGCTAATATTTTACTAATATGTTTTAGTATGTGCTCATGAAGGATATTGGTTCATTTTTTTTTTTCCTTGGAATATCTTTGTTTAACATTAGGGTAATAACTGTCAGGGTAATACTGGATTCAAAGGTGGATTGAAAAGTGTTCCCTCTTCATTTTTGCAGACTTCATAGAAGATTGGTATTGTTTTAGTTTTAGTTTTGGATACTTCATAGAAATCATAAGTGACCATATAGTCCTTAGGTTTTCATTGTAGGAAGACTTTTAAAAACTATGTCATTTTCTTTATTGGCTTTGGGATTATTCATATTTTCTATTTCAATCGGTTTCGGTCATTTGCGTTTTTCAAGGATTTGTATTATTTATCTAAATTTTCAATTTTTAAATTATATTTAGTCATAGTATTTCTTTACAATCCTTTTAATTTTAGTAAGGTTAGTAGTGGTGTATCTCTTTCATTCCTGATTTTAGTATGCGTCTCGTCCTTTTACCTTGGTCAGCTTAGCTAAAGGTTGTCAATTTGTTGATATTTTAAAGAACTATCCTTGTTTCATTAATTGTTTCTATTGTTTTTGTTTTCCTTTTTATTAATTTCACTATTTCTTTTGTTTTGCTTGTTTTGGGTATGGTTTTCTTTTCATTAGTTTCTTAAGAAGCATAGGTTACTGATTTAACTTATTTCTTATTTTTTAATGTAAGCATTTAAGTCTATAAATTTTTTTGTAAGAACTTCATTAGCCACAGACCATAAAGATGATACTGTTTGTTTACATTTTCATTTAATTTGCTTCAAAATACTCAAAAATTTCTTTCATTTTATCTTTGATTGTTTAGTAGATTTTTTAAAAGTGTGTTTTTCTCCTTTTTAAAAATTGAAATATAGCTGATATACAATCTTATTTTGTTTCAAGTATACAAAACCGTGTTCAACAGTTACTCATATTATTAAATCCTCACACCCGCTAGTGCAGTTATTATCTGTCAACATAGAAAGATGTTACAGAATCATTGGCTATATTCTCCATGCTGTACTACCATCCCTGTGATCAACTTATATTATGTGAGAATTTTTGTGCCCCTTTAATCCTCTCACTCTCCCTATCCACCTACTCAAACCCCTCCACCATGCTAACCACCAGTCACTTCTCAGTGTCTGAGTCTACAGCTATTTTGTTTGTTTTGTTTTTATATTCCACAAATAAGTGATATCATATGATATTTATTTTTGTCTGCCTGACTTATTTCACTTAGCATAATACCCTCTATGTCTATACAGGTTAAAGAAAATGGAACAGTTTCTTTCTTTTTTATGGCTGAATGATATCCCAATATGTATATATACCACTTCTATATCCATTCATCTACTGATGGAGACTTTGATTGCTTTCATATCTTGGCTATTGTAAATAATGTGGCAATAAATATAGGAGTGCATATATCTTTACAAATCAGGGATTTTGTTTTATTTGGGTAAAGCCCTAGAAGTGGAATTACTGGGTTGTATGGTAATTTCTTGTTAGTTTTTTGAGGAACCTCCACACTGCTTTCCACAATGGCTGCACAAATTTACATTCCCACCAACAGTGTAGGAGGCTTCCCTTTCTCCACATCCTCTCCAACATTTATTACTTCTTGTCTTTTGGACAGTGGCATTCTAACTGGGGCAAGATGATATCTCATTGTGGTTTGGTTTGCAGTTCCCTAATGATTAATGATATGGAGCATCTTTTCATGTGTCTGTTGCTATTTGTACTTCCTCTTCTGAGAAATGTCTGATCAGGTCCTCCACCCATCTCTAATTAGGTTATTTGGTTTTTTGGTGTTCAGTTGCATGAGTTCTTTATGTATTTTTTATGTTAATCCCTTATCAGATAAATTGTTCGTGAGTATATTCTCCCATACTGCAGGTTGCCTTTTTTTTTCTGTTGATGGTGTCCTTTCCTGTACAGAAGCTTTTTAGTATGATGTAGTCCCACTTGTTCATTTTTTAATTTTGTTTCCCTTGCCCAAGGAGATGTGTCCAGGAAAAAATTGCTCATGCTTATGTTTTCCTCTAAGAGTTTTATGGCTTCATGACTTGTATTCAAGTCTTTGATGCACTCCGAGTTTACTTTTGTGTATGGAGCTAGACAGTAATCCAGTTTCATTCTCTTCAATGTAACTGTCCAGTGTTCCCAACATGTTATTGAAAAGACCACTGTATATTCATGGCTCTTTTATCATATATAAATTGACCAAATAAGCATAGGTTCATATCTGGGCTCTCTATTCTGTTCCATTGATCTATTGGTCTGGTCTTGTGCTAGTATCATACTGTTTTGATTACTGTAGCTTTGTAGTATAGCTTGAAGTCATGGAACATAACTGCCATCATTGTTCTTCTTTCTCAGGGTTGCTTTGGCTATTTGGGGTCTTCTGTGGTTCAATATGAATTTTAGGATTATTTGTTCTAGTTCATTGAAGAATGTTGTTGGTATTTTGATAGGGATTGCACTGAATCTGTAAACTGCTTTGGGCAGGATGGCCATTTTGACAATATTAATTTTTCCTATCCATAAGCACAAAACAGATTTCCATTTATTTGTGTCCTCTTTGATTTTTCTCATGAGTGTCTTATAGTTTTCAGAGTACAAGTCTTTCAACCCTTGGTTAGGTTTATTCCTATGTATTTTATTCTATATGATGAAATTGTAAATGGAATTGTTTTCCTGATTTCTCTTTCTGCTACTTCATTGTTAGTGTATAGGAATGCAGCAGATTTCTGGGTATTAACTTTGTAACCTGCAACTTTGCTGAATCCAGTTATTAGTTCTAACACTTTTTGGTGGAGTCTTTAGGTTTTCCTATATATAATATTATGTGATCTGCATGTAGAGTTTAACTTATTCCTTACCACTTTTGATGCCATTTATCTCTTTGTCTGATTGGCATGGTTAGGACCTTCAGTATTATGTTGAATAAAAATTGTGAGAGAGTACACATCCTTGTCTTGTTCCTAATCTTAAAGGAAAAGCTTTCAGCTTTCACTATTCAGCATGATATTAGCTGTGGGTTTGTTGTATATAGGCTTTATTATGTTGAGGTATGTACCCTCTATACCCATTTTGTCAAGAGATTTTATCATGAATGGATTTTGAATTTTGTCAATGCTTCTTCAGCATCTATTCAAATGATCATGTGGTTTTTATCCTTCTTTTTGTTAATGTGATATATAATATTGATTGATTTGTGAATATTGTACCATCCTTACATCTCTTGAATAAATCTCACTTGGTCATGATAGATGATCCTTTTGATGTATTTTTTTAATTTTGTTTGCTAGTATTTTGTTGCGGATTTTTGTATCTTTCTTCATTAGGGATATTGTTCCATAATTTTCTTTTTTTGTAGTGTCTATCTAGTTTTGGTATTAGAATGATGTTGGCCTCATAGAGTGAGTTTGGAAAATATTCCCTTCTCTTGTACTTTTTGAAATCCCTTAAGAGTGGGTATTAGCTCTCCTTTAAATACTTGGTAGAATTCAGCTGTGAAGCCATCTGGTCCTGGAATTTGGTTTGTTGGCAGTTTTTTGATTACCAATTCAATTTCATTACTGGTAATTGTTTTGTTCATATTTTTTGCTTTTTTCTAGGTCAGTCTTGGAAGGCTATAATTTTCTAGTAATTTGTCCTTTTCTTTTAGGTTGTCTAATTTATTGGCATATAATTTTTACAGGATTCTCTAATTTTGATTTCTTAATATTTCTGTATTATCTATTGTGGCTATTCCTTTTTCATTTCTGATTTTGTTTATTTGTGTACTTTTCCTTTTTTTCTTGATAAGTCTGGCTAGGCGGTTGCCTATGTTTTTTATCTTCTCAAAGATCTAGCTCTTGGTTTCATGGATTTTTTTATATTATTTTATTCTCCATTTTATTTATTTTTGTTCTGATCATTAGTATGTCTTTCCTTCTATTAATTTTGAGTTTAGTATGTTTTTCTTTTTCTTCTTTCTGTGTGAGGTTAGACTGTATTTGGGATTGTTCTTGTTTCTTGGGGTAAGCCTGTATTGTTATGTACTTCCCTCTTAGAACTGCCTTTGCAGTAGCCCACAGATTTTGGACTGTTGTATTTTTGTTTTATTTGTCTCCATGTAATCCTTGATTTCTGTTTTGATTTTCTCATTGATTCATTGATTATTTAGAAGCGTAGTGTTTAGCCTCCATGTGTTTGTAGGCTTTTTTCTTTTCTTCATGGAATTTATTTCTTATTTCCTACTGTGGTGATTTGAGAAGTTCTTTGATAGAATCTCAATCTACCTGATGTGGAATGTTCTATAGATATGTGTTAAGTCCATCTGATCTAATCTGTTGTTCAGTGACTCTGTTTCCTTATTTATTTGCTGTCTGGTTGAAATATCAATTGATATAAGGGGTGTGTTAATGTCCCCTAAAATGAATGAGTTGCTGCCTCTTTTCCCCTTTAGTTCTGTCAGTATTTGTTTTACATGTTTAGGTGCTCCAAATTGGGTACCTAGATATTTATAATGGTTATATCCTCTTGTTGGACTGATCCCTTAATCATTATGTAATGTTCTTCTTTTTCTCTTGTTATTTTCTTTGTTTTACAGTGTATTTTTCTGATATAAGTACTGCTACTCCAGCTTTTTTTCTCCCTATTATTTGCATGAACTATCTTTTTCTATTCTTTCACTTTCAGTCTGTGTATGTCTTTAGATCTGCAATGAGTCTCCTGGTGGCAGCATATAGATGGGTCTTGTTTTTTATTGATTCTGCCACCCTGTCTTTTGATTGATGCATTCAGTACATTTACATGCATATTGATAGGTATATTCTTATTGACATTTTATTAATTGTTTTGTGGTTGTGTTTATAGTTCTTCTCTGTTCCTTTCTTACTCTCTTATATTTTTCTCTTGTCTAATGGTTTTCTTTAGTTTTGTGGTTGGATTTCTCATTTTTAAATTTTTGTGTACCTATTACAGGCTTTAGGTTACTAAAAGGTTCGTAGATAGTTTCCTAGATATACAACAATCTGGTGTGGTGATCATTCTATTTCAAACACAATCTAAAAGTACTTATTTTTTCTTCTTCTTCCTCCACACTCTATGTATTAGATTTCATAATCTGCCTTTTTGTGTACTTGACTGATTTTGTGAATAGTTGGTTTTACTATTGTTTTATTTTGTTTTGTTTTAATTTCATAATTACTTGGTAATTGGTCTACTACCTTTACTGTGGGTTTATTTTTGCTAGTGAAAACTATTTTTGATTAAGAACTTTTCCATCTACAGAAGTCCCTGTAACATATCCTGTATTGCCGGTTTAGTGTGTTAGAGAAATACTTCAACCTTCTTTTATCTGGGAAGTTTTTAATCTCTCCTTCAGTTTTGATTGATAATCTTGCTGGGTAGAGATGATTCATGGTTGAAGGTCCTTCTATCTCAATACATTAAATATTTCATGTCACACTCCCTTCTTGCCTGTTAAGTTTCTGCTGAAAACTCTGCTGATATCCTGATGGGATTTCCCTTATAAGTCTTTTTTTTTTTTTTTTTTATCTCCTTGGCTGCTTTCAATACCCTCTCCTTATTCTTAATGTTATCATTTTAATTATTATATGTCTTGTTGTTGTCTTTCTGGGATTCCTTTTGTCAGGGGCTGTCTGTGCTTCCAGGATATAAGTGTCTATTTCCTTTATCAGATTTGGGATGTTTTAAGCAATTATTTCTTCAAAGAGGTTTTCTACTCATTTTTCTGTATCTTCTTGTGGTACCCCTATTCTGTGAATATTATTTCATTTGGAGTTGTCACACAGCTCTCTTAGTATCTTGTCATTTCCAGAGATTCTTTTTTCTCTCTTTTCATCAACTTCCTTGTTTTCCTGTTCTCCAATTTCCATCTCATTGATTATCTCCTGTACTTGCAGCAATCAATATTCATTCCCTTCCATTGTATATTTCATCTCAGCTACTGTGTTCTTCAGCTCTGAGTATTTCCTGGTTGATGTTCTCCCTTAGTCTGTCAGTACTTGTCCAAAGATCAGTGAGCACATTTATGTTAGTTTGAAAACTTTATCAAAAAGATTGGTGGTCTCCATTTCATTTTGCCATCTTTCTGGTGTCTTGTCCTATAGTTTTGTCTGTTAACATATTGCCCTGCCTCTTCATTTTGTCAGGGTTTCTGTGTTTCTTTGTATAGATGGATTTGCTATGTTACCTTGTCTAGAGTGTAATTGCTTTATGAAGAAGGCATCCTATTGAGCCCAGAGGCTCAAGACTCTTCCTGTCCAGTGCCTGGTTTTCCTTTGTGGTGGAGCCCCAGTTTCTGTTGGTAGACTATGTGTATGTCCACCTTTCTGTCTTTCCAGTGACAGTGGTCTATCTCAGTCTGCCATGGATTGAAGTTTGCCTCAGCTGACCCTTTTTGAGCAGAGCAGTAGCACTTGTGCTGGAATTATTGTGGGCCAGGCACCTTTTGTTTGCTCTGCAGTGATGGTAGCTCTGCAAGGCTAAGCAGGTAGGTTGGGTAGGAACATACACACTGGGGTGTGTGATGGTGTGGCATACAGCATGTAGTGCTGGGCTGGGCACCAGTGAGGAGGAACACTGAGAGCTGGCTCCCACTGGTGCCTCCCCAGTTGGGCTGAGATAGAGATGAGAAATCTTCCCTCTGCCTACTGGACAGCAAAGTCTGATGCTTTTGGACTGAGCCAGTTGGGTGGGTGGGCATATGCATGGGGAAGAACCTCATAGCTGTGCCACCAGCAATGGGAAAGGAACATTTGAGGCTCCCAGGAGTGCCCTCAGTAAGGGCTGGTGAAGTGTCTTCCTCCTCCCCTTTCTCTTGTGTAAAAAGCTCTATTTAACCCTCATCCCTCTGGCACCCTCCTGCTGCTGGTAAATTTTTCAAACTGCAGCTTCTGTGTTGGTTCTCAGTGGGACCATCAGAGTATGTCTATTCTCCACAAGTGGCTGGAGTCTCAGCCCCTTAAGAGTTTTCCAACTCTTCCTGGTGTCCAGCCCTGTTAATCATGAAGGTCCAATTCATTGTGAACTCATGTTCATATCATCAGGGCCATGTGTGCAGAGTTCCTGAGTGCTTATCCTCTCCCTGCTCCATTCCTCTTCCTCCCACTTATGGGCTGGTGTGAGGGAAGGATTCGGGTTCTAATTGGTATTGGTTCTGCCAGTTTATCCTTCTCTATATGGTCTTCTCTTCTTCACCAGGTATAGGTGGTCTGTTCTGCAGTCTTCAGATCATTTTTAGTTTTAATTGTGTTTTCTGTAGTTGCTTTCTTGGTGTGTATTTGGAGGAGGTTTTTGCCTTGCCTTCCTACTCTGCCATCTCTTTTCTCCTCTAGAGATGTTTTTAAATTTCAAAATTGTTTGTGATTTATCAAATTCCTTTCTGTTATAAATGCCAAATTTAATTCCATTGTGGTCAGAAAACATAATTTCTATGTTGCTAATCCTTTCAAATTCATCAAAACTTAGTTGAAAATGTTGTTCAGTCTTCAAAATCCTTAATGGTTTTCTACCTAGAGTTTCTATCAATTATTGATAGTATGCCATTGATGTATCCAATTATTATTGTTCCATTGTGTATTTCTCCTTTCAGTTCTATTAATTTTTGCTTCATACATTTTAGGACTTCTGTTATAAGGTGCATGTACATTTATAAATGTTGTATCTTCCTGATGAGGTGACTCTTATTATTAAGCAAAATTCCTTGACTCTACTAATATTTATTCTGTTAAAGTCTTTCTTTTTGTGTTAAAAATATGGCTAGTTCTGTTTACTAATGGTTATCATTTGCATGGTATATATTCCTAATATTTTACTTTCAAATTTTGTGTCATTGAATCTAAATTGTGTCCTGTGCATAAAACATATCTGAGCTTATAAGAAAATCTAGCCTGACAATTTCTGCCATTTGATTGGATTGTTTGGTGTGTTTATATTTATTGTAACTTTTGCTATGGCTTAACTATGCATCTACCCTTTTGCAATTTGTGTTCCATGGGTATTATGTATATTTTTCTTTCTTCTTTCTGAGTGTCTTGCTTGTTTTAAATAGGTATTTTTTAGTGTTCCATTTAATCAATATTTTTTTACTATTTTTTGTGTTATTTTCTTAGTGATTGCTTTAGAGATTACAGTATGCAGTTTAGTTTAGCACAATCTACTTTAGATTAATACTAGCTTAATTTTGGTGAAATATAGAAACTTCATGCCAAACTAGTTTGATTTCCTCTCCTTCCTTTTGCTATCATTGTCATATATTTCACATCTTTATATGTTGTAATTCCAGCAATACAATTTTCTATGCATTCAATAACATTATGTCAATATTTGTCCTTTTTGGTTGTACAGAGTCTCTTTTAAATCAAACATAATTATGTTTTCTTCAACTAAAATTTTTATTTTGAACGCTTAAATTTATTGATAAGCATTTAATTTCTTTATATTTGCTAAGCATATGTGATAAATATTGACAACCTTTACACCCATTTTTAATCTTTGGTTCATATTTGCCATTTCTAAAGATTCCTATGTTGCAAAAACTATAGAAACCTTTAGTGTAGAATAAGCTAATCTAGACATATTGATTTTATTTACCTTTGAAATAATTCATCTATTAGTACACTTCTAAAGACTCCCTTTTTTTTTGTCTTTCAGAAAGTGAACACATTTTACTCAAAATCTCATTATTTAATATAAAATTGTTAGGCAGGAAAATAGATATGAGGGGGGTGGAAAGAGAATAAGGTCATTAAAGTCCCCTAGAAAAGACTCAGTTAACCAGTTAAAACTAGAAAGCCAGAAAAGACTCAGAGTTAATGAATTAATTAGTTAAAGCTCAAAAGGTCAGGAGCAGCTTGACCTTGAATGTTTGAATATTCCCCAGATAAGGAAAAGTATCTGAGCACAGCCCATGTCTTCATGTGTCAATAAGATCATTGTAAGATTTACTCTAGCTTGCTAAAAGGCCTGCGTCTAAACAGCATAATAAAGACAGGGAGATCCCACCGTAAAGCCAAAATTGCATTTTAAAAAATCCGGGAGGTTAAGAAGTAAGATTCTTAACATACTGTTTAGCAAACAAATAATAACTCAGCCCACCCTGGAGGGGAGGACAAGTGGTCTTAATTGATATATCCCCAGGCCAGAAAGCTGCTATTCTGGAAGAAATCAGTAGTATATTTCTTATGTCAATTTTGCAGAATTACCTGGAAAACCAATCAAAAGAAAGTTGTAATGACTCATCAAGGCTGACCACCTAACAAGTCCACACCCCTAGCCCTCTGAAAATCCTCAACCGCCTATAAAACTCCAGACACTAAAACCTTGGGGGGGCCTCTTCTCTGAGGTGGCCCACACTCCCCTTCTCTGCGTGTGCACCTTTTTGCTTTAAATAAATCTTTCACTTACAATGTTTTGTCTCTGTGCTTTTCCAGTGGTAAGTGTCTTTGTTACTTTGCTTTTTCATTCTAATAACCTTATACTCTGACTCCCCTGCGACTTCGAACCAACCTTCCCCCAAACAAAATTATATGGCTTTGTAATTAGGCCTACAAAAATCAATCACTTCCTTTTTATATGAACATGTCCTATAATCTTTCAGAACCATCTTCAAATGTCATATATATTTTATTAACATTTCTTGGTTCAGAAGGACCCACAAACTCCTCTCTTTTCTGAATTTCTAAAAATTTACTGCTTTATTCACCTGGTTATTAACATGCTATTTGATTAGTAATCTTTCCTTTTGTGCTCATTTTTCTCAGCTTAATCATCATCCCCATTATTAACACCATTATTGTTTACATTTCCTCACCCTTTTCTAAGTTTTATATGCACTGAATCTTTAAAATACTTTTTATATATAGATGTACATATTTATCTAATACAAAATACAAAATAATACTGTTGGATTCCCCTGAGGAAGGCGCCGCCCCAAATCACTCACCAAAGACGTTTCTTGATGCAACAAGCAAGAGGAATTTATTCGGAAGCCAACTAGTTGGGGTCCAAGTCAGCCTGTCGCAGCAGGTCTCAACGAGGACCCCGAGCACACTAAGGCAGAAGGTTTTATAGCATTTTCAAAAGGGGTAAAATTTTCCATAATCACAATACAGGGTTTTTTTCTATAGGCTCATAAATCTTTTGCTGGCGCCACATCCTGGGGTCTGATTAGATGAGATCACCTACGGAATGTCTAGGGTGGTTCTAGTAAGATAAGCTAGGCGTGTATGATTAACTGATTTACGGTTAGCTAACTAAAGGTCACTACAATTGACACAGGCTAACTAACTTGTTTTTCAAGATTCTAATGATTTTCCTTCTTTTGGGTTAGGGGGTGGTATTTAGGCCTTAAGATGGCTGTACTTATGCTAACTTTTGATTCTTCAGATCCTACATTTCCCCACTTCTCTTTTTGGGGCATTCCAATCATGGAATGTTTGTATCTTCTTGTGAGTTGAGTGAGTGGTATTGTTGCTTCAACATTAGTACATGAACGGCACTCACTCTTTCTCTAACAAAAGTTATTAACCGGTTTAACATGCAGGGTCCTAAAGTTAGAAGCAACACAAGGATGAGTAGGGGCCCAGCCAGAGTGGATATCAGGGTTGTAAACCACGGGGACCTAGTGAACTAAGATTCAAACAGTCCTTGGCCTGCTTCTCGCTCTCTCTTCCTCTGATCTAGCCTTTCTCTAAGTTTTGACATTGAATCTCTTAATATCCCGGAATGATCTGCATAAAAGCAGCATTCTTCTCTTAAAGCTGCACACAGTCCTCCTCCTTTTAGGAACAGCAGATCTAGCCCTCGTCTATTCTGTAAGACTACCTCAGAGAGGGAAGTCAGAGATTCTTCAAGTTTTGTAATGGATTGCTCTATGGTTTTTAGGTCTTCATCAATAGCAGTCCTTAGTCTTTCATAATGCTGGTTCCCTTGAACAATAGCGGCTGCCTCCGTTCCCACTCCAGCTGCGACTCTTATCTCTAACAACACGGCTAAGGTCAGCGAGACCGGCTCTTTCTTATATCTATGCTTAGGTTCAAATTCAGCTACGAATGAGAGATCATCATGATACATCAACCTGGGCACCAGCTGGACCATGATACAGAAATCACGGGAGGAGTTGAAGGCAGAAGTAGAGACACATGGGGTCACTCCAGTGTTACAAGCCCACTATCCCTCGGGAGGAGGGATTAAATACCTGTTTTTACCAGGGAAGGCTATGGGTATGGTCTCATTCTTTCTTCTACAGATAGAGACTCTAGCTGCTGCTAGGGAAGAGGGGTGATGACCGCTCTGGCTGCTTCATGCTGAGAAGGGGGCGCAGTAAAGGGTGCAGCTAGGTCTCCATCACTGGTCAGTTGAGAGGGCTTCAGAAGGCTGGCGCTTTTATTCTGGGTTTCATTTTTATTACTATTTGCAGTTTTGTGGCTTCTAGGCAAGATAAAACAAATTGTGTTATTAGGTTATGTAGCAACATCTGGAGTTGGATTTTTTATTCTGGAAGGAGGCTGCATTATTGAAACGATACTTCTCTCTAAAATCACTCTCATTTTTACTAGAAGTAACTAGGTTAAGAAAATAATTAACAGCTGGCTTGATTATTTGCACAGGTGCAGCAAGAAGAGCAATTGATTACACAGGCTCTTTTAAATATGCTTTGCTGGAACTTTTTGTAAGGAATTTCAGATTGAACTTTTAAAGGCCTCTTGAGGCCAGACAGCCAAGCCAGACTTGCCATCAGGCTTTGCCTGCAGTACCTGTAGATTTGGATGAATTCTTCTCTTCTCGAGGTCTCTGCACCTGCCAGGAAGTGACCTTCTTTACTCACCTGGTAAGGCTGCTGGGAACTCTGTAGGCAAGGTACCAGGCCAGTTCTTCCAAGGGGCTTTGTTGGCTTTATAAAGTCAATCTTAGTTCTTTAAAGTTGTTCACATCTGAGTTTATACACATGTCTCTCAGGTACGACATTCCAGTCAAAGCCCTGGTAGTATAACCAGTGTTCTTAAGTAGTCTTCTCACAAGGAAAGCAGATTCTTATTGAACTCGTGCAAATAAACATACTGCCATGGAATACAAAAACAGTCACTGAAAGTTTTTAAACTCTGGAGGGATCAAGTAGAGAGAAGGATGTTTCAATTCTGCTCATAAAGATAGTCATTTACTAAACTGTTGTCAGTTTAAGAGAACAAGGTTAAAACACTTTACCAGCAACATTTGAAACAAAAAGACACAAAATCATTTTCTTTAGTTTATGTAATCTTATGTAACTAATACCTGTTCTGCTGAAATCTAGTTCTTTACCAGTTTAGGGATAATACTATAAATGACAAAAGACTTACAAATGACAATGGTTAAAGATATGATGAGAGCTTACTGTAAAACAGTTGACATAAGGAAATTCTGATATTTCTGTAATACAAAACATTCAGTAACAAAGTTTAGCATCATTCTCTTTGACAGTGCTTTCCTGGTAAATAAATATATATATATCAGATAAATAAGCCAAATTAGTCAAATACTTTGTCTAGTGAGAAAAAATTCTTCTGACATGTTCCAGGGGCCCTCTGGAAAATATCAGAGTTAACTAGAGGTAAAAGCACCTTTTTGCATTTAATTTTTTTAGAACTATCATTACACATTTATTGTCTATATACTCAGCACAGTAAACGAGATATCTTAAAAAATGGGGCAGCAGGGGAGACTGCTGCTGTCAATTTTTAAAGACAACATACAGAAAGTCAAACTAATTCTAGGTTACTAAGCATTCTTGAGAGAATGGTAGCAGATGGTAGATTCTTCTGCTTTCATCTTCAGGAGGGGAAAAAAGCTACAATAAGAATTCATATTTAGCTGAAAGAACTGTCTAAACTCAAGGCAGAGTATAATATTACCAGGCATACAAAAGACCTGTTAGAGATACATACAAAGAATGAATATGGCTATAGTCAAATTCAACTTAAAAGTTTAAGCAGAATCTCAAATTTAAATGTCTCTTTCTTTCACACAGATATTCAGATATGACCAGAAATATGCTTTGAGATGAAAGAGATCAGGCATTTTACTTTTTCATTTAGGGACTGAGAAATGATGACCTTTGGCTTACAATCAATAGCTTACAAACAGTGAAAATAATAAGAACATAACTCAGCATAAGTGTCTAAGACCAGATACAAAAAACAGAGAAAGTGCTTAAGTTTACAGGTCTTCTCTGAAAGCTTCAAGAATGTTTTACTCTTTAATAGTAGATTCTCTCATGTTTTTTTTTTTTTTTTTTTTTAAAACATACAGCATATAAATTAAACAAGAAGACCTGGTGGTTCTCAAAAAATCTATTACAACTTTTTTCAAAAGTGGTCACACGTTCGTCTATCTAAACCTTCACAGTGAAACCTGTTTTTCTGGGAGAAACATAATCTTGTCCAGATTCTACAGTTTAATAAATTTTGGTTTGTTAACTAAGTGCATTTAATCAGCTGAAAAAAGCTTTGTTACTATTCTGCTTAGGAATTCAATTTTTCAGGCCATGCAATCATTTTTAATAACAAAATATTTCAAAGGCAAATAAAGGTTATACAGTTGTTAACTAACAAACTTTAGCTTTTAGTCCCTTTAACATTACGATTTCATGGCAACTCACTGAGACTTTAAGCATGAGAAACTGCTGTGATCTTTCAACATTAAGAGCAGACTAACAGTTAAAGAAAACTGTTTAACTGGAAACGAGATTTTAATTTTGCTGTGCACTTGATATCAAGACTCACTTGCTTTAATTTCACTAGGCATGACTATATCTGTAAGAATATAGTAATTTATTCTTCATTTGCCCCATGGTCCCAAGCACATAAGCCGGTGAGAATTATGCCTGGGCTTGCCTGCGGCTTGACTGGGTTTATCTCACTTTATCTCTAAACATCCTAACTCTCCCCCCAAAGCAACAGGCTGAGCTGATCTTCTACAACAAAAGGCACCACGCTGTTTTCTCTCTTTGTCTCTCTTTAAATAAATAGCTGTACTTTAGAACAAAGTTACTTTCTTTTATTACAAAACACATTCTTTAGCATGCAGAAGAGTTTTCATTTTTTATACTTTTTCTTATTAAAACATACATCTTTTAGCATAGAGAAATGTTTTTCTTTATTACTTTAAGTGGTTTTAATTAGAACTTAAAACCATTAGAAACTTTAACTTCTAGTGAACACTGAGAAGCAGGACACTGCAAACTGTCAAACTAACATTTTCTAGACCAACAAACTCACGAACACATTCTACAATTTCTGCAACCATGAGCTTCACAGCACAATCTCCCAGCAAACACAGAGCACATCTTCTCAACTTAACAAAACTCTAAGGCTTTAAGTTACTACAAAGATTCTCAGGCTGCAGGTAGGCATACACACTGCAACACACAATTTAAAAGGTGTTCACTTGCCACACTTACCCAGTTCACCTACCTGCAACAACTATGCTAGCCTACTCACAAGACCCCCACTGAACACTAGACAAAGCCAAGCTTCTAAGCATTCTATTCTTAAAAGATTTAGCAGATAACATGACTCAAATGACTCTAGGTAAACTCAGGCAGCAGACAACTACCAGGACATGCCCGCCTCAGGCAAACTCAAATTAGCATTAATGCTTAACACTTTTTTACCAGGTTTTCTGGAAGTTTTAGAACACTCAATTTTCACAAGCGCTTGTCTTTAAATCAGTTTCATTAATACCATCTGGAGGTAGAAAGATATATTCATTTACACACTTAGGGGGTTGTCTGAGTCTGTCCCCTTGTCAGTATAACAATTATTAGGCACATGAAAGACACAAAAAACAGAGACACACACAGATTAGACACACAGCGGCCGCTTTTTGTTTTTTCTCAGATTTTCAAACAGAAACCGAAAGGAATCAGAGGGTTGATATTCCTGGCACCTGAAAATCAACCCTATCTCATCAGATTCACCTTGCCGGAAAAACAGACGGGAGGCTACCAGGCGTCCCTGGCCTCCCAACCTCCCCGAGGCGTCCCCCAGGGTTGCAGCCTGCGGTGCTCCTAGTACGTCTACCGACCGCAGTCTCGACCCCTTTACGGGATCGGGACAGCTGCCAGACAGTGGGTACCCCCTTTCAGAATTCTGACCGGTCTCACTGAAAAACAGAAAACAGAACACAGACAAACCAAGGCGCCACTAATCTTACCTCTTCCTCCAAGAGCGACTTTGGGAGTGAAGCGGGGTGAGCGCATGATCCCGGACGAGCCCCCAAATGTTGGATTCCCCTGAGGAAGGCGCCGCCCCAAATCACTCACCAAAGACGTTTCTTGATGCAACAAGCAAGAGGAATTTATTCGGAAGCCAACTAGTTGGGGTCCAAGTCAGCCTGTCGCAGCAGGTCTCAACGAGGACCCCGAGCACACTAAGGCAGAAGGTTTTATAGCATTTTCAAAAGGGGTAAAATTTTCCATAATCACAATACAGGGTTTTTTTCTATAGGCTCATAAATCTTTTGCTGGCGCCACATCCTGGGGTCTGATTAGATGAGATCACCTACGGAATGTCTAGGGTGGTTCTAGTAAGATAAGCTAGGCGTGTATGATTAACTGATTTACGGTTAGCTAACTAAAGGTCACTACAATTGACACAGGCTAACTAACTTGTTTTTCAAGATTCTAATGATTTTCCTTCTTTTGGGTTAGGGGGTGGTATTTAGGCCTTAAGATGGCTGTACTTATGCTAACTTTTGATTCTTCAGATCCTACAATACAAAATATTTATCAACTTGTAAATCATGGGCACTGACCAAGATTAATGGATGCCAGTCATAAAAAACTGTTACACTGATACTGGTGGGCATTGGTGGAATGTCAGCCAGCAGGGCATCACTATTAATTGTGTAGATCTGTTCGTTGAAAACATCCAGAGTGCTTAGTCTGTACCTGATAGAAAGCTCTGAAAACATAAAATGAATGAGAAAAACATGCACCTCACTTTCATGGAGTCTATATACAAGTTGGGAAGACCTAAGTAACAGGACCTTAGTTTCATTTTATTCCAGAACTTTCCATCATGATTTCTGAATAGCAGACAGTCAAAAATAATTGAGATTGCTAGTAATTATAATGATGGCATTGTTAGGAGTTAGGCAGGTTCCAGAAGTAGTCAGTTTCCATATAAATAGGTGTTTTGAAAATGCACATCTGAGCCTGAGTGGTAAGAACTGTTTTCTATTTAAGTGTCTAATCTTTGACGAATTAGGCAACATTAGAAATTGCATTAGAAAGAGCATGAAACTTGTTTTTCCAAGTGGATTCTACTTACCAACCACATTATTAGATAAGAATGCCTGCTGAGAAATAGTATTACTTCTTCAGCCTCCATTCATAAATTTGAAGATAATGAAGCTATGTCAAATATTTATGTAAACTCATTAGAAATTTCATTTTTTGAAATATTGCTATAAATAACCATTAAATATTATTAGTAGGCACCTTCATTTTTATATAAACTAAAGTGATTTAAATATTAATTAGATGTTCAGTACCTAGTTAAACTAAATTAAAAATCCACTTCAAATTAATCCTAGAGGTACTAAAATATTACAGAAGCAAAAATACTGTTGCGGACAAAGCACAGTGAACTGCTCTCCAGCGCAGGGGCCTAGTGTGGCAAATGTATTTTCAGGCATATCTTTATTTTTTCACTCAAGAAACACCTTTTTTTTTTTTTTTTTAATGAAGCTGTTGTGCTAGGCTTAATGCTAGACATTTCTAATCACATGTCTCATATTATATGGGTACCCCTTCCCTCCCCACCGTGCTCTTCCCCCCCTCCCCCCATTCAGGACATAGGTTCCTACAGATCTGTTATCTTAGTCCTGATTTAGGAATGTTGTTGTATCATCACAGAACGCTATTATATTTTGGAAGATTTTCTGTTCTTTTTTCTATTTGAAGAAGAATAGCTCTAATTTATCCTTGTGGGAGAAACCATGAGATTTGGAGTCAGAAGATCTTGATTCAATTCCCTGCTTTGCTGTTTGTTAGCTTTTGGACAGGGCATTCTCTTCAAGTTCGGTTTCTTTACTGCTAAGTGGAGAAAGCGATCAAATCCACTTAACTAACTTCTCAGAGGTACTATGGTGATTGAGTGACATGTAATGTAATTATATGAAATGTAAAGCTAGATCAATGTATAACATGATTTAAATAGCATTATTGTGTTACTAAGTGCAATGATTACATGTTATTCAGTCAACTGTCATCTAATTTTATATCCCCCTGAAGTAGGCAATACCAATCTTGTTCTAGATATGATGGAACTGAATGAAGCTCAGAGAGATTGAGAGACTTGTTGAAGTATAGCAGCAGATTGAGGACCTAAAACTGGCTTTTTAATCCTAAAATCAGTCCTACTACTCTTAAGATATCTACTCACCAAGATATATTTGGTCAAGTTAAGGGGCAGGAATTCTGGCAGGTGGCAGGCAGTACAGCTGTGTCTATGAGATTAAAAGTAGCTGAGGCATATGCCTTCCTTTAAGGAAACTTCATGTAGGAAAATCCCAAGGTATGGAAAAATAAAAATTAGAAGTTCATGTTTGTACTCAGAAGACTTTCTAAGGTGACATGACCAGAGGCATTTAAGAGGCTATTTTCTCTTATCTAAAATTATGTGCATCTGTGAACATGGCTGCCCTGTTCTCTTGTCTGTACATACTGCATACCGTGAGGCTTTGACAGGTGAACTGCTTTCACTGCTGTGCACTAGTCCATCTCTGCTCCCCCCTGAGTGGGGAATACATTTTTCTCAAAGTAGATCTCAGGTATTATATTTCCAGATCAGGGTATGGGGTGGTGAGGACAATATGAAAGGGTGATTATATTAGTATTTCTATTGTTGCTGTAACAAATTACCAAAAACTTAGTGGCTTAAAACAGTACAGCTTTATTCTCATAATTCTGGAGTTCAAAAGTCCAAAATCAGTCTCACTGGTTTGAAGACATGGTGTTGTCAAGGTTCTATCTAGAACTTGGGAGACTCTCTGGGAGAATCTGTTGCTTTATCTTTTTCATTTTCTAGAGACCACCTACATTCCTTGGCTCATGGTCCCTTCTTTCATTTTCAGTGCCAGCAGAATAGAGTCTTCAATGGTTTTTCTCTCTTTCCCAGTGCTTCCCTTGTCACCTCACCTTCTCTGCTTTGGACCCTCTTACCTCCATCTTATAAGGACACTTAAGATTGTATCATCAGGCCCATCTGGAAAATCCAGGCTAACATCCCCATCTCAAGATCCTTAGTCGCAGCTGCAAAGTTACTTTTGCCATACAAAGTTACATATTCACAGGTTCTGTTGATTAGGATGTGGACATTTTTGGGGGGTTAGGAGATCATTCTTCAGCTCACTATAACAGTTGATATTTTTATTTTGTCATTGATTTTAAAGTCTTTCAATTTGTATATAGAATTTGCACTTTCCACTGTATGATAATGTCAAGTTAAAAATGGTTAATTATATTCTTTTTTTTCTACTAGTGAAAAGAGGACCCCAGTTTGTACCTTTCCAAAGGTAAATGGCAAGCCTCTGTCCCCCTGGGTGACAGCTTTTAGAAAAACCTTTTCTCGCTGTTTGAATGAGGTGCAGTATACACACTGATGAGTTTAGTATAGTCATTTAGACATGATGAGTTTTATGCTGATTAAAATTATTATTTCTAAATATACTATAAAAGTAGATGTTCCATTCTTTACCATAAACCCAAACTGTCTTAGATGACATAGAATTAACCATTATAATGAATAAAAAATAAATATGTTTTCTTAAAATCATGATCAAAATACAGTAGATTTTTCAAGGCTCTCTTACCATTGTTACAGATTAGAGGTAGATTCAGAATTTTTCATGTTCATCCTGTAATAAAAGAAATAGAAAATAGAATTGGGAATGAAAGGGACACCACTTTATATTTGTGCAATGCTTTATGTCATTGAGTTTTTTCCTTGTTCTTTTGCTTAGTTCATCCTCAGGTGTAGCGTATTTTCTCAGTTCTTGGTGAGACTGTTTCAAAATAAGAAAAAAGCATAAGCATAACCTGATCTTCACAGTGTGCTAAGAACACGTTTCCCATTGGGATCTGTATGTTACAGGTTGTCTACTATTTGAGACTTAATTTACTGAGCACAGTTTTCCATCCTGTGCCAGTAACGAAGGTACTGCATCTTTAAGGTGGGGCTGCTCGTTTTTCCCCTGCCTTTGCACTCAGCAAGGAGAATGGCTGGGCAGGCTCTCGGGATGGGATCCTGCTGCCTTAGAGAGAAGATGCTCCTGTGTCAAGGGGAGGGAGACTTCCCTTTCCTGGAATTTTTCTAACTCACATCCTTGGATAGACATGTTTCCCAATTCATGATATTTTCTTCTTATGGCTATAATCATCATCTGTACATGCATTTAGTTATTTCTCACAAACGTGAGGCCAGTTTATGTCTGTTACTCCCACTATAAATTCATGATCATCAACTTCAAATAGTCTTATCATACTGGAAAACAATTTGCATGTTGCCATAGTCAGTACTCTTCACATTTTATATAAAAAAAATATCTTCATCATTTTCTTCCAATCTGTGACCTTTGTCAGCAAATACTTTGCTTAGAAAATAGAGACCACATTTTCCACAGCAATCTCACACACACCAGCTTCTTTTTTTTTATTGATATATAATATATTGGTTTCAAGTAAATAACATGGTTCGACAATTACACACATTAAGTCCTTACCCCAACTAGTGCAGTTACTCTCTGTCAACATAGGAATATGTTACAGAATGATTGCCTATGTTCTCCAGGCTACCCTACCACCCCTCTGAACGACTTATATTATGACTGAGATTTTTGTGCCTCTTTATCTTCCTTACACTCCCCCACCCCCCCACCTCACCCCCTCCCCCATGGTAATGAACAATTCTCCCTAATTCTAGGCATCATTGTGGTATTGATTATTTTGTCTTTCTTCTGTATGATTATAATAGTCCTGTGATTTGCTTGTCCTTATCATTTAGATGTCAAGTCTCAATCATCTTAAAAAGCAAACTAACTAACAAACAAACCTGGAGATTAAGAATGTGTGCTCTGAAGGCAGAAAATCTGGATTTGAATTCTGGCTCTGTAACTGGGCAGTTGATCTGACTTGGATATTTTGTGAGCCTACTTGTTCCTGTTTCCTCATCTGCAAAGTTGGGAAATTATGTTTTACTTCATAAGGATAGTAAAAAGAGTTAAATTGAAATAATGTATGTAAAGGGCTTAGCATAGTTCCTGGCATGTGGTTAACACTCAGAAAGTTGTTGTAATTATTATTTCAAGTACCCAGCACATATTAAACACTCAGTAAATGTTTTTTTGTTGTTGTTGATATCTTCTTACCCAAATGCCCTCACATAGTCAAAGTAATTTGGAAACAAAGTGTATCCATGTTCCTCTTCCTTGGCTTATTATTGTCCTTGGGATACAGTCCCTGCATGACCTGCTGCCTCACCATCTCTCAGACTTACCCTATGCTACTCCGCTCATTTGGTGTCTATGCTCCAGCAATACTGGAGCTAACCGAAGCTGCTTACTGTTTTATTTTTATTGAAGTACGGTTGATATAAAATATATTAGTTTCAGGTGTAAAATATAATATACGTATATACATTACAAAATGCTTACCATAAATGTAAGTACTATCTGAAGCTCTTTAATATTTCTAAAGCATTTAAACAGCTGAGAAAGGACTCAGTCACTGCATGCAAGCTATTATTTGCATCTTGACTACTGTTAATATCAGCAGGCTTTGCTAGTCTTGTCTGTCTTCCTCTGTTGCAAGCCACTCTCTCTCAGAATATCCATCCTTAAAGCTGGGCTGGTTTTAGCTTTTGATGGGCTCCCTGACTGAAAAAGTGCTTTTGTTTTCTTAAAAAGAAACCAAATCAAAAAAGAAGAGAGGAATGATAATCTGTTAAGGAATTACATGTCTCTTGTAGATTTCAGGCTTTACTTTTTTTTTCTTAATTTGTTTTCAGTTTATTGAGATATAAATGACTGTTAACATAGTGTAAACTTAAGGTGTACAACGGGGTGATTTGCTATACATACATATTGTGAGATGATTACCACAGCAGGGTTGGCTAACACATCCATCACCTCACATGTACTCTTACCGCTCCTGTACCTGGTGCATCTTTCTCTCCTCTGTTTGCCTGGCTTACTGAATTACTGCTTTTCCCATAAGACATTATGGCTCAGGCATGCACTCTTACCTGGAAACCTCTCTCTTCCAGTAGCTGTGAAATATCCCTCTAAGTGCACTTACATCCCTCTGTGTTTACCTCCATCAAAGTATGTATCATATCATATGGCATTTGGATGTTTTCCCTTACTAGACTTTAAGTAAACTGAAGAAAAAAAATGGGCTTTCTCCTCTTTGCAACCCCTCCTTCTAGGACAGGGTCTGACACTTAGTATTTTTTGTATCAGTGCTTACAGAATGAAGTAAGTTATAATTCAGTATTATGATGAATAAATAAATGAATCAATCATGAGTTGGAAAAAAAAAAACAACCTAAAGGGGCTGAGTATAGACAAGGACTGAAGAGAACAGGAATTCTTCATTTCCAAAGCTTCCATCCACCCTTTACTCTGAGTCACCCTGTGTTTGACAGTTTCACAGTGACCAACGCCATTCCAGTCAAATGAAATTCCCATTAAGCCATTCAACAGTGTTTATGAAGGTTACTCCTGATTTCTCAGAACTTAGAAGTAGTAAAAAGTGTATGTCCCCTAAAGAAGCAAATGCTTTTTTTCTAGTGTCATTATCTCACTGTGGTTTGCCAGTAGGGATTTTATACCATTATGTGAATTCTTCATTCTCTTTTTTTTCTGGTTTAAAGGCTCATAAGGACACCTATTTGTTGGGAAACATTAAATTGAGTAGGGTATAATTGTTATCCCATTCTGCCAGATTTTCTCCAGGACCTTAAAGCAGATCTATAATACTAACCTGAGGTGGCAAAGGGAAGCAATTATTCTGACGGTCCAGGCCAAGAAAGCATAGTGGAAAACAAAGCCAGCTGTGCATTTTGAATTCATCCTGAAGAGCTCAAAAGACTCAGTGAGATAGCAAAATTTCATAGCTCCAATCTCTTCTAATTAAGAACATCTGTCTTAGGAGGACCTGTAAGACCGCGTTGTAGCCGGGAGCCAAGAATGCCCCTCTCCCTGTCTCTTCTCCCCCGTGCGGCAGTTCTAATGAAGCTTTTCTCATCCTCCTTTCGTCTTTTTTTTTTCTTTGTCTCCTTTAAATAAATAAACCCCAAGTCATTCAACTAATACAATGTGAATAAGAATATTAGAAATTATCCCCCCGTCTACCTCAGGCAAAGTGTTGGCATTAATCACACACTGAGACCTCCGTGATGTCTGACCAATCTTGACCATGATGGACTCTACTGGGAGTGAAAAAAAAGTTTTTGTTTTTTTTCAAACTTTCAGTTAAAAAAATGATGGTAATGGCGATCTAGTCAATGGAGACATTTTGTGGTGACCCCCTTTTGGATTTTACAGTTTGTTAATGAGACACAGGGGAAAAGACGGCAGTGGATCTCTATGGATAAAGGAGTAAACCATTTCTTACAGCTTGGGGTGGATGGGGTCCTGGCACGGGGCACTCTGAAAGTGTGCTTGCTGAACAATAAGCTCATCCTTCATTGATCGTGAGATCTGAGCTGCCTTTAAGGGCTAAGGAATTTTCCTCATGTCTTCTTTCTCATCCTAGGTTCTTGTTGCTGTGTTTTTTTCTTTACAGGAAGACATTTATCTTCAACTCAGGTAAAACAGTAGCTGTAGTTAAAACTGACATTTAAACTATACATCAATAATACCTTGAATACCATTGGGTAGAATCTGATATTGTTAAGAAATTTGTCATTCATGAGTTCTTCTTAATCCCACTGTTGATGGAATTGTGCTCATATATTTATTTCTTGTTAAGAAAGGGGTAGATTTTCAATTAGATAACTAAGTGATATATTTTTATGTAGGATGGTTAAACAAGGATGAGATTTCAGTATATAATACATTGTATCCTTTCAAATTGTGCATTAATAAAAAATTTTATTGAATTGGCTTTTAACTTCAAAGAGCTAAAATAATTATGATTTATTATTTAAAAAATGTTTTAGAAATAACATAAGCTTGAGTGCAAACAACTGGGTGTTAATCCTGTTCTGCTGTGTGACCAGTAACAAGTGACTTTTCTTTCTGAGCCTCATTTTTATTAATGTAAAGTGGAAATAATACCTACCATGTCTCAGCCTGTTTCACAGGGCTATGGTACAGACCAAATTCAATTATGTTTGTGAAAATATGTTTGCATGGAGTTATTATTATTATTTCAAATTATAAAGGTAAAAGAGATCATCTGGTTTGAAGAATTGTAGTTATGTTTTCAGGAAACAAATTTAAAACAACAAGTTTAGATGCTAAAACATGGCCTGAGACAATAATTCACGATCAAATATAGGTTGGTCATGGGAATGGTAGTGCAGCACAGAGAATACAGTTAATGATTCTGTAAAATTCTACTACTTTAATGACAGTGACCGCACTGGAGTGGGTGAGGACTTAATAATATGGGTAAATGTTGAGCCACCTTGCTGTGTATTTGAAACCAACATAAGTTTGTATACATCAATGACACTTTAATAAAAAAATAGTATATATACACACTCAGAAAAAAACAAAAACATGGCCTGAGACCATTTGACATCCTAGAGTTGTGTATCAATGGTTGGTTCAATTAATTAAAATATACCTTAGGGAAAAATTATTTTTGCTTGACTCTGTGGAGATTACAATCCCTTTTTTCAAGAAGTTAATGATAAACTGTTGTTCGGGAGTGAATTTATTTCCCTAAAATAATAACAACATAATGTAAGCTGAAAATGTAATAATAACACTACAGAAACTGGTGTAAAACCAAACATCTTCATAGTTTAGTCTCTGCTTGGAATGCAGTACAATAAATACCAATCTGGCAAACAAGAGTAATTGAGAAGCGCCTCAAAGCTTTATTAAAAGCCTCTTGTAGAATGTCAGAGGGGATCCAGTTAATGACCTTTGGTAAAGCTCTAATAATCTTCCATTGTCTATCTCTTTCTGTCTTTCCCACAAACTCCCTAGTTCACCTCTCCTAATCTCCCTCCTTCTCTCATAAATCTACAAACCTCTGTCTCTGACCAAAAGCACAGAGTTCTCTTCTGACTTTCTTTTTGTCTCCACTCTAACATTTTTATTATGAGCATCCATTTAGTATCTGTGGTTTCTTTAGTTTACTTTCCTCCTTTCCATTATTTCTCTCTCTTTCTCACTATCAAATAAGGTTATTTCTGCTGAATCCAGCTGATACTGAAAAACAAGTGTTTTGATGTCCCTTATGGATTCCTGGGGACTTACACTTCTTTAACACTGGAATTAACTCTCAGAATACATCTAAACCAAAGTGGTTGTGTGATATTCTTCCCCCAGATTGCCATGAATCACTGTGATTAACCTCCTGTCTGATAAATTTGGAACTGGCTTGGAACAAATATAAGGATAAATGAGGATACAATCAGACTTAATCAAGTTATAAGGTCTTCCTAAATGGTTTTTTGTGATCGATGATAAATCAACTTATTCTGAAAAATGAAGATGAAACACAGTCTCTGGAGTCATGTTTGCTACCTAAGGGAGGCATTCTTGTCCAGTTCTGTGTAGAAACCTGTAAGAAAAGCTGTAGAATATTTAATTTCCCAGTGGTATTTGTTTTCAAACTTGCTTCATGAAAGCATAAGCACTATGTGTGCAATAAAATTATGCTGTATTTGCATAGTAAAATCAAACAAGTAATTTTGTTTAATTATATAAATAAAACAACAAAAATATTTCATTTTTAATCTACTTACTACATGAACAAGGCTTAAATTGTCTTAATTTACCTAATCCTGTTCAGTGTTTTGAGTGATTTCTAATTTTATTTTTTTAATGCTTTTTTACTCTTAAAGACATAAAATGAGACTCACAAATCATATGCCTCCATGATATATATGGCAAATATATTTGTCACATACATGTTTGTTTGTCAAAAATATATTCCATGACAAATATGATAATGCTGTATTAGCAAGTGGAGCAACTTTCTGTGTTGCTGTGTGGACATACACAACAACACAAATGGGAATAGAAGGGAACCTGTTCCCTATTGGCAGAGTCACTCCAAAGGAATGGAGAAATCAATAATCATTCCAGCAGGTGTAATACTGAATTGTTTCAAAACCAATTCATAATTGGTACCAAGTAAAAGCACTGTGTACCCATTAAGATATGGTATAATTGAATAAATGAAGTACACTTGAAACCTTAAAAAAAAAAGACTTGATTTTAAGAGTTACTATAAAGTTCTTAGTTAAGACAGTGTGGTATGGTTGAAAAGATAGATATGTAGATGAATGGAATAGAATGTAGAGTCCAGAAATGGACCACAAGTGTGGTCAATTCATTTTTGGTAAAGTTGTCAACTCTACTAAATAGAGAAGGAATAATCTTTTTTAAATGAGGTGCTGGACCAATTGTATGTGTTTGCAAAATATGAACCTTGGCCTCTACCTCACATGTTATGCAGATATAAACTTATAATGAATCACAGATCTAAATGTAAAACATCAAACTGTAAAACTTCCAGAAGAAAACATTAGGAAATGTGCATGCCTTTGGGTTAGAGAGTTTTAGATATAAAACTAAGAGCATACTCCATAAAAGAAAAAAATGATAAATTGGACTTCATAGAATTTAAGTTTTACTTCGGAAAAGTCACTTTTAAAAGAATGAAAAAGACATGTCACAGTTATTTACAAATCCTATTTTCAACAAATAGTTTTCATACAGATATTCTCCATAAAACAACAGCAACCCAGTTTTTCAAATGGAACGAAGATACACATTTTACTAAAGAAGATGTACGAATGACATGTAATTTTATGAAAAGATTTTCAATATCATTAATCATTAGGGAATTGAAAAACCACAATGAGATTCCTCTATACACCTTTTAGAATGGCTACTTATAAACAAAAACAAAGGAAGAAAATTTGACAACTCCAAGTGCTCACAAATATGTGAAGCGATTCAGTTTCATAATTTGCTGGTGGAAATGCAAAATGGTATAGCTACTTTGGAAAACACTTGACTTTTTCTTTAAAAAGTTAAGCATGCACCTACCATATAACCCAGAAATTTACTCCAAAAGAAATCAAAACTTACATTGTACAAAACTGGTGTCTGAATGTTTATAGCAATTTTATTCATAACGCCTAATAAGTGGGAACAAGTCAGGTGTCATTCACTAGTTAATGGATAAACAAACTATGGTATATCTATAAATGAACTACAACTCAGCAATTAAAAAAAAAATTCTGGAGAATCTTGCAGTGCCAGAAAGTGACAAAGTATTTGAATAACAACATAAAAATAATGTAGGTATGTTGAAAGGGCACAAAGCAACACCTAATGGCCAAAGGTGGAATAATTTTTGTGACAAATTAAATAATGATACTAGATTATAATCCAAAGAATAATATGAATATCTTTGAGTAAAAACTGATATAAAGATAAGTGTGAGATAAATAAATGGGGGAGAATGGACAGTTCTTCCTTACAGAAGAAATCCAATTTATAAGTAGAAGGAATGAAAGAAATAATACAAAATCCCCCATTAGACCACAATATTAATTACAGCAGCAGGCAAAATCGAAAAACTGATGCCAAAGTTAATGGATAAGGCTTTAAAGATAAAGAGTATATATGCTTAGCTTCAAAGTATTTTCCATGAAACATATATTAATTACAAGGAAAAACATGGTAACTTTTCATGGCAAACACCACCTTAACCAAGTGATCAAAATTAACATCAGTAGAACATGAAATATCAACATCATGCACCTCCAGAAAAGATGAAGAAAGGCACTTCACCTCTGTGATAGTCCTTCCAGTAATGTAAATTATGAGACCTTGTATAAAATAACTGACCATATTCTTCAGGAGTCTCAAGATTATGAAAAACAAAGAAAGCCTGAGGCCACAGATTGGAAGAGATTCAGGAACAACGAAGACTAGTTGCACTGAGGGTCCTGGGTGACATCCTGGTGCAGGAAAGGAACATGAATGGAAAAGCTGGTGACACCCAAATAGAGTCTGTAGTTTAGTTCATAGCAATGTACCAATGTTAACTTATTAGTTTTGGCAAATGTGCTGCATTATGTAAGGTGTTCTCTTTGGGAAAGGATGCATCACCACTCAAACACTCTGTACTACTTCTATGACTCTTCCTTAAGCTTAAAATTATTATTTTTTAATTTAAAAGGTGGTAGAAAATCCTCATAATCTTTAAATTTGTATTTTCTTTCTAGGAATCACTTCAAAATAAATAGCCTAAAGGATTACTATCTAGTGAGAGAGTTATTTGAAAATAATACAAGTATGCAATCAACTCCGTAACAAGATCATGTGAAAATGCTTTAAGAATCAGGAGAAAAACTAAGTGAAAAATGTGAGAGACATCATTAAACTTCATGGTGCCAAATGGAAGTAAGGGCAACCCACCACCAAGATTCTGCCCAAGATTTCATAAGGCTTTATTTTATGAATCAGTCAGCTACCTTTACCAGGTCAAAATACAGTTACATTAGGTTTGGTTTTATAAATAAACCAATAGGAAGTCCTGAAAAGAAAGAATTAGAAGAAGGTCTCAAACAGAAAGCATCTATGGGAAGGACATAATAGATCCAAATAGAATAAGGAATAAGCCCCTCTGAGAGGAAGTGTATCCAGTTGTGGGCTCTGAAGTTTTCTATTAGGTCATAGATCTTGGCATTCGATCTTATATTTCTTCAAATGTGACATATTTGCTTTCCTTTCATAGGTTTGATAAATACAAAATATGTCCTAGTGTGTCACTAATTTATTAAATTATTAAAAAAATGTCAAAACAGGAATACTATATAGAACAAAAACATGGGTTCATCTTGTGTATTGGTCCTAACAACTCCTGACCCTACACCTTTCATGCCACTGTTTCCATTCCCAGACCAGGAAACTTCAGCCAAGAAAGCTACTCTGAAAAGGATTCTGGGATTATGATGTTTGGATCCTGATATCCAAGTATCCCAAGATGCTTGTGAGTGGTTCTATTGTATAGTTTTTGTGCAACTAGAAGGCTGCCACTCAAAATGACAATAAACGTTTATTTATTATTTACTGTAAATACGGGCTTCAGTTGTGTCTCCAGGTATGAGCAAGCAAGTTGAAGCGGACAACTGAGAAGACTTCTGATTGCAGAGGAAGTGGGGACTGGCTGCCACTCTTTGAAATATAGTTTGGACCAACAAATAGTAGAGAAGAGTGGGAGAAAATATGGCTAATGGAAGGATAATACATCTTTTTGTAGTAGATAGAATCACAATCTTTATCCTTACTAGAAGATCTGGTTGAAGAAATATGATCAATTACAGACTTCCCTAGGTGAGAAACTGAGCTTTTTGTAGGGATAAATGCAGCTATTATAAATCCAAATTACCTGGGTTGAGCAGGAATAAACTAAGGTTACCTCATTCAGTAACACATTAATGGTGTCTTGCTGATTTCATGGGGTGGGTGGAGAGGAGTGTGCAAGTGCCTGGTTAATGCAGAACTGTGGTATAATTAATAAATGTGTGTCTGTATGTTTGTATGTATGTATGTTTCATATGTATATATGGTCTTTGCCCCTAATTCCTGGTACAGATATCTCCGAATCCTTGGAATCTCCTGATCAATAAAAAAGTCTTTTGTATGCAAATGAGATGACTGATGACTGAGATTTCTAGATAAGTTCTAGATATGGGCTGGTGGCCAGAGGGACCAAGCTTTCAGCTCTCTGCTGCACTCCAACCTATGGAGTCAGGACAAGGGTTGCTTGAGTTCAATCACCAATGACCAATGATTTACTCAATCATGCCTAAATAATAAAACCTCCATAAAGACTCATAAGCAATGGGCTTCCATGAGCATATTCTAGTTGGTGAGTACATCAATGTGCTGGGAAGGTGGCGTATCAAGAGAGGGAATGGAAACTAGGCATCATCCTGCCCCATCCAGTACTTGACCTATGTTTTTCTTCCATTTGGTTGTTACTGATTTCTATCCTTTACAATAAACTGGTAAACATACATAAGCTGTTTTCCTGAGTTCTGTGAATCGTTCTAGTAAATTATTGAAACGGATTTATATCCAGTTGATCAGAAGTAGAGTGGCCCTGCCTCCCAAGAATTGTGACTGGAGCCGGAAGTGGGAGCAGCCTTGTGAAACTGAGTCCTTGCTCTGTAAGGTCTGCACGAAATAGGAATTGGTGTCTAAATCAAATTATTGGACAGCCAGTTGGCATCGGAGAATCTGAAAAAGAGCATATCCTTTTCCTAATCTGTTTACCTGGGTTTTAGGTTGTTCTGTTAGTGGGAGAAGGAGCAGAAAAATTTACTATTTAAAGGAATTAGTAGGTATACTGATCACATTTGTGGGAGTACCAGACAAAAGTTAAAAAGGCACAGCCACTTCCAGCAGCAGCAGCAGAACCAGCAAGGTGCAGCTTGCTCCACCCGACTCCTACTTTCCCTCTTGCTGTGTTTTTCTGGGTGGTGAGAGACCAGTGTCTACCTCGCTAAAGCCTTGGAGTGCTTCTTGGATATGCAAGTTGTAGACATCAGTGATCTGTGGAAGGAATAGAGAAGAATGTAAGGAAATGGGATGGAGGTAAAGATTTGCAATAAAAATGAATGTGGAAGGCATATAAATTTTAAGTCAGAGGAGCTAGATTAGGAATCGGAGAAGTATCCTCAGAGGAGCCCGTTACTAGGATCTAATGTTCTCAAGTCTTCTTTTTTTGACATTCAAAAAAAATCCACACTACAGCCTTAATTGTCTTTCTTCTTTATTGCAAATACTTCAGAAAATATTTGCATATAGATGCTGGGTCTTGGGGAGATGCTGTTTTTCATCTCTTCTTGAGTTCTTTGTGGAGAGAGACTCTGACTAATTAACTGGATTATAAATAGGAATTCCACGTGAGGAGAACTGTCCCTGGTGGAGTCTGGAGGGGATAAACAGGTTCATGATGCTCAAGGAAAGGAAGCTGAGAGGGATGCGTAAGGAGGGGCTCTGCTGGTCCAGTAAGCAAGTGGGTGTGGTCCTCTCAAAGGGAAAGAGACAGGACTTAGTGGATGTTTGTGTTACACTTGTTTTTCATGTTTTGCTGAGGCATTTTACAATGTTTATTCAGAAGTTTATTCGGGGTTATTTCCCTGGTTACGGAGGTCCAGTCTTAAAAAGGAATTTGAAACTTGCCATCGTAAGTATTTGGAAAGATCCATGCTTTGAATATTTGTCTGCATGTGTGTTAAGTGTATGGGTCAGGCTCTCCTGAATATATTTGGGGGCTACCAAAGGGGTCAAGAGGACTTAAGTGTATAAAGTGAGGTTGGAGGGGAATGTATATACGTGTATTTGCATCATATGCTTGTGTGTGTGTGTGTGTGTGTGTGTGTGTGTGTGTGTGTGTGTGTGTGAGTTTTCAACCAAGTATCTGTCTTATTGTCCTACTTGGCATAAATTTTACTTTAAAACTGGAGAAAAAGAATATAGGACAGATTGTAATAGATGGGCTGACCTCTAGTTAGTTCAGTTCCAAACTATGGAATATTCAAATGGTCTTGTTTCTTGTGGGAAAGTGAGGGAATTCCTGCAAGTTGAAAATTTCATAAAAATTGATTCTGATGTGAATGTCTTATCTTTCTGAGTTCTTATAGATTATGAGGGTCAAGAATACACCTACATATTTCTTTTACATTTCTGTTACTTACCCATGCACTGAGCACATAATAAAACCATATTTAATTAATTAACAAGTTGTCTGAGTCAATACTAAGAATTATTATATAAATAGAAGACTCAGATATTCAATATTTTACAGTGATGAATGAGGTTTTTAAAAGAGTGTGGATAATATTTCTTAGAAAATCTAGGTTTACAACTAGTTGGATGCATAAATATGTTTGTGTGTAAAATTGAAATCGGGCTAATAAAATTAATACAATTTATGTTCAGCTTGTTCTTGAAGTTTGCGCCATCCAAAAAGCAATAGAAAATGTAGCATCTAAATTAAATATGAAGATAAATTAGAGATTTATAATTTAATTTAATGGAGTAGTCAAGAGTGTCTGAAGAAGCCTTGACTACTACTTACTTCCTTGAACATGATCCTCTCTGGGCTGGTGTTTCCAGTGAACCAGAGCCAAGTCTAGAGGCGCACAGCCTCATCTGAATTCAGCTCTGCCACTTACCAGCTATGAGACCCTGGGCAAGCTTCCTGAACTCTCTGTACCTAGGTTTCCACTACACAAATGGGGATAATAAAAGCACCTACCTTAGGATAGTCGTGAGAATTAATGGATTAATAGATTAATTAGTTAATAGACTGAAATTAAACTTAACTACATGTTAACTGTGTAGAGATGAGCCTGGCACATATTAAATGATCAAAATGTTATTTGTGAAGATGATGATTGTACTCCTTTCCTGTTGCTCCCATAGCAAATTACCACAGATGCTTAAAACAAGATAATTCTATGATCTTACTATATTACACTCTATCACAATATTACCATTTTTATCCAGCTGAGGCTAGAAGTTTGATACAGGTCTCATGAAGCTGGAAACTGAAGTTGTGAGAGACGTGTTTCTTTTTTGTAAGCCTTGAAAGAGGATCTGTTTCTTTGTTCATTGGTATTGGCAGGATTCACTGCCTTGTGGTTAGACCATCTAGGTCTCTGTGTGGTCCTGTTGCATATAAGCAAAGGGCCACTGTTGGTTTCTAAAATCTAAAATCTGCTACACTCCTTGGCTTCTGGCATAAACCCTTTTCCCATCTTCAAAGTCAATAAAGGCAGATCAAGTTCTTGTCATATGACATCTTTCTGCTCCTTCTTTCATGGTTGCATATCCCAGCCAGGAAAAGATCTTCACTTTTAAGGATTCCTGTGATTGCGTCCGGCCCACCCAGATAATCCAGGATAATCTTCACCTCTCAGAGTCCTTATCTTTAATCACGTCTGGGGAGTTCCCTTTGCCATTTAAGGTAACATATTTGCCTGTTCTGGAGACTATTCTTGTAAATCCTTCCAGAGCAGAGGGGTCATGATTCTGCTTTCTACAATGGTGATAGCTTTGCAGTTGAAGGAAAGATCTAAAAGTCAGAAATCATTGCATTTGTCAGATGATCTGTGGGGGGATTATTCAATTTCTGTATATATTTCAAAGTGAAAGGGAAACTGGAAGTGAACAAGCTACCCTGGAATCTCTGCCTAGGAAATTTTAAAAAATGCTTTTTTATTAAAAAATTTATAAAATGCTCTGCCAATTATCAATTTTTGAGATAGACATGAAATGGAAAAAAAGTATGTCTAGGAGAGCTTTTGGCTATTATCAAGTAAGACAGGTAAATAAAGCAAATTCAATCTGATTTTTTAATGAAAGATTACTTATTACCTAAATATCTTAGTGTGTATTTTGACTTTTCAAAATGATAGATAGTATTTCGTAATCTTATCTGACTGTGGAAAATCCTTAAAAATGTATTTCCTAAGGAATTCTGAATTAACCTTAGAAAGTGATGGTCCAGGCACCTTAGCCTTCTAGCAAGACTTGGCCAGCAGTGCGGACAAACTATCTGATTGCTGAGAAGGCAGATGTACAAAGGGACTCCGGACATTTAAATGTTGTGTTATCTATAACATCCTCTTAAAACTTTTTATTTCAATAAATAGGAAACATTTTGTCCTACTTAGTGTATGTGGAACATTTATACTACTGAGCACAGTCAAGCCCTTCTGTATTGGTTAAATGATAATGATTATTAACAGTGTCTAATATTCTATATGTATCTAATACTGGCACTGTGCTGAGGATTTCATGAATATTATTTCATTAACCCTCATTAACACTTATGAGGTGGGTGCAATAATTTGAAGAAACTGAGACTGAACAAAGTTAATATAGTAAACATTGGGTCTAGAAATCAGACTTTGATGTTACTTCATAGTGTGTCCTCTTATTTTCTGTGCTCTACTGCTGCTATAAATATGGTTATAAATATAAAGCATAATGTTCAGTAAATGTAAAGACAGTCTTTTTATTTAGAAATGGACAATGGAGATGAAATGGACAATCTAAGAGTTATATAGTCATATCTAGATGCAATCCCTGCTTCTCTGCACACACCCATTTCCATGAGAAACTGCCTCACTACCTAAAGCCTCTGCTGACTTTCTTATACTACTCCTTGACTCTCTTTGGACTCAATCCCTGCATACAGAATTATACCATATAGAATTATGACCCCAAAATAACCAGTTTATGAATTGGTCCAATCCAATGAGATTATATCTTGAGACACTGAACTGAGTCATTTGGGAACTGAGTTACATTAAGGGGTCACCAGAAAAAGGATCTACTGTGAGGACCCATACAGAGGGGAGGAGGTGGCTGCTGGAAATGGCATTTGAAGTGTGTTTCTTCTCCAAAACTGAGGGGACTGGAAAAGATGCATACAAAGGTGTCTTGAGATATGTTGGAGAATTAAGATTTCTAGAGTTGGAGACTGAACATGTGTAGAGTCCTTGTGTAATAATCAGAGTCCCTGTTGACTGGAAAATCTCACTAATTAGCTTGGTTGCTGGGAAGGGTGATTCATTGAGGTGCCATTGCATGATTAACATATCTTGTAAAGTCTTCAAATTCCCTTTGATTTTATTTGCTGAGCAACCTTCTGATCTTAATTTGCTTTCCCACAGAGGTTTCTCTAACAGGTGGTGAGCATGCTTTCTGGCTGACAGGAATATGACTCACCTTGAATTAATAAACTGTCATTCTGATGCATAAATCAATTTCTCCTCAGGGGATTTAAGGGGAATCATCAGGTTTGGTGAACTAATGGTTAAGGACTCTGAGCCCTTCAAGATGAATGGCCCAATCCAGCTCACCTCAGAGGCCTGAGCTGACAACCAGGTAGGCACGTGCAAAATTTAGTTGTTAATTAATTCCTCAGCAAACGTGGAATGGGTGCTTCCTACATTCTAATAGCTGCTCTAGATGTCAGATGGCCTGCTGTAAACAAAGCAGAAGTGCCTCTGGGCTCACAGAACTTATATTTCAGAAAAAAGAGATAGACAATTTGTGAAAGTAACAAAAAGACATATAGATAAATAACCAGTTTATGAAAGTATTGATATGAAAGTATCAGGTAGTGATAGATGCTATCAAGAAAATTGAATTAGAGTGATATTGCCAACTGGGTGGCAATTTTCTGAGGAGCAGAATAGTGAAGCAGTTAAAATAATGAACTTCAGATATGGGATCTAATGTATTTCCAAGTCTGACCTTAAGCATTTTTCTTAGCCTCTTTGTGCCTTAGTTTCTTCATCTGAAAATGAGGTTCATAACTGCAGGATCTAGTTGTAATTTTGCTACTGGAATTAAATGAGTTAATGTATGTAAAACATTTAGAATGGGGCTAGGCACATGGTAAGTGCTATAAAAGTATCGGTTGCTATTGTTACTCCTATTTTTTCTTACAGACATCTAGTCGAGATTTGAATGAGCAGAACAGCAGAATCAGGCAGGACATCCCAAGCAGAGAAGAAATCTGGTACAAAGGCCCGAAGACAAAAAATGCAGTTGGCACAGTAAAGGATGGGACTGAGGCCGGTGTGGCTGGAGTGTGGTAGAGGAGGGGGTGGTGGTCAGAGAGGAGGTGGTAAGCTACACTGGGTGAGCAGGGCTCCTAACATGGAAGGGACTTGCTTTAAAAAAATTTACACTTATGTTGCTCGGGGACTAGATAGAGGGTTGTGGTGTGAGAACAAAAGCAAAGAGACAGGTCCTGAGACTATGTCAATAACCAGGTGGGAGAATGTATTATTCCCACCTCAAAACCAGCATGTGTAGGGAAGTTTACCATGAAGCACCTCCTGGTATGTTATATCTTGAGCAGCAAAAGGGAGAACAGAGGCAGACAAAAATCCCTGCCCTGCTGGAACATTCATCACATCACAAATCTCAGCTTTGACCAAGAAAGTTTTCCCTTGGGCATCCGCACTCCTTTTCCTGAGACCCATCCAAAAACAAGTATACCCAGGGTTCTAATTTCTCTCTCTCTTAAAGATGCTTATAGCATATTGATGCCATTCTTCCCATGTGGAAGGACTTTCATCATTTCTTCAATCTGCAGAATGATTGCTTAGGTATCAGATCTGGATTTTGTCATACCACTATGGTGATAGATAAAAATGCATGCATTTATGTCTTGATCGAGTTAGCTGTGTGCACACAGTGTGTCACTATTAGTATAAAAAGGGAATTGATAGTTTTTCTACTCCATAGCTAATCTGTTCTTGTGCACTCGAGCTACGATTTGCATAGATTTGTTTAGTTGGAAAGACTTCTGACTAAACAAGGTCAAGCTGACATAGATTTCTCTAGGTATGTGTAACAGGGAATCAAGGTTATTTTGCTTTTTCCTTAAATGAACAAATCTAGAACCTAGTCTCATTCCACTTAGTGTTTCTAAAATTGTGAAATCTAAAATCAGATTTTTCAAACTCTTGGCCTATCTGCTTGTCTGTTTAGATTCCATCAAGTGAGAACTCCACTCTCAAACTGTTCAACTCTGGTGGTTTTCTTTCCCTTCACACCTAAAAAATGCAGTGGGAGGAGAGAGATGTTGATTTACTCTTTTCCCTCTTAATAATAAATAAACAAAACAATTTGAAATAGTCTATTTTTATTCCACTAATTATTTCTGGGGATTATTTTCCTATTAGATATAATTTTTTCCAGAGTCTAAACATTTCCCAAAAGATTGTTTAAATATATTTCAATATATTAGAAGACAATGTGTCTTAAACTTTCTTCTCTGGGGAAATGTGACATAAGCTAAAGAAGCCTGAAACTGTCTTATCTTCCTGAATCTCCTCTTAATACAGATATTATAGGTCTAAATACACAATTAGAAATTAATTTATTTAGTTTTCTCTCTTTTAAAGTTTTCTTTAAATTAATGGCATGAATAGCTAATTCCTATTGACCTAATACATCACCTTATTCTGACAAGTAGGCACAGGCATTGTAGGGAAGACTTGGTTAGAGCATTGAGCTGGGTAAGTAGCATTCAAAGAAAAAGAAAATATTGAAGCAAAGTGCAGGTGAGAAAAACTTGTCCTCCTTTATCATGACAGTGGTTTCATTTCCCCAAAGAGTGGCCATCATGTATCCCACTAAATTTTCCAGTCCACAGGTTTAAGCTGAGCCTTACATATGACTTTCTTTGTTATTGAAAAAGGCTTCCAACAGTCAGATGACGCTTGAACCATTGCTGTGATCTCTGTCAGGACCACCACACTCACTAAGATATCTTCAGCAAAACCCAAACCGAAAGCTCTATTTTGAGAAAACAAACAAATACGCAGACAATCCCGTCAAAGCTGGCAGAGAGTGAGAAGAAAGACAATTGGATCCTATCAATACTTAAGTAGGAATTGCCCTCTGCGACTTGCCCATCAGAAGGATGTGGTGGACCCCTGCCACCTGCAGTAAATGCTACTGAGAGCAATGAGGGAAGCTCTGAAACATTCTGATGAAAACACACAAAGCCCTGGACTACTGCTTTGCTCTTAAGTAATATTAACCCTTCAACCCACATGCTTTAAGCCTCTGTAGACTGTTTAGTGCTGTCAGAGCAGATGGATCAGAAGAGGCAAATACAGTTAGTTGTTTTAAGGCACGCAGGCCTGTATTCATGTGCACACACACACACACACATGAAAGTCCATGTGGTGCCTGATCTTTGAAACCAAGCTGCTAAAATACACATGCCTATTTTAGGTGAGCAACTCATCCACTTGACTTCTAATGGGAACTGTTAATCATACTCCAAAATCTGTTTTAATTTCTGGTTTGATTCTGAGCCAAGTTTTACATGTTTACTGCAACCTGAATGTCCTAAATAGCCTGAAAACTTTCTTCCTAGAAGGTTCTCTGCTCACCTTGAGAGACAGCAATGCATGTTTCCCATCCTGTTCTCTCTGCCATTCTTTGGAAGTGGTGCAGTAAGTTAGGTAGATTACAAGTTTAGATTCATATCAGACTGTGAGGTTACCACTGTACAGAAGGTGTGACGTGTTGACTCCAAGATTCTGGCAAGAATGACCTACTGAATCCTAAAGGTGACAGGTAGTGACCTTTTTGCATTAGTGTTATTGGGCGAGGGAGCAGGATATTTTGATAATTTTCATGACATTGAGCCAATGTAAATCTCAAAGTCAAAAGGAAAACAGAGATTCATGCCATTCATTGACTTTAAATGATTCTAGAGCTAGAATTTAGCTATTGAGCAAATACTTACAGAATATTTGATAAGAATGGGTAATGACAAAAGAGTGAAACCATGAACTTATTTGTCACTAATATGTGTCCAATGCTTATAAGCAAGGACTCTGACAGCTAAATGGACAGGCACTGCTCTGGCCTTGACTTGACTTATCTTGGGTGAAAACATGGTACGTAATACCAAGAAGCTCAAGGTGTGAGGGAAATAAGACTTACAGATAAGTAACCGTGAGGTTCATGTGGCCCACACGAGCTCACAGAAACTAGGACAAACAGGGGCTTTGGGATGGTACCATCAGACCTGAGCTCCAAGGGGCAGGTAAAGCCACAATATGTTGGTTTTGAAGGAGAAAACTCTCAGTGAGGTTACAAACATATATAATATTCTAAATCTAGGACACTACAGAAAGTAACTTCATTTTAGTGGGGAAAGAAGACCTTGTCAAGAAAGCGATGGAGGAATAATAAGTCAGTTCATATAATTGACAGCTGAATATTGAGTGGCTTCTCTGTAGACGGGTGTTGTTGTGTGCTGAGATGTGGCAGCAAACATAATGTGAAGCTCGTATTCGGGCAGGGGGTGTGGGAGGCAGCCTGTCCGATGGTCTCCCAAGAGCCTTACATCCAGGAAGTTATGTACTTAGGTGATCTCTTCACCCTTGAGTGACTCGCTTCTAATGATAGAATATGGCAGAAGTGACGTGATACACGTCAGGGATTTGGTTATCAAAGCCTGTGATTTCCACCTTGCTTATTATTTTACTGCCTTCTCTGCTCACTGTGACGGAGGTCAGCTTCCATGGAGTGAAATGCCCTGCGGAGGAGCCCCATGTGGCTGGGGATTGGCCGGTGAGGACTAGAGCCCAGAGGGCAGTGACTGAGCTTAGAAGTGGCTCGCCCCCCGCAGGGAAGCCTTGGAAGGACTAGTTCTGGCCAAAATTTTGATTTCTGTCTTGTGAGGATCCCTGAGCCAGAGACACCCAAAGCAGTGCTTGGATTCCTGCCCCACTGCAACTATAAGATAATGTTCGTCATGTTAAGCTACAACATTTTTGGTGTAATTTATTATGTGGACATAGATAGCTAATACAGGTGAGAAAAATAATCTCTCTCTCTTACATGTACATATAATGACTTAGAAGAAAAATTCTACAGGATGAAGAAAGCCAGCTGAGAACTGGGAGCTCCAAGCAGCCGCTGGAGTAGGTGGTGTAGCAATTTTGTGTAAGGTGCTCAGGGAAGGCCACTGGGACACTGAGACATTGTAACCAAAGCTGGAAGGAGGCAGGGGAGCGGGCTCTGTGGGTTGCTGGGGGAAGACGTACCGGGTAAAGAAGGCCTCAGGTGCTGATGCCCTTAGCTGAGGGCATTAATGCTGTGTGTGGTTTATCTGAGCAAGACCAGTATGTCTGCAGGAGAGTAATGGGTGAGGAGGACAGTAGTTTTATACAAGATCAGAACTACTGAGGGACAGAATATATATGACTTTAGAGAACTGGAAGACTTTTGAAGGGTGACATTACCCGAGTTACACTGAAAAAAATGTATCTATAACTCTGACTCCTTTATTAAATTACTATAGGAAGGCAAGGAAGGAAGCAGAGAGAGTAGTTAGGAGGCCATTATAATAATCTCAGTGAGAAGTGATGGGTGGTTCAGATCAGGGTGATGGCAGGTGGTAGGGAAAAAGCAAATATATGTTGAAATATATGATTATGGATGGATTAGGTGTGAGGTGGGAAAGAAAGAGGGGTCAAGAATGCTCCGGCCTGAATATCTATAGATGGAATTTCTATTTACTTTGATGGAGAAACTCTTTAAAGAGTAGGATTTAGGTAGGAGGGTGATAGAGCGTGGCTGGGGTGCTGTGCAAACAGGAGGTTTTTTTTTTAAATCTATAAAGTTTGAGTTCTTAGACTTCCATGAAAAGATGGCAAATAAACTTCGGGGTATGTGGGTTTGGAGATCAGGGCACCCAGGCTGAAGTTGCACATTTGGGAACTGTCAAGGTAGAGATGATATCTTGGAGCCAGTTCCTACATTGTACATAATTCTAAGAGGTGCCACTTATTTTCAGATCCTAAGAATGTTGTTCACATTGAATGCCAGGAGAATTAGGACCACTGGCCCTAAGAGAAACAGTATCCCTGTATGAGACTGGATGGTGTAACTGAAACATTAGTGGTAGAAAAGAGGTCTATGCACTGAGAACCTAGAAAGCATAACATTTGGATATTAGGAAGTTTATGGAGGACTAGAAAGGGAAGTTTCAGAGAGGAGGCCAGCAACACAGACAGAGTATTAAGAGAGCCACGTAAAGAAGTCGTATCAGTAAGTGTAGAGTGATCAACTATCAAATGCTGCCCAAAGATTAGGTATACATTTATATTTAAATATATTAATATTATAAATAGATGTTAAATATAATAGTCATATAAATTAACACACTTACTTGACTGATTGATTGGACAATGTGGAAATCCCTGATGACTTAGTGAAAGCTGGCCTGTAGAGTGATGATCGATGGCCTAAATGGAGTAGATGCAACAAAGAATGAGAAGACAGGCAGTGGGGAAGTCAGCACAGTTGACTCTTTAAGGAGTTTTGCTATGAAGGGGATAAAGAAGTTGAGTGGTAGCTGCAGGGAAAATGAGGTCAAAAGTATCTTTGTGTGTGCTTAATTGAAGAAATAACAGGATGTTTGTATACTGATAGGAATAATCCAGTAGAGAGAGGAAGAAATTGGATATGCAGGTGAAGGAGAGTAGAAATGTTGGAGTGGTAGTCTTGATTATATGAAGTGATGTTTTAAACCCATTGCACAGATATTGTGATTGGCACTGGACTAGAAAATGGAGTGTTTATCTGTAGGAAAAGGAGTGACTGCGCAGTGGGTATACGTCCTCGTGGGTGGATACATAGGTGTGGGGAGTTTGTGGGATTTCTCTTTTGATTGCTAAATTTTCTCAGTGAAATAGAAAATGTGATTATTATCTGAGAGTGAGGCTGGGGGAGAAGATGTAGGAATTGTTTGTAGACATAAGAAGGTATTTAATTGTCATCACAGGGTGTGGAAAAGTGACTAGACCACTGGCATAATTACTTAATAGCACTAAGAGCCCACTGGGTGTTCATCCAGTCTCATTCAGAGTTCGTATTTGAAGTGAAACCCATCAGCATGATTATGTGTTTTTCTGCTATGTTTCTGCTGCCCTGGAGCAAGTAGAATAAATGAGAGGTTGGACTTAACAAGGGGTTAGGCTTTTGCCAAGTTAATATACTAACAGAGAGAGCAATAAGAGACGGAACGATTGCTATGTGATGACCAAAACTAGGACAGGAGAAGGAAGAGGGATAGGAAAAGAAAGGCAGCACCAGTGAACTGCAGAGCCTTAGGAAAAGCAGGAGGAGCAAGCAGGAGAGACAGAAAATGGGATTTAGTGAATGGGATATAAGAAACTGAGCTAATAAGGACCAGGCATGGTGCCAAAATTATAGCTAGGGCTTAGAATACAGAGCCAATAAGCAGAGTCTCCATGAAATTCTCTTTTTGTCCAACCAGTGTGGCTGTAAAACCAGTCTGGTAGCAAAATGCATGACATGAGGCAGACTGTGTGAAGTCCATCATGATAGCAAAGGTGATTTCTTTCTTACAAATATGTTAATATGCATTGTTTTATATGTATTTCATCATCTGAGAAAGATGCTTCCTTAATAGTTACTCTCTGAAAAAGGCAAAGATAGATGTTTCTGTAGAACATCTGCAGCTGGCCTCTCTTGTCAGTTGTTCAGACATCATTTGCCAGCTGGTGATGAGACAAAGAGAATAAATAGCACCACCTGGGTGTGCAAAGTCATCTCATACCTGTAGGCTCTGTGTTCAGCCGAATCAGTAGACTTGCACGTCCTTGGGACTGGGCACCGCTTCACCAGCTCTGACATCAGGCAGCTTTACCCTGCTGTGCCAGCTCAGGCTTTTGGAAGCCATGTGAGCCAAGCCATTTATTTAATGCCCATAGGAAACACTGAAGGGAAATTTGAACATCACACTTCTATGAAGTAAAAAAGAAAAATTCACAACTGATTGTATTGTGGTATAATTTATAATTCTAATTTATAAGGTTAATATTTGAGCATGAAGTTAGAAAATTATAAAGTTAGAAGAACATTTAGATAATTTCTCCCCTGATTTCTCACCCCATAGCAATAGAGGCTAGTCGTTTTAGATATTGTTTTTGAGATAAGGTTGGTTGGAGGAAGAGACTCCCCAGTTCTTTGTTACTGGCTCTCTGTAACTTAGAGCAAACACATGGGGAAATACAGTCTTCCTCCCAATCCTAACTTGCTCTATCCAGATTTAGTACCATGTAGGTTTAAATGGTGAGAGAGGTCTCTGTTTCCTCTGAAATAACCTAAAAGATGATTTTTTAGTCTCTGAATATTAATCAAAGTTAGGATATTAAAGGTTTATAAGCAATAATATTTCTAACTTGTTATGGAATCTTAGAAAAGACTTGCCATGTATTTTTTTTTAATTATACTTTACCTTCTCTATGAAACAGTGGCAACACAAAAAAGTTATTTACTGAATGTGATCTAGCTCTCCAAGGCAGCAGAACATCTGGCTAATCTCACTGTGAAGGTTCCAGAGGAATGGAATAAACCATGCTGTCAGGAAAGGGGTATAGTCTTCTTTGGCTCGTTATTCTACAAAAGCCAAGGAATGTAGTAGGGGAACAAAGAGAGAACTGGAAGAAGTGAAGGAGAAGCTACGTGATTGGGGACACTCATCAGGACCAGATGAAACTGATCAGACTGAGAACAGAATCAAGAAAACCTCAGCACACTGATTTTCAGTGTCTGAAGTGAAAGACAGTGAGAATGCTAGTGCTGCACCAATCAACTGGAATATAAGTTTAATTCTATTTCAATTATTATTTTTCCCTAAGGAGAGAAATTTAGGAATTTCTTTTATCTTGGACCAAATTCAGGAAGTTACTCTTTTTACCAAAAGGGACAGAAAGTCTGTCTTGCCAGTGGGTTTCAGCCCCGGGCAAGTTTGCTGTGGATTCAGTGTGACCAAAGAAATTGACAGTAAAATGTTCTTGGGGTGAAAGGGTTAAACCCAACTTTATTTCCAGGTGGCGGGTCAGTCACTAGAATCCCATTGACTCAGAGTGAGTTTGCATGCAGCAAGGTGGTCTCTGCCTTTGAGCCCCTCCATCTGTACAGCCATCCTCTGGGCCTCTGCCTGCACAGCCATCCCACACAGCCGTCCTCTGGGCCTCTGTCCTCAGCACTGCCACCACTCCAGCCTCTGCTCTGCTCTCCTGCAGCCTTGCAGTCCTGCCACTGGGTTGTGCCCAGAGCACTGGGCGGAGCTCTTTATGTAGAGTCAAATTGTCCACAGGTGTCAACCAGGACTAGGTGAGAATCCTGGCCACAGGAACTCTCATTTTATCCACAAAGTCATTGTCCATCACTGAATATGAATATGAACAAAAACTGCAAAAGATCATGAAACTGCACAAGCAGTTGGGGTTTGGATATGTAAAAGAAAACCATGCCTAGGGAAAATGCTTACGAGAATGTGAAGAGATGGCAACCATTGTGCACTGTTTGTAGGATTTTAAATTGGTGCAGCCACTATGGAAAACAATATGGAGGTTCCTTGAAAATTTAAGAATGGAACTACCATATGATCCAGAAATTCCACTTCTGGATATATATCTGAAGGAAATGAAACCCTATGTCAAAGTGGTATCTGTACTCCTATGTTCATAGCAGCATTATTTATAATAGCTAAGACATGGAAAAAGTCTGTCTATTGACATATGAATGGATGAAGAAGTTGTGGTATAGATATATAATTTAATATATGTGTACTGGTATATTGTTCAGCTGTAAGAAGAGAAGGAAATCCTGCTATTTGTGGCAACATGGATGTACCTTGAGGCACTACACTAAGTGAAATACATCAGAGAAAGACAAATATTGTATGATTTCACTTAAATGTGGACTCTAGAAATATTAACTCATAGAAAAAGAGATCAATTGTGGTTATCAGAGATTGGGGGGTAGGAAGGAAATTAGAGGAAGGTGGTCAAAACAAACTGAATTTTAGTCATAAGGTAAGTAAGTACCAGGGATGTAGTGTGCAATGTGGTGACTATAGTTAATATTGCTGTATGGTATGTTTGAAAGGTGTTAAGAGACTAAATGCTCAGGGCTTTCATCACAGAGAGAACTTTCTATCTATATGAGATGATGGATGTTAACTGAACTTAGTGTTTGTCATTTCACGATATGTGTAGGTAAAGTATTATGCTATACATCTTACACAATGGTGTATGTGACTTATATCTCAATAAAATGAAAATAGAACCATATAAAAAAAGGAAATGATGCAGATAACAGAATTAGTTGACAAAGATATTAATTTGAATTTGAAGGCATAACAATAGAAATAATGCAAAATGAAGCACAAAAGCAAAAATACTTAAAAAAATTAAGTAAGAATATCTCATTGAGCTGCAGAGCAACCTCAGAGTAGTGTAGATGACCGGAGACCTTGCAGAGGGAGGCCAAAATGCATTCTTGAAGAAATAGTAATGGAGAATTTTACAAATTCGATTTACCACATAATTTCATGGATCCAAGAAGTGCAAAGAAACTCAAGCACAAGGAAAATGAAATCGATATTAATCAAATTACTCAAAACCAGTAATAAAGAGAAAATCATAAAATCAGCCACAGGATGAAAGACACATTACATAGCATGCAGAGAAATAAAGATAAGAATGACTGCAGATACTCAGTAGTAGTGGAAGAGAAACAAGGTTTGTAATACATGTGCCAGAAACTGGCCTGTGAAAATCCTTCCAACCATCATATGAGTCAAATATAAGTAGAGGATAAATAATGCAAATCAGAAGCCAGAGTAGCAACTTAGTGGAAGGGAGAAAAAATGAACATAAAACTTGGCAACCTAGAATTCTTTACCCACTGCACACATCTTTAAAAATAAAGCTAGAATAAAGACATTTTTAGACATTCAAAGGTGAAATAATTCATCACTAGCACACTAAGACTATGAGAAATGTTCCTTCTACCAGAAGGAAAACGTTATCCGTTAGAAATCTGGATCTAACCAAGAAAGAAATGAGTGCCAGCAATGGTAAATGTGAAAGTTGTAACTGGTTTTCCATTTTAGGAATAGTTTCACTCTGATATCATGTCTGGATTCATGGCAAGAGAGCTTAGGGCAACATGTTATATTTTAACATAAGTATGTCCCATAACACTTAGCACCAGAAGTTTATTGATAGTGGAAGAGAAACAAAGTTAAAAACATGTGCCAGAGCTGGCCCTACAGAAATTTTTTCTTATCATCAGATTTTGTGAAAAATAAGTGAGGGGTTTAAGTCATATTAACAACTGTTTAAATAGAAGTTTCCTACTTTTACTCATGTGCTTGATATAGCAATGATTATAATTATAAATGTAACATACTTTTAATATGGCTGTTTTTTTTAAATTTTTTAATTATAATTGTGTTTAGGGCACAAACCTGTAGCAATTCTATGTATATCCAGTATACCCCTGTGTGAAGCTGCTAAATTTATGCATCCCAACATAGTTAACTATGCTTTAGTGTATCTGACATATTTTTTTCCTTATAAAGTCTGGTAATTCAAGAAAAAACAGGTATGCAAAAACACCATCAATGCAATTAAATTATCTGAAGAAGCAAGAGTCCTAGTAACAAAATTCCTACACATACTCATCAATAAATCAATATATGTAGCATAAGAGTAGTTTGATTACATATTCTGTGGTTCAGTACAACACAGCAGCAATTTAAAATGTTTTTGAATTACTCTTGTGTATGCCCTAATTTCAGATTAATTTTCTAAATTATCAATAATTAAAAACAAATAACAATTAACCATAATGAGGAATAGCTGAATTGCCTTTTTATTTTCTCTATAGAAAACTATACAGACAGTCCCTGACTTAAAATGTTTCAACTTACAACTTTTCAACTTTTTAATGGTGCATGAGCAAGATGCATTAGTAGAAACTGTATTTTGAATGTTGAGTTGTCATCTTTCCAAGCTAGAGGACCGCAGTCCTTTCTCGTGATGCTGGGCAGCAGCAGTGAGCCGCAGCTCCCAGTCAGCCAGGTCATCATGAGGTTGAGCATCCTATACACTAACAGCCATTCTGCACCCATGCGACCATTCTGGTTTTCACTTTCAGTACAATATTCAAAAAGTTGCATGAGATGTTCAACACTCTATTATAAAATAGGCTTTGTGTGAGGTGATTTTGCCCAACTGTATGCTAATATAAGTGTTTTGAACATGTTTAAGGTAGGCTAAGTTGTAGTATTTTGTAGGTTAGGTGTATTGAATGCATTTTGACTTATGATATTTTCAATTTACAATGGGTTATTTGGACATAACTGTATCATGAGTCAAGGAAGATTTGTATTACTATGTTACAGTCATATGAAGAGAAGATCAAGAATATTCAGCAAGAAAAGTGTAGGAAAGAAAGAGTACTATGGAAGGCATTAGACAATAAAATATGTTGTTTCCTGGAATTTATGATAATATACTTGTCAGCTTTTAAAATAGGTAATTTGCTGGTGTCTTCTTTTCTAAGTGTACATTTCTTTTTATATCCCATTTTGCATTTGTTATTTAGTTTATATGTGTTAGAACTTCATCTCAACTGGATAATCTTCCAGCCCTACACAACCCCTATGTCTGTACCACAGCACAGTCCTGGTAGACATTAAGCTTTGGTGTGATATCTTCCTATATTATTTTAAAATGCATCTCTCATTTTAACCACTCTTCATGAGGTTTTCTTTTCTTTTTTCTTAAGGTAACTGTATTGGGGATACTAGAATGTAATCTATCCAAATGGAAGTTAGAGATGGAAATTATCTGTTAGAGAAAGGAAGGTGAATTGACAAGAGATCTGGGTCTTACTAAGAATGGTAATTATTGGATGAACTACTTATTTGTGATGCAATTTAACATCTACATATTCGGGAGTAAAAGCAGAACTCTGTGACTCAAAGTCTATTTTTATTTTCCTTCCAGGCAAGAATCATGCTGTCCTCGGATAACTTAGGTGTCATTCTGAACATATGTATCCTTTGGAAATGTAGATTGTCTCCAAACACCTTTCCCTCCCTTATCTATGGTTTCTCTGCTTTGGTAGGTCTGTCCTGTGCCAGTAGTCTGAGTTTAACTCGTATCAGGTGAAGTCCTGCGCCTTTACAGGTTACACAAAATGTCCATTCATCCCATAAATTTAGCATATCACCATAGAAAAAGTTGGAATATTGACCATGTGTGATTCTAGTCCCATCTTTCACCTGAAAGTTGATAAACAGGACTTCTTTGACAGGTTCTAGATGGAAGTGTAGCTAATGAGGAATTAATGGAACCTACTAGTTTTCCAAAGTTCCTCTGTAGAAGTCTACCTTTCCCCATTGCACCAGCCACAGTGGGAGGAAATCTGCTTCTGTTTCACTCCGGGACATTGTATGGGATTATAACTTCTCGGAAGGTAACCCTAAATGCTTATAAGGGATCATCACCTGGTCAGTCTTCCCTGTGCTGATTTCCTGGTCAAGTCAAGAACTTGACTGAAAGCACTGATTTGTTTCAGGTGGGTAAAATGATGCATCACCAGATAAGGAATGCAAGCAGAGATTACTTTCCTTACAAACTAGTGAAGGTGAACCAGAAGCAGGGTCTGTGTGTCTGGTTCCAGGGTTCAGATCAATGGCAGGCTTTCTTTGTTCTGTGGGATCCAGAAGAGAAGTAGTGATTTGGGAAGGCAACTGTGTGGGAGAAAATAAATTTCTTGCTGAGCTTAGAATTTCAATCTCCTTATACAAAAAAAAAAAGATAAAGTGTGATGATGATACTTTTCCCCCTTCCACAAACACACAATAAGTACTCTCAAATGATTGCTTTGATCTTTTTCTGTATAAAAAAGTTATGTGTGGAGATGCCTGTGGTTATAGTATGACATAGGAGGGGGTTCAATAGGATTTGTCCAGGGATTGCTTTTCCCTTAACTCCAATATGTACTATTTCTGAACCAAACTAATTCTTTAGTGATTGAATGCCATTTCTAATCTTAAACGCATTGTGATGAAAGAGTTACAAAACCCAAAGGAGAAAATATGTCAAAAGTTGAGTATTCTGTAGCTACTATAAAGGGAATCTTGTCTGATGTTTAGGTTGTGTATGCATTTCTCATGAACACACATCTACAGAAGTGAACAGTTATAATAATGATTTCTTTAAATCATATACAACAGTTTTGAGATTATTTCTCAACACACTTGCAATGTATTGTTTCAAAGGAACACCTTACTTTTCTTGGACATGTCAATCAAATGGAACATTAAAGAGAGAACATTAATGTTTCATTTATCTGGAACTAAGAATAGGTCACATGCAGTTAAATAGATTAGTTTGTTATTTTTGTAAGTAGGATCATTTCTCCTTCTACCCATTGTCAAATGAGTACCATTTGGAAAATGAAGCAACCCTTGGTTGGGTGAAAACAGAAGCAGGAGGGAAAACAGTTCTGAAGTGGTTTATGTAGACGTCATGCTCTTCACTTAGTAAACTGGTTTATTCAGTGTGGTTTTAAACCAACATGGGACAATATTTACTTTGAACTCTACCCTCCAAATTAGATTGGATCCCAACCTACATGGATTGAATGGCTGGTTATTGGAGAATTTGACTCCCTGAGAGAACTGTTACTTTCTAAACTACAATCTGTAGATGTGATTTTTAAGGATGGGAAAAAGTCTTGTTTACCTAAAAATTGTTTCACCATCTGTTTGCCTCCAGGCCTGAAATTACTGCAATGGACATTGCATATATGGTAATGGTTTGAACATATATGTATTTCTAAGCAAAATACTCATCATTAACTCAACAGTTTGTTAGATCAACCATCAGAGAAACTGGAATGATTCCATACTTTTCTAAATTCAGTGTCTTAACTCTATTTTAAGAAGGAGGTTGGAATGGATCTTCTGCTTTGAAAATACCATGATTCACTGCCGCAGACCTAACCTTACATACTCTTTCCTCCGACTAAATTCCCTTCTATCAGTACTGTCTTTGGCTTTGATTACTCTAATCCATCTGACTTTGGATCCTGTTTTGGCCCACTTTTGCCTAATATCTCTAATTTCCTCTGTCCTGAAAGTCAATTCTCCAAGAACATTTTAACTTGTTTTCTGGCCTAGATTTTGATGACTTGGCTCTCTTTTCTACAATCCCAGGGAGAAAAAAATTGTAGCAAGGACTGTTTCATTCTCTTACAAGTCCTGCCGTTTTACAAGGCTGCTGAGGCCATGAGAAATGGAGAGAGAGAGTTTAATTCAGAAGTCAGGGAAAATAGTTTTGGGACCACTATTCGTATGCAGACAGAGAATGAATCCTTGATCTGGAGAAAGATAGGAATATGGATTACATTATGTCAATTTTGTTATTGCCAGGTAGAAACCCAGCCCTGAGTCAGCGCTGACCCTGCATGGTCAGATCTCTTCCACGTGCTAAGCCCACAGAGCATGGGCATGTTGCCAGGCTTAGAAGTTTTCCACAGCTTTTGCCAAATGCTTCCAACCAGTAAATCAGACTTACCAGTAGATCTCACAGCTTTGCCTGGACTACCTATAAGGGTGTTACCACTGTTTACCCCCTTTCAGTTTGCTAAAAGACTCTAGTCTCCCTAACGCACTCCTGCCTGGTTGATATTCTCTGGGCTTTGGAAGCCTCTGGAGTATCTCCACAGTCTTCATAATTTGGAAGCAAGAGTGAGGTTCTACTTTGGTCTTTCCTCCTGTAAGCTCAAATATCTTCTCTTTTGTAAGAACCTTGACCTTTCTCAGGCACAATGAGGAACTCCCTCCTCTTTGCTCCCAGGGTTTTGTCCATTTCTGTAGATGTCTCTATCCACATTGTGTAGTTATTTTTTGTTTGCATATGTGCCCACCCTCCCAACACACTACAGGAAGTAAGTGCTATATTCATCTCTGTATTCCCAAAGCCTTCCTGGTCCAAAGGCCTGATGAATAGTAGGTGTCCAATAATACTTGTGTGAATTAATTACAATGTCCTGAACTTGTGTAACATGTTTTCCAAAGCTTCTAAGGTAAACATCTCACTTATCTGATAGTGCTTCTAATTTTTAGAGGCTATGTATACATATTGAAATGTGGAAGTCACTGAAAATGTTTTCAGAAAACATTTTAGTTCATACTTCAGGCTTGGAATTTAGTTTTGCAGTGCTGTTTTTTTTGTTGGCATTCATTTTTACTAAAGAAAAAACTAGAAATGGGAAAGAAGCTCCTAGAGTAACATCTTCATCTTGTGGAATTATTCAATAGAATATTCTTTTAAAAACCTTCACAGCTATAATATATTTTTTCAACTACAATCATATTTAGTCAGTGTTAGTTATAGGAACAAATGATTGGCAGAGGTAACAGCATTTCCTATCTAATTCCAAAACTGAATTTCATGATTTTTATACATTAAGTTGTGTTATTTTGACTAGGTTTAGAATGAAAACCTATATCTATTGATTATTTCCTGAGTACTTTCATCTTTTGGTGATAAGTCTTCTTGCTCTGGACTTCTTCACTTTAAAATGGAGATTACAATGGATGCCTTAAGTAAGGACTGACTAAACAAAATAAAGATCCTCAACAGCCGCCTGAACTTGCATTCTTTCCAAGGGCAAATTCTTCTAAGTTATTATATTGATTTAATTTGCATTCAAATTGCTCAGAATTTTGGCAGTGTATTTTCACTTCAATGATTTGCTATCAAGTGGAGAATGAATAGATGACATGTACAGACTCAAGTGTGGGGCTGAATTTTAAAATATTTACTGATTTTACTAGAACCATATTAATAGCAAAATAAGGGGAAAAAACTGTGAAAGCAAATGGTGATTTAGCATTATTTTCTTAAATCCTAGGAATTTGCAGTAATTGTGAATTTTTCTTATGGCTTTTGATTTATTTAGCATAAAATTCATGTTATACTTTTACTAAGTTCATTCTACTGAGTTAATTATTAATTTTTTACTTGTGATGAAGTTATGTCAGAAATAGTTGTTTTTGATACATGTTAACCACAGGATGCAATAACTACCATTTAAATATTCATTTTATAATCTGTGATATATGTTTCATTTTGATATGTTTGTTATTCTAACCATCTGACTGCTTAAAATACAAATAAGAAAAATCTTTCATTATGTGTCTTGGCATTCTTACCAATAGTTAAACCTACCTTGGGACCTACTGAAAATTTTAATTGTCAGTAATATTTGCATCATCATCTGTTATCACAATGTGCCAAATCCTGTCCATGTAACAACTGCTTTTAGCTTTTCTGGGTTAAGAGAATACAAATGTTTCCTAGAGAAAATACACTTACATAGCATATAGATTCAGTGTATATTCACTCTAAGGTAAACTTTGTCTATAGTATTATATGTGTTCATTTATAAAATGGATAGTGGGTTTTTATTTTTAGGAACTTATTGCACTTTGCTAATGTTGAGACAATATACTGGAGAATATTGTCTCCATTTTATGGTGTGCCAGATGGCAGTAAGCACAGTGAAAACTATTTAACAGGTGCTCAGACATTTTATAAACGAATGAAGGGAGGAAACATGAATAAATGAAGTAAGCAGAGAGGCACAGTGGAAATATACCCAGTCCCTGACCCTGTGGAAGGAAGACAGAGATCAAGCTTTTCTTGGTTCCTTTTCAGAGACTGAGATTAAAGTAAAAGACAAGAAATGAGAATATTACATTGTTAACACCTGAATAAACACAATCACAAGTTTTATTTATTTAGAACCTATAGTGTACCTGAAATTGCACATTCAATCTTCCAAGATTGCTTTGTGGTAGCCACCAATATTGCCATATTGCTGAATTTTGGAAAGCTTAAATGATTTTTCTTTGGTTCACATTTTATTTTTGTTAAGCCTGGAGTCCCATCCAGGTCTGTAAGTCGCACTCCTAGAAGGTTGCTTATCTTCCTCATACAACACCTGGGCCAATATTTATGCTATAATTTGTTGATTACAACACACTCCTAAAACAAAGCTGCTTTGAGTTGAGATCTATATTTCCTGATTCTCTTGACTACTTCAGAATTGGAGGTAAATATTAACCATGTATCTGCCCTGAGATGGAAAGGGGAAAAAGACTAAGCAGTTAATTTTAAAGGAAACATGGAATGTCACTGAAGTTTCAAGAAATGACTGGATTCAAAGAATGCATGACTATAGTGTAGGTTCCAGGACTCACAGAATTATATAAGCATTTATATAACTTAGCAGGGCATTTTGCATCCCAGATGTTTTATAAATTGAACTCAGTCTTTCTAGAATTAAAAAAAAAAAAACTTGAGGAACACAAAGGTTTAATTTTTATTTTATGACTTCCCTAAAATTCTTAGAATAGTAACATGATTTCTTTTTCCGAAATAGTTCTCAAATGATCAAACAACTTTCTCTAATGGAAAAAAATCTTCCTCTTCTATAAAACAAGAAAATGATTTTTATAAATACTGGAAAAAATCCATTCATTAAGCTGAAAGAAGCCTTGGGAAGAGGTGATAACTAGTGAAAGAACCCCTAGAAAGGCAGTGTCAGGGACAACAGTCCGTGGAGCGTGTGCTGGAGGGTGAGGTGGGCCATGGTGGCACGGAAAGTATCATGTGGGTTAAATGTCATTGTGGGCTATGGATTTTATCTGAAGGAGTAAACTTTCTTCAGATGCAATTACAAATTATTGGACCTTTCCCATGTGATTTGTTTAGTTTTGAGAAAACATTTCTCTTAAAATATCACATAGAAGCTGTGACTTACATGACTTTTCAGGTGAAAGAAATACTCCTAAGATTTTATTTGCACTTTGTTTTCATGAGTAATATATGCCAAAAATAAAGTTGCTCAGACAATTAATGCTGGTAGGAGTGGGAATGGAGACTGATGATTCAGAATGAACTAAATAGGTTTGTCAGGAACCTTCTCTGCTGGGAAAAGTGAACTTTTTTTTTTTACTATAAATTGTCTCCCACATCTCCTTAATACAAGACATTCTTCATTCTTCTTACTCAGACTAATTGTTTTCTAAGTGTAATTGATTTTCTGAAGAACACCCCTGATCAAGGAAGTCCTCTGCTCCAGAAACTTCAATGATTTCTGTTCTATATTGAATGAAGGTAACAAAGGGGATAAGATTTATTGAACTTGTTAGAGACTTACCATAATCTCATTTAACCTTCATCAAAACTCTGTGAGGTAGATAAGATTGTATAGAAAAGAAGCCTCAATGAAAGCAAGCAACTTGACAGGGTTCTATCTCCCCATCAGTACGAACCTCTGTGAAGGCAAATGCTTGAGTATCTTGCTCATGTTGTGTGTCCAGCACCCATCAATATTTGGGAGATTTTCTAGACATATTTGTTGAATGAATGAATTGTACAAGAATGTTTTTATGATCTTTCCATTGGTTCATGCTCTGTTTCATGAATTTCATACCCCTATTTAGCAATCATTTTTCTTACTGTCTGTCTGTATATGTAAGAAATTATATGAACAACACTTGGGAAAATATTTGGGCATTTTTCCCTAAATGGCTTCTGAGATCTGGCCCCATTCCTTGCTTAAATTATGCAGAGGGAATTTGCTCACCTATCTTTTGATTTAGGTCAAAGAGTGTCAAGCTGCATTTTCTGGAACATCTATGGTTTCATGTTTTGATTTATTTAAATTAATGTGGGGACTTAGAGGTATACCTATGAGGCAACAGAATTCAAGATCCTTCCCTTTACAGTTTTCCCTGTGTTTTTGTTTTTGCCTAGAAGTCATCCAGTGACAATTACAGTAGCAATTCACACTTATTGAATCTTGACAAAGTACTCATTCAATTCAAGAAAACAGTAAACTATCTTTCTTTCTGTACTCATTTCATCATTTTGCATTACAAGAACGTGCAAACACATAAATTGGTATAAACAGTTGTGGGAAGAAAAACAAGTGACATTTGTTGAGCATACAGCCCTGCTGGAGGAAGCAGAAGTGAGTACACTGAAGCAGTGCTTACTCAAACTTCAACATACACAGGAGCTGCCTGGGGCATTGTTAAAATGGATTTTTTGACTTGGTAGGTCTGGAGTGGTGGACCGAGAGTCTGCAATTTTAACAAATTTTCAGGTGTGGCTGATGCTGTTGGTCCTTGGATCACAATTTGAATAGCAAGATGTCAGCCTAGTAATACCAACACTTCACAATGTCATAAACATTCAGAGTTGTGTTTTAAGTGAGTGGAGAGTTAGCTTGTCCAGTGTGGGTTTGTCTATGGGAATTTCTCCTTTATGATTGTGTTTGGTAAGCAACTGGAGATCTGAGAATGAATGTCTTCATCTTTGTTTCTTAAATGAATGAACAACAAAGGTACTACAAAATGTGTGGCAAATCAATCACATATACCCATAAACCTCATCAATGTTATTCGTAAATATATGACCCAGGGATGGATGTTAAGCAAGAACCCATGAAAGGAGCTTGGGCTAGCATTTGGAAGTCCAGGGATATCAGCAGAGTGCCAGGATTGTTTTAAAGAATGAAATTTAAAAGCAAGGACAATGTACATAAAAAGCATGGTATGAGGAAAAGAAAGGATTGCATAAATTATTAATTTTTTATTATAATACCAGCTACATACTGTGTAATACAATGCTTGCAGAAAAGTTTTTGGGCTTCTAAAGGTTGAGTCTTCGAGCTGTGTGGTTTGCAGATTCATTTTCTTCTTTGCTTTACAGCATCTTCTAGTAATGTTTTACTGTTACAAGCAGTTGCAACAGCAAGCCAATTGTGTTAAGGGGTCTTAAATGTGTAATTATCAATTGAAATAGATTTATTCAGATACGAATATTGGGATGGCTTTTGTAAAAGTAGTCAGGATAGCCTGTAGTGTAAAAAGTGAATTTAAAAATTTGGTTTTCTTTAATTGGATAAGTAAAATAAATTGAAGAAAAAATGAAATTTCTTCATAAAGTTCATACCAAATCTTTAATACCCATCTCCAATACAACCAGTTGTTTTCCTGATGAGCATTTGGGATTTTTCAGCAAGCAGATGTTGACACTGAGGAATACAAATACTGTTCTGGGGCAGGCAGTGAATCTTGAAACACCCATTAACTTATGAGCAAGAAAGATTGTGAGATGAGTAGCAAACAGTAATGTCTAGACATATGTGGGCAGATTTTCGGGTTCCAATAAAACACAGTTGGTTTTCTACATACTTAATGAAGTATAATAATGATGCCGATAATTTATAATAGTTGTGAGGCAAAATGGTGTGTTAGAAAGAATAATAACTAAGGAATTAAAAAGACCTGGATTTGCATTCCTGACTTGTGGCTCTCTGATAGGTATAATCAGCTGCGCAATGAAAGGGAACAACTAGAAGGTTTCTTTTACTTGTATGACACTATGTGATTCTGTAAGATCTATGGCAAACTCTATGCCTACTATGGTAGAAGCATCCCCCATAATATACCTTTATTTATAAAACTCTTTTCTATTCACAAATACTATATTCCCATCCTTTTTTTTTACATTATTCCACCCTTATCCGCTTATTAAAAAAAAATGTAAAGTATCCGTTACACATTTCCTTTCCCTTCATGAGCATAATATGCCCTGTGCAGTAAGGAAGTTATTTGAAGACACAAAGATTTAAGACAAGGTAATATTTGAGAAGTGCTCAATAGATAGTCCTGATTATAAAGCACTCAGGATTTAAATGCAGGCTGACTGGCTTTCTGTTGAGGGGGTCAGGGATTGTATGAAGGATTTAAGACCTGCTCGGAATTCTGGAAGACATGAAGGAATCTAATATGCAGAGATGGGAGGGAAGACACTCTTAAGTAGGGGACTAGCATACTTTAGAGATCTATTTACGGAAACAATCCCTAAATATTATTCTCTCAGGTCATTTCTTCCCACTTGTTTCTCTAGCCCTCAGTCCCTTTTGTTTTGTTAAATTTCCCTTTTGTCTTCAATGTCAAATACATAATTTTCTGTTTTGGTTCCCATATAAGGTCCATTTCTACCCAGAGTGTTTTTTCAAAACCTATTTTGTCTAATGGTAATAGGTATACCATGGAAAAAATAATCATTCTATTGTAAGGATTAGCTATATGCATAGTGAAATCATAAAAAAAAACAGGACAGTAGAAATGTAAAAGTGACATTGAATCAAGCTAAGATCTTCAGTAAATAAAGGACCATTATTTGTAAGGTCAGTAGATGGCTCAAATAAAGAATGTTGATCTCATGACAGGTGATTCAAAGTTGGGGTTTTTAAGAAGGATGGAAGGGGCCATCACCGTTCTCCAGGGTCAGTGTATGCAGAGAACAGTGGAGGCATCCACCGGCGGTGCCAGTGCAGAGAAGGACACGCCTACCTGAGTTCAGGCCCAGAGGTGACAGGAGTGCTGAGGAGCAAACAGTCACCTTTTGAGAGACCTTAAGTAAGCAGGTTTGTTAGTAATAGATTGGGCTTAATTAACTCATTGAGGTGATTGAAATTTTAGAGAGGAGGTTGAGAATAGAGGGGATCTTGCTGATGACTGACTACAGGGCCTAAGGAAAGGGATTCTGTTAGTAAGTATAAGTTTAGGGTATGAGAGAAGGGGATGCACAGAGTCACGTGGATTTGGCAATATGGAGGTTATTGATGACTTCGAGTTGCACAATTTTTCTTAAGATTGGGAATGGAAGTGCAATTGGAGGCAAAAGATTGAGAAGTGGGAAAAAGAATTCAGTGATTTCAGTCCATATTTGAAAAGCTTGGCTGTTGAAAAACAGAGAAAGAGGGCCTGAGCTCAGAGAGATGAGGTTTTTTATTATTACTATTTTTAACTGAGAGCAAAAAGGATATGTTTACAGCCTGATATAAATTCTCTTGAAGAGAAAGACAAACCCCGTGTTTATATTTCCCCGTAGGAGCAGGAGAATGAAATGACAAGGCAGAGGTTTTGAGTGGATGGGAGGAGCTGGACTCCAAAGCTAAAGGGTGTGGATTAAGATTTGACTGAAAAAGGCACAGTCTATTCAAGTACTTTATATAGGTTTGTTTAATTCCAAGAAATGGTTTAATTCCAAGAGATATAAGTATAATTATGACCCCTACTTTAAAGCTGAGGAAGTTGAGTCCTGGAAAGATTAAGTAACAATGTACCTGGTGTCATAAACTAGGAAGCAGTATGGTGAGGATTCAAACTAGGTGGGTTTGACTCCAGACCATGACTCTTTAACATGACAATTATCATTTGATTAAAGGTCACGGGAAGAATGCCTATAACTTTAAAGCTATGTTTACGTATTTGTGAATAACTATGATAATGACAAATATTAAGCATTATGAACATTTTTAAAACATCCTGTTTTGCCCCCAAATTTGTTTTTTTATTCAACGTATTATTATGCTACTAATAGAATAAAATAGAAATAGATTCATCCTGATAGAATATGGCATTCTGTGAAATTGCAAGTTGCTTATAAAATCACTCTAATTTATTCTCTAAAGGGAAAGTTGATCTAAGAGGAAGTAAAAATTCCTAAATTGGAATAGAGACCATGGAGTGGATATCTGTAGATATCATTACCTTGTTCTTCAGAAAGAGGTAGCGTGTATGAATAGTAAGAATGGTGTTCTTTCAACAAATTCAAACTTAAATATGCTTTCTTTGCTATTATAACCAAAAGTATTTTCATAACTTTATAGTCTGTTAATTACTTATAAATTCAAATGTATCTTCAATGGATAAAATTTGGGACCACAGAAAGTTTAAGACAGTGTAAATCAGACTCTTGAATGATTTTCAAAAGAAGAGGGTAAATGCTTTCAGCTACATCAGCATCTTTGAAATAAATGTATATCATGTAGATGGAACCAAATCCCATGGAGTTTTATAGACTTTGATGTATTTGTGAAAATCTCAGTCATCTTGTGATGTGCCCAGATCTTAGAAAGTCCTACAGAAACCAATCTAGTAGCAAGTGTTTAGCATATATTAATCTAAGGCTTTGGAAAGCCAGGGTGATGTCTATCTTTTATATTGTTCTATTATTAGCATCTAGTACACTGCTTCATATTAGGTACCTGATCTATATTTATTGAATTATAGCTTTAGGTTAATTTCCAGGAATTGTGTCTCATTTCATTTTACTCTAAGGAATCTGAAAGCAACATAGTTTAGTATAGATATTAAAAAACTTGTATTAATATAATTTTCATGGGATAAGGATACTTTCATTTCTAAAACATAATTCAAAAGTGAAGTCCTATGAGTTGTATGTATATCAAAAATGTTTGTGTTTGATATGTTCAGTTTCTTGTCAGATGTTAGTAAAACAAACAGATACAGCAATTTATTTTCTCATTTATTCATTCATTCATTCATTCATTGCCATAAAGATGGAACTTAGGAAAACAATGAATTTTGAAATAATTAAAACAAAAAACATTTTTATGAATAGAGGCATAACACGTGAGAAAGCAGAGAATTGTTCATGTTTTTATACCACCACTTCTGATCACAGGGAATACAATGAAATTTAATATGAAGTAATATTAAAATAAGATATTTATAATATTACCAAAAATCCCAAATACTTTACATAGTATTAGAATTTTTTTATTCAGGGAAATACAGACATTACACGAATCTCAAATTTATGCAATAGGACATGCAAATGCATCTTGAATGCACATGTTAAAAAAAATTGGTAGTCTTTTGCTTTCAGCATTTTGAATTATGTTTTTTCACTCCTTTCTGGCTTCCAAATCTTTTTGGTTAGAAGTCAGCTGTTATCTTCTTGTGGCCCTTCAAAGGCAGTTTCTATTGTCTGCTTATTTTCTGTATATGGATCATATTTTCCTGTTTCTCTATATCGCTCTTAATTTTTTTTTGTTTTTGGTTGAAAACTAGATAATGTACTGTAGAAACTGTAGATATTGATTCCTCCTTCTCATCTCCTGCACCCCCAGGAGTTGTGGTTGCTGTCTGCTTGGACATTTATTTATTTGTTTACTGACTTGGCTAAACTAATCATGCAGTTTATTTCCATGGTACTCTGTAGCCTCTGATATTGCTGTTCAGATTTGTTTTCCCTTACTTTTAGGTTTTGGGCTGGCTACAGTTTTCCCCAGGTATGCTACTTATTGGTCAAAGGTTAGATTTTTTACCTATTACCTTTGCATGTGTATGTGAGTTTCAAAGACTGCTATCACAGTTCAGGAGTTCATGTATTTTGTGGGGGCAAGCACATAGTCTTCTAGACTGGCAGGAATGTGTGTGATTTATCAGAAGTTTAGTTTCAGCGGCTTAAACCAGGGAGGGTTCATCCTGTGTTGACGGGTCTGTAGGCCATTGTTGAGGGGTCTGTGTGCCATCTGGAGAATGCTTTCAAGTCTGTTCTACATCCTGTTCTGATTGCTTCCGAGTGGGTGCATTCTAACGCTTGCAAACATTTCCTGACCCCCAATGTTACTGTGATCCCAGGAGTACTCTTAGCTGTGTCTTTTCTTGGTTCTGCCTATTAAAAGGATGGCTCTGCCATCGTTCTTGTATCATGGTGCTGTCAGCCTTCTCTTAATTGTTTTCCACCAAAATCTCCATTGTTTTCTGGCAAAACTCTTAAGCATAGAGTTCTCCACTTTCTCTTCCAAATAAAGTTAGTCCCCTCAGGTAGTGCTGTGAAACTCGTCATCCCTATGGCCTGCCTTTCTTCCTGGGGAGAAGCCTTGTGCCATTACACTGAAGCTGAGGATGGGGACCTGTTTTTCCTGGAATGACACCCCTGCTCTACAGGTGGGAACTTGAATGGGTGGTTAGCACCTTCTGGTCTAGTTTTGCCTTTCCCAGAATGGAACCTCCACTCTACTAGTGAGTTAAGCGGGTGACAGTCAGTGCCGCAGTGTTCTCAGACTGCCGTACCAGGTACAGCACTTCTGCTCTGTGCATGGAGGCTGGGTGGGGGAAAAGAGAGCTAATCCTCTTGGTTACACTTTCCTGGAACAGAGCTTCTGAAATAATGGACTGGTGGTGGAGATGTAAAGCACTGCTGATTGCCTGTCCTTCCTGGGGTAGAACCGTAGCCCCAAACTGGCAACTGGCATGAGAAGGAGCTCCAGGGTTCTTGTACCTCCCTGGAGTACGTGCCTGTGGTTGGGCTTCTGCAACACACCAAGTTGTGGTGGTAAAGGAGCGGGCTGTGGCTCTCATATGACATAACTCTCACTGTTCTTGCTGAGATTTAGTAGACGTTTTTGAATGAATGTCTTTCCATTTGCTATATGCCCTTAGGACAATTTTCAGAGACATAATGATTGATTATTTCTTTTATAATTCTTGAGAGTTATATTGTTGTTTTGTTAGAAGGTCAGCCAAACTTTTCCTTCACTAGTAGCTGGTCAGTTGATTTTTCACAAATGTTACAAGGTTGTTCAATGGGTAAAAGATTGTCCCTTTAACAGTTAGTCCTGGAGCAACTGAATATTCATTTACAAAAAAATGGTCTTCAACCACTAGCTCACATCATATACTTGAAATGGACCATATCCCTAAATGTAAAAATCTGAAACTATAAATCTTCTAAAAGAATACTTAGAAGAATATTGTGACCTTGGATTATGCCACAAATTTTTAGAAAATGCCCAAATTTTGAAGCATAAAAGTAAAGATTTCTAAATTATGCTTTATCGAAACTTAAAACCTTCTGCTATTTGAATTCCATTGTTAAGGAAATGAAATGAAAAGCTACAGACTAGGAAAACATCTTCACAAAGAGTTTGAAGCCTTCTTTTACTGAATTTCTCAAATTATATTTAAAAAAATAAAACAAACAATACCACCAGTGTGTTTGGGATAGCTAGAGACACAGATATCTGCTTCTTATGTAAAGTTAAGCTACAGTAATAAGTGAAAATAGAAATTGAATTAAACCATTACTCATTTGAGTGTCTCATGAGCACTTTGGGGGAAAGGGGAATAAATGAATTAAAGGTATGTTTCATTTGCAGTAGGTTGTCATAAGGGGAATTTCTAGCCTAGAGTTCTAGAAACTCAGTTCATGGTTCAATAGTGATATGAACCTGTGGTTTGGGCTTTTGTTTTCATATGATGACAAGTATCACCAAGTTTATTATGTTTTTGATTATTATGGTGCCTTTATTTTCATTTCAGACCTCTAAAGATGCCAAATAATTTTAAATGCATATTTTTCTGATGTGTATAATTATTGTTTTACACACATATTTGTGGAATGCAGGAACTAAATGTAGATGGGCACTGGAGGACTTGATATTTTTCCCTCTGGATGTTAAAATAAATAAACTTTAAGCAAGCTATCTATGCTCTAATGATGGTTCTTATTCTATTCCTAATATAATATCCAGATGTGACAAAAATATTACTTTTTAGATTCCTTATCCTTTCTGGCTTATTTAGAAGAAACGTATCTGGAAAATGATTATTTGCTCTTTCTAAGAAAGAATGAGAGTAAACTAAAGCATAAATATAAGAACTGAGGACACAGTTTTAAAACTGGGGCACAGATATTCAGGCCATGGCAGTATTAATTAATAATTTAATTTAATATTCCAAGTTATTCTTGCCCTTGGAATCACCTGTGGCCCCTCAGGCCTGAGTGAGGAGTCATCAGGGTATTACGGCACTGTGTGCATAGCACTCTCATCACACTTCTCACATTTCATTTTGATCTGTTCTCTGCTACTTATTCTCTATTACTACATGGCCTGTAGCATTAAACTGGTATATATTTTTTTTCTGGATTCCTGTGAGAGGAGCCTATTGATTAAAGCAGCCAAAGCCCAACAGGAGTATTGTTGGTTTGAGGCTGGTTAGAGGGTGACTGCTAATGAGATTCACTGTTCAAGTGCACCATGATGGAGTGCACCAGCTGTAACGCCATTATCAGTTTTCAAGCAAAACCTTCTGTCCACATCCTTATCACCAATTCTGTGATGGCAACAGGTACTTATAATATTTACTTTTTATCATAATATGGAATAACATGAATGTGCTATCTTGACTCATTTAGTAGAAGTAATATAGCATATTAGATAGGTTTTTTAATAATTGTAAAAACTAGAATTCATCTCACCATATCATTACAGATTATTAAAATAATAAGATCTGTGTATACAATAGCACTACCATAGTCTTTGAATCAATTATTAATCAATTCTAAGTTCCAGTTTTTATACATTGGCCCAAATCCTCAAATACTAATCCCACACTAAAATAATAAACACTATTATTGTACAAATAAATGTGGTGGTGGGTATTGTGTAATGGTTAACAGCATGACCACTGGACTCAGACAGATGTACTTGCTCTTTTCAGTTGTAGCACTTACTAGCCACGTTACCTTACAGAAGCTACTTAGCCATTCTGAATCTCAGCCTGTTTATGTAAAATAGGATAAAAATAGTAGGTCATTCTTGGGATAATTGGAAAGACTGATAGGTTAAAAAACCATGAATTCAGTAAAGTATTTGGCACAATACCTGGCAGGAAATACTCAATTATTCTAGTGTTTATTATTATTAAGAATATTCTATTGCATAACTGACATAAAGGAAATGGCACAACATATAACACATTTTTAATAAATTATTATGGAGTAAGCAGTACTGTTGAGAAAAGAACAACTGGGTCAAGAAAGAGAACATTGATCGCAACCATTGACCTTTTATTTGTACCTGGTCATAATTCCCTTCCTCCCTTCCAGCTTTAACAACTATCTGGATTTGTATAGAAATCATTTTCTGGCTTTGTTTGAGTTTTATTACATGTGTATACATTTCTAAATAATATTGCATGTTTTTGACCTTCATATTGCAGAGAAATCTCAAGAGTCAACAACAACAAAAAAGCAAACAAAAATCTAATTAGAAAGTGGACAATGTACGTGAAGAGAAATTTCACTGAAGGACATACATGATGGCAAAGCAGCTCATGAGATGTCCAATGTCACTGACCATCAAGCAATTGCAAATTATGACCATTGTGAGATATCATCATACAACTACTAGAAAAGCAAAAATTAAAAAAATAAATTGCCATGGCAATTTCTGGTGAGGATGTGGAGAAACTGTACTTTAACACATAGGAGGCATGAATATAAAATGGTACAATTGCTTTGAATGATAGTTTAGCAATTTCTTAAAAATTAAATATACATTTACCATATCACCCAGTAATTGCACTATATTTATCCTAGCAAAATGAAAACTTAAGTCCATGCAAAAACCTACGGGTGATTGTTCATAGCAGCTTTATTTGTGACAGCCTAAAACTGGAAATGACCTAGATGTCCTTCAATGTATGAATGCTTAAATAAATGGCAATATATCTGTATCATTGAATACTACTCAGCAATGAAAAGGAATAAGCTATTTATACATACAACAACTTGGATGAATCTCCAAGTATTATGCTGAGTAAAAAAGGCAATTTCTAAAGGTCAAATAGAATTTACATTACATCTTCAAAATGACAATATCATACAGATGAAAAATAGAAGAGTAGTCTTGTTTTAGGAAGTAGGAGGGACTGGGGGAGTGTGACTTTACAAGGATAGTACAGACAGTAACTTTGGGGGTGATAGAATAGTTTTGTATTATAATTGTAGTGGTTGTCATACAACCATAAATGACATAGAAATATACACTAATATCATCCCAATGTCAATTTCTGGTTTGTAGTGTTTTACAAAATGTTGTAACACCACAATGGAACAAGTAATAGCAGCTTAATATAATTCTCAGATATACATTTGTACCAAAACAGAAGTTAGCCAGCAAAACTGGCCATTTTGATCCAATTTTTAGATTTCAAGAAGTTCAACAAATAGACAATACCATTAAAGTAAAAATAGAACTGTTACAGCTTTTTTTATTTTGACTTTCTCCTCCTTTTTCACTTTTAAGGCAACCTCCTCTAACTCAAAAAAACAAACAAAAAACAAATTAGCAAATACAACATGCCCACTGTTAGTGGCTGTCTGATCTTTGTAAAATCATTACTTAGTTTCTCTTTAAGGCTTACTTTCTTCACCCCTGAAAAAGGCTAAATTCTTACTTACTCTAACCTTCTTAATAGAGAAGTTCCAATGGAAAAATGTTACCTGAAATAAACAATAAATGTGTGTTGTTATTGCCTATCCCCATTTTTCTCCTGAATAAGAGTGATCTTGCCCTCACATTTACTGTTCCATAGGTCAGTGGAGTTTATTTAGGTCGCTTAATTGATGAGCTGTTATCCCTTTTTGCATTTATTATTCTTTGAGTATTCTTGCTGTGTCTTTGTATTTATCTAAATGGCTCTTAATTCTTCTTGAGGATATACTACACATGCATTAACATTCAAGAAAGTCTGAACAAGCCATTCCTGCCCTTAATTTAGATTAGGTGTTTCTACCATTGACTAAACAATATGGAGTTTTATAAATAGACATTAATAGGAAACTGATTAATTGAGGTGATTGTAACATCCCCTTTTAATTGTTCAACACTGGTTGACTGTACTAAGACCTATTTAGTTCACTGCAGTCACTGGTGCCAGGCATCAAGAAAAAAATAGAGTCAAATTTTTAATTTGTATTTCTTGAAGTTGCAACTTAGTCACATTCAGTATTTTCACACAGTAGCAATTGTAACAGGGGTTAAATGTGCATACTAACAATCCCTTCCCTATGCAATCATAGATAGTGCTTTTATTAGGAAATGTGCTGATTGTCCTTTTATGTTTTGTGATATACTTGTCATCATGATTGTGCCTTCACTATCCAATTCTATCTCAGATTAGTAATATGTTCTTTTAATCCAGTGTACATGTGACTAATTTAGGAGGCAGTAGCACAGAGGATAGCCCACAGGCTTTGGAGAGAGATTTTTTAAATCTACTCACCTATTAGTAGCTATGAGACTGGGACAGTTTATCATTGCTAAGCCTCAGGTTCTCCAACATTAAAATGGAGACCATAGTGACTTTTTTTAGAGCTGTAGTGAGGATTCAAAGAGACAATGCATGTAAAGGACTTGGCATATTATTTAGTACTAGCCAATAGCTCAAGAAATTGTCCCAATGATGATAGAGATTGTTGTTCTTTCTAGTGTTATATTTCTTAGATTCTAAGTTTCTGGAAGGAACTGCATTTACACACAGAACTATTTAAACTGCTCCTACATTAATGCCACTCAATAAATATTTTGTTTTTGACAGTTTCTTTCCCTCAGATCCACACTGCCGGTCCTAGTATATAAACACGTACAAGGTTGCAGCCACATCTATTTGTCTTGCTCAATAAATTCACATCACTCTAACAAATATTGCTTGATTATGCTGCTGATTTAGCTGTCTTGTTTCCTCTAATCCAGTTGAGGATATTCCAGCATGCTCTCTCTTTTTAAACACACTTTAATTTAAAGTGAAAGAAAGACCATTGCTGCTTCAATTAGCTTGGCCTAACACAACCTCTGAGCTTAATTTTTGGATTAACACTGGCACTTTTGCCATTTCATTCTTTCTTTGAGTCCTTCTGCTCTGTATGATTTCAAGATGACGATTCCCTTTGGACATTTGGCTGAAGGCACTTGTCACTTCCAATTCATTATTTCCTTGATATTTGGTCACTGCAGAGCATTTGCTCTGTACAAACTGCTTTGGTAGAGGATGTACGTCTCTGTAATAGCACGACAAATGTGATGCCTGATTATAAGCTTAGGAAAAGAAAAATACAGAAGGGTTATTTTAAGGTTTTCAAAACCTTCCATAGATATCTCTTATTTATGCTGGTATTTGAGTTGCCAGCAGGTATATTGCTTATGACATATCTCTGTGGAGCAGCATCAGTCATGGGAGGCACGTCTGCTCTGCAAAGGTTTTATTTGACATTGCCTGCATGTGTCATGCAGCCTAACTAGAAAGGGTATTAATAAACTTGGAAGTTGCATATCTTTAAATAAACTAAGTCTGGTATTCCTTGTAGAGGAAAATAAACAAAAATATGACATAGCTCACTAATTTTTTTTTGACTCATGACACTTCTTGATAAATTTTGTTTGTTCTTTTTATTTAAAAGTAGAAGTATTCAGAACTTCCAATGACTATCTCTTCATGCAGGTCACCAGTTAAATGCTTGCAATCCAGAAGTTACTAGCTTTCATATCAGTTCTCCTAAAGATAAAATGCTGAATTATTGAACAAATTAGTAGTCTGTGAAGCCCAAAACATTTCAGAATGTTGATATTATAGTGGAGGAGGGCAGTGAATTTAGCAGGAATGTTAATATTCCTGTCAATAAACTTTGGGCCTATGAAATATCTGCTTTCTTTGAGTGATAGGGATCTTGGAAGGTCTGTGAAAAACAGTAGACATGGAAGTGTTTAATGTACACAGCAAACAAGTTATCTTGTAACCCACCCCACGGAAGATTGGACTGTTGTTTTTGTCTTTGGAATTACAGCTTCCATCCTCTTCTAGGCATACCTTGTGCTTTACTTTTAAAAACACATGCTCAATAATTCATTCAACAAATACTTTTTGGGTACCTGCTGGTACTAGGCACTGTGATACAGCAAAATAAAAACAGCAGGGTTAAAACTAAATGCAGAAAGGACTTTTTAGCAGGGTATGTTACCAGGTTTCAAGGTGTTATAGGTTAATGAGTTTCAGTATTAGTTCATTAGTTCATTAATTTGAGCTTACTTTGGGAAAACCACAAACAATTGTAATATAACAAAGATAAAGCTTAACTTAAAGGAGCTATTAATTTGAAATAAAAATAGTACCATGAGGTTTACCTTCAGAAAAATGGGTATTATAAGAGATGTATCTTTTCTACATTATGAAGAAAAACCCATGTGGCCATAAAGTGATGAAATTCAGTTCATCAGCCTGATATTCATAGTGAAAATGTCAAGAGATCTGGAAATTATTGCCTTTGTCACATTCTGCTATGAGTTCTGAAATAGCTTTAAGTCTGAGAGAATAGGGAACAATTAGCTGGTGGTAGAAGGACATTTTCCACTTTATATCCATATACCTGGATTTCCTTGAGAAGACATGTAACTAAAGGTTTACAATGCATGGCTTTTCCCTCCAAACTCTGACAAGCACTAACAATTTGGTCCAAAAAGCAGAAAGTAGTTAGTTAGTGTGGATGTTTTGACCCTGTCATCGCATTACTTAGCATACATTAGCTGAGCTGAGGTATTTTTTTACCACTTTTTCTTTGGAGAAAAGCTGCTAGTGGAGCTTGAACAATAAGATTCTCAGCTTTTTTGTTCTGTGGATCATGTGAATAATTAAGTCAGAGTCACATCTTCTCATTTGAAGACATTCCCTTCATTTTGAGCAAGGGCTTCAGATAGCTTTATCTTTCTCTACCTAAATATTGTCTTCAACAGAAACTTTACAACAAACTTCTTGTGAATTTTGGGTGAGTGAACTTAAACATGATTTCCACCATCTGGAACTGTCTGGTTCTGGAATTGGTACTGGAGTTGAGAGATGGTGGTGAGTGTGAGCAAATCACAAGTAAGATCTTGTTCAAATATCCTGACCTCTCTGGTTCCCTGTTTCTTTTCTCCCTCCTTCCCTTCCTTCCTTCCTTCCTTTTTAGTAAAGAAATTTAGTAGCATTATCATATCTCCTAACTATCTAACATATCACTTCATTGAACAGCTAGATGCCAAGTATATAAAAGTGCCTGGAATTCTCAAAGTCATTATTAATACATTTTCAAGGGTGCCAATCATTTCCATTGTTCTATGAAATGCAGCTTCAGTTGGGTGGGACATCTCAATATTTCCAATATCTAGCATGCTTATTTCCCCTTCTTTTATTTTTTCTCTTATAATGTGTTCCTTATCTGGCATACATACATCATCCTACCTGAATATCTAAATCCTATCCATATGTCAGTGACATGCCTCAAGTGTCACCTACTCCATATATCTCCCATTTTGGATTTATTCAATCCATGAAGTTTGATTAAAATTATCATTTTACTATTTAGTTCCTCTTTAATCATTAAAAATGTGTTAGTTTTGTTTCTGAATTAGGTTGTATGACACTCATAAATTATCTTACATCTCTTTTGCAGATCCATAGAATTTACCAAATCATTAACTACATAATAGATATCTAATAAATACCAATTCTAACTGTTTATTTAATAACTTTTTAACTTTGAGCACCCCAAAAGCTAGAACAGACAAATCAGATATAATGAAATCAAATAATGAAGCTGATGAGCTGTTACTACTTTATTCTTGAGTAAATGGAGTATATTTTCTCTCATTTCTAAATTTTAAAAGCAGCATTCAGTATTCTTCATATTCTTGCTATGTAAAGAAATGCAATAATAACAAGATATTTTCCTTTAGCTATTGCAAACAAGTAAAAGTTTAAAAAAGTGTTACACCAGAAGGACTATGACATCATATTTTTTGCCCAATGAGAAATTGTTTGCAACTTGAGCCCCAATGAGAAATTTGCTCTTTCGGTAATTTTAGTTTTAAATAAAAACGTGCCCTCTAGGAAAATGTTGCATAAAATTGCACGAAGAAGAAAAGAAAATCCTTCACAAAGTTGGCAAGCAAAGCAGATAGCAAGCATTTCTAAATATAACAATGTAAACTGAGATATATTAAGAGCTCTGTAACAGGAAGGCAATCCTAAAAAAGACTAGGGTAGAACAGACCACTGGGACAACAGAAGGAACCTGTTCTGGCCATCCTAAAAGTAAGATTTTCCATGCACTTACCATCCTGAAACATGTTATGGGTACATACCTCTATCTGGGAGAACTCATCTTTCAAACCTTTGAACTAATCCAGGTAACAGCTGACCATGAGGGTGTCATTTAAAGCTTATTCAGCAAGTAATAGCTACAATTGTACAGCCTTTACTATAGATTATCAGTCATAATTTATTAGTTTGTTAATTGACTCATTTATTTTATTTATGAATGTACTTATATCTTCCTTATTTCAAGAATTAATTTGTGTTCACCAAGTCAAGAAAACTGTTCTTCAGTTTTGACTCTGCTATAAACAAGTGCCTTGGGCAATTCAGTTAGTCAACTTTCTTGTACTCAATTTCCACATCTAAAAATGAAGGAGGGGAGTGAAATGGTCCATGAAATTTCTCTTGCATTTCTTTATGCAATGCTTAATAAGAATCACAAGAAAAGGCTTGTTGTGAATAAAGTATCGTATGAAGAAGGCTATATAAATGCAAAGTAATAATATATATGCAAAACAATAATTATCCCTGAGATCTGTATCTTTACTACCAGTGGTGACATTAGTAGGAAGGTGATTCACAGAAGCACAAACACCATGATTAAGGCAATAATGAGAGTGACTTAGAAGAGGCAGAGCTAAGTAAACGCAGCATAAATAAATGGTGGCAAGCTATTTAAAAGTCAAAGCTACAAGGAAAGAATGACTTTATGGTATCCACGCATGGGAGCCATAGAAGGGTATAATGAATAGAAATTTGGAAGAAAAGTGTAAGCTCAGTAAGATCAAATCTCCACAGTAACATAAAATCCTAAATTCTGGAAAGATCAGAATTGTATAAATTGCCTCAGAGCTTGGCAGGGTGAGGAGGCTATTGGAGAACTTGCAAAATTCCACAAAGTAATCTGTCCTCAAATAGGACTGTCCTTCTTAATATGCTTCCTTATTTTCATCAAGGTTTCATCAGAACCCTAATGAGGGACCACAGGGTCGTAGTTAGGCTTTACCTGAGGCCAACCGTATCAGACAGAGAAGCCTTTCTTCTCCACAGCTCTCACAGTGACCTGGCTGTTCTGGTTATTTTATTTGATTGGCCCCCTGCCCTTCCTCCTTCAGTCCTACAAAACAACCTCAAACTTCAACTTCATAGCTGTGTGGCCATAGGACCATTGCAGGTGGGGATGGGAATGAAGGGGGAGGGATGGAGAAATGAAAGGAAAGCAAATGCATTAATTCCATTTTGACTTCACCCATAAAGTAATCTTAGTTAATAAATCACCATGCAGATGGAACTATCATCCTCAGATGTCAGGGATGACAGTCATTTCAGCCTGATCTATTCTCCAGGCTTAGATAAGCCTAGTTGAAGAACGTTGGTTAAAACATTTATTGGATGAAGAGTTCTTTTAGTAGCAGCTTTTTACATGATGTGTTTTATATGTGCTATCATGTTAATTCTTGTCATATCTGTGTGAAAAACCAGGGTGTAGATAATATTATCAAAGGCAATTTAGTTAAGTACATGAGTCTTTGTCTTAAATATGCCAAAAATTATTAATTTGACCAATGCAACAAAGAAAAATTTAGTGAAATTACTATTGGTATTGGTATTACTACTTGGTAAGAGTGGATCAAAAAAACCATCTTTTGTGGAAGTCCTTACACTTTAGTTAATTGCCTTGGCATTTTGTAAGATTCATTTAAAGACTTAAATTATTGCATTTTATATTTAAAATATAAAATAGCAACAAATATTAGTGTCTTGTTTGATATTCATATTTCTTCCCATTCTTGCTCAGATCTTTTGGGAGATTAGTTATATACTTGGAAGGATTAACTGTTTTTTAAAAACACTTTCTATAAGATAAAACAGAAATACAGACAACCACTCAAATTAAATGGTGACATATAACTTTGCCAGTCATTCTAGACGCCCCTTTCCTGTGACCCATCTTAGTTCTAGCCCTCTTCTTCCCCATACGTAACCCATATAACCTTACTTACTGTAATCACTTTTCTTGCATGTGTGTGTTTTAACACAGATACCATACTTTCATCTTGAAATTTTAAAATTGCAATTTAATGTGTCCTTTAATTGTCTGGTTATTTACTTATGTCTATACAATTTTCCATAGCCTTTGGATTTTTCAGGTTATGTATTTATGTTACAGTTCTTATAAGAAGATATAATAGAACTCCCTTCCTCTTTTTTATTTTCTCTCCTCTTCTTTTTTTCTCATAGACTGGGGAAAGATCAAGCAAGTACACCAGGAGAAGGTGACTGTCAGTACCTTACAAGAGACCACACCAAACACCAACTATTCTAGCACCTTGAACTTGAACTTCAAGTCTCCAGAACTATGAAAAAATATGTTTCTTTTGTTTAAGCCATCCAAACTTATTTTGCTATGGCAGCCCAGCCTGGGCAGATTAAGAAGTAAATTTAGAATAACTACCTTTTAAAAAACAAACCAAAATAAAGCAAATATAATTTGTAGCATTTGCCGGTGTCCTTGACATTAATGGCCAATTTCAAGCTACCAAGGTGAAATCATTGAAAACAGAGTTGCAAAGACATTTGCACAACTGGCTCTTGTGAGCTATTATCTGTGTGTATCATTACATGCAACCTTTCCCTTTGAACCCTCATTCTACTTAATCTATAAGTAACTATAGGTTTAATAGTGAACCTTTGTAGCACTGTCTGTCTTGCTGTTTTGGTTTTCTGGAGGTCATCCACTCGTAGATTTCTCAGCCTCTTAGAAATGTTTCCTGAATTCTGGTAAGTTCATTTTTCTGTGTTCTTTATAGTAAAAAGTTTTGCTGGGTATGAAAGCTGGGGCTCATGTTTATTGTCCCTCACCCCACCCCTCCCAATCTAAAATATGCTCTTTCTATTTTCTTTTTGTGTAATTGAAGCTGATGATGTGTGACGATGATCTACTCATTCTCTTCCCTTTAGAAGTCAAATGCCCTCATTCCCAGGTTCTTTTTTATTCCCCTTTCTCTTTAAATTAAAAAAAAATTACTAGAATACATTTCAGTTTTGTTTCTACTGGGCAGTTCAAGTATTCTCAGATACATGGTATATTCTTTCGACATGTAGTTTCAAATCTTCCTTATTTCAAGAGACTGTTATTAAATGATTGTGTTCAGTATTTGCTCACTTTCTTCAGCTTCCTTCTTGAGACTTCTGTTTTCTGTGTGTTGAATCACCTTTGCCTACCAAAACTTGTACCTTTCTTTCAAAACTTTCTACCACTTCACAACATTTTTAAAATTTTAGTTTATAAAATTTTTTAAATTTAAGAAAATGGTTATGTTTTAAAATTTCTCAAAAATTTTTCTTCATGTGTTCTCTTAAGTCACGATCTGATGTGTTCACTCCTGTGTCCTTCCTACTTTATTTTCTCTTTCCGCCTGAAGTGATCTTTTTTCTCCTACAATTTATTCTTCCCTGTGATCTGCCACCTCCTGCATGAGTTTGTAAACTGTGATGTAGCTCATTTTGGAATAACATTCACACTTTTGGTTTGATTTTTTAGTGTGTGTGCCTGGGTGCCAGGTATGCTTAATTGCTAGGGGTGCTTTGTTGTCCTGTGTCCTTTACTTTTATGATAAAATGTATGGGATTTAAACTTCATGCAGTTCTGTGGTGCATTTTGATGTGATATTATTTTTGATGAACTTTAGAAATGGGTAGGGTGCAGGGAAGCTTTTCCAATTATACAGAACTTCTCTTGTTTTGTACAGTGTTCAGAAATACAGAGACTTTCTTTGTGAGAATTCTGAGTGCTGTTTCCCTTCCATCTTCCCTTTTTTTCCTGGACACTGTCTTTCTTTCACTATCTCTAATTTGCTAAGTTTTGAATCCACTCCCAGCAGGTGTTCCGCATCCTCCATGGGCCCTTCGAACTCACCTGATGTTGGGGTGGGGGAAGCTCCCCTCATTCCAGTTGCTTTTCTCAGATTGATGGCTATGATTTCTGGCAAACACATGGCCCTGTTTTATTTTCTTCTGTTTCGTCAGCATCCTTGGTTTGTTTCCTGCTTCCTCCCATACAGATGCTAAGAATATTCAGGTTTTGCAACTAAGAACCTGCTTGGATTTTCATACTTTTCCCCTTAGTTTTGTTATTTATGCTTTTCATAGAGTTTTGGTTTTGCCACCTAGCTTCTTTGTCTGTTTTTTATGTGAGGATTTGGAGAGATTCAATTTATGCTGCCACCATTGTTAACTTCCTAAAATCCATCAGTATTAGCTCTTTAACTTAAACATTCTTGCAACTTTTCTGGTGCTCAATTTTTTTAGTGCTGTGTCACCAACGGACATTTGATTGTGAGTCATGTGATGATCATTCCCTTTTCCCATAACTACAGAATATGTTGCTTACTTAGGTAAGAAGTCCCAATATCAAGTTAAACAGGAAAGTTGACACTGGCACATGGGACAGTAGACAGAGCATGGCTTAACACTGGGGAAAACATTTTTTGAGTTCAGCTTAGTGGTATTTAAATCTAACTTGAACTTTTAGGAAACTGTTCCAAAAATAATTGGACATATACACAGAAATTTTGAGAATTTTCAACACAGTTCAGAAGAGATGAATATTAGAAGCAACCTATCTGCCCTTCCATAGGAGATTAGTAAAAACATCTTATGTAATCATTTATAATGATGAGGCACGACTCTTCACAATACTTAGAGGAAAGAGCTCTACCATTGCTCATTTCCAGAATTGTTCAAGCAGAATAATATTTTTATGGACATTATTTGTATACACATACATACATATGCATAGAAAGACATCATTGACTTCTGGAGATATAATTTTCATTAATTAAAACTTTTTTGACAAAATTTATTATGGATTTATTTTTCTACATGAGAGTGCATTTGTTTTATAACCCACAGAAAGATAGGTGAGTGATGAAAAAAGAGAACATGTACTGCTGTTAACAGATGTAATATGAAATAGTCATCATCATTATTTGTGGACTCTGTATTTACACATTTTCCTGCTTGCTAAACTTTATTTGTATCCCAAAATAAATATTCAAGGCACTTTCATAGTCACTTCACAGACATGAGCAGAGTGGTGAAAATTTGAGTTGCCCAAAGAACATGTTCCTAGCTGAGGGTGAGCAAGGTGACGATTTGTCTTCTTGTTTCAGCTTTCATACTATAAACAGGTGTCCATTTTGTGGCCCAATTAGTGTCATGTTTTCTCATTGTGTGTTTTATGTTGGTGACTTCTCTGTTCGGCCTTGAGTATAGGTGCTAATGTTCCTGATTACACAAAGGCTATGATGTCACTTGCAGAGAAACTAAGTGTGTTAGAGAGCTTGTTCAGACATTAGTTCTTGTACTGTTGTCCATGAATTCAATGTTATTCAATCAATGGTACATATTAAATAAGTTATCTTTAAGCAGAAACACACATAAGACAAGGTTAAATATTGATTAGTCAACAAAAGTGTGTGACCAGAGGCTAATAGGAACATAACCCCTCTATTTCCTGTAGGAGCAAGAATTCTGTATTTGTTAATTCAGTGGTTAGTGACTTTACTGAACATAACTACCATGAATGAGACTTGACTGTAATGTCTTGGCAACTGCTGGTTATTTTGCCTCTCTAGAACTGCTTCCACATCTGCAAAATGGCTACAATGTAATTTAGCTCCTGGGATTGCTCTGAGTATTTAAATGTCATTTGGTATGGAAAGCCCATGTTATGTGGTTGACACTGAGCCCATCTGAGACTTGACTCACTACCTGAACTCCCTCATACTGTCATTTTCTACAGGTGATTTTTTTTTTAACTCTGCATACTCATACTCTAATTGCTACTGAAAACGTACTTTTTCTTCTTGAAGTTCTAAAGCCTTGCACATTTACAGAATTCCCAGTCTGTCATTTTAGATAATGTGGACATTATAGGATTAATTTATTTTTAATCCAGTCAAGGTGATGTAAAGAACATGTTGAAGTTAGGAAAATATTCTGAAAGCCATCTCCTAGGAAGGACTTGGTCCATGATTTTGTTTCTTCTTAAAATTATGCCACTTTTTCAGTGTTTGCATTTGCTGAGAATGACTTATATCTTCTTTGTGGGCAGTTCTGAACATTCGGTTTTGATGGGAGCAATTCTGGCTGATGAGTAACAGATGTGTCTCTGAGAGCAGATAAGGAGAAATAATGACTCAACTCCTAAAAATCCTTAAACATGAGACTAGAACTAAAGCTAAAATAAAGAGCAATTTCCTACCTACCATTCCTTTGAGAACTGATTTGTTAGAGACCAGCATCTGGCTGAATTCCCAGTAGCAGCTGATTTCAGGAATTCTACAGCTGGTGAGATTTGGAATGAAAGATTCTGGGGATAGTTAAGTAAGTGGCATAGAAGTAACATGATCAGGTAGAATTCTTATCCCAAATAATAGTTTTTTAGTGCCTTACAAGTCATTTTAAAAAATTTCTCATTCATAAAGCGACCTTAGCCAGTGGATTAAATAGTCACATATGTATGGTATTTTCTTCCAAAACTAGGAATTTTCCTGAATTATTGCATATTGAAGTATATCTATATTTCATTAGAGAAAAACAGGTTTAGGAAATTTAATGGTGGCCTGGGACACAGTATATACACAGTAAATTTGAACTCAGTACCAACACACAGTGGTGGCGTTATAAAGATTCCTTTAGACATTTACAAACTTGCCATGTATTAAAAAGATTGTATACTAAACGAAAATGTCTTACTTGCTTCACTTTACTTTCAAATATAATCTTATGAGCAGGAAAACACATTCTATAGGACTTTTTTGTAAACTCTGAAAGGAATGCTTTTTATGTTTGATTGGTCAAAATCTTAACCTCTTTCCAGACAACTAATTAAGATAGATTCTCCAAATGGAGAAAATAGGAGTTTAAATTTGAATAAAAGGCAAGAAAATGGTTTGGTAGATGTGAAATGATGGAGCTATGTATGCGAAACAAAGGATCTTGATATGTGATGTATGTGTATATGCATATGTATATGTAGAGAATGGAGACTAACTTCCAGTGTAAGGGGACAAGTGAGGTGGGAATCATTATGTCAATCAAAGGGTTATACAGCCAAATGCATCATGAAACTGCAAAGTTGAATCTGGAACAGAACTATCTGATAATGAAAAATTAAATATATAATCTATCTTTAGGAACCTTTATTATTTTTGTGAAGTGGTACCAACTGCTTTTGCCATTTGTAATTCTGGTCAGGTCAAAATACAACAATGCAATTTCTTTAAGATGAAAGATGTTTGAAATTGCTATTGGACTGCAGTCCTGTTGGCTATTCTTGGCTAAACTACCAAGTCACATTATGGACATTATTTACCACTGCTTATATAGGAATAATTTTTTTGACTGGATTACAGTGAGACAGTCAGTTTTTGGTTGCCACTAAAGAAACACTTTCAAAAGTCTTTGGTGCATGTGCCCTTTCATTAGATGCAAGGGCTCCCAGCGGAGTCAGGATGTTTAACTATGGCCTAGGGCAGAACAAGTACACAGTGGCTTCTTAATTTTAGGAGCATTTTCTTCATGTATGACCCAGTCAGAAGAATTTTTAATATACCCATCTTGTTGTAAAACTCAGTATCAACCATGGTAGAGATCATATAAAAGAAGACAGTCTCTTTACCTCTAAGAAGGTTTGTTATAGTAATTGAGTGTTACAATAGTTAAAGATGACAGACTTCAGCATACTCAACTAAGTCACCCTGACTTTGATATTCTAGTAACATTATATTAAATTTCCTACCAAGATTTAATAACATTCCCTAATATTCTTTCTTGAAAAAAAATTCTGAATACCTTTGGTTCAACTAGTAATGTCTGGCTTAAACTTCCAGCTTTGGCAGAATTCTCAATACTCAACTTACAACATGTTACTCTAGGCTTACCATACCCCGGTGTGGCCTGTTCATATACTATGACTCTCTTCACTACCCTGATTCACTCCCTTGACCCATTAGCATTTACAGAAGGAGCTTGTGCGTGGGTTTAAGGAGATCCAGTGATAGTCATGAAGTCATCAAAGATCCATGGAGAAGGTGAACTAAAATCAAATACTAGATGCCTTTATGTAAGGGCAGTAGGTGGAGAATTTGTGTTTATCCCCTTCAAGAATATACCAAATTACAGTATGAGATTTTAAAAAATATATAAACTCACAAGAGAGAATAGAGAGGAGATGATATCAGTATCTTAAACTTTACTTATTTGGACAATTTCAGATTTACAAAAAAATTACAAGAATAGTAGAGAGGTTGCCATGTGCCCCATACCCAGTTTCCACTATTAATATCTTATATTAATATGTATGGTACATTGTTATTATTAATGGACTAACACTGATTCATTATCATTAACTAAAGTTCATGCTTTATTCAGATTTCCATAGCTTTTAAAGTATGTCTTTTTTCTGGTCCAAGATCTCATCCAGGTCGCCACATCATTTTTAGTATAATACCTCCATCAGCTCCTCTTGACTGTTTCTTATATTTTCCTTATATTTAATGACTTTGACAATTTTGAGGAGTACTGGTCAAGTACTTTGTGAAAGCAATTGTATTTGATGTGTTTTTCATGACAAAACTGTGGTTTTGGAATTTTGAGGAGGAAGACTATAGAGGTAGTTATTTTTATCACTATCAACATGACTTAAAATATTGATGTTCACCTTGATCACTTGGCTGAGTATTGTGTGTTAGAGTTCTATAATATCAACTTATTATCTTCTCTCTGTTTATACTGTACTCTCTAGAAGGAAAGAAACATCTTGTAAATAGAAAGTTAAAGAAATAATGGTCATTGCTGCAACAGGCCAGAGCAAGTTGAATCCCAAAGAAGAAAACAGACACAACCAAACTCACATTGCAGAAATTCCCAAAAGATCCGTGAATTGGTGGAACCGGATACCTCTGGAAGCAGGTTTATTGTACGGCTGTTATTGAACACTGTTGAATAGGGAGTTGGACACCCGGATCTCCTTCCTCACTCACCATAACTTTTTTTGTCAAGAAGATGAGCATAAACTGTTTTGTTTGTGTTTGTTGTTCTTACTAGTTTTTTCTCTTTTCATTAAAAGTATAATACAATAGGTCCTTGACATCAAGAAATGTTGAGTCACAGTGGAGTGCAAAAATGTAATGTGAAAAAACAATTTCGTGGAAGTTTGCATAGTCATTGTTAAAAAGCCTAGCATTCTTACCCCTGTTGGCTTCTGAAATACTGACAGCTAGGGAAGAATTTGAATGTTCGTCCCTTATCAATCCAACCAGCTTAAGAAGAAAGATCTAAAGATACTGAGTCCTCAAATAAACAGCACAGCACAAGTAACTTGAATGAAGCCCATAATTCAAAATCCCTACATGTGGACAAAGGGTCCAAACACCTAAACAAGTCTACAGCAAGGAAGCAGAAACACCTTAATATGAAAAACAGGAGACCATCATTAATTCATCAGAGAAATCAAAGGAGCTATTTTAACTATAAAATAAGAACAGGATGCTACTAAAGCCAACAACAATGACAAAAAGAAGTATCAGAGAGAAAATAAACTTCTGAACTTAAAAACATATATACCTAAGAGAATTAAAGAACTCAAAATGTTTGAGTTAGATGGAAGATTTTTTTCAGGAAAATAGAAATATTTAAGAGGATGCAAAAGACACAGGAAGTATAAGAAAATTAGAAGGTAATTCTAGGAGGTTGGACATCTGAGTGATGGGCTTCTGAGAAGACAGAGAACAAAGAAGCAGCACGTCAGAGAAAAAATTCAAGAAAAATTCCCAGAATATCTAGATTAAAAGGATCCATTGAGGGCTCAGCACAATGTATAAAAATGACACTAAGGTTTATTACACAGAAATTTCAGACCACTGGGGGAAAAAATATTCTGAAAGCTTTCACAAAATCGAAGAAGACTGCATGCAAAGCATCAAAATCAGAGTGGCTTCAGAGGCCAACGATATTCATCAGAAGAGGTAAAATGAAGAAATTGTAAAGCTGCGGACACTGATGGGAGGAGCGAGCATGTCAGACACTGATGACGTGCCAAAGTCCCCGGCTGCTGCCCCCTCCCAACCTGATAAACGTGCCTTGGGCTAGCCAATCCTCGCGCTGCTGTAAATCTAAGCTCTGCCTCCCCCACCATCTTTAAAAACTCTCTGCCTGTCTACTAACGTGTGAATTCCCCAGCCTCCATTTCTGTAGACTGGGGAAATCTCGCTGGGGTATTTGCGTTCAAATAAACTACCTGGCCCTTTGTTGCCTCTCTTCGCCTGCTGATTTCGGCTAGAATTTATCTTACAGAAATGGCTTCAAAATTCTCAAGAACTGTTTCCAAATGGCATAGTACTTAATAAAACCTATTAATTAAATGTAAGTGTAGACTGGAGACCGTTTTCAGAGAAGCAAGGCCTCCAAACACTTATTCTCAATACGATCCTTTCTTAGGAAACCACTGAAGTACATGTTCAATTACCCTTTTTTTTTTCTCTATTCACACAAATACACAAAACGGAACACAAAATCCTCAGGTCCAGTTGTTCCTCCCGGTCCCTGCTGAGGAGCCTAAATTTCCTCCCAGGAATCCACCTCTGCTCGGCCTTCAAGCAGTGGCCATGAAGAGCAGCCTCGGGCGTGACCCTCTGCTTCCGAAACAGCCGCTCTGTCAGCGTCCTGCCGCGGGCCAGCTGGCTCCTCTACCCAGTCCGTTCCATCAGAAGGACATTGGGGAAGCTTCCCGCCTGGGACTAGCTGCGGCAGGGCCTGGGTGGATGCAGTGTGGGGCATCCCGGGAGGGCAAGCCGGGCACAGCTGCATCAAGCAGGGTGCCTCTGAGACCTCGGGATGCGGGAGTCTGTGAAGGTCCTGATACAGAAGCCAGGAGAGACCGGCTGGGATGCGTTGTACACGAGGGTGCGCTTGAAGAGTGGAAGAATCAGGGGAACCAGGCCAGAAAAGCTGAAGCTGTGCCCACTTCCAGTGGAAGCTCGGTTTCCTAGGATCTTGGGAGATCTGTGGGGGCCGTGGGGGAGTCCTGGGGTGTGAAGTGCCCAGGTGGCCCAGGGCGAAAGGCCCCGCCCTAGGACTGGTTCCGAAGGAGTTCGTCTCACACCGCCTAGCACAGAATCCCTAATGCTGGTGGACTCCTCTGGCCTCTCCAGTTTGAGCCTCGTCCTGAGGCACCCAACCCCAGAAGGCCAGCTGTGCTGCGGAGACCCTCCGACCCGGACGCAGGGCACCGGCAAAGGCTGTGGAGCGCACACCCGGGGAGGGCACTGCGCATGCTCTGGCCGAGGCAGAAGCCGGCCGGGAGTTGGGAAGGCAGGAGCAGCCTGCGGGCATCTGGTTCCGAGCCCTGGGGCCCCCGTCCATCTCCTGCTGTGGTCCTATGCTGGAGCAACCCTTACGTGCCATTCCACTGACACGGCCTACAGCTGGGACTCAGGCACCTTGGACTCTGCCGGGCAGCTGCGAGATGTGGAAAATTCATCCCGGGAAACCATCTCTGCCTGTGCCTCTAATACCAGCCTTGGAAGAGCAGAGCAATTTACTCTCCTTGTTCCAACCATGTTCCATGGGCCTCATCAAATACTCATTGAGATATTTTTGTTAACTCCAGCTTATTATTTATGCAGAACTCTGCATCACCTGTAAAATAACTTTTTAAAAAAATCTCTGTTGGTTCAAAACCTCGGGAGCTTTCCAAGTGAAAACTGAAACTGGCCCCCCTTTCATGGAAAGCAGGGAGAGACCCATGAAGGAGACAGAGTACTCCAGACCGGTAGGTGGCAGACTTAATAAGCACCAGGAACTTACATGGAAGGCTTGTCTGGGCAGGTGCAAGGCCAGTAGATCTCCGTACCTGCCCACCAGAATCTTTAACAGTTTACATAAAGGCCTTGGCTGGGTCCAGTCATGTTCAGATGGTTCAGATGGTTTCAGCAACACTTTACTCTCTCAAGACTACATCTCTGAAAAGGTCCCCAGCTGTGGCAATGGTGGGCAGAGGGTGCATTCCAAGTATAGGGAAGTGGGTAAGGTGCCTCCGATTACCGAGGTCCACCTTACAGGTCAACCAGTGGTGGTCAGATCCTCTTGGTGAACTACAAAAACTTCACTCTATTTGTATCTGTACTATTAATATACAGAATCAGTTATTTATAAAGATATATAAAAGACTGAGGTTTGGAGTTCTGACGAACTTTCCTTTTTGTTTACTTGTCAATAGAGATTTACCATAGATTTTTCCTAAAAGTACTAATTCATTCTCCTATCATGTATTGGGAAGCCATTATGTGCAAAAACTAATATCAAAGCCACCTGGGATATGAAGAAAAATGGTATAAATATATGGCATTTAAGAGTTCAGACATCACAGGGAGATAGAGTATAAATAATTTTAAAGATACCGTGGTGGATACAATAAAATGGTACATGCAATTACATCACGAGGCATGAAGAAGGAAAGGATCATCTCAGATTCAAGAGCAGAGAGTTTTTGGAGACTTTACGGAATAGCACCTGCACAGTTTGAAGAATGAGCTGCAGTTTGCTAGACAGATAAGGTAGACAACTGTAAACTGGGAGGACAAAGCATAGACAAAGAAAAAACAACTAGTTTCTTTAGTCAAATGCAAGGGATTCATCTAGTTCTTGCATACAGTTCGTATGTTTGTGTGATTTGAGTGGGGGTAGGGAAAAAGAAACAGTGTAAGATAGATCTGGGGATGTCTGTATTAACCTTACCCTGTAAAGATCCTGAAAATTCATATATCATATAATGGATAATTCTTAAACCAAGCATTCAATAACTTAATATTTCATTGTAGTTATGTAATGTATCCAGATCTCCTTGGAGTAATCCTAACCTTACACCTTTCACTCTTATTCCCATTGAGTGTTCTTGATTTTTGGTTCTACTCTTTCTCACTTTTAACTTGTGTACTGTCTGTTCCTGTTTAAATGATTTGCTGTTTTTCAAAATCTTTGTTTGGGTATGTTCTCCTGGATCTCCCAGATTTAGGGTATCTTGGGGCTGCCTTTGACCATTAGCTGTTTAAACTAACTGACACATCAGCATTAAGCTTCCATTTTCCTTTTTAGCATTAAGGCTGGCAAAGGCAGTTGGCACTTACCTAAACAGGAGTGATGCACGTATGTTTGAAATTGCTACTTTGTTTTCATGTCATTGGGTACCAATAGTGTATTGACCCTCTAATACTGTGAAATTACATTTCCAAAGTTATCTATAGGCTAACTGTTCTTTTTACCTATGCATTGCTATTTTGAAATTTCAAAACATAATTTTGATTAACTTGTAAGCTTTTCAAAATAAAACATGTCAGAAGCCCTCAAATAATATTAGATGTAATTCCAGTGTCTAAGCGGATAGCTAAAGAACTGTATGCAGTGGCAATATCTTTTATATAATAAAGTAAAATAGCTTTCTAGCATTTTTAACACGTCACAGAATGAAGTATACATTATTGGCCTGTTAAGAGCTAAGAGGTACCACTAATCATGAAAATTTCTAGCTAATTGAAAAATACTAGAATCAAGAAATATAAATTTTAACACTATGCTTCAATTTTGCACAAAACATGAAATTTTTCAAAACAACAAAATATTTAGAAAGATACAAGTTTTCTGCTGTGCATATGATAATCTTCAATAAAGTCATTACCTTCATTGCTATTCTAAGGAGCACATTCTTGTTTCAGGATCTGAAGCCATGGGTGAAATTAGTGCAGTAGAGTACTCTGCATTTAGTGAAAACTTAGTAAATAACAATTGATTGATGAAGTGTCAGTTTGTATCTATGCTAAAACACTTAATGGGAAAATGCAACTACTCAGTTGTTACATTATACCTATGCAAAACACTAAATTCAAATGGATTTAAAAATCAATTATTTTATTTTGTCAGAATAGAGTCAGATTGATTCATATACCTTAGACATTTCCAGAATATAGAAGTGCTGTTGTTTGTTAGGATGCATCTGGTTATTAGATCATCTTCCTTTTCAAACTGTATTTTACCTTTATATTAAGGAATGATAATTTGACAGGGGTTAAATTTTGCAGACGTTGAGAATTTATAGGTCACAGTTATTCACAGAATCAATGTAAAGGGAAAAAATTGTCACAGGGTATAGAAGATGACTGATTAATACTATAATTCTTTTCATGACAAATTTTAAATGCTAACTTTCCCTATTGTAGCCTCTTATGTCACATTTTAAAACTAAAGACTATTAAAATGATTTATTGTAGTCTTCTTCTTACCTACTATAATGCATACTATAATGCACATTATAGTAGGTAAAAAAGTCAGATGCCTGGGTTTGAATCCTGGCTCTGCCACTACTTACATGTGTGACGTTGAACGAAATTCTTAACCTCTCTGTGTCTCAGTTTCTTCATTATAAAATATGGATGTAGAAAAAGATTTGCTTGCTGTAGTTAAGAAAATTGGGTTAAAGATTGTAAAGAACTTAGTATAACCTTAGGAACATGGTAAGGACTATGTGAATATTTTCCTTAAAATAAATAAATGAATAATTATCAGTAGAAAAAAATACTGAAAACTGCAAGGAACCACCCCTCCCACAAACCTCATCACCAAGAAGTAATCTGTGTTAATGTTTTGTGGATGTTATATAAATGTTTATTCAGCACAAGTTATCTCTTCTCCCAGACTGGTTCTTCATTTTTCCTCTGTGTGCAATTTTATTTTGATTTATTATTTTTGCTATACCATGTGTATAATTAGTATGCCATTTATTTTCTTCTTGCTTTTGTTTAATCTGGTTGCGGTGATTCTATACTATCTACTTGCTCTGATAAAATTATGGGTAAGTTCTCCTGGCTAAAGCCCCCATTTGAGCTGTGCTCAATTTATCAGCCTCCTTCTGAATAATAGGAGATAGGATTCTGTAGTGTAGGGTACATGAGCCAGGAAAGGAAGTGCTAGGTGACTGAATACCTGGCTTTTTCTTCTGACATCCCGTTAGGTGCCACTCCACCCAGTGCTCCATGAGGGCATACTGCTGGGAACAGGGTCCTGGAAACGGGCAAGTCCTGCTGATCATCACTACTCAGATGCTTCTGAAACAGAGAGTATGGGCTTCTGATATAAAGAAGTTTGAGTTATTCACTTAGTTTTTTAGAATTTTCTATTTTCTCCGTTGGCCTATATTTCTACAAATTGAAAGGTATTCACAAAACTCTCAAAATTTTGTCAATTAAACTTAATTGTTCAGCACTACTTCTGGAAGTCAGGGTGAGAGGGCTGAAATATGCCATGGCCCAGTTTCACTATTTCTTCCTGTGGCCACAATTATGCACCCTTTGTCATAAGGTTTCTTTACTTGCCTTGTTTAGTTGCTGCACATAATTAAAAAAATAATTTTCTATCTCTTTATCTGTCCAGCTATCTATCCATCCACTTATCCATCTATGTTTTAACAAACGGAAATTTTATAACACTAATTTATTGTGCCATCTTTTGTCCCATTTTAGTTCTCTTTACTTCTTCCTCAGTTCTTTTATTTTTAATTTGTCACTGCTAATTATAATACAGCTTGGGATATGGTCTATTTGAAATGAACAATGTAATTAGACTTCATGTATCCTGACTGCAAAGATTTGCAATAATAAGAAGACACTGCTTTTAGCCAAAACATAAACAATCTTGAACCTGGAGTACTTGTGAATTATTAGTGATACCTCTGTGACATCATTGTGATAATTCATTATAATGGATGATCAGTTCATGAGTACATATACATGCAGTGATTAGAACAGGGCTTGGCCTGTAATGTGAGCTCAATAAATAGTTTTTGAAACAATTTTCTATTTTGTAAAATTCAATTGATAAATGAAAGGAAAATGCTAAGCAATATCCTGACCTTACACTTAACTTTCAAGTCCTGAATGTCATGAGACTGTTAGAAATATCCCTGTGATCCGAACTACTAGAGGTTCCATATTTAAAAGACTTGTTTCTCCCCCTGGGAAGAAGACATTTTTATTATTTAAAATACCTGTAAATAAAGGCAGATACATTTCTTGGCATATGTTCCCCTCTCGGAAAACCCTACTCAAAATTCTGCAGCTTTACTTTGAGTATATTTGGCCTCCTCTCCCTAGCATTAGACTTTTCTGATACTAAGACTTCAACATTTTCCTAGAGACATTAGTTTTTCCCATTGCATTCTTTACTGACTTCACAGATTGGGTCTTACCCAATGAAGAGACTCACTGGCTGTTTCAGTTTACTGAGCTTTAATTTCATGGTCCACTAGGAAGAAGATTCTTTGATGTTATTCCTAGTAGCCATCGGAATAGGGTGAATCAGGGTGAACAGAGCAATAGAGGAGATTTATGTTGACTTGTAATTTTCAATAGCTAGCAGTTTGTGGCAAACAATAATAGACAATTCTTTAGTGGAACAATTTTAATCAAAAGTAAGCAGTATTCTGATTTTTTTCCCTCCTTGACAGGATTCAGTTTATATTAATTCTCAGTGTCAATAGGTCAGAACTACAAATGTTGAAATTTAAAAACACCATATTACAAATTTCTCTCTCTTTTACCTGTGCATACTTTCTTTTTTAAATGGGTCAAAAGAGGTGAATCATTTTGAGGGCAGGAATCGCACCATTTATTTCACTCTCCCTAGTATCTAGCACAGGGCCTGACATAGTATAGACACTCTCAGTAAATGCTTATCAGTTGAATGAATACAAGTTTTCCATAAGATAGAACCTTCCTGTTCACCTAACATTTATTAAGCATTTGCTATGTTCCAACCTCAGTAGTAAGCAGTTTCTCACTGATTACTCATTCAGTCTTTATAATAATCTTCCCATGGATAATCCTGTGAGCTCAATAAATAGTTTTTAAAACAATTTTATATTTTGTAAAATTCAATTGATAAATGAAAGGAAAATGCTAAGCAATATCCTGACCTTACACCTAAGTTTCAAGTCCTGAATGTCATGTATGTATGTATATATGTGTATGTAGGCATGTGTGAATATTTTAGGTGAGTCAGTTTGGAAAGTAAATTACTTTTGTTAGACCTGAGGGAGGATCCAGTTTGCATATAATGAATGATGATGGATATAAAGAAAGAAGGTTAATAAAGATCTTAAACTCTAGGCTGAAGAGTTGATATTTTAAAAGAAAAGATAAATCCTAGATGGGTTCTTCAGCAATGCATTAGCATCATAATAATACATCAGAGTAACATTCTGATCCCTATGCACAGTAAAGGTCTTTAGGTGAAACTTTTTTCATTCAGCCACCGCATGACCTTGGTTTGCTTCTTTTCCATTGTAATTCATAGCACTGTGCTGACATAGCAAAGAGGTCTTTCTTCTCTTGCATATCATTACTTCAAGTATGAGTAAGCTTTTACGTATGTTTGGCCTGATATTTACTTGAGCTTGTGTTTCTAGAACATAGTCAAGCAGTCAGCAGTCCCTAAATGACTGTCTTAGGAACTTGCCGGGGTGGGGGTTTCACAGCCTAGTGTGCTGGAAGAGTTTCCTGGAGGTCTAGAAGCATATTTTAAGACCAGCTTTCAGAATTCTTGTGGTTTGCTGGGCATTTCTGAGCAAAATAGATTGCATAAAATGTATTCACTTAATACAACCTTGCTTTGGGAGACTGTAGCCCACTGTGATTATTATTAGCAGACCATATATTATACCTTGAATTTAATAAACTGAAAAGCAATTATAGAAATACAGGATTTAAAGTTATAGCTCAAATTTTGTCTCACCAAAGTTATCAGAGGGGGAATTTTCAGGCCACGGATTACCTAACTGTTGACCCAAGGAATCCTAACAAGTAAGATCTCTATAAATAATTTTTCTTTTGCTATTCCTGTAACTAAGTTCTATTGAAGCCTTAGTATAATTTAGACCTTTCTGGTCCCATTACTTACCACTCTGTCTCACACTTCATGCTCCCAATAACACTGTACAGTGGTTTCCATAAGTTCTCTGTTCTTTGCTTTAGTATCAATGGTCGTGCTGTCCTCTCTGCTGGTGAATTTTCTTCTACTCATTCTTTAAGATTCAACTCAGTTTGTTTTTTTCTCTAGGAGGCTTCTATGCCCTTAAGGATTGGGTATGTCTTCTGACCCAACAGTTGGTTCTTACTGCTACTTTTGTAATTGAGTATAACTATTTTTCATGTGTTTTTCTCCTTTGCTAGGTCAGAGAAAATATAATGTTCATATTTCCAATTCTCAATGCCTAAAACAATCCTAGGGGGTCATGAATTGTTTTTGATTCATTAATTTTAGTCCCCAGGGCAGGAGGAATTCCAACTTGAATATTCAAGGAAAAAATTCTGGAAAATCTGATAGATAAAGTAAGCTATTTGCTCCATCTAAACCAATTAGATCTCAGAGATCTATCAGGAAAACAGCAGCATATGATGCCTTCATAACTGAAGGTCTTTATAATTTGTCAGAAAGAAATAGTAAAGACAAATTGGCATTGGTGAGGATCAAACACCGAGATTGTTGATCAAGACATCAGCACTAAGATCTGAGTCTTTGGGTTGCTGGGACCTCATTTGTGCATCACAGCTCTGAGACTCAGACTCTTTAAAAAAACTCAAGGTTAAAATCTGGCACAATTTATCTGAGAGATATGTATGGCAAGGCAGCAAACTGATACAAGGGGGCATTCAAGACATCTTTGTGGACAGCTGTTTTTGAGCATTTTTTGAAGGACTAGTGTTCTCATCCTGAAGGGTATGCCTGATTGAAAACTGTGATCCTTGAGCCTCAATCTGATAGTATCGTCACAGGCAGGATATGCCAGAATGAGGAAGAGGTGTCTGATTTGGGCCAAAGTACACGGTAGCATTCCATGCTAGGGGCTCCAGAGCAATAAGAATTCTAGAACCTGAATGCAGACTTGAATGATGAATGTGATCAGGCTATAATGTGAGGTTAGATAACAGACTCAGGTTCCAGATATGATTCTTCAAGGCTCATTTTCTTGGGAACTGTCCAACATCATTGCTGGAGGGGTAGTGGTGAGTAAGACTCTGAAGAAAACTAGTGATATTCTCCATAACTGACTAGAATCTGTTTCTACTGCCATGTTTTACAGGTATAGATAATTTGTCTTTTCTCCTCCTTGAGTTTCTTAAAGGAATGATGAGAAAGTCCATCCAGATTCAGAGCCAGGTTATGAAAGAAAGTCTCTAGCATAGCAAGTCTGTGATGTCACATGCAGATGATTTGAGAAGGCAATGTAACATAGATCATCTTTTATGATAGATATTGGAAGAGACATCTTTTGAGCCTGATGCTAGCTATAATAGGACATATAACAATTGCTTCACCATGTGTCTGTTGAAAAGTGGGAGATTCTCATCCCTATGACTCTCATTGCTCTAGTTTCAGCATCATCCTCACTTGCTTAGATCGTAAATTGACATTGTTTCTATTGTCTATCTTCCTATTCGAATTCATGCTCCAAATTTTCTTCACATCCTTTGGGAGTCTAATTTTGTTTTCTTCACACCCTTTGGGAATTTAATTTTAAAACTTTTGAGACTACAGTCTGATTTTTAATTTGTTTAACAATATTCATTAATTAATATAATTTATTGAGTAAATAAATACTTCTTTATGACTTCTCATCACTCCCTTTCACTCTAGGACTACTTGTTTTTTGGGTGAGCTATCTTCCCTAGGTAGAATAGAAAAGTCAAAAACTAAAGAGAATCTTGGGATATTTCTGATTTGGTAAGATCTAGGTTAGTTGCTGATACTTCATATTTTGATAAGTTCTAAGAAATTCTGTATATCCAAAATTCATGGTAAAGTTAATATAAAGTGCCAAAAAGAAAAAAAGAGTTTTGTGTAGGTTTTTAAAAATCTTTTTTCAAAGTTCTTTCTTTTCCATGGGAGGCACTGAGGCCCAGATTTGTTACTTGAGTTCTCCTGGACTGAGTGGTGGGTCAGAGGCAAAGGCAACTGTGACAGCAGCTTCCTGTCTCCAAGTTCTATGACCACAGAGATGGCCAGAGTCCCTTTAAATGTGCCTTGGATATTTGAACTGATAGTGTGGAAAAAATTCCATTCTTCAAAATGAAGGAGTTAGTTGCTTTTGTGTAATGTTACAATTCCTTTGCAGCTCTAAGAATCAGTTGCAGAAAATATATCATTCCCAAGAGCAGAAAGATAAAAGATAAAATATAGTGAAACGCTACAATTTTTCTAGGTTACCTGAACAGCTGATGTGCACAGTTGGAGTAGATCTGATCTTTGGGCCTAAAATTTGTATTTTATAACATTCTTGGATTTCATGTGACTCCCTCAGCTTTAAAGTAAGCAGTGTATATACTGAGATGCATTTCTGTTCCTTTTTTTTAAGGCCTTGGGGAAAATGTGACTATGTTAAGTAATTTAGGAAGCACATTAGTACTTTAGAAAATCGGCTTAAAGATCATTAGAAATTTGTGTTTTGTCATTAATTTACTTACATAGAAACATCAAGAAAAAACAATTCTCATGTAATTATACATCAAACTGTAATAGGAAAAAATTACTAGTTGCTAAATTGTTTTAATTTTCATTTTTTATAGTCAGTTCAAAAGCAGTCTATCTTATGATATTTATTTCAATCTACTTCTCAAATGTATTTCATAATTTTTATTCCTATTTTCAAAGGCTGGACAAAAGCACCACATAGATGGCCGACCGCCTTGTCTGTTACGCTTTTTTAGCGCTGCAGTGTCTCATTTCATGCCCTCGTCTGGGGCAGACATGGTTCTTTTATTGATAGTATACAACCAATACGTCAACAGGCTTCACCTAAAATCACAAATAATGTTGCATTATGGAAAGAATTTAAGTAAGAATATATTTTACATTTCTGCTGCTGTGAGATACAGAATAACCACTCCTATGGCCTTTATACCTATACCTTTGGATATCAAACAATGTGTAACAGGTATGAATGTTAATTGAGAAATTTCTTTAGCAGTTTGATGAATGGGAATTCCTTTAGGACACATGCTTTGTTTAATAAAAACTCCAAGGTATTAAGTGCAGAGCTCAATGCTGGCTTCTGTCTTGAACCATCCTTGTTTCTTCAAAAAACTTCAGTTTCGCCCTCCTAGCCCCACAAACTATCCCTTAACTCCTGTGAGTGAACGGGGGTGACTGTATTGCCTCAGATGTATCCACATGGAAGATATTTTCAAGAAACTGTTTTCCATGGGACTTATTTAACTAAAATGTTACTTCCCCATCATAGATTGTCCTAATGTTTTACATATTAAAATGACAATAAAATGAATTATGAAGTTAATATCATCCTATGTTGCTTATTTCTTCTAAGTATTTTAAAGTTGTAATACCTTGGATTGCCCTGGAAATCATTTTATAATATCCTGCCTATTCTATTGAAATGCAATTTAAAAAAATTCAGATATGACTATTTCAGTTATTTCTTCATTATATCTTAATTTTGCTGCCTCTTTTTGTATCTGGAATAGTTGCTGGAGGGGTAGTGGTGAGTAAGACTCTGAAGAAAACTAGTGATATTCTCCATAACTGACTAGAATCTGTTTCTACTGCCATGTTTTACAGGTATAGATAATTTGTCTCTTCTCCTCCTTGAGTTTCTTAAAGGAATGATGAGAAAGTCCATCCAGATTCAGAGCCAGGTTATGAAAGAAAGTCTCTAGCATAGCAAGTCTGTGATGTCACATGCAGATGATTTGAGAAGGCAATGCAACATAGATCATCTTTTATGATAGATATTGGAAGAGTTTCTGTGTTCTGTCTCGCGGGTATTTTACTATGGAAACCCAAAATTAAAATAATAATGCAGATTTCTGTTAGAATGGAAAAAATGCTCATCTTCATAGGAATGAGAAAAGGAGAAATAAAGTCTGTAGTATTCATCCTCAAGCCAATTACAAAGTAAAACAGCAAATTTGATAGCAAGCACATTTTGCCAGATTATTTTGAAGGCTTTAACAATTTAAATATTATTAGGTATTTCCCTGTTTCTATAAGCATGCCCATGGTTCACAGATTTTACACATCCACTCCTGCTGTTTCTGGAAATAATTCTGTACTGCAAAATGTATTCTAATCACCTATCAAATTGTTTGAATTTAAGAAAAACCATGAAAATAATAAAAACAGCAGCTGCATTACAAACCTAATTTTTCTTCTTGAAGAGAAGGGGCGTGTGTATAGGAAGTTATGACGGTCATACTGGGTTTTAAAAATTACAGGACAAAGACAAAATTGGTTTATTGTAACTTTTAACCCAAATTAATGTCCTCAAGTGTCCCTGCTTCATGACAGACTAGCCAGCCCAACCCAGGAAGCAATTCTAAACATTGTCTAGAGTTTACCTAGACATTGTTATCTACATGCTAACAAAGATGTTTTCACTATGTTTTTTTGTTAAATGTTGTGGTGGTTAATGATAATGTCAAGTAGTAGCAATAATAATATGGTAGACATTGTATCAGTCACTACATTATATGTTACTTTAGTCATCACAAAAATTCTGTGAGATAATTGCATTATTCTCATTTCTCTATGAGGAAACTTAGGTTCAGACAGTTGAAACAACTGGCCTAAAATCCTGAGATAGTGTGCTTCAGAGCTGGGACTGGAATTCAGGACTGTTTAATTCCAAAGTCCATTTTCTCTCAATTAGTGATCAGTGAAAAACTAGGCAGGTCAAATTGTCTAAAGATTGTATTAACTGTTTTATGAAAATGGCAGTTTCCTCTCCCTAGATGGTGATTCAGAGACATATGGATGAGATTCTGGTTGTGACAATGATTTTAAAAAGGGTGCATCTGGCATTTGGTGCTATTTTTGTTGGTGGAGGTAGAGGGGAGTATTTGACCAGGGTGATAGACTTCCTGCAATTCTTGGGACAATTTCACACAACAGAGAACTTCCACGTGACCTGCTGAATTTTGAAATTCAGATATACATGAAGGTGAAAAACTTTTCGCCATTATCTGAGCCTAAAACCTATCTCCACTTTACATACAAGTGCACAATGTTTTTGTGTAGTTTTTGCATGATTTTAATATACACTAATTTTTCAAGGAGGCTGCAACATCTCTGACACCAAATGAGATGGTGTATTTCTTCACTACAGATATGTATAACAGTAACAATATTATACACAACAGTAATAGTAGTATAAATTCATTCTGGTTCCTGGACCCGATTCCAATGTGTGTAAATATGTGGGAGTGGGTCTTCCCACACATACTTACACCAAGCAATTCCCGAACACTGAGCGGCTCAGGCAGAGCAGAGCAGAGGGAGATCCAGCTCTTCTCGCGGGTGTTGGTGAGGCTTCTTTGCGTAGTCATGACTGACTAAACTATCGACCATTGGCTGATTCAGCCTGCAGCCCTGGCCCTTGGGTGGAGGTTCAGAAGTATCTCATTAATGTGACGAAACACCTGTTTCACTTTTAAGACTGCTGGGTTTTCAGGAACTGTGGATGAAGACCAGAAATACCTGGGAAATTTCTTACAACTCATTATATCACTGAGGCAATCACCATACAAATTGAAAGGAGAATGTACCTTTGAAGTATTGACACTTTGCCAGATTGTCCCTGACTAGCAAACCGTTAGTGGCAATCAAGTCGACTCTATTATGTCCTTCTGTGTTCGGAGCTGTCACATCCCTGTAATTCTACATGCAGGTATAAGACTGATCATTCCATCATTTTATCTAGGAGAGTCATGCCTGATAATTAACACAACATAATGAATATTATTTTATTATAAATGTTATTTATTTCCCCTATAGATTATAGCAAGAGCATAATATAAATTTTATTTAAAAAATTGTGTAGTTAAATTATGTTGTCTATTAATTTCATTTCAGCTCAGTAATAGAAAGTGGTTGCATGAACTATGTGATATGGTAAAGTATGTTGGGTCTTATAGATTGAGAACGTCCCATTCCCTGTTCAGTCCCTCTGTGTGAGGAGCTGCAGGCAGACAGTCCTGGCCCATGACTAAAGAGCAGGCTCTCTCTTGTCTTAGGCTTTCCAGAGTCATCATTGTTGTCTTCTCTCTATTTCTCTTAGGAGTGTTTCAGGGCCCTTCGACCCTCCCGCTGTTTTTCATCATCAGTTATAGTCTAGTGAGGATGATGGGCCAGAGCCTGAGAAACGAAACTTAAATACTGGTTCTCACACCTTCCACTTGGGAGGCTGCATAGTACCTTTCCTTTTTATGAAGCTTGTTTTCTTCATTTCAAAGCTAGAAGTTAACTATCTACCTGATAGGATTGCGGTAAACAATAACTGGAGATAATATGTGTATATATAGTAGCTGACAATTTTTTGTTATTTTACTCTTGTCAGTTTTTCTGTCCTTGTTTAAATCCTTTTAAGCATACACTCTGAGAGCTCTAGTTGGTTCACTGAAAATTAATTACACTGCACACTCTCTCCTGAATCCAAGGAATAAATACTTCGGCATTTTCTTAGTTCTGTGCGCAGTTTCAGTTTGTTTCCTGATTCTGCCCCACAGGCTGTGATCAGTTTTCCGTCTCTCCCGTGAGTCCCTGTCTGTATTACAGTGCTATGGCCAGTGTATGCAGTGGATGCTGCCCCTCTTGCTTAGATTGCTCAGCAACTTTTCCCTGAAACTTTGGTGTTTGGGAGATGGAAAGGTATGTTGTGCTCCTGACATAGGAGCTGGATACTCACTTCCCTAGGCCCCATTCCCAGCCAGGAAGGCCACTTCCTCAGGGTTCAGAATAGGGTCGTTGTCTCAGATGTAAATCATATTGCAGCTCTAGGAAAGCAGCCATACTTTAAAGTCATTGATTGGATGTGGAAGGAAGGTATAGAAGTGGGGGGGAATGCACACTAATTTTACTTCTAAATCTTTATTTGTGCCATTTCATGTAAAGAGAATATACTAAAATATCAATCTTTCAGTAATAATCATAACAAAGATAGTGACCCTTTATTGACCTCAGGTGGCAGGAAGTTTGCTAATCACTTTAAATGTGTTAGCACAATTAATGCTTAAAATAGTTAATAAATGAAGCAATGCCATTGCTCCAGTCTGCAAATAAGGAAATATGCCTAAGATCACTTGATTTTTAAACTGTAAAACTTTGATTTGAAACAGGTCTGTCTGACTCTGATACTCATTCTCCTCACAGTTGTGATGAAAATGCTGAAGTTGTTTCCTCTATACTTTAAAAATTTCAAATCTATAACTTTGGTCATATTATTTATAAGTGAATAGACTCTTCCAGTTACTGAGTTTGGTAAATAAATTGTTAATTGACCTTTTATTGATGTCTCATAGTGACTTTACAGACTTCACAGATTTCCTAAAGAACAGCTTTAAGTGAAAGAAATTTCAAACATCTCAGAAGAATATACTGAAAAGTAGTACTTCCAAAGCTCAACACACTGACATAACATAAAATAAAAGAGAAACTAAGAAATTTTGATTGTAAAACCATAAAGAAATTGAAATCAGTTTCAAAGGGGCTGCAAGGGACTTAAAGGGTCCCACCAAGATTTTATTAGACCACAGTGATCTGCTTTGGAAGACTTTGAAGTTAAATACCCCTAAGAAACTTAAACATATGCATCTTAGAACCCAGAATAAAACTGCTTGGGGCTTCTAATCATCTCCTCTGAATTGCAAAAGAAAGTCACATTTGGACTCTGTACACGTGTATTGCTGAGAACAAACCACAGAGAACTGAGAAAGTGTTGAAACTTAAACCAGGTCTTTATGGAGAATAAAGAAGCTAGTCTTGTTTAGATAAAACATTATTACATCCTTAAAAAATGGCAACATGTATCTGGAAAGCATGGGCCAAAACCTAGACACCACAGCTTACTGGCTCTGTGGCCTTAGGTAAATTTCTTAAACCTCTTAGAATCCAGAAGTACACATCTTTAAAGCAGAGCACCAGTTTCTACCTTTGTAATATGAATAAAGATTAAGTGATATTTATAATGCCAAGCTCTTGGAATGATGATAAGCACACAGTGACTGTAAATCACTATTATTTTGAAATGTGCTTTTTCAGATTCAAAAATTCAGCAATAAAATCAGAACTTTTGGGATGTATCAGAGTCAGAATAAAACTCCCAAATGTCATTCTGCCTGATTTTATTCTTAGAATTTTTCCTGACTTAAGAATTATTTTTTATTCGAGCATAATACATCATAGAAAGGCTTTTAGTTTTTCAGTTCTTGCATTCTCTCCTTTATTTAGGAAATCAGCTCATATATTTTGAGATACAAAGTAATTTTTGTATTACAACGTCTTGCAATAGAAAGTTTGAAAATTTAGAACATACAGAAAAAAGTAGAAAATCTTATTCCCATTATTCCAAAATAACTCTTTTAAAATATTTTTGTGTGCTGTTCTTTTTGTTTATATATGTGTGCATGGTTAATTCTAAATATCTGATCAACCCCTAATAAGATATTTGATTAAGCAGTAACTATTAACCTAAAAGTAGTCATTCAGTGTCTTCTTTTTCCTTCCCATTTTCACAGTATAATTCAGGGATTATCTTTTAATCGACACAGTTACTGACAATGTAGGAGTACAGATTCGGCACATTCCTTGTAAGTTGTTCACTCCGTTCCTTAGGTTTTTATGGTGCTTCCATCAAAATGGGATTAACTTCTATTGACTCTCTTTGAAAATTTCATATAAAGTTTCTTTCCACAGGGATCCTGCGCAGCCCCCAGATTTCTGTTGACTCGGGGGCTCCTGAGTGTGTATCTTTGATCTGACCAGCCTTCCTCCTTTTGTGAACCAGCTCAGGTACTAGCAAAAAGCATGCATTTGCTTACAAGGCCTGATTCAACCTCCTTAAAACTTCTGTAAAGTCTACAAAATCTCTGAGGTCCTTGATTATATTTGGAAATTGCACAATTACTTTTTTCTGTTTCTTCTATGGTCTGTTCATACTTTACCTTCTTTTATTATTATATATGCAGATATTGAATCCCCCCCCACACACACACAAAAAAAAGGTTTTATCTGAGCCTTGAGCAGCACCTTAGGGAAACTTTTATTCAGACCAAGCTAGTAATTCATCTCTTTGTGGCCAAATGAAATCTTCCTTCTGAAATTATATTACAGACCCTTACCCTCCTGGTATCGGAATCAAGGCACTTTATAGGAAATGAAAAGGAGCAGCTGGGAGATCATAAATGCCAAGTTTAATTAAAAACTTTTCATTTTCTCATACTCCATATACATGATTGTGGATTCTGTGTAAATTGAGATGTTTCCAAATTACTTTACTCGGTAATGTCAGGGCAGGATTAGTTTCCACCTGCAAGTGTAGGTGCCAGCCCAATTACTGTTGTTCTGCCAGTGAGGATTATTAATCTACTGTATGATAGTTTGTACAAACTGGTTCAAAAATCTGATTTACATATAGGTTTCACAGTTATAGTCTTGTTTACTGAAAACACAACATATTTGGGAAATATGTCACAACACATAGAGTTTGGTTGTAACTTCACAAACAGAGCTCAATTTGTTCAAGCCCTAAATATTCAGTTTGTAGGATTCCAGTGTTGTAAGGGACCACAGAAGTCATCTCTTCCTCCTAGTGCCCCATGAGGGAAGTTGACATATTCATAGTCACAGATCTGGTAAATGGTAAAGCAGGCCTTGAACTCAGATCACCTAATGATGCTGTACTCCAGGTCAGTGTATACACCTCCAATCTGATTTGCTTTGATTGTGTACCTTTAATGTAAAGATTCTGGGAGTTATTATGGCCCTATTGCTTGTATATTACAGGCAGGCCAGGAAAATATATATGACTCCATTCTATACCAGAGCTTCACCGAGGGCTAGAGTAATGTTTTCTATGTGATTTGTATTAATGAGGCACAATTGCATTAAAAAAAAATAAAATGGTGATAATTGAAAAAGATTTTATGTTCTTGAAAGAAGTCATTCACATTTCCTTCATAATAAAGGGAACTATATGTCCTTAGTTACTGATAAAATTGTGTAATATGCATTGGAATAACCTTATAAGTGAGGCAGTTAAAAGGTGTGATCACTTTGATATTTCAGTTACTCAGCGCTATGCATGATCTTGTAAACCCTACTTATTAAGTGAACAGCATTCAGACACATTTATTTTATTTGGCCTTAACGTAGGGAAGGCAAAAATACTTTAATGATTTTTCTTGATGTTAAGAATTATACTTTAATTTACAGAGTAAATGTAAAGGGGGGCAAACACTTATTTTCTGTTTTCTTCCAAAATTGGATCTTCATGCAGTGAACCATAAACACTTGGAGTGTTTTGGTTGAAATTTGTATCTAACAGAATGCATGGTACCACTAGATTACTGTTACCTTTTTGGTAGACTTGACTGGTTTAGTTTTCAGGTCAGCTTGATTGATTTAGTTGTTAGATTCATTAGCTTTGAACTGTTTCTGTTGAGTTTCCTCTTTTCTTATCATGTCATTCCCTAATATAGCCCTCTGAAGAAAGTCCTAATCAATTTAGCATAGCAAAGAACATGAGTGATGAGAGGGGAAGGGAGTCACATGGCATTGCCTAATAGGGGTTCCTGCCTGTCTCTTGTCATCTCAGGTTTAGCCTCAGGGATAGTGCACATGTGATAAACAGGCACATATCCTACCATTGTTCTAAAACAATGCTTATCCCATGCATCCGGGGTACTTTCTTACAACTGTGACTTGGATTCCATATTCTGAAAAGAAGCCACATAATGTAGGGATTATGATTGACAGTGAGACCAAGCTGGAGCATTTGAATTCCAATTCTGTTGTATATTTGCCATTTGATTTGCACATGTTATTTAACCCCTTAGACCCAAAATAATAATTATACCAACTTCGTAGGGTTTTTATGAGAATTAAATGCAATAATCCATGCAAAATGCTTAGCACCTGCACACAGAATATGGTAAGGGCACAGTCACAGTGAGGGATCATGAGGATGAAGATGCTGCTGAGGAACTCCTCCTATCCCCAGCTTCCCCACCTGGAGCTCCTGCTCTTGATCCCAGAGAGCTTGTTGGGTAAAACCATCCTTCTGCTCTTAGAAACTGTCTGGCATGTCTCCTAAACTGAGAGTCCAGATCGAAAATAAAAGGGGGATGGAAGGAGAGAGAGGGATTATACTAAAGAGAGATTTATCAAGATCTAAAATAAGACTGCCTGTTTGAGTCTTGACATTTGTAAATATTTTTTACCCTACTTGTGAGAGTTACATTTCTCAAGGAATACTCTGGTGGGTGAGCATCTTAAGAATTACATCGAATGACCTTTCTACTTCTAAAGAAAAATGGTAGGGGGCAGGGAGAGGGGAGGAAAAACCTCTCCATTTGGCAATAGGACCGAAATGCTTAGTAACAACTAACTCACTGTGTCTCTTAGTCAAATTGAAAATACAGTTTATAAAGATTTGAAAGGCTTTAAAAGAATTACAAAGCTAAGTCTTAAAATTCTAGTTTTATGAGTATGTAAATTTTTTTTCCAAAAGGCACTCTTATTGCTTATAATCTCAACAAGACATAAAGTTATATGTCATTTACAAAGGTTATTTGAAAAAAGAAATATAAACTGGATTCAGCCAAATCAAGGTTTTGTTGTATATCATTTCTTGTATCATAATATTTGCCAGGAGGGAAGCCTGTAGATTTGTTAAATACTTACACATTCTTTGAGTAAACAGTCTGAAGCAGGCACTGTTAGATGCCTGAATGCAAAAATACATAATCCCTCAGGAAGTTTACTTTCTAGAGGGAGTAACACATACTGGTTCCACAGCACTCTGTGCAACCTTATTTTAGGGCACTTACATAATACTGTCGAGAACTATTTGTGTGTCTGTTGCACACTATGAACTGCATTTTTTAATGCAAGTTGGTGTATTTGTCTCGTTGTCCCTTAGAAGCTGGCAGAAAAGAGCTTAAAAATTTTTTGTTAAGTATCAAACTGTTCACTTGTAAGAATAAGAATTAAAAAGTCTTATGACAACATCTGCTTCTATCTAAAATGGAGTAACAGGACCAGATTTACCCTTCCTTATGAAACAACTAAAAAAATAAAAATAAAAGACAAAATATATGAAATAATAGTTCTCAAGACGTTGGGTATCAGACAATGAAGGGCAGTGATCCCTGAGATGAAGAAGAAATGAGACAAGCCCCAGGGTTGTCCCATGCCTCTGCCTGGGGGAAGTTCCTGGGCCTAGCTGGGAAGACAGAGCCTCCTTGGGCTCCGGCGGCCTCCCTGAGTGCGGGAGAGGGAGCTGGGGGCATGGGGAGCCCACACCATCTCCTGGAAGCTGCAGGCTTCTAGGGCACAGGCCACAGTGCATGGAGAGAGAGGACTCAGGCAGTCTGCAGAGGAGTCCCCTCAAGTTTGGGCAGAATTCTGGTCAGTATTTTGTGTAAGAATTACCTGGGACTAGGGCAAGAACTACCCAAAAAGATTAGAGAAAATAGTACCTACTTCTCATACAGGGTCTGGAATAGCACTCTTTCTGCCGGTCAGAGTAGAATCTCATAATTCATGTGGCATCAGGTAAAAGAGCTCAAAGGAGTCTTGCCTCAACAGGAAGGTAAACTAGTCCTAGATTAAATCATGCTCTGCTTCTTCCTTATTACCAGGCTTAAGAAACGAGACCCAAAAGCAGAGGATCTGAACAGACGCTTCTCCAAAGAAGAAATTCATATGGCCAACAGACACATGAAAAGATGCTCCACATCGCTAATCATCAGGGAAATGCAAATTAAAACCACAGTGAGATATCACCTCACAGCAGTTAGGATGGCCACCATCCAAAAGACTAGGAACAACAAATGTTGGTGAGGATGCAGAGAAAGGGGAACCCTCCTACACTGCTGGTGGGAATGTAAGTTAGTTCAAAGTGGAAAGCAGTATGGAGGTTCTTCAAAAAACTAAAAATAGAAATACCATTTGACCCAGGAATTCCCCTCCTAGGAATTTACCAAAAGGAAACAAGATCTCAGATTCAAAAAGACATATGCACCCCTGTGTTTATCACAGCACTATTTATAATAGCTAAGATATGAAAGCAACCTGTGTCCATCAGTAAATGAAGGATATCAAAAAGGTGGTACATATACACAATGGAATATTATTCAGCCATAAGAAGAAAACAAATCCTACCATTTGCAATAGCATGAATGGAGCTAGAGGGTATTATGCTCAGTGAAATAAGCCAGGTGGAGAAAGACAAGTACCAAATGATTTCACGCATCTTTGAAGTATAACAACAAAGCAGACACTGAAGGAAAAAAACATCAGCAGACTCACAGAACCCAAGAATGGACTAGTGGTTGCCAAAGGGAAAGAGGTTGGGGAGGGTGGGTGAGAAAGGAGGGAGAGGGGATTAAGGGACCTTATGATTAGCACACATAATATAAGGGGGGCACAGGGAAAGCTGTATAGCACAGAGAAGACAAATAGTGACTATAACATCTTACTATGCATATGGACAGTGACTGTAATGGGGTATTTTGTGGGAACTTGTAATGGGGGGATTGTTGTAACCTCAGTGTTGCTCACGTGAAACTTTCATAAGATTATATATTAATAATGACTTAATAAAAAACAAAATGAGACCCAAAAGAATCACAGTGCTAACCTCATCTCAGTTAAAGCTCAAAGTAAAATTTACAATGGTGTGATGGACAGACCATAATGTGACTTCCATGATCCTCTCCTCCTAGTGTTCATGCCTTTGTGGAATTCCCTCCCTTTGTATGCAGGAAGTCAGTCAGTCTGTCATACAACCATACGAGAGTGAATTCTTTCTACTACCTGAAATGCTTGAAGCAGATTTTTCCTGGGCCCCAATGAAAATGCAGTTCAGGTGAAAACTTGAGTGCAACCTTGTTCTGTGCTAAGCAGACTGCCCAGCTAAGCCATGCCTGGGTTTCTAATCCACAGAAACAAAAAGAATATAAATTTGGGCTACTTTAGGCTGCCAAGTCTGTGGTACTTTCTTTGGCAGCATAGCAAACTAATACTTTAGACATACGAACATTACTACCAGGTTATAAAAAAGCAGGAAAATGACTCCCCTAATGGGGATAAAAATCAAACCAAAACTGACCGAGGAACAACAGATAATGGAATTGATAGAGAAAGTTTAAAACAGCATTATGGCTATAGTCTTTATTTATGTTCAAGAAACTATTGTAAAGATTGAACATGGTAAATATAGACATGGAAGACATAAAAATGACCCACATTTAATTTCTAGGGGTGAAAACTATAATTTATTAGATGAAATAGATGGGATTAACAGCAGTTTAGATGTCACAGAAGAAAACATTAGTGAGCTTGAAAATACAGCAATAGAAAGTATTCATAATGAAAAGTAGAGAGAAGAAAAGGTGGAAAAAATAAAATGAGCAGAGCATTGCAGAGCTGTGGTGTGACTTCAGGTGACCTGACATTCATGTGATTTGAGTCCCTGAAGGAAGTTTCTTTCCATCAGTGGTGGCAAGAGTAGCCAATCTTTAGGCTGTTCTCTCTCTGGGTGTCAGAGAACCTTTCTCTATCCAAATTTGTAAATTTTCAATACCTTTTTATCTGGATCTAAGTCAGTTGGTTTCATTTAAAATGAAGCTGTAGTCATCCTGAATTGTTTCCAACAGCATGTTGATAGACTGTGAGTCTCTGTAACATACTTTCTGTCTGTGTGATGCTCTCGCATAGGTTCTGTCATGTGTGAAAGGGCTTCAGTAATTGCCTCAGTAAATTTTTTGTTGTCTGTCATCTATGCATCTTTTCTAACATTGGAGTGCCTTTGGGAAATTAACATTTTGAACCTATGTGGATTGGGTGGGTTGAACATCATCCTCAGCTTCACAGAAATTTCTAGACTGATCCAACCCCTGGCTATGGCAAAAGGTTCAGAAATAGCTTGTTCTTTTCCACTCCACACAAAGCTGAGGAGCTGCCACAGCTGCTTGGCTACTGTTGCTGCTCAGTATATAGTATCTCTTACCTGCCTCATCATGACAGTTCCAACATTTTTCCTGCCTACGTTCAGCGTTACTTCACAAGTACAATGAGATAATTCATTTCAAGTACTATAAATTTAAATATTATACTTATATGTTTATTTCCTTTTATGTTATTGACTTAACCTGGAGGATCTCTTATTCCTTTTCTAGAAAACAAAAAACTAATACTGACGCTTAGAATACTTAACCAGTAGTGAGCGTAAGAACCCAGATTTCAACTGAGATGCATTTTCTGTAAATATTGTCAGTTTTAATATCCCTATAATGTGAATATTGTTCTGCTTGGATTGGTCACACAGTTCTCTCAATGTTCTTTCATTTTTAGAGATCCTTTTTTCTCTCTCTGTGTCTCAGCTTCTTTGTATTCCTCTTCTCTAGTTTCTATTTCATTTATTGTCTCCTCCACCATATCCAACCTGCTTTTAATACCCTCCATCGTGTTCTTTAATAATTGGATCTCTGACCTGAATTCATTCCTGAGTTCTTGGATGTCTTTCCATACCTCCATTAGGATGTTGATGATTTTTATTTTGAACTCCCTTTCAGGAAGAGTCATGAGGACCATATCATTTAAATCTTTCTCGGGAGTTGTATTAACAATTTTACTCTGGACAAGGTTCCTTTGGCGTTTCATGTTTGTATATGGTGCCCTCTAGTGTCCAGAAGCTCTAATGTGGAGCTGCTGAGCCCCTGAAGCAATGTCAGGGGTCTCAGGGGAGTGGTACTGGTGCCTGGGGGTAAGAAAGAGCTGTTCCCCGCCTCCTGGCTGCTGTGCCTGTCTCCACTGCCTGAGCCAGTGGGCCAGTCACACAGGTATAAGTTTTTGTCCCAGAGCAGCGAGACATGGATCCTGCTTTCCACAAGCAGCCAGAATCCCAGTCTCCCCAGGAACCGCTACTGTAACCGCCTGTATCAACTCTCCAACCCAGCAGTCACGCGAGTCCCATGAAAGCACCAGGAAATGTAGGTCCGTGCTCCCAGAGCAGATCTCCAGAGCTAGGTATTCAGCAGTCCCAAGCCTTCCACTCCCTCCCTGCTCTGCTTGTCCTCCTCCCGCTGGTGAGCTGGGGTGGGGGAGGGGCTCATGTTCTGCAGAGCCACAGCTCCAGCACGTTACCCCATTTGCTGAGGTCTGCTCCTTTCTCCAGGTATGTGCAGTCTGATGCCGTCCTCTTTCCTGTTGCTCTCTCAGGATTAGTTGTGCCAATTAAATTTTCTAATTGTATCCAGTTTTAGGAGGAAGCCTCTGTCTCTCCTCTCACGCTGCCATCTTTAATCCCATTTCATATTGTCAGTTTTAATAGTTCTAGATTAGCAGTTCATAAATAGTTTAGCTTATCTCCATCTCATTTACAGACCTTCATAGACAAGTAATTATCAGTTTAGAGGTTAGTTTTATAATCTTGGATTTTCAAATTGTTGATATGCATCTATCTATATCTATGTATATATATCTTTATATATATATGTGTGTGTGTGCATGCATGTATAATACTACAATGTACTAACAAAATAATCTCAGTAGTTATTATGTACCTCTTTCTGTTCAAACTCCACATTTTACATTTGTAATAATCATGGGAAAAATACCTCCCCAGTCTAAACTAAGACATTCAAAAAAAAAAGAGAGAAAAAAATTTGATGCCACAGGAAGAGTATTGCATAAGATTTTACAAACTTTGGCTATACCAGTAATGTGATAAAGATGAGTTTCATCCTCTATATGCTGAGGAAAGTGTTTGGTTTGATCAGGTATTTTCCAAACCTTAAAACTGATGGCACTTTCATGTTCTTTAGTTTTGGGCTCAATTTTTTAAAATTTTGGTGTCATTAATATACAATTACATGAGCAACATTGTGGTTACTAGATTCCCCCCATTATCAAGTACCCCCCACATACCCCATTACAGTCACTGTCCATCAGTGTAGTAAGATACTACAGAGTCACTACTGCCTTCTCCGTGCTGTACTGCCTTCCCCATGACCCACCCCAACATTATGTGTGCTAAACGTAATCCCCCTTATTCCCCTTCTCCCTCCCTACACCATTGCCCCCACCCCACCCCCACACACAGTCCTTTCCCTTTGGCAACTGTTAGTCCATTCTTGGGTTCTGTGATTCTGCTGCTGTTTTGTTCCCTCAGTTTTTTCCTTGTTTTTATACTCCACAGATGAGTGAAATCAACTGGTACTTGTCTTTCTCCATCTGGCTTATTTCACTGAGCATAATACCCTCTAGCTCAATCCATGTTGTTGTAAATGGTAGGATTTGTTTTCTTCTTATGGCTGAATAATATTCCATTGTATATATGTACTATATGTACCACATCTTCTTTATCCATTCATCTACTGATGGACACTTAGGTTGCTTCCATATCTTGGCTATTGTAAATAGTGCTGTAATAAACATAGGGGTGCATATGTCTTTTTGAAACTGGGATCCTACATTCTTAGGGTAAATTCCTAGCAGTTGGAATTCCTAGGTCAAATGGTATTTCAATTTTTAGTTTTTTGAGGAACTTCCATACTGCTTTCCACAATGGTTGAACTAGTTTACATACTCATCTACAGTGTAGGACAGTTCTCCTTACTCCACATCCTCACCAGCATTTGTTGTTCCTAGTCCTTTGGATGTTGATCATGCTAACTGGTGTGATCATGCTAACTGGAAGTGATATCTCATTGTGTTTTTAATTTGAATTTCCCTGATAATTAGCGATGTGTAGCATCTTTTCATGTGCCTGTTGGCCATCTGAATTTCTTCTTTGGAGAAGTGTCTGTTCATATACTCTCCCCATTATTAATAAGGTCATTTGCTGTTTGGGTGTTGAGGTGAGTTCTTATATATATTTTGGATGTTAACCTCTTGTCATATATGTCATTTGCAAATATATTCTCCCATACTTTAGGATGCCTTTTTGTTCTACTGATGGTGTCCTATGCTATACAGAAGCTTTCTAGCATGATGTGTTTCCATTTGTTCATTTTTTTTAATTTTGTTTTCCTTGCCCCAGGAGATATATTCAGGAAAAAGTTGTGCATGTTTATATTCAAGAGATTTTTGCCTATGTTATGTTCTAAGAGTTTTATAGTTTCTTGATTTTCATTCAGGTCTTTGATTCATTTTGAGTTTACTTTTGTGTATGGGGTTAGACAATAATCCAGTTTCATTCTCTTGCATGTAGCTGTCCAGTTTTGCCAACACTAACTGTTGAAGAGGCTGTCACTTCCCCATTGTAAAGCCATGGCTCCTTTATCATATATCAATTGACCATATATGCTTAGGATTATATCTGGGCTCTCTAGTCTGTTCCATTGGTCTATGGATCTGTTCTTGTGCCTTGTGCCAGGACCAAATTGTCTTGATTACTGTGGCTTTGTAGTAGAGCTTGAAGTCAGGGAGCATAATCCCCCCCCTACTTTATTTTTCCTTCTCAGGATTGCTTTGGCTATTTGGGGTCTTCACTGGTTCCATATGAATTTTAGAACTATTTTTCTCTTGTTCGTTGAAGAAGCTGTTGGTATTTTGATAGGGATAGCATTGAATTTGTAGATTGCTTTATGTAGGATGGCCATTTTCACAATATTATTTCTTCGTATTCATGAGCATGAGATGTGTTTCCATTTCTTGGTATTCTCTTTAATTTCTCTCATGAGCGTCTTGTGGTTTTCAGAGTATAGGTCTTTCACTTCCTTGGTTAAGTTTATTCCTAGATATTTTATTCTTTTTGGTGCAATTGTGAGTGGAATTGTTTTCCTGCTTTCTCTTTCTGCTAGTTCATTGTTAGCATATAGGAATGCAACAGATTTCTGTGTATTAATATAGTATCCTGCAACTTTCCTGAATTCAGATATTAGATCTAGTAGTTTTAGAGTGGATTCTTTAGGGTTTTTTATGCACAATATCATGTCATCTGCAAACAGGGACAGTTTGACTTCTTCCTTGCCAACCTGGAAGCCTTTTATTTCTTTGTGTTGACTGATTGCCATGGCTAGGACCTTCAGAACTATGTTGAATAAAAGTGGGGAAGTGGGCATCCTTGTCTTGTTCCCAATCTTAAAGGAAAAGCTTTCAGCTTCTTGCTGTTAAGTATGATGTTAGCTGTGGGTTTGTCATATATGGCCCTTATTGTGTTAAGGTACTTGCCCTGTATACCCATTTTGTTGAGAGTTTTTATCATGAATGGATGTTGAATTTTCAGTACCTATGGATATGATCATGCAGTTCTTATCCTTTTTTTGTTAATGTGGTGGATGATGTTCCTTGATATTTGAATGTTGTACCATCCTTGGATCCCTGCGATGAATCCCAGTTCATCATGATGGATGATCTTTTTGATGTATTTTTGAATTCAGTTTGTTATTATTCTGTTGAGTATTTTTGCATCTATGTTCATCAGGGATATTGGTCTTTAATTTTCTTTTTTTGCGGTGTCTTTGCCTGGTTTTGGTGTTATAGCGATGCTGGCCTTTTAGAAAGAGTTTGGGAATATTCCCTCTTCTTCTACTTTTTGCAAAACTTTAAGGAGGATGGGTATTAGGTCTTCACTAAATGTTTGATAAAATTCAGTAGTGAAACCATCTGGTCCAGGTGTTTTGTTCTTAGGTAGTTTTTTGATTACCAGTTCAATTTCCTTTCTGGTAATTGTTTTGCTCATATTTTCTGTTTCTTCCTGGGTCACTCTTGGAAGGTTTTATTTTTCTAGAAAGTTGTCCATTTCATTGAGGTTATCCAATTTGTTAGCATATAATTTTCCATGGTATTCTCTAATAATTCTCTGTATTTCTGTGGTGTCCATAGTGATTTTTCTTTTCTCATTTTGGATTCTCTTTATATGTGTAGACTCTCTCTCTTTTTTTATAAGTCTGTTTTGGGGTTTATCTATTTTGTTTATTTTCTTGAAGAACCATCTCCTGCTTTCATTGTTTTTTTTTATTATTTTATTCTTCTGGATATTATTTATTTCTGCTCTAATATTTATTATGTCCCTCCTTCTATTAACTTTGGGCCTCATTTGTTCTTCTTTTTCTAGTTGTGTTAATTGTGAGTTTAGACTGTACCTTTGGGATTGTTTTTCTTTCCTGAGGGAGGCCTGTCTTGCAATGTACTTCTGTCTTAGTATGACATTTGCTGCATCCCACAGATTTTGCAGTTTTGAATTATTGTCATTTGTGTCCTTATATTGCTTGATCTCTGTTTTTATTTGGTCACTGATCCATTGATTATTTAGGGGCATGTTATTAAGCCTTCATGTGTTTGTGGGCTTTTTCATTTTCTTTGTGTAATTTATTTCTACTTTCATACCTTTATGATCTGAGAAGCTGGTTGGTACAATTTCAATCTTTCTGAATTTACTGAGGCTCTTTTCATGTCCTAGTAAATGATGTATTCTTGAAAGTGTCCCATGTGAACTTGAGAAGAATGTGTATGCTGCTGCTTTTGGATAGAGTGTTTTGTAGATGTTTGTTAGGTCCATCTGTTCTACTACATTGTTCTGTGCCTCTGTCTTATTTTCTGTCTGGTTCATCTGTCCTTTGGAGTGAGTGGTGTGTTGAAGTCTCCTAAAATGAATGCATTGCATTCCATTTCCCCCTTTAATTCTGTTAGTATTTGTTTCACATATGTAGGTGATCCTGTGTTGGGTATATAGTTATTTATAATTGTTACATCCTCTTGTTGGACTGACCCCTTTATTATTATGTAATGTCCTTTGTCTCTTGTTACTTTCTTTGTTTTGAAGTCTATTTTGTCTGATACAAGTACTGGAATTCCTGCTTTTTTCTCCCTATTAGTTGCATGAAATATCTTTTTCCATCCCTTTACTTTCAGTCTGTGTATGTCTTTGGGTTTGAAGTGAGTCACTTGTAGGCAGCATGTAGACATATCATTTTTTTATCCATTCAGTGACTCTATGTTTTTTGATTGGTGTATTCAGACCATTTACATTTAGAGTAATTATTGGCAGGTATGTACTTATTGCCATTGCAGGCTTTGAATGTGTGGTTACCAAAGGTTCAAGAGTAATTCCCTTGCTATCTAACAGTCTCATTTAACTCACTTAGTATGCTATTAGAAACACAACCTAAATGTTCTTTTTTCTTTTTTTCCTCTTTTTTCTTCCTACTCTATTCTTCATATGTTCTATACATATTCTGTACTCTTTGTTTATCCCTTGATTGACTTTTGGTGTAGCTGATTTGATTTTGCTTCTGCTTAGTAATTGTTCTACTTTGTTGTGGTTTTATTTCCCCTGGTGACAGCTATTTAGCCTTAGAAATACTTCCATCTATAGAAGTCCCTCCAAAATGTATTGCTGTAGAGGTGGTTTGTGGGAGGTAAATTCTCTCAGCTTTTGTTTATCTCATAATTGTTTAGGCCCTCCTTCAAATTTAAATGATAATCTTGCTGGGTGGAGTATTCTTGGTTCGAGGCCCTTCTGCTTCATTGCATTAAAATATATTATGCCAGTCCCTTTTGGCCTATAAACTTTCTGTTGAGAAATCTGATGATAGCCTGATGGGTTTCCCTTTCTATGTGATCTTTTTTCCTTTCTCTCTAACTGCTTTTAAAAGTCTGTCTTTATCTTTGATCTTTGCTATTTTAAGTATTATATGTCTTGATGTTGTCTTCCTTGGGTCCCTTGTGTTGGGAGATCTGTGCACCTCCATGGCCTGAGAGACTATCTGCTTCCCCAGATTGGGGAAGTTTTCTGCAATTACCTCCTCAATGACTTTCTATCCCTTTTTCTCTCCTTCTTCTCGTATCCCTATAATGTGATATTGTTCCATTTGGATTGGTCACACAATTCTCTCAATATTCTTTCATTCTTAGAGATCGTTTTTTCTCTTTGTGCCTCAGCTTCTTTGTATTCCTCTTCTCTAATTTCTATTCCATTTACCATCTCTTCTACTGCATCTAATCTGCTTTTAAATCCCTCCATTGTATGTTTCATTTCAGATATGGAATTTCTTAATGATTGAATCTCTATCCTAAATTTGTCCCTGAGTTCTTGAATATTTTTCTGTATGTCTATGAACATGTTTATGATTTTTATTTTGATTTCTCTTCCAGGAAGATTGGTGAGTTCAGTTCCATTTGGCCCTTTTTCTGGGGTTTGTGAGATTTTTATCTGAACCAGGTTTCTTTGACATTTCATATTCCTATGTTGCACCCTCTAGTGCCCAGGTGGTCTAGTTTCTGGAACTGCTCATCCCCTGGAATGGGGTTGGGGGTTGCAGGGGAGCAGCACTAGTGCCTGGGGGAAGGAAAATGCTGTTTTCTGTTTCCTAGCTGCAGTGCCTATCTCCACTGTCAGAGCCAGTGGACTGAGTACCCAGGTGTAAGCCTATGTGCTTTGTGTCTGTATCTTTCATAGGCGGGGCCTCCCTCTGGCTGGCCTGATCCCAGGGCAAGGACTGATGGTTTGCAAGCTGGTGCTGGTAGTCCAGGAGGAAGGCACAGCAGGCTGCATATCACACTGGGGGGCCTCAAAACTGAGTAGCCACCTATGGGGATGGAGTGCGTGAAGCTCATGAAAGTTCCCAACCTGCTGGGCAGAGTGCTACAAGACAACCTTTTCCACCTGTCCCTTCTCCCAAACAGCAGGCTCCATGCAAAGCCCACCCCTTCAGCAGCCCTCTCGCTGCAAGGAAGCCTCTCAGACCGCCTACCTTTCCTTTGTCCCAGAGCAGCCAGATGTGGATCCCTGTCCTCCACAAATGGCTGGAATCTCAGTCTCTTAATTATTCTGTCTGTCTTTTCTTTCCAACCCCACTAATCTCCAGAGCACCATGCAATGTAGGTTTGTACTTGCAAAGCAGATCTCTAGGGCTGGGTGTTCAGCATTCCTAGGCCTCCACTCGCTCTGTTTCTCTTCCTCCTGCCAGTGAGCTGGGGTTGGGGATGGGCTTGGGTCCCGCTGGATGAAGGCTTTGGTACATTACCCTGTTTCATGAGGTCTGTTGTGTTCTCTAGGTGATTGCAGTCTGCTGCAGCCTTCTTTCCTGTTGCTTTTTAAGGATTAGTTGTATGAACAATATTTTCATATTATATGTGGTTTTTGAAGGAGTTCTCTGTCTCACCTCTCAGGCTGTCATCTTGAACCTTAAAAAAAATTGGGGGCTCATTTTTAAACACATTTTTTCCTGAAAGTTGCTTTTGAAAGTGCATGACTATGAGATTAAATCTACCAACATTTATGCTGTCTTTGCTGGTGTATGTAGTGCTTATATTTTCTTTCAAACACTGGAAAAAGAAAGTAAAACAACTAAAAGCAAGCAGTAGCAAACAATGGTTTTTAATTATGTTACCCCAGATAAACAGATTTGCAAATGTGAAACCTTGGAAAATGTACACTGTATTGAATAAGAACATTTCCAGGAAAGGAGTGTTCTCTGAAAATGAATATAAGAACTGACTGGACAATGCAGTATTTAGCAGTGACTTATATATAGCTGTGTTTCCTATTGATCTATTCTGGAAGCAAAATCAATATTAGTCATTATTTAATGTTATTTTATAGACTAGCAAACTTTAATTATAGATTTGCATTTAAAAATTAATTTCTCAAATAAGCTTTATCAAAAATTTTTTATTTCCTATTAGAAAAGTAAACATTGACTAAGCAAACAAATAAATGAAATTAGATACTTGGTTATGAATGAAAATTAACCAATTATTTTAAAAAAGTTTTGTTAGATTATTTTCTTTGACTAGATATTATCTACTTTGTAGTGTTTGGTTGACCTCGAATTTGGAATATTTGGAAGATCATCTTTATGCTTCTCTTAGTGTAATCTGAATTGACTAAATGTGGAATTCATACATTTCTCACTCAAGGAACAATCCAGTATCAGTATCAGCTATGAAGAGGAATGAGCTATAACCATATGCAAAGCGAACATCAGTACTTTTAGAAACTTCTTGTAGAGACAATAATATAATGAATTATTTAATTTTCCACACTAGTTTTGCTCTTCCAAATGTTTGCACTATTCCCACTGAAATTAATGATCTGGTAAGGAAAATTTGCACTTAAGGAACCAAGTGTCAGAGGACTAAAGGTAAAGGCAAACTTTGGATCAAACTGTCTTCAGTCATAGTGAAATGCAATATTGGAACAAAGGATCTGTTGTGAGTCAATGACTGATAAAATTATTCTGAATAACCATCATGAGGAATCCAGAAATTTCATGGTCCCAACAGCCAAGAGATGTAAACATTGTGCAAAATGCGAGTATGAAAGAAAGAAAGGGGGAATTAAAGGATTTTTAAATTTTGCTTTTACTTTGATTTTTAAGGGTCTTATGTTTTTAATGTTTATGCCTGAACACTCAACATTTAGTTTTCAGAGTAGAGAATCATTGCTAAGTCTTTCTCCATTACCTAATGAATTCAGTGCATATTTATTAAACACAGAATGTTTGGTACATTTTAACTTGGGTTAGATAAAAGATGAATCCTGTGGATCTAAGGAGAGAGCTGAGGATGTTTCCTAAGTACCCCTGATAGCATTTAAAAGTTACAGTAAGATATGAATTTTAGAACTATTTGCTTTAGTTTGTTGAAGAATGCTTTTGGTATTTTGATAGGGATAGCATTGGATCTGGAGATTGCTTTAGGCAGGATGGCCATTTTGACAATATTAACTCTTCCTATCCATGAGCACAAGATGTGTTTCTATTTATAGGTATCTTCTTTAATTTCTCTCTTGAGTGTCTTGCAGTTTTCAGAGTATAGTTCTTTCACTTCCTTGGTTAGTTTTATTCCTAGGTATTTTATTGTTTTTGATGCAATTGTGAATGGGATTGTTTTCCTGATTTCTGTTTCTGTTATTTCACTGTTTGTGTATAGGAAGGCAACAGATTTCTGTGTATTAATTTAGTATCCTGCAACTTTGCTGAATTCAGATATTAAATCTAGTAGTTTTGGAGTAGATTGTTTAGAAGAAATTCAGATGGCTAACAGGCACGTGAAAATATGCTCTGCATTGCCAATTATCAGGGAAATGCAAATTAAAACCACAATGAAATATCACCTACCTCACACCAGTTACGATGGCCAACATAGAATGGACTAGAACAACAATTGCTGGTGAGGATGCAGAGAAAGGGGGACCCTCCCACACTGCTGGTGGGAATACCTATGTTTATCACAGCACTATTTACAATAGCCAAGATATGGAAGCAACCTAAGTGTTCATCAGTAGATGAATGAATGAAGAATAATTGGTACATATACACAATGTTACACTATTCATCCATAAGAAAGAAACAAATCCTACGATTTGCAACAACATGGACGGAGCTAGAGGGTATTATGCTCAGTGAAATAAGTCAGGCAGAGAAAGACAAATAGCAAATGATTTCCCTCATTTGTGGTGTATAACAATGAAGCAAAACTGAAGGAACAAAATAGCAGCAGACTCATAGACTTCAAGAAGGGACTAGTGGTTACCATAGGGAAGGGGTGGTGGAAGGCAAGTGGGGAGGGAGGGAGAAAGGGATTGTGGGGTATCATGATTGGTTCACATGATGTGTGGGGGTTCATGGGGAAGACTGTAGATCAGAGAAGAGAAATAGGGACTCTGTGGCATCTTACTACACTGATGGACAGTGACTGCAATGGGGTAGTGGGGGTGGGACTTGATAATAAGGGTGAATGTAATAACCATATTGTTTTTCTTGTAAAACCTTTATAAGAGTGTATATTAATGATATCTTAATAAAAAAGTTACATTAAGATAATGAGACTGCAGTTTTATGGTAGGAAAATGTAAATTCCCTTAAGACAGGACTCGTCACACAATAATACTCCCTTTCAGTTAGGCCTTTGAATAACTTCTATATGCATGTATAATAGGATTCTGGGACTTGATAATGTAAAATATCTAGTTTTAAATATATATAGGCATCTGTAATAGAAAATAATCCAGTGTTCTTTCAGCAATTGAAGAGGTAAGACATGCACATCACTGAGCATTTTGTTGTGCAAAATGTTTCAGTGGTTAAATACATGAGTCAAATAATAACTTATAATGGAACTTTTGAAAAAATTAGAATTGTATGATACAAAATAGTACATTTCAAATTTATGTGAAGCAAAAGCCATATTTTAGAGGCAATATATGAAACCAATGACTATATTAGAAAGCATTAAGATTGAAAATTAATAAATAGCCCAGATGAAGTTATTGAGGTTAAATTCATATAACATAAACTTAATCACTTAAAAATGAACAGTTTAGTGGCATTCAGTATATTCTTGATGTTATGTAATCACTCCTCCAGCCGGTTCCAAATCATTTTCATTCCCCTTAAAGAAACCCTGTTCCCATTAATAAGTTACTTCCCATTCTCCCCTCCACCCAGGCCCTAGGAACTTCCAATCTACTTCTTCTGTCTCAGTGGATTTGCTTATTCTGGATATTCAATATAAATGTCATGATAAAATATGTCATCTTTTCTATCGAATTAAATTATTTTTACAAGAATAATATAGTATAATAAACCCAAAGAAATTAGAAGAAAGAAGACAATAAAACTGAAGACTGAAATTGATGTTATTGAAATCAACGTCACTTAAAAAAATTCAAACTGATAAAATAAAGATGGGTGGGGAGAGAAACAACAGATAAATAATGTTTGTAATTAATTACTGTGCAATAAAAATTAAAAAGGTAAAACTTAGTAAGAGTATAAAAATTTTTATGGTAAACAAATGAGACATACATGAGAAGATACTGAATCTCACAATACCAAGAGAAGTGAAATTAAGACCACTTTAAGAAGCTTTTCAATAAGTAAAAACAGACACCTGCCTTTGCTAGTCAGTGTTTAAATTGGTTCCACCAGTTTAGAAAATACTTTGGCATTATTGTGTAGAATTAAACATGCATATTTCTTACTTTCTGTTCCTTCCTTTACTAGAAATATACCATAAATTTACTGTCACCTGTCATATTTAATGCCCTGAAAAATATACAAAAATGTTCAAAGCCACACTGGATATAAGAAAAAAATGGGAATAGAAAAGAAAAACATGGAAACAATCCCTCTGTATATAGTCACACACATAGCACTGCAAATATATGAGAGACACACATATAGGAAATGATTGTGGAAACATAATCTTAAGTGAAAATCATGTCAGAAAAGACTGCACACAGCATGGGATCATACAATAGAGATACATACGTTTTTTTAAAGATGGTGCACAGTTGTCTATGGTGAGTTTCACGGTCGTGATCATCTCTGGAGTTGCAGGCAAAGGGAGGAAGACCCAGCGGTGGCTTAAGGCTTAAGTGTAGTGTTTTCCTAGGTTGTGAGTCCATGAATTTTAATTTTTCTATTATAATTCATACTGTACCTATCAGTATGTGTTATGATGTACCCAATTTTAAATATTTTAAATATAAAGTGATAACAATAATATGCATTAGCATCAAGATAATGGGGGAAATTATTTTATAGTATTAGTACGTGACCAGTAAATGTTAGCTCATACTGTCACTTGTATGTATAGTTCTAGCATGTATTTATCTCTAAATCACGTTGGTAGCACTATTGTAGAAATAATATTGTACCAATTTTTACATGCATATAAATACATAAAATATAATAAAAATATATAGAAGATGAACAGTATTTTAAAATTAATAATTTTATATATTAATGGCACATAATACTGGTAAGTGTAAATTTATATTTTTAATGGTTCCCTAGGTACTTCAGGACATTTTTACTTAACTTCTTTATAAAGAAGTTACATATTTATTGTTTTCATTTCATAATGTAGCTGACAAAAACTCATTTTAGGACAAAGAGAAGCATCAACCCTTCTTTGTTTGCTTTCATTTGTATTATTAAAAAATTCGTTTAATGTGTAGTTTCTTTGTAAAATTATTTTAAAGCTTATTTTCTATTTTTTGGAGAATTTATTTTGTTAAACCTGTAAAAGGATCCATAAATCTATATAATGGTTTACAGTGTATAGCAATATACTAAAAATATGTGACAGTGTGAGGACACCCATACCTTCAGCAATGACCATTCTTCCTGAAGCTAATGGGATGTGTATTCATTTGATACCTGACTTCAAGTTTCATTGAGAATATTATATGCCATTTGATTGATTAAATGTTCATTTGATTTCAAGTGTCAGTTAGAATATTATTAAATGTCAGCACAACTTTCATATTTTAAATTTGGATGAAAAATTGAAATTCTAATATTTTCTTCCTGTCCCAAATGATGGTTTTACACATCCTTACTTTGGGTTCATTAACTTCATAAGTGAGGAAGCTTGGCTGGCCATCTAACATCCAATTCTCAGTAATGATAGCTTTTATTTAGGGGGATCACCTGTTATTCTTTTTAAATTTCAATAGCCAGCTGTATAGAATCCACTTGGTTAAAGTATTTATTTACTCAACAGCTATTCATCAAACCTGTGTTTCAGGCAATGTGTTGGGATATAAAGAGGGAGCAGACATAATCTCTGATCTCAAGAAGCTTTCAGCCTGGTTGGGAAGGCACATCAGTTATAGAATGTAATGCAGTTTGCTAAGTAGCATTTCAGAGATAGTCCCATAATGCTATGAAACTGACACCCTGACAAGGTGAGGTCATAGGGTGCTAATATTACCTCCATTATATAGACAAGAACACTGAGAGGTTGTGGGAATCACACAGACCACGATACTGTCCAATGACTGTCCTAACCCTAGAGCCCCATTTCGTGGTTTCTGGTTTAGTGCTCCTCCTGCTGCTTGGTACTTAACTACATTGATTTCCTAAGCCTGAGCACATCTGGAAGAAATGTTCTACCTTTGTTTCAAAATCCTATACATTCTTTTCTTCATGAGGGTCTAAATGCGAAGTTTCATATTTAAAAAAATATCTTGAAATAAGAAAAGGAATAATTGTTGATAATCTGATGGATGCATTAAAAAAGAATTGCTTTGTATGTGACTTGTCTGTGACAAAATATTTCAAATTATCATCTTGAGCTAAGCTTCATGATCCCTTTCAAAATATGCCCGAGTCATCATAAAAAGCTAATAAGTTCAGATAATTAAGGTATCACGAGAAATCGCTTTTACACCAGCAGGGTAAAAAAACTTGTCAGGCCATTTTCTGTCTAACTTCCAATGGTACAGTGGGCATTGTCCATATTTTCCGCTACTGCATTACACACCAGTCAGGTCTATATAACCATAATTTCAGGAGCACCTGAGTTAGCCAGAATTTTTAAAAAGAACTGTTAATTACCTGAAATTGCAATAATTAATTAGCAAAGAAAGAGTATAGTAATGAAATTATCATAAAATTTAGAGAGCATGAAAAGCATTTCAGAAACATATTTTATAAATTAATTTGAAGTGTAGTGATGATTTCCTATTAAAACCTAAAGCTCTTCCAATTTGAGTGTAATCTTTTCTCATGAGCTACTGCTCTTTGGTCTGTATAAGAGAGATTTCACTGGAACTGGTTTAGTACTGAAATTTCCAAACTATCAATCTCTTCTTCATTTTCTCACATAATTTGGTTACATTCATAAAACATCTAAAATGTTAAGCTTGGGTTATTATGATCTAATGTGAAATAAATCACCACTGAAAAATTGTTTTTCAAAAATTTCCTGAGTTTTTACTGAAAGAAAGAATATGTAATAAGGGAAAATCCAAATGTCATCTTGCGTTATGTCGATTGGATTTAAATAAATTATTAGACCTCTCTGTTTCTTCCCCTATGTTGACTAGAGAAGAAGTTAGGAACTTAACTAAAACATCATTGAGGTCAACGATGTGATAGAAAAAGGTGGCTTTCTCTAGTCTGTTCAAGCTAAATTTTTCCTGTTTGGTTTCCACTTGTCCTTACACAGCCAAAGTATAAAATCTGAATTTCATCACATTTCCTGGGTACAAACTCATCTTGATACCGAACACACAGAGAAATGTCTGGGGGCTCATAGTGTCCTCTTGTTAGAGCAGAGAAACTTCAGAAGCCACTTCCTTTAACTGTTTTACATATGATTAGAGAAGTCGTCCCTAGGAAGTAACTTCTTAAAAAATCGCATTGAGGAGAGGTGGAGCCAGGATGGCGGCGTGAGTAGAGCAGTGGAAATCTCCTCCCAAAAACACATAGAGCTATGAAAATATACCAAAGAAAAATCTTCCTAAAATAGAGACCACAGGACACAGGACAACATCCAGACCACATCCACACCTGCAAGAACCCAGCGCCTTGCGAAAGGGGGTAAGATACAAGCCCCGGCCCGGCGGGACCCGAGCGCCCCTCTCCCCGGCTCCCGGCGGGTGGAAAGAATCCGGAGCGGTTTTTTTTGGCAAGTGCTTTTTGGAAGCCTTAAAGGGACAGGCCCCCGTTGCTAGGGAGGCAGGGTGGTGGGACCGGTGAGCAGGTGCCTGGGACCGGCACCTGAGGACAAAGAATATCCCATGTTTCTCCCTGCGGGACCGGGGGGCGGGTGCCTGAGACCGGCACTTGAGGACAGAGGAAATCGCGCGTTTTTCCCCTTTTTTTTTCCTCTTTTTTTGCGAGTGCTTTTTGGAAGCCTAAAAGGGACAGGGACCCCGGTGCTAAGGAGGCAGGGCAGCGGGACTGGTGAGCGGGTGCCTGGGACTGGTGCCTGAGGACAAAGAATATTGCGCGTTTTTCCCTGTGGAACTGGTGGGCGGGTGCCTGAGACAGGCACCTGAGGATGGGGGAAATCGCGCGTTTTTCCCCTTTTTTTCTCTCTTTTTGGCGAGGGCTTTTTGGAAGCCTTAAAGGGACAGGGACCCCGGTGCTAGGGAGGCAGGGCGGCGGGACTGGTGAGCGGGTGCCTGGGACCAGCGCCTGAGGACAAAGAATATCGAGCGTTCCTTCCCTGTGGGACCGGTGGGTGGGTGCTTTTTGGAAGCCTTGAAAGGACAGGGAACCTGCTGCTAGGGAGACAGGGCAGCAGGACCAGTGAGCGGGTGCCTGGGACCGGCACCTGAGGACAAAAAAAAAAAAAAAAAATCGCGTGTTTTTTCCTTTTTTTTTCCTTTCTATTCCCTCTCTCATTGCTGCTGTTGTTGTTTTGGTTTGGAGAGTGCTTTTTGGAAGTCTTAAAGGGGCAGGACAGGTCACTTAGACCAGAGGCAGGGAATCTGGGGATCTCTGGGCACTCTAACCCCCTGGGCAGCAGGGAGCACAGAGGCCCCTTACAGAGATAAATAGCCTCCCGGCTGCTCCCCCTCCAACGGGGCTCCACCATTTTGGAGGAACAGCCCCAGCCAGGCCAAGCCCACAGCAACAGCGGAGATAAACCCCAAAGCAAGTGGGCAGGAAGCAGAAGCCCTGTCTGCGCACAGCTGCCCAGCACAAGCCACTAGAGGTCGCTATTCTCCAAGGAGAAGGCCACAAACCAACAAGAAGGGAAGCTCTTCCAGTGGTCACTCGTACCAGCTCTGCACACTATCTCTATCACCATGAAAAGGCAAAACTACAGGCAGACAAAGATAACAGAGACAACACCTGAGAGGGAGACAGACCTAACCAGTCCTCCTGAAAAAGAATTCAAAATAAAAGTCATGAACATGCTGACGGAGATGCAGAGAAAAATGCAAGAGCAACGGGATGAGATGCAGAGAAAAATGCAAGAGCAGTGGGATGAGATGCAGAGAAAAATGCAAGAGCAGTGGGATGAAGTCCGGAAGGAGATCACAGATGTCAGGAAGGAGATCACAGAAGTGAAACAATCCCTGGAAGGATTTATAAGCAGAATGGATAAGATGCAAGAGGCCATTGAAGGAATAGAAGCCAGAGAACAGGAACGTATAGAAGCTGACATAGAGAGAGATAAAAGGATCTTCAGGAATGAAACAACACTAAGAGAAATATGTGACCAATACAAAAGGAATAATATTCGTATTATAGGGATACCAGAAGAGGAAGAAAGAGGAAAAGGGATAGAAAGTCTCTTTGAAGAAATAATTGCTGAAAACTTCCCCAAACTGGGGGAGGAAATAATCGAACAGACCATGGAATTACACAGAACTCCCAACAGAAAGGATCCAAGGAGGACAACACCAAGACACATAGTAATTAAAATGGCAAGGATCAAGGACAAGGAAAGAGTTTTAAAGGCAGCTAGAGAGAAAAAGGTCACCTATAAAGGAAAACCCATCAGGCTAACATCAGACTTCTCAACAGAAACCCTACAGGCCAGAAGAGAATGGCATGATATACTTAATGCAATGAAACAGAAGGGCCTTGAAGCAAGGATACTGTATCCAGCACGACTATCATTTAAATATGATGGCGGGATTAAACAATTCCCAGACAAGCAAAAGCTGAGGGAATTTGCTTCCCACAAACCACCTCTACAGGGCATCCTACAGGGACTGCTCTAGATGGGAGCACCCCTAAAAAGAGCACAGAACAAAACACACAACATATGAAGAATGGAGGAGGAGGAATAAGAAGGGAGAGAAGAAAAGAATCTCCAGACAGTGTATATAACAGCTCAATAAGCGAGCTAAGTTAGGCAGTAAGATACTAAAGAAGCTAACCTTGAACCTTTGGTAACCACGAATCTAAAGCCTGCAATGGCAATAAGTACATATCTCTCAATAGTCACCCTAAATGTAAATGGACTTAATGCACCAATCAAAAGACATAGAGTAATAGAATGGATAAAAAAGCAAGACCCATCTATATGCTGCTTACAAGGAACTCACCTTAAACCCAAAGATAAGCATAGACTAAAAGTCAAGGGATGGAAAAACATATTTCAGGCAAACAACAGTGAGAAGAAAGCAGGGGTTGCAGTACTAATATCAGACAAAATAGACTTCAAAACAAGGAAAGTAACAAGAGATAAAGAAGGATACTACATAATGATAAAGGGCTCAGTCCAACAAGAGGATATAACCATTCTAAATATATATGCACCCAATACAGGAGCACCAGCATATGTGAAGCAAATACTAACAGAACTAAAGAGGGAAATAGACTGCAATGCATTCATTGTAGGAGACTTCAACACACCACTCACCCCAAAGGATAGATCCACCGGGCAGAAAATAAGTAAAGACACACAGGCACTGAACAACACACTAGAACAGATGGACCTAATAGACATCTATAGAACTCTACATCCAAAAGCCACAGGATATACATTCTTCTCAAGTGCACATGGAACATTCTCCAGAATAGACCACATACTAGCTCACAAAAAGAGCCTCAGTAAATTCCAAAATATTGAAATTCTACCAACCAATTTTTCAGACCACAAAGGTATGAAAGTAGAAATAAATTCTACAAAGAAAACAAAAAGGCTCACAAACACATGGAGGCTTAACAACACGCTACTAAATAATCAATGGATCAATGAACAAATCAAAATAGAGATCAAGGAATATATAGAAACAAATGACAACAACAACACTAAGCCCCAACTTCTGTGGGATGCAGCAAAAGCAGTCTTAAGAGGAAAGTATATTGCAATCCAGGCACACTTGAAGAAGGAAGAACAATCCCAAATGAATAGTCTAACATCACAATTATTAAAACTGGAAAAAGAAAAACAAATGAGGCCTAAAGTCAGCAGAAGGAGGGACATAATAAAGATCAGAGAAGAAATAAACAAAATTGAGAAGAATAAAACAATAGCAAAAAATCAACGAAACCAAGAGCTGGTTCTTTGAGAAAATAAACAAAATAGATAAGCCTCTAGCCCAACTTATTAAGAGAAAAAGAGAGTCAACACAAATCAACATAATCAGAAATGAGAATGGAAAAATCACGACAGACTCCACAGAAATACAAAGAATTATTAAAGACTACTATGAAAACCTATATGCCAACAAGCTGGAAAACCTAGAAGAAATGGACAACTTCCTAGAAAAATACAACCTCTCAAGACTGACCAAGGAAGAAACACAAAAGTTAAACAAACCAATTACAAGCAAAGAAATTGAAACAGTAATCAAAAAACTACCCAAGAACAAAACCCCGGGGCCGGACGGATTTACCTCGGAATTTTATCAGACACACAGAGAAGACATAATACCCATTCACCTTGAAGTGTTCCACAAAATAGAAGAAGAGGGAATACTCCCAAACTCATTCTATGAGGCCAACATCACCCTAATACCAAAACCAGGCAAAGACCCCACCAAAAAAGAAAATTACAGACCAATATCCCTGATGAATGTAGATGCAAAAATACTCTATAAAATATTAGCAAACAGAATTCAACAGTATATCAAAAGGATCATACACCATGACCAAGTGGGGTTCATCCCAGGGATGCAAGGATGGTACAACATTCGAAAATCCATCAACATCATCCACCACATCAACAAAAAGAAAGACAAAAACCACATGATCATCTCCATAGATGCTGAAAAAGCATTTGACAAAATTCAACATCCATTCATGATAAAAACTCTCAGCAAAATGGGAATAGAGGGCAAGTACCTCAACATAATAAAGGCCATATATGATAAACCCACAGCCAGCATTATATTGAACAGCGAGAAGCTGAAAGCATTTCCTCTGAGATCGGGAACCAGACAGGGATGCCCACTCTCCCCACTGTTATTTAACATAGTACTGGAGGTCCTAGCCATGGCAATCAGACAAAACAAAGAAATACAAGGAATCCAGATTGGTAAAGAAGAAGTTAAACTGTCACTATTTGCAGATGATATGATACTGTACATAAAAAACCCTAAAGACTCCACTCCAAAACTACTAGAACTGATATCGGAATACAGCAAAGTTGCAGGATACAAAATCAACACACAGAAATCTGTAGCTTTCCTATACACTAACAACGAATCAATAGAAAGAGAAATCAGGAAAACAATTCCATTCACCATTGCATCAAAAAGAATAAAATACCTAGGAATAAACCTAACCAAGGAAGTGAAAGACTTATACTCTGAAAACTACAAGTCACTCTTAAGAGAAATTAAAGGGGACACTAATAAATGGAAACTCATCCCATGCTCATGGCTAGGAAGAATTAATATCGTCAAAATGGCCATCCTGCCGAAAGCAATATACAAATTTGATGCAATCCCTCTCAAATTACCAGCAACATTCTTCAATGAATTGGAACAAATAATTCAAAAATTCATATGGAAACACCAAAGACCCCGAATAGCCAAAGCAATCCTGAAAAAGAAGAATAAAGTAGGGGGGATCTCACTCCCCAACTTCAAGCTCTACTACAAAGCCATAGTAATCAAGACAATTTGGTACTGGCACAAGAACAGAGCCACAGACCAGTGGAACAGATTAGAGACCCCAGAAATTAACCCAAACATATATGGTCAATTAATATTTGATAAAGGAGCCATGGACATACAATGGCAAAATGACAGTCTCTTCAACAGATGGTGCTGGCAAAACTGGACAGCTACATGTAGGAGAATGAAACTGGACCATTGTCTAACCCCATATACAAAGGTAAACTCAAAATGGATCAAAGACCTGAATGTAAGTCACGAAACCATTAAACTCTTGGAAAAAAACATAGGCAAAAACCTCTTAGACATAAACATGAGTGATCTCTTCTTGAACATATCTCCCCGGGCAAGGAAAACAACAGCAAAAATGAGCAAGTGGGACTACATTAAGCTGAAAAGCTTCTGTACAGCGAAAGACACCATCAATAGAACAAAAAGGAACCCTACAGTATGGGAGAATATATTTGAAAATGACAGATCTGATAAAGGCTTGACGTCCAGAATATATAAAGAGCTCACACGCCTCAACAAACAAAAAACAAATAACCCAATTAAAAAATGGGCAGAGGAACTGAACAGACAGTTCTCCAAAAAAGAAATACAGATGGCCAAGAGACACATGAAAAGATGCTCCACATCGCTAATTATCAGAGAAATGCAAATTAAAACTACAATGAGGTATCACCTCACACCAGTAAGGATAGCTGCCATCCAAAAGACAAACAACAACAAATGTTGGCGAGGCTGTGGAGAAAGGGGAACCCTCCTACACTGCTGGTGGGAATGTAAATTAGTTCAACCATTGTGGAAAGCAGTATGGAGGTGCGTCAAAATGCTCAAAACAGACCTACCATTTGACCCAGGAATTCCACTCCTAGGAATTTACCCTAAGAACGCAGCAATCAAGTTTGAGAAAGACAGATGCACTCCTATGTTTATCGCAGCACTATTTACAATAGCCAAGAATTGGAAGCAACCTAAATGTTCATCGGTAGATGAATGGATAAAGAAGATGTGGTACATATACACAATGGAATACTACTCAGCCATAAGAAGTGGAAAAATCCAACCATTTGCAGCAACATGGATGGAGCTGGAGAGTATTATGCTCAGTGAAATAAGCCAAGTGGAGAAAGAGAAATACCAAATGATTTCACTCATCTGAGGAGTATAAGAACAAAGGAAAAACTGAAGGAACAAAACAGCAGCGGAATTACAGAACCCAAAAATGGACTAACAGGTACCAAAGGGAAAGGAACTGGGGAGGATGGGTGGGCAGGGAGGGATAAGAGGGGGGAAGAAGAAGAGGGGTATTAAGATTAGCATGCATGGGGGGGAGGGAGAAAGGGGAGGGTGGGCTGCACAACACAGAGAGGACAAGTAGTGACTCTACAACATTTTGCTAAGCTGATGGACAGTAACCGTAATGTGGTTGTTAGGGGGGACCTGATATAGGGGAGAGCAGAGTAAACATAGTATTCTTCATGTAAGTGTAGATTAAAAATTAAAAAAAAGAAAGAAAGAAAGAAAAGGGGAATTACTCCTTAACAGGATAAAACTATTGGTAAATCAAAGATCAACGCATGCTTTAAATATCCTTAATGTTGATCACTTAAAGGGTGTCAGATGATCAGCTATGGAGGTACTCTTTTCTGATAATATTCCTTTCTCTTAATTAAAAAAAAAAAAAAAAAAGCAGTTATTGTGTGCTGACCTCCAATGAGTTCTGCACAGTGGTATAGAGGGCATGTCAAAGTGTGGGCAAAGGGTCTATTTGTTTCTATGCAGAAGATCAAGGCCTAGCTTGGATACCCAGAAAATGAACTAAGATACGATATGAGGAGGAGCTTCTGGCATCAGCACTCTCTGGGGGACTTGTGCCGGGGGATGATCATCAAAAAGCCTCCACAGGGATCCGGACGATGCTGCGGTTATGGCTGCATCCAGCCCACCGTCTCCTGGACTTGCCATAGGAATGAGGAGGGAGATGTCTAGGCTGGCATGTGCATACAGTGAGACAACGAATTTGACCGGATCTGTACTGTTGGAACTCAACCAGGAGTTGGGAGGGGTGCAAGTTGTAGCACTCCAAAATCTCATGACTATAGACTATCTATGGTTAAAAGAACATATGGGATGTGAACAGATCCCAGAAATGGGCTGCTTTAATTTGTCTGATGGTCAAGTACAGTTGGACAATATCCATCATATCATAGATAAATTTTCACAAATGCCTAGGGTGCCTAAATGGTTTTCTTGGCTTCACTGGAGATGGATGGTAATTATAGATTTGCTTTGTTTATGTCACCGTATTCCTATTATGTTAATATGTGTGTGCAAATTAGTTAGTAGTTTAAAACCTATACATACTTAAGGTACTCTGCAAGAAGATATGTCAAAGAAATAATCAATCCTCCCATGTTTCCTTCATATGCTACATCTATAGCTTTTCTTCTTCCTTCCTAATTACAACCCTTAAATAGAATTCGTGCCTCATATCGAATTTACCGAGTATCATAATTCCTCCAGGTGGTAAAGATACCTCGAGACAAGTGCTGGGCATAGAAGCCACAGGGCATAAATCTGCAAAGAAGTAAAAAGCTAACCTTTGCAAAAAATATGGCTTCTCTCTCACCAACTTTACATTTCCCTGTATGGCCCCGGAAGATGACTGGTTAGCCAGAGACGGGTAAGATTCCTCAAGAGAGGAACAACCTAAGACAGGCACAGTCGCGGGGGGGCTATCAGGTGAGAATTTGGGGATCAACAGAGGTGAGGCTCAGAACCTCACCCCCCTGCTTTGAGAGAAATCTTCTGCATCCGTGGATGTCTTGCTGCCCTTGTCTAGCCTGGATTAATACTTGGTCCATAGGCACACACCTGATCATCTGATCATCTACATTTGCCCTCTTACAGCACTAAACTATGTTTTCTACCTTTATCTTGCATCTACCTACCACTTCAGCATTTTATTAAAAATAAAAATAATAATAATAATAGGAGAAATGTGGGATCAACATATAAATCAAGTACAAAAATCAAACGAATATTCATATTTGACCTGATTGTTTATAGGTCATAATGCATGATCAAAACCGAAAGTTTCTGTGATGAATGCCCTTGTAATGTTCACCATGTAAGAATTTATTCACTGTGCAAGAATTCGTTCACCATGTAAGAACTTGTTTGTTATGCTTCAGAAGATTGGAGACTGACGGGAATTAGGCTTGAGATGGATTAATGATTGTACATTGAGCATTGACCCCCCTATACTGAATTTTATTGTTGTTAACAACCATTTGATCAATAAATATGAGAGATGCCCTCTCAAAAAAAAAAAATCAAAGGTTATTTTATAAATAAAATATGGCTTACACCTTTAAAAAAAAATCGCATTGATATTTGAGGGAAGAACTGGAATTAGAACCCAGGATACCATTAAGTAAGGACATTTTCTCCTCTATTTTATTCCTTTCACTAGAGTTCTCCTCCTATTCACCACTGAGCCAATGTTCTTTAAAAGTCTACATTCATAAAAAGAGTAGAAGCTGCAAATATTTAGATTTTCTTTCTTTCAAGGCTTCTGCATCATTATTTTGGTGTTATAAATAGATGTAGTTTCACATGTTTTTTGATAAGCGCAGTGGGGGAAGGTGTGTTCACCCAGGCTTATCACCTGTACAGGTACGAAGCTAACATGGATTGATCCCCTGCACAGTGAACTTCTCTTTCACTTTCTTTCAAACTCCCCCCACCCTCCCACCACACACACACACACACACGCACCAAAGACAGGTCAGTAAACAACCTATTCAAATAGCCAGTATCCTTCTAAGGAGTCTAGAAATCTAAAGTTCCTTTAGGGCATGAGAGAGAGATGAAGCAGACAGACACAAAACAGGACTATGATTAGATTACAAAACCACGAGCAGGTACATTTTTGTTAGATGATTAAAGACCCAATGTGTGAAAGAACATTCCTGCCCAGAGTAGCAGAAAGAGAGGTGTCTTCTTCTAGGCCACTTATTTAACACACACATATTCAATCTCCTTTGGAAGACACAAACTCTCATGGCAGCTACCTATTCTTTTGAAATCTTATCACGTATTTTTTTATGTCACTCTCATTAAACCTCTGTTGAGTAGTTATTACCATTTATAAGTCTTATACTCTGCCACTGACAGGTAGGCGGGGACCTGCCTAATAGGGAGACACTTAACTGCAGACAGTTATGTATCAAACCTCATCTCAAACTTCAGCAGTCATGGCATAGTTAGCAAAGCCATAATAAAACCATTATAGATTTAATTTCTTACAAGGCATTGCTTTTTAATTTAAATCTACTCATCTCTAGACTTTATGTTCCATTATTGGGTTACTTGTTAAGAAAACTAAATAGCACTTTTTGTACAGCAGTCATATTTTAAAATAATAATTTAATTCTGATTCTTTTCATTGCAAAACTAATAATACATATTTCATGTTGTAAAGTCCTTTAAAAATATCAGCATACAGAAAATGTTCTTTACCATTTTAATTAATGTGCCTGTCATATTCTGAATATTCTGAAATACTTTCAAGGGGTGTGATATATTAGGAACATAAATAAATAAAAACTATTAATTGTTACATTTCATTAGAGTTCAGTCAATGAATAGAAGAAAAAATTTCTGCTAACTGATGCATTGAATTTTCAGGACATTTCATGTTACTGAAGCCAGTAATTTTCCATCTTGAATATTCACTTGATCAAATAATTTACTTATTTCTGAATAAGAGCCGTGTAGAAATATTGAGAACTACAGAAACTAGTAAGGGATAAGTGCATGCGTACGTCTATACCTGTTTATGGATCTGTGTGTATTTGGAATGACCTCTATACAATATAAGACAATTTTTATGAATTTATGGTAGAAATTATGGCATGGCTGGTACTCTTGACTGTGGTGAGTGGTGGTGAGCGTGCGTGGTGCTATGACCACCGGAGGCTCCTGCAGAGCAGCTGCTTCTGTCTAGAGCTGGGGAAGTGGAAAGAAGTGAGATCGGAGTCCTGCGCGCATCCTCTGCCGCTGGGAAGATGCAGGCTTCACCTCAGAGCAGGAGGGATATTCTGTCCCCCCTCCTCCTGCTTTCCAATCCTTTGCAAGTTCCTCATGGTAGCAGAGATTAAGGGGAAGCCAGCTGGCAAGGGAGCCTAGAGTCGCAACTGCAGAACTATTAGGCAGAGTGCAGAAGGGTTAATGTGAAGGAGTAGGGAAGTGGCTGGCTCAGAGGCTCCACCTATACAAGAGGAGACGTACATGGGTATTTATCTTGCCACTGTTTCTTATTATTAAACATTGGAAGCAACTTTATCAAATTTATCAGCAAGATAATGGAGAAATACAGAAAAAAATGAGTAGATTAGGGCTTCATGTTTCAAGTGGGTAAACTTACAAATATGAAGTTGAAAAAATGCATATCATTCATAAACGCATAAAGCACAGTTCACTTATACAATGGCAAAAACACAATGACACTGTACAGAGGTTTTTGGAACAAATATGTAACAAATAAAGCCTGCTGGTTACTTCTAGGGAAGGTGGTAATGGATATAATTTGGGAGAAAATCAGAGAGCTTCCCCTGTATCTGTGTGATTGTTTCTTAAAAAAATATATGTGAGGCAGATATAGCAAAATATTATCATTTATTATAGATGAATGGTTGGTGCATTAATATATTATTCTTTATTATTTTTGAGTATTTGAGTTATTCCATAGTTTTATAAAAGACACAGTAAAGTCAGAAATAGTTTAGTCTCACTACTTCCTGATAATTACCTGTTATCTGCGAACCCCAGTTCTCTTACTATAAATCAGCTACAGTGTCCCTGTGAGTACTAGGGATAATGAATGTAAAATACCTGTCACTTGAAGGTCCTCAATAATGATGATGTTTCATTATTATTATTATTAATATTTTGTCCACATATAGTACACATTTGTTAAATAAATGAAAATCAGTGATACCAGGTAATTTAAAATATATTTTTAAAAATTTTCACGTGCAATTTCTATTTCAAAAATGCTTGAAAATTTATTTCAGTTTCTACACACAAGAAAACAGAGTCTCAGACAAATATAAATTGTTCAGGGTCTCCTGTTCTTGACAGTACAAAATATGCCAGATTGGATTCTTTTGCCTGTAATATTGTACCTCCAATGAGCAGAGGCCAGTGAAATATTACATTAACAGAAATGAAGAATGCAGATTAAGAGGGGAGGAGCATAGATCCCTGTTTGAAAAGGACAGACTTATTTGTTCCTTTTGTCCTGGCGTAATTATTAATAACACTCCCTTTCACTCTTCAAAGTGTCATAGTTTGAAAGATAAATCACATGTTCACCCTCAGATATGGGGGTAGAGAAATAGGCTAGTTCAGGAAAATAAGAACTTTTAAGATTTTGTGATGGAATAAAGGAGTTGAGGTTTGTTTTTACTTAATTCAAACATGGGAGGGAGGGGAGCTGTGCACATGTGTGGAGATAGGAAAGGTGCACTTGGAAACAAGGAAAAACTCTCTTCAGATTGTAAGGTGGTGTTACAAGTAGTAAAAAGGTACAAATCCAAATGTGTTTATAATTATACATTCTTTCCAGATTTTTCAAACTCCTTTCATTAAGGGAGGTTGACTCATAAAAATAAATGGCATGCATTTATTGAAGGACTATTTCATCAAGGTTTTTCTTTCTACCACCAAATTATAGAATCAAACAAACGATGCCTCCAAGTATTTAGACTTTTCAGGTGTAATGACTTAATACATTTCTTTTTATGGAATCATTATATGGTAAAGGGTATAAAAAGAGCACATTCATTCCTAAAGAATAGGCAAATGCTACACAAGCATTTAATCCTGATTTGACAATGGTACTCTGAAAAACCATAAATCAAGCAAGGGAATCATTTTTTGGAAACACTGTAGTAAGTCTGGCATCAAGACATTTTTCCATCTGTGATCCATTTCTTACACAGGAACTATCCAAGCGTAATTGCATCTAAGCTGTCTTTATAGGGCAGGATGATTGCTACAAGTTATCTTTGTTTATGAATACTGCCATAAAAAAGTTGTCTTTCTTCACATTGGTATTTTTAGAAAATGTTTCTATTTTTATGTATCTTTTTTAAAAATCTTTTTGTGTATCTATTTTTGTGTATTTTGTGTTTGAGCCGATTAAAGAACAAAGTATATTTAATGAGATATATAAAGCCTTCCCTTAGGTTATGCCTAGACACTAAAAATACTATTCTTGTATCCACCCACATGAGAAAACGTGCAGGTCAATATTACTCAAGGAGTTTATTGTTAAAAACATTCTTGCTACACAGTAGTTGGTTCCCTATGCATACACATAGACCCTTTCTCATGTTATCAAGAGAAGGGATAAGTTACTCATTATGTTTTGATTGCTTGTTATTAGCATGCCAGTTTAGAGAAACAGAAAAAATTCAAACACAAAATTCTCATATTTAGGTCTTAAAATTGTCTAATCTGATCACGTGAAGCAGCTGATTCTCTTTACGTTTGGAACTGAACACATGTACCTTTAGAAAAAATAATAAATACTTTTATCTTTGAAATTTTTATAGTCAAAATGAGAGTGCATAGTGGGAACAGATAGTAAGATTACCTCTTGCCAGAATCAAATGTACCTTAGACATAAAGAATCTGTTTTGCTCGTAAGGGTTTTAGTAGAGGAGTAAAAAATAAATTTGAGCTCAGGCTAACACAAGATAGATCAGATGATCAGAGGCCATAGCACTTTTTCCACCTGGGTCCCTGTGGATTTTCTTTGTGATGAAGGTGGGTGGGTAGGAAGTAGGTACACAGAACTAAAATGAGCTGTGGCAACCCTGTCAGGCTGTGTTTTACAGCTTCCGTTCTGGTCTGCCATTTGAGTTGGCCTGGCTAAATATAGTTTTCTTAGGCTTTATCTTCAGAGAATTAAAGAAAGGTGACCTCGTTTAAAGAAAAGATTGGCTACAAAGTGAATTCTCCCTTTGTATCAACCTATTTGCAAACTACATGAACCCTATATTGAAAGACCTTTGTAAAGGCAATTCAATGTGAACATGGTATTCTAGCATGTGAACACTTGGAAACTTTTCGACCACAAAAGTTTGGAAAACTTTTTGAAAAGCAGTATTTTTTTCTTAAGAATAGTTCTCAGAAATGCTAAAATTGCCATCCTATAAGAAGTAGTCTTAGCAGAAAGTTTTATTTTTACCTCGTTTTAAAATACTCCTTGTGTTGCAGGCAAAAGAGCTCAGACAGGTACACTCATGTAGTATCCTTATTCACAAAACTTTAAAATCCACAAATAGTATTAGGAATACCATAGTTTGAAAAACACCATAAGGAAGTTTTTTTTTTCCTGAATTCAGTTTTGCAAACCAGAACAGGTGTATAAACTATGAATAGTGGTTATAAGCACTAAATGAACAGGTTCATGTAAAACCCTTTGAAGAATACATGACATAAAGTATGGGCAAAGCCAGTATTGACAAATATTAGTACTTTAAAGAGTCACTTGAAATCATAACTTGAATGGATGAGAATGGGATAGAAAAAGGACCTTGATTTTGCAGTACGAGACACCGCTTTGAGAGGGGCAGCCTTCAGCTTAGTGTGGTAGTGACTGTCTCCTGACCAACCAAGGGAGAACTGCAGACGCAGAGCTGGTCCACGCTGATGTCAAATGGCATTCCACTTCATGATTTTTTCTGGCCTACTTTTGTCTTTTTCTGTGAGGATTTTTGCTTAGAAAGGATGAAAAAAAATTTATTAAAATCACTTAAAGTGAATATGTCCATCCTGTTGAACTATGCATTTTTATAACTACAGAGCAGAATAAAAATGGAATTGAAGGTCTGAAAAAGTTAAATTGATGGATCAAAAAATGTCCTCATCTTGTTCTTGGAGAAACCTGAAAACACATATTCATTCTACTTTATGAATAAATGAATGATTTGAAAATGATTTAAGAGACTATGAAGAACCAATAAATTCTAAGGGCAGCTGGTCACAGCACTGCTACTGAATACTGAGTGAAGTGTGTGCGCCTATGCAACTTGAAAGAAAATATGTGTTTATGGAAAACGGTCACATTTTTTTCAAATCCTTAAGTTGGATGACAACATATGATAGAAGATTTTGGTTGTTTTTTTGATTTCCAGAGGTTGCCTGGAGATACAGTTTGACATGAAAAGTACATAAACTTTTAGACCCTTTCAATTCTCAATATGTAAAGAGAAAAATGGGGAAGTGGGGTAAAATTTGGAATCTGGATTGTCCTGGATGATAAAGGACATGTGGTGTATGAGGGAATTATTGTTACTTCTAGGTAATGAAAACCGTATTGTGGATTAACTGGAGATCAGTCTAGTCTTAAGAAATTGTTATTATTCTTGCTTATATTACAGCTGTGGGCTTGAATCGTATTTAGCTTCCTGACTTTTCTCAATTTTAAACTACAAGTGATACAGTTTTCAGGATTTCTTTCCTGGAATATTTACCTTACGCAGCAATAGCAACTTCCACCATGGCTGCTCTTCCCTACATGTTCAGAGTGTTTTATATGATATAGGTCATTAGAGGGAAATATGTTTCTTTTTTGACCTAGTTATAAAATTCCCTGGTAGGATTTGATTAAAATTTCATTCTAGGCCTGACAGTGATGGTTACATTCCTAAAGATGCCATCTGATCCTTGTAATATGCACAGCTTTAGAAGCACTCATACTCTTGACTGTGTCAGGAAATTATCTAGCTGAAAAGGAAGTGCAGCTAATTGGATTAAGCAAACTTTGTAAAAGACCAAAAAACTATGGCTTCTTAATTTATGATAAAATTCCCTTAGGGGTCTAATATTTGCCACAATTCTTGAGTGACCCTAACGAAGGACTGCTAGTTTACATAAGGTTATTATTTGCAAATAACAGAAACCAACTCTGGTTTTCATGAAAAGTAAAGGATATCTAGTGGAAGAGTGCTGAGTAGACTAGGGGATTTGCTGGAATGTCAAAGAACCAGGTTTGAGGAGTTCCTAAGGGAGGAAAGACCTAGTTAAGATCCTACAAGAGAAATGGTCTGCTTAGGATGCCACCATTAGACTCGCACTACCAGACTATTTGAGCCTGTAATCCCTGAACACATAGAAGCCTTAATTCTACTATCACTTGTGAAAAATCATCTCTATCTGACCCTTATTTCACTCTCTGAAGATTTAAAATCAGGCTCATTTGCTTGTCCACTCTGTAGGCAACTATTTCATGCAAGTTCCTTGTCTTCAAACATCCAGTACATCCCAGTTTCAGCTCTCAGCTGATAGCCTGGTCTCAAATCGCATTGTTTAAAAACAAAACAAAACAAACAAAGCAAAACAAAAACAGCAGAAGAAGCAATCAGAAGAGAAGTTGGATGTGTTCAGCTCTCCTAATATCCTTACATCAGAAACCGTCTTCTCTGCCTTTCATCCTACATTCATGGCTGGATCATTTGTTCTTTGGTTTATAGCAAGCCTTTCCAAATGAGTACTGGGTCCTGAGTCTCACTCAGGCAGCTTGATCCTGAAATTATTATTCATCATATTTTCTGCATTATCATTACTTTCTCTGAATTGAACAGTGCTCTTCATTGTATAAGTATTTTCTAACATCTGTGAGAGAGATTAAAACAAAATAAAAAATAATCTGTTGACTCCATATCCAGTTGAACCACCTGCTACTCCAGTTTGCTGCCTTTTTAAAAAAAAAGTTCCTTGCAAATTGTAAATCTGTCAGTACTTTATCTCCTTACTTGTCTTTTGAATCCAGTCCAATGAGGCTTTCCTCTCCATTACATTACTTCATGAAACTATTCTTAGTCTGGATGACCTATAATATTCTTAATTACTTACATGTGTAAGACCTATACATTATCTAATCCAACCACCAGTAGTCAGTCCTTGTCTTACTCAAGACATCTACAGAATTTGACAAAGTAGATCAATTGTTGACTCATTTTCTTCATTTAGTTTTGATTTGTCTCCCCCTCACTTTCCACTCTTTGTCTCCTTTTCCCCCTTTTTCTTATCTGGCCATCATCTAAATATTGTAATACTCCAACATGCAGTCCATTGACATCCTATCTTCCCTGACTACTGTCACCTCCTTTTTCAGTCTCACAGATTTCCTGGTATAACTGTGCTGATGAATTTCATCTACTTCTAATTCAAGCCATGCACTCCTGTTCTTACCATCCTCCTAGTCCCATCTACTTTATTCTACCACTGGCTCAAGTCAAAACCCTTTTAGTTTTTCATTCATGCTATACTCAAGCCATCAAGGAAAAACAGTTTAACTACCTTGAGAACATATTCAGCATTTTATCATTTCTAGTCACCACCCTTACTGCCACTTTTGACCAAGCTACCTTCTTCTTTCCACCTGAAAGTTCCAGTAGCCTTCTACAATTAGTCCATCCTTGCCCAGTACAAAATATACTCCACACAGAGATATGAGAGGTCTTTGAAACTGTAAGTTAGTCATGCTTCTCCTCAGTTCAAAACTTTCCAATGCCTTCTTATGTCACTCAGAATGAAATAGAGATCCTCACTGGACTTGTACCACCTAAGAGCACCCTATTAGTGCTCCAATCTTTGATTCTGCCATTTCCACTCCACCACACATTGTATTCTAGCTGCCATGGCCTCCTTACTATCTCACAGACATGTCAGGATCACTTCTACAACAGTCATTGCATGGCTGCCATCTCTGCTGGAGTTACCTCTGGTTTCTCCTACCCTTAATAGCTAACCTGTTCAAAATATCTGTGTAACTTTCTCCATTCTTTCCTTCAGGGTTTTACTCCAATGCCATCTTATCAGATGGGCTTTTACTGATTAATCTACCCAGAGGCATTGTGTCTTTTTCTTTGCTGCTGCATTTTCTTCAGCAGCCAGCACCTAAAACAGTGGATAGATAAATGTCTTAAATGGATGATGCTGGGAGTATTACAAAAATTCTTTCCTTATGAATTGTTTTCAATTAAACAAGTACTGAAAGAAGCTGGGAACTCAGAACTGTATTCATATAATCAAGTAGGGAGACATTTAAGTCAAATGCTAAATTAGAGCTAGATAACTTTTTAAAGCTGCATTTGCTCAGAAATAAAGACTCTCTGCATATCACATCTGAAACCTAGTTATCGTCTTTAATCTTAATTTGGAGGCACTTATCAAACCAAGATGCAGTTGCATTCATACCACAGAAGCCAGTGTCTCATTGTAATATGGTACAGTTCAGTGATTAAGCCCGCAAATAAATGTGCTTTTCAGGCTTTTTTGTTTTCAACATCCCTGAAGCAAATTCAAAAAACTTGAAGTTATAGAATCTAAAATGAGGCAATTTGAACTTAAAGCATTATGAAGAAAGAGAATCCTTAATAGCACTTTGTGTGATTAATCAATCACACAAAACCACACAAGGCAGATAGTATAGTGTTATAGAGTTTAGCTGGCTGTTAGAAGGTCACTTGATTAAATAAACATTTTTGCACACCTAGCAGTTTAGTTATTGTGCTAAATACTAAAAGGGATGTTAAGTATTACAATTTAATAAGAATTCCTAGGAAGCTGGAAGGATTTGGGCATGCTAAATGCTCAGTTAATTCAAAGGTGATTAGAAAACAAAATGAAAAATATTTTCAACCTTAATGAAACTTATACATAGAATAAGACAATCCTTGTTCTTAGAAAAGTTTATGTATTAGTGATTATGCATATATGTCTATTCATTATAGATTGTGATAAGAACAATAATAGAAAAAGACTAAGGGATTCACAAGAGAGTGAGAACTATTCTAGCCATATGACCAGACAAGGCTTGGAAGTCTCTTTATATCTGTTTTTGAAAAGAACGTGTTGAATTTGGTACATTGAGATAGATAAGGTGGGAACTGAGAAGGAAAAAAAAAGGAAAGGGAAATTTCTAAGCATATCTTTCAAGAGCATTAAAGATTAAGAAATTAGGGCAAAGACCGTATTAAAATGGAGGAAGCCTTTATCAAGCATAAGCAGCTTAGTTAATTTTTATTAAACATGTATGTGCATATATATTTTTAATACATTGTATTTATGCACATAGTAATACACTGTTCTGCATTAGCTTGTCAAGAAATACAATAGCTATTTGTATTAATTTTGTGTTAGCCTGAGCTAGCATTAATTACTAATTAATCAGTAATTAATCCTTAATAGTCAGTGAAACATAATGTAGTGTACCTGACATTTTATTGTATTGCTGTTAAAGAAGAAAGTACATCCAGCTTAATTTTTAAAACTGTATGTTGACTAAAGTTGTTTAAAAAAACTTTTATTTTGACATGTAAGAAGTTGAATTCTTGTTCTCAGGGTTATTAGCATAGTTTATAATGTAAATGACTCCTTAACTTTATAAGGAAATATATGTCTTATATCCTATTTTATATATTTTTTCAGTATTAATTTATTGAGTACCTGTTAGTGTAGGGGATCATGTCTTTAAAACAACTGTTGTGCTTAAAAATTGCTTCGCCAAAATCCTTCTTGAATAAATGAAGCAATAAATTGATAAAGCATGACCAGAGTGCAATTAAGGAGATGCATATCAAATAAAAATGATGGTATATTTTACGCATTATACAGAAGCAAAGAGTCACATCCAAACTTGACAGAAGCGCATGGAAATCAAATTTCTCACAAATAATTTGTGGGAGTGTAAAATCCTGTAGGAGTTTTAGAAAGGAGTTTGAGAGCATCTATTCAAATTTATGATGTGTATAACCTTTGACACATTTTAAGATTGTATCCTGAGATAATAGATTTTTGGTATAAAATATGTTTTGTATATGGGATATTACATAATTATGAAAAGAATGTATTTACTTTTGGGTTGAGAATATACATTTAAAAATTTTTGATTGTTCAACAAATAAAGTAATTCAAAATAATTATTTGTGTCAATTATAAGTAGACCTCATATGTCACTCCATTGCTGTATTTACTTCTATTGGTTTTCTACCTGCTTCAATGAATAGTGCTTCTAGAAACATACAGATGCAAAGTGACTAAAACCCTCAAAAATAAATTTATATGTATTTTCTCACATATGTTCATTAAGTAAAGGGACAGTAATCATCAGAATATGTTCTTGGGTCTCTGACAGAATTAAAACTAAAATCTCTGGCTCGAATAAAAAGCTCCTATTCAGAATTCTTGGCTCATTTTTTTCCTCTCAGCTCATTTCCTGTTGAATTTAGTTCTTCTCCTTGCCAGTTTGAGTTCTTGATTCAGTGCCCTCTCTTTTTTAATGACGATTTTCTTTGTTAGATTTATTGGGGAGCCCTCATGACTCACCCAAGCTGAGTATTGAGAGGTAATGGACTTTAACTTACTAATGGTAATTGAGAAGAGTCCTCAGTATGATTGCAAACTCTTTGTTAGAAAAAAATGACAAAACAATATGCTGTTCTTATTTAATTAGTTTTTACTTAACAACCTTAAAGGTAAATACGTTAAGATTCAGAAGTCAAAGACCAAGACATCTATTGCCATTCACCATCCTGTTAACTGTGACTAAAATTTATCAATTTTGGATATTGCCAATATAATAGAGTACCAAAGAGAGTGAGGTATAAACATATTTATGCTCTCCCTTGTAGGTGTGCTCACTCTTGCTAAGAATCAAAACTCTTAACTATTTTATTCTCTAATAAAATTTTGAATTTCCTTTCATCTTGTCCCTAGTAATTTTCCTTTAAAATTCTTTTTTTTCTATTAAGATTGTATTCATACTAGTGATAGCAGTATTATTGATTTGTATTTACCTTTTTGTTATACATGATAATATTTTAAAGTCCCATGAGTAATATTAAAAATATTTATGACACTTGATAAAAGAATGAAGTTTTTCATTATAAGTCAAAAGGTGAAACTAAGTTAATTGCATTGCATACTTAACTAAGTTCTCCAAAATACTGAAATGAACTAGTAGGACTTTCAGAAAATTCTCCAATGCTATAAGTTCCTCCTAGTGGAACTAGGGATCATGGAATTTTTAAGCATTTCCCCAGTTTAGTGTTGTCCACTGTCCCATGATCATGTCAGTTAGTGATGTCCATGAAGAACTGTACAGGCAAGAAGACAGAGTAGTGACAGGAACTTAGATAGGTCCTAGAATATTAGTTTATGAAAATTAGAATCTGTAGGCTACTGCTGACTTATGTAGTTCATTATTCATCTTTTAATATAGAGAAGACAACAGTGAGAGAAACAAGGGAATTTAGTATGATAAAAGGAAAATGACACTGGAGAAGTAGAAGCAATAGAAAATTTAGAGAAAATAAGCTCTCAAATGGAGAGACACAATAAAATTAAGGATGGATCTAATACAATATTCATGATATCAAAGGCTGCATTAATAAGATTAATATAGAAAAACTGAATTATCACATATTTAATATACAAAGAAAAACTATACTTGATTTAATACTTGAAAAATATTTCATGTATTTAAAAAAATTTTTTATTAAGGCATCATTGATATACACTCCTATGAAGGTTTCACAAGAAAAACAATATGGTTATTACATTCACCCTTATTATTGAGTCCCCCCTCATATCCAATTGCAGTCACTGTCCATCAATGTAGTAAGATGCCAGAGTCCCTATTTGTCTTCTTTGATGTACACTGTCTTCCCTGTGATCCCACACACACCATGTGCACCAATCATGATACCCCACAATCCTTTTCTCCCTCCTGCCCCACCCGCCCTGCCCCAACCCTCCCCTTTGGTAACCACTGGTCCCTTCTTGGAGTCTGGAGTCTGCTGCTACTTTGTTCCTTCAGTTTTGCTTCATTGTTGTACTCCACAAATAAGGGAAATCATTTGCTACTTGTTTTTTTCTTCCTGATTTATTTCACTGAGCATAATACCCTCTAGCTCCATCCATGTTGTTGCAAATGGTTGGATTTGTTTCTTTCTTATGGCTGAATAGTATTCCATTGTGTATATGTACCACCTCTTCTTTATCCATTCATCTACTGATAGACACTTAGGTTGCTTCCATATATTGGGTATTGTAAATAGTGCTGTGATAAGCATAGGAGTGCATGTATCTTTTAGAATCTGAGAAGTTGTTTTCTTAGAGTAAATTCCTAGGAGTGGAATTCCTAGGTCAAATGGTATTTCTATTTTTAGTTTTTTGAGGAACCTCCTTATTGCTTTCCATAATGGTTGAACTAGTTTACATTCCCACCAGCAGTGTAAGAGGGTTCCCCTTTCTCCACATCCTTGCCAGCATTTTTTGTTCTTAGTCTTTTAGATGTTGGCCATCCTAACTGATGTGAGGTGATATCTCATTGTCGTTTTAATTTGCTTTTCCCTGATAATTAGCAATGTGTAGCATCTTTTAATGTGCCTGTTGGCCATCTGAATTTCTTCTTTGAGAAATAAATGCCTGCTCACATTCTCTGCCCATTTTTTAATAGGGTTATTTGCTTTTTGGGTGTTAAGGCATGTGAGTTCTTTATATATTTTGGATGTTAACTACTTGTCAGATACTTCCTTTACAAATATATTCTCCATATTGTAGGATGCCTTTTCATTCTGCTGATGGTATACTTTGCTATACAGAAGTTTTTTAGGTTTATGTAGTCCCATTTTTTCATTTTTGCTTTTGTTTTCCTTGCCCAAGAAGATGCGTTCAGGAAAAAGTTGCTTGGGTTTATATTCAAGAAATATTTGTCTAAGTTTTCTTCTAAGAGTTTTATGGTTTCATTACTTACATTCAAGTCTTTGATCCATTTTGAGTTTACTTTTGTCTGTGGGGTTAGACAATAATCCAGTTTCATTCTTTTGCATGTAGCTGTCCAGTTTTGCCAACACTAACTGTTGAAGAGGCTGTCATTTCCCCTTTGTATATCCATGGCTCCTTTATCGTACGTTAGTTGACCATATATGCTTGGGTTTATATCTGGGCTCTCTAGTCTGTTCCATTGGTCTATAGGTCTGTTCTTGTGCTAGTACCAAATTGTCTTGATTATTGTGGCTTTGTAGTAGAACTTGAAGTCAGGGAGTGTAATCCCCTCCGATTTATTTTTCCTTCTCAGGATTGCTTTGGCCTTTCGGGGTCTTTTGTGGTTCCATATGAATTTTAGAACTATTTTTCTCTAGTTCGTTGAAGAATGCTATTGGTTTTTTGATAGGAATAGGATTGAATCTGTAGATTGCTTTAGGCAGGATGGCCATTTTCACAATATTAATTCTTCCTATCCATGAGCACGTGATGTGTTCCCATTTATTGGTATCTTCCTTAATTTCTCTCATGAGTGTCTTGTAGTTTTCAGAGTAAAGGTCTTTCACTTCCTTGGTTAAGTTTATTCCTAGGTATTTTATTCTTTTTGATGCAATTATGAATGGAATTTTTTTCTTGATTTTTCTTTCTGATAGTTCATCATTAGTGTATAGGAATGCAACAGATTTTTGTGTATTAGTTTTGTATCCTGCAACTTTGCTGAATTTCAATATTAGAGCTAGTAGTTTTGGAGTGGATTCTTTAGGGTTTTTTATGTCCAACATCATGTCATCTGCAAATAGGGACAGTTTGACTTCTTCCTTGCCAATCTGGTTGCCTTTTATTTCTTTGTGTTGTCTGATTGCCGTGGTGAGAACCTCCAGAACTATGTTGAATGAAAGCGGGGTGAGTGGGCATCCTTGTCTTGTTCCCAATCTTAAAGGAAAAGCTTTCAGCTTCTTGCTGTTGAGTATAATGTTGGCTGTGGGTTTGTCATTTATGGCCCTTACTATGTTAAGTTACTTTCCCTCTGTACCCATTTTGTTTTAGAATTTTTATCATGAATGGATGTTGAATTCTGTCAAATGCTTTTTTCAGCATCTATGGAAATGATCATGTGTTTTTTGTCCTTCTTTTTGTTGATGTGATGAATGATATTGATGGATTTTCAAATGGTGTATCATCTTTGTACCCCTGGAATAAATCCTACTTTGTCATGATGGATGATCTTTTTGATGTATTTTTGAATTCGGTTTGCTAATATTTTGTTGAGTATTTTTGTATGTAAGTTCATCGGGGACATTGGTCTTTAATTTTCTTTTTTTGTGGTGTCTTTGCCTGTTTTTCATATTAGAGTGATACTGGCCTTATAGATTGAGTTTGGGAGTATTCCCTCTCCTTCTACTTTTGGAAAACTTTACGGAGGATGGGTATTAGTTCTTCACTAAATATTTGATATAATTTAGCAGTGAATCCATCTGGTCCAGGAGTTTTGTTCTGAAGTAGTTTTTTGATTACCAGTTCAGTTTCATTGCTGGTAATTGGTCCATTCAGATTTTACGTTTCTTTCTAGGTCAACCTTGGAAGGTTTTATTTTTCTAGGAAGTTGTCCATTTCTTTGAGGTTATCAAGTTTGTTAGCATATAATTTTTCATAGTATTCTCTAATAATTCTTTGCATTTCTGGGGTGTCTGTAGTGATTTTTACTTTCTCCTTTCTGATTCTCTTTATGTGTGTAGACTCTTTTTTTTTTTTGATAAATTTGGCTAGGGGTTTATCTGTTTTCTCAAAGAACCATTTCCTGCTTTCATTGATTTTTGTATTGTTTTATTCTTCTCAATTTTATTTATTTCTGTTCTCATCTTTTTTATGTCCCTCCTTCTATTGACTTTGGGCCTCATTTGTTCTTATTTTTCTAGGTTCATTAATTGTGAGTTTAGACTGTTCATATAGAATGGTTCTTCTTTCCTGATGTAGACTTGTATTGCAATATACTTCCCTCTTAGCATGGCCTTCACTGCATCCCAAAGATTTTGCATTGTTGAGTTATAGTTGTAATGTGTCTCCACATATTGTTCGATCTCTCTTTTTATTTGGTCATTGATCCATTGATTATTTAGGAGCTTGTTATTAATCCTCCATTTGTTTATGAGATTTTTTTATTTCTTTGTGTAATTTATTTCTAGTTTCATAATTTTGTGGCCTGAGAAGCCTGTTGGTATAATTTCAATCTTTTTTAATTTACTGAGGTTCTTTTTGTAGCCTAATATATGATCTATTCTTGAAAATGTTCCATGTGCACTTGAGAAGAATGTGAGTTATGCTGCTTTTGGGTTGAGTATTCTGTAGATGTCTGTTTGATCCATATTTTCTAATGTGTTGTTCAGTGACTATGTCTCCTTACTTATTTTCTGTCTGGTTTATCTGTCCTTTGGAGTGAGTGTAGTGTTGAAGTCTCCTAAAATGAATGCATTGCATTCTATTTCTCCCTTTAATTCTGTTAGTATTTGTTTCACATGTGTAGGTAATTCCATGTTGGGTGCATAGATATTTATAATAGTTACATCCTCTTTTTGGATTGTCCCCTTTATCATTATGTAATATTCTTCTCTGTCTCTTGTTACTTTCTTTGTTTTGAAGGCTATTTTGTCTGATACAAGTACTGGAACTCCTGCTTTTCTCTCCCTATTCTTGCATGAAATATCTTTTTCCATCCCTTTACTTTCAGTCTGTGTATATCTTTGGGTTTGAAGTGAGTCTCTTGTAGGCAGCATGTAGAAAGGTCTTGTTTTGTTATCTATTCATTGATGCTATGTCTTTTGATTGGTACATTCAGATCATTTACATTTAGGGTGATTATCAATAGGTATGTACTTACTGCTATTGCAGGCTTTGGATTCATGGTTACCAAAGGTTCAAAGGTAATTCCCTTATTATCTATCAGTCTAATTTAGCTCACTTACTATGCTATTACAAATGCAACTTAAAGTTTCTTTTTTTTCCTCCTTTTTCTTCCTCCTCTATTCTTCATATATTAGGTATTATATTTTGTCCTCTTTGTCTATCTCTTGGTTGACTTTGGGGGTAGTTGATTTGATTTTCCATCTGTTTAGTAATTAATTTTTCTGTATTCTTTGTTGTGATTTTATTTCCCATGGTGACAGCTATTTATCCTTAGGAATACTTCCATCTACAACAGTTCCTCCAAAATGCACTGTACAGGTGTTTTGTGGGAGGTCAATTCTCTCAACTTTTGTTTATCTGAAAATTGTTTAATTCCTCCTTCAAATTTAAGTGATAATCTTTCTGGGTACAGTGTTCTTGGTTCAAGGCCCTTCTGCTCCATTATATTAAATGTATCATGGCACTCCCTTCTGGCCTGTAGGGTTTCTGTTGAGAAGTCTGATGATAGCCTGATGGGTTTTTCTTTGTAGGTGACCTTTTTTTTCTCTCTGGCTGCCTTTAATACTTTGTCCTTGTCTTTGATCTTTGCCATTTTAATTATTATGTGTCTTGGTGTTGCCCTCCTTGGATCCCTTGTCATGGGAGTTCTTTGTACCTCTGTGGTCTGAGAGCCCATTTCCTTTCCTAGTTTGTGGAAGTTATCAGCAATTATTTCTTCAAAGACAGTTTCTACCCCTTTTTCTCTCTCTTCTTCTGGTACCCCTATAATGCAGATATTGTTCTGTTTTGATTGGTCCCACAGTTCTCTTAAAATTCTTTCATTCCTGGTGATCCTCTTATCTCTCTCTGCATCAGCTTCTCTGCATTCCTGTTATGTTTTCTAGTCCATTAGTGGTCTCTTGCATCTTGTCCATTCTATTTTGATGTCCTTCCAGAGCTTGGTTTATTTCAGTATTCTCCCTCCTTAGTTCTTGTGTATTTCTCTGTAAGTCCATCAGCATGGTTATGACTTTTGTTTTGAATTCTTTTTCAGGAAGACTGGTTAAATCTATCTCCCCAGGTTCCTTCTCAGGGGAAAATGTAGAAGATGTCGAAGCTGTATGGGTTAGTCTTGTCTGGATCAAATTTTTTTGCTTTTTCATGTTGGTAGGTGCAGTGGTGAGCTAGTGACTCATCTGTCAGCTGGGAGAGACAAGACTTTCCACTTGGCTCCTGGCCTTTCTTTACTGGGAGAACTGCGTCCCCTAGTGGCTTGTGTTGGGAATTGCATGTAGACTGGGTCTCTGTATCTTGCCTGGCCGGTATGAAGGAAGCTCACTTGCTGTGGGCATGGCCAGCCTCAGGCTGCTGCTCTGCTATGGTGGGGCTCTGGAGGGTTAATGGACGGGGAGGGGGCTGTTTGGCTGTTTACCTCCATGAGGGGTCTCAGAGCTGTTGCCCAGGGAGTTAGTGTGCCCAGAATTCCCTGGAATTTCCAGCTGCTGGACTGTGTCCCGGGATGCTTCCATTCAGCTGTGTGGTCCCTGTCCCTTTAAGACTTTCAAAAAGCACTCGCTTTTCTTTGTCACAGAGGCGCTGGCTTCAGGACCCGCTCATAGGTCTTACTGTCCTGTTTCCCTAGCATCTAGGACCCAACGCATGCACTGTGTGTATGCTCTGATGCTGATGGCTGGGGCTGGGTGTTCAGCAGCCCTGGGCTCCCTCTCCCTCGCTGCTACGACTCCTCTGCTCAGCCGGGAGCTGGGGTGAGGGGCCTCTTGTCCCACCGGGCTGTGGCTTGTATCTTACGCCTTTCACCAGGCGCTGGGTTCTTGCAGGTGTGGATGTAGTCTGGCTGTTGTCCTGTGTCTTTTAGTCTCTCTTTTAGGAATAGTTGTATTTGTTGTATTTTCAAAAATATATATGTTTTTGGGATGAGATTCCCACTGTCCTACTCACGCCGCCTTCTTGGGTCTGTCTTGTTTTGAATATTTTTCTGTACCTCCATGAGCATGTTTATGATTTTTAATTTGGACTCTCTTTCAGGAAGAGTGGTGAGTTCAGTTTCATTTGGTCCTTTTTATGGGGTTTGTGAGATTTTGGTCAGAACCAGGTTTCTTTGACGTTTCATATTTCTATGTGGTGCCCTATAGTGCTCAGAAGCTCTAGTCTCTGTAGCTGTGGAGCTCCTGGTGTGATGTTGGAGGTGACAGGAGAGTGGCACTGGTACCCTGTTTCTTGAGGTCTGCTCTGTTCTTCTGGTATATGCACTCTTGCGCAGCCTTCTTCCCTGTTGCTCTTTTAAGATTAGTTGTATTAACTATATTTTTGTGTTTTATGTGGTTTGGGGAGGAGTTTTCTGTCTCACCTGTCATGCCACCATCTTTAATCCCCTGTATTTTACAATGTACATCTTGTATTTTTATTTATTATATTGAATTTCTTGTGTGTCAGTTGTGGAAAATGACTGTTACACCTAAAGCAATGTAAAGCTGGATGAATGTATTGAGAAAACATGAGTGATATGATATTATGTAAAAGATCCTGTAGAAGTGGCTTGGGGAACTTAGGGAACATTTATTGAGTGGATAGTATTTCCCATATGTCACTAAATTATTATGGTAATGACAGAGGAAGATTCTATCATCTTTGTTTCATGAGTAGAGAAACTAAGTCTCAGAGATAAGTAAATGTTTGAAGTCTTGTTAGTCGGATGCTTTCAGTGCCACACCATTCACACTACGGCCTCTGTGTTATTTTACCTCCTGCTGTAAATATCTGCCTCTGTGTTTCATAGACTTTTTATTCCAACCACAGATGCCATTCAGAATTGCTGGGGAATTAGCACCTCTTGGGGAAAACTTCAACCAGTGGCTGTCATCAAATACTTCAGCTTTCTCTTTTTTGTGTGTAAGACTCTCTGATGCACATGTTTTGTACCCTTAATCAGATTTTTCCTTAGGGATTTTTCTTCAGCCACCCAGTATGAAAGCTGGTTTAGTAACTCATCCTTTTATTTCATGTCCCCCATTTGTCCTGTACTTCCCCTTCCTCATTCCATTACCAGTGTCCCCTGTACCTCCCAAATAAACTCCTTGCAGTCAAATTTCTGTTTTAGAATCTGCTTCTCAGAGAACCCAAACTGTCCTACAGTGTTATGGTCAAGATTTGAATTATGCCCATCCCCCAAACCTGTGGGTTTTCCATGACACCTTGTTGTTTCCTCAAGATAAAAGGCCTCTGGTGCTCCTCATACTCTAATGATGTTATATGATTCTGTGCCTGACATTAATATAATTATGATTTTAAACTTCTCTAACTAATAAAGTAAGAGATATTCTACAATGCTTTTCCCACTCTTCTGTGATTAATGTGACATATTTTATCTTTAATATCATTAGTGTTCTTAACTAACAATACTTTATGAGCTGGTTCTAAACAAAGAGGAATTTTTAAAATGTGGCAGAGCTGTTTCTTCTTTTATTTTGGTCTACCATATTTAATATTCAGAGGGAACTGTTTACTCATAAATTACCTTTATTACTTATCACTGCTGGGATATTATTTATACACCATTAAAATGTGCAGTTATTTTCATTTTTGTTTCAAAGGCATGTATGATTTCATATACTTGAAACTCAGGAATTTTCTTTCTTTTTGTTATATGCATGTTTATCTAATGTAAATAACCTTTCTAAAATGATTTCAAGTGGATCTTTAAGCTCTTTTTTAATAAATGCAGTGAAATTTTTCTTGTTTGAAGAAAAAGCAAAACAAAACTGGAACTTAACCAGATGTATATGCATGATTTATTTTATTCTAGGTTACTTCAAGTAAAGTGCACAACTGGGACTAGAAGATATGTCAATGGAGTGCTTAACAAGAGTATTTTGCTGTTAGAAAATTCCGAGACAGTAGAAACAAAAACTAGAGTGAATCCTACCTTACCAATACTCTACAGAGCTGGGGAAAGATGCTCTTGTCCAATTTCATTATAGTTTATCCTATGGTCCTATTTCCTCAAAGAGTTTTATAAACCTTTTATGGGAAGAGGTCCCATATCCATTCTATAAATCCCTAAAAACTGGCCAACCATAAAACTTAACATCTTATGAAACCAATCCATTCACTGGGGACATTTATATTATTTAGAATTTCTTTCTTACCATCATGTTAGTTATCATGAATTGATCCTATTTTTACTCCTGGAACCAAGCAGAAAAGATAAATTGTATCATACTTAGAACTGACATCTTTCAGTTATAAAGATAGCTCTCATTTCTCTCTAAGTCCTCTATCCATCTTCCCAGTTAAACACTGTTATCACGGTAGGTGAGTCAAGTGCACCATGAGCAATTTGACACACTTTACAGGATTGTTTCTTTGGGTCTTCCTTCTCATCCAGGACTGCAGGGGTACTGCCTCTGGGAAGGAGCAAATTAAGAATGAGAATGAAATATGAAACAGAGAGGAAAGGACTGCTTTACCTATTTAGGCTAGTAGAAACAAAGAATAATATTGATTGAAAAATGCCACATAGAAAAATAATTATAGATAATAATACACACTGATGTTCTGTGGTCTGACATTCCATAGCATGAAAGTCCTTTTTAATTTATACTATAAATTACATTGTAGTAGTTTCTACTGCTTCAGTTTCAATTTACAGAGGAATATGCTAGAATAACCATTTGGAGCCTCTTCTCTCAAAATAACACAAATTAGAATAGCTTTCTAAACCTGGGTTTTTAATAGATATCATATGCCATTATATTACAAAAATATGTGCTTGTGAAATGTAATGTTTGAATAGTGTTTACTTGCATGCATAGTTTTAGGCCCTTATATATTTATATAGATCTTTGGTGTTCACTAATTTAAGCTTTACTCCAAAATACATTGATTTTTACTCTCTGTAGTGGATTTTATTATGTAAGGTCAGGTCTCTTCTCACTTAACACTGTTAGGAAATAAAAAGAGGAATGCATGAGAAGAGGATGTGACAGAACCAGGGTTTACTGAATGTGGTTGCACTGTGCTTTCCAGCATCTTCTGGCTTAAAAGGGAGAAGCTCTTGCCACATATAAAACTGTGTTTTGGATTTCCTATTCTTCAGATCTTCCCAACTGAATCAATTGAGTGGTTGATAGAATGAAGGTTTTGATTCCTTGTTGACAATAGACTTCTCATTAGAATTATCTGTACTTACTCTTTCCACTTCCTTATTTTCTATTCTTTTCTTAATCGCAATAATCAGGGTTTTGTTCTTACAATTACACTCACATTTCTTTTTTTAAATGCCGCCAGTAACTTCCAAATTCATAAATCCATTGGTTGCATTTGACCCCATCTTGCCCACTCCTAACTTCTTCTCTGTAAAGATGTCTGTGCTCAAATGTCACCTTCCCAGAAACTCTTTTACCTAAAAGAGATCCCACCTGTCCAGGTGTTCTATCGTATTACGTAACATAGCACATATTTGAGAGTACATTATTTCCCTTCCTACTTTCCATGCTTGTTTATTTACATATGTATGTATGCACATATATATGTATGTTTTTAATTTTATCTGTTCTTTCCATTAGCAATTAAATTTTAAAGAAGAGGAAGGACCTGTTAATTTTATTCTTGGCTGCGTATTCATTGCTTATAACATGATGTGAACATAATAAGTCCTTAGTAAATATGTTTTGAATGAATAAACATGGGTATGAACATGGATGTTATGAACACATTCATGCTGTGGAATTTCATGTCAGATAATGCTTTCCTAAATCATTTTATATAAAAACACATCTTTAGAGGAAGATTTCTAAATTGACATGATTAGAAATTCTGGTTATATGAGGACTTATAATGGTTTATATAATATCTTAATATGTAAGTAATCAATTAGATGGTTTTATTGGGAAGTCTGTAGACTTTCTTTGAATGTGTTTCCTTATGAGTGGATTTTGATATCACCTTTTCTGTCATAAATCACACCTAGACTGTATCATCAATGATTTTCAGTTTAAATTTACTTAAAACAGAACAGAAAGTTAAAAAAAATTGAAAAGCATTGTTTATGCTGAAACATCTGAATTTATAGTATTTTTTATAGTCAATTCAATAGCAATTTTTGAGTCAATTTCACTCTTTTCCCAGAATTCAACTTAATTTCCATGGAAACAACAGCTCTTTTGTATTATATATCATCTGTTTACATGCATTTAAATTAAATTTAATATACTTATACTGACAAGTACAACAGGACTTGTAAGCAAACACGATTACTGGCAAATTCAGACTCAGCTGTAGAAGCATAAGTGGTACTCTCTACCAGCCATTAGTACTATGTTAGGGTCTAGGACTCCGGGGTTTCCCAGATAACAAGACACACAAACACGGAGATGAAAATCCAAGCAAAGTCTTTATTCAACCAGCAAGCTGGGGTCGACAGCACCTCCCCTGACATGCAGGCCGAGTCCGAGCTGCCGACCCCGAAGCAACTTTGGGTACTGATTATATAGGATCTTCACAGCCGTTACACCAAAGCCCGGGAAGTTCTACAACTAATAGGTTTAAAACACACTCTATATTGTAACCAATGGGAAACATTGTAACCTTTTTAGGGAATGAGCCAGTTGCCTGCCCGCTTCAATTTTTATCTCTTGCTTACCCAAGCATGTCTATGTGACTTATCACGGGTTACATCCCCAGGCGTTCCCAGGCTGTTGCCCACTTCTGGTTATCTAACTTAGGGTAGGCACATTTCTCAGAAGCCTCGGGTAATTTACACAAGAAAAGACTGGGTGGCTCTCGCTCTAGGCAGTCAGGTTAAGTGTCATTAGTTCTTTTTCCTGACTCGTGATGCTCTCTGCACTCCGTTACACTTAAAGTTCCATAGGCAGTAAAGTCTGTGTTTCCAGGGGAAACTGAGAAACTTTGTGAGGAGAGTCAATTAGTTATAAATATGTAAGAAAGCCCCTGATGTATTACTTTAAAAAATAAATTTTTATTAATTTTTGTATATATACTTAGATACAAAGAATTTACTAGGTTGGGCATTTTAATGCTGATTCATTACCAAAGTAGATTTAAGTAATTATAGGAAATCGAAATGGAAATATTTGGAGGTGGGAATGTTTTTGTAAACTTTTGTTTTAACTAAATGTCCACTGGATGTTTCTTATGGTTTAGTGTTTCCAGAGGAAACACTATTTTATGTATTTATTCATACTTGCTGAATAAATACATAAGACAGTTTACTGTCAATCATTCTAGGTAGTAAGAATACAACAAAGAGCAAAATACAGAAGTCTCTAATCCCTTGGAAAGACACACTGAGTACCTTCCTTTGCCCATCTGTATCTACTGTCTACCCATTTCCACTCTCCTCTCCATCCCAAGAAGCTGACGCTTACAGCCACAGGCTCCTGTGCTCTCTGGGCTCCACTTGCCTCCCTCAGGCTGACTGCGCCTCTTAACACACAGGCGTCTCCAGCTGTGGTCTGCTCTACATGACTCTCTTTCTGAATCCTTGTGGCCTTCCCTTTCCTCACCCTTTCAAGCCTGGAGGCAAGAAACAGTCCTCTGCTTCTAGTCCTGGGGATCCTTAATCATTCCCTATGGTTTCTCTGCGTACACCCGCCTCTTAGCATTTTAGTAAGTCCTTTATAAAGAAACTGTCCATAAATTATCCTAATTTAAGTGTGCCGTTTGTTTTTTATTAGGACCTTTTTGATGTAAGATTCTTTGAAAAATATTGAATTGTCTTTGAATCATTAAGGAAGGTTGAAAACATTTTGATAAATTTCAATATTGATTTTATATTACGGTAGTGTTGAATGTGTTCTAAGTGCTTGGAGACCAAATGAACAGTTAACTTGGTTAACTTATATTATCTAGAAAGTCTGCTAATAATTTCTAGGTTTCAAATCAAACTTGCAGAACAATAAGAGGCTTATTAGAGCATTTTTATAGTGCATGTGACCTAAAAATAATATTTAACAGTTGAGGCAAAGACAAAGAACTATAGTCCAGACTCACTCATGAGTATAGATTGAAAGGATTAAGTAAAATATTAGCAAATTACATTTAATGTGTACAGGCGTTTTAAATATTAATAAATCATGACTAATTACATTTTGTCAGATGAATGCAAAGATGGTTCAGCATTAAATCTATTAATATGATTTATTAAATTAAAAAGAAAATCCAAACACACATATTCTCAAAAAAATCAAATAAATCAAATCTCAAACTCTTCTTAAGTTACAATGAGTGGAAATAGCTTATCTCTTGTAAATCTACTGATCTATCACTTATTTCTTATTTAATGGTTATATATTGGAAGCATACTCACTAATTTTATGAATAAAACAACGTCACTAGCATTGCTATAGTCTAACTTCATAAAGGAGGTCTAGCTATTACAATAGATAAAAATTTTAAAAACTATATTTGAGAAGGGAGAATAAAAAAATTATTTTGTTATAATCTTATAACCTATGAAACAGAAAATGAAATATAAGAGTTGATTTTTTAACTTGATTAATTTTGATGGAAATAATTTTAACATAAATCATAGTTTTCCATTCCATTGTTAGGAATATAGTTGAGATATGTAAGTCTAAGATATATAAGACAAAACTACTACTCACAACAGTAACCAAAAATATCACACATCCAAGACTAATAAAAAAAGAAATCACAAAGGAACAATAAAAAGAAATTTTAAAATTTTACCAAAGGTTATATATACAGATTAATCAGTAAAAATATTCAATATTATTATCATTTTCCCCTATAATCTACAAATTAAATGCATTCCCAGTCATACTGAATCTTCAGATCATATAGAAAATATCAAAGGTTAGCAAAGAAAATAAAGAATAGCAAAAAGCAACAAAGATGGTCAGATACCAAGATATATTACAAAATTAAAATAACAGAAACAGAATGGAATTAGAAAGAACTGAACAAAAAATATATGAAAGACTCTCGAATCATATCCAATGGTAAATTCTATGACTGTTTTAAGAGACAATGCAATTCAATCCAATGGAAGAATAGACTTTGGGAGGCAAATGATGATCTATTTGAATGAAAGAAATAAATTTCTGATTAATTGATTATTTAAAAATCCATGCAATTAGGGAGAATATATTTGAAAATGACAGATCTGATAAAGGCTTGACGTACAGAATATATAAAGAGCTCACACGCCTCAACAAACAAAAAACAAATAACCCAATTAAAAAATGGGCAGAGGAACTGAACAGACAGTTCTCCAAAAAAGAAATACAGATGGCCAAGAGACACATGAAAAGATGCTCCACATCGCTAATTATCAGAGAAATGCAAATTAAAACTACAATGAGGTATCACCTCACACCAGTAAGGATAGCTGCCATCCAAAAGACAAACAACAACAAATGTTGGCGAGGCTGTGGAGAAAGGGGAACCCTCCTACACTGCTGGTGGGAATGTAAATTAGTTCAACCATTGTGGAAAGCAGTATGGAGGTGCATCAAAATGCTCAAAACAGACCTACCATTTGACCCAGGAATTCCACTCCTAGGAATTTACCCTAAGAACGCAGCAATCAAGTTTGAGAAAGACAGATGCACTCCTATGTTTATCGCAGCACTATTTACAATAGCCAAGAATTGGAAGCAACCTAAATGTCCATCTGTAGATGAATGGATAAAGAAGATGTGGTACATATACACAATGGAATACTACTCAGCCATAAGAAGTGGAAAAATCCAACCATTTGCAGCAACATGGATGGAGCTGGAGAGTATTATGCTCAGTGAAATAAGCCAAGCGGAGAAAGAGAAATACCAAATGATTTCACTCATCTGAGGAGTATAGGAACAAAGGAAAAACTGAAGGAACAAAACAGCAGCAGAATTACAGAACCCAAAAATGGACTAACAGGTACCAAAGGGAAAGGAACTGGGGAGGATGGGTGGGCAGGGAGGGATAAGGGGGGGGAATAAGAAGGGGGGTATTAAGATTAGCATGCATGGGGGGGAGGGAGAAAGGGGAGGGTGGGCTGCACAACACAGAGAGGACAAGTAGTGACTCTACCACATTTTGCTAAGCTGATGGACAGTAACCGTAATGTGGTTGTTAGGGGGGACCTGATATAGGGGAGAGCATAGTAAACATAGTATTCTTCAGGTAAGTGTAGATTAAAAATTTAAAAAAAAAAAAGAAAGAAAGAAAGAAAAGGGGGATTACTCCTTAACAGGATAAAACTATTGGTAAATCAAAGATCAACGCATGCTTTAAATATCCTTAATGTTGATCACTTAAAGGGTGTCAGATGATCAGCTATGGAGGTACTCTTTTCTGATAATATTCCTTTCTCTTAATTAAAAAAAAAAAAAAAAAAAAAAGCAGTTACTGTGTGCTGACCTCCAATGAGTTCTGCACAGTGGTATAGAGGGCATGTCAAAGTGTGGGCAAAGGGTCTGTTTGTTTCTACGCAGAAGATCAAGGCCTAGCTTGGATACCCAGAAAATGAACTAAGATACGATATGAGGAGGAGCTTCCGGCATCAGCACTCTCTGGAGGACTCGTGCCGGGGGATGATCATCAAAAAGCCTCCACAGGGATCCGGACGATGCTGCGGTTGTGGCTGCATCCAGCCCACCGTCTCCTGGACTTGCCATAAGAAGGAGGAGGGAGATGTCTAGGCTGGCATGTGCATACAGTGAGACAACGAATTTGACTGGATCTGTACTGTTGGAACTCAACCAGGAGTTGGGAGGGGTGCAAGTTGTAGCACCCCAAAATCTCATGACTATAGACTATCTATGGTTAAAAGAACATATGGGATGTGAACAGATCCCAGAAATGGGCTGCTTTAATTTGTCTGATGGTTCAAGTACAGTTGGACAATATCCATCATATCATAGATAAATTTTCACAAATGCCTAGGGTGCCTAAATGGTTTTCTTGGCTTCACTGGAGATGGCTGGTAATTATAGATTTGCTTTGTTTATGTCACCGTATTCCTATTATGTTAATATGTGTGTGCAAATTAGTTAGTAGTTTAAAACCTATACATACTTAAGGTACTATACAAGAAGATATGTCAAAGAAATAATCAATCCTCCCAAGTTTCCTCCATATACTACATCTATAGCTTTTCTTCTTCCTTCCTAATTACAAACCTTAAATAGAATTCGTGCCTCATATCGAATTTACCGAGTATCATAATTCCTCCAGGTGGTAAAGATACCTCGAGACAAGTGCTGGGCATAGAAGCCACAGGGCATAAATCTGCAAAGAAGTAAAAAGCTAACCTTTGCAAACAATATGGCTTCTCTCTCACTTACCAACTTTACATTTCCCTGTATGGCCCCGGAAGATGACTGGTTAGCCAGAGACGGGTAAGATTCCTCAAGGGAGGAACAACCTAAGACAGGCACAGTCGCAGGGGGGCCATCAGGTGAGAATTTGGGGATCAACAGAGGTGAGGCTCAGAACCTCACCCCCCCTGCTTTGAGAGAAATCTTCTGCATCCGTGGATGTCTTGCTGCCCTTGTCTAGCCTGGATTAATACTTAGTCCATAGGCACACACCTGATCATCTGATCATCTATATTTGCCTTCTTACAGCACTAAACTATGTTTTCTACCTTTATCTTGCATCTACCTACCACTTCAGCATTTTATTAAAAATAAAAATAATAATAATAATAGGAGAAATGTGGGATCAACATATAAATCAAGTACAAAAATCAAATGAATATTCATATTTGACCTGATGGTTTATAGGTCATATTGCATGATCAAAACCGAAAGTTTCTGTGATGAATGCCCTTGTACTGTTCACCATGTAAGAATTCGTTCACCATGTAAGAACTTGTTCGTTATGCTTCAGAAGATTGGAGACTGACGAGAATTAGGCTTGAGATGGATTAATGATTGTACATTGAGCATTGACCCCCCTATACTGAATTTTATTGTTGTTAACAACCATTTGATCAATAAATATGAGAGATGCCCTCTCAAAAAAAAAAAAAAAAAAAAAAATCCATGCAATTAAAAAACTACCTGCAATAAAATAACTGTAAGGATGTTTCCACAATAGTGTATGAGAGACCTTCTTCAGTAAGTTATAAAATTGAGAGCTAGAGATACATTTACAAAATAAGATTGTAAATATAATTTTGAACACTTTTTTATAAAGAAAGATACCATCAACCACGTAAGGAAACAATTCCCAGACTTGTAGAAAAGATAGTGATTTCAGATTGACCATATAGGGTTTCCTTAAATGAATAAGATAAATATAAGTAACCCAACAGGAAAAAATGTGTAATCACTATAACTACTCACAGAAAATTAAAAGTTGCTCTAACTCATTTGCAATGAAAAATATGGAATTAGAGTAGCACTAAGATTTTATTTAATCACTAGATTTTCAAAAGTTAAAAAGTTCCAGATAACTTCCAGTTGAGACAAAAATAAAAGTAAATAGAAACACTACAGAATCAATTGGATATAAATATTTGGAAGTTAAGGAAATTTTATCAAAATAAAAAATGTGAATTCTCTTTGTATTAAAAAAATTATATACATACACACTATATATATATGCAATTTCAATCCAATGGAAAAATAGATTTTGGGAGGCAAATGATGATCTATTTGAATGAAAGAAATAAATTTCCTTATATTATATATATATATATATATATATATATATATATATATATATTGCCCCCCCAAAATGTTTAATCACAACGATTCTTCCAAAAGGAAAAATTGGAAATTACCTAATTACCCATCAATAGGGAATGTTTAAATATTTCTTTATATTTTTATAACTTTATAATATAACCATAAGCCAATGGTGAAATATTGATAATATAACCATAAACCAATGGAAAAAAAATACCCATACATCTATGACAAATTTTATAAATAGCTAGTGTTATCTATTGTATATGCTTCAAAAACCCCTCTATTCATTTACATGTGTGTAAGTAGGTAAATAAATGTGTAAAAATACTGAAAACATATGCAAAATATCTTAGATGTTTGGATTTTTTTCCTACATTTTTCCTTGCTTATGGTGAACTAAATCTTTCCATTTTCTATACAAAATGTTTGAATTTTGTACATAAAATGTTTTTTAAAAAACATGTCAAGAGTTGATGCCAAAAATTTTTGTGAGGGGGGTAAAAGAACTTTTTCAGTAACTCTAGTTACCTAGTGTCTATGGTAACTATATACTTATCGTCTCATACTTACCACTTATTGAACATATATAAAGGGCCCGTTGCTGTATTTCCTCAATTTTTAATTTTGTATATGAGAAAGTTCTAAAAGACAAGAAAATTCTCCAAAGTTACAGAGCTGGTATATGTGAGAGATGTGAAGATAATCACTATTAATAATTTACTTCTCTTCAAAAATAGAAATATTAAAAACTGATTTTATTTAGAAAATTTATATATATTGTAAATGCAGAGTCTGATGCCATGATAGACAAACTAAAAACTGTTGGAGAGATTAAATAAACCTTTTCCTTTCTCATAAAGATCTGAAAGCTTTTGTCAACCTGATTATTCAGAATTATCCACTATTAAAATGAGAAAATTTGTCTTAGCAGATATAGCCTGATATAACTTCTACAGGTCTACATGACACTTTTATTCTAGGCTGTTTCACGGGTGATTTTGTATTTCTATCACTATTTATTTATCTGTCTCCTGATATAGATTTCTATATCTCTATCTATCTATCTATCTATCTATCTATCTATCTATCTATCTATCAATCTATCTATTATCTATCTATCTATCTATCTATCTATCTATCTATCTATCTATCTATCTATCTATCTGTCTATCTATCTATCTACCTATCTATCTATCTATCATCTATCTAGCTAGCTAGCTATCTACACATACATACACATATACATTTATCCACATATCGGGCTCCACCATAATATGGTGAATGAAACTGTATGTTAATGAGACAGGCACCAAGATGAAGTTTGAGCACAGGAGATTCTTTGGGGATATTGCTTTTGAAAGATAAAGGGAGAGGAACAAGAGTAGGCAGGAAAACCATTATTCCATGATAGTGATCCTACACCTGTGGAAGGGCAGTGGGCAGGAAGAGCACCGAGGAAGAAAAGCCTCAGACTGTGGCAGCTTTGGGAATGTCTGAGTCAGCCCAACAGGGACGTTTGGCACAGGATTGTCTGTAGATGAGCCGACATTGAGCAGCAAGGGCCGAAACCCTGGTACCAGACTGACTCATTATCTGAGAGCGCCAAGGAGAGCAGGGCCTTACGTAGAACTCTAGCGCGTATCCTGATGTTGTTGCAGGTGGAGGTTCCCAGCTAACCACCCCCCTTATGGCAGCCCCACTTTTGAAGGAGAGCAGAGCACACCTCCCTGGCTGCTACACCAGAGGACACATTACTTTGTGTAACTTACTTAGTATCGTCCTGTGACTATTTAATCCTCTTTTTGTGTTATTTTTCTCTAAATAGTGTGCTATGATTGGGATTTAGTGGTGTTTTATTTATAATTCATACCAAGATAATTGTGAAGAATACATAAATTAGTAAGTATATTAAGAATTAATAAAAGCGACTCATCCCAGTGAGCGCCTGCTCTCGTTTAGACCACAGAGGAGTAAGAAACGGTGTCCTGGAGAAAGTCAAGCCACATTTCACACAGCTAGGGGTGTCACTTGTCATTAACATGTTCAAAGTATTTAAATCAATCAGCCATGAAGTATTGAGCTAGGTGGGAGAAAGTCACTCTATGAATTAATTATTTTCCTAATTTAAAAAAATATGTTTGAGAAAAATGTGTTAGATGGCTTAGTGCTATTCCATAGCTAATGGGCACATTTCTTCATCAGTGTGGGGATGCTTTTTAACCATCAAATTGTATTACTGTTTGGCTTTAGAGATGATTAACATTTTAGTACCACCAAATATATATTTTGAAGAGCAAATCATCTCTGTGACTGTATAAAGTTAAAAATTATAATATTTAAGTATATATAACATAAATATATATAATATAAATAGTATAAACATATTCACATACTTTAAGCCAAAAGTCATTCCAAAAACACACTAGGTAATCTAAGTGTAAAAACTGAATTATGAATTTTTACTTAATTTTGTTGATAGATGATAAATTTACTTCATATTTAGCCATTAAATATCTGTTTATAGTTAGCAGTGCTTCTATGGTCCAAATGTCTGTGTTCCCCCAAATTTTTATGTTGAAATTCTAACCTCCAAGCTGTTGGTATGGAGAGGTGAATCTCTAGGAGGTGAGCAGGTGGTGGAGACAGAGCACTTATGCACAGGATTAGTGCTGTTATGAAAGACGCCCTGGAGAGCTCCCTTGCCCCTTCTGCCTTGTGAGGACACAGCAGGAAGACAGCTGTATATCCAACAGAAAGCTGCATCTTCAGACACTGCATCTGCTGGCGCCTTGATCTTGGACTTCCTAGACTCCAGAATTGTGAGGAAGAAATTTCTGTGTTTTTAAGCTAACGAATCTATGGTCTTTTGTTATATAGTCCGACTAGACTAAGACAATTGCTTAAATGTATTTCAGACTGTATTTATTCCTATTGCTACCTCAGTGTCTAGGGCCTTGCCTTATACAGAAGATGGATAGTCAATATTTATTAGCCCAGTTTTTTCAACTGTGTAACATATTCACAGAAACTTTTACATGCCCCAGATACCCAAGGAACATTAGAATTGAATTTGGTTCAAAGATGTCTTTCTCAAAATCCAAGAACTATATGATTAATATCACAGGAAAAAGGTCAAAAAAATTGATAAATGACTTCTGTTTCTCTATTATATTAGTCATTGGAAATAGTACAGTTGTATTTCACATCTCTTTGTTTTGGCAACAGGTTACTCCTTGGTGGGGAAATAATCAGCACTTAACAATGGTCTTCAAGGTAAAATTCTCTGTGAGGATCTATGAGAAATCTTGTAAATTACATTTTACCTTTTCCATAAATGTCTGTTGCTGTTAGTGTCACTAATTAATATTGTGCACAGAGATATTAGCATCTTTCTGAAAATTATTTCTCATATAAAGTTTAGCATAAAGATTTATGGAATATAATAGAATGAAATGACATTGTGCAGTCTTTATATGACCACAAACCTTGGCTTAGTACTGGGAATTGAGGTCTCATTCTGTTTCCTGCCCTCTGGTATTTGTACTTGGCCTTCCTGGAGTTTGGCTTTTGGCCACCGACTTGGACTTGTTTTCTGGTTTGTCTCTTGTTCCAGCCATGGGAAGCCAGTTCAAGTGCTAGTCAGCTGAGAAGCTTGCCTGTCAGGTCAGTTTCCCCTCCATCTTGCAGAGGAACATCTGTGGATACAAATTAGGCCTATTATTATTGTCACTGTCTTATAAAGAGAAAAGTCTTCAGAAGAAAGAGAGTAAGGTAGCTCTCTTTTACACTGATTTTTATCTGAGCTGGCATAAAATTTTGTTTCTGGACTCAGCAATCCTTAGCTCTTTCCATTAAATAGGTTTTCACAAGATAAAGCAAGTTTTGTAATACTCTTGAACTCTGAGGTTCTGTATTTTAACTTCACTGTGGTTTGACTCCTTGTCATTTTGTTTTTATATGGTATGTTCCTGGTTATAGACTTTGACAAGTTGCTCTGTTTATCTGTAGGAAGGTAAATATCTTCTGTTTCAAGAACTTGAGTGACTGATTCAAATACTTGAAATATGTCAAAAGACAATTAAGTTCCCTATATTTGAAGTTAGATAGAACTAAGCTCTGCAGAGATGTTCTGCCAAAGATTTCTTCTGGCTCCTTTCTAAAAACTTAACAGGACAGTTCAACTGGCTAGTGAGACCTGGGTTGGGAGAGTTGTCGCTGAGGACTGTGCTGTAATCTAGTTGTTCTGCTGCAAGCAAGTCATGTCCCTTTCTTGTGCCTTGGTTCCCTCAGTTGTAAAATTGGTAGACAGTGAGAGAATCCTAATTATCTTGATTCTGGAGTATAGGCTTGGGAAGAATGGGTTTGGTCTGGAATACAGGAGCATACTTGTATCACTGTGCCCAGAATCTCACCTTCACCCTTCATAAAGGCACTCACTCCCTATCTCTGGTGCCTGGTACCACACTGAGATCCTCTGGTCCTTATGGACACAATGAAATCAAAGAAATATTTATGTCCCAGAAAATGTCCTGTGAACCTAGAGAACCATGAGGCTCCAGAGCTGTGACCTTCTTGCTGGTAAACTGTGGGAGAGAGGAAGGTGCTTCAAAACATACCACACGCATGTTACTGCTTTGTAGATCAGGCTCATATTCAGCATTGGCTTTGGTCACTGCCAGTAATGCCATTAGTGGATCAACTATATCTGTCTCTGCTATTCCACCAAAATAATGGAGAAGTCCATTTATGTGCATAGAGTCTGCACCAAAATTCCTTCTTTTCCTTCTTCCTCAACTATTTCCCCCTCATCTAGATACAGAATAAACTCATTGTAGGTAAAGGGCTCAGAGCTTCTATAATAAGTTACTCTTTTGAGTATCTGTATTTTAAAAAGGAGAGGACACATCACAAAAGGATGGGCTAGTGATGAGAGACTTTCTGATTTTGTAATACTCTAGATACTCAAAGTAGAAAAACATCTATCTTTAAATCAGAACAGCCTTTCCAAAACTTCATAATCATACCAAAGGAATGCCTAGCACCTTTGCTTACTTTTGTTCTCATACACAGCATAGTAATCATATTTAAAAAAATAAAAAAATAAACAGCCTCTAATTTTTAAAAGTTTCTTTATTTTTTTACTAAGGATTAGTTGCTAATCCCCTTGTCTATGTTCATATTCAATTCATTTCTTTTACTTTTGCTTTCACAGAGAAAGCTTTGTCTTTAAGTCCAGGAATTTTAATGATATTTTTCTGTTTTTGGAATGATCATGTTTTCAAGGTTTTAGTGTTCTGGGAAACTTGAAAAATATAATAAATCAAAGTTCAAAATGAAAATAAAGCATTTCTTTATGAATTTTCATTCAAGAATGCTTAACACTCAGCTATTAGAATAATGTTCCACTTAACACAAGAGAATAAAATCTTTAAAGTCCTTCAAAATAATTTAACTTTTTCCTTACCAATTTTGATGCCTTTTATCACTTCATCTTGTCTGACTGTCATAGCTAGGACCTCCAGTACTGTGTTGAATAAGAGATAAATTTTTACTGTTTGCAGATGACATGATATTATATATAGAAAACCTTAATGACTCCACCAAAAAACTATTAGAACTAATAACTGGATTCAGCAAAGTTGTAGAATACAAAATTAATACACAGAAATCTGTTGCATTCCTGTTTACTAAAAATGAACTAGCAGAAAGAGAAATCAGAAAAATAATTCCATTTACTATTGCATCAAAATGAATTAATACCTAAGAATAAACCTAACCAAGGAGGTGAAAGACCTGTACTCTGAAAACTATATGACACTCATGAGAGAAATAAAAGAAGATACAAATAAATAGCAATCTATACCATGATCATGGGTAGGAAGAATATTGTCAAAATGACCATCTGCCCAAAGCAATTTACAGATTCAGTGCAATCCCTATCAAAATACCAATGATATTTTTCAGTGAACTAGAGTAAATAATTACAAAATTCATATGGAACCATGAAAGACAATCCTGAGAAAGGACAACAAAGCTGAGGGGATTATCTCCTTGACTTCAAGACTATAATGCTACGGTAATCAAAACAGTATAGTACTTGCAAAAGAACAGACCCATAGGTCAATGGAACAGAATAGAGAGCCCAGATATAAACCCACATATATATGGTCAATTAATATATGCTAAAGGAACCAAAAATATACAATGGGGAAAAGACAGGCTCTTCAATAACATGTTGGGAAAACTAGTCAGCTGCATGCAAGAGAATGAAACTGGATCATTGTCTAGCCCCAAACACAAAAGTGTACTCAAAATGGATCAAAGACTTGAATGTAAGATATGAAACTGTAAAACTTTTAGAAGAAAACGGGTGAAAATCTCTTGAGTCTGAAGTCTGTGATCTTAACAATTTAGAGTATTTCTGTATGTGGTGGTGTGACAGGTTCTGGGAAGGCAGAAAGGAGAAGTTAACCCTCTTTACCTTGATAGAGATAACTACAGATATTGGGGGTTGGAGGCCAGCCTTCGATCCTTAGCATTTATAAAGCTGCTTGGTCTTTTAACAAGATCATTCACTTTCTCCCTTCTGAAGGATGAGTCCCTGGTCTCTGAGTTACTGAGGGGAGGTAGTTGAGAAGAGCATGGTATGTTGGGGAGCTCAGTACTCAAATGAGATGGGAATGGTAGGTCCAAGAGGGCAGACGCAAGAGCTCTGTGTCCTCTGCTGAGCCATACGGACATGGCACCTGCTGACACTTGGTGGATATTAACTGAGTGAAAGGGGCAAGTTATAGCAGATGACATTGGAAAAAAAAAGGCTAGCACAGGAATGTTCAGGACTTTGGAATTCAGGCAACAAAATGGCCAGACTTATGCGTATATTATTAAATTGTGAGATTTTTTCTTAGAGTTCTACTTGGATAGTTGTAATATCATACACAGCTTATGTAACATAATCATTAAAAGAAAATACTAATTGCTTGAGTGGTTGTTGGAAGAGTCAGGATAATGGAAGAAATGGTCATGTGGACACTGATAAGCTGCTATGTGAATCTCAGACAAAATTGTACCCTGAGGCAAAGAAGGTATAGCTGAGCCTTTGGAGGTTTTAAAAACTAATTAAGAGAGATTGTCTTTAATATTCAAGTTTTACCACATGTAAAAGCAATATAGTAAAATATAAAAAATTAATGTTAAATATGTTTTTCTTTCATCTCCTCCAGCTCCCCACCACCTCTCCCACACACTAGTGTTTAACTACTTTGTTCTCTAAAAGCTTGGATAACATTCTTTCTTGTCTATGCTTCTTTTTCTAAGGAACTATTTAGACTCTTACCTGAGAAATTTTGGGAATAAATTCCCAGAACTCAGGAATAAAGCCCCCAGTGTTTCCTTAGTTGTCAGGCCATTAGTGATGCCAAATTGTTTTAGATTCATGATTAGATAAGAATTGATTTTCCAAATTAATTGAACATTCCAGTTTTGGGTGCAAAACAAAAAAAGATACTCCAATTTTTTAAGGTTTTATTTTTTAGAGCAGTTTAACATTTACAGAAAAATTAAGGGTAAGGTACAGATACTTACAATATACCCCTTCCTTCACACATGTGTAGCAACTCCCATTATCAATATCTCCCATTAGAGCAATAATTTTATTACAATTGATGAATGTACATTGATGCATCATAATCACCCAAAGTCCACAGTTTACCTTAAGGTTTATCTTGGTGTTGCACATGGGTATGGACAATGTATAATGATATGTATCCATCATTATAGTATGATACACAGTGGTTTTACTGCATCATCATTCTCTATTCTCCACCTATTTGTCCGTCCACTCGACGCCTGGTGAGTCCTGATTATTTTACTGTCTCCATAGTTTTGCCTTTCAAATATATGGTGGAATCATGCAGTATGTAGGCTTTTCAGATTTGCTTCTTTTGCTTAATAATATGCATTTAACTTTCCTCCATGTCTTGTTATGGCCTGATAGCTCCTTTCTTTTTAGTGCTGAATAATATTCCATCATCTGGTTGTAGCACAGTTGATTTATCCATTCACTTACTGAAGGGCATCTCAGTTGTTTCCAACTTTTGACAATTACGAATAAAGCTATAAATATCCATTTGCAGGTTTTGTGCAGGCATAAGCTTTCAGTTCCTTAGGGTAACTACCAAGGAGCACAATGGTTAGACCAGATGTTAAGAACATGTTTAATTTTGCAAGAAACTGCCAACCTATCTTATAAAGTGGCTGCACCATTTTGCATGCCTGGAGGCAGTGAATGAGAGTTCCTGTTTTTCGACAGCCTCGCCAGCGTTTTGTCAGTGTTCTGGATTTTGGTCCTGCTAGTAGGCATGTAGTGGTATCTCATTGTTTTAATTTGAATTTCCCTGATGAATATGATGTGGAGCATCTTTCCATGTGCTTATTTCTTGCCTCTGCACTTTCTTTGGTGAGGTACATGTTAAAGTTTTTGGCGCATTTTTTAAGTCAGGCTATTAGTTTTCTTATTATTAAGCTTCGAGGGTTCTTAGTGTGTTTTGAATAACAGTCCTTTATCAGATATGTCTTTTGCAAAATTTTCTCCCAGTTTGCAGCTTACCTTCTCATTCTTTAGACATTAGCTTTTTCAGAGCAGAAGTTTTTAATTTTAATGAAGTCCATCTTACAAATTATTTAGTTCACAGATTGTACCTTTGATGTTGTATCTAAACTGTCATCATCATACCTAAGGTCACCTAGGTTTTTTCTCTCCATTTTTATTTAGACAATAAATATGAAGTAAAATTACATCTTTTATAAGGACTTCAGGATCATGTTTGAGGCTTTTCTTTTCATGTAAAAGATAAAAGGAAGACAATCTTTTGCATTTCATGCCATGAGGCAGTGATATAAGGAATATAAGAAACACAAGTGTACATGTAACATTCACCTATATATGAGGGTAAGATGATCTGTTTCATTCTCTAATAATTATAGAATATAGAATAAAAAGGAATTAATATGATTTGTTTACTTTTTATTATATTAAAATTTGACAAGCAGAATGCACTGTGGGAATATCTTCATATAGCTGATGGTGATAATACTGTGCTAAAAATGAAAGGTAATAATGTATCCCTTAATGCCTTTTAAACATATATTCACTTTATGTAACTTTAACATCAATACCATGACACAGACATTTTTATGGACATTTTAAAGATGAGACTGTTGGGGGCTTCACAGTTAACTGGCTTCCCCATAGAGACAGAACTTCAAAGTAGCTGTTAGTTCCTGCTGAAGTTATTGGTATGACTGTCAGTAGTAGAAAAATATATTTGGGTTTCCGTGGCTATAGGAGTTTCAGTTTTCTGATGTAAAAAACAGTACAGATGTAGGTAGTTGCTGGCATTGCTTCAGTGGCTTAAGAATATCAGGTCTGAATTGTTGGCAATGTCTGTTTCTTTACCTCTTGGTGACAAAATGGCAGTTTAGCTATAGCCATTATGTTTGTGTTCATAGCAGCATGAAAAAGAAATAAAATAGAGAAAAGAATGGTTCCGATATCAGGAAAGCAAAGTCTTTTTCTGAATTCTCCCGTGGACTTCTGTGGAGACCTCACTGGTCTTGGTTAGGCAACACTGCAATCTCTAGCCTCAGATGATCCTGAGAAAGTTATTTTTTACCTTCTCAGTATCTACTACAAAGGACAGCGATGAAAAGGTGAGCATGAATGGGGAAAACGGAGTCAAACTGTAGTGTCTGCCACAGTGGTGAATTCAAGTCCTAAATTTTGGTGTAAGGTCAGCTGTCTTCCTTTTAAAACATACTGCCTTCCAGAAATATACATGTTGTCCCTACTATTTTAATTTAAAATTAAAATAGTAAGCAAAATGTAATTGTTGCTTTCCAAAAGAATTCTTGTTTTCCCCTAAGTAGTTACCTTCTGTATATTGCATTGAGCAAAACATAATTTTATAATTATATTTGAATGGGACAGTGTTCTTATGATATCAGATATAAATTACTAGAAATTATTATTAGAGAAGGGAGGGTGGGTGTATTTTTGTGGCTGAATCTGCTAATTGATCACACTCCTATTTCTTCTTCTTACTGGTCTTAAAGTCAGATCCCTTTAGTCAGCTACTCTTGCCATTAGGTGTGGCCATACGAACATGCTCCAGCTGGTGGAAGTCGACCAGAAGTGATGTGTGTCATTTCTCAAGTTGGACCATATAAACGTTCCTTGCAGATCCATGATGTTGCGCGCCCTCCCAGCTCTCACAGCACAGTGGTTCTAGGAAACAGTGGAGCCACAAGATAGAGCCATCTGCAGATAAGAAGTACTGATGTTGGTCTCTTAAGTGGGTAAGATATTAACATTTATTAATCCTGAAATTTGGGGATTTTCCAGTTACAGTACTTAAAGCACTTCAGAAACAGATGTGTTTGGATATGTAAAGACACATAAAAGAGCTCATTTTCAGTCAGATTGGCCTCAGGCTGGCCCTTGGTATAGTCAGGATCAGAGAACAGCCCTCTATGACAAGACTAACAGTGTCTACCCAAGTAGTAAACATGTGAATGTCCCTGCTCAATTCAATTCATGCAGAACTGTCAATTCTGTCCTGCTGAAGTTTTTAAAAAACATTAGTTCATGGTCACAACTGTTGAAATAAAGTAACACATAAGATTAGTTCGATTAGATTTTCCAGGACAAGGAGTTAGACAATGAGAATCTATGAATAGATAGAAGTAAACACTTTCATATATCACTTTTTTTGTGAAGTGTATATATTTATGTCATTTCATATCTTGGGTGTATAGCCCTGAATTTCCTCTAAGAATTACATAGTACCTAGACATTTATGAACCACTAGATAATGAATTAAACTTTTATTATGACAAAAATACTCTTGTCAATGTCTTTCTGAATAAGGTTGCCTTGAATTACTTTCACAGGGCATATTAAGATCAGATTGCTATTACAGTTCCTTATTTTGGGAGCTCAAAACTGGACCTCCCTGGATTAGTTGAGGACAAAAGCTTTTTCTTAATCATCTTTGTACTCTTAAGGCCTACAACAGTGTCATACCCATAGTAAACATTCAACAAATATTAGGTGATTAAATGAATAAATGACTTAGAAATGGGTATAAACTGCTACAGCTCTATTTGTGATTTGAAGTTTCATTAATAAAAAATTAAGTTTTCTTACAAGAGATCAATACCAATTGAATTCAAAGTTCAAATGCTGGCATTCATCAATAAAATATTTTGTGATGACATTCTGAGTAATAGCATTGATCATTTAACTGAATGTAAGTCTAAAGACAATGTGATCTGGAAAGAGGAAAATATAAATTAGGTAAATTAGAATGCCTGTGGGGTAGGGGTTATTGGCAACAAGAAAGTGAACCTGTCAGATGGTCCTGCCTAGAATGATCAGTACTCCAGCTGCCACATGAGGTTGCTTGCCTCCATTTTTCTGAACTGACATCTTGATCTGGGCTCACATGATGAGCATGTGAAAACGTACATGGGAAAAGGGAGCCGGAAAGATCCAGAAGTCACCTGTCGTGGTATTCAATAGCCCTTCTGATCTGACACTGCCTAACTTTGTATCATTAGGACTATTGTGATAAAAATTAGTTTAACTTCATTTTTTTTAAGATCCCTTTTGTTTGCCTTTCCCTTGGAATCCCTGAGAGCATATGCTGGATGGGAGGGGCAGGGCAAGCCAAAATGATTGCAGCCCTTATAAAATGCCTGCTTAGTTTTCTACTCTCAGGATATGGTAACCTTCATTCTTCCTGCCTCCCTGAGACTGCTGAGAGTGCAAGCAGAGTGGCCACCTGCGGGGACCCAACAGCCAGATCACTTTGTTACTGGCCAGAGTGTGAGCACCTTGAAAGAAGCAGCACTTCCCAGATATCAGATGGTCGTCTCTGTCCTCAAGAGAATGTACTTTGAAATATGGCTCTTTTGATATTTGACATGGAAATGTGATGTACAGAGTGCTGAGGGTTTATTTTTTAGTAATTTGGGTCCTATTGAGCAGGCTGCAACCCTTTAGATGAGAGGTTTGTGTGTCAGCAAGGCACTCTTTAATTGCAGCCTCTTAGTAGATGTATTATTTTAAAAGGTTTGTGCATTTGTTTAATGTTCTTTAATAAAGTGCCCACACATGTGCATATACACACACATATACACACACACAGTTTTATATAGAATTACAAAGACAGTTCTTTGTGGAAGAGAACACAGATAAATCAAAATCATGAAGGCAAGGCAAATGAAAAGTAGCAAACAGATTTCTGTGTCAAAGTTAATTTTCTGTTGTTATATTGGGCTTTTCTCGCTTGCTTGGCTTTTATTTTCCTCCCTTGGGCATGCCCATGTGCATGATTGGTCTGCACGGGGGAGGAGACGCCTCTGCAGGAGCTGCTGGAGAGAAAGGAGGTGGCTGAATTGACTCATCCGCCTCTCTGCTTTTAGTAATGGATAGCTGAGCCTTCCAACCAGAATAGAAATAAGAGCAAAGTTTCATTTTATGGGTGTGTATGTTTAGCGGCTGTGGCCTGTATAATCAGAAAATAGGCTGTTTCCTTGTTGGGGACCTGTAAAAACGGTTTACCTATGGTATGTTAAGTCTTGGATGAAGAAGGAATAAATAAATCCATCAGGTGTCATGTTTCCCAGGCTTGAGCATGGGCAGAATTTTTTGTTGTTTTGTTTTTCAGTTCTTCTTAGCCTGATGAAGAAGCTCATTTATTTTGGTGGCTTATTCATTTTTTCATGATAATGCAAATTCTAGACACTTCATTGAAACACATTGATTTACTGCTTTGCTATACAGAATAATATACTTAGGTCTACAAACTCATCGTCGGGTCCTCCCATCTGATGGTTTTATCTTTTGTCTGATTTTGTGTTTGAATTCTCCCCATACCATAGATTCATTATCAGATTTATAAAATATAAAATTTCAAGTGATTTTTGATGTTATGATTATATTTTTGACTTATATACATACATTTATATATATATGTCTGCTTATTATGTGAATATATATATCAGTTTTATATACATATGTTTATATACATATATTTATGTACATATGTATGTCTATTTGATATATATATATATATATTAGTTTTACTTTTTTAGTTTTGAAACATTCAAGTAGTTGAGTTAGTTCTGCATTAAAAAATACTCTCAGTTATCCTGGGGTAGCAAGAAAATTTTCTATTCATCATAAGAAACCCTTCCATGATTTCCCATCTCCCCAAGTGTGAAGTGTGGATTCTTTAGGCTAGCCCCCTTTCCCAGATATGTAATCTCATCTCCACTGTGCTACATCACTATTTTCTGGAGCCTTTTTTTGTAACACTAAACATATTTCATTACACTGTATTTATTTATGTTATGATGTCCTCTACTAGACTCTTAAGTTATTAGACAGGCCCATGGCTTTATCTTCTGTTCCCATTAGTATAATGGCTGGCTCAGGGAAAGCATTCAAATGAGGCTCATAAACTGAATTAAAGCTATATTTTACATTCTCTTTGTTGAGTAAAACACAGATGATTTAAAAAATGCTATTAAGAACGTATCAAGTTTTTCTTAGCTGCTAACAATGGGAAAGGAAGATAAGGGCTTTATAAAAACTGGCAGACAAAAAGATCACTATCAAGCGTGACATTCAGGATGGATTCCCTGATCCCTGTGAGGCAAGGCTGACATGCAGCTGACTGGCCCCATTTGAAATAAAAGTTCTGTCCTGAAGGAAGGACCTTACTCTTACCATTTCAAAGGAACATTCAAAGAGCTATTAAGAGAATAACCTACTTCCAGAGTAAAATCAACCAAAGAGGGCAGGACGAAGGGGAGAGCATAAGGGTCTGAGCAAAAGATAGAAAGAAGAGAGCAGAAAATGTTTGCTACCATTTTTTTGGTGAAATTTGAAGTAGTTCATTTCATTTTTAATTAAAAATTGGCATTCTCCTAGCAGCTGATGCCAAGCAATTCAGGCATTGGCCCTCATAATTTTACCCCCATTAGGAAATGCCTTGGGGTGAAGATCCCTTTGGTATCTTCCTTAGGATGTGTGCACCAAGGTCCCCCAGCGGACAGATTTCAGTGTACTTTGAGCTTCTGTGCACTCTGACCTCAACTCAACCAAAACCAAGGAGTCTACATATCTTTTCATAGCTGGTAGGCAAAGAAGAGTTTAAAGTAGGATATTTTCCCCCCAGCAATGGCTTTTTTTTTCATGTGCTCATTTGTTTTTATTATTCTCTCCATCCAGATGTCTCATTTTCTGCTGCATCTGCTTCCAGCTGTATCCCTCTGCAAATGGAAACAGAATGCCAGCAATAAGCGTTATGAAATGTATAGGTCCCTATTTAGTGTCCAGAGTCCTAGAGTGACTACAGAAGTAATTTTGGAAGACAATCCCTTCAAGTAATAAGAATCCCTGGCAGTAACTGAGAATTTGCTTTGTGCTGTGCAGAGTTATGAAAGCTCTTCACATAAGACCCTGTTTAATCCTAACAACAATATATGATGAAAGTATTATTATCTCCATTTCACATACTGGGAACCTAAGGCACAGAGAAGTCAGGTGAATTGGCTAACATGAGAGAGAATTAAGGAACAGGGATTCAAAACTAGGTAAGTCTCGTGTCAGAAGCTGACCTCTTACACTCTGCTACACTGCATCTCTTAGAGATTGCATAGGCTGAAGGAATGCTTCTTTCAGATAATCCAGCCCCCCCACACACTTCCTTCTACCCTTTATTCTCCCTTTGTCCTTCCTTCTTCCCCTTTCCCTCCAGCCCTCCCTTCCTGGCTTCCTTTCTTCATTATCTCTTCCTCTTTTGAAATTTCATGTTTTCTTTTTTTAGATAAAAAAATACATTTAGAAATGTGAAATGTCTAAAGAAACTAATGTTTTTATAGTGTGCCAGATACCACGTGAGATACTTTGGGTTTGTTACCTGTGCATCCTCCTCCACGTTTTCAGTAACTGTTAAATCCAGTTTATAGGCAGTGCACCAATACATAAAGGGACTACCCACCTGCCTGTTCTGGGTTGGGTATTGGTGCTATTGGATGTTACTAATTCGTCTTAGGCAAGGAAGTGCCATTGTAGATATGTGCATTACAAACATTATCTTGAGCTTTAGATTTTACTATTCTAATTAACAGCCGAGGCTGTAACTGTGAAGCACTGGAGACAGATCGTCAGGAGAATAGCCACAGGAAGTGAAGTATGAAAGAGAAAAGAGGACTGACTTCCAAAGCTTTCCCAATTTAAAACATTTTATAGATGTGCTTTTTAACATTTATCTGTAGTTTCTAGAAGTCCTTAGGTACAAACAATGAGCATTTCTTGGTCCATTAAAATAGCTCTGTGGTTAGCTCATTATATGCTAGGCAGAAGCACTTTAACTGCATTCATCTCTTTAATTTACAACTGATGCAAATTCTGGGCTTGATTCCGCTGTCTTCATATAAGAAAATAAATTCTAGCCTATAATGGAAGAAGGAAGGATTATCAGTAGAATACTTGGCCCCAGTCTGCAGAAGATGCTGTGAAATATAACACCGAAGCTAGGAGCAAGAAGGGGTCTAACAGAGAAAAGCTTTATTATGAGCTTTTTAATTATGAATTCATTATTTATTATTTTATTACTTAGAACTACTTGTATGCTGCCAACCATGCTCTGAAACCTTGCTGGATCCACTCTTAAGATGTGTAGTCAAGTTTGTTTGTTTTAGCTATATAACTTAGAATTAATCCATATGTTAATCTGATATCACAAACTGTTTCTCTGTGGTTCAGTTATCAGTGTTCAGTTCTATCCCTGTGAAATTGGACTGTACAGTTTGGTAGTTATTTGCCTCTTGGGCACTAGACAGGTAATTGAGATGTTCTATAAATGTAAAGTATGCAGTGGATATTGAACACTTATTATGAAATAATGTAAAATTTCTCACTAGTGATTTTTATATGGATTGCATATTGAAATGAAAATATTTTGGGTATATTGGATTAAGTAAAATACTAAAATTACTTTTATCTGTTTCTTTTAATTTTTAGATATGGCAACTAGACAATTTGAAATTACATGTGTGACACACATGTGGCTTATATTTATATTGTATAATGTTGCTCTAGATTTCCCTTTTCTATCTAGCTTTTTTATGAATATTTTGATTAATAGGTAGAATGGCATGATGTGTGGATTAGTAGGTTAATACAACTTCATTTTGCCTATAAAAATAACAACTCAAAAAATTGCCCCATTAATAGATGAAGAGTTTGCTTTATGTGGAAAACAAGATGCAGACACTTCAACAAGGTTTTTTTTTTAAATTTGACTTTTAATGTGACTGAATCTATATTTAAACAAGTAAATAAACTAAATTTAATTGCCATATTTAAATACATTGCCATGTTTAAATTGTATTTGTCACAATCATTATAAGAAAATTCTAGAATATTATCTCAGATCAGAAATGGACATTGAAATTAAAAGCAAAATGTTTATTGAAATGTATTACCAAGGAACATCCTCAAGGAACCAGGCTTTTTGCATTTTTGCTATGCCATCACTGGATTAACAGCTTAATCCTTAGACAAGTTCCCCTGTTATTGTAGGATGGCTTTAGTGTTCCAGGAAACATCTATACACAGGAAAGGAAAGAAATCATTGAAAGAAAAAGAATAATTTCTTTTGAGGTTTTCCTTAAAAAAACAGTTAAAAAAAACAGTTAAAACTTTAGCAGAAACCATGTGGTAAGCTTTCACATTTTATTAGTTGGAACTGTGTCAGATGCTCATAACTAAATCAGTCATTGCCAAGGGGGATGAGATTACTATAGACAGCTTAGAAATGTCAGGACCCACTGTCAAAAGATGCAGTTCTGCCTACTCAAGAGCACATAGCCTTGTGGAGGTGGAAAGATAACAAACTGGAGTTTTGAAAATAAGGAAGGAGAAAATAAGGGGGAGTTGAATGTTGGATAAATAACCACAAGTGACTGTTAAAACTGCAACTGAGACTTATTTCTGGTAAATAAAAGATTTTGAGTCTTAAATTCTGAATGCCATCCTTCAAAGCAAATTATTTTAGCTCAACAGTGCCAAACCAGAACATTATTCTTTAAAAATAAAACAAAATGTCATAACCAACACTATAGAAATACAAATGCTTATGGGACTACTATGAAAAATTATATACCAACAAATTGGACAGCCCAGATTAAATAGATAATTTCCTAAAAATTATACAGTCTCCTAAGACTGAACAAAGAAGACATAGAAAGTCTGAACAGATAGCTTACTAGTAATGAAATTAAATTTGTAATAAAAAAATTTGCCAACAAAGATTCAGTACCAGATGGCTTCACAGGAGAATTCTACCAAACACTCAAAGAAGAGTTCATTCATATCCTTCTCAGACTCCTCCTAAAAAACAGAAGATAAAGGAATACTTCTGAGTTCATTTTGCAAGGCCAACATTACCATGATACCAAAAAACACAAAGATACTACAAAAAAGAAAATTTTAGAAAAATAGCTCTGATGAACATAGATGTAAATAACTTCAACAAAATATTACAGATTGAATTAAAAATATAGCAAAAGGATCATTAGCCATGACCAAGTGGAATTGCAAGGATGGTTCAATATTCACAACTCAGTCAATGTGATGCACCACAGTAACAAAAAGAAGGATATAAAATTCAATATACAGAAAACTGTTGTGTTTCTGTATACTAATAACAAGCTATCAGAAAGAGCTACTAAAAAAAATCTCTTTTATAGGTACATCGAAAATAATAAAATACCTAGGAATAAATCTAACCAAAAAAGTGAAAGACCTGTATTCTGAAAACTGTAAGACATTGATGAAAGAAACTGAAGACAACACAAATAAATGGAATGAGACTCTATACTCATGAATTAGAAGAATTAATACTGTACTGCTCAAAGTAATCTACATACAGATTTAATGAAATTCAATGAAATATCATATGACTCTGTATTTCCACTTCTTGGTTTGTACCCAAGAAAACAAGAACACTAATCTGCAAAGGTAAGTGCTTCTGTGTTTATTACAACATTATTTACAATTGCCAAAATGTGGAAGCAATCTAAGTGTCCAATGATAAGTGAATGGGTAAAGAAGATGTGGTATATATATATAATAGAATACTACTGGCCATAAAAAATGAAATCTTGCCATTTGTGACAACATGGATGGGCTAGGGAGTTATTATGCTAAGTGAAATAAGTCAGAGAGAGAAAGACAAATACCATGTTATTTTGCTCATATGGAATCTAGAAAACAAAACAAATGAACAAATAAAACAGAAATAGACTCAAGTTCAGAGAAAACTGGAAGTTGCTGTAGGGTATGGGCAAAATTGGTGAAGGGGATCAAGAGGTACAAACTTCCAATTATAAAATAAGTAAGTCCTAGGGATGAAAAGTGCAACATAGACAATATAGTCAATAATACTGTAATTACAATTACTGTGATGAACATCTTACAATGATATAATTGTCTAATCATTATGTTGTACACAGATGCTAATATAAAATATGTCAATCGTACTTCAATAAAAGAAGAGAATCTGAAAAAAAACACATAATTTTTCAAGGACCCTGAAATCCTTGTTTTTTTACCAACATCAAAATTACATAATTCTTCATTGATATATTGTAGTAACTTTTAAATCAACCATTAAATATTCACAATATTTTATAAGGTCATATAAGAAAACTGGGCAATTCAAATGAATTCCATGCTTGATTTCATGTTTTTCTTTCTTATTGTTTGTATGGTAGCTAACATATTTTTGAGAGAGCAAGTACCCCAGCAAATCAGGTCCAATCTTGTTTTCTTAAAGATTTTGACTTAGCTTTATAACTTTAATCATTTTGCTCTGTTTTCCATACTATATTATACAAGTGTTGGATCAGTAATAAATATGATCAGAAATTCAAATAATTTGAGAGTTGGAAAGTAGTTCATATATGAAGTCCAAATCCTTTCATTTTTTTTTTTTTTTAGGAGAGCAAAGTATAGGCTTTTATTTAGAGATACAGTGAAAGGACAGAACTCCCAGCTCACGCCAGGAGGGGACAAGAGAGTCCCCCAAATCCTTTCATTTTATAGATCAAAAAGCTGAAGTACAAGAATCATGCAAACACTTATTAATATCCATTCATGTATTCAGTCAACAAATATTCAATGAGTGCCTATAATGTATGCACTGGAGTGTTGCCATGAAGGTGACAACAAATACTATGATTAGTATTTGCAGGTGGGTGGTGAGAAAAGACAGACAACATGCAGGAAACAGAAATTAGATAATTACCAAGCAAACAAGATAAGGAAAACAGAAATGACATGGATAGTGTGTCAAATGGTCTTTCAAACCTCAGCAATGAGAAATGACAGACCATGTGAAGGGAATGAAAAATAACATTCTTGGCAGAAGACACAAGACTAAAAACCCAGAATCAAGGAAAAAAGCTTGGTCTGTGCTAAGAAATCACAGAAGTCAACATAACTGAAGAAAGTAGAGTGGTCAATGTTGGGAATTGTCTATTCCTGGAATGTAGACTAGGGGCAGACCATAAAAGGCTTTTTAAATGTTTTATTTTAAATAATATCTAAAGAGATTAGATGGTTTGTAAACAGAAGGAATCACCAAATTTGCATTTTTGAAAGAGTAGCTGTTGTGTTGAAATGATTTAAGAGTGGCATCACTGGAAATTAGATCAGTTAGGAGACTACTGCCACAATCCAGGTGAAAAATCATGGCTACTTGGACCAGATGGGTAGTTGTGTAACTTGTAAAAAGATTGGTTGCATTCAAGATATTTTTAAAAGATGGAACCTCCAGGATTTATTGATGCATTATATAAATGGTATGAAAAAAATGATGTAAAAGATAGATTATAATTTTCTGGAAACCCTGAGATAGATATGATTATGTAGGAATCAAGTGCATGGAAGCAGTCCTAATATTGAGAAGCCCATTACAAAGTTAAGTGGAGATGACAAATAAGCAATTGGACAAATGAGCCTCAGGGGAGGGTGCTCAGGCAAAAACCCTGAGATATGTTACATTAGAGATTGGTAAGAGAGGAGGTAAAGAAAGGAGACTAAGAAGGAAAAACTGGTGATGTAAATAATAGTTATATATAGTACCTGTGGAATCAAAAGAAAAAGATTTTTTTTCAATAGGTGGGACTATTGATCTAACAGCATAAAGATTCATTCTGATATATAGAGACAATGTGTGAAGACAGATTTTTTTTCAAGAAATATGACGTTAAGAAGGAGTAGAGAATTGTGGCCATAATTGAAAATAATTTCAGATGAAAAGAATGAGGCAAATGTACTTTATACCCAGTTCAGTTCTAATTCTGTTATATCACTGGGCTTCAGGAATAATTCTCATGTAGTTCATGGATAAAGCAAATAGTTTCTCATTCTCGGCTTCCCAGTATGTAAATGGAGGAATCATTTATTTGTTGATTCAGTATTTGAAAAGAACCTGTTTTATGCTGACCGTGGACTAGTACTGAGGTAAAACCACCATTCTCAAAAGCTAAAGAGTAGTGAGAAAAATCAGCAAGTAAACAGATGATGTGAATAGCATCATCTTAAGTATAGAATGGTACTGTAATCTATGGGAAAAGGCCCCTAGACTTTGCTGGTCAGGGTGACTTCCTACCAGATGTAAGCAAGTTAAAGTCTGAAGAATTAGGAGGCATTAACCAGGGAAACGATGTATGTGGGCGAGAAAGGTAAATATTCAAAGAGGCAGGAATAGTGTATAAAGTGGCCTGGAGGGAGCGATGGGGTTGAATGAATTCCTCCTATTTATATAACCAGAGAACCAGCTAGAGGGTGAGGAGTGGTGAAAAATGAGATAGTAGAAGGAAACTGTGCTTGTGTACCTGTGTGTTTCTGGGTTGGGGACATTGAGGAGGCTGTGACTGTGGGCTGGTCCAGTGTGATGGACAGGAAGAAGGGAAGGAGTCAGTATGGAGTGAGACAGAGACAGGGTCATTGTTAAGAGGTTTGGATTTTACACAAAACGCCCTTTAAACTAATGTTAAAATAACACCACAACCTCTTTCATTCAAAAAATTTTTTGAAATAACTTTGCAAACATAAACCACTATGTTAATGTTAATGAAGGTAGACAACATAGAGGGAGAAACTGGTGTTAAATGTCAAACGCAGAGATTCCCTTAAACACTCTTTCTCAACTGGTTCAATATTTGGGAGGTGAAGTAATATTGGCAGGAAATACAGTTTTACTATTTTAATAAAACATAGTAATTTTTAGTAATTTTTCATCTTGTTCATCATTGTAGTATTACATATAGAAATGTATATCATAAAAGTATATCCTACACCTAAAAACACTAACCACAGAACATTATGATTTCTGTATTTCTTCTGGAGAAAACAAAAACACAAAAAGCAAATGTCTTATGGACATTATATGCTGTTAGGATTTCTACTAATATCTAATATGTTCTTTCTTGTATAATTATTTCCTAAGAGATACAATATTTCACTCAAACCAGACCAAAGTCTATTAAATAAACTATATAAAAATGTATTAAAAACAAACTACAGTCTTTCCAAATAATAGTCATCTCCATTCATAGTAGGGTATTTTCCTTTTACATATTTCAGTTAGTGCCAGAACTTTCAAAGATGAAAAGAGCCTTAGTGACAAATTCTCTACTTGGAAAAATCAGAGGGATAAAAATAAAACCACCAATCTATTCCTGTTTTTAATCCATGTGATACAAAAATTATTACCTAACCCAACAACTCAGCAGTGGGTTTTCGTCTCTCATAGTAAAGTCATCCAAAGGAAGTGAATTCTGCAAACCTGAAAATCTTGAGTTGTTCTTTTCCTGTGAAAAATAGAACTTACCTGGTACTAGTTAACCTATATAGAGCTAATTTGAGACTCACTAGAATTCAAAAAAATTCTCAAAAAGTTTAGTGAAAGCTTTGTTTTTTTTGCATTACGAATGTGAAGCTTTAGAAATAAATGTGGAAAAGTTTTCATATGCAGCACTTATGGAGTCTGTGTTCTTATTTCTCTTGTTGAAAGAAACATTTATATGCTAACGAATTCGACTTCAACAGAATTCTACTTTTTAAAACATTTAGTTATATTACTAAAATGTAAGTTCTTCCTGCATGAAACGATATTCACAGGATTCAAAACATTCTGTTCTGAGTGATAAATTAGACACTTTGTCATGTATTTAAATTAAAACCTTATAGGTGTTATAAATATAATAATAATGTCTTAGCCTGATATTTTTAAGACTGTTATATACATATATATGCAAATTATATATATATGCATAACACATACATGAATACACATATATATGCATAATACCTACTTTGTCTATATTCTTCACAGCAACCTTGTGCTGCAGATACAATTACTACTTGTTACAGAGGAAGAAATTGACAGAGAGAGGTTGAGTAGCTGCCTAATATCATGCAGTGTTAAGCTGTGAAAGTAGGGTCGCTTGATAAAATATAGGACACTCAGGTAAATTTGAATTTTAGATAAGTAACAACTTTTTTAATATAAATATGTTCTAAATATTCCATTGGATTTAATTAGACTCAAACTATTCTTTGATTATGTGTGACTCAGATTTAACTGGATGTCCTGTATTTTCATTTGCTAAACCTTGAAACCCTAGGTAGAACACAGATTTCCATTTGGTATGTCAGGCCTCAGAGATTGTGCACTTTTCCATTATCCTGAACCATTACTTTCTGTATAAGATAAGAAACTTGATACAAAAAATGAGAGGCAAAGATACGTGAAATCAAATACTTGGGTAAGGATAGCTGAAAGAGAAAAAATACAGCACAAAAATTCTTCATTTGCACATTCATTATGATCATATTATCTTGGTTGTAGTTCCTACTGTATATTAAGAGCTAACTATGTGCCAGCCACCATATTCTTTTCTCTATACTCATTGATTTATTTAAACATTGCAGATATTATTTCCACTTTACAGTGAGTTTCAGAGAGGTTAAGATGCTTTTCCCATGTCACACAGTGAATAGGGAATGGTTTGAATCCAACGCAGGTGCCCTAATGATGAAACTCAAATTGTAGTTTGTACCATGTAATGCTACTAGCCACTGGTTCTCGAACTTCAGCATACCTCAAATCAGCCAACAGAGTGGATCAGAATTACTCAAAGGAGGGCTAATTAAAACAGGTTGCGGAGCCCCATCCCAGAGTTTCTGACTCAGTTTTTCTTGTGTGAGACTTGGGAATTCACATAGCTAACAAGTTCTCAGTTGATTCTCTGGTCTGGAAATTACACTTTGAGAAACGTCTACTGTCTGCAATTCTGTCTCAGGGCTTCTCTTAGTTTGGGCTACCACACAGGATACCATGGACTGGGTGCCTTGTAAACAACAGAAATTTACTGTTCACAGTTCTGGAGGCTGGGAAGTCCAAGGTCACGATATGACCTGGATCAGTGTCTGGTATGAGCCTGCTTTTTGTTTCACAGATAGCTGTTCTCTTTTGTTGTGTCCTCCCTGGGGAGAAGGAAAAGAACTCTTGAGCTCTTTATGTGTCTTTTCTGATAAGGGCACTAATCCTATTCGTGAGGCTCTATCCTCATGACCCAATAGCCTCCCAAAGGCCCCACCTCCTAATACCATCACATTGGGGATTAGGTTTCAACATATGAATTTTGAGGGATATCTTCAGTCATAAAAGGGGTTTTTCTATAAGCTACCCAAATTTCAGTGAAATGAGGTCTAGAAAATAGAAGTTGTAAAAAAGAAAATAAATAATACCTTTGAGAAGAAGACACAGAGAAGTAAGATGAACATTTAAAACGCTTTAGGGCATTTACATGGCATTTTGTGAGAATGTTTAAGTGGGACTCAGAATATCCAAAATACCCAATTTATGGGTGCAAAGGAAATCTAATTGAGGGACTGGAGGAAATGACTTTATTACCAGTTTTATAAGTCATATGTGTAAGATGGTTGTCCTTCTAGAAAATAATGTAGAAAGGGTTAAATACTATTTTTGGCTGCTAAATTTTCATCAACCACCATAATCCAAGAGAATGCAAAGTTGTCTTTCAGGCATAAATCTTTTGAAAAATACAAATGAAAAGAAGAGATGAGCAATATATTATATGCATTTTTGGGTCATTGCCTTAGGCATATGACTACTTGCAGGGCCTAGATCTTTTTAATTCCGCTGATATTCAAAATTGCTAATAATTATAAGCCCAGGTTTTTCTGGGCTATTCAGTAGCTCTCTATATTTGGATAGGTCATCCTACACTTAACTGTTACAGTGCTATGCTCTTCTTTTATGACATTCCATGAGCTTTTTTTTATGCTACTTATACTTATAAAACTTTGAGGCTTATGCATCTCCTGTAATACTTAATCTAATGCTTTGCTCATGATAAATCCTTTAAAGTATATTTAAAACTATCTTGAAGAATGGAAGAGAATTTTAGGGGATTGAGATTTATTTCTGTGTTTTCAGTTCTGAGTGTGAACTTGTGACATGTGATTGTATTGTACTTTCTTAGTGTAAGGCTGCAAGCACTGGAGGGAGAAGGGTCAGGAGAATGCACGCAGAGCAGAGACAGCACCAAGAAGCTCTGTGCCGCATGGGGAAGGAACAAACAGCTCTTTCTGGATTCCAGTCCCATGACGTGCCAACAAACCCCGGATGCAGATCCCCTTCGTCCAGAAGGAGGAGACCTCTGGCTGTCCATCACCCAACCCTGAGCCAATAAAAAAATTCCCCACATACCCCTAGCACACTCACTTCCCCCTCCCTTCCCTGTTCTCTTAAAAACTCCCCATATCCCCTCCTGAGCGTGACTTCCCCGGCCTGTGATACCCAGACCAGGGAACCTCACCAGGGAATTGCGCTCAAATGAACTGTCTGGCCCTTTGTTGCCTCTCATCACCTGCTTATTCTGGTTGGAATTTATCTTACATTTTAGAATTTATCTTACACTTAGTTTTACCAGTAGAATTCAGTCAGAGAAACAGAACCAGCAGGAAATACATATTAAAAGATTTATTACAATGAATTAACTTACTTGATTGTTGGGGCCAAGTAGGTATGTCTAAAATCCATAGTGCAGGCTGTCAAAAGGGCAGGCTGGGACTCATGGGCATGAGCTCAAGTACAGTCCATGGGCTGAATTTCTCTTTCTTCAGGGAAGCCTAAGTTTTGCTAACTTATTGAATCTTGCTTAACCTTATCATCCAGGAAAATCTCCCATACTTTGAAGGGAATTTATTATGAGCTTTATTAACATGTACAAAATATTTCACAGAAAAATTTAGTTTAGCGTTTGAATTCCTGAGGACTACAGCCTAGCCAAGTTGTCACATTAATCATCACACTCGTATTCTTGTGAGTACTAAAGTAATTATGTCTTGTATAGATTAAATAGAAGAATTTTCAACTATAAAAATGAGGTAGTTGGAAGAGATAATTCTTCAAATTCCCTTTCAGCTTTCCAATAGGAAAAGCAAGAACCACCCAAACAAAAATGACAAGACTTCCCTCCCACATTACAGGTGTGCTGGCTAGAAAGGAAGATGAGGATTCAGAACTAAGATGCTGAGGGCTTCAAGGACAATTGTAAAGAAACATTCTTTTAGACATATTAACTGTTCACACAATTCTGAACTTCAATTAACAGATATTATAAAACTTCATACAGTAGTAATGAACAGGAGCTATTGATACAAGGATAAGTAAATAAGACAATAGAATTATGGCTCAGAAACATTTATACTTCTATATCTCTTGATTTATGACAAAAGAGCCACTGAAGTGCTATGGAAAATGATTGTTAAATAAACTGCTGGGCCAACAGGATATCCATGTGGAAAAAATTACTTTTTGCCTCAACTTTACAAGAAAAACAAAAGCTCATTTCAGGTGAGGTTGCAGGCCTAAATATAAAGGTTATAGTAATATATAGTCTAGGACATTATGCAGAAATGATCTTCATAATCTCAGTTTAAGCAGTGATTTCTCAACCAAGCCACTAAAAAGCATTAACCGTAAAGGAAATTGTTTACAAATTGGAATCCATTAAAATTAAGCTCCTCTGTTCATCCAAAGATATCATTAGGAGAGAAAAAAAAACAATTGACAGAATGGAAGAAAATATTAGCAACATGGAAAGTAACTTGTTTCTCAAATATATATGCTTGTTTATATGTATATACTGCTATAAATCAGTACAAAGAAAGACAGTAAGTGCAGAAGAAAAATGGGCAGAACTTGGAACAACATCTCATAAAAGATTATACCAAAAGGGCCAACAAATGTGAAAATCTTCTCACCATTATCATTATCAGGGCTATGCAAATTAAAGCAACAATGTGATACCATCACTCACTTATTGGAATAAGTGAAACATTTAAAAAGTAAAAAACCTGTGTTGGAGAGCATGAAGAGCAATTGCCAACGCTCATGCATTGCTGGTAGAATTGTAAATTGTTTGACAGCTTTGGAAATTTCTTTGACAGTACCTAATAAACTCTGTTTATATATATGCTCTATGAACTATCAATTCAACTATTATGTGTTCACTCAGCAGTGCTATGTGCACCAAAATGTATGTATCAGAATGTTTATACTTAGAAATTAAAGAAGATAGCAATAAATGGAAACACATCCTATGCTCATGGATAGGTAGAATTAATATTGTCAAAATGGCCATCCTGCCTAAAGCAATCTATAGATACAATGCAATTCCTATCAAAATACCAACAGCATTCTTCAATGAACTACAGAAAATCATTCTGAAATTCATGTGGAACCATAAAAGACCTCGAATAGCCAAAGCAATTCTGAGAAGGAAGAATAAAGCTGGGGGCATTATGCTCCCCAACTTCAAGCTCTACTACAAAGCCACAGTAATCAAGACAATTTGGTACTGGCACAAGAACAGACCCATAGATCAATGGAACAGACTAGAGAGCCCTGATATAAACCCAACCATATATGGTCAATGAATATACAATAAAGTAGCCATGGATATACAATGGGGAAATGACAGCCTCTTCAACAGCTGGTGTTGGCAAAACTGGACAGCTACATGCAAGAGAATGAAACTGGATTATTGTTTAATCCCATATACAAAAGTAAACTTGAAATGAATCAAAGACTTGAATGTAAGTCATGAAACCATAAAATATAGGCAAACATATCCTGAGTATAAGCATGATCAACTTCTTCCTAAACACATCTCCTCAGGTGAGGGAAACAAAAGCAAAAATGAACTCATGGAACTACATCAAACTAAAAAGTTTCTGTACAGCAAAGGACACCATCAAGAGAACAAAAAGGCATCCTACAGTATGGGAGAATATATTTGTAAATGACATATCTGACAAGGGGTTGACATCCAAAATATATAAAGAACTTACACACTTCAACACCCAAAAAGCAAATTACCCAATTAACAAATGGGCAGAGGATATGAAGAGACAGTTCTCCAAAGAAGAAATTCAGATGGCCAACAGACACATGAGAAGATGTTCCTCATCACTAATCATCAGGGGAATGCAAATTAAAACCACAATGAGATATCACCTCACACCAGTAAGGATGGCCAGCATGGAAAAGACTAGGAACAACAAATGCTGGTGTGGGTGATGATAAAGGGGAACCCTACTACACTGCTAGTGTGAATGTTAGCTATTTCAACCATTGTGGAAAGCAATATGGTGGTTCCTGAAAAAACTAAAGATGGAAATACCATTTGACCCAGGAATCCCACTCCTTGGAATTTACCCAAAGAATACAACTTCTCTGATTCAAAAAGACATTGCACCCCTATGTTTATTGCAACACTTTTTACAATAGCCAAGATATGGAAGCAACCTAAGTGTCTATCAGTAGATGAATGAATTAAGAAGATGTGGTACATATACACAATGGAATGCTATTTGGCCATAAGGAAGAAACAAATTCTACAATTTGCCACAACATGGATGGAGCTGGAGGATATTGTGCTCAGTGAAATAAGCCAGGCAGAGAAAGACAAGTGCCAAATGATTTCCCTCATTTTTGGAGTATAACAATGAAGCAAAACTGAAGGAACAACATGGCAGCAGACTCAGAGACCCCAAGAAGGGACTAGTGGTTACCAAAGGGGAGGGGTGGGGGAGGGTGGGTGGGGAGGGAGGGAGAAGGGGATTGAGGGGTATTATGTTTAGTACATATGGTGTGTGGGGAATCACAGGGAGAACATTATGAGCACAGAGAAGGTACATAGTGGATCTGTGGCAACTTGCTGCACTGATGGACAGTGACTGCATTGGGGTATGGGTGGGGACTTGATAATATGGGTAACTGTAGTAACCACATTGTTTTTTCATGTGAAACCTTCATAAGAGTGTATATCAATCATAACTTAATAAAAAAATTTTTAAAAAAAGAATGTTTATACCACCTTAGTTCATGATAGCCAGAAATGCAGAAGAAACTAATGGTCTATCTAAAGGATAAATAAATTGAGCAATAAACTGTGTTATAGAATGGGAAACTATACTGCAAAGGCATCATAAGTTCGCCGAACAATGAGGATAAAAGAGCCAAACACACACACAAATACACACACAAATACTACTATGTGATTTCACTTGTAAGAAATTCAAAAACAGGTGAAACTGATCTCGAGTGATAGAAGGCAGTATATTGGATTCCTTTGGGTGGGGGTTTATGTGGAGGCATGATGACCCTTCTCAGGAGTCCGTCAAGTTCTACTCCTTGAGCTGGGCCATAGTCATGAGCGTATTCACTTTTTGAAAAATTATCAGTGTTTTCCTCAGTTTCTTCTTCTTCCTCAGTTTCTTGTTATGTATGTTTTACTTAAGTTAAAAATGTTGACTTTTAAAATTTAGGAGATGAAGTGACATGACTGCAGTTCAAAGACGACTTTGAAGTTTTAAGATTGGATGACAAGGGAGAGGAAAATGCTAATACTTAGAAAAAAAGAACATCAGCACTGGATATGGCTTAATTCAACATTTGTTAGATTCAGATAATATGCTATGACAACAAAATCACTTGGTTTTTGCCTTTGGAGAAACAATATGCTTAAGCCCTAAATTCATTTACATTTTACATTTTATAAAGTAAAAAATCTGCCACATCAGTTTCTGAACCAGATTTGAATCTTGATTCCTAGCTGCACTGAGGGTGCAGGTGAAGGAAATTTGAGGAAGCTACCACGTATCGAGTGTTTGTTGTGTAACAGGAAGTTCATAAAGATTAACTGACTTCATTATACTTTCAATAATGCTGTGAGAAAGAAAGACAATAGAGACAGAGACAGAGACAGGGACAGAGAGAGAGAGAGAGAGAGGAAGAGAGAGGGGAGATTTCAAAAGAGACAGAAGATAAAAGGATGTTAACCTGGGCCTTTCCAAGTACTGAACATCCTCCTTTCACTATACCATTTATAGAATTTCATTGTGCTTTTAGAGCATATACCATTTGTATTAATTATAATCTCATAAAATTTTTGGTTCAGTATTGTAAGTGATTGATGTGTGTTAATAGAATCTAGATAAATTATAGACCTGAAACTAATCATCCACATTTTGTTTTAAGTTCTTTAGAAGCTGTATTTTGTGTAATGCTTATAATTCAAAATGACAAGAGGATTCAGTATATAATGTACTATACAGAGTAACTCCCTGCTGCCCCAAACCCAAAAGATGTCCATATCCTAATCCCTGAACCCTAGGAGTATGCAACTTTACAATATAAAAGATAGTTTGCAGATGTGATTACACTTGGGATCTTGGGATGGGGAATTGTCCTCAGTTTTGCGTTGGGCCCAATATAATCATTGGGTCCATATAAGAGTGGGGCAGGAGGGTCAGATTCAGAGAAGGCAATGTGACAACAGAAGCAGAGGCCAGAGTGACGTGAGAAAGGGGCCAAGAGCTAAGCAATGTAGGTGGCCTCTAGAAGCTAATAAACACAAAGGAATGCATTTAGTGTGTTCAGAAGGAAGACAGCCTTGCTGTCCCATTTTAGACTTCCCACCTCCAGAAATGTAAGATAATAATTGTATGTTGTTTTCATCCATTTAGTTTATAGTAATTTGTCACAGCAGCAAGAACTTAATACATATGGAAATACAGTTCTTGGGGTCTTTGACCTTCTAGCAATTGCAAGATTTGTACTCTTTAATGGCATACCAGCCTCAAAATCACGAATTGTATTTTTACGTTTTTGTTTTTTAATGTTACAACAACAGACCACAAAAACTGTAACCACTATAGTACTACAACTGAAAGGGCTACTTTCCTTTGCAAATTATGAAACAATGCAGTGTGTCAGTAGGCATGGCTAATGATAGCCAACGTGGCCACACCCAGGCCATCCGTAATTAAATAGGGATCTATGTCCACCCTGACATCTCCACTGTTACCACCCAGTTCAACTTGAATCCTAATCAGTCTTCCTGAGCTTGCTTTTGCTCTCCTCCAGGCTACTCTTGACTCTGGCAACAGAAAGCTCTTTAAAAAGTATGACCTAGATGTGCCTGATCTCTATTTAAAACTCCCCAAGGCTTTCCTTTTTTTGTAGATAAAGACCACTGTTATTAACAAAATTATAAACATGGCTTCTATGCCTTCACTCGATGTGGCTGATGCCTCTCCCACCAGCCCCATTTCAAGGCCTTTGTCTCTAATGACAATGATGGATTTTCTCCCTGGGGTTTTGTACATTTTATTCATCTGTTTGCATAGGCATGTTCTGCTGCCTGCATGCTGACCCCTCTAATCACCTAGTTAATTTTTACTCATCTTTCTGTACTCAACTCAAAAGGCATATTTTCTGGAAAACTTTATTTCTACATTAACCCAGATTAGACCAGTCTTTCTTGTTACAATCTTTCAGAACACCTTGAACTTTCTTTCACAGGATTTAACAAATTGTAATTATGTAATTAATTGTGGAATTCATTACTTTAACTTTGTCTGCCTTTTGTGCCAGAACACAGCTCTATTCATTCAGATAGTTTGTCATGAATACAGCTTGATCTCAACATTAATGTGTTGTGTGTGTAGTTATCCATTCACATTTGTTTAATGAATAAATTAATGAAAGGTTTTGAGCCAGAGGACCCTAAACTCAGAACTCCAGTTCTACCCATTTCTAAATTTTTCTCATTGTGTACCTTCTTTGTGTCTCATTCTTTATTATCTATAAAATGTGGGAAATGACACCTTCCTTTTGTGAGTGTTGAGCATAACATAGGTAAAGTGCTTGGCACACAGTAGGTACTTGGTAAGCATTAGTGCTCATAAAAATACATTTTCATCATCAGTTGCCTTAACCCACAGCCATCTTGGCCCTGATATTCTCAGTGTGGTCACTAATCCCCAGGAGATGCAGACTCTCTAGGCCTACCCGAGACCCACTGGATCAGCGTCTGATTTTGAGCAAGATCCGTAGGTGATTCACCCCTGAAATTTGAGAACTGCTCTATCTAGATTTCACTTGTTTCAGTTGATTTTGCACAGTTTGAGGAGACCTCTAGAAAGTTTTATTTATTATCTGATCTAATTGGATAAAATGGGAAGGAGGCTGAGAATCCTTCCATTATTAATCATCTTAGTTTGTCTTTGAGCTGCCATTCTTTATTAAAAAGTACCTGCTTGAAATTGATCTGTTGTGCACTGGCTGAGTGATTCGCAGTTCCACAGCTCGCTTCCTGGTGGAGGAACATTAACTTCCTAAGGAGTAGTTGTTCTTTTCTTCTTTTCCTGTGGGGTGACTGTAAGGAAAGCATGAGACGATGCCGCTCAAGCCAACTTCCTCACCAGCCACGGTCCTTGTGGGATGACTGCCCAAGTCAATAGCGCAGGTAAGACAATTACCACCGAACTAATTGTATCCAAGTTTCCCTGAGATGAAATAAACCAGATTTCACTGTTGTGATAGAAACAATATTGTGAAAGAATGAGACCCAAGGGTCTAGAGATTAAGGAAGATTGTCAGAGAAATTTAGTAGGGTGAATAGATGGGCATTTCTTTTTATTATTCAACCTGAGTGTCATATAGTCATTTCTTTCCAGTTTTTATCTCAAAGGCATTGGTCTGTATCTTGTCTTGCTTAGCATCCCCGCAGAGTTGAATCAAGAACTAAAGTTCCTTTGAAGCTAATGGGAACTCTGTGCACAGATTAGCTCTACAGGGTTTGTGCAGTAAAGCAAGAAGCAGGCCCTTTATTTATATTAGTGTTTGTGTAATCACAGGGGGAAACAACTATTCCTCAGAAGAATGGCTCTAATAGCAGTGGGGATATTTTCAGTTTTATGTCTGCTTTAGTGCCCCCCTCCTCCTTTGATCATTTACTCAGTTCTAGCAACGTTTTTTTTTTTTTGGAATTTGAACGCCTATCTTAATCGAAAGAATATTGAACAGCCAGGATACTTGCATTCTGGTCCCAGCCCTGTTACTCACTAGCAGTGTATCCTTAGGGAAACTACCTTACTTCTCTGGGCTGTGAGGAAACTGGATTAGATAGTCTATAAAGTGCTTCCAGAGGAAATTTCTGATTCAATATATTAATTAAAAAGGAACTCCTTTAAAAAGGAAGAAAATGTATTTAGAGAAGTTTTCTTACTATACAATCCAAAGATGGGGTTCCGGGAATTCCTGAAATAACTGTAGTTATACATATAATTGTCTGTGTTTGCTTATATTCATTCATGAAGAAGGCTTTCATCAAATTCGTGAATGTATCTATGACCCTAAATTGCAGAAAGACTATCACAGGAGCACCAGTTAAGTTAAGAGTAACTATTTGAAAAGTAGCTTAACATGATCACCAAAGATACACGTTTTCTAATGTATTAAATAAAATATTAACATAATTTTCTAAAATTTTAATACTTCTGATAACAATATAAACATACATGATACACACATACACACACACCTGGGATAACTTATCCTCTGCTTGGCTAATTCTATGAATTGGTTTTTTCAAGCCAATTATAAACCAATTCAACCGTGTTAAAATACTACTTTGGAGGCAACTCAGCAGTCATGGAAAATTATAGAAATATTTAAAAAGCAATCAGCTTCTACAACAAAACCCTATGTAAGTTTTAAATAATAATGCTGCTGTAAATGAATGATTTTTAAGGTGTTATTTTATACAACTGAAGGATCTTGGCAATTGCTTTAGATTTATTTCTTTCATATTCTTCCAAAATTGAATTCTATCAAGTACCATACATATCCTTGAAGAAATATGATTTGTCACAACAGTCTCTTTTGTTTACTCTGTCATTTGACAGAATATCTACTGCCCACATGTCTCTGCAAGATAGTTTGCTTTTCATATGTCTTCCTAGATACTATTATCTGAGATCAGATTCAGCTCTATGAATAAGATTTGGGCCACATAATTATTTTGAACATGTTAAGCACATTTCACATAAAATTTTTGCAAATAAAGTGACACTGGCATCGTGTAAAATTCTTTCTTTCCAGACTTCTTGTTTTAATCTATATTTTACTTGGGTGATAAGTAGAGAGCTTTTGGGCTTTCAGTACACATTGCCTCGTGGTTTTATTTTAAAAACTGCATCTTTAAATCAAGATGGAACAGATGGAAGCATCATTGCTTAAACAAATGACTACACTTTACTTCAGGGCAGAAACTCAGAATCATAGTATTGACAAAGAATTTTAAAATCTTCCATAAAATCTTAATTTTCTCCTCAGTAGCAATCCAATTACATTCACAGATTTGCTTTATAAAATAAGAGTTGTTTTCTCATGCCTTCTTCCTACTCTTCTTTATCTCTTCTAATGTAAAAGCGAATCATCACTATCTCTTCAGCTTCAAATGATTATTCTCATCTATCTGCTGGGGGATAGATTTTAATGGTGGCTGATGGTTAGGATTTTTGTTCCAATGTCTTAACCAGTTTTACCATAGGAGCCACTTCTGTAACTCCCAGAAAGCCACGAATATGACTGTTCTCACTAGGGAAACAATGATGGTGAGGTACGGGGACTTCCAAATGTTGTGGACCCAGAAAATGCACGCTCTTTCCTAAGGACACTTCATTTTTCAGAGATGAGTGTAAATGAGCCCATATAACATCTGAGGGACAGAAATTGAACCCCACCTTCATCTACTGCTACACTTTGAAGTAAATTGTATCCCACACTTTACTCAATATCTTAGCTGAATCAGGTTTAAAATCTGATTTCTTTGGGGACAAAGAAGATAATTGGAATCTTTTCTTAGCTGGTTTAATTTAGAATTTAGACTTTGCCAATCATTTTCTTTGACTCATAAAGAAGGTGACTGGCACATTTCCCTGTACAGTTATCTATAGATACAGTTGCATGTAGTTTGGTCAGAAAACCAGAGTAGAGCCTGTGGCAGAGAGTTGAACTGCCTGCTGGGCTTGAAGATCTGTGCTACTCTAGGAACAGAGCAGTTAGAGGTGCTTCAGTGCAGCTTTGGGAAGGTAACATACCCAAATTAAAGTGCATGTAATTAGTATACTTTTATATATAAAAGAATGTCCTCTTCTAAGCTAAGACTTCCTTCTAATACTTAATTAGCTGTTTGATTAACAATGTTAATACCTGTTTGATCAATTGATGGATTATAATTTAACAAGAATGAACTCCCATTTTCTGGATATGTGCCTATTGATGGGACCAGAACAAGACAGCAAAGGTCCTCCAATCATTGAGTTTATTGTTTTAATTTTTTGGTTCATTTTTGTATTTGAATAGATGAAATAGGCACTACACAAATAATGAAAATAAGCATTATAAGTACTATAGAGACAAAAGTATAGAAACTCCTTCTGGGTTACTCCTGTCTTCTGTAATTTGCTGCCTTCTTTATTTAACTGAATTCTAGTCAACCTTCAGGTCTCATGGTCAGTGTTATTCTCTCAGCAAAGTAGCTGCCTACATTGAATAGCCCTATCACAGCCTCTATGTAGCCTGTACCTTTCTTTGATATCAGTTAAGACATCATTATTTCTATCATTGTATATGTGGGGTTTTGTATTTTTTTTGTTTCGCTAGATTTTGAATTCTGTAAGAGCAGGAACCTAACCTCTTTGTCCTCTTTCACATGAGTGTCTAGTCTCATACAATGTCTAGAAAATAGCAATAATATTAAAAAGCTATGGTGTGTTGGGCAGTGTTTTATATTCAAATGCATTTACCAACTTCCAAAACCTCTTTGAGCTAAGTACCATGGTATCTCCCATTTTACAGATGAAGAAACTGAGGTAAGGAGAACTTAAATACAGGCATACCTCAGAGACATTGTTCACTTCCAGGCCACTGAAATAAAGCAAATATCAGAATAAACCAAGTCAGATGAGTTTTTTGGTTTCCCAGTGCATTTAACAATTATGTTCACACTATACTGTAGTCTGTTAAGTGTGCAATAGCATTATGTCTAAAAAAAAATGTACATAACCTTAATTGGAAAATATGTTACTGCTAAAGAAATGCTAACCATCATCAGAATTTTCAGCAAGTTGCAATCACTGATCACAGATTACCATAACAAATAATAATAATAAAGTTGGCAGTGTTGCAAGAATTACCAAATGTGACATAGAGACAGGAAGTGAACAAATTATATTGGAAAAATGACATCAATAGATTTGCTTGACACAGGATTGTCACAAAACTTCTATTTGTAAAAACTGTGGAATCTGTGATGTTGCAACAAAGCAAAGTATAATAAAACAAGATAACTTTTACAAGGTTTCTGCAGCTGCTCAGGGGCTAAGCCTGAATTTAAATCTAGGCATTGTTGCCTCAGGGTTGTGCTTTAACCATTTTGTTATTCGCCCTTCCTGGTAACTCTTTATCAAGTGAGTGAATGAATGGCATAAACCAACACCAGATGAGTGCCTAACCTACCTTAGCAGTCCTGAATAGTCCTCTGAGGTGAGAGAAGAAATGAGACCTAAAGGTATGAATATAAGTGAAGCTTAGTCTGAGAGATGGAGTTGGATGTTGGACCAGGAGGGTGGAGGTCCAGGGAAGTATGCTTCAGGTAAGACAGGTCTAAATGGATGAAAATTTGGAGATGGGTGAGTACAGATACTTTTGGAAATGAATACTGATACTTGTGGAAGTGGGTGGAAGTTCACTTTATCTGGCACATATGCCAAGTGTGAGACAGAGCTTGCTAAGATTGATCTAGGCAGGGCCTGAATCACAGAAGGCTTTATCAATATTTTAAAGGAGACTTTATGGGATTTGAGTAAAGGGTTTGGAAGAGAGGAGTAACTCAATCAGATTTCCATTTTGAGAAAATCGGTTTATAGAGAAGTATCAAGGAAACAAGATCAAAGCAGAACAGGGAAGCTGTTGTAGTACTTTGAGATGAGAGATTTGGTGGCCTGGCCTAGAGGAGTGGTGGAGAGAATTGTTTGGATGAAAGTTAGATTTAGGGCTTAGAAACAACAGGCCTTAGTGACTGGATGTTTGCTGAAGGAAAAAGGAAAAGTTAAATGATGCTGTTTATTCAGTAGGAGGCTGGAAGGAAAAGACCAGTGCGGAGTTTGAAGTGCAGTGTGGCGTGCCAGAGACCATGATCATTCACACCTGGTATTTGTCTTTGAGCTTAGGAGCTAGATGTAGGCTGGAAATAACAAATTTGGGATAGTTTAAGTAGCAACTGAAGCTGCCAGAGTCCAGGGCAGGGGCAAGGTGACTGAGCAGATGGTCTAGGACTTGGCTGAGCAAACCACAAGCTTGTATTTCTCAGCCGCAGGTTCCTCTACGGTATAATGTCCCACCTAGAATGCATGCGTGAAAACCTCTGAAATGAGTGGAACATTCACTAAAGGTGAGTTTCTTCTTTTTGCTTCTTTATGTTGAATATGATTTTCTCTTTGATCTCAGAAATGATAAATAATGTTTAAGAGATTTTACAGTCTAAGATACAAATAAAGGATTAGCTATGTCTGACCAAGAGTTTAATGCATCTATTCTATTGTATTTTTAATTTAACTGACTGCATATGTTTTATTTCTAAAAATCTACTTATTTATTCTTCAAGTTGGCCCTTATTTCCTTATTTTTCTAATGGTTCTTTTATTTTATGTTAATCATTATAAAAAAAATTCATTGTTGACTGTCCATCAGAGAGTAGATGCTAAACTTCCAGGGATTATGGTAGAAGTTGGTAGAAAAAGACAATATTTCTGTTTTCAAATTAAAATGCAGGTCTTTATTCAAAACCAAGAATGATAAGAGACTAAAATTAAAGAAAAGAAACAAAAAAGTGAAAAAAAAATTATATAAGCTTCACTCTCAGATTTCCTGTTGACTTGCTTTCTTTTGGTCACACCTAAAATATATGCGTTTTCATGGTTAGGTAATGATGTAAGGGTCAAAATCCATACACTGTATGGTAAAAGAGCAAAAGTTGGTGCAGTGGGGGTAAGAAAAGCATCTTTCCTGACTCTAAGGATTAAAACTGAGAGATGATACAATCAACTCTAGAAGAGGTTCTCTTAGATAAAAAAATGATAGGATAGATATTTTTGACTACATTCTTTAAGATAATAATATCTAAAAATCAGCTATTGAAGATAGGGTTTAAAATGAACTGTGGATAATTATAAAGACACAGGTATCCAAAATCCAGGGCCTGAGTATTTAATACGGTCTATTCTTTTATAAGGATTCAGTGAACTTTTATCAAATAAATATATTCTCTCCCCACAAGGTTTATGGGGAAAAAGATAATACAGTTACTGCATCAGTAAGTTTCCTATACACACACATACCCCAAATTGCTGTTTACTAATTCATTCTGAGGATTTGCTTTCTGCTAGCTCAAATGGGAGCAGTATCAGTAGCTAAAATTAAGTTATTACAGACCTTGAGGTTGTAATTCATATGCCTGGTTTAATGAAAGTTTTCATCATTCTAAAATGCCTGATGGAAAATAACTGCATAATTTTTCTTTAAAAATCTCTTTTCAGTTCATTGGACACATATAGCTTCATCCTTCTATGCCCATTTTGGAGTAGTTTTGAAAGTCACACAGAAATTCATGCCAAGTTGAAAAATGTAAAGTACATTTAATTTTATGTTTGATAATTGATATAGTTTCTTTTATGAAATTTCTCCATTTCATTTCTTTGTATGTAAAGGCTTCTCAGATTAGTATGCAGACTTCATTAAATAGACCAGCTTTGTGATAAAGAGGCATTTGGGGTTCTTAATCCTCTGTCTCCTTTGAGTCCCCAGATTATTTCCTATCCTGGCTTTTTTCACAGCTTGTCACAGCACTCCTCTGGCTATTCCTGCCTTAGAAGGGTCAAGAATCCTAATGGCATGTTTTGGATCATTCTGAATCTGTCCCCTTTCCCATTTCTTACCCCAATTTCTTGTGTCCGTTAGTCTATTCTAGAGATGAGTCTTTTCTGTCCTTAATCATCTCACAGTCTGGCCAAGTAAGACTTAATGAATTTAAGTATCATTGATCGTAAATATGTTATATATTTACATGTAAATACAACTAACCATCATAGAGTATAGCTATGTTAGTGACATAAAAAAGTGTTTTGATATTGAGGAGGATAAATTGTTTGACTTTACCAAGGATGTTGGGATGTCTGTGTATTTGGAATCATTTGAGCAAGGCTTTGGGGAATGAGAGAAGAGTGAGGGAATATAATTTAACAAGCTATTCAAGTAGAAAGCTGCAAAACAAGCAAAGGTAACACTACAGGGGGACAAGTAGTTTGGTGTGTTTAGATTTTAGAACATGGAAAATAGAGTGAGGGGAACAGAAAAAAGAAATTATGTTGCTGGGCAATGAGGCAGAGGCCAGGGTCAAACAATGAATGAAATGCTAAGAAATATTGGGGAATTTAATGTTGTAAAAAGCTTATGCACAGCAAAGGAAACCATCAACAAAATGAATGAAAAGGCAACCCACTGAATGGGAGAAAATATTTACAAATCATGTTCAGGCTAATATCCAACATATATAAGGAACTCATGCAACTCAATAGCAAAAAACAACCAATCTGATTAAAAAATAGGCAGAGGATCTGAATAGGCACTTTTCCAAAGAAGACATGCAGATGGCTAATAGACACATGAAAAAATGCTCAAAATCATTAATCATCATAGGGAAATGAAAATAAAAATCACAAGGAACTATTACCTCATGCCTGTTAGAATGACTATTATTAGAAAGACAAGAAATAACAAGTGTTGGTGAATATTTAGTGAAAAGGGAATCCTTGCACACTGTTGGTGGGAATGTAAATTGGTGCTACAATAGAACACAGTATGGGTTCTTCAAGAAATTAAAACTCAAACTACTACTGATCCAGCCATTCCACTTCTTGGAATCTATCTGAAGAAAACAAAAATACTAGTCTGAAAATGTATATGCACCTCTATGTCCATTGCAGCATTATTTACAATAGCCAAGAAATGCACACAATATAAATATCCATCAATAAGATAAAATAATAAAGAAGTGATGCACACACACACATACACACATACAATGGAATATTACTCAGCCATAAAAAGGAATGAACTCTTGCCATTTGCAACAATATGGATGGAGCTTGAGGATATCATGCTAAGTGAAATCAGTCAGACAGAGAAAGACAAATACTGTATGATTTCACTTGTACGTAGAATCTAAAAACAAATTAATAAACAAGACAAAAAAACTCTTAGATACAGGGAACAGATAGCTGGTTGCAAGAATAAAAGGGTTTTGAGGGTTGGGAAAAATGGGTGAAAAGGGCCAAGAGGTAAAAATTTCCAGTTATAAGATTAGTAAGTCATGGGAATGTAATGTACAGTATATAACTATAGTCAATAATATTGTATTGCACATTTGAAAGCTCCCAAGAGAGTAAATCTTAAAAGCTCCATCAGAAGAGAAGAACAGAACTTTGTATGGTGACAGATGGTAGCTAGAGTATTGTGGTGATCATTTTCTGGTGTATACAAGATATCAAATCATGTTGCACACTTGGAACTAATATAATGTTAAATGTCAGTTATACCTCAATAATATAAAGCCTAGTGAACATTAACAAAAACATAATGAAAGGAGTGTTTACTTGTTCAAGTCAACAATATTATAGAAAATTGGAAAATTGGACATGGTAACAGAAATTGGATTGCAAATATTTAAGATATCCTCCAACTTTATGGCATGAAAAGTCATTTGATAAACATTAAAGTGAAGCTGCTAGATGCTCAATGACTCTGCGGAGTGGGTCCCAAGGATCTGCACTTTCAGTAAGCACATGGGGGGATCCAAGGGTGCTCCAGGTGTGATGTTGGTTTCAGGACCATTCTTTGAGGAACAGTGGAGTAAGGCATTGTGCAGAAAGTAAGGGGAGGCAGTAAGAGTAGAATTTTTGTTGCCAAGAGGCTGGGGAATGAAGGAAAAGAGAGGGAATGGTTAAGAATATGAGTACAATTTCATACTTTTGTAAGTTTGCTGTCTGGTTCTACCACTCATCTCTGTGGGATCTTCAGTCTCTCCACATGTGGAATGGGGGCAGTCATAAAATCCAGTTCATAGGATTCATGGGGCTTACATGATAGTTAGAAGTAAAGTACTTTGACTAATTCCTGGAACACAGTAAGTGCTGAGCATATTTTACCAATTATTATAATTGCTGACATTACTGGGGAAGCAGTAGGATCTAATGTGCATGTCCTCAATTTTTAAAACTTTTATCACAGTATCTCTGGAGTTTTGTCCTGGCCTTAATCCTCTCTCTTTCCATCTCCTGTGAGATACCTTTCTCCATCAATTTCTCCTACTTCCTTGCATCTTTATCTTCTTTTCTCTTTTTCCTCTTCTCATACATTTACATGCATATCTACAAATACTTTAACTCAAAATCAATATATTTTCAACAGTCTTTATATAGATTTTATGTTCTTTTTCCTTCTTTTTGACCACAAATATCTTTACGATAACTCCACTTCTGATGATAATCAATGATTTCTCAATCATTTCATTCAAATGCTCTTACTGGATTTTCTCCTTCGCTCTTTCAATATAATTTGACATTCTTGGCCCATTTGTCATATTGGAATTCTCTCATCTTTCGTCCTCTGTATTCTTCTACTTATTCCTTTGCTTTATTTTTTTTCCTCTTTATACTTTAAGAAATCAACATAAGGATTACCTAGAAGTTTTGCTTTTGCTCTTTTGCTGCTTTTCTCTTTTCTATAATGTCACCCATTTCCTTCTTTCTTTTTTTACTGTGGCTACAAATATCTTCTTCTTTCAGATGACTTTGAAATGTAAAACTTTGTTAGTATCTTCATAGGGATGTCATGCAGGCAGCATAGACTCACCCTGTATAAATGGCAGTATCATTGTAGACTTCCTTTTCCATGCCCAAGTCCTGACTGAACTCTTTCTGACCTGTATTTTTATAGCAGTGCTGCCATTCTCCATCTTACTTGTATTTAAAATTTGGATGTAACTTAGTATGATCAGTAACTTCACCAACTCTTAGTACTTCAGTGACTATTTCTAAATGCTCTTTAAGTCTTTAAACTTTAAATTTAAACTTTGAATCTTATCTTAATAAAACCTGCCATATATTTTCTCTCATTTAAATGCCACGACTACCACTCTATGTCATAGTCTATGAGCTGTCACATACATTTGAGGAAGTAGTTTATTGCACAGTTTTAAGGGGCCATTCACATGGAATGGTGTGAATAGTATTCTCTAGTGTTTTTCACTGCACAGTCTGCAGAAATACACACAACTTCTCTGGCATGAACTGCTGGCATTGACTCATAGCCAGTCTTCTGCTTAAACTAAACTTCACACTACAAATTATCTTCCTTACATTTAGTTTCAGTCATTTAAAAGCTTTCAATGTCTTTGTCATATCTTACTGAAGAAAGCTTCGACTCGTTAATGTTTTAATAAAGGTCTTTGTCAAAATGCCCCCAACTTCCATTTGAGCCACAAAAATATATCTCGTGCTCTTTTTTTTTTGAGAGGGCATCTCTCATATTTATTGATCAAATGGTTGTTAACAACAATAAAATTCTGTATAGGATAGTCAATGCTCAATGGACAATCATTAATCCACCCCAAGCCTAATTTTCGTCAGTCTCCAATCTTCTGAAGCATAACAAGTTCTTACATGGTGTAAGAACAAGTTCTTACATGGTGAACAAATTCTTACATAGTGAATAAGTTCTTACATGGTGAACAGTACAAGGGCAGTCATCACAGAAACTTTCGGTTTTGATCACACATTATAAACTATAAACAATCAGGTCAAATATGAATATTCATTTGATTTTTATGCCTGAGTTATATGTGGATCCCACATTTCTCCCTTTATTATTATTATTATTATTATTATTATTATTATTATTATTTTTAATAAAATGCTGAAGTGGTAGGTAGATGCAAGATAAAGGTAGAAAACATAGTTTAGTGCTGTAAGAGGGCAAATGTAGATGATCAGGTGTGTACCTATAGAGTAAGTATCAATCCAAGCTAGACAAGGACAACAAAACATGCACGGATGCAGAAGATTTCTCTCAAAACAGGGGTGGTGGTGGTGGTTCTAAGCCTCACCTCTGTTGATCCCCAATTTCTCACCTGATGGCCCCCCTGCGACTGTGCCTGTCTTAGGTTGTTCCTCCCTTGAGGAATCTTACCTGTCTCTGGCTAACCAGTCATCTTCCGGGGCCATACAGGGAAATGTAAAGTTGGTAAGTGAGAGAGAAGCCATATTGTTTGAAAAGGTTAGCTTTCTACGTCTTTGCAGATTTATGCCCTGTGGCTTCTATGCCCAGCACTTGTCTCGAGGTATCTTTACCACTTGGAGAAATTATGATACTCGGTAAATTCGATATGAGGCACGAATTCTATTTAAGGGTTGTAATTAGGAAGGAAGAAGAAAAGCTATAGAAGTAGCAGGTAGAAGAAAACATGGGAAGATTGATTATTTCTTTGACCTATCTTCTTGTAGAGTAACTTAAGCATGTATGGGTTTTAAACTACTAATTAAATTGCGCACACACATTAACATAATAGGAATACAGTTACATAACCAAAGCAGATCTATAATTACCAGCCATCTCCAGTGAAACCAAGAAGACCAGTTAGGCATCCTAGGCATTTGTTCAAGTACAGTTGGACAATATCCATCACATCCTAGATAAATTTTCACAAATGTCTTGTGCTCTTTTTAAACAGCTATTTTAAAAAAACTGCCTTGAATTAATTAAGATCTATTGTTTTTTTTTCAGATATATATTGGTTGCTCTTTCATATACAAAGTGAAACCAATTCAAGCACAAAACAACTATCTCATTTGTCCAAAGAAGTGTAATAGTAATACATGACAAAACTAAAATAAACCAAACCCCTATATATCATAAAGTTTGAGAATCTGTTCAGCTTTTTAGGTTCTCAGTATCAGGAATACATGATGCTTCCACTGTCAAAGGAAAATAAATATTCATGTTTAGAAATATAGTCATGAACCTTGTTAAAGAAGGGAAGGTGGATTTTTCTTGAGGGAGACTCCTACAGTGGGGTTTTGCAGTAAGGGAGAAAGTTCAGGCTTCACTCTGAACAAAAGGACAAAGCCAAGGAGCAGGGTGTGGCTCAATGGATGGATGGACAAGAACTAAGAGAAAATATCAAGGCCAGGGAGGTTCTTGCTAGGCCAGCTCAACAGGTTTCTTGCTGAAGACAGGCCAGGATGAAATACTCATGGTGGTAAAGGAGGAATTTGATCAGCTATCAAGGTTGGGGGATTTTTGCTAAAGTGACCCAACAGAATTATTCTTAAAATTGAACTGAACCGGCCAAGGACAGAACCCAAGGTCAGGGCCTTGAAGATTAGAGGACCTGACTAGAGTTAGGCTAAGGAGAAAATCTTTGTCACCCCCTAGACTATTAACACTGAACTCAGCTACAACAGCTCCCAGTATCTGTGCTTCTCATTTAAAAATATCACCGTCTAGAAAGAAAGAGCTGATTGGTCTGACTTTGATCAGCACCAAGGTGTGGTCACCAGCACAAAGTACCCAAGTGCACAGATGGATGCCTCATGTGCACTGAGGAAGTCCCTGCAGAAGCAATAATGAAAGGCTGGGTTAATAATGACCCCTCTCCATGGAATGTCTCCTCCACAGGGCAATAGCTGTTATAATCACCCTCGTATTTTAGGGCCACTTCAGTCATTTTCTTCATTGAAACTTTCCTTTATCCCTTTAAGAGATTGTGGCCCTCTTTTCTCTGAATGCCCTGGAATATGAACCTGTTTTGTCATGCATTATATTTATTAATTTTTATATTCCATGTATGTACCAACTGTACCCTTCCCACTAACTTACTAGCTCTCTCAGGGAACATTCTACTGCCTCACTTGTCTTTGCCTCACCCTTTCACATCGCAAGCACAGTGGTATCTACCCTAGAATCAGTTTGTAGTGAATAACTGTTAGAGTGAAATGAACTGAAAGTATTATATCTTGAGTTATTGTGTCCTAAGTCCCTCTGGGTTTAGAGGAAGAAACCCATCCTTGTCCTCAAGATCATCCTTTCCAAATCCGTACTGCGTTTTTCCCCTTTCCCTGACTGCCTCCCATGCAGAACACCTTTTATGAAGCCATCTGATGCTACATCGGAAGATACTCTAGAGACAAAAAAGGAGCTCCATTGGGCATCCTTTAGCTTGTGAGTCTGAATTTTCTCCTTAATTATATTGCTCCGCATTTTCAATCCAATGTGATTCTGAGAGTGTGCTCCATATACATTATTGATGTCTAGAGTCTGTGGCATAACATTTTGAGTTAAAAACAGCCACTTGATTACACTGCTTGATGCCTGATTATCCCAGATAGTGATTTGTATTTCTGTGGGATTGATCATTTTTGGAAGCCTGTGGTGTAATATTCCCACCTGCTGTTTGTGTCTTCTGGGCAGATTTACATATTTGACTTAATGCTGTTCGCATTTTGATGAAACTTAAATTAACTATACCTACTAAAGACTTACTGAAGAATGCCCAGTTGCCTGGTCCTCTGGGAAAATTCCCACTGAGTTTTCTAAGTTCAATCTAGATGACAAAAAATGAATGAAAACTGAGTGTGCTTACACAACAAATTTAGTGTTGTAACCCAGTAAATTTGCCACAGAGTTATCTAGGCATAGTTAATAAAATGCATTCCTGAGATTGGACTGCATGATAATTATGTAAAAAAAAAAGCATTTTGTGTTATTATAAATAGTCTGATATTCCTAACACCGAATTAAATGTATCTCAGGTTGGCTTAGGAAAATGGAAGAAATTGAGTCACACCAAGGTTGATTGTGGTTACTGTCACATTACATTCTTGATCTAAACAGAAGGAGGAAATTCAAAGGGGAAGAGAAGCTGATGTATTCCACAGATCTGGCAGGTAATGTGTCAATAGTCTGTCCTCATATTAAAGAGCTTTGATGTAACTGATCTGACAGCAGAACCGAGCTGCTAAAACATAACTTTTAACTGTTTCTTTCTGTGGCTAGAAATGCTGTCTTCTCAATGGGTTTCAGCCCTGGGCAAGTTCACTATGGATTCAGTATGACCAAAGAAATGACAGTAGAGCGTTCTTGGGGCGAAAGGGTTTATAACCGGCTTGTTCTCCTGGCGGTGGGTCAAGCACTAGCATCTCTGCCTCCGCCCAGAGCACTGGGCCAACTCTCCATATACAGCAATAATGGCTTATTGTCTAGGGTGTGGAAGCAGTAGCCTAGCAACAGGCCAATTACATCATTAAGTAGTCTAAGTTCAGTGAGGATCCTGCCCATAGGAACCCCAACTACCCCACAAATGCCCAATAAGTTATTGCTACATTTTAGTACTTTGTGTTGTCAAAATGCACAGGTAAATGTTGAGTTAGTATAAAATGATCTGGTAAGTAGTTTACTCTATATACATAGTAAATTTTTTCATTATGTGCTTTGACAGTAAATCAATGCCATCTGTAAAGATCATGGAAACCTGTAGTTACTATGGAAACAGATAATGGGGAGAACATCAGGGGAGAACCCCCAGAAAAATAAACTGTGAGGTGTTCTTCTTCTCTCTTGCGTTAGCCAGTTTCTTGGGTTTAGTCTGTTATTAATGTACTGTGAGTGAAATTTCCAAAGTGCTTTGCAGGACTGATTTTTTATCGCTACCCCAGCCATTTAAAATTGAGTAAACACCATCAGGCCCCATTCACTTATGCAAGGACTCGTGATTCTAATTGCTTTTCCATAAGTATTATATATTGTTTGCACAAAATAGAATTGCTTTGCCTTCAGATAATCAGTTCAGTGACAGCTGCAATGAGTCTTCCTCCTACTATTCAGTGTCAGGTGCATCCTCACAGCTTCCCTGCCTTCCTTCTGTGGGTGCTAATTATATCAGTCTTCTGAGCTTAATATTTATGCTGAAGCATCTGTATTCTGTAAGATGATGATGCAAAAAGGCACCGTCTGTTAGCATTATACCCCTGTTTTTTCCCTGTATTATCACCTTTTTTCCTCCAGATGATAACTAAAGGAGGTAAGGCCACTTTCCATGTACATTTTAAAACAATGTTAGTGAAGTAACAGATGAACTCCTAAATGACAGTGGCTTAACAAAACAGGCATTTATTTCTCACCCATGTGCAGTCCAAGGTGGGAGATTTTGACTGGCAGAGACTCTCCTCCATGTAGTGATACAGAAGTCCAAAATTTTTTTGATCTTGCAACTCTGTCAACTTTAACGTGACTGTCGAGGTTGCTGTAATGCTCCCCGTCTCTGTAAGACAAAAGGGAAAAGCATGGAGAAGCACACACAGGAGGTTTCCAGAGGCCAGGCCAACCAGTGATACACATCAGCTCTGCTTGCACTGCATTGGTTACAGGTCAGTCACATGACACCTTTACACATAAGGGAGGGCTGCTAAATGTCCTCTAGCTACGTGCCCCAAGTTCCTGAAGGAAACTAAAAGTGCTGCTCCAGTAAACACATGAGTAGTAAGAAAGCAAAACAGCCTTACTGCTGATGTGGAGAAGATTTTCTGGTCTGGACAGAAGGTCAGAGGAGCCACAGCATCCCCTTAGACCACAGCCTAATTCAGAGCAAGGCATTAACTCTTTTCAACTCCATGAAGGTTAAGACAGATGAGAAAGCTGCTGAAGAAAAGTTGGAAGCTAGCAAGCAGTTGGTTCATAAGGCTTAAAGATAGTAGCCCCCTCCATAACAAAAAAGTGCAGGTGAAGCAGCAAATGTTGATGTAGAAGCTGCAGTAAGGTATTACATAAGATATCCAGTAATTATCTTACTGCAAAGATAATTAATGTAGGTAGATATACTAAACAAGAGATTTCCAATGTAGATAAAACAGCCTTCTGCTGGAAGAAGATGCTACCTGTAGCTTTCACAGCTAGAGGAAAGAAGTCAATGCCTGACTTCAAAGCTTCTAAGAATAGGGTCTGACTCTCTTGTTAGGGGCTAACAATGGCTGGTGACTTTTAAGTTGAAACCAATGCTCCTTGACCATTCTGAAAATCCTAAAGCCCTTAAGAATTATGGTAAATCTGCTCTGCCTGCGCTCCATATATAGAACAACAAAGCCTGGATGACAGTACATCTAATTATAACATATTTTGCTGGATATTTTAAGCCCACTGTTGAGACCTACTGCTCAGAAAAAAGTATTCCTTTCAAAATACTGCTGCTCATTGACAATGCATCTGGTCCCCTAAGAGGTGTACAGCAAGATTAATGTTGTCATGCCTGCTGACACAACATCCACAATGTAGCCCGTGGATTAAGGAATAATTTCAACCTCCATGTCTTACTATTTAAGATATACATTTTGTAAAGCTGCCATATTCCTCTGATGGATGTGGGCAAGTAACTCGAAAACCCTCTGGAAAGGATCTACCATTCTAGATGCCATTAAGAATGTTTGTAATTCCTGGGAGGAAGTCAAAATACCAACATTAATGGAAATTTAAAAGAAGTTGATCCAACCCTCATGGATGACTTTGAGGGATTCAGATTTCAGGAAGAAACAGCTTCAAAAGTCAAAGTAAGATGTGGTGGAAGTCACAAGAGAACTAGACTGAGATTTGAGGCCTGAAGAAGTGACTGGACTGTTGCAATCTCATAATAAAACTTGAACAGATGAGGAGGGGTTTTTTTTATGGATGAGTAAAGAAAGTGGTTTCTTGAGATGGAGCCTACTCCTGGTGAAGATTGTTGAAAAGACAACACAGGAGTTAAAATATTACATAAACTTATTTGATAAGGCAATGACAGGGTTTGAGAGGATTGACACCAATTTTGAAGGAAGTTCTACTGTCAGTAAAATGCTATCAGACAACATTGTATGTTACAAATAAAACATTCATTGGAGGAAGAGTCAATGGATGTGGCAAATTAATGTGTTGTTTTATTTTAAGAAATTGCCAAAGGCACCCCAGCCTTCAGCAGCCACCACCCTATTCAGTCAGCAGCCATCAACATCTGGGCAAGACCCTTTATCAGCAAAAATATTATGACTTTCCGAAAGCTCAGATGATAGCATTTTTTAACAGTAAAGTATTTTTAAATTAAATCACGTGCATTTTTTAGACATAATTCTATTGCTTATTTAATAGAGTATAGTGTAAAAATAACTTTCCTATGGATCGGGAAACCAAAAAAATTCATTTGACTCACTTTATTGCGATATTCACTTTATTATAGTGGTCTGGAACCAAGCTTACAATATCTCCAAGGTATGCCTGTATTTTAATTTAAATGTAAATGAAATAAAATTAGAAATTCAGATCTGCAGTCACACTGTTCACATTTCAAATGCTTAGTAGTCATGCATGGGAAGTGGCCTCGTTATTGGACAGCATGGATAGTGAATATTTACATTGTTTCAGAAAATCCACCCTGTGCTGAAATTCTACACTGTAGAAGAGCCTGGATTCAAATGTAAGTTGTCATGGAGTCCGTGTTCTGTACTCTTCTATAATGCATGGAAAATATAGATTAAATTTAGATTTAATTTAAACTGATTAAATTTAGAAACCATGTTTCTATTGTTTTAAAAACTAATGAACATAAAATTAAATCTAACTGTTTGGAGTATTTCTTTGACCATCAGTTATATGTGATTACAAACTTATTAGTTTTTTCTATATTCATATTAATAGGTTGGTTAGAATTATTTTTCAGAACCATTTAAGGGCAAAACATTTATAAGTAGAGTACTTGACAAAATATTCCTGCATTCTTCAAATATTTAGGCATAGACACTTTTCTATGTCCTGAAGACACAGTGGTGACCAGAATAAACAAAAGTTCCCTGTTGTTAAGTGCTTACATTCTAGGGGAAAGACAGACAAGATTATAGTATATTTATGACATATTAGAATGTGATAGATAACTATTAAGTTGATCAAGTCTTAATTGATTAAGAAATGTTAGAAGAATATAGTGAAGGTTGCAGTTTTAAATAGGGTTTTAGATATTACAGAGAGGATTACATGAGTATAGACTTAAAGTAGTTGATGAATATTTGGGAGAAGGTCAATCATGCCACTGAGAAGAAAAAGGACAAGAAAGGTGGAAACATGCTTGGTGAGTTCTAGGCCAGCAAGAGAGGCTGGAACATTGGATGGGAAAGTGGAAGGAAGAGGAACAGAGAAGTAAGAGGAAGGAGGGGAATTATGCCAATTATGTTGGGCCATTGTGATAGTTTTATGTGTTAACCTGACTAGGAGGCTAAAGGAGATCCAACTTGTGAAACATTATTTCTGAGTGTGTCTGTGGGGGTGCTCCCAGCAGATATTAGCATTTGAATCAACAGACTGAATGGAGATCACCCTTACCTGTAGTGGCTGGCCATCATCCAGTCCGAAGGTGGAGGAAGGGTGAATTTCTTTTTCTTAAAAAATTTTATTTTGGTATCATTAATCTACAATTACATGAAGGACATTATGTTTACTAGGCTCCCCCCTTCACCAAGCTCCCCACATCCCCGTTCACAGTCACTGTCCATCAACATAGTAAGAAGCTGTTAAATCACTACTTGTCAGGAAGGGTGAATTTGCCCTCTGCTTTAGCTGCATGCCCTCTGCTCCTTGCCCTTGGAGACTGGTACTTCTGGTTCTGGGGCCTTCATACTCAGATCAGGGTTTACATAACCAGCCCCCAGTTCTCAGGCCTTCAGGTCTGATGTATAGTTATACCACGAGTTTTCCTGGGCCTCCAGCTTGCAGACAGTTCAGCTTCCTTATCACATAAACCAGTGCCTCATAATCTACCTATATATATCCCCCCATATATATGTATTGGCTCTGTTTCTGTGGAGGACCCTGATACAGCCATATAGGTTGTTTAGAAAATACTTAGCTTTTACTGTGAGAGAGATGAGCAGGACCCAGGAGGAAATAATCACAAATACAGAACGTGCTGGGAAACAAACATTTTATTGAAAGCACGTATTTTGACAAATAACTGAAGTCCTCATAAGTGAGTCTTAAAGTCTCTATGCAACCATTTATCTGTATTTAGGATAAACTACTATTCTTTAGGTATCTATTTTATTTAAAACAAATTATTACAGCTATATTTCAATCAATAATCAGCTAAGGGCAGTACTCATCCTCATTTGGCAAATGGATGGCCTTTTAAGTACCTGTAAATCATATTTTTTTCAAAGTGTTCCCAAGGACTTTAATCACTTGCAAGATAATTCAGGGCTTTTGCCTTGATTTACTTCTTTTGGTGCCTGATAAGTAGCACTGGATTCATGCCGTGGATTCACGTATTCATGTATGTTTTCATGCATTCACTCTCATTCACTCAGCCCTAGTCATTTGCTGCATTCCTGCTGTGTCACCTCTCTGGGGGAGCGGTGGGAGGGCTCAGTCAGTCAGGTGTGCTCCTTTTACTCCAGAAGTTTACAATCTAGTGGGAAAAAATATGTATAAATAAATAGTACCTAACATAGTTCTTCACAAATCTAGTGGGAACATCTATGACATGCCAAGCACATAATTCCATCTATTATTTCAAGAAGGCAGGAAGGCAAGAAAAAAAGGAAGGAAGGATGGGAAGAAAGGAGAGAAAGAAAGGGAAGAAAACATATTTTAAATTCTTAAACTTTGCGTGTGTGTGTGTGTGTGTGTGTGTGTGTGTGTGTGTATGTGTATGTGTGTCCTTTAATAGCAACAAATAAATGTTGGTTTGCACATACAATTTACAAGCTGGGTTAGACAAGGCTTCTGAGATCAGGTAACATTGAGCATAATCTTGCAGAAAAACAGGTGTTTACCAAGCAGAAGGAGGGATTAAAGGAATTCTGGTATGGGATCATCAAACCAAAGATAGAAAGCCAACAAAGAAGACCTTGATTGAGGAAATAGAGTCACTTCATTTGTTTATTTAGTTTTTGAATGATTGCATGTGATAGCTTGGATTATTGGTCATAAGATATTTACTTTCTTCATCAAGGTACATTTCTGCCCCATTGATATATTTTAGGTTTGGCCATGTGACTTTTCTGGCCAACGGAATGTAGGTGGAATTAACAGTGCAAATTCCGAGTTTCAGATGTGGCCCCTGGCAACATCTGACTTCTAACATAAATAGAGCATGCCCAGCTGCTCTCTGTCCAGTCTGGGCCAGAGAAGGAGGCATGTGAAGCAAAGCCACTCTAGATAACCAGCAGAAAAATATCAAACCTCCAGAAAAACAGCAAATGGAGTAATAGATGTTTATTATTATTATTATTATTATTATTATTATTATTATTATTATTATTATTATTATTTTATGGTACTGACTGAATCAATTCACAGTTGAGTGAATAAGTTGATTTTTAAGTCATATTTTAAGTATGAAAACTAGATCTATAGTATTTTTTTGCTTATAAATAAGTGTGTAGGTAGAGAAGTGGGTGGGGTATGTGTTTGACCTGTTGGAGACGAAAACCCAGACATGGTAGCTTTTTGTCTGTTATTCTGTCCAGCATCTGCTGGATGTAGTAACCAAGACAAGGAGGAATTTCCTGGGCCATCTCTCTTACTTTCTCCATAGTCTTCCCTTGTCCCTCTCAGTATGGGGCATTAACAGATTAGTACAAGTTGATAGTTCTTCATGCTTTAAATCAAATAGTATCTGAGTTACATTTAGAAGAAATTTCTTATATGTTGATACTACATTCCTTTTTTTCAATACAGATATAAAACTGTAATATGATGATGAAAATCTTGGATCTGGAGAAAAATAGAATGGAGCTTAGAACTTCACTTTTTAACTAACCAGCTTTGTTGCCTTTCATAAATTATTAATTTACTTAAGACTCATATAAAAAATGAGGATAATAGGAGGCAGAGCCAGGATGGCGGCGTGAGTAGAGCAGCGAAAATCTCCTCCCAAAACCACATATATACATGAAAATATAACAAAGACAACTCTTCCTAAAATAGAGACCAGAGGACACAGGACAATATCCAGACCACATCCACACCTGCGAGAACCCAGAGCCTCGCGAAAGGGGTAAGATACAAGCCCCGGCCCTGCGGGACCCGAGCACCTCTCCCCCTGGCCCCTGGTGGGTGGAGAGGAGTCAGCAGGGAGGGAAAGAGAGCCCAGGACTGCTGAACACCCAGCCCCAGGATTCCAGACCAGAGCACAGACACAGTGCATGTGTGGGGTCCTGGATACTAGGGAAACAGGGCAGCAGGACCGGTGAGCGGGTGCCTGAGGCTGACGCTGGAGAACAAAGAAACGGGAGTGGTTTTTTTTTTTTTTGGCGAGTGCTTTTTGGAAGCCTTAAAGGGACAGGGACCCCAATACTAGGGAAACAGGGCAGCAAGACTGGTGAGCGGGTGCCTGAGACCAGCGTCTGAGGACAAAGAAAATCGCGCGTTTTTCCCTTTTTTTTTTTTCTCTTTCATTGTTGCTATTGTTGTTTTGGTTTGGAGAGTGCTTTTTGGAAGTCTTAAAGGGGCAGGACAGGACACTTAGCCCAGAGGCAGGGAATCTGGGGATCTCTGGGCACTCTAATCCCTTGGGCAACAGGGAGCACAGAGGCCCCTTACAGAGATAAATAGCCTCCCGGCCGATCCCCTTCCAACGGGGCTCCTAAATGTCCATCAGTAGATGAATGGATAAAGAAGATGTGGTACATATACACAATGGAATACTACTCAGCCATAAGAAGAGGGAAAATCCTACCATTTGCAGCAACATGGATGGAGCTGGAGAGTATTATGCTCACTGAAATAAGCCAAGCAGAGAAAGGGAAATACCAAATGATTTCACTCATCTGAGGAGTATAGGAACAAAGGAAAAACTGAAGGAACAAAACAGCAGCAGAATTACAGAACCCAAAAATGGACTAACAGGTACCAAAGGGAAAGGAACTGGGGAGAATGCGTGGGCAGGGAGGGATAAGGGGGGGAGAAGAAGAAAGAGGGTATTAAGATTAGCATGCATTGGGGGGAGGGAGAAAGGGGAGGGTGGGCTGCACAACACAGAGAGGTCAAGTAGTGATTCTACAACATTTTGCTATGCTGATGGACAGTGATTGCAATGTGGTTTTTAGGGGGGACTTGGTATAGGGGAGAGCATAGTAAACATAGTATTCTTCATGTAAGTATAGATTAAAGATTAAAAAAAAAGAAAAAAAAGAAAGAAAAGGGGGATTACTCCTTGATAGGATAAAACTATTGGTAAATCAAAGATTAACGCATGCTTTAAATATCCTTAATTTTGATCACTTAAAGTGTGTCAGATGATTGGCTATAGAGGTACTCTTTTCTGATAATATTCCTTTCTCTTAATAAAAATAAAAAATAAAAATAAAAAAAAGCAGTTCCTGTGTGCTGACCTCCAATGAGTTCTACACAGTGGTATAGAGGGCAAGTCAAAGTGTGGGCAAAGGGTCTGTTTGTTTTTATGGAGAAGATCAAGGCCTAGCTTGGCTACCCAGAAAATGAACTAAGATACGATATGAGGAGGAGCTTCCGGCATCAGCACTCTCTGGAGGACTCATGCCGGGGGATGATCATCAAAAAGCCTCCACAGGGATCCGGGCAATGCTGCAGTTGTGGCTGCATCCATCCCACCATTTCCTGGACTTGCCACTGGAATGAGGAGGGAGATGTCTAGGCTGGCATGTGCATACAGTGAGACAACGAATTTGAGTGGATCTGTACTGTTGGAACTCAGCCAGGAGTTGGGAGGGGTGCAAGTTGTAGAGCTCCAAAATCTTACGACTATAGACTATCTACGGTTTAAAGAACATATGGGATGTGAACAGATCCCAGAAATGGGTTGCTTTAATTTGTCTGATTTCTCTCAGACTGTTCAAGTACAGTTGGACAATATCCATCATATCATAGATAAATTTTCACAAATGCCTAGGGTGCCTAACTGGGTTTCTTGGCTTCACTGGAGATGGCTGGTAATCATAGATGTGCTTAGTTTATGTCACCATATTCCTATTATGTTAATATGGGTGCACTAGTTAGTTAGTAGTTTAAAACCTATACATGCTTAAGGTACTCTACAAGAAGATATGTCAAAGAAATAATCAATCCTCCCATGTTTTCTTCCATATGCTACCTCTATAGCTTTTCTTCTTCCTTCCTAATTACAACCCTTAAATAGAATTCGTGCCTCATATCGAATTTACTGAGTATCATAATTCCTCTAGGTGGTAAAGATACCTCGAGACAAGTGCTGGGCATAGAAGCCACAGGGCATAAATCTGCAAAGACGTAAAAAGCTAACCTTTTCAAACAATATGGCTTCTTTCTCACTTACCAACTTTACATTTCCCTGTATGGCCCCGGAAGATGACTGGTTAGCTAGAGATGGGTAAGATTCCTCAAGGGAGGAACAACCTAAGACAGGCACAGTCGCAGGGGGGCCATCAGGTGAGAAATCGGGGAACAGTGGTGAAGCTTAGAACCTCACCCCCGCCCTGTTTTGAGAGAAAGCTTCTGCATCCGTGGATGTTTTATTGCGCTTATCTAGCTCGAATTAGCACATAGTCTACAGGCACATACATGATCATCTACAATTGCTCTGTTACAACACTAAACTATGTTTTCTACGTTTATCTTGCATCTACCTACCACTTCAGCATTTTATTAAAAATAAAAATAATAATAATAATAATAAAGGGAGAAATGTGGGATCCACATATAAATCAAGTATAAAAATCAAACGAATATTCATATTTGACCTGATTGTTTATAGTTCATAATGCGTGATCAAAACCAAAAGTTTCTGTGATGAATGCCCTTGTACTGTTCACCATGTAAGAACTTATTCACTATGTAAGAATTTGTTCACGATGTAAGAACTTGTTCGTTATGCTTCAGAAGATTGGAGACTGATGAGAATTAGGCTTGAGATGGATTAATGATTGTGCATTGAGCATTGACCCCCCCTATACAGAATTTTATTGTTGTTAACAACCATTTGATCAATAAATATGAGAGATGTCCTCTCAAAAAAAAAATGAGGATAATAATGTTACCTTTTTTACTTGGTTGTTCTATCTAACATATGTAAGGGCATTTAACATAATGCCTGGCACAAAAGAAAGACCTCAGTATGCGCCATCATGACAAATGATTATCTGATGATCGTTTTGTGACAATTTGAAGACAAGAAAGAAACTACCTGTTTATGTTGTCACCTTACCCCTAAATTCTAAACTTTGTATTATTTGAGTTTCAGTTAACCTAGATGGGAAAATGTCATGTCATATAAATGTCATTTGTTCAGGTGCTTAAAATCCACAAAAGATAATTCTAACCTGTTTAAGACTATATTATTTCCCTTATACACTCATCTTTTTGTCAAAAGTACAGTATTAAAAAGTATTTTTAACAAAAACATGAGGTAGAGGAATTGAAATTTTCCTGATAAAGTAATCTTCTAAAAATAATATTGATACTTTGTATTTCCTAGTATGCCCAAGTTTAAATCAACTGGATAGAATATTTTTCATTGACTCATTTAAGAATTCAGTGCTTAATTGTTCTCTGCCCCTTCATCCACATGAAGACGTCATCACATATTTCACTGGACAGATAATTGAACTCTTGTCACATTTTTGTCTCGGCCCATATAATAGTAAACTTTCATGATGTGAAATAGACCATCATTTGGAAAATTACATAAGAGATGAATCAGTGAACAAAATACCTAAAATTTTGTAATTAGCTTTAGAAATGAGAAGTGAGTATAAATGGCACACATCACTGGCAGATTAAAAAAAAAATTCTCTTGCTCAGAGACCAGGATACGTTACTCATGGGTATGTGATATTCATAGAAATTTTCCACTGCCATGTTGAGACTTTTCTTCCATTTTCCTTTGTGTCTTTTTAAATTTCAGCTTCAATTATAGCAGCTCCAACCAGCTGTTATAATGTAGGTCTCCACAAATATGTATGTGTGTGTACATTATGGGGTGTGTGTGCAAGCTGACCAAGATGCAGGATGCTGTAAGCAGGCTGCTGTTCTGGCCAGCATCAAATCTACACATCAGAATGATAACACGTGGAGTTCTACAAGTTCTTTAAATCAACTGCAAGAGAGAAGTAACTTCTTAGGCAAGGCTTTTGGTTGCAAGTACAACCTTCCTCTGAATAACTTAGGTGAAAAAGGGCATTTATAGAATCTGGAAATGAAGAGTCTCAAAAATAGTGAATGCTAGATTCAGGCACAGCTGGTTAGAGGGTTACTATGGGACCATCAGAGATTGGCCTCTCCACCTTTCAGCTCGGCGCTCCTCCATGTGGGCTTTATGTATGAATGCTCACTGGGCATTAGAGCCCCTGGCAGCATCATGCCATTAGCCAACGTTTTTTTAGCAATTTCAAATGTATTTATATCTGCATAGGCTATTTATATTTTTCATACTCCTTTATATGCTTTATATGCTGTTCCTGATCCCTAACATACCCTCTCCCTTTTCTTCAATTGATCAATTATTAATATTTATTTTATATTTAGTTCAGATTTAATCTCCTTCAAGAAGCCTTTCCTGATCATCTGAGGCTTGTATCTCTTAATTGTGTGCTAATTATACCATCTGTTTCCACCCCTTCTAACATTTTTTACATGATTGAAAATGTCTGTCCTTATTTCTAAATCCTCAACATAAAACATGCTTTCTGTCAGAAAGTAGATGCTCAATAGACATGTTTTTCAAAATGTCTCAATTCCTGTTTTCATGGAAAAACCTATTCCTGTCAAAAATAATTATTAAAATTGTATGTCTCTTATATTCATAGACGGTCCTGATTAACTATGAAATGAAAATATTTATATTTTAATGATCTGTAAATTGCCTTCCCTGCCCTCTCCCTCTTTCTGTGCCCTCTGTCCAAATCTATCTAAATTATAGGCAAACTTTTGATCTCATCAAAAGAGTCAGCTTGTGTGGGAACATTGATCTATTAAGCAGATGATATCTGTCTGGCAAAAAATAGTGGCATGACTCTAAAATTATATATCAGATGATATTTCTTAGAGAAGACCAATAGAATATAAAATAATTAAAGACTATAATAGGTGCTGAATATTCTCTATATTATCATAAACAATCACTTATTTTCATCCTTTACTTTCCCTTCACCCTCCTCCTCCTCATGCATTTTACCTTTTCTCCTCTTCCCTGCCTTCTTCTTAATGAACTTTCCTTCCTCTTCCTTCTTCGATTTCTCTTCCTCTGTTGTCACCACCACCACCGTCTTTATCATTGTCATCTACATACAGATAACCTTGCATTGCAAACTCAGGTGCCTAAAGGGGCCAGGCTGGGAACATAAGGACCTGAAGTCAGTTTATATGTGGTATAAGGTCATAGGTGCTCAACTTTCTGGTGAGGTACCAAATATAATATCTGTTTAGTCAGATTATATTGTAAAACTCTGGGTGGACTAAAAGAGTTTTTTTAAAGAGAATCAAACAAATATGTAAGTGTGTTTTGCACCCTGTTGCAGTTTGCTGTCTCTCCTTTACAGTCTACCACGACCTCAGGTTCAGGTTAAATAAACTACACAACAGCAAGTTGAAGAACTGACTGCTTGTCTCCCATTAACCCCTATCTCATCCAAAGCGATATAGTAGAGTGATTGAAAGCACAGCCACTGGGGTGAAATATCATCCGTTACGCCCCCTGCCCCCAATTGTGTGACTTTGGTCAAATCATATGACTCTTCTTTGTCTATCTCCTGATAGGGTCATGGTAAGAATGCATGAGGTAATAAATATAAAATGCCAGAACTGTGTCAGATGTACAGTAATATATAAGTGCATTATCAGCCTTCACCTCTTTGGCTTTACAATGGAGAAATGGACCTAGATAATTTCTAACATTATTTTAGCTCTGATCCTTAATGCTCCAAAGGTATTTCACACATTGGCTCCTAACAAAATTAGTGTGAGGGAGCCTAAAAGGTGTTGATAGTCCCAGTTACCGAGAAGGAAATTTAACTTCATAAAGGTTAAAATTATTTAACTAAAAACATTTGACCAATATGTATGAAGTTGAATTCATGTCTTTCCATACTGGATGCTATGGTTTGTAAGCACTATGCTTCACCTTAATTAAGGCTAAGGTGTTCTTTCCCCAGTTTTTAGCAATACTGGCAGGTGACAGGCTTTAGCTGAGTCCTTCTCCAGAACTTCCATCTGCTGAAGGGAGTCACTTCATGCAAATCCCTGCCCTCTTCCGCAGGCAGCATACATCCACTGACTGGACAGTTTGGAGGTGGAAGACTCGGTTTTTTCCCTGATTTGGAAGGACTCTAAGGCTTTCTTAGCTCCAAACTTTCCACGGATTCCACATCGCTGTGACTACATCAAAGTTCAACTCCTGCCTCAGCCTTACACTGCTTTCTTTGTAAAGTCCCACTTTAGGACCATACTTTCAAATTTATATTTATAATAATGAAGAGGAATAAAATTTCTGATCTTAAAAATAATAACTAACTTTAATATAAATAAGATGAATGTATTTTAAGACTTTATATTTCAAATTACAAATGCAGGTCTTTACTTACACTGAGAATGGGTCAACCTGGGTGTCAACTTTAATAGCAGATATATTTTGCTTCTGCTGAAATTAGTCTTGACATTTTGAGTGTTTACACAAATCCTCTGAGTGGTAGTGGTAGCCTTGGGAAGGAAAACAATCTCTGCGCATCTTTAATTACATAATGACTATGAAAATTACTCTTTATTTTGGGAAGAAAGGGACCATCAGTGAAATAATTTCTACTCTGTCTAGTCTAGATTTTGAATAAGCCAAGGAAAGGAGTATCAAATTTTTTCCTAAGCATATGTGGCAGTTTAGGAGCATTTAAATGTAAAGGAATATAAAAAACTGAAGTAACTTAATTGTTGCTTCTAAGGGGAAAGGAATTAAATATAACACCAAGCAAAATTTTCATGATATGGATTTAAAGTAGTAAATACATTTCTATTTCACTTTAGATGCTGATTTTAAGGGTCATATTTGAATGTGAGGTTTAGCTACTCTCTTAAAAGCAATTCGTATGCCCACTAAATTATATGTCATTTAATTTCTTCCATGTATGATTGACAATAGTAGGTCATTGTATCAATATCATGTACGTGGTAACATTTGAGTGGACTATAATAGATAATGAGAGAAATTTTCACAGAACCTCAAATAAATCCTAAATATGTAGTGTATGTAGTGTGCTAAGGCTGCCATAATAAATACCAGAGAATGGGTGGCATTAACAGTAGAGATCTATTTTTTCATGATTCTGGAAGCCAGAAGGCTGAGATTGAAGTGCAGACCGGATCCGCTCTCTTCTCAGTTCTCTCTCCTTGTCTTGCAGATGGTCGCTTTCGTACTGTGTCCTCACGTGGTTGCCCCTCAGTTTGTGTGCTGTGTCTTTCTATATGGACACAGTCATATTGGATTAGGGTCCAACCATATGACCTCATTTTAATTATAGCCGTAATTTCCTTTTTTAAAAGTCCCTATGTCCAAATGTAGTCATATTCTGTGGTGTTAGGGGTTAGGAATTCATCATATGAATTTTGGGGAGGCACAATTTAACCCATAACACAAGGTAATAATATATACTTCAGGACCAAATTAATTCATTGCATATATTAAATAAATGGGTTCTCTTAAATAATGAAAATAGAACGTGCTTGTATTGAATAACAACTCTGACATTCAGCAATAAATGCCCAACAGGAGTGCGAGCACCTCAGTCCGTTTGCTGTAATGGGTGTAAGACACATGGAGCACTTACACCGTAACACCATGATAATCCATTAATTAAAGAAGAGAAAGTTTAGTAAAGTCTGGAGTGATTATGGAAAGCCCTCTGACAGTAAGAGACAAAAGATCAGTGCAAATAGATGAAGAGAAAAAGCAAAGGCATTTCTGGAGAGTAAAATGTTGTAACCAATGATATACATATGGATAGAGTGAGTGGTATATGAAGGTACAGTGAATAACTCAGTCTTGCTAGAGTAGAAGGTCACTGAAGATTTTCTGCAGTGAAAAAGTATATTAAGAAGGTGAAACTAGCAACAGAGTGCCAAATAGATTGCAGAGAGAGAGACCAGAGATCAATTACTATGTTAATGAAATAAGCCAGACATAGTGATATTGGACTCATTGGACTCAGACGATGGTGTTGCAACTTGGAGAACAGTAAAAGTTGCATAAGAATTACAATGAAGGAAGTGGTGAATTGGCAATTGTTTTGAGTATGAAGATTGGACAAAAACTTTCAGAGTATTTTAATATGACTGGTATAGAAGTAAACACTTAAAGAATTTTGAAATTAACCTTCTGTTTTGGAGGGAATTTGAATTAAATTTTAGATATATAAAATGGCCCAGATTATCTAAGTGGAAATATACAGTATATAGTTAAAGAATAGACATAAAGCAGGAAGGAGTGTACATGTGTAACTGAAGTAGTCCCTATTGTAATGATGAAGTTAAGAAGTTGTAGAAGAGGTGAACATTAAAGGCATTGTGCTAAACATCAAAATCAAATTTGAGACCTTACAAGTAGCATAGTATAATCGGTGATTAGGTCTTGGATGTAATCCTACTGATACAGGGATTAAGACATATGAATGGTCATTGAGATCAAGGATGTCGATGATTATGAAGGATCATTGACATGAATATTGAAATCATCTAGACAATGGTTCCAAGTAAGGATTAGAGTCAATTCTAAATTGAATTTAGCAAGTGGAGGAAGGTCCTGATAATAAGTGAAGTAATAGCTTCAATGTTTGAAAAAGAAAATCTCAGTTATATGCATTTCTATTGAGAAACTAGTGTGTCCTGGATCAATGGCCATTTTTACTCAGCATTTCCACATGGCTCTTCTAGTAGTGATATGAGTGAGACTGTGACAACATATGTTTTTAAATGTTAATTATAGGAGTACATGTGTTTTATGTTCTATCTAGATTGTAATCCTTTGAGAAAGTTACTCAATACTTTAAAGACAATTTTTGTACAAAGTACTTCTAAGCATGAACTTTCTTAAATGATAAGTACTTGAAAATTGTACGTAAATCAATAATTAATTTAACTTGACATGCAAGCATGAAGACATACATACATGCATATAAGGATATATATACATAGGTGAATACAAATAGTTTTAGAACAATAGAGTATTAGATCTAGGATGCAACAAGGAGCCTTTATGTAAGCAGCTCCCTTATTTTGCATATAATGCAAAAAACTCATGGAAAGTCTAAATTAAATATATATATTTAAATGGGTTAATATTAAAGCTATTAGAATAGTATATGACAGAAAAAGTGCTTAATAAATATCGGCTGGGGTTAATATTTTACTTACTGTTGCATTCGCATTCCTTTACACACAGACATGGAAAAATATGTGTAGAAAAGGCCCCTAATTACCAAATGCCCACACAAATATAGAAATATAATTGTTTATCCCTAGGAACATTTACATGTAGTAATAAGAAATTAGGATGGTTTCAAATACTCAGGTCGATGAAAATAAATCTTCTATTTTCTAGGCTAACATTTGCTTTATTTCACACATAAAGAATGTGAGTGTATTATACACTATAAAGTTAAGTAAATATCAAGAAAAACAATCACCAGTATTATATATTGCTACAATTACGGTCTTATTTAATAGTATTATTTAGATGGAAGTTTGGGATTAATGCACTTCGGATAATTTTTATTTTATTTATGATTACATGTTCTTAATGCTTCGCCCACCCTAAAAAGCAATGACTTTCTTAACATCCTATAGTATATAAAGTATGCAAGTATGGTTCCCAGGAAAGTGAGCATTTATGAGGGAGTTTACAGGTACCTAAAATATTCTTCTTAAATAAATAACTGAAAATAACATGTTAGGGGCTGAGGCCTGCCTGGAATATTCTCCTCAGCCCTGTCTGTGAAGGGCAGCTGCATGTGTTTCTCATCAGCTGGACAAGCAGCTGAATCATCTGAGGCTGCCCTTACTTAGCTTTCCTCAGTGTGCTCACAGTTGTCCAAATTTTGTGGAAAGATATAAAGACTACTGACTAATGTGGTAGTTATTGCACTCCCACAAGTTGGACTTGCTGTTCTGTATAGTGCCACAGATTTCATAGCCTCAAATCAACACATTTACATCAGGAAAATATGGCAAATTGCTAAATGATTGTGTGAATGAATTTTATAAGCTAAATATTCAATTTTATCATGAATGTTCCTATTATTGAAACATTCAAAGATTTTAATAGGTAGATTATTTGGAGTTTAATTCTAGATTTAAGTAAGTTTATAAAGGTATCACTTTAGGGGTTAGTATCCCTAGATAAACATCATACAGGTCAAAGTTGGCTGTTAATAAATAAGCTGGACTGCTTGAGAACCTACGAGGTGCCCTGTTTGACATGTTGCCAACTTCGAACAGAATAAAACAGTTTATTAAGGAATCTGGTTCTGTTCAACCTGTTTCTTGCTACTCTGCTTAAGGATAGAACACTTAATAAAGGATAGCTTGGCTATGCTTTTCAAAGTCAGTCGATAAATATTGGCTCATTTAAGAAGTCATCTGCTGTATACTGCTCACCTTGATTCTAATGCATATATACAAGATGAAACATTTGGCAGAATGCCAGTTTGGATACCAGCTGGCATCAGGGAGGCCTTGCACAGTCAGACACAACTGTCAGTGGCTCCAATATTTGGCTTTCCTTTTTCATGGATTATAGAAAAGAAACCGGAAATAAACCAAGGGTACAAACAGTTTCTTTATAGCACTTTGATACACACTGTGGAAGTCTACTTCAAAGTAATGCGGGAATGATGATGCAGCCGATGTCCCTAGTATCCTACAGGTGGACCCCTCACACAGATGAAAAGCATCGGCACTGCTGACCATTCGAGTCTAAGTTCTTTGCATGGAAGTGAAATGTATCATTTGTTCTGTGTGTTTGTGTTTGTGTGTTGCTGTACTCCTGAGTAGGAATGTACTCTGGTTCCTTTTTGGAAGAATCATCTAGAAGTAGAAAAAAAAGCATTTTACAATTTTAGCTAGTATACATTCAAGGGTAGGAAGCATGCAGTGGTGATTTCTAAATTTTTTTTAACAGGAGACCCATACCTGCATTCTGTAATTTCTTCCTTAAACTGAATAATAACTGACTTTCAATATTAAGAGAAGATCACTGCTAAATTAGGTTTCAGACAAGCCATTTAACTGACATTGAAGAAAACCTTATCTTTACTTCCATAGGATTTTACAATAAACTTTCCAAATGTAAAACATTGTACAATGTTATTTAGCTTTCGAAAGAGCTCAGTGAAGTGTCAATACACCTAATCACACAAAAGGCAACCGAGACTAAGAAAGGCCATACAAAGGTAGCAGGTGCAAAGCCAAGCCAAGGAATCAGCATCCACAGACCATGGTAGCCTTTTCCCTCTTCCGGTATGTTTCCTCTGGACAGGATGTGAACAGAGAAAATATGATTGCAAAGAGCTCCAGTAAGTTGCTACATGTTATAATGGAATGTGAGACTAAGGAAGGAAATGAATTGTATAAGAATTACTGAAAGAATGTGAACCATTAATAGTAAGAGAACTGAAAATCTGTATTTATTTTAACAAAAGTACCAGAAAAACTTTACATGTAAGGTCTGTGAAAATGAGGAAATGGCAGTTATTTCAATAACCTTAAGTCTGTGAAATTGGTATATATGTATTTCTTTATATTTGTTTAAGTGATGGAACTTCTGAAGCATTCCTCAGGTCACATCCACCCAGTCAGATGTTTTTGTCACCACTGATCTGGTGTGAGTATCTTGGGAAAAGTATTCTATGCAAAACATATGTTGAGGCAAATGAATATTTTTGTGAGTGGATCATCTAGTACTAAAATTATTTGCTTTGGACCCAAATCTTAGACCTTGTAAATCTTTCTAAAGGTAGCTTAAATGAAACAGGCAAACAATGTACAACATCCCTAGTGAGCAGTCCTCATCAGGTTTCCTACAAAATAATGCCTCATGGGGCTTTGCATACTTTGCCACAGTGAATCTATCAGGACACTCCAGCTTGTATCTAATTCTGGGGCAAAAGACCTTGAAGCCTGTGGTAGGAAGAAAATAAAATTTAATTAAGCCAGATTATCTGTCTGAGAGTGATTCCATATAACACAAATTCATTTTTATTTAACAAACATTCCTATGCTTGTTATTTGTGGTGAGAACTTGGGTTCCTTACTCATATAGTCAATTCAAAATATATTATCCTCACATATTTTTGGTTAGAATATATGCACTGTCTTGCCCAATGGGTTTCAGCCCCGGGCAAGTTCACTATGGATTCAATGAGACCGAGGAATGACAGTGGCACATTCTTGGGGTGAAAGAGTTGTTCTCTCCCGGCTTGTTCTCCCGGCGATAGATCAAGCACTAGAATTAGGTCTGTACCAAGCAGTCTGCAGGTCTGTAACCCTCCTTCTTCTCTGCCTCCACCCAGAGCACTGGGCAGAGCTCTTAATATAGTGATTCAGTCAGTAACAGCTTATTGCCTATGGGTGTGGAAGCAGCAGCCTAGCAGCAGGCCAGTTACATCATCAAGTAGTTTAGGTTCAAGCGAGGATCCTGGACATAGGAACTTTCACTTTATCCACATGGACCCAGCAACGGAAGCCCTTCTCTATGACTTTGAGGGTAGGAAGGAGAGTCATGTGTATTTGACTCTTATTTTGAGCTAAATTGTATACCTCATTCATCAGATTCATATGTTGAAACCTAACCCCTAGTACCTCAGAAGGTGACTGTATTGGAGACAGGACCTTTAAAGAGGTGATCAAGTTACAATCAGGCTATTAGGGTGGGCTCTAACCCAGTCTTTGTAAGAAGAGAAATTTTGACTCACAGAGAGACACCAGGGGTGAGCATGTAGAGGGACAGCCATAGGAAGTGGCAGCAAGAAGGGCAATTTGAAACCAAGCAAGTCCTGGAACAGATCCTGCTCTTATAGCTCAGAAGAAACAAACCCTGTCAACCTCCTGATCTTGAACTTCCAGCCTCCAGAGCTGTGAGAAAATACATTTCTGTTGTTCAAGCCACCTTGCTGGTGGTGCTTTGTTGCGGCAGCCGTAGTAAATTAGTGCAATTCCTGGGCACCAGCACAGTGTCTGATGTTCTATGGCTGAACAGATGAAGTTCTTCTGGCAGAAATTGCCTCCTCTTCACCCAATCCCAAGCAGCTGAACACAATCCTATAAAACCTCCCTTTCCTCTTGCCCCCAAACAGCCTGATTGGGTTTAGGGAGTAATTGGGAATAAGGAGCGGATTTTGGATACTGGTATTGATGTGCAAGATTCCTATTCTCTTCTTTGCCATTTGTATCAGAACATTCTCAGCAAAGTTCCATCTTAAGATATTAATTCCTTCTTGAAATGTTTTTGGTTTAATGTCCACACCAGAAAACAAACAAAAAACCTACAGAAATTGCATAGACTAATGGAAATATGACAAGCATAATACACTTTTTTTTTGATATAGTTTTGTTTTTCTACTTTGTGTCTCAGAACTTGGAAAGGACTTGGGGGGAAAAAAGAGCTTTGGCTCTCAAACGTGTCCCTCAGGAAAAATAGTTTAGGTTTTGTCGGTGTGCTCCCCGGAGAAAACATTCTTGCGTCCTACGAAGTAAGTTCTTGAGCTAATTTCTGGAGAGTAAAAACTTCTATCTGGCATTCAGTATAACTAATTATTCAACTCTCTTGAGAAAACTAGCAGCTTGACATTTAAAATGATGGCCTGAAATTTGTATTTTACAGACCACATTGATCTTTAAGACAAATCTTGAAGAGGGTTTTAATAAGTCTTCAAAACATAATTATCCAATTATGTTTCTTTGTGAGTGTGACGATTTCTGGCAATTATAACAGAACGAACAAAGGCTATACATGAACAAGCAATTGTGCTCCTTTTTGGAGTTTGACTACAAGTGCTACTTATGTTGCAGGAACCACAGGAATTACGAACAAGAAGCAGGACACCAAGACATTTGGTGAGAAGCAGCGTTTATTAGTGCTGCACTGGCTCAGCGGATTCCTATCCACAGGCGGAGCCCCAAGTGCAGCAGGGCCATTCCTTTTATACATTCACTACAAGGTTAGGGGGGAGTGAACACCCAGGAGCCATTGCAGTGGGAGCTATTAGGTCACTATAGGATGCTAGTTTTATTTTAATCTATCCCTGTAAAGGTTACCCAGATGCCCTTTTATAAACTAATGGGCTTCCATGACTATGATGAACAAGCTGTCCCACACCACTGAGTCCCTGGTTGGGGGGTGGGTACATTGTTACATTGTTTCAATCTCAAGCACCCAAGCACCTTGTATCCCTCTACATTCCTGAGGCCTCAACAGAAACTTTATCTCCTTGGCTTCCTACTACGCTTATAGTTTATTAAGATCTTAAATTCTTTCTGCAGGTTTACCATAGATTAGAGGAAAATGGTTACTTTAATGGTCAATAACACTAAAGCTCAAGTTGAGATAAAAATGTAGTTAGTGCTAAGTTCTCAACTGGAAAGGCATGTGGATTGTTCTGTTTGCAACTGACATGTCAAATCCATGATTAGAACACAAGTCCTCAACACATATAGCATAGTCATTAAATGTGTATATGTCATTTTCTATTATATTGAAAAAGAATGTCCATCTAGCACAAGATAGGATTTGTGGGAATGTATGAAATAATCTGGAGTGCTGGGGAGCTATGTAACTCTAATGTATTGAAATTGGTGTGGTGACTACATTACCTATTTAGAATTATTTCATTTTTCTTAAAATAGGCAAGAAATTATGTTTTACTAAATACACTCCATACAGATTTTGGAGAACCAAAAAAAGAACTCATGAGCCTATGTTAGGAAACAATTTTGTTCCTCCTAAACAACTCTTCCACTTAAATAGAAATAACTACTGTTGAAAGTCCTTAAAAAAACTTTCAGTAATTGTGCATTGCAATTTGTAGATTCAACTGTGTGAACTATTGGCCTAATAACTATTATTAATTCCATTTTTGCTGTGTCTTCCACATCTGTCCATCCTTCCTATTTAACTGGAACAACATTGCTTCAGATATCTACCTTCTTCCTGTATTGTTACAAAAACAATTTCATCTTAGTGACTCTGTTCTTTCTGAATGATAATGTCTTCCCAGAACTGCCAGATTGAATTTACAAAAATACAACCATCATCAGCAAATGAGAACTCATTCCCCAGTGGTCAGAGTTTAACAACTAAACTGCATGGCAAAATAGAATCATATCTTCTTCATCATAGTCTACTCACTAATCTTAAAAATAGTTTTCATAATTTCTTTTTATGGCTACAACTATAAAAATGTTTAAGGAAAGCTGCTAATTACTTTTAATATAACTTAACGGTAACTGAGAGTAAAATACTTCTACGGACAACGAGTTACAGTCAGAGTAACACCCATAAGTTAGCTCTGACTACTCCAATTCTACTGTTTCCCTAGATTGCTAGCTGAGTTTATGCTGCAACCACCACCACACTTAATTATTCCACTTACATGTGAACAAATAACTTCTTTGTAGATTAACCAGAGCAAATTGGATGATTAAAGAAAAGCTTTACTAGAAAATTTAAGAATAAATAAAAAGCAGGAACTAAATTACAAATGGAAATCAGAATGTGCATCCAAATCAAATTTGAGATAGGAGCTTCCTAGGCTCAAATACACTTTTGCTTAACGGTATCTCAACTGTTTTTAATTCTAGCAGGGTTCTCAAATAATGTGGGGCATCTAATAGGTTAGCATTTTCCTGAGATCATCAAGAGGTTCAGCCCCTTCAGTCCCACTTCCTGGACTTATCTGCATGTGTGGACTTCCAAATTACTGTCTCTGTAACCATGAGATGTACCACCCTTTCGTTTTCCTGACACTGTTGGTCTACCCAGCTGTAGGTTCTCCTGAGTAAAGAAATTAAATTTTTATGACATGCTATTAACTTGTATTCCTAGTGTTACACAGCAAAAGTAGCTATGATTTTAGACTTCCTTTTGTATCACATTTCATGGGTCACATTGCAATTCCTGCCTCCAAACTCTCATTCTAGACTCAGCTCCGAGACTTGCTTTGGCTATTGGTATTTTAGCAAACATGAAACAAGCAAAAGATAGAAAAGTGCATGTGAAGTTGAGCTTGTTCTCCCTCCCTAGCAACTATTTAATCTCTCTGGAAAGATTCTGTTGGAGGACAGCACACGGAAGAGATCCCTGTTATCCTATTTGCCCTGAATAATTCTGATATTTGAGTGAGCTCATTCAAGATCAGCAGAGCTGCTTCTCTGATCAACCTAGACATGTGCCATAAATGCTAATGTTGCATGCCACTGAGGTTTTGTGATCACTGCACCACATTGTGGCAAGAGATAGCACATATCCAAGCCTCCACCTTGCCTTCTAATTTCTTCACTCTTCAGGTCAGCCAGGAATAATTCTTTAGATTTATCTGTTAAAGTCTATGCAATAATTAGATGTACAGATTAGGTACATGTTTTTGTATGTGTGGATTAAAAAAACCAGGAGGTAACTCATACCTTGTAAGATAAAGGAAGCAAAATAAATAGTACTTTGTAAAGCAGAATTTCAACTTTAATGGAAAATTTTTCTCCAAGAATTGGGAGAAACTAAAAGGAGATCCCATCTGAAGTAGGAATTGTCTATAATGATCAATATTCAAAGCAACTGATATTATGGAGGAAAAAGACTAAAGGCAAATTAGACTTAGCCCCACCTTCTAAAAATTAATATCCAGGTAGATGATGTCAAATATGTATAGAATTCCTCATCCTCAAGACATTCAGCTTAATATTCTTCTTTAAATCCTCACTGCCTTTACCTTAGTTCAAAACACCATCCGCTCATACGTTGAAAGTGCAAATAGCCTTTTCCATTCCTTTCTTCACTGTGCCAGAATGATCTTTATAAACAGTCAAGTTCTTGGCAGCAACTGGAGGTGTAGTGAGGTGTAGGCCAGAAAGTCTAGGGACCAGGTGTGCAGATAACCTCTTGAAATGTACACAAAGCATGAAAATATTTTTTTAACCCATGTAAAGCCTCCAGAAAGATAATTAATTGCATATAGAGAAGATTGAATAGTCAAGTGAACAAGAGTGGAAGCATACAGTGTCCACCTCTTTCATAGGCATTCTGGTGGCAGAACGTGAGAACTCTGTCTGGTTCCAGTAACACGGAATTTCCTTCATTAAGGTTTCTATCGCTATTGGTTCTGCCAAATACCTCATCAAAATCGAAGAGATGAGCCCCCTTCTCATCAGGCAGGTACCTAGTAGCAGGTTGACTATGTGAGATCTTTCCCTTGTAGAGGAGGTATCAGTTTACCCTCACTGGAACAGATACGTATTCTGCGTTTGGATCAGCCTTCCAGCCTGACATGCTTCTGCCAGCCCTCACATCTGTGGGCTTACACAATGCTTTCCTTGCTGTCATGCTACCACTCCAAATATAGCTTCTGGCCAAGGACATGTTCAAAATAAAACTAAATGGAAAACCACAATGCTTAAAAGAAAGGGCCACAGAGGATTCAAACATCTCAGAAGTATAAGTTTGAGTCACCAAACTCAGTAAAGAACTCTGACAAACTGAGAAGCTGGTTGAGGCTAAAGAGCGTGCAGGATGATAACAGAAGGAGCTTATAAACTGTGGCCTTGTGATCATTCTACAGAAATCAGGACAATTATAATTGAATAGAGTTTTGTTGCTTATTAGAAATAAATACATACACTTAAGGTTACATGAATTTTAAGATATATAAATTCTCTCTCTTCCCCTTATTATTTATATAAAGATTGCTGTTGGCAACTGCCTAACGTAAGTTAACTTTTCAGTTAAAGACTATTCAAGTGGGATTGTGCTAGAATTAAAGGAGAAAATTAATATCACCCAGAGAAGGATACCATAATGGTTGGGACCTTAGGTCTTCCCATATAGCATATTTTTAGTATGCTGAGTAGGCTAAGCCGTGAACTGTGACAGTTATTCAGTTATTGTCTCTTAGTACCAAATCCACTCTTACATACTTAGCTTTATGATGCAGGGGTTAGGACTCTGCAAACTGCATATCTTCTTTGCCAGCTGACTCCCTGTTATCAAGTTCTGCCAGTAGGGTGGTAGAGGAAGACAGGAAGATGGGAATATGCTGCAGTCTTGCCAGAATTGTCCCAGCAACAGTACTCTGCCCTAATAGCAGAATGTCTTGTTCTTTCGGCCTTTAGCTTCTTTCCACACCTTAGTATTTTGCTTACTCTGTCCTCTTAAAGGAACAGCAGCAGTTAGAGTGTGACCCTCATTAAGGTTTTGAGCTCCAAACTGAAAGTGTCTCCCCACTTTGAATTTCTCTACTCTAACTTCTATTTATTCTGGAAGCTGAATAGTTGGGAGCTCTTCCTGCAGTTGTTACCTCTGGAATGAACTTCTTTTTATATCTGAATTACTTTAGTGTTCCCCCCTACTCATTCAGCTCTCCAATACCTGTGAAACTAATTCCTCTGTTAAATTCTCATTGTTGAGATACCTATGTACCTTTAGCACTTCTGACTGAATGCTGACCAAAACAGTGTTTCCTAGGTTTCAAACAGCAAGAGTTCCTTATTTCCATTAGGATAAAGCACAGAAGTCTATCACTTGGTCTGTAAGGCTCTGCACATTCTTGCTTCCTGAAACAACTTCTGGTGCTTCTCCATTGTCCATGTCATTCCAGTCAAAGTGAACTACTGGCCATTCTCAGAATGCTCCTTCCAGAACCTTTGCACATGGCATTTCCCCCACTACCCTTGTATAATATATATACACTTTTCACTAGAAGAATCTTCCCCTTCATAGCCTGTCTCACTTCATAGACTCTTTTGGTGTTTTAGGACTCATGTCTCATCCCCTAATGACTCTTGAAGGATCACATTTTGGAGACACAGTCACTCACCACAAACATATAGTAAATACACCCCACACTTCACTATCCCCAAGTCTACAGAGGTGCCTTATGCCTATTGCTATTTTGGCACTTAACACAGAAATCAATTCACAGAGTGTCTTTCCAAATAGCACAGAACAGATTATTAGTAGGAATCCAATAAATACTTGTTAAATAACTTTAATAAATACGTTACATGAGGTAGATGAGGAAAATACCAGAAATAAAAAAGGAAGATGTTCTCTTGAATGGAAAAAAATGGAAAACTTGTACAGATCTGTGGTAAATATATCGGGTCCTCCTAGGTAATCAAGGATGCTCTCCTAGCTTAAGGTCAGCTGATCAGCAGCCTTAATTTCAACTGCTACCTTAATTCCCTATGTTGGTAAAGTAACATATTCATAGGTTCTGAGAAGAGGATATGAACATCTTTGGGGAACTGTTATTCCGTCTACTGCGATCATCACCGGAACACTAAGGAAAGATCTGTGAATTGGATTATTATCAATTACTATCCAGGTTCTGGGCCATTTTGTTTTCTTTTTCTTTTTCCACAATTTTCATCAGAGTCTGATTTATTTAAGGGAATTTTCTTTATTCACCACTAGGATAGCCTAACATAGATGAATGTACTGCTGGAGTCCCACTTATTTTATGGGTTATGTGCATTTCTTTTTTTATAGCTTATGTTCAATAATTAATGAAGAGTTTAGAAGCAATTAGAAATCAGGTAAGTGCACAACATGATTATCAACCACAAGCCAGGAGTAAGTTGCCCCCCCGTTACCTCTCCCTGTCTTTCCTGTCCCCAAATTCCAAGATTGAAAGAAAAGAATGTTTAATGGAACAGGGAGGCTGCAGTAACCACACTGGACTTCACACATTTGTGACCTCTGAGATTTCAGAACATGAAGAGAAGATTGGGCAGAAAGGAATAATTATCTCATGGGGTATTCAGTGGTTGTCTTGACTTTTGTAAGTGGCAATCTTAAGTATAGGAAAATATTTCAGATTGAGCGTGGTCAGCTTAATATTGGCTATCAATTTTGAAATAGTATATATAAAAGCAAAGAGGTTTCTACTCTAGAGTACCATTAATAATGAGCTCCTTCTCAGTTATTTTCATTTGTGTTTGAACAAGTTCAGTAGGTATATGGTGGTAATTTTGGCAACGCCACAGAAGAGTGATTAGTTAATGAAACATCTTTCTGTTAATGGGAATTTAATTCGAAATCACCTAGAAGATAGCAAAATTCATAAGGTAGTGAAAAAGCCATAGGTTTGCCCTTACTTACATATTAAAATGTGTTTTATAAAATGTGATGCTTTTTTTTCTTCCCTCACTCAGTGTTTCTATTTTGAAAGTAATTTGTTGCTCTCTACACTCAGATATTTCTTTCCTTTTCATGGAATAAAACTAAGGGATACTTTAGTAAAGGCTGAGGTAAAGTTTTCTGAAATTCTAAAAAGGGCAGCCAGACTTCTGGATGTTTGGCAGCAGACAGGAATTTGAAAGAACAGCACTTTCAGGTCAGCTTGGGAACTACTTCTCTTGCGCATTGTCCCTCCATCCATGTCCCTTATTCTGCCAGCGTGGGCTGAATCATGACATCTTGAAGCAGCTGTGCCAACCCTGCAGAAGTCAACCCTTGACTGACCTTCATTTATTTACATCTGGATCACCTAAAGTTCTCCATTTCCTCCGCTAATACGAACACAGAAGCTAAAACGTCCTGAAAGTTCAGAGCTAATATCATAGTTGGCTCTGTTCTGTCTTCTCATTCTTCTCTTTTTAGCTGGCTAAAATCAGTTGATTTGTATTTGTGAATAAATGGTAAAACACTAAGGCAAAAAGGAAGAAAGTTATTATTTATATGCACACCAAGGAAGCTTCTTTGGAATGGTTTAATAAAGACAAGATGCTAAAGAAAAGAAAAAAATTGTTGTTAAATTATATCTGGGGGAGACAGTTTTAAAATCTGAGAAACAACTAAAAATATGTGGTATTCTCTAAGATTACTTTACATAGGTATGGAAACTGTAGAAGATGCATTGTAGTTGGGATCAATATAAAGCAGACAATGCTGATTACTAATCAAAGAATACATACCTTATGAAAAGGCCATGTATGTTCAATAAAAGATTAGCAAAGTTATATCCATATAAATGTTGTAAGATAAGCAGCATATATGTATATAAACACATAAATATATGTAATGTTTATGATCTTTTTAACAACTTCTTAGATTAACAGGCTAATTCCTGGCTCCACTTGTTTCCAATAATAAGGGTTTTGCTATAGTGAGGTTTCAGTTACCCTGAGGTTTCAGTTACCCTGAAGATCATACGTATTCTTAAGCTTGGGCTTGTGCACTCATTACTGTCCTTTGAAAATGGACTGATTTATCCTTGCCATTGGCATTCTAAAATCATGTACTTTTTAGGTTTGAGATAGACCTTTTGGATCTTCATTACAAATGAAGATGCTAAAGTTTAATGAGGCTGCATTTTATAGTGATTAAGGGCTTGGAATTTGTTGCCTAACTGTTTCCCTTTGAGTTCTGACATAGCCTAGCTATATGTTGCTTCCATAAGCTGGCTTCAGTTTCTGTACTGAGATGATAAAAATAAAAAAATAGGACCTACACAGCAACATATATATGTAGAGTAAATGGAATGGTTGCTTGCTCATACTATATGTATGCTACATTTTATTACCTGTAAGATGACTTTTCTAAGGTCTTTCATGTTATGTTAGTGGTTAAGTAAAAAAACAGAACACAGATCACAGCTATGAAATATTAATAAAGTAAAATACTACACATAGCATCAGCTCATAATTGATATTGAATAAATACAACTATCCTCATGAACTGTCTTACATTTCTAAATTAGTTATAGAATATTACATTATTTTAAGAAATACAGACTGGGGAGTAGAGATCTAAGGGGAAGTGGTAATAAACATGAAATATTCCTGTCCCTGGAAAGAGAGAAACAAATCCTGAAGATACTTCATGCAATAGTTCAGGAAGCTTTGGTTTACAAAAACATTGTGCCAAGTTTGGAACCCTTAAAATCAGACGTTCCTTGTCTTCAAAAGCTTACAGGTAGAAAAAATAAACAAACATATACACACAAACATATATCCATAAGACATCTACATCTACAATAGGAGAGTATAACTGAAAATTCCAAAGGGGATTATCTCCTTTTTAGATCTAGAGTTTCTGAAAGATCTTTCTGCTTTTATTTTTTCCTAAATAGACATCTCTGAAACTTCGATCCAAAAGATGAGAAGTTTCAGCATGCTCTGTAAATGGTCAAGTGTAGTAGTGAACCTTACTTTATAAAGGGACATAAAAGTTCCTTCTCAGTAATCCATACATGACCAAAAATATGTTATGACTATGTATTCAAATAATTGATGTATCGAGGATTGTCATGTGACTCATTCATATTTAAAAGCCTGTGCTGTGGTATTTTTCCTGAACTAGTTCAAACAGACACTATCCTTGTACAGCTATAAAGAAAGTTGCAACAAGAGATCTAGGCCTCTTTTCTGAATGATTTCTGGCCATTACAGTAAAATTTCATAGAATCTTCTATTGAGTTAGTAACATATGATTGATAGAGAGCTGTAGTCAATCCCTAGCATTTCCTAACAAAGTGAAATGCAGGATTTTGTTCAATTAGAGTTTGTCAGAGAATTCTACTTTGGAGAATACAGTTAGTGTGATTTTCAGGGTCTTATGTCATTAGGAACCAGACCTACTTACTATAGTTAACACAAGCTGCAAAACGTCACATTCAGTGGTTAAAATGCAAGCCACCTATGGTGAATTCCTGAATATTCTGGGCCATGTTTGCTGAAGCGTGTGCAATAACTGCCTCCTTAGTCTTTGGGGGAATCTCAGGAATATGGGCTATTCTAGATTGCTTCCTGTTGATTTAGTCTCTTTTTGGAACCCTTTTCCATAGGCCAAGAGTGATGAAATTCAACAATTGGCAATGAACACAATAACTTCCCTTAACTAATATTAAATTTTCCATTTTTCCTCATAATCCTGCCATTGGGGAATGAATTATTTCTCAATAAATAAAATGAATCAATCAATGCATAAATAAACATCCTCTCTAAGGGCTTCATTCTGAGGGACAAATGTAGCAAAAAAACTTAAGTGTGTAATTGTCAAAAATATGCAATTTTATTGGACACTGATTTCATAATAATGCTGCCAGTCACACGCATAATAACTCGTGTTGTTTAGTCAAATAATATGTGGTCATTTTAAAAGAATATTTTATAGTAAAAGGAAGAGAATAATAATAAAACATAGTTGCAATTTTGAGCATCAGTTCCTGTTTCAGGCAGTTGATATTCATCATATTTAATCTTCACAAAAAAATCCTCAATGTTAGTATTCTTAGTTTTTTCCCCAAATTAGGAACTGCATTTCTGGAAAAAAGATGTTAATTTCTATGCCCAATTTCAGCTAATATGTACCTGTGGTATATTTTTTTTATGTCCATTCATATTCAGTATTTCTTTTTGAGGTGTCCCTCTGTGATAGAAAATTACACGTCCCATCTGTAGAACTCAAACATAACCATGTGAATTGCTTAGGCCAATGAAATGTGAGCAGAAATAATGTGTGTCACTTCTGAGCAGAAACCTTTAAAGCCAGCATGTGATGCACCATTTTGCTCTGTCATGAGAAGGACAGTGTTCAAACAGAGCCTGCTCCAGCAGCCAGGGCTGGGTGGTGCCATGATGTGGAACAGAGTTGCAGCCAACTCAATAAAGACACGCGGTATATGCTAGAAATAACCATTCACTGCCAGCCACTGACATATCGGGGTCATTTGTTACCATAGCATAACTCTTCCTGACACAGAACCAGAGGCAGGACATGCGCTCAGGTCAAGGTTTCAAGGCCTCAAGTTTACACTGCTATTTTTTTCTTAAAATAAATAAACTTAGCATTAAGAATTATTCAGTGGAAGTTTACTTCTTGTCAAGAAGAAATGTACAATATATTCTATACAATGTATAATATCCTCTACCTGTACATTTAGATTTCTCTTATTTATTTAGTAATCTGTCTTTTGTTGGATATCTATTATTTCTTATCTTTGTACATTTATTTATTTATTCCCATAAGTAAACAAACAGTAAATAGAGAATTCTCTTTCCCTTTTATCCAAAAATCTTTACAGTGACCAAGATCTGACTTATAATTCCCTTATTCTGGAAAATTTTTCCTAATTATCTGCATGCCAATAATACAGTGAAAACAATCAAGCCTCATTTGTATCTGCACCTAGTCACAATGACCTCACCAATGCACAGCGCTCTTGTGTTACTACTATGCTTTGACTTCATCCTGACTCTGTATCCATGAGTGAGAAAAGTCATTTTCAGTGGGACCAGAGTATTGTTCTTACTGTATACAGGATATAGTGCAAGCCCTCACAGATGCCCCAGAGGAAGTCAGGGCCAAGAAACATTGTTCAGCAACATCTCCACTATTATCTAAAAAGTCGAGATTTGTAAACTTTCTCATGTGCTGACAGTCTTATAATTTAGTTGGTTAGCAAGGCTGAGTGAAGTTTCAGGGAGAAAGCAATTCATGAACTTTATTCAAGGACTGGACAACCTGGTCCTCATCAGTGGTCTAAGCATTCAGGCATTTCCCTTGTGGGAAATATTTTCACTGAAAAATAAATAATTAGAACATTCCTAAGGATGAAAATAGCAACGGAAAAAGATGTTGGCTCTGTTTTTGGTCAAGTGTTATATAGCTTTAAAGGCCAAATAAAATGCTCCATTTTTAAAAATTCCTTTTTAGTTTTGCTATCAGTTTGATTTAATTAGTGTTTTGTTTTATTTTGTTTGCTGAATTAACTGCAGATGTGATTTTAAAAAAATAATATTGTATTAGGGAAGATTCTAACAATGTATCTTTTTGGTATTCCTTGATAGGCTAAATATATCTGCTTTTTAAAATTTCTTAAAATGTTCCAGCTTTGCAAAAGTAAGGTTATACAATATGTATAAACATTAAGTTAAAAGAAAATTTACCTTAATTATAGGGAAAACTGATAGGGAAATGGCCATTTCAAGTACAAAAGACTGAAGATCCTTATAATCATTGCTTGGGTAACTATGATTTCATTTTTATCTCATAGTACTTGTCAGGTGATGACCTTTTCTGTCTAGGATTTAAGTGAACCTAATATACATACATGTAGAAGCAAAAGGAAGAATGCATGTTATTAACAGTGCCAGTCTTGGCTAATAATTTTATCATTAGTTTTGATCTATAATAGGTCCCAAAGCCATTGCTTGTTTTTATGTTCATAATAACATAACTGCAGACAAACTTAAAACTCAAGGAAAGTAGTTCTTTCTGAGAAACTTGTGAAAGGACCTCAAGATATACAATTCTGAAAATTCATTTCTACTCAATTCAATTCTTTATATGCTCTAACTCTTCTTTCTATCTGATTAACTGGTACAACAACATATTTCATATAAACTTCCAGATATGGTGAAGTAGCTCCAGTTGAATCAACCTTCCTACAGAAAACAACTATAAATCTGTAAAAAAAAATATATATATGTTTGAAAGTTGCTAAAAGAATAAGTTCTCATCAGAAGAAGAAAATTGCAACTGTGTGATGACGCATGTTAACTAAACTTATTGCGGTGATCATTTCACAATGTATACATATATCAAATTATTACATTGTATACCTGAAACTATACAAATGTAATATATGAATTACATATCAATTTTTTTTAATCTGGAAAAATAATTTTAAAACCTATCTAATGTTGTAGGAGAGAATATAAATGCAGATAGAAACTGAAGTGAAATTGGCATTTGAAAGAAGGAAAAGGAATAAGTGAATTTATACCTCTTACAACCTTTAATCTGAAGATACATAGCAATCACTACCATAAGGCCCAGATAAGGCTCCTGTAGAAACATTTATTATTCTTGCTTGAAGAACCAGAGAATACTGGGACAACCATAGTCAGTGAAATTTTAGGGGTAAATCCTAGAAAGGATCGCACTGGAGGGGAACACTCCACAGTCCATGTAAATTTTTTCCTCTGAACCCTGAACTATGCACGTGCAGTGCTGACTGTATGCAGACCAGTTAAGGTCAAAAGAGTTAATATAATATTTGAGCTGCCACCTACACAGAGACAGCAGACTGCAGTTTTAATTCAGCTCCATTAAGATAAAACAAAACAAAACAAAAAAACAAACTAGCCAACTAAATAAAAACATTCTTCGGAGAAACAAAGAAGAATCCAGAATTTTCTACAACATATAATTCACTGTGTCCAAGATATAATCCAAAATTACTCAATAGATGAGCAATCAAGAACATGTATTTTCTCAAAAGAAAAGACAAACATTAAACAGACTTTGAGATATCCTAGATATTGGAATTAGCAAACAAAGATTTTTAAAGCAGTTATTATGTTTATTCTCAAGAAAGTAAAAGAAAATATGCTCATAACAATAAAATAATTCTCAGCATGGATATAGAAACAATAAAAGTGAACCAGGTTCTAAATTCGATAAATCAATATTCAAAACATTTTTTAAAATGTACCAATAGAATAGTGATGACAGAAAAATATTTAGTGAACTTGAACATGGATCAAAATAAATTATCTAATCTCAAATACAGAGGAAAGAAAAGTGGATTAAAAAAAATTAACAGACACTTAGGTACCTGTGGGACCATACAAAAAAACATAGCATACATGTAATTAGATTTCCAAAAAGAAATTAGAGAGGGGACATATCAGAACATTTTTTAAAGAAATGAAGTCTAAAAATTTCCCAAATTTACTGAAAAAAAACAATTAACAGATCCATTGTGAACAGATCTTCAGTGAAAACAAGGTATTGATCCAAGTTGAGTCAGATAAAGGCACATTACAGTTAAACTGTTGATAGCTAAACATAAAGAGAAAATCTTGGAAGTAGCAAGGGAAAAAATGTTTTGCCTACAAAGCAGTTTGGATACATATGGACTTGTGATTATAAACTAAGATCAGAGGATAGGGGAACAGTCAATATCTGTAATGTGGGTGGGGAGGAAAAATAACCATTGTCAGTTTAGAATCCTATGTTCAGCAAAAGTTGTTCTCAACAATAAAGACAAAATTAAGACATTTTTAGATAAATAAAATGACCTTCTCTACCAGAAGTGCTCAAGGACTTTCTTTAGGCTGAAGGGAAATAAGACCAGACGGAAACAGAACTTAAGAAAGGAACAAAGAACTTTGAAAACATTAAATATGCAAGGAAATATAAAAGGTTAATTTTCTTCCTTTAATTTCTTTATAAGACATAGAACATCCAATGAAAAACATTATAACATTTTATATAAAAGGATAGTAGGGGGGTAAATAGACCTATATGGTTACAAAGTTTCTGTATTTTATTTGAGGTGGTAAATTATTAACTCTGAGTAACCATATGTTAGCAACTGCTAACATACTACAGAAATATAACTAAAAAGCCAATAGATGAATTAAAATGAAATAATCTTTATCTCTCTCAATCCCTACCCCCACAAAAACAAAACACAGTTAATCAAAACAAATCAGGGAAAGAGAAAAAGAGGAGAAAAAAACAGTATATAGAAGCAGAAAATAATAAAATAGTAAAATTAAATTCAGCTATATTAGTTTACTGATATCGGTTAACATTTGATGTTAGCACTTGTATGTGTTAACAAAATGATTGCAATGTTTCCATCCCGTACTTAGATTCAGATGTTGCAAAGAGTAATGAGGGTATCTATTTCCTTTCTTTCAAGGAAGACTATTTAGATACATAAATAAATACATAATTTGAAGGAAAGTCAAAATTGTATGAAATTCTACATACTTTTCTCTGGAATTTAATTTCTGAGCAAAGAAATGCAAAGCACTGTTATGAGCTTTGTTCATTCTCTATAATGTCCAAGAAAACGCAGTCAAAGCCCTTTTGTATAGGGAGATTTTAACATTTACAGCTACTGGGCCTCTCTCCCCAGGCAACCTATTTCAGAATTACTAGGAGAAGGGAATTGGTTAGTTTAGATCAGTATTCCAGGTGATCCTTACTTGGTTTAGATTAGAAACTTTACCCTAGGATTTCTGTGAGAGTCCACTCAATTTTGTTTGGTTTTAGATGCATGAGTTAAAGTACCTTTGGATTCAATTTTGCACTTTCTGTAATATTATCATCACTGCTTCTTTATAGCCATCACAAGCAGCAGGCACCCCTAAGTGAAGTAGGTGAAAGCTGGGGTGGGATCTTCCAATACTGCTTAGCCTTCCTGCATTCCTTCCTGAGAAGCAAACTCTAGTGATATTTACTAGCTGTTCTCCTTTCCTCAAAAGAAACATCAGAGGCTAAGCTGAAACCTTCAATACTGTTGCCCCAGAATTTTGCTCCATATTAAAGTTTTAGATTAACTGATGGAGGACACTCAAGCTGTTTCCTGCTTTCCACTTGCTCTAGCCAAATTCTCCTTTCATATCCAGGTTGGTTATTTTCAATAGTCCACAAAAAGGAAACTCCTAACATAGTTAAATTTATCATTTCCCTAAGTAAGTAAGTACAAATGCTGCAAACGTTTAAATGAATGATAACTAAATATTTGTGACCTTAATCAAAATACTATCAGAGAATGTTTAAGTCTCCAGTCTCCCTCTTTCTTGCTGCTAGGCAGCCTAGCTATAACAGATCTATCACAGAAATCTGCAGAGTCTGTTATATAATTGCTGAAATTAAGTTCCTAATGCTGTAGAATGAACTCAGAGAGTGTGATAGACTCAAGTTTCTGAAAAGACCTGTTAAATTCAAATCCTACCTAAACTAAATCTTTTTAACTCACTCACCTAAATGTGAGACTCTTTAGCTATTGCATTTCTGTATTGTGCAGCGGTAGAGTTTAGAGGTGTTAACAATTGACTTCTTTCTGGATTTGTTGTGATTTGTGGAGCATAGAACAGAAAATGTTGACTAAAACTTAATAGCATGCCAGTTGCCCATTAGACGCTTTGACCTTTTAATAACTAATGCAGATGTACACTCAGGCTGAATGAGATCTTATAAACACCATTTTGATAAAAATGCATTCATTTTATGCATCTCTGAGTAAAGCTTCCCACAGTGATCCATTACACTACTTAAAGGTTTAGCCTTTTACAGAACATAAGAAAATGTTTTGCTTTCAAAGTGAGGAGCATTTCTTTTGTGTATGCTGAACAGATTTCAAATTAATTATTTACAAGTCATTTATGAGTTGGGGTTTTCAAATTTCAAAGCAAAGACTTTGGAAATATAATTGCTCTATTACTTCATGTTATTCTGATATTTTCATAGGAGGAATGTTATCATCTGAGGCATGTTATTTTCCTATCTATGATGCTCTTCAATACTGTAAAAGAAGATGTAAACTCACTTTAAAAAAATGATTGCAACTTCATTTTTTTTCAGTGTGACACCCACAATTCTTTTAACATCAATGTAACATACCATGCAATTAACAATAGTTCGACTTGATATAGCATTCCACTGAGAAAGGAATATGGTGTTTGGAATGTTATTGCTCAATATTTCCTGAGTGAAAAAAACATGTTTCTGATTTGTAAAAGCCAAATGCCTCAGCTTTATTTAGTTATCATTTCCATTTCAAATGTTGTAAAGTCTTTAGCATGATTTTTTTTTAAATTATAAAAGTGAATCTTGAGATGATTTATCTTCCTCCTTGGTGTGATTTGAACAAAGTTTTTATACAATTTATAATCACTGATAAATCTATAAATAGATCATTGCAATCAGTTGTACTCATTAAAATAATGGCCTTGGATTCTTTGGGGATTCTGACATCTTTTATTAACAGAGAGAAAGCCTGTTTCTAGATAATCACCTATATTTAATGAAAATCATCATAAGTCACTTTTATGGAACTTAATACTCTCCATGAAGAAGGTGTCGTTAGGCACTGTAATCAGTGTAGATATGTGTTGAGTAGATTGCATTTTCTGGCAGTCTCATCTTCTTAACAGAATCAGGGTACATGATAGTAGATATGACACCTTCATACAGTTTACACTTAAAAAAAAATAGATGCTTACCTTGGCTGAAATGTGTCTTTCTCCTACTTTGGGGATTCGTTTCTTCCTTAATCACACACCTACAAAGTGCCTGGCCCAATACTAAGTTTTTGAATGAAAATATGATAGAAGTAAGGTCCTAGGGATTAACTCTGGGGTGGGGGGGGCTGGTTTTAGTTGGAACTATGATTATTTTCTGGTTGGCATAGAACTGTTTAAAAAATTTATGCACTAAAAAGTAGACAGGAGTAGGTACCCTGCTCATATCTTTCTGTTCACTATGAACAGCCTGCTTAACTCAGTGCCTTACCACTCCATAATGCCAATGGAAAGGACAGACTGCAGAGTTCTTTCCAAGTAATATTTTATGTATTATATCATACATATGAGGCCATGAAGTTATAGATGCTAATTTGCATATAAATAGACCAACATGAATATACCGGAGGTAAGAGGGGCATATTCATATATATACATATATATATGTATATATATGAATATTAATAAAATAAACAGCTCTCTTACAAGCAGCAGGTTAACTCATAGCACTATAGAGTTTAAATATTACTATTGTAATATAATTATTGCAGTGTAGAACACTACTGATAAACAAGTTGTTTTCATTCATTAGAATGCCCTTCCTTCCCATTTCCTGGAAATCATTTTTCAACCCTTATTGTAAATTCTTATTACCAAGTCTAAAAATTCCTTAGCTATTTGGAAAGGCAGATGCCAAACTTGGAGATGCGTGCCTGAACTGAGAAGGAGAGAATCACCGTTACTGAAGAGAAGCACTTCAAACGTGTAGCCCTTGTAGCTCCCCGTGGCCATCAGCAGCAGTCTGTGGGGTCCCCACTTTGCTGTTTCTTTACCTTCTCCAACACTGTTCAGCCATATTTCTAGTCTCCTTTTTTAAATCTCCTTGGTTTAGTTATATCCTAGTTTTCCTGTATTTCTAATTCTGTCAAGGCAACTTGATTTTCAGCCCTAATGATGCCCTTGTTCGGTGGCTCAGTGTTGATGCTTCATCTTCAGTTGATTTTTGACTGTAACTAAAATCAAGATAAAAAGGTAAAAGCTACTGATAATGGTGATGCCAGTGATAGTGATGGAAGAGACACTTTATGACCCAAGAATAATGATTTATATACAGTATTTCATTTTCAAAATAATTCTGTGAATTGGCATTTTAGTATCATTTTCCCAGAAGATAAAAACAAAACATTAGATAGGTTAAGTACATCACACAAAGTTATGTGATTGATAAATGTTGAAGATCTGATCCTAGTAGGACTAATAATCCTCTGCTCTAATATGCTATGAAATCCTCCCCCAGGTAGAATTTATGAGTGACAACTATGAAATTTGTTTCATATATTACATTTGTATATAAAGAGACTACCATGAATAAACCAGTAGTAAGGAGATAGTTTTCACCTTCATTCTTTTTTGAAACTTCCTATGCCTCTCTGATGCTGAATTTCCATGTATAGCATTGTTCATTTGTGTCACAGGCTCAAAGACTAGGACTTTTTCAGATATTGGCATGACACTCCACTGGCATTCAATGCCACCCAGCTCCTGAACTTTAAGCGGAACTCCTGAATACCCTCCTGCATATTATATTTCACTAACGTTGAGATTTTTGAATTAGAAGTATAACACTTCGCAGTTAATTTAGTGTGTCAAAAGATATACCAGATATATTCTCAGGTCTTTATATTAACATACAAACACTCCTATGTAGATGTATATGCATATGCATAAGCATATGTGTCTGTATATGTATATATGTGCATATCAACACACACAGTCTTCAACCAAGTATTATGTAAGCCACTAAATGGTAAAGTGTTACTGATTGTTCAGATTTTTTTCAATTAAAAGCTGTCTTGCTTGCCTGGCATGTATTATATATGAATGGTTTTTGACAGGTTGTTCATCATGATGATTAGTAACACATATAAATCTGTTGCAATACACAAACATTCCTTAAAAAAACACGAGAACTAATTGAACTTTATAAAATGAAAATATCAATCAACATCTGATTCAAACAAGAATATAGTTCCAGGAAAAGGTAATGTCAAATTTTTGGCAGGAGGATAGAGGAAGGAAGAAATAATGCAAGATACCTTTCTCTCTTTGCTAAGAATAAAGTGTGAAACCTTTGGCTAAGGTCACAAATAGATTCCACTGTAGCCACCTACCCAATTTCCTGGAATTATTTTCCTCCACAAATAAGAGTTCACCTCACAGAACCTTTTATGGGGAAAATAAAAGAGACTAGCCAAGTATATTTATTCCAGGCACCTAGGCTACAGCAAACATGCCTAACATGTCTTTCCCCAGGGACTTCAGCCCTGGTAGCCCTACTGTCTCCAGCTCTAGATTTCGTCTTCTCTCTCCCCCTCCCCCTCTCCCTTTCATTTTCTTTCTCTTACTCTCTCTTTCTCTCCCTGAGTGTGTATGTATCCACACATAAATATTTCCTTTATTGCATTTTATCTGGCAGTGATTCTTTATCTATCATTGTTGTAAAAAAACTCAGGAAAAATAAACTCCAAAATCATTCACATACAGATTCCTAAGCTACAATTGTATGCACATTCATCGGCTGACAAACTGAAGAATAAAAACTAGAAAGAGAGGAGGAGGGAAGGAGGGAGAGAAAGAGAGAGGAACGGAGAAAAAGAGAGTAGATTGAAAGAATTAACCCAAATCATAAATTGACATGTATGCAGTTGATGTGTTGTATGCTTTATGTATCTGGTATGTCCCTTTCAAACTTAGTTAAGATCTAAACTGGCTGGGAGATTATATCACATGCTGGTGGAACTCTAAACAGCAAATATTATTCAATGGAAATTTCTGTTTAATGAAACTAGGTATAAGTCCCAGAAGGAGGCCAACTTACTTCAACAAATATTTGCTGCATTAGAGGCCCAGTGCAATGACAAGCTTTAAGCATATTCTTGAATACATTAGGCTCATTTCTCTACTTAGAAAATTCAGGTTCTTTTCAACACACAAGTTTAAAATTGAAATAATTATATATAACTTTCAATTAGAGTGTTAGTAGAATGTAATGTTCTTATTATCCTGGCAGAATATATATTCTCCTGATTTTATAATTATTTTCCCAGTAGCTGTGTATTGGTGAGGTTCGTAGTGTGAGCTCTGGGTTCAGAATGATCTGAAGTTTTATTTACCTTGTGATTTTCCAATAATCACATGTTTCATATTCCACATTTGTAAAATGGGGATGATAAAAGTACATAGGCCATTGGGTGGATTACTGTTACCTAAGTTAGCATCGTTTAACTGAGCAATTATATTAAATTTGCAAGGTTTTATTCTTGCAAAAGTTTTATTAGACTGTATTTTTTATCACCCTATATTACAAATTGACAATTGAAACTTAAAGAGAATCTATAACTTTTCTGAGGCCACAAGCTATTAAGTATGAACTTGTGAGTTAGACCCATGGAGTCTCCCCATGGAGATGATTTTCTCTTACACACTATGTTAAAATCCATTATGAGATCATGCACATATGCACAATGTTTTGTGTTTGGTAAATGATCGATAAATGCTAGCTATAATTTTTTGAAGCCATTTGTCCACCATTTTCAGACACCTTTTGAAAACGACAGATTCTCTTTCAATTTTATGTTTATTCATTCAATAAATATGCATTGAGTGCCACTTTATGCCAAACACTTTTCTTGATCTTGGCAATACAAAGCAAACAAAGCAGAGAAAAATCCCTATCTAATGGAGCTCGTGTTACATTCTAGTGTGTGGGGAAAGATATATAGATATAAGGTAAGTTGTTTTTATAGCATAGTAGATCATAATAAATAGTAAGGAGATATAAAGACTATAAAAAGTAAGAAAAATAATGTATGATAGGGGACTAGCAAATGTCAGAGTGGGCAATTTTAGATAACTATGGAATGCTTTAATCATTGATAAGAGTCATTACGAGTCTCAGTTTTTTCATTCAGGCTAAGAATAGTAATTGTCTTGACAATCTTAAATTATGTGACAATCAAAGAAAGAAAATATATGAGCATACTTTGAAAATTATGATACTGTTAAAACTATTAATACTACTGAAACTAAATACCTCAGTACTTTATAATACCTGCAGATTATATATAAAATTTGAAAACACTACATATCAAATGTTGAATAAATGTTGTATCTGGTGTTTAATCTGGAGCAAAATTTAGGAAGAAGGACCCTAGAAAAACCAGAAACTTTAGGGGAAGCTAAATATTACAGATGTAGAAAGAAGTATATAACAGTGATGTCTGAAGGTAATATCCTGCATTGTGCATATGTTTAGCAAAATTTATAATTTAACTATAATAACAGTATAATATATACCAATGGTGGCTTTGATGATGTTACTATAGCAAATCAAACTTCTGGGTTTCGTGGCTTTCTGTGTTTTATATTTGCAATTTTCTTAATATAGCTTTGGAAGTATTCTCCTAGGGGTCACATCTCTTTCAACTCATACCATGACTTCTACAGTTAATTTCTTTTAGAAGTAGTAGATTAGATTTTTTTTTTCCTCTAACATTATATGTTAGAAAAAAGAAGTAGAACTGAGTATTTCCATGGGCAATGTAAAAAGTAAATTGGAAGTTAGACACACAGAGGAAACTGTGGTCCCAACAGCTGACAGTACTGTGTCTATATCCCATTCTTTACTCCCATCTTGTTTCAGCCTCTGTGAGAACTGGTATCATAGTCAGCAGTAAGGGGTGGGCCTGAGTAGGGAATCGGTTTAGTGGATGCTTGTCTGCTCAGGCAGAAACGGAGTGTTAAAGTGGGGGTCAGGTAGAGGTGAGCATGTGGACAGACATTCTTTAGGTCAAAACAAGAAAGGATGGCATAAACATAGAGCATACAAACCCAGAGAAATCAAACAGAAAGCAGAACATCTGGAAATTCGTAGAAACTGAAAGAGCAGGATGCAGGAGAGTCAGGAATCCAGATATGCAGCAAGGAGATGCTGGTCAGCAATTGAGGTAAAAAAAAAAAAACAGAGATTAGCATGGAAACAGGGATGTTTTAATTAAAATAACAATCTGCCCAAGCCTGCAAGTGGCTTATATACTTTTTACTTGGGAGGGAACCAAATCCCTTGTAGCTCCAGTTTACAGGGCTGCAGTGTACCTGCTTAAATTGACATAGAACTGCCATAGCACCGCATCTTCTTATGCTTAATAAATCCTGACACCCCTGCTCCTTTGAGCTTCAGCAGCCACTTAGAAGAAAAGTAGAGGAAATGGATAAAGAAAGAATCTACTGATGTACTCTTTTCCCCAACTTTGGAAAACATAAGGGCTTTGAAAATCACTTTGCAATGTGCTGCTGTGTGTTCCTCCTCTAGCCATTCAATAGCACTGGGACTAAAGCCAGGTAATAAAAGCTGACTGTGTAGATATGACACCCTGAGCTAAGGAAGAGAATATGAGCACATCAGAGAGGAGACTGAAATAGGTATCTTCTGTAAGAGTTCAAAGTTACATGTTTAATCCAGATTTTGAACTTACTGGTCAGACTTTATATTCAGCATCAACCTCGCATGAGCTAAGGTTTTCATATACCAAAAATCTAACTCATTATTAGATTCTTCCTCCCCTCCCTCTCTTAATTGTTAGAACTACCAACCATTCAGTTGGAGAAAAACTTGGACATTAACTTAGATTATTTTTCACCTCCACATTGTGTAAGTGCTGGGACAGGTACAGCTAAAACTTTTACAAGTAAATGGAAGAAATTTCCCCACATATGTAGAGAATGAGTCTCTAATTATGTTCACATACAGAATATGAATTAGAGAGATTAAAGCACTTAATGAAATGGTTTATGTATACCTTGATGGCATATTTAGGGTCACATTGGCTGTCTAATAGTCATATCCTAATCCAAATGTTAAGTTTTAGACAAAATTATGCTAGAAATAAGATAATGAAGTTGGCCAGTTGTGTAAGTTATGGTTTGAAGTAGTTAAAATTAGCTGCACTAGGCATTTTCTGGGTTTTAATTATCAAAGCTTAAATGAGAGTAACTTTAAAATGTCTTTAACATCAGTTTCAAATTCCCCTGTGTTAATTCTCATTTTTTTCAAATTAATGACTGATGCAAGTTTTGCAAACTCACTAGGGATAATTGAATCCTATTTGCAGGGATACCAAAGCAGGATGTCCTTGACACATTTTTGACAAGCTAACGACACTGATCGACAGGAAGAAGTAGATAATTAAAATAAATGCCTCTTTTCTTAAGAGGCATAATTCATGACATGCAAAATAGAGCACTTAATTTGGGGAGTAATCATTAACTTTTAAAATGTTGGCTATTAGTTTTAAATTCAGCTAAAACTTAAATCCTTTAGAGTATATTAATTTCAAGCAATGTAAATCTAAGCAGAAAATATTTTACTTATGCATTTATATTCACTGGTGGAAAGTGAAAACTCTTTTGTTAAAGGGAAGAATTTTTGTCACCCTTTATAGTAGGGCTTAAAAATCTTACTGACAGAGGAACTTTGTTTTAACCTGTTTATTAGATCTGCCTCTATGTAGACAGAGTGAAATGACGTCCTCTTCTGAGAATGTGTTTGCCTGAATTAATCATAATGTGTTAGAAATTGTGCATTTTGTTTGGCAAACACACCACTTCACAGTCCTGACAGATCAGTATTCTCAAGGAATACTCTCGTTCTTCCACCTGGAGCTAAATCAGATGTACTTCCGGCAAAGCAGTGAAGATAGGAAGAGGAACACAGGATTAACAAAGCTACCTACCAAACTCTCCTTTTCTCGTCTTGCTAGATAAGAATATCCCCTGAGAAGTGCTTTTTAATATGTGCTATTTACTTGTCCTTCACAGACTTGAGGTCAGAATTAAAGGAGCTGATAATATATACATATGGGGTGTACTTTGTTTGATGGACTCCTAATCATCCCTCAAGACCCATCTCCAGTATCCTCTGTGGGGTTGTCTTTCTCTGGATGTTCCTATCATTCTATGTGTACCCACAACACAGCAAGGGGCGCATCTTGCTCATCTGCTCCTCCCCAGCCTTATGCACTTAGTAGGTGCTCAATGAATACTGCATGTGAAAACTTCCCAGTATAAGAGTGACAAGAATATGGACTGTGTTTTCGTCTTAACTGCTGTATATCCAGTTCCTAGCATTATCCTACACTTAATAGGTGTTAAATAATATTTATTTATTTATTATACAGATAAACAAATTAAATGGAAGAAATTCCCCCACACAAGTAGAGAATGAACTCAAGTTTGTCATACTCAGAGATCTTTCCGGTTACTCTCTATTATCTCTCATGGTTGTCCAGGCCATCTGTCCATTGCCTCTGATCCTGTTTTTCCATTACTTTCTAAATACCTTCATGTGGATATTCTGCCAGCATGACAGAATCAAAATGTTTAAAGTGAATTCCCATCTAGTTGTTTTAATATTTTTTCTTTGAGAGGGCATCTCTCATATTTATTGATCAAATGGTTGTTAACAACAATAAAATTCTGTATAGGGGACTCAATGCTCAATGCACAATCATTAATCCACCCCAAGCCTAATTCTCGTCAGTCTCCAATCTTCTGAAGCATAACGAACAAGTTCTTAGATGGTGAACAAATTCTTACATAGTGAATAAGGTCTTACATGGTGAACAGTACAAGGGCAGTTATCACAGAAACTTTTGGTTTTGATCACGCATTATGAACTATAAACAATCAGGTCAAATATGAATATTCATTTGATTTTTATACTTGACTTATATGTGAATACCACATTTCTCCCTTATTATTATTATTATTTTTAATAAAATGCTGAAGTGGCAGGTAGATGCAAGATAAAGGTAGAAAACATAGTTTAGTATTGTAAGAGAGCAAATGTAGATATCTGGTGTGTGCCTGTAGACTGTGTTAATCCAAGCTAGACAAGAGCAATAAAACATCCATGGATGCAGAAGATTTCTCTCAAAACAGGGCAAGTGATGTTCTAAGCCTCACCTCTGTTGATCCCCAATTTCTCACCTGATGGCCCCCCTGTGACTGTGCCTGTCTTAGGTTGTTCCTCCCTTGAGGAATCTTACCGGTCTCTGGCTAACCAGTCATCTTCCGGGGCCATACAGGGAAATGTAAAGTTGGTAAGTGAGAGAAGCCATATTGTTTGAAAAGGTTAGCTTTTTACTTCTTTGCAGATTTATGCCCTGTGGCTTCTATGGCCAGCATTTGTCTTGAGGTATCTTTACTACTTGGAAGAATTATGATACTTGGTGAATTCGATATGAGGCACAAATTCTATTTAAGGGTTGTAATTAGGAAATAAGAAGAAAAGCTATAGAGGTAGCATATGGAAGAAAACATGGGAAGATTGATTATTTCTTTGACATATCTTCTTGTAGAGTAACTTAAGCATGTATAGGTTTTAAACTACTAATTGAATTGCACACACACATTAACATACTAGGAATACAGTTACATAACCAAAGCAGACCTACAATTACCAACCATCTCCAGTGAAACCGAGAAAACCAGTTAGGCATCCTAGGTATTTGTGAAAATTTATCTATGATATGATGGATATTGTCCAACTGAACTTGAACAGTCTGAGAGAAATCAGACAAGTTAAAACCCATTCCTGGGAACTGTTCATATCCCATATGTTCTTTTAACAGTAAATAGTCTGTAGTTGTAAGATTTTGGAGTGCTGCAACTTGCACTTCTCCTAATTCTTGGTTTAGTTCCAACAGTGTAGATCCAGTCAAATTTGTTGTTTTACTGTATGTACAGGCCAGCTTAGATATCTCCTTCTTCATTCCCATGGCAAGTACAGGAACCGGTGGGATGAATACAGCTACAACTGAAGCAGCGCCTGGATCTTTGTTGAGTTTTTTTGATGATCATCTTCTGGTATGATTCTTCCAGAGAGTGCTGATGTTGAATGTTCTTCTTCATATCATATCTTAGTTCATTTTCTGGGTAGCCCAATTAGGCTTTGATCCTCTGTATAAACACAAACAGACCCTTTGTCCACACTTTGATATGCCCTTTATACCATTGTGTAGAACTCATTGGAGGTCACCACACAGGAACTGCTTTTTTGTTGTTGTTGTTGTTATTTTTAATCTACACTTACATGAAGAATATTATGTTTACTAGGCTCTCCCCTATACCAGGACCCCCTATAAACCTCTTTACAGTCACTGTCCATCAGCATAGCAAGATGTTGTAGAATCACTACTTGTCTTCTCTGTTTTGCATAGCCCTCCCCTTTCTCCCACCCCCCCCAGTATGCATGCTAATCTTAATAACCCCATTCTTCTTCCCCCCCCTTATCCCTCCCTACACACCCATCCTCCCCAGTCCCTTTCCATTGGGTACCTGTTAGTCCATTCTTGGGTTCTGTGATTCCGCTGCTGTTTTGTTCCTTCAGTTTTTCCTTTGTTCTTATACTCTGTAGATGAGTGAAATCATTTGGTATTTCTCGTTCTCCGTTTGGCTTATTTCACTGAGCATAATACCCTCTAGCTCCATCTATGTTGCTGCAAATGGTAGGATTTGCCCTCTTCTTATGGCTGAGTAATATTCCACTGTGTATATGTACCACATCTTCTTTATCCATTCATCTACCAATGGACATTTAGGTTGCTTCCAATTCTTGGCTATTGTAAATAGTGCTGTGATAAACATAGGGGTGCATCTGTTTTTCTCAAACTTGATTGCTGCGTTCTTAGGGTAAATTCCTAGGAGTGGAATTCCTGGGTCAAATGGTAAGTCTGTTTTGAGCATTTTGAGGAACCTCCATACTGCTTTCCACAATGTTGAACTAATTTACATTCCCACCAGCAGTGTAGGAGGGCTCCCCTTTCCCACAGCCTCACCAACATTTATTGTTGTTTGTCTTTTGGATGGTAGCCATCCTTACTGGTGTGAGGTGATACCTCATTGTAGTTTTAATTTGCATTTCTCTGATAATTAGCGATGTGGAGCATCTTCATGTGTCTGTTGTCCATCTGTATTTCTTTTTTGGAGAACTGTCTGTTCAGTTCCTCTGCCCATTTTTTAATTGGATTATTTGTTGTTTGTTTGTTGACGCATGTGAGCTCTTTATATATTTTGTACATCAAGCCTTTATCAGATCTGTCATTTACAAATATATTCTCCCATACTGTAGGGTTCCTTTTTGTTCTATTGATGGTGTCTTTCACTGTACAGAAGCTTTTCAGCTTAATATAGTCCCACTTGTTCACTTCTGCTGTTGTTTTCCTTGCCCAGGGAGATATGTTCAAGAAGAGCTCACTAATGTTTATGTCTAAGAGGTTTTTGCCTATGATTTTTCCACGAGTTTAATGGTTTCATGACTTACATTCAGGTCTTTGATCCATTTTGAATTTACTTTTGTATATGGGGTTAGACAATGGTCCAGTTTCATTCTCCTACATGTAGCTGTCCAGTTTTGCCAGCACCATCTGTTGAAGAGACTGTCATTTCACCATTGTATGTCCATGGCTCCTTTATCAAATATTAATTGACCATGTATGTTTGGGTTAATGTCTGGAGTCTCTAGGCTGTTCCACTGGTCTGTGGCTCTGTTCTTGTGCCAGTACCAAATTGTCTTTATTACTATGGCTTTATAGTAGAGCTTGAAGTTGGGGAGTGAGATCTCCCTACTTTATTCTTCTTTCTCAGGATTGCTTTGGCTATTCGGGGTCTTTGGTGTTTCCATATGAATTTTTGAACTATTTGTTCCAGTTCATTGAAGAATGTTGCTGGTAATTTGATAGGGATTGCATCAAATCTGTATATTGCTTTGGGCAGGATGGCCATTTTGACGATAATAATTCTTCCTAGCCACGAGCATGGGATGAGTTTCCATTTGTTAGTGTCCCCTTTAATTTCTCTTAAGAGTGACTTGTAGTTTTCAGAGTATAGGTCTTTCCCTTCTTTCGTTAGGTTTATTCCTAGGTATTTTATTCTTTTTGAGCAATTGTGAATGGAATTGTTTTCCTGATTTCTCTTTCTATTGGTTCATTGTTAGTGTATAGGAAAGCCACAGATTTCTGTGTGTTAATTTTGTATCCTGCAACTTTGCTGTATTCCGATATCACTTCTAGTAGTTTTTGGGTGGAGTCTTTAGTGTTTTTTATGTACAATATCATGTTATCTGCAAATAGTCACAGTTTAACTTCTTCTTTACCAGTCTGGATTCCTTATATTTCTTTGTTTTGTCTGATTGCTGTGGCTAGGACCTCCAATACTAAGTTAAATAACAGTAGGGAGAGTGGGCATCCCTGTCTGGTTCCCAAGCTCAGAGGAAAAGCTTTCAGCTTCTCGCTCTTCAATATAATGTTGGCTGTGGGTTTATGATATATGGCCTTTATTATGTTGAGGTACTTGCCCTCTATTCTCATTTTGCTGACAGTTTTTATCATGAATGGATGTTGAACTTTGTCAAATGCTTTTTCAGCGTCTATGGAGATGATCATATAGTTTTTGTCTTTCTTTTTGTTGATGTCATGGATAATGTTGATGGACTTTCGAATGTTGTACCATCCTTGCATCCCTGGGATGAATTCCACTTGGTCATGGTGTACGATCCCTTTGATGTATTTTTGAATTCTGTTTGCTAATATTTTGTTGAGTATTTTTGCATCTATGTTCATCAGGGATATTGGTCTGTAGTTTTCTTTTTTGGAGGGGTCTTTTCCTGGTTTTGGTATTAGGGTGATTTTGGCTTCAGAGAATGAGTTTGGAAGTATTCCTTCCTCCTCTATTTTTTGGAAAACTTTAAGGAGAATGTGTATTATGTCTTCCCTGTATGTCTGATAAAATTCTGAGGTAAATCCATCTGGCCCAGGCGTTTTGTTCTTTGGTAGTTTTTTGATTACCGCTTCAATTTCATTGCTGGTAATTGGTCTGTTTAGATTTTCTGTTTCTTTCTGGGTCAGTCTTGGAAGGTTGTATTTTTCTAGGAAGTTGTCCATTTCTCCTAGGTTTCCCAGCTTGTTAGCATATAGGTTTTTATAGTACTCTCTAATAATTCTTTGTATTTCTGTAGTGTCCGTCGTGATTTTTCCTTTCTCATTTCTGATTCTGTTGATTTGTGTTGACTCTCTTTTGCTCTTAATAAGTTTGGCTAGAGGCTTATCTATTTTGTTTATTTTCTCGAAGAACCAGCTCTTGGTTTCATTGATTTTTGCTATTGTTTTATTCTTCTCAATTTTATTTATTTCTTCTCTGATCTTTATTATGTCCCTCCTTCTGTTGACCTTAGGCCTCATTTGTTCTTCTTTTTCCAATTTCGATAATTGTGACATTAGACCATTCATTTGGAATTGTTCTTCCTTCTTTAAATATGCCTGGATTGCTATATACTTTCCTCTTATGACTGCTTTTGCTCTATCCAGCCACAGTTGTTGGGGCTTTGTGTTGTTGTTGTTGTTTGTTTCTGTATATTGCTGGATCTCCATTTTGATTTGGTCATTGATCCATTGATTATTTAGGAGCGTGTTGTTAAGCCTCCATGTGTTTGTGAGCCTTTTTGCTTTCTTTGTACAGTTTATTTCTAGTTTTATGCCTTTGTGGTCTGAAAAGTTGGTTGGTATGATTTCAATCTTTTAGAATTTACTGAGGCTCTTTTTGTGGCCTACTATGTGGTCTATTCTGGAGAATGTTCCATGTGCACTTGGAAAGAATGTGTATCCTGTTGCTTTTGGATGTAGAGTTCTGTAGATGTCTATTAGGTCCATCTGTTCTTGTGTGTTGTTCAGTGCCTCTGTGTCCTTACTTATTTTCTGTCTGGTGGATCTGTCCTTTGGAGTGAGTGGTGTGTTGAAGTCTCCTAGAATGAATGCATTGCATTCTATTTCCTCTTTTAGTTCTGTTAGTATTTGTTTCACATATGTTGGTGCTCCTGTATTGGTTGCATATACATTTATAATGGTTATATCCTCTCGTTGGACTGAGCCCTTTATCATTATGTAATGTCCTTCTTTATCTTTTGTTACTTTTTTTATTTTGAAGTCTGTTTTGTCTGATACTGGTATTGCAACACCTGCTTTTTTCTCTCTGTTGTTTGCATGAAATATCTTTTTCCATCCCTTGACTTTAAGTCTGTGCATGTCTTTGGGTTTGAGGTGAGTCTCTTGTAAGCAGCATGTGGTTGGATCTTGCTTTTTTATCCATTCTATTACTCTTTGTCTTTTCATTGGTGCATTCAGTCCATTTACATTTAGGGTGATTATTGAAAGTTATGTATTTATTGCCATTGCAGGCTTTAAGTTTGTGGTTACCAAAGGTTCAGGGTTAGCTTCATTACTATCTTACTGTCTAACTTAACTCGCTTGTTGAGCTATTATAAACATGGCCTGATGATTCTTTACTTCTCTCCCTTCTTATTCCTCCTCCTCCCTTTTCATATGTTGGGTGTTTTGTTCTGTGCTCTTTTTAGGAGTGTTCCCATCTAGATCAGTCCCTGTTAGATGCCCTGTAGACGTGCTTTTTGGGAGGCAAATTCCCTCAACTTTTGCTTGTCTGGGAATTTTTTAATCCCTTCTTCATATTTAAATGATAATCGTGCTGGATACAGTAGTCTTGGTTTGAGGCCCTTCTCTTTCATTGCATTAAGTATATCATGCCATTCTCTTTTAGCCTGTAGGGTTTCTGTTGAGAAGTCTGATGGTAGCCTGATGGGTTTTCCTTTGTAGGTGACCTTTTTTTTCCTCTCTGGCTGCCTTTAATACTTTGTCCTTGTCTTTGATCTTTGCCATTTTAATTATTATGTGTCTTGTTGTTGCCCTCCTTGGATCCCTTGTCATGGGAGTTCTGTGTACCTCTGTGGTCTGAGAGGCCATTTCCTCCCCTATTTTCGGGAAGTTTTCAGCAATTATTTCTTCAAAGACACTTTCTATCCCTTTTTCTCTCTCTTCTTCTTCTGGTACCCCTATAACGCGGATATAGTTCCGTTTCGATTGGCCTCTCAGCTCTCTTAGAATTCTTTTATTCCTGGAGATCCTTTTATCTCTCTCTGCATTAGCTTCTCTGCATTCCTGTTCTCTGTTTTCTAGTCCATTAATGGTGTCTTGCATCTCATCCATTCTGTTTTGAAATCCTTCCAGAGCTTGTTTTATTTTTGTATTCTCCTTCCTTAGGTCTTGCATATTTCTCTGCAAGTCCATCAGTATGGTCATGACTTTTTTAAAAATTCTTTTTCATGAAGACTGGTTAAATCTATCTCCCCAGGTTCCTTCTCAGGGAAAGATGTAGGAGATGCTGAAGCTGTCTTTGTTAGTCTTGTCCGGATCAAATTTTTTTGCCTTTTCATGTTGATAGGTGCTTTTGACTTTCAGCTGGGAGAGCCAAACTTTCCACTTGCTACTGGCCTTTCTTTACTGGGACAACTGCGACCCCTATTGGCGTGTGTTGGGCAATTGCATGTAGACTGGGTCTTTGTGTCTTGCCCAGCCGGAATGGAGGAAGCTCCCTTGCTGAGGGCATGGCCAGCCACAGGCTGCTTCTCTGCTATGGCCGCGTCCCTGAGGGGTAATGGACGGGAGGCTGTTTGGCTGTTTACCTCTGTGAGGGGTCTCAGAGCTATTGCCCAGGGGGTTAGTGCACCCGGATTTCCCTGGAATTTCCAGCTTCTGGACTGTGACCTGGGTTGTTTCCATACAGCTGTTGCGTCCCTGTCCCTTTAAGACTTACAAAAAGCACTCGCTTTTCTTTATCACAGGGGCATCATCTTTGGGACCCGCTCAGAGGTCTTGCTGCCCTGTTTCCTTATTTTCCAGCACCCCACATGTGCACAGTGTCTGCGCTCTGGTCTGGATGGCTGGGGGTGGGTGTTTAGCAGTCCTGGGCTCCCTTTCCTTCCCCGCTCCTACTCCTCTCCTCCCCCAGGGAGCTGGGGTGAGGGGCGCTTGGGTCCCACCGGACCGGGGCTTGTATCTTACCCCTTTCACCAGGCCCTGGGCTCTCGCACGTGTGGATGTAGTCTGGCTGTTGTCCTGTGTCTTCTGGTCTCTCTTTTAGGATTAGTTGTATTTGTTGTATTTTCAAAAATATTTATGTTTTTGGGAGGAGGTTCCCACTGTACAACTCATGCCACCATCTTGGCTCCTACAATTCTTTTGGATATCTATGATTCCATGAGTTCTTTTCTTCACCCTAATACTTCCTATTATTAGCCAAGCCTGATGATGGTATCTTGACACTCTCAATTCTGATTTTTCCCACTCTTCCTAGAAATACAGTTAATAATATTTTCCCTTCTGTGTTAGTTTTCTGACTAGTTAAGTTTTCCTACACTGCTTATTGAAGCTTTTACCTGGTCCTTCTCTGCTTCCAATCCCTCAACTACCATCTCCCCAATCTATCTTACTCAATTTTTGAATTTAATATAATCTTAGATTTTCAGCCACTTTTCTTTTTTGAATCATTGTGCACCATTACTAAACATAAGTTCAATTTCCTAGAGCAGGCAAAGTTATCAATATCTAGCCCCAAACTATTTTCATAGTCTTTTCTCCTCCCCCAACTTTATTACTATAATTATATTTGAGCCAAGCTAAACGAACGCCTCTACTCAAACATTCTCTGTATTTTGCAAATATTTGCTTTATTCACGCTGTGCTAAAATGACACTTGTATCCCTTTCTATCTAAACTACTCATCCATTAAGATTCTTTTCAAAGGCGGCTTGCTCTCTGCATGCCTGCCAAAGGAGGACCCTCTTCAATGTGCTCAGCAGTTCCTAGCCTCACTCTTACTATCGGTCCATGTAAGGCCCCTCTCTTGTTTTATTCAGTTATTTATTCCTTTTTCTCCCTCCCCTGTCACCATTCCTATACAACCCTTCAAGAACAACCATTTTAAGAGGTTTTATGTGTACCCTTTTGTTTTTATGTGTTTTTGTCAGGCCTTCATCATACAAATGACATTACATCATGGATATTCCTTTATTTTTTTGTGCCGTCCTGTGATTTTTGGAGATCTATCTTCATTTCTGTGTGTATATCTAGTCTGTTGCAACCAACTGCTGCATCTTATTGTACCAATCCATTATTTACCCTGCAGCCCAAGTAACCTTTAAAAATACAAATCTGATCATGCCATTCAGTTGCTTAATATCCTTTAGTGATTCTTCATTTTGGATATATTCCAAAAACATGTGTTTAAGGCCTTACAGGATCTGGGCTGTATCTAACACTTAAGTTCCATCCTTTGCCCTTTCTCCCTTTGGTCTTTGCATTCCAGCCACACCGACCTCACGTTTCTCAAATGTGTCACACTTCCCCTTCTGCTCTTTGCACATAGTCCTCTCTCTTCCTTTGGGAGCAGCTTGCATTTAACTTTCTCAGGTAAACCCTCTAGGACTGACAAAATAAATTAGGGGCCCATGATTTAAATATCCTTTCACTTCAAATGCTTTTTATTGCACTTTACACATCTGTGTATGTATTTATTTGTGTGTTCAATCCTTTAATGTCTGTCTTACCCACTAAAACATCAGCTCTGCAAAGGCTGGGGCCCAAACTACTTATCCTTTAGTCCAGCTTATCTGGCCCATGGCCCGTGGGAAGCCCTCAATTAAAAAGTGGATGAATGGATCACATAGGAAAAGTTACTTACTTAAAGTCAGAAAACTAATCAAAGTCAAGCTCAGTACAAGAAAACAGCATGTTTCTCCTTCCTGGATTTGATGTTCTTTGAATGTAGTGCCATGATGTGTCCTGTGTCTATTGCTCAAGGCTTAACACACAATAGATGCTCAAAAACTATTGCATGGATACTAGAAATAGCAGGAAATGGAACTATTGATTACATGACTTTATATTTACACTGAAGAGCAATTTACTATTATGCTAACTGTGCAAAGGTTGGAATTTAGTGGTAAAAAAGAATCACTGTCGTTGCCATTTTCCTAAGTTCATAAACAGATTCTACATTATTTTTTTAAGTTTTGACCATGTTGAAGCTGCTTCCTTTACTGTCATAAGGTCAAAGCTATATTATGAGGTGTTATCAGGACATTCTTTCTCAGAAAATGTCTATTAAAATGTATATGAAGCTAAATTTTTCAACCTGCAACTGAATAGAGAGAATCAACTTATGAATGTTCAGTTTTGCTCATTTTAATAAAGAAAAAAAGACTAATCACCTGTCTGCTTAAAGCAGGATGGACTCAAGTCTCTGAGGGTATTTCCTTTCTTTCAGGAGAACTGGAATAATCAACCCCTGTTCTCCCCAGTTTGGTTTCTTTGCCTGCGCTGGTTTCATCAATGGGCCTGTCTCAATGCTGAAATCGGGATCTCTTGCTATGTTGTTTCATAAATCTAATTATCTTGAATCCTTGCAGTATCAGAAAAACAAAAAAGTTTTTTGAGAGGGTTCAAAATAGAATTTTTTTAATTTAGTTTTTAGCAGGATCAGTAAAATCACCATGTCTCTTCACCCAGAGGTGTATTTATGCTTCTTATTGAATCTAGGCCTTGAAAACCAGAAGCGATATTTTTTCCTGTTACTCTCAAAAAATTAAAGTACTTGGAAAGTAGTAGTGTTTGAACTTTGTGCTGATAGATAAGTAAATAGAAAATATAATCCCTATTCAGTGTAAATGAGTGGGGTGGGGACAGGTAAAAGGGCCCTTTGTCCCACTAGCCTGTCTCAGCATCTGATTTTCTACCACTTGAGACTACTTCTTTTGGCTTCAGGTATCATTTATAGGATCCTCTTACTTACAAAGTTCTATCCAATTTTCAGAGTTTACCCATTCATTATTTAATTTTCATATTATAACAATGATAGGGCTAGATAAGTTATTAACACCCAATAATAGAAAAAAGAAACTGAAAGTCGGTCAGCTTAAATCATTTGTCCAAGGACTGAGAACAAACACTTTGGTCTTCTGACTGGAGTATTTCCCCAGTATCACAAAGTACTAATGATGATTTAGTATAAGTGCAATGACTGGGGCTATTACAAGTTCATTTCCAAAATCTACCCTCTTCTTCCTTTCATACAATCTTTCATCAGGCCACTTACTGATTATCTTGTACCAGAGCATCCATTCCACCAGGATTTGGTTTTGTCCAACAAGATTTATTTCTATTTAGTGCCATCTCAAGGTTCTTGGAAATTCCCATAGCTGAATTCTAAAACTCCTGACAGTCTACCTATTGGGATTCAGAAAAACAAGCACATTTAGCCTTAAATAAGAAAAAAAGTGAAATTAAGGAAGTAAAAAGAGTGTGTTGGGCCTTTGATTCTGTCCTCAGAATGGTTTTAAGAGGAGGCCATGGGAAAAAAGTTGCAGTTGTGGTTGTGAAATAGGTCTTCAGAGGTGACAGAAAGGACTAAAGCCAGGGACAGAAGTGGCAGTGTTCATCAGACAACTCTCTTGTCACAAGTGGTGATACCTCAATACAGTGGTTTAAGCTAGAACAGGTAATTCATTAGATCATTTCTAAGTATGGAAGAGCAGAGTGTGATAGCATAGATGGAAGCTGGCGTGGGAGTCAGCTATTGCCAGGGACTTGAGCTATCAGGATGGAGCCTACTTCTCATTTTTGCTCTTCTTTGTGGAGTTTTTTCTTTCACTGTAACTGCATAAGAGTGATGTGGAGGATGAAATCTTTGAAAATGGGCCTCAGTTCTGTACTCAAGTTTTTTAATTACATGATTAGAGATGAAAGAATGCTCTTTTCCCAGCTGGAGTTAGACATTTCTTTAGGAAAGAACTACGGGAGACCCACTTTGGGTCATATGCCAACTTCTTTGCCAATTAGCACGATGGACACAAGAAAGTGCTATGGTAGCTGAGTTGGGTCCTGTGCCCACAGGTAGAGCCAGGGAGGCAGGATTGGTAGCTAGAAGAAAAGGAAGTGGTACATTTATTGCCTCTCAGACCAGGGATGCATCATGGAGAGCTTGGTTTGTCCTGCCAAAGAAGTTGGAGTTTATCCTACATGCATAGCTTACCTATCACAGGACTTAAAGTAGGAAAACAAAGTAAGTTTTAAAAAGGCCATTCTGGTAGTAATGTAAAGGAGGAAATGGAATTTTTTCCTCAGTTTGATTGAGGTATAATTTTTTCCAGCTTTATTGAGATACAATTGACATATAACATTGTGTAAGTTTAAGGTATAGAGTATGATGACTGAATACAGGTACATACTGTGAAATGATTACCACAATAAGGATAGTTAATATATCCATTGCCTCATATAATTAAACTTTTTATGTGGTTAGAATATTTAAGATCTACTTTCCTAATGATTTTGAAGTATACAATACAGCGGTGTTAACAAAGTCACCTGTCATACATAACATTCCCAGAATTTATTCATTTTATAACTGGAAGTTTGTAACCCTTGACCAACATCTCATTCCCCCTAGACCCTAGATTCTGGCAACCACTGATCTTTCTTCCTATGAGTTTGACTTTTTTAGATTCCACATATAAGTGATATACAGTATTTATCTTTCTCTGTCTGACATACTTCGCTTAGCCTGATGCCTTAAAGATTCATCCATCTTGTCACAATGGCAGTATTGCCTTCTCTCTCTCTTTTTAATCAATGAGTAATATTGCATTGTCTATGTGTATATATACCACATTTCTGTATCCATTTCTCTGCCAATGGACACTTCGGTTGTTTAGCTATTATAAATAATAATGCAAAGCACATGGGGGTGAAGATACCTCTGGAGATAGTGATTCCATTTCCCTCAGATATATACCCAGAAGTGGGATTGCTGGATAATATGGTAGTTATGTTTTCAATTATTTGAGAAACCTCCATAATGTTTTCTATGTGAGTGTACCAACTTACATTCCCATCAACAGTGCATAAGGGTTCTCTTTTGGTACAACCTTGCAAACACTTGCTATCTCTTGATTTTTTTGATAATAGCCATTCTAACAGGTGTGAAACCTCATTGCATTTTTGATTTGAATGAAATAGAGATTTTAAATACAAGAAATAAAGGTGTTAGTTAGGAGACGATTCTACACATTTAGCTAAGACACGGTGATGGCCGTAAGGAAGGCAGTAGTGATGGGTGTGCAGAGGTAGAGTAAGGTTTCAGAAGTATGAAGGTAAACTCTGTAAGGCTGTCCAGGCCTGGAATGGAGAGTAGTGCATTATGAGAAACTAATATAACTCCTCTATTTCTAGCTGTGTGATTGCATAAGTGATAGGATCCTTCACAATGTATAAAAAATGTGAGGAAAATCAGATTCAGCAATAATTTTTTCTTTAATTCATTATAGGGCATGCCCAGTTTTCAGCTCTGTGTTACGTGGCAGTGACCACAAGCTTTCCTATGCCCAGTGAAAGAGTCCTTATTACTCTTACTTGCCTTTGTCTTTGATGTAACTGAACTTAGTTCAGCAGATGATGTTGATCAAAGAGTGGGTAAAAACCTTTCAGAAATATCTGTGATAAGAGAGCCAACCAGGAGAATGCTTTGACAAATGGCTTTCTCTCTCCCCACTTCCTGAGCCTCCAACCTGTATCTTCCATGGGAACTTGGGCACACAGAGATGCTAGTTCTTCAGATGGTACACTTTTTTTTTCTTTTTACTCCTATGTATGTGTAAGTATAGATTACAAGTGTATGGATTACAAATGGCTGCACACTACTTTTCAAATCTTCCACAAATTTTAGAACAAAGAGTACCATGGGTGGACGTGGGACACATACCTGTAAGGACATCAGTGAAGAGTTTAGAGACCATCCGTGGTCACACATTTGAGATTCTGAAATGGTCTGAGATCTAATTACTATCTGTCTCAATGTCTGTGTTTTCTCTTTAAGGTCTCCTGCTTATACTGCAGTAGAGCTCAGGGTCACCAGCTGGATGAGGACATTGTTGTGACCTTGTTGAAAACTTCATTCATAATTGGATCTCATGGCCTCAGACTATAGGATGCACTGTTCCTATTTTCTTCTTCTGTGTTTATGTCTCAGTAATCATTTTGCGAAGCTAACCAGCATGATTTTTTTAAGATCCCATTATTAAGTAGTGTCAGTTCTTTTTACCAGAAGGATTTGTGTTTGTGAATCTGTTCTAGGCCAGGGATTGGAAAACTGTGGCCTGTAGGCTAGTTGCCAGGTTTTGTTTTAAAATGCTTTGATGGGAACATAGCTATTCCCATTTGATTAACTATCTCTATGGCTGCTTTTCTGGTAAAATGGCAGAGTTGAATAGTTGTGATAAAGACTAACTAGCCTTTAAAGCCTGAAATATTTACAGTCTCACTCTTTAAGGAAAGGTTTGCTGACTTTTGTTGTAAGCTATGATTTCTTAGTAAGGGGCTATCCTAGTAACAACTAATATTCTCATTTAAAGCATCTAAGAATGGAATTTTGGAAAATTTATTTTTAAAAAAATCTACCTTTCCTCTGTCAGCTTCTTTTTCTCCACATAATTTATACTTTTATATTATGTATACAACTTTGGCTGGATTTGCTACATTTTCCCCACAAACAGTGCTATAAGTCAGTTAGCACGGCCAGAGTACATGTGTTTTAAAAGTTGCATTCTTGGGTAAAATAGAAAAAAGAAGTAAATCAGAATCATATTTTTTTTTGCTACTGTCCTGTTCTACCTATAATGGAGAATTATTTTTCTTTTAGATTATTTTTGAGAAGAGCTAAAAAAATTCAAATGTTTTTGTCAAAGAAGTAACTACTTATTGCTATTCTTTGTGCATTCTAATCTCATTTTATTTCCAGGGAAGAAAACAAACATGTCTCAATTATGTCACCCTATCAAGCTGAATCTTTACAGTTTTTCTGTGGCTGACTATATATGACTCCTAAGATATCTGGACTGAAAGCACATTAGAAATAGGACTTAAGAAATCTCTCATATGGTGCTTATCTTTATGTAATGTTGGCCCTCCCTTGGGCAAAACATGGTCTCTTTCTGAAGGAAGTAAAAGTTAAAAGATGAATGTAATGGTAAGACAAAGGAACAAAAAAACATATCCCTTTGCTAAAACAGAAAAGAGAGAGACCAGTGGTCAGTGGTCTTATCCCAATACACAAGAGGCAGTTTAACATAGTGTTCTGGAATTAGTTTGAGTCTCAACTCTAGGATTTAACAGTTGTGTGAGCTATCTAAGATCCATTTTTTATCCATTATATGAGAGAATAATGGATCCAATTTCACTGAATTTTAGAGTAGATCAAAAGAGTGAGTATATACAAAATACTCTGCAACAGAACCTGATATTTAACAAGTATTAAACAAATGCCAGTACTACTGACAATAGTAGTAGTACCTCCTTTGAAAACTTTCTTACTATCTTAGCTCAGGCTGCTATAACAGAATACTATAAAGTGGGTGACATCAACAACTTATTTCTCATAGTTGTAGAGTTTGGCCATCTGCTGGCACTATCGTCAGGTTCCAGTTAGGACCCTTCCTCATGTGCAGACGGCTGACTACTCAGTGTATACTCACATACAGAAAGAGGGTGAGCTAACAGTTCTCTGACCTCTTTTATGAGGGCACTAATTCCATTCATGAGGGCTCCACCCTCATGACCTAATTACTTCAAAAGTCCCCATCTCCTAAGGGCATCACACTGGGGCTTAGGAGTTCAACGTAAGAATTTCAGTAGTACCCAGACACTCCAGTCATAACATCTATGCTCTGGGAAAAGATTATATTCTGAGAGACTCTGGAGCAAGCCCTATATAGACACAGTTTTCTAATGTGAGGCCAGTGATTTAATGGTTCATCAGGAGTAAGTGGCTATACAAAAGGTTAACAAACACTATGAGATCCATCCTAAAGAGGAAGTATAGGACAGACCTGGAATGAGGAGATGACAGCCTCACTAGTGTTTGAATCCACAGTTTCAATCAGATGCACTCTTTTCAGTAAGAAAAAATATTTTGAGTAGAATTACTTACTTAGAAGAGAGTTAACAAATGGCTACTGCTTTATTTAAAAATAAGTTGATCACTTATACTTTTTTTTTTTTTTTTTTTTTTTGGTGCACCGTTCCCGGAAGTACTTCAATACCAGGTCGATGCGTGGAGTGGACGGAGCAAGCTCCTATTCCATCTCCCTGCTCCAAAAATCCATTTAATATACTGTCCTCGGATAGAGGACGTATCAGATATTAAACTGATAAGAACAGATACTACACTTGATCTTAGCCAAAAGGCCGAGAAGCGATTGATTACTTATACTTTTATAAATGAAATTAAAAATATTTTCATGGGGACATTAATTTTTAATAAAGGATATATAAATAATTTTATATTTAAGGTATTTCTAATTAATTGATATTACTAATTCATCAACAGTGATCAAATAATCAAAATATACGTATTTTGTATAATCATTAGACAGTCATAGGGAATAAAAGGAACTTCAAAAAAAGCTAAAAAACTAGGACAACCCTATTTTCCCCACCATAGAAGGAAGGAAAGATTTCCTTCTGAAACTTTGAAAGAGGGCCTTTCTCTATATAAAAGTTATGATTTTGTCAAACAATATTGCATTGACAATTATTCATGTTTCTCTACTTGTGGTAAGCTAATAGAGAAATTTGCAAACCAGTCATCCTTATTGTTTAAACCAGGGCTTCAGAGTAAGTACATAGGGGATATGATGGTGCCCCAACTTAAAAAAAAAAAACAGCAATTTTTCTTATTACCATATTTCAACAGAAACATGTACCACAGCTTCAGGAACCTTAACAAGCTTCCCAGGTTATTTCTCTACCCCATCAGGCATATTACAGTTTTTCTTCTCTTTTTCTAAACTAGCTTTAAGTGGATTCTTTTTATTAGTAGGTATTTCAGATTTTTTTTGCTACTCATTTATATTTTTTGCAAGAAAAGTAAAATTTATTTTTGTAATTAAAATATCAAGTTCTATTAATATTTCAATTCCAGGTGCTCTCCATACTGTAACATACTCATAAATATAATATTTTTAAAAGTATTTTTAAGAGTTTAAAAATCTTACTATAGAAAGCAGAGAAAGGTAATCCTTGTTTGTGGCCCTGATTTCATTAGCAGAGTGGCCATGAGAGAATGTAAATGATCTAAATTTATATCAAGAATAGAACACATGGACAAGCTAGTCAGATAATGGAAATCTGTGGACAGTCTCCTGGACAAGTGGATAAGCCAAGGCTGTAGTTGAGCTGGGTGGTTATAGCAAGCTCTAGAAGTTTCCTCCAGAGAAAAAAATGTGAAAAGTGTATTATGTGAAAGTGGATTTCTTTTCCTTTTAAGAAATTATTTGTGTGCTCATCTGAAATTTATGACCTCTTTTAGTATTGTTGTGTGAGAATATTGTGCTACAACTAGTTCAGTTTGCTTTATAAATAAACCTTAGCAAACAATAGCAGAACAACTATAGGAAAACAAGTGTCTGTTTAAATCAAGAATTTGTATTTATTTTGGATGGCGAACTCTCTGAAAGAAATTTAGGTCACCAAATTTATGAATCAATTGCTGTGTGATGTATATAAAGTTTAAAACTGTACCTACTCGGTGTATACTCACATACAGAAAGAGGGTGAGCTAACAGTTCTCTGACTTCTTTTATGAGGGCACTAATTCCAGTCATGAGGGCACCACCCTCATGACCTAATTACCTTCAAAAACCCCCATCTTCTAAGGGCATTTATAGCTATATTACACAAATACAGCTCTTTTAGTACTTCTATGCGTTCTCTGATTTGTTAAACTATGTCTGCTTGTCAGGAACCTGGAAATGTCTGGTCCTGTCATGTTTGGGTCTCTATTAATGAAACATGATGAATCATATACACTTAATCTTTATTTTTTCTCTCCAAAGAGTCCTTTTCCTAAACTCAGCCCATACCTTCTGTGAATCTGGAAAGGTAGGAAAGATAAAATATTAAAGAGAAAAAAAAATACTTCAATATTCTCATATTATAGATTATAAATACCTTAGCTCTGAAAAGCTAAATGACTTATCCTAGACTAGCAATTAGTGGCAAAACATGCAGGCCAGATTTAGATTCCTGTTTCAATAATATAACTTCTGTTTTTGCTTAAAACATACATTATGAATTTAAAAGAAATTATAAGATGTACTGAAATGAAAGAATTGTGCATAGAGGTACATACATTTCAGATTATTTTGGATAAAGTCCTTCAATTTTTAATTCAGTTTCTACCTTAACTAGTAATAATTTTGAAAATATCATTAAATAATTTTGGCACATCAACTCCTATTGCCATGATTTGTAAAATAGTGATTGATTTTCTGATTATGTAGTGAACAAATAATTACTCTGTAAAACTCATAAATTTCTGTATAGAAACTTTGAAAATGTGAATTTAAAAAAAAGTATAAACTCTACACTCTTAGATAATTACTGATACCATTTTGGAGCATTTCCTTCTGTTTTTTATTTTTAATATCAAACTATAAATTTATCAATTCTTTGTATTCATTTACTCAACTAATTTGGAGTATCTATAATGTACCATCTTTACATGCTGGAAATACACTTAAATATAACACAAATATAGCTCTTTTAGTACTTCTATTTTATACTTCTTATGAAAGTTACAGTTAAATAATTTCAAAACAATTACAACTACAGTTACAAAGAAGAAGAGGAAAGTGTCATCTGCATATATAACAAAAGAAACTTTTCTGTAGAAAGGCCAGGGAAGCTCCTGTAAGAAAGTGACATTTAAGTTGATCCTGAGTGAGGAATAGAAGGAAAAGTGGGGTGCATCACATTATGCACCTTCTTTTTTAAATTATATTTTTAATTTTGAACATTTTTTTAAAAGTAGCAGTAGCTATCATTTATTGTGTGTTACCAGATAAAAACTCTCCTTTCTAATAGTCACAATTTTTATAAAATATATATTAATATAACTTAGTAGGTGAGGAAATTACAGAATGTTTTCATTGCCCTTCATTAGGCATTTAGTGTATATAATATTTCAATGTATAAATAAACCTATATTGACAATTATTAATCAAAAATAATTTTGTAATCAGAAATTTGCCATAACTCAGCTAAAAAGTGTGATAATATTAATTACTCACAATATATACAGATAAAATTATTTCAGGAAATATGTTGATTAATTATTCTAATAACATTATAGAGGAATTTCTAACTTGCTGTACTTATGGTACATTTTCTGAATAGTATATTTTGTATTTTTTATATTCAACAAGTTTTAAATATGAAATTTTTTAATATTTGAAATTTTCATTTTCATTTTCTTCTTTTTCTGCTAATGATAATTTGCCACTGTAGTAAATTAGTATCTTGTGTGTTCTTGCTCTGTATTAATATGATTTTTCTATTGGTATCTTTTTGTTTATTTAATTTTTTTTGTCTTTCCTAATGTTATTATTCATGAGAAATTCATGCATTAGAAGTATTAACACATAAATACTTGTTTGGCACATATTTTACTTGTCTCTTATTTAGAATTAATGTTCAAAATTTCTATATAGAACATATTGATGTAGTCTCATTGATGGTTTTCCAACCAATATATATTATAGAGTCTATATTCTATGTGGATAGTCCAAGAAGAACCCCAACCCTGCCACGATCCTCTACAGCTGACCTTGATTAGCTATTTTATGTGTATTCTTGCAACCTTTTAATCTATACATTTACATATCTACAGACTCATATGAACTTCTCTTTTCTACAAAAAATGTTATTGACCTATAAAAATTGTTCTTCAGGATATTGTTATACCTTAGAAATCATTTCCTCTTGGTAAAAATAGCTCTGCCTCATTCTTGTAAATGTTTATGTAGAATTTCATAATGAAAAGTTAGAAATAAAAGCAGTCATGTGCTGGAAAGTGTTTCACAACCAGCTCGAAAGAAGAAAAAAAATTAAAAGCCTGATTTTTATCTTCACTGACCTGTGAGGTAGAAATATTCCCACTCTTGCTGGTTTTATGCTATTAATAGTTTAACTAACAGCTCCCAAAATTCCTGAGAATTTAACAAATGGCTCTCTTGCTAGTTGTACAAGGCTGATCCTTTTCAGGCCAGCTTCCAGATAGAGTTGACTTCTTGCAAGACATTGAAATTATCCACACCAGAATTCTTCAAGGAAATGCCAGTTGAATGCGGAGGCTGCAGGTCAAAGGTAGATGCTACTGATTTGCCATGTCAGAGAGCTATAATCCCAGGGCTTAGGCCATAGCACCTGGTCATGCCTGTGGAACAGCTTACAGTTCTCCAGTCATGAGTACAGATGAAGTAGAACAGAGAGAGAAATCAAGTTTCTGTCATGTTATGTGGCCATAGTCACAGTCAGTTCCTGATTCAGCCAAGGAGGAGCAGGCATTTCTATTTATAGAGGTTGTAACCTGATTACCAAAGGGTTTCATTTCTCTCTCTAAGAGTCTAACATCTAGCACTGAAATTGTCCCAAAATTCTGGGTTCATTTTTTTCCCAATAAGTTGTGTCCCAGTATGGGACCATTCTTTTTAACTAATCTTCTATTAACATTAAATTGTTTATAGTTTTTCATCCTTAAAAACAATGTTTCACAAGTGTCATTATGAATGCAAATATGTAAGTTTTTGAAGGAGAGAAAATTAGAAACGGAATTACTTGATGAACATAAATACACTTAAATTTGTGATTAACAGTGTCCTCTAGAAAGCTCTATTTGGAACTTCACCTACAATTTTTATTTCTGCTTGCTTCTTTTCAATGTTTCCAATATTTCTTGTTTAAATTTTTTAAATGGTTTCGAACAAAGGGCACAAAAAGAGATATCTTGAGCTGACTGAACTTGCATTTTCTGACTAGTGTCAGTGTTGATCATATATTTATTTCCTTAGTATAAAATAGAACATTTTTGTTGTTGCTAGAAATCCAGTTCACAAATTCTAACCACTTTCTGTATATATAATTTTCTTAGTAATTTATAAAAGTTTTTAATACATATTCTGGATATTAACTTTGATCTGTTATAAATGTTTTTAAATTATCTTCCATAGTCTGAATTTTGGCTATGGTGGTTTTCCCCCTACAGAAGTTTATGTTACATGCTAAGAGGGAAGGATATTGCAATACAGGCCTACCTCAGGAAAGAGGAACAATCCCATATGAACAGTATATACTCACAATTAATGAAATTAGAAAAAGAAGAAAAAACGAGGCCCAAAGTCAGTAGAAGGAGGGACATAATAAATATTAGAGCATAAATAAATAAAATCAAGAATAAAACAATAGAAAAAAATAAATGAAACCAAGAGTTAGGACTTTGAGAAAATAACCAAAATAAATAAACCACTAGCCAGACATATCAAATAAACAAAGAGAGTCTACACACATAAACAGAATCAGAAATGAGAAAGGAAAAACCACTATGGACACCAAAGAAATTTAAAGAATTATGAGAGAATACTATTAAAAATTATATGCTAACAAACTGGAAAACCTAGAAGAAATAGACAACTTTCTAGAAAAATACAACCTTCCAAGGCTGAACCAGGAAGAAACAGAAAATCTGAACAATTACCAGCAACAAAATTGAATCAGTAATCAAAAAACTACCCAAGAGCAAAACCCTGGACCAGATGGTTTCACTACTAAATTTTATCAAACATTTAGTGAAGCCCTAATACCCATCCTCCTTAAAGTTTTCCAAAAAGTAGAAGAGGAGGGAATACTCCCAAACTCATTCTATGAGGCCAGCATTACTCTAATACCAAAACCAGGCAAAGACACCACAAAAAAGAGAATTAAAGACTAATATCCCTGATGAACATAGATGCAAAAATACTCAACAAAATATTAGCAAACCAAATTCAAAAATACATCCAGAGGATCATACACCATGATTAAGTAGGATTCATCCCAGGGATGCAAGGATGGTACACATTCGAAAATCCATCAACATCATCCACCACATCAACAAAAAGAAGGACAAATCCACATGATCATCCACATAAATGCTAAAAAAGCATTCAAAAAAATTCAACATCCATTCGTGATAAAAACTGTCAACAAAATGGGTATAGAGGGCAAGTACCATAACATAATGAAGTCCATATATGACAAACCCACAGCCAACATAATACACAATGAGAAGCTGAAGGCTTTCCCTTTAAGATTGGGAACAAGACAAGGATGCCCACTCTCCCCACTTTTATTCAACATAGTACTGGAGGTCCTAGCCACAGAATTCAGACAACACAAAGAAATAAAAGGTATCTAGATTGGCAAGGAAGAAGTTAAACTGCCCCTGTTTGCAGATGACATGATATTCTACATAAAAAACCATAAGGAATACACTCCAAAACTACTAGATCTAATGTCAAAATTCAGCAAAGTTGCAGGATACAAAATTAATACACAGAAATCTGTTGCATTCCTATACACCGACAATGAACTAGCAGAAAGAGAAATCAGGAAAACAATTCCATTCACAATTGCATCAAAAAGAATAAAATACATAGGAATAAACCTAACCAAGAAAGTGAAAGACCTATACTCTGAAAACTATGACACTCATGAGAGAAATTAAAGAAGATACTAATAAATGGTAACACATCCTGTGCTCATGGATAGGAAGAATTAATATTGTCAAAATGGTCATCCTGCCTAAAGTAATGTACAGATTCAGTGAAATTCCTATCAAAATACTAACAGCATTCTTCAACGAACAAGAGAAAATAGTTCTAAAATTCACATGGAACCATAAAAGACCCCGAATAGCCAAAGCAATCCTGAGAAGGAAGAATAAAGCTGAGGGGATTAGGCTTCCCACCTTCAAGCTCTACCACAAAGCCACAGTAATCAAGACAATTTGATACTGGCACAAGAACAGACTATAGAGAGCCCATATATAAACTCAAGCATATATGGTCAATTAATAATGATAAAGGAACCATAGACATACAATGAGGGAATGACAGCCTTTTCAACAACTGGTGTTGGCAAAACTGGACAGCTACATGCAAGAGAATGAAACTGGATTATTGTCTAACTCCATGCACAAAAGTAGACTCAAAATGGATCAAAGACCTGAATGTAATTCATGAAACAATAAAACTCTTAGAAGAAAACATAGGCAAAAATCTCTTGAATATAAATAAGCATGAGCAACATTTTCATGAACGCATCTCCTTGGACAAAGGAAACAAAAGCAAAAATGAACAAATGGGGATACAACAAGCTAAAAAAGCTTCTGTACAGCAAAGGACCCCATTAGTAGAACAAAAAGGGATCCTACAGTATTGGAGAATATATTCATTAATGACATATCTAATAAGGGGTTGACATCCAAAATATATAAAGAACTCACTCACCTCAACACCCAAAAAGCAAATAACCCTATTAAAAAATGGGCATAGGATGTGAACAGACACTTCTCCAAAGAAGAAATTCAGATGGCCAACAAGCACATGAAAAGGTGCTCCACATCAGTAATTATCAGGGAAATGCAAATTAAAACCACAATGAGATATCATCTCACACCAATTAGGATGGCCAACATAGAAAAGACTAGGAACAACAAATTCTGGCAAGGATGAAGAGAAAGGGGAACCCTCCTACACTGCTGGTTGGAATGTAAACTAGTTCAACCATTGTGGAAAGCAGTATGGAGGTTCCTCAAAAAACTAAAAATAGAAATACCATTTGACCCAGGAATTCCACTCCTAGTAATTTGCCCTAAGAAAACAACTTCTCAGATTCAAAAAGACATATATATGCACTCCTATGTTTATCACAGCACTATTTAGAATAGCTGAGATATGGAATCAGCTGAAGTGTCCATCAGTTGATGAATGGATAAAGAAGAGGTGGCACATATACACAATGGAATACTATCAGCCATAAGAAAGAAACAAATCCTACTGTTTGCAACAACATGGATGGAGCCAGAGGGTATTTTGCTCAGTGAAATAAATCAGGCAGAAAAAGACAAGTAGCAAATGATTTCCCTCATTTGTGGAATACAACAACGAAGCAAAACTGAAGGAACAAAACAGCTAGAGACTCACAGACTACAAGCAGGGCCTAGTGGTTGCCAAGGGGGAGGGGTGTGGCAGGGCAGGTGGGGAGGGAGGGAGAAGGGGATTGTGGGGTATCATGATTAGTGCACAAGGTGTGTGTGGGGTCACGGGGAAGACAGTGTGACACAGAGAAGACAAGTAGGGACTCTGTGGCATCTTACTACACTGATGGACAGTGACTGTGATGGGTATGTGGGGGGGACTCATTAATAAGGGTGATTGTAGTAACCACATTGTTTTCATTGTGAAACCTCCATAATAGTGTATATCAATTATACTTTAATAAAAAAAGAGAAGTTTATGTTAGTCGTTCTTCCTTCCTTCCTTCCTTGCTTCCTTCCTTCTCCATTTAAAATATAAGAATGTTTTCGTGTACTGGCTAATCAACTCTAATAATTAATTTTTTTATGGTGTGAAACAGTTATATAAGTTCATAACATTTTTTCCAATGGTTGCTAATCTACTTTTTCCAATAATTCATTATTTTACACTGACTTGAGAAGTGTTCTGTTTTAAAGGATCTGATTATAGACTCCTTACATAACTTCATTGACTTTTATGTGTTTTTCTGTAGTAATACTACATATATATTAAAGCTTTATTGTTGTTTTTCATTTTCAAAATTATCTTGTGTATTCTTGAGCATTTTATTTTACAGGTGAACTTGGGAATCAATTCTATAAGCACTCTTTTAAAAATTTTCATTGGGATTGTTTTGATTTTATAGATACATATTTAGCCATTCCACTTCTCTTCTGATTCATTGTTATTATTGAGCCTTCTTCTCCTTCTTTTGTAAAGCTGTGCCCTCTTGTTGCGCACACCATTTCCTGTTATAATTACGCCCAGGTGCTCATATTAGTTAGAATTCTAGGTTTGCAACAACAAAGCTCTTTGGACAAAATAGGCAATAAAGATTCTTTTCTAAGGACATTAGGATCACAAAAACAGCCTCCTGGAAGCTTTTCAGTTCGCAATATCCAAGATACTTTTGGAGTGCTAAGAAAAATGAAATGCAGCAACACTGAACTAGCCAAGCACCATCGACTCTGTGCTCCGCTGCTGCAATAAACCCGGGCCACTCTTTCTGAGCTTGAGCGATCAGCTCAACAGTCTTAATTCTAGAGTCCAGTTCGCTGGGTTGAGATAGAATACCTACCCCCTCTATATTCTAACTTATTGGGAAAGAAAAACTGAGGTCCTTTTGGTTTCCACAGATGGAGTGGGACTTTTGGGATTATTTCTCAAAAAACTACTTTATGCAGAGAAGTGACTTCCTCAAAGTAGCAAGGGTGCCAGTAGGAAATGAGAGGTGGCTAGGTAGGCGAAGCAGGCAAATAGATCACTCTAATATTTGATGGTTTATAAGAAAGCTACTAAAGTTTTATATGTTTTCTTGTATTTGCTTACTTGATTTAATGCTTTTATTAATCTAAGAGTTTCACTTGACTGCCATGGATTGTCTAGGTAAGTTATTTACAAATATGGTATTAATTTAATGAATATAAATTTTTTTCCCTTCATGTACAGTATTGCATCTTAATTTTTTTCTTATTTTATTGCAATTATTTTTTGGCCTTTCCTGAAATTATCTTTTTATTTTTTCTGTTATAGTTACTATTTTCTAAGTAATAATGCCATCTTGATTATAAATACAAAATAGTTCTATAAACCTCTTAGGCAAAAACAATATTTTCTCAAGCCAACCGTTTCAGTTTTTCTCTCTAATGGCAGTCACTTTTAATTCTATTATCTTTTTTTCCCTGATATTTACATCCATATTTCTGGACAATATTACTTTAGAACTTCTGAATTTTCACTTGTATCAGAGATTACTGATTCCCCATTACAGTAGCTGAGGCTTTAACTCCTTTCTATAATTTTCTCCTTAGTTCCCTACTCTTACCTTCCCAACAACCTTACAGTATAATTAATTCAGTGAGTAGCAGGCTCTTAACTATTCTGACTAGCTGAATACATACACATTTTTTTTCATTGATGAGGCCAAAAATGGAGGTTATGTATTTCTTCACTCATATTTCTCTTCCTCAGATTTAATCACTGCCTCATTGCATTTATCCTACCATTACTTTTCCCAAACGCAGCAGTTTTCCAGTGCTGCAACACCCCAAACCATGTGTCTGTTTTTAAACAGTTCTCTTTCTCCTGCTCTTTCCCCTTGGCTCCGTCTCTGGATTAGCTGCCCTCAGCAGGTTGCAGGGCAGTTGTTTTGGGCCCTTCTCTCACCATCCTACATTTGAGGCCTCATTTCTGAATCCCATCTTTCTCTCCTTTTACTTTCCAAAACATCGTAGGACTAGGTTCTTGGATGCCTAAATATTAAATCCTTGATTTTTTGAAAGTATCTTCAATCTATTTCCCAATGTTAATATATTCGATCTTTAACTGAGCATGCTGGGTTAAAAAATAATTTTCTTTCAAATTTAGAAGACATTACTCCCTTTTCCTGTAGGCTTCAGAATTGCTGTTGAGCAGTGCGATATCGTTTTGATTCCTACTCCTTCATATGTCGAGTTCCCCGCCCCACCACTGTGTGCATTTAAGATTTTCTCTCAGTCCACATGGTTTTGAAAGTATGTGATGGTACATGTGGATGGAATTCTTTATTTTATTGTTCCTTCAGTAAACCCTTTCAATATAGAGATATAATGTGTGCTTCTTCACTTTTAGGAAATTTTCTTGCTTGTAAAAATATGTATGCCAATTTTATATATACATATATACATTTTCTCCTCTTTTATAGTGATCCTCCTTAGCTGGGTTTCCTAGCCCTTAGAAAGTATTATACAGCTGCCCTGCCTTCCAACTCGTCTCCACAGTCATCTTTCACTAGATTTCATTTTACTGTTGGTTTTGTCCCATTCTTTGCTTCTACCTCTATCCCTACAGCCGGATTTTATTAATTTTTGCCAAATTCTTTCTCTTCTTCTTCTTCAAAAATCGACTCTCTTATCTTGGAATGTGTACTCAGCAATGAGAAGCATATGCGACAGCAGCTATGTCAGGAGACTTTGGCTCTCACAAGCACACACGGACAGAGGGGAAACAAGTTGTGGTCTGGGTCTGTTTTGCATTTATCTTTATTTCTTTCATGTCATGGAAGATGATATTATTGATTCTGAGATGAATCTTGATACTCTAAGAAATAATGAAAGTGTGGTATCACATAGCCATTCATTCATTCATTCATTCATTTCCTTTTCAAGACAATGAACATGTTCTATGGATTAGACATTAGCAGGCACTGGCTTTGACTAAACAAAAAATGAGACATGTTCTCTGCATTTGAGGAGCTTCTGGCATGTTCAAGGAGAGAGGCATATACAAAATTAGAACAAAATATATTAATAAATATAATGATACAATTGTTCACAGAATATAACAATAGAATTATTTTCAGAATAAGAGTATTAACTAACCGTAACTCTAGAAGTGAACAATGAGCACTTATAATGTAAGAATATCTTAAGATATTTTCTTGAATCCTCATATGAAATGGATACTAAGTCCAGTTTCTAGGTGAGAAAATATATTCAGTGTCTCATTAATTAATTAATTACCAAATAATTACTGAGTGTCCGACCCCATATTTTGCACAATAGAGACAATCAGTTGAGCTCATTGTTCCTGATTCCATGGAACCTAGCCTGACAATGGTGAAATGCACCTAATAAGCACAAAAACAAATAAAAAAAGTGGCTAAGAGGCGTGTTCTGTGTTGCTGTCAGTATACATAGTAGTGACATTTGGCCTTGACATTCATTTAAGAGTTATTCTAGACCTTTGACTCATTACTAGGCATTGTTTGAGATGCTGGAAATACCACACAAACTAGTCAGACACAGTTCAAAACTTCATAGAAATTACAAAAGAGCAGATGCTCAGCAAGGATAGGAAGTATGTTGGAGGCTATATATTAGGAGGAAGGGGGCCAAAACTCACATTTATGCAAAAGCCCATCATCCACTGAAGCATGGCCACCTTCCCCAATTTTATTATGTGGAGTTTACTGAGCATTTGTCTCTTGTCTTATTTATCTGCCCAGGAAATGAGCATCCTTGTCATCCATGTTAGAGCATTACCCATGTCGGGGCATTCCCCACACACTGTATGTGTCTTAACGGGAAGCAAAAACTGCCTCTTGTGTACACTGAAAAGCCAAATACTTGTTTTCTGAGTCACCCATGAAGAAATGTGTTGGGCATTTGGTTTTATCAAGTGTACTTATACTGCAATTTAATAAGGTTTAGGTGTTTCAAAAGAGAGGGGGACATCTATCAAAAAAGCAGCATAGAAAATGCCTGGTATTTAGGTCTGTGGCTCCAATATTAAGCAGAGGCAGCAGTGATGTTCTCAATGTGCTCTGTTTTTTTTACTCCAGTCCTTCCTTTTTCCTTACTATTTTCAGAGTGTGTTTCTCCTTCCTTTTTTAGTGACTAGTTAAATCATCTAGGTTTGCATTCTATTGTTTGCAAGTAAGAACCAGGCTAAATAAGTATGGGTTATTTCATCACAAACACTGAGCTTGTCTGACCAATAGCAGATTGGATGATAATAGAATGAAATTTTCATGTGCTCATGCAGAGTTCTACATAGCTTCCCTTTTATCCCCTTCACTGTAGGGAAACATAAATTAATAATTAGAATATTGATAATGCCTTCATGACCAGGGACTGATGTGATGGCAAAGACAATTCACTTAGAATGATTTGGCTTATTGAAACCTATAAATTGGTTCAGCCAAAATAAATAGCTATGAATATCCTGACTCTAATTGATAGCATCTTCAAAACAATCAAAATCAATAGTAAAACTGAGATATTTTATAACTTCTCTTTTAGTCTACTCCTAGTAGTTGTCGACCTTTATTCTCACTTTTTAATGTTTTTTAGTTTTTTGTGATCCTAATCATCATTCTAAATATGTGAACTGAAAAATCTGTCATTCTTTAACTTAATGATAACCAAACAGCTGAGTACTTAATGGTTTTTCACTTTTCAGCTAGTTACTGTGATATCATATATATACTATATAAGGAAACTGCCACTCGAGGAATTTGTTTTTCCTCAAAGCTGTGATGTGAAGCAGAGGGCTCTCCTCGCCACCACTGCATTTTTCTTTAGTAACTGGTTTGCTCATCAATGCATGTCTTTCTTGTAATTCTTGAACAATTTCTGCTTTTCTGAGTTTTAGTGGACATTAATTTATATAAACCTTTTTGTTGTTGAAGGTTATTAAAGCTTTATGTTTGCTACAAGAGAAGTTTGTTAAATGGATTATTATCTAGCTAAATAGAAATTTTCCATGATATTTATCCACAATAGGTATTGTTCAAGAATTTGTTGATTTAGCATATTTAATCATAGGACTACATTAGCAGTTCTGAAAAAGAAAATGATTCAGCTGTCTACATATTTCATTCTGTCAACCGTTCAAATCTTTCAAGGAAATTACAGAGCTTGGCCACGGGGCATGTGGCTATATGAATTAATATTAATAAGTGATAACCACTATATATTAATACCCAGAGGTCAAGCTCTATATTTAGTAATCTGGGTATTTCAAAGTATCTGGGTGTTTGATGTTTGGTAGATGGATAACTGAGCAATTTTTAAATCTTTTTCTTTGAAGCCTATATTACTATAAACTGATGTCTTTAATGACTTATTCAAATTTTATTCAGAATAAGCAAAAGCCTTTTATATCAATATCAAATAAAAGTAAAATACAGCATAAATAAAAAGTATAGTAAAGTGCCTAAACCAAGGATATACTTGAATATCTATGTAAAAGAAGATGTCACATTTCTATAGGTTTAATTACCAATGAGTGCCTTATATCAATTTATTTTTTGCCCTGTTTATTTCAATACTGTCATCACTGTATTTCTAAGCACTTCAGTGTCAGTTTTGTTCATGTTTATTAGTTTCTTTGGATATAATATTCTTCAGATTGACTTAGTTTGATTTTAGCTATATTATTTATTAACATTTTTATTCTATCTTAATATACCAAAATATATTTTATTATACTGATCCTTAATCCTGAATGACTTTCTGTGTTACTGTTAATATTTTGTAAAGTAAAAGCTATTTATGGTAAATTTGTTTTAATATTACACAAAATACTTGCTGAATTTTTTTCCAAGCCAGATTTTGAGGCAGTAAAAAAGGGTTCCAGGTAATGTGAACAAGAGGCCAATACAGATGACTAATGTTTCCACTGTTGACCTCCATTCAATCACGTCCCTCCTTCTTATAAGATCTATAAATGAATGAAAGGCCTTTTGTTTTCACATGTCGTTGGGAGAGGTTAAGTTTCATTCTCTTCCAGAATGGGAGGAACCAGCGATAACCTGTAAATGTACCAATCCTTGCCTCGCCTCCTGATTTATTACAGACACTGCTACTGCTGTAACTTTTTATTTGCCTATGTTGTTATGAATTGCAAATATTTACATATATATTATCACTTTGTATGTCCAATACAGTCCAGAAAAGTATCCATTTTTATCTTCATTTTATAGATAAGGATTATAAGGAAAAAAGAATGTAGTAACATATGGCAGCTTGTTACATGGATCACAGTTGGGAAAAGCTAGTTCCGCAACGTCTGACTCTGAGTTGAGTGACCTTTCTACACACAACATCTCACTACCAGTTATGCTTATAATAAATATTTATAGATTCAAACTTCTATCTTCTAGGCCCTTGGTAAAACCCATGGTGATTTTTATTACAGTATACCACCAGGTAATAAATATTTAAGTTTGATAGTGAAGTATCAAAAATATTGCTTTCTAGATATTTGTAAGTGCAAGATAGAAGCATTTTTGTTGTATTATAAGCCAAGAATCCAATGTACCTCTATATCAGAGAATTAAATCTCTGAGATCTCTCAGCCTGAATAAATGGTAAACAGACCCTTAGTATTATTTACTTATAGCCTTTCTCTGAGTTAGCTTCTTATGTAGGAGGGGCCGATTTCGCTTTTTCCAGTCGCTAAAGAAAATATGGGAATGTGGAGTAGCAATGCTATTCATTTGAAATGCATTTGCAAATCTAAGCAGCTTGGTCTGATAACAATCCTGTGAAGTTGATGGGTTAGATTTCATAACTTTTTTTAAAGATGAAACACTGAGATTAATGGAGTAGCCCAAGTACACAAAGATCCCGGCAACAGACTTGAAGCTGGAACTCAGTTCTGACAGTCTGGTCGGCCTTTCTTCTCCTGTATGGCCCACTCTGCCTCAACTCTGCCAGCACCTAGGAGCCGTCACAATGTTCTGGAAAAATAGCATTTTGTGATAGTGGAGTAGCAGCGACTATTCTGTTTTGTGGGTACATTCTTTATACACTTTCAGAAGGCTTTCCTCAGTTCTTCACCAGGCATTGTGTAATCAAGCAATCAAAATTCTTTACAATAAGAACTCAAATCCAAATTCTAAGGTAATACAAAAATAAACTTTTTTTAGGAGATAAATGTTCAGAAAAGTAGACCATTTGTGCTTTAAGGCACTGAGTGCTGCTTTATGTCATCACTGGATTTAACACTCGCCTTAGGTTAAATTACTGGACAGTTAGTTAAATCAATGGGCATGGTGTCATCATTGGATTGTTCCAGTTAGTATAGTGGAAAGTGCTATCATCACAGAGACAGCACACTTATTTTGAAATAAAATTTTTCAAGCAGGGAAAAAATGCTGATACTTGGCTCTGTCTGCACTCAAAATGGTTGGTTTCTAAGTGAATTTGGCTGTAAGTTGACAGGAAGTGGTTCTAGAGTCACTTTTCCATGAGGCAAATGGGCAGCAAACAGAATCTTGTGCCTGTGAAAGAAGAAAGATGAATAAGAAAAGAAGAAAATCATAAACTCTGAAAGGTGGCTCAAATTATGCAACGCACTAAGAACAAATAGATACTGTATTGTTTAGGAATCTCCAGGGACAAATGATATTTCCAAATTGAATTTGGATATTAAAAATAAAGGATGCTTATTGAAGTGCATGTTATATAAATGTCAATTGTATGTTAGATCATAAGCAAAATATTGTATAAAACAAGACAGTTGATTTGAATGTGTGATCATCTCTAAGGTTCTAAAACTGACTGTGTGGCACACGATATAATCAATCAAACACTTCATAATCATGGACAGCATGTAACTATTAGCTCTCTTTTATCTGAAATAATATATGCATGAACATTGATCCATATTTTTCAAGTTATAGTGACAAAATGCTCTATGAAGCTCTATTGGGCATCTGCATTTTTAAAAGGAATTCTAATCTATAAAAGGTAACATACTGCTCAGAAAATCAGTATATTCAGCACCAGAAAAATTCATGATCAGGTTCAGTTGTAAGAATTTTAAGTTCCTTTTTGGTCATTTAAAATGTTGAATTTCACTCACCTAACTGTCTAGTTAGCTGTGTTCACGCTTACTGGCTGGACTTCACTGGCCCACCATAACATTACCCCAACCTACGTTTAATAATTTAATTTCCCATCGATTTTTACTTAATATTCCCTGTTTCCATTCATAGTAACATTTTTCTCTTCCAAATATTTATTTATTCTCTACCAGGTGTTTAAATCCTTGTCCCCACTGCAGATCCCTGCACTTGATTCCTTCTTTAAATCCCGATTCAAATACACCCTGCTTCTTAAAGTATATTCTAATTCTACTTAAGCCAGAGTCACCCCTTTAATCCAATTACAGACATCTGCAGGAGGTTACTGCTAACAAGAGACTTGTGTGAGCAATCCCTTTATTTCTCCTGTCTTACTGTGAAGTGAAATAAGCAGTGACTAGATATTGGTGACTACAGAGGCATACGTTCTATTGCTAAATGGTCCTTTTATCAGGATGGTAACAACTGGCCCCATAGTGCTTTCTCTTTGTTCACGGAGTAATTTTTGAGAGCTCCAGTAGCCTTGAAGTAAAGATTTTAAGAGGCAGGTTCTATTGCAGATTCATTTCTGAAAGATGCAAGTTGACAATCTATTTGTATTGGTGATATTTTTATTATCTTAATGATGACAAAAACACTACATTTTTTTTTCTGCAAAATATCCAGGGTTCTTGTGGTTGCTATGTCAAAGACCTTTTCAGATTACAATGTTCCAAAAATCTGATGATTCTCGGAACATATTTTCAGCTGCCACAGGAAAGTTGTTTTTTTTAAGTTGAATTCTGAAGACTATTAATAAACCTTAACATGTAACTTAAAATTACAGAGATATTTGGCTATTTTCTTGGTTTGGGGATGCTAGAACATATATCCATTTGTTCAGTGAATGAAAGTTTCTTGAGAACCCCCTGTCTTCCTTAATATGATCTTATGGAAACTCAGAGGTCTTCTTTACCTAAGGAATCTGTTGAAAATTAAATATTTTTATTTTTTTATTGAGAAAATTATATATTATTAAGTAAAAATTCTGACATTATCTTCATGTAAAGTGACTTATAATCTTGTTACAATATAACATTTCCAAGCTTTGTGCTAGTATTTGGTCCTAATGAGTTTACTTTATACTCTATTTATTGGACCTTCTTTACCTACAAAATAAGAGGAAGTGAAAGGAAATATTGCAGCCATTATTGTTATTTTCCAACAACAAGTATAATGAGCACTTATCTCCATGTTTCAGATTACTGGCCTCTGAAATACAAAGAAAAGTTATTATTGCTACCCTCAAGAAGCTCACAGTCTAGTGGTAAAAAAATAATAATTTCAAAAGTAACTAATGCTTTAATGATTACATATATTTCCTTATTTTTTGTGTGTTACTTTATAAATGAGAAAATTAAGCTTCATAAGTCATGTTGTTTGCCCAAAGTTACACAGTAATGCAGTGGCAAAACCTATAATTAAACTGAGGTCTTAGGCCTATAACTCAGAGATACCAGTTTCGATTTGACCTTATATCAGTGGGTGGTTAAAGTTCTGAGGAAATTAAAACCTGTCTTTTGAATTTTAGAAGTGTTTGCAGAAGCAATGTCAACTTCATTCTAGATAAACAATTACTATCTTCAAATTTTCTCTTTATTCATCTTTTCAATTTGGTCTATTGAGTGTTCCAGAGCTTTTCAGGTGGAGAAGAAACAGAATCAATGTTGTGCCACCATAAAAGCTCTGTAAAAAGAGCAAGGAATCACGGGAAAACCCAGAGTTGATTATAAAAGGAGTCCCAAATCAGACAGGTTATCAGGATTTATTGCTAATTAATGCATAATCCTCTGCTGTCTAGAATGACTGTGGGTATTAACCAGATATTCTAGTTGATATAAAAGGTTTCCATTTTTTTAATGGGTCTAAGTCCATTCAGAAATTTGTAGCACAAAGAGCGACATTGAGAGGTCAATGCATTCCACCAAAAACAAGCAAAATACTAGTTTGGGAAATACATGACTGTTGGAAAGACAAGTAAAACTAATTTGGGGGCAGGTAAATTTCCTGTATCCTATCAGAAAATACATGTTAGAAATAAATTTGGGCCAGCAGAGCTAAACTAGCTGAAGTTTGGACAGTGACAGATTTTGGCTCACTATAAGACATTTTTCTAACAGTTGTAACTGATCATGAACAGAATAAGCTGACTCTGAAGTAGTGATCGAGTATTTCAATAAAAGCTATATGAAAATGTTTTAATTTGTGGCAGAGGTTGTCCTTGTGTATGGTTGGGGTTGAAATAGATGATCTTGAATTTTCTTTCCATTCCACTTTTCTAATTCTATTCTTAGGGTAACTCTTTGCTCTTTCCCTTCCTATAAAAATGCGGATATGAAAGAGGCAAAAGGAAAAGTGAAAGAAGAAGATACAAGGATGAGGAGGGAAAAGGGGTAGGAGAGGAGGAAGCAGGTGGGCAGTATGGGGAGAGAAGCAAAACTAGCACAGGGCACGCATAGTGATCAGCTTAACGGGTCTCTTTTCTGTAGGAGGAATGGCCCTCTACAAAATGACTGACATCTGCTCAATACATCCCAGCATGCAAACACCCAGTTCAGACCTCCATGCAGCCAGGGTGACTGCAGACATACAGTCAGACCCCTTCCCCATATGCTTCTGCCTCCACGCCTGCACAGAGCCCAGTGGAGAAGCAGGGCTCCAGGAAACATGGCTTGTGTATGAATAAAGCTGCAAGCTTCTGTGGACAGTCCCTGGTGTGCTCCTCACCTAGTCTGTTTTTGACTCTCTCAGTGCTCTTAGTTTTCTCTCAGCCTCCTCTTTTCTCCTGTCTTTTTTTCTGTTTAATGCAATGATTTCCTTCTGATTCTAATTTCTTTTCAGGGAAATTCGGCCTCTAGTTTTTGGCATTTTTCAGAGAAGAAGTCATGTACCTTATAACCCCTCTATGCTGGACTTAACTGTTTCAGCCCTTCTCTTGGTTAAGATGTTCTGATGATCCATTCTTATTACTCTCTGATTGCAGTTTCTATGTCTCATAGGCCTAGAGAAATTTGCTCAGCAGTGACTAGGGTCATCTGGCACTAATAGAGATGCATATCAGACTCTCCCAAAGTTTTCTTTGGGAGAAGAAAAGAGAAGAAATACTATCATTAGAAATTAAACACTGAAAAAAGTTTTCTGGTCTCTCCTGCATTAAAGAATAATATATTGTCTTTAATCATGACATCCAAGATTTCTGGAGACTGGACCTAAGAGAACAGGAAATTGCATTAAGATAGGCTATACATATGCTTCTATTCTCAGTTAGGGGGATGAAGACTGAAGAGAAAGTAGTAGCCTAGAGTTGTGGCAATCTTATTGTGAGGGAGAAAACACATTCAGAGTGCAAGGAAACTAAGGCAACCACAGCTTGAGAGAAAATTATCCTAGAGGAGAGTGCACTGCAGGAAAGTAAATTTCAAATTCTGCATGTAATCTTATAGGGTGTATTTGCCAACTCCTAAGGTGCACAGGTTTGATGCAAGATACTGAGAAGGCAGAGAATTCATCCATTTCACAAAACAAGCATGCCTCATTTTATTAATTTTAGAAGTCACATCTTACACACACACACACACACACACACACACACACACACAAAACAGGAGGGGCTAAGGAAAATGCCCTAGTTGAGGTAGCCCTAGCTAAAGGGCTACCCTTAGCAATAAGAGCAACAACATAAAAAAATAAGGACCGTGTTTAAAAATAAAGACAAATTAGAGCTAGAATAAGACATAAAACTTGGGTTTCAGACTCTATGAAGAGATCTGGTCCTACTCTTGTGGAAGATATTGATACCGGGGTTCTTGTTCATGGAGCTGAAGAATGAACCTCGCACACACTCAAGGTAGAAGAGCAAGGGAGAAGCTTTTATTTAGAGATAAAGTGAGAGGACAGAGCTCCTGGCTCATGCCAGGAAGGGACAAGAGAGCCCGTGGTGGTGCCATTGTCTAGGGGTTTTATGCACGGTTGAATATTTTCAAGAATGGGGGTAAAGGGCTACGGACTTGTAAGACCACCTGCCCTGTCCCCAAGGTGGGCTGGGTTGTTGTCTATTTGCTTGGGCTGTTTATAGTTGGGATTGCTTACCAAATTAGTCTTTTGCCTAGGTTGCAGATTACTTGATTAGGGTTAGAGAATGAAAAAGAGCACACAGGTACAGTTAAAAATAAGCTGGGCCTTTTAGCAGGATAAGACAACTTTTACAGTGTCATTATCTAATTGATACAGTGAAGTCACGTGTTATGATGAGATACTCTTCTTTATTTGTGGAACACTCAAATATTCCAGGCCAAGTTGCTCCTGGCCTTTTGAGTATTAACTGATCTCACTGGTATCTTTACTCTAGAGTGTGACTCTGACTTTGCATAATGCTGAACACAGTTTCTATAGGGACTTCTTTGCACATTGTTACATTGTTCTGACTGTAATTATCTCACTTTGCTTTTTTTGCCCACAGGCCTACACCCTACTCTGACTACACCCATGATCCCTGTCTCAATATTGCTCCCTATCACTACAATATTTCTTACCTAAAAAGTCCAGTTTTAAAAAATGTATCTGTCATAGAAGGAAACAGAACAAAATGACTAAAAAAGAAGAAGGAAAAGATAGAGATGATAGTAAAACACCAATAATAGATTCAGTTACTATAATCATTAGATAAAAATTCAATCTAACTGTGATTAATATGTTCAAAAAACAGAGAAAAAGGTAGGGAATTTAACCAGAGAACTAAAATCTTAAAATAAAAAAAAAAGAAACATAAATCCTAGAAGGAATACAGAGTAATTGAAATTAACAAAGTAATAAAAGTTTCAGTGAAGATGAAGGAAGTTCAGCCAAGAAATCCCCAGGTTAAAGCCTAAAGAATGCAAAAGATGAGAAATAAAGAATATATCATGTAAACCAAAGTGACATAGTGAAAAATCTGGAAATTTGTGTAATTAGAGACTTAGAAGAAAGGCATCAGAGAATTCAAAATAAGTAATACTCAAAGAAAATAAATGGCAGTCATTTTTACAAAGCTTAAACAAAGAAGAACAAAAAGCTCCTGTTTCACAAAACTTTCAGATTATTCCAAATAAGAATAAAGCACACACATACACACACACATTCATATTGGTTTGACTGAAAAGTTGAAAACAAAGGAAAATTTGAAAAGCAGCCATATAAAAAGTCATGTTTCCTTCAAAGGTGAAATTATAAAACTTACAGCAAACTTTTCACTAGGTAGAGTGGAAACTAGAAGACAAAGAGATGATATCCTAAAATACTAAGAGGAAATAACTTTTATTTTAGAATTCTATTCATGATAAAAGAAAGAGTCAACATCTTGATTTTGGCCTGCTTTATTTTCTATAAAGAAAATAAAGTAATTTGTAATTAAGAAAATAAAGTAATTTATAAGTAAAGAAAATAAAATAATTTATAAGTAAATAAAATAATTTATAAGTAAACGAAAATCAGAGAGATTCTTTGTGGGGTGATCATACTAAGAGAACTATGAAAAGATGTTATCTAGGAGGTAAAAGGAAGAGAATATTAAGGGAGTACAAGGGAAATGAAAGCCAAATGTGAAAGCTTTCCTGGCAGTGAGTGGTAGAGAAAACCAAGGATCAAGTCAAAATGTACTCAGACTGCTACATTTTTATAACAACAAGTAAACAGCAATAACAATGTCTTGTGGGGCTTAAAATATGTATAGAAATTAAATACATAAAAATAAGACCACAGAGGTCAGTAAGGACAGTTCAAGTTGTGAAAAGTCTCATAAATCAAGGATGCATATAGTAATTTTGAGGTTAGCTACTAAGAAAAAATAACTCATAGAAGAAAATAAATTGAATGGTTTAAAAATGCTAGACAAGAATGCATTAAAAAGGAACAGAACAGATGGGATAAGTAGGAAACAAATATTAAAATGGTAGATTTAAAACTGCCTGTATCAGTAATTCATTACATATACATATATAAAACTCCAATTAAATTCAAAGCTTTTCAATTGGAAAGAAAACAACTATTTTGATACATGATAGATAATGCAGTTATTTAACACAGAAATCTGATGTAGCTATATTAATTTCAATATACAACTTGACTTAAGGATAAAGACTATTGAAAAAATTGACATTTCATCAAAATAAAATTTTCAATCTACCAGAAAGTTATAATTCAAAATATGTAAAACAAGAACTAATAAAACTAAAATAAAACTTAGAAAATAATCATATTAAAACCTTTGCAAATATTAGAATAAGCAGAGAAAAATCCAAGTTTAAAAAAGAATAACACATGTAATCGTTGACATAAGGGAAGTAAATAGAAGACTGCATCAAACAACTGAAGGTTATTCTTTTTAACTATATATAAAACAATTTTCAAAGTAGATCTGGGTCAGAAACACACGTAGTACTGAAACTCTTCAGAGCACGTTCCTTTCCTACAGAGAAACTATGCAAAAAGTCAGTACAAAAAGATTACTTGAAAAGAATTTAAGGTAAGTAATAAACTTCTAAATAACCCATGAGTCAAGGATAGGTACTAAGTTATAAACCTGTGGAATGTAGTTAAGTCTGTGCTTAGTGAAAGATTTATAGGGGCAAATGCTTCCCATAGACAAAGAGAAAAACTTTAATATTAGTGACCTATGTGTTTATCTCATGAAGCTAGAAAAAGAAGAGCAAATTAAATGTAAGTAAATCAATAGAGGAGAAATTAAGTAGGAGCAGAAACAGACCACAGAGAAAATTGGTAAAGCCAAAACTTGGGTTTTTGAACAGACTAATGTAGACATGGAAATGTATAATGGGAATTTCTCTCCAAAGGACTTTTTGTCCAGCATTAGGGAGAGTGGTGAGTAGAGACCATCCAGCTATCATCACCTTCAGGGTCTGTTTCAGCTGTAGACAGCGGTCTGCTCCCGATCATGACTTTCCAAGGCCAGCCCATATCTGATCAAAGAAGACATTACATTCCTACAATTTCATCCTGATACAAGGTAACTCTTGGGAAGTTCCTGCTTAGTGCTCCCTGCCATGGTGGTCAAGGTTTTAGCAGGCCAGAATCATGATGTTGACTCTCACTAATGGCTAAACAATTGCTAAACCTTTCACTGACAGTGAATTAGGAGGGTGTACTGGAGGAAGAGAATTCGTTAGTTAATCTATGCATTAGTTGTCTGAAATATATAGTGAAAATGGTAGCTGTTAGGATAAAATGCTCGCCTGGCTGTTGCCGCATGTTACTGATGTTCCACAGAAAGGTAATGAAGAGATGAAGGGAATACTAGGCAATTGAAAGCCAAATGTGAAAGCCTTCTCTGCAGTGAGAGGTGAGAAAACCAAGGATCAAGAAAAAAATGTAACAGTTTGAGAGGCCAACTTTGAAGATGGTCAAATGCTTAGCAAGGTTGTTTTATTACATCAAGATCATCTTGCCTGGTGGGAATAATCTGGAGATTTGACACACTGAATGGAGACTACAGGATGTATGCTATGAAACTAGTCTTCTCAGAATCCTTCTAAGCCCCCCAAAATAGCACTCCGATCAGAAGCCAGCAGGACCTATTCTCTACTCCTTGTGTAGACATGTTATCAGGTGTGCCCCTCAAGATCTGCTTCCACTTTCCATTACAAGTTCTACTCCTGTAACTAAGGTTAAGTTGTGGCATAACCTAGCTGTTTCTATACCAAAAGAGAGGCAAGAAATAGATTTCATATACCAGGAGGTAGTAGGGGAATATAAGTAGGATTTACGTGTATTCTAAAGGAGCTTAATTAAGGGGCAAGCATATAAAATAGTATAGGAAAGAGACTACTGACTTGGAAATGCTCTCCTTTGATACAAGATGTAATACTGAGACAAAGATCCAGAAGATGGGGCAAACTTGTTACTAGGATATCTCCGAGAAACATGTAAAAAAGTATAGTCTATACTGAGGGGAATTAAAGGACTGGAATTGCCATAGTAGAAAGGGGCAAAAAGAAATAAAGATGTTCATGAAAGTGCACATCAGGGAATGGACATACCATGTATAACTATAAAGTCTTCCAGATGGTTATGTTCAATGGGAAGGTCCAGAGGACACACCATTTACAAGAGCTATGAGGAATGAGCTGATGATGAGATGGGCACCACCAACACTAAGTTTTCAGTGACAACCTTATTCTGTAAAGTCGTGGTTATCAGTAGGAGAAACTTTTATAAGGCTTGCTGATAGTAAGAAGAATGATAGGATGCCCTAAAAACAGAGGACAGGTGGTGGAGTTGAATACTAAATCTAATAGGCTAAAATTGTCTGATTACCTAGCAAGTTGGAGTGGAAGCCAAAGGATCTGACGTACAAAGGGTTTTGAACATGGCATCTCTATGGCCAAAACAAGCAGTACTGGCAGCCTGTACCGGTAGAAGAAATCAAGGATGTATGACCAGGAGGTTGAGGGAAGTTGCCTCAATAAAAAGTCATTATCCCTTGCTCAGTTCCCCAACCTAGGCCTGTTTTTAGATATGGAATCCATTTATTGAAGAGGAGACCAGGTTTCCAAGACAAGGACTTTGCAACATTATAGCAATTATATTCAATAATTCCCTCAGTCCTTCCCCTAAGGGATCTATAGCCAGTTATTCAGGTTAAGCAATAGACTGAGAAAAATGGTATTATTCAAGCATTCAAAGACTATTGGCCACCCATCTGAGCCAGCATTGATCTCTGCAAACCCAAAGTGTCATTGTGGTTTCCCAGTAAGAGGTGGTCCCATGGGGCCGGGTAATACGTGGAGTCTTGGCAGAATTCTAGCTTATAGTGGATCTCTTAGGTCTGTGGATTCATTCTGGGGTCATTTTTCTGTTTTCCAAATACATAATTATAAAATTTAGCAGTTGGTGCCATGTGTACTGTGATTCCTTAGCCTTTGGGGCAAGAGCTATTATACTGAGGAAGACTAAGAAGCCTCTGAAACTACCTCCACCCCTCAGCCAGGATTGTAACTCAAAAACAATATCATACTTCAGGCGATAGTGTAAATAGGGTACTTTAAGTATGTTTGCCCTCTCTTCCTTTTTTCTTAATTCACCTTGATCCTTCCCACACTCCCCCAATCTTATTCCAGGATCTCACAGTAACTCCTCTAGTCTATTTACAAGACTCCTTATTAGGATCTTTTTCAGTCAGTCTTACCTCTCTTCATGCTATTAGAATGATCATTCTAACACAAATCTTATGAGGTAACTCCTTTTCTTCACAATATGCACATGGTTTGCATATGGATTGTGGCAAAGCTGCATAACCTGTACAGTCCAATGGCATGTATGTTTGAGACCTCTCCCATAACATCTGGTATGTGCTGCCATGTACTCTTTTTCATATCTTTATAAAACCATTTTTCCATATTAGAATTCTGTGTTACTTTGCCCATTCCCTCTATCCATCCTGACCACAATAAATTATACTCAGAGACAAGCAGCTATGTCTTATTTATCTTTCTTCCCACTATCTTAGTGTAATGACTGATAGATAGTAAGGTGTTCAGTACATATATGAATGAATCAATGTTTGTAGAAGTACCTAGCCCACATTAGGAATAAGAATCAACACTGGCAACTTACATCTGTTAGTTGAATGCTGCCAGGTGGTCTAGATGAGGGAGCTATCACAGTAATATTTGCCTTAGGGATGCAAGTTTGGCTTGTTTTCTTTCGCAGAATTTATTTGCTTTCATATTTTAACCTAGGTTAACATTAAAATTAGATGTTATTCCAAAGAGCATAAAGAATGCCAGTAAATGATGTCAGAGACCATTTTCTAAGAGCATAAAATACAGTAATACTGCAGTTGATAATTCATATGCAGGTACTATAGAGTTGGCTGCTATCAGCAATGCTGATTAATAATAAAAAGGCATGTTGAGTTTTCTTCCATGCAAGTGACAGCTGCCCATAAATCCTTGCCAAATTAGTATTCAGAGAACATGTATATAGCCCTAGTTTTATTTCAAAGCCAGAGAGTGGAAAAGTGACCACTCCTCCTCTACTATACAGTGGATTGTTCAAGTCAGGCAGATTGTTCTTAATCTATGTACTGCAGCAAACACTGCACTTTATTTACAAATTTCTGTAATAGTCATGTTAGAAATGGAAAGATTTTTAATATTTTTCTCATTTGACCATGTCATTATATATTCCAGTAAAATCGGTTTAGAGATGTTCTGGAACTCTACCCCAAATCCCACAATCAGGTAGCATTGAGTGGCCTCATGGATTTTCTTTCCATTGAACCATTCTATACTGAGTGATACCTCATAGGGTCTCTGTAAGGTCTGCTTTAGTGAAGCTCAGGTAGCCACAAAATTATAAATGTTGACTACAGTGGTAAACTCCAAGCAGCCCTGTTCAATTATGTGTGTGTTCCTCGATTCATCCAGACCTCCCCACCCACACCCATTCCCAGGTCACCTCTGACCTACTTTCTATCATGCATAAGTTTGCATTTCCAAGAATTTTATGTAATATAATTATTGCAATATGTATTCACATTTCTTTTGCTTATTTCAGTTCAGATGTTACTTTGTGTATCATTTCTTCATTATTTTTATTTGCTGAGCAGAAGCAGCTCATTTTGCTACAGTTTGTTCATCCATTCACCTATCTGTAGAAATTTAGGTTGTTTCCAGGTTTTGTCTATTATATATATAAAACATTGTTATGAACAGCCTTTTCTAAGGACATCTTATTTCATTTATCTGTGTAAATGCTTGAAATGGATGGCTCCACATCCTTCATAACACTTGGTTGAGTTGCTCTTTTTAATTGTAAACATCTTAATTGGTGTGTACAGATAACTTACTGCAGTTTGCCCTTCCCTAATAATTAGTCATTTGAGCACCTTCTCCTGTGTTTATTTAGTGTCCACATATTTTTTCCCCCTAAATAACAGAAATTTGTATCTCACAGTTCTGGAGGCTGGGAAGTCCAAGATAAAAGTGCTGGCAAGATAAGTCTCATACTGAGGCCTCTTGGATTGCAGGCGGTCGCCACCTCTCCGTGTACTCACATGAATGCTTCTTTGTGTGTGGGGGGGGAGGTGAGTGAGGAGGTAGCTTGTCCACATGTTTTGTGAAGAGTCTGTTCAAAATTTATGCTGAAGATTTAGTGTATTTTTTGTTTTGAAATTTATTTTGAAAGTTCCTTATATATTCTAAATACAAATCCTTTGCCAAATATATGAATTACAGATATTTCCCTGTGATCTGTGGCTTTTCCTTTTCATTCTAACAGTGTCTTTTGATGACCACATGGACTTGATTGATGACTTAGGATTTATAAATTTTTCCTTGTATATATTGGTGCTTTTAGTTTTTGTGTAAGTAATCTTTTCTAACATAAGATAACCAAAAATCCTATTTTCTTCTAGAATTTTAATAGTTTTAGCTTATACTTAGGTCTATAACCCATTTTGAGTTAATTTTTTGCATGATATGTGGTATGATTTAAAGTTCATTATTTTTTGTATGTGGCTATCCAATTGTTTCAAGATTATTTTTTTGAAAAGACTATTCTTTTTCCACTGAATTGTTTTTGAACTTTCGTTGAAAATTGATTTCTTCATTTATTAATCTTTTCCATTGATCTGTTTGTCCATCTTGATGCCAATATCACAGTCTTGATGATCTGTGAACATGGACTGCCTCTCCATATATTTATGTCTTCTTTACTTCCTCTTATCAATAATTTGTAGTTTTCAGTGTCAAGGTCTTCACATCTTTCATCACATTTATCCATAAGCCCTTTATATATATATGCATATTTATAACAAAGGCTCTTTTTTATTTCTGACTATTCATTGCAGGATATAGAAATAAAATTTATTCATATTGATCTGGCATCTCACAAATTTCCTAAGCTCACTTATTAGTTTTAATATATATATTTCTAACATATGTATATATTCTTCTAATATATGTATTACAGATCATATACATACACACACATGTATACCTATATATGTGTATATATGCATATGTAGATGTATATATACACACATATATATATATACATTTGTAGATATCAGTGGATTTTCTACACAAATGAGCATATTTACAAATAAAGTTTGATTACTTTCTTTCCATTCTGAATGTGGTTTATTTTTCTTGCTTTAGAGCATTGTCCAGAACCTCCAATACAATGTTGAATAGACAAAATGAGATTTTCATATTCCTGATATTAGGACAAAAGCAATCAATCTCTTAACACCAAGCATGGTGTTATATTCTTGTCTTTTCCTCAAAAAAATATGAGAGTTTTTATCAGGAGTGGATGTTGGTTTTCTTTTTTCATCTCTTAATGTTGTAAATAATATGGTGAATTTTCAAATGTTAAGCCAGCCTTATATTTCCTGGGATAATCTTTACTTGATAGTGACGCATTTTCCCTTTTGCATATCGTTGGATTCCATTTACTTATATCTATATTCATGAGAAATATTGGTCTCTAATTTTCTTTCCTTGTAAAGCTTTTTCTAGTTTTATTGTCAGGATAATGCTATCATCACTGAGTGATTAGGAAAGTATTGCTTCCTCTTCAGTTTTTTGAAGTTTGCCTAGAACTGGCATTACTTCTATCAGTTACTGAGAACAGGGTATTGAAATCTCCAATAGAAAATTGAGGATCTGTCTATTTCTTCTCAGCATTTCTACCTAATTTTGCTTCACGTATTTCAAAGCTCAGTTACTATATCCTCTTGATGAATCGACTCTTCTGGATGGGAAGAATAGCCCATATTCCTGGCTCTCTATGAACCACAATAATTATTCTCCTTAATGTTTCTAGGTAACGGTTTCCTCAGCTTCAGAAACATTCCTCACACCTGTACCGATCAGTCCTCTCCTGAAAAACTTGAGACAGACCTTCTGCATATCACCAGAGATTACTTTCTTTGCAACTGTTTACCCTCTGGTGCTTTGTCTGTGGTCGCTGGCTGCGCTGGCCTCTGAACTCTCAAGTCTCCTCGACTCAGCCTACCCAGAATGCCACCTGCTGACTGTGCTTCTTCTAGTTTATCTAGGATGAAAACTATAGCTGATAGCATGATTTTCTAGTTAAAATAAACCCTGTATATTTTTTAGTAGGCTTGAAATCGCATTTGGAATTATTCTTGCACTCTTAAGAAAGTACGATTTTATAATTCTTCTTTAAAACAAATCTAAAATATAAAAGCATAGGGAAAAAAAGGATAAAAATGTAGGCAATGTGAATAACACTATTAAACTAATTCACCTTTCTAGTGTCAGGAAAATGAAGTTTTCTGCAAGCATTTAAAAAATGTAACTATTCCTGCAGTGTGATGTTTTGTCACCATGTCGTAAATAGAAGCAAGCATAAATAATCATATTGTGAAACATAGATGCATGTGGTTTAAATAGATAAAGGCTAAAGAACATTTTGTTCTTGTTACTACTTCTCAGAAACTTCGGTGGTTCGGTTTAGTTCAGATAAAGCCTCTAAACGTCTGGCTACTTATCTAAGCTCAGACCAACGATGTGCAGATGCCCTGGCACCTCCATTCATTCTTCGTCTCATCACCTCGTGTCTTCCCATTTTCCATCTAACTGTTCCCTGACCTCGCTCTTACCGTTCAACATCTAATAGGCCCTCAGTAAGGACCCAATAGGTGAGGGCCAGACTTCTGGGCTGGAGTTTTCTATTCGCAGACTTTTCAATTAAAATCCCACAATGTTCTGGTTTCACTGAGTCAGTAGAACTACCTAATATTTCCATTCTTAATGTTAGGGAGTTTAATTCTACTTGTATTCCCCACCTCTTTTGTGACTTTTGACACCCTCTTGATACTTAAAATATGTGGAAACAGCACTATGTCTCATTTCCACCTAAGATGACCTCAAAATAAGGTATTACCTCTAAAGATCTGAATGGACAAATATAGACATATATTCCTAATTCAATAAATGGTCTTCTTCAGATTAAGTTTCAAGCTGTGAATTTCAGAATGTAAGTTCTGCTTAACTAATTGTGAAGACCAACAATATTCTTTTATGAAAAGTTAAATTGTCATGACTTATGCTTTAATATTCTGAAAGAATAAAAGTAAGTTCTATATGCAGCATTTCTTAAGCATGGTATCTGTGAACCACCATTACAGGAAAGAAATTTTTCTTAAGACCTTTGAGAAGGATGTAGACATTTAACCACCGTGGCAGAAATGCCACTTTGCTACTGTGTGAGTTGTTCTTGTAAATGTTGATTCTGTATTAGGATATTAATGTTATTTAATCTCTTTCATCAAAAGAAATATCACCTCCAAATATTTAAACTCCACTTTTTTTTCTTAGAGACAATATAGTAAGTACAGTTATGAGCAACAGAGAAAGACAAACATCATAACTTTAATTCAGTTATAATAATGAGAGGAAAAAAGTAATTGTATTCATCATAACTTAACTCAGTCTGTAAAATGTTATTTTTATCCTAGGGAGAATGCAGGCAGGTTGTAAAGGGTTGACAAGGTGAAAAGATACTGACAAGAGTTTCTTAGAAAAGAATAATTTGGCTCTGACAAAGGGAATCTTGTCAAAAATATATTTAGGATCCTGTTCTACTATTGTTAGAGCCCCTTTAGGACATTTTATGGCATTTTCTAGAAACACAGAACTATGGCTATTTAGCTTGGTTTCTATTATTCCTTTCTTGGCACTGTGTAGGATAACTCACACATCTCATAGGACATTGGTAGAAGACAATTATGGACAACACAAAGTATGTATGACACTCCTCAAACTGTGTTGTATGAAAAGAAGGCCATTTTAGACTCTTCAGCTCCTGAAGAAAATATCAAAATAAGGTCACAGAGAAGAAGAGATGATTTTAAGTATGTCTAGTACAAACAACAGTGTATTGTTGCACTGGTATATAAATAATAAGAATTAGAGTAGGAGCCCAGTTTCAAAAAGACATAGGCACCCTTATGTTTATCACAGCATTATTCACAATAGCCAAGAAATGGAAGCAACCTAAGTGTCCATCAGTAGATGAATGGATAAAGAAGATGTGGTACATATACACAACGGAATATTCATCAGCCATAAGAAGAAAACAAATCCTACCATTTGCAAGAACATGGATGGTGCTAGAGGACATTATGCTCAGTGAAATAAGCCAGGTGGAAAAAGACAAGTACCAAATGATTTCACACATTTGTGGAATATAAGAAAAAAGAAAAAACTGAAGGAACAAAACAGACTCAGAACCCAAGCAGCAGACTCACAGAACTCAAGAATGGACTAACAGTTACCAAAGGGAAAGGGACTGTGGAGGGTGGGTGGGAAGAGAGGGATAAAGGGAAAAAGGGGAATTACAATTAGCACACATAATATAGCGGGGGGCGGCGTGCATGGGAAGGCAGTATAGCACAGAGATGTAGTGACTCTAGCATCTTACTATGCTGATGGACAGTAACTGTAATGGGGTATGTGGTGGGGACTTGATCATGGGGGAATCTAGTGATCACAATGTTGTAACTGTAAATTAATAATACCAAAAGGAAAGAAAAGAATTATAGTATACTAATCTTTGGTAGGGAAGGAAATGTTCTAAATTTGTTCACCTCTTATACCACTCTCCTGAATAGTCCAGTAAACAGAGGCCACTGGCATCCTGGGGACGGCTTGCTGAAGGGACCGCAGTACATTTCGTGAGGAATCAGTAGATGGCAGTATGTCTGAATGTAGTTTTGTAGTAGGGGAAAGTTTTTTAGCATTTACCAAGCAAATGAAGGTTTTGAAAGCTGTGAGGCAGCATGGGGCCTGGTGTATGGGCCAGGAGACTTGATCTTTATTTCTGGCTTTTATCCTGAATAAATTTATTTGAATAAATGGAGACCAGACACTTAGCTTTTGTACTTTTTACTTTCTTGAACTTAATATTAAAAAAAATACTCTGCCTCTTCCCATCTCCCTCATAAGGATGCTGTGAGTTTAATCAGACTTCGGTGTCATTTCCTTTCTTTGAAGAAAGACCCTTCATGAATGCTATGCTACTTATAATGTGGGTGGCAAAACCAATCTGGGTTGTTCTTCTGGGACTTGAAGTAAATAAACACAGAGGCAGTTGGCAAGCAGGGGCTTCTGTATTTCAGTGCCATAAATGTTGGCATATTTTGGTTTTAAGTAGCAGCATTAGATCTCAGGATGCAAAATAACTCCTGCTACTTGGAATTAAAATAACCTCCTCAATGCCATGGAACTTGACAATTATGGAGTGAAGCCAAAGGCCCCTGGCAGTGTCCCAATTTAAATGTCAACTCTTCATTGCAAATACAGATTCAGCCAGATACAGTAATTTTCACTTGTGCTTGCTATTGAACATGAGAATTTTTGTTGTGGAATTTTACTCCAAAGTTGGCACTATGATAAATGTGAAAGGAAATTACAAATTTGAAATGACATTGAGAGATTGAATGACAGTCCTTTCTCCCACTGTGACCCAGCTGTGCATGGGGACACCACTTCCATTTGAAGTTAGAATCCTCAACCAAAACATACCTGCAGATGCATGGCATCAAAATGGGTCATGACAAGATTGTGTTGCAACAAAACAAATTGTGGCATCTGACCTGCCAACCTGTCTCTGGCCATGTTCACAGATAAGCTTCTCTGCAGAAGCCCTGCTACTTTGAAGCTGACAACTCAAAAAGGGATCAGATCAGTAATGCTTTTCTGGACAGGTGGGTTCTGCTAGGGAGTGGTAGAGTTTGTCCAGTACACATTCCAGTCTAATCCAGTCTTCTTGGAAGCAAGAAATTGTATTGTATGGGCTAACCAGAAACTTACCTGCCATACAAAAAAGTAAAATCATAAAGTTAATTGGATGTCATGACTTGAATACACACCAATATAGCATCATCTCTAACTAGCAGCCATTAGTATACAGACAAGTATTTTAGGTGAATTATTGCTGTATAATCAGTCAGAAAATCTGTACTGATATCAGAATCCACTGTCAAAAATGTTAGCAAACAGCTAGGCTTTTTTGAAGTCTCTTGTGCAGTTTGCACAGATTCAAGACGTGATTTTCGCTGTGTCATCTCATTTGTCAGACATGCCTCTCTAGTTGGATTGTGAATGGTTTGTTGGTTTGAATGTCAGGAGGTTAAAATTTTAATTTAAATATGCACAAGCATTAAAACATATTCAAGGGAATGTCACATCAACCTCAACCCCAAAGTACCAATTATGTTGTTTGGGTTCCACATTTGACACTGTTCTGACTAAACTGATATCCTCAGCTCAGAATTTCTAAAAATGCTTAGATCTTGGTTTCATAATACATTCTGTTTAAAGTAGAAACATTGAGAAGAACTGAATTATAGGAAAATCATTTCATAGTTTCAAGGACAGAAAAGTCAAAGCACACTGCTCACAGCTAATGAACAATTATAAAGATGTATAAGCTCACACATTATCTCTTAGCATTGAGATAGAAGAATTATACTTGGACAGTTCTGTAGCTTCTCAACAGGATGGATTCAAAACAAAGAAAATTTTAAGGTTGGAGTTTAATTAGAAATACTAATTTGTAAATTGGATGAGAACATGTAACTGTTTTTAATCCTTAGCCAACAAGTTTCATTTTTCCCTAAAGCCACTTACTGAAGAAAATGAATGATGCAGGAGAAACAATGGGAATAGCTATCAGCTAACAGTTTATGCATATTTATAGAGAGAACTTAAGGGAGAAAAAATGGATTGTAGCACAGTCAATTTTAATAACATACAACTTTACTTATCTATTAGGCGGTCAACCAGAATTCTCTATTTAGAATTCCATTACAAATTAACAATAAAATGCTAATTACTGTTTGTTCAGGGCCTTGACACACTTGCTAATTAAGAAAAAAAAATTGATTAAAATTACAGTATACACAATATGTTTGTTATATTATGTATATTTAATATTTTTGAATATTGGTTATTCATACCCAATTTGTGGCAATCCAGTAAGTCTTATCATTGGTAATTTGAAATACTCCTTGATAGGTCATTATGTTTTTAATAATTTACTATATAAAAATAATTTTAAACTTTGGTAGAGTGATGTTTAGAGATGGTTGCTCTGATAAGCTGTGGATCAGTTTATTAGTTACCTAAAGGCACAGAATATAAGAATGTTTTTTGTATGTTAGCTGCATATATCCATAAAATAAATCTAAAATAAAAGTGGTAAAATTAAGATGACATACAAAACCGAGGGACTGAAGGGCCACTGGGAGACCCATTGGAATGGAAATTGGTTTTCTGAACCAGAAGGAAAATCATACAATGAAGGAGAAAATAAGGTGGCAGCAGGCACCAGAAAGCATCGCACATCAAATTCTCCCAGTTCCACAAATGATGATTACTGATTGTCCTGATTTTATGAACTGTGTGGAAAACTCAAAAAGAGATTGACTTTTACAAACTGAAAAGATCTCAAAATTTGGTAAGTGAGAAGTCCCACATATATTCAAATGACGAATTATGACTAGGTGACAAAAAGGGTGAGATCTTTTAGGCTTTTTCTGCTCTAAAAGATCAAGAATTAAACTTAAACTGGAAAAATAAACCTGGACTCTTGTTGGCTAGTGTAAACAAAATCTCAGTTTATAATTAGAAACTAGAATTATAATGATTAGAATTTCTTATTACACCTCCGCCCCTGCTCCCTACTAGCTTAGCTCTCTGAACGGTGCCTTACATGGATGGAGAATGTGGGCAGCGGTCCTCACAATCTCCTACCACCCACTGCAGTGACAGTATTGTCTGTACACCTAGCAAGCATTCTTGTGGGACTGGATTAAATTACTAGTCAGTGTCTGAAGCAGCCCTGATGGCCAGGCAAATATAATGTGCCTATTGGTTGAAGTCTGTACGCATCTGTTAATTTGTGAACTCATCCAGTAAATAAAGCAATACATTGAAACCCTTCCTTGACCTCAGTCACTCTCGCCAAGGAAATAATCTGTGCCAGTAAACCGTAGACAACGCACCAAAATTGCATAACCAACAATAGAAAAGTGGTAGTGCCAAAAACAAACTGGATATTAGTACTTGAAATTATTTGAAATTGGATGCTAAGAAACAAGCAACTGTAGGGGAATTCATAGCTTCTTTCATGATTCAATACATACATAGTTTCAAGCAAGCTGAACTAATTTTATAAATCAAGATCACCCCACCATTTTTTATTCTGTTCACTATTAATTCATTCATTTATGTATTGTGTATCATTCATGGTTCATAAAGCCTCTCGCTCAACTGTGAGACAGTCCTCTGTTTCAGATAAATCCACATATGTTCCCTTATGTCTGGAGAACATTTCCCCATCCTTTAAAAGCTAGGCCTGAGTCACTTTTTTGGTGAAGACTGTGCTGAACTGCTTCATGTCAGTCACAAATGTACCTTATGCATGTATTGATTTGTATACTACACAGTCTGTTGTAATTATTTGTTTTGGTTTCTGCCTTCTCTCCTTATCTTTGAGCTACTGGAAGGTAAGATTACTCATTTTATCTCCAGGATGTGACACAATAGAATATGACGCTTAACAAATGCTTGGTTAAAAAATAAAAATAATTTAATTTCCTCATTTATCATTTACTCAAATCTCAGCAATCCCATGTAGGGAAAACTCTCAAGATCTTAACCCTAATACATATAGTCTGTAGCAATAACCAATAATGTGCATTTATTTAATCCCAAAGAGATATCAGTTATAAACTTTACATGAATCAGAACATTTAGTCCTGTCATCAGACTTGCCTGGCATCACTATCTTCTTTACATGCATATGAGCCTGCAGTTAAATAACTTGCAACAGACTGCAAGTTAGTAATTGGTGAAATGTGAAATGAGCTCATACCCTATATGACTTAAATGTCCACACATTTTCTATATCTGTTAAGATTTCCACTGCTTTGAAATTTGGCAGAGGGGGAAAATTTCATAACAAAAAAAAACCTTTTGATTCTGATACCAGTAAGAAAAGTGAAAAACTCACATAAATAAAAAGTCAGATGGGAATATGGAAACTCATCATATGTATAAAGAGATCTTTAAAAACTCCACTAATGCTGAAAAGGGTGTTTGTACATTGTTATTATGTTTTGTCTTTTGAGATTTTGCTCATGTGAGCTGTTAACTACTTATGTTCACCTTGATCGTGGCATTCCTCGGGAGAGCTGTCTTATTGCTTCAAATGTGAAAAAGTAGGCATCTCTCAAAATTTCCAGAGAATAAGCCATAAGGGAAAAGGTGAAACGATTTTTCTTTTCAGAGATACTTTGCATAGTATCACCATCTATGTATAGTAAAATAGATAGACTTAAATACAGAGATATAGATGATATGGGCACATGTGGGGAAGTTGGGGTTCCTATGGCCAGGATCCTCACTGAACTTAAAGCACTTGATGATGTAACTGGCCTATTGCTAGGCTACTTCTTCCACACCCTAGGCAATAAGCTATAATTTTACTATATAGAGAGCTTGACCCAGTACTCTGGGCGGAGGCAGAGACACTAGTGCTTGACCTACTGCCGGGAGAACAAGCTGGGTAATAAACCCTTTCACCTGAAGAACACTCTACTGTCAGTTCTTTGGTCACATTGAATCCATAGCAAACTTGCCCGGAGCTGAAACTCATTGGCAAGACAATTGGTAATAGTCAGCAGGGATCATTGTTGACCAAGGAAAAAGACAGCCTGCCCTTATGGGAGGGGTGCTTCAGCAGGCTGCCCCTGTGAATGGGGAGACATTGGATTGTCCCCCAGTGGGTATGTGGTCTGAGGTAGCTTGCCTCCTAGAGGGCTGGACCCCATTGCAGGACTGGAGGCAAGTGAAGGTGATACCTGAGGCAGTACAGATAGCCCTTGGTCTTTGAAGAGACAGAGGGCCTTGAGACAGTGGGGACTGTGGATTGGCTGCTTCTCACAGTATTAAAAACTCTACAGAAGAGAAGGACATGATCTTGAAAAAGACCCAATAAATGGCGGCACAAGAACATAAGCTGCAAACTGCTGTGGATTCACAGAAGAAGGAAATGGCATTGATGTGAGAGGAGGCAGCACAAGAATGTCAGCAGTGAGGTGCCAATGAAGATGTAAAATAATCCTTATAGAACAAGATGGCTGCACTGCCAGGTCCTCTGAAGGAGAGAAAAAGGCCATAAAGGAAAAAGAACTCCTGAAAGAAGCACAGGTGGAGGTGGCATGAGAATGCCAGCTTCAAAGCTTTGAGATGAAGGTAAGAGAGATGCTGAAGACTGAGCTGGCATTGCTGCAAGACACAATAGAAAAGGTAAAGTATGTAGAAGAGGAGGCACTCAGGGGAGGGGAGAGAAAGTTGCCATCAGCCCCAGAAATGGAAGAGCTGGGGAAGGATGAAGGGGTGGTGCCAGGGGCATGGACCCCTGCTGTATTGAATGCATGCCCAGTGATTGTAAAGAAAATAAAGACACAGCAGCCAAGGGATCCCCAAGAAGAGGTACAGCCCTCTCCCCAGGTCATGGAGCACTCTATGCTCCACCCTTATACTCAGGATGAGGTGGTGGATTTGGGTTCCCAGCTAAGGCAGAAGTCCTCAGAGTCAGTATCAGCTTGGCTCCTATGTCTGTGGGACTTAGAGGTGGATGGAATTGTTCTGTCAGGATCAGAGATGGGAAAGCTGGCATCCCTGATGGTTTAGCCCACGTTGAGGCAGTGGTTACAAAGTGCACATCAGACCCCAGAGAGTCACTCCCTCCTCGATTGGCTTATGGCTGCACTTCGTGCTGTGTGGCCCAATCAGGGTGATCTACCATACTCTCCTGCTAGATGGCAGACGTATGCTGAGCTCCAACAGGTGTTATGAGAGCTAGGCATAAGAAATGCCATCTATAGTCCAGAGAATTATGGCCCAGATGAAGAGATTTTCACTTTTTTCACTACTGGGATGAGAAATATTGTGATATCATGCTTCAAATGGCTTCCACATCCCTCTTTGGGTCTATAGTGGCCATTCTTTCCCCTCACTTAGGGCAGCTCATAAGTGAGGTGACATGTACAGTAGCAGACTTAGGAGAGGCTGAAGCAATGAGAACATGGAAAGAAATAAGATATGCTATTCACAAGAAGAATTTAAAGGGCCCCATTAAGGTTACAAGGACCCAGATGTGGGTTAACTTAATACAGGCAGGAGCAGATGGAAGGAAATTAGATGGGAAGTCAAACAGGATCTTACTGAAGCTATGACAACAACTGAAACCAGAGTAGCAGTTCCAGCCATTAAGACCAAAGAGGCAGAGGTCAGAGACAAAGCTACGAGTCCGGCCTGTGTGTTAGCAAGACATTCTGCTGGAAAGCAGGCCAACCTCACTCGAGCCCACACAGGAAGGTGATTGGGGAAGGTCGAGGTACATGCCCAGAGGGACCAGGGAGGACTGGAGGCTGTATGTTGAAATAGCTTTCCATTCATCCCCAGTAAACAAACAAAGTGCTGTGGCTCTGGTGGACAAGGGCTGAATGTTCACTGAGTCATGGTAACCCTGAGCAGTTCCCCAGGACCCCCCCACTATCATAGATGGATATGGGGGTAAGGCTATCAGAGTCAAACAAGCCCAAATCCCTTTGGGAATAGGGCATCTACCCCCAAAAAGAGTATACTGTGTGTATATCTCCTATACCTGAGTATATTTTGGGAATTAATACTTGCAGGATCTATGGTTTCAGACCACTGCAGGCGAGTTCTGACTGAGAGTATGTGTGGTGAAGGCTGTTCTGAGGAGACATGCTAGGCACCCACCCATAGCTTTGCCTGTGCCTCAGTGGGTGGCTAGTACCAAAGAATGAAAGCTGCCTGGAGGGCATAAAGAGATTGGAGAAACTCTCCAGGAGCTGGAAAAGGTGGGTATTATAAAGACCACCCATAGTCCTTTCAGTTCCCCAGTGTGGCCAGTAAAAAAGCCAGATGGTTCCTGGCATATGACTGTGGATTACAGAGAACTGAATGAAGTCATACCCCCTATGCATGCTGCTGTCCCCTCTATTGAGGGCCGGATGGATACACTCAGCCATGAACTAGGAACACAGCATTATGTGGTAGATCTGGCTAATGTCTTCTTTTCCATTGACATTAAACAGGGGAGTAAAGAACAGTATTCCTTCACATGGGAGGGATGGCAATGGACTTTCACCATCCTTCCACAGGGATACCTCCACAGCCCCACCATGTGTCATGGACTTGTAGCCCAGGACTTGGCTACATGGGAGAAACCACGAATGGTGCAGCTGTACCATTATACTGATGATGTCATGCTCACGTCCGATTCTTTCTCAAATCTAGAAAGTGCAGCACCTAGACTGCTGCAACATTTACAGGGGAAAGGATGGGCTGTGAACAGCGCCAAGGATCAGGGACCTGGTTTGTCTGTCATATTCTTGGGGGTCATCTGGTCGGGTAAGACAAAAGCTATACCAGAAGCAGTCATAGGTAAAGTCCAGGCCTTTCCTACCCCCACAACTGTAGCATTATTACACGAGTTTTTGGGTCTTCTAAGCTACTGGAGAGTGTTTATCCCACACTTGGCACTAATTCTGAAGCCCTTATACCAGTTGGTATGAAAAGGCGTCAGCTGGGACTGGGATGAGACATGTGCGTCTGCCTTTACTACAGCAAAATGGACAGTCAAGGCCATGCAGGCCTTGAGTGTGATAGACCCATCAAGGCCCTGTGAGCTGGATGTTCATGTGACTGTAGACGGTTATGGCTGAGGTCTCTGGCAGTGGCTTGAATGAACTCACCATCCTATTGGATTCTGGTCACAACTCTGAAAAGGGGCAGAGGTCTGATACACTTTGATAGAAAAAACCTGGTTGTCATGTATCACACCTTGCTGGCTACAGAACCCATCACTGGAATGACCCTGACAAAGGTAATAACCACCTATCCCATCTTGGGGTGGGCACAAGACTGGAATCAAAAGCCAAGGAGTGGTGTGGCACAAATGCCCACACTGGCCAAGTGCAGTGTTTATGTACAGCAGTGTAGTGCCCTCTCTGGTAGCCCCTTGAGTAAAGAACTACAATGCTTATTGGGGCCGGTGACATATATGAATGAAAAGCAGGAAGAATTTACTTTAGAACCATTAGCAGCAGAGAGTCCTTATCATGAGGATAGAGCCCCTATATCTGAAGATGCATGGTACACAGAGGGCTCGAGCGGTGGGCAGCCCCCAAAATGGAGGGCCATAGCTTTCCATCCTGAGACAGTATGGATGGAAGATGGTGAGGGGAAGAGCAGTCAGTGGGCAGAGTTGTGGGCCATGTGACATGTGATCAGCCAGGAGCCCTCCCCTATAGTTGTCTGCACTGACAGCTGGGCTGTCTATCAGGGCTTGAACCTGTGGCTGCCGACCTGGTACCATGCCAACTGGCTGGTCGGTCGGTCACCAACCCTTTTGGGGGCAAGAATTGTGGCAACACTTATCGGCCTGTGGTCAGACTAAAATAATTACAGTATACCATGTGATGGGTCATTTGCCACTGACATCCCCAGGAAATGATGAAGCAGATAAATTGGCCCAGATACATTTGTTAGAAGGAAAACCTGCAACTGATACAGCCCAATGGTTACATCAGTGTTTGTTGCATGGAGAGCAAAAGACACAGGGCTGTAGCCCATAGGTGGAGCTTGCCTTTGACCTTTGAAGAAGTTAATAGAGCCTGGCAGGAGTGTGTCGTGTGCTCCAAAAGGGACTTACACTGAGTTCCACAGGAACACAGGATAATAGCTAAGGGGCCTATCATCAGGTGGCAGATAGACTATATTGGGCCTCTACCTCTGTCAGAAGGATATTGGTATGCCATGACTTGTGTGGACACAGCTACTGGACTTCTGGTTGCTTTTCCTGCCCTTTGTGCACACCAGCAGATGAACAAAAGAGGCCTATGGCTGACCACAGGTAACTGAGATTGATTAGGGCACCCATTTCACTGGACATGCACTGCAAGAATGGGTGCAACAGCTCAGAATCAAATGGAAGTTTCATGTGCCATACAATCCTACTGCAGCAGGCATGATAGAGAGGCACAATGGCTTGTTAAAATCCAGACTAAAGTCAGATACCAATAGTCTGCAGGGATGGTCAGTCTGCTTATGAACCATGCTATGGTGTTTGAATGAGAAACCCTAAAAGGGAGCCCTGATCCCTGTCGACATGTTAACCCATATTGCTGCTGCCCCTATAGAGCTGCAAATACAAACCAAGGAAGAATCATTGAAGCCGAGGTTTGGCCACCCAGATAATATCTTGCTGCCAGCACCAACTGCACTAAACCCTTGAGATTCTATTGAGTGGATGTGGCCTGGGACCTTTCAACACATGGAATAACAATGACTGGCTCTTCTGGCACTTTGGGGACAGGTCTGGATGCTGGCTTCCTGTGCATTCCTGGAATAACAGCAGAGCGCCCCCAAAGAACACAGTAGTATATCCTGAAGAGCTAGAAGGTAGCATCTTATGGGAGTTTTGTTTTATTGTTATGGCCAGTGCATGCACCTCCAGAAGCACTATATATAGACCCTTCAGTAACCCCCATGGTAGAGAAGTAAAAGTATGGTATACTAGACCTGGAAGGGATTCCATTTCTGCTATAGTCCTAATGCAGGACCACTCTCTGGTGTGCATCCTACCTGATGGACAAGATTTGCCTATGTTGGTGTCATTAAAACATTGTCTTATTGCCCCTAAATTCTTTGTGGATTGAGAACCTCCTCTGGCTTGAGGATTGTTAAAATTTTTGTTACCTGTATCAAAATATTTTTGTATCTTAATTTTTGTTATTATCTCTAAGTTGTTATTATCCTCTGTTGTTGTTGTGGAATCCAGTTACAGTGCTCCAGCTTTCTCACACAGGAACCATTGCAGAAGACTGAGAGCATGTAGATTATAAGGCAAGAATCCTGGAGGGATGGAGTGTGGGGGAAGTTGGGGTTCCTATGGACTTAAACTACTTGATGATGTAACTGGCCTGTTGCTAGGCTACTGCTTCCACACCTGTAGGCAATAAGCTATTACTGCACTATATAGAGAGCTTGGCTTTCTTGCCAATGGGTTTCAGCCCCAGGCAAGTTCAGTATGGATTCAATGTGACCAAAGAAAATGACAGCAAATATTCTTTGGGGTGAAAGGGTTTATTTCCCAGCTTGTTCTCCCGGCGGTAGGTGGAGCACTAGTGTCTCTGCCTCCGCCCAGAGCACTGGGCTGAGCTCTCTAGATAGAGCAGTAATGGCTTATTGCCTAAAGCTGTGGAAGCAGTAGCCTAGCAACAGGCCAATTACATCATCAGGTGGTTTAAGTTCAGTGAGGATCCTGGCCAAAGGAACCCCAGCTTACCCACATTGGCCCAGTGCTCTGGGCAGATGCAGAGATGCTAGTGCTTGACCTACTGCCAGGAGAACAAGTCAGGTAGTAAAACCTTTCACCTAAAGAACGATCTACTGTCATTTCTCTGGTCACACTGAATCCATAGCAAACTTGTCTGGGGCTGAAACCCACTGGCAAAATAGTACAATACGCAGTGTTTAATGAGAATAATGAGTCAGCGTGAAAACAGAAGCTGTAAAATTTCTTTTCTTCCTTAGAAATCATGTTGATTTCTTATAATTTATTTCAAAAATTATGTTTTTGTGAATAAAGGAAAAAGTTTTAGGGGTTTTAGCAGGGATTGTATTTATACAATCCATGCTGTCCTAAAGGCCACATGTAAACTGGGTAGAATTGAAGGCTCTGTGATGCTGTTTTCAGTAGTTGTCCTTTTGGAACCCAATCCACCTGTTCAGTATCTCATGTCTTCTTTAGGGCCCTTGAAGTGAACCCTCTCTGACTGATATTTGCATCCCTCAGTTCTTGCTGCACGGCTTTCCTCTAGAGATGCTCTTCAGTGAGTCCTTCTCTTCCAGGATGATGTAACCAAGCTTGTAATTGGACTTTGGGCCTCAAGATGTCAGACCATATATCTGGGGAAAATTGAAGTTCCTATGGCCAGGATCCTCACCTGAACCGAAACTTCTTGATTATGTAATTGGCCTACTGCTAGGCTACTGCTTCCACACCTGTAAGCAATAAGCTGACTTACTGACTGAGTCACTGTATAAAGGTCTCTGCCCAGTACTCTGGGCAGAGGCAGAGAAGAGGGAGGATTACAGACTACAGACTGTTGGATGCAGATGTACTTCTTAGGGCTCTACCTATTGCCTAGAGAACAAAGCTGGGTAATAAACCCTTTTACTCCACGAATGTTCTACTGTCATTTTTTATGTCTCACGAATCCATAGTGAGCTTGCCCAGGGCTGAAATCCATCGGCAAGATAACATATTAGTCCCTGGCTCACAATTAACTTTTTAAGGTGTAACCTTTGTACTTGCTTTTTTCCAACCTAAAAAATATGGTAAAATCATTTAAACTTTTCACTAATTTGCTGATGTTTTTTTTCTCTTTGTATTCTAACAAAGCAGCTCTATTGTTTCATGAATCTGATCTAGCGTAATGGAAATGGAAGAGAGAGGCAAATCTTTAGTAACTGTTAAGAAGTTTGGTTGTTCCTAGAACAGATTTAGGAACTTCTACCTCATCACATATCTAGTTGTTTGGATAGAAGCAAAAGTACATATTAGAGGCTAACAGGCCTTCAAGGCCCCCCCACTAGAACAGTGAGTCTACTTGTGTGAATCTAGTGGGTTTACCAATGTGGGTAGAGTGCCTGCAGACATTCTGTCAGCAGGAGGGTAAGCCTGCTGACATTCACTGTTCCTCTATTGGTGTTTTACTCCAAGTGTGAAATCCTGCATTATTACCCCAGGTTGAAGTGCACTAGCAATATTACAACTAAAAGTTAATGTTGTGGGCCCTGGGGAGGGAAGAAAGAAATTAAGTAGTGGAAACAAAGGCAAATGCAGGGTTGAAGAGTAGCATGAGTTACATTTCAGAAAATATGGGATGATGTGACCAAAAGGGAGAGCTCTTGATACTTCTTTATTTTTCCCTGTCCTCGTGATCTTCTCCTACTGACATTCACTTCTTTAAACCACCAATTAGACAGCCATGTACCAGCCAATGGTGTCAGCTTTTGATTCAGGCATGGCTCACAGCTCACCAGCTCACATCTTTATGACAATAATATTTTATGACATTGAAAACTGGCTAAAGGATGAAGAAAATTAAAAATTGCATCCACTAGGAAGCTAGAAATTGTACATGCTAGGACAAGGTAAGGACTAAATCCTTTAGAGCAGGAAGGAACTAGAGCCAGAGATACCACATGAGAAAAAGAAGGTAGATCTCAACAGAGAGCAAGGCCAGCTAAATCTTAAGAATTAGCTTGAGTGAGAATAAGAGAGGAGTGCCACTGGGACTGCAGATCAAGCACAGGAAATATCATTTTCCATAAGTAGGAGATGCTATAGGTGGGCCTGGAGATAAACAAGAGATCTGACATCATGGAAATTTGATGCGAGTGGGTCATTACAATGTATCATTGCTGGAGCCAATTAAAGATAGGAAAGAAAGTATGATTATAATTATATTTGAATGTTTGTATTCCTAGAGAATTGTATTGGCACTATTAGAATAGTACATAAAACTCTGTAAGCTGTGTATCACACACGTTAGGTGAAGAAGAAGAATGATAGTTTGAAGAAGAAAAGGATAGAAAATTATTCCAATATCTGGTGCAGCAGTAAGACACTGTAGCAGGTAGGGTTAGGAATAGCTTTTATTGAAAATGATTCAAATACAAAAAACAGAATAAATTCTGGCTCTCAAAGTGTTCCCATCTATGGATGTTCATGAATATCTCAAAGACACTATTCATTTTTTTCTTGGCAGCAGCCTATGAAAAAAGAGGAAAAACGTTTCCAAAGGCTTTTTTTATTGCAATCATAAAAAATTATTTTCATAAATTGTAAAGCAGTATGTTTGTTAAATATTCCTCCTGTTATTTTCAGGACCTACAATTCAAGAGGAAATATTACAATTTTATAGTTGTATGAGACACACTAAATCCATTTTAAAATCATAAAAAGTTTAACATTGTTGGTTCTAAAAACTACCAGGTTGCTCTGGTGTCACTGAATTAGTTTACATAATTAAAATGTTCATAAAGAACCAATATTATATATCTCATCTCACTATGGATTTGTGGCTCTGTTGCCTTCTGAGGATGGTCTCTTTTTACCAAGGACTGTCTTCAATCTTTGTGGTCTTTTATTAATCTTTATTAATCTTTGCAATATTCCATATTGTACCTCTTTGTCAGAGGATGCAAATGTATGGATCAAAAGACATATCAGGGTTTAACTCTAGATTAGGTCTATGAATAATGATGGATTTTTTGCCCAGATACTAAAAATATCAAACACTAAAATTTTGAGCACAGCATTTTTAGGTGAGTTTCCTGACCGACTGTTATCAGTTACGTGAGTCAACAGAGTTAACCAACCAGATTTTTCTCATACAACCAAATATTACTTGGAGCTATTGAGGCAAATTATAAGAAATTCCTGTAATCAGTATTAGTTCATGAATCAGGGAATTTGATACCAGTGTCTATCATGCATAAATGAACATAATATTTTTAAAATCTATGTTAACCCATTTCAAAGCATCTTACAAACTGTTGCCAGATATATTTCTCTCAGAAACACAGTTCTAAGGCTGCCACTCACCTCACCAAGAGCTTTGAATGGAAGATTCTCAGCTAAGAGGAAACCTCTCTGGGAGACGTTGAATCAGCCTCATTTCAAACCTTGCACTAAAATATCTAAAATAGCTCAGAAAAACAGAATAGTCACAATATAGAGGATCATAACTGATGGTCAAATGATTGCTATGTTTTAAAGGAGACGTCTGCCTATTCTCAGGACAATGCAGCTGGACTGAGACAAAGATTTGCTGCCCAACCATGTTTTACTGTAAGAGATGCAGCAGTATATGCTGGCCACCTGAAACAAGATAGCATGACAGTCCATTTTCTCTATGTCTGCCCAGTGACTCAGAAAACAGTCAAGGCGTTTACCTTTCTGCGAGCTTGTCAGAAGCCTGATAAGCGTAGCATTATGGATATAAATGGGCAGTCACATATAAGTATATACAAAGCTCTGGCCTAAGGCTTCAGCATTTTCTGCTCTCACCTCCAATCCTTGTTGAGACTTGCTGTATAGGAAGAAGCATAACATGTCTAAAAAACAAGAACAACAAATTTGGTGCCCTTACTCTATTACTTATTATCTGTATGACCTGGGGCCTCTAAAGCTCACTGTATCTAAAATGGGAATAATAAGAGTGATAGTACTAGTACCATGTCATGAAGCTGTTGAGAACTAAATGAGCCAATTTTATTAGTAAAGCTATTTTTAATTTAAGAATTTTTTAGCCAGAGAGGATTTTTTTTCTTTTTGTAGTGCTCTAAAGGAAGATTTTCTAAAGCCAGCCTCATCTTTAAGTATTTCCCTTCACCCTGCCCTATTCCAAAGGTCAGAACAAGTTAAATAACCCCAATTCTGCTCTCTCCATGGAGAGGGACAAACCTTATCCATACAGCCGTGGTGAGCATTTGGGCAGAGGACACGCTAAAAGGAAGTTTATATTGGCAAGTCCTGTTATCACAGACATCTGTGCGGGGCAGAAGCAAATCCAGACAAGTAGCTAGAATGAGAGAAATACAGCCCAAGAAGAGGATACTTTAAAGTCTGAATTTGAGCAACTGCAGACAGAGACCAAAAACGCTTCTTTTTTTATATTCACTCCAGTACAGGAGGTCATGAGGTCATGGAGAGACAGGGGGTCCATATGAGGTCCAGAACCAGGAAACAGTACAGTGACACCAAGAAGGGCAGGACCAGAATATTTCAGTTTGCCATAAAATGGTGTTAGGCCACTGAGAAAAAATACAACTTTTAGATAGATATAAGTTTTGCACGAGTTACAAATGGATTAACAAAAGAAATTTGCCCTTCCAAATTATTTACCTTGTCTGGAGGCAGACATTCATATAGGAAAATAAACTAGTCCCACAATAATAATCTTACAAATTAAGATTAAAGTATAAATAGCCTCTTCTTTGTATGTTTATCTCATTCTCTAGCTCTGATTTTATACTCAAAATGATAAATGAGTATTTAAGATACTTTGAAGATCTTTATTATTCATTAACCTAGTTTAGGCCATAATTAATTTAAAAAAATTTTAAATAGTTGGTCATAAATTATGATTGTTTGTAAGATTTATGTAACAAGAGAAAACAAAATTTAGTTTGAAAAATTAAAATTTGGATGAGACTATATATTTTAATTAGAATCTTAATAAGCTAATAAAATTATTTCTCAAAAGTATCACACTAATTCTAGACATGTTCACAAATCTGAGCCTTCACTATCAAGTCTCCTCTTTCCCTACTTCTATTTCTAAGTCTCTATCAAGTCTTCTATTTCTCCTCACTCCCTCCAACAGCCTTAAGAATCAGTGTTGCATCCTTCACCTACTGATCTTACTCCTGTCTGTCCTTGGGAAATCTCCACTACCTTCAGATTTTTAACTGTTATCTACATGCTTAGATTCCCAAATTCAAACTTGATCTTTCCCTAAATGTAAAACTTCTATATCCAACTAGACATGCACACCTGGAGGTTTCATGGGTGGCTGAAACTCAACATGCCTAACGGTAAACTTGAAACGATTTTTAGTCAGGCCTTGTCATCCTTTCCTATTTTCAGTTCGTGGAACCACAGTCCAGCTTCTGATATTCCGGTCAGCTATGCTGCATTTACCCCCTCTTATTTGCTAGCCCATTTGTCTTGGTTTGGTTCTCTTTTCATAATTCTGAATGTGTTTCTCTCCCACCCATGGTTCTTCTCTTCAATTTGAATGGCATTGGATTAACACAGTTTATTCTTGGCTATAAGATCTATTCAGTTTTCAACACTGGCTCCTGGTATTTGGTTTTCTAAGGCCCCTTTTCAAGGAGATTAACTAAGAGATTAATGACCTGAAACATATTTCCCAAATTTCCTCAATCCCCTTGATCCCCATGGCCTTCAGCCACATCTGTTCTTTGGATCTTCAACTCAGAATCAAGCCTGGACACTAAAACTACCCTGTTTAAGAAAATTATATAAATATGCTGATTGGGTTCATTGAAGAGAAAAACTTCTCAGTATAAATGGGTCTTTAAAGTCCACAGCATTAATTTTACAAGTCACTCTTTCTTCATTTCCCAATAGTTATAAACTTTTACTTCTTAGCTTATGATGACTATTTCCAACTCCAGTATAATCCTGACTTTATTTCCAACAGAAACAAACTCTAATACATACCAATACTCTTGATTTCCTTTTTCCTCTTTGAAACCTACTCCTTCTTATGTAAAGGGGTACTGTGTTCTGAATAGAATTTTCCTGTTATCTTAAAATTGGTGCTAAGCGTCCAAAGTTAAGAACAGAAATTCCTAAATACCCATCTTCTAAACCCAGAGACCCATCGACTGACTGTTGGACTGCCCATCTTCCATAGGGCTTAATGAAAGGTGCCAGCAAAGAACCCAGCCAGCAACATGGCCTCACAAAACCCAGCCAATAAAATTATAAAATTGAGAAGAGATGTGGGTATTTTTTTACTACATAAGAATAAGCTCAGAGTTCATTGTTTTTTAAAATAAGCTACTTCATTCTCTTCCCTATGGAAAGGCAGAGTCTCTGCTTCTCCTCCCCAAATAAGGGAGAAAGGAAACCAGCACATCGCTTGTAAAGGGCAGTGCCCTGCAAAAATAGGGCATAGACTTTTGTTCATAGGCAGAAAACTCACTGAACTTGTGGACATGTTGACCGGCCCTTTGATGCTGGGATAGGCGGCCACGGCCCCGGGAGAGAAGGCACGAGTCCGAGAGGGGAGGGGGTCTGAAATCACATGTCAGGCCTGCTTCCGAGTCCCAGAGCCGCAACTCACAGAAGGAAGATGAAATTGTGGACTTGATAATAACACGAATTAGGGAAAGTTCTGGACCTTCTAGAAGATAAGGAAATATTTGTCTCCTCAACCCCTCCTCGTCAGCCTACCTAACACCAGAAGTGAAGCCCAGGGAACAGAGAGGGAAGGTCCTCACAGTAAACTGCATCCCATTTCTAACCTGATAGAGCAACCAGGGATGGTTCCACCAGAGAGAGGAGAAGAAGAATAAAAAAGCTTTAGATGGGGAATTAGATTGATGGTTTTGAATGATCAGTTCTCAAGATTAAAATTAAAAATTTAATAACAAATATACTAGAGAACAGTAAAAATAAGCTAAATTTTTTAAGGGGACTGCCACTGAGCAAGAAGAGTATAACAGAAAGCAGGGATTCAAAAATTTTTTAACTATCTCATGTTTATATGAGTAAAACTATCTTAAAAATCTTAATTCCATTAATAGAGGAATGATTTTTCTCTCTTGCTTATATCCAAGCTAATTCTGACATTCGCAGTGTTCTTTGGAGACCTTGCATCCTTTCCGTGGGCTTCCTCTCAGTAGCCAAAGACCCTCGAGCTTCACTCCTAATATCCGTGTAACACAGCAATACACAGCACAATACAATGCAATAAAATGACCCCTAAACTCTACCACTCAAGCTATTATATTCTACTATGATGCTCTTGGTAATGACATCAACAAATAATAAAAATATCCACTTTGAAGACATCTCGACCATATTCTGATGGATTTCATGGGCACGTTTGCTGTAGTATGAAAATGTACTTTAAAGCCTGTTCTATTTTATTCTGTATTTCATTATTGTCTGGGTCTTTAGGGATTTTGAATTGGTCTTATATTCCCTAGGTGATCTCATCTATTCCCACAATTTCTATAACTCTTTATGTTGCCGTTTTCCAAATCTACTATTCCACTCTTGACCTCTATTCCAAGCTCTACAAATATATATCTGGTTTTATATTTATCTCCTCTACTTGAAACTTGCAGAAACAACTCACATTTTATATGTCCAAAATTGAGCTCAGTACTTTTAAACCATTCCTTCCTAAGGTCTGTGAAATTAAGTAAATAACAATAGCACATATTCATTTCTTTTTCTAGCTTGTTTCTTGGCATTTAATAGGTTCTCAGAGACTCTTGGTTAAGTTAAATTAAAAGATTAATGAATATTTATTTAAAAAATAAATCATAAATAGCATGAGGGTTTGCAGGTATATTTTAAAACATTCACCTTAAACTCTAGTTATTTTCATTTCTTTGAATGAGCTTATGAATTATAAATTTAAAAAAATACACAAAACAAGTAGTTTATTAAACAGTAGTTAGTATTTTTTATTTCAAATAATGTATTTTCTTTTTTCTCTTTAAACCAGTGCAAAATGTTAGTTCTTATGCTGTTACTCTCCACATTTCCTAGTCCTTTCCAAAGTTTGTACATGTTGTAGGATATAATTCAAATCCCTAAAGTTCTCAGGAATTCTCAAACCTTCCCTTTTTCGATCATTGTCCTTTAAAATTAATATTTATTATATTAATTATTTGAATTTTAATTTCAACACTTGGTTATTCATCTCTACTGCTTTATGTAGATTTGTCACGTCTTCAGTTCAGTTTTCAACTCTTTGGTGCGATAAATATAATTAATATATCCCTTAGGACAAATCAAATACTCAGTAGGTATTAAAAAAATGCATGTCTAAATCATGCAAATAAGATCTATCTTATTTTTCCAGAATCACTTGGTGTTGATTCGATGCATCCTTTCTTGAAGGTTAGGAAATTGCCTTTGAAAAGTTTACTAGTCATAGACCAACAAACCCATAAGATTTTCTAAAACATGTAACTGTCATAAGATAATGAATATTGCTGTTAGCATTCATCTGACTGACCCAATGACTTGTTTTCTGAGCTGAAGGAAAACAGTTCACATTCTTTAAGGCAATGGTATCTTAAGTGCCAGTGAGCCAAAATGAGATGCAGTGGTATATACACGGAACTCATCTAGCCTCAGTGGAAAGGAGGCTTATTGATAGAGAGTTCCCTCATTCAGTTGTACAATTATCTGCCAACTTGAAAACTGAATTTAAATATTTTCTTGGGGAAAAAATGCTAGTCTGATGCTCTGTTAAAAAAAAAAAGCTTTGCACATATAAAATGAGAAAATTGTATTGCAGGGTGCAATGATTTAGCATGTGTTAAAGTATCTAAAATAACTACAGGGCCTGAAAAGGTATATGGAAATGAGCTGTTTTCCAAGTTAATGTTATAGGAAGCAACAACTAAGTCAATCTTTTTTTCACACACTTTTAATGATGTATTTCTCTTGGGGTTTGAGAGAATTTTAGATGTAGCTGCTCAACTTTAGGGTATAGAAGATTCAAAGGGAAATTTGTCTTGGGTTCTGATATGTTAATTTGGAAGTAACTGGTAGTTTGATTTATAGTTGCTCAATTTCCATAAGTGATATATAGGCAAGTAGGAAGACTTATTAGATGAGCAATGTTTATCTTTCACCCCTCCAGCCTTTCCATTTACTAACTTTCCTTGATAACTTTTACAACTTTTTATATCTTTTCCTTCTTTTCTAAGGATTCTCTATTATCCTTCATTCATACTAATCTATACATGCTAAATGCACATTTCTTTTTTTCTATAAATCCTTTTTTGGGGGTCATTTGAATTTGTGCTTTAGAAGATGGAGAGAGCAGGGCACTGAAGTGCTGCCCACTGGCTGTGGTCCCAAGAGCGATGACAGCCACCTCACAAGTCAGATGGGGCAGAAACACATCCCCACAGAATCTTGTCCAGACTGCAGGACTATGTCAAAAATAGTTTTTACTGTTTTAAAACACTAAGTTTTAGAGTGTTTTGTGATACAGCAATAGATCGCTGGAACACAGGACAATAATGTGGTTGTCAGGATATTGGTCCTTAGTGAATATGCTGGAAAAATATGTGAATGTTTCTTGTCTAAGGATTGGAGGAATATATAGTACAGGGGTAATGCAAAAAAGGTGTGATTTCATATTGAAATTAACTTTGGACATATTCTTAGCCATGTTTCACCTATGAAAAAAAACTGATCACAAATGAGATGAAGAGACTAGCTATATGTCAGTAGGTTAGATTTCACTATTGCTGCTTTCTTAATTCCTGAAAATATTCAGTATGGAGGAGGATAAGAAATAAAGGGTTTTTAGTGATAAATAACATTAAAGTTAATAAAGATTTTAAAGATAGGGTAGAATTCAAATACGACTTTCCATTATGTCTGTTACAGAGACATATAAATAGACCCTGATTTTTAAAAGGAAAAGGGCTGGTAAAAGAATATCTTTATGCAGTGCATCTACGTATTGACCCTCATGAAGTATTTTGCGCTCCATCCTACATGTAATGCCTCAATCATATACTCATACAGTAAGCACAGAGAGAAGGAAAATCTGGGCTTACCCACTTTTCTTGTGTGTGTATGTCAACATATGTGAAAACGTGGACGTATATCCCTATTTAACAACTGTATTGCACATTACAAAATTGGAAACCTATAACCTGGCAGACAAAAACAATTCACTGAAGTTGATGTGTACATGTAATCAGCAGTATGAAGCAACTATGAAAGTCCCATCCTGTTATTTGTATTTGATTAAATGTTGAAGTGTAGGACTAGGTTTTCATTCTCAGTGTCATCGTAGTTGTAAACATAAAACACCATTTACTACATGCTATTTCAAAACCTAAGCTTCCTTGGTAAAGATGAATCCCAAAGAAAATGATCAAAATTTTTTGAATTTAGTGATCTGTGGAGTAATCCTACTAAGGAAAGAAAAAATATCTTAGCTGAGAGAAGCATACGTGGTGTCATTTTGAGGACAATTTTCACACCCTACTTCAGAAACCTGTGTTGCTAAAGCTGACCTCTTCCTCCTCTCCCTAACTATGCTGAACTTTTCCTATTTTCATGCATGACATACATCACTTCTTCATTGCCAATTTCAAGCCACCAGCAAAGCCCAGACCCCAGAAAGGGGTGACAGTACAATGACCATGCGAACCATGTCATTGAAGCTTGTAAGGTTTTGGCATTGGACTCATGTCCGGTTGATTCAGTTGTACTGGGCTTATGTCCAGAAAAAAAGATTATCTTGTTGAGGCCAGAAACAACAGCTTCTTTTAATGAGTCTTGGAGTTTTGTAATCAATACTGGCACTTATAGCATTCTGGAGAGGTAATATAGCACAAAGTGGGTACCAGACACACTTTCATAGTGATCCCAGCTCAATTCCTAGTTTTGTCTTTAACAAGCAATTTCAACAATATTTACACAAATTTAATAGAATTTATAGAATAATTAAATGACTAATATAAAATATTGAATGTTAGAAAATAAATTCTCAATAACTGGCAAATACTACCAGCTATTTTTATTTTCCATCATTGTTCTCATGCACAAGTAAATGTTTAATAAAGTAGTAGAGTTATAGTCAAGTTGATTACCACATGATGTATATAATTTAAATTTATGGTAATATATTTTAGCATAAAATGCATCCATTATATGGAAAATATAAAGAATCATATAAAAAGCAACAGTGTACCCACTACTCATCTTTTAAAAAATCTTGATGTTTGGGGGGCGGAGCCAGGATGGCGGCGTGAGTAGAGCAGTGGAAATCTCCTCCCAAAAACACATAGAGCTATGAAAATATAACAAAGAAAAATCTTCCTAAAATAGAGACCACAGGACACAGGACAACATCCAGACCACATCCACACCTGCAAGAACCCAGCGCCTTGCAAAGGGGGTAAGATACAAGCCCCGGCCCTGCGGGACCCAAGCGCCCCTCCCCCCGGCTCCCGGTGGGAGGAAAGAAACCAGAGCGGTTTTTTTTTGGCGAGTGCTTTTTGGAAGCCTTAAACGGACGGGCCCCTGTTGCTAGGGAGGCAGGGTGGTGGGACCGGTGAGCAGGTGCCTGGGACCAGCGCCTGAGGACAAAGAATATCCCACGTTTCTCCCTGCGGGACCGGCAGGCAGGTGCCTGAGACCGGCACCTGAGGACGGAGGAAATCGCGCGTTTTTCCCCTTTTTTTTTCTCTTTTTGGCGAGCGCTTTTTGGAAGCCTTAAAGGGACAGGGACCCCGGTGCTAGGGAGGCAGGGCGGCGGGACTGGTGAGCGGGTGCCTGGGACCAGCGCCTGAGGACAAAGAATATCCCACGTTTTTCCCTGCGGGACCGGTGGGCGGGTGTCTGAGACCGGCACTTGAGGACAGAGGAAATCGCGCGTTTTTCCCCCTTTTTTTTTCTCTTTTTTTGTGAGTGCTTTTTGGAAGCCTAAAAGGGACAGGGACCCCATTGCTAGGGAGGCAGGGCGGCGGGACTGGTGAGTGGGTGCCTGGGACTGGTGCCTGAGGACAAAGAATATCCCGCGTTTTTCCCTGTGGGACCGGTGGGCAGGTGCCTGAGACCGGCACCTGAGGACGGAGGAAATCGCGTGTTTTCCCCCTTTTTTTCTCTCTTTTTGGTGAGTGCTTTTTGGAAGCCTTAAAGGGACAGGGACCCCAGTGCTAGGGAGGCAGGGCAGTGGGACTGGTGAGCAGGTGCCTGGGACCAGCGTCTGAGGACAAAGAACATCGAGCGTTCTTTCCCTGCGGGACCGGTGGATGGGTGCTTTTTAGAAGCCTTGAAAGGACAGGGACCCTGGTGCTAGAGAGACAGGGCAGCAGGACCAGTGAGCGGGTGCCTGGGACCAGCACCTGAGGACCAAAAAAAAAAAAAAATCGCATGTTTTTTCCTTTTTTTTTCTTTCTGTTCCCTCTCTCATTGTTGCTGTTGTTGTTTTGGTTTGGAGAGTGCTTTTTGGAAGTCTTAAAGGGGCAGGACAGGTCACTTAGACCAGAGGCAGGGAATCTGGGGATCTCTGGGCACTCTAACCCACTGGGCAGCAGGGAGCACAGAGGCCCCTTATGGAGATAAATAGCCTCCCGGCTGCTCCCCCTCCAACGGGGCTCCACCATTTTGGAGGAACAGCCCCAGCCAGGCCAAGCCCACAGCAACAGCGGAGATAAACCCCATAGCAACTGGGCAGGAAGCAGAAGCCCTGTCTGTGCACAGCTGCCCAGCACAGCCACTAGAGGTCGCAATTCTCCCAGGAGAAGGCCACAAACCAACAAGAAGGGAAGCTCTTCCAGCAGTCACTTGTACCAGCTCTGCAAACTATCTCTATCACCATGAAAAGGCAAAACTACAGGCAGACAAAGATCACAGAGACAACACCTGAGAGGGAGACAGACCTAACTAGTCCTCCTGAAAAAGAATTCAAAATAAAAATCATGAACATGCTGACAGAGATGCAGAGAAAAATGCAAGAGCAATGGGATGAGATGCAGAGAAAAATGCAAGAGCAGTGGGATGAAGCAGAGAAAAATGCAAGAGCAGTGGAGAAGTCCGAAGGAGATCACAGATGTCAGGAAGGAGATCACAGAAGTGAAACAATCCCTGGAAGGATTTATAAGCAGAATGGATAAGATGCAAGAGGCCATTGAAGGAATAGAAGCCAGAGAACAGGAACGTATAGAAGCTGATATAGAGAGAGATAAAAGGATCTCCAGGAATGAAACAACACTAAGAGAAATATGTGACCAAGCCAAAAGGAGTAATATTCGTATTATAGGGATACCAGAAGAAGAAGAAAGAGGAAAAGGGATAGAAAGTCTCTTTGAAGAAATAATTGCTGAAAACTTCCCCAAACTGGGGGAGGAAATAATCGAACAGACCATGGAATTACACAGAACTCCAAACAGAAAGGATCCAAGGAGGACAACACCAAGACACATAGTAATTAAAATGGCAAGGATCAAGGACAAGGAAAGAGTTTTAAAGGCAGCTACAGAGAAAGAGGTCACCTATAAAGGAAAACCCATCAGGCTAACATCAGACTTCTCGACAGAAACCCTACAGGCCAGAAGAGAATGACATGATATACTTAATGCAATGAAACAGAAGGGCCTTGAACCAAGGATACTGTATCCAGCACGACTATCATTTAAATATGATGGTGGGATTAAACAATTCCCAGACAAGCAAAAGCTGAGGGAATTTGCTTCCCACAAACCACCTCTACAGGGCATCCTACAGGGACTGCTCTAGATGGGAGCACCCCTAAAAAGAGAACAGAACAAACACACAACATATGAAGAATGGAGGAGGAGGAATAAGAAGGGAGAGAAGAAAAGAATCTCCAGACAGTGTATATAACAGCTCAATAAGCGAGCTAAGTTAGGCAGTAAGATACTAAAGAAGCTAACTTTGAACCTTTGGTAACCACGAATCTAAAGCCTGCAATGGCAATAAGTACATATCTCTCAATAGTCACCCTAAATGTAAATGGACTTAATGCACCAATCAAAAGACATAGAGTAATAGAATGGATTAAAAAGCAAGACCCATGTATATGCTGCTTACAAGAAACTCACCTTAAACCCAAAGATAAGCATAGACTAAAAGTCAAGGGATGGAAAAACATATTTCAGGCAAACAACAGTGAGAAGAAAGCAGGGGTTGCAGTACTAATATCAGAAAAAATACACTTCAAAACAAAGAAAGTAACAAGAGATAAAGAAGGATACTACATAATGATAAAGGGCTCAGTCCAACAAGAGGATATAACCATTCTAAATATATATGCACCCAATACAGGAGCACCAGCATATGTGAAGCAAATACTAACAGAACTAAAGAGGGAAATAGACTGCAATGCATTCATTGTAGGAGACTTCAACACACCACTCACCCCAAAGGATAGATCCACCGGGCAGAAAATAAGTAAAGACACACAGGCACTGAACAACACACTGGAACAGATGGACCTAACAGACATCTATAGAACTTTACATCCAAAAGCAACAGGATATACATTCTTCTCAAGTGCACATGGAACATTCTCCAGAATAGACCACATACTAGCTCACAAAAAGAGCCTCAGTAAATTCCAAAATATTGAAATTCTACCAACCAATTTTTCAGACCACAAAGGTATGAAAGTAGAAATAAAATCTACAAAGAAAACAAAAAGGCTCACAAACACATGGAGGCTTAACAACATGCTACTAAATAATCAATGGATCAATGAACAAATCAAAATAGAGATCAAGGAATATATAGAAACAAATGACAACAACAACACTAAGCCCCAACTTCTGTGGGATGCAGCAAAAGCAGTCTTAAGAGGAAAGTATATAGCAATCCAGGCACACTTGAAGAAGGAAGAAAAATCCCAAATGAATAGTCTAACATCACAATTATCAAAACTGGAAAAAGAAGAACAAATGAGGCCTAAAGTCAGCAGAAGGAGGGACATAATAAAGATCAGAGAAGAAATAAACAAAATTGAGAAGAATAAAACAATAGCAAAAATCAACGAAACCAAGAGCTGGTTCTTTGAGAAAATAAACAAAATAGATAAGCCTCTAGCCCAACTTATTAAGAGAAAAAGAGAGTCAACACAAATCAACATAATCAGAAATGAGAACGGAAAAATCACGACAGACTCCACAGAAATACAAAGAATTATTAAAGACTACTATGAAAACCTATATGCCAACAAGCTGGAAAACCTAGAAGAAATGGACAACTTCCTAGAAAAATACAACCTCCCAAGACAGACCAAGGAAGAAACACAAAAGTTAAACAAACCAATTACGAGCAAAGAAATTGAAACAGTAATCAAAAAACTACCCAAGAACAAAACCCCGGGGCCGGACGGATTTACCTCGGAATTTTATCAGACACACAGAGAAGACATAATACCCATTCTCCTTAAAGTGTTCCACAAAATAGAAGAAGAGGGAATACTCCCAAACTCATTCTATGAGGCCAACATCACCCTAATACCAAAACCAGGAAAAGACCCCACCAAAAAAGAAAATTACAGACCAATATCCCTGATGAATGTAGATGCAAAAATACTCAATAAAATATTAGCAAACAGAATTCAACAGTATATCAAAAGGATCATACACCATGACCAAGTGGGGTTCATCCCAGGGATGCAAGGATGGTACAACATTCGAAAATCCATCAACATCATCCACCACATCAACAAAAAGAAAGACAAAAACCACATGATCATCTCCATAGATGCTGAAAAAGAATTTGACAAAATTCAACATCCATTCATGATAAAAACTCTCAGCAAAATGGGAATAGAGGGCAAGTACCTCAACATAATAAAGGCCATATATGATAAACCCACAGCCAGCATTATATTGAACAGCGAGAAGCTGAAAGCATTTCCTCTGAGATCGGGAACCAGACAGGGATGCCCACTCTCCCCACTGTTATTTAACATAGTACTGGAGGTCCTAGCCAAGGCAATCAGACAAAACAAAGAAATACAAGGAATCCAGATTGGTAAAGAAGAAGTTAAACTGTCACTATTTGCAGATGATATGATACTGTACATAAAAAACCCTAAAGACTCCACTCCAAAACTACTAGAACTGATATCGGAATACAGCAAAGTTGCAGGATACAAAATTAACACACAGAAATCTGTAGCTTTCCTATATACTAACAACGAATCAATAGAAAGAGAAATCAGGAAAACAATTCCATTCACCACTGCATCAAAAAGAATAAAATACCTAGGAATAAACCTAACCAAAGAAGTGAAAGACTTATATTCTGAAAACTACAAGTCACTCTTAAGAGAAATTAAAGGGGACACTAATAAGTGGAAACTCATCCCATGCTCATGGCTAGGAAGAATTAATATCGTCAAAATGGCCATCCTGCCCAAAGCAATATACAGATTTGATGCAATCCCTCTCAAATTACCAGCAACATTCTTCAATGAATTGGAACAAATAATTCAAAAATTCATATGGAAACACCAAAGACCCCGAATAGCCAAAGCAATCCTGAAAAAGAAGAATAAAGTAGGGGGGATCTCACTCCCCAACTTCAAGCTCTACTACAAAGCCATAGTAATCAAGACAATTTGGTACTGCCACAAGAACAGAGCCACAGACCAGTGGAACAGATTAGAGACCCCAGAAATTAACCCAAACATATATGGTCAATTAATATTTGATAAAGGAGCCATGGACATACAATGGCAAAATGGCAGTCTCTTCAACAGATGGTGCTGGCAAAACTGGACAGCTACATGTAGGAGAATGAAACTGGACCATTGTCTAACCCCATATACAAAGGTAAACTCAAAATGGATCAAAGACCTGAATGTAAGTCATGAAACCATTAAACTCTTGGAAAAAAACATAGGCAAAAACCTCTTAGACATAAACATGTGTGACCTCTTCTTGAACATATCTCCCTGGGCAAGGAAAACAACAGCAAAAATGAGCAAGTGGGACTACATTAAGCTGAAAAGCTTCTGTACAGCGAAAGACACCATCAATAGAACAAAAAGGAACCCTACAGTATGGGAGAATATATTTGAAAATGACAGATCTGATAAAGGCTTGACGTACAGAATATATAAAGAGCTCACACGCCTCAACAAACAAAAAACAAATAACCCAATTGAAAAATGGGCAGAGGAACTGAACAGACAGTTCTCCAAAAAAAAAATACAGATGGCCAAGAGACACATGAAAAGATGCTCCACATCGCTAATTATCAGAGAAATGCAAATTAAAACTACAATGAGGTATCACCTCACACCAGTAAGGATAGCTGCCATCCAAAAGACAAACAACAACAAATGTTGGCGAGGCTGTGGAGAAAGGGGAACCCTCCTACACTGCTGGTGGGAATGTAAATTAGTTCAACCATTGTGGAAAGCAGTATGGAGGTGCGTCAAAATGCTCAAAACAGACCTACCATTTGACCCAGGAATTCCACTCCTAGGAATTTACCCTAAGAACGCAGCAATCAAGTTTGAGAAAGACAGATGCACCCCTATGTTTATCGCTGCACTATTTACAATAGCCAAGAATTGGAAGCAACCTAAATGTCCATCGGTAGATGAATGGATAAAGAAGATGTGGTACATATACACAATGGAATACTACTCAGCCATAAGAAGTGGAAAAATGCAACCATTTGCAGCAACATGGATGGAGCTGGAGAGTATTATGCTCAGTGAAATAAGCCAAGCGGAGAAAGAGAAATACGAAATGATTTCACTCATCTGAGGAGTATAGGAACAAAGGAAAAACTGAAGGAACAAAACAGCAGCGGAATTACAGAACCCAAAAATGGACTAACAGGTACCAAAGGGAAAGGAACTGGGGAGGATGGGTGGGCAGGGAGGGATAGGGTGGGGAAGAAGAAGGGGGGTATTAAGATTAGCATGCATGGGGGGGAGGGAGAAAGGGGAGGGTGGGCTGCACAACACAGAGAGGACAAGTAGTGACTCTACAACATTTTGCTAAGCTGATGGACAGTAACCATAATGTGGTTGTTAGGGGGGACCTGATATAGGGGAGAGCATAGTAAATATAGTATTCTTCATGTAAGTGTAGATTAAAAATTAAAAAAAAAAAAAAAAAGAAAAAAAGAAAGAAAAGGGGGATTACTCCTTGACAGGATAAAACTATTGGTAAATCAAAGATCAACGTATGCTTTAAATATCCTTAATGTTGATCACTTAAAGGGTGTCAGATGATCAGCTATGGAGGTACTCTTTTCTGATAATATTCCTCTCTCTTAATTAAAAAAAAAAAAAAAAAAAAGCAGTTACTGTGTGCTGACCTCCAATGAGTTCTGCACAGTGGTATAGAGGGCATGTCAAAGTGTGGGCAAAGGGTCTGTTTGTTTCTATGCAGAAGATCAAGGCCTAGCTTGGATACCCAGAAAATGAACTAAGATATGATATGAGGAGGAGCTTCCGGCATCAGCTCTCTCTGGAGGACTTGTGCGGGGGGATGATCATCAAAAAGCCTCCACAGGTATCCAGACGATGCCGCGGTTGTGGCTACATTCAGCCCACCGTCTCCTGGACTTGCCATAGGAATGAGGAGGGAGATGTCTAGGCAACGAATTTGACCGGATCTGTACTGTTGGAACTCAACCAGGAGTTGGGAGGGGTGCAAGTTGTAGCACTCCAAAATCTCATGACTATAGACTATCTATGGTTAAAAGAACATATGGGATGTGAACAGATCCCAGAAATGGGCTGCTTTAATTTGTCTGATGGTTCAAGTACAGTTGGACAATATCCATCATATCATAGATAAATTTTCACAAATGCCTAGGGTGCCTAAATGGTTTTCTTGGCTTCACTGGAGATGGATGGTAATTATAGATTTGCTTTGTTTATGTCACCGTATTCCTATTATGTTAATATGTGTGTGCAAATTAGTTAGTAGTTTAAAACCTATACATACTTAAGGTACTATACAAGAAGATATGTCAAAGAAATAATCAATCCTCCCAAGTTTCCCTCATGTGCTACATCTATAGCTTTTCTTCTTCCTTCCTAATTACAACCCTTAAATAGAATTCGTGCCTCATATCGAATTTACCGAGTATCATAATTCCTCCAGGTGGTAAAGATACCTCGAGACAAGTGCTGGGCATAGAAGCCACAGGGCATAAATCTGCAAAGAAGTAAAAAGCTAACCTTTGCAAACAATATGGCTTCTCTCTCACTTACCAACTTTACATTTCCCTGTAAGGCCCCGGAAGATGACTGGTTAGCCAGAGACGGGTAAGATTCCTCAAGGGAGGAACAACCTAAGACAGGCACAGTCGCAGGGGGGCCATCAGGTGAGAATTTGGGGATCAACAGAGGTGAGGCTCAGAACCTCACCCCCCCTGCTTTGAGAGAAATCTTCTGCATCCGTGGATGTCTTGCTGCCCTTGTCTAGCCTGGATTAATACTTAGTCCATAGGCACACACCTGATCGTCTGATCATCTACATTTGCCCTCTTACAGCACTAAACTATGTTTTCTACCTTTATCTTGCATCTACCTACCACTTCAGCATTTTATTAAAAATAAAAATAATAATAATAATAGGAGAAATGTGGGATCAACATATAAATCAAGTACAAAAATCAAACAAATATTCATATTTGACCTGATTGTTTATAGGTCATAATGCATGATCAAAACTGAAAGTTTCTGTGATGAATGCCCTTGTACTGTTCACCATGTAAGAATTTATTCACTATGTAAGAATTCGTTCACCATGTAAGAACTTGTTTGTTATGCTTCAGAAGATTGGAGACTGACGAGAATTAGGCTTGAGATGGATTAATGATTGTACATTGAGCGTTGACCCCCCTATACTGAATTTTATTGTTGTTAACAACCATTTGATCAATAAATATGAGAGACGCCCTCTCAAAAAAAAAAATGCTAACAATCATCTGAGCTTTCATGTGGTCATAATTACTGATTACAGACCACTGTAACAAATGTAATAATAAGGAAAAAGTTTGAAGTATTGGGAGAATTAACAAAATGAGACAAAAGGACACAAATTGAACAAACGCTGTTGGAAAATGGTGCTGATAATCTTGCTCAGCGCAGGGTTGCCACAAATCTTCAGTTTGAAAAATATGAAATAAAGCAGAATGCAGTAAAAGAAAAAAAAGAAAAAAACAAACAAACAAAAAAAAAACAAAAAAAAAATCTTCATGTTTGTCCATTTTAACTTCAGAGTCTGTACTTTTCAAAAAAAATAAAACATAGATACTGGTAGCCCTTTTTAAACAATTCTCAATCCATTTTCTTCCCTCCCAGTCCAAAATGAATCTTGTCAGTACTGGTAGAACATTACCCATGTTTTCCTACCTTTAAAAATATATTAGGATCAATAAGCTTTTTAAAAAAATCTTATTTTTTAGATTTGTGCATTTTGATATAGAGAGACCACTCAGTGCATATAACTGCTGTAAGCTTCCCATGTATGAATATATCAGGCTTAAAATCTGTTCTCTTATTAATGAGCATTTAGGTTTCAATTTTATGCTATTTTATACACACCTTTTTGTGCCTCATCCACTTCATTTTTATACTGGGAATATTAATAGTAACTCATGTCTCATAGTAACACAATGTCTCATAAGACATTGTGTAGAATAAAATAGTTAATAAATATAAGAATTGTGCTTGGTGCCAAATAGATACTGTATGCATCTGCTATTATTATAAATAATGTTGCAAGGGTCCTTTATGCACCCACCTCTCTGATTCAGCGTGTAAGATGTAGGAATGACATCCAGAAGTGGAAATGTATTGTCTTTGGGTGTGTACTTCTACTGCTTTAATGTAATTTCCAATCTGCTCTCCAAAGTAATTGTACTATTTTATGTTTTCAGGATTACATGGATTCTGGAGTCAGACTTGCTGAGAACTAACTGTACGACCTTAATAAGATACTTCTCTGTGACCGTTTTCTCCTATGTCAAATGAATATAACAGTAGCATCTGTCTTACTGGGTTTCAGTGGAGATTAAATAAATTATGTGTGTAAAGTATATGGAACGATGTCTACAACACGTTAAGTGTATAATAAATATTAGCTATCAAAACTATCACCAGCATACCTGGAAAGTCACCATTTCTCTACTAGTAGCTGAACTTGTCTGATTTGTTTGTTTTCTTTCCTTTTATTTATTTATTTTTTGCCTAATTGATGGGGGTGAAATAGTGCTTCATGTTTGCTTTAATTTGCTTTCCTCTGATTACTAGAGAGGTTAAGGGTTTTTTGGAGGAGACTGACTTTCCCTTCTGTTTCCCACCTCACATGCAATGATTTTACTCCTTGAACTGCTTCTGAAACCAATCTCTCCAAGCTTCCTGCCTCTCACAGGCCAGACAGAGGCTTCATTCTGATTGTCCTCCGTGCAGATAGTTTCTCCTGAATCAGGGTTTATTCTTTCAATCTTTTTTTTTCTATATCATATTTTCCTAGGACATATGTTTGTAGTCATTTCAGTGCTTTGTGTTGCTCCAATCATGAATTTATATTCCATTTTGACTAGAACAAAAAAAAAAATTCCTGATAATATAATTTATGTTCACTGTAGCAACCTGAAAATAGATGACAGACATTAGTAAAATACTAAAAACATTCCATACTGCTAGCCAGGAAACATTTCTTAACACTATTTTATATTTCCAAAAATTAACTCTAAATAAAATTATGTGTATATTAATGGCATTACATGTCAGACTATATGCATTGTGGAAAAAGCATGTTGTCAGAAGAAAGTATCTTCATAAATAATTTGATTATGTGATAACATAATAGTAAAATAAACTGAACCACAAATCATATCCAAAGTTTGAAATATAACCATAAAACCAAGGTAAGAAAAGCAATTACAAGGACTTAAAAAAGTAAAATATGTAATTAGCTAAGTAGAAAGCAAGATAAAAGTTTATATTTAAGTAAAGTCATAAGTTGGTTCCTTTTAAACAATAAAATATATAAAGCAATTATTAATGCAAACAGAAAAAAATATATAAAATTTAGTGTGAAAAAAGAGATACAAGGATAACTTTGTATTTTATTATGCAAATAGGATTGAATCTGATTGAAATGATTCTCAGAAATGTAAACTACCAAAATGACCATAAAGTGAACTAAATTGAACAAAGAGCCTTGGGAAATTTTTGAAATAATCATCAGAAACTAGTAACAAAAAAGTGCTCCCACAGTGTTTCATAGTTGTGTTTATTGTAAACTTTGAGCAAATAATTCTGTGGCTGTTTAACTCATTCAGAACTTCAAGAAAAATGAAAATTTCCCCAAATTTACATATATATAGAGTGACTCTTCTACAAAAATACTATATACACAGTGCATAAAACTTTAAATAAGTCTCACTCATAAAGATTTAAAATCTTGAATTAAATTTTAGAGAATCAAATATAATAGATAAGCAATTGAGTGATAAGCCATAACCTATAAGCCATAAGTAGAAAATGGAATAATGCTTAAATATTCAAAAAATCTAATTCTTCACATTAATAAATTTTTAAAAATCCCTGTGCTTATCTCAGTAGATGACAAAAGTAAATATGGTAAATTTCTACATCCTTTAATACTTTATTTAAAAAAGCTCAAAGAATCTAAAAATAATTTTTTGATATGATAAAAAGTAATTATCTCTATGTACCTGTATACATATATGTACATATATTTTTGTAGAAATTGAAATAAAACCCGACTTGACCCTCAAAACTTCTTTAGATTTTGAGTAGAACTGTGTTAAATCTATACGTTATTTGGGGAAATAATTATAATTATGCAATGCTATTACATTCCCTAAAACTGTGATCTTTAGAATGTTAGTTTTATCAGATATTAATAAATATCTCTTGAATAAAAGATTTCACAACCAAATAAATTTGAGATGCTGAGTTAAGTATATTCTTTTGCTGCAAGGCTATTTGAGAGGGAGATAAGTTGTGTATGACTTCTAAAATGTGTTTGCCCAGCTCATATGTATACTTTCATTTTGCATTTCTTTGACACCCTGTGGTGAAATGTACAAGTATTTGTAGCTAAAAGGAACCAGATCCTGACTCTTACTCTATTTATTTTAGTATTGTTTGTCAATGAAGTTGAATTTTATTGTATGTTAAAGAATGTTACCCCCAAATCGCTTGTATTATTTTCTTAAGCTGGATATTACTGTGTCTATTTAACTGTTTAATAGTCTTTGCTTTAAAGGATCCCTTTAAATTTCCATTCAAAATAAAACATGAATTATGTTTGTTTTATGGATGTACGACCTTCCTTCATTGAATAAACTTTCATGGAGTGCTTAATAAGTGCCAGACACTTCTAGAATTGGAGTATTCAAAATTGAATAAAATAAGCAGAAAAAGGCCTAATGTGCAATCACTGTATAATATATAATCAAAGGCAATAATTGTTTAATTTGTCAGAATTTATTCCTCTTCAGTAAACTTTTTGAGTTTGCAACTTTAAATATATACAATATATACATTGTCTAATTTATAAAGTTATATGCATTCACTGTTGTGTAAATATGTTGAATAAATTATTAAACTTAACTTTTTGAAAATTTGAAGCTGTACACTATTAGGAACCATGTTCACACATGATTCAATACCTACAGCATCCTTTTATGGATACTAATTCTGGGGGCCATAATTTCATGCTCAGAATAAAAGTAAAATCTGATTTTATACCAGCTCTAAAATCACTTTGACCTACTATTTTGGTCATCATCACTAATGTTATTTGAGTACTTGGGAGGAAAAAATAGCCTATATTGGATAGGAACTTACAATTTGAAGATCTCAGATCCTTGGCAGTTTCCTAACCACCTAAATGGGACATTAAAAATAACTCACTTTCACACTGTGAAGAAATAAGTATGTTTTATTCTTGTATCTTTCATGTGGAAAATCTTAGGAACAAAGAGTGTGTCCTCTAGTATTATGATAATAGATCTCTGCTTACCATCCATTTTACTCATGGATAATAAAGTAACCTAATATGGTTTTCCTCCAGGGCTAACTAAGTTATATGACATACAAATCTTATACTAAATGACTTTGCCATTTCATATCATGGGATGTTTACCAATAAAATATATTAACAAAGCAATATTAAAAATTTTAGTTAGTTTGCAATTGTGACACTTGGGCCTCTAGATATACAGATGTGAGTTGGTGGCTTCTAAACCCGAACCAATTAATTAGTGCTAAAAACCTTTCAGTAATAACTTCTCATTTGGAAATATACAACAGGCAAAGCTGCCAATTTCATACAGAATGTAATAAAAATTCGTGGAAGCAGACATGAATCATTCCCATTCATGGGAAAATGCGGAGTATATTTCCCTTAGCAATTGATCAACCTGAGGTAAAACAAGCAGCGAACATTCAATTGTCCATGGAAGTAAGGCAGAACTACGAAGACTTCAGTAGGCGGCACGTTGCAGCCTGGCTCCAGTCACCGTTGTATTGTCTAAGCTGTTCCTACCCATTCTGAATAATACATGAAAACGTTACCACTTCTTTACATGAAGATTTGGCTTCTGCAAAGTTTATAATGAAGCTACTGTGGATCTTTGCTGCCACTTCTGCCCATCTCCCCAGAAAAACAGCGACCAATAATAGCACTGTATCTTTTTTCAGAGGCACCAAAACTATGACCTCAAAGAATTCTTATTTTTGTGACCATATTTGAGTCTTAATGCCTATTCAAAGCCAGAAAGGCCATCAAGAGGGCTTTCTTTGAAATGCATTTATGATGTTGAAACTTTTAATGAACTCATTTTTCTAAGCTGACATTACACCTTAGATGCAGAGTTGAGCATGGTTGAACAATTTGGTTTCTTGGAAACCCTAAAAATAAATTAGGAGTCAGGAGCAGCAAGTCAATTTTCAGCTGCTCTAAGCATTTTGCTCTTCCTATTACTATAATATTTGACCATGGGTGATGCAGGTGGATGGCAAGCACAGCAATATTGTAAAACAACACACAGGATGAGTACCTTCAAGTAGTGAGATGTTTGTTTTAGGCACTAAAACTCGCAAATTGGAAATTTTGAGGTAGCTCAAGTTGAAATGAAAGAAAATTAGACCTAATAAATTAGTACAATAATATTAGAATATCACTGCATAAAGAAGAAAGTCAGGACTAGAGTGTTTTTGCATTTCCATGTGAACTCAGTTCTCTCTGCAACTTCTCTGCTTGGAATCAGAGACAATATATTCTGGAACTATTATAAATTGCATGTATTTTCTTTATTGAGATACATTACTTTTTTTCATATAAATATTTAATTAGCCACAAGGGAAAAGCTATTGGAATATTTTCTTCATTTGCAATGGGGTTTAGTAAGTGATTCCAGTCTTCATTGAATCTGGCTGTTTCCTGGGGTTTACTACTACCAGCTAAAAAAGTCCTCCATTGTAAAATAAAAGAACTAAAAATTAGTCCTCTAAAAACTATTAGAAAAAAATGAAGCAGGCAATTGAGAAATCAGGCTCTAAAGATGGAGAAATAATTTATATTTTGTTTATCTGCTATTGTCATTTAGGTTTGCTTCTTTCATTATCTATAAAAAGATCTTGGTGGTGATTCTGTTTCTCTGGAGAACCCTGACTAATATAATCTTTTAAAGGAAGACAAAAAAAATTAAAATCCTGGAACATCCTGTTCTTTTCTTTTTCAATAATCCTTTGGCTTACCCATATTAAAATGACATGTACTTAATGAAATTCTTCTTTAGAAAAATAATAAAACCGTTTGGGAGTCCAAATGTTTGCCATCTTTTCTTCTTCCCTCTCTAACGTCATTTTAATATTTACTTACTACACGCAGAGAATAAGGAAATTCAACTTGACTTTTTCTGTCTTTCCCAGTTTCATTTCATAGGGGAACCACATGGGTCTATCATGATATTCATCTTTTCAGTGCATTGATTCTGAGTCTGTTTCATTTATTATGGCTCCCTGTGGAGATTGATCAGGTCAGTTCTCTCTGCATTCATTTATCTGAATAGGTTAGATTGCTATAGATTTTTTCATCTTCAACCTATGCTAGGTTTGGAACAATAAAATCAGTGCAGAGCCTCCTGGTATTTGTATGAACATTCTTTCTCTAGTCACACATATGATACTTTGACAATGCAACCATAAATTTCTGTTTATTAAGAAAATATCCTAGAAAAAGTTAATATATATTTATTTCCACCCATAATTCTATTACTCCTTTACACTATTTGTAGTCACCATCACCCCCATGCTACTCCATGACCCAGCAATTTAAAATACCTTACAGCCTTGGCTTATATCTGAAGAAATCTGTCCAGCTCTCCTACAAGTGGATTCTGTTATCTATCATCCCCATCCTTTCTGTACATCTGTGAATATGGGCCTTTGAACAGCTAAGAATGGTACTAACACCGTGATGGTGTTACACTGCACAGTTCTGTCCACCTGTAACTAAATGTCTTCTGTGTTTTGAATCATTACTTCTACTTGTTTCTAAACCTCCTCAAAACTGCCTTCTCAAAAATCCAAATGCCCCTATTTCTAAGTAATACTCTTTCTTTTAAGAAGTTGGTTTCATGTTTTAGTAAAAATCATTTTTTATTTACATTAACACTTAATATTTAATATGCCCATCTTAAAAATGATACAAATGTATCTGAAATTAGGGACTTGACTATTAGGCATATTCTGGTTTGTTTCATTGTGCTTACTCTGTCATCTCTAGTGTTCCATATCCAGTTTGCTGTAGGGAACTGTTCTTTCATTTCTTTGTCTATTTAAGAGACCTTGCAAGCATTGTAACAAAACACAAAAAATGTTACAGACAGGTGTTTAAACTTTGTCTAATTAAGTCGTGTGTATGTGTGCATGTGCATGCGAATGTGAAGGGAACTCTTCATAAACATTGCACATCTTGGTTAAAAATTTCTAATAAAGAGTATTTAATACCCTTTCTAAGGGTTTTTATTTTTTCTGATTAACAAACACAATTGATTTCACTCAGGGGAATAATTAAAGTTACTATTCCCCTTTACCTAAAGATGACTTATCAGTCACTTACAGTGTGCCAGGCACTGTACTAGCCACGGTCCTTTGTGGAGGACAGGAATATAATAAACAAGTTCTCACTTAAGGGTTTACTAATTGTTCTTATCTACTAACCAGACATTAGCCTAAGTTTGGTCCTGTATCATAAGACATCTTATGCTTCACATCAAACACATGGGAATCAGAGCCTACATGTTCTTGCCTCTTCGTGGCAGCAAACTGCATCACCTTCATCGGCCCTTTCATCCACAGGCAGTGCTTGACACAGAATACTAGCTTGTATTTAGTATGCTTTTTCTAATGAAGGATAATGAAATTCTGTAATGCAGCAAGTATAATTTATGAATTGGCATCAAATAAAGCTTTGCAAGCAAACAGAACACAAATCTCCCCAAGTTAGCTATTCATAGCCTGCCCCTGGAGTTAAATCAAAAGCACTGAATAGACTAAAATCTAAAGATTGTGGGCCAACTGTCTTTTACAGCTGACAAGATGCTTGGCACTACCATGCAAATAAAAAGTTATTTCATCATTTATCAATTGCATTGGTCTTGCAAAATTGTGCAGAATGGAAAAAAAGAACACCCAATCACTTACGGGAGAGTATTTTTAGACAATAACTCCTTGTATTGTCAGATGCTTATCTTGTTTTTAAAAATGTGTAATTCAAATATATAAATAATTAAAATATATACTAAATCATTTACCTAAAAGGTACTCTTGAATTTCGTATGAAGGTCCATGAAAGTTAATAATTCTCTTATTTTAACATCTTCTGTGTATTTTCATCTGTATGTCACAAACTGAACTCATGATCTTCCTCCACCCTGAACTCTGTTCTTTATTCAGAATTTTGTTTTCTTACTTCCCTCTCTCATACCCCTCAGCTCAAACAACCCGATAATTAAAAGATCCCTCAGAAAGATAACTTTGCTTCCTTAACAGATGACTAAACCTACTCTTTTCTCTATTCATCATGTTACTGCTTCACTTATTTCCATCCTCTTGCCCGGACCAAAGGAGGAGGCTGTGTGTAGGAAGGAGCAGACAGAACAATGTCCGCATAGCTGAAATGAGAGATATGAGCAGAAGACTGGAGCTATGGATGGGAATGGAGTTCTACAGAGAAGGGTCCTGCACGTAAGATCTTGGTTTTCAACCTGAAATTGATGAGGGATCACTGAAGAATATTAAGTCCGCGCAATTATCAGAAAACAAAATTATTCTGGTGGTAAAAAAGTGTTTCGGAGGAAGGCCTGGCAGATGGAATCATGCCCGTTCCCCGCCGCAAAGATGTCAATGTCCTTAATTCTGAAACGTGTGAATATGTTACTTTACGTGGCAAAGGGTTCAGGAGTTTGTGATAGAGACGCTATCCTGGAGTGGTTCAATGTAATCAAAAGGGCCCTTGTAAGAGGAAGAATGAGGCAGGAGTCAGAAGGGTGTCTGTGTGTGTGTGTGTGTGTGTGTGTGTGTGTGTGTGTGTGTGTGTGTGTGTGTGTGTGTGTGTGTGTGTGTGTGTGTGTGTAAAGAAAAGGAGATTTGAAGATGATATGCTGATAGAGAAAAGCTGTGAGCCAACGACAGGTGACTTCTAGACACTGCTAAAGTTATGAAAATAGATTTTACCTGGAGCCTGCAGAAGGAATTCAGTCCTGTTCACACCCAGGGAGACCCAATTTGGACTACTGACATTTAGAACTCAAGGGCAGTATAGTTGGGCTATTCTAAGCCACTAAGTTTGTGGTAATTTGTTACATGAGAAACTAATACAGAAAGTGAAAAAATGGGAAAGTGGAGAAGACAATTTTTTAGGGTTTATCAGAACCCAGGTTTAGAAAGTAAAGAGATTAAGCATACCACTTAGAAAAAAGAGAAAATACTTGACGTATTTTGAAATATGTACTTAGGCATAGACTCTATATGTAAATCCCTGTTCTTTACAAGTTATTTTTCTTGTTTTGTTGGAGAATTATGCATATGGTGAAAAAGTTATTTAATGCTGTAAGACAATGCATTTGAAATTTAGTAATAATGAATTATATCATTTTCAGAACATGGAAGATTTCTTCTATTTAAATCTAGTATCACTAATGTTTGTATAATATAGGTTAATAATACAGTTGAAATCACTTTTGCCTGTATTCTAGTTCCCAAACATATAGCAAAGAGTAACAAAGTGGATTGAGTACATAAATTTTGAGCATCACCTCATAACTTCATATCTTGCTAGCTGGCTAAGTACTACAAACCAGAAACAAAATAGAGTTGAGCTGTGGGGGTGTGTTTTGGGGGAGGGGTAGATTTTTGGTTATACCTAACATTAAAATAAAATCCTTTTATAATACATTAAGTATCTAAAACTCTCTTATTAGGCAAACCATTTTGTACTTGTAAAAACCTAGACCCATAAATATTAAACAATTTGCCTAGATGATATACTATAAATAATGAATCATGGACTCTGTTATATATCATCGGTATATCTATTCTTTTGCATTTGTGAATGACTACCCAATAGAGTAAGTGTAATTCCTCTCATATCTGAATGGCTGCACAGTATTCAATGCGGTATTATAATATTAAACATTTGGCTTATAGCACTTTTTTCCTAATGAACAGTGCTGTAGTAACCATCCCTCTAACTAAATCTTTATACTGATCTATATTTATTTACCTATAATTCCTAGAAATGGACTTTATAAATTGTTTGTATGGTGTAAGACCTTTTATTAAACAGCACTAATTGACCTAAAGAAAGGATTTATTATACTTGTATTTAAATTTTTCCTATAGTAATGATTCTGGAATATATGATGGCTTTAAAATCATTTGTAATGATGTTTTACATTGATACAGTCACAAGTCCATCTTGTCTCTGATCACATGGATGCATTTCTGACATCATTAAATATATTATTAGTGGATACAATTGGTAAGCTCTGAATCTAAATTAAACCAGTGGCATCTGAAATTTCCCTAAATTCAGAGAAACAGTTAAATTACAAAGAAGGGAACTTTCTGGTATTCCCAAGGTAATTATTAAAATGCCTAACATGTTAAGGTCAGAGCCCACTCACATTAACGGGGTGTTAACATGCTCTAAAAATAGTCTAATTAGAAGTACTGTTGGGTTAAGTTTTCATGCCTTCTGGGACCTGGGTCTTTACTGATCTAAGTCAATTTCTTTTGTCAGAAAATTATTCAAAGTATCCTTTCCTCTCTTTTCCTTTTTTCTCTTTCTTCTTTGTAATTTTGCCTAAGATAAGAGATTGGAAATGACATCATTTAGACACATATGCCTAAACCGTAATGATAAATGCATTTTCTGTAATCATTTCTGTTTTGCAATGCTACAGCTTTGGCTTTTCCATTACTTTAATTTTAAAAGATTTGGAGTAATTGCTTTTAGTTATTAAAAATGGCTTATCTGTCTGCTAATTATTATACAATTACCTTATTTATATGATAGAGTTAACTGAAATCCTCAATGTATTAGTTATAAAAAATTAGGCTCAGGAAAATGCAGGACATGATCTCTATGATTAAGTTATCACAATCAACCTGGTATCCACACACACACACACACACACACACACACACACACACATATTCATATAAACAACCCTCATTTATTATTCATTTGCTAATATGTTTTTTCATCCAACGAAGACTTATTGATCAACTGTGATGGGCGACATATTATGGGAGATAAAATTTAATAACAAATAGTTCTTGCTATCAACTAATCTAATAGGGAAATAAAATTACTCTGAAGGTAGAATGCAAAGTGAAATAAAAATAGATATTATTTGCCTTTGCTCTTTTCTAAGTACAAATTCTGTATTTTTAAATAACAAAACATATTAGAGGCATAAGGGATGCATGTTCAAAGATGCGGAGACAGTGATGGGTATGGAGTATGTAAAGACAGAATAATTATTTTCACTTAACTGGGATACATAATATTTAAAAAGAGGCTTTTCAAATAGGGTAAAAAGTTGAACTACTAGAAGACACATTTGAAATTTACTTGGTTGGCAATGAGAAGTGTTTGAAAAGATCCAAAATGGAAGTAAAATGATCTGTAAGTTATTTTTTCAAGATTAGTATGAAATCAGAATGAAAGATAGAATTAAAAAGGAGACCTGCTTTGAAAACAGTTATTATAATTATAAAGCTAAATTCATTTAATAAACATTTAGTGAGTTTCAATTATATTCCAGAATATTGACACAAAACTATATAGAAATTAAAGCAAAGTTCCTGTCCACAAGGAGCTCAATCTTGTGGAAAGACCACTAATAAAATCAACAATTGAAGTGTAGTATATAAAAGTGAAGATACAGATATGTTAGGCACTGGGAATACGAGGGAAAATATGTTTACCTGGGATGGTTCAGGGAGGGGAGGTGATGGAAAACTTCTATAACAATGGTCCTGAGGAAACTGGTTCTGAAAGTTAATAGAAGGTACCTTGTTTTGAAAAGTTGCATATTGCCAAATGGAAAAAAAATGTACAACAATACAAAGAATGGTGATTGTGAAGAGCAAGTAGTGGTCAAAGCCAGGAGTAGGTGTGAAGGCATGGTAGGCGAAGGAAGGGTGAGAGATGAGGTCATCAAACATCTAAGACACCAAGAACTTCAGATATTTTCCTGAAGACAATTAACAATTATTGAAGGAATTTAGGCAAGAAGTGTCAAGATCATATAACTGTTTAGATAGTTCACTGTCACACAGAGTGTATGATGGATGGGGGGGTAAGGGGCACTGCTGAATTAAGGGAGACAAGTTAATTGTTAGTACAACACTCCACATGAGAAACAATGTGGGCCCACAACAAAGCGGGTATATAAGGAGGAAATATTATGAAAGAATAAACAGGTTAAACAGCTCTTGGAAATGAATTAAATTTAAAGGTGGTGGTGAGAAAATAAAAAGACTCAAAACTAAGTATAATATTTTGCATAACAGAAATAAGTCATTTCCAGTCAGTTTCTGACTAGTGCTTTAGATAAAGTTTCAGCCTGGAGAATGGGTCTCTTTTAGGCAGCACAGGCAGTAGAGTTCAGGTATCCTAAACCCAACATTCAGGTATCTTCATTAAGTTTTACCAGAATAAAACCTATGACTGTGGATCATCAGTGATGTGTCTGTATTATTGGTAATCATGTTTTCTGCTTGAACGGTATCTCACCCAGGATATTTATAACACCCTCATTCTCAGCAGACACCCAGGAAATGCTGAGCGGTAGCCGTGATAAGGAAGAGAATTTGCCTGCTGAGGGCCCGAGGCAGCAACTCACTGACAAACTTCTTACCTATTTTCTGTCTTGCCAACAATGAAGTGAATTTCATTTGCCCTTTTTTCAATATAAAGAATTTGTAATAAAAAGGAAATGTTATTGCAAAAAGTTGAGTAGTTGTATTTCACAATAAACAAATATTCTGATCTTATGATGAGATTGTTATTGCAACGTGTGAAATCCTGCCTCTTTAATAAGCAGCACAGGCTCATGCAGGTGGCTGTGGTTGGCAAAAATTTCAAAAACAAACTGTTGATTATTCTGCCAGTTTACTGATTACTTTGGGTTTATTCATTTATTTTCTGTGAAGTTTGGGGAATACTGTATAATTGCTACACATTCATCCCGATTATCATTGTTCTGGTATTCTTTAGAATCTGATGACAAACTCTCAGTGTTACTTCCCCTCTAAATTCTTCTTTGAAATGTGGAAAAGTGTGGTAAGTCCAGTGTTTTTGATTCAGTACATGGTTGATGTTGATAAACAATAAATATAAAGATGAAAGGTCTTGATGTTCCATTGGTAGGTTGACAGCAAACACACATTTGTATTTTCAATGTCCAAGGAAAAATATAAAACATTATATTGAAGAAAACTTTGAGCAATTAAAAATGTAAGGATCAGGGTGTTACGAAGTCTCCTATATCCATCACAGATTTTTAATAATTATCTACCCATTGCCAATCTGCTTCATTTATATCCTTACCTACTTCTGATCCTCTCCCTGACAATGTACCTGAAGTAAATGTTGCTTAGCACCAATAAAACCTGAGTACAGCATCAAGGGATATATAATAATTATTAAGTCACTTCAATTAATTTACTTTAATGCGTTGAGTTTTGCATTTCGTGGCTTCTATTTCTTCCCCATTCTGAGTCCAGCCTTCCCTAATTTAGTTCTTGTTTCAACATCTCAGTCTTTCCCTCTAAATATGTAATTTCCCTCTATTTATATACTGCAGCTGTTATGTCATTCATGACAGTTAAAGTTGTTCATTTACCCATAGTGGCTTTTGCTCCTCTCTGTTTTTCCTGTGAAATATTTCTACAGTTACTGAGATAGCATTCACCTTTGGAATAAATTGCTTCTATTAACTTTGTCAGATGTTATTTCTTCAAGTCAGTCAGCAGGAGTTTTTTCACTGAATGAGTAATACAGTCAAAGCTTTCCATCACTCTGATTTTATTTAGAGAAAACTTTTTATTTACAAAAAAAAATCCTTTTAAGAAAAGGGATTGGAGGTTCAGAGGTTTTTTTTCTCCCTGGAAAATTAAAGAATCTATCAAAGTGATATAGTTTTAGGCAAAAAATACTACAATTTTTTTAAAATGACTGGTTTTAAAAATTATGGGTGTATTTTGCTATAAAATCAACTCTCACATAATTCTACAGATGTCAGCAAATTTTTCTAGAAATGTTTTGAGATGAAAAGAAACAAGAATAAACATTGTCACCCAGAATGTTGCAAATATTTATTAATCGCATCTTTTGTAATTAATTTGCTAAAGATTTGAAATCCGAATAAACCATGCTCCGTGTTGAAGTCTCCAGGCTTTGATTTTTCTTGTTTTTTAGTGTGCCGTGTACTTTGTTGTTGAAAGCCAGACAAGATGTCTCAGGTAACAGGACCTGTAGTGAGGCCTTCAGTGTGCGGGTTGTTATAATCCCGCTAGGAGCTGGGCTGTGCTGAATGTTTGCTGTGACCATAGGCGTCAGAGGCTCAGTTCTTCCTTGTGTCCTTGTTTTTCTCTCCCGTTATTTTGTCAAAGAGGAACAAAGAACTCCTTCTGCAGTCGTCTGTCTTGCAGCCCCTTCAGCTGTAATCCACTGTAATACTGAAGTCCTTTTGATGTGGTAGTCAAGTGCGGGAAGAAGTATTCTATGATTCTATGAACAAATCTCAGTTTTTTAGTGGGCCTGAGCCCCACAGCTGCAGTCTTCACAAGTGTTTTCTCTCCTTAGGTGAGACAGGGAGGCAGACAGAACTGGGGAGGGAGAGCTTCCCTCCCCTAGGCTGGATAAGGACCTGGTGGCCTTCCTCAGGGAGCAGGCCTGGAATGGGAAGTGCTCTGGGAGTGTTTCAAAGTGGTTAGTTTTCTCCTCTCCCTGCCAGAAACTCAAGGAAATTTTTCTTTTTCTGCTAGGAAAACTTGGTGTGGGGTTCCTGCAGGTAAAACCCATGAATGTGTGCTTGTCCCCTGAGACTCAGCCTCCAGAAGTTTCTAATTTTCATGGCAGTCCGCAGCTAGCCTCTAGCAATTCATCCAAATGACCACTTAAGGGTTCCTACCTGTTTACGGTTGCAGTAGCTTTTGTTCTGGATAAACTGGTCTCAGCTTGACTCTCTGTGTGTTTACTTGTCTGTCTCTCCAGATTTTGTGGTTCCAGTTAGTCCTGTGACTTGAATTCTCTGATGGGTCCAAGAAAAGTTGTCAGTTTGCAGTATGTTAGGCTTTTTTCTTGTTGAAAGGGCAGCAGTGATGACTGCCAAACTCTTTACATGACAAAACTGAAATTGGACATCCATAACCATCATTGTAAACATTTATTATGAATATTTTTGAACACAGATTATAAAGCATAGTATACACAACCTGTATATGTCTATCACACCATTGATCACAAATAGCATTTGTCAGTCTGTTTCATCTATGCCTCCTATGTTTTTATTTTGGGTCAGTATTTTAAAGCAAATATCAAACATCGTACCATTTCACCCCTAAATATTTCAGCATATCATCTAGTAAATGAGGCTATTTAAAAAATACAATTGCAATATCTAAGCCCCAAGAAATGAATAGTTCCATAATCCTATCTAAAACTCAGTCTGTGTTAAATTTTCCCTGATTTACTCAAAATACCCTTTTTACAGATAGTTAAAGTCAGGATCCAAAGCTTAAAAGATGTATTAAGATGTTTTTTTAAAAGATGTTCTTAATACATCTTTTAAGCCTCCTTTAACCTAAGATTTCCCCTCTTTTCCTTATTTTGTTCAAACATTGTTTCATTAAAACAACTGGGTTATTTGTCATGTAGAATCCTCCATGGTCTTGATTTGGTCTTTTGTTGCCGTGTGTGTGTGTGTGTGTGTGTGTGTGTGTGTGTCTGTGTGTGTGTCTGTGTGTGTGTGTGTGTGTGTGTGTGTGTGTGTGTGTGTGTGTGTGTGTGTGTGTGTGTGTGTGTGTGTGTGTGTGTGTGTGTGTGTGTGTCTGTGTGTGTGTCTGTGTGTGTGTGTGTGTGTGTGTGACCTGTTCTTCCATCTTCTCCATTCCCTACTAATGGGCAGCCGGAGCTAGAGGCCTGCTTAAATTCTGCTTCAAGTGGGCTTTTTTTATCTAAAATACTTCACAGGTGGTGGTGTGTACTTAATACTGCAGGTATTTTATACTGCCTGATTTTTCAACTCTGTGATAAGATTGATCAGTTCGGGTTGTATCAGTTTAATCCATCCATTTTAAACAGCAAATAAATACAAATCTGAACTTTAGTAAGAGAGACTTTATTGGAAAAGACCATTGCAATAGGGGCTGAGGCACTATTAAAAAGGCGAGGCGGGCCATGGTAACAGGAGAAAAGGGAGTGTTGAAATCGAGAATACTCTGATTATAAGACCTGCAAGTGTCTCAGAGATGAGGCAGAAGGTCTTCCCTTTTACTGAAAGGAGTAAGCAAAGGGAAAAATAACCAGATGCATGTTTTAGCAAAATCAGAAACTGAGCACATGTTTCTCTTTGTGGTCTTCTTTTTCTTTTCTTTCCTCTTTTCCTATTCCTTCCCTTCCTTTTCCTCTCCTCTCTTCCCCTTCCTTCTTCTCTCCTTTCTTCCCTCCTTCCTTGTTTTCTTTCTTGCTGTTTAAGAGAGTTGTTCCACATTCTGACATGGCACAAATGGCAGTGTCAAAGTCCAGTGGCAGCATGGAAAGAGGCCTAGCCAATGTTGGCCAACTCAAGTTATCAGTCATTTTGTCCTGATTGGTCAGTTGGAACAGACAGTTCAGCTAATCACTCATGAGATGGAGAATGGGGATTTGGAGCATCTGTGTACGGCCAGAAGGGACTCATTTGTGAGTCTTTTTTTGTTGTATGTAGAAGGGTGATTTTTTTTTTGCAGTAAGCCACTTCCCAGAATACAAAAGGATGGGGAGATTTCTTAATTGTCATTGTTTTCCAGGAGCTCAGGACTCAGGTAAAGTTCAACATTATCATAAAGTTCCCATAAAACTTTCACTTATAATTTTAGCAGTGTTGGTGGGCTTTTCCTTGATTCATTATTTTATTAAGAATTGTAACTTGATAATCTCATTCAAGATTTATCCTATATGATTTATCCAATGCATGGTCTTCATTATATGTATTATTTTGAAGTAAATGTTTCTATTCTCTAATTTTTCTTAGCTTTGAGTTTGTCTATAATGGGTACTTGAATGGCACATAACTAAAAATGAACTGATTTTCAAAGCAATAGACATTCAAGTTCTACAGAATCTTTTTTTTATATAAAATTCTGATGTTGAATTAGATACATGAAAGATGGTTTAGAATGTTAATGTTGAAAGAGGATAAATTTAAGCTTGGTTGTTTTTGTGTTGGGTTTTGTTGTTATTTTTAATAATATATTGTAAAAGGCAAAATTAATCAAAGATTTAGAAAATAAATAACTTTTTATCTTCCTACATACCTGAAATTTCCTACCACTGAAATGGAAAACATATTTGAATAAACTTTTAAAAAATTTATTACTGCTCAAATTATCTAATTGCTTAATAAAAGTTTCCTCTTCTAATGAAAACTGTGTTTTAGTTTTTCCCTAAGATAGTTTCTCTTGTGCAGTTATGATAATCACCCTCCAAATTATAGCAGGATATAGAATGCTACTTTCATATTAGGTGCCAAGATGGGGGTGGTGGTGTCACTTTAAGAAGATGCTAGTAAAGCAGCTAGGTATCTGGAATATTATGAAGCATTTATCTTGTCATTCATATACAAAGTCACCTCAAGGCCACCAGATAGTTGATAAAGGAAATTTACTTTTATATTAATATTCCAATAACAAATAAGGACAGAATGATAGAATTAGGACATCTCCATTTTGCACCTTCAGAGGAATTAATGGAACTAGACAATAGTCATCAATGGCTAAGGTCAACATAAAAGCAGATAGACAACACAAAGGAATATACCACCATCCCTGGCTTCAGATATATAGATATAGATTAGGTGTGGATATGGATAATTGGTGCTTAGATTCAGAGGCTTGATCAGATTCATCTCTCTCATTCACCATGTGCATGACACACACATACACACACATTCTAGTCTTTCTTACATAATCTAGGAATAATATAAATCCTTTAATTACTGTAACATACTTCTTGATTATATGCTCAGCCTCTTATGACTGACATATACCACTTTAAAATATATTTTTTCAAAGTTGTATTCTAACTGATATTACCTGAATTGGACAGATCATATATGAATCTCAATTTGAAAATATGTTTTATAACTATTCACAATCATATTTTGTCATGATTTCAGTGGGTCCCTTGGGATAGGCATATACATATACATTGTCTTAAGGACTGTCTTTGTGGGAATTGCCAAATATTGGCAATCATAATATTTAATATGAACAATGTTCCTGATTCTACAATTCAGTTCATATGAATATTCTCACTTACGTTAATATCCCCATCATGCAGATAAGGAAACTGAAAACTAAAGAAGATAACACAGCTTTCCCAACACTACATAATTAATGAGGTACTAAAGCTTAATTCTGTTTTATTCCCATGCCCATATTTGTCACCATAAAAATTGATTTGTCCTGACAGTGCTGAAGTTAATTTCAGTGACAAGTCACCTGTGACAACAATCTTGGGCATTGACCATAAAATTTTCCTCTCCTAAAACAGTATGTTTTAAGGTGATCTGGTTATTTGAAATAATACCTATATATTTACTATAGGACTCAGCCTTTCCACTCCTACATATTTATTCAAAATAAATGAAACACCAAAGCATGGATGACCCAAAATCTGTATTAATCTTGCTGCTGTTACAAATTACCACAAACTAGTAACACAACACAGATTTTTTCTTTATAGTTCTGCAAGACAGTCTAAAATCAACGTGTTGACAGGGCTGCACTCCTTCTAAAGAAGGTTTCAGGGAATAATCCACTCCCTTGTATTTTTCAGCTTCTAAGAGGCCACGTGCAGCGCTTAGCTCATGACCCATCCTCACACCGTCCCTATTACTGTTCCCATAGTACATCCCCACTGGACCATAGCAGCATTATTCACAACAACACTCTTCTAGCAATCCAACTATCTGTCAACAAGTGAATGGGTAAACAAATCCTGGTACATCCCTACTGTGGAATACTACTCAGCAAGAGGTACAACCACAGTGAGGATAAATCTTGAATACATAATGCTGTTACACTAGCCAGATACAAGACTACAGCTGTATGATTCCATTTATATACAGTTTTGGAAAAATCAAATTATTGTGACAAAAAGTAAATCATTGTTTGCCTAGGACCAGGAGTTTAGTGAAGGGATCAACTGCAAATGGAAGAGAAATTTATGGAATGAGGGAAATCTTTTTCTAGAAAAATATTGATTAGGTAGTATTTCCCCAACGCTATAAAATTTTCACAACTCAACAACTGTATACTTAAAATGGGTGGGCTTGAATTTATGTGAATTAATATCTTAATAAAATTGTTCTACCAGGTTATTTTATGATTTCTTAAATTTGTAAGTCACATCGCTGATTTTCCCGTGATTAGATTGTCAGTGATGATGCAAGCCTCATCAGTTTATACACTAGAACATTGAGTTCTACATTTTTCATGATATAATTAAATGGGATTAGAGATAATCACATATAGAAATACATTAAGAGAAATTAAGATGAGATATCTTTCCTTTAAAAAACTCGAGACTGGGCATTCAAAAGTTAAAAGTAAAATGTCAAAGCTTCTTGGGTCACTTTCTTTTCTTCTCAGCAATCTAAATTCTTGAGCCAAGAACTTAGTACAACAGTCCCAAGAGAATTATGCAAAGGGTTTAAAATGAGAAGCAAGTCATTCTACTTTATTTTATTTTCTATAAAGCTCATCTTGAGGATGACATAAGCACAGAGAAGCTAGCTGTGAAATAAACTTTGGTACCAGTACCTCAATGAAAGGAATATCAACAAAGATGAACCTTGTTCTTTATAGCATCTTTGTTTGTAAAATGATCCAAGATATCATTTTGTTATGAGGGAGTTAACCTTATACAGTGCATACTGAAACATCAAAGGGATTTTTTCTTAATTATGATTATTATGATAACCATAAAATGTATGTATATGTCCTGCTTTGCATAAGTTAATAGAAACTTCAATTTCTTTCTATTCTGACAAGTAAGCCACAGAGCAACTTCAATTTAATTTATCTTTCTGCAGAATTATCTGAACAACAGGAGCAATTAATTTATAAATTATTTATAAATGCTCACTGAAGCACATATACTGTTAATTTATGTGGCAGCTAAAGGTCTATGAAGAAGGCAGTGCCCACTAATCACAGGCACATGGGACAGAAGCACCATGAAGTAAGTGACATCCTGAGTGTCTTAAAACTGTCACAGAAACTTTTACTTCCTTTAGAGGCAGCTCACTGTCTTTCTTAGAACTCTGAGCACCAATGGCTGAAACCACTGTTCCATCCAGGGGTAAAGCATTACACAAATATTAATTTCAATGAAATTACCGTGTGTTGCTCAAGCACTTATCTTCAACTCATACTTTAACCCCACATCCAATCAAAGAATGGATCCTGGAATTCAACCTCTTGCATGTCTCTCAACTCTATTCTCTTCTACTGTGTCTGGACTGTAATGACCTTCTACGTAACCACCCTCTCCTTAATTTGGCCCTGCTCTGCATGTTTCTCTATCGTGATCTATCTAAAACCAAATTTGATCATACCAGTTACCATTTAATCCTCTCCTCTGCCTCTTGAGGCTTCCAGTTTGGGGTTGGAATGTGTTGGTCTGGCACACAAAAACTCGGATGTTCTGGCTCTTACCCATCTTTCCAGTCTCATTGTCCTTCAACCTTCCCTTTGTCTCCAGTGCAGGTATAGACAGACATGTGTACTACCATTCAGAAGTACAAAAACACATCATTCTATTTCATACTTAAGACATTTATCTGCATAATGTTGAATTCAAATGAGTTCTGAGAAGGTCTTATAATATTTCTACATTGGCGTTACCTTCTCCCCGATGTCTTCTCTGTCCCCATACATACCAGTTACTTCTTCCTCTACATTGTTGTATTACTGAAAAAGAGAATTTTTTTGCACTTATTACCTAAAAGCTATTTATTTCCCTGTTCTTTTTTATTTTTATAGATAATTTTCCTGAGATAGAAAATGTATCTATCTTTGCAAAATTGGTGACCGGTGTGTAGTCAACACTTATTATATAAGTTGAAGTGGACACTGTCGAGAAAATTCTATATTAGTGGCAGGCTAGATTATATGTTTTCCAATGTGGTCTCCAAAGGAAGAAATCTTCTGTCTCCTACTTCGTCTTACTATCATTCTAGGGCACGCATCAGACAGATCCAGCCCCTTTCAATCTCATTTTCTTACGAAATTTTGTCCATTATAAAATGTACCTACTTATGCATGAGATAGGGCAAATATAACATTCTCTTGTGTTTTTTAACAGCATATAAATTTTGTATAATATTCTTTCCCAATACTTCTCCATCACTTAGGGCATTCATGATACACAGACAAATATTAATTTAACTTCACTTAATATCCTTGTATTTACACTTAATCTTATTTATTAAAATATTCAAAAATTATAACAGAACACCAGAGGAGTGACTCTGGTGTAAACCAACATACCTGCCACTCTTTAGTTGAGCAGTATTGCTTGAATCAATTACCTTTTGAGAAAGTACATTTCCAGTGATTTTTAACTGAAGTATTAGAAAAAAAAGTCTTTCCTTCAAACTGCCTGTGTAAAGGTTAAACACACACACTCAATATACTGTGTGGATCTTAGCAATGCATTTTTGGAATGATTCATCCGGTTTTCTATGTGGATAACAAATTGAAGATCCTTGCCCCCATAGAAAAAGCATCAAAGAAACATGTTAAAAAAGCTTTCAATACCTCTTCTACTCAGTGAGATGTTTGGGTTATATTTAAACAAGCTGATTTTCCATGACTCTACCAGTCATCACATCAACACTTTACACTATTCACACTGATATTTATGACTCTCTCCTAACTGCCTTCATGGTGCATAAATGAAGTTTATAGGCACTGTCAAAGTTGTAGATAAAATCCTTAAAGAATCTTACCCTTGGAAATATAGCTACAGCTGTAATCAAGATGTTCTGAAGTCAACTTGAAATATCAAAACAGACTGTTGTATTTTGAAATACATTGCTTTTCGCTACAGTGACCCATTGTATTCTAATCATTAATGGTGGATTCCGACACATGGTCTGTTCTGTGTAACACAGCCTCCTCAAGGGTGCCTGGTTTCTCTCCTCTGAGAACTTGTTCTATCAACGCTTTGCCTTCTTGTATATTTTTTCTCTCTCTTACCATTAGCTTTTTCCTCTCTGACACACCCACTTTTTGCCTCTATCTTTAAAAAGGTCTTCCTCTGACATGGTTCACTAACCATTCTCTTTTCTTTCTTTAACTGTCAAAAATCATGACAAAATAATTTATTCTTACTGTTTTCCTCTTCCTTTCACGTCCACCTTAACTGCTTGCAAAGTGGTTTCATACTCACTTTCTATAAGGCTCTCCTTAACCCTCACTGAGCTTGAATGCTCTGTTGGATTTGCTATTTGAAATTATATATCCATTTCCTTCCTGTTCCTAGAAATTCTTCCTCTCCTAAACTGCAGGCAGCTGTAGTCTTTTGGTTATCTTCTTACCTAATGTAAATCTTACACAGACATAGGATTCTGACTGCCTAGGTCAAAGTCTTATCATCAACAGCAGTGGGACCTAGCAAAGTCCTCTCATGCTTAAATTTCCTCATCTGGGCAAGGTTTTATTTTTAGGGCAGGTAATCTGTCACTGCCACTAAAGAAAAAGCAATTTGCTTTAAACTATTGGGTCTTCTCAAATCAAGTCAATACAAAAGAAAATTCTCAAGTCATAAAGTTTAACATGCACCTATTTTTTTAAATCAATATTGTATCATAGATAATGTGCTGCATTAATCCATATACAATGTTTGGTGACCAAATAAGATAACGTGAAACTTAAATATAGTAAAAAGGCATGTTTTTGCTCAATACATACTTAATCATCTATTAAGTACCAGAAACTGTACCAGGTGCCTGTATTTGAAATAGTGAATAAAACATGTCTCATAATAGATATTAACATTAGACTCCATTATCATTTAAATGTTTGAAACATTAACTTGAAGATTGTGAATATGCAGTTTATTAAGGCATCCAATTTCCTGTTGCAAAGAAACAATCCTTTCAAATCCCTAACAATAGTTTCAAAATATGAAATCCACAGTGACTTAATATTTTATATCACTATCCACTTGTCCCAGAGTCTCTGAAACTACTTTATCAGTATGAGAAGACTTTTAGAATCTCAAACCTGAAATGTGTACTCTGATTTCTGAGAATTATACAGTGATTTAAAGTCATATTTCAGACTGAAAATTGTGTGTCACATTTTCCTGAGAACAATCTTTGGGGAAGAGAGGATCCTTACCATCACCATCATTTGGCATAGGAAATACTGATGTGTCTGCTATTAATTACTGAAAATATGTATAAATATGCAAACAGGAAGGTAAGGTTGGAGGGAGGGCGGCCATGGTTTGCTAAGCACAGGAAGGTAACAGGAGGAAGGAAAACTAAGTCTCCTATTATCTGAGCTAACCCGTAATGCATTTATTGTGTGTAGTCATTTTGATAACAATGTAAATCTGTATTTTTAATATACAGAAAGTGCTCTGGGAAATACATTGCTATAAATGCTATTGCTTTTATAACATTACCCTATTCTTTTTACATAAAACCATATATCCTCTTGTCTCTTTAATATCAGTTCAAAATATTTATTAATCTGCTTAAAATTGCCTTCTGGCTGGCATTTTGGGATGTTATACATGTTTTATGATATAATTTTCCTTTTCCTCTGTATTTTCTACATTTAGTCATTACCCAGAAAACTCATTATGTTTTAGTCAGAATTTCATTATGATCTCTCATAACTGTGGGGGCATCAAACATATTTCCTGTTGTGTTGATACAGACATTTTAAAAATTGTCTTTTATTATTAACATACTTTTTTTTCTGCTCCAAGCCTGTTTCAATATCTCTACTTTTAGTGGGACAAACCTCTGAGATGTAACCTTTTCTGCTTTCTTCTTCTTCTTCTTGCTCAGTCTCCTCTTCCCCTTTCCCATCTGCCTGAGTGACAAGTGGGTTCAGGGGTTACGCATGAACTAAACTAAAAAAGCGAAATCTGTTTGACAAAATGCAATTAGAACAGATAAGGGAGATTAATTCTATTTCGCCTTTTACTCCCATATGTCAAGATTTTGATTTATTGTCTTACTGCTGAGTAGTATCTAAGATTGTGATTTTTATTCTCCATTTTGGAAAGCACAAAAATAAAACCCCATACAAGTATTTGGATAGAGACTTACTTTTGCTCCCTCCTGTGAAAGAGAAGTTTCATTTGCCTTTGCTTACAGAACACACAGTCTTCAGCCTCAAGAACACAGGCCAGAGCAGAGGTTTTCAAACTTTAGGTCGGAAAAACAACCACCTGAGTTTCTCAAGAAAAATACAAATTCTTCAGTTATCTTCAAAGACACTGACTTAAGAATGCAGCAGCCCAGTTTGAAAAAGACATATGCACCCCTATGTTTATCACAGCACTATTTACAATAGCCAAGAATTGGAAGCAGCAACCTAAGTGTCCATCAGTATATGAATGGATGAAGAAGAGGTGGTACATATACACAATGGAATATTATTCAGCCATAAGAAGAAAACAAATTTTACCATTTGCAACAACATGGATGGAGCTAGACGGTATTATGCTCAGTGAAATAAGCCAGGTGGAGAAAGACAAGTACCATATGTGGAGTATAAGAACAAATAAAATACTGAAGTAGCAAAACAGCATCAGACTCACAGAACCCAAGAATGGACTAATAGTTACCAAAGGGAAAGGGACTGGGAGGATGGGTGGGAAGGGAGGGATAAGGGTGCGGAAACAGAAAGGGGGCCTTACAATTAGCATGTATAATGTCAGGGGGGACATAGGGAGGGATGTGCAACACAGAGAAGACAAGTAGTGATTCTACAGCATCTTACTACACTGATAGACAGAGACTGTAATGGGGCATGTGGGGAGGACTTGGTGATGGGGGTGTCTAGTAAATATAATGTTCATCATGTAATTGTAGATTAATGATACCAAAACAAACAAACAAACAAACAAATAAATAAAAAAAACAGAGGAATTGATTAAAGATGCCAAGCTTTAAAGTAGGTAGTAAAGCACAAATTGAATGTGTTATAAGGCCCATGGATTTTCTTTAATACCAAAAATAATGATAAAATAACAACAAATGATTGAATTTTAATTCATGAAAGAAGATTATAGGAAAATTCATACATGGTCTAAATGAATCAAATGTTCAAAGTTCAAAAATATGAATTTCTGTCATCAGAAAAAAGCAGAGATAATCTTGGTGAACTAATGTTACAAAATTATAGAATACTAAATTATAATTTTGAAACTAAAGAACTATGTTTCTAGCTTTTAAAATGATGAAATAAAGTTGATTGTACATATTAGAGAATAGAAACCTGAAAAATAGTGGTTTGTTTCCTTAGAAATAGAATATCTAATCACCAATGTTTAATCTAGGTAATATATATGCATGTTTCTTTATTGGTATGACTCTTGGGCACAGGAATTAGGAAATGCTGCTTGTCTGGATTTCAGCAAGTCATTAATCTCTGAAAATATTTATCAGTGAATTAATAATTGATAAAAACCTTATATTTTAGAGGTATTGAATAATGATAACCCCTACAGGAAAATTCCTACTAATGAGCTGTGGTCATTTCATACTATCTCCTGTTCACAAATGTAGGGCATGCTTCAGTAGCTCAGGAGGATTATACACTGGTGAGAGGAATCCCAGTTTAAGGATGAACTGGAAACTTACACAAAAGATTATTAATATGATGGTGAGGCAGAAAGAGAAAGTTGAGATCAAGAGACCAAGAAACAGAGCAGAGGTCAGAGGTCCAGAATGAACAAATCAGGCATTCCATCTGGAGAGGCTAAATATAAACAGAGAAATGGTACAGGTTTCTACCAGTCAGAGACATTGAAAAAGTAGGGTATGTACATCTCAGTGTGGGAGCATTGTGTCACATCTGTGTAAGTGCTGGCTGCTTCTCTAGGTGTTTTTTAACATGGGGATAAAAGTGTTCGGCCGTTGGCAGTCACTAATGGGTCAAATCAGAAGATACCCTTACTGCAGACTATCCCTAGAACTTCAGGCAATGGGCCAGACATGAGGTGTCCATGGTCCCCTTAAGGCATCGGAAATCATGCAGGGATTCCTCAAGGTCATGGGGATTTATGTAATGACACTGAAATTATGTGCCCTTTTTACTGTGCTGACATTTTCACTGATAGTGCCAAAACAATGGTAGATAAAACTGCCAGCAAATTATTACAGATTACAGCAGTGGTAACAAATTACTTGTAGGCATTGTATGCCTTCGGTCCATCCCCACCACACACATACACACACACACACACACACACACACACACACACACATGCCAATTTCTTTTCATGAATAATGTCCTTAATAAAGCAATAAAAATTACTGGTTTTATTAAACACTGACCTTTGAGTATATAATATGTCATTTTAATATTCTGTGTGACAGTATGAGCAATGTGCATAAAGCTGTCCTCTTTCCTGCTGAAGTATGGTTTGTCCTAAGTAGAGCCTTGTGTGATTACTTCTGTGGCCAGATAAAAAAAATCTCTTTATTCAGGAAACACCATTTTACTTGAAAGTCCAACAGACACACAAGCTGATTATTCAGACTTAAATATTTTGCTGATAGTTTCTAAAAATAAAATCAACAAAACAAAAGATGAAGCAAACTTTTACCTTTAAGAAAACAACTAATAGTATTTTCTGCCAATGGTAAAATTAGACCATTCAAGCAAAATTAGATTTTTGGGAAAATCTGCCATCATGTACTTGAGAGCTTTTCAATACTTAGAAATATTTCATTTGAGATTCATGGAAGTATTAACAAATGTGATTTTTTTAAAAATGTGGTATAATAAGATGCATCAAACTATGGAAGATATTTTTAACTATTTTTAACCAATATTTTCCAAGTGGCTTATGCGTGCGTGCTTTTATAAAATCGGCATGGGTAGAAGATTCATTCAAAGTGCACACTAGAAAGTAGTTTGCATAAAAAGCATATAATAGATCTAAGTTCCTCTTTCTTCTTGGCATAAAAATGAAATAAGCACCCATCCACACATATACACATACAATATGCAAATCACAATAATAACTTACAATATTGCATCATCCTACAGTTATTTTATATTTTGTAATGTTCCCATAATACTCACAGCCCGTTACATGGGGAATCTTTTCATGTAAACTATGCTTATAAGTTTGTTCACCGCATTTACCTTTCATGTATTCTGCCGGTATTCTTACAGATATAACTCTGTACTGTGTTGTTAGAGATTCTCATTGACAGGACGTGGCCACCAGCTGGACCTTGAGGCTCCTCATCCCCTTCCCCGTCCTTTGGAATATGTGTTCTGCTTGCCTTCTCCACTCTGGAAAATTGCCCCCAAGGACATAGCCTTGAAATTGTGATGTGGTATTGAGACCATCTAGATGGTAATGTAACTGAACCCAGTTACGGACTCTATGTAAACGTTTCAGATCTGGTGGACAGGGATGGAAATCTCCTTGTTTTGCAGCTGCCCAAGAAGCCTTATAAATAAGTTCCCTTGCTTATTAACCCTACCACCTACCAATGTGGAGTGGCCTGCCTCTTTGTTTGGTCCTCAGTGTAAAGAAGCCAATTTCAGTTTATACCCAGGAAGCCCCTGAGGAGGTTGCAAATCAGTAATTGGCTAACCAGCCAGGATACCGAAGAAATGGACCCTGAGAAAGAGGCATTTTCAAGGGAATTCCTGGTTGGCCATAGACCTCTGTGGGGAGGGAGGGGTGGCCTATCTGTTAGATGCTAGTGGACCACTGCCTGAGTATGGGGTCACCCCAGAAACACCAGCTGTTTTAATGCTGTTGTTTGAGGAACTACACAAAATGCACTGTGGCAAGAGAGGAAAGTGCCTGGCTACCTGTGGGTAAAATCACAGTATTTCCAGAATCTCCCATCTGGCTTTAGTGCATCTCCATATCAACAGGTGTTTCCAAAGGGTGGAGAGAAGTAGTCCATCTCCATATCAATGGGTAATTACATGGGCAAGGGCGGTTTATCTGGACTGAAGAGGTTGGGGAGAGTATTCACTGGCTTCTGCCACAGCAGGAGAGAGAGAGACATGTGGAATGATTGCTTGCAAGCGATAAATGGGTTTTAGACTTTATTAATCCCTTTGGCTGATTTTGATTTCAAAGGTGTTTTGCCCCAGGATCTCCCCTCCCTGGAGTCACACTGCCTCAGGGGGCTGGCCTCTCCAGTGGATGGTTGGTCTGGCCGCTGATGCCCAACTAGGGCTGAGGCTCAAGTGAGGAAGTAAAGAAAAGGGCTGAGGTGGAGGAGGATGTGCAGGGTCCCCTCTGATAGCTCCAGGGCTGGCAGACAGGGTGGAAGAGCCTTGTGAGAAGTTAGAGAGACAGGTGTGCTTTGTGCAAAGCTAGGAAGGCACAAGATACTTCAGATTAAGGTCTACGCATTTAAAACAAAGCCAATTAGGACTCTAAGAAATAGAGTCTCATGGACAGTGGGGAGAATGAATAGGTGATAGAAGAGAAAATGGACTAAATGCCCCATAACTTCAGAACCCTAATGCAAAGGAAGATTTTAAACAGACATTATCCAGAAATGCCTAAGAGAAAGCTTAGATTCTTTTTCTGCTCCTTGAAGTTGTGAATCTTATCGTATCTTCGAATATAAACACCCCAGGAGATAACCAAAACATTGCCCACAGAGACTGACCAGAAAAAAAAGTGGGGTGGAGAGGGAAAGGCTTTTTGAAATAGACTGCTGTAGAAATCCCCCTGACAAACTTGATTTATGAAAGAGCTATGGTTTGTTTTTCCAAAACTACTAGAAATAATCAGGGTGAGAAAAAAATGAATGTAAACAAAAATAAGTAAGAAAAATAGAATGTGTTGTTTGGCTAAGGAAAGATATGAAGGACATGAGGTTTTGTGGTGTTTTTTAGGGAGAAGAAAAAAGAAAAGTTTACCCTTAGATAAAATGAGTGTTTCAAACAACAAAGACAAAAGCCAAATGGGTATGGAAAATTGTAGAATGTTTATGTAAAAGGAATATTGAGAAAGGAATTCTATCTGAAGCCAAGCTAAGATTTGAATGGATTTATTTAAGTTAAGAAGAAAAAATAATTTTAATGTCAAACTACACTGGTACAAAATTAGAATTTTATTTTCTTGCTGCTAAAAAGACAAAATTTTCTTAGGTTGTTGGTCTGCTCTCAACAGGCAATAATAAACGAAGATTTTTCTTTACGTTTAATGTAATCTTCCTAGAAAATAGAGATTCTGTGTTTTGCCTTTATCAGGTCTTTGACTACTCAAGAATTCTTGGAGAAACTTACTTTGTGTTGTGTTGTTTAAGTAGAGCTCAATTGGCCAGCATTCTCATTTAATAAATAATCCTTAATATACTTTTTGATAGTTAATGTCATCCTGGGACTTTATATTCTTCCCCTTTTGATAAACACTCCTTACTCCATTAACCTTTGCTCATATAGGTTTAGTTCTATCCATTTAATCATGTATATTATTTGTTGCTGACTCTACTTAAGTTTGTTCTGTTTTGTTTTCAAATATCATTTCAAAATGTGAGGTGGAGTCTGTCCTATGTGCTAATTGAGCCATTCACAGAGGCTGGACACCAACTGGTCTATCAACAGCAATTCAGGACCATTTTCTACCATAGGACAACTGGTTCTCATTTATACTGTACTCAAAAAATTAATTTTCCTGGAGGACTTTAAGAGTAAAACAAACCCATCTGCAGTGCCTGAAATGAGATTAGGAAATAAAATGAGCATATTTCAAAAGTTACTAAAGACTTACATTCTTTAATCCTGAGTGGTTAATTTAGTATTATTCTTATGAAAAAGCAATAACATCCTCTCAACAGTACTTCTCATCCCATCTGGTGACTAATTTGATTCTGATTGGCTGCTACTGAAGAGCCTTTAGTTAGACATCTACTATGTGTAAAGCTATCAGGAAGGTGCATGACCTGAAAAGCTCACAATTTATTGGCAAGAGACAATAAGCTTTAATAGATTCCGAACGCCTGAAGGTATAAACAGTGCTGTGGGAGCACTGATGTGGGAATAATTAATTTTATCTAAGAAATTAGAAAATGATCACAGAAAGAGTGACAGCTGATTTGGGCCTTGAAGAATGAGATACAGCACTGCATAAAAAGCTATGGGGGCAAAACTATGCAGAAGTGAAAGTATGTGATACATTCAGGAAAGGGAGAATAACGCAGGGACAGAATTCAGGAGGGATAGAAGAATCAAGGAATGAGAGAATACAAAGCCAGAAAAATATGTTCAATGTCACATTTTTATATCTCATGTTTGTAGAAATATTTGAAGATCTGGATGTTCTTAAAATAAAAGAAGTATGGAAAAAAGTGGTGTGAAGTCCTGGAGAGCTTTGGAGCCAGATTACATAACTTTGAATGAAATGCTAAAGAATTGAGAGTAAATTAAAAAAAAAAATCTGAGACTATAAGTAGCATCCTTAGTGAAGGAGGGAGGAGAGTGGAATAAGGGGAAAAGATGACTGATTTATTAGAGAACGTCTCATGAGACATAAGAAGCATAGGAAGTAAACAGCATGGATATCACAGAACAGGAGAAGGAGATTAGGAACATCAGTTACAATCAGGACCAATTTGCTGCGGCAGAGACAATTAATAGGGAGTATAAGAAAACAAAGAGAACCTCTGATAAATTTAAGTAATATCTAAGCAATATTCCCAATGGTATCACCTATGGATATCTTGGAGATTAAGATTTTGGCAGAGGCAAAGCTATGCGTTCTTTATCAGGTATTGTTTTGTTTTCCTTTTTCTGAACGGATTCTCTAAACCTCCTGGCTGTTAGATTGAGCGACAAGTTACAGGCGATGGGATGCGTGTGCAAGTTCTGTAGGCATGATCCTCAGTAGTATTCTGTGCATTCATTCAGTCTCTCCTCCCCTGCCACTGTGATCCCAAAGGAGACGTTTCAGATTTCATGGTCCAAAAATGGAAGCAGTTTCCCTGAGTGGATTCAAGGTATTGAGTCGATAATAAATTATTACTGTGTTAAGCCACTAAAATTTCAGGGTTAATTTGTTATCACATAATTAGGGATTAACTTTTTATCACATACTACTTAGGCTTATGTTATAGCATAGCCTAACCTGATGAATATTCATAAGATGTAGGAGGCAGGAGGGGAGGGGCGGTGAGGAATGCCTCAGCAGGTGGACTTTAATAGAATGGATATAATAGAAAATGGAATGAGGTAATAAAAACTGACCTAAGCAATTCTCTCATATCGAAATGCAAGAGAACAAAGGTGTATGACACGACGGAAAAGAGTTACGGTACACAGAGAACTGATCCAGACCTTCCAGCAATGTCCACAAGGTATTTAGGAGAAAGGGCAGAGATAAGAAATCTACAAGCAAAAACAGAAAAAGAAATTTCTTTGCTGGAAACCACGTCAAAGCTTCACACTGGGAAGGACCACAGAATAGCAAACAACACTGTCTTACAGGAAAATAAAATGGTGACTACGAGGGAGAATGTCTATCAAAAGAGAATAATGGAATAAATGCAGAAAAAACAGGAATGCGGAACCATGCGTTTCTCCTCCCCTCGTTGCACTGAGCAACGAGGAGAGCACAGAGTCCTGTGGAGTTTCAGCACGTACGAGGTCTATGTGCTTTCTGTCCTTATATATGAAGAGATTCCTTTTTATCTATTTAAGATTCTCTATGCCTTTCAACAGAAGGGTAGTTTCTAGAATAAACAAATACAATGTAATCTACATCCCAGCTCTGTAGTTTTACAGTGTGTAACTTCAACGCATTTCTCTTTAGTTATTCCTAGTTTTTCACCCTTTACCAACACATCATGTCCTTTCCCCTATACTTGCTTTTCTACATGCTGTTTCTTCTATCTGAAATGCCTTTTTCTTTTTTTCTTTTAATTTACTCAATTTATATGAATAAATAAATTCATATTTATTCTTTAAGACACATCAATTATATCCAATCTCTGTGAAACTTTTCCTAATGCCTTGAATTAGATTTAATTGCCATTTCCTTGTATTTCGTGGCCTAATGTTCACAAATGTATAAAACTTCACTGGGCAGTGATGCACCACTTTTGTTACTTATCTGTCTTTCTGTTAAACTTTCAGTCCTGAGCACAGGTTCATGCCTTGTTCAGTGAAGTGTGTGCAATGCCTACCACAATAGTGGGCATCCAGCGCCTGCTCAGTAAATAAGCAGTCTCAAAGAAATGGGCCTGATTACATGAAATGGCAAGATAAATTGTTCATTTTCAATTATTTGACTCTGACACACCAATCGCAAAATATGAAATCTGGGAATGGTTGTCATTTAATTTCATGAGACTGCTTAAATCATAAAATGATCTTAATTTTATTTCATTTTCATCCACTGACTCATTTAGCTTGATAATCTAAGCAAACTGAAGAATCTTGGGTCAGGCAAACTGAGAGGACCATTAATTCAACAACCACCAAGGCATATGACAGCCCTTCAGGCAGTTCAGGAGCTGCTAGTCTCACCAACTGCTTCTGGAGGAGTCTGCCAAGCAGTCGGTCCCTGTGGGAAGTGCCATTGCTCCCCGTGCGACATCTGCGATTTCAGGTGGGCTGCAGTCCTCCCTTGCTCCACACTAGGGACAAAGGTATTCATTTACTATTCTCTTCAGTGTTTGAAGAGAAAGCATGTTATTTAAATCCTTATTTTTTTTCTCACTTGTAATAGTCCTGGTTGCATTCCTTTCATGAAAATAATAATCAAAAGAAAATTATAGGTGGCATGTGTATCTATTTTTTGAGGAGGCCAAGGGCACTGCCTGTTTTTGCATTTCACAGCAAATTTAATCTGTAGTAGAGACTGCTGTCCCAGTTAGCAGTTTATGAAAATGTAGGCTAATCACACACACACTCACACACGCATATGCATTCAACACACACATTCATAAACCTTTCTGGACTGAATTTTACATTATCTTACTGGAATTAAAAAATGTATATTTTCTAAAAGTGCATGGTGGTGGCATTTATTCAAGGTTTCATATTTACCCTAAAAATAACAGGCTGATTAAAAACTGCTATAGAATTATTATTCCTATTGTTATAAATATGCAATTTTTGTTCAGAGTATTATTGTATTTTAGTCTAGAGTGTGGCTGCAAATTAAAACGTATAGGCCTACATCCATTCCCAACCAATTCAACCTGCTGTTTTGAAATGAATTTTCCAAATAGACCATTCATCCATTTAGAACTTGGTTTTAAAGAAAAGAGAACAGAATTACAATGAGCACTGTAACAGTGGTATTTGGTTGACCTCTAAAACTAAAATTGTTTTGCATGCAGTTCTTCTCACTCATCAAGCCAGGGACAACCACTCAGTTTGTAACAGAGGAGGAGATTCTGTTGTGTATTTTTTATTTTTATTATGGCATAATTTAAAGTAAATTCAGCCTTTTAGTGCATAGTTCTATGATTTGACAAAGGCATGCATTCATGTAACCACTGATGCAATCAAAATACAGATCAGTTTAGTTTAATCACGTCAAAAAATTCATCCACGCTTCTTTAAAGTCAAACCATACCCCTATGGAAGCGCTGATCTGTTTCCTTTTTTATATTTTTATCTTCAGAATGTAATTTAAATAAAGTTGTTTTAGTATTCAGCTTCCCCAGTCTGCCTTCTTCTACTGAATATAGGGAATGAGATTCTTCTATGCTGTTGAGTGTATCAAAAGTTCATTTCTTTTTGTTGCTAACTAGTATTCCATTATTTGGGTGCATCACAACTTGTTTATCTGTTCACTGTTTAATGGATATTTACACTATTTCCAATTTGGGGTAGTTATGAATATAAAACCGCTATAAAGATAAACGTGTAGGATATTGTGTGAATAAAAGGCAGTCTAAAGGGTAAATACTTAGCTCTGTTCTGGTTCAATTGTGTTTTGTAAATGTATGTTTCACTTTATAGGAAACTGCCGATCTGTATTTGGGTAGATACACATCACCACGCCTCTCGCCACGGCCCCGTCGTCCTGGTGAGCCCCTGGTGGAGATGCGTGAGCAACTATAAAAGTGAATGAAATGCTAGTTTGTCCGTGGCTTTCAGGAGTCCCATTCCCTCATGCTCTTGTGCTAACCTGAGATCTACCTTTAGGAACTTGTTAAAAATGTAGCTTAGCATTTACCGCCTGTTATGCCATCTGGCATATCTTCCTTCCATGCTCTGCCACAGGTGATCCTGGGCTCACAACCTGTCTTTTCTGGGAAGATTGCAGTCTACTTTATTGCCATACAACACCAACTTTCTGGTGGATTCAAGAACATTTGTGATTTTATAGTCCATTTTCTCCTCTTTGGGCAGAAACAATGCACCTTCCAGTTTTCTCCATCCAAAGTAGGACCTTAGCAAAAATGAGGTTTTCAGTGAGACCAAATTATGATTTCTGATGCCCTTAAGCACATTTAACAATTTTAGGAGCTACCCAGTGAATGCAAACCCTGGCAGTAATACCTTAAATATTTTAAATGCAAATTCATGTCTTCAGCTTAGAAACCTAAGGAGATGACTTGGAGTTGACTTGGGGTTTTACAGAATATAATAAGTAAGGTAGCAAATAAAAAAGAATTACTACTATGATTATGGTATAGTCACACCACGAAGACAGAACTACACATAAAAATGGAGACATTTCCATATAAATTAGCCCCTAAGACTTGTTTCAAAAAGCCAGTGAGAAAATCCATCCTCTTCTGGGACTTATTGCCTCGTTGTTATCAGTTATGTATGATTCCTTGTTTACTTTTTTCTATTTGTATTGTTTGCCTAATTCAACATCCATGCTCTTCCGGTGAGCTACTGCAAACTCCTTAAGATCCAAGCTCTCTTTTATTAGAATCCTGCCCCTTCCCTCAGTGGAGCCCTTGCTTCCGATTACAATCCACTTTGTACAAATAAGAGGTAGTGGCAAAAATATTATTTGTTACTTAGGTTTTGTTTTATTTTTATTGTTGTTACCTAGGTTTTATTCTTTTATTCTTCTTTCTTAATCACAGAACTCCAGTTTTATTCAGGGTGTAAGTTTCTCCAAATATTCCCATTTATCATATCTTAAATATATTCCAGTCTGTTTAATTGGCTTTTCCGAGGAACTCCGCCATCTTATTCCACATAAGCCTTCCACTCTCATCTTTTGTCATTCCCTGACTCAAGACACCAAAAGGCTTATGGTGCCCTTCCAAGCAATGCTACTTCTAGAGTCCAAGACTTGCCTCAAAAATGCCTCCTTTTCGTTCAGTCTTTTCCTCATTTACTAGCATATTTTGAATGTCAGACCTGAAGGCATTTCCTTCAACAGGCCTTTCCTGGCTCCCTATGGTTTTTGTGTTCACTTCAAATAAGTCCCCTTTGCCATCGCTTCGTAACGTACGTTATGGAATAACATCTGTTCCTTTTATTTACTTCATTCCTTGCCTTCTAAGCTTTGTGAAAGCAGAGATCATCCTATTCAGCATGATTTCTAAAAATGAACAAAACACTTTAACAGACACCTCAACAAAGAAGATATATAAATGGCAAACAAGTATATGAACAGATGCTCAGAATCATATTTAATTCATTAGGAAATTGAAAATTAAGATCACAATGAGATACCTCTAAATACCTATTAGAATGACTTCAATCTAAAACACTGACAAACACCAAATGTTAACAAGGATATGGAGCACAGAAAGTTCCCATTTATTGCTGGAGGGAATGGTACAACCACTTTGAAGACAGTTTGACAGTTTCTTACAAAGCTAAATGTACTGTTACCATATGATCCAGCAATCATATCTCCTTATAGTTACCCAGTGTGATACACATGTATGTTCAGAAAAATTTCATTTATAGCAGCTTTGTTTATTCATAATTTCACCAAATGGGAAGCAACCCAGATGTTGTTCAATAGGTGAATGGATAAAAAAAACTGTTATATGCATACAATAGAATAGTTATTATTCAGTGGTAAAAAGAAATGAGCTACCAAGCCACAAAAAGACATAGAGGAAACTTAAACACCTATTGCTAAGTGGGGGGGAAAAAGTCTGAAAAGTCTCCATATGGTTTGATTTCAACTATGACATTCTGGAAAAGGCAAAACTATAAAAACAGTAAAAATGTATCTGGGAAAGGAGGAGGAAGGGAGGAAGGAATAGGTGAAGCAGGGAGGATTTTTAGAGCATTGAAACTGTTCTGTATGATGCTATAATGATGAATACATGACATTATACATTTGTCAAAACCCATAGAATGTATAGCACCAGGGGTGAAGCCCTTATGTAAACTATGGACCTTAGTTACTAACAATATATCAATATTGGTTCAATTATAACAAATGTACTACACTAATGCAGGATATTAATAATAGGGGAAACTGAGGGGGCTTTATGGGAACTGTGTACTTTCTACTTAATTTTTCTGTAAATCTAAAACTGCTTTAAAAATAAAGGGTATTATTTTTTTAAATCAATGCACAGCAATTTACAGAATATCCTGTATATTAAAATATTCTTCTTGAGGCCATAAAAATGTCTTAAAAATGAACAATGGCTTAGATTTGAAGAAAACTATGTAATGTATTCTAGAGACATAGATTCCTGGGACTGTCTGCAGCATGAAGATGTGAATGCTGGGGTCAGCCATGGATCATGAGGGAAGACAAGATCATGGTTAAAGCCATGTCTGCTGCCAAGACACAGTCCTGCTTTTTGTGAAATTTTATTTTCCATACCCATTAGTCAGAATGAGATGGATTATGAGAGACAGAAAATCAAACAGCTGGTTCGCTGGACTCCTCATGACTACAGTTGCAAAGCCTTTCTTAATCAATTCTCATTGAACTCTAAAAATAATCTTTGGACATATGTAGGTAGCATAGATATTATTAATACCATTTTTCAGATGAACAGGCTGGGGCTCAAAAATGTTGAAGTTGCAGTAAGACTTAAGTTAGGAGTCTAGTCTCCATGCCCTCCAACTGATTCATTTCTGTCCTGTTAGTAATTCAGCATATTTAAATCTATGTATCTCTTTCTCTCTCCTGCCAGCTATGATAATTTTGGCAAATAATTACTATTAACAAAACTTAAAATGTTAGAAAATTTTGTATTTTATTATTTATGAAGGGATAGTGGGTTTTAATATTTTTGCACCTTATTTGGTACATAATTTATTTTCCTGTCTATGCTTTTCCCTCAGTGTGTAATGAGAGCTCTTCTTTTCAAGGTCCTCCTCTTTTTCTTCTGACTCTTTCTTCTTCCTACTTTGCAGTGTATCTAAATCATGGCATTGTATTTTCAAGGATGATTGACTTATATCTATACTCAGGGTTGTTTGATTACATAGCTTCTTTGTCCACATCAATTTCCTTTATTTATGTTACACAAATTTTCATATAATTTCAATCTTAAAACATTTGGCAACAAGTGAAAACAAATTTTATACTGACTTATTTTAGAGCTGATATAAGACTTTCCAAATAGTGAACAAGTTCCTGACTCAGGTAGATTTTTGGAGCATCAACATAGTGGTATGAGAAATATTAGGAGAGAGTCTAAAAACTAAACAGGGATTAACTGGCATTGGTAAATGCCTCACATGTACAGCAGTGGCATTGAAAATTTCACAAATGTAGACTTCTGATGGCTCAAATTTTTTTTTCAAATATATCCTCCAGAGAAATTGGAAATCAAGTTCACTTGATAAATGCATCTTTACAATATATTTATAGGGCTGCTGTTTTAAACCACTTAGGTATACAAGCCATTCATATTTGTAATGCAAGCTTTAATTATAGGTTGAGCTAAACTGTAAGATCTATGCAGAATATAAAATTACACTAATGTGATCACTATTTTCATGTTAATTGTTAAAATTATTTTATACCAGAGATTTGTTGTATTTAACAGGACTGAAATTAGAGTATACCAATTAAGTATATTACCCAGTAATTAAATTGAACTGATAATTGAATTACTATGTTTATTGCTTTAGGGAAATACTTTGTAAAAACCAAGATAATATTTTACCTTGGAAGTATAGCAATGCATAGCATGCACCCTTGTTGTGCATGGTCTGGAAATCACGCCTCCTAGTCCTTATAGTTACCTGCTCCCATATTTGTGCATGATGGTTCTCTTGTGTATTCCACTATGAGTTAAATTAAGTAGTACACATTCTTACAATCATTACTGAAAGAATGAAAATCTAAAGCTCCACTCAGCTAACTCCCAGTCCCTTTGCCTCTCATATTAACTCTTCTCTCTGCAACCAGTGGCCTCAGTACAGAGAAAAAGCAGGAGTCCTGGATATTCCAGACTTCTACCACCAGCCCTAGATTGACTACCAAAATTGTGATCCCCAGGAATGAAATTCCCTACTCTTTCAGTTACTCATCCAATCAATAAATACTTACTGCGCATCTATTATGTGTAAGACACTGATATGAACACAGGGATAAACCAGTATTTAAAACTGAATCTCTGTCTTCTGGAGCCTACATATTAGTTGGAAAGAAGATGGAAAGAAAAAGGCAAATAAATTTAAGTTATGGCATGAAGTAATGAAGTGTTATGAGCTATGAAAGGAAATACAGAAGCCTAAGAGTTAGGTTGGTCAAGGATGGCATCACTGATGGAGTGACATTGGTTAAAGAAAGAGGGAGAGAATGTTATGTAGCTTTCTGGGAAAAGTGCAGAAGTCAGACAAAAGAACATGAACAGTGACCCTAAAGAGAAAGACGTATCCTTCGTAAGCAAAAAGAAGAACAAGAATGCCTACAAAACTAGGGAAGAGTAAATGAGTAGAGTAATGAAATCATTACAACATAAGTGAGATGATAGATCATTAGGGCCTTGATGACAAGAGTCAAAATGCTGGGTTATTTGGATCAAATTTTGAAAATCCACTAAAAGTCTTCATTATAGAAGGGAAAGAATGTCTTTATCACTATAGATATCTTCTACAGATATCCATGTTTGCTTAAATTAGAAAGTTATTTGACTGATACGGAAATGAAAGTTTGGAAATATTTAGTGGTTAAGGATTCAGCCACATAGAATGGTGTTAATATGGGTACACTAAGCCAGAGAAACTTTATTCTTGAAAAGAATATATAAAATAAGAAAGTGTATGGCTGAAGAGCACAGGGATAAAGAAAATTCAGAATTGGAGCAGCCATTAAGAGCTAGAGAATTGGATGAATTGGGCAGCAATTGTTAGTTAAGTAAATGGGAATACAATTATGGAATAGGACAGCTGCAGAAAATAGGCCAGGGAAAGGCAGATTTATTGATTTGTCTTTATGCTTAACAATCTCAGAAGATAACTGTGGTAAATCGAATGCTTCTCTATTCCATTTTTCCATCTTTAAGATAGAAATTAAGCCTAGTTAAAGTATCCTAAGGTTAGAAAACTTTATTAGGTCCTAGAGACCATTTGATCCACTGATTCTTGGCCATTAAATATATTAGATTCATCAGGGAAAATTTTCAAAAATACTGATGCCTGTGCCCAAGACCCACATCTATTAAATCAGAATCTCTGGGATGAATGGTCCTGACATTTTTATATTTGATAAGCTTCCCAGCTGATGCTCTTTTGCCAGCAGATTCAGAGCTACTGATCTATTTCTTATCTGTCTCTTCCAGCTCCATATTCCAAAGGTTCTCATGGAAATGACCACCAATTGGTTATTTTTAGTTCATTCTTATATTGAAGCAACAGTTGCTTCATTGTGAGTTCTATCCTTTACCTATTTTTCTCTCCTATGAAGTTATACAGAACAGTCTGCTCTGTCTTCCATACGGCAGTTCTTGATATTTGAGATGCTCCCAAACCCATCTTCTCCAGTATGTTATTCTTAGTCACCACAATTATTCTATCTAAGGCATTGTTTTTAGACTCCTCTTCCTCATTTCCAATTCTCAATATGCATTGCTGAAAATATTCTTCTGATAAAGTAACTAAAACATGCATTGGTTTATTTTGCAGTCGCATCAGGCTGTCTTCTAATATTTAGTTTGTTCTCAGCTTAAAATGCCATCAATGTTTGTCTTCATAAGAACTGTTGTTAATCTACTTCTTTTCCACACTGTCCTATAGATGTCAAGATTCTTCTTCATTTAAAATAAGCATATTTAAATCAAACACCATTCTGAAAAATGTCACCCAAATTTGTATCTAAGGGAACATACACCTCTAGGGAGTCATTATATGGGAGATATAAAAATGATGAAGAAGTATATCTTAAATAACTAGATTGTCATATCCGAAACTGAATTTGTGAACAGTGAGGTAATATCTGGAGTCTGGCACCTCTGCTGCCCAGGGCACAGAAATCTGGAAACTCAGCACTGCTCCCAACCTCCCAGAAGAGAACATGCTGGATGAGCTACAGAATCACAAGGAGTGTGAGCTCGCATGACAGGAAGAACTCCTGGGTTCCCCAGACACAAATGAAGTTACCATTCATTCCCATGCTCTTTTCTAGGAACCTGAGAAATGATGCTGGATACATATGAAAAAATTAAGGATAGGGTTAGGGGAGACTAGGAAGAACTGACCTTGGGGTATAGAAGCTGAGGATGTTTTTTTTCTTAAAGCATCACCTTGCCTATGAATTACATTTCCCCAAGTTACTATTACTGTGTTGCCAGTTATGAACTACAAAAGTTATTGCTGGGAAATTTGGAGGGTGGAAGGGAATCAGCAAACATTTTGTTGTCCAATCACTGTTGTTCATAGACTGATTCATCTTCACATCATGATGTGTCTTTACTCTTCCCTGGATCCCCATACCATCTAGGTCAGAAGCAACACAATTTTAATTATATCATTATATTTTATATTTCTATATATTTTTTAAAATTATATCTTTAGAGACCTTAACTCCAAATATAATTATAATCTGAGGTAGTGATGTTAAACCTTCAATATATGAATTCGTGGGCAGATATAGTTCAGCTAATAACACTAATGATTGGTCTTTTCCCATCCCTGAATCCAAAGGTTCTTTTTTTTCTTTTTGTTTTATTAAGGTATCATTGATATAAAATCTTATGCTCAGGTTTCACGTGAGCAACATTGTGGTTACTACATTGTCCCTATTATTAAGTCCCCCCCACATACCCCATTACAGTCACTGTCCATCAGCAGAGTAATGCTATAGAGGCACTATTTGTCTTATTTGTGCTATACTGCCTTTCCTGTGCCCCCTACATTATGTGTGCTAATCATAATGCCCCTTAATTCTCTTATCCTTCCCTTCCAACCCATCCTCCCCAGTCCCTTTCCCTTTGGTAACTGTTAGTCCATTCTTGGGTTCTGTGATTCTGCTGCTGTTTAGTTCCTTCAGTTTTTGCTTTGTTATACTCCACAGATGAGTGAAATCATTTGGTACTTGTCTTTCTCTGCCTGGCTTATTTCACTGAGCATAATACCCTCTAGCTCCATCCATGTTGTTGCAAATAGTAGGATTTGTTTTCTTCTTATGGCTGAATAATATTCCATTGCCCAGACACAAAGACTCTTAGACCAGAAAACTCTAAACTAGGGCATAGAGACAGGACTTCCTAGAGTGACAATTCAGAGAAAATATAATACTTTCCCAGGTCTATAGTGACCTACTAGGCAAAAGGATCACATCTCCTTAAAACTAACTCAATCAAAGCATAACATATAGTCAATTGAAGAGAGATTACAGAATAAAACACCTCTGGGAAAATAATGAAACTTTAAACTACATTAGTACAAAATTTTACCTGAGGAACTATACAGAACATAATTTTTCTTTTTGCCAAGCTGTGTTTGACCGCTTGGATGCTGTCTTTCTGCCAGCCCATCTTAATCTCTGCCTTCTCACACCTTGTCAAATATGCATATCTGTGGCCACAACTTACCCATCTTCTCTGTTTGGACTGGCCACTTAACATTCCCAGCTCCTGTGTGCCTTAATTTGATTACTGCCTTTACACTTTTGACAGGACCAGTTTATGGCAAAAGTTAGCATCATGCTTCACTGGTCATATTCTCATTTATTTTCCAGGTAAGAATACAGTTCAAAATGATGTGTGAAGAAATGGGCAAGCATAGAAGTAGATGAACATGGGGAGGGTCAAAACCTTAGAGAATTTGTATGCTGCTGTGAAGGCTGAAAATGACGACCACCATGTAATTGCTGAATTAGTTCTGAGGATTAGACAGCATGCAGGTTCAGAATAAGCAATTCATTATCACCCACAATAATGTGACAGCTGTAGCTGTGTTTCTTGATGGGAAGTACAAGGTAATATATGTGTGGAGACAGAGTCAAAGGAGATTTTGCAATTTGAAAAAGAGGGGCCTGGAAACTACAACAAATCTTCAGTGACCAAGTAAATGAACCAACATGGTGCATGGGAAGCAAGGAAATTCTACTCATGAGCAATTGCTACCATTTATTGAGACCTAAATGTGGCACACCTAACAGTGTTAAGTACTGTGCCGAACACTATAATGCATGACCACATTTAATGTAATTCTTAAAAAAGACCATATGAGGTAGATTCTAGATCAAGAATCTGACTCAATGCTGGAATCACACAGCTAGGATATAGGGGAACTGGAATTGAAATTCATTTTTTTTTGTTGTTCCAGTAGCTTAGCATTTAAACCACAATGTTATACTCTTTCTTAACATTGTAAAGCCTTGGAACCATTAAGAAAAGCCATGGACAACTTCTGTGGTCTCTTTCCAGATCTACAGTGAGAGAAAAAAGTATATTGCAAGCAGTAAAGTATTTTAGGATTTTAGAACATAACATACCAAGGCAATAAACTCTGGGGTCAGACTTTTTGGTCCAAAACCCATCACCTCCAACAATAAGCCACATGATTTGAGGCAAGTTTAATTAATTTTTTTGAGTTTCTATTTTTCCAGTCTGTAGAATGAACAGTATCAAATTCTGAGGTGTACAGTGACTATTAAATCAATAACTTTTCTTGAAAGTTTTCAACCTGTATAAACATCATGGTACATAGTAAACATAATTGTTTGTAAACCATTTATTCATGATAGGAAAGATGCACAGACAGAGCACAGAGGATTTTTAAGGCAGTGAAAATACTCTGTATTATATAAAGATGGATATAAGTCATTACACTTTTGTCCAAACCCATTAGATACGCACCACCAAGAGTGAACCCTAAGGTAAGCGATTGACTTTAGGTGAGTATGTTTCAATGTAGGTTCAGCCTTGATAAAAAGATGTATTGCTCTGGCAAGTGATGCTGACAATGGAAGAGACTGTGGAGGAGTGAAGACATGAGGTAAATGCCAAGTCTCAGTACCTCCCTCTCAATTTTGTTGTAAATCTAAAACAACTCTAAAAATACCTACGCTGTTAAAAAAGAAATAGCAACTATTTGGGGGTGGGGGACCATTTTGTTGATAGGAGAAGGTACAGGAGAAGATCATTCAAAGAGACAACATATTCAAGGGAATTTTGGGTTTTGCTTTTGGTTATTTTACCTACAATGAAGATACGAGAAGAAAGTGAGGATCAGAAGCTTTTTGACAATGTGATAAAGTGAGCCCTCCCACCCCTTATTTTCAGGGCCAAGCAAGATGACATCAATTGTCAAAGAAAAGGTTGTTTTGGAAAGAAAGAGGTTCAATTTGGAAAAAGGGGCAACTTTCCTTCTGAAGCAGGAAAGTGTTCAGAGATATGAAGTGTTGGAAGGCAATAACAGAGTTACAGTTTACAAATGACCTAACTGTTTTAGGAAAATAGGATAAATGGGGTAGTCAGCTGGGTGTGAAGAATTGCTCTGAAATAGCCTTTGAAATGAAAGGATTTGCTATTTGCAGTGAAAAACAATTTGTTGCTAGCAGGAACATAACTTCCAGGTAGCTTTAGGATTTTTATTGTGAGTCTCCTAGAAGTTGAACTGATTGTATCACACACAGAAGTAACAGCTCAAGAAAAAGATAACCCATCTATAAAAACCCACTCTCCTGAGTAATCATCCCATCTGTCAACCAGTTGCAGCTTTACATTTACCAATCCACTATTGTAGATATCTTCTAAGTTGTTTTTCTATGTTTCCTTTTACTTTGATATTTCAAAATTACAGAGAAGTTGCACAAATAAGATAATACACACTCATATAATGTAATTCTGTATCTTCATATACATATGTAATTTCTTAATCTCCCCAATTTTCAGGCCAATAACAATGGGTAGAAAGGACATTACATAATGATAAAGGGATCAGTCCAACAAGAGGATGTAGTGATTATATATGCACCAGATTCAAGATGGTGGCATGAGAGGTGAGACAAAGAACTCCTCCCAAAACCACATATAATACAAAAATACAGTTAACACAGCTAATCCTAAAAGAGAAACTGGAAAGAAGGCTCTGCAAGACTACATACACCTGAAGAAAAGAGCAGACCTCATGAAACAGGGTAACTTACCAAAGCCTTGATCCAATGGGACCCAAGCCCTTCCCCAACCCCAGCTCACCAGCGGGAGGAAGAGAAATGGAGCAGGGAGGGGGTGGAAGTCTAGGACTGATGAACACCCAGCCCTAGAGATCTGCTTTGGGTACACAAGCCTACATTGCATGGTGCCCTACAAATTAGTGGCATTGGAAAGCTAAGACAGGCAGAATACTTAGAAAGACTGAGATTCCAGCCATTTGTGGAGGACAGGGATCCACATCCAGTTGCTCTGGGACAAACGAAAGGCAGGCAGCCTGAGAGGCTTCCTAGCAGCAAGAGGGCTGCTGAAGGGGAGGTATTTGCACAGAGCTTGCTGTAGAGGAGAAGGGATAGATGGGAAAGATTGTCCGGGCATGCTCTGCCCACCAGGTAGGGAATGTTCAGGAGCTTCAGGAGCTCCGTTCCTGACTGGCTACTCAGCTCTGAGGCCCCCCACTGTGATACACAGTCTGCTGTGCATTCCTCCTTGCCTGCATGCACCGGCTCACAAACCAGCAGTCCCTACACTTGTGTCAGGCCAGCCAAAGGGAGGCCCCACCTACTGTAGCTACAGATGCAAAGTACTGATGCAAAGTACTGAGGCTTACACCTGTGGCTCAGCACACTGGCTCTGACAGTGGTGACAGGTACTGTAGCTGGAAGCAGGAAAGAGTTCTTTCCACCACCTGGGCCCTGCAACCCCCAACATCATTCCAGAAGCTGAGCAGCTCCAGAGACAGAGCTTCTGGGCATTAGAGGGCACCACATAAAAATACAAAACATCAAAGGAACCTGGTTCAGACAAAATTTCACAAACACCAGAAAAAGGGCCAAATGATACTGAACTCACCAATCTTACTGAAAGAGAATTCAAAACAAAAATCATAAGCATGCTCATGGAGGTACAGAAAAATATTTAAGAACTCAGGGACAAATTTAGGATGGAGAGTCAATCATTAAGAAATTGCATATCTGAAATGAAACATACAATGGAGGGATTTAAAAGCAGATTAGGTGTAGTAGAAGAGACGGTAAATGTAATAGAAGTTAGAGAAGAGGAATACAAAGAAGCTGAGGCATAGAGAGAAAAAAGAATCTCTAAGAATGAAATAATATTGAGAGAACTGTGTGACCAAACCAAATGGAACAATATTTATGTTATAGGGATACCAGAGAAAAAGAGAGAAAAAGGGATAGGAAGTGAAACTGAGGAGGTAATTGCTGAAAACTTCCCCAATCTGAGGAAAGAGGTAGTCTCTCAGGCCATGGAGGTGCACAGATCTCCCAACACAAGAGACCCAAGGAAGACAACACCAAGACATTATAATAATTAAACTATCAAAGGTCAAGGATAAGGACAGACTTTTTTGGGGTTTTTTGGTGTCATTAATCTACAATTACAAAAATACATTACGTTTACTAGGTTCCACCCTTCACCAAGTCCCTCCAAATAGCCCTTCACGTCACTGTACATCTGCATAGTAAGATGCTGTAAAATCACTACTTGTCTTCTCTGTGTTGCGCAGACCTCCCCGTGTCCCCCATGCACTATACATGCTAATTGTAATGCCATCTTATTTTTTCCCCACCCTTATCCCTCCCTTCTCACCCATCGTCCCCAGTCCCTTTCCCATTGGTAACTCTTAGTCCATTCTTGGCTTCTGTGATTCTGCTGCTGTTCTGTTCCTTCAGTTTTCCTTTGTCCTTATACTCCACATATGAGTGAAATCATTTGGTACTTGTCCTTCTCCACCTGGTTTATTTCACTGAGCATAATACCCTCTAGCTCCATCCATGTTGTTGCGAATGGTAGGATCTGTCTTTTTCTTATGGGAGCATAATATTCCATTGTGTATATGTACCACATCTTCTTTATCCATTCATCTACTGATGGACATTTAGGTTGCTTCCATATCTTGCCTATTGTAAATAGTGCAGTGATAAACATAGGGGTGCATCTGCCTTTTTCAAACTGAGTGTTGCATTCTTAGGGTAAATTTCTAGGAGTGGAATTCCTGGGTCAAATGGTATTTCTATTTTGAGCATTCTAAGGAACCTCCATACTGCTTTCCACAATGGTTGAACTAGTTTACATTACCACCAGCAGTGTAGGAGGGTTCCCCTTTCTCCACAACCTCGCCAACATTTGTTGTTGTTTGTCCTTTCAATGATGGCAATCCTTACTGGTGTGAGGTGATATCTTATTGTGGTTTTAATTTGCATTTCACTGATGATTAGCGATGTGGAGCATCTTTTCATGTGTCTGTTGGACATCTGGATTTCTTCTTTAGAGAACTGTCTCTTCAGCTCCTCTGCCCATTTTTTAATTGGATTATTTGTTTTTTCGTTTGTTGAGGCATGTGAGCTCTTTATATATTTTGGATGTCAATCCTTTATCAGATCTGTCATTTATGAATATGTTCTCCCATACTGTAGGATACATTTTTGTTCTATTGATGGTGTCCTTTGCTGTACAGAAGCTTTTTAGCTTGATGTAGTCCCACTTGTTCATTTTTGCCTTTGTTTCCCTTGCCCAGGGAGATATGTTCATGAAGAAGTCACTCATGTTTATGTCCATGAGATTTTTGCCTATGTTTTTTTCTAAGAGTTTAATGGTTTCATGACTTACATTCGGCTTTGATCCATTTGGAGTTTACTTTTGTGTATGGGGTTAGACAGTGATCCAGTTTCATTCTCTTACATGTAGCTGCCCAGTTTTGCCAGCACTATCTGTTGAAGAGACTATCATTTCCCCATTGAAAGTCCATGGCTCCCTTATCATATATGAATTGGCCATATATGTTTGGGTTAATGTCTGGAGTCTCTATTCTGTTCCACAGGTCTGTGGCTCTGTTCTTATGCCAGTACCAAATTGTCTTGATTACTGTGGCTTTGTAGTAGAGCTTGAAGTTAGGAGCGAGATCCCCCCCAACTTTATTCTTCCTTCTCAGGATTGCATTGGCTATTTGGGGTCTTTGACGGTTCCATATGAATTTTTGAACTATTTGTTGAAGTTCATTGAAGAACGCTGTTGGTAATTTGATAGGGATTGCATCAAATCTGTATATTGCTTTGGGCAGGATGGCCATTTTGACGATATTAATTCTTCCTAGCCAGGAGCATGGGATGAGTTTCCATTTGTTAGTGACCTCTTTAATTTCTCTTAAGAGTGTCTTGTAGTTTTCAGGGTATAGGTCTTTCACTTTCTTGGTTAGGTTTATTCCTAGGTATTTTATTCTTTTTGATGCTATTGTGAATGGAATTGTTTTCCTGATTTCTCTTTCTATTAGTTCATTGTTAGCATATAGGATAGCTACAGATTTCTGTGTGTTAATTTTGTATCCTGCAACTTTGCTGAATTCCGATATTGGTTCTAGTAATTTTGCAGTCGACTCTTTAGGGTTTTTTATGTACAATATCATGTCATCTGCAAATAGTGACAGTTTGACTTCTTCTTTACCAATCTGGATTCCTTGTATTTCTTTGTTTTGTCTGATTGCCGCGGCTAGGGCCTCCATTACCACGTTGAATAACAGTGGGGAGACTGGGCATCCCTGTCTTGTTCCCGATCTCAGAGGAAAAGCTTTCAGCCTCTCGCTGTTTAGTATGATGTTGGCTGTGGGTTTATCATATATGGCCTTTATTATGTTGAGGTACTTGCCCTCTATGTGCATTTTGTTGAGAGTTTTTATCATGAATGGATGTTGAATTTTGTCAAATGCTTTTTCAGCATCTATGGAGATGATCATGTGGTTTCTATCTTTCTTTATGTTGATGTGGTGGATGATGTTGATGGATTTTCAAATGTTGTAACATCCTTGCATCCCTGGGATAAATCCCACTTGGTCATGGTGTACGATCCTCTTGATGTATTCTTGAATTCGGTTTGCTAATATTTTGTTGAGTATTTTTGCATCTATGTTCATCAGGGATATTGGTCTGTAGTTTTCTTTTTTGGTGGGGTCTTTGCCTGGTTTTGGTATTAGGGTGATATCGGCTTCATAGAATGAGTTTGAGAGTATTCCCTCCTCTTCTATTTTTTGGAAAACTTTAAGGAGAATGGGTATTATGTCTTCCCTGTATGTCTGATAAAATTCCGAGGTGAATCCATCTGGGCCGGGGGTTTTATTCTTTGGTAGTTTTTTGATTACTAATTCAATTTCATTGCTGGTAATTGGTCTGTTTAGATTTTCTGTTTCTTTCTGGGTCAGTCTTGGAAGGTTGCATTTTTCTAGGTAGTTGTCCATTTCTCCTAGGTTTCCCAGCTTGTTAGCATATAGGTTTTCACAGTATTCTCTAATAATTATTTGTATTTCTGTGGGGTCCATTGTGATTTTTCCTTTCTCGTTTCTGATTCTGTTGATGTGTGTTGACTCTCTTTTTCTCTTACTAAGTCTGGCTAGAGGCTTATCTATTTTGTTTTTTTTCTCAAAGAACCAGCTCTTGGTTTCATTGATTTTTTCTATTGTTTTATTCTTCTCAATTTTATTTATTTCTTCTGTGATCATTATTATATCCCTCCATCTGCTGACCTTAGGCCCCAATTGTTCTTCTTTTTCCAGTTTCAATAATTGTGACTTTAGACTATTAATTTGGGATTGTTCTTCCTTCTTTAAATATGCCTGGATTGCTATATAATTTCCTCTTAAGACTGCTTTTGCTGCATCCCACAGAAGTTGGGGCTTTGTGTTGTTGTTGTCATTTGTTTCCATATATTTGTTGATCTCTATTTTAATTTTGTCAGTGATCCATTGTTTATTTAGGAGCATGTTGTTAAGCCTCCATGTGTTTGTGAGCCTTTTTGCTTTCTTTGTACAATTTATTTCTAGTTTCATACCTTTGTGGTCTGAAAAGTTGGTTGGTAGGTTTTCAGTCGTTTGGAATTTACTGAGGTTCTTTTTGTGGCCTAGTATGTAGTATATTCTGGAGAATGTTCCATGTGCACTTGAGAAGAATGTGTATCCTGTTGCTTTTGGATGTAGAGTTCTGTAGATGTCTATTAGGTCCATCTGTTCTAGTGTGTTGTTCAGTGCCTCTGTGTCCTTACTTATTTTCTGTCTGGTGGATCTGTCCTTTCGAGTGAATGGTGTGTTGAAGTCTCCTAAAATGAATGCATTGCATTCTATTTCCTCCTTTAATTCTGTTAGTATTTGTTTCACATATATTGGTGCTCTTGTATTGGTTCATATATGTTTATCATGGTTATATCCTCTTGTTGGACTGAGCACTTTATCATTATGTAATGTCCTTCTTTATCTCTTGTTACTTTCTTTATTTTGAGGTCTATTTTGTCTGATACTAGTATTGCAACACCTGCTTTTTTCTCTCTGTTGTTTGCATGAAATATCTTTCTCCAACCCTTGACTTTTAATCTGTGCATGTCTTTGGGTTTGAGGTCAGTCTCTTGTAAGCAGCATATAGATGGGTCTTGCTTTTTTATCCACTGTATTACTCTGTGTCTTTTGATTGGTGCATTAAGTCCATTTACATTTAGGGTGATTACTGAAAGATATGTACTTATTGCCATTGCAGGCTTTAGATTTGTGGTTCCCAAAGGTTCAAGGTTAGCTTGTTTACTACCTTACTGTCTGACCTCACTCGCTTATTGAGCTGTTATAAACACAGTCTGATGATTATTTCCTTCCCTTCTTTTTCCTCTTCCTCCATTCTTCATATGTTGGGTGTTTTCTGTGCTCTTTTTAGTACTGCTCCCATCTAGAGCAGTCCCTCTAAGATACCCTGTAGAGGTGGTTTGTGGGAGGCAAATTCCCTCAACTTTTGCTGGTCTGGAAATTGTTTAATCCCTCCTTCATATTTAAATGATAATTCTGCTGGATACAGTATCCTTTGTTCAAAGCCCTTCTGTTTCGTTGCATTAAATATATCATGCCATTCTCTTCTGGCCTGTAAGGTTTCTGTTGAGAAGTGTGATGATAGCCTGATGGTTTTCCCTTTGTAGGTGACCTTTTTACTATGTCTGTCTGCCTTTATTACTCTGTCCCTGTCCTTTATCTTTGCCATTTTAATTATTATCTGTCTTGGTGTTGACCTCTTTGGATCCCATCTCTTGGGAGTTCTGTGTGCCTCCATAGTCTGAGCAACTATTTCCTCCCCCAGTTTGGGGAAGTTCTCAGCAATTATTTCTTCAAAGGCACTTTCTATCCCTTTTTCCTCTCTCTTCTTCCTCTGGTACCCCTATAATGTGGATATTGTTCCTTTTGGATTGGTCAAACAGTTCTCTTAATATTGTTTCATTCCTGGAGATCCTTTTATCTCTCTCTGCATCAGCTTCTATGTGCTCCAGTTCTCTGGTTTCTATTCCATCAATGACCTCTTGCATCTTATCCATTCTGCTTATAAATCCTTTCAGAGTTTGTTTCACTTCTGTAATCTCCCCCTGGACATCTGTGATCTCCCTCCAGATGTCTGTGATCTCCCTCTGGTCTTCATCCTTTAGCTCTTGCATATTTCTCTGCAGCTCTGTCAGCATGTTTATGATTTTTATTTTGAATTCTTCTTCAGGTAGACTGGTTAGGTCTGCCTCTGCAGATCCTTTCTCAGGTGTAACTATCTTTGTCTGGACCAGATTTTTTGGCCTTTTCATGGTGATTGCAGTGGCTGTAGGCAGGTTGCGGTTGTGTCAGCTGGGAGAAGAAAGTCCTTTCCTGCTTTCTGGATGCCTTTCCCTTCCTTGCTGCCTGTGATGGCTACCTGCACTCCTGGAGCAGCCACTGGGTTAATCTCCTAAGCTGCTGTGGGTGGGGTATCTGTCAGAGCAGCATGGAGCCCTTCGGGGAGTGGCAGGCACACCAGGTGCACTCCTCCATGCTAGCGGTGACCCTACCAGGCAGCTGTGTGGCAGCAGCGGCCTTTGGGTCTGGCCTGGGCAGCTGTGTGTTAGGCTGGGATTCTGGTTCACTCCTCGGAGTGCACCTGCTCCCTCTGGCTCCACTGCTGATGCGCACGGGGCTTTTCTGTGCAGGCTTCTATGGGGTTCTGGCTTCACTGCCACCAGCGTATGCGAGCCATGCTCAGGCTGTTTGGTCACACTGCTGCGGGCTAGCCCTGAGGCATACGGATCTGCTCTTGGTTCCTTCTAGCTCTTCCACCCCCGGTGCTTGCTCCCACTCTCCTGCTACTGGGCCCATGTGTCAGGGTCCCTGCCAGTTGGAGGAACAACTGGCAGGCTGCCTCGTCCTGTGAGGGGCTACAGAGCTGCACTGCCTCCATTTAGGGCACCTAAGTTTCCCCGGTATTTCCAGCTGCCGGGACAACTTCGTCCAGCTATGGGGTCCCTGTCTCTTTAAAAATTGCAGAAAGCACCCGCTTTTCTTTTGTCTCAAGGGCGCCAGTTGTGGCGACCTGCCCACAGGTTTTGCTTTTCCATTTCTCTAATATCCAGCACCCTGTGCACCTTGTGTCTGCGTTCTGGGTGCAGATTTCTAGAGCTGGTTGTTTAGCAGTCCTGGGCTTTCACTCCCTCCCTGTTCTGACTCCTTTCTTCCCACTGTTTTTGGGGTGGGGTCACCCACAGGTTTTGGGGTGGGGGAACGTTCATGTCCCACCTGGCCATGGCTTGTATCTTACCCCCTTCATGTAATGCTGAGTTCTCACAGATGTAGATGTATCCTGGCTGTTGTACTGCATCCACTGGTGTCACTTTAAGGAATAGTTGTATTTATTGTATTTTCATAAATATATATGTTTTGGGGAGGAGATTTCCTCTGAACTACTCATGCCACCATCTTCCTGTGATCCAAGGACAGACTTTTAAAAGCTTCTAGAGAGATAAAAAGGATTACATACAAAGAAAACCCATCAGGCTATCATCAGACTTCTCAAGAGAAACCTTACAGGCAAGAAGGGAGTGGCATGATATATTTAATGCAATGAAGCAAAAGGGCCTCGAACCAAGAACACTCTACCCTGCAAGATTATCATTTAAATTTGAAGGAGGGATTAAAAATTTTTCAGATAAGCAAAATCTGAGAGAAGTTAACTCCCACAAACCTCCTCCAGAGTGTATTTTGGAGGGACTGCTATAGATGGAAGTATTCCTAAGGCTAAATAGCTATCACCAGGGGAAATAAAACCACAGCAAAGAAAGTAGAACAATTAATTACAAAGCAGATGCAAAATAAAATCAACTACCCCCAAAGTCAATCAAGGGATAGACAGAGTATAGAAAAGAAGCGGGCACAGAGAAAATCAGAAGTGAAAAAGAGTAAGTTACAATGGACACCATAAATATACAAAGAATTACTAGAATTTTGTGAAATATCCACCAATAAATTGGACAATCTAGAAGAGATAGACAAATTCCTATAAAAATACAACCTTGAAAGATAGACCTACAAAGAGACAGTAAATCTGAACAGACTAATTACCAGTAATGAAATTGAACTGATAATTTAAAAAACTCCCAACAGACAAAAGCACAGGACAAGGTGTCTATACAGCTGAATTCTACCAGAGATTTAAAGAAGAGCTGTTCTTAGTAAAGTATTACAAAAAGTAGAAGAGGAGAAAATACTTCCAAACTCATTCTATGAGGCCAACATCATTGTAATAGCAAGATACCACAAAAAAGAAAATTATAGATCAATATACCTGATGAACTTTGATGCAAAAATCTCAACAAAATATTAGCAAACTGAATTCAGAATTATACCAAAAGGATCATCTATCACAACCAAGTGGGATTTACTCCGGGGATGCAAGGATGATACAATCTTTATAAACCAATCAATGTGATACAGCACATTGAAAGAATGATAAAAAACATGATCAACAGATGCTATAAAGCATTTGACAAAATTCAACATCCATTTATGACAAGAACTTTCAACAAAATGGGCATAGAGGGGACGTACTTCAATGTAATAAAGACCATATACAACAAAACCAAGGTAATATTATATTCAATGGCAAAAAGCTGAAATCTTTCCCTCTAAGATTAGGAACAGGACAAGCATCCCCACTCTTACCACTATTATTAAGCATAGTCTGCAAGTCCTAGCCATGGCAATCAAACAGGGAAAGAGAAAAAGTTATCCAAATTGGTAAGGATGAAGTAAAGCTGTCACTGCTTTCAGATGACATTATATTTTGCAGAAAGCACCCACTTTTCTTTTGTCTCAAGGGATATAAATCCCTAATGACTACACCAAAAAGCTCTTAGAACTAAAACTGGTTTCAGAAAGGTTTCAGGATACAAAATCAATATACAGAAATCTGTTTCATTCCTATACACTAACGAATAACTAGCAGAAAGAGAAATCAGGAAAACAACTCCATTTACAACTACATAAAAAGAATAAAATACATTTTATTTTATTATAAACCTTACCAAGGAGATGAAAGAGCTGTACTCTGAAAACTGCAAGATACTCATGAGAGAAATTAAGGAAGACACAAATAAATGTAAATCTAATTCATGCTCATGTATAGGAATAATTAATATTGTCAAAATGTCCATCCTGCCCAAAGCAATGTACAAATCCAATGAAATTCCTATCAAAATACCAACAGTATTTTTCAATGAATGAGAGCAAATAATCCTAAAATTCATATGGAACTTCAAAAGACCCCAAACATCTGAGGCAACCTTGAGAAAGAAAGAAGAAAAAGGCTGGAGGAATTACACTTCCTAACTTCAAGTTATACTATAAAGCTCTGGTAATCAAAACAGTATGGTAATTGCATAAAAACAGATCCATAAATCAATGGAACAAAATAGAGAGTCCAGATACACAGCCATGCATATATGGTCAAATAATACATAAAAAAGTAGCCATGAATATACAATGGATAGGTAAAAGACAGTCTCTTCAATAAAAGGTGTTGGGAAAACTGGACAGCTACATGCAAGAGAATGAAACTGGATTACTCTCTCACTCTATATACAAATATAAATTAAAAATGGATCAAAAACTTGAATGTAAGACATGAAACCATAAAATTCTTAGAAGAAAACATAGGCAAACTCTCTTGAAAATATGTATAAGCAAAACTGGACAACTACATTTAAGAGAATGAAACTTAATTACTGCCTAACTCCATACACAAACATAAACTTGACATGGATTAAATACCTAAATATAAGACATGAAAACATACACCTCTGAAAAGAAAACAGGCAAAAATCTTTTGAACATATCATGAGCATTATCTTTGTGGATATGTCTCCCTGGACAAGGGAAACAAAATATGAACAAGTGGGACCACATCAAATTAAAAAGCTTCTGTGTAGCAAAGGATACCATCAGCAGAACAAAAAGGTATCCTACAGTACGTGAGAATATATTCATAAATTATTTATCCAATAAGGGGTTAACATCCAAAACATAGAAGCAACTCATATGCCTCAATACCATAAAAACAACCTGATTAAAAATGGGCAGAGGACCTGAACAGATATTTTTCCAAAGAAGAAATACAGATAGCCAACAGGCAAATGAAAAGATGTTCCACATCACTAATCATCTGGGAATTTCAAGTCAGAACCCCAAGGAGACATCACCACACATCAGTCAGAATGGTCACTATCCAAAAGACAATAAACAAATGCTGGTGAGGATGTGGAGAAAAGTTGACCCTTGTGCACTGTTGGTGGGAATGTCGATTGGCGCTGCCACTGTGGAAAGCAGTATAGAGGTTCCTCAAAAAATTAAAAGTAGGAATATCATATGACCCAGTAACTCCACTTATGGGAATTTACCCAAAGAAAACAAAACCTCTGATTTGAAAAGAAATATGCACCCCTATGTTTATTGCCATATATTTCACAATAGCCATGGTATGAAAGCAACTAAAGTGTCCATCAATAGATAAATGGATAAATAAGGTGGGGTACATACACAGTGGAATGTTCTTCAGCCATAAAAATAAAGGAATCCTGCTGTTTAACAATATGGATGGACCTAGAGGGTATTATGCTGTGGGGAAGTTCAGGTTCCTATGGCCAGGACCCTCACTGAACTTAAACCACCTGATGATGTAACTGGTCTGTTGCTACGCTACCGCTTCCACACCTTTAGGCAATAAGCTATTATATAGAGAGCTCGGCCCAGTGCTCTGGGCGGAGGCAGAGACGCTAGTGCTTGACCTACTCCCAGGAGAACAAGCCGGGTAATAAACCCTTTCACCCCAAAGAAACATTCTACTGTCATTTCTTTGGTCACATTGAATCCATAGTGAACTTGTCCAGGACTGAAACCTGTTGGCAAGACATATGCTAAGTGAAATAAGTCAGGCACAGAAGGACAAGTATGATTTCACTGATATGTGGAATCTAAAAACAAAACAAAACAAATGAGCAAAACCGAAGTAGACTCAGACACTAAGAAGTCACTATTGATTACCACGGAGAAGTTGGGGAGTTGAGGTGGGTGCATGAAATAGATGAAGGGGATAAAGAGGCACAAAATCTCAATCACAATGTAAATTAGTCACTGGGATGAAGTTACAGTGAAGAGAATATAGTCAATAGTTCTGTAACTATTGACAGATAATAACTACACTAGTTGGGGTGAGGATTTAATAATATATATAACTGTTGAATCACTGTGTTGTATAGCTGCAACCAATATAATATTGTGTACCTACCATACTACAATTAAAAGTCCAGCTCCAATTCCATTCCAGCTGTCATGTCTATATTTGTACCTCCTCAACAGTGAGAAAAGTGGCTTCCAGTATTCTCAACGTATTTATTCATTTATGTACACTTAGAAGATTCAAACGAGTTTCAGCTTTTCTAACCCTTTATCACTATGAAAAACAAACTTATTAGTGTGACTCAATATTTTTTTACAATTCCTTTTTAAGATGCAATTGACATACAGTAAAATGCATGCACAGATCTTAAATTTGTAATTCAGTGAGTTTTTAGAGTTAGAATTTTCAAATTTAGAGGTAAGTTACACCTCTGCGGCCCATATCCCTATCAAGATGCAGAATATTTCATAAGGGATAAAGAACACTTGTGTTCTTTTTGGCTTAATCCTGCATAAAAGCAGGATTTTTTCTGTATAGGTTAGTTTTGTCCAAACTAGAATGTTATGTAACTGAAATCAAACAATGTGTATTCAATGTATGACTTATTTTATTCATCATAATGATTCAAATTCCCTGATATTGTTGTATATGTCAGTAGTTCTTTTCTTTATTCCTTCGTAGCATTTCATGGAATGAATATACCATTATTTGTTTGTTCAGTCCCCTTTTAATATACGTTTGTTTGTTGACTAATGTGAATTAAGACACCATGAATATTATATTATTTTTAAGAACAAATTTTATTTTCCTATGTAAATATTTAGAAATGCAATTGTTTGTCCATAAGCTAATGAATATTTAACTTTTAAAGAAATTATCTTTCCCCAAAAGAGTTGTATTATTTTATAACACCATCCATAATCATCTGAAATCTGATTTTAATCATTCTAGTATATTTATAGTAGTATCCTGTGATTTTAATTTATAATTTTATAAAAACTAAAAGTATTAAGCACTTTAATGTGTCATTGGAATTTTTATATCTTCCTTCATGCAGTGTCTGTTCAAGTCCTTCATCCATTTTTTCCCCCAAGTTGTAGAAATACTTTATATTCTGGATTCAAGTCTTTTATGAGATATGACTATTCATTATTCTCTCAAGATCTTTTCCTTGTCTATTATTGATATCTTTTGATAAGAAGCTTTCATTTTGACAGTCTGTTTTATCAATTTTCTTTAATTATTGGTTTCTGTGCCCTTTCCAATAATGATTTGTTAGCCCACAGTAGCAAAAATATTGTTTCTCTTTAGAATCTTAATAGTTTCAACAAATATGTTTAAGAATAATCCATGTCAAATTAATTTCTAGTGTAGTATGTGGTAAGTTGATGGTTTTATTTTTTCCACATATGGATATTCCATTGTTCCAGCACCAATTATTGAAAATAATTTTCTTTCATAAATCAATAGGTTTAATGAGTTTGCCGAGAATCAAATTTCTGTGTCTGTGTGGGTCTGTTTCAGAATCAAAAAACTATTTTGTTTGATTCATTGATTTCACTCTCCTTATGCCATCACATTGTCTTGATTACTGCTGCTCTACATTATATAGTGAAGCCATATATTATGAATCCTCTACCTTTATTATTCCTTTCCAAGTTTTTTTTTGTCTACCCTAAGTTCTTTGCATTTCCATGTAAATTTTTAAATCAATTTGTTGATTTCTGTTACAAAACCTGCTATGGTTATGACTAAGATTATTTTTAGTCCCTAGATTGGTTAGGAGACAGTTGACATCTAAACAATATTCAATATTCCAATCGAAAAACATAGCATGTATCTATTTATTTCTTCTGTATTTTATTTTGATATGTTTTGATAATTATTTGCTAATGATACAGTGTAGCTATCTTAAACATCTCATGTTTATTTTATATTTCTGAAGGTATTATAAGTGGGGTTTTTAATTTAACTTTTAATTATTTCTGCTAGTGATTGAAAATATAATTATTTTTAACCTGTGATGTGTTAAATTAATTTATTGATTCAAGTTGTTTTCTATATTCCTTAGGATTTTTTGCATAATAAATTGTGTCATTTGTGAATGGTGAAATTTTACTTCTTCCTATCTAAACATTAAGCTTTAATTACTTTTTCTTATTCTGTTACACTAGATAAAACTTCTAGTACAATGTTGAACAAAATTGCGAGTACTAACATCCTTACCTTGTTCTATATATTAGTAGGAACACATTCAGTATTTCACCAACATTTTTTTTCTGTTAGCTATAATTCTTCTTTGATTTCCTTTCTTGGGCATAAAACTTCCATTTTCTTCCTAGTTTCCTAAGATGTTTTCTTTCCTTAATCGTTTTTTTAAATCATGATAGGTATTGCATTTTGTGAAATGTTCAATTCTGCATTTATTGAGATGATTTGAGATATGATTTTCACCTTTATTATGTTGATTCAAGTTGTTGTTTTCTATATTCCTTAGGATTTTTTGCATAATAAATTGTGTGGTGATTAACCTTCATTTTCCAGTTTAAGCAAATTGCATTATTTTGCATTCTTACAAACTCCACTTTCTAATGATTAATTACTCTTTTATATATTATTGTATGCTAATTGCTAATATTTTCTTAAGGATGTTTAATCTTTTTCTTAGAGATTTTGGTCCAATTTTTAAATTCATCCCAATTTCTTCTCAAGTTCTGGTATCAGAATTATGCCAGCCACATAAAGCCTAATAAGTGTTTTTTCCTGTGTTTTCCTAAAAATTTATGTACAACTGGTGATATGTTTTCCTTAAGTGTTTGAATTCACGAGTGACACAATCTGAGCTTGGTGTTTTCTTTAAGCTAAGATTTTTAATAATTCAACGTTTAAAAACCTTTTCTGATTTTGTTTTATCTTTCTGTTAAATTTGTTTTAAAAAGAATGTGTCCATTTCATCTTAGTGGTCATATTCATTGACAAAAATTGTTTATCATATTCTTTACACCAAGATCTTAAGATTCTCAGTGGCATCTTCTCCTTCATTCCTGAGTTTGGTCATTTATTTTTCTCTCTTTTTCATTTAGTTTTTCTATAGGTTTGTGACTTTTTATACTTGTTTTTTCAATAAATCCACTTTTGACTTTGATTCTTTTTTCTATTGATCACTTTCTGTTTCACTCATTTCTGCCTTTATAATAATAATTTTCTGCCTTCTACTTGAGTGTAATTTGGTCTTCTTTTACTATATTTTCTTTGGAAAAACTTGCATCATTACTGTTAAATCTTGTTTTTCAATATAACCCCTCAACACTCTAAATTTCCTGTTTAATCACTACTTTAGTTGCATCCCATATATTTCAATGTGTTAAGCCTTCCTTGTTATTCAGTTTGAAATATTTTCTAATTTTCTTTTGACTTTTGGTTTGTCCATCACTGGCCATGCAGAAGTGAGGTGTATATACGATTCAAATATTAGGAAGTTTCTGGATATTTTATTTTGTAGCATTCTATTTAATGATGTTCTAGTCAGAGTACATATTGGTGAACATTCCATATATCCTTGAAAAGAATGTGCATCCTGCCAATTGTTGAGTTTAGCATTTTATAAATGTCTGTTAGGTCAAGGCTTTTATTTAGTAGCATCATTAAGATCCTCTGTACTTACTGTTGTCGAGTTTGCTTTGTCAGTGTCTAAAGCACAATATTAAATTCTGTTTGGATTTGTTTCTCTTGTTCTTTCTCACCTTACTGCTGTCAGTTTGACTTTATATATTTCGCAGCTACTTTTCAGTGTCTACACTTTCAGAGGTATTTGTGTCTTCTGCCGTTTTGACTGGTCATTTTATCTTTATGAAATGCCTTGCTTTATTTCTACTCATATTTGGGTATTAAAGTTTATTATGTCTGACGTTTACATAGGCATGCCAGCTTTTCTTATGCTTAAAACACTTGCGTAGTATATCTCTTTCCGTACTTTTACTTTCAGCTGAAATTGTATTTATATTTAAAATCCATCTCATAGAAAACAATATGTTGAATCTTGGCTTTTCAATCAGCTGGAGAACATCTTTTAAATTTGGAGTTTTAAATACTTTTACATTTAATGGACTGTGAATAAAGGTAGTTTTATGCATTCATCATGATAGTTCTTTTTATTTATTTGTTCCCATATGACCCTTCATCTGCTCTCTTCTTTTTGTGTCTTCTTTTGCATTAACAGAATATTTATGTATTATTTTATTTTTTTATTCCTTTATTAGCTTTTCAAATATACTTCCTTGCATTATTTTTCAAGTAGTTATTTTGAGGATTAAAATATACTTTTTAATTTAGTGTAATCTGCATAGATTTAATATTCTATCATTTCATGTAAAATATGAGAATCTTCTAACAGAATAATTCAATTTACCTCATTCAATTTACTATCCTTTGTGTAATTTTGTTATACATATTGCTTACTTCTTTAGTAATTTTCTTCTCCTTATTTCCACACTTTATTTTGGGATGTGAAAATTGCCACAGAATATGGGAATAAAACATATTGGACCACAGGAAGAGCTCAACTTCTATTCTTTGTCCTTAGTATTCTGTCTGATACTTGAGAGAAGGGTAAGATCTCTTTCTTAGCACTTAGGAAAGATGAAGATTGACAGGACTTAAAAAAGAAAAACCAAGAAACAGAAACATTACCAAAGAAATATATTAGAACTGTTGCCTCATTTTGAGTTTTTAGACTTTAAATTTTAGCAGTATTATTGAGGCTCAGCCGACCTGCCTTGATCCTTTCTCTCTCCATTTCTTTCTGCCTTTCTTCCTTTTTTGCTTCTTTTTTTTCCCCTTCATCTTTTATTCTTTCTTTCCTTATTTTCTTTCATCCACAAACATTCATTGAACTCCTATTTTATCTTTGGAACTTGGGACACAGAGACTTGAACCTAGGATCCTTCATCAATAAAATGGCATGGAGTAAATACCCCACCACATCCTTATGGAGATTAAATTAGAGGGGATAAGTCTGTGTATTGCTAATTTGACCTACATTTAGTGACTTTACCAATCAATAATGTTGACCAAAATTTTTCAACAAATATTAATTCCTCCCCAACCATCAAATATGATAGATTATATGGGACTTAGTTTGTTAAGTAAAATTCTCTAGGCAGCTGTTCTTCCCACTGTGCCTCTCAAGGTCAAGATGTTTTCACAATAGCTGGAAAGATCAAAGCTCTGAAGCAAGTGAGCCTATTCCAGTTTAAACCTTAAAACCCAAGTAGTTTAAAAGTCACAAGTATCATCTTCCACAAATACTGGGATTCCAGATTCTTGGTTAACAAGCGATTTTATTGTTTTATTCCTATTTATTCCTATGCATTCACTACAAATTCCTGTTATCACTCTTTAGGTTTCGCAATGATTCTTAGAAGGATTTCAGTATCTCAAATTTGTAGAACATTGATATACAAAGGCATCTAGCTAAACATACTAAAACAGGCAACCAAGCATGACTTAACATAGAATATTCATTAAACCTGCTGCCAGCAATTCTTTCCCCAACAAAAAATTTCCTTACTATTCTCTACATAATGGATTTTCAGCCCCCACATGAGGCCAGAAATATTTTACACTAATGTTTTCCAGAAGGCTAACAAAACCAATCTGAAAGAAATGCCTAAATACATTTGACTGTGAAACTCAGGCTTTTTCCAGGTTTTAGGGAAATGGTGCATGAGAATCTGGACTTAAAATAAGACTGATCAATATGCTTATTGGGCAAAAAAAAAAAAAGAAAAGGACAAAGAAAAATTTGTAGTTTATTTGCAGTTTGTATTCGTATATACTCTCCTCAGTGGAAAACAACTACTTATGTTGTGTGGGGAAAAATGAGATTAAATAAATCACCCTCAAGATTTTCCTATTTCAAATGTCATTTCCTTCAAATATGTCACTCTGTTTTATTTGTACTCAAGATAGTCAATGTAACCAAAAAATTCTTATGTGGAAGATAAGTCTGATAATCTGAATTTCTTTAATTTTCATAGCTTTGCATTAGCTTCCTAGGTTTGCTGTAACAAAATACTACAACCTGGGTAGCTTAAAACGACAGACATTTATTCTCTCACCTTTGGGAACCTAGAAGTCTGAGATCAAGGTGTTGTCAAGACCACAGTCTCTGGGACTGGTAGAATCCTTCCTTCTCTCTTGTTAGCTTTCGGTGGTGGCCTCCAATTCTTACTATTCCTTAGCTTCTAGCTTTATAATTCCAATCTCCTTTTCATCTTCATATGGCACTCTACCTGTGTGTCTGTATGTCTGTTTTCTTTTCTTATGAAGACACTAGTTATATTAATTAGGGCCCACCCTAACCAAGTATGAACTCACTGTAACAAGACTGCATCTCCAAAAACCCCATTTCTAAATAAAGTCACATTCACAGATACTGGGAGGCTAAGATTTCAACATATCTTTCTGGTGGACACAATTCAACCCACAATATTGTCAACCCAATCTTCTTTGAAATGAATGCCTAATGCTGAGAATCAAATACTCAAAATCTAACCTAATTTTGGATGTAACTCCAAAATTTGGCCAAAATATTGTTTTAGTCACACAAAAACTGGCACATGGATACTTAGAACACCTTTATTTCTAATTGACAAATCTTAGAAGCAACCGAGATGTCCTTCAGTAGGTGAATGGAAATAAACAAACAGTGGTATAGTCCAACAATGGGATATTATTCAACAAAAGAAAAAGAAAGGAGTTATCAAGCCATAAAAATACATGAAGGAAATGTAAATACATACTACTAAGTGAAAGAAGCCAATCTGAAAAGACTACATACTTTGATTCCAATTATATGACATCCTGGAAAAGACAAAACTATGGAGACAGTAAAATAGGTCAGTGATTGCCAGGCATTGTCAGGGGGAAAGAGAAGGATAAATAGATGGAGCATAGGGGATATTTAGGGCAGTGAAAATATTCTGCATGATTCTACAATGATGGATACATGTCATCATACATTCCATGTCATCATACATTCGTCCAGATCCATAGGACAGGCAACACCAAGAGTGAAACCCAAAGTAAATTCCTGACTGCAAGTGATTTGATGTGTCAGTGTAGGTTCATCAGTTGTAACAAATGTACCAATCTGGATGTCCCCATGTGGATAATGGACAAGGTTATTCATGCATGGGGACAAGGTGTAATGAGAAATCTCTGTACTTTCCACTCAATTTTGCTGTGAACCTAAAAATCCTCTAAGAAAAAGGTCTTTAAAAATGTCATTTCATAACATAATTTGAACTGTTTTCCAGTGCATTTCAATATATCCATGGATAATTATATGCCATCCATTAAGACACTTGACTCAGACATGAATATTCAATTTCTGATTTTATCTTCTTGGGATATTGTAATCAGAGAGCCATTCCCTTAGTTCTCTGTTCAAAGGGGCACTTGTGGAAGTTGCTTCCTGAGTTGGCTGACTCACTAATTTCTCTTCACTTAGAAACTATTCCTCCTTTTTCTTCTCCTCAGGATTTTGAATGTAAGGGTTTTGCTCTGCAAAAAGTTCCCTTTGAAATGTGATGAAACTGGAAATATTTTTAAGGCTACGTGCAGCATGAGTCTGCTATCAGAGTTATATTTCTCTAATTTCCTTTAATCAGTGCAAGGAAAAGAAAAGATGGTAGAGTGTTCTCTTGAAGAAATAGTGCTGTGAGATGACAGTCAGTTATCCTGTAAGGTTTTACCCACTTGGAAAATACCGGCTTTTGCCCATTTTCCAAATTTAACCTTCTTGACAGAAATCAGTTAATGGAAACCTCTAATTATATATCTCATCAAATAATTCACACAATGGTCCTGGGAATTTATGGTGAGCTTCACTTTTTTAGTGTGACAGTTCAATATTTCTTCTATTTAGCATGAAATATGTTAAGTATTTAAGTGCTCTTAGGCTTGTTCATCTATGGGGTGCACATGTAAAGATCATCAGTATACTCATTCATGTCTGGTTTACCTGGATAATTATGCGGCATTAGAAGATACAGTTTACTTTTAATGGAGCACCAACAGACAAAACATCGAGGTAGATTTACTACACTAATGCCCTGGAGTGCTCAGCACCAGGCAAGGTCTGATCAGAAAATTTGAGATTAGGAAAAAATATTCTCACTCATTATTGGACTAGACAATGTGGTGAGAATTTTATTTGTATACCAAGCTTATATGATTATTAATATATTGTATGAAACAGAATTACCAGTAAATTTTATAGCTGGGGATTCAAAATGGAGAGATCTGAGAAGACTCATGAAATCTCTTAATTCACCCCACAAGTTTGTTTTTATTTGAGTTTTTGCTTTTTATGATGAAACTACAACCTATGATAAGCAAACATAGAGTGAGTTAGTGCAAAGATGAAAATGGAAATCAGGGCCTTTGATGTGCAGTGCAGGTGCTTTTATTCTATATCATCCTTTTTTTTCTTTTATAAATGCTATATGTACCATTAGCCTGTTCTTTCTCAATTTGTCTTTCTGTTCACATTTTGTGAGTTATTTCAGTGTATTTTGATTGTTATTTTCATTTTGAAATGTATTCCTAATTGTTGGTTTTCATTTTTTTTTTTTGGAATATGAGGTTTTATTATGGGTAATCACCAAAGAACGTGTCTTTGATGGCAAAACAGTAAGTTCCATTATACTCGAAATGTTGATCCTTGTGTTTTGAATTATACGCATGAAAACTCTTCATCGTAGCCATGGCTTGAGTTAAAAACAGTGCTCTTAAATGAGATAAATTGAAAGCATAATAAAAGTATTAAAGTTGCTAAATTTGTGCTGGAGAATTGCCTATTTGTGCCACTAGATTACCTTCTGGATTTACTTATCTTGTGAGTTCAGAGATAGGAAAAGATCCATGTAAGTAAATTACCATCAGATGAATGAGATACAGTCTTAGAATTTGTTTGAGTTTCCACACTTAACAAGACCAGTATTGCTTTGGACTTAATAAGATACAAAAACATGACACATGTTTCTATTTGTTTAACGAAGACGTGATCATGCTGTTTGACCAAATCCAGATGTATTCGTATAGTGTGTGATGACATTCTGAAGTCATCAACTGTACAAAACATTTTGGAAAAAAGAACTAAAGTATCTAAATGTACTTTTCCAAAATCTACTAGGTGCTTATAACCTACTCAGTTATATTTTTATTAGTTAAATAAATCACAAAGTGAAAAATTAGTTCTGGGTAGTTTGGGGAGTAAAAAAACCTCAGGGATTATATATCTTATACAATTATTTAAGGAGCTGCTTGAACACATACACATGTGCATGCACACACACACACACACACACACACACACACACACACACACACATGCACACAATTCTTAAAAAGGGCATAGTGCAGTGAGATAGAGAGGTAGGTTTCCAGAAGTGGACTGTGTGCAAAGGTGCAGAAAGGGTTGTTAGAATAAAGTGATTAGCAGTAACACCTATGTAAGGATTTACAATGGGGAGTGGCAAACTTTTTTTGTATATGATTTGATAGTAAATATTTTAGGCTGTTCAGTCTCTTTGGAAATAATTTTATTCTGCTATTATAAGGTAGAAGCAGTCACAGGTAAGAAATACATCTATTGATTGTGTTTCTTTCTTTTGTTTTATTAAGGTATTATTGATATACATTCTTATGAATGTTTCACATGAAAAACAATGTGGTTACTACATTCATCCATATTATCAAGTCCCCACACATACCCCATTGCAGTCACTGTCCATCAGTGTAGTAAAATACCACAGATTCATTATTTGCCTTCTCTGTGCTACACTATCTTCCCAGTGACCCCCCACACACCATGTGTACTAAACATAATACCCCTCAATCCCCTCTCCCTCCCTCCCCCCACCCTCTCACACCCCTACCCTTTGGTAACCAATAGTTCATTCTTGGAGTCTCTGAGTCTGCTGCCATTTTGTTCCTTCAGTTTTGCTTCATTGTTATACTCCACAAATGAGGGAAATCATTAGGCATTTGTCTTTCTCCACCTGGCTTATTTCACTGAGCATAATGTCCTCCAGCTCCATCTATGCTGTTGCAAATGGTAGGATTTGTTTCTTTCTTATGGCTGAATAGTATTCCATTGTGTATATGTACCACCTCTTCTTTATCCATTCATCTATTGATGGACACTTAGGTTGCTTCTATATCTTGGTTATTGTAAACAGTGCTGCAATAAACATAGGGGTGCATATGTCTTTTTGAATCTGAGAACTTGTATTCTTTGGGTAAGTTCCTAGGAGTGGAATTCCTGGATCAACTGGTATTTCTGTTTTTATTTTTTGAGAAACCTCCATACTGCTTTCCACAATGGTTGAACTAGCTTACATTCCCACCAGCAGTGTAGGAGGGTTCCCCTTTCTCTGCATTCCCACCAGCATTTGTTGTTTTTAGTCTTTTTGATACTGGTCATCCTAACTGGTGTGAGGTGATATCTCATTGTGGTTTTTACTTGCATGTCCTTGATAATTAGTGATGTGGAGCATCTTTTCATGTGTCTGTTGGCCATTTGAATGTCTTCTTTGGAGAATTGTCTCTTCACATCCTCGGCCCATTGTTTTAATAGGGTTATTTGCTTTTTGGGTGTTGAGGCATGTGAGTGAGTTCTTTATATAGTTTGGATGTTTACCCCTTATTGAGTATGTCATTTACAAATATATTGTCCCATACAGTAGGATGCCTTTTTTTTCTGTTGATGGTATCCTTTTCTGTACAGAAGCTTTTTAGTTTGATGAAGTCCCATGTGTTCATTTTTGCTTTTGTTTCCCTTGCTTAAAGAAATGCGTTCAGGAAGAAGTTGCTCATGTTTATATTCAGGAGATATTTGCCTATGCTGTGTTCTAAGAATTTTATGGTTTCATGACTTACATTCAGCTCTTTGATCCATTTAGAGTTTACTTTTGTGTATGGGGATAAAAAATAATCCAGTATCACTCTCTTGCATGTAGTTGTCCAGTTTTGCCAACATCACTTGTTGAAGAGAAAATACATTTCCCCATTGTATATCCATGGCTCCTTTATCATATATTAATTGACCATATATACTTGGGTTAATATCTGTATTCTATTCTGTTCCACTGGTCTATGGGTTTGTTCTTGTGCCAGTACCAAATTGTCTTGATTACTGTGGCTTTGTAGTAGAGCTTGAAGTTGGGGAGCGAGATCCCCCCCACTTTATTCTTCCTTCTCAGGATTGCTTTGGCTATTGGGGTCTTTTGTAGATCCATATGAATTTTAGAACTATTTGTTCCAGTTTGTTGAAGAATGCTGTTGGTATTTTGATAAGGATTGTATTGAATTTGTAGATTGCTTTAGGCAGGATGGCCATTTTGACAATATTAATTCTTCCTATTCATGAGCATGGGATGTGTTTGCATTTACTGGTATCTTCTTTAATTTCTCTCATGAGAGCTTTGTTGTTTTCAGAGTACAGGTCTTTCACTACCTTGGTTTGATTTATTTCTAGGTGTTTTATTCTTTTTGATGGAATTGTGAATGCAATTGTTTTTCTGATTTCTCTTTCTGCTAGTTCATCATTAGTGCATAAGACTGCTACAGATTTCTGTGTATTAATTTTGTATCCTAAAACTTTGCTGAATTCTGATATTAGATCTAGTAATTTTGGAGTGGATTCTGTATGGTTTTTTATGTACGATATCATGTCAACTGCAAACAGGGACAGTTTAACTTCTTCCTTACCAATCTGAATGTCCTTTATTTATTTGTGTTGTCTAATTGCTATGGCGAGGGCCTCCACAACTATGTTGAATAAAAGTAGAGAGACTGGACATCCTTGTCTTGTTACTGATCATAAAGAAAAGGCTTTCAGCTTCCATGCTGTTAAGTATGATGTTGGCTGTGGGTTTGTCATATATGGCCTTTATTATATTAAGTTACTTGCCCTCAATAACCATTTTGTTGAGTGTTTTTATCATATATGGATGTTGACTTTTGTTGAATGCTTTTACAGTATCTGTGGAGATGATCGTGTGATTTTTATCCTTCTTTTTGTTGTTGTGGTGGATGATGTTGATGGATTTTCATATGTTGTACCTTCCTTCTATCTCTGGAATAAATCCTACTTGATCATGATGGATGATCTTTTTGATATATTTTTGAATTTGGTTTGCTAATATGTTCTTGAGTATTTTTGCATCTATGTTCATTAGGGATATTGGTCTGTAATTTTCTTTTTTTCTGGTGTCTTTCTCTGGTTTTGGTATTAGAATAGTGGTGGCCTTATAGAATGAGTTTGAAAGTATTCTCTCTTCTTCTAATTTTTGGAAAACTTTAAGGAAGATGGGTATTAGGTCTTCACTGAATGTTTGATAAAATTCAGCTGTGAAGTCATCTGGTACAGGCATTTTGTTCCTCGGTAGTTTTTTTGATTACCAGTTCAATTTTGTTGCTGGTAATTGGTCTGTTCAGATTTTATGTTTCTTTCTGAGTCAGCCTTGGAAAGCATTTTTCTAGAAACTTGTCCATTTATTCTAGGTTATGCAGTTCATTAGCATACAATTTTTCATAGTATTCTCTAATAATTCTTTGTATTTCTGTGGTGTCCGTAGTGATTTTTCCTTTCTCATTTCTAATTCTGTTTATGTGAATAGAGTCTCTTTTTTTCTTGATAATTCTGGCTCAGGGTTTATGTATTTTGTTTATTTTTTTGAACAACCAGCTCCTGCTTTCATTGATTCTTTCTATTGATTTATTCTTCTCAATTTTATTTATTTCTGTTCTAATTATTATTATGTCCTTCCTTCTACTTACTTTTGGCCTCATGTGTTCTTTGTCCATTTTCATTAATTGTGAGTTTAGACTATTCATATGATATTGCTCTTCTTTCCTGAGGTAGGCCTGTATTCCAGTATACTACCCTTTCAGCATGGCCTTTGCTGTGTCCCACAGATTTTGCAGTGTTTAATTATTGTTGTCATTTGTCTCCATATATTGCTTGATCTCTGTTTTTATTTGTTCATTGACCCATTGGTTATTTAGGAGCATGTTGTTAAGCCTCCACGTGTTTGTGAGGTTTTTCATTTTCTTTGTGTAATTTATTTCTAAATTCATACCTTTGTGGTCTGAGATGCTGGTTGGTACAATTTCAATCTTTTTTAATTTACTGAGGCTCCTTTTGTGGCCTAATATATGATCTATTCTTGTAAATGTTCCATGTGCACTTGAGAAGAATGTGTATTCTGCTGCTTTTGGATGTAGAGTTCTGTAGATGTCTGTTAGGTCCATCTGCTCTAATGTGTTGTTCAGTACCTTTGTGTCCTTACTTATTTTCTATCTGATTGATCTGTCCTTTGGAGTGAGTGGTGTGTTGAAGTCTCCTAGAATGAATGTATTGCATTCTACTTCCCATTTTAATTCTGTTAGTGTTTTTTTCACACATGTAGGTGCTCCTGTGTTGGGTGCATAGATATTTATAATAGTTGTATCTTTTTGTTGGATTGACCCCTTTATCATTAGGTGATGTCCTTCTTTGTCTCTTGTGACTTTCTTCATTTTGAAGTCTATTTTGTCTGATACAAGTACTGCAACTCCTGATTTTTTCTCTCTATTAGTTGCATGAAATGCCTTTTTCCATCCTTTCACTTTTAGTCTGTGTGTATCTTTGGGTTTAAAGTGAGTCTCTTGTAGGCAGCATATAGATGGGTCTTGTTTTTTTATCCATTCATTGACTCTATGTCTTTTAATTGGTGCATTCAGACCATTTATATTTAGGGTGATTATTGATAGGTATGTACTTAATTGCCATTGCAGGCTTTAGATTTGTGGTTACCAAAGGTTCAAGTTTAACCTCCTTACTATCTAAGAGGCTAATTTAAATCACTTAGTATGCTATTACAAACAAAATCTAAAGGTTCTTTATTTCTCCTCCTTTTTCTTCCTCTTCCTTTCTTTATATATTAGGTATCATATTCTGTACTCTCTGTCTATCCTTTGACTGACTTTGGGGTAGTTGATTTAATTTTGCATTTGCTCAGTAATAAATTGTTCTACTTTCTTTACTGTGGTTTTATTACCTCTGGTGACAGCTATTAAACTTTTGGAACACTTCTATCTATAACAGTCCCTCCAAAATATACTGTAGAGATGGATTGTGGGAGATAAATTCTCTCAGCTTATCTGTAAATTGTTTAATCCCTCCTTCAAATGTAACTGATAATTTTGCCAGATAAAGTGTTCTTGATTCAAGTCCCTTCTCTTTCATTTCATTAAATATATCATGCCCCTCCTTTCAGGCCTGTAAGGTTTGTGCTGAGAAGTCTGATTCTAGCCTGATGGGCTTTCCTTTGTAGTTTATCTTATTTCTCACTCTGGCTGCTTTTAATAGTCTGTCCATATCCTTGATCTTTGTCATTTTAATTATTATATGTCTTGGTGTTGTCCTCCTTGGGTTCCTTGTGTTGGGAGATCTGTGCATTTCCATGGCCTGAGAGACTATTTCCTTCCCCATACTGGGGAAGATTTCAGCAATTATCTCCTCAAAGACAGTTTCTATTCCTTTCTCTCTCTTCTTCTTCTTCTTGTACCCCTATAATATAAATGTTGTTCAGTATGGATTGGTCACACAGTTCTCTCAATATTCTTTCATTCTTAGAGATCCTTTTTTTCTCTCTGTGCCTCAGCTTCTTTGTATTCCTTTTCTCTAATTTCTGTTTCATTTATTGTCTCCTCCACCCTGTCTAATCTGCTTTTATAACCTTCTATTGTACGTTTTATTTCTGATACTGTGTTCCATACTGATTGAATCTCTAATCAGAATTCATTCTCAAGTCCTTGAATATTTTTCTGTGTCTCCATAAGCATGTTTATGATTTTTATTTTGAAATCTCTTTCAGGAAGATTCATGAGATTGGTTTCATTTGACTCTTTTTCTGGTGTATGCAGGATTTTGCTTTGAACCAGGTTCCTTTGATGTTTAGCATTTGTATGTGTTGCCCTCTAGTGCCCAGAAGCTCTTCTCTCTGGAGCTGCTCAGCCCCTGGAGCAATGTTGGGGGCCACAGGGGAGTGGTGCTGGTGCATGGGGGGAGGAAAGAGCTGTTTCCTGCTTCCCAGCTGCTGTGCCTTTCTCCACTGCACTGCCAGAACCAGTGGGCTGAGCACACTGGTATAAGCCTCTATGCTTTGCATTTGTAGCTGCTGTAGGTGGGGCTTCCCTCTGGCTGGCCTGATTCCAGGGCAGGGTTTGCTGGTTTGTGAGCCTGGTGTAGGCTGACCAGGTGGAAGGTGCAGCAGGCTGCATATCACAGAGTGGGGCCTTGGAGCTGCATTACCAGCCAGAGGCCTGGAGTACCTGAGGATCATTAAAGTTCCCAACCTGCTGGGCAGAGTGCACCCAGACAATTTTGTCTACCTGTCCTTTCTTCTGAGCAGTAAGCTCTGTGCAATCCTTGCTGCTTTAGCAGTCCACTTGCTGTTAGGAAGTCCCTAAGACTACCCGCCTTTCTTTTGTCCCAGAGCAGCTGGATATGGACACCTGTTTTCCACAAGCAGCTGGAACCTCAGTCTCTCTTGGTGTTCTGCCTGTCTTAGCTTTCCATACCCTCTAATTACCAAAGCACCATGCAATGTAGGTTTGTACTCCCAGAGCAGATCTCCAGAGCTAGGTGTTTAGTAGTCCCAGGCCTCCACTCCCTCCCAGCTCTGTTCTTCTGCCAGTGACCTGGGGTTGGGGAAGGGCTTGGGTTCCAACAGGTCATGGCTTTGGTACTTTGGAACTTCTGTTCTGTGAAGTCTGTTCTTTTCTCCAGGTGTATGTAGTCTGATGCAGCCTTCTTTCCTGTTGATCTTTCAGGATTAGTTTTATTAATTATATTTTCATATTATATATGGGTTTAGGAGGAGGCCTCTGTCTCATGTCTCACACCACCATCTTTAATCCTCTTTTGACTTTGTTTCAATAAAACTTTTTTTCATAGAAACACACAACAGGTCAAAATTACACAGACTATAATTTGCTGACCCACCTCTATTTTGTAGAATAGTAGAAATACCAGAAGACTTAAAGTCAGAAAATGTGGTTTCAAGTTATCCTATTTTGTCATTTTTTAACTTTGGCAAAGCATGTTATCTTTCTAACCTGTCACCTTAGCTCAAAGCAATTAAATCAGTAGGAAGCACGATTGTCATAAAGATAAAAAGGAAGAATATTGACAAACTGGTAAACAGACACCATAAGACACAAAGTTTTTAAAAACTTAACCCATCACAACCCTTTTGCCTTACTCGACAGCTGTCATGACAGTGAATAGAAAGAATCAATTCACAAAGGAAAAATGATGGGAGAAATGATATCAGAGACATCAACAACATTTTTTCATTTGGAAAGCCAAGATATGAATAGCAACTGCTTTGTTAGAGTTAAGAAAGCTGAAAATCAAGTATCTGCAGGAGCAAAGCTCTAAAGAAGGAAACTGACATGTGTTCCTAAAACTTCACAAAGTTTTGATAATTGATATATAGTTTATCCAAAGATGAGGATGCTAATTGACACTAAACACAGGAAAGTTGTGCATGGGTCATTTAAACCTTCAGATCACACACACCAACAGCAGAGGTTTTCTTCCCTCCTCTATGACAACAGATGGGAGATTTAGTCTCTTAATATATTGATGTAATAGGTTTCAGCTCAGGGCTACTAGGCCGATTAAAGAAATGGGTATTTGGTCTTACTGAATACAAAGAGGCTTAAGTAAAATCTGTCTTGTGAACTAATGATTGCTTCTCAGTTCTCTTCCCAGAATTCACCAGAATGCTGAGAATATTCAGCCATATAAACATGGTAGACATTCATTAATCTAAGATTTAAAAAGAACACCCTTACTTATTGATATGATAAGGCAGGGTATTCACCTCTTCTTCATTTCAGCCAACAAAAGCTCTTGCTCAGCTTTGTACTTTCTCACTTTAAAAGTGTACAGTCAAAATTACCAGATATTCCAAAAACAACCTGTCATGAGTGAAAAGAACAAATGAATGTGCTAGATAAATTAGAGAAATAGAGACCATGCAAAGAATAGAGAGGAAAAGCTTCAAAATATAAAATTATATCATTAGAGACATAAAATGAGATGTCTCATTCATTAAAAAAGGAAAGAATGCTGTTATAAAAAGGAATATCAGAGGAAAAAAAACAGAAATAAAAAATATGCTAGCAGAAATTTAAAAATTCAACATAATGACTGGAGCACAAATTCAGTGATTCTAAAGCAGTATTTCTCAAATTTTAGTGTGCATACAAATCATGTGGAGGATTTGATATGAAAATTCTGACTCATTACTTCCAGGGTTGCCCCTGAGGCTATGAATTTCTAGCAAGCTTGTAGGTGATGCTGATGTTGTCATTCCCAGACACGCTGAGCCACAGGCTCTGTAGGTTATAAAGTAACAGAGGCGGGAATTTGGAAAGAAAATAACTAGGAGATCTCATATCTGTCCAGTAACAGACCCAGAAAGAGAACAAAAGGAGGAATTAGAGGGGGAAGAAATTTTAATGATGAAATAAAGACAGTTTTCCAAACATGAATTTCCAAAATTGAAAAGGTCACTAAGTGTCTAGCAGAGAAAGTGAAAAATGATCTACAAGGTACATTATAAGAAAACTTCAGAATATCATCTAAGGATAAAAAGAAAATTGTATGCATGCATATTTTAATATTTCATTTTAATTCCATGTGATCTGATACTTTTAATATTTTAAGACATTTAAAAAACTAAGCATATTGAAGATATATTTTTTACCCCATATTAGTATGCCAGTTTTTATACTGATTACTACTCTTTTTTCTTGTTAAATTTGGTTTACATTTTCTTCGAGCAAATTAGTCTCTCTTATCCTGTAACATTTATTTATGATGAATAGAAGTACTTTAAGATGTATACATTTTACTAAAGCTACTTTGAGTATACTGATATCTATGGAAAATGATTTATTAGAACACTAATGGGCTAATGTTACACTTTGTATCTTTCTCAATGGGTTTAGAGTCCCTCAAACCTAAAGTGGAACTCTGTCTCTTTCTAGCTATGTCATTTAGACAGATAATATAGAAAAAACATCTACCTCAACAGGTGTTTTGAAGATTAAATTAGGCCATATGTAAAATACTGCCCAAAATACAATGCCCACAAACCTCTGTAAATAAAAAAAGCCCTAAATAGTTTATGTTTCCAGTTGCTATTACAAATGCATTCTTAAATTTTAATCTTTGAAATGTTTGCTGCTGGTAAATAAAAACAGTTGATTTTACATATTAACTTTGCATCCTAAAGTCCATTTATTAGCTAGTGGGCATTTTAGATGCCTTAGGATTTTTTACATAAACAAACCTCTAGGACGATACTGAATAGAAGTGGTGAGAATCAGAATCCATGACTTATTTCTCATCTCATCAGGAAAGAGCTCAGTATCTCACCATTAAGTATGATGAATGTTAACTGTAGGTTTTCTTTCTTAATATATCCCTTATCAGATTAAAGAAGTTCCAGTCTGTGCAGAGTTGTTCTCAGGAATAGGTATCAAATTTTGTCAAATGCTTTTTTGTACTCTTAAGATGATCATATAGTTTTTCTTCTTTATTCAGTTTATAGGGTGAATTACATTGATTTTTTTAGTGTTAACACAGCTTTTCATTCTTTAGATAAAACCTACTAAAGATCATATGTCACCTTTTTTATATATTGTTCCTGCAGTTTATATGAAACTGCTTTTCTTTAGAAGTACTTCACAAGTATGTTTCCTGATAATTATATGTTGATTTCAAAGTTGGAAATGAGATCTATCAATATTCTCATATCATTATCCTCATTAGTCTCTTAGTAGTTTATTTTCTTATCTTTTCCTGTTTGGAGTCCACTGACCATCTTTTTGGCTAGTACATAGATTGGTTTCTATCAGGAAACTTAAGAGAACTTCCTTACATGTATGCAGAAAATTTCACTTTGAAGTTGTTGTTTGTGTTGATACTAGAAATTAAATTCATTGCTAGGGCTATTATAGGCCAAGTTATGGGCTTGGGTTAAATAAAGATGCCTATAGCTGAGTGATATCACCTGGTAGGATGGATCTTTAAGAGTGGTGTTCATTCTGAAGAACAAAATAGTATCAGACTCACAAACTCCAAGAAGGGACTAGTAGTTACCAAATGGAAGGAGGGTAGGTGGGGAGGCAGGGAGAAGGGGATTAAGAGACATTATGATTAGCACACATAATGTAGGGGGGACACAGGGAAGACATTATAGCACAGAGAAGAAAAGTAGTGACTCTATAGCATCTTACTACACTGACTGCAATGAGGTGTGTGTGGGGTAGTTGACAATAGGTGGGAATGTAGTAACCACAATGTTGCTCAAGTGAAACCTTCATAAGACTGTATATCAATGATACCTTAATAAAAAAAAGTGGTGGTTGTCTTTTTTATTGATGTTATAACTTATCTGTGTACTCCACATTAACGAAACTCCATAAAAATGCAAATTATTTCTCATCATCTGATGTATGAGTACAATTCATTTCCACATTTTAATCAGTTTATTTGTCAAGCAAATACTCTTAAACACCCAAAATATTATTTTTCATTAAAGATACAAGATTATATCCTGGTGATCAAAAAAAATGTATCTTTGTGATCATTATTAACCAACATATGATGGGTTGTTTATCCAACATGTACTGAACATACGTTCATGACACAGGATAAAAATATTTAGGAGAGTAAATAATGGAAAAGACTTTAGGCACACCTAAGAGTGTTTTTAACACATCTATATTAAAGTGTAATTTTCAAAAGATTAAAAGCATGACTCATGAACAAATGAAATATACATGTCATCAATTTCATTCTACTTATAAATTAATGAGGGAAACAGATATTTTAACTGTTTCAGAGGGCATTTTGTAAGTAATGACACATAGGTGATTTTATGTTGAAATCACTGCATTAGAGACAAAACTAGTTAATGTTCAAAGGAGAGAGATTTGGGGTCAGCAGTCTCCCTGAGAGAAATTATTTCTACAAAATATTTTTCTTAAATAAATCTCCAAGTTAAACCATAACTTTCTTAAGCTGAAAACTTGAGTAAACAATGAATTTAGCCATTTACATTCCTACACATAATATGTTATTTTCATATGACATTGAAAAAAATGTGCTGCCCTCATTTTTCCTCGTTTTCAAGCTTTGGCTAATTTTTCTGACATAGACAAGTCATACATGTTTTACCTACCTAGTCCTAAACTGTGAGAAAGCATTTAAAGCAAATTTTCAAAAGAGGAAAGCACATTTAGACTTGCCTTTTAGGAACAGCAGGGTGGAAATTGGCAGAGATGGGAAATGGATGGATAGGAGATCAGATAAAGGAAGGGCCTAAGTCAAAGGCACAAAAGCCGGAAGGCCTGGATGTGTTTAAAAGTAGCAAGGACTCCAGTTTGCATACAGCCTAGGAAACATGCAGAATAGCTGGCTATAAAGGCTGAAACTGGATTATGTTAGACTAAAAAATTTTGACTTTCCTCATAGGTTATGAAGCTCCCTAAAGGTTTTAGAGTTTGGATAGAACAGACCAGATCTGCTCCTTAAGAAGAATGGCTAGTAATATCATGTTTTCTAGGAGCTGAGAGACTTAATATAAAAATGGCCAATGGACAGACCATGTATAAAGGTAGAACTTTGACCCACAATTTACAGGAACAATTCAGTGAGCCAATCAAGTATCTACATCAACCAGCCCAGGAGGCCAACCTGCTATCTGTAAGTCAGACGTGTAGGAAGTCAGATTGATAGCTCTAGTGACCAAACCAGGAAGACAAACAATAACAATTAGTTGAAAATGGCAAGACTTCCCTAATTTTTATCCCTGCTTCCAATTTAGGACCAATCAGATAAAACCAAATATGTACTCCTAACCAACCACAGAGGATGTCTCATTCCTAGTTATCCCTCTTACAGTTTCCTGGTACCAACAGCCTCCAATCAGGGCATCCCTAAAGACTTACCTTTTTTTCTTTCCCACTTCTGTCAGCCTTTGAGCATCTGCCAGGATACAAGTGGTGGTGGCTCACTCCTGTACTATTACAAACTGAGTAAAATAGTTGTTGCCTTTTATCATTTGGGTGTTCTTTATTTCCACAAAATGCACTACAATTGAAATTAAAGCTGCTTTTTAAAACAACAGCTTGAATGAGATATCAAGTATCTGTCCACCTAATATGAATTGGGTTTCTCAGTGATCCAGGCACTGTATCAGGCAGAGAGGATAAAATAATCAACATACACACTCTTGCCCTCAGAGAGCCTCTATCTTGTGAGGGAAATAACAAGGAAATAGACATTGTACTACTGTCAAAGACAAAACTGAGCTGGAGACAAATTTGACACACAATCCAATAATTGAATTACGTTTATTCATAAATGTAAAGGAATACCATCATTTTCATTTCTCTAGAGGGAAAGGGTATTTTAGAAAGGAGAGTAAATTTTATAGAGTTAAAAGAAGAAATACTGAACAGTCTCTGATTGGCAAGCAACTCACCAAGTTGGATGTGGAAGTGGAGGGGAATTATTCTTGTATCGTTGACCACCTTTGGTTGGCAGGAAGGGGGCAAACCAGCAGTTTTGGGGCATTCAGTACAGGAAGTGCTGTTGAGTGTTAGAAACGGAGGTTTTCTCTGGCTGCCTGTTTCCTGAAACAAATCTAGTTGATGGGGTGCTTCCGTGTATCCAGTCTGTCATAATGGTCATTGATGGGTTAGGAGTGGTCAGGGGCTCACATGGCAGGCAATCTCATCCCATATAGTAAGTGCTAAATCTCCAGTAGTTTTATAGAGAGAAATCTGAATTTAAGATGAGATGTTTGTTGCTGCTGATTGGCAAAAGGATATGAAATTCCAAAAGTGGCCACTACCAAAATATCTAAAGACCACAACCTAAAGGCAACAACTATTTTTCTCAGTTTGTAATAGTACAGGAATGAGCCACCACCACTTGTATCCTGGCAGATGCTCAAAGGCTGACAGAAGTGGGAAAGAAAAAAAGGTAAGGCTTTAGGGATTCCCTGATTGGAGGCTGTTGGTACCAGGAAGCTGTAAGAGGGATAACTAGGAATGAGTAAAAAGTTTGTGTGCATGTTCAAGTATGTGAACTGCTAAAAGATAAACTGATAAACTGAGGCATATTTAAAATGTTAAGAGTTTATTTAAGCAAGAACAGATTTGAATCAGGCAGCATTCAATCTAGTAGAGAGAAAAAAAGCTGAGAAGCTGTACAAAGTGACAGGCTTCTATAGGCAAAACGGAGAGAGAACAAGGCAGTTATATGAGGCAAAAAAGCAAGTGGGTTATGCAAAGTCACTTTTCTTCAGGTGGTGGAAAAGGTCTATCAGGCTGATTACCAACCTAGTGCTGACTGAATGATTCCTGATTGGCTGGTTAACGATTCCATTTCTGGGAGAGTTCAAACTGTAATTAAGCCTCAGTTTGGTGGAATTGGGCTTAGCATAGGCAACTCCATTTGGGGCCTGTTGCCTTGTTTTTAACAATTCCCCCCTTTTGATTAGACTCTCAGCCTGAAAGATGTGATCAAAATTTAAAACATTAGTATGACTCCCAGTTACCACTATGGAGTTCTTGCAGTTTTTTTGCTGAATCTCTGTAGTAGTATTCACAGGTCACAATGTCAGGTTCACATTCTTTAAGTGGGTCATTCTCTTTGTTCCCTTTCTGACATTCTAGACTTTGGAAGATCATTTTACTGGTGGTTAGTGGCTGTGAACATGCATGTAAGAGCTTTTGAGAGAATATAGTAGACCATGGAGACTACTGTGATTATTATAAGCAAGATAATTCCTGATGACTGGAGTGCACTTCATAGCCATGATCCCTAGCACCCAAATCAATTAGAGTCAAATAAATCAAACAAAGGTCCTACGGAAGGAGTCACTTTCATAAGGTAACTGGTTTGTTCAGTACCTCAACTTCCTTAGAAGAGTCAATTTGATTGCAGCAGGTGATGTTGGCCATGGCACAGACACCTCCCTGCTCAGGTACAAGTTAATCAAAGTCTATCCTGACATCAAAAACAACTTTGACCAGAGAGTCCAGGGATTTTTGTTGAGTAATATTGCTTTAGAAGCAGATTCCACTATATCTTCAAGAGTTAAGGAGAGGTTGCTAATCATAGCCTCATTTGTACTTACTTGTATCCAGGGCAGTATGGATCTGCCAGTGGAAGCTGATTTTGCATCATAAATGCCTCCTAGTAATTGTCATTTAGGTCTGTGCTCAAGACTGGGGATTTGACAGTCATAGAGGATAGTCAAATTTAAGGATCTGTAGACCACATAGGTGGTTTTATTCTAGTTACTTTTGCCTTGTATTGCTTTCTTTATATAGAGCCTGCTGCAAGGTCTCCCCAGTTTGGAGTTGTTCACCAGAGGCAGGGAAACTCTGTAACTCCAGAGTTAGAGTCTGATATGACATAGAGGGGGCACTGAGTGTGTTCTGAAGAAACCAAGGCATTGAGAATAAGGGCGAAGTTTTTTTATGGGCAGAACTACAGACTAACCAACATCATGGCAAATTCAACAATTGATTGAAGGTTGGGTTACCTCCCGTTGCAATGGCCTGAGATATATGAACAATCGCATTATCTTTCAAGGAAAAGGCGAACAAAAAAGTCAAAATTCTTCATGGTGTAAGAATCAGGAAAAAGATGGTCAACAGAGGAAGGAAGTTCATAAAGAAATGTCTTGGGAGGAAGCAGCCTACCTCAGTGTTGGCTACTTTGCTCCCTAGTCAGTTTGATTTTGAGGTCTAGCATTTGCACAGGACCATGTCAGGTGGAGCCTTCTTCAGCTGTGAGATAGACACCCAAGTTTCAATACCTTGTGATTGGCAGCTGTGTCAGTGGTCAAGAACACTTGATAAGGTCCTGTCTATAAATTCACTTTTCCAAAAGCATTGAAGTAACATAATAACTGCCTATAAGTAACAAAAGATCTGGTGAGAATTCATTATAAAGGAATTGACAAAGAAACTCAGTTATTTCTATGACATACATTTAAAGATAGTAACTGGAATTATGACTCATAGCATTATACCATGATGTAGCATATTTTTAGGAATTTCATACAATTTCTAGAACACCTACAATAATAACATTCATCCACACAAAAAATCCAAAAAGGTTTATCACCACTTATTTGACAATGTGTCTTATTTAATTTAACATACAAAATAAATCTAATTAGTTTAATAACTCTCTTTTATAGGGTGAAAGATAAATACTTTGAGATTTTCCAGAGTCCTGGAAATTTCTTTTTAAGGTCAAGAAGTTTCCATTTAGAATTTGATTTGGGGATATTGCCAAAAGGTTTAAACATTTGACAAATAGGATCACAGGTCATTATGAAATAATAATTATCTATGTAACCAAAATGGCAATAGAAGATGTTAAAGACAAAACAAAAGGTTTACATATTCATGAACAAAACTTACAAATCTTTTGTGCTTGATAAAGCACAAAATCCTTGCTTTCCAGGTATATTACCCAAAATGTTAAAAAAAAGAAATAAAAAACACAATTTCTTATCAAGGGCAGACCAATAATAGGGAAAACTTGGTCCTTTTAACATAGAGGAAACCAATTCTAAGTTTGCATCTGTGTACTTTTAATATTAGAATTTATTCTTTAAAAATGTAAATAAATCTATTCCAATCTTAGCCAGACTGACCACACATAAAATTCCTCTTCCACCTTCCACACTTTCAATCTTCTACAATTTTCTTTATGCATTCAGATCTGGTCCTAGTTTTTTTTCATTCTAGTACACCAGTCATTTTACTTTCCTACCTACTTTACACACAGTTGTTTCCTTTCACTCTTATTATTTCTAAGTATTTTTAATCACATACATCGATTAGGATTTTTAACACTTAGAATCTTTCATTCCTGGTGAAAACTAAAAAGAAAGCAACTGTGGTTGTCAGGACTAGTATTTTGTGGGCTGGCAAATTTACAAGTAAATTTCATAACTTCCTCACAGTAAATTTTTCAATGTGACAGAAGACAGGTTTATTGATAGACCTGAATAACTTTTATTCCTTCATAATAAGAAGTCAAAAAGTAGAAAAAATTGTGTTCAATAATTAATGTTTAAGTATTTTATCTTATTTGGAAATAATCTAGATTTTAAATGAATATTGTTCATTTAACTTACCTCAGTATAGTGCGAAGGTTTCAAGTTACCAAAGATTTTGGAAACTATATTTAAGTAGACATATCATAAAGCACAATTATTCTTAAAAAGCTCATTTATAAGCTTTTATCTTGTGTCTGTGTTTTATTCACTCATTCTTAATAATTATGTTTAGATTACTCATGGAAATTTCATGAGACAGTAAGTAGCTAACCATCATCTTAAGTTATTCTTCCTTACAAATTTTCTAACAGAGATAGAATGTGCTTATTTGACTTGTAATGAACCTAGATAAGATCAAAGTTCTATATTTAATGTTGCTAACTCTAAGGACATGTCTGATTTAATTAAACCAACATAATTAAACTAGCTTTTATTTACTGGAGATTATCCTAGATCATGTGAACTTGAAAAGCATTTGGGTTACTTTCTGTATCTGAGAGTATACTTGATTTATATAAGGTTATTTGTCTTTAAGCCAATGAAATACAGTTCTTCACAAACTTATTTTAACAATACCACCCAGAGCATGTATATTTACAACAAGCATGCATAGACATGCATAAACATACAGATAGATGCAAGCAGAGATCTTATAGCTTTTATTTTAAAATTTTAGGTTCAAGACAGGTTCATTAATGGAAAACTCAATAATTTATAAAAGAACAATTGGATCCAAGTTGTGTTTCTAGAAAACAGTATAAAGTTACTTGCTTAGATACCTAAAACTCTTAACTCTTATTTGTGGGAGAGACTTTTATGCTTTTTCATAGACCTAATTTTAGGTTTCAAAATATCCTTTCCTTTTTTTTCTCTTCTGATGAGAATTATCTTGGTTCCTGGAGAAAACCAGGAAGAATACTAATATCTCAAAGACACAGAAAGAATGCAAGTTCCACCAAGAGGAACTTTTATTCCATGAGTTCAGATCTTTAATACTATCTATACTATTTGAGATGAACAGGGGACATTTGGGGATTGGCAAAAAGGACAGGTAAGCTTTGAATCGTTTCTAGAGCCACGTTTCTGTTCATATAAAGACTAGGTTTGTAAGACAAGTACAGTTGTTTTTAATTAATCAAAAGCTTTGGGTTGCAACTTGAATGTTATCAAAAGGTTACCCCACCCATCTACCTGCATTATCTTCAGTTGCCTTCTTTACATTAGGAAGATGATCTTAAGATGGAAATCGAAATATTCCTATGTTACAGGGTTAAAGCTGTGTGTCTTTGGAATGTTTTAGTAAGTCTTGCCACAAAGGCTTCAAAATGTTTTTGTTTCCTTCTTGGTGCAGTTTCATTTTAGCTTAGAGGAGCAGGCCTAAGAAAGTACCAGTCAGGCTCTAAATATCAGCTCTTGATTTGGCCAAATCTGACCATAAAACTTCTTTAAAAAAGTTCTTCCAAATATCTTGTCAGGTTTCAACTGGGAAAACAAGAAATATTCCTGGTAATTTTGAACAACCCACTGGGTGCAAGTGGCATCCCAGAGAGGATGGAAAGGATACTAACCACTCCCCCACCACCAAAATTGAGAGCCACTCCCAAAAATAACCAAAAGAAAGAAAGACTGAAACAATTGCCTGAAAGTTGGCAATAGTCAGCAGGACCCTAGCCACATAGGGTGCAGTCCACATGTCTGTCTGGCCATATTTTGGGGGCCCCCAACCTGACAATTGCCAAGCCAAGTTCTCAGGACACAAAATGAGACAAACAAGATGTCAGTAGCCATCCCCGGGAAAAAAAGGATCAACAATCAATGGGTACATGAAAGCAAATTCATGTGTCACAATTTAAAGATTTAGATCTTACAAATGTTTTTTGCCTGCCAATCTGAATTGGGGAAGTGGGGGACAATGTGAAATTTTAACTTCTGGTCTTGACTAGGCTCTGTAGATAAAAATCTGGAAGAGCTGACTGGAAGAAATCTCATCCTTTGTTGGCTTCTGCCAGTTTTCCCAGGACTTCATCTGTAGTCTCTGGAGCAAGTGCAGTGCTCCAGTAGGTCTCATCCTGGTTACCAGATACTGCAGAGGAGAAAAAAGTAATTTTGTCTCCACCCTTTATGTTAAGTGCTTGGTTAAGACCCCTCTATCTCTCAGGCACTCACAAATGGATATGCTTATGTAGGTTAAAAATTCTCCACTGTGGCCATTGTAATTTAAGATTATATTTGGCAAGCTTAACCAGCTTGTTCAGCCTTAAAATAAAATTTTATTCAACCAAAGGGTCACATTGGACCCAGTCCAACTTATGCTGGACTCATTTCGAGTCTGGACCTGGTCTGTTTTTTTATGTCAGACTCTGGCTGGTTTCTGGATCAGTCCAGAAAAAGAAATGCTCAAGTAAAGTCTGAAAGCTCCCAATGTGAAAGCTGGGGAGCCAAGACCCAAAAGAAAGTTGCCATGACTCCTGTTGGCAGCCAGAAAGCAGGGAGCTCGAAGGGTCCCCAGGTTCCCACATCTGCTCATTCTTTGCTGCCCGGTTCTGTCAGGGGTCTCTGGCAGCTGGCTCCCTCAGCTGCCACCAGAACTGCTGAAAGATGAATTGAGACCTATTAGAATTTTAAAAGTTTATTTGACAAGCAAAAATCTACTCAACTTGGGCATCGTCCAATTTAGCAGATAGACAAGAGCTCTGAGGAGCTGTATAAAATGTACAACTAACAGAAGGGAGCAGGGACAAGGAGGTCATACAAGGCAAAAGAGAGGGTTAGTTATACCAAGTTATTTTTCTTCAGGTGAAGGCAGGAGTCAATCAGGTGGATTATCTAGCTGGTGCTGATCAGGTGATGCCTGACGGACTGAATTAAGGTTCCATTTCTGGGAAAGCTAAAACTGTAAGTAAGTGTAGGTTCGGGGATATGGGGCTTAGCATAAGTGACTCCATGTAGCTATGTTCTCTTGTTTTTAACAATACATGTGTACTTTTCCTTTCCAAGAACATAGCTAATGTATAAAGCAAGGCTATAAACTGGCAATCCATGACCTGAAGTTTTTTTTTTTATTGGCTGGTGCTTAAAAATTGAATTATTCTGTCATTAACAGGGATATCTGTGGTCTAGTTTGCCATAGTAACTGCTATTTACACTTCCGTACACCACAGTGTTTCACGTACCCATGTTACCAGCTCAACTTGGAAAGGTGTTGGGTTTGCAGGTACTGGGAAAATAAAATTAAAATTAAATATTCCCCCAACCCAGATACTCTTCTCACAGACTTAGTAGAGAAAGAATACCCTTTTATTATTGAATAAGTGCTTAATCAAAATGTGAAATGCATCACTAGTGATCTGCTAAGAGATTAATAAGACAAAAGGCAATCTCATCCCCTGATAGAGCCAAGCAGATAAAACCCATGTTTCCAAGATAAATAACTAGTCCACAGTAAGAAGACTTGACAGGACCTTTAATCACACATACTTCTTCCTAGCTGAATGTACTAATAAATGACCATCCGTGTTAGCTTATTGACTTTATCTCCAGGAAAAACAAATCTACTTTAATGACAGGAGGCAGCTTTGCAAACTGGAGCAAAGTGCTGGGGCAGTTAGCCTCCTATGTTCCCACAGAAATTGGGAAATGGGGCACTATCTTCCTTAGTGTTTGTATTTCTTAAAAAAGGGTCCGAGGTCCTGGAGAAAGGCACCCCTGACAAAGGCCTATCTAGTTTTCAGGATTTTTATACATTTCAGTTAAATGAGAAAGTACTTACAAGGGTAATTTTTCTAAAGTAAATGTGCTAAGAAAAAGGGGCACAGAGAATCTCTTCCCCTACTTTCAGCAGGGAAAATTAAGTCCCTAAATTTTTTTTTGTTGAAATATAGTTGGTACATAATCTTGTATTTGTTTTAAGTATACAACACAGTGGTTCAATAGTTACCAACATTATTAAATCTTCACCCCAACTAGGACAGTTACTATCTGTCAGCACAGGAAGATGTTACAAGATCATTGGTTATATTCTCCATGCTGTGCTACCATCCCCATGACCAACTTATATTATGATTGAAAATTTTTGTGTCCCCTTATCTGTCTCCCCCTCCACCCATCCCAACCCCTCCCCAGTGGTAACCACCAGTCCTTTCTCAGTGTCTATGAGTATACTGTTACTTTATCCACTTTGTTTTGTTTTTATATTTCACATGTAAGTGAAATCATATGGTATTTGCCTTTTTCTGCCTGGCTTATTTCACTTAGCATAATATTCTCTAGGTCTATCCAGCCTATTGTCACAAATGGCAGGACTTCTTTCTTTGTCATAGCTGAAGAATATTCTCTTGTGTATGTACCCTATCTTCTTTATCTAGTCATCTACTAATGGACACTTTAGTTACTTCCATATCTTGGCTATTGTAAATGATGCAACCATACACATAGGGGTGCATATATTTTTCGAATCATGGATTTTATTTTCTTTGGTAAATTCCTGGAAGTGAAATCACTGGGTCATATGGTGTTTCTATTTTTAGTTTTTTGAGGAACCTCCACACTGCTTTCCACAATGTCTGCAACATTTTACATTCCCACCAACAGTGTAGGAGGGTTTCCTTTTCTCCACATCCTCACCAACACTTGTTATCTTTTGCATAGTAGCCATTCTAACTAGTGTGAGGTGTTATCTCATTGTAGTTTTAACTTTCATTTCCCTGATGCTTAGTGATGTGGAGCATCTTTAATATCCTTATTTTTTATTTTTATTTGACCTTATACAAGGTCCATCTGCATGTGCTGCCCTAAACAATGTGGTTTTAAAAAATATTTTTTTAAATACTGTTTTTTTAACAATGGCAATTATTGCCATTTGTGAAGTGATTCAATTGCTTTAGTTTTAGGGAATTAGAAAGATTTTTTTAAATGAAGATTCTATGGGCTTTTGCTGATAGATACTGATTGTAAATATCTGAGATTCAGTTCAAATATCTTCATTCTTAACGAATTTTCCCCAGCCTATTCTGAGGCATGTTATCCCTTACCATTCCTTAAGAAACAACAGCCAAGGCTAGGCTACCATAATGGAAAATTTACCTTGCATAAAGGCTTTTGAATTTCCCAAATAACCTCTGGATCACCCTTAGGCTACTCGTTTCTCTAATATAATTAAAAATTTCTAATTATGCCTGGAGACACCTTTTACATTTTGGAAAACAATAAATATTCTCTATTCTATAAGGAGATGATTGCCAGGGCATTAGTAATTCAGACTATCATCTAAGAGTATCAGATTCATAAAAATGCACTACTATGATGTGGCCCAAATGTATTTTGAATCAGACATAATTTTAAGAGATAAAAGAAAAATATCATAACTATTATATTTAGTTTGCAAGCCTAAAGGTGGAATACAATTAATGGAAGTTGACTATTTAATTTGAAATGTATCTGTGACATGCGACTATCTTCAATACATAAACAAATCCTTCACTTTTATATTAGTCAGCTAAAAGTTATTTTTCTCTTTAAAGCACCAGACTAGATCCCCAAGGCATCTTCAACTTCAGTGCTTCAGGCAATATATATCAAAATGACTAACACGGTTTTGATGATTAAAATGTTCATATAAAAATATTGACACCTACTTATAATCAGCATAAGTGATACTATTTACATTGTACAGCAGTAGCTTTAAAATTATGTAACCTGCATTCAATAATTTGTTAAAATATTTAAAAAGTAAAAAGTAGCAAAACTAAAATACAAATATTTAAAGTAATGAGAGTGCTTTATTCATTCTTTCAGGAAAAAAATGAAATGATATTTTCTTCTTTACATACATGTTTTTCATCTGTTAATGTATCATTAAAATCTTGGAAAAAAGACAATCACATACTTTTAAAAAAATTTTAGTGGTTATTTATTACAAAACTTAATGGATGGGAAATTTTTCTTTAAGGCATGTTCAGGAAAATAATTATTATTAATTTTATTAGAGCAAAAGCTTGTAGCTTAATGAAAACGTGATGCGATTGCTATAGGTTGTGACCAGCTATGGTCATTGGCTCTGCTCTCAGTTCCCAGTCCAATCTCTTGCTCCCACTGTCCCACCAGCATGATACAAATCAAGAAATATACCTATTTCACTCCATTCATGCCTATCTTCCTTTAAGCTCTTAGAACTCTACCCAGTGAGCAAATTATCACTCCTACCCCTGCAAAAATCCATTTCACTTCTACAGCTCTACTACTTTTTATCTATCCAAATTTAGACAATTCAGTTATCTGTTCACTGTTCTTTTCTTTTCCTGCCACCTTGTCTTGATTTTGGATTGGTTAGCACTTCTTTCTGGAAGTCTCTCATGTGTTCTTCATCTAGCATCTTCTCTTGCTGTCGTCTCCTACATCTTTGAGGACCTCCATAAATGCTACTTATTCCTGGCTGCTATTACCTTCACAGACAAGTGATCCTCTTTAAACTATCTTTGCACCAAGTTCTTACCATCTTTTCACATATCCATTCAGTGTGTAATTGCTAAATGCCTACTATGTACCTGATAATGTTCTAGGTACTAGGAACCAGAGCTACAGAAGTTCACTCCTCTGACCTCATGGAGCACAGTTTCCACTGGTAGTTTCCATAGACTGAAGTGTAGTAATCTGTGTCTTTCCTCCTACTACCTCACTGTTAACTCTCTAAAGGTGGGAGTGGTGTCTTATTTATCTTTGTATTCTTACAGCACTTTTCACAATATCTGGAATGTGGTAGACAGATGATCAAAAAAACGATCTTACTGTGTGGAGAAAAGACACTCTATTTCAATAAGTTACCTTTGAAACTACAGGTGGCTCTTGATTTACCAATTTAAATTTTTTCCCCCTAATATAGTCCCTTCTTGATCTTTACCCTGAACTCAGCTTCCATTATCAGAGGTTTACAAGTAGTTGTAAAATTACTTAGAGGTTGATATGTAGAGGAAAGGATTAAATATGGAAGTATGAGAGGAGAGACAGAGGTTTCCTCCTAAAATCGTACACAATTAGAAAATACAGTTGGTGCAACTAATCCTGAAAGAGCAACAGGAAAGAGGATGGTACCAGACTGCATACACCTGGAGAAAAGAGCAGACCTCACAGAACAGGGCACAAATAACACTCCCCTGCGACCCCTGACATTGCACCAGGGGCTGAACAGCTCCAGAGTAGAGCTTCTGGACACTAGAGGGCACCATATACAAATATGAAAAGCCAAAGAACCTGGTCCAGAGGAAAATTATTAATACAACTCCCGAGAAAGATTTAAATGACATGGACCTCGTGACTCTTACTGAAAGGGAGTTCAAAATAAAAATTGTCAGCATGCTAATAGAGGTACAGAAGGATATCCAAGAACTCAGGAATGAATTCACGTCGGAGATCCAATCGCTGAAGAGCACGATGGAGGGTATTAAAAGCAGGTTGGATACAGTGGAGGAGATGATAAATGAAATAGAAACTAGAGAAGAGGAATACAAAGAAGCTGAGGCACAGAGAAAAAAGGATCTCTAAGAATGAAAGAATATTGAGAGAATTGTGTGACCAATCCAAACAGAACTGTTCCCTAACAGATTAGTTGCACTGGCAAAAAATTCTGTTTCCAAATAAGTGTGATAGTAGAACTAACTGTACGTGCAACCCAGTGTACCCTCATTCAGACATCTGCTATATTTTTAGGCAAAGGATGTCATGTGGCTTGAAAAACGTTTTCTTAATTTTAATTACATACAACAATTGAATAGCCAACTTAAAGAATACAAATGGTCCAATTCAGGATTTGAGGAGTTTTGAAATATGGATGTTAAAATAAGTGGTTATCCTATAGGCAGAAGCATTTTTTTTTGTTTTACGGATAATAGCCCAGACCCCAGAAATAGCCTTCTATAGTTGAATCAGCATATTACTATGTAATCACAGGTAACTTAAATGATTGCTGTTATTTTCTTTAGAATAATCACTAACTCCTCCAATTGACTTAATGGAAAAAATCATAGTCTAGAAGTATCTATTTTCCTTGAAGTAATTGAAAATTGATCAGGAGAGATCATCTTTAGATAATAAAATGTAATATATAATAAATGTAACATACATAAATATGAAGAAAATCTTACTTATTTTAGAATTTACCCCTTTATGTCTTATCTCCTTTTAAATTCATCATGCTGAAATATACCATAAAAAGAGGGGACAGGAACAATTAATTATATCAAAACTAAGTCAATAAAAAGAGTCTCCTCTTACTGGAATAGATCAGGACAAGGCAAACTTTAATGGGACAGATATAAAATATTTATGGCTTTGTAGGCTATACAGTCTCTGTTGCAAATACTTAAATCTTCTATTGAGCACCCAGAAACAGTATATAAACAATGGCTATGGCTATGAAGGGGAGGAGAATTTGTCACCCCAAAATATGTCTCTTTGCCATAAGGATTATTTTAGGTTGGTTATTAAACAAACAACAGCAAGAGAAAAGATCTGAACACCAGGTAGAAGTTACCCTTTTGTAAGAAGCATTTACATATATGAGGGTAGTCTCCATTTGTAAAGTTGTCTGACTTGCTGTCTAAGTAAACAGGGGATGACCAAATCTCTAGAAACTCTTATCAACTTAGAAGATAAAGACAAATCTGCATAATAACCTTGACCTTCTTTAGAGTGCTTTTGCTGGTAACCTCCCACAACTGACTTCCCAGCCCCCAAACATCTTTTGTCTTAATTTGGAGAAGATATTTAAGGTGATAGTTTCTGTCATTTCAGGGAGTTTCTCAGTTTTCTGGGACTCTCCTATGCATACAGAAAATATAAATGTTATTAAACTTTAATTTGATTTTCTCCTGTTAATCTATAAGAGTGTTTCATCCACGAACCTAGAAGGGATAGAGGAAAAATTATCTTTCTTCTTCCACAGATGTGTTCCAGTTAAACTTTATTGGAAACAGACAGTGATCCAGATTTAGTCCAATGAGCATAGTTTGATGATACCTGGAAATAAATCATTTATTTAAAAAAATGATTTCTGGAATATCTACATTTTTTGTTATAGTGCTACTTTGTACCAGAGATGAAAAAAAAATTATTTCAATAGTCCAATGTAAGTCCAGGGAAAATATATTTTTCCAGCCCGGGGCAAAATATCTTTGAACCAAAATCAATCAAAGACAGAAAGAAAGTGGAAGAAACCCACTCATTTCTTACAAGCAGTCATCCACTTCTGCTCTCCTGTGTCTCTTACAACCCAGCTGCAGAAAAAGAGGCCACACCCAACCTCTCTGGTCCAGTTATGTCCTGCTCCCCCTTGTAATTACATATTGATATGGAAATGGACTACTTCTCTTCACCCTTGGAAACACCTATTGATATGGAGATGCAGTAAGGCCAGGCAAGAGATTCTGGAACTATTGCAATTTTACCCACAGTCCACTCTTCCAGAAATCTCACCTCATAATCTACATGCCCCCCATCTTCCACAATGGTCCCTGTGTGAGAAAACTGGAGCACTGTAACAAGACAAAAAAACTACAGTAACAACACCAATAAAATTATGACAATCCTCAAGCTGGATGATTCAGCTAAATTCAAAGTCCTATGAAGATTAAGTCCATAGCTCACCCATCTCAAAGGTGGTCAGAAGCTGAACAGGTAAGAAGGACAGAGCAGTCATCACACAGCAGCTGCAGCCAGGGGGTGGGTCTGGGCCACAGGGATTATAGAAGAAATAATCTTAAGAGTGATAAGATACTTGTTTAGATGACAGTAGCAGAGGTAAACCTTGTCCATCAGGTAGGATGCATGCAAGAGAGTGGTCCTATGACAGGACAGTGGCAGGAAGGGATCTTGTCCTGGTCTAGTATACCAGACTTGCACCATTTTTCCTGTAGGAGTTACAGATGGGTCAATATGGGAGGTACATGCACTGGCCATAAAGATAAAACAAAACTTCTCTATAAGATGCTCTTACCTCCCAGATGTTGGGGGTTCACTACCATGTTCTTTGGGGACCGCTCTACTGTTCTCCAGGAATACACATTAAGCCAGCTTCCAGGCCTTGTCCCAAGGTGCCAGAAGGGCCAGCCACTCTTGGTCCATATGTCAAAATGTCCAGGGCACATCCACTCAGCAGAGTCTCCAGGGTTTAATGCAGTTGGGGCTGGCAGCAGGGTGTTGCTCTGCTGGCCATAATCTGGCTTCAATAACTCCTCTTTGGTTTGCACACACAGTTGTATAGGAGAGACAGCAAGGTGTGTTAGCATGTCTACAGGGCTCAAGGCTCCTTTTTAGGGCTTCTCATTCAAACACCATAGCACTGTCTGTAAGTGAACTGACCAGCACCGTAGACTGTTGGTGTCCAACTTCAGACCAGATTTCAACAAACCATTGTACCTCTCTATCATGCCTGTTCCAGTAGGGTTATATGATAGTCTAGTATACCAGACTTTTATTCCTGTACATTTATTCCTGATTTCTGTACCCATACTTGGAACACATGGCCAGTGAAGTGGGTGCCTTGATCCTCTCAATCACCTGTGGACAGCCATAGGCTGCAAAGAGATGCTCCAGGCCCCTCTTGGTGGTTTGCTAATCTGCATGATGTGCAGAAAAAGCAACCAACAGTCCAGTAGCTGTGTCCACACAAGTCATGGCATACCGATATCCTACTGATGTGGGCAGAGGCCCAATATAATCTATCTGCCACCTGACAAGGGGTATCATCTCCTTTACTATTGTCCCATGTTGCTGTGGTACTTAGTGTTAGTCCCTCTTAGAGCACATAAGGTACTCCTTTGGGCTCTGCTGACTTCTTCAAAGGTCAGTAGCAAACTCCACTGACAGGCTACAGCTCACATTGCCTTTTGTCCCATGTACATCAAATGCTTATGTAGCCATTGGGCCACATCAGAGGCAGGCTTTCCTTCTAGCCAGTGCAACTGGGCCAGTGTGTCTGCTTCATCATTCCCTGGGGATGCCAAAGGAAAATGATCAATCACATGATAGACAGTAACAGTCTTAGTCTGACCAAAAGCCCATAGGTTTTGCCACAGCTCCTGCCCCCAAAGGGGTCAGTAACCGACCATCCAGTTGTCATGGTACCATGATGGTAGACACAGAGTCACACCCCGATAGACGGGCCAGCTGTGAGGGCAGACAACTATAGGGGAAGGGCTCCTGGGTGATCACAAGCCACACTGCCTGCAACTCAGCCCATCAGCTGCTCTTCCCGTCTCCATCCTCCATCCATATTGTCTCAGTCTTAGGATAGAAAGCCACAGCCCTCCACTTAGGAGGATGCCCATGACTGGAGCTGTCTGTATACCAGGCATCTTCAGGTATAGGGGGTTTTTCCCTCCTGATAAGGACTCTTTGCTACCAATGGCTCAAAAGCAAGTTCTTCTTACTTTCTACCAGTATATGTTACTGGGATCAATAAACATTGGAGTTCTCCACTTAAGGAGCCAGTAGAAAGGATGCTATGCTGCTGAAAATATACACCCCATTTGGCCAGTGTAGGCATGAGTGCCACACCACTCCATGGCCTTTGTGTCCAGTCTCACACCTACCCCGCAATGAGATATGTGGCTATTATCTTGGTTGGAGCTGTTCTGGTGATGGGCTCCAAAGCAAGCAAGGCATGGTACATGGCTGCCAGTTGCTTTCTATCAAGGTGTACAAGACTTCTGCTACTTTCCATAGTTGTGACTAGAATTCAATAGGTGGGATGGTCTGTTCAAGCTGCTGCCAAATACCCCATCCATAACCATCTTTGGTTATATGCACATCTAGCTCACAGGGCCTTGATGAGTCCATTACACTCAAGGCCTGTATGGCCTTGACTGCCTGCTTGGCAGCAGTAAAAGCAGCTGCACACATCTCATCCCAGTCTCACCTGATGCCCTTTCATACCAACCAGTATAAGGGCTTCAGAATTTGAGCCACTTGTGAAATAAACACTCTCCACTAGCCCCAAAGACTCAAAAACTCTTATAATACTGCTACAGTGGTAGGGAAAGGGAAAGACTGGACCTTGTCTACAGCTGCTTCTGGGATAACTTTAGTTTTACCTGATCAGACAACCCCCAGGAACTTTACAAAAAAACCAGCTCCCTGAACCTTGGTGCTGTGCACAGCCCATCCTTTCTCCTGCAGATGTTGCAGCAGTCTAGGAACTGCCCCTTCCAAACCTGCAAGAGAATCAGATGTGAGCATGATATCATCAATGTAGTGATACAGCTGCACCATTTGTGCTTTCTTCCACATGACCAAGTCCTGGGCTACAAGTCCATGAGAAATGGTAGGACTGTGGAGGTATCCCTGTGAAAGGACAGTGAATGTCCACTACTGGCCTTTCCATGTTAAGGCAAACTGTTGCTAACTTTCCTGTGCTACATCAATAAAGAAGAAAGCATTAGCAAGGTCCACAACATAATGATATGTCCCTAATTCATGACTGATGTTGTCCATAAGGTCTGTGACAGAGGGGACAGCAGCATGGAAAGGGGGTGTGACTTTATTCAATTCCCTGTAGTCCACGGTCACATGCCAAGAGTGGTTTGGCTTTTTCACTGGCCACACTGAGGATTCAAAAGGACTATGAGCCGGCTTTATGATGCTCACCTTCTACAACTCTGTAGAGTTTCTCCAATTTCCTTGTGCCCCCCAGGCAATTTATACTGCTTAGTATTTGTCACCCACCAAGGTATAGGCAGAGCTACAGGTGGGTGTTTAGCATGTCCCCTCAGAACTACCTTTACCACACATACCTTCAGTCTGAACTCACCTGCAGTGGTCTGTCACCACAGGCCCTGCAGGACATCCACCCCCAAAATATTTCAGGGATGGGAGAAAAGTACGCAATATACTCCTTTGGGGGTAAACGCCCTATCCCTAATGGAATTTGGGGCTTTTTCACTCTAATTTCATTACCCCCATAATTATATCACAACAGGGGTCCCAGGAAAATGTTCAGGGTTGATATAAATCAGAGAACATTCAGCTCCTGTGTCCACCAGTACCAGGACATGTTGTACATTCATGGGGGACCAATGAATTGCTAATTCTACATGTGGCCTCCAGTCCCCACCACATCCCCCAAGGTTGGGCTTTGACCCTCCTCAGTAAACCGCAACACCAAATTATTCTCCTGTGTGGGCGGGGGTCCAGGCAGAGCCTGAGTACTATCCCCCAGGAGGTTTTGCAAGGGCAAAGGCCATACATGGGGCTTTGCCTATGGCTTCCTTGTCCTGAACCTCAGTGGCTGGAACTGCTGCTCTGGCTTTAATTGGTGCCATGGATCAATTCTAACAAGATCCTATTGGGCTGCCCATCAAGTTTTTCTTTCACTGCCCCGGCCTTTATCAAATCAACACACATCCGGGTCCTCAAGACCTTCACAGAGCCCTTTGCACCTCTCCTTTCAGTTGTAACCTGGTTTTCCTTCTGTGCTTTTATTGCTTCAAACTCGCCCAGATCTGCTTAAGTATGAGCAGCCTCACTAATGGGTTGCCCTATGTGGGGGCAAGAATAGTCACTAGGGACCCAAAGAGAGATGGGGGAGCTGTATGCAGCACCAAATTTCTTATTCCTACAGTGAACAGCTCCTCATCGGGGCCCTGGAGATCCATATTATAGATGATGTTTTCATGCCCAACTCTGTTATATCTACTAGAGCTCTGCATACGTTTTCTAGCTAGAGGTAAGTATAGTAAATCACCTTGATTAGGCAAAACTGCCTTGATGGCTGCTGTCAGCCAATCCAGAGGTGCCTGATTCCCTGAGGTGTGACAGGCACTTTGTAAGCACTGGTTGAAGAAAGGGTGAGTCATCCGTGAAGATAATCTATCCATTTCAGAACACAACATAACAATATTTTCCATCCCCATACCCCAGAGATGCAAAAGCCATGTAGGCAGAAGTTGTAATGGCTTCTGCCTAAACTGGACACTCATGTCCACCAGCTCATCCTGGTTAGATGGGTGGAGCATGGAGTGCTCCACACCTGGGTAGGGGGCAGCTCCTCCCCCTAAGGAGCCTGTGGTTGTTCCATTTTAATTTTCTTAAGTACGACTGAGTGGGCCTCTAATATGGGAATGGCTGGTGTCTCGGGCAGTGGCCTTGGCAACAGATCGGCCCTCGGCCCCACCCCTCATCCTCTCCCAACATCTCCTCTACCATCTCCAGGGTTAAAGGCACCACTGTTTCCTCCCCCTAACCCATGGCCCCCTGCTGCCTCCTCCCTCGCTGCTAATGTATCTTTCAGGAGTGTAACCTGTCTTCTCAATAACTGTCTCTTTATTAAGGGCATCATGCAGGTCACTGCCAAACTCCTACAAGTGATCCTGAAGTGTGTCCTGCCAAAGTCTCTCTCTCTCTCCTTGATAACCCTTTCCATTATCTTGAGTAACAGATATCCCACAATCCCCTCTGCTGCATGGCCACTCAGGGCTTCTAAGCAGTCTTCTATCTCATGGAGGGTGAATTTCACAGCTTCCAGTGTCTCCACTCTTCTCTGATTCTGGGGAAGACACTGCCCCTCTAGCAGGTGTTTTACACTAGATCAGTCCCCCACTAGGGTCAACCGAATTAGAAGTCCCTCAGATAGGAGGCTCCTGGGTGAAGTTGCACCTTCCACTGCTACAGCCACTGGGGCCTCCCCACCATCCACAGGGGAGGTTCCCAGTATCTCCCTATCATCTCTAGAGGCAGTCCTCCCAAATGTTGCACCCATGAAGGCAGATTTCAACTATACCAAACCTAAGCCTCACCTCACAGTGGCTTATTTAATTAGTCTGGGAATGTGGTCCAAGTATTTTTATTAAAACAAAGAAAAATTGACCAGTGATTCAAAGATACAGCAAAGCTTGAGAAACATGGCCCTAAATATTAAGTCAGATTTTGCTGTTAAAATACTTGTGATATTTTAGACTGTGTTCATTAAAATTTCTACTCTATCACTTCTTATTTTTTGACTTTGGGAGCACTACTTAATATCTGTGAGGCAGAGACTGGTAGGCAGTTTTCTCTTCAGTAAAATAGACAATGGTTTCTGCATAGATGAATCTGTTGGGAAGGAATTCAGTTTGGAGACACAAGGAAATCAGAGTGAAAACAAAGCCAATAAAGCAAAGTAGGTTTTATTATTACACTCTGGATCCCAGTAACAGAGCACACTTGCCTAAGGTTAGCAGACAGCCTTTTATTGTAAGGCTTCTTTTTATGGGGTTTTTGGCCCGGCAGAGAAGTCCTTGAATGACAATCTTTGGCTTTGGAGGCTTGATCTATCTGATACAGTGAAAACATTGGCTGGGCTCTGATGTTTTTCTTTATTTGGGGAGTGTTTGTGCTCTAATATTTTTATCTGGGAAATTGTTTTTCATCTGTAGGATATCTGGACATTCCTGGCCTTTGAAACTTAAACTAATTAACTAATTAATTCTGTGAGTCCTTTCTTGCTCTCTGATTTTATCTGGTTAACTCTGAGTCCCTTTTAGTGGGCTTTACTGTCTCTCTACCCTGCTCATGTCTGTCTTTCTACTTAATAAATCTATTATAATTGTTTCATAAAACAGTTGGATTTCAGATTAACCAAAATAAGTCAGTGATTAGGTATGCTGTTATTTTCTAAGGCCTGAACATATTTTACCTAAAGGGCAGTTGAGGCTTTATGGGTTTAATATTATAATCTAATATTCTTAATATTTACTAATATTTACCAGGGTTTCTCAAACTCAGCAATATTGCCATGTTGAACTGGGAAATTCTTTATTGTGGTGGTCTGTTCCCTGCAACACAGGATGTGTAGCAGCCTTCTAGGCTCTACCCAGAAGATGCTAATAATATTCCCTCCTCTGCATTTGTGATTGTCAAGAATGCTTCAGACATTGCCAAATATCCAGGGCAAAACATCAGTTGAGAATCAGTGATATTTACTCAAATAATACACTGTGGTGTTTATATTTTTATGCAAATGACTGTGGTAGGCAGCTTCTAAGATGGCCTCCAGTGGTCCTCATGTCCCTTTCAGACTCTTGTGCAAACTTCTGTTGAATGTCAGATGGACTTAATGTTTGCTTCTAACCAATTGTCTATGACAAAAGTGATAAAATTCCACATCAGAGATAAAGTCACAAAAAACTCTGTCTTCTTCCTTGCCCACTCTCTCTTCTCTCCCCCTTGTTCCCTGTGCCAAAGGAAGATGCCGTATTGTAAGCTGCCTTATGGGGAGCTCCAAGTGAGGTGTGGCAGGTCGAGTTTGTTCTCCTTGGTTCTTGTCCCCACTGAGGCAAAGAATTTAAAGGCAGCGACACAGTAGCAAAGCAGAATGAAAGTTTTATTTGAATACACTCCAAGGGAGGAGTGGTAGAGTCAAGGCAGACAAAGGCCTCAATCTGTCAGGCAGAAGACCTTTATCTTACCTACTGGCTGGGAGGCACCTCTCTGACTAACAAGGCATTTGATTGGCAGGTCCACCTTTATAGCCATCCCTCTCAGTGCACATGTTCCTTTCCCTTGATGGGGTGCGGTTTGGGAAGTTCTTGCTTTTGTTCAATTGCACCTACATGGGAATCTGGTTGGGACCAGTTTGGCTTGGTCCCATTAGTCAAGGAAGTTATCTCCCTGAATGGCCTTTGTTGTCTTCTCATGGGACCCCTACTTGGGCAGAGTTTGGGCCATTTTTCTTGCACCTTATCTTCCCCTTCCCAGCTGCTCACGTCTGTCCTTCTACGTAACAGAAAGAAATGAAGGAAGCCTCCATCCAATAGCTCAGAAGGAGCCAAATCCAACTAAGAACCACTTGAATGAGAAGCAGATCCTCCCTCATTTGCACCCAGAAATGACTGCAGCCTCCGGGACCCCTTGTTTGCTGCCTTGTGAGAGACCCTGAGCCAGAGGACCTAGCTATACTTGACAGCATTCCTGACCTCAGAAATGGTAAGATAAGTTTGTGCTTTATGGGCAAAGTTTTGGGGTAGTTTATACTATGTAACTATGGGTGACCAATACAGTGATATTTCATTTAGTTAAATATAATTTACTAAGAATTTTTGGATTTCCTAATTTTTGTCATAATTTTATCATGCAATTAGCAGGGATCTGGGCCATCTAGCACTCAGCCATTATGGTGCTTCTTATTTGTCAGTGTTTGGAGGCTTTTATTTCCTTTTCAAAATTTCTCTAAAATTTCAGATTTGTTCCTCAAAAACACATGACCATGAATAGAGGGGGGAATATACAAGAAAAATATGTTTTTGAAAACCACTAAAAAGCTAGTATGCATTGTACCAAAACAGCAAAAGACAATTTGTTTTAGTACACTTTAAGTATGCTGTTTCAATATATAACAAAATCTGAATTTTACATTAAAAAGAATCTCTTTGATGTAGAGATGAATTAGTGCAAATATAAAATTTTGAATCAGGGAGAGAATGTAAAACTACTCTGTGTCAATTTTGCTTTCATAATATCAAAAAAGAGAACTACTTTCCAGTTATAAAAACATTGGAAAAACACACGACCAAATGGAATTAAAGACAGAAAAACTAGGCAGGAAAGGGTTGACTTAGCAGGTCTGGGTTGTACAATCCAAATAAAGACCTGTGTTCGGGACTGACTCCTTAGAATATTCTGCCTCTTAAGAATGTTTTGTATGCCTGAGGCCTTGAGTCATGCTATAGATTGACCAGATAAATTACCCTAATCATATGTTTTATGATGAATACCTGTTTTTGCTCTGGGGCTGGCTAGAATCTGAGTAGCTGAGGTCTGTCGTACAAGTACTGAATGCCTACATAACTCACACTCAATAAAAACTCCAGACTCCAAGGCTCAGGTGAGCTTCCCTTACTGGCAGTACTTTTCATGTGTTGTCACACGTCGCTGTTAGAAGAATTAAGTGTGTCTCTCTGTATGACACCTGAAAGCTTGGGTCTGTCTCTCCTATACTACATCTCATGTGCCTTTTATTTTTTTCTAATTTTAATTTGCATCTTTTGACTGTAATAAATTGTCAGTGTAGGTATAACAGTTTTTTCTGAATCCTGAGTCCTTCTGACAAATTTTCAGGCTGAGGGTGGTCTTGGGTACCCCTGATACAGAGAAAAGTAAAGAATTATTGTAGTGCATTTAGAGGTTCAGTTTCAAATGATTACACATCAAGGTACTGAAGTAACCAGTAATTTTATCATCAGTATCACTCTTGATACTTTTTGAGGTGACACAAAAAATAAGTACAATAATACCTGTTATAATCAAATGTGATCCAATTTCCCAAAGAATCAATATCAGAAACTACAGATGCATGAGCCTGATAGAGATTCTGGAAATACTCTATAGCATATAATGGAGCAGACAGTGAGTATATTGAGAATCAGAATTATAGAGTAGACATCTTTATAACTATAGACCTTAACACAGTGCATGATACTATTTCAATAATTGATAAACTAAGTAAGTTTTAAGAACCGGAAAAGAAAAGAGATCATACTAAGAGTCAACATAGATGCAGAATCTGTATGGAAACATAGCTCAACCTGCTGGCTCTCTTAATAAAGTGGTACCTAGTAAGACTGGCCAAGCTGAGGAAAGTCCTAAGATTATCTGAATTTCAGAAAAGTGTTAAATCTTCCATGATTTATTTGTTTACCAGTTGGAGAAATATAAGCCAGATGAGGGAAAAATGAAGTTTTGTCAGAGTAGGATGATAATACAATCTGATAATGAAATGGTAGTACCCCAAGAGTGATCATATAGAATTCTGTTCTAGGACTTGTCCTTTCTAACATTTTTATCAGTGACTTGGATAAAGACAAAGATATGTGCTTATAAAATTTTCAGATGACAAAAAGCTGAGAGGAATAGCTAATATGCTGCATAGCAATCATTATTTGAAAAGTTCTTGACAGCAATTTGTGTGAAAAAGACTACAGGATTTTAGTGGCCTTCCAACTCAAAATAAATCAGCTGTAGCTGCCAAGAAAGTTAAATAAATGTGTGTTGTATGTAAATGCAGTAGCGTGTGTGTGTGTGTGTCTGTGTGTGTGTATTTCACTCATGACTGTTAAATCTACCTTTTACAAAATCAGTAGAATCCACTCACAGAGATTGTCCTAACACAAGATTCTTTTTCTCTTACATGTTAGCAATTCTTCTGTTTATGACCAATCATGTGGTATGTAATCATAATCTTTAAGATTCAGCAATTTCTGAAGTCCTACTGTGACCAAGAAAGCTATTGCCCTAAATGGCTTTATTAATTAAGGAAAGTAAATTGTCAAAAGGTATTAGGGTTCACATTAATAAATATGTATTAAATTGTTTTAAGTGACTCATTTTAAGACTTGATGTTAGCGGTTGTTTTGAATCAAGGAGTGGAGGGATGAATGACCTAGGCCACCTGTAAGAAGAGGGTGGAAAGCAGGAAGATTTTATAAAGTGTCTAGAAAAGAAAAGAAAGAAAGCTTCTGTGACATCAAATCACCACAAGGGGAAGGGAACAACCCACATATTACTTTACGGCCACAGAATTAGTAAGTAAGTACATATGAGGGGAATAAAGAAAGAAACATTTTTAAAAACGTTGGAGCAATGGAGGAAATTCTAGCATGTGGCAGGGGCCTCCGTGTGACCCCCACGCCTCTCTGAGAGGACCTCTAAGGCTCATAGGCTGCTATAGCTCCTCTCCCTGTCACCTTACTGGACCTGCGTTCTCTCCAAAGCAGGTGCCCTTTGGTGAGTCAAGGGTATCACACATCCCATAACCCAACATCCTACTGCAAGGGAACCTTCAGGGTAAGCCCGTGAGAGTATGATTACCTTTGCTGATAAGGCCCAGGGAGTGGATATAGGTGATACCATGATAAGCTGCCCAGGCAGGCTGGGAGGAAAGCTGTCTGTGAATACTTCTGCAAAAGCAGGGGATGATTACTTTTTAATTAAAAGTGAGCAGAATATTTATTGTGGCTGTGTTTATCTTAAAGGGAATAAACATGTAAAGAAAATTTGCATAAAGTGAGCAGGAGCTAAATCCTGAGAAAGGCCCGCAAGCATAGTTGTATTGGAGTAACCGAGTATCAATTGTTGTCCTGAAATATGGCAACAAAGTTGAACCCTTAATGCTGCTTGCAAGGGGGTGTCAGTTTTATATTCCTTAAAATAATAACAATTATTAGTATTACTTAATTGTATAATGTTTATCAATTATTATATAAATATAATTATAAATTGGATATAATCATTCCTGGTGGTGTATCAGGGCTGTAATTGCTGTTTCCAGTTGCCTAAATGAAAATTAGCTTTTAGGTCATTCATTTATCCATATCAAGTTATTTAAGTCTAATACAGACTTGGGATTTGGATATTATATGGATTCATTAACTTCTTAGAGTTGAGTCTAATGGGAGAAGAGAAGAAAGTATATCTTCAATTAAGAAATATCTTACACCAACAAATTGTAACTAACAACATCCCTGTTCCCCCTCAGTGACCTGAATCATGAAGAGAAAGAAAGTCTTTGTGTCATAGAGAAAAGTATGTATAGAGAGATTGGCTTGTTAATTTCATTTAGTATTAAAGTAGTTTGTAATATCATCAAGTCACCATTAAACAAGACCGTTCCAATAAACAGAATTCTCCATACTTCATTGTAGCTGATTTGCCTTTCAGAAAGTAGGAATATGGGTTTTGGAAAAGGAAGGCAATTATGTCAATAGCTAATTTGAAAAAAAATAGTAAGGTTTTATAGAATTAAACATCATCTGCAGAGATTCATTTCAGCACTCATTGCCTGAGGCCACTTTTCCTAGAACCAGACAGCAAACTGAAGTCTTGTAGGCGAGAGGTTTTTGGTGAGTACACTCAGAAATGGTGCTTGAGATGCTGCGGTAAGAAGAATGGGCTGGAGGGAGAATGTGAACTGCATGCAGTCCAGTCACCATAGAAGCTTCAGCTGATCTCTCAGAAGGTTCTGGAGCTGTAATTGTCCCTTAGAATTGTAATATGTTGAAGAAAAGGGTCCCAAGCTTTTCCCCAGGCCTTATCAAATAGCTGGTGGATATTGGCTGCCCCTGGGAAAACAGCTTAGCCTTGGGTGAGGGGGCTTCCTACAACTAAAAGCAGTTTCTGGGGAGGTCCTAACCTATGAGCAGCCAGCAGTCAGCAGCTGTGGGTAAGTGTCGAGGCTGGGAGTGGAGAAGGGGGCATGTGGCGTGGGCATTGTGGCATCCACTGTGCACATCTAGATAAATGCCATTCACTAGATTATCATTCAACACTCCCAGAATGGGCCTGCTTAGACAGAATAATTTAAATGTTTTTAAAGAATGTTTAAAGAGGCATATCTCCTCAACTTAGCCTCTCAAAATTCAGCAGGGAAGTCAAGTACAGAGTTGGTAATTGAAAAGCATTTGGAGGTAGTTTAGAAGATGAATTGCAAGGGAAAAGTGGTAGAGATTCTGAAAAGAAGAATATTGGTCACAGAAAGCAGAAGAGGGGAGCCAATACCCATAAAGTTTGTGTGCCAGAGGGGATTGAAGGGAGAAACCTGCTCGCATTGTTTCTTTTTTCTAGAACAACTTTCAGAGGTGCAGCAGACAAATTACAGAAGGTAGAATTAAAATTGATTCAGCCCGTGAGGTCTGCCTCTGTACCACCTAAATAACACTGAAGGGCCGGGAGCAGGCCTTATGAGAATTCATAATTTCACAGCTTATATGAAAGCTATGAAAGTCATCAGAATGATAAACTCACAAGAAGAGGGAGAGAAATCTGTTTTTGTTTTTTTAAAGGCTCCTTGTGCAACTCAAAACAAAAGCACAGTTTTTTTAGAGGTGAAGGAAGAGAGGAGTAAAGAAGGCCTATGGGGAAGGTGACATTTCCCAGAAAAATAACAGATACTCCTAAAGAACCAGATATAACTTAAATGTTCCCTAGAAAAAGGTGTAGCTGATGCAATCCTTAGAGGCTGCTGATCTAAATAAGATATTAATGTCTTTAATTTGTAAATGCATATGAATGTGAAATATATTTATTAGGCTGTGTTTCAGTTGTAGAATTATTGTCACTGCTCTGTGTTGTAAGATTAGGTAATGAGACATATCTAAGCTTAACAACAGGATGTAAGTCTTCTTGCAAAAGTAGTTGTTGGGGGTAACTGCCTCTTACAAACACAGGAGCTCAGAAAATTCCAGTTAATGCTTGGTGGAGGAAAAATGCTGTAGTGTGGATTCCATATGGTAAAGTGTTTAATTTTATTGGCTCTTAAGTCAGAATGTCTGGGTTCAAATTCCATGTCTACCACTTACTAGGTGAATTCAAACAAGTTACTTAAATTTTAGACTGTTTCCAAATCTGTAAAATGGAGATTATCTCTCAGGGTTGTTATGAATATTTGGTACATTAATGCATTCTTAGAGCTTATTATAGTGTCTGGCACATTATGATTATTCCATAAATCACAACTATTATTCTTATTACATTAATTTTTGTGGTGAACAGAAATGTTAGTTCTTTAGAAGAGAAATGTCTTAGGATGATAAGTGTGGATAGGGAGGGTTAAACTGTGACAGTTTAACAAGTAAAATCAGTGAGATTAGTAAACACAGTTCCCAGCAGTATAAGGCAGTTAAAAAACTTGACCTATTTCTTCCTAAGAAATCCATTTCTATCATTATTTTGAGAAAGCCCATTAGTATATAAATATGCTTTCAGTAGTTTGATAGGATAATGGCTTGTTGGCCCCAGTGATTCTTACATTTGACTGTGATTAAAGAGTAAACATTTATTAATTGCTCACTGTGTACTTGATCTTGTTTTAGGCACTTTATGTGTACAGGCTCAGTTCAAGTTGCCCCAAACTTTAAAATCAAGTACATTGAAGTCCCATTTTAAGTGGTAGAAGATATGATAAGAGTTCCTAATAACCTGAATGTTATAAAATCGTTATCAAGCTATGAACCCAGACATGCTGGCTCCGGAGCCTGTGACTTTAAGCAGTAAACTGTACTACAGTGCATCCGCTTGTATGCATGCCTGACTTACTAGAAGACGTTGGTGGGGGACCAGTTACTCATTAGGTCAATGCAAGAGAATAAGATTCTCTGATTTTAATGCTTCTCCACAACCTACAATCCTTCACTGTTTATACGGTCTGCATTCTTATGCTCTTTACAGCTCCACCTCTTAGTAAAGCTCATGAATAGTGAAAATGAAGTAGGGTTTTGGATTTCCTATACTCACTCCAACCTCTAAATGGCTTACTTGGCCAATGGGAGGCATGGGAGCAATGGTTAATGGCTTCCTACCTGATTATTAGAATCATTAGGGAAATAAAGATGCCACACCAAAAGCAGCTTAATACATTCACTAACAAAACTACTGAATTGGTAGCATCAGGGGAGTGAAAGTAGGATCCAACCAGAAGGACTGATTTGCTGTTTCCATTGTATTTTGCTCTTACACATTTGAGGTCATTGAAATCTTATTTTTAGATTGTGGGTAAAATTGCAATATTTCCAGAATCTCTTGCCAGGCTTTAGTACATCTCCATATCAATAGGTGTTTCCAAGGGGTGGAGAGAAGTAGTCCATTTCCATATCAATAGGTGATTACAAGGTTGGGTGAGGGCCTATCTGGACAGCAGAGGTTGACTAGGGCCCTCTTTTCTACAGCCAGGTCACAAAAGACATGGAAAAGCAGAAGTGGACAACTGCTTGTAAGAAATAAATGGGTTTCTCCCACTTTATTTCTCACTTTGACTGATTTTGGTTTCAAAGATATTTTGCCCCAGGATTTTCCCTCTAGAGTTACATCTGGCAGTAATTGGCAGGACCTCTGAAACTGAAATCTGTCTACATGTGTGTGACTCTTGGGTGGGCTGCTCCTAGAGATGGTGGGGAGATGCCTGGAACACTCAGTGTTGATGGTGGGGAGGCCCCAGTGGCTCCAGCAGTGGAGGGTACAACTTTACCTGTGAATATCCCCCTATCTGTGGGGCTTCCAACTGGGGAGCCCCTAGGGGGAACTGGTACCTCTTAGAGGGGTGGGGCCTTCCCCAGAATTGGGCAAGGGTGGAGACACCAGAAGCTGCAGAATTAGCCCTCTGTGAGATAAAAGACTGCTTAGAGGCCCTGAGTGGCCATGTACCAGCTGGGATTGTAGGAGCTCTTTTTCTTGAGATAGTGGAAAATGTTATCAAGGATAGAGACACAGTTACCAAGGAGAGAGAAAGACTTTGGCAGTAGAGAGGCACATTTCAGCATTGTTTGGAGGAGCTGGGTGATAACCTGTGGGATGCCCTGAAGAAAGAGAAACAGTTGTTGAGAAGACAGGTTACACTCCTGGAAGATTCCTTAGCAGCAGCAGGGGAGGAGGCAGCAGGAGAAGCTGCATTAAAGGAGGCTGGGGGGAAGGGGGAAGAAAGAGCAGTGCCCTTCTAAATCTGCAAGAGAATCAGATGTGAGCATGATATCATCAATGTAGTGATACAGCTGCACTGTTTGCAGTTTCTTCCATGTGGCCAAGTCCTGGGCTACAAGTCCCTGACAGATGGTGGGACTGTGGAGGTATCCCTGTGGGAGGATGGTGAATGTCCACTGCCAGCCTTCCCATGTGAAGACAAACCGTTGCTGACTTCCCTGTGCTATGTCAATAGAGAAGAAAGCATTAGCAAGGTCCAGAACATTTTGATATGTCCTTAGTTTGTGATTGAGGGGGTCCATAAAGGCTGCTTATAGAGGGGTCAGCAACATGAAAAGAGAGTGTGACTATTCAATTCCCTGTAGCCCAGGATCACTGCCAGGGGTGCTCTACAGCCTGTGGTGGGGGCAGCTCCTCTCTCTGAGAGCCCTTGGTTGTTGCTTTTTTTTTTCTTAATTACAGCCAGACAGTCTTTTAATACAGGACAGCCTGGTGCCTCAGGCGGTGGCCTTGGCAACAGATGGACCCTCGGCCCCACCCCCCCTCATCTTCTCCTAACACCTCCTCTACCATTTAGCTGAGTCCTCTGGCTTGAGGATTATGATTTTATTGCTGTTGTTATGAGTCTGGTTACAACGCTCCAGTTTTCTATCACAGGGGCCATTGTAGAAGATGGGGAATGGGTAGGTTGTAAGGCAACATTTCTGGAGGGGTGGGCTGTGGGTAAAATTGCAATATTTCCAGAATCTCTCTCCTGGCTTTAGGGCATCTCCATATCAATAAGTAATTACAAGGGTAAGAGAGGGTATATGTGGACAGGAGAAGTTGGGTGGGGCCCTCTTCTTCTGTAGTGGGGGTGGTGGCAAGAGACATGGAAGCAGAAGTGGATGAGTGCTTTTAAGAAATAAATGGGTTTCTCCCACTTTATTTCTTCCTTTGACCGATTTTTGTTTCAAAGATTTTTCTCCCTGGGATTTTCCCCAGGAGTTACATAGATATGATTATTTTTCCTCTACACTAAAAGCAATTATTTTATTTTAACATTATGTATTAGTTAGTAAAGGCTACAACAAAATGTTACCAACTTTGGGGGCTTAAAAAACACAAATGCATTTTTTCATTTTTCATTTTTCTGGAGGCTAAATTTCTGAGGTCAAAGTGTTGCCAGGGTGGGTTTCCTCTGAGGCTTTTCTTCTTGGATTATATATGGCCATCTTCTCTCTGTCTTCCCATGGTTTTACTTCTGTATGTGTGTGTCCAAATTTCCTCTCCTTATAGAGACACTAGTCATTCTGGAGTAGAGCCCAACCTAATGGCCTTATTTTAATTTAATTATCACTTTAAAGATATTATCTCCATATAAAGCCACACTTCATTTCGAGGTACTAGGGGTGAGGACTTCAGCATATGAATTTCAGGGAGGACACATTTAACCCATTACACATTAGTAGTGGAATAAAAATACATTCTACCACACAAGAACAATTACATTCTACTGTCACCCAAACCTACATATTACAGAAGCTTCAAATTAAAGAGGAAATTTTAAACTTTGCTCAACATTGTCTAATGAACCAGCTGCACAAAATTGAGGTGCATGATCCCCATGCAGCATTTTGTTCCTTTGATGTGGATGGCAAAGAGGAAAGCTATACAAAGTGAGACTTCGTGCTGTATACACTATTGAAATCAAAGAATGTGTACAGTGTATGCAAATGAATAGGGTATCTGACCTTGCTATCATTTTTATTAGACTGCAGTAAACCTTTTGCTTTTCACGTAGCAGTAGCTATGGTTACATTTCTTGTATTTTCTGGAAGGCGGTGGTCAGTTCAGTTATATATCTAAATATTCTTTATCTTACTGCTTTAGAATACAAGTGCCTAGACACTAAATTTTTAATACATCAGGGTCCCCAGAATAATTGGAAGTAAAAATTAAACCCTGTGGGTAAAACTGCAATATTTCCAGAATCTCTTGCCTGGTCTTACTGCACCTCCATATCAATAGGTGTTTCCAAGGGTGGAGAGAAGTAGTCCATCTCCAGATCAACAGGTAATTACAAAGGGGAGCAGGGCATATCTGGACAGGAGAGGTTGGGTGGGGTCTCTTTTTGCAGCCAGGTCACAAGAGACATGGTTGAGCAGAAGTGGACGACTGCCCGTAAGCAATAAATGAGTTTCTCCCACTTTATTTCTCCCTTGACTGATTTCGGTTCAAAGGTATTTTGCTCCGGGCTGGGAAAATATATTCCTCCTGGAGTTACAAACCCAAATCAAAAGTAAAAATTGGCTTAAGAAACTCGAAATGTAATTTTGTTTGGCAATTTCTTGTTAAGCTATATAATAATGGAATTCTTCTTCATGTACCTGAAATGTGGATCTTAACTATCCAGGCCTGTACTTCCTTATTTCTAGGCCTAAGTATTACTGAGAGGGGAAAAAACTGATGAAATAATTTCCATATTTTCCCCATGGCAGTGATGAGAGCATCATTATTTAAATAAGGATATAAGGAGTAAGCCTGAGCCTAAGTTAGAACTCCAGAGAATATTGGGCAGACCTTGAAGGCTTAAGAAAGCCTTTTTAAATCTCATTTTTTAATAGAAATTTCCACATAGTTACAAAAGTAGAGAGGATCGCATCCTGATCCTCCGGGGACCTGCCACAGTCTCCGAGGTTATCCATCATGACAATGTTTTTGTCCCCATAACCCCACTCATACTCCTTGTCCCCTGATTATCTGAAAGTGAATCCCAGTTGTTAAAATTTTTAGAAATAAATGCTCGAGTATCTATCTCTAAAATGCAATGGTTCACAACAAACATAACCTCTGTAGTATTAACATGCTGCCATAAATTAAATATAATTTTTTTTAAATAGACATTGTTTTTCAGAGCAGTTTTAGTCCACATTAAAATTGAGAGCAAAGCAGAGAAATAGCCGTGCTCCCCCTTTTGCACAGCTTCCCCCACTGCCAACATCTCGCACCAGAGTGGTATATCGGTTACAATTGGTGAACCTGTATTGGCCGGCATTAGTAGTTGAAGACCATAGTTTACATTTAGGTTCACACTCAGTGTTGTATGTTTTATGGGTTGGACGAATGCATGACATGCATCTACCATTATAGTATCATATACAGAATGGTTTCACTGTCCTAGAAATGCTCTATGCTTCAGCCATTCATGCTCTCTCTCACTAGCCTCTAGCAACCACTTATCTTCTTATTGTCTCCATAGTTTTATCTTTTCCAGAACACACAGTTAACCCTTGAACAGCATGAATTTGAACTGTGTAGGTCCACTTATATGCAGATTATTTTCCAATAAAAATAATGGATTATTTTTGGATATTTGGGGCAATTTGAAAAGACATTTTATTTTCTCTGGCTTACTGTATCATAAAAATACAGTATTTAATACATATAAGATACAAAATATATATTAATCAACTGTTTATGTTATCAATAAGGCTTTGAGTCAGCAGTAGGCTATCAGTAGTTAAATTTTTGGAGAGTCAGAAGTTACACGTGGTTTTCAGCTGCATAGTGGGTAGGTGTCCCTAATTCCTGCATTGTTCAAAGGTTCACTGTAGTTGGAATCATACAGTATGTAGTCTTTTCAGAATGGTTTCTTTCACCTAGTAATATGCATTTATTTCCTCCATGTCTTTTCATGGCTGGGTAGTTCATAGACTTTCAGTGCTGAATAAAACATTGTTATTTTGCTAATTGCATTAATGACAGAGAAACAATTGCTTAAGCTACCTGTTGCCATAAATATCTTTCTCAGAATATTTTTTCCCAGAACAGCAGAAAGAACTGCAGAGGAAATGCCTGAGATGTTAAAAGATTATGTGGAACATTAAAAGGAGAGCCTATTACTGGGGCCAACATTTGCATCACAGAAACATGAATTAGAATCCTGACTGAAAATTAACAGCTTGACTTTGGACACGTTTTGGATATTTTTGAGTTTCAATTTCTAAGTATGCAAAATCATACACGAGTACATCATAGTTACATTTACTATAAACAGAATTTTTTTTTAAAGATATGAAAGCAGCCAGAGACAAAAGACAGTTTCTTTGCTGATAATAAGTATGACATCTGAAGTCAGAACAAATATATAAAACAAGTTATCTTCAAAGAAAAATGCATGGGAAATGTTTAGTGATCTTAAAGGTTTATGTGGAACATTAAAATGAATCACCTGTGACCGAGAAACAGGGATGGTTTAGAACTTTGGGTCAACAGATACAATGTCAAATCTCAGCTTGACCATATTTCTGAATATCTTCTGGAAGTTACTTTCTCATCTTTAATTTCCCTCATCTTTCAAGTAGATAAAATATTGTCTACCTAATAAGATGTTGTAAAATTTAAAAGAGAAATTGGTAAAGAACATGTTTAATAAAAGTCATAGTTACCAAGAACTGTAAAATGTGACTAAAGGAACATGGCTATGCTAAGGATATAAATAAATAAAATATTCATGTATTTATCTGTTTTCTTCCATGTCTGTCTAAGTGTATGTGCCAAGTTGGAGTGATTATAGTCATAGTGAACCCATCATTTGACATAATACATTTGAGTAATCCCCGAAATATTTGTTTCAAAAATATTTTATATCTAACTAACTGATTCACAAAATTTTTATTCTTTTCAATCAAAAGTAAGGAAGACAAAGTCAGGAAGGAGTGCACAGAGGTTCATGTTGTGCTGGTAAAATGGTTTATTTCCTTGGATAAGGATGTATGCATGATCGTTCATTGTATTATCCTCCATGTCCATTTCTTTGTCTAAAATACATTGCAATATTTTTTTAAATTATAACCCAATTATAATTAGCTAGCACTAAGAAATGACAGCAAAGTCTTTAACAAAATTATGGAATAATATAGTTCCAAGTTTCAGCCAATGATGTATAAGGGTGTGCAAAATATGTTAACAATAAATGATATATGGTTATTGATTACAAACATCTCTACTTCCTGTTTCTCTGCTCTTCATCTGTTTAATATCCTCTATTTTGCATATATCTGAATACTTCTTTTCCTTTAAGGATTTTAAATCTCTTTTTCTATTATTAAGGTTATGTTGGTTGAAATAATTTAGGGAATATGGTTGATAATATATAGAGTAGATACTATAGGGCTCCTGTACTACAGCAGTATTTGGCTGGAGTTAGCCAATGAAGATTTACATCTTTGGAAGCTGAGAAGTCATTTTCATTAAATTCAAAGTATATTCTCTTTCATTGTGAGCAATATTTCACTATATATTTGTATCACAGTTCTCCTTAGTCAAACCTATACTGAAAAAAAAAAAATTGCCTACAAACGTTTTAAATTAAGTCTTACAGGGTCCAATCTATTATTTTAATGAATGGTAATAGACATGTTTTAAATATATACTTATCTTACTGTATTCAATACTTTTCATAATTATTAAGGCAACCTCTGCTATGAATTACTGATGGTATATTAATGTCAGCAGATAAGCAGAAATGCTCTGAGCTTTTCACTAGCCTTCACATTCATTATATTCTCAGGGATTATACTTCAGGCGTACTCTGCCCTGAACTATCTTTCCATGTAGGGATTGTTTATTCACTTGGAGGTTGTTGTGTTAAATGTTAAGAGAGAACTTTTATGAAAAATAAAATTTATTTGAAATCAGATAATTTAATATTTTCTGAGAACATTTATTTTTTTCTATTCTCTGGCTAGAACAAACACTCCAGGTTCTTCCGGTGACCAAACTTCATGTGTGCTTCGGCTCGCCGTCATTCAGCCCATGTGTTATTGAATGACGCCACACTTCAATCAGTCTACAGATAGGCACTAAGGAATAAGCCCATCTGCAGATTCTTTCCATGTGACTGCAGGGATTGGTCCAAAGATGAGCACATGACCTAAATCAAGTCAGTCTTCTAGAACCAACAAGCTGGATGCAGAGTTCTGAGAGTTCAATTCTAGGGCAACAATCTTCATGTGACAAGGAAAAGCTAGCCTCTTTAATAATGAAATGAAAAGTAGAAGAAAGATGGTAGAAAATGAGAAAAACAATTTTTTTTGACATTGTTTCAGTCCACCATCAACCATGTCTGAAGCTAGCATATTTCTTTGCCCTAAAATCAGGTTTGGCTTGAATTTTCTGGATTCACCAGTAAATGATCCTGATACAATTTCATAGGTAATGTTCAAAATGATTTGTTGTGTTAAGAATTAGCTGAAATATTTTAAAAAATAATCTTGATATTATTATGTGAAGCCAGCTTTCTGAAACCATATAGCTTTTGAATTCAAGTGTTAAGTTTTTGTCTGATGTTGATGTAGCCCCTAAACCAGCATCTACATTCTTGCCACATATTCACAAGCATGTAGCAAAACCTTTAAGAATTCTGTCTGGTTAATCCCTTATTACCTACCCAGTTTGAGTCACTTTGCTGCTCACCTACCATATATATTCCATGAAAATTATTAATATTATGCGTGGCTAATTCAATGAACTAGATATTCTCATATTCTGCTCAACATTTTGTAAGTCACCAGAGTTTAGAAATGCCAATGCTATACTCCCAGCATTAGGGATATACTGAAGTGTCTTTCACGTTATGGACAATCTCCTATTTAGATCCCCAGGGGCAACAGGGTCAGAATAGCAACACTCTTATTCTCAGGTCATTGACAGAAGAACCAGCTCTGTGACAACTGCTCTGTCTCTGTCTCTGACCTCTAAAACTGTGCTTTCCTGATAAATGGCATACCAGGCAACAAGGCTTGACATGTTTGTTTGTTTGTTTGAAATCAGTTGAGAAGAGAAAGTAAAAAAGTACTTTAGGGATGCATGTGGTTTTAGCTTGGACATATATGTTAAAAAAAAGAAATAGCAGGTCCAGAATGGAGGCACTTGGTCTAAGCCCCATGCCAGCAAACCAGGATTCAATACCTAACCAGAGGGCAGTTTCAGCCCCTCCTGGGGATGGAATTTTAAACCAATCAGTCTAGAATTGCCTAATCAACTCTAGTGAGAATCTGAATGATAGACCCCCTGCCTTCCCCTCAAAGGAAGGTGAGCATGTCTAAAATAATCCGTTCTTTTATTTATGACTTTCTTGTTCCTGCCCCCTTCTACCTATAAAAGCCTTTCTTTTTGCACAGCCCCTCGGAGTTCTTTCTACTTGTTAGCTCTCCCCGATACACGTATTGTTGAATAAAGCCAATTAGATCTTCAAACTTTCCCAGTTCAATTTTTTTAACATATTGCGGGAAAATGTATTTATTTTCTAATAATTCACTTCCTGAATTGGTTTTTAGGAAGATCCACTTGTGTTTCAAGAGGTACAAGCAAGAGTGATGATTGAGAGCTTAATACAGACATAATCTCTAGCTTGTACTGATTAATTGTCCATGGATTTTTGCCACGGATTAATGCACAGCTGCAAAATTTGCACAGTAATCCTCAGCTATGTAATTTGATGGCAGGGTTTATTTTAAAGTCATTGTCCCTACAAATAATAAAAGCACAACATGTATCATTTCTTGGTGTACACCTTCATATGAATAGGTAAGAAAAGGGAAGATGATAGGCTAAAGTTATAAAGAAGCCAACACAAGATAAAATATGGCAACATAAGATACATTAGGAAACAAACTGGGCTACCATTCGTTAGTAAAAGGTGGCTTCAGGGCAGCGATGGAATGAAATTGTATTTCAAATACTGGGTTGAACTTGATAAGAGTTATTATGCATTCCCATTAGAAGGAGAGGAGGCATGAACAATGTAAACAAGGTATTCTTGGGACTAGCAGATAAAGCCTGGTGGAGCAAAGTGGTCATGGTTGAAAGAAGCGTGACATAAGGATAGAAATGAAACCTGAGCACAGTGTGTGGAGGGTTTGTAATGATAGGCACTGAAAGAGTTTTGGGACTTAACCCGTAAACAGTAAAGAGCTTTTAGTGGTTTAGACCTTTGCAGGTAGGTAATGAGGAAAAAAGCAAGTTGCCATGCATTATTTTTTGCTTCTGGAAAACCACATTAGTGAGCACTAGAAAAGCTCTCTTCATCATAATAGCTGATTCTAAACTGACAAAATGGAGTAGGAAGTGGGTGATGTTACAATCTCTTTGAGAGGAAATTAGAATTAAATTCCATTATGTTTTTCAAATCATCTGCTTGGACTAGAGGATGATATCATTTACTACTGATGTCTCACTCCATTAATTGATCAAGGTATGGAAGGCAGTTATGCCAACCCAACTTTGCAGGGGGACCTGGAACTGGTAAGGGAATATTACCTGGCATTGTCAGGATGCCTTATGGTTGTGGCAAATCACAGCTTCAAATATTAAAGCACAGCAATGCTGAGGGAACAGCAACATCAAACCAATGAACAAGCATTCAGTAGACAGGATAAAGGGAAATGAGCAAAATATACAAGACTTAAGGGTCCAAAAATACCAGGCTAAATGTAGAGTTATTATACATTTCAGAGACAACTGTAGGATTGAGAAATGAAGAGAGATTAGTCAAAGAGTAACAGTATTTGGAAGGGAGGAGGTAAAGGGTGTTCTGGACTTAAGTATAACACGAGAGAAGGTGTAAAATGGATGGAGACATGGTGGTGGGTCTAGAAGTGATTAGCCATGATTAGCCAAATGCTGAGGCCTGAAGGCTTTATAGCCATAATAAGCATTTTTCCTTGTGGTAGAAAGATACTTAAAAATGCTAATCGCAAGAATGAATTGTCTTTCCAAATAGCTATACCTGTATAAAAATGAGCTTATTAAAAATTATTGAATTAGAAGATGAGATTAGTTAAAAAACAAGTCATCTTAAGAGGCAACTGAATTAGTGAAAGGCAGAAAGAGAAATAAGTAACCACAGTGTTTAGAGTTCTTGGATGTCCAATTTTAAATAGTATTAGTGAGGAAAAAATACTCAATTTCAACTTAGAACATTTGACAAAGTCCTATATAAGCATTAAGAATAAGCTAAAAAACTAGAATAAAATTTAAAAGTACAGAGAAAAATTCATAGAGCGAAATATGGTGAAAACAATGGACATTAAAATCAGTCAGAATTAAGGTGAAATATTCCATAATGTGCCAGTTATTCTTAGATAGAGTGACTAAAACATAGTCCTCGCCCTTATGAATTTTATATTCTAGTGAGGGATTGAGGCAATAGACAAATAATTATGATGTAAATCAGTGGTAAGATTTTATGAAGAAAAAAATAATAGGCAGAAGGGATGTTTTCAATTATGCATCAGGAAATGACCCTCTGTGACCTTGAACACTAACCTCTAGGAGGTACAGGAGCCCTGCAGGTAGGTATCTGACTGAATGGTTGCCTGAGCACAGGGAGAGCAAGTGCATGGGAGCTGCAGGTTCTGCAGGAAGCCTGGCATCAATGTCAGGTGCTCAGTACACAGGAGGTGAGCTTGCACCCAAACATCCGTATTAGCATATCTATGTGTTTAAAAAACTGTTTCCATCCGGGAGCAAAAATTTCAAGAGAGTAAGACACTTAGACCACTGGCTTTTTAAGTGCGATAATGAAGATTGTAAACAGGGCTGACTCCAACCACTTCAATACTTCAATGTGCAGATTAGATAACTATGTGCAGAGAAACCAAAATAATAGCAGAATGGGGCTGGAACTAGAAGTTAGGGTCCTTCAATCCTAGGCAGTTTATCCTTTTCCTATTGTCCCTGCTGACACATAACTAAGAGTGTTCCGAGAGTTGTCCTGATATAGCATCTAGCTCAGACCTGAATACAATAAGCTGCATGATTTTTCATGTACCTTGTCCAAAATGGCATGATGACAGAGAAATTTGCTGCCATGTTCTTCATGAAATATCAAATATGTTGTATAGATGGCAGAAAAGCCGACTTTTACAGAGTAAAACTGCTTTATACCTGCGCTGCCAATATGAGTAACATAAAAACATTTTTTTTCAAACATAGGGAAAATTGGATTTCATTTTTGGAAGGAAATTTGGCTACTTAAAAAAAAATTGCTCAATAGGTTCCCTTTAATTTTCCAGGAACATTTAAGATGACTAAGGCTGACCTTTTGCTTATTTTTGAGTTTTTTGAAACATGAATCAGTTTGCCATTTTCTATGGATTTTGTGAATTTGCTACAAGTCATCTTTTCTCAGCAGGGCCCTTTAAATCACGGGCCTTTCCTTAAGTTAATGTCCGAGATTATTGTTTCACAACCAGCTGCAAGACCCGGGCTGCGACGTTGCAGCTGACACGGTGTTGTGACCCATGTAAAACCCTTGACCTGCCACTTTTCTAGCTGCTCTGTCCCAAGAAGTCAATGTGTTTCTCTGTCAAAATAAGATGAATAATAAATGATCTTGGCATAGGTGGTGATTATTTGCCCAGAGCTGATGTATTCTTATTGATGACTATCCAGCTATATCCTTCTGACAAACATGTTTTGGTATAAAAATTGGTAAAATTTTTAAGAAAAAATGAGTGACAAATGCTGGTAGCTTCTTGTCTATCTTACAAAAAGCCAACTGAGCTCATAATATAGTTCTACTATAAGACTAATAGTGCCAATCCTGATATGAGAAACATTTTGTGTGGGAAGAAAAAAAAACATAAGCAGAAATGGAAGACGTGAAGGATGAGTTTGTCTTCTTTCCCATTTGTAGTTTTAGTGATGGCAGTGCAATTCCCAAAGTAGTAAAATTGATCATTTTTACATCATATTTACTCTTCTTTCTGGGAGCCCTTCATCTAGGGGTCAGAAGTTTCAGTGATTGCAACACATTAAAGACAGGCTCCCGTTCTTTCATACTCCACCCATGAACAGGTGGGTTCTAATTCTCCCATCTTGAATCTGGGCATGGATTGTGACTACTTTCCCAGTGGAATACTATGGAAGTGCTGCTATGCTAATTTCCATGCCCAAGTTTAAGAAATTTAGGCAGTTTCCACTGCCCATGTCTTGATTACTCATTCTTGGAACCCAGCTGCCATGCTCTGAGGAAGCTCAGAACTCAACCAACCCTTTGGAAGAGGCCCCCTGTAGAAAGAAACTGAGACATATGACAGTCCCAAATGAGCTCCCGATTTGCCAACATATGAGTGAGCCAGTCTTGTAAAAAATATCTTCCAGCTCTAGTCAAGCTGAAGCAAGGGACCAGAGAAAGGTTCCTCTGTACAAATGGCCAGTTAATGAAAATAATAAATGATTTTGTGGGTTTAAGTCAAGAAACTTTTTTGTTTTTTAATGTCCCATAAAATAACAATGCCTTTTTGTGAGCATCTGCACACCATTCAGGCTTGCTGTTTCTGTAAGTCTTCCACACTGACTAGCACGAAGGGAGCACCTTCTCCGTGAAAGCCAGTTCTCACGCTCTTCTTAATCAGTGTTCACTTTTCTTCAAAGCAGATGGGCTAATTGTTAAATAAGGAAGCAAATTGATTGAAGTAACTTGCCCTCCATATTGAACTTACATGTTTTTTAGCCACACTAAAAGCTTTAACTGGGAAAATTTCAACAAATATAATAAAATAATTTTTTAAGAATAGTAAACAATGTGGGGAAGAATATCCTCAGATAGGGTCATGTTTTGTATACTCTAAACAAAATACACAGATTGTCTTTCTGTTGTAGTTTGGACCTATAAATTAAGTAGCTTAAATCAAGGATTTATATCTTGTATTGTATTAGTTACTAGGAAAAGGACAACACATGCAGTGCATTGTGTTGTATTTTAAAATAATTAATTGTTCACTCCCATGAGTAGGTTGCATGTTCCTGTAAGGTAGGAATAAGGTCTAGCTCATCCACATTTTCCACCACAGCTAATATAGTGTGTTGTATACACTTCATGAGTTCAATAAATATTTTTCATGAATGAAAAATAAATAGTATTTCTATACTCATATTTACCATTTATTTGGATGTCAAACGTGCCCAAATATTATTAGATAACACCATTAAATGAGCAAATTTAAAAAGATACATATATATATTTTATTTCTTCTTCTTACCTCTATTGCACTGGCTGAGATGTCTAGTACAACGTTGAAGGTATTGATTAATTTTAAAGTGTGATAATTCCCTTACATTCCTTGAATAATCTGAACCTCGTAGTATTTTATGATTCTTTTTTTACTTCTTAGTTCACTTTCCTCATATTTTATTCAGTATTTTTGCATCTGTGATCTTAAGATTGGCCTGTGATTTTCTTTTATTGTAATTTTCTAGTCACTTTTAAAAAATCAATTTAGGTTATCTTTATTGGAATAAATTAGAAGGCTTCTATCTTTTCCTAATTTCTGAGATACTACATGGTAGCAATCACCATTAAAGCCATGTGGGGCGGGGAGGTGGTATGAAAGATTTTGATAATGTATTTAATTTCTTAAGTAGTCATAGGACTATTTATTATAAAAACTTGGAAAAAACCACTTACAAGTGATACTGTATTTGTAGAAACATACGAAAGAATCTGTGGATGGATTAGAGATATAGTAATACCCTTTAGAAACTTGCTTCATACAAATTCAATACATAGAAATTATAATATGCAAGAAAAAGGAGAGAAAATGAAATTTAACAATAGAAGACCTCATTTCAAACAGCATCAAAAATACAAAATAATGAATAATAAATATATTACAAATTATAAAACATTTTTAAGAACATTTTCAAAGGATCTTAATAATTAGGTGCATTATGTAAAATAGTGAAATAATCCCTATTACAAAGATGTGAATTGACTTATAGTTTTAATGTAATACCAATCAAAATCCTAATTCTAATTCCTGTGTTTGGCCACAAGCTGATTTTAAAATTTATAAACATTTTAGAAGGGACAAGAGAGTAATAGAATAACACTGATAGTGTAGAAACAGAACCAATCTTAAAGGGATACTTGACTTAAAACACAAGCAGAACCAAGAAGCAGGTGTGGGGGGGATCTTTGTGTTGAGTCGCTAGGGTAACTGGATATCCATATTTTTAATAGTATGAAACTTGACTTCTACTTCATAGTGTTCACAGTAGTTAATTCCACAGTTTATATATTAATGTGAAAGGAAAAAGAGTAAAGCTTTTGGAAAATGATAGGAAACTATTGACATGAACTTGAGGTAGGAAAGGATATTTTTACAAAGAGAACAAATAAAGCCTTGCCTATAAATGTAGTTTGATAAATTGGACTATGTTAAAATGAAAATTGTGTAAATGCAAAGTGACAGTGAAAAAGCAATCTGTAAAGTAGACAAGATAATTATAACACATAAAATAGAAAAAGGGCTTGTGTCCTAAATAGAGAAAAGACTCCTGAAAATCAATAAGGTAATTACAGAAAACTTAATAAAAGTTAACATGATGCTGGAACAGGCACACTGCAAAACAGGGTATCTGCATGGCCAATAAATATATGAAGACATATTCAGTATTATTTGTAACCAGGGGAGTGTTAAGAAAAACCATAATATGAATCCATTAAAAATCTGAATCCATTAAAAATCTGATTAAAACTAAAAAGACAGACAAGGTGAAAATTAGCAGGATGTGAAACAACCAGAATCCTCTTGTTCTGTTGCCCCCAGGATGAACCTGGCATAATGACTTTTGATACTGAAACCTGCTGATTAGTGATTTAGTGACCAGAATCTGCTAACATGCCGCAGCTTTATCATGATTCAGCTATTAAATTCATAATATAGACCCAGTAAAAATGATTGATTATTATGGACAAAATTGCAATATTTCCAGAATCTCTTGCCTGGCCTTAGTTCATTTCCATATCAATAGGTGTTTCCAAGGGGTGGAGAGACATAGTCCATCTCCTTATCAATAAGTAATTATAAGAGGGAGCGAAGGCATATCTGGATAGAGAGGTTGGGTGGGGTCCCTTTTTGCAGCCAGTTGCAAGAGTCACAGGTGAGCATAAGTGGATGACTGCTTGTAGGCAATAAACAGATCTCTCCCACTTTCTCCTTTTGACTGATTTCAGTTTCAAAGGTAATTTGTCCTGGGCTTGGAGATAGATTTCCTCCCACCGGCGTTGCAATTATATAGATAGGTAGATAGTTATGTACTGAAAGACAAGAATGTTCATAGAGCATTATTTGTAATTGCCCATTTTGCAAACAACTGGCCAACATTAAAACAGTGATCTGACATATTCATATAATGCAAAATTATACAGTATTGTAAAAAAAAAAAAGCTGAATGTAACAACATGAACAAATTTCCCAAATGTAATATTGAATGCAAGAAACTAAGCCTGAAAGAGTTCATACAATTTGATTCTATTTACATTTCAAAAATCCAAATAATACCCGACAATGCTTACCACATAAGGCTGTGGTAAAGACTAGTAAGGAAAGCAAGAACATTTTCCACACCTTTAAAGAAAAGATAATGTCAATGCTATTCAGACTGTTCCATGCATATAAAAAAGAAGATAACTTTTAAATTTTTCTCTGAAGATAATGTTACATCCATAGGAAAGCCCACAAAGACTTCATAAGAAAGAATATACATTCAATTTATGAATGTCAAAGCCAACTATTAAATAAAATATTAGCATCAAAACCCAGAAGCCCAGTAAATAATAAAATGCTTATCAAATGGAGTTTCTTCCAAACAGGCAAAGATGGTTCAAAATTAGAATTCTTTCAATATGACAGTGAAAATTATTGAATGTAAATAGATGGAAATTTAATGCTATTTTTAGTTAGGAAGACACAACATGATTTGTATTCTGTCCCTAAACTAATGACATTTACATCAATCACAAAAAAAATTACCAACAGGTTTTGTTTAAATAAAAATAGATTTTAAATTAATGTTAAAAAATAATGAAGTAAAAAAGTCTGGAAATCTCTGAAAGAGACCAATGCTGGAGGAGTGAAACTAGAGGGAACCATTCCTAAAACTTTTAAGATATACCATGTGGCCTGAAGAATAATGGGTATTGTCACAGATATAGACAATCTAATAGATCAGAATAGAAAGTTTAGAAGTAGAAACATATTTCTGGAAAAAAACTTTCTTATATATTATGGATGACATCTTTCATCAGGATGAAAAGATTTTTCAGTAAATGGTATGTAAAAACAATTTGCTATGTGGGAAAATAATGAAGTTGGATAAAATGTGTACACTATTTACTAGGAAATATGCAGGACTGAAAATATTTACATGAAAACATAAATCAGTAACAATTATAAAAGAAGTGTATTTAATAGCTAAATTAAGAAGGCTTTTCTAGGTATAGTATAAAAGAAGCATAAAGAGAAAAATAAACTTGGTTAATTTAACAGCATAAAAATCTGTTTTTGTAGGACCAAAAACTCATATACCAAATTGAATCAACTAAGACAACTGAGAAACATGTATATTCACCAAGACAAATGGTGATCTTTTTAAATATGTCTGATTCACAGGAACTGTGATATACACCCAACAACAAAAAAATGTGCAAAGGACATGAACAATATAATCTCAATACAGGAATTACAAGTGCAAAAATTATCCACTGTAGTCAGAATAAGAAAAATGCAAAAATAAACCTAATAAGGTACCACTTATCACCTATCAGATGCACAAATGCGGAGCAGCTTAATATTGCATTATCACTGAGATGTGTGATAATAGGCACTTGTGAATATTGTCTATATTACAGTGAAAAAGTAAATAAGTATAATCACTATGTAAGATAGTTGATCATTATCTTTTAAAATCACAAATGTATATACTCTTTGAACCAGCAATTCTACTTCTAGGAATTCCCAAAAGTATACTAGCTTATTTGTGAAAATATTATTCATTGCCACCTTACTGGAACACATGCCCAATCTCTTATCCAAAATCTTTGCAATACCTGTATTGTAGAATACTGCTTTTGTGATAGAAAGATACCATGCATATATATCATCTATTACATAACACCTTCAAAAGGATTTGGGGCAACACCCCCTATCCTACTATTTCTGTAGTGAAATATGTGTGTATTCACACTCAGTGGCATAACCAAATAATATACATAGTATTATAGTTTGCATATGATTTTTTCTATAGCAATCCTTTTTAGTATCATCTTTTTTATAGTTTTTGAAATAATGAAATGAATATAAACGAGGGAACTTCAAATGAAAGGTAAGGATCACCCAAAGCCTTATTGAAAGACTAAATCTGTGTCCCAACTTTGGAGTGTGATAGAGTAGGTCTGGGGTAGGACCCTATAATTTGCATTTCTAATCAAATTATCAGATAATGCTGATGCTGTTGGTTCTAAGGGTCACATTTTGAAAACACTGATATAGACCATAAACACTCTGTGCTGCTTGTTTTTATGAATACTGTCAACAAAACTTCATTGTAAACTTAACACCTTAACATACATGCATAATGAGCATTTATTACATCAGCATGCCTTTGCAAAGTGACTAAATCAGGATGGCCTTTGTAATCAGATTGGATTTAGATGTCTGAGGATGGTCCAGGAGCAGATTCCTCAAGTGACAGAAGCAAGCCCAAGCCTTATTAAACCTCATTATGGAAGGCCCAATTAAAAATTTCTGGTGTTTTCTGTTAGGCAATCTCTTGCTCACTGATAAGTGCATTGTTCAAGGACAGCAATTAAGAGATCAAACATTTTCTTCCCATTTTCTAATGAAAAATTTTACTGTCTCCACAATTTCTCCATCATTGAGGTAATGTAGCATATGCTTTTTATCTAACTCTTCTACACTTCTGATTAACTTTAGTCTCAGTGATGAGGTTTGGTATCATCTCTTCTCATTTGCAAAAGAATCGTTTAAAGTCTCCATCCACAGAGCTTTTCAAGCATCATTGCTATCCTGATGGCTGTGCCGAGCATTTGGTACTGTGATTTATCAACAGAGTCCCAAACATTAGCGATAGTATAACTGATGTCCTGCAAACTGAATACTTCTAACAAACCTTGGATTCTTAAACCTCTGTTAATTTCAGCAGCCTTACACTTTAAAATGTGTTTATACTTGCCTTTCATGAAGTGTAATGAACATATTACAGATGTCACATTGGGACAAAATATAATCTATGAATAATAACAACTTAAAGTTTTTCTAGTCATGTTGATCTGAAATGAGTTCACATGGCTGTTAAAAAATTATTTTTGAACCAATAAGAAAAATATGCCTCTGTTAATCCTTGTTTTTATTTTGAACAATAATGTACAAGTAAATCAAATACACCTTTCAAATACCTTGGATATTAAATTTTCTGATCTAGTCTATCTGTGCTCCTGCAGCTCAGACACATGAAGAAGAGTTAACATGATTTTCCATTCGTATTACCTGCAGTGTTCTTCCTCGGTTATAATTAAGGTTTTTCTAGGAATTTAGCACGAGAGGCTTGCTTTTTATGTACATCATAAATATGGTCAAAACTGTGTTTTTCATTAGGTATGATCTTAAGTAATTTGCCAAAGTAGCTTGTAGTTTTCTCACCACAGATTTTCAGATATACTTCCCCATGATTCTTCTTTGTGTTTTGGAAGCAGCCTCCTGGAGAACCACAGTCACTTTCACTTTTCAGCTCCTCATGGTCACTTCTCCCAGATTTAATAACCAAACAATCAGCACACGGTCGTGACCTTAATTTTTTACCCCATGCAGGAGCTTCTCTGTTTCCTTAGTTCTGACTCATTATTATCACAGAGTAACCACAAAACATGATGGTTACAGTATCTCTCATTATTTTCCGATTTGAAATGTCACTGGAGTAGATTTGATTCTGAAAGCGTTTTCACAGATAAATTAAAACCAAGGTCAAACCATAAGAAAATTTTAAAGAATAACAAACACCAAATAACACATTATCAAAAATGCTATGGTATGGCCACAGAGGCACATGTGATTAAGACACAAATGGTGCCTCTTATAAGTAAAGATTAGATTTTATGACCAAATGAATTTTGGCATCAAAATTATTTCAAAAAATTGTTTTCACAGATTGTTAGATTTTCATGTATTAAATATAGGAATATGAAACTATGTAAACAAAATGTTAGGAAAGTCTTAACTGTCCGTCAGTAAGGGTTTGATCCAATAAATTGTGGAACATATTTTATAGTATAAAATACAGTTCTCAGAAGGAACAGAGGAGGTTCCTTATATTTTTGCATAGAAAGAACTCTCAGATTTATTATTAAGTGTGACAAGCAATGTGCCGAACAATACTTACAGTCTGTTTCTATTTCTGTAGAAGAGGAGGTCCTGCACAGGAAAGCAGGAATTGGTGTATAACAGAGCAGATGGCAGACAGGCTTTCCACATAGGAAGAGAAATGTTAGAAAGCAGAAGTATGCGCCTTGATATTCTACGGTATGACTCAAAGCCAAAATAAAGCCACTGTAGCCATCCAATTTAGGGAAAGCCTCCAGTTTGAAGAACTCAAAAAAATTACTAAAGCCTTTTGGCTTAGGTAAACTCCAGTGTTTTATTCAAACACATTTCCATGAACAGAGGAAGGCTAACAGGCTACCTGTATTTATCAGTGGGAAACCGGTGGAAAGGTGACCCCAGGAAGGAATAGGGTTTGGGATAACTGGGATATTTTTAAGGTTGTGCACTTCCACATTCAAGGTGCATAGGTTTTAGGCTCTTAATTGAAAAGGTTCATGCCAGTCTCATGTCTAGTTCCAATGTGTTAAATAGCATAGTCAGCAGCTGAGTTACAGTAAGATAAATCCTTAATATCTTCTGCTGTTAGTTATTAGCCTAGTACGTCAAGGGAAGTTCATTGACGGACTACAGCTGGTGTATTCCAAAGGATTTGATAATGTCTTTTATGGTGTTCTGAGGAATATAACTGGAATATGTGAGCTCTGTAACAATGTACTTAGGGAGATATGTAACAGGTTAAATATTATTTTCAGAAAGGAATTGAACATTATATCCTTGTTTGAAAGGAAAAAGGCTTCTGGTGGGGTAGTAGAATTCTGTCAGTCCTGTTCTGTTTATTTAACTTTTTAATGTTGACTTCCTTCATCTATTGACTCTATGAAGGCATACTGAGAATCCACAAAATGTGAGACTCCACTAGTCACCTTTATAATTAAGGGAGTGCTGTTTTAACATACAAAATCAAAATAACCTAAAAGAGTCAACTACTTCCAAAGGTAGTAAGTATCCTCTCACTTCTCTGGACTTTTGAGTATACTGTGTGTGTGTGTGTGTGTGTGTGTGTGTGTGTGTGTGTGTGTGTGTGTGTCTGTGTGTGTGTGTGTGTGTTTCCTGTTTTTTTCCCCCAGTATATTCAACAAAGACCCTGGTTCCCCTTCTCAATGAGGATGCTGGGTTTTCCTTTCCATTAAGACCCATCTCTGTAACAAATGATGTGTAAAATGTATTAAGGTGTTTTATTAGGATGCGAATGCTAAAAAAAATATGCATCTTGGCAAATTACTCTTAAATGTAGTAACACAGAGCTTTGACACATGTCACGTTCTTAGCCAAAACAATCTGTGAAGTAGTTGAAGTAATATAGGGTATCCATCCACCCTTTCTGCTATTTGTTGTGCTGATAATGGAGCTAATGGAGTTTTGTGTGATTTTCGAATTGAACTAAGTGCACAGTGCTCTGACATTGAAAATACAGTCTTATGTCTGAGATCTTGAGAGAGAATATACTATGTAAATCAAGATAGTATTATTAGGATAATGATTTTCAAGGGACACTTGTATAATAAAAGTTTATCAAGTAAATCTACAAGTGGGTTTTCAGGACAGAGCATATTTTTGAGCTTTTCCCATTAATTAAATACATAATATTTCCCAGTAAAGAACCTTGAAAGAGTTACAGCCACCTTCAGAATTATTGTACCTAAAGGTTATGTTAGTTTATTTGGAATATTAAACATTTATAGATAGAGTATGATTTAAAAGGAATCATCTTCTGTAGAATATAACTAACTTATAATATAACCAGAATATAACTAACTTATAATATAACCATTTTAACTACCAGAAACTCCACACTTAGAATCATCTCAGGAAAATTTCTGGAAAAACAGACCAGAAATCGCACAGGTTGGATGTAATAGGTATTATTGTAAGTCAAACTAAGCCCTTGAGACAGGAAGGAGAGCATTCAGTCTTGCTTTGAAACATTTAAGGAGTTACATTTGAGTTCAAGTTTCCCTTTGTTGCTTACCTTCTTGATTCAGAAAGCCTAACCAGCTACCGAGAAGTGTATTCTCAAAGTAGATTTCTGAGGTTGACGAAGTGAAGTCTCAGAGGGGTATAATATGTAGGAGTGGGATGCATTTTTGATACCCACTTGAGTCTGATGGTCAGCAGGCATTCCTTTCGGTTTACAAGCACAGGGGCACAGCTGGACCTATATTCCCTCTATAAATACTCTTTGTTCTAGCAAAAAACAAAACTTTGAAAAATGATAATGTCAAGATTTTCCAAGGACTCAACAAACACACATAACAGGTAACCTTGAACTGCAGGTGAGCAGTCATGGGAGTGTATTGCACTAGCAGGGTGATCCAGGTAGCATGGGACCTGAAATTCATACAATTCAACATAATTAACACAAAATCAGGTATAAGAATCGTTATTTACTTAGGATCAAAGTAAGTGACAAGTTACTAATTCTAGAAAGCTTATAAAGATAAAAAATCCAGAAAAATAGTGATAATATTTTTATTTAACTGCCTGTCACACCTCTACAGTACTTTAATCCTGAATTATTGGCTGTTTACTCTTTGATTACTTCTTCCCAGGACCAGAGTTCTGTAATATCAACTTTCTGTAGGAAAAATGGAAAGCCAATTCCACCTTAAGTTTATTATGATTGAACGAAATTTGTTTTTACTACTAAGTATAAAATAAGAGGTGCAAAACCCTTTTAAACACTTGGGGAAAGGTCATAGCACTGTGTTGACATGATTTTTGTTTTCATTTTTGTTTTGTAAATTCTGCAAAGGTTAGATATTTTAACAATAATCAGTTCAGACCATCGTTTCTTTCTATTTCAATTTCTTTTCCATCACTTGCCCTCATATCAGGTATTCATATGGCCACAGTCAGTTTTGGAATCTAGCTGTGGGGAAATCTGGGGATACATTTAGTTTGGGGGTAGTAGGGTGTATTTTACGACTTGTGGACACTTCTGTGTTTACTTAGGTTGCTGTGGCATGTCACAGTGTAGGAATGGCTTCCAGTGATATTCCTCAAAGTGTATGTACAAGGTTGGTGGTTGCACAAAAACAATTGAATGCACTTATGGTATATAATTGATATATTAAAAAAAAAGAAACTAGATGTTTCCTTAAATTTGTAAATAGTCCTGAAATTTATGTGCTATTAATATTAATGAATTCTGAAGCTGCAGGTGAAAGTGTAATGAAGAGAAATTCAAAATCAAAAGCGGTAATGGTCTTGACTAATTTCAGTTGAAATAGCTTACTTTAGAAAAAAACGTTTGACGCTATGTCCACATTGCTATTGTCCTTCCTGTAGCTTAAAATTTCTTTGGTTTCATGGTAAACCTGTCCCTGTGTGTACAGCAAAGAAAGCTAGGCTTTTACAGAGAAATAGGTTTGGTTTAAAACCTCAGCCCATTCCTTGAGTTTGGTGGATGTGGAGTACTTACTTGACCTTAGTGTCCTCATCCATTAAATAATTAACTTGAAGAGCCTGAAGATCTTATTTATCCATTTATTGATTGAGTGCTATTTTTCTTCATGCAGGGAAAATTGCTAGTGCTGGGAATGAGTTGGACATGTGTTATGAACTGAAAGAAGGTCCATGTGGCTGGTAAACAGTGAGCAAAGTGGAATGAGTGAGGTCTGAGAGAAGGGAGCTCCTACATGGTAAGGGAGGATGATACTTATTTTTATTGCAAGTAAGTTATATTAAGATTTAAAGCTGGAGAATGACATGCTATGATGTATTTTGTCTATGTGGAAAATTATAATGATGAAAATAACAATTGTTTTATGGAACATTTATCCTGTGCCAGGCAGGGTGCTTATCACCAAACATGCTTTTGTCGTGTAGCACTCCTAAAAGCCTATAGTGGCAGTACCATTATCTACAGCTTGCAGTTTAGGGAAACTGAGACTTAAAAAAATTAATTAACTCATTTGTAGCCAGATAGTTACATTTTAACAAACTGAGATTCAAATCCAGGTCTCAATCAGTCAAAAACCTCTTCTATAAACTGTTAACTGGTCTGTTTCCACATGGCAGGAGTCAGATCACTTCAAAGTCACTGAACTAAAGGGAGCTTCTGCACCATTTGAATAAATATTATTGGAAACTTCTTGTGTTTGCTCAAATTTCCTCTGTGGTGAAAAACAGACTAACCTATAAAGTTCAGAACATTTTCAAGTGTTTTGGCAGTTGGCTCAGTAAAGAAAAGGTATTCTTTTACAGTTAAATTACAGCGTGGTGTTTCACAGAGTGATGGAATTATAAAATGGCTTATTCAAAAGATGAAGTTTCAGAAAATAAGAAAATAGAATTAAGTTCCTGTGTCATGAAGCTGAAATAAATCTTGATATACTCTTAAAATGTTATCAAATACAACAGAAATTTATTTACACAGTACACTACAATGACATGGGTAAGAAGTGAAGGGACACCACAAACCCTCAAGCCATGACTAGGAGCCAGGTGTTGTTTAGGTTTCTCATACATATGGTCTCTTTTAATTATCTTTAGTTCCTTCCTTCTTCTCTCCTCCAATATCTAATTTTTCTCAGAAATTCCTGGCAAAATATAAATGCTAATCTGATAAAATGAATCAGAATATCTAATAGGAGAATTGACTCATCTCCTGAAAGTTCTTTTATCTGTTCAAAAATATAGACTCCTACATCCTATTGAAGACCATTTTTAACCTGCATTAATTTCTCTTTTTTTCTTCTTTGATCACCTTCACTCATTTTGTTGTTAGGGTCTCCATTTTCTAAATTGACTGGGATCTTCCTTCAAGGTATGAGCTATTTCCCGAATCTGCTGTATAGGTTTTACAATTTCTGTATAGAAATAGTAATTAAAGAGTAAATGATAGCCCACGAAGATCCCCTAATATAACTAAGATTTGTTACTGCCAAATACATCACTTCTAAAAGCAAACAGGGCCAACCTAATAATTTTAAAGACAGAGACCAGAGATGGGCCATATAAAGATGCTTTTTTTCTGAAAGAAAGCAGATGGTGCCTGAGCTTCTGTAGATCTACTGCGTAAGGAGGTAAAGGTAGACCCATGCCAGAGTCACTAGCATCAAAGTTGCAGTGAGCAAAGAGTAGCGCGCGCGCACACACACACACACACACACACACACACACACACACACAGTTTCTTTTGTGTGGTGCCTACAGTCCGTTTTCTGCTTCCCCTTCTATTTTCTTCTTCAGCCAGGGAAGCCTGGAAGTTATTCCCATGTTTGTATTATTCAAAAAAAAATTGTTTTCTGATTGATTCTATCTTCATATCTCATTAATAGGGCTTCATTCTCTGCAGGTAGAACCCACCTTTTTCTTCACTTAATAATTCCTTTTAAAAATTATCCTTTGTAATTTACCACCAAATATTTGCATTTTCCCAGCCAAGTTTTAGAAGCTAAGGAGCAGTAAGTCCAGTACCCCAATTGGTAGATAAGATCTCATACTACTGTGACTTTTCATTTCACATATCAGTCAACCCAGGCTGATGGGACCAAGGCCTGGTTTTTATTCATGCTTTTTTCAATTAACCAACCTATAAAATGGAACAATTAAATAGAAGTCAGTAATTCTAAAGTACAGGAAGGAATCTACTCAGCTTGAAAGATTTGAATTTCTGAAAGCACCGAAGATGTCAGGCTTGTGCTCTAGCCTGAGAACTACCTGGAACAACTAATAGTCACTTTAAATTTCTCAGCATTTCAAAGAGAAAATCATCCAGTACTTTTAACAGCTTCATAAATGGAAATAAATTTTGCAAGCAGGAAAATTAAAGAAAGTGCAGTAGATTACTGTGTGACTCACCTAAAGATAATCTGCTTTTTTCCCTGTCATTCTTCAATATAAATTAATTATAAAGAACATTTTAAGTAATATTTTAACTACAAACTTCTTGCATTTGATTAAAGCTTGCAACAAATGCTTCTGTAAATTGAAGTTAAAGAAACAAAATATTTTTGAAGCTGTACAAAGGTTTTAATCAAAAAGTTCACAATGAAAATAAGCCCCATCCCCATGGAAAGCTGGCAGCGTCTTGCTCCAGGGGCCATCCAGGAGGCTAAAAGCCTGGAGGCAGGGACACAGGTTTCTAGGGCTGAACCTTGGGGTTCCAGTCTGACAGCAGCCAAAGTACAAACTGATTGAAAAAATAAATAGTCAAAGTAACTACAGAAGGAACACCATAGTCCACATAGTCATCAGAGTAAAACAGACATGAAAATATAAAAAGATGGTGGATTAAAGATAATAGAATAAGAAGGCAAAACACAAACACAGCAAATGTGACTAGAACTGAATATGAACTGAAGACTACAGAAAAGACCACCTACACCTGAGCAAGAGAAGAGGACCACACAGAAAAGTCCCAACCAGCGAAGTGCCAGCCCCAAGAGCTCCATCCTCACTGTGTCTGTCCAAAACTGGTGCTGCAGGTCCAGTCAGGGCAGAGCTGCACATCAGTCCACACACCCCATTAACCTGCAGCCCTGCCATTGCTGCAGGCCAGGCAGAGGATGGTCCTGCCCATAACAAGCTCATCAGAGATTCCTGAGCTTATCAAATTCCTGATTTTTGATTTTTGAGCAGAAGCAAACTGTACATCCAGACTTAAACTACACGGAAGCCAGACAGAAAGGCAGCCCGACCCATGGCACGCCAAAGCTGGGGTCCCTGCAAATTAGAATCAGGCACTAGAGAGCAAAGAATCTTGAGTTTCTGGGTGCCACAGGGTACGTTCTTCATAAAGCTATTACTCCACAGGCCAGAAAGCAGAGCATAGACATCTGTACAAAGGAAGAAACACAGAAACCCTGACAAAATGAGTAGGCAGAGAAATATCTAAACAAAACTACAAGACCGAACCCCAGAAAGAGATCTAAATGAAACAGAGGTCACCAATATTTTTGATAAAAAATTTCAAAATTAAAGTCATAAATGTGCTCATGGATTTACAGAAAAATATTCAAGATTTCAGGGAGGACTTCAACAAAAAGACAGAAAACCTGAAAAAGAGCTACTCAAAGCTGAAGAATACAGTATCTGAAATGAAACATAAAATGGAGGGATTTAAAAGTAGATTAGATAATGTAGAGGAGACAATAAATTAAATGGAAATTAGAGAACAGGAAAACAAGCTAAGGAACAAAGAAAAATGGATCTCTAGGAATGAAAGAATAATAAAAGAGCTGTGTGACCAATCCAAAAGGAAAAATTTTCACATAATAAGGGTACCAGAGGAGAAGAGGAAGACAAAGGGATAGAAAGTCTCCTTAAGGAAATAATTATTTAAAACTTCCCCAATATGGGGAAGGAAGTAGACACCCAGGCCATGGAAGCACAGAGATCCCCTAAGGGACTTGAAGAAGACACCACCAAGATATAATAATAATTAAAATGGTAAAGATCAAGAATAAATAAAAAGTGTTGAAATCATCCAGAGAGAGAAAAAACATTACTCATAAAGGAAATTCCATCAGGCTCTCACCAGACTTCTCAACAGAAACTCTAGAGGCCAGAAGGGAGTTGCATGATATATTTAATGTAATGAAATAAAAGGCCTCCAAACAAGAATCCTCTACCTCATGATATTATCATTTAAATTAGAAGCAGGTGTTAAAAATTTTCAAATAAACAAAAGTTGAAGCAATTTGTTACCACTAAGCCAGCCTTACAGGATATCTTAAAAGGACTGCTGTACATGGAAATGACCCTGACACTAAATAGCTTTTACCAGTAAAATTAAACATGTAGTAGTAGACCAAGCAACTACCAAATTACAAAAAACAAAGGAAGCAAAATCAGCTATGCACAAAATCAGTCAAAAGACACACAAGAAGTGCAGATTATGACATCAAGTATGAAAAATGTGGAGGAGGAAGAATAAGGTAAAAAAAAGCACATTTAGATTGTGTTTGAAATAGAGTAATCAGTAATTTGAGATAGACTATTATATAGTAAGGAAGCTATCTTTCAACCTTGGGTAACCACAAAACTAAAGCTTACAATAAACAGATACACACACAAACACAAATAAATTACTTTTAAAAAGAAAAAGACAAAAATCCAATTACAATACTAAAAAAAAAAAAACAATAACAAGAGAAGAGTATATAAGAGGAAGAAAGGAATAGAGAAGAGCTATTGAAAAAAAGCCAGAAAACAATTAAAAAAATGCCAGTAAGTACATATTTATCAATAATCACCTTAAAGGTAAATGGACTGAATGTACCAATATGCTTCCTACAAGAAACTCATTTCAGACCTAAAGACACACACAGACTAAAAGTGAAGGAATGGAAAAAGATATTCCATGAAAACAATAGGGAGAAAAAAGCAGGAGTAGCAGTACATATATCACACAAAATTGATTTCAAAACAAAGTAACAAAAGACAAAGAAGGACATTGCATAATGATAAAGGGATCACTTGAACAAGAGAATATAACCATTATAAATATCAATGCACCCAAAATAAAAGCTCCTAAATATTATTTAAAACAAATACTAACAGAATTAAAGGGGAAATAGATTGCAACACACTCATTTTAGGAGACTTTAATGTACCACTCACATCATTAGATCAACCAGACAGAAAATAAATAAGGAAACAGAGGCACTAAACAATACATTAGACCAAATGGAGATAAAAGATATCTACAGGACACTCTGTTCAAAAGCAGCATGATAAACATTTTTTCTCAATTATTCACAGAACTTTCTCCAGAAGAGATCACATACTAGCCCACAAGATGAATCTCAATAAATTAAAAAGGATTGAAATTGATTGAAGCAGCTTTTCAGACCACCATGGTATAAAATTAAAAATAAATTAGGCAAAGAAAACAAAAGACCTACACACACAGGGAGGCTAAACAACCCAAAAAGATTATCCATAATGACCAAGTGGGATTCATTTCAGGGATGCAAGGATGGTACAATATTCATATATCAGTCAATATCATACACCATTTTAACAAAAAGAAGGATAAAAACCATTTTAACAAAAAGAAGGAAAAAAATAATTTCAATAGATGCTGAAAAAGCACTAGAAGAAACTCAACATACATTCATGATAAAAACTCTCAACAAAATGGGTATAGAGGCTATGTACCTCAACATAATAAAGGACATATATGACAAACCCATAGCTAATGTCCTACTTAATAGTGAAATGCTGAAAGCTTTTCCTCTAAGATCAGGAATAAAACAAGGGTGTTCACTCTGCTTTTATTCAACATAGTACTGGAGGTTCTAGCCACAGCATTCAGGCAACACAAAAGGATAAAAAGCACCCAAACTGGTAAGGAAGAAGTTAAACTGTCTCTATTTACAGATGACATATTTTATACATACAAAACCCTAAAGAATCCACCAAAAATCTACTAGAACTAATATCTGAATTCAGCAAAGTTACAGGATACAAAATTAATACACAGAAATCTATTATACTCTTATATACTAACAACAAACTAGCAGAAAGAGAAATCAGGAAAACAACTCCATTTACAATTTCATCAAAAAGAATAAAATGCCTAGGAATTAACCTAACCAAGAAGGTGAAAGATCTATACTCTGAAAACTACAAGACACTCATGGGGGAAATTAAAGACAACACCAATAGATGGAAAGCTACTCCTGGCTCATGGGTAGGAAGAGTTAATATTGTCAAAATGGCAATCCTGCCTAAAGCAATCTACAGATTCAGTGTAATCCCTATCAAAATACCAATAGCATTCTTCAACAAACTAGAAATAATAGTTATAAAATTCATGTGGGACTACAAAAGACCTTGAATAGCCAAAGCAATCCTGAGAAAGAACAAGGCTGGGGATATTATGTTCCCTGACTTCAAGCTGCACTACAAAGCCACAGTAATCAAAACAATTTGGTACTTGCACAAGAACAGACCCAAAGATCAATGGAACAGAATAGAGAGCCCAAATAGAAACCCACACATATATGTTCAATTAATATATGGTAAAGGAGCCATGAATATACAATGGGTAAAAGACAGCTTCTTCAACAGCTGGGGTTGGCAAAACTGGACAACTACATGTAAGAGAATGAAACTGGATTATTGTCTAATTCCATACACAAAAATAAACTCAAAATGGATCAAAGACCGTAATGTTTCTGGGATCCTCACGTGAGTCCAAACACAGAGTTAGCTTAAATTTGTATTTGGTTACCCCTCATCATTTTCAGAAAGTCTAATTTTCCCTTCTTTGGGGACTCTTCCTGAGCTGTGTCCCTGTGCCTCAATCACCAAGGCCTCAGCAATGAATTCATCTTTACAGATTTTTCCACTGAGATCACTTTAACTCTATCTCCATCTGACAACGATTTGTAGTCTGACTACTCAGAGAGACATGAAAGACTTCAAATAAACTGTGAACTTTGCCCTACTTAGTCAAAGGATCTGAAGTTTTTATCTATATTAATAAAGGAAGAAATGTAAATGGTCCTCAAGAAACATTTATTTACTACTTTATAAGACAATGCCAATATACTATGTACAAATATGCAAATATAAGAACAAACTTACCTTGCCCCCAAATTTTCAAAGGGATCTCCAATTAATAATGTGAGCCCTCCAGAAAACCTTTCCCACACTGCTTACTCACTAGGTACAAAAACTAATAACAAGAATTTCCAGTGTACAATCAAATGACAACAAGTCTCTGTATTATGAGACCTGCAAACTTCTTCCTCTAGCTGACATTCTTTTGTAACCTGAAAAGAACATACCACCTTTCAGTAGCATGGAGGTGAGAAGAGAAGTCTAAAGGGGAAGCCGTCTGACTAAAAAAGACTATTGGGATGCAGAATCATTGGTACAGGGGATTCCATAACATCTGGGATTCTGAGGTGGCAAAAGAGGACATGATAGTGAGAAAGAGGCCTATTATTGTAAAAACTGAAGATTTTTATAAGAGGGAGGCACTCATTCTTCATTCCCATTTTAAAATAAAAGAAACTCCTTTAAGAAGCAAAAATAGTATCACAAAATACAACAACCAAATATGGAAGCACCTCCAAATCAGCTCATCCCTATACCCATGATATTACTACAGTCAAATATTACCTGTTTCTGTATGTTAGGCTTTATGAGGTTTGTATTACATGCATATAAGGCTAATATTTAAAAATATTAATATGTGAGCTTTCATTTTCCCCTTCCAAATTGCCATTATTTGCTAATTTTCCATATTGCCACTATTGGTAGGAAGTTCCTCAAAAAATTCTCCTTACCTATACGAGAACCCCCAAATCAATACCCTATTTTTCATTCAACCAGCTTTTCTGTCTTTTTAACTCACATACACCTTAAGCTAGTTTAAATCCATATGCTAAGGATATAAACAGATAGATGTAATCTTATAATAATCCATTTTAGATGAAGTACAAAAGTTGCTGAAAGTGAGAGGGGCTGACCTTCTCAAAGGCTTATTCTTTAAGTGATCAGTTGTTATTTATGCTTAAGTCCCTTGAGTAATGAGGGAGGCCATTCTCAGTAAGACCCACAGCCACATCTGATCCATAAAAGAGAGTCCTTAGGATTCTTCTCCAGGTTACAGGAGGTAACAGGTCATTACTGTATCCAATGTTTTTGCTATTATACACACCAAAGCTGCCTGACAGAACTGCTCTCTCTCACTTGAACTGGGGAGAATGTCCCAAAGCTCCTCTGAGGAGAAAGAAGGACAAGGAAGATGTTGCAAGACACAAAGAGGTGAAGGGGATCTCAAGTCCCTAAATGACCCCCATAGGTGCATACTGTAGTCCTCATTCTCCCCTGGGCTAGGGAATGTCTTCCCTCCCCACAACAAATGCTTGCTTTTATTTTATTTATAGAAGTCAAAGTTCCATTTTCCATATAAAATGGTTTAAATTATCTTTAACCATAGTAAAGGAAATAAAAACTCAGTAAAACATGAATAAGCTGTTCTACCAAAGAATAATTCCAATCAATAAGTTGCAGTCAGAACCAGGAAAGTCCAATTCTCTAATACTATTTTGTATTTCCCATATATCTGCTAATTCTTTATCACTTGTGTCAATGTATGGAACATAGAAGTTCTATGGCCAGGATCCTCACCTGACCCTAAGCTACTCACCCAACTGTGCGTGTGCAATGACATAATACTTGGCCTACTGCACAGGCTCATGCTTGCACATGTGTTGACAGTAAGCCATTATTGCCTGTGCTGCTATATAAAGAGCTACACCCAGTGCTCAGTGCAGAGCCTGGAGTGGAGGCAGAGACTGGAGCAGAGGCAGAGATGGAGACAGGTTGCTGGAGGTAGACATGATTACAGCACTTGACCTGCCATCACGAGACTAAAGCTTTTACCTCACAACATTCTGTTGTCACTTTTCAGTCTCACTGAATACAGAATAAACTTGCCCAGAGCTCTGGGAACCTCCTCCAGCTCAGAGCTACAATCAGGTTAGTCTGAATCCCCATGTTTCCTCTTTTGGCATTCCCTGGCAAAGCATACTGGTTTACACAGGGTCCTTATGTTCAGCTAACATTCAGGTAAAACATCAGATAACAACTTTCATGATTTTACTGGGAAATCAACCCCACAGATCACAAATTAAGTTCTTTTTTGCTCTTCCTGTTTCATTTTTTACTGCTTTTTTATTTGTTAATCATAGTGTTCTCAGCTCAAGTTAAGTTGAGAATTAAGGCAGAGACGGAATATAACACTTTGTTATGGAAAAACAGAGTTCATTTCTCTGTGGGCACAGCTAAAAAGCAATCAAAATGTCAGCTTACTTTTCTCTACTTTTTATGTGGTAACTGGGTCACTAAACCTACCTTGTGGGAGAGAAGTACTGAAACACACCTTTTTGGTGTGAACCTCATTGTAATATGTTATTTTCATTTTTCTTTGAACTTTGTCTTTAAAATATGTTAAAAAGCTGTAATTAGGTCATGTTGTTATTATGGAATTAGTTACTTAGCTGGAGCTCAATACTGGTGAGGGAAACAATATGGCACAGGAAGAACAGAAGGATGAAAATCCGTGGAGGGGTAGAAACCTTGTCTTGTGCAAGGAACAGAGATTTTCTTTTTCACGCTTTGAATTTTCAGTGTGGTGTTCTAACCAATTCAGGGAGCCAGGAGTGCTGCTGAATATGTACAAGAGATGATGCAGTTGCTCTCAGTTCCTAAGGCACATGGCAGTGCTGTCTCAAGCAAGGAGAGGAAACAAATGGACAAGCCTGACCTAGGGATCCCCGGGACATCAACGTCCACCAGAAACGGGAAGAAAAACCCAACTGCAAGGTTTAGGCAACTCAAGTAATTTCTATTTGCAGTTTATTGGTTAGTGTATAAGATTTTGCACAAGGACTGGGCGAATAGAGCAATGTCTGATATTTATTACCTAAATAATTTGTGGGTGATGTGTATTGCATATATATTGCCCCTTAATTTCAAAACAAAATAAAAAGATGGAGGGGGATGTGAGGGTTCTGCCAAAATAATGGTGTGATTTTTCTGGAAATGCTTCTGGGAGGAGAGCTATTCATTATTAGTGGTTGTATATCCATACCTCCCCTGTAGCATTTCCTTGGGCTGGCAGGATACAAAGTCTATGGCTCCTCATTCCTAGAGAAGAAATCACTAGGGAAAGGAAGGGGCAGAATTTGAATGGGCCACTTGAATAGAGATGACTGAACACAAACCTAACCATTTTCATTTATTTATGTAATAGAGACTTTGATTCAAGAGAAATTATCCTAGGTATCAATGTGACTACTGACATAAATTTTATAATACTGCACAACAGTTAATCACCATATACTTGGTTATTATTATTATGGTATTTATAATAAAAATATTTTCTCTGCTTGCTCCTTTGGGTTGAGGGACAACTCTGTTCCATTTCAATATTTAATAGTGTCTATTTCTCTTAGGTTAAGCTAGATTTTGGATAAATGTATTTTAGCAAGAAAATAACATGTATCACTTGCACTGTGCAGGAGCCATGGGCCTACTGCTGAATGATGTATTTATGTCTCAGCTTAAAAAATCAGCATTGCTTTCTCATGAGCTATAAAACTTTGTTCACATGGGAAGATGGAGAAATACAAAACTCAGAAAGAATGCTTAGTGGAAATTAAAAGACTGCTTAAACCAAAGAATGTGCATTTTAATTTCTATAGTGAAAGAGTAAGAAAGAATTATTTCTAGGAGAAAAAAGGCACATCTGAAAATGTAACACACTTGTAGAAAATCTGAACAATGCTCTGTGCATAAGCATAAGCATGAAGTGAAATGTTAGGGTTTAGCTGGTCAAAAATAACATTCAGAGTTAGTGAGGAGGAAGTGCTCATTACCCAATGATTGTCAAGCTTTCTTATAACTAAAGTAACTTGCACTTTTTACAAAGTCATATGATTTTAACTCAAAAAGACCTTGAGATGCTCACAGATGTATTGATATGACAGATTAATGGCTTTGTCATGCAACCTAATATTACAGTAAATTCTTAAAGCTGCCTCTGTTTAAACTAAAGTGAAAAAGGGGTCTGGCTAACCACAGTCCTGCCAGCTTAAATTATCCATCTGATTGGTTTATGACTTGCAGCTAGATTATGATTAAAGCAGGGGAGATAGATGAATGTTACAGGCTGTTACTCCTGGAAACCAATAAAACACATCCTGAGTCAATCAAGCCTACACAGTAGCATCTCTTCCTCTAAATTTCTGCCTTTTTGTATGTACATTAAGTGTAAATTAAAACCACATCTGTTAAAATGGCCATCATCAAAAAGATAAATAAAAACTGCTGGTATGGATGTGAAGAAAAGCGAATCCTGTGTACAGTTGGTAGGAATATACATTAATACAGCCACTATGGAAAACAGTATGGATGATCCTTAACATATTAAAAATAGAACTACCATATGATTCAGCAATTCTACTTATGGGAATATGTCCAAAGGAAATGAAAACACTAACTGAGAAAGGTACCTGCACTCCATGTTCACAGCAGCATTATTTATAATAGCCAAGATAAGGAAACAACTAAGTGCCCATCCATGGATGACTGGATAAGGAAGTTGTGACACATACACACACATACTCAAAATGGAATATTATTCAGCCATAAAAATGAGGAAATCCTGCCATTTGTGACAACATAAATGAATCTTGAAGGCATTAAGCTAAGTAAAATAATGCAGAGAAAGACAAGTACTGCATGATCTCCCTTTTATGTGGAATCTAAAAAAGAAAACAAACTCATAGTAGAAGAGATCAGACTTGTAATTATGAGAGGTGGAGAGTAGAGGGAGGAAGAACTGGAGAAAAGTAGTTAAAAGGCACAAATTTCCAGTTATAAGATAAATAAGAATTAGGGATATAATGTACAATGTGACAACTAGAGCTAACACTGATATTTGGTAAGTAGAAAAGTTGTTAAGAGAGTAAATCCTAAGTGTTTTATCAACAGGAGATTTTTTCTTTTTTAATTTTCTTTTTATTGTATCTATCTGAGAATAGGGATGTTACTGAATCAAGAGCAGTACTGATTCATCACAGTATATGTAAAAAACCATCATGCTCTATGCCTTAAACCTATACTATAATGTATGCCAATTATCAATAAAACTGGAAAAAATAAAAACAAATATAATTATTATTCCATTTGACTCATTTGAGAAGTTAATGAAAATTACATAGACTGATAATAGCTTTTTCTAAAGTGTTAAACACACTATTGATAGACCCAAGACATGATATAAATCATACCAATATGGAAATTCAAAACTGAATCAACAAAATAAGATTTAGCAATAGGCAAGAGTGTAAAAGACAAGGAGAAAGGATTCTGTAAAGCTGGAGTAAAAAGCACCAGGATCTGCAGCTCTCTGATGTAAATATTTTGGAACTCAAGTCTGTTGGAGGTTTAAAACTTCAAAGAGGAAGGACAGTAAACTATGGTTAATCTCAGTCAATTTCAGCTCTCAACAGACATAGTAACTCATCCCACAGTCCAGAGGCAGGTGGTACAATTGTTCCTGGAGCACCTTATGAAGAGTTTGTGGAAACAAGGTGGGAAAAAGGAATTCCAAATATCATGTATCTTAATTTTGATCACTAATTGCTGCTTTTGATCTCAGAGGTGCTGATACTATGGCTGGCAGCCATTGCTTTCCCACTTTCCCCATTGTTGCAATTCCCCTCCTCCTCAGCTAAAATAACTCCCAGGGGGTTTAAAGCACCTGCCCTCCTTTTCTTCCCCTTTCATTTCCCCCTTTTTTCTACTTTTGAGAGCCAGACAATAAAGAGGAAGACTTTCAAAATCCACTCTCTATATAGGGACATTTAGCAAGTCACCATTCTTATCTAAGGAAAGGAAAGGCTCAGAAAATACCTGGTAAGACCTTAAATGTACACCTGAGATTTACTCACCGCACATAGATAGAGAATAATTATTAAAAACACAAAGAGTACAGAATATGATATTTAATATATAAAGAATGGAGAAGGAAGAAAAAGGAGAAAAATAAGAACCTTTAGATTGTGTTTGTAATAACATACATAGTGAGTTAAATTAGACTATTAGACAGTAAGAGGATTATCCTTAAACCTTTGGTAACCACAAATCTAAACCCTGCAATGGCAATAAGTACATAGTATCAATAATCACCCTAAATGTAAATGGTCTGAATGCACCAATCAAAAGACATAGAGTCACTGAATGGATAAAAAACAAGACCCATCTATATGTTGCATACAAGAGAATCACTTCAAACCTAAAGACATACACAGACAGAAAGTAAAGGGATGGAAAAAAGATATTTCATGAAACTAATAGGGAGAAAAAAGGAGTTGCAGCACTTGTATCAGAGAAAATAGACTTCAAAACAAAGAAAGTCACAAGAGGCAAAGAATGACACTACCTAATGATAAAAGGGTCAATCCAATGAGAAGATATAGCCATTATAAATATCTATGCACCCAACACAGGAGCACCTACATACGTGAAACAAATGTTGACAGAATAAGAGAAGAAAATAGAATATAATGCATTCATTTTAGGAGACTTCAACACACCACTCACTCCAAAGGACAGATCAACCACAAAGAAAATAAGTAAAGAGACAGAGGTATTAAACAAAGTATTAGAACAGATGGACCTAACAGACATCTACACAACACTCCATCAAAAAACAACAGGATACACATACTTCTCAAGTGAACACAGAACATTTTCAATAATAGATCATATACTAGGCCACTAAAGGAGCCTCAGTAAATTCAAAAAGATTGAAATTGTGCCAAACAGCTTCTCAGATCACAAAGGTATGCAACTAGAAATAAATTACACAAAGCAAACAACAAAAACCACAACACAGAGGCTTAATAACATGCTCATAAATTATCAGTGGATCAATGACCAAATAAAATCAGAGATCAAGCAATATATGGAGACAAATGACAATAATAATTCAACACTGGAAAATGTGTAGGATGCAGTGAAGGCCATGCTAAGAGGGAAGTATATTGCAATACAGGCCAACTTCAGGAAAGAATAACAATCCCAAATGAACAGTCTAAACTTACAATTAATGAAACTAGAAAAAGAACAAATGAGGTTCTAATAAACAAAGATTAGAGCATAAATAAATAAAATAAAGAAGAATAAAACAATAGAATCAATGAAAGCAGAAGCTGGTTCTTTGGGAAAATTAACAAAATAGATAATCCCCTAGCCAGATTTATCAAGAAAAAAAAGAGTCTAAACACATAAACAGAATCAGAAATGAGAAAGGAGAAATCACTATGGACACCACAGAAATACAAAGAATTATTAGAGAATACTATGAAAAATTATATGCTAACAAACTGGATAACCTAGAAGAAATGGACAACTTTCTAGAAAAACACAACCTTCCAAGGCTGACCCAGAAAGAAAGAGAAAATCTAAATAGACCAATTACCAGAAAGGAAATTAAGTTGGTAATCCAAAAACTACTTAAGAACAAAACTCCTGGATGAGATGATTTTACTGCTGAATTTTATCAAACATTCAGTGAAGACTTAATACCCAACCTCTTTAAAGTTTTCTAAAAAGTAGAAGAGGAGGGAATACTTCAAAACTCATTCCATGAGGCCAACATTACTCTAATACCAAAACCAGGCAAAGACACCACAAAAAAAGAAAATTACACACCAATATCCCTGATGAACATAGATGCAAAAATACTCAACAAAATATTAGCAAACCAAATTAAAAAATACATCAAAAAGATCTTCCATCATGATCAAGTGGGATTTATTCCAGGGATGCAAGGATGGTACAACATTCGAAAATCCATCAACATCATCTACCATATCAACAAAAGGACAAAAACCACATGATCATTTCCATAGATGCTTAAAAACATTAGACAAAATTCAACATCAATTCATGATAAAAATCTCAACAAAATGGGTATAGAGGGCAAGTACCTCAACATAATAAAGGCCATATATGACAAAACCACAGCCAACGTAATACTTAACAGTGAGAAGCTGAAAGCTTTTCCTTTAAGATTGAGAACAAGACAAGGACACCCACTCTCCCCACTTCCATTCAACATAGATCTGGAAGTCCTAACTGCAGCAGTCAGACAACACAAAGAAATTAAAGGCATCCAGATTGGCAAGGAAGAAGTTAAACTGTCCCTGTTTGCAGATAACATGATATTGTACATAAAAAACTGTACAGAATCCACCCCAAAACTACTAGATCTAATACCTGAATTCAGCAAAGTTGCAAGATACAAAATTAATATATATAAATCTGTTGCATTCCTATACACTAATGATAAACTAGCAGAAAGAGAAATCAGGAAAACAATTCCATTCACAATTGCATCAAAAAGAATAAAACACCTAGGAATAAGCCTAACCAAGGAAGTGAAAGACCTGTACTCTGAAAACTACAAGAAACTCATGAAAGAAATTAAAGAAGATACCAATAAATGGAAAACATCCTGTGATCATGGCTGGGAACAACTAATATTGTCAAAATGGCCATCCTGCCTAAAGCAAGCTATAGATTCATTGCAATCCCTATCAAAATACCAATAGCATTCTTCAACAAACTAGAGTAAATAGTTCTTAAATTCATATGGGACTGCAAAAGACCCCAAATAGCCAAAGCAATCCTAAGAAGGAAGAATAAAAGGGGAGGGATTATGCTCCCCGACTTCAAGCTCTACTACAAAGCCACAATAATCAAGGCAATTTTGTATTGACATAAGAACAGATCCATAGACCAATGGAACAGACTAGAGTGCCCAGATATAAACCCAACCATATATGGTCAATTAAAATGTGATAAAGGAGCCATAGATATACAATGAGGAAATGACACCCTCTTCAACAACTGGTGTTGGCAAAATTGGAGAGCTACATGAAAGAGAATGAAACTGCATTATTGTGTAACACCATACACAAAAGTAAACTTAAAATGGATTAAAGACCTGAATGTGAGTCATGAAACCATAAAACTCTTAGAGGAAAACAAAGGCAAAACTCTCTTGGATATAAACATGAGCAACTTTTTCCTGAACACATCTCCTTGGGCAAGGGAAGCAAGATCAAAAGTGAACAAATGGGATTATATCATGCTAAAAAGCTTCTGTATGGCAAAGGACACCATCAGCAGAACAAAAATGCATCCAGCAGTATGGGAGAATATATCTGTAAATGACATATTCAACAAGGGATTAACATCCAAATATGTAAAGAACTAATATGCCTCAACAACCAAAAAGCAAATAACGCTATTAAAAAATGGGTGGAGGTTATGAGCAGACACTTCTTCAAAGAAGAAATTCAGATGGCCAACAGGCACATGAAAAGTTGTTCCACATTGGTAATTATCAGGGAAATGCAAATTAAAGTCACAATGAGATCACCTCACTGGAGTTAGGATGGTCAACATAGAAGAGAATAGGAACAACAAATGCTGGCGAGGATGCCAAGAAAGGGGAACCGTCCTACACTGCTGGTAAGAATGTAAACTAGTTCAACCATTGTGGAAAGCAGTATAGAGATTCCTCAAAAAACTAAAAATAGAAATTTGACCCAGGTATTCCACTCCTAGGAATTTATCCTAAGAATTCAGGAGCAGTTTCAGAAAGATATATGCACCTCATGTTTATCGCAGCACTATTTACAATAGCTAAGAAATGGAAGCAACCTAAGTGTCCATCAGTAAATGAATGGATAAAGAGGATGTGGCACATATGCACAATGGAGTATTATTCAGCCATAAGAAGAAAACAAATCCTACCATTACCAATAACATAGATGGAGCTAGAGGGTATTATGCTCAGTGAAATAATCAAGGTGGAGAAAGACAAGCACCAAATGATTTCACTCATTTGTGGAGTATAAGAACAAACCAGAGGTGGAGACAAGATGGTGGCATGAGTAGGAGAGTGGGAATATCCTCCCAAAAACATGTATATTTTTGAAAATACAACAAATACAACTAATCCTAAAAGAGAGACCAGAAGACACAGGACAACAGCCAGACTACATCCACACATGCGAGAGCCCAGTGCCTGGTGAAAAGGGTAAGATACAAACCCCGGCTCAGCGGGACCCGAGCGCCACTCACCCCAGCTCCCAGCGGGAGGAGAGGAGTTGGAGCGGGAAGGGAGAGGGAGCCCAGGACTGCTAAACACCCAGCACTAGCCATCAGCACAAGAGCGCAGACACAGTGCATGCATGGAGGGCTGGAAACTAGGGAAACAGAGCAACAAGACCTCTGAGCGGGTCCAGAAGCTGATGCCCCTGTGACAAAGAAAAGCAAGTGCTTTTTGAAAGTCTTGAAGAGACAGGGACGCAACAGCTGGATGGAAACAACCCAGGTCACAGTCCAGAAGCTGAAAATTCCAGGGAAACCCGGACACACTAACCCCCTGGGCAACAGCTCTGACACCCCTCACAGAGGTAAACAGTCAAACAGACCCCCGTCCATTACCCCTCCGGGGCACTGCCAATGCAGAGAAGCAGCCTGAGGCTGGCCACACTCTCAGAAAGGGAGCTTCCTCCATACCAGCTGAGAAAGATACAAAGACCCAGTCTACACGCAATTGCCCAACACAAGCCACTAGGGGTTACAATTGTCCCAGTAAAGAAAGGCCAGTAGCAAGTGTAAAGTTTGGCTCTCCCAGCTGAAAGTCAATAGCACCTATCAACATGAAAAGGCAAAAAAATTTGATCCAGACAAGACTAACCCAGACAGCTTCAGTATCTGCTACATCTTCCCCTGAGAAGGAACCTGGGGAGATAGATTTAACCAGTCTTCCTGAAAAATAATTCAAAACAAAAGTCATAACCATGTTGATGGACTTGCAGAGAAATATGCAAGAACTAAGGAAGGAGAATACAGAAATAAAACAAGCTCTGGAAGGACTTCAAAACAGAATGGACGAGATGCAAGAGACCATTAATGGACTAAAAAACAGAGAACAGGAACACAGAGAAGCTGATGCAGAGAGACAAAAAAGGATATCCAGGAATAAAAGAATTCTAATATTAGCTGAGTGACCAATTGAAAAGGAACAATATCCACATTACAGGGGTACCAGAAGAAGAAGAGAGAGAAAAAGGGATAGAAAGTGTCTGAAGAAATAATTGCTGAAAACTTCCCCAAACTAGGGGAGGAAATGGCGTCTCAGACCACAAAGGTACACAGAACTCCCATGACAAGGGATCCAAGGAGGGTAGCACCAAGACACATAATAATTAAAATGGCAAAGATCAAAGACAAGGACAAAGTATTAAAGGCAGCCAGAGAGAAAAAAAAGGTCACCTACAAAGGAAAACCCATCAGGCTATTATCAGACTTCTCAACAGAAACCCTACAGGCCGGAATAGAATGGCATGATATACTTAATGCAATGAAACAGAAGGGCCTCGAACCAAGACTACTGTATCCAGCACGATTATCATTTAAAAATGAAGGAAGGATTAAAAAATTCCCAGACAAGCAAAAGCTGAGGGAATATGCCTCCCACAAACCACCTCTGCAGGGCATCTTACAGGGACTGCTCTAGATGGGAGCAGTCCTAAAAAGAGCACAGAACAAAACACCCAACATATGAAGGGAGGAGGAGGAATAAGAAGGGAGAGAAATAATCATCAGACCATGTTTATAATAGCTCAACAAGTGAGTTAAGTTAGACAGTAAGATAGTAAAGAAGCTAACCCTGGACCTTTGGTAACCACAAACTTAAAGCCAGCAATGGCAATAAGTACATACCTTTCAATAATCACCCTAAATGTAAATGGACTTAATGCACCAATCAAAAGACACAGAGTAATAGAATGGATAAAAAAGGAAGATGCATCCATATGCTGCCTACAAGAGACTCACCTCAAACCAAAAGACATGCACAGACTTAAAGTCAAGGGATGGAAAAAGATATTTCATGCAAACAACAGAAAGAAAAGAGCAGGTGTTGCAATAGTAGTATCAGACAAAATAGACTTCAAAATAAAGAAAGTAACAAAAGATAAAGAAGGACATTACATAATGATAAAGGGCTCAGTCCAACAAGAGGATATAACCATTATAAATATATATGCACCCAATACAGGAGCACCAACATATGTGAAACAAATACTAACAGAACTAAAGGAGGAAATAGAATGCAATGCATTCATTCTGGGAGACTTCAACACACCACTCACTCCAAAGGACAGATCCACCAGACAGAAAATAAGTAAGAACACAGAGGCACTGAACAACACATTCGAACAGATGGACCTAATAGACAACTACAGAACTCTACATCCAAAAGCAACAAGATACACATTCTTCTCAAGTGCACATGAAACATTCTCCAGAATAGACCACATACTAGGCCACAAAAAGAGCCTCAGTAAATTCCAAAAGATTGAAATCCTACCAACCAACTTTTCAGACCACAAAGGCAAAAACTAGAAATAAATTGTAAAACAAAGCAAAAAGGCTCACAAAAACATGGAGGCTTAACAACATGCTCCTAAATAATCAATGGATCAATGACCAAATCAAAATGGAGATCGAGCAATTTATGGAAACAAACGACAACAACAACACAAAGCCCAAACTGCAGTGGGATACAGCAAAAGCTGTCTTAAGAGGAAAGTATATAGCAATCCAGGCATATTTAAAGAAGGAAGAACAATCCAAAATGAGTGGTCTAATGTCACAATTATCAAAATTGGGAAAAGAACAACAAATGAGGCCTAAGGTCAGCAGAAGGAGGGACATAATAAAGATTAGAGAAGAAATAAATAAAATTGAGAAGAATAAAACGATAGCAAAAATCCATGAAACCAAGAGCTGGTTCTTCGAGAAAATAAACAAAATAGATAAGCCTCTAGCCAGACTTATTAAGAGGAAAAGAGAGTCAACACAAATCAACAGAATCAGAAATGAGAAAGGAGAAATTACGATGGACCACACAGAAATACAAAGAATTATTAGAGAGTACCATGAAAATCTATATGCTAACAGGCTGGGAAACCTAGGAGAAATGGACAACTTCCTAGAAAAATACAACCTTCCAAGACTGACCCAGAAAGAAACAGAAAATCTAAACAGACCAATTACGAGCAATGAAATTGAAGTGGTAATCAAAAAACTACCAAAGAACAAAACCCCACACCAGGTGGATTTACCTCGGAATTTTATCAGACACACAGAGAAGACATAATACCCATTCTCCTTAAAGTTTTCCAAAAAATAGAAGAGGAGGGAATACTCCCAAACTCATTCTATGAAGACAGCATCACCCTAATACCAAAACCAGGCAAAGACCCCACCAAAAAAGAAAACTACAGACCAATATCCATGATGAACATAGATGCAAAAATACTCAACAAAATATTAGCAAACCGAATTAAAAAATACATCAAAAGGATTGTACACCATGACCAAGTGGGATTCATCCCAGGGATGCAAGGATGGTACAACATTCGAAAATCCATCAACATCATCCACCACATCAACAAAAAGAAAGACAAAAACCACACGATCATCTCCTTGGATGCTGAAAAAGCATTTGATAAAATTCAACATCCATTCATGATAAAAACTCTCAGCAAAATGGGAATAGAGGGCAAGAACCTCAACATAATAAACGCCATTTATGATAAACCCACAGCCAACATTATACTGAACAGAGAGAAGCTGAAAGTTTTTCCTCCGAGATCGAGAACTAGACAGGGATGCCCACTCTCCCCCCTGTTGTTTAACATAGTACTGGAGGTTCTAGCCATGGCAATCAGACAAAACAAAGAAATACAAGAAATTCAGATTGGTATAGAAGAAGTTAAACTGTCACTATTTGCAGATGACATGACATTGTACATAAAAAACCCTAAAGACTCCACCCCAAAACTAGTAGAACTGATATCAGAATACAGCAAAGTTGCAGGATACAAAATTAACGCACAGAAATCTGTAGCTTTCCTATACACTAACAATGAAGCAATAGAAAGAGAAATCAGGAAAATAATTCATTCACAATTGCATCAAAAAGAATAAAATACCTAGGAATAAACCTAACCAAAGAAGTGAAAGACCTATACTCTGAAAACTACAAGTCACTCTTAAGAGAAATTAAAGGGGACACTAACAAATGGAAACTCATCCCATGCTCGTGGCTAAGAAGAATCAATATCATCAAAATGGCCATCCTGCCTGAAACAATATACAGATTTGATGCAATACCTATCAAATTACCAGCAACATTTTTCAATGAGCTGGAACAAATAATTCAAAAATTCATATGGAAACACCAAAGACCCTGAAGAGCCAAAGCAATCCTGAGAAAGAAGAATAAAGTAGGGGAGATCTCACTCCCCAACTTCAAGCTCAACTATTAAGCCACAGTAATCAAGACAATTTGGTACTGGCACAAGAACAGAGTCATAGACCAGTCGAACAGACTAGAGATTCCAGACATTAACCCAAACATATGTGGTCAATCAATATTTGATAAAGGAGCCATGGACATACAATGGCAAAATGACAGTCTCTTCAACAGATGGTGATGGCAAAACTGGACAGCTACATGTAGGAGAATGAAACTAGACCATTGTCTAACCCCATATACAAAAGTAAATTCAAAATGGATCAAAGACCTGAATGTAAGTCATGAAACCATTAAACTCTTGGAAAAAAACATAGGCAAAAACCTCGTAGACATAAACATAAGTGAGCTCTTCTTGAACATATCAGCAAAATATACCAGCAATGGAACAAAAAGGAATCCTACAGTATGAGATAATATTTTTGTGAATGACAGATCCGATAAAGGCTTGATGTCCAAAATATATAATGAGCTCACATGCTTCAACAAACAAAAATCAAATAATCCAATTAAAAAATGGGCAGAGGAACTGAACAGACAGTTCTCCAAAAAAGAAATACAGATGGCCAACAGACACATGAAAAGATGCTCCACGTCACTAATTATCAGAGAAATGTAAATTAAAACTACAATGAGGTATCACCTCACACCAGTAAGGATGGCTGCCATCTAAAAGACAAACAACAACAAATGTTGGTGAGGCTGTAGAGAAACGGGAACCCTTGTACACTGCTGGTGGGAATGTAAATTAGTTCAAACATTGTGGAAAGCAGTATGGAGGTTCCTCAAAATGCTCAACACAGACTTACCATTTGACCCAGGAATTCCACTCCTAGGAATTTACCCTAAGAACATGGCAATCAAGTTTGAAAAAGACAGATGCACCCCTATATTTATCACAGCACTATTTACAATAGCCAAGAATTGGAAGCAACCTAAATGTCCATTGGTAGATGAATGGATAAAGATGTGGTACACAATGGAATATTACTCAGACATAAGAAGAGGGCAAATCCTACCATTTGCAGCAACATGGATGGAGCTGGAAGGTATTGTGCTCAGTGAAATAAGCCAAGCAGAGAAAGAAAAATATCAAATGATTTCATTCATCTGTGTAGTATAAGAACAAAGGAAAAACTGAAGGAACAAAACAGCAGTGGAATCACAGAACCCAAGAATGAACTAACAGGTACCAAAGGGAAAGGGCTGGGGAGGATGGGTGGTTAGGGAGGGATAAGGGAGGTGGGAAGAAGGCAGGGGGTATTAAGATTAACATGCATAATGGGGTGGGTGGGAGAAAGGGGAGGGCTGTACAACACAGAGAAGGCAAGTAGTGATTCTACAACATATTGCTATGCTGATCGACAGTGACTGTAAAGGGGTTTATAGGGAGGACCTGGTATAGGGGAGAGCCTAGTAAGCATAATATTCTTCATGTACGTGTAGATTAATGATAACAAAAGAAAAATGCAGTTCCTGTGTGGTGACCTCCAATGAGTTCTACACAATGGTATAAAGGGCATATCAAAGTGTGGGCAAAGGGTCTGTTTGTGTGTATACAGAGGATCAAAGCCTAACTGGGCTACCCAGAAAATGAACTAAGATACGATAGGAAGAAGAACTTCCAACATCAGCACTCTCTGGAAGAGTCATACCAGAAGTTGATCATCAAAAAACCTCAACAAAGACCCAGGCAATGCTGCAGTTGTAGCTGCATCCATCCCACCGGTTCCTGGACTTGCCATTGGAATGAAGAAGGAGATATCTAAGCTGGCCTGTGCTTTCAGTAAAACAACAAAGTTGACTGGATCTATACTGTTGGAACTCAACCAAGAATTAGGAGAAGTGCAAGTTGTAGCGCTCCAAAATCTTACAACTACAGACTATCTACTGTTAAAAGAACATATGGGATGTGAACAGTTCCCAGGAATGGGTTGTTTTAATTTGTCTGATTTCTCTCAGACTGTTCAAGTTCAGTTGGACAATATCCATCATATCATAGACAAATTTCATCATATCATAGACAAATGCCTAGGGTGCCTAACTGGTTTACTTGGTTTCACTGGAGATGGCTGGTAATTATAGGTCTGCCTTGGTTATGTAACTGTATTCCTATTATGTTAATGTGTGTGCACAATTTAATTAGTAGTTTAAAACCTATACATGCTTAAGTTACTCTACAGGAAGATATGTCAAAGAAATAATCAATCTTCCCATGTTTTCTTCCACCTGCTACTTCTATAGCTTTTCTTCTTCCTTCCTAATTACAACCCTTAAATAGAATTCATGCCTCATATTGAATTCACCGAGTATCATAATTCTTCCAAGTGGTAAAGATACCTCAAGACAAATGCTGGGCATAGAAGCCACAGGGCATAAATCTGCAAAGAAGTAAAAAGCTAACCTTTTCAAACAATATTGCTTCTCTCCCACTTACCAACTTTACATTTCCCTGAAAACCCCAGAAGATGACTGGTTAGCCAGAGACGGGTAAGATTCCTCAAGGGAGGAACAACCTAAGACAGGCACATTTGCAGGGGTGCCATCAGGTGAGAAATTGGGGATCAACAGAAGTGAGGCTTAGTACCTCACACCCCCTGTTTTGAGAGAAATCTCCTGCATCTGTGGATGTTTTATTGCCCTTGTCTAGCTTGGATTAACACTTAGTGAACAGGCACACACCTGATCATCTATATTTGCTCTCTTACAACAATAAACTATGCTTTCTACCTTTATCTTGCATCTACCTACCACTTCAGCATTTTATTTAAAATAATAATAACAATAATAATAAAGGGAGAAATGTGGGATTCACATATAAATCAAGTATAAAAATCAAATGAATATTTATATTTGACCTGATTGTTTATAGTTCATAATGCGTGATCAAAACCAAAAGTTTCTGTGATGACTGTTTTTGTACTATTCACCGTGTAAGAACTTATTCACTATGTAAAAATTTGTTCACCATGTAAGAACTTGTTCATTATATTTCAGAAGATTGGAGACTGACGAGAATTAGGCTTAGGGTGGATTAATGATTGTGCATTGAGCATTGACTCCCCTATACAGAATTTTATTGTTGTTAACAACCATTTGATCAAAAAATATGAGAGGTGCCCTCTCAAAAAAAAAAAAGAGAACAAACCAAAAACTGAAGGAACAAAACATCAGCAGACTCACAGAACCCAAGAATGGACTAACAGTTGCCAAAGGAATTGGGACTGAGGGTGATGGGTGGGAAGGGAGGGAGAAGGGGAATAAGGGGCATTACAATTAGCATAGATAATGTAAGGGGGTCTTGGGGAAGGCAGTATAGCACAGAGAAGACAAGTAATGATTCTATTCCATCTTAATATGCTGATGGACAGTGAGTGTAATGGGGTATGTGGTGGGGACTTGATAATGGGGGGAATAGGGTAACCACAATGTTGCCTATTTAATTGTACATTAGTGATACCAAAAAAAAAAAAAACACCAGTCAACTTTTTTTTTCCTGAAAACCAATTGTTACTAAGTTTCTTATAAAAAATCAATATGAAGAATAGCTAAGAATTACTGAAAAGGTTCAATGCCTGAATATGACATCAACCAGGGATTTAAACATGATACACTTCCTCTAAGTAAACATATTACTGGTACATGATAGTGTAGAAAGGCCAGTGAAATACAATAGAAAATCTAGAAGTATGAAATTTGGGTGCATGATAAAAATGGTACCACAAATCACTGGGACACAAGTAGACTTTTTAAATAAATGATACCAGGATGATTTGATAGCCATTTAGAAAAGGATAAAAGTGGATCTCTCTCACACTATATACAAGAATAAACTTTAAATAAATAAAAAATCTAATGTAAAAAACACTGAAATCATCCACACACAGCTAGAAATTGAATTTTATTAAGTTCTAGTCAGTAATTTCCAAAGGTTCATACTTACCTTGGTTGATAAAATGGTTCTGTGAATTACTGATTGGAACAAAGCCACTTTTCTATGACATCTAGCCAACACATTAATTAATCACTAATAAAACTCCCTAAGTGGTTTGTCCATCCATGTTTGCACTTACACCTCCACCCTCAGTAGTGCTGTCTCCCCATTGAGAAGTGCATGGTCACAGAAATTAAAGAAGACAGCAATAAATGGAAATACATCCTGTGCTCACAGAAAGGAAGAATTAATATTGTTAAAATGGACATCCTGCCAAAAAGTAATTTACAGACTCAGTGCAATCCCTCTCAAAATACCAACAGCATTCTTTGATGAACTGGAACAAATAGTTCTAAATTCATATGGAACCACAAAAGAGCCTGAATAGCTAAAGCAATCCTGAGAAAGAAGAAAAAACCTGTGAAGCTCCCCAACTTCAAGTTCTACTACAAAGCCACAGTAATGAAAGTACTTGGTTCCAGCACAAGAACCACAAGGTACCATAGATCAGTGGAAGAGAATAGAGAGTCCAGATATAAACCCACACATATGTGGTTAATTAGTATATGATAAAGGGGCCATGGATATACAATGAAGACAGCCTCTTCAGCAACTGGTGCTGGGAAAACTGGACAACTGCATATAAGATGATGAAGCTGGGTTATTGTCTTAACCCCATACACAAAAGTAAACTCAAAATGGAGCAAAGACCTGACTGTAAGTCATGAAACCATAAAATTCTTAGAAGAAAACATAGCAAAACCTCTTAAATATAAGTATGAGCAACTTTTTCTGAACACTTCTCCTTGGGCAAGGGAAACAAAGAAACAAAAAATGAACAAGTGAGGTTACACCAAACTGAAAACTTCTTTACGGCAAAGGACACCATCAGCAGAACAAAAAGGCAACCTACAGTTTGTAAATGATTTATCCAATAAAGGGTTAACATTCAAAATATATAAAGAGCTAACACACCTCAACACCCAAAAAGCAAATAACATGATTAAAAAATGGGCAAAGGACTGGAACAGACACTTCTCCAAAGAAGAAATTCAGATGGCCAACAGCCACATGAAAAGGTGCTCCACATTGCTAACCATCAGGGAAATGCAAATTAAAACTACAATGAGATATCACCTCATACCAGTTAGAATTGCCACTATCCAAAAGACAAGGAACAACAAATACTTGCAATGGTGTGGATAGAAGGGAACTCTCCTACACTATTGATGGGAATGTAAATTGGTGTAACCATTGTAGAAAGCAATATGAAGGTTCCTCAAAAACCAAAAATAGGAATACCATTTGACCCAGTAATTTCACTCCTAGGAATTTACCCAAAGAAAACAAGATCCCTGATTCAAAAAAGACATGTGCACCTCTATGTTTATCACTGCACTATTTACTATGGCCAAGATATGGAAGAAACCTAATTGTCCATCAATAGGTGAGTTAATAAAGAGGATGTGGTACACATACACAATGGGATATTATTCAGCCATAAAAAGAAAAGAAATCCTACCATTTGAAACAACATGGATTGATCTAGAGAGTATTATGCTCAGTGAAGTAAGCCAGATGGAGAAAGACAAATAGCAAATTATTCTACTCATTTGTGGAGTAAAAAAACAAAGCAAAACAGAAGGAACAAAATAGCAGTAGACTCATAGATACCAAGAAGACACTAGTGGTTACCAACTGGAAGGGGTTGTGGAGTGTGAATAGGGGGAGGGGATTAAGGGACACAATAATTTGCAATCACAATATAGGTAGGTCATGGAGATGGCAGTACAGCATGGAGAAGACAATTAATGACTCTATAACATCTTAGTATGTTGATAAACAGTGACCACAATGGAAGGGGTGAGGACTTGATAATATGGGTGAATGTTGAACCACTGTGTTGTGTATTTGAGACCATCATAAGATTGTATTTCAATGAAACTTTATTTGAAAAAAAGTGTCACACATTGCATACATACATATTAGAGGTTGTTAGGATCCGGAATATGTGTACTAGGCAGAAATAGTTCTTACTTGCATATCTTTCTTCAAGAATGTAATGCATTCCCTCAATATACCTTTTTACATCTGAAATATCAGTGTAATGAGAAAGATCTAGAGAGATGCATTGACTCCACAGATCCTGTTAAGAGTCAAGTTGAAGTCCAGGGAGTGTTTGATAGATGCTATGGTTTTCGCACTATAATGTGCATATGAGTCACTTGGAGGTATCATTAAAAATGCAAATTCTGGCTTAGTCAGTCAGGAAGAGCATAAGATTTTGCCTTTCTACTGAGCTCCCAGATGATGTTTGGGCTAGACCATATTCTGAATAGCAAAGCATTAAATAGAAGATTGTATTTCTCTGAGAGCCTTCCTTGGCCACCACACTTTTTGAAAAATCTTTGCAACAAATTTTAAATCACCTTCTCCTCCACCCCAAGAGTCATTGCAGCTTTTTGGATCACAGGTGGGCTACTTATGGGAAGATTGTTCTCTATAGATTTTCTAGTGGCCTTTGATGTGGCCTGGTATGAGGGTACAGCCCAATCAGGGCAATTTTGTATCAGATGGAGAGAATCTCACCAACGATGGTCTCTGGGCTTCAGGGAGGTGTGTGTGTATGTGTGTGTGTGTGTGTGTGTGTGTGTGTGAGAGAGAGAGAGAGAGAGAGAGAGAGAGAGAGAGAGAGAGAGAGAGAAGAGCCAGCAGAACAGAGAAAAGGAACATACAACAGTGTCTCAATTCTTATAAGATATAAAGGATCCCTTCTACTAGAGCTCCCGCTGCATCACAGAGTCTCCGGTAGATACGTGAGGTGAGTTCTGCTGTGTACTCAGAATCTTTCTGAGACCTGATCTGTAGTTGTTGAGGCATCTGCAACACAGTTGCTCATGTATTCTTACAAATAAACTCTCCAAATGTGTAACAGTGTCTCCACTCCTGATAACTTGAAGCATTCTCCCAAATGAACCCTAAGTTGTTTCACTATTCAGGCATTTCAAATGTCTATTTCTGTACTTTGAAAATTTGCAGTGAAAACTTTTTCCGAATTTCAGAATCAGGAGTGGAAAGATTAGATAGGTTGGTAAGATAGATGATATAGATAAGTGAAAGACAGATATATAGGTGGTTATAGCTAGATAGGTATAGATAGATGATTTTTAAATGGTACTTGTGAACAAGTGAGATTTATGATCCTGAGAATTTTACCAATCTTAGGGTATTCTAGATAGTATATGTGAGGAAGAAGCAAAAGGAGATTCTCCTCTCTATTATCAGTGGTAACCCTAATGCTGAATTTATCATCAGTCTATAGCAAACACAAACTAGGAGACAAGAATCCCATCCTTATACTAAGATGGTAGTTAAAGTCTTACCTGAGAGACTTTCAATTTAATCGGCAAGGAGACATTTATAAAACTTCATCTGTATTTTAAATTTGTTAAATTAGTAGGTAGTTAGTGAAGGAAACATACTAACTGGTGTGTTAAAGGAAAACACATGTTCAGATTCTTACCTTAAATATAGGAAAAAACTTTGACACACTGACAACATATATTAAATTACCCTCCCTCCATTCCTGGAAAATTTTATCCCTGCAGAAAGAATTACTTCAGCAGTGTAAAATAGATTCTAGGGATGCTTTCACTAAATTCATACAAGTATTCACAGAATCCTAAGTAATCTCTAGCACTGGTGAGTGAGCAGTTGCAGGGATTCTGTTTTTTCCACTAGTATATGAAAAATTGCTTAAATATTTAGCAATTCTAGAGTGAAGAGAGCATTTCATAATTTTGCTCTGGGTCAAAGGTTTGGGAGAATGTCATGCATCCTTTCCACCACTCCCCACCCCAGATAATTCCAACTTCATCTCCAGGGCTTTTGCTTTCACTGGGGCAATGCCATCTGCCACTGGTTTGGAGCAATTTGATTTGTTGTCATACTAGAGAGAAAAGCAACATTTATCAGTTCTGGAACTTCATACTTGTTCTCTTTCTAGGACATTTAATTAGTTTCAAAGCCTTTTAAGTTTTTTTCTTTGTACCTCCATAAAAATAAATTCAGGGTCATGCTGAATTTGACTATATATTTTATTTTATAAATTATAGGACATAATTCACATATTTATCTATAAAACCTTCTTAAAAGCATGTGTTATTATAAAAGCACATTATTTATACCTCACCTCTTACATTTCCCTATACTACACTCTGTGTAGTCTTTAAATGAACAAATGAGAAAAAACGTTCATGATAAGTACCCCAAATTATTTGACTTCATATATTTTTCTACTATATATAAATGAAACTTGGAAAATACCTTATTCAAATAAGTCATTGTGGACCTCAAGAGATGCATTTCCTGAAATGATAGCAGCATGTTCAAGTTTTCTTACTATATTGATATTATTTTAAAGGAAAGAATTAAAATTATAATTACTAATGGCTGACATTATAATAGCAAGACATTGTATATTTATAACTTGGTTTTAATAAAGTTTTCCTTCTGAGACAACTCTGTAATTATTGGAATAGAATTTTTAATTTTTAATATGAAATTTACACAAGCAATATTGAGCCAAGATTTCTATAGAATACCAAAACAAATTTAAGGCTTAAAAAATGATTAAAAAATGATACAAATTTTGTTCAGATTAATATTGATATTAATGGTACTAGTGCTATACTCTTAAACATAAAAAAGATTTATTTTGGCCAGATGCAACAGTTAATGACCTGTCCTATTAATGTCAATTTATGTTTCAGTAATAAGTGAAAAAGAGCAACTGAAATATCTTCTCTGTGAATGTTACTGTCTTAAGCCTTTAAGCTGTAAGTTTAGTAATACCATTTTATACATATTGTATCTTTTGTTTAATGCCTAACTATAGAAAATATATTTTTTTAGTTCAATAATCATCACATTCTTTCCCAATTTAGTAGCTTCTTGAAAATAGTTAGGTTTATTTGTTGCTTATGAAGGAAAGCATTAATGAATAACTGCATCTGAGGATAGACTTCAAGTGTTAGGTCATGGCATATCGAAACTCTGTCAAGGGGACTTGCATAAGAACGTTAATTTTAGTATATTTTCCAATAACCTTATGCACCATTGTGAAAAAAAACTGAGTTTCTCTCATTCAAGTGAGACAGTCTACAGTGAATTCAACATTAAACTAACAAAAAAGAATATGTGTGATAGTGACTATACTATCAGTTGGATCTGCATTGGGGATAAGCATGAATTTTCACACATTTTATGTCAGGAAAGAAACATTAAGATCTTTATTCCAAACTCCTCTTTTCATCTAAGCCCCAGAGTGGTCAATTGGCTCTTCCATATCACAGAATGAGCTACTGTAAGATCCTAGTCTAAGCCTTCAGTTTGCTGGCTTCTAGTTCCGAGCAACTATTTCAACTCCCTGCCTCTTAGTTTGTTGTCACAGCATGTCTGTGAGAGAATTTAACTAGACTGACTTTTAGTACTACACATTTGAACTCTGAAGTATATATTTTTGCTTTACACCCATCCTAGAATGGAATTAAGTGGAGCAATAGAGAAGGACAGCAGTCCTTTTCAAATTTAATTGTTAAGTCCTAAAAATTCACTATTTCAAATAAAATACTTTTTGAAGTTATAATTGTAATATAAAGTTATTTTTAATACACATAAATTTAGTGACATTTCAGAGGCTTAACTGCTCTATGGCTTGAATTTGTTAGTGACATAGGGGAAAAACATAACCATTTTAAAAATAAATGAAAGAAAAATACTAATTTTCATCCTATCTAAAGAATACATTCATGAAAAATTAGCTTTCATTTAAAGTCCCACTTACTGCCAAAAAATAATTGAAAAACATTTATTTTCATCTAAACTGTTGGGTTTAATCTCATTAAAATTCCGTAAGTTAAAAAGGCATGCAGAACTGCACAGTTACATCACAGATGAGAGAGCTGTACTTCTATGAAGCAAGTACCCAGTCTTTCTGAGTCAGGGTCCTACTTTTTAACACTCTTCAACACTTATTGATGCCATGATTTAACTTGACAAACCATAACAGTATTTTAAATTGATTGATACTAATATACAATGTAACAGAAGAAACCATCACTTCATGAACCAATGAGATATGTAACCAGACTACCACAAGTTCCTCACAGTTGGTAATTTTATCCTTAAGACGCTATCAAGGCATCAAATCAGAAAGCACCCTTATTTACCACTAGCAATACCTCATTACATTTATTTAATAATGTAATAACCTACATGACCCACACATATTTATGCCAACATAACAAGGATGTAATGGAGAATCAGCTTGGCCACAGAGGACTCTGAAGCCTTCATGCTGCCTAAGGTCTGTGCTGTGAGTTCTTACACAAATAACCACCCTCTCTGAGACTCAGCAACCTTTCACTCTGAAACTGAAGTAGCTGAACCACACAAAGGTAGGAATTGGTAGAAAACATAGTGGAAAGAGACATTCTTAGAGGGCTCAAAAAAGATGGAGAGTGATGTTGGGGCCACACAAAGAAAATTGACAGGCAGAAGAATTAGTCAATATGGCTAAGGCCAGAAAAAAAATTACATTTGCAAATTCTCTAATAAGGGAAAACTTGTAGTGACTAAAGTAGAAGCTAGATAAAAAAAATAATTACTATACAACCTGTAGCTCTTCAGAAGAGTCAGTGTGATACAATTTCATTTCTAATAACTGAAGGTAAGACAAGAGAGAGTATTTTCTCCTAGATTCAGTCAATACTGTGTGATCATGAATAGGCTAAGGACTGTGCATGTGATACTGAATAAAGGAATCAGTATCAATGGTTGGAAATCTTTATGACTATTTCTATGTGAAAAGGTTAACACTTATACGAGAAGCAACAAACTGTATCACAAAATAAGAAAAATACTCCCTAATTTCAATGACCAATAATTAGAGAGTCCCTGAAGGAGATCCATGAATAAGCACGCCTCTGTCGGATGATTAAAGTGAAATTTCAAATCCATGGGGGGAAGGATTTAAAAAAATGACTGAGATTATTGGTTATGCATTGGGAAAAAAATTAAAAGCAAATACCTACCTTTCATGACATAAGAAAATATATTTCAGAAGCAGTTAGGAGTTAATATGAGAAAAATATATAAATGACAATACAGTATAAGAGAATATTTTTATGATTTGTATGTCAGGGGCCTTTCTAAGCATGATGCAAATATCAAAAGCCATAATGAAAAGACTGAATAATTTGTGTTCATGTAGTTGAAAACAGTATTCATAAAAAAGATCATATGTAGTTAAAAAATCTAAACTGGGTAAAAATCACTGACAAATTACATACTTTGTGCTCTTTGGAATATTGACATCATCAGATCCTCACTGAGTTAGCTTTGAACAGTCCTGTCTCTCGCCTTGCCGTCCTACCCTTTCTGGTCTCTGTGTAAACAATCGTCCCTTTCGATGCTAATTTTGAAGAGTAGGACCACTAACCAGATAAGCGGTTAAGTATCTCACTGGGCTTTTGGTATATATCATTGATATATTGACAGGTGTGTGGTTTGACACAGGGTACAAAACATTTTTCTGAAAAAAATGTATCATAATAAGGGTCTTGAACATCCAAAAATATGTGGGTAAAGATGAAAACTTCCATATCTTCCACACTGTTGCTCACCATCTATTGCTGCCTTGCACACTCCAGTCTCTTGTCTTTACAAAAATAAATGTGCATGTTGGAAAATAAGATTATATATAGTTTAAACATCTCAACTGGGCAAAAATTATTGATGAATTATATTGTTAAATCATGATTGATACTTTTCATATAAATAAGGAGTTCTTACAGATAAATATTAAATGATTATTAAAAACAAGATATGAAAAATATTTGTGTTATAATAACATTTGTGCACTTAGCATCTCAGGCAGTATGTCAGTTGCTTTACATACATCATGTGTATGAGTGTATTATTTAACATTTATTGAGTATACTGTAGCCCGTCTCTATGATAAGGGCTTGTTACTTATGTCACCTAATCCTCATAATAATCCTATGCTGTGGGTACCCATTCTCTCATTTTTATAGGTTAAGAAAGTGCATCTCAGTATAGTTCTTTGCTCAAAAATTCACACTAAATAACTGAGTAATGTACCCCAGAGCTCAAACTTTTAATCACAGTATTATTTGAAATTTTAAGCCCTTCTATCATTGTTTTTAACAGCAAATATTGTGGAAGTAGGTGTCACCTAAACCATGATACACCCATAAATTGAAAGAAAGTCCAAAGAAAATGAAATAACATGGAAAGCAATTCAGAATATATTAAATAAGAAAAAGTGTTACAGTAAACAGTGATCCAATTGAGTTTTAAAAACCCTATCTGTAGATAAGTGCATATTTACCTCAAAAGCATGGAGAAGATATTGCAAGTATATGTATCAATTGTGAATATGGCTTTCCCTGGGGTGTGGAGTGGGACAAAGAAGAGAGAAGGACTTTCTAATAGTTTCCTATGAGTTTGGTAACATTTGAATATTTTACAAAGAAATGTAAATCATAGTACCATTAAAAAAAGTAAAAACCACATATGCAGTGGGAGTTATGAAGACTTTGTTTTGATAGAGGTTTCCTAGGAATTATAGGTTTTTATGCGCTATACATGCATAATGTTTGTTATAGATAATATGCCATTGCTAAAGGAACAAATTCAACTGGTCATATCAAAATACTCTGAAACAGAACCTACTATATAATAGTCTTAGTTCTGATTAGTATATACATAATACTTAAGTTTGGTTAAGAATTAATTGGTGGAATTATTTGGACATTTTTATGACTGATTAACCTAATGATAATTCTCTATATTTAAAAAAATTATTATCCTCTAAATATATATTTGCATATATATATATACACTATTTTATTCACAGCATCTTACTGTTAATGTTTAATTTTCCATCAAAACATATTTTTAGACTATGCATGCGTTTTACTTTAATGACTGTAAAACAGGTAAAAAATGTGTCAGAGCAAGCTCCAAATTCCTTTCCTACACATGCATTATACTGTCTTAATTTTGCTTTAAAGTGAAAGTCTTCCTGAGATCTTTCTCCACAAGTCCACTCTCTGACTCTCAGGTCAGAAAACGCTCGTATTTCTTTCCTGTAATTCTTTCATGCACCAGGTTTATGGCTTCCGCCTTGAGATGCCATTACCAGTGAGGCTGAGTGAAATGAACCAGGAAATGTGTTTCTCACAATATTTCACAATTCCTAAAGCAGGTACAGGCCCTGATAGAATCCCCAAAATTGCCATCGAAGTTCAAATTGAATGTGAACAATGGAATGCTTCAAATCATATTAGAAAGATCTAGCATGGCCCTGCGTTTGGCATGGGGTTAATGTGAAGCTGAATTCTCCATCAGCTGAGTTGCCATTTGGATATCCATAAATAATGCAGATTCGAATTTATCTATGATTAGCCTTTATTGTCTTTCAATACCACAATAGTCTGACTTTTCTTGTTCAGTGAAACAAATGTGAAAAGGCAGGCAGATATTTTACAGCACTTCATGATAAATCTTTTTGCGTGTGTTTTAAGATGGCATTGATGTATAATAGCATATACACAGAAAAGTGCCCTCATTGCATACAGCTCAATGGTTTTCACAAACAAATGCTCAAGTAACCAACACTCAGATTAAGGAAAAAGACCATTACCAGCATCCCAGCTCCATGCCATCTCTGTCCATGTAGATATTTCAGGGAAACTGACTCTAAAGGATTCAGTGGCTTCTGTACCAAAGAGAGTGTTTCTCAGGAGGAAGCCTGAAAATTAGAGATGAACCCTTCTGCTGCCCTCAGTCTATGGCCATGCATATGCTTGTGTATGCTTGCAGCTGCTGCAAGTAGATAATGGTTTTTCCTTCTCCCCAGGTTATTAAATTGTACTTGAGTACCTCTCATTGCAGAATTAAAACAGAAAGCTGTTGGCAAGGGCATCTGCTAAATGTCATTGCTGGATCTTGCACCCTGCCCTCGAACAACAGGCATAAAAGAGCAGGTGTGTTATTGTCAAGAAGCACAACTGGCACATCTTCTGAGAGTCATCTAAAATCTAGAGGAACTCTCTTTCATAACACAAACATGAATTAGGGTGGCATTGACCCTCACAGGAACCCAAGAATTTAAAAGGAGAAAGTTGGGTGCTTGATATTAATTGCAGGGTTCCTTTTTGTATTTTAAATTTAAAATATATATATATACTCTTTTTTTTTCAAGTCTGCATCATGATTATTTTTTATGATGTGTAGTTGGCATAATATTGTAATAGTGTCAGATGTACAACATAGTGGTTGGACATTCCCCCACATCACAAGATGCTCACCATGGTAACTGTGGTTACCATCTGTCACCACACCAAGTTTTTACAACATTACTGACTAAATTCCCTCTGCTATAACTTTCATGTAATTTATTTACTTATCTTATAACTGGAAGTTTGTACCTTGGATCTCCTTCCCTATTTTTACCTGTCCCCCTACCCCTCTCCCCTCTGGCAACCACCACATTGTTCTCTGTATTTGGTTTCTGGGTTTCTGTTTGTTCATTTGTTTGTTTTGTTTCTTAGATTCTACATATAAGTGAATACTAGGGTATTTTTTTTTCTCTGTAGGATGCATTTCACTTCACATAATACCCTCTAGGTCCATCCACACTGATGTAAATTCAGGATTACATTCTTTTCTTATGGGTATACATCATATACACACCATATATTCTGTTCATCTATCTATGGACACTTTCTATATCTTGGCTATTATAATAATGCTGTAGCAAACATAGGAATGCATATATCTTTTTGAGTTATTGATTTTGTTTCCTTTAGGTATATACCCAGAAGTAGAATTACTGGATCATATGGCATTTGTATATTTAATTTTTTAAGGAACCTTCATACGGTTTTCCATAGTGGCTATACCAGTTTACATTTCCACCAGTAGTGTACAGGGTTCCCTTTTCTCCACATCCTCACCACCACTTGTTATTCCTTTTCTTTTTTGACAACAGGCACTCTGACAGTGTGAGGTGTTATCTCATTGTGGTTTTGATTGGTATTTCCATGATGATTAATGATGTGAAGCATCTTTTCACATAGCTGTTGGCCATCTATATGTCTCTTTTGGAAAAATGTCTATTCAGATTCTCTGCTCATTTTTTAATCAGGTTATTTGCTTTTTTGGTGTTAGTTGTCTGAGTTCTTTGTATAGTTTGGATCTTAGCCCCTCATCAGATATATCTTTGTGAATGTATTCTCCCTTTCAGTAGGTTGCCTTTCTTTTTTGTTGAGGATTTCCTTTGCTGTGCAGAAGCTTTTTAGTTTGATGTTGTCTCACTTGTTTATTTTTCCTTTTGTCTCCCTTGCCTGGGAGGCTGTATCCAGAAAAAAACCTGGCAAGACCATTGTCCAAGAGTTTACTGCTTATGTTTTCTTGTAAGAGTTTATGGGCTTTTTATTATGGAAATTCAGTATTCTCAAATATTAAAAGAATAGTTGAAATTCATTGTCTCTTCTCCCTATTTCAATCTTCTTTCTCCTCTGCCCCTCACCTCCATCATTCCCTTCCTTATGGATTATTGACACAAAGCCAAAAGATTTTAGCCTTTTATCCATGAAGAGTTATTATATATATCTGAAAGGTAACACTTTCAAACATGGCTGCAATATTATTCATCATGCCTAAAATATGTAAAAAATAATTTCTTAATAACACCAAATATTTAGGCAATGGTCAAATATCTCTAGTTCATAATTGTTAAAGGATTTTTTTTTAAAAAAGCAGGGATCTGATAAGGTCTAAATATTGTAAGTTGGTCAATAAGTTATTTATATTTCTTTTATTCTATAGATTTTCTCTGCTCTCTCTCACTCTTTCTTTATCTCTAGAAATTTATTTATGGAAAATTCAGGTGTTTTTCCACAATATGGTCTTGGCTGATTGCATCCCTGGGGTGTTATTTAACATACTTTTCTGTTCCTTGTTATTGTTAGACTTAGAGGCCTGATTAGGTTCTGAAATGTGGTACGGCACACTTCCACCAGGAGGCACATACAGCCTAGCTTTCTCTCATTTTATGGTTTTAGCCTTTATTGACAATCATTTCCTATGTCTTTATTTCTCAGATTTACACAATTATTTAGCTACTCTTAAGTAGAGTTCACATGGGAAAAGCTGAATAGACGCTTCTCTCCCTTTACTTACCAGTTTTTCAAATAGGTCCCTTAGACCTTACATGTGGCTGTCTCAGTTCCAGCCCTACCGCTTAAAATTATGTAAAATGGAATATCACTTTTCCTCTATGTGGATATATGAAACCGGTAAAGATTTTGGACAATTAGAAGTAATGCACATAAAATGCCTAGCAGACTTTCTTGCACATAGCAAAAACTCAGTGCATTATTAGTATTATTACTTTTTGTTTAAATTTCTCAGATCCCATCTTCACACATAAATAACCCAGTAAGGTACCTTGTTAGAAGCCATATGGCCTGAAGGAAATAAGAGGAAACAGAGAATCCTGTTTTGTTTCTTTTTAAGGCAACTTCAGTTTTGGAGTGCATTCTTATTGAATTAATGCTTTCTGAGCTGCCAAGTGGAAAAAATGCTGTGGCCGTTCTAGACTTACCTGTGTCATATATGACTCAGCACCTAAATGGATGTGATAACGTTTGTTCTTCTTGTTGTTCACTTGCTTTACAGTTATGGAAAGATACATGAAAATTGTTGGGAATTAAAACATTTTGTTTTGGAGTTTATTATTTATTTTAAACAAAGGAGTTTGTTTATTAATGAAAGAAAAAAAGGAGTATATTTGTTAATTTTTTGTCATGGAAAAAATGTCCTGGTACACTGGATTGTCTTCATGGTACATGGAAAGAATATCCCTACTTCAGCCCCTCTGTCATGTTTGTAGGTCTTCTTCTGGGTAGTAGACCTCAAAGGGCTAGTTTTTCTGTGGGATCTTATAGGATGAAAGAGGGTGGTAAGGGGTTTGAGAGAGCAGAACAATATAGCTAAGAAGTATAATCTTCGAGTCTTTTGATAAAATCTCACTTCAGCCTAGAAAAAACTCTTTTTTCAAATGGAATTTTATACAAGCTTGTAAGGAAAAGAGAATAAGAGTGCTGCACAGATGGCTGACTCAGCAGGTGAGACCTTGGTCATTCCAAGGTCTGGGCTTCATGTCCCTCACGGGCCCGTTATTTTCACGTCTCTTCATACCCAGACAGTACTTATTTAACCCAGGTCAGTCACTTCATAGATATGCTCGCCCTGAGTCACTCATAAGGAGTGATTTTTTTGAATTTCTAACTCTGCAACTAAAAGGAGAACTTAAAGTACACCCATACAATGTTGGATTGGCACTTCCAGCCTTGAATTAAAGCCAATGTTAATGTGATTATGTCCATTATTATCCATCTTCTCTTATTGATAAGTCCCATTGATTCAGTAATTTGCATCTGGGTTGCTGATGTTCTTTAATGATGGGTCATCCCTTTATTGAAAAAGCGGAAAGTTTGTGAGTCATGAAATCAACGTGAGTTGATCTTTGACTGTCTGGAATCTGATCACATTTCCTGTGTTTGACATGTTTTATACCCTCAGATTATCAGCAGAGGAAAAACCCATTTTCTGTGAGATAAGCATGAGTTTCAGCCTCCTGTGACCTTGGTCCTCTGTGAAGTTTGCCTCACTTTGGACTCAGAATTGGGATTTAGTAAATTTAGGTCAGAGGCCATGGGGCATCAGTTCCAGCAATTGTGGCAATGTCCTTAAGGCTCCAGGGAATGTAGAAGCAGCAGGGAGTCGGTATGAAGAGTATAGAGTCTGGTGCCCGCAGTGGGAGTGGTGCAGACCAGCAGGTGCAGCGTTCAGCCCCTGCAGCATAACTGCTCATAAAGTTGATATTTGATGTGGCCTTAGGTCTGTTGTCAGCTGATCCATAGCTTCTCTTTCTGGTCACTTTTACAACTTTCCAAAAAAAAGGAAATCTTTTTGTCTGCTACCCATTATCTTCTCCATAAATACCCAGCTTAAATTAACCAATTTGTTTCTTCTGCATGAGAACAGAAACTTAACTGGAATAATCACAGATTCCCACATATATAGAGTGGATAAGCTGAGATAGACTTTTTGGACAAGGCTGAAATGGAACACTCAACTTGCATTTGGGGAAAGAATTCTGTCCATTTTCAGCATTCAGTGGAAAAACAAAAGTATCCCTTGCTAGAACTCTAATCATCGGAATAGATGTTACAATAATTTTCAAGTAAATCTAATCAATATCCACTAAATTAAAAACTCGGCTTAACCAACGTACATGCAGATGTCTGAGAAAACATTCGAGTTGCATGAGCATCATTGTGAAGGGTGTACGATACAGTGCAGTTTCATCTCAGCGATTTTCTCTATAGGGTTTTGTCTTGTATGTGAATTTAAAAAACATACTGTATTTTTGCTACCATTTACCTCATAAGTTTAAAAGCAATCCTAAGGAAGAGGAAATAACTGTGAAGAAGGTAGGGGTAATCTAAAAAGTACCAAAAAGTCACACATGAGAAGAAATTTAGGTGTAAAGTGTATTGAGAGGTGACTACATAAAAGAAATTATCTTAAATGCACGTATTTCCACCTACCATGCATGTGAGCTGTTTTTCTGCATAAGAAAATAAAGAACAATTGTGACTCTGTCATTGGTTCTGGAAAATTTCAACATGTTATTCATGCATAGCACAACAATTTTTTCTAAAAATCAGAGAATTAACTTCCTCAGTTCATTGATAATCGCTATCAGCCTGGTGTGCCACTGAGCACCACGTGGGCATAGCAGAATCTATTTGAAGATCTGAGTAAGGCCACAATGAAGGATTGAGATGATTTAGTGAAGGAGCTGAGGAACAATGAATTTAAAATAGATGATGGGACAAAGACCTGCTGACAATCAGGTTTCAGGAGTCTTTGCTGTGAATTGGAAATGCTATTGCTGCTAACTCCAAGCCTTTGGGAAATGACTGACACAAGCAAAAACTACGAAGTCTTGGTAAGTAGGCCAAATTTAATGAGATGACTAGGAATCTGCTGATAAACTAGTATCAACACATTGCAAATTATTATGGAGAAAGACATTCCACTGATGTTCATTTGTTGGCCTGAGGAAAAGTAAAGGGAATCATGATTACTATATACCATATATTCAAAGGAATTTTTGCATTACGCACACCAGTTAATTGCTATTGAAACTGAGTGGATCATAACAAGAGTACTTAAAAGAAATCATTTTCTAAAAGGCAATTATAAGTTTACGAAGTTGTATAATTGATCTCAAGCAGAAAAGTGTTCACCAATCACTTAGATTCAATCTTGTTCACATTTCTAGCTATTTCAACCTCTCCTTTACCAGCATACATTCAAAAGGCTCCAGAGAGCCGCGTGTGAACTCCATCACAAACGTTTATCAAGTTTATTAAAGATTGTAGATTGATATGAAAATTGGTATGAGATTTTTGTTTTTTTGTTTGGTTAGTTAACTGAAACCAGATCCAACAGCACCACATGAATGGATATTGAAATGACAGAAACATCTTCATTTAAGGTAGAGGGAGAACTCCACAGACTTGAGAAATAGGCAATGTGGTGCACATTTTTCATGTTTGAAGAAAGGTTTCGGTTACACCATCCTCTTTAGTAGGTAAAGAAACCCAAAGAGATGAGAAATAAAGTCCTGTATTTTATTCCCTTATTCATTTTCTTTCAGTTTCTTTCCTCCTACAATTTTCTACAGGGCCTGTTTGTGGTGACAGTTCTTAGAGTTAAGACGTATCAAGGCATCTTGTCAGAAGAAAAGGACATCCTGGTATTCTGCTTGGATGCAGTAATTGACAAAACTTTGAGTTGCCCTTCTTTAGGGAAGGTAAGGATGCATTTTAGTTTCATGAGTAGTAGTATTACATTAGGCTATAATTGCTTTATTTTGTTTTTGTTTGTAGTGTAACTATGTGGAGAAGGTTTTGTGTGCTGGACACCGAGAAATAACAAATGGTTGTCAGACAAATAGGTATACAGTAGGGGGCATTCTTTATGTCTTCTAGGACAAGATTCCAGTCCCCTTTTTATGGTTGGGCAATTCCTTACCTACTAAGTATTAGTGGAGACAAAGCCTGCCTTCCACCATGAAGATGCTAGATGTTAGTTTTCTCAAGGCGTCACATTAAATACTGTCTCTAACAATCCCACTCACCAACTTGGGACTTGAAATCAGGAGACAAGGACAAAGAACCCGTGATGCCCCCTGAAGCTCAGTGTCGGGGCAAGCCCCTGGGGTCCAGAGGCAGCAAAGGACAGTGTCTTGTCTCAGCATAGCCAGCGGAGGTGCTGTAGCCCAGGCTGCTTCTGTCCTGTGGCCATCTCAGCAGTCTCCTCATTGTACTGATATTATTGATACTGACTATGGACCTATCTATGCTCACACTCTTTGTTTCTGTAGTTTCCTAGGCCTGAGTCTCTTCCTTCCTGAAGTTTTTGTGAATTATGTGACACCCTTCTGATAAATTCCTTTTTTTTTTTTGTTTAAATATGTCTAAGTCAATGTCTAAGCTAGCAACTAAGAACAGTGACTAATTCTGAGTCCTGTAAATTGTCCTGCAGTCTGTGAATAAACAAAAATGTACATTATCAGGAAGTGTTTAAAATAGGAGCCTGATCCATAATCCTATGTGTGGATCTTGGAACCATTTCTTTACCTGGGCCCAGGCCTGCTCACCAAGCAGACAAGTCATGGCCTCATTAGAAAGAGATGCCATACTTAGCTGATATTTTGAAATGAGTTTAAATAAGGGACTAGTTATCATGAACCAACAAGGGATGATGAGGCCCTAGGGACTAGGGATGATAAAAGTTGTACAAGTTAAGGAGAGGAAACTGTTATCAGAGCCATGTGAGAATTGTACTAAGAAAGAGGACAATCTGAAAGGAGCCATGGTTACAAAAGGAAGAAACAGAGCCACAGCTCTAGGACCATGGGGCAGGGGAGCAGGGACAAATACTCAAGGCCTCCAACCTTCTGTCAGGCTCTCCCACGGCCAAATACAGAAGCTAATGAAAGCTGGACAGCAAAGGGCCCAGGACTCTTACCTGTCAAAGAAGATAGGATCAGAGGATGGACCTCAGGTTAAATAGACTACACATTGAATGATGATCAACTCATTTTTTAAATGAATTGCAAGAGCTTTGTAATACACTCTTTTTTTTTTGAGAGGGCATCTCTCATATTTATTGATCAAATGGTTATTAACAACAATAAAATTCTGTATAGGAGAATCAATGCACAATCATTAATCCACCCCAAACCTAATTCTCAACAGTCTCCAATCTTCTGAAGCACAACGAACAAGTTCTTACATGGTGAACAAGTTCTTACGTAGTGAATAAGTTCTTACATGGTGAACAGTACAAGGGCAGTCATCACAGAAACTTTCGGTTTTGATCACGCATTATGAACTATAAACAATCAGGTCAAATATGAATATTTGTTTGATTTTTATACTTAATTTATATGTGAGTCCCACATTTCTCCCTTATTATTATTATTACTATTTTTTTTAAATAAAATGCTGAGGTGGCAGGTAGATGCAAGATAAAGGTAGCAAACATAATTTAGTGCTATAAGAGAGCAAATGTAGATGATCAGGTGTGTGCCTGTACACTAAGTGTTAATCCAAGCTAGACAAGGACAATAAAACATCAAAAGATACAGGAGATTTCTCTCAAAAAAGGGGGGTGAGGTTCTAAGCCTCACCTCTGTTGATCCCCAATTTCTCACCTGATGGCCCCCTTGCAACTGTGCCTATCTTAGGTTGTTCCTCCCTTGAGGAATCTTACCCGTCTCTGGCTAACCAGTCATCTTCTGGGGCCATACAGGGAAATGTAAAGTTGGTAAGTGAGAGGGAAGCAATATTGTTTGAAAAGGTTAGCTTTTTACTTCTTTGCAGATTTATGCCCTGTGGCTTTTATGCCCAGCATTTGTCTTGCGGTATCTTTACCACTTGGAAGAATTATGATACTCAGTAAATGCGATATGAGGCATGAATTCTATTTAAGGGTTGTAATTAGGAAGGAAGAAGAAAAGCTATAGAAGTAGCAGGTGGAAGAAAACACGGGAAGATTGATTATTTCTTTGACATATCTTCCTGTAGAGTAACTTAAGCATGTATAGGTTTTACACTACTAATTAAATTGCGCACACACATTAACATAATAGGAATACAGTTACATAACCAAGGCAGACGTATAATTACCAGCCATCTCCAGTGAAACCAAGAAAACCAGTTAGGCACCCTAGGCATTTGTGAAAATTTGTCTATGATATGATGGATATTGTCCAACTGAACTTGAACAGTCTGAGAGAAATCAGACAAATTAAAACAACCCATTCCTGGAAACTGTTCACATCCCATATGTTCTTTGAACAGTAGATAGTCTGTAGTCATAAGATTTTGGAGCGCTACAACTTGAACTTCTCCTAATTCTTGGTTGAGTTCCAACAGTATAGATCCAGTCAAATTTGTTGTTTTACTGTATGCACAGGCCAGCTTAGATATCTCTTTCTTCATTCCAATGGCAAGTCCAGGAACCAGTGGGATGAATGCAGCTACAACTGCAGCAGCACCTGGGTCTTTGTTGAGGTTTTTTGATGATCATCTTCTGGTAAGACTCTTCCAGAGAGTGCTGATGTTGGAAGTTCTTCTTCCTATCGTATCTTAGTTCATTTTCTAGGTAGCCCAGTTAGGCTTTGATCCTCTGTATACACACAAACAGACCCTTTGCCCACACTTTGATATGCCCTTTATACCATTGTATAGAACTCATTAGAGGTCACCACACAGGAACTGCTGGGCTTTTTTTGTTTGTTTGATTGTTTGTTTTTTAAGAGAAAGGAATATTATCAGAAAAATGTACCTCCATAGTCAATCATCTGACACCCTTTAAGTGATCAAAATTAAGCATATTTAAAGCATGCATTAATCATTGATTTACAGTTAGTTTTATCCTGTCAGGGAGTAATCCCCTTTTTCTTCCTTTCTTTTTTTTTTTGTTACCATTAATCTACACTTACATGAAGAATATTATGTTTGCTAGGCTCTCCCCTATACGAAGTCCCCCCTATAAACCCCTTTACAGTCACTGTCCATCAGCATAGCAAAATGTTATGGAATCACTACTTGTCCTCTCTGTGTTGTACAGCCCTCCCCTTACTCCCACCCCTCCATTTTATGCCTGCTAATCTTAATACCCCCCTTATTCTCCCCCCCCTTATCCCTCCCTACCCACCCATCCTCCCCAGACCCTTTCCCTTTGGTACCTGTTAGTACATTCTTAGGTTCTGTGATTCCGCTACTTGTTTTGTTCCTTCAGTTTTTCCTTTGTTCTTATACTACACAGATAAGAGAAATCATTTGGTATTTCTCTTTCTCTGCTTGGCTTATTTCACTGAGCATAATACCCTCCAGATCCAACCATGTTGCTGCAAATGGTAGGATTTGCCCTCTTCTTATGGCTGAGTAGTATTCCATTGTGTATATGTACCATATCTTCTTTATCCATTCATCTACCGATGGACATTTAGGTTGCTTCCAATTCTTGGCTATTGTAAATAGTGCTGCGATAAACATAGGGGTGCATCTGTCTTTCTCAAACTTGATTGCTGCGTTCTTAGGGTAAATTCCTAGGAGTGGAATTCCTGGGTCAAATGGTAGGTCTGTTTTGAGCATTTTGATGCACCTCCATACTGCTTTCCACAATGGTTGAACTAATTTACATTCCCACCAGCAGTGTAGGAGGGTTCCCCTTTCTCCACAGCCTCGCCAACATTTGTTGTTGTTTGTCTTTTAGATGGCAGCCATCCCTACTGGTGTGAGGTGATACCTCATTGTAGTTTTAATTTACATTTCTCTGATAATTAGTGACATGGAGCATCTTTTCATGTGTCTGTTGGCCATCTGTATTTCTTTTTTGGAGAACTGTCTGTTCAGTTCCTCTGCCCATTTTTTAATTTAATTATTTGATTTTTGTTTGTTGAGGTGTGTGAGCTCTTTATATATTTTGGACGTCAAGCCTTTATCGGATCTGTCATTTACAAATATATTCTCCCATACTGTAGGGTTCCTTTTTGTTCTATTGATGCTGTCTTTTGCTGTACAGAAGCTTTTCAGCTTAATATAGTCCCACTTGTTCATTTTTGCTGTTGTTTTCCTTGCCCGGGGAGATATGTTCAAGAAGAGATCACTTATGTTTATGTCTACGAGGTTTTTGCCTATGTTTTTTTCCAAGAGTTTTATGGTTTCATGACTTACCTTCAGCTTTGATCCATTTTGAGTTTACTTTTGTGTATGGGGTTAGACAATGGTCCAGTTTCATTCTCCTACATGTAGCTGTCTAGTTTTGCCATCACCATCTGTTGAAGAGACTGTCATTTCACCATGGTATGTCCATGGCTCCTTTATCAAATATTAATTCACCATATATGTTTGGGTTAATGTCTGGAGTCTCTAGTCTGTTCCACTGGTCTGTGGCTCTGTTCTTGTGCCAGTACCAAATTGTCTTGATTACTATGGCTTTATAGTAGAGCTTGAAGTTGGGGAGTGAGATCCCCCCTACTTTATTCTTCTTTCTCAGGATTACTTTGGCTATTTGGGGTCTTTGGTGTTTCCATATGAATTTTTGAATTATTTTTTCCACCTCATTGAAGAATGTTGCTGGTAATTTGATAGGGATTGCATCAAATCTGTATATTGCTTTGGGCAGGATGGCCATTTTGACGATATTGATTCTTCCTAGCCACGAGCATGGGATGAGTTTCCATTTGTTAGTGTCCCCTCTAATTTCTCTTAAGAGTGACTTGTAGTTTTCAGAGTATAGGTCATTCACTTCTTTGGTTAGATTTATTCCTAGGTATTTTATTATTTTTGATGCAATTGTGAATGGAATTGTTTTCCTGATTTCTCTTTCTATTGCTTCATTGTTAGTGTATAGGAAAGCTACAGATATCTGTGTGTTAATTTTGTATCCTGTAACTTTGCTGTATTCCAATATCAGTTCTAGTAGTTTTGGGGTGGAGTCTTTATGGTTTTTTATGTACAATATCATGTCATCTGCAAATAGTGACAGTTTAACTTCTTTATTGATCTGGATTCCTTGTATTTCTTTGTTTTGTCTGATTGCTGTGGCTAGGACCTCCAGAACTATGTTAAATAACAGTGGGGAGAGTGGGCATCCCTGTCTAGTTCCCGATCTTGGAGGAAAAGCTTTCAGCTTCTCTCTGTTCAGTATAATGTTGGCTGTGGGTTTATCATATATGACCTTTATTATGTTGAGGTACTTGCCCTCTATTCCCATTTTGCTGAGAGTTTTTATCATGAATCGATGTTGAATTTTGTCAAATGCTTTTTCAGCATCTATGTAGATGATCATGTGGTTTTTGTCTTTCTTTTTGTTGATGTGGTGGATGATGTTGATGGATTTTCAAATGTTGTACTATCCTTGCATCCCTGGGATGAATCCCACTTGGTCATGGTGTACAATCCTTTTGATGTATTTTTGAATTCGGTTTGCTAATATTTTGTTGAGTATTTTTGCATCTATGTTCATCATGGATATTGGTCTGTAGTTTTCTTTTTTGGTGGGGTCTTTGCCTGATTTTGGTATTAGGGTGATGTTGGCTTCATAGAATGAGTATTGGAGTATTCCCTCCTCTTCTATTTTTTGGAAAACTTTAAGGAGAATGGGTATTATGTCTTCACTGTGTGTCTGATAAAATTCCGGTAAATCCGTCCAGCCCGGTTGTTTTGTTCTTGGGTTGTTTTTTGATTACTGTTTCAATTTCTTTGCTTGTAATTGGTTTGTTTAACTTTGTGTTTCTTCCTTGGTCAGTCTTGGACGGTTGTATTTTTCTAGGAAGTTGTCCATTTCTTCTAGGTTTTCCAGCTTGTTGGCATATAGGTTTTCATAGTAGTCTTTAAGAATTCTTTGTATTTCTGTGGAGTCTGTCATGATTTTTCCATTCTCATTTCTGATTCTGTTGATTTGTGTTGATTCTCTTTTTCTCTTAATAAGTTTGGCTAGAGGCTTATCTATTTTGTTTATTTTCTCAAAGAACCAGCTCTTGGTTTCATTTATTTTTGCTATTGTTTTATTCTTCTCAATTTTGTTTATTTCTTCCCTGATCTTTATTATGTCCCTCCTTCTGCTGACTTTAGGCCTCATTTGTTCTTCTTTTTCCAGTTTTGATAATTGTGATGTTAGACTATTCATTTGGGATTGTTCTTCCTTCTTCAAGTTTTCCTGGATCGCTGTATACTTTCCTCTCAAGACTGCTTTCGCTGCGTCCCACAGAAGTTGGGGCTTTGTGTTGTTGTTGTCATTTGTTTCTATATATTGCTTGATCTCTATTTTAATTTGTTCATTGACCCATTGATTATTTAGGAGCGTGTTGTTAAGCCTCCATGTGTTTGTGAGCCTGTTTTATTTGTAGAATTTATTTCTAGTTTTATACCTTTGTGGTCTGAAAAATTGGTTGGTAGAATTTTAATATTTTCGAATTTACTGAGGCTCTTTTTATGGGCTAGTATGTGGTCTCTTCTGGAGAATGTTATATGTGCACTTGAGAAGAATGTATATCCTGTTGCTTTTGGATGTAGAGTTCTATAGATGTCTATTAGGTCAATCAGTTCTACTGTGTTGTTCAGTGCCTCCGTGTCCTTACTTATTTTCTGCCCTGTGGATCTATCCTTTGGGGTCAGTGGTGTGTTGAAGTCTCCTAAATTAAATGCATTGCAGTCTATTTCCCCCTTTCGTTTTGTTAGTATTTGTTTCACATATGCTGGTGCTCCTGTGTTGGGTGCATATATATTTAGAATGGTTATATCCTCTTGTTGGACTGAGTCCTTTATCATTATATAGTGTCCTTCTTTATCTCTTGTTTCTTTCTTTGTTTTGAAGTCTATTTTGTCTGATATTATTACTGCAACCCCTGCTTTCTTCTCGCTGTTGTTTGCCTGAAATATGTTTTTCCATCCCTTGACTTTTAGTCTGTGCATGTCTTTGGGTTTGAGGTGAGTTTCTTGTAAGCAGCATATAGATGGGTCTTGCTTTTTTATCCATTCTATTAGTCTGTGTCTTTTGATTGGTGCATTCTGTCCATTTACTTTTAGGGTGATAATTGAAAGATATGTACATTATTGCCATTGCAGGCTTCAGATTTGTGGTTACCAAAGGTTCAAGGTTAGCTTGTTTACTACCTTACTGTCTGACCTCACTTGCTTATTGAGCTGTTATAAACACAGTCTGATGATTATTTCTTTCCCTTCTTTTTCTTCCTCCTCCATTCTTCATATGTTGGGTGTTTTGTTCTGTGCTCTTTTTAGGAGTGCTCCCATCTAGAGCAGTGTCTGTAAGATGCCCTGTAGAGGTGGTTTGTGGGAAGCAAATTCCCTCAGCTTTTGCTTGCTGGGAATTGTTTAATCCTGCCATCATATTTAAATGATAGTCATGCTGGATACAGTATCCTTGGTTCAAGGTCCTTCTGTTTCATTGCATTAAATATATCATGCCATTCTCTTCTGACCTGTAGGGTTTCTGTTGAGAAGTCTGATGTTAGCCTGATGGGTTTTCCTTTATAGGTGACCTTTTTCTCTCTAGCTGCCTTTAAAACTCTTTCCTTGTCCTTGATCTTTGTCATTTTAATTATTATGTGTCTTGGTGTTGTCCTTCTTGGATCCTTTCTGTTGGGGGTTCTGTGTATTTCTGTGGTCTGTTTGATTATTTCCTCCCCCAGTTTCGGAAAGTTTTCAGCAATTATTTCTTCAAAGATACTTTCTGTCTCTTTTCCTCTCTCTTCTTCTTCTGGTACCCCTATAATACGGATATTGTTCCTTTTGGATTGGTCACACAGTTCTCTTAATACTGTTTCATTCCTGGAGATCCTTTTATCTCTCTCTATATCAGCTTCTATGCGTTCCTGTTCTCTGGTTTCTATTCCATCAATGGCCTCTTGCATCTTATCCATTCTGCTTATAAGTCCTTACAGAGTTTGTTTCATTTCTGTAATCTCCTTCCTGGCATATGTGATCTCCCTCCAGACTTCATCCCATTTCTCTTGCATATTTCTCTGCATCTCTGTCAGCATGTTTATGATTTTTATTTTGAATTCTTTTTCAGAAAGACTGGTTAGGTTTGTCTCCTTCTCTGTTGTTGCCTCTGCGATCTTAGTTTGCCTGTAATTTTGCCTTTTCATGGTGATAGGAATAGTTTGCAGAGCTGGGACAAGTGACGGTTAGAAGAACTTCCCTTCTTGTTGGTTTGTGGCCTTCTTCTCCTGGGAGAACAGTGACCTCTAGTAGCTTGTGCTGGGCAGCTGTGTGCAGACAAGGCTTCTGCTTCCTGCCCAGCTGCTATGGAGTTTATCTCTGCTGTTGCTGTGGGCGTGGCCTGGTTTGGGCTGCTGCTCCAAAATAGTGGAGTTGCATTGGAGGGGGAGCGGCCAGGATGCTATTTATCTCCGTAAGGGGCCTCCGTGCTGCCTGCTGCCCAGGGGGTTAGAGTGCCTAGAGATCCCCAGATTCCCTACCTCTGGACTATGTGTCCTGCCCTACCCCTTTAAGACTTCCAAAAAGCACTCACCAAAACAAAAAAAAAAAGAAAAAAAGAAAAATGGCCGCTCCCTTTTCTTTTGTTCTCCGGTACCCACTCACTGGTCTTGCTGCCCTGTATCCCTAGTATTGGGTTCCCTGTCCCTTTAAGACTTGCAAAAAGCACTTGCCATAACAAAACAATAACAACAACAAGAAAATGGCCACTCGCTTTTCTTTTGTTCTCCAGCGCCGGCCTCTGGTACCCGCTCACCGGTCCTGCTGCCCTGTTTCCCTAGTATCCAGGACCCCATGCATGCACTGTGTCTGCGCTCTGGTATGGATGCCTGGGGCTGGGTCTTCCGCAGTCCTGGGCTCCCTCTCCCTCCCTGCTGACTCCTCTCCACCCGCTGGGAGCTCGGGGGAGGGGCGCTGTGTTCTCGCAGGTGTGAATGTGGTCTGTATGTTGTCCTGTGTCCTCTGGTCTTTATTCTAGGAATAGTTATCTTTGTTATATTTTCATAGATATATGTGGTTTTGGAAGGAGATTTCCGCTGCTCTACTCACACTGCCCTCTTGGCTCTGCCTCTGTAATACACTCTTAATTCATTAAATCGCCACATTTAAAATACTTTACAAGCAAATACATATTAAAATGTCAATATTTTCCAGGGACAAGTTAAACCCCCCAAAATTTTTTTATAAAACATATGAGAGTTTTTGAAGGGATTTTAATTAGAACATATGATGCCTGTTTAAACTTACATTGTTCCAGGAATGAGCATTTATAGAAAGATAGCCTGAGGAGGATCAGAAACCCCCTCTTCAATAAAACAACAATAACTGATGCAAATTGTCAAGCAAACAACCACTTAAAATCTCTGGAATTTGTTCTCAGGACATACAGCAAATTGAGGAATATTTCTTGAAGAAAATACACTAAATTTTGGTATCAACAGGAATAAACTCTGGTTTTGAGAAAGAGTTCCTCACTTCCCTACCACCTGCAACTCAACATGATAGAAGCCTTATTCCAAGCAGAAAATAGTAAAGAAAATAAAATGATACTTCCTTTCCCCCAGATTCCAGTAAGCAGCTACAGATTCTTCTTTCAGGAGGGGCAAAATCCCAGCATTTCTCATCCTGCTCAGCATCATGTCAGAGAAGCTCTCATTAAAGCAAGAGCAACAGAGAGTTCTGGACACTCTTTTCTCTTTTCCTACCTATTCATACAATGGAAACTCCATGCCAGCTGCATAAGCCAAGAACCCTGGGCCCTAATTACCCATGCCCCAGTTTGCTCATAGAGCAGTTTCATGCTAAGAGAGGCAAGTCTAGGTAGGATCAGTATCTCTTACCTAATGCCCCACTCATGCAGCAGGCTGTTACTCCATACAGTAATGACAAAATGTATGAAAAAGAAATAAAATAATTTTTATAGTATCAAAAACAATAAAACACTTGAATAAATTTAACCAAGGAAGTGAAATAGCTATGTAATGTAAATGACAAGACATTAATGAAATAAGGAAGACACAAATGGAAGAATATTCTATGTTCATGGATTGGATGAAGTAATACTGCTAAAATTTCCATAATATCCAAAGTGATCCACAGATTCAGTGTAATCCCTAGCAGTACTCCAATGGCACTTTTCACAGAAATGGAACAATCTTAGAATTCTTATGGAACTCCAAAAGACCCAAAGTAGCCAAAGCAATCCTGAGAAAGAAAGAAAGAAGTAATACTGCTAAAATTTCCATAATATCCAAAGTGATCCACAGATTCAGTGTAATCCCTAGCAGTACTCCAATGGCACTTTTCACAGAAATGGAACAATCTTAGAATTCTTATGGAACTCCAAAAGACCCAAAGTAGCCAAAGCAATCCTGAGAAAGAAAACAAAGCTGTAGACATCGCACTTTCTGTTTTCAAAGTATACCACAAATCTATAGTATTCAAAACATATGGTACTATCACAAAAATAGACACATAGACCAATGGAACAGAAGACAGAACCTAGAATTAGACTGTCACATACATAGTCAACTAATATTTGACATGGGAGCCAAGACTACTCAGTAGGGAAAGGATAGTCTCTTCAATAGTCTTGGAAAAATTGAAAACCATATGCAGAAGAATGAAATTGGACTCTTCCCTTACACCACTCACAATAATTAACTCAAAATGGACTAAAGGCTTAAACAGAGAACTAAATTATAAAACTCCTGGATGAAAAAAATTGGGAAAAATCTCCTTGACAAAGTCTTTGTAATGATTCTTTGGATATGACACCAAAAGCACAAGCAACAAGAGCAGAGATAATCAAGTGTGACTACTTCAAACTAAAAAAACTTCTGAACAGGCAAAAAAATGACCAACAAAGTGAAAAGACAAGCTACAGATTGGGGGATAGTATTTTCAAATCATGTATCTGAGAAATGGTTAATATCCAAAATACATGAAGAACTAATGCAACTCAATAGCAACAAAACAAACAACCCATTAAAAAATGGTCAAAGTAACTGAATAGACATTTTTTCCAAAGAAGACATGCAGTGGCCAACAGGTACAGGAAAAGGTAATTGACATCACTCATCAATAGGGAAATGCAAATCACCTCACAGCTGATGCAATGACTATCATCAAAAAGATAAGAGATAACAAATGATGGCGAGGATGTGGAGAAAAGGGAACTCTTGTGCACTGTTGGTGGGAATGTAAACTGGTGCAGCCATTATGGAAAACAGTATGGAGGCTCCTCAAAGAATAAAAATGAAATACCATATGATCCAACAATCCCACTCTTGTGTATATATCCAAAGGAAATACAGTATCTCAAGGAGGTATCTGTACTCTTACATTCATTGCATCATTATTCACAATAGCCAAGATACACAAACAACATAAACACCTGTCAATGGATAAATGGACAAAGAATATGGGGTATATAAACAATGAAATATTATTCAGCCAGGAGAGAAGAAAGAAATACTGCCATTTGTGCAAACATGAGTGAACCTTGAAGACATTATGCTAAGTGAGAAAGTCAGACAGGGAAAGACAAATACTGTATGCTATCACTTATATGTGAAATCTAAATAAGCCAAACTCACAGCAAGAGAAAGTAGAATGTGTCTACCTGGGATTTTGGAGTGGGGGAAATGCGATGTTGGTCAAAGGATGCAAACTTCTAAGATGAATAAATTCTGGTTAATAATGTACAGCATGGTGATTATAGTTAATAATACTATATTATGTACCTAAAAGCTGCTACCAGACTAATTATTAAATATTTTCACTACAAAAAATGATTAGTGTCATGATAATTAGTGACATATTATTTATGTGACATGTCACACAATTAGTGATATAATAGAGGTGTTAGCTAAACATATGGTGGTAATCATTTTGCAATATAGAGTATATCAAATCAACACATTGCATACCTTCAACTTATACTAAGTTATATGTTGACTATATCTTAATAAATCTGGAATAAAAGGTAGACCATTTCATAATGTATAAGAGAGATTAGAGAAGGAAATAATCAAAGAGAGAGAGTCCAGCTAAAACCACTATAATCCCTGGAAACGTTACCCTTTTGAATGCATGCCCAAAACTATGCCTTCTGAGAAACAACATCAGAGGCTGTACAATGTAGGATAAATACATTTCACTTAAATTTTCTAACCAAGTAACTAAGCAAATAAACAAGCAAACAAGTAAACAACAAACTCCCAAAACAACCCTGTGGGTTGGGTGTAGTAGTGGTGGTGAGTTGTCAATATGCAGAATTGTTACAAAATGTTATCTAAAAGATCCAATTGTCAACAACAGTAAATTATGATACATGCAGAGAAATGCATAAATGTGACTCATATATAAGAACAAAAGCAGATGACAGAAACTGCCTTTGACAGGGACCAGATATTAGACTAAATAGGAAGAAAATTCAAAGCATCTGCTATGAATAATTGCAAAGAATGAAAAGAAACTATGATTAAAGAAGTAAAGAGAGGTGTTGGATCTTATTTAATTAAATAAGAAAAATACCATGAAAGAGAGAGAAGTTAGAAAAACATGGAAATACTGAAGTTGTGAAATGAACAAAAAGTTAATAGTTTGGTTCATCATAAATTTGTGTTGGTAAAAAAGAGATTAGTAAACTTAAAGATCTAAATCTGAAGAGTAAAGAGAAAAATTAATGCAGAAAAGGGGAAAAAAAACAAGAAATGCGGAACAGTACTAAGCACACCAGCATGCACTTAATGGAAGTACCAGAGAGGAGAAACATGAGTAGGAAAAGTCCTTGAAGAAACAATGCTAATAACTTCCCATATTTGAATGAAAGAACATTAAACTGTACATCTAAGAAACTCTTAAAAATCCCAAATAGGATAAATACAAATAGACTCACAAAAAGGGATGTTACAGTAAAAATGTTAAAAGATAAAAAGCAAATCTTAGAATATCATGGAGAGAGGAGAACTCTTGTCACATATAAGAAAAGCTCAATAATATTAATAGCTGACTTCTCCTCAAAGACAGTGGAGGCCAGAAGGCAATGGAATGACATATTCGAAGTCCTGGGCAAAGAACTGTCAGCCCAAAATCTTATGTCCAGCAAAACCATCTTTCAAAAATGATAAAACAGTAATGAAAGGGACTTTTTTTTAATCTGGAAAGCACATTATAAGAAATACCAAATGAAGCTCTTCAGACTGAAATCAATTGACACAAACAACTATTGACATGTACATAAAAAAATAATTATGTCAGGATGTATAAAAGACAGAATAATTGCATATTTCTTCTCCTTTCTTCTCTCACCTTATTCAATAAGCAATTGCATAAGACAATAAATATATGCTTAATTACTGTAATGGTTCAGTTATATATACACTGGCTAATATATATATATATATATATGCACACACACACATATATATTTAGTGCCATTATTATATAGGAATGTAATATATTTGACAAGAGTAGGACAAAGGAAGTAGATGAGGGAAAAGATGTATTGGAGTAAGAAAATAATACCAAATAGTTTTGTGACTCCTCAGGAAACAATGAAAACAACAAAATGACAAAAAATTGTGTATATAACGAACTCCATGAATATATACTTGTTCTCTTTTCTTCTAGCTTCCTAAAAATTTTAAATGATCTAAAGTAATTATTGTAACAATATACTGTTGAGTTTATAGCATATGTAGGTATAATAGGTATAAGAATAGTCTAAAAAAAAAGAAAGAGAGAATTACCTAAGATTTGCAGTAGACAGAATAGTGACCCCCAATTATGTCTAGGTCCTAATCCCCAGAGCATGTGAATATGTTACTTTTAAAGGTCAAATGGATTTTTCAGATGTGATTAAAGATCTTAAAATTCCTGAGATAGGGAGATTATCCTGGATTATCTGAGTCTGCCCAAAATAATCTGAAAAGTCCTTATAAGAGGAAGGCAGGAGGGTCAGGATGAGAACAGGCAAGTGATCCCAGAAGCAAAAATTGGACTGATGCATTTTGAAGGTAGTGGAAAGAGCCATAAGCCATGGAATACAGGCAGCACATAGAAACTGGAAAAGCCAAGGGAGCTAATTCTCCCTTAGGGCCTCAGAAGGGATACAGCCTGTAATACACATCTCAGACTTTTGATCTCTAGAACTGAAATATAAGAAGTTCAATAAACAATTTTAAAATTTCTTACAAAGGGAATTCCAGGCAGAGATGGCTCTATGGTGAATTCTGCAAAACATTCAAAGAATTAATACCAATCCTTCACAAATTCTCCCAAAAATTAGAATTAGGAGACAATACTTTCCATTCAGTGAGGATAGTATTACACTAAAACCATATAAAAATATCATATAACTATAGAGAATATCTTTTTTATAAAGACACAAAAAAGACTTAATGAAATTCTAGCAATGCATGCCCATCAATATATATATTTAAGTGATTATGTACTATAACCAAGTGTGATTAATCTCATGAAGGTAAGATTGTTCTAACATATGTGATTCAATAAAGGTAATGCACCATATTAATAGATTATAGTACAAAAAATACACAGTTATGTAAGTAGATAAAGAAAATGTATTTGTCACAATCTAACAGTCTTTCATGATAAAAACACTCAGCTAGGAATGGAAGGGATCTTCTTCAATCAGAAAAAGAATATCTTTGAAAAACAATGAATGTTTTACTCTATGGTTAAACACTGAATTTTTCTCCATAAGATCAGGAAAAAGGTAATGATCCTTGCCTTCTATTCAACATTGTAATGATTGTAGTCCGGCATGGCCAATAGACAAGAAAAAGAAATAAAAGCCATCTACTTTGGATAAAGGAAGAAGTAAAACTAGCTGTCTTTCGGCAAAAGACATATCTTATGTACAGCAAAAGTGAGTAATTCACCAGAAATCTATTAAAAGTAATAAATCAGTTCAGCAAAGTTTCAGGATTCAAGATCAATATACAAAAGTTCAATTATACTCTGTATACTAGCAATCACCATTCTAAAAATGATACTAACAATTCTCTTTACAAAAGCAGCAAGAAGAATAAAATAATTGGGTAAAATTTCAAGAGAAAGAGTTCAAAACTATATACTGGAAACTACGTAATTTCATTGAAAGAAATGAAACAGCATCTGAATAAATGAAAAGACATCCCATGATTACGTATGAGAAGATTAACATTGTTAAAATGGCAGTACTTCTCAAATTGAGCTACAGATTCAATATAATCTCTTCAAAAACCCAGCCAGCATTTATTCAGAAACTGACAAGCTGATGTAAAGTTAATATGAAAATGTAAGGGTTTCAGAATAGTCATAACAATCTTGAAATAGAACAATGGTAGGCAGAATACACCTCCTGATTTTAAACCTTATTACAAAACCAGAGTAATGAAGATTGTGTAATATTGGCATAAGAATGGAAATGGACATATAGATAGATGGAATAAAATTACGAGTCCAGAATTAAAGTTTTACATTTATGATCAATTGATTGTCAACAAGGCTGTCAAACAATTCAATGGGAAAAAAAACTGTCTTCCATAAGTGGTGGCAGGACAGTAAAAAGTATTAGGATGTGCAAAACTTGGGACCCTCATACACTGTTGGTAGTAATGTAAAATGGTACAACCATTTTTGGAAAACATGTTACCATCTTTTCCAAAATGTTAAACATAAAATCACCATATGACCAGAAATCCAACTATTAGATACGTATCCAATATAAATAAAAATGAAATCAAAATACATCACATAAAAATCTGCACACAAATATTCATACCAACATTATTCATAATAACCAAAAAAGGGACCAGAGCAAATGTCCAGTAAGTGCTTTATGGATAAACAGAATGTGGTATATACATACAAAGAAGTATCATTTAGCCATAAAAATGAGTGAAGTATTGATACATGCTAACATGGATGAACCATGAAAACATTATGCTAGGTAAAAGAAGCCAGTCACAAAAGACTATATGTTTAATGATTCCATTTGGATGAAATGTCCAGAATAAGCAAATCTATAGAGACAGAGCCTATATTATTAGACTGGGACTAGAAGTTTTGGGGGAGAAATGGGAACTAAATACTAAGGATATGGGATTCCTTTATAATGTTTATTAAAATGTACTAAAGTTGATTATGGTGGTGGTTACACAACTGTGAACATACATAAGTACATTAAGTTCTATACTTGAAATGGGTGAATTTTATGTTATGTAAATTATATCTCAATAAAACTATTTTTTGATGACATTGGTTCAGCAGCCTCAAATAATTTCTTCCACTTTCCTAGTCAAATAGTCATGAAGACAGAAAAAATATGAAAACAAGTTTCATATTTTAATTAAAAAAATATGACAACCAGTTGTCAAAATTAAGGAGCAAATTACCAATAATTAAAATTGTAAAGGAACTATATTTTAAAAAAAATAAACACATGCTCAGCCAAGTTAAAAAAAAGCAGAGGAGGCTGACCACTCCTTAACCTTTCCTAAATAGGTAGACACATCCTTCATTTTGCAATTATTTGAACACTGGGTCTAAAAGTAATTTTGTGTCAACCTTGAAAAGAAGCAACTGTCCTCCCCTATGAATACTTGTTTCCCTAATCCTTTTTAGTTTATCATCAATATTTTTTTTTTCACTTTCATCAGAAGATAGAGATACTCAGAAAACAAGCCAGGAAGGATTTAGGGAAGAAGTTATGGTGAGGAATTTTATCTTGGGAGCTGTCAAAGTCACAGTTGAGAGTAGATGGTGAGTCTTGTTCTTTCTCGTGAAATTGTGTCTATTTAGGGTAAAAGCAGGTCAGAAAGTGAGACTAGAAAAATGTAGTCTAAGACTTGCATAACTTCATGGATTAAATTTGGCCAGACATGAGAATTGGATGAGGAGCTTTGCAAATTAAACTGCTGAACTTTCATGGATATAAAAACAGAATTAGGAAAGCATTCTTGCTGCGAGAGAGTGGGTGCAAAGGCTGTGCTAGAGTCAAACGGACAGATTCAACTTCTTATTAGCAAAGATAACTCTAGAGGCATTACAGTTCTCGTCTTTTAAGGCTACATTCTTGGGAGATTAAAATATATATAAATAATAGAACAGTTGACCATCTCAGAGAGCCTTTGCTTCTTTTAATAACATCTAAAAAAATGATCTGATGATTTAGGTTTAAACTTTTTCCCACAAGGAACATTAATGGCATATATTTTTTAATTTTTAGTATTTTTTCAGTTTTGATTGGAAAGTATCAATACATTTATGGAATGTTATAATTTGAAGTAATTTTAGCATTCATGTGGTTCAAATATCCATTGACAGAAAATTAGCCAAGTAAATTATTTGTATAATGTTAAATAACAAAGATTAACACTGTTCCAAATAAAGGTAGTTTGAATCTCAATATAGTATTATTTTTCCATCATAAGATTTGTTAAGATTGACACAAAGCCTGTGATAGTGCTATATAAATACATGTTGAACACTGAAAACATTTGAAATGTACTAGGCCTGATAGGAAAAATTTAGAGGGACAGCAGTCTATCCCAGGTGGCTCCCTTCTGTCTCTCTTCTTAACAAAAGACTACAAAACACTCCTTTAACTTCCCGCTCTGCCAGGCACCCACTCCCTAGGCTCACTCCCTAAACTTACTACCCCTTGCTTGCTTGCTTGCTGTGCACGTAGGAATGTTGCAGACCCTGAAGCAGAAAGATACATATTGCTCCCTTTGTTCGAGGATCAGACCTTGGGAGATTACTCCCCTCTGAGCCCATCCGTGTAAGAATAAAACCTCAACACTCCAAGACCTCTGAGGGCCACTTGGTTCTTCCATCAGTGATCCAGTCCAGGTTTTTCAGTATTTTCAGTAACATTTGGTTCCCTGACCAGGAAACCCAACTGTGCTGCCCCACCAGTTTGGGGCAACCGTGGGGCCGTGACAGATGGGGGATCACAGAGGAGAAGGTGCGCCCTGCCTGATCCCTCAGCAGTCTCCCGCCGGGTCGCCCTGGGCCAGCCCTGCTCAGCTGTTCCCACCAGACTCAAGGAGGCTTGGCAGGTGAGGACCTGGTTCTGACGTCAAATCCTTTAAGACCCCAGGGCCCCTGACTCAGCCAGTCCCACCCATTGGGATGGAAGGGGAGCCTGATCACCTCCTGGAGACTTCTTAGAAGTCTCACAGGTAGACATTGCCAGAGGGGGAATGTTTAAATTGGTCTGAGTGTGAATGAGTGTTCAGGGTGGCTGCCATTCAGTGTGCACTGAATCTGTGATTCCATGGCCTGCCCTTCAGAATCTGAGTGGGCCCTTTGCTGTATTCGCAGTCGGCCACCATGACATAATGGTGACTCAGCTTCACCTGACCTGTCCCAGGGCTTGTACAGGTGCACCTTAGTCAAGGCTGATCAAAGTCTCTGCAAGGAGCATGAATGGACGGGCATCTGATTGGTCTCCTCTCTGAAGGGGGCACCCCCTTCCTTGTCTGCTATTGTGGCACCATTACACGGACACGTCATGGGGTCAGGGCACAGTAAACCCATAGTTCTTGACACCATGATCAAAAATTTCAGGAATTAATTTTCATAAAACTACAGAGTGAAATTAACTCCTGGCAGGCTGAAAGCCCTGTGTGAGCCTGAATGGCCCACCTTCTGTGTGGAGTGGCCTCTGGAAGGGAGTCTAGGTGTCCCAGTAGTCCGCCAAGTCTGGCGCATCATCACTGGAGATCCAGGTCTTCCTGACCAGTTCCCATACATTGACTCCTGGATAGGAGTTGCACAGACTCTTCCCTGTTGGTGTGATTCACTTGCAATAGGCAGGGACATGCTAGGGTCTTAGTTGCCTCAACAAAAAAGCCTACAAACCTAAGCCTCTGCAAATTCTTGCTGGTGACCTGGAGGAAGAGCTAATACTGTCCCCACCTTATGTGCCTCCAAAGCCCCCCAGTCCCCCAGTCCCAGACACCCCACCGCCATCAGCCTCCCTGCCACCTCCAGAAACAGCAGACACTCTCTTCTGGACCAGCAGCCAGACAGTACCCTCAGCCAGGAGCAGGCACTTTTCAGATGCCATTGCAAGAGACGTGGGAGCCTGAGAGGCATGATGAGGAAGGGAGCACACAGCCAGGCCGGTCCATGTTTTACTACCAACCCTTCTCCATGACTGACCTGCTCAATTGGAAACACAACACCCCGTCGTACTTGGAGAAGCCTCAAGCCTTGGTTGATCTCATGGAATCCCTCTTCCAAATCAATCAACCAACCTGGGAAGACTGCCAACAGCTTCTCCACACCCTGTTCAACACAGAGGCGAGGAGTTGTATTATAAAAGGGGCCCGCCAGTACCTAGAAGAGCACGCACCAGCTGGGGTCCTTGCTTGAGATTCATGGGCTGAAATCGCTGTCTGCAAGGAGCACCCCAAGTGGGACTTCACCACCCCTGAGGGACAGTACCAGATCTGCTGATATCAGAATCCCCTCCTCCAGGGGATCAAAGCTGAGTCCAAAAAGCCTATGAACATGACCAAAGTTTCTTCGGTCATTTTGCAACCAGGAGAGTCTCCTGGGAACTATTATGAAAGACTGTGAGAAGCTTATTGCATCTATACCCCTTTCGACCCTGAGTCACCAGGGAGCCAACAGATGGTAAACACCTCATTTATGGCCCAAGCTGCCCCAGACATCAGACAAAAACTCCAAAAACTTGAAGGCTTCGCTGGGATGAATATCACTCAGCTGATTGAAATTGCCAACAAAGTATACATGAACAGGGAAGTTCAAGCTGAAAGGGATGCTGAAAGAAGAATGAAGAGAAAAGCCAGCCTCCTGGCAGCTGCTCTGAAAGAAAGAGATGAGCAAAAGGCAGAGAAAAGCTGGCCACCAAGGGGGAAACCTAGCCAGGGACCAGTGTGCTTACTGCAAAGAAGAGGGGCATTGGAAGAACGAGTGCCCCAACTGAGGCAAAGCCCCAAGGCCCAGTCACTGCCAGGAGGAGCCTAAAGGGGAAAGGCTCACTGGCCTGGCAGGAATAGACTCAGATTGGCAAGGATGGGGCTCTCTCACACTCGGACCCCATGAGCCCACAGTCAGAATGAAAGTGGGGGGCCAAAACATGACTTTTATGATTGACACAGGGACAGAACACTCTGTGGTCAACCTCCCTGTAGCCCCTCTCAGTAAAAAGACTGCAACTGTTTTTGGAGCCACTGGGACATAAGCAGTCCAGCAACACTTTTGCCAAGCCCGCCAGTGTGAACTTGGAGGCCATAATGTTGAACATGAGTTTCTCTACCTGCCCAAGTGCCCCATTCCCCTCCTCAGCCAAGACATACTCTTAAAGATCAGAGCCCAAATAACTTTTGAACCAACTGGACACACCAGCCTCCACCTAAACCCAGGCCAAGAAGAGCCAGGGTCCCTCATACTGGCCATAACCACACCCAGGGAAGAGGAGTGGAGGTCATTCTGTGCCCAGACTCTCTCAAGTAGCCCACCTGAATTCAGAGCTGCCTCCCCCTCAGTATGTGCTGAATACAATCCACCTAGACTTGCTTAAAACCAAGCCCCTGTCACTGTAGAATTGACTCTGGGAGCCCAGCCACAAAGACAGCATCAGTACCCCCCTCTCTCAAGAGGTGAGAGCAGGCATTCAGGAACATGTGATCAGACTCAAAGAGGCAGGTATTCTAATGGAGTGTCAGTCACCCCACTTCTACCAGTCAAAAAGCCAGGAGGAGGGTACTGGTCTGTTCAAGACTTGCGAGCCATTAACAAAGTTACTGTCTCTTTGCACCCGGTGGTCCCAAACCCATACACCCTCTTCATCCAGATCCCGGGGTCTGCCAAATGGTTCACTTGCCTAGACTTGAAGGATGCCTTGTTCTGCCTCCAGCTGGCTGCCCAAAGCCAGCTCTTGTTTGCCTTTGAATGGACTGAACTGGATATGGGTGGCAGATGCAGTTAACTTAGACATGGCTTCCACAGGTTCAAGAACTCACCCACTCTATTTGGAGAGGCATTGGCCACAGACCTTGCCAGCTTTCTGAGGAAGCCACACTTTGTGCTCTCCTCCAGTACATAGATGACTTCCTCCTTGCCAGTGACACCCAGGAAAATTGTGCAAAAGGCACAAAGGCCCTCCTGCAACTCCTGTGTGACTCAGGATACCGAGCCTCATGGGAAAAGGCATAAATCTGCCAGCATCAAATCCAGTACTTGGGCTTCCTCCTCACTAGGTCCAGAGAGGAAGAAGGTCATTATCTCCTTACTCCAGCCCCAGAAAAAGAAAGGCATACAAGAGTTCTTGGGGGCCACCAGATCCTGCAGAATCTGGATTCCTGGGCTTTCAGCAATGGTGAAACCCCTCTACAGCCTCCTGGGGGTGGTGAGGGGAGCCCAGACCAAAAGTCCCCTGTCTGGACAGAAGGGCAAAAAGAGCTGCCTTCCTGGAAATAAAAGCTGCTTTAGGAAAGGCACCAGCCCTAGGCCTGCCAGATACAGAAAAGCCCTTTAACCTCTTTGTACATGAAAAAGAAAAAGTGGCTCTCAGGGTTCTCACACAGACTGTTGGGCCCTGACAGCAGCCTGTCAAAGAGGCTGGACCTGGTTGCAGAAGGATGGCCGGCTGGCCACCCTGCCTCAGGGCACTGGCAGCCAAAGTTCTACTCATTAAGGAAGTAGATAAACTCACCCTGGGACAAGAACTGAATGCCAAGGTCCCCCATGCTGTTGTGTCCCTCATGAACACCCAGGGACACCGCTTCCTTTCCAACTCCCAGCTGGCACAATATCAAGGGCTCCTCTGTGAAAACCCATGAGTCACTTTAGAAATATTGTGGACACTGAATCTAGAAACTTTCCTCCCCACTGAAGAGGGGAAACTGGATCATAACTGTTCTGAAGTAAATGATGAAGTACACGCAAGTCATCCAAATATGCGAAATCAAGCAATACAAAATCCAGAACTCACACTGTTCAGTGATGGCAGCAATTACCTACAAGAGGGTATCCAAAGAGCAGGTTATACAGTAACTACTGCCACTGAGGTCTTAGAAGCAGAAGCCCTGCCTGCCCAATGGTCAGCACAATGAGCTGAACTGCATGCCTTAATCTGAGCCCTCACCATCAGCAAGAGCAAGCGAGTCAACATCTACACAGACTCCCCATATGCCTTTGCCACTGTCCGCATGGGTGGGACAATCTACAAGGAAAGAGGTCTCCTCATAGCAGCAGGAAAAGTAATCAAAAACAAGGAAGAAATACTAAAAGTCCTCCAGACTGTCTGGTTCCCAAAGGAAGTAGCAATTCTGCATTGTAAAGACACCAAAAGGAAAACAACCCTATAGCACAGGGGAATCAGATGGAAGATGAAGTTGACAAAGCAGCAGCCAGTATGGAGTCAGGCGAAGCTCCTTCCCTCACTATGGCCCTGACACCCCCGGTGGAGACCGCTCCACCCAAGTACAGAGAAAGGAGAATGATTGGGCCATGGCTGAAGGAGCCACCCTAACTGAAAATGGTTAGTGGATGCTGCCAAACAGATGCATCTTTGTCCCAACTGCAACCAGGAGGCATCTAGTCAGTGAGTACCATCAGCTCACCCACCTAGGAAAAACTGCACTGGAAGCCCTTCTCAAAAAGCAATACTACATCAGCTAGTTGCCAGCATTATGCCAAGCAGTAAGTGAGCAGTGTGTAACTTGTGCCAGAAATAACGCTCAGTCTGCACCATGATTCCCACCTGGTGTCCAAAGAGCAGGAGTTGCCCCCTTTGAAGACCTTGAGATAGACTCCATGGATGTCCAGCCAAGCAGGGGACTCAGGTACCTCCTGAGTGTACATACTCTGGATGGGTTGAAGCCTTCCCAACCAGGACAGACCGAAGCCGGGAGGTAGCCAAAGTCCTCCTGAGAGAAATTGTGCCCCGGTTTCCCCTATCATCCACAATTCACAGTGACAATGGGCCTGCCTTTGTAGCAGATATAGTACAAATTTTAACTAAATCTCTTAACGTTACCTGGAAGCTCCACACTGCATACAGGCCACAAAGTTCAGGGAAAGTAGAGCAAATGAATCGCACCCTCAAGGGAACCCTAGCTAAGTTTTGCTAAGAAACTGGCCTCCTGTGGCCAGACTTACTTCCCCTGTCTCTCTTGCATGCTTGCTGAACACCTGGAACTCAAGGCTTTTCTCCTTTTGAATTAGTGTATGGATGCCCTCCCCCATGTCTAGGAAGCCTCCCAGGGAACCTACACCAGAGAGGAGATAAGGGCGCAAGAGAACAGCTCCAGGCCTTGGGAGCCACCCTAAATAAACTACAATACACCATAGAAAGAGCTCTGATCTCTTTAGGAATCCCAGTGCATTCCTTTAAAGCTGGGGACTCAGTCTGGGTCAAAGATTGGAAAAGAGACCCCCTCAAACCTCAGTGGACTGGCCCCCACATTGTTGTTCTAACCACTCTTACTGCCCTCAAGGTTGCAGGCATCACTCCATGGGTCCATCATTCCAGAGTGAAAAGGACCCATCATCCTGATGAAGAAACATCAGTGGGAGGCCCAGCCAGACCCCCAGAATCCTCTCTGCCTCCACACCCGACGATCGCTCTCTGACTAATGGACACCTGTGTGCCATGTATCCTGGCCTTTGTTGGAGTGGTGTCTTTCATCCTGGGCATTGGACTCTGCTGTTGCCCCCTAGGACTGGACTATTCCTCAAAAAGTTGCCCTTTCTATTGTATATTGGGTAATTGTGGGTTGTTTTCCTGTGCTTACCTGTTTCTTTTAATTTCACTGAAGCCTCAGCCTGCATCTCCCCAGTACCACGCACCATAAGGTTATCTCTATGACTATTTGGACTGTGCTTAATTACCCAAACCACGTCAGAATGGAGAAACTCTAAGATATATAACTTTACATTGTCTTCAGGGGAAAAAATCCTAGCTCAAAGTGGTTGGAAGTACGAATATAAGCAATCTAATCCTCTAACAATCACACCAGGTCCCATATTAACTCTTAACTTATCTCACCTGTTCTCATGGGAACACACTTAGTCTATTGTAATCAATGGGGTTGCATCTGGGAAAGTAACAAAATATATGTGTCCTGATAACCCCCTTGAAACCAAAGAAATGAAACTTTGCAACAACCCTGGACAGTTTTATTGCCCCCAGTAGACGTGTGTTGCGTAACCACCTATTCAGGGAGGCCAGTTAAGAACCCCTGGTTAGCTTTAAATCAATTAGGGTGGACACTTAATCTCAACATAAAACAACCCTTACATTACCAATGGGGAAGTGGGTACACTTGGGGCATCCAGCTGTACAAGTCTGCATATGATCCAGGAGCTCTAATGACCATTCAGCATTAAGAGCCAAGATTTGCCCTAAGGCCACACGGACCCTTAGCAGGCTCAAGAGACCCGTACTTGGATCCCCATAAAGTTCTCCCTGAGGGCTCTGGACTGTCCCCGGCAGAAGTTTCATCCCACCCAAAGAGAAAAACGTAACAAAATCCTAGCTTGTTCCTAGGTTGCAAAATATGCACCAACTCCTAAAAATAACCCTGCCTGAGCTGGCTAAGGACTGCTGGATATGCCTTAGAGCCAGGCCTCCTTACTATAATGGAAGAGGGCTCACTTTGCCTCCCATCACTGCTCATAATCATTCTGTGCCTACACCCAGGGCCACAACTGACTATGGGCTACATAACAGGAAGTGCCCCTGGCCTCGGGCCCTCTGAGAGCCCCCCTGAACTGCAGAAAAGAGGCTTTTCTGACATATGCACTAATAACATCACTGTTAATAAATTTCTAATTTACCTGACCCCAAGCGGCACCTGGTGGGCCTGTGAAACCGGACTGGCTCACTGTATCTGAAGTGCTGCCCGGCCTGGGCTGCACATCCTTGTTCGAGTGCTACCCCAAATATTTACTTATAGTGGGCCTGAAGGAAGCTACTTCCTTTCCCTCGGCCAGATTTCCCAAGCAAAACGGGCTGCCCCTTTGCTGATCCCTGTGCTAGTCGGGCTCGGTGTAGCCAGATCAGCTGCAATGGGCACAGCGGCCCTGATCAAGGGAGACTTAGGGCTCGCTGCCCTAACACGAGAAGTTAATCAAGATTTAGAGCAGCTTGAATCCACCATGATCCAGCTTCAAGATCAAATTGATTCTCTGGCTGAAATTGTGTTGCAAAATCGTAGAGGATTTGACCTCCTATTCATGTCCCGGGAGGCTTACATGTAGCCTTTGGAGAATATTGCTGTTTTTATGCAAATTGGCCCAGCAAAGTTAGAAGCTCTTTGTGGAAAGTAAAAGAAAACATCCAGCGTAGGAATAAGATGCTAGAGAACAAAAAGTCCTGGCCCCAGGGATAGTTTGAATGGAATTCATGGCGAACAACTCTTCTAACTGGCCTTGCTGGGCCAGCGGTTCCGCTGTTCCTTAGACTGTTAGTGGGACCCTGCATAATTAACTGGCTCATTAACTTTATCAAGGAATGCGTTTCCTCCGTACAGCTCATGTATATGCGGAGCCACTATGACCCTGTCATAAACCAGGGAGATGATGCCCCCTAAAATGAAATGTTTGAAGGGGCATCGGAGTGGGAAGTGATAAGAAAGTTTACAGGGACAGCAGTCTATTCCAGGTGGCTCCCTCCTGTCTCTCTTCTTAACAAGAAATAACAAAACACTCCCTTAACTTCCCGCTCTGCCAGGCACCCACCCCCTAGGTTCACTCCCTAAACTCACTTCCCCTTGCTTGCTTGCCTGCTTTCCACATAAGAATATTGCAGATATGGAAGCAGAAAGATATATATTGCTCCCTTTGCCTTTGTTCATGGCTCAGACCTTGGTAGATTTCTTCCCTCTGAGCTCACTGGTATAAGAATAAAACCTCAACACTTCAAGACCTCCAAATGTCACTTGGTTATTCCATCAGTTATCCAGTCCAGGTTTTCCAGTATTTTCTGTAACAGGGCCTATGGCTTGTTTTAAGAATTCTTTGGGAGATTTCTTCAAGTAAAAATTAATAGTAATACTCTAATGCTTTTTCCTCATAAATCAGTATTCTTATTTGAGTTTTCTTATAAGATAGTATACATTGTAGTGCATGTTGTTTACACTGCAGATGTTGAGTGTAAATACAATGCAAAGCAAAATAAATCCATATGATATTCTACTTCACTCATGTGTTCAAGAATCATTTCCCAGAGACTAGTTTTCCTAATGTATGTAGTCACTCACACACAGTAGGACTACAGACAGCCATTTCTTAGGACTTAGGCTCTACTCCAGGGACATTGCCTTAGCTTAGTCAGGTGCAGGATCTTTTGTTATCATATAGAAAACCTGATGTCTGTGTATTTCTGGAAAGTGAAAGTGCTTAAGTGTTGGCCACCAGTAGAAGGCTGTAGAAGCAAAAAAGACTAAATCTACCTCTAGACACAGAGTCCATTCCAAAAATCAGATAACCAATGAATGTGTCCTGACAGTCCTTTCAATCCCTTTAGGTGGTCCTTCAGGAAAGAGATAGTATTTCTCTAACACATTTCATTGGCCCTTAAGACCAGCTTACTCTGTATCACCAAGAAATTTCATGCAAAACTTGTAATATTATAGCTAAAATAGATACTATTTTTTATATTCGTCATCATTCTGAGCCATTTTTAAGTATCAACTCAGTTAACTGTCAAAACACTTTGAGTATTTTTACTCTTACTTCACAGAAAAAAGACAAGTGGAGCACAGAGAGCTTGAGTAACTTTCTGCATGTGAGTCCAGGTGATCTGGGTCGCAGCCTGTTTTCTGACCACATGTTCTCCTGCTGCAGCCATGCCCCTCCATCAATTTGCATGCAAAGTGACGGAGGAAGAGCTCTAAGTGCTGATATACAGTGAGCCAGACTGAAATCCACCAAGTCCCCTTCCTCAAGAATTAGGCCTCATACACTAGAAACGAACAGTGTGGTGATGTGCATTTTAGCCAGTTCTTTCTGACTTCTCACAGCTGTAGGAAAACAAGGCAATATTGCTTTTTTCCCCCCATTTTTCCTATAAAGTGAGGAAAATCCATATCTCATATCTCATTTTGATAAGCTTTTTCTGTATCATTTTTCCACTCACTCCAAAATTAAGGAAACATAAAAATGTAGGAACCATTTGTTAGGTGATTCCAATAACAAGGTGTTTCCTTTATTTTTATTCTTCTCATAGTATTCTCCAAAGTCTAATTATTTATTATGTTGACCCTCCCAAAATCTCTGGCCTTGTCCATAATGAATATTTTCTAGCACTTTAAAGCATTATTTGTATATCTTAGACATTTTTAAAAATAGTAATTTGAGTTTTGTTTTAAAATATTACTGAACTTAATGAAAAAGTCTTAAGAACTCTCATTTGCAACCAGGATGGTATTTCTGTGAGAGAAATGCATAAACATATTAGTATACAAATCTAATTCTGTGAATAATTCTGGCATATTCCTTTGGATACCTGGAATGAATAATGCTAAAGTCCCAGTACAAATAGGAAAATGCAGGAAATTTGGGTAAAATATATTTATGACATTAGGTTTATTTCCTAGGAGTAATATATATCTTGTTAACACATAGCTAGAATTTACGACAAAGAATTTTGATAGTTTGAATTTGAATTGAGTTCTAATTTGTCTTGTGTTTGTCCTATCTTGAACTTACCTTGTTTGTTAAACTTTATTCCAAGACATGACCAAAGTATGAGAAATTTTGGACTCCATTATATTTTTTTTCTAACATGCAAACAGCTCATTAACCAAATGTCCCAGCAGCCACTGTCAGGATAGATATATAGGAACTATAGACTTTGTATCACTTTTAGCTATCATTTAGTGAGACCCATCTTAAATGGTATTCCCCAAATCAGGAGTTTGTAGAGAAGCAATCCCAATGAGCTCTGCAGACTCCTTTAGCACTTCCAGAGCCTCTTTCATCCCAGGATTTATGGAGACAATATCCCTTTGAAAAGCAGAGGCGTGGCTGTATACTCTGAAAATCAATATCATCAGTATCATTTCAGGTTTCAGTGCTATTGTCTGGAAAATTCATGGAAGCAACTAAAACTCTTTCTCTAAGTAATTTGAATAGATGCTGCGTGTGGCCATGGATGATTATTTGGAAATTATCATGGAAAATAGGAAATAGGTATAATAAAGAAGTATGGTAAAAGTTTTCAATATCACATAGAAGTGATTAAGTTTGCATATAGAAGTGATTAAGTTTGACAAAATTAAATTTGAGGTGAATTTCATTGAGATTTAGAAGCATAAAGTAAAAAAGTCCAAAAACCTTTTGGCCATAATAAAGCATGCATTTCAATGATGTTAAAAAGAAGAGCAGGGAGAAAGGAATCCCAGTGACCAATACAACTATTGTAAGATTGGTTTCTTAAGGCTTGAAGCAGATGGCATCAAATCAGAGTGGCCCAAGTCACCAATCTGCTCTCTGTCTCAAATTCTTAAACTTTTCAAAATTGTATCTCAGTGTATTACTTGGGTTTTATCAACATGACAATATGGTGACATCAATAATGATGACAGTCATGTCAATGCCAAAACATTACCTGCTGAATCACTAATGTTTGATAGTTGAATACCTGGACAGTTTTACTTAGTTGCTAAAATATTTTTTTGATTACTAATAAATCTGGCACCCTAATTTAATGTGATGAAGATTTATAACCTAGAAAATAACAGAAGCAGTGGTTGCAACCACAAACAGCTACACTAAATATTGTTCCTTAAATGCATGCTAGAATATTTCATTAAGGCAAGACCAAGTTTGATTTTTGTCTAACGCACCCGAGCTTTCTGCCATATGAGTCATTTCAGTAGCACACCTGAATGTACAATGTATGGCCATGTCAGCTTCTGATAGATTAGGAAGCAATGGGAATATTCAGGCTTCATTAAACTGGGGCTTGCAAATTCCTGTTCTTGATATCTTAAACTTTATTCCTTATAAGAAAAATGTTCTGCTTAAAAATGAAATGAAATAATATTTTAATTAAGTGCTCAAAACAGCTAATTTTACAGCTAATCAAAATAGCTAATTTTACAGCTGATGCTTAATATATCCTGGAGATTTCTTGTTTCTGTCTTTACTTCTCAAAAATACCCCCAAAGCAATATTTTTGAAAGTGATCTACTGAGTTCAGGTGAAGAACAGTTGTTCATATTTTAAAAAGTAAAAGCATAATACAGTTAAAGCTCTATTTCAGTGTAAAGGCATGGAGAACCTAGATAATTACCCTTGTCTGTAAAGGAATTTTTAATTTTCATTGATATTTTTCAGTTGTATAACCATAGAGGAGTGATGACACTTTGAAACCTAAATTCAAAACACCTTACTTTCTCCAACCCTTGACAGGAGAGAGTTGAGAAGCAAAAAAGTAGGCATATGGGAAACATTGGAAGCGCTGTTATTAATAGTGATTATTTTTTAATCCCTGCATGAACTATATAGATCAGGAAGCGGTTTTTGTGGCTGTATTATAATTACTTGCAGGATTTTTTTTTGCACTGTGGATGTCTGTTGGAAAATCATTGCCTAGAATCTTAAGAGTTTATTCAAGGCTTACTTCATTCTGGTTTCATATGATATTTGGAATTTGTAGTTTTTCTCTATCTTGGATTCTTAGACAACTGCAGCCCAAGTCCAGAGATTCTGATTCAGTCTTGGGTAAAGCCTGGGTATCACTGTTCTTGTTTCTCAAATTGTAAAGTACATGCAAGTCATGTGGAGATGTCATTAAAATGAAACTTTGGACTTTAGATGTCTGGAATAGGGCCTGGCATTTTTCATTTGTAACAAGCATCCAAGTGATGCTGTTGAGGGTGACCAGTCATTCTGGTTTGTCTAGGATATGGGAATTCAAAAACTAAGAATGTCTTAAGTAATCTGAGATAAATGGTAAACCTAGTTGTGGGTCCATGGGCTATGTTTTATACAGTAAGACTCTCGAGCAGAGGTTCTCAAACTTTCATGTGCTTCAGAATACCCCAGAGGGCTAGTAAAACTCAGACTGCTACCACCTACCCCCAGAACTTCTTCTGCAGATCTGGGGACAGGTTCTAAGATTTTACATTTTTTGAAAGTACCTAGATGATCTTGATGTTGTTAGTCTGAGGACCACATGGAGTAATTAAAATTTCAGTTTGCCTGGGGAGCTTTTAAACTACTGTTGGCTAGGCCTTGTCCCCAGAGATTGTTTTGGAATGTTAAAAAGCACCCCTGGTGATTTTAATGTTCAATCAAGGCTGAGATTCATGGTAACACATATATTATAATTATCTACAGTTCAAATATAAATTAGTTTTTGTGTATTTGATGTTCATGTATACTCATGTCATTCTCTCTTCTATCAGTGCAGAATATTATGCATGACCGAACAAAGATGTAAGTCCGAGGCCACATTTAACTATTTTTTTCTTAGATTTTCTTATTACCAAGACCTGTAGAAGAATGGATTTGAACTGGATTCATAATTTTCCCACGTGAGAGAAGGCTGTGCCTCTATCTCTATTTCTGAATACTTCTAGTCACCCAAAAATCTTTGAGGGCAAGTAGAGGCAGGACTGCCCTGTTGAAGCAAAGCCTCTCTTAGCTCTTTGGCTCACTCTTGCCTCTCCTTCCCTTTTTCCCTTTGTCTCTGGTACCCTTTCCTCCCTTCATCCTATCTCTCTTATCACCTCTTTCTCAGACTAGACTTACAACAAGTCTACATCAAAGCTGCCACCACCTCTACATCAAAATAGCAGATTCTAACACATATTTTTCTAGTCTGATATTTCATTCATGGTAAGAAACCCTATTAAGCATCCTTTAACTGTTTCCTGTAATATTTACTGTCACATTTCTCAGTAACAACTCATACTGCTGTTTGCAAATTTTAGTCTTTGACATTACATTTTGACCTTTTTATGCAGACAAGAATTTAGCTCTTTACATACCACCACCCACAAAGAAATCATTATTGTCCCAATCATCTTCTCAATATATTTATATCAACTTTTTTGATTAAACCAGTTTTTAATATATGTTGTCATGAATGTATATTATTCACAGTTGAACCACCAATCATATCTAACTGCATTACTTATACAGTATTTTTGTTTTCTCTGGTGCTCATAAGTGCCTCTTTTTGTTTATGTTTGCTTGCTCGCTTATTTTCCTATATGCTCATAATCACCTCATCCCAAACCCACCTACATAAGTATAAATATCCATTCACCATATTTGTACAGAGCACATATTTTACAAGTGCTGCTTTTCTTGTTTCATTGTGTTGTTTTCATTATTTTTTAAATGAATACATCTTTTAGTGACCCCTCTGTGTTTTGTCCCAGTCTCCACTGGAGTCCTATCAGCCTGCAGCTCTTGTTCTGTTGAAGCGAGTCGCTTTGGTAAATTCCTTGTGGATATTGCTTGTGTGAAATGGGTCAGGTTTACGGGGTTAGAGGGACTAGAATTCTGGGTTGAAAATAATTTTCTTTATCTTTTGAAGGAAAATTCTGAACTCTAGTAAATTCTAGTTACTAACTTTGCTTTTGAGGAATATATTGTCATTCTTTATCTTAAACTTTATGTAAGATCTATTTTTTTCTCTTTTGTGAAGGTTTTGAAATACACTTTTAATCTGGAGTTTTGAAAATTCTTCATGAGGTACTTGGTGAGCTCATTTTAGCATATAATGTGCTAAGCACTCAGTGGAAGCTCACAATCTAGAAATTTAAGTCCCTCAATTCTGGGAAGTTTTCTTATCCTTATGCTTTTAAAAATCTCATTCTGTTACTGAAATGATGAACTCTGTAGACTGAATCTCTTTCTTTTATTTTTAAAGTTTTGCAATAAGTTTTTACTTTTATTTTATTTTCCTGGAATTACTCAATATTATTTCATATTTCTTATGTTAAAACTCCTACTTCACCTTTACATATCCAAAAGATTATTTTTCAAAATATTTGAATAGTACTTATAAGATTCTGTTCTTGCTTCAGAAATAAAATATTCATTTTTCTTATTTCTTTTAGGAAATTAATTTTAGTTCCTTGGCATTTTCCTCAAAACCTCTGGGGACAATAGTTTATAGTTCTATCTTCCTATTATTTTAAACCGTGTCTTTTTCACATTTGAAGCCTTTCCACTAAAATATCTGGTTACTCTCTTGCTTAAAAGTGGGCATCAAAAAATTCATTGGAAGCGTTTTGTGTGGGTGAAGGGAGAGGGATAAAAATGTTGACAGTTGGGATTCACTGCAGTATAGTTAGGTGGGGCCTCACTCTTTTGTTGAAAGTCTTCCAAATATCAAAATTGGAGGTTTTGTGTATTAGGCCAATCCATGTTCTCTAAAGAGCAATCAATCATACAGATAGATCAGTCTCTTGATCTAGGGGATTCACTTAGCTTTTGGTTTTATGTGAGTCACACAGGGCAAAAGAATATAAATTGCACAATTCACTGTGCAAATATTTCACTTAATCTCACTGTTCTCAGGTATACCACACCACTCTTATTTGTGCCCAGTATCTCTGAATCTAAAGCCCCTCTAATTCAATCACTCCAAAGATTAAACTTCCAATTTTCTGCTGGATTTGAGAAAAGTCTGAGGATTGAAGAATCTTTATACAACAAACAAACAAGGAAGGAAAAAAAAAATTTCAACCAGTCCTCATTTACCTTCCCTAATTCCACACCTTTCTCTCCTGAGATAGCTGCTGCCTCTCATCTCTAAGCTTCTCTAGGACTCTGAAGCATGAATCAGTCAAGCTTCCCCTTTGCTTTTACTCCAGGAGGCAAAGGTTTCACTTTGCTTTGTCAGGGTGGGTGTCTCTTCCTGTTTACTTTCTACCTTCTGAAATTGTATAAGCACCATTTGCTCTGTTTTCTTTCACATTACATTTATTCCTTTGACTTTATGGTTATTCTAAAGTCTTTATTATAATATAGCATAGTTTCTGGAAAAGAGTTGAGACACACTATGTCTCAATATGCTGTATTTAATAGGTTAACCAGAACTGCTCTAATTTTCCCTTCCATAGCATGGTTACCATCTTTTCTTACTCAGAAAGAAGTGACATCTTTGCCTTACTGACAATTCTTCCTTGTTTCAAAAAAGAAAAAATGGTGAGACAAGAATGAGGCTTACAGGAAGCAAGGTTCCTTAAGCTTACCTAACCTCAGTAAAATGTGTTCTTCCTGGTGTACACACTTCTAGCCTAGTAGGGTTCCACGTTATCCATTCTTGAGTTCCCTGTCAAAATACCAAATCTTCGCTATATATGATATAATACACATATAAATATATTATATATGTTATTGTGTATATATATATATATACTGTACATATAATTTAAAAAATATAACTCTCAAGAAGTGTGTACTGTCAAGTAGTAATAGTGTATGTAACTGGTTTGTAGTAAATTGGATGTACTCTGTTTATATTTTCCAAGTTATCTGTCAAAAAATTTGTATTGAAGGCTTAATAAGGAAAAAAAAAGTTATAAAGAAACTATGACCCAGGATCTCCAACTTTAGTGAATGTATAAATACTGGTTATTTCTTGAGAAATTAAAGAAAGTTAGAGGAAGATTATTATCATGAGAAAAGCTTGAACTGAGAATTAAGTTCCTGCCATGCTTTAAGATAAATGATTCAATTCCAATATGGTAAGGGAAAACCTGGTTAAAATCACCTTTCAGATAAGCCTGGAGTTACAGTGAACTTGTCTTTTCTTCCTGAAAACTTGAGGATGCCTTAGGGACAGAAAACATTTTGGCAATGTTGATTCCTAGTATGGATGGTCTCATTGCTCTGATCTCCTGTAACCACTAGACCTTAACTTACCTTGTTGTTTTAGCACAGGAGAAACATCTTTTTCTGAGGCTCCTGTGTACATTTTCCCAATATGTCTCATCAACCTGGGCAACAAAAATAAGACTAAGAGGGGATTTTCATGTATATTGTTCAGTACACTTACATCATCAAATTATTTTTTAATATTACACTTGGCCCAGAAATGAGTTTAACAGTTTTTGTAGTCAGTAGTTTCTGGAATTCATGTGTAGGCCTTTGTGTTCTTCATCAGAGTTAAAGGAATTTATACTTGTCTTTTCATTGTCTCTTCTCACATTACAGCAGAATGACTGATTGTTTGGCATATGCTTGCACACCACCTGGTGCCAAACAGATGGAGATCGTTCAGGCAGAAGCTGAGTCAGGCAAAGATGTACTCCACAATGTTGTGTTTGTAAAGAGAAACAATTGGATGAGCTTCTTTTTTTCTTCCACTTTTGATGTCTGAATTCTGAACTGGAGGGGAAAAAATAATGCTGAATTAATTGCTGTCTCTTATATTAATCTGGATTCTATTGAAATGAGAATACATCTACAATTAGTCCAACCCTCCAAATGAATCAGTTAAGGATAGAAATTACAAAAGATATTTAAATACTTTATTATTTTATTTCATAAATAAAAATTATTTATGTCATGGCAACTATAGATCTCTTCCTCCTAATTTACTCTCTACAACTCTGGTCCAGTCATTTGTTTCAGGAAATTCATTGTACCATGTACTTAAGGACTAGAGATAAGAGAAATGAAATGTATAAGCCTATATTTTCATGCCTTTACATTTTATGGGGTAGATAAATAAAACTAGCAATAATCAAAATAAATAAGGAAAAATAATATGTTAGATCTGGAGAGTGCTGTGGAGAATAACACAGTCAAGAAGAAAGAGACTATCAAAGGAGCAGGAGGTTTTGTTTAATATGAGGAAATCAGGGAAGATATCTTTAATGAGGAACCACTTGGAAATGAATAAGACAGACCTACTCAGAGATGAAGAAAGATAATGTAAAGGTCTTGAGGTGGGACCACAAAGGTCTGCATGGCATACTGGAGATATAGTAATAGCCCATGTGGCCAAAATAAGGTGAAAGTAGTGAGAAAGCAGAAAGGAAGCAAGATATCTAGGGATTTTTAGGCATTTGTAAGGATTAGATTCTGTTCTAAGTGAGAGAGGAAACCACCAGAGTACTTTAAGCAAAGAAAGGACATGTTGACTTACAATTCAAAGGGGTTACTCGAGCTTCTTACTGGGTTCTGTATGAACATAAAGGTTGACTCAGACCTCTTGGAAGACTACAGTAATAAGATGAGAGATGATAATGGCTTAGCCCAAGATGATGGCACCAAATTATAAGAGGTTACATTCTGCATGTATGTTTAGAAAAATTCTAAGTGGATTTGGCGATACATTGATTGGGAGGTGGCAGAAACAATAAAGTTCAAGAGACTACTCCTTAAATCACAGATGAGGCTGGCTCTTCTGGAATGATGGCATATAGAACTCTGAAAATTCCTTCTTCCACAGAAGCAATGAAAGGACTGGCAAAAATTGTCTGAATGAAATATTGTAGTGCCCTGGAAATTAACCAAAGAATCACAGCAATCCAAGAAGCATTTTATTTTTTTAATGGCTGATCTTGGTAAAACTAAGCCTTGTTGTTTTTTTAACTCCCCCTCTTCCCATTTCCCCTTCCCAATTCCCTGGTAGACTTGAAAAAATAACAGCAGTGATAATCAACAGACTGGCAGCCTCCTGAGATAGAACAGGGTTGGAGTTCCTCCATAGCCACATTCTCAGATAATTGTCATCAACTGAGTTTTTTGGTGGTTTCTTGGAAGATCTCAACTGCAAAGAAATATGTATACATATATGACCAGTTTCATGGCTTGCCCAGTACAAAAATAGCCTTTTCCCTACAAACATTTCTGTAAAGCGACATGAGACAATTGATTGACTTTGTAGTGCCTGAGCTGTGGATAACAGTACGGCAAAGAATAGTAAAGGTTGGGAAAAAAAGGAATAAGATGTCCATATGTTCTTTAAATAGTTTTAATAATTTACTAAAATAAGGAAGGACATGCACATATGTAAAGATTTGGTACACTTAAGTAAGACATGAGAAAGTTCTAAGCTCTTATCTTTGGTTGACTTTGAGGACCTGTGCAAGCAGAAAGTGAGGTTAAGGAAGAGTTGTCAGTGGCCTGGCCGATGGTGAATAAGTGTCTCAACATAAATTACAGAGTCCATCATCAAAGACTTGGAGAACTAATGGTTCCAGACACTTAAGAAATCCAATAAGCCTATCATTAAACTACATAATAGAAACTTTAGACATCACACATAACAAAAAAAAAAAAAGATACAGATTTTATAGTATTAGTTCAAAAAAATCACTAAAAAGAGGAAAAACATCAACTATGAAAAAGTTCCCTCAATTCTGGGAAGGGAGAAGACAGATTTCCAAAATTGCCACATTATATTATTATAGAATTTCCTATAATTTTTTCAATAAAAAAATAGAAGCACAGAAAAACAAAAATACACAAGAATTAAAATAAGGTCTATACACATGAAGAAAAAAAAATAGTCATTAGAAACTTTCTGAAGAAGTCTAGCATTGGATTTACTGGACAAAGACGTAATATCAGGTATTATAAAAACATTCAAAAAATTAAAAGAGATGAGATTTTAAGAAATAAAGAAGAGAATGAAAATAAAGGAGAGTATTAATAAAAGAGATGAATAAAGCGATAAATCATGAAGAAGGACCAACTTGAAATTCTGAAATCTAAAGGTACAATAACAAAAATTCAGTAAAAAGGTTCAAAAGAGGTTTGGGATGAAAGAAGAAAAAAATCCACAAACTTTAAAATAGGTCAATTGAGATTATTTAAGAACATAAAGGAAAAAGAATGAAGAAAAAGTCAGGGAAATGAGGGACAATACACTCATATTTGGAGCCCCAAAAGTAGAGAGAAAGAATATTTGGATAAACTACAGTAAAAATTTCCCACATTTAATGAAAAAGCATTAAATTACAAATACATAATGCTCAACAAACTTAAGCAGAATTACTTCAAAGATATCCACACAAAGACACATTATAAGCTAACATTTGAAATGCTAAAAACAAATAGAACATTGAAAGCAGACTCAACATATATAAGAATTTTTCAGTAAGATTAACAACTAATTTCTCATTATAAACCATGGAGGTCAGAGGCCATAGGACGACATACATACCAGTGTATTCAACCTACTGATAATTGTTCTTATGATCCAGACCACGTCAGTCTAAGAAGAAAATACTGTTGGCTTAATCAGAATTAAGTTTTAATTCCTTAGGCTCCCTTTTATCCAGATGCCTACTCAGAGACAATCTCAGCTGGGTAGGAGCTTCATCAGGGTAGGAGTCAAGGGAAGAAGGAATCATTTTGCCTATGACTCACCATGACAAAATCCCCAATTTTCAAATTAGGCTTACATGACTCCTCTCCTCCTTTAACCTGGAGATGACCAAAAGGAAAAGAATCTGACTGGAACACAGCCATTTCAGTGACCAAACCACCTTATTCAGGGGTGTAAAATACCAAGTGTCACGAGTGATGGAATCAGAACTGCCTTCAGGTGCTTTAGAGGTCCATCCCCCTAGTGCCGACTCGGGCGACCTGAGGATAATGTGGGTTGCGACGTGTCTTTCAAATGCCATGGCAACTGAGCTTTTGTAAAGTGGTCTTTGAGACAAGATACCCACCACTTTCAGAGTGTACATGTTCTGAAAAGCTGAAAACATGACACAGTTGTGCTACAAGAGCAAATATGATACCAGAATCAGCAGGTCAAACTCGAACATCAGTGAAGCAGCAACTGTTGCCCTGAGACAGGGTCAGATATTCTTCACGGTTGGTTGTCAGATGCAGGGAGGGGCATCTGGCAGCCCAGGCGGTGTGGCCGCTGTCACCGAGAGACAAAGGGGACCACTGCGGGCATTAGCCACCGTCTGGCACACAGGGGTAGCTTGTGTGGTCACACAGTGCGTGAGCCCAGTCCGTGATGGCGGATGTGTTACTCAGTCTGGTTTGGTGGTAGATTCCAGGAGAGATGGCGGTGACTGGCAGGTGCCACCTTGATCAGCAACTTGACTGTAGTTCAGTTTGATCTGAAATGGGTCCTTACTGTGGGAACCTACTGAGTGACCCAGACTGTCCAATCATCCCCATGGATTTATTTCTCCTTTCAATTTTCCAAAATAGGCCAGTCTTTAGTCTTCCGAGAGGCAGTCCAGATGGCTAGGTCATTGGCAACAACCTAAAAGTTAGTGAAATATGTCGTATCTAGTTCATAGCAGTATTGTCTAAGGCAAGGGTGATGACTTCAAGTTTAGCCCCTTGCGCTGACTGGCGCTGGCCGCACTGATTCCTCCAAAGTTGCCATTGGTCCACTGGCGCTCCTTGAATTACCCAGCATGCTCTGCCTGGGGGTTCCTTCTTTGGCCTTGGTTTCTCATCACAAGCATACTGAAGGCTTGGGGTGGCCCTGTGCCTGTGTCCAGAGTTCTGTCTTTCTTGAACTCTGAACTCTGTCCCCTGTGTAGTGAGACTGCAGAGCTTGGCTCAGATTCCCAGCTACTCTGTGCTAAGACCTCTCTCCAGGCAGTAAGCTGGGAAATCGTGGGGCATATTTAATTCACTCTTCAGTTCTCAGTGCCTCGTCTTGTGCTGCTGCTTACCCATGTGTGAAACTGTCATTTCCTACATTTTGTCCAGTTTTATATTTTTTTCTGGATAGAAGGGTGAATACAGTCCTTTTACTCCATCATGGCCCAAAGGTGAAGCTTCTTATTCTCTTTCATAATTGGAGCAGTAAAAAGGAAAATCCTTCATCCAGGAGAAAATCCTGAGAAGATACTTCCTCTAGGAGAAAAATAAGAGCGAGGGTGGTCGATGTTTCAAACATCAAATATCCAGAAATAAAAATTCTGTGAGGACTTGGTGTGTGTATGTGTGTGTTTTCTGTCTTATTTTTAAAGGGATCCTAATCACCATATGAGAATTTAGGCTGCAGAGTCCCAGCCCTAATGCTTAAAATAGATGAGCCAGAGAAGTGCCCAGTCTTCTCGAGGGGGCGCCTAGTCTCACCAATGGCGTTACAGCTGCTCCTGTGATTATGAGCTCACTGACCTCCTCTTCATCTTCTCTCTACACACTTTTCTTGGCAAGCACACTCTTTGTAGTGAGGCTGATGAACTACATTCTGAGTAGGAAGCAGTCCCAGTATCACAGCGCCCATCTGATGGACCACAGGCTAAAGATAAATGACTGGGGAATATGTCCAGTTTGTTCATTGGATTCCCCATATAACTTCCAGCCAAGATCTCTTACAGGGCAATGGCAAAGCCAAAACAAACAACAGTAACTCACTCACCTTTTCCTTCCACCTATTGGCTCTTCTCTCTTGCCATATGTATGCTCTTAAATGGCCACACGTCTAAATGCAGATCTTGCTTCTGTCTTTGTTTTAAAGTTCATCTGTTCAATGCCTGCTCTTCCTTTTTGTAACAATAATCTGTCCTGTTCCCAATCATCTGTCCTGAAAAAATATTTTGCTATACTTTTGAATTGTGAGACACTTTGGCCATCTGTTTTCTTATACATTCCTTACATTTAACTCATCTTTTGACGAATTTTCAGGTTTCAAAACTATAGTGGAAGTCTGTGAGGAACTATTCATTTTTAAACTAAGTATGTGAGCAGAGAAGAAAGAAAAGCTAACTAGTAGCCACTGAGGGCTTTTTTTTACTCCATGGCAGGCTCTCTGCTCGGGATTGTGTAGAGCATCTCATTCCCCAGCCTTGTGATGTGGCAGTTACTGTTCTGATTAACAGATGAGGAAATGCAGACTCAGAAAACTTAAGACCTTTGCCTAGGCTCTTTTTGATTTTTCAGATTCACAAGTGTTTTCCGTATATTCTTCTGTTTTGCAAATTTTCTGCATAAAATCAGGTAGCAATTGTTCTGTTCTATTTTATTTTTATTTAAAAAATAATATGATTCTATTCTTATAATATTTATAAGCAATTCAGAAGTATAAATCATGATACTTATAAAAATATAAATACCATTATCCCCATTCAAATTCCATCTTCCTCCACTGAGTAACTTGAAATATTCCTCCTCCTCCTTCCTCAAAATATTCATAATTTTGAGTTTTGTATTATTTATATACACATATATTCACATAAGCAAATTTACAATTTTATAACATAAAAAACATGCATATGTTCTTCAACTTGCTTTTTTGAATTTAAAGCTAAATCTTTTATTTTTTTCTCCATCAAGCAAAAAAAATGTGCTGTCTTTTTAAACTGCTGCATGGTATGCCATTGCATTCCATTGCTTAATCACTCACTGCTTTATTATTATAGATATAGAATATCTATAATTTTGATGTTATAAATAATATTGCAGTCAACATCCTTATAGTCATATATTTTTTTTAACATATATAAATTCATTGTTCATTTTCTTCCTCTGTTTGGCTCTTGTCCCCTTTCCATTTAAGAGACTGCAGTTTAATTAACAAATGCACCGTCCAATACCCCTGCCAGGTTTACCTCACTGTTGAGAGTTTAAATGATCTCTTCTCCATTCCAGCAGTTTTATGCTGACCGGCATTGCCAAGCAGATATCAAATTCCTGATTCACAGCCATTCAGTTCTTAAAAGTATTGGGTGTTCCAGCACTCACATTGTCAGAGTAGCTGCATAGAATTATAGAAATAAGAGATTGAAATGACTTTTTGGGTCAACTGTTCTATATACCTGACAGCACAAGGTTGTTCCTTACAATATACATTATTAATGGGATGAACTGGAATCTGCCCTTCTACTCACACAAAAAACAAAACAGATCTTCAATAAGAACAGGAATTCACCCAAATGAATGACTTCAGTCATTTAAAGGATGGGGCTATAGCCTTATTATAATTTTGACAGAATTTTGTTGAGGAATGTCATTTTGTCTAACTTAAAATTTTCTAAATTAGTAGAATTTCTACCATTCTCTCAGGACACTTTTCCATTACTTTAGACTGATTACCAACAGGAAAAATTCCATCTCCAAAGTAAATTTGCTAATATTCTTAGGTCTTAACTGGGGAAGGATAGATAGCTGAAGGAATGGGCCATATTCCTATTTCAACAAATAATTATGTAAATTAAGAAGAATGCTGTAAAGATGAGGAGGACATGACCCTCACCAAACACATATATACTTTGTTAATACACAGATTTTGTAAAAATTAGGCAAAGCAAAACTATTCAGTTCTTAGCACAGTGCCTAGCATATATACTCAACAAATAATGCTTTCTCCCTCCTCCCATTTATTCACCACCTCCATTATTATTTAAGTTCATGTTCAAGTCCTCCATTTCTAATTCATTCAGTCTTATTCATTCATTTATTCACTAAAAATATATTGAATTCCATCTTCATTGCTAACGTTGTGGTAAATAATCCTGGGGCACTGAATGGAGAGAGGTAGTAAAGGATGATTGCCTTGCCCTTGTGAAGATGATAATGTAGTTGGAAAATCAATCATTAATCAAGAAATTATACCAATGAATGAAAAAATCCAACTATGGTAAGTGAAAGAAATATGTAGCATGGAAACTGGGGGTACTGGATCTAATCTGCATAGTGAAAGTAAGACTACTGAATGAAGAGTCTAAGATTTTGCAGATTGTAGAGGAGAGGAGGGGCCAGAATATTCCACGCACACAGAGGGATGATAGTGAGTAAATGTTCCATTATGGTAGAAGGCATGGCACAGGCAGTAACTGACTGAAAGGTTATTTGACTGGTGAAAAGAAAGTAAGAGGATTATGGATCAGAGAGGCTGGGAGATACAAGAGAAAGCCCTGGAAAGAAGACAGGTTGGACAGAGACACGAATGGGTGTAGGAAGCCAGCTGGTGTACTAGAACAGGATTCTGAGTAAGATAGCATGAATACTTGGATTAAAGGAGAGAAGTGTTAAAATGCCTCTACAGAAACTAGAATTTTCCACTCTTCAATACAGAAACCATGATGTTCAAAATTATAATAGATCTTTTTAACTTTACCTGACGTATTCTAAACTTACAAACCTAACTTGAAGATTATATAAGAAAATAAAACCCACAAAAAACTAGAAACCTAAATTTAGAAAGGTTCTATCAGCTCACAACAACCTATTATTTATAAACTTGTTCAAAGGGAATATAATAGGAAAATGACATTTTAAGATCTTTTTTCTCTCTTTCACTGAAGTCTTTTAAGTTAGTTTACCTATTAGCTTCAATTAGCCATTGAAGTAGATGATGGAGAGTAGAAAGGAAATGATTGATACAGGAAACCACTGATCATAAGAGAGGGGAAGACAATATTTAGTTCTCTTTCCATTATTGGTCTCTAATTACACTCCCTTCTAGTTATTAAAAATATTTGTGAAATGAAGCATTTTGGTGAATAGTATTAAAATTTTAACTCAAGATGTGACAACACAGGGCGGAGCCAAGATGGCGGCATAAGTAGGACAGTGGGAATCGCCTTCCAAAAACATATATATTTTTGAAAATACAACAAATACAACTAATCCTAAAAGAGAGATCAGAAGACACAGGACAACAGACAGACTACATCCACACCTGCGAGAGCCCAGCGCCTGGTGAAAGGGGTAAGATACAAGCCCCAGACCAGTGGCACCCGAGCGCCCCTCATCCCAGCTCCTGGTGGGAGGAGAGGAGTCAGAGCAGGGAGGGAGAGGTAGCCCAGGACTGCTAAACACCCATCCCCAGCCATCCGCACCAGAGCACAGAAACAGTCCATGCGTGGGGTGCTGGAAACTAGGGAAACAGAGCAGCAAGATCTCTGAGTAGATACTAAAGCTGATGCCCCTGTGACAAAGAAAAGCGAGTGCTTTTTGAAAGTCTTAAAGGGACAGAGATGCCACAGCTGAATGGAAACAACCCAGGTCACAGTCCAGCAGCTGGAAATTCCAGGGAAATGCGGGTGCACTAACCCCCTGGGCAACAGCTCTGAGACCACTCACAGAGGTAAACAGCCAAACAGCCCCCCATCCATTACCCCTCCCGGGCACTGCCAAAGCAGACAAGCAGCCTGAGGCTGGCCACGCCCTCAGCAAGGGAGCCTCCTCCATACCGGCCAGGCAAGACACAAAGACGCAGTCTACATGCAGTTGCCCAACACAAGCCACTAGGGGTCACAGATGTCCCAGTAAAGAAAGGCCAGGAGCCAAGTGGAAAGCTGATAGATGCATCAATAGCACTCAACTTCACTAATCAACATGAAAAAGCAAAAAAATATGATCCAGACAAGACTAACCCAGACAGCTTTGGCATCTGCTACGTCTTCCCCTGAGAAGGAACCTGGGGAGATAGAATTAACCAGTCTTCCTGAAAAATAATTCAAAACAAAAGTCATTACCATGCTGATGGACTTGCAGAGAAATATGCAAGAAATAAGGAAGGAGAATACAGAAATAAAACAAGCTCTGGAAGGACTTCAAAACAGAATGGACGAGATGCAAGAGACCATTAATGGACTAAAAAACAGAGAACAGGAACACAGAGAAGCTGATGCAGAGAGAGAAAAAAGGATATCCAGGAATAAAAGAATTCTAAGATTAGCTGAGTGACCAATTGAAAAGGAACAATATCCACATTATAGGGGTACCAGAAGAAGAAGAGAGAGAAAAAGGGATAGAAAGTGTCTGAAGAAATAATTGCTGAAAACTTCCCCAAACTAGGGGAGGAAATGGCGTCTCAGACCACAGAGGTACACAGAACTCCAATGACAAGGGATCCAAGGAGGGCAACACCAAGACATATAATAATTAATATGGCAAAGATCAAAGACAAGGACAAAGTATTAAAGGCAGCCAGAGAGAAAAAAAAGGTCAACTACAAAGGAAAACCCAACAGGCTATCATCAGACTTCTCAACAGAAACCCTACAGGCCAGAAGAGAATGGCATGATATACTTAACGCAATGAAACAGAAGGGCCTCGAACCAAGACTACTATATCCAGCATGATTATCATTTAAATATGAAGGAGGGATTAAACAATTCCCAGACAAGCAGAAGTTGAGGGAATTTGTCTCCCACAAACCACCTCTACAGGGCATCTTACAGGGACTGCCCTAGACAGGAGCACTCCTAAAAAGAGCACAGAACAAAACACCCAACATATGAAGAATGGAGGAGGAGGAATAAGAAGGGAGAGAAATAAAGAATCATCAGACCGTGTTTATACTAGCTCAACAAGCGAGTTAAGTTAGACAGTAAGATAGTAAAGAAGCTAACCCTGAACTTTTGGTAACCACAAACTTAAAGCCAGCAATGGCAATAAGTACATACCTTTCAAAAATCACCCTAAATGTAAATGGACTGAATGCACCAATCAAAAGACACAGAGTAATAGAATGGATAAAAAAGCAAGATCCATCCATATGCTGCTTAAAAGAGACACACCTCAAACCCAAAGACATGCACGGACTTAAAGTCAAGGGATGGAAAAAGATATTTCATGCAAACAACAGAGAGAAAAAGCAGGTGTTGCAATACTAGTATCAGACAAAACAGACTTCAAAATAAAGAAAGTAACAAAAGATTAAGGAGGATATTACATAATGATAAAGGACTCAGTCAAACAAGAGGATATAACCATTATAAATATATATGCACCCAACACAGGAGCACCAACATATGTGAAACAAATACTAACAGAACTAAAGGAGGAAATAGAATGCAATGCATTCATTCTGGGAGACTTCAACACACCACTCACTCCAAAGGACAGATCCACCAGACAGAAAATAAGTAAGGACACAGAGGCACTGAACAACACACTAGAACAGATGGACCTAATAGACATCTACAGAACTCTACATCCAAAAGCAACAGGGTACACATTCTTCTCAAGTGCACATGGAACATTCTGAAGAATAGATTACATACTAGGCCACAAAAAGAGCCTCAGTAAATTCCAAAAGACCAAAATCCTACCAACCAACTTTTCAGACCACAAAGGCATAAAACTAGAAATAAACTGTACAAAGAAAGCAAAAAGGCTCACAAACACATGGAGGCTTAACAACATGCTCCTAAATAATCAAGGGATCAATGACCAAATCAAAATGGAGATCCAGCAATTTATGGAAACAAACGACAACAACAACACAAAGCCCCAGCTACTGTGGGATACAGCAAAAGCTGTCTTAAGAGGAAAGTATATAGCAATCCAGGCATATTTAGAGAAGGAAGAACAAACCCAAATGAATGGTCTAATGTCACAATTATCGAAATTGGAAAAAGAAGAACAAATGAGGACTAAGGTCAGAAGAAGGAGGGACATAATAAAGATCAGAGAAGAAATAAATAAAATTGAAAAGAATAAAACAATAGCAAAAATCAGTGAAACCAAGAGCTGGTTCTTTAAGAAAATAAAAAATATAGATAAGCCTCTAGCCAGACTTATTAAGAGGAAAAGAGAGTCAACACACACTTACAGAATCAGAAATAAGAAAGGAAAAATCACGACAGACCCCACAGAAATACAAAGAATTATTAGAGAGTAATATGAAAAACTATATGCTAACAAGCTCAGAAACCTAGGAGAAATGGACGACTTCCTAGAAAAATACAACCTTCCAAGACTGACCCAGAAAGAAACAGAAAATCTAAGCAGACCAATTACCAGCAATGAAATTGAAGCGGTAATCAAAAAACTACCAAAGAACAAAACCCCCGGGACAGATGGATTCACCTTGGAATTTTATCAGACATACAGGGAGACATAATACCCATTCTCCTTAAAGTTTTCCAAAAAATAGAAGAGGAGGGGATACTCCAAACTCATTCTATGAAGCTAACATCACCCTAATACCAAAACCAGGCAAAGACCCCACCAAAAAAGAAAACTACAGACCAATATCCCTGATGAACATAGATGCAAAAATACTCAACAAAATATTAGCAAACGGAATTAAAAAATACATCAAAAGGATCGTACACCATGACCAAATGGAATTCATCCCAGGAATGAAAGGATGGTACAACATTCGAAAGTCCATCAACATCATCCACCACATCAACAAGAAGTAGGACAAAAACTATATGATCATCTCCATAGATGCTGAAAAAGCATTTGACAAAGTTCAACATCCATTCATGATAAAAACTCTCAACAAAATGTGCATAGAGGGCAAGTACCTCAACATAATAAAGGCCATATATGATAAACCCACAGCCAACATCATACTGAACAGCGAAAAGCTGAAAGCTTTTCCTCTCCGATCGGGAACAAGACAGGGATGCCCACTATCCCCACTCTTATTCAACATAGTACTGGAGGTCCAAGCCATGACAATTAGACAAAACAAAGAAATACAAGGAATCTAGATTGGTAAAGAAGAACTTAAACTGTCACTATTTGCAGATGACATGATATCGTACATAAAAGAACCCTAAAGACTCCTCTCCGAAACTATTAGAGCTAATATCGGAATTCAGCAAACTTGCAGGATACAAAATTAACACACAGAAATCTGAAGCTTTCCTATACACTAACAATGAACTAATAGAAAGAGAAATCAGGAAAACAAGTCCATTCATAATAGCATCAAAAAGAATAAAATATCTAGGAATAAACCTAACCAAGGAAGTGAAAAACGTATACCCTGAAAACTGTAAGACACTCTTAAGAGAAATTAAAGATTCACTAACAAATGGAAACTCATCCCATGCTCTTGGCTAGGAAGAATGAATATCATCAAAATGGCCATCCTGCCCAAAGCAATATACAGATTTGATGCAATCCCCATCAAATTACCAACAGCTTTCTTCAATGAACTGGAACAAATATTTCAAAAATTCATATGTAAACACCAAAGACCCCGAATAGATAAAGCAATCCTGAGAAGGAAGAATAAGGTGGGGGGATCTCACTCCCCAACTTCAAGCTCTACTACAAAGCCACAGTAATCAAGACAATTTGGTACTGGCACAAGAACAGAGCCACAGACCAATGGAACAGAATAGAGACTCCAAACATTAACCCAAACATATATGGTCAACTAATATTCAATAAAGGGGCCATGGACATACAATGGGGAAATTACAGTCTCTTCAACAGATGGTGCTGGCAAAACTGGACAGCTACATGTAAGAGAATGAAGCTGGATCACTGTCTAACCCCATACACAAAAGTAAATTCAAAATGGATCAAAGACTTGAACATAAGTCATGAAACCATAAAACTCTTAGAAAAAAACATAGGCAAAAATCTCTTAGATATAAATATGAGTGACCTCTTCTTGAACATATCTCCCTGGGCAAGGGAAACAAATGCAAAAATGAACAAATGGGACTATATCAAGCTGAAAAGCTTCTGTACAGCAAAGGACACCATCAATAGAACAAAAAGGTATCCTACAGTATGGGAGAATATATTTGTAAATGACAGATCCGATAAAGGGTTGACATCCAAAATTATAAAGAGCTCACACACCTCAACAAACAAAAAGAAAATAATCCAATTAAACAATGGGCAGAGGAGCTGAATAGACAGTTCTCTAAAGAAGAAATACAGATGGCCAACAGACACATGAAAAGATGCTCCACATCGCTTGTCATCAGAGAAATGCAAATTAAAACCACAATGAGATATCATCTCACACCAGTAAGGATGGCTGCCATCCAAAAGACAAACAACAACAAATGTTGGCGAGGCTGTGGAGAAAGGGGAACCCTCCTACACTGCTGGTGGGAATGTAAATTAGTTCAACCATTATGGAAAGCAGTATGGAGGTTCCTCAAAATGGTCAAAATAGAAATACCATTTGACCCAGGACGTCTAGGAATTTACCCTAAGAATGCAGCACTCCAGATCTCCAGATTGAAAAAGACAGATGCACCCCTATGTTTATCGCTGCACTATTTACAATAGCCAAGATATGGAAGCAACCTAACTGTCCATCAGTAAATGATTGGATAAAGAAGATGTGGTACATATACACAATGGAATATTATGCAGCCCTACAAAAAAAAACAAATCCTACCATTCGCAACAACATGGATGGAGCTGGAGGGTATTATGCTCAGTGAAATAAGCCAGGCAGAAAAAGACAAGTACCAAATGATGTCACTCATATGTGGAGTATAAGAACAAAAGAAAACTGAAGGAACAAAACAGCAGCAGAAGCACAGAACCCAAGAATGGACTAATAGTTACCAAAGGGAAAGGGACTGGGGAGGATGGGTGGGAAGGGAGGGATAAGGGCGGGAAGAAAAGAAAGGGGGCATTACGATGAGCATGTATAGTGTTGGGGGGCACGGGAGGGCTGTGCAACACAGAGAAGACAAGTAATGATTCTACAGCATCTTACTATGCTGATGGACAGTGACTGTGAACTTGGTGACAAGTAGTGATTTTACAGCATCTTACTATATTGATGGACAGTGACTGTGAATGGGGATGTGGGGGGTCTTGGTGAAGGGGGGAGCCTAGTAAACATAATGTCCTTCATGTAATTGTAGATTAATGATACCAAAATAAATAAATAAATAAATAAAAATAAAAAAGATGTGACAACAAAGCAAGTCTGGTTTTGCATGAAAAAGAAGATTGTGTCAAAAGAGTTTTGTCTTGGTTGTATTCTAGATGCAGATAACTATCTTGAGTGATTATTCACATGAGTGTCTTTCCCTACAGTCCTCAGCCTTTTTGATGAGATCTTTATCTTACTCACATTTGTAATTTCAGGACTTAATACAATAGATAGTAAACCAGAGAGAACAAATAAATATTCAATGAATAAATGAAAATAATGGACCACAATTTCCTGCTTCTATAAACTGAATACTCTAGTATCACCATCAACAACCTGTAGTACTTTATAAATCTAAAAAAGAAGCTTCATCGATCAATTAATATAATATACCTCTCATTTTAAATAGAAGTGAATAGAGACCTAAAAAAATAATTTATAAATCAGACCAGACTTCTACTCAGGTTGTGTATTTATTGCATCAAGTGTGAGAGTTATTTAAGATGAAATGTGAAAAGTAGAAATAAAAGATTATCATGATATATAGAAAGACACATCACAATATACTTTTTTTATTCAAAAAAGCACGCGTGGTCATTACTGTGTTATTGCAATGCATTCCAGTGCTACTCACATTTAACCAGATGTCAGCATTTCATACATAGCCTAGAAATGAAGGTTAATTCCATGGAATTACTATTTCTTTCACCTTTGTGTTCTGAGATATTCTATTATTTTGACCTTTAGTTTTACTCCCTGGTTTCATCACAAGATGGTGCCAGTGTGTCTCTGTCACACAGAGAAGAATTAACAGATGCTCTGCATGTACTTGCATTGGAGATTGGGTACATATATAGTGAGTTCCAACCACCTTCACATTTTCTTCTTTCTTTAAAAATTCCAGTACCCCAGCGAATATGTCTCTAAGAACTATCTTCAAAGTTTGAATATTTTTATATGTTAGAGAATTCCATGTCTACATATGACTCACATATGGCTTCTGATTTCAATGAGTAGCACCCATCTGTAGGAACACATGCACAGTATGCACACATGCTCAGGATTATGGCCATTATTCTTGTTCCGGTCCATACACAGAAACTTTTCTACCAGGGACCTCTATGTATTATAGGCGCTGGACTATTATATCTATCTATTATATAGTGATCCAATTTCTACAGGCTGGTGGAAAACGTGACTTCAACTATGCTTGTTGTCTTCCTCACTCAACTCTTTGAAATATTTAACCACATTAAACATCATGGAAGATTAATTGGTCACTGATCATCTAAATTCTATTTCCTTTGAGAATTCCATCCAGTTGACAAGGCCAATTACCCACTGTTTCTGTGCCTTCCTTAGATGTGGGGATCATTACAGTGCTTGGAAGCCCTGAACTCTTCCAGACTTCTTGATTTAACATGTGGCTATTCATTCTGAGGTTCTGCCACATCTTCAGATCATTTGGCCTCCAAATCTTTTGTTCTCTCTCATGATCTGTGAGATGTATTGATTTAGTGAATATTGCCAAGTCTCTCTTCTTAAACAGCACAGCTTACACACACATGCGCGCACACACACACACACACACACACACACACACACACACACCTATCAGCCTAGAGGCATTTCTTTTTAGTCTAGAGATAAACCATATCTCCTCAAATCCTATTATTTTCAATGGGCTTAGACAATTGCAAACAAAAGCCAAGAAGCCCAAACATAAACCTTACCCAAGCAAAGAAAGTACTTTGTGGCTCTCTACTTAAAGAAGGGAAGGGAAAGGCAGAAAATGGAAAAATAAAACCAGATACAGGTAAAAAACAAAATTTTGTCTCAGAAAATCAGCTTGACAAAAATTTATTCAATAGCTATAGACACCAGGCCTCTTTTCCCCATTGTTTTAGTAGATGTAGGAAGCTTTGCTAGGTTTTGCTAAAACAAAAATCCTTGACCAATGTCTGCAAATGGGGGAGCTCACTGTATAGCAAATGTCCCTGAATCAAAGAATCAGTTAATCCATTTATGGTAAATAAATTATTTTTATAATGCCTTAATCATAAAAGGATTCATGCAGCCCTGAACTATTCAACTACAGTGCAACAGGCACAATTTTCCACTATTAACCTGACTTTTTCTTCTGTTAGTCCATGATGAGACTGCATCTTGAGTCAGGCTAGTGATGGAATGGTTTGGAGGAATGGGGAACCTATAATACTCCTTGATATTAAATATTAGTTTTTAATCTTCTCACCTATGTATACATTGCTTTATACCATTATTTGTTATTTTCTGCATCATTTATTAGTATAGTAGACCATTTTCCACTGAAGAATCTCCTGAATAGTCCATGCAAAAGTCCTACCTCTAATAATCTTGGTTAATTTGAGAAGCAGTAGTTAATAAATATTTTTAGGGAAGCTTTCTTTCTTTGATAGATTTTACCAATGCTTCCTCCAAATAATGTGTGTGGGCACGTATACATGTGTGTGTTAATAAATTTGATCCAAAGTAGAAAGCAAAATGAAACAAAAAAAAATCTACCCTTTAGCAAGAGAACTTAGGGCCTACTGACTTAAACATTTAATCCTTGAAATATTTTTAGATGTAATAACACCAGCAACCCAATCACTTTTATGCTCTGGAACATGCCAAAATAAACACTAAATAAATACAAAATTGTCACATATCATGCCTTTAAAATGAACAGTGAAATGCTTAACAGGCACAGTCCTTATAACTCAGCTACTTTTTAGAGCAAAGGAAGTGTATATATACATACATACATGTATTTTTTTAAGTCTCTAGATAATGATGACATCAGATATTCAGTGAGTTTTCTTCTCTCCTGTCTTTTACTCAACCTGTCAAAATTGGTGCATTGCTCTTTTTCTATGGTTTCAAGTTCTGTATAATGCATAGCTTTTTAGAATGTTTTAGTTTCTCAAATTAATTATCTTATATTAATTTAATTTTTCCCTAATCTCCTTTGCCAAAGTACAAAATAATTGCATTTGTTTTACCTATATATTTTCTTTCTCACTGCTACATTCTATTTTATCTTTAATACTTATTTTATTAACTTCTATGCTCATTATTAGAAGATTTTTAGTATGCATAGAGCTGAGGGGGAATATGAGATGTCCTATATTTTATTCAATCATTCATTTGTTATTTTATTCATGAAACATTTATTTAATAGTACTATGAGCAAGACTCATTATTTTTATCATAGTGTCCAGGGTTTTCAGTTGTGCTTGTCAAAAGACACAGCAAAAAATGCATTTACTCCATCTACATGGACGTGGAAGTCTATTATTGCTTTTTATAAGTGATTTCAGTGAATATTCCATATGCTATTTTGAATTTGAAACCCTGGAGTATGTTTCAAAATGCTAATCTGGCTTATTAGTCATGTCGCTCCCTTATTAAAACTATCCAATGGTTTTTGATCATTCTAAGGACAGAGTCTCGGTTCTTTAACAAAGCCTGTGAGGTGTCAGATCGTCGGGACTCAGGCCATCTCCAGCTGCATTTTACGCCTCTTGCTCTTTACCTTCTCCTCTCCAATCATCCTTCTGTCAGTTTTTCACTCCTTTTCTCCCACCTCCAGTCTTTAAGCATGCTCTCTCCACTGGGAAATCCATTTCCTCTGTTTGCCCGAGTTACCCTTTCCATCCTTGCTGCCAGCTTTAAGGATCTTTCCTTGGTGATGCCTTCCCTGTGTGCCCAAATCAGGTTAGGGCCCCGTTAGAACCGCCCATGTCACCCCGTGCTTCCGCTTTATAGCATACTTGCAAGTAGTATTTCATTAACCATGTGAAATAGCTCATTCTCCAGACTATGAGCTTTGCAAGGGGTCCTCTCTTCTGTTCTCTCTCATGATCTATGAGATGTTCTGATGTTACTTCCGTTGTTCAGCATTGCCTCTGGCATATTATACACACACACTTCCTTTCATTGTGCTTTGCTTTATTGCACTTCATAGAAACTGTGATTTTTTTAAAAATTGAAGGTTTGTGGCAACCCTGCATCAAGCAAGTTGGCATCATTTTACCACAGCATTTGCTCACTTTGTGTCTCTGCATCACATTTTGGCAATTCTCTTAACATTTCAAACGTTTTCATTGTCATTATTTGTGTTACGATGATCTGCAATCAATGACTATGACTCGCAGAAAACTCAGGTGATAGCATTTTTTAGCAATCAAGTAATTTTTATTATGTTTATGTACTTTTTTGTAGACATAATACACACTGAATAGACTACATTATGGTGTAAACATAACTTCTATTTGCATTGGCATACCAAAAATTTCATTTAACTTGCTTTATTGTGATACTTTAATAGTCTGAAACCAAACCCACATTTCCAAGTTATGCCTTAATGATCAATGATTACACATTTATTAACATTAAATATTTTATATGTAAACACAAAAACTACTCTTGAAGAGGCAAAGAAACTATCTCAGGATTTGAGCAAATCCACCGTTTTATTTATTTGACAAGTGTTCAGTTGACCCTACGTCTCAGGCACATAATCTACCTATGTGTTAAGAGTTAGAGTCATCCAGAGATACCCAATCTTTGTCTTTTAAAGTCTTGTATCTTAATAAGACAGGCAAAAACATAAAGTACATAAGAATTAGAAAATGTGATAATTTCCAGAAAAAATAAATAGAATAATAAAATAGAGCAAAACTGGGGGAGGCTGCCTGGTAAGGTTATTAGGAGAAAGAATATTTTAGACAGATCAAACAACCAATGCAAAAGTTATGGTCTTATTTTGCTGTTATGTGTGTGTGTTTTAACTTAAGGAACTGGGTAGATAGCAGTACTGTCACCATACTAGGGAAGCCTGGGGTTGTTTTAGGTATTTTGGAAGAACTCAGAGAAAGAAAAAGACTGGGGAGTTAGAAATCTTGTTTTGAAAATCTTACGTTCGAGTTACCTATTAGATTTACAAGAATATATGTGAAGTAGAAAATTTTATGTATGAGACAGGAGCTCAGTTTTTATACAGTTCTGTATATTCTTTCAATTATTGTGAAGGATCAAGGATACTTAGAATAATGTTAGACACACTGTCTTCAACATTAAAAGTGAGCTGAATAGCTGAGAAATCCTTATTTTCAACAGGTGACTAGTACAGTCCTGACTTAAAAAAATAGTACTTCAAACTATAACTAAAAATATTGCTTTGGTTTCCTTTTCACACGGAAAAGCAACAATCACTCCTTGAAAATTTTTGAGGAACTGAGTCATAAATTCTATTTATTATGCCTGTCAAGTCTATAACCTACATGAAAGCACTTGTTTCCCTAGGAAATCTAGTAGTGGACAAATCATAAATATAGAATATATTATTTATTTGTCCCAATATACTTAATCATTACTGAGGTTTGTTTTGCATAGTTATTCTTTAAAAGTTAAATAATTATTGTGTGTACTTTTCTGAATTTAAAAGAGTATGTCTCATTGAAGTTTTCTGAACTAATTCAGAAAAAGAGGCCAAATGACGTGAAATAAATTTTCCCTCGACTCATCTTAGCTTTTTCATTATTTTCTCCTTAGTTATAGTTAATAATGTAACTGTACAATGTGTTTGTGGACACTAAGGAAGGTCATGACTTCAATGAGAAAATGTGGCCTATAACCTGGGAGTGTAGGTGTCATCAGCTACCAAGCCAATGAAAACCTTACGCAGGTTCTGGCCTCTAGTAGAGCTTTGTGGATGCTGATTCTGTGGTCTCACCTTCCACTGTGAGCTGACACCTGAGTTCACCAGGGAAGGAAAGGTGTCCTGCAAAGAGAACAGCTCAAGCTCAGGCCTGGAAGCTTGCCAGGATGGGTTTTGAGCAATAGGCCTGATGTTCTGTGTGTGTAAAGCAGAAGTCAGCTGGGGATGAGGCTGGAAAGGTTTTCAGGAATAAGATTACAGCCACCAAAGGCCATTCCACAGAACTGAGACCCCTCAACTGAAAGGCCTCCAAAGGAGAACATCTGGCTCTCTTTGCACCCACAGAAATATAAACAAACAAATAAGCAAGCAAACAAATAAATAAAACCATCTGAATGCCATCTTTCATTTTTCTTCCCTGTGACCAAGCTGATTTTGGTACATGTTGCTCATCTTAACCTTAAAATTCCCTTTATTATCTTCTTCCAAAGGTAAAAAAGTTACAATTCCATTGGGGACATCCTGCATGACTATTTCTCTCCTCGGAGCAGTAAGTGGGCAATGCAGGCTCTTTTTTGGGATGACGGTTTTTTAAAGTTTTTTAAACATTATGCCATATATCATACTTCCCTGTGGGATATTCTTCTTTACAAAGAGTGCATTGCCTATAGGTGCAAAACTACCCGTAGGGGTACATGACTTTCCCAACAAGTTAAATTACATGTAACCTTTGGCAGAAAGACATATTGTGCCTTAGACTCCAGAACTGCATACTGTCCCACTTGTTCAGTGCCAAGGTTAAATCCACTGTACTCTATCAGTGGCCCCTAATTCCCTCATCAAGATAAAGTGTGATTCTCTCACACGTTAAGAAATCTCAGAAATTACGCTTAAGAATGTACCAACTAGTTATTACAACAATAATGCATGTAACAAATTATCTCAAAATTTCAGTGGCAACTTTAGGTCAGTTTTTTCTCACCCATTGGTGTCCAGGTCAAATAGGGAAACCCCTGCTTTCTAACATAGGTCAGTTTGGAGCATCCTACCCATGTTTCTCATCCTCCCCCAGAACTGGTGGTCTTCTGCCCTGGCAATGGAAGAAACTGAAAAGACACATCCTACTCTCTGAAGCACATTTCAGGTCTATGCATCAATCCATTGGTCTTTTCAACCACGTAACAGTTTCTATGGAAGACCTAATGCATGTTGCCCAAGACGCTTTTCTTATCCTCTACTTTCTGAAAATTTCTCTGATGGACCCAACCCAGAGAGCTCTGTTGGTCTCCTGAAGCAATTATTTTCTAATCTGCTTAACAACAACAACAAAAATGTTTCACAACCTTTCCTGTAAGGTAAGTTATTTCCAATCTGTAATTTTCTCTCATGTTTGAAGATACCTTGAAAGCATACACTAGTCATTTTCTTTTTCAGATTTTATCACGTGTTCACAAAGTCTTAAGCAGAATAAATTATTGTCATTGATGGTAGAAACTATAGAAGAGGGTAATGAATTTTGGAGTCAGACAGTTTGGTTTGAGCTCTGTTTATCAATGTGTATCCATCAATATAACTGCACAGTCTACATTATGTGTGTGTTTTAATGCAACCAAGGTTTATTACTGACTCCATACCCAATACAGTCAGCAAGGGGCTCTGAAAATTCAGGTGCCTGGAAAGGTGCAAGCTCCACCTTGCAAGTTGGTTTCACCATGGCAAATAAAAGGAACATAGCAAATGGTACACAGGCTCCTAACTTACTCTCCCACCTGGAGGTCCTAGTGTATTACTTCTGCTTATTTCATTAGTGAAAGCAAGTTATATGTCTACAACTAACTAGAGACAAGGTGAATGCTGAAATCCTAACACACCCCCAGTGGCAGAACCAAGAGATAAGAACCTTTATTACTTATATGGAAGAAAGTAAGATTGAAGGCTGTAGATAATATCTGAAGCCACACAACTAGAAAGTTGCCAGTTTGGAATTTAAATCCATGCTTTTAAGAAAGGATAAGCTAAGCTTTTAATCATAGCATTTTTCTACCTTTCCACATGAAATGCGCTCACTGAATTAGACAGCACATCCTGAAAAGTATTCCGTCCTGTTTTTCTCCCCTAGTGCATTTTCTAGTTATGATGAGCAAGATTTATAATATAAAGATTGAATAATAATAATTTTTAAAATGTTGTTTCTCTCAAGCTGTTTAATGTCCAGGTCTAAGAAAAAGGGCTCGTAGGCTGTCAGTCAAGAGACCTTGCTGGTCCTTAGTTTAAGGGATGCCCATTATCAATAGAGATGTTAGTTAAGCTTAAGAAGCCATAATATAAGTCAAAAATATCAATTTCCTCATGAGTTATACAACTTCTATAAAAAAGAGAATATTTGTACTCATATAGCAAGGCCATTTTCTTTCAGTTAGCTGACCCAACCTGTAATAAGATTGCTAAGTCAAAACAGAATTAGCTAAGGGAAATCAGATAAATCCAGGGTAGTGTCATCAAGCTAATAATTCCAGTTTGCAGAAGAAATGCTCTCACTTATGGATTAGGGTATTAACAATCCACTGGTTACCATGCTTTGCATCACCACTAAATATTTGTCATCATTTGACTAAGGGTCCTTCTCCCAGGAAGGAGAGAGATGGATACTTCCACCTGCTGTTCCTGTGATTCTTTTTTCTTGTTTCAGTGTCTGTTTAGAAATAGTGTTCCTTGAATGTGTATTTACATACATTTTAGTTACCAAGTCTCTTAGGCTTCAGAGTTGTTCTTTACTATCACATTTCATACCTTTGCACTATTATATTTTATAGATTTTTAAAGTTTAATTATCAGAAGAAAATAGTTTTCTTTTATCCAAATTTATCAGGATATTCTCATGTATAATAACTATAACATAGATGAAGGTATAGAAAAAGGATTAAATGACCCCAGATTTACTTCTAAGGACTTTTGATTTCAATGGACAAAATATTGTGGCAATACTTGGAGTAACATTATATACTTATCTCTTACTAATAAATGTGCAGTCTATTTACTTTAAAATTACTTATAGGTAATTTCCAAGATAGGTTCCCGAACTCAGTGAGAGTATCACTACACAAGATACAGCTTTTAAAACTAACTTGGCATGTGAGTCAGAAATTTTAAAAAGAGGTGGTGGAGGAGAATGTTTTCAGATAATGTAGAGAGAGGGTCATAGTTTTTAATCTTTTGAAATACTTAGCCTATTTTCTATCTCTTGATTCTGATATTCAAAATTATCTCATATTTTTCTCCTGTTGCTATATGTATTTGTGCCCTCCAAAATAATTATAAGATTATGGAAGCAAAAGATTACAGGATTCATGTCCTCAAGCACCTACAACATATTTGTGAAAACCATGTATCAATATTATTTCTCTCTTTAACTGTATGATTAGGGAATCAGGGAGCAGGGTGTATCTTTCCTCGAAGTAACAGAAAATGTTTTCCCTAAGTTATTTGTTTTATTCCAGGAAATGCCAGTTCTTCCAGGACAGATAAGAAAATATTTTTCTTTTTTTTATGTTTAATTGTTTTTCTCTAAGTCTAATTCTTCCTTTCTCCTTGGCTCACATTAGTAATTATTCTACCCTACATTCGAATATAGTCACAAAGAAGTAACTGTCATGACGGAGAAAGAGACGTTGACAGGAAAGGAAAGGGCAAAGAAGAGAAAGGGCTAATTGAATCCATTTCGTTTGTACTTTGGTTCTTAACTCTGCATTCCAATTGTATACAATCTTAGGTTCAGAAATTTTGACCTACACCTGCTAGCATGGGCAGCTGTGGTTTTACATATACTATTCAATCTGCCGTCCATTCCACAGGTCATCTTTCTTAATCACAAATCTGGCAAAATAACTCCTCTGTTTAATATTCTTACATGGCTTTCCATTGTCCCTATCCAGCATACCTAATGTTTTCTGCCTATACCTCATCTTTCATTTATAACTATAGAAACATATTTAAAATTTTTCCTTATTTACTCTCATCCTCAATTTTTGTACATGATTTTCCCTTTACCTGATAAAAATCTCTTAGTTCTTATTTTGATTGCTCATACTCAGTCCTTTCTGGTCTAAATCTTAAGAATCATCAAAGATGATGGAAGTCACTAGGAAATCTTTCCATATACTACCAAAGCATCCTATCTCAGGGTTTAACAGACTTGAGTTATAGCAGCTTATTTACTAATACATTCATATGACTAGACTTTGAAATTCATGAAGATAGTAATTGTGTCTGATTTTTAAAATTTTACATGTAAGGCTTAAAACAGTTTGCATAGATGATTCAGTAAGTATATTTCAATGGTGCATTCTGTTTGGGGAAAGTTGCAATTCTAATTTTCTATGATTAATTTATACCACAATTAGTTGTATCTCAATCAGCTGAAAAAAAGAAGGCTACTATCTGAAATATTTAGTTTGAGATAGAAGAGCTGTCCTAATGGTGTTTATGGCCACTTCAACCTCTTTTTCTACCCCAAAAGGCATTTTATTTGAGCAAAATAAGAAAATCCATAGTAGACAAAGGGGGAAGGTTCAAAAGTGCAGGACAGGGTGAGCCTCACATGTGAAGAACAAGATGCGAGGGGCCAGGAGGGGAATTGGGGTGCTCTTGGTTTTAAACCAGTCCCCGGTACATGGGAGAATTTAACTGGGTTTTTTGTCATGTATGCAGTCCAGATAACCGCAATACCACATTTCTATTTCAAGGCTGTATCCTTGAAGCAGCTTCTGAGAGTAGGGAAGACAAGAGGAACACACATTCGAAGGACAGGGGAGGGGATGGGAAGCCTCCAACTGCCCTGACCCCGCTGGCATGTCGACTGGTGGTGATGTCTTCTTGATGACCTCCTCCCGTAGGTACAATTAGAAATGATACACGTCTCACCTCAGTAAGAGACTTCTGAAAATACTAACTGTAAACCTCTCTATCCAACTCTGTGCAGAGCCAAATAATAGAGGCAAAGAATCGACTAAGATCAATCATTCTAACTGGCTTAAATGGAGGGAAGGCTTAACCTTGTTAGGCTGGTTGATAATATCAATATTGTTCAAGTGAACACTGCTTGAAACTATAGCATTAGGTTTCATGCAACCATATATCCCTTAATTCTAATACAGTCATGGTCTTTATTTAGATATCACTGGTTTTTTCGTATTTACTCTTGTTTATAATGCAAATTTTTTGACATGGAGTGCGTGCATGTGTTTATGTTTAGTTCATGTACTCTTTGATAATTAGAAAAAAAACAATGAAACACTAATTGCATATATAAACTGAGATTGGATTGATCATAAATAGTTACAAAATTGATATTCAACTGTAACAGAACCATATGTCAGCACTTAAATTTTATCCCTGATTTCAAATCAAGATATTCAGAAAAGATTTACAACAGGACCTGGGCTTTAATGTAGTCACTCTCTCCAGTCCTATATCCAGCCTCTTTTCACTGTATATTTATTCCCTTTCCCTACATGCCAATGAACTTAAATTCTAAATCTCTTGCTCTGCTTAATCTATATTTTATTCTGTTTAATTTCTCAAAAGGTTTATGATAATTTTTATTTAAAATATTTCTATTATTTTTCTGATTTTATTTGTAATAAACCCATTGTAGAGTACCAGAAAAATACTTACAAAATAAGGAAGAAAAATACACTATTGGTAACATCTGTCAGTCTTTCCTTCTATATATGCATATTTTCTAATGATACTGCTTTTTACCATATTTTTAAAAACTAAGCATGTATCATGAATTTTTCTCTTTTATCTATTTTAAAAATCATGACTTGTAATGGTAACATAATATTCTATCCTGTGAATTTACTGTACTTTTTGTAAGAAATTTTGTGGTTCATTTTATGAATAATATTTAGAAAAAAATCTGGAAACTATATTTGCTCATTGCTATTAATGTAGAGTCATTTCAGGTCCACTCTGACAGAGCTAGCCTATTTCCATACCTGTATCAGTACCTATATGTGTCTATCTATATCATTTATCCAGTAAGAATTGTATGTTCACTATACATCCCCAATTCATTCAGAACCATAAGGCTCATTCTAGTTTTTCTTTTTCTATGTTTGTCTCCTTTTTCTCCAACAATGAGAAACCTGCTTCCCTACCTCAACATTTTTATTTTAATTGATCAATTCAGATATTAATAACTAATTTTGTGGGTATACAGACACAGTACTCGCCCTACTCCAGCTCAGATACCCTACACTGGGCTGCCACCATTGTCTCATTTGGTTGCCTTTCTCATCCTGCCTGAACTTCAGCACTGTAATAAGGTGCCCACCATGTCCTCTTCAACATGCTACGCTGTGACACCCCATGCTGGGCCCCCGTTGTTACTCTCATGAGTGGAAACTTCATTGACCCCCTTGGCCTCTAACATCCTACACTTAACCATCCTCATCTTTGACATCCCATGAACACTTACTTACTCTACCGAGGCTCTGAAAGATCTTGCTGGATTGCCAAAGCTTGGCAGCTGCCACCACACATACATACCTTGCTTAGTTAGTACCAATTAGTTTTTATTTTTAGTCTGAACTGCCCAGGAAAAGTAAGAATATTCTTTTTTTGTCATTTTTTAAAAAGATATATTTTCATATCAGTTAAACATTCATAATCTTTGTCTTTTAATTGGAGCATTTAGATCATTTATGTTTAATAGGATTTTTCATATGGTTCAGTTTAAATATACTGTCCTGCTGTTTCTTTTCTATATGTCCAATTTTTAAAATACATTTTTTCCTTTTTTCTACCTTCCCTTGGAGTACTTGATTATTTTATATGCTTTCTTTTTATCTCCTTTGTTGGTTTATTAGCTATAACTCTTTGTTATACATTTGTTGATTTAATGTTTATACTATATATCTCTACCTTATTCTAGTTTAATTTCAATTGATATTATACCATTTTATGTACAGTGTAAAAATTGTTATACAGTTGTTGATTTAATGTTTATACTATACATCTCTACTTTATGCTAGTTTAATTTCAATTGATATTATACCATTTCATGTACAGTGTAAAAATCTTATATTTATAATACACTTTTATTTCTTCCCTTCTAGCTTCTGTGGTATTATCAAATTTTAATTGCACATATGTTATAAACTCAACAATATAGTGTTACTATTTTTCTTTAAACAATCAGTTACCTTTTAAAATTTTTAAGCAAGAAAGAAATCTTTTGTACTCAGGCAGTACATACACTAATATTGGAACAATACAGAGAAGATTAGCATGGTCTTTATGCAAGGATGATATGCAGATTTGTGAAGCATTCCATATTTTAAAAACAATGAAAGAAGTCTTTTATATTTACCAACAGTTACCATTATAGGTGTTCTTCATTTATTTGGGCCATTATTTTCTCCTCCTTTATCATATTTTATAGTGCATATCTGCTGGTGATGAATTATTTCAGCTTCTATGTGTACAGGTATTATTTCAGTTATATTTTTGAAAAATCTTTTCCTTGATATAGAATTATAGTTTGACAGCATTGTTTAAGCACACTGAAGATATGCCTCCACTAACTATGCTTTACAATATTCTGACAAGAAATCTGCTATCATTTCTTTTCCACCTACTATACCTTTTTCTCTGGCTGTTTTTATGAATTTTTTATGACTAGAATTGAGTAAATTGATTACAATGTGTTGTGGTATAGTTTTCTTAATTTTCCTAGGGTTTTGAGGTTCATAGAGCTTCTTGGATCTCCATGTCTATAGTTTCTATCAAATTTGGGAAAAATATTGGACATTATTTTTTGCAAATAAATTTTGTCTCTGTTTCCTCCTCTTTAGGCACTCAAATTCCAGATATATAAGGTTTCTTGAAATTGTCCCACAGCTCGCTGAATCTCTGTTAATCTTTTTCTCGGTTTTTCTTTTTCTCTGTGTATTTCATTTTAGACAGTTTTATTCCTATATCTCTAATCCTTACTTCTGCAATGTTTAAACACTGTTAATCTCATACCCTTTATATTTCATCTCAGACATTGCTTTCAACTCTACAAGTTTACATTAGGCCTTTCTGGTATCTTCTGCTTCTCAGTTTATCATGTTCAAATTTTCTTCTTCCACATACTGAATGAATTATAATAATCATTGTGCTGCCTTTACCTATTCTATAATCTGATATTTTTTTAGAGGCTGTTTCTTTTGATAATTTTTATATTGTATTGTATTTTCTTGTTTCTTATTACACTTAGTAACTTTGTATTTGATACCAGCCACTGCTAATTTTACCCTGTTTGGTGCTGGATATGTTTCTGCTTCTACACATATTTATAAGTAGTTACTTTATGTGGAAATTATTTGATCCTTTTGGTTTGGTTTTTAAGGACATTTTTGGACAGGATGAGCTTTTAGTCTGTAGTTAATTTTATCCTACTTGTGGAGCAATCCCTTTCCTAGTACTGTATCCATATACCCGAAAGTGTCATGAATTATGAAGGTTTCCATTCTTGCTATTGGGAATAGGTAATATTCCTGGTTCAGTGTGAGTTCCCCTTATCTTTCTCTCTCTTTCCTTCGGATGTTTTGTCCTTGGTCTCTGGTAGCTACCTCACATGCATGCACTGATCAATACTTAACTGAAAACTTGAGGGAACTTTGCACACCTCCAGGTCTCTCTCCCTTTCTCTCTCTATCTCCCTCCTTCACGTCCTCCTCTCTTCCTGCAGTTCTCTCCTCTCTGCTACTCTCCACTCAAATTCTAGTTCCTTTTCCTTCCCATACTACTAGTTCCTTCTTTTAGCTCAGGATAAACACTAGACTGTCCAAATTCTTCTTCACTGCACTGTAGTAGGAATCTCTTTCTAGGCAATAAAATAGGATAATCCTAGGATTTACCTAGTTTGTTTCTCATTTCTCAAAGATAGCTGTCCTACTTTCCCTGGTATTCAGTATCATGAAAACTATATTTTCATATTTTTTCTGTGTTTTTTATTTGTTGTTGTTTTGGATAGAAGGCTAAATCTAATCCCTGTTAATCCACACTGACTACAAATGAAAGCCATTTATATTTAGTTTTTAGTATGCTGAAAGTCTTTCTACACCATCTCCATGGATATAGAATTTATTCTACAGTAAATCAAGGGCCAACAAAAATCTTTTAAAATACACTCAATGTATTTTTGGAAATAAAGTAATTTGACATTGTCCAATATGGATTTGGGAATGAGAGATAGTGGTTGTGAGAGAATTTAGGTATTTACCATAATTTGTAATTTACATGACTGTAAATTCTAAGTTTACATACTTCTGAAGGAGTTCAATAGAGATAAAAATGGAAAAAATGAGAATGATGAAAGTTGAGGAATATTTTTTAAATTCATACAAAATTGCCTCAGTGTGGTAACTGTCTTAATTTGTGTTTCCTCAAATGCAGAGTCTTAGTCAAGGACTTGTGTGGAGAGAGGTTTTTAGAAATTGATTCATTATTTTTTTCTTTAATTTACCCTATTTCTCAACAGTTGCCTTAATTCTCCCCTTTGTTTTGAAACAAGGAACATGTTAAGCATGCTAGATCTGTGAAGTTACATACTTAAATTAAAATTGTCTCTGCAGCCTAAGAAAGGTGGTGCTGATCCAGTCTAGAGATGTTTTCTGTCACCTTAATTTGAAAACTTGTTTCATATGAAGAATATGAAGGGATTTCTCTTTTTAAGGTTGGGGATAGTGAGTGGCTAAGAGTCTTGTATTCATTCTGCCTAAACTCAAATCTGGGCTCTTTCATACTAGCTATGTGAACTTGGACATGCTACTTAACTCCTGTGTTTTTCAATGTTGTTCTTGTCTATAAATTGGAGATAACATTACTAAATATATCATGGAACTGTTGTGAAGATTAAATGATTCATACATGTAAAAACTTAAAAAGTACTGACATTATAGCATGCAAAATTATCTGGCTATTATTATTTCCTTAGCTGAAAAATGGTTATTTTTTCTAAGTAAATCTGTTAGTGCTTTAATACTACCATGATTATTTTATTTCAGTCTAACTATCTCATTACCTTAGATCTATATATAGAGAGAAAGAAAGGTTATTACCTTACTAACTACCCAACAATAATCCCAAGAAGACTTTGTGATTAAAAGAGATGGATCTAATTTCTTTCCAAATAATATATGCTCTCATCTGACCTTGGGCAGTAATATCTGTGGAATAGTATTCACATAAAATATCACCTAATAATCATAAAAAATCATTTCATTAAGGATACTATAATAGAATAAAATGATTTTTTTCCTCTTAAATTTGTATAGTATATTAGGAAAAATAAGAAAGTAAAGATTATATTTGAGTCCTCCTGCTTAGGACTGTAAGAAAATTAATTTCTATGTAGTATCTTGAGACCAAACTAAAATAGAATGTTTGAAGATCTAGGTCAGACACTGTGATTCAGAAATGATGACAGTAATGAACCAGCAATCTCTTGAGGTCTGCTGTAGTGTTTTCTGAAATGTTTCTCTAGAATTGTTGAATCTATGACCAGTAACTAGAAAGAAACATATTTTCTGATGTCCAATATACACAAGGGAAAAATAAATAAAATGTACCATGAATAATTATTTTAGAGGCTTGTTTGTCAAAATAAAAATTAATAAAAAAGAAAAGTTACAAAGTAACTTTTTTCAGTACATATTCTTAGAGAAAGGAACTAGAACCACTAACTAAAAAACACAGCAGTTAAGACTTACTAGGTGTTCTAACCTATACAAGCATAGTGGAGAGCAATCATTTTTAAATATAGAGACTAAAGTTGATCACAACTTAGACAATTTAACAGAAGCATGAAACTGAAATATAGCTTTATTTTAATATGCATTTTTCCTATTTATGAATCTTTCATATCTTTTGACATTTGGCCTAATCTCTATTAGAATTTTCTATTAAAATATTCTTGAATTTTACGATTCCGTTGACACTGGTGTTTGTTTTGATTAATATTTGTTTTCATGCACAAGCAGTATCATAGAGTTGAATATTTGGGGAATTTTTTCAGAAATTCAAATGCTATCTATGTAATTTCTCTGTTACGACATCTTGCTGCCTCCCACATTTCTTAGTACATAAAATTCTTTAATTAGATATCTTGGTTTGATGCTAATATCTATTAATTATCTTAGTGTGGCAAAAACCTTTGTAAGTGTACAAGTGAACGCATAATCAACAAAGGGAAATTCACTCAATTTTGCTAAAGAAAATTAGAAAATTCTGAATTTCAGAAAATATCACAAACCATAATAAAAGAATAAAGACAAATAGAAATAACCTGGTTGTACCAGATATGGTATTGAAAAGGTTAGTATACTTTAAACTAAAGAACTTTTACAGATAAAAAAAAGAAAATTCTCATAATTTTAAATGTCTTAAAAATAGACATGTAATTCACAAATAAATAAACATTCAATGAATGTAAAGAGAAGTTCAAATCAGTTTTAGAATTGTAGCAATAACAAATAATCTCTATTAAGTCCTTAATGCATTCCAGGTACCACATTAAATTATATCATTTAAACGTCATGGCAGATGTAGGTGGTAAATATTACTGTAAAACCTTCCTGGCAGGTGATAAAATTGATACATGAAGAGGGCAATTAAATTGCCCCAAATTACTCAGTGGTAGTGCTGGATCAAAAATGTAGGGTTGACCAACTTCATTATACAATGTTATTAACCACTCAGCTACAGAAATATAATTTAGCACAACAGTGAGATGCTATTTAATATTTTTACCTAGAAATTAGCAAACAATAAAAAAGTGATAGTGTTCAAAGTTGGCAAAGATATATAAAAAGAGACCTTCTTTTACATAGTTGGGTGAACTGTAAAGTAGTAAAAACTTTTTAGAGATCAATTTGAAGAAAATATATTAAAAAATCTTAAAGGGTGATTTCACTGATCAAATAACTCCGTATCATTTATACTTTAATATTATAACCAGCAAATTGTCAAAGATTAAACTAAAATTGTACCTGTTATGGCATGTTTATTCAATAAAAAAATAATATACAAGAAATAGAGAATTCATTATGGTATTATGAGATATTCATACAATTATTTTATTAATTACTATTTATCTTTATTAAACTTAAATTTGTTAATAAATTGTATATAATGTAAAATAAATTAACAAATTATAATTTATAAATTACTGTTAATTTTTATTATATTGCATTATAGCTAATAAATTAAAAATTTATTATATTTATGCTATTTTATTCAAATTTCTGTTTTAGGAAAATATTTAATACCACAGAAGAAGTTTTAATGTTTTTAAGAGAAAAATAATTACAAATGTAAACCCAATTATACAGTCACAACACAACTAAAGCATATATGATAGAAAAACTGGAAGACTAAAGCAGCAGTTAATTGTTGCTGCCCACGAATGATGGTGTTATGAACAGGTTTTACTTTTTTCTCTGTCCTTTTCTGTATCTGACAAGTTTTCAAACATGATTTAAGAAATGCTATTTTTAAATTCTTAAAGAAACTATTATCAAAAAATATTTTAAATAGTTATAATAGCACATTTTGCCTATATTCATTTATATCAATTACCTTATTATGTAGGATAAAGAAACAAACCTTTTGTCCTTCATAATCCATTTAATTTTTTTATTAAAAATCAACTTTTTCAAAATATTGCAAAAGTTATGATGGTCAGTGTTAATGAACCATATTTCCAAGATGTGATATCACAGGTCAAGACACTCAAAGAAAGTGAGGCTTGATTATGCATGTGTGTTTGTCGCCCTCTTAGGATGTGAGAGTAAACTAGCTGATGCAGACATGAGAATTCCTAAGCTCTGCCAGCCATGTTATCAGCAAATGAAAACCATTTGCACTAAGTAAATCAGGTGTTTACTCCTTACTCCCAAACCATCTTGGGTGCTTCCTTCAAGTATCCCTGTGGGTATATACAGTGATTCATAAAGAAGTTATGGTGTGAGTTTAAATAATATGGCTTTTTTCATTTGTTTTGAAGACTTAAAGCACATGATTTAGATCATATGGGTATGTCTGAAAGTATTTGTAAGTTTGAAAACAGTTGAGAACCCTTCACATTGAATCATTTACCATATGCTTACTAGGAAACGACATCAAAAAGGTAAGTTCAAATTATTGAATCACAAGTTCTTCTTTTCTTAATTTCTGTTTCAATTTCAGAGAATCAAGAAAGCAATCTAATACTGTGTGCAAAGCATAAAGACTTCTATGCCTCCAGAATCATCACAGATTTGGTGATGATTTCTTAATTCCTACATTTGAGGGAAACATCCTAGAATACACCTCTGGGAGCTGTAAAATCTGACAATATAAAACAGTCTGATGTCTGGCTGGAGAGATAAGTAGTTCAAGATCACAGATGGAAAACATAGATGTGTCTTGAGCTGGTTTCATAGAGATTTTGTATATCTGAGCCTGTATTCTAAAATGTCCTGCTTAGGCCTGTTTCATTCTTATAGGCATATTCTTTTCATATTCTTCTGCTTAGTTCTGAAGGTTTATCACAAGATGCTACCTTTCCTCTGTTTGTAAAGGTATTTAGTTTATCTGCTGTCTAGTAGAAAACATATGAATTATTTGCTGTAATAATGCATTTGGATAGCACTATTCTTAAAGAACCTCTGTGTTTATTAAATGATTTGATTCTGACAACAATGTGACATAAATAGTATAAATATTATAGTAGCTATTCAGTGTAGAGAGTTTCAAAAATCTAGGTTGGGGTACACAGTTGAGCAAAGGATGCAGTGAAAGCTTCCCCTATGAGTAGATCGGGTTGGTGGTGTCACTGAGGAGCATTATCTTGACTTCGCTCCAAGATCTCTCTTTTACCAAAATGTTCTTCCATCTCTCCCTATAAAATTATGTATGTTGTACACTTACGATGGGTGATTTTATATGCGTTAATTGTATTTCTATCATATTGTTAAAAAAAAGCCTGGCCATTATGTCTTTGAGTAACTTTTTAAGTGAATATGAGGAGGAGTAACACATTAGTGTAGAGAACATATATTGAAAATTCACTTACTTTAAATCCTGATGGGCCCAGATGCCAAAGAAAAGGAGAGAACCGCTCATGGCTGGAGTGTGCTGTAGATCCCTGGGGCTGCTTCCCGCTTTTCACCTGGGGTGACTCTTTCTCTGCAAGGACGTTCTGCCTTCCAGTGTAAATTAGGTTCTCCCACTGCTACATGCCACCAAGAGGGAACACTCTTTATTTACACCTATTCTGAGCAGCTGTGGCAGCAACTTTATACAGTGTGAAGCCCCACAGTCAATCATACATAATAAAAGTGAAGCCTATGTAAGTCCTTGAGACACAGTGAGAGCCAACTCCTCATAAACCGACAACAGAGCTTACAAACAACTACATGGCTGTCATTTTTGAATAGCCCTATATCATAAAATTTATATTTTACTTTAATATAAAGGCAATGCAGGCACTTCAAAATTTTTACAAAATTATAAGAATGGGGAAAGAAGGACCTTTTCGAAGTATACAATTTAAAGGTAGAGGCATACAGATTTTAGGGAAAAAAACACATTCAAGAAAACATTAATGTATCTTCTATCTTAGAGGATAGAGGATGAGAAGGAGAATGGACAGCCAGTTAAATTGAAATTATTTCTGATTCAATAATAGAGTTTATATTTTCCACTAAGTTTTTGTCAAAATTAAGCAAAATCATTAAAAAGACTTAAAGGTTAGAATATATAAAGAAAACTCTGTTAGAGGATCCACTCTACCAATTAATCCTTATTCTAAATTTATGCTAGGTACTGTGGTAAATGCTGAAGACATGCCAGAAATTAATTCAGATCCCTGCCATTACATAAGGCTTAGGTAGGCTCAATATAAGATGTTTACAGTGTTTATATATACATGTCTCAAAGGGATAAAAGATTCAGGGTGAAAACCCACCATAGATTGGTGGAAGCAATAAACAGAGGAGGCTTCAGAAATATGGACTTTAAGCCATTTCTTAAAGAATAGGTTGAATTTGTATAAGAAGGAGGATAGGAGCTAATGATTAACTAGATCTTTAATGTAAAAGCTCAAACTTATGTTTAAAGCACTATAACCACTCATTTAAATTTTGTTCTGAACCTCAATTTATACAGTATATATAAACATTTACAATTTTCTTTACAAGTAAATAGCATCACCAGCAGTTTTTTATAATCCTTAAGGGTATATCCATAAAAAAGGATACTTTACTATTGATAGGGTGATATAATATCAAACATAAATTAAATAATAACAGAACTCACAATCCTACTACATCATCATATTTATACTTTAAAAAATTTACTTCCAGTGTTTCCTTGTAAACTCCCTTGCTGGTATTTTTCAGGATATTTGTATTTTGTTCTTATAATTGGAACTCAAGAAAAATTTGTTGAGAAATCAAGAAAGGGATTGTTCTGCAAGGTTTAAAGCTGAACAGTCCACCTAGAGACATCACTGAAGGAAGATAAGCTGATATGCAGAGGCCAAGGGTAAGGCTGCCATTTCACAGGCAGGAGAGAAATGCCCATGACCTCATTGGTCAGTCTTGTCTGTATCTGTAGTTATGAGCATCCATCTATAGTCCTCTTTGGCTAATGGTGAATCATTTTTGCAAATAAGGTATCCAAGAAACAACAAGTTTAGAAAACAAAATAAGCCCTTAAAATGGCAACTTCAACATGTGAGTCTATGTGTTGCTGTTAACCTTGCTAGGTGAGCGTAATAATATAGTATTCAAATACTGTCCAGTAATGATCACAAGTGGTTTCCAGTATTTGAATATTCACTGTACACTGCAGTTCCTTGCAAATACCACTAATCTTAAAGTTTCATTTATATTGAACAATTTTCTAAAGATATCCTTAATAATTACTAAAGGATATGAAGAATGGTGAGATTATTTTTAAGAATGACATGATTTTGGCAATTTCCAAGAATTCCTAAGAATTCAAATTCTTTGTTTCCAAATCTGAGATTGGTATCTGATTAGAAACACCATACCTTTGAATCTTAGTTCACAGGAAACAGTGTAAATAACAAAATTTTTGAAGTTTATTCTTACCAGACTTTCTAATGATATTTTCCTGTGCATCATGATTATTCTTAAAGCATAATATTTGTCTCTGACTCAGTTTGACTTCATTTCTGTGATTTAGCAAATTCTGACTGTTTCTGCAGACATACAGATTTGGGGTGGATTAGTTCTTGACCTCACTGCTTTACAAGTTTTGTTCTAAGACTTGTCTATCACCATAATCAAGTTCTATTATTTAAATTTCTTTTACTTAGAGCAATATGAAGATCTAAGAATAGTTCAATTACCATGGGATATTTCAATTGCAATCCAAATATTTTAGAGCTATTTTAAATGTATATTTTCAGGGGTCTGCTTGGAGATTTCAACATTCTCAATTCACACATTATAAGAAGTAGGCTTAGGAAGTGACTAAAACAAAACTCCAAGAATTGTAAGAAGAGGATGCATTTTGATAAGAGTATAAAAATGATCTACCTCAAATAAGGCCACATTTAACACCCTTGCTTGTCTTGTGGAAATTGACACATCACGTTTTCTTTTTCAAACCCCTGAAGCCATCTGTTTTCAGAAGAAGGTCAAGAAGGAAGAATGCTGTCTTCAGCATCATTCTGATTTTAAACCTAAAATTACATCTGCCCTGGATTCTGGGAAACATTTTTAAGCAATAAAATATTTCATCTAGTAAATTTGCTCTGATTCCATGTTCACATTTCCAGTGAATACTGGGAAATTCAAGAAATTGTGAGTCAGAGGTGACATAAAATGGTAGTTAAATGTTTATACTTATTTAAAAAATATTTTCTTAGAAGATATCAGGTGTTTATTACAGTGAAAAATGGGAACATTACTTTTGCTAGAAGTCAATAAAATACCCTAAAAAGATTCACTAAGTCAAGAAAACTCATTGACTTACTAATAAATCACATGACAAGTTCCACATGATTGACATGTTTCTTTCTTAATTGTCTACTCAAAACTAGCAATGTACTTGAAGAGTGAACAGACAACTATTTTCCATATATGTGTATAGAGACAAGCATGTGAAACCTTTATAAAATGAGAAACCCAAAGTGTAAAAAAGCAGGGTGCAGACAGGGACTATGAAGTTGTTCAAACTGCTGCTGAAAGGAAGTCAAAGCTATGGTGCCATTTATCTCAAATTTCCGCAGGTGATTCCTGACATAACTGGTAAATGCAAATTCACTTGTTTTCTGCATAGGAAGATAAAAACACCAAAAACAGCACCATTAGCAGAGCTGAAATTGTTTTTTGTCTAAAGATATTTGCAGTGTATATGAACAACTGCATGGTACATCTATAGGCCCAGCCTCAAACTCAAAAGTAGCCACATGAGTTTCCTGAAAGAAGGAAAGAAAAAACAGAGGAAAATGGGAAATAAAAGAGTGATGACATAACTCCAGTTGACTGTGAATAGTGATTTATTTTATTACCTAAATTTTGAAACTAATCACAGGTATTCTAGTTTAAGACAATGAGGCATTCCAAAGTAGCTAAACTATAAGGGTGTGCATAAAAAAATATCCCTGTCAATTGCCCTTAAGATACCTTAAATTGTCCAGAAAACTAGAGGTGCTCATTCCACTTGTCTGTGCAGACAAGTCTGCAGTGTGCTCCCAGTTCACTCCTGTCCGAGTACTGCAGGCTCAAGGACCCCTTTACTTGACCAAAACATGGCTATGCTGTATCTTAATCCTCCACACCAGTCGCTTGTCATTTCCAGAGTGAGAACTAACTTATTTAAGAACTTAGCCTTGGTTTCTAAGTTATTAGAAGATTAAGAAAGGATCTCCCCCTCCCCTATCTCTGTCATTATTTTCCTTAGTGGCTAGAAGTTTCAGCAGCATTATCTTGGCTAAATTACCCAGTCTTTGTGCTCTCAAGTTTCTTCATTTGTAACGTAAAGGTCATACAATGTTTTCACTAGGCTACTATGAAGATTCATCAAGATAAACTTGACACATTTTAATGGTATCTATCCTATAGAAAACAATAATATTTAGCAGTTACTGTGGTTTTGTTGTAGTTGCTATTGTCATTGTCCCCAAGTAGTGGGGACGTGTGACCAATGGCAGGTTGAACCATAAGGCCTTGCGCTGTAAACTTACCAAGGACCTGAGTCTAGTTATTCTTCTCTCCATCTGTTGCAGTGTTTGAATACACAGGGGGTTCTCAATAAGTATTCTTTTTAACAAAATGAAAGTTTGCTGTTGATCTAAAATATAAGTACGATGGCAGGCAATTTTTTTTTCAAATTTTTAATTAAATATAGTTGATACACAATATTATATGGGTATTAGTGTACGATATAGTGATTTGATAATTATATAATTACTAAATACTCACCATAATAGGTATAGTCACATGTATACTATATATAGTCAGTATACAAAGTTATCACAGTATTATTGATTATATTCCCTATTTATACTTTTATCCCATGACTAATCTGTTTTATAGCTGGATGTTTATACCACCTTATCTTCTCTTCAGCTATTTCACCCATCCCCTCACCCTCCATTGTACAGCAACCACCAGTCTGTTCTCTCTGTTTGTGAGCCTATTTCTGTTTTGTTTGTTTCTTCATTTTTTTTAGGTTCCATATATAAGTGCAATCATGTTATTTGTCTTTCTCTATATGACTTAGCATCATACCCTAGGTCCACCCATGTTGTTGCAAATGGCAAGATTTCATTCTTTTTGTGGCTGAGTAATAGGCTATTGTATATATGTACCACATCTTCTTTATCCATTCACCTGTCACTAAACACTTAGGTTGCTTCTATATCCAGGCTATTATAAACAATGCTGTGATAAACATAGGAGCCATATGTATCTTTTCAAATTAATGATTTTGTTTTCTTTGGGTAAATTCCCAGAAGTGGAATTACTAAGTCATACGGTATTCCTACTTTTCACTTTTTTGAGTGAAACTTCCATACTGCTTTCCATTGAGGCTACATCAACTCACATTCCCACTAACAGTGCCATGAGGGTCCCCTTTCTCTGCATCCTCACCAACCCCTGTTATTTCTTGTCTTACTGCTTTTAGCCATTTGACTAGTGTGAGGTGATATCTCATCGCGGTTTTGATTTGCATTTCCCTGATGATTACTGATATTGAGCATCTTTTCCAGGATCTGTTGGCCCTCTGTATGTCTTCTTTGGAAAAATGTCTATTTAGTTCCTCTGTCCATTTTTAATAAGATTATTTGCTTTTATTTGGTATTGAATTGCATGAGCATAGCATTCTTTATATATTTTATATATTGGCCCCTTAAAGGATATATAATTTGAAAATATCTTCTCCCATTCAGTAGGTTGCCTTTTTATATCGTGGATGGTTATCCTTTGCTGTGCAGAAGCATTTAGTTTGACGTAGTCCCACTTGTTTACTTTTGCTTTTGTTTCCCTCACCAAGGGACACATATCCAGAAACCACACCAATGCTGACGTTCAGGAGTTCACTGCATACATTTTCTTCTTGGAGTTTTGTGGTTTCAGGTATCATATTTAGGTCTGGATCCTTTCTGAGTTTCCTTTTTTGCATGTGGTATAAGACAGTAATCCAATTTCATTTTTTTGCATGTAGCTGTCCAGTTTTCCCAAAACTGTTTAGTGTAGAGACTGTCTTTTCCTCATTGTATATGCTTGCAGATGGCATGGATTTTAGATCAGTGCCGAAGAGGAGGTAGTCAATTAATTCATGGCCAGAACAAATGAAGAGTGTCTGGGAGTGAGCCAATAATGACTCAGCACCTCTGGAAGTTGATGGGAAAGTCTGAGGTCTGCTATTCCACCTGCTGTTAAAGTTTGATTTATTTCTCCAGGAGTACAGACAGTCAAGTTCCACAAAGGGCGAGGGAAGTAGAGTCAGATGAGTGTGGACAATACACCGGCATCTTAAAGAGTTCCAAACTAAAGGCAGTGGAATGTCCATTACTGAAAATCCTCAAAGTTATTCTTCTTACATCTTTGGCCATTGGTTTATCTTTTACTGTAAGTGATGGAGGCTAAGATGCACATTTTCTTATCTCCATGGCCAGGAGTACACCAGTGATTCTTATTTGTAGATGAGAAATTATTACTGTTTCTGGAAGAAAATCACCAGGCAAGTTTGTCTTCTGCTGAATACTACAGGCGATAACTAGGCAGAAGACTGCATTCACTGAAATGATCTGCACTTTACCAGATACTGGGCCATAGAAAAGATAACAGATCCTCTGTCAGAACTTACGGTTAAAACTCAAGCAATGAACCGATAAGTAGTGTCTGGCTCCTTCCCCACTTCTACCTATGTCATCTTGGGGAAGTTACCTTTTTCTCATATGTAAAATGGTAATAATGATAGTCTCTATCTCACTAGGTTGTTCTGAAGATTAAATTGAGTTAATCCCTATAAAATATTTAAACAGTAGCAGTTTATATAAGCACTCATTAAGTAGTAGCAAATAGAACTAGCTTTTACTCTTCCCCCTACAGGAAAAATTACCTCATAGTAACTTGGTTATTAAGTATCAATAAGTCAGGCAATTAGGTAGGTCTCTTACTTTATTCAGATCTCAGGAAGACTAGTTAGCCAGTGTTGCACCAAACACCCAAATAGCTCTAAGGGAAATCTGGTCTCATACCTCAAATTGCAAGTAAAGTTTGAAAAATATACCTGGAGAAAATAAAGAAGTTTTTCAAGTTATTCTGCACCTCCCTTCTCTCCTAAAACAAATGCCTTTTGCAACTCAACCAGCCCTAATGAAGAAGAGGGCTTAGTGTTGCAGATCCATCAGTTTGCTTTTAATGATTTCTTGAGATAATCTTGGAAACATAGACTCGCAAAGCTGAACAGGGCTTTTATTGTCATTGAGTTCAAAATTCGTATTTTACACTTGAAGAAATTGTCTTCATTTGGACTCTCTAATTAAGCTCTTCCTTTCCCTTTCTGTTTGAGGAGAGTCTGGAAGGGGAATGCTGGGCCTTAGCAGGTGTTTGCCAGCCAGACGCACTCCCGCGTGCTTGCTCCTGGAGTAAGCGCTCACGGCAACGCGGGACAAGGCCTCGATGACTGTGCTTTGCCAAATGCAAGGCGCTTCATCTAATTCTCTCCGGCCATTGCATGATCACCAAGCCCATAGGTACAATGCTGGCAACACAAAGCAAAATGAATCTGCTTTATTAATACAGTTGTGAACCTCTTATCAACCTTGAATTCTCAGGAATGTATTAATTTGTGACCTGGAATTAAAGTTTCCTGGACTTTACAATATTCATATAAATATGAATATTTATATCTAATAGAGCCTCACCCACAACAGTGATGAGGTTTTTCAGTTCAGATTTAGAATGACATGATGACAAAGATAAAAATAATTAGACGTAGTACATTAAATACCTTAATAAATGTCAAAAATCCAATTCAGCAGAATAACTGCACACACCAGCATTTACAGAGCCCCTATGACACATAGGGTGGACTGCTAGCCAGAGGAAATGTGGTGGCCCAGATAGTGCAAATGACAGTTCTGGCCTGAGGTGAACAGAGAGCGCATTGTGTTCAGATGAAAGAACAAGAGGCTATGGAAAATTCAGGGCTGTGGGTTTTTAAAAACTGTACTCCTGCAGATTTAGGCTTCTATGATTTCTCAGAAGGAGAAAATCATATTGTGAAACCAACATTTTATAAAAGAGAGATTATGGTTTTACATGCCTAGGAAATGGGATAGGGGCATGTTATTGTTGTTCTAAAAATTGACTAAATTTTTACATTTCTGAAAAATGAAACAAAATATGCCTCTATGTGTGCACACAACAGATTTACTAATAATAACTGGACTCGTGTCCATTATTTGTGTATTCACATATAAAAGATAGTATTAGAATTTCCAAGATTAACATGCTGAACAATTGAAATGATAAAGGAAAGTACACATATCCTGTTTATGCTTGTGATTCAGAGAGACAAGACCAAGTGAAGATTACTTTCAGTTTTGCTATACACACGAAAGTTTTCTCTTTCTGGCATTGATTTTTCTTGTTTAAATGCTGTTTGTATAAATAAATCTTTAGGACTAAGGGCTAGTATCTGTACACCATTTTATTAATAGAAGTTAGTAAGAATACAAATGGTCCAAAAGAATTAAGTAGTATCAATTTGATATGTGTATAGCTTTGTATTGCCTTGTAGAATACAGACAAGCAGGTACACACACACATGCCTTAAAACAAAACAAATCAGACACAAAATAGCAGTGGTGTTTTTTCTCAAGTACAAGGGCATATATCCTTGAATAAAGAAAATACTGATATCACTGTAGGAATTTAAATAAAATGGTAGGGTAGTTCTGGCTAAGACAAGTTTTGGCTATTCAAGTTTTCCAGTGAAATAGCTGCAAAGTTGTCTTTTGAATTACAGTACATTTCTACAGGCATCTGTATGTAATACTGTAAATGATTGTTATGAATAAATGAATTATTAGAAAATAATGTGCTCAACAGACCATTCTGACCTTTCTATACTGGAGACTTTATAATAAGTATCTTTCAACCATAGCTGCCAACCACATTAGAATAATCTGGAAAGATTTTTTCAAACATCTGTAGTCTAACTCCACTTAACTTTCATTTCCTGAAATATTAGAAAACAAAATACACAAAAAGAAATATCTGGTTTCTAGACCTTAATATACCAGTAACTGATATCTTAGGTGAGTGATTTAATATTTTGAGTACACATATTCATCAATAATTGTGTTTCCTCATTTGCAAAATATTAAATTCTTATGGGGTTGTGGGTTTTTGTGAGCATTAAATGAGATAATGGCTGTGATAGGGTTTCAAAATGCCAAAAATGCCACACAAGTGTAAAGTTTTATTATTGTAATTAAAAAAAAATGTTTCACTCTATAAATATTTTCTTTTTTATTGACTTTTTACCATCTTAGTCATTTTGAAGAGTACAGTTCAGCTCTGTAGTGTTCTATCCATCAGTATTATTTAATTTATTGAAATATATTAGCAAATAAAATCTTAACATATTTAGAGTATACAATGTGATGATTATATACAAATATATGTTTTGAAAAGATTAGCACATCGAATTAATTAACACATCTGTCACCTTGTAATTTACCTGCTTTTTGCTTTTTGGGGTCTTTCTTGGTGAGAACATTTAAGTTCTACTCTCTTAGCAAATTCCAATTATATAATACAGTGAGTGTTATGAAGTACAGTGAACATGTTTTACATTAGACTGTTAGACCATATTAATATTAAGCTGAGAGTGTATACCTGCTTACTGCCTCTTCCTATTTTCTCCATTCTCCAGGTCTTGGCAATCACTTTTGTACTCGATTAGTTCAGCTTTTTATTTATTTTTTTTTAAGATTCCAAATATAAGTGATACAGTGAAGTATTTCTCTTTTCTATCAGGCTGATTGCACTTAGCATTATGTTCTCCAGGCTATCCCATATGTTACAAACAGCAAGATTCCTCTTTTTAAGGCTTAATAATATTCCATATTATATATACACCATTTTCTTTATCCATTTCCCTGTAGATTGACACTTAGGTTGTTTCTATCCTTCATTATTATAAATAATGCTGCAATGAACATGGGAATACAAATATATATCTTTTAAATAAGATATAGTGGGACTGTACCTCAATATAATAAAGCCCATATATGACAAGCCCACAGCTAACATCATACCCAAAGGTAAAAAACTGAAGACCTAAGACAAGGATGCTCACTCTTATCACTTTGATTCAAAACAGTACTGGAAATACTAGCCAAAGAAATTAGGCAAGAAAAAGAAATGAGAGGCATCCAAATAGGAAAGGAAGTAAAATTACCTCTCTTTGCCAATGACATGATATTAGATATAGAAAACCCTATATCTGCCACCAAAAGACTATTAGAACTAATAAACAAATTCAGTAAAGTTACAGGGTACCAAACCTATTTATAAAATTCAATAGCAATTCTAGACACCAACAATAAACTATGAGAAAGAGAAATTAAGAAAATTATCTTGTTTACAATTGTATCAAAAAGAATAAAATACACAGCAATAAATTTAAATAATGGGGCAAAATATCTGTACACTGAAACTTATGATGATGATGCAGGAAAGTGAAGAAGATACAAATAAATGGAAAGATAATCTGTGTACATGGATTGGAAGAATTGTTAAATGTCCCCACTACTCAAAGTGATATACAGATTCAATTCAATCCCTATCACAATTCCAATATTAGGAAACCAAATTCAACAATAATAAAAAGGATCATACACATGATCAGGTGGGATTTATTGCAATTAAAATTAACACAAGAAGTTGAATGATCAACAAACTAGTCCTTAATGCTTCTAAAAACCAAACAAACAAACAAAATCTGGGCTCTTTGTCAGCATATCTAAATTCAGTATGGAAGCAGTCAGGGTGTATAGAATGAGAAAATAGAAGACCAGAATTTAGAGAAGCAATGACCTTAATGGAAGACAGTAGAATAAAAAAGTAAGTTCCAATAGAATACTATGCATTGTCTACACATAGTGCAGCCCTCCAGGAATTGCTTAAAAACCTTTGATTGACTTTGATCTATTTTACAACTCTTTTAAAATTGTAGGTCACCAACAGATATGCACATTTTGTTCTGTCTAGTAAAGGTTCCATTATCTTCCCTCCTACCCTGTGGAAAAACCAGTTTTGCCACCATTTACATATTCATTCCATATTCTTGATCTGTAAATGTACCTGTTTTTAAATTCTCTTTTGAACAAGTTATAAGATCTGTCTGATTCCCTCAGCAAATTAGATCTTTAAAACATGTTCACTTTTGTATTTGTATGAAAGTTATAATTTTATGCTTTACTGAAAATTATCTTTTAATAAGACCAGAGAGGAAAAGTTGGCTAGAAAGAAGGCAACTGAATGGTCATTCAGAAAAGTGAAAGGACACAAGAAGTAAGATATGTACCTGAGATCAAGGGAGGAAAAAGTTTTGGGAGGAAGGGAGTAGTCACATAACTGTGGGCTATCTGGCAAACCGAAAGAGTTTAAAAGTGTCCGTTGCATTTGGCAACCAAATAACCACTGGTATCTCTGCAAGAGTATTTTCACAAAGCAGTGGGATTATCAAGTGTAATGCAGAATGTTGAGGAATTAATAAAATGTGAGAAAGGAAAGCAGTAAAAGGAGATGTTCTTTTTCTTACATTTTTTTCTTTTGAATCTTACTCGTCTAGAACTGAAAATATGATAAATGCCCTCTGTCAAAAAATAAATAATCCATAAACATTAAAGAAATTAATGCAAACTCCACCTAAATTCACACTGACACTTTTGAACATCTTTCTATATGTTCTCCTAAATAAACACAATTTAAAATAAATAGAATTACAATATTTCTCCCTGCTGTTAGGTCTCTAACATAATCTTTTAACATCATATATTAGTAGATCACCTCAGCTGAACTTTTTATTTTCAGTGCCTATGTTGAAAAAAATGTCCTTCTGGCAAAGAAAATAGCAAGTAAAATATAAAGCAGCAAGTAAAAAATATAGCAAATAAATAATAAGATAGGTGATTTGAGTCTATCTCAATGATGGTTTAATTCTTATACCACTCACATTTATATAATATTTTGCAATTTACAAAATGTCTATTTTATACTTTATTTAAATACAAAAATTTATTTGTAACTTATTGAACTCTCAGACTCTTTGGGGTAGACTGATGAAGCATTATTGTCTTTATTTACAATGAGTAAATTGAAATTTAATATGACTAAATATTTTTTCAAAAGCTCACAAAACTAAGTGGCGACTTTTATGTTTGCATATACAGATAAACCATGTGTTATTCAAATCATTCATTCAACAATATGGCAGATACGATGAGCATAAAAATGAGTAGAAAATGGTTTCTTCTCTCCTTTCTGCAAATTCAAAGTTTAGTGAGAAAGGCTTTATAAGTCAGTATGAGAATCACTTTGAGAATTCTTGTAGGAAACGCCTGAACAAAGTAAAGGATAATAGTCATTTCTTACATGAGGATAGGATTTGGGGTGCAGATCACAATAGAATAAGTGTGTCATGACTGGGAGAAAAAGAAAAAAAAACAATCCACATCAGACAGTCTGATGATTAATAGATTAATGCCTTTGTTAGAGAGCTCTTCTTGAGAAATGGACTTGTATATAAAGAAAAATTTTGATTCCAAGACTTCACTGAATTTTAGTGAACACAATATGCAAGTCTGTGGGCTTCTTTTCAAGGTAAGTCTGTCATGTAGACACAATGAATATGAATTAGAGAGTTTTACCAAAACACTATTAAGGTATGCATGTCATCTTCTTCAATTTTGAAGATTCATGCTTTTGGTTCTTACTGAGAAAAATTGTCTATTATTAAAGAAAAACTCTGTGAAGCTGAAATACTCAGCGAGCTCAGGCAATTTCAGCGATCTTCAAAATGGTAGAGACAAGAGGATGCATCAAAATCTGATTTGTTACAAAGATTAGAGAAATTATTTAGCACACCACAGAAGTTGGCTGACTGCTCAGGAAGTGAAGAGTCAGTGGCTGGTAACAGAAAGACAGAGAGACTTCACTTATGGAAGTCATGGAAATGGAAGAGAACTCCAGAGAAATGAAAGGGTCTGCTCTGAATTCAGTTTGCTAATATTTTGTTGAGGATTTTTGTATCTATGTTCATCAGGGATATTGGTCTATAATTTTCTTTTTTTGTAGTGTGTTTGTCTCATTCCTCCTACACTGTTGGTGGGAATGTAAATAGTATAGCCACCATGGAAAGCAGTATGGAGGTTCCTCAAAAATCTAAAAATAAAAATACCATACAATCCAGTGATTCCATTTCTAGGAATTTAACAAGATAACTATATTTCTGATTCAAAAAGATATACGTACTCCTGTGTCTATTGCCACATTATTTACAATAGCCAAAATATGGAAGCTACCAAAATATCCATTGATAGATGAATGGATAAAGAAGTGGTATATATATATAGTGGGATATTCTTAAGCCATAAAAAAAGAAAGAAATTCTGCTATTTGTGACAACATGGATGACAAAGAGGTATTATGTTAAGTGAAATAAGCCGGGCAGAGAAAGACAAATACCATATGATTTCACTTACTTGTGGAATCTAGAAACAAAACAAAACAAAATGAACAAAACAGCAGTAGACTCATAGACCCTGAGAAGTGACTAGTGGTTACCATGGAAGAAGGGTTGGGTTAGGTGGGTGGGAGGGACAGGCGCATAAAGGGGCACAAAAATTCTCAATTATAAGTTGGTCACAAGGATGATACTACAGCATGGAAAATAAAGCCAATAATTCTGTAACATCTTCCTATGTTAACAGTAACTAAACTAGAGAGGGTGAAGATTTAATAATATGGGTAACTGTTGAATCACTGTATTGTATACTTGAAACTAATATAAGATTGTATTCAGCTATACTTCAGTTCAAAAAAAAAAGAAAAGGGTCTGCTCTGAACTGAGTGCAGCCATTATCCTACTTTAGCATTGAATTATAAATTGATTTTAAGGAAGTCCTCCTACCCTACTTACATATGAAAAAAAACTTTTTTTCTTTCAAAAGACAATAGGAAGCTAATTCTTTCAAAGGACCATAGAATTACTTAGTGGCATCAGCCTACTCTAGAGATACTAGGCAATGTTATAATTTGTTGACAATATTAGGAATGCATTATCACAAAAATGTTGAGATACATAAATATCCTTTCTTCGAGGATTAGGACTTTCATTATTTTGCAGAAAAAAAATTAAAAAACTTGTTATCAAGACTTTACTAATGATCATATCATATTTTACATCCTTTATAAAGTAACACATTCTTTAATTTTCAGAATTTTAAAATTCTTCTCTGAAGAAGATATCTATGCATTGTAAACTCAGCCTTGTGGAAATGAACAAAAAACACAACATACTAAATATCATCCCCCTGACATGTGTTACCTCTAAGTAAGCTGATCTAAATAAAGCATTATATCAACTTATGTGGGAGAAAAAACAGGAGGTTTTTTTTTTTTCATTTGCAATCACTCTACTTTTAATTTAAACAGAGAAACTCATACCTACATTGTTAGTTCAGGATCAAGAATGATATTTTGGGCATTAAGATCTCATCCAGGAAAATAATTTATATGTAAGAGAACAGATTTTATGAATAGGAATTGGGGCTTCACATTTAATTAACTTAAAGCTTACTTGCAGAAAATATATGCCATAGAAGACTGGAAAAATGTGCACTGAAAATCACTTGCAATTGATATAACTAGAGGGATTTCTCCCATTTTGAGAAGGATTCACATTGTGTGCATTTTATAAAAATGCTATCAAATGCAGTTTGACATATAAAACATGAAATTTATAAATGACTTTAATATTTAATCTTTGATTTAGAAGTGGAAAAGCATCAATCATTGTGTTCAGTTACTTTTACATACCTGTAGCAGGCATGAGTTTTGATCTATGAACTCAGGTGAACATGTATTTCCACATTATTTTTTTTGTTGTAAATCAACTTAATTTCTATTCTGAGCACATTCCCCAAACCTGGAGAGAAACCAACTTCAGTCACGCTTTGGACTGTACCCCTCTGTCCCAACTCTTTAGGTACGCTCACATCCTGGGGTCTTTCTTGGTGCTGGTACACTGGCTGTGTCTGGAGACTGGTCTGTGTTGACACACCACTGCTGCAAGGAATCTTACTGTCCTGACCTGCTTAGTCACACCTGAGTTACCACTTTTCTGCTGCTGTGTCATATGGGGACACAGGGATGTTTGATGTGTAACATTTTTAGGTTTTTCTCATCGTGTTTTTGACAAAGATATGCCATTTCCATCCTACTTGCTAGAATGGAAGAAATGGGAGAAAAAGGTAAGAAAAAAATTAACTTAAAAATTATCTTGCCATACCCTCAAACAAGATTTTTATTTTGGGACTGTCTCTACATCCATAAATTAATCTGCTAGTTTTAATAGATCTGCCTTTAGAAACCAGCCCTTCTCCTCAACAAAAAATGAACTTAGTCAACTCATTGGACTTCTCAGACTTAAATGTAGTTCAGCCAGCAAAAGCCAAATGGAATTTATATTACACGGGGTTAAGATAGTATATTTTCTCTTTGTGTGTGAGCATGCATATTCATTATTCTTCTTTTGTATGATAAATTGCTCATGAACTCTATAAAACTATTTTAAAGTTTTCAACACCTTCAACTATCAATCTAGAAGAAATATGTCTCTATTTTCCTACTCCCTTACCATTTGCATCTATATTTTTTTGATGCCTTATTACATCGATACACTTGTTTTGTAAAATAAGTTTTCCCTATCTAGGAACAGCTCCTTCAGGATTTTAAATGATCTCTTTTCATGGGGAAACTTACATAAAAGTGGGAGGAGGTAAAACTTCCAGCTGTAGAAACTGCTCCAATGGCTACAATTGATATTCATCTTTCCGTTCTTCTTTCTATCTTCCTTCCAATTTTGTCTTGCATCTTGCTAGTGGAAGGGTTATCTGGTGGCATGACCCAGATCCACATCACTAAGGGGTCCAAGATCCTCTTCACCAATATCCTTTTATGGTTCTGGCAGCTGTACATTTTTATGTTATCAAAATTAAGGAAGGAATATCAAGATATACCTCGTGGATTCCCTGGATAACAAGTGTATTTTCACTGCCCCCACCCACTGCACCTCCCCCCTTCCCCCACCAAATGAATAATATCAGCCTTATCTTATGAAGATCAGAGTCATTTACCCATACCTGGAAGGTGACTCCATTTCTTGTCTGATAGTGTCCTGGCACAAGTGCCCCCAAAAGGCAGCATTCATAGCTAAAATTTAATGAGATTCTTTTCTAGGTGCTCTGGGAGAAGCATTTCTTTTCTGGAGACTTCTAAAACCAAAGTTCTTTGAGTCATAAGAACAGGGAGCATAAACTGTCCGATTGAGTCATTAGGAGTGTGGGAAATGGTGCTTCTCCTATTTGTAATCATAATGCCAAGACTCAAGTATATTATCTATTAGGGACATAGCATCAGGAAATGGTTATGGGTTTAGAATATACCTGTATCCTGGAGATTGGTGAGCCATTTATACAGAGCATGATATCCAAACTGGCACCTCTGCTGCACCTTCAAAAGGACCTTTCAGCATTCTTTTAGACAGGCAGCCTTTATGTACTGCAGTATATGTTAGAAATTGTAGATTTCGTTATCATATGTCCATTCCCACACCTTCTTTCCTTAAAGTGGGTTCCGTGGTTAATGCAATAATATGTGGAAAGCATAAGTAGGTGGGTGTATATATTCTCTTGGGTAATGTACTTGTTTTGATTCTGTGGATAGGAAATAAATGTAAATTCAACTAAGAATATCTATTTATTGCAGCCATGATAACTAACTGTCTCTTCCAGAGTAGAAGGGATTCAATGTAATCAACATTCCAACAAGTGCTTTGGCATTCCTCTCCGAGGATAGTGCTGTATCAAGGGCTCAACACTGGTGTTTATTTCTGACAGATTGAACATTTGACAGTGGCAGTAGTATTAAATATGTCAATATTTGATCAACAATTTTTGCTTCATACTTTAGTAGGCAAGCACTGAAAATCAGGAGGTCTATTTCTGAGCTGACACAGAGTCAAATTTTTCTGATAAGAAAGGGGAGGAAGAATATTAAATGCACCCCCCTCTAGAAAAAAAAAGATTAAACCTAGAAGATAAATTAGTCAAGAAATATCCAGTGGTAATGTTTGGAGTGAAATTCTTTGTGATGTGTAAAATAAACCCTTCTTTTGCCTCTTTTAAGAAAATAAGGAGATTTATTAATATTTTTACTGCACACTAATACTAATGGTACATATTTTCTTAGGGAATACCAATAAGCGCTTTTTCTTGCTTCAAGCCTAACTTTAAACAAAAACAGTGCTGCCACTACAGAGATTTCACCATACTTATATATGAAAAAATGAATGGCAAAACCTCATAAGGACATTGTTGAACAACATTTCATAACTGGACTTTGTATTCTGGGAAGGAAATTACTACCTCTATCTCTTTATTGTTTTATCTGTAGTACAGAGGACAAAATACCTCAGATATATGTTTCCACTTGTGTTAATGAATAAATCAATATAATTGTACTGTTTACCCTGTGTAATTGCATATATATACACATATGTTTTTCATTCTATATGAGTTAAAGAAAACAAAATATACTTCATTTAGTTGCTATTAATGCATCCATCTGTTCAACAAATGTTTATTGAACCTATATTCTATTTTAGGCATTTTACTAGTAATCAGGAATAGATAATATCTTCCTTGTACTTTTAATCTAACAAAGAAATATATCCTTAAGCAAAAATTAAAATACAGAATGGCAAGTGCTACGATAAGAGATACACAGGTGCTGGTACCCAAATGTTGTGTAGGTGAATTAGGAAAATTAGAAGAGGCTTTTGCTAGGAAATAGTAGACTTAAACTATACATTAGGACACATGCACTTTACAGACATTTATAAAACATTCCATCTGACAGCAGCAGAATACAAATTCTTCTCAGGAAGTGTGATGCCTCCATATTTGTCCTTTATTATCAAGATTTCTTTGACTATTCAGGGTTTTCTGTAGTTCCTTGTGAATTAAGGAGTAAATATTAAAAATATTTAAATAACTCATTCAACTCAATAGCAAAAAACTAAAAAAAAAAACCTGATTAAAAGGGGGATCAAATAGACATTTTTCGAAAGAAGACATCCAAATGGTCAACAGGCTCATGAAAAGGTGTTCATTATCACTAGTCATCAGAGAAGTACAAATCAAAACCATGAGATATTATCTCACATCTATTAAAACAGCAACTGTCAAAATGACAGAGAACAAGTGTTGGTGAGCATGTGGAGGAAAGGGAAAAATTGACAATTTTACTTGTCAGTTACAGCTCAATAAACTTGAAATTTAAAAATTATATATATATATATATATATATATATATATATATATATTTGCAATAACAAAAACAAAGCCCTGCCTCATAGTGTTGACCTAAAGTGCTTACTTATGAAATTTCAGTTTTGTCTTGCAGTAACTTTATTTTCATGTATTTTTATGTGTAAATATTCCATTAAATTCCAAGTTAAGAGGCGGACCCAAGATGGTGGCATAAGTAGGACAGTGGGAATCTCCTCCCAAAAACATATATATTTTTGAAAATACAACAAATACAACTATCCCTAAAAGAGAGACCAGAAGACACAGGACAACAGCCAGAATACATCCATACCTGCAAGAAACCAGCACCTGGTGAAAGGGTTAAGATACAAGCCATGGCCCGGTGGGACGCGATGCCCCTCACCACAGCTCCCGGCAGGAGGAGAGGAGTTGAAGTGGGGAGAGAGAGGAAGCCCAGGACTGCTAAACACCCAGCACCAGCCATCCGCACCAGAGTGCACACATAGTCCATGCGTGGGGTGCTGGAAACTAGGAGCACAGGACAGTAAGACCTTTGAGTGGGCGCCCCTGGGACAAAGAAAAGCGAGTGCTATTTGAAAGTCTTAAAGGGACAGGGACCCTGCTACTGGATGGAAGCATCCCAGGTCACACTCCAGCAGCTGAAAATTCCAGGGAACTCCAGGCACACTAAGCCCCTGGGCAACAGCTCTAAGACCCCTCACAGAGGTAAACAGCCAAACAGCCCACCGTCCATTACCCCTCCGAGGACCCACCATAGGAGAGCAGCAGCCTGAGGCCGGCCACGCCCACAGCAACGGAGCTTCCTCCATACCGGCAGAGCACGATACAAAGACCCAGTCTACATGCAATTGCCCAACATAATCCACTAGGGGTCGCAGTTGTCCCAGTAAAGAAAGGCCAGGAGCAAGTGGAAAGAGGCTTGACTCTCCCAGCTGACAGACGAGTCAATAGCATTCAACTGCATCAATCAACATGAAAAGGCAAAAAAATTTGATCCAGACAAGACTAACCCAGACAGTTTCAACATCTCCTACATCTTCCCCTGAGAAGGAACCTGGGGAGATAGATTTAACCAGTCTTTCTGAAAAATAATTCAAAACAAAAGTCATAACCATGCTGAAGGACTTGCAGAGAAATATGCAAGAAATAAGAAGGGAGAATACAGAAATAAAACAAGCTCTGGAAGGACTTCAAAACAGAATGGACGAGATGCAAGAGACCATTAATGGACTAAAAAACAGAGAACAGGAAAGTGGAGAAGCTGATGGAGAGAGAGATAAAAGGATCTCCAGAAATGAAAGAATTTAAAGAGAACTGTGTGACCAATCAAAATGTAACAATATCTGCATTATAGGGGCACCAGAAAAAGAAGAGAGAGAAAAAGGGATAGAAAGTGTCTTTGAAGAAATAATTGTTGAAAACTTCCCCAAACTAGGGGAGGAAATGGCCTCTCAGACCACAGAGGTACATAGAACTCCCACGAGAAGGTATCCAAGGAGGGCAACACCAAGACACATAATAATTAAAAATGGCAAAGATCAAAGACAAGGACAAAGTATTAAAGGCAGCCAGAGAGAGAAAAAAGGTCACCTACAAAGGAAAACCCATCAGGCTATCATCAGACTTCTCAACAGAAACCCTACAGGCCAGAAGAGAATGGCATGATATACTTAATGCAATGAAACAGAAGGGCCTTGAACCAAGAATACTGTATCCAACACGATTATCATTTAAATATGAAGGAGGGATTAAACAATTCCCTGACAAGCAGAAGTTGAGGGAATTTGCCTCCCACAAACCACCTCTACATGGCATCTTACAGGGACTGCTCTAGATGGGAGCACTCCTAAAAAGAGCACAGAACAAAACACCCAACATATGAAGAAGGGAGGAGGAGGAATAAGAAGGGAGAAAAATAATCATCAGACCGTGTTTATAATAGCTCAATAAGGGAATTCAGTTAGACAGTAAGATGGTAAAGAAGCTAACCCTGAGCCTTTGGTAACCACATACTTAAAGCCTGCAATGGCAATAAGTACATAACTTTCGATAATCACCCTAAATGTAAATGGACTGAATGTACCAATCAACAGACACAGAGTAATAGAATGGATAAAAAGCAAGACCAATCCATATGCTGCTTACAAGAGACTCACCTCAAACCCAAAGACATGCACAGACTTAAAGTCCAGGGATGGAAAAAGATATTTCATGTAAACAACAGAGAGAAAAAAGCAGGTGTTGCAATTCTAGTATCAGACAAAACAGACTTCAAAATAAAGAAAGTCACAAAAGATAAAGAAGGACATTACATAATGATAAAGGGCTCAGTCCAACAAGAGGATATAACCATTATAAATATATATGCACCCAATACAGGAGCACCAACATATGTGAAACAAATACTAACAGAACTAAAGGAGGAAACAGAATGCAATGCATTCATTTTGGGAGACTTCAACACACCACTCACTCCAAAGGACAGATCCATCAGACAGAAAATAAGTAAGGACACAGAGGTACTGAACAACACACAAGAACAGATGGACCTAATAAACATCTACAGAACTCTACATCCAAAAACAACAGGATACACATTCTTCTCAAGTGCTCATGGAACATTCTCCAGAATAGACCACATACTAGGTCACAAAAAGAGCCTCAGTAAATTCCAAAAGATTGAAATCCTACCAATCAACTTTCAGACCACAAAGGCACAAAACTAGAAATAAATTGTACAAAGAAAGCAAAAAGGTTCACAAACACATGGAGGCTTAAGAACACGCTCCTAAATAATCAATGGATCAATGACCAAATCAAAATGGAGATCCAGCAATTTATGGAAACAAACGACAACAACAACACAAAGCCCCAACTACTGTGGGATACAGCAAAAGCAGTCTTAAGAGGAAAGTATATAGCAATCCAGGCATATTTAAAGAAGGAAGAACAATCCCAAATGAATGGTCTAATGTCACAATTATCAAAATTGGAAAAAGAAGAACAAATGAGGCCCAAGGTCAGCAGAATGAGGGACATAATAAAGATAAGAGAAGAAATAAATAAAATTGAGAAGAATAAAACAAAAGCAAAAATCAATGAAACCAAGAGCTGGTTCTTTGAGAAAATAAACAAAATAGATAAGCCTCTAGCGAGACTTATTAAGAGGGAAAGAGAGTCAACAGAATCAGAAACGAGAAAGGAAAAATCACGACGGACGCCACAGAAATACAAAGAATTATTAGAGAGTACTATGAAAACCTATATGCTAACAAGCTGGGAAACCTAGGAGAAATGGACAACTTCCTAGAAAAATACAACCTTCCAAGACTGACCCAGAACTAAACAGAAAATCTAAACAGACCAATTACCAGCAACAAAATTGAAGTGGTAATCATAAAACTACCAAAGAACAAAACCCCTGGGCCAGATGGATTTATCTCAAATTTTATCAGACACACAGAGAAGACATAATACCCATTCTCCTTAAAGTTTTCCAAATAATAGAAGAGGAGGGAATACTCCAAAACTCATTCTATGACGCCAACATCACCCTAATACCAAAACGAGGCAAAGACCCCACCAAAAAAGAAAACTACAGACCAATATCCCTGATGAACATAGATGCAAAAATACTCAACAAAATATTAGCAAACCGAATTCAAAAATACATCAAAAAGATCATACACCATGACCAAGTGGGATTCATCCCAGGGATGCAAGGATGGTACAACATTAAAAAATACATCAACATCATCCACCACATAAACAAAAAGAAAGACAAAAACCACATGATCATCTCCATAGATACTGAAAAAGCATTCGATAAAATTCAACATCCATTCATGATAAAAACTCTCAACAAAATGGGCATATAGGGAAAGTACTTCAACATAAAAAAGGCCATATATGATAAACCCACTGCCAACATCATACTGAACAGCGAGAAGCTGAAAGCTGTTCCTCTGAGATTGGGAACAAGACAGGGATGCCCACTCTCCCCACTGTTATTCAACATAGTAATGGAGGTCTTAGCCACGGCAATTAGACAAAACAAAGAAATAGAAGGAATCCAGATTGGTAAAGAAGACGTTAAACTGTCACTATTTTCAGATGACATGATATTGTACATAAAAAACCCTAAAGACTACACTCTGAAACTACTAGACCTAATACTGTAATTCAGCAAAGTTGCAGGATACAAAATTAACACATAGAAATCTGTGGCTTTCCTGTACACTAACAATAAACTAATAGAAAGAGAAATCAGGAAGACAATTTCATTCACAATAGCAGCAAAAAGAATAAAATACCTAGGAACAAACCTAACCAAGGAAGTGAAAAACGTATATCCTGAAAACTATAAGACACTCTAAAGAGAAATTAAAGAGGTCACTAACAAATGGAAATTCATCCCATGCTCTTGGCTAGGAAGAATTAATATCATCAAAATGGCCATCCTGCCCAAAGCAATATAGAGATTTGATACTATCCCTATCAAACTACCAACAGCATTCTTCAATGAACTGGAACAAATAGTTCAAAAATTCATATGGAAACACCAAAGACCCCAAATAACTAAAGCAATCCTGAGAAGGAAGAATAAAGTGGGGGGCGGACCTCACTCCCCAACTTCAAGCTCTACTACAAAGCCACAGTAATCAAGACAATTTGGTACTGGCACAAGAACAGAGCCACAGACCAATGGAACAGAATAGAGACTCCAAACATTAACCCAAACATATATGGCCAACTAATATTCGATGAAGGGGCCATGGACATACAATGGGGAAATGAAAGTCTCTTCAACAGATGGTTCCGGCAAAACTGGACAGCTACATGTAAGAGAATGAAACTGGATCACTGTCTAACCCCATACACAAAAATAAATTCGAAATGGATCAAAGACTTGAATGTAAGTCATGAAACCATAAAACTCTTAGAAAAAAACATAGGCCAAAATCTCTTAGACATAAACATGTATGACCTCTTCCTGAACATATTTCCCTGGGCAAGGGAAACAAAAGCAAAAATGAACAAGTGGCACTATATCAAGCAGAAAAGCTTCTGTACAGCAAAAGATACCATCAATAGAACAAAAAGGTATCCTACAGTATGAGAGAATATATTCATAAATGACAGATCTGATAAAGGGTTGACATCCAAAATATATAACGAACTCATGCACCTGAACAAACAAAAAGCAAATAATCCAATTAAACAATGGGCCGAGGAGCTGAATAGACAGTTCTCTAAAGAAGAAATTCAGATGGCCAACAGACACATGAAAAGATGCTCCACATCGCTTGTTATCAGGGAAATGCAAATTAAAACCATAATGAGATATCACCTCACACTAGTAAGGATGGCTACCATCCAAAAGACAAACAACAACAAATGTTGGCGAGGTTGTGGAGAAAGGGGAACCCTCCTACACTGCTGGTGGGAATGTAAATTAGTTCAACCATTGTGGAAAGCAGTATGGAGGTTCCTCAAAATGCTCAAAATAGGAATACCATTTGACCCAGGATTTCCACTTCTAGGAATTTACCCCAAGAATGCAGCACTCCAGTTTGAAAAAGACAGATGCACCCCTATGTTTATTGTTGCACTATTTACAATAGCCAAGATATGGAAGCAACCTACGTGTCCATCAGTAGATGAATGGATAAAGAAGATGTGGTACATATACACAATGGAATTTTATTCAGCCATAAGAAAAAACCAAATCCTACCATTCGCAACAACATGGATGGACCTAGAGGGTATTATGCTCAGTGAAATAAGCCAGGTGGAGAAAGACAAGTATCAAATGATTTCACTCATATGTTGAGTATGAGAACAAAAGAAAAATGAACGAACAAAACAGCAGCAGAATCACAGAACCCAAGAATGGACTAATAGTTACCAAAGGGAAAGGGACTGGGGAGGACGGGTGGGAAGAGAGGGATAAGGGCGGGAAGAAAAGAAAGGGGGCATTACGATTAGCATGTATAGTGTTGGGGGGGCACGGGGAGGGCTGTGCAACACAGAGAAGACAAGTAGTGATTTTACAGCATCTTACTGTGTTGATGGACAGTGACTGTGAACAAGGATGTGGGGGGACTTGGTGAAGGGGGAAGCCTAGTAAACATAATGTCTTTCATGTAATTGTAGATTAATGATACCAAAATAAAATTTAAAAAATTTAAAAAATTAAAAAATAAATTCCAAGTAAAGTGATGAAATATACCATTTCTTTCCCCTTTCCCCAATGTCTAACACAGTATCTAATCGTTCTGTGAATGAATGAAATTAATATTAAAGCAGCCCATTTAATTACTACTGCATTTACTTCTGCAACAAATTGGTGACTAAATAAGTTTACCCAATAGAAAACAAACAGATAAGCAATTCCAATAAAAATGGGCAGAGGACCTGAGTAGATATTTTCTAAAGAAGACAAAAATAGCCAACAGATGTATGAAAAGGTGTTCAATATAACTGATCATCAGGTAAATGGAAATCATAACCACAAGGACGTCTCACCTCACAGTTAATAGGGTAGTTGTTATAAAAAAAAATAAAAGATAACATGTTAAGGGTGTGGAGAAAAGGGAACCCTTGTATACTTTCATGGGAAAGCCATTATAGAAAACATCATAGAGGTTCCTCAAAAAAGTACAGATAGAAATATTACGTGATCTATCAATGCTTCTTCTGGGTATATACCCAGAGGAAATGAAAGCAGGACCTCAAAGAGATATCTGTGCTCTCATGTTCATTGCAGCCTTATTCACAATAGCCAAGATACGGAAACAACTTAAATGTCTGTTGATAGATGAATGGATAAAGACCTTGGGAGTTATTTCTATGTATATGCTATTCAGCCTTAGAAAAGAAGATCTTTACCTTTGTGACAACATAAACGAAATTGCACATTATGCTAAGTGAAATAAGTCAGACACAGAAAGAAAAATACTGAGTGGCCTCACCTACATGTGGGATCTAAATAAGCTGAATAATCAGAAGCAGAGAGTAGGATAGTGGGGAGGTGGGGGAAATGGAGAGATATTAGTTAGAGGGTACAAAGTTGCATTTAGTTATGTAGGATAAAGAAATCTAGGGATCTAATATATAGCATGATGCTTATAGTAATAATATGTACTGAATTCTGGATTGAATATATAAGAGTAGATTTCAAGTCCTTTCAACACACACAAAGGTAACTATGTGAGGAAATAATATGTTAATTAGCTTGACTGTACTAATCATTTCACTATATATGTATATGAAATCATCATGTTGTACATCTTAAATATGTGTTTTTTATTTTTAATAAAAAATGAATAAATGATGTATCATGATTTCCTTTTCAAATGTATGTTGTAAATTCTTACTTAAACTGAAACCTACTTTATTATTTTAGTAAAATAAAATTCATTACCACAAATGACCTTTACACGATTCTGACCAACTGGCATGGAGGAGTCATCGGTATGCAGCATCTGTCACTGCTGAGTTTCCATCATCTGTGAAGCATAGAAAACAGCTGAGTTATATTATGTATTTGAAAGTGTAATTTTAGTTCAGTGTATTTTGTATTACACAAAATTGAAGTACAAAAAAGAAAGGAATAATGACAGAATCATGAGGTTTTCAACACAGGAAGGAAATTGGAAATACTCCAATTAGCAATAATTGCAGAATCAGCACTTACTATCACTTGAAATAAATGCCTCTTTAAAGAAACTACAAGTTAAATATTTCTCATACAAATATAGAAAGCAACACTGTCTCAAAGGAAATAAAATAGAAACATACTGATAGGCAGCTTAAGTAATTGCTGTGTTCAAGTTCTCTTGTCTATTTTTACATTTAAAAAATATGCCCTACTTTTTTATTCCTATCTACAAAAATAGAAAAATATCTATTTTTTGCATTCTGCATCAAAGCTTTGCTCACCTACTTTGAAGATAGTAAAAGATACTTAATGTCTCATAATATTGGGGTAAAAATAGAATAAATCCACATTAAATCAATAATAATTTTAACATAATGTATCTGTGCTACTATACTCTACCAATTTTTTTTAAGTAAAAGAGGAAAATGTTTGTGGTTTAACATTTTGACTTTTAGAAGGGTGCAAAAATAAGTTTTAAACAGTACTCTATTAGCTGTTGGTATTTTATTTCTTATTATGTTTTGTTAAATAAATTCATCAAATATATATATGAAAGGTCAGTTTTTTCTTTTTAATTTTATTTTGAAATAATTATAGATTCATAAGAAGTTACAAAAATACATACAAAGATTAGATGTTAATGAAAATGGCCTAGTAGGGAACTGCAAAAGTCTCTCACCAATAAAAATAGTGAATTAACTGACAAAACAGCCAGAATTAACTTTTTTGGAATTCTGAATACTACTCAAAAGCTTACAGCAGCCAAGTGAATGCTCAGTCGAGGAGAAGCATAGCTGAATCACAGTGAGATATAGCTCTGGAGCATCTCAACCTTCCTTGAGCCTGTCCCCTCACCCCCAGTTGGGTGATGGTCTCAAAGACAGCAGCCTGCATTTCCTGTCCAAGTTTTTAATGCCAGGTAGAATAGAGTGGCCCTTAATTTCAAAGAATCGTTGCTCATTTTGACTTGTCTGGTGGCTCCTTGAATGCCTGGCCCAAAGGGCATGTCTCTATTTTGTCTGACCTAGAACTCTCCCAGGGCTGAGGAGCCTGCCCTGTAGCATTTGTCAGAATTTGTCAGATCCAGTAGTTGCTGCTGCTTGGGCAAAGGATAACAGCTGGAACAAGCGATAGACTAATCAGAAAGTTGAACACAGAATTACCCAGCATTTCCACTTTAGCATTTCTAAGAGATTTGAAAACATATGTTAAACAAAATAAATACTTGTACATGCATATTTATGCATATTTATACCAGCTTTATTAATAATAGTGAAATAGTGGAAATAATCCAAATGTTCATTATCTGATTGGATAAACAAAAGTGGTATATTCATACAATGAAATATTATTTGGTCATAAAAAACAGAATGAAGCACTGATACCTGCTCTAGCATGGATGGATCTTGAAAACTTTACACTAAGTGAAAGACCCAAACATGAAAAGCCACCAATGATATGATTGCACTTAGACGAAATATCTAGAATAGACAACTCCATAAAGACAAAAAGAAGATGAATCACTAGAAGTGGGGGAGGGGGAAATGGGCTTAAGACTCATACAATCTTAACAGGCATAAGATTTCCTCTAAGGGTAACAAAAGTATTCTGAAGTTAGATAATAGCGATGGTTGCCCAACTCTGTGAATATACTAAGAGTAACTGAACTGTACACTTTAAAATGGTTTAGAGTGAACTTTCTGTCATTTGAATTTTATCACATACACATACTCACATATACACACACAAACATACCCACACACACAAGTGGCTCTGGGTCATGAGTGGAGCCATAGGTTGTTCAGGCCATGAGTTCCCTGCTGTGTTCCAGGGTAGTAGGGACGCTAGGATTCCCTAGATCTTCCCCTAAATCTTTACTAATATGCAAAGCCCCTACCCCATAACTTGTCATTTTTTGCTTTTATTACAGTGTGTGATTTCGTATGATTAATGTGATTATTTTATCTGTTTTTATCTACTACATAGAAATCTGATTCAAGCTGTGGACACTGAATTCACATGTCAGATTCTCAATAAGTACTCACCAAATAAATGAATATACAATAGGAGGGGGGAAATGCACAGAGATCCTGTGTACCCTTCATCCAGTTTCCCCCAATAGTAACATCTTCTGTAACTGTAGTACAATGTCAAAATGAAAAAATGGATCTTGATTAAATTCATATATCTTACACATATTTCACTATTCTTACAGGCCCTTATATTGTGCATAGATAGCTCTATGCAATTTTAATATATGTGTTGATTTCTGCAAGTACTACAACTATGATAGTGGACTATTATCCCTTTGTAGCCACATCAAACTCCAATCTCTATCATCTGGCACCAGTCTGTTCTCCACCTCTAAATGTTTTTCTCATTTCAAGAATGTTGTAGAAATGGGATCAAATAATATGTAGTCTTTGTGATTGGTCTTTTTTCATTCAGCACAATTTCCTTGAGATCCATCCAAGTTGCTATATCAATAGCCAATGATTCCTTCATATTGTTATGTAGTATTCCATGGCATAGATATACCACCATTTATTTAACCATTTTTGCATCAAAGTACTTCCATTTTTTCCAGTTTGGGGCTATGAATAAACCTTCTATATAAACATTCATAAACAGGTTTTTGAGTGAACATAAGTTTTCATTTCTCTGGGATAAACACCCAAGGAAGTTCAGGTTTGGGTGGACTTTATTCCATGATATTGAAGGCCAATAGAATGCTAAAGTGAAATGTCACTTGAACAAAAACATTTGCATTTTAGTAGGAAGATAGACAAAAACAGGTAAACAAATATGTTTTAAATATAACTAGATGATGATAAATGCTGTGAAACCTGGGCACCGGTGAGGGACACAGGAGTGCTGAGAAACTCTGTGTCCTTGGTTAGCTGACTCTCCTGGCATAATTCTGGCCAGGACGTTCCTAAAACTCTTTGACAGGACAATTATTACTTGGCATATATTTCCTTATTTCCTCGGGGGAAGCAGGCTTTGGGAAAGGAGCTACTTGCAGGTATCTCAAACTGTACACAAAATTCCTTTTGATGATTATTAACAAGATTATATGCACAGCTGCAGGGCTGAACAAAAGTCTTTTTCATCTTCTTGTTTTTTGATTTTTTCTTTTGTCTTTGGCCTAAAGGTTAAAGCAGCAAAGGAGACAAATACAGCACAGAGGCAAAAATGTCAAGCTTTTTCTGCTACACTAATAAGCATTTGTTAAACTCAACACGGCTGAAGGGGGAAAGGAAACAGAACAAAAACCCGTTTAAGCTCTATGTTGTATCTTCCTCAAGTGAGAATGTTTTCCTTTGGTTGTATTTGTTTTGACTAATAAAAGTCAATCAGCTGAAGCTTCTTGGGGCATGTATCTGGTCAGAAAATTAGCAGCTTCAGAAGTTGAAAAGTTTAGGCTCATGTGGCTAAATAACTATGTGGTCAGGGAAGCTTGTAACAGAAACAGGTGTTTAAACTGTAAACTGTAAAAGAGTTAGAGATAGCTAGGAAAAGCAAGAAAGTTGTTAACTGGGACTATGATATGGTCTCCTTTTGAATTTCACTCTTAGCCTACAAAAAATATGTTCCACCAATCAGGAAGGAGTAACACTGGGAATAGAATTTTAAACCTTCTTTCCATCTTGCTAGTTACCTCTTACAATGAGAAGCAAAGCAATTTATTTAATTTGTGGGATTAGAATACTCAGTCTGGCCTCTTCCTTGCTGCTTTTTTGGATTGGCATGTCCTTAGAAAGCACACAATCTCTTCTCTTCCACAAAATAAATTTACCAAAGCAGGTTCTGTGCTGCTGTTATGGGAGTGTACCTGACTTTCAAGCTAAAGTTATTCAAAATCCTTTTAGGACACCAATTTTATCATTAATAAAACATCTATTTAAAAAAATTTCTGTGTACCTGAATACTGTGTGTGCTTCTTAGTTGGTTCAGAACTAAAGGGAAGGGAGAAGAATGTAATTAACTGTCATACACAAATCCCAACAGTAATCAAGGTGCCTTACCTAAATTTACACTTACGTAGATCTATACTCTGTCATAGCTGATAAACTAAACCTAAAAGTTTTAAATATGCATGGTATCACTTTATTAGCTTTGAGTTTAACAAAAAGATGTGCTTAAATGATACAAACAACACTAGTTTTTGCAAGAGACATTTTTCACCTTGGGGATAATGGGTTGTGATCTGGGGTCGTGGGTTGATTTGTTCTATTTCTGAAGCCAGGTGCAATATGATGAAATTAAAATCATTATAACTGGTTCCACTGTACTCAAAGAATCAGAACTTGACAATAGTTCTAAGTTTCTCATGAGGTAACGTTATAGCTGTCATCTTCAAGATGGCAAGTTTTACATACCCCTGAAGACAGGCATAGCGTATATGAAATTATTGTGTAAGTCAAGAGTTAGGAAAGCTTTCTACATGTTATTTCAGGATATCTCCCTGCCAGTACAAAGTTGAACTGAAGGTTCATCTAGTGATTTGAATGGAAATTAATGTTTTGAGCTTTGCTTTGGAAGTTCTTTCTGGAGTAGACAAATCTCATTGTTAAGATTTTCTTGTGTTCGAATAGAATGGAACAGAGGTAGAATAAATCTCTCAAACCACAGCTCTTTAATATTCTAGGAGTCCTTATTAACAGTTAAGACTCTTAAAAGAATCAAGCATCTAAGGCTGTGCTTCTTGTGTCTTGGTGTGAAAATGAAACACTTTGAATTTGAGTTATAAGGGTACTTAAAATTCTTATTTTAAGTATAAGTATATTTTAAGTATAAGTGACTTTATGTCCTTCCTATTTAGCCTAATCTTCAGTATATCCAGCACTGGTAAATACACTTACTTTTGGGAAACATATACCTTAATTGAAGATTTTCCCCATCTCATAAATATTTCTGAGCACCAATTCTATTTCATATATTCTGGTAGGCACTGTGCATATGGGAATAAAATAGGCATGGTCCTGACCCTAATGGAGCTTACAGAATTAGAAGACACCCATTAAACAAACATACACTGGAAAACATATCATACAAATTTTGACAAATGCATTAAATGAGAAGAAAACATTTTATGCAAGTAAATACAGAGGACATCTAGTTTATATTGGGGGTCAGAGAAGTCTCAGTGAGACTCAGTGAGGAAGTACCTCTTAAGATGATGGTTGAAAGAGGCAATCAAGTCAACCCCATAGCCAGGGAAAGGAATATCATTTCAAGCAGAGCAAACCACACGTGAGTGTGAGGCCCTGAGGTGAGAAATAGTTTGGCCAAGTGTGGTTCAGAGAACACAAATGGTGTAAAAAGAAGTTAGAGAGGCCAGGAGGCTTGTTAAGGATTTTGTGTTTTAGTCTAAGATCACTCAGACTTGTTTTAAGAATGAAAGAGGAAGGTGGAGCCAACATGGTGGCATGAGGAGGACAGTGGGAATCTCCTCCCAAAAACATATATATTTTTGAAAATACAACAAAAACAACTAATCCTAAAAGAGAGACCAGAAGATACAGGACAACAGCCAGACTACATTCACACGTGCGAGAGCCCAGCACCTGGTGAAAGGGGTAAGATACAAGCCCCGGCCCGGTAGGACCCGAGCACACCTCCCCCCAGCTCCTGGCGGGAGGAGAGGAGTCAGAGTGGGGAGTGAGAGGGAGCCCAGGACTGCTAAACACCCAGCCCCAACCATCTGCACCACAGCGCAGCCACACTGCATGCGTGGAGTGCTGGAAACTAGGGAAACAGGGCAGCAAGACCTCTGAGCGGGTCCCAAAGCCAATGCCCCTGTGACAAAGAAAAGCGAGTGCTTTTTGAAACTCTTAAAGGGACAGGAACACAACAGCTGGACGGAAACAACACAGGTCACAGTCCAGTAGATGAAAATTACAGGGAAAACCAGGCACACTAACCCTCTGGGCAACAGCTCTGAGACCCCTCACAGAGGTAAACAGCCAAACAGCCCCCCGTCCATTACAACCTCTGGGCAAGGCGAAGGCAGAGAAGCAGCCAAAGGCTGGGCACACCCTCAGAAAGGGAAGGGAGCTTCCTCCATATCGGCCGGGCAAGACACAAAGACTGAGTTTACACGCAATTACCCAACACAAGCCAGTAGGGGTCGCAGTTGTCCCAGTAAAGAAAGGCCAACAGCAAGTGGAAAAGTTACCCCCCCACACACATGACAGTCAATAGCACCTATCAACATGAAAACGCAAAAAAATATGATCCAGACAAGACTAACCCAGACGGCTTTGGCATCTGATACATCTTCCCCTAGAAGGAACCTGGGATATAGATTTAACCAGTCTTCCTGAAAAAGAATTGAAAACAAAAGTCATAATCATGCTGAGGGACTTACAGAGAAATATGCAAGAAATAAGGAGGGAGAATACAGAAATAAAACAAGCTCCGGAAGGACTTCAAAACAGAATGGATGAGATGCAAGAGACTATTAATGGACTAAAAAACAGAGGAAAGGAACATAGAGAAGCTGATGCAGAGAGAGATAAAAGGATCCCCAGGAATGAAAGAATTCTAAAAGAGCTGAGGGACCAACCGAAACGGAACAATGTCTGCATTATAGGGGTACCAGTAGAAGAAGAGAGAGAAAAAGGGATAGAAAGAGTCTTTGAAGAAATAATTGCTGAAAACTTCCCCAAACTACGGGAGGAAATGGCCTCTCAGACCACAGAGGTAAACACAACTCCCATGACAAGGGATACAAGGAGGGCAACACCAAGACACATAATAATTAAAGTGGCAAAGATCAAAGACAAGGACAAAGTATTAAAGGTAGTCAGAGAGAAAAAAAAGGTCACCTACAATGGAAAACCCATCAGGCTTTCATCAGACTTCTCAACAGAAACCCTACAGGCCAGAAGAGAATGGCATGATATACTTAATGCAATGAAACAGAAGGGCCTTGAACCAAGACTACTGTATCCAGCACGATTATCATTTAAATATGAAGGAGGGATTAAACAATTCCCAGACAAGCAAAAGTTGGGGGAATTTGCCTCCTACAAACCACCTCTAGAGGGCATCTTACAGGGACTGCTCTAGATGGGAGCACTCCTAAAAAGAGCACAGAACAAAACACCCAACATATGAAGAAGGGAGGAGGAGGAATAAGAAGGGAGAGAAATAAACAATCACCAGACCGTGTTTATAATAGCTCAATAAGCGAGTTAAGTTAGACAGTAAGATAGTAATGAAGCTAACCCTGAACCTAAGGTAACCACAAACTTAAAGCCTGCAATGGCAGTAAGTACATACCTTTCAATAATCACCCTAAATGTAAATGGACTGAATGCACCAATCAAAAGACACAGAGTAATAGAATGGATAAAAAAGCAAGATCTATCCATATGCTGCTTACAAGAGACTCACCTCAAACCCAAAGACATGCACAGACTTAAAGTCAAAGGATTGAAAAAGATATTTCATGTAAACAACAGAGAGAAAAAAGCAGGTGTTATAATACCAGTATCAGACAAAACAGACTTCAAAATAAAGAAAGTCACAAAAGATAAAGAAGGACATTACATAATGATAAAGGGCTCAGTCCAACAAGAGGATATAACCATTATAAACTTATATGCACCCAATACAGGAGCACCAACATATGTGAAACAAATACTAACAGAACTAAAGGAGGAAATAAAATGCAATGCATTCATTCTGGGAGACTGCAACACACCACTCACTCCAAAGGGCAGATCCACCAGACAGAAAATAAATAAGGACACGGAGGCACTGAACAACACACTAGAACAGATGGATCTAATAGACATCTACAAAACTCTACATCCAAAAGCAACAGGATACACATTCTTCTCAAGTGCTCATGGAACATTCTCCAGAATAGACCCATACTAGATCACAAAAAGAGCCTTAGTAAATTCCAAAAGATTGAAATCCTACCAACCAACTTTTCAGACCACAAAGGCACAAAACTAGAAATAAACTGTACAAACAAAGCAAAAAGGTTCATAAACACATGGAGGCTTAAGAACACGCTCCTAAATAATCAATGGATCAATGACCAAATCAAAATGGAGATCCAGCAATAAATGGAAACAAACGACAACAACAACACAAAGCCCCAACTACTGTGGGATACAGCAAAAGCAGTCTTAAGAGGAAAGTATATAACAATCCAGGCATATTTAAAGAAGGAAGAACAATCCCAAATGAATGGTCTAATGTCACAATTATCGAAATTGGAAAAAGAAGAACAAATAAGGCCCAAGGTCAGCAGAAGGAGGGACATAATAAAGATCAGAGAAGAAATAAATAAAATTGAGAAGAATAAAACAATAGCAAAAATCCATGAAACCAAGAGCTGGTTCTTTGAGAAAACAAACAAAATAGATAAGCCTCTAGCCAGACTTATTAAGAGGAAAAGAGTCAACAGAATCAGAAACGAGAAAGGAAAAATCACGACGGATGCCACAGAAATACAAAGAATTATTAGAGAGTACTATGAAAACCTATATGCTAACAAGCTGGGAAACCTAGGAGAAATGGACAACTTCCTAGAAAAATACAACATTCCAAAACTGACCCAAAAAGAAACAGAAAATCTAAACAGACCAATTACCAGCAACGAAATTGAAGTGGTAATCATAAAACTACCAAAGAACAAAACCCCCGGGCCAGATGGATTCACCTTGGAATTTTGTCAGACATACAGGGAAGACATAATACCCATTCTCCTTAAAGTTTTCCAAATAATAGAAGAGGAGGGAATACTCCCAAACTCATTCTATGAAGACAACATCACCTTAATACCAAAATGAGGAAAAGACTCCACCAAAAAAGAAAACTACAGACCAATATCCCTGATGAACATAGATGCAAAAATACTCAACAAAATATTAGTAAACAGAATTCAAAAATACATCAAAAGGATCGTACACCATGACCAAATGGAATTCATCCCAGGAATGCAAGGATGGTACAACATTCGAAAATCCAACAACATATCCACCACATCAACAAAAAGAAAGACAAAAACCACATGATCATATACATAGATGCTGAAAAAGCATTTGACAAAATTCAACATCCATTCATGATAAAAACTCTCAGCAAAATGGTAATACAGGGCAAGTTCCTCAAAATAATAAAGGCCATTTATGATAAACCCACTGCCAAGATTATACTGAACAGCTAGAAGCTGAAAGTTTTTCCTCTGAGATCGGGAACTAGACAGGGATTCCCACTCTCCCCACTGTTATTTAACATACTACTGGAGGTCCTAGCCATGGCAATCAGACAAAACAAAGAAATACAAGGAATCCAGATTGGTAAAGAAGTTAAACTGTCACTATTTGCAGATGACATGATATTGTACATAAAAATCCCTAAAGACTCCACTCCAAAACTACTAGAACTGATATCAGAATACAGCAAAGTTGCAGGATACAAAATTAACATGCAGAAATCTGTGGCTCTCCTATACACTAACAATGAACCAACAGAAAGAGAAATCAGGAAAACAACTCCATTCACAATTGCATCAAAAAGAATAAAATACCTAGGAATAAACCTAACCAAAGAAGTGAAAGACTTATACTCTGAAAACTACAAGTCACTCTTAAGAGAAATTAAAGGAGACACTAACAAACGGAAACTCATCCCATGCTCGTGGCTAGGAAGAATCAATATCATCAAAATGGCCATCCTGCCCAAAACAATATACAGATTTGATGCAATCCCTATCAAATTACTAGCAACATTTTTCAATGAGCTGGAACAAATAATTCAAAACTTCATATGGAAACGCCAAAGACCCCGAATAGCCAAAGCAATCCTGAGAAAGAAGAATAAAGTATGGGAGATCTCACTCCCCAACTTCAAGCTCTACTATTAAGCCACAGTAATCAAGACAATTTGGTACTGGCACAAGAACAAAGCCACAGACCCGTGGAACAGACTAGAAACTCCAGACATTAACCCAAACATATATGGTCAATTAATATTTGATAAAGGAGCTATGGACATACAATGGCGAAATGACAGTCTCTTCAACAGATGGTGATGGCAAAACTGGACAGCTACATGTAGCAGAATGAAACTGGACCATTTTCTAACCCCATATACAAAAGTAAATTCAAAATGGATCAAAGACCGGAATGTAATTCATGAAACCATTAAATTCTTGGAAAAAAACATAGGCAAAAACCTCGTAGACATAAACATGAATGAGCTCTTCTTGAACATATCTCCCCAGGCAAGGAAATGAACAGCAAAAATGAACAAGTGGGACTATATTAAGCTGAAAAGCTTCTGTACAGCAATAGACACCATCAATGGAACAAAAAGGAACCCTACAGTATGGGAGAATATATTTGAAAATGACAGATCCGATAAAGGCTTGATGTCCAAAATATATAAAGAGCTCACACACCTCAACAAACAAAAAAACAAATAACCCAATTAAAAAATGGGCAGAGGAACTGAACAGACAGTTCTCCAAAAAAGATATACAGATGGTCAACAGACACATGAAAAGATGCTCCACATCGCTGATTATCAGAGAAATGCAAATTAAAACTACAATGAGGTATCACCTCACACCTGTAAGGATGGCTGCCATCCAAAAGACAAACAACAACAAATGTTGGCAAGGCTGTAGAGAAACGGGAACCCTCCTACACTGCTGGTGGGAATGTAAATTAGTTCAACCATTGTGGAAAGCAGTATGGAGGATCATCAAAATGCTCAAAACAGACTTACCATTTGACCCAGGAATTCCACTTTTAGGAATTTACCCTAAGAACACAGCACTCCAGATTGAAAAAGACAGATGCACCCCTATGTTTATCGCAGCACAATTTACAAGAGCCAAGAAATGGAAGCAACCTAAGTGTCCATCAGTAGATGAATGGATAAAGAAGATGTGGTACATATACACAATGGAATACTACTCAGCCATAAGAAGAGGGCAAATCCTACCATTTGCAGCAACATGGATGGAGCTGGAGGGTATTATGTTCAGTGAAATAAGCCAAGCGGAGAAAGAGAAATACCAAATGATTTCACTCATCTGTGGAGTATAAGAACAAAGGAAAAACTGAAGGAACAAAACAGCAGCGGAATCACAGATCCCAAGAATGGACTAACAGGTACCAAAGAGAAAGGGACTGTGGAGGATGGGTGGGTAGGGAGGGATAAGGGGGATTAAGAAGAAGGGAGGTATTAATATTAGCATGCACAATGGGGGGTTGGGAGAAAGGGGAGGGCTGTACAACACAGAGAAGACAAGTAGTGATTCTACAACATTACGCTATGCTAATGGACAGTGACTGTAATGGGGTTTATGGGGGGACCTGGTATAGGGGGGAGCCTAGTAAACATAATATTCTTCATGTAATTGTAGATTAATGATAACAAAAAAAAACAAAGAAAGAAAGAAAAGGGGGATTACTCCCTGATAGGATAAAACTAACTGTAAATCAACAATTAATGCATGCTTTAAATATCCTTAATTTTGATCACTTAAAGGGTGTCAGATGAATGGCTATGAAGGTACATTTTTCTGATAATATTCCTTTCTCTTAAAAAGAAAAGGCCGTTCGTGTGTGTTGACCTCCAATGAGTTCTATACAATAGTATAAAGGGCATATCAAAGTGTGGGCAAAGGGTCTGTTTGTGTTTATACAGAGGATCAAAGCCTAATTTGGCTACCCAGAAAATGAACTAAGATATGATAGGAAGAAGAACTTCCAACATCAGCACTCTCTGGAAGACTCATACCAGAAGATGATCATCAAAAAACCTCAACAAAGATCCAGGTGCTGCTACAGTTTTAGCTGCATTCATCCCACCGGTTCCTGGACTTGCCATGGGAATGAAGAAGGAGATATCTAAGCTGGCCTGTGCATACAGTAAAACAACAAATTTGACTGGATCTATACTGTTGGAACTCAACCAAGAATTAGGAGAAGTTCAAGTTGTAGCGCTCCAAAATCTTACGACTACAGACTATCTACTGTTCAAAGAACATATGGGATGTGAACAGTTTCCAGGAATGGGTTGTTTTAATTTGTCTGATTTCTCTTAGACTGTTCAAGTTCAGTTGGACAATATCCATCATATCATAGACAAATTTTCACAAATGTTTAGGGTGCCTAACTGGTTTTCTTGGTTTCACTGGAGATGGCTGGTAATTATACATCTGCCTTGGTTATGTAACTGTATTCCTATTATGTTAATGTGTGTGCGCAATTTAATTAGTAGTGTAAAACCTATACATGCTTAAGTTACTCTACAGGAAGATATGTCAAAGAAATAATCAATCTTCCCGTGTTTTCTTCCACCTGCTACTTCTATAGCTTTTCTTCTTCCTTCCTAATTACAACCCTTAAATAGAATTCATGCCTCATATCGCATTTACCGAGTATCATAATTCTTCCAAGTGGTAAAGATACCTCAAGACAAATGCTGGGCATAAAAGCCACAGGGCATAAATCTGCAAAGAAGTAAAAAGCTAACCTTTTCAAACAATATTGCTTCCCTCTCACTTACCAACTTTACATTTCCTTGTATGGACCCGGAAGATGACTGGTTAGCCAGAGACGGGTAAGATTCCTCAAGGGAGGAACAACCTAAGATAGGCACAGTCGCAGGGGGGCCATCAGGTGAGATATTGGGGATCAACAGAGGTGAGGCTTAGAACCTCATCCCCCTTTTTTGAGAGAAATCTCCTGCATCTGTTGATGTTTTATTGTCCTTGTCTAGCTTGGATTAACACTTAGTGTACAGGCACACACCTGATCATCTACATTTGCTCTCTTATAGCACTAAATTATGTTTTCTACCTTTATCTTGCATCTACCTGCCACCTCAGCATTTTATTTAAAAAAAATAGTAATAATAATAATAAGGGAGAAATGTGGGTCTCACATATAAATTAAGTATAAAAATCAAATGAATATTCATATTTGACCTGATTGTTTATAGTTCATAATGCGTCAAAACTGAAAGTTTCTGTGATGACTGCCCTTGTACTGTTCACCATGTAAGAACTTATTCACTATGTAAGAATTTGTTCACCATGTAAGAACTTGTTCATTATGCTTCAGAAGATTGGATACTGATGAAAATTTAAAAAAAAAACAAAGAAAATTATTCAGGGGTGACATATGTGGCCCTCAGAGCTTAAAACACTATCTGGCCAATTGCATAAATATTTGTCAACCTCTTGTCTAAAGGGTGCCAGTTTAATTGGAATATTTAGTCCATTCCCATTTAATGTAATTATTGGTACATTTAGATTTAAATCAGCCATATTACCATTTGTTTTCTGCTTGTTGTCTGTAATCTTTGTTCCCCATCATTTACTTTCATAGTTCTTCTAGGTTAATCAGGTATTTTTAAATTCTATTTCCCCTCTCTATTTGCTTTTAGTATTTAGTGGTTACCTAAAGATTACATCATGTATCCTTAAATAAATAGAGTTTGCTCTAAAAAAAAAAAAAAGAAAAAAAGAGAAAGAGGAGCAGAGACGGGAGTGGGGAGGATGCAGAAACAGCGACGTAAACTTTAAGATGAATTGAGTTTAGCAGGCTCTCTCCTTCCTGTCACTTGCTAGCCTGTGATGATATCACAAGCTGCCTAATGAAGAAAGATCAGGAAAATTGTTCTGGTTTCTCATGCTCAGGGAACAATTCTTCTACAGTTTTCTTCAGATAAAAAACCATCAATATCCTCCTTTCCCAGTTCTAAAGGTATTACAAAATGAGGGTATTTCTTCCTAAGAGTTTTATCAGATCAAAGATACACTAAATTCCAGTAGAGGGTTGAGTTGTTCTGAGTCAGAAGAGGTGTAAATGCCTCCCAAAGCAAGGCAGTGGGAGGTGAGAGGTGAGTCTGCCTTCTCTCACATCAGGGTGTGGGGGGCCGAGGGGGAACTGGGAACACCAGTTCCAAGTGTATTAAATTTTCTCTGGAAAAATACATAGTCTATTCTCATTAAGGAATGTAAATTTATCTTATTAATTTGATTTTTGACCTCACTTGAAAAATACTAGCCTTGGCATTATTGCGTTGAGAAGCATTTGCTTCCTTCCCACATCTTCTTTCAAGATAAGAGGCTGCTACATTAACTGAGAATTTGTCATGTGGGAAATCACCTGGATGCAGTGGTACCATTCAAGTGCACTGACCAAAAGGTCATCCCAGAGGTCACAGAACAAACATGCTTTCAGACTAAATTAAAATGACCAAATACTATGGCTTATTAAATTAAAACACTGAGCAGAAAGCAAGAAGAACAGAATGGGGTAAGTTAACTCCCTCAGAGGGATGCAAGCAGGGTAAAGGGCTTTCCCGGTCCTGCTTCCTCTTGCGCTGCGTCAGCCCTCCCAGCTGACGGTTTGGTGATAAGGACCAGAGCTGAGAGGTCAGGAAAAGGGAGCTTCTCAGAGGAAAATGTCTTGTGCTAATGACACACACACTTTCTCTACCAGAGCATTACAGGGGGGCTGAACCTGATGCAAGAGTGCCTGCCACTTGGCTTGTTGAGCAGCCTTTTCATTTCTAGGACAGAGCATGTATGCAGGATCAGAATGGAACCATAATGAGTGTCAGCAGGTGGTGGCCGTTTCAGATGTGAAAAAGTTCTTGTCTCGAGGTGGCATGATCATATGCGTGTCTTTCCTCCGTTTTTCTTTAAGGAGCATATTTTTGTTCCGTTACATTTTCTGCTCATTCTATCTCTGGCATATCTTACATATGACTAACTTACTATCTATAGTTACCAAATCATTTGAAATTCAGCCTATGTCTCCCCAAGTTATTTCTTATTCATTACATATACTAAACCTATCCACTAAGTTGTACTTATATTTCGTATACTTATTATGATATTTTATTACTAGCATATTACTATCTGTGCTTAACATTTATGAATTCCATCCATCCTGTTTGTTTTCTTGTCTTCTAGAGTGGAATTCAGTAGTTATAACAGTATGAAAAGTGTCCATTACGGAATGCCATTAGTTGAGCCATCTAATTTGATTAGTGTCATATATCACAAAATCTAGTCTACTTTCCAATATTTCCCCTGATAAAAAGGAGAATTTGCATGTTTTAATGACATTAAGAAAAACCTGGGGTAGTTCAGATGAGATATGATGGTGTCTCAGTCCAGACTGAAAGTAGGGATGTCGAGAAATGGATGAAATTGAAGGGGAATCAGCAGATCTAGGTGACCAAATGTAAGCAGAGTTTGCAGGAGAGATGGATATCAAGGATAACTTCCGAGTTTCCTTATATATATATATACATCACTTACTAAGAACATGTGGGAAAAATGGAAGAGAAGTAAATTGAGGAGTGGAGGCTGGGGAGTAATGAATGCAAATTCAATTTTGGAATCATGCTCAAAGGGAGATGTCCAGTTGGTGATTAGTTAAATATTAATGTGAAACATGGAAGACAAATCTGTCAAGCATATACAATGAGAATGTCTCAACATAAAGATGATAATTAAATATTATTTAATTGAATGATATCATTTATGAAAAGAATGTAAATTGAAAGAGAGACTCAATGAGAATCAATATTATAAGCATCTATATGAAGTCATGTTTTTAATTATGTCAACATAGCTAAGCTTGGATGAGGTTTCTTAGAATTTCCTTCCCTGTAAAGCTCCAGGTTAGCTTCAGTCACAAGATATATTTCTCATGAAATTATGAAGATGGAAATGAAGCAGCAGCTATGTTCTTCTTGAGCACAGAAGGTCAGTGAAGGACAAGAACGACTTTGCAACTCAGGTATGTTGTGATTCACCTGCTTAACTTGGGAAAACATCCAGCCCACAACTCCTCTGGGTCTAGCCAGCTTTTCACCTTCAGCTTTTGCAACTCTTATGTAAGAGGAATATTTAGCTCCAGGTGTGAGTGTAGCATTAGCTTCACTTCCACCTCTGAGGCTAGAGGCTTGGAAACAGTGAGAGACTGATGACCGTTATATTGGGTTCCATCTAATCCCACAGGTTTCAGCTTGTCTTGCTTCCTTTACTTCAAACCCATCTTCAATCACGTGTTCAGCCTCCAGCCATAGACACAGAAGCATCAGCTTCACTCAGGCCATTTAATCAGCTTCCAAGTGGTTCTCCTTCTCTGACTGAAGCATGAATAACAGGTACAAACAACCTGAGTGTGTGTGTGTGTGTGTGTGTGTGTGTGTGTGTGTGTGTGTGTGTGTGTATGCGTGTGCATGTGTGTGGTAATATTACTGTAGCACTAGGAAAAGAAGAGCAGAAACTGACAAACTAGGGACAGTGCAGGGTACTGTTACAGCATTACACTGTCATTTACAAGTTTCAAATTCACCCTTCCATACTCTCTTCTCTGATTTGGGGACTAGAATTCGGCAAACTGTATTTTTCTCCAGTCAGCTAGCCCCCTGCTAGGTTCTGCCAACAGGAAGGAGATAAGAAAACAAAGGCAAGACAGGGACGTACTCACTTCTCGATTCCTATCAGCATTGGGCGAGCAATGATCCTTTGCTCTAGACGCGGGGGTGGGTTTCTGACCTGGGCTTTTCTCAGCACCATGAAGCCAGCCTCAGCATAGCCTGGGGAGAATCACGGCAGCTGGGGGAGCCCTTTCTTCAGAAGACCAGAACCTCCAGGGACTCCCAAGACCAGGCTTTAAAATACCAACACCTGCTCGCCTGGGCCCCTTCCTCAGAGGCCTGAGTCCTAGTTTTGCAGGCTTCCCCTGCCAGCATTTAGGTTCTCATATCCTTAACTACTTGTTTTCGTGTCCCTTAGCCTAGGAATGAGTGGTTGATGCTTCCTACTGATACCACCTCAGGGTTTCCTCAATATTTCTTGTTTTTCTTTTTTAGTGTTTGAACACCAGTTAAGAAAACCTCTACATCAAGTTTCATCTCTTTTTCTATATAGAGTGGTATCTTTTTTCCTGCATGGACCCTGTCTAATAGATACTGCCTCTCAAGAACATGTAAAAACTGTTGGAGGAGTACCAGTATTTGGAGGAAAATTATAAAGGAAAATTTCCAGTAGAAGCTGGTATCTGGGCTGAATCTTCAATGAGAGAATTCTTGCTGAATGTCATGTGAAGCTCCTGGAATTAACACGAACATTCAAAATGAATATGTTTTCCTAATGTTTGTTTGTCTTGCCACTGTTGCTCTTATTTTGTTACTGTTGTTATTATTATGAGTAATAATCAGGGATTAAACAGCTAAAAGTGCCCCATCTTTTAGGGAATACAGAATGTGATCATTCTAGGGAAGTAAGATTAGTACACAGAAAGGTTTTTAGAGCTTATCGAGGTACATAGAGCATAATGTAGAAAATTACAAGTAGTTCAGTATAGCTGGGCTTCAAAACAGAGGAGCAGAAGTTAAAGGGCGTAAGGACAGAGTACGGTTTGTAGGCTTTGAGAGTGCTTGTGTTTTGTTCTGAGAAGGGTAGGGAGCTAGTTCACTGAGGGCTGACGTGCACTGCGGAGCAGCCTCTCCGGTGGTGGTCTAGTCGTGTATTGGGGAAGACACATGGGTTTAGGTTGACCAAGGATGAGTCTCTACACTGTTTCAGATGAGAGAGAAAGTTGGTTTCACCTGGACTGGTGGGAGTGGGTATGGGACGAACAGAATAGATTTGAAAGTTAGGAAGCAGTGTTGGTACTTTGGTGATTGATTTCCTGCAGAGATTAAAAGAAGAAGGAATTAACTTGCAAAGCTAGGTGCCTGGCAAGGCCAAGCGTGTGAATGGAAATGCCAGCAATCAACACAATGGCTCTGGAAAGAGGAGGAGAGATGGATGCACATGTTACAACAGAATATCACAGCAAGGGTTGCTTACACACAGCAGAGACTCGTTGCTCACAGTTCTGGGGGCTGGAAGTTTTGAGAGCAAGGTGCCAGCATGGCCAGGTGAGGGCCTCACAGACTTCTCCCTGGAGCCTCCTCACGTGGGGCAAGGGGCCACGCATCTCTCTGGATCCTCTTTCATAGGGCAGTGATCCCATTAATGAGGGTCCCAGTCCCGTGACCTAAACCCAAACACTTCCCTAAGGCCTCACCTTCTGATACCTTCACATTGTGCCTTAGGGTTTCACAATATGAATGTTGAGGGGACGCTGACATTCAGATGACAGCAATCTGTTTTAGGAATCTAAGGTTAAATTATATATATATGATTTAATAAAGTAGGCTTAATAAAATAGAAAAAAAAATCCTCAGCTAACAAAATCAAAGTTTTGTAGTGAATAAAAAAGTTTGAATAGCAAAGTCATTTGAAAAATATATTACATATTCTATCTCTATAGTTCTACAGTGTAATGTTTTCTAGATGGGTCCATTCATCTAGTCAAAAATTGAGTGTCTGTTCTGTGCCAGGCACTGTTGTAAGCTCTGTGAATACCATAACAAAACAAAGCCACAGCCCTCATAGAGCTTATATTCTCATGGGATGAGATGCACATATAAATAGTAAACAAATAATTATGTAGTGTGTCATAAGGTGAATCGTGCTTGGAAAAAAATAATTAAGCAGGGTGAAGATGCAGGGAGTCTCAGCAGCTGGGCAGCGCACGCTGTTTTATTTAGAGTGGGGCAGGAAAGCCTCATAGATAAGGTGCTAATTCAGTGGAGGCCCAAAGAAGGGCAGTAGCAAATCATGTAGACTTAAGGATGAGAGAAGGACTGCTCCAGGCAGTGTGGTCAGCAAATTGTAATGTGAGAGTGTGCTTGTCAGGTAAGAGTAGCAGCCCTGGTAGAGCCTGAAGCCAGAGAGGTAGCCCAGGAGGCAAGTTCCTATATATTTAAGGCAACTCTGTGTGGAACCTGTGGGCAAGAGGCACCAACTCTACTTACCATGCAGAAGGGATTAAGGTGGGGGATGAAATGGTAAAGGGGATAAAGAGGCACAAAATCTCAATAATAATGTGAATTAGTCATGGGGATGAGAGTACAGCATAGAAAGTATGGTCAATGATTCTGTACCATCTTCCTAGGTTGACAGATAGTAACTACACGAGTTGGGGTGAGGATTTAATAATGTGGGTAACTGTTGAATCACTGTATTATACACTTGAGGCCAATATAATACTCTATATCAACTATACTTTGATAAAAATAAATAAAGATAAATAAATAAAAGAGGCACCAGCTAATTAACTTGTCATATACAGTGACCAGTAAACACAGAAAGGATACTTAACCCATTTTTAAAGAAAAGAAATAAAAATAAAGTAACTTTGTTTTTGGCCTGACAGATTAACAATATTGTTTTGTGTCATGTTGGTGAAAACATAGGAAAATGAACTATATCACATTCAGTTAACAGGGAGTGTACACTTGGACAATATTTCTCAAACAAAACCCCACATAGAAAATTTTAATTTTAATGCTTTTGACTCTGTCCTTTTAGTTCTGAGGTTATTCCAATAATATTATCAGACAGAAACCTAATACATATTTACAAAGAAATGTGTATTATAAAATACTTAAGAGAATGAACTTGGAAATTACTTACATTAGCAAAATACACTCTAATACACCCATTAGATAGAATGTTAGGCAGCTGTTAAATGTGGAAGAGACAAGCAGCTGAGACCCAGTGTCTCTTTTTCCTCCCTTTCCTAATAGAAGCCCCAGTTTGTTTAGCTGGGCAAGTGGAACCATGCAATAAATACTTCCTTTCTCAGCTTCCATTGCAGCTATGATTCGCTTAGTGACTAAGTCATGGGCAATGGCTCATAGAAAGGAACTGTGCTCTGAAAGGGAAGAGGCAGGTGCTGTTTTGCCTCCTCTCTCTTGCAGACTGGAGTGTTGCACTTTTAATCATAGTGAAGGCTGTAGCTCCAGCAGCCCTCTTAAACCAAAAAGTGACCTTTGAAATATAAGGCACTCACTGAAGAATGACAGAAAGGACAGCATGGGGTGAGGACACCACAGGGACACCCCCAGCCCTAGATGCCTTCCCCCAGACTTCTAAGCTTATGTGGTTTATATTACTGATGCTTCACATTGCTGTTATTCACTTTAATCCTGGACAATTGTTAAAAAAAAAATACAGGTCATAGGTGAGCCTACATGCTATGTTGCTAAAGATATCTGTGGGTCTGTATATGCGGGGCGGGGAGGAAGGAAGACTGCAAGGTGGAGGAGAGGGACACAGACCATCCCGCGGAAGACGTGATGTCATTTTAACTTTCGTCTTTATAACTTTCAATTCTAATAGGGTCTTTCTACATAATCTTAATGTGCTCAAGATTAAAACAAAAGTGTTTTTTAATACTTGTACTAATTGGCCTTCATCTACTGATTGAATTAAAATAATGAATAGACACATGTAGACATATATTGGGTAATTTTTTTTAACTTTACAACACTTGATAATTTTAAGTTATTACTAAGGAATAAATTCAGACTGGTCTTTATATATGTTTTTAGGTACCTTACAAGTGAATTCAGGGAAAAAACGTTTCAGATATTTCAGGGCTCATAAAAATACCACTCATAGTTCAATGAAAAACTATTAAAAACATCCTATGATAAAGTTAGAAATAAATCAAATGAGAATCCTATCTATACATGTAAATATGGGAGTTCTAAATTAAATATTGGCAATATTATTTCAAGTGGAGAGTAAATGAAATATCTCTATAACAAAGATTTCATCCCAAGAATATAATCATTGCTTAATATCAGGACACTTATTAATATATTCATGTAAGTAGTTCAAATAGAAAGATCATACTTTCTATTTCTTCTATTCTACATAAGGACCGAGGTAACATTTATCCCTGGAAGGCAGACAAAAACCATTTGAAAAACACCAATGTCAATATACATTTTATTATGAAAAAAGTCTAGCATAAATTAATAGGAAATATTATATTAAATGTGAAATCCTGGAGTTATTTTCATTAAAATAATGACTGAGAATGCCCACTATCACCGAATTTTCTATTTTACCTAGAGGTACATGATAAATATAAAACTTCATGAAGTTTTGTGATAAGAGCTGTGAATCATGCAAGGAGGAGACAAATTTCTTATTTTCCAATGATAAAATTTTATATGCAGAATTTTCAAAAGAAAAACTAAGTGAAAAATTCTCTAGATAAATGAATGTTCAGTAAGTCTGCTGACTTGTTCACATATATTTGAGAATCAATACTGCCTATCATTTTCTTAACACTGATGGCAATAATCAATTGGAAATGATGGAGGAAAAGAGGTCTTGTTCAGAAAAGTGAGAAAATAGAATCTGCCGAGGAATACTCTCATCCAAAAATTTGAGGAGGTTCTACAAAGAAAAATATAAACCTTCATTTAAAGATTAAAAAAAGAATATGTGGGTTAATGATTACCTAAAACACGTTTTAGGTAATCAAATGCACATATTTAAATCTCATTGAAACCCCATTTTAATTGTCCTAAAAGTTGTAACATCATTCTAAATTTCACCCAAAAGCATGTAGAATACAAGACTAACTAAGGCAAGTGTGAACAAGGGAGGACTAGTGTAGATTATAAAATAATAGTGATTCACAGTGTGATGTGGCATAGTCTTGAAAGATGCACTAGTGCATGTAATGACTTCTACTATAAATAACTGCCCACCATGTGGTAGGCAGTGCTCTAAGGGAGGCACTTTGTATACATAACATACATTGCTCTCCATGGGTCAAGTGTGAGTGTATTCACTTCTTACCTGGAAACAGCTGTCAGAGAAACTAACTAATTTATTTTAAATGGCACAATTAGAATTTTATAAATGCAGGATTTAAAAGGACTCAAATTCTGTGTTGGAGATACTAATTACAGAGAATGATTTCCTGACTTCTTATTTTCTACACCAGATTTTCAGAGACTTGGCTGTTTTTTTTTCCATGCAAAGGAATATCAGAATATCTAGTATATGCTTACGTGAAGATTATTGTTTTGTTTTGTTTTGAAGCTAGTTTGAGTGGATTTTAATCCTTTGTAGTCAAAGATTTCCTAATGTAGATACCAAAGTCTAGTATCTTTATTTTATTCTTCCAAAACAAATAGCTCAGAGAACAGTCTAAATTAATATTAAAGACAATGTTATAATTAGTAAGAAAATGAAGCATGATTCAAGAAGTATATCTTTGGTAATCCATTGAAGAAATATCAATAATATCCTCAGGAATAATATCCCCTAGTTCACAGAATATAGTTTACATATAGTTTAGAGGATAAAAAGAATCCTAAGAACAACTATAAGAAATTGTAGATAGAGTACATATCTAAATTTTAAAATTTCTTGAAACAAACACTGAAAGTAATATAAATGGATTCCATTAGTGGAAATTTGAATGTTCTACATATCACATATTATCATACACAAAATTTAACATCAAACAACTAAGTGAAAAATTTCTTGATAACATATGACCATGAGCTAATGTTATTATGCAGAAAGGATTTATACAAGTTGACAAGAAAAACACACAGAACTTGAAACAAAATAGAAAAATAACATGAATTAATAATTCACATTCACTTAACACTGATGGCAATAATCAGTTGGAAATTATGGAGGAAAAGCAGTCTCATTCAAAAAAGTAAGAAAATATTAAAAACTAGCTAATAAAGATGTTGAAGAAGCCAATGGTAGTAACAAAAAATATGTCAGTGAAACTGACTTTTTCATTAAACTGGCAACAATATGAAAAAGACACTTCTCTTTGTTTCTCTGCCAGTAATTATCTCAGATTTCTTGTATGTATATGATTTGACAAAATTTTGACAATAAAAAGTATAAAAATATTTATACTTTCATATAGAAATTGTGCATTTAGTAATACATTCCAAGAAAATAAACTTGTAACTAGATGAAAATAATCATCATCACGTTGTGTAGGAGACAAATATTGAAAGCAGCATCTAAAAGTAAGGTAAGGGTTTAAATAATACATATTATACATGTCTGATGGAATATTAAAATATAAAAAATCATATTTAGGGCCTGTTTTATTGCTGTTAGTAACGGTTATGACAAAATAACAAAAGAAAAGACACAAAAGTGATTATACAAAATTCATGAACTTTATAAAATTGAGTTTACTATGAATAGAGTTGCAAAAAACTTAAGAAGCTTTATTTCTTCACTAACTTGTTTTTTATGTGTTTCTACACATAAAATTTGTTTTGCAATGAGCATGATTTTCCTTTATGTTAAAATGAGAAAGCAAGTATAAATTTAAAAGAATTAGTTAAACATTACCTCAGCAACAGTATGAGAGTGACTTTAACCTGGTATTTGTGGAGGGTGAGCAGTTGGGAAATTTGACATGAAAATATTCTTTCACAAAATGTGACCTAAAATAGTAACCATAATTCCTCTATTTTCCTGGAAAAAGTTGAGAGAAGAGAACATGAGTAACTGGGCTATTGTAGGTAAGGTATAAAAAGAGCTAATCTCTACTGTCATACATCTTCACAGAAGGGCTGTGGGTCTGTCATCCCTGAATGGGTAGATCTGCAGTAGCGCTTAACTGCCTGAGCATAGATCCAGCAGTAGTCAGCTGACACTGTGCAACAGGCAGGCTTATCCCAGACAAGGGATGTGACTCAGCAAAACTGACTTCCTGGGGAGCAAACCAAACACCAGCTGCTGCGCTGTCCATAACACATCCAATTATTTTGTTTTGTGCATGGATCAGAACTAAGTATTTTCCACTCACTAAGTAGGTGCTTGAAAGAAATGAGGACTGAAGGGTTTTCTAGCTGGCCACCACTGGACTTAACATTTCTTATGCAATCATTATACTATGGTCAAAGTAAAATAAAAACAGGGTTTCACCAAGAACCTTTAAGAAAAGGTAGATAAGATGAGCATCAGTGACTCCTGGGCACCTGTCCTGTGTAATTTTTCTCCATTCTATCTAGACTTCAGGTAGACTCTAAGCTGGCAGCACCCACATCCACTTCTTGGATTTGTTTACCTGAGATGCTTCTTGAGTTTTAATTCCCAGGGAAGAGGTAGAAATAGCGTGTCATGGATACTCTTTCAATCGTGGGCATCTGGGTCAATACTTTTGGGATTTCGAACGAACGTTGAACCTAAAGTAGTAAAGAAAGCCTTTAGAGATTTTTAAAAAGGGAAATCTGAACTTCTTTCTCAGGAGTGAGAAAATGTATAGTGTCTATCAATGCTGTGTCCAGATAGTATAAACAAAAGAAATTTTTAGATTTTCCTTAGATATAGTGCATATACAAATAAAATAGTACTTTCAAAAGTGTTCCCTGAATATGCAAGCTTATCAGAATCAAAGAAACTCACATCGTTCTGGATAGTACACCAAAAAACTTCCCCTTTAAATAAACAAGGAGTACAGGAAGGAGCATCAGAATGACTTCATAGCTTTAGGATTCTTGAAAAAGGTTTGAAAATGGTTCTACAAAATTTACTGGGGCATAAAATTGAAAAGATAAGATTCCTACCTTTCGAAAAATCTCCTCCAAATGATAACACCAAGAATATTCTTTGAAGTAGTAGATTAGTTGAGAAATGAAGAGAGAGCCATCTGTGTCAAGTCTCCAAGAAACATTATCTATAAATAAAAGGTATGAAGATATTGGAGAATGGCCTTTATATAAGTGTGGAAGATTAGAGCCATAGCTTTTGGACAAAGTTTGATTTCAGCACTTCGGAAGAGAGAGGTTGCCAAATCAGAATAAAGTTGGAATCTCAGGTTTCCATAGAAGACCCAGAAAAAAATCATCATATATCTGCTTGACTTTCTTAGTAAGCAGGGTGAAAGTTATGACCCCTAAGATTGCAAGTGGGAGAAAAAAACCGTAAGTCCTTTTAGCCCTTGTTACACAATAGAAAAGAATTATCCAGCTTTTGACATTCCTTGATTCTGGATCTCCATTGTTTTCATCCATACTGTTACTTACTCTAATACTTTGCACTTACTTTTTTATTGTGTAAGCATCTTTTAAATTACTACTTCCTTCTACCATTGTAATGTTATCAAATCTCTCCTATCATTAAAAAAAGCTAATATTCTCTTAATTGTCACTTTATCTGTAGCTACCTACCCTCCTTCCTTTTCATAATTAAATTTCTTGAATTAGTCTCTACTCACCATCTTCATTTCCTCCTCGCCTGCTTACTCCTGTCTAGCTTCACCCTCCCTCACTAACTTCACTGAATGGCTTCTCCAAGGCCATCCATAACGTCCAGGTCGTTAGATCTAATGGTCATTTATTGGTCCTCACCTTCATCTGATCTCTCATTCTCATTCAAAACTGTTGGTAACTCCAACAGACTTTTTCTAGGTAACTGACAACACATGTTCCTAGTTATCTTTCTTATTCTCTAACAACACCTTTTCAATCTAACTCACTAACACTTCTACCTGATCTTGAATCCTGGAATTATTCAAAACTCAGATTCAGGATCTCTTATTCTGTTCTCTGTTCCTAGATAATTTCAACCATTTTTAGAATATTAAATATCATCCTTAGGCAAACATCTCCCCAAATTCTAATGCAGACCTCTCCTGTGAAATATACAGTTATGTACTCTTTACTCTTCATCTTGAAATATGGCAAAGGCATCTCAAACTTTCTTGCAGGATTTCCATTTTAATGAATGCATAATAGTCATCACTTGCAAACTTGAGTCACTTCTGTCATCCCTCCTGTTCATCTGCCATAACCAGTAAATCATCAGGTCATATTAGTTGTGTATACTAATTATTTCATGAATTAAGCAACTTAACTCATCTCAAGACCATAATGATCGCCCATGACTTGTAATATTGCAATAGCATTTTAACCTATCTCCCTGTATCTGCTCTTGCTCTACTGTAAGCCATTCCCCACAGAATCCCCAGAGTGATCATTTAAAAATGAAAGTCTTATTTCATTTTTAAATTTTACCAAAATTTCCTATTTCTATTAATATAAAGCAATATTAGTAATAAAACGTATTAGTATAAAAGACCAAATCCTTCCCAACTATATGAGGCCTCAAATTATGTGGCTCCTGCCTACCTCTCCCATCTCCCTCTTGGTACTCACCCCTGGTTCTGTGCTCCATCCACACTGGCCCTGTTTTCTGAACCCCTTTCTTTCTCAGGTCCTCCATGTTCACTGCTTTATCTGTCTGGGATACTTCTTTCTTACCCTTGATGTGATTAAGTTCATCTTTCAAACTGAGCACAAATTTTTTCTAAGAGCACTTATCACATTTGAAAATCATTATTTATTTGTTATGTTGTATATACATTTTCCACAATTAATTTCTGGCTCTCTGGCCTGACTATACCCTCCTTAATGTTCAGAAGCCTGTCTGGTTTAGTTGTGTGCCATATGCCCTGCACCTAGCCCAGTCCCAGCATGCAGTTACATGTACGAAAGTAGATGTAAGAATTTCACGTATTAGACATTATTTCCTCAATGGGATTAAACAATCTCTTAGGGTATGTATCAAGCTGTATGGCCTTTTTAACATCCTTTAATAACTAAAAATATAGAGTTCTTCTTTCAAATAAAATGTTATTAAAAAGCCAATAGATAAAAAGACATAGAACACAGAGGGTCCCCTAGTCCCTTGCTCCTTACATGTGGCCATGGACCAAGAGTACTAGCATGGCTATGGAGTTTTTAGAAAGGCAGAATCTCAGACCCCACCCCAGACCGGCTGAAACTGAAATATACATTTTAATGGTATTCCCAAGTGATTTCTATGCACACTCAAGTTTGCAATGACTACACTAGAGCACGTAGAACTGTGGCTTGTGTAAACTAGATTCTAAAATTGCCTTTTCTATGTAAGTCATTGATAGAACAGAATCATGGACAACTGTTAAATAGATTTTTCACAAGTTTGAGCATGAACAATCAAGAATATCTTCTATTTCTACCTTCTAGTATGACTGTCCTGCCAAATAAAACTTTTCAGTCATTGGCTGCCTTACCCTGAAGGCAGGCATTTGGATGTTAACTGATTTCCTAACTCAGTTCAGTTAACACGTCAAGAGGTTCTAGGATATGGAGAGCCAGTGTTACATCTGTACTGTTTGGCCTGTTAAATTGCTAATAGATGATTAAGGGGCCAAACCATGAGAAGATGATATTTTTCTGTGTCATTGCTATATTTTAAAAAACTTATTTTCTTACAAACTACTTTAAGTCTGGATTTTCACCAAAGCCCGGTTTACTTTGAAAGTTTCCCCCAAAATCAAGACTTACAGCTTTCTACTTATGAAGATCTCAATATTTTAAATCTCTTCTCCACCTAAACTATCTCAAATAAGAAATATTCTTATATTAATGATAAGATATGATCAGAGCCAAGCCTGTGATTTAGAAACTAGTAGCAGATTTAGATACTGTTCTCCTTAAAGTCACTTACGTGGAGTCGAAGATTTGAAAGCAATGAAGTCCTTCTCCACATGAGTCTTTTTAACAGCATCACTCAGGATGCACTGCTGCAAGAGCCTGTTGCATTTATATGCAGAGGCTTCTCCCATGTCAGTCACCCAAGCACTCCCAGCACCTTCTGGGAAAGAAAGACACACATGTCTCAGGGAAGATGTGATATTGACACGCATATATACATACACAATCTCTTTTACCATTATACCTTTTCTTCAGTATATTGAAATATGATATTTATAAAAAGTGTCAGTATCTTAGCACCAGAAAAACTGCCTCACTAACTGGGAAGCACACAGAGTCCACTTAGGTAGAGAATGGCCATGTGGAGACCCTACTCCCAAATAACTGGGGCGTTCTTCATTATTTTAGGCTACTTATCATTTCTGAAAAAAAATGACTTAATACAATTTCTTTCTGGGTTGGACCCAAGAATAGTACTGAAATATTGTGTATCTCATCCATCCTTGGGAAAATGGGGACTAGCCATCAAGATGATAGAAAAAGAGCAGAGCCACCCCCGCCCGGGTTACCCAGACTTGGACTCACGGCCTCTGCAGGCTTGCACAATGATGACCTTGGGTTTGTCTTTTAGACTCTGACAATTGCGGTTGTTGAAAATTTGGAAGATAGTGTCATCGGGAAGAATGTCTGGTTTCTCCTCTCTGTGCTTTGTCCCACAGATGCCATCCAAGAGTCCGTGTGACATAAACACCAGGAAGGTACTGTCTGAGAATTTGTGTTCTTGGCGGTCGGCAAACCGCCTCAGTGCTGCTTCCATTTCCTGAAAGGAAAGACAAAATTACTCTCAAGGAACGCTTCACAGTTTGTACCCAAACCATAGATGGGGTTACCTAAAAGGAGCAGGCACTAAGGAGTCCAACGATTTGGACTAAACAGAATTGTAAGAGAAATTATATTCTGACATAAAACTAGAAAATTAGATGTACAGCATATTAAAATTAGCCTGGTTTTTATATAGCATCACCCCAGTGGTTTCCAATATAACCTTTGACTTAAGAAGATATTGCGAGACGGGGTGTAACGAAGGGCAAGTGAGTTGACAGGTCTCCAAAGGGGAACTTTGCCCTTCAGCATTTGTATGTGTTGGTGTTCCTGTAAGTTTTCATTAAAACAGAAACAGAGATAAAGAGAGAGTTTTCTATTGGCAAAAATTAGAAACACTTAATAAATTCCTTCATTATGAAACAGCAGAGCCTTAGGTTTAATACAGGTTGTCTAACATCACCCAGGATATTTTTTGTCAGAGACAGAATCACAGCTTTTTGGGTGTGCAGCTTTTTTCTTTCTTTTCCTGCTTACCTGGTTTTATGTTTAGACACACAATATTGAAATTTTAAAAGTCTCATGAGCTCCTTTTGTAGATATCAGGCAATTATAGGTTCCAAAGCTTGCACATCACCTACACTATCAAGTAATTTAAAAATAGCCAATGTTTTTAGTGAAATACTACTATCAAGAGCTGCTCTAAATCTTGGCTATGAGATGCACATTAGTGGGGGCTGTAATCCAGGGCGTCCAGTTCTGAGCAAATATAATTCCTCTGACATTCAGTCCATTCTGATAGCTGCTAAGAAAGAAGTTCAAACTTGTTTAGGTATTTAGGAAAGCAAGAGACTTGTCCCATTCTCCTGGGCCATTACCAGAGCTGTGAGATTCTCCTCTACAACCACTGAGTATCCAAGGTTTTCAAGCAAGTCTTTCATCCCAAACAGGTCATTTTCAGAGCCATATCGTTTGGAAAGACAGTCAAATTCCTTGTTGCAGATGATGAGAGCCAGGCGAGTTCGGCCCTCCTTCTCCATCACTGGGTATATCTGCAATTCATAGGCACAGAGTGAGCTGCCTCTGGCATCCTCCCTTTTGCCTCCAAATTCCACACAAAACAGGCCCTTAGAATTATCGAGTGGATGACTTGAAAGCTTGCAAGTAGAATTCTGTATGCCCTCGTGAGGAAAGAGATGGACCCAGACTGAAAACACATACTAGTTCTGAGTCTACACTCTGGGAATCTGACTTTGGTTGGGTGGGTTAGGAGTTTGGTATATGTTCCAGGCTGGGATGGAAGACACTGGAAATCTAATGTAAGAACTACTTAATTAGGTCATGTGATTAGATAACATATGCCTTATGGCCTAATCCTAAAGTATTTGTACCAGGAACTAAAATTAATTCCCAGCAAGTCCCCAGTATCCCAACTATTGAGTGGGCAAGCTTGTGTGTCCCTATTTCAAAGCATGTCACCTCGTCTGCCCTTGTCATCTTCAGTTTGTGAAAATGATCACGAGGACACAGCTTCAACTTATCACTGGGTTGGGAAGCCTGGGCTTCCTGAGGAGCTGAAAGGAAAAGAATAACTCATGAAGCAGTAACACCCACGGCCTTGCGACCATGCAGGTCTTTTGGATAAGCTCTGATTCTTTGGAAATGGTTACTGTCATCTTGCTGAAATAAGAAAATCATTCCATGCTTAAAAATAACTAAAGCAAAAATCTGTAGTACTCCCCTTTTTCTCACTGATTCTTATAGACCCCACTATAGATTTCTGCTTTTTTTAGTGGTCATGGCACTGACTAACTTTTCAGACCAAACATGTTAGACAGGATCTAAGATTTGGAAGGAAACCTAATGTCCATTACTCAGATATTTGAATTCCACTTACAATATCCCCATTTTGTTATTACTACTCTCCAAATATCTCCACTAACAGGGAACTTCCAACATTTTGAGGCATTTTTTAGCAGTTCTGAGTATCATAAAGTGTCAGCCTTATAATCTAGCTTTTAAAAAAAATAAGTATGTACTTCCTGCACTGGCAATATACAGTAAAACATCTAATGTCTTTCTCTGTGAAAGTCCATGAGTTCTTCCATGACTTCAATATATCCTCTTGCATTTTTCCATTATTTTATGTAAATGCCCCCATATAAACAAAGATTTTTTTTTACCTTAATTGTGGTCACTGTACTGTAAGCTTATGTAGGATAGAAAAGATGTCTTTAATCTTTATATTCCAAGTGTCTTGAATGACACCTGGCACAGATTAAAAGTTTATAACTGTTTGTTGATGAATAATTATCTTCAAAGACTTGAAAAGAGCTGCCAAGCATCCCCAGGTTCCTTGTTTTCCTTTATGCACCAATACTTCTTTTCCTTCCAATACTTCTGTGTAAGATTCATTTCATGTTTTTAACTAACAAGCCCATCAGTTTACCAACATCTTTACCTGCATACCATACTTTCCCTCCTACTACAAAGAAAGGCATGTTCTTCCTCTTATATAAGGGTGATCCCTTTACTTATGCCCTGAGTTCCATTCCCTCTCAGCCACAAAGGCTTCACCAGGCATTTATTCAGCTCTCTCCCTTTTTCCAATTTCTCCCTCTCTTGCTACTGTGTTGCCCGCATTGGCATATCAATATGCCAGTATTAAATCAATTTATTTTTTAAAAACATCTTCCTTTGACCCTATTATCCCTCTAGGTATTGTCCCAGTTCACTAATACACTTCTCCATACAATTCTTTAAACACATTGTCTATTTTCATTATTTTAATTTTAATTTTTTTCAGCTCTCATTTTTTTTCTTGAATACAACATAAAATGATTAGTTTCCTCACCACTTAAATAAAATACTTGTTTTCAAGGTCATCACTGATAGTTTGTTGCTTTCTTAGCATTTAGCATGGCTGAACACACTTTCTTTCTTGGGAAATGTTCTCTCGGCTTCAGTGATGCTGCATTTTCCAGCCAATCTTTCTAGATCTGTTTGTCTTCACTGCTGACTCTTCCTTTTCTGACAAACCACCAAAAGTTGGGTCATTCTGTATTGCACCCTCCAGTATTCTCAATCAACATTTCTTCCCAAGTGGCCTTACAAAGTTCGGTCATCTTAAATATTACCTGCCTGCTGACAACTCCCAGGATTCATTCCCTTCCCTGTTTTTTCTGTGAACTAAGAAACTGAACATCTGTTTACTCAACATCCACCCTTGGGTGTCATACATATTTCAAACTAAACACATACAAAGAAGGACTCCTGATATTTATCCACTCCTACAAATCTGTTTCTTCTGAGTTTTCACTCAACCACAGGTTTTCTGTATCTCAGTCACTGGTACCCTTCACCCAGTGCCAAGCCAAGCTATCCTTGGTTCCTTCATCTCTTTCATCAGTCCATATCCTCTGCATTCGTAGTTTCCTTTGACTCTATCCCCAAAATGGATTCCAAATGTAACTTCTTGTCATCATCTGTATTAGTATAACCCTGGCTTAACTATGTTTTAATTGAAACATCTTTCAACTAGCCTTTCTAATTTTATACTTGTTTATCAATCACTCTTTTGCCTGAAAACTTCTGAAGGCTTTATACTGCAAACAAAATCCTAACTCTTCCCCACTTTTAAGAGGTCCATCACGGTAGGCCCAGTCTCTTTGACCAGCTCCTCCCACCAGGCCCCCTTAATTTCATCGTCTCCAGACAGACTGGTCTTCCCTATGGCTCTGTTACAGGACAATACCATTCCTGACCCAGCACCTCGCTCCTGTTCCCCCTTTCCATAGAATGCTTTTGCCTTAGACTCTGTCACAGCTCTTCTCTGTCGTTAGGTATGCACCGAAACATCTCTCCAAGAGCTCTCGTAACTGTTCAGCTTGGCCAGTGGTGCCTTACCACCCCTCCCCACCCCTACAACATCTCCTCTTTAGCCTAATCCTCTTGTCTCTGCTATACTCCCTGAAATCATACTATTTATTTATTGCATACTTACCATACATTTATCTTCACTACACTGTAAACTCCATGAAAGCAGGATCTTTATTTATTCTGCTTACTGCTACAAACATGCTACTTAGAATAGTATATAGGTATGTAGTAGGTCTGCAGTTAATTTATGAATATATATAGTTATATTATGAATGGATATAATAGTGAATAAAGATTACAAAGCTTTTATTTCTTTGTAAGTTTGTCCAGAACTTCTGAAACTATAGTACTCAGAAAACAACACTATCACTAACCCCTTTCTAAACACTGATTTTTTAATGTAGCCCCAAAATTCATCTGTTTCTTTGACTCATACTTTTTTAATGTGTTTTTCTTAACCATATCTTTATTCTATGTTGCACAGTTAGTTGCTTATGTCTTTAATGTTTTATGGATCTTTCTAAAGATGTTATTAATCCATTCAAAAATATGAGTCTTTGAAAGGTTGCATTATTTATACTAGAGAACACAGTCAGGGACAGTGATGGGCTCAGTGTACAGGTTTCTTGGGTTGCACTGCATTTCTCTTTCCACTACACCATAGGGCCTTTCTTTACCTGTCTTTCTTAGCTCAAAAATTGTCATTAAATGTCCATGACATTACCTATCATAGGTAGAACTGATGTCTGGGACAACACAGCATTCTTTTCAGTTTCATCATCTTCACTTTCACTTGTAGATTCTTAAGAGAATTGAAGAACAGGGATGTAAGTGACAACTGCCGAGGGATTTTTCTCAGGGCAGAGGGAGAAATGGCCCAGAATGCATGATTCTCAATTCGAAGGTCTCCCACTGACACCCAGGGCGCCTGCTACAACTGCCTGGGTCTGGTGGTGGTTACCTGCTGGCTGGGGCGACAGTGCCTGGACTGGTCCAGGCCTTTCCTCGTCTCCACTTCCTTCACTTTCATCTTCAGATTCTGAGGTGGAATGAACAAAAAGAATCAGTGCTCTACCTTGAAGGTCATTTTCAAAGCTGAAAATTGACTGAGAATACAAGCATCCTAGATCTTTACAGATACACCTCTGACAATATTACGGGTCTAATAAGAGTTTGGGGGTCTGTGAGATTTGGAGGCAGTTACCTGTCGAAGAAGATGACTCTGTGCTCTCAGATTCATCATTCTTATTTTCAGGATGAGATTCTGAAATAATATGGAGAAAAGAGATTTGTCAGCAGAACTATGTTTGTAGGACCTACACACGTCAAACTCCTTTGCACTGATGAGAAAATGACTATGTTCAACCTGGAGCTCCCCTGTGAAACATGGAGATGTGGCTCATTCTCTAAGCTCCAGGTTTGTTTTAGAGGATTGTAGCTCTCTTCCCAGTGAAAGAGGAGGCAGAGTTTCCATGAAGCAAAGAAGAGCTCATTAGATTCTGTTTCTATAATATAAGGAACAATCAAATTCTTTAATCAAGGCTTTTTTGCAATAGCATTTTTCATTCTGATGAAGGAAATTACATTACTGCACAGAAGTTAGATGGTCTTTCAACAACAAAATAATCTCACAAGGTGTTCCAAGAATTGGCTGTATACTCATGTACATTTTATTCTGGATTAGGGGTCAGCAGACCAAGACCTCCAGGCTGAACTCAGCCTGAGAACTATTTTTATAAATAAAGTTTTATTGGAACACATCCAAACTTATTTTTTCTTTATTATTTATCACTGATTTTATGCTACAACAGCAAATTTGAGCCATTGTGCTGGAGACATATGTGCTAGAGACATAAAAAAATATTTTAAGACAAAAAGCTTAAAATATTTACTCTCTTGGCCCTTCAAAAAAAGTGTGCTGACCCAAACTCTACAGAGAAAGACAGATTTGTACTCCATTAACTCTCAAATTCCCTATGTCCTCTTTAAACATGGAGAAATCTAGGTTCCCAGGGATTTATCCCTTGGACTAAGCCCCAGTTTAGCAGAAGATGGTGGATTTTTTTTTCTATTAAACATTCTATATCAGAGAATGACTCTAGAGTCCATAATGTATGGCCACAATGTATTAGCTACAGACTATTATTGAATTTAATACAGCTCCAGGATTATTTATTCACTTGACAAATATTTATTCTGCACCTATTACGTGTCAGGTGCCATTTCCATGAGTTTGGGATATATTCATGAACAAAGCAGGCAAAGATCCGTGTTTCATGAGCTTTCCCTTTAGCAGGGAGAGATATATAATATAACAAATAAATAAATGTTACAAAATTACTTTGACAACCACTAAGGATAAGAAAATATGCAGCTGTGTAAATTGATGGAGGACGCTGAAACAGGGGCGAGGGTTGAGCAGGATATTTTGTGGTATTAAATTTGATAAGCAGACAAGTGCTAGAGATGTGAATAATTTACTCTCTCTTTGCAAACAGAAATTGCATAAAGACAGTACATAAAGAACAAGTTACTAGCCCTTTGGCTGGGAATACTTACTTAAACTCAGCTGTTTCTTGGAGTTGAAGAAATGGTCCACAATTACTTTTCCTACCGTTTGAGTTTTTTCACTGAGATCATTAACCAGGTTTTCGGTCCTGTTCACAATAAACTTCATTCCTTCCCCTAATTTTAGTAACTCATCCCTATTTAACACATTGTTTTCCCTCAAGTCATCAAGGAAGCCACCAATCGTGTTCATGGCGATTGACTTCATAGTGCTGAAAGGATCTTCATCCGGGGATCTCTTGCCTGTGAGAATGACAGGGTTTTCGGTAGGTACAGGACCTTAGAAATCTGATTCTGGGCCAGCAATTTGCAAATATTAACTGGCAAAACAATCTCCTGAAAGCTTGGTCAGCAGAACTTCCTCAATCCCATTCCTGGAAATTCTGATTTGATAGATTAGGGTGGAGCCCATGAATTCTCATTTTTAACAATTTCTCAGGTGATATCAAAGCTCCTGTGTGAGGTTCACACTAAGAGTAACACCCATCTTGCTCAATCATCTGCTATTTTACATATGGAGAAACTGAGGTTCAGAAAAGTGAAGCAACTTCACTAAGGAGCTTAGTGATATCTGACTCAGTTCAGTCTTTCTACCGTCCATGATGCCTTTACTTCTTGTCACTTTTATCAAGATCTAATTTAATTTTAAAACACATTATATACAGTCAATATGTATAGCAGTAAAATATAAGTGCATTACATCTGTAAAAGAATGGATTTTGTTTCCTCAGGCAGGGCAGCCCTATGCACAGAGATTGAGAGCACAAACTAGCTGGTTTACTGGCTGCCGTAAACTGAAGGTCATTCAGAGAGCAGAAACATGGAGGAAATGAGTTACTCTGCTCAACTGCATGGCCTCTCATCCAGAAAAAAAGCACTTATAATATGGGTAAGAATTCTAGATCAGTATAAGTCCAAATAAAAGACTAAAATCACAGGAAAGTTTTTTGGAACATAGGTCCAGATTTTTTACATTTTTCCTAAGAAGCTGTTTACATATTAACTAAAATACTTTTTCTATCAGCAGCCTCATCGTTGTGCCTCAAGCTCCCAGCTCCTTAATGCCCAGAGTACACTAGCCAGGTCTAGGGAGTGCCCCCTTACAGCTCCTTCTCCTACCCGCGCCTCCTGAGCTGCGATTCTCCCAAAACGCAGCCACAAACGACAGAAAACCTCGAGTCACTCACCAGCCATTGCTGCTTCAGTTGCCTGCGTGCAATAAAAGTGAAACTGAAAGCAGCCTTCTTTCTTTCTCTCACTGAAGGAGGGTGTTGGGCCGTTATTACTCACTTGCGAAACACCAGCTTTTCAAGTTCTCTTGTTCTTTGCCAGGACAGAACCTGATTCCTCCTCTGACATGCGGTTTCTTCCCTTTGGAAAACAGGAAGCAAAACCTGTCTTCTTTTTTGTTATAACAAAAGCACTAGGATGAAGTACACACCACACACACACACACACACACACACACACACACACACACACACACACACACACACACACACACACACACACACACACACACACACAAATTTCTATGTTCTAATTTTCAGTCTATTTTTAACACAGCTAATATACTTAAATTGACCCTTGTCTCTGTGCCCCCACTTAGCCACTTAAATGGCAGGGTGGTCGCACTTGAACAATGATTGTTCATCCTTCTAAGTGAAGTGTGAGTTTGGGAGCCTTAAAGGAAGCGAGAACCTGTCTGAGGCCTGCCAGGCAGTGATACTCCTACCACTGTTTTGAAAACAACCATAGGATCTCTTTTCTTCTCTTTCTCCTGATCTGCTTGTTTGTCAGTTCTGGGATAATGTATATATTTTTATTTGTGGACACTTATTTGATTTAAAAATAATAGATATTTGTGTTAAAATTAAACAATAGAAAATTTTGTCAAATGGAGTGAGGTTATTCAGCCTATTTAATTTCACACTATAAAGGAATGACAATTACATTTTTAGTTTAACATCTTTGTGAATTTTTTCCTATGGTCTTTAAAAACAACACAGTACTGATTTTATTGATGTCCTCAGTCATTGGCTTCCTGTGTCCACGCCCTTTGCTCTGACTACAGACTAGCTTGTCACTTACTTTTGGCCAGCACGATACAGTAAAGGGACATTGTTTAGTTCTGAGCCCAGGTCTTCAGAAGCATTGGACAATTCTTCATCTTGGACCTCTGAACCCCCATACGAATGAACCTGGGCTAGATTGCTAGAGGACAAGAGATGGCATATGGAAGGGATGCCAGTTTTCTCAACTCAGGTCATTTAGACCAACTTCAAGCTATTCAAAACCAGATGATTTGCAAGGTATTTTGGAAATCCCAGCCATGTTTTAGAGATGGCAACCCTAGAGCAGATGATCTCAGACAAATGGATAATTCCAGAGACAAGAAGAGCCACCCAGCTGACTGAGGAACTTGTGAACAATAGCAAATGCTTATTGTTTTAAGCCACTGTGTTTTGAAATAGTTTATTGCTCAGTAATAGATAACTGACAAATACATTTTCACCTACAACTTTTTCCCCATATTATCAATAATTTGCCTCTTTAAAGTTTGACAGTGTATGGCAAACATTTCTAAAAGCCAACACATTCAGAACTATCTCATGTTTTGATGACTGTATAGTATTAAAAGTGTTGATAGATTAAAATTTTTAGATATTTTGTCACATTAATGCATACATAAGTCAACTAATTCAGTGGTGTGAAAAAGTGTATAATAAAAACCATATTCTTCAATACAACTCTCTACATCAATCCCACATGCTACAAAAAATTTCCCTGAATTGTTTCTGTTTTTATTTTCTAGTGGTAATCTTCAGAACTCTCAATACATGCCCATTTTATCCCTCTCCTTTCTGTTATATAAAATACAAGCAGTACCACTAACACATGAGATCTGGTTCACTTACACTGTCTCACTTCTGTCCTATTCTACCTAATATTTGATTTCATGATCTTCAATTCTTTTCTTAATATTTAAACATTACATAATATTTTTAACCCTCATATCTTTTCCTATCCATATTGCTTAGTAACTTCTCATTTACAAAAGTTATTAATAGTTTCCCTCATAAGTATCCTCCATCTTTTCTCACCCTCAATTAGACCATGATTTTTAACCTATAACTTTATCTTATGTTGTCAGATTTCCTAAGATTTCATTCACTTCTCTATCCACAACCATTTTCTATGCTTTGTCCATCCAATAACTCTAATGTTAAAAAACAGTGAAAAGCATTTAAATTATTTTTGGTTATGTATATATTGTCTGTCTGGCCAAATCATATGTTGTGATTACATTTTCTTCTCTTTGATCCTGATCTCTCCATTAATTTTCCACTCAGAGAAGAATATATGTAGCTTAAAGATCTACCAACTTTCCATTACCTGACCTTATACACTTAGCCTTCTCTCCCATAACTCTACCTAAGACTAAGTCATTTCTTTTTCATTTGATTCACTCACTCTTACCCATGCAAGGACATTGCTCAACAATAGTTCCCTTGCTCTCCTATCTCCTATAGTTTTTTTTCTCACTTAATGATGTCAATACTATACCCACAAAACACAATATAAAGACCTTATTATAAAACAATAACCTCTCTTCATCCCTCTTCCCCACAACTCCTCAAAAGCATAGTCTATCCTTACTGTCTCTAAATATTCTGTATTCTTTCTCAAACCTCTTTTGTCTCTCTCTATCAAAACAACCCTTGCCAATATTCCACATTGCTAAATTAAATTTTTAATCCTCGTCACTTTTTTGACCTATTAGAAGCATTTCACAGTAATATGTGCACCTCTTCCTGAAACTCTTCATTTATTTGCCTTTCAAATTATAACCTTTTGTTCTCCTGCTACTTCTCTGGCTGCTTCTTCCAGTAACCTTTGTCAGTTAATTCATATCTCAAGGTCTCTGCTCCATCTATCCTCACTTATTTAGCAGCCCCATCCAGTATCTTGCTTTAAAATACCATTTATTTATAGAAAGGCAACTCAAAATTTTAACCTTCAGCCTATGCCTGTCCTCTAAATACTAAAGCCTCACAGCCAGTGTCAACTGGACATCTATTTCAATGCTTGGTAGATATCTCAATCCCCTCAAACCTACCACCTCTGAGAATGTTTTCCATTTTATTTTGCCAGTTATTCAAGCCAATTTCATCCTTCCTGTTATTCAGAGTAGAACATTTCATTCTCTTTTTCTTTCTTTATCCAGTTCTGTTGGCTTTATCTTCAAAACATGAAGATTGCTCACCACCCTTATTTCTGCCATCCAGATCTGGACCACAGTCAACTCTGAGTTTTTTCCAATAATCTTCTAAGTCCTCTTTCTGTGACTATCTTGGTCCCATCCTTCTCATTCTCATCTTAACCCAGTAGCTGGAGAGATCCTGATAAAGTGCAACTCTGCTAATTTCGTTCATCCTTCTGCTCAAAATTCTCCAACTGCTTTCTATCTCAGAGTAAAAGTGAAGCTTTTTTTTTATAACAAAGGCACCTTATATGATCTGGAGCTTGCCCCTCTCTCTAACCACATGTCCTAAACTTCCCCCTTTGTCCCTGGATTCTAGCCACACTAATCTCCTGGCTGCTCCTTAAATACACCAAGCATATTCCCATCTCAGGTCATTCCTGCTTACTTTTCCCTTTGTCTGGAATGCTCATTCTTCACATCGCATGGCTGGCTCTCTTTCTCCACGTCCCTTCTGCTGGTAAATTAGCTAGCTAGTTCCTGATTATTCTCTCTCCCTTCTCCATTAGACCACAAGCTCCATGAGGACAGCAACTTGGCTTTGTTTTCTGTGTAATGACCAATGCCTGACATACAGTCTGTGTCCAATATCTGTAGTTTTACTGAAGGAATGGATCTTCTGTTGACTTTGTGCATTTTAAAAAGCCCTTCCCTGGTTTTGCAGCTTGTCTTTTTTCCCCCACCAACTATGAATTCACATTCATTTTTATTTTTAAGCTTTATTGAGATATAATTATATACAAAAACAATTGAACTTATTTAATGTATACATTTTCACAAATTTGGACAGCATTCACCAGTCATGCCGTCGCCACGATCAAGGTCTAACCCTGTATACAGTGCTCTTAAAATGTGTTGTATTAAATTTATTAATCTTCTTCTTTATGCAGTGTGGTTTCTGAATCTTGTTGGGAATTTCCTCTCAAATGCATTTTATAAAGTCATTTTTCTATATTCTCCTCCTAATGACTTAAACATCTTATTTCTCACGTTTAGGTCTTTACTCCATCTGATACATTCTTCTGTATGTGGCTTGAGGTAGGAAAATTGTGAGTTCGTGTTTTTCTACAAAATAATTTTTTTTTAAGAACCGTAACATCTTTATTCTATTCTTCAATATAACAGAAGTAAATCAGTCTTGGGTTTTTCCTTAACAAAAAAAAGTTGTTAAAATAGATTTAGAACCTCATAACTCAAAATAATTTCTTGAATCATTTTTTATTTTACCTCTGCAGCATGCCATGTTCTAAGTTATTCATTTCTAGCCTTTGTATTCTTTTCTATGTATACATTTGTCTTTTCATGTGCCACTTAACACAGCTTTTTATGTTATCACTTGTGTTTATGCAATTTCCACCCCTTAAAAAAATGTTTCCTTAACTATTCTTATGACCTTCCAAACAAAGAGTACAAACAACCTGTGAAAAAAACAACTCTGTTGGGTTTTCTTTGGGATTTGGGATTAATTTGGGTGAAAAATTATGTCCTTTAAATTTATTCATCTTCTCATCAGTAATGGCGGTCTATCCCTCTATTCCTTCCAAAAAAAGGTGTAAAATTTCATTAATATCACTCAAAAAAATTTTTTCCATATATACCATGCAACTATCTGTTTAGAATTATCTTTAAGTATTTTATGATGTTTATTGCTATTGCAAAAAAAAGGCTTAAAAAAAGCAAACATTTCCTGATTATCTTTTGAATATAAGAATGCTATTAAATTTTGTATATTGATCTGAATTCTTGCATGTCTTGGAAATTTATTATAAATTTCAAGAGACTTTTAATGGATAAAGTCATATTTTCCAGGAATAGTGATTTTTTTTCTTGTGTTCCATTTTTACAATTGGCTTTATTGACTTGCTGGTTTAGTATAAAATTGAACAGAAATTTTTTTGACTTGTATTTTATTTAAAGGTAATACTTTAATATTTCTGCATAAGAAGGCTATAGATTTTCTCATATTAAGTATTTTTCCTCTATTCCTACAGTAATGGTAGGCTAGGCTTTTATTAGACACATGCTTTTAGATTAAGGAATTGCTTTTTTCCTGTTTCTCTAAGGTTTTTATTTTTATTTTTTATGAATGAATTCTGAATATTACTGAACGCCTTTCTAAACCTCTTAAAATTATCACATTTCTCCTTTAATCTTTTGTTTTAAGGAATGCTATCATGAATATTTTTATTGTTATACTGTAATTATATTCCCAGAGTAAATACAAGCTGGATAAAAATATTATTATTTTTTCATATATAGCTTGTTTTACTTTGCTAACATCTTATTTAGAATCTTTACATCGGTATTCCTGAGAAATCAGCCAGTCTTTTTCCAGCTTTTTCTCTGTTTCTCTAATTCTATATCAATTTTGTACAAGTCCTGTAAAAGAATTTAAGGAGTTTACTTCTCTTTTTATTATCATAAAGTGTTTATATAAAATGCAGCTCATCGATTTCTTAGAAGTTTTGAAAGACATTTCTTTACAGTCATTTTGATCTGTTATCTTTTTTTCAGGTAGACATAACAAAAATTAATTTGCTTAATGTTTACAGATACATTTGGCTTTTTGTTTTGTCATGTATTAATTTTGTTAATTTCCTTTTTTTTAGAAAATTGTCCATATTTCATCTGTATTATGAATGGTATTCTCCTGTTTTTTCTGTATGTATATTTATCTGTATTTATTATATCTTTTTATCTCTAATATTGATTTTTTACTGATTATATTTTTTTCTTAGTCAATCTAACTGAAAGTCGGCTATTTTATTTTTAAATGTTTTTAAAGGACCAGTTTTTGCATTTGGCAATCTCCTCCATCCTTAGTTTCATTAACATCTCCTTCATTTTTTCCTTTTACTCTTTATTTGTTTTCTCCTATTTTCTTCTTGATTTAGTATTTTTCTGACATCTCAGATTATGTGAATATGTGGGGCAACGTTGACATTATTGGGTTTCTACTATTGTCACTCAATAGTCAGCAACTGAGATCTCTGTAATATGTATTTAGGGATCTTTGTGATATGTCTCATGTTTCCACCTGGACAGGCTAAGTCCAGAAATATAAATATCATGAATATGTGTACTATTAGCTAACCCTTGCAATTCAAAATACAGTTAATTCTCATAATTTAGAATGCTTTTCAGTCCAGTCTCTCCTTGCTTTGGAGAGGCAATGCAGAGCTGTGGTTAATGACTCTGACACCAGAGCAGGTCATTTGCGTCCAATCCTGGTGTGGCCACCAACTAACTGAGTGGCTTCAGGTGAATCACTGACACCTATGTTCTTTCATTTCATTATCTGAAGAATGGGGATGTTATAGTAAGTATTTACTGTGTTGATAGTAAACTGTTTACAGAGCTATTGTGATTAAATTAGTAATATTGATAAGCTCCCTTAAAATAATCAAAATCCTTACAATAAACCTGACATACAATTAATCTCTATAAACAGTAACTATTATGATTATATCTGACACCTAAGGCATCTTATTTTTTTAACCCAGTTCAGCAAGTACTAAAATATCTAATTCAGCATTCTATGTGTATGTGGCAGAAATGGCATATCTCCTCACATAGTAGCTTGGATGGCCATCCTGCCAAAATTCCTCTAACACCCATTCACTCTTCCAGAAATTTGGATGCTTTCTCTTCCATTGATGACATTACCCATTCTCTTTGTTATCCTTTAATTATATGTGTATTCCTATACAAATACACTGAGGTTACACCATCTTGGACCAATGCTCAATTCATTCTTCTAGAATAGCTACATGCTTCCTAAAGAATAAAATTTCTCTGTGGAAGGTGTGGAAGTCTGGAAAACAAGTAATTGATGAGAAAATTAATTAACTTGGAGTAGAAAGAAAGAAAGATACATGGGAATGATTTGCTAAAATAATAATAGTTTACTGAAAAAAAATTAACTTAACCTATAATGTTGGTTAAGTACAAAGAAAAGTTCTTCTGGACCACATGAATGGTCCCAGGGCTGGAGTGTATAGTGAGGGGCTGGCCAATTTGGAATTATCGTCTCCAGATAGGAACCATTTCACACTTTTGCTGAAGGCAAGTCATAGACAGTTCTCTTCACTCAATGCAGTGCAGATATTATGTGACTCATAAATCTAGAAAATCCAGTTATCTTCTTTCACTTCATTTCCACTCACCCACTATTTTAATTGAAATTGTGTTCTCTAGTGGAGGACCAATAAGACACAGTCATTTGTTTTCACTTTTATGAGCATTCAAAGGGTTAAATACATGTGCTGTACTGATAAAGGTGCTTTTTGAAGTTGATCAAGACGGGCTGGATTGCCTGTAATTTCCTGAAGACAAGGAAAAAAACAGAAGGTCAAGAGACTATCCCTACATGACTTCAGTCTATACTCTTACCATGATTCTTATTCCACCCTCTTCCATGTACTTCTGTCACTTCCCTCAGCTTCCACCTGTGACCCTGGTAGTGTAGTCACTAAAAAGTACTCAGCATGATCTGTGTAAAATCCAAACTAGTGTATGCATTTCTTTCCAAAAGCATTCAGAGGATCATTCAGGATAAAAATTTTTAAATATTTACCATGTGATCACTAAGGTCCATGTCATCAGGATTTTCACCTTTTTTCTGAATTAATTTATGCCATTTTCCCCACTCTCATTTTCCTCCTGTCCACTACCTTCTTGCAGTTTTTTAAATACAGTAAGCACATTTTTGCCTCAAGACATTCGTACTTGCTGTTCCCTGTGCTGGAACACTTGCCTTGCATGGAACCTCAAGGTTCACTCCCCTACTCTATCCATTCTTTATTTTGATTTCATCATTTCAACACCTCAGAGAAGGCTTGCCTGAAAAATCTATCTATAGCAGAATAACACCTATCTTTTTGTGTCTCTTTAGCCTCCATTATTTTTCTTCTTAGCTCTTATCACACTCTCTGACATATGACACATGTACTTGTTTGTGTATTTACAGGCTGTCTCCACTCACTAGAGTGTGAGCTTTTTGAAAACAAGGACTCCATTTGTTTTGTTCACTGGTATGTGATAGCCATCTGGAACACAGCAAGTGCATAATAAATATTAGTCAAATAATTCAATCCCCAAATGTGGTTCTATTGGACTAATTAGGCATTAAAACTTCTGATAAAGTATCTATGCAATTATGTAATCAAGGTGACAGAAACCAGGGGTAGGAGATGGTATAGGTAAATAATTAAAGTAGTGATACAGACTTTAATAAAAAATATAATTTTAATTACATTCCTGAGAGGGAGATTAATATGTGCCTATAATATAGTGTGATATAAAGCTGTTATGAGTGAGAAAAGTAATTGTTGAGTGAACAATTACTTGATGAATCCATTCTAAAATATTATGACAAAAAAAAATTTGTATTAACATAGGTGCTTGAAGGAGTTTCTGAGCAGTAATTGAGGCTTGGAGAGCAGACAATGAGCATTCTGTGATCCACACTGTGAGAACAGTCAGAGATCTGGAGTGTGCATCAACACAAACTTGATGGTCCAGGATATATTTTACACTGTCTGGTGATGGTAGTTCAATGTCAGGATGTGATACGTGTGCTCAAAGGACCAAAGTCCTCCTTTCTCCACAGTTAGCACCTCTGTTTTCTGTCTTTGCAGGAACTGAAGCAGTGTTTGGTAACTATGGTGGTGGTGGTGGCGGTGGTGTGTGTGTGTGTGTGTGTGTGTGTGTCTGTGTGTGTCTGTGTGTGTCTGTGTGTGACTGAGAAAGAGACAGATGAATATAAGTAATAATGGAAACAGGAGTTTATTTCCATTTTAATAATTGCTACCCTGCATCCTTCATGTTTATTACTCCTTTTCTTGGTTTGGCTTACCCCCCTGATTAACTGATTGATTATAGAGATGTGGGGGGGATCCAGATGCATGTAAGTAAAAAATAGCAGCTAATCACCAAACTATACCAAGAAGGAATACTAATTAGATCGCCTAAGCATTTGGGGTTCATTGGTCATTGGACTTCACCACCAGTGTTACTCTCCCATTTATTTCCCCTGCCAACAGCAATCTTGATACTTACTATTTTCAATTGCCAGGAAACAGGTAGAAATATCTTGTCATGGATAGTCGTTCAATGGTGGGCATCTGAGCTTTAACATGTGGTTTTTCAAATGATTGTTGTACCTAGAAACAAAAAATACTTCTTGTGTATTTTCAGAAAATATTTTGCGCCATGAGCCAGAAAATTCTGGGAGTGAAGGGTGCTCTGAGGGTTGATGGGACTAAGACCATGGATATTCTAACACTCTGTTGAAGTGTTACCACTGTTTACTTTACCTACTAGCAGTGACATCCTATGTCAGAATATACTGTTTATCTCAAAACAGGCATTGCATGCCTAATCCAAGGTCTTTTAAACTCCATTTCTGATCTACAGATCTGATTATCAAAGATCCTCTAACCTTCAACTCCACCAAGGCTAACTCTTCATTTCAGTAATGCTCAAATCTCAGGATTTTGTCCTTAAGGCCTGAGCACTGAACCACTTTTACATCCCCACTACCAAGCTGACTTCTGAAGACTTCTGCTATGGACTATTCAGTCAGACCCTACTTACCCTATTTCCACTATTTCTAGTCTTTTCTAGGAATGCCCTTGAAAGTAGAGTCTAAATCCTATTCATCCAACAGGGCTCAACTTCCTAACTTTCTGTTTACAGACACCCTGACTCATGTTATTATACAATCTCCTCCTGTTTAGTAAGGGTAATTTTTTAAGTTTAAAAACTCTTTTTCCATAAGAGTGCCACTGTTTTCTATGGTTTTGAATTAAAAAAGAAAACCACACTTTTTCCCACATTCTTCATACCAATTTTCTTCTCCCTAAAAACTGGAGGGAACCTCCATTCATTCATTCATGCATTTATTCATTCAATGAATACAAATTTGTAGGTGCCAGAGTGTTTAAAGTGTTGAGTAAATCCCTGCCTTCATGAAGCTTGTATTCAAGTGAGTAAATACAGCTAGAAAACAAACAAGTGAAGTGTATACTGAGTGGCTGATGGTCAGAGCTAGAGAGGAAAATAAATTAGGAAGGATAGTGAAATCAAGGGTGTTCTGAGTTGGGGAAGGAATATCAAGTCTTCCCTTCTGGACCACTGCAAAGAATGTCTTCTCCAATATTCTTTTCACCTGTATAGGTCTTTCCTTCAGGGATCCCATCACAATCTCTAATGGCACATATTTTCTGGCCTGCTTGTTTAGTACTCTTCTCTCTCACAAGAATGGAAGTTGTAGGCAGCTCATGTCACATATGTCATACTTACCCCTGTGTCACCGGACAGAACCCATTACCAAGCACAGAACCCAATACATATTTATTTAATAAATCAAGCAATGAAAATTAATTCAAAGTACTTCCTATTCTTGAATTTTAAGAACTTATAGTCCATCATATACAAGCTTATATTTTATATTAATTTGTTCTATGTTGATCTCCTGCTGTGATACATTGTCTTCTTTCTCTAGATCAGATTTTAAACACCTGGGTGACAGTAACCAGGTACCACTCTCCTTTTGTTAGGCTGATACAGTCCATCATTGTCACTTGGAAGGTGGAAAGTAGTAACGTCTTCTTGAACAAATAAATGGTTAGAAAAAGAAAAAGAAAGCTTACCTTCCGAAATACTTCCTCTAGGTGATAGCGCCATGAGTATTTTTGGAAGCATGTGATGAGCTGCGCGATGAAGAGAGACCCCTTTGTGATGTCTCTCCAGGATACATTGTCTACAAAGAGAGGGAGTGGTGAGCCTTGGGCTGTGGCCTTCACTCATTTTTTGTTTACATTTGATTATGTAATTATTTGGGAATTATCTTGACATATTTAAGGGAAGCTCTTAAAACCCTACATTAACTCATTTTCCACACAGAGGAAATAAAGAAACATAAAGAAATGGTAGAGGTTGAGCTAAATGGCAGTTCATTAGAGCTGCAGGATTGCATAGTGACTCTTGTATTCTTGGGACTGCCTTTCTACTCTGTGACTTACGTTCATTCAGGGGGCATTGAAAAGAGGCTTGAGAGGTCATTGGAATTGTCCTATTTCACAGAGGAAAGAGTAGCAGCTCAAAAGGATTAAAGAATTTCCCCACGTTCACACAGTTGTTTACAGATTATATACCATGCTGTCAGTCATAATATAACAGACAAAACAGATGAACAGTCAGAGGAAGCTCTAGGAGGGGAGGGATAACTTATGGCGTAGACTGTGCTCATGGTTTCACAAGTATTACTCTACCTTCAAACTCATTAAGTTATAGCCATTAACTTTGGGCAGCTTTTTGTACATCCATTATACCTCCATAATGTGGTTTAAAAAAAAAGATTTAAAATAAATTTTCAAATCGAAGGCATTCAGATATAAGGCTTCTTAAGATGATTACCTGGAGCTCAAGGACTAAACACTGATGCCCCATTATTAGACTTAATAAGCCCCACAGTACCATTTTCTACCTTTAAAAGGCTGTCCATATTTCTGTAGCAGCATGCAATGGGGCCATTGTAAATAGCATTAGATGAAAAATATGAAAAAAAGGGGCTTAACTTGAGAAAGAGAAGCCAGTCCTGGGGCCCATAAGAATTCTACTCAAAATGTTAAATGTATTTAATAAAATATTAAACCAATCATTTTTTTTTAATGCTGAAGGAATTTCCCTGTATAAGTTGTTTTAATGTTTGGTATAACTGACTGTAAAGTGCAACACTTATAATAAAAGTACATTTTTTAAAATGAGGGAAAAAAACATCTGTCTCCATAGAACCAATAATATAAAATGTGAAATACATGGACAGCACTCAAAATATGTCTCAGATCAGACAAAGCCTATCTTGGATTTTTAGAATCATTCAGAGTAGCGCAGGTCTACAAACCCCTATCTTCAACTGAAAGACACATACGTGGGGTTGAGGAGCAGAAAGCAATGAAGTCCTTCTCCACGTGGGTCTTGTAAACAGCATCCTCCTCCAGATGCTCAGAAGGCTGGGAAGAACTGTCTGCCGAGGTCACTGGAGAGTCACTCACCCACAATTCCCCACGATTTGCTGTGGAGACATCAACTGTCTACACACTCTTGTGCTTCCTTCAGTGTGATTACCACAACGGTCCACCTCATTATTTTTAAATGTTTTTTCTAGCCACATTTATACACACTCACATGCAACTCCCTCTCCCCCCAAACTTTACCGCTCTGATGCATTGAGCGGTGTGTCAATTAAAAGTGACAGCAGCATGTCAGTAAATAGTGACCATGCCATAAAACTGGAATAACCCATTTGCTAAAAAGAGTAAAGGAATTAAAGCCCTATCTGCATAATTTCAGAGAAGTTACTATTTTTTTAGCTTAATTATTTCTGCTTTTACCCCAAACAGTAGCTGTAGGTAATTGGAAGTTAAAAAAAAATAAGGGAAAGAAAATTTGACTGCAGTCTCAAGTCCCCTCATCCTTCTACTCATTTTCCTTTCAATATCATATTTTTAAAAAGGTGCCCCACTTTCAAATGAAACTCTTTTCAAGCCAGAGAATGCCAAAATGTCAGTAAAACATCTACAGAGAACATTGTCACTGAAATGATTTCATTCTAAGCTTTGAATTTTGTTGTGTAACTTTTATTTAGGGATTCTGGTGATCTCCTTCACTACTTACCTTGGATTAAACTGAATAGAAATTTCTCAGCTGACAAGACAATTCTCATGATCACAGTTCCCTAGACGGACTTACCTAAATATTTAATTTAGCTTGTTTCCATTGTTTCTGCTAGAAACAAAGTATAGATCACAATCCTCTGTGACCACCTTCACGACCTCTGGAGTTGTCCTCTCAGAACTCACCACCTCTGCAGGCCTGGACGATGATGACCTTGGGTTTGTCCTTTAGACTGAGGCAGTTGCGGTTGTTGAATATTCGAAAGATGGTGTCATAGGGCAGCACATCTGGCTTGTCATCCCGATGCGTGGTGCCGCAGATTCCATCCAGGATGCCGTGAGACATGAGCACGAGGAAGGTGCTGTCGGAAGACCTGTGCTCCGGGCGGGTAGCGAATGCCTGCAACACTGCTTCCATATCCTGGAAAAGACCCCAAACAGACTGGAATGGCACAGCATCAAAATGAATCCGACTTCCTATTTATCATGAGCAGTGTGAGAAACCTGTAATGCACCAGTCGCGACGCCTTCACAGGGTGGTTACCCATGACAGCTGTTTTATTTTTTCTTCTGTAACAGAGCAGAGGGCTCAGCTTTCTGCTTCTGCTGACATTATATAAACTGTTCTCTTGACATAATTTGCATTTGCTATTGTCACTTATCTATACTTTTGCCTTTCCATCTCTCTTTTTTTCTTATTACTTAAGAAGAGCCTCTAGAAAGAAATACACTACTTCCCTTAACTCTCCCCACTGTACTTGGAATAAAACCAGACTTCTGACGTATGTCTACTTCTCCCTCCTGCCATCCTCCTGCCCCAGGCTCTAGTCACGCTGGTCTTTCTGTGCTTCTCATGTGCCAGTTTCACATTCAGTTCAGCCTTTCCACTTGGAGTTACCCCAAGCATCGCACTCCCATCTTGGGGAGCAATCTCATTCTATCGCGTGCCAGCCCCTAGGTCATCTTCTCAGAGAGGCTGTTCGTGGCCATCCCATCAACCATTATTAGTCCCTGCTCACCAATGTCACCGCACATTTCCTTGTCCTTTATTTTCCATGTATTTTTAACTTTCCTTTCACCCTCACAGAGACACACCAAATCTCTGAAATTTTCTGTTTTCCTTATAGTTTGATAACCCCCACCAAGTGCACCTGGATCAGTGTGAGCTGGGAACTTCCCGGTTCACATGCAGGTCTATGCCCAGTGCCAGGAGGAGCTGGGACAAAGTCTGGCTCACTATTTACATGATGGGTATACTCCTGCTAAACATTCATTACTCAAGAATTGTCTGGGGGCTGGGGGGGCTTAATCCCAATTATCTCATTTTGAAACTAATAACTGTGTTGAGTACACATACCAGTCCATTTTCATCCAGTTTTATGAAACTGAGGATATTTGGAGCAGAAAAGAGACACAGGGTTCAACCTATCTAATACTTTCATGTAATAAATACACACACACACACACGCAATCAGACCCACACGCACAGAGGAGGCCGCAGGTTGTTAAAGTATTTGCCTGACATTATAAAGCTGACTTGCTGCTGGGAGAATGTGTGATATATGTGGGTGTTGGGGGTGGGGAGGGCCCTTACCTTGGCAGTGAGGTTCTCTGCCACGTGCACACTGTAGCCCAGGCCCTCAAGCAGCCCCTTCATCCCTGTGACATCAAGGTCAGCCCCATTCCTGAGAGAAAGATGGTCAAACTGGGTATTGCATATGATAAGAGCCAGACGAGTGCGATCCTGTTTCTCCTTGATTGGATAGATCTGCAGGAAACGGATATGCGGTGAGTGTGACTTACCAAGATCTTTTTTACACCCTCACCCACCAATCACTGTTCTTTGTTAAGCACTCTGATAGATACTCTCTCCCCTATCCTGTATGAGGAATCACTGCCTTTCTCTCTTTTGTAATAAATGAAGTTCGTAATATAAATAAGTGTACATTGGAAAGGAAGTATTCTGTTTTCCAAGAGCCTAGAACAAGACCCAGTACATACCTGGGATGGTTACTTAAGAATCTTGAGGAGGTTAGAGTAACTCCTATCCTCTTTGTCTCCCCTCTCTTTACCAACATGTCAAAGCTTTCTTAGGATTCAAGATTCAGATCAAATTTCATAAAAACCAAGAAATATTTGCCTTTGGCTTACGCTAAAAATGAATACATCAAAGATCCCTTGTCTTTGGTAACAGTATTGTTTTGGTACTGCTGTTAATACATCTACATACAATGCTCTGCAGCCTTTAATTATATTTTTAAAATATGCTTCATGTCTAAGCTTTTCAACCAGAATGCACACAATTACTATTCAGCCATGTTATCTTATACATATTTTGATTCTATGAGTTGGGGGTTGAAAGATAATTGGAATCTGTGTGGGGCCACATAATTTCCTCCCATAATTTTTCATAGATGCTTTGATCTAACTGTGAAAGATTACCACCATCCCTATGCCCCCACCCTGCAATTAGTGCTTTAAAGTGAAAGCAATTGTTTGTCTTTCTCTATTTCATGTACAGAGCACAGCACCTCTTCAGCTCTTTCTTTATACAGTTTCAGGAACTCTTCAGGAGGACATAGCTTGAGAATATCTGTTGATTCTTTTAACTCATCTGGTCCAGTTGCCACATTTGCAGGAGCTGCAGGATATAACACATAATATAAATTATGATATCTGCCTATGTGAGCCAGTTATCACTCATAAATACTGACAGAGAAAGGAAATCATGGGAGGAGGTTTTTTAACATGTAGGAGTTACAGTTAAACCTAACCCTTAGTGTGTGGAGATAGATTATGACAGGGAAAGAGGGGAGAAATCTGTGTGTGTGCATGTGTGTGTGTGTGTGTGTGTGTGTGTAGTAGAGAAAGCACATCCACTTAAAAATGCAATAGTAGATTCTGATAATTCTGTGGAAAACACTTCAGTGACTTGGAATCAAACGTATCCTTTCCAAATACAGCAAAAAACAGTTTGATATTTCCAATGGTTTTACTCTAGGGTACTCACTCATCCATATGGACTTTCTGTTGTCTCTGAGCAAGAGTATATCAAGTACATTAATTAGAGTGTTACCCATTAGAAATACAACTGAGTCACATGTACAATTTTAATTTTTCAATGCCCACATTAAAAAACTAAAAAGAAAGAGATGAAATTAATTTTAATAATACATTTTATTTAGCATAATATATCCAAGATATTATCATTTCAATATGTGCTACTATCTACAAGTCAGGTACTTAATTGTAACCTCAGCCTGAATTCTTAACCTTTCCAGAGGAGATGGGCTTCAGTGATTCCTCACCAAGTTGTGAAATCAACTATTTAAAGGAGAAGTTCTATGTAGTAACCCGAGCGCTACATCCAGAGTTGAAGGGACAGTTTTTACCAGAGATTCTAACAGACTCTGGGTGCCCTTGCCTCGAAAGTGCTAAGCAACCAGCACTAAGTTTTACAGCCAGATTTTCAAATGCAAGGAAGTAACTCCTCCCTGTTGGAAAACTTTGGTTCTGACTCATGCTGACCTAATTCCCAGAGAAATGTTGCCCAACCCTGCTTGGCCTCATTTGATAAGATTACACAAAAGACTGGGAAAGTCCAGCGCTCTCTCGGAAGAAGAGAGAAGAGGAATTCATAAACAGAAATTAGAAGAGAAGTTTACCAAGACCTAACACAGCAAGTTTTTTGTCCATAAAAGGAACAAACATTAATGTTCACTTATATGAACCAACTAAGAAACTCTAATTTTAGTTGAGAAAAGCAATGCTATCCTGTAGAAATGTGTTACTTTTTATGCTTTATAGGTATTTTTCCCTATTTCACTCATTTGTTTCTTTATACTTTATAGTTGTTTTGTTTTGTTCCTATTTCACCCATTTGTTTCCATTAATTTATAAATAATAGTTTTTGGTAAGTGTTTTTCTTAAAAGTAGGCTAAAAACTTAAGCTCTGTAGTTGCACCAAATTTTAAGTCTTTAAAGATAACAAACGTTCTGAACATTTATTTTTATAGATTAAACAGTCACACATGTTATCTTTTCCTATTCCAGAAGATTCTGCCAGCATGAAGACTTACAGCGTCCTGGAATATTTCCTAGTCAAAAGGCATGTTTTCTCATCAAAACTGTCCTCTGTTTCCAGATTATTTACAGGTTTTGTGAACTCTCTAACTTAATAAATGTCACCTCTTAATGACTACTATGTGTCTATGTATAAATATAGTGTTTAAGATAAAATTGGGAATCAAACAGGATTTAAGTCTCAGATCCAATTGCAAAATTAGCAAAACAAGTCCTTTCATTATAAAATAATAAATGTCATAGTCAATCTGCTGCCCAAAAGCAGCTCCTGTTAGCCTGGAAGTACAACAGAAAGAAATGAGAGAATTAGAAGTCTAGGTAAAAATTTTAGTATCTGAGTCCTTTTACCTAATAAAATAAACAGGAAACCCCTTAAATTGATACAAGAAGGAAGACACAGGTGCAAGACAAAACAAAGCCATTTCCCTAGGCAGGTAGGAATTTGACCAGTTATCTCTCTGACAAGGTGACAATGCTTGGCATATAGTAGGTTCATACTGGGATTTATTAAATCAAATGAATATTATTTTAGATTCTTCCCATTCCATTCCCTGAATGCTATGCTAGGAAGTGTCACGATTACATCCATGTCTGAAAGGCCTGGCCAGAGCCCTTAGGCACTCTCAGCTCGCTAAGCCCCCGGGCCTGCTGAGCAGTGTGCTCCAGGTGTCCTAGGCTCCCTCTGAGGCTCCACCAGCAGAGAGAGCCCAGCCCAGGGAGCCACTGCACACGTCACGAGAGTGTGCCTTCCACCCGCCATGGACTTGCCGGTGGGATAGGCTTAATGTTCACTGTGAGTCCTGGGGTTGCTAAAACTATTTTGAACTTCCCATTACTTCAATTCTGATTCATATTTGCTGAATTATCTCTGAGTTTTTTTTAAACCCACATTGCTTACATCCTACCTCAGATTTAAGAGAAAATAATAAACTGGCTCAAAGACCAGCTTAATTATTAATGAGGACAATCTAGGGCACAGTCTTGGATAACTGTCAGAGTAGCATGTGCTTCCTGTTGGTGGGAGTGTCCTTTCTCCATAAAGAAGGACTTACTGAAAAAGCTTTGCTATGTGAGGAAGCTACAATTTATGTTGTATTTTGTTTATTATTCTTTCTTATTATTGATAGACTATACTCAGGGCTGGGATTTCAGGTTAAACCCAGCAAATTAAATCTGTCACTGGTGAATTTGGGCATGAGAATATTTATTTAGCCTTCTGGCAATATTTACAATTCAATCTATGTCAAAAAATTTGGAAGATTTTAATATATTGGACACTTTATAGGTATTCTGATCACAGTTTGTAACTCACAGAAATGAGTTATCACTGGAAAGTTCTAAATATTAGTGGTCAGATAATAATTATAACTAATATTTACTGCATGCATGTTCCCCATTTGTCTGTTCATCCTATATTTCTTATGTGCCTGACACTCTGCTAAGAGCAATTATTCATTGGTGAAGAAAACAGTTGTGATCCGCATTTAAAACTTCAGCAGATTGTAGTCTAGTCTAATGAGATAGAAAGGGGATAGAAGTGGAATGGATTTGACTTAGGGGAAATCAAGTGTTTAATTTTATGTATGGTAGTTTTGTGAAGCCAGTGGCATATTGGAGTGGAACTGTTGAATATGCAGCAAGAACTGACACATCTGGGCCTCAGAGGATAACTCTGGATGAGAGCTAATGTTCATGAGTTGTCAGTGTATGCCTCCATGACATGCCCAGCCTTACAGGGCCACAGCAGTTGCTAAAATTGTTCCCATTTCACAGAGTCTGAGATTGATGCCTAAGGAGATTAAAAAACTTGAAATCAGTCAATTAATGTCCAAAGTAACAGACCTGTCTTCAAGTTCATGTATCTCTTTCTACAGAGTTTCTACAATTAGTGATTTCTATGAGTAACCTAAGGACAGGATCAGCTTCTTAGCTGGTTGGAAATTGAATCTTCTCCAACAGTACAAGGTGGTTTCTAAAAGGACAAGGACAGTTTAGTGAAAATTATACATTAATGATAGATGAAAGTGGGGATTATAGAGGGTACTGGTGGGGGGTGGCTCTTGAAGCACATAGATTCTGGAAAATTTGAAAGAACCATTGTAAATTGTTCTAGTTTACCTTTTACACTTACGGAGTTGTCCTTATTAAGGAAGGTTTGGACGATGACTTTTTCTACTTGATGGCCTTTCTGTTGCATAGTGTCTGCAAAGACCCGGACCTTGTCTTTCAATTCAGCATCATAAAATTTGTCCTTTTCTTTTTCCGTCAAATTCAAGACATTTTTTTCCAACAAGCTGTACAAAATGCCAGTACAGAGTTCTTTGCCCAAAGATTCCAAATTCTTAAGGGGGTTTCTGTTGCGGTTGTCTCCTGTCAAAAATACAAACAGTCTTTCAACTGTGGGCACAGCTTAATAAGCTTTAGCCCTGTCTTTAGTGAGTGATTTGAAAGAACTTTGAAAATACCTTAGACAATTTCACCATTTCCCTCATAGCATATATCCTCTATCCTCTTTCAGTGTACCTGTGGAGTTATCTCAGGCCACCACATTCATATTAGGCTGTGTTTAATGATTCACTGTCACTTAAGACTTTTTTGTTAGCTTCTCATGTCTCTTCTGAGACATTGGACCTGATATGAACTTCGTAGTCATCCACTCATCTCATATTTTTTTTCTCACAGTATTGATGATGATCCACTTGGATATATGCTCCAAGGGAAGTCCAGGATCTTGTCTAGACTGTAAATTCTTTCATAGGAACTTTTCTTCTGTGTTTAATTTCCTTGGTGAAAGCACCATGTCTTTGAATTCACATCTTTGCACCCACATCTCATTCCCACACTTTTTGCTCAAAATATTTAAAAACACTCGTATGTTTGCTGACTACATGAATTAATGAACAAATTAATGAATGAATTTAGAGTCTAGTACTTTAACATCTTATCTCAATTAAAATGAATTCAGATTTGAAAATAATCTAATGACTAATATTTCAATATGGTTGATTAATTTAACACTAGGTTTATTTACTACTGTCTGGGATTATTAGAATTTTGATAGGGAAATACAGAAGTCAAAGTGATAAATACTGCATTTTAATGCCAAAGATATGATTTGAACAAGTAGTATATGGGAAAGTAGGATATCTCATCAATGCTCAGCTAATTCTGTAAAGATAGTTATCCAATGTATCTTAGATGTAAAGATATATAGATGCAAACAACATTTCCTAGAGAAAATGTCCCAGGTCATTAAACAGTAGCCCAAGAACAGTAGCCCAAAAGCACCAGCCTTATTGTCCATTTTATCTTGAACTTTCTTTTAAAAAATATTTATTGTGCAACTATTATAAACATGGAAATTACAAAACATGAATAAAAAGTTACTTAAATCAGTTAATAACACCTAAGATCTGTTGTACACTTAACATTTTTTAAAAAAATTAGCAAGAATGTTTGATATCTTTATCTAGGCAATGATTACATGAGTGCACACAAATGTCAGAATTTATCAAAACATACACTGAGGTTTGTGTATTTTATTGTATGTGTCTTATTACAAAAAGTTTAAAGTCTTTTTAAAAAGTTGACACATTTCTAGAGGAAAAAAAAGACATCTAATAATTTAGTTAGTGAGGAATGTTTCCAGGAAATAACAAATATTTTTTAAAAAAGGTAAAATAAAATGAAATAGAAACCTATATCAAGCAATGTAAATCATTACCATTATCATCAGCAATGAGATCCAATGACATAGTTAATATTTTCCCTATTTTATAAGTCATTTAAGTAAAATGTCCACATCACACTAATTACGATCCATATTCTGTTCAAGTACTGTATTCTGCAGTTAAACATGACACAGCTTCAATAATAATAGTATTAATTGAACCCCAATTGGTGCCAAATGTTTACTTGAATCTTCTCACCTAAATGTTAGAAATACTCCATGTAACAGTATATTAATTTTTAAATCTATTATATGGATAAGGAAACAAATACAGAGAAGTTAGTTAAGTAACTGACTCAAATCATGTGGATAGTAGACAGTGTATATAGTAAACGGTGGGGCAGGGATTCAAATGCAAGTGTTCAGAAACCAGAACCTTCATTCCTACATCATCAAACCCCATGACATGAGGCTTGATGAAGAGTTACTTAGAAGAGTGCTCAGCAACTCTGAGAAGACTGAGGATATTTCTGCAGGTGAGCTCACAGAGACTTTTTTAGAAAAGGTGGTAGAAATACTAATTTTGCAACTTAGTTTGCAGATGTTACAATGAAGAGTTTTAAGACCTATAAACAGCCCAGAATTTAGTGTATGGAATGTTTACTCTGCCTGAGCCCTGGGTTTCTATTTTATTTATTTGTGCCCTCAACAAGTAGAGTGTTGGTTGAATGAGTGATATGAGGAGAAATATGGTAAACAGACCAAAGAGATTTGGCTTTACATACTCTTATCATCTGCACATACTCAGGTCTTCAATTATTAGCTTTAAATAATACAAAAAATTCATCCCAAACTTATGGACTCAGTCCAGAGGTGGATCTCCAAATTTAGACCAACATATCCATCTCTTCTCCATATCCCACAAACTTGTAACACTCAACTTTTTAATGGTGAACTGCTTATTTTTCATTTATCAGCTTAATTCCCTGTATTCATAAATGACATCCCACTGCTTGGTGCACCCAATCAGTAAAATCTGGTGATATTGAACCTTTTCTGCCTCTTTTATATCTCATTTTCCATCTCACTTCAAATTGTGTTAATTTTATTTGCTAAATATTTTCACAATCTGACCACTTTTGTCATTTTTAATTACTCATTACTCCAGTTCAAGCTAACATCCCTCCTTTCTTAATTAGTCCAAGAATCTTACAAATCTATTCTGTCCCTTTCTGGTCTGTTCTTCACTATGAAGTAAAGTGTTCTACTAATCTAGATTTGACCATGAAACTTCTTCACTTAATCTAATCTAGATCTTCTCATTCAGCCTCATCTTCCGCTGTTGTTCCGCTCATCCTGCACATTAAATTTTAAATACTCTGCCTTCCTTTCCGTTTCTAGAAACCTCTTATTTAGGTATTTCAGTGTGTGCACTCCCCCTCCCGCATGTGCCTTTCTGTCCCCCTTCTGCTCACAGATGATCCTTCAAGCCTCAGATGCCACTTCCTGCAGGGAATTCTCCCTTATGCTCAAGACCAGACAGAGTGACAGGGGTAGGTGCTCCCAGGGCACTTTGCTTCCCCTAGACTAGCATTCTTTTCCTTGTAGCTGTTAATTAGTTGACAATGGCCAAACAAACTTGGCTTTTACATTTATGCAACCGCTTCACTTGTTTGTGTCTATGTCTTTCAGTTTCTCACATCCATTGTCTAAAACGATGCCAGTCCCATGACCAGTGAAGCCATCATGCCCAGCCAAAAGGGCAGCCGTGAGTCTGAATTCAGCTCCCCGCTCCCAGCCACATACTCTATTATGGGTCATGATGCAGATAAGAAAACAACCAATCCTTACATTTAGGAGCTTAAATTAAACATTAAATGAGACACAAACCTGGGAAAGATTTTTGCCACAGGGAGAATCAAGGAAATAAAGAATTGCAGCAAGGAAGTAAGAATAGGGTCAGTACAATAATTTTTTAAAATAAAACTGAAATCATGTTTTAGAGGGATTCATAGGAAAAAAAGGATAAATGTATTTTGTAAAGGAGGAAAACCTGTGTGAAAAAAATTCAGACTTTTTTAAAGGGCAATAGGGAGCTATTGTTTGTTTCTGGGTAAGAAAATTGCATTAATAGATACTTAGAACCTGAGAACTGAAAGATAACTGATCTCTTTCCTAATAGTGCTATCTACAGGCAAATCTAGGTCAGCTACCTAAGATCTTTAACAATTTTAAGTGCTTGTAGTCTATTTAAGATTGGACAATTCAAAGTCAGGGAGAGGGAAATAATCTGAATTTTTTAAAAAATCTACTGAATATTCAGATTTGTTATAAGGTTTAGAAACTACCGATAGATAAACCCTTTCTTTTCAAATTTTCAAATGAGATCGAAGCTCAAGATCTGACATAACATGTTTGAATACTGTCTGTATAAATAGCTCGTGACTCCATTTCTTATGCTTTTTCAGCTTTGGTGTGTAAGAAATGTGACCTGAAAGCAGTATGCGAGATGGTTTGAGGGTTAAATCCTGGACAGAGGGAGACCTGTTAAAAAGCTTGATAGCAATCCAAGAAACGCTAGACTAGTCAGAAAGAGGACTAGGAAGAAAAGCAAGGTGGAGGGACCGGGATTGGGGTGGGGGTGGGGGTGGGGGTGGGGGTGGGGATGGAGTCACTTTCAAAAGACCAGAGTATAATTCAATAAAGGAGATGGCAAAGGGGGCAGGAATTCAAAGGCACACTGATTTGATTCTGGGAGCCACGTTTATGACCTGAATGACTAAATTGGAATCAAGAGGAAATGGAGATTTCAGAGTGCATTTAGAAGCTGCCAGAGCTGTCTCACACACTAGTACCTTACTCTGTTTGTCTTTACCCTCCCTTTGATTCCAGAAGCTGAAAGAAAGGAATTAACTTGCTCCTGGCTCTGAGATTCTGGAGCCCATACTTTCCTTTAGCGTCTCTAAGGCAGGGTCCTCCTAATCAAGTTTACAGAGCTAACAATAGGAAAAACTCAGTTTGCAGACTATTTATTAGCTGACTTCCCTTTTGTTATCTCTGCCTGTCACACAGCAATGAAGAAAGTGTTTTCTAAGGCATATATTCCTGACCCCTAGTCAGAAAAGAACCCCTACTCACCAGCCATAGGTAACAGCCTATCCCTTCCTGCTGCTTTGCAGAGAGCAATTGAATTGAATATGAAAGTTACAGGAAAATTTCCTCAGTGCAAGGGGGTGGGAACATTTAGTCACTGATTGGGAAACTGCTGCTCAGAACATCTGAGTTCACTGTGGGGAAGTCCTCTCTAGGCAACCAGTGAGTTTCCCAGGCCTTGGGGAGGAAACATTTCTTCTGCTGGGAATTAAAAAATAAAATGGCAAAACATTGTCCTACAAGTTACTACCTGGGACACAGTTTTCTCTCCTTTTCCTTTTCTGTCTTCATTGCCCCCATACCTCCTTCTCTCTGTCCTTCTTCTTCCCATCTCTTAGTATTTCTCCTCTGTTCTCCTAAAAATACAAATCATGAAGTAGTTAAAACTAGCAGTTCCCCTTTCATTTCCACATAAGAATTACCCAAATAGTTTCTGTGCTGATCATGGTGGTATCATACCCTCCCTGTCTCCCTGTCATCTTAATCATTCACGTAGATAAATTCTGAAGGAACCCTCTGCTTCACTCCCTTCATGCTTTTCTCACATTAATTTTTACTGATGGTGACTGTCCCCTCCCTTTCTGATATCCTCTGAGTAAACACTGATCACAGAAGCAGTCGCAGCTACAGTAGAATGATCACATGATAGTACAGAAGAAATGTTCAGAGAAACATTTAGTGAAAGAAGAAAAAAAACACTCTGATATGCTCAACTTTGAAGGTCTTCATAAGGTCAGAAATCATCTTCACTTTTAATGGGTTAAGATTAGAAAAGGCTCATATTTTTAAGTGAAAGGGTAGTTGTTCCAGGCTGCCCTAAATCTAACCTTGCTAAGTGAAGGATTTCACCTCAAACTCATTACCACTGCACCACGTAGAATATGATCTTGCACACCACACACTCCAGTGCTTTTACTAGGTGCCATATATTATCTGCTAATTGTTTCATGTTCGTTAGCTACCTTGTTTTCTCAATGAGAATGTAAACTACTAGTTGCCTGAGGTTGAACCAAAATACTTTGTACCCCTGAAGTGCCTTAAAGGAGGATAGAAGTATGCGATTCTGGTCATAGCTTTGTCAGTAGTGAACTCTGGGATTTTGGGTTTGGGATTTTGGATAAGCCTTCTCTTCATTCTCCTACTGAGCTCCGGATTCTTTGATGCCAGGTATCTACTGTGATTTGCATCTGTATCCCTAAAGCAGAAATCCTAACAAATGGCTTCTAGAAAGAAAAGGATTGTGCTATCAGCCAGTTCAGCTCTTACGGATCAAGCCTAAAGATTCCAAATCCATTACCCATTCCAGTCTACCCCCTGTTTTCTCAGAGAGGCAAAAAACCCATGACAACTTTTCATTTTTATTTCAGATTTATTGGAATAGTTATAGAAATATCTGCTTCCTAAGGATGTAATTCCCAAAACATGTTCAGAAAATGACAGAACTCCTGGCATCCTGTAAAAATAGTGAAATAAAATATGAGTTATGGTAAAACAAATACAAGTTATAAAAATATGTGAGTATACATGTACACTCACAAAAGGGAAGAGCCCATAGTATGTCTACATATTGGCCTACTGAGGCGAAGGAGAGGAACACCCCAAACTGAGCTTTCGTCGTCATGACCACCTCTCAGTCTGCATCAGGGGACCCTGAGAAGGGGCCACCTAACTCAGCAACACCCTGAGAGGAGAACAATGAGCTTTGCGCTGAGCAGTGGGAAGGGGTCCTTCCAGCGAGCCCCCCATTCATTACCTGAGACCTTGAGGCCTGACAGTGATGCAGTTCCAGCACCCTGACCTCAGCCCCCCACCACACACCATCTGTCCCTGAACACTGACACACTTACACATTTTAATATCCTGGAAAGAGGTAGAAACATCTTGTCAAAGTCACTCTTTCAGCAGTGGGCATCTGTGCCCTACCTTCCGATTGCTCAAATGAAAGTCTGACCTGAAGGGAAAAGACAGACTGCAGGGGTTTTTTTTCCTCCTGAGTCAGAGAATCTTCACTGTAGCTGAGGAAATCACAAAGTGTATAGCAAAATAAATGATACAAACAAAACGGCTGTGCATCTTTGAGAAGGATAACAATATGCACATCTACGCATGGGAGTGACCAGATTTTTAAAATCCACTGCTGGATCTAACAGCCATGTACACAAGGAAATTAGAATCCACTCGTTTGTCTGTTGAAGGCAAGAGGGGAGTTGCATGGTTGGCTGCTAGGGGTTGTTTCTAGGTTATAACACCTTGGATCGGGCCCCCAGGTTTGCTGACTCACCAAAGAACCTCAAAGCTCACTTGGGAAGAAGGACATTTTTGGGAAAAAAATACGACCAGAGCTAGAGAAACCCTAGGTTTCCAACTGGAATAGTCAAACATCCAGGAAAATAGGGTGCAAAAAGCATCTAAAGCCCTACCTTTCGGAAAATTTCCTCCAGATCACAACACCAGGCATATTCTTGCAAATTTTCAATGAGTTTTATAATAAAAAGAGAGCCTCGCATGGGATGTCGCCAAGAAACATTATCTGTGAATAAAGTACATTCCAAATCTCACACAAAGCTCTTGCCTCGCCACAGAGACAGTGTCCTAGGATTTCCACTCCAGCTGAGGCAGGCTATTGAGTACATGCTATGTACTGTATGCCATGATTTAGTGAATACATTCATTCAGTGAGTATGTTTTTACTGATACTTGAGAACTGTTAAGGTCATATGGAGGATGCTGTACATGGTACAGATGTTAAGGTGGCATAGTCTCTGAGTTCTAGGTGCTGAAAATCTAGTAAAGAGGGAGGAAAAGGCAGAATGTGCTAGAAGGGAGTGACTGAAACTTGGAGAAGAAATACCTAAGTATGGATCCCAAGAATACTACTTACTAACTCTGATTTAGGTTACACACTCTGAAATGCATGGCCTAGGCTGCAAAGGGTAGGGCAGTAATTTCTCTCACAAAAAGATGTCTGAAGATTAGATGTGATGCATTACAAGTTTCTGGGTGAATATAGGAAATGTAATACCCAGGTGAAACAGAGTAATCATATTAATAACTTTTCCACTTACCAACTTTATAAGTGATGTAATTAAAATAAAATAATATTGACCACAAGGTATTTAGACAAATGAAAAGCTAACTAAATATGAAAATGGTACCAACAAAGAGGAAGTGGAAATGTAGAAAAGATTTAAGAGGGAAAGATCATATTCACTGGAGAACAAACAGTTTTATGGGAGAGAAATATTGAAAAAGAATTATATTAATTATATTAAATAGTAAAGATATAGAAGTCATAAAGTCATTTAAAAATTATGCAAAGAAATGTATAAGATGAAAGTGGTATCAACAGAATACATAACCAAGGTAAAACCAAATCTTTTAGGCAATAGTAATTTTAATAAAATTTATAATAATAATAGATAAAAATTCTACCTAAAGCCATACTTGTCTTACAAGGCTGGTTCCAGTTAAAGAAAATGAGGGGGAAAGAGGGGAAGATGCAGGTATCTGCAAGTTTCTTTGTGAAACTAAGGGAGTGAATGGTCACTTTTGTTCAGAAGAGCACTATGATAAGGTTGGATAAACACTGGAGAATGTGCAGCTAATTTTACTAGTGGAAACTAAAGATAATTGAATTGGAGTTTCTAAGAATCATCTGGAAAGGAGGGATAAGGAAAGTAAAAGAAAAGGAGACAGAAATCAGCAAGATGATGTTGACAAACCAGCGGCCTATGAAGGCCTAGATAACCAGAGAGAAATTTCCTGGGATGGCTGGAATCAAAGATTCTAAAAAATAGTTATGCCTAACAACTAAAGTCCACTAAATACACTCAAGCTTTAATCTGTGGACTTTTTGCCTAGTGTTATTGTATTTGATAGTTGAAAAAAAGATCCTTAATTTCTACATTAAGACATGAGCAACACCATGTAAAATGAGGCTCTCTCCTGAGAAATGGTACCTCATTAGAGAGGATGATCTGTAAAGTAAATTATTGGAGCCCAGGCAAAGCCTTAAGGCCAGAGGTAATCAAGAGAATGCAAATGCTCAAGAAACCAAAATGTAGTCGAAGCATTCAAATGACTTTTATTTAAACCTTGAGATAGAAAGTAAATCAAGATAAAGCCTTGAGTTAAATTACGAAATAGAATCTTTAGTAATATCAGTCATATTAAATGTGTTTTACTTTGTGTCAAGCTCAATATTTCACATCTATTATCTCATTAGATCCTAGAAAAATGATAATTGTGATATATTAGTAAGGAATTCAGAAAAAGCCCAGAGAGGCTGAATTCCTGGAACTAGTTTACAAGTATTGAATGGCAGGTTCAGAATATATTGGCAGTAATCTTTAAAAAAAAAAAACCTGCATTTATAATTATTTAGGTTTTGTTTGTATCATACACTCCACACTTGTAGTGAAACCTCTTTGACTTAGAGACAGTGTATGCCTTGTCTGCTTTTCTGCCTCTCCCCCTTCTATAAATATTACTCTTCTATAAATATATGATGTATAAGAAAATTGGACTGCTGAATGACTCCAAAGCTGTAGATCTTTTCTATGTGGAGTCAGATTCTAATTTTATTCAGCGTAGATATCTTCTATTTATTTCTCCTGGTTCCCGGAAAATATTTTGTACCATGGGAGTTTACGAATTACTAATTTGGTGAAAATATATGCACGTTTGGTCTCTGTGGATGGGGGATTGAAGGTGTAACTGGGAGGACGACTTGTACTGTTCTTCAAAGGTCTCACAGAGAGTTCGACACAAATATTCACACTCTAATGGGCGGGTATGAGTATCTGCTTTGGTAATGCCCACAAAGGTGTCCTAAGGAGACCCTCATTACCTGGTGTTGAAGAACAGAAAGCAATAAAATCCTTCTCTATATGAGCTCTCCTGATGGCATCATTCTCAAAATCATCTTCAGACAGGGAGGAGGTGTTTCCAGGAGCTTGTACTGAATCTTTTAACCATACTACCCCTTGGTTCTCTAGAAAGACAAGATTTGGTTTCTTATTACTACCAACAACCAAAGGAGCTACTTTCTCCTCCAAACCTCTGTTCAACTGTAGTTATCAATTTACTTTTCACTGTCTTTCATTCACACATACATATACACATATATCTGAGGAATCGTCTTTTCAACAGCTCTTATCTCTCTTAAACTTCAGATGAATTCTAATGACTTCCAAACATCAAAATCTTACAACTAAAAGTGATATCCATTTTGTTGAAAATGGAACAAATATCTATCAACTAGTCATATAATTCACAGAAGCTACAATTTTGTTTGGTGACAGTAGGCGTTCTTTGACATTAAGGAGTAACGCAAAGAAAATAAAATATACTGGATGCATACAGATGATGAGGTCTATGTGAACGTCTTGTGCTTTCGCAGACATCAGCACTCACCACCACGGCAGGCCTGGATAATGATCACCTTGGGTTTGTCCTTCAAACTTGGACAGTTAGAGGTGTTCAAAATTTGAAAGACGGTGTTGACTTTCAATACATCTGGGTTCCCCTCAGAGAATTTCTTCCCACAGATGCCCTCCTGAATACCATGAGACATGAACACCACGAAAGTACTGTCAGACTTCCGATGCTCTGGGCGGGCAGCAAATCCCTTCAGCTCTGTAATCATGTCCTGGAAGAGAACACACCATTGATCTTGGACTACGGGACTCATGATCATGGTATCTTGGGAATTCAAGAAAGACACACTTACAGACTTCCTGGGTGCTAAGAAAATCAATGTATTGTGAAGACAATTTAAGTTTAAATTCAGAGAATGGCAAAGAAAGGGCTCTAGGATGCCATGCAGGCATTTCTAGTAAAGTGAAAGGGGCATTACTGAGTTAATAGAACACTTCCCAATTAAAAGTTCCACCAGACGCTTGCCCAAAAGTTTCTGTCAGAAACGGGTATTGCTGAATTAAGCACCCTACAATAGCAAATTTAGATTTCACACTATCAAGAGACTGAGATTCTGGTGCTACAATCAAGCTCTCTAACAGTCTTTAAGAATATGAAGAGTTTGCCCATTGTTTCTACATTTTGATAGACATTACCGAAGCAGTAAGGTTTTCTTTGACTTCCACACAGTACCCCAGACCTTCTAGCAACATCTTCATGTCTCTGATATCAATTTGAGCTCCTTCTCTCCAGGGAAGATGGTCAAATTCTGTGTTGCAGATAATGAGGGCAAGACGCATGCGGGTCGATTTTGCCATTATTGGGTAAATCTGCAGGAAATGCAGATTGGATGAATAGTCTTATTCTCTTTAATTAAACATTAATCTTGAGTGTTTAAGATAATTTCTCCTCCCTTAGTCCTATCCAGAACACATATCTCATGAACTATGGATAAAAACAAGAAGGAGACTAAATCCTACTATAGGAAGGGAATGGAGTTTTCCTATGCCCAGACAGCAGTTGAGCACTTGATTTAGTTATTTTTGAGAGGTGGGATGGTGAGAGATGAACAGGCTTTTAAGCCAGAATGACTGAATTTTAAACTACCTCCTCAAAATTTACTGATTTGGTCAAAGTGTAAATAACCCATGCCTTAATTCCCTAAATGTGTTATTTTGAGGGCTCATGGTACTATATAAAACCTGCTTAGAACAGTGTTTGATTCATATTAAGCATTCAATAGATGTCATTTTTGTTATTATTATAATCACTCAGGGAATTGTACCAAACCTGGAGCTTTTTACATAAGCCTGGGATTTCTGGAAATTGGAATACTTAATGTAAGGGAAGCAGCAGGATGACTTTCTAGAACCTCTCAAGGAAACCTCTCATGGTACTTTAGCATCGTCTCTATTGTAACTTTTGCCCCAGCCTTGTATTCTGAGCACAGTACCTCTGTTGACTTTTCTTTCCATATCCTTTGGGCAGTTTCTGGGGGGCAAAGCTTGAGGCTGCCTCCTGGCCTTGAGTATGAGGACTTACCCATGTTGTCCTGCAATGCCTGAGGAGCTACAAGAGGCAAGAAACATTATGAATACACATCCCTGAGTGTCTCAGCTGATGCTCCTCACAGCATCATCTATGCACAAAGCCACAGAGGAGGAAATTAATTCTTAGGAGGATAACCCTGGGCTAGTCATTAGCACTGTTGAGCATTACTGCTGATGGAAGACATTTCAAGCCAGAGGAGATTCTCTGCAGTGTGATATAAAGGTCTACCTTTATTTCTTAAGATCGGCCTAGTTATAAATAGTTTAGAAAATATAAAGGATGTTTTTCAAGGCTGTGCATGATAAAACTCTCAGAAAATAATATGTTTGATAATAATAGTTAAGATATATGTTTACTTAAAAATACCTAAAGCTTAGGATAACATTTAATGGAGATAGGTCTTAATGACTCTATTTCAGTTTTTGAAAAAATCGTATATGTTTATCTATTTGTTTGCTTAACAGGCATGATGTTAGTCATTAGAGATAGGAAGGAAAGAAGGGAGGAAGGCCTTTAAGTCCTATCCTATAGGATCTTTGTATGGTGTGTATGTATGGCGAGGAAAATCAAATATATGAACTAGAATGAATATGAAATGAAATGACAAAGGCTAAAATCAAGGTGCACACTAGATGGATTCATAACTCCAAAAATTGATTGTACAAATATATGATGAAGAGTTTTCATAACAGGTGAGGACCTTGAGGGCCCATCTGACAATGATGTGATATATTTGCTAACAAGAAATTAATGTAATCTTTGTTTCAAAATGGAAATAAGTTTTCTTGATATTTAGTGGATCCTTTAGAAACTAAATTATACAAATAAGACAGTTATATTCCATTTTGGAGGAGGGGAATTTGAAGAAATGTATGTTCCATTAGGTAAAGCAAGGTAGCAAGAAGTGCGTTGACTAAGAATGTAAGAGACAATTAGAATGGATGTATTGGAGAAAACCATGGAAATCATTACTAGGTGGAAGAAATGTTCTGTTTCTTCATAAAGGAGTTTGAAGAATAGAAAAAAAAATAAAGAGAAATATTTAGATTATATTAGACCTAATTATTCATAGTAAAAGAATGGTGGACTTTGTTATATAGTGAGTATTCCAGTCCATAAAATATCTAAGAAAACATGCATGGGATAGCCACCCTTAACAGACTCAATAGAGTAATTTCTGAACTCATTGAAAATATTTGCTTCCCTGGCCTCTAAGTTTCTTCCAAATATAGAACTTTTTATTTGAAGAGAAAAGCGTCACTTTTGGATGACATTACTCAGAATTATGGATGAAATACTGTTCCAGGACAAATGGCACACTGATTACTTAGTAAGCAAGAGGCTGGTCTCATACAAAAACAAGGTTTGCTAATAAGAAATCTAATGCATGTTGACTTCGACAAGACTCAAAAGAAGTCGAGCACTAAGAACATTAAGATCTTTCTTGTCAACTGGGATGTAAGAATATCTCCTGTGCTACCCCCCAATACTATGTGAAATGAAAATGAAAAGTTTGTGTTTAAATTGTTGTGGCAGAGACTGGCTATCTCTTCAAAACACTTTCCTATTCATCCTGGGCATACCACTAGTCTATATTGCCAACCACTCTAGCAGTTAGATGTGGCCATGTGACTGGGTTTTAGACAATGGAACACAAACAGAAATACAGTGAGACACATCTAGGCCAGGCCTAGCAAAATCTTTCACAGATGATTCTCTATATTTCTTTTAATGCCATTAGCTGCATGGTTATGACCATGGTTACTTTGGCACCAAAATTACAGTTATCAGGGTCATAGGATGGAAGAGGCCTGAATATCTGATTTAGCACTTGGAGGAGAGCTGTCTGTTGATGAGAATACACACATCTTAGAATTTTCTTGAATGAAGAATGAGTTTCTATCATACCTGAGCCATTGTACCTATTCATATTCACAACTCATATATTCATAAAAGTTCAGTAGAAGCAGGAACCTTGTTGTCTTGTTTGTTACTCTTTAAACAGTCTATAGAAGAAGGTTGGCCCTTCTTCTATATAGGACACCCAGTTGGCGTGTCCTAAGTGTTTTTCTAATGGACTGGTAAATAATAGCAATTTTGATGAAATTATTCAGTGAAATAGTGTTTTAAAAATATTTATTGCAGATACACTATGAACCAACTACTATTAGATGGGAATCATACCTATGCTTAAGTCAGATATGTCCAATTTTCTCATAAAGCTTAATGTCCAGTGGAGGAAAAGGATGAACTTATAAAATTTAAAACTAACTTACGAGAAAAACATAGTGAGAGTTATGGCTGAAGAATCACAGGAGGTCACTGTAGGAATAGGGGCTCTAAAATATAGTAGAAGTAGAGGTAGAGAGATAGATCTGGATTTGAAGAGAGGAATCAATAAAACTTGGCCATTGCTTGAATGTTGTAAATAAGGGAAAAGAAAGAACTGCATGTAATTTCAGTTTCTGGCTTGAATAACTGCATGATGGTGGCGCTATTAATAAAGATAAGAGAAATTGGTGAAGAATCAAGGTGGGAGAGGAGAGCAAACTCAATTGTAGGCACACTGGATGAAGGTGTCTGTAGGAGATGTGAATGCACATGTTCAGCAGGCACAAGAATAGTGAAGTGTGGCATTCAAGTGGGTAATCGGTATTTAAGACAGATTCAAATTTGCATAAACATGGTAGTAAAGCTATAGGAATGACTTCTGCGAAAGCAAAAGAGATTAAGAAGAGAAAAAGGTATACGATCAACCCATGTGAATTACCCATAGCCCTCTCACCCTAGGTTGATCCTATGAATCTGTAATAAATGTCAAGGGCGATGGGATTCAAAATTTTTTCTTGTTTCGAAAATACCATTACCTAGGAAGGGAGGAACAGCTACTTGGAATCCTTGGTTAAGAAAATCATCAGGTTGTGGACCTGAGGAAAGAAAAAGGACATTAAAATAGTCACTTATCTTGCCCCAACATGTTGGACGCTTCCCACTGAAAATACTTTTTACAGGCTTTGATCCTCTTCAGGATGTGACTTATCCTGTAATTACATTCATCACTGGCAAACAAAAGCCTGTACACATGAATGGTTGAGGCAGATGACTTAAGGCAGAACGAAAGTATCTGGAAGTGATTCCCTTGATTTCTGCTTTCTATGATGATAGGAAGTGAGACAGCTTCAGCTATAGAATTAAGAGTTCTCAATCCACATTTCATGGTGGCTCCTGAGAGGACCACTACTACCTAACAGATGTATACTAAGTGAAGTTTGCTAACTCAAAAATGACCTGGGTTTTGGAGAAAACTAAGAAGAAAGGCATCTAAGCTTGGACACTTTGCTTTGCCAAGGTGGATCAGAGCAGAAAATGATGATGGGGTGACCCACTGGTCTATCAACAACCAGTGTTAAGTAAGTGCCGTAGAGCAAGAGAGTGGTGGAGCCCAGGAAAGGAACAATTGCATCTTATCAGTTGTGGGGTGTTCACTAAGCTGCCCTGTCAGACCACGAAGGGAACAGTCCACAGTCTCTGGAATCTGCATTTGCCCTCCTCAGGGCCATAAGCCAGACCTAAGAAGGAGCACACCGGAAAGCCTCAGTTACAGCATTAGGTCGCATGGAATCACTGAGGCCTGACCGAGGAGGAGCTAACTACATGACAAGTGGAGCGGCAGACTCCAGGTACTGGAGTCATCCCAGCAGGCTGTACGGGTGGGTCTGGGATTGATTCCAGGACTGGGGACCAAAGGGATTGGGACAAGAGGAAACTTTGGCTATTATACAATTATTCTAGACCCTTATTATTATTCATAATATTTAATTTTGGAGGGTCTGTTAAATGAAGAAGAGGTATTGAAGTAAAAAAAATGAGCATTTGCTATGTCACTCAGACAGGCATAGGCTTCCCCTAATCCTTAGGAAAAGAGGCTTCTTGATTTCAAACATCTCCTTCGAACAGATTTGGACAAAGACTGCAAAAGAGACCAGGGGGCTGGGCGTACGCCAGAGCTCCCGTCTTTGCTGTGCAGAGGGACTAAGGAACCACAGAAGGTGCAGCTCAGAGGGCTGAACCCTGTACTGGGCCCTCAGGAAGGCTGGAGAGAGGGGGTGCTGGGCCTCACAGAGTGTCCCACAGCTTAGGGCCAGGCTACTGGGCAATCGTACTCACAAGAATAATGCAAGATGGTAACAAGAAGAAAGAGGTCACTTAAAATCCTTACTCTTTTGTGAACATAGAGGTCATTCTCTGAGTGTTCCACCATACTGAAATATATTTTATTCCTGAAGAGCAAAATTTTGAAGTTGTAAGAAGTATTTGATTACAGACCTTAAGATTTCATGTCTGATAACTCTGTAAGTTCCTAAAGACTGCTAGACGTAACTAGCTTAGTAAAAACTGTAGCACCTTACCAGGACAGCTGGAGAATAATACAGTATGAAGCTTTGCTAACTGTTCTCATGAATTTCAACAAAGAAGTTACCACATATTCAGGAAGGGAAATGAGCTTTAATTAAAACAGGGCACTGAGGCTAAACGAACAGGAAGAAAAAGGAAGTGACAAGGGACGTGCCACAGGGTGACCGATAGAGAAATGGGGTCCTGAAGCCGGGGGTAAGTTAGCTGTCTGCCAACTGACATGACCAGTGAAGAAATCAGGTGTTGGGCACAAAGGCACAGGGCCGTGCGGGCCTCAGGCTGAGTCACTGACACTTACCTGAGGCGAGGCCCAGCATCCCTGCAAGGTGGGAGTCCTCTTCGCAGATATGATCAATACAAATCTGGCATGCCCGGGGCCCTTTCAGAATGACGGAGTCAATCAAAGCTCGGGCCTGATCCATAACTGTAGCGTTTGCACATTTTACTCTCTCCATCTCCCCCTGGTTCAGCACTTTTTTCTCTAATAGTTCATCCAGCAAAGCATTTATTACACCCATGCCTGCTGAACGGACGAACGGCCTCCTCTTCTCCTTCAGGATCTTGTCTGTTTGAAGCATAAGGATTCTTCAAGTCATGGAAACAGCCTCATTTTCCTCTCATGTCAGCAACAGAGAATAGCCTCCTTTAGATTCAATCAGTGAAACGTCCCTCTCCACACAGTTAATCCTGAGGATACCCACATCTCATAATCTTCCTTCAGTGTTACTCCCTGAGCGGCCGGCAGACTAAGATTCACCATCTCCACATTACTATCTGAAAATCACGGCGCATTCTGACACGCCCCATGTTTATTCAACTTTACTTTAAAAAATAGTGAAACAGATAGTGCCTATATCCTCTGGGACAACAGCTACTGGTCGCCGTCCTGTGTCAATTCTGCACCTTCTGTTAGACAATGGCTTTTAAGGATTCAGTTAAGATTGCAAAATGACAGTAGTAGACCAGTGAAGCCTGTTTCTCTCGGGCCCTTGCTTTGCTTTCTAAAAGCTGTGAAATCTCTGCAACTCTTTCCTTCTCCCCTTCACCCTCTCTCCTCCCTCAGTTCTGCTCTCCTTAGCACTCATAGAACCTAGCTTCTAAAAAAGCCAGCCCCTTCTGAAACTATTTCTTCCCCAACATACATCCTTTTAGATGGTACAAAACTCACCAGCCATGGCTTTTCTCTATCAGCCTGAGTGTGTGGTATGAAACTGAAAGCATATTCCAACTTCCTTTTCAGCAGGGTGTGTATACATGTTGAGAAATAACCGTTGTTCATGTACATGCATACATTTTTTTTCTTTCCCTAAAGAAAATAATCAGTTCTCTGAAATGTAGACTGTGCCAGGGAGTGTATCTTTGAGGAAATTCCTTCTCCAGCACTTGGATATAGTCAGAGAAGGCAGGAAGTAGGGTTTAAAGAGTAAGAAAGGAATAAGGAAGCTGTATACAATTAAACACACAATGATGAATCTCCCATTCATTAGAAATCAGGAATTGTGATCTGGAAAGATAACTAACTCATCCTTTGGTCACTATAACATGCAGGTCACTATAACAAAATTCCACAGGCTGGGTGGCTTATGAACAAGAGAAATTTACTTCTTATAGCTCTGGAAGCCGGAAATCCAAGGTCACTTGTAGTGAGTGGAAGTCCTTTCTGGGCTTCAGACTCCTATCCTCACCTGGGATTGAAAGCACAAAGGATCTCTCTGGGGCCTCTTTTAGAAGGACACTAATTCCATTGGAGGGAAATTAGATGTTGGGTACAAAAATGTATTCAATTAAACTCATACAATAATGAATCTCCCTGAGATTCAGAAAACATTTGATTTCCTCATTTATTTCTTCATCAGGTTTCCTCCATCTGCCTGCCTGACCTAGTCAACTCAAAAAAGCCCCACCTCCTAGCACCATCATTTTAGGACTAGGTTTTCAACATAAGAATTTGTGGGGGAGGCGGCTGGGGGGACCCACACGGACATTTCATTCTACAACATTGGGAGAAGCTGACTTCTTATGTCCCCTACCCCCTCCTGTAGCAATGAGCTGTGTCCTAGGAGTTCCCTGTGAAGCAGTTCTGCTTTCAGGAATAGAAACATTTTCCATCAGAATCCAGTCTTATCTTACGCTCTTCCTCTTCAGATGGCTCTACTGTCAGGGACACTGTAGAGACTAAAAGCTCAGGCTCTAGACTCAGAACATCTGATTTAGCATTTTAACCAGCCATTCTTGCACAAGGTATTGAACTATTCAAGCTTATAAAACAATGACAGTAATAGAGCATATTTATACAATTCTGATCATCAAGTGAGTGGGGACACTGCTTAGAACAATGTCTGGTATGTCCTAAGCATACAATAGGTGTTATTATTTTTAATATAAATATTTCACACTGAAAGTACAGTCAGGGTGATTTGCAGATTATCTACTTAAGTTTATCTTTTGTGAGAATCCTTGTGCATCTTCTCCATTCATTCATTTAGCAAATATATATGGGTGACCTACTCCATGCCAGACACTCTTCTAGGTGCCAGGGACTCAGTCAAATCAAACAATGAAACCCTAACCTCATAGCCTCACATTCATGAAACCCAGTATGCAACTGGAATGTGAAGAATGTGTAGTGTGGTAAGGGTTAAGGAAAAGAAATTAATTAGGGAAGTGTGCTATGAAATATTGGAGAACTCACTGGAAATGAAGAAAGAGGAGCCTGGGAAGGCCCAGAAAGTTCACTGATTTTTACAAAAAGAACATGTTCAATTGATTGTCCCAGAAATAAACTCCATATAGATGATTTATTTTAAAGATATGTTTGATGAGTGATGAACTCATAATAAAATGCATATATTAGTTCTTCACACTTACTAACTTACAAACTTGCCTTTTGTCATGTGGGACACCAGTTTTGCTTCCTGTGTTTTAGTCTAAATGTTAATTTGTATTAATTAGAAGTAATTCACTGTATAGATATTGTAATGAATAAATCTTAGTGAGACAACTGACTATAACATTTTGTTTTTTCTTTCTGTAAAACCATCCCTTTTTATAAGCTTATCATCATGGTCTTTCAGGTACAATATTATTGGCATCAACTTCTATTCATTATCCTGGACAATTTATTTAGCATCTTTAAACTTGTATTTTCTCAGCTGTATGGTGCAGGGAGGGGCTCATAATCCTTCTGACTTTCTAGGATGGAATGGCATTGTGTAACAACTATGCCACAGAGCCTCCCGCCCATAGTAGTCAGGAGCTATATCCTGGAAGCAAAATAATGCCAAAATATACTTTATTTGAAAATGCTTCTTAATTTTATGCATGCTTTATTTCATGGCTTGTCACAACAGCTGTGTAAGTCAGATAGGTTAAATAAGTATTGATTCTATTTCATGAATAAGAAGACGAAATGAACAGTTTGTTCAAAGACTTGACAAGCACAAGCTGAAGGCATCTCTCCTCCTCCTCTCGTACTTGCTCGAGGGGACATAACACTTCCAGCCTACAGCTTCTCTGGGAAATACGGAATATAAAAGCAGAGGGTAGGACTCTGTACTTGAGATTCTAGAATTGAAGATAATTTGGGGAGATGCAGTGTAAACATTAATAAGAATTATAATGGCAATAAGTGAAGGCATAGATAAAATGCTGTGAGGTATCAAAAGAGAGTCAATTCAATATGACCTTGAACAATCAGGAGAACCTGCACAGGCTGGCAAGACACACCCTGAGGCTGTAGGAGGGAGGTGCTTGGATTGGTAATGGGAGAAGAGTTAGCTAATTTACTGAGAGATTTCTGCGTTCTGGACACAGAGGCAGGTTGTGTCACCCACTCAACAATGCTAAATATTATTATTAATAGCCCAGTTTTAAAGATCAGAATATTGAGGCTCAGAGTAGACAAGTCTCTTTCTCAACAGAAGAGTCCATGAGTAAGAACTGTAATTTTATTGCTCTACTCTAAATTCCATTAATTATTTTTTTATCTATGGAGAGTAGAAATGAGACCAGAGTAAACCAATAAGGAGAACAATATAAACAATATGCTAATGTCAGAATCATAGGAAAAAAGGAAAATTTTTAAAAATTAGCTTAGATCAAATGGTATTTCCTTAGGATTAGTGGGAAGTGAATTTTGAAGGATAGATTGAGTCTAGATTGTGATGATTTGTAAATCAGATTCAGTGAGGAATTTAAGTGACAGGCAGTAGGGAGCCAAGGTGGCTTCTTGGATAGGAGAGTGATACAAACATAACAAGAACTATGCTCTGGAATAAGTACTTGATCTACATTGATTCTGCTATTGGAAATTTTTGAAAATTCTCATATTCAGGCTCACTCCAGATTACTGAATCAGAATCTCCAAAGGTTAGGTTATGGGTTATGAATACATAAAAATAATCCTGGGGTTTTTTGATACATATCTTCTGTTGAATATCACTGCCGAATGTCCTCCTCTAGTATCAGGAATAACTAGGAGCTCTCTGTCTTTGAGGCATTGCTGGTTCCATATGAACCAGGAGCTGGACCCTTAGTGGCCAGGACATTGAGATCCAGAGAAGAGGTAGAAGCACCTGGGAGTTGGGTTGCTAGGAAAAGAAGCTGAAGTGGTTGTGAGCTAGAATGGAGGCAGCTAGGAGCGATGTGGTCACCGTGCATTAAATTTCTCTACCAACAGTATTATGAAAATGCTGACCTATGGAACCTCTGCAAAGTAGAAAAAGAGATCTTAGAATCCCACTGGGGCCAAATCCTTGAGGAGGGATGGATGAGGTCTTGAATATGGTAGGTTACCTGCCAAGAGAAGCAGAAGGAATTTTTCTCTAAGTTGGTTCCTAAAGTCTTCTACTTAAAATAAGAACTATACTGACAGATGAAGGTTATAAATACACTAGAGCAAGCCACTATGAGAATATATCAGCAGGAAGGAAAAAATCCACAAATTTATGCCCCCAAGGATATTCAGAAGTTGGACTGATCAGATATAACACCTCATTTTATTGGGCTTCAGAGATATTACATTTCTTAGCAAACTGAAGTTTTGTGGCATTAAGCAAGTCTGTCCTCACATTTTTTTCAACAGCATTTGTTCACTTCATGTCTCTGTTACATTTTGATAATTCTCTCAATATTTCAAACTTTCTCATTATTATTATGCTTGTTTTGGTGATCTGTGATCAGTGATCTTTGATGTTAACACTGCAATTGTGTTAGGGTGACATGAACTGTGTTCGTATAAGACAGTGGATTTAATTGGTAAGTATTGTGTGTGTTCTGACTGCTCCATAGAGAGTCCATTCTCCCATCTCACTCCTTCTCTTCAGGCCCTCCGACTCTCTAACACCCAGCAGTACTGAAATAAGGCCAGTTAATAACTATGCGAAGACCAGTAAGTGTCCAAGGGAAAGGAAGAGCTGCACATCTCACGTTAAATCAAAAGCTGGGTGTGATGCAGTTCAGTGAGGGAGGCATGTTGAAAGCCAAGGCAAGCCAAAAGCCAGGCCTCTTGCATTAAACAGTGAGCCAGTGTGAATGCAAAGGAAGAGTTCTTGAGTGAAATTAAAAGTGATGCTCCAGCGAGCACACATATGAGAAGAAAGTGATATGGAGAAAGTCCCAGTGGTCCAGTTAGAAGATCAAATCAGCTACAATACTCCCTTAAACCAAAGCCTGATTCAGAACAAGGCCTTAACTCCCTTCAATTCTGTGAAAGCTAAGAGAGGTGAGGAAGCTACAGAAGAGAAGTTGGAAACTGGCAGAGCTTGGCTCATGGGGTTTAAGAAAAAAAAGTCATCTCCTAACAGAAAAGTACAAGGTGAAGCAGCAACTGCTACTGTTGAAGCTGTAGCAAGTTATGAATAATTTTCTAGGAAAATTAATGAAAGTGGCTACCCTAAACAACAGATTTCCAATATAAATGAAGTGGCTTTATATGGGGAGAAAATGCCATCTAGGGCTTTCATAGCTAGAGAGGAGAAGTCAACATCTTCAAAGCTTCAAAGGACAGGCTAACTCTTTTGTTAGGGATTTAATGCAGCTGCTGACTTTAAGTTAAAGCCAGTGTTTATTTATCATTCTGTTAATCCTGGATCCCTTCAAAATTACACTAAAACTACATGGAACAACAAACCTAAAGGACAGCATATCTGTTTACAGAGTGGTTTACTGAACATTTTAAGCCCACTATTGAGACTCAATGCTTAGAAATAAAAAAGATTCCTTTCAAAATTCTACTGCTCACTGACAATGCACCTGGTTGCCTAAGAGCTCTGATGGAGATGGACAACAAGATTGTGTTTCCATGCCTGCTAAAACAACACCCACTCTACAGTCCATGGATCAAGGAGTAATTCTGACTTTCAAGTCTTATCATTCATAAGAAATACATTTCATAAGGCCATAGCTGCCGTAGATAGTGATCCATCTGATGGATCTTGGCAAAGTAGTTTGAAAAGGAATGGAAAGTGTTCATTCTAGATGCCACCCAGAACATTTATGATTTATGGGCAGAGGTCTAAAATGTCAACATTAATAGAACTTTGAAAGAAGTTTATTCCAAGTCTCATGGGTGCCTTTGAGGGGTTCAAGGCTTCAGTGGAGGAAGTAACTGCAGATGTGGTAGAAATTGCAAGAGAACTAGATCTAGAAGTGGAGCCTGAAGATGCTACTGAATCGCTGCAGTCTCATGATCAAACTTGAATGGATGAGTAGTTTTTCTTATGGATGAGCAAATAAAGTGGTTTTGCAAGATGAAATCTACTCCTGGTGAAGATGCTGTGAAAATTGTTGAAATGACAATAAAGGATATAGAATATTACATAAACTTAGTTGATAAAACAGCAGCAAAGTGTGAGAGGATTGACTCCAATTGTAAAAAAATTTCAGTTGTGGGCCAAAGGCTATCAAGCAGCATTGCATGCTACAAAGAAATCACTCAAGAATGGAAGAGCCAATGTGGCAAATTCCATTGTTTTATTTCAAGAAATTGCTACAGCCACCCTAGCCTTCCACAACCACCACCCTATTCAGTCAGCACTCATCAGCGTCAAGGCAAGACTCCACCAGCAAAAGGATTACAACTTGCTAAAAGCTCAGATATACATATTTTAGCAAGAGAGCTTTTTTGGTAAGATACTTATCTTTTAAAATATCTAACCCTATTGCACTGAGTAGACTATATTATAAACATAGCTTCTATATGCCCTGGGAAATGAAAAAGTTCATTTGACTTTACTTTATTGCAATGTCCACTTTATTGTGGTGGTCTGGAACCAAAATGACCATATATCCAAGGTATGCCTGTATAGAATATAATAATATAAAATAACAGCATATGAGGGGTTCATATAAAGGAAGCAAAAAACAATTATTTCATAATCAGGAATAATTAGAATGATTTCATGAAAATGGAACATATATAAAGGAAATATATCAGTTGCATTTAATAGTGACTAGGTTAAAAAACAGAAATACAAAATTCGTGAGAGCATAAGTGATCTAGAAGATACGTCCAAATAAATTATTTAAAATGAAATAAACAGAGATGAGGAGCTGGGAAATTTGAAAAAATGATTAAGATATATGGAGGACAGAATGAGAAGTTATAAGTTATAGCTGATTATAATTCTAGAAAGACATAATTGACAAAATGGAAAAGAAACAGCATTTAAAGAAAATTGTCCGTAACTGAGGAAAAATATGAGTCCACTGAGTGAGGAAATGTAGTGTTCCATAGACAGAAGAAATCCAAAGAGCAGCTGTTTTATTACAGCCCTGAGAGTTAGGCGTTGTTGTGGGCTGAATTGTGTGCCACCAAAGTTGAAGCGTTAAGCCACAGTAACTCAGAATAGGCCATTATTTGGAAAAAAGAGCCTTCTGCAAATGTAATTGGTTCTGATGAGGTCATATTGGAGTAGAGTGGGACTAGCCCGGTGTGATTGGCATCCTTATAAAAAGAAGAGGCTTGGGAACAAATAGAAAACAAGGAAAACAATGCATGAGAAGAAGGCAGCACCGCCATGATGAGGACAGAGATCAGATCGGCATGTCAGTCTCTGCAGGAAGCAGACAGCACCTGGTCCGCCCATACCTTGATTTCAGACTTCTAGACTCCAGACCTGTAAGAAAACACTCTACTGTTTCAAGCCACCCAGTTAGGGATACATCGCTACAGCAGCCCCGGAAAAGAAATACAGGCATTATTCTTTCCATTTTGCAGATGAGGAAACAGTCTCAAAGAGATGAACTATGGTCAAGTGAGTGAGGTGCAATCTCAACCTCATGGATTTGAAATCTGGGAGTAGAGCAAAGGAAGTGCTCAGTAAAGGTGAGAATGGTGGTGGTGGTGACAATGATGATCTCAATTGTCTCAATTTCGATGCTCCTGAAATCAGAGATGGAGTCAAGGACTTACACATATGTAGCTTGATTGGGAAGGCTTCTCAGGAAACCATACTGAGGGCATGGGGAAGGGAAAGAATGGGAGAAAAATCGCCCCAAAAAGCTGCATTAATGAATGCATTACTATTCTGAGCAACTAGATTTCAATCTTCCCAGGGGATGCTCTGAAATCATGGAGAATCTACCTTACTAAAATATAGGGCAAGGGGGAGGGGGCACCAATATGACCACTAAACCTCACTGGCTGTAGTCCGCCTCCAGTGGTGGACCCCTACCCCACCCCTCCGCCCACGAATCTCTGGGCGTGCTTACGGCTGAGCAGTCTTCAGTGCTTTGATGAACATCTCTGGGAAGCAAAGCAGAGAGAACCTGAGTCACAGAGGCTTGATGTAGGACCCTGGCCACATTTCTGGAACCCTCAACCACAGCAATATTCAAATCAGGTAGACTAAAGGCCTGAGGGCTGTAGCATATGGTAATAATGATTTCCTCAGATTCATGGTAAAATTAGGATCACATAGTACATTGCTTATGAAGCTTACGTTATATTACCTATGCTTTTTAAAAAAATCAGTATAATATCATGTCACTCCACCCTCTTTTCACCCTTGAAATGGATGTAATTATGCTTTATTTCCAACATAGATCATCTCATGTAATCCTTACTACACTAAATTTATTTAATTTTAGTGTTCCATGCATCTTAGTACAACCATCTTACCTTAGCTTTTAAAGCTTGAAACTATGTTTCTAATATGTCTTCTCAGATTTACACCCCCTGTTCTCCACAATATTCACTGACTTTAGGCAAATCAATGTGATAAGTGATCCCTAAAATATTTGTTTTGTACTGGAAGATTTTTGGTTCTTTGGGTTTTTGAGTTTTGTATTGTTTTTGGCTGGGAGATCTCTACATTCCTCTGATGTTCTTCCAACTGCTCTTTGAAGAGATCATTAAATGGCAAGCAAACTGCATAAGGCAGGGATGTATAGGCTTATTTTTGGTGAAAAAGTGGAATCTGAGCACAGGGAGAAATTCACAAAATATTTTGCAAAAATCAGTGTGAAAACAAAGGCACTCCTTTCAGCTGTCAAAACTCTTTACTTGGATCTGCATATTGCAAGGCCTCCTGCTTCTTCCATTTTTGGATTTATTGAAGTCTGAGGGTTGGTGATCTCAACTCATAAAAACACTCTAGAAGACTACTTCTTTGAGATTGAAGGGAATAAAACAAAAAAGTTTTCTTCCCATGGACTTTGTTAATGACATCATCTGGGTCCCCCAGAGAAGTAATCCTCGCTATTCTAGTGACTTCTTTACCCATGCATGTTCTTTCACTGAGCAGGTTTTTTATTGCTTACTAGTCACTGAAAAAAGCAAGAAAATGTTGGTGTAATCATCTGCACATTTCTTTTTTCTCTCATAGTCTCCTTTTTTCTCCATGTTTATCTCCCCGCTGTTTCTCCCCCATCCTCTCTGTCTCACATGCACACACCTGCAAACACACCCATACTCTCAGTCAAAACCCACTTCCCCCCGACCTTCCCACAAATAGTCAAGCCTATATTCTGCTTTTCCTGAGAAGGATGCTAATTTAACACAATAAACTTTGAGAACAGACATAACAAACTCACTGTCCAGAAGTAAAATAGTGGATTAAACATTTATCTCCAAGTTCCCTCAGCACTTGGTAGCAAGAGAAATGCAGCAAAAAGATAAGGTTTTAAGAAGCACTGGACACACTCTTTGACCTTTACCAACCTTCAGCTAACAGTGGATCTAGTGAAAAACACTGGATGACAGTAAGAAACTTGCAAATTCAATATTCCCTTCACTAAAGCAAAATGGTACTCACCCAACAGTAGGCCTAGGTGAGGATGACCTTCAGTTTGTCCTTAAAATTGGGAAGAGTTTCCAGGTGTCCTGTGTTTGGAAGATGGCATTGCAGCAATATTAAAGCATGCCCTTGATCTCTGATAGTAAAAGGTCATCCTTATACCAGCAGTATTGAAATTAGTTGAAGTGTAAAGACAACACACTCCTGAGTAAATCAAAGAAGAAATCACAAGGGAAATTAGAAAATGTCTTGAGACAAAGGAAAATGAAAACACATCTACTAAAACTTAACAGATGAACCTAAAACAGTACTAAGAGGGAAGTTTATACTAGCAGATGACTAGATGGGGGCTATAGCTGCAAATAAGACAGACCTGTTCACAGCCCTCAATAGAATTTAGAGTCTAGTGAGGAAGAACAATGAATTTAGAAAATAAAACTGAAATTTTATAGCATGAAGAAATGCATGGTACTCTAGGAACATAGCCTCTAAAATAAGGTGATGGTAAAGAGGATAGAAAAGTTGGGATACATTTGATTAAATAATTGAAAAGTGACACTGGTCGAATGCCAGGGGTACAAGAGAAAGAAAAGTCCAGGGTGCATCTAAAGTTTCTATTTGAAATGCTGTAGATAATGGGTAGATTATGGTGTCATTTGTAAATGAAGTAAATTGAAAGAAGAACAGCTTTGGGAGAAGATGATAAATTAATTAGCTTTGGGTAAGTTAAATTCAAGGTAATCAAACATCTCTAGTAGTCAGGTAAAGAGAGGTGGTGGGAGCTCTAGAGCTAGTCTGGATTTGAGAATTTGATGTATGGTAAGGTAATGTGTAGATGAGACAGTTCAGTGAGACCTTCCCTGAGTAAGGCTTGGAATCAGTCTCTGAGAAATTTCTCTTGTCTTCTCACTATCGATTAACTTTATGCATCAGTGGTTAATACTAAGGGAGATGGGCTCCCAAGGGTATAGTTTCTTTGGAAACACCATTCACACTGTCAAAGAAGGGCCCACTGCTAGGGAGCCTTGTGTGCTACGGTTATATCCAGAATGGGGCTCCGAGGAAAGATGAAAGCTATTATGATAGTGTCATACCAAGTTGGAAGATTATTTCCCCAGATATACTGGGTATTCCCTTACTGACATTTGTTTTCATAGGCTGGCTAATAATCCATTTCAAGGTTTGACTATGTGGAAATAATGGGATTTGCTGATGTCTTCGCATAAAACTCATCTCTTGAACTGCATGTCTTGAGGTGGCCCTGAAACTGACCTCCAGTGCGTGACAGCCCTCTCCGACATGAAGCTCTCCAGCCCCAGAGCTGAGCAGGCTCTGGGGAAATACTTGAGTAAAGGCCATCTCCCCTGGAACTCCAGCCTTGCAAAGATTTATTGCAGAAGCAGGTAGTTAAGTGATTGTCTTGTTTTCACCCAAATGGGTGAAGTTACTCAGGGGAACCAATTTAGAGGTTAGGTATGTCAGGGATCTTAGAAATGATGTAACTTGTAAAGCTTCTTCTCTGTTTTGGGGAAGAGACAGTTAATAGAAATGCCTCCTTTCATCTTAGAATCACAAATATTTGTGTAAATAAAGTTACCCACCTCCCCAAAAGAACTTATTGTGTCTATGGCATGCCAGGTACTGTGTTTGTCATTGAGGCTTAAATAGGAAATTAAAATTGGCATAGTGTCTGATATCCTCATGGGGATTTATATTTAGTTGAAGACAAAAATATAAAAATAACCACATTAAAAATTTTTTTTAAACTTCCTTCAGCCTAAATAGGTGCTATGATCATGAGGTAAATGGTGCTATTTAGGCTATATGTTGCTGAACTTGAGAGCTTAGGCATGAGATCCACTCTCACTAGCCTTCTGGAATTGGGCAAATTATCTTTGAGAAGTGGGATAAAAATGGTAATAACTTCAGAAGGCTTATATGAAGATGACATGAGACGATACTGAGTGGTTGTACATAGTAAAGACCCCAAAATGGTCATTATTAGAAGAGAAGAGTGTATGGAGAATATAAAGGTCAGCAAATACTTCCTTGAGAAGTGACATGTCGCCTAAAAATGAAAGGTAAGTAAGCGGTGGGCTGAGGTAAATAAGTAGCATTCTGATAAGAGGAGACAGTGTATAACAGGGGGAGGTGCAGAAGTGGAAATGAAGGAAAAGAGTGGGTGGAGGGCTTAGCCCAAGGACTAATGGGCTCAGTGAGGAGGCTGGACAGGGGACAAGGTCAGGGAGGGGAACCCTGCTGCTGTGTTAAAGACCAACAGCCGGAAGCTATTGTTATAACTTCCGGCTTCAACAGTGGCTGCTCTAAAATATTTACGGAAGAGGGTTTGTGATGGCCAACTGGTTGAGGTAGGTGGGAACTCATAGACCTAAAGGAATTATTGTTTTGAACTGTGTTTTAGATTGTACTGTTTGATTCACATACATGTTAACTTGGAGTTGATGGAGAGCACACTTTGGCAAGCTACATTGGGATGCAGAGATCAGGTCAGGTGAGGGGGTAAAAGGGCCGCCAAGAATGAGCTGTTCCTCTCAGTCCTTCCTCTCAGGGACCTTCACAAACCTCACTGCTGTCTGACGGCTGCAACCCACCAGGACCTGCCAAGGCCTGGAGCTGCTAGCTGCCTCTCTAGGTTTCATGAAGGTAAGTACACTCTTGCGTCATAGTAATCCTCACATGAATTACAGGACTGGACAGGTTTTTACCATCCTGATTTGGTTATCTTTTTTTTTTTTACTCTCCATGGAGTTAAGAAAAAATAATTTTGGGTATCTACAATGTGAGTTATAATTCTTATTCCCTGGAATTTCTGTCCTCTACTCATTATCATGACTAGCTCTATGAACAAACATGAAAATAAAATGATTATATTTGCATGCAGAATTTATCACTTGCTTTCTCAGTGGCAAGCACTGAGCTTAGCCCTTTCAAGTTCATTTAATTCTCTCAGGGACTCTATGAGGATGATGCTTTTAATTCCACTTTATGAGTGAGGAAACTGAGCCTCAGAAACATTAAGGAACTTTTCAAATTATCTTAGAGCTTATGACAGACCTATCTTGATCTTGAACCTGTGCTCTTGATCACTGAGAGCGCTGCCAAACTATCTTCAAAGTGTGATTCCTTGAATAAAAAAGCATGTTTCTTCAAAGAAACTATTGTATCAAAAATGAAAATGAAGCCCTGAGCCCAATCTCTGGTATCTTACAGACAGATGCAAGCATTCTGTCAGTGGCATCTTCTCCTTAGAGGAAAGCATTGAAAACTTTCAACTGCAGTATTTGGTGTCTACCCACAGCAATACTTTTCCAATAATTTATGATTGACAAGTTCAAAAAGGAAAAGAACCATACTAAGTTTATTTCATCTTTATAGAAAGCTCATCAAAACTGCACAAATGTGAAAAATGCTGTAAATGATTTGGTCTTAGTTCCTGGCACCCAACCCCTTGTTACAATCTATGCCAGAAATTTTCAGAATTGGCATGAATAACAAATTAGAAACCCTCCCAAGATTCCTAGAAGATAACACTTCGTTGTTATTACTGTATGCACAAGGAAAGTAGAGCCTCAGCAATACTAATAGTGATTTCCCAACTCAGGAGGGTGCAGAGCCATGGTGGGCCGTCTTGTTATACCGACTCTACAAATCTTCATTCCTTAGGCAGTGAGCACACCTGGTTCCGCCTGGCCCATTTAGTCTTGAAAGGTTATATTTACTATCAGTACTTTCATGAACATTTTCTGAGGGAGCTTGTTTTCTGCAAATGGAATATCTGTCCATGTTTTCTCTAGCACTTTCGCAGCAAAGAAGGTTTGTTTATTACTTTGGGTAAGTGGCGGAGATCTGGGTCTAGCAAACTAACAAAAGATGAGCACGTTACAAAGAGGCAACGCTGCTGAAAACTCTGATTGAAGGCTGCATTTGTTCGCCATCACAGCAGCACCCAGATGCTGAAAGGATCGAAGTGGGCTGTACAAGTGTTTACAGGATGGGAAGGGAACTGAACAAAAAACAAAGGGAATTAGATTGCAAGCATTTTCATGGCTTTCGGTGCTATTGATGGCTTATCCTTGGTTATGATGGGGAGGGGGAGAATGAAAAATATGCGTTTTAATAGAGTGAGACATATTAAAAATAGATGACTCCTGGAGATATTTGTCAGCTTTGAAAGAAGCAGATGCTTTTGTCCTACAATAACGCCTCCCTCTGAAGTGGCTTTGGGAAGTGCTGGTAACGTAGTGCCCATAGTACACAGCAATCCCACCTTCACTCGGTGAAGGGAGCGAAGGGTTATAACAGTGGGCCGGCTCAGAAACCAGAACATGGAAGTGGGCTCTTATGAGGCCTGGAGGTAGAGGGGGGAGGCCTCAGGGGGCCACCTGCATGGCAGTGCCATGCAAATGAACAATATTACAAAAAATAAACAGCAAAGGAGTTGCAATGCAAATGTAATTATTCAATGTATGGCTTAATAGTATGTGCATACCCAATTTGTTCCCTGACAAGTCCACCATTATTACATATTCTGAAAACCCCATTAATAAGGAGGTGGAGTAAGAGCAGGGTGGCAGGTAGAAAAAGAGCTTGCATCTTCTCTTCTAATCCTAGGGCTCCAGGAGGCCTGATGTTGTACATTGCATCAAAAGATGCTGGATGAAGACATCTAGACTGTTAGAATGAAGTACTGTGTAAATGAGCTCCTGCACACACCGGACTGGAGATGAGCTGTAATCAGCAGAGGGAATGGGGAGAAAGATACAAGGGACACAGAAGTGTAGACCCAAGAGAACACGTACTAGGGCCACACATCCAGGAATGGGGTCTAAAGCTGAGATGATAGGAAGCCTATAATAAACTGACAAGACAAATGAAGATGCTAGATAACTGGGCGTAAGATGCAAGGACTACTTGGACTTCAGGTTGCATCACTGGACCTTACCTGAGTGCAGCCTCACCTTCTGTGCAAGTTGAGGGTCTCCCTCAGAGAAATGTGTAATAAATTCCTGGCAGGCCTGGCATCATTTTCAAGTAACAAAACCAACCGAGATTCATGTCTTATCCATGATGGTGGCATTTCCATCTCTTACTTTGTTCATTTCCTCGTTGCCATCACTCCATTTTCCAACAGGTCATCCAACAAGGCATTTATTGTACCTTTACCCACTGAACTGATAAAAAGTCTTCTTACTCAGGACCTTGTTGAAAGTACAAAGATTCGTTGACCTAATGAACACGGCCCAATTACTCTCTCAAATCATCAATAGGGAATTGTTTTACTCTTTTTCAACCAAATGTCCCTCTCCATGAGGTTCAGTTGTCTTGAGGAATGATCTAATACCTTTGAATCATGAGACATCTCTCTCTGGAATTCTTTCTGATTCTAGTATTACCCACATGTGCTCATTGAATTACTTGGGAAGCTTGATTTCATGATTTTGCTGTTAGATTCCTGAAAATCAGAGATCACTCTGCTCTAACACACCCCAATTTCTTGAACCCTAAAGGGATTTGACAGGTTATTTCCTTTAGGAGCAATAGCTGCTAATACCCATCCTGTGCCCATTCTTAGCCTCAAGTGATTTGCAGCTTTGAATTCAGGTAAGTCTAGCAAATAATAGCAGGTAACTAATAGAGTCCCAGATTCTTTCTGGCCTTTACCTCTCATCTTAAAAATGCTGTGAAAGGCTAACTGAGCTCCTTCCTTTCCTCCTCCTATTCCCCCCTCTACCTGAAGTTTGTATATATATCACTAAGCCTGGTGAGGAAGGTGGTCCTTGCCCAAATTGAGAAAGATTCACCAGCCTTGGCAGAGGTTGAGAAATGATTACATCCACATATGCATGTTTGTAATTATTATTTCCCAAGAAATTTTTAAGTATTGCCATTTCCCAAGATGTTTTGAGGTCCCTGAACCTTGGATTGTAGCAGGAACTGTGCTCATACGACATTCGCCTCATCATTGCCTGACGAGTGGGAAGTAAGAATATCAACCGGATGAGAGGGGACGTACCAAGTTGAACATATGCAGTAAGGAGACATCAATTCATTGAGGTTTAAATAAAAACTAAAACCAGATTATATAGAAGTTTTGTTACCCAAATCAAGTACTAAGACTTCTTTTTTTTAAATTGTGGCAAAATGCACATAATTATCTTGACCATTTTTAAGTGTCCAGTTCAGTGACATTCACTGTACATCTCCAGAACTCTTTTGATCTTGGAAAACTGAAACTGAGCCCAGAAAGTAATAACTCCTCATTTCCTTCTTCCCCCAGCCCTGGCAACAACCATTCTACTTTCTATATCTATGAATTTGACTACTTTAACTAGCTCATATAAGTGCAATCATGCAACATTTATACCTTTGTGACTGACATTTCACTCAGCATAATGTCCTCAAGATCCAACCACATTGCAGAGTGTGTCAGAATTTCCTTCCTTTTTAAGGACATATAAAATTGTACATACATATATATAGAGAGACATTTTACTTATCCATTCATCCATCTGTGGGCACTTGGGTTTTACCTTTTGGGTAGTGAGAATAACGCTGCTCTGAACACGGGTGTACAAATATCTCCTTCAGGACTCTGCTTTCAAGTCTTATGAGTATATGCCCAGAAGTGGAATTGCCAGGTCATAGGGTAATTCTATTTTTAATTTTTTTGAGGGACTGTTGTACTGTTTTTCACAGTGACCACACCATTTTACATTCCCCCAAACAGTGCACAATGTTTCCAATTTTTCCATATTCTCCTTAATATGAGTTATTTTCTGGGGCTTTGTTTGCTTTGACAGCACCCATCCTAATGTGTGTGTGATGGCCTGAGACTTCTTGACTCCTTTCCATGGTGCTTCCCTCCAGTTCTGGGTCATCTGTAGCCACAGGAATAGTGTGCATCCCTGTGAAGCAGTTTTGCTTTTAGTAATGAAAATGTTTTCTTACCTAAGGTCTTGTTCTTCAGATGGCTGCATTTTAAGGGACACTGTAGAGCAGGAACTGAGATTTCAGATTCTGAAGCCAGAATGATTGAATTATATTTTAATTTACATAATAAATGATCCCAGGCAAGGAAGTTAACTATGCCTTGATTTACCCATCTGCCAAATGGATTTCATGATAATTCCTACATTGCAGTGTGATTGTATTTAATGAGTATTTAACAAGTCATTAAAATAGTACCTGTCTTAGAGGAATCACTCAACAAATACTATTATGTGTGTCCATGCTATTTATCTCATCAGTTCATTCAACAGAGTCAACATAAATCCATACTTCAAACCAATTATATGTGCCAGACACTATTATAGATAGATGCTCAGCATATAATGATGACCAAAACAGGCAAAAATCCCTGCCCTGATAGAATTTATGTTATAATAAGAGGGATACAAATACTCACTAATTGCATACCAAACACTTGATGTTAAGAGTAATACATATAAGGAGAAGAAAGAAACAAAAAACATTGCGGGGATTGAATTACATATTGAGGAGCCAGAAAAGGCTGTAATGAGAAAGTCACTGATCTGCAGAGCACATGTTTAATTAAATATCCCAGAAATAAACTGCATGAAGCCACCTGCTTCATCAACATATTTGTTGAAACCTGGGATAAAATATACATGGTAATATAGATAGTAGTCCTTAACACTTTGTAAATGTTTTAACAACTAAAAGAAAACATATTCTCAGAAGATTTGAGGAATCACAGTTTTTACTAATAGCTTATATGTGTGACATAATTCAAGATATACTTAGACTCTGTGCCCGGTGCCACAGTTCAAGTGCCTGTTAGAGGGGAGTATATCAACTGCGTGAAACAGATTAGGGTGCGGAGGTCTGTGCCTACATGGAGAGGCTGGACTTCTCTGAATGCTTGGGGCTCCTCAGACCCAACTGATTTTGTCCAAGAGAATGAAGACCCAGTGTATTCTATTTTACGTTTGCGTGTATTATGTCTCTTACTAAAAAAATGTATGTTCAACTGATTTACTATTGTGTTAGAATTCTGTGCAGATTAAACAAAGCCTGTTGTGGTTCCCAGTTGACCTGCAGGTCCTTATTTTTCCCCTAGGCTCTTGGCAAAAAATGGCATTTATTTTCTTGGGACTAGGATCTACTTACTATCTTAGCAACATGTAGTAGAAAATTTGGGACATTTTAATCTATGATTTTCTTACAGTGTTCTTTCCTTTCTTCTTCCCCAATCAAGCTTGTAGGGGGCTCTATGTCCTCTTATCAGAGAGTATTTGTGTCAAGGCAGAAATTAGGAATAGCCAGAAAGATACTGGGATCTGGAGAAAGAAAAATATAAGGCAGAAAAAGAACAGATGGTCATAGTCAAATGATACTTCTAAGAAGCAAAAACAGGCACCAGGGTTACCAAACTCAACCCTGATTCTCAGCTTTCTGTAAGCCCAGTAGAGAGCTACTAAATATGAGAGTCCTCTGCTGGCTTTAGAAATGAAAATGTTAGTGGTTACAATGTGTGAATGGAAAGGACAGGATTTTCTTTTCTCATTCTTTTCTGTAGACCACCCAAGCATATACAAATCTGATAAGATTCCATAAGAAGATGGGGCTCCTATAATGACTAAAATTATAATTATCTACCACTCTGTTTGGCTAGAGATAGATTCAGAATATAATTTGGATTCAGATATAATTATCATAAAATTAATGTCTAAAGGACTAAATGATAAGTAGTGTTATAAATGACAAGTAATGACTTAAAAATTTGTATGTAGGCCAATGTCAGATTCTGGAATTTGATTTCTGCTAAGATTTGTGATGATGATAATTAGGTGGGAGGGAAGAGTAGATGTGATATAGGAGGTATAAAGTCCCTAGATTTGAGCTCTACATGTCATTTATGACTGAGAGACCCAATTTTTCCTCTGTCATTCCTCTATTCTTAGGTATAGACATTCTAGAAAAGATTCAATGCATACACCTAGTGGAAACACTAATTAACATAAGATGTTTCACTTTTATAGAAACCCTCCCATATTTGGAGTCAACTTATCTTTGATTCCAGTGCACTTAGTAGTTGTATGATGTTGAATGAGTTAGTTAACCTGCCTAGGCTAGTTTCCATATCTGTACAATTATCTTATCTGTATCACTTCTGGGAGATTATCTAGATTTGTTTTGGCAACTTATATAATGTGTATAAAATCATTGTCTGGCCATATGTGAAAGTAATTCCTATCATTAATTAGTAATAATCTTGAAGGAAGGTAATCTGGTATCTTACATTTCTTCATAAAGTGCTTTTCAATGATTTACATCCCTCATTTCATTCTCTTTTAAAAATGCCTCTCTCTGTTAAGCCAAAACTCATCAGTTTTATGAAGAATACTAAATATCAGTAGTGCAGAGATTTGCTGAGCACAGTGGGCCACCTCACTCAATATGGAGCTTTGTGTGATGGGCTGCTTGCTCTGCATCCTGCCACTGTGGGAGGAAGCAAGGAGAATGTCCACAGGTAAGATAGGATTCACACCCCACCCTTATAGAGTTTAAAATAATTTGGGGATGATAAGGCATAAGCATAAGAAAGGACTGTATGACAATACAGGAGAATATAAACTAAAAGTGATTTCTCTTATCAGCAAGGGGGAATCACATATGGTCTGGAGGAGGGAGGAGGATTTCACCCAGGCAGTAAGGTGTGCCCCTAGATCCTGTATGGTAAAGGTATGTAGGTAAGTACTGGGAGAAGAGAGGTTAATACCTTACTGATAGCTTATTCCATTCTAGGTACAATAACAGCTTGTCTAACCAATCCAATAGCATTGAGAAAGCAACATTTGCACCAGCTTTGCCAATAAGGAAATTGAGGCTCCCAGAAAACATGTCCTTTGCCCAGGATCAGTCAGTGAATGTGACATCAAAGCAGTTTTGATATATACCTTCTGTTGAAAATTGCTGTCTAGGCATCTACTTCTGTAACTGGGAGTGAAAAGATTCTCTAGGACTCCTTCATACCCCACATACCGCAAATGTTAGTACTTTACCATCTCTAAGAGTTGATGGTAAGAGAAAGGGCAGGAGCTGGGTTTGAGTGCTTGGGGTCTTAGATCCTGGGGGTGGGGAGAGAGCACTTGGGACTAGGGTTGCAGGGAAGAAACAGGGCAGAGTGGGAAGACAGGGTGGTGCAACTGGGAGTTGGCCTGTGTTGGCAGACAGCCAGGTGAGATGGGGTCCTCCCAAGGCTGAGTGCTGTAGTGGGGTTGCTGGGGAAGGTTGAGCATGAAACCTCAGTAAGCAACTCCCCAAACCAGAGTCTCTGAGAGGTAGTGACCCTAAACAGGCAAGGATCTGATATATCACTCAACTATCAGCAGAAGTATCAACAAACACATTCCGGAGGTAAGTTCCCTTAGACTCTGAAATAATATCAAGAAACATGATCACAGACGAACATTAAAAACATGGTAGATAGCAATCCCTATGAATGACAATCAGCAGAGAGAAGAAAACAGAAATTTGAAGACAGAAGGATTCACAGATATTGGAATATTCAGATAAAAAATACTGATAATTTATGTAGAAAATGCTCAAATAAATTCACAAAGAGCAAGTTGAATAAACATTATGTAGCAATCCCTTTGAAAAGATATAGATAGATAGATAGATAGATAGATAGATAGATAGATAGATAGATAGATAGATAGATAGAAATGGAATATCTAGAAATATAAACTACAATTGTTGAAAAAAAAACTCGAAAGGACAGGTTAAACACTTACACAATTGGTGAGAGGATTGGTAAACTGAAAGATAAATAAGAATAAGCTGTTCAGAAGGCAACAGATAGAAATGAGAAGACAAAAATATCAGAGAGAGAAAGAGGTAAGTTAGAATAAGAAAGTTGAGCATATTTGCAATATTAATTTTCTTTTGCTGCTCTGGAAAATTGCCACAAATTTAGTAGCAATGGCTTAAAATTAACAACACAAATTCATCATCTCACAGTTCTGTAGGTTAGGATTCCAACAAAAGTCTTACTGGACTAAAACCTGGGTGTTAGCAGAGCTGTGTTCCTTACGAGGATCTGGGAAATAATCCGCTGAGCTCCTCCAGGTTCTTGGCCGAATCCAGTCCTTGTGGTGATAGGGCTGAGGTTGTTTCTTTATCAGCTGGGAGCTGCTTCTTGCTCCCCATGACCTCCCTCTGGTCCTTGCTCGTAGCCCTACATCTAGAACCAGTGAGTGTGTTCAAACCTTTTGACACATGGAATTTTTCTGACTTCCTCCTGTGCTGCATCTCTTATTCTTCCAGTCGGGAAGAGTTCTCTGCTTCAAGGACTGATATGATCACACGGGGCCCATTCAGATCATCCAAGATTGTCTTTGATTTTATGGTCAATGGATCAGTAACCTTTGTTGTATCCACTGAGACTTTTTATCCCTGTGACAGTACAAAGTCACAATTGCGACACAAAGGAGAGAAGCCTATAGAAACCAAAATTCAGCACTTCTCATGTCAGATAAGTACAATATAAAGGATGAGGAAGAGATGATGTTTAAAGAGAAGTTTTGGAATCGTGCCATAATTCAGAATATTAGATTTCTGAAGTATACAGACCCACAGGTAAAGAAAGCACACTTTATTGAGCATGAAAAATATAAAGAAGGCCATTGCCTTAATACAGCCCTATGAGATACACAATATTGCCCTCATTTTGAAAAGGAGGGAAAAAAACAGAGAGTGCTATTTGTCAAAGGTCACCCAGGCTGGTCCAATTTGGGTCATGAACACTATGATGAGAGAGAGCCCTTTGTACCTCTGTTTTCATGAAATTAATTGTGAATGAAGAAAGTTATCAAATTCCAGAGCTGGCTCTTACAGTATCACAGAGGATGTAGAGATTAGCTCTACAATACTTTGTGTGTATATAACAGAAACCACCTTAGCTAGTTTAACTAGAAAATTATATATATATATATATATATACACACACACACACACACACATTATTTTGATTCTAATAAATAGAACATGGCAAATGTGATAAGGTAATGTCTTTTTTTTCCCACAGAACTAGCTTCTGGTCAACCACCAACGATGAACTGGATGCTGGCAACCGTCAGGATTCAGCTCACTCACTGTGCGTGAGACTAGAAGCCCATCTGACCATCTTATTGAGACTTCAGATGATACAACAACCTGGGTGACTCTTGTGTGTCACACATTGCCTGGTTTCCTATCACACATAAATGATGGAATAATAAATCCTTGTTTTAAGATGCTGAATTTTAGGGGGATTTGTTACACAGCAATGGATGATTAATAAGTGATGTAGTTGGTGGCTGACAATAATTTCTTGTAGAGCTTAAGAACAGGATTTAGACTTAGTTTCTGGGACAGCGATTGCTCTCTGAACTCCGTAGCTTCTGAAATAATTAGGAAAGTTACTGCCTAATTCAGGAAGTTGATGAATCAGGAAGTTAGGGAATACATGAGGTTTTCATCCATATATATTCTTTTACAGAGAAGATTCTGTTTATTGCTTACTTCTCACAGGAAATAAACAGATGCATAAAATCATCCTCATATCTGTTCTTATTAATTTCATCACTCCTTCTTCACCACCCATATACCCTTCCTTTTTTGGAGTTTTTCTGTCATTTAGCTCTCTCTCTGTCCTACACACACACACACACACACACACACACCATCACCACTGTTAATTCTATTCTTTTCTACAAACATCTAAAAATGTTTTCTCCAATCTAAACAGAATGCTGATTTAACATAACAGATTTCGAGAACAGGAACAAAAAAAATACATATCAAGGAGTAAATTATGAGAGCAAGTTCTTCATATTGAATACTCACTAGAACAAGAGGGATGACAGCACAAAAGGAAGGTTCCAAGGCTCCCCGGGAGGCATAGGTACCAGGTCAGCACAAAACACATGCAAACATACACTTGCAAACTTTTTTATACTTCCCACACTAAGACAACACAAACTTTTCATACCATCGTCTGGCCTGGATAATGATAGTCTTCAGTTTTTCCCTCAAAACTAGAGCTATTCTAAGGGTTCAGTGTTGGGAGTTTGGTGTGATTGCCAGATTGGGAATGTCCAGCAGATGATTCATGCTGTGATGACTTTCTGAAATACTGTGAGATTAAAGCAATGAGAAAGCAACCTACGGAAGTTTAGAATTTGGGGGAGGTAACAAATGGCTTCTATGCTAATGTGACTTCAAAGAACTCCAGAGTCAGAGTCGTAACTTTGGACCATATGCCTCACTACAATGGAATTAGTAAAAATGCAGTTTATTCAATTAAATTAATCTAGCTTGGCCTATTCTCCTACTACTATAACCATTTTCCTATGGGAAACTGTTTTTCACAATAAATAACACCATAGATAGACAGGGTTTGTTTGTTTTCATTTTACTGGAATGCAAAATGCTTTTAAAAATATGCTAGACAGGTAAATTTCCTTCAGGAAGTAGACAAGGACTAGACTCCTGTGATTTCTTGCAGAACACACAGAAATGAGGGTGAGTAGACATAGCACCAAATGCGCACCACAGATTAGTTTTGCTAGTTTGTTTTTTCATATAAATGGAATCATATGGTACATACGGTTTGTGTAAGTATTCTTTTGATCACTAAAATATTTTGAAAGAGTGTTTTACTTTGATAGATGTAGAAATTGTTCATATCTTTTTATTGCTAAGAAGCATTGCACTGTATCAACATGTAACAATTTGTTTATCCATTCACATAGTGATGGATATTTGAGTAACTTGTAGATTTAGGCTACCATAGTACTATTTTCTGTGGCTTCAATTTACATTTTCCTGATGATTAAAGTTGAAGAGCATCACCTCACGTAATTCTTGGCCATTTCTGTATTTCTTTCTTATTGTGTCTGAATCATTGCTCATTTTTTATTGGTAGCTTGTTTTCTTATTGAGTTGCATTCTTTAAATATTCTTGATATAAGACTTTTGTGAGATACATGTTCTATGAATATTTTCTTCCAAACTATTGCTTGCTTTTTAATTTTTTGAATGGTATCTTGAAGATCAAATGTCTTTAATATTACAAAGCCCAACTGATCTTTTGTTTCTTATGTGGTCTGTGAATTTTTCATTCTGTGCTTTGGGTTTGAATTGGGTCTCCTTTTCTGTGCTTTGACTTTACAGACCTATATCTCTATATCTAAAGCATATTTATTTTAGATACCATAGAATTGCATTTTACTTTTATTATCTGGTCTAACATTGTGTGTCTCTTATTTTAAAATGCAGAGGTAACTTTATTTAAAATACAAGTTCAAATTATATTTAATATGGTTCAGTTTAAACACTGATATCTTGCTAGCTGTTTTTTATATCTCAGCTCTTATATTTTCTACTTTCCTTTGTATTAGTCAAGTATTTCTTTGTAATACTTATCTTTTTAGTGACACCACTATTTTTTAGAAGTTGCTATAGATTTCACAATACACACTTTTAATTCATTGCATTTTACCTTCAAATATTATTCTTACATGGAAATAACTTAGAATATTCACCCTCCCATCTTTTGTGTTATTGTTATCATATAGTTTATTTGTTACTATGTTATAAAACCCAAAATATGTTAGACCTTTTATATTAAACAATTATCTTTTAAAGAAAATTTCAAAAATAAAAATGAAAAGACTTTAATAAGTTGGGGTTTGTCATTCTGCAGGTTTAAATCTTCTTCTGGTGCCATTTTTCTTATATTTGAAAAACTTCTTTTATTTATTTTCATTTACTTACTTATCATAACTCTGATCTGTTAGCTCTCTTCTTTTTCCTGGCTTTTTAAGTTTATTAAACCTTCATTTTTGAATGCTATTTTTTTTCTGCAAATAGTCTAGGCCGTCATTTTGTTTTCCTTTTGGTACCTTAAAAAGTGTCATTTCATTGTATTCCATGCTGCAATATTTCTGACAAGAAGTTTGCAGTCACTTTAATCTTTGTTCCCCTATATGTGATCTGTGTTTTTTTTCTAAGGCTTAAAAAAAATCTTATCATTGATTTTCAGCAATTTATGATGTATCTTCTTATTGATTTATACATATTTATCCTGCTTAAGACTCACTGAGTTTTTCGGGTGAGTTCACAGTTTTTAGCAATTTTGAAAAAATGCTGGCCATTATCTCTTTGAATTTTTGTTGTACTCCTCTGCCTCTCCTTCTGGAGATCCAAATACATAAACATTTAGGTCATTTGTTACTGTCACACAGATAAATGACACTTTGTCTTTTTTTTAATTGACATATCATTGATATACAATCTTACTGTAGCTTCAGGTATACAACATGGTGGTTCAACAGTTACCTGCGTTATTAAACCCTCACCCCCACTAGTACAGCTACCACCTGTTAACACAGGAACATGTCACAGAATCACTGGCTGTGTTCTCCAAGCTGTACTGCCAACCCTGTGCCCAGCCTACTCTATGTATCTGTCTTTGTTTGCTCGTTTTGTTTTGTGTTTCCTTGAAGTTTACTTTTTTTCCTACAGTTTCTAATATGTAGTTAACTACACCCAATGAATTTTTTACTTCAGATGTTATTTTTTAAGCTTTTCAAATTCAATTTGGATTGTTCATTTTACATACTTAACTCTCTTTATGGTCATGGCCTTCTGAATATTTGGCCACTGAGCCAAATTTTAATATTCTTTTAAAGTTTTGTCTGCTAATTTCATCATTTTATAGTCAATTTATATTTAATAACTTATTTTTTCCTGATATCCAGTGACACTTTGATGATTCTTTAAATGCATAGTAATTTTTGATATGTTGCCTGAAAGGACATTGTGAAAATTATAAACTCATATGTTAGTATCAATAAAACTTTTAAATATTATTGATACTTGTTTTGGCAGTCACCTTAGTTTATATGTGGGTCACTTTTATTATTTCCAGCCTTGTTTTTCAAGTGTTGTCAGCAAAGGAGGAGAGGAGCTTTATTCTCAGATTATTTCAGTCCCACTACAAGGCCTATCCCACCACTCCTGCTGCCCGTCCCGAGTCCTCCCTGAGGCCCGTCCTCTCGGCCCTGTGGGAATCCAAGCATCCACGAGCGCTCTGTGAGCCCTGTAAATGACTGACCTTACAGTTTCCAAGCAGGAGTTCTTTCCTGATCTCCTGCTCATCCTATAAAAGCCTAGACTGATATCCAGCCACGGACTCAAGTGGAACACTATAGTAATTTGGAATTATTTCTCTGCATATCTTCCTCACCTCTGGAATTTAATTTTTCATATTTCAACTACTTCAACATCCCTGAATTCTGATCTCTGTCTCAACCCAATGAGGCTGTCATATTTTATTTGTTATCCTTCCTGAACTGAATAGCAGGAATTTTGTCCTGGTATAAAACTGTGCATGGTATAGGCACAATTGGGGGACAACTTTGTTTCCCTTCTTGTAGCAAAAGGAGTCCTGCACTTCCCAATGTCCAATATCAAAAGAAAAAGAACTGTTTCAAATTGTTTGCCTAGTTTTTGAGTCATGTATAGCATGAAGACAATATTAATACCAGTTACCAGCCCAAGGCCAAAAAACAAAGTTTTCCTTTTGATAGATATTAGAAGGTAAGAATAAAAGAATTAATACAAAATACTGCATGCTCCATTTGGGTACCACTTGTCACCACTCTGTCCCCTACTCTAGTCAATTTCTTAATTTGCTAAGGCACCTATAAGTAATTAATAATTTTAATTGCCTGAAAAGAGGGAAAAATATCTGGTCATTGTTGTCTTTCAGGTGAGGGCATCTGGGCTTTAACACTTGGATCTTGAAATAATCTTGAACCTGAAAATATAAAGAAAGGTTTGTGTCTGACACTTCATGCAGAAACAAAGAACCGACTGCATCATTGGCCAATATGATAATCAAGATTGAGGATATCTTTAAAGATGTGAGGGGAGAAGAACAATAACACTCTAAAAACGATCAAGCCCTTCCTTATGCTGACAACTTCCCAATGACACCCATAACTTGATGCCTGAAGTTGGAGCCTACACTTCACCTTCAAATACATTTCCACTGAATCCAAGACCCCAGTATTATGGGTTGAAGTGTATCCCTGCAAAATCCACATGTTGAAACCACAACCCCTAACACCTCAACATGTGACTGCATTTGGAGATAGGGACTTATGTGCAAGGAGTGATTACATTAAAGTGAGGCCATTGTGCACCTTAATTCAGTATAACTAGTGTCCTTATGAAAAGAAGAAATTTGGACTCAAAGAGAGAGGTTAGGAATGTGGGTGCCCAGAGAAGAGGTCATGTGAGGATATAGTAAATAGGAGGCCATCTGCAAGTCAGAGACCCTTCAGAAGAAACTAACCTTCCCAAAACTTTGATCTTGGACTTCTAGCCTCCAGAACTATGAAAAGGTTCTGTTGTTTAAGCCCCTCACATCCGTGGTAGTTCATTTTGGCAGTCCTGCCAAATTAATACACCTATCAACCTCAATTATCCAATTAACTCTGCTTCAGATGCCCAGATTTTAAAGGGAGCTTTTTTGAAGTATAATTGGCATACAATAAACTACACATACTTAAAGTGAGTAATTTGATGTTTTACATAGGAGTACTGGTAAACCTTCACCACCACTAATACAATAAACGTATCTCATAATCAAGTTTTCTCATGACCTTTATTAATCCATCCCTCTTCAAACTGTCCTCCCCACCAATTCCCAAGCAAATAATGATCTACTTTCTATCAGTATAGTTTAACTTGTAAATTCATACAGTAGGTATATATTTTTTATCTAACTTTTGGCATTCAGCATAATTAAGATTCATCCATGAAGTTATATGCATCAATAGTTTATTCTTTTTTATTGCTGAGTAGTATTTCACTATGTGGATATTACATTAATTATTTGTCCTTTCAGATGGACACTCAGTCTGTTTCCCAATCTGAGCTATTACAAATATAGCTGTTGGAAATATTCATGTTCAAGTATTCATATGACCATATACTTTCATTTCTCTTAGGTACATATGTAGAACAGGAATGGTTGGGTCATGTGGTAGGTATATGCTTAGCTATTTAAGAGTCTTTAAAAATGTTTTTCAAAGTGGGTGCACCATTTTACATTACCAACAGCTTTGTATGAGTTTCAGCTGCTGCATAAATACCTCAACATTTTCTGTGCTCAGTCTTTTTGATTTTATTCATTTTAAAAGGCATTCATTATTAATCACTTCAGTTTTAATTTGCTTTTTCCTCATGACTTATGAACATATTTACACATACTAATTTGCCATGAGTATTTTTTCTCTTTGGTGAAAAGCCTGATTTTTTTGTAGTTGTTTTTTTTTTTTTGAGTTTTGAGAGTTCTTTGTTTTTTATGCATTATGAATAAAAGTTTTATAGATTACAAAGTTTTGTGTATTATAAATAAAAATCCTTTTTATGTTATGAGAAAAAAATCATATACTTTATCCCAATCTATAATTGACTTTTGAATTTCCTACTTATGTTTTAGAAGAGGAGGCAACCTTATTTTTGATGAAGTCATGTTTATCACTTCTAATGGATCATGCTTTTGATATCTTGTCTAATAATTGCATAACCTAAGGTCACAAAAAATACTCTCCTAATTTTTCCTCTAGAAGATTTATAATTCTAGGTGTTATATTTAGGTTTCAGGTAAATGTGAAGTTAATTTTTGTATATGGTTCTAGGGTAAATAGAAGTTCACTGGTTTTATATACTGATATCCAATTGTCCTTGTTCAAAACACTTTCCTCTCCACTGAACCACATTCACAATTTTGCCAAAAGTCAATTGTCCATATACATTTGAGTCTACTTTTGGGCTCCAATATTTTTCCCAAAAACTTTTTATTGTAAGTTTTTGTTTCAGCAATACAGTAAATTTGAAAAAAATTTTAAAAAAAAACACTACACTGAACATTATGTCCACTTCCAATTGTTAACATTTTCTTATATTTTCATTATCTCTGTTTCTTTCTCCAAGTTTTGGTGTGTGTGTGTAAACCCTGCCACCAGCCTTCATTTTTTAAAGAGCTGCTATGTGGCAGTCCTGTGCTGTAGGATTTGTATGGAAATCTCATTAAATCCATGCTTCAGCTCTACAGGTGCTACTATTATTTCCAGTTTTACAGAAGAAACTTAAACCTAGAGATGTGTCATTCCTGATGTAGGGGACAAATATTCAATCTTTTGCCATTAAATATCATTTTAGTAGTAGACTTTTCATAGACATTCTTCATCACTGTAGGAAAGTTTTCCTAGGTTGCTGGCAGTCTAATAAGTAAGGGATGTTAGATTTTGTCAAATGGTTGCTCTGTGTCTATGGACGTGGTCGTACGGATTTTCTTCGTTCCTTCCTCCCCCCTTCCTTCCTTTAATCCTGCACCCTTCTGTATCTCATTTGTGAATATGAAGAATTACAGTGACAAATGTAAGCCAACTTTGTATTCCTGGGATAAACCATAGCAGGTCATGAGGTGTTTTTTTCTTTGTTTTTATATACATTGTTGAATTTGTTTGCTAAAATTTTGTTAGGAATTTTGCATCTACATCCATGAGGACTATTTGTGCTTTGTCACTCTTATAATGTCTTTATCTGTTATTGTTAGCAGTGAAATTCTGGTCCCATAAAATGAATTCTGAAGTATTTCCTACTTTTTAATTATCTAGATGAGTATATATAGAATTGATATTATATCTTTCTTAAATGTTTGGTAGAATTCAAAACTGAAACCACCTGGTCATGGAATTTTCTTTGTAGGAATACTTTTAAATACAAATGTAAATTGTGTAATTTATGTAGAGCTGTTCAAGTTAATTTCTTCTTGATCACTCTTTGATTGTGTATTTCAAGGAATTTATCCATTTCACATAAATTGTATGAATTATTTGAATAATGTTGTTCATTATATTCCATTATTATATTTTACTATCTGAAGAATCATAGTATTGTCATCTTTTCATTCCTGATAATAGTAATTGTCATCTCTCTTTTTTCCTGTTAAGTCTATTTTGAGTTTTACCAATTTTGTTAAATTTTCTAAGAGAATGGTCTTTTGATTCCATTTATTTTCTCTACTTTTTTTATATTTTCTGGTTTATTAATCTCCATTCTTATCTTTGTCATTTCCTTTTCTTCTTAGTTTTGTTTTCATTTGCTCTCCTTTTTCTATTTTCTTAAGGTAGAACAGTGAAGCCACTGATTTGGGAACATTTTTGTTTAGTAATTTTATCATATATTGTTTAAATTCCTCCTAAATATTTCTTTAGTACCATCTCACATTTTTTATATGTTATGCTTTAATTTACATTCAATAAAATTGATCTCTAATTTCCATTTTAATTCCTCCTTTAATCCATGTTTTGTTTAGAAGTGTGTTACCTAATTTCAAATATTTAGGGATTGTTCTACAGACTTCACCTTTATTGATTTCTAATTTGATTCCATTTTGATTCAAAAATACACTCTGTATAGCTGGAATCATCTTAAATTCATGAGACTTCTTTTAGAGTTCAAAATATGGTTTATTTTGGTAAGTATTCCATGTGCATTTGAAAAGACTGTATATTTCATCTTTGATCACAGTGCTTCATACATACCAATTAGGTCAAGTTGTTTGATTATATTGTTCATATCTTTTCTATCTTCTTTGATTTTTTAGTGTCCTTGTTCTGTCAATTGTTGAGAAATCCATAATTTCCCCTGCAGCTATGTCAGTTTCTCTTTGCAGTTCTATCCACTTTCCCTTTTTGTGTATTAAAACTATTAAGAGCTTAAATGTTTAGAACTTTTTATATCCTCCTCATAAATTGATCCTGTCTTTCTTATGGTATTACATATTTTTATTCTTGTTAATATTCTCCTTTATGAAATTTACTTCATGTGAATTTAATAATTTATTCTAGTTTATTGTTGATTAGTGTTAGCATAGTATACTTTTTTCCATCTTTTTACTTTTAATCGATTTGTCTCATTATATTAAAAGTGTGTTTGATATAAGGAACATATAATTGATTCTTTTTTTCAACAAACTCTCACAATATCTAACATTTAATTGGTGTGTTTAGAATACTTAGATTTAATGTGATTATTAATAAGATTTAATATGTCTGTCATCTTACTACTTTAAAAAAATGTATATTATCTTCTCTGCCCTCATTGCAATTTTTCTGTTTTTTTTTTTGAAAATGAGTATTGCTATGATTTTGTTTGTTCTGTGATGGTTTATTAGCTGTAATTCCTGATATTGTTCTTTTAGTGGTTAATTCAGGGTTTATGATATACAACTTTAACTTATTGTGGTCTCACCACAAGTGTTATTTTTGTTTAAACTACCAATTTTTCTTTAAGGGATGTTTTTAAATAGAAAATATGTACTTACATATATATGTATATGGACATGTAGTTACCATTTCCAGTATATTCATTCCTTTTCATAAAGCTGTACTTCCATATGGTATCATATTCCTTTTGCCTGATTGACTCTCACTAACATTTCTTGTAGTGCAAGACTGCTGGTGATGGAATATTTGAGCTTGAATATGGCTGAAAAAGTCTTTGCTACACTTTGGTTTTGAAAATAGTTTTACGTTTTTCTAGACTTATAATTTTAGTATTTTTTGTTTTGTTTTGTTTTTCACTACTGTTTTCTAGCATAAATTGTTTTGATAATTAATCTGCTGCCATTATTTGTTTATATACAGCATGGCTATTTATTCTCTTTGCTTTTAGGAGTGTCTTTTTATCTTTTTATCAATGGTTTAGAGGACTCTGAGTAAGAAATTTGTATTGCTGTGTTCTTTCCCACTTCTTTAATATGTCAGGTTTGTTGCCCTTTTTGAATCTATGGGTTTACAGTTTACATTACATTTGGGAAATTTCAGCCATTATTTCTTCAGATATTATTTTGTTCTTTTCTGTTCAGGAAACCACTTACAGATATCTTACGCCTTTTAAATTTTCCCACAACTCACTGATGCCTTGTTTATGTTTTACTTGTAGTTTTTTGTTTTCTGGGCCTCATCTTGTATAACTTATTCAGGTTCACTATTTTTCACTCTACAATGTCATCTGCTGTTTATCCTAGCCAGTGTATTTCCCAGCTCACATAGTCTAGTGTTCATATCTCAAAATACAAATTAGATCTTTTAATATCTCCTGTGACTATTTGACTATGTGAACATATGGGTTATAATTACTTACAATAACTGTTCATTATCCTTTTATGCTATTCTTAGACTTGTGCCAGTTATGGATCAGTTTTAATTGATTGATTATTCTGCTAATAGTGGGTTTTATTTTCCTGATTCTTTGCCTGGTAATTATTCTATTAGGCATCATGTATTTTGAGTTTTTATTTTCAAGTGCTGAATATTTTTGTATATATTCTTGCGCTTTGTTCTTGGATGTATTAGAGTGCTTGGAAACAACTTGCTCCTTTGGGTCTTGCTTTTAAGACCTATTAGGAAGGATGAGAGAAATGCTCATTTCAGGCTTCTCTGTTCCCTACACTTTAGGCAAGACCTTTCTGAGTATTCTGCAGGCAAATTGTAATTTTTTTTTCCAGTCTGGCTGGTGGCAATAGGCACTGTTGCTGGTTCTGCATGAGCACTGCAGTATTGTGCCTTCTATCTCCTTAGGGTAGTTCTTTCCTCTGAACCAGGCAGTTTCCTCACACACACGCTGACTAGTATTCTGCTGAACAGTTGATGAGGGCCCTCTGAAGATCTCCAGAGGTCTCTGTGTGTACAGCTTTCTCCTCTGGCATTGTGAAGTCTAGCCACCCTGTTCTCCCTAGACCCTCCGTCTCCTCGGCTTAAGGGGCTTTGCTCGGTTCTTCCCTGTTTGTGCGTCCCTGAACTCTTGTCCTGGAAACTCTCTCAAAACAGTGAGCTGAGGTAACAGCACAATCTCCCGTGTTTGTTTCCCTATTCCTCATGGGTTATTGTCCTTCACTGTCTGATGTCTAGTGTATTAAAAACTGTCATTTCATGCATTTTGCCAATTTGTGGTATTTGTTTTTAGCTTGGGAATTTAGGTAGGAGTGTAAATGCAGTCTCTGTGAGGTCATCTGGGCTGGAAGTAGGAATCTCTGACCCCTCCCTACATTTTTAGCTACAAATTTTCATCTCAGGATTCAGATACTGGAAACTTAACTTTGGAGATTCTCTCCTTCATTCCTCACCGAGAACTGATCCTTCAGTCCTGTGAGATTACCATTCCAAACTCTTGTCCCTTCAGATCTTACCTCAGATTTTTATTTCATTCATTCCCATTCCCTTCCATCTCTCTTGCACTGACTAGTAAATACTTAATGGTGCCAGTCGGCACACACACAGATTGTCCTATTTCACCAAACTTTCACTTTACAGATGACATTTCTAACACAGAACTTTTCTTTTATTCTCTCTCACAGAACCTTTCCATAGAAATTGGAGATGACATATTTTTTAAATAACATGCATGTGTTTCACTATTTATGTCTCCAATTAGAATATGAGCTGTGAAAGCAAGGACTATATATTTTTACTGTTTTATCATTATCAGGCAGCCTTACCTCTTATTTATTAAGGAAATCAATAAATATTTATTAAAAATACATTTTTATACCGAAATATTTTCCATAATCTGAAATATTATCATGCCACATGTTATCTTCATAGATTATATTTTTCTTTACAGTATTCTGTATTTTATATTTCTTTGTATCTCTTCATCTCCCAAATTTTTAAATATTTTGAATACAGAAATTCACCATTTATTAACTTTGTTTGCCTACAGAATTTAGTACTTTGGAAATAATTAAAAAACAAAGTGTGCCAAAGTAAAATCCTATCATTTGTGTAAATAATCAAGTGTATTATTATATACATTTGTTTTAGCTTCTACAAGTAAATAAATAATGTAAGAGGTACTACGATACTTACCATTACAAGTATTTCTATCAGGTGACAATACCAAGAATATTTCTTAACATAATTTATAAGTTGTATGATGAATAGAGAACCATTTGCCTTTCTCCAGGAAATACTATCTATGCATAAAGGAAATGGTAAATCTTGAGTTACAGCCTTCATCCTTTCAAAAATGTCATAGACTGTAAATGTCTCTAGCAGACTTAAGCAAGTAGGGAAAAATAAACTCAGATTTCTGTGCCTGGATTTATATGCAAAGTAAATTTAACCATAAATGATACCATGTAAGGGTTATAGCTGCATGGATGAGGGAACAGAGTTCTAGAACCATAGTTCAACAGTTCAAAATGTAAAACTGATACATTTAAATTGATACTATAGATCATGTTTTCTAGCAAATACTTTTGCACTTAATCTTGAAATTTTTCTCAAGGTGGAACAACTACAGATTGATGGAGAACTTACTGAACCCACATCTGTCTGGCTCAGAAGACACTTCAAAACCACACCATTTAATGTTCTTCAGAAAAAAGGCTGGCTGTCAAGTACTCCTGAGGGTGTTCTAAGTTAACATTAATTGGTCTGATTCTTAGATCAAACATAGAGACTGCTTGTGCTGAGGCTGCTATGCTCTACTCTTTTAGTAGCCCATTCCTGGGCATAAAAGTACACGTTTCTGTCTTGGGAATGGCTCAAAGTTCTAAATAATATGGCCTGTACATGGTTTGATGGTTTAGCTTAGTCTTGACTTCACAGTCAAATGAGCTTGGATTCAGTTTGTATTGAAGCAATTTGTATGACTTTTGTGAGAATGAGATGATACTGTTTATCTAACAGAGATATGCTAAAGAAAAAAAATATATATATATATATATAATACATGCACTACATGTACACATTATAATGCTATGTATATATAATACGTGCATATATGTGTGTGTGTAAAATAAATAAATAAAATAACACATATTAAGTAAAAATAAGCTCTTATTTGAGCATCTTACAAATTCTGTCTGCCTTTGTCCAGACCTAGGAATTATATTATCTTCTTTCTATTGCACTATCTTCTTTGTCAAATATGTCACTTTAAAATACCATGGTTTTGTGGATTGATCCTCTAAAACTCTTTACTACCCTTAGGGTTGTAATTTCACTTTATCAGGTACCACTTATTTTTTGATCATCTTGTAACATTTCATACCTAGATTTCTTATTTTCCAAACTAGAAAACACACTTTCTGGAAAGGCAGTCAAATCCTCTTTTTCATTTATATGCAGTCTCAGCAGTAACAAGAATGCTCGTATGCATAGCAAATTCCCTGAACCCATGCAGCAGTGTTCCTGCGGAGTGATTGTGTACTCAGAGGATACGGGAGACTGGCATCTGGGTGGATGGAGAGGCAGACGGAGACTGGATAACCATGAAGAAGCTATAAAAAAGGCTGCAGAAACTTTGATGGGATCTCCTTTCTTTTTAAAACGCCCCCCAAAGACTTTCAGCTTATGTTCGTTCCTGGGATAATGAGCCAAATCATGCAGGCAAGCAGGTCTCAGTCCTACAAATCCTTGCCTAGGAGTGAAAGACACATATGTGGGGTTGAGGAGCAGAAAGCAACAAAATCCTTCACGTGGGTATTATGGTCATGACCTCCCTTCAGGTCCTCTGGACACTGTGCCAGGCTGTCCGCTTTGGCTGCTGGAAAGTCACTGTCCCACGGCTCTCTACCATTTGCTGAAGACACACTGTCCTTTTATTCACTTCTAACCCCATTTTTTGACAACTAAATAATAGGATACCCTTTTATGAAGGTATTCCTATCAATTGTGTTCCACCCCCCACCCCTACACACACACACGCGCACATACACACACACACACACACACACACACACACACACACACACACACACACACACAGTATAGGTTTAATACAACTTTATCTCTAATCACATCTACCAGGATGCCAAGGAATAGAAACCATCTTCTGGACCTGGAAGGTATACGTATTGATTAGGGGCTGTACTGGTGCTGAAAACTACTAGTGACTATCCCAAGTAAGGGGTGTCGTTTTTGATTTAAAGATAGTAAAACAATGCCAGTACAAAGTCAAGGAAGGGAATATGCACTCTGCTCAGTAACAGACATAGGACCTAAAACAATCTTTTGATTCCTTTTTCTTTCTCACTGTTGCTTTTTCTTTCTGAGCCATTTCGCAGGTGATGTAATTATATTCCATTTTGAAGTAAAATATTTATGGGAGAAAGCATTACATAATAATTGAGTTTTACTTTATGAGGTATAAGTTGCATGCAGTAAAATTTTCCTTTTTTGTAAATACAGTTTAACTAGTTTTGATAAATTTATACACTCATGTAATTACCACTGCACTTAAGATACAGACTAACCCTCCCATGCTCAGCTCTGGATAGTCACTGGCCTAATTTTGTCCCTAGACTTTTGCATTTTCCTAATGCCATATAAATGTAATAATATAATATGTAGGATTTGGGGTCTGGCTTCCTTCACTAACCTAGCATTCTATTAAATTTTGATTCTCTCAATCACATAAAATACTTCCCAGGTAAGGGGTCATAAAGTTTTGATTAGCAAATGTTGAAATTAAAGCCATTTTATGCCATAATTTTAATAATTCTATGTAAAGATAATTTAGAGTTAATGTTATCGTCACTTGTTATGGTTTACTGAGAGTGGGTGGTGTTTGTATTTAAGTTGTATATTGATTTCTCTATTGCCACCCCTAAATAGCCTTTCCAAAGAAATCTATTTGGTTTAATTGCACTAAAGTGAGACACAGGGTCATTTTCAATACATATAGAACACACAGTACAATCCTCAGGCTGCATGACACATAACTCCCTGACCTCGGGATCCCATGAAGACTCACCACTTCTGCAGCCCTGGATGACGATGATCTTGGGTTTATCCTTCAGATGGGAGCAGTTGTAATGCTGAAAATCTGAAATATGGTATCATGAGCTAGCATGCCTGTTTTTTATTCACTATGCATAGTGACACAGATTCTGTCCAGGATGCCATGAGACATGAACACCAGGAATGTGCTATCCAAGTTCCTGTGCTCTGTGTGTGCAGCAGATGTCCTTAGTGCTAAGTCAATGTCCTGAAAGAATAACCTATAAAGATCCCATCATAATACCCGCCCTTTCTATCAGTCATGCCTTGAGCAATAGAAAGAATAAATGCAAAGTGCCTGACACTTTATAGTTTCTGATATGTAGAAAGTGCTCAGAAGTAGCAATGGATTACTGTTACTTTGTTGCTGTTAGTATTATAGTTACCACAACAAGTTTGGCAAATATTTCACAATGGATGTAATATAATATTTATCATTTTACCCATTCATAAGTGTATAATTCAGTGACATTAAATGCATTCACAGTGTTATATAACCATCACCACTATCTATACCCAAATCTTTTTTATCATTCCCAACAAAAACTCTGTACATTAAACAAAACTCATCCTTATCCCTTTCCTTCAGCCCCTGGAACCCCTATTCTATTGTCTTTGTGTATGACTTTGCCTATTCTAAGTGCATAATATAATTGGAATCACACCGTACTTGCCCTTTTGTGTCTGGCTTATTTCACTAAAGGTCCATTCATGTTGTAGCATATATAAAAATTCTATTCCTTTTTATGACTGAATAATATTCTAATTTATGTATATATCACATTTCGCTTATCCATTCGTTTGTTTATGAACACCTAAATTGTTTCCACCTTGCAGCTACTGTGAATAATGCTGCTGTGACATTGTATATCAATATCCATTTGAATCTCTGCTTTCCATTCTTTTGGGTATATACCTAGGTGTGGAATTGGTGAGTTCTATAAGTAGCATAACATTTTGAGGAACAATGAAACTATTCTCTACAGTGGCGGCACCTTTTTCTATTCCTACCAGCAATGCACAGGTTTCCAGTTTCTCCATATCCTCATCACTATCTGTTATTTTTCATTTGTGTGTTTTAAAAGCTTGCCTAGTAGGTGTAAAGAATATCTTGTTCATTCTTTTGATCTGCACTTTCCTAATGACAAATGTTGTTGAACATCTTTTCATATACTTATTGACCATTTGCATATCTTTGGAGAAAGGACTATTCAAGTCCTTCGCTCACTTTTTAATTGGGTTGTTTGTTTTGTTGTACTTGTTGAGTTTTAGTTCTTTATCTACTCTAAATATCAGTCCATTATCAAATATAAGATCTGCAAAGGAAAAAAAGATTGTTTGAGTTCTAAATTCTGACAGGGATTATGTTGTATTTGTAGATCACTTTGTGTAGTATCAACATTGTCTTCTTATCCATGAAAATATGTTGCGTTTCCATTTATTTAGATCTGCCTTCATTCATTTCAGCAATATTGTGTAGTTTTCAGTGTATCATTCTTTCATGTTCTTGGTTAGATTTGTCTTAAGTAATTATGTTAGATGCTATTGCAAATGAAATTCCTTTCCTAATCCTTTGTGTAATAAGTCTGCTATCTGGGCCTCCTCAAGGGTGGATTCTTTCCATTGATTCTGTTCCTTTGGCCAGCCTGTACTTTCCTGCTTATTCATGTGCCCTGTCATTTTTTTGTTCAAAACTGATATTTGATTTTACAGCATTATAATGCTGGAAATTGGGTTCTCCCCTTATCAAGGGTTTTTGGTGGTTGTTATTATTGTTTTAGTGTCTCTGTGTGCCAGAGGTCAGTCTGAGATACAAGCATAAGGTCTTCTCAGGTAAGTCTTGAGGCTAGGTATAGGCAGTAGCTTTCTAATTTCCCTCAGACTTGTGATTGCTTTTTAATGTAAAAACAGAAATAAAAACAAAAACAGATGCTACTCTAAATCTCCTGGAAGCCACTTCAGTCTACGGGAATTGAAACGATGGCATCCGGCTTTTGTGCTAACCTCTCAGCAGTCCAAAGCAGCAATACAGTCAGAACACAGCACCCTGATGTTTGGAGGACAAACTCCTTATTGCCTACTCTGATCCATCCTGTGGCAGCATAAACGCAGGTTGCTGTCCCCACAGCCGCCTGCACAGGACTGGGGATGGAGGGTGTGGGATGGGAAGCCCCTACAACGCTCACTGAGAAATTGCCTGAAATTAACTGCTATTTATCAGCCAGGCTGTTCCCTGGATGCTGCAAGTATTCAAATAAACTCCAGAGTTCCAAAATTGTCACTTCAGACAGTTTGTGTCAATACAGTTTTTCTCCAGGTGGAGAGAGATGAATTCCTGGTACTTGCTACTCCTCTACCTTCCCCAAAGTCACTCTGCTGTTCCAGTTATTTTTTTTACTTACAACCCCTAGATCTCCTCCCTGCTCTTATCTTTCCTGTTTTGTGGCTCTGTGGATCATAACTGTTAGTCTCTGCCATCAATAAGATTTGAATTGTGCTTGCCCAATCGGAGGTACTAGCAGGAGAGAGGTAGAAGAGAAGAGCTAGGAGATTCTACCCATCCCCACACCACTATACCCCAGTCTGTCATTATATACAGTACAGTTATGCACACTCATATGCCACAGGTCTGTCAGTGGTTGGGTATTCTATCACTCTAGTGCCTTCTGGGCAAATCCCTCCTCCAGCTCTCACCATGTCAGCACATTCTGGAACGAACTCTGTGTGTGTGTGTGTGTGTGTGTGTGTGTGTGTGTGTGTGTGTGTATGTGTGTGTGTAATTCCTAAGTAAAGTGAGCAGGTTATGGTTTAACAAAATAACTACAATCATAACAGTATTGTCACTGAAATATGTACACGCATGTACATACATATGTATGTGTCCATATATGTCTGTGTGTGTGCGTACATATGTATATGTGTGTATATACACTGCTCAAAAGAGGTATAGATGATTATAAATATCAGCTTTAACTTTTTCATTTTAAAGTTTAAGAAAGTGAAACTCCAGTTAGTAGCCCCAGATGACATAGCTGGCTAGTCACAAGAGGTGCACAGGTGTTTGGTTTATGTGTGCTGCACAAGGAAGGGCCTTATGAGATTCTCTTCCACATGCACACTGTAGCCCAGACCCTCTAGCTGCCCCTTCATCCCTGTGATGCCGTAGTCGGACCCATTACTCTTGGGAGGCAGTGAGACTGTTACAGGTGATGAGGGCCAGATGAATGTGATCCTCCTTCCCTCTTCCTGGGTAAATCTGCAGAACACAGACACGTTAGAGGCACTGCATTTCTTCTCACATATCCACAGCATGGTCAGAGTTAACCATCAAGGATGTGACAGCTATTTGTTTGACCAATAACTTTTGCCAGAATGATTTCTTTACTCTCTTCTACTAATGAATAAACAGTAGAAATCTCTGAAAAGAAACAAGGGAATGGGAGTGGACTCTAACCCAGGGTATGACTAAAGGAGAAAATCCCCAGAGTGGTGGACAAGCACAGATATGAGCTTTTTATTCAATGATTTTGTGAACTGGGCTAGAATATTTCATCTGCTTCAATTTGCCCAAACCTTATCTAAGTTTCAAGATCCATCTCAAATGTTTTTGAACATTAAAGACATTCTCCACCTTCTTCAGCCTACGTTGATCATAACTAAACCTTGTATCCCATACAGGAGCACTATTTCTATAACATCTCTATATAAGTATACATATTTTAGCATCTATATGTAATGTATCACAGCATTGTTATTTCATTGTTACATATCTAACTTTCCTAAGAGAATGCAAATTCCTACTTTCAATTATTTTTTAACCCTTATAGTGCCTCATATCACTAAAAAAGATAATACTTTCAGGACTTCTGCATATTTTACATCCAAGTAACCTTTCAACTTCATTTCACCCCCAACCCCTCCCCACCATTCCATTCCTTGATTATCTTGCCTGTCTTGCCTTCTTTTCACTTAGTTCAGGAATTTTTCATGAGGACAAAGCTTGAGTTTGCCTGTGGATCCTATAGATGCTTCTCTGTTCTTCTAGCAAGAGTTTCTGCAAGATTGTAACAGACATGGCATCGAGTTTTGATATCTGGTATACTGTCTTTCCTGTTGGGCCTCATGCCCCATATCACCCTAAAAATGATCACAGAGAAGGATATTCATTCTCTTGAAAGACAGAAGAAAGCTTTTTAAGATGTCACATTAGTTCATTATAGTTTTGTCCAGCATCTCATCAACAGAGATGAATTGTGATCAGGCAAGAGAGACAGCTCTTTTGTGGGGAAAGTTATCTGATTATAAGATCTACCTAAACTACAGAAATATGCATGAGACTCTTTGGTGAAGACTAGAAGGAAAGAGATCTAATAAGATTCTGTTAATCTGCGTCAGTTCTTGGAATGAACTAAGAATCTCCTTTAAGTCAATCTCTGACTCATAAGTATCGTCTAACTAGTCCTGAGAATGAAACAGTAACTTGTTTCGGATAGGTACCCCCTGTCTCTCTGTCTCTTCCCAACAATATACATACAGACTACAGACATTTGTTTCTCCTTGATTTCTATATAATGTTATTTTTTTTATAATTTTATTTTGGTATCATTAATCTACAGTTACGTGAAGGACATTATGTTTACTAGGTTCCCCCCTTCACCAAGTCCCCCCCACATCCCCGTTCACAGTCACTGTCCATCAACATAGTAAGATGCTGTAAAATCACTACTTGTCTTCTCTGTGTTGCATAGCCCTCCCCGTGCCCCCACCACACTCTACATGCTAATTGTAATGCCCCCTTTCTTTTTTTCCCGCCTTTATTCCTCCCTTCCCACCCATCCTCCCCAGTCCCTTTCCCTTTGGTAACTATTAGTCCATTCTTGGGTTCTGTGCTTCTGATGCTGTTTTGTTCCTTCAGTTTTCTTTTGTTCTTATACTCCACAGATGAGTGAAATCATTTGGTACTTGTCTTTCTCCACCTGGCTTATTTCACTGAGCATAATACCCTCTAGCTCCATCCATGTTGTTGCAAATGGTAGGACTTGTTTTTTCCTTATGGCTGAGTAATATTCCATTGTGTATATGTACCACATGTTCTCTATCCATTCATCTACTGATGGACATTTAGGTTGCTTCCATATCTTGGCTATTGTAAATAGTGCTGCAATAAACATAGGGGTGCATCTGTCTTTTTCATTTTTAAGATAGGGGTTGTTGCCTCAGTTAACAATGAAAGCAAGGTTTTATTTGCTGTGGATGTTATTGTTGCTTTCTTTTCCCCACCCACTGTGGAACAGCGAGGTGAGAGGGCAGCATGAGGCCTGCTGTGTGCTGGCGGGGCAGTGGAGGAACTGCTTGTGCTGAAGACCCAGGGACGTGAACAGAGGTCAGTCTCCTGGAGAGAGTGTGCTAGGGTCATCGGAAGGGCAGGTTCTGTCTGGAGGATATTGGTAACCATTTCTCCCCCAACTAATTATTTTACTTTTTTGGACATGATCCCCAAAAGTTTCAAATAAGATTCCAGAGAAGGGAAAAGGAAGGGTTTTTTAAATTTGCTTACTATAAGCCTAGAGTAGAATAAGAATGTAATCAAAATAAACAGTGTACTTGATGCAGGGTCACAGATAATAGGATTCCCAGGGCCTTTATTTCATCAGTTTAGTGTCACTGGATCAAAAGTTAAGCTTGTTCAACAATCAGTACAATCTAATAGTCTTCAGGATGGACTCTGGAATCAGGGTTGAATTCTCCTTTTACCATCTGGTATCCATGTGAGCTTAGATTTCTTAATGTTCGTGTTCTTTAGTTTCTTCAATTGAAAGTGAGGATGAAAATAGCCCCTTACTTCTTAAATTTTAGTGAAGATTCTGTGAGTTAATATACAAGAAGAACATACAACATAATGTACAAGAATATACACAAACATTGCATATATTAAGCTTTGTTTAAGTGTTAGCATCATTATTAATATATAGCGACTACAAATATAATGTGAACTCAGAAAACTGTGGAATAAAATTAGATATTATATACACGTGTGTACTTCACATTAAATTCAAAGTAGCAATGTTCCCTGCCTGCCATTGCTACTGCAGAGATCTTACCTGAAGAAAATCCCAACTCATAAACATGGATGGAATCCCTTCTGCAGATATAGTCAATAAATATTTGTCTGGCATAGGACCCTTCCCAAATCACAAAGTCAACCAAGTCATGGACCTTGTCTATAGTTATAACATTCACCTTTTCACTATTTCAGTCTCCTCTTTGTCAAGGATCTTTTCACTTAGTGCTTCACCCAGTAATTTATTAAATGTGTCCTCAAATACTGAGTTAACAAATATTTTCCTTTTTTCCACTAGTCTCTTATCTATCAGAAGCACAAACATGTTGCGACTTGTAAACACCTTAAAAATATTACTCTGTCAATTCAATAACTGTAATACTCTTTTTTTTTTTTTTTTTACTATTTTTGCCCTTTTTTTTTTTTTTGAGAGGGCATCTCTCATATTTATTGATCAAATGGTTGTTAACAACAATAAAATTCAGTATAGGGGGGTCAACGCTCAATGTACAATCATTAATCCTTCTCAAGCCTAATTCTCATCAGTCTCCAATCTTCCTAAGCATAACGAACAAGTTCTTACATGGTGAATGAATTCTTACATAGTGAATAAATTCTTACATGGTGAACAGTACAAGGGCATTCATCACAGAAACTTTCGGTTTTGATCATGCATTATGACCTTTAAACAATCAGGTCAAATATGAATATTCGTTTGATTTTTGTACTTGATTTATATGTTGATCCCACATTTCTCCTATTATTATTATTATTTTTATTTTTAATAAAATGCTGAAGTGGTAGGTAGATGCAAGATAAAGGTAGAAAACATAGTTTAGTGCTGTAAGAAGGCAAATGTAGATGATCAGATGATCAGGTGTGTGCCTATGGACTAAGTATCAATCCAGGCTAGACAAGGGCAGCAAGACATCCACGGATGCAGAAGATTTCTCTCAAAGCAGGGGGGTGAGGTTCTGAGCCTCACCTCTGTTGATCCCCAAATTCTCACCTGATGGCCCCCCAGCGACTGTGCCTGTCTTAGGTTGTTCCTCCCTTGAGGAATCTTACCCGTCTCTGGCTAACCAGTCATCTTCCGGGGCCATACAGGGAAATGTAAAGTTGGTAAGTGAGAGAGAAGCCATAATGTTTGCAAAGGTTAGCTTTTTACTTCTTTGCAGATTTATGCCCTGTGGCTTCTATGCCCAGCAATTGTCTCGAGGTATCTTTACCACCTGGAGGAATTATGATACTCGGTAAATTCGATATGAGGCATGAATTCTATTTAAGGGTTGTAATTAGGAAGGAAGAAGAAAAGCTATAGATGTAGCATATGAAGGAAACTTGGGAGGATTGATTATTTCTTTGACATATCTTCTTGTATAGTACCTTAAGTATGCATAGGTTTTAAACTACTAACTAATTTGCACACACATATTAACATAATAGGAATACGGTGACATAAACAAAGCAAATCTATAATTACCATCCATCTCCAGTGAAGCCAAGAAAACCATTTAGGCACCCTAGGCATTTGTGAAAATTTATCTATGATATGATGGATATTGTCCAACTGTACTTGAACCATCAGACAAATTAAAGCAGCCCATTTCTGGGATCTGTTCACATCCCATATGTTCTTTTAACCATAGATAGTCTATAGTCATGAGATTTTGGAGTGCTACAACTTGCACCCCTCCCAACTCCTGGTTGAGTTCCAACAGTACAGATCTGGTCAAATTCGTTGTCTCACTGTATGCACATGCCAGCCTAGACATCTCCCTCCTCATTCCTATGGCAAGTCCAGGAGACAGTGGGCTGGATGCAGCCACAACCGCAGCATCGTCCGGATCCCTGTGGAGGCTTTTTGATGATCATCCCCCGGCACAAGTCCTCCAGAGAGTGCTGATGCCAGAAGCTCCTCCTCATATCGTATCTTAGTTCATTTTCTGGGTATCCAAGCTAGGCCTTGATCTTCTGCATAGAAACAAACAGACCCTTTGCCCACACTTTGACTTGCCCTCTATACCACTGTGCAGAACTCATTGGAGGTCAGCACACAGTAACTGCTTTTTTTTTTTTTTTTTTTTAATTAAGAGAAAGGAATATTATCAGAAAAGAGTACCTCCATAGCTGATCATCTGACACCCCTTAAGTGATCAACATTAAGGATATTTAAAGCATGCGTTGATCTTTGATTTACCAATAGTTTTATCCTGTTAAGAAGTAATCCCCCTTTTCTTTCTTTCTTTCTTTTTTTTTTTTTTGTTTTAATTTTTAATCTACACTTACATGAAGAATACTATGTTTACTATGCTCTCCCCTATATCAGGTCCCCCCTAACAACCACATTACAGTTACTGTCCATCAGCTTAGCAAAATGTTGTAGAGTCACTACTTGTCCTCTCTGTGTTGTGCAGCCCACCCTCCCCTTTCTCCCTCCCCCCCATGCATGCTAATCTTAATACCCCCCTTCTTCTTCCCCCCCCTTATCCCTCCCTGCCCACCCATCCTCCCCAGTTCCTTTCCCTTTGGTACCTGTTAGTCCATTTTTGGGTTCTGTAATTCCACTGCTGTTTTGATCCTTCAGTTTTTCCTTTGTTCCTGTACTCCTCAGATGAGTGAAATTATTTGGTATTTCTCTTTCTCCGCTTGGCTTATTTCACTGAGCATAATACTCTCCAGCTCCATCCATGTTGCTGCAAATGGTTGGATTTTTCCACTTCTTATGGCTGAGTAGTATTCCATTGTGTATATGTACCACATCTTCTTTATCCATTCATCTACCGATGGACATTTAGGTTGCTTCCAATTCTTGGCTATTGTAAATAGTGCTGCGATAAACATAGGAGTGCATCTGTCTTTCTCAAACTTGATTGCTGCGTTCTTAGGGTAAATTCCTAGGAGTGGAATTCCTGGGTCAAATGGTAGGTCTGTTTTGAGCATTTTGATGCACCTCCATACTGCTTTCCACAATGGTTGAACTAATTTACATTCCCACCAGCAGTGTAGGAGGGTTCCCCTTTCTCCACAGCCTCGCCAATATTTGTTGTTGTTTGTCTTTTGGATGGCAGCTATCCTTACTGGTGTGAGGTGATACCTCATTGTAGTTTTAATTTGCATTTCTCTGATAGTTAGCGATGTGGAGCATCTTTTCATGTGTCTCTTGGCCATCTGTATTTCTTTTTTGAAGAACTGTCTGTTCAGTTCCTCTGCCCATTTTTTAATTGGGTTATTTGTTTTTTGTTTGTTGAGGCGTGTGAGCTCTTTATATATTCTGGACATCAAGCCTTTATCGGATCTGTCATTTTCAAATATATTCTCCCATACTGTAGGGTTCCTTTTTGTTCTATTGATGGTGTCTTTCGCTGTACAGAAGCTTTTCAGCTTAATGTAGTCCCACTTGCTCATTTTTGCTGTTGCTTTCCTTGCCCGGGGAGATATGTTCAAGAAGAGATCACTCATGTTTATGTCTAAGAGGTTTTTGCCTATGTTTTTTTCCAAGAGTTTAATGGTTTCATGACTTACATTCAGGTCTTTGATCCATTTTGAGTTTACCTTTGTATATGGGGTTAGACAATGGTCCAGTTTCATTCTCCTACATGTAGCTGTCCAGTTTTGCCAGCACCATCTGTTGAAGAGACTGTCATTTTGCCATTGTATGTCCATGGCTCCTTTATCAAATATTAATTGACCATATATGTTTGGGTTAATTTCTGGGGTCTCTAATCTGTTCCACTGGTCTGTGGCTCTGTTCTTGTGCCAGTACCAAATTGTCTTGATTACTATGGCTTTGTAGTAGAGCTTGAAGTTGGGGAGTGAGATCCCCCCTACTTTATTCTTCTTTTTCAGGATTGCTTTGGCTATTCGGGGTCTTTGGTGTTTCCATATGAATTTTTGAATTATTTGTTCCAATTCATTGAAGAATGTTGCTGGTAACTTGAGAGGGATTGCATCAAATCTGTATATTGCTTTGGGCAGGATGGCCATTTTGACGATATTAATTCTTCCTAGCCATGAGCATGGGATGAGTTTCCATTTATTAGTGTCCCCTTTAATTTCTCTTAAGAGTGACTTCTAGTTTTCAGAGTATAAGTCTTTCACTTCTTTGGTTAGGTTTATTCCTAGGTATTTTATTCTTTTTGATGCAATGGTGAATGGAATTGTTTTCCTGATTTCTGTTTCTATTGATTCGTTGTCAGTGTATAGGAAAGCTACAGATTTCTGTGTGTTAATTTTGTATCCTGCAACTTTGCTGTATTCCTATATCAGTTCTAGTAGTTTTGGAGTGGAGTCTTTAGGGTTTTTTATGTACAGTATCATATCATCTGCAAATAGTGACAGTTTAACTTCTTCTTTACAAATCTGGATTCCTTGTATTTCTTTGTTTTGTCTGATTGCCGTGGCTAGGACCTCCAGTACTATGTTAAATAACAGTGGGGAGAGTGGGCATCCCTGTCTGGTTCCCGATCTCAGAGGAAATGCTTTCAGCTTCTCGTTGTTCAGTATAATGCTGGCTGTGGGTTTATCATATATGGCCTTTATTGTGTTGAGGTACTTGCCCTCTATTCCCATTTTGCTGAGAGTTTTTATCATGAATGGATGTTGAATTTTGTCAAATGCTTTTTCAGCATCTATGGAGATGATCATGTGGTTTTTGTCTTTCTTTTTGTTGATGTGGTGGATGATGTTGATGGATTTTCGAATGTTGTACCATCCTTGCATCCCTGGGATGAACCCCACTTGGTCATGGTGTATGATCCTTTTGATATACTGTTGAATTCTGTTTGCTAATATTTTATTGAGTATTTGTGCATCTACATTCATCAGGGATATTGGTCTGTAATTTTCTTTTTTGGTGGGGTCTTTGCCTGGTTTTGGTATTAGGGTGATGTTGGCCTCATAGAATGAGTTTGGGAGTATTCCCTCTTCTTCTATTTTGTGGAACACTTTAAGGAGAATGGGTATTATGTCTTCTCTGTGTGTCTGATAAAATTCCGAGGTAAATCCGTCCGGCCCCGGGGTTTTGTTCTTGGGTAGTTTTTTGATTACTGTTTCAATTTCTTTGCTTGTAATTGGTTTGTTTAACTTTTGTGTTTCTTCCTTGGTCAGTCTTGGGAGGTTGTATTTTTCTAGGAAGTTGTCCATTTCTTCTAGGTTTTCCAGTTTGTTGGCATATAGGTTTTCATAGTAGTCTTTAATAATTCTTTGTATTTCTGTGGAGTCTGTCGTGATTTTTCCATTCTCATTTCTGATTATGTTGATTTGTGTTGACTCTCTTTTTCTCTTAATAAGTTGGGCTAGAGGCTTATCTATTTTGTTTATTTTTCTCAAAGAACCAGCTCTTGGTTTCCTTGATTTTTGCTATTGTTTTATTCTTCTCAATTTTGTTTATTTCTTCTCTGATCTTTATTATGTCCCTCCTTCTGCTGACTTTAGGCCTCATTTGTTCTTCTTTTTCCAGTTTTAATAATTGTGATGTTAGACTATTCATTTGGGATTGTTCTTCCTTCTTCAAGTGTGCCTGGATTGCTATATACTTTCCTCTTAAGACTGCTTTCGCTGCATCCCACAGAAGTTGGGGCTTAGTGTTGTTGTTGTCATTTGTTTCTATATATTCCTTGATCTCTATTTTGATTTGTTCATTGATCCATTGATTATTTAGTAGCATGTTGTTAAGCCTCCATGTGTTTGTGAGCCTTTTTGTTTTCTTTGTAGAATTTATTTCTACTTTCATACCTTTGTGGTCTGAAAAATTGGTTGGTAGAATTTCAATATTGTGGAATTTACTGAGGCTCTTTTTGTGAGCTAGTATGTGGTCTATTCTGGAGAATGTTCCATGTGCACTTGAGAAGAATGTATATCCTGTTGCTTTTGGATGTAGAGTTCTATAGATGTCTATTAGGTCCATCTGTTCTAGTGTGTTGTTCAGTGCCTGTGTGTCTTTACTTATTTTCTGCCCGGTGGATCTATCCTTTGGGGTGAGTGGTGTGTTGAAGTCTCCTACAATGAATGCATTGCAGTCTATTTCCCTCTTTAGTTCTGTTAGTATTTGCTTCACATATGCTGGTGCTCCTGTATTGGGTGCATATATATTTAGAATGGTTATATCCTCTTGTTGGACTGAGCCCTTTATCATTATGTAGTGTCCTTCTTTATCTCTTGTTACTTTCTTTGTTTTGACGTCTATTTTGTCTGTTATTAGTACTTCAACCCCTGCTTTCTTCTCACTGTTGTTTGCCTGAAATATGTTTTTCCATCCCTTGACTTTTAGTCTATGCTTATCTTTGGGTTTAAGGTGAGTTTCTTGTAAGCAGCATATACATGGGTCTTGCTTTTTTATCCATTCTATTACTCTATGTCTTTTGATTGGTGCATTAAGTCCATTTACATTTAGGGTGACTATTGAGAGATATGTACTTATTGCCATTGCAGGCTTTAGATTCGTGGTTACCAAAGGTTCAAGGTTAGCTTCTTTAGTATCTTACTGCCTAACTTAGCTCACTTATTGAGCTGTTATATACACTGTCTGGATATTCTTTTCTTCTTTCCCTTCTTATTCCTCCTCCTCCATTCTTCATATGTTGTGTGTTTTGTTCTGTGCTCTTTTTAGGGGTGCTCCCATCTAGAGCAGTCCCTGTAGGATGCCCTGTAGAGGTGGTTTGTGGGAAGCAAATTCCCTCAGCTTTTGCTTGTCTGGGAATTGTTTAATCCCGCCATCATATTTAAATGATAGTCGTGCTGGATACAGTATCCTTGGTTCAAGGCCCTTCTGTTTCATTGCATTAAGTATATCATGCCATTCTCTTCTGGCCTGTAGGGTTTCTGTCGAGAAGTCTGATGTTAGCCTGATGGGTTTTCCTTTATAGGTGACTTTTTTCTCTCTAGCTGCCTTTAAAACTCTTTCCTTGTCCTTGATCCTTGCCATTTTAATTACTATGTGTCTTGGTGTTGTCCTCCTTGAATCCTTTCTGTTGGGAGTTCTGTGTAATTCCATGGTCTGTTCGATTATTTCCTCCCCCAGTTTGGGGAAGTTTTCAGCAATTATTTCTTCAAAGAGACTTTCTATCCCTTTTCCTCTTTCTTCTTCTTCTGGTATCCCTATAATACGAATATTATTCCTTTTGTATTGGTCACATATTTCTCTTAGTGTTGTTTCATTCCTGGAGATCCTTTTATCTCTCTCTATGTCAGCTTCTATACGTTCCTGTTCTCTGGCTTCTATTCCTTCAATGGCCTCTTGCATCTTATCCATTCTGCTTATAAATCCTTCCAGGGATTGTTTCACTTCTGTGATCTCCTTCCTGACCTCTGTGATCTCCTTCCGGACTTCATCCCACTGCTCTTGCATTTTTCTCTGCATCTCATCCCACTGCTCTTGCATTTTTCTCTGCATCTCATCCCATTGCTCTTGCGTTTTTCTCTGCATCTCTGTCAGCATGTTCATGATTTTTATTTTGAATTCTTTTTCAGGAGGACTAGTTAGGTCTGTCTCCCTCTCAGGTGTTGTCTCTGTGATCTTTGTCTGCCTGTAGTTTTGCCTTTTCATGGTGATAGAGATAGTTTGCAGAGCTGGTTCAAGTGACCGCTGGAAGAGCTTCCCTTCTTGTTGGTTTGTGGCCTTTTCCTGGGAGACTAGCGACTTCTAGTGGCTTGTGCTGGGCAGCTGTGCGCAGACAGGGCTTCTGCTTCCTGCCCAGTTGCTTTGGGGTTTATCTCCGCTGTTGCTGTGGGCTTGGCCTGGCTGGTGCTGTTCCTCCAAAATGGTGGAGCCCCGTTGGAGGGGGAGCGGCCGGGGGGCTATTTATCTCCGTAAGGGGCCTCTGTGCTCCCTGCTCCCAGGGGGTTAGAGTGCCCAGAGATCCCCAGATTCCCTGCCTCTGGTCTAAGTGACCTGTCCTGCCCCTTTAAGACTTCCAAAAAGCACTCTCCAAACCAAAACAGCAACAGAAACAATGAGAGAGGGAACAGAAAAAAAAAAAAAAAAAGAAAAAAGAAAATACACGCGATTTTTTTTTTTGTTTTTGTCCTCAGGTGCCGGTCCCAGGCACCCGCTCACTGGTCCTGCTGCCCTGTCTCCCTAGCATCAGGGTCCCTGTCCTTTCAAGGCTTCCAAAAAGCACCCACCCACCGGTCCCGCAGGGAAGGAACGCTCGATATTCTTTGTCCTCAGGCACTGGTCCCAGGCACCCGCTCACCAGTCCCACCACCCTGTCTCCCTAGCACCGGGGTCCCTGTCCCTTTAAGGCTTCCAAAAAGCACTTGCCAAAAAGAGAGAAAAAAAGGGGAAAAAACGCGCGATTTCCTCCGTCCTCAGGTGCCGGTCTCAGGCACCCGCCCACCGGTCCCACAGGGAAAAACGCGCGATATTCTTTGTCCTCAGGCGCCAGTCCCAGGCACCCGCTCACCAGTCCCGCCGCCCTGCCTCCCTAGCACCGGGGTCCCTGTCCCTTTTAGGCTTCCAAAAAGCACTCGCAAAAAAGAGAAAAAAAAAGGGGAAAAACGTGCGATTTCCTCTGTCCTCAAGTGCCGGTCTCAGGCACCCGCCCCCCGGTCCCGCAGGGAAACATGTGGGATATTCTTTGTCCTCAGGCGCCGGTCCCAGGCACCCGCTCACCAGTCCCGCCACCCTGCCTCCCTAGCACTGGGGTCCCTGTCCCTTTAAGGCTTCCAAAAAGCGCTCGCCAAAAAGAGAAAAAAAAGGGGAAAAACGGACGATTTCCTCCGTCCTCAGGCGCCGGTCTCAGGCACCCGCACGCCGGTCCCGCAGGGAGAAACGTGGGATATTCTTTGTCCTCAGGCGCCGGTCCCAGGCACCTGCTCACCGGTCCCGCCACCCTGCCTCCCTAGCAATGGGGGCCCGTCCCTTTAAGGATTCCAAAAAGCACTCGCCAAAAAAAAAACCGCTCCAGTTTCTTTCCACCCGCCAGGAGCCGGGGGGAGGGGCGCTCGGGTCCCGCCGGGCCGGGGCTTGTATCTTACCCCCTTCGCAAGGCGCTGGGTTCTTGCAGGTGTGGATGTGGTCTGGATGTTGTCCTGTGTCCTGTGGTCTCTATTTTAGGAAGATTTTTCTTTGTTATATTTTCATAGCTCTATGTGTTTTGGGGAGGAGATTTTTCCACTGCTCTACTCACGCCACCATCCTGGCTCCGCCCCCTGTAATACTCTTTTTATCTATATTTCCTCTTTATTGGTTAAGTATTCCAAGAATGACTTATTTACTGTTTGTGAAATTTCTTACTTTTTTTCTAAGCCCATGGATCCCCTCTCAGAATTCTAACCCAGCTAAGTTAAAACAAAGTTGTATTTATCCAAATGGTTCTCCTTGTTCTGCTTTGGTGAGTTACCAGGCAGTGTCCAAGGGGCTTGGCCTAAGCTATTGCTTTGATGAATGTGTCTGTGGAAATCAGAATCAATAACGGACACATTCACGTCATTTCCATTTTTCATATTTAGGGATAATAGCCCATGGTGATACTGCCAAGCATATTCTAAACCTGAGTCACATTTGGACATTTGAGCATTCAGGGAAGATCCACGAAAGAACCACAGAAAATGAGGGCACACACCTTCTTGTAATTTACTTTTCCCTCTGAAACACAGGAAAAATCATCTGAGTATCTTACTTAAGGATCACCATTAAGCCTGAAAGAATATAGATTAGGGAAGAAGGCTCCTTCCTTTCTTCACTAGCTAAATATTGCTCACACAAACTACACAGAGTCCAGTTTAAAAAATATATATTTAAGTGAGTCAATATTGTCCCCCAATATCTCTCATACAGTCACAACTACATAAAAAATCAATAAATAACTAAAAACCTTACAGCCATGGCCTCTGTGGCTTTCTTTTTATGAGGCAAGAAAAAAAAATCACTAAAATGTGGATGTCTATATATATGGCATGTCTTTTTTAAAAAATGAGACTGTTTTCATCTTTCAGGATTTTTTTTTTGAAGAGAATTCCATAAGTGGCCTTTTCATTTTTGTGATTGTTTCCTTTGCTGTGCAGGAGCTTTTTAGTTTGTTATATTATTTTTGACTATTTTTGCATTCGTTACTCATGCCCTTGGTGTCAGACCTGAAATGTCATTGCCAACATCAATGTTAAGGAGATTTTGTCCTATTTTCTTCTAGGATTTTTATAGTTTAAGATGTGACATTTAAGTCTAATCCATTTTGAACTAATCTTTGTAAGTGGTTTAAGATAGGAGTCCAATTTCATTCTTCTGCTTGTAAATATACAATTTTTTCAAAACCAGTTATTGAAGAGACTATCCTTTCCCCACTGAGTATTCTCAGCTCACTTGTCAAGTATTAGTTAACTGTGTGTGTATTGGTTTGTGGATGCTCAGTTCTATTCCATTGGTCTCTGTGTCCATTTTCATGCCAGTGCCATACAATTTTGATTTTTATAGGTTTGTAATCAGGAAGTGTGATACCTCCAGCTTTGTTCTTCTTTCTCAAGATTGCTTTGTCTATTTAATATCTTTTGTGGTTCCACATGAATTAAAGGGGTTAATATCCAAAATATATAAAGAACTCATACAACCCAATAACAAAAACACAAATAATCTGGTTGAAATATTGGTAAAGAACATTAATAGACCTATTTCCCAAAGATAATATACAAATATCCAACAGATACATGAAAAACTGCTTAACAACATTAATCATCAGGAAAATAATGCAAGTCAAAACCACAATGGGACATCTCTTCACATATATTAGAATAACTAATATTAAAGGATAATAGCCCATGGTGATACTGTTGAGCAGATTCTAAACCTGAGTCACATTTGGACATTTGGGCATTCAGGGAAGATCCACAAAAGAACCACAGAAAATGAGGTCACACACCTTCCTGTAATTTACTTTGCCTGGTGAAATGTCTATGTAGGGAAAAGGAACCCTTGGGTACTATTGAGAATGTAAACTGCTACAGCCACTATGGAAAGCAGTATGAAGATCCTCAAAAAATTAGAAACAGAAATACCCTGTGATTCAACAATCCACTGGGTCTATATCTGAAGGAAATGAAATCACTGTCTCAAAAAGACACCTGCACCCCCATGTTTATTGCATCATTATTCACAATAGCCAAGACATAGAAACAACCTAAGTGTCCATCAATGGCCAAGTGGATAAAGAAAATGTGACAAGCACACCCCAAACAAACACAGTGGAATATTATCCAGTCATGAAAAAGAAGGAAATTTTGCCTTTTGTAAGAACATGGATGAAACTAGGGACATTATGTTCAGAGAAATAAGTCAACAGAGAAAGACAAATACTGTATGATCTCACTTATATGTGGAATATACAAAAGCTGAAATAGAGACAGAGTAGCTTGCTACTCTGTTAATTTAATATAAGGAAGGGAATTAAAGATATGTAAGTAAGGGATAAAAGATGGCAACTTGAGAGGTGAGACAAAGGTCTCCCCCTGAAACTGCATATAATATGAAAACATAATTAATACAACTAATCCTGAGAGAGCAACAGGAAAGAGACTGCATACACCTGGAGAAAAAAGCAGACCTCACAGAACAGGGTAACATACCAAAGCTGTGTCCCAGCAGGACCCAAACCCTACCCCCACCCCAGCTTACCACTGGGAGGAAGAGAAACCAAGCAGGGAGGGAGTAGAGGCCTGGGACTGCTGAATACCTAACTCTTGAGATCTGCTCTGGGAGCACAAACATACATTTCATGGTACTTTTATGATACTCGTGATTATGGAGTTGGAAAACTAGGACAGACTGAATTCCTGGAGAGACTGAGATTCTAGCTGCTTGTGGAAAGCATGGATCCACATCCAGCTGCTCTGGGACAAAAGCTTAAACCTGTGTGCTCAGCCCACTGGTTCAGGCAGTGGAGGCAGGCATAGCAGCCGGGAAGCAGGGAACAGCTCTTTCCACCCCCCAGGCACCAATCCCATTCCCCTGTGACTCCTAACATTGCTTCAGGGGCTGAGCAGCTCCAGACAGTAGAGCTTCTGGACACTAGAGGGTACCATATACAAATATGAAATGCCAAAGGAACCAGATACAGAGTAAAATTAATATAACCCCTGAGAAAGATGACATGGACCTCATGACTCTTCCTGAAAGGGAGTTCAAAATAAAAATCATTAACATGCTCATGGAGGTATGGAAAGATATTCAAGAACTCAGGAATGAATTCCAGTAGGAGATCAAATCATTGAAGAGCACAATGGAGGTTATTAAAAGCATATTGGATACAGTGGAGGAGAAGATACATGAAATAGAAATTAGAGAAGAGGAATACAAAGAAGCTGAGGCACAGAGAGAAAAAAGGATCTCTAAGAATGAAAGAACATTGAGAGAATGGTGTGACCAATCCACACTGAACAATATTCATATTATAGGAGTACCAGAAGAAGAAGAGAGAGGAAAAAGGAATAGAAAGTGTCTTTGAGGAGGAAATTGTTGAAAACTTCTCCAATATGGGGAAGGAAATAGTCTCTCAGGCCATGGAGATCCACAGATCTCCCAACACAAGGAACCCAAGGAAGGCAACACCAAGACATATAATAATTAAAATGGCAAAGATCAAGGATACAGACAAACTACTAAAAGCAGCCAAAGTGAGAAATGAGATCACCTACAATGGAAAGCCCATCAGGCTATCATCAGACTTTTCAGCAGAAACCTTACAGGCCAGAAGGGAGAGGCATGATGCATTTAATGCAATGAAGCAGAAGGGCCTGGAACCAAGATTACTTTATCTGGCAAGAATATCATTGAAATTTGAAGGAGGGATTAAACAATTTCCATATAAGCAAAATCTGAGAGAATTTACCTCCCACAAATAATCTCCACAGTCTATTTTGGAAGGATTGCTATAGATGGAAGTGTTCCTAAGGTTTAATAGCTGTCACCAGAGGTAATAAAACCACATAAAAGAAAGTAGAACAGCTAATTACTAAGCAAATGCAAAATTAAATTAACTATCCCCAATGTCAAGCAAGGGATAGACAAAGAGTACAGAATATGATACCTAATATATAAAGAATGGAGGAGGAAGAAAAAGGAGGATAAAAAGAAAAGGACCTTAGACTGTGTTGTTAATGCATATTGAGTTAGTTAAGTTAGACTCTTAGACAGTAAGGAAGCTAACCTTGAACCTTTGGTAACCACAAATCTAAAGTCTGTGATGGCAATAAGTACATACCTATTGATAATCACCCTGAATGTAAATGGACTGAAAGCACCAATCAAAAGACATAGAGTCACTGAATGGATAAAAAAACAAGACCCATCTATATGCTGCCTACAAGAGACTCACTTTAAACCCAAAGACATACACAGACTAAAAGTGAAGGGATGGAAAAAGATATTTCATGCAACTAATAGGGAGAAAAAGGCAGGTGTTGCAATACTTGTATCAGACAAAATAGACTTCAAAACAAAGAAAATCACAAGAGACAAAGAAGGACATTACATAATGATAAAGGGGTCAATCCAACAAGAAAATATAACCATTATAAATATCTATGCTCCCAACACAGGAGCACCTACATAAGTGAAACAAATACTAACTTAATTAAAAGGGGAAATAGAATGTAATGCATTCATTCTAGAAGACTTCAACACTCCATTCACTCTGAAGGATAAATCAACCAGACAAAAAATAAGTAAGGACACAGAGGCACTGAACAACACATTAGTACAGACGGACCTAATAGACATCTACAGAACTCTACACCTGAAAGCAGCAGAAAACACATTCTTCTCAAGTGCACATGGAACATATTGAAAAATAGATCATATACTAGGCCACAAAAAGAGCTTCACTAAATTCAAAATGATTGAAATTTTACCAACCAGTTTCTCAGACCACAAAGGTATGAAACTAGAAATAAATTGCGCAAAGAAAATGAAAAATCCCAAAAACACATGGAGGCTTCATAACATGCTCCTAAATAACCAGTAGATCAATCACCAAATAAAACAGAGAATCAAGCAATATATGGAGTCAAATGACAACAACAATTCAACAACACAAAATCTGTGGGACCCAGTCAAGGCCATGCTAAGAGGAAAGTATATTGCTATACAGGCCTACCTCAGGAAACAAGAACAATCCCATATAAGCAACTCACAATTAATGAAACTAGAAAAAGGAGAACAAATGAGGTTCAAAGTCAGTAGAAGGAGGGTTGTAAATAAAGATTAGAGCAGAAATAAATAAAATCAAGAAGTATAAAACAGCAGAGAAAAATCAATGAATCTAAGAGCTGGTTCTTCAAGAAAATAAACAAAATAGAGAAAACCCTAGGCAGACTTATCAAGAAAAAAAGAGAGTCTACACACATAAACAGAATCAGAAATGAGAAAGGAAAAATCACCACAGACACCACTGAAATACAAAGAATTATTAGAGAATACTATGAAAAATTATTTGCTAACAAACTGGATAACCTAGAAGAAATGAACAACTTTCTAGAAAAATACAACCTTCCAAGGCTGACCAAGGAAGAAACAGAAAATATGAACAGACCAAAAACCAGCAATGAAATTGAACTGGTAGTCAAAAACCTACCTGAGAACAAAACCCCTGGACCAGATGGCTTCACCAATGAATTTTATCAAACATTTGGTGAAGACCTAATACCCATCCTCCTTAAAGTTTTCCAAAAAATAGAAGAGGAGGGAACACTTCCAAACTCATTCTATGAGGCCAGCATCACTCTAATACCAAAACCAGGCAAACACACCACCAGAAAAAGAAAATTACAGACCAATATCCCTAATGAACATAGATGCAAAAATACTCAACAAAATATTAGCAAACCGAATTCAAAAATACATCAAAAAGATACTCCATCACGATCAAGTAGGATTTACTCCAGGAATGCAAGGATGGTACAACATTCAAAAATCCATCAACATAATCCACCACATCAACAAAAAGAAGGACAAAAACCACATGATCATCTCCATAGATGCTGAAAAAGCATTTGACAAAATTCAACATCCATTCATGATAAAAACACTCAACAAAATGGGTATAGAGGGCAAGTACCTCAACATAATAAAGGCCATATATGACAAACCCACAACCAACATAATACTTAATAGCGAGAAGGTGAAAGCTTTTCTTTCAAGATCAGGAACAAGACAAGGATGCCCACTCTCCCCACTTCTATTCAGCATAGTACTGGAGGTCCTAGCCTCAGCAATCAGACAACACAAAGAAATAAAAGGCATCCAGATTAGCAAGGAAGAAGTTAATCTGTCCCTGTTTGCAGATTATATGATATTGTACATAAAAAAACATAAAGAATCCACTCCAAAACTACTAGATCTAATATCTGAATTTAGTAAAGTTGCAGGAGACAAAATTAATAGACAGAAATCTGTGACATTTCTATACACTAACAATGAATCAGCAGAGAGAGACATCAGGAAAACAATTCTATTCACAGTTGCATCAAAAAGAATAAAATACCTAGGAATAAACCTAACCAAGGAAGTGAAAGACCTATACTCTGAAAACTATAAGACACTCCTAAGAGAAATTAAAGAAGATACCAATAAATGGAAACTCATCCCATGCTCATGGATAGGAAGAATTAATATTGCCAAAATGGCCATCCTGCCTAAAGCAATCTATAGATTCAATGCAATTCCTATCAAAATGCCAACAGCATTCTTCAACAAACTAGAGAAAATCATTCTAAAATTCATATGGAACCACAAAAGACCTCAAATAGCCAAAGCAATTCTGAGAAGGAAGAATAAAGCTCTACTAAAAGCTCTACTACAAAGCCACAATAATCACGACAATTTGGTACTGGCATAAGAACAGACCCATAGACCAATAGAACAGACTAGAGAGCCCTGATATAAACCCAACCATATATGGTCAATTAATATGTGATAAAGAAGCCATGGATATATAATGGGGAAATGAAAGTCTCTTCAACAGCTGGTATTGGCAAAACTGGACAGCTACATGCAAGAGAATGAAACTGGATTATTGTTTAACCTCATACACAAAAGTAAAGTCAAAATGGATTAAAGAGTTGAATATAAGTCATGAAACCATAAAACTCTTAGAAGACAACATAGGCAAACATCTCCTGAATATAAGCATGAGCAACTTCTTCCTGAACCCATCTCCTCAAGCAAGGGAAACAAAAGCAAAAATGAACTAACGAGACTACATCAAACTAAAAAGTTTCTGTATGGCAAAGGACACCATCAACAGAACAAAAAGGTACCCTACAGTATGGGATAATATATTTGTAAATGACATATCTGACAAGGGGTTAACATCCAAAATACATAAAGAACTTACACGCCTCAACACCCAAAAAGCAAATAACCTGATTAACAAATTGGCAGAGGATATGAAGAGACGGTTCTTCAAAGAAATTCAGATGGCCAACAGACACATGAGAAGATGCTCCACATCACTGATCATCAGGGAAATGCAAATTAAAACCACAATGAGAAATCACCTCACACCACTAAGGATGGGCAGCATTGAAAAGAGTAAGAATAACAAATGCTGGCGAGGATGCAGACAAAGGGGAACCCTCCTACACTGCTAGTGGAAATGTAAGCTAGTTCAACCATTGTGGAAAGCAATATGGAGGTTCCTCAAAAAACTAAAAATAGAAATACAATTTTACCAGGGAATCCCACTCCTTGGAATTTACCCAAAGAATACAACTTCTCAGATTCAAAAAGACATGCACCCCTATGTTTATCGCAGCACTTTTTACAATAGCCAAGATATGGAAGTAACCTATCAGTAGATGGACAGATAAAGAAGAAGTGGTACATATACACAGTGGAATACTATTTGACCATAAGAAAGAAAGATCCTACCATATGCAACATGGATGGAGCTGGAGGACATTATGCTCAGTGAAATAAGCCAGGCGAAAGACAAATACCAAATGATTTCTCTCACTTGTGGAGTATAACAATGAAGCAAAGCTGAAGAAACAAAATAGTAGCAGACTCATAGACTCCACAATGAACTAGTGGTTACCAAAAGATAGGGGTGTGGGAGGGAGGATGGGGAGGGAGGGAGAAAGGGATTGAAGGGTATTATGTTTAGTACACATGGTGTGGGGGATCACAGGGAGAACAGTGTAGCACAGAGAAGGCACATAGTGGATCTGTGGCATCTTACTGCACTAATGGATAGTGTCTGCACTGGGGTATGGGTGGGGACTTGATAATATGGGCAAATGTAGTAACCACATTGTTTTCTCATGTGAAATCTTCATAAGAGTGTATATCAATCATACCTTAATAAAAAAACACTAATAAATATATATATACACATACAGAAGGGACTGGAAGAATTGAGAAGATGTTGATCAAATGGTATAAACTTCCAGTTACAGAATGAAAAAGTTCTGGGGATCTAATGTACAGCTTAGTCATTATAGTTAAAATCCTTGAGAATTGCTAAGAAAGTAGATCTCAAATGTTCTTACAAAAAAAAATTAATAGTTGAGGTGATAGATGTATTAACTAACCTTATTGTAGTAATCATTTATATGTAGTCATCATATTTTAACTTAAAGTTATGCAATGTTGTATGTCAATTTTATCTGAGTAAAGCTGAGGGAAAAATGAGGTAGTAGAATTAAGCATTAGTCTGGGAGCTTGCTAAACTGAAAATTAAATTTACTAATTTAATATTAAAGTTAAATTAAATATTATTAATTTTAAGTTTTAATTTTTCTAGTATTAAAAATAATTCAATTTAATTTAATATTAAATTAAATCAAATGTACTGCAAGTTCCCAACCCCATGGGTACCTCCTCTCATCTCTGGTAGGCTGGTAGGCCAGCCACTACAGATAGATAGCAGGCTCCAAGTATCACCTGCCCAACCCTTCTGTCCCTGTCCCCCCAAAACTAAAGCTCCTTGTCTTACAGAGACTACTCTTTACCTTAGAAGACAGACTTGAATGATTTTACAGCCAGTTTTAACAGGTTGCTGTATCATATAGGGGCCCATGAAACTTTCTGGTACTGGTCTCCTCTGCTCACTTACATTCTGTTTATTATAGGAAATAAATTCCATGCTGTCCTTTAATTCCTTTTGCAACTTTAAGGGAGCTAAAAAAAAAAAAAAAAAGACTTAAAAATGTTGTCTCTCCTTGTTCTCAGTCTTTATTTTAGCAGAAAAAAGTAACACAAAAACTATGAAAAATCTGTAACTTAATCTTTAGACAAGCCAGGTACCTAGCACCCCAAATGAACACCCACTGTTGTTTTTTCTATAGACACAAATTCGTCTGATGGCTCCAGAGGTATAAACTTTTTAAATTTTTTTTGTAAGAACATTTGAGATCTACTTTCTTAGCAATTCTCAAGGAATTTAACTATAGTGACCAAGCTGTATATTAGATCCCCAGAACTTTTTCATTCTGTAACTGGAAGTTTATACCATACTTGCAATAAGAGGTCAAGGTCAATAATTTTCTATTATTAGTCACTTGCTGCTCTTTTATCATAGCTCATATCCTGTATGCCAAATAAACTAAGGTCTGTTAGAATGTAGTAAAAAGTAATTGGCCAATGAATTCTGTTTCCTAACTCTAGCTTTTCCACTTTCTAGCTCCATGACCATGGACAAATGAGTTAAGCTTTCTGAGTCTCATTTTCCCTACTACAAATAGATGTATCTCATGTACCACCAATTCATGAAGGTTTTGTTGAAGAGCCAATGAGAAACTTTCCAGCTAACAAGATTTATCAAATAAAAAGATATGACTCCCAATTAAAGATGTCCCAGAGATTTCATGGGGTGTATTCATCTAAATATCTAGGAGTTATTTATACTAAAAAAGATATGTTGTTTAACTGAAATTTAAACTTAACTGGTGTCCAGTGTTTTATTTGTAACACTATTAACATTTTGGGTGGCTGATTCTTTGATGTAGGTGCTGGCCTGTGCACTATAGTATATTCAACTGCATTGCTCATCTCTGCCTATTGGGTGCCGGTAACAATTGGCCAATTGTGGTAATAAGAAGTCTGTCCAGACATTGCCAAGTGCCCCCATCCTACCGCATCGCAATCCGCAGTGAATCTCTCTTGACTCTGAGTTAGACATAGGTGGGTAGGACCCTGCTCTTCTGCCTGTCACTTTGGACTTAGTCCCAGTTGCTTTAACTATACAGTGAAGATAATAATGATACAAGGATTGTTGTGTGGCTTAAATGGCAAAGTTTATTTAATAAACATTTATATAGTGCTATGTACATATGTATTTCAATTACTTGTTAATTTAATATGCATAATGATACTATGAGGTAGGGTGATATCATTAGGCTATTTTGCAGATGAGAAAACCAAGGCCCAGAGAGGTTAAGCAACATGTCTAAGGTCATACAGCAAAGAAGTGGCAGAGCCAAAAATCAAACCCAGGTGGTCTGGCAGCAGAATCTGATTCTTCCTTATGCCAGTTTCCCTCAGAAACTGGGTGTAGATTATTTTCCAGGTGTCTAGCCCATAGTAAGAGCTTAATACAGTGTATCGATTGTTAGCCTTAGATTAGTGTTATTATTTTATACAGCCCTGAAAATAGGGGCTGTGCCATGTGTTTCCTTTCATACTTGTTTATATTGTGTTCTTATATCCTCTTTGTGAACTAGACAGGGAAGGTGAGTAACAGCATCTTCATCTGATGAATAATGAGCCTGCCTACTTGCCAGAGAGATGAGATAAGCCTGAATAAGAAACCAGTTTTTCTCACCCCAGGGCCAACTCACTCTAGCATCACAAGCCACTTCCCACCCCAGCATTATGCCACATCCTCTGAGAAGACAAGGAAGGTAATATTATGGGAGGGTCTGCTTTCAAAAGGCTTAAGATAGGCAGAGTAACTAAAGCATAAGCCCAAGGAAAAAATGCATGCAACAGAACAGAGAAGAGAATCCACTAAATGGCAGGACAATCTAGGAATGTTATAACAGGACTTTAGAAAAGGATGGATTTAAAAGTACCATTTAAAGAATGGCAGGGTTTTGAATGTACAGATGAAAAAGAAGGCAGCTGTATTTAAGGAGCACCTACTAAGTGCCAGGGACCACAGTAGATGCTTTACATACAGTAGGGTATTGTCCACTCAGCATGTCTGAGAAGCTAGTATTGTATCTCCATTTTAAAGCTGGATTAAAGCTTTAGATTAAAAATTTCTTACAAGAAGTTACATTGTTAACACCTGGTAGAAATCAAATTTAAATTCACCAGTACAATTCCAAAATCTAATCCATTTCATATGCAAATGTAAGAGAGGGCAGGACATTATATGTATATAAAGCACTTGAAAGTACAGAAATCAAAATTTAAAAAAGGAAAATGGAGAAGCAGGGGGTGGCCTATTTCCTTTGAAACAGAGAAAATTATTATAGAGAAATAGGAAACAAAATCATCTAGGTAAATTGGTTTCTTTACAAAGGACTTCCCGCTGTCTGATATTTTCTGTTATTTATTTCTTGTCTGTCTCTCTGTACTACAAAATAAGGCCCAGGAAAGGATGACCTTGTCCATCTCCTTTGCTTCTATGTCCACATCACCTAAACAAATAAACAAAAGCTGCTGTCTAGAGGGTAATCAGGATATATTGTAAAATATTACTGTTTTGGCATTAAAGGAAGAGTGAATGTCAAACAGCAAATTTGTGAATGAAAAATAATTTAGAAAAAATATTTGATAATGTAGGGCAATTAATCTAAAATTCAAAATTAAACCATGGAGATAAATGTAGGAAAGATAAATATGAATTATTAAATTGAATCATAATACAGTCCCCCATTTATTTTATTCATTAAATACATATTTATAGAGTATCTAATAAATATCAGGCACTGAATTAGAATCTAGGGATTCAAAACAAGAATGAGATAGTGCCCTTGTCCTTAAAGATTTTCACTGACTACTAAGGAATGCAAACATGTGAGTTATCACCAGTACAGTACAACAAAATTAAAATCTGCACAAAGTGGGCAGGTAATGCATTTAATCAATCACACCGCCATTAGATGAACAGCTTGGGCAATAGCTTTTGTGTTAAATAAAAGTCCTGGGCTATTTCATTCTCAAAAACTTAGTGGGCACTATGACAACTCAGTATAATCTTAGACTGTATTAATCTTAATTCACTGTCTAAATCACATCCAGGATATTTCCCTTCTCCCTGAACATTAATCTTAAAGAATTTTTGGCAAACAAGAATATATAATATTTTGAATCTAGTAGATGAGAGCATAAGGAAACTGCAGAGTGACATAATCAGGTTATTTTGAGCCCATTTTACAATGCATTGTAAGTTACAGATAATGTGTGTTTATATTATGGTTGTTGCCAGCAGTATTTTCAGCATAAAAGAAAAGAGTTACAAATATAAAGCCAAATATATTAAATAAAAACTCTTGAATCATAAATACAATTTGAAAATATAACTGCAAGTTCCCATCATCTTCACTGTTAACAAAATATGTATTTGCTAATTCTGTGCAAAAGGCCTACAAGCCATGATAGTTCCATAGTAACAATCACCTCTAGTGTCCAGATATAATTTCTAAATACCATTTGCCACTAAAAGTGTTACTATTGTTAGGCTTAAAGACAGAAGTGAGTGGGATAAAAAGGAGAAAGAGTCCCCCAAAGATGACTCGGGAAATTGATGAGATGAAGCCATAGGGTCCAAGAGTGACTCAGGAAATGTCCAGGGTCCCCCCAGATAAAAAACATCAGAAGCACAGACACAGAATAGCCAATGTCCTCATTTCAGCAATCAGAACAAGTCTAGATACCTAAGAGCTGTCAACCAAGGACTTCTCTGCCCTGCCAAAACCTTATAAAAGAAGCTTCAGAATGAGCATCTGGGTCTGTCCTTATCTTAGGCAAGCCCACTCTGTTACTCTATGTAGAGTGTATTAAAACTTACCTTGCTCTCTTGACTTTGGTTTCTCATTTCACTATATCTGACTTCCGTGCAACACTGAGTTGAGTTCCTTCCTTCCTAACATATTTTGGTGCTGTGACTTGGATAAAGCATTGATAAGTCACTCTTACTTTCATTTTCTGTTGGGCAGCCATTCTGGCCAAAAGTGGGCACCAATCAGCCACACTAAAATGCCACTAGGGCAGGCCACTGCTAGAAGACTCCTGTGAAAGGATAAGGTGGTCACAGATTGAGGACAGAAGCATTAAGTTCCCTGACACCTGCAAGACAACATCTGCACAACCAGGCACACAGTAAATCACACCCAAGTCCAACCCCTGGCCATCTCCCAAATAGGCTTTTTTTTTTTTGCTGCCTGACACTATCTCTTTTCCTGTTTCCATTTGGTTGAGCCACTTTGTGGTTCCCACAAAGATCTCCCACCAGCTTTGATTTTCACTGTCTCCAGCTCTTGGGATCACCTCAGATCACAGTAAGGCCCCTTTAGCCCTTCATTAGGAAGCCACAAGACTCTAGTCCTCCATATCCCACTTAGAGACATCAGAGGCAGGATGCATTAAGGCCCTGGGCAGCCGGCTGTGCCAAGACCTCTGGGATAGACCCTGGGATGCTAGGCTCCCTAACCCATTCATTTCTTCCTAGATGGGCAACCAGGTGTCCATTCTGGCTATCACGCCATTGGGCTGTATCCTTTCTCACTGGTACCAGATAGATGCAGAGACACTTAAAAAGAAAAGACTAATTTGCAACACAGCCTGGCCCCAATATCAACTAGGGGACCAGGAGCAGTGGCCACTTAACAAAAGTCTTAACCCTAACACCCTCATGCAGCTTGACCTTTTCTGCAAAAAGCTGGGTAAATGGGCAGAGATCTCATATGTTCAGGCTTTTTTTCTATCTTAAAAGCTGAGAGTATCTCTGCTGGACTTGTAAGTTACAAAGTCCCCCCAGCCTTCCCTCTGCTCCATTTCCTGCTCTACCTCCACCCCAGCACCCAGGAACAGCCAAGAGCAAATTGTCACAGCCAACCCCATGGGGCCATCAAGAGCAGCGTCCTGGGTACTCAAATCTGCCTCCAAAGGCATCTAATAGAATTCTCCCATTAGTAGAAACAGCAGGTGGAGAATTTGGCACAGTTCTTGTCCACAAACCTTTTTCACTAACTGAATTAAAACAGCTTAAAGCTGATCTTGGCAGCTATTCTACCAATCCAGATCACTATATTGATCAATTCCAGCACATCAGTGTAGCTTATGACCTCAAGTGGAAAGATGTCATAATAATCCTGGGACAGACACTCTCTGACCCTGAACAAGAGAGAGTTATTAAAGAAGCCTGTAAATTTGCCAGTAGCCTCCACTTTTCAGACACTACATTTCCCATTGTGGAAACAATTGTTCCGCTGTTCAGACCCTAACTGGGATTATAACAATAAAGATGATATGTGAGAAAGAATCCACTTCCTCTTTGCATAAAGACAATGCTAAAGAATGCCAGGCAAAAAGTTAACTGCTCAAAAGTTGCTGCCATTAGTTAGGGGCCAGAGGAAAATCCTATCACTGTCTTAGAAAGCCTGAGAGACACCCTCACTAAATAAAGTAATCTAGATTTAGACACATATGAGGGACGATTAGTTCTGAAAGATAAATTCCTCTCACAGTCATCATCTGACATCAGAAGAGAATTACAAAAACAGATCCAGACAATCCCTAATAGCAGTGTAGATGAGCTCCTGGCCACAGCTGATACTGTGCTCTGTGGCCATGATTAGGAAAAGGAGGTTGGGGCTCAGGAAAAGAAAAGGAGGAAGGAGACCTGACATACTCAGCTACTAGCTGCCCTTGCAGTTCAGTCCAAGAGGCTCACCAGATCCTGACCAGAATTCTAAGAAAGATAATGTGTGACATCTGCCATAAGACCAGGCATTGGGCTAAGAACTGCCCTAATAGAGATAAGCTTCCACAATCTCCCTGCTACAAATGTAAGGTAATGGGTCACTGGGCTGCCCTTTGCCCCATGGGCCACAGAGTTCCTGGGCCATTGGAGCCCCCCATGGTCCTTGAGCTTTTTTCACAGGAATGAAGAGGTCCTAACCAGTCAGCCCCAATCCATGACATCACTGGACTAGAGCTAGGGGTAACCATAGATGTGGAAGGTAGGAACATTTTCTTTTTATTTGGCACTGGGGCCTCCTACTCTGTCCTAAATTCCTATTCTGGAACCCTATCCTCTAGAAATTGTATAGTACTCAGATTGACAAGGACTTCTACTACTTGGCCCTTCATTCTACACTTAGGACGTCTCCTCCATAGCCATTATTTTTCACATCCATTTTCAGTTGTCCCATCCCTCTTGGGATGAGACACACTAGAAAAATTATATGCTAGGATGATTTTTAGATTTCTCTCAGCTAGTCAGACTCCTCTCCAACTTCTGGTTGTTCCCAAAGCCCCCTCATCAGCTTGTCAGGACTGGGAACAGTCTATTAATCCTGACATTTGGGATAAGGGAATCCCAGGAAGGGTTAAGAATGCCACCTCAGTAGTCATTCAGCTCAAAGATACAACCAAAGTTTCCTAGCTAAAAACAATATCCTATAAAGACAGAGGCTCATAAAGGTCTCCAGCCTCTAATTTCCAAGTACCTTTTACATGGACTTCTAATTCCAACTAATTCATCTTATAATACTCCAATCCTAGCCATCAAAAAGAAAGACCAGACTTATTGTCTAGTCCAGGATCTAAAAATTATCAATGAGGCAGTTGTGCCTCTCCACCCAGTAGTCCTTGGCCCATATACTCTACTAGGATCTACTCCACCTCATGGTTTACAACTCTAAATCTCAAACATGCTTTCTTCTATATCCCTTTAGAAAAACAGTCACAGTAACTATTTGTTTTTGAATGGACCACTCCAGAAAAACGCCTCTGGCCACTAACCTATACTTTCCTCCCTGAGGGGTTTACAGGCAGTTCTCATCTATTTGGACAAGCCTTGTCCCAAGATGTAGGCCACCTGCACCTGAACAATGGGGAAATATTCGTACAATATGTAGATTGCCTTTTAATCTGTTCCCCTACAAAACAAGACTCCATCAATCATGGCATTTAAACCCTTAATTTCTTAGCTGAGCAGGGATATAAAGTTTCAAGGGCCAAAACTCAGTTAGTACAACAAAAGGTCACTTACCTGGAAATAATCCTTACCCCAAGAAAGAGAGGCCTTTCTCCAGACTGAGTTCAGGCCATTATTTCCCTTCCTCAACCTACTACTGCAAACAACTCAGGGCTTTCCTAGGATTAACAGGATTTTTCGGGTTATAGATCCAAATTATGGACTAGTTGAACAGCCTCTCTATGAAGTCCTAAAAGGAAAGGATGACTCTAAACCGTTAGACTGGGGACCATCACAACAAAAAGCTGTAGATCTGCTTAAGGACCTGTTAAAACAGGCCCCTGCCTTAGGACCTCCAAACCCAGCCAGACCATTCTAGTTGCATTCCTGTGAAAGATAAGGATTCACCATCGCAGTTCTGACTCATAAAGAACCCACAGCAGAGGACGGTATCGCCCAGGACCCCAGCTATACCTGTGAACCACTAGAAGATGTCAGGCTGCTTTTCAGACAACTGCCCTAACAAGATAAGTCACTCATGACTGAGTTCACAAATTGTCAGTTACCTTTCTTTGCTTTAGTCTTTCTTCTTTGGGCATTTTCCCTCCCTTGGGCTTTTCTATCTCTTGTCTGTGAAGATACAGCTTGGTTCCTGTGCTTAAGCTTAACTCTTCAAAAGTGAAATAAAACTAATTATACTATAACTAATACCATAATCAATACTTAGGCTATGAATCTTCCAAGACTTTCCCTTTGGACAAACTCACTGACCTTTGCTTTCAAACTTATTCTCATTCCCTGGCACATAACCAGCCATGGACTACTCCTAAAATAATTTATGGATATAGGATACCTCGACAAAACCCTGAATTTAACATATCACCTCTTAAATATTACCAATCTTCAACTAGCACATGACTGCTGGATATGTCTATGTCCTCTACCAAGTACAAAGCTCTCCAGTTCCAATCTGCTTATCGCCTAACCATACTATGACCCTACATCCCAAGTACCAAGGGAGAAGCCCCTCCCAACTAACAAATTTAAATAGTCTTTCTGACTTCCAAATCAGTGAATTTATAAAAAGAACAATTACAGGAAGAGCAGTCCAACTCCTCTGACCCTATTTAGACAATTTAACTCCTGCCTCTGCTACTGACCTGCCTGTCTGGGGACCAATAACTTCCCACACTAAACTTAATTTTCAGGCACCACTTTGCATCAAAAGATTTAAAACTTCAGGCCAAAAGTTAAGAGAGCTTGAAGAGCATTTTGTAACTTTGGCTTAGAGATCAAGCCCTCAAGAAACCATGCCAATTATCAAGTCACTCAAGTAGCCCCTTTTTCCAAACCTATATGATTTTCATGGAAACCTTTCTTACAGGCCAATGCATTAAAAAATAAGCAGTCAGGATATTGCCAAAGAAGTCCTGCCTCTTATAAAGATATTTTTCTTGGGGAAAATGTTCCTACACTACTCAACATGAATGCTGACTTAAGAAAATTCTTCTGAGTGGGTTCTAGTAGATACCAAAAGGAATTCCATACAATGGGAAAACAAAACTTCTGGAACAATCCACTACACATCTCAGGGCCCTTTTCAAGTCTTAACTGGAGCTGTGTTAGCAGGAGTCTTTTACTTATGCAAATTAAATAACTATTTTGCCTCCCAGCTAATTGGACTGGGACTTGTACACTAGTCCAATTGGCTCCAGACATCGACATATTCCCCACTAACCAATCACTGACCATTCCTCTGTCCTCTCATATAAAAGCTAAACAAGCTATATAGTTCATTCCTCTCTCAATATGCTTAGGAATCACCACAGAACTAAGCACTGCCATAGGTGGACTAACTTTCTTGCTGTCTTATTATTACCAACACCTGTCCAAAGATTTTTCTGACAGCCTGGAAGAAATTGTCAAAGTTTTATCACTGTTCAGAATCAGATAGGCTACTTAGCAAAAGTCACTCTTCAAAAGAGAAGAGGATTGGACCTCTTGACTGCTGAAAATGGAGGCCTATGCCTCCTTCTAGATGAAGAATGTTGTTCTTATACTAACCAGCCTGGCCTAGTTAGAGACACTGTCCAAAAGCTTTCTGACCATGCCTCCAGAATCTGACAACACTCAAAATCCTGGGGCAACTGGCCTGAATATGGATCTGGGCATCCTGGTTGCTTCCCTTAACAGGACCCCTGCTGAGGCTTCTCCTAGCCCTACTGTTTGGACCTTGTTTATTAAATCTCTTAATTAAATTTTTTTCTTCCTGACTAAGGATGATTGAGGCCAAAGTCCTGTTACCATGAGGATTCAAACCCTTTCCAACTAATTAATCAGCTGTCTTCCTGGGACCCCTAGATGGGCACCCTTACTGTCCTACTCTCCGCCATCCCAGCAGTCAGCAAGCAGAGGGACCCAAATGACCACACTGTCCCTCACTAGCAGGAAGCAGCCGAGTGGTCATCGCCCCTCATCCCAATGATTTGGGTCCCAACTGCTGGAGGGGGGAATGTTAGGCAGAAAGATAGAAATGAGGGGGATGAAAAGGAGAGAGGGCTCCACAAAGATGACTCAGAGTTAATTAGATGAAGCCACAGGGTCCAAGAGTGACTCAGGAAATGCCCGGGTCTCCCCAGATAAGAAACATCAGAAGCAAAGGCAAAGCACAGCCCATGTTCTCATTTCACCAGTCAGAACAAGCCTAGGGAGGTGAGCGCTGTCAATCAAGGACCTCTCTGCCCTGCCAAAACCACATAAAAGAAGCCTTGAAATGAGCATGCAGGCCTGTCTTTACTGAGGCAGGCCTGCTCTGTTACTCTCTGCACAGTGCATTAACATTTACTTTCTTTTCTTGAGTTTGGTTTCTCGTCTCGTCTCACTACATCTGACTTCCTGTGACACTCAGCTAAGTTCCTTCCTTCCTAAAACTATGACTAAGTTCATGCCACTCACTGCACAACCAGTCAATAAATGGAGAGACTAGGCTTTTGGGGAAAGGAAAGCAACTTTATATTGGAAAGCCAACAGACTAAGAAGAGGGCTGGCTAATGTCCTAAAGAACTACCTTAACTCAGAGTTGATTTTAAGCTTCTTTTATGTTAGGAAAAGGGGAAGCAGGAGGGGGCTGAGGTCAGGAGGGCAGGCCTGACTGCAGACATCTGGGGTGTCAGCATGGGTCTGAGGAAGGCTGTAAAGGTCTTTTTTTTTCTTGGTTAAGTTAATATTTGCTGACATGGGCCTGACCATCCTGTTTCTATAAACCCTTGTCAAGACATTTGTTATTTTTAGACCTACTTCCTTACCTCCCTGGGGAAGTAGGCAAGTTTTGAGTAAGGGCTTTTTGTAAGAGTAGGTTTTAAGTTTAAAACATGCCTATGTGCAGGGCAGAGCAGAAGCTATTTAGCTCAAGGATTAGGGCAGGGAAGGATATGGATACAATATACCCAACTTTATTCCCATGGTGGCAGGTCAGTCACTACAATCCTGTCCGCTCAGAGTGAGTCTGCATGCAGCGAGCTGGTCTCTGCCTCTGGGCCTCTGCCCCACAGCCGTCTGTTTCTGACCTCAGTGCCACCTTAACTCCAGTCTCTGCTCTCCTGCAGCCGTGCAGCAGCCAGCAGCCGAGAGCACTGGGAGGAGCTCTGTATATAGAGTCAATACCAAAGTATTGCCCACACGTGTGAGAATCCTGGTGAGAATCCTGGCCTGGTGAGAATCCTGGCCACAGGAACCTTCACTTTATCCACAGTGGGGCATTTTTTATTGAAAAAAAAATGTCTTCTTTAAAAATAATATAATTTTTTTTAAGTGTGCACCAGTTTTTTTTTTAAGGAGTAGGAGAAAAAAGCAAAACTCTTGATCATCAAAGGTACTAGGGTACCTGTTAATTACTCTGAAATTGATAATTACAAGAAAATGAATTAACCTTTACCTTCTTTATCTCATATGAATTATATTTCAAGGTAACCAAATTAAACCTAATACACAAGGGGACATTCTTATATTAAGAAAAATTCAGCTGATTAATGGAGTAAGAATAAAGGAAAACCATCATTTCAAAACTGGTAATGAAAAATATGCACTGGCAATTAGTGAATGGTAAAATCATTAGTAAAAGGTTGAGAGAGACCTTTATAAAGAAGACTCAGAATATCATCACGTTACTCCACTGATCATTATTAAAGCTGATATGATATATGCCAAATATTATGTACCTTCTGATATGATGTAATATGCAGTACTCAATGCAATTCAAGAAATATTCTTACAAAATAAAATTCAACTGAACCCAATTGTTGCCAGGCAGCTGCGTCTGGGGAGGTGTCTCCCTGTGCACTAGGTGAAGCACCAGGAAAATCCTCAACCTGGACAGGGGAGGGTTCTTGATGCTGGACGAGGAAGAATTCTCAAACAGGTCAGGCAAGTGTAAGTAAGGAAGGAATTCATTAAAGTGAGAGTAGCAGGGACTGGCAGCTGTCCTCTCAGCTGCTGTGAGCAGGGAAAGAGCCTGTACAAGCCCTCAAAGATGTTACAGGCTGAGATGCTGTTTTTCCCAGATTGTGTTTTGGAGGCGATGAAGAATGAAGCCATCACACAAGAGTATGGAGCAACCAGAGAAGCTCTTAATAAGAACTGAAAAGACAGAGGAAACCTCCTGCTTATCGAGAGAGGGTCAAAGGGAGAACACCATTAGAGCTACAGTGTCTAGGGTTTATAAGCATAAAAATGGAGTAAACCATCCAAGTGGTTGGGAGGTATTGCTAGGGCCTGTTGCTATGGCTGAGCTAGGATCAAAGGAAAAGAAAAATTCCCTTTTTCCTCAGGCTGAATTTTCCCACATGTCAAGGATGAGGCTTCTTACTTACTGCAAAGTCTTGATGCTAGTTCCCTTCTGCCTGAGCTTTACCAGACCTTGAGCTCTATCTCCCTGTGTCTGACTAACACCAACTTCACAATCAATATCTTAGAGCTAGCTTTCACCCTACAAGGAATCAGGGACACAGAAGAATGGGTAAAACACTACCACAAGCAAGCAGTAAGCCAAATCCAGAATAATGGACACTCTATAAGACAATTTATTCATATTCTTCAAAAAGTTCACTTCACTTTAAAGGGGAGGGTTTGTTCTAGATCAAAAATGTATAACAGATTTAGCTATAACCAAAAACAGAGTATACATGATTTGGATTCTAATTTAGACAAACCAGTGTCTCATCAATGGGTTTCAGCCCTAGGAAAATTCACTACAGATTCAGTGAGACCAAGGAATGATGATGGAACGTTCTTGGGTGAAAACGTTCATTACCCAGCTTGTTCTCCTGGTGATATGTTGAGCACTAGAGTTATGTCTGCATCCAACAGTCTGCAGGTCTGTAATCTACCTTCATTTCTGCCTCCACCCAGAGCACTGGACAGAGCTCTTTGTAGAGTGACTTAGTCAATAACAGCTTATTGCCTATGGGTGTGGAAGCAGTAGCCTAGCAGGAGGCCAATTGCATCATCAAGTAGTTGAGGTTCAGGTGAGGATCCTGGCCACAGGAACCTTCAGTTTATCCACACTCCACCCCTCCAGGATTCTTGCCTCACAATCTGCATGCTCTCAATTACCTGTGGCTGGTCATAGGCTGCAAAGAGACACTCCAGTCCTTTTTTGGTTGTCCTTTTGTATGCACAATGTGTAGGGAAAGCTACCAGAAGTCCAGTAGCTGTGTCCACATAAGTCAAAGCATATTGGTACCCTTATGACAAAGGCAGAGGTCTAATATAGTCTATCTGGCACCTGACAAGGGGTATTGGTCCCATAGCTATTGTCCAATGTTGCTGTGGAATTCATTGTAAGTCACTTTTACTGTATATGATGTACCCCTGCTTGGCTCTGCTGACTTCTTCAAAAGTCAAAGGCAAGCCCCACAATGAGCTACAGCCCACATTGTCTTTTGCCCCATGTGCAACAAATGCCAATATAATCATTGGGCTACATCAGAGGCAGGCTTTCCTTCTAGCCAATATACCCGAGCCAATTCATCTGCTTCATTATTCCCTGGGGATGCCAGTGGCAAATCACCTGTCACATGGTGTCTTGCCAATGAGTTTCAGCCCCGGGCAAGTTCACTATGGATTCAATGTGACCAAAGAAAATGACAGTAATACATTCTTGGGGTGAAAGGGTTATACCCAACTTTATTTCCAGGTGGCAGGTCAGTCACTAAAACCCCGTTCATTCAGAACAGGTTTGCATACAGCAAGCTGGTCTCTCCCCTTGCCTCTGGGTGCCTCTGCTCACACAGCTATCCTCTGGGCCTCTGTCCTCAGTGATGCCACAACTCCAACCTCTGCATCCTGCTCTCCTGCAGCCTTGCACCCCTGCCACCGCATTGCACCCAGAATACTGGCCGGACCTCTTTTTTATAGAGTCAACATCCATGTATTGCCCACAGGTGTGCAGTGGGCTAGTCAACCAGGGCCAGCTGAGAATCCAGGCCACAGGAACTCTCATTTTATCCACTCTCATTTTATTACAGTGTACATGGTATACTGTAACTGTTTTAGTCTGACCACAGGCCCATAAGTCTGGCCCAAAAGGGGATGGTGTCCAACCAACCAGTTGGCATGATACCAGGTCAGTAGCCACAGGGTCAAGCCCTGATAGAGGACCCAGCTGTCAGTGCAGACTACTACTGCAGAGGGTTCCTGGCTGATCACAAGCCACCCAGCCTGCAACTCTGCCCATTGGCTGCTCTTCTCCTCACCATCTTCCATCCATATAGTCTCTGTTTTAGGATGGAAATCTATGGCCCTCCATTCTGGGGGCTGCCCATGGCTGGAACCATCTAACTAACATGAATCTTCTTATATAGGGGCTCTTTCCTCCCAATAAGGGCTCTCTGCTACTAATGGTTCTAATGTAAATTCTCCCTGCTTTTCTCTAGTATATGTCACTGACCCCAATAAGTGTTCAAGTTCTTCACTCAAGGATTACTAGAAAGGGTGCTACCCTGCTGGAGGTATGCACTCCACTTGACAGTGTATGCATTTGTGCCACACAACTCCTTGGCTTTTGTGTCCAGTCTCATACCCACCCCATGATGGGATGGGTGATTGTTACCTTTTTTGGGGCCATTCCAGTGATGGGATTTGTAGCCAGCAAGGAATGATACATGACAGCCAATTATTTTTCTATCAAGGTGTATCATACCTCTGCTCCTTTCCAGAGTTACAACCAGAAATCAATAGGTTGGCAAGTTCATTTAAGCTGTGGCCAGAGACTCCAGTCATAATTGTCTTCAGTCACATGAACATCCAGCTCACAGGGCCTTGGAGTGTCTATCACATTCAAGGCCTACATGGCCTTGATTGCCCATTTTGCTGAAGTAAAGGCAAATGCACATGTCTGTTCCCCATCCCACTTGATACCTTTCATACCAATCAGTATTAAGGCTTTAGAATTTGTGCCAAGTGTGGGATAAACACTGTACAGTAGCCTAGAGTACCCTAAAACTACTGTAACAATGATACAGTTGTAGTAGAAATGCCTGAACTTTATCTATGACTGCTTCTGGTATAACTTTAGTCTTATCCAACCAGACAACCCCCAAGAATTTGACTGACAAACTAGTCCCTGAACCTTGGTGCTGTTCACAGCCCATACTTTCTCCTGTAGGTGTTGCAGCACCTTCTAAATCTGAAAGAGAATCAGACATGAGCATGAGGATCCTATATAATGTCTATTTACAACTTTAGATTAGTAGCCACCATGAGAAATTTAGGATTGGGTTGATCCCAACTCTGGAAATGATGAAAAAGCTACAAAAATTGTAGTGGAAAATGGGCCAGAATGAGGCTGCTGATGAAATACCCTTCTAGCCAGTCATGTTAGAAGAGCTTAAGGCTAGTTTTCAGGATCTTGGCTCCAACTAAACAGAGTCTGGAAATGAGAAAATTTATGAAGATCCTGGCCACAGGAACCTTCTAATTTCCAAATAGTAAGATGATATTAATATGGTAACTTTACATATAGAAACAGGGTAACTGGTGGTTAATAGTTTCCAAATTCCAGGAATTTTACTGTGCAGGTGTGGATAAAGTGAAGGTTCCTATGTCCAGGATCCTCACCTGAACCTAAACTACTTGATGATGTAACTGGCCTGCTGCTAGGCTACTGCTTCCACACCTATAGGCAATAAGCTGTTATTGACTAAGTCATTATATAAAGATCTCTGCTCAGTGCTCTGGGTGGAGGCAAAGATGAAGGTGGATTACACACATGCAGAATATTGGATGCAGACATAACTCTAGTGCTCAACCTATCACTGGGAGAACAAGCTAGGTAATGAACCCTTTCACCCAAGAACGTTCCATCATCATTCCTTGGTCTCACTGAATCTGTAGTGAATTTTCCTAGGGCTGAAACCCACTGACAAGACAGTTGATGACATCAGCAGGATTCATTATTGACCAAGGAAAAGAAAGAACAGGCTGCCCTTATGGGAGGGGTGCTTCAGTGGTTTGCCCTATGAATGAGGAAACAGTCGATTGTCCCCCAGTGTGTATGTGGTCTGAGGTGGGTTGCCTCCTAGAGGGCTCAGCCCTACTTCAGGACAGGAGGCAGGTGGAGGTGACACCTGAGACAGTAGGGGTGGCCCTTGGTATAGTAAGAAGGTCCTTTGAGAAACAGAGTACTCAAGAGGCAGCCGGTACTGTGGGTTGGCTGCTTCTCACAGTATTACAAAAGTCTACAGATAAGAACATGCTCCTGAAGGAGACACAAGCAATAGCAGCATGAACATGAGCTGCAAACTGCCGTGGATTCATTGAAGAATGAAATGGCATTGATGCAAGAAGAGGTAACACAACAATGTTGGCTGCAAGGTGCTGTTGAGGAGGCAAAAAATTTGTTGGTGACTGAAATGGCATCACTATGAGGTACTGGGAAGAGGTAAAGGCCATGAAGGAAAAGGACAAACCCCTGCAAAACCTCAAGAGGCAGTAAAAGAACATGAACATGAGCTGTGAGGTCCAGTGGAGAAGGTAAAATGTCCCGACCTGCAGGACTATCAACGGGGGTCGACGACCTGGAGGAGAGAATTGAAAAAAAAAAGAGAGGGGCAAGGGACACAAAGAACGACCAGCAAGACACGATGTCTGATCAAGCTGGCACAGTTTATTGTTTGCAGGCTCAATTTATACAGGTTAGCAAGTAAGGGGTGGGTCAGGAGATAATTGGACCTTAGGTGGCGCCGGCGGGGAGGTGTAGAGGGGTGATTGGGTCTTGGTTGGTGCCGGCGGGAACGGAGGACCCGGAAGAGAAGTGGGGAGTTCACCATTTTGGGGGTGGGGGCCCTTGGGAGGGAGGTTTTAAGGGAGGGGCTTTCCCCTGGGGCAGAGGGTGTTTCTTGATTAACAAAGGACAGAAAAAGCACATGCTGCGAGGTAGCCTAACCACTAGCTCTAACGTAGGAGTTCACTAAATGCGTTTCTTGGTAATAGGGGAAAACTTGTTTCTAATGGGTGGATGGATTCATTGTTGCTGACTTTACAGGAAAGACTTTACTCAAACGTTGCTGTTGTCTTAAGGCTTTTGTGACCGAGTCTGCCTAAAGGCCCACAGGTTTGCTCCCAACAGTAAAAGGTTTCTTTCAGAATGAGACAGCAGCATTTCCAGGTGTGCTGAAGGAGGTAAAGGCCATGGAGGAGAAGGATATACTCCCCAGGGAAGCACAAAAAGAGGCGACACAAGAATGCCAGATGTGCGTCAATAAGGTGAAGGTAGGAGAGCTATTAAAGACTGAGCTAACATTGCTGCAAGGCACTGTAGAACAAGTAAAGGGTATATCAGAGGAGGCACGTGGGGAAGTGGAGATATAGGTGCCAGCAGCCCATAAAATGGAGGAGATAGGGAAGGATGAAGGGGTGGTGCTGGAAGCACTGAACCCTCCTCTGTTGAAAGCATGCCCAGTGGTTGTAAAGAAAATAAAGACACAGCAACCTAGGGTTCCTCCAGGAGAGGTGCAGACCCCTCTTCAGGCCATGGAGCACTCTCTGCTCCACCCCTATGCTCAGGCTGAGCTGGTAGATTGGTAGATTTCAGCTCCCGGTTTTGGAAGAAGCCCATAAGTCTGGCCACAGACCTTGCACTGAATTTGGTCTAAGAATGACAGTTAAAGTTTATCTCCCTTCATCTCTCAACCCCTAAAAGCCCATGCAATTAGAGACAGCGGGCAACTTATATTATCAGACAGAAATGTTTTTCAGCACACTTTATATCTGTTTTGAAAACCTCTATGGACTTCCATACATTTATATGCCTTAAGGATTTAAATTTGAATAACTGTAATCATTGTTATTGCGTGCTTATATCCATGTGTATGCATGTATATGTGTGTTAATAACACAGAGGCAATTATCAACCTAACATCTTCGTTTTATTTATTTATTTTTTTAGCAATTTCCCTAAGCACCTCTGAAAATATTCTTGATTTGGGGGACAAAAATTTTTTAAATAAGGGTGTCCCTGTGTTATATTGATTTCCCCTAGTCTAAACATAAAAGTGTTAGACCGAAAAATAGACATAAGCAGATGGAGAGAGAATAAAGCCAGTAACCACCACTAAAAGGGAATCAAAAAGTTAACCAGATAAAACCAGAGGGCCAGAAAAAACTCAGAGTTCATTAGTTAATTAGTTGATGTTTCAAAGTCCAGGAGTGACTTGGAATGTCCAGATATTCCCCAGATAAAAAAAGAACAATCAAGAACTTCTCTGCCCTACCTCAAGGGCAGGGAAATAGGATAAAGGTCATGCCCTTGTAAAATCTAGTTTGCCTGTGAAAAAGGCCCAGTTTATTCTTTAACTTAATCTATATGCTATTCTTCCTTTTCTTTTAGATTCTTAATCAAGTAACTTTGTAACCAGGAAAAGAGATAGACCTCCAAAGTGTGAATAAGCTTATGTGGATAAAGAATGCTGACATCCAGAACAACAGTCACCTAAATAACCCTATTCTTAAGACAAAACTTCCAAAGAGTTCTGAATCATCTTATATATCATGCCTTATGCTGACTCCTACCCAAAAAGACCTATAAAACCCCAGACCCTAAATCCTTAAGTGCACCTCCTCCCTGAAGTTGACCACACTCCCATTTTTAGTTTTACTCTCTCTGTTTTACTCCAGAAAAGTATGGAGTGACTACTGAGAGCTCTGATTTGGGGCTTGCAACTCCTCATTGTGTGGATGATCAGGACAGGAATGCAGCTGTATGATCATGCTCTTTAATAGCCTGCCTGAAAATCTCCTTTCTTTGCCTTTGGGAAGTTCTCAGAACAAAATCTCATTCCATCCAGTACTCTGTGGCTCCCCCAAATCCTGGGATGGTTGGGGCTTAGTTCCCATATGTCTTGCCAATGGGTTTCAGCCCCCGGGAAAGTTCATTCTTGATTCGGTGAGACTGAAAAATGACAATGGAACGCTCTTGGGGTGAAAGGGTTTATACCCAACTTTATTCCCACAGATCAAGTGCTAGAATCCTGTGCACCTCAGAGCAAGTCTGCATGCCCCAAGCAGGTCCCTGTCTCTGGGCCTCTCCAATCCCATAGCCATTTCAGTCTCTTCCTAGGCTCTGCCACAACTCCAGCCTCTGCTTTCCTGCAGCCATGCAGCCCAGAGCATTGTATGGAGCTCTTTATATAGAGTCAGTATCATAGTGCCCACATGTGAACAGTGGGCAAGCAGACCAGGGTCAGGTAAGAATATTAGTCATAGGGACTTTTACTTTCTCTACATTCCATCTCCAGGATTCTTCCCTCACATGCCCTCAATCTTCCACAACAGTCCCTGTGCAACAAAGCTGGAACTCTGTAACCAAATTCCACAATAACAACAGGCTACAATATACAAATATCAAAAAATTATGATACAGAAAAGAGAAATTATAATAACCCTTAAGCCTGAGGAAATCCATTGCCACCAAGTGGTCATTCTAGCTGTATTCAAAACAGTTCTACTCAGGTGAGTTCATGACTCATACTTTCCATTAACACCCAGCAAGCAGCAGCTTTTGCTAGGGTATATGCCCAGTACACACAGATAAAGCAAAAAGGACCATGGGTAGGCCTTATAATACCCACCTTATATAGCCCCTGGGAGGCTTCTCCATCCTCTCCACCAGAAAGGCTTGCAGACACACAGGATGGTATTGTGGCTTTGTCTCTAGCTTCCATTTCTTGATCCTGGTTTTACTTGACTGCCAAAACTGCTGCTCCAGCTTCAGTTGTTGCCACAGCTCCAGTAAGATTTAATTTGCCTCTCCATCTAATTTCTCTATGTCTACTCCTGTCTTTAGGAAATTAACCCACATCTGGGTCTAATAACATTCATGGGGCCCTTTAAATTATTCATCTGAGTGGCAGACTGTATTTTCTTCTGTGCCTTCATTGCTTCAGCCTCTCCCAAGTGTACTACCATATGGGCAACCTCATTATGCGATGAGGGTCAAGAATGGCCACTAGAGGCCCAAAGAGAGATGTGGGAGCCATTTGAAGCACAATGTTTCTTATCCCTGCAGTAAAAGGCTCCTCATCTGGGCCATAATTCTCTGGACTGTAAATGACATTTGTCATGCCTAACTCCCATAACACCTGCTGGAGCTCAGCATACATCTGCCATCTAGTAGGGGAGGATGGTAAATCATCCTAATTGGACCATACATCACAAAGTGAAGCCATAAGATAATCAAGGAGGGAGTGATTTTCTGGGTTCTGATATGCATTTTGCAGTTGCTGTCTCAGGGCAGGGTGAGTTGTCAGGGAAGCCAGTTTTCCCATTTCTAACCCTGACAGAGTAATTCCATCAACACTTACATCCCAAAGATGCAGGAGCCAATCTACTACTGACTCTGAGGGCTTCTGCTGAAACCTGGAGCCCAAATCCACCAGCTCAGCTTTAGTATAGACATGGAGCATAGAATGCCCCATGATCTAGGGACAGAGGAACCTATGATTACTGCATCTTTATTTTTGTAACTACAGCTAGGTGGGCTTTCAACCATCATTCAACCAGGCAGGCTTTCACCAGAAGAGGGGATGATGCCTCCAGCACTGGCATGGCTTCCACGCCCACCTGTTCATCAAACTTTGGCTCCTCCTCCATTTCTGGGGCTGACAATACTGCTACGTCCTTCTCCTGCCCCACAGTGCCTTGCAGGCTTCATTCACATGCTACTGACTCTTGTGCTACCATTACATCCTTTACCATTTCCACAGCACCTCATAGTGATGCCATTTCAATCATCAACATTTTTTTTTACCTCCTCTACAGCACCTCACAGCTCCCATTCTCATGCTGCCTTTTCTCATGCTTCTTGCACGAGGATATTTTTTTTTCCCTTATGGCCTTTCTTAAAACCATGAGAAAAAGCCAACCCATGGTTCCTGCTGCCTGTGGGCACTCTGTGTCTTTAAGGAATTCCCTGTTTTGCAGAAGGCCTCCTCTACTGCCTCAGGTGTTACCTCCACCCTTCCCAGTTCTCTAGGAGGAGACCATCTCAGACCACATGTTCATTTAGGACACTCAAATATCTCCCCATCCATAGGGGCAGCCTGCTGAAGTACCTCTCCCATGAAGGCAGCCTGTTTCATTCTTCAGTCTACAGTGAATCCTGCCTATGTCACCTGGGTTTCATCCCTGGGCAAGTTCATTCTTGATTCAGTGAGACTGTAAAATGACAATGAAATGTTCTTGGGGTAAAAAGGTTTACACCCAACTTTATTTCCACAGTAGCCAATCAAGTGCTAGAATCCTGTCCACCTCAGAGCAAGTCTGCATGCCCCAAGCAGGTGTCTGCCTCTGGACCTTTCCACCCCCATAGTCATCTCAGCCTCTGTCCTAGGCACTGCCACCACTCCAGCCTCTAATTTTCTGTAGCCATGCAGCCCAGAGCACTGCACAGAGCTCTTTATATATAGAGTCAATAATAATGTATTACCTATACATGAACAGTGGGCAAGCAGACCAGGGTCAGGTGAGAATCTTAATTATAGGAAATTTCATTTTCTCTATACCATACCATATAGATTCAAGGGGACACTGATGCCAGGTAACCCTGGCTTTAGGAATTGGCAAGGGATTTGTCCAATGCCAAGCAGGAGTTCAATGAGCTTCCCTTTCTCTCTCTGTTCTTCCTTACTCTCTACTGCCTGCAAGGTAGCTGCCATTCCCTGCTGTTCTTGTTTTAATGAATTGTTTCCTAACATATTCCTTCATTCCCTACATCTCTGAACCAAATTTCTTCCCAAGAAATGTAGCCACCTTACATGGAGCCCTGATTTCTTGTTGTGGAGAACAATATTAGAAAGACAAAACCTTGGAACTATAGATTTGTTGTTGAGATGCTTGTACAGAGACATGTTGTAATGTTTTACATGAGAGCTCAGGGCAAAGGGAAACAGGGTGTATTAGCTATTATTCCCCAGTTGAAATGTTATTTTTCTCCAAAAAAGCCAGAATTTCACATTTATATCCAATTTAATTCTATTCCTTTTGACATTGTTCTGATATGACAGTTGACTTCCTCCTTTTTTCTCTCTTTGATATATCAAGTTAAAAATGTTATTTCAAGCCATGTATTTGTACTGGCACCACCACAAACTTAGGAGTGTTTACTCATTTACTCATTCACATATTTCCTTATTTATTGCTTTTTATCTGGCTCAAGTATCTCAGAAAATGTCCCAAATTGGGCGGTTCTGGGGATCTTTTTCTCTAATGTTTATTTAAAAATGATTTGCTCATAGACTGATAAAATGCCTTCGGATACAGTTCTCAGATTCTCAGGTTTACCTCTGACTGGCTCACTCTTCCTTACCCTGACTTCCAACACCCCCTTAAAAATGAAGCCATACTGGTGGGAGCGTCTTCTTTCTTATTCCACTGCTGAGGCAATCTGTAGTGTCATAGACAGAGGGAACAGATGGAGACAGACACCAAACATGAGCACTAGATATGAGGACCACGAATTATGTCACAACTTTTTGGAAGTAAGGGGGTTACAGAGAGCATGTCTGATATAGTATATCTGCATGAAACTTGGGGAGTTTCTCATGACAGTCTCCTCCAGGTGGTTCTCTCAAGAGGTAAGAGGGAAGCTGACACTGTCTTTTTCTACACAAGCCTTATATGAAGGAAGACTTTAAACTGATAAACTAGACTCCTTTGTTGAGGGAATAATGTAAGCCTGTGCAGGGAGACAGGCTTTCCTGGAGAACTAGAGGCAGAGCCATTGTTCAGGGCCACCTGGCCTTGGCTCTGCTTTCTCCTCCAGATGCAAGTGTGATTCAAGAACCAGCAAGTGCTTTTCTTGCCTTTGCCATGGTTTCCTTGATGTACCTTGACAACCTCACAGGAAGAAGGCGTGGCAGTATCTGGCTGAAATCAGGCTTTCTTGTTTCTTGTCTATTAGTCTATTATTATCTTAAAATTGCAAGGAGCATTTATAATCCATAGTGAAAACTAAAAGCCCATTTGCAAAAAATCCATTTTAATAAATTATCTAAGTATTTTTATTATTAATCTTTTCAGATAAGCACACTCAGAGGAATACCAGGGTAATCCTGATGTAGCTGTGTTTTGGATACTTCCTATCTCAGAAGGCTTAAAACTTCAAAAGTAGTTTTTGAACAATCTACTGTTAAACAACTATGAAAAAGATGATTTACCATACCTATAGCCAAACCTGCTATATAATAGTTACCATTTTTTTAAAACTTTTTCTGGCATTCTAATTCACAAATAGCATATATGTTTATTATCTACAGGGAGTACTTCAAACATTTCAGGTAACTAGCTTCTCCTTAAGTATCTCAGGGTTAAGCAACCCCATAGTTGTAGGGTCACATGGTGAAACGTGAGTGATAAACACAGAAACAGTGATCATTTGAGTCCTGGCCCAGGGATTTTTCCATGATCCATGGCATCTCTGAAAAAACTTGCAGCTTCCTGACTCATTTTTAGCTCAGGTATTTACTTGTTTCAGAAAGAGGACCACTCTAGAAGGTTTCTCTTATCAAAGCCACCGTTATTTGTCAAGGAAATGTCACAACTGGGACTAGTTGTCACAACTTGGGACCCTGAAAGCAAGAAAAGTGCTGGAGTGACAGGTCCTTGGTGGGGTGGAACCTCAGCTCTCAGTGACAATATTCAAGTGGTGACAGTTATGTATTTTCCCCACTTCAAATTCAACTTTAATATGTAAATTGAACCTCAAAGCCATTCAGAAAATAGTTCTTAAATGATATGAACTTGAATTATGATTGGCCACCTTGAGGGGAAAATCTGTCTCCCAGCCTGGGGCAAATTACCTTTGAAGCCGAAATTAGTCAAAGGGAGAAATGAAGTAGGAGAAATTCATTTATTGCTTACAAGCAGTCATCCACTTCCACTTGCCCATGTCTCTTGCAACCCTGCAGCAAAAAGGGCCCCACCCAACCTCTCTGGTCCAGGTATACCCTCTCTTGTCAGTGCAATCAACCTCCTAATATGGAGATGGGCTACTTCTCTCCACCCCTTGAAGACACCTATTTATATGGAAATGCACTAAGGCCAGGTGAGAGATTCTGGAAATACTGTAATTTTACCCACACCCATTATTATTATTACTATTTAAATTCTAAAATCTGAAAGTACAATTCTGAAAATGATCAGAATTTAGCAGTCTCTAATGAGTGTGCTTCATGTTGGCTAATGAGCTGGAATTGGCCGACACCTCTCGTGTAGCCCAGTTGAGTATGAAAGGAAAGGAGCTAGGTCAGAGCTGTGACCCTGTCTGGGGAGCAGACTACAGCAAAGACACCCTGGATGAGTCAGCATTCACACTCAGCTGCTGGACCAATGCCACATATCAGTGGCTTGGACAGATAGAATTTTATTTCTCTCTCAATTAACAGTCTGAGCAGTCTGAGCACATGTGTTCCAGGGCTACGTGTTGGGGTGCTGGGGACCCAGGCTTACTCCATCTGTTGTGGTTGAAGATGATTGCTTGAGCTTATGTCAATTTGCCTACATTCCATTCAGAAGGAACAGAGCACAGGAAAGGAGAGAGCATATTTCATTCTTTTAAGTACCGACCAGGCCTAGCACACATAAATTTCACTAACTTCCTTTTGGGCAAACCCGAGTCATTTGGGTAAATAACTTTTCAGAAGTATCCAGTTTGGCACACACATGATATGGTCACCTTATCTGTGCAGCATACCTTATTCATGCCATGCCCTACCCTATACCTTTGACTTCCCAGCCCAGTTCCCATCCTGTGAAGAAAGACCAGACCAGCCGTCATCAATAAGAAGTAAACTTGGAGGAAAATTCCAAGCTCCTACCAGAGAAGCATGACCTTCTGGACAATTATAAACTCTCTTTACAATTTATTTACAGAAATAAGTTTACAGAAGTCCCTGCCCATAGTAGTAGGCAACATTAAACTTCTTAATTAATTTTTCCTGGACTTAAAAAATTGGCAAGATTTAAGAAAGTAAGGCTTAATTTGTTAATTGTGTCTTTTTCAAGTCATATAGTTCTATTTCTTAGTGACATCTACACTCAGTGTTGAACCTATGAATTTTCAACCATTTGATGTTATATTCTTTAAATTACACCTGAACCAAAGGAATGTAAATATCGTTTACTGTTGGAAGTTCATTTGTTTAATTGCAGTGCCACCAAAATGCAGTCTATTAACTTCATCATCACTGAAACCCTTTTCTAATATAATGTTGCGAGTCAATACTGAAAAAATAAAAACTGGAGAATTAGAAAGAAAAAGCTGCTCAGTCTTCCCTTTTAGCTCAATCTTTGAAGTAACCATTGAAAATGTTGTCATGTTTTTTGGTTTTTTTTTACCATGAGGACTTCAGGATTTTCCGAGATTATAAAAAGGGAGATATACTGGTCAGAAAATAGACGTTGAGCTGTGAACAGGAGAAAGGGACCTAAAAGACATTGTCACAGGAGCAAGGAAGACTTTGGACAGCTTACCCCAGGGTGTAAAATGAAGGAATTAGGGTCTGAAAGTAAGGGATACTGGTGTAAATTGGGCTACTGAGTGATCTATGAGTTGACAAATAGAATATGGAAACCAGATATTGGGCTCCGTGATACAGTAACTATTTAATCCCATCTTCAGAAGAATATATTGACACTTACTTGGAGAGCATTCTAGGTTGCTGCCAAGACATGAATCTCTGGCATGCTATGATTGATAAAAATTTGGCTGGCCTGATACCTTTTCCAAATGATAGTGTCAATCAGAGGTCAAGCCAGGTGCACTGCTGTATCATTTTCATCTCCCCCTTTTCCATCTTCTGATTTAGCATTCTGCCTCCAACAAGCCACTGATTATATCCTTGCCAGTTGACTCAATAAAAAGAACCTGATCTGCTGAGAGCAATAAATTGCCAAAAGTCACGGGCAAGTTGGAGACATCATCCATTCCCTTCATGTCATGGCTCAGGAGTCCCACAAAAATGACCTGTCAGGAGTTGAATTTCCCCCCTTTTCATTTCTTTTCTTCTGGAGCACTCTTATTTCTTATACTCTAGTGCTGTCAGACTGTGCAGCTGTGTTTATACACGTGTGCAGTTCTCTTCTTGGTCTTCCTGGATGAGTCATTTGATGAGTCTTAAAAATGCAGCACCCAATTTCCACTCCAGAGAGCTCTCAGTTCAAAAGAACCAGTCCTGCCCTTGTTTGGGAGCTGAATAAATCCCCATGGCTTTCCTAAAGAGATACACGGTCAGCTGCTCTGTCTATATAAATGAGGTGACCTCAGTCAAACTTGGCTCATTCAAGAAGTCAGAGAATTCCAAAGGAAGCATAATGCAATAATAAAGAACCAGCTCCTTCGAGATGTTGTCATCCTCTTCAGAAGGCCTAAGGGGTCCTCAGCCCATCATGCTGTACTTCATTAGCCAAACAACACAGGAAGAAAAGCTGGTCAGGCAATTTTCTGCTGAGGAGACAGCTTCTCCTCTTCCAGACCTCTGCCTCTGTTTCTCTTCCTCTCTCCAGCCCTCAGTCACTGACCAAGAAAAATTAAGATTTTGAAAACAGATACTATTTTTCTCAAGGATATCCTGAAATATCAGCCCTTTTAGATAGTAAATGCTCATCATTCATGGCTCTTTTGGAAAAAGTAAAGGAGAAATGAAAGAAAATCATACTGTCCCTTTCTTTTTCATCAGGGTGTTTATATAATCTCATTCTTTTACTCAAGGCTTCCTTTGGAATAGAAAATTAAACAAATTCATACCAACTTCCTAATTGCATTCAGCATGTTCCTCTCTTTCTCCAAGCTCAATATTATGCCAGATAAGACTGTCTTGGGAAGAACAAAACAGCCCTGCACACACTTGCATGTTGGACACTTCCCTAGATACACAGTTTTTCAATTATTTTCCCTGATATTTGTATAAGGTGAGGCAGGAAGATCACTCTTTGAATTCCAATGAGAGGGAAGAGGATGATGAGGAATATATAACCTCCAAGAGACCGTCATTGTAAGCTAATTAACCTGGCACATGGGAGGAAATTGAGTTGGTAAGTTGCAGAAGTGGGAAAATAATAATGTCTTTGGTTTTTATGCACAAGAAAAAGCCAGGTTTGAAAAAGATGATTTGATCAATAGATCTTGGCAGACATACGAGCTGAATTTAGCTCAAGAGGAATGGAACTAGATGGAGAATTCAAGGGGTAAGTCTGAAAAGTCATTTTTTATTGTGCGAATAACTTGTAGGATTGAGGAGAGAAGCTTGGGAAATTAGACTTTGGAATGTCCTCTGCTTTGGTGAGATGTGTTCGACATTAAGATTAATGAGAAAATGCAGACTTGAATATTGTCCATGATTTTTCAATAGCTACAACTATCTTACAAACATCTAAATGCATCTTTAACTAATTGAAAACAGAAGGATTCATGCTGTGGATATAGGAACAGAATAATCTGAAAGGCTATTCATACTGTCCCGAGGAAAAATTAGTTAACCTGTTTGATTGCAGACTCTGGACTGCTCCGGCTTCTCTGTATTACAGTGTGACTATTCATCTCAGCCTAACATAAATTGAGATATTGATAGTTTTCCAAGCAAATAAATGAGTCCTGATAAATCTTTTCCTCTCTGAGGATGAATGTGGAGTGCATAATCATTATTTGAACAGGATGTTCCTTTAAAAAGCAATCGAGATTACACATCTCACGGCTGTTTGGATGGCAAGTTAATAGTGTCTGGCAAGGGATTTTGCTCCTTCCTCCTTCTCAGTAATACTTTCAGAAGTCAGGAAATTAAATCCTTTGAGTGACAAATGCTTGTCCTTGATTTCTGCACTTCGATATAGTGACTGATCTCAATCTTTTACCCCTGCCTGAACTGCCTGGTAGAATGTGCTTTAACCTATTAGTGTGGGATTTATTTAATTTGAAAGGTGATATCCTAAAGAATAATACAGAGAGATTCAGGGTAGTCTTATATTAAAATTTTAGATATAAATATAAAGTGCTTTTATATCTCATTATGATGTGTATGTGTGTATTCATTCCTAGTTATGAGGATTATAGTAAATCACCTCTAGTCAGAATTCCAAAAGGAGGAAAAATAGTATGATCAAGTGATTTTTATTAACTTTAACAACACAAGTTCATGATGGGACAAGTAAAGTGGTTGAACAGCATTTATTGCTTACAAGCAATCATGCACTTCTGCTCGCCAGTGTCTCACAGCCGCGCTGCAAAAAGGGGCCCCACTATGGGGGTGGAAACTATGGGAAAGTTTTAAATGAAAGAGAAATACCATCCACACTGCAGCTGTATGCATATAGTTTCTGTATTTTTATTTGATCACAAAGAGAACATCATGATAAAATTGTATTTATTAATTTTGTTACATAAGAACTGTTATACTATTGGTGCATTTGTACAAAGTACATTTGGACAGCAGTTCCAAAACTAAACTACCAAAATATTAGAAACTTACTGTGGGTAAAATTGCAGTATTTCCAGAATCTCTCATTTGGCTTTAGTGCATCTCCACACAATAGGTGTTTCCAAGGGGTGGAGAGAAGTAGTTCATCTCCATATCAGTAGGTGATTAAAAGCGGGCATGAGAGCATGAGCATATCTGGATTGAAGAGGTTAGGTGGGGTCCCTCTTTGCAGCGCGGTTGTGAGACAGGCGAGCAGAAGTGCATGACTGCTTGTAAGCAATAAATGCTGTTCTCCCACTTTATTTCTCCCTTTGACTAATTTCGATTCGAAGGTATTTTGCTCCGGGATTTTCCCCCTGGAGTTACATTACCAGAACATGCTCACAGCTTCGTTTTACACAGACTGTTCCTCTGCCGTGTTTTGAGCAAATAAAGGCATCTAAGGACAGAGTTGTCAAGAAGCAAAGATTAGATGTACTATATATAATGTGCCATTACTTCATAGACATTTTTTAAAAAGAAAGAAACACACAGACAATGGAATTCCATTTGTTTATTATTTTTTCAGTGGTTCTTTAAGTGGTTCAGGTTGAACTTTTAACTTCCCTTCATTTTCCTTTCCTGGTAAGTTAAATTAGCCTTCTGTCTGCCACAAAGCTTTTGTGTTAAGAATCACCTAAAAATTGTAAAGTTTTTTGAGTTGTTAAAGACAGAGCATTATAATGCCTCAAAACCATGTTAATTTTATGTGAACTGAAGTAGCGACCTAGATTTTCTTCTCACACTTATGTAACTTCTAATCTGTTCAGAGCATTTTATTTTATGATTTTATAATAAATAAATAGATGTATTTAAATTTTTCTTGTTATGGAAAAAAAAGGCAAATTAAAGAAACAAAAGGAACTCCAATATGCTAATAAATACTTGACAGAATTTACAAAAAGGGAAAGAAGGTGATGGTTCTATAATCAGAACCCACTGGACTGTAGCTATCTATCCATCACTTTGTCATTTCAACTGTATCTCCACAGCACGAAGGAAAATCTTGCTGGTTTACTTCATGTAACTATTATATCATAATAACACTTTTCATGAATTTGGCTTCTATATTTGCAATGTGACCTTGGGCAAAAATCTAAAAGATGTGCATTAAGACAAAGGGAAAGTATTCTCTATAGAAATGGAAAGTATATCAAAGTGTATGATCGAAACGTATGCCACTAGTCAAAGAAGTCAATAGGCATATTGTAAAACTAATTCTGAGGAGGGGAAAGAGAGATGTAAGAGAAGCTCAGTGCTGGACAGAGCAGACACTACCAAGAAAGGCATGGGTCAGACAGAGTCATTTTTTTAAGCAAATAAAATGAAAAAAAATATTCAAACATTACTTTTTCCTATTCTCATTATTGTTATGTAAGTAAGCAATGGCATCTCATAGAAAAACAGGGATTTAGATTTCCCTAGTCTTTTCCTATTATATATCCAACCAAAATTCTATAAATACACCAGAATATAATCCTAATGTAATATGAAAAACATGTAGCCAAGATAAAATAGTAAAGGAAAATATTAAGATTTCCTCTAAACCGCAAAGGGAGCCCTTCTTAGAAAGTTAAATATATGTAGAGAAGACACTGGGATTAGCTTTAGAATTGACACCTCTTCTCTCTTTTTCAGGCAAAACGTCAGCATTGACTCCAGCATCCTGAAAATCATCACAGAGAAGATGATCAGAAAAATGCTAGGCAGGATCAAGGCCCTGGTTTGGTAATCAGCACTGTGTTCCTTTCAAAAATCTGTTCTGCAAGGAAACAAAAATCATGGAGGCTCAAGAACAGCCTTAAATAGCTGAATTGGTTAAAGTTGCTTTATTTTTTTAAATAAGATATGTATTTTAAACTGCAATATTTCCCCCCAGTCTTCCCCAAAATTTTTCCTTTTCTGCATTTTATACAACATGGTTCTTTCTCTATCAGTTGCATAAATATGCAGATAATATTGCAAGAAGTCATCTGAGGACACCTTGATGGTACTATCAGGTTCATGATATTTAAGTTCACACCCAGCTTCAAATTTAGTTTGGCCTTACATTCTCTGAGCCTTTTATTTCGTATTAAACATAGTAAGAATGCTTTACATAGGTGCTGTGGTGAATACATGATATCATGTGATTGAACATAACATATTTTGAGTTGTCTGGACCTTACCAGGTATGAAGAGCAATTCTGTTTTCTTCTTCTTAGTTTACATAGAAACTTTTAATATTCAGATTACTTTTCCTCCAAGTTTCAGTCTAACTGAGTTATGAGAGAAAGAGTCATGTACCATAAGAATTCTTGTATTCTGATGATTACTATTGACTGTTTTTGAAGTTGCTTGGATTCTAACCTTCAGATAAGTGAAATGTTACTGTGCATCCAGATTTTTTAGGCACATCTATTCTCCTCCGTCTGCATCATTTACTCTCCTGTCTGTCATGCATTCATCTTTGGGATCTAGAATAATTATCATAATCCTATCTTACACTCACTGGATTACAATCTTGAAAGACAGTATGATTCTAGCACATAATTAGGACCCATGTATGTTTGTTGAACGAATGACTACATGAACAAATGAGTGTATTAATGAATCATTTGGTTACTTGGTAAATATGAGGGAAGAGAAATTCTTCCTTAATAACTTTTCCAGCTCATTTTAAACAGACTCATTCTTTGTTCCTATAGCTAAATGTCAAAATTTCAACTCTGCTCTTTCTCAGTAAATAAAAAGCATCTGAATCCCTGGGGTAAATAACTACTCCTGTAGAGTTGTTAAGCTTAATAAATAGATAATTCTTATTTCAATATTAAAAACACAAGTGATATGTCCCACTTTGAAAGCCCTAAGTTTACACTTTTTTTGTTTTAATCTTTATTTACTGGGTTTCTCTAAGAAGCAGTGTCACAAATCACAAGACAGATGAAGTAAATAGCATTTCTTTGCCAGAAAAGGACAGTCTGAGCTGTTGGCATTTTTTAGCAGCAATTAATGCTTTTTCCATCATCATTCTATTTCACAGGAATTAAAAAGTGACAAGCAAGCAGCAGTGCTATGAATCACTGACAACTATTACAGAAAGTAAGTGTTTCATGTTACTGGACAAAAGGTGACCAGATGACCAGCGATTTCCATTGCATCGACATATCATACACCTGAAATCATCAGCCACAAGGTTTCACTGTAACACTAGAGCTCAGAGATGCAAAATTGAAAGAACCTTTACAGTAATTTGAATACAATTAGAGGAGAATGTTTGGCTCTTCTCTTTTAAAAAGAAAATCACAAAGACCTGCTTGATACATTTAAAAATAAATATGATTTAAAATCTATTTCAAGTTTGGTAAGATAAATATTTGACATAGATATGGTTGTGAGTAATATATATCACAGAATGCTGACAGCCTTTTCCCCACTGTTTTTGTTAATATAAAAGGTGTTCAGAGGATGAATTCCAAAAGTCTGGTAGGCCATTCTTGTAATGACCATCATAGTAAATTTATTTTTGTAATGAAACAGAAGAAGTTTATTTCATTTCAGAACTCTCTATTTTTGTAACACCTATGAGAGGTGGGGGCAGGGGAGAAGTGAGGAGGAGAGATGAAGGGATGTGAAGAAAAAGAAGAAACATTTCCACAGCTGGAGATCTTACTGCTTCTTGACCTTACAAACATTGATCTTCCATCCTGAGATATCATTTATTTCATTTTTTTAATTACTTCTGCTTTCCAGGCACTGAACTATCTTTGTCTCACTCTTGCCCTCTTTTGTTTTGTCACGTTCTTCATTCCACTTCCCCAGGAGGGTGCTCAAATATGGAATGGCTTGGTTCACCAGATGTCCTGATTTACCTGGCAAGGTTTGAGTTTACTCCTCTTGCCCCAGAGTAATAATTTAAAAACTCTTCCTTTTGCTTGTAAAAGTGTCCCTATTTGGGCAATAAATATGTCACCACACTAATGGAGGCTATAATGCTTCTGTTCTAGAAGCACTTAATGGCTTCTTCAATCATTGCTCTAATGAAATGAAAAGATACAAAATAAAGATCAGATACCAATCTGTGGCCTGATTCTGTTCTTAGATAGTGGGGCAGCATAGATAAAATTGTAATACTTCCAGAATAACTCACCTGGCTTTAATGCTTCTGTATATCAACAGACGTTCCTCAGGGGTGGAGAAGGTTAGTTCATCTCCCTATCAATGGGTAATCTCCTGGGTGACTGAGGGCTTATCTGAACCTAAGATGTTAGGGGGAGGTCTCATTTTCTTCTTCCAAAGCAGGGAGAGAAACAGCTCTGGACCACGGTTTGTAAGCAATAAACTGTTTTAAACTTTATTTCTCCTTTTGACTGATTCTGGTTTCAGACATATTTTGCCCCAGTATTTCCTTTAACTGGAGTTACATCTTGTGGTAGTCAGCAGGACCTCTGAACCCTGAATCTGTCATAATGGGTGTGGCCTTTGGGAGGGCTTCCCCTAGAGATGGTGGGGAGATGCCTGGAACTCCTTCTGTGGATGGTGGGGAGGCCCCAGTGGATGCAGTGGCAGAGGGTGCCGCTTCACCTGTTATTATCTCCCCATCTGTGGGGCTTCCAATTTGGGAGCCCCTAGTTAGGAATTGGTATAGAGTAAAGTATCTCCTAGAGGGGTGGGGCCTCCCCCAGAACTTACTTAGCCCTCCGTGAGACAGAAGGCTGCTTAAGGCCCTGAGTGGCTGTGTAGCGGCTGGCCTGGTCAGATATCTTTTCATCAAGATAGTGGAAAATGTTATTGAGGAGAAACGAGACAGTTATCGAGATGGTTATGGAGGAGAGAGAGGGACTTAGGCAGGGGAGAGACACACTTCGGCATCGCTGGAGAAGCTGAATGATAACCTATGGGATGCCCTTAAGGAAGAGAAACAGTTATTGGAAAGAAAGGTAAAGCTCCTGAAAGATTCCTTAGCAGCAACGAGGGAGAAGCTGCAGGAGAAGCCGCGTTGCAGGAGGCTGTGGGGGAGGGGGAGGAAAGAGCGGTGCCTGCAGCCCTGGAGATGGTGGAGGAGCCCGGGGAGAAAGAGGAGGAGGCGGGGCCATGGTCCAGTCTGCTGCCAGGCCACCCCCCTGAAGTACCAGCCTCTCCTGTATTAAAGGCCCACCCGGCTATAATTAAGAAAATAAAAATGAAACAACTGTAGACTCCTCATGGGGAAGATTCGCCCCCTCCCCAGGTTGTGGAGCACTCCATGCTCTGTCCCTGTACCCAGGATGAGCTGGTGGACATGAGCGTCCGGTATAGGCAGAAGCCTTCAGTATCTCTACCTACATGACTCTTACGTCTCTGGGATATGAGGGTGGAGAACATTGTTGTGCTGGGTACTGAGATGAGCAGACTGGCTTTGCTGATGACTCACCCTTCCTTCCAGCTGTGGTTGCAAAATGCTGGTCATGCCTCAGGGAATCAGACACTCCTGGAATGGCTGACAGCTGCCATCAGGGTAGATGGCGTGATCAGGGTGATTTTCCATATTTAACCAGTACTTGGAAAATGTATGTAGAGCTCCAACAGGTACTGCGGGAATTGGATATGAAAAACATCATTTATACTATGGATATCCAAGGCCCCGATGACGAGATGTTTACTGTAGGAATGAGAAATCTGGTGCTGCATACATTTCCCACATTTCTCTTTGGGTCCTTAGTGACTATTCTTGCTCCCGACATAGGGCAACCCATAAGGGAGGCTACTCATACTTTAGCAGATATGGGGGAGGTTGAAATAATAAAAGCATGGAAGGAAGTATGGGTTATGACTGAAAGGAGAGGTTCAAAAGTCCCCATGAAGGTCTCAAGAACCCAGATGTGGGTCGATTTGATAAAGGCTGTGGTAGTGAAAGGAAATTTGATGGTCAGCCCAATAGAATCTTGTTAGAACTGTGGCATCAATTAAAGCCAGAGCAGCAGTTCCAGCCACTGAGGTCCAGGACATGGAAACCCGAGTCAAGGGCTCATGCCTGGCCTGTGTCCCTGCAAAAGCTCCTAGGGGACAGTACTCAGGATTTGCCTGGATCCTCACCCCCACAGGAGGATGATTGAGCATTGCAGTTTGACTGAGGGGGGTGCTCAAAGTCCACACTTTGGGGGACATGGTGGGGACCAGAGGCCACATGTAGAATTAGCAATTCATTGGTCCCCTGTGACTGTACAATGTGTCCTGGCACTGGTGGACACAGGAGCTGAGTGTTCTCTGATTCATGGCAACCCTGAGTGTTTTCCTGAGACCCCTACTATGACAGATGGCTATAGGGGTGAGGCAGTTAGAGTGAGGAAAGCCCAAATCCCACTGGGGAGAGGGCGTCTACCTGCAAAGAGTACACTGAGTACAGTTCTTCCATCCCTGAATATATTTTGGGGGTAGATATCTTTCAGAGCCTGTGGTTACCACTGCAGGTGAGTTCTGACTGAGGGTACATGTGGTAAAGGCAGTTCTGAGGGGACATGCTAAGCACCCATCTTTAGCTCTTCCTATACCTTGGTGGGTGACAAATACTAAGCAGTATAAATTGCCTGGGGGGTACAAGGAAATTGGAGAAATTCTACAGGAGTTGGAGAGGGTGGGCATCATAAAGCCCACTCATAGTCCTTTTAATTCCCCAGTGTGACCAATGAGAATGCCAGATGTCTCTTTGTGCATGACTGTGGACTACAGGGAATTGAATAAACTCACACCCCCTTTGCAGGCTGCCATCGCTTCCATAGCAGACATTCTGGGCACCCTCAGCCATGAGCTGGGAATGTATCATTATGGAGTAGACCTTGCTAATACTTTCTTCTCTACTGACATAGCACAGGAAATTCAGGAACAGTTTGTCTGCATGTGTGAAGGCCGACAGTGGACATTCACTGTCCTTCCATAGGGATACTTCCACAGTCCCATCATTTGTCATGGACTTTAGAGCCCAGGACTTGACGACATGGAAGAAACCACAAACAGTGCACCTGTATCACTACATTGATGATATTATGCTCACATCTGATTTTCTTGCAGATTTAGAAGGGGCAGTTCCTAGACTGCTGCAACATCTACAGGAGAAAGGATGGGCTGTGAACAGCACCAAGGGTCAGGGACCTGGTTTGTCTGTAAAATTCTTGGGGATTCTCTGGTCTGGTAAAAGTAAAGTTGTTCCTGAAGCAGTTATAGACAAAGTCCAGACTTTCCCCACCCCTACCGCTGGGGCAGTATTACAAGATTTTTGGGGTCTTTTGGGCTACTGGAGAGTGTTTATCCTACACTTGGCACAAATTCTGAAGCCCTTATACTGGTTGGTACAAAAGGGCATCAGGTGGGCCTGGGATGAGACATGTGCAACTGCTTTTACTGCTGCTAAGCAAGCAGTCAGGCCATACAGGCCTTGAGTGTAATGGGCTCATCAAGAAGTTCATGTAACCAAAGATGGTTATGGATGGGTCATTGGCAGCAGTTTGAATGGACACACCAACCTATTGGATTCTGGTCACAACTATGGAAAGGAGCAGAGGTCCAGTACACCTTGATAGAGAAGCAAATGGCTGTATCACACCCGGCTGGCTACATTGCCATTGCCAGAACAGCTCCAACTAAGGTAATAACCACTTATCCAATTGTGGGGTGGGTGTGAGACTGGATGCAAAGGCCATGAGTGGTGTGGCACAGACACCTACACTGGCCAAATAGGGTGTATAATTACATCAGTGCAGCACCCTACCTATTAGCCCCTTAAGTGGAGAATTCCAATGCTTATTGTGACCAGTGACCTATACCAGTGGAAAGCAAGGAGAACTTGCTTTTGAGCTATTGGTAGCCTAGAGTCTTTATCAGGAGGGTAAAGCCCCTATGCCTGAAGATGCTTAACATACAGACAGCTCCTGTCATGGGCAACCCACAAAGTGGAGGGCTGTGGTTTTCCATCCTAAGACTGAGACAATATGGGTGGAGGATGGAGAGGGGAAGAGCAGCCAATGGGATGAATTGTGTGCAGTATGGCTCGTGATCACCCAGGAGCCTTGCCACATAGTTGTCTCCACTGACTGCTGAGCCATCTATCAGGGTTTGACCCCTGTGGATACCAACATGGTATCATGCCAACTGGATGGTTGATCACTGGCCCATTTGGGGGTAAGAGTTGTAGCCAGACCTAAGGGCCTCTTGTCAGACTAAGACTCTTACTGTATATCATGTGACTGGCCATTTGCCTTTGGCCTCCCCAGGAAATAATGAAGTAGACACATTGCCCCAGGTGCACTGGCTAGAAGGAAAGCCTGCATCTGATGTGGCCCAATGGCTACATCAGCATTTGTGGCACACAGGGCAAAAGACAATGTGGGCTATAGCCTGTCGGTGTGGCTTGCCATTGACCTTTGAATAAGTCAGCTGAGCCCAGAAGGAGTGCCTTGTATGCTTCAAGAGGGACTTACACCCAGTCTCACAGCAACATGGGACAATAGTAAGGGGAACGATACCCCATCTCAGGTGACAGATAGACTATATTGGACCTCTGCCCATCTCAGAAGCATATCGGTATGCCATGACTTGTGTGGACACATCTACTGGACTATTGGTTGCTTTTCCTGCAGGTCATGCAGATCAGCAAACCACCAAGAGGGGCCTAGAGCATCTCTTTGAAGCCTATGGCTGGAAGTGACTGAGATCGAACAAGGCACCTACTTTACTGGACATGCATTACAAGGATGGGTGCAGCAATTAGGAATAAAGTTGAAGTTTCATGTACCATATAACCCTACTGGGGCAGGAACAATAGAGAGGTACAATGGTTTGTGGAAATCTGGCCTGAAATCGGACACCAATTGTCTACAGGGCTGGTCAGTTTGCTTATGGACAGTGCTACAGCATTTGAATGAGAAACCCCAAAAAAGAGCCTTGAGCCCTGTGGACATGCTCACACACCTTGCTGCCTCTCCTATACAACTGTATGTGCAAACCAAAGAGAATTTATTAATGCCAGGATATGCCCAGCAGAGCAACATCCTGCTGCCTGCCCCTACTGCATTAAACCCTGGAGACACTGTTGAATGGACATGGTCCTGGACATTTCAACACATGAGCCAGTGATGGCTGGCCTTTCAGGCACCTTGGGAAAAAGCCTGGAAGCTTGCCTCATGTGTATTCCTGGAGTAACAGCAGAGTGGCCCCCAAAGATCACAGTAGTGTACCCAAAACATCCAGGAGGTAAGAGCATTTTACTGGGAGGTTTTTTTATCATTATGGCCAGTGCATGTACCTCCTGTAGCCCTATATACTGACCCATCTGTAACTCCCACAGGGAGTGGGGTGAAAGTCTGGTATACTGGACCAGGATGATATCCCATTCCTGCCACTGTTCTATCACAGTACCACTCTCTTGCATGTATCCTACCTGATGGACAAGGTTTGCCTATGCTGGTGTCATTAAAACATGTATCTTATCACCCTTAAGTTTATTTTCTTCTACAGTCCTTGTGGCCTGGATGCATCCCCTGGCTGCAGCTGCTGTGTGATGATTGCTCTGAACTCTATCTCTTCAGCTGCCGCCTGCTGGAATGGATGAGCTATGAACTTAATCTGCTTAGCACTTTGAATGTATATTCAGCTCCAATTTGAGGATTATCATGATTTTATTGCTGTTGCTATTGCATGTCATTAGTCTGGTCACAATGCTCCAGTTTTCTCATCAAGGGACCATTGTGGAAGACGGAGAAGAGTAGATTGCAAGGTGAGATTTCTGGAGGCGTGGCCTGTGGGTAAAATTGTAATATTTCCAGAATGTCTTGCCTGGCTTTAATGCATCTGAATATCAACATGCATTCCTCAGGGGTGGAGAGAGGTAGTTCATCTCCATATCAATGGGTAATTACCTGGGTGAGCCAAGGGCTTATCTGGACCTGAGAGGTTAGAGGGAGGTCTCACTTCTGCTGGGACAGGACAGAAAAACAGTCCTGGACCACAGTTTGCAAGCAATAAATGGGTTTTAAAGTTTATTTCTCCTTTTGACTGACTTCAGTTTTTGAGGTATTTTGCCCCCAGATTTCCTGTCCCTGGAGTTACAGGCTGCCACTAGCTTACAGAGCACCTCTGGCAAATAAGGAAAAGTGCTTCCTCAAGTCTGTGACTTACAGCTTGCTGAGGAGAGCCAAGACTTCAGTGTGGCTCCTAATCATCCCCTTGGCTAGGCACCTTTGTGATTCAACACTCTGCACACGCAGAATATGTATTAATCAGGAATGGATTAATTTGAATAAATTATCATTATTTTAATTTTCAAGGTTTCTTAGTATGTGTTGTTATCATGGGGTTACTTAGCAATTACCAGATTCTACATAAGGAATCAAAGTAGACAAGAAGCAATGATGAAATGTTTTCTATAGAGAAAATCATGGTGGGGAAAATGATATAAGGGAGCAACTCACTAAAGATTCTTAACTGTAGACTGGGAGATGGAGGGCTAAGGAAATGCAAAGTCTATTATAAATTAAAATCATTTAGTGGTCATTTGCTGGAGGATAACTAGTAAATTAAAAGGAAATGATTGAAACTTGTGAATATTGTTGTTGAGCAAGTATTTTAAGTAATCTCAGAATATGTTGGTTTAAATATTTAAAAACCAATTGATAGGTAATACCAGGTTAATATGTCAAGAGAGGAAAACATATCATAATCTCTATAGAATTCCCCCAAATAAAGCACTTTTTAATAAACTTTCAGTGGTGTATAATTCATTACACAGATGAAAATACCTATTTTGAGCCAGTCTCCACTTACACAGTTGAATTGTGCAGGCTTGAATTGTGCAGGTCCACTTATAAATGGATTTTTTTCAATCTATTGGAAACATTTTTGGAGATTTTCAAAATTTGAAAACATTGCTTCTTTTTGCTAGCTTACTTTTTTGTTTAGGTATACAGTATAGAACGCATGTAACATAAAATATGTTTTAATCAACTGTTTATATTACTGGTGAGGCTTCTGGTCAATAGAACTAAGTTTCTGAGGAGTTAAAAGTTATGCCTGGATTTTCAACTGTGTAGGGGTCAGTGCTCCCAACTCTTGTGCTGTTCATGGGCCAACTGCATAATTGAAAAAAATCAGAGATATTAAAAAGGAGAAAGAGTTTTTCTAATACTATAATTCTGAAACAGTTAATACAATGAGTTCTGTAAGAGCAATAGGGAGCAGAGCTATTGGGAAGAGGAGATTACATTCCACTTTTTCAGAAAACTCAAGAAAATCAAAGAAATATACTAATTTTCATAAAAGCAGTTTAAAATGAATATTTTAAATATAACATTTTAGAGACCACTAATAACCAGTTAAATATACAGTAGGAAAAATGATTCCCTTTACAAAGGCAACAACCAGCATGCAAGAATATTTGAAAGAATCACTAAAAGAATAGTAAATGCAGCAGAATAGTATATAAAACTGCCAGAAAAAAACCATAAGGACCTTAATAAAATTGTGGGAACTTGCCACATTACTTACTGTAAATGATGATTACAGTTGCCCCTTGAACATCACGGGGGCTTGGGGCACTGACCCTCACACAGGAGAAAATGTTTTTTTCAAATTATTGTAAATCTCTAACATTTTTCCAATAAATTTATTGAAAAAAAACCCTGCATATAAGGGTGAGTTGATCCTTGAACAACACAGGCTTGAATTGTGCAGGTCCACTTATAAATGGATTTTTTTCAATCTATTGGAAACATTTTTGGAGATTTTCAAAATTTGAAAACATTGCTTCTTTTTGCTAGCTTACTTTTTTGTTTAGGTATACAGTATAGAACGCATGTAACATAAAATATGTTTTAATCAACTGTTTATATTACTGGTGAGGCTTCTGGTCAATAGAAGGGTATTAGAACTAAGTTTTTGACGAGTTAAAAGTTATGCCTGGATTTTCAACTGTGTAGGGGTCAGTGCTCCCAACTCCTGTGCTGTTCATGGGCCAACTGCATGTATAACGATGGGTTTGTGTCACATGTATGAGCGATAATGATGTGTCAGTGTAGGTTTATTAGTTGTAACACTGCATCAATTACACCACAAAGGTCCAGGACTGATAGGGGGCAAGCTGTGTATTTGTAAAAGTAAGGGACGTAAAGGAATTCTTTCTGCTCAATTATGCTGTGAACCCAAAAATGCCCTAAAAAATATAGTCTATTTTTTAAAAGGATTAAAATATGGTTAATATAATTTTGAACAGTGGAAAATTTAATTGTCCCCAAATTTTGGGAATATTTTGACTCCAAACTTTTAAAGTGAATTTTGTAAAATTATACCTAGTTATAAGCTGGAAAAACTCCTTTATATATAAGAAAGTGTAAAACTTCAAACATAAGCTTTTCACCTAAATGAAAACAACTGTAATCAAAATGGCTCTGAAAACCATGGAAGAAAATTGCCTGCAATTTTTTAAAATAGGAAATAAAACTGAGGACTCATAAAAATTATATTATTATTTTATCACAAAAATGGAAAGGTGGAAAACCAATTTGTTCAGGAAGCACTGTGTATTATCAAAAATACAGCTAACCCCCCATCCTGAAAGCAGGATAACATAATTGACTGTTCTATGGTAGCTACAGAACATTTATTTATCTTTCATGTTCTTCAAAAGCTTCTATCATTTTATTTTGTCAGTATGAATTAAAAAATCCTTTTAAGCACTTTTTTTCCCCCAGTGTCTGCTCTAAATTTAAGGAAAAATGATTTAAAACTTTCTTTTTCTCCATTCAATTCTGTTAACTCAATGAACAGATAGGGGCATTCCTTATGTTTATACAATTTTTTTATACATACTTGTAGAATCAAATAAAGGAGGTTTTGGCTACTAAGCTTTGTTTCATTTATACTGGTCTTTATTTTGCTAATCACCATTTTCTCCTTACAGAAGAAATGCCTAAGTGCAGTCTTCGATCAAAAAGTTTGGGAAATGTGAAGTTAATCAAAATAAATGTTTTCTTCACTAAGCACATTGGGCATTTTATACGCTAATGTATTTTGTGATTCTTGAAGCTGAACTGCAGTGTGCAATGCTTCCTAACCACTTTTATTTTACAGAACAAGTTTTAAACTTTAAAAAACTTTTTATTTTGAAATAGATATAGATTTATGGAAATCTCAAAGACATACAGAGAGGTCTCTTGTACTCTTTACCTAGTTTCCCACAGTGGTTGCATCTTACATAATTATAATGCAGTATCAAAGCCAGGAATTTAGCATTGGTACACTGTATAGGTACACACACATACAAAGCTATTTGTCAGTCGTCACATGTGTAGGGTTCTGTAACCATCACAGGGACAAGATTCAGATGAGTCTGTTACCACAGACAGCTCCCTCATGATACCCCTGTAAAGTGATACCTTCCCCACGCTGTAATAAACTATCCCTGAAACTAAGCAAATGTTAATCTGTTCTACACCCCTATAATTTAAATAGAAATACACAGTATTTGATCTTTAAGACTGGTTTTTTTCACTCACGTAATACTTTTGAGATCCATCCAAGTCTTGCACACATGAATAGTCTGTTCCTATGTATTGCTGAATATTATTCCATGGTATGGATATACAACTGTACTTAATAATTTACCTTTGGAGAAATGCTTTAGTTTTTTTTTTTTCAGTTTTGGGCTATTATAAATAAAGCTTTGGCAATATTTTATTATTTGTTTATTTATTTATGCTTATGGATAGCCAGTGTTCGTGTACCATTTGGCTTTCCACTGAGTGGCTTTTCTACCTGTAAATGTAAGCTGGTTGCACTTGAGTGATGGTTGGTTCTTGGATCTCTTCTCTACTCCATTGATCCATGTGTCTGTCTCTTTACCAAAGCTTCATAAACTTGATTACTTGTAACTGTATGTCTTGAAACTTCCTCGAGTTATTCCTTCCATTTTTTCTCTCGTTTTTCAAAATTTTTTTAGCTATTCTAGTTTTTTATATTTCCAAATGAATTTTTAGAATAATCTTATCTATATCTACAAAATTTTTTTCTGGAATTTTCATAACAATGGCATGAAAAAAAAATATATATATATATATATATACACACACACACAAATATTTGGGGAGAATTATCATCTTTATTATTCAAATCTTCCAGTCTATAAACATGTTCTGTCTCTTCATTTATTTAGAGCTGCAATTTCTTTCATAGTTTACAAGTTAACATGCAAGTCCTATACATGGTTTGTAGATTTACAACTAACTGTTTTATTTTTATTGAGTAATTATAAATTGTAAATATTTTATCTTTAATTTTGGTTTCCATATTTTCTATAAATCTATACTTCTATATTTCATAATTTTTGCTTCCTTTAATCATGTTCCTAATTCTTGTTCAAGCATTTTTGTAATGGATGCTTTAAAATTCTTGCCAGATAATTTAAACATTTGTGTCATCTCCATGTTGGCATCTGTTGGTTATCTTTTGTCATTCAAGTGGAGATGTTTCTGGTTCATGGTGTAATGAGTGATATCTTTTATTGAAAATGGACATTTGGGGTATTATGAGACTGTGGGTCTTATTTAAATCTTGTGTTTTAGCAGGCATCCTCTGACACTTCCCGTGGGAAGGTTGTGCTGTTTTGTTTTTGCCAAGTGCAAGTTGGCCAGATTCTGCATTGGGTTCTGTGAACCCTGGGGACTGAGGGCTGCTTCTCCACTCTTCTGGGTGGAGACGGGGTTCAGGTTCCTCACTAGGTCTCACTGGTACCAGCCCGGGCCGGAGGAGTAGGAGCACCTTGTTCCCTCTCGCCACACGGCTTTCACTGACACGGCATTGAGGCAGTGGTCTTGTTACTGTTCACTGGAGGTGAAAGGCCCAATTTTCCACTAGATTTCAACAGACTTCAGCAAGTGGGGAGTGGTAAGGAGGCCTTGTTAGAGTCAGGTGGGGGAGAAAGTCCAGGATTCCCACAAGGTTTCCTCTGACACCATCTTGAGGTGAGGCTCAGTGTATAGAAATCCAGGCTCTTCATTCTGCCCCCATGACACCAGCCTTGGGAGGGAGATGCCTGGCACAACCTACAGGAGTAAAAATCTAGGTTTCCAAGAAGGGACTAGTGGTTACCAAAGGGGAGGAGTGGGGGAGGGTGGGTGGGGAGGGAGGGAGAAGGGGATTGTGGGGTAACATGATTGGTAACATGGTGTGTGTGGAGTTACAGGGAACACAGTGTAGCTCAGAGAAGACAAATAGGGACTCTGTGGCATCTTACTGTACCGATGGGCAGTGACTGCAATGGGGTATGTGGGAGGAACTTGATAATAAGGGTGAATGTTATAACCACATTGTTTTTCTTGTGAAACCTTCATAAGAGTGTATATCAATGATACCTTAATAAAAAAATATATAGGTATAGGTTTCCACCTTGCCCTAAGAGAATGTTTTCTACAGCATTTGTCTGGAGTACAGAGCTGTTATCTAATAAAAGTTTTCTGTTTTGTCAGGCTGTCTCTTTCCTGGTCCTTTGGCTAGAGAGGGCAAGCTTTTCTTAGGGTTTTTTTGGTCTATGCCTACTGAGGTTTCTGAATTTACAGTTTCTCTCACACCTAGTCTCAGATATATAAGGCCTAAAATTATGTGTGTGTGTGTGTGTGTGTGTGTTTGCAATTATCTTCTTCGTAACTATACTCACGGAAAAAGAAAAAATCATCTATGACTGCAAAAACTTCATAAAACTTGAATGTTAGGAAGAAAATTCTTGTCAAAGCTTATTACTAGGTGAAACACAGAGGATTTGTAGGGCAGTGAAACCATTTCGTGGTACTATAATAGTGAATAGATGCCATTATATATTTGTCAAAACACATAGAATGAACACCACCAAGAGTAACCCTAGTGTAAACTATGTATTCTGGGTGATAATGACATGCTAATACAGGCTCATCAACAGTAAGGAATGTACCACCCTGGCGAGGAACGTGGAGAACGGGGGAGGCTGTTAGGCTCCAGCCATGTTAGGGCTGGAGGTGTCTGGAAAATCGCTGTTCCTTCTGCTCAATTTTTCTGTGAACCTAAAACTGCCCTAAAAAATAAAGTGTATTAAAGATGAAAAAAAGAAACCTTATTATGGAAGTTGATATTCTATGAAAAGTAACTATAAAACCTCGATCATCTCTTCTGCAAGCCCCTGGAGTGGTCCTGAGTTTCAGAGAATGAGTTAGGCATTAAGTTGGTTTAATTTGTTTTTAAATGGGATTCCATTCTAAGAAAACTTAATCTCCCAACTGCTATAGTGATGAATCATCATCTCACATCTGTATTTATTGGGAGAGACACCATGTAAGACAAACAGAGACATCTGGACCAGTCTTTACTGTTATATTAAGTAGCTTTGGGGGGATTATCTATAGAAATTGAGTGCATGACTTTTTTTTCCCTTGGTCTCTTTTGAGGACTGCTTTCCTTGTGGAGAGACTCATGTATATTGTCTTTAAATGGCATTTAGCATTTCAGCAATGAAAATTTTGCTAAACTAAATCTGAAAGCTGGAAACCTAAACACAGATGAAGTTTTATTTATTTTTCTTAAGACCTCGTATCTTCTTTTTGCTTTTTTTTGCAGTATCACATAAAGCTTTTATTAATTGCTTTCAATTATATGAATAAAGTGTACTGAAATGTAGCCAATTAGAAACAATTATGAAGATGGTATAATAAATAATTTCCATATCATGCTATATTAGGAGTCAAATTCTGTGGGGATTAGATCTTAAATTTTACTTGAAAAGGCAAAAAAAGAACTGCTAGCAGGCACAGTTATCGTTGAATATCCTGAAAATTGTCTATAAAGTTAAACATGCATAGAGTATATCTCTGTAATGATTCTTATGCATTATAGGATTGGCAACCGACTGATGGAGGCTACAATAGAGAATAGATGAATAGTCTATATGTTGAGTTATAGATACTGAAGCTATATTATCTTTAAGAGACTTCTTGCCTAACTGGGATGCTGAAATGAATGGGGAATTTGCTTCATCCTATCCTATCTTACCTTTAAATAATATATAACCTAATATACTGTAGTAATTATTATTAGATTCAAGGACAAAATGAGATAATACATCAACCTCTTAAGGACTGGTTGTTTTATAATCAGTCTTATAACTCCATAGATATATTTTGGATTCAAGACATGGCCCAAAAGTTAAAATAAGAGAAAGAGCTAATTCCTTTCAATGTTTTAAACTTTGTCTTAGCCCTTTGTAAGCTGGAGATACATATTTTTATGGAAGTGATTTATTTATTAAGCTGTCTAAGCATACATTAATTCATTGATTAATGAATATTTATGAATATATTTATTTCCATACATGTCATTAATTTTATCTCAGGGAACTACCTCTGAACAAAAGTAAAATTTTTTAGTGTAATCTGGTTATCTAGTCAATACTTTCTCTATCAATCTATTTATATAAAACACTTTTTAAGTTCTTGACCATAAAACCTTCTACCCCGATGCACAGGCTTATAAGAATTTATAAACACTTATTTTTAAACTTTGTCTCAAACACAGTTCCATCACTGCAACCACGTGTGGCACCCATGTGCATCTCAGAATCTTTCTGCTCTGATCAAGCCATTAAAACTGCAAGAAAATGATATGATTACCACATGGCACATGGAATGGCACAGACTTTTTAAAAGTAGGAATATGATACTTTTGAGGATTTCTTTATGACTTCCAAGATTATTCTAATGAAATAAATAATGAATCCCCTGTTCAACTTTATGAATGTTAAATGTTTGGATTCTGTGTGCTGATACTCATGTAGTTGACTTTAGGCCAGTGGGCCCCATACTCCTTTTATTTTTGAGAAACTGGAGCTTTCCTTTACACCTCCAGAATTGTGCAAGTTCAAGGACCTATTAAGGTGGATGACAATGCATTCACTGATAAATTTCACAAAGTGTGAAGTGCACAGCTATATGAATAAAATGAAATTGTGCATTATTGAAAAGCAGCTTTTATGCTCCCCGAGATGTACTGCTTCTGTATTTATGTAGGGGTAAAAGTGTAGCTCTTTAAAGTATTAATTAATATTTCAATTTTAAGACCATGGAACACCCAAGAGGCAGCTGATTACTTATTTTTAAGTTTCTGTGTTTGTTTAGTTAGTCCTACAAATAGTAAATTACTCAGTATACATTTATCATATGTTAACTGTCTGCCCAGAATAACCTAGTTAGAAGAATGTGGGCAGAAAATGTAGGTCAAGAGCATATTCAGGGGAATATCAGTAAAATGATTCGTATTTTCTTGTTGGTTTCTAAACAGTTATTAAGGTCACATTCATCTCACCCAGATCTGATAGTTTGTTCTCTTCTAAAAAATCAAATAAATAATATTTATAATAAAAATATAAGATAATAGCTGAGCCAGAGTATTCTTTAAAGAAAAAAATTCTATTCTACTTGCTGGCAGAATCCTAACCAAACGGAACTTCTATGCTTATTGCTCTCTGACAGTTGTACTTTCTTCATTTCCTCATCTATAATTATTTTATTTTATTTTTTCTTTTTCATTTTTTTATTAAGGTATCATTGATATACACTCTTATGAAGGTTTCACAAGAAAAACAATGTGGTTATTACATTCACCCTTATGATCGAGTTACCCCCATACCCCATTGCAGTCACTGTCCATCAGTGTACTAAGATGCCACAGAGACTTTGTCTTCTCTGAGCTACACTGTCTTCCCCATGACTCCACACACATCAAGCGCACCAGGCATGACATCCCTCAATCCCCTTCTCCCTCCCTCCCTGCTTGCTCTCCCACACCCCTTCTCTTTGGTAACCACTAGTCCCTTCTTGGAGTCTGTGAGTCTGCTGCTATTTTGTTCCTTCAGTTTTGCTTCATTGTTTTACTCCACAAATGTGGGAAATAACTTGGTACTTGCCTTTCTCCACCTGGCTTATTTCACTGAGCATAATATCCTCCAGCTCCATCCATGTTGTTGCAAATTGTAGAATTTTTTTCTTTCTTATGGCTGAATAGTATTCCACTGTGTTTATGTACCACATCTTCTTTATCCATTCATCTACTGCTGGACACTTAGGTTGCTTCCATATCTTGGCTATTGTAAATAGTGCTGCGATAAACATATTGGTGCATATGTCTTTTTGAATCTAAGAAGTTGTTTTCTTTGGGTAAATTCCTAGGAGTTGAGTTCCTGGGTCAAACGGTATTTCTATTTTGAGTTTTTTTAGGAACCACCATACTGCTTTCCACAATGGCTGAATTAGTTTACATTTTCCCCAGCAGTGCAGGAGGGTTCCCCTTTCTCTGCATCCTCACCAGCATTTGTTGTTCCTAGTCTTTTCTATGTTGGCCATCCTAACTGGTGTGAGGTGATATCTCATTGTGGTTTTAATTTGCATTTCCCTGATAATAAGTGATGTGGAGCATCTTTTCATGTGCCTGTTGGCCATCTGAATTTTTTCTTTGAAGAAGTGTCTGTTCATATCCTCTGCCCATTTTTTAATAGGGTTATTCGCTTTTTGGGGTGTTGAGGCATATGAATTCTTTACACATTTTGGATGTTAACCCCTTGTCAGATATGTCATTTACAAATATATTCTCCTCCTCATCTATTATTATAGGTTACCTCTAAGTGTACATATAATCACTTTTACATAAAGGACTGAAAAGAAGGATTCTCAAAGTATTATTCTTGTATGAACTAGGCTTTAATAATGATTAATATTTATGTGTACACTGTACTAAGCATTTTACTTAAGGGCTCCACAGATAATATCTTGTTTAATTGTCAAAATAAATCTATGAAATTTTGAGCTACAATATCATGATGTTAGATACGAGGAAATTAAGTTGTGAGCAATGTGGTATAGGTTTATTAAAGTCACATAACTATCAATTAGCAGAGATAGAATTTGAACTCAGGACTGTCTGAGTTCAGAGCCTATAATCTTAACTACTCACAGTTTCTTTACATTTATATTTTCCTTCAAATGGATGGGATATTGAAGTAAAAATTGAGATCTTACCTAGCTATTGCTTAACATATATTCTATTAGGATAATCCATGGCCTTTTACAGAGATAAGACTAAAATAAGATTCACGGAAATTCCTCTGAACACCTTGGCCTTGAGCCATCCAAAGTCTCAGAAAGAATGTGAATGATTCAGCTTTTGCTTTATAACTGAGATCCAGAAATAGCCTTGAAACTACAAAAAACTAAAGTGCATTCTCTAGCAGACAATGGACAATATTGAGATTCCAAGGAGCTTTATGGAAATAGAAAATTATGCAGTATTTTTAGCTTATTTTAAGATAAACATATTTCCAAAAATAAAATTATGTTTCTGCTTATTCATTTATTATTATTTACTGATATGTTAAAAGCTCTTCAAAGAGTCAATGTATTTTGACTTTTTTAAATGCAAGTAAAGAGGGATTTTCCAGCAGAAAAGCTCTATCATCTCCATAGTGCAGGGAAATATGAACACTACCGATAGGAACATATGCTTCTGCAACTCTTGAGTAAGAGAAACTGAGACCACCCAACAAGAAACTCTTGCCAGAATTCTGGCATTATAGAAGTTTATTTGGTATACTTCCTCGAAGTCATTTACTCTAAAAATAAGGTATAAACATCACCAGTTTTGGTTTTCTGACTTTTCTGAGCAGAAAGGAAAGGGACAAGCCAAACTGTTATAATTCTGGGTGATTTTAAAATTACTATTGAAATGAAATCCATTTTTGATGAAGGCCTAATCTCATATTAGTGCACAGAACATGAAGAAATATCAAGCATGTTGAAAGAGAGCTATGATTTAAAGTCAGAACATTTATAGTTGTGGTTGTAGAGATTAAGAAAGAGTTAATTGCCTTACAAACTTGATTAAATGCACAGAAAGGAAGTGCGTAGTGTTGAAAGGAGAATTTAAGAGACAGCGAAAGCCTTTGCTAGAGAAGCCCTGTGTTCTTTTGTTGACTCATCAACAAGGTGAAGACTGCCATGACTTTAAACCAGAGCAAGAGTGCAAAGAACAGAGAAAAGCAACAATGAAAGGAATGTATACATCTACCCTTGTTGAAATTTTCCTTCTCCTGGAAAATGTCAACTTTTATATGCATGTCATTTTAACTAAAATGCAAACATCTAAAGGTTATGCTAAGACTACCTATCACTCTAATGAAAATTTGGAATGTGAATGAGAACTGTTTAGAAGTACTTTGAATTGCTAAAACTTCAATAAATTCTGAAAATCATTTTAACCTAATAGCTATGGTAAGAAAAAGTATATATACTAATTATAGCATTTCTTCTTTTTCTATACCTCATTATGAGAACACAATATTATATTCTAATATTAAGTTCTATTAATTGATCTCCAACAGCAGTATTACTGTTGTCGAATCTTTATTAAAAGTACACTGTGAACAGAGCTGTTTTGAAGAGAGAATAGGAATAGTTCTGACATTAAATAAGTTGCCAACATCAGGAACCATTCAAGTATAAAGTACTTTCCATTTAGTACAACTTAACATTTACAAATCTCAATTTAGAATTTTATTTTCAATTTTTTATCTGTTTTTCTAGCATGTGCCATATTCTCTCTGTGTGTAAACAGGGACCTGAGAGTTTGCAGACCTGGGTTAAAACATTCATATGTGAGACACAACACTATGTCTCCTCTTTGTTTATAACAGGTGCAGTATACTAGAGTAGTTACTATACAGTGGACACTCAATGAATGTTTATAGAAATGAAAAAATACTTATGTATAAACTTGACATTAATGGTTGAAATGTATTAATTTATGAACTTCTCAACTCCTTTTGCAATTCTTTAGATCATTTGGAAAAATATTGTGGAATGATTCTTCTTTGTTGGATTTCATTTGCACATCTTTTCTGTTTATTAAACAGTCCTAGCATCCACATAATTTCTCTCTGACATGACTCTGTCTTCTTTGCTCATGTAGTTTTCAAACAAGAAATTATAAACTCATTTTACACCTTTTAGTCTCTATCAATTCCATTGTCTATGAATCCCTCTCTTTCTTACTTGGTCTCACTGTGTCTCACTGTGAAAATAAGGTCATGTGAAAGTGGAGGCAGAGATGATAGTTACTCAGCCCCAAGCCAAACACACCAAAACATTCTTAGCCCTTCTTCCTCTTTGAAAAATTGACTACAGTATAATTTGTATTGTAAGCAGGAGATAATATAAATGCAATTAAGTTTCTTCCTCTTGTTTCCAGCTATACTAGCTGCAAAGATTATGAGAAATTATGGAAGAAAATGAAATGGCAATGGAGAAAGAGAAATAAAAAGCTTGAAACAAAGAGAAAGCCATGAAAAAGAGATACATTTAGACAGATGAGGAAAGTAGAGGGGTCAAGACAGTGAACACAAGAGAGAAATGGAAGATAAGCAGCAGTCAATTATGGTTTTTAATTAAGATTTTCCTGAGTAATCAGGAAATTCTCCATGTCCTCTCTCATGCAAGGACTCTCACAGGAAACCTGGTTGCTGGCTCCAGGAATAATATTTTCCTCCAGTTATATACTTGGATACTCAGCCTAAGTAGTGAGTTGAATGATGGTCCTCTGAAAAAAAATGTATATATATATATCCACATTCTATTCCCTAGAAACTGTGAGTGTGAGCTCATTGGGAAAAAGGGTATTTGCTGATGTAACTGAATTAATTTTTTTTAGATTAAACCATCCTAGATTATCTTGGTGGGCTCTACATCCAATGGCAAAGGTCGTTATAAGAGATAGAAGAGGAGAAGATATGGAACAGAGGAGAATAAGGTCATGTGAAGGTGGAGGCAGAGATGACAGTTACTCAGCCCAGGAACACCTACAGCCACCGCGAGTGAAGAAGCAAGGAAGGGCTTTGTACTTTCAGCTTATAGAGCTGTGAGAGAATAAATTTATTTTGTTTTAAGTGGCTATTTGTTACAACAGTCCTAGGAAACTAATACATTATCTATACTGCCTCTCTAGCAATAAGTTATAAAGCAAAAAGCAAGAGTATATGGAAACTGCTTATATGCTGATACTAATAGCTTCATTTTTTTCTTCCTGTCCACATTCTCATCAGAAGAATTTTCTATTTTTGGAGGTTTCACTCCCCAACACACACAGATACACACACAAACACACACACACATGCATACACCAGAAGTAAATAAAGTCCCAAAAGAATGAAATAGAATAGAGAGAAAACATCTATAATCCAAAATGTGGATATCATTGCATTATCTTGAAACCATTTTACTAATTTAAAATGGCAACTTACTGAAGACATCTTATGTTCTGCTAAATCTAAAATTTCATTTATGAATTAATGCCATAAAAATGAGATAATGATAAATAATACTTGAAACCATAAAGGTGGGAATGAGAATAAATTCTACATTCTCTTTGGTTCATCAGCCATTTTCAAGACAGTTGAGAGAGCTGTGCTAAATTTGGCATGAGCCTGACATATTATGGCATCCAGATTATATTTTTAAATTGAATAAAATTGGAGTTCTTATTTTTCCTTTTAATGCTATGTGCAGGTTTGTCCAGAACCAGCTTGGCTACAGCTGGAAGCAATTAAGAGTATGCAGGAAGAATTAAAGCCCTAGGAAATTGTTTTATCTCTAATAGATTGCAGCAGAGTTAAATTGTGAATTGGTCACAAGAGAAATCTTGTTGTGGTGACTCATGTAAATTACTGAAATTGCTTTAGTTTGAGAAATAGACCTCATTAGTCCTAAATTTTACCTTATGATTTTCCCACTAACCAAATATCATTGCTTATACTAAAGTGAGGCTGTTGATATCATTTCTTTCAATAAAAATAAGTTTCATAACTTAGTTCATAATATAAAACTAACAAAAGATAGAAGGAAAGCAAATGGTCTCAGTTACACCTCAATATCATGGAGTCGTAGTTTAAAATAATTTGTAGATAATGGGAACTGGGCCAAATGTGCAGCCTGACTCTCCACTCCTGTCTCTTGGGCCCAAGTGCCTGCTTTTCTGCTCTACAAGGGAAAGAAAAATCCTCATTTGCTACTGATAATCCAGGACTGCCTATTTTTTATCTGCTTTCAGAGGTATCTTTTCAAATACCAGGAAACATACCCTTAGAACTTCCAGCAAGGGCCTTGATGTTCATTTAGTACAATGTATTCATTTAACAAATAGAGAAACTAGAAAGCTGAAGGGCTGAATTAATGTCTCCAAACCCAAATTCCAAAAAAAGAATCTACCTTATCTAAATAATAATAAGCTATCACTTAATCATGAGTTGGAGTAGCATTTCCCATAGCTATGAAAGCATGTGTATTTATAGAAAGAAATCATCTACTTGCAAATATATATGAGAAAAATATTTGAAGGTAGAACAAAAAGTATGTAAGCAAAATCATGCAAAGTTTTCAAAAGATTTCTTGATAATTCAATAGAGCTTTATTTTTTGCTTACTATCTTCCTGGTACCATATTAGATTCTGAGCCTCTCCCAATGAGTAAGACTGTATCGCCCTTAAGAAACATAGAACATCATGTTGAAGAACAAACTTTGTAAATGCATAGAGATAGAGAATGCTCTAAGGAAAGAATGAAAGATCAGTTAGTTCATATTGGGGAAATTAGAGTAGACAGTCTAGAGTTAGATGCTATATTGAGTCTAGATTAATCAAAGTTAGCTAGTTAAAAGCAGGAGGGCATTCTTGGCAAATGAAACAATATATAAAATAAAATCCACTGAAATATGGAACAGCATCAAGTTTACAGAAAACCACAAGTAAGTTTTAATCCACTAACATTAAATCAGGGAAGAACTATGAGAGATGAGGCTATAGACATAGTGGCTAGTAATCATGGTTCTTGCATGCTCTTCTAGGAAGTGCAATCTTCAGAGTACAGGTAATGGGTAGCACTGAGCATTTAAAGTGGTAGTAAAATTGTCACTTTTAAATTTTGGACAATTCATTCCGAAAGTAGTAAATCAAGATGAACTTAGATAAACCTAATAAATAGATCAGAAAGGATAGGTTTGAAACAAGAGGAAAAATCAGAAATAAGTCAAAGATTAAATTGTAAATAATTGAGTGGACATGATAGTAAGAAAAGGGAGAATCTTGATTAATTTCCTCCTTTTTCTTTTTTGACTTGAATGAATGACTAGTGCCATCAACTGAGCCACAATCCCATGAAAAGGAGCATGGCATGTATAGTATAGGAGATGGTGAGTTCTTTATTAGACATACTGAGTTTGCAGTACTTATGGAACATTCCAATCCAGATCTTTAGCAGGACCGAAATGTATTGCATAAGGGAGTATAAGGCATCTAAAGATTAGGATGTTAGTCAGGAGATTAAGATTTGAAAATAGCTGTTACACAAGTGGTAGTGAAAATAATTAGAGAAATGGATTACTCAAATGTTGAATGAGATTAGGACTGACTAGAGTCAGAATTTCAATGAACAGCAAAGACCAGAGGAAAAACAAAGAATCTAAAATACAGAAATGAGACAAAGAGAAAATTAAGAGTAAGAAAGAGTTGGAGAATAAGAGGTCTTAATGAGAAAGAGGGTCATAAAAATCAATTGAGCAGAATTTTTGGAAAGTGGTATGTGATCATTAAGACAGTGTCACTAGAAAGAATCCATTGGATCTGGCAAGAGAATGGTTATTGTCAGCTTCTGAAGAGCACTTTCAATGCAGTAAAACAAATGTGAAACATGTTGGAAAATAAGTGAGGACTGTCATTTATTAATGGTGAGTTCACACTATGCATTTCTGGTCCTGCTAGAAACCAAAGTAAAATGACATTAAGTATTTTTTTTTAAGATATAAGGCCAAACAATAAAGGAAAAAAGATAGTATATTATACTGTTAATATTGGAATATGGAAAGCATGCACATGAATAGTAACATACTTTATATGTGAAAAAGCCAGAACATGACAACCCAAGGGATGCCACTGAATAGCATGATGATTTGTATTGCAGAAGCATGGAAACTTTCATGACTGATCTCTCACAATCCAGACAATGTAGCTCCTGGTGGCCCCAGTTTACACATTTGAAAATAAACTTACAGAGGTTAAGATAATTAGAGCTCAGTGCTAATTGTTTTTGAGATGTGAATCCAGACTACTTTACACAATATCCCAATATCTCAGTCACCATGACATAGGGTTCCTTTTATTTGGTTCAGTCACCGTTATGACACTTGACACTCGGCAAGTGTCAATTGACTCTTATTTGTTACATAATTTGCACAATTGGGAGCCATGTTCAAGCATTGATGTAAGTGACCCATACATAATGTTGGTAATATCTTAAAAACACTGAAACTATATAATTAGTATAGCATATAAAAGTAAAAATGTGACTTTTTTTCTCTTCATTTCATGCTGTAATTATGGGCCACCTTATACAAATAAACACACACACATGCACACAGAATATGGGTTGATTTTTAGAAAAAACTGTTTTAAATCATCATTGATTTAGTCTAACATCTTTATATTTACATGTTGTTTGTAAATAAATAGTTCGGTGGCATAAAGGCATAGTGTATGTTCTCACTGAATCATGAAGATTTCTTAACCCTTTTTTTTAATATTGGAAAATGACTGCCTCCAGGAGACTGAAAATAATGTATTAGGGAAAATGTGATATTAGGAGACTGAAAATAATATATTAGGAAACATATAAGGTATAACACTGGGGAATCTGACTACATTTAATCTTTTTCAATTGAAACAGATATTGAAAACAATGGCGCCATGTACCAAATCTTCTGCCTTGGCTTGGCATCCGGCTTCCCCGAAATAGATCAGGATGGATGCTGAGTGCTGCCCACCATACCTACATTCAATACATAGATGGTCAAACTTTTTCACCAAAGAAAAAAAGATTTGTCCCAGAAGTTCTATAAGGCTTGTATTAGTCACACTTCTTCAGAGAAACATAATTAATAGGACACACGTACACACACACACACACATATTTGCTGTTCATACATAGCACAGGCATCCACCAAACACCCTCCACTATGCTGGATAACTTCCCAACAGTTAAAAATATTCACTGTTTTCCTTTCCTGCTTTCTAAGTCCAAGCACATCATCATTTACCATTGAAAATGCACGGCAAACCCATTAGGGGAGTGACTTAAAATTATCAAAGGATTAGTCTTAACATTAGAATTATAAGTGACCCCTATAAATTTGCTAATTATTTTCCTTTCTGTAGATATTAGCTACACCTTTTATCTACATTTGCTTTTACATATGCTTACAAGGCACTCTCATCTGTGTTGTCTGCATTTACAAACAATTACTTCACGACAGACCTCCTAAATAATTGAACAGTCTCACTCCAGAGAGTGCAAACCAACCTATTCACACCCTCTCCCACATGTCACTGAGATATGCATGAGAAAGAAAAACAGACCAAGCAGAGATGTGATTCAGGAATCTAATTGTCAGTCCATTTCTGCTGCTACAAATTGATATTTGTCTGGGCATCTTGCCATATTTTTATTCAATCTTCTGTCTCTGTATTCAGTTCTGATTTTCCATTTCTATCATTCAATGATGTTGATTTTGTTATAACTCTGCAACAAACTTGCATATGTTTCATTGTTTTAAAAAATGAATATGTTGTTTTCTCTAGGGAAGGACTATAAGAAACAATAAATTTAAATATCATTTTGTTCTAATAGTCACTGGGGACCAAGAATTCTGACCACACTGACTAATGGTTTATAGATAAATGTATTTTCTTTTGATGCGACCTTAAATAAGTCATCTTTAATTATCTAATAAGTATTTATTAAGAATTCTATAATTGCTAGATCCTACAGATTCTGTTGTGAGCAAGACACTATCTATAAATTTATGCCAGCATCTATGGGCTCCCAATTAAAAGAAATTCAACAACACTTTTTTGGATGTCCACTAAATGACAAACTACAGTTCTAGGATTCAAAGATAAATAAGAGTGTGCCTGTGTTTAGTGCTGGTGGACATTCAGAATGATCTCTGCAACTGCCATGATAATGTTATACACAAAATGACTGAAAACATAAAGATTTTAACACGAATAAGAGGTCAATGACATTTTCTTGAAAGAGGCAATGCCTGGGATGTGTTCAAAAGTGAATAAGAAGGAGGCGGAGCCAAGATGGCGGCGTGAGTAGAGCAGTGGAAATCTCCTCCCAAAAACACATAGAGCTATGAAAATATAACAAAGAAAAATCTTCCTAAAATAGAGACCACAGGACACAGGACAACATCCAGACCACATCCACACCTGCAAGAACCCAGCGCCTTGTGAAGGGGGTAAGATACAAGCCCCAGCCCGGCGGGACCCGAGCGCCCCTCCCCCCGGCTCCCGGCGGGTGGAGAGAAACCGGAGCGGTTTTTTTTTTTTTTTTTTTTTTTTTGGCGAGCGCTTCTTGGAAGCCTTAGAGGGACGGGCCCCCGTTGCTGGGGAGGCAGGGTGGCGGGACCGGTGAGGAGGTGCCTGGGAACGGCGCCGGAGGACAAAGAATATCCCGCGTTTCTCCCTGCGAGACCTGGGGGCGGGTGCCTGAGACCGGTGCCTGAGGACGGAGGAGGTCGCGCGTTTTTCCCCTTTTTTTTTTTTTTCTCTTTTGCGAGCGCTTTTTGGAAGCCTTGAAGGGACGGGGACCCCAGTGCTAGGGAGGCACGGTGGCGGGACTGGTGAGCGGGTGGCTGGGACCGGCGCCTGAGGACAAAGAATATCCCCCGTTTTTCCCTGCGGGACCGGTGGGCGGGTGCCTGAGACCGGCACTTGAGGACAGAGGAAATCGCGCGTTTTTCCCCTTTTTTTTTTCTCTTTTCTGCGAGTGCTTTTTGGAAGCCTAAAAGGGACAGGGACCCCGGTGCTAGGGAGGCAGGGCGGCGGGACTGGTGAGCGGGTGCCTGGGACCGGCACCTGAGGACAAAGAATATCCCGCATTTTTCCCTGTTGGACCGGTGGGTGGGTGCCTGAGACCAGCACCTGAGGACGGAAGAAATTGCGCGTTTTTCCCCTTTTTTTTCTCTCTTTTTGCCGAGTGCTTTTTGGAAGCCTTGAAGGGACAGGGACCCCGGTGCTAGGGAGGCAGGGCGGCGGGACTGGTGAGCGGGTGCGTGGGACCAGTGCCTGAGGACAAAGAATATTGAGCGTTCCTTCCCTGCGGGACCGGTGGGTGGGTGCTTTTTGGAAGCCTTGAAAGGACAGGGACCCTGGTGCTAGGGAGACAGGGCGGCAGGACCAGTGAGCGGGTCCCTGGGACCGGCACCTGAGGACAAAAAAAAAAAAAAAAAAAAAAATCGCTTGTTTTTTCCTTTTTTTTCCTTTTTTTTTTTCTCTTTGTTTCTGTTCCCTCTCTCATTGTTGCTGCTGTTGTTTTGGTTTGGAGAGTGCTTTTTGGAAATCTTAAAGGGGCAGGACAGGTCACTTAGACCAGAAGCAGGGAATCTGGGGATCTCTGGGCACTCTAACCCCCTGGGCAGCAGGGAGCACAGAGGCCCCTTACGGAGATAAATAGTCTTCTGGCTGCTCCCCCTCCAACGGGGCTCCACCATTTTGGAGGAACAGCCCCAGCCAGGCCAAGCCCACAGCAACAGCGGAGATAAACCCCAAAGCAACTGGGCAGGAAGCAGAAGCCCTGTCTGCGCACAGCTGCCCAACACAAGCCACTAGAGGTCGCTATTCTCCCAGGAAAAGGCTACAAACCAACAAGAAGGGAAGCTCTTCCAGCGGTCACTTGTACCAGCTCTGCAAACTATCTCTATCACCATGAAAAGGCAAAACTACAGGCAGACAAAGATCACAGAGACAACACCTGAGAAGGAGACAGACCTAACCAGTCCTCCTGAAAAAGAATTCAAAATAAAAATCATGAACATGCTGACAGAGATGCAGAAAAAAATGCAAGAGCAATGGGATGAGATGCAGAGAAAAATGCAAGAGCAGTGGGATGAAGTCCGGAAGGAGATCACAGATGTCAGGAAAGAGATCACAGAAGTGAAACAATCCCTGGAAGGATTTATAAGCAGAATGGATAAGATGCAAGAGGCCATTGAAGGAATAGAAGCCAGAGAACAGGAACGTATAGAAGCTGACATAGAGAGAGATAAAAGGATCTCCAGGAATGAAACAACACTAAGAGAAATATGTGACCAATACAAAAGGAAAAACATTCGTATTATAGGGATACCAGAAGAGGAAGAAAGAGGAAAAGGGATAGAAAGTGTCTTTGAAGAAATAATTGCTGAAAACTTCCCCAAACTGGGGGAGGAAATAATCGAACAGACCATGGAATTATACAGAACCCCCAACAGAAAGGATCCAAGGAGGACAACACCAAGACACATAATAATTAAAATGGCAAGGATCAAGGACAAGGAAAGAGTTTTAAAGGCAGCTAGAGAGAAAAAGTTCACCTATAAAGGAAAACCAATCAGGCTAACATCAGACTTCTCAACAGAAACCCTACAGGCCAGAAGAGAATGGCATGATATACTTAATGCAATGAAAAAGAAGGGCCTTGAACCAAGGATACTGTATCCAGCACGACTATCATTTAAATATGATGGTGGGATCAAACAATTCCCAGACAAGCAAAAGCTGAGGGAATTTGCTTCCCACAAACCACCTCTACAGGGCATCCTACAGGGACTGCTCTAGATGGGAGCACCCCTAAAAAGAGCACAGAACAAAACACACAACATATGAAGAATGGAGGAGGAGGAATAAGAAGGGAGAGAAGAAAAGACTCTCCAGACAGTGTATATAACAGCTCAATAAGTGAGCTAAGTTAGGCAGTAAGATACTAAAGAAGCTAACCTTGAACCTTTGGTAACCACGAATCTAAAGCCTGCAATGGCAATAAGTACATATCTTTCAATAGTCACCCTAAATGTAAATGGACTTAATGCACCAATCAAAAGACATAGAGTAATAGAATGGATAAAAAAGCAAGACCCATCTATATGCTGCTTACAAGAAACTCACCTTAAACCCAAAGATAAGCATAGACTAAAAGTCAAGGGATGGAAAAACATATTTCAGGCAAACAACAGTGAGAAGAAAGCAGGGGTTGCAGTACTAATATCAGACAAAATAGACTTCAAAACAAAGAAAGTAACAAGAGATAAAGAAGGCCACTACATAATGATAAAGGGCTTAGTCCAACAAGAGGATATAACCATTCTAAATATATATGCACCCAACACAGGAGCACCAGCATATGTGAAGCAAATACTAACAGAACTAAAGAGGGAAATAGACTGCAATGCATTCATTGTAGGAGACTTCAACACACCACTCACCCCAAAGGATAGATCCACCGGGCAGAAAATAAGTAAAGACACACAGGCACTGAACAACACACTAGAACAGATGGACCTAATAGACATCTATAGAACTTTACATCCAAAAGCAACAGGATATACATTCTTCTCAAGTGCACATGGAACATTCTCCAGAATAGACCACATACTAGCTCACAAAAAGAGCCTCAGTAAATTCCACAATATTGAAATTCTACCAACCAATTTTTCAGACCACAAAGGTATGAAAGTAGAAATAAATTCTACAAAGAAAACAAAAAGGCTCACAAACACATGGAGGCTTAACAACATGCTACTAAATAATCAATGGATCAATGAACAAATCAAAATAGAGATCAAGGAATATATAGAAACAAATGACAACAACAACACTAAGCCCCAACTTCTGTGGGATGCAGCGAAAGCAGTCTTAAGAGGAAAGTATATAGCAATCCAGGCACACTTGAAGAAGGAAGAACAATCCCAAATGAATAGTCTAACATCACAACTATTAAAACTGGAAAAAGAAGAACAAATGAGGCCTAAAGTCAGCAGAAGGAGGGACATAATAAAGATCAGAGAAGAAATAAACAAAATTGAGAAGAATAAAACAATAGCAAAAATCAACGAAACCAAGAGCTGGTTCTTTGAGAAAATAAACAAAATAGATAAGCCTCTAGCCCAACTTATTAAGAGAAAAAGAGAGTCAACACAAATCAACATAATCAGAAATGAGAATGGAAAAATCACGACAGACTCCACAGAAATACAAAGAATTATTAAAGACTACTATGAAAACCTATATGCCAACAAGCTGGAAAACCTAGAAGAAATGGACAACTTCCTAGAAAAATACAACCTCCCAAGACTGACCAAGGAAGAAACACAAAAGTTAAACAAACCAATTACAAGCAAAGAAATTGAAACAGTAATCACAAAACTACCCAAGAACAAAACCCCGGGGCCGGACGGATTTACCTCGGAATTTTATCAGACACACAGAGAAGACATAATACCCATTCTCCTTAAAGTGTTCCACAAAATAGAAGAAGAGGGAATACTCCCAAACTCATTCTATGAGGCCAACATCACCCTAATACCAAAACCAGGCAAAGACCCCACCAAAAAAGAAAATTACAGACCAATATCCCTGATGAATGTAGATGCAAAAATACTCAATAAAATATTAGCAAACAGAATTCAACAGTATATCAAAAGGATCATACACCATGACCAAGTGGGGTTCATCCCAGGGATGCAAGGATGGTACAACATTCGAAAATCCATCAACATCATCCACCACATCAACAAAAAGAAAGACAAAAACCACATGATCATCTCCATAGATGCTGAAAAAGCATTTGACAAAATTCAACATCCATTCATGATAAAAACTCTCAGCAAAATGGGAATAGAGGGCAAGTACCTCAACATAATAAAGGCCATATATGATAAACCCACAGCCAGCATTATACTGAACAGCGAGAAGCTGAAAGCATTTCCACTGAGATCGGGAAGCAGACAGGGATGCCCACTCTCCCCACTGTTATTTAACATAGTACTGGAGGTCCTAGCCACGGCAATCAGACAAAACAAAGAAATACAAGGAATCCAGATTGGTAAAGAAGAAGTTAAACTGTCACTATTTGCAGATGATATGATACTGTACATAAAAAACCCTAAAGATTCCACTCCAAAACTACTAGAACTGATATCGGAATACAGCAAAGTTGCAGGATACAAAATCAACACACAGAAATCTGTAGCTTTCCTATACACTAACAACGAATCAATAGAAAGAGAAATCAGGAAAACAATTCCATTCACCATTGCATCAAAAAGAATAAAATACCTAGGAATAAACCTAACCAAGGAAGTGAAAGACTTATACTCTGAAAACTACAAGTCACTCTTAAGAGAAATTAAAGGGGACAAAGCAATATACAAATTTGATGCAATCCCTCTCAAATTACCAGCAACATTCTTCAATGAATTGGAACAAATAATTCAAAAATTCATATGGAAACACCAAAGACCCCGAATAGCCAAAGCAATCCTAAAAAAGAAGAATAAAGTAGGGGGGATCTCACTCCCCAACTTCAAGCTCTACTACAAAGCCATAGTAATCAAGACAATTTGGTACTGGCACAAGAACAGAGCCACAGACCAGTGGAACAGATTAGAGACCCCAGAAATTAACCCAAACATATATGGTCAATTAATATTTGATAAAGGAGCCATGGACATACAATGGCAAAATGACAGTCTCTTCAACAGATGGTGCTGGCAAAACTGGACAGCTACATGTAGGAGAATGAAACTGGACCATTGTCTAACCCCATATACAAAGGTAAACTCAAAATGGATCAAAGACCTGAATGTAAGTCACGAAACCATTAAACTCTTGGAAAAAAACATAGGCAAAAACCTCTTAGATATAAACATGAGTGATCTCTTCTTGAACATATCTCCCCAGGCAAGGAAAACAACAGCAAAAATGAGCAAGTGGGACTACATTAAGCTGAAAAGCTTCTGTACAGCGAAAGACACCATCAATAGAACAAAAAGGAACCCTACAGTATGGGAGAATATATTTGAAAATGACAGATCTGATAAAGGCTTGACGTCAGAATATATAAAGAGCTCACACGCCTCAACAAACAAAAAACAAATAACCCAATTAAAAAATGGGCAGAGGAACTGAACAGACAGTTCTCCAAAAAAGAAATACAGATGGCCAAGAGACACATGAAAAGATGCTCCACATCGCTAATTATCAGAGAAATGCAAATTAAAACTACAATGAGGTATCACCTCACACCAGTAAGGATGGCTGCCATCCAAAAGACAAACAACAACAAATGTTGGCGAGGCTGTGGAGAAAGGGGAACCCTCCTACACTGCTGGTGGGAATGTAAATTAGTTCAACCATTGTGGAAAGCAGTATGGAGGTGCATCAAAATTCTCAAAACAGACCTACCATTTGACCCAGGAATTCCACTCCTAGGAATTTACCCTAAGAACGCAGCAATCAAGTTTGAGAAAGACAGATGCACTCCTATGTTTATCGCAGCACTATTTACAATAGCCAAGAATTGGAAGCAACCTAAATGTCCATCTGTAGATGAATGGATAAAGAAGATGTGGTACATATACACAATGGAATACTACTCAGCCATAAGAAGTGGAAAAATCCAACCATTTGCAGCAACATGGATGGAGCTGGAGAGTATTATGCTCAGTGAAATAAGCCAAGCGGAGAAAGAGAAATACCAAATGATTTCACTCATCTGAGGAGTATAGGAACAAAGGAAAAACTGAAGGAACAAAACAGCAGCAGAATTACAGAACCCAAAAATGGACTAACAGGTACCAAAGGGAAAGGAACTGGGGAGGATGGGTGGGCAGGGAGGGATAAGGGGGGGGAAGAAGAAGGGGGGTATTAAGATTAGCATGCATGGGGGGGAGGGAGAAAGGGGAGGGTGGGCTGCACAACACAGAGAGGACAAGTAGTGACTCTACCACATTTTGCTAAGCTGATGGACAGTAACCGTAATGTGGTTGTTAGGGGGGACCTGATATAGGGGAGAGCATAGTAAACATATTATTCTTCAGGTAAGTGTAGATTAAAAATTTAAAAAAAAAAAAAGAAAGAAAGAAAGAAAAGGGGGATTATTCCTTAACAGGATAAAACTATTGGTAAATCAAAGATCAACGCATGCTTTAAATATCCTTAATGTTGATCACTTAAAGGGTGTCAGATGATCAGCTATGGAGGTACTCTTTTCTGATAATATTCCTTTCTCTTAATTAAAAAAAAAAAAAAAAAAGCAGTTACTGTGTGCTGACCTCCAATGAGTTCTGCACAGTTGTATAGAGGGCATGTCAAAGTGTGGGCAAAGGGTCTGTTTGTTTCTACGCAGAAGATCAAGGCCTAGCTTGGATACCCAGAAAATGAACTAAGATACGATATGAGGAGGAGCTTCCGGCATCAGCACTCTCTGGAGGACTCGTGCCGGGGGATGATCATCAAAAAGCCTCCACAGGGATCCGGACGATGCTGCGGTTGTGGCTGCATCCAGCCCACCGTCTCCTGGACTTGCCATAAGAATGAGGAGGGAGATGTCTAGGCTGGCATGTGCATACAGTGAGACAACGAATTTGACTGGATCTGTACTGTTGGAACTCAACCAGGAGTTGGGAGGGGTGCAAGTTGTAGCACCCCAAAATCTCATGACTATAGACTATCTATGGTTAAAAGAACATATGGGATGTGAACAGATCCCAGAAATGGGCTGCTTTAATTTGTCTGATGGTTCAAGTACAGTTGGACAATATCCATCATATCATAGATAAATTTTCACAAATGCCTAGGGTGCCTAAATGGTTTTCTTGGCTTCACTGGAGATGGCTGGTAATTATAGATTTGCTTTGTTTATGTCACCGTATTCCTATTATGTTAATATGTGTGTGCAAATTAGTTAGTAGTTTAAAACCTATACATACTTAAGGTACTATACAAGAAGATATGTCAAAGAAATAATCAATCCTCCCAAGTTTCCTTCATATGCTACATCTATAGCTTTTCTTCTTCCTTCCTAATTACAAACTTTAAATAGAATTCGTGCCTCATATCGAATTTACCGAGTATCATAATTCCTCCAGGTGGTAAAGATACCTCGAGACAAGTGCTGGGCATAGAAGCCACAGGGCATAAATCTGCAAAGAAGTAAAAAGCTAACCTTTGCAAACAATATGGCTTCTCTCTCACTTACCAACTTTACATTTCCCTGTATGGCCCCGGAAGATGACTGGTTAGCCAGAGACGGGTAAGATTCCTCAAGGGAGGAACAACCTAAGACAGGCACAGTCGCAGGGGGGCCATCAGGTGAGAATTTGGGGATCAACAGAGGTGAGGCTCAGAACCTCACCCCCCCTGCTTTGAGAGAAATCTTCTGCATCCGTGGATGTCTTGCTGCCCTTGTCTAGCCTGGATTAATACTTAATCCATAGGCACACACCTGATCATCTGATCATCTATATTTGCCTTCTTACAGCACTAAACTATGTTTTCTACCTTTATCTTGCATCTACCTACCACTTCAGCATTTTATTAAAAATAAAAATAATAATAATAATAGGAGAAATGTGGGATCAACATATAAATCAAGTACAAAAATCAAATGAATATTCATATTTGACCTGATGGTTTATAGGTCATATTGCATGATCAAAACCGAAAGTTTCTGTGATGACTGCCCTTGTACTGTTCACCATGTAAGAATTTATTCACTCTGTAAGAATTCGTTCACCATGTAAGAACTTGTTCGTTATGCTTCAGAAGATTGGAGACTGACGAGAATTAGGCTTGAGATGGATTAATGATTGTACATTGAGCATTGACCCCCCTATACTGAATTTTATTGTTGTTAACAACCATTTGATCAATAAATATGAGAGATGCCCTCTCAAAAAAAAAAAAAAAAAAAAAAAAAAAGTGAATAAGAAGTATTTATACTTGCAGGGTGGATGGAAGGTGATCCCAAGTAGGAGTAGCACGTTTTAGGGCCAGTGCTGAGAACAGATGGCTCTTTGCCACGCCACAAAGCCCCCAGCACGGCTGACACATGAGGCTCAGTGAGACTGCAGAGGGAATGTGTGGGCAAAAGGTTGGTGGCTCATCAAAAGAGCCCACCTGGGTGAGAGTCACTGCAGTGGTAAAGCTGAACTCTCACACTAAGGAGAGCTCAGTTTCTCAAAGACACTGCTCCTCAGTTAACCAAACTCACAAAACTGCTAAGTCAACACCAAGTCAATTGACCAGTTTATAACAGAAAATAACTTTCATGCAGGCCTCTATACCTATATAAGTATGAGCATCAAAATCTTTTCTTACAGGTAGACCTGTAAAGGCAGCCAGTCAAATTTAGAAGCTGGTTTGGGAAAAGCAGAATCAAAGATAAGAGATTTTGAATTGATTCACATATTCGGGGCATTAGGATAATATGACTTGATCCATCATTTTCATAGGTAATCTTGCCAATGGCGAAAAAAGTCACATTTCATAGGTTAACGCTTTTTTGCCCCTTGTGAGAGTGTTTGGAGGGATTTCAATAACCTTGACTATTTTACTCTCCATTTTTGAGTGCCAGGCACTGCAATATGTCTTCTTCACACTATTTTACCCTATAAGATAATGCAGCCATTATATGGCTGAAGTAAGATTTAATCTGTTTTCAGATCTATGTAACATCTATGCTTCAATGATCAACAAATTTTCCTTCTTATTGGCATATCTTTTATTTAAATAAGCAGCACAGCTGGTAGAATTTGACTTGAGCTTAAGACCTGATTTTGTCACTATTAACTGTTGGTCCTTGTATAAAGGATTTTAGTTCCTTGAACCCTTAATTGCTCTCCAGCAAAGGAGAGAGAGGTATAAATATGTTTATTTACATAAATATGCACACTTGCATGTGTTCATGTTTAGCACATAGTAGAGTACAATTTTCAATAAAAAGTATCTATCATTGTTGCAACAATAAATTCAATTACAAATATTCATTTGCATTTTTTTAACTCATTCAGCCTTTTAAAAGTTATTTTGCATACATTTTCCTTGATCGACCTACTCCTGCTTTCTCAGTTTATTTTTCAAAGGCAATGTCACTTCCTTCTTTCTAAGCCTTTCAGGAAAGCTTCATTGAAACCTTGATGTGGTGACATGCTCCTAATAGTTAGAGGACTGATCTCTGTAAGATCCAATACATCTACTTGTTTAGAAAGCCCAGATGATGACATTTTTCTCTCCAGTGAAAAACTGAGTGTTGTCTCCTACTGACTCTACCTAGGATGAGGATAAACAGAACTTCTAATTGTTTTAGTACCTTTTATTTTGGAAGTGTCTTTGAATTCCTTATAAATATGGGCACAACAATTTTCATAATCCCAAATCCCCAAATGGTGTCTATATAGTAAAACCTACAAAATAAGCTAATCATTCTTCTGATATTTACAAATGACTCCCACTATCACCATAATGTGGGTGAGGAGAGGAGCAATTTCCAGAAATGGGACTCAGTTCGGCAAACAAAAGAGGACAAGAAAATCTGGAAGCCAGCCTCAGTTCTATCAGTCAGTCTAGTCACGTGCAAGGCAGTTCTTCCTGGTTATATGGATATAACCAGGCGAAGTACAATATGCTTATCAGTAACATCATATCTTTGTTAGAGTAAGAGAAACCATGGTATCTCCCTAACTTTAAATATAAAGCATTTAGGTCCTCTCTAGATGAATTATGTATTTATTAAAAGGAAGTAACTTTTATTCTCAAGTTTATCTATAACACCAAATTTATGGTACCTACCTTAATTAAAAGAGCACAGTGTAAGGTGGAAAACCTGAGCTGGAACTGCTATGCCATTCTATATGACTTGAAAGGTATTTTTTAAAGTATGTCCATACTACCTTTTGATATTTTTTGACTAATTTTCCCAAGTTATTATATGTATTCACATTTTAGTTATATGAAAATGAGTCCTGAGATTTGGGGAAGAATTCCTAAGAAAAGCATTAAATTGAGGTCTGTGGATGAAACAAGCAGAGAGGGAATTCACCTGTCAGAAAAGTCCTCAAAGAATAACTCTGCCTTTTGTCACATACCTAACAAGAAGGACTTGTATTTAAGTTTATTTGTTCCTCTTACACTAAAATTAATTCCTTTTAGGAATGTTTGCCCCTGAAGAAGAAAATGTTTCCTTGTGTTTCTTTTGTGACTGAGTAAAAATATTTTAAGAAGAACATAATTTACTATGACTTGCCTGGGACATGTGCAGTGCTAAATATGTAACAGCTAGAAGGGAAGACTGAAAGATTGTGCTGAAATCAAGGTTAAAATGGACCTCATCATTATGTCATCACATGGCATTAAATACAATTTTTATCTTCATTATAAATCTATGTTCCTATGAATATATGTCAATTCTTTCCCCCATTTCTTTGCTCTCTATGCTTCACTTGAGATAAGCTTGAGTTTTATCCCTATTCTGCATTTGTCTTGAAAATTTTATCTGAAAAATGTTTATGAAAACATTCAGATAGGCAAAGGCAATTCTTCACAAAAACATCCTTTCCCAAAATTTTCCTCCGTTTTAATAAGCTGCATATTATTTCTTATTTAATGCATAAAGCTATATTAGAAACCATGAAATCTTTTTAAAAGTAGGACCGTAGCGATTGTTTTGTTCAATGACCACATCTCTTTGTTTTATACTTGCTGAGAAGCCAGAGGTCCTAGGCACTTGAGCTGCCCAAGGCCACCCAGCTAGTCATCAAGTTGAATTAACATTATTAACTAGAGTTTATAAACAAGGACTCTGCCTCCAATTAATTTGTTGCACTGTTTAGGTTCTGTTCCTCTCCCTGAGCAAGCTCTGTGGTGTAAGACCTTCATAAGGGTTATGGACTTAATTAGTTGCAATTCTTTATCTGTGATTTAATGGTTATATGGGCACCAAGTCCACTAAGAGTCCATCTATCCTTTAGGTTGTGAGCGCTTTCACCCTGGAAGGGGCTGCCTCCCACACTCCTCCGGTCACTGACTATTCAGGTTCCCAAAGGCATCGTACATACAAGTTTCTCACGGCGGCAGTGAGTGCTGTGCTCTCTGGACAGCTGTGGACATGGGAGCCACTTGAGGGCAGGGACTCTTTCACTCAACTTTGTGTTGGACCTGTACATTCTCTCAGCCCGTCTGGAAGTAGATGAATGATGTTAAACAGGACAGAATCCATAGATAAAATTGGCACTAAGGACTGTTACCCTTATGCAGAAGAATTGAATGTTTGCTATGGAAGAGACCTTGCAGGCCAATGCTCCATTCTACAGCAGAGAAGACTAATGACCCCCAATCAAGATTCAGCCCCAGATCACAGGAGAGCTAGGACTTGAAACAAGGGTCTGCAGTGCTCGTCATGTAACCAAAGCATTTGCTTAAGCCCTGACCTTGCCCAGTCTGTTTGGGAGCCATTGGTTGCAGATGCGTGCCATCGGATAATCTCCCTTTCTTAGATTCATGTCTTCCTTGTTCTTTTTCACAGAAGAGCATGTGCCTCTCTAGCAAGTGCTGCATTTTTGGATGTTTCGGCAGCTGCTATGGTTTTATTTTAATATTGGCTTTGCTGAATCATTAAAGCCATTATTTGATTCACCTGCTTGCTTTGCCTGAGGTTGACACAAAGAGAAGTTCTATTTCTTTTACTCTAGATCTTCCTGAACTTTGCCCAGTCTTCCAATCTACTTTATTCCAAGTAAAATCAGTACAATAAAAGTCCCAACTATGATTTAAAAAAGCACTTCCAACCAATTATCTGTATTAAGCCACTATCTGCACTCCATACATATGCACATCCTGAAACTATTTCAGTATTTCAAAAAAGCAAAATCTCACATATGAAGAGGCAAAAAACAATTTTGCATTTGCTCCAACTAGACACACGTCACAGTTCTTACAGGATTATTACTTTCCCTCAGAGAAATTCCTTTAATTCTTAGGTATCATAAATAACAGCAACCACTTTTAACAAGAATCTCTAATAATACCCTCTACAAATGATTCCAAAATGCTGAAAGCTATTATAGTTGTCAATACAAAGCAAATGTGGAAAAATGAGGCTCCTTCATTTTTTACTTACAAAGAAAATTGCTAAACAGTCTTCAACTATACAAACTGCATCCCTCTTCTAAGCAAGCTCCAGTATATTTGGGATTTCCTTTCCTTTTTTTAAATAATTCTCTAAGTTCTTAGTTTATTCTCAAGCTTTTTTCAAAAAAAAGCAAATGTATTGCATAAGCTAGGATTATGCAGCTATGTTGCAGTAGCAAACCCAAGAATTTCAGTAGCTTAGCCTAACAGAAGCTTTTTATTGCTCAAGCTCTGGTCATCATGGGTGCCAGGCACTAGCTGAGGGGTCCGTCCATGCAGTGGCTCAGCAATCCAGGAGGCTTTGATCTCCAAGCATCTCCATTGTAACAAACCTTTTCATCATTGCCATGGCAGAAGAAGAGGTGGCTGGAGGGTCATGTACCAGCACTTGAATGCTTCAGGCCAAGATGACCCATGACACTTCCACTCACAATCCACAGATCCAGTTTGTCATATGTCTCTGTCTAGCAGCAAGGGGACTGAGAAGTAATTCTTTCATCCTGGAAGGAGAAGAGAACTGAATGTAGATACACAATAAATCTTGATTACCAAATAAAATAGTGATTGAAAATGACTAAGTGGAAAATACAAATCCATAGATTGTAGCATTTTTTCTAGGCTTACTTTGTGTTCTAAAACATACACAACCAATAATGCCTGCCAAAAACTTCTGACATGCCTTCAGTTTGCATATAATCCTTCTTCTGTAAATGGGGGATTGCTGTTATAAATGTCTAAGAAGAGAATGGTGGAGATTGGGTAATATAATGACCAGTTAATATGTGTACAAATGCAAATGCCAAAAAGTGTTAAAGAGCTGTAATTGGCATTCTGATTTCAATGGCAAATAATTGAATCTCTTTTACATCATAGTTTTAAATATATTTGATATGCTATTCATTTAATATTCTAAGTCTTAGGAATTTATCATTAAGTTGGCCATTCTCTTGGATGATCTCTGTCAGCACATCTTTATTAAGTCTGAAAAATACACTTAATAGTTTAGAATTCAAGGGTAGGTCCATTATCTAATAGTATTTTTCAAGTCAACAAACAAAGCTGCTGAATTTTGCTACCACAGTGAATCACTGTGCAGAGTTGGTGAGAGATAAAAATGTATGTTTTTAATATAGCCCTTATCTGAGACTTATCAATTGTATAGTTTGGGGTGCACTGTGCTCATGATGATTGCATTGGCATTATCTTGGGAAAATACGACCATAAGTCAAAACTGTCTCTGACTTCCTCTCTGGAGTGCCTGTTTAGATTTGTTTAGATGAGAGATTGAAAGCAAGGCTGGAGATTTAAAGAAACTTTCTGACAATTATATAAAATCAGGTTTTGTGGCTATTCATTTTTAATACGCATTTCAAATATAAACAAATGCCAGAGAAAAAGTTCTATTTTTTTAATTAGTGTAATAGTCTACCTCTTTGCTATAAACTTGGAAATGCTATTAAATTAATACAATAAACCAATGCAAATAACATCCTTATAAGATAAAAATTACTAAATGTAAAAAATCTAAATAGTGCTTGTAAGGGTTTAATGTCATTTTATTGGAGTTTTTTGCCTAATAACTGGGGGAAAAATCCTAGATTTAGTTTAATTGGCTAGAAAATGTTTACAGTAAAAAGTGTTGAATAAACTTGCTCCACACGTTTTTTTAAATTAAAAAAACACTTTGAAAAATCTTATTCCCTAAGCCACTTTTTTTTTTTTTTGGTTTGCTGTTTATGTGAGATAAGTTTCTTTATAAAGAACACAAGCCTGTAATGCATTAATTATAAAAGGAAATTTTGCTTCAAATCTATTTCTTTTTGTAATTCTACTATAATATTGAAAAACATATAGAATATAGGCAAATCACAATCATTTTCTCTAATGTTCACAGGATGTTTTATACTTCTGTACATGGTATGTGCATATCCTGACCATTATTCAAAAGTGCTACCTCTTCATCTCAAGGCCAGTAATGAGAAAGAAATACAAGTCTTAAAATTATGATTTTTAAGCATTAAATTGAAAAACATTATAAAGAATGATAATAATCAGACTGAGCCTCAAAGGATGGCATTACCTTGACAGCACTTGGGACCTCGTCCATGTGTTTGCCAGTCTGCAAATGTAAGCTTATAAACAGGACCACCAGACCTTGAAAGCTCATCGACAGTGCAAGAGGCTGATACTTGAATCAGAATATTTGTTCATTTACAGTTACATTGGGAGATCTAGTGGACCTTTCTAGAGAGAGATCTTGATATTCAAAAACTAGGGCTGTCCCTAGTTATATTTATATAGGAAAGCAACCTGTACGACATGAAATAACCACAAGAAGTATTAAATGTAAATGCTATAGAAACTCGAAGTTGGGCAGTGGTTTATATATAGTATGTTATTAGAGCAAATTATTTGAAGGAGGTGTGTCAACTTTATTTTGTTTTTTTAACAATCTGAAATATAGAAAGCATTCACGCCTTTGTTGAAAAAAAAAGCAAATACAGATAAGTAAACAAAGAAGTCACATGTAGTTTTTTCATGTATAGATAACCACAATTGCTATTTTGATAATAAATCATTACACATACACACACACACACAGAGCATATTATGTACATATATATTCATACATTTCCTCTCTCTTGTTTAAAAAATGGAATTATATGTATTTACTTGTAAGCTGCTTTGTACTTTATTATATTGTCCACAGAAATAATATACACCTATGCTGTGTTGGTCTCAGCCTACGGATAGTGATGCTGTTAACTAGAAATGCCTGAGACGCTTGCCTAGGCTCATACTACTTGTGGCAGGCCCCCACAGACATTTCCCCAACCAGAGCTAATGTTCTGGCTGGACTGGCCCTGGTGAATTTTAATGATAGCATCTCAGCCACAACCATCAAGTAACTTGGAAAAATATGAAGATGCATTACTCACAAGTCTTGGAGGGTACACACAGCATGCTGAAGGGCCACACAGAGAGGCTGCAGATGGAGAGAGAAGGAGGGAGAGCAGACCTGAGATTCTGACTTCATTAGGGCCCAGAGTGGTGTGTTTAGGCTTTCACAGGTTCCCTCTTTAATGGCTAATGTAAAACATGGAAGTGGAAATTAGGATTAGGAAGGGTCACTCAAGCAATCAGTCATGTAGTTACCAAGGACTGTCTAAGAGGACAAATTCATGGGTCGGGGTGGCCTAGTCTCTTACTCAGTTTTTTACTAGTAGGTGTATCATATAGCTGACAAGATAATTTATTCCACATGGGTGGTTTTTATTTTTTGGTTTGTTTGTTTTTTGTTGTTGCTACTACTTTTACATATCTATGGAAATATAATTGACACAGTATATTAGTTTCAGGTATATAACATAGTGATTTGACATTTCTATACTTCGTGAGATGTTCACCACTATAAGTGTGGTTACCTTCTGTCATCACACAAATTTATCACGATATTATTTACTATATTCCCTATGCTGTACTTTCTTCCCCAAAATTTATTTAGTTTATACCTGTATGTTTGTACATCTTTATTTTCTTCACCTATTTCACCCATCCTTCCAGCCCTCTGCCCTATGGTGATCACCAGTTGTTCTCTGTATTTATGTGTCTGCTGCTGGGTTTCTGTTTTGTGCTGCTTTTTTGTTTATTTGCTCATTTGTTGTGTTTTGTTTAGATTCCCCATTTAAGTGAAATCACATGGTATTTGTCTTTTTTTTTCTGACTTATTTCCTTAGCATAATATCCTCAAGGTCTATCCATGTTTTTGAAAGTGGTAATATCCCATTCTATTTTATGGCTGAGCAATATTACATTGTATATATATATACCACATCTTCTTTATCCATTTATCTATAGATGGACACTTCTATTCCTTCCATATCTTGGCTATTGTAAATAATATTTCAGTGAATGTAAGGGTGCATGTATCTTTTCAAATTAGTGTTTTTGTTTTCTTTAGGTAAATACCCAGTAGCAAAATTGCTGGGTCATATGTTATTTCTAGTTTTACTTTTTGAGGAGCCTCCATACTGATTTCCATAGTGGCTGTACCAATTTAGATTCCCACCAACATTGTAGGAGGGCTCCCTTTACTCCATATCCTCGCCAACACTTGTTATTTCTTATCTTTTTAATACTAGCCATTCTGACTGGTATGAGGTAATATCTCATGGATTTGATTTGAATTTCCCTGGGGATTTAGTGATATTGGGCATCTTTTCATGTGTCTGCTGGCCACCTGTAGATTTTCTTTGAAAAAAATGTCTATTCAAGTCCTCTGCCGATTTTTAATCAGATTCTTTTGACCATACATGAATTCTTTATATATTTTGGATATTAACTCCTTATTGGACATATCATTTATGAATATATTCTTCTATTCAATAATGAATGTTTCAGTAATCAAAGGCTTAATATCAGGTATTTACATTACAATCTATACTGAAAATGTTTGGACTGAGTACAATCCATTATGTGGATGAACTACAATTTACTTAAAAGTGTTCTATAACTGATTATTAACAATGGTTACTTTGTTTTTACAGTTGTTAACAAATCTTCAATAAACAAATTAATACATAAATATTTTCCTTACCATACAATTATTTCTATAAGATAAATTTCTCGAAGTAGACAATTGTCTCAAAAAGTCAGTTTATATTTAAAATTCTTAAAATACTGACAAAGAATTCTCTGAAAAAGCTGTGAAAATGATACTCCTACCATTGTGTTAGAATTTGTTTTATCACACTTTCTCGCACATTATTAGCACTATTATAATTTTTAATTTAAAAGGTGAAAATGATTTATATCATTTTAATCTATATGTCATTTAGTTCTAGTAAGTTGGATATTATTTTTCATTTTAAGTAGCCCATTTCTATCTTGCTCTAGTAAATTATAACCCATAACATACAGTAGATACTTCATAAACATGAGTTTGCTTCCTTTTCTTCAATTTTTACAAAGAAATAATATAAAGATGAATTCAATACAATAGCAAAATTCCAGTGGTATTTTTTGGGGAACCTTTAAAAAGTGATCCTGAAATTTTAATATGACAAAAAAATTCAAAATACATAGACCAATTTTAATGATAGCAGATGCATCACATCCCTGAGAAAGAATATTTATTTACTAGATGACATTTGGGAAATTTTAAGTAAGATCCAATTCACATTAAATACAGTAATAAACTCTAGATGGATTAAAGTCCTGATTGTGAAACATAAAGCTATGAAGTTAACAAGGAAAATTTAGGACAATATTCTTGTGACCTTAGTAGGGAATCCACACCTTAAACAAGACCTAAAAAGTACAGTAATAACAATAAAGTTGATAAATTTTTTCCTTTATTGAAATTCAGAAGTTCTCTTCACCAAAGGACACCACAAAGATATTAAATAGGTGCAATCAATAAAAGTATTTGCAACACATAAACTTGCCTAAAATTTGAATGTCTAGAATATATAAAGAAATCTTTTACTTTAATAAGAGTTAGACAAAAGACCAATAGACTAACAAACAAAGTCAATGTCTGGGAAATCCACAAAAAGAGATTCAGAAATGGCTACAATGTACATTAAGAGATTTTCAGTTGCATTAGTCACCAGGGAAATACAAATTACAGCAAAGAAGTACCACTTACATCCTCTAAAATAGTAAATTTAGCAAATCTGGTAGCATCAAATACCAATAAAGATAGAGAGTCACAGGAACCTTCATGTAGCACTGGTAGGAATGTGAAGTTATTCTAGCCACTTTATAAATAAATCACATAGTATGTAAGTAAAATAAACATGTACAATTTATAATTCAGGAATTATGCTTCAGGTTGTATCAGAAACTTTATATCTCAGATTCATAAGACAGCATGTTCAAGGTTGCGCTTTCTGGTATTTGTTCTGGTGGTAAGTAATTGCAAGAATCACTAAGAGACTGGATAATGGTATACACCTCAGTATTGAGAAAACTGAACTAGATTTGCATATGGCAATACAGGTATACCTTTAAAACAAAATGCCACTTGCATAATTATTTAAGTAAACTAATTAGGTATATGTAGATAAAATAATATTTTCACTTGCATTTAAGACTAAATTATTTTGTTTGTTGGTATATGGAAATGTATCAATATGTTAAAATGAATTCCTATGGTCAGGGCAGACATTAAAGTTGAAGGAGAAATGAGCCACAGAATAAAATAAAGATTTGGAAAGAATGATGATAATGTGAGATGAAATGTGGAGCGTAATAAATGGAACTCAGAGCACCTACATTACAATAAAAGTTAAGAAAGTTGATATAGAAGATAAAGAAAAATAAAAACAAAACAACTTTAAGTCACTTGAATCTCAGATACTTTCCATTTCCACAATTAAAAAAAGTTAAAACACAGACTATTCCATCTGGTCCAGAAAGCTGTCCACTCCGAGTCATTAATCTACCATGTCTTAGTTTTCATATTAACCATGATTTTTTTCCAGTTAAAACTCACAGAAGCAAAACTAAGATAAATTAGGATATGTATGTTACTATTTTCTGTGTAAAACTAATTTTAAGTTATCAAGATGTGTTACCAAACTCAGTTCTGCCTTTCTCTTTCTTTTTCTCTCATTTCTTCATCTCCCTTCTTGTGCTAGGGCCTATCACACATTTGGGAACAATCTGGCCTAGATGAGGCTGTCAGAAGAATAAAGCAGCCCCTGTATAATGGACTCAACCTTGTGTTTAGGGAGTACATTGAGGGGTACACTGCTTTACAAAAACTACATAAAGTTGGGGATAAGCATGGTTTCTTGGCCAGAAAAAAATATCACACAGGGAGCTGCAGTAAACAGCATTAGTCACATAGAGATAAGTATTGATGGCAGGGCACAAATAGCATTTGCTACAAGATACTCCTTGAAAGACTCATTGATACTAAACATTATTTCCACTCTGCCCTGTAACAGATTTTTCAAAGCACTGGCCAGTCATATGTGCTAAATATAAAGAAAAAACAAAAGCCTTAAAATAGCAGAGCTATTCAATACCCTGGCCCAGAACTTATTTCTTATTAGGTTGCTTGTAATCAAGTTTGGCAGTGGCCACAGAAACACCAAGATAGGCTCCTATGAATTCTTGAGATACAGTCACATTGTTTTTCATGTGCCTCATGATAATCAGGTGTACTAGGGTTCTCCAGAAAAGCAGAACCAGTAGGATATTTGTAGTCAGCAAGCTGGAAATGCAGGGGCACCAATGGTACTAGGTCCAGTCCTAGTACAAGTCTGAAGGCCTGAGAAGCAGGAGAGCAGATGGTGGAAGTTCCAGGCCAAATGCTAGCAGGCTCAAGACTTTGGAAGGGTCAGTGCTTTAGTTAATGTCCAAAGACAGGAAAAGACCAGCTTAAGGAGTCAAGCAGGGGGAGTTCCCTCTTATTCATGGAAAGGTCAGCCTTTTTGTTATATCACATCTTCAACTGATGAGATGAGGCTCACCCACTTCAGACACAGCATTCTGCTTAACTCATTCTACTCATTCAGTGAATCTCATGCAAAAATGTCCACACAGACAAACACAGAATAAATTTTGACCAAATATCTGTACAAACTGTGGCCCAGTCAAGTTGACACATAAAATTAACCATCACACAGAGTTAATTAACCCCACCAGCATATTAGCTGATTTCCTTGTATATTACCTTGAAGACTCTAAAATAAACAGATGATAGTCATAGCTTTGGATTTAATGGAACCCTGCTTGTGTCTGTCCCTTCATATGCAAACTAGAAATTCTAGTCTAGGGGAGCCTAAAATTGTGGAGATAAGAAGCACAAATATCCATGGAAGCCACTAAGAGCGATGACGATACATTATTCTTAGTTCTTCCCTTCGGTTTCTTCACCGATGGATTCCAACTATTGGGTAGAAAGCACAATCATTTGTTCCAATTCTTCAGGGCACAATCACCAAAATTCTACTTAAATTGAGTTTTTAAGGCTATTCCACATTTTAGCAGGTTAAGAACTTCTGGGTAGTGTGGTATATGGTACAATGAGTCCATTTCTAGATTATTTAAATAATCCTTTACTATAAAGTGGCTCTGAAACATGTTATGTGAAATTTTATAACACAAATTCAGATATTCTGTGAAAACTCAGACTAAGGTACACCGATGGCCTCCATGGGCTCAACCTGTTTGACAGGTCTTTCCAATGAGCACAAATCACTGGAAAGAACTCCACCTTCCAAAGTGGAAATGGTAAAAAAAATCAGTTTACCACCAGTGGATCTCCTAGAGAATAGTACAACATCTAGAGCTCAGGGTTAGTTTATGTCATTAACACTCTGGACACTCAGCAGTGTGCTAACTGCTTCAGCTTTGGTGAGAGGAAGCATGTGGTGCTGGACCAGGCCTAACCTCCGTCGGTATCACAGAGGCTACCATAAGTGAGAATAATGATGTGGCCAAAGGCAGACACTGGCTGAACTCCACCAGAACAGTCATCCATACTCAAGCAGTTCAATGTCTTCTCTGCACTTTTGTTTTTAGTGGGACTCTATATAAGAAATAAAGATTTACACACTTTGTGTCCACTCCTGTACGTACAATCCCATTTTTCTGTCTTAGAATTCTTTGTTTTCAGTCTTCTAATCTTGTTCCTTCTAAGACCCTGAATAACCAGTGAAGCCAGTGGGTGAGTTTTTCTCTCTCTCTTGATCCAGGCCATTTGCTTCTTCCACCCTGCTGATGATCAGGTGCACTGCTCAAATCTCTGTCACCAGGAGACTTCTCACCATCCACCACTGGCTAACAGCTGCTTCCAGGATCCCAGTTCTCTGGCACATCTGGTTGGTCCTGCCTGCAGGTCTAGTGTCTTTCTTGGCCAGAATAAAATTCCTCAGGTATAGAATCACAGATATTCTTAGTAAGCAGTCCAGGCTTACAGAGGTAATTGCCAGAAGGATATTGGCAGGGTACCAGTAGCCCCTGCTTAAGCAGGTAAAATCATCCTGCTTGTCTTTAATTTCTCTACATAAAGTTACTTACTTCCCAGCAAGCTGTATATTTGATGTGAAATACCTGTATCTCACCACCCCCCATCTCTGCTTTCGCAATCTGTTCAATCTAATGACTGTCCCACTAGATTTAATTGCCTTTCTTTAGAAATAATGAATATTGGTTTTCTGTCTTTAATGCCACTTAACATATATAATCTAGTTATAGGTATTTTTCAGTTAAAAAATAACTACCACCACAAACATGCATTCATTAACAATAAATTACACTTCTGAATACAATGAGTATTTCTTACTCATCTACGCATCTCATGTATCTAACAGATTACCTGTGCAATGTAGGTGCTCATTAAGTAAACATTTGCTAAATTATGTGGAACTGAATGATCCTACCTTTGCATTCCTTCAAGTAGCAATGAAAATTGTCAAGTTCAGAGCAGGAACTTAAAATTATATGTTGAATTGAATTACATTAATGATCCTGAGCTATGTTTTTCTTTCCTTCACAGACTTTAACTTTCAATTCTCTTTTAGATTCCATATCCACATAAAACAAGTCCAAAAGTTGTTTATTTGAAGTTTTACCAGTGCTCAATAAAAGTCAATATAAGAAATATGAAAGTGGTTGAAACACTTGTGTTACTGATCGGTTGCACACTTAGATAAACACAGTAATATGGAATGCTTAATGACAGAGCAAAAATGATTCAGAATGGAGATCCAGCCCAGCTCTATTTTGAAGTTATTACTGTTACCTTCATGACCCCAAAGTCCAATACTAATATTACGTTTTATTTATACGGACTTAAAATCATTTTTTTAAAGAATATTCAGAAATTGTACCCTGAATTTTTAAGCTCCTGCTCCCCTTACACTGACAGTCCCTCTCCACCCCCACACCAACCTTTCCATGTAGCAGAGTATTTCTTTAGGATGTCAAGTATGTCAGAGGGATTATGGGCTTCTGTAGTTACCTACTGCAGGAACCAAACACCAAAGCAAGTGTGCAACTCTCAAACCCCAGCAGCAACATGATCAGGATTCTTCTTAATGATTAGATCCAAAGATGAGTACCTACCGTACTGATTCTGATAATGTTAACTGCTAGTTGGATGTTGAAAACATTCTAAGAACATTAAGTTTTACATGCAAAATCGACAAGTAATTATAAGACTCCAGTCATTTTGAGAAAATGGAATAAGTGCTACTATTCCTGAATCATACTGCCACACAATTATTTGCCTCTGACTTGATGCGCGACACCATAGCGTTTAGCCAACACCTCCCCTACCACTTGTCTTGAGTTTTATGTTTCATTTTACTTTCCTCTTTTTCTTTTCAAGGATTATTCTAATTTTATCCTTAAGTTACCACTTTCATTGTACTCATTGTTTCTTCTTTTTTTTTATTTTGGTATCATTAATGTACAATTACGTGAGCAACATTATGGTTACCAGACTCCCCCTGTTATCAAGTCCCCACCACTTACCCCATTACAGACACTGTCCATCAGCATAGTAAGTTGCTATAGAATCATTACTTGTCTTCTCTGTGTTATACTGCCTTCCCCGTGTTCCTGTCACCCACATTATGTGTGCTAATTGTAATTCCCCCTTTTTCCCCTTATCCCTCCCTTCCCACCCATCCTCTGCAGTCCCTTTCCCTTTGGTAACTGTTAGTCCATTCTTGGGTTCTGTGAGTCTGCTGCTGTTTTGTTCCTTCAGTTTTTGCTTTGTTCTTATACTCCACAGATGAGTGAAATCATCTGGTACTTGTCTTTCTCTGCCTGGCTTATTTCACTGAGCATAATACCCTCTAGCTCCATCCATGTTGTTGCAAATGGTAGGATTTGTATTCTTCTTATGGCTGAATAATATTCCATTGTGTATATGTACATCTTCTTTATCCATTCATCTACTGGTGGACACTTATATTGCTTCCATTTCTTGGCTATTGTAAATAGTGCTTAGATAAACATAGGGGTGCATATGCCTTTTTGAAACTGGGAAACTGCATTCTTAGGGTAAATTCCTAGGAGTAGAATTCCTGGGTCAAATGGCATTTCTAGTTTTAGTTTTTTGAGGAACCTCCATAATGCTTTCCACAATTGCTGAACAAGTTTACATCCCCACCAGCAGTATAGAAAGGCTCTCCTTTCTCCACATCCTCACCAGCATTTGTTGTTCCTAGTCTTTTCTATGTGGGCCATCCTAACCAGTGTGAAGTGATATCTCATTGTGGTTTTAATTTGTATTTCTCTGATGATTAGGGACATGGAGCATCTTTTCATGTGCCTGTTGGCCTTCTGAATTTATTCTTTGGAGAAGTGTCTGTTCAGATCCTCTGCTCATGGGTTATTTGCTTTTTGTTTGTTGAGGTGCATAAGCTCTTTGTATATTATGGATGTCAACCCCTTATCAGATATGTCATTTAGGAATACATTTGCCCATACTGTACTATGCCTTTTTGTTCTACTGATGGTGTCCTTTGCTGTACAGATGGCTTTTAGTTTGATATATGCCCACGTGTTCATTATTGCTTTTGTTTCCCTTGCCTGTGAAGATATGTTAATGAAGAGGTTGCTCACGTTTATGTCCAAGAGATTTTTGCCTATGCTTTTTTTCCAAGAGTTTTATGGTTTCATGACTTGCCTTCAGGTCCTTGATCCATTTTGAGTTCACTTTTGTGTATGGGGTTAAACAATGATCCAGTTTCATTCTCTTACATGTAAGTGTCCAGTTTTGCCAACACCAGCTGCTGAAGAAGCTGTCATTTCCTTATTGTATATCCATGGCTCCTTTATCATGTATTAATTGACTATATATGCTTGCATTTATATCAGGGCTCTCTAGTCTGTTCCATTGGTCTATGGGTCTGTTCTTTTGCCAGTACAAAATTGTCTTGATTGCTGTGGCTTTGTAGTAGAGCTTGAAGTCAGGGAGCATAATCCCCCCTGCTTTATTCTTCCTTCTCAGGATTGCTTTGACTATTCGGGGTCTTTAGTGGTTCTGTATAAATTTTAGAACTACTTGCTCTAGTTCATTAAAGAATGCTGTTGGTATATTGATAGGGACTACATTGAATCTGTAGATTGCTTAAGGCAGGATGGCCATTTTGACAGTATTGATTCTTCCTATCCATGAGTATGGGATGTGTTTCCATTTATTGGTATCTTCTGCAATTTCTCTCATGAGTGTCTTGTAGTTTTCAGAGTATACATCTTTACTTTCCTTGGTTAGGTTTATTCCTAAGTATTTTATTCTTTTTGATGCAATTGTGAGTTGAATTGTTTTCCTGATTTCTCTTTCTGCTAGTTAATCATTAGTGTATAGGAATACAACCTATTTCTGGGTATAATTTTGTATCCCACAACTTTGCTGACTCAGATAATAGATATAGTAGTAATTTTGGAGAGGATCCTATAGGGTTTTTCATGTACAGTATAATGTCATCTACAAATAGGGACAGTTTGACTTCTTCCTTGCCAGCCTGGGTGCCTTTTATTTCTTTGTGTTATTTGATTACCATGGCTAGGACCTCCATAACTATGTTGAATAAGAGTAGGGAGAGTGGGCATCCTTGTCTTATTTCTGATCTTAGGTGAAAAGCTTTCAGCTTCTCGCTGTTAAGTATAATGTTGACTGTGGATTTCTTATATGTGGCCTTTATTATGTTGAGGTACTTGCCCTCTGTACCCATTTAGTTGAGAGTTTTTATCATGAATGGATGTTGAATTTTGTCAAATGCTTTTTCAGCATCTATAGAGATGATCAATTGGTTTTTGTCCTTTTTGTAGTGGATGACGTTGATGGATTTTCAAATGTTGAAGGATGTATTTCAAATACATCCTTGCATCACTGGGATGAATCCCACTTGATCATGATGGATGATATTTTTGATGAATTTTTAATTTGGTTTGCTAATATTTTGTTGAGTGTTTTTGCATCTATGTTCATCAGGGATATTGTACTATAATTTTCTTTTTTTGTGGTGTCCTTGCCTGGTTTTGGTATTTGAGTGATGTTGGCCTCATAGAATGAATTTGGAAGTTCTCCCTCCTCTTCTCCTTTTTGGAAAAGTTTTAGGAGGATGGGTAATAGGTGTTCACTAAATGTTTGATAAAATTCAGCAGTGAAACCACTTGTTCCCAGAGGTTTGTTCTCAGGTAGTTTTTGGATTACCAATTCAATTTCCTTGCTGGTAATTGGTCTATTCAGATTTTCTGTTTCTTCCTGGGTCAGCCTTGGAAGGTTGTGTTTTTCCAGATAGTTTTCCATTTCTTTCAGGTTATCCAGTTTGTTACCATATAATTTTTCATAGTATTCCCTCATAATTCTTTGTATTTCTGTGGTGTCTGTAGTAACTTTTCCATTCTCATTTCTGATCCTGGTTATGTGTGTAGACTCTTTTTTTTTTTCTTGATAAGTTTGGGTAGGGATTTATCTGTTTTGTTTATTTTCTCAAAGAACCAGTTTCTGCTTTGATTCTTTCAATTGTTTTATTCTTCTCAATTTTATTTATTTCTGCTGGAATCTTTATTATGTCTCTCCTTCTACTGACTTTGGGCCTCATTTGTTCTTTTTTCTAGATTGGTTAATTGTGAGTTTAGACTGTTCATCTGGGATTGTTCTTCTTTCCTGAGGTAGGCCTGTATTCCAATATACTTCCCTCTTAGCAGAGCCTTCACTGCATCCCACAGATTGTGCAGTGTTGAATTATTATTGTCATTTGTCTCCGTACATTGATTGATCTGTTTTTATTTGATCATTGATCCATTGATTATTTAGGAGCATGTTTTTAAGCCTCCATGTGTTTGTGGGCTTTTTTGTCTTCTTTGTGTAATTTATTTCTAGTTTCATACCTTTGTGATCTGAGAAGCTGGTTGGTACAATTTTAATCTTTTTGATTTACTGAGGCTCTTTTTGTGGCCTAGTACATGATCTCTTCTTGAAAATGGTCCATGTGCACTTGAGAAGAATGTGTATCCTGTTGCTTTTGGATGGAGTGTTCTGTAGATGTCCATTAGGCCCATCTGTTCATCTGTTCTAGTGTGTTGTTCAGTGCCTCTGTGTCCTTACTTATTTTCTGTCTGGTTGATCTGTCCTTTGGAGTGAGTGGTGTGTTGAAGTCTCCTAAAATGAATGCATTGCATTCTAGTTTCCCTTTTAATTCTGTTAGTATTTGTTTCACATATGTAGGTGATCCTTTGTTGGGTGCATAGATATTTATAATAGTTATAACCTCTTGCTGGACTGATCCCTTTATCATTATGCAATGTCCTTTTTTATCTCTTGTTACTTTTTCTGTTTTGAAGTCTATTTTGTCTGATACAAGTACTTCAACTCCTGCTTTTCTCTTGCTATTAGTTGCATGAAATATCTTTTCTATCCCTTTACTTTCAGTCTGTGTATGTCTTTGGGTTTGAAGTGAGTCTCTTGTAGGCAGCATATAGACAGGCCTTGTTTTTTAATCCATTCAGTGACGCTATGTCTTTTGATTGGTGCATTCAGACCATTTATATTTAGGGTGATTATCAATAGGTATGTACTTACTGCCATTGCAGGCTTTAGATTCATGATTACCAAAGGTTCAAGGGTAATTCCCTTACTATCCAACAGTCTAATTTAACTCACTTAGTATGCTACTACAGACACAACCCAAACACAACCTAAAGGTTTTTTTTTCCTCCATTTTCTTCCTACTCAATTCTTTGTATATTAGGTATCATATTCTGTACTCTTTGTCTATCCCCTGATTGACATTTGGAGTAGTTGATTTGATTTTGCATCTGCTTAGTAATTAATTGTTCTATGTTGCTGTGGTTTTATTTTCCCTGGTGACATCTATTTAGCCTTAGGAATACTTCAATCTATAGCAGTCCCTCCAAAATGCACTGTAGAGGTGGTTTGTGAGAGGTAAATTCTCTCAGCTTTTGCTTATCTGAAAACTATTTAATACCTCCTTCAAATTTAAATGATAACCTTTCTGGGCAGAGTATTCTTGGTTGGAGGCCTGTCTGCTTCATTGCATTTAATATATCTTGCCACTGCCTTCTTGCCTGTATGGTTTTTGTTGAGAAATCTTATGATAGCCTAATGGGTTTTCCTTTCTATGTGATCTTCTCTCTCTAGCTCCTTTTAAAAGTCTGTCCTTATCCTTGATTTGCCATTTTAATTATTGTATGTCTTGATGTTGTCATCCTTGGGTCCCTTGTGTTGGGAGATCTGTGTACCTACATGGCTTGAGAGACTATCTCCTTCCCCAGATTGGGGAATTTTTCAGGAATTACCTCCTCATGACACTTTCTATCCCTTTTCTCTCTCTTCTTCTGGTACCCCTATAGCATGAATATTGTTCCATTTGCATCAGTCACACAGTTCTCTCAATTTTCCTTCATTCTTAGACATCCTTTTTTCTCTCTGTGCCTCAGCTTCTTTATATTCCTCTTCTCTAATTTATATTCCATTTACCATTTCTTCTACCACATCTAATCTGCTTTTAAATTCCTCCATTGTGTGCTGCATTTCAGATACAGAATTTCTTAATGATTGAATCTCCATCCTAAATTTGTCCCAGAGTTCTTGAATATTTTTCTGTACCTCCATGAGTATGTTTATGATTTTTATTTTGAACTCTCTTTCAGGAAGATTGGTGAGTTCAGATTCATTTGGCCCTTTTTCTGGTGTTTGTGAGATTTTGACCCAAACAAGCTTCCTTTGATGTTTCATATTTCTATGTGGCACCCTCTAGTGCCCTCAAACTTCTAGTCCTTGGAGCTTCTCAGCCCCTAGAGTGAGGTCAGGGGTCTCAGGGGAGTGGCACTGGTACCTGGTGGAAGGAAAGAGCTATTTCCTGCTTTCCAGCTGCAGTGCCTGCCTCCAGTGTCAGAGCCAGTGGGCCAAGCACACAGGTGTAAGCCTATGTGCTTTGCATCTCTAGCTGATGTAGGCTGGGCCTCCCTCTGTCTGGCCTGACACCAGTACAGTGACTGCAGGTTTGTGAACCAGTGCTGGCAGGCTAGGAGGTAGGCACAGCAGGCTGCATTTCACAGTGGGGGCTTTGGAGCTGAGTAGGCAGCCAGCGGTATGGAGTGCCTGAAGGTCCTTAAAGTTCTCAACCCGCTGGGCAGAGTTTGCCCTGACAACCTTGTCCACCTGTCCCTTCTCCTGTGCTGCAAGCTCTATGAAAACCCATTCATCAGCCCTCTCATTGCTAGGAAGCCTCTCAGACTGCCTGCCTTTCCTTTGTCCCAGAGTGGCTGGATGTGGATCCCCGTCCTCCACAAATGGCCCGAATCTCATCTCTCAAGCACTTCCTCTGTCCCAGCTTCCCAACCCCACCAACCTCCAGAGCACCACACAATATAGGTTTGTGCTCCAAAGCAGACCTCCAGGGCTGGGTGTTCAGCCGTTCTAGGTTTCCACCCACTCCCTGCTCCTTTTCTCTTCCTCCCGCTGGTGAGCTTGGCTGGGGGAAGAGCTAGGGTCCCGCCAGATCAAGGGTTTGGTACGTTACCCTGTTTAGTGAGTTCTGCACTGTTCATGAGGTCTGTATGCAGTCCAGTGTATCCTTTTTTCCTCTTGCTGTTTAAGCGTTAGTTGTATTAACTATATTTTCATTCTGTATGTGGTTTGGGGAGGAGTTTTCTGTCTCACCTCTTGGGCCACCATCTTGAATCCCCAACCTCTACTCATTGTCTGTACTTGTCATTCATCTATTCACCTGCAGTCATCCTTCATGATGTCCCCTTTGCCTCACATCGCAAGGAAAAGCTTGGAACATTTAACCCCAGGGTGCCCTCATAACTAAAACATTATCTTGTATGATCTTCAGACAATTCTACAGATATGGCAGCTCAGTCACACCTTTCCTTACAATACCTTTGGAAACTGAAATTAAAAATAAAGGAGTTTATCTAATGCTATGAAATATTTTAATAGCACAGTCAAAATCAGTAATCAGAGCTTTCCAATTTCTGCACCATTTATAGTTGATCTCTGAGGCTCCAGCAACTTGCTCAATGACTGGCAAATAGGTATTCAGTAAAGTATATATTTTGTTGTTTAGGTTGTCTGAATGTCAGTTTTACTGAATATAAAATTCAATGTTTGAGAACCATTCATGTTACTTCATTTTTGCTTAGCATAAAGCACTGGTGGTGAAAAATTTCCTCATAATATAATTTTCTTTACTTTGCTGCTTTTCCTACCCTAAACATTAGAAAATAAATAAGTAATAAAATGAAATAAGTGTCAAAAATAAATTATTTTTCTTTTACTTTGGCAATTCTATATCTAGTACAGAATGCAATTTAATATTCTTCCAGTAAAAGGAGAAAGAACAAAGTAGTTGATATCAGTGATATCCAAAGTGAGTAGCTTATAAATGTTCAAGACATATTATTATAGTGCAGGAAAAGTATATAAGCATTTCAGATACGCTTTTTACTAAAATGATACTATGTATTGTTTAAAAATTCTACCAGTTCAAAAGAGCTTTAATAAAAAAGTCAAGATCATTCCTTCTCCATAATCCAATTCTGAGACAAAATAAGCATTCTTTATTCTTCTTGGTTGTTTTTCTTGGCATTTAACTCCATATTTCTATTAGTATTTGTTTATAAAAGTTATCCTTTTAAATTCTATATATGTTCATCTTAAAACATACATGATGGTGGCATGAGAGGTGAGAGAGAGAACTCCTCCCCAAACCACATATATTATGAAAATATAGTTAATGCAACTAATGCTAAAAGAGCAACAAGAAAGAAGGCTGCACCACACTGCATACATTCCTCACAAACAGAGCAGACCTCATGAAACAGGGTAACACAACAAAGCCTTGATCCAGCAGGACCCAAGCCCTTCCCACACCCCAGCTCACCAGCTGCTATACAATAATTAAATGGCAAAGATCAAGGATAAGGACATATTTCTAAAAGCAGCTAGAGAGAGAAAAACATATACAAAGGAAAACCTATCAGGCTATTACCATATTTCTCAACAAAACCTTTTTGGCCAGAAGGGAGTGGCAAGATATATTTAATGCAATGAAGCAGAAGGACCTCAAATCAAGAATACTCTACTTGGCAAGGTTACCATTTAAATTTGAAGGAGGGATTAAACAATTTTCAGATAAGCAAAAGCTGAAAAAATTTACCTCCCACAAACTACCTCTATAGTGCATTTTGGAAGGACTGCTATTGATGGAAGTATTCCTAAGGTTTAATAGCTGTCACCAGGGGAATTAAAACCACAGTAAAGAAAGCAGAACAATTAATTACTAAGCAGATGCAAAATCAAATCAACTATCCCCAAAGGCAATCAAGGGATAGAAAGAGTACAGAATATGACACCTGATTTATAAAGAATGGAGGAAGAAGAAAAAAGAGGGGAAAAAAAAAGAATCTTTAGGATGTGTTTTTAATAGCATAACAAGTGAGTTAAATTGTAATGTGAAATAGTAAGGAAATTCCCATTGATCCTTCAATAACCATGAATCTAAAGCCTGCAATGACAATAAGTATATACCTACTGATTATCACCCTAAATGTAAATGGACTGAATGCACCAATCAAAAGACATAGTGTCACTGAATGGATAAAAAAAAAGACCCATCTATATGCTGCTGAGAAGAGACTCACTTCAAATCCAAAGGCATACACAGACTGAAAGTAAAGGGATGGAAAAAAATATTTCATGCAATGAATAGTGAGAGAAAAGCAGGGGTTTCAGTACTTGTATCAGACAAAATAGACTTCAAAACAAAGAAAGCAATAAGAGACAAAGAAGGACATTACACAATAATAAAGGAGTAAGTCCAACATGAGGATATAGTTATTATAAATATCTATGCACCCAACACAGGATCACCTACATATGTGAAACAGATAATAACAGAATTAAAAGGGAAAATAGAATGCAATGCATTTATTTTAGGAGACTTCAGCACACCACTCACTCCAAAGGACAGATCAACCAGACAGAAAATAATTAAAGACACAGAGGCACTGAACAACACATTAGAACAGATGGACCTAACATACATCTGCAGAACACTCAATCAAAAGCAACAGGATGGACATTCTTCTCAAGTGCACATGGGACATTTTCAAGAATGGATCATGAACTAGGACACAAAAAGAGCCTCAGTATTTTAAAAAAGATTGAAATTGTACCAACCAGCTTCTCAGATCACAAAGGTATGAAAGAAATAAATTACACAAAGAAGGCAAAACAGCCCACAAACACATAGAGGTTTAATAACATTCTCCTAAATAATCAGTGGATCAATGACCAAATAAAAACAGAGATCAAGCAAGTTATGGAGACAAATGACACAATAATTCAACACTGCAAAATCTGTGGGACCCAGTGAAGGCCTTGATAAGAGGGAAGGGTATGTCCATACAGGCCTACCTCAGGAAAGAAGAACAATCCCAAATGAACAATCTAAACTCACAATTAATCAATCTAGAAAAAGAAGAACAAATGAGGCCCAAAGTCAGTAGAAGGAGGGACATAATAAAGATTACAGCAGAAATAAATAAAATTGAGAAGAATAAAACAATAGGCAGAATCAATGAAAACAAGAGTGGGTTGTTTAATAAAATAAGCATAAAAGATAAACTCCTATCCAGACTTATCAAGAGAAAAAGAGAGTCGACACACATAAACAGAATCAGAAATGAGAATGGAAAAATCATTACAGACACCACAGAAATACAAAGAATTATGAGAGAATACTATGGAGAATTATATGCTAAAAAATTGGATAACCTAGAAGAAATGGAAAACTTTCTAGAAAAATACAACCTTCCAAGGCTGACCCAGGGAGAAACAGAAAATCTGAATAGACCAATTACCAGCAAGAAAATTGAATTGGTAATCCAAAAACTACCTAAGAACAAACCTCCGGGACCAGATGGTTTCACTGCTGAATTTTATCAAACATTTAGTGAACACCTTATACCCATCCTCCTTAAACTTTCCCAAAAAGGAGAAGAGGAGGGAATACCCCAAATCTCATTCTATAAGGCCAGCAGCACACTAATATGAAAATCAGGTAAAGAAACCACAAAAAAGAAAATTACAGAACAATATCCCTGATGAACATAGATGCAAAAATACTCAACAAAATATTACCAAACCAATTTCAAAAATACGTCAAAAAGATCATCCATCATGATCAAGTGGGATACATCCCAGGGATGCAAGGATGGTACAAGAATTGAAAATCCATCAACATTATCCACTACAAAAAGGACAAAAACCACATGATCATCTACACAGATGCTGAAAAAGCATCCGACAAAATTCAGCATCCATTCATGATAAAATCTCTCAACAAAATGGGTATAGAGGGTAAGTACCTCAACATAATAAAGGCCATATCTGACAAACCCACAGGCAACATTAAGCTTAACAGTGAGAAGCTGAAAGCTTTTCACCTAAGATCCGGAACAAGACAAGGATGTCAACTCTCCCCACTTTTATTTAACATAGTTCTGGAGGTCCCAGCCATAGCAACCAGAGAACACAAAGAAATAAAAGGCATCCAGGCTGGCAAGGAAGGAAGAAGTTAAACTCCTTGCTTGCAGATGACATGATATTGTACATTAAAAACCCAAAAGAGAAAAAAAAAAACCCAAAAGAATCCACTCCAAAACTACTACTATATCTATTATCTGAATTCAGCAAAGTTGCATGATATAAAATTAATACACAGAAATCTGTTGCATTACTATTCACTAATGATTAACTAGCAGAAAGAGAAATCAGGAAAACAATTCTATTCACAATAGCATCCAAACGAATAAAATACCTAAGAATAAACCTAACCAAGGAAGTGAAAGACCTATACTCTGAAAACTACAAGACACTCATGAGAGTATTAAAGAGGACACTAACAAATGGAAACACATCCCGTACTCATGGATGGGAAAAATTAATATTGTCAAAATGACCATCCTGCCTAAAGCAACTTACAGATTCAATGTAATCCCTATCAATATACCAACAGCATTCTTCAGTGAACTAAAGCAAATAGTTCTAAAATTCATATGGAACCACAATAGACCCCGAATAGCCAAAGCAATCCTGAGAAGGAAGAATAAAGCTGGGGCGATTATGCTCCCTGACTTCAAGCTGTACTACAAAAGCCACAGTGATCAAGACAATTTGGTACTGACACAAGAACAGATCCATAGACCAATGGAACAGACTAGAGAGCCCAGGTATAAACCCAAGTGTATATGGTCAATTAATATACAATAAAGGAGCCATGAATATACAATGGGGAAATGACAGCTTCTTCAACAGCTGGTGTTAGCAAAACTGGACAACTACATGCAAAAGAATGAAACTATATTATTGTCTAACCCCATATACAAAAGTAAACAGAAATGGATCAAAGACCTGAATGTAAGTTATGAAGCCATAAAACTCTTAGAAGAAAACATAGGCAAAAATCTCTTGAATATAAAAATGAACAACTTTTTCCTGAACACATCTCCTCAGGTAAGGGAAACAAAATAAAAAATGAACAAATGGGACTGCATCATGCTAAAAAGCTTCTGTACAACAAAGGACACCGTCAAGCAGAACAAAAAGGCGTCCTACAATATGGGAAAATGTATTTGTAAATGACATATCCAACAAGCGGTTAACATCCAAATTATATTAAGAACTCACATGCCTCAAAACCCAAAAAGTAAATAACCCTATTAAAAAATGGGTGGAGGATATGAACAAACAATTCTCCAAAGAAAAAATTCAGATGACCAACAGGCACATGAAAAGATGCTCCACATCGCTAATTATCAGGGAAATGCAAATTAAAACCACAACAAGATATCACCTCACATCTAGTAGAATGGCCAACATAGAAAAGAATAGGAACAACAAATGCTGAGGAGGATGCAGATAAAGGGAAACTGTCCTACACTGCTGGTGACAATGAAAACTAGTTCAACCATTGTAAAAAGTAATATGGAGGTTTCTCAAAAAAACTAAAAATAGAAATACCATTTGACCCAGGTATTCCACTCCTAGGAATTTACCCTAAGAATGCAGGATTCCAGCTTCAAAAAGACATATGCACCCCTATGTTTATCTCAGCACTATTTACAGTAGCCAAGAAATGTGAGCAACCTAAGTGTCCATCAGTAGATGAATGGATAAAGAAGAAGTGGTACATATACACAATGGAATATTATTCAGCAATAAGAAAACAAATGCTACGATTTGCTCCAGCATCGATGGAGCTAGAGGATATTATGCTCAGTGAAATAACCAGGCAGAGAAAGACAAGTATCAAATGACTTCACTCATCTGTGGAGCATAAGAACAAAGCAAAAACTGAAGGAACAAAACGGCAGCCGATTCACAGAACCTAAGAATGGAATAACAGTTACCAAAGGGAAAGGGACTATGGAGGGTGGTTGAGAAGGGAGGGAGAAGGGGAATAAGGGGCACACATGGTTAGCACACATAATGTAGGGAGGGGCATGGGGAAGGTAGTATTGCACAGAGAAGACAGGTATTGACTCTATAGCATCTTATTATGCTGATGGACAGTGACTGTAATGCAATATGTGGTGGGGACTTGATAATGGCAGGAATCTAGTAACCACAAGGTTGCTCATGTAATTGTATATTAATGATACCAAAATAAAAAAGTTAATAAAAAATAAATTCAAAAATTAATAATAAAAAACACAGAATGACAGTAGATACACACACACACACACATACATAGCATCTGTCAAATTATGGCCTAAGGTATAAACATGAATATTTACAGCTCTGAGATGGATGTTTACCAGGAACTTGGCAGGAGCAGCAAGACCATTTACTTTTTTGAAATGTGCTTTATGGCAAAGCCACATTTCCTCTGCAACTAGACCCTTTAGGATCTTAGGCAGCTGGTATCAGGATCTCTTAGAGCTTTTTACAACTTATCTTGTGAACATCTTTAATTGAACAGAAACAACATAAATGTAAAATAGACACCAGGGTTTAAAATCAAATCTCTAGCAAATATACTTGTCTTCAAGTCAAATGAGTACCACTTCTAATTCTCACCCAGAGGCTCTCTTTTATCCTTAATCTAGTCTCCTTCAGAGACTCTGGGCAGTGTGAGCTAGCATTATGTATGAGACTTGGCAGAACTCTTGAAGCCACAGGGGAGTAGGCAATTATTAATAGTGTAAATACTCATAAATTTATCTGTTTTACATGGAATGCCTTGCAACCTTGTTTTTTCCCCAGCCTGTTGAACTAGAATCAATTTATACTGCAAAGCTTTCTAGTATGCAATTTACTTCAAATGTTTTCTCTGTAAAGAACATCTCCCTTTTTGATGGCAACTTACTTCTTATCTAATTGTTAAAGAATATTAATTCATCAGTATATCTCATTTCCAAAAAGTCAAATAATAGTGTTCTTACGAAAATGTTTTAAATCCTTTTATTCCAATTTAATCTATAGATTCAATAAAACCCCAATCACAACTCAAGAAGTTGTTTTGTGGTTATCGAAAAACTGATTTTAAAGTTTATATGGAGAAGGCAAAAGACCAAGAATAGCCAAAACAACACTGAAGGAGAATAAAGTTAGAGGACTGACACTACCTGACTTACTATAAAGCTACAGTAATCAAGATAGATATTATTGTAAAAAAAATTTTTTAAGACAAATAGATCAAAGAAACAGAATAGATTGCCATGAAAAAATCCCATAAATATAGTCACCTGATCTTTGACAAAGAAACAAAGTCAGTACAATGGGGCAAAGATAATCTTTTCAACAAATAGTACAGGAGCAAACTGGATATGCACATGCTAAAAAATAAGAGAGAATCTAGACATAGACCTTTCAACCTTCACACAGACAATCTTACAAAACCAAATAAAAATGGATCAGAAGATCTAAATATGAAATGTCAAACTATAAAACTCCTAGACGATAACATAAGAGAAAACCTAGAGGATCTTGGGTATGACAACGACTTTTTAGATATAACATCAAGGTCATGATCCAGGAAAGAAACAACTGATAAGCTGGATTTCATTAAAACAAAAACTTTCTGCTTGATGAAAGACAATGTCATCAACTGAGAGAAAGTATTTGCAAGAGATAAATCTGATAAAGGATTGCTATCTAAAATATACAAAGAACTCTTACAACTCAACAATAAGGAAGCAGCTCAGTTAAAAAGTAGACCAAAGATCTGAACAGGCATCTCACCAAAGATACACAAATAGAAAGTATGCATATGAAAGTTGTTCAATGTCATTGGGGAATTGCAAGTTAAAATACAGTACCACTGTGTACCTGTTAAAATGGCCAAAATGCAAAACACTGACAACACCAAATGCTGGTGAGGATATGGAACAATGAAAACTCATATTCATTTCTGTTGGGAATGCAAAATAGTGCAGAGCCTTTGTTAGACAGTTTGGTGGCTTCTTACAAAACTAAACATACTCCTACCAAAAGATCCAGCAACCAGGTTTCTTGGTATTTACATGAATAAACTGAAAACTACATCCACACAAAAACCTACATATGAATGTTTATAACAGCTTTATTCATAACTGCCCAAATCTGGAAGCCACCAAGCCACTGCTGAAGCCACCATCCTTCAGTAAATTAATGGATAAATAAACTGTGGTCCATCCAGACAATGGAGTATATTATTCAGCACTAAAAAGAAATGAACTCTCAAGACATAAAGACATGGAGGAAACTTACATGCATATAAGTAAAAAGAATTAAGTGAAAGAAGCTACTCTGAAACTATATGATTCTAACTATATTAGATTCTGGAAAAAGCAAATTTACAGAGATAGTAACCAGATTATTGGTTGCTAGGAGGAAGGAAGGATGATCAGGCACAACACAGAGGAATTTTAGGAAAATGAAACTACTCTGTGTGATACTGCAGTGGTAGATACATGTCTTCATACACAGAATGTCAAACACCAGGAATGAGCCCTAACATTAACTATGGACTTTGGGGATTATGATGTGTCAGTGTGGGTTCACCAAATGGCACGTATGTGTGACTCTAGGATGGGAGGTTGATAATGGGGGAGGTATGCATGTATAGAGACACAGATTACATAAAAAATCTCTGTATGTTCTGCTCAATTTTGATGTGAACCTAAACCTTCTTTAAAATAAGCTTATTAATTAGTAAGAAAATGAAACAAAAACAAAAAAAAAACTATTAGTTTGGGTTAATTTGAGTAGGGAAGTGAGATGTGGTGAAAGAATACTGTTCAAAGAATCATGGCCTGAAAAAGTAACCTTCTCTGATACAGAGGCATATGCAGCCTCTCTCAGCATTCCTTTCTTTACCTAACTGTTCATCAAAATGTTATCCCACACTTGAAGGTCATTATAAAGGTCAAGTTAAATTCTATGCTTAATAAGGAATAGCTTTAAGGAAAATAATATTTTTTAGTTAATGAAGGGCATAATGACCGGAACAGTCGATGCAGTGAGTAGCTCTCAGTGGAAGCTGTGCCTTACCATGGTACATAATATTATTTGCACTTAGGTGAGTTTTTGAACAGTTTTCTTAGATATAAAATGGCATCTAGATGATCTCAAGATTCCATCTAGCTTTATGATCCAGAACTTCATTAAAGTAACCTATTGTTATTCCAGTTAAAATTCAGGAATCTATTCAGAGTGACCTCTAACGTCATATAAGACAGAGTCACCAAACTCTACCAGCATTTAGGCTGTTACCTGGTTTGGGCACACCCATCACTGTCACAGGGCGGCATCAGAATGTGGCACACAGTACTTATTGCTGAAGTAGGAATTCAAGGCCCCCAGTGACAACCTTGGAGCAATAACCTGATATTTGGCCACCAGCTGCTTTAAAATATTTATTATCCTCCAAAGACTTGTAACTACAAGCCAGGAGTAAAATAATCACCAAGAAAATAGAACCCAAAATTTTATTTACTTTTAGTTTTTTTCCTAACTAGAATTTGTTCTGTGGGTATTTACGAGAAGTGATGTTTCCTGACAGTGAATATAACTGAAGATTGAAAGACAAGAGTTGGATTTTCTACTACTACCTCTGAGTAACTCCTGAACCTATTTTCTGCTGTTAGATATCAGGCTTCTCATTCATTCATACATTCCAGAGATACCTTATTAGGGCCTCCTGAGTTACAGACAGAAATATGAATCAGACAGTTTTTGCCCTCAAGAGCTGACAGTCTAGTGAGGATGATGGGAAAGGTAAGTCCACACGAATAACGGTGTGGCATGTGCTCTTACAAGGCAGGGGAAAATTAATGCTAGCATCCAGGGGCAGAGCACCAAATTCTCTCTGAGCGACTAGTTCTGAGATTCAGAGGAGAGTAAATATTGCCATTAGCTGTGAAGAGTGAAAACGCATTTCCCAGTCAGAAATGTGAGTGGATTTCCAGACTGGAGTAAGTTGGGGGATATAATGATGGCTGCTATTTGTTGAACACCTACTACCTGCCAAGCACTTTCCAAATGATTTCTGATCTGAAGATTATGATTCCTATTTCCATTTTATTGACCAGTATCATGAGTTTTAGAGAAGGCATGCCACTCATCCAAAGTCATGCAGCCAAAAGTGAGTGAGATGAGATTTGAAAGTAGGTACGTCTGACTGGCTCAGAGTGTACATATTTCCAAAAAAACCTGTACTGCCTCTCTGTCTGCAGGAATGCCAAGTTTTCTTCAAGCTGAAAACTCTAACCTTTTGCATTTTCAACATACAGAAACATCACGAAAGTGACGGCACACAGGCATGGATCACTGCGATCCTTGTTGAAATCTATGCTCTTTCAATATTGCAACATTTCATTTATGCCACATCTCTGGGATTTAAAGCACCATACTGAGAGCCTGAAGGTTTAGTCTGTTGACTCAATTTTAAATAGACACAGAATAGGTTATATGAGGAGCCTTTTCACTGAATGTTTTTATGGTCATATGTATATGTGTGTCTATCCTGCTTGTTAATTTCATATTTCTTTAGCATCCAGGGTGAAGAGCATTAAGGCAACAATATCTTCCATGAAGTTAGCAATTAAAATAAGTCATTTTATGATCCCCAACTAGCCAATGAATAAATGTTTTAAATGTATACAATTGGCTTCATCTTCTGTGCTATCCAACTTGATTACTTCCTGGTTGAGCAGTAATTATACTATTTTGGTGAACTGCTTGCCTTCTGGACTTAGAAATAACTGGATTTTAACCCCAGTTCTGCTATTTAAACAATGTGTAACCAGTGTCAACTCAATTAGCCTCTAAAAGCCAGATCTGAAAATTAGGAATACTATTTATTGCATGGGACTACTGTGAGAATTACATAAAAACTTATCTACTGTTCATAGCACATGGTAAAGTCTCAAAAATTTAATTTGTTTAACTATAAAAAATAGTTACTACCAGTGATTATTATTGTGTGAGTAAATGTAGTATTTAAAATTAACCTTCTCCATCAATACTACATAACTTCCTGTGAACAAAATCCTATTATTCTACCAAATATTTACTAAACGGCCAGCACCGTGTCAAAATTCAAAATATGTATCATAAAAAAAGCATTTTCACTTCCTTGAAGGAATTGAAATGTAGAGAAGTAAATCTCCTTGCGTCAAACACCACATAAGGCAATAAAAATAAAAGTTCATCGTGTTGTCTGTAATATAAGCTCCTAGAAGTCGAGATTTTTTTACCTGTTTGTTTCCTGATGTCCTCCAAGCACAGAGAACATATTGTGCTCATATTAGGTTCTCAAAAAGTACATATGATTTAATTAATCAGGTTTGTGGTCCTGCTGGATTCAGGCTGGACTATAACAGGAGTCAGAGGAAAAAAGGGAACATCAGATAATCCTTAAGGAAAGCCTTGTGGAGAGGAGGACTTGAGTTGGACTGCAAAGAAGGAATAATATTTATGGAAAAGGTGAAGAGAAGACTTTCCAGGCCAGGTCAGAGCAACTCCAGGATTGCCTTGTCCAACTGGGTCAAAACTCAGTAGTGTGCAATGTAACAAAAGGGTTCACATCCCCATCATTTTTTTTTTAGGAAGATATAGAAAAGAAAAAAAATTTTTTAAAGAAAAGGAACAGAGTGTATTTTTTGGGTTATGTTTTTTTCTTTTTCTAAAGAATTTATTGAGAAAATAATGAGGTACAGTAAAACCAGTGGAGCTTGTGAAATGCCTATTGGGCTTTGAAGCAGTTTCAGTCTAAATCCTGTGGCTGGTACCTGTGTGACTTTGCAGAAACCACTTTCTATGGTCACTCTTAATGTCATCTGGAAAATGGGGTCATTTCACATATTTTAAGGGATTGTTATGGAAATCCATCAAGATAAAGTTTTTAAAGTGCCTAAAAAATATCGTGGATTCCTAGTGCACAACCAGTAAATGCCCCTGGTCCTTACGGAGACATTCTGATGATCTCACAATACGCCGCTCCCATTCAGTATTTCAGTGCACTGGAAGCACCCAGGACATAAATATTCCTGATACCACCTTGATGTTAATCGAAGTCATTTTAAAAACTTTTATTTTACAATCTGAAATAATCTACTCTAAATATGATCATGTTTTATTTACTTTAAAAATCCATTAATTCTTTTATCTTATGCTTATCCACTCATTCAATATTTTTAAGCATCTGCAGATGCTAAATAATTTCTATAATATCCACATTAGGATACAAAGGTTGAAATAGCTAACAGTCTAATTCAGGGGTAAAGCAGCAAATAAATAAAACACTGTCTGGAATACAAGGTGCTGCATGCTCTTCTAGTAGCATTACATGTTAATATAGAAATAAATAAAAGAGCAATTTTGGGGATTTGTAGTGTTTTAACGTTTGAGCTAAGTCATGAAAGATGAATAAGAAATAAGCTCTGGCTTCATTGATGATACACCTGTGCAGTCACATAGTACCTTATAAGAACTCCGTGCATGGCTTAATATTCTGCTACCACTGTCTTGAAATCTTCAGCAATTTTATCTTTTAACTTGTGTTTTGTAAGTGAAGTCTGATGGGACATTGGAGAAGGTGTTTGTACAGAAGAGGTACACATAGTATATGTGTTCATGGTTCCTGGCCTCCTCCCACATGTAGAATTGGCAATGCTTAATGAATACAGAAGTCCTGTAGACCCATGGTTCATGGGAGTCCAGGAAGACTCAAGGAAGCACAGATTAAACAGAGCATATGTGTGATGCAGTGAGTGGAGGCACTGACAGCTCCCAGAGGCCATATTTTTCCATTGGAACCAGAACTTGCTTCAAACTTGGAAAGAAGGCAAATGGAAAAATTTGAATGACAAAGATACCCTATCATATCCTTTTTTAATCACTTTACTTCCATTTATTAGCTAATCACTTATGATGAAATGAAAATAAAGAAGGAAAGGGAAAGATAGGACAACCAATAGTTTTTCCTTTTTGTTCTTACTCATCAGTAAATTGAAGGTAGAGTATTGGTAGAGTATGTGCAAAATAAAAAGATCATGCAGAGCAAAAGAAACAATCAACAAAATGAAAATACAACCTACAGAATGGGAAAAATATTTTCAAATCATGTGTCTGATAAAGGGTTAATATCCACAATAAATAAAGAACTCATATAACCCAACAGCAAAAACAAACAAACAAATGAAAACAAATAAAGAAACAAAATAAATTAAAAATGACCAAAGGACCTGAATAGACATTGTTCCAAGGAAGACACACAAATGGCCAACAGGTACCTGGAAAGGTATTTAACATCTGTAACCATCAAGAACAGCAAGTCAAGAGTACACTGAGATTTCATTTCACAGCTGTTTCAATAGCCATCATCAAAAAGGTAAGAGAAAACACCCGTTGGCAAGGATGTAGAGAAAAAAGGGAACCCCTGTGCACTGTTGGTGGGAATGTAAATTGGTGCAGTTACTATGAAAATAGTATGGATATTTCTCAAAAAATGAGTAATAGAACTACCATATCATCTAGCAGTTTCACTTCTGGCAACATATCTACCATAAATGAAAACAGTGTCAAAGGGATGTCTGCACACCATGTCCATAGCAGCATATTCTCAATAGCCAAGAAGTGGAAACAAACTGAGTGCACACCAATGGATACAGAGTTGTGATGGAGGATGGTGGTCAAAATGTATAAACTTCCACTTATAGGATAAATAAGTACTGGGGATGTAACTGTAACGAACAGCATAATGATTACAGTTAACTAAAAGAGTAAATCCTAAAAGTTCTCATTTCAAGAAAAAACATATTTTTATATCTATATGAAATGTGGTAAACTTACTGTAGTAATCATTTCACAATATATCTAAGTCAAGCCATTATTCTATACACATTAAACTTATCCAGTGCTGTACGTAATGATAGTTCAAAAAAACTGGGAAGAAAAAAGACAGATGAGATCATTGTGTGCATCATTTTCACTGTTCTTACAAGAGTGAATTACATATGAATGTAGGAAAAACCAAATACAAATAGTACAACCTCAGTGATTCCACATACAAATTAAATGCTTTTAACCTGGCATTTTAAAATAGTATGTTTGCATCTAAAACTGGCATTGAATAATATAAAGATAAACAATAAAATTCATGCTGACAATTTAAAATATTTTTTCTTAACACTTTAAATAGCAAATTAAAAAAAACATGTCAAGTCCTGAGAGAGACTGCAGAAAAAGTAAAGTTTTATATTTTAATGCCTTTTACCTATAGTTTTTTCCTGCTTTTTGAACAAGGGGCCTCATATTTTCACATTTTACTGGGCCTACAATTTACAGAACCAGCCTCGATAAGGAAATACATTGAATAATTTTCCACAACACCAGGTTGTGAAGAGAGAAGTAGGACATGAAATATATAAAAGCCATGCTTTCAGGAAGAGACCAAACAGGTGGAGCAGGGAACGTCCTACTTACATTTTTGCTCAGGACTCCCAAGCTATTGAGGAATTAAACATCAATGTCAGATGTCAGTAAAAGTTTATAATACTTAACCTGAGAAAGATCTCTTAAGATTTCAGTGATTCCTCTGGGAGAAAATAAAAGGAATGTGCCCATATTGTCATGGAATTTTAATGCCATCTTTGTATTAAGGATGTTAATAAATAAACAAACAGGAGAATTTCCCAGATCTCAAGCTGATTCATGACGATTTAGACAAATGAAGAAGTGCATGACAGAAGACAGATGTGAAAAATGAGGATGTGGGAAGAGTTTAACTTGTACTTTAAATTCCTTTTCCTGAGTCAAACCAAGCAAATTCAAGCAAACTTGAATTTCTCTAGCTCAGAAGTTCTCTTCAATGGTCTTTACTGTGCATACTGAAATAGGAAATCATGCATTTGGAAATCAGTCAACACCATAGCAAGTTAATGATTATGATAACACATTTCAGTATGATTCTCAAATCACTTTTAATTAAACAAAACTAATGATGTCAAGACAAAAAGATGTCAGTGTAGTTTTAAGACAAATTACTAAGGAGTGTCATATATTAAGACAATTGTCAATTTAGAAGTGCTATTATTTTCAGATCTTTCCAAGAAAAGACAGTCTATTCTAACCTGGTAAAAAACATTGATGATTAAATTAAAGCTCCTGCTGAGCAGTAAAGCAGAGGACCATCACCATCCAATGGTGTAGTGGGCAAAGAATTTGAAATGTATTTTTCTACACAGTAGGTCTCAGCATAGATCCCTTCACAGATGTAAATACTATGTTTTTTTGTGATTGATTTTGCCTGAAATGTGTTGATGAAGAAAACAAATGAACCAACACTTAGCAGTTATTGAGAGCTCCTTGCATGCTAAACACTGTGATATGTACCTAACATGTATGATATTATTTAATACTCATAAAACCAATCAAGTTTTAAGATGCTGTTATCATATCTATACATGTAAGAGAGACTAATGATAATAGAGATTGCCCAATTTGGCCTTTTGTTCATAGAAATTTGGCAATAGATTATCAACTCCTTCTCTGGAGCCCCTAACCTCCTGGTCTACTCACAACAAATGTTGTAATTCCTTTCCAGTTTACAATATCTGTGAATATATTATTTATAAGCAAGAAGATGGCTTTTTGGTGTGAGAATTATAAAGTATAAATTTATTGTCTTAGAATTCCGTAACAGTTCACTTGCATAAATTGTTGAGATACTGAGATAAAAGAATAAGCTAACAATCAAAGCATATGCTGTGAATAGTGCAGAGAAGGCTATAAGAGTTCTGGAAAAGAAACTTACCTGAAATATCAAGTTTAAACAGTAATAAAATCACTAAGGGAGGAAGCCCTGAGCACAAAGTGCTATTGTGAAACCCTCCAAATCCAGGCAGTGGTAAACTGCCCCTACTGCAGGTGAGGATTTCCAGGTTACTAGTGTAAGATAAATTTTAGCCAAAATAAGCACGCGGAGAGGCAACAAAGGACCAGGTAATTTATTTGAATACCCCAGGCGAGGTTCCGTGGCCTTCCTGTCACAGGCCAGGGAAGTCACACGAAAGTAGACATGCACTGAGCTTTTAAAGAAGGTAGGGGGAGGCAGAGCTTAGATTTACAGCTGCACGAGGACTGGCTAGCCCAAGGCACATTTTTCAGGTTGGGAGGGGGCAGCATCCGGGGACTTTGGCAGGTCATCAGTGTCCGACGTGCTCACCCCTCCCCCCAGTGCCTTCAACCTTACAACTAGCTCAGTTCTTGGTCAGACCCCTCCTCTTGATCAGGCCACCCCCAGAGAGAAGAGCGTCACAGATGGCACCTTCTATGCAAGAGGAGTGACAAACCCAGCGTGTGCACTTACACACTCAAAGTGTTTGGACTCGCCAAATCATCCCATGTGGAAGCATTTGTCATTCAAACTAAGAATCAAAAGGAACAGTCTCAAAATAGTCTTTCTCTCCTTCTCTCTTTATTTTATCATTGCTTTCTTGTAAAATACAGATTTGCTTTAAAAAATGTTTTTACAAAGAAACCATGTTTCTAAACAATATATCTTTTGGGGTTTGTTTCCTGTTTTAAAAAAATCATTTTGCCCCTTCCAAAACTACCAAAAAAATGTAAATTGCCCCCTTATGTTTATCCAGTACTCTTTTACCTCATTTTTTAAAATTTAAGTATATTTACATCTGGAGTTTATTTTGATCTTAGGACAAGAGTATGGATTCAGCATTATTCTTCCTCGGAAATAGCTAATTGTCACAAAATGATTTATTGGATATATCTTTCTCCCATAAATTTTAAGTGGCAGTTTTACATTCTATGCAATCTCTGTATGATTCTGGATCTATTTCTGAAACTTTTGATTCTATTCCATAGGTTATAATCTATTCCTGGCTGATACCATGCTGCTTTTGTTATTGTGGTTTTATTACTTATTTAAATATCAGGGAGAACTAATCCTTTATCTTTAGACAGGAATATTCTGAAGAACAGAAGTCTTTTTACAAATCGCTTTTTGCATTTGAACTTTATAACCAATTTTCTCTGATTCTTAAAAATCCTGACACATTTCATTTTATGCTGATGTTCATTACATCAAAATTTAAGAAGCTCTTCAGCTTAGGTTTCTGTTTGTGTATCCCTATTGTGAAGAAATTACATTATATCTTTGTTTTAAAGTTTTATTATTCTCTATTCAAATATGCATGAAAATCCCCTCCCCTCTATGGAAAAGACACTCTTTCTTTTACAAAGGATTAAAAATATGTGAGTTGTTTGAGGAGACCAGGCATAGAAGTGACATGAAACAATCCAGGTAAGAAGGAACTCAGTTTAGAGCAGCCATGTCCTGTTTTGTGGTCAGTCTTCCATCCCTCTTCCCATTCCTAAACAGGGAATAAGGAAGAACAACTGAGGTTTTTTTTTTTTCATTTCAGATTTCTATCATGAGAATGAAGGTCAGTATAAATGGAAGTCTTGAACTAAATGCATATGTGTAATATGTGCACACATCAGAGGACTTGAAATCTATGATAGCTGGCTCAAAGGGTGGCCTTTATAGTCCCCATCCACCCTCAAAATTGGGCTTAACCAGGAATACAGGAATTGTAGTAACTTTGGTATTGTCAAGAGTCACAAAAGACAGGAGTAACCTAAGAGTGATAAATTAAAAATTAAAAGCCCAGGGTGCTTATTGTGCTTACATGTTTATATTTGTATATATAAATAAACAATGTTATGTTGTTTAAGTAAACATATGAATACACATTACTATATTACACTTAAATGATACCTTTTCTTTGCTATGTAAAATAATGCCATAGACTCCAGATGGAGCATTTGTCTAGTTTACAACTTTCCCTTTTTGAATGCTCCCATTACTCAAAGGCAGAATGCATGGATCACCGTGCTACACCCATGATCCAAGCTGGGCCAATTAGAGTCCTTCCCTAGGGATTTTGAGCTTAGAGTAGAGAGAAAAAACAGTCTCTCTGGGTGATTTTATATGTAATACATGATCTCATAAAATTGGGACCTCCTTTATACCCACCATATGAACCCCAGAAGAAGTACATCCTGGTTTGCCCAGAAAGACGTGTCAAACAGAAACAGAAAGAAGCCAGGGAGCATTGAGGAGAACCCGATAGCTTCTGAAGTTCCTGGTCTCAATAACATTTTGAGGTTCAGTTAAATTGATCTTGTGCTCAATGAGAAGTACCTGTTTTTTTACTGTGCACCCCTCCTATTTTTTTTGGCTTAAACTACCTATGATTTGCAATCAAATTAGCACTAGATTAATGCAGGTCATATTTAGATTAATGGCCTTTCACCTCAGTGTAAACCCAAACCTATGAATGAGGCAACTTTGCCTAACTTCTCTAATTTTTGAGGATCATTAACAGTAGAACTGTAATTAAAAACCTACCTCAAAAATTACAGATGATGTATATGACCATTTAATATACAATAAAGGAGCCATGGATATCCAATGGGGAAAAGAAAGCCCCTTCAATAAATGGTGTTGGAAAAAGGGACAGCTACATGTAAGAGAATGAAACTGGACTATTGTCTAATCCCATACACAAATGTAAACTCAAAATGCATAAAAGACCTGAATGTAAGTCATGAAACCATAAAACTCATAGAAGAAAACATAGGCAAAAATATCTTGAATATAAACATGAACAACTTTTTCCTGAACACATCTCCTCGAGCAAGGGAAACAAAAGCAAAAGTGAACACATGGGACTACATCAAATTAAAAAGCTTCTGTACAACAAAGGACACCATCAGCAGAACAAAATGTATCCTACAGTATGGGAGAATATATTTGTAAATGACATATCCAACAAGGGGTTTACATCCAAAATATATAAAGAACTCACACACCTCAACACCCAAAAAGCAAATAACCCAATTAAAAATGGGCAGAGGATATGAACAGACACTTCTCCAAATAAGAAATTCAGGTGGCCAACAGGCACATGAAAAGATGCTTCACATCACTAATTATCAGGGAAATGCAAATTAAAATCACAATGAGATAACACCTCACACCAGTTAGGATGGCCAACATCCAAAAGACAAGGAACAACAAAATGCTGGTGACAATACAGAGAAAGGGAAACCCTCCTACGCTGTTGGTGGGAATACAAATTAGTTCAACCATTGTGGAAAGCAATATGGACGTTCCTCATAAAAATAAAAAGAGAAATACCATTTGACCCAATAACTCCATTCTTAGGAATTTACCCAAAGAAATCATGATCCCTGATTCAAAAAGACATATGTACCCCTATGTTCCTCACAGCACTATTTACAATAGCCAAGATATAGAAGCAACCTAAGTGTCCATCAGTAGATGAATGGATAGAGAAAATGTGGAACATATACACAATGGAGTATTATTCAGCCATAAGAGAAAAACAAATCCTAGCATTTGCAACAACATGCATGGAGCTAGAGGGTATTATGCTCAGTGAAATAAGCCATGCAGAGAAAGACAAGTGCCAAATGGTTTCCCTAATTTTTGGAGTATAACATCAAAGCAAAACTGAAGAAACAAAACAGCAGCAGACTCACAGACTCCAAGAAGGGACTAACAGTTACCATAGGGAATGGTTTGAGGAGGGAAGGAGAAGAAGATTAATGGTCACTATAATTAGTGACCCTTATATTCACACTATATGTAGGCTATGGGAAAGGCAATACAGAATGGAGAAGACAAGTAATGACTATACAGCATGTTACTATGCTGATGGACAATGACTGCAATGGGGTGGCGGGGGACTTGATAATATGAGTGATGTTAAAACCACAATGTTGTTCATGTGAAACCTTCATAAGATTGCATATCAATGATACTTTAATTTTTTAAAATATATATATAATTGTAGACTACTCTTGTGCATTCAGGCAGGCTCCTACAAGCTTTCAAGAGCCAAGTGCTAACTATTAAAAATACATACCACTTGGTTGTTCATCCTGGTAATAACTGTAAATTGACCATGGTGAGAATATTTACACCACAAAAATTGGCAAGTGCTATTTAAACAGTTGGGGGTTTTTTAAGGCAGTTTATCAGCACAACACTGATTATAAAATTGGATATAAAGTGCTTGACACACCGTCTGGCTCATCATAAGCATTCAGTAAAGTATTAAAGAGTAAATTGAAAATTTTCTGTAAAGGATTTATCATTCTAGATGCCATTCAGAACATTTGTGATTCATGGGAAAAGAAACATTAGCAAGAGTTTGGAAGAAGTGATTTCAGACCTCATGGATAACTTTGAGGAATTCAAGACTTCAGTGGAGGAAGTAACTGCAGATGTGGTGGAAATACAAGAAAACTGGAACTAGAAGTAGAGCCTGAAGATGTGACTGAATTGCTGCAACTTCATTATAAGACTTGGTAAAATTTTCTTATGGATGAGCAAATACAGTGGTTTCACGAGATGGAATCTACTCCTAGTGAAAATGCTGTGAAAATTGTTGAAATGATAGTAGAGGATATAGAATAAAACATAAACTTTGTTGACAAAGCAAAGCAGGGTTTGAGAGGATTAATTTCAATTTAGAGAAAAGTTCTACAGTGGGTAAAATGTTATCAAACAGTACTGAATTCTACAGAGAAATTGTTGGTGAAAGGAGCAGTTAATTGATGCAGCACATTTCATTGTCATCTTATTTTAAGAAATTGCCACAGCCTTCAGCAACCACCACCCTGATCAGTCTGAGGCCAGACTCTCCACCAGCAACAAGATTATGACTCACTGGAAGCTCAGATGATGGCTAACATTTTTTAACAATGAAGTATTTTTTAATGGCAATATAGACATTGGTTTTTTTTAGACAAAATACTATTGGACACTTAGTATACTACAGTATACTATAAACATAACTTTTATATGCACTGGGAAAGCAGAAATACATTTGACTCACTTTATTGTAACGTTTGCTTTATTGTGGGGGCCTGGAACTGAATGCAGTATCTCCAAGGTCTCCCTATACCAGATGTCATTAGCAAATATGGAAACCATGTTCATCATAGTTTATTCAAATTGCAAAGAAAGCTGTTAGTTTAGGTCTTCCAAGAAGCAGACACCAATAAATATGCAAGTACTCTATTAGGAAAAATATCTGTGTAAGGAAATTGAACAAGACTGGGAGAGACATCGGACTGACAGAAGTAAATGAGAGGGTGGAGAAAGAGAGGTAAGGTTGGATGGAAGCATGCTAGATGGCCAGGTCTTCCAAGGAAGGATGTGACCTAATGGCTGACCATAGACGGTCTCCCTTTTTATATTGCTGGGCTCAGTAACTTTGAAAAGCTTTTTAAAGATTACCAGAAAACATGACATTGACTTGATTATTATTGACCATTTTATAGTCAATGGATATTGCCTCTTGATTCTATTACATTTAACAATTTCTCCAGTTGGTTCTATCGGTTAATTCTTATCCCCCCTAGAAGACTATGCATATTTCAAGAACAGGTGTCTAATGTATTTATGTTCTCATAGTACTAATTAGAACATAATATGCTGCATGGAGTTGCTGAATTGAAACGTGGTTGCAAGGGGCAGGGCTTAGGAAGCTGCAGGAATCAGAAATGTCAAGAAGGGAACTCAGGAGCTGAGCACGCAGGATGTGAAATCTCGCGAAGCAGAAACGAGAATTCCAACAGCAAGATGAGTCCAAAATGCGAATTGGTCCCCATAAATGTATTTTTAATGCTGCCGTTTGGCTGGCCTCACTTGCTTTGCATCGTGGAGTGTTTCACTGTTCATGAACGTTCACTAATTGTGACAACTGAAAATAGGCTTTTCTCTATAATAGCTCAAAATATCTCAAGTCAATGGAGCTCCCGAAGTACCAAAGCCTATCACAGCTTGATTTCTCTCAAACTGATGGTCTCTGTTTCCTATATGCTCACAACACATAGTTTTTTTTTTCTAATATATCATAAAGAGATACAATCTCCCTCCATTTATAATAGTTGTGAAATATTGTGCCCAGGGATGTGCAGGGGCTGGAGGAAGAGTACTGAGATAAACTAAAATAGTTTTTAAATTGAGAAGTTATATGTGAAAGAAAAAGACTAACATGTACTTGACTGGATGTATTTCTTTTGAAAATGGAAACGAGAAATTATTACAACTTCAATGTGTTATCCCCATAATAGCCCAGCTGATAGCACCAGCGCTATGTGGTTAAGAGCCACAAAGAAAGGTTAAGCAAAAGTCACAGAATGACTTGTATGTGAAGAGTTCTGTATAAGTGACAGTTCTAAAACAGTGAAGGGTCAATTTTGTGCACTTTAGCTCATTTGATTCGACAGGCTAACTCTTTACTAAGGAGACTGATAGATAACCTTCAAAATGTTTCCTTTAAAAAAAACACAGAGACCTTTGATGCATGAATTAGAAGAAACTATCTGGAAAAAGCTCATGTAAACTGTAAGTAAAATGTTATGAATGGGATGAGGTTAAGAATGTAGTATTTGACAGGGAACTGAGCTTCCTCTGGACCCCTCCTGTAAATGAAATAAGGAGGGGAGTAGAGAGAAAGGGGAGCATTGACCTTCTTCTACAGAAAGAAGATAGCCTTGCATAAAAGTGAAAGTGGTTTTATTGAAACTGTACTTGTAATCATCCAGTTATTTTCTCATAGAATTCTTATAAACAATTGAAGCCTTAATTGAATAGGTTGAATTAGAACTTTTCAATTGTATTTACGTGCCTACAAAATAGTCCTGTGTATCAAGTTCCAAGACAGTCAATGGTAGTCTACTGCATACAGGTATTTTTATTTATGAAGACAGAGGGGGAGACAGAGTGAGCTCATATACATAGAAAGCAGAAAAAAAAAGAATGTGAGGAATGAACTATAATAAATTATCTAGTATCTTAAAATTATGGTATGTAGGGTAAAGTAGAATCTTTTAGTAAGTATCAGGCTATGAAATGGAGCCCTTCATCACTGGCTTTTTCTAATATCAAGGAGTCTGGACGTCATGTGGTACGAGTCCAATATTGTGTTTGGCTTGAGGGAGAGGGTGCATATTTATGCCTTATATTTTTCTTAAGGAGAACCAAACCTGTCAAAATCCTTAAACTGACTCAATATCCTATTTTTCCTCTGGGCCCTCCATAATACTTCTCAATGTCCCAGGTTCAAGTTTGTTCAGGACCCAAAAGAACTTACCCTAGGGGCTGACTTTGGTCCTTAAGTGAAGTTGCGTTACCTCAGCCTATGCAGAGATTGTCCCTCAATTCACTGGCACTTTGAGAAAGTCAAGACTTCTGAATTGTTGCATATATGTAATAATAATAATAGCTAACCTTTATGGTTCACTTACTATGTGCCAAAGCCAAACTCTTTACATGTAACAAAGCTGTAAAGCCTCACAACAATACAATGCAGTAAATACCATGATAACAATATGCTTCAGTTAGATAAAGTGGTCAAAGAGCTTGCAAACTTGGTCAGGTCCTTATCGCTAGGCAGGGAAAGAGGCAGGTTTTGAACCTGTGTGTGTTCTTTGCTCTTAACCACTGTGATAGACTGCCTCATAGATAAAGTGGCATAAACAGATTTCAACTATGAATTCCACCTATTTCTTGAAATATGTCTCCCATTACTCTTTCAAAGGGAAAGGTTTTCCTATCAAAAATAGCTTACATGTGGCTTCTCCACACATATAATCAGTGGAGCACAGTTTAACACCCTCAGTACCCATTATGCTCCTAGCTGCCTTCCGAGCTGCATCCTCTTCTAAACAGCATCCAAAAATTGTTGACCCATTGATCTACCATTGTTTGCGTCATAATGAGCAATAATTAAAGATTCTGTAGAGGGGTAGGTGCAGCTTTCGGGGGTAGGAAATAACTCCCTTTGTGAAGGAAAATAGAAGGTGAGAGGCACTAGTTTGAAGGCCATCAATGTAAATCAGGGATTAAGTGGTGAAAGTCTGCACTACAGTTATTAGGAGAAAAAAGGAAAAGAAATAACAGGTATGAGAGCTTCCATGAAGGAAATATTAGATTATTTTTGCAAGTCTATGACCCATATAAATCATGCCTGATTTCTACACCAGGTAAATGTCAAGAGATTAACGATGACATTCGTACCTCGACTTTTGGAATACAATGGCGAAAATCCAGGTGAGTTCACCTTCTCCTCTCCCCTTGATTGATTCCTTGTATGAAGCCTGCTCTATCCCCTAGCTCTGGTAATCTCTCCAAGAATCCCTTTCATAAATCTGCAGTAAAATCATTTTTAAATGGTTGAGTCAAGTATGATGAAAGAGGTCATATTGCGAAAATCACTCAAAGACCTAGCTTCAGCTCTGTTCCCCAGTTGTCTAATTTTTTGTGTTTTGAAAAGCCATGGGAAAAGCAATTTGAAGGAAACCTTCATATTTATCTACAAGAATATATTAAAGCATATTAATTCAGTCCTTGGGTGTCCACTTTTCCTAAATGATGAGCCAGAGCTAATTCGTGTCTGTAGTTAGTAAAGCTGAATATATTCTGACCTCACTCATCGTCCACCAATTCCTTCTACAGCCCAGGAGCTATATCTCTATACTGCTATTGGCTCCTTGTCAGCCTCAGGTATGGGGTGTCTGCCAAGGATCATCTTCGTCACGTGCATTCAGCTGCTGTCCTGCTAGGCAGCTGGGAAGGCCACCCCTTCAGCCTGGACCAATGCTGACCGCTGCGGTCACCGGCATGACAGCCAGCTGGCCTCTGCCGCTCTCACTGATACAAGTGTCTCTCATGTTTCCTCCTAGTCATAAAACCAAACACTTTTATAGGGCTGCTATTTGTTTCTTTCTTTAGTTGTGGTTTTTGGGTTTTGGCCCTAGTATCGCAAATCTATTACAAAGACTGTTCCTCTTACAACAGGCAACCTACTCTTTAAGATAAGTCGTAAGACCTTGTGTGATCATGCTACTGCTTAGCTTGCCAACACCATCCAGTTACAGTGAAAGGCTGGCTATTCGGATGAATCCCAGGGGTCTTGCTCACCTCTGGGATTCAGTGTGTTCTATTTCTCTACACAGTCTTTTATTTTTTTTCCTCCCAATCTTTTTGGTTCCTTAACTTCACAGGCTTCATAGTGTCCTAATGTCAATATTGCTTCCTTTAAGAAGGTGTACGTACCTGATCACCAATATTTTTATTCTTGTCCTTCTATAGTTTCATAGCAATCTTTACTTATAGGCAGTATAGAGCTTTCAAACTTTGAGTCAAGAGTTCCACAGACCTGAGCTGAAGTCTAAATATTATCACTCACTTGCCATAGAAACTTGGAAGGCTACTTTATATCTCTGAGATTTATTTTCTGTATATTTGAAAGGAAGTCCTTACATAATAGATATAGATAAAGAGTTAATTGGAATACAGATATAAAGACTATGCATTATTCCTAGAGTTCTAATTTTCAAATAGCAATCTGTAACTTTTTAATGGACATACAGAAACTTAATGTGGTCTGGCAATAAACCTCAGATCCTTCCAGCACAACCTCTCTACTGAGTCACAGCTCCTGGGTGCTGAGACATATATAGTCCAAATCCTTTTGAGCGATATTTAACCAGGAAAAGCACATTGAGCAATATTTCAACAATCTCTGTAAGCATCTCTGATCGCTCAAGGCCTCACTTCTAAGGTGGGAACTTTGTCAACACAACGCAAGGACATTCAGAGAACTAAATGCCGTATGTTTTTAGGGTGGAATGAAAGCATGCCGCCTGATTAGTTTCAATTTACATAGCAGTGGCTTTATTATAATAGGACCTCTCACCATCCCCCACTTCACTAACACAGAGAGCACGTAAACCAGTTAAGGGGAATACATAGGTATTCTTTCAGTGTATATATGACGTCCACAGCCTTTCTTGATTCTAGGAAGGCAGAAACCCAACTCATTAATTGTCCTGGTGATGGCCTGTGATTTCTGTGTGATTGTCTATAGAATTCTACCTCCCCTGACTTTTGGTTCAAAGGGAAGAAAAAAAAAAACACTGAGAAACTGAGAAATTTCCAAAATGTTATTTCAACTGAAAACTGGGTAAAATAACACATCCATTTCTAGCAGGAACCTGTTCCCTCCCTGTATTCTAATGTCATTAGATGAAGAAGGTTTTCTGCTACCTGAAGACCAGATACAATGATTTGATGCTGATGAGGTATTTGCTTTTCCTGAGGAAGTAAGCAATAATTCTTTTTTGTAGCTTTCTTTAGAGACTTTCAAAAATTAAGTTTGACATAAATGAATTAATATTAGTGAAAAAAAGAGCAATGTTTCAAAATGCTACCAATTCTCACCAATTTTTTTTTGACAGACCCTTTAGGGATGTTTTGAATCTAAGTATATTTTTCTATCTAAGGAATGAAAGTCACAAATAAGCATCTGTTCTCTCTACATTGGAAATAAATATTATATTTATTGATGCAACAAGCCTAAAGTGAATTCATCTCAGTAAAAGATGTGAATTCATTCCCCTATAGCCCATTCTGAGTAATTTTAGTCAAGAAAATGAATTAGATTTTATTTCCGTTCTAACTCCCGACACCATGTGACAGGACGGATATTGTCAAAGGTTACTTGTAGTAAAATGCTTCTGGCATTTCTCATTGTGCCATAATCTTTTCATGGGTATGTTTTGAGTTTTTCAGTAGACACCCTTTTTAAAAACAGAGATGCAGTGTTGTTATTTTGAATATGTGATAAAAGGAAATGTTACCAAAATATTGAAGGTACCTCTGCAGCCTCACTGTGTTCTCAGACATGGCTTAGATACCAGTTGTACTAAACTTTGGGGACCTGTTACTCCAGACCATAATCCATGGACTTTCTTGACAAAACAGCAGTATTGGGCCCCACCAACAGCAATAAATTCTGCTTGCAATAATGATACTGATGAACACATTTCCAAAAAAAATTTTTAAGGCTTTAGACAGATAGTACCCATAACACAGAAAATATATTAAAATGTATCCAGGGAAGTATATCAAAACCACGATTGTGGTTGATTCTGAAGCAATAAAGAGGCAACTGGTATGAAAAGAAATGCCATGTTGCTTAATTTCTTTTGTAAAAATTATTTAAAGAAAACATGATAATATATTAACATTTGCTAACTGCAGGTAGTATATAACAGATGTTAATTCTCTGTAATTTTCTTTATTAAAGTTCCTATTGAAAAACGGTGAAACAAAATATTGAGGAAATCCGCCTTATTTAAGGCTGAGTTACTTTGTCACTGTGCCTGTAATATGATGAATAACATACCCAGGAAAGCTTATACGATAGTAAAAGTGACAGCTATAGACAATAGCAATAACTATGACCATATGTTAGCACATACAATTTAACAGGTCTCAAAGATTTTGCATACATTGTATCATTTAATTCAATATTGCTAGGTAATAACTTAACACATCAGTCTTTATAAAAGCAGAAAGTTTTCCCCAGCTGGTGGCAGAAACATCAGGCAAAGAGTTTAGAAGACAGAACTTAAGGCATCATCACTGGTTTGAAGATGGAAGGGGCACATGAGGAAGAATGAGGAGGGTGGCCTCTTAGAGCAGAAAGTGGTCCCCAAATGACAGTCAGCAAGAAGCAAGGACCACCGATCTGCCCACTAGGAAATGTATTATGCTGGGACTTGAATGCCCTTGGAAACAGATTTTTCCCTCAAATCTCCAGATGACATGATTTTGGCCTTGTGAGAACATATACAGACTCCAATCAATCCACCTGGTCTTGTGATTTACAGAACTGGATGACATTAATAAGTATGGTTTTAAACTGCTAAGATTCTAGAAACTTGTAGTAGAAACAACAGAATAGAGAATTTATGTCTGGAGCCACCTGGCAGTCCCTTACATACGTAATTTCCCAAGCCTCTCCCTTAGTGCTTGAATTAAACTTCAGAAGTTATCCCAGCATCATCACAAACACAAATACTGCTGTGCACCATTACGACTACTGCAATGAAGACTATTACTACTACTACTAAAGCAACAATGATAATAATTTCATGTATTTGCTTACCATGTACCAGAACTGCCAAAGTCCCAGTTAGGAAGATTCTGATTTAATAGGGCTAAGATGATACTGTCACATAGTCAAGATTAAGAAACCAATGAGTTATTTATTATTATTGGCTTAACTATGACCCACTAAAATTCATACGTTCAAGCCCTGACTTCCAGTACCTCAGAAAGTGACTGTATACAGCAATAGGGCATTTAAAGAGGCAACTGACTTCAATTAGGTCACTGGGATGGGCCCTAATTCAGTGTGACAGTCTCCTTATAAGAAGAGGAAATTTTGACACACAGAGATACATCAGGGATGCACATGCACAAAGAACAGACCACCTGGGACCAGCCAAGGAAGAAAGCCACAGAGAAAGGCCTCCATGGAAACCAGGCCTGTCAACACCTTGATGTTGGGCTTTTAGCTCCAAAGCTGTGAGGAAAGAGAGTTTTGTTGTTTAAACCACCTACTCTGTTGTATTTTGTTACAGGAGCCTGAGCAAACCAACACACATGCCATTTATTCATTAAAAAAAAAAATTTGGGGGGAGTCCTCATTTTATAGAGGTAATGGAAGTTCAGAAAAGTTGAATTTCCTAAGGTTGTAACTCTAGGTACTAGTATTGGGGTCTGGATTCATACTTGGTTCGCTTTGCCTTCATAACCAAGAAGCATTGTCTCCCCCTTCTTTGTTCATCACAATCCAAATTTCCTACTGAAGAAACATTGACTGTAACTTCTGCAGATGGATCCAAGAGGCTGGTCCCACCACTCTCCAAACATGCACAGGAAATGAATATGTATAATCTTTTGAGTAATTGAATCTCTCATAGAACTTGGTAAATTCTTAAATCAACTTTTAAGTTAAGTCCTTACATGTATGTGTTTTTAATCCTTTTTTAAGTCCAGGAACAAAATTTAATTGTAAAATTTCCAAGATTGGCAAGCACAAAAAGGCAGTATTTTATGCATTAATTAGGGGAATCATAAGAAATTCTCTTCAGTTATTTTATTTTGGAAATTCAATCTGGTCATGTCTTATATGAAATAATCAAAATAGAGAGAGAGGAAACTCTACAAATAAAACACAGAATGATTTTTTTTCGAAAATAGTTAATGTAAAAAATGTAAAGCTGAGTTATATAACTAAGGAAAAATGTTAAGACAGCTGAAGGAAAATCATTCTACGAGATGAGAACTTCATTTTAAAGTTTTTAGAAATTATTTGAAAAAGACCGTTTGAAAAGCCCCATGTCTATAATTCCATTTTATTACCATGATAGTCTAGATTTTATCAGAAAAGTTTTCTTTGGGCATACTTCCATATTTAACTAAAATGCTATTTTAAATTATAAATATTATAATGCATTGTCAACATCAGTGACAAACTTTTTTAATATTACAAGTAAAAATACAAGTCCTTTTTTACAGTCAGCTTTTTAATAACTAGTTATAGATAATATTAGCACCACAATAAGTTTATTTTCAAAGTCTTTGATTCAAATAATTGGTGACAAATATAGGAAAATCTGAGATTGGAGGTGAGTCAACAGAGAACAAAAGTCAAGAGAGAACAGGATTTTAGCAACATATCGCTAAAAGGAAAATGCTTCCCAAGTTCATTAACAAGAAAATTGAAAAGAGTGAAAATGACCTGATTTCATGCAAAAACTAGCGACATTTAGTCCTTGGTAATGCAAACAAATGTTTCATTTAGAGAGAATCTGCTACTCATTTTAAGGAGCAGCCTCTTGATATCACCAACTATTAAACATGAGGCATTATTATAAAGACAATTCTTAAATGCAGTCTGTTTACATAAGACAGCCATGTTCATTGCATTTTTGTCACTAAATATAGCTATAATTGACTCTAGGTTCTTTGTCTATTATATATGATTAAATAATACAGTGACTAAAATACACATTCTAGCTAACGTCAAGATAATCCCATTACTATCTAATGCATCCAATGTGTCCATGTTTGCAGACTGAAATAGCATTCCAAAAATTAAAGGTAGTAGTATTTGAAACAGTGTTTACAGTACATGTAAAAGTCACCAGTAAGAGAAGAAAAGAGTATTTCTCAATTGTAGACTGCCATAAAATACTATTTTGAGGGGAAAATATGTCTATTCACTTTCTTCCCTCTTTGCCTCCTTTATGCCATTATCAGCTTTACAGAATCACTTTATCTAAGAGAACCATAGGCATCATTTTAAATCAATCTCTTCAAGGCTTCACTTCATAAAAAATAAATGAGGAAACAGAGAGAATACAATCATGAAATACTAGAAATCTGGGGAATGTATCCATCAGGTTTTACATGGAGAAATAGAATATAATAAATATTGTGGGAATGAGTGGTTTATTATAAGGAATAAAAGACTGAAATGGAGAATTGGAGGATCAGAGAAAAAGTTATTGTGGGTAAAACTGCAACATTTCCAGAGTCTCTCACCTGACCTTAGTGCGTCTCCATATCAATACGTGTTTCCAAGGGGTGGAGAGAAGTAGTCCCTCTCCATATCAATAAGTAATTACAAGGGTTGGGGGAGCCAGGGTATACCTGGACCAGAATGGTTTGGTGGGGCCCCCTTTTACAGCCAGGTTGTGACAGACATGGGCCAGCAGAAGTGGACAATTGCCTGTGAGCAGTGAACAGGTTTCTCCCACTTTATTTCTCCCTTTAACTGATTTCAGCTTCAAAGTTAATTTGCCCCAGGGATGGGAACTTATTCCCCCACCACCACCACCAGAGTTACTGTTACTAATCAATCTGTCAGAATTGGTGCAGGTGGTTAAATTGGAGCTTACAGGTAAATGTGAAAAACTAAACAAGTTGAGCCATCAACGGTAAGACTGTGTGAAACAGAAGATGTGTCAAGATCTAAGGGAAGTAGTTTTCTTAGTAAGTAGCACATCTCTGAGTTGAGGATCTTGTACAGTGGGCCTGAAGTCACTGTTGTCAACAGGGCCAGTAATAGGGAAGACAAACTGGAGGCAGAACAGAAGAGAGAGAAGTGACGTTGGGAGGGACCTGCCAGGCCCTCTGGATCTGCCCATCACCATGTCCAGCTGCAGTGACCTTCTGAGATGAATGGTTGCTATTTTACTCACTTTATTGTAGCTCACAAGCATACAGTAAAGGGTATTTTGGAAAATGTAGTTCCCAACCATAATCAAGTTGACATAGTACAGTCCTTTACAGAAAGGGAAAAGATTGTGTGTAGATTAGATTTTTTGACATATAGTCAAAGGCAACTCAGGAGTGTCCATAAATTATTTTAAGTGTTTGTGAAATCAAAAATTATAGAAAAAATATATATATATGAATATATATATGAAAATTACATGTATGTATATGAATTCATATGTACATGAATGTTCCTTTTCTTGGGAGATGTTCTAGATGTTTCCTCAGGTTATTCAAGTACAAAGTGATTTAAACCATTTTTGCTAAACAATCCTTTCACAAATACAACATTTAGCATTTGCCTAGTCTTGCGTAGCTGGTGACAGAAACAGTGATCCATTTAACATTTTATTTTTATTGTGTGTATGCAGTGAAAGAACTAGGATTTTAAAATTAAAAGACAGCAATTTTTGTGTTCCCATAAAATAAACAAGATAGATAGATTGGTTGGAACACTACCATGTAAGTTCATAGTAACAAAAATTTATAAATATACATATATATTTGTGTTTAAAAATGTACTTACACACACATGTGTATTATATACATGTGTGTATATATTAAAAACATATCAAAGATTGCTAATATAAAATGTTTTCCAGTTGTCAGGAACTGCAACAATATAGATGAACCTAGAGGGCCTTATGCTAAGTGGAATAAGTCGGACAGTGAAAGACAAATACTGTATGATCTCATTTATATGTGGATCTAGAAAAAAAACTCAATGGAAAAGAGATCAGACTTGTAGTTACCAGAGGCAGGGAGTGGGGGGAGTGGGAGTAATGAAGGTTGTCAAAAGGTACAAATTTTCAGTTGTAACATAAATAATGGGATATAATGGACAACATGATGATTATAATTAACTTTCTATCTGTATATTTGAAAGTTGTTAAGTGAGTGGATCCTGAAAGTTCTCATCACAAGGAAAAAAACACCTTTTTTTTTTAATCTTTTAATTAGGTAACAGGTGTTACCTAAATTTATTGTAACTATTTCACAATACATGTAAGTCAAGTTATACTGTACAGCTTAAATTTATACAGTGCTATATCAGTTGTAGTCTAATAAAACTGAAAGGAAAATATTCAAAAAAAACAATAAGCTAATATATGGGGCCTGATGTTTGCAGGAGTTTAAAAAAAAAAGAAAAAGAAAATCAAATCTTACAATATGTAACCACATGGTGAATCTGTGGATATTATGCCAAGTGGACTAAGCCAATAGCAGAAGGACAAATGCCACACTGATATGAGTTCTCTAAAATAGTTAATCTCATGGGATCATCATAGAATAGTGGTTGCCAGGATCTGGGAAATGGGGAAAATGGGCAGTTGCTAATCAATGGGTGTAAAGTCTCAATTACACAGGATGGATAATTCCTAGTGATATCTTGTACACTGTGGTCCTTATAGTTAGCAGAACTGTACACTGAAAAATTTATTAATGAGTTATATCTCATGTTAATTGTTCTTAAATCACAATAAAACATATTTAGGTAAAAAAATTTTATGGGTCTGTTTCATTTTTGACAATGATAATTTGAGGCAATGAGAGTAGTGTGTGCAAAGGATGCAGCAGAAAAAAAGCACATTATATTCATATATGTACATAAATTATACATATATGGCTAAAATTTAGCTCCAACAAAAATCTAAGGGAGAAATGATAAGCTGAGAAGTAGAACAAGAACATCCCTCATTCTCTCATAGCCTACATCTCTCTGCCTATGACAACATACAGTTTAGAATATCTAAAGAAAGTTTAAAGTGTGCACGTAAGCACTGCATGTATCATTTTATTTGACACTCATAATAATGTAGCAAAATAGGACAGTGGTAAAATGCTTCGACTCTGGAGTAGGACACACATGGTTTGAATCCTGGCTCCATGATAATAGTAGGTAAGAAGCATTAGACAATTTAAAATAAAGTTAGTTCTGTAGCGTTTTCCAGAATTTTATTATCTATGTACTAAATAGATACATTAACTCCTTTAGGCCTCAGTATTTCCTTATGTTAAATGAGGATTATAAAACATGATTGTTTTGAAAAAATATCTGTAGCAATTATCTCAATGCATATTATTAATTAGCTTATGTTGTAATGTTCCAGCCAAAAGTGACAGCATGTGTAAACATTTTAAGGTGGGAATTTGGGGTATTTAGGGAACAGAAATGAGGCTAACTTCAATGGAGACAAGAGAAAAAGGGGAAGAATGTTAAATAATAAGGCAGAATTCTAAAATAAATCCAGAGCATGTAGAACCTCATAGACTATGGACTAGTGTTTGCATTTTTATTCTCGAGATTTTGTTCTAGCCATTGAAGGATTATCCAAGAATAGAATACACATTCTTCTCAACTGCACATGGAACTTCTCCAATACTGATCATATGTTAGGATATAAAACAAATCTAAATAAAAGTAAAAGTATTGAAATCATACAAAATGTTTTCCAATAACAGTGAAATTAAGTTAGAAATCAAAAAGAAGGAATTGTAGGTAATTCCAAAATACATGGAAATTAAAAGCACACTCTTAAATAGCCAATGGATCAAAGAAAAAATAAACAGATAAATTTGAAAATACTTTGAGATGGATGAAAACAAAAACAAAATACACTACTGGTGGAATGCAGTGAAAGCAGTGCTAAAGAGAAATGTATAGCAGTGAAAACCTATGAAAGAAGAGACAAAATATCTCAATCCAGTAATATAGCATTTGTCTGTAAGAAAACAGAAAAAAAAAAAAAAAAAGCAATTTAAACCCACACCGGGCAGAAGGAAGAAAATAACAAATGGAAAGAAATGAAATGGAACTAGATAAACAATAGAGAAAAACAACAAAACCAAAAGTTTGTTCTATCAAAACATTGACAAAACTGACCACCTTTGTTGTAGGAATAAAAGAAAGACTTGAATTACTAAAATCAGAAATTATGGAAGCAGCAATACATCTTACAGAAATAAAATATTTTATAAGAAAATACAATGAACATTTATATGCCAGCAAGTTCCATAACCTAAATGACATGAACAAATTCCTAGAAAGATGCAGACTAATGAAACAGACTGAAGAAAGGGAAAATGTGCATAAAGGTCCAAGAAGAGAATGAATTGGTAATCCAAAAATTGCAACTTCCCAGGAGGAATATCTCCAGGCCAGATGGCTTCACTCATGAATTCGGCCAAACATTTGAAGAAGAACTAACAGAAGTCCCTTACCAACTCTTAGAAAACCAGAGGAGCATGTCATGGCTACCAGGCACTGCGTCTCCTGCATGGGAGTTCAAGGCCACTTTGGCCAAGGATGTATTGGAAAACAGGGCCTTCACAGGGGTGCAGCAGTGAGTTGAGAGATCCAGCAGACTGGCAGGTGCCAGAGTGGCATATCAGCCTTGAGAGCCCCAAGAGGCACTAAGGGAGCTGCTCAGGAGGAAAATATTCTGAGACCTAAGTGTCCCATGCACAGCCGATCAGAATTGAAGCTGGCCGTAGAGCTGGAGCAGGGTCAGGTGCTGGGTGTCCCCACACAGGCATCAGTCCTGTAGTCCAGGACTGTGGGGAGCTGGGAGGTAAGTAGATATTGGGCCAACAAGGCTGGGTCAAATGGTAGAGGACAAAAGATGTATTACTTACAGAAATGGATGTTTATCAACAAATGAAGAGATAGTGCAGCATTTTAATCATCAGGGTGACCATGCCATTGCACATGAACTGAACACCAGCACTGATTAAAATACACCTTGCTAATGGATTCTACGCAGTGAGATGAGGCAAGGGATAAATCAGGAATAACTCCAGGTTTTAATATGAGCAAAGGGTGCTGTAATCTGTTTATCATGTTGATTAAAGAGAAACAGAGTTAAGAGGGATAATAAAGAGCTTTCCCTGCAGCAAGAGAATTTGAACATCTAACAGTCATAAAAGAATACATGTTACATAAAAGGCTGATGATTTATCCTGAAATTCAAGGAAAATTTGGGGTTAGAGATACAGATTTTTGATGATATTTGCAAATCTAGGATTCTATGCAGTTATCTAGAGAGAGTGTGTAGCCTAGAGAAAAGGGGACGAGGACCAAGCCCTGAAAGACTCCAGCACTCAAAAGGGAGAAGAGGATGGGCCTGCAGAGTTTGAGGGAAACAGTCTGTAAGACCTTCCTCACCAACTGTGCACCAAGGGAATCCCCAAAACCATGCTCAGGTTTGATAATTCTCTGGAATGACACACGACTCACTGAAAGCTGTGTTACTTCCTGGAATCAATGTATGATACTCATAGTATTTATAGAGTATTGCCAACCAGGTAAGCTCATCTGAGCCTTGAGTCCAAAATTTTTATCAGGACTCCATTGTTGACAGCTGGGTGACCCTTAGTCTCTGACCTTCCCAGGGTAAGAGCACATACTGTAAGCACCAAAGATCCCATCATAAATCATACTGCTAGACTGTCTAGTGGCACCAAGGCTACCTAGTAAACAAAGATACTTCTATCAAGCAGAATTTTTCCAAGGGCTTAGATATTGCCTCCCAGTACTGTAGGGCAAAGGCCAGAACTTTCTTTGGGTACAGTTAATATTTACTACACGGAGCTGATGAACAGATTAAGGTGGTAAAGGCAGAAGGGTAACCTTGTAACAGCACAGTTTCATGATAGCCAAGGATAAGAATATTTCAAGAGGAGGAAATAATTGTTTCAAATTCCATTCAAGGTTTAATAAAAATGAAAACAGGGATGCAAACAGCAGATGAAGCAACACCTGTGGCCATTGGCAACCTCGAAAAAAGAAGTTTTAGTGTAGTGGTAAGATCTGTGGATATGGAAAAGGAGACAGTAAATATACCAAAGTTTTAGTTTAAAGAGGGCAGAGAAATTGGACAGTAGCAGAAAGGCAATATGGGGCTATGAGGAAGGTTTAAAAGGTGGAGGATTTTTAAAAGTGTCTGTATATCATCATCACAAAATGTTGAGTATATTGTTGAAATACAGAAGGAAATAATACCAGCAGAAGCAAAGTCCAGGAGATAACAGGGGGTGATGAGGTCAAGAGTTGAAGAAAAGAGAACTTTGATTGGGGCAGGACCACTTCATTCACCCTAGAAGTGAATGTCATAGAGAAAAAAAAATGAGGGAATGTTTTCCTTCTATTAATTTATATTCTATCAATGAAGTATGAGGTAAAGTCATCAGGCAAAAATGAAATGGGAGATAATGCTGAAGGTTGACAAAACAAAAGTAGGTACAAAATAGTTGTCTCCAAAAGTGGAGTACTAAAGTCACTAAAGAAATAATGGTAGGATTATCAGGAAGTATTGTGTGCCCTTTTGAGTGTGTAGTCAAGGATTCAAGCTGACACTATAAGCAAAGTTGTGTTACTCTATATCTATAGGCATTCCTTGTACTACAGTCACAAGGTAGAAAGGGAAGAGTTGGAGGTATTTGCAAGGAAGTGATTGTAATGATGTACGGTGGTGTCTGTGTAGGTAGGGATGGAAGAGAAGGAGTCAGGGCCACAGCGTGTTGGGTGAGGGTTGATTGGAGGCCTCAATGAGCCAGTTGATTTAGTCACTGCCATTTGATATTGCTGATAAAAACTGATAACAGGGGGGCGGAGCCAAGATGGTGCATGAGTAGGACAGTGGGAATCTCCTCCCAAAAACATATATATTTTTGAAAATACAACAAATACAACTAATCCTAAAAGAGACACCAGAAGACACAGGACAACAGCCAGACTATATCCACACTTGCAAGAACCCAGCACCTGGTGAAAGGGGTAAGATACAAGCCCCGGCCTGGCGGGACCCGAGGCCCCTCACCCCAGCTCCCGGCAGGAGGAGAAGACTCAGGGCGGGGAGGAAGAAGGAGCCCAGGACTGCTAAACACCCAGCACTAGCCATCCACACCAGAGCACGCGCACACAGTGCATGTGTGGGGTGCTGGAAGCTAGGGAAACAGGACAGTAAGACCTGTGACTAGGTCCCGAAGCCGGTGCCCTGTGACAAAGAAAAGCGAGTGCTTTTTGAAAGTCTTAAAGGGACAGGGACCCCACAGCTGGACAGAAGCATCCTGGGTCACAGTCCAGCAGCTGGAAATTCCATGGAACTCCGGGAGCACTAACCCCTGGGCAACAGCTCTGAGACTCCTCATGGAGGTAAACAGCCAAACAGCCCCCCATCCATTACCCCTCCAGGGTCCCGCCATAGCAGAGCAGAAGCCTGAGGCTGGCCACACCCACAGCTAGGAAGCTTCCTCCATACCTGCCAGGCAAGATACAGAGACCCAGTCTACATGCAATTGCCCAACACAAGCCACTAGGGGTCGCAGTTGTCCCAGTAAAGAAAGGCCAGGAGCCAAGTGGAAAGAGGCTTGACTCAATCCCAGCTGACAGACACGTCAATAGCACTCAACTGCACCAATCAACATGAAAAGGCAAAAAAATTTGATCCAGACAAGACTAACCCAGACAGCTTTGACATCTTCTACATCTTCCCCTGAGAAGGAACCTGGAGAGATAGATTTAACCAGTCTTCCTGAAAAAGAATTCAAAACAAAAGTCATAACCATTCTGATGGACTTGCAGAGAAATATGCAAGAACTAAGGAGGGAGAATACAGAAATAAAACAAGCTATGGAAGGACTTCAAAACAGAATGGACAAGATGCAAGAGACCATTAATGGACTAGAAAACAGAGAACAGGAACGCAGAGAAGCTGATGCAGAGAGAGAAAAAGGATATCCGGGAATGAAAGAATTTTAAGAGAACTGTGTGACCAATCGAAACAGAACAATATCCACATTAAAGGGGTACCAGAAGAAGAAGATAGAGAAAAAGGGATAGAAAGTGTCTTTGAAGAAATAAGTGCTGAAAACTTACCCAAACTAGGGGAGGAAATAGCCTATCAGACCAAAGAGGTACACAGAACTCCCATGACACGGGATCCAAGGAGGGCAACACCAAAACACATAATAATTAAAATGGCAAAGATCAAAGACAAGGACACAGTATTAAAGGCAGCCAGAGAGAGAAAAAAAAAAGGTCACCTACAAAGGAAAACCCATCAGGCTATCATCAGACTTCTCAACAGAAACCGTACAGGCCAGAAGAGAATGGCATGATATCCTTAATGCAATGAAACAGAAGGGCCTCGAACCAAGAATACTGTATCCAGCACGATTATCATTTAAATATGAAGGAGGGATTAAACAATTCCCAGACAAGCAAAAGTTGAGGGAATTTGCCTCCCACAAACCACCTTTACAGGGCATCTTACAGGGACTGCTCTAGATGGGAGCACTCCTAAAAAGAGCACAGAACAAAACACACAACATATGAAGAATGGAGGAGGAGGAATAAGAAGGGAGAGAAGAAAAGAATCTCCAGACAGTGTATATGACAGCTCAATAAGCGAGCTAAGTTAGGCAGTAAGATACTAAAGAAGCTAACCTTGAACCTGTGGTAACCACAAATCTAAACCCTGCAATGGCAATAAGTACATATCTCTCAATAATCACCCTTAATGTAAATGGACTGAACGCACCAATCAAAAGACACACAGTAATAGAATGGAGAAAAAAGCAAGACCCATCCATATGCTTCTTACAAGAGACTCACCTCAAACACAAAGACATACAAAGACTAAAAGTCAAGGGACGGAAAAACATATTTCATGCAAACAACAGAGAGAAAAAAGCAGGTGTTGCAATACTAGTATCAGACAAAATAGACTTCAAAATAAAGAAAGTAACAAAAGATAAAGGACATTACATAATGATAAAGGGCTCAGTCCAACAAGAGGATATAACCATTATAAATATATATGCACCCAATACAGGAGCACCAACATATGTGAAACAAATACTAACAGAATTAAAGGAAGATATAGAATGCAATGCATTCATTCTGGGAGACTTCAACACACCACTCAATCCAAAGGACAGATCCACCAGACAGAAAATAAGTAAGGACACGGAGGCACTGAACAACACACTAGAACAGATGGACCTAATAGACATCTAGAAAACTCTACATCCAAAAGCAACAGAATACACATTCTTCTCAAGTACACATGGAACATTCTCCAGAATAGACCCCATACTAGGCCACAAATAGAGCCTCAGTAAATTCCAAAAGATTGAAATCCTACCAATCAACTTTTCAGACCACAAAGGCATAAAACTAGAAATAAACTGTACAAAGAAAGCAAAAAGGCTCACAAACACATGGAGGCTTAACAACATGCTTCTAAATAATCAGTGGATCAATGACCAAATCAAAATGGAGATCCAGCAATATATGGAAACAAACGACAACAACAACACAAAGCCCCAACTACTGTGGGATACAGCAAAAGCAGTCTTAAGAAGAAAGTATATAGCAATCCAGGCATAGTTAAAGAAGGAAGAACAATCCCAAATGCATGGTCTAATGCCACAATTATCGAAATTGGAAAAAGAAGAACAAATGAGGCCTAAGGTCAGCAGAAGGAGGGACACAATAAAAATCAGAGAAGAAATAAATAAAATTGAGAAGAATAAAACAATAGCAAAAATCAGTGAAACCAAGAGCTGGTTCTTTGAGAAAATCAACAAAATAGATAAGCCTCTAGCCAGACTTATTAAGAGGAAAAGAGAGTCAACACAAATCAACAGAATCAGAAATGAGAAAGGAAAAATCATGACGGACCCCACAGAAATACAAAGAATTATTAGAGAGTACTATGAAAACCTATATGCTGACAAGCTGGGAAACCTAGGAGAAATGGACAACTTCCTAGAAAAATACAACCTCCAAGATTGACCCAGAAAGAAACAGAAAATCTAAACAGACCAATTACCAGCAACGAAATTGAAGCAGTAATCAAAAAACTACCAAAGAACAAAACCCCCAGGCCAGATGGATTTACCTCGGAATTTTATCAGACATACAGGGAAGACATAATACCCATTCTCCTTAAAGTTTTCCAAAAAACAGAAGAGGAGGGAATACTCCCAAACTCATTCTATGAAGCCAACATCACCCTAACACCAAAACCAGGCAAAGACCCCACCAAAAAAGAAAACTATAGACCAATATACCTGATGAACATAGATGCAAAAATACTCAACAAAATATTAGCAAACCGAATTCAAAAATACATCAAAAGGATCATATACCATGACCAAGTGGGATTCATCCCAGGGATGCAAGGATGGTACAACATTCGAAAATCCATCAACATTATCCACCACATCAACAAAAAGAAAGACAAAAACCACATGATCATCTCCATAGATGCTGAAAAAGCATTCAATAAAATTCAACATCCATTCATGATAAAAACTCTCAACAAAATGGGTATAGAGGGCAAGTACCTCAATGTAATAAAGGCCATGTATGATAAACCCACAGCCAACATCATACTGAACAGTGAGAAGCTGAAAGCTTTTCCTCTGTGATAGGGAACAAGACAGGGATGCCCACTCTCCCGACTGTTATTCAACATAGTCCTGGAGGTGCTAGCCACAGCAATCAGACAAAACAAAGAAATACAAGGAATCCAGATTGGTAAAGAAGAAGTTAAACTGTCACTATTTGCAGATGACGTGATATTGTGCATAAAAACCCTAAAGACTCCACTCCGAAACTACTAGAGCTAATATTGGAATTCAGCAAAGTTGCAGGATACAAACTTAACACACAGAAATCTGTGGCTTTCCTATACACTAACAATAAACTAAAATAAAGAAAACTCAGGAAGACAATTCCATTCACAATAGCATCAAAAAGAATAAAATACCTAGGAATAAACCTAATCAAGGAAGTGAAAGACCTATACCCTGAAAACTATAAGATACTCTTAAGAGAAATTAAAGAGGTCACTAACAAATGGAAACTCATCCCATGCTCCTGGCTAGGAAGAATTAATATCATCAAAATGGCCATCCTGCCCAAAGCAATATACAGATTCGATTCAATCCCTATCAAACTACCAACAGCATTCTTCAATGAACTGGAACAAATAGTTCAAAAATTCATATGGAAACACCAAAGACCCCGAATAGCTAAAGCAATTCTGAGAAGGGTGAATAAAGTGGGGGGATCTCACTCCCCAACTTCAAGCTCTACTACAAAGTCACAGTAATCAAGACAATTTGGTACTGGCACAAGAACAGAGCCACAGACCAATGGAACAGAATAGAGACTCCAAACATTAACCCAAACATATATAACCAACTAATATTCGATAAAGAGGCCATGGACATGCAATGGGGAAATGACAGTCTCTTCAACAGATGGTGCTGGCAAAACTGGACAGCTACATGTAAGAGAATGAAACTGGATCACTGTCTAACCCCATACACAAAAGTAAATTCGAAATGGATCAAAGACTTGAATGTAAGTCATGAAACCATAAAACTCTTAGAAAACAACATAGGTAAAAATCTCTTAGACATAAACATGAGTGACCTCTTCCTGAACATATCTCCCTGGTCAAGGGAAACAAAAGCAAAAATGAACAAGTGGCACTATATCAAGCAGAAAGGCTTCTGTACAGCAAAAGATACCATCAACAGAACAAAAAGGTATCCTACAGTATGGAGAATATATTCATAAATGACAGATCCGATAAAGGGTTGACATCCAAAATATATAAGAGCTCATGCACCTCAACAAACAAAAAGCAAATAATCCAATTAAACGATGGGGAGAGGAGCTGAATAGACAGTTCTCTAAAGAAGAAATTCAGATGGCCAACAGACACATGAAAAGATGCTCCACATCACTTGTCATCAGAGAAATGCAAATTATAACCACAATGAGATATCACCTCACACCAGTATGGATGGCTACCATCCAAAAGACAAACAACAAATGTTGGTGAGGTTGTGGAGAAAGGGGAACCCTCCTACACTGCTGGTGGGAATGTAAATTAGTTCAACCACTGTGGAAAGCAGTATGGAGGTTCCTCAAATGCTCAAAATAGAAATACCATTTGACCCAGGAATTTCACTTCTAGGAATTTACCCCAAGAATGCAGCACTCCAGCTTGAAAAAGACAGATGCACCTCTATGTTCATCACTGCACTATTTACAATAGCCAAGATATGGAAGCAACCTAAATGTCCATCAGTAGATGAATGGATAAAGAAGATGTGGTACATGTACACAATGGAATATTACTCAGCCATAAGAAAAAAACAAATCCTACCATTTGCAACAACATGGATGGAGCTAGAGGGTATTATGCTCAGTGAAATAAGCCAGGTGGAGAAAGACAAGTACCAAATGATTTCATTCATATGTGGAGCATAAGAACAAAAGAAAACTGAAGGAACAAAACAGCAGCAGAAGCACAGAACCCAAGAATGGACTAATAGTTACCAAAGAGAAAGGGACTGGGGAGGATGGGTGGGAAGGGAGGGATAAGGGCGGGAAAAAAAGAAAGGGGGCATTACGATTAGCATGTATAGTGGGGGGGGGGCACGGGGATGGCTGTGCAACACAGAGAAGACAAGTAGTGATTTTACAGCATCTTACTATGTTGATGGACAGTGACTGTGAACTGGGATGTGGGGGGGACTTGGTGAAGGGGGGAGCCTAGTAAACATAATGTCCTTCATGTAATTGTAGATTAATGATACCAAAATAAAATTTTTAAAAAAACTGATACCACACTTTCTGGAAATACTCTTCATTGACATGGGAACTTTTGATTTACTTGGATGTCAGTACAACGCACCATATGCTTGTTCTCTCAGTTTTCTTTTTTGATTCACATTTACATGCTCTGCCAGTATTCCCAACATGCAACCATTGTGCTAAAGTGATTGGGGGTCAAAGTGGCTTCCAGCCTGCAAAACATAACCAGGCCCTGGAAAGGGTTTGTCTGTGACCCCTAGTTCCCTTTCCTGGTTTTCTCAAGAGTATCCCAGTTCCTCCAAAAGCTTTTAAACATTCAGGTGTTGGATCCTGTGTTGATGTTTCGCTAGTCACATGCCCCGCCTTCAGGCACTTAGTGAATTGTCCCTCTCTGGTTGGTGTTTCCTATGTAATGTGGCTAAATGAGTTAATTCATTGATTCAAGATGATACTGGAATAACTTGGAAAACAAGGAGAACTTCCAAAAATTGAAAGACAACTCAATTAGGTAATCAGCAAATGTCAGAGTGACCATCCTTGCATGGTTTGGGGTAAGTACATTTTATATATGTATTATATATATTTATATATGTGGTATGCATATGTATGTGTGTGTTACATGTGTGTGTGCATGTGATATATGTTCTATAAATATTATATATATATATATATGTTTGTGTGTATATACATATGTGGAAGTGAGACAGGCTATAGTCCTCTGGAACGGACTCTGCCCCCAGGTGCTTTGAGCCAGGGAATAGTATAAAAACAAAGGGACAATGTATACTCTCTTCAAGTTTATCAGAACAGGTTCTAATCAGAATTATTTATGTTCTTGCTAGGTCAACTAGAAAATCCATATTAGAATAATGTCTAAAATATTCTTTCATGATTCTTAGTGTTGTGTTTTGCCCATGGGTCTCAGCCCTGGTCAAGTTCACTATGGTTTCAATGAGACCAAAGAAATGACAGTGGAACGTTCTTGGGCTGAAAGGGTTTATACCCAACTTTATTCCCACGAGAGGCCCAGAGGCAGAGACCGGCTTGCTGCATGCAGACTCACTCTGAGTGGAAAGGATTCTAGTGACTGACCTGCCGCCATGGGAATAAAGTTGGGTATAAACCCTTTTACTTCAGGAATATTTCACTGTCATTTCTTTAGTCTCATTGAATCCATAGTGAACTTTTCCAGGGCTGAGACCCATTGGCAAGGCAGTGAGAAACATATTTTCCATTTTTAACAGTAAAAACATTTTGGACATATACCAATTCATTGTTTCATTTTGTTTTGCTTTTGCCTTACTTAATATAAAATACACATTTATTGTGGTGTTATTGAAACAACCAAATTCTCTTGTTAAGAAATAACTAAATGACGGGCAATAATTGGACTGACTTTTCTAAACTAGAATGTCTAAGTTCAAATTGATTATATTTATGGTCTGAAAATTCTGATTTGATTGGATCCATTTAATGTAAATAAACTGAAGAAACAGTAGTTTTTGGTCATATATTGTTCATGACAAAATTGCATAGGAAGTTTACACAACTACAACATAGGAATATATCTCTGTAAGCAGAAATGTCATTCATGGTAATGGTAATAATAGAGCTATATTTAGGTTGTATGTATTCTAACAGTATAAAGATATCTGGAAAATTATAAGTTTAATAACTTTAGCTGTAGACTATATATACTCCTCAGCTCTCATAGACCAATGGAAAAAAGGCAAACTATACTAATATTTTCATCCTGTCTTCAGAGTCAAAATCATCAATATTTTACCTCATGTACAGAGTTATTAAATATCACATATAAAATAGGTTAAAATGAATATAAAAAGTATTTATAAATTACCTCCCCAGGTCAAGTAAATCAAGAGTAGAGATTATTGTGAAAATAATGCCTGTGTTCTGCCTAACACACCCACTAACAAATGCATTTCCTTCTAGTCACCAAAGCAGACTGACCTTAGGAAACTCAGCTAATGACAAACTAAAATTAGCAATCACGTATGCTTTGCCTAAAGCAACCACGGCTGAAGGATGGGAAACTAGAAACAATAGGAGGCTGATTCTAACTGGAAATTGTACCTCGTACTTGATCAGTTGTATGTTCCTTATAAGCTTTAGTTAATACTGCTACCTAAGCTTAGCAACAGCACCTTGAGTCTCAAATAAACCTGGAGAATTTAAGAAATCTGTAGCTTTGCTTCCAGGTGAAACCGTTTGGAAATATTATCAAAAGATTAGAAACTGCTGAGCATTGCCTGTCTTCCTTGAATATCAATTTTCTTCTTTGTAAAGTCATAGATGAGCCAGTAATCTCAATGGAAAACTTCAAAGGCTCATAGAAAATAGGAAGCATAAGTAGAATCAATTGTATTCCTGAAAGCTCTTGTGTAGCCACTGACATGGGAAATACGGAGGAGAGTCTCTGACTCAAATAGGTAACAGAATCCGATAAAACTCACTTGAAAGCAGTTTCAGGTATATGTGTTTCATTTGTTTGTTTTTTAACTTCCACTTTCTTTTTGTTATCTTTACTAAAAGGAATTTTAAAATTGCTTCTTACCAGTAAAAATATTTTGGACATAAACCAATAATTTGTTGGGCTTTTTTTTTTTTTGCCTTATTCTTATTTTCTTAAATCCATTGTTTTGCTTTCAGATCAGCAGCTAATGATAACATTAATAATAATAAAAGTATTAATAGAGCTAACATTTATTATTCTCCTGCTATGGGTCACACTCTATATGAAAGTCTTTATATCACTGGTTCTCAAACTTTGTGATATATTTGAATCACCCAAGGAGCTTGGAAAAATCCCAAAGCCTAGGGTGCACCCCATACAAATGAAATCAGAATGTCCAGGGGTGGGAATCTGGAATCAATGTTTATTGGAAACCACTGCTGTATGTCATTTCCTATGGCGGTTATCTGGGGCAAGTAAGCATGCCCGCTCTAGTGTGAAGTTGTCTGGCACTGATTGCAGGCTCCATTGTTGATGAGTTCTGTGACATTGAACACCAACCTCCCTCTGCCTCAGGTTTTTCATTTGTAAGATGAGAATAATAATTAGTAGCTACCTTACAGTATTCATTGAAGGCTTGGTAATGTAGATAAACTGCTCTACACAAAATAGCTATAATTATTACCCTATCTGAGTTTTGTAGATGAAGAGAATAAAGCACAGAAAGTTGGGTAAGTTGCTCAATTTTGCACAAATAAAGGTCCCACACTGCTAGAAGGAATGTAGTCCAAGCCTCCGATATTGCCTAATTTTAGATTGCAACTATTCCTTCAAAATATATTATCCTTCCTTCTCTGATCTATGTCAAATGGCATGACGGGTTTACCTGAAAAGCCAGGTTAAAACACTGAGGGGATTGTAGTTGTATAGTTCTGGCTTCAGCACTTTCTACCAGGTGGCCATAGAGCTAGCTACCAGATGCTTGCTTCTGGTCAAATACATAGATGTAAATTATAAGTATTTGAGAAATAAGATCATTTTGTTAACTAAGCTAATTTCTACTTACCATCTGTGAAGTATGGATACTAATTTTGAAGCCTGTGTTATTTTTACTTGTATGCATTGTGATATTTTACTGTCTAATTTTCAGATGGGGAAGAAAAATTGACTTCCTTTAATATAAGACTGTGAGGAAGGTTTCACTAATATCTGAATGGTCCTCAAGTATGGAATCACCAGGGTAGATTCTTAAAAATATTGATGACTGATAGCCAAGATATGGAAGCAACCTAAATGTCCATCAGTAGATGAATGGATAAAGAAGATGTGGTACATATACACAATGGAATATTACTCAGCCATAAGAAAAAAACAGATCCTACCATTGACAACAACATGGATGGAGCTAGAGGGTATTATGCTCGGTGACATAAGGCAGGCAGAGAAGGACAAGTACCAAATGATTTCACTCATATGTGGAGTATAAAAACAAAGGAAAACTGAAGGAACAAAACAGCAGCAGAATCACAGAACCCAAGAATGTACTAATAGCTACCAAAAGGAAAGGGACTGGGGACGATGGGTGGGAAGGGAGGGAAAAGGGCAGGGAAAAAGAAAGAGGGCATTACGATTAGCATGTATAGTGCGTGGGGGGCATGGGGAGGGCTGTGCAACACAGAAAAGACAAGTAGTGATTTTACAGCATCTTACTATGCTGATGGATAGTGACTGTGAAGGGGTATGTGGGTGGGACTTGGTGAAGGGGGGAACCTAGTAAACATAATGTTCTTTCTGTAATTGTAGATTAATGATACCAAAATAAAAAATAAAAAATAAATATTGATGACTGTACTTCACACTTAGAAATATTGGTTTAGTTGATCTTGCGTGGTGTCAATGTTAGAATTCAAAAGTAGAGTCAGAGTTAAGGATCACTGTAACAGAATGTAAGTCATGAAGATTCATTGTTTTTAATACACGTTGCAAATGTACCCACTTCTAAGGTCCTCCTATTAACCCTGTCAGGCATTAACAGGTGATGCTTCAGTAATGATTCTTGCAGTAGTTTCAATGTCTACAGCAAGGCCTCAGCCCTGTATCGAAAGAGTGAGTGGCTTATTGAACTCCTATAAGGTTATTTGTTGTTTTTGTAATTTTCTTGTTTGTTTGTTTTTTGTCATGTTACAGGGATAGTGACTTTTGTTGAAGATCTTTTACGAAAGCTTAAGCCCCTTGACTTCATAAAAAAATGCCCATTCAATAGACATAAATAAAAAAGAAGTCATGGACTTTGGAGTAAGATAGACATGGAATTTAATCCCATTTCCAGAATTTTCTAGCCATGTGGTCTTGCATAAAGTCCTTAGCTTCTCAGAGACTATCCCCTTTCATATAAAATGGAGACATCTTTTCCACAGGTTTGTTTGTTTCAGGAATTTAATAATATTATATGATGTATTACTTAGCCTACTACTAGAACTTCAAAAATTACTTGTAATTGGTGTTGTGATACTAACACATATCCAGCGTAAGTATGGAAAGAAAGGTGATTATCATGGACCTACAGGAAAACAGAGGTAGGATTCCCAAAACAAATGTAGATTGAGGAGGCGAGGTTCATGGAAGACAAAGCACTCACTAATTCAGAGTCTAACACAAAATGTAATGTTGAATCTCTGAAGTCAGCTTGCTGAAGCATACCTTTAATTATGAGTACACTTGGAATGATTTCACCTTCTGTTGATTTCCTGGTATTTTACAGTTGTTGGGTTAACAAAAACAAATCATCTATAACACCCTTGACCTGCTGTGACCTCATATGCTGCCTATATAATCACAGCAAACAGAGAAACAAATAAATGAAAACTCTCATGAAGCAATTATGATACTTTAAATCATACTTAAAGTTAGTAGAGAAATGCCTTCTATAAGTGACCCTTGCAGTCATTTGGCTCATCAAATTGGATGACTTTTCTCAAAGGACATACCATAAATATGAAAATTCTGCCAGTTACTGTTCCTCTAAATCAAAGTTATTTCACTTTATACCTAACATGAAGAACAAAAGAAAACAGACTTTGTTTAAACTTTTTCAGGGCAGTCACAGTGACATGCTTTAGTGAAAATCCCAGTAAAGTTTTGCACATCCTCCATAAAGATTTGAGTACTATATTTGTTTGCCCATGAAGCCCCATCCATCTTCATTTTTCACTCACTTGTTTGTTTATAGATATTCAGATTGTTAGCTATTATCATTTCTGAAGTCACTTTTCTTCCATTCCCATGGAGTTTTAGATCTGTGAGCTCTTAAAATAAGCTCTCAATTCATAGTTCTTTGTTCTCATAACATATTTTCCACTCAACCTGGTCTTATAATTGAAATATCATTGTCAAATTGGTTTATCTATAATCGAGACTTCAAATAGTATTTAAATATAATGATGAAGACAAAATTGTCAGCATTTAAAAAATCAATCCTGTGAGATATTTTTATAGAAAGGCTTAGACATTATAAACAAATTTAAAATTTGCATAGGATAATTTTAACTATCCTATGCTATTTTAAAAATATATATATAAGGTAGAAAATACTGGATTATCTAAAAAAGTCTTATTAAAAATATTTCAAGACCTTCCTCATCATATTAAGCATTCACAGTAAATAGAGCCAGGGAATTAATGGATGGCTGCCTGTCCAGAAAGGAAATAGTGTCAGTACAGCCCACTTTGGGAGAATGGCTATCATAAGTAATTTCAGATGTAAGACCGCTTAATAGTTTTGCATTCTATGATTATTTTCTGTTATCCATCAGAAAGTGAGGAGTTGTATTCTTACAAGGTCAAATTTGACTTCATGAGAGGATTTTTTTTCCTGTGGAAGGAAATTATATTCATTGTTTATTCCTAGGATTACTGAAATCTATATAAGAATAATGGTAGCAGAACTAGAACAGACAGTCATATAGAGCTGCAAGTGGAGAACTAAAATCTATCATCTTTGCCACCCAAAGTACTATAAGCAAAGAAAGAGAATTAAAGGCAAGTTCCAAGTGGGCAGGCTTCTTTCCCTTTAGTTCATTACTTCACTTTTGAAACCTAGAACCATACTATGTCCAGCACATAGTAAATACTCAGCATATGTTGATTAGAAGAACAAGATACATGTTTATTCTAAATGCAAAATGTGAAGCACTCTTAATTTTATGAGTAATACCAATGCAATTTCATAAAGAATGGGCACTAAACTGGTATGTAAGAGTTTGGTATTTATCAAGAGAACCCCACCTCTTAAATGGCTAACTCCTGCTTATCCTGTGTCCTCCACGTTCACTTACTCAGAGACACTTTCCCTAACTGTGTATGCCACACACTACACACTCCCTATTTCCAGTATGCTTAGATCACCCGACTACTTGTTCCATAACCTTTACCACATCTGATGTGATACTGTTATGTTATTCGTTTATTTGATTCTTGTCTGTCACTGTCCTTATAAGAGTGTAGCCTCTTTGACAACAGGGCACTTTTTCTCTTATTCTTCATGGTATCTTAGTACCTAGAACATCAGAGACTTTGTTATGAATGCTTAATAATGCACTGTTAACATTTTACTGACATTTATGTTTATACTTGATATAGTCATTTAATTTTTTAAACTATGTTAGGAGAATCCTTTTCTTGTTTCTCTTAAGATTTACACACAAAAATCTTAAGTCAATGAACCACTAATCACCTGGTAGCAAGAATATAATTCAGAGGAGAAAATATATGCCAAATGTGGATGTTATTTTGTGAATTCAAACTTACAAGTACCATAGAGGTTTTATAGTGCTATAAATGCCAACAGATTGTCAGATTAGATTTTGACTACTCAGTGCAATCATAAGGAAAAATAATTTTTACAATGTGCCAGTGGTTGAGAAGTATTCAAAAAAAAATATTATTAGAATACTTGAGAAAAAGAAACACATATTTATTTTTATTAGAATATATGGTATAGTGGAAATTAAACTGAACTGTAATAAAATTATAATCATAGTTCTTCTACTCCAAAATCTGCTATTTGGTTATTGCACAATTAAGGTAAATTAAAAATAATATTTTGGAGCTTCCATGTGTTTGTATTCATTAAAACCTTGAAACAATGGCCAGAATTAAAGGAGGATATAGAATGCAATGCACTTATTTTAGGAGACTTCAACACACCACTCACTCTAAAGGACAGATCAACCAGATAGAAAATATGTAAGGACACAGAGGCACTGAAGGACAGACTAGAATGGATCTACCTAACAGACATCTACAGAACTCTACACCCAAAAGCAGCAAGATACACGTTCTTCTCAAGTACACAAGGAACATTTTCCAGAATAGACCACATACTAGGCCACAAAAAGACCCTCAGTAAATTAAAAAAGATTGAAAATCTATCAACCAACTTCTCAGATCACAAGAATATAAAACTAGAAATCAATTCTACAAAGAAAACAAAAAGGCTCACAAACACATGGAGGCTTAACAACATGCTCCTAAATAACCAATGGATCAATGACCAAATTAAAATAGAGATCAAGTAATATATGGAGACAAATGACAACAACAGCACAATGCCCCAACTTCTGTGGGATGCAGCAAAGGCAGTTCTAAGAGGAAAGCATATAGCAATTCAGGCCTGTTTAAAGAAGGAAGAACAATCCCAAATGAATAGTCTAACATCACAGTTATCAAAATTGGAAAAAGAAGAACAAATGAGGCCCAAAGTCAGCAGAAACAGGGACATAATAAACACCAGAGAAGAAATAAATAAAATTGAGAAGAATAAAACAATAGAAAAATTAATGAAACCAAGAGCTGGTTCTTTGAGAAAATAAACAAAATAGATAAACCCCTACCCAGACTTTTCAAGAGAAAAAGAGAATCTACACACATAAACAGAATCAGAAATGAAAAAGGAAAAATCAACACGTACACCACAGAAATAGAAAGAATTCTTAGGGAATACTATGAAAATCTACATGCTAACAAACTGGATCACATAGAAGGAATGGAAAACTTTCTAGAAATATACAACCTTCCAAGGCTGACCCAGGAAGAAACAAAAAATCTGAAGAGACCAATTACCAGCAAAGAAATTGGTAATCAAACAACCACCTAAGAACAAAACCCCTGGACCAGATAGATCCACTGCTAAATTTTATCAGCCATTTAGAGAAGACATAATACTCATTTTCCTTTAAGTTTTCCAAAAAGGAGAAGAGGAGGGAATACTTCCAAACTCATTCTAGAAAGCCAATATCACTCTAATATCAAAACCAGGCCAAAACCGCACAAAAAAAAGAAAATTACAGATCAATATCCCTGATGAACATAGATGCAAAAATACTCAACAAAATATTAGTAAACCAAATTCAAAAACACATCAGAAAGATCATCCTTCATGATCAAGTAAGATTTATTCCAGGGATGCAAGGATAGTACAATATTCAAATCCATCAACTCCATGCACCACATCAACAAAAAGAAGGACAAAAAACACATGAACATCTCCTTAGGTGCTGAAAAAGCATTCGACAAAATTCCACATCCATTCATCATAAAACTCTCAACAAATTGGGTATAGGGTGCAAGTACCTCAACATAATAAAGGCCATGTAAGACAAACCCATAGCCAATATCATACTTAACAGTGAGAAGCTGAAATCTTTTCACCAAAGATTGTAAACAAGACAAGGATGCCCACTCTCCCCTTTTTTATTCAACATAGTACTGGAGGTCGTTGCCACAGCAATCAGGCAAAACAAACAAATACAAGGCATCCAGATTGGTAAAGAAGAAGTCAAACTGTCACTATTTGCAGATGACATGATATTGTACATAAAAAGCCCTAAAGACTCCACTCCAAAACTACTAGAACTAATATCTGAATTCAGCAAAGTTGCAGGATACAAAATTAATACACAGAAATCTGTTGCCTTCCTATACACTAACAATGAACTAGCAGAAAGAGAAATCAGGAAAACAAATCCATTCATAATTGTATCAAAAAGAATAAAATACCTAGGAATAAACCTCACCAAGGAAGTGAAAGAGCTATACTCTGAAAACTACAAGATACTCTTAAGAGAAATTAAAGAGGATGCTAACAAATGGAAATTCATCCCATGCTCTTGGATAGGAAGAATTAATATTGTCATAATGACCATCCTGCCTAAAGTAATCTACAGATTCAATACAATCCCTATCAAAATACTGAGCTTTCTTCAACAAACTGGAATAAATAGTTCTAAAATTCATTTGAAACCACAAAAGACCCCGAATAGCCAAAGCAGTCCTGAGAAGGAAGAATAAAGCAGAGGGGATCTCGCTTCCCAACTTCAAGCTCTACTACAAAGCCACAGTAATTAAGACAATTTGGTATTGGCACAAGAACAAACCGCAGACCAGTGGAACAGATTAGAGACTCCAGACATTAACCCAAACATATACAGTCAATTCATATATGATAAAGGAGCCAGGATATACAATGGAGAAATGACAGCATCTTCAACAATTGGTGTTGGCAAAACTGGACAGCTACATGCAAGAGAATGAAACTGGATCATTGTCTAAACCCACACACAAAAGTAAATTAGAAATGGATCAAGGAACTGGATGTAAGTCATAAACCATAAAACTCTTAGAAAAAAACATAGGCAAAAACCATAGGCAAAAACATAGGACATAAACATGAGCAACTTCTTCATGAACATATCTCCACGGGCACGGGAAACAAAAGCAAAAATGAACAGGTGGGACCATATCAAGCTGAAAAGCTTCTGTACAGCAAAGGACACCATCAATAGAACAAAAAGGCATCCTAGCGTTTGGGAGAATATATTCACAAATGACAGATCCGATAAAGGGTTGACATCCAAAATATATAAAGAGCTCATGCACCTCAGCAAACAAAAAGCAAATAATCCAATTAAGAAATGGGCAGAGGATCTGAACAGACACTACTCCAAAGAAGAAATTCAGATGGCCAACAGGTACATGAAAAGATGCCCACATCACTAATCATCAGAGAAATGCAAATCAAAATCACAATGAGATATCACCTCACACCAGTTAGGATGGTCACCATCCAAAAGACAAACAACAAAGAAATGTTGGCAAGGATGTGGAGAAAGGGGAACCCTCCTACACTGCTGGTGGGAATGTTAATTAGTTCAACCACTGTGGAAAGCAGTATGGAGGTTCCTCAAAAAAACTAAAAATAGACATAGCATTTGACCTAGGAATTCCACTCTGAGGAATTTACCCTAAGAATACAGCAGCCCAGTTTGAAAAAGACAGATGCATCCCTATGTTTATCGCAGCATTATTTACAATAGCCAACAAATAGAAGCAACCTAAGTGTCCATCAGTAGATGAATGGATAAAGAAGGGTGGTACATATACACAATAAAATATGATTCAGCCATAAGAAGAAAACAAATCCTACAATTTACAACAACATGGGTGGAGCTAGAGGGCATTATACTCAGTGAAATAAGCCAGGCAGAGAAAGACAAGTATCAAATGATTTCACTCATCTGTGGAGTATAAGAACAAAGATAAAACTGAAGGAACAAAACAGCAGCAGACTCACAGAACCCAAGAATGGACTAACAGTTACCAAAGGAAAGGGACTGGGGAGGATGGGTGGAAAGGGAGGGATAAGGGGGAAAAAGGAGCATTACGATTAGCACACATAATGTAGGGGGGGGCATGGTGAGGACTGTACAACACAGAAAAGACAAGTAGTGATTCTATAGCATCTTTCTACACTAATGGACAGTGACTGTAATGGGGTATGTGGGGAGACTTGGTAATGGAAGGAGTCTAGTAACCATAATGATGCTTGTGTAATTGTACATTAATGATACCAAAACTAAAAAAAAATCTTATTCCTTTATGACCATCATTTCCATGACTATGTGTCTGATCATACCTGATAATACAAATCCTGGGTATCCTTACATCAAAGGAGTTAGGATTTCTGTTGTTTCAAATAGCAAGGAGAGGACAGAGTCAGCCAGGAAGAAAAGTGAAGCCCAGTACAATAAGGAAGAACATACATTTATGTCCTGTGATAGTGTTAATGATATCCTGGCTTTTTGAAGGTAATCTGGCATAAAAGGAAGGCTGGTAGACTTAACATGATATTGAGTTTTCATAACAGAAACCAGATAGTTTCCACTTACATTTTAAATTTCAGATTTCTTAGTGGTGGTGAAAGTATAATTTAATGATATAATTTAGGGAATGCATTAAAGCCTACTCCATGCCACCCCATAATTTTTAACTCTTGCCTTATATAGTCCTCCAATTCTTCAGTAAAGTTGACATGAGTGATAGATATTCAGATTTTATATGAACCTTGAAATTGAGGATTCAAGCCCAGGTTTTCTAAACCTCTGACCTAAAGAAATCTATGACATCTGGATTAAAGGAATAATGTTAATACTGTGTTTCATAATTTTTTTTCCCTAAGAATGTACCTAGTACTTAAAGTAATGCCAACCTGTATATCAAAATCAACAAAACATAGATTACATAACATGAGAAAAATTTCATTTTTTTGGTTCACTTAAAAAGAAAATCACTCTTACACCTTTGGGTTAAAGTAACTTCTCACATCCATTCATACAAATTAATGAATATCTCCTACATGTAATTAAATCTATATTGGAAAATGTAGGATGAAACTATTCAAAAGTCATCAACTAAATATCAATCCAATAGCTGAAGATTCAAATGATAAATCTATACTGTCATGGATATCAGTCTAACATTTTTATTGAAATTAAAGCATATTAAGAAAGTTTTTTAAAATATGCTGTAAAGCTGTTTTTCTTGACATTTGTTTTCCATTCTTAAAAGAAAAACTATCACTGTTAGGTAAGGGTCTTGGTGGTTAAAATAATAACAGTAATTTATTATTATTACTTGCTTTTCTGTTCTTTTTATGAACAATTAAAAACAATGAAACTATGTAGAGAAAGAAAGGCAACTTGGCATTTTCTAATAAAGTGCTAATAAATAGGACTAATTTGGAGGAAAGCCATTCTGATGAAAATTGCTTATAAAAAGTTGATTTATTCAAATTAAGTCCTCTTTTGATGCCCTTATAAACAGACCATTAATTCACTCATTCAAGTCAGCAAACATTTACTAAGAGCCTACTTTATGCTAAACTCTGAGGAATAAAGATGAATATAACAAGATTTCTGCCCTCCAGATGTTCACAGCGCTGGGCGATGATAGGTAAATAAAAGACGTACACTATTATATGACAAGTGTGCTAATAGAGTTATAACTGGAATAGAGGAAAACTGGGATACAAAGAGAACAATTAATTGTCTGGGTAAATGAGAAGGTGGATATGCGAGCAAAGTAGAAAGGAATTTGGTAAGTGCTAAAGGAGAGAGGATCATGTAAAGTGAAAGGATTGAAAAGTGAAGCCACAGATGTATGAAAGCAGATTGTGAAAACACCACTATTTATCCTATGGGCGGAAACACAATGAAATTTAACCTTTGTGTTTTCTGTGTCCATGAAATTCACATGCTGCAAAAACTAATGCAATAAAGCAAGTTAAATTGGACTAACACCATCTCAAAAAAATAATGATCATTGAATCATGAAGAAAAGTTCTGCTGAGTACATGTGTCCATTTGTTTATGGAATTATAGAACCAGATATGAAAAATGGGTTAAAATAATTATACCTGCCTCAAGGACATGTGCTTTTCAAGGTTAGACGTAAGCTGCAATATAGTCCACGGATCAAAAATGAGAGATAATGAAAAATGGAAACTTTCACCATAATGTCTCTAGAGAGTTGATGTATGGTCCGATCCACCCAGCATCTTCATTAGTGAGCTAAAAGAGGGTGTGAATAACACCATGCTAATGATATTCACAGATCATAGCAGATTAGACACTCTCACTGACAGCACTGCTGACTGTGAAGCAGCAAAAAGGAGGCAGATAGCTTAGAAATATTGGTAGGCAAATAAAGTGGGAGAAAACATTTAGCTTCAGATAAGAAAAGGAGCAATTAACATTCTGGGGAGAAGAAACGATATACACAGAAACATAGAAAGTGACAATGTTTAGTTTTAATAATATGCAAAAGCAAAGGTCATTTAAATATCTCTGGAGTTCCTCCCAATATGTCCAAATATATACAAACCTTAACCTGGAGAAGGGCCTCAAGGAAGTTATGGAAGTTTGGACAGTGACAAAAGGAAAGTGATCAAAGAAATTAACTGCCTATCACACGGTGAATAAAAATGTGACATCTACTTCCCTGAAGATTTGGGAGGTGAAGGACTCTTTTAACTCTAAAATCAATACAATAAGATGAATGATAGACCGACATTTTGGGGGAAAATACCCTCAACACAAGCCTGTTTTGAAGGAAAAGGTGGTAAATCTCTCCCTGTATACTTCTAATCGGTACCTGGAAGTTCTTCAGAGTATTGTAAAAGAATGTTGTCTTTAGAGCACTGTCTTCAAATACTTACAAGTTAATTTGATGGGGAATAACTCAGAAAAGTTAAAATTTGAAGGACAATGAGAGAGCAGAAGTGGAGACCAAGAGAGGAGTAGGTAGCACGTATGCAATGACTGCGGAAATCTTGCGAGACAAAGGCACTGAGGTGTACATAGTGGTAACGGAGGGATTTCTACAGGCAGATTCGGAAAGGTGCTGGATCTTGTTACTGGTACTAGGACTTGTTTTTCAGTATTTGCTATGTTTGTTGATTCTGGAGTAGCCTGAAGGAGGACAGATAAACTCTGATAAAAAATTGATAAATTGTGATCCCTGGGAATCCAAAATACTATATGAGAAGCATGCTATGTGATGCCTTCATAGGAAATCCCCTTCTCCACTCAACAGTTCACAATGTCTTCCCAATTGTAGTTCCTTTTCTATGTGTCACAGTAGCAATTCACATAATGGAATCAAATAAATCTCCTTTGCATTCACTCTGGCATTCGTGAGTAAGGAATATCTGTGTCTTTCTCTTTCTCTTAAGGTTGTTTGCATCTTACAATCGTCTGTTCATAAACGTGGATGCAGCCTTTATCAGAGTTCCTGGTGATTAACTTTGTCCCGTGACCAGCAGCAGTAAATCTGAGGTGAACATGTCAACCACAAGAAAAGAGAAACGTATTACGGCAAACACAGTGCAAGCCACTGCAGGGATACTCTGGAACGTGTTCGTGGTGCCGAGTCCTGGAGGAGCTGGACTCCACATCCTTCCGGCCCTGCCCTCCATCCCCGGTCCTTATCAGGCAGCCCAGAATGTGGTGTCAGTTCTATGCAAAGCACTTCAAGCAAAGGAAAGAGGGTGACAAGGGAAGGACAGGACTCACGAAACCCACCGGGAAGGAAGACTGGTCTAGTTACGTGGGTTATGTATAGTGGATTGGAGCGGTCATGGCCGTTTTGTGGATGGCATCAAAGGTCAGGCTGAAGACATAATTTTATGGGGCAGGGAAAGAATTGAGTAAGTCCAAGAAATTTTGTAGAAGAAGAAAAGAGTATTAGGATATTTGATCAGTAGGAATGTGTAAGGTGGAGTTTGGAGGAAAAAGGCAAGAGGAAAGATCAATTTGGCAGTTGTGCCAAGTAGGCTAGAATTTCTCCAAGGCTAAGCTGTACAATACCGACGACCTAGGTAGCTGTGACTACAGTCAGACATGTATCTGGTCCAGGTTTTGTGGGCACCGAAGCCTATACAAGTTGAGGGTGTTGTTTAAAAAAGAGTATATAAAACCTTAAATGAAAAATCATGTGAGTAAAGGTCCCTAACAATTTACTCTGCCTCTGTTGGCAGTATTATAAAATCAAACCCTTTGTAAAATATGTATTTTTAAGCATGTGGGAAGATTTTTCATTATTTGGGATTTTCTGTTTCAAATTTGTAACCTTTATTTTCCCAGATACAGCCAGTTAAATAAACATAGGATAATAATTTTCAGTTATTTAAAAAATATATATGCTTATATTTTTCTCTTATGAATTTTTTACTGGTAATAAAGTCAATCTAAATTCTTAAGCCAATCATTCTTTCATCCAACACACTTGTTAAGGTCTTATGATTTTCTACGCTGTTAGACTCTGGTAATATTATGGATTAAAGTAAAAAAAGTGCCTGCATATTTATAGTTTAACTTATATATTTAAGTAGAGAGTAGTTTGCTGCAGTTTTTTGAAGTAGCCCTTTAGTTATCAACTGTGTTCAATATATAAAGAACACTTTATACTATTAGTTTAAAAATGGTCTCACTATAATATCATAATTTTTTTTCTCTAGTATGAGTTATCTTCTATCCTATAGACTATAACCATTACTCATGATGAATTAAAAAAAGGAGGCTCCAGGTTAGCTATAAGAAAAAATTAACAGGAAAACCTGAAGATAAACTATTCCAATGGAATACACATCAGATACATCAAATGTGGTACAGCAGAAGTATAAATCCTAAAGAAACAACAGAAAAACAGTATTAGTGATTTAGAATCAAAACTAGGGTTTTTACTGTATTAGTAGATTATCAAAAACATGAGGTTGGACAATATACTGAGAATAAAGACATATAGTGGACATAGTGAATTGATAGGAGGATATCGGCTTCAAGTAGCAATGAAGCACAATGTACCCTGTACTATGTTGAGTGTAACTAAACCTGAGAAAACTTAGAAACAAGTCTTATATCTATATTTTTGCTGGGTTTGAAATAAAATCATTTCCAATTCTAAAAAAAGAAAGTTTAGAGAAGGAGTACCTATTCTCCTCGAAAATACTTGCTACTTGCAATATCTCTGATTGTTCTTTTATTACCATATTAAAAGTGCGTTTCTTTCTAATGCAAATATATTCCTTGTTATTTGGGATAGGTTTCTTGTAGTTCCAATGAACTGATAAAATATTAGTAATGACTCACAAATCGCAAAAAGGTTAACCAGTTTTTTTTTTATATATCTCTACTAAGGAAACTTTTAAAATATATTTTTCTTAATCATCACAACTCCCAAATGACATTTTAACTTCACTGACTCACTGGATATCTCTCTATGTACTGTGGCCCTTTGAGAGCGCCTGAGTTACTCTCTATCATCTTTTTGGGTCATTTGCAGACATATGAAAAGAATCTTTTGTGCATTTAGATATAAATTACACCTGTCATACTCTCTCAGGACTAGCTTCAGAAACTTTTCTTTCTTTTTCCTTCTTCTGCTTTTTCTTGTTTTATTTTTTAGTCTGCAAAGTCCTTTAAATCAGGGATGATGTCTTGTTCACAGCTGTATCTCTAGCACCTGTTCAGCCTAATAAGGAATGCCAAAGGCATGATTTACAGTGACAGTTCTTCTATATTTTTTATAGAAAGGGCTTTATCACACCTGGCAGCTAGATGGTTATGGGCACAAAAGTAGTTTGCCTAACTATTAAAGATAAATGTAATTTTCCTTTAAAAACTTAATCTTATGTAAAGGAAATATTTATTACTGAAAATATATGTACTCTATTTTTTTTCTTTGAATTCTGAGATCTTTAAAGGGCAGAAAAGTTCTCTACTCAGATATTCTGGAAGTAAATTCTTGTTAGTGAGAGAGAATCAGAAAGTAGGAAAAGATGAATTAGTGATTATAATTCTCAGTAAAACCAGTCTTTTAGGAAAAAAAATAATCTTAGAGTGGTAAAAAAAAGTATATATATATATACACACATAATAGTATAACATGTGATATATACATTATATATTATTATATATCATCTATCACTGTATATTATATATAATTATAAGATATATAAAGACTATATTTATACATACATATATATGTGTGTGTGTGTATATATATATATATATTTATATATATATTTGACTAGGAAATACTGCTCAGAAGTCAGACTGTTCTACTGTACAGAAGGAAGAAAAGATATCAAAGTTAGCTGGTAGAAATATAAGACGTTAAGCTAGTTATAAGTAGCTGAACAGTCCCATCAAACAGGAATAGTGAGGAAAAAGACCAATAGAGAACACAGGAAGAGTTGTAAAACAACTTGAATCACTTAAATCACAAGAAAGGGCCAGCCAAGAATATGGTAGGAAATAAACCAAATAGAGTCAAATATTCATTACATCTTTCTGTTCTGACATGGAACTTTTTGCTTTATCAGTAATGGATAATGGTATTATAATGGGGGAGGCATTTTGCAAGAGGAACAATATTTGTAAAAATTAAGGCAACTCTAACCATATGTAAGTGAGGTAGATAGCAGCAAAAGGTATAATGACTGGCTGTATGTGTAGTCTAGTTGGCCTGACCATGCAGGGTGGTCTAGGGAAGGGTGTGGGACAAACTGTGTTTCAGAAAATACAGTATTGGGGACAAATGCCATTTAAGTACAAAATAGCTCCTGGTTTTAGCTGACCTATTGTTTTATTTTTTTATTCCTAACCTAGTCAGGTCAGTGTAGATGTTAAATCATGTACATATTATGTCTCCATGCTCCTCTGGCAGAGTTCTGGGAGGAATCATGGATGGGGAAATCATAAAAGCCCATTCTCTGGATGAGCCTGTGTCCTGAGGAGGCTGGGAAGCAGATCCACCACCTAGATGCTCTCCCGAACCTCCAGTTTATCCGGGCTGAGTTCATCCAGGAGTGGGCTACATCAGGGCATTTGCAGAAGAGGTGAAAGAACCCCTGAAATCTTCAGGCATGGTCTGTTAGTTAGCATCTGCAGAGAAACAGGGCCAACAGGATGCAAGCATGTATGTGCATGTGTATGTAAGATTTACTTTAAGCAATAGGCTCATGTGATTATGGAGGCTTAGTGAGTCAAAATCCGATGGCGTGAGGCAGAAGACTCAGGGGAGCACTGCAGTCTGAGTCCAGAGGTAGCCCTCTTGCTCAGGGGAGATCAGTCTTTGTTTTGTTCAGACCTTCAGCTATTTGGGGGAGGGCCATCACCTTATGAAGGGCAATCCGCTTTACAGAGTCCACTGATTTAAGTTTTAATCTCGTCCAGAAAACACCTCTACAGAAGCATACAGAATGATATTTGACCAAATACCTGAGCACTATGGTCCAGTCACACTGACACATAAAATAAACCGTCACATTGCCTGTAGTAACAAGTACTTTCAACAGAATTAGATACTAAGGGTCAATATAAAGCTCTTTTGAGGATTATCAAGTAGAAGATTTATTATATATAAGAAGAAATGCAATCAAATATAAAACTTTCTAGTTTTCAGATTGTTAGGTAAACTCTTTGTATGAATATATAATTATATATTATACATTGTTTATATAAGCATATTTGGACACATATTCTTGTCTATTACTAATGGACTAATGGGAGTCTATTCACTTTTTTGAGGTTTTTGAAGAATAGTAGGATAATTTCTTAAATTCTTCAGTCATAGAAATCCAAATAAACATCTGGTTACCTGCAAAATATCACAAATAATTTAATCCCTATCCCTTTTAAAGTAATTTCAAGGAAAATTTTATTTTGGATATTAGTAAAATACTTACCTGTTATCTTGGTATAATTTTTAAGCCTCTAATTTTTTTTTCTTCTTTCTCCATGAAGAATTCTGAGATTCCCCTAGGTAGAAGTACTGTTTCTCTTTTTAGAGTTCCAAAGCATTTAGAAAATACTCAGTGCACATTCATAACTAGTAACAAAAATGAATATCCCAACATCCTGATAAAAGCCTAATATGAACAAAACCAAATTATCTAAGTTTAGTTTCACCGTGTTCTGAAGGTAAAGTAGGTTTTAACTTTTCAGGTGCCTTTAAGAGGGAGTTTGTAAATGAAAGCTTTTGTCATAAAACACCTTTTGCCCCTTCATTAAAGTTTAGAGCAGAACACATCAGCTAGGAGCTGATCTATTGCCAGCTCTGTAGGGAGCAGAGGGCCCTAGAGGAGTCAGACTTCACAGCCCAATGGGGAAGCATTCCGTGGTGACCAGCAAGTACTAGAATAACCCACCTACATGTGTATGTACGTGTCGCCAGTAAGTCATTACTGTCAGTGCATTTCTGCAGTATTTGAAGTATGCAAGTTCTTTTATCTAAATACCATTTTGATTACATCCATAAAGCATTCCATGGGATGACTGGAGCACTTCCACCCTTTTATAAAAAAGGAAATCTAGTGGGTGAAATGATACGTCCACAAGTAAGAAGCCCATGAGTGAAAACTAACTGGTTTTCTGGTTATCGGTTTAGTGTTCTTTCTACTGATGTCTATTTAATTATTACACTCACAGGTTTAGATAAGAGCTGTTTTAAATCATTCTAAATACTGAGGGCTCTTCTGTGTCAAAAAAATATTTAGGAGATATGATTTGGACCTTAGAAATGTAAAAGGTTTGAGGAAAGCTAAACAAAGCGGTGAAAATCAGTATACATATTTCCTTAAGGGTTTAATGTATATAGAATGCCTTCACCTAACAGCTGTTATTAAACATCCAATACTTTCCAGAACTCCTGAGGTCACTGAAGCTGACACAACTCTCCATAAAGGGGATTTCATTCTGTTCTGTCATAAGTGATTTTCATGGAAGTGCCAGTCTTTAATGAATATACATTATTTATGTTAAATAATGCAGTCAAGGTCTGATAGAACTCAAGACTCATTTCTAGATCCAGTCGTATTTATAATTATTGTCTTCCATTTCTTTACTTGTAAAATGAAGAATATTTCCTCCAGGATTTTTGTGAGAAAAAGACAACCTACATAAAGTGCATATATAAAACACATTGTCAGTGTTTAATACTCCCTAACTCTTCTTACCTTGAATTTGTACTGAGCTGCTCTATTGGTTCTCTTGGTCAAAATATTTCTATTGTTGGCCTCAAAGTCTCTCCCAAACATCATTTGTATTTAAGGCTGTTTTCTAAATTACAAAGATCTGTTCATTTATTTCTCCTTAAATTTGCTTCTTCCATTCACTCTTTACTGTTTATCCACTTGGGCATGTTTATACATATCCTCATGCTACTATGTCTTCGGGCCAGAAGATAAGACACTCCTTTTCCCTGTAGTACTTGGTGTGTGTGCAAATCTGAGCCACTTCCTCTTCACTTGCTCTTCGTCTCTTCTGTCTTGCAGAAGAAGCTCTTTTAATTACCCTCTCCCACCTCCTGGTCACCCTCTAGCACCCACTCCACAAAAGGTAGTAGGATTTGTGCAGTACCTCTGATTCCTGGCACATGCTACCCCTTCAGCATTACCTTTTTCCATTCCAACAACTCCTAAGAGAGACTTCTGTTTCACGAGTTTCAATGATAAATTTGGTATGACTGATTTTTCCGGTCCCAATTATTCTGCTTGTTTCTGCTTTGCATGGTGGTTCAAGCTATGTATCTTGCCTCTATGATTTAAGGAAAAAAAGAATTTTATGTTAAAGCTAGCGAGAATTTATTTCTCAAGCAGGAAATGAAAGATCATCTTCCTGTCGGTGTTTTATGGTCCCCTTTCAAAGTGATCACCTTTCATTCACATTTGTGAGTATGGAGATGAAATAATTGCATTTAATAAACAAAAGCAGAAGCTCACGTTCAGATTTCTATTATCAAAACAGAAAAATCCTCTTTAAAACATAAAATCTTAACACCTTTCTGTCTGTGCATATAGAACTCTATTCAAAAAAATGTATACAGAACTCTATTAGATAAATAGTAACATCATTCTCATTTTCAAGGGGGATAATAGAATGTTTTTTCTTGTGTATAGAGATACATCATGATACAGATATGATTACATAAGGGCACCTTTGCTCACTACTCATCCAATTAACATAGATTGCAATGCTGTACCTAGCAAATTGCATATCCTTTTATTCAGGAACTTAGGAGCAGCTTCAAATATGTGTACTATCCAAATGGAAAACAAACAAGATATGAACCATCCTTCTTAATAAGCAAGGCATTTCAAGTGGTTTCTCCACCCCACTCTTACCCACCAAGTAACAAATATGTGCTATTTTGGAACTGGCCAGGAAATACATTAAACAGAAAAATAAAGTGAATGTAATGTCCTTTCCCCTGACTTCAGATCATAGTGATCAGGGGCTAATATTACAATGGAATCTAGAGAAGGGAGGAAAAAACCAACACCATGAGCAGCAAGCTTCTGTTCTCATGGTAGCATTTGAAATAGTCCAGAGTCTACTTTTTCTGTTCTAAGTAGGAGTTTACTAGAATTACTTGACTAGCTTTCAAAATCCAACTGCCCTTTGCCCTCAGCACACGCATCCTGGAAATCCTGTTCCACTAATTCAGGTGGGGACAGACCACATGCGTGTTGACGAGGTCCCCCAGGTGACTGGCCCACCCTCCCTCTCACTTCTCTCTTCCAGCCCTGCCCTTCAGGTCACTGTCTTGGAGGAACAAGAAACCTCGATTTCCACTTCAGTGTGGAGCTAAGCAACTCCCTGTGATGTCAGTTTCTCACAGTCTATACTAATTTTTTTTTTGTATTTTAAGCAGGTATTTACTGAACTCTCATTATACATCAGGAACTGCATTGGGCATCTATTTTCAGAGGCGAAAAAATCCTTCCCTTTCCCTCCACAGAGTTTCAAACTAATGGGCTCTTGAAAAATACTTTTCTATGTAACATTTATTTCTGATAGACCTTTCTAGAGAAGATAAGACACACCATCTTTATTTCTTCAAAAAATTTATAATAAAGTGAATTTGTTACACATTTTCCTGAGTACCTTAGAATGTTATATATCTAACCATGCTGGCTTTACAGAAATAAAAAGTATAATCAGATAATATCATTCTCCATTCTCCTGCCCACCTCTTTTTGTTTATAGCCTCCATTTCTTCCACAAAAATCACCTCACAAAGCACCCTTAATTTTAATGTGCTTCTGGTGAGTCAGAAAATTGGAGCATCTCTTTTCCCCAGTGTTGTCCCCACCTCCACGTCCTAGATGTTTTATTTCACTGAAGACTTATCAACAGTTTTACTTTTAGGTGTGAAAATGATGCTTTAGGAATATAACTTTGAAGAGTCCTTAGCACTTAATATAAATGTTAAATATTTATGAATGAAATAGCATGGTGTCTAGGTCTTGCTTCAGAATAAATCATTAGGTAGGGGGAAAAAAGTGGATTAGGATTATAAAAAAATAAGATTGTTTAGGAGTTTATAACCATTGAAGCTGTGTGACAGGTTTGTGTGTTCTCACACCATTTCACCTGTGTACATGCCTGAAATCTCACATAACATAAACTTGCTGAAACAACTTGGTGCCTGGATCCTCTTCCCCATTTTTATTCCCTCATTTGCATTCTATCAGCTGGTATGAAGATCTGTTTTCTGTCAACTTGGCTAGGCTCTAGTACCCAGGATTCAACTCAACACTTACCTAGGCATTGCTATGAAGGCATTTTATAGATATAATTAACACCCATTATCAGTGGACTTTAAGTAAAGGAGATTACCCTCAATAATGTGGGTAGGCTTCATCCAATCAGTTGAAGGGACTTAAGAGCAAAGACAGGTTTCCTGGAGAAGAAATTATACCTTAAGGCTGCAATAGCAACTCTGGTTTGAGAGAATTTTCAGCCTGCCAGGTTTCCCTACAAATCTTTCACCTGCCAGTCTTCACAACTGGGTGAGCCAATTCCTTGAAATAAATCTACATATATGTGTATACACATACACCTATGTATATACTTAAATAATGTGTAATTATAGGAATGTCTAATGATAGGAACCTCAGGTCAGTGGCAGCTCAGCTCAAGTCACTTGCCAAAGATGTTTATGATGTGTGGGAAAGCTTATTCTGATATTCTTTTACTATAAATTTGATAGATAGGAAAGCCAATTTACTGCATTAGCCATTAGAGCACCCATAATTCTTATGTAAAGTAGCTTTCTCCTGATCTAGATATAGTGTAATTAAACAAGACTGTTCCACTGCCAGAAAACTCCAGTACACTAAGAGAACTTTAGTGTACTGGAGAACCCAAGATTTGGAGTCGAGTAATGGCAATACAAGATATTATCTACACATGATGAAATTAATACTCACAGGGATTAAAATGTTTGCCTGAAATAGATGGCAAAATGTTATATTTATGCTGTATTTCTTAAATTGTTGTACACATTAAAATCAATTGGGAGAGCATCTGCAAAATACAGAATCCTAGTTCACCCTAGTCAAACTAACTGAATCAAAAGGAATCCAGGCTAATGTGCTTTGAAAAATTTTCCTTGGCCATCTTTTGGATACACTGGTTAAGAGTTACTACATCACCTATACATATTCCAAACCACAGGCCACTGCTGTTTTCTGTTGCCCCTTTCAGTTTATAGATTGAAGTCCTTGGAGAAGCACTCAGTAGAATCAATGGCCCAGAGAGGAGTGTTCTCATTTTTCTAGTTGATCATTATGAAACTCAAGTGTCTGCCACTGTGCATTCAATGAAGTTGATGCATGTAAGGCTGGTAAGATATTTACCCTAGAGGCAAAGTTATACCATGCTATATTTATTCTTGTATAGTGTGATAATCCTTTATTTCAAGGAAAACATTATACTTATACCATATACATCTATCATTTATATACATTACATGAGTTGGTATGTGTGTTACATATTTCAGGGGTATTTCAGATGGAAATCTCAGGTGGAAATTCAGGGATGAAGTGCAATGGGAATAACCACACATGTGTGTCACCTCTTGAGCCAAGGTTAAGGTTTCCATGGAGACTCCAGAGAGAGCTCTAAAGCCCCTTCTTTTTCACTGCTCTGACTTTCTCACCCTTCCACTGTGTGGCTCCTGACTTAAACAAACACAGACAACAAGATTAATAAAGCACAGGCTTTTCAATGAAATCAGGTTTGGAACCAAGGCCTTTGACTTTCCAATCTGTTTTCAGCAGCTGTAAGTGCAGAACAATCGCTTTCAGCATCTCTCCGGAGAGCACAGAAATACATTCTTTCTAGCTTTGATCTGTTTGTTGTCACTAGAAATTATCTGCAAGAATGCTCCACCAGAATTTCTTTTTACTAGTGCTATTATGGTGCTGAGAAATAGGTATTTTAGGGTCCTTCTAGCATTCACTCTGTATACTCCATCCTCAGCACTTAAGCAGCATCTAACGATGCAAAGCCCTTGTAAATAATCAAAGAAAATCCCAAGGAGCTGATCTCTGCCCTTTAAGCTCTTATGTTTAAGGTGGATGGTATTATCATAGATAAATAGGGGCAGAAGAACACAGTTTTTGGAATAGTAACTGATTCACTAATGAGAAAAGTTCTCACCTCAGACACAGTTTAGAGTAGCTTCTAAAGACGGGGCAAATTCAGCAGATTGAGCTGTCCTTAGAAGAGCAGGACCTTATTGCATGTATAGCCCAGGGGGGATTGCCAGGTCACACTGACGGAAGCCCAGGGCAGCTCTGAGTACTTCAACCAGACATATCTTCTTCAGGTGGTGGCTCTCACTGCATTTATCTGTCACTTCTCTTCTTTCATCCAAAAGCACCCATATCCTCAAGGTCAATGAATGCTCATCAGGATGGTCTGGCCTTTCTCATTGTTGAGGGCTTACCCCTGGAGAAGCCACATGGCTCTTAGTATCTCGTTATAGTCTTATCAAGCACAGAGAAGACCTGAGCTTCCTGTAAGAATAAAGCTGTCACTGTGGACCTAACTTTAGTCAAGCCACAGTCAATAACCAAAGTGAGTCGGTGATGTTCTAGGCATTTTCCTACTGATCCAATTGACCCTACTCAGAAAGGCTGAAGGTTAGAAGGCTGTATCAGACACAGTCTCTGTCCTCAAGGAGCATGGAACATGTTAAAGATACATAAAATAACTCAGTTGCAAAAGCCCACTGATAATCAAAATCACTGTTCCGGAAAATCACAAGACAGAGAAAATCCTGATGTGACTAAAGGACAAGAGAATAGAAAGCACATCATATGCTGCATTTACGTGGCAATGATTTACATACATTAGTGCTTATTTAATCTCTCCTAATAATAACAGAAATGCACTTCCATACTTTACAAGAAAGAAACCAAGGCTTGGAAATGTTAAATAATTTATCAAGCCATAGCTGGAATTGAAATCCAGTACTCTTAGATTCATTTTATTACTCTAGATATTTTAGACTTCATGAAGAAATTGGAACTTACGTAGGAATAAGACAGACATTCAAACTAGCAGTCAGCAATAGTGAGGATAATTGTAGCCTGTAACAAGGGATAAGAAAAGAATCAGAGATAAACTGTAACATTCTTTTAATTGGAATAGAAAACCACCTTCTCTGAAACAGTGGTCTCTTTCTGATGCTAACAGTAAAATAAAAACATTCACCATTGTTTGCATAGAGTTTTAATATTAAAGGAGGAGTTTTACTTGTATTACCTTGTCTGAGGTCCATGGTAACCCTGTGAGTTAAGTAGGAAAGATATTTGCATTAATATGCCCTATTTCTTAGGTGAGAAATCTTAGGCAAAGATGGAATCATGGAACCAAGATCTCAAAATTAATAGTGGGTCAGGACAAAAATTGAATCTAAGTCTTTCTGCTCTAAATCTATACAGTTTTCAAGTTACTTTTGAAACTTCCCTATATTTCAAGGTTCAAAGATGTGAACCACAGTTAAGAGAATCACGCAGGTGATTTTGTCTTTAAATAAGTGATTGAGTAACATGATCTTGGAGCCTTCTCTAAGATTTTGTGATTCTGCTGCTGTTATATATGCTTCACTGTAACCGGAGTCAGTTAATCACAATCTCAGGAAGACTGCTCACATGTTCAAAACCATTTACCAACTTAGCTTGTATCTTCCACACCAAGCACAGTGCCTACCACCTAACAGTTGTATGGAACATAAGACTGATGCTATCTGACAACAAACATTGAATATAATTACTATAATTATTACTGCTTTGTATGTGAAGTTTACAGAAATCAAGTGGCTTGCTCCAACCTGGACCTGATAAGTAGTATATCTATTTGAATGCAGATTTGAAATGAGCATCTGACTGACTCCAAACCTCAGCTTTTAGTTTGAATGGAATTAGTATACAAATAAATGAGTAAGTGCCAGATAAATGACTCACATGTGAAAACTTGAAGACTGTAAATTTATTCTGTAGCCAACACTAGAAATTTTCAACTGTCTCTTCAGTCTGTGGTGTCTTTTCTTGCCATCAGTTCTTTCTGTCAGGCGAGGCTACATTTGGCATCAAGCTCTGTAGAGAGATGCTACTTACGTACTAACGGTTTAATGTTACTGACCCAATTCCCAGATCAGACCACCATAAGCCATTGAGGCAAGATGAATCCACTACCTCAGAGCTAGGCTGAACCAAGCTAGCCTTTGGTCAGGAATAATGGGTCAGTAGAACTCAGTGCTTAACTCTATCAGACCCAATCAAAGGTACCCACAGAGACCAGCTGCCCCTGGAGTAGTTCTGGCATCTGCCATTTATAGATCTAGAGTTTATTTTGGGGGAGATCCATGGACTATGATTTATATTGGTTTTGTTTATCACTTTTAACTCTCAAAAATAAAAAAAAATCTTTATATTCATCTTCTCTGTGAATGGTTGTGGGGTGGGAGCAGTGCCTTAGCTATGTTTATTTTATCAAACCTGTGCATTCGATCCTGCCCCATCTCCTCCCCAGCCCCTCATGGACAGTTACCTCTGGTGACTTAACAGTGATGTCAGAGAATTCAACACCAGTTTAGTAAATTGCTCATTGAGCTTCAGAGTGGGAAAAATAAAGCACTGGGTTGGGGTTTGAGGGATGTAACCAGCATACAGCCTTTTCTGAGGTGTCCTCCCCACTCTTTCCCAAAGATACTTCTTACCCTTCTCCCGTTAGTTTGTCTCCAGAAAGTTGGTGAAATGAGAAGTCTTCCACGCAGGTTTCCAGGACCAAATTCTCCAGAAAAATAACTCCTATACATTGAAAGAGTGTATTGCTGTGTAGGTGTCACTCTCAGAGTGATTATCAAGGGCAACGATGCGAGCAGGCCAGTGCCATGAATGACTTCCGGACCATTTCTTCACGACCCAAATAACCCTTCCTGGAGACCGCAAGCTGCACACAGCACATGGGCTCATTTTTTAAAAAATGCGTTGACAGACTTATTTTAAGCTTCTTAGGAGCAGAGACCACATTACGTTAATCATTGTATATGCCTAACCCAGATCTTAGTACACAGTGTGTGTGATACAGATGTTTGCCAAATAAGTATTAGGTAATAAATAGATAAATATTCAGTACTAAAGGAGAAAAATGTTTATTTTATTCTAAACTGAAAATTAAAGGACATGATCTATTCCTAAATGCAACCCCATTGTTTAAAATGTAAATTTGTATCTTATGTCTAAGAGAACATTTTCTGTGACTAGGATTTTACACAAAGGGGTCTCTTTTTAAATAGAAGCTCAAGTTCAAGAAAACTAGAAAAAAATGAAAACAAGTTGAGTTAAGTTAATGAGACTTTTGGATTATGAATACTGGTCACTTCAGATGACTTCTGCATGGGTCCATTTAATCGTATTATTCAGAGGTCTTCAGTCGCTCAGAAATATATAGACTTTGGAGGCAATTTTACTATTACAGAGGAAGATATTCTGTGAAAAATAATATTAAAATACCATCTCATTCTCACATATTAAATTACACTTTGGAAGCCCAAGTAATACGTGCAGGGTGACCTAGAGAAGGTAAACTCTGTGTGTCAAATTTGTATAGTATGAAATAAAGATCAGTGCAACCACAGAGCATTTCCAAGAAGTATATCACATACATGCCTGGTCCACGCCCAAGTCATAATAAACTTTCACTAACTGAAAGTTTATAATCATTATATTTATGAGGTATTCTGCTTTTATATTCAGGATTTTGAAATTCCAAAATAACATTATACTTCAGGAACTCTGTATTGGTTCACTAGAGCAGTAAATTCCCTAACTATTTTTCTTTTCCCCTATCTTGAATGAATTCAAGAAGAACTTCATTAACTATTAGTCAAAGTTATTATATTTTTTCCAGGAGGCATATGTCTATGATTTTTCCTCCAGAGGAAAAGGAAAGAAATTGAAGATGGTAGGAAGAGTCACCAGGTGCTACTTGAAAAATGTATTAATATAAATTTGCAGACCAACAGAAGTTTTTAGCCCCATTACATTTGAGAATTACTTGCAAAAATAATCTGGTTCATTTCCAACTCTCTAAAAAAATATGTAAATTTTAAATCCATCTGTGTTTTCATTATAATAATGTTATCTTGCCCTCAAATAGTCATCCTAAAGTATTTAACATAGAGGACAACACAGTGTGGAAATAATTCACGGAGAGACATCTTTTTGGCAAATGTCCCCTCTCTTGACCTTGAGCAAACTGTTCACCAAGTATAAACCTCAAGATAACCATCCCTTCTAGCCAGGCCTTGGATTAAAGAGACGATACCTTGCTAATTCCTTGAGTGACCCAAAGAACAAATCTACATAAAGAGTAAGCCACTACTAAACATTCTTCAGCATTTACACTGTCTGGCCCCTTTCTAAGCTGGCCCCTTTTTTACACTGTGGCTCAGATGTGAGTGATAAGAGTGGAGATACTGGAGGGGAAGAAGCTATACTAGCCGTGAAGGACCAGTGTCTCCTGTTTAGTCGGGATGCTGTATTCTGTAGCAAGCACAGAAGTCAGTAGCAGCTTTCAAAGAAAGTAAGGGGTGGTGCTGACTTTGGAAAAAACTATGAAATTTCTTTTGAGAAACAAACAAAAAATGGGAGTGTACATACTAAATCCTAACTTCCTGATAGTGAGTAGAGGAAATATTACTGATTAATATTTTTACAGTATATCAAACCACCAGATCTTTTAAAAAGTCATCTGGCAAAGTATCACCATAGCAAACACATACATGAAGCTGGTACATCTGCTCTTAAAACAAGTGCCTATTAATCAAGACAGTCCAAGGGGAGGATTATAAAGAAACCTTACTGGAAAAATAAACTACACATTAAACATGCAAATTTCCACATAATTGTCATCAAATGTCTAGTCTTAATTCACAGCATTCAACTCTAAGTTAATCTTTTCTTTTTTCTTAATTTTTTTAAATCAATGAGCCATTTCAAACCACAATGATTTCCTTCTGAACCATAGTATTATAGTGCATGTATGGATACTTGTGTGATACATACACATTTTGTCTATATTATATTGCATTTTAATTACACAATTTAACAATTCCTTAGTTCTTTGCCTCCTTAATCTCATTATATGTATTTTATATGCATATAATACATAGAAATGTACTAATATAGATTGATACAAAGATAAACAGATATTAGTTTTTAATTTAACAACAACTTTTTCTCACATGAACTGCTAAATTCACATTATTTCAGGATTTAGTAAAGACTTTTCAGAAAAGGATATCATTACAATGAGTGGATGCAGTAAATTAATATTTATAGTTATTGTTTCTAGAAAAGTTTTTAGAGGGAATAAGTTAACTAAAATTAATGACAAAGGGAAGCTTGCAATTCATAGACATACAACCATAATAAAATCCCAACACTTTTACCCAGGCAAATTATTGGGTTACTTTCCTACTTTCAAAGAAACCCCTTCAAATATTATTATATCATTTCATTTCTCTTTTAGAGCTTCAACATTGTTCACTTAACATAATTGTACCTGAAAAAGAGTTATATTTAAGTGTAATTTGCTTTTAAGTCTCACTATTGCTGAATATTTGTGTCTCCCTCAAAATATGTATGTTGACACCTAATCTCCAATGTGACGGTGTTGGGAGGTGCGGCCTTTGGGAGGTGATTAAGTCATAAGTATGGAACATCACAAATGGGATTAATGCCCTCATTAAAGAAGACTCAGAGAGCTCCCTCACCCCTCCTGCCAAGTGAGGGCATCGAAAAGACAGCCACCTGAGTCAGGAAGAAGACACAGAATCTGCCAGTGCGGTGATCTTGCACTCCCCAGCCTATGAACTCTGAGATATATGTCATAATTCACAGCATTCAACTCCAAGTTAGTGTCTCTCAGTAGTTCCTATTGAGACTTGAGGGGAAAATGCCCTCAAGTACCATCACCATCTGAGTACTTTGAAAACTGAGACACCTTATCAAAATTTTTTAATTTTTTAATTTTGGTAAATGCTTCACATTTCTCATTTTTCCAAACTTCCAGCAAGTACCTGTGATATATGTGGGTGCGTCTGTGTGTGTATCTATAGAGATTAGACAGAGATAGAGATATCCCATCCATTATATACACACACACACACACACACACACACACATATACACACACATGTATACACATACATACATTAATGAGATAAATATTAACTTAACTTTAGATGAGAATATTAAAATATCTCTCAAAAGAACACCATAAGTTATTAGAAAAAATTCAGGGCTAGAATTAATTTATGAAAACATAAATGAAGCAAATACACCAATAAAACTTTGTATATTTAATATTCAGTGTATGAAGTTATTATGCCAACAGTTTTTAAATGACTACTATCTACATTTTAAAGTCTTTGTGTTGCTGCCTTTAAAATGTATTGCTACTAATGTTTCAAGACATGCATTTTCAAAGATAAGTCATATGCCTCTGATTTAACCAAGTTATGGTTAGAGAATAGACAATCTAAACATCAGCCTATAAATTTGATTTGCTGATGTCAAAATCTTTTTGCCTTCTTTATATTTTCAATTACAGATTTTAAAACTCTTTCACTTTAAAAATTCTTCATTCACAATTTTATTTATGAAAACTAAGGTAATTCTAAGCACTAATGTCATTTTTTAAAAGGGATTATTTTAAAATATAAGTGCTATAAGCTTTAGTCTGTAGACATTGAAATACCTATAAGATTGGAGAGAAAAACAAATGAAAATCTACAAGGGATCTCATGATGTGAAGAAGTAGAAACTGTGTGATTCAGGAAAAGGTAACTGAGAGATGTCTGTTCAACCATATCAACAACTAATACAGGATGGGTCATAGTTTCTGAAATCTCTTATTTTCCTTTCTTGACTAGGTACAGTGTTAAGGCACTGACATAATTAATCAATTTATTACGTAGTAGAAAATACCAAATAGCCTGAAAATATTTGGAATTCAAGTAGCATATTATTCTGAATGTAATTCAATGGTTAGTTTAATTTGGAACATTTCAGTTTTGTTACTGCCTCCAGGATTTAAAGACAAGATTTTATTCATGTTTTTCTTTTCTCTTTTTTTTATTCCTTTGTTCATTTGCAAGCATGGGCTAATGAACTTTCCCCTTATTACTGAGATTTTGTCTGGTTATGTTAGTCAAAACCATGTAAGGTATGTTAGAAAATAGACATGTTGAAAATATGAGAAAACACTCAGAAAACATTGAGACTAGTTTTGTGAATTTTGAGAGGGAAAAACTGAGATCTAGACCCTGCTTTCTGGAGCAACTTTTCAAACAGAAGTATAGTAAATTGTTTCTAAATAAGTTCTAAATGCTCTAGGGCTCCTTCCACTTGGCAAATATTATCTATCCAAAGGTTAATAAATACATAAAACTTCTAATTTGTCCAGGCCATATAGTAATTTGTAGTGAGCTATTTTGTAAATATATGCTTGATGTTTCCAAAATGTTCTTGTATTTTTAGATAATCAGAAAGGATTATTTGTGACTATTAGAAAGGAAAAGAACCTAGAGTTTTCATTACCAAGTCTCTTATTTATTATGACATTAACATACTTACATTTTTGTTTTACTAAATTGACTGCTTTATTAGCAGAACAAAAGGTTACACAATCAAAATAATCTCATTACTATTTTATACTTATCCTATGTCATTATCTTGAGGTCTACTTTAAATGAGCTTAGCATGATATGTAAGAAATTTATCTTCTACCTGACACCATGGATATTCTGAAAGAGGTTCAGGCTGGGTCCAGAGAGAACTAGTAAAGTGAGTCTCTGTGTTTGGAAACCCATCCTCTGACCTGATCAAAAAAAGTGGTTCTAGCTGTTGTCTCTAAACATGTAACAGCTGTTCCAGGCCTTAGAGCAATTCTGAGTTCAAAGGGAAGTTCTCATAGGTGAAATATCCACAATCTTATTTTAAGATAGCAATACTCTATATTCCTTTTTCTTTTACTTCTTTTCATTATCACATGTTTCCTTTTTACCTTCCTTGGTGGCGGCAGCATGATCAGACCCCCAGGTTGGAGCAGGGTATGTTCACTGATTGCTCTGAAGGTGGAGATGATAAGACAATAGAGCCGCGCCCAATCTTCAGGTTTCCAGGGCTCTGGGGCATTTCTCCCCAGCTTACCATGTCACAGGCAAGTGATATAAGCAAAGCAAAACTAAATTAAAGAACTATTTAAAAAGGCTAAGTGGCAGCACTAAGTGCTGTTTAATTTATTTCAGAGATTTTCTTTTTGTACTTTAGAGATGTTATTCTATTACAGATTCAGGTTAAGAAAAAAATGCCAACGAATAGTCTTGCCAAATTATGGAACATTGTTCAAAAAATCTCATTTCATTCTCCAGATGGTCTAATTCCTTTTCTTTCTTTCTTTTTTTAACTTCAAGATTTTAGGTAAGACTTTCATTAACATGCTTCAAAAATTGAGATAAACTATTAACTATTTCAATAATCTGATGAAAATGACTTAATTAATCATCAACATATTGGGTACTGAGAAAGGAGTAAGGAAGAAATTCATGGTTATTTAACATATGCACAATTTATTAGAAATCTCTTTTCAACAAAGATATAAATCAAATTTTAAAGAGTGTCTACAAATCAATCCTTAGAAAAGGAAACATCCCTCTTTACTACAAATGTAATTATAATTAAAAGTCATATTTACATGCATGTAAATTTGGGTGAAATTCTTTTCATTTTTTCTCAAAAGACAATTTCCTTCAAATGCAGGATTTATATGATCAGACTAAAAGTGTACAGATATTCTCACTTCTGCCTCTAGCCAAGTTGGAGTAATAGGGACTGGATTTACTCTCCCTCCTGAAACTGCCAGAAAACCCCAGAAAATATATGAAGCAATGATTTTTCAAGACACTGGAAAGAGTAGGCAGTGATCCTAAGAAATTAGAAACACATGAGGTGAGCCTGGTACTGGCCTCACGGTACTGCAGTTAAAGAGTTTCCAGACTACAGTGCAGGGAAGAAGCCCACAGGTTGGAGCCAGGGAAGCTCTCTGAATTGAAGCGCTGAGCTGACATTAGGTTTATGAAGGACAAAACACAGGAAAGAAGAGATGTGCACAGAAACAGAACTATGAAGACCTGCAGAATTCTCCTTTGAGTGTTCAGCTGAGTACTGATCAACACTTCCATGCAAGGAAACTGCAAAGAAGCCAAGGAGGAAATCACTGCAAAGGATTATAAGGAACAGCTCCCACTTGTCGCAAAAGCATCTTAAAGTTGTGCTCAACATCAGCCAAACTGGGCAACTGTTACTGGGTAGTGGATAGAATACTCAGAAGCGTCTTGGCTCAGGAATGTAGAAAAATTAGCCCTAGATGAAATACTGATCTGGTCCTAATTAACAAATCATAAAAGCAAGACCTAAAAAATCAAACTGACCTAACTTGGACCCAGGAATATTTATAGGGGAACAAAAATACCTGGCACCAAACAACTGAAATTCACAATATCTGGTATCTAATGAAATACTACTACAAAAAAGATGGAAATCATGACCCACAGTAAGTAGAAAAATCAATTGATCTAAATCATTCTACAAATAATAGAATTAGCAGACAAAGATAATAGAATAGATATATAACTATATTCCACGCAGGAGCAATAAAATTAAAAATATAGATCTATAAGTAGATGTGCATAATATGCCAATCAATTTTTGTCAAAGATACAAAGATGCCATTTTTGTCATTGGAAAATGACAATCTTTTTAACAAATAGTGATGAAGCAATTGTATAACCATAGGCTAATAAATGAACCTTGAACTAAATTTCACACTTGGTACAAAAATTTTCTCAATATGAATCATGTATTTAAATGTGAAATGTAACATTATAAAACTTAGAGTAAAAATTAGGAGAAAGTATTCATGATCTGGGGTTATTTAAATATTTCTTAGACATGACACAAACATATGATTTGTAAAAGAAATGAATAAATTGGATTTTATAAAAATTAAATGTTTTTCTTCTGAGAAAGCCACTACTGGAGAATTAAAACAAAACAAAACAGCACCACCCGAGACAAAGGGGAGATATATTTTCAAAATGCATATTCAAGATATGATTTGCTTTCTAAAACTATAAAGAATTACCAAAAGTCAAAAATAAGAAAACAAATGACCCAATTAAAAATAGACTTTACCAAAGAGAGCCCAGAGATATCAAATATGTACATAAAAATATGTTCAACTTCAGTTAGCCAAAAAGCAAATCCAAACTGAAATTCTGATTTGATACCACTATATCCCTACAGACTATATAGGGAAATTAAATCCAACACTATGTCAAAAGAATTATATGTCATGACCTAGTGAGATATATCAATTGGTGATACATTTGAAATTCAATCAGTTAACTGACATATTAACACATAAAATAGGAAACACATCATTATCTCATTAGACACAGAAATGAAATCCAACACCCATTTCAGACAAAAATTCTCACAAACTAGAAATGGAAATGAGCCTCCCCTACCTGCTAAAGGACATCATACTCAGTGGTAATCTGAGTGCTTTCTCTCAAGGATTGGGAAAAAGACAAGAATGTCTTTTCTCATTACTCTTATTCACTCTGTCCTAGTAGTTTTAAGAAGGAAAATGTAGAAAAAAGTGGTGGGAGGAGGGACATCCAGACAGGAAAGGAAGAAGAAAAACCCTATTAATTTGCTTGTGGCATGATTTGTCTATGTAGAAAAAATCCAAGGAATCTTTAAGGAAACTACTAGAACTAATAAAAAATTTACAAAGGTTTCAGGATTTAGATCACTATAAATAATCAATTACATATCCATATACTAGCAATGAACAATAAGAAAGTAAAATTGCAAAACAATACTATTTATAATAGTATTAAAATGAGTAAAATATTTAGGAATAATTCTGACAAATCTGTGAAGGACCTATGCACTAAAGACTGTGCAAACTTGTTGAGACAAGACAAGAAAGAAAGAAAGAAAGAAAGAAAGAAAGAAAGAAAGAAAGAAAGAAAGAAAGAAAGAAAGAAAGAAAGAAAGAAAGAAAGAGAGAGAGAGAAAGAGAGAGAGAGAGAAAGAGAGAGAGAGAGAAAGAGAGAGAGAGAGAGAAAGAGAGAGAGAGAGAAAGAGAGAGAGAGAGAAAGAGAGAGAGAGAGAAAGAGAGAGAGAGAGAAAGAAAGAAAGAAAGAAAGAAAGAAAGAAAGAAAGAAAGAAAGAAAGAAAGAAAGAAAGAGAGAAAGAAAGAAAGAAAGAAAGAAAGAAAGAAAGAAAGAAAGAAAGAAAGAAAGAAAGAAAAAGAAAAAAAGAAAGAAAGAAGGAAAGAAAGAAAAGGAAAAAAAGAAAGAAAGAAGAAGGAAAGAAAGAAAAGGAAAAAAAGAAAGAAGTCTTAAATTAATGGAGATACACACCATGTTGGTAGGTTAGAGGGCTTAAATATTAAGATATCAATTCACCCCAAAGTTATCAATAGAAACAAGATAAATCCAAGTAAAACAGCAGCAACATATATAGAAATTGGCATATTGATTTAAAATTTGTGGAGAAATCCTAGGGATTTACAATAGCCAAAAATAATTTGAAAAAAAAACTGTGGGAATATTAACTCTACTTTATATCAGGAATTAGTAGAAACTAGTTTTCACTACAGTGTCACATTGTCCTTAACACAGAAAAATCAATGGAACAGAATAGAAAGCCAAAAAATAGTCTCATGCATAAATGGAAAGATAGTCTTTTGAACAAAGAATGCTTAAACCATTGGATAACTATATTTGTCCATATATAGAATTTTTTTTAGTAAGGTATTATTGATATACACTCTTATGAAGGTTTCACATGAAAAAAATACCTGGTTACTACATTCACCCATGTTATCGTGTTTCCCCCCAACACCATTGGAGTCACTGCCCAACAGTATAGTAACATGCCAGAGTCACTATTTGCCTTCTCTGTGTGACACTGTCTTCCCCATGATCCCCCCCAGATCATGTGTGCCAATCATAATACCCCTTAATCCCCTTTTCCCTCCTTCCCCATACACCCTCCCCCACCCCTCCCCTTTGGTAACGGTTAGTCCTTTCTTGGAGTCTTTGAGTCTGCTGCTGTTTTGTTCCTTCAGTTTTGCTTCATTGTTATACTCCACAAATGAGTAAAAGCATTTGGTACTTGTCTTTTTCTGCCTGGCTAATTTCACTGAGCATAATATCCTCCAGCTCCATCCATGTTGTTGCAAATGGTAGAATTTGTTTCTTTTTTATGGCTCAATAGTATTCCATTGTGTATATGTACCACCTCTTTATCCATTCATCTACTGATGGACACTTAACATTGCTTCCATTTCTTGGCTGTTGTAAATAGTGCTGCAATAAACACAGGGTGCATATATCCTTTTGAATCTGAGAAATGATATTCTTTGGGTAAATTCTTAGGAGTGGAATTCCTGGGTCAAATGGTATTTCCATTTTTAGTTTTTTGAGGAACCTCTATATTGCTTTCCACAATGGTTGAACTAGCTTACATTCCCACCAGCAGTGTAGGAGGGTTCCCCTTTCTCCACATCCTCACCAGCATTGCAGTTCTTAGTCTTTTCCTTATTGCCTATCCTAACTGGAATGAGGTGATATCTCTTTGTGGATTTTATGTGCACTTCCCTGATAATAATGTGGAGCATCTTTTCATGTGCCTGTTGGCCATCTTAATTTCTTCTTTGGAGAATAGTCTGCTTATATCCTTGGCCCAAATTGGGTTATTTGCTTTTTGGGTGTTAAGGCATGTAAGTTCTTTATATATTTTGGAAGGTAACCCCTTGTCAGATATGTCATTTACAAATATATTATCCCAAACTGTAGGATGCCTTTTTGTTCTGTTGATGGTATTCTTTGCCATGCAGAAACTTTTTAGTTTGATGTAATCCTATGTGTTTATTTTTGCTTTTGTTTCCCTTCCCTTCAGGAAGAAGTTGCCCGTGCTTATATTCAGGAGATTTTTGCCTATGTTGTCTTCTAGAGTTTTATGGTTTCATGACTTACATTTAGCTCTTTGATTCATTTCGAGTTTACTTTTGTGTATGGGGATAGATAATAATCCAGTTTCATTCTCTTGCATGTAGCTGTCCAGCTTTGTCCAACACCGGGTGTTGAAGAGGCTTTCTTTTGCCCATTGTATGTCCATGGATCCTTTATTGTATATTAATTGACCATATATGCTTGGGTTTATATCGGGGCTCTCTAGTCTGTTCTTGTGCCAGTACCAAACTGTCTTGATTACTGTGGCTTTGTAGTAGAGCTTAAAGTTGGGGAGGGTAATTCCCCCAGCCTTATTCTTCCTTCTCAGTATCACTTTGGCTATTTGGGGTCTTTTGTGGTTCCATATGAATTTCAGAATTGTTTGCTCTAGTTCATTGAAGAATGCTGTTGGTATTTTGATAGGGATTGCATTGAATCTGTAGATTGCTTTAGGCAGGATGGCCACTCTGACAATATTAATTCTTCCTATCCATGAGCACAGGATGTGGTTCTATTTATTGGTGTCTTCTTTAATTTATCTCATGAGTGTCTTACAGTTTTCAGAGTATATGTCTTTCACTTCCTTCATTAGGTGTATTCCTAGGTTTATTCTTTTTGATGCAATTGTGAATGGAATTGTTTTTCTGATTTCTCTTTCTGCTAGTACATCATTTGTGTATAGGAATGCATCAGATTTCTGTGTATTAATGTTGTATCCTGCAACATTGCTGAATTCAGATATTAGATCTAGTAGTTTTGGAGTATATTCTTTAAACATTTTTATGTATAATATCATGTCATCTGCAAACAGTGACAGTTTAATTTCTTTATCAGTCTGGGTGCCTTTTATTTCTTTGTGTTGTCTGATTGCCATGGCTAGGACCTCCAGAACTATATTGAATAAAGTGGGGAGAGTGGGCATCCTTCGCTTCTTCCCAGTCTTAAAGGAAAAGCTTTCAGCTTCTCACTCTTAAGTATGTTGTTGGTTCTGCATATGTCATACATGGTCTTTATTATGTTGAGGTACTTGCCCTCTATACCCTTTTTGTTGAGAGTTTTTATCATGAATTGATGTTGAATTTTGTCAAAATCTTTTTCAGCATCTATGGAGATGATCATGTGGTTTTTATCCTCTTTGTTGATGTGGTGGATGATGTTGATGGATTTTCGAATATTGTACCATCCTTGCATCCCTGGAATAAATCCTGTTTGATCATGATGGATGATCATTTTGAGGTATTTTTTAATTCGTTTTGCTAATATTTTGTTGAGTATTTTTGCATCTATGGTCATTAGGGATATTGGTCTGTAATTTTCTTTTTTTGTGGTGTATTTGCCTGTTTTTGATATTAGGGTGATGCTGGACTCATAGAATGAGTTTGGAAGTACTCCCTCCTCTTCTACTTTTTGGAAAACTTTAAGGAGGATGGGTATTAGGTCTTCACTAAATGTTTGATAAAATTCAGTGGTGAAGCCATCTGGTCCAGGAATTTTGTTCTTAGGTAGCTTTTTGATTACTAATTCAACTTGATTGCTAGTAATTGGTCTGTTCAGATTTTCTGTTTCTTTCTGGCTCAGACTTTGAAGGTTGTATTTTTCCAGAAAGTTGTCCTTTTCTTATATGTTATCCAGTTTGTTAGCATATAATTTTTCATAGTATTCTCTAATATTTCTTTGTATTTCTGTGGTATCTGACATAATTTTTACTTTCTCATTTTTTATTTTATCTATATGTGTAGACTCTCTTTTTTTCTTGATAAGTCTGGGTAAGAGTTTATCTATTTTGTTTATTTTCTCAAAGAACCAGCTTTGGCTTTCATTGATTCTTTCTATTGTTTTATTCTTCTCCATTTAATTTTTTTCTGCTCTAATCTTTATTATGTCCTTCCTTCTACTGACTTTGGGCCTCATTTGTTCTTCTTTATCTAGTTTTGTTAATTGTGAGTTTAGAATATTCACAGGGGATTGTTCTTCTTTCCTGAGTTAGGCCTGTATTGCAATACACTCAGCAGATTTCGTGGTGTTGAATTATTATTGTCATTTGTCTCCATATATTGCTTGATCTCTGTTTTTATTTGGTCATTGATCCATTAGTTATTTAGGAGCATGTTGTTAAGTCTCCATATGTTTGTGGGCTTTTTTGTTTTCTTTGCCTAATTTATTTCTAGTTCCATACCTTTGTGATCTGTTTAGCTGGTTGGTACAATTTCAATCTTTTTGAATGTATTGAGGCTTTTTTTGTGGCCTAGCATATGATCTATTCTTGAAAATGTTCCATGTGCACTTGAGAAGAATGTGTATTCTGCTGCTTTTGGGTGGAAAGTTCTATAGATGTCTGTTAGGTCCATCTGTTCTAATGTGTTGTTCAATGCCTCTGTGTCCTTACTTATTTTCTGCCTGGTTGATCTGTCTTTCAGAGTGAATGGAGTGTTGAAGTCTTCTAGAATGAATACATTGCATTCTATTGCCCCTTTTAATTCAGTTAGTATTTGTTTCATATATGTAGGTGCTCCTGTGTTGGGTGCATTGATGTTTATAGTGGTTATATCCTCTTGTTGGATTGACCCCTTTATCATTATGTAATATCTTTCTTTGTCTCTTGTGATTTTCTTTGTTTTAAAGTCTATTTTGCCTGATACAAGTACTGCAACACTTGTTTTTATCTCCCTATTAGTTGCATGAAATATCTTTTTCCATCCCTTCACTTTTAGTCTGTGTGTGTCTTTGGGTTTGAAGTGAGTCTCTTGTAGGGAGTATATAGTTGGGTCTTGTTATTTTATCCATTCAGTGACTCTATGTATTTCCATTGTTGCATTCAGACAATTTACATTTAGGGTAATTAACAATGTATGTACTTACTGCCATTGCAGGCTTTAGATTCATGGTTACCAAAGGTTCAAGGTGAACTGAACTTCTTTACTATCTAAGAGTCTAAATAAACTCACTATTACAAACACAATCTAAAGGTTCTTTTTTCCCCCTTTTTTTCTTCCTCCACTCTTTATATATTAGGTATCATATTTTGTACTCTTTGTCTATCCCTTTTTGTTACCTCTGGCGACAACTATTTAACCTTAGGAACACTTCCATTTATAGGAGTCCCTCCAAAATACACCGTAGATATGGTTTGTAGGAGGTAAATTATCTTAGTTTTTGCTTATCGGGAAATTATTTAATCCCTCTTTCAAATTTAAATGATATTCTTGCTGAATCGAGTATTCTTGGTTCAAGGCCCTTCTGCTTCTGTTACATGCCACTCCCTTCTGGCCCTGTAAAGTTTCTGCTGAAAAGTCTCATGATAACCTGTTGGGTTTTCCTTTGTATGAGATCTTATTTCTCTCTCTGGCCAATTTTAATAGTCTGTCCTTATCCTTGATCTTTGCCATTTGAATTATTATATTTCTTGGTGTTGAATTCCTTAGTCCCTTGTGTTGGGAGATTTGTGCACCTCCATGGCTTGAGAGACTATCTCCTTCCCCAGATTGGGGAAGTTTTCAGCAATTACTTCCTCAAAAACACTTTCTATCCATTTTTCTCTCTCTTCTTCTTCTGGTAACCCTATAATATAAATATTGTTCCATTTGGATTTGCCCACAGTTCTTTCAGTATTCTTTAATGCCTAGAGTTCCTTTTTTCCCTCTGTGCTTCAGCTTCTTTGTATCCTCTACTCTAATTTCTACTTCATTTATTGTCTCCTCACCCATATGTAATCTGCTTATAATACCCTCCATTGTGCACTTCAATAATCGGACCTCCATCCTAAATTCGTTCCTGAGTTCTAAGAACATTTTTCTGTACCTTTAGAAGCATGTTTATGATTTTTATTTTGAAATCTCTTCCAGGAAGATTTCTTAGTTCAGCCTAACTAGATAATTTCTCTGGTTTTGAGATTTTGCTTTGAACCAGGTTCCTTTGACATTTCATATTTGTATGTGGTGCCCTCTAGTGCCCAGAAGCTCTATTCTCTGGTGCTGCTTAGCCCCTGGAGTGATGTCAGGGGTTGCAGGGGAGTGGTGCTGGTGCCTGTGGGTAGGAAAGACCTGTTTCCTGCTTCCCAGCTGCTATGCCTGTCTCCACTGCCAGAACCAGGCGGCCAAACACACAGGTGTAAGACCCTATGCTTTGCACTTGTAGCTGCTGTAGGCAGGGCTTCCCTGTGGCTGGCCTGACTCCAGGGAAAGGTTTGCCAGTTTGCACACCTGCTGAGGGCTGGCCAGGATGAAGGCACAGTAGGCTGTGTATCACAGAGCGGGCCCTTGGAGTTGTGTAGCCAGCCAGGGGAATGGAACATCTGAAGATTGTGAAAGTTCCCAACCTGGTAGGAAGAGTGCACTCAGACAATTTTGTCTACCTGTCCTTTCTCCTGAGAAGTAAGCTCTGTGCAATCCTTGCTCCTTTAGCAGCCCTTTCACTTTTAGGAAGTCTCTCAGACTGCCCACCCAGATCAGCTGGATATGAATCCCTGTTTTCCACTAGCGGCTGGAATCTCAGTCTTTCCAGGTATTACTCCTGTCTTAGCTTTCCAACTCCACTAGTCACCAGAGCACCCCACAATGTAGGTCATGCTCCCAGAGCAGATCTCCAGGGCTAGGTGTCCTGCTGTCCCAGGCCTCCACTCCCTCCCTGCTCTGTTTCTCTTCCTCCTGCTGGTGAGCTGGTGTGGGGGTAGGGCTTGGTTCCCACCGGGTCACATCTTTGGTACATTACCCTATTCCATGAGGATTTTCTTTCCTCCAGGTTCATGCAGTCTGGCATAGCCTTCTTTCCTCTTGCCCTTCAGGATTAGTTTTGTTAATTATATTTTTGTATTATATGTGGTTTTAGGAGGAGGTCTCTGTCTCACCTCTCATGCCACCATCTTTAATCCTATCTACATCTATAGAATCTTAATCCATACTTCATGTCTCTTAATTACTCAAAATTGATGATATACCTAAATCATAAGACATGAACCATAAGATTATATAAGACAACATAGGAGAATATCATTGTGGCCTTGGGTTAGGCAAACATTTCTTAAATACAACACTCTTGATTTAAAAAAATGATAAACTGGACTTATCAACATTTAAAACTTCTGCTTTTTGGAAGGCACTAGTAAAAGAGTAAAAAAGACAAGCCATAGACTAGGAGAAAATATTTTGCAAATGATGTATCTGATTAAAGATAGATCACTGGCAAAAATATAGACACTGAAACTCTCATGCAGTGTTGGTGGAAATATGAAGTAGTGTAACAAATTTGTGAAACAAACACTTTTAACAAAAGAATGAACTATTGACATGTGCAACATGAATTAATCTCACTATAAATATGCTAAGTGGAAGAAGTTGGGCAAAAACAGCACATAGTTTGTCATCCCTAACATATGAACTTCTAGAAAATGCAGCCTAATCTATAGTAACCTAAAATAAATTAGCAGTGGCCAGGGTCAGAAGAAAGGATTTGGTAAGGGAGGACCAGAGGGAAGGTTACAAAGTAGCATGAGAAAAATTTGGGGATTATAGACATGGAAACATTGATCATAGTAATGATTCAATGAGAAAACACATGAATCAAAGGTATCAAATTGTACATTTTAAATATGAGCAGTTAATTATGTGCTTATTTTATATTAAGAAGCTGTTAAAATTTTTTAAATAAAAACATAAACAGTAAAGAAAAAAGGAAACCTAAAGCTGAATGGCAAATATTTTGTAGAGAATAATAATATACTCATCCTTTTACTATTTTGTTCCAATTCTTCAAAAGCAATTATTTTATTTATTTATTTTTATTGTTTATAATTTTTTATTAAGCTATGATTGATATACACTCTTATGAAGGTTTCACATGAAAAAACAATGTGGTTACTACATTTACCCATATTATCAAGTCCCCACCCATACCCCAATGCAGTCATTGTCCATCAGTATAGTAAGATACCACAGATCCACTATGTGGCTTCTCTGTGCTACACTGTTCTCCCCGTGATTCCCCGCACAATGTGTACTAAACATAATACTCCTCAATCCCCTTCTCCCTTCCTACCCACCTGCCCTCCCCCACCGCTCCCCTTTGGTAACCACTAGTCTATTCTTGGAGTCTTTGAGTCTGTTACTATTTTGTTCCTTCAGTTTCGCTTCATTGTTATACTCCACAAGTGATGGAAATCATTCAGCATTTGTCTTTCTCCACCTGGCTTATTTCACTGAGCATAATATCCTCCAGCTCCATCCATTTTGTTGAATATTGGTAGGATTTGTTTCTTTCTTATGGCTGAATAGTATTCCATTGTGTATATGTACCACCTCTTCTTTATCCATTCATCTACTGATGGACACTTAGGTTGCTTCCATATCTTGGCTGTTGTAAAAAGTGTTGTGATAAACATAGGGGTGCATATGTATTTTTGAACCTGAGAAGTTGTATTCTTTGGGTAAATTCCAAGGAGTGGGATACCTGGGCCAAATGGTATTTCCATTTTTAGTTGCTTGAGGAACCTCCATATTGCTTTCCACAATGGTTGAACTAGCTTACATTCCCACCAGCAGTGTAAGAGGGTTCCCCTTTCTCATCATCCTCGCCAGCATTTGTTGTTCTTAGTCTCTTCAATGCTGGCCATCCTTACTGGCGTGAGGTGATATCTCATTGTGGTTTTAATTTGCATTACCCTGATGATTAATGATGAGGAGCATCTTTCATGTTTCCGTTGGCCATCTGAATTTCTTCTTCGGAGAATTGTCTCTTCATATACTCTGCCCATTTTTTAATTGGGTTATTTGCTTTTTGGGTGTTGAGGCATGTAACTTCTTTATATATTTTGGATGTTAACCCCTTGTCAGATATGTCATTTACACATATTTTCTCCCATACTGTAGGTTGCCTTTTTGTTCTGTTGATGGTGTCCTTTGCTGTACAGAAACTTTTTAGTTTGATGTAGTTCCATTTGTTTTTTTTTGCTTTGGTTTCCCTTGCTTGAGGAGATGCATTTAGGAAGAAGTTGCTCATGCTTATATTCAGGAGATGTTTGCCTATGTTGTCTTCCAAGAGTTTTATTGTTTCACAACTTACATTCAGGTCTTTGATGCATTTTGAGTTTACTTTTGTGTATGGTGTTAAACAATAATCCAGTTTCATTCTCTTGCATGTAGCTGTCCAGTTTTGCCAACATCAGTTGTTGAAGAGGCTCTCATCTCTCCATTGTATATCCATGGCTCCTTTTTCGTATATTAATTGACCATATATGGTTGGGTTTATATCAGGGCTCTCTAGTCTGTTCCATTAGTCCATGGATCTGTTCTTGTGCCAGTCCAAATTGTCTTGATTAATGTGGCTTTGCAGTAGAGCTTGAAGTTGGGGAGTGTAATGCCCCCAGCTTTATTCTTCTTTCTCAGAATTGCTTTGGTTATTCGAGGTCTTTTGTGAACCATATGAATTTTAGAACAATTTTGTCTAGTTCATTGAAGAATGCTGTTGATATTTTTATAGGAATTGCATTGAATCTATTGATTACTTTAGGCAGGATGGCCATTTTGACAATATTAATTCTTCCTATCCATGAGCACAGGATTTGTTTCCATTTATTGGTATCTTCTTTAATTTCTCTTAAGAGTGTCTTGTAATTTTCAGTGTATAGGTCTTTCACTTCCTTGGTTAGGTTTATTTCTAGGTATTTTATTCTTTTTGATGCAATTGTGAATGGAATTGTTTTCCTGATGTCTCTCTCTGCTGATTCATTGTTAGTGTATAGGAATGCCACAGATTTCTGTGTAATAATTTTGTATCCTGCAACTTTGCTAAATTCAGATATTAGACCTAGTACTTTTGGAGTAGATTCTTTGGGCTTTTTTATGTACAATATCATATCATCTGCAAACAGGGACAGATTAACTTCTTCCTTGATAATCTGGATGCCTTTTATTTCTTTGTGTTGTCTGATTGCTGAGGCTAGGACCTCCAGTACTATGTTGAATAGAAGTGGGGAGAGTGGGCATCCTTGTCTTGTTCCTGATCTTAAAAGAAAAGCTTTCACCTTCTTGCTATTAAGTATTATGTTGGTTGTGGGTTTGTCATATATGGCCTTTATTATGTTGAGGTACTTGCCCTCTATACCCATTTTGTTGAGAGTTTTTATCATGAATTGATGTTGAATTATGTCAAATGCTTTGTCAGCATCTATGGAGATGATCATGTGATTTTTGTCCTTTTTATTGATGTAGTGGATGATGTTGATGAATTTTTTAATGGTATACCATCCTTGCATCCTTGGTATCAATCCAACTTTATCACTGATGTATTTTTGAGTTTGGTTTGCTAATATTTTTTTGAGTATTTTTGCATCTATGTTCATCAGGGATATTGGTCTGTAATTCTTATTTGTGATGTGTTTTCCTGGTTTTGGTATTAGAGTGATGCTGGCCTCATATAATGAGTTTGGAAGTATTCCCTCTTCTTCTACTCTTTGGAAATTTTAAGGAGGATGGGTACTAGGTCTTCACTAAATGTTTGAAAAAATTCATCAGTGAAGCCATCTAGTCCTGGGATTTTGTTCTTAGGTAGGTTTTTGATTACCAGTTCAATTTCATTGCTGGTAATTGGTCTGTCCAGATTTTCTGCTTCTTCCTTGGTCAGCCTTGGATGGTTGTATTTTTCTAGGAAGTTGTCCATTTCTTCTAGGTTATCCAGTTTTTAGCATATAATTTTTCATAGTATTCTCTAATAGTTCTTTGTATTTCTGTGGTGTCCATTGTGATTTTTCTTTTCTCATTTCTGATTCCGTTTATGTGTGTAGATGCTCTTTTTTTCTTGATAAATCTGGCCAGGGGTTTATCTATTTTGTTTATTTTCCTCAAATAACCAGCTCTTGCTTTCACTGATGCTTTCTATTGTTTCATTCTTCTCGGTTTTATTTATTTCTGCTCTAATCTTTATTTATGTCTCTCCTTCTACTGACTTTAGGCCTCATCTGTTCTTCTCTTTCTAGTTTCATTAATTGTGAGTTTAGACTGCTTATATGGGATTGTTCTTCTTTCCTGATGTAGGCCTGTATTGCAATATACTTTCCTCTTAGCACAGCCTTGGCTGCATCCCACAGGATTTGCAGTGTTGAATTATTATTGTCATTTGTGTCCATATATTGCCTATCTCTGTTTTTATTTGATCATTGATCCATTGGTTATTTAAGAGCATGTTGTGAAACCTCCATGTGTTTGTGTTATTTTTCATATTTTTTGCATAATTTATTTCTAGTTTCATACCTTTCTGGTCTGATAAACAAGTTGGTACAATTTCAATCTTTTTGAATTTACTGAGGCTCTTTTTGTGGCCTAGTATATGATCTTGAAAATGTTCCATGTGCATTTGAGAAGAATGTGTATTCTGCTGCTTTTGGGTATAAAAGCCATTATTTTTTAAACTTAATTTAATATGGTCTTACCCTGTTTTTTAAATTCAAGGGAGAAATAAGTTTTTTTGCATGAAAGTTAGAAAACACCATACTCCTTAAAAGGTCCTGTCCCACAATTGTAGGTGTTCAAAAATAATTTATCGTATGAATAAGATCAGTAGGCTGAACATCAAGAGGTCCCGTTTCAGATACCAGTTCTAACACTAGCTAGTTATGCAAATTCAGAGAATATGCAGAAGTCTTTAAAGGATGTCTGTGGTTTTGAAAAGTAAGAGAATTTTACTGTAACAGTATTATTGAAGCTATAGATACCTATTTATCAGTAGGTTGTTAAATCAACTCATGTGGCCACAGATGGTGCAAAAAATAAAACAGAATCAAATAAACATTAGTGTATTGCTCATGAAAAAGTTTCCTGTCATTTCATGATGCTCTAATTTCAGTTTGGGATATAAATGCTTCTATATACTGGGATACAATATAAAATATATTTCTTACTGTTAATCCTGGTTTAAAAGTTTGAAAGGTAAAAACCTAAACAATTTCTGGGTCTATACTTAGCCTTTCAATATTGTGGTCTGTAAAAATTGTTTGAACACCAGATATATACGATGGTATTCAGATATGGTGATTCATATGAACTTTTCTACCTAATCATTACTCAAGAAAAGGATTCCAGAGGATGATAAATAGGTCTTAAAAGTGGCTTTGTTTTATGGCCAAAAAATGTAGTATCTACCTGAGATTAACCCTCTAATGAGAATCTCAATATGAAAAAGAAAAAAATTCTTTCAGATCAATGAATAGAAATGACAAAATACTCCTGTTTTTTGTATATAATTTCTTTTGAAAAAGTAATAAATATTCACTATAATTTTTAAAACTTTAAACTAATGAGAATAAAATAAGCCCAGTGCTTTAAATTTCATCAATTATTTCTTTAGAAAGTATAAAGATATCATTTTAAAAAATAGACATAAGTGCAGAAAAGCAATAAAGAATAGAACATTTAAAAATTATTTTACAACTATCAAAAATCTTTCACTTTTAGCATATCCATTAGATTGAGGGTAGCGAATCCCTATCTCTCCTTAAGTAAAGATTCTATATATGCCCCATATTAGTAGATTTCCACTTTTGCCAGACAAAGTAGCTCCTGTTCCAGGATTATGGGGCTATGTTTGTTAGATTGAATCAAAACTGTGTAAATAAAAGCAATGAATGTGATGATGGCAACTCAGTATTTAGGGCTGCTTAGTCAAATTGTAGACAGAAAGTAGAGGCCCTAGGGGGAGTATTGCCAGGCAGCTAGATCAGGGAGGTCTCTCCCTGCACACCAGGTGAAACCTCGGCCTGGGTGGGGAAGGGTTCTTGCCTCTGAATGAGGAAGAATTCTCGAGCATATTGGAACAGTGTAGGTAAGGAAGGAATTCATTAGAACGAAAGTGGAAATGAATGGCAGCAGCCTTGCAGGCAGCTGAAAGCAGGAAAATGCAGAGGTGCAGAGGGAAAGTTTGCTGAACATTTTCTTGGTATAGGGCAGATCCCCTTGCCACTCTTAAAGCCAGGGTCACTTGGTGTCCCGTGTCCACTTGGATCTGCACTGTGTGGGGGCTAGCCCCTACCACCCCGGGATCTGGGGAGCTGCGGAGCACGGAGGGAGTGAGATTATGTTCTGAGAACTTCCCAAAGAGGGAAAATGTTCAGGCAGGCCCCTGCAGCTGCAGTTCCATCTGGTCACCCAGGCAACAGGAACTCGCAGGCCCAAATGAGCTCTCAGCAGCCCCTCCCTACTTATCGGGAGTAAATTGGAGACTCAGAAATAGAATGAAATAGCAAAGATGACAAAATGCAGTAAGTTGAGCAGTGAGAAAGCTTTATTTGAAGAGAGACACTTAAAGAGAGAAAAGGTACGGGTGTCCTCGGAGAGGAGGCATGCTAAAAGGCTGGGGGTTCCCTCTTCTATGGGTTTTTCAAAGACCCAAGGAGTATAGACTTGTAAAGTGATCTCAGAATGCTTATCTCCCCTGGGAGAAATTAAGTCTCCCCTCTTCTATTGTCAGTCCTCCAGGTGATTCTGCAAAATTAACCTAACACAAGAAATTCGCTAGTTCCTCCCCAGGAGAGCAGCTTCCAGACATCAGTCAAGACCACTGCCCTGCAGTGGATTGAGTTATTGTCTGTTTGCTAACGAAGATGTTAGGAATCTAACTTCTTCTGAGAATCAGAAACTGATTCTCACTTCCCCAAGATTAGAGGGAAGCCACAGGGAGAAAGTTGAGTGGACTTTTCAGACTCCCTGGTGGGCTGCTGTCACTGAGGGAAGACAGGAAAAGCAATTATGCTGCTGGTGGCTGGATTAGCAGTTGTTAGTTACCCTTAGCTGCCACATTTCAGACCTCAGGATTTCTCCTGGGAGCCAGAAGGCCAGACTACAGGTGTCATCCGTACGACTCACGGGATTGCAGACCGTCCTGAATCTGCCAGCTGCCCAGGGGGAGAGTTTATGGGCCTCCAGGGGTGTGGTGGAGAGGATCGATGGACCTGTAAGCATTATTTCACTCTGAAGTATTTTCCCCACTGCTCTCTCCTTCAAAGAGGAGGCCTGGCCTTAGGGATATGCCATCATTCATCCTTTGTGATCTTAAACTGTACCTAGATGCAAATTGTGTGCGTGGTAAAAATAAGAGGCAGCTCCACAAGCCGAGAGGGAGAGAAGCTTTATCTCTCCGCCGGGATGGGGCTGCCCAAAGACAGACAACGCCAGGCATAGAGCACTCGGGGAGCAACTGGAGAAATAATCAGTATTGAGACATCCGTCTATGATATTGGTTATTAATTTTATAATTATATACTTATGTGGGATATACTTATATGAACTATGGAATATAATTATAATTCTGTGGAGTAATGGTTAAGAAAATGGGCTTTGGGGTCAGACAGTTCTAGTCTCTAGTTCTGCATATTTACTTAGTAGCTTGGTAGACTTTATGATGCTGTGTGTCTATAAAAATGACAAAATACTTCACAGTGTTGCTTCAAGGATTTAATAGAATCATCTATGTAACAAAAGTTTGCACAAAGAATCATATCAGCCTAAATTGAAACTTTGTTTTATGAGTGCCACATCTGTGATTGCTAAGATACTGTATCATTATTTTCATTAATCATATTTAAAATAAATTGTTTGCCACCTACCTCTGGTGCTGATGCCGGGGTTCTTGTTCACAAAGCCGAAGAATGAGCTTCACAAACACTCAAGGTAGGAGAGCAAGGTACAGGCTTTTATTTAGAAATAAAGTGAGAGAATAGAGCTCCTTGCTCACGCCAGGAGGGGACAAGAGAGCCCATAGTGGTGCGTTATCTAGGGGATTTATAGGCAGTTGAGGATTTTTTGAGAACATCAAAAAAAAGGCTTAGGGGTGTGGACTTGTACCACCTGCCCTTGTCCTCAAGGTGGGCTGGGTCACAGTCTGATTGCCAGGGCTGACAGCGGAGTCATGGGTTGTACTGATACCCTTGCAGAACACTCAAACATTCCAGGCCAAATTGCTCCTGGCCTTTTGACCTTTAACTGATCTCACTGAAGATGTCTATATTCGTAGGTATCTTTCCCTAGAGAATTAGTGTGACCTTGTCTTTGCATAGTACTTAGCACAGTTTCAATAGGGACTTCTTTGTCCATTGTTACATTGCTCTGACTGTAAATATTCCGCCCTGCTTTTCCCAGAGTCCCTCACCCTACTCTGAGTACACCCACTGTCCCTGTCTCAGTGCCATGGGTGTTCCATTCAGCCACAGCCTAGAAATGCATTTGTATTAGCCTCCAAGAACATATTGAATGCAACCTCCAAAAGTGTGGAGGGGCTTACTTATTTACACAGGTTACTGGTGTGATTCTTTTCTTTTTTTCTTTTTTTAGGGATATGTGACCCTGAAGTGTAGCAAGGAGAAGACATTTACCACATGAGCACAGGTGATCACAACAGTCAATAAATACTCTCAGTTACTTTATTATCCTTGTTCAGCTCATATTAGAAGATGATGAGGTCATTTAAAAAGTAATAAATCCAAAGGAAGAAGTGTTTCATAGAAGACAGAGTAACTACAGTTTTGGGGTTAAAATTACTTTGCATCCAGAAGACCATCCCTGTGGTGTTATACTTTCTTCTTTTTAAGTATTACATTAGTCGCAAGTGTACAACATAGTGATTTAATATTTGTATATATTGTGAAATGATAACCACGGTAAGTTTAGTTAACATTCATCACCTCACATAGCTACAGATTTTTTTCTTGTTTTTCTTTCTTGTGATGAGAACTTTTAAGATGGACTCTCCTGGAATGTTCACATACATGACACAGTAAATATTAACTATAGTCCCCGTCCTGTATATTACCTCCCCAGCACTTCTTTATCTTAAAGTGGGGAGTTTCTACTTTTTGACCACCTTCACCCAGTTCCCTCCACACCCATAGTGTTGTATGATCTGATGTTACCAAGACACTATACCATACCCAAGGTCACAGGTATTCCTTCAAAGGCAGTGAAGCCATAAACAAGCTTGAAACTTTCCTTAACTGTGAATATTTATGGTTCCAAAGTGTGACATCACCCAGAGGAGAGGAGCATGGGTGAGGCTTCTGAGTAGAGTAGAAAAGGGTGAACAAATTTCTGCCTAGAGCCTTGGTAATAAGAGCAAGAGGAACATGAAAAGAGATGAAGGAGGTAGAGGTTTAATTTCACTGCACAAGATTATATTTAAAACTGGCTGACGGACCTCAGCCTACTGGGATGAAGCTCTGTGAATTAGCCTCAGTGCTGGGCTAATTGCCATCTTGAATTCATATTTCCCCAAGTCAGAGTGTAAACTCTGCCCTCTACTGTTGATGCCATGTCACTTAATTATCCTGAGCCATGAGGTTTTCATTCGGAAATCTAAGGATAATATGTGTTTGGTTAACTCACTGGATTGATATAATATATAGTGATCACATTAGGGTGCATGGTCCAGCCAGGACTGATCAATTCTTCTGAAATTGAAATAGAATACTGACAACACAAGAGAAACTGCTGTCAAATCATTGTCCTTGAAGAAAAAGTGAACTATGATGCAACTGAAAAAGGTACACTGCTTAATAATGTGAGAAAGATAGTAAACCTACTTTAACTGATAGATAAAGAATAGTCTCTTAAGAGAATGAGAAAGGACCGCTTAAGGAAATAGGTTAAGAGCTTAAATTTACAACATACTGATTTAAAGACAAAATAAACCCTAAAACCCTGGGTAGGCATAATCATGCAGTCGGTTTCTTGAATGTCTGTTGTGTATAATATGCATGGGCCCCAGATACAAAGGTGTCTGAATGGATGTACTAGTAAGGACACTGAATACAGAGGGGGCACAAAATGACCTCCACATCCTGGCAGAAGGCCCACTAAGGGTGTGTGACGGGTCTGCTTTTCACAGCGAACACCCTCCTGAATCCTGCACATGTACTTGTGTAACTCATGTAACAAAATGACTCTTCATGGCATCACTGTTCCTACCACCTCCCTTATGTTAAACTAAGGTTTATATTTTTTTATTAAATACACATACCATAAAACTTATCATTTTAACCATTTGGAAATATATGCTTCAGTGACATTTAGCACATTCGCAATTTTGTGTGACCATGTCCCCGACCTAGTTCCAGAACACTACCAGCACCCCAGAAGCAAACCCCTAGTCGTTAAACAGCAATCCCTGGTCCTTTCTATTCTCAGCCCTTGGTAACCACTAATCCGTTTTCTTCTATGGATTTGTATATTCTAGATACTTCATATAATTGAAATTATACAATCTGTGGCTTTTTGTGTCTGGTTTCTTTCACTTAGCCTAATATTTTCACTCTTTATCCATGTTTTCGTGGCTGGATAATATCCGGTTATGAATAGGTCACATTTTGTTTATCCATTAGTCAGATGACATACACTTGTGTTGTTTCCAACTGTGGACCATTACAAATAATGCTGCTTTGAACATGAAGTACAAGTTTTTATTTGTATAACTTGTTATAATTTTAATGCCCCCCTTCACCTTGTATACTAAAACTAAGCTCTCCTCTCAGTGTGACATTCGATGTTCCACTCTCTGCTTGCCTCGCCAGAGATTCTCTCAAAACTTGTCCCGTTGTACAAATCCCGTCTGCTGACTCCAGGCTGCCACAACACCTTTGTGACTGTGCTAAGGCTTGGCCACCGCCCGAAATGCCTTCAGCAGCCTGTGAACACTGCTCACTTTCTGGGTTTTCAAGAACCTCCTGCCAGAAGCCTTCCCAGATTTCCTTCTTTGCTTGTTCCTGCTTATCTAACCCATGTGCACATGAATCAATAGGCCAATTACTTCCTGTTACATGCCTTTCATGTGAATATAGGTCTCTCTGCTACACCATGAGCTCCGAGGAGGCATAGACCATGTCTGACTCATCTGTGAATCCTGGCAGAGGGTTTCCATATAGTAGATACTCCAGAAAAGTATGAGAGGTAAATACATTAAATGTGTAAGTGAATGAATAGCATTTGCATTCCACAGAGCAAGAAAAGTCATTCTTTACAGGTTTATCCCGTCCTTAAGGAGCATTTGTCTCATCTCTCTTGTGTCCCTCTACTTCAGCCAGTTAATCTTTCAAGCTCACATCTCAAATCACCCCATAGGAAAGGACCAAGACCTAGAGAAGAATAATGGATATGGTCAGAAAAGATAAAGACTATTTATGGCACTTTCATCCTTATCTCCCTGGGTCCATATCAATTCACTTTGCTTGCTGATTCCCTAATAGAGACTAAAATAGACTCAGATACACTATGGAAGGCAGATCTTTAGTGCTTCTCCAACTCCCAGATGCAGGTCATGTGATCTCCAGCTACATATTAATTTTGACTAAAATAGTTTAAAGTATGTGGTGTAGTAGGTTATAAAGAGATACTTTTCCAGACAGATTAAAATATATTGAAAATGCATTCAATCCATCATCAGCTCTTAATTGGCTATGCTAATAAGGGACAAAGATGTACATTTTATTTTAAATGAAAACCCTCAGCATGTCCTCATCCAGCCAAAGCCAACTTGCATGTTTTAGACAAGATAAACCTCAAGCATCACTCCTTCCTAGAAGTGCTCCCAGCTATGCCAGTATAGCTGAAATGCCCCTTTCTTTGGCCTCCTTGTGCCTTTCATTTTCCTTGCCCATAGCACCTGCTTCTGTCCTGTAAGTACGGATTGGCCTGTCTCTATCCCCATAAGTCATAAGTTTTATAATGGCAGAAGCCATGTTTTAACTACAGGAATCAGTACATGCCCTATACATAGAAGGTGCTCAATAAGTGTTTGTTGAATGAATGCCAAACACATTTAACCAAGCTTGATAGAAATTTGTTATTACGAGAGAGCAATGAACCAAGTCAGATGAGTTTAATCTACCTTGCAGAGTGATAACTCGTAAGTCCAGAAAAGACATTTTACCACTCAAATGTAGTATTAATAAGATTTTAATCACCATAGCCCAGATGTGTCTGGGTTTGGGGAAGGCTGACTTGTGGAGAAATAATTATAGAACTCCATGGAGGGTAATCTTGACCACTTTCTAGCTTTTTAAATGATGCTGTTATAAAATCACTTCTCATAGGTAAATAGTGGGTTTAACTGTTAAATAAGTAATATATTTCTTTCATGTTTCTGCAGTAATTTAGAATTGAACATTGACTATAATCCAAAAATAATAGTATCAAGATCACTTTTGCAAACACTGATTTCTATTCCAAAGTCTCTCTAGAATAAGATTAAACATTGCATAATTTGAATAACCTATATCATGTGCCTCACATATGAAATAAACCAGAAAGGGTGTCTACAGGATGGATGATGATAATAATATTTTGGATTTCTAGAGGACTTTTCTTTGTCCATAGATTTGAGGGTAATTTTGTATGTTGCCACCAATTTCAGAAGTATCTCAGTAACTGCAGCAGAAAAACATTCCTACTTTCCCCATCTTAAACTCCCATGGTGCCCTATACCTATCTGAACCACTGCATTTTCTACATTAAGATGAAAGTACTTGTTTTTATATCAATTCCCTTTACTAAACTAAAAACATCTCCAGGACAGGAATAACATATATTTATTTATCTCTATCCCAGTACCTTGAACATTAACTGGCACAGATCTTGACAAAGGATCCAGGGAAAGTGTCAGGAGCTCAGCCAATATTAGAATCCCCTGACTCAAATGATCTTCTCCAACATTCAGAACAACCGTGTATAATCTAGAATGCATGGCTTAGGGACCACTTCTGCCATTAAGGGTAGGTTGTGATGGGCTTTCAACTTGTCTGCTTTTGAGTGGCACTGATGAGGACTGCTGAAATTATGGCACAGGAAGATTTGTCAAATTGTCTTCTTTGGAAGGCATGACATAGAAAGATCGTCAGATTGTTCCAAAAATGCTCCTCTGCTAATCTCTCAATGGAACCAATATTATGTGTGGATAAATAGAATGACCTACATAGTAGGATTTAAGTTGTATACCTTCAAAAGACACCTATTTGCACATATCTTCCCTCTTGGACCCAAAATAGTGTTGGACTTTTATCACCCTGTGTGTTAGTTGTTTATTAGTCATTTATTAGGTTACTTCCTACTGAGGAAAAGAGATACATGCTTGGTACGTCTTGATAGAGGAGGAGGCACTTAGAAAAGAATGCACAAAGAGGGTAACTCCGGAATAATCGCTAGTGCGGGAGACAGGAGGCAGAGGAAGCACTGACTCATGGGCACCCTGAACGGGAGGAGCGTTCATCAGACTTGACCAGAGAAATTCAGGAAGTCAGAACGGAGAGTGACCGTGGGTTGCACTGGCATAAGAGCTGCATTAATATTGGTTAAGACCCAATAGTAACTCTATTCTTAGTGGATCATTGCTAGATTATACAGCAGTATTATTAGGGGAGGGTAAAAATGGTAGTTAAATAATTACATCTAATTTGATAAAATATTATAATCAGTCATAAGTTTTAACTTTGCATCATAATATTTTTATAATACATTTATAAATTTATAAAATGAACCAAAATGATATTATAAACTCAGGATTACAGTGACAGGATTTACCAAATACATTGTCAGTAAATGCAATTTAAAAATTGTTATAAAAAATAATTTGAATAACCAGTCACAAGATGCCTTCTTACTTGGACAAAAACTAAAGGAGAGTTCTTGTTTAAGGATCCTTAGATATAGGAGCAAAAAGAGGAAGTGATTTTCAAATTTTCTCCAGTGAGTTGGTTGTCAGTAGAACTAATAAAAATGAAATACCTAGAATAATTTTCAGGGAAAAAAAAGAAACCACTACGGAAATCTCCATTCATATTTTCATTGTAAACTCAAATTTGGGGATTTTTTTCTTGGTCATCTTAACCTGTTAACAAACAAAAAATTTGGCATAGAAACAAAATGACCTAAGAAATTTAATTTCTGTTGTTTCCCTATTCATGAAAAGCTCCTATAATCCATGACATGTTGTCAGTGTTGGAACCCATTTTTGTGAAGACAAATCTTCTAAGTTTGTCACAGGTTACTTATGTGTGTCTTTGCTCTTTTCAGGCTTATTCTCCATGTAAAGGAAGATCCAAAATCTCTGTATCTCTTAATGTTTGCAGTATGAATTTGATTTTATCAAAGCACATCTTATTTACCCATTAACTTAAAAAAAATATGATGTTAAACTGTTTGCTAACTCTCAGTTCCCCATAATAATAAATCTTTAGTTTTGTTCTTAAGTAATATTTCACATTTACATAGAATTTCAATATTATTTACTCCACCCATTTTCACTTCAGGCATTCAGATATGCTAATGAAGCCAGCCACTGATTTCATATAAATCATCATTGGTTTCTAGTAAAAGGTATGACTATCAATTGTCTCTAATTTCCCCATCCCAAGAGGGCCTACAGCAAAATTTAAGTTCATATGTAAATTTGGAGGATATTTACTCATCTACACTATATGATGAACACTATATGACCTTCTCTCTGCTATTAAGAAGCTATAATTTCACACATGTGAACATTTGGTTAGTAGCACATGATAGTATATGCATAATCAAAGAAAGGAGAGATCAGCATAGGTGTGAGTGGGAATAAATGTTTCACAGCATAAGATAGACATCGTCTGAGACTGGATGGAGAAGTAGCATTTCAGAAAACAAAATGAAGAGAAATAAAATTACAGTTCTTACAGCCTATAAAGTTCTACCCAGCATGGGTCCTGCTATCTTCTTACTTGCTCATGTTCAGCCACTGCCTCACAGAGAACTTGCGAACATGCGGATCCTCATGTCCAGCTTGCTGTTCCCATCTTCCCCTCTTGTGAACTCATTGCATGGACTTACTTTTAATGTTAGTTTCTCAGTAAACAAAATAAACAAGATACCTTTGCTATTTTCTCACCACATACATTGTTTTTCTATAATAATGCATAATACACGCTATAATTTTATACTTATCCATGTAATAATTTGTATACCATATATTCTCACTCACTTGAACCCTTCATGAGATAAGAAATTACATCTCTTATAGTCACCTATGTTCTTTATCCTGAGCACCCAAAACGGTGCTTAGGACATTAGAGACATTTGGTATTTTTGAGTGAATAAATGTGAGAAAACAGTGTTCTAAACTGTGCAGCAGTAGAGCATTGCAATCCTATCAAGCACATTACAGTAAAGAAGACAGATTATGAGGTTTGGAACCCGGCTGACTTTGATGGATGTTCTGTGATGTGCTGTGTGTCAGTGTTGACTGAGCATCAACTACCTCATAGGTAGAATGGGCATTGTAACCCTATTTTGCAGGTTTGTTTTAAGTATTAAATGAAACAATAGTGGCAAAATGCCTAGTACACTGTCTAGCATACAACAAAGGTTTCTAATATTTATATTTAATTATTTATAGTTATATGTTTGCAATATTTATTACTTAATATGAACTTAAACTATTAAACTTATAAATAAGTTTACAATACTATTTAGTTCTTTGAAATTAATTTAAATTTAAAATATAACCCAATATACACAAGATACACAAGTGATTTACTAGGCATTTATTGTTCATGTGAAATTAAGTTTCTCAAATACTTTTTGACACCCTGAAAATAACTTAATAAACATAAACTTTTACTAGGCTGTTTGTTCTTTTTTCCTAACTATGTGATCTGGTTATATGTTGTAATTCCCATTTTAAAACTTGTAAAAAAAAATGAAGATGACAGTTTCACCCCTGTCTAAGAAAGCCTGGATTTTTTGCTTGCCTAGTATGTGAAACAAGGACTATCAGCAAACAGTAAGAACTGCATTTCTCTATGTGTGTGTGTGTGTGTGTGTATGTGTGTGTGTGTGTGTGTGTGAGAGAGAGAGAGAGAGAGAGAGAGAGAGAGAGAGACTCTAGAGCAATTAAATCACAAGAATCTCTGGGGAAAGTACAAAACTGAAGGATTGGATCAAGTCAGCCACTCATGAGATCTATGGCTCATGATCCTCAGAAAAGAGATGCTATTGTAATATTGTCTATGACAATTCCTGTCCCTTTATATATTAAGGAGATGTTCAAAACTCCTAAGGTGAGATCATTTTCTAAGAGACTAATTTCAGATAGAGCAATAATTACTCTTACATTTTTCATGAAATTTAATGAGAGAATAATATCCATTTAAATCAAGTAATTTTCTTGGTCGCTTTTAGTCAGTGAAATTGTACCATACATATTTTGTTCAGAATAAACATATAATAAAACCTCCTTTATTTCACCAATTTTTCAGTAAACAAAATAAATGTCAAACCAGTGAGAAGATGAATGTTACATGGATACTTCATAGGAATTACCTATACATCAGGAAAACGTTACAAGTTTAAAAATATTTATACTGTTTAACTTATGGAGAATGTTCATTCAAAATCACAGGTACTTTTGGATCTTAAATTAGTATTAAGATGAATGGAAAAATATTTCTATCAATTTAAAGTCATTTATTGCCTAAATCCCTGATCTGGCAGCTCCTTGACAGAAATATTAATTTTCCCTATTTGGAACTGACGTGACTGCTCATGGATAGGGAACATCTTATATTTTAAACCTTTGATTTACCTCAAATGTGACTTTTGAGAAAGTAGTTCCCAAAGCAAAGGCTAATCAGACTTGCAGTTTCTCCTTCACTCAGTCTCTCCCTCGTTAAAACCCGTGTCACCTCCAACTCTGGCTTTTCATTGCATCATTACTTTTGAATTTTCTTTTTCAATGCAAAGAATCTGTGATAATTTTAAAAAATTTTGTGAAAACTTGCATAAGGTGGAAAACGTTGATGTATAAAACAAACAATAGTTCATCAAAATGAGCAATAGTACAATTAATACGATGTATTATCATAAATCATAAATAATGAAGCAGTGATTTAGGTTAGTAAGTTTGAAGATGAAGGCCAATTGTAATTCCTTTTTTAATGTATATTATTATTTTATATGATTCATTCAGATTGAGGTAAACTAAGGCAAAATACCTCTACCTGTAGGTGGCAATATTGTCTGATAAAACCTTGAACTCAGCTCAGGTAAAGCACCGAAGCAGAGAGTGTGAAGAAGGAAAGATTTAGAAGTCAACCAGGAGAATATTAATTTATCAAAAATTTATGCAAACAGCAATTTTTTAAAGTATTGCAATGCCACATGTATATCTACAACTTAACTATGTTTGAAAACATTGGGAAGTCTTAACAGCTCCATGAATTAAGTATAGATTATAAAAATCTATCCTACTGCTTCCTAAGCAACCATTTCCTATTATCTTATTGTCTATGTGGAGAATTATTTTTTTTCACTCCACATTTGAAATCCAGGGAGTGCACTGTCAATGAAAATTCACTATCTACTCATGTTACAAAGTTTTAATTTTTAGATACTAACTTAGTAAAGCTCTCCAAATTTACTTTGACAGATTAATCTTGGCATGCATTCTTGGAACAAAACACTGTTGATGACCAGATGAATTCCAGAGTCAGAGAGAAGTATATATTGGTCCCACTAGGCAAACATTTCTCTTGCTTACCCTAACTAAAATAACACTGAGCAGGGTCAGGAGATAATAAGAAAAGAGAAAAATATATACATTTTAATTATTTAAATAGACAAAAAGCAGAATTTATTGGGAATCCAATGGCATAAACTTGTTTCTGAAGGTTCCCTAAGCCATCATTTTAAAGCCTAACTGAAATAGTGCAAGCTGTTAATTGCTGGCCTCCTTCCTAAGGTTGGCTAATGAAGGGTTTGTTTTTTCTTCTTATTTGGGCCTTCCATCTGAGAATGGCATGGAACTCTAGGCCCTGCCCTATTTTGGGGACCCTGCCATACCCCAGCATTGTTTGCATCTAGACAGGTAAGAGATTCTCCAAGCCAAATGTGTCCCTGTGAATAAGGTAAAAGGTGGCTTTTTTTTCCTCCAAGAATTTATTGCACCAATCCTAAAAATGGTTATCTGATTTAACAGAGAAGGGAAAATATTAATTTCCAAGATCCAAGAAAGACAATCTGACCAAGAAGTAAATCCCGTTGTGTATATGTACCACATCTTCTTTATCCATTCATCTTTTGATGGACACTTAAGTTGCTTCTATAACTTGGCTATTATAAATAATGCAGTGATAAACATCAGGGTGCATGTATCTTTTGAGTAAGGGATTTTGCTTGTTTCAGGTAAATGCCTTGAACTGGTATACTGGGTCATATAGTATTTCTGTTTTTAAATTTTTTGGAAACCTCCATATTGCTTTCCACAGTGTAGGAGGATTCTCTTTTCTCCACATCCATGCCAGCATTTCTTATTTCTTGTCTTTTGGATAGTGGCCACCATAACTGCTGTGAGGTAATATCTCATTGTGGTTTTGATTTGCATTTCCCTGATTAGCCATAAAAAAAAAAAAAGAAAGAAAAATATTCTCCCATTTGCAACAACATGGATGGACCCAGAGGGTACTATGCTAGGTGAAATAAGCCAGGAAGAGAAAGACAAATACCATATGATTTCACTTATTTGTGTAATCTAAAAACAAAACAACACAAAAAGAATAAAATAGCAGTAGATGCATAGACATTGGGAAGTGATTGGTTGTTACCATGGGGGAGGGTTTGGAATGGGTGGATGAAAAGTGTGAGGGGGATAAAGGGACACAAAAATTCTCAATTATAATATAAGTTGTTCATGGGGATGGTAGTACAGCATAGAGAATATAGCCAATAATTCTGTAACATCTTCCTATGTTGACAGATAGTAATGGCACTGGTAGGGGTGGGGATTTAATAATATGGATAACTGTTGATCCACTGTGTTGTATACTTAAAACAAAGATAAGATTGTCTATCAATGATACTTCAATTAAAAAAAAAAATAACTAAATTCCACTATTTTCAGGAAGTATATTTTACCATTTACAATTCTATTGGTCAACAAAATACACCCTATTTAAAAATAGAGATGAGAGAGGGCAAAGATTGGAAACATAATACTAGGCCACATAAATACGTAGAAATTACAACCAATAATTAAGGATCTCAATGAAAAATTAAATCCTTTTAAGCTATTACTGAGGAAAATAAGACTTAAATAAAGACCGGGATAGGAAGACTAAATATTTTTTAAATGACACTTCTTTCCAACTTAATTTATAAAATAAAAATAAGTTCGGGCTCACCTTAGGGCAGAGCCAAGATGGCGGCATGAGTAGAGCAACGGAAATCTCCTCCCAAAATCACATATATCTATGAAAATATAACAAAGACAACTCTTCCTAAAATAGAGACCAGAGGACACAGGACAACATCCAGACCACATCCACACCTGCGAGAACCCAGCACCTTGCAAAGGGGATAAGATACAAGCCCTGGTCCCGAGCACCCCTCCCCCGAGCTCCCAGCAGGAGGAGAGGAGTCAGCAGGGAGGGAGAGGGAGCCCAGGACTGCTGAACAACCAACCCCAGCCATCCGGATCAGAGCACAGACATAGGGTGTGCATGGGGTCCTGGACACTAGTGAAACAGGGCAGCAAACTGGTGAGCGGGTACTGGAGGCCGGCGCCGGAGAACAAAAGAAAAGCGAGTAGCCATTTTTGTTGTTGTTGTTGCTGTTGTTTTGTTGTGGTGAGTGCTTTTTGGAAGTCTTAAAGGGACAGGGACCCGAATACTAGGGAAACTGGGCAGCAAGAAAGGTGAGTGGGTGCCTGAGGCTGGCGCCGGAGAATAAAGAAAAACGAGTGTACATTTTATTTATTTATTTTTTTTTGGCGGGTGTTTTTGGAAGTTTTAAAGGGGCAGGACAGGACACTTAGTCCAGAGGTAGGGAATCCGGGGATCTCTGAGCACTCTAATCCCCTGGGCTGCAGGGAGCACTGAGGCCCCTTATGTAGATAAATAGCCTCCCGGCTGCTCCCGCTCCAAAGCAACTCCACCACTTTGGAGCACCACCCCGAGCCAGGCGACACCCACAGCAACAGCGGAGATAAACTCCGTAAAAGCAGGACAGGAAGCCGAAAACCTGTCTGCGCGCAGCTACCCAGCACAAGCCACTAGAGGTCGCTGTCTCCAAGGAGAGGAAGGCCACAAACGAACAAGAAGGGAAGTTCTTCCAGCCGTCACTAGCCCAACCTCTGCAAACTATTCCTATCACCATGAAAAGACAAAATTACAGGCAAACCAAGATCACAGAGACACCAGAGAAGGAGACAGAACTAACCAGTATTCCTGACAAAGAATTCAAAATAAAAATCATAAACATGCTGACAGAGATGCAGAGAAATACACAAGAGAAATGGGATGAAGTCCGGAGGGAGATCACAGATGCCAGAAAGGAGATTACAGAAATAAAACAAACTCTGGAAGGATTTATAAGCAGAATGGATAAGATGTAAGAGGCCATTGATGGAATTGAAACCAGAGAACAGGAACTCATAGAAGCTGACATAGAAAGAGATAAAAGGATCTCCAGGAATGAAACGATATTAAAAGAACTGTGTGACCAATCCAAAAGGAACAATATCTGTACTATAGGGGTACCAGAAGAAGAAGAGAGAGGAAAAGGGATGGAAAGTATCTTGGAAGAAATAATTGCTGAAAACTTCCCCAAACTGGGGGAGGAAATAATCAAACAGACCACGGAAATGCACAGAACCCCCAACAGAAAGGATCCAAGGAGGACAACACCAAGACACATAATAATTAAAATGGCAAAGATCAAGGACAAGGAAAGAGATTTAAAGGCAGCTAGAGAGAAAAAGGTCACCTATAAAAGAAAACCCATCAGGCTAACATCAGACTTCTCGACAGAAACCTTACAGGCCAGAAGAGAATGGCATGATATATTTAATACAATGAAACAGAAGAGCCTTGAACCAAGGATACTGTATCCAGCACGACTATCATTTAAATATGATGGCGGGATCAAACAATTCCCAGACAAGCAAAAGCTGAGGGAATTTGCTTCCCACAAACCACCTCCACAGGGCATCTTACAGGGACTGCTCTAGAGGGGGGCACTCCTAGAAAGACCACAGAACAAAACACCCAACATATGAAGAATGGAGGAGGAGGAATAAGAAGGGAGAGAAGAAAAGAATCTCCAGACAGTGTGCATAACAGCTCAATAAGCAAGATAAGTTAGGTAGTAAGATACTAAAGAGGCTACCCTTGAACCTTTGGTAACCACGAATCTAAAGCCTGCAATGGCAATAAGTACATATATTTCAGTAGTCACTCTAAATGCAAATGGACTGAATGCACCAATCAAAAGACACAGAGTAATAGAATGGATAAAAAAGCAAGACCCATCTATATGCTGCTTACAAGAAACTCACCTCAAACCCAAAGACATGTACAGACTAAAAGTCAAGGGATGGAAAAACATATTTCAGGCAAACAACAGCAAGAAGAAAGCAGGGGTTGCAGTACTAATATCAGACAAAATAGACTTCAAAACAAACAAAGCAACAAGAGATAAAGAAGGACACTAGATAATGATAAATGGCTCAGTCCAACAAGAGGATATAACCATTCTAAATATATATGCACCCAACACAGGAGCACCAACATATGTGAAACAAATACTAACAGAACTAAAGGGGGAAACAGACTGCAATGCATTCATTTTAGGAGATGAACACACCACTCACCCCAAAGGATAGATCCACCGGGCAGAAAATAAGTAAGGACACGGAAGCACTGAACAACACAGTAGAGCAGACGGACCTAATAGACATCTATAGAACTCTACATCCAAAAGCAACAGAATATACATTCTTCTCAAGTGCACATGGAACATTCTCTAGAATAGACCACATACTAGCCCACAAAAAGAGCCTCAGCAAAATCCAAAATATTGAAATTCTACCAACAAATTTTTCAGTCCACAAAGGTATAAAACTAGAAATAAATTCTACAAAGAAAACAAAAAGGCTCACAAACACATGGAGGCTTAACAACATGCTACTAAATAATCAATGGATCAATGAACAAATCAAAATAGAGATCAAGGAATATATAGAAACAAATGACAACAACACGAAGCCCCAACTTCTGTGGGACGCAGCAAAAGCAGTCTTAAGAGGAAAGTATATAGAGATCCAGGCACTCTTGAAGAAGCAAGAACAATCCCAAATGAATAGGCTAACATCACAATTATCGAAATTGGAAAAAGAAGAACAAATGAGGCCTAAAGTCAGCAGAAGGAGGGACATAATAAAGATCAGAGAAGAAATAAACAAAATTGAGAAGAATAAAACAATAGCAAAAATCAATGAAACCAAGAGCTGGTTCTTTGAGAAAATAAACAAAATAGATAAGCCTCTAGCCAAACTTATTAAGAGAAAAAGGGAATCAACACAAATCAACAAAATCAGAAATGAGAACAGAAAAATCACGACAGACTCCACAGAAATACAAAGAATTATTAAAGACTACTATGAAAACCTATATGCCAACAAGCTGGAAAACCTAGAAGAAATGGACAACTTCCTAGAAAAATACAACCTTCCAAGACTGACCAAGGAAGAAACACAAAAGTTAAACAAACCAATTACGAGCAAAGAAATTGAAATGGTAATCAAAAAACTACCAAGAAGAAAACACCCGGGCTGGACGGATTTACCTCGGAATTTTATCAGACACACAAAAAAGACATAATACCCATTCTCCTTAAAGTTTTCCAAAAAATAGAAGAGGAGGGAATACTCCCAAACTCATTCAATGAAGCCAACATCACCCTAATACCAAAACCAGGCAAAGACCCCACCAAAAAAGAAAATTACAGACCAATATCCCTGATGAATGTAGATGCAAAAATGCTTAATAAAATATTAGCAAACCAAATACAAAAGTATATCAAAAGGATTATACACCATGACCAAGTGGAATTAATCCCAGGGATGCAAGGATGGTACAACATTCGAAAATCCATCAACATCATCCACCACATCAACAAAAAGAAAGACAAAAACCACATGATCATCTCCATAGATGCTGAAAAAGCATTTGACAAAATTCAACATCCATTCATGATAAAAACTCTCAGCAAAATGGGAATAGAGGGCAAGTACCTCAACATAATAAAGGCCATATATCATAAACCCACAGCCAACATTATACTGAACAGCGAGAAGCTGAAAGCTTTTCCTCTGAGATCGGGAACTAGACAGGGATGCCCACTCTCCCCACTGCTATTTAACATAGTACTGGAGGTCCTAGCCACAGCAATAAGACAAAACAAAGAAATACAAGGAATCCAGATTGGTAAAGAAGATGTTAAACTGTCACTATTTGCAGACAACATGATATTGTACATAAAAAACCCTAAAGACTCCACCCCAAAACTACTACAACTGATATCGGAATACAGCAAAATTGCAGGACACAAAATTAACACACAGAAATCTGTGGCTTTCCTATACACTAACAATGAACCAATAGAAAGAGAAATCAGGAAAACAATTCCATTCACAAGTGCATCAAAAAGAATAAAATACCTAGGAATAAATCTGACCAAAGAAGTAAATGACCTATACTCTGAAAACTACAAGTCACTCTTAAGAGAAATTAAAGGGGACACTAACAAATGGAAACTCATCCCATGCTCATGGCTAGGAAGAATTAATATCATCAAAATGACCATCCTGCCCAAAGCAATATACAGATTTGATGCAATCCCTATCAAATTACCAGCAACATTCTTCAATGAACTGGAAAAATAATTCAAAACTTCATATGGAAACACCAAAGACCTCGAATAGCCAAAGCAATCCTGAGAAAGAAGAATAATGTAGGGGGGATCTCACTCCCCAACTTCAAGCTCTACTATAAAGCTATAGTAATCAAGATAATTTGGTACTGGCACGAGAACAGAGCCACAGACCAGTGGAACAGACAAAAACTCCAGACTTTAATCCAAACATATATGGTCAATTAATATTTGATAAAGGAGCCATGGACATACAGTGGCAAAATGACAGTCTCTTCAACAGATGGTGCTGACAATACTGGACAGCTACATGTAGGAGAATAAAACTGGACCATTGTCTAACCCCATATACAAAAGTAAATTCAAAATGGATCAAAGACCTGAATATAAGTCATGAAACCATTAACCTCTTGGAAAAAAACATAGGCAAAAACCTCTTAGACATAAACATGAGTGACCTCTTTTTGAACATATCTCCCCGGGCAAGGAAAACAACAGCAAAAATGAGCAAGTGGGACTACATTAAGCTGAAAAGCTTCTGTACAGCAAAAGATACCATCAATAGAACAAAAAGGAACCCTACAGTATGGGAGATTATATTTGTAAATGACAGATCCGATAAAGCCTTGACATCCAAAATATATAAAGAGCTCACACGCCTCAACAAACAAAAATCAAATAATCCAATTAAAAAATGGGCAGAGGAACTGAACAGACAGTTCTCCAAAAAAGAAATACAGATGGCCAACAGACACATGAAAAGATGCTCCACATCACTAATTATCAGAGAAATGCAAATTGAAACTACAATGAGGTATCACCTCACACCAGTAAGGATGGCTTCCATCCAAAAGACAAACAACAACAAATGTTGGCGAGGCTGTGGAGAAAGGTGAAACCTCCTACACTGCTGGTGGGAATGTAAATTGGTTCAACCATTGTGGAAAGCAGTATGGAGGTTCATCAAAATGCTCAAAACAGACTTACCATTTGACCCAGGAGTTCCACTCCTAGGAATTTACCCTAAAAAATGCAGCAATCAAGTTTGAGAAAGACAGATGCACCCCTACGTTTATCGCAGCACTATTTACAATAGCCAAGAATTGGAAGCAACCTAAATGTCCATCGGTAGATGAATGGATAAAGAAGATGTGGTACATATACACAATGGAATACTACTCAGCCAGAAGAAGAGGGCAAATCCTACCATTTGCAGCAGCATGGATGGAGCTGGAGGGTATTATGCTCATTCAAATAAGCCAAGTGGAGAAAGAGAAATACCAAATGATTTCACTCATCTGTGGAGTATAAGAACGAAGAAAAAAACTAAAGGAACAAAACAGCAGCGGAATTACAGAACCCAAAAATGGACTAACAGGTACCAAAGGGAAAGGAACTGGGGAGGATGGGTGGGCAGGGAAGGATAAGGGGGTGGGGAAGAAGAAGGGGAGTATTAAGATTAGCATGCATGGGGGGTGGGAGAAAGGGGAGTACTGTACAACACAGAGAAGACAAGTAGTGATTCTACAACATTTTGTGATGCTGATGGACAGTGACTGTAAAGGCGTTTATAGCGGGGACTTAGTATAGGGGAGAGCCTAGTAAACATAATATTCTTCATGTAAGTGTAGATTAAAGATAACAAAAAAAAAAGTAAGAAAGAAAAGGTGATTACTCCATGAAAGGGTAAAACTAACTGTAAAATCAATGATTAATGCATGCTGTAAATATCATTAATTTTGATTACTTAAAGGGTGTCAGATAATCAGCTATGGAGGTACACTTTTCTGATAATATTCCTTTCTCTTAAAAAAATAAAAAAGCAGTTCCTGTGTGATGACCTCCAATGAGTTCTACACAATGGTATAAAGGGCATATCAAAGTGTGGGCAAAGGGTCTGTTTGTGTTTATACAGAGGATCAAAGCCTAGTTTGGCTACCCAGAAAATGAATTAAGATACGATATGAAGAAGAACTTCCAACATCAGCACTCCCTGGAAGAGTCATACCAGAAGATGATCATCAAAAAACCTCAACAAAGATCCAGGCGATGCTGCAGTTGTAGCTGCATCCATCCCACCGGTTCCTGGACTTGCCATTGGAATGAAGAAGGAGATATCTAAGCTGGCCTGTGCTTTCAGTAAAATAACAAATTTGACTGGATCTATAGTGTTGGAACTCAACCAAGATTTAGGAGAAGTGCAAGTTGTAGCGCTCCAAAATCTTACAACTACAGACTATCTACTGTTAAAAGAACATATGGGATGTGAACAGTTCCCAGGAATGGGTTGTTTTAATTTGTCTGATTTCTCTCAGACTGTTCAAGTACAGTTGGGCAATATCCATCATATCATAGACAAATTTTCACAAATGCCTAGGGTGCCTAACTGGTTTTCTTGGTTTCACTGGAGATGGCTGGTAATTGTAGGTCTGCCTTGGTTATGTAACTGTATTCCTATTATGTTAATGTGTGTGCACAATTTAATTAGTAGTGTAAAACCTATACATGCTTAAGTTACTCTACAGGAAGATATGTCAAAGAAATAATCAATCTTCCCGTGTTTTCTTCCACCTGCTACTTCTATAGCTTTTCTTCTTCCTTCCTAATTACAATCCTTAAATAGAATTTGTGCCTCATATCGAATTCACCGAGTATCATAATTCTTCCAAGTGGTAAAGATACCTCAAGACAAATGCTGGGCATAAAAGCCACAGGGCATAAATCTGCAAAGAAGTAAAAAGCTAACCTTTTCAAACAATATGGCTTCTCTCTCACTTAACAACTTTACATTTCCCTGTATGGCCCCAGAAGATGACTGGTTAGCAAGAGACGGGTAAGATTCCTCAAGGGAGGAACAACCTACGACAGGCACAGTCGCAGGGGGGCCATCAGGTGAGAATTTGGGGATCAACAGAGGTGAAGCTTAGAACCTCATCCCCCCTGTTTTGAGAGAAATCTTCTGCATCTGTGGATGTTTTATTGCCCTTGTGTAGCTCAGATTAACACATAGTCTACAGGCACACACCTGATCATCTACATTTGCTCTCTTACAACACTAAACTATGTTTTATACCTTTATCTTGCATCTACCTACCACTTCAGCATTTTATTAAAAATAATAATAATAATAATAATAATAATAATAATAATAATAATAATAATAAAGGGAGAAATGTGGGATCCACATATAAATCAAGTATAAAAATCAAATGAATATTCATATTTGACCTGATTGTTTATAGTTCATAATGCGTGATCAAAACCAAAAGTTTCTGTGATGACTGCTCTTGTACTGTTCACCATGTAATAACTTATTCATTATGTAAGAACTTGTTCACCATGTAAGAACTTGTTTGTTATGCTTCAGAAGATTGGAGACTGATTAGAATAAGGCTTGGGGTGGATTAATGATTGTGCATTGAACATTGACTCACCTGTACAGAATTTTATTGTTAACAACCATTTGATTAATAAATATGAGAGAAGCCCTCTCAAAAAAAAATAATAATAAGTTTGTAAGTTTTTTCTAATTGAAAAATCTTGGAATGCCAGAAATATTGTTCCTAAAATGGTCAGTAAGAATTTCTTGTCCTTCCAGCTACTAAATCATATTTTAAAGTTACAATAAAAAAAGATCATATTAAATAGTGAAAATTTCCAATATGAAAAGTTATGAAATAAATTTTAAAACTGAATGAATTTCTGATTTCTGGGTCAGAATGGAATATTATTTTAAATACATAACAATGGAAGTTAAAAGTCATAAATGGGAAATAAAAATTCAAAATATTGACCAGCTACACAACAAATATCTTTTAAAAATCTCTTTAAAAAAACAATCATAAGTGAAATCTGCTACTGTATGTGTATGTTAGTTTGTCCATTAGTTAATGTACAAAATATATTGCAAACCACAGCAGACTCCTTTCAAATTTTAGAAACTTATGAATACTCAAAAGATTTGTCAGTGTGCATCAGCAGTTAATCCATGAAAAAATGCAAATAGCCAATTAAGTTGTAAAACATGTAGCCTCACTAGTAATCAAAGCAAGTTCACCATAGTCATAATGAGGTTTCATTTTGTCAATCAAATTGACAAAGATTTAAAATTGAACATCTGGTTTTTGTAAGAAATAGGGAAAATAAGTATTCTTCTGTATTATAAGTATTTATAAGAACATAAATTTGATGTGCAGTATGAAATAATATATTTCCATTTCTGTCCCTATTTCTAACTATTGATAGATATTTAGGGGAGGTCTTGAAGTTTAAACTACTTCACCCAATATTTAGACTTTTTGGAATTAAGCTGAGGAAATAAACAGAGGTCTAAACAAAGAATTATAGGAAAAAGAGCTCATCACAATATTATTAAATTACCAAAAATTGAAATCAACATAAATGTCCAATTCTGGCATCATAACATGCTATTTCTATACAATAACTACCCATTAAAATAATAATTTCAAATAAAGATAAGAATCCCACACATCACAAGTTGTTCATGCCACAATATTATATAACAAAATTAAGATATTGTGTACATTATATACATTAGGGTAATAATTTTGTAAACATTAAAAAATAAAAATACCAAGAAATTACACCCACTTTTTAATAATGATCATTATGTGGCTTATGTGTGATTATATTTTCTTCATATTTGTATGCAATTAAAAAGTAGAGATTTTCATATTGGATAAAATATTTTCTTATGGATGAAATATTTTCTATTAGAAACTTAAAGTTCACATTACCTGGTCTCAATATTTATTTAAAGGTACAGTAATCAAGAGAGTATGGTATTGGCATAAGGGTAGACATATAGATCAATCAGAAATAGCCCCACACCTATGTGGTTAATTGATTTTTAATATTAATCTGATCGTGATTACTCTGCCTACAAAGCAAGTTTAATAAAAGAGACTCTTCATTGTATGTAAACTTTTTTCTACAGAAATAAAATAATTTATTAAAATTTTGATATGTGTAGTTCATTACCAAAGATGTATACTTCCAAATATGCCATTTCTAATGTAGATATATAAAAATATATTTTATTTCCTAAGGAATTCCAATAGTTATAACTAATTACTATTTTATATTACATATTTTTGTATAGCAGAGAAGTTTATAAAACAGTTCCAAGAATATTTAAATGTGGACTTTATAAAGACATGAAACAGCTTTTTAAAAACTTGTCAAATTCACATATAATTATGTATTATAACTTATTAGCAAAGAACTATAAAGAAGAAGAACCAGTAGTCAATATTGGGACTTCTATTTTCAGTATATGAGATTTTATTTCATCAGAATATATTGTTACAAACTAGAATAGCTAAATGAAATATTAAACCTTCTGGAAAGTATTTTCGGTGATAACAAAGGAGTGAAGATGTAGAGGGTAAAATCCTGAGGCGAGGGCCAGTGCAGGGAGATGAGGCGAACATTCATTTCTACTTTCCCAGTAAGGTAATTGAAAGATGATCCAGCCAAACACACCTGTGGCAATTTCATGTTGCTTAGAGAAAAGATGGAATTTGGGACTACTTCCAGTGCTTTTTATTTCTTTAAGTAAATCCACATTTCCATCCAGTACAAATTCTGTTCTGTCTGATAACTTTTTGTTTTTAATATTCTTTATTGTGTAGCTCTGTGAGTGATGAATTCTTTCCATTTTTTTATGTCCAAAACATTTTTATTTCACCTGTGCTTTTAAAAGATTACTTCACAGAGTTTTAATGGGACAGTATATTTTTCCATTACTTTAAAGGTGTGATTTCATTGTATATTCAGAAATATCTTTGTATGTTTCCTGGATTTTGTTCAGATGGAACTTGGTGTAAACACCTTGAAGTGTGCTATGCTCATATCCATCTAGTTTTTTTTTCCTTTTTTTCGTACTCCTTTTAAGTTGATGAAATTTTCATCACTAACTGGGATATGGGAAATGCTTTGTATGCCAGATCTTACAGAATATATCCTACACACCCAGAACACATTTGAAAAAACAAGTGTGTGTGTGCCCTGAACTTCGGTTTTTCACTGGAACTTAGACTTTCTAGACTAAGGTCTAGACTAATGGTCTAATTTCCTACACCTTCCCTTGCTTCTCTAAGTACCCTGACCTCTGCCTATGTGTGTCAGTGTGTCTATATGTATGTTAAAGTATAAGTCAATAGTCTTTAAAAACCTTTTTCTGTGTATTTTATACATACTCTCTCCCATCAAATGCAGCATTTACAGTACTAGAAGTTCTTCTTTACAGACACTTGAGAATTTCACTTTATTGCAAGGTTAACTGTTTACCGTGACACCCATTTTTAGAAATGTCTAATATTTCTAGGTTTTTATAGTTGGAAGGTTTTTGCAGTACACTTAATTGGCCATATTCAAAAAATAACAAATCCTTCTTTGCATTTCCATGTATAGATATTCTAAATTTTTACTGAATGTAAAGTATCAGTACATATCAGTCATGAATGATTACAAGTATCCCACAACAACAAAATTTTAGAACATTCCAAAATAATAGTGACCCAAGGTATACTTACTAAGTAGTTTATAAGCATAGAAATGTATCTATTTGTTTTGTGGGTATGTGTGTGTGTAAATGTGTGATCTATGAAATGATGCTTTCTTTAGAAATTTTTATTAAGAAGAAGGTAAAGGTAAAATTCGAAGAGAAGTTACAGTGAAAGTTAACAAAGAAAAGGATTGAACCAATTTTAATGATCTGACAAAGGTTCAATTTTTAAGCTTAGCTTAGCAAAAGCCCAAAGAATACAATGAACTATTGAAAAGAAATTAAAATGATGTTCAAATATTAGTAAAGTAATTTGCATCATTTCTAAATGAAAAGATTGGAGAAAAATGGAGAAATGTGAAACCAAGAGTGGAAATGGATTCCAATCTTGGAGAAATATAATCTGATGAATAGTAGAAATATGATTAAGGTAGATATGGAACAAGACTGAATAAAAACATCACTAGTGGTAATAGACAAAAAAGTTGGATAAAAGGTAGTTGATAAATTTTTTCTAGTGATAAAAAAGAGATAAAATGAGATATTTTTTAAAAGTGAGTAATAAACCATTCAATATACCATAGTTGAACAATTCAGTTTTGTTAAATAAAGGAATCAGAAATCAATCATTTTTTTAAAAAAATCTGTAGATTTTATTATAGCATCTGTAACTGGAAAGATAAAACTTTAATTTCAGGCTTAAGATATATCTCAAATTGATATGTTCATTTCTCCTACACATAGACTTTTTTTGTCTTTAAATGTTTACATAGAACAGTGATCTATTCAGGATTCTTAGCTTTTTTGTTTTCGCCAAAATATTTTCATTGAGAAAAATTGTTCCCTATAATTGTATAATTATTACAAATATGATCACCTATGAGTTTCAGTCTCTTTCATGGATGGATCTCTTAGAACTGAGTACAAAGAATTTTGACACAAAATTTAGTAGCTCAGATGGCATTTGCTTTACTATATCCAATGCAATTTGATATTGCACAAGTACTAACATTTCTGAAAAGTATCAAGTAGAAACACAAATTTATTAAAATGAATAAACTGGATAAAACAATTATGTAAAAAAAGGAAAGTACCATTTTCTCAGTAACAAATGGAAAATAAAATGAAAAGTACATATTGTAAAAATATTGTTGAAGTTATGTTTTTGAGTTAAAACTTACATCTGTTATGCAGGTCCTCTTTAATACCTGCATACCAAGTCTTTACAGTTCCTATTTTGACCTTGTAAGTTCACTTCCAGGAATGGGCCTTAAGAAACAATCAGTGATTACTGCAAGACCTGTTTAAAATGATAATTCAGTTACATACACTAGTATTTATAATAACAATTTTGAAAATAACCTTGATATTAGAAGTTTCAAATGATTTAAAATTCTGGAAGCAGGAAGGCAGATGAGGGTCAATGGGACACACGCAGGTAAGGTGTCATAGTAGGAAAGGCACTTGTTGGAGGCCGAACCTGGCCAAGTAGGCATCTGGACGGGCAGTGATCTAGTGCAGTCAGGACTTAAGCTCCACGGAATGCTCTGGATCTAGACATGCAGGGTCCCTTCCTGGCACTTTGGAGTCTTTGCAGGACCATCCAGGCAGAATGCACATCAGGGCCCTGGCACTTTGGAGTCTTTGCAGGGCCATCCAGGCAGAATGCTCCAAGCCCAGGCCAAGAAACATGTAGGCCTGTCCCCATTCCTCCCCAGTCCCTCACTGGATGTACAAGATGTCCCAGGGGCTATATTTCTTCACAGAACTAGAAGAGCCTCATGTGTGTGAAAGATGCTGAAGTGCTGAGTTTTACCCTTAAAAATGAAGAATTCAGGGCTCTGGGTAACTGACAGTTCACTGGTTTGAGCAAACTGTGTGGCCACTACACTGGCTCTTGCCCGTCTGCCTTCTGATCTCTGTACTGCCTCTCAACTAGAGTACCTGAGGGCTCTGAAGAGTCCACTGCCAGTGGTGTCCTTTCCCAGGTTACCCAACACACGTCAGACATTCCTCCAGGAGAGTCCCAGCCTATCTCCTCCACAGGCATTCATGAACAAAAGTAAGACTTTCTAACCCGTGTGCTTTCTTACTGTTAAATGTCAGTCTTTTCCCTGTTGGTCTTAAGACATACCAGGTGAAAGACAGACATTCTTTATCCAAATGGGACCAATTTGCATTGTCTACCTCCCTGCTGGTGGCATTGTGTTGAAGCCAGAAAGGCAAGGAATGTGGTAACATTGGAAGATATTTTCTTCTAGAATGCAGTGATTACAGCCTACAGAGTTCAAGAGAAGATAGAGCTGGATGATATGTTGTTGTATATTTTTACTAGAAAATTCCATATAAATTTCATAGAACCAGAAAATGTATCATTGCTCATATTCTTTTTGCTCACTCTGAATAATCCTTGCCTTTATAGGTTTACTATGAAACCTAGTAACATACTTTGAGAGAGTCATTGAAAATCAGTATCCATGAGCTGTAAGATGGATGATGCAGCATCATGAGAAATTACGGAATCAGCAATAAATGTTATTAGGGCACTGCTGAAACAAGATCATCTATATTGTTTCTTTCAATAAAAACCAGTGGGGGAGATCCTGTTTAAAGTAATAATAACATTGTTCTTTTTTTCTGGGGAGATAGGAAATTAACCAAGAATGGTGTATTTGCCAATAAAGAACAGAAAAAGTTGGTTCTTGGATCTGAACAGGAAGGAATAATACCTAGACACTGTGAAGGATATTCACATGCATTGATTGAGAATTAGCAAATATATATGTGCTCTATCCAGTTTTCTAAATCTTCACTGATATGTCTCTAGTCCATGAATTTTCTAAATCATATTATTTATATAGACAGAAGACCCACAAAAGTATTTTTTCTGGGGTCCTACAAAACCTATTAGTGTTCTTGTGGCACTCGGAGGGGTTAAGCAAATAAGAAACATTGACTACAATAGGATTCAGGTCTCTTACCCTTGGAAAAGGATGTTACAAATATGGAAAGAGGCGAATCTAGAATGAACCTTGTATTGTTGCATTAGAACTTGGGTTGCCTGATATAATAATACATACTGGCAATGAGCACACCCAGAGAATAGATCTTGGTTGTTAATTATATTCTATAGTAAAATAATCCCGAGCTCCTTGAAAAATGGCTCATCCAGGCCTGAGGTAGGAGATGTTCATCTAGCCTAGAACATATTTTTGTGCCGACGGTAAGAAAGCACTCAGTAATGATGATGGCAGAACAAAAAAGATACAAAAGTTAGATTTTAAAAGAGGTTGTTAACAGTATAGCTTCACTGGGCCCCACCTCTGGAGATTTTGACTCTAGATCTGACGTGGACTCAAGAAAGTTTCATTATTAGCAAGCTCTTGGGTGATTCTTCCCCATATGAAATTAGAGAACCAATGCCATAACAATATCTTGCAAAGTTCATCCTGTTGTTGTCAATACTGACAACTCTCCAGGTCTTTGCACTGGGAAAGATCTCTGACCCTCTGCATGGGTTCCACTCAGCTAATCACTAGGCTTTCTCACCAGCACAAGAGAAAGGGATAGGTGTGCAGATAATGCACCACACCTTGAAAAGTACTACCTTACAGAATTAAAGAGTACATATATATCCAGTGCATTCCAGTGGAAAAGCTATTAGTTGTGCCCAATTCAAAACCAATTTCTGAGCAATGAATATGAGATCAAGAGCAAACTTCTCTATGTGGCTATTTGAGTGCCCCCCTACAGACTTCCTCCAACATCTGGTCCCAGGAAAACACTCTGAGAATGTCCCAGCTTCCCAAGTCTCCCTTGTCCCCTCCTTTGGTGTCTCAACCCTTTCACCCATTTTTTTTTTACCACATCAATAGCATGCCAGACTTTTTACTTAACTATTTCACAAAATTGGAGGCTTGTTTCATCTTTGTGACAGCACCTGATACACACCAGATGCCCTCAAATTAAACTATAGGATCCATTCAGGTGCCCTTGCATTAGTCTATATTAGTTGTGAACAAATTGCATAAAATTAGCCTAAAACAAAACACAGTTTCCATGGGAGTCTTGCATAATTTAGCTGGGTCTTCTGCTCAGGGTCTCATAAAGCTGAAATTTTTGAGCTTTACTCATCATGTGGACTGAGTACATTATCTGGAAACTCAATAAGGGAAAGACCCATTTCTAAGCTCCTTTAAATTGTCAGAAAATTCATTTTCTTGCCGTTGTATGACTGAGGTCCCTGTATTCTTGCTCTGTTGGTCAGGATCTGCATTGTGTTGTCAGAGGCCACATACCTTCCTCCATTATTCTTCCTCTTCTATTTCCCTGATTTCCTTTTTCCCCTGATCTGCGGACTCTTTAAAAAGGGATGACTTGATTAGGTCAGGTCTACCAACATTAAGGGATGGAGATTATAAAGGATGTTCTCACCAGGGGTCAATAGTCTCAGGGGCTATTTTAGAATTCTGTCTGTCTTAAATCTCACTAGACAAAATTCTCAAAGTGTTCATTCCAATTTGTAGGTTGTTTAATTTTAGATGGTGGCTCAACAGTTATACATTTTATTATCTACCATGTGTAGTGAGAAAAGCTATCAATCCTGGCAATGTGATTATTGGATTATTTCCTGAATGATTTTCTTTATCCAGAGCTAGAAAACCTCAAAGTTTAGTATTATAGTAATATCTACCTTCACAGAAAAAAGGGAAGAAAATGTCTGCTAAAGATTCCTTTCACTTTAGTTGAGATAATGGGAAGAAACCAATGCCTGACATTTGCTCTTTCCTTTATTTGTGTAGATAATAAACTGGCTAACTTAGAATGAATGCTTGCTTTGACCAGGCATCGTGCAAATACATATATCATGTGATTCCATCTTAAATGAAGTTTACTATTACTGTCCCCATGTTATAATTGATGAAACCTAAGTTAAGAGAGGTATTGGATATATATTCTTAAATTATTTTCCAATAAATATCTTTTTAAAAAAGATAGATCTAACACATTTTGAACTGAGGTTTAGCCCTGTATCTGTTCATTATCTTTCTTGATCTTTCCAAAACTCACATTTGAGTTTATGTGTTCAAGAGATTAAAATAAAGGTTATTTTCTTACTGTGTTTGCCTGTACATGCTATTTTAAAATGAACTATTTTATCAGCTTTAGTTGTATACAATTGAAAGTGAACTTTATAAGAAAATAAAGATATTATTTTGTTTCTAAGACACAGTGTTATATTTACTGTAACACAAAACAATTCATAACATCTGGCCTCCTTTAAGTTCTCAGAGAACTGTTTAAAACCCAGATCAATTTAACAAGTTAGTGTTTCACTAAAATGAAACATTAAATTGTTAGCATATATAATTGACCATGAATAAGTAATTTTCAAAATTAAACAGTTGAGTTCCTCTTTTTATAGGTATGCTTATTAATACAAATGTAGAAAAAGTGTTATTAATAAATATGAATATGCTTGCAAAAATAATTTTTATTAGGCTATATATTAAAAGAAATGGGCACTTGATATTTTATGCTACATGTAGGAAATTTTAAAGTGTTTTTCATCATTGGACAAATACATATTTGTTTGAAATTAAGTGAGAAATACTTTGCACTTCATGTGTATATAAAATACTTTACATGATTTATTTCCCATATCAGAAATAAAATTAGACCAATATATGAATTGACTTAGTATTATAAAGAGTTACTATTCCTGTTACAAAGAATCATTTGTAAATTTAAGTAAAATTTTCATATCAACATTACAAATATCAGTAGAGGAAAACACACAAAATGTTTTGGCTAACCTTTTTAATGAATACAACATAGAAGGAAATAAAATCTCAATTCTAAGGATTTCAATAAAAGTTTATTAAAACAAATTTCTGGATTGAAATAACAAAAATTTTTTCCAGTTTTATTGAGAAATAGTTGGCTTCCATCACTATGTAAATTAAAGGAATACATCATTATGATTTGATTTACATTTATTGTGAAGTGATTACCAGAATAGATTCAGCTAACATCCATCTTCTCCTATTGACACAGTGAGAAGAAAAGAAAGAAAAAAAGGAAAAAATTATTAAAACCTTAATAAACAAATTTTGAATTGTTTTGTTTATCATGACATGTATATTATTTTTGTATAGCTTGATAAGAAGCAGGCCAGTTTTTTTCTGATTCCTGCTCTTTTGTCAACTCTTCATAATTTCTTATAACTCAAAAGAGTATTTATCTAATTATATGAGCAAGTTTCAATTGTCCTCAGATATACTTTTGGGAACTATGGATGTGAACTAAGTGTGGCATTGTACCTAATCATCTGTGTAATGCTTGGTCTAGATTTCCTATTTATTTATTCATTCAACAAACAAGGACAGTCAGACTGCATAATGGAAAATGCTGGAAACATAAAAACAAAAATCATAACCTTCATCCTCAAGGGATATTATGTATACACATGGATAGAGAGACAATATATTTTATCATAAGGTGGTCCAAGTAAAAATAGGCTGTTCTAGAATCAATAAATATTTACTTAAGCCACACCAGAAGGACAGGATTGGTTTGTTGATAAAAGTGTTATCTGAGTTGATTTTGGAAGGTGAATTTTTAAAAGTTTTGCTATGGCCTTAAACCTTACTGAAAAAAACAGAAGCAACAAAGTAAAATGTCCTCATTTATTCACAGTCGAAATTCTATAACATGAACCTACACAGCATTACTAAAGTAAAATGCACCTTTGCTCTAATCTAGAGCCAAACCATCCACTTAAGCTCTGGATCCCATACTTTCTTCCACAAGGACTTTTGCCCTTTGATTACATCCTTTGTCAGTTGCCATGGAACCTGAGCTGTTCATCATGAACTGAGTATTGACTGGCTCACCCAGCCATAAAGTTGGAAATCTATAGTAATTTCATCATCAACTGGAAATGATATGTATAGGATTAGGTTCAAGCAGGTCCTGAATGCACAAGTTGCATGAAGTGGCCTAGAAGCCTATGACCATTATTCTTAGCATTTGCCTGTTCTCTACCTATTTGCCCCTACAGGGTCACAGGGAGCTTCCTATAACCAGTTGAATAAAGAATAAACACAGGCTTGGTTTACCAATGATTCTGCAGGATACATGCATCACTTAAAAGTGGACAGCTGCACTCAGGGATAACACTGAAAGACAAAGGGAAATCTTGTCAGTGGGCAGAACATTGAACAGTGTGCTTAGCTGATCATTTTTCCTGGAAGGTCAGATGACCAGAGCTAATGGCTGCATCAGCTCTTGAGATGTGATTAATAGTTTAGTTGTCTTGATAGAAACAGAATTGGAAATTTAGTGACAAGGAGTTCTGGAAAAGAAATCTTTAGCTAGATTTCTCTGAATGGACACAGAAGATGAAGTTATTTGTGTCCATGTGAATGCTTATCAAAGGGTGACCTCAGCATAGAAGAATTATGAGATTAGCACAGAGTTCCCCAAATGGCACCATTCCCCAGGGGTATCGGCCAGTTTCCTGGTAGAAAGCTGATTACATTGGATACTTCCACCTTACTCTTACAGGAATAGATCTTTAATCTGGACTGCAATGTTTCTGCTAAAATCATCATCTTAGAAATTATAGAAAGTCTTTTCTACTAGCATTGCATTCTACATTGCGTGCCACACATTACATGCTATTGTATGGCATGGCATTTCACACAGCATTGCTGCTGAGCAAGGAATTCATTTTAAAGCAAATGAAGTGGAGCAATAGGCCCAGGTTCAAGAAAGTCGCTGGTCTTACTATACCCACATCATCTTGAAGCTTCGGTTTCACAGAATGGTGAAATAGCCTTTTGAAGACTCAGATATGGAAAGAGATAGTAGCAATATCTTTCAGGGTGGGAGCCACGTACTCTAAGAGGTGCTATATGCTGTAAATCAGCTTCAGATATACAGTACTATTTCTCTCCTAGTCAAGATTCATGGGCCTAGAAATCCAGAGGTGGAAAATTGAGTGGCGCATCTTCCTATAACCCCAAGAGGTCCATAAGCAAACATTTTGTTTCTTATTCCCAAGATTTTAGGCTTTTATGATCTGGTATTACAAGTGAAGAATTATAGTCCAAGCAATAACAGAAGTGAAAATAGGTGCTCTAGAATCAATAAGATATTTACCTAAGCCAGATGAGAAGAAAGGAATGGTTTTTTGATAAAGGTGTTATATCAGTTACAAATGGAGAAATGCTTACGTCAGGTGATAGAATTCCACTGAACTGAAGTTGAGACGGCCACCCAGCCACTTTGGGATTCTCACAGCACTGAATAAGCAGGAATCTGGGATAACTGATCCTGTCAAATTGAACTTGCATTGATACTATACAATGGGGTACAGAGGGCTGCAGGAGATCCTCTCCATGTGCCTTATTCACTTCATATCTTAAGATTAAAGTCAATAGAAAACTAAATAACACTTAGCTAAACAAATCAAACAGTTCAGACAGAGCAGCTAATGGCCCAGGATGTTTAAGAATGAAAGTTTGGGTCATCTCACCAGGCCAAGAACTACAAACAACTGTTGTATTTGCTGAGGGCAAAGGGAATATGGAAGAGGCAGTTAATGAAGGGAGTTATAAAAATAGCTACAACCATGTAGAAATGAGGACTGTAATAGTTATGATTTATTCATTTTGATGTGATTATATTTGTATATACCAAATATTTTTGTTTACTCTCCCCCTTTCTTCTTATAATCTGATGTAAGATGTATTAATGGTATATGTATAAAATATCAGGATTTAAGTAACAGGATACTGGTTCAGGGAATATGAGCCAATTGGAAAAAGAACTAACATCACCCAAAGAGAGAAGAGGGATTTTTACACTTTTCTGGGGAACTAGCTGGGGTGTTTTGCCCTTCCACTCTGAAATTAATTAATTTCTGTCTCATCTTTTATCACTATCACGTTTTTCTTTAGCTGTCTTATAACAGTCTTCACAATCGGCTTAGAATTTCTCATGCATGTATCTCTCTCTCGATATTTTTCATGCCCTTGGGTTACAGGAACTAGTCTTGTTTATCTTTGTTTCCCCCACAGGGGCTGGCATAACTCCATCTAGAGTAGGTGCTCAAGCAACATTTGTTTTTCTGAAACATTTAACATTTAAAATGTCAGCATGTATCTACATCATGAACTCAAATTAATTTAATCAGCAGCTTTTAAATGCCAGGAAAAAAGTTTTGACTGTTTTATCCCAATATGTTATCAACTATTTTTAAATGGTGATTGGATTCTAGAATGTGACCATTAGGATCAATATAAGCTTTCATATCATCATAAGAATTAATTTATGCCTAAACATTCAGTTTGTCTATATTTTAAATTGATTTTTCTGTTTACATGATATGAGTAGGGTTGAAGATATTAAACTCAAATTATTATTTTCATTAGCTAATAGCACAGATATGGATTTAGAATAAATTCTCAAAAGATAGAGTCATTGATCATTGAGAAATATTTCTGAAATATAATTAGTAAGCTACAGATGTGCCAAAAAGGTTTTGAGCAAGAAGGGTGGAAATAAGGCTCTGGACAGTCATTGAGATCTCGTGATCGGCACTAAGCCTTTATTTGGGCTTATCATTATTTGGAGATATCCAATATCCTGGGCAGTTTCATAACAAGGACTTGTGGCCAAATAAAATAAACATACTTGTGAATAATCATCAATGGATAAATTTATTAAGTGACTTGGATTAGTAAGATCAGTAGATCCATCGTTCTCGATTTCTTCTGCACAAGTTGGAAAATTTCCCACCCAGTTGAGAGATACACCAGCGCTTGGGAAGGGCATGCTGGATGTCCTGCGAGATCACCACCCAGAAGTATGCTGAAACCAAGCAAGTCACCCCGTTTCTGTCAGGACCCTGACACTTACATTTTAAAACTGTTTATTTTTTTCTTCTACAGAAAACTCTGAGATCCTGAAAGCAGAGACATGTTATCTTATCCACTCAAAAGTGATTCGGGCTTTCCCTTGCTAAGAATCCCGGGATGGGGCATCTGAGCTAGGGCTTCAGATACACATAACTTACTGGGGGAGTGATCTCAAAACAAAGTTAATAAAAGAAGCATTATAGAGCAAGAAAAGGAGATATGCAAGGATGTGGTCTCAGCTGGAGTCTAGAGCATGGTCTGATTCATTTCAAGATCAGGGGACTGACATCAAATAGTGCCATCGCCTCAGTTAGTCATTGACTGGGTGACGGTGGGAGGAGGTTGCTGAATAAGGTGGAAAATGGGGTTAGTGCATGTCCTCGAAGAGTCAGACACCAAGATGGGATCAGCCATGCACAGTGAGTCCTGCAAGGAATGCCTGTGTGGGCGGAGAAAGGGAGTCCTGACCTTTGTGTAAAGAAAGGAAAGAAAGGAAGAAAGAGTGGGAGACATGACAACAAAACAAAATGTATCTGGAAGCAGAAACAGGCCATTCACTTAGACACTAAGTGTATTCATTTTCTGCAGTGCTGTAGCAAATTACATTAAATTCAGTGGCATAAAATAGAATGAATTTACTTACTTACAGTTCTGAGTTCAGAAGTCCAAAAGGGGTGCCACTGACCTAAATCAAGGTGTTGGCACGGCTGCATTCTCTCCGAGAGGCTGTAAGGGAGAGTCCAGTCCCTCACCCTGTCCAGGCTTTACAGGCTGCCTTTTCCCCGTGGCTCGTGGTTCTCGTCCTAGTCTCAGAGCCAGAAGCGATTGATTGAGTTCTCACATTGCATCACCTGAAACTTTACTTCTGCTTCTCTCTCCCACATTTAGCAGATCTCATAAGTACACTGAGCTCATCAAAAGAATCCATAAGAATGTCTCCATATTATAAAAGTTGGCTGATTAGCAATCTCAATTCCTTCTGCAACCTGAATTTCTCTTTGCCATATAACCTAATACATGCACACCTGTTCAGGGATTAGGAAGTAAACATTTTTGAGGCCTATTATTCTGCCTACCACCTTAAAGAGATCCAAATAAAGTGTGGATTTCAGATAATTGTATCAATATTGATTCATTAATAGTGACAAGTACACTATACAAATGCAAAATGTTAATAATAAGGGAAGCTAGGTATGAGATGGCAGGAATTCTCTGTACATTTCACAGATTGTTTGTAAATCTAGCCCTTGAAGCTGACATTGGATGAACCACTTGCTGTCACAGTGAATTCTGCTTCTAAGAGTATTTAGAAGGAGATTTTTTCATTAAATGAAAAGTTGATACTGCCTTCTATGGTCAAACTTAATATTATTTATATTTCAAACATGATAGGAAAAGAGGAATCTTCAAACAACATTAAATTTCAGGAAAAAAGTAAGTTCTTCAGAAATATATTTGCAAGGCAATATTATACTCCTTTACAAAGTAACAGAAATGCATTTTGGACTTTATCGGAATGTGTCACTCTAAATTACATCTAAGCAACACAAACATCAGCCTGTGATGTAAACAAAGTCTTTGTGAGAGGACTCATCTTGCATCATCAGAGCATAATATTTAATATCCATTAGGAACATGAAAATGTTAAGGTTTTGCTTCCTCTCTATCCTCAGAGGTACTAATTATATAGTAAAAGTTGAATAATTCTAGTTTCCAATTTCACAAATTAGGAGCTGCCACATGTATTCTTAATAATAATGTGTTTGAAATCTAGTAAAACAATGATGCATCTCAAATTTGTCTTGACTAAAAATGGAAGAGCCGCACACAAACACATACATAAAATAAAGGGAAGAATAACAGAGTATCAGTTCCAGCTTTTCCTTAGGTGAAAACAAGCAGAAGGCTTCCAAAGCCCATATCTCAATGAGCAGCTGGGATAAGGAAACCCCACCAAGAAAAGCTGGAAAGGTATTGGAGAATTTGAGTATTGGAGAATTAAGTTGGGGGAGCAAAGGCAGTATATTCTATTCAACAGAATTAAAAAGGCCCATCAGAAAGCCCATGATTGTTGTGAAAGTCTAGGACAGAGTTGAGTTAGATTGGAGGATCAGGCTGCTGGGAGCCAGTTGGCCCCACCTCTCTGAGCATTCTAGCACACAGCAGTGTAACTGGCAGAGAGCTAGCAGGAATAGGTCACCAAGGCAACAGAATTTGCATATCAGTTAAACAAGATATAATCATACCCGGTATCACAGTTATCTGCCTTCAGCAATGTAATCATCAGGTAGTTTGATTAGAGAACGGAGGCGTGATGGGCAACACTGAAAAGGCAAGACGGTAAGTAAAGATCGAGTTACTGACTTTCATGCCTAGGAAAGATGAAATGTCAAAGATGCTGGCAGAGAAATGGTTGGATCAAAGGTTTGCTGCTCTATGAGACTGTTTCTCATATTTATTTCATCAGTAGTAAAAGTATTCTTCAAAAGTACTCCTGCCCCCATGAAGATCTGCCTTTTCTCCTCCAGAAAAAGATATTATTTTCACTAAATTTCAAATGACTAGAAAATATGATTAAAATGACATTTACCATAAAGGAACTTGTATATTATTACTAGCAGCCCAATCACAGTTATGTAAGCTTTCCACATCAGTGGAACTATTGTGAACCACATATTGAAGATTATGCTCCTCTGATGTTCTGAACATCTGTTCCCATTTTTTCTAACAGACCCATTGAGGTAATTTTGAGGACCCAAAATATCTGAAAATACAGTATGGCTAATATCCTGCAATATTAGCACATTTATCCTGAGGCTTTTCACTGAGGACCTGAATCCAGTATCCCACATGCCCCTCTTGCACATTTGATCTCAGTCCCTGGTGTCCATCCACACCTCAAGCTCTGTGCCGCTCACACCTTTCATCATCCTAGGCTTCCTGCCTTAGCTATTGCATATCGCCTCTTAATAAACTGCCTAAGTAAGAAACCTCGGTCATGTGCAGTCTTCCTTCCCCTCAAACTGCATTTAGTATCAAGAAGAAAAATCAGTGACATTTGGTGAGACAGTGTTAGAGACTTTTAAAAACAATCAATAAATGTTACATCCCATCAATCATAAATGAATGCTTGTAGAATATGTACAGATAGTTATAATCAGGAACAGTCTAAAATGTGGAGAAAAAAAGGGGAAAGATCAAGTGACTTCTCTAAGGAACTACTTTTAATGGCACTACTAGAATTTATCTGCTATCTAGTACATCTTTCCCCTTCAGGGAAAAATAACATTGACAACATCTCTGATAGGTAATCACTGGTACTTGTGGTCTTCCAGTGTGGGGGAAGCTATTGTTTCATGAGCCACTTTATTTCATTATTTTGACATTATCCACTAATTTTCTGGTTCATATTTTATTTTGAAATTAAAAGCCCAATGCGGGCTTTGAACTTTCCTTAAGTAAAATACAGGAGGATGGAGACTAAATTTGCATAGAGGAGTAAGAGCCCTGGATGTGATTGACAATACCACTCTGCCAGCTGATGATGGACTCACAAAAAAATAGAAGTGCCTCAGTTTCAAACTCCAGAGTAGGTAGGGAAAGAATAGTCAGTTGCTACAGACCAAGGACAGCATTTATTGCCTTCCACGTAGTAGTTTTATTATAACATCCAATCATCAAACTGATGGCAGTTTAGTCAAGGCACAGTGTAGCTGTGTGACTTCCTTTTTAGCATTCCCATTTATAAACTGTCAGTATGGTCCACAGACTTTCACGTATGCCATCCCATAAGCAGAGACAATATTTGTTTGTATGATCTGGTGCTTGTTGGGGAAGAATTTCCACACAGGAAACACTCAGCAGCATCTGTATGCATCTAGCTAGTGATGGAGACTTAGAAGGAGTGGTTATGCTCAGACTTGCAGACGCATACCATCAGGGATTAGACAGACACTATTAGGCAGCTGTTGGATGGCCTGTGGGATTCATTTGAAACATCTATTTTACTTAACATAATTCCTTGTGTCTTCTCTTGAAACCAGTAGCAATGCATCTGATTATTCTTCTTTGTCTCCACAGTGCCATGGTCATATATATATAGAGAGAGAGAAAGCATTATTTTTCCTTTTATAATGGGGAAGGAAATCAAATCTGCCTTCATTTTTCCCTGAAACATTAAAAAGAAAAAAATAGGTCCATTCCCTCTTTTTTCTCTTGATGTTCTCCTTTCCTTCTCTATAGGTTTTTGCTTAAAAGCATAGAAAAATTTATCATTTGGGGAAGTATAGAGATTACAGAGGGCAACAGGAAGTCATTCATACAATAAACATGTCTGAAGTGCTTATAGTGTTTGTCTCTGTTTCACTTTAATCAGAGCTGGGGCCAAAAAGGGTGGGCATTGTTTGAAACCACTACAAGCTGAACTAACAACCCACAGATGCCTGGGTCAAAAGATTATGGTTGAAAAATACAAAAGAACGTCGGAGACCCAGAAGCAAATCCTGAGGATCATTTCTTTGGGAAAAAAGGACTTTCAAAAGCACCCACGTATTGTTGAGAATTTAGGGCACGTGCATGTCCAGGGTAAGATGCATGCTAAGAAATAACCTGAGAAGACCCTCATCATACACCTCAGGCTGACGCATAGACACAGTGCAAGCCTAGCTAAGCACTAAATTAATGTCCTGACACTGGGGGTGGCAGAGGTGTTTCTTTCTTTCTTTGTATCTTAATTCTTAGTCTTTGGGACTCAAGAAAATTTCTGTAAATACTAGCCTATTTCAACCTTGCTGTTCTCTTGTTCAATGACTGACTATTTTAGTAGTTGACAGTTTCCTCTTCAATGGGAAGCAGCTGAAGTTCCTCTGAAGGTGCAGCTTTAGGCAGTGGAGAGTCACCCTGGAATAACAATGGTGTTAGGAGGATTGCCTTTAACCATCCCATTCCCTAGTTTCTCTGTGAAACTGCCTGACACTGCTGGTCTCATACCCAGCTTTCAGTCTCCTTTAATTGCAGGCTGATCATTTGTTTTCAGAGATGCCCTGCGGTATAAATTGTTTCCACAGTCTTATCTAACTCGGCCCCTTTGCAGAGCTAGTTTCTGGTACAAGGCTGTTAGGTTTTTTCTGACCACAGGACAGCTAATTTTAGCTGATTTTTTCTGGTATCTTTGCTGGCCTAAATTTGAGCTTATTGCTCCTAATTGCCTACCATCAAAATTGCCTTAGTTTTTGAGTGATTTCCGGCTTTAACTTCACCACACTTAGTTTCAAATTAAGTAAATTCCTTTAATGAGAGCTTTGGTGCTGTCTGTTTTTATGAATTCCCTTTCTACTCTGACAAAACATCAAAGCAGGAGCTAGAGACAGGAAGAGTGGCCTGATGGGGTTAGAGATGGTATCTCTTTTGGGGTCTTCTCAGCTTGCCTCCCCAGCATCATTGCACACCCTATGAGTGAGCTGGAGAAAGGATGAACCATCCCTGATATTCTTGGACTGTCTTGCTTGGGGTTGAAATTCCATTCTATTAGTGGGGATTGAACAAAGGAAGAGATGCCTTAATTAATAATCTTCAAATGGTAGGAATTTAGCTTCCACAATTTTGAGCTGATTGGGATGAGAAATGCGGGCAACTTATTCCTCCTGGTAAAGTGGCATACCCCTTGACTAGAAGCAGAGGGAAGAGGGAGCTCCATGTTCTTAGCACCAACCGCTCAAATAGAAGATTCTGAGCAAAACATTTAATGTGAAAACATTAAAATGAGGAAAGGAGAAGAAGAGAGCGGGTCATGCTCAAGGGCCACAGACTCCAGCTGCTGGTGTCACAATTTAAAAGATTTTCTTGAATAAGTGTTTCTTCATTTCCTATTTACCCTAATGTAATTTCCAGATATTTTAAATAATTTTTTAAAAATGTATCACTTACAGTAGTTTCCTGGGGAGGGGCTTTATAGCAGGCACTCACAATATTGCCATTCTAGAAGTCACATTGTAACTCCGCAGGGAATGTGTTCCCAGCCTGGGGCAAATACACCTTTGAAGCCAAAATCAGTCAAAGGGGGAAATAAAGTGAGAGAAACCTCTTTATTGCTTATAAGCAGCCATCTACTCCTTCTCACCCATGTCTCTGGGACCTGGCACCGAAGGTTCCACCAAACCTCTCCGGTCCAGATGCGCAGGCTCTCTCAAGACGCCCTTTGGAAAAACCTATTGAAGTGGAGATGCACTAAGGCCAGGTGAGAGGTTCTGGAAATACTGCAATTTTACCCACGTTCATCTTCCCAAATTACTTATTTTATTTTAATCTTAATTTATTATCTAAATATACTATACGTGTAATCAATAATATCAGGTTGAAATCTTCATCTTACATAGAGATCATTTATGTCACTAAATTATTTTGTCCATTTTAACATTGAAATTTAAAATCATGTCTAATAAACTTAGAAATTTTTCATTGTTTTAAGTATGCATTTTTCTGTTAGACCTAAAAATGTACACCATTATGTGTGGCTACATGTGGAATACATGATAGTACTCTTTTACAAGTATCATACTATTGTACTGTTCTCTAATGCATTTGTCTTTGTTGAATACTGTTGTTTTTTATGTTTAGAAAGCTTTGTTCTTCAAGTCTATAATTAGATATGTACTATTTTTATGTGCAGATGCATTTTGTGATCTTTTAATTGAGAACCTGTATGTTTTCAGTCATAGAAGCTTAATTGGCACAGCTGAACATGAAACCAACTTATTGCAAAACATGTAACAGTAGAAGCAAAATCTGTTGTATTTTGTTAGTATTTAAGAGCTGGTTACTAAGTTTTCTTTCTTCATTTTAAAAGCAGTGTAAAATAAAATATTAAAGTTTCTGATGTGTTACTCCAATGTAATTTCATATAATTAATTTGAATCAGAATATATTTTGATAGAAACAGTCTCACAGTATCAGAAAAATGTGATAGATATCACCCAGGATTATCACGCAATTTGCTACTTTTCTGAATATATCTTTATCTTATAATATTAGAGTTATATTACAATATAATTATATTATTATTTTCTTATAACATTCTTATCTTCTATAGGACAGGTCAGAGGTGCATTTATTGCTTCTGAGATGCGAATCTGATCTTTTTTATCCTCATTAGAGTGATCACAATTAAATGTTCATTTAGGAAAGACTATGAAAGTTCAGGGATTTCATTTGGGCTTTTCAAGTTCTGGACCTGATGAGAATAATTTTATTGCTGCTTGTATGTCCTTTCATATATTTTTAGTGTGTTTGTGGCATTTGGTTGCTCTGAAGTACAGAGTTTAAGGTGGTTTCTCCCCTGCCCAGGTCTAAGGACAATGCTGCTAATAGAAAAGTGTGATGCAGTATATTTAACTTCTAAAGGTACCATTTAATCCAGCCACTATGCAGTAGGACATTGTCAATAATGAAGACTGAAAATCATGTTCTTTCCTGAAATATTTAAAATTGAGGCTTTGTGATGGTATCCTTTAATTTTATTCTCAGAAGTTTCACATCACTCATGAGCATTCCCTGGTTCACAGATGGCAGGGACAAAATTCTACACATTTGTTTCTGAGCTTCTGGAGCTAACGTGTTGAGCTTCAGCTTCAACTGAGATGGTGAATGGCGACACAAAAAGACCTTTGGTTATTCTTGATTTAAATAAATAGGATAGGTATCTGGAAATCAGTAGTGTGTTCATGTAGGAGTTAGAAATGAACATATTCTATTTCCCCAAGCAAAGGATTCAACAGTGCTAAATTCCAGTACAAGCTGCTGGTATTCAGTATTCAAAGTGGGTCAAGGACCTCATAGAGAAGAAAATTGGTGGAAGAATTCAAAGCTTTTCTTGAGATTTCTGAATAACAAAGACTTTTAGCAACTGAATCACTGGAGGCTCAAATGGGTTTGTTAAAGGAGCTCTACTCCACTTACCGACCTCAGTGGTGAGCGCTAAACTGATTACTCCATGCAAACCCTCTGTCCCATTCTCCCCTTTGTCCTTGTGAACATGCACAGATATACCCAACAGGGCACAGACCAGATTTTCAGTTCAATAGCTAAAGGCCAAGACTGAAAACAAAACTGTGGTGGAATAAGTGGGAATCCACTCAGCTCTGAACTGCCGTCTGAAAACTGAATGTGTTGAGAGGTAGGCAAGAACAGCAAAAATAGATAGGGGTGAGGGATACCAGGAAACATATAGAAAACTAACTCAAGAATTTGGAAAACATCCCAGTTCATTATCTTAAACTCTAACATAAGGAAAATATAAATAATATTGCATGTTCTCCTGAAGGCATGACATATTTATATTTATATAGATAAAGCAATAAAGTACTAAATCATATGCTGTCAGTTGTGAGTAAATATGGTTGGTTTGGTAGAAAGAACACTAGTCGGATGATTAGATTACCTCATGGTGCCTTCACAATGAAGGTGAATATGAGTTTGTGAAAGCAAGTTCCCAGAAAAATTCCCAGTGATCTCTATGGAATTTGATTCTTCTTCAAATACTTCCTAATCGTATCCCCATTTGCAAAGCATTTACTGGATTCTCTCCCATATTCAGACTGCTTCTGTAAGATCTGAAAAAACAAAAGTTAGCATAAGTACAGCCATCTTAAAGGCTTAAATACCACCCCCTAACCTAGAAAGAGGAAAATTATTAGAATCTTGAAGAACAAGTTAGTCAGCCAGTGTTAAATGTAGTGACCTTTAATTAGCTGACCTCAAATCAGTTAATCATACACACCAAGCTTATCTTGCTAGAACCACCCTAAACACTCCGAAGGTAATCTTATCTAACCAGACCCCAGGATGTGGCCCCAGCCAAAGATTTATGTGTCTATGAAAAAACACTGTATTGTGATTGTGGAAAATGTTGCCCCCTTTGAAAATGCTATAAAACCTTCTGGCTTTCTGTGCTCAGAGTCCTTGTTGAGACCCGCTACGTCAGGCTAACTTAGACCCCAGCTAGCTGGTTCCTGAATAAATTCCTCTTGCTTGTTGCATCAAGAGACACCTTTCGTGAGTGATTTGGGGCGGCGTCCTCCTCTGAGAGAATCTAACACTTCTACTCATTTTCCTTTTTCTTCTTCCAAGGAACTAACCAAATATTTCCACTCGGTCTTTTTTATCTTCCTTATTTCTCAAGTCTTTAATTTATACTCTTCATCTTTTGACTTCAAGTACTATGTGTATTTGCATGTGACATCTGCTGTTGGTTCCCATCAATTAATACATGTTATTTCGTAAACAACAGTAACTAACTCTTGCTCAAATTAAGCAGGAAACAAATAAATTAAATGATATTTGGTTAAACACAGAATAGGGGGAGGACTTCAGAGCATGGCTTAGAATATAAACAACCAGACCCAAATCTGCTAATATGTCACAGAAAAGGTCTCATGAAAACACCACTAAGCACAGATACTGTAGCCCCACCATCACTAGTTACATCTATTCCTGCCTCCGAAAACTGATATGAGAGCCACTCTGCAAAAACTGGAGTCTATATAGTCGCTGACACTTCACTTACTGGTTTTTTCCTTTAGAATCTAGGTAGGTGAATCTCATTAGTGGAGCCTTGATCATTCATGTCAACTCTAGCTGCAAGAAAGCCTGGGAAGTAATTTACGTGGCATCGTTTTTGTTTCTAGAAACTACCTTGTAAGGTAAAGGGATGCCCCAAACTGAGTTAGTTAGATGCAGAAAGGGTAGTTAGGGTAGTTAGATGCAGAAAGTCTGTCTTAGTCCTAAGTTTTTAAAAAAAGAGTTAACGCTTTAATTCTGAAATGTTAGTTAATTTCTTAAGGTTTATCCTACCAAGAACATCTAGTACTGAATGTTTCTGAATTATATCCTTTGAACTGAGCAGTCATGATTTTCTCCTTACTCAGTCACTTCACCTCCAAATTACGTTACATGTATTGTAATTGGTTGTGTACATGCAAAGCTAACTCTTCCCCTTCTTTATGCCCTTACTTGTATCTTACCTCCCTCTCAAGCCCTGATCTGACAACCTATATGAAAGCACTGCTGATACTTCCTTTCCACACTCCTGATTGCCCAGAACCTGCCTCCTGTTTCTTTCCTGGTAACTCTTTCAGCTTCTACTAAGCCATGCTATTTGCTTAGTCAGTATGTTTATTGTTTGTTCCATGCTATAAATACTATGAGAATAGGATCTTCATCTGCTTTGTTAAAGTGATATGCTTGAAGGCTCTAGAGCACCTGCCCCGTGAGAGGTACTCAACACATGTTTGTTGAGTAAATGTGTCATTGAATCATCTCAGAAAAGGCAATGATAAAATTTAAGTGGCAGGTGAGAATATTAGTTTGGATACAACAAAAAAATATTTGTTTAATACAGGGTCACATGCGATTTTTGATGCAGGGCAAGGCGGGACTAAAGGGCACACATGCAGAGGCAGTGTCAGAGACATCTGTGATATAAATGTAAACGTGCATATGTGTGTACATATCCACATTTGTGCATAATAGTAGTTTCAGAGTGAGATCTAAAAGTCTAAAGAAAAAGCCACATTGAAGACTGAGTTCACTAGAAGACCAGCGGCACTTGAGGTTAAATTCAAGAGTCTGTAACTAGGAATAACACCAAGAAAACTGATAGAAACTTCCAGTATTACCCGATTATATCCTGTTAATACATCCATATTCCAAAAATTCAATCCTTTAGTGAATATAAGCACTCCGATAACTTCTTAGAGTTCTTTTATATAAATAATGACCATTTTTTCTGTATCTTTGACATCTTATCATTACAATTATATTTCTGAATTCTTAAAGATATTTGCCTAGAGTTCCTGCTTCTGCTTCTTATTCACTGCGAAGAAGTCAATGCCAACAAATCAACTGCCATTGTAAAAGTTTCCACTTGAATCGCTGATACAAAATACCAGAAAATATGCAGCCAAAGGAGCCATTTTCTTTATAACCTTCTATTTTAATTTTTAATGAAGCCCTGTTATTTCTTCCTATGTTTGTTTAGTTAAGACAACGTTCTAATATCAAAAATATTAATTCAGTAATTCAATTATTCATACATTCCACACTTACTCATTTAATAATTTAATAAATATTTATATGTGTAAATCACATATTTAGCTTAATTAGCAAGAAATAACAGTACCTACTATGATCCACGTACCCTACTGAACACTGTGGCTTTAGCAGTTGAGCAAATAAATATATATTCTATTTAGAGAGACAAAAATAAGTAAGCTTAAAAATAATAATATAATTTTGATTAATGATATTAAGAAATATAATATGCTGTGTGTATGTATGTGTGACTGAGTGTGTGTGATGGGTAAGATTATCCCAATTTTCTGAATGTACTGTTTCATTGCATAAATTTTTATCACTGTGAATCTCTTTATGATATGAAATGTTTCCGTCAAGAAAGAAGTCCTTGCCTGTTGAACAAAAGAACAGAGACATAAATAAGCCTACTCTTAACCAAATGATCCATCATTTCCTAAAAAGGGATCACATTCTTACAGAATCATAAAAATTTAAGCAATAAAATAGAATGCTGGGGCAAAACTCCATAAGTAATATTAAAATATGCTTTTAGTTCACAACATCTGAGAAGAAGGTATTATTTCTGAGTGTGTTAGTGTAGCCCATTATTCAACACTGAGAGAAGACAGGAGAGTTTCTGGTATGTGCATATTAAATGTATCTGCCTGCTGAATAATACTTCAAGTGATAACTAATATATTTTTTTCACTTCAATATAATACATTTCCTCTGCCGAATGTCTTTTCATACCCACTTATTTTCTTTTAATTCTTGTATTTAAAACTGTAGATTGAGAATTCAGGCATTAGTAGTTGTACAGTTTTAATCTACAATTAAAGTTGTAGTACGTGCAGGTCATCACTGTTCTACAGCCTCACTGTCTATCAATCAACCTTGGGAAGACACAAGTCCCTGCACTAAGTGGTCTTTTTATGTAGCTGAATTGCTCAGCTGAGAGTATAGAGTGTAAGAATTCAGGGAAAGTAGGTAGTATTCTTGCCAGAAGTTTTTCAGTGTAGATGAGCTTTTCTTTAGATAAAATCCATATGATTAACCTAACTACAAGGGTAACATGGCTCTAAAATAAAAGTGACTTAACTTAAAAATACTTTGGAAAGTGGACTTAAATAAACATAGCACACTAGAAATTGATTGACGTGCACTGAGGACAACTGTACACTGCATGTGGTATGTCCATCCTAGAAATTTCGCCCAAGAAAACGTCATCTTAAGTCACCTTATTCCCTAAGAAGAATTAAGAAAAGCCAGTTCTTGAAGTACTCACTTAAATTGACTTCTGTCAACTGTAATTCAGAGAAGCGGCTTAAGTAAGAAAGAAGTAAGTTGAATAAGTTTCATGTGTCTCAATCAATAATAATCTAACTTTTGGCCAAGAAATAAAAATATGTTAAATATCTTCATACTTTTAGCCATAAGAAATATGAAAGCATAGCAAAGAAAAGCTCTGGATATATAGTTTTTTTCTGGCAAGACGTACTTAAAATGTAATGCACAGAATGATTAAGCAGTTAAATTTAATAGAGTGTAAGTTTCTGCTTTCATAAAATAATTTTTCTTTGCTTGTATTGATTCACTAACACCTTATTGAGTGGAGTGCACATCTTGTGGAGTGTTTGTGGTAGTCTTATCGATTCCCTGAAAGTTGAGAGGATGGGAAGTATAAAATGGTTCTGATTTTATTTTTCCATTAGAAAGTCAGTTGTGATCAAGCTTAAAACTCATACATAACCTCTGTTTATAAACTATGCCCCTTTAAAAATGCTTCCCTTATGAAGCCAAAAGAAGCTAAGTGGATTTTAAGCTTCACTGACAGAAAAGAAGAAAAGGTTATGGCTCCTTCTATTTTGAGCTAGTGGGACCAAAACTACAGAAATGTACTCAAACCTGAGCGACTGACAAACTTTAAGGAAGACTAAAGATAAGTTGCAAATGCAGCAACAATAGTATTAATATTAATGAAGTGTGCTAAACGTGGAAGGCCAGCTAGGAAAGGATGCATTACGGAGAAGCCTCTAGGAGAACTAAACATCAGGTGAGAGTCTGAAGTGTGTGAGCTTTTGTTTTCACCGAGACCACAGAATCTGCAATGCTATCAAAGCGTATGTATGTTTACGACAGATATTTATTCCTGAAAAGGCACGACCAATCATTTTATTTTAATTAAATAGTTTGTGTTTTCATAAGTAAGAATTAGTCCACTACTGAAAAATTCTAGATAAGACAATAAAAATAGAAAAGAAAAATTATTCTGATCTTTTAATTGCACAATGTTGGTACATTAACACATTAGTACATTTATCCCTTTTATGACTATTTCTTTCATTTTATTATAACCATTCTACAAATATAACATTTTGAATTTAATATATAAGATCACTTTATTTGTATATTACCACATACTTAGTGATTTAAATGGTTTCATAGTATCTAATAATTTTTAATAATTTCCTTCTTGCTCTACATTTAGTGTAAATTGGGAACTTAATCTTACAAATAATGCTGAGATAAAAACACCGCTGCATATGGGTTCCCCCATAAATTGGATTTTTTTTCCTTAAAAGCTTCCCAGGGAGAATCTCACTTAGTCACGTGGCATGGCTGTTTGGGTCTCATTGTGTAGAGTGCCAAATTGCTTTTCAAAAGTACTGTATCATTTTACTCATCCTTTGATTTAATTTTAATCTTAGAAACACTTCAACTACTTTTCTGAGAATAATTGTTTCAGAAAAATAGTAGCTGTGTTAGGTGGTGATTCCTACATATGTAGATGGAAAATATATGAAAACAGAAATGCAAAGGATGAGGCTGGATAAATGGGATTAAGCTGTGGTAAGGTTATACTTATGAAAACAGGAAGTGAAGAATGTAAAAAGTCAAATGTGACTTTAACAAAGTTAAAAATCTACTTCTTAGAAAATACCATTAAGGGACATGAAAAGGCATGCCACAGACTGGCTGAAAACATTCCAGTGTACATATCTGACAAGTACTTGAAACTAGAATATAAAAGTAACTCAACCCAATATAAAAAATCTCAAAGAAACTTTACAAAACAAGATTAATAGATGACCAACAAGCGCAAGAAAAAGTACTCAGTATTATTAGTTACCAAGAAAACCCAAATAAAAGTCAGATTAGATACACTGTACCCCTCAAAGAATTTCTAAATTTAAAAAGAATGACAGTTCCAAGTACTGGTGAGGATGTGCAGTACTGGAATCCTAACCCCTCACTAATGGGAATGCAGAAGTGTGCAGCCACTTCAGTTCAATATCCACTTCAGTATGATCCATCAATGTCCATCCTGGGCATTGACCCAAGAGAAATGAAAATATATGTCCACTAAAAGACCAATACAAGAATGCTCAGCCCAGCTTTATTCCTAAACATCAATAGTTGGAAATATACAAACTGTCCATCAACAGGTGAGTGAATAAACATGTTGTGGTAAATTTATACAATACAATATTAATAAGCAATAAAAATGAACTAACCACTAATACAGGCAACAACGTGATTGAATCTCAGAAACATTATGCTGAGCAAAAGAAGCCAGATGCAAATTATTATATACTGTATAATCAATTTATATGAAGTTCAGAACCGCTACACATATAATAAAATTTATCAGGATCAGACGTAATTGTTAGGGCCACATTTCAAAGGCAATTCCAGCTCCCTCATATTTTTGTATGTAATTGCAACTTCCTTCACTCAGGGGAACTTTCAAATAAGGCGTGTGAATATATGAGAGCATAAAAGAAGAGATTTAAATACCAGCATGACATGCTGGGAAGGAAATGTGACATGACAATGCTAATGCAGTGTGAGAGCTCAGATGGCGTGCTGAGTGACACGCCTTTCTTTATGAGAATCTGTCAACAGACATTCAGACCACTGATTATGCCCTTCATGCAGATTTAAGGCTCAATAAAACGGAAGAGTAAATCAGGACTGTGCTTTGTATGTACTTCTTGAAAGCAAAACTGGCTACAGGAAGTCAGTTTAGAGTTTTTACAAAGATTTGGCTCCCACTTCTCCCTTAGTAACCACATAGAGAGGATGACTAGAGGATTACTTTCCTTCAGATTTAATGTAATCACAAACTTGTTAATACAAGAACACCTGTTCAGTACGTCTAGCACTTCTTTAGAATTCCAGTATTTATAAAACTTTCTGTAAATAGTAACTATTCTTTCCTCATTTAGTTGCTCCTGCTTGAATAGTGTAACTACTTCATTCTTTCCTAAAAAGGGTGGTTGATGATAACAACACAAATAAGGTACATTTACAAAACTTATTTTATTGTCTGCCAGCTAATATCTACTAATAAGAAACTAGGTTTACTGTCATTGATATCATCCATATGGTCTTTTGATGACTTTCCCACAGACAAGGTTCATCAAAATTGGGGGAAAACTCCTATCGTTTTTTACCTGACTAAACAACTGAACACAACAATATATTGTTTAGATATAAATACATGTATTTCATGTAGTGACCTATGTTTTCAACCACTGCCTTCTAGACTAGCAGCATTTGGAAATGATTGTATGTTAAAATATAAGATTTTCCCTTTACAGGTGGTTATATCAAAGAAAAATAAAAACAAGTATGAATCACATCATTATGTTGGTTATTTGGAGTTGAGAGGTGGGAGATACGAATACTGGAAGGCAAATCATGCTGCAGTAGCCCTCAGTCCTCACATGAGGACAGGGGTTTGTTATGTACTCCGCCAGGAGGTTGGAAAGATGACCCGATTCTCAGAGCCATGAGGCAAGGAGGAAAAAACTGTTTTTCAAATTCACAAGATAAAGATTAAGTCACTGTCCAATAAATACCTAACATAAAATAATTTGAAAATTAAACCTATCATACTACCACAATAAAGTCAATTGTATGGTATATATACACTGAAAGATGTGAAATGTTAAAGATTAAACTTCTAACCTATCAACATCTTTTTCTTCATTTTTTCCTAATGTGATTATACCATTATGTACCATAATGATAGCCTTTGGTGTGCTCATAACATTAATTAAGCTAATAAGTATTTTCATGTAAAGAAACACAGAGAAGTAAATGACATGACATATTAGTGCTTTAATGTCATCTATTTTCTGGTCCCCATTCTAGATTCTGGTTTTGAAGAAACAAAAGCACAAAGAAACAAATTCTATCAAGATTCCCTGGATTTCCAGACTTCATCTCTCCCAATCACGCCACTCGACAAGGAAAGAGCCCGTGAGAAGTCACACACAACGGGACCTTGAATGAGCCCCAGGTGTTCTCCTTATCTTCAGCAGCTAATGTGACAGGAGACATTAAGGACTTATAAAATCACACATTTTCAAGTTCTGTGAAGTCAATCATTAAATAAAATGTGCCCACTTGTAAACTGGCTCAGAAAGATTTAGTTACCGTGCATTTTGGTTTCGGGGCTTATAACTCTAACACCTGAATACAAGTGAACTTCAAGCTGACAGACTATCCAGATGTTTTACAAAATCAGATTACTGTGTATCTTAGTCCTCTTCTGTTCATATGTGACTATTTGAATCATAGCTATAAAATAAAGACGACAGAGCTTACTGCATTTTATTTATGAAAATGGTTTTGGCTCCAAGTACCAAATACACTTTATGTTAAGGACACAAATGTAAACATTTGATGCCTGGAGACAGCAATTGATAATTATAGTGAAATTGAAATAGATTGACTAATAAAGGAAAATAATTGGAACTTTCAAATCACTTTAAAAAATGTTCTTTAATATGCTTGAATTCCACTTCAGAAAAAAATTTAAATTAAAGTCTGTGCAGGTAATTGATGGGTATCTTCCTATATGTTTTTACCTGCAGTACATTTGTTTCATTTTATTTGCCTCATGGAGAGTTCTTCAATGCCTATGCAAATTACTCTCCCATGAACCCATGGGAATCACCTCCAAATTCCAGGGTTTTCTGGGAATAACTCATAAATGAAAATCAGTTCTGCTCCAGTTTATGAAGTGGCATTCTTTTGGTGTTCACAGTTCTCCTTAACTACAATAATCCACAGGGCTGCAAGGAAATGAAGATTTTGCTTCTCCTTAACAGTAGAAACATTCTCTGCTTGACTAATTAAACCCTTTGGTTTTCATTTATATATTCAAATTCTTCATCTCTGCTGTATACATGCACATCAAGTTTTAAGGATTTCCTTCATTACAATTTCAGCTATGATGTTTTCTCCTTCAGTAATTGACCTGAACCCTCTGAACTCTCAAAACTCAAATTTACATTATAGCCAACTAAAAATTTCCCACTGTTACTTTTAGACATAGGCATTTTAAGTGTCAAATGAAAATGTGGGCTACCATTCTAAAATAGATGTTTTATAAAATCTAGACAACCATCAGAAATTCTCCCACAGAGGTGGAAATGAGACAAATTAAACCTTCAATGAAATGAAACCCTGGAGACTTAGCCTGTCTAAGAAGCCAAATAGAAGCACAGGAGATTGATAAGGAAATCTGTCATATTAACACCAGTGAAATGCATTAGGGACTCCCTTCTTGATCTTGTTTTTAATCATTCCAAATCCATACTCAATTTTTTTTTCTACTAATGTAACAGAAGTATGTCCCTATCTGATCATAATTCAGAAAAAAAAACCTTGACATCCCTGTTTTTCAAGCTTCAGGATGTTGAGGGGAATGAAAATATTAACCACTTATAAAGGTTTGAAGACAAGTTATACCTCCCACTGGACTGCGTGCATTCTTCTTCTTAACATGAAAAGAAACAAGTCACTATAGTCACCCATACATCATGGACTTTTCTTTACTGTCCTGTCTAGGCTGTTTACCTTCCTTGACAGATTCACCCATTGTCCTTGGATTTAATGCTCTAGCCTGGTGTGATGATCAATTTAGACAAGATTGGCAGCTTAAGGGAACACTCAGAATATGAATCCAAATTCAGGATAACCTTTAGAGAAAAGAAGAGGCAAGAAAACATCATTAAGCCCATGTTCAAGGACTCCTAAAAAGTACATTTTTCTAGAAGTAAGAGTTGGATTGAGATGTCATTACGGTGTTACATAATAGTGGGATGTTGTACAGAGAACAAACAATATTTAAATTCTGCCCTGACCCAACTAGCTCTCCTACTTGCCAGGTTTCCAGAATACTCTGTGTAGAAAACAGGAGAAAACAGAATAAAGTAAACTTTTACACTAACTAGTGACTTGGTCACAAAGCCTGAACACTACATATTTTTTCTTATAAATCCTCATACTTTGTAAGGTCAGTAAGAAGACCTGTTTCATACATTGTTAGTGTCCAGTTTGAAATTTCACATCTTACCATTCTGATGAGTGAGTCTGTCAGAACACAGCAGTCTATGTACACACATAGGCATGTGTGCAAAACAGGCCCACAGCATACAGAAGCACACACATGTACATGCTCAAAAAACAAACAGGATATCTATTCTTAATGCCTGTCATAGATCTGCACAGACCACAATTAGTCAGGCTTCCCAGGCTGGACTAATAAGCCTGGGTTGAAATGTTATATGAGAAACAGAAGGAAATTAAGAGAAGAAAGACAAATGCCTGGCTCCCAGATCTTTTGACATATTCTTACCTTTATTGAGCCACATTTATTGCGCAAGATATAGCAAGTTTTATTTGAATAGAGCTCTTCAGTCCTTCCTCTGTACAACTCAATTTGTCTCCCATTTAATAAGTCACTTCCTACTTCAGCTCCAATGGGTTTGGCCTTGTGAAAACGAATACCCCAACAAAAAAAATGTGGAATTTGCTTTAAGGTATTATCTGGAAGACCAGAGTGGACAGAATGTCAAGTATTCTTTCAGGTACAGTGGTCCAGAAATACTGGTAAGGCAAAGGTCAATGAACTGGCCTTCTCAAGCTCAATGTAGGTCTGTATAGGGGTAAGTGTTCAGGGATATAGGACAAGGAAACCAGTACACAAGGGAGAGTGTGACTAGAGAGAGGGAAGCTCTCTCTCTCTCTGTCCCTCCTTCTCTCCCTCTCTCCTACCTTTCTCTTTGGGTGCTGCATACCCTCTAATGGAAAGGGAAAGAATGGATTACAGACCTGCTGCTAATTACTTCCTTCCCAATTCATAACTCAAGGAGTCGGGAAGACTGTGGTAGTGAAATCACAAGAAACAGATGTGAAAACATTTGTGAATGAAAAATCCTTTGGTTACACCAGATCTTCCCCAATTCTCATAGTTACCCAAAAATGTAAGTGAGCTTTCTTTAATGTTTGTCCAGTCCTTTATTTCATGTTTATTGAGCACCTACTTAAGGTCTGACACATTTAATGATCTCCAGTATAACTGAAATGATCAATGGAAATTAGAAGATTTCAAGAGTCAGAGATGGGTCAATTGCAATGCTAGGGCAGAAAATTCACTTGCACTTTTCAAATGTTAATTCATTTAGTCTTTATGCATACACACACACACACACACACACACACACACACATCTGTTAAATTGGTTCCATTATTTACTCTAGTTCATGGATCCAGATATGGGGGTCCATAAATAAACTGCCCAACATAACCCAGCTAGTAGGTGGTGAAGCTGTGATTTGAAGTGTGCCTCCAGTGTCCATGCACTCAGTCACCGTGCTGCACTTGATTTGATAATCATGCATTAGTGTGGAGAATGTGAAAGTTCCTATGGCCGGGATTCTCACCTGGCCCTGGTCGGCTAGCTCACTACACACGTGTGGGCAATACATTGCTATTGACTCTATACAAAGAGCTCCACCCAGTGCTCTGGGTGCGATACAGTGGCATGGCTGCAAGGCTGCAGGAGAGCAGAGCAGAAGCTGGAGTGGTGGCAGCCAGAGGACAGAGACTGAGACGGCTGCAGGGGCAGAGCGGCCCAGAGGACAGCTGTGCGGGCAGAGGGGCCCAGAGGCAGAGACCGGCTTGCTGCATGGAGACTCGCTCTGAGTGGACAGGATTCTAGTGATTGACCTGCCACCGTGGGAAGAAAGTTGGGTATAACTCTTTCAGCCCAAGAATGTTCCACTGTCATTTTTTTAGTTTCATTTAATCCATAGTGAACTTGTCTGGGGCTGAAGCCCATTGGCAAGACAATTACTGTAAGTGACACATAAGAATTTTTACATAAATGGAAGATGTCAAAATATTATATTTAATTTAAGAAAAATACACAAATCACTGGGAAATGGAGGGAGGTGGAGAGAGACAGAGAGAGATCCAAACACTTGAATGAGTGTTTAGATGGTAATTCCTCCTGTATCTAACCTACCTGCGTAGGTATCACACCCTTTTACTCATGTAGAACCAAAAACCGAAACAGCTCTAGATTTGGAAGTTTAGTCAGGACTTCATACCTTTTCATCCCCAGCATTTCAGTATTAAATTCCTTTGAAATGAAAATGGTACAGATATTAGGCCGATAGAAGATAAGCATAACCTTGCACAGAGAATGTAAATGAAGAAAAAAGAATCTTAGGCAATAGCTATTCTTGACTGTGAGACCATCATCTCTCATTCAGTCCAGCCAGATAGCATCTCCAAGTGATGACACAGTAGCAATTTATCTTTACTCTAAAATGTACTGGGCACTTTCTTTGCAGGGGTCCTGGTTCAGGAATTTTCATTTCCTCTTGTGAAAAAAGGAATAGAATTGTGTTTCTACCTTTTCAATTCATAGCAAGACTTACCTTTTTGGCTCAACTTATCCTAATAAGCAGCCCAAAGCAATTTTCTAACCCTTTTTCTTTTACTAATATTGGGAATTTTAGGTCTTACTCATATAATTCTCAAAACCCCAAATTAAATCTCCTTAGAATTGGAATTATAAGAGGCATTTTAAATAAAAATCAACTTAATAAGATTTTCAGTTGTGATTTTGAAATGATCCATTATAACTAAGAAGAGAGAAGCTTTGTTATGACTAGGAATGTATCTGGTGATTCTCAAAAGATTTTTGCTTTCTGAAGCAGCAGCTATGGAAAAATCATTCAATTAAAACAAGAACTAGGGAAATGAAAACCTTACGCTATCTCTGACACCTTGGAATTCTGCAGAAATGTTGATTCCTCCAAAAAAGAAAATAGCTTTGTTAAATGTTATTTGTGGTTTTTTAAAATTAATTAATTAATTAAGTTAGTGCACTGATTTAGTGCATATGCTGCTAAATTTGAGTTGCTATATAATGGGGTGATAGTTGAGAGACAATAAATCAATTGCTCTTAGAGCAAAGTGTACATTTAAAAATTTTATTTACTTCAGGCTGCCATTGAAAATCAATTGTTGCAATGCTTGACTACTCCCTCTTTTTTAATACCACTATAGAGTTTTATATCTGCATACCTCTGCTCCTATTGTTCCTTAACTAGGATTACTTCACTATACATATGTGATACTGCACGCAGATCTCCTTTACCAGCAGGTGTAGCCGTCTCCAGCTGCTGCTAGGCCTGAAGCTCATGGCTTATACCTGGGCCTTCGCCAGAAAATCACTTTGGCTATCAAGAGATGCCTGGAGACCTTACACTCAGAGCTCCCTGAGGATGAATCGAGGCTGCACTTGAGACCACATCCCTGACGATCTACGTTCCCCTCCCTATTCTGCTCCCCTCCCTCTCTTACAGGGTTTCCCTGAGGAGTACTCCTTTAATAAGTCACATACACCTCAACCTTTGCCTTAACATCAGCTTCTAGGAACCAGGCCTAAGAAACCATTTCACTCTTTCCCACCATCTAAATTACTATAATGCTCCATGGTTCAGCTCAAATGCGTTTCCTCTGAAGTATTTCAGTGTCTCCTTTACACCAATATCCCTGGCAAAAGCAATGTTTTTTTTTTCCTCTGTAGTTTAATGATATCTATATGGCATTTATATTAATTTTATTATTATATAGGTATCCATTTGTCTTGCCAATGGGTTTCAGCCCTGGGCAAGTTCAACTATGGACTCAGTGAGACCAAAGAAAGAACAGTAGAACGTTCTTGGGGTGAAAGGGTTATACCCAACTTTTTTCCCATGGTGGCAGATCAATCACTAGAATCCCGTCCATTCAGAACGAGTCTGCATGCAGCAAGCCGGTCTCTGCCTTTCGGCCTCTCTGCTCCCACGCAGCCGTTTCTGTCTCTGTCCTTGGTGCTGCCACCATACTAGCCTCTGCTCACCTGCAGCCTTGCAGTCTTGCAGCCCTGTACCTGTCAGCAGCCATGCCACCATGTCGCCCAGAGCACTGAGCGGAGCTCTTTATATAGAGTCAATAATGACATATCGCCCACACGTGTGTAGTGAGCCAGCCAACCAGGGCCAGCTGAGAATCCTGGCCGCAGGAACCTTCATTTTATCCACAGTCATGCAGTCCTGCTCAGTCAGCTGGTTAGTGCTACAGCTTGTCCCTGGCTCAGAGATCTGAGATTTGCACCAACACCAAATGGGTGTTGCCATCCCAATAGGCAGGTTTATTTCATAAAGAGAGTCAGTTACCTGCTTTCATCAACCGAGATCAGACTTAAATAATTTGCAAACTCACTCATAACCTTGAGAGAAGTGGCCACATGAAAAATAAATATTAAAAATCTAGCTTTCCTAAATTCAATAATAATCAGTGAAAAGACAACTTTAAGAATAATTGCATTACTAGCAGTAGCATAAGCATAAAATGAGATAAGAAAAATTAGGAATATATGTTCTTAAAAACCTACAAAATGTCCTATTAGAGTAAATACATTGTCTTGTGTGGATAAAATGAGTTCATGTGGCCAGGATTCTCACCTGGCCCGGGTTGACTAGCTCACTGCACACCTGTGGGCAATACATGGCTGTTGACTCTACACAAAGAGCTCTGCCCAGTGCTCTGGGCACGACACAGTGGCAGGACTGCAAGGCTGCAGGAGAGCGGAGCAGAGGCGGGAGTGGTGGCAGTGCTGAGGACAGAGGCCCAGAGGATAGCTGTGCAGGATGACTGTGCAGAGAGGCCCAGAGGACAGCTGTGCAGACAGAGGGGCCCAGAGGCAGAGACCAACTTGCTGCATGCAGATTTGCTCTGAGTAAATGGGTTTCTAGTGACTGACCTGCCACCTGGAAATAAAGTTGGGTATAACCCTTTCACCCCAAGAATGTTTTACTGTCAATTTCTTTGGTTATATTGAATCCATAGAGAACTTGCCCAGGACTGAATCCCACTGGCAAGCCCCAGGCAAGTTCTTTATGGATTCAGTAAGACTAAGGAATGACAATGGAACATTCTTGGGGTGAAAGGGTTTATTACCCCACTTGTTCTCCTGGTGATAGGTCGAGCACTAGAATTATATCTGCATCCAACAGTCTGCAGGTCTGTAATCCTCCTTCGTCTCTGCTTCTCCCAGAGCACTGGGCAGAGCTCTTTATATAGAGACTCAGTCAATAATAGCTTATTGCCTACAAGTGTGGAAGCAGTAGACTAGCAGGTGGCCAGTTACATCTTCAAGTAGTTGAGGATCAGGTGAGGATCCTGGTCATAGGAACTTTCACTTTATCCACATACATGTATTGAGTTTCTAGGTCAGAAAATGGAGTACTTCAAAGATGTGTCTTCTCCTAAATTTATTTATAGTTAAGGTAATTTCACTGTCTTTCAGAGAGGAAGTAAAATAAAGATATTTTCTGATAAACAAAAGCTGAAAGGATTCATCATTGACAAATTTTCACTAAAAAAAGAGTGTTAAAGAAAATTCTTCAGACAGAAGAAAAGTCATAGTGGAAGGAAATTTGGATTTGCACAAATACATGAGAAGTTCTAGAAATGGTATATATATATGGGCAAACTTTAAAATTTTTATTATTTAATAATTTTAATAAAAATTTTAATAAAAAATTTAATAAAAATTTTATTATTTAAAATCTCTTTAAATACTCTTAATGCAAATATAAAGCAATGCATTTTAGAATTTGTAATACATGTAGAAACAAAACGCATGACCAAGTAATATGAGGAATGGTGGGAGAAGTTGAAAGATGCTGTACTAAAGTGCATGCATTACCCATAGAGTGTTTAGAATTATTTGAAAGCAGATTGTGCAAAGTTAAAGATTATATTATAAAAACCTAAAGCAATCACTAAACTAACAACAACAAAAAGAGGTCTAGTTCTTAGGAAATCAAGAAAATGAGACAAAATCATAAAAAATACACAATCCATAAAAATATAGAAAAAAGGAAGATAAAAAGAAACATATGGCAATAAATAGACACAGATTTTTAAAAGTGGGTTTAAAACTCACTCTATCAGTAATTATGTTAAATATGAATTGTCTGAACATCCCAAAGAAAAGACACAAATTATCAGATTGGATAAAAAAGCCACACCTTACTACCACAGCCTGTAAGAAATACACTGTAAATATAAAGACACAGCAAAGTTAAAAATAAAGTGATTTAAAAAGATTTACTAGAAAAACAAAAATTAAAAGAAAACTGGAGCTCCTATATTCATATTAGAAAAAGTAGACCACAGAACAGAAGATATTACCAGAGACAGAGAGAAATTTAATAAAGATAAAGGGATCAATTCATCAAGAAGACATAATTCCAAATGTATATGGACCCAAAAACAGTGCTTGAAAAATATTTGAAACAAAATTTCATGAGAAAACAACTAGACAAATCAGTAATTATAACTGGATATTTCAACACTTCTCTCTCAATAATTGTTAAACAAGTAGTCCAAAAAAATCAGAAAGAACATAGAAGACTTTAACAATACCATCAATCGACTTGCAAGTCTTTATAGTCTTAAAACACTCCACCTAAAAACCACATTACATTAGCATTCTTTTCAAGTAACATGGAATATTCACCAAGATAAACCACACCCTGAGCTCCAACATGATAGAACTTAAACAAAATATGTTCTTTGATCAAGTAAAATTATACTAGCAATTTTTTAAAAAAGGAATCTGTAAGTAAAGTTCCCAAATATTTGGATAGTAATCAATACATAATGGGTTATAAATAATTCATGAATTGAAAAAGAAATTATAAATAAAACAAAAAACATTCCAAATCAAATGAAATTCAAAATATATTAACATTTGTGGGATACAGCTAGGCAGTTCTTCGAGGGACAATTATAATTTTAAATGCTTATATTCATCTCAATAGATATAAAGATCATACCAGTGATCTTATCATCTACTTAAGAAACTATGGGTTAAAAGGAAAATTAAACATAAACTAAGCAGAAAGATAAAAGTGATTACAAAGATAAATGAAATAAAAGCAGAAACAATAGAGAAAATCTATGAAACTATAAGCTGGTTCTTTACAAAGATTATTAAAATTTACAGTTTAGTCATACTGACCAGGACAAAGAAGAGACACAAATTAAAGATGCTACAGACATCATTACAGTTCCTACAATCATTAAAAGGTTAATATAGAATATTATGAACAATTGTATGCCAATAAATCAACAATGAAGATGAAATGTACAAATCACTTGCAAGAAACAAACTGCCAAAGATCACACGAGAAGAAAAACATAATCGGAATAACCTTTGATCTATAAGATAAATTGAATATGTGTTTCTGATTGTCTCCCCAGTGAAAATTCTAGACTGAGATGAGCTCACTGTGGATTCTATGAAACACGTATGGACAAAATCATACCAATTTTACACAAATTCTTCAGAAAACAGTTTCTTCATCTCATTTTATGAAGTCAGAAACATCCTGTCACAAAAATCCACACAAAGGAATGACAAAAAAGCTAGACACCAAAAATCCCTCATTAACTTAGATGCAAATATACTTAATAACAATCTCAGAAAATCAAACAAATACAAAGAATAAAGATTATTACTAAGTGTGGTTTATTCCAGGATTCATGGTTGGCTTAACATTTGAAAACGAAACAATATAATGCATCATATTAACTGAAAAGAAAACAAAAAGAGAGGTATTCATCTCAATAAATACAAAAGATAATTTGGCAAAATTCATGTCCATTCGTGATTAAAGAATAAACTATCAGCAAATTAGAAATAGAAGGGAACTCCTTCAACCTAATCAAAGACATGAAAATCCTACAGCTAACACTGTAATGGGTGAAAGCTGAATGCTAGCCCCCTAAGATTGAAGGCATTACAAGATGTCTGCTCACACAACTTTTATTCTGCTTTGAAATAAAGGGCCTGATCAATGCAGTAAGACAAGTAAAGAAAATAAAAGGCATATATAGATTGGAAAGGAAGAGGTAAACTGTCTTTAGTCACAGATTACATGACTGTTTATGAAGAAAATCCTAACACATGTACAAGAAAGCAGCTAGAACTAACAGATACATTTAGCAATGTCACAGTATGAAGTCAATATATAAAATGTAACTGTGTTTCTATATCTGAACAACTAAGAAATGGAAATTGGAATTGAAAAAATACCACTTACAATTGCAGATGAAAATATGAAACATTTGAGAATGAATTTAACAACATGCAAGATCTGTACAATGAAACCACAAACATTGCAAATAAATAAAGATGAAATAGTGATTGTACCATGTCCATTAATCTCAAGACTCTGAACTGTGAAAATGGAAATTCCCAAGTTGAACTATAGGTTCAAAATAATCCCTATCAAAGTTCATAGGCTTATTTTTCCAGAAATTGAGAAGCTCTTGTTTAAATTTATATGCAAATGAAAGAAAGTAGAATACCAAAACAACTTTGTAAAAAAATAACAAAATTGAAGCATTGACATACCTCATTTCAAGAGAAATAATATTATGAATTATGGTTAGCAAGAAGAGTGTGGTATTGGTACAAGAATAGACATACAGGTCAGTGGAAAAGAATACAGACTTCAGAAAAAGCAACAAATAATGCAGTCAACTGGTTTTCCAAAATGGAGTCAAAGTAATTCAATGGGGAAAGTATAGTTTTTTTCAACAGATGGTTCTGGTACCATTGGATATTCATGTGCAAATGAAAATAAACGTGGACCCATATTTCATATCACCTATAAAAAGTAATTAATAAGAGACATGGACATAAATTTATTAAACAAAAATATATGATTTCTTATAAGAAACAAAAAAATACACTGTGACTTTGAGTACAGCAAAAGTTTTCTTATGTAGGATGTGAAAAACAACAAGCCATAAAGAAAAAAATGGAAAACTGTATTTCACTAAAATTAAAAATATTTCTTCCTCAGAGGACATCATTAAGAAAATTAAAAAGCAAGTCAGTCTATATAAAATCGAATAAAAGACATACATCCAGAATCTAATAAAAGACATACATCCAGAATTTGTTAATAGATCATACAACTCAATAATAATAAAACAAACTGCTCTGTTTATGTAAAAAATGAACAAAAGATTTAAACAGGAACTTCAGGAGTGAAGTACTGATTCATGCTAAAACATGGCTGGATCTCAAAAACATCATGCTAAACGGAAGAAACTGGACAGAAAATACATGATTCCATTTACATGAAATTTCCAGAATTGGTGAATCTATGGAAACAGAAAGAAGACTGTTGCTTAACCTTTCTGGGATAATGAAAATATTCTAAACATACATTATGGTAATGGTTGCATAACTCTTGGAAATAGACTGAAATCCATTGTATTACATACTTTCAATGGGTGACTTTTATGGTACACAAATTATAGTTCAATGAATCTGTTAAAAATCTTCAAAATAATAAAGATACACAAAGACGCTCAACATAAGTAATAATTAGGGGAAAAGTCACAATCAGTAATCTTTATACATCGGAAATAGCTGAAATTAAAATGTGGATAATACAAAATGTTGGAGAATTATTTCTTTCTCTTACGATTTTCATGTCCTATATAAATACAGAATGGTATACCCTTTTTGAAAAACCATTTAGGAGTGGCATATCGAGTTAAATATACACTTCCCCGGTGACCATGAAATCTTACTCCTAGTTCATTTACCCAATAGAAATAAAAACCTATGCCTACAGAAAAAACTTGTACTCAAAAGTTCAAAATATTTTATTCATAATAGTCTAATACTGGACATAACTCAAGTATCTATAGAATTGTGAAAGGATAAATAAATTGAGGTATGCTTTCATGATAGAATACAATTCAGCAATAAAAAGAAACAAAGGATACATGCAGCAACAGAGATTAATATCCAAATATGGTAAGTGAAAAAAGCTAGACACAAAGAACTATATCCTGTATAATTCTGTTTATATGAATTATAGAAGAGGAAAAATTACAGAGACATAGCATAACTGTAGTTACCAGAGACAAGAAGTTATAAGAGGATGGAGTACAAAGGGGTGTGAATTAAATTTTGAGGTAGTAGAAATATTCTGTATATGATATATGACTTTGTATTTTTCAATACTTATTTTCTAAAACTCATTCTCTCACATTTAAAATTTGTAAATATTATTGTATATAAATTCTGCCTTGATAGTTTATTTTTTAAAAATCATGCAAACAATTGCTACCACTTTGCTCATAAGATAACGTGTTCTTAGTGTTGTATCACAAGCAAATGACATTACTGCTATTAAATAATATTATTTTTGTCCTTAAAGTCTTCTGATTAACTTAGCTCTTTTCCCTACTTCGCTATCTTTGATAGTAAGAGATCCTACACTTGATCTCAGTCAAAGACCAAGATGAGATATACTTTGACATCCTTAAATCAGAGAAAGAATGAACGTCTTTCTCCGTAACAGCAATGACAACTTTTCATAGTCTATCACCTCACAGGAGTCATTTTTGTGATTAAATTTGTTCAAACATGTGAAATACTAGGAATTTTTGTGTAGTGCTTTTGAGGCCCAGGTCTGAATCAGACTGACTCTGTTTAGGTCCATTTAGTGTCTGACTAGCGTGTGCAAGACTTTGAGTCTCTTCTTTTGTCTAATGAAGAAAATAACTATTTCATTTTCATGGACATGAAATGATTTAGAACAATGCCTTACATGTGATGAGTACTTCATAAATATTAACTTATTTTACTACTCGTATTGCTACTATTAACTAAATGTAGCTTTTCTTCCCTGAGAGCTCTTGTGCTTTGCACAGACTTGCATTCTGCTCTAGAAGCATTTGACATACAGGCATCTCATGCATAAGCAGCTACATTTCTTATGACAATGAATTAGACTCTTCACTTTAAATTGCGAAAGGCATAGGTCTCCTTTTAACATGTTGAGCTAAACATTTAAGTGCAATTCCTGGACTGGGGTGAGGTATTGGGATTCTAAAAGGCAAGAGAAACTCTTGACTTTACAAGGTAGATATGCCTTAATTTTTAACATTTACTGATATCTCTCCCAGAAATGAAATATTAAGAACAGTTCCAAGATTATGTCTTTGCTGCTAGAACAAGTTTGCAATAGTACATTTATTTTTATAAGGAAAAGCTTACCAGTTGCTTCTAATAGGAAAAGTGTATTCATTTACATGTCTTCTAATTGCTTATTACAAACAATTAAACAAATAATGTACTATATTAATACTGTCTGATTCTTCTCATCCTCATAAGTTAATGAAAAATACACAGATGAAAACACCTTAATTAGCATAGCAGGTTCACTGAGAAATGAAAGTTCTGAAACTCATAAAAAAGCAGGAAAAACAATGGTTCACAGAGTTAAATGCTTGTAAAATGAACACAGGGTTTCTTTTTCAGTTAAAGAGAAAAAAGAGTTACCATATCCATATATCAAATCCAATTTTGTTTAAACAGACTAGGAATTAGAGGACAACACTTAAAATTGATGTCCACATTTATGAAGAATTAAATGGGGCTGAGCACACTAATGCTGCTGAATTAAGGACCATTTTTCTTGCGAAGTCTAACTGGCTGAGCAGGAAATATGCAAATACATGCTTACTATTTTTATGTAAAAAGCTCAGGATTCAACAGGGTTGCTCTACCTTTGTCATTATTCTTCATAGTAAGCTAATTTTCTAGAAGATAAAAATATGTGAAGAATAATAATGGCTTAAATTTATGGAGCTCTTATTGACACATCTACCAAACTCATAAAGGATATCCACTAATCACCCTCAATTCTAAGGAAACTGAGACACAGAGATATTAGAGGCATGCCCAAGAGCACATGATTATTAAGTGGATAAAAATGAATTAATGCTAAGTGAGCAAACAAAAAAATTGGTCTGATTCTGACAGCTAACTATTTTGCAATTTGATCTTCTAAACCATTCATTAATAAATGTCTCCATATAATACTGCCCAGAAGCATCTCTCACTTGAGCCAAAGCAATACACCTGATAAATTGTTCCTGACTCACTGGATTAATTCTACCTATTGTGGTCAGACCAATTTTTATTAAATACAGCTTCAAAATACCAAATTTCTGGTAAAACAAAAATTTAATGGCACTTTATTTCACAATGTAAAATAAAATTGTGTAATTCCTAGGATCTTCCTATTTCCCAGAGACATGCCCTTTTTCTCACATTTCTGACTTAGCAACAATGGAAATCCAAGTAAAGATGACATTAAAGTAACATTCTATAATTTACCTCTGCCAACTAATTAAAATACTTATGGAAACAAAAAAGGGTATAACCACCACCAAAACTAATGAAAACAAGAAGACATTTCTAAATTTCAAAAGTAATTTCCAGTAATATCAAGACAGATTGAAATATTAAATCCCCAAGTAAACTCTCCTTTCAATGATATGAAGAATACAGTACTACCCGCTCATCTGGATTTCACTTTCTGGTGGTTTCAGTTACCAATGGTCAGTTATAGCCAGGAAGCTGATGATCCTCTTTCTGATTCATTGTTAGAAGGTCAGTAGTAGCCTCACAGTACATCATGACACTTATATCATTCACCTCACTTCACTCATTTTGAAGGCTTTTTATCATCTCACATCATCACAAAAGGGTGAGTACAGTACAATAGCATATTTTGAAAGAGAGAGACCACATTCACCCAACTTTTACTACAGTATATTATTATACTTATCCTATTTTATTATTAGTTATTATTGTTAATCTGTCACTGTTCCTAATTTACAAATCAAACTTTACCATAGGTAGGTATGAATAGGAAAAGTCAGTAGATTCAGTACTAGTCAAGCTCTCAGGCATCCACTGGGATATTGAAACATATCCTGCAAGAATAAGGGGATCTTGTACCACTAACAAATAAGCATGCAAGTAGAATATGAGTTCCTCCCTGATCCTATATCCTTTCGAGACAGGGACCTTGGGTGTCATCAGAGTAGGGTGAGGGCCTCTGGAAAAAGCAAGGCAGAATATTTGCAGTCAGAGCAATGTAACTACATTCAAGGAAACCCCCTACCAAAACTCTGTGTTAAACATTAAGCTTTAGAGTCATTCTTCAGTGAGACCAGTTGATATTATGATCAGTAATATCAGTTTATTACACTAATCATTTGTAATCATGTGTAAGGTTCACTTTAGCATGCTAAAAGGGACTTAATGTCTCACCAAGGAAAAACATCCTAAGACCACCTTTAACAAGTCCACACCCCTAAGCCCTTTATCAGTTCCCAAAAATCCTCAATCGCCTCTAAGTCCCCTAAACATCGCACCACCCCAGACTCTCTTGTCCCCTCCTGGTGTGAGCCAGGAGCTCTGTCCTCTCACTTTCTCTCTAAATAAAAGCCTCTCCCTGGATCTCCTACCTTGAGTATTTACTAAGTTCATTCTTTGACTCCACAAACAAGAACCCTGGCATCACTTTGACTGAAGAATAGAAGTTTACATCAATCAGAAGACCCAACAGAACATTGAACAGTACTGCCAGACTTTCCTCATCCTCAGCCTACCATCTGCAGTACCTGCCTTTCTAAATCCATTGAAAAGCTACAATTTCATTGAAACTCTTTGGTTCACAAACTCCTCAGGAACTCCCCAGGTGTAATCTGAAACCAGCACTGCCCCAAATATCTGGAGGGCAGGGAGAGACTGAAGAAGAGGCAGGTCACTACAGATTGGTAGGTGGCATATATAGATGCAGTGTATATGTATAATATATATATATATATATAATCATTCAGCCATTAAGAAAGAAGAAAATCTTGCCATTTGCAACAACATGGATAAAACTTGAATGTATTATGCTAAGTGAAATAAATTTGACAGAGAAAGACAAATAATGTGTGATTTCACTTAAATGTAGAACCTAAAAAAAAAAAAGCAAAGAAATGGAGATGAGATCTGTGGGTACCAGAGGTAGGGGTGGGGTGAGCAGTTCAGTGAAATTGGTCAAAGGTAGAAACCTCCAGTTAAAAGCTACTCCAATTTACATGACAAAGATTATTTTAAACCAATAACCAACAGTCTTCTTAACCAACAGCAATGACAAGTGGCATTTTTTAATTTTAATGATTCTTCACTATAAAACTCAGATTTTGCTACTCTTGAAGACTTCCTCAGGTTAATGATCTCTGGCCAGAGGCATTTCTCAACCTTCTGAACCCTAATAAAACACCAGTGGTTTTCACTTTAAAGTTAGACACAACAGAAGGCTGTCTCTTATCACAATTTTTCAAGTGTTCTTCAGGAATTATTGGTCAATAGAATAAAGCAATGACAAGTAAAAAAGAAAAAGAAGAAAAAGTCATTTTGGGAAAGAAAAATCATTACACATTTTTAAAAGTGAGAATCATTAATTGATCTAATTAGTGATTAAGTTTATGAGCTTAAAGATAAATATGCAACATTCAAAAACTTTGTACCATCAATAATTATTTAGAGAAATAAATTAAACAAATATTGTAATTTTAGTAGTTTCACAATATATGAAATATCTCAGGATAAACCAAGCAAGGTGTGTCTGAGGAAACCACAATAACACTGAAATACTGAAATAAAGACTGAAACTAATATGTATGTTTTTATGATGCACTTGTTTAGAGAAGCCAAGGAATAAAGCCCAAACAATTAAATAAGTTTGGTTCTGAAATGCGGTAGACAATCACGTCAGTAGGACAGAGTAGGCAAACCAGAGGTAGACCTGAGTGTACATGCCATCAGTTAGTGTGTCCTAAGAGACACACTCCCCAAAGTAAGACAGAGTAGGGGATTTATTCAATTAATGGTGCTCAGTAATGTGTGCTTTGTGTTCATAAAGCTAATCTCAGAAGGATCCAAAAATAAAACATAATTTTAAAAATTTCAAAAACAAAATAAATTATATTCTTAGTATTTGGTTTGGGATACTGAAAGAATTTGACAGTTCAAGAACAAGAGAGGTTGGTAGAGTTGATTTCCTCAATTTTAAATAAAATGATAACCACAAACAAATCTGAAACATCTTAAATAAACATGGCAAAGGATTATAATTTTTATCTATAATGAAGTCATGCAATAGGAAAATTAGACTCTAGTATATAGATATAAACTTCAATCCAGTTATGTTAAGCAGATTATATAAAAGAAAAATGTGTATAGCTAATAAATTATTAGAAAAGTGTTTAATCTTCAGGTCAATGCAATTCACAATTTTTTCAAAATGAGGTGTTTTTTCCATTATAATCATGTAATATTCATAATGAAAGTAAAAATATCAAACAAAAGTAAGAGTACATTGAAACTGTTCAATTAGTATATGATAAAGAAGATAGTTTAGATATTTTGAAGTAAGAATATTTAGAAAATTGATAAATTGTTAAAAGGTTTCATATGTTTCATACACCCCTATGTTTATTGCAGCACTATTTACAATAGCCAAGATATGGAAGCAACCTAAGTGTCCATCGGTAGATTAATGGATAAAGAAGTTGTGGTACATGTACACAACGGAATACTATTCAGCCATAAGAAAGAAACACATCCTATCATTTGCAACAATGTGGATGGAGCTAGAGAGTATTCTGCTCAATGAAATAAGCCAGGCAGAGAAAGACAAGTACAAGCTTTTACTCGTTTGTGGAGTATAACAACAAAGCAAAACTGGAGGAACAAAGTAGCAGCAGACTCACAGACTCCAAGAAGGGACTAGAGGTTACCAAAGGGGAGGGTAGGTGAGGGCGGGTGGGGAGGGAGAAGGGCATTGAGGGGTATTATGACAGGCACACATGGTGTGTGGGGAATAATAGGTAAGACAGTGTAACACAGAGAGGACAAGTAGTGACTCCGGCATCTTACTACACTGATGGACAGTGACTGCAAAGGGCTACAGGGGAGGGGGGACTTTATAATATGAGTAAATGTAGTAACCAAGTTGTTTTTCATGTGAAACCTTCATAATAGTATATATCAATAATACCTTAATAAAAAAATTGTAAAAAAATATATCTAAACTGAAAGAATACTCATACATAGTTGAGCAGGTATGTTTTAAAGAGCGTAACCATCCATTTGATGTCTATGAGAGTGCCCTGTTTTGTACAGGTAATGCTCATCCTTGATTAAAACGTCCAGGGAAGGCTTGTCATACTCCGGACTGATCCCACCGTCCCGTCGTAGCCCTAGCTGATACTCCCTTTCAGAAGGTACATTTTCTTGGGAAGACCGCTTCTTCCTCAACACCATGATGTGAATTTGATGTGGTGAGGCGGGCAGAGGTGTTCAAGGCACCCTGGGAGCGCTGTAGCTGTAGGGTGGGCTGCATGGCAGCCAATGGCGGAGACAGAGCTGCCGGATGATGGATGCAAATCAGACGGAAGCCGCAGGGCAACGTTTGGCCGCCTCATGCAGGAGCTGTGGGCTGTGCAGCATGGGCTTTCAAGGGGCATAAGGCAGCTTTGTGATTCTAACATGTCGTGTAGGGACTCTACGACACGGGCAAATAACTTCCCTCAAACTCGGCTCTCTCACCTGTAAAAAGTTGAATTTTTACCTTATCTTGTGTATGAGACGATGCATGTATGTACGTTTCCTTAGCCTAGTGAATTGTATTCACATAGCAGATATTTTCACTTTTTCTTTGGGTATTTAGTGTTGAAGAAACCGTGATTTTTTTTTTAATGGCTCTTTTACTTTTCTTATAAGCAAAACAGATTACTGAGACTGAATTTTCTGGGTTGTCACTATATACTCAAAATACACTATTTCACTGTCATTTCTCTTTTTTTGGCTTCCATCTTCATCTCTTCCTTTGCTCCCTTATAACACTGAGATTCCATTCCACCACTTTATAAGCTAAATTCAAGTAAAGTAATACAAATGAATCCTCAGAGCAAAAAGAAGATACAAATTCATTGGAAGTTAATTAGTGATAATCTAGACTAAAATTTAGAAGTAAATATTCACATTTTTAAGAAGTTGGGTGTTAGATCTTTTAATCTATTAATCATTTTACTACTGTCAGGATCCAGGAAATAAAGAAATAACCTTTTTTCACAGGATCTTAGAATCTTGCAGAAAGAAGAATGCACACAAAGATGGCACAAGAAGAAAGTATGTCTAAGAATTTCACATACGTTATTTTGGTCATTCAGAGGAGAAAGATACCACAACACGTTTGGGGGTGGGGCATAGAGAGGCAGAGGAGTAAGAGAAAGCTTCTTGTAAAAAGTGGGTGCTAGGATTGTAGCATATGCATGTGAAATAAAAGAGAAGGGCATTGCTTGGGAGGGATTGTGGGGAGGGACGACCTAAGCAAAAGCTCAGGGGTGTGACAAATAGAGAGACAATGGTGGACTGCTTTGACTAAGATGAGGAGTCCATGAAGGAGCAGAGGGGTATAACACTGATGCTGCCAGGGGCATGGAGAGCTAAGCTTGTGGCCCATCTACTTACTGCCGTGGGGACTCAGGTACAACATCCAACCCATTGGCAAAATGGAGCTGCAGGTGTATGAGCATCAGATGCGTTCCCTGAAGTTGCTAGCATGCCTTCAACTTACAGGTCATAGTATTGCTCCCTTTTTTTCAGTAGACAATGTAGAGCCACTGACATGACTGGGTAGAAGAACTGTGCCTTGGGACAAAATACCCAAGCAGCCACATTCTATGTGTCACTGTGGAACAGAGAGAGAAAAAAGAAAAAAAGTGTGTGTTTTGTATTGCTTTTTAAATACAGTGTGAGTCTCTCCAGCCTTTGAACCTTCCTAAAACTATACTGAGCCAGGATTTCACTCAATTATTTCTCTGGAAACTTCTCAGCATGTTACATAAGACTAACAAGTAAGGTTCCCAAGAAGAATCTTTAAGAAGAATGTGTGACCTGGTATAGACTGGGGCACTTACTTAGTATTTTAACACATAAAGGAAAAATTTGGGGACAAAAGTGTAAAGGTTGTAGCTAAAACTGAAAATGTGCATTTAGACAGACTGAAAACAGCACTTAGCAGAAGGCCAGGAAGCAGCGGTGGCAGACAGACCAGCTTTGCTCCCGGTGAGCAGCAGTGGGGTTGTGCTTTTGGAACAAGGGTTCAAAACAGACTGTGAGGCTAAGAGGCAGGCCTGTATTGCTGAGGGAAATCTGACGGCAGTGTCCGTCCCACGTTCTGATGTCGTGGTTATGCCTGTGAAGTTAGGGAAGACTTGGCTGCAACCTTGCAGCAAAAAAGACAAAATCTCCACATGGAGCATCATTTTATTAATTCTCAGGTAGCAAACTGTACAGACCTGGTTCCCTGGCTTCTTTCTCTGGCCCTGGCTGGGCATGTTCCTTCGTTTACTATCTCTTTTTCAATGCCTGGGCAGACCTCCTACCCAACATACCCAAGTGACCTCCCTGAAGAAATGTCGTGGCTTTACTAAGGAGAGAGAGCAACGATACCTGCCATGAGCTGAGTGAGTGTTCATCTCTGGTTCCCTGCTGTCGTTCACTGAGCTTTATTTTTCATTTAGTCCTATGGTGGGAAAAGGATTTGCTGCTTTAAGAAAACTACACACACCAGGTTTGGGTCATAGCCTCTATTGTTTAAAGATATGTAGGTAACTAGTTTCAATATGAAAAAAGCATGGTGATACATTAGAGCAATCTTCTTATCTAATGAAAATAGGTCAATAGATAATGTTAATCAATTGATAGATTTGGGTACGGATATACATAAAGATCTTACTGGCCTTAAATCCTTTTTAAAGTTGTTGACTTGTTTCTTCATGTTTCCTAAAATGTTGAAATATATGATGAATTTTTTTTCCTTAACCAACCTAGGTTCGGGGTTTAAAGTTAACATAGGTTTTTAAACAGATAAATGAAAATGGCAGCCAAACTTTCAGAACTGAACATTGAAAATGTTACTCTACTTTTTATTTCCCCTCCTTAATCTTCTTCAGATACATTTCATAGAATGAAGAGTCTGAGGGGCAAGAGAGCCTGCGTGGAGGCCCACACACCTTTGTTCAAGCGCTAGGCGCACGGGCATGACTTTGAGCACTATTTATCTCTCTAAGAATCAATTCTTTTATCTATAAAATCAAGATGTTATTATTTGCCATAAATGGATTTCTGAGGATTGAGATAGTTTAAAGCATAGGAGATAACCCCCCAATTGCTATTTCCCTTCTTTACTTGTAATAAGAAATTAAACTTATTAGATACTTTATAAGTTCATAGAATTGAAAGAAAAAGCAATTCCTCTGTTCAGATGTATTACATCTGCTCAGAAAGACATTATTGGCCTCTTTCTGGAACAGACACGTAACGGGCCAACCTGAAAACACAGCTACGCTTCTCAAGTAACTAGAGACTAGAAGACAATTTCTCGACAAAGGGAGGGAAGACGAGGGGGGGACTCAGAAGTAATAGCACGACGTGTGATTGGTCGGTTTACAGGTGAGTCCTCAGTCTTGTCATGTCAACACATAAGCAAAATTATTATTCATCTCAAAAGCTTCCCTCATTGCCTTCTCTTTGATTTGAATTCCCAGTGTTAATATTGTTCAGAGTACAATAATTCCAAACATATCACAGGGAAATCTTTAATATTGGCTCTGATCATTGTTTAGATTCTGCATCGCTGTTCGCTCTGTTTACATACGCACCACCTCCCTGCCAGGTAGGTTTTAAATTCTTTGAGGATGAACACTCATATTTATTGACTAGTAAGTCAATAAATAAATAAAGAAGGGTAAGCTTCTTTCAAGATCACAAATTGGGTTCAATTTCAGCTCCCCTACTTATTGTCCACATGCTCTAATAAAGTTTCCAAAGCTCTTCACGATAGTATTTCTTTATTTGGAAAAGTGAGAACAATAACAATAGCTACTTTATAGGACTGACAAAGTTCTGAATTCCTGGTACAAATCAATCACTCAAAAAGTTGTTGTCATTATAATGTTTAACTATGTAAGAACATTAAGGCATAGGGGATGAGGCTTATGCCCACTGACCCAGCTTGCAATGGCTCCATAGGGACTTGAAACTATGTTCTGGTATAAAATATAATTCCAGTTTTTCTGTTAAATCATACATGTTCTTTTAATGGGTTTTGCTAATGTTTATTGATCATTTAATACATGCCAAACATTCCTCTAAGTGCTATATCTATATTTTCTCTTTTAAAATCCCTATGCAAACCGTATGAGATAGGTCCAGTTAGTCTCAGATTTTTACAAAAAAAGAGAAAAATACCACATAAGGGCAAGGGTGACATGTTCACCAAGGCCAAGAGCAACATGAGCAAACTGTGTCCCGGTACCCACAGTCCCAGATGCCACAGCCGAGGAGGAGGGCAGATCTGTGGAGGAGGAGAGGAGGGGTGGCCTGCTGCTGTCTGGTACCCGGTAAAGCATTGCACTGTATGAACTCTATTCATTCACACCCATTTTCTGATAGCCGTGCCTCACTGTGTGCACTTGCTCTTCTTCCTGTCTTGGCATCACATGCTGCCCAGACAGCATCATTTTCATAGTGAAAAAAGATGCACAGAGGTCATTAACCTGTCCAAAGTCACAAGGGTGTTAAATGGGAGAGGGAGAACCTTCTAGCTCTGTTTCATTTATACATCATTGATTGACATATAGCACTGAGCACGTACTACATACCAGACTCTGATCTGGGCGCAGCAGATACAGCTGTCAACAAAATGTATAAAATCCTATCATGGAGCTTATATTCGATGGGAGGAGACAGATAAACAAGTACATACGTAATATGTCCCATATGCGTGTGAAGTATTTTGGAGAAAAATTGTGTAATATAAAGGTGATGGGGAGAGCTGAGTAGGTGAGATCAACTGGAGGTTCAGAGCTGAGATTTATATACAGTCACCAAGGATAGCCTCATAAATATTCCATAAAAAGTCTGAAACTGAGCTCTCATGAAATTAAGAGCAAAGCATGCCAAATATAGGAAACAGCAAAGTCAAACCCTGAGCAAAGACTGTGTTTGGTATGTTTGAAAAACTACAAGCAGGTCCATCTGACTGAGGCAGAGTGGAGAAGGATGAAAATGGGAGGAGGTGGAGTCAGGGAGCAGATTATAAGGGTTTTCTAGGTGATGGTAAAGTGTATTATTTCATCTGAGTGAAATGGCAAACTGGTGGAGTCCTTTGAATAAAGCAATGATATGATAGCTCAGGCTGCAGTATTAATAATAAAAGATCAAAGTAAAGACAGAATAGTTAAGAGGTTATTGCAGTTTGTTCAAATAAAAGATGCTGGTTAATTGTATTGGATGCAGAACTAGAGTATACTTTGAATTTCACAGGACCTGCCAATGGATTGATTTAAGATTGTGAAATAAGAGTAAAGTCAAGGTCTGCTCAACAGAAGGAATAGAATCACCATTTAGTGAGATAAAGAGCACTGTAACAGGAAAAGATCTAAAGGGAAACGTTGAGGATTTATTTGGAATTATTTTACATGCAAAATAGCAACATGTGGAGTTTAGTAAAGAGAAAAATGAGATCTGGGGAAAAAGAGGGGTTTGTACCAGCCAAATCACTTCATTATGCAGCAGTTAACAAGTGTCTCCCAAATCTCAGTGGCCCACAGTAAACACATTTTATTTCTCACTCATACTGCAAGGCCATCTTGGGCTGCTGCAACCCTCCCAGCTGCCTTGATTCTGAGACCGGGGCTGACAGAAAAGATGTGTTAACACTGCCGGTCTGACAGCAAAACTGAAAGACAACATGATGAATCTCACAGTGGCTCATGAAGCTTCTCCCAGAGGCGACCAATGAATGTCCATTTTCATTGCATTGGCCAGGCAAGTCACATGGTTAAGTCTGACATTTTTAGAGAGGAGCTTTTTAATTCTCACCTTGAGAAAAGGTAGGATAATAATTCAGCTTACCACAGGGGTAAAGGATATAAATGTGAGCATAATTAGCATAAAAAATCTAATTAAAGCTATGAGTCTGAATGAGATCGGCAAGAAGGTGATATTAAGAGAGCATAGAAGTCTGATGGCTGGGGCACTCCAGATTTTAGAGATCTGCATAGATCAGGAAAAGTCTGCAGTGGAATTGTCAATGATGTAGGAGGAGAACAGAGATTGGTGTCCTGGATGCCAAGTAAAATAAATGCCTCAAGAATGAAAGCTTGATCAACACTGTGTTGATCAAATATACTGAAGACCGGAATTGGCTACTGTATTTAGCAATGTGCAGGTTATTTGTTACTTTGACAATAGCACTTTTGATAGAAGGATGGGCATGAAAGTCTGATTCAAGTGGGTTCAAGAGTGAAATCGGATGAGAGGAAATGAAGTACAAACAACTCTCTCAAGTTTTGATATATGTAATATAGAACAATGTTATTGGTAAAAATCTTACCCCTCTCCAGTGGGGGAAAAAGGGGTGCAATCAAATCAGCAGCCAAAACTGATAGGAGCTTCAAGTTTCTAAGAAAATAACAGATATCATAGAAACATCAGCAGCCATTCATTTTATGAACTCTTGGAAAACAGAGAAAACAACTAGAACAACACTTGGGAAATAACACTTTTCCTTGAAAATGAGTGTTATCTACGGGCTCATTTCAATTCATTCATATTGACACCAGACATTCTTATAATAAATCATTCCTTTACTTCCTTGAAACCTTATCTGCTTCCTCCTCTGGTCTTTCTGAGAGATTTCATTGTTTTTCTTCTAAAATAGTATGGATTGTCATTGTTTGTTTGCCAGCCTGATTGTAGATGGATACTAGACTATAGGGAGATTGAAGTGTGACTTTGTTTGTCATTATGATACACCAACAATTATATGTGTAACATATGACAAACCCCAAACTCTGGAAACTGAAAGGTCTTTAAAATAAAAAGGGTTATTGAGCTGTTAACGTATGTAAGCCAGAAAAAAGACTGAGTCCCCAGCAGCAAGGCCATTTAACAGAAACAGCTTGTCTGCCAGACTTAAGAAAGAGAGAACATTTATAAGAGGTCTCAAAGAAAGTTCTTTCCATTTACATTGGCTCCAGATAAGGAAGGAGGGCTAACTCAAAGTAGGGAAAGTCCAGGGATAAGTGACTAATCCATAGAGAAGTCTTATGGATTGGTTGTTGGTGATGGTCAGACACTGTTCATGTGTGAGAGGAGTCACTGGTTTTAGGGACCTTCTCGATAATTATTGAAATGGCTTTGTGGGTAAAATTGCAATATTTCCAGAATCTCTCACTTGGCTTTAGTGCATCTGCATATAAATAAGTGTTTCCTAGAGTGGAGTGAATTAGTCCATCTACATATCAATAGGTAATTACAAGGGATTGCAGTGGGTTTATCTGGACAGCAGGGGTTGAGTGGCACTCTCTTCTGCTGCAGCCTGGTCAAGAGAGACTGGCACAACTGCTTGTAAGAAATAAAGGGGTTTCTTAACTTTATTTCTCCTTTTGACTGATTTTGGTTTTAGAGGTATTTTGCCCCAGGATTTCCCCCCTAGAGCTACAGCCTTCACCCAGGAATGTGGAGTAAAAAAGAAAAACACAACACGGTCTCACTTCTACTAGGACAAGTTAACAAACCAGGGCTTAATAACTAACCTAATTACAATTTTAACTTCCCCCAGAAATGTAATCAGTCCGGGGGGAATTTTTCTTGTAAGCATCATGGGTAAAATATTCTGTAACATGAACCTTCTACATCCTCCCTAAAATGAGATGAGATAATCTGCATAATAACCCCCCCTCGCCCCGTCTTCCTCCTAAGCAATGGTGACTTTGTCTTGAAACAATCCCTTCCTTGTTTTCACTAACAAATTTTTGTTCCACTCTCCTGTCTATGAAAACCTCCCATTTTGCTCAAATCCTTGGAGCAAACCTCTACTTTCTAGAAGGGATGCTGCCCAATTGACAAAGTGCTTAACAACGCCAATTAAATATTCAAATTTACTTGGTTGAATTTTTTTTATAACACTAGTTAGATTCTGCCCTCAGCTATTGATTGTCTTCCTTCTCTTTCCTCCATCCTCCAGTCCTTATGTCACTTAATTTTAGGGCATCTCAGAATTTTTCCTCATCATAAATGTTTACCAGAAATCAGAAACAAAGCAACTATATATGTTTATTATTCAGAAATGATTCTGCAGATTAAAGCACTAAACTGCTCAACTAACCAGAGTTTGCTATGATAGAAATAATTAGGTAATTATAATCACTTAGTTGAATTAGTGATATAGCAATTTGATCAGTTTTCAGCAATGAGAGATTCTGAAGACTGAAAGAATGAATTAATTGGATTTTTATCAATTCAACCACCCTATAAATCACTACCAGGATAGACCAAACACAAATTTTTCTTATTGTCACTACACGGCTGAGTTTTCCACATAATCTATTTAATAGTAGTGTAACTTTGGGGGGCGAAATGTGTTCTCAGCCCAGGGCAAATAAACCTTTGAAGGTGAAATCAGTCAAAGGGAAAAATAAAGTGGGAGAAAGCCATTTATTGCTTCAAGTAGTTGTCTACTGCTGTTCACCCGTGTTTCTCACAACCTGGCTGTGAGGGAGCCACAAAACCTCTCCAGTCCAGGCACCAGCTCACTCGCTCTCCACTGCCCTTGTATTCACCTGCTGATGGAGATGGACTGCTACCCTCCACCTCTTGGGAACACCTACTGATGTGGAGATACACTAAGATCAGGCAAGATATTCTGGAAATATTGCAGTTTTACCCACAAGCACTATGATACCTAAAAAATTCAAATATGTATGACCATTTATTATGGGGTTAGTAAACTTTCCTTTCTAGCAATGGAATATAAGCTTTTTGTTTTAGTGTATATAGTGCTTAACTCTTAAAAAGTCAACATTTTATCTCTTGAAATTAAAGTGTTTGGTCCAAGGCCTAAGAACTGTGGCATGCTGTATCCTTAAAGTACCATGTAATTCACACTTGAATGTGAATTTACTCTTTCACCTTTTCCTATTAGTTATCTGAAAGAGAATGGATCACCATTGAACAAGTTTTGCTTTACTTTTTAATGCTTAGGCTGAATTCTCTGAAAACTTGTATGCATTTAAATGGAGGTTAGATTCAAGCCCCTATAACACCAAGGTGGATTTGAAGTAGGTACAATTTAAATGTTTCCTACCAGAAACAGAAAGCAAGAGTTCAACTCCATAACCTTCAGATAAACTGATCTGACAAGGTAAATCCTGGTCTTTGCCAATGTTGGATTTCAATTTATTAAACAGTATCAGTTAGATTCTTACAAAAAAAATGTATAAGGCAATAAGAAAAAGTGAGTCACTCAGTATGATCCATGAAAGTCTATGAAATGTGTAATCTATCTGAAGTAAACAGCAATGAAAAAGTAAAATGTATTAACTGTTCAGGGTTAGAGCATATGTGCCTGTATGGTAGGATAATGACAATAATTATTAAAAACCTTTCAGCAGATATTTATTTTTCTGAAGCTCTCTTTGTATCTGCTTTCTCTTGATTGTTATAGAACTTATTTGATATTACATAGTCTTAATTTTTCAAGGAACTGAAAATCCAAGTGAAAGAAAATGTTCTTTTTTTAAAGTGGATGTAGCTTTACACTGAAGTAAACAAAGGTTTGCCTTGAGATCCTCTATGCTTGACCAAGCGAAAAGGCTCAAATAACGGAGATTAGAATTTTAAAAAAATTCAAACCCATGGCCAAACACATGTTCAATAAATCGAAAATATATCTATAGCCCAGAAATATAGGTCAAGGACAAATTTCAATTAATGAAGTATATTTTCCATGGACATTTATTTTTACATATAGTCAGTGTATACCCACACCCACACACATATATTATAAACATCCAGAACCATGGAATAAATTGTATACCCATTTGAAAACTGGGCCTATGGGGGGTCAGCAAGACCAGCTAGAAGGTTAGTCTGGCAGACATTTTAGTGATGGACAAGATCAATCTCTTCAAAAACTTGGTTGCCAACTCCAAAAAACAGTGCCTACTCCTTATTCGTGGAGATACATTCTAGATGGGACTGGTGAGAGAAAGTTACATTCTAGATGAGACTGGTGAGTGAAAGTTAAAATTATCAAGGTAAAGACACCTTAAATTGGGGGTGAATCATGAGGAGAAATTTGATCACATTTCCAGTTGACTGTGTCAGAAATTGGACTATTCTCTTTATAGGAACTGAGCTCTGTGCATAAGCAAAGGGATGCAAGAATCACCCGATGCCAGTTTTATAGGCCTAACCTGAGTGTAGCTCCAGGGGAAGTATGTTCCTGGCCTGGGGTGAATAAACCAGTGTGACCAGAAATCAGTCTGGGGACAAAACTATTGAGAGAAACCCGTTTATTGCTCATAAGAGGCCTGGCTCCCTTCGTCCCCTCTAGCCGCCGCCATTGCCCTCCCTTCTCTCGCTACCTGGTGCATGCTCACCTCCCTGTCGGCCCCTCCCGGAGACACTCAATGGGCGGATCCCTGGCAACTGACACACACCAGACCAGTCAAGCAGCGGAGGGGAGGAGAGAACAGCCCCTCTCCCTAGAGGCTGTGGGAAGAAACACCTATTGATATTGAAATGGTTAAGGTCAGGCAAGAAGTTCTGGAAATATTGCGGTTTTACCCCACACTGAGGTTACTGGCAGCATCTCTGCAAGACCATTTTTGGCAAGATATAAGGGAGTAGTTCAGACCATAAACTACAGAATTTTTTTTTCAAAATCTTTTTATTTTTTGTTAAATAACTTAGTTTCAGGAAGGATTTAACCTCACTTAATAATAAAAACAAAGTTGTGATGATTAATTGAGAAAAATGAATGGAAAGCATTTCACAGAGTGCCTGGCTTAATTTAAATCCACAATCCCAACATTACAGGATGAGAAGAATGCAAGTGGCTTTCCAGCAAGGCAATGAGGAATGCTCAGGAATTCCTTCAGCAACCAACTTGGAGTTGCACAGACTGGTGACCTTGAGATATGCATTAGCCTTTTTGTTCTTGCAAACCGTCAGCCCTACAGGTTACAGTGCACCACACAGACAGTAGAGCCTTCAGTGGAAAAGTCATCACTACAAGTGAAGGAGGAAACGAAATCGGAAATACTCTACAATTAAAGGTAAGAGGATCCCTTCAATTAAAGCCTCACTTGTACACATGCAGACATGGATACTAATCATTCTGTGTCCAGGACTTTACCATATGTGACCAAAAATAATGACATGGTACCTGTATTCTAAATACTCCAGAGCATAATGATATATATATATACACATACATACATATATATATGTCAATGTGTGTGTGTGTATATATATATAAAAGAATCAAGAATCAATCATTTCTAACAGCATATTTTAAATGTACCTTATGAAATAAAGAATAAAATGTTATTTCAGCCTTATAACTATACCATATCAGATTTTAAAAAGAGCAAGTCTGAGAGAAATTTAAAATATAAATTGCTGTTTTTAAAATACTTATGAGAAGATAGAGGTATATAAAAGAAATTCTCCTAAGCCTGGAAATTCCTAATATTTATTTGCAAACATGTAATGATATATTACTAAATTTGAGGTAATGGATACTGTTAGGAAAGAGTATAAAACCTAAATGTGATTTATTCCCACTAGGATGTTTAAACATTTTAACAGTAAGGTATTAACAAAGGGCCACGTGGTGGAAGATGCTCAGGCTGAGTGGGGGTGGGGGTGGGAGAATTGATAAGGGCCTGGCGATAACTGTTTTTGAGTTTTTTAAACCTACCAATAAGACAAATGTAAAGGAAAGATATAACGGGCTTAGGCGACGTCCGGGAAAGAATGTGAATCCTGTGGTACTCAGCCAATGAGGAACCAGGGGAGGTACTCGTACACTAGGAGATAAATTATTGGCGCCAAACTCCCCAGGTGTGCCTGCCCACCAGATATCCGATCTTGCAAGACCGTCATTAAAGCCTCGCTCTGCTGTTCTCTTTGTCTCCGTGTCCACTTACTGAATTTGGACCAGTGAGTGTGTTTCTCACAAATACTTACTGCTAGTGTCCCTGTAATTATGATGTTCTTCAAGAAGGCATTAAAACTCAGTCTAACATTTTCTAGTTCATAACATTTTCTAAGAGTTCAAAATGCACTGATTAATACAAATGCAGAAATCCTGGTTGGTATCTGTTCTGTACTATTTTTTTTTTTTTTAAGCAAATCCGAAAGTAAGGAGAAATAGCAAGCAAATACAGTTTTCTTATAGAAACACCTTGGCTATTACATGGCCCTTTATACTAAAAGCTTTGGAATGGTAGTATTTTAGCATTTTGTGTTTCTAACATTAAATGCTTCTTCTATACTGTAACACTCTTAGCAAGGCTTTTGGGGATTTATATTTAAAGAAGAATTTGTTTTGAAAAGAGATTTGAAAGCTACATACTATGAAGACCAATATTACCTTCTGCTAACTTGTTAAAAGATTACACTCCAGAAAAATTCATTTTTGATGGTAAATAATAATTATAATACAGTAAGGAAATGAAAGCTGATTTTTCTGAAAAAAACTCAATATTTTCTATTGTCCATGTTTCTTTTTTAACAAAAAAATACAATGAATACCACACTCACTGATGATCTGGGAAGTCCTGTAGTTAAAGATTTTCATAGTGTTGAGTTAAACAGCAGTGACAGATTTGGACCATGTATAAAACACAGCTCAGGGCTAAAAATGTACTCATGGGGATTCTATATGAAGGATGCTAGAAATAATAAGAGGGTCCACAAGGTCAGTTACACCATCTAATTAAATTTTGAATTACAATAAAATATTTTTTGTTCTTGTTTTCAAATCAAATACATAAAGAATATTTAAGACCTATTTTGCTACTTAAGAAACTGCATTTTATTTGCAAACTTGAAATCATCAACATAAATTTGTTTACCTAGTATAGCTGAGTGTAAATTTCTAAACTCTTCACTCTAACTTTGTATATAACTCAGAATAAAATTAAGCACTAAATTGCCTCAAGTCTTTTATTGAAAAAGCAGGCAGGGATGTGGTATCAATGTGAAAAAGGAAACAAATTATCCTAAGGCATGTGCCAAACCACAAACTCTGGCAAAGTGAAATGACAGAGCTTTCCTTTTTAAAAAAGATATAACTGAAAGTTGTTGCTAAATCATTTTTGCAAGTTAATTTTGAATATACTTCAGAATCCGCCATTTTAAAAGCACTTCTTTACTACTCCTTGGAAATACTTCTTGTAACCTATCCCACAAAAGCATAATATTGCTTTTATTTCAGGGAATTGCTGTGATGGGGATGGACAACTGTTTAGGTCATGACTTTGTATTAATTTCCATGGCCTCCAAGCTCACAGTGACACTTGGGTTCTGAAGGCCAGCAGTGTAAGAACTTCAATTCTCTCTACTTAACTCAGTACCCACATAACTAGATTTTTGAAGACCTTTACCTGAAATTCTCACAATAATTTAAAATGGGCAGAAATGAATTTGCTATCTTTCTCCCACCAATAAAACTTACATGATTAAAGGTCACCAGTACACATCAGATAACCTGAGATAAATTTTTGCCTGTCTTTCCTGGGAAAGGAAATCTGCTGCAGCTAATCCATCTACTTAAAGCCTCTCTTTAATCACAGCACTCCTAGTCGTACAAGGCTGGGCACAGTACCCAGACCTGGCCAAACCGCTGCACTCCCTGCCTACAAGCGTGCATGTGTGGGGAGGTGGGTGCAGGGGGGCACTGGAAATCAGAAACATCCTTGGAATTTTCCTGGAAGGTTTAGGAAACAGGACTCTTCTCTTCTGAAAATGGCCATGGCAGCCTGGAGTGGCTAACCACCAAAGAAGTGGAGCCATGAAACAGAAAAAGAGGGTGGGGCATGCTGAAGGCATTTCAGCCTCCCGATCTCAGTTTATATGAGCCCTTTTATATACTAAACTGTTATAGTTTTTATAAAGCTTTTATAAATTCAGCTGTACAATTAGGCTATTATAAGTTGTTTTGTTGCAGTGAAGGAGGTCTAACCCATACGCACATGACCATATCATGATGCTTTCTTTGCCTGCTCTCTTTGACTCCCTAGCAAGTGACTGGGTGTCACTCATCATTGTATTCACAGTGATTTGTCAACTCTTTGTCCTATTGAAGTACTCAAAATCTAATGAAATAGTGAATAAACAATTTTTTTTTAAAGAATTGAATTCAGAGAGAAAGAAATGAAATGAAACGTTAACATTTTTTCACAGTTCATTCTAGAGGATAATTTTATTCCTGATTCTCATACTCTATTTTACTGCTGTATAAAAACAAAGTCTCCCCTCTGAATAATAAAAGGTTATGAGTTTGACCTGGGAAAAACTAGTGCATGGCAATATGACATTATATCCCCATAAAATAGGGTACTGATCAAATATCTTATTCAAAATCCCTCTCAATAAAAAACATAAAAAACGGGTGTGAGGATCTTGGGAAATAGACTACGTAGTCTTGTCAGAACCACAAATAAATTATCAAAGACACGGCTGTTGGTATTTCTGTGTTGTTACAATAGATAAGAGGGGAAAAGCTTAAAAATGAATTTTCAGGGGTTCTGGAGATTGGGGTTACAAACCATCTTCATGGTTTCACAAAAACCCATTTCCCAGTGTTACATATCTCTAGTTACCTTATCTACACTGAAAAATTCAAAAGCATTGGACTGTTTCAAGGTCTTGAATTGGCCTCTCACAATCTCCATGTTCTATTTTCTCTGTTTCTCCTATTCTGAAACTGTCCTGTTCTTCCAACTCCTCTGAGTATTATCTTTATTTCTAAATCCTAAGCTACTCTTACTAGAAGGACAGATTCTAAGCCTGCATTTGTCTAGAAAACCCAAAATGTAATGTGCAAATCATTTTTGTACAGCAGATAATGTGGAGTGTTGGTTCTTATGTTAAGAAATCCTATGTCAGCCCTAGAAATACAAATATTTGTTTGGAATTTATTTTAAAAGCCTTAAAGGCATACTTTGGCACATTTAGGTTTTATCATACAACTTATTGTCCAAACCTGGAAATCTTGGATAGCAAAAGGAGGTGCTATAGTAATTACTCTGGGGCAATGGGTATGTACTGGACTTGATCTCAGTGAAGTAAAAAACATGATTATCCTTTTTTAATTCACCTGAACTTGATATTTGTACATGGAATGAGAAAGGGATCAAAATACTTTCTTCCACATGGATAGCCAATTTTCCCAACATGATTTTTTTAATATTCTTTTTCCAGTGATCTCAATTATACAATCATCATATATCAAGTTTTATATAGGCATGAGCTTTTTCTTATGCTTCATTCTTATCTGTTTTCTTTTTTTAATTAAGGTATCATTGATATAAAATTTTATGAAGTTTTCACATGAGGGATATTGTGTTTACAACATTTACCCATGTTATCAAGTCCTCCCCACACCCCATTGCAGTCACTGTCAGTTAGAATAGTAACATGTTATACAGTCACTCCTTGTCTTCTCTGTGCTGTACTGCCTTCCCCACAAATGCCCTCCATTATGTGCGTTAATCATAATGCCCCTTAATCCCATTCTCCCTCCCTTCCCACCAACCCTCCCTACCACTTTCCCTTTGGTAACCTCTAGTCCCTTCTTGGAGTGAGTCCACTGCTGATTTGTTTCTTCAGTTTTGCTTCTTGTTATACTCTACAGATGAGTGAAATCATTTGGTACTTGTCTTTCTCTGCCTGACTTATTTCACTGAGCATAATACCCTCTAGCTCCATCCATGTTGTTGCAAATGGTAGGATTTGTTTTCTTCTTATGGCTGAATAATATTCCATTGTGTATATGTACCACATCTTCTTTATCCATACATCTACTGATGGGCACTTAGGTTGCTTCCTTATCTTGGCTATTGGAAATAGTGCTGCAATAAACATAGGGGAGCATGTGTCTTTTTTAATCTGTGATCTTATTTTCTTCAGGTAAATTCCTAGGAGTGGAATCCTGGGTCAAATGGTATTTCTATTTTTAGCTTTTTGAGGACCCTCCATATTAATTTCCACAATGGTTGAACCAATTTACATTCCCACTAGCATGTAGGAGGGTTCCCCTTTCTCCACATCCTCTCCAGTGTATTTTTTTAATTGTCTCTTGGTTGTTGGCCATCCTAACTGGTGTAAGGTGATATCTCATTGTGGTTTTAATTTGCATTTCCTTGATAATTAGCAATGTGGAGCATCTTTTCATATGCCTGTTGGCCATCTGAATTTCTTCTTTGGAGAAGTATCTGTTCAGATCCTCTGCCAATTTTTTAATAGGATTATTTGCTTTTTGGGTCTTGAGCCTTGTGAATTCTTCATATATTTTGGATGTTAACCCCTATCAGATATGTCATTTATGAATATATTTTTCCATTCTACAGGATGCCTCTTTGTTCTGCTGATGGTCCATGTGGTACAGAAGCTTTTTAGCTTGATGTAGCCCCATTTGTTCATTTTTGCTTTTGTTTCCCTGGCCCAAGGAAATACATTTAGGAAAAAGTTGCTCATTTATTATATTCAAGAAATTTTTGCCTATGTTTTCTTCTACAAGTTTTATGGTTTCATGACTTACATTCAAGACATTCATCCATTTCAAGTTTATGTTTGTGTATATGGAGTTAGATAATAATCCAGTTTCATTCTCTACATTTAACTGTCAAATGTTGCCAACACCAGTTGTTGAAGAGGCTATCATTTTCCCATTGTAATCATATATTAATTGGCCATATGAGTTTATATCTGGGCTCTCTATTCTGTTCCACTGGTCTGTGGGTTTGTTCTCATGCCAGTATCAAATTGTCTTGATTACTGTGGCTTTGTAGTAGAGCTTGAAGTTGGGAAGTGAGATTCCCCCTGCTTTATTCTTCCTTCTCAGGATTGTTTTGGCAATTCGGGGCCTTTCGTGGTTCCATATGAATTTTAGAACTACTTGCTCTAGTTGGTTGAAGAACTCTGTTGGTATTTTGATAGGGATTGCATTAAATTTGTAGATTGCTTTAGGCAGGATGGCCATTTTGACAATATTAATTCTTCCTTTCCATGAGAACAGGATGTAATTCCATTTATTTGTGTCTTTAATTTTTCTCATGAGTATCTTGTAGTTTTTAGGGTATACGTCTTTCACCTCCTTGGTTAGGTTTATTCCTAGGTATTTTATTCTTTCTGATATAGTTTTAAATGGAGTTGTTTTCCTGATTTCTTTTTCTGCTCATTCATCATTAGTATATAGGAATGAAACAGATTTCTGTGTATTAATTTTTTATCCAGCAACTTTGCTGAGTTAGTTATTAGTTCTAATAGTTTTGGAGTGGATTCTTTAGGGTTTTTTATGTAAAATATCATGTCATCTTATGTGGCAGTTTAACTTCTTCCTTACCAATCTGGATGCCTTCTATTTCTTTCTGTTGTCTGACTGCCATGGCTAGGACCTCCAGCACTATGTTGAATAGAAGTGGGGAGGGTGGGCATCCTTTTCTTGTTTCTGATCTTGGAGGGAAAGGTTTCAGCTTCTTGCTGTTAATATGATGTTGTTGTATATGGCCTTTATGTGGAGGTACTTGCCCTCTATACCCATTTTGTTGAGGATTTTTTTATGATGAATGGATGTTGAATTTTGTTAAATGCTTTTTCAGCATCTATTGAGATGATCATGTGGTTTTTGTCCTTTTTGTTGTGGTGGTGTGTAATGTAGATTGATTTTCAAATATTGTACCATCCTTGCATCCCTGGAATAAATCCCAGTTGATCATGATGGATGATTTTTTTATATATTTTTGATTGTTTGCTGAAATTTTGTTGAGTATTTTTGTATCTATGTTCATCAGGCATATTGATCTTTAATTTTCTTTTTTTGTGTGTCATTGCCTGGTTTTGGTATTAGAGTGACACTGGCCTCATACAATGAGTTTGGAATTATTTTCTCCTCTTTTATTTTTGGAAAACTTTAAGGAGAGTGGGTATTAGGTCTCCTGTAAATGTTTGATAAAATTCAGTGGTAAAGACAAATGGTATAGGAGTTTTGTTCTTAGGTAGTTTTTTGATTACCAGTTTGACTTCATTGCTGGTAACTGGTCTGTTCAGATTTTCTGTTTCTTTCTGGGTCAGTCTTGGAAGGTTGTATTTTTCTAGAAAGCCATCCATTTCTTTCAGATTATCCAATTTATTAGCCTATAATTTTTCATAGTATTCTCTAATAATTCTTTTTATTTCTGTGGTGTCCATAGTGATTTTTCCTTTCTCATTTCTGATTCTGTTTATGTGTTATGTGTATACACAGTCTTTTTATCTTAATAAGTCTGGCTAGGGGTTTATCTATTTTGTTTATTTTCTCAAAGAACCAGCTCCTGGTTTCATTGGTTCTTTCTATTGTTTTATTCTTCTCAATTTTATTCATTTGTTCTCTAATCTTTATTATGTCACTCTTTCTACTGACTTTGGGCATCATTTGTTCTTCTAGTTTCATTAATTGTGAGTTTAAACTGTTCATTTTGGATTGTTCGTATTTCTTGAGATAACCTTGTATTGCAGTACACTTTCTTCTTAGAACTGCATTTACTGCATCCCACCTAAGTTGGGTTGTTGAACTGCTGTTTTCATTTTTCTCCATATAATGCTAGATCTTTGTTCTTATTTGGTTGTTAAGCCTCCATGTGTTTGTGGGCTTTTTAATTTTCTTTGCATAATTTAATTCTAGTTTCATACGATTTTGGCTTGATCAGCTGTTTGGTACAATTTCAATCCATCTGAATTTTCTGAGTCTCTTCTTGTAGCCTAATATGTGATCTTTTCTGGAAAATGTTCCATGTGCACTTGAGAAAAATGTGTATCCTGCTGCTTTTGGGTATAAAGTTCTGTAGATGTCTGTTAGGTCCATCTGTTCTAATGTGTTGTTCAGTGCCTCTGTGTCCTTATTTATTTTCTGTCTGGTTGATATGTCCTTTGGAGTGAGTGGTGTGTTCAACTATCCTGAAAGGAATCCATTCCATTTTATTTTCCCCTTTAATTCTGTTAGTATTTGTTTCACATATGTAGGTGCTCCTGTGTTGGGTAGATGATATTGATAATGGTTATATACTCTTGTTGTACTGACCGCTTTGTCATTATGTAATGTCCTTCTTTGTCTCTTGCTAATTTCTCTACTTTGAAATCTATTTTGTCTGATACAAGCATTGCAATGCCTGCTTTTTTCCCTGAGTATTTGCATGAAATATCTTTTGCCATCCCCTCACATTTAGTTAGTGTATGTCTTTGAGTTTGCAGTGAGTCTCCTGTAAGTAGCATATGGATGGGTCCTGTTTTTTGTCCATTTTGTAACTGTGCCTTTCAATTTTTGCATTCAGTCCATTTACATTTAGGGTGATTATTGATATATATGTAATTATTGCCATTGCAGGCTTTAGATTCATGGTTATCAAATGTTCAAGGGAAGCTTCTTTATAGCTAACAGTCTAACTTAACTCACTTATTATGTTATTTCAAATATAATGTAAAGGTTGTTTTTTTCTCCCATCTTTTTCTTCCTCCTCCACCCTTTATATATTAGGTGTCACATTCTGTACTCTTCATGTATTCCTTGACTGACTTTGGGGGTAGTTGATTTAATTTTGCATTTTCTTAGTATTTAATTGGTCTACTTCCTTTACTGTAGTTTTATTTTCTCTGGTGACAGCTATTTAGCCTTCAGAGCACTTCTATCAATAGCAGTCCTTCCAAAATACACTGTAGAGATGGTTTGTGGCAGGTAAATTCCATCAACATTTGCTTATCTGGAAATTGCTTAATTCCTATTTCAAATTTAACTGATAGTCTTGCCAGGTAGAATCTTCTTTGTTGGAGGCCCTTCCACTTCACTGCATTAAATATATCATGCCACTCCTTCTGGCCTGTAAGGTTTCTGTTGAAAAGTCTGATGATAGCCTGATGGGTTTTCCTTTGTATGTGATATTTCTTCTCTTTCTGGCTGCTTTTAATACTCTGTCCTTGTCCTTGAATTTTGCCATTCTAATTATTATATGTCTTGGTTCCCCAGATTGAGAAAGTTTTCAGCAATTAACTCCTAAAAGAGACTTTCTTTCCCTTTTTCTCTGTCTTCTTCTTGTACCCCTATAATGCAAATATTATTCCAATTGGATTGGTCACACAGTTCTTTCATTCTTTCATTCCTAGAGACCCTTTCTTTTCTCTATGCCTCAGCTTCTTTGTTTTCCTGTTCTCTAATTTCTATTTCATTTACCATCTCCTGTACCTCATCTAAGTTGCTTTTAAATCCCTCCATTGTATGTTTCATTTCAGATACTGTATTTTTCAAATTTCTATATCTTTCTTGAAGTCCTCCCTGAGATCTTAAATATTTTTCCATAGCTCCATGAGCAGGTTTATGATTTTTATTTTGAAATATTTATTAAGAGGATTGGGGATTTCAGTTTCACTTGTCCCTCTTTCTTATGTTTGTGGAATTTTGGTTTGCACCTGGTTCTTTTGCCATTTCATAACTGTAATTATCACTATGGACTAATAACTTTGTGTAGGTGCTGCCCTCTGGTGCTCAGAAGCTGTACTCTCTGGAGCTTCCCAGTCCTGGAGTGATGGCAGGGGTTACAGGCCCTTGGTGCCAGCCCCTGCCATGAGGAAAGAGCTGTATCCTGCTTCCCATCTGCAGTGCCTACTTCTAGTGCCAGGTCCAGTCGGCCAAGTGTACAAGGAGAAGCCTTCCCTTTAGTCCCCTATAGCTGCTGTAGGCAGGGCTGCCCTCTGGGCTGTTTTGCTGGCCAGGAGGTTGGAGCACTTAAAGCTCCTGCAAGTTCCCAACCTGTTGGGCTGAGTGTGCAGGGAAGATTTTGTCCACCTGTCCTTTCTCCTGAGCAACAATCTTTGTGTAACCCTTGCCCTTTTAGCACACCTCTCACTGTTGGGAAGAGTTTCAAGATGCCTGCCTTTCTTTTGTTCCAAAGCAGCTGATTGTATGTGCCTATTCTCCTCAAGCTGCTGGAATCTTAGTTTCTCTGAGTATAACACCTGTATTTACTTTCCAACCACTCTGTCTCCAGAGAACCATGTAATGTGGGTTCGTTCTCCTGGAGTAGAGCTCCAGGGATGGGTGATTAGCAGTCCTGGGCTTCTACTTCTTCCCAACTCTATTTCTCTTCCTCCCACCTGTAACCTGGCGTGGGGGGAGGACTTGGGTCCCACTGGATCACGGCTTTGCTGCTCTACCCTTTTCTGTGAGGTCTTCTCTTTTACCCAGATGTAGGCAGTCTGTTGCAGCTTCTTTTGGGTCACTCTTCAGGATTAGTTGTATTTACTGTCTTTTCATGTTATATGTGGTTTTGGAGGAAGGTTTCTGCCTCACTTCTCACATCGCCATCTTTTTCCCAGTGACTATCTGAAGTTGTCTTATTTATATTCTTAATTATTGCACCTTTATAAGGAATTTATACTTGAGAACAGAATTTCTTGACTTTATTATTTTCCTTCAAAATATTCTTGATTAATCTTAACCCTTTTCTCTTCCATATACAGTTCAGATCTAACAGGTCAAATTCCACACACAAACACAAAATTTTAAAAGGATTTGTTTGGAATTGCATGAATGTGTAAAAACTATTAAAGGAAAATCTTAAAGATATAAACTCTTCCTATCCATGACTATCATAAATGTCTCCATCTACTAATGTATTATTGGACAATTTTCAGTAATTTCTGTGCATTTCTCCATAATGATCATGCATAACTTTTACCACATTTTAGAACTAGGTAATGAAGTAAATTTATTTATTTTTTGGTCATTCATATCTCTAAGTTATATGTCATATAAATTAGTTTTCTAAGTGTTGGTTTCTATTTATTTAAAACTGAAACTTAACAAATTTGTCGTATCTACAGAACATTTGCTGAATTCATATAAACACTTTGTCTTATGTGAATGTTCTTTATTTATCTTGTTTTATTTCTCTTATCAGACATATATTTTATAACTATTTTCTCCAAATCTGTGGTTTGTCTTTATATTCTTAACAGTATTTTTCAAAGAGTAATTTTTATTTTTGATGAAATTGAACACACTTTTTTTATTTTATTGGTCACACCTTTTGTATTTAAGCTAAGAAGTCTTTGCCAAATCCAATATTAGAAAAACATTTTCTCTTTTTTTTCTAAGAGAATTATAGTTTTAGCCCTTACACTTGAATTTATGATCCATGGTAAGTTAATATTTTACTAAATTCATATCATTGAACACATATAATTGCTCACCCACCAGCTCTTTCATTTATTAACTGTATGGCTTTGGAACAGTTTCTCAAAACATTCTTGCCCAGGTTTAATCATTTTAGAAATGAGAAAAGAGGGGCACATACAGTTAGATAATGTTTTGACACTCTTAGTCCATCATTATGCACTCAGTAAGTACTCATTAACTGGTTGTTACATGGTTACTTGTACATGAGTTTGCAGAACATAATACATATTCAAAACATATTGAACATTTTAAAGCTAATCAGTAACATATCTTACTGTTCCCTTTATGAACCTTAACCTTAACTCATATAGTTAATCACTTCCATTATTTACATTCTATAATTTAAATTTATTTTCTCTAAAACATATTTAAAAGAAGCATCTCTGTACCAACATATATTTTTTAATGGCATGTTGCATAAAACTCAGTTTTGAGTCAATATTTTTATTAGAATATTATTTTGCTAGAGCCAGTGATTTAGTATCAAGTTAATGTGAAAAACAGTAAGTTTGGTGGGAAAGCAATCTAAAAAGAAATGCATTTTGGAAGCTCTGAAGTTATTATGCTTATGTAATAAAAGCTATTAAAATAGAATATATTCATTTGAACTAATATTAGGCCACCTCTGAGACTTGGGTATTAGGAACTGTTAAGCAGTTCAAAATAAATCATGATAGTGTTGTACTTATATTCTCCCTTTTGTGCTCATATGATAGACACTTGAGCTTTTGGAATTCATGATGGAAGGTAACAGAATTGAGACATGAAATACAGGGTATTTAAGTAAACATTTTACTTTGCTTTCTATTTATTATAAAAAGTAAAAACCCAAAAACAAACCAAAGAGCATGCTATTTATCACAAATTCTATTAGCTGAGAAAAATGATCAGCTCTTCCAGGTGTTGTTTCATTGGCAGGAAATTGGACTTTTTCAATTGCAAACTCTTCTAGCACCAAGCAGAAAGCACCTCATTGTGGCTTTCCTAATAATATCTGAACACTTTTTACTATATTTACATTGGCTGAGGCAAATTTGAAGCACTGAGCTTTGGCAAAGAGTCAGCACCCTAAACTTCTGAGATTATCTCTGTGGACAAAGTTGGCCTTTGTCAAGCAGGTGTAATCTAAAATCACTGACAATAAAGTTGCCAAAGGTTGATTCTGATTATCTTGTTAAAGTCCTTCTGAGTGCCCACAATAACTCCCTTGTGTGGGTCAAAGTCCTATTCTACTCATTTCCTCTACATTCCCTACAATTCACTTCACTCAGAAAATGCATAATTCTCATAATGGCCAAGATTCAGGAGCAGGTGTGAATGGAGGACTGAATCAAGCATATGATGCATATACTGCTTGTTTCAAATCTGTGCTCTGACATGGCTCAAATTTAGGCAAGTGGCTCAAATTCTGTCTCAGTATTCCTATATGCAAGATTGGAATAGTTCCTACTTCATCATATTATTCCAAAGATGAAATGGGATCAGGTTTATGAGGTGGCCTGCACACAAATGGTGCTCAATAAAACAGTTTGCCCAACACACTTGGGAAACAGTGACTGCATCTTCTAAGGTCTGTCGGTGATATCTGACCCTTGTGCTTACCATCTGCTAGTTCAGATTTCTGACTAAGGATATATGCTTAGGCATCTTTACATGGAATAGTTCAGGCCTTCCATAAAAATGCACTTGTATAATCTATATTCCATCAATATACAGAACATTTCCACACCCCTGAAATATCCCTAGATCCCCTTCTCAGCCAATGAAATGACCACACATCTGATTTCTATCATATATAATATAAATTAGTTTTATCTAACTTCATATAAATTAAATCATGATATATTTTGTTTTGTATTGGGCTTTTATCACTCGGCACAATATTTTTAAAACCATCCACCTTGTGTGTATCAGTCGTTTGTTACTTTAAACTGATGAGTAGTATTCCATTGTTTGAATGTACTATAATTTTGTGTTTTTAGTTTTATTAAAATGCACTCTCCTATTCACGGCCGTCTGTGCTATATCCAGTTTGTGGCTATTGTGAGTAAAACTACTATGAATATTCTTGTCAAAAGCTATTCTGAGGGGGTAGTGGTTTCCAATTCTTTGGGTAAATAACTAGTGGTAGAACTAGTGGGTCATAGAGGAGACACGTCTAACTTTCTAAGAAACTGCAACAGTTTTCCAAAGTTTCAGCATTATTGGTCTACATTGGATTTCTCTCTACTGACCTCCTGGGGTCCAGGGGACTCCTCGGATCGTGGGCTGTCGTTTCACGTCAAGGGCTGCTTGCCCGCGTCCTCACTCCCATCTCGCCCCAGGGCTCTGGAAAGACATTCCCAGCGATTTCTCATTCTCTCTTCCTGATTTTTAAACACTCTTTGATATCTTCATTTCTCTTCATGCTGGGTGATTTTTTAAATGTATTTTCCTGTTTTTGAGTTCTATATTAAACTCTGCTATTTAATCTATCCATTGAATTTTAAAATTAAATTTCATATAAAACATATTGTGCACACACATACATTATATATATAATACTCCTGATAAGTCTTATTTTGTTATATTTAACTCTGTTATCTTTGTAGTTTTCTGTTCCTTGCTTTTATTTTTATTATGTCTTTATTTTTTTAAATACAGTTAACATAATATACTATATTCTTTGCCTGATAACGTCAATGCCTGAAATCTGTGTGCACCTCATTACGTTTTCTGGTATCCTGGGTTTCATTCCAGGAATGTTGATTCAGTACGTACTATGTGACATTTTATTGTGAGCAGCATATTATCATTAGAATTGTATCTGTGGGAAATTTTTAGTCTTTGATTCATATTAATTGATCTGAGGTCCTTTCATCTAGGGACCATTTTAAATTATCTGCTTGATAGATTTCAGACCAAACAAATGCTATGAATTCAAATAGAAACCAGGAGTTGACCAGTTTTATAAAAAATTCCTGCCCCCCCTCCCCACCCAGTATCAGTCTCAGATCAGGTTTGTTTGCTCTTCCCTCTGAGTGGGGAATGTATTTTGTATTCCCTTTTCCACGGAGACTGGCTTCCTGAGGTCTCAACTATGTGTATGGGTCTTTTCTAAGACTCTCCATGTTCTGCAGGCAGTGAGCTTTATCTGCTGTCTACTGAAGCTCACAATCTCCAGTGTGGTAGAAACCTTTCACTGGAAAAGATCTTTTTAATATGCAAGACTAACAGTATTTTTGCTTTCATTTTATGAACTCCACAAAATTCTTCCTTTCAATGTCAGATCAGAAATGCATTTAAAAAGATATTTGGATATCTTATGAGCATTTTAGTGTTTCATTTGGAAAGGTGGCAGTTAGTCTGCCATATTGCTAGAGATAAAAGGCTTTAGTTTCCTTTATAAGCTTTTTGTCATATCTGAAAATTGAGTTCAGGCATCATGCCTCCTCCAGGAAACTTTCCTTTCAGTCCAGATGAAGAACAGTCCTGTGCTCCAAAAGTACCTTAAAGATTGCCATTTTATATGTAAATTATCTTTCTATGCAGCCTCTGCCACCACTAGACTATTGACCCTTTGGGGAAGAAACTATGTCATATATCTGTTCCTTCAGGGACATTACAGATTATGATAAAAGCTCATTAACATTGTCAAAAATTAACTACTTGACCACCCCCCTCACACACAGATTCACAAAGTTCTGTTTTCTGGCTCCCTGGTTTTACCTCTTGCACAGTTGTTTCAATTCCATGTTCCAGTGCCTTTAGCTTTTACCCCCAAGCTTTTGCCCTATGTGGTCACCATTTATGTGTATGTGTGTGTGTGTTTGTGCATGTGTGTGCACACGTAGTGAGAATACTTAAGATCTACTCTCATAACAAATTCCAAGTGTATAATATAGTAAATATAATCACCATACTGCACATTAGATCCCAGAATTTGTTCATCTTAAAACTGAAAGTTTGACCCTTTAACGGTCATCTCTCCATTTCTTCCCCCAGAACCCCAGCCCCTAGAAGCTGCTGTTCTACTGCTTGATATTTTTATATTCCACATATAAGTGTGAGACCATACATTATTTTCTTTCTCTATCTGGCTTATTTCACTTAGCATAATGTTCTCCATGTTCATCCATGGTATTGCAATTGGCTAAATTTCCTTCTTTTTTGTGACTGAATAATACTCCACACTTCATATTTTCTTCATCTATTCATCTGTCAATGGAGACTTAGATTGTTTGCATATCATGGCTATTGTGAATAATGTTGCAATGCACATGGGCATGCAGAAGTCTCCTGGAGATAATGATTTTATTTTTCTTAGATAATATGCCCATAAGTAAAATTGGTGGATCATGTGATATTTCTATGCTTAATTTTTTGAAGAACCTCCATACTGTTTTTCTATAGTGACTATACTAGTTTACATTTCCACCAACACAAAATGGGAGAAAATATTTGCAAACCATTTATCAGATAATGGGTAATACCCTAAATACAGAAGGAACTCATACAGATCAATAGCAAAAAAAAAAAAAAGTAACTTAATTTAAAAGCAGGCAAAGAACCTGAATAAACATTTTTCCAAAGAAGATATACAAATGACTAACAGGTACAATATATGAAAAGATGCTCAACATCACTTTCATTAGGGAAATGCAAATCAAAGCCAAAATGAGCTATCACCTCCCACCTGTTAGGATGGCTGCTATTATCAAAAAGACAAGTAATAACACCTCGCTGAGATTGTGGAGAAAAGGGAGCCCTCAGGCACTGTTGATGGGAATGTAAATTAGAGCCTTTTGCTTTTAATCTGAAATATTTGTTTGTAGTTATCTTGGCTTGGAATTACAAAAACCTATTTTAGAAACAGAAAAGGTAATTGGCTTCTCACATTTCACAAGACTTTAATTCTTATCTAGGCTTAACCTCCGGTCTTGCTTTTAGTCAAGGTCCTCAGTGCCATTCATTACTTCCTGTTATTTTTATTCTCTTGAAATCCCAAACTTAATTTGGAAGCAATACTGATATCATCACTTGTGGCACTGACCCAGTGTTTAGGAAATCATGTTTCTGCAAATATTTGCCAGTTTTTAATCATAGGGTGGGGATGGGGGAGGATTAAAATGGATAAAATAAGAAAAGTACATATTAGACTCCCTACCATATAATAAATGTTCAATATATAAGAAGGTTATTATTAATAAGGATATATTAAATAAATAAATGATCATTAGTACAACTATCACTATATTATTAGTGAAACTTCAGGACTGGGGCTCTAGTGGAGATCTTTTATCTTATAAAACTGATATTTGTTATTATTTTATTGAAATGAATTAATCTTAAAAAATTCTAGTCAGGAACAAGGTTAAACAAAAAATGGCATGTGGGGGGAAGCTCTGCTTCATGTCTGTGACCCCTTTCTTCCCCCTCACCAAGTACTTCAGCACATTGTCCCTTTGCAACCGTCCTGTACTTTCACACTGTACTGAATTGAAAATAAATGAGGCATTCACTTCAGAGTTATGAAATTTTGATAGTACCCATACCTTAGAGTATTTTCCTAACAAAAGAACCAAAGGAAAAGATAATCCTTAGTCCAATTGTCATATTATGAACATGGTCTTTAGCACTGTGCATATTTAATTAGAGTCACCACTCTTCTAATTGCTGAGAGTGACCCTGGGCAAGTTCCTTAATTTTTCTAAGCAAAAGAGTGCTCATTTGTAAATTTGGGAGAAAATACCTAAATCATAGGGCTGGTGAGAGGATTTAAATGGATAAAATAAGCTAAACATAATTAGAATCCCTTGCTTATAACAAGTATTCAACACAAAATAAGGACTATTGTTATTGCCATTTTTATCACTATTGAAATATTAAATGATCATTGTTACAACTATTATCGTATTTTAGGGAAATCTTAGGATTGGGGCTCCAGTGGAGCGTCAGATCTGTACCACCTCATTGTCCTGGCCTCTCCCCTCCTTTCTGGGGTTCTCACAGGCTAAGTTCAGATCAACATGGTTGGGAGTCACACCAGGCATCCTTGTGACAGCTGCAACCCCACTATCAAGGACTTATTAAAGATAATGAACTTGGCAAAAAACATCTAAAAAGTGCTAGAGATAGAGGAAAATGGATTTAATAAACAAAGTTGATCTGTATTTGAATGACTCCTCCCACCAAAACCCAGAGTGTGTGTATGGGAGCGGAAAGATGCAGAAGAAATTAAGATACTATTAAGGTAGAGATTCCTCAGCTAGTCAATGGCACCTTAGAGAAAACTAAGAGACTCAGCAAATTCTACAGTGTAGTGCGGTCACACCGGGGCTGCCCCTGTGCCATTACAACCTACTCCCATTCCATCCTATCCTCCTGACTCGCTTAGCAGGGCTAAGCCGCTTACCACCCTTTGCAACCCCTTTCTCGGGTTTCCACTGAATCTTTAGAACCAGCTTCCACCGCTTCTGTTTTGCACCAATCCTCATTTAATTAAATACTTGCTTCCTCCTGACTGCACGTTTTGTTTATGACTCATATTTAAACGGCTGTATCAGGCATGGCACTGATTACCTGGGCCCTGTTCCCCTCCATTTGCAACCATGTCCACTGCCTTTCTTTCAGTTATAGGACACGAGCTCTGCTCCTTCAAATAAGTTTCCCCTCCCTTTGTTTCTTTAATAGACGTGTCCCCTTCTCTGTGTTAAAATCACGTCTTTTTTGCACCACCTCTCTGGGAAATTTCATTGGCAATCAAATCTTACCCATAATCTCCATGCATATATGACCTGAACAACTTCTCCGCATCCAGTGTTCAGCATTGACTTTAGTTATGCAGCTCCAGTCATGCACTGGGTTCACGTCAAAACCAGTATTTCCTTTCAAACCTTATGTTCTAATATTTAACTCTAGGTCCATTTCTCTCCAAAACACTATTTCATGATGCAGTGTGATAGTTATTATGACACATACTGGAAAAAAGGTGCTGACATTTATCAACCTTGTCACTGAATAAAGTCTGATTTACAGTAATTAATGTTGGACTGTACTGAAAATGTATTTTCTAAATATAAGGGATATACTTAACTCCACTATTAATCCCAGCATCCAGACTACTGCAGAGTCATCGATGTGAATTTAGGTGTTTAAAGCTACTGTGAATATACAACTGGAAAAGATTTATGGGCAATAAAAGGAAATGTGCTCGTAATTCACCAGTGGCCTCTGAGACCCTGGCTCTGCTTTGGAGCCACCAGGACAGTTCATTAGTTTCATTAGACAGCCCTGGAACTGAAACAGAATGGTCAGGCATCACTAATGTGATTAAGGCTTTTGATTTCACAGTTTCAAAAAAAAAAAATAGATCAGTTGACCCAAATGTGATTTCAGAGCATTCCTTGGGTGTGCATCAGGGCTCAATAACCAGTTGTTGAGAAGAGATAGGATAGCCTTGGAATGTTAGCAAGTAGTTAGGGTTAGGACTCCAAAGAAGGTTTTGTGTGCTCACATTTCTTCCACACTGGAAATAAAAATCCCATTGACACATTTTAAACAATTGTCTGAAATGATGAGGTAACCATTTATTAGGTAAAGGCAATCCACATTCATCTTCACACAGTAAATCACCATCTCTTATTACTCTCTTTTGAATATTTGATGAGGCAACCAAATGCAATTTAATGATCTTATCCAAGTTACACTTTCTACCATGTGTTTTGCAATTCTAAGACATGTTTAACACATTAAAAAAAAAGGCATTTGAATTTCACTGAATATCTTTTTCCTTTTTAGTAAGCTGCACAATAGTGTATTTCTACTGAGTTCTGCTAATCTATCTTGATTATTTTTCAATCATCAAAACAAAAAGATCGATAATTGCAACATACACGGCCTTGGTATTTACTAATTGTTCACTTTTTTAGGACAAAGGTAAGACTAGATTTCCATAGGTTACGAGAGAACATTACCAAGAATGATCTAGTGATAATTTGTGCTTTCTCTCTTCCCCAAAATTTGTACGGGAGGTGAGATGTGAAAAATTTTGGCCTCTCAGAATTTAAATAGCAATAGTTAAGCCACTCCTCCTCGTAGGCTGTACAAAGTATTTTAAGTTCTCAGGGAAAGGATTTTACCTATAACCCCAAATAAAGACTACACATTATTTTAATTTGTTAATGGGTACATTTTCTATAACATGACTATAAATGACAAAATCATTCAGTTTACTTTAATTTCCAGGAAAATATTTGTGATCTTACAGAGGAGTTGTCTGAGTGGCAAACCAGTGTGAGTGGACAACCCCAGCCCACACAGCAATTAGCAGCAAGGGTAGAACTAGAACCCAGGACCCTGTCATTTATTCCTGTGGATTTTAACCACTGCTCACAGCTCCTTTTTCCTTTCAAGTACTCTTTTTAAGTAGATCTTTGGCATTCACACGTTTAATATTAGCTCTTTCTATTCTAAAATAACCATTAACGCAGGAACTTGCATTTGTGTTTCTGTTGTTTTTCTTTTGCTTTGTTTTGAGGCAGGATTAGAGTTGTCCCTGCAGTGTGCATTGAGGAGCCACCGTCCAGCGAAGGAGATGCCTGGCAACGCGTGGGCCCAGGTAAACTGCAGCACCTGCCTCCCTGTGCTGTTTTTGGTCTTTCCCACTAATCATTTCTCATACAACTGCCTTCTGAAGAAATCTTGTTTCTATTTTTTATAATTAGATTCCAAAATTTACACAAAATGATCATATTAATGAAGGTAAGTAAGAACAATACAGAGGAAGGGAAATTTCTGAACACAAATATAAATTTAGGATCAATTAGAAAATGAGTGTGGATCAACTATATATTGCTGAAGGAATGTAAAATGATACAGCCCTTTGGAAATCTCTTAACTCCTATAACACTAAACATGCAGCTAGCATCCAAGCAAACAATTGTACTCTTGGGTGTTTATCCCAGAGAAATGAAATCTTATGCTCACACAATAATCTGTACATAAACATTCATAGCAGTCTTATATGTAATAGTCAAAACTGGAAAGAGCCAGATGTCCTTCAACAGACAAATGATTAAAAAATGTGTGGCACATACAAGCCACAGAATACTAGTCAGCTATAAAAAATAATGAATTATTGCCACACAATACAATTTGGATGAGTCTCCAGAGAATTGTGCTAACTGAAAATACCTGATTTCAAAAGGAAGACTCCATTTATATTATATTTTTTGAATGACAGAATTTTGAAGTGGAAAATACGGTGCTTGCCTAGTAGGGATGATAGTGAGGGGCTGATAGGAGGAAGGTGGGCACGGTTATACAAAGGCAACACAGGGTCTTTGTGCGATGATATTGTCAGGTTCCGGACTGTGCAGTGGCTGCATGAACCCACACCTTGTGATAGTAAATAATAGAACAAGTATGTACACCCAACTCTGAGTCCTATTTAGATTTTTTTGTTGTTGTTTTATCAGACAGTGACCCTATTTACCCATAACACACAGGTCTTGCCATACTTTGTGGGCTGTTTTCTATGTTAATCTATTTTCAGGGCCTTTGGGCTACTGTGTTCTTCTTCTTGGTTTATCTCATGACTCTTGGTCTCTCCCCTTTGTCCCTCCTGGTGCTGCTCAAGGGGCAAGAAAAAAAGAGTTTCCCCAGTGTGGGCAAGCTGGTGCCCCTAGATGGAGGAATGGTGTCTCCAGCCCAGGAACATAAAATGCTTCCCAGGGAAGCACTGGCAGAGCAAGCTGCCAGTGTCTGGGTAGAGGAGAGGGGCCTCAGGCCCACAGGGACAGAGGGGCTCTCCAGGCTGCGTCCTTTTTGTGTCAGGATTCCCCTTCCTGCCTCTTCCCCCTGGTCACCTAGCGTCTCAGGCTGGGGAAGGTAGCCGCAGGAGTGCACCTCCAGGCTGGCGTCCCTTGCTGGAGCAAGAGCAAGATCTCCTTGCCAGTCGCCCAGCCACATGGTGTCTTTGAGTCGGGGAGGCAAGTTGTCTACAATTTTGTAGTAACAACTAGCAACGATTTGTTTCTTACCTTAAAATGCATTTACAATTTTCATATAACACACAGATAGTTTTAATAAAATCTCGAAGAAGTTGCCTGGACTTTGAAATGGAGAATAAATTCTAACATCTATAACAATAATCCACAGTGTTTCCAGATTATTGGGCATGGTCAAGGAAGCAAAATAATTCTCATTTTATAATTAAATCTGTTTTTATATATTCTCCGTTTTTAGCAGCCACACTGAAATTCATAGAATTCCTTATTGGGCATTTAAAACATATATTCAAGTACTTACCGGGATTGTTTAGGGAAAGCTAAAATTCATGGCATGCTTTAAAAATAGCTGCTGCAGCTGGTGCCTTCTGTGTATATTAGATAATTTATGTTTGACAAGCTTCTGTGCTTCCTGAAAGTTAAAGTACACAGGGTTTCTCTTTCACTTTTAAGGTATAACTATACAGAAGGAGCTGATCATGTGAAACCTACATTCAGATAACTCAGAAGTGAAAGGACGTATCAATGGCAACATAAACCTAGTCTGCTTCCTGTAGGCGCTACTAGGGTGTGTGATGGGGCCAGTGATTTACGACCTTACCAGTACTCATTAAACCTACATAGCTGAGTTACAATGTGTTGGTTTCTCAGTGCCCCGACTATAACACTGGGCATATTTCACAATTTAGAGCAAAAGTTAGCACTATCTTTCTGATAGAGACTCTTTCCCAGCAGCTTGAGAGAAGAGTCATATTTTGCTAATGGGATATTATATTTCTACAAAATAAAGGTAGAGTTTCTAAAAGTATGAACATGGTAATTATTAGTCTCAAGATATAAACAAAAAGTATTTCTGCTCCAATGCAGTATCTATGTACAAATGGGAGCCCAAATTTCAAAAAAAGAAAGGTCAAGATAAAACAATATCGAGAGAGGAAATTTCAATTTCTGGATATTTTTTGTTCATCTTATAGTCACAAATACAGTGATATCTTCAAGTCAATAAGGCAGAACATAGCGTAATAGAACTCAAATTTCAAATGCCATTTCTAAACATTGCTAAAATTTTCATAAAGGAGAACTGGAAGCATCCATTTTGAGAGATGCTTATTGCTTACTGATGACTCTAAAAATGTTTTGACACTGTGTTTCCAAATATTATTACTTCCATCTCTGTAAAAGTTCATCAGGTACCTATGTGACCCACGCTGAAAATATTTTCCTATTGTTATTTTTCATGGACGTACTTTAATTTGTGCAGAATCTGAGTAAGATAAAGGGAATCTATTAAGCTTAAGGATAAGGAATAAGAGGGAAGAGAAAACAATTTGACACTTGCAAAGTTTCTTCTCCTTAGTGGCATGAGTAAAACCCTAAACAAGAATATTGTATTATGTTTATTCATTCACTAAACAGTTACTGAGTATACAGTTTGTGCCGGACACTCTCCTAGGTAAATAAAACTGATAAAATTTCCTGCTCTCATAAAGCTAACACATTTTCTAAATGGGAATACAGATGTCAAATAAAAGAATAGGTGATGATGCATGTTAAAATAAAAATAAATTGGGGTAATATCACACTCAGGAGAGCGAATCTGGAAAGAGAAGGACCTTTTGAAAAAGCCATATTTTGTCCAGGTCTAAAGGTAAAAGCTTTGAGTAATTTATTAAAGTCCTCTTAGACTTACTACTCCTATACAGAGGAAAAGATAATAATACCTACCTTGCTTGATTATTGAAAGGATCAAACAACTCAGAGGGACCGGATCTAACTGAGTAAAGTGGGCTATCATCATTATTGTTAAAATTAGCTTTTCCATTTTTGATCTCAGCTCTTCAACTCCAAAATAACATCAGTTAGGAAGATTATTGTGAATTTCACTTTTGTGCAAACAATGTTATATTCTGAGCGCTACATTTGAATAATGATCACAACACAAGATTTTTTTGTCTTTACTGTAGTGGAGCAATGAGTAAGAAAAATAAAAACCTCCCAAATGACATATTTGTGCAGTTATAAATATATATCTATGTCCAATAATATTTTGAGCCCCAACTATCTCCAAAGCACTTTACTAGGCATGATTTATCCATTCATGAATTTCTTTGGTTAATAACATTTCTGCTTTTAAGGACATTCTTTGTTAACCGAGATTAAAGAAAAAAAGATACGTAGACGAAGTTTTGCTGGTAATTCATGGAAACTTTCTCTAAGCTTCCACTTCTATAAAATGGTTAAAGTAATAAGCCTAAATATCAAAGAGTGTTATGAAGACTGACAGTGAAGGTTAAAACGTCTCATAAAAGGAAAAGCATCTACAAATGTAGTGTGTGCTTAATAGAAGTAAAGATGAGGGACCTTGCCTTAGTCCCTTTTCTGTAAGAATGAACTAGAAACAAGAGTGACTTTAATGTCTTGACACCTTAGTTGCACACAGGGCATTATTCTCATAATAAATGCAATTTTTAAAATTAATTATAACTATAGAAATAATAAATGAATGTATTTGCCTTTTCAAATTTAAAATGCAAGTGCATCTAAATCTCCCTTGAATCCTGATTTTCCAATCCAGTTCCCCTTCCTACTATTCCAGCTCCCTAGAGGTTGCTCCTACTATCTAGTGATATATATCTCTAGATATTTTTCTCCTTATAAATATACATGCACATCCAAAGAAAAATGATTAATATCGTTTTGTTAATTTTTGTAAACATTTTCCTCTGCTTGCTTTTTTAGGGGCTAATAATACATTGTTACTGGGAATTAAATAGTGACTAAAATAGTGACTAAAAAGAAATCATTCCCATTAATTTATAATTGCATGTCATACATGTAATACATATCAAGTGAATGATGAATTTTATTTGTAAACACTTAGGAGGGAAAAAAACATTATCTCAGAAACTCTATTTTATTGTCTTTTTGTGCAGTTTGACATTGGGTCTGAGTCTGGTTGTGATAATCATTGATACTAAAGTAGCATCATTTAGTAAAGAATACAGTTGTGTAGCTTCATTATTATAAATGAGAAATAAAATTAGTTGGACATTTAATAATAATTTTCTGACTTTATAGCAAAAATAGCTTGTGTTTCCTAATTGATAATAATAAATATCCTTAGAAAGTATTTTGAATAGTGCATGTAAATAGGGGATTTTATCATTAGAGACTTCCTCCATTCATTTAAAAATATTCCCTTACCCTTATGTTGTCAGTTTATTTTAAAAAAACAATAACACATATGCCACGTTTGATGCTATGTTAAAGCTTTCCCAAGAGATCTACTGCTTATTTCAAGCCAAAAGTATCTATCTGATAGGACATAATGGCAGTAATTTAAAAGGCAACTTTTCTTTCAATACATTTCACGGATAACATATTTCAAGCAAGATGTTGACAAAAACCATGTCAATGGACCTCTGTTTCTTAAAAATATCCTAAATTTAATTAGCACAAACAATTAAAAGTACCTTTATATTATACCATGTTTTATTTAATTTCTAAGAAAAAAAATCCCAAGAAAAGGAGTAAATCATTAATCTGGAAAAAGAAGATAAAGACAGTGAGCATTATTCTATTTTTTCTCCAGACGGTCAAGTGCAAACTTTTTAAGAAGCAGGTCTATAAGAACTGAGAGACATAAGTATTGAGTTTCAAAAGACCTGAGTTTGATGATGATGATAATAATTAACATGAATTGAACACATTTTATCTCATTTAATCCTCATTACTATCTCATGAAGTAAATTATCTCCATCTCCATTGAACAGGGAAGGCCTCTTTGATGTTAAGTAATTTGCTGATGTCAGATCACAGCCTGTAAAAGATAAAGCTGTGATTCAAGCCCACGTGTCTACTTTAATGCCAAATACCCTTTACTACTCTACTACTGTTTTGAGACTATCTAGCTATGTCATTTAATCTCTCAGAGACAACTTTACGTGATCTGTTAAAAGGCTAAGGTAATTTCTGCTTTCTCTCAGAATTATGAAAATGGAGATGGAAAATACATGAGAACATACAATGGGTGATGTGAAGGCATAGTAATGGCTTTAGAAACTTAAAATCTGGGGAAATTGGTTAGCCACAAAGAGGGCAATTTCTTTTGTTACCCAGGTGGGAAGTGCTATTGTATTTTGCAATCTAAACACAATTGAAAACGTTTTAAGGAGGGGCCCATGTTAGACTCTGGAACCTCCTTATTTCCTAAATCCTGCCTACTTCACAAGACTGAGGATGGTTCTGTAGAAAGCGTTTGGACAGTCTACAAAGGATTCAATGGTTAGCAATAAAATAAAATGCGGTTTAGCAATCGTTTCCAGACACATTATGGATAGTCACAAAGGCAGAGCAAATCACTGCTTCCTAGGCTGAAGCATAATGACCAATGTAACATAAACCTGAGAGGGGACATTGGAAGAAATATGGTAAGCTCTCTATAGATTACCTGAATCTATGAACATCCTCTTTTATACCATGGAATTCATAAAAACATAAACCACTACTAGTAGCTATTTCAATACAGTTTTTCTACATTGATAAGTGATGTTTAGATTGTGAGATCATACACCTTGCTGATACCTTCTGTACTGAATCAATATTAAATTAACTGTGGCTGTTAAGTGAATTTAATTAAACTATTAGTTGAAAACTAAAAATTTACATAATCTCAATTTATTTTGGATAAATTGCTCCAGTGATTGTGCAAAGGACTTAATGCACAGTCTTTTAAAGAACAAATAACTTCATTCTAAAAATAATGCCACAAGTCAGTATACGCATATAATTAGAGGAGACTTTCCTTGAATATGCTGAAATGCCATAGGTTATCAGACTTGAGAGAGGGTGTTAAGCAAGCAAATCACCAAGAGAAAGGACAAAGGGGCAAATGAATTAGAGCACAAATTGATTATACCAATTAACTTATGGAAGTGCATAAATAAGTAATGATTATGATAATTGGATCAGCTATATTTATCAAGCCCTTGCTTCTTAAAACATTTATTTTTATGACATGACTTTCCTATGGCTTTCCTCCTATGTTTTTGGCCACAGCTTTTCTGCCTTCTTTGTGTGACAGTCCCTTAAATGTTGTGGTTCCTTAGAATCCCCTCTTCTCTTTCCACCCCAGTAGTTCTAGTTAGCATCTGTTTGCTTTCTCTTCAGCTTGCTTTACTAAGCTCTGAACCCATACATAAGATGCTGCCTAAGGAAATCTCTACTGGGATACCTCACATGGGAAGAACTGAAATTATACAATTAAGCAATTTAACAATCACCTCTCATGAGCCAGAATGAGAGCACACCACCGCTGTGAGCTGTCACCTGGATTACCCACAATTGTCTCTGGCCCTGAACATTTCTCATATATTCTCTAAAAAGCACTAAGAATGATCCTTATTTTTCTGCTTAAAATCACTGGTGTTTCCATTTGCCATTATGAAAAATTCCAAGCTCCTTAACATGTCTTGTAAAACTTCAAAAATCTGCCAGATATGAGTAATTAACTGGGATGAGCTCCCTGATACCCTAAGTATGCGTGCTGCGCTGCACAGGGACCTGGCCCTGATGTGCACACAGCCTGCTAGATCACCAGGGAAAGGTTGTAGTCAAAGCCCCCAAGGCTGTCCCATTCCCAGATCTCCCTTTCCGGTTTTTGGCTGGTCTCTTACTTCCCCCACCTAGCATCACAGTCTTCTTCAGCTGAGATGGTGATTTTCCCCAATTATTTGTCACCAATTTCTATTGTTTTTGATAATGCCCCTGGATGTGAGTCTTCTCCAGGTAGCCTCGGACCCTGACAGAATTGCACTGGTGGTGCAAGTTAAAAGTACCACACACTCCACTATCATTACCAAGATTCAGTGGTTTTCCTTGCATTTTTTTTAAGTGTTGTATGCCTTTAAATTCCAGAGCTCTCAAATGGTTACTTTTAGTAATTTGGGGATTTTTGCTTTTTAGGGGAAAGGATTTGCCAAGGTCCACATTTCACCATTCTAGAAGACTCATTACACGTGCACTGATTTTTAAAGCATGAATAATAGGTTTCCAGATAAATGTTAAGTAAAAAAATCACCCCAGATAGTGGGAATGAGTAAATGGATATATGTGGATATATGAAATTGCACGATGGGTTTAAGTACTACATGCCAGTAATTGAAAGCAGAGAAAAATGGAAGATAAGGCTTAGCATACAGGATGTTACCTATCATGTTAAGGAAGTCAGATACCATTCTGTAGGTATCGGAATGTGAATAAAGAATAGTGAGCAAATTAGTAAAGGTTATTTAGAAAAGTCACTCTGATATGGAATTTGTGTATATTGGAAAATGATAAGACTAAGAAAGAGAGAAGAGTATGCCAACTGCTTAATATTCTGCCTGAGAAATCAGGAAGTTTTGAACTAGGACTGGGGCAGTGTGGGAGTGGATAAACAGGAGAAATGTTTAAATGTTTAGAGATTAGTATTGATAGAACTAATTCTCTAGAAGTAAAAGGTTAGTTCTAGCAATAAACAAATACAGGATTCTAAGATGCAGTTCAGGTTTCTGGCATGAGAAACTGGATGGTACTGTCATTCTCATAAAATAATCTTAGTAAACATTTTAGGAAAAATACAATACATATGGTAACAGTATCATTGGTATACCATTTTCTATAAATACATATTTTTACTGATCACACATACATTTTGCCCATGAATATCCAACCTCCTCAGGATTATCTTTATAATTAATAAATTTGTTACTAAAATGATCAAAGGTGAAATATAAATTTCAAACCTGAATATGAAAAATGTTAGTCAGTAACTTATTTGCTCATTCAGTCAGTCAATAAGTATTTGAATGAAGAGAAATATGGATAAGTTGGTAAATGAATGTATCTGCATTATGTTCTTAAATACACGATTTTAATATAAAACAGATGAAGATAGTCAGTCATCAGAAGTCATCAAAATGTGTTTAAATAATTATTCTATTGAATGAAATTAAGAGGGAAAACAGATTAAGGAGACAAATTCCCAAGAACTCAAGAAAAAATCTAATTCCTGTTTAATGTTAAGAATATGCTCTATTCTAATATGTACAGTTTCAATAAGAAATAAATCTTTAATAATGTGATTTAAAAGAATGGGATTTCTTAACAACTACATTTAAGAAATTTACTCCCAGAAAAGCCAATAAACAAGTAATGATGCCTGGAAATTAAGAAGGCATATTCCATCAAGATTGCAGGAAGCATATTTCCTATCAGCAGAAATATGAGTAAATTATGGAAATCAGTGAATATCTTGTGGAGAATAAAAACTAGATTATGCAAAATTCTGAAGTGCTTATTTTATAGGACTCTGCATACACTAACAAAGAGAAAATAGCCTGTATGATGTATTGTTTTCATGTTCTTCCATCTACATAAAAATTCCTTACTAGTGAACTAAACCTTATTTTCAGATGTTCAGCAGTTGACAATTTTTGATAACAAAAAACAAAAATTTCATTTTAACATATGTAAAATAGCTCATCAGTAAAAATAATTTAAAAGTACAATGTCATCATTTAAATTCCAGATGGGCCAATTTTTTCAACTGAAGAATCAGAGCACAAGTTTCCTCTTCCCAATTAATAGCGCTTATTCCAAGTTTCATTTATACCATGCTCCTATATCTCTAAAGATTTAGGTAATCAGTAGTTAATGGTTGGTTTGCTCTTTCGCCCTGTTATAAAACTTAAAGCAAATGAATAGTTTCTAAAGCGGCATGCTAATTACGCTAATAAACGATTTGGAAGGATTGATGCTATAAACAGTTGTGAATATATTTTTTAATGATCATAATGTGAATTTGAATTACAATTGAGCTTCCATGTATTGTAGGGAGATATTGAATGGTTTTCATTACCTTTACTTTACACATACTACAATGCTTTGAATCTCCATCGGATTTTTCATCCCATTTCTAAAAAGTGGTGGCAATTGTTCCATAACACAGTGGGTATTTAAACAGTTCAGGTTTCTTCATGACCAAGGGAGCAATGGCCTGTATCTGTGCAGCATGATGCCTGCAAAAACAAATGCATCCAGCCTGTCATCGTCAGATACTTGAAGAGAGCATTTCGATATTGTAAATCTTAATCCAGAATGTTGTAATCATAGGAAAAATATAGTTTCTTTCCTTTGATAGACTTACCGAAAAATATTTTGTTTCACTGGAAACCAACACCAACATAATTTCTAAGAAGCTCTTAGCATATGATAACAGATTCATAAACATAGCTTAATGAAATCTAGGCTGACCTATTAGTCACATGAAAGCAAACTGGCCAAACTTCACACTTCAATGGGTTTCGAAGAAGATTTAGCCCTTGCAGTTTTATAAACAGCGTTATTAAGAAAAGAAGGGAAATGATCCAAGTATCCATCCCATCTCCTGCATCTTGGTTTGCAAATAAATCACAGGTAATGCCCTGGTATGAACTTTCAGTCTCTAGTCTGTGTTTTGCCTCTGACTTTCTGGGTGTTTCTGTAATTGTCTCTTTACTAGTGCAGTCTGGTTCTGCACAAAAACAACTAAATATCCTCACAGTTCTCTCGTTCTCTTGTACTGTCCACTGCAAAGCTCGGGCCCCATCCCCTCACTCTCTTAACTTTCATTGAAAACTACAGATCACATACTAAAAGTAATCATACTTTTCAAGAATGTATATTAAGTTTATCCTTTATTTCTCCCAAAAATTAAGAAAATGAGGGTTACTTATACCCATGAAAGTGATATCCAGTACACGAATGCATAATTACTACAGCTTCTGCTATATGTCAGCTCAAAGCAGTTTGAATTTGAATCCCAGCTACCACTTAATGACAATTATAGCTTGTTTAGGCAAGTTACAGCTCCTCCTTGAACCTGAAAAATGGAATTTTATGAAAGATAACTATACTGCTTTTTTTCTCCAGGGAAAAGCATGAACATAGTCCTCCACACCACAAATTACACAGCCTAGTTGCCTGCGTTTGGGGAAATCTCTGGGGTCAGCGTGCCTGGGGTACGATGGATGACCCTCGCCCTGGGAAACCACCTTTGCGATCACGATGCCCCCATGTCAGGTACGTTTAAGAGAGAGAACCATATTAATTACAAGTGCCTCATCCATTCTAATATTAAAGAAATAAGTAATTTTGAATTATATCGAATCTGGATTTATTTTCAAATTAAAGCATTTTGTGTTTGAAATTTAATTGTAAGAGAACAATAAACAATTATAAATCAAAAAGAAAATTACTGAATTAATAGTTGTATCACAACATCAACGTAACCCTAAAACTATTTTATTGTAAACATGTGGTGACAGGGATTTCTTCCCAAAGACAAATGACCTCCAGAGCATTCATAAATATTTGTCCCCGTGGCTCTTACTGTTGAATAAGATTAAGTTAAAAAATGATTGTCTAAATCTGACCTTGTTTCAATCATGTATCTGTGCACTTCTTATTGATTAGAAGAACCATATAGAATGTCTATATTAAAAGATTTCTTGAAAATATTTGTTTTTGAAAAGACACCTTAAAACAGAAGAAAAAAAAAACAGAAGTCAAAGGCAACTACAGAAAAGTAGTTAGAAGGGTCAGAACTCAAATGTCCCTTTGTTCTAAGCAGAAAGTGCCAGAGGGGTGCGGGGCCAGCACAAATTCAGCCTCAGTGGGGTACCTGAGCTTCAGGGCACATGCACTACACATACACTTCCTGGCTACCCTAATGATAGTTTGTATTTAATTTGTTCAACAACTATATATTTTGCACTTATTATAGGCCAAGCATCATTCAACATAATGGTGATGGAGGGCTAATGCAGGAACTTCTAGTGTCAAGAAATGCTGATAGGAATTCTGATGCCAATATTTTCATTTCTATTTTAGTGAGCTCTCCCTCTCCCTCCCTCTCTCTCTCTCTCTCTCTCTCTCTCTCTCTCTCTCTCTTTGTGGAAATGTTTGGCATGTTTTCTTTACCCTTGGTATTCAGATAGTTTTCTGTAATATACTGGAATGTATGGATGATATGTGTGTTTGTGTACATATGGTTCTTCCTGCTGCTACCTTTTCAGTGAATGATTTTGAGCTCCGGGAATTTCTCTGTTATGAATTCATTGATTGTTTTCTCCTCCCCATTTTTCTTTTTTCTATTATTGGCATTTCTATTATTATCTGGATGGTGCCCCTGCAGTATTGATCCTCTATACAGATATCAGCAAGGGCCATATAGTGAAAATTTTAGACTTGGGGGAGGGGAGTCACAAAGTTCTGCTCTTCTTTTTCATTCTCTCCCTTTTCCTCCTTCGTTTGCCAAACTTTTTTTTTTTTTTAATTCTTATCTCAAGGCCCATACAAAAACAGATCATGGGTCATGGTTTGCTGGCTCCTGTTCTATCTCTTGGTTTATTTTTTCTTGTATTTTGCATTAGTTTATTCTGCTGAAATACTCCGATTATTCTTCTTTTTGTAGACTCTATACCTAGTTAGGCACGACTTGGGAAGTCATTTAGCTTCTCTGTCTCTTCCTCTCATCTGTAACTGGGGATAATAGTAGTCGGAGGGTTAAGGGAAATGTTCTATGCAATCCTTTTAGCACATGGCCTGTCACACAAAGTAGACACTCTGAATATTATCAATCGCTCTCATGGGTGCAATCCCTCTAGTTCTCTAAGGACACTAAAAATAATATTTTAAGTTCTTTCTCCTCTCTAAATTAATTTTGAGCCCTCTAGTATTCATTGTTGCATTGTGCTGAGTTGTCCCAAATGTCTGGAGAGCTTGGTTGTCTATTTTTGAGTGAGGATTAAAGTAGATTGACATTAGTAAATATCATAGATTATCTGCACTAACCTGTATTTCTCTTTCCCCTTTAGGGCTGACTACCATCTTTGTGCACCTAGGCTAGGCATATTTCTCAGTGATTTATTTTGTATGTGTGATGAGGAATATGACAAATTTTAGTAGGGGCTACCTCTGGGTGCCAGTCTCCATTCTAGGAACCTTAGATCCCAAGTAGATTATTCAGTCTACTGGACAGTTTCTCTTTGGTTTCATCCTGAAGGTAATTACATTGCATCTGGGGAATGTGAATGGAAAAGAGGGAGTCGTCTTATTCATGCTGTCCTTTAACAGATAGTCTTTCAGTCACATACTCCATCCCAGCTGGCTTTGTGATAGAGTCCAGACCTGAGTACCACCTTTTGAGTAAGCCACCCACCATCTCAGACTTAGGCTTCATCTTACTTAGGCTACAAGCATTCTCCAGAGGACACGTCAGCAAGCCACAAGCCCACCTTTCCCTTGACCCCACCCTCAAAAACCCTGCCAAAAACCCTGGCCATAAAAAGCCTCTTGACCTGTTAGAGACCCTTTTCCTTTGTTCTGCTGGCCTGGATAGAGGGGTCTCTCTCAGGTTAGCAATAAACCTGCTTGGACTGTGGAGTTCCCATCCCCTCTTTTTTCTTTTACTCTGTACCTATTTATTCAGAGTCCAGAAGTCTCCTGATATCTATTCTTAGGAAAGAATTATAACTTCTATGTCATTTCTTTTCTGTGCATGCTTTGAGCTCCACTCAGTTTTAATCATCCCCATAATTTTATCACTTTGCCTATTCCAGAAATTTATGAAGATCTTTGATGTACTATTAGCAAACCTTGGCCCCTATTTCAGGCCACTAGCTCTAATCCATCCATAAATATATTATTTTTCACATTTATTGTCATTTCAATGAACTTGTAAATGTAAAAGAGTTAAACATGTGGTCCAGCAGCCCATTTAGGTTCACAGTGATAATTTATCACACTTAAATTTTCACCTTGTAAATGAAGTAATACAGCTACCATGCAACATAGATCCGAAATTATGTTTACAACAGTTTTGTGATTGGTGAACAAAAGCCATAGTTAATTAAATGGTATTTAGTTTGTATAGATCTCGTATTGTGTTTTACTTATTAAATATGTTTTCAGTACAGATGTCAATTCTTAGCTTCATTCTACTAAGTATTGTCTTTTATAGTGTAATACAGTGGTTAAGAAGTTATGATGGGGAGTGATAGAGACCTGGGTTCAAATCTTCCTCTGCCATTTACTCACTTTATGAACTTGAAAAAAGTTTTTTAACTCCTTTTTATATAAAAGGCATATTTTGGGGGATTATCTACACAATTCATTTTTTTATTAATTCCACAAAAATTTATCAAGTACCTAAGTTTACTAGGTTTCTATAACGATTAATAAAAGAATGAAGCAGAGTGATTAACTTAATATGCCCTAGATAAATGTTTGCTGCTATGTTTTTCTCAACTGTTTTATTTATTTTAAAACAAAGAAAGAATTGAACACAAAACAATATTACATTGTCAGTCTTTCTTCATTATGTGGTGTATTGCCACTGGATAACAAACTATAAATGAAAAAATAATTTCAAAGTTCTAACATTCAGAAAACAGGTTTTTTTATTAAGGCAATATCAACCAAGGGTAGACATGGAAACCATGCTGGAAATGTGCTTGAACTCCTCCATGCCCTTTAAAAATCCTTTGAAAGCAAATGCTTACATTCAGTACTAAAAAGAAATTAATGGAATGATGTAATTTCCCACAAAATCTTCCATTTTGTCTCTAAAGATCACTTTCCTGAAATTAATATACAAGAACCATCTATAGCTTCTTATATGAACCAAAAGGGAAGGGCGAAATTACATAATTGGGCTTCGTGTTTTTATTTGGAAACAGCGTTCCCTGAGCTGGAACTCCAAGTTAGTCGTCCTTACATTCTCAGGCTGCCTTCCTGTCTTTGGTCTTCTGACTGACAGGCTGCCTGATTATCTTCCCAGAGGTGGCTCTGATCTGCTTGTCTAAATGATTGCTATCAGCATCCACTTGGCAATAGGTAGCTAATTATTTTTCTCAAGGAAACAAAAATGATTTGACTAGAAAGCTGGAGAAAAGCTAGAGTTAGCTTCTTCTGTAGATGATCTCTCATATTCTAAAGTTTAACTAAAAGAAGGAATCCCATGGCTCTTTTTTGTCCACTGGTGCCTTAGGAATTCCCTCTTTAAAAGCCTACAAGGTTGTGTTGCACAGAAACTAGCCTCGCCAAAGTTACTTGGTATATGAGCTTACTCGGCTGTCCTAACAAAGTACCGCAGAGTGGATGGCTTCAACAACCTCTTTTTCCTCTCGGGTCTGGGGGCAAGATGTCCAAGATCAAGATGTCAGTACGGTTTGTTTCTTGTCCTGCTTCTTTCCTTGACTTGCAGATGGCCATTTTTCTCCCTATGTCTTCACATGTTGTTCCTCTCTGCCTGTCTGTATCCAAATTTCCTCTTCTTGTAAGGACACCACTGACATTGGTGAGCCCCCCTTAATGATCTCATTCAACCATAATTACCACTTGAAGGCTCTTTCTCCAAATGCAGTCACATTTGTAGTACTGGGGTTTAGGGCTTCAACATATGAATGTTGGGATAAAAGCAAAATTTACACATAACTCAGCTCATAACACCTGATAACTGGGTCCATACTTTTAAAAGTATGCTCCCCACCTCACAAACATACCATTTAACTGAAATTTTTTCTTAGAAAACCTGAGACAGGCATTCCAAATGGGAGCTAACCCACCTGTTGGTAAAGGCTCACCAAGTCATTACAGCAAAGGAAATAAGCACCCTAGGATTACAAAGACAATAGCAGTCAAAACACCTTCATTCTCAGGACCCTGTGCTAGAGAATTCTGATTCAGAAGCCCCAGAAAAGAGGCAGAGATGACAGGTGAAATGGTCAATTCTCTGCTAAAAATAATGCCATCGGAAGGAAAGAGGGCAGCATAGAAGCAGCACTGCCAATATCAGCGGGAGGAGCCCCTCCTAAATTCACCACTTTTTTTTTTTTTTTTTTTTTTTTTACCAAAGGGGCCTGGACATTAAGTACTACTTGAAACACACTAACTAAGAGAGAATGACATGAGGTTAACTCTTCTCTTAAAAGGTGGCCTGAGCAGGACCAGTCTGAAAACACAGGATCCTTACCAGATGATTTTCCTGTAGGTAATGTAAAAATTCAGTTACCTTTCAAGAGACACTTTTCACTTGTTCTAAATTATAGGATTTTAAACATTTTTTTTCTGTACAGAACGGCATCACTTAAATTTTTATTTAAAAGGAGTCAATTCGGGTCTGCTTTAGGTGGAAAGAAAAGTCCCTAACTTACTGGGGACAGGGCCTCAGCTTGGTCCCAAATATTTTCCTCTTGTCATTTCTGAAACAAGCATGCCATACATGGTTTTACCTTGAGGGTATCAGTGCTGTTTAAAATCATGGAAGACTGAGTTGGGTCTGCTAAAATCGGAGAGAACAAACTCGAAGTCAGGGGTGCTGTGACCCCCAACACGGCTAAGTCTGGAGTCTGGGTCTTGCTTTTGGGACTAGTTTCTACCTCGTTACATGATCTCCTCAAAACTGACTTTCTCATAAATAAAAAGGATCCAAAAAACCTGGTCCATCTATTCTAACCACACTGTTGTTATTAACCACACCGTTATTATTATCAGCATATTGCCAATGGCTTTACTGTCTTTCTCCCTAACATTACAGATGCACTTTCCTTCCCAGAACCTGGCTTTTAAATATATACCTTACTTCAAATAAGTTTTCATTGTTTCTTTTCACTTAATCTTTCTGAGCATATTCTTGATCTGGAAATGAGGAATAAATATTTTGTCTATATATTTTATTTATGTTATCTTTATATGAATATTTTATCTATATTAAAAGTATCTGGACTAAATGAAATAATGCTGACAAAGAGCTTAACACTTTGGAACACTTAAAAGCTCTCTTGTATCAATTTAAGTTGGGATTGGTGTTTTTCCATATTTAAGACTATTTTTTGTCAGGTGGTAGGCATATAGCAGAGAACTCAGCATGGAAGGCCAGATGGATTAGGGAAACTGTGACTGGGGGAAGGAAGGAAGACGTGGGGCACTGGCTCACTGTTACCCCGACTAGGGCTGAACAAATGCTGGGAGATTTTAAAATCTATGCATGCAAAAAGTATTCTGGACTAGAGTCATATCACCAGCCAAGACTTACATTCTAAATCGTGGTAGTTTGCCACTGTAGGTAGACAAAGCGTGGTGTTAGAGGTTCAGCTGTTATCTGGCAGTACTGTCTTTAAAGTCTCAGCTACTAGGAATGAACAAGCCATCTGTCCCTGCACAGAAACTTGCAAAGCAAATCAAGGATACAAGAATAAATAAAAGATCATTTCTGGCAGCTGGAGTGTATGGCACCGAGAACACTAAGCGCTCTAGGTGTGAGCAATAACTTTGAATGGTCAGCCCTGGGCCAAGACAACTGATTCGACATTAATCTTTCATGCGTAATAGTTTGTGTATTCCTGTCACTGTGTGTATTATTTTAATAGGGTGGAACCAAGTTTACTGGGGATGAAGGGAATGAGCGCCACGAAAGTGAGTTGCTGGAAAATTGGTAGGCAATAGCTTAACACTTCCTAATTATAAAAATTTCCCTTGTCTCTGCTAATGCTTATAATCAAATTCCACAATCAAACAATCTTTTAAGGTATCATCGTCTTCTAAAAAGATACCATTCTGGAAACATCTTCATCTTTATCCTAAAATCTGAAGGTGCGTAAACCCTTTATAGAGTAGTGGAAAGAATATTGGAAATTTGAGTCTTGCCCTTGGGCCTACCATTGACCAGCCGTTTGATATTGTGATGAGTGGACATCTCTGGGGCCCAGTTTTCTGATATGCAAAATGAAATTGGACATTATTTTTTTTTCTACCAGCTTCATGAGAAATAATTGAAATATAATATTGTATAAGTTTGATGCAAACACCATGATGATTTGATATACATATATATATATATTGCAAAGTGATTACCATAATAAGGTTAGCTAACACATCTATCACCTCACATAATTACTTTTTGTGGTGAGAATATTTAAGATCTACTCTTAGCAACTTTCAAGTATTCAATATAGTACTGCTAACTGTAGTCACCATGCTGTACATTACATCTCCAGAACTTAAAATCATCTCATAAATGGAAGTTTGCACCCTTTGACCAATATCTCCCCATTCCTACCACCCTTCAGCCCCAAGTAGCCACCACTCTACTGTTTCTATGGATTTTTTTAGATTTTATATATGTGAAATCATATAGTAAATGTCTTTCTCTGACTTACTTCACTTAGCCAAGTGCTCTCAAGACCTTCATCTATAGTGTTGCAAATGGCAATATTTCTTTCTTTTTTATGGCTGATAATATTCATACACACGGACACACATATATACAATCACATCTTCTTTGCCCATTTATCTGTTCATGGACACTGGACACCTAGGCTGTTTCCAGATCTTGGCTATTGTGAATAATGCTCAGTGAACATGGGGTCACAGAAACCTCTTTGAGAAATCCTATTTTTAATTTTTTGGGAAACCTCCATACTGTTTTCCATAGTAGCTATAATCAACTTACATCCCCACCAACAGTGCACTAATGTTCCCTTTTATCCACATCTTTGCAATACTTGTTATCTCTTATCTTTTTGATGATAGCCATTCTAACAGGTGTCAGGTAATATCTCACTGTGGTTTTGATTTGTATTTTGGACTTTACTTCTGTCCCTGTTTTTATTCTAATTGACCATCACAATTCTACTAATTATATTTCTTATTTCATGAGGATGATAACAGAAGAAGCAAACTTTTCTAAAGATGTCGCTAAGCCTCTCCTCCTACAAAAGGTATTCATTAATTCAGTAAAATTCAGTAAATATTTATTCATTCCTTTTCATTTGTCAGGCATTGTTCTACACTCTGAAGATATACAGTAAATAAGATGGATTTAATCACTATTTTCCTGGGATTTTATATTCCAGTGGGTATTATAAAATAATATAACAAATGAATATGTGTGTGTGTGTGTGTTTCTATGTATGCATGTATTTTAATTGCAGGTGGAGATGAGCTCTGAAGAGAAATAAAACAGGAGTGAAAGCAGGGATGGAACTGGCTAGGTCAAGTGGCCTGAATATGGTGGTCAGGAGAGGCTACTCTGTGGAGACATCTGAGCAAAGACTTGAATGATCTGGAAATGAGGCACATGGAGGTCTGAGGAAAGAGCAGTTCACAGAAAAGAGAAAAAAAGGGAAAAGTCCCCAAGAGAGGAAAATGTTTGCATGTTTTTTAAATGTTAAAAAGCTGCTTTAGCTAAAGAAGAGTGAGCATGAGAACAAATGCAGGCTAGTGAGACTTGAGAAGGAATCTGGAGTGGATCTTGCAGAGCCGTTGCCTCAGCGGGTGACCGTTGAGGATTGGGTGCAAAGGAGTCACTGACCTGACTTACATTTTTAAAACACCATTCCCGCTGCTAGGAGGACACCTGGGGATGTAGTGGGAACAGGGAGGAAGAATCGTACAGACTAATCAGAAACATAAAAAGACGTTGTAGGCAAAAAGAATGGTAGCTTGGATTTGATGTAATGGCAATGGACGGAATGATAAACCGTTGAGCACGTGATGTACTGTTTTGGAGGTAGATGATTTATGTATCCAGTGGGGGAAGGAGAGAGAGGTTAAGAACTGCTTTGTAAATAATCTATAAAGCTTATTCTAGAAATAATGATGTATGAGCTCATGATGTGAGAGAGTTGTCCCTTAGGGGGCTGCTGCTGATAAGAGGTTTTACCTGAATCAGCTACCTTTGTAAACAATTGTGTAGCTTGGGCTATTCCATGGGTCATTTAACATTGTAGTCATTAATTTCCATATTACCAAGGTAGAGGAAGTAAGATATTTCAGTCTTTCTTTTGTAGAGAACCATGGTGGTATAGAAAGTGTGTACAGACCTTGTGTAATCCAGACTCCAACCACTTATGAACTATGTGACCTTGGACAGTTAATATAATTTCTCCTGAACTGGGATGCTTGAAAAGATAAAAATATCTCCCTCTTATGGTTGTTATGAGGTTAAATAAAATCTCTCTTTCAATAGTTCTTTCTTGCTTACTTTCTACATAGCAGTGGGCTGGCACGTTGGCACCAACGTCTTGAGGATGAGGAAGACACTGTTCTGTTCCTTAAAACACTCTTTCATGTGCCTCAAAATGCCAAGCATGAGGACTCACCTGTAGTAGAAACTTACTGGGAGCTAATTTTCTTTCTTGCAAATCCAAAATCATGTGCTTATGTAAAAGCAATAGGGCACACATTTTAAGACAGTAGGTATATTTTCAGTGTAGCCTTCTGGAACCCATATCCTAATTCAATGAATGGCTCTAATAACATAATTTCTGGTATGTTGAAAGGTAATAAAGGAGATCTTTTTGGAAAGGCAGATATTTTTCTCTCCCTCAAGTAAAGCACATTTTCTGCATACTCACTGACAGGAAACATTTTTTATAATACATTTTTAAGTACTGGTTTGCACTTAAAATTATACAGAATAGTCAAATGAGTAAGTTCCAGTGCCTTACTTATTTTACATTGTCAGTGCAATGATCCCACCCTGAGAATTTGAATCCATTGAGAAAGCTGTTTTTTATTACCTTTAAATGTATCATTTAATATAGCAGAAAATGCACACCCAATTCACATGGCAATAGGCACTGCAATTTTTTAGTAGCATTTTATAGAAATGTCATATTCAATTATCAATTTCACCATGCCACCTCAACAATTAATGAACTAATCCAGGAAGTGTCAATAAAAATCACATCAGGTGATCATCTCCTCAGCCACTTAAAAGTTATTTATATGCTTTCATGTTTAGAACTCAAGCTGAATTCAAAGCAAGCCCACAGGCTTCAGATTCACTGGTGACTTTGTGAGCCAATGACATACAGGTGAAAGGCTCCATTTGCTTATTCCCTTTTACCTAACTGACAAGCTCTGCATCTCCCTGGGAGTCTCAGTGGTGCCTCCTACATGACTGCAACCACGGTCATGCTGGCCCTGAACTGCATCTCCTCATCCACTCCGCTTCTGACTATTTCTCTTTTCCACTCAGGAGATGATGGTTTTGACTGAACTTTCAGATGGAATATGCCATTAGCATTGGTTTTTTTAATCTGTCCTAGGATATTGTGTTGGCATCCCTTCATTGGGGATTCTAAGCATGTGAATTAATCACAAAACCATATTCTTCAGAAATACTGAAATTACAATATTCATGTTTTCATATATCAAAACTGCATTTGCACTGTGTTCTCTCATTTGTTTTTATCTTTTCCTCTTGTAATATGCTAACATGCAGGAAGCAATTTCTGGTTGTTGCTTTTCATAAATTTCAAGGTAACATCAAGAGCTACTTTTTATAGGGCACTGATTCAGAACAATTGCAGTTTTAGATACGTCCCATCTACCAGGACATAAATTAATGATTTATTAACCAACCAATATTTTTAAGTGTCTACTTTAAGAAGACCTTAGGGGATACAAAAAGACGCCAGTATTCTGTCCTCAAAGAGCTTATAATTTAGTTTAGAAGAAAATGCTTAGTCAACAATTAGGTCAATTAATAATAATGAGTTAAATCGGAATGCAATACTGGTTCACAGGGTATCATTATATACTATACAACTATTGAATGAATGTTACAGACAATATTTCTGTGGTCTAGTGAAGCTTCAAAGCACTTTAGCTAGGCCTTGAAAGACAACATTAAAATGTGGAGACTGAGGAGGCTGCGGGGACAGAGAGGCCCAGAGGCAGAGACCTGCTTGCTGCATGCAGACTCGCTCTGAATGGATGGGATTCTAGTGACTGACCTGCCACTGTGGGAATAAACTTGGGTATAACCCTTTCACCCAAGGAACATTCCATTGTCATTCTTCAGTGTTTTGCCAATGGGTTTCAGACCCAGACAAGTTCACTATGGATTCAATGAGACCAAAGAATGACAATGGAAAGCCCAGATGAGCAAGACTAGGCAGCCCTTAAAGATGGAGACTCTGACCTTAGCTCATGTCTTTCTAAATACTGTTTTTTCATGATACCTGGCTTTACTTCACTCACTTTTTCTGCTTTATTATTATTATAATTCTCATTTCCTAGAGTCAGATTGTATGAACTTGTGATCTTGTATCAAAGACTAAAACCAAGTACTAGGAAGAAACCTAGTTGGAAATATCAGCACTATTAGTATATTTGGTAGTGGTTAAAAGGAAGAAGAGAGAATTTAAAAACAGGCCAATATGAGTCTTGATCTAATTGAGCTAGAAAATAATAGACTGTAAAATTAGTTGCAACTGGGCATTTAGAGGATCAAAACCAAATATTTGTGAAGAAATAAATACCTTCTGAAGTCTTGATTGCAATAATTTTTCAACCGTACCTGGAGTTATAATGCATTGACCCTACCATATTTGTACTGCCTATTACACTGTGCATGTCCTCAACTACCAGCTGAAATTCTTTGATCCATCACAACCATCATTTTCTTAATAAGTTGCTATTCCCACTGCCTTGCCAATGGGTTTCAACACTGGGCAAGTTCATTATGTATTCAGTATGACGGAGGAATGACAATTAAACGTTTCCGGGGTGAAAATGTTTATTACCCAGCTTGTTCTCCTGGCGATAGGTTAAGCACTAGCCTTAACATCTGCATCCAGCAGTTTGCAGGTCTGTAATCCTCCTTCATCTCTGCCTCCAGACCCAGAGCAGTGAGCCAAGCTCTCTGTATAGTGCAATAATAGCTTATTGCCTATGGGTGTGGGAACACTAGCCTAGAGCAGGACAGTTACATCATCAGGTGGTTTAGATTCAGTGAGGATCTTGGCCATAGGAACCCTGACTTACCCTGCATGTCATACCTGATGAAGAGGATTGTATAAGACTCCAAATCCCTCTTGGAGTTTGGGCTGGAATCATTGCCTGGATAGAGGCTAGTAGGTAATGAAGCTTGAGAATCAGGCCAGGGAGGGATTGGTAGGTCAAGTGAATAAAATTAACTTTAAAGTAATGGTCCATCATTGAAGATTTTTAGCTTACACTGGACATAACCTGATGCATGTTTTGAGAATGCCTCTCTAACTATGGTGTGTTAAGTGGTTTGTAAGTGGATCAAGGTGAGTAACAGGCAGTGAATTAGGTTTTACAGCAATTAAGACAAAAACTTATGGTAGCTTGTATTAGCTTGTGGCAAAAGAGGTTTAGGAACCTGGCTTGATAGTAGAAATACCTGAAAGTTAATTAAACTTGGTGATGCATTAGAAATATAGGTGAGAGAAAGAGAGGATAGCAAGGGGGTCTTTTGAAATTTTGACATAAAAGTATAGTTGGGTGGTTGTGTCGTTTGCTAAGTAAACAATTAGAAAATAAGCAGCTTTGGAGGAAATACGCTGAAATTGGACCGGCAGTTGGAACTGAGGAGTTTGTGGTCACTTGGACACATTTAATGTCTTGAATGCAGGAGAGATGTCTGTCCTGGGCAATTCACCTGAGAAAAATCAGGATACAAACAATGACTGAGGCTTTGGACTTAAATCTGCCTACAAAGAGATTACAAAATAAAAACAGAAGAAAGTGCAGGTAAATGGAAGAGATAGCCCATTGAAATAATTATGTCTGAAGGCAATTCTTTAGCACTTAGATTAAGTTCAAATTGAATTCCAAACACATGTCATATTGTATACTTCTGAAAGAAATACGGTACAGTAATAAGAATTTGAGTTCTTAAGTCTAGATATTATTCTACACTTAATACTGTTGACCTTGGGCTAATTATTTAAACAGTCTGGCTTCTACTTTCCCATGAGGAAAATGAGGATAAGACTGAAGAGCTATCACGGAGGATTATATATTTAAAAAATAGATAAATCATTTCATATATAATGAGAGTTAAAAATGTAGCTCCCTAATTATCAGCTCTATTACCTTAGAAATATTGGGAAAAAACAGGTACCTGCTTCAGTTTTTAAATATTAACTCCTTTTAAAAATAAATGTACTAATTATTACAGACCTGATTTATTGAAAGCATTTAAAAATAATATTCCACATTCATTGTTTATAATCACTATATAATAAAGGGTGCTTTAAAATTTAACTGGAGAAAGTTTTATTTTTATAAGGTCAGAGATACAAAGAAAAAAGTTCATGCTTTTGCTATTGCATAATGGAACAAATACAATATTAAGCTGATTTTCTTTCAGTAGTTACCAATGCTATTTTCCTGCCATATTATTTCCAAAAGAAAAATAGTGACTCTTGGCTACAGTTACTCTGAAACATTTCATTAATGTGAGCCATATTATTTATATATTTAAGTATTCTCTCCCCAACCCCCCTTCAATAAGGACAATTAATATGTTGTCTAGGAAAGGACTTAACAGATACCAAATATCCACAAGGAGAAAACGTTTTTTTATTTCCTTTTAACATATTTATTCTATTGCCATATTAGGAAATAAATTCTTTGAGGGCATAAACTGTCTTTTATATTACTACAGTTTCAATCTCTAAAGAAATTTATCCTACAAAGTTCTCTACATGAGTCCATACCTAGTAAAGACTACTAACTAAAACCAGGAAAGAGCACTTAAAATGACAGTCTATTAGACATTTGATCATTTAGTTTCTATTAAATATTCTGTTTATTTTTCATCTACATAGTTCTATGCATGAACTTCGATTTTGCTGAATTTCCCTGAGGTGGCCTGTGGTGTGGGGGTAAGGGAGAGGTCAGACTGTAAACAGACTTAAGAAAATGTGGGGGATATCTACTGACAGCAATATGTCTAAAATTGTTGAGAACAATATATTTAAAATTAACAATTGCTACATTATCTTCAGAGCAAGGTTGAAAGAAGGAGAAAGCTAGCGGGAACAACACTTTAGGCAACCTGTGAAACCCAAGGGCCTAATCGGTCTTGTCAAACAAGGAGCCATCACCACTATGTGAGCACCTTGAGGGAAGATGCACGCACGTTGTTGCCAGCCTCTTAACAGAGTGCTCGCTTTGAAACATCCACGGATTTCCAATTTCATTCTGTTACTTACCACTTCCCCCATTCCTAGACTGCCCACCAAGAGCATGAGTTACATTATTTTTTTTTCCCAACAGGAAAAGAACAATTCTGTGTGGATTTCACCGTATCAGAGAAGAAGCAGTCACTGAATGAGTGTCATTTAGGACACTTATGGGGTGCCAAATTACTCATTTTATACCTTAATGGACACACACTTTTACAAACATTTGTTTCCTCATTTATCTCTTTTCTCCTCATTATTGTTTACCAAAATAGAAAAGATTAATCTCTCATTTGCAATCTTATAGAAATAGAAAGGTTAGAATAGTTCTAGTTTTTACCTGGTCTTAAAAACATATGTTTGTTTGTCCAATTTAGATTTGTTGACTTTTGCCTTAAGAATTTTAATAAGAGTTTGAAAATAGTGTTTAAGGTTTTCACTGTTTTTCTTTTTTACTCTTTTCAATTTTTAACTTATGTTTAAACTGTGTTCGGTTGTCTAATTTAGGCATCTGCTTTTTGTTGTTTATTTTTAGTTTTGATTTGGTTTTCTGTGATCTGATGTTAATATAAACAGTTAAAAGCAAATAGACTATTCATATTTTTTTCTTTTCAGTGACACCCATGTATAAAGGGAGTAGATTTGACTCACAAAACTGAAGCCAACCTTTGATTTCTTTGTTTTCAATTCCCTGATTTGTCTCATCACAAGGGATTCCTCCAGTGTTCACCAAGGCTGGCTGAACCAGCTGGCTGTGTGGAGCTTTCAGAGTGACTTGGGCACTTGGGACAATCTGGCTCATTTACTTGAATCTGACTTTTTGGCCAAAAGAACAAAATTCCATAAATAGCACTTACAAAAGACTCAATCTTCCAAGGTGTCAAGTTGTGCAAAGCCTTCCTGTTGAAAAGATGCATTCTTTTACCCTTAGTCCAACTCATTATTACATGGACAACATTTCTTTTCAGAAAGAATATCTGCGAAATTATTTTAATTTAATTGAGAAAAATTAATAGCAAAACCCCACAAAAACCCTAAATGATCCCAAAGGGAATGGAAGTAGAGCCAAATCAGTAAATCACTCATTTTCAAAAACATATAGTTCCCAAACCAGATTTTCTAAAATAAATATTATGTAGTCCATGGATGCTTAGTGACTTAGATTCTAGTCTCATTAAAATCATTTTCCAAAAAAGAAACAAAATGATAATAATATATCTACTTCTTTAAATGCAACTTTAGTTTGGCAGGAGCTTTGTGTTAGGTGAAGGCTGCTGCGGCTCAAATACACAAAATTATTTCTCTAAAATTCACACATGATTACAATATTAATAAGCAGGCATTAAGCAATTAAATAGCCTTCAGATCTTGCTTTTCTCTAAACAAGTTTCTTTATTAAAGAGTTGAGGTGTGGATAAAATGAAGATATAAATAAAAATAGTGTAATGGTTGTATCCAAAGCTTATCCACGTTAGTTATCATTTAAAAGCTACAAGATGGACATAGCAAGCCAGAGGTCAAAGGGATATGAGACCAGCATTGAATCAGCAGCAAATGCAGACAAGGCCATGGCAGAGCCCAGTGTCAAAGCCAGGGGAAAACAGCGAGATACCAGAAGACTGAAAGTCCAGTCGGTAAGACGGCAGGAGTGTAGGCTTGGATAACTAACAAAATCAGTAACTGAAAGGGACATGCAGTGGCAGGAGATGAGGCCCTCTGAAGGAAAGCCAGGCTATGTAACTAGATTTTAATAGGACATAGTTCTTTCTCAGAGCTACTATTTAAATAGGGCTCTGATCTTAAGGAAAGTAGCTGAGACTTTTGAGGTCGAAATAAATATTCTTTTGAATTAATTACTTCAAAGACTCAGTAACCACTAAGTTAATTTCTATATCTGAGTGTCCATATGTATCCATTACAAGATAGTTTTTTTTTAAGTCATTAAGTATTTTCTATTTTCTATATCCTACCACTAGAATGGAATAAGAGTAGAATGAGAGTAGCATCTTTTTCTGTCATCTTCATGATTATATCCCCAGCAGATAGCCAAAGACTGGCACACATCAGCTGCTTTATAAATATTTGGTGAATGGATCAATCAATAGCTCTCTCTCTCTCTCACATTCTTAAAATTATAAAAGGTCTCCCAACACTCCTCTTTCACACAGTTTTAATCTTTTTTATTACATATGAAAATTGAACATCTTTGCTATAGATAGATAGCACTGCTCAGCAGCAATAGCAATTAATGCCAAATAACATTTTTCTATTGGAAACACATCCAAAATTCTAGGAGCTTATAAAGATGAAACAGTGGCATATGGTGTGATTAAATTAAAGAGGACAGAAGTGTAAATTCACAGCATCATCTCTTTAAAAAAACAGAAAATAATATTTTGAAAAGAAGTACTTCTATCACAAAACATTGTGAATGCACATTAACAATTTTTAGTAGTTGGTAAATACAATTTCTAAGAATTTCTGTAAATCATGAAGACAAGTGTTTTTAGCCTATGTAGTTCTTATAATTTTTGGAGAATTACATACTTTGGAACATCTGTTGTATAATGAACAAATAATAATCTAGAAGCAGGACTTGCCTTTGTTTTGGTTTCATATACTAGCTTGCTATAAAATAGAGAACTCCTTTTATAGATGTCCTATAGCAGTTGACTACTGCTGTGTCAGAGTCTTTAAATCAAATCTGGTTTAAAGACAGAATGCAAACCAGTCCAGCTGTATGTTGTCAAGCGATTAGATCATGTGATACAAAACATGGCAGAGGAATGGCTGCCTCTCTGACAAGGCCGAGAGGCGTGGTTCTCTTGCTAGAGGCAGAGTGAGCAGTCCGCACTGACAGCTCTACCATCCAACTACAGGAAATTTGAATAGAACTCAAGAACTCCCCATAAAAAAACTCCATTGTTTACTTTTGGAGTTCCATGAGGTCAATAAATAACTTCCCTATTTTTTTAGCAAATACAGAAATAATGGAGAGATAGACCCAAGTGTCACACACAAATGGAGATCAAAATGCCAGACTGATAACAGGTTAAGGCTGTTGGAGGAGTTTGGCTTAACTCTATAGGACCAGTAGCCTTCTAGGGCTGCAATACAAAATTAAATTGACCTGTCCAATCACTGACCATGCTAAAATACCCCAGAGCTTCTCCAAAGGGGTTGTGCCTCTAAAATTTATGAAAATACAGTGACTGTGGGCAAAAATAAACAGCTTATTTGTTCAAATTCATCAGTCACATAAATCTATCTATATCCAGTGGAGGGGGGACCAAAGGGTACCAGCAGAGATGTCAGGATCACCAAGGAGCTGGTGCTAAGAGACCCTCCATCATCATTACTCCTTTGATCTCCCTTACTCGTTATCCTTTCTAATAGATAGCTAGGTATCAGTTACTCCTTCTTTGCTCCTTTACACTTTTCCTACTATTTCATTTCATGTTTTTCCATTTTTACAATATAATCATCATTCTGAAATAACTACTCAAAAACAAAACTGCTCTATATGAAAAGATGTTAGGGTACTTAAAAGAATACAAAATTCCCATGGAAACTCTCAATCAAAACAAAATTGAAAGAAAAAAAGTCACCTAGAGTTCAGTGAAAGCAAAGGGGTTCCATTAAGTGTTTACATGAACTGAATTGTCAGGGACGGCAGAAGCACAGGAAGAGCCACAGAGAGATGACGGGGAAAGCAGAAGCTGAGCAAACACTGAGAGAAAGACCTTGCCTCCAAACACCTGTCTTCGTATAACAGCCAAGAATATAAAAATGTATGATCAAGGGTAATAAGGCTCTTTCTTGCTTAACTGTAATGGAGTATTTCAGAAAACATCGTGTTTCACTATTAAAACAAAGTACCCACAACTAATATAAAGCATCAGACATAGAATGCTTGTAGCTTTGTAACACTTTATTAGCAAAGGTTACAAATAATAAGAGATCGTTAAAGTAACATTAAAAAATCAAATCTTAAAATGTCAAAGAAAAAATTAGCCTACTTTAAAATAGCATCTTATTCCTTACATATTTCTTACAAAGTGTGATTTTAAGTAATAATTAAAATTATATTCTTTAAACTGTTTATGTAAAGGTTATGTAAAGAGATTATGCAAATTTGATTACTGAAACAAACACCTTTGAAGACTTTGCCCATTGTCTGTACTCTAGCTGTGCTACATAATAATTTTAAGTTGTGTACTAAAAATAAAAAGGGCCTTGAAGATTCTTCACTCCAATTCAGAAGTAGTAAGAGTCATCCCTAGTATTTGATGTAAGCATAAAAATCCACTCTCACTTTTATACTCAAGACCTGAAGAGCAGATAAATAAAACTGCTCAAAGGAGTCCACCTTAAACAGTAAACTCCTAGAAACACTGAGTCGATTAGTGATTGTCAAGGGCTGGGAAGTGGGAAAAATTAGATGTTAGTCAAAGTGTATAAACTTCTAGTTCTAAAATGAATAAGTTGTGGGACCTAATGAACAACATGGTGACTACAGTTAACATTGCCATATTGAATCCTTGAAAGTCTTTAAGAGAGCAGATCTTAAGTGTTTTCATCACAAACACACATGAACAAAAATAATAACCAGGCAAGGTCATGGGTATTTTAGTTAATCTCATTGTAGTCATCACTTTGAAGTATATGCACATATCAAAAGGTCTGGTTGTACATGGCAAACTTGTACAATGTTACATGTCAAATATATCTCAATAAGGCTGAAAAAAACAAGGAAGCAAAGAACTGTGAAGTAGAATGCAGAACATTGAGTAACTTGGATAAGACCCATAAAAGTGATCACAGTTGTGTTATAACTGCTTAACAGTTCATTTCTTTAAAAAATAGTACCTTATACTCACTATTTTCATTTTCTTATCACCTACTGACTTTAGCCATTTTTTTATGGCTTTACACTTAGCATTCTCACAGCAGTGACCACAAGAAGACTGCCTTCGTGTGACTTTAATCCCCAAATCTCAGTCTCCGCTAGCTCTCTGCAGTGATGGTTTAGCACCTCCCTCAGACTGTCTTCGCCCTAGGAAGGTGGGCCTTCCTATTACCCACAATGTCTTGTCTATTTATTTCTCTACATGTTTTTGATCATCTTGTCCTTCCATCTGTCTTCTGCTTATGTAAATATTTGTTGAATTATTGAATGGATAGATGAATGGATGGATGGATGGATAGGTGGGTGGATAAATACATTTTGGACTGAAGGGCAATGGGAACCCTCCTACACTCCTGGTGGGAATGTAAATTGGTGCAGCCACTATAGGTTCCACAAATAACTAAAACTAAAAATATTATATGACCCAGTAACTCCACTTCTAGTAATTTACACAAAGAAAACAATCTCTGATTCAAAAAATTATATGCACCCCTATGTTATCTACAATAGCCAAGTTATAAAAACAATCAGTGCCTATCAATAGATGAACAGATAAAGAAGAGGTGGCACATACGCATAATGGAATATTATTCAGCCATAAAAAAGAAACATCCTGTCATGTGCTACAACATTGTTGGACCTAGAAGGTATTATGCTAAGTTAAATAAGCCAGGCAGGGAAAGAGAAATGCCATATGATTTAAGATATGTGGAACCTAAACACAAAACAAAACAAAATGAACAAAACAGCAAACATAAGTTGGCCACAGGGGTGGTAGGACAGCATGGAGAATATATAGCCAATGGTTCTGTAACATCTTTCTGTCCTGACAGATAGAAACTGCACTAGTTGGAGTGAGGATTTAATAAGATGTGTAGTGTTGAACTATTGTATTGTATACTTGAAACCAATATAGTATTGTATATGTCAACTATACTTCAATAAAAAAATAAAACAACAATAGATTTATAGACATTGAGAAGTGACTGGCAGGATAGGGTGGGTGGTGAGGATAAGAGGGATAAAGAGGCACAAAATCTCAATCATGATATAAGCTGGTCACAGGGATGGAAGTGCAGAATGGAGAATATAGTCAGTGGTTTTGTAACACCTTTCTATGTTGACAGATAGTAACTGCACAAATTGAGGTTAAGATTTAATAATGTGGGTTAATGGTTGAATCACTGTTGGTATTTGAAACCAATATAATATTGTATATCAAATATACTGCAATTAAAAAAAACACAAATTCCAGGATTAGTGAAGCAAGTCAATAAAAAATGCCAAAAAAAAAGAAAGAGCAATGGGAAGGCAGGGTTAATTTTTAAGTAAGAAAATTACATAACTAATTTCTTACATTAGTTATAGGATGTGTAGGTCTTTTACAAAATAAAAATCATGTTTGTATTTTTATATATTTAAGGTGTACAACATGATGATTTGATACACTTATAACAATGAAATAATTACTACACTCTAGCTAATTAGCATATCTTCTACATAGTTAATATTTGTGTGTGTGTGTGATGAGAGCACCTGAAATCTATCACCTTGGCAAGTTTCCAGTGCTCAGTATAGTACTAACTATAGCTATCATGGTGTACATTGGATCTCTAGACTTACTGATCCTACATAATTGCAACTTTTTACCCTCTGACCAATATCTCATTTCTCCTATGCCCCTACCCCTGCAACCACATTTCTGCTTTCTGCTTCTTTTATTCAGCTTTTTCAGATTTCACATGTAAGTGAGATCATGCAGTTTCTCTCTTTCTGTGTTGGGCATTTTTTACTTAAGGTATTTCTTATCAGTGTTCCCACACTTTTTTTTTCCTTGCTCCAGTTTTTCCCGCAGTTCTTTGCCAGTCATTTCAGGAACTTCATTGGTAGCTCTAATGAGTAATAATATATTACCCCAGATGAAGTTCTTTTGATTTTTCATCAGCCCCACTACCCACTGTTTCTATATAGGAGCTCTTAGATCATGATCAAATGTTCTTCACAGCAAAATTTTCTTATTCCTGTGATTACTCTACTGCTATTCACTCTGCCTGGAAAATCCTTTACAAATGGTTTATTTACTTAAGTATTAACGAAAGCACCTTTAAATGTGTTGCCATTTACTTCCTGGGAAAACATACTTTAAAAAGTGACAGTTTTGTTTCCTGGTAATAAAAAAGTCATTTTATTCTGGAACTTCTTAGGTTATAATAATTCTTACTGTTATTTAGAAATAATAGTATAACTTCTATTTCTCAGAAATTCAATGATTGGTTATTCATTTCATATTGGTAATCATGTAGAACTTTACTTGTAAAGGTTATAGAATTCTATAACTTTAAAATAAAAAAAACCCCACATTTCTAATTGTCTGGATCTTGCCGTTCTCAGGCAAAAAGAACTAATGTATGTTAGGTGAGTAAGTTATAAAGAAGTTGTTCATTTAAAGATAATAAAAATGTTTAGATGACAAGCTAATATAAAATCATGTAAGATATCCAGCACCTTTTAGTTTTTAGTGTAATTATGCATAGAAGCTAGAATCTTAAAGACAAAAAATCATATTCTTCATAAATCTCTATCCTTTCTTTTCAACATGAGATGTTTCTATTATGCCAATGTCACTGTACTTGGTTGCATTGAAAATAGTGAAAACTCATGCATATAAAGTATATTGTTATTTGTCCTTGGAAAAGATAAGGAAAGTATTCTATAACATCAAAATTATAGAAACTTTAAAGGTCTTTCATTCAAGTTTTTAAAAATCATTATATTTTCTTTCACGCATTCCTTATTGTGAACTTCCTTATTGTGAATACAGGCTATCAACAACTGTATACAAGTCTTTGAAAAGCAAAGAGCAATTGAGTTTTATGTTAGTTTTAGGTAGTGTAGAATTTGCCATAATCAGAAAGCCCATAGATAATTTTTTGATTGACTTTATATTATAGAACTGTTTTAGATCTACAGAAAAATTGCTAAGACAGTGCAGTTACATATTCCCTACAAATTATAGCTTACATTAGCATGTTATATTTGTTACAATTAACAAGCTACTTTGATACATTATTATTAACAAAAAGTAATAATTTATTTTGATTTCCTTTGTTTTTACCTAATGTCCTTTTTCTGTTCCAAGATACCACATTGCATTTTATTGTGATACCCTCATAGGCTCCTTGTGGCTTTGGCAGTTTCTCAGACTTCCCTCATTTTTAATGACCTGGAGAATTTGAGAAGTACTGAACAAGTACTTTGCAAAACAACTTTAAATTGTAATTTGTCCGATAATTTTCTCATGATTAGGCTGAGGTTATGTATTTGGGAGAGGAAGATCACAGAAGAGAAGTGCTATTTTTTTTTTTTTTGAGAGGGCATCTCTCTTGATCAAATGGTTGTTAACAACAATAAAATTCTGTATAGGGGACTCAATGCACAATCATTAATCCACCCCAAGCCTAATTCTCATCAGAGAAGTGCTATTTTTATCACATTATATCAAAAGGACATATTATCAACATGACTTACAACTGTTAATTTTGCCCTCATTCACCAACTGAAGGTGAAACATTTCTCAAGTTTCTCCAGTGTAGTTATTTCCCCCCAGCCCTGTTTTTTCCATTCTTCACTCTTTCAAAGAAAGTCTCAATGCTTAGCCCACACTTAAAGTGTAGGGGGCTACACTCCACCGCCCTGAGGGCAGAGTATCTACATAAGTAATTTGGAATTTTTCTGCATAGGATATTGAACACTCTCTATCATTTAAGTTATTTCTGCATTTATTTATTCATGGATACAGTATAAATTCATGGATATTTAATTTAGATTGTGATCCAATGACATTATATATTTTATTGCTCAAAATGTTCTGGTTTAGACCCTTGGATGTTTTCAGTTGACTTCTGTGTACCTTCAACATACCCTTTTCATTGTTGTTATTGATGTTATTTTTTTTAATTTTTCTATTTCATGACGTGCTCCAAAATCATCCTTTACATTTTCTACTTTCTTTCCCAGTCCTAAATGAGCCAGTTTTTTTTTCAGTCCCTCATCCTTTTATTGGAGAATGATGTCAGAAACCAAAATCTGGGCACTAGGGGTGTCATTGCTTCCAGGAACTCGCAGCTGATAAAGCAAGATTTTGTATGTATGTATCGTAACCCATGTATATCCATATCTCTTAAGATATATCTATATGTAAACATTTGTATCTATATTAAACTAAACGCAAAGTTGTACTGATGATGTCTTTCACTCTAATCTACCACCACATGGAACACTGTGCCTCCTCTTGCTTTCTGGAATCTTCCAGTCCAACAGCGAGAAATCTGTCTCCCACCATCTGCCATTCACTTACTTAATTGTTCAGTCCCAATACACATGTATAGTAGTATCCATGTTTTTAACCTGTACCCCCTTGAGAAATAGATCTGTGAAATTAGTGTTCAGTGCTATGTAGTTTCTTTTGCCTTAAGGCTTGCAGATTCCATCACCTCCAGACCTAATTAGGTCAGCAACTTTTCATCCTACCTTTCAGTGAGGTTGTTTCATATATTTGTAATTCAGCTTGATTCTCTTGCAGAGCCTGCATTTTATTCTAGGATCCCACAACTCCAAGATGACTTTTATAAATGTTCATGTTTAAGTTCACTCCTTGTGTTGTAAAGTTCTATGAATTTTTATAAATACATGGTGTCATGTATCCACCATTATAATGCCATACAGAAAAATTTGACCACTATTTTTAAAAAATCCCTTTATGTTAACTATTTAACCCTCACAAATTCTCACCAAGCCCCAAGTGAACACAGATCTTTTACCATTTTTGTAGTTTGACCTTTTTCAGAATGTCATATAACTGGAATCATACATTATGTAGCCTTTAAACAGGCTTCTTTCACTTGGCAATATGCATTTAAATTTCCTCCATCTTCTTCCATAATTAAATATATTCTACTGTACAGGTGTCCCATAGTATGTTTATCTACTATGCATTGAGGACAAATTGGTTGCTTTCGGATTTGGGCAATTGTGAATGAAGCTGCTATGAACGTTTATGTGCAGGGTTTTGTGTGGACATAAGCTTTCAAATTAGTTGGGCAAATGCCAAGGAACACAACTGTTGGATTCTATAGTATTATATTTAGCTTTGGAAGAAACTGCCAATATGTTTTCAGAGTGGCTCTATCATTTTGCATTCCCACTAACAATGATTGAGAGTTTCTGTTGCTCCACATCTTCTCTACTAGCACCGGTAGTCAGATTTTTGGATTTTATCCACTCTAGTGGTTGTTGGTGGTATCTCACTGTTGTTTTAATTTGCAATTACCAAATGACAAATAATGTTGAAAATCAGTCATACACTTGATATTTCTGTGTCTTCATTGTTGAGATGTCTCTTGAGATGCCAGATTTTTCTCCATCCTCTAATTGGGTTGTTTGTTTTCTTGCTTTTGAGTATTAAGTATTCTTTGTATATTTTGCATAGAAATCCTTTATCAGACATGTGCTTTGCTGGTATCTTCTCCCACACTGTGGCTGAGCTTGTCACTTTCTTAACAGTGTCCCTTTACAGAAGTTTTCAGTTTTAATAAAATTCAACTTCTCTATTTTCTTTCATGGATAATGCTTTGGGGTAACAATTCACACATCACCAGGAGATCATATAGGTTTTCCCCTTATGTTTTCTTCTAGAAGTTTCATAATTTTTCATTTTATATTTTGGTTTATTTTAAGCATATGGCCCATTTTGAGTTAATTATTGTGAAAGGTGTAAGGTGTGTGTCTAGGTTATTTATTTTTTTGATGTGGAGTTCAATTATTCCATTTGTGGAAAAGACTGTCTTTTCTCCATTGAGTTGTCTTTGCTCCTTTGTCAAATATCAGTTGACTCTATTGTCAACTGAAACCATCTTGGTAAGCCTGTTGTTAGGTTCTCCTTTCTGGTCTAATATTATACTCTCTTGATTCTTGCAGGCTGATAGAAGTTCTTGAAAGCAGGTAGATGAATCATCCAACTTTGTTCAGCATTGCTTTGGCTATACTGGGACGTTGCCTTCTTAAATGAATTGAGTCATATTTTGATATCTAAAAAATAGGTTAGTATTTAATGTAACATTTTTGTAGGAATTTAATTGAAAATATAGATCAAGTTAAGAAGAATGACATCTTTAAAATATTGATCGGTAAACAAAAATTATATTTTTAATGTGTGCTGATATACATGCTGTTCTGATATACATATATATTGTGAAATGATAACTACAATCAAGCTAAATAATATAACCACCACATAGTTACCATTTGGCAGGGTGGAAGAAGATAATAACACTTGACATCTACTTTCTTAACAAATTTGATTTACGTAATATATTATTAACCTTAGTCATCATGCTGTACTTTAGAGCTCAGAACTTATACCATCTTATAACTAAAAGTTTTTCTCTTTCAGTCACTATCACCACCTTTCCCCTACTCTTCAGCCTCTGGTAACCACCATTCTACTCTGTTATTATTGACTACTTTTTAAGGTTCTTTCTGTAAGTGACATCATATAGTATGTGTCTTTCTGTGTTTGGCTTGTTTCACTTTGCATAAGGTTCACAAGATTCATCCGTATTATCGAAAATGGCAGAATTTTCTTTTCTGTAAAGGTTGAATAATATTACATTATATATATGCTACTAAATTCTTATTCATTCTTACTAAAATATTCATGGTAGGAATGACTGGCTACCTTGTACTTTCAGGTATTGATTAACACTTATTGAGGAGACAACAGAACACAGGTGGTTTTAGTGGAAAATTTAGGTTATTTGCATTTTGATACATAACTAATGTATTTTTCTCCAATGTGTTTTAACTTAAAATTAGGTTACATTCTTTTTTTCAGATATGTAAAATTGTAAGTTTTATGTAATTTATTGATATGTTGCTTTCTAACCACTTTGGCTATTTTAAGCTTAGAAAACTTTCCCATACTAAAAGTTTTAATAATATTAATTTCTATTTTCAAGCTTTTCAGTTATTTCATTTTTCGTACTTAACTTTAAATTCAGATAAAGTTTCAGTATAGTATGAGGTGAGAGACACAATATTCACTGATTTATAAATCTGTCTAGTAATATACTCTATTCTTAATATCCTCAATGTAAAATCCTGTGTTTGAATATTGATATTTTTTTCTTTCCGAAAAAGAAAAGTAATAGCTATTTCTTAAGTCAAGAAGATTTTGGGTCATTGCTAGAAAGTATTTCTGTCATTTTTTTTCCTTTCATTTTAAAAAAGAAAACCATAAATCATCTTGGCAGTCAATCATTGGTTCTGTCATCAAAAAGAAACCTACAGAGGATTGTCTCCTGTTGTTTCAGTTAACACAAGTACCACTTAATAAATTCTGATCCCAAGCTAATGAGATTATGTGAAAAATTATAAATGTAGGTCCTGGAATACCTGAGGGAAAACAATCATTTCTAAGCTATTAAAAATTATTTAAGCTCCAACATTTGTTAAGGGACTGAAATCATGAAATTAATTACATTTTTACATTAAGATGAGGATGGAGCAAAAATGTACTTCATAAGATGTGGACAGGGTTAAAAAATATAAAAAATTCAAAGATAAAGCAAGCACCCAAAGTACCTTGTTCCACCTGCATTTGAGCTCTGCAAATTGACTTTACCATTTCAGGATATCTGTTCTCCTTAAGGATTTTACTATTTAGGTAATTTTAAAAGTGGTGGTTTCCATGAACATTAAAGGTATATGTTGAACCTAAAGGTATATGTTTAAATGAATATTTGTTCTTACTCTTACTTTTTTTTTGTCTTTAAATTATGAAGTGAAATATTTGAAGAATTTATTCTACAGAGAAGTTAGGCAGTCTTGGCACCTTTGCACATAAGGAAGGATCTAATGGTTTAGAAATGCAAATCATTACATATATATTAAGTCTTTCCTGAGGGGATATTCTTTAGTATGTGTAACTAAGACATGAATAACTGCGAGGTTATGCTTTAGTGCTGTTATTGTTACCTGAAAGATTAATCAATTACAATTTTTCTGAACCACCCAGGGTACCATAGCAGAAGATATCATTTGAAATATATCATGTAGAGCAATAGTTCTGACCTGAAAAGCTCTAGGAAAATTTATTTCAAAGATGTAATTCTTTTCTTTCTTAAGAAAAGCATTTTATCTTTCTGTTAATTAAAGAAAAGTGATTTTGAGATGAGAAAAGAAATCTATAGTAAATCTTGAAACAGATGACACTAAGGCTAAATGTACAAATATATCTGATATTTTAAAACTGTAAAAATAGTATTATACCCAAATAAGTGTTAAATATATTTTACAGTATAGCATAAGTTTGGAAGAGGGTCAGTAGTCACACTCATGTAAATGAGGGACAAGCTATGAAATGAACTCAGTTCTAATCTTTGTTAGAGATCTCATCAGATATCAGAGAAAGATACACTAAATCATATGTGTATGCATGCTAATGAGTTTGAGCACTTTGTGTCAGAGCCACCTCTAATATTTGCAGAGCCTGTGGCAGTAGTACAAATGGAACCCATATACTGTATGTTAAAATATTTAAAATTTATAAACCAACTCTTCAGAGTACTAAAATATCTTTAAAAATCTATTAAATAAAGTATGTTCTAAACTCCTACATTGACAACCATAACTTTGTAGTGATCTGCAACATACTGATGCAGACAGAACCAGCTACACCACCCTCTGGATCCTGGCTTCACACCCCCACCAATTCTTTTCCTACCCCTGACTCTATCCTCCATTGCATGAGGCCCTAAATACAAGATTCTTAAATACAACACTCCAACATGCATCAGTCCCATCAGTTTCCCTGAAGGGTCACTCCTTGGGTTCCATCCCCTGCAAGCCTAGGGAACAGTGGCTGTTCAGTTTGTTCTCAGGAGGACAAGCCAGGAGGTATCCCAAACAGGTTCTAGAAGGAGCTTAGGGCTATTCAAACAGGGAAGTCCATGCTTCCAGGTACCCAGGATGTTGTAACAAGAGAAAATGTAGAATCCACATATTTCCACTTCTTGGTCTCATAAACTTTTGGTCCATGGTTTGGGAGACCACAGACCATGACCAGAAAAAAAAAAACTATCTAAAACACAAGCCCACTGCAGGGACAATTTTCCACAGTCAATAGGCAGGCTTCTTGAATAAATAAGCACTTTAAAATTATACATTATTTTTATTAAGCATGAACAAAATCTAGGGATGTCAAAATATTTTGATTACATTTTCAATGTAAAGTGCATATGAATTTTATAGCTATAAGAATATAAAAATTCATACAAATTCTTTGTTTTCATTTTCACGTAATTGTTATTTCTGTTGCTTCCACTATATGCCAAACACTGTGTTAACCATTGTGTACATAAAATTGACCAAGACAGGTACAACCTCAACAATCTTGGGGGAAATAGAGAATTAGTGTGTGATAAACATTATGAAAAGATGCAAGCCCCTATGAGGTAACTAATACAGGTTTGGGAGTTCAGAGAAATCTTCCTGGGGAAAGTTGCAACCTATAGAACAAGTTGGAATTAACGGACAAATGGAAAGACCTGTGGAATGTAATAGAGATAGAGACTAAGACTTTGTTGTAAGTCCAGGGAGAAGAAATCCCAGGGCAAAATACCTCTAAAAACTGAAATCCGTCAAAGGGAGAAATCAAGTTTAAAACGCATTTATTGCTTACAAACTGCAGTCCAGGGCCTCTCTCTCCTCTGCTCCTGAAGAACCAAGCAAGCAAGCAAGCCAGCCCCTCCCTTTAAACTCTCAGGTTTAGATATGCCCTCAGTTGCTCAGATAATTACCTACTGACATGGAGATGAAATTGTCTCCACCCCTGAGGATAAGAAAATGCCCCTAAGCCAGGTGAGATATTCTGGAAATGTTACAATTTTACCCACAGGCCACCCCTCCAGAAATCTCACCTTACAATTTACTCATTCACCCTCTTCTGCAATGGTCCCTGGGCAAGAAAACTGGAGCACTGTGATCAGAGTAATGGCATAACAATAGCAACAGCAAAAAAATCATGATAATCCTCAAGCCAGAGGATTTAGCTAAATTCAAAGTGTCATGCAGATTAAGTCCGTAGCTTGTCATTCCATAGGCTGAGGGTTCAAAGCAATCATCATGCAGCAGCTGCAGTCAGAGGGTGCATTCAGGCCACAAGGACTGTAGGAGAAAATAACCTTAAGGGCGGTAAGATACATGTTTTAACGAAACCAGCATAGGCAAATCTTGTCCATCAGGTAGGATACGTGCAAAAGAGTGGTCTTGTGATAAAACAGTGGCAGGAATGGGATCTCATCCTCGTCTAGTATACCAGACTTTCACCCCCCTCTCTGTGGGATTTACAGATGGGTCAATATATAGGGCTACAGGAGGTACATGCACTGGCCTTAAAGATAAAACAAAACTTCCCCGCAAGATGCTCTTACCTCCTGGAAGTTTTGGGTACACTACCATGACCTTTGAGGGCCATTCAACTGTTACTCCAGGAATACACACGAGGCCAGCTTCCAAAACCTTTCTTCCAAGGTGCTAAAAGGGCGAGCCAATGCTGGTCCATGTGTCAAAATGTCCAGGGCCAGGTCCATTCAGCAGTGTCTCCAGGGCTTAATGCAGTTGGGGCTGGCAGCAGGATGTTGCTCTGCTGGCCATATTCCGGCTTCAATAACTCTTCTGTGGTTTTGACATACAATTGTACAGGAGAGGCAGCAAGGTGTGTGAGCATATCCACAGGGCTCAAGGCTCCTTTACATGGCTTACTCAAACGCAGCACCATCCATAGGTGAACTGCCCAACCCCACAGACTACTGATGTATGACCTCAGGCCAGATTTCAACAAACAGTTGTACCTCTCTATCATGCCTGCCCCGGTGGGATTATACGGTACATGAAATTTCCACTTTATTACTAATTGCTGCACCCATTCTTATAATGAATGTCCAGTAAAGTGGGTGCCTTGATCACTCTCAATCACCTGTGGCCGGCCATAGGCTGCAAAGAGATGCTCCAGGCCCCTCTTGGTGGTTTGCTGATCTGCACGACATGCAGGAAAAGCAACCAATAGTCCAGTAGCCATGTCCACACAACTCATGGCATACAGACATCCTTCTGATATGGGCAGAGGCCAAATATATCAGAGGCCTTCTGATGTGGGCAGAGGCTATATTTGTATCCCTGTGGAAGGACAGTGAATGTCCATCACCAGCCTTCCCACATGAAGACAAACTGTTCCTGGCTTTCCTGTGCTATGGCAGTAGAGAAGAAAGCATTATCAAGGTCTACTACATAATGATACATTCCCAGTTCATGGCTGGAAATGACCAGAATGTCTGCTATAGAGGGGACAGCAGCATGCAAAGGGGTGTGACTTTATTCAATTCCCTGTAGTCCACTGTCATAGGCCAGAAGCCTTCTGGCTTTTCCACTGACAAGGGGTATTGGCCCCCTTACTATTGTCCCATGTCACTGTGTGGCTCGGTGTAAGTCCCTCTTAGAGCACACAAGGCATTCTTGTGGGCTCTGCTGACTTCTTCAAAAGTCAATGGCAAGTTGCACCGATGAGTTACAGCCCATACTGTCTTTTCCCCCACGTGCAACAAACACTGGTATAGCCATTGGGCCACATCAGAGGCAGGCTTTCCTTCTAGCCAGCGCACCTGGGCAAAAGTGTCTGCTTCATCATTCCCTGAGTATGCCAAAGTCAAATGGCCAGTCACATGATAGACAGTAACAGTCTTAGTCTGACCAGAAGCCCATAGATCTTGCCAAAGCTCTTGCCCCCAAAGGGGCTGGTGACCAACCATCCAGTTGGCATGATACCATGTCAGTAGCCACAGGGTCAAGCCCCTATTGATGGCCCAGCTGTCAGTGCAGACAACTATGGGGCAGAGCTTCTGGGTGATCACAAGCCACACTGACTGCAATTCAGCCCATCAGCTGCTCTTCCCCTCTCCATCCTTCATCCATATTGTCTCAATCTTAGGATGGAAAGCTACAGCCTTCCACTTCAGGGGCTACCCATGACTGAAGCCATCTGTGTACCAAGCATCTTCAGGTATAGAGGCTTTTTCCTCCTGATAAGGAGTCTCAGCTACCAGTAGCTCAAAAGCAAGTTCTCCCTGCTTTCCACTGGTATAGGTCACTGGCCCCAGTAAGCATTGGAGTTCTCCACTCAAGGGGCTAGTAGAGAGGACGTTGCACTGCTGTGAATATGCATCCCATTTGGCCAGTGTAGGCATCTGTGCCACGTCACTCCATGGACTTTGGGTCCAGTCTCGCACCCACCCCATGATGGGATAGGTGGTTATTACTTTGGTCAGAGCTGTTCCAGCAATGGGCTCCGTAGCCAGCAAGGCATGGTACACAGCAGCCAGTTGCTTCTCTATCAAGGTGTACCAGACCTCTGCTCCTTTCCATAGTTGTGACCAGAATCCAATAGGGTGGCGTGTCCATTCAAGTCACTGCCAAAGACCCCATCCATAACCATCTTAATACAAGAACATCTAGCTCACAGGGCCTTGATGAGTCCATTACAGTCAAGGCCTCTACAGCCTTGACTGCCTGCTTGACAGCATTAAAAGCAGTTGCACATGTCTCATCCCAGTCCCACCTGATGCCCTTTCCTACCAACCAGTATAAGGGCTTCAGAATTTGTGCCAAGTGAAGGATGAACACTCTCCAGTAGCCCAAAAGAACCAAAATCTCTTGTAATGCTGCCACAGTAGTAGGGGTGGGGAAAGCCTGGACCTTGTCTATGACTGCTTCAGGAACAGCTTCAGTTTCATCTGGCCAGACAACCCCCAAGGACTGAACCCTGGTACTGTTCACAGCCCATCCTTTTTCCTGCAGATGTTGCAACAGTCTTGGAGCTGCCCCTTCTAAATCCTAAAGAGAATTAGATGTGAGCATAATATCATCAATGTAGTGATACAAACACATTGTTTGCAGTTTCTTCCATGTGGCCAAGACCTGGGCTACAAGTCCATAACAGATGGTGGGACTGTGGAGGTATCCCTGTGGAAGGACAGTGAATGTCCATCGCCAGCCTTCCCACATGAAGACAAACTGTTCCTGGCTTTCCTGTGCTATGGCAGTAGAGAAGAAAGCATTAGCAAGGTCTACTAAATAATGATACATTCCCAGTTCATGGCTGGAAATGACCAGAATGTCTGCTATAGAGGGGACAGCAGCATGCAAAGGGGTGTGACTTTATTCAATTCCCTGTAGTCCACTGTCATAGGCCAGAAGCCTTCTGGCTTTTCCACTGGCCACATTGGGGAATTAAAAGAACAATGAGTGGGCTTTATGATGCCCACCCTCTCCAACTCCTGTAGAGTTTCTCCAATTTCCTGCGCCCCCCAGGCAATTTTTACTGCTTAATATATGTCACCCTCTGAGGTACAGGCAGAGCTACAGGTCATTGATTAGCCTGTCCCCTCAGAACTGCCTTTACCACACGTACCCTCAGTCTGAACTCACCTGCATTGGTAACCACAGGCCCTGCAGGATATCTAACCCCAAAATATATTCAGGGATGGGAGAAATGTACATGGTATACTCCTTTGGGGGTAAACACCCTCTCCCCAATGGGATTTGGGCTTTCCTCACTCTAACTGCCTCACCCCCATAGCCATCTGTCACAGCAGGGGTCCCAGGAAAATTCTCAGGGTTGCCATAAATCAGAGAACACTCAGCTCCTGTGTCCACCAGCTCCAGGACATGTACATTCATGGGGGACCAATGAATTGCTAATTATGCATCTGGCCTCTGGTCCCCACCATGTCCCTCAAGGTGGGGACTTTAACCCCCCTGCCCCCAGTCAAACTTCGATGCCCAATCATCCTCCTGTGGGGGTGAGGGCTCAGGTGAATCCTGAGTACTGTCTCCCATAAAGTTTAGCAGGAACACAGGCCGGTCATGAAGCCTTGACTCTGGTTTCCATGTCCTGGACCTCAGGGGCTGGAACAGCTGCTCTGGCTGTAATTGGTGCCACAGTTCTAACAAGATCCTATTGGGCTGCCCATCGAGTTTTTCTTTCACTACCCCGGCCTTTATCAAATAAACCCCCATCTGGGTCCTCGAGACCTTCACTGGGACTTTTGCACCTCTCCTTTCAGCCATGACTGGTATTTCCCTCCATGCCCTTATTGTATCACCCTCCCCCAGATCTGCTAAAGTAGCAGTAGCCTCAAAGATGGGTTGCCCTAGGTGGGGAGCAAGAGTAGTCCCTGGGGATCCAAAGAGAGATGTGGGAGCTGTATGCAGCACCAGGTTTCTCATTCGTATAGTGAACACCTCATCCGGGCCCTGGGTGTCCATATTATAGATGATGTTTTTCATATCCAATTCCTGCAGTACCTGTTGGAGCTCTGTATGTTTTCCAAATACTGGGAAAATATGGTAAATCACCCTGATTAGGACAAACTATCTTGATGGCAGCTGTCAGCCAGTCCAGGAGTGTCTGATTCCCTGAGGTATGATGGGCATTTTTTAACTGCTGCCAGAGGGAAGGGTGAGTCATCAGGGAAGCCAGTCTACTCATCTCCATGGCCAACACAGCAATGTTTTCCACCCCCGTATCCCAGAGACGTAAAAGCCATGTAGGTAGAGATTCCGATGGCCTCCACCTACACTGGATGCTCATGTCCACCAGCTCATCCTGGGGATAGGGGCGGAGCATGGAGTGCTCCACAACCTGGGGAGGGGGCTGCTTCTCCCCCTGAGGAGCCCATGGTTGTTTCATTTTTATTTTCTTAATTACAGCCATGCGGGCCTTTAATACAGGAGAATATGGTACCTCCAGCGGTGGCCTGCCTCCTCCTCTTCTCCCTTGGGCTCCTCCACCAACAGCTCCTTCTCCACCATTTCCTGGGCTGAAGGCACCCCTCTTTCCTCCCCCTCCCCCATGGCCTCCTGCAACGTGGCTTTTCCTGACATCTCCTCCCTTGCCACCACTGCTAAGGAGTCTTCTAGGAATGTAACCTGCCTTTTCAGTAACTGTCTCTCCTCTTTAACAGCATCCCACAGATTATCGCTGAGCTCCTCCATGCAGTGCTGAAGTGTGTCTCTCTCCTGCCTGAGTCCCTTGATAATCCTCTCTTTCTCCTGTATAACATTTTCCACTATTTTAATGAAAAGAGAACCTACGTGCCAGCCGTTACATGACCCCCTAAGGTCTCCAAGCAGTCTTCCAACTCATGGAGGGCTAATGCTGCAGCTTCTAGTGTTTCTACCTTTCCCCAGTTCGGGGGAAGGCCCCACCCCTCTAGGAGGTACTTTACCCTAGACCAATTCCCCACTAGGGATTCCCAAATTGGAAGCTCTACAGCTGGGGGGATAATAACAGGAGAAACAGCACCCTCTGCTGCTGCATCCCCTGGGGCCTCCCCACCACCCACAGGAGGAGCCCTCCCAAAGGTTGCACCTATTAGAACAGATTTTGGGTTCAGAGGCACCCTGCCAACTGCACCAGATGTAAGTCTGGGGAGAGGAAATTCCAGGGCAAAATACCTCTAAAAAACAAAATCAGTCCAGGCCATCTCTCTCTGCTCCTGAAGAACCAAGCACACCAGCCCCTCCCTTTAAACTCTCAGGTTCAGACACGCCCTCGGTTGCCCAGGTAATTACCCACTGACATGGAGATGAACTTCTCTCCACCCCTGAGGATATGCAAGTGACCCAAAGACAGGCGAGATATTCTGTAAATGTTACCCACAGACATATTACAAGAACTAAAAACAATTCATGTTTCTGAAAAAGTTGTGTATGGGGATGCATAGTGGAGTTAAGCCTGGAAAAGTAAGCTTGGGCCATACAACGAAGGTGCTTGTGTAGCAACATATCAGTGTGGATTTGAAGGAAAATAAACCATCAAAAGGTTTAAGCCAACAGGATACCTTTAGGTTTGTTTGCTTGTTTGTTTAGTTTTTAAAACTTACTTTAGCTTCAATATGGGAAAATGGATAAGGTTGATACAACACTGAATGCAGGCATCCAAATGAGAGAGCAACTCTGGACTGGAGCAGTGTTTTAGGGATAAAGAGAAGAGGAAAGATGTAAGGGGTATCTAGAGGTATATAACTCACAAAATTTGCTAATTCCGTGGATAGAAGTAATGGGAAAAAGAAGGAATCAAAGATGACAAGCTAAAACCAGGTGCCTGATAGTCCCATTCACTTAAAACAAGAGGAATAAGAGATCTTGTGAGTTGTATGTGAGGAGTTGTCTGTTCTTAACATATGGGAGACCCAGTTCAAAAGTACAAATGAGCCCTCCCTATATATGTCTGAATATATAAAAGTTACAAGGCAAGCAACAAATGGTTAAATAAAAGGCGTTCTACTCCCCTACTTTCATAACAACCTGCAAAGCTAGCTTAAAGTTTAGAATTTTTGGACTTCCTAAAGTATTGTACCAGGAGACTATGACACAGACATGCCTGGTCCACCCCCACCTTGTATCATTTATGTGAAGATCTTAGCCTGCATGTCTGTACCCACTGGAAACAGACAACAGTTGAACACCCATCCCTCAGGTGCGAGGGTCAGTATACCTGCAGGAGAGGCCTGCAGTCAGGAGGACAGTCCCTGGAAAGAAATCTATGCAGACTCTGGAGGGAATTAGGAGGTCCTGGAACAAGAAATGTTGTCCTGTTATATCAATTGCTGTGGACTGCATCGTGTCTTCCCAAAATGCATAGGTAAAGTCCTAACCCCCAGTGTAATGGTATTTGGAGATGAAGTTTTTGGGAGGTATTTAGGCTTATATAAGGTCATCAAGATGGGTCTGTCATGATGGGATTAGTGCCTTTCCAAGAAGACATACCAGAGACCTTTCTCACTCACTCACCTGCCATGTGAAGGCACAGCCAGAAGGCAGTCATGCAAGCCAGGGAGAGGTCTCGCCATAAACTGACCAGGCTGGCACATGGATCTCACAACTTTGAGCCCCCAGAACTGTGAGAAAATAAATTTTTGTTTAAGCCACCCAATCTATTGTATTTTGTCACGGCAGCCTGAAAAAACTAAAATATCAATGAATAGACCATAGTTGGAGCCATGCGAACAATGAGATTACCTGGGAAAGAACGTCCAGGGAATGTCCCCACTCACAGTGCAGGCAGAAGCAGAGGGACCTGGAGAGGGGACTAGAAAAAAAAAGTTGAAGAGGGAGAAAGGAGTGGCTTTTATAATAATGAATTAAAAAGCATAAACCTAAATAAATGAAAAGGAATCCGTGACAGTTAATTTTATGTGTCAACTTGACATGGGATGCCCAGTTATTTGGTCAAACATATATTCTGGATGTGTCTGTGAGATGGTTTCCAGGTGAGCTTAACATTTGAATTGGTAAACTGAGTAAGGCAGTTTGTCATTCCCCAGCGTAGGTGGGTCTCACTCAGTCAGGTGGAGGTCTGAGCAGAACAAAAAGGTTCACCCTTCTTCAGGTGAGAGAATTTCCTCTTGCTTGACTGCTTTGAACTGGGACGTAGGTTTTTCTGCATGGGTTGTTTTATATTTTTCCTCTTACCTTTGGACTTGAACTGAAGTTTCAGCTCTTCCCGGCTCTTGAGCCTGCTGACTTTGGACTAGGACTGCATTGCTGGTTCTTCTAGGTCTCCAGTTTGCCGACTGAAGATTTGGGAACTCACTAGCCTCCTTTACCACCTAATTCCTTATAATGTCTTACACAATAAATCTCTGTCTGTCTGTCTATGTGTATATGTGTGTCTATCATATACAAAGATAGAGATAGAGAAGATATATACACATATCTTTGAGGTATATGTCACTAGTTCTGTTTCCCTGGAGAACACTGACTAATACAGAATATAAGCTACTATTACCCTAACATCCCTAAACAGCAGGCACTGTCGGTAACAATTTGCCAAATGCATCCATTTTTATAGAAATCAAAAAGATATGCATTTATTTAAAGAAATGGTATTATCAGAGGATCAAAAAAAGAAAAAAATATCCAGGAAAAAAATGCAAAGTAAATATGCAAGTATATGATGTTTTAGAAGATGTAAGTAGAGAAGATCATATTATTAATCAAAAAGAGCTATCAATTAAACTTTACCAATTTATAATAATACTGACAGGATGCATTTACTGAAGATATGAAAAAATCAGAAAAAGACATTTCTTAAAATCTGTCTTTAAACACAAATAGAATAAAAATAACAGGGAATCTGACTCATGTGATATATTAATTAAGCCTTAATTTGAGCCAGGTATTGTGCTTTTTGATGTGACTACGAAAGATGCATGTGATATGCAGCAGATAATATATGCATGTATTAACAAAGTTTACATATAACTATTCTAAATAATTCTGAAGCACTTATCTCCTATCTCTATACTTATAATCTTATATATACATAATATTTTTAGTAATTAATGAATAGAGTTGCATAAAGAGTAGCATCAATCAGTATCTAGTACTTAGAAACATTTAACAACAAAGTATGTTTAGTAGAGGAAAAAAACATTTGTTATCATGACTAGTTTTCCTATTCCATTTTTATATGCTTATTTTTAAAATTATATTTGAATAATTTCCCCATAGAGATACATATCACAATGATGACTGACAGCTATCTTTTTTACCATTACATTCAGAGGTTCAATTTTTATTCCTAAGCTTGTTCCATGTGTTAACAATTGCACCATTAATGTGGGGGTAAACACCTCTACAAAGTGATAACTTAGGAAGTTTTCATCTCCTCAAAAGACAATTATATTCAGTTATATTTATTTATTTCACATGATACCAAATGAACTTCTTTTTTTTGGTAATGTTTGCTATAAAAACAGTATAACTCCCTCTATTCTCTTCACACTGAAATTACTTACAGTTTAGAAACTGTTTTTTCCTTTTATGTATCACTAGAATATCACTTCAGTCCTTTAATTTGACAGCTTAGAGAACTGTGTTTGGCCTTAACAGGATGCCATCCTCTTTCTTATCTTTGTGCTTGACTGATAAAGATTAGGTTTCAGTATTGATTAATCCTTTCTACATTTTCCTCTATCCAGAACCAGGAACAATAACCTGCCCAAATTCTAGTCCCAGAATAGAAAACATTATTGGCCCTGCTTGGGTGAAATATATAACCTGATTAAATTATCTGGAGCTAGGGATTTATTTGATTCACAGAATAGTATAAGCAGATGTGTATGTGTGTGTGTGAGAAGAGAGTCTGATGGAGAGAGAGATTATTCTGCTGAAGGAGGTATTTTTAGGAAAAGAAGTAAGTACCCACAAGAGTATATAGGCAAAGAGACCAGAACAATTAATGACCTTTGATCCTGTGCTCTAATATGCTGTCCTTAGGAACTGGTTTTCTTCTCTTTGGTGGCTGAGCATGACCAGTGTGTATTTTTAGTTAGTAAGTATTTAATTAGTATTTATTGAACATCTGTCTTGTATCTAGCAATCAAAATATTTAGCAAAAATTGAAATACATTTCAAATTTTAAAAATTATTTTAGCCAAATAAAGCCAGAAAAGACCTATGCAACTATAATAATCATTACAATTTTACTGATCAAAAAAAAGATCTAGTAACTATGTAAATTAAAAAAAAGAACAGCCTAGTCATAGTTAATTATCACACATGAATCAACTCAATCTTCAGAGAACTATTCATCAGAGGTGTTATTATTATCCTCCCTTTTTCTACTGATGAGGAAACTGAGGCAAAGAACTTATAAAGAACTAGTCTCTAATTAGACATTTCTGGATAAGAGATTTGAGTCCAATCAATTTTTCAACAGAGTCTACTCCCTAAAACAATTTATAAAAAATACACTACTATTAAATAAAAATGAATCACCATATTGTTGGGACAATTAGTCAAACTTAAATGAAAAAAATAAAATATTTCTTAAAGGCTAAAATAAATCTCAAATGGATTGAAAAATTAATTTTTCTGAAAATATATATGCAAATCATACCTAAATATATATAATGGAGGTTTATACATTCATATGAATAGTGATCAAACCTATGAAGAGGGTTTTGAAGTTTAGAAATATTAAAAAGAGAGGAATGAGTATATATCACTATCATAAACAATTAAAATCTTCAGCAATGTATAATAAAGATGCTGTTAAGTGAGCAAAAACAAATTAGGAATATATTTGCAATAAATGCAAATATCAAGTTATCAACAAATAATTTCCATAGGCTCAATTCATTGGTCTAAATGATCAGTATTTTTTCTGTAAAAGGAAAAGGGAAGGCATACAAATTGTAAGAGAAATGCTCAAATTCCAATAGTTAAGTGGACAACAGGAATAAATTCAAAATTCATGAAAGGATAAATATAATAGATTTTAAATTATAAGATAATATTCACTCCTTTTGGTAATACCAGTATTATAAATTAAAAATGTTAATGTATTCAAACTAGGAAATATTTTTAAGAGACTAGTGCTGCTAAAAGTGAAATTAAAAAGATACTTTCATATATGACTGGGTCTACAAATCTAATATCAGATATTATCAATAACAATACCATGCTTATAGACTATGGCTATCTGTGAACATAGTCCTTAAGAACTCATTAGGAATAGAAACATTATATATACCGTGAAAAACTGAAAGTAAGCTATCCAATCTTTTGTGAAATGTTAAAAATCTAAATTGTACCAAGTTAAAGTAATGTTGAACATTTCATTCTTTATATATAACAATGTAGAAGAATGTTGATAATAATATTAAATGGGAAGTTCAAGACATAATACAATTAGTATAAAAATTTGTGTTTGATTTATAGTATGTCAATAGTTACTTATCAAATATAGATGTAAATATGTGTGTGTGTGTGTGTAGAGAAAGAGAGAATCTAAAATGAAATTGACCAAAATACCAACTAATTTGTGTGACTTTTTGAATTTCCAAAATACCTTTATTGAGCACAGATTACTTTCAGAGAGAAAAGAAGTTAATAAAACAGAAATAATGAATAAGGTAATATAATGAATAATCAAAAATATTCCTAATGAAAATATCACAATTAAAATTATATGTTATTATTTTATTGAATACTTTGTTACTTATCAAAGAAATACTTTATGGAGACCATGAGTTTTGGGAACAAGCCAGTATAAAATCTTGACTATTTTTCATCAGTTAGAAATGTACTCCTTGTCAGAAGATCCAAAATGAGACTCAGTTTTTAGTTTGTGAACCGCTGCCTTAAACTGAAACATACTTTTCAGGTTGCAATTCAAAGATAAAAACCCCAGAATACTCTCCTGAGCTGAAAATTAAATCTTTGGGGACTGTGAATTAATAGAGTCATCTAGCTGCTCATAGAATTCTACTGTTTCCTTGCATTCTTGGTCCTCAGAGCCATTTCAGAGTTACCCTCTTGGGAGTGAAATGACAGTCATAATTACCCCACTACAGGAGAGCTTGTTTCTCAGAAACCATGAGCAAAGCAATGGGCTGTTGAAAACAGTGACTTACACTAGAGTCAAGTGGGTAGCGAATGAATACCAAAGGACCACACAATAATGGAATTTTTCTTATATTCTTTTCAAGTAGACAGCTATGTACTAATATATTATTCCTTTATACTATGCTATACTGAAGAAATGAATAATCTTGATAAATATTATAAAGTCAACTTGTTTTTTCTCCTGCCTTGAAATTTATAGTCAAGATGCTTCTTCACCAGCAACTGCAGTTGGTATGTTTTCTGTTTTAAAGTGATTTTACTAATTTAATTTTGATCAAGAAATTAAGGTACATTTATTTTACAAGGCACAAATTAGTAGTCTATTAGTATGTTCCATATTCTAAGGGTGAGTAGAATTAAACCTAAAATAGCACATTTATAGGGAAAATAATAAGTTAAAATATAAAATTTTATCAAGAAAGGCAAAACGAGTTTTTTAAGAGTATTTTAGAAATTTTTCATTTCATAAAGTTTAGAAATTTTTTGCCCAGTTCTAGTCTATTTTATCTTTGTATCCCCAATAGTTCTATTAAATTACTTAACTGATCAATAATCTCATCTAGCACTCCCATAACCAGGAATTTCACTCTTAGGCCACAGCTAGAATTAACTAATCTTTTTCTGATCTATCTCCTTGAAGGTCTGTTTTGCCACACAAATTCCCTGAGAACTGAAAGATAATATTTAATGGGTCTTTTGCTTTCATCTTTATGTGAGCTTTTGTATTTGTTAGGTATAATCCTGTTAAATAGTTTAAGGTTCAAGAAAACATTTCACTGAAATTGTTCCATACCATTTAATGTACAATAGATATAATTTTAATGACACTGAAAGTTACTGTATTAATTCTATTAGCAGCCATTGTAAATGGCAGTGTGTTAGGTATAAAAATGCATAATCAATATATGTATTCAAAAAATATATAAACAAAGTTACCACTGTCATGATGATATGCTTACTTCTTCAGGTATTAATTCACTTTGAAAAAGTGCACATAATCATGGTTATGGCACCAGAACAGACCCATAGATCGATGGAACAGAATAGGAAGCCCAGAAATAAACCCAGGCATATTTGGTCAATTAATATATGACAAAGGAGTCATGAATATGCAATGGGGAAAAGACAGTCTCTTCAATAAATGGGGTTGGGAAAACTGGACAGCTACATGTAAGAAAATGAAACTAGATCACTGTCTTACAGCATACACAAAAGTAAACTCTAAATGGGTTAAAGACCTAAATGTAAGACATGAAACCATACTCTTAGAAGGAAGCATAAACAAGAATTTCATGAACATCAGTATGAGAAATTTCTTTCTGGAAACATATCCCTGGAGAAAAAAGAACAAAAATGAACAAGTGGGGCTACATCAAACTAAAAAGCTTCCACAAAGCAAAGGAAAACCTCAACAAAACAAAAAGGAAACCTACCACATGGGAGAATATATTTGCAAATGATGTGTCTGATAAGGGACTAATATTCAAAATATATAAGGAACTCATATGACTCAACACCAAAAAAAAAAAAACAATTAAAAAATAGGCTGAGGTTCTGAACAGGCATGCAGATGGCCATAGGCACATGAAAAGATACTCAACATCACTAATCATCGGGTAAATGCAAATTAAAACCACAATGAGGTATCACCTTATGCCAGTCAGAATGGCTACTAACCAAAAGACAAGAAATAACAGGTGTTGATGAGGATACAGAGAAATAGGAACCCTCCTACACTGCTAATGGGAATGTAAATTGGCACAGCCACTAGGGAAAGTAGTATGAAGGTTCCTCAAAAAACTAAAAATAGAAACACCATATGACCCAGTAATTCCATTTCTAGGACTTTACCTGAAGAAAACAAAATCACTAATTTTAAAAGACATAGGCACACTTTTGCTCATTGCAGCATTATTTACAATAACCAAAATATGGAAGCAACCCAAGTGCTCATCCATAGATGAATGGCTATAGAAGATGTGGTAAACATAAACAATGGAATATTAGTCAGCCATAAAAAAGAAACAAATCCTACCACTTTGAAAATATGGATGGACCTAGAAGGTATTATACTCAGTGAAATAAGTCAGGCAGAGAAAGACAAATGCCATATGATTTCACTTACATGTGGACTCTAAAAACATTACAAACAAACAAAAAAGAAACCCATAAATATAGACAACAAACTGTTGGCTACCATAGGGAGGGGTGTGGGGGATGGGTGAAGAGGTGAAAGGGATAAAGTGTACACACTGCAAATTGTAAAATAAGTTAGTCACAGGAATAGAAGTACATATAGAATATAACCAATAAAAGTGTAATATCTTGGTATGAATGGGCTAACTACATTTGGCAAGCATCTACTAATATATGTAATTATCAAGTCACTATGTTGCACATCTGAAACCAATATAATATGGTGTATTAACTTTATTCCAATAAAAAAAGAAGAATACACATGATCACTTTTTCAAAAGTTTTAAGTGTATCATCCAAATGAGCAATTAATATTTGTTCAGCAAAAACTATGTCAGTTTGACTCTACTTCCATTGGTTTCATGATATAATGAAAAAAGCAATCTTACCCATACTATATAGTAAGGCCAAAATAATACAATGTTTCCTGAATATTATGATTAACTGAGATATAAAACCTAGAAGGAAGAGGAAGAGGAAAGAAGAGTGTTGAGAAGATTGACTTACCAAGCCTGAGGTTCCTTTAGGCTAAGTGAAGATGACAAACAGATAAAGGAATGAGGCTAAAGCTCAGAAACAGATTTAGACTAGATATATCAGCTGGAAAAAGGTGGTTAGATCTGGGATATGGATAAAAACACATAAAATTCACAAAGAGAACATAAAAATGAATCTTTGAGGACCACCACATTGTGAACCATTGGCAGAGGACCATTAATAAAGAAAGTGGTTTTTGAGGTGGAAGGGCCACCAGTGGTTGGATGTCACTATGGCCAAATGAAGGGAGCTCTCAAAGAGAGTGTCTCAAAGTACTGAATACCAGAGGAGGCAGGGTAAAATAAGAACTGAAAATTTTCCATTGCATTTGATTTTAGGAAGCCATTAGTAGCATTACCCCAATAATTTAAATGGATTGACAGATGCAGAAAATAGAAGGAATAGATGGCGGAAAGAATGGAAAACAAAAAGTAGAGCCAACAAAGATCCACTGATCATTCAGGAATCACACAGTGTTAGGAAGGAAAACTACAGATTTGAGAGACGTTTCCCTTCCCTTTTATTAGTAGTGATACCTTGATCCTTTCTACATTTGCAGATAAAAAAGCCACCAGAAAAGAGGGGAAATGGATAAGCCATGGTACAAGGATTTGGACCATCCTGGCACTAAGAACATGTATGTATTGTAAATGTTACTACTTACCTAGAGGCTGGAGTCAGAGAAACCTAAGATTTAATTGCAATGCTCAATAATTACAAAATCACACAGTACTTGCTCCCTGCTAATTTTAAATTAAATTTATTAAACGTAACAGTGCCTCTAAAGTTTGAAAACAAAATGTTCCGCTAAAGGCTGACTGTTAGGATATGTTGCATAATATTTTCTGGAAAGCGATTATTTTTAAGTATTCAGAAAAATTCTGTGCCAACCTAGATAATGTTTATGATATCTCCCACTCTTATTTAAAATTCTTCACCAAGCTTTTTCAAACTGTTTTATTTCTTCTTTCATTCTTATAGGTTTTTATTTTACTCCAGTAAGTTTAATTATCATTATCTTTTAGGTTATTCTTTCCCTGCCCCTTAGCCTTCTTTTACCCATTATGAATGTCTACAATAATGTCCCATTGGCTAAAGTTCCTTCCTTTGTATCTCATGCTAATAATTATAACTTAAATCTGTATTATTCCCCAAAATATAATATACACATTTAAGTTTCTCAACAATTTGATAAGATAGTGTGGTATGTTGAATTATTGTTTTCCATCAGTTTCCTTCCTTCCAGCAGCTAAAGTATGGTATGTCACCAACCTCAGACTTATCCTGATTAATGGAGAAGGTATAAAGTGTCAGTGTGCTAACTGTGAGCAGAGGCTTTGGGAGAATGGCATGCTCAGCTTGCTCCCAGACCTACTCCTGCCTTCCTGAGACCACCATGAGGCAGAGGGTAGTGCCTTCCTCTGCCTAGGCTTCAGGAAGTGATGCACGTGTCATGGAAAAAGCCCACAAGTATCAGATGAGTCCAGAACAGTCTGGATTACTTTGCCTGACCTAACATAGTAGGATTATTCATTTCACAGCAAAAGCTGTGTGAGGCAAACACACATTTGTATATTTTTAAGTATCTTTTAATGGAAAAAAACACATTCAATGCTTCAGAAAAAAAAGTATTGCTTTCAAAAGATGGAATAAGCCCTTTCTATTTTACATTTATTTTTCTTAAATGTCATATGATTACATGTCAGAAATTTTCATTTTGGGTCTTTTTAAATATTTTAAGTTGTAGATTACCTTTATGAATCAGCTAAAAAATAATTCTATCTTTAAAATAATTAAAAAGATATAATCAGCAACTGTGTAATGTGCTGTTTTATTTCTTGAATAAATTTTGGATGAATAATTCTTGATTTAAAATTCTTTTCAGGAGGTTATATTAAATGTACTACAATATTTCTACAAGGCTCGTAGAATGAAAAAAAAATTGCATGCTTTGTATTCATTACAAAAACAGCACTGCAATTTAAATGAGTTCCAACTTAGAACATTAAGTAATTAACTGATTTTACTCTGTTTTCTAATTCTTTCCATTCATTAATTGCTGTGACAAGCTAAAGAACATTACAAACCTGTAAGAAATGAAAAGACATGGGGGTCAGCTAAGGTCAGTCAAGGAACATGGCTCACATTTTAATCAAGCATTGGTTTGGTAAAGTCCCAAAACTATTCAATCAGAAAAATTTCTAAATGTCACTAGTTCTAGGGGAAGGATTTAGTCATTTCATAAATTATTTTTCTCATCTTCACTCCTGTGCATTGTCATACAATCTAAAATCACATTATGGGCCCAGAGTATGGTTTATGTCAGACATGCAGAGTCCTGCGGACCCTGGTTAAACAGGGACCCATATAGGTCAATATTTCCCTACGCCCAGGATTCTTTTATTTACTGGTCCAGGGCATATGGAATGTCTTGCTTCAATATGGGGAAATCCTGTCTGCCCCCATGCCATATTAACATATAGTCACATGTATGTGACATGGCTTTGAGCAGCTATTTGCTTTTTAGCACTCTAACTTTCTCAGTCGTGAAAATTGATTTAAACCAATATATGAAATGTAATTTGAGAAAGGAGCAATGAAATGGTATAAACTCCAATAAGTATAAACATTTAAATTAAAAAATTAAATTACGAAAATAAACTCTTCTTTGAAGAATGAAACCATTATTAATTTTCACTGCAGCTTTTATCCACAAATTCAAGTGAGCAGGAAATTTAAGTGTATTTTTCTGACTCAAATTCATTCCCATTTTGAGGTCTCATTCTGTTGGGTAAGCAACTAAATGTCAGTCAGCTTCTGTCTCCACTTTCCTCTGCTACTTGGCTAAATTTTGGTGGTTCTCCATGGGGCAGAGGTATAGGTCATCATACATTTTAGTCATTTCTACCCATATGTATCGCTGGACATGCCTTTCCTCCCATCTGAGGTGGGACACTCACAGATTGCATGTCTCAGCTCATTTCCATGAATTTCCTTCATATCTGGGAGATCTTTCATACATTTTTGTATCACTTTGAGGGCTGGAATTTTTTTTTAAGGTGTCATTGATATAGAATTTCTGCTCAGATTTCACATGAGCAACATTGTGGTTACTACATTCCCCCCTATTATCAAGCCCCCACCACACAACCCATTAGAGTCACTGTCCATCAGCATAGTAAGTTGCTATAGAATCACTACTTATCTTCTCTGTACTATACTGCCTTCCCAATCCTCCTGCTTTATGTGTGCTAATCATAATGCTCCTTAATCCCCTTATTCCTCCCTTCCCACCCACCATCCCCAGTCCCTTTCCCTTTGGTAATCATTAGTCCATTCTTGGGTTCTATGATTCTGCTGCTGTTTTGCTCCTTCAGTTTTCCTTTGTTCTTATACTCCACAGACGAGTGAAATCATTTGGTACTTGTCTTTCTCTACCTGGCTTATTTCACTGAGCATAATACCCTCTAGCTCTATCCATGTTGTTGCAAATGGTAGGATTTGTTTCTTTCTTATGGATGAATAGTATTCCATTGAGTATTACCACCCCTTCTTTATCCATTCATCTACTGATGGACACTTAGGATTGTAAATAGTGCTGCAATAAATATAGGGGTGCATATGTCTTTATGAATCTGTAATCCTGTTTTCTTAGAGTAAATTCCCAGGAGTGGAATTCCTGGGTCAAATGGTATTTCTATTTTGAGTTTTTTGAGGGACCTCCATACTACTTTCCACAATGGTTGAACTAATTTACATTCCCACCAGCAGTGTAGGAGGGTTTCCCTTTCTCCACAACCTCACCAGCACTTCTTGTTCCTTGTATTTTGGATGTTGGCTATCCTAACTGATGTAAGGTGATAACTCACTGTGGTTTTAATATGCATTTATCTGATGATTAGTGATGTGGAGCATCTTTTCATGTGCCTGTTGGCCATCTGAATTTCTTCTTTGGAGAAGTATTCAGATCCTCTGCCCATTTTTTAATCAAATTATTTGACTTTGGGTGTTGAGGCATGTGAGCTCTTTATATATTTTGGATGTCAACCCCTTATCAGATATGTCATTTATGAATATATCTCCCATACTGTAGGATGCCTTTTTGTTCTAATGATTGTGTCCTTTGCTGTACAGAAGATTTTTAGTTTGATGTAGTCTCATTTGTTCATTTTTGCTTTTGTTTCTCTTGCTTGAGGGATATGTTCATGAAGAAGTTACCCATGTTTATATTCAAGAGAGTTTTGCTTGTTTCCTTCTAAGAGTTTTATGGTTTCATGAGTTACATTCAGGTCTTTTATCCATTTCAAGTTTACTTTTGTGTATGGAGTTAGACAGTAATCCAGTTTCATTCTCTTACATGTAGCTGTCCAGTTTTCCAACACCAGTTGTTGAAGAGACTATCATTTACCCATTTTATGTCCATAGCTTCTTTATCATTTATTAATTGACCACATATGCTTGCATTTATGTCTGGGCTCTCTAGTCTGTTCCATATGGGTCTGTTCTTGTGACAGTACCAAATTGTCTTGATTATTGTGGCTTTGCAGTAGAGCTTGCAGTTGGGGAGCATAATCCACCCCTGCTTTGTTCTTCCTTCTCAGGATTGTTTTGGCTGTTTGGGGTCTTTTGTAGTTCCATAAGAATTTTAGAACTTCTTGTTCTCATTCATTGAAGAATTCTGTCAGTATTTTGATAGGGATTGCATTGAATCTGTAGATTGTTTTAGGCAGGATGGCCATTTTGACAATATGAATTCTTCCTTCCCAAGAGCATGGGATGTATGTCCATTTATTAGTGTGCTCTTTAATTTCTCTTAAGAGTGTCTTGTAGTTTTCAGGTTATAGGTCTTTCATTTCCTTGGTTAGGTTTATTCCTAGGTATTTTATTCTTTTTGATGCAATTGTGAATGGAATTATTTTCCTGATTTCTCTTTCTGCTAGTTCATTGTTAGTGTATAGGTAAGCAACAGATTTCTGTGTATTAATTTTATATCCTGCAACTTTGCTGAATTCAGATATTAGTCCTAGTAGTTTTGGAGTGGGTTCTTTAGGGTTTTTTATGTACAATATCATGACATCTGCAAACAGGGACAGTTTAACTTCTTCGATACCAATCTGGATGCTTTTTATTTCTTTGGTCTGATTGCCATGGCTAGGACCTCCAGTACCTTGTTGAATAGAAAGAAGTGGGGAGAGTGGGCATCCTTGGCTTATTCCTAATCTTAGGGGAATAGTTTTCAGCTTTTTGCTGTTAAGTATAATGTTGGCTCTGGGTTTCTCATATATGGACTTTATTATGTTGAGGTACTTGTCTTCTGTACCCATTTTGTTCAGAGTTTTTATCATGAATGGATGTTGAATTTTGTCAAATGCTTTTTCAGCATGTATGGAGATGATCATGTGATTTTTGTCCTTTTTACTGATGTAGTGGATGATGTTGTTGTATTTTTTAATGTTGTACCATCCTTGCATCTCTGGTATGAATCCAACTTTATCATGATGTATGATCTTTTTGATGTATTTTTTAATTCAGTTTGCTAATATTTTGTTGAGGATTCTGCATCTATGTTCATCAGGGATATTGGTCTGTAATTTTCTTTTCTTGTGGTGTCTTTGCCTGGTTTTAGTATTAGAGTAATGCTCACTTCATAGAATGAGTTTGAAAGTATTCCCTCATCTTCTACTTTTTGGAAAACATTAAGGATGGGTATTAGATCTTCTCTTAATGTCTGATAAAATGAAGCAGTGGAGCCATCTGGTCCTGGGATTTTGTTCTTGGGTAGTTTTTTGATTACTGATTCAGTTACATTGCTGGTAATTGGTCTGTTCAGATTATTTGTTTCTTCCTGGGTCAGCCTTGGAAGGTTGTATTTTTCTAGGAAGTTGTCCATTCCTTCTAGGTTATCCAGTTTGTTAGCATACAATTTTTCATAGTATTCTCTGCTAATTCTTTGTATTTCCGTGGTGTCCGTAGTTATTTTTCCTTTCTCATTTCTCATTCTGTTTATGTGTGTAGATTATGTTTTTTTCTTGGTAAGTCTGGCTAGAGATTTATTTATTTGGTTTATTTTCTCAAAGAACCAGCTTTTGGTTTCATTAATTATTTCTATTGTTTTATTCTTCTCAATTTTATTTATTTCTGCTCTAATCTTTATTATGTGCCTCCTTCTACTGACTTTGGGCCTCATTTTTTCTTCTTTCTACAGTTTCACTCATTGTGAATTTAAACTATTCTTTTGGGATTGTTCTTCCTTCTTTAAATAGGCTTGAATTGCTATATCCTTTCCTCTTAGAACTGCCTCCACTGTGTCCCAAAGAAGTTGGGGCATTTTGCTGTTGTTTTCATTTATGTCCATATATTAACTTGATCTATGTTTTAATTTGGTCATCGATCCATTGATTATTAGGAGCATGTTTTAAGCCTCCATCTGTTTCTGAGCCTTTTTGTTTTCTTTCTACAATTGATTTCTAGTTTCATACCTTTGTGATTTGAGAAGCAGTTGCTAGAATTTCGATCTTTTTAATTGACTGAAGCTCCTTTTGTGGCCTAGTATGCGGTCTATTCTGGAAAATGTTCCATTGCACTTGAGAATGTGTATCCTGTGGCATTTGGGTGGAGTTCTCTGTAGATGTCTTTTAGGGGCATCTGTTCTAATGTGTTGTTCAGTGCTCTGTCTCCTTATTTATTTTCTGTCTGGTGGATCTGTCCTTTGGAGTGAGTGGTGTGTTGAAGTCTCCTAAAATGAATGCACTGCATCCTACTTCCCCTTTTAATTCTGTTAGTATTTGTTGCACATATTTGGGTGTTCCTATATTGGGAGCATAAATATGTATAATGGTTATGCCCTTTTGTTGAACTGACCCCTTTATCATTATATAATGTCCTCTTCACCTCTTGTTACTTTCTTTGTTTTGAATTCTTTTTATCTGATACAAGTACTGCAACTACTGCTTTTTTCTCCCTGTTTTTTGCATGAAATATCTTTTTCCATCCCTTCATGTTTAGTCTGTGTATGTCTTTAGGTTTGAATTGAGTCTCTTATAGGCAGCACATAGACGGGTCTTGCTTTTTTATCCATTCTGTAACTCTATGTCTTTGATTGGTACATTCAGTACTTTTGCATTTAGGTGGGTTATTGATAGATATGTACTTTGCCACTGCAGGGTCTAGATTCATGGTTGCCAAAGTTTCTATGGCATCTTCTTTACTATTTCACAGCCTAACTTAACTCACTTATTATGCTATTATAAAAACAATCTGAAGAGTCATTTTTCTCTCCCTTCTTTTTCTTCCTCCTCCACTCTTTATATGTGAAGTGTCATATTCTGTACTCTTTGTGTATTCTTGACTGGCTTTGTGGGTAGCTGATTTAATTTTGCATTTGGTTAGTAATTAATTGGTTTACTTCCTTTACTGTGATTTCATTTTCTCTAGTGACAACTGTTTAGCCTTAGGCATACTTCCATCCAAAGCAGTCCCTTTAAAATACACTGTAGAGATGGTTTGTGTGAGGTAAATTCCCTCAACTTTTGCTTATCTTGGAATTGTTTAATCCCTCCTTCAAATTTAAATGATAATTCTGCTGAGTAGGGTGTTCTTGGTTTGAGGCCCTTCTGCTTCATTGCATTGAATATGTCATGCCACTCTCTTTGGCCTGCAAGGTTTCTGCCAAGAAGTCTGATGATAGCCAGATGGGTTTTCCTTTGTAGGTGATCTTTTTTCTCTCTCTGGCTACTTTTAATACTTTGTCCTTGTCTTTGGTCTTTGCCATTTTAATTATTATATGTCTTGTTGTCCTCTTCCTTGGGTACCTTGTGTTGGGAGATCTGTGGACTTACATGGTCTGAGAGACTATTTCCTTCCCCAGATTGGGGAAGTTTTCAGCAATTATTTCTTCAAAGACACTTTCTATCCATTTTTCTCTCTTCTTCTTCTGGTACCCCTTTAATGAAAATATCATTCTGTTTGGATTGGTCACACCATTCTCTTAACATTCTTTAATTCCTAGACATCATTTTTTCTCTCTGTGCCTCAGCTTCTTGTATTCCTGTTCTCTAATTTCTATTCCATTTATGGTCTCCTCTAATCTCCTTTCAAATACCTCCATTGTTTGTTTCAAATACAGCTACTGTATTTTTTAAGGTGTCTAGCTCCCTCTTGAATTCATCCCTTAGCTCTTGAATATTTTTCTGTAGTCCCAGTAACATGCTTATGACTTTTACTTTGAATTCTCTTTCAGAAAGATTGGTGATTTCAGTTTCACTGAGCCTTCTTTCTAGTGTTTGAGTGATTTGGGATTGAACAAGGTTCTTCTGCCTTTCATAAACCTGTTGGATAGTGAGAAATATTAAGTTTGTGTAGGTGGCACCCTCTAGTGCCCAGAAGCTCTACTCTTTGATGCTGCCTAGTGTCTGGATGGGGGGGTTTGCAGGCAAGTGGTGCCAATGACTGCCAGGAGGACAGAGCCCTTTCCTGCTTCCCTGCTGCAGTGCCTGTCTTTACTATCTGGTCAGTGAGCTGCACACCAGAAGCAGCCTCTTCATTAAGCCATATAGTTGCTGTAGGTGGGGCTGCTCTCTGTGTGGTCTGGAGAGATGGCAGGAGTAGTGTGTTTGTGCGCAGGTGCCAGAGACAGAAGGAATAAGTGGCTGGCTGCTTATCACAGTGGGTGGCCTCAGGGATGCTTTGCCATCCGGGAGCATCTGAGGCTCCTGGAAGTTCCCAAACTGCTGGATTGACTGTGCTGGGACGATGTTGTTCACCTCTTCCTTCTCCTGAACCTTGCCCCATTAGCAGCCCTCTCACTGTTGAGAAGTCTTTCAAAGCACCCACCTTTCTTTTGTCCCAGGGCAGCTGGTTGTGGGAACCTGTTCACAGTCTCAGTCTCTGACTTAGGTTTTCAGCCTCTCTAATCTCCAGAGCACCATGCAATATGGGTCTGTGCTCCCAGAGTAGATTTCTAGGGCTGGGTACTTAGCAGTCCTGGGCTTCTACTCCCTCTCCGCTCTGATTCTCTTCCTCCTGCCTGTGAACTGGGGTTGGGGGAGTGCTCAGGTCCCACTGGGTTGTGGTTTTATTACTTTACCCTTTTCCATGAGATGTTCTCTTTTTGCAGATGTAGACTGGTGCAATCTTATTTCTAGTCACTCTTTTAAGAATAGTTGTATTTGCTGTATTTTCATATTATATTTGGTTTTGAGAGGAGAGTTCTGCCTCACTTCTCATGCGACCATCTTTTTTCTCCTCCCAGCCAAATATTCTGAGTTAGAATTTATTCTGGTGCTTCTTTTCTTTGCTTTGAATCATGGCCAATGTGAGACCATTTGTTGTCTCCATCTGCCAAGATACCCCATATAGACTGTCCTTATAGCCAGCAAATAGACAAAGAACTCCTATAAATTAATAAGAAAAATATGAACCAGTAAATGTTGAACACAAGTTTTGGAAAGGTACTTCAAGAAGATATTCAAATGAAGCATGTGAAAATATGTTCAATTCCATGTTCATAGTTAACAGATAAATAGGTTAAAATTTCAATGAGATACCATTACATATTTAGTGTAAATTTTTTAAAATTAAAAAGCTGTTACATATGTAACACCTCTCTTTTGATGTTGGTAGTACAAGTCAGCACTACTAACCCTTGGAGTATATCATGTATAGGTCAATATATGCTTAAACCATGACCCTGTAATTTTTATTTACCTATTCATCTACCCACCCAAGCACATATACAAGTATGACCATGTATATATTCTTCATAATATCCAACACTTTCCTCAAGAGTATATGGATATATAGCTATTGTGTGTTCATGAAATGGAATACTACAGATCAATGGGCTTCAAAGTGTGACACCTAGGCCCCCAGTAGCAGTAACACATAAGAACTTATTATTACAAAGTCTTAGGCTTCCCCCAGGTCTTCTTTTGGAGATTGTAGAAGTGGGGTCCAGCTTTCAATTTCTGACAAACTCTCTGGTTGATTCTGATGCATGGTTAGGTTCAGAAGCAGTGCTCTATAAGCAAAAAATGACATGAAAAGAATTCCTATATGCTGTACCATAATACATCTATGGTTAGAGCTTAAGAGGGAGAATGAGGGAATTCTAGGGTAATTTTCTATTTGAATGTTGGTTACAAGGTGTTTACATTGACAAAATTCATAAGTCTATGCACTTATAATATGTTCATGTTTATATATATATATACAATAAAATAGCTTAAAAGCATAGTGTCCCAGTCATAACTCAGTTCTTTTTATATTGCATCCCCAATAATGTATGGTTATTATCTACCTTAAGTTAGATATCATCCATCTACATGCAGGATAAATTCTTATTTGTTAAAAGAAAAAAAAAGAAAGACTATTTGCTTTAAGAAAATTCAACCAGCCTCCCAATTATAGTTTGGGCACTTGTTTGTATTATGTTAGACTTTAACAAAATTTTACTAGAAAGTGATTTAATATTTTTTCTTGATAGTCATTCATGTCACAATTGTTCATCAGATGGTACTGATGGCTTTATTTGTTGACCACTACCATGTGGTAGGTACTTCACTTATACCACTTTATTAAAACTTGCTATGAAATGAATAGTATTCCCATTTTGGTAATAAAACTACTGAGGACATGTAAAACTATGTTCTCAAATTGTAACTAGCAAACTCAAGATGAGAAATCAAGTCTGTCTAATTTCAAGATCATGATCTTTTTAAGTATCTGGTGGTCATATCACATCAGAAGAAGAGACTAATATTTTCCTAGTAGTGATGCAAAACAGTTATTAAATCTAGCAGGAATAAGATGATAAGAAAGATAAATGATGTTTATGAAGCTAGAAATATCATGCATTCTTCATGAACTAGCTAAGTTTATGATTACCAGAGTTAGAAAGCATCTTAAATACCATATAATTAGACCACTTTGAATTCCCTTTGGAATCACCTCCAGAGTCTGGGAACTTGGTTTCTCATGAGCCAGCTCTTCTTCTTGCAACTTTCTATTAGAAAAAAATTGTTCTTATATCAGAGCCAAATGCATTTTTTCTGTGCGTTATGTTCTATGGTTCGGAATCTGCCTGTTGTAGCCATTTGAAAAAAAAATGTTTATTCACAGGACAGAACATCAAACATTCACAGATAGCACTTGTTTTGTCCCTTGAATTTACTGCTTCCTTGATTCCCCCAACTGCTTTTAATAGTACCTGATTTCTGAGTCACTTCATTATCCTGATCTTTCCCGTCTGTTTCAATTTGTTAATATCTCCTTTAAAGAATGGGGATAATTAGGTATTGTCTAAAAAGCTAAGAGTAGAAACACTTTATCTTTTTCCCATACCTCAAATTTTCCTCATTATGTCAGAGAATTTCAAGAACTAAAAGGAAAGAAATCACTTTTTTGTTGTTTAAGAAGTACTTCAGTTCAGATTACTTCCTTTTAAGAGCTTTAGCAGAGGCAAGACTTTAACAATAAGTATTACAGAGTGTGGAAATACCCTAAATTGTGCAAAGTGATTGTTATCAGAATTAAATGATATAACTCAAGATAACTGTCATAGCCCTAAATTGAATGCCTCGCAGCTACTGTGTTTATACCTCTAAGCTGTGTGAACTACAAAAATGTTTCCCCAACTGTAAACTGCAGTTTCCTTACTGATAAAATTGGGTAGAGTGGATTAAGTGAAATAACATTATAAAAGTAACAGTGCTTACTACATAATAGCACATTCCGTCTTTCCACAGTTCCCTAAAAGACACAGAATCTCAGTACTAGCTTATTCGAATGACAGACATCATGCCTGCCAACACTCACAGTTATCCTCACTATCAACATCATCATCATTATAATTATCACGAACCGTGTTTCATGCTTACTGTGCGCCAGGCACTTTCCCAGTCCTTTAAATGTTCTATCTCATTTTATTCACATCTTAATCTCACATAGTAGTTATATGTAGTAATTCCATTTTTAGATACGAGGCATGGAAAGTTAGTAAACTGATATGTCTTTGTAAATTGATATGCACTGCAAATAGTGAACCTGTACAGCTTTATAGTATAGATTCTAAGGCCATTATGAGTAAAATAAAGCTCTAAATCTGTGTCCTCAGTATTCATACATTTGGACATATGTGTTTGCTTTTACTTAGTTATCAGCACTTTACTGATATTTCATAAATAAATATGAATAAAACACAATCCGTTCTTCAACGGAGCTTACATCCTAGAGGTGACAGTGGTATTAATGCAGTGGAACCAACAGGACAAACAGAAATTGTAATATTCTGTGATACAGTCTATAAAATATAGAAGCTTATAATAGGAGTTAATAGTCATGAAGGGCCAGGAGGCAAAATCTTCCTAAGAAACAAAAACATGAAAATACAAATACCCAGAATCTAGCAAAAGAACTCTGAATTTAGCTAATTTTTAGATTAGCTTTGTCTAACAAAAACAGAGAGTGAAAAAAAGGGCCCTCACATAAGACAAGGCTATGAAGGTAATTAGGGGTCAAATCTAGACATAATGCTTATGAGTTCTGGACTTTATCCTAAAGTGACATAGAGCTTCTGAAGGGTTTTCATGGTGGGACTAATGTGAGTAGGTGTAGAAGTTTTATATCTTCCAGGCAATGCTGTGGAAATTGATGAGGAGAGAAAGTGAAGTCTTGGAAAAACTAGGGTCAGAAAGAAGGACAAGTAATATGTGGAATTTCTGAAAATTTAAAGAAAAAAAAGTGGTGAGGCACTGAAGAAGGAAGGTAGATAAAAAAGGACAGGTGTGCAGCCCAGTAACACGAATGACCCAGTAAAATATGTTGTCTGGATGTGTATGTGGAAAAGGGTGGGAGAGGAGGTGTCAACATGGAAGAAACCAAGCATAAGTCTCCCCCTACCTTGACGATGCCCATAATCTTGTTTTCTCTTAAACAGAATATGCTGTAGATATTAGTATCCCTTGCCTTTATTCCCCTACCTCTGCTTTTTTCTTCTCAACTATTAAATTGGATTTTCCCCGAGTTTCAGTATTTCAATAAAAGTACAGAAAGAAAACACTTAAGCAACTTCAGACTCGAGAAGGCTTACATTTAAGTCACCTTCCCACACATGCAGAAGGTAGGTAAATTTAAAATCTCCATTAACCACAGGTCAACAGTTTTTGCTGAGTCAACCCCCAGTGACGACAACTAGGGACACCAGGCCTGGGACTCACTGGATTTCAGGAATTTTGTCCATTTCTCTCAGCCTTGGAGCAAAGCCATTGCTGACCAGTGATTTCTCCCAGGTCATACCTTTCATCTTTATGCTTTTATTCAGAGATGAGTCTCCTGCACTCATCTCTGAATAATCAGATGTTTATGTTCACATGTAATTCTTATTATTTGCCTTTTGTTCGGCTCCCTTCTCCACATGCTTGTTTGTATAACTTGCGTAGTATTTCAGACCTCTCCTAGGACAAAGTCTCCTAAGACAGGTCACAGTTCTGAGACAGAGATCTCCTTGGAGAGTCAAATCTAGCCATAATGCTTGTAAGTTTTGGACTTTATCCAGGACTTGCCCCGCTCCACACCCCGGGACCTAAAAGACTGCCAGCAATTCTCACCCCAGGGCGGGGAGCTATTTACCTATTTTTCATATATCCCCAAACTGTCTTTCTGGAGTTCTGAATATCTTCTGCTGGTACTTTCATCGATCCTGTCATGCTCCTGTGGGAGTATCTTAATGTTTTCATTTCATGATGCTGGTCATATATCTAAGGAGTAATTTTTGGATTAGCATATTCCAGGGACAAAATACTGTCCTTTGGCAGCCAAGCCTGTCCTCCATTCGCAGTTCTGCCCTAAGAGTCTAGCTTTAGGCCCCAGTCGTGCTCTGTTTCATCTTTTTGTAACTGTAGAGTCATGCTTTGCTGATTCGCTCTGAGAGGTGATAGGTGCCATCTGTAAATTGCCCTTTCCCTGGAATAGGATGTCAGACACATAAAATGTCTCTGAGTTATAAAAAAGGTAAAAGAGTGTTACAGATTTAAAAAATGCTATGATAAGAATCAATAATAGCATCCACATGCCTTGCTTCTTTGCACTTATCTAAAAAGGAGACTAACTTTATAAACAGCTATAGGAAAGATCATTTGCAAAATAATTCATTTTAAATGTATTTACATTTGAATTCTACTATCATGAGATCTGAAAAAAAATTTCTATTGCCCACCTCTTCCAAGCACATCTATTGATGAGTCCAAAACTATTGCAGAATGCTGCAGGGACATGGGGACCCCGGATGCCTCCCACTTGCTGGTGGGAATGTGAAATGATGCACCTGCTTAGGAAAGTCTGGCAGCTCCGCAAAAAGTTAAACACAGAGTTACCATATGATCCAGCAATTCTATTCCTGTAAGACATATGCTTACAAAAAATATATATATGAGTCTTCATAGCAGCATTATTTATAATTACCAAAAAGTAGAAGCAATGCAAATGTCTATCGACATGAATGGATAAATAAAATGTGCCAAGTCCATGTAATGGAATATTATTCAGCTAAAAAGAAACTGAGTGCTGATAAACACTGTAACATGAATAAATCTTGAAAACATCATGCTAAGTGAAAAAAGCCAGACAGTAAAAGGCCACATATTGTATGATTTCATTTGTATGAAATGTTCATAATAGGCAAATACATAGAAACAAAAAGCAGATTAATGTTTGCCGATGGAGGGAGTGAAAGGGGAGCAGGAATGATGGCTAATAGGCAGGAAGTTCCTTTATGGTTTCATGAAAATATTCTAGAATTAGTGGTGTTGGTTGCACAACCTTGTAAATATACTAAAAAATCCTCTGAATTATACATTTTAAAAGGGTGAATTTAATAGTATATGAATTGCATTCCAAAAAGTAATATACCAGAATAGGGCCGGGATAAAATTCAGTAAGTGAAATATTTGGAAATGTCATATATTCACTACATTAGATAATTTAAAAAATTAGATACAAATTGAGCCTAAAAGCCTTAAATCTGAATGTACTAGACCTGTGTGATATCTTTTTTAATGATCATTTTATTTCCTGAAACCAAAAAGTAGCTGCAACATCTTAAGATTTTCAGAATGCCCTCACATGATGCACAATTTAAAAATTTTAAGACAACTGTGGTTCCATTTATTTCTGCTATATTGTTTCTTGCTGAATTTGGATTATTTCAATCTATGCAGGAAAATTGCCTAAATTCATCAATGTTTAAGTTTTTTAAAAGGTCCAATAGTATAATCCAGTCCCCTTAGATAGAAACTGAGGACTGTGTATGTTAATTGAGCTGTTGCCAGCTACTATAAAGTTAGTGGCACAACTAAGATTATGTCATAGAAGTTTCTCATTAATATGTGGAATTTCTGCAAATTAAAATTAAATTTTATTATTTTGTCCTTCAGTATAAAGAATCTTTCCTTTATTTTGAAATGTCAACATTTGATAAGCACATATTATAAAGTGCCCTTATCCCAGTTGTTAATTAAATAAAATAATTAGGTCAAATATACCAGAATGCAGTCAGGATGCATGGTCTGACCTCTTTACCTGATGTTCTCCCCTCATTCTCCAACCCACATTGGCCTTCCTGTTCATCTCTTCCCAAATAAAGTCACATCTTAGGATTTTCTGCCTTAGACATTTTATATTTTCTATTCCCTCCACTGGGAAAGTTCATTGCCTGGGATGGTTCATGGTGTATGCCTTCATTTCATTCATGTCTACTCAGAGACCTTCTCTAGCCACCTGATTCAATCACAATCTCTCACCTTCCCAACCCCGCCCCCTCCCTTTCTGTGATTTCTCAGAAGACATAGGCCTTTCTTTTCATAGAATTTACCACTATCTGAATTGTTTTTAATTTCTTAGTTTTTTTCTGTATTACTTTTATCTCTCACTAGAACCTAAGTCTCACTAAGACAACAACTTTGCTTCTTGACCTTTGTATCTCACTTAGAATCGTGCCTGACACAATTCAGACCCTCATATTTATGTATTGAATAAATTAATTAAGTGGAACTGGTCCCTTTTATAAATAGAGGGCTGAAGATTGAGGGTTCTTTTTTTAATTTTCTGGCAGAGGATGATTATTTTGTGTTATAAACTTAGTTTTGTTTTCCATTCTAAAGGGGAAAGGTAAAGAAAAGTACTTAGGTTAATAGCCAGGAGATTTCTGATGGTTGAATTTTAAAAAATGACTAGCTCCAAAATTGGTTACTGAGAGTCATTGTGGCATTTCTACCAATCAGACATTCACATATAAATCAGATGTCTACCCAAATGTTTCTTAGTAGCTGGTAAGATGATGTTTTCTAACTCCTGTGTTGTGCTATTAATTTGGTATATGTATTTTGAAGCTTTTGCATAAATTAATGTGATAAACAATGAAGTTATTAGATACAAAAGTAGGGCTTGATAATTTCAAATAAAAGTAACCCAAAATTCATCTTATTAAAGCATTCTGTTATTCTCAGTGTTTTCCATACTGCATAGATGTCAAAATGCTAATCAGAGCTACCGTTTCCTTACTGTGTAGTTGCCACAGCCGTGGTAATTTCACTGTTTATATGACAGCAGCAGGCTGTACAATCTTTCTGTCAATTGTTTTTACAATTAGTGACAAATTGGATTATTTTTTGGTTGGAATTAATTTGGTCCCTAGTCTGTTCCAACTGGATATGGTTTATATAAATATGCTAGCATCAATTATGTATTAAAAGGAGATTGCTTTGCTCTGCAAACTTAGCCCTGAAATTTCCTTCAAAAATTGAGGTCGTGAACAAAACCTCAGTATTGACCATAAATGTGACTTGAATTGATTGAGGAATACTAGAAATCTGCCTTCCAAAAACAGACCTGACCGATCTACTGATGTTGATAACACTTAAAAATGATGCTTTGCAGATGATCTTTTTAAAATGCAAAATTTCATAAAATGGATTGCAGCTTGGTATAAATTAGTAGCCCATAGACCGTTATTGTGAAATGAGAGATTAAGGTTGCATGAATCATTAGATACCTGTGGGAAAGATTAACACTGTGAGTTTAGGGATAGAAACAGAAATGCCACCATATCAGTTTGTTAGAGCTGCAGTAACATAGTACCATAAGATGGGAGGCTTAAAACCCAGAAATTTACTGTCTCACAGTTGCGAAGACTAGAAGTATGAAATCAAAATCTTGAGAGACTTGGTCCTTTGTTGAAAATATCTGTTCTAGGCCTTTCTCCTTGGCTTGTAGATGGACATCTTTTCCCTGTGTCTGTTTATATTGCCCTCTCTATTTGTGTCTGTGTTCAAATTTCCCCCTTTCATAAAGACATCAGTCATGTTGGATTAGGGGACTACCTAACCCAGGATGAGTGCAAGTTAACTAATTATATCTGCAACAACCCTCTTTCCAAATAAAGTCACCTTCTGAGGTACTGGGGACTAGGGATTCAACATCCGAATTTTGGTGGGACACAGTTCAAACCATCACACTGCTAATAAGAATTACCTCTTGTGTTTAATATCACATTTACTCTTTTATGAGATAGGCAATATTATTTCCATTGTGCAGATGAAGCTGAAGGAGTGGTTTGATACAGAGTTCATAATCTGCTGTGGTTGGAGCACTTCTGACTACAAACTCATCGTTGACTTTCCATTATACCACTGGATGCTTTTACTGGATTTCAACAGTATCACCATTTTGACCCGGGCCCATTGTTGAAATGCAATCTAATAACAGTGGTGACTCTATAATGTATTGAATCATTTATTTTTATAATAGTAAGTTATCTATTTCTATGTAACTGCTACAAAGCCTAGATTCTTAAAACAGGGACCATTCCTTTATACCTCATGATTTGAGGAGCACTCGGGTGGATGACTGTTATATTGCACATCACATCTACTGGGTTCACTCAATATGCTTAGCTGACAGTTCTGATCTAGAGGATCCATGAACGCTTCACTTGCACATCTAGGATCTTACTGTATACAAATGGAAGCATGAGCTCAGACCTGGACCCTCTACTCTCCACAATCTGTGTTTAGCAGAGTAGCTGAAATTCTTCCATGATTAGTCAGGGCTCAAAGAGTGAATATTCCAAGGGGCAGAATCTATAGGACATCATCTGTCCAAAGCAATTTACAGATTCATTACAATCCCTATCAAAATACCAATGGCATTTTTCCATGAACTAGAAAAAATAAACTTAAAATTCATATGGTACCACAGAAGACCCTGAGTAACTAAAGCAATCTTGAGAGCTGGAAGTATTATGCTCCCTGACTTCAAGCTTATACTACAAAGCTGTAGTAACAGAAACAGTGTGGTACTAGCACAAGAATAGACTATAGATCAATTAAACAGAATAGAGAGCTCAAAAATAAACCACACATATATGGTCAATTAATACATGAGCCATGGATATACAATGGGGAAAAGACAGCCTCTTCAATACTGGTGTTGGGAAAACTGGACAGCTACATGCAAGAGAATGAAACAACAGGATTACTGTCTAACTCTGTACACAAAATTAAACTTGAAATGGATTGAAGACCTAAATATAAGACATGAAACTATAAAACTCTTAGAAGAAAACATAGGCAAAACTTTCTTGAATATATACAAAAACAATTTTTTTTCTGGACACATCTCCTTAGGCAAGGGAAACAAAAATAACAAAAATGAACAAGGGACACATCAAACTAGAAAGCTTCTATGCAGCAAAGGAACCATCAACAAAACAACAGGCAACCTCCAGTATGAAAGAATATATTCATAAATAATTTATATGATAGGGGTTAATATACAAAAAATATAAAAATTCACATAATATCAAAAAACAAATACCCTGATTAAAAATGTCCAGAGGACCTGAACAGACATTTTTCCAAAGAAGGCATACAGATGGTTAACAGGTGCATCAAAAGGTGCTCCATATTACTAATCATCAGGGAAATAAAAATCGAAACCACAGTGAGATATCACCTCACACCGGTTAGAATGGCCACTATCCAAAAGACAAGAAATAACAAGTGTTGGCAAGAATGTGGAGTAAAGGAAACCCTCCTACACTGTTAGCTGGAATGTAAATTGGTGCAGCCACTATGGAAAGCAGTATGGAGGTTCCTCAAAAAACTTAAAATAGAAATATACAACACAGTAACCTCATTTTTAGGAATTTACCCAAAGAAAAGAAAATGTCTGTATCAAAAAGATATATTCCTTCTTACAGTTATTGGTGCATTATTTACAATAGCCAAAATAGGGAAGCAACAGATGTCCATCAGTGGATGAATGGATAAAAAAGAGGCGGTACATATACACAATGGAATATTATTGAGCCATAAAAAAGAAAGAAATCTGGCCACTTGCAACATTGGTGGACCTAGAGGTATTATGCTAAGTGAAATAAGCTAGGTGGAGAAAGATTAATACCATATGATTCCACTTATATATGGAATCTAAAACCAAAAAAACCCAAAATGAACAAAACAGTGGTAGACTTATAGACCCTGAGAAGTGACTAGTAGTTACCAGTGGGGAGGGGCTGGAGTGGGTGAGCAGGGTGAGATAAAGAGGCACATAATATCAATAATAATATAACTTGGTCATGGGGATGATAGTGCTGCATGGAGAATATGTCAATGGTTCTGTAACATCTTTCTATGTTGACAAGACAGTAACTACACTAGTTGGGGTGGGGATTTAATAACAGGTGTAACTGTTGAATCACTATGTTGTATACTTGAAACTAAAATAATATTGTATATCAACTGTACTTTAGTAAAAATAAGTGAATAAATAAAAGACTAAATGTTAAAGAGCAGAGTTTCTCAAAGTTTATTCCAGAGAAAACCATATCTTCAACATCAGAATTACATGGAGTGTTTAATAAAAATTCAAACATTTCAGTTGTTCCCAAGAACTATTGGGTAGTAACTTCTGGGTGAGAGGCCAGGAAACTGAATTTTTACAAATACCCCCCATGAATCTCAAATACCAAGGTTTTGAAATTCACTATATTAAAATATAGCTGTGAACAACACATGACAACATAAACAAAGAGATTGTACTTTAAACCATGATTCACATGACCAGGTATCTAAGGTAATGTAAATAACTGAAATAGTTTTGTAAGTGATTCTGAACTGAAAACATTATTTGAAGGTATATGTTCCTGTGTGAGGAACATGGAAGAGATTAGTCTGGGCAAGAGACAGTGCAGGGGGAGAGGGGTGATCAGCTGAAGGACTAAGTAAATGTTAATTAGTATGGAGTAACGAAGAGACAGGAAAGCTGCAAAGTAGAGCTTGCTACTTCGGAGAGCCATCATGTTTAAATTAGAATTGACATTTTGTTGAATATTTAGCATCTGGTTTTTAAAAAGTCTGCATTAAAAGAATTACAGAATCAGAGAACTGGAAGAGACCTCAAAAGTCTCCAAGTTCAACACTTTATTGTTATTGAATCAGATAACAAATACTTGTTATCTGAAAAGTCTATTTGTTCAGAAACTGAAAATTTGTCCAACTCAGCTCAATGTCCATACTCAATTGTGTTTTATACAAATATAAAGATAGACAAACAGGGATAGAGACAGACAGAGATAGATGTGAGGGAAGGAGGAATGGGAGCAAGGCAGGCCTAACTTTCGTTGGGTGCTGCTATCTATAAAATTTGTTCTTTGCTTTTTAAATGCATATAGAAAATGATAAATTTTATAGAAAACTCGGAGTTACATCTGGCAAGCTATTTTTGATATACTGAGCTAGGAATAGCTGCAAAAACACTTCCTCTTACAGACTTGTATAATCAATCACTCGCTGTTTTCCTTTGTACATCAGCATTAGTTTTACATTACTAAGCTTTCCCCCCATTTTCCTTCATTAAAGGAGGTCACAAGGCAAGTCAGTTTAATTTTTAATTCAATAAAACTAAGAATATATTTAATGAGCTGTAGTTCTCTGCTAGTGCTTTTCTAGGTACTCCAGCAAAGCCAAAGTCTTGAACCATCAAAAGCTTCTAATTTTACTTGGAGTCTACCCTCCTACAAAATAAGAAATGATAGAGTAACAAAATAGACCATTCTAGAATTTGGGCTGAAAGAAAATGGGTATAAGAACTCAGAATTGGAAAAAGGCATGCAGTATTAGTAGGAAAACCCAGGGAAAGCTTCATGATAGAGAGGGACACATGAGCTGACTTTTAAGAATTGATAGACATTGAATAATTAATTCTTCACCACTCCCATGGCAAAGAAAATTTGAAAGCTGGAATTAACATGATTGTGCTGGAGTCAGTGAAGGACAGTTTATGGCTTAGAGAAGCCTTTGAATGCCAGACTTATATGTTCCAGCTACTCAGCAAGAATGGAAGCCCTTTGAGAATAAGGATGAAGAAGGTAAAATTCATGATGTAAACATTATGGGTTTGGGAGTAAGAAAAACCTCATTCTCAATCTTGTCTTTTCAATAACCAACAATATCATCTGAAAATTTACTTGTATTCTTTGAGATTAGGTTTCTTGATAACTGTGAGAATAAGGAATCCTTTCTTGGAGGGCAATAGTAAAAACTTAAAGAGACTAATACAATGTACAACAAATGATAAGCAGTCAAAAAATATGAACTTTCTTGGTGCCAAGTATATACTCTCTATCTAGTTAGAACTCAGTACGTGTGATGGCATTGATAGGAGGATGATACTACAGGTTGTGGGACATCATTATTTTTTCAGTCATGTTAGGTACTCGAAAACCATGAAAATGGATAAGATTATGCAAGGAGAATATATAGAGAGAAAAATAGATTAAGGATAGAAACACAAAAGGAATCACATTTAGAGTGGGAAGAGGAGGAGAATATCACCAAGAAGGCAGACAGAAGCATAGAAGTATATGCCTAAAAAAGGGAAAGGAATTTTGAAGGTCAATGAATAGAAAATGCCCCAAATTGTAGACTCTCTTCAACAGAGTCAAATGTGTTAGAGAAGCATGAAATTACAAATATTTGAAAGTTTCCAGTAGCTGGAGGCCGTCATTCAGTTTATACCCATAAAGCTTCACCCACGTGGCTGGGGAAAGCAAGCAAGCTACAGAAGGCTGAGGAGTGAATGCAAGCTGAGGAAGGGGAGATGTGAGTTCCCACAGCTCTTTAAGACCGGCTGACAATAGAAAAGAGAAAGCAAGGTAAGTAGAGAGGACGTTGTGTTAAAGGTGAAGGAGAGCCAGGAGATTGAAACAGAGGTGTGCACCAAAACAGATCTCCACGGAGTGAGCTGAGGACGTCTAGAGGGAATGAAATGAAATATGAATTGGGATGTTTACAATCTGCATTCACTGGTAAGAAGTGCGTAAAATCTTTACCACCAATGACAGGAAATAGGACAGAATTTTCTTAGATAAATCACTTTAGGGGAGGGATGTAAGAAGAGCACCAGGGAGGAAGACAGGTGCAGCATCTTTTCTTGGCTGAAATAAACAGTAGCAACAATAATGTGCTCCACACAGAGATTAATTGTAAATATAAATTTTATTAAAATCATTTAGTGCCTGCAAAATATCTGCAAAAATCAGGAAATTGATAGAAAGGAAGGAGCCACTTAATTTTAAAAGGGCACCACTTTTTTAAAAAATTTTTTTCAGTATGTATTCTTCTCTACTCCACTCAGATTATAAAAGCAACAATGTTGTCATCCAAGGAAGAGCTTTTGTAGCACTGCTTTAAGAAAAATAAAAATTTAGGCATAGTGCCCATCATGTGATATATTACCTAAAAGAAGTCAGAAAGAGCCATGAAATATAAGAGAATTCTTTTGTCTGAATACTGAAGCATACACACATACCCCTGAAATAAAACAACAAACCAAAGCAAAATAAGCATTGCATTTGTAACTCCTGTCATATAAGTTGTAAAACAAAATTACTGACCATTCATTTCCATTAAAGATTCTACTCCTTTTTCAAAGTGATTTTGACACTGGACCTCAGGCATAATTCCACTAGGTTTATCACAGTCTGTTTTCCCACATAACTTTTATTCAAATTTCTTCACTTCCTGACATACCATGTTTTGCATTATGTTGATATTCACTTGGAAATAGTAGTTTTCCTAGATTCTAATGACGTCTGTGCCAGCAGCTGCAAGCTCACTGAGAACACAGCAAATGTGTATGCAGAGCACAAAATTCTTCCAATTATGGATGCTGCTTAATTGGCAAGATCGCTGTCAAGTAGCATGACCGCTGCATTACATTTGAATCTGAAATCCACGTAAATGTAGATATTTAATAGCTTATTAGAGAATTTGCATGGGAGTTAAAAGAGAAAAATAGTTCCTGTGTTTGAGGGAAACAAATCTGACTTGATTTTAACATTATTATTTCCTTAAACTACTTGAATTGTGTCACAAACTAGTTAAGTGTGTCAGCTCTGGAGTTATACTGGGATAAGAATTCTAGCTATGCACCTTGGCAAGCTGTGTGGTCTTAGACAAGATTCTTAAGCCATCTGGGCCTTGATTTTTATATATGTAAAATGGAAATGAAGTATATACCTCATAGGGTTGTGTAAAGCTTAAATTGAGTGATAAATAGCTATCACTCAACTTAGTGATTGTTGGATAGTAAGTTCTCAATGAATTGTAGCTACTATAATTATCCAGTCAAGGAAAAGGAAGTTGCTCCAGGTTTCCTCATTCAGTGCTATACATTATAGATTCAATAAATGATCAAGTTTTAAATATTTCCCTGTTAAAATATATTTGAGTATATTTGAATGTTGGCTTAAAAAAATAAGTATGTATTTTTGAACTCACATGCACATATTTTGTGCCTGACTTCAAATGCCTCTCTTCCCTCAGTAGATACAACTTGCAGTTCTTTCTCTTCTTCCTTCCATACAAACTCTTCTTTGGGCTTTTGTGGATAAGATGATGCTGATGGTATTCAGGGTTTTCAGAAGCCACAACATCCACATTTCTTCATACAGTGGGACAATCATCAGTTTTTCTCATTAATTATGATGAAGGACCATCTGCTGCCACAAAATTGTCATAGTTTGATTTTACTTTACTAGCTTAATCAGGCTCTCAGTGCCTACTTCACGTTCCTTCCCTCACCAGGAATTCAGACATCAAGATGATGAGCTAATCCTCACACAGACAATAGTCAGATTTGATGGCAACTGCCAGCCGTCCTCTGGCAGGATAGTATTTCTCATCCAGCTGGTCAGATTTGGTGGCCATGTTACCCCTTGGAATTTCTAGTGACCACTGTCCCAAGGCTTAGATATTTGCTGTCTCAGTTTCCCTCAATAGCTGCAAATCCTCAGCACCCTACCTCTACACCAGTGCCTCTACTACCCCACTGTTCCCACCTTCACCATGGCAAGAGAAGAAATGCAGAAATTAAAGGGGACTAAATTAAAGTCTTCAATTGCCTATTAATGAATTAATGAAAATCTACATCATTTGCTGACACAGATCCAAACTAGCCATACGGCAAGACCCACAAGTGATGGTAAAACCTGGCAGAATCTCCCAGGAGGGCTACCTGTTGTAGCTCATGAACCCACGACTGATGCTGACTTCTGAAGAAGTCAGAAAACTAACAAACCGTTTTCTATGTCCACCAGAGGGAGGAGCCCACTCTTGGGACTTCATTCTACTATAAAGAATAAGTACTTATCATATGGCTTCCATCCAAGAGCCCTTTTTTTTCCATAAATGTTGATTGGTCCTATCTTACCTAAAACTATAAAGACATTTAGATGAAAATGAAAACTCTATATTAATAAAGACAAAAATAAGTAAGAGAATCCTAAGGCAGAGGGTGAGGGTTTCTGAGTGGAAAGGTTGTGTGAGGACTACTGTGCTCCCTTTCTCTGTCAGCTACAATGTTGCTAGCTTCAAGAATTAAATATTGTTTATCTTCTCCATAAAACTCAATGCAGAGAAAATAAAAGGAAAAAGAATGAGTGGAAAACATATTGGATTTAGATACTAAAATTACTGTATGCATTAGCTATGGTTACCAGATTTTTATCTAGATACAATAACGGAGATGATAGATAGATGATAGATAGATGATAGATAGATAGATAGATAGATAGATAGATAGATAGATAGATAGATAGACAGACACACAGATAGATACATAGATAATAGATAAATCTTATGGCTGCAATAATTGGAATTATTTTCTTTGTTATGATTTTTAAATGAGTTATCTTAAAGCCGAAATATAAATGAGTTATCTTAAAACCAAAATATAAATTTGCATGTTGGTGTAATTCCTATCATTTTACCAAGTGACAAATGACTCTTAATGAACACACTAAAAAACCACTTTTAAATTAGTAGTGACCCGAAACTGCTCAGGCTTTCCCAAAACTTTGTTAGAACTGTAGATAGCATTATGAATAATATATGCAAAATTCAATCCCTTAGTGAATACTCTGGAATACTATGTGATACTCTAACACGGTTCTGTGTTCATTAAATTTGATTATTGGACTTTGGGGCTCTGAGTGTTATTCTTAAGGGAATCATAATATTTTATATTGTTTCTCTATCATATAAAATCTTACTATACACAATTTATAGATAAAATAAACCTCATTTCTTTTTTCTGCACAAAATTAGTGAAGACTTTTCCCCAAAGAAAATTCTTTCCTTTGAGTAATTAACATGATAGAACTACCACAGATCCATGTTTTTCTTTCTGCTTTCAAAAATCACCCATATATACGGCTATCCACCCTTTTCTCCACAAAAGTAAGGAAGAAAAGATTCCATTTAAAACAACAGAGAGGGATCACCATGAGCCTAAGACAACCGTGGTGATCCCACTGCACTTTGCCATGAACGATTTAGGGTGGGGTGTGTGGTTCTGACCAATGAGACGTAAGGACAAATCAGATTGGAGACTACTAAAAGGAGTCCCTCACTTTCAATAAAGAGATAAAATAAGAGACAACCCCTGTTTGTGCTTTGGCTACCGTCGTATTTAGATGGAATACCACTAACTGCTGCAATCAGTTAATTGTAAAGCCATCTAATACAGGAGGGTAGATTCCAACATGCTAGCCCTGGGGTCTACCAGACCTCTACATATTTTCTTACATGAGGTAATAAATTTCTGTGTTCCTCAAACCAGTTTAAGATGGGCTTGCATTATTTTTTAAAAATCCAATTCTTTGACCTTTATAATTCAGTGGAAAGGCAACCCAAATTGCAAACACTTAAAAGATTATATTTAAGTTAGTTACAGCAGAAAACAAATTGGATGATAGAAGTGAACATTAGCTATTAGGAATGCAGAAAATGCAGAACACACCTGGCAAATTCAGTAAAGCTAACATTTCCAAGTGTTTATGTCACTTTGGTTTCAAGTTAAAAGTTAAGAAGCTTCAGGAATACCTATATAGTAGTATGGTGATGATAATTATAAATTAGTGTACATTAATCAAGATTCATTTTAGGCCAACTACAGTTTAATAGAGTATATTAAATATTAAATGACACAGGGTTTAGCACCAGATAGAATTTGACAATAAGTTCCTAGCATTAAGAGACATACAGTCTACTTGGAAAAAATAAGAACCATTCATTTAACACAATAATAAACACAACACTATCCGATGGTAATTACTCAAAGATGCATCAATGGCTATAAATGCTATGGGAGAATAGGGGTATCAAAGAGAGAGGTAGAAGTCTGTGAAAGTGCCATCTGGGGGTGGATAATGGACATAGGAAAGTGAAAAACTGACTATAATTTGTAATACATGATATGAACGTAGAAATTCAGAACATTGTAGTAGAAAGTACCTCATGGTATGGGAATGCTTCTTGTCAGTTTCCACAAATAAAATCAATATTCTTTCAATTATAGATACTGGGAGTCCCTTCTTTGCTTGGTTTTCTACAGTTCATAGACTGTGTCAGTACTTCCTTCCTGGTGTCTTTTCATTCTTCGCTTGTTTCCAGTACAGAAAGCTTCCCAAATGGACTTGGGGCTTTGGTCTACATGACTTTCTGTTCTTCTCTGGTCACCCTCAAAATAATATTTTCAAAATACTGATTCCAACTTACTTCTTTCTTCCTCAAAAACTCCTATGAATCCCTGTTGCCTGCAGGAAAAGATAAATAGATGAAAAGCATTCTCCCTTCTATTAAAGGCCCTACCATGTGGTAGGATATTACCAAAGAACACAAATGTAAACACAACAAATTATTAAAGGCTTTCAATAGAAGTTTGCTCCTAGAAGGAAGTAGTTTTGTGATTGACTAATATGAACTCTTCATCCAGACAAAACTATTCATTAACTGTCTCTACCCAAAGTACTTTACTTCATCACCACACCTTTGCAAATTTTCCTCTCTGGAAAATTCACTCTAATTAATGCATTCATTCATTTAAAAATTTTTAAATATCCTTCAAGGCTTATTTAGATTTCATCTTTATTCTTATTATATAACACCTTATAACATTCTTTAAGTAGATTCAACAAGACCTTTCTAGCCATTCCCTGCACTAGAAACCATTGCTTTAAAGAATAGCTTGTTCTATTTATAAGCAGTTTGAATTATCAGCACAGACTTGTCTAAGTAGAACCAAAATTTACTTTTCTCTATTAGTTTCAGGTGAATCTTATAAGGCAACATTAAATAAAATAACTTTCCTTATATGTAAAAGTCATTCAAATATCTGAAAATATTATCATGACATTCATATATTTTCTCTTTTCTGGGCCAGCTATCAATAAGAGGTTTATTTGCTTCTCAGATGGCATTCTTTCTAGGTTCTTCACCATTTGTTTTTAGGAATTCATTACTGGAATTTCAACATTTATCCTAAAATAAAAATAGTATCCAGGACACTTGCTTTTGGCTATGGCAGATGAGCTTATACTGTCACAGTGGTTCCAAACCTTACACTTGAAAAATTTAATGAAGTAGTTTATATGCCACCTATTTGAAGACTTCTATGAACTATGAAAGCAAAGGGCTTAAGGGGAAAGATAAAGAGAGAAAGAATATAAAGAGATGAGCCAAAACTTTCAAAGGCTACTTTCCATCAAGGACATTGTCACTACTGTACCTTAACCAAGGAGCTAAAGGCTAGAGGGGAGGAAATAAAGGCTTCTAAGAAAATGAGAAGTTGTGTAGAGCATAAAGCAATTACATGGGGATGGCCAGAAAAATTGGAGTTTAGAGCAAGCTAAGGAGGAAAGGTCCTGGTAAAATTCTAATCTTTCAAATGAAACCGCAGAAGGTCTACCAACAGTGGTAAGGACAAAGTTTAAATAGAACAACTCTTACAAAAACAGATATGGATAACCTCAAAATAAGCATCTGTTATAGTGATCTGACTTCCTTTACCAACTTCCAGGAAGAAAAAACACAATCTAAAAAAATCATCATTAAATAAAAAATAACATCAACAAGACAAAAATAAAAGTAAACTAATTCTATAGGTTTTCATACAAAATGGCTGGCAATTAATAAAAAACCATTAAGCCCACCACAAGACCAAATAATAGAAAAACAAGAGAAAAAATATAAAATAGAAACTATATATGAGATCAAAGATATTTCTGTACCCAGAATTAGGCTTTAAACTAATTTTGATCAATTTGTGAAAATGTATTACAATATGAAGAATTTAAGTAAAGAAATGTAATCTATAGGAAATTGACTCAACTCAAAATTATAGAATTATAATGTTGAATAACTAAAATTAATACATCTGTAGATGAATTTAAGAGAATAGAGGGCACAGAAGATGAAATAACCAGTAAGTTGGAAAATAAAACAATAGAAAATATCTAGATGAAGGCTAGAGAGGGAAAATAATGCAGAAAAGACTGGATAGGATGAAAAGGCCTGATATATGTGTAATAGGTGTCCCAAGAGTGAAGGAAAGGAAATGGAGTTGAAACAGTATTTCAAAATGTTACTGAGGTTCTGCATATCCAAAGAATACAAAGATTTACTACATTCTAGATTCTACCCACAACATCAGGGAACTCACTTAAGTCAACCCCTGCAGGTTCTAGAGCCTGCTGTGGAATGATTGTGTCTGATTGTACTTCATCACTAATCAGAGAAAGAACATGTTTATTTCTTATATGTTACTACAGGAAGTCATTCATGGCAGTTTTTAAGCCTCTTTTAAGCTACTGGCAACCTCTCTCCTTTACACTATAGAGTTCCAGCTGTTACCATGAGGTCATTTTCGCAAACTCTGGTCACCAACCTGATTTGCAGTGGGGGAAACTATAATGTGTGCTGGATTCTTCTGCCAGCATCCCTTCTCCATCTTTCTCTCGACTCTGTTGATTGTGCTCCCATAAGTGAAAACTTCAAACCAGGCAATTACAATAACAAACAGCTTTACTTTTCCCTCCAGCCTGTGTGCTCTTAATGAAAACTTGTTTTTTAAAGCACACAACATTTTTTTTTTTTTTGAGAGGGCATCTCTCATATTTATTGATCAAATGGTTGTTAACAACAATAAAATTCAGTATAGGGGGGTCAACGCTCAATGTACAATCATTAATCCATCTCAAGCCTAATTCTCGTCAGTCTCCAATCTTCTGAAGCATAACGAACAAGTTCTTACATGGTGAACGAATTCTTACATAGTGAATAAATTCTTACATGGTGAACAGTACAAGGGCAGTCATCACAGAAACTTTCGGTTTTGATCATGCAATATGACCTATAAACAATCAGGTCAAATATGAATATTCGTTTGATTTTTGTACTTGATTTATATGTTGATCCCACATTTCTCCTATTATTATTATTATTTTTATTTTTAATAAAATGCTGAAGTGGTAGGTAGATGCAAGATAAAGGTAGAAAACATAGTTTGGTGCTGTAAGAGGGCAAATGTAGATGATCAGATGATCCGGTGTGTGCCTATGGACTAAGTTTTAATCCAGGCTAGACAAGGGCAGCAAGACATCCACGGATGCAGAAGATTTCTCTCAAAGCAGGGGGGGTGAGGTTCTGAGCCTCACCTCTGTTGATCCCCAAATTCTCACCTGATGGCCCCCCTGCGACTGTGCCTGTCTTAGGTTGTTCCTCCCTTGAGGAATCTTACCCGTCTCTGGCTAACCAGTCATCTTCCGGGGCAATACAGGGAAATGTAAAGTTGGTAAGTGAGAGAGAAGCCATATTGTTTGCAAAGGTTAGCTCTTTACTTCTTTGCAGATTTATGCCCTGTGGCTTCTATGCCCAGCACTTGTCTCGAGGTATCTTTACCACCTGGAGGAATTATGATACTCGGTAAATTCGATATGAGGCACGAATTCTATTTAAGGGTTGTAATTAGGAAGGAAGAAGAAAAGCTATAGATGTAGCATATGAGGGAAACTTGGGAGGATTGATTATTTCTTTGACATATCTTCTTGTATAGTACCTTAAGTATGTATAGGTTTTAAACTACTAACTAATTTGCACACACATATTAACATAATAGGAATATGGTGACATAAACAAAGCAAATCTATAATTACCATCCATCTCCAGTGAAGCCAAGAAAACCATTTAGGCACCCTAGGCATTTGTGAAAATTTATCTATGATATGATGGATATTGTCCAACTGTACTTGAACCATCAGACAAATTAAAGCAGCCCATTTCTGGGATCTGTTCACATCCCATATGTTCTTTTAACCATAGATAGTCTATAGTCATGAGATTTTGGAGTGCTACAACTTGCACCCCTCCCAACTCCTGGTTGAGTTCCAACAGTACAGATCCGGTCAAATTCGTTGTCTCACTGTATGCACATGCCAGCCTAGACATCTCCCTCCTCATTCCTATGGCAAGTCCAGGAGACGGTGGGCTGGATGCAGCCACAACCGCAGCATTGTCCGGATCCCTGTGGAGGCTTTCTGATGATCATCCCCCGGCACAAGTCCTCCAGAGAGAAAGCACACAACATTTTTACAGAAATTCAAAGCTTCACATAAAACATAGTATCTATTTCTAATAAATTTTATAAAACCATGTCATATGTTTACATTTGTATACGGAGACTATCTTCAAATTAGCTCATATGTAATCATCAGGATGCATCCAAAATAACATAACTAATATCAAAGACATTTTATATAAGTTATTTTGTTTCGAGAATGTGAAAATTTGCAAATTGGAACTTTCAGTAAAATTAACTCCTTATAACATTTTAAAAGATAAGAGAAAACTTGAAAGTTAATTGTTAAGTCATGTCACTCATGATATTTCACATCAGTATATGATACAACACAGGGCTATTGTTTTCCTCTGCCCTGAAAAGATGGTATGTTTTATATTTTTTTTTCCCTTAGGCACTTAGGTCCACAGCTGAGGTAATTAATTGATGTTAAACAGTATTGTAAGTTGTGTTGATGATTAAAACCAAACCTGTCTTTTAAATTCAAAATGAATAAAGATACAGGGACGTGAATAGAAACTAGTACAGCATGGGGCAGGATTGTGAACTGAAAGTCACAATAGGATATTTCCCATTTCTAATTTTTGGAAGTTAAATTTGGAACTCAAATAGGTACAGTGACCTCAAAAATGTCAGTAACATTGTGGCAACAGTGTATGAGGGATAAATTTGATGTAATAGTTCTTTCCTGCAATGCTAAAATTAATTTAAGTGTAGCAATCGGAAATGGTGGACTTTGTAGTAAAGAAATAAGACTGCCAAGCAAGTTCCTGTAGAGGAGGTTAAAAGCAAGGCCTGCCTCAAAGACATAGCACAACTGCCTAGTAATAAGCTACCAAAAGGGAACCCGGCCACGAATAGCAGCATTTGCTTTACCTTAAACAGCAACAGTTTCATTTATAAGTGACACACTTTCCTGAGCAGAGCAGCCTTCTAATGCAAATTTATATAACTGGGGACATAACGTGAAATGTTTTACCCAAAGACAAACTTCTATGACCAGGCCCATCTGAATTTCCATTTTAAATATTCCAGTGGGAATATTTCCTGAATATCCTTTCCTAAATATTAGAATTACTACTCCATTAATTGATGTTAAACAGTATTCTAAGTTGTCTTGAAATTCATTGAGAGTGAAAAAGCTGAGCTTTTGAAAACCAGAACACAGAAGTAATTAATCTATTTTACAAAACAAGTAATTGATCTTGAACAGTTATAATGGGCAGATTTCGAGCATCCAGGAAGAGGTAGATTTTAGTGATGCTTTTCAATTGCATTAGGAATCTCTACATATACAGACTTGGAATTTTCTGGAGGAGAAGCAGTAGAAGCCAATCAAAGTGTTTCTTCTCCCTCTCTTTTTTTTTCACAGCTTCTGGGTCCCCAAACTTTGAGGGAAAATTTGGATAATCAGCACAAATTTTCCATAAAACTCTTCTGTTCCTCTACAACTGAAAGACCTGGAGAAGGCGTCACCGTGTAACAAGAAACTCTGAGCAAAGCAAATATGTCAGAGTTCACCTCAAGCTCCGTGGTTCCCTCCCTGCTTTTGTGGGTGTGACATCCCCTGTCCTGGGTCCTTAGGGAAAATTTATGAGGTGGAACACATACAAAAAAGGAAAATAATTATTAGAATGAGATTTCATATACGTCTATGTGTGTTTTCGAAATTATGTATTAATCAATCTTTTTAAGTGTTATTTACTTTTTAAGTGATGTTTACAAAACTACCAGCCAAATAAATAAATGGTTTCCTAAGAGGCAAATCTGCCAACAAATTAGGTAAGCTAATTATCATACTTAAATATAATGACTAATGCTGCACCAAAAGGCTTTCTCTGAATCTAAAAAGGTTGCTGTAGGAAAGTTTATTTTAAAATATCAGATCTTTATGCTGTGTCAATTGATTAAAGTCCAGAAACATTAAAATAGTAGGTTTCTTATTTATATGACTTTTTAACCAAAGAAGTTATAATGCATTCATTTAAACAATCTCTAAAATCAAACAGCAATTATTCATTTCACAATCCTATGGCACATTAATTCTGGAGTCCTCAGATCACAAAACAGAATGCTATTTAGGACACAAAAATCACAGATATATAAAATATGAAAATGCATATGCATCTGTTAAATAGTGCTTGTCCTACAAAAAAGTGTATAACTCAGGAGAAAGCTGAGTCATTGATGTCTTACATAATATATTTTGGGTCACAACACTGTACATAATGTTGCAGCAATAAAAGGCATAATTTCTATATCAATCACTTAAATATTCAAAAGAATATACACTCACCTTCTCTGCAGCTATTTACTTGGAATAATCGCCCTAGTCACTGAAGGAGTACTCCCAGGGACACACATGAATACATTTCCCACACTATGGAAGTATTATTTGACTCTGATTTAAAAACAATTAAGCAAATATAAAATAATGTGAGAAAGCAAAGACTTGGAACTAGAGGCTTGCCTTTAAGTTGTGTGATCTTGGACAAGAATATAACCTTACTGAGCCAAAATTCCCTCATCAATAAAAATTGAAAAACAGTATCTCCCTCACAGCACATTGAACATTTATGAGGATTAGGTAAGATAATAGATGTGAACTCACTTCTTAATTAAAAATTATTACATAAGGGAATACCAATAATTGTTATAATTATAGTTAAAATAACACTAATGCCCTTCAAACTGAAAAATTGTACATAAGGTGTCAGGAATTATAATCAATAGCGTTCTTTGATGATGAGAACTTGGCACTAAGCTAGTTGTGTCAACTATTATTCACATTTGGGAAGGAAATTGTCCTGGCCATTTGTACTAATTCTCCAGACTTTCTGTATTCCTCATCTATTAGGGTAAACATAGCTGAAGATCAGATGAAAATCTGATTTTAAAATTTAGGGGTTGCAACACCAGTACAATGCACCATCCTGTCAGGTGTTTTGCATTAGGAGCAATGGCTGAGAATTAGTGGGGCCTGGAGGCTTCTCAGAGAGGTATTTGTGCAGACACAGATGATGCTAAAAATCTCTGAACTCCATAAATCTCCTTGAACCTATTTTGCCAGTAGAAGCAACTCCTCCCTGAAGTAATTAATTTTCCCTTACATAAAAACTTGGCAATGAATTCACCTGGGGCATTTTCCTTATTAGATATATTGATTCTCTTCAAGATTCACACTTAATGAGAGTAAAAACCAACATACCGAGACAGAAAAGTATGAGTTATGCTCCAAGAACGGATAGTACATACATTGTAGGCATAGCAAGACTGTATTTGCATGAAATAAGGATCCGATCCTCTAACATTAACAACGTCCACTGGGTATGTTGTGGCCCAAATTTATAGTTACTCACACTAGTATCAGTAAGTAAAAAAATCCAAAATGATACAAATTTCTACATTTTTTTCTTCCAATGCTTGGAGTCACTCACTACTCACTTCAGTGTTCTATATGGTTTCAAAGTACTTAATGACAAGTGTTCGGGAACCTCTTTTGAGGTTTATTACTTAGGAGTGAAAAACAAAAGCCATATGCCATTAGAAACACTGGTTTTTCCTGCTTCAATAAAAATGACTGAAAGAATAGACTGAAAACATAATGCCTTCCTTTCTTAGTCAAAATTGTCAAAAATCTCATAAGAAATGTTACTAAGAGTGTGAAAAACAAATACAAGGAAAAACATGCAGTGTGAAATTTTGATTCAACTGGATGAATGTACAGGCATATGTAACATCTCTTTGCTTATTGTAGCTATTAGACTCCGATTCAACAATGAGTAAAAGAACAAATTTTGGGTGTTTGTGTGCCTGCCAAGTATATAAGATAGAATGATGCACACCAGGTAGAACATACACCATTATCAGGATGACATTTACTGAGAAAAACAATATGAAGGCAAAAGAAAAGCAGGTAAAGAATTCCCCTGTTGCTCATTTTACTTTGAGGAAGTGAGATGAGATTTAGCAAAGCTGGATGTCAGGTTTCTGAAGAAGGACTCTGGTCTTTGACCTATGGAACTTGTAAAATCCATGGTAGGAGATGTACCAGGCCCTCCTCTGGCAACAATTAGGGACAGGGATCCATCACACACTTATTGCCGTATAATACGGCAGAGCAGTGAGACCACTGGCCAATTTGCCACTGCAGCATTCTTAGTCAAGGCCACCTCCAGCCCCCTAGTGGTATAGTTAGAAACTGGTCTTTAGCCTTGATGAAGCTGTGTAATATGGTGAGCCAGTGTTTTCAAATCCTAATCTACCAGCTCATCACTGTATTAGGACTGATTATCTCAAGTACTACCTGTGGCTGGTTTTAATGGAGATGATTTTAGCTCATAAATGGTTTCACTAAACAAGAGGCTAACTCCTTTTGTGGAAAGGTCTCAAACTTGGACAATTTAACTTAACTTCACAGAGACACAATATGTAAATATGTAAATTTACAACAGTAAATTATTTCCTTAATTTAACAAAAAATGAAATTTTTATTTTCTCCATTGGTGGACCAACTACTGTAACTGAATCAAAATCCACCAAAGTGAGCAATTCAGCACCTGCAAATACTTTGCTTTTCAATCTTTGCTGCAACTAGTTAAAAATGATTTAGTTATTGTATTGTCTAAAAACATTCTGACTTATTTTTAATGCAACATAACAAAAAGGAGAAATGTAACAAATATTTGTAATAAGAAGAATACTAATTATAAGTTTCTGTGACACAAAGATTTGCTGGTTATCTGTGACAAATGCTTAGAGGCAATGGTTACGTATTTGTAGTCCACTGAAAGAAAAGTGTTCAAAATTCTGTAGCTTTTTTCACCGAAAAAGATTGCAAAAAGTATGTCCATTGTTTCAGAAAACTAAAAGATTATGTAAATATTATTTTAACATAATATTACTTTTTAAATATTCATGAGCACATAGTAGCTACTCTTTGAAAGAAATTTTGAAAGATCATCCTAACCATTTCTATTTACATATATAATTTTGCTTGCCAAAAAAATTAAACCTATCAAGTGTACATTTCAAACGAACTTTTAGAGAATTGCCTCATATCATAAGCAAATATTAACTCAAAATGAAACACAGACCTAAATATCTGAGATAAAATTATAAAATTTCCAAAATAAAAATTTAAAAGAAAATCCCTGTGCCTTTAGGTTCAGCACTAAATTTTTAGAGATAACACCAAAAACACAATCTATTAAAGAATAAAAGGATTGATTGTTCTTCTTTCAGATTAAAAGGTTTTGTTCTTGACACCATTAAAAATGTGAAAAGACAAATTATAGATTGGGAGAAAATACTTTCAAATCACATATGTTTCAAAATACTTGTAACTGGAATACAACTCAATGAGAAAAGCCCAGTTTTTTAAATTGGCAAAAGATTTGAATACATATTTTACAATAAGTAAACTGCTCATTTGCGCATGAAAATAAGCACATCATGATCAATACAAATGATTAATATGCCTTACTACTAAATGGCTATAATCAAAATTCTGACAATATCTAATGTTACCAAAAATATAAAGAAATGAACACTCTTCCCCCTGTTGATAGGATTGGGAAAGTCCCATTCAATTTTGAAAACAGTTCAGAAGCTTCTTAAAAAATTAAACATAAACTTAGCATGATACAGCAACTTCTACCTTAGGTTTTTATTCAATATAAACTAAGACATATGTCCACCCAAAAACTGGTATGCAAATTTTGAAAGCAAAATTATTCATAACAGGCAAAACCTGGAAACAACCTTAATGTCTACCAAATGATAAATAAATAAACAAAATATGGTATGGCCATATATATTATATTACATAATGGATGCATCTCAAAAATATTATGCTAAACCAGACACAAAAGACATCATATTATATGATTTTATTTATATGGAATTTCCAGAACTATAAAATCTCTAGAGATAGAAAGTTGACCAATGTTTGTCAGGGCTGCAGGTGGAAGCATGATTCAACTGCAGTCAAACATGAGAAGACTTTTTGAGGTGAGGAACATGTTCTGTAACTGAAGTAGATGTTGATTACAAATATTTCACTTAAAAAAAATCCTTGAATTTTATATTTTTAATGAGGGGATTTTATAGTGTGTAAATTATACTGCAATGTAAAAAGGAAAACTAAATAGCCACAAAAAGGTAAAGGAAATAAAACAGAATGATTAACATATTTTATTTGCCCAAAAAGGGTAGAAAAAAGAGAAGTAAATAAAATGAATAAAAGGCTAAACATTCCACTGAAAAGGTAAGGGTTATCAGAATAATGAAAAAAAGTACGGCCCAACAATATGTAGTCTAATAGATAAATCTTTAAATATGTAAGCAAGTTGAAAGTGGAAGATGGAAAAAAACTTAGTATACAACATGAGGAAGTTAGTGTGACAATTGATATCAGAAAAAAATAAGTGTAAGAAGGAATATTATATAATAGTGAAATGACCAGTGTATTATAAATATATAGCAATTCTAAATGAATATGCCATAGATATCATAGCTACAAAATACATGAAGAAAAACTGACAGAAATAAAATGAGAACTAGAAAATCTATAAGAATTGTTGGAGACTAAAGACAGTATTCTCTGTAACTAACACAACAAATAAAAAAAAATCAAGGATATGGAAGATCTCATTAACACCTTTGAACAACTTGATCTTATTAACAACTACAGAATGGTATCCCCCAATATTGCACAATGCATATTACTTTTACATGAAACTTCCACCAAGACAGACCATAAAATAAGTCTTCATAAATTTCAAAAGATAGGAATCTTATAGAATATGTTGTGCAACAAAAATACAACTAAAATTTAAATGAATAACAAGATATCTAGAAAAGTTCAAAGTAATTAAGAATTAAACAACATATATTTAAATAATCCATGAGTCAAAGAAGAAATCACAAGGAAAATTAGAAAATATTACAAGCTGAATGACAATAAAAATTCATTTGTTAGATACATCTAAAACAGTGTGTACATGGAAATATAAGGCTTTAAATGATTATATTAGTAAATAAGAGATATTGAAAGTCTGTTTCCACCTTGAGAAGTTAGAAAAACCAAATAAACCCAAGTGCTGTAGAATATAGAAAATAAAAAGACTAAGACTTTGGAAACAATAAAATAAAAAATGAACAATAGAGAATACTAAGAAATCCAAAAGTTAGCTCTTTTAAAACATCAGCACAATTGATAAGCATCTAGCAAGATTCATTTTATAAAAGAAAAATCAGTAATTATCAATGTAAGAAATGAGAAAAAGGTATAGTAAAAATATGACAGGCATTAGTAAGATAATATTAGGAATATTTTGATCAACATTGTGCAACAAAATCATCCACTTAAACAGAAATATACTAACACATATAACTTACTAAAAGTGATATAAGAAGAAATAAAATGTGAATAGCTTTATATGTCTTTATGAAACTGATGGAGTGCCACAAAAAAATACCTAGTCCACTGATTGTTTATAGTTCATAATGCGTGATCAAAACCGAAAGCTTCTGTGATGAATGATGCCCTTGTACTGTTCACCATGTAAGAATTTATTCACTATGTAAGAATTTGTTCACCATGTAAAAACTTGTTCGTTATGCTTCAGAAGATTGGAGACTGACGAGAATTAGGCTTGAAATGGATTAATGATTGTGCATTGAGCATTGACCCCCCCTATACAGAATTTTATTGTTGTTAACAACCATTTGATCAATAAATATGAGAGATGCCCTCTCAAAAAAAAAAATACCTGGTCCAAATAGCTTCTCTGGTGAATTTTATTAATCACTAAAAGAAAAAATAAAACCAATTTTACACAAACACTTTCAGAAAATAGAGGAAGAAGAAACAAACATTTCTCAACTCATTTTTCATGAGGATAGTAAAAACCTGAAAAGAATAAGCTGACAGACATAGCATGAAAACAAAATTGCAAATATCCTTCATAAAGATAAGCAAAAATATTTGTAAATTGAATACAGAAATACATTAAAAGAATAACAAAAACAACCAAGTGGGTTTTAGCTCAGAGCTTTCCAAAATTTGAAAACAACTTCTCTTTAAAAGAAACCATTAAGAAAATGAAAAGCAAGTGAAATGACAAAATACTATCAGACAAAGACTTTGTGTATAGATTATATAAAGATCTCTTACAAGTCAATAATAAAAAGACAAAAACAAAAACTCAATCAAAAAGAAGATAACATAGACAAAGACATAGGCAAGAAGATAGATATCTTGATTGTTAGGCATTATCAACTTAAGTGCTTAAGAACAATAGAGATGTTGTATGTATTGTCTTTACTTATTCTACTTCATATATAGTTTTTGGATGTATGAATTTTAAAATAACAGAGGAAAATTTCCCAGAAGGGTTTGATCTCTCCTGGCCTCAGCATTATAAGCCTCTCAGATACAAAATATTACCTTCAAAATTCATAAAATGGATATGCTCATACATGGTATCTGTATTTATCTGTATGTATGTGTAAAAATCTTTAATTACCATCTTGAAAACTGTGTGAATGAGTGTGTGTTACAAGCAGTGAAGGCAACCTCCAATGAATATGTTAAAACTTTGCACTTTAAATATTACTGTAAAGCAAATGTTTGGAATATAAAAGATTCCCTAATAAAGAATGCATAAATGATGGTGGTTATGTCCTGAAATAAGATTAAAGTAAAAGAAGGAAAAAAGTGAAATTGTTAAAAGCAAAGTACATGCCAGATTTTTTACATACAATATTTAATTTAGTACATTTGCTTTCTTAAATTTCTACTTCAAAACACACCCAAAGGTTATGTGTTTGCCATTTCTGTAGGAAAGCACACTGTAAATATAGTCTAGAGATGTTACTGGGAATAGATGGTGTGGTGGTCAAGGGTTTGGGAAATGCTGTCTGGGAAATGCAGGCTTCTGTGTTCTGAACTCTACAACTGCACAAAATCCTAATATGGAGGACAATGTTAGCCTCTTTTTTCCCCAGCATAGGTGCAGTATAGGATGGATCCGCCATTCAGATTCCCTTCCAGATGGTTTATGGGAAGCGATCATTTGCAACTCAATTATTTATATATTCTGGGCTAAATGTAGGTGGGTTCTTTTTCTTAATTCACATAGGGCCAAAACCCAAATATTTGAAATTAACCATCTTTTTCACCATACTTGTGATAATTTTCTTACAAATATTTTGAGAATCTTCGGCCCCCACAAAAATAAGAAAACTAGTTATTATTATAATTAAGAGCCAAACAGAGCAAAAGAGGTAATAGAGAAAAATGAAGTAGCTAAGTTGAAAGCAAAATTTTTAAATTTTCAATGTTTCCATTTTAATTAATTTTACAAGTTATTAGGAGTATGTAATCACAAACATTTTCAGCAGTTTAAATTATTAGTTGCAGTCATTTTAACCATAGTCTATTAGAAATCCCCTTAATGACTAATTAAGATGCTTCTACAAGTGAACTTCAATTAGGGTGGAGCCAAATAGGGAAATGTTTTAATCTACAGATTAAATCTATGTATAATGTCTTCTGCCCTCTTAGTCCTAGAAATGCTCTCCCTTTACAAACTGGGGTAACATTGCCTTTTACTAGCTCAAGTATTTTTGAATCTGATTTTTAAACCTTCCTATAAGACTATATGATCTTCTATTATACTTTTTACACATATATAATATTTGCTGCCTGTTAGCCACTCAATAATATTTTTAATTACTATATTTTTACTAAGACTTTAAGATACTTGGGATAGATGGGAGTAGGGATCTTTTCTGCATTATGGTGTGGTGATACTGTCCATCTATTATATAGATAGAACAGTAGCTAGAATAAAATAAATGTTCAAAGATATTGGCTAATCAGTGTTTAAATGAAAGTAGATCCTGATATCAAGTTTGGAAAAAGTGGTTTACACAAATGGCACTACATTAAAATAACATTCTCCAATCACCTCATTTCCCCACCCCCCTTGTTGTACTCACCTTTACCTCTATAATGTGGTAGGTAAATATAGATCTATTTATGTAGGCAGAAGGTAGTCATGATGATGATGATAGAGATACAGATAACAAAATTATTTATTGTCTGTTTTTTCTACTAGAAAGTTTTGTCTCCAAACCAACGTTAAATAAAAAGAAGTCCATGAGATTTCAGTGACTAGAAAATGACTCGAGTAGCAGCCAATCTTCTTTTCCCAATTAATCAGAGGAAGTGTGAGAAGGTAAAATGTCTACAAGAATAAAAGAAAGATTGCCAGTGAATAAAATATGACATAAATTACTCCAGAAAAGACATTATTTTCTTAAACATTGACAAAAAATAGCTCTTTGATTGAGTCTGGAGTATAAAAAAATAAGTACCTTGATTCAATTCAAGGATTACTATTTAATTTCCTGAGTACTGTTAGTTAGAATATATGACTAGATGAGTATATTAAATATATGTGGAAGAGAAATATTTTTAGGATACAAAGTTTACATTGTCTTTTAAAATACCTCATGTTTATGAAAGAACATCATTCAAAGTATGTTTAATACCTCCAGTGAGTTCTCTGGAATCACTGGTGCAAATAATCAGGGTTGATTCCAGTGATTTAAAAAGTAATATTAGAATATTATATTACAGAAACTCTATAGGTATATATGTATATTTATCAAATTATGCACATTTATAATACAAATACATGCATACATATAACTTCATTATTCTTCTGAAGAAATCTTTTCTTCATTCTGCTATATACCATTTTTGGACTGTGGGTTATTACATAATACCAGGAACAATCATATTACAATGAACTGCCTAACATTTAATGATTGCTTGCTATATGCCAGTTTTATTCCTTTTAAATACATTCCAACTATAAGTCTCTGACAGAGATTCTGTTAATACATTCATGCTGTAAATGAGAAAGAAGCCAGAGTTGGTTAAGTAATCTGCTCATGATCAGACAGTAAGGGTGGAGGCCGAGATTTTAACACATAGAGTCTGGTTCTAGGGTTTGAACTCCAAGAAGTAAGCAACCAAAGAAAAAAAGTTCAATAAAGGGCAAAATACTTAAAGGTCAATAGGAAAGCTAATGATAATGTGACCTCCAACAACTAGATTAATATTTCTTTCAGATTTGACTTCTATATATTAAATTTTCATTCACACTGATTCTTTAGGCAGGATGGACATTTTGACAATATTAATTCTTCCTATCCATGAGCACAGGATGGATGTCTTCTTTAATTTCTCTCATGAGTGTCTTGTAGTTTTCAGATTATAGGTCTTTCCCCTCCTTGGCTAGATTTATTCCAAGATATTTATTCCAAGATATTTACAATTGTAAATGAAATTGTTTTCCTGATTTCTCTTTCAGCTAGTTCATCATTACTATATAGTAATGCAACATATTTCTATGTATTAATTTTATATCCTGCAACTTTGTTGAATTCAGTTATTAGTTCTAATAGTTTTGTGGCAGAATCTGTAGGGTTTATTATATAAAATAGCATGTCATCTGCAAACAGTGACAGTTTAACTTTTTCCTTACCTATCTGGATGCCTTTTACTTCTTTGTGTTGTCTGATTGCCGTGGCTAGGACCTCCAGTACTATGTTGAATAAACGTGGGGAGAGTGGGCATCCCTGTCTGGTTCCTGATCTTAGAGGAAAAGCTTTCAGCTTCTCACTGTTAAGTATGATGTTGGCTGTGGGTTTGTCATCTATGGCCTTTATTATGTTGAGGTACTTGCCCTCTATGCCCATTTTGTTAAGAGTTTTTATCATGAATGGATGTTGAATTTTGTCAAATGCTTTTTCAGCATCTATGGAGATGATCATGTGGGTTTTGTCCTTTTTGTTGATGTCTAGTATGATGTTGATGGATTTTTTAATGTTGTACCATCCTTGCATACCTGGGATAAATCCCACTTCGTCATGTTGGATGATCTTTTTGATGTACTTTTGAATTTGGTTTGCTAATATTTTGTTGAGTATTTTCACATCTATGTTTATCAGGGATATTTGTCTGTAATTTTCTTTTTTTGTGGTGTCTTTACCTGGTTTTGGTAGTAGAGTGATGCTGTTCTCATAGAATGAGTTTGGAAGTATTCCCTCCTCTTCTACTTTTTGGAAAACTTCAAGGAATACGAGTATTAAGTCTTCTCTAAATGTTTGATAAAATTCAATGGTGAAGCCATTTGGTCCAGGTATTTTGTTCTTAGGTGATTTTTTTGATTACAACTCAATTTCATTGCTGGTAATTGGTCTGTTCAGATTTTCTGTTTCTTTCTGGGTCAATCTTGGAAGGTTGTATTTTTCTAGAAAGTTATCCATGTCTTCTAGGTTATCCAGTTTGTTAGCATACAATTTTTCATAGTGTACTCTAATTCTTTGTGTTTCTGTGGTCTCTGTAGTGATTTTCCTTTCTCATTTCTGATTCTGTTTATGTGTGTAGACTTTTTTCTTGATAAGTCTGGCTAAGGGTTTATCTATTTTGTTTATTTTCTCAAAGAACCAGCTCCTTGTTTCCTTGATTCTATTGTTTTATTCTTTTCAATTTTATTTATTTCTACTCTGATCTTTATTATTTCCCTCCTCTACTGACATTGGACCTCATTTGTTCTTCCTCTTCTCGTTTCACTAATTGTGAATGTAGAATGTTCATTTTGGATTGTTCTTCTTTCTTGAGATAAGTCTGTATTGCTATATACTTTCCTCTTAGAACTGCCTTTGGTGCGTCCTACAGAAGTTGGGGTGTTGAGTTGTTGTTTTTGTTTGTCCGCATATATTGCGTGATATCTTTTAATTTGGTCATCGACCCATTGATTATTTAGGAGCATGTTGTTAAGGAGGTTTCTGCCTCACTTCTCATGCTGCCATCTTTTTCAATCTTTCCATTCACATTGATTATTATTTGTGAATTAATGATAGTATAAAAATAAAATACTTACCACCTGGGGATGAGGTTAGTAAAGTGAGATACTCCCTTCTGGCCTGTACGGTTTCGACTGAAAGTTTTTATTTTCTGTGTGGGCTTTTTGTTTTCTCACATAATTTATTTCTAGTTTCATACCTTTGTGGTCTGAGAAGCTGGTTGGTACAATTTTGATCCTTCTGAATTTACTGAGACTCTTTCTGTGGCTAGTATATGATCTATTCTTGAAAATGTTCCATCTGTACTTGAGAAGAATGTGTATTCTGCTGCTGCTTTGGAGTGGAGTGCTCAGTAGATGTTTATTAGGTCCATCTCTTCTAATACTTTGTTCAGTGCCTCTGTCTCTTTACTTATTTTCTGTCTGGTTGATCTGACCTTTGCAGTGAGTGGTGTGTTGAAGTCTCCTAAAATGAATTCATGCATTCTATTTCCCACTTTAATTCTGTTAGTATTTGTTTCATGTATTTGGGTGCTCATTTATAACAGTTATATCCTCTTGTAGGACTCTATCATTATGTAATGTCCATCTTCTCTTGTTGCTTTCTTTGTTTTGAAATCTATTTTGTCTGATACAAGTACTGCAACTCCTGCTTTTCACTCCCTATCATTTGCAAGAAATATCTTTTTTCATCCCTTCACTTTTAGTCTGTGTATATCTTTGGGTTTGAAGTGAGTGATTCTCTTGTAGGCAGCATATAGGTTGGTTTTTTATCGATTCTGTAACTCTATATCTTTTGATTGGTGCATTCAGTCTATTCATATTTAGGGTGATTATTTATAGATATGTACTTACTGCCATTGCAGGCTTTAGATTCATGGTTACCAAAGGTTCAATGGCAGCTTCTTTACTATCCAACTGACTGACATAACTCACTTATTACACTATTTCAAACACACTCTAAAGGTTCTTTTTTTTCTCCTTTTTCTTCCTCCTCCACTCTTTATGTATTAGGTGTCATATTCTGTACTTTTTTGTGTATCCCTTGACTGACTTTGTAGGTAGTTGATTCAATTTTGCATTTGCTTAGTAATTAATTGGTCTACTTTCTTTAATGTAGTTTCATTTTCTTTGGTGACACCTATTAAGACCTAGGAACACTTCCATCTATAGCATTCCCTTTAAAATGCACTGTAGAGATAGTTTGTGGGAGGAAAATTCCCTCATATTTTGATTATTTGGAAATTATTTAATCCCTGCTTCAAATTTAAATGATAATCATGCCAGATAAAGTATTCTTGGTTGGAAGCCCTTCAGTTTCATTGCATTAAATATATCATGCCACTCCCTTCTGGCCTGTAGGGTCTCTGCTTAGAAGTCTGATGACAGTCTGATTGGTTTTCCTCAGTATGTGATCTTTGGCTGCTTTTAATACTCTCTCATTGTCCTTGATCTTTGTAATTTTCATTATTATATGTCTTGGTGTTTTATTTCTTGGATCCCTTGTGTTGGGAGATCTATGCACCTCCATGGCCTGAGATACTATTTCCTTCCCCAGACTGGGGGAGTTTGCAGCAATTATTTCCTCAAAAACACTTTCTGTCTCTTTTTGTTCTCTCTTCTTCTGTAACCGCTATAATGTGAATATTGTTCCATTTGGAATAGGTTGCACAGACCTCCAATTATTCTTTTATTCCTAGAGATTCTTTTTTTCTCTCTGTGCCTCAGCTTCTTTGTATTCTTGTTCTCTAATTTCCTTTTCACTTACTGTCTCCTCTACTTAATCTGCTTAAATCCCCCATTGTATGTTTAATTTCAGATACTGTGTTTTTCAAAGTTTCTGTCTCTTTCTTGAAGTTCTCCCTGAGATCTTGAATGATTTTCTGTAGCTCTGTGAGCATGTTTATGATTTTTATTTTGAAATCTTTATCAAGAATGATTTCAGTTTCATTTAGCCCTATTTCTGGTATTTGAGAGATTGTAGTTTGTACAATATTCTTTTGCCATTTCATATTTCTAATGATTACTATGGAATGATAACTTTGTGTAGGTGGCACCCTCTAGTGCCCAAAAGCTCTTCTCTTTGGAGCTGCCCACCACCTGAAACCATGGCAACAGTTGCAGTTTCACAGAGCTGGTGCCTGCCAGGAGGAAAGAGCTCTTTTCTGCTTCCTCACTGCAGTGCCTACCACCACTGCCAGAGCCAGTGGGCTGAGCATGCAGGGAGAGGTCTCTGCATTAAGCCCCTGCAAATGTTGTAGGCAGGGCACCCTCCAGCTAACCTGGCTTAATGGCAGGGGCAGCAAGTGTGAGGACTGATACCTGCCAGGAAGGAGCTGCCAGCTGTGTATCATGGTAGATGGACTCAGCCCTGCATTGCAGCCAGGGGGATGGAGTGCCTTAAACTCCTGGAAGTTCCCAACCTGCTAGGCTAAGTGTGCCAGGACAATTTTGTCCACTTGCATTTTCTACTAAGCAGCAAGCTCTATGCAATCTTTGCCCCTTTTAGTACCCCTCTCACTGTTGGAAAGTCTTTCAAAGTGCTCACCTTTCTTTTTTTCCAGAGTAGCCAGCTGTGGTTACCTGCTCTCCACAAGCAGTTGGAATCTCATTCTCTGCAAATATTCTGCCTGTATTTGTTTTTAAACCCCACTAATCTCCAGAGCACCATGTAATGTGGGTTCATGCTCCCAGAGAAGATCTCCTTGGGTAGGTGTTTTGCAATCTGGGGCTTCCACTCCCTCCCTGCTCTATTTCTCTTCCTCCCACTTGTGAGCTGAGGTAGGGGGAGGGCCTGGGTCTTGCTGATTGTCACTTTGCTACTCTATTCTTTTCTGTGAGGTCTTCTCTTTTCCCCAGATGTAAGCTGTCTGTGGCTGTCTATTTTTTGGTTACTCTTTCAGGATTAGTTGTATTTGCTGTATTTTTGTTACATTTGGTTTTGGGAGGAGGTTTCTGCCTCACTTCTCATGCCGCCACCTTTTCTCACCTCACCATTCACATCGATTATTATTTGTGAATTAATGATAGTATAAAAATAAAATCCTTACCACCTAGGGATGAGGTTAGTAAAGTGAGATACAACTAAAATAAACTTTTTTGTTTTATTTATTTTTTAGTGTTACTTTAGTTATTAATAGTAAGATAATATAACTTTTATTTCATTATGTGTAACCTGATGTCAATACAATCTTTAGTAGCACAGTTACATTTCTACTTGGTCACATCATGAGTCGCTGAACTTTTTATTTTTTGGAAAATATCATATAGAATAGATTTTCAATTTCTGTGAAATGTAATCTAGAATAATCAAATTTAGCTCTTAAATAGCCATTTTATTTTAATCAATTTTTCTTCAGTTATATGTGTACAAGTCTTTTTTGAAATCCAACATTTGTTTGCAAAATTTTGATATCCTTCTAAAAGATGTCCTAGAAAGCTAAATAAAAATGGAAAATTATTTTGTTTCCTAAGCATAATTTTCTTAATACGTAAAAAATTAAATAATATTACACAATATTTTTTAAAAAATTTTCCAGGAAACACAAGGAAATTCTATCAAATTTGTACTTGAAATTTTACTTTATAACAAGTGATTAACAGGTTGCAATAGAACATTAAGAAAAATGTATACTGAATTATTGGTTGTTACATTATTTCAATATTGAATTAACATTATATTTCATTTTTCATTTGAAAAAAGTAACACATGATGAGATAATTTCCCATGGAAAAGAATTCCAAATACTTTATGTAGACACTCTTCAAGAAGGTAGAACATAACTCCCTACTCCTTCAGTGTGGACAGTTCTTTGACTTCCTTCCACGTAGGACAGAATGGAAAGGTGGAGTTGTGGAAATCTTTGAAATGTTTTTCTGACAGTCTATCATTAATGGATTTTATGTTATTTTTATTATTACATTTGTATATAGTCAAATCTAATAATGTTTTCCATTGCCACTATGTCTACTAATTTTGTGTTAGCAAGGTGGTTTTCCTATCCTAAATTGTCATAAACGTACTTAATTTTTTTTTGTTTCACCTATTTTGTTTGTCATTTATTTTTTTCTTTTCTATTTGTTGATTTGGTTATTTGAAAGCCCTAAATTATATTTAAATTCTAAATACTTCAGGAGTAAAGATTAACATTTTATGTAACTTTTTGCTCAGCTAATCCATATCAAGCTAAGCATGTGACAATTATTACTAACTGACTGAATTAATGCTGAGTAGAAAATATCAAGAGAAATGCTAAACTTATTTGGACAACTTTCTTTTGGCAATCACCATTCATAAGAATCAGCTTATTCCGTACAGCATAGGACACTATCAGCATAACAAAAAGGCACCCTACAGTATGGGAGACTATATTCATAAAAGACTTATCTGATAAGGGTTTAACATCCAAAATATATAAAGAGCTCACATGCCTCAACATCCAAAAAACAAATAACCTGATTTAAAAATGGGCAGAGGATCTAAACACTTCTCCAAAGAAGAAATTTGAATGGCCAACAGGCACATGAAAAGATGCTACATGTCGCTAATTATCAGAGAAATGCAAATTAAAACCACAATGAGATATCACCTCACGCCAGTTAGGATGGCCAACATCCAAAAGACAAGCAACCACAAATGTTGGTGAGGTTGTGGAGAAAGGGGAACCCTACTACACTGTTGGTGGGAAGGTAAAATAGTTCAACCATTGTGCAACACAACATGGAGGTTCCTCAGAAAACTAAAATTAGAAATACCATTTGACCCAGGAATTCCACTCCTAGGAATTTACCAGAATAAAACAAGATTCCTGATTCAAAAAGACAGATGCACCCCTATGTTTATCACAGCACTATTTACAATAGCCAAGAAATGGAAGCAACCCAAGTGTCCAACAGTAGATGAATGGATAAAGAAGATGTGTACATACACACAATGGAATATTATTCATCATAAGAAGAAAACAAATCCTACCATTTGCAACAACATGGATGGAGCTAGAGGGTGTTATGCTCAGTAAAATAATCCAGTCAAAGACAAGTACCAAATGATTTCATTCACTTGTGGAGTATAACAACAAAACAAAAATGAAGGAACAAAACTGCAGCAGACTCACAGACTCTAAGAAGAGACTAGCAGTTACCAAAAGGAAGGGTTTGGGTAGGGAAGGTGGGAGGGGAAGGAGGGAGAGGGGATTAAGGAGCATTATAATTAGTACACACAATATAGGTAGGTCACGGGGAAGGCACTACAGCACAGAGAAAGACCGTAATGACTCCACAGCATCTTACTATGCTGATGGACAGTGATTGCAATGGGATGGAGGGGTACTTGATAATATGGGTGAATGTTGAATCCACAGTGTTGCTCATGTGAAGCCTTTGTAAGATTGTATATCAATGATACCTCAATTAAAAAAAAAGAATCAGCTTAGTCCTTCGGGAGGGGTCAGTGAAGCTCGAAAATATGGATACATTTGTAGGGAAGAGAAGCAAAGGACTTAACAGGATTTGAGGTGAGAAATAAGGAATGTTTATTCATCAAAAACTTCAAAATTCCCTATCTTGGCAAAGAGCAGAATGCTTGGCTCAACAATCTGTATCCGATTTTCCATGGGCTCTTTGTCCTATCAATCCATTACATTAGCTATTTCATCTACTTGTTCCTCTCAGACAGAATGGGCAGAAATTGCTCCAGCCTCAAAAGTTTCAAGTTTTTCTTTATGTTATCAGCCTCTGACCTAAAAACTTTGAAACAAGATTTCATACTTGGAGGATCCCATCAGCATTCCCATTTTGCTTCCTGGGACTGTCGTACATATAATCATCTCTTCTATTTTGTCTACTCATGCATAACTAGTCACCTGGCCATAGGAAACAGGATGTCTGCAGCATCAGCCAGTCTCTGGTCTTATCCTCCTCCTATGAGGACCTACCATGCTGGCTAAGGACCCCATCTATATACTTTGATTAGTGGAAGTTCTACCTAATTTTAAATGACAACATGCTATAAAATCTTATGTAACATCACATTTTATATTCTCCTTCCCTTATTTTTATAAATTTTAACTACAAAGAAAAATGAGTCAAAATAAGACAAAATTCAGAAGTCAATTTTTAATTTTGAAAACACATAAAGCATATTTACACAAGAAACTGTGTCCATCTAAATGGAACTATTATGCAATTATATAGGAAATGAGAATATTTCTATATGTATGATATATGAAGTATAAAATAAAATATATAATATGATGTTAACAATCTGAAATGTGAAAGGTAAAACTAAAATTTTTGTAGTTGAGCAATGTAAGGAAACATTGTTACAAACATGGGAGCTCCAATTATGTTCTTACCCTTATTAAAAGAAAAGGACAACTCAGAATAAAATCTAGAGCTGTTTAGAAACTGAAATAAGTGTTGCATAAATTGACCCTTATTTATCCCCTTGAATATATCCCTTTATGTCAGGAGAGTATTATTAATTTAAAAGTATAAAATAATGAACACTCCTGATCAAAATCCTATTCTTTTTATTTTTAATTAATTATAATATTCTTGAATACAATAGTATAAACATGACCTTTCACACCCCCTGATATTGTGTATGACATTAAATATTCCATGTTATCTAATCAAGTAAATGAAGAAAGTATTCCTTCTGACCTACTACTGAAAAATGTCATTTCAGAAAGAAAACCATATTTTTACACATTTAATATTAGCAATTAGCTACCCAGGTAACCTTACATAACCTGATTTTTTTATCTGTAATTATCAGTAGGCATTTTTATAGAATGACTTCGTCTAGGAGGATTCTCTTTCTTATAGATTTGAAAATTCTATCCATTAAACACATCTATAATCATCAGTTTGTTGGCAGAGAATGATATTCACACCACTCACTCTTTGACAAACTTCCAATTTTCCTTTAAAATTCAACTTAAAAGTTTTCTCTTAGGAAAATTCCCTTGTAATGTCCTCCCAACACCTTTAGCCCATTCTCCTCCTCATTGTCCTTGCATTACCACATTGTATTCATCGTACTGTGCTGTATCTTAACACTTTATACTGTATCTTCTTTAAGACATCTTAAAGAAAAGTACCATTTTTCTCTGTGTATCTCAGAAGTTTAACATACATTCTAGAAGAATACTAGGCTGTGAGATTAACATATAAATCAAGTATAGAAATCAAATGTTCAATCATATATGACTTGACTATTTTTCTCTTATTCCTGATGCATGATGAAGAACAGAACAATCAAAACCAAAACAGTTTCTGTGACGTGATTGCCTTTGCAATTGTTTCAAGACCAAGTAAGAACGTCGCGCCCCAGAAGACTGGAGACTGCTTGAGAATTAAGTTTAGAGTTTGTTAATGACTATGTATTAACCCCCCTACATAGAATTCTATTGTTATTAACATTTATTTGTTCAGTAAATACGAAGGGTGCCCTCTCGGCACCACTCTTGAGCTGTTAAGCCTCGACCCTGGCTGGCCTTTTCAGAGCTTGGACATCTCATCGTGTCTCCTCCCTTATCTGCGGGTCAGAAGTAGGGAGAAGCCGGCACTAGGCTGTACATCCTTCTGGTGAGAAAGGCATCTCAGGATAAGAAATTATGAATTAGAAGGTTCTGCAATAAAGAAGTGAGAGTCTCCTCCAGACATTCCTGTCTCAAGCGTTAAGCTGGTTATCCAGAAATTCCTATTTGAAGAGTATTGAATAAATTGGGACAATTCCTTGTCTTGCAGGTCATGATTTTCAAGACTTCATGTAAAGCCCTCCAATCTATTGACAAATTGTTACCTTGAGAATTTATTTCCAAATTAACATGCATTTACAGAGGTTTATTTTGCATATGTTGCACTCCTTTTACTTAAATATAGCAATTATGTTATTTTAAGAATCCTTGCTATCTGGATTAGACCAAGAAATACTTCAGTCTTCAGACTGAATTTAGAAATCACGTTATTATTAATGGAGGCTTGTTATCAGATATAAACCTGGCGTAAAGTATCTGTTTATGTTGTTCCTTTTGCCTGATTAGCAGACTAATGTTCATCTTAGACTGTTGCAAAAGACATAAAAATTTAGACTCAGGAAAAAAAACCAAACACCTATAACTCCATTACATAGATCAACCTGCTTTAGCACTGTGACACACTTATTTCCTGTTTCCTTTCCTTATGCACTTTATTTTTACTTGTGATCGATCAAATTTTTTTTAATTCAACATTATATTCATCATTAGGGATCTTCATAAATGTGATTTTAAAGGCTTCATAATTTAGACTTGAGTTGATACATAATTATTTCCCTAACCATTAAATATTTGGGTGAATTTTCCAATATTTTTATCACAAAACAGAAAAGCATTTCCATGTATAAATTATACTGACTTTCTGCTTATTGATCTACTATAAAAGAGAATTGGTATCATACAAAGGAGAATATCCAATTGAATAATTAAGAAAGTTATACTGGTTATAATCTGTATTGTGATATATTTACATTATCATCAAATCATTAGTATTGAATATTAAACTTAAAAGATATGCTAATTTTATTAGTATGATAATAACTGTGAGTTTTAGTTGAGAGTTCTTTATTATTAGTGAAATAAAACACTTTTATGTGTTTCTGTATATGTACTAAATATATGTACTATTGTGCGAAATAGTTTTATTATCTATATAGATTCTCCATATATTTTAACTTATTCTCTTAGAGTTTGCAAATATTTACCCAGAGAAAGAAAATATTTCTTAGGAGGTTGTTTGTATATGATTAATTGATCTCATCTATATTATGCTGATGATAGGGAAGATGTTGATATTCCATAATTCATGCAGTAATATTTCCTAAACTTGTTTCTAAAATGAAATAGCACTGTCAAGAAATGGATTATAGTACTCTAAGAACTAATTACAATAGCCTTCTAATAAATATTTTGATTGCCTTATTGAAACATCCACATGATTCTCTTTACAATTTAATGAAATCATATGCCTTCATTATAATCAGATTCTGGCACTGTCTTATACATATATTTTTATATATATATATAATAACAAAGGTGCCCAACTCACCACAGAGTATATTCCTACTAACAACACAAGTTTATTACTTATATTTCAGTTATTAAATAAATTGAATTAGTCTAATACCTATAAAATAAGACATGAATGATAGGAGCAAGGTATTAGAATGACACAAGATGTTTTGGCTTACTATTAAACTATTAGGATGACAATTTTAGCACATAGCCCATGCATACAAGGAATATAGACTATGCTTTTTCTAATCCTATAAAGAAATAAGGATATTTATCTAATAAATAGATATTTAAGTAAAGTATACCACATAAAAAATAAGTATTTCTTCCTTTTCAGTTTTTTGGAAGAGTTTGAGAAGGATTGGTGTTAATTCTTTAAATATTTGATAGAATTCAGCTATGAAGCTACCTGGAGTTGATCTTTTGTTTGCTGGGAGGTTTGTTATTACTGGTTCAGCCTCCTTGCTCATTGTTGATCTGCTCAGATTTTCTAATATTAAATTATTCAGTCTTGGTGAGTTGTATGTATCTAGGAATTTATGCATTTCTTCTGTTATCTTACTTTTTGACATGCAATTGCTAATGGTACTCTCTTATAATTCTTTGTATTTATGTTGCACCAAAATGTGTCCTCATTTATTAATAATTTTATCAAAATATTATCTTTATTTTTTTCTTAGTCAAAAGTTTTTTCTATTTTATCTTCAAAAAAATTTTTGGCAGTTTTGTTGTTTTTTTCCTATTGTCTTCCTGGTCTCTATTTTATTTGTTTCTGGACTAATCTTTATTATTTCCTTCCTTCTGCAAACTTTGAGTTTCTCTTCCTTTGTTCCTCCTTTTCTAGTTGCTTAAACAATAAGGATAATTTTTATTTGAGACCTTCCTTTTTTTAATGAAGGCTTATGTCATTATAAACATTCTTATTAGAACTTCTTTTGTTGTATCTCATAAATGGTATATTGTGTTTCCATTTTCATTTGTCTCAGATTTATTTTATTTCCCTTTTGTTTCTTCTATAACCCATTGGTTGTTCAGAAGTGTTATATGATTTCCACATTTTTCTGAGTTTTCTAGATTTTCTCCTGTTATTGATTTCTAGTTTCATATAATTGTGGCTGGAAAAGTTACTTGATATGAGTTTAATCTTTTTCAATTTGTTAACACTTGACTTGTAATCTAAATCTATCCTGGAGAATGTTCCATGGGCACTTGAGAAGAATGTGTATATTCCATGGCTGTTGGGAGGAATATTACATATATGTCAGTTAAGTCTATTTCATCTAAATTATAGTTCAAGTCCATTACTTCTTTATTGATTTTATGTCTGAATGATCTATCCATTGTTGAGAGTAGGGTATTAAAGTCCCCCACTATTATTTCAGTGCTGTCTATTTTTGCCTTCAGATATAACTCATTTTTCAAGACCAGCATTACCCTGATAGAGAAACCAGGTAAGAATACTACAGTGAAAGATGATATTATAGGCCAATATCCCTGCTGATGGAAACAGAGATGCAAAAATTCTCAACAAGATACTAGCAAACTGAATTCACGAGTGCATTAAAATTCTTATACACAGTGATCAACTGTTATTTATCCATGTAATGCAAGGATACATCAATACATGCAAATCAGTCAAGTGATATACCACATTAACAGAGTGAAGGATAAAAATAATCTCTGTAGAAGTTGAAGAAGCATTTGACAAAATATAATACCCTTTCATGATAAAAACCCTCAACAAATTCAGTATACAAGGAACGTTCATAACATAATAAAAGCTATATGTGACAATCCCACAGCCAACATTAAACTCAGCTGTGAAAAGTTAAAAACCTTTTCCCTTAGACAGGAACAACACATGGATGCCTTCTTACCTTTTCTATTGAGCACAGTATTGAAAGTCCTAGCCATATCAGTCAGGCAAGAAAAAAATAAAAATAAAAGACATATAAATTAGAAAGAAGAAAACCCTAAGGACTCCACCAAAAACTGTTAAAACTAATAGATGAATTCAGTAAAGTTTCAGGATATAAAACCAATATACAAAAATCAGTTGTTTTCCTATACAGTAACAATTAAGTATCTGAAAGAGAGATTAAGTAACCAATCCCACTTAAAATAGCATCAAAACAATGAAATACTTAGGAATAAATTTAACCAAAGAGGTGGAAGACAAAAAACTATAAGACATTGACCAAAGAAATTGTAAAAGATACAAATAAAGGAAAAAAATATACTATGTTCTTAGATTAGAATAATCAATACTGTGAAAATGTTTATACTACCCAAAGCAATTTACAGATTGAATGCAACTCCCATCAAAGTTCCAAGAGCATTTTTCACAGAAATAGAAAAAAATCCTGAAATTTATATGGAACCATAAAGAACTTTAATAGCCAAAATGATCTTGAGAAAGAACAAAGCTGGAGGTATTACACTTCATGATTTTAAGCTGTATGATGAAGTTGTAGCAATTAAAATAGCATGGCATGGGGCGGAGCCAAGATGGCGGTGTGAGTAGAGCAGCAGAAATCTCCTCCCAAAACCACATATATCTATGAGAATATAACAAAGACAACTCTTCCTAGAATAAAGACCAGAGGACACAGGACAACATCCAGACCATATCCACACCTGCGAGAAACCAGCGCCTAGCAAAGGGGGTAAGATACAAGCCCTGGCTCGGCGGAACCGAGAGCCCCTCCCCCCAGCTCCCAGAGGGAGGAGAGGAGACAGAGCAGGAGGGAGAGGGAGCCCAGGACTGCTGAACACCCAGCCCCAGCCATCCGGACCAGAGTGCAGACACACTGCATGCGCAGGACCCTGGATACTAGGGAAACAGGGGAGCAAGACTGGAGAGCAGGTACCGGAGGCGTGGTGACAGAGGACATAAGAAAAGTGAGCAGCCATTTTTTGTTGTTGTTGTTTTGTTGAGGTGAGTGCTTTTTGAAAGTCTTAAAGGGACAGGGACCCCACTACTAGGGAAATAGGGCAGCAAGACAAGCGATTGGATATCGGAGGCTGGCACCGGAGAACAAAAGAAAAGCAAGTGGCTATTTTTTTGTTTTTGTTTTTGGTTTTGTTGTTGTTTTGTTTGGGCGAGTGCTTTCTTGAAGTCTTAAAGGGATAGGGACCCCAATAGTAGGGAAACAGGGCAGCAAGACCGGTGACCGGGTGCCTGAGGCTGGCGCTGGAGAAAAAAGAAAAATGACCGGGCATTTTTTATTTTTTATTTTTTTATTTTTATATTTTATTTTGTTTTTTTTATTGTGGTCATTGTTTGGTTTCAGCAGGTGCTTTTTGGAAGTCTTAAAGGGGCAGGGCGGGACACTTAGTCCAGAGGTAGGGAATCCAGGAATTTCTGGGCACTCTAAACCCCTGGGCTGCAGGGAGCACGAGGCCCCTTATGTAGATAAATAGCCTCCCGGCTGCTCCCCCTCCAATGGGACACCACCACGTTGGAGCAGCATCCCGAGCCAGGCCATGCCCACAGCGAGAGCAGACATAAACTCCATAACAGCCGGGCAGCAAGCAGAAGCCCTGTCTGCGTGCAGCTACCCAGCACAAGCCACTACAGGCCACAGTTCTCCAAGGAGAGGAAGGCCACAAACCAACAAGAAGGGAAGTTCTTCCAGCAGTCACTTGTCCCAGCTCTGCAAACTATTCCTATCACCATGAAAAGACAAAATTACAGGTAAACCAAGATCACAGAGACACCAAAGAAGGAAACAGAACTAACCAGTCAGCCTGACAAAGAATTCAAAATAAAAATCATAAACATGCTGACAGAGATGCAGAGAAATATGCAAGAGCAATGGGATGAAGTCCGGAGGGAGATCACAGATGTCAGGAAGGAGATCACAGAAGTGAAACAATCCCTGGAAGGATATATAAGCAGAATGGATAAGATGCAAGAGGCCATTGAAGGAATAGAAGCCAGAGAACAGGAATGTATAGAAGCTGACATAGAGAGAGATAAAAGGATCTACAGGAATGAAACAAAACTAAGAGAACTATGTGACCAATCCAAAAGAAATACTATTCATATTATAGGGGTACCAGAAGAAGAAGAAAGAGGAAAAGGGATAGAAAGTCTCTTTGAAGAAATAATTGCTGAAAACTTCCCCAAACTGGGGGAGAAAATAATCGAACAGACAATGGAATTACACAGAACCCCCAACAGAAAGGATCCAAGGAGGACAACACCAAGACACATAATAATTAAAATGGCAAGATTCAAGGACAAGGAAAGAGTTTTAAATGCAGCTAGAGAGAAAAAGGTCACCTATAAAGGAAAATCCATCAGGCTAACATCAGACTTCTCGACAGAAACCTTACAGGCCAGAAGAGAATGGCATGATATATTTAATGCAATGAAACAGAAGGGCCTTGAACCAAGGATACTGTATCCAGCACGACTATCATTTAAATATGATGGCGGGATTAAACAATTCCCAGACAAGCAAAACCTGAGGGAATTTGCTTCCCACAAACCACCTCTACAGGGCATCCTACAGGGACTGCTCTAGATGGGAGCACTCCTAAAAAGAGCACAGAACAAAACACACAACATATGAAGAATGGAGGAGGAGGAATAAGAAGGGAGAGAAGAAAAGAATCTCCAGACAGTGTATATAACAGCTCAATAAGCAAGCTAAGTTAGGCAGTAAGATAATAAAGAGGTTAACCTTGAACCTTTGGTAACCACGTATTTAAAGCCTGCAATGGCAATAAGTACATATCTTTCAATAGTCACCTTAAATGTAAATGGACAGAATGCACCAATCAAAAGACGCAGAGTAACAAAATGGATAAAAAAGTAAGACCCATCTATATGCTGCTTACAAGAAACTCACCTCAAACCCAAAGACATGCACCAACTAAAAGTCAAGGGATGGAAAAACATATTTCAGGCAAACAACAGTGAGAAGAAAGCAGGGGTTGCAGTACTAATATCAGAAAAAATAGACTTCAAAACAAACAAAGTAAGAAGAGATAAAGAAGGACACTACATAACGATAAAGGCCTCAGTCCAACAAGAGGATATAACCATTCTAAATATATATGCACCCAACCCATGAGCAGCAGCATATGTGAAACAAATACTAATAGAACTAAAGGGGGAAATAGACTGCAATGCATTCATTCTAGGAGACTTCAACACACCACTCACCCCAAAGGAAAAATCCACCAGGCAGAAAATAAGTAAGGATACGGAAGCACTGAACAACACAGTAGAACAGATTGACCTAATAGACATCTATAGAACTCTACATCCAAAAGCAACAGGATATACATTCTTCTCAAGTGCACATGGAACATTCTCCAGAATAGACCACATACAAGCCCACAAAAAAAGCCTCAGCAAATTCTACCAAGCAATATGTCAGACCACAAAGGTATAAAAGTAGAAATAAATTCTACAAAGAAAACAAAAAGGCTCACAAACACCTGGAGGATTAACAACATGCTCCTAAATAATCAATGGATCAACGAACAAATGAAAATAGAGATCAAGGAATATATAGAAACAAATGACAACAATAACACAAAGCCCCAACTTCTGTGAGACGCAGCGAAAGCACTCTAGGAGGAAAGTATACAGCGATCCAGGCACACTTGAAGAAGCAAGAACAATCCCAAATGAATAGTCTAACATCACAATTACCGAAATTGGAAAAAGAAGAATAAATGAGGCCTAAAGTCAGCAGAAGGAGGGACATAATAAAGATCAGAGAAGAAATAAACAAAATTGAGAAGAATAAAGCAATAGCAAAAGTCAATGAAACCAAGAGCTGGTTCTTTGAGAAAATAAACTAAATAGATAAGCCTCTAGCCCAACTTATTAAGAGAAAAAGAGAATCAACACAAATCAACATAATCAGAAATGAGAACAGAAAAATCACGACAGACTCCACAGAAATACAAAGAATTATTAAAGACTACTATGAAAACCTATATGCCAACAAGCTGGAAAACCTAGAAGAAATTGACAACTTCCTAGAAAAACAGAACCTTCCAAGACTGACCAAGGGAGAAACACAAAAGTTAAACAAACCAATTAAGAACGAGCAAAGAAATTGAAACGGTAACCAAAAAACTACCCAAGAATAAAGCACCCGGGCCAGATGGATTTACCTCGGAATTTCATCAGACACAGAGAAGACATAATACCCATTCTCCTTAAAGTTTTCCAAAAAATATAAGAGGAGGAAATACTCCCAAACTCATTCTATGTAGCCAACATCACCCTAATAGCAAAACCAGGCAAAGATCCCAAATAAAAAAGAAAACTAGAGACCAATATCCCTGATGAACGTAGATGCAAAAATACTCAACAAAATATTAGCAAACCGAATTAAAAAATACATCAAGAGGATCATACACATGACCAAGTGGGATTCATCCCAGGGATGCAAGGATAGTACAACATTCGAAAATCCATCAACATCATCCACCACATCAACAAAAAGAAAGACAAAAACCACATGATCATCTCCATAGATGATGAAAAAGCATTTGACAAAATTCAACATCCATTCATGTTAAAAACTCTCAGCAAAATGGGAATAGAGGGCAAGTACGTCAACATAATAAAGGCCATATATCATAAACCCACAGCCAATATTATACTGAACAGCGAGAAACTGAAAGCTTTCCCTCTGAGATCGGGAACTAGACAGGGATGCCCACTCTCCCCACTGCTATTTAACATAGTACTAGAGTTCCTAGCCATGGCAATGAGACAAAACAAGGAAGTACAAGGAATCCAGATTGGTAAAGAAGAAGTTAAACTGTCCCTGTTTGCAGATGACATGATATTGTACATAAAAAACCCTAAAGACTCCAACCCAAAACTACTAGAACTGATATCGGAATTCAGCAAAGTTGCAGGATACAAAATTAACACACAGAAATCTGTAGCTTTCCTATACACTAACAATGAATTAACAGAAAGAGAAATCAGGAAAACAATTCCATTCACCATTGCATCAAAAAGAATAAAATACTTAGGAATAAATCTAACCAAAGAAGTGAATGACCTATACTCTGAAAACTACAAGTCACTCTTAAGAGAAATTAAAGGGGACACTAACAAATGGAAACTCATCCCATGCTCCTGGCTAGGAAGAATTAATATTGTCAAAATGGCCATCCTGCCCAAAGCAGTCCACAGATTCAATGCAATCCCTATCAAATTACCAGCAACATTCTTCAATGAACTGGAACAAGTAATTCAAAAATTCATATGGAATACCAAAGACCCTGAATAGCCAAAGCAATCCTGAGAAAGAAGAATAAAGTAGGGGAGATCTCACTGCCCAACTTCAAGTTCTACTCTAAAGCCATAGTTATCAAGACAATTTGGTACTGGCACAAGAACAGAGCCACAGACCAGTGGAACAGACTAGAGACTCCAGACATTAACCCAAACATATATGGTGAATTAGTATTTGATAAAGGAGCCATGGACATACAATGGCGAAATGACAGTCTCTTCAACAGATGGTGCTGGCAAAACTGGACAGCTACATGTAGGGGAATGAAACTGGACCATAGTCTAACCCCATATACAAAAGTAAATTCAAAATGGATCAAAGACCTGAATGTAAGTCATGAAACCATTAAACTCGTAGAAAAAGACATAGGTAAAAGCCTCTTAGACATAAACATGAGTGACCTCTTCTTTAAAATACCTCCCCGGGCAAGGAAAATAACAGCAAAAATGAACAAGTGGGACTATATTAAGCTGAAAAGCTTCTGTACAGCAAAAGACACCATCAATAGAACTAAAAGGAACCCTACAGTATGGGAGAATATATTTGTAAATGACAGATCTGATAAAGGCTTAACGTCCAAAATATATAGAGCTCACATGCCTCAACAAACAAAAATCAAATAATCGAATTAAAAGAAGCAGAGGAACTGAACAGACAGTTCTACAAAAGAGAAATACAGATGGCCAACAGACACATGAAAAGATGCTCCACATCACTAATTATCAAAGAAATGCAAATTAAAACTACAATGAGGTATCACCTCACACCAGTAAGGATAGCTGCTATCCAAAAGACAAACAACAACAAATGTTGGCAAGGCTGTGGAGAAAGGGGAACCCTCCTACACTGCTGGTGGGAATGTAAATTAGTTCAATCATTGTGAAAAGCAGTATGGAGGTTCATCAAAATGCTCAAAACAGACTTACCATTTGACCCAGGAATTCCACTCCTAGGAATTTACCCTAAGAACGCAGCAATCAAGTCTGAGAAAGACAGATGCACCCCTATGTTTATCACAGCACTGTTTACAATAGCCAAGAATTAGAAGCAACCTAAATGTCCATCAGTAGATGAATGGATAAAGAAGATGTGGTACATATACAAAATGGAATACTACTGAGCCATAAGAAGAGGGCAAATCCTACCATTTGCAGCAACATGGATGGAGCTGGAGGGTATTATGCTCAGTGAAATAAGCCAAGCGGAGAAAGAGAAATACCAAATGATTTCACTCATCTGTGGAGTATAAGAACAAAGGAAAAACTGAAGGCACAAAACAGCAGCGGAATCACAGAACCCAAGAATGGACTAACAGGTATCAAAGGGAAAGTGTCTGGGGAGGATGGGTGGGTAGGGAGGGATAAGGGGGGGTTGAAAGAATGGGGGTATTAAGATCAGCATGCATGGGAGGGGTGGGAGAAAGGGGAGGGCTGTACAACACAGAGAAGACAAGTAGTGATTCTACAACATTTTGCTATGCTGATGGACAGTGACTGTAAAGGGGTTTATAGCAGGGACCTGGTATAGGGGAGAGCCTAGTAAACATAATATTCTTCATGTAAGTGTAGATTAAAGATAACAAAAAAAAACAAAATAGAAAGAAAGAAAAGGGGGATTACTCCATGATAGGATAAAACTAACTGTAAATCAACGATTAATGCATGCTTTAAATATCCTTAATTTTGATCAGTTAAAGGGTGTCAGATGATCGGCTATGGAGGTACACTTTTCTGATAATATTCCTTTCTCTGAATAAAAAAAAAAAAAGCAGTTCCTTTGTGGTGACCTCCAATGAGTTCTACACATTGGTATAAAGGGTATATCAAAGTGTGGGCAAAGGGTCTGTTTGTGTTTATACAGAGGATCAAAGCCTAATTTTTCTACCCAGAAAATGAACTAAGATACGATATGAAGAAGAACTTCCAACGTCAGCACTCTGTGGAAGAATCATACCAGAAGATGATCATCAAAAAACCTCAACAAAGATCCAGGCTATGCTGCAGTTGTAGCTGCATTCATCCCACCAGTTCCCGGACTTGCCATTGGAATGAAGAAGGAGATATCTAAGCTGGCCTGTGCATACAGTAAAACACCAAATTTGACTGGATCTACACTGTTGGAACTCAACCAAGAATTAGGAGAAGTGCAAGTTGTAGCGCTCCAAAATCTTACAACTACAGACTATCTACTGTTAAAAGAACATATGGGATGTGAACAGTTCCCAGGAGTGGGTTGTTTTAATTTGTCTGATTTCCCTCAGACTGTTCAAGTACAGTTGGACAATATCCATTATATCATAGGCAAATTTTCACAAATGCCTAGGGTGCCTAACTGGTTTTCTTGGTTTCACTGGAGATGGCTGGTAATTATAGGTCTGCTTTGGTTATGTAACTGTATTCCTATTATGTTAATGTGTGTGTGCAATTTAATTAGTAGTTAAAAACCTATACATGCTTAAGTTACTCTACAAGAAGATATGTCAAAGAAATATTCAATCTTCCCATGTTTTCTTCCGTCTGCTACCTCTATAGCTTTTCTTCTTCCTTCCTAATTACAACCCTTAAATAGAATTCATGCCTCATATCGAATTCACCAAGTATCATAATTCCTCCAAGTGGTAAAGATACCTCAAGACAAATGCTGGGCATAGAAGCCACAGGGCATAAATATGCAAAGAAGTAAAAAGCTAACCTTTTCAAACAATATGGCTTCTCTCTTACTTACCAACTTTACATTTCCCTGTATGGTCCCGGAAGATAACTGGTTACCCAGAGATGGGTAAGATTCCTCAAGGGAGGAACAACCTAAGACAGGCACAGTCGCAGGAGGGCCATCAGGTGAGAAATTGGGGATCAACAGAGGTGAGGCTTAGAACCTCATCCCCCCCCCCCTGTTTTGAGAGAAATCTTCTGCATCCGTGGATGTTTTATTGCCCTTGTCTAGCTTGGATTAACACATAGTCTACCGGCACACACCTGATAATCTCTATTTGCTCTCTTACAACACTAAACTATGTTTTCTACCTTTATCTTACATCTACCTACCACTTAAGTATTTTATTAAAAAATAATAGTAATAATAATAATAATAGTAATAAAGGGAGAAATGTGGGATCCACATATAAATCAAGTATAAAAATCAAATGAGTATTCATATTTGACCTGATTGTTTATAGTTCATAATGAGTGATCAAAACCAAAAGTTTTTGTAATGACTGCCCTTGTACTGTTCACCATGTAAGAACTTATTCACTATGTAAGAACTTGTTCACCATGTAAGAACTTGTTCGTTATGCTTCAGAAGATTGGAGACTGACGAGAATTAGGCTGGGGGTGGATTAATGATTGTGCATTGAGCATTGACTCCCCTATGCAGAATTTTATTGTTGTTAACAACCATTTGATCAATAAATATGAGAGATGCCCTCTCAAAAAAAAAAAGAATGCAAACAACTCAGAAAGATATAATGTACATTTAAAATAAATAAGAAAAATAAGGCAAGGAAAAAATTTGTAAGAGCAGATGGAGCAAGGAATGAGGTCAGTACACTAAATGCATGCCGTCAAGTCTTATATCTCTGTTGGAACTGGGTCATAATTTGCCTTTAATAGTGGAGCAATCAACAGAAAGAGGAAAACATGACTCACAACACAGTTCTGAACACTGAAGCTCAAATGCCTTCTATCTCAGGGTTTGGCACCAACCTCCTATCCAGTTTGAAAAATGGACACAGAAGGTACATATAAATACCTCTGGTATGATCTCCACACCCAGCCCATGACCCTGCCCAGCAATTATTGCCTCCTAAATATCAGTCAGAATGGTTCCCTCTCCTAAAACATCCCTTTCTCACCAGGACAAATAGTAGCCTTGCAACTGGTCTTTCCATAACCATGGTTAGAGGCCCACTCTGATATGTTTTTCATGTTGCAGCCACTGTGATTTTTAAAAATGCAATTTTGATTCTGTTAGGTCCATTCCTAATGCCTTTTAGAAATTCTTTATTGACCTCAGGATAAAGCCTCAATATGGCATGCAAAGTCCTACATGATATGCCTCCCTCACACCAAAGCCTAAATAATCTCTTATTTTTTGATGGGTGAGCTAAATGGGACTTAGTTTAATTCCATAGTTACCTGGGTTCTTCCCAACTCAGGCCCTTTGCACTTGCTGTTCTTTCTGGTGGACTTTTCATTTTTGTTTCTGTTTTCATTAAACAAATATAAATTTCATGGTGTCCAGAAACATTTCAAGCAAGCAGATATCAGAATATTAATCTGCAAGTGTATACTTAATTGAGTATATGTTATATAACATACATATCATAAATTTATCATAAATCAAAATACTTTTTAAATATACAGGGTAATTTTTAATATATCTGTAAATGAATTACACTGACTTGATTGTCTATATAATGTCAACTTCTCAAGACTGTTAGTTTAACTCTACACCATCAACTTATGTTTTCTTTTTTCTTAAACAAAGTGAGTATTCTGCATTATTATTTTTTACATAGCTCAATAAAAATGTCATGGTTATCTTTCATAAATATAAAATATTGAACATTTAAAATAATTGTGTAGACTCAAAAAATATTAAGGATCTGAAAGCTGACCTGGGACATGAAGAAAATAAATGACATTTTATAAAACTAAAATTTGTTTAACAATCACTTTTTCTACTACTTTTCCTTTAAAGCTATAATTTAAACTTCCTATTTCACCCCTTCTTCTCTCCTTTATGAAGTAATCATATAAAGATGCTTTGGGGAAGACAGATTATAAAGTCTTTGAGCTTCCTGTCAAATGACCCTATAAGGCCCCAAAAAAATCTGTTTCTAGTCACTGTATTGTATAGACATATAGGATACAAGAGTATTAATGACACATTGTGTTTTGTAGAGAAGATTGTGTTAATAATAACCACTCTTCTAAAATTATATTCCTGAAATTACCTTACAAAAACATAGGAATAAACTATTTATAATTTTGTTACTCTTTTGGCAATTAAAGAAAATGTATTACATTATGACAATGTAGCACCCTAAAAGTAATAAGGAAATGCTTTTAAGAACGGAAAGGAGACAACACTTCTTAAAGTGTCAACACAGTGAATTTTTTCTGGATTTTAAATATTTTATTCAAGAAGAAAATTGTCTTGAAAATTGGATCCTTGTGGATTTATGTATTCTAAGTAACATTACATTGGGCAATGTTAAATAAGGCTAATTAAATTTACACTAGGAAATTATCAAAAGTATGAATAAGTGTTGAAGTCTGAAAGATATGCTTGTTGTACAAAAGAAATGGAGGAAAGTAAGAGTAGGAAATCAGTAACAGTTATCAGTGCTCAAAGAAAGCATTTTTATAGAATCTGAAGATCGCATCATAGAAATTACTGAATCATGACAATTGTGGTCCTTGGTAATTACATGTGGTCAATTTTCTGTATGTGATCAGAAGTCACTTTGATCAAAATAACCCAAGCGATCAGCCAATAGGAGACACTGGATTTGCATTTGGAAATAATGGCTAAACATGCTAAGAGCTATAGTTATACACACACACAAACACACGTGTTCTTTTATCTCTACAAAGTCCTCCAGAGTTAGAGATCTCTTAAGTTAGAGATCACTTTAAAAGTTTATTTCTTTGTCTTAATGAATCTTTATAGTATTATTTCTATTTAATTTCACTTAGTCATTTCACTGATATTTGTTCTATGCACAGGTTAGAGAAAGACATTGCAAAATGAACAAAGAAGGTGCTCAAGATGAATATGTGAATACTGATTACATATATTGCTGCTTCATGGGAAATAAATAGCTTCCTAAACCATTGTATTAGTCAGAAAATGGCCCCATTCATATAAATCAAGAATTGTGAGAATAGAATTGAATAAGGAGCTGTGGTCAGCTATGCAGAGCTGGCTGTCTCTGCTCTCATTTCCAGCTGCTATTCCTACCCCTTTAAGATTCCAATCCTCTCTTTAGGATTTCATTATTTTGACCATATTCAGTACTTGTAATTAATACCTACCCAAACAAAACTCCATAGAAATTCAAAATAATGACAGTAGAACACATAGAAGTGGCAATGGTGTCAATAATTGTAGTTACACAAACACATAGATGGATTAAAAATAATATAAAGGAGTGAGAAGTATTTCTCGAATAGGATAGTAATTAATGGGTGGCTCTTTTTCATTTTCGGAAAAATTTTTTTATTACATCAGAGTTTCAGCATATGTAAACAAAATAACTAGCTGATCTATCACTGGGTATTGACAGAGGTTCACTGGGTGGGGAGTTTAGTTTAGACATCACCTCTGGCAAGCAGAAGTCAACAGAAGTAGTGAACACTTAGCAGCAGCAGTTGTGATTTCAACAGTTTTGAACAGAAACTGCCAGATGGCATTTTAAGGAGAATAGATAACCAAGCTGGGATAAAATGGAGAGATTTTTTAGTGCTTGGCATTTACTATAACACCTTGTCATTTTTATCCTTGATGCTCACTGCCCTTTATTCTGTGTCTTAGGATTATCTATTTCTTAATTGTTCTCTTCTCTGCAGTGTCTCCAGTGAATTCTTGAATAATTGAAAACATTTATTTCCCCAGTGGTTGAGCTTTGGTCACTGTGGGACTGGACAGCTCAGTAACCTGATCATGATGTTGTTGTAAACGTGTCAGGTTTTAAGATGGAATGGCACAGCATTAACACTGAAGCCTCCTTTCACATAGTTAATTACTTCAAATCATCTTTATACTGCAGTGTTTTCTGCTATAGTGCTAATTATGATAGCATGGACATTAAAATCTAAGATGTATCTGACCTGGTGTCATAGTAATAATTCTATCTACCTCCCCAAACATGGAAACAATCACTTTAACCCTTTGAATATATTATACAACTAAAAAAGACAGGGTATTTTGAAAAGTACAATTGCCAAAGGGCTGATCATGGAGCAAAATTTTAAAGGAGACAGATAAATGAAATAATAGTCATCAGAATCATGAGTTTAGTGATGGCATTTGTTTGTTAGGATTAAACACTCTAACAGGCAAAAGTAGAGAACTAGAACAAGACTAGAAAATAATGAATCGTATTTTCATTGCATTTCTATTCTCAAAGACAATGTCTTTGAGACAGTTAGGGCCCTGGGCCTAACTTTAAAATATTTGTTTTCCTTATTTTCTCTATGAAATAAGAGTTCTAAAATTAAAATGTATAAACAATGAACTAGCAGAAAGAGAAATCAGGAAAACAACTCCATTTATAATTGCATCAAAAAGAATAAAATACCTAGGAATAAACTTAACCAAGGAGGTAAAAGACCTATATACCCTGAAAACCACAAAAGGAACCACAGAAGACCCTGAACAGCCAAAGCAATTCTGAGAGAGAAGAACAAAGCTGGGGGGATTATGCTCCTGGACTTCAAGCCCTACTACAAAGTTACAGTAATCAAGACAATATGGTACTGGCACAAGAACAGACCCATAGATCAATGGAACAAAATAAGAGAGCCCAGATATAAACCCATGCATATATGGTCAATTAATGTGTGATAAATGAGCCATGAATATAGAGTGGGGAAAAGACAGCCTCTTCAACAACTGATGTTGGCAAAACTGGACAGCTATATGTAAGGGAATGAAACTGGATTACTGTCTAACTCCATACACAAAAGTAAACTCAAAATGAATCAAAGACCTGAATGTAAGTCCTGAAACCATAAAACTCTTAAAATAAAACATAGGCAAAAATCTCTTGAATACAAACACGAGAAACTTTTTCCTAAACACATCTCATCAAGCAAGGGAAACAAAATAAAAAATGAACAAGTGGGACTACATCAAACTTAAAAGCATCTGTGCAGCAAAGGACACCATCAGCAGAACAAAAAAGCACCCTACAGTATGGGAGAATATATTGGTAAATGACTCATATGATAAGGGGTTAACATCCAAAATATATAAAGAACTCATATGCCTCAACACCCATAAAACAAATAATCTGATCAAAAATAGGTGAGTACTTAAACAGACACTTCTCCAAAGAAGAAATACTAATGGCCAACAGGAGCATGAAAAGATGCTGCACATCACTAATCATCAGGGATATGCAAATTAAAACCACAATGAGATATTACTTCACACCAGTAAGGACAGCCACCACACAAAAGACAAGAAACATCAAATGCTGGAGAGGGTGTGGAGAAATAGGAACCCTCCTACACTGTTGTTGGGACTGCAAATTGGTGCAACTGTTGTGGAAAGCAGTATGGATGTTCCTCAAAAACTTAAATTAGAAATATCATTTGACCCTAATTTCACTACCAAGAATTTGCCCAAAGAAAACAAAATCCATGATTCACAAAGATATATGGGAAGATTATCAAGATGGTAGCATGAGTAGGGTGGCAGAAATATCATCCCAAAACCATATATAGTTTGAAAATACAGCAAATACAACTATTCCTAAAAGAGTGACCAGAAGATACAGTACACCAGCCAAGCTACATCTATATCTGTGAGAACTCAGCATCTCACAGAAAAGGGTAAGATACAAAGCCATGACCTGGTGGGACCCAAGCAACCCCCCCACTCCAGCATACCGGCCAGAGGAATAGAATCAGAGGGGAGAGGGAGTGGAAGCACAGGACTGCTAAATAACCAACCCTAGCAATCTGCACTGGGAGTACAGACACACATTGCATGGTGTACTGGATATCAGAGGAAGGGAAAAACAAAGTCTGAGACTAAGACTGTGAACAGGTTCCCACAGCCAGCTGCTCTGGGACAAAAGAAAATCAGGTGCATTAAAAGTCTTAAAGGGACAAGGGTTTAACAGGTGGACAAGATCGTCCTGGCACACTCAACCCAGCAGGCTGGGAACTTTAAGGAACTACAGGTGCCTAACCCCCTAGGCGGCAATGCAGCTCCAAAGCCCCTTGTGGTGAAAAGCAGCCTGCCATTCATTGCCCTCTCACTGGTACTGCAAGCAAATCGGCTGACCCACCATTGCTGCAAAACAGCCGGGGAGCAGCTCTGCCCATAGCAACTATACAGAGGCTTCTCCCTGCATGCACCTAAACATGCCAGACCCACAGGCTGCCTCCTGTGTGCAGTTGACTGGCACAGACAGTGGGGACAGGTGCAGAGTCCAGAAGGCACAAAGGGCCTTCGTTTTTGTGGTGAACATCTGCTGCTTGCCTTCAACCCCTGCCAGTGTCCAAGGCCATCCTGAGGGCTGCCCCACCCATGGCAGCTCAGAGGATTAACCCAGAGGCTGCCCCCTGCACCTAGTTGACCAGCACAGAAAAAGGAAATGGGTACAGAGTTCAGGAAGCATGAAGGTGCTCTGTTCTTATGGCAAACATGCACTGCTTGCCTGCAACCACCACCATTGCCCTAGGCCATCCAGAGGGCCACCCCACCAATGGCAGCTCAGGGGAGCCCCCTGTGTCTGGTTGCCCCTCACAGGCAGTGGAGACTAGCAAAGAGTTCAGGAAGCATGAAGGGACGTCGTTCTCATGGCACACCACATGCCACTCACCTGCAACCTCCGTCAGTGCTCTAGGCCATCCCAAGGGCTGCACTGCCTATGGCATATCAGGGGATTTACCCAGAGGCTGCTCCCTATGTGTGGTTGACCAGCACAGGCAACTGAGACATGCAAGGTGACCAGTAAGCAGGAAGGGACTCTGTTCTCCCAGCTGACACACATTCCAATCACTGGCGACAACTTCCATTGCCATGAAAAGGAAGAAGAAGCTTGTTCAGTCCAAAATCCCTCAAACACCAGAGAAAGGGTGAGACTTCCTTCCACCATTCTTCGTGAAAAAGAATTCAAAATAAAAGTCATAAGCATACAGATGGAGCTACAGAGAAATATGCAAGAGCTAAGGGATGAATTCCAGGGGGAGATAATAGAAATAAAACAAACAATGGAAGAACTTAAGAGCAAACTGGATGAGGTGGAAGAGACTAATAATGGAAAAGAAATCAGAGAACAGGAATACAGAGAAGCTGAGGCTGAGAGAGATAAAAGGATCACTAGGAATGAAAGAATACTGAGAGAACTGTGTGAACAATCTAAATGGAACAATATTCACATTGTAGGAGTACCAGAAGAACCAGAGAGAGAAAAAGAGATAGCAAGTGTCTTTGAAGAAATAATTGCTGAAAACTTTCCCAATGTGGGGAAGGAAATAGTCTCTCAGACCATGGATGCCCACAGATCTCCCAACACAAGGGACCCAAGGAAGACAAGACATATAATAATTAAAATGGCAAAGATCAAAGACAAGGACAGAATATTAAAAGCAGCCAGAGAGAAAAAAAGATCACCTACAAAGGAAAACCCATCAGGAAACCATCAGACTTCCCAATGGAAAGCTTACAGGCCAGAAGGGAATGGTATGATATATTCAATGTAATAAAACAGAAGGGCCTTGAACCAAGAATACTCTATCTGACAAGATTATCATTTAAATTTGAAGAGGGATTAAATAATTTCCAGATAAGGAAAAGTTGAGGGAATTGACCTCTCACAAAGCATTTCTACAGTGTATTTTAAAGGGACTGCTCTAGATGGAAGTGCTCCTAAGGCTAAATAGATGTCACAAGAGAAATTAAAATCACAGAAAGGAAAGTAGAGCAACCAAATACTAACTAAATGCAAACTAAAATCAGCTATCCACAAATTCAGTCAAGGGAAACACAAAGAGTACAGACTAAAACACCTAACATATAAAGAGTGAAGGAGGAAGAAAAAGAAGGAAGAGAAAGAATCAACAGACTGTGTTTATAATAGCATAATAAGTGAGTTAAGTTAGACAGTTAGATAATAAAGAAGCCACCCTTGAACCATTGGTAACCATTAATCCAAAGTCTGCAATGACAATAAGTATATTTCTATTGATAATCACCATAAATGTAAATGGACACAAGGCACCAATCAAAAGACACAGAGTAAAAGAATGGATAAAAAAGCAAGACCCATTTATATGCTGCCTACAAGAGACACACCTAAAACCCAAAGATATACACAGACTAAAAGTGATGGGATGGAAAAAGATAATTCATACAACTAATATGGAGGAAAAAGCAGGTGTTGCAGTACTTGTACCAGACAAAATAGACTTGAAAAGGAAGAAATTGATGAGACAAAGATGGACATTACATAATGATAAAGGGGTCAATCCAACAAGAGGATATAACCATTATAAATATACTTATGAACCCAGCACAGGAGCACATACATATGTGAAACAAATACTAACAGAATTAAAGGATGAAATAGAATGCAATGCATTGATTTTAGGAGACTTCAACACTCCATTCACTCCAAAGGACAGATCACCCAGACAGAAAATGAATAAGGACATACAGGCACTGAACAAAACACTAGAAGAGTTGGACCTAACAGACATCTACAGAACTCTACACCCAAAAGCAGCAGGATACACATTCTTCTCAAGTGCACATGGACCATTTTCCAGAATAGACCACATGCTAGGCCACAAAAAGAGCCTTAGTAAATTCAAAAAGATTGAAATTCTACCAACCAACTTCTCAGATTCCATAGGTATAAAACTAGAAATGAACTTTACAAAGAAAACAAAAGGCTCACAAATACATGCAGGCTTAACACCATGCTCCTAAACAAACAATGGATCAATGACCAAATTAAACAGAGATCAAGCAATATATGAAGAAAAATGAAAACAACAGCACAATGCCCCAATGTTTGTGAGACACAGCAAAGGCTGTTCTAAGAGGAAAGTATGTACCAATCCAGGACTATTTAAAGGAACAACAATCCCAAATGTATAGTCTAAATCCACAGGTATTGAAACTGGAGAAAGAAGAACAAATGAAGCCCAAAGTCTGCAGAAGGAGGGACATAATAAAGATCAAACAAGAAATAAATAAAATTGAGGGTTGGAGCCAAGATGGCAGAATGAGGAGGACAGTGGGAATCTCCTCCCAAAAACATATATATTTTTGAAAATGCAACAAATACAACTATCCCTAAAAGAGAGACGAGAAGACACAGGACAACAGCCAGACCACATCCACACCTGCGAGAACCCAGTGCCTGGTGAAAGGGGTAAGATACCAGTCCTGGCTGGGCAGGACCCGAGGCCCCTCACCCCAGCTCCCGGCGGGAGGAGGGGAGTCGGAGCGGGGAGGGAGAGGGAGCCAAGGACTGCTAAACACCCACCCCCAGCCATCCGAAACAGAGCGCAGACACAGTGCATGCGTGGAGTGCTGGAAACTAGGGAAGCAGGACAGTAAGACCTGTGAGCAGGTCCTGAAGCCAGTGCCCCTGGGACAAAGAAAAGCAAGTGCTTTTTGAAAGTCTTAAAGGGACAGGGACCCCACAACTGGATGGAAGCATCCCAGGTCACAGTCCAGCAGCTGGAAATTCCAGGGAACTCCAAGCACACTAACCCCCTGGGCAACAGCTTTGAGACCCCTCACAGAGGTAAACAGCCAAACAGCCCCCTGCCCATTACCCCTCCAGGCCCCACCATGGCAGAGCAGCACCCTGAGGCTGGCCACTCCCACAGCAAGGGAGGTTCCTCCATACCGGCAGGGCAAGATACAGAGAACCAATCTACACACAATTGCCCAACACAAGCCACTAGGGGTCGCAGTTGTCCCAGTAAAGCAAGGCCAGGAGCCAAGTGGAGTCTTGACTCTCCCAGCTGACAGTCAATAGCATACCACTGCACCTATCAACATGAAAAGGCAAAAAAATTTGATCCAGACAAGACTAACCCAAACAGCTTCAACATCTTCTACATCTTCCCCTGAGAAGGAACCTGGGGAGATAGATTAAAACAATCTTCCTGAAAAAGAATTCAAAACAACAGTCATAACCATACTGATGGACTTGCAGAGAAATATGCAAGAACTAAGGAGGGAAAATACAGAAATAAAACAATCTCTGGAAGGACTTCAAAACAGAATGGACAAGATGCAAGAGACCATTAATGGACTAGAAAACAGAGAACAGGAATGCAGAGAAGCTGATGCAGAGAGAGATAAAAGTAAATAAATAAAATTGAGAAGAATAAAACAATAGAAAAAATTAATGAATCCAAGAGCTGGATTTTTGAGAAAATAAACAAAATAGATAAGCCTCTAGCCAGACTTAAGAGGAAAATAGAGTCAACACACATCAACAGAATCAGAAACAAGAAAGGAAAAATCATGACGGACCCCACAGAAATACAAAGAATTATTAGAGAATACTATAAAAATCTATATGCTAACAAACTGGATAACCAGGATGAAATGGACAACTTTCTAGAAAAATACAACCTTCCAAGACTGACCCAGGAGGAAACAGAAAATATAAACAGACCAATTACCAGCAGCAAAATCAAAATGGTAATAAAAAAACTACAAAAGAACAAAATCCCAGGACCAGATGGACTCAACACTGAATTTTATCAGACATTGAGAGAAGACAAAAGATCCATTCTCAAAGTTTTCCAAAAAATAGAGGAGGAGGGAATACTTTAAAACTCATTCTATGAACAACAGCACAATGCCCCAACAGAAGCATTTTAGTTGGATATACTCCCACTTGTTCATTTTTGGTTTTGTTTCCCTTGCACAGGAAGATATGTTCATGAAGAAGTTGCTCATGTTTATGTCCAAGAGTTTTACCTATGTTTTCTCTTAGAGTTTTATGGTTTCATGACTTACATTCAGGTCTTTGATCCATTTCAAGTTTACTTTTGTGTATGGAGTTAGGCAGTAATCTACTTTCATTCCTTTGTATGTAGTTGTCCAGTTTGGCCAACACCAGCTGTTGAAGAGGCTGCCATTTCCCCATTGTATATCCATGGCTCTAATAACAAAACCAGGCAAAGATATCACAGAAAAAGAAAACTATAGACCAATATCCCTGATGAGCATAGATGAAGAAATACTCAAGAAAATATTAGCAAACTTAATTCAAATATATATCAGGAGAATCATACACCATGATCAAGTGGGATACATCTCAGGGATGCAAGGATGGTACAACATTCTAAAATCCATCAACATCATCCACCACATCAACAAAAAGAAGGACAAAAACTACATGATCATCTCCATAGATGCCAAAAAAGCATTCCACAAAATCAACACCCATTCATGATAAAAGCTCTCAACAAAATGGGTACAGAGAGCAAATACCTCAACATAATAGAGGCTATATATGACAAACCCATAGCCAACATCATATGCAACAGCAAGAAGTTGAAAGCTTTCCACCCAAGATCAGGAACAAAAGAATCCCCACTTTTATTCAACACAGTACTGGAGAAAATGTAAGTCATGAAACCATAAAACTCTTAGAAAAAAACATAGAAAAGTAGAATGCTCACTATCCCCACTTTTATTCAACATAGTACTGGAGGTCCTAGCCATGGCAATCAGACAACATGAAGAAATAAAAGGCATCCAGATTTATAAGGAAGAAGCCAAACCATCACTGTTTGCAGATCACATGATATTGTTCATAAAAAAAAACCCTAAAGAATCCACTCGAAAACTACTAGGACTAATACCTGAATACAGCAAAGCTGCAGCACACAAAATTAATATACAGAAATCTGTTGCATTCCTATACACTAATGCTGAACTAGTAGAAAGAGAAATTTGGAAAACAATTCCATTAACAATTGCATAAAAAAGAATAAAATACCTCAGAATAAAACAAAAGAAGGAAGTGAAAGACGTATATACTGAAAACTACAAGACACTCTTAAAAGAAATTAAAGAGGACACTAATAAATGGAAATTCACCCCATGCTCTTGAGTAGGAAGAATTGGTATTGTCAAAATCACCATCTTGCCTAAAGCAATCTACAGATTCAATGCAATTGCTATCAAAATACCAAAAGCATTCTTCAACAAACTGGAACAAATAGTTCAAAATTTCACATGGAACCACAAAAGACCCTGAATAGCCAAAGCAATCCTGAGAAGGAAGAATAAAGCAGGGGGCTCTCACTTCCCAAATTCAAGCTCTACTACAAAGCCACAGTAATCAAGACAATTTGGTACTGGCACAAGAACAAACCCATAGACCAGTGGAACAGAATAGACAGTCCAGATATTAACCCAAGCATATATGTTCAATTAACATATGATAAAAGAGCCATGGATATACAATGGGAAAATGAGAGCCTCTTCAACAGCTGGTGTTGGCAACACTGGACAGCCACATTCAAGGGAATGAAATTGGTTACTGCCTAACTACATACACAAAAGTAAACTTGAAATGGATCAAAGACCTGAATGTAAGTCATGAAACCATAAAACTCTAAGAGAAAAGATAGGCAAAAATCTCTTGGACATAAACATGAGTGACTTCTTCATGAACATATCTTCCTGGGCAAGGGAAACAAAAACAAAAATGAACAAGTGGGATTAAAAGCTTCTGTACAGCAAAGGACACCAACAGCAGAACAAAAAGTCATCCTACACTATGGGAGAACATATTCATAAATGACATATCTGATAAGGGGTTGACATCAAAATTATGTAAAGAGCTCACCCACCTCAAGAAAAACCAAATAAGCCAATTAAAAAATGAGCAGAGGAGCTGACAGATATTTCCCCAAAGAAGAAATTCAGATGGCCAACAGACACATGAAAAGATGCTCCACATCGCTAATCATCAGAGAAATGCAAATTAAAACAACAATGAGATATCACCTCACACCAGTAAGGATCACCACCATCCAAAAGACAAACAACAACAAATGTTGGTGAGGTTGTGGAGAAAGGGGAACCCTCCTGCACTGCTGGTGGGAATGCAAACTAGTTCAACCATTGTGGAAAGCACTATGGAGGTTCCTCTAAAAACTCAAAATAGAAATACCATCTGACCCAGGAATTCCACTCCTAGGAATTTACCCTAAGAATGCAGGAACCCAGTTTGAAAAAGACATAGGCACTCCAATGTTTATCAGAGCACAATTTACAATAGCCAAAAAATGGAAGCAACCCAAGTGTCCATCAGTAGATGAATGGATAAAGAAGATATGGTACATATACACAATGGAATACTATTCAGCCATAAGAAGAAAACAAATCCTACCATTTGCAACAACATGGATGGAGATAGAGGGTATTATGCTCAGTGAAATAAGCCAGGCGGAGAGATACAAGTGCCAAATGATACTCCACTCATCTGTGGAGTATAAGAACAAAGAAAAAAATGAAGGGAAAAAACAGCAGCAGACTCACAGAACCCAAGAATGGACTAGCTGTTACCAAAGGGAAAGGGTCTGGGGAGGATGGGTAGGAAGGGAGGGATAAGGGGGATAAAGGGCATTATGATTAGCACAGATAATGTAGTGGGGTAGGGGCATGGGGAAGGCAGTATAGCACAGAGAAGACAAGTTGTGATTCTATAGCATCTTACTATGCTGATGGACAGTGATTATAATGGGGTACGTGTGGGGGACTTGATAATTGGGGGTGTCTAGTAACCATAATGTTGCTGATGTAATTGTACATTAATGATACCAAAATTAAAAATAATAGTAATAATAATTAAATAAATAAATAAATAAATAAAAATATTTTAAAGCATTAAAAAAATATATGAGATCTTAATAAAAGTATTTTATTATAACCATAGAATAGCTATTGAACATTTAAATGACATGTATTACCAAGAAATAATAATAAAGTGAACATTTAAAAATAAAATTACAAAGCAATTTTTGTAAATAATTTATACAATACATAAAAATATAAGATAAAGGTTTAAAATTCACCTAAAATTAGACTATTCCTGAGACAATAATCAACATATCAAGTCAAAGAATTTGATAAATGTGAAAAGATTTCATAAATCTCTTTATGAATTATATATAAACTCATAATTTTAAGTAAGTATATGACATATATGCTATGATTATCATGGACAATTACACTTTGCTCGTTTCTCTCTTTTTCCTTCTTCACTACTGTCCCAACTCTACACTTTCAACTTTCTTGCCCAGAATAACAATGGTTAAAACCTGGTGCAAATCCTTTTACCCTCTAAAAGGACATTCAATCACCCACATAGGTACTCATATATATATATGATACCATATCATATATACATATATATGATACCACATCATATATATGCCTGTGTATGAGCACAGTATATTATATATATATATGTGTATATATATATATATATACACACACACACATACACATATAGGCATATATGTACACATACATAGGCTTTTTTCAGAGTTTGTGTTGTAAAAATGGGATAAATATATATAAATGTCTCTGAATCTTGCTTTCCTTAGTTTACAAACAGACCAGAAACCCTGCATACCTTTCTTTATAGTGTTGCATGATATTCCACAGTATGAATGGACCACTATTTATGCAGCCATTCATTTTCTATACAGCCTTCCATCCTTCCAACCTTTCTTCCTCCTTTTTGTTATTACTAGAAGTGCTGCAATTGATACCTTTCTATATATAATCTGATGTATTGATGCACTTTTTCCTATGGGGTATGTCCACATGACTTGGATTGTTGCATCAAATTATATATGAGCTGTTAATTGTAATAGATGTTGAAAATGGTTGTAGCAATACTTAATTTCACAATTAATGTAAAAGAGTGTCATATATTTGTTAGTACAGAGTGTTAGTACTCTTTTTGTAGTACAAAGTTATTATTCCTTAATTTTTGTTGTTGGTTCACAAAATTGGAGCTTTCTGGGTGAAATCTGAAACTGGCTCCCTATACATAGAGGGTGAGGAGGGACCAGATTAAGAGGTAGAATACTGCTGATTGGTAAGTGGCAGGTTTAATAAAGAAGGGGTCTTAAAAGTCTTGTCTTAGGTGGCTGCAAGATGAAATCTCCACACCAGAGTGCCAGTATCTTAAAAGTTTACATACAGGCCTTAACTAGGTTCAGTCACTTACTTAATCCAGATGGTCTCAGCAACACCTTACTCTCTCAAGGCTGTGTACTGGCTCCCACTGTGAGAACAGTAGACAGAACATGTAATCAGGGATGGGGAGCGGTGAGGGGCATCCGACTGTCAGGGTCCAGCTCTTGAGTCAAAATCAGGGATCATTTCCTCTCAATGACTTCCTCTCACATTCTGCCAAACTACTAAGTGTAAATGTTATAACTTTTTAAAATTAAATTATTATTGATATACATTCTTATGAAGGTGTCACATAAAAAAACGTGGTTACTATATTCACCCCTGTTATCGTGTCCCCCCATACCCCATTGCAGTCATTGCCCATCACTGTAGTAAAATGCCAAAGAGTCACTATTTGCTTTCTGTGTGCTACACTGTCTTCCCCTGATTCCGCCCACACCATGTGTGAAAATCATAATAACCCCTGAATCCCCTTCTTCCTCCTTCCCCATGCACCCTCAACCACCCTTCCCCAACCCTCCTCTTTGGTAACCGCTAGTCCCTTCTTATAGTCCGGGAGTCTGTTGCTGTTTTATTCCTTCAGTTTTGCTTTGTTGTTACACTCCACAAATGAGGGAAATCATTTGTAACTTTATCTCATCGGCCTGGCTTATTTCACTGAGGATAATATCCTCCAGCTCCATGCATGTTGTGGCAAATTGCAGAATTTGTTTCTTTCTTATAGCTGAATAGTATTCCTTGTGTATAATATGTACCACATATTCTTTATCAAGTCATCTACTGATGAACACTTAGGTTGCTTCCATATCTTAGCTATTGTAAAGAGTGCTGAAATAAACAAAGGGGTGCATATGTCTTTTTGAATCTGAGAAATTATATAGTTTGGGTAAATTCCTAGGAGTGGAATTCCTGAGTCAAATGGTATTTCTCTTTTTAGTTTTTTTTTTTTTTTTTTTTTTTTTAGTATTTCAGTATGTCTGTGCCAGCATGTACCACCACCAAAAGCAGCATATGCATACAGAATATTTTATTTTAAAGGGTGGTATTAATACATGTTCAAAATCACATGATAAATTGGATACTTCTGTATTGGCTTCCATTTTGTACACTATTTAAACAACTAACATATTTCAAAGCTACCATAAACTTTGCTTCAAATTCTTCTTCTTGCCAAACAATCTTACCTGCTAATCTTCCTAATCTGTGGTTAAATTAGGAAGACTTTAAACCACTTTCCACATTAAAACTTCTTTAAAGGTCCCACATTCTAGATGTGTACTTACTCTACCTCGGGAAAGACCTCTTTTTTTTTTTTTTTTTTTTAAGGGGGCATATCTCATATTTATTGATCAAATGGTTGTTAACAACAATAAAATTCAGTATAGGGGGGTCAACGCTCAATGTACAATCATTAATCCATCTCAAGCCTAATTCTCGTCAGTCTCCAATCTTCTGAAGCATAATGAACAAGTTCTTACATGGTGAACGAATTCTTACATAGTGAATAAATTCTTACATGGTGAACAGTACAAGGGCATTCATCACAGAAACTTTCGGTTTTGATCATGCATTATGACCTATAAACAATCAGGTCAAATATGAATATTCGTTTGATTTTTGTACTTGATTTATATGTTGATCCCACATTTCTCCCTCTATTATTATTATTATTTTTATTTTTAATAAAATGCTGAAGTGGTAGGTAGATGCAAGATAAAGGTAGAAAACATAGTTTAGTGCTGTAAGAAGGCAAATGTAGATGATCAGATGATCAGGTGTGTGCCTATGGACTAAGTATTAATCCAGGCTAGACAAGGGCAGCAAGACATCCACGGATGCAGAAGATTTCTCTCAAAGCAGGGGGGGTGAGGTTCTGAGCCTCAACTCTGTTGATCCCCAAATTCTCACCTGATGGCCCCCCTATGACTGTGCCTGTCTTAGGTTGTTCCTCCCTTGAGGAATCTTACCCGTCTCTGGCTAACCAGTCATCTTCCGGGGCAATACAGGGAAATGTAAAGTTGGTAAGTGAGAGAGAAGCCATAATGTTTGCAAAGGTTACCTTTTTACTTCTTTGCAGATTTATGCCCTGTGGCTTCTATGCCCAGCACTTGTCTCGAGGTATCTTTACCACCTGGAGGAATTATGACACTCGGTAAATTTGATATGAGGCACGAATTCTATTTAAGGGTTGTAATTAAGAAGGAAGAAGAAAAGCTATAGATGTAGCATATGAAGGAAACATGGGAGGATTGATTATTTCTTTGACATATCTTCTTGTAGAGTACCTTAAGTATGTATGGGTTTTAAACTACTAACTAATTTGCACACACATATTAACATAATAGGAATACGGTGACATAAACAAAGCAAATGTATAATTACCATCCATCTCCAGTGAAGCCAAGAAAACCATTTAGGCACCCTAGGCATTTGTGAAAATTTGTCTATGATATGATGGATATTGTCCAACTGTACTTGAACCATCAGACAAATTAAAGCAGCCCATTTCTGGGATCTGTTCACATCCCCTATGTTCTTTTAACCATAGATAAGTCTATAGTCATGAGATTTTGGAGTGCTACAACTTGCACCCCTCCCAACTCCTGGTTGAGTTCCAACAGTACAGATCCAGTCAAATTCGTTGTCTCACTGTATGCACATGCCAGCCTAGACATCTCCCTCCTCATTCCTATGGCAAGTCCAGGAGACGGTGGGCTGGATGCAGCCACAACCGCAGCATCGTCGGGATCCCTGTGGAGGCTTTTTGATGATCATCCCCCTGCACAAGTCCTCCAGAGAGTGCTGATGCCGGAAACTCCTCCTCATTTCGTATCTTAGTTCATTTTCTGGGTATCCAAGCTAGGCCTTGATCTTCTGCATAGAAACAAACAGACCCTTTGCCCACACTTTGACATGCCCTCTATACCACTGTGCAGAACTCATTGGAGGTCAGCACACAGTAACTGCTTTTTTTTTTTTTTAATTAAGAGAAAGGAATATTATCAGAAAAGAGTACCTCTATAGCTGATCATCTGACACCCTTTAAGTGATCAACATTAAGGATATTTAAAGCATGCGTTGATCTTTGATTTACCAATAGTTTTATCCTGTTAAGGAGTAATCCCCCTTTTCTTTCTTTCTTTCTTTCTTTTTTTTTTTTTTTTAAATTTTAATCTACACTTACATGAAGAATACTATGTTTACTATGCTCTCCACTATATCAGGTCCCCCCTAACAACCACATTACGGTTACTGTCCATCAGCTTAGCAAAATGTGGTAGAGTCACTACTTGTCCTCTCTGTGTTGTGCAGCCCACCCTCCCCTTGCTCCCTCCCCCCCATGCATGCTAATCTTAATAACCCCCTTCTTCTTCCCCCCCCCCTTATCCCTCCCTGCCCACCCATCCTCCCCAGTTCCTTTCCCTTTGGTACCTGTTAGTCCATTTTTGGGTTCTGTAATTCCACTGCTGTTTTGTTCCTTCAGTTTTTCCTTTGTTCCTGTACTCCACAGATGAGTGAAATCATTTGGTATTTCTCTTTCTCCTCTTGGCTTATTTCACTGAGCATAATACCCTCCACCTCCATCCATGTTGCTGCAAATGGTTGGATTTTTCCACTTCTTATGGCTGAGTAGTATTCCATTGTGTATATGTACCACATCTTCTTTATCCATTCATCTACCGATGGACATTTAGGTTGCTTCCAATTCTTGGCTATTGTAAATAGTGCTGCGATAAACATAGGAGTGCATCTGTCTTTCTCAAACTTGATTTCTGCGTTCTTAGGGTAAATTCCTAGGAGTGGAATTCCTGGGTCAAATGGTAGGTCTGTTTTGAGCATTTTGATGCACCTCCATACTGCTTTCCACAATGGTTGAACTAATTTACATTCCCACCAGCAGTGTAGGAGGGTTCCCCTTTCTCCACAGCCTCGCCAACATTTGTTGTTGTTTGTCTTTTGGATGGCAGCTATCCTTACTGGTGTGAGGTGATACCTCATTGTAGTTTTAATTTGCATTTCTCTGATAATTAGCGATGTGGAGCATCTTTTCATGTGTCTCTTGGCCATCTGTATTTCTTTTTTGGAGAACTGTCTGTTCAGTTCCTCTGTCCATTTTTTAATTGGGTTATTTGTTTTTTGTTTGTTGAGGCGTGTGAGCTCTTTATATATTCTGGACGTCAAGCCTTTATCGGATCTGTCATTTTCAAATATATTCTCTCATACTGTAGGGTTCCTTTTTGTTCTATTGATGGTGTCTTTCACTGTACAGAAGCTTTTCAGCTTAATGTAGTCCCACTTGCTCATTTTTGCTGTTGTTTTCCTTGCCCAGGGAGATATGTTCTAGAAGAGGTCACTCATGTTTATGTCTAAGAGGTTTTTGCCTACGTTTTTTCCCAAGAGTTTAATGGTTTCATGACTTACATTCAGGTCTTTGATCCATTTTGAGTTTACCTTTGTATATGGGGTTAGACAATGGTCCAGTTTCATTCTCCTACATGTAGCTGTCCAGTTTTGCCAGCACCATCTGTTGAAGAGACTGTCATTTCGCCATTGTATGTCCATGGCTCCTTTATCAAATATTAATTGACCATATATGTTTGGGTTAATTTCTGGGGTCTCTAATCTGTTCCACTGGTCTGTGGCTCTGTTCTTGTGCCAGTACCAAATTGTCTTGATTACTATGGCTTTGTAGTAGAGCTTGAAGTTGGGGAGTGAGATCCCCCCTACTTTATTCTTCTTTTTCAGGATTGCATTGGCTATTCGGGGTCTTTGGTGTTTCCACACCAATTTTTGAATTATTTGTTCCAATTCGTTGAAAAATGTTGCTGGTAATTTGAGAGGGATTGCATCAAATCTGTATATTGCTTTGGAAGGGATGGCCATTTTGATGATATTAATTCTTCCTAGCCATGAGCATGGGGTGAGTTTCCATTTATTAGTGTCCCCTTTAATTTCTCTTAAGAGTGACTTGTAATTTTCAGAGTATAAGTCTTTCACTTTTTGGTTAGGTTTATTCCTAGGTATTTTATTCTTTTTGATGCAATGGTGAATGGAATTGTTTTCCTGATTTCTCTTTCTATTAATTCGTTGTTAGTGTATAGGAAAGCTACAGATTTCTGTGTGTTAATTTTGTATCCTGCAACTTTGCTGTATTCCGATATCAGTTCTAGTAGTTTTGGAGTGGAGTCTTTAGGGTTTTTTATGTACAATATCATGTCATCTGCAAATAGTGACAGTTTAACTTCTTCTTTACCAATCTGGATTCCTTGTATTTCTTTGTTTTGTCTGATTGCCATGGCTAGGACCTCCAGTACTATGTTAAATAACAGTGGGGAGAGTGGGCATCCCTGTCTGGTTCCCGATCTCAGAGGAAAAGCTTTCAGCTTCTCTCTGTTCAGTATAATGCTGGCTGTGGGTTTATCATATATGGCCTTTATTATGTTGAGGTACTTGCCCTCTATTCCCATTTTGCTGAGAGTTTTTATCATGAATGGATGTTGAATTTTGTCAAATGCTTTTTCAGCATCTATGGAGATGATCATGTGGTTTTTGTCTTTCTTTTTGTTGATGTGGTGGATGATGTTGATGGATTTTTCGAATGTTGTACCATCCTTGCATCCCTGGGATGAACCCCACTTGGTCATGGTGTATGATCCTTTTGATATACTGTTGAATTCTGTTTGCTAATATTTTATTGAGTATTTGTGCATCTACATTCATCAGGGATATTGGTCTGTAATTTTCTTTTTTGGTGGGGTCTTTGCCTGGTTTTGGTATTAGGGTGATGTTGGCCTCATAGAATGAGTTTGGGAGTATTCCCTCTTCTTCTATTTTGTGGAACACTTTAAGGAGAATGGGTATTATGTCTTCTCTGTGTGTCTGATAAAATTCCAAGGTAAATCCGTCCGTCCCCGGGGTTTTGTTCTTGGGTAGTTTTTTGATTACTGTTTCAATTTCTTTGCTTGTAATTGGTTTGTTTAACTTTTGTGTTTCTTCCTTGGTCAGTCTTGGGAGGTTGTATTTTTCTAGGAAGTTGTCCATTTCTTCTAGGTTTTCCAGCTTGTTGGCATATAGGTTTTCATAGTAGTCTTTAATAATTCTTTGTATTTCTGTGGAGTCTGTAGTGATTTTTCCATTCTCATTTCTGATTATGTTGATTTGTGTTGATTCTCTTTTTCTCTTAATAAGTTTGGCTAGAGGCTTATCTATTTTGTTTATTTTCTCTTGGTTTCGTTGATTTTTGCTATTGTTTTATTCTTCTCAGTTTTGTTTATTTCTTCTCTGATCTTTATTATATCCCTCCTTCTGCTGACTTTAGGCCTCATTTGTTCTTCTTTTTCCAGTTTCGATAATTGTGATGTTAGACTATTCATTTGGGGTTGTTCTTCCTTCTTCAAGTGTGCCTGGATTGCTATATACTTTCCTCTTAAGACTGCTTTCACTGCGTCCCACAGAAGTTGGGGCTTAGTGTTGCTGTTGCCATTTGTTTCTATATATTCCTTGATCTCTATTTTGATTTGTTCATTGATCAATTGATTATTTAGTAGCATGTTGTTAAGCCTCCATGTGTTTGTGAGCCTTTTTGTTTTCTTTGTAGAATTTATTTCTACTTTCATACCTTTGTGGTCTAAAAAATTGTTTGGTAGAATTTCAATATTTTGGAATTTACTGAGGCTCTTTTTGTGAACCAGTATGTAGTCTATTCTGGAGAATGTTCCATGTGCACTTGAGAAGAATGTATATCCTGTTGCTTTTGGATGTAGAGTTCTATAGATGTCTATTAGGTCCATCTGTTCTAGTGTGTTGTTCAGTGCCTGTGTGTCCTTACTTATTTTCTGCCCGGTGGATCTATCCTTTGGGGTGAGTGGTGTGTTGAAGTCTCCTACAATGAATGCATTGCAGTCTATTTCCCTCTTTAGTTCTGTTAGAATATGCTTCACATATGTTGGTGCTCCTGTATTGCGTGCATATATATTTAGAATGGTTATATCCTCTTTTTGGACTGAGCCCTTTATCATTATGTAGTATCCTTCTTTATCTCTTTTAACTTTCTTTGTTTTGAAGTCTACTTTGTCTAATATTAGTACTGCAACCCCTGCTTTCTTCTCACTGTTGTTTGCCTGAAATATGTTTTCCCATCCCTTGACTTTTAGTCTATGCTTATCTTTGGGTTTAAGGTGAGTTTCTTGTAAGCAGCATATAGATGGGTCTTGCTTTTTTATCCATTCTATTACTCTATGTCTTTTGATTGGTGCATTAAGTCCATTTACATTTAGGGTGACTATTGAGAGATATGTACTTATTGCCATTGCAGGCTTTAGATTCGTGGTTACCAAAGGTTCAAGGTTAGCTTCTTTAGTATCTTAGTGCCTAACTTAGCTCGCTTATTGAGCTGTTATATACACAGTCTGGAGATTCTTTTCTTCTCTCCCTTCTTATTCCTCCTCCTCCATTCTTCATATGTTGTGTGTTTTGTTCTGTGCTCTTTTTAGGAGTGCTCCCATCTAGAGCAGTCCCTGTAAGATGCCCTGTAGAGGTGGTTTGTGGGAAGCAAATTCCGTCAGCTTTTGCTTGTCTGGGAATTGTTTAATCCCACCATCATATTTAAATGATAGTCGTGCTGGATACAGTATCCTTGGTTCAAGGCCCTTCTGTTTCATTGCATTAAGTATATCATGCCATTCTCTTCTGGCCTGTAGGGTTTCTGTCGAGAAGTCTGATGTTAGCCTGATGGGTTTTCCTTTATAGGTGACCTTTTTCTCTCTAGCTGCCTGTAAAACTCTTTCCTTGTCCTTGATCCTTGCCATTTTAATTACTATGTGTCTTGGTGTTGTCCTCCTTGGATCCTTTCTGTTGGGGGTTCTGTGTAATTCCATGGTCTGTTCGATTATTTCCTCCCCCAGTTTGGGGAAGTTTTCAGCAATTATTTCTTCAAAGAGACTTTCTATCCCTTTTCCTCTTTCTTCTTCTTCTGGTATCCCTATAATACGAATATTATTCCTTTTGGCTTAGTCACATAGTTCTCTTAGTGTTGTTTCATTCCTGGAGATCCTTTTATCTCTCTCTATGTCAGCTTCTATATGTTCCTGTTCTCTGGCTTCTATTCCTTCAATGGCCTCTTGCATCTTATCCATTCTGCTTATAAATCCTTCCAGGGATTGTTTCACTTCTGTGATCTCCTTCCTGACCTCTGTGATCTCCTTCCGGACTTCATCCCACTGCTCTTGCATTTTTCTCTGCATCTCATCCCATTGCTCTTGCATTTTTCTCTGCATCTCTGTCAGCATGTTCATGATTTTTATTTTGAAGTCTTTTTCAGGAGGACTAGTTAGGTCTGTCTCCTTCTCAGGTGTTGTCTCTGTGATCTTTGTCGGCCTGTAGGTTTGCCTTTTCATGGTGATAGAGATAGTTTGCAGAGCTGGTACAAGTGACCGCTGGAAGAGCTTCCCTTCTTGTTGGTTTGTGGCCTTCCTCTCCTGGGAGAATAGCGACCTTTAGTGGCTTGTGCTGGGCAGCTGTGTGCAGACAGGGCTTCTGCTTCCTGCCCAGTTGTTAAGGGGTTTATCTCCGCTGTTGCTGTGTGCGTCGCCTGGCTGGGGCTGCTCCTCCAAAATGGTGGAACCCCGTTGGAGGGGGAGCGGCCGGGAGGCTATTTATCTCCGTAAGGGGCTTCTGTGCTCCCTGCTGCCCAGGGGGTTAGAGTGCCCAGAGATCCCCAGATTCCCTGCCTCTGGTCTAAGTGACCTGTCCTGCCCCTTTAAGACTTCCAAAAAGCACTCTCCAAACCAAAACAACAACAGCAACAATGAGAGAGGGAACAGAAAAAAAAAAAACAAAATAAAAGGAAAAAACACGCGATTTTTTTTTGTCCTCAGGTGCCAGTCCCAGGCACCCGCTCACTGGTCCTACTGCCCTGTCTCCCTAGCACCAGGGTCCCTGTCCCTTCAAGGCTTCCAAAAAGCACTCGCCAAAAAGAGAAAAAAAAAAAAAGAAAGGGGGAAAAACAAGCAATTTCCTCCCTCCTCAGGTGCCGTTCTCAGGCACCCGCCCACCGGTCCCGCAGGGAAAAGCGCGGGATATTCTTTGTCCTCAGGTGCCGGTCCCAGGCACCCGCTCACCAGTCCCGCCGCCCTGCCTCCCTAGCACCGGGGTCCCTGTCCCTTTAAGGCTTCCAAAAAGCGCTCGCCAAAAAGAGAAAAAAAAAGGGGGGGAAACGCGCAATTTCCTCCGTCCTCAGGTGCCGGTCTCAGGCACCAGCCCACCGGTCCCGCATGGAAAAATGTGGGATATTCTTTGTCCTCAGGCGCCGGTCCCAGGCCCCCGCTCACCGGTCCCGCCACCCTGCCTCCCTAGCAACGGGGGCCCTGTCCCTTTAAGGTTTCCAAAAAGCACTCGCCAAAAAAAAAAAAAAACCGCTCTGGTTTCTTTCCACCTGCCGGGAGCCGGGGGGCGGGGCGCTCGGGTCCCGCCAGGCCGCCAGGCCGGGGCTTGTATCTTACCCCCTTCACAAGGCGCTGGGTTCTTGCATGTGTGGATGTGGTCTGTATGTTGTCCTGTGTCCTGTGGTCTCTATTTTAGGAAGATTTTTCTTTGTTATATTTTCATAGCTCTATGTGTTTTTGGGAGGAGATTTCCACTGCTCTACTCACGCCGCCATCCTGGCTCCGCCCTCCGCTTAATTTTCTTTTGATGTTTTCCTTAACAGCAGGTTTTAAAGATTAATATCAATGTTCACTAATAGTAACAGGCAGTTTCATGAATACCAAATGCTACTATAAAGAAATCTGCAGGATTTAATGTAAACGATTAAAATGCACTCTAAAACAAGAAAAAAATCATTGCATAAAATGTCACTTAACATTTCAAATTATTATTTGTTGTAAGTCGTTAAGAAAGCAGTCAATACACTATTTTACATAATGGTAATATAAATATTTCATGACAAAAATCAGTGGTCTTCTGCTGACAGATGATAATGTCATTGCAAAACATCCTTAGAACTAGGTTCAAGGGAATATATGGCTTCAAGTTTACCTGATTTGAATATGAAGAGCTTCCAGTGAAGTTCACAGTCTTTGATGCAGAGAGCAAAAATTAGTATCATCCTCCTGTAAAACAATTTAAGATTTAGTAATAAGGGACAACATTTTATCTTCAGATACAATACTTGGGACTACTTCTTCCAGTATGTGAATTAGCAAGAATTTAAATCTTTGCATGTTTTACAATCCCATACTAGAAATAAGAATTGTCCCATAGATTAGACATATATTATTGTATTTCTCAGAATGTAAGTCAAATAGTGAACATGATCAGAAGATTTTTTTCTGAATCAGAAAGACATTATATATTTATTTCCAACCATTGCTTTACTGCCATTTCTTTGATAAACAAAACTGTTGGCTTTTTGAAAATGTGCAAATTTCTTTGTTATTGTTGTAAAAAATATGAAGAAACCATCAAGTCTGAAACCCTTATTTCACATCCTGTGTTTGTTACGTATTTGAGATTATTTATTTCCTGTGGATATAGACTAATCAGTCTTAACTGCCTTCTCACAGCACTGAGTTCTTACCCTTATTGTGTTTACTGCATTCCATCTTGTACTACAGTTACTTGAGACATATGCCTCCAAGCAGAGCATTTTTTACACTTTGGAATCCTCCCTCAAAACACAGAATCTTGATATGGTAAGTGTTCAATAATGATTTAAAAGAAAACCTTTTGTACCTCTCAACTGCCTGACAGTGATCACCACTCTTTCATCTTCAGGTCTGGTCTCTATAGGGAGGCCCCTGAATTCTTCCTTTCTTTTCCTTTCCTTTCCCTCTTATCAAGATAAAATACACTTGAAATACTTTTTATTTCCTACTTTTTGATTTCCTTATTTATATGGTTTAATGTCTAAATATATTAATATGCTTGGGTAATAATAAATGCAAATAACTTATAAACTCCACTAAATATATACTTAAATGTATGCTCATTTTTATTTTACTAATGGAAGAGTGCAGAAAAAAATTGGATATCACTATCATTTCTATGCAGTGTTGAAAGTCTTTTGTAAGATGGAGGTGCACACAGGATGCTTATGGCTTCGTTGCCTATAACCTGTCTCACCCAAATTCTAGATTACTCTATACATACAGAAGAAACAGCTTAAGAATAGACATAAGTCTACCATTAGAAAACATACAAGCCCTCTTCAACACATTTTTATAGCCTGTCTGACCCTCAAATTTTTCTTCCCATTTAATGTGTTCCTTTGCTGTCTGTCTCACCAGGGATTTCACTTATTTGATATGGATTCTACTAGAACCAACATATTCTATATGTTTTTATGCTTGTTCTAGAAGTGTGTTGGTTTGTTTGGTTTTGTACATTTTATTTCCTCCAATTACAAAGCAAGTTTCACTTTTCTCTACCAATCCATGAACCTTTACTCTGTGTGTGAAAGGAATCTCCTATATTACATACATAGTTTTATTTTCTTAGGATATGTTTTATCTTCCCTTATTTCTGATCTCTCAAGCAAAATTTTATATTTGTACAGAACAATCAAATGCTTTACTTTTGTACAGTACATGTCCCTACTCATGAAATTTCTATGAGGACTGGTTATCAATTTCATTTGTAAATGCATCCCACTATTTCATACAGACAGTTCTCTAATAACACATAAATGTGTAGCAAATTTAATGTAGCATTAATGTGCAACAGATTAAAATTTACTAGTTTCTAAAAAGTCTGCATTCATTAGTTACTGTAAAGATTTTAAAGGCCATGCAGACCAGTACCATCACCATGATAACAACAAACTTTAATTTGAATGGTGTTCTTTGGGAAACTTCAGCTAGGGCAAAGCTTATTTTTCCCTATAATTTGAAAATGATACTTTTTATGTCAATAAGAGCAATACAGACCAATTTTAGAAAAATTTGAAAGTACATAAGAATATGCAAAAGAAAATGCAAACTACCTAGATCCCACCTTCCACAAGTAATTACTAATGTTTTCTTTGATATATATCTAATTTTATATAGAAAATTATACCATGTGATTACTTATATGTACTTTCTTATTAACACTATATTTTTTGCATTCTTCTGGAATAACGATATTGAAATAATCAGATTTCAACAGTATATCTGGAGATGGTAGCGACAGCATTTTAATAAATATTTTATCTATAATCTCTGCATTGGCCTAAGAGGTGTGCTTGGCAAACACACATTGTACAAGACTGTTTTGAACAATCAGGAGAGCAGACAGGTTTGGGAGCAGTCATTACGGCTCCATGTTATTTTTGTTAAAAATGCTATGTGAAATATATTCATTCACAGCCAAAGATATTTTCAAGGTGAGGCAGTTGGATAGGTTATGACTAAATACCTACAATTCAGTGTTCTTAGGTATTGAAAAAGGAAGGGGGAAGAAAACAATCAGAAAACAGGAGAATGTTCAGTTTAGGAATTAATCCTAATGAACTGGGATGCATATGATTAATAATGAGGAAGTGGGTAACTCTAGCATTTATTTAAGTTACGTTTTAAGTTACTTTCAATTATCTAAGTTACTTTAATTACCAGATGCTTATAACGAGTGTGTCTACCGTTATTTCATTTTCTTTATATTTTCTCCTTCCTAACCAAGCAAATATATCTCGTTGTTAAACTGAAAGAAATAAATGTTATTGATCTAACTTTGTTACCATGGCATTTGTGTTAAATTAGTCAGTTAAGACTAATATTTCTACCAAAACACAAATGTATATAATTCTTCTTTCATTAATGGTGTAGAAGCTTTAACTTAAGTCAGAGGCAAGGCAAAGATAATGGATATAAACAAACCACTTGTCTTTTCTCTTAAATGTAGATAAAAAATGGAATAGTCAAAAGAACACAGGCTTTAAACCAGAAAGATGTGGCCTTGAATCCTCCTGTACCATTACTCGCTGTGTGACATTGGGCTGGTTACTCAGCCTCTCTGGGCTTTAATTTTCTCATCTCCAAAAGTTGTACTACACAAGTTGAAAGAGTATTTTAAGAACTAAAAATTCCACTTACATCATAGTAGCTGATGAATAAAGGACAATTATAACTATTACTATTAAATTGTCCAAAGTCAAATTAAATTTTAAAACAGTGAACATGTATTTTGTGAACATGCCCCATGTAGATGTTTATTTTAAACTGGAAAGCTGAATCCAACATTCACTTTTAAAATCTGAAATTCCATTTTGAAAGTTTGGTTATTCAAATAATTTCATCAGTTCTCCATCAACTGCGTGTATATGAGTCAGGTTAAGCAAAAAGGCCTGTGATTTCATCATTAGAAGAAATGCAAGGATATTTTCTAATAATCAAGACAGGGAGAAAAGTGTAGCTCAAATCCCATCTTGTGCCACTTGCAAATTCCTTTACCAAGTATTTATTTAATGATTACACATGCCAGGCTTTTCAGTTTGACTTTTTCAAACTTCTGAGCTTTACTAGCTACTAATCCCCATCAGGACTCTTATTTCTGGGCTACTCATTGTTCCTAATGCACAGCCATTTCTTCCTTCTGTCTGGAATGCTTCTCAATTTCTTAACTAATGAAAAACTTTCAGTGTTTCAACATCAAACTCAAATATTAACTTTTTATGATGCCTTACTTGACCATTCTTATCCTGGAATAGGTATTCATTTGAGGAGCTAGTGCTAGAGTAGGTGCAAATTAATGTTTATTGTAACATAATCCCTGCTTTGAAGAAGATCACATCAAATTTCTGGCACAATGTAAGGTTTACAACATACTTCATGTGTTTATGTACATGTGTCTGTGTTTGGGATCCTTTAAGGAACAAATGCCAGCTGGATAAGATACTTTTTCATTCCCTTGCAATATCATGACCCATAGTAAATGTTCTAGAAATACATGGTGAATGAATGAGTGCATGAGGTAAAGACTGCCAAGTCCTACTTGGTGACCCCTTTCAATTACAGTGACTCCAAAGAGGAATGAGAAATATAAAACAAGGAAAGTAATTTTTTTGGTGTAATGAGGGTTCTGTGGTCCCGGAAGAGAGATAATTTGTCAGCATTAAAGTCATGCACAATGTCAATCAGTTTCAGGGAGAGACCATGTGAGGTAGATAGATGACAAAAGATTAATCAAGCAACCGCTCCAGGGCAAGATTAGTGTGCTGATTTCAAGCAGGTTTGACAGATAGATAAAAAGGTAAAGCAATGCTCTGCAGGAGACACTAGGGTATTGTTCATATAGCTGGAAAGTGACTGCAGCAAAATATATGAAAATCAGAAATATCAGTTCAATTGGGAAAAACTATATACACACTGAAAAAAAACAAACTAGGCCCTGACAAGAAATCATTCAGCTAACAAATATACAAATGAATTTATTAAAGTGGCGGTATTATTCTGGATAATGGACTGGCCTGTTACAGGACAGAATGCCACAAACAATCGGATCTATTTAGATTAATATCTATGAAATTCGATGTTTTCCAGACATGCAGACCATTAACAATAATAGACAGGAGGAGAAGTAATCAACAGTGACTGAAAACAAAAATATGGTATAAAAGTTCGATTGTTTTCAGAAAACTTATGTTCAGGTGGATAGTCATAAGTAAGTGTATTTTACTTGGCTGGCAGAGCCAGGTTTCTCACTGTTGGAGAGAAATGATGAGTTGGTGTCATATTATATCAAGGAGACTGATGAGAGTTCCATCTATATTTTAAAATCACTGTTATATCATGGACTTAATATTGATGTGTTATATTTCAGATATTATTCCTTTTGATATCTAAGCAAGATGAGTAGGAAGGTGGGCTAGAATGAACTTTGTACTGCTGGATTTGAGTTGGAGTCATCCATATGAATTCGTGTTTAGTTTGATATATACATAGATATATATGGGGAAGAAACTACAGGTATATTTGCACATGGATTAGTGAAAGCCTGGAAACAATGACAACCCAATAACAACGAGCAAACTCATCATCCAGATTTTGATTTTTAAATATTATTCTCCAATAAAAGGAACAGGACTTCTTGAAGAAATGTATCATACTAAGGCCTGGACAAGGAATATATAAGATGATCCTGGGCCATACTTCATGATCCAAGGAATAGAATATGGAATGGAAAAATTATACTTTTACAGTGGAGAAACCTCGCAAACACAATTTAACGAACTGATAAAGGTTAGCATGAGCAATATCATTGGACTAGCATGGATCCCCTGATACAATGTGAAAAGGACACTTAACTTGTCTGCTACTCTTACCAAAAATCCATAACCCATCCACTCAAGAAAAGCAACAGACAAATGCAGACTGGGGAAGATTCTACAAAACATGTGACCAGCACTCATCAAACTGTCACGGTTGTGAAAAGGACAATGACACTGTCACAGAATAAAGAGGACCAAGGGACTATGAGGACTAAATGCAACAAAGTACCTTGAATTGGATCTTGGAACAAAAACACACTAACAGGAAAACTGGTAAAGCCCAAATAAAGTCTGGAGTTTAGAACATGTTAGTGTTGGTTTCTTGGTTTTGACAACTGTACCAGAGTGACATAAAATGACAGCATTAAGAAAAAACGGAAACCAGGTGAAGGGTATAGGGAATTCTCTGCAATATCTTTGAAACTCTTCCACAAATAAAAAGTTACTACAAAATGAAGTTTACTTTGAAAAAATGTACTGTTGGTTTCCTAACATATAAAGGAGGCCAATGAGGCTTCTATCCACATTTTTTAAGTTATTGTATGTCATGAGTTCAATAATAGTATGTTATATTACAGGCATTATTACTTCTGCTATCTAAATTTGCCCATCTTCAGCCAATGTGAACATCTTCAGTTGGCTCCTGAAAACATCTGATACAGATCTCAATGATTAAAATGCTTCCTTGCTTTCTGTTACGACAAGGTGTCCTGGCGGCATCTTGTACAATACCTTCCCTAGACTTGGAATGAGTCATTTTTCTAAGGAGCTCTGATGACTTTTAGTAGGAAATGGTACTAGATACTACAAACTGTGTGCATAGGGGGCTGATTTTAAAAGATAAGAGATTAAACCTTTGTTGTGCAGACTAAGAAATACACATTTTATTGAAATATAAAATAAATAATTGATTCATACTGAAACTTCCAATTCAAATTCAGAACTACACACTTTTTACTTATTTTCTTTGATTTTAAGCATTTATGACCTTTCTCCAATGCTTTTTCCATCACCAGCACAAGATTTAATTAGCTTTATACAACAATATATACACAACAATCTATCTCAGAATAGCAATATCAACACCTTGCATCAACAATATGATTGGTGAAAGCAATGTGAGTTGTTTTTTGCAATTACTTTTGTCTTTAGGAGATATCCTACTAAAGAGGATAAGCCAGAATCATGCTTTAAACTAAATGGAAATAGTGTAACTCAAAGTAGCTATGAAAAGTTACTTGCTTCTTTCTCTCTTCACACTGATTTTCATCTTTAGAGGAAATACTACCTTTAGATAACTGCTAGTGTGTCACACATTTGTCTCTATCTTGCTTTTTCTCACACCATTATGTCCTTGTGATCACTCTGTTGTGGTATGTAGAGGCACTCTTATTTTTTTTTTAAATTTTTTATTAAGGTATGATCGATATACACTCTTATGAAAGTTTCACATGAAAAAACAATGTGGTTACTACATTTACCGATATTATCAAGTCCTCACCCAGACCCCAATGCAGTTCCTGTCCATCAGTGTAGTAAGATGCCACAGATCCACTATGTGCCTTCTCTGTGCTACAGTGCTCTCCCCGTGATTCCCCCACACGATGTGTACTAAACATAATACCCCTCAACCCCCTTCTCCCTCCCTCCCCACCCACCCTCTCACACCCCTCCCCCTTTGGTAATCACTAGTCCCTTCTTGGAGTCTTGAAGTCTGCTGCTATTTTGTTCCTTCAGTTTTGCTCCATTGTTATACTCCACAAATGAGAGAAATCATTTGGCATTTGTCTTTCTCTGCCTGGCTTATTTCACTGAGCATAATGTCCTCCAGCTCCAACCATCTTGTTGCAAATAGTAGGATTTGTTTCTTTCTTATGGGTGAATAGCATTCCATTGTGTATATGTACCACATCTTCTTTATCCATTCATCTACTGATGGACACTTGGGTTGCTTCCATATCTTGACTATTGTAAAAAGGAAGCACTCCTCTTTTCCTTATATAAAAAGCATATATTACCCCTTGGTATAGATATCTCATGGCTTAGTAAAATAGCCTCCTCTCAATGAACATTTGGATTTTTTTGTGTTTTGCTATGATAAACAGTAATGTAACAAATAGCTTTGTGCATACAACTTCTTTAATTCTGCTAGTGTATATTTAGAATAGAAATCTGAAAGTATAATTTTAGGCTCACAAGGTAAATTTTACTGTTATTATTTTTTTCACATAGTCATTTTTCACCTAGACTATTTCTTCAGCTTCCAAATATCTCTCCCTGTCTCCAGTCTCACTGTATGTGTTTTACCACACTTATGCCAAGGTTTTGTATCTAAAATACAAACCTGATCCTTTTACCCCTTTTCTTATAGCCTTTCAAGCTTTGTCTATCTCTACTAGGTGCAAACAAAAGACAGTTCATCACCATTCCTTGCTTTGTCTTCCAGCCTTACTTCCAACACTTCCCCCAACACAACCTGAAGTCCAGTTATATCAAACTTTTCAGGTTTCCAAAGAGACATATGTCCTCTTACATCTTTCACATTTTTTTCTCTATCTGATGATCTCTACACATCCACAAACACTCAGTTTAAATTCTCTGACTCTGTGAGTTCTTCCTGAATTCCCCCCCAAATCAGAATTAGACTTCCTGTTTTGCTCACATGGCACACTGTGTTTCCCTCCATTGGAGCCTTGATTTGTGGGCAAGTCTTTATTAATAAGAATTGCTTATGATGTGCCAGAATGATGTCCCAAAGCTTCACTGACAGTTCATATATATGCTGTCAGACAGAAAGGGTAAGTAACATATCCAGAGTTATGTATCCAGGAAGCTAAGGGCCTGGAATCTGCCAGCTATTATTACTCTAAAAGCCTGGGGTCTTTTAAGCAGACCACACTATTCTAAATGTCGTGGATTCTTTCAGTTTACTTTTCAGCTTCCAGACCCCTCCCTCACTGCACCTTTAGCTCATTAACTCAGCGGGTTTTAATGAAGACAGCTTGGTCTCTGAAACCAGACAGACCTGAGTTTTAGCCCTAGATCTTTGCTTTAACAGTTATGAAGAATATAAGCAAGAATTTAACCTTTAGATGAGTTTATATATATATGTGTGTGTGTGTGTGTGTGTGTGTATATTTATACACACACACACACATATATATATGATGATACCTAAATATGATATAATGGTCCCTAAATTTTTCTGTGATATATGTAAGGCCTTAATACAATTTCTGCCACATTAGTGAGGTTTCATGATCATCAGGAATCTTCCAATAATGGCAGGCATTTGCTTTGTTCACCTTTATATCTCAAGCACTAAGACAGTAAACACCATGGTAGGTAACCAGTATATAACCATTTGGGTGTGAATAATTTGATGAAAAGCCTATTCCCTAGCAAACTTGCTTGTCCTCCAAGGTTCCATTTCTCAATTGGAGATATCAACCTTCTGATTATTGCAGCTTCTTTTTAGAACATTCAACTTTCAACTTGGAGAAACTTTTGACCCTAAATATTTGCCACAGTACCCATGACTCCCAGCCAACTCGTGAGTGTGCCTGTCAGTTTGTCCTCAGCAAAAACTCTCTTTTTTTCTGTCCCACTCTAATCTAGTCCCATCTCACCTGATTCTTTGAACGGGTAGTCTACAAACTAGTCTTGGCAATTGCCTTTTCTGGTCTATATCATCAAACCATATCCTGACCCCACTACTAAAATTGTTATATGCCCTTTCTAAAATTGTTATATCTGAGTATACTATTATCCTGTAAATATATATCAGATAGCTCCCCACAGAATAATGTTCAATATCCCAAGCACTTCTTTCAGTATGCTCCATTAATAGTCCAACCTGACTTTTTTTATCATCCTTTATACTCCCAAGTTTGTACCCCCAAAACAGCTCTGCAGCATGTCCTTTATACCTTTGGACACTTGAACACCATTTTTCTACCTAGGATTTTTCTATCTATCATCTACCTATCTATCTATCTATCTATCTATCTATCTATCTATCTATCTATCTATCATCTATGTATCTATCTATCTATCTATCTATCTATCTATCTATCTATCCATCCATCCATCCATGTATCTATCTATCTATCATCTATCATCTATCATTATCTATCTTTCATCTATCATCTATCTTTATCATGTCTTTATCATCTATCTTTATCATCTATCTTTCTCTATTTATCTATCTATATCTATCTTTTATCTATCATCTATCCATCTATCTATCATCTATTTATCTATCTATCATCCGTGTATCTATCATCTATATCTATCTATCTATCTATCTATCTATCTATCTATCTATCTATCTATCTATCTATCTATCTATCTATCTATCTATCTAGTCTATCCTCTACCTACCTACTTATTTCTATCTCTTCTCATTGAGAAATATCCACAAAGCCTTCCCTGATTCCCCCTCCCATGCTGTTTTCTCTCTGCTCCTTGACCGTGGTTCGTTGCGTGATCACATTCTGCCACACTATGTGTTTGTTCTGAGTACCAGGCTGTGGCACGTTCATGCCTAGATTCCCCATAGCACCAGGACTTTTCCATAGTCAATCTGCCCAAATGCTGGTTAAATCGACTTCACAGGATCAGAGTTTGGGAAGTTGTAGGCAATTTTAGAAATCTTCTGATAGGGTACTTTCATTTACTATACCAGTAAATTGCAATTCAGAAAGCTGTGAAAATATTTACTTAGAATAACATGGAAACAATAATACCAAATATACAGGTCTTTGGTTTCTTCAGCTAGTAATAACCCTTTAAGTTTTTTATACTGATGTAACAGCATCTTTTATCTCTGCCTTTACAAATCTCCAAAGAGAAGCTCCCATAATTATTTTCTGTATGTGAACTCACATTAGGGATAATAGGAGGTATGTCACAAATCATAATTATAAAATGGTTCAGAGGACTAGACACTCAGCATTAAAAGTGCAATTGTTGACTCTCACATTACTAGTCACATTTTTTTATTTTTAACTGTTTTGTCTTTAGCACTGTTGGTGATAATTTCCGTTATTTATGAAGACACACAATCTGCCCTAGCTTCCACTTGTCTTCTTTGCTAACCAACTCCAAAGCTCTTTCCCCTTGGGTGCATCCAAAAGACAGGTATGACACAAGGAGATGTCTACGTCTATATACCTATGCTTATCTATATCTGTTTCTATTATCTACAGAGATGATAAAGATAGAGATACCACAGAGAACGATCATTTAGATTCACAAAAGAATAGAGGTTTTAATTAACTGCAAAAATAGAAATTCAAAAAGGAGATCGGTATCTTGGAAAAATAAAGTTTGTTACCTGTGGCCGTATTAGCTGAAGTGTCATAACTGTGATTAGATAAAAAAATAAAACCTGCCATGAAGCTATACTTATGGTGTCATTGCATCATATGAAAGCTCAAATCTTTTAATTTTGAAAAGAATAAAAGTTAAAAATTGTCTCTGTGCATTAGACAGAGCTTCACTAGTTGTCCAACTAAGTGGTGAATTTAATGATTTGGTAGGTTTTAAAATTTTAATATAACTTAAATTCAACCTGAAATTTAATGTGACCAATTTTATTATTTTCTAAGAGGAACAGAATGGTATTATTTACAGCCTTGGTTTTTACACTGACAGAAAAGACAAAAAGGAAAACATCCAAATCCCACCTGACTTGCAAGACTAAAGCCTTATAAACTGAAATGACAAATGTATGATTTGTGTAATCTAATTATTCACAATTAGGTTGTTTTTTGTCATAACAGTCTGTGGTGAAATGTAACAGAAAAGTGAATAAATAACAAAAAAATATATACGATTTTAAGAGTAAAATTCAGAAATTAGAAAAGCATTCTGAAGAGAAGCACTCTGAAGTTTTAGCAGGAATTTTTAAATACCATCTACAGCTTACAAATACAGGTAATCGGTGCTATCTACTAAAAGGAGACTTGAAGCAGTAAAGGTAGTACATCTTACCAAAAATTCTTTACCAGGCAAATTCCATATAATCAATCCATTCTCTTCTTTTCCCAAATGTTACATCAGGTAAGTACACGCACTCGATGTATTCTTTTGTAAATGTAATAGGAAACACTACTTTAAGCTCTTTAACCTGTAAGGAGAATCTTCCCATCTAATGATTCCTCAGAAGCCTGGCTCTAGCTGATGTGACCCAACTTTCCAGGCTTTAAAATGATAGGATCCAACCCATGACACCCAAAGAATTATAAAGATTTAAAAGAGTCTCTCACAGTTTAATAGAATTAAGGGATTGTATCTATTGTCTAGATGGGGACACCTCAAACTACACAGAGGAAATTCGAAACTGGGCCTTCCCTGCTATCACAGCCACCCCCTCTCGGGATGTGGCACAGACACTGTGCAAACAGCCAGGTGAACGGAGTCTTCAAGATAAGCCTGGACAGGAAGTGACACCATAGCTCTAAATTTTCTAGAATAGTTTTATTTTATCAGTCAAAACAACTATTGATCTCATCAGCACAAGGTTTGAGCCTTCCAGGAGTGACATGGAGTACAGTATTTCATCTAGGAAAATATGTGCTTTAAAATATACCCCATTTTTCTATCAGTCACTTGTGCCCACTGTCCCAAGCACCGCCCTTCCCACCCTCTTTCCTCAGCCCCTGGTATGTCCATCCCACCAAGGGAGCGTCCTCCTGGGTCAGCGACTGGGAAGCAAGGCGTCCGTAGTCACTTTTTTCTACTTTACCTGCCACACAGTTATTCCTACTTCTGCTCCACGCCTTTCAAAGAACATACTAGAGGCTCCGTTCAGTCTTCATTTCCGTCTCTTACCCATCCAGTTCATTTAGATGCATTATCCTAAACTTTATTCAAACCAACTATTTATCCTGACCTCACTTTCCTAGGACGTGTCAGCTCCTCTGGGTCCCCTCCGCAGCCTCACCTCCTCCGGATCTTTCCGCCCTTGCCCCGCTTCCCGGACCTGCCCGGGGCCGCCCCTCCCCGCCCTCCGTCCTCCTCGCCCTCCCCGAGCCCCGTCCCCTCACCCACTCCCGCCTCGGGCTCTCCCGATTCCGGGCCGTTCGCTGGAGAGAAATCTCTGCTGCAGCGAGGGCCGGGGTCCCTCGCGCGGCCCGGTGGCAGAAGAGGGCGAGGCCGGGAGGGAGGCGCGGGCTGGAGGGAGGGAGGCGGCCTGTGCTCCCCGCGAGCCCGCAGGGATGCCGCAGGGGGCCGGGGGCGCGGGGAGGCAGTAGCTCCCCGAGCCCCTGATCCGGGCTGGCGGACCCGGCCCGCGGGCCAATTTCCTGCCACGTGCCTTCGGGAAAGAGAGGCGCCTAGAAAGCCGAGAGAGGGGCGCCGGGGGTGCCCATCCCCGGAGCAGGTCCCTCTGCGAGCGGAGGCAGAGGAGGGCAGGGAGTCAGCGAGCGGTGACAGGGGACCCTGCCTCGGGAGCGCAGGGCAGGCTGCGGCGCGCGGTGAGCAGCCAGGGGGCGAGGCGGGCGCGCGGGGGGCGCGCCGGGCTCCCGGGGAGGGGGCGCGACCGGGGCCGCGACGCTCGGCTCGGCTGCGGCGCGCGCGGGGGCTGCGGCCGGCGCGGGAGCCCGTGTGTCTGCGAGCGAGCGAGGGGCGAGCGAGGCACAGGCAGAGCGCATGTCTCCTGCCTGCGAGCAGCCGCTCGCCGCCCCACCACCATCTTTTGCATGTGAAACATTTGCAGCCGGACAGCAAACCTCTCCCAGGCGATGGAGACTGCGGGAAAATTCTGGCAGCTCGCGATGGATTGCTAAAGGGGCAGAGTCGTAATTATAAACCACCCAATCCTTTTTGTTTTCTTTCTTTTCTCTCTCTCTCTCTCTCTCTCTCTTTTTTTTTTTTTTTTTTGGCTGTTTTTAATTTTAGCGCCATCTCTTCAATGCCTCTCTGAACAGCCTTTTGGAAGAGTGCGAGAGAAAGAGAGCGCGCGCCAGGGAGAGGAGAAAAGAAGATGAGGATTATTTGCAGACAGATTGTCTTGTTATTTTCTGGATTTTGGGGACTCGCCATGGGAGCCTTTCCGAGCAGCGTGCAAATAGGTGAGCTCTGCCCCGGCGGGGTGTGCATGTGGATGGATGGCTGTCGCAGATTCCGAAAGTGAGTTAAATGAGTTGCTGATAGCAATTCAGGGAAACCTTCGGCGGCTTGCCTGCTCCTTTCTCCCCTTCCAAGGACTCTGCCCCTTTGGTGCAGGTTCAGTTGGAAGAACTGCCCACCCATCTGCCTTCTGCCCTTACTCCGGTTTCCACCTTTGGTTCAAGTCGCCGAAGTAGAATTGGAATAAGTTGTAATCAAAACCTCTGTGGGCTTCGATTGCATTTAATGTGGTATTTCTTTTAGCCCTTTTCTTTAGAGCATAAAGGGATGTCGAGTTTGTTTAAAATAAAAAATACACTTGCTCCCGTGCTGGACGCCGCAGCTTTCTCGCTATTACACACTATTTGGGAAAAAAAAAAAAAGCATTTCCACCGGCACCCCCTGCCTTGCTTGTTATGGGTTAACTGATTATAAAGTTGGATTCCTTTCCCGGAACCCATTCTGTTTTCACTTAATTTTCCTCTTGAGTCTTTTGCTCTTATTCCTCCGTCTCCACTCTATTTCCAGGGACCCTGTATATCCTCGGCTTTTTTTTTTTTTTTTTTTTTTTTTTTTTTTTGCTATTCTCCTCTCCTGTCTTTTATTGGGACGCAGCTATTGAATTTCTTCCAGCGAAGTCCAGCCTCAACACTGCATAATTTCTCGTGGACTGTGCACAAAACGGAGCTAATTAGGTTGAGTCCACGAGCTGCAGAAAAACTAAGTTCATTTATCCGCACTGATTTCCCTCTTCCCTGCGTGTCACCCCATCCCTTCATTTCTCCATTTTAATGCAAATCCCCTTTTCTGTTCATCCGCATGCATCTTGGAGAAAAATGCCCTCAGATGGCTGATGTAGCAGTGTGCTGGGAATCATGGGGAGGGCAAGAGAGAGAAAAGAAAACACGCTAAATGGTCTCAGAGGTCACTGTGATCATGACAAATTGGGACAGGAAAAAGCTGAGCTGTCCTGAAGACAAATACTAAGCATGCACCTCAGGGACAAAAGGCAGTCTCTCCCAAGATGTGGCAGGGATAGAATTGTAGGTGTTGGCGAATGGCAGTGAGTTTGACAGTATTTGAGGTGGGTAAAACATTTCAAGAGGAAACATTAAATGGTTTTTTTCTGTTGTTTTTAATAGGTGGTCTCTTCATCCGAAACACAGATCAGGAATACACTGCTTTCCGATTAGCAATTTTTCTTCATAACACCAGCCCCAATGCGTCGGAAGCTCCTTTTAATTTGGTACCTCATGTGGACAACATTGAGACAGCCAACAGCTTTGCTGTAACAAATGCTTGTAAGTAAATCATAAGTTGTGGATAAATTAGAAGAGAATTAAAATGAGGCTAAGGCAGTAGAGTCAACTTCCTTTTTTACTACTCTTTGATTTTTTAGAAAGAAACTCAAGATTCCCACAGTTTGCTGGTTCCATAGCAAACCAGAGTTAAAAACAAGATCGAGTCTCAGGGATATTCGGCTGTTCTTTCTTTCCTTCCTTCTCTCCTCACTCCCTCTTTTTCTTTCTTACTTTTTTTTTTCTTGTCTGCATAATTCAAGTTCACCTCTCCTTTAATATTTCAGTGTTATTTCTGTCATCTGAATGTCAAGTTAGTGAAAATTGTACTCAATCTGTTTTTTTATTCTGTTCCTTTGGTTTTTCTTATTTGCTTTTCACTTGAGTAAGCATATGGCTTGCTTTTAAAGAAGACCATGATCTCTTACACTGGTGAGGGCAAAGGAAGCTTAGCTAACAGTGAGAATGAGAGGGGAGTGGCGGTGTGGAGGATATATATTCTGACCGGTTGGTTGACGCTGCAGATAATCTGGTGATGTCACTTGAGGCTGCCCTGCTCTTATATTCTGGGTTGTAAATGTCTATTATTATCACGTAATGCATGTATCCTGTGGATATAACTCCATGAATCCTTACCTTGGTACCAAATCATTTTAGTCTCTTGTCTACCTGAATTCACAAACCAACGCAGCCTGATCTATTATCCCACACAATGAATCTAAATGGTTGACCTCACCTGATGCCATAATGAACTAGTTGTACAGTGCCCCACCAAAACACTGTATAACTTAATGTAAAAACGGGTCAACTGTGTATTAATTTAAAACTTTCTGAAATATGATCAGTCAATATAGCATTTTTATTGCATTTTTACTTGGAAGAAAACATATGTTTCAAATATCTCCTCAGCTTTACATGCTAATTTACTACTATTCAAATTTATGTGTTAAGTAATGGTTATAGATTATGTAAGAAATATAAGAATGGTTGCTATATAAAATTTTGCACAACAGTAATAAAATCTGAAGTCTGAATTACAGAGTATTTTTATTATATCAAGTTGAGCATATTTTAATTTTAGAAGTCCTCTCTCACTATAGGAAAGTATACCAAACAAAGAACTGAAATTGAAAGCAAAGCTTTTTTAAATATTTAGAGTTATTCTGTTTCATCAAGTTAATTATTTGAATTCATGTTTATATGCCATTAATTCATCTCACAGCTAACCTGATCGCTTTTCCTTGAGTTTTGCCATCCAACTATTACTTTATTTTAGAACTTGGTTTCAAAAGGGGGTTAGAGCATTTGACATTTTGTAAATGTCCACAATTGTATTTTGTCTAAGGAATTCTGTAGTTCCTATAAGCATTACTTAGTTTAAAAAATTGTTTGTTGTATTTCGTGATAAAATCAATATTGCATTATAGCAGATGGGAGTTATTTTTAAGCAGGAACATATATAAATTAGAGCTAAGTTTGTGGATAGTCATTTTTGAAAATTGTATAAGTTATTAGTTTTGTGTTCCAAGTTATGAAAAGGATGTCAACATTTAAAGTAGTTCTGCATATAAAGTAATAATATTTATTTTGTAAAATATTTTCTCATGGCTCTTCTGAGATTCTATCAGCAAAAACATTACCAAGTTTAAAAATAATTCATAATCCAAATATATGCGAATGTACTTTGTCAACAATAAGCTGCTACTTAAATATTATTATTTTTTAATTAAATTTTGAAAGACTTTCTTAAAAGTGGCAGATAGATTGGTTTATTTTGTTTTGCTGTCACAAATTAAGTTCTTAAGTGTTCTGGTTTGTTTTATGAGTTGCAGCTATATAAACTGTAGAGTGCTAATCCCTCCTTCATATAATTTGTTAATGAGATTCAGGGCAATTTTAATTTGTATTTTTATTTATGTAATGAAAATATTTTATAAAATACAGTGTAACTACTAAAGTACCTATAAACATGAGAATTTGAGAAGAAGCTGCACATAGGATGAAAAACTAGAAAAAGGTGTAAAATATAGATAATATGCTATTTTTTAACATGTTAGGATTGAGAAGATTGAAACTAAGTAATTTGAAGTCTGCTTATTTTGAATCCAAACGTAACACAAAATTAGTGATATATTTTTCCATAATCACATATTATTAATTTTGTGTAGGTTTAAAATATTTTCTTAAAACATAAACTGTAAATAAGGGAAAAACACATTTTCTAATGAAGAAAGGAAATTTTTTTTGACAAATGAACATGATAAACAACTTTAAGCAGAATTTGTGAAAAAAACAATTGTCAGAGAGTGTGGGTCAGATGATTGGTGTTTGTTGAATGTGTGTGTGATTTTCCTGTCAATTAAAGGTGAAATGTAACCAGTAAGTATGAGGCAACCTCATATATCAATTGCTAGGTCTTTGGGCTCAAGAGGATAAAAATAGTATTCTGGAGAATTAACATGAAACTTACTTCTCACAGTGATACAGACTGAATTTTTAAATTTGATATTAAAGATATAATATGTAACTGGCTAGGATTTTTTAATTCTGATTTTTGTGCAGTGGATCCTTGTAAAACTGCAGGATCCAGTCTGTCTATGAATAAGGGCCATTAAACAGGATATGTTTATTTTATGGAATGTATACTCAAAGACAAAAAAGACAGAATATATAAAGAATATTGGTCATCTTTGGAAAGATAAAATTTAATGCTGATTCTTGCTACGCTGATGGACAGTGACTGTAATGGGGTATGTGGTGGGAACTTGATAATGGAGGGAATCTAGTAATCACAATGCTGCTCATGTAATTGTATATTAATGATACCAAAATAAAAGTAAAATAAAAAAAAGAAAGAGCAGAAGTATAAAAAAAATTAATGCTATTCATTCTGCTTCAAAATTAGTTTAGACATCTAAGAACATTTTGGGCAATCTAAATTCTGCATATAGAATTTACATACAACATAAACTTGACCTACAAAGTCTCAACATGTTAACTCAGATTTATCACTTTTGATGTAAATTCAAAGTTCCTGAAGGTGGAAAAATAATTTTGGCTTATAATTTTACTTTATATTTAACAATATTTAAGATTACATTAAAATATTGTTTTCATTTTTTAAACTATTCACATTGTTAGAAGGTCATACTTTGCTCAATGTAAAACTGAATTATATAAAATACAGATAAAAGAAAAATATAACCTATTTCAATAATGAAGGAATAGGTGTAATAAATAGCTCAAATATTCAAATTTCAAAATTTAATTAAAGGTATGCATTTCTTTGTTGTTATCTATCCAAAGTATGGAGTATAGCAAAAATGACATTTTATAAATAAATTTAATATGACAATGTTCTTTAATAAAATGTAATATAATTGAACCAAAATACCTATTTTTGCAACCTATCATACTAGTTAAATTGGATATGTCCTTTGCAAAACATTTGAAACAGTCTGAAAGCAGGCTGTTTTCTTATATTTTCCAATGGTTAATAAACAGAGATATTTTAGTTTGGAGGAGGATATTAAATCATTTATTAAATTTGATGAGACCTAATAACCAAAATACTAAAGTAGTCTATCACCAAGTTTTCTAAAAGATAAAAATATATGAGGCATTGCAATTTTTAGTTTGGTCCAGTTATATTGGAAATCTTGTGAAAGATTTAGTTTTTAATAAGGCAGTCCCTTTACTGTCCCACAAATAGTTTCTAGAGTGACTCTTAAATTTCAGATGGGCAATAGGAAACACATACTCAGATGTATCTAGTACTCATGTATTATCAATTTGGTGAAATAATAAAAGAATTTTATTGAATAGTTCCAACTTTTTAAAACTTGAATAGGAAAGGCCAATTGATTAAACATTTTCTTTTCTTTCTTCAAATGAGTTATTTATCTTGTCTTTTTCTGTAAAAAATCTGTGTCTTTTTCTGTAAAAAATCTGCCTATTTACAGCTTAAAAGATGATAGATTGGAAAGTTGTAATAATCAAAATAGAATATTATACCCTAGTAAGGATGAAAAAGTTGTTCTTTTTAAAGTTAAATGTGTTCTGTTTGTGGCTGGTTTACTTGTTGCCTCTAAATATCCAAGATGAGTGCTACTTGTAAAACTAGGTTGGTTTATGAAATGTATTTGTTTAGTTGATCTAAATATATTGAAAATTTCATACCATATCCTGTAGGCCTTGCGGACATTTCCATTTATGTAGTAGTTACTTAAAAACTCACTGAACTAAGGGTACTAAATAATATAATCCTTTAGTTTTAATTCAGTAATGTTTAAACACTGTACACTTCCTTTTGTAGGAACATAACGCTCTAAAAAGACATTCTAAGAGATTGCATTGAGCTGATATAATAATCTTAAGCATGATAAAAATAACATTCTGGTAGTTTGACCTGTGAAGTTATTAGTAGAGGTACTTCAGAATTTGACTTTCAGTTATTTTTAGAAAAAGGAGTGTTGTGACTGCCGTGACTATCATTAGGTTTCCTTATTTTGAATTGATAGAAAGATTCTATGTTGGTTTGAAATAATTCTTTCACTCTTCCTCTTAATTTCCCATCGTGAGATTGATTAATGACAAAGATGAGTCACATTCCTGTTGTTTTTCATTTCTTAAATGACAAGATGATGCATAATTTGCATTGATGTATCTCAGAATTGTCACGGGATTTGGCTTTCATAAACTATTAGAAAAACTCAATTTTTTTAAAATCTGGATTCTTTCAAGTGTTGTTTATTTTCCAAAGAGGAAAATTTTTACTTTCTGTACTGGGAAATATGTATGTATCTTATTAAGAAAATTTTATTATTGTCCAGAAGCCAGCTTTAGCTCAAAGGAGTCACTTGAGTTTCCAAAGACCGTATAACCGTGTAGCTGATGAGCTGCAGTCAGGGTTTGAACCAGGTCTTCTAGCTACTACCTTAGCGTATTTACAAGGAGTCCATAGGATGAAAAATACATCTATACTGAGATTACTTGAATCAAGCAAGATAAAAGAATTGTCCTTTATCTTTTTCTCTAATTAAATTGCAATGTTCTGAAGAAAATAGGGCAAGAGATTTCCAGGCAACTTATTCATTAATCATATGACAGTGAGTGATACAGCAAAGACTAAAGTCATATTACATAATGAATCCATCCGTTCATTCACTAGATTACATAATGAATGTTTCCATTTATTCATTAAACATTTTTATTAAAGGCAACTGTATTTAACACACTATGCTAGAAATGAGGATATAAGAACTTAGAAGAGTAGTTGCTGCCCTCAAAGAGCTGATTTTCCAGTGGCAAAGACAGACAATTCAAGTATTATAGTACAGAGCTATGCCAGAGAAACATTGCTCTGCCAGAGATGACGCAGGAAGGACAATGACCACGCTCGCCAAGGTGTGTTAGGGGAGAGGTCACCTGATCTGAGTATTAGGTTTAGGTTGAGCTATTTGAAAAAGGAAGGCATACTTGGCCAGAGGAGCAGCACGTGACACGGCCCCACGGTGCAGGGTGAGCACGGTGTGTTTGGACCACTGAATATGTTTTACCCTGGCTGTAGGATTGAATGTGAGGGGAAGAAGAGGTGTGCCAAATGATGAAGCTTTGTAGATCTACAGAGGATCTTAGCTCTCCTAAGGAGACTCGTCTGAATAAAAAGGGTAACCAATAAAGGACTTAAATACAACAGTGACATTATCATATTTGTACTTTACCAAGAACAGGCTGGTTGCAAGAAGGTGAACGAATTGGAGGGAGGACACAATGGAAGAAAAAGACCACTCAGTTGAGTCTTAAAGTAATACAATTTAGAAATGTAAATGCTTCAATAAAAGAAGCACTGAGGAGAGCAAAGCACTTAGATCCAAGAATACAGAACTGTTGGCAGAACTTAGTGATGGCTTGATGCCCTTGTGGGAGAGTAGAAAGGAAGTAGAGTAAGAATTAAAGGCGATTTCTCTGATTTCTGGCCTGGACAGATGATTCTGTAGTGGTACCATCAAGTAGGAAGGGACACACAAGAGGGGGAGCAGGTTCGAGAGGGGAAGGTGAGTTGAGTGTAGACATACTGATCTTGAGGTGACATCCAAATGGAGATTAGCAGTGGAGAACTGCATGTGTGCATCTGGAGCTCTGGGGCTCAGTCTGAACTGAAGACAGGCATTTGGTGATAGCTGAAACCATGGACGTGGGTGAGCTTACCCAGAGAGAGCAAGAGCCAGAAAAAGAGTGCTGAGGACAAAAATCTCAGAAAATACCATTACCTAAGGGGCTCGGAGAGGACAGGGGACTGTAGGAAAACGGGTTAGAAAGTTCAGAGAAAAATGAGGCAAGAGTAATTTTATGGGAGCCAAGAGGTGAGGAGGATTTCAAGTAAATAGTGATCAACCTTGTCAAAGGCAGCGGAATTCAAATAATGAATGGCAAGGATAGTTGATCTCTGACATCAGTCTTTTTTTCTGTGTTCTTTTGTATTTTGACCAGGAAAAAAAAAGCGGACTTCATTAAGCACACACAGATTCTGTTAATATGTACTCTTTTGTATGTATTGGCCTAGAATATTCTTATCGTTTATTTAGAGGAAGGGAGAAGTATTCTTCTCTAGACTATTGAACTAGATGGGTTTGAATTTGCAATCTGATAGTAAGATACTTAACACTTCTGAGCCTCAGTTTTTTCATCTGTTAACATAGGAAACTAAAACCTATCCCATGTGAATTTTAGGAATATTGGAAAAGTGCTTGGGAAATACTCAGCATATAATTACAACTAAATTAAATTCAGTTGTATTACATTTTCTGTGTTACATAGAGCACTTATTTCTGAGCAATCTTAATGTTACAAGAGTTATTTATATTTTTTATTTATTTTGAGAAAGCAACATATGTTTGAATAAATATATTTTGGTGATACTTCATAGGAATTTTTTTTACCTCTCACTGAGTTGTTAATTTTAATTGAGACATGAATCTAAAGTCATATTTGTCAAAATGACTTCTACATCCCAAGAAAGGGTGACATTATCTGGGATCTGTGGATTATCCAGAGAGAGAATTGGGTTCATTAAAGAGACTGATAAATACTCCTAATTACATGCAAAATTGTGTGTTGTTAAGCGCAGTGTGTGTGTGTGTGTATTTACAGGGACCATATCAACTTTTGAACAGCTTCTCAGTGAATTCCAGCTCCTTTAAGAGCTACCCATAAATTAGATAAGCAAACAATACTTCATTCCCTACCATCATCATTTTAGAAGCCACCTGGATTTTATTCTTCAAATTAACCAGGATTTTTCCATAAAATCCATCTCTAGACATAGAAAATAATCAGTATGTCCTCGCTGGAAAAATGCTTGGCTTGGTCCTCTGTCTCTCAAACCATCATCTTATTATCTTTATGCCTTCTCTTATTATCAAAAGTTCCATATTCACATCAGCTCATTCTATTTTTGTCATGATTTACCTTCTCCCTTACATCACCACTCTTGGAATGCTGTGCTCTTGAAGGTCATCAGTGACTTAGAGATTAGTAAATACAATTGTTGTTTCTTGGTCCTCATTGTCTCTTAATAGTTTGCAAGATTTGACACTGCTGACATCTCCCAGTTCTTGGAAACTCATTCCTCCTCCTCTGATAATAATAGCTACTAACATAGGGTGCTCATTATGTGCCAGGGATCCTGTGTTAGTTACCTCAATTCTTACACAATTCTAAGAAGCAGGCATTATTATTATTATCATTTTGTATGTGGTGAAGATGAAGAGTCATAGTTCAAACAATTTGCCTAACCATAAAGTGCCCAGGGCATCAGATGCTAAAGTTAACTTTGCCTGACATTCATATTACAGTCTCTTAGTACAGTATCCACAAGAAACCCATGACTCGGTATGACAATAGCTGCATAACCCTTTAAATAGAAAGATGGTTTGCTCAAAGCTACATCTTTAATAACTTTCATTTACTCCAACAAACATGAATAGCGTTTTACATTCGCTTTTTACAATTTGTAATGCAGCACAGAAATTTGAGAATTCTAAATTATGACACCTCCATTATTTTATATTGCCAACTTCATGTCATAAATACCACCAAGTGTAAAAATGACTAACAGGCTCTTTTAAATGTTATGCAAAAAGCACTGGATACCTTAGTCGCTGGCCAACCTATGTATTTTTTATAGGAATGTTATTTGATTTAAGAATAACTACAGCTGTTTGAAACATATTTTCCCAAGTGCTTTACTTTAAGATTTGCTTACCTGCCAGTCATCTTTCAGGTTTTCTTGTACATGTTTTTGGATTCCCAATAAACATAGTGATGACTGTCTTAAACAGTATCACCCTAAGTCAAAATTACTCCAGTCTGCATAGCATCATCAAGTCTCTGACATAAGAAAACTGCTAGGGTCATCAATAAAAAGTTCAATGGTATTTTAGAAATAAAAGGTAAAAAAAATGAAATTTAATACTTTCTTTGGATAAGCTGTATGCTTCTCCAGATATAGCAAACATTACACCATAAGCTATAATCAGTGTTTGCTGACTTTTGCAACTTACATGCTTATTCTAAAATAAGCAGTTTTTCATCAGTAACTTCAAATATATTATGCCCTGTGCACTTTACATTTTTCATATTTATATATATTTTAAATTAAAATATATTTGTGAACATTTCAAATAATTCAGAAATCCTAAAATGTCAGAATATTCTGTATTCCCACCACTTAGTGATAATCACAGTAAACAGTGATCTATAGCTCTTTCCAGACTTTTTAAAAATCTGTATAGACATAAAGAGCTTCATATACATAAGATACTAATATACAGACACATATATATATATGTATTTAATAAAAATATCACTCCATACCTATATTTTATTGTTTATTCCATTTACCATAAAATGTTTTCTGTCAGTATGTAAGTGCTTTCTCATTCTTTTACTGATAAAAATAATTTTGTCAGGAAAAATTTTATTTGCACATGCTATTGTGCAAAATGGTCAATAAAAGATAAATGTGCTCAGTGCCCTCTGGGTCAACATTTAGGTTGTTTCCACACATTTGATATTATAAACCAAATAAGAGTAAAACTATTTGTGTATGTGTGTGAATGTTCCTGCAGAATTAATTACTGGAAACCAGATTACTATATCAAATAATATGGATTTTTGCTTTTAATAGATATTGTCAAATTCCTTTCTTCAAAAACAAAATGTTATTTACATTTACAACCACCAGAATGTGAGAATAATTATTTTTCTATGACCTGCCAACACTAGCTATTATGTCTCTTGAATGTTCACTTGCCCTGATGGGTGAAAATGACATCTAATTGTTGCTTTAATTTGCATATTTTTTATTAATAGTGAAGCTGAGAATATTTTTCTGTATTTATAAGACCTGTGTACCTCTTCCCTTGTGAACTCTCTGCCTGTGCTTTCTTCTTTATTTGTAGGAGCATTTTATGTACTATAGAAAATAACCTTCTGTCATCTATGTTATAAATTATTTTTCTACTGTACCTTTGGCTTCCAGCTTCATTTAGGATGCCTTTTACTATAAAGGCATTTTAAATTTTTGGGTAGTTAAATCTGTGTCTTTTCCTTTATGGCTTCTGGGTTCATGTGATACTGATAAAGGTATTTCTGTCTTTAAAACTATAAAAATATCATCCCACATATTTTTCTAGTATGTTTATCATTTAAAATTTTGTATCTGTAACACTATTTTGAAATTTATTTTCTTATGTGTGTTAGGAATTGATCTTTATTTTTTTCTTCACTATTTATTTGAATAAGCTATTTTTTTTACAACTACTTTGAATTGACACACTAGTGCAAATTTCCTGCCCTTTCTTGACTGAATTTGAGCTCGAACAGAGTTCTGCATTTCCTCTCTTTCAAAGTTCTCCTATTTGCTGTTGTCCACCTTTTTCCCGCCAAGTCCCTTGTGGTCATACTGCCCATTTTGATATTTTCACAACGCTTCTTGCTCTTACTATTTCCTAAGTTTCTGTTTTGTTTGTTTGTCGCTCACCATCTGACCAAGTCCTCTTGTTTGTATCTCCAAAGTACATTACCAGTATTTTCACATTTTTACATTTCTGTCTTATCCTTATAGTCCAAATCAATAGTAGTTTTCTAATAATTTTATAATTAATCTCCTGTTTCTACTCCTTACTGCTCTCCATCCACTTTTACATCCTGGAGCCAGCAGTGCTCCTCTGAATTTATAAATCAGAGAGTGTGTCTTCCTTACTTAAAAGACTCCAATGACTTTTTATTCTCTTAGAATAAACTTGCAGGTCTCTAACATGGTCCTTCACGGTCTGACTCTTGCCCACCTCTTCGCCTTGCTCACCCTGATGGAGACTCGGTGGTCTTTACGGAACTCTGGTTCCTAAACGTGTGTAAACATTTTCTTTTATTTATGCTTCGTGGTACTTGCCATTCTTTTTCCAGTCCTCCCGTCCATCTAGGTGCTCTTCATTCGTTTTTTCTGAACCTGCGGGACTCACATCAGTGTCCCCACTTCAGAAAAGCCTCCTCGGCTGGCCTCTAGAGTAAGTGCTCCCTGCCCCAAATTCCCTTACTCTATATTGTTACCAACCCTATGATCATCTCTGCGTCTATCAAAGTCTGTAATTCTTATTTTCATTATTTCTATATTCCCCACTAGAATATAAACTCCTAGTACCAAGGGCTTTATCTGCCTTGTTAAATGATATATCTTCATAATCTTTCACAATGCTTCATAAGAAGCAGAATTAGTAAATATCTTTGAATAAATGAATGAGCAGTATGTGGTGAGTTTTCTCTTCACTATCATTAAGACATCCTTAGGACAGCTAAGACTTTTCAGGTGTTATGTTAGCAAAAATCAAGCAGAAGATATGAAGACAATGGGGTAGTAAATCAAAATAAATATGCATTTTCCTATCAAAATTTTTTTTTCTCATTTGTTGCCATTAGATTCAAGTTACGGAATGGGCTAAAGCAAGAAAGAAAATAAATTTCGTAAGGAATAAGGTGGGACTATTAATGCAAATTAACATACATTGTGCTGGGCAGATAACACTTTGATAAATTTAAATCTAGTAGAAGACAACATCTAGATGCTTATAACGTGGTGTCTGCTGACAAAAGAACTAGAAACTGCTGATACAGTCCATTTTCAAGGTAGGAGAGAGTCCATTTGGGAAGCCCAGGTGAACTAACAAGTACACTCAGGAAAATCCCATCTGCGCAGACATTGACTGGTGCTCTGTACTTTTGAGGTTCATGAAATTCGACTTTCTAAAAAAGGAAGTTAGAGTCAAATGTGCATTATTCCTGTCAGTGCTTGATTCTCTACATTGCACTTTTGGTAGTTAATTTCATAATTTGTTAGATTATAAAACCCTTTATCACTCCTACTTTTAAAACTAGTTTATCCTTGGTTAAGTTACTTAATTTTCAACTAAGCATACAGTCCTACCAAGGCAAGTATGAAAAGCATTTCACCACTTCTCTGCTCCAAAGATTTAGAATCAAGAGAAAGACATTTTTTTCTCCTGAAAAGTGTACATGTTCCCTCCTTTTTCATGGAAAACATGTAAGTCAGAATGTTTCCCTTTTGCTCTGGTAACCAAGTAGCTCAGTTCCATATTTACTGGTCTGTAACAACATTTGAAACATTTCACTTTGTTTTTATACTGATTTTTCTAAAATCATCTATGTCTATAATATAAATAATATGTAATATAAACATTATGTATGATTAAACATGCTTTACACAAATATACCTTATTAGACTACACAAAGCCTTCATTTTAGGAAAGAAACACAAGGATACAGTAACTATAAATTTAAAAATCTAGATGAAAGCCTGTTGGACACAGATGTGGTCAGCTTTTGCTTGAATAGACAAATTTCCTGTTTTGCACTCTCTGTATTTTGTATACAACTTGGAAAATGATTGATGGTAGGTAGATTGATAAATGGGTATCTGCCAACTCCATTAGATTGCAAGTTCCTTGAGAACTAGGATATACCTTTTTGTACCTCTGCTCTAAGGGCCTGTTACAGTGCCTGGAATGCTTATCTTCAATACTTAATAAATGTTTGCTTGCCAACTGTGGGAGGATAGAAAGGAGGGAAGGAACCCATTTCATTGCTGGATATTCCTAATAACTTATTTTTCACCAAAATTAAATAACACAACACAAATCTAGTTTCTTTTCTATATAACTCAAGCCCTTCACATTTTTGAAAACAGATATCACACGTCCCCTTCATACTTTCCCATGCTAAATAACATTTCCTTATATAACATAGTTTCTAAAACCTTTAACACCCAAATTTTGGCATTATGAATGTCCTCTGGATTTATCATAATTTCATTAAAATATATTGACTCGAATTAACCCCATACACCCAGAATTAAACTCCACATTTTTGATACTTAATGATCATGATCAGACATGATCTGTCCAGGTGAGAATATTAATTCCAATTGCTTAGGCATAATATACATAAAGTATAGCCTAAGATTATTTGCATTCTAATTAATCAGTTTTATCACTCTGTTCATGTTAAGCACATGGTCAATTAAAACTTAACACTCTGTTCTTTCTCCCACATGACCTGCTACACATCAACCTTTCCATAAAGTATTTTTAAAAACTCAAAATGAAAGATTTTGCATGTATACTCTTAAAGTTCAACTTGTTTGGAAACACCAAGATAATGTTGAATCTTAATTCATTTAAGTGTAAACTATTTTAAAATCTACATGATTCTCTACTATATGATTATCCATACAGATGATTAAAATTAAAAATAGGCTAGATATTAAAGAGATATAGCATGATACTAGGTCATGGACTCTTCAGATATGTAAGGTCAGTTAAAGGTGAATTCTTCTAAAATAATTTATTTGATCAAGTTTCTCTGTATCGGCCATAAAGATTTTCATTCCACTACACTTATATATTTTTTTCACATAAAGCAAACACAAAGGCCATCACATCCTGGAAAAATATCTCATGCAACTATATAGGATAAAGGATAACATAAGCACAACACACACACTATTTATATTGATAAGAATGGACAAAAGATATATAATACATAATTCACATTGGCATTAGTAAATCTAGTAAACAAAATATAAAATATATTTAACTAATCAGAGAAAAGGAAATTAAAATGATGTATACAGTTAATTTTGGTGGTAAAGATGAAGAGAATTTAAAATTGAAGTTAATTTTGTTAATTAGTTAATTTTGGTGGTAAAGATAGAGAGAATTTAAAATTGAAGATGGTTGTGACATTTAAAACTGATAGAATGCTTTTGAAAGTCAATTTGTCCCAAATCATCAAAAAACATTAAAAATTGCTAGTCATTTGAATTCATGACTATAGGAGAATAGTCAGGAAAATGCTCATTAAAGAATTACTTAGCAATATTTAATTGGGGAATGTTTAAATTAATTAAAGTCCTGCCAAACTGTTTAAGAAAGGCTGTCAATCATGAAAGTCCTCTCTCTGTCTTGTGCCAATAGTTCTCAGTTCAATTATTTTTTTCTGTGTATATAGAGACTATATGTGTTTTTCTTTCTTCATATGATTTTGTTTTGTTTTCTTACAGAAGAGCCAGTGTCATAATAGGATAAAAAATGAAAAGTGTTCTAGGCAGATGTGAAAAAAGATGTCCTGAAAATGTAATAATGATTTATGGAGTTAATAGAGCTAGTTGAATGATTTTTTTAAAAAACATCAGTTGTTCAGAGGAGCATCGATCTTCCACACCAGTCCTGGCTGATAGCCAGGCAAAGATAGATACACTGTTTGTCCTGGAAGCAGTGTACCTCGAGACTCTGTGCAGATATTTGGAAATTCTAGTAGTGAATGATATGGGAAATCACGGTTGTTGATTTCACCCCAACTTCTTCCCCACTCTCTTCCCCTCATCTCTCATCCTCCGAAGCACTGATGGTGTTTAGGGAAGGTTCAAAAACTATGTGATCATCCACTTGGGTCTTGACAGATGCATGACATTTTGCCATGGCATAAAGAGAAACAAAGAAATTCCCGGCAGAAAAAAAAAGCATCATAGGAAGTGTAAAGCTGTATGGAAAACTTCAAGAAGCAGTAATGCGGCAGAACAATGGGGCAGCAGTGGGGTCTGTAGAGTGGAGAGTTGGGGAGCATGCAGAGAGCACTGCAGAGGCAGGGAGGAGCCTTGCAGACTGCCTTGTAAGCTAGGATAAGGAGTTTGGTTTTTATTGTGAGCCAGAAGACAAGAAGAATCATTTTAAACAGATTATAATATAATTATATTTGGTTTTAGGACGTATTCTAACACCACTGTTCATCGTTCATGTATGTAGCAAACATAGTTTCTTTTCCGTACCAAATACACTGTGAAACCATTTCCTAGACAAGATATGCTACATTACTACTTCAGTTTTTGTTTATAGAACCCATTATTATATGTAATTCTGCTATTTTCCATCAATAACTGTTACTTCCAGCAAAAAATACTCAGTTTATAATCTCAACCACATATTTTCAGACTGCAAACCAGATCTTTTATAATAATAGGCAGGTTGGAAAAGAGTTGGTATCGGTGGGAGGAAAAAAAATGAACATGCTATGTGTAAAGGCAATTACATCTCATTGCATATTAGTATAGATGCTGATGGAACACTATGCATTCCATTCCAGATTAAATTTCAGACTCATCCCCCACTTTTTAGTTACTTTTCTTGGTAGAAGCTTTTTATTAAATTCAGTTGTCATAAATAAGCATCTATACTAAAACTGTGACTTGCCGTTCAATCCCATAATATAGAGTAGCAAGAACTGGTTTTTTTAAAGGGAGCTGGACAGTCAGACCAGAATAATAATTAGTACAATTGCCACCATATATGTATATATACATACAGAAGAATGTGTATACACACACACACACACACACACACACACACACACACACACACACAGCTTACCAAAGGAAAAAAATATGTTGAGACAATAGCATGTATAATTTGCAAAATATGTTTTTTCCCTGCCTTCAAAATAATGAATTATGAACCTTCATGTACATACATTCTACATACATTTGTCGAATAATACTTATAAATTGATTTATTTTTTTGGAAAACAAAAAATACAGTAAACACATGTATATTTCAGAATAAATTTGAAGTAACAACATTGTTTTATATATATAGCATATAATCACAATCTGTTATATACACATATAATACAGATATACCTTTAGCTTTTGATTCTTGTTGTTTTCACAAAAATTTGATAATGATTATGTGCTATGGAAACCTAAGTGAATGTGAAAACATCTTCATTCTACAGAAGTGATAAAATCACAGTTTATAATCCAAGTGTGAATATTTTATTGAGAGGGAACTCCTGCTAGATGTTTTTTTTTAATTTTCAGAATAGCAATGTCTTGACCTCTCCTACATTTTATGCTTTATTTATTTAACTTCAAAGGGAAATTTTCCATTTAGTGTTAGTAATACTCTAGTGCTTTTTAATCATTAGACTTCAACCAATGTGCTGTTTGGCAAAATAGCATATAATTATTAAACACCATGATTTAGAGACTTTTAATATATGTGAAATATGTAAGCTACAATAGTGAATGAAAAAAGCATAAACTGCCTTTTGATTCCATTTCATAAGGACCACAATATATAGAAGAGATTGAAAAAGACTACACCACTATGTTTACTTTATATGTCATTATATCTACTTACCATACTTACTTTAAAGAGCCAAGAGAACAACTGCTGATCACAAGCATTTTTCATTGCAAATTGAAAAATACAACTTACAAATCTGATCGCACGTATTATTGGTAGTAATTATTTTTCTTTAGTGTTATAATACAGATTTTTTATTTTCAATTTACATATTTGAGATTTTTATATGTTTGCAAAAAAGTATTTATTTATACTTTTCTGATTAACATCTAAATAAAAGAAAAACAAAGTTATCTTACCACTAAGTATTAAATTTATCTTGCTTTATCCAAATGAATAAGATAACCTAGAGAGATCTTTAGATATTTCTTCCAATATCAGGGCTTGTCAGAATAACATATCCACTTACCAGTTACCATGTATGATCTGTTTGCTTATATGCTTTCATTATTTTAAAATAAAAATATCAGCCTTAATTTATTAAAGTATTAAAGTAAGTCATTATATTTACTTACCATACTTACTTTAAAGAACCAAGAGAACAATTGCTGATCACAAGCATTTTTCATTGCAAATTGAAAAATATAACTTACCAAGTTTGATTGCACATATTATTTTCAATTCTACATAAAGGACCATAGTTGCACGAGTGAGCTTATGGCTCTTGGTTATCTGGTCACTTTCCCCAGGGAGTCTTTCCTGACCACTCCAGGCTGATTTGGACTCCACTTTGCTATGATCCCATGGCACCTTGAGCCTACCTTGCTAGGTTATACTATCTTTTAGCTGTACATTCTCCTTCTGGAATGTGAGTTCCTAAATGACTGGAATGCCATTGTGACTGTGCACAAATCCCTAGTGCTTGGCTTATAGCATGATGACTGGCACATAATAGCACTAAACTAATACCCACTGGGTGTATGGGTATGAGAATGGAGGGATTTGGGAACTGATGGTTAGATACTATGTTTTAACTCAATTTTTTGAGCATCCAAGTAAGGAATTGCATGTTAATGACTATGGAGATGAGAAAAAATGAAAACATTTCTCTATGGACTTCATGTGAGTAGTTGCCTGGTGAAGAATTCTAAAGATTATTGCTCACTAAAACACATTGCCTTCAGGATTTAGAGGCTAAGAATCCTACAGTGAGAGTCTCCAGGTGAGAGGGGTAGTCATACAAGCTGCCTGCATCCTCCCTCTGAGTTCATATTTCTCATGAAGATAGTTGCACCTCAGTTATCGGTACTAGCAGGATGCCGTCCATAGGCAGGGATGTCACAGTGATCCATTTGAAATTCCAATCCAAACACCAACAGTTCATTCATATTTCTACTCCCAGCCTTGTTTTTTACACAGCAGTTAGACTCACTAAAATCCTCTAACTTCTATCTGGTTTCAAAGACAAGTTACAAAGTCTAGTCTGCCAAGCATATTCCACTCTGCGGACATAGGTCTCTTTTCTCCTAAGTGACACACTTCAAGTGATGACAACTGAGAATCTCAATACAATGTGATAAATACTATGATTGACAAGTGGTAGTTAGTGCCACCTGTATTGGTGTATTTATAATGCACTTCAGAAGGCATTTTCTCTTTTCTCCCTTCGTGGGCCAGAAGGACAGTTTTCTATCTCTTAGAGGTCCAAGATAATAGACTAAAGAAGAAGACTCTATTACCTAAGTTAATTTGATTAATGAAGTAAGATTGGATCAATTTACTTAGGTGTTGGAATTTATAAGGAAAAAAACAAAACCAAATTCTTTGTCTTCTCTGGGTTAGACTCAACACCTACGAATCTGGAGCATCTATACTATCTCAGAGACATCAAATTACTTATCACTTCATATTCTTTAAGTGTCTGTGATTTGCTACCAAGTTACTCTGCCCTTGTTAATATTGCAGCTTTCCAAGTGTTCAATTGTCACTTTAGTTAACTGAATGTTCATTTGGCAACTGTCTTGCTTCCTTCAGTGTGCCACACATTTAATTGAAATGAAATATTAGATGTAATATTGTATGGTAAAAAGTTTATAACCTGCTGGAAAGGCAGAAGTAACAATATGAAATGAGAGAATAAGTAGGTGTTAAATTAGAAGGTATTGTGTATTATATAATAATTGCCAAAAAAGTAATAGCAGAAGAGGCCAGACTTTGTAAACATAAACCTTAATAAAGTGGAATTTAATCTTGACATAAAAGTAATGGGGGGGGGGGTTGTGAGACGCATAAAAGTGAATTGAGCAGAGTAAGCAGACATGCTAACCTAGACAAGGGGGTAAGGTGGCACAGGAAAATGTCTCACTGGGTCTGTACAGAGTAGGAGTGAAGGGAAGCAGGCAGGGGGAAACCCATTCTAAGTGTAGGACTTTAGAAGGTAAGAAAAGGATTTGATAACAGTGAACATCTGAAAGTTTGCTAGGGAACTGATATGAAAATTGGAATTCAAGGACCATTGTTCTGGCATGTGTGTGCAGGATCTACTTAGAAAAGAGGATAGATGCAGAAATATAAAATGACCCAAATTAAAATCTCATTTGTCCCTCTTCACCCCTCACCTGGGTTCTCTTCAGTCCATAGTTTTAAGTGACTTGCCATCATATCTCCCCATAGGAATCCGCTCCAGACGTGTCTCTTTACTTAATGTCTCTCACTTTCCAGCCTCTGCTTTTTCACTTATACTTAAAGGCAACAGTACTTCTTTGAATATTTCCACCTTCTTTCTTTCCATCTGTAGAAGTGTTTGCATCCTTCCAAACCCAGCTCAGAGTTTAGGCTTTGGAGCTAGACCTGGATTCAGTTCCTGCTTTGTTGCTCACTACTTATGTGAATTTTTGACATGTTAATCAAATTATAAATTCAAGGGGAAAAAGCTTACCTTATTTTTAATTAAAAACATGTTAAGCAATGGGCATTAAAACACATCATATAAAGTGTTTAGGTATTGTTCTCTGAAGATTAGTGTAGCCACTGTAGTCTTTAAAATTATATGTATCATTCATTCAGCCTATGTATGCAAAATAAAATGCTGACTAATGGCTGATGTAAGTGAAGGGGAAGGGGTCTCCAGGATTATGACTTAAAAGATGGTAGAAGGTCATGCTGTTAAGTTAGGATATGAAATGAAGATGGAAAAATAGGTCCCAAGGCAATACTATGTATGCATATCAGAGCTAATTGAGTTATAAAATTCTGCCATGGAGTTCTGGAGGCAGCTGAGTATTCAAATAGCTATACAAAGATCTGGGGTGAAGATACAGGCTTTAGAATTATCAGCCTGTAGGTGACAGTTAAAACCAGCAACAACAAGGAGAGTGCTATCATATATCCAATTAGCATTAAAAAATAAAGATTTGGGGGAGGATCAATATCATGAAAAGGCAGATACAAACTCTCTTGTTTGGTCCACAAAACTTTAAAAACATTATTTGTTTCCAGTCTAAAAAAATCAGTATATTTTATATAAAATAATGGATCACTGACTTCTTTGGAAAATTACAAAATCTTTTTTATGATGAATCAGAATTTCCTAATGGCAACAACTGTTTAGAGCGTAGTAAGTGGTCTCCAGTTAAATAAGGTCTGTTCTCTCTAGTTGGGTCTCAGAAACCCTAGGACCTACTTCACATACTTCTGTTTCCCACCTGGGCCTTATAGGCATTTGACTTTGCGAGCCCTGAGAAAAAGAACGAAGAAGCAAAGAGCAGTTTCTCAGAAGCCACCAGAGAATACAGCCCTGGCACATGCTTCAGATGGGTGGGATTAGGAAGCAAAGTGTCTTTGCTTAGGGGGAAACTTTTCAGCTTAAAGATCATGTGCTCAGGCAATCTCCCACAATACCTTGCAGTACTTAAAATATATCAGAATGTAAACATACAAGTCCTTGAGGGTAGTTATGCTGTGGTGTGCTATGCTGTATTTCTATATGATGAGAAATGTTAGTTCCACAGGTGTCCAATAATGACTAAATGACCTTAGTTAATGAGTACAATTTAAATAAAGGAAGTTTACTCTTCCATTTACATGGATTTCTGTTTGAAAATTACCTTACACTCAATACTCCTTTTTGTAAATGTACATGCTTTTTAGAACTGACAGTATTGGCATTTCTTAGAAGTTTTAGGCATATGTCCATCTAAAATATTAATTTTTTTGGTTATCATTTTCTAAGAAATGATTCTGAAGTAGAAGCCTATGAATTATCTAGAAATTGTAAATCTGCTCAGGGGACTATAAGCTTCTTGAGGACAGAGTTTCTATCTATTTTTTCTATTATGTCTTCTGAGCATAGAACATAGGAGAGTGTGTAAATCATAACATACTCAGTAAATATTTTTCAATGTAGATTTGTGTTATTATTCAAGCTATGAATCCACAGATCAAGTGTAATTGCACTGGAGTTCAGAGACTGTTTCAGAAAAACACACTTATCCTCCATGACCATGCTTTCAAGGAGTCTCTAAATATAACTTACTGGAATAAGTGAAGCCAACTTTGGAAGTCTTTCACCAGAGAAATCCAGATTCTACAAGTCAAAAGAACTGTATTCCAGACCTAGTTCAATAACAAAATCAAATCACAGACCTGGAAGAGTTTCTGAAATCACATAAGTGATAATCAGTGTATCATTTCCAAACCTTTCATATAGCTTATGTCATTTGATTCTCCAAACAACCCTAAGAAATAAATAAAAATATTAGACTGGAACCCAAGACTCTTTAGCACTAGCCTGGTGCTCAGTACTTTTAGGTTAAAAATGGCTTCTACCACTTAGCCATCATGACCTAAGCGGGTTACTAAACCTTTCTAAGGCTCAGCTTCCCAACTGTGGAAACAGGGACAAGGCACAGCAGTAGGAACTTGAAGGGCTGCTGTGAGCTGGGATGGAGATCCGCTTGCCCAGTGCCCCCCATACGGTGCCTGATGTGGGTCCCTGCATCTGACAATGAATGACTCTGATCACTCTGCTCCTTGCTCAAAAGTCCCCTTGGCCAGGAAGTGCGCTCCCACTTCAGTCTTCTGACTCCAGACTCTGTGCTCTTTTTCCTATTTCACAAAAGACTTACACTCTAAAGAGTTGCCGCTTTTTAGTATCTCAGATTCTGACCCCAAATTTTCTTGGTTTCCTGTATGGGCTTATTATATGGGAAATTATCTTCTGGACTGTTTGCATGACTGTGAAAATTAAACAATTGTCAATTACATTCTAAGAAAGGGTGGATGTCAGAAATGTTTTTGAAAATCTATTATAAAAAGTATACACTCTGTAGAGCTTTCACCAATATTTTATTAAATGATTTTAGGGTATAGTTCATCAGTGTGTTTCAAAAAAATCCATCATTATGGGAAATACATAACTACACTTAGGCAAAACAAAAAATGAGGCATTGAGAAATTAAATGATATACTGGGCTTTCTTTAATTGTATTGATAGTTAAAATTACAACTTGTATATCTTTTAAATATCTGCAATCAAATGGGAGTCTTTTATTTAAATATTCTCTAAAACAGTGATATCAGAGACTTCAAAAATGAATTATCTTTAATTTTCTTTGGAAGAGCTGGGGCATTAACTTCTCTATAGGAAATTAGCTACTTAAAAGTAAAATAAAATGCCAATAGTTGAATTATATCTATGCTAAGAAAGTTTAGTATAAACATATAATTTGTGACTTGAAACAAAAGCCAGTATTTGAAGAGAAAGAATATAATCATCTGTCATAGTGCTGATGATAAATGACAGTTCCACAGTAAGGGTCAAGCATAAAAATGTACATTATAAATTTCACTAGTTTTGCTTTTAAAGTGGTTAAGTAAAACTGAAATAGAAATTGTGCAAATTGCATTTTTGACCGAGGAAAATCCTCTGAAGTACTTTTTAAAATTTCTGTGGGAATGACAGGGGTGAGCCTCATCCTGGACTCATGCCACCTCACAGAGCGTTAGAGGCCTGAAGGAGGCCACGCCTCTCTGCCCGCCTAGGCTGCGGCACATCCTGTGCAGAGCCTTTCAGCCAAATGGTCCTCTCAAGTGACCCTCACCACCACTGCACTTGACAGAGATAGTGGCTAAGGGCAGACTTTGGCCTTGAAAATGACCAATATGAACTAATACATTTTTATTTATAATTTATCACTGTAAACTCTAACCTCGTTTGTTTCGACTGTTCTCCATAAACTCAAAGAAAACAAAAGGCATATATACGTTATAGTATATCTCAAGATGGTTTAGGAGCTGGAAGTTCGAGAGGGTGATCTCTGTGGTGCAGGCCTGCACCTGCCGGACGGCCTAAGCACTAACATCAGGCCCCAGTCGGCTCTGCCGCACATCTCTGTTACCGTGTGTGTGCTGCCAGCACTCTTAACACTGGCTTTTAATCATCAAGCATATTTGTAATCCATTAACTGTGCAGGAGACAGTTTTAGGACACAAACAGAACAGCTTCCAGTGCAAAAAAATAAAAGACAAATAAATGCCATCTTGCTTTTTATCAGTTCAGTTTTTATTAAATGATCCCCTATGTGGAATACCTAATAGTATAAAATTTTCATGTTTATTATAAGTAGGAGTGTTCATGAAATGTACATTTTAAGGCAATGGTGAACAAAATATTTGCAAAAGTGTGGTTAAGTATAATTTTCTATGTTTCTCCTATAGTTTCCTCTTCTTTTCACTTTATCCCTCAAGAATCCTTGACCATTTTTCAATTTGTTTGGAATCAGCCTATTTTAAAGATCAAAGTGACTTTTTATTCAGTCTTATTAACTCCTTCCCCACCTCACACATATGCCAAATGAAAACATCCTGTATTTTCATCCTTTTTTCTCCATGGAAATAATAAGTTATCTTTACATTATCAGGGATTCCATGGAAAAGATTGTGCCCCTCCATTTTTCCTAGTGTTCCCCTGTCTCAGAAGTCTGTGGTCTAAGGTCTAGCCTCTGTTAGTGCACACCATATGGTGATGCTTCCCCACTGTTGTGACAGTGCCATTGCAAACATATGCTTTGGAAAAAGGATGCTTGTTTAATCCATGAACTGTTTGGAAACAGAAATCCTAAAATGATGATGGGATGATGATCTCAACAATGAATAATTTCAAATAAGGCACAGAGGTAGAGGTACTCAGTTCTAACTGCCCTTGGTTGGAATTGAATCAGTGCTGTAACTGTCACGACCCTCAGACAATCCACCTCCCTTCAGTTGGCTGTTTGAGTTTTAGCACACTACCATTAGGTTTCTTGACTTTTCAGTTGGTACTAATAGAATAATGACCTCAGCAGGCATTAACATAAAACCATGGTGGGTTTTTTTTTAATTTAAAATATTAAGAAGAGAGACAGAGAAGAATTTAGAACCTTTATAAGATTAAAACTCTACAAAATAATGTTTAACTTTGATATTTGTACTTTACATTATTGTTGAGAATATAATCAGCCATTTAATGGCATGGGGCATGAATAGAAGCGTTGTTATTAACACTAGAAATGGAAATACATAATTAATCTTAATCCACATCATGATACTAACAATAGGTTTAAATTCTATGCCTGTCACCTTTAAACAGTCCTTTTGCTTACAATAGCATTATATAAAATTTTATTTTAGTTTCATTGCTATTTTAAAATAATGCTTTTAAATTGGGCTGGATTTCTCTGGGGAATAGTATCTCTGGATTTTGTGCATATTGTGTGATATGAATCATCTCAGGAAAAAAAATTTGCATTTGTTAGCACAATTATTTATAAATGTTTACTGGGTGCCCACCTGATACAGCATACCAACTAAGCACTATAGACGATTCAAAGAAAAACCAGATAAATGCCCTCATGAAGTTTGAAGTCTAGAAGGAGAAAGAAGACATGTGAATAGATGGCCATCGTGTAAGAAAATGGTGGTAAATAGCACAGCATACTCTGAAGGCTCTAAGGACAGAGAAGTTCCAGGGAGGAGAATATGGCATTGCATCTTAAACCTAGGCAGATTGTTAATAACTCATATTAGTCATTATAGCATATTGTTATTCTGTAAAGTAGGAAAAATAAAATGCAACTTAAATATGAAGATTCTTCAAAGCTAACTGATTTGAGAATGATCATGAAGGAAGACCATTCATCAGCAATGAAGTACAAGTTCCCAATTAACATGGATATCTGAGATCCTGAATTCTTATAATGATATATTTTTGCTACCAATACATGATGTGAGTTTGAACTTCACTATGTCACCAATAGATCATATATGTTTTCCTAAGAAAACTAGAGTAGTTCTCATGCCGAGTTCTTATGCAAGAGTGATATTGTAAAGTATTTCTCCCAAAGAAATCCTGAAGATATGCATCGACACACTAATGGGAGTTGTGCAATATTGGCAGTGATTGATGTGAAACCAAAGCAGCAGACAAATCATGCTGACTGGAACAGTGAGAGAAGTGGTGGAAGACATCGGTCAGAAACACTGTGCTAACCAGAGGCGATGAAGGCCTGGGACATCCACAATAATACTCTAAATTTTATTCCATAAATAATACTCTAAATTTTATTCCATAAATAATTCATACAGTCATTTTTTGAACAAACATGGTAAGTACAGAGTCATAATGTTATCAAATAGTTTTTTCATCAGGAATCTGCACCTTAGGGGGTGTTCCCCTCCCTCCTTGGTTAGTGCGTGTTATTTATACCACTTTTTAAATAGCATCTCCAGTTACTTAGCCCTTCTTTTTATTAAAAAATCAATATTCTTTATTCACCCTAATAGTTCAGTCTCTCCATTCATACAATGTTTTCACGCTTTCATGCCCATTAGATACATTAATTTCATTGCCATTCTCTCACTTTACCTCTGCTTCTTGGGGGAGTGGCTTTCCTTCATCATCCATCTTTCTTTGTATTATTAGAACTCACACTCCCTTTCTTCCTCTAACTCCCCCAGGATAACATTTATTTTTCTTTTCCCTTCCCTATCATCTTTTACCATTTTTATTAATGAATTTTCCCACATACCTTTTTCTATTATCTATTTTCAGTTTGCAAATCAGTGTAGTGAACATAACAGATAATCACCAAATATTTGCATAAATATTCAATATTTCACTAACATATCTTCATTTTCTCTTAAAACAAAAAAGCTATCCAGCAAAAAAACAAAACAACAGAAGTAACGCAGGAGATACATCTTATCTCCCTCTTATTTGGAGAGGTAATACTTAATCACATTGACTCTTGGGAGGGGGGAATAGTTATGCTCTGCCAGACCTAATTTAGTGTTCCTTCTCTTTTCACCTCTGAATTGAGCACTTCTGCATTCATCACATCCACTGATTAGCTTCTAAAGAAAAGTGAAAAATATTTACTGAAGCCACAAGTACCTGAATAAATGCAAACTATGTTTTAAAATTCTGTTTAAACAGATGTTATTAGTTTTAGGGGTCAAGTACACTCATGTCATTTTCTGAACTGTAGTTGTATGAGGGACTGAGACCTCCAGACTAAAGATCTCACATCACAATCATGTCTTGTTTACGGCCAGAGCCCAGCCATTTCTATCTTCATACTATTTATGAAAGTGAATGAAATAATATTCTGTGAATACATTCAAAGAATTACATCTTAGGAAAGTTGAGGACATCATAGACATTCATTATAATATTTTACTTCAAAATCATACAGTGAATATTTTTAAATTTACAATGATGATGCCATCACATTTTTCACATTCAAAATATAACCACAATACTCATAGGCTGTTCACTGGAAAGCACCTACTCTGGTAGTTCCTTTCACCAGGAAAATGAAATGACTCTTCCAAAGTTAAATTTTGGTACAGCTGGGATTACTGATCCATACCTCTTTAGTTGGAGGCAAAACTTCTTCCACTGCTTCATAGTAACCTTAGTAATATACAGACAGCAAGGAATCACTGAGTTTGAAGACAGCAATAAAAAATATGCCCTCCTTATCCTTCAATTTACAGATTGCATCTTAATTTCACTTAAATATGAGAAAGAAAATTAGTGTATGTTTATATACTTATATTCTCACACTGTGCATTTTGTGTTGCATTTGTTATCATTTGTTCAATTCCATTATGAATTACTACAGATGTTAAAAATGCTTGCCATTTCATGATTTTTTTAAATTAAAGAATCATTAATATACAGTCTTATGAAGGTTTCACTGAACAACACTGTTGTTTCAACATTCAGCCGTATTATCAAGTCCTTAACCTGCAACTGCAGTCACTGTCTATCAGTGTACTAAAATGTTATGGAATCATTACTTGTCTTCTCCATGTTGCACTGCCTTCTCTGTGACCTACATATATTGTGAGTGTTAATTATAATGCCTCTTTATCCCCTTCCTCCTCCCTCCCCACCCACCCTCCCCAACCTCTTCCCTTTGGTCATCACTAGTCCCTTCTTGGAGTCTGTGAGTCTGCTCCTGTTTTGTTCCTTCAGTTTCATTTTGTTGTACTCCACAAATGAGTGAAATGATTTGGTGCTTGTCCTTCTCTGCCTGGCTTATTTCACTGAGCATAATACCCTCTAGCTCCATCCATGTTGTTGCAAATGGTAGGATTTGTTTTCTTCTTATGGCTGAATAATATTCCATTGTGTATATATACCACTTCTTTATCCATTCATCTACTGATGGACACTTAGGCTGCTTCCATATCCTGGCTATTGTAAATAGTGCTGTGATATACAAAAGGGTGCATGTTTTTTGAATCTGGGATCTTGTTTCTTCAGGTAAATTCCTAAGAGTGGAATTCCTGAGTCAAATGGTATTTCTATTTTTAGTTTTTTGAGAAACCTCCAAATGGCTTTCCACATGGTTGAACTAATTTACATATCCACCAACAGTGTAAGAGGGTCCCCATTTCTTGCTTCTTCACCAGCATTTGTTGTTGCTTGTCTTTTGGATGGTGGCCATCCTAACTGGTGTGAGGTGATATCTCATTGTGGTTTTAATTTGCATTTCCCTGATAACTAGTGATGTAGAGCATCTTTGCATGTGCCTGTTAGCCATCTGAATTTCTTCTTTGGAGAAGCATCTGTTCAGATCCTCTGCCTATTTTTTAATTGGGTTACTTGATTTTGGAGTGTTGAGGTGTGTGAGTTCTTTACATATTTTGGATATTAACCCCTTACTGCATAAGTCACTTATGAATATATTCACCCATACTGTAGGATGCCTTTGTTTTTCTGTTGATGGTGTTCATTGCTGTACAGAAGCTTTTTAGTTTGATGTAGTCCCATTTGTTCATTTTTTATTTTGTTTCCCTTGCCCAAGGAGATGTGTTTGATAAAATTCAGCGGTGAAGCCATCTGGTCCAGGCATTTTGTTCTGAGGTAGTTTTTTATTACCATTTCAATTTCATTGCTGGTAATTGGTCTGTTCAGATTTTCTCTTTCTTCCAGGGTCAGCCTTGGAATGTTGTATTTTTCTAGAAAGTTGTCCATTTCTCCTAGGTTTTCCAATTTGTTAGCATATAATTTTTATAGTACTCTTTAATAATTCTTTGTGTTTCTGTGGTCTCCGTAGTGATTTTTCCTTTCTCATTTCTGATTCTGTTTAAGTGTATAGACTCTCTTTTTTTCTTGATAAGTCTGGCTAGGGTTTTATCTATTTTGTTTATTTTCTCAAAGAACCAGCTCTTGGTTTCATTGATTCTTTCTATTATTTTATTCTTCTCAATTTTATTTATTTCTGCTCTGATCTTTATTATGTCCTTCCTTCTACTGACAGTAGGCCTCATTTTTTTCTTCTTTTTCTAGTTTCATTGATTGTGAGTTTAGACTGTTCATTTGAGATTGTTCTTCTTTCTTGAGGTAAGCCTGTATTGCAATATACTTTCCTCTTAGAACTGCCTTCACTGCATCTGACAGAAGTTGGGGCATTGTGCTGTTGTTTTCATTTGTCTCCATGTATTGCTTGATCTCTGTTTTTATTTGGTCATTGATCAATTGATTATTTAGGAGCATGTTGTTAAGCCTCCATGTGTTTGTGGGCTTTTTTGTTTTCTTTGCATAATTTATTTTTAATTTCATACCTTTTTGATATGAGAAGTTGGTTTCATTCCTTCTGAATTTACTGAAGCTTTTTTTGCAGCCTAGTATTTCCCTGTGACCTGTGTATGTGTCTATTCTGGGAAATATTCCATGTGCACTTGAAAAGAATGTGTATCCTCTTGCTTTTGGATGGAGTGTTCTGTAGATGTCTGTTAGGTTCATTTGTTCTCATGTGTTGTTCAGTGCCTCTGCCTCCTTACTTATTTTCTGTCTGGTTGATCTGTCTTTTGAAGAGAGTGGTGTTTGAAGTCTCCTAAAATGAATGCATTACATTATATTTCCCACTTTAATTCTGTTAATATCTGTTTCACATATGTAGGTGCTCCTGTGTTGGGTGCATAGATATTTATAATGGTTATATCCACTTGTTAGACTGACCCCTTTATCATTATGTGATGTCCTTCTTTGTCTCGTTACTTTCTTTGTTTTGAAATCTATTTTGTCTGATGTAAGTACTGCTACTCTTGCGTTTTCTCCCTACTATCTGCATGAAATATCTTTATCCATCCCTTCACGTTTAGTCTGTGCATGTCTTTGGGTTTGAAGTGAATCTCTTGTAGGCAACATATAGATGGGTCTTGTTTTTTAATCCATTCTGCAATTCTATGTCTTTTGATTCAGTCCACTTGTATTTATGGTGATTATTTATAGATATGTACTTATTGCCATTGCAGACTTTAGATTTGCGGTTACCAAAGGTTCAGGGCAGCTTCCTTACTATCTAGCAATCCATCCTAAGTCACTTATTCCACTATTTCAAACACAGTCTAACAGTTCTTTCTTTTTTCTCCCCTTCTTCATCTTCTTCCACCTTTACCCTTTGTATATTAGGTGTCATATACTGTAGATTTTTTGTAGCGCTTGACTAACTTTGTAAGGTGATGTACTGTAGTCTTTGTGTATCCCTTGAATAACTTTTTAAGTAGTTGATTTAATTTTGTATTTTGTTAGTAATTAATCAGTCTACTTCTTTTACTGTGGTTTGATTTTCTCTGCCGAGAGCTTTTTAGCCCTAGGAGCACTTCCATCTAGACCAGTACCTTTAAGATACAGTGTAGAGACAGCTTCTTTGTGAATTCCCTCAACTTTTGTTTTCTGTAAATTGTTTAATCCCTACTTCAAATTTAAATAATATTGACAGGTAGAGTATTCTTCATTTGAGGCCTTTCTGTTTCATTGCATTAAATATATCATACCATTCCCTTTTGGCCTTTAAGTTTTCTGCTGAGACATCTGCTGTTAGCCCAATGGGATTTCCTTTATAAGTGATCTTTTTTTCCCTCTGGCTGCTTTTAATACTTTCTCCTTGACCTTGATCTTTGAGATTTTAATTATTATATGTCTTGGTGTTGTCTTCCTTGGGTTCCTTGTATTGGGTGATCTCTTCACTTCCATGACCTGAGTGACTGTTTCTTTCCCCAAATTGGGGAAGTTTTCAGCAATTATTTCCTCAGAGACTTTCTATCCCTTTGTCTTTATCTTCTTCTTCTTCTGGCACCCCTATAATGTGAATATTGTTCCATTTGGATTGGTTGCACAATTCTCTTATTATTCTTTCATTCTTAGAGACCCTTTCTTCTCTCTGTGCCTCCGCTTCTTTATTTCATTTACTGTTTCCTCTACCTCCTCTAATATGCTTTTAAATCCCTCCATTTTATGTTTCATTTCAGATACTGTATTTTTCAAAGTTTCTACCTCTTTCTTGAAGCCCTCCCTGAGGTCTTAAATCAGTTTCTGTAGCTCTGTGAGCATGTTTATGACTTTTATTTTGGAATCTTTATCAAGATTAGTGATATCAGTTTCACTAGGCCTTCTTTCTTGTGTTTTTCCTTATAATTTTGTTTGGACCAAATTCCTCTGCTGCTGCTTTTTTTTAAAGTGTTTATAGTGTTTAAAGTGTTTATAGTGTTTCCTATAGAAGTGTTTTTTTTATAGTGTTTCTTTTGTTTAGGCAGCACCCTCTAGTGCCCAGAAGCTCTACTCTCTGGAGCCGCCGTGCACCTGCAGCAGTGGTGGGGGTCACAGGTGAGTTGAACTGGGGCCAGCCAGGAGGAAAGGGCTTGGCTGGGAGGGCTTCCTGCCCCCCCAGTTATAACTCCTGCCTGCATTGCCAGGTCCAATGGGCTGAGCACACATAGATGAGCCTCTGTGCTATGCCCCTGTAGCTGCTGTTGGGGCGGCCACCTTCTGGCTGGCCTGGCACCATGGTAGGGCAGCAGGTGAGCAGGACCAGCACCTGTTGGGAGGAAGGAATGGCAGGCTATCCAGTGCAGTGGGGCAGCCTCAGGGCTGAGTTACCACCCAGGGAGATGGAGCATCTAAAGGTCCTGGGAGTTCCAAACTGCTGGGCTAAGCATGCCAGGAAGGTTTTTCCCATCTGCCCTTTGTCCTGAGCTGAGAACTCTCTGTAATCTTTGCCCCTTTAGCATCCCTCTCACTGCTGGGAAGTCCTTCAAACTTCCTGCCTTTCTTTTGTCCCAGAGGAGCTGGTTGTGCATACCTGTTCTCCACACTCATCTGAAATCTTAATGTCTCTGAGTATTCCACCCACCTTTGCTTTCTAACCCCACTAATCTCCAGAGCACCATGTAATGTGGGCTCATGCTCCCAGGGCAGATATCCAGAGCTGGCTGTTCAGCAGTCCTGGACTTCTACTCCCTCCCTGCTCCATTTCTCTTCCTCCCACCTGACGGCTGGTGTGGAGGAAAGACTTTGTTCCCACTGGATCATGGCTTTGCTACTTTACCCTTTTCTGTGAGGTCTTTTTCTTCAGAGGTAGTATGTCTGTTCTGCAGTCTTCAGGTTGCTTTTTCAGGATTAGTTGTATTTGCTGTATTTTCATGTTTTATGTGATTTTGGGAGGAGGTTTCTGCCTCACTTCTGATGCCACCATCTTTTTTCCCCATTTCATGAATATTTTTTAAAAAATCATTAGAATTACTGCATTAAATTATTAGTGGAGAATATAGACATAATTATTTACATTATTATGAAAGCATGAACATGTGTTTTAATCAGTAACTGCATTTCAGCTTTTGAAATATAAAATTTAGGGTTTATTTCTGACTGAGCATCTGAAACAAATATTTCCCTAACATTCAAATAAAGAGAAGATATTTTCTTACGTAAGAAGTTGAGGTTTCATAACAATTTCAAACTCCCAAAAATGAAAAATATTTATATTTTTACTTGTATTCTGTGAATACCTTAACAACACATTTATACTTGGTGCTTTATTTTGACAATTTTTTTAAATTATGAAAGTAATGTGCCTCTGGGAGACAGTTTGAAAAATACAGTTATAACAAAACAATTAAAATCACAGTAATTCTACTACCAAATAATAAAAATATACATATACTAGTTTTACTATTTTGAAAACACTTATTTGTAATATTTATTGTGTTGTTTTGGATTAACATTTTATTATAGGCATTTTCCCAATAAATATTATTCAAAAATACTATTTTAATGGCCAAGTAATAATTTACTTTATGGATGTTAATAAATTATTTAACCATTTTGTTTTTAAATGTTCTAATTTTTCCATTTAAAAGTTTAAAAGTTATAAGTAACAAGTTGACCATATTTCTCCTGATTTGCAGTAGATATGTTCTAGAAGGAGAATGACTGGGTAAAGGAGCGTGCACAATCAAAAGCTCTTCATATATACTTTGAAATTGTTTGCCAAATAGATGTAATATGACCATCCATAGTGTATGAAAATACCTTTTTATCACAGTATGTATTTTTATTCATTTTTTCCAATTATATAACTAATGACAGCTAATTATTTTTTTTTGTTTTGCTTGCTTTGAAATGTACTTCTTAAAATTACATTTCTTTTGCTTAATTTATACTTTTACATTGATTTAACATGTAAAAGTAAATTAACTTGATGATTTGGAGCCTCAAAGAAAATGTTTTATACCATTATTCTGTCCTAATTGTTATTTGTATAGTAGATCACTATGTTTGAAATCATGGAGTATTGCTCGATAAGCTTTTAATGAGCACATACATAAGTTTATGAGAGTGTTTATCCAATATCTAACATGATAGCATTGAAGGAAGTAAAACTAAAATAAAATACAATTTCAATTTATCATTTATATCTAGAATTTTATAAGCATTTAATGAGTATGTAATATAAAAATAATTATTCCATACCATTAATAAAATTCTAAATTTCACGAAACTTTAATCTGAGAGTTATGGAGTTTAGATTTAGTGATACTTTACCTGAAATTATTCTATTTTATTAGCCTTTTGCTCTCTACTCACCTTAGCTATTATCTTCTCATCTGATGTCGCTACCAATTTAGTCTGGTCACTGATGTTCATACAGCAGTTACATGAGCAGAAAACTGAGAAATTTTCTGCTTAATGAGGTAGCTGAGACTAGTGTATAGAGCACTTAAATAGCAATAAGCTTGACAGTGAAGACATCTCTGATTTGGGTTTTTTTTCCCCAAATAATCCTTAAATATAGCAAGAGGGAGCATTATCTTGCAAACATATAGGATTCTGATAGCATTCTGTGTCACTCCAAATTTTGGTCATGTGAAACCTAAAGCCCTATGGGTATGTCACTCACCACTTTCACATTCAGCCCATAAAAGGTTAGCTATTCTCCATTCTTCAGTATATTACGGAGGGAAAATGTTCTCCTATCCATGTTATATAACTTGACCACAAAGCAGTGTTACCTTATAGTCTTTCTTATGAGACACAAATTGCCCTTTAGAAAACTTCTTCTGTGCTTTCACTGGAATCCACAGTTGAGGGAGAATAGGTGGGCAACAGACAAACTAAGAGCACACATTGCATTAAACTAAGTCATTCATTGATCCTGGTGAAACCCATTATTCATGAAACAAGTTTGTACACTTTAACTCTGTTAAATATTATGGTGACATTCCATTCACACAGTTGGGTAACATCCTACATTCCTTGGATGATTAAGGGGTGGCCCTTGCTCCTAAGTAGGGACAGATAGTCTTATGAAAGCCTCAAAGGTATTTCTTGACCTGACTATACCATAACATTCTCAATTTTTATGAAATCTATAACTGGCACCAGAAGTCCTTCTTTCTTACTTACCCATTCAGAAAGATACATATATGTCTAAATGGATCAAGACCATATGTCTTAGATCTTAAGGTTGGGCTTTAATTGGACTTTTATTAATGCCAAATAAGTTTGTATTATAGTGTTAAATCAAACACATCAAGCTTAAAATCTTGTCTATTTTTAATTCTGATGCAGTCTTATCCCCCACATTCTGTAACTATCTAGGTTATTTGTTTGAATTAAAGTATAACGCCCTATATATATTTATTCCTGTGATTTCTGTTTTGGATATACATCATAGCTCAGTATAATATATTTGATATTGTACATTTTATCTGCCTCTTGCTTTCTGAAAATTTTGTGATGAACAGTGAAGGGCATGATATCCATGTTGAATGGGACCATAAAAAAAGAAAAGATCCTCTATGATTCCTTTAAAAATCCTTCCTTTAGGAAAGGTTGACATCTATCAATTGCAGCACCTCTAGTACAGTTATTTAACTTGTGTCTTCTATTTTGATTCCATGTTACAATTTATTCAGGGACTTCAGAGATTCTGCCATTTGCTTTGCTGAGATGCTATTATACTAACATGTTTCTCATGTTCCTGGTATTCTCCTGTGGTAGTCGTGAGAATCATCTTAATAGTACTAGTGTACGTACTATTAGTAGCTGTAGAAGTGGTACTGCTAAAAGAATGTTAGGTACAACTATTCCTGCCACAGTTTAACTGACTTACCAGTATGGTTTTATCAGGTATAAAAGTAAGTATGAGAAGAGTTCAGTAATGAAATTACTGAGAACCTGGTTTAACAACTACTCCTCTACACCAAGGGGAAAAAAAGAGTAGATGAAAAGAAGTGATTCTGGAAAGACATTTTTAGAAAAAGTCACTGCTGTGTTGTGAGATTCCATGTCCTACTTGCTTCCTCAAAGCTACATCAGGCTTGGTGGTCTGTAATTATTGACTCTAACTTCTTATTTTTCTAAAAATTAAAATCTTATTCACATATTTGAAAAAGATTTCTAGAATATATGGTAAGAGCACATTGGCATAAGATGAATGTCGGATAAATTTTATTTATGCTAATACTAGGGCAATGGTAGGGCAACCTTTGAATCATAATATGTTAAAGGTATTAATTTACTTAGGCAGAAAGGAATGGATGCTGACCGTTGATATGTGTCCTCATGTGTTGACAGCAAGGTGCAAAGAGTAAGAGACAAAATTGTTTCTACAAGACCCTAAAAACAAATGGAGATGTGTGGCCTGAGGCTTAAACAGTGGTGGCCCACAGGAGAAATAAGAAACTCTTAGCTTAAGACCTACACCCACTCCCAGCCAGAAATTTTCAGGTGCACCAAGACTGTAAAGGAACAATGTAGCTATGCTATTTTGGTTTGCAGATTCAGCTTCCTAATCAGAAAAGGTGTCATGAAGGCAAAGCTGAGCAGGAAAAAATATAGTGAAAAAGAAACAAAGAAATAAACTTTGTAGCTGCAAAAAGAAGAGTTTGTAGAAGTCCATGTGATGTAACAAATACTGAAGAATGACGAGATCCTTATATGCTCACTGGCGGGGAGTCAACTGACTTGGAAAGAAAGTAGCCAGAAATAACAAACAAAGCACCCAGTTTGCAAATAAATAACAAAACGTCCAGTTCAAAGAATAAGGAGAAGATTCTGTCAGCATCTGTTTAAACAGGAAAGGGAAATAAAAACAACAGTATTTGGGCACAATTAACAGTAATGGATGAAGTGCCCAGATTCGGAAGTGAAGAGCATAAAAACAAAGCAACAAAGAATATCATGGTGACTATGAGACTATGAAATTTCTCTTCAAAATGAGAAAAGGGCAAACAAGGCAAGGAGTATGCATTTAAAGCTAAGAAATTAGAAAAAAGGGTTAAAAGTAGGTTATTAAACTTATAAGAAAATTAAAGAAACCATGAGGTCTATGAAATGAAGTAAAAGAATTAAAAAAAAAGACTTCAAGAGATGAAAGGGAACTGGCAAAATTAAGTTAGGAATTTGATGAGAAAAACAGTCATTTCAAAATCTAAATCTACATTAACAACATCAGTGAGTAGAACTGGTATTTTTTAAAAAAACTGAGTAAAACATGAGAACAGTGGAGAAAATAATATAAGAAGTAGAGTAACAACTCATATAAAGATAGATTAGGTATTATATCTATGGAAGATAATATTGGTTGAATATATAAATAATTGACATTTCAAAGACAAGAAGATTGGAACAGAAAAAAAATGAGTAGAAGAAAGTTTATCTAGAACAATGTTCTTCTGAAGCTCTGAGTAGAAAGAGCTTGTTATCGTCTAAGAAAAGTTAATAGAGTCTGATTGAGACATACTCTGGCTAATAGTGTGAAATTGGGTTAAAGAAAGATTCCTACGAGACAGGAGGGGAAAGGAAGAGGTCACTTATGAGGAAAAAAATCAGTCTTGTCTAAGACATTTTCTTCACCAACATTAGCTGTAAGATGGCAACGTGACATTATCTACAGGTATTGAGGGGAAAAAATATTAGTTAAGCACGTGTTACGAACCCATTGGATTACTCAGATATAAAAACAATATCAAACATGCAATAATTCAGGGCATAAACCACCACTTCACTATTTCTAAAAAATAGATTAGAGAATGTATTTCAGTAAACAGAAAGTTTTAACAAATACTTAAACAGGAAACATGCTTTGAAAAATCTGGAGGTAAATACAATTATTTAAATAATTAGTTATAAAGCTCTAATATTAAGAAATGGAAACAGGTTTAATTCTTGAAATAAATTATAAAAATAATCTTATATTGAATATTGTTTACTTTAAAAAGAAAACCAATACATTTACAAACTGGACAACCAAAAGAAAATGGTAGAGAAGAGGGAGGTATGATAATAAAAGACATTTAATGGCTCAAGTTGATACACTGAGAAATAAGAGTATTATTTAGTTATAGAGGTAAATTCTAGTTTATATTCCTCCATATTGCTACTGGGAAAAGGGCTAAGGGATATATAAGTAATACCATAAGTGGTAGAAAATATTAAGGAAATTGATGATAGAAATTAGACATTTTTGTTATAATAATAAATATAATTTGATATTTCAGTTATTAACAAAAGTTTCTTATGTAGCATAAAAAATAATACTTTATATTCTAAAGGGGACAAACTCTTTCTAAACAGAGTTTGAAAATAAAATTTGCAAAGATACCAGGGAATGCAAAAAATAGCCAGGAAAGGAGGGCAGAAGAGAGAGAAAGACACTCTGGAGAAACAGAGGGAGGGAAGGAAGAATGGAGAAAAGAAGAAAACTGCAATAATAAAGACAAACACAGATGTGCCACTTTTCTAAATTTTCAGCCTGTGCCTGATAGCTCATTTATTATTTTTAATATGCACTATCATTGCCATTTTCCACACTGTGGAATAGAGAGAGCTAACAGATTTGCCCAAGGTGTTACAGCTTATGAGAGGCAGGGAGGCAGGGCTGAGGTTCCCGCTTGGGCAGCCGGGATCCACAGTGCATGAGCTTCACTGTCATGCGCATGCTCTGTGCTAAACAGTTGCGAATGCAAAAGAACATTAAAAAGGCTAAGAAAAGTCTCTTACTACTTACAACTCTATAAATAAATAAAGTCACAATGAAGTCCTTATAAATCTTCAGACAACAAACATAGTGACATAGGGAAAGCAAAACTATATTAAAATCGATTAGAAGTAAATCTGTATAAATGCATCAGTCACAATAGACCATAATAGATCAGAGAGACAGAAATAGTTATAATGTATGTGAAAATATAATTAATTCTTCAGTTTACCTCAGATAAATTTACTTGAGAGTGTTTCAGCATTTTCATTTATAAAGTTTGAAAACTTTGGTATACAACTTACATTCATTTAGAAAATGTGTTATTAAAATTATTTCATCTGATTTTTGGCCTTTGATTATATCTTAATAGTGTTTATTATTCCATTGGTCTGACAGTTCTGTTTGGCAGACAAGGTTGAAGATAGAAATCAAGCACTTTGGCTTTCTTTTATGCATTAGCATTTACCTGTGAATGTGACCTTTTCCTGTCAAATAACTGAAAATAGCAACAAGACTTCAAAACAAATTAGCAAAATTCACGAAAAGAATAGAAGTTAAGTCTTGTGAGATTTTATACATGGGATTCATTATACCCTGCCCATGGAAGTTTAAGTTGGTTTTATCTTTTTGAAAAGCAATTTTATTGCATTTATCAAGAACTTTTAAATATTCATAACCTTTGACCTATAAATTAATAAACATTTCAGCAACACAGAAGTCAATTTTAGCACTATTTATATATTGAAAATTCAAATGCAACTTAAATGTACAAATATAGAGGAGTGATTGCTGAGATGATTAATTATCCACACAATAGAATCATAGGATGACATTAAAACAAAGATGCTAATAATTTTGAATTATCTCAGAAAATAGCCATGAGAGAAGATATTCAGATAAAAAAATTAGAATCTCAAAAACATTTCTATAATATGATCTCAACCATAAAAACAATTATGTGAACAGAAGACATTTATGGAAAAAAACGCCAAAATAATCACTGAGTTTTTCTGAGTGTTGGGCAAATACATGCATATTTCATTAAACCATCTTACATTTACAAATTTTTCTAAATTACAACTTGAAAATGGTGGGAAAACTTCCTTTTATTTGCTTTTGCAAGTCTCACTTCTTTGGGGCTTATCCATTCTTCCTTTCATAATGGAGGTCTTGGAAAGTATGTATCTCAAAGAGAATATTTTCCCAGAAGAAAGGAACTATCAAATAAAATAAAACTGCTTTTCTTATTTCTAAACAGTGGGAATTCCCAGCATCTACACAGCCCTTTACACTTCCTTATACTTAAAGCAACTTTATGAGAATGGAAAATAGGATACCAGTTATAGCAATGTACAAGATTTAGAAATTTATTATGTAACAACCAAAGAGTATGAAAAAAATGTTTCCATTATTCAAGAAGATTTGATAACAACCTAAAACTCTTAAGAATTAAGATAAAAAACACTTTAGAATCTGAGGGGAAAAAATGTTAGTTAAGCACATGTTACCAACCTATAGGATTGCTTCAATAAGCTTTTAGTATGCATAAGAATCTCTAGACGGGGTGGAGAGGCACTTTTGAAAAATATGTTTTCTAAAATATGTTTCTAAAAATTTGTTTTCTAAGCTTCTAAAATTTTGATTCAGTTCGTATGGTGTAGGGTACAGGAAGTAGAATTTTTATGAGTATTCTCAGGCTGTTTAATCAAAGGTTAATAAAGAAAATTCACTTTAAATTTCAAATAATAAGCTGGCTTTTCTAGTACAAACTCAGAAAAAGAAGGTTGAATACAGATATTCTCACTAAAATTAGAGAATGTGAGCAACATACAAATTATCTTCAATAGCCCCCTCCTATGGTAAAATTATACAAGTCAATGGGGCAGAACCAATCTACTAAAGTAGATGATTATTTGAGCAAACAGTTTGCAGTTTAATCAGTTGAAATCAGAAATATTCAAGAAATCCAAAATTTCTCAATTTTATGTTAAAAAATGGAATTCAGGAAGATCAGTATTTCATCATGGACTTTTCATATGCATTTTCAAGCAAATGATTAAATGGAAGTAGAAAAAAATAATTCCACTTTTGGTAAACATGGAAATTTATAAGAGATGAATTTTCTTATCTATTTTATTGTCAGTGAACATGCTATTCTGAAATGACAATGGATACAAATATATTATTTCAAATACAGCTTTGGCACCACCGTTTTTGCAATATACAACTATGTTGAAGGAATTGAAGCATTTGTGCACTTACATTATAAAACTGTGGTTTGCAAATCTGCATTACAATCACCCCGGATATTTATGAAAATACACAGATATATCAACTCTATCACTTTGATGAGGAGATGGGAGGCAGGAGGGAAAAGCATACAAGACTCTTTTTTAGAAAAATTTCCAGATAATTTTGATGATTGGTTGTGTTGGAGGGCCACTTTTCTGAATGTAACCGGCCGGGATGTGCTTGAACTGCAATATTTTGGCTTCATTAGAAACAGAAGAGAGTTTCTCTCAAATACACCCGAATTGTTTATGACACTTTGATAACACTTTAGATTGTTTCCATGTCACTATGGTGTTTTCCTCTCCACACTGCTGTTTGGGGTTGCATAATTTGGCTCTGTAGATAGTAACAATTACAGTAGCCTGTTGTCATTTATCATTCCCATATCAGCTTCACTGTAATGAGAACTGCTTCAATGCCGGAAGAATGAATAATGCTAGTCCCTGAGCTAATTAATTGGACTCTTGTGACTTTATGTCCAATATAGTAATTAAGTATTGCAGATGAAAGTCCAAATTTCCTACACAAAGTGGGCCATTTCATAGACCCTTAATTTAATTGGGAGCTTTGAATAATATTGATGCCAGAGTTGTGTGTGCTACAAAGGAAGGGTTAACTTTCATGATGTTTTGCAATTATTATCAGGTAAAAAGACTCCTTTTCTCTAAGGTCCCCTAAGACAGTTACTGAAAAACTCTATGCCCATAAAAAGTGATTGAAATTTAATATTTTAACAAATAGTCAACATTCTCACTGTATTAACCAAAGAACTTGATAATTATTTTAATCAACAAATAATGAGCATATGAAACATAATCAGGTTCCAAATCATTCTAAACTGAAGTAGAGAAGAAAAGAAGGAATGAAAATAGAACAATAGAATGAGAGAATACCGGGAAAGAAAGATAATTGAGAGAATCTTATCAGGTCCTCACTTGGTTCCTTATCTAAGCTCACATGAGGTGGGTTGAGCTGCCCAGAGACTTAATTTATGTGTAATTTCCTATTTTAATATAGGCTTCCAGGGAAACTAGTAATAGAAGGATACCCACCCCTAACACTGAGGGGTATTTTGGAAAATAGATGTTTTTTTCTTTGTGGTTAATCTGAATAAGAAGTACATGTTGCCATTCAACAGTTTTAGGAAACTTGGTTCTCCAGATGATATGAAACTAACAAGGTTTTTGCCTCATTACTGCGGGACATTCTTGCCTCTCCTCAGCCCCCTGGTAAAGTGAGCTTCCTTTTTATAACAGTGCTGGGACATGCTCATTCATACATGTATTCAGAATGCTGATTAATCTAGTATTATGCTACCCTGAGAGACCAATAAGGTCATATTCAGCTTAATGTCTGTGAGTGAGAGTTGTCCAGAGAAATCTTGCTTGGTGGACCTAGTAGGATCAGCACAGGGATAAAAATGCACCCAGCATGTGAAAATACTTGGGTGGAAGAAGAAAAGTGAGGAAGCACAGAGTCACAAAAAGCATCCAGAGTCGAGGTAATGCATACTGAAACCTTAAAGAATGAGCAAACCACGGTGGGTTGGGAAAGTGGTGTGTCAGAGTGTTTTGAGTTGGGCTTTGTTTTTGTTCCATTTTTACTTGTTCATTTCCATATTGTGGGAAAAATTATGGCCTGAAAACAATAACAGAACAATAATGGTACAATATAATCTGTGTTAACATCCTGTTAACATCTGGATATGTAAAGTTCATAGTGTCCGTGTTTGTCTACCCTCCCTTTTTGGGTGAAAGAGGAGGGCAAACAATTACGGTGTCCATGTGGTAAAATTCCTAGTCACCTAGCTCACACACAGCCACACCAAGAGAATACCTAGTCAAGAGTTTTTTTCCCTGCAGGAGTCACCACCGATAGAACAGTTGAAGTAATGTGCATACATTTCTTATAATGACTGAGAAAGTTCTCAGGGGAAATGACAGGTGAATACCTAGTAAGTCCCTGAACAACGGGCTCAGGACAGTTGCCTAAATACAAGCTCAGGACCATTGTCCTGGTCCTTTGTCCCACTCACAAACTCCTCTTAAACTCCTCCTCTGTCTTCTCCAAGGTACAAGTACCTAGATTATTTATACTTCTGCCTCTAATTTTGATTTACTTAATTTGCATCTGGCTTTTCTCTTTCTAATGCCATTAATAGAAGGAAGGATGCTTGAGTGTGGCAACCAGCAGGGAGCTTATGCAAATAAAACTTTGTAAAAACTTTTTTCTTAATTGCGGCTGAGCCAGTGTCCACAGTGAGCCAGTGTCCACATCATATAATTCTCCAGGTGGTCTATCCATAACATTATTAACACCTTTTCCTTTTCTACAGAGGTTTTTTAAAAAATAGAATTATAATTACAAAAGACTTCTCTTTTATACACATAACTATTATTGTTATTTTAGCACAATAGGTTTCTTCTCTTGATTCTTCAGATAATGATAATTAAGGGAGATAACTGTGTAAATAACATTGTGACCAAGGAATTATTTCTGCATGACTGAGACTTTTGGGAGTTTCAGTTAACTTACTGTACTTTTTCTTGTACAGTAAGACAATTTCTCTGATATTTTACATTTTTTATTTGACTTATCTCTGTCAAAGTCATAGTATCTCTAATTAATGTAGGTATTGAAATTCCACACTGCAATTAGTTTATCAGAAATAAGTGTGTGTTTATTGTTTTACAGTGATGTTTTCTTAAGAAATAGTGCCAGTATGTGTTTTATATTCATAATCATCCTAAGAGGAAACAATTTTGATATACAAAGGAAAAAAATGATACACTGGAGTGAACTTGCTGGTGGAAGACTCTTCATCAGAAAATATGTACTTATTAATTAAATGAAATAATTTGGAGTCCTATAAATTACCACTTGACCTGTACATTTAAGAAGAGGGGTTTATCTCTCCAGGAAGCAAAAACAGTAAAAATTAATGAAGTTCAGTCTTTAAATCCTAAAGGCTAATAGAGGCTTTAGAAAACCAAGGAAACAACATTGGTGGGTATGGTAACTTTCAGTTTCAGTAGTTAATTCCAGAATAAACAAGTCTACACTAAGGAAATAATTATTGTTAATTGAGATAAGCTTAACCTTTTCCCACCCTTTCTTTCTGCAACAATCATGCTTTGCCAAAGTTACTCATATTGATAAAAAGTATTTTACAAATATTGGGATCAATTTTTCTTTTCCTTTGTGTTAACACCTAGAGGTGTTGTCTTCCACTGATTTGCTCTTAGTACTATCAGTTGAGCACTGCTAACTTAATGTTAGAAATTATCATAACACTTGGAAAGTAGGTGTAGGGGTTGATCTACAGTACTACTGGTGAAAGTCACTGTTAGGACCTCTATGGTTACTACTTAATTGTTTTTCCAAAACCCTTGGAAAATCAACCAGATGTGTATTCTGATTGCTGCAAACAACTTTCAGGTTCATAATCAGCCACCAATGGTAGCCAGCAATACTTCTAGTCTTTAGCTTATTATGATAGTATATTCAACTATCAGGTTGCCTGAGACATAAATTTCGTGAGTATATACTGCTTGGCAATTTGCCAAGTGGACACAGCAACCTGAAATAAAATCAAAAGAACACACAGGATTTCTTTTTTTATGTAGCACTTTACAATTAAACACCACTATAGTCCCTGGAAAAAAATAGAAGACAGAGAATAAATAGCAATCAATAGATTCTGATAACATAAGGAATGAAATCTTAAAAATGGATTTTATTTACCTAGGAAATACCTAGTATATTTTCACTGTGGCTTTATTGATATGGTCAATTAATTTGATATAACATATTTTTGTGAACTTGTAAGAGTCAAGAGTCTTCACATTTTGACCTTGACAGTGTGTTTGCCTGACTAATGGGACACTTCAGAGTAAGTAGAATTGCATTCTGTTGTTCCCTTTCATTTTTCAATTATTATTCATCTTTATAAGGGTCTACTTGTTACAACTTTGATATATTACTGAGACTCTCCACTTAATAGTAATCCAGATTTCTAGAAAATCAATCCATCGATTCTTTTCAACAATGGTATTATGTTTCCTTGGAGCAATGGGGTATTATCATGCAATTAGCTCATGTGAAGGAGAACTGGAATTAGGGAAAATGTTATCTCATGTTCAGTATAGAGAAGGCAGATCTCTTCTTCAAGAATGAGAAAATTTTCCTTTGAACATTTATATTCTTTTCAACACTCAGCAAGATTCTCCTGAATTTATGTCTGTATTTGGAGAGCAAAATAGTTCTTTATCTGTTTTCTAGTTTGGAATTACTGACATTTTAGCACATAGAGTTACTTCATAGTCATTCTGTTTTGTAAAATCTGTGTTTAGAAGGTACAATAAATTCCAAATGAGTATATATATATCACATCATAATTATAACATTTCAGTATGCTTTGGATAGCTACAAAGTAGAGGCCAGTTATAAGCAAGAAACAGTGGATTACAGGACATAGAGAAAATGTGGATTTTATTCTTAGAAGTATTAGAATCTGTTAATTGTTTTCTGTTGTAAAACTCTCCCTCTATAACATACTTTTACCTTCAAAGGTTATAACTTAAGGCAAAATTATGGAATAAATGATTAAATAGTGGCCCAAACATTATGTGATGTGTAAACAACATATACAAAAATATACAACTGCATATTTGACTTTTGGATTGAGGTTTGGCATGATTTGCGTTTTATTTAGTAACTACATAAGCAGCAATTTACTTAAAAGTCCAAATCAAAGTAGACTATTTGAAAGGAATGTGTTTTGTTGTGTATGAAAAATTAGAGGAACTTAAATATGAGAAGGGAAAATATGATTCAGACATTAGAGAAAGTACAGATGTAAGGCATTTTCTTTGTCATCAAAAATAGATACTTATTGAACTTTTTAAGTTAATTGTGTTTACAACTATTCTATTGTTGAATTAATTTATCATTAAAAATATTTTCAGAAAATGCTAAGTACCATATTTCACAAATATAGTAGAATAAAAAATTAAAAAATGTTAATATGAGTGTTCTGTCATCTCAGCTTATAAAATATTTGAGTATCTGGTCTTTCCTAGATTCTAAGTAATCAGTATTATTAATGGCATATGTATAGAAATTGATATATATTTCAAAATTCAACTTACATGGTAGACATATGTCCCAGAAAAGATTAAATTTATCAATTTGTATATTTATTGATACAAATTTTCAATTTAGCATTAACAGAAATATTTCAGTGATAAAAACATTATCTATTTCAAGAAAATCAGCAAGCCTAGTCTTATAAAGTACAAAAATGCATTTTCTAATATTTTATGAAAATACGTTTGAATTATTATTTTTAGTGCTTACTTATGGGTATAGAAATGCTCTGAAAATTTTATTTTCAGCTGTGTATGTATCTAGAAACCTGAAGCGCTTATGTAAAGAGTGTGCTGAGCTTGGATCATGGTGTCCTTTATAAAAGGGCGTCATTTTTCACAGAGGAGCAGCAGCATTAATGCAATAAGATATTTTAATAAATTACAAAATTTGGCTGAATAATTAAGTACATCTTTTTAGAGATGAAACATGTCTTTTAGATGAGTTTGCTACTTGCCATGAATTTATAAGGTAAAGAAGGTGGAAGAAATGAATTTTCATTTTTTATCCTGAATGTGTTTCTTCTTTCAAAATCTGTACTCTACATTGTAAAAATGAGGTTCAGAACAACAAGTAATGTATCTTTAAACAGATTGTAAATGGTCTAGAATTTATTAAATGACCTATTTTATTATAAAAGAAAATTTAGAGTGTGTCTAGAGAAAGAAGAGAAGTACTATTCTTGATAAAAAGAAATAGACATGAGATTAACAGGGCTGATTTCTGCTGGGACCAACTGGTGGAGGTTTATGAATACAGTATAAGTAATTTCATGCAGAAAGAAATGAAGGTGAGAGGGGAAAATGACTCATAAATAAAGCAACAGGTGAGAGAAATATTTTGGCAGTGACATTTGACATGGTCTGTACAAGAAGAAATTTATAAGGATATAGGACTTTGGTGTGAAATGTACAAAGACTTCCTTATTTTCTTAGGTCTTTGTTGACTTTTTTGAGGAAATTTCTAAGAGATGTTGTTTGGCAGAAATCGCAGAATGTAAAGAACTCATAATTTCCTTCTGAAATTTGAATTGAAAAAAAAATAGGTAATCAAAACTGCTCTTGAAATTGAATTCTGAACTTCCAGGTCAAGATGATAGACTGAATTCACACATTAATATCTTCTTCCAAAGCCCTAAAAAACTTATATTCAAGTAACAAAAAGATATATATCCACACTGATAAAGATAATGGGAAAAGATCATCAGCAGTTCCTAGAATGTTCACAGAAACAAAGCCAAGAGGAGCCAATGAACTTGGCAGAACTGCAAGGAGACTCATGAAACAAAAATGCCTGGGGTTTCCGGACTGTGTTAATTGGTTCCTCACCCTACCCCTGAGTGACAGCCGCTGTGGGTTGTTCACCCCAATGTCATCTCTCCCACTCACCAAGCTTTTCTTTATTGGCAGAGCCTGCCTGTTACCACCGAGGCTAAAAGTGCCAAATTTTAGAAGACTCCCTTGCATCATGGCCATGACCATTTGACTGAACAATTGTATGTGAGGAAGTCTTGAGAGACTTCTGGGGAAGGTTTCTCTCACTAAAGTAAAGAGAGTATTAAGAGAAAACACCCCTTTCCTGACCATGTTTCCTGTGTCTACCTAGAATACCTGGAATTGCCAGAGCCATTTGTGGCTAAGGGACAAGCCTATGAGCTTCTGCCCTAAATAACATCATTGAATTTATGAATGAAACCTGGAATAGCCTACCTCCATATCTATAGATGTTCCACACTGGTTAAGGTGCTTTATTTGAATATTGTGTTACTTGAGGCCAAACTAACAAACTCCTAACCGACAAACAGCCTCAAATAAAGCCTGTTAATTGACAGGAACCTGCCATGTGTGCTGAGTCCCAGGCAATATTTTTATTGCCTAATTCTGAGATATGAACAAATAGGCAAGGGTCACCATAACTTTGAGGCAAAACTGTAACATAGGAAAGAACGAATATCAGAAAAATTATCACAAAAGGAAAAGAGATAATTCAGTAAAACAACATAAATTTAAAACTAAAATATCTAATTAGTATCCTTAGAAAATTCATTGCCCCTAGAAACTTATCTAAATTAAGAGACTGAAGACACAAATGACAAAATGTAATATGTAATATGTGGATCTTGTTTAGATTCTGATTCACACAGCCTTCTGAGGGAAAATTCATTTTGAGATAAATAGGAAAATATGAATAGAGGCTGAATATTGATGAAATTAGATAAGAATATCAAATTACATGATGACAATTCCCATACTTTTTAAGAAATTCATGCTTAATTCCTTGTACAGAGAGATATATAAAATGATGAAATAACATTTTGTCCGGTTAAATATAATACAGATGAAGCATTGAGAGAAAGGAGTATAGATAAGTTGTACGGCAAATTCCTGATAGTTAAATTTGGATGATGCAATACAGTATGGGAGTTACAGTACTTTTTAAAACAAAGTTGCTCACCTAAGTGTCCATCAGTAGATGAATGGATAAAGAAGATGTGGTACATATACACAATGGAATATTATTCAGCCATAAGAAGAAAACAAATCCTACCATTTGCAACAACATTGATGGAGCTAGAGGGCATTATGCTCAGTGAAATAAGCCAGGTGGAGAAAGACAAGTACCAAATGATTTCACTCATCTGTGGAGTATAAGAACAAAGGCAAAACTGAAGGAAGAAAACAGCAGCAGAATCACAGAACCCAAGAATGGACTAACAGTTACCAAAGGGAAAGGGACTGGGGAGGATGGGTGGGAAGGGAGAGAGAAGCCAGGGAAAAAGAAAGGGGGCCTTACGATTAGCATGTATAATGTGGGTGGGGGGTACAGGGAGGGCTGTGCAACACAGAGAAGACAAGTAGTGATTTTACAGCATCTCACTACACTAATGGACAGTGACTAATGGGGTATGTGGGGGGGACTTGGTGAAGGGGGGAGTCTAGTAAACATAATGTTCCTCATGTAATTGTAGATTAATGATACCAAAATAAAAAAATTAAAAAAACCAAAGTTGCTCCTAGGGAACAGCATTGAGGTTAAGGAAAGATGAAACACGAGATTTCCTTGCCATTATAGGACTTTCTGTACTATTTGATCTCTTTTTTTAAACCATGCTTATATATTTCTATGAAATAAAAAATGTTAATGAATTCATTGATCCAGTACAACCATTAAGGAACTATAAAGTTGAGGGAATAAGACTTCCAACCATGCAGAAAGCATGTGTATGTGCCAACCATGCAAAAAGTGTGTGTGTGCATGTATGTGCCAGAGCCAGATGATTGTTAAAAATAAGAACTCAGTAGTGGTTGACAAGGGTAAAACAATGTGATGGGGCAAGCCAGGTAAGATTAACAAAGTAGATGAGATTTTATTTGAGTCATAAAGCAAGAATGGGTCATGTACAAGTCAGCTACACTAGCCCTGATTATAAATTTGGCAGTTTAATGTATCATTCAACCCCTATAAAATATCCAGTTTATGGATGAGAAAGCTGAATCAGGTGAGGTAATCACCTTGTACAAGTTCACTGATCTCTGACTGACAAAACAGCAAGTCAGGCCAAGATCTGCTGATCTCTACACTCCATGCTTTTTCCACTCCTGAAATATTCAAGATAAGAAATAAAGGTTTTGAGAATTGCATTTCATGAGAGAGAAAGGCATAAACATAGACACAGCAGTGGAAGTGCACCTGGCATTTGATGGGCTGTAGGTTAGGGTAGGAAGTGAGAATGCCAACAGCCCAAAGCAGAGCATTCAAGGTAGGGAGGAAGGGGACTGTGTCGGAACAATACGACGACGCCATAGTGTACGAGGCATAGGAAGATGAAGTTACTGAACACTGGGGAGAAAACACTTTTATGTTGTACTCATTCTGAAATAGAATTTTGAGTTTTAAGAAAGCAAATGCTGCATAACAAAGAAGGAATTCAGTGTAAAAGGATATGTTGGTGAAAGTAAATGTTGTGTGAGAAAGCTAAACATTTCCAAAAAGATGATTGTTAAAAAGCAGGAAAAAAAAAAGCGTCAGGCTGAGGCTGAGGTCTTCTGAACTCCCGAGAGAGGAGTGGTGGTGGGGCCTCCGTGGTCTTAGACTTCGAGTAGAGAGGTCATTGGAGCAGAGCTTGCTGGGTCACACCGAAGCGCCTGCCACTCTACAGCCATGACACAGGAAGCAAGATACATAAAATCCTACCTAAAAATTAGGGAACAAAAGCAGTCTTGCCAAAAAATGCTTATATAGCAAATAATCCAAAATATCCTTATACTTTTATGAATAGATTGTTACTGAATGCCAGTAGTTATTATAAACTCATGGCTCTGAGAATGAAAAAATTTATTAAAGATAATTATCTAAAAAACTATAAATTCTTATATCAAATCCATCGATTTACTGAACTAATTTTTAATATAGAGAAGCTCATATATTCAAAGTGCATGAATTTTCCTATTCAAAAGTTACTTATCTAAGACAATTCATTGTGTTATAAAGCTCTCTACTGTCTATCAATTCAACAAGACTCATTTTAATTACAGTAATCGAGATTCTTTAAATTCATCTATTTCTTCAACAAAAATTTATTGCAGATCTACTGTGTTCCATGCACTGAGGCTATATAGATAAATAAGGCTCAGTCATCACTCTCAAGGGATTCAATCCCATGTGGAAAATCAACAAGTAAATATGTTTTAAAGTGGCAAGTTCCGCAGTAGACGTCTTTATATCTTGACATTCAAACAGAGATTACAGTTCCCACATATTCGTTCATCTTTGCTAGTAGCTTAGTGGAAAAACAAGAGTTTTGGAGCCAGACACGCCAGGTGGTGGATCTGGGCCCTTACTAGTTATAAAATCATGATAACATTATTTACCTTGTATGGTTGTTAGGAGGACTGAAAGAAATGCTCTGTGTATCACAACTGCACAGAGCCTATTCCATAGCACATGCTTATTCCACCACTCAGATAATCATTTGACTGTCTGGGATGCGGTGAGCTAGTCAAGAGGGCACCCTAGGGAGTAAGGTGATGAAGGTGTCGATTTTATGGAGCCTAGGCTCTAGTAGCTTGGGTAGCTAGGAAAGGTCTCTCATTTGAAGTCCTTTTTTAACCAAGATGTCAATGACTCTTAAGTCAGACAAGTAAATAAGTAAGATCAGGAGAATGAAAGTCCAAACCAAGGGCACCGTGATCAAAATGAGTGTGGTAATTGTGAAGCTAAAAGCAGACCAGTGTCTCCAGCAGGAGGAGAAATTGTCCCAAAGTGAGATCCAAGAAATATGGGCATGTAAGGACTTTGAAAACCAGAGTACGAGTTTTGATTTTATCCCAAGTTGGAATATCAACAGCAAAGTGACACAATCTGATATATAAATTAACATGATAACTCTAGCTGTATTAAATATATTTTATAGTCTAGATACACATTGCTACTAATATTATCTGGCATTCTCTTCTGTAGAAAAAAACAGTAGTCTTTTCTGTTTGTAAAAACTTGCTAAAGAAACCAATTAACAATCTTATTTTGTTAACCTAGTGTGATTTAATTAGCCCTCTGTAAAGGGCAATATTCTGGCCAGTCTTCAGAAGAGAAATCTTTGCCAGACCAAGTGCCAGACAATTTGCCAGACAATTATTTTGTGTTGAGAAATAAGCTTAATTTTAATCTTTTTTTTAATATGCACCCCACAGTAGAATCAATTGTGTGATTTTCATTGTGTTTAACGATGCCCCAAGGCTCCAAACGTTTGATTCCCTTTCAAAAAAGATAAGCAATTATGAGAAACACTTTCAATTAATTTACTCAGATTTAAACTGGCACTATTTGGGAGATAATTTGGCAATATTTGGAAGATAATTCAAAAAGAATTAATTAGGGGTAATGACAAAGTACCTACACATAATTTAATTTACCAACTATTTTTAACTTCAGCAACTTCGAAAAAGCAAAATATACTCTGACTTTCATAAAAGGAGTTCTTTAATTCTGTCATCTTTTCCATTAGTTAGAATTATAGTAAAAAATTGGTTTTATGAGAGGTACATTGCAGTATAAACTAGTTTATTCACTTCTCAATCCTCTTAATATCAAAAAGTACAATCTTGGTATTATTAAACAATTGTGACTTTTTGTCTACTTTAGTATTTTTTTAATCTATTCCTAATATGTCAGTATTTCAGATGGATGCTTTGCCCTAGTAATCTTCTATTTAGCATTAAATAAAAAATCAAATACCCAGAGAGGGAATAGGTACCAACCTTCGTAATGTTATCTGTAGGTACTTAGAAAGGCTTCTTGGCCTCCTGTGACTCATGAACTTCCCTAGAGATGTGTTCCTTAGCTTAAGGAATGAATCATCGAGTACTCTTTTTCATACATTTGCCTTGGTAAAATATTTTCATTTGAATTATTTATCTGAATACTTTGGGAGTTCCTCAGTGGCATAAAAGGGATAAGAGATTTGATTACGAGATAATAATTCTGACTATTACAAGGTCCTTATGGAATGTCAAACATCACTTTTAAGTGCATTACACATAAAAACATAAGACTCATAACGACCTTAAAAGAGATCATTTTTATTCCCATTTGAATAAAGAAGCTGAGCCCCTCTGAGTCTCAGTAATCTGTCTGATATACACAATTTACACGGCAGAGCGGTGGTTTAGACCCAGCCATGCTCCTTCCGGTCCGGGTCTTAACCAGTGCTCTATCCTGGAGTCAGCAGTGGCCGTGGACAACAAACCGTGCGAGACCAGGTGGGATGCCACAAGGAGCCAGGACATGGAATGAGGCCCTGGAAGTTGGACACGCAGAGACCCCAGAAAGGAGGCAGCAAAGGGTGAAATGATTTGGCTGCGTGTAATGTTGAAACAAAGCTAGTAATTAATTCTTGCTTTTAATGGAGCCAAAAGAAAAATATATAAAATACTGTTCATTTCTCAATTCTCACTTGAATTAAAAAACTCTCCTTTGGGGAACAATTTATGTCAAAATGACCCCATGAGCATTCAGACAAAATCAGGAATATGTCAGTACTTTACATCTACTTGTGTGACATTTCCTGCAATGAATATAATGCTGGTAAAACATTTTTCACGGAAAGAAAGTGCTCAAAGCCTGGTCTCCATGTTACGTACTGAGGAACATTTATGCGTACTTGCACTGAGGTTTGTGATGGGTGGATGCTGTTAGCCAAGAAGAATCTTAGTCATAGCTTTCACCTGGACAGGGAATAACAAACTGTGATCAGTCAAGTGAAATTCAATTATTCATCAAAAACAAGCGACTTTCCATCTTATTCTTGAATTTGTATTATTTTAATGTTATTCTGTATAGAGACCAAGTGACAGCTATGAATAGGTGAGGCTGTGTACTGACATAACTTTATGTTAATGATAATTCTTTCCCAATATCTATGGAAACATGAGAGAAAAAATGACAAGAAATAAACCACATTTTATCAAAGATTCAATCGTGTAGATATTAACCTGAATGTATTCCTTCATAATTTCTGAATTGATGGGTTTTTAAGCCAGATATTCTAGAAAAACCAATTTATCTTTTTAAACATGATATAATGCATGTATCTAACTGAAGCAATGTTTGGCATAGAATAAACAGCTGATAAATGTTTGCTGTTAATTTTTGTTGGTATTATTCAATATTTAAATTACTGAAGAGAATTCCTCCATATCTGATATATGTTGTTTTAATCATTTTTGAATTAGGTATTCATAAAAGAACAGTTAGGTAAATGTTGTGGTTGCCATACCTAAGTTATATTGGCTTTCTTTTTAACTTTTCAACCTGTTTATCTTTCTGCTTTATGTGAAACATTATTTAATTTTCTCCTTGCTTTTGCTTCTGAACATCTCTTTTGACTTAAAAAAAAAAATCATGCTTGTTCTTGGTCATGGTTAAGCTGTCAAGTTCTTAAGCATCTTCCTGGATTAATTACCTGCAGTCCCCACTGAGTATCAAAACACATAGTCTCAAGATCATTCAGTCTCTTCATTTATTCACTGAGAGTCTGAAACAAAAGCATGAAGTAGTTTCTACTATGAGCTTCTCTAGCTACTGTGCAAATACTTTCAAAGCCACATAACATAGCTACACATATTCAGAGTCATTTCAAACATATATTCTGCAGATAAGGTACTCCCACTTACTAATTTTTTTTATTAAGGAAAGCCCAAGCAACTATGTACTTGCTGCTATATTTTATTTCCTTCCAGCAAAGAAATAAATGTGATGGCAAAGTACCACTTATTAGAATACCCTGTGTTCATCTTCTCTAGATTTAATGTTTTTCAGAAGGTATGATATAAACTTCTATGGTGATAAACACACAGAGTTGATAACTGAAGAAGGCAGTGAATGCCTAGAAATCAAAGCGGTGTAGGATGGAGATGAAGAAGAAGGTGTCAAGGACTGGCCTAACCCATATCATTTCAAAAGACAGCCCCTTGTATTTTCAATTTGTTCATTTTTTTACTAGTTTTAATTATACAAGTAATCCTTTTAAAATCTGAAAATAATAAAGGAGAATGAAGTCTCCTTTGAGCTCTGTCCCCTTCTAGTTTTCTCTGAACCTCTCCACAATTTTTTTATTTTATTTTTAAGTGAAAAGGAGTTAATGAACAACCTCAAGAGTACTATAGCTCTCATAAAAATGTAATAAGTCAACATTTATGTCTATCTCGTTGATCATTTCTTCACCTTTATTTTTGTTGCTGTTTTTGTTAGCCAATGTGCTTAAAAAAGGTGAAAAAGACATGAATTCTTACTCCCAATATCTTTCCTGAGCGTCCTTCATGTGTTTCTAACCTTTTGGTTGATGTTGCAAACTCTATGTCCCAGGTGCCAAAATGGCCAAAACAAATTTATGCCTTCATCATTTGCTGCTTTTTTTAGAATGTGTATCATTCAGTCATTTTTTAATGTCTCTCACATGTGTTATATTTAATCAGTCACCAAATTCTGATTATTCCTACTGTGAACCCCTCACAGTTTCACTCTCTTATTCTGTATACTTTTTTCCACTCTTACAGCCTCTGTCCTAATTTAGACCATTATGCTCTCCCTGAACTATTATAAAATCTTTTTATATGTCCCATTTTTACAGTAATTTATCTGGGCTTTACTCTTTAGCCATAGATGATGTGTGGTCACACCTCTGTGCCTTATCTATTCTTACTCTCTGGGAATACATTAAACAAGTAAAATCTCACACTCTTTCATAAGACGAGCTTCACTTTTCACAAAGAATGTGCCATGGTCTCCCAGGTCTGATCTGAACCTCTATCACAGGACTGATCAGAGTGCATTGTATTTCCTGACTGACTTTTGGTCTCCCCAACTTAATTGCTTTGGAGATCAGAAACTTTATACATTTGTATATGTTCTTCTGCATACCAGATACCCAGCAGATTGCTTACTTAAATTGGTAGGTACTAAGCTTGCAAGTGAGTAAATGTCATGGGTCAAAGTGTATGGTATACCATGTGATTCTGTATTGTCAGTCTTTACTCCTTCTTAAAGGACTTCCTTATGTGGTACCAAAGATGTACATTTTGCAAAGTTGTTTCTACAGGCTGCTGATCTTGGAAGAGTACAATTGTTTTACGTATTTTAAACAGATATCTGTGTTTCCATGGAAGAAGTCTTCAAAAAAACACCCTGTGGACTCCCAAGCCATCACCTGGTCCTCCCTTTATATTAGAAGGTTATAGTAAATATGACATAATAAATATTTAAGACAATCTTCAGAAACAAATGAGTAATTAGAATATACCATTTACTGAGTAAATTTGCTTCTGCATTCTGGGAAAGTGACCAAGAGCCTTAGATATATTGTGCTTTTATTTTCAAGTAGAGCATGCACATAACATCCTTCTGCTGTTCCTTTTATATTTATTTATTTTAAGGTAATTTAATTCCTATGGATACTTTACTATGGTATTTTTAAATATCTTATATTTTTACATCATACCTTTTAAATATCTTACATTTCAAGGTTCACCACTTGCCTTTGCATATATTGCCTCATTTTAATCAAACACAAACCCTAGGGATGAGGGTTACGAATTATCATATTGATTTTTCCAGATGAGGAATAATGTATTCAGTAAAACTGTATGCAACAAACATAATTTTGGTGATAAAACCTTCAGTTCTAAATATATTTTTGTGTTACATGCATTAGTTTATTAATGATAAATCCCTAAAACCCTTAGCTAATATTTGAAAGGCTGAACTGGTAACAACTAGAATATCATTTTCTCATTACAGCTACCAGTCATATCAGTACTTTTATTCTTAATAAACAAACATAGGTGGAATCAAAGCCAATGACCTCTGTATTTGTTTTCTATTTCTGCCATAACAAATTACCACAAATTTAGTGGTTTAAAGCAGCAAGAATATATTGTCTTACAGTTCTGGAGATCAGAAATCTGGTAGGGGCTAAAAATTCATGTCAGTAGGATCCCATCCCTTTCTGGCAGCTCCAGGGAGAATCCATCTCCTTGCCTTTTCCAAAAAAAAAAGTGTAGAGACCACCTGTATTCTCTGGCTCATGGTCCCCTTCCAAATTCAAGGATAGCAACCATGAATCTCTTTGTGCCTTTCTTCCATAGTCCCACATCTCATAAATGTTCCTCGCTTTTACGGATTCATATGGTTAGATTAGGACCTCCTGGATAATACAAAATAATCTTAACTCAAAATCTTTCACGTTAATTGTTTCTGCAAGGTCTGTGTTGTGCTGTAAGATAACACACTCATGAGTTCCAGGGATCAAAATATGGACATCTTTGTAGAAATATTCTTTTTTTACCTACAATGTCTTCTTAACAAAATAAACAGGGAAATGAGTTGGGGAAGGGTGAAAAGGAGTTTAAAACACCTTATGGAGCAGGTAGTGAACAGAGGTTTCATTTTTAACCTTGATAATAGATCAAATGAGGTTCAAAATAAGAATTTAAATAACTGGAATTGTATAGTCATTATCATATTAGGAGAAGAAATGTTAGGATAACCATTGTGTTATCATCTACTCTTCAAGAATATTTACTAATATTCATAAAGTTCTATTCCATTATTACAACTGATATTTAGGGACTCTGTTCAAAGTGTACAGCCCCAGATTCCACCCACCACAGATGCTGACTCAGGAAGCCTTTCCCGGGTTCAGAACTGCTTTTTAACAAGCACTTCTGGTGATTCTGATGACTATTTACTGCACACTTCAAGAAACTGCTGTAGTGTGATTTCTTTACCGTGAGAGCTAGAATAACATAATCACTTTAACTGGAATTTAACTCTGGCCCTGGAGAACATATATGATTCAAAACTAACATTTAATATGAAATAACACAAAATAGAATTTCAATTTAGTGTAAATAGAATGATTGAGGCTTATGAAAAATACAGTTTTTAAATCAGTTACTATAATTCTTTTGTCATTTCAGGATTACATATAATTAAAATGAGTTTCATAATCATAAATTTTGCCCTTTATCCAAAAGACAGTCATTGATTGTCTACTATACTCATAAAACTGGGCTAAGTGCTATAGGAAGATCAAATGAATAATCTCAGTGGCCACACTTAGAAAGCATAATCAGTCTTATTTATCCATTCTGCTAAAAAGCTAAGGAGAAAATAAGTTTTTTATGTCAGTGGAAAAATGGAATTAATTTAGCTCACAAATTACCACAGAAAATATTTGTTTTATGTTATTATATTCAATTTATTATAAATATAATACAAATTGAAAAATACTTTCTAATGCTAAAGCCTGAATACGAAACTCTCAGATAACTCTGGTGGTCCTAGCAGAACTAGATTAACTTTTTAACACGAAATTGAGAACAACGTTCCAATGCAGAACTCAATATTGATCAGCAGTGACAATGACAATGACATACACAGAGCCAAATTATTAGGTAGAATTTGATCATTCCACATCGTCACCTGTTATTTTAACCCAGAGATGCAGCCATCTTCATGAGTTGATTCACCAGCAAGTACTATAAAAAATAATATGTAACTTCATCAAAAACTGAGCTTTTAGGAAGATGAAATACCTTTTCCAACTTTTGATTACTTTTGCCAATATAAAATTTGTGTTTTCTATTCCTGTATTTTGCTTATCAATTTTTCACATAGACACATAGTACAGATATGTTATTTATTAAATATGAATATTCATTTAACAGTTTATTGTTATACTAGGTCACATGTTTCCAAAAATGACCTCTCCTATTTGAAAATCAGGTTTGACGGTTCACTTAAGTTCCCTAATTTGGCTATTCTAAAATCTCCCTTTGCTCTTAAAATAATTCTCTAAACTGAACATGGCTGAAGAGATCTACACCATCTGACTTCTACTCACCTCTCCAGCCTTACTGCACACTGCTTACCTCTCTATCCACCTAAGTTCTAGCTATTATAATTCAGTTGGTGGAAGCCATGTTCTCTGTACCTTGTCTGCATCTATGTGCATGCTTTTCTACACCAAGGGCACTCTTTTTCTACATCTTGCCTGGATACCTACCACTTTCTACAGTTCCCAACTTTATTTCCTTAAGGAAGCCTTCCCTAATTCATTTCATCTAGATTAGGGCCCTGCTGCATGTTCCCATGATCTCAGGGCAATTTATCAACTTACCTGTCTCACTGTATACTTGCCTATGTCGTCCCTCTACCATAAGTTTGTTGAAAATAGAATACAGGAAAACATTAACGAAAGAGGTGCTGTCCTAGGTACTGAAACCACAGCGGAAACTAAGACTGTATGCCTGACTCCAAGTAGCTCACAAAATATTGGGAAAAACAAACATGTAAACAGTGCCATGTAGTAAATCGCATTAACAGGGAAATACACATATGTAAATTAAGGTGTGGAGATCCAGCTAAGGTCCCTGACCTTTGCTTTGAAGTAGAAAAAATGTAAAACCAAAAGAAACTCCTTTTAAAATTAATTTAAAGATTAATGTTTTCCTGTCTCTGAAAAATAGCAGTTTTACGCTTTACTTCATTCTGTTTGACTTGGAAAGGGCTTTTATCCATTCACTAGAAAGGAACAACGATACGGTCACAGCTCATGATTTACTACTCTCATTTTTTTTCCACACTCATCTTACATGAAATGACTCTACTGAATTTATTTTAAAGTTCCCCATTTTACATAAGAATAAACTGTGGATGTCACGTTTATTTAATTAGTTAAGATAAGACAATATTTAAAATGCAGATCAAGAAATACTTATTCAGAAATTTTATTACTGATAAGATTTTTTTTCTATTTTTTTTATTAAGGTGTTATTGATATACACTCTTATGAAGGTGTCACATGAAAAACAATGTGGTTACTGCATTCACCCATATTATCAAGTCCCCACCCCCACACCCCACTGCAGTCACTGTCCACCAGTGTAGTAAGATGCGAAAAGAGTCACTACTTGCTGATAAGATATCACAGACCCACTACTTGCTGTGGATATCTTAAAGTTATCCACATCAGATTATCAGATCAATTAAATATAGTTAAAAGAAAAACATTTTAAATAGAATTATATCTAATATTTTTTAATGTAACTAGATTTGGTGTTCCTGTTTATTTTTAATGAACTGAGATTCAAAGAAAGGAACTCTTAACCATCTGCATATACAGTCAGTTTTAAATTACATTTTATATTTGAAATACAATATGTTACCTGCCTGAAAGATGTATAAAGCATGAAGAATGTGAAAATACATGTGGAAATGGAAAATCAGTACTTTACATATTTATTTTTTCTGTTTAGTGGTGAAATATTCTGCCAATTTCTTGTATTCATGTTTATAAAATGTGTGTATATTTTGATAACATATTCATTCTATATTATTTTGCATTGCAAGTACATCAATTTTACAATTTTAGCAATACTGGGTTTGGATGGGTTTAGCAAAGTAGGTGATATGTGTGTGTAAGTGTCTGGAGAGGGAGGGAGTGATTTTTATATTTAAAGTAGTCAAGTTCATGTCTCTGCAGCTTTTTAGCTACTAATGAAATAGAAACCCATCTTCCTAGGATGATTTTTGTATTTACTTAGTTGAAAGAAAAAGGATGGAGCAGATGACCTCTGAAGATAGTACTAACACTCTGGCCAAATATAGGCTATATTGTAATTCAGTCATAGACAAAACCTATTAATTTATAAGCAGTTGGACCACATGGCTTCAATAAGCCAGCAAATTTGAAACTGTCTGCATGAGCAGTGATTCCTATTATTCTAGCATTTTCATTAAGATATGTGTATTACTTAGGACCTCTATATACATTGTCTTCTCATAGTTATTACTATTGCAAATTAAAAGTGTGCATCAAAAGAAACCTGACTTTTCATATTAAAAAAAAATGGAGCATTGCAAGAAGAAAATGGAAGGTTACTTCAGTATCACTATTTGGCAATATAAAACAAGTCTTTTACTCCATGAAAAATAAAATAAATGCTGATTCAGGAAAGAATCTTAGTTGTAAAATCAAAACCTCAGTAGCACTAGACCATCATTTTACAGATGAAAGTATTAACCTTCTCTCCTTAATCCTCAGAGACTTGTAAAGAATTGAAGATATAAGTGCCTATGTAAAAAAAGAAATCTCTGTATGGAGACCATTTTTAAAGTACTAAAAGAGCTCCTTGGGGGATACATTCTTACAGTAGCTGACAGGCAGAGGGTTCATGTTCTTTTCAAGATTTTCATTATAGCTGAAATTCAGGAAAGCTAGTCAATTAAAGGCATAGACTTTGAGTTGAATTCTACTTCCAGGTAATTAGGTATGAATTGATGTCAACATGGAGCAAATTCCCATGAATAATTGCTTCCTTTTTGTGCTGATGTCTTTGTAAAGAGTTATTCCCTTTTATTTATATGAAAAGAGATAGAAAATGTTGTGTGATTGTATGACGCTGTTTAATTCTTAACTGAAACCTTCTGCACATTTTAAATTCATAAAAATGTAACTACTTGAATAATCTGCTTATTGACATGATCAAAGAATAATAGTTCCAGTACTCAGGACTCAAAGTACAGTTTACTGACAAATAGGTTTAATTAATCTTTAGAGTTCTCTTCATGCTTAATTTTTAATAGAAAACTTTGAGGTAACCTAACTTAACACTTAAACAAGCTATTTTAGATGTCATATTCTTCCTTAATTGGAATTCAGTTTTTATCTTTGAACTGTTTTCTTAAGAACAAGGTCCATAAGAATCATAAAACAGTGGAGGCATTACCCAGTCAGTTTCATAGTTTTCTGGAATCTTGAACTCAGAAAACCTGTCTGTGTCATGATTGCCCATGACAGTTGGTAGGAATGGCTTACCATGTGCCATCTTATATTCTTTCAGAATCTGAAAAGCATTTTAAAAAATATATTTGGATCACAGTTTTTAGTAAATGTATTTGCATATTCTGATATTTATACTACTTCCAATTTTAAATATGATATTGGTAGACATATTCCAGATATTTTGAGTCATTTCTTTTGTTCCTAGTCTGACTATAATGATTCTAAGGATGTAATTACAGTGTATATGCAAAATAGTTTCAATACACTTTGATAAAATAGAGAATGTTCTTTTAAAAATATAATGTGTAATAAGAATTAAACATTATATTGGAAAGAATAAGAGGAAGTCTGTTTTTTCTTAAACTACTACTGATGGGTATAAAATTGTAGAGCCACTGTATGAGGAAATTTGATAGGAAATAACATAATTTAAAATACATGCATATTCCCTAGGAAACAGCTCTTGGTGTCTGCTGTAGAAAAACACCTGAACACAAGTACAGTATTCAGTATTTTGCTGTAGAATTATTTGTATTAGTGAAATCAGAGAAAGAAACCAAATGTTCTTCCATCAGTAACAGTCAAATATTCCTCTTTCATACTCATACATAGTAATAGTATGCAACCAATTGAGTAAATAAGGTCAAAATTTCTTTTAGTATAGAACTTATACAATAGATACATTATGTGTAAAAATAGTATGAAAAATCATGGTACCTACAGGAGTGTGTGTTTGTGTACATGTAAATGCATGGGAAGAAGTCAGAAGTATACATGAAATGGTAATATTAGTTACTTGTGGGAAAAGAACTAGGTATGTAACAGGTGATTGTAAAAGTGGATTTAGCATTATCTCTACATGATAATGTAATAGTTGTGAAATTAAAATAAATGATAAAAATAAAATTTAGTGTGATTGTAAAAGCATGCATGTTTAACATGAGTGAGAATAAGAATTGACTAATTTCAGATGACTGTAGAACAAGGAAATAGTTCATATTATTCTGTATGTGTTGCCTTCCAAAATATGTCACTGATTTATTATATAACTAAAGTTTTCATGAAGATATGATAGTGAATTTGTGCAGTTTTTCCCACACCAAAATTTCCTACATTGCCTGTAGATATTGTTTACTCCAAAGTTTCAGTTAAGACAGCTGCTGGACATCTTCTTCTGTCTCCCTCCACAGATCCCTCACTGCTCATGCTTCCTCCCTAGTGTTCTCCTTCCTGGTCCTCTGACTCTCATGCAGCCCTCTCTACCAAATGCTTGTAGATGTCACACATGACTCCTCCATGACAGTGTAATTTTAGAGTTAAAACATACTTGTCTTCTGCCTTTTTCATAAAGGAAAGTTATCTCCACAGTTCTATCCACTAACCTTGTGATGTGTTTGCAAATACTATTTGCAAAATATTGTACCAGGTTCTATGGCTACCGCATGGGTCTGATACGGTCCTATCTTCAAGAGGCATGTTTATAAGAAAGGGAAAGAAAAACGTTGGCCAAGAAGTGCAGTAACATTGTGTAAGAGTAAAGACAGGAGTATGTAAAGAGGACAACAGCCACACAGTGGAAAGGATTAAATTTAAATGGCAGGGATGAGAAATGTTTCACAAAGAAGGTGACATTTTTAAGTGAGCTTTGAAAGAGCAAGTGATGTTTTTCTGGGCCCTGAAGGATGAGCTGAATGGTTCAACTCAAGAGAATATATTTAAAAAGCCACAGACATGTTCGAATATTTAAGTTGCTAGAGAAAGAAGTCCTAGGGAGTATAAATAGAATAAGGTGAACATTTCCTTTTGCATATCTGCTATTGAATGTTTGATTATTACATATGGGTATAAATAGACTGCATAGGTCACATGATTTAATGAGAAAACATGCATTCAATTTTGAAAATTCAGTTGTACCAATACAGAATTTATAAATCACCAAACTTACTCTATATAATGTTATTGTCAAACAAATGACATGTGAATAAAACATTGAGTTAAGATAAAATTATTACTTTCACTATTTCCAAAAAAGTGGTAACTAAGTGATCCAGTTTCTTTCTAATTTTTATTTAACTTTAAAATAGTAGCAAAGTTAACAATTAAGTTGTAAAATCTTAAGGACATAGTGCTTTTGAACAATCACTGTAAAACAAAGTGATAACCATAGTCAAGCAATGCACCTTGATACTTGTAATGTTAACTGAGCAAGTGGTTAGCTGGGCACAAATAAACTGATGCAGCATTCTCCTAATTCCCCTGCACTAGGAAACATTCCTAATGAACTGCCTGACCAGCGAATAAAATACCAACAAATTAAGAAGATGCCCCAAACAGGAAATAAGCAATGCAATAGAACTAGCAGTTTTTCAAAAGGAATCTGTGTATTCAAAGAAGCAGTTTATCCAAGTATTTCCCCCCTAAATAAAAACAATGTCACCAATCTTCAGTTCAAAACCTGAGAAAGTGCTGGATATTGTAACACCTTTTGTTGTAGTTTATTGCACCACCTCCCAGATTCCTTTTCTTTCATATCTAGAATCCCCCTTGAACTTAAAAAATAGTACAACCATGCAGGAATTTCAGACTAAAAAGAAGGTAACATTTGAATTGAGACTTTAATGAAGGGAAGGAACTAGCCACGCAAAAATTTATAGAAAGATGTAATTTTAAATGGGATTGTTTTCTTAATTTCTTTTTCTGCTAGTTCATTATTTATATGTATATAGAAACAACAAATTTCTGAATGCTGATTTTGTATCCTGTGACTTTACTGAATCCATTTCTTACTTCAAACCTTTCTTTTGGTGGAGTCTTTAGGGGTTTCTTTTTGTGTGTGAATGTGTGTGTGTTTTATTTTTTATTATGTATGTATTTATTTATTTATTTTGATATCATTAATATACATAAGCAACATTGTGGTTACCAGATTCCCCCCATTATGAAGTCCCCATCACATACCCCATTACAATCACTGTCCATCAGCGTAGTGAGATGCTATAGAGTCACTGCTTGTCCTCTCTATGCTATACTGCCTTCCCCATGCCCCCACCTAAGTTATGTGTACTAATCATAATGCCCCTTATTCCCCTTCTCCTTCCCTTCACACCTGCCCCCTGCCCCCGTCCCTTTCCCTTTGGCAACGGTTAGTCCATTCTTGGGTTCTGTGAGTCTGCTGCTGTTTTGTTCCTTTTGTTGTTGCTTTGTTCTTATGCTCCATGTATGAGTGAAATCATTTGGTACTTGTCTTTCTCTGCCTGGCTTATTTCACCGAGTATAATACCCTCTAGCTCTGTCCATGTTGTTGCAAATGGTAGGATTTGTTTTCTTCTTATGGCTGAATAATATTCCATTGTGTATATGTACCACATCTTCTTTATCCATTCATCTACTGATGTATACTTATTTCATTAATATTTTCTATTGATTTTTAGTCTCTTTCATTTTTTTCCACTCTGATCTTTATTATTTCGTCACTTCTACTAACTTTGGGTTTTGTTCTTCTTTTCCGAGTTCCTGTCATTGTAGAGCTCTGTTGTTTATTTGAGATTTGTCTTGTTTCTTGAGGTGAGACTGTATTGCTATAAACTTCCCTCTTAGAACTGTTTTTGTTGCATCACAAAGATTTTGAATTGTGCTTGTTTTCACTTTCCTCCAAGTAATTTTTCATCTTCTTTTTGAGGTCTTCATGACCTATTTGTTATTTAGTGGTATGCTAGTTAGCCTCAGGTGTTCGGGTTTTTCTGGGTTTTTCTTGTAATTGATTTCAAGATGACCACTGGAGAGGTCAGTGTGGATAGTGTGCATGAACAATGGAGATATTCCTAAATGATCAGGTTACAGAGATAAATATCTGTGTAAATATTTGTAAATGATAGTAAGGAAACTGGATTTGTTGTGCCAAAATCACCTATTTGTCTGTGTTTTTCATAAGCCTGTCTCTATGTTCCTTGAATGAACATAGAGACATGTCCATCTCATCTCCTCATATATCACTGACACAAAGTAGACATTTAATAAATATTTAGTTGATAAAATAATAGATGAGTAACCTATTTTATTTAATTCGATGTTTTTTCCTATCCAAATATGTACTTTAAAAAAATATTGTATTATATGTATTTCATAGCCTGGGGGCAAGCTGCACTTAATTCAGGATTTGGGTCACTAACAATAGCAAGAACATCCTCTATGAACATATGTAAAGGCCATGCAGGGACCCAATTATGCCTGTTTTTTAAGAGAAATCTTTTTCAGCATTGATTATGATGTTTTCCTTCTCACTTAGGACTGTAATAGGCTTTATCCAATATCTTGATTGTTAGTGAAGAAGCATTTTGGGATGAAAGAGAGTGGTAACAGTTGAAAAGTTTTCTCACTTGTTTTATTCACTCTAATTCTATATTTAATTATGGAAACTAATACTTTTCTATTTCAGTTTTCTATTCATAATTATTGCCTCCTGAATGAAGTACAGTTTTTGACAGTTCATGTAAGCAGCACTGAATTTGTACTCTATGTTCATTTAAGCAACTCTCATAACCTGTTGCTGCAAGAATAGTCTCTGTAGGTAGTCTCCAAAATTCACCTCTAAATTTCAGCTTTTGAAATTAATTTCTGAGTGTTTTTCCACAGAGGCTTTTCACTGAAATTGCCATTCAGTCTGGCGTCAGTGAAGCACATCAAGAAATTATGACTAAGCTGTTCCACGATAATTTTCTCAAATACCTTTAAGCTAAAAGCATATTATTTGCAGAAATATATGAAAGAAAGCTAATATTTAACTATAGAGGGAGAGAGGTGAGGTTTTTGAGGTTGGAGTGATTATAACTGAGAGGAGAATTGTTAATTTTTCCACTCAAAAAGATTCTAACCCTGAATCATCAGAATGCCGTGGAGAATATTAATAATAATAATAAAAATATTTGGACACTTCATTTAGAAAATTCTGATTTAATGGATGCATTAGTCAAGATTCTCTGAAGAAATAGAACCAATAGAACGTGTATTTATAAATAGAGAGGTTTATTTTAAGGAATTGACTCACAGGATTATGGAGGCTGCCAAATCCAAAATCTGCAAGGTGGACCAGCAAGCTCAAAATACCATGACATAGTTGAAGTTCAAAAGCTACCTGCTGAAAGAATTCTTTCTTGATTGAGGGAGATCAGTCTTTCTTCTGTTAAGGTTTTCAACTGATCAGAGGAGACCCACTCACATATAGCCAAGGCGATCTACTTTACTTAAAGTGCATTGATTTAAATGTTAATCTCATCCAAAATACCCTTACAAAAACATACAGCATAATGTTTGACCCAGTATTTGGGCACCATGGCTCAGTCAGGCTGACACATGAAATTTATCACAAATCCACCCCATGTCAACTTGGCACGTATAAATCATACTTAATCTCTGAATAAAGACAGTAACAAGGTCATACTTCTTCCTAACATGATACAACTACACTGCACACAACTGAAAATGACTCACCCTTTCCCTAGAAAATGATTCAAAGTCCTTGAGATCTTCACTCTTCTCTTTTACTTTATCTTAAATACTGCAAAGTTAACAATACTTGAATGGTATGATCTAAAGTCAATACATCTTATGTCTAAATATATAAACACACACAAATATATTCATAACAAAATAAAGAAATATTCATGACAATTACAGTCCTCATTTCTGTAACCGGGCATGTGGGCACAGCTGGTATTTTACCTTAGCAGGCACCTCAGCTGGTCATGGTTCTCTACCTGATGGGGTGACCAAAACCTTCATTCCTGAGATATAGATATTTGGATTTTGTGTGACACAAGTATTCAAGAGTTCTAGGAGCCTCTAACTAGAGTCAAAATTCTTGACTTTGTTTAGTACTGCTTTCAAAAAATTAAAAAGGAAATACCACTCAGAGCAGAAAACTGAACAGATTGGACTGTTCCATCACCCCACACCCCCACCCCTCTTCTCTAGGTCAGAATTCCTCAGTGGCTAAAAACCGGACATTTCTTGGAAATCTCTGATTTTAACAAGAAGTGATGGCAAAATCACCATTTTACTCTATAAAATTTTATTTGCTTTACAAAATAGTGCTTTTCAATTACTTTCTTTTGAATAAAAAGAACATTTCAAGGATTTTATGCTGCTCTTTTCACCTGATTTTAAATAGTTCTGGTTACTGGAAACTCCAGTATAAGCAATGTTTTCAGAAGGCAGTATTTAAGCTCTAACTAATTGCTTAGCAGTGGGATTTAAGCAAATAGTAACCAACTAACCTCTTGGATAAGTATATGGTCAGCCTTGCTACTACTTACAGTTACAACTTCGAGCATTACTTAACCCTTTGTGCAAAAGAAAAGCCATGCTCAGATTTTTGCTATTTCACACTCACATTTTAACCTAGTGCTGTAATTGACTGAGATGATTAAGTAAGCATCACCACAATTTAGAGAAGAGCAGAGCTTCCAGCCTCAACACTGATCTCTAGAAACTGACAGCCTCTTTTCCAGCAATGAATGATTTGGACCAGTGAAGTAGTTGTCTTTTACAAAAACCATATTGAAATGATGATGCAAACTCCTGGTGTGAGGAATGCAAAACCTTCACCAATAGTATAAAAATATCCCATAAGCTATCCATTCTTTTGATAGATCAAATACATCCTACTCAGAGGGAAAAAATATATTTTTTATTATTTTATAATAATAATATTATATTAATAGTATATTAATAGTAATATTATTAATAGTATATTATTAATATATTATTAATAGTAATATTATTAATAGTATATTATTAATAGTAATATATTAATAGTATATTAATAGTTTTATTATATTATTATATTATTATTAATATATTATTAATAATAGTAATATTATTAATAGTATATTATTAATAGTAATATATATTAATAGTATATTAATAGTACCATTGAAATCTATAATCCATTTATAATAATGGTTGGCATTAGATTTTTTTCTAGGCTTAGAACTCTAAGGAAATAAATTTAAAAAGTAAAGCTAAAACATTTAAGATGCAATGTAAATGTAAGATACATTAAAATGTGTGTTAATTTTTCAGGCATTTTATTCAATATTTAATAACATGTTAAATTTGTATGGCACTTCATATTTTATAAATGAATCAGATGGCCCTTAAAATAATATATTAGTTAATATTAAATATTTCCTCTACTCATACTCAGAATTAATATGAAGCAGCAAACAACTAGTATCTTTAGCATTTTAAAAATCTATATTTTAATTGGAAAATGTATAACAGAGAAAATTACCTGAACTTGGAAATGTACTTAAAACCAAAGCTTTTGAATCCAATGGAGTTGTATTTCCAGTAAAAATAATATACAATCCACTTTTCAAAAACTTCCTCAGTTTTTAACTTATGAATCAATGATAAGATATTTTCATCAAATAGTCTTACATATAAAATATTTAAAATATAAAATACATTCATAATAAAATGTTTAAAAAACCTCTTGATTACTATTATCTTTATCAAATAATACACAATACATTGATTTGACTATTTGAGCATAATTTTGGATGATGCAAGGTTGTTCAATATAATATCCTTATAAAAAAACAGAAAAGAAAGAAAGGCTTAAAAATCTTCATGGAAAGAGTGAAAATGGAGAAAGCAGAAGATACAGAAGAAAAGGAAATAAATGCATATCATTGGAATGGGGATGTTCCCCACAAAACATTTCAAGGGAAAATTAATGTCAGAAGTAGAATAAGTTTTATGTCTTAAAGATTTTCTTAGCCTAAGAAATTTATTGATGATTTCATGCAGATAGCAAATACAGAGGTTGTGCCATTTACTCATCATTACACTATGTATCAGTTATAACTGTATAAAATCCTGGTGTTCTGTGTCTCTGTCATTTGTGTGGATGGATGAGTTTGCTTTCATTCCAATTGAAAAAGTAAAATTATATGAATATTATATTGACTTGAATGACCAAAATGATAGGAAAGAAATGACATAAATATAAAAAATTATGATTTATATATAATCAGAAAATCTTCAAGGCAGATTAGATTGAATTAAGAATGGAAGCAGGATGGGGGATTCTAAGAGAAGAGAGAAGTACCAACAAACACATGAAGGTGGGAAAATACAGGGTGCATGGGGAGGGGTATAAAAGAAAAATGAGCCTGATGTGGATTACATGTGGACGAGCAGATAAAGAAAGGATCCAAAGGTCAACAGTAGCCAGACTGTAAAGATCCCAGAAAGTTCCACTAAAAAATATGCAAGTCTACTATATATAATAGAAAAACAGCACAGGTTTTTCATTCAGAACACTAACATAGCTGACCTGAATTTTGTTTTTAAATAAATAAGACAATGGTATGCATATTGGGCAGAAAAGATACAGAAAAGGCACTCAAAGCTGAGAAATAAAAATTAAAGCTGTTATAGAGAAATGCAATAAAGCCAGAAATAAGATGGTGGTAGAGAAATGAAGAGGAAAAAAACAAAAAAAGAGGGATTTGAGAGCATTGTGAAAAGTCAATCTATAAGAATTACTGTATTTGTTGCTCTCTTTTGAAGTGCTGTGAAACAAATGCTCAAAAAAGATATGGATTTGGGCACCAAGGATCTGAGTGTGTAGTTAAGAGGGTAGCAAATGTGCATCAATTTCTATTATTAGTAGTGTTGCACTGTTTGGCCCTCCTACGAGCCAGAGCACTCCACGCATGCCACACACAGAAGGCGGACAGTGATTTATCACTGAGGAACAGTGCTCAGGGAGCTCCCCCTGGTGAAGGGGTGAGAAAGGCGTTGTGAAGAAGGGAAAATACTATTGGGTCTTCAGTAGTTGTAGACCTTGGACACATCAGGATGACTTGGCAATTAATTTGGCAATGGAGAAATAGCAATTGAAGAAGGAAAACCCATGATAACTAAAGTTCCAATCCTGAGGAGTGACAGTGCTTTCTAGGGAATTAAAGACATCTTGGAGAGTGAGGGAGTTCTCAGAGGAATGATGTTACAGCCATGTTGAAGGTGAAAGATGCCCTTGCAAGTACAGGGTTGTGAGTATTGAAAGGGTTCAGGGTTAGGCAGAAGATACTTTCTATACTAAGACATTCTCAAAACCCCATACAACTCAGTATTACTGTAACACAGAATTTTCTCTTTACAATGCAATAGACTATAGCTGATCCTTAATGTTTTTACACATATGTATATAAAATCATCTTTACCAATTTTTTAAATTCTCTTCACTTTCTCTGCATTTCCATCATCAACACCAATGGATCCATTTGTGCAGTTTGTGTTTAAAGAAATAAAGCTTTTAATCACCATACAAGAGTGATTTCATATGAAGCACAAGTCTATACTTAGATTCTCATTAAACTATTCATGCACAACAGAATTAAGTGCTTGGGACACAATGATAAATGAAGTAGTCACCTTCTCATGGTACTTGCAATTAATTCATGCTTTCAACATGGTTGCATTGTACACATCTGCTATGAGAATGGGATTCTGTTGAGGTAGATAGTAGTTAGGTAGTAGAGAGGTAGATAGTAAATGCATAATATACAGATAATACATCATTAGCAAAGATGGTGGCACTAGGAAGAAAAAGTCTCAGATGCTGTCTTTATCAGGAGGATATGACCTAGTCTGGGTATCACTGAAGGTATTTCCAATGATGGGACATATAACCTGTCACCTGAAGAGTGATTTACCCAGATTAATTGAAGCAAGAATATTCTAGGCAGATGAACATCAATTGCCAAAGGGTGAGAGTGGATTAGGTAAGGAGATACAGGATAGATTTGTAGATTTCCCTCATAAATTGTGTTATCAAAATGTAAGATAATTTGCTATTCTAAGTTGAAAAATTTATTTTATGATGAAGATGTTAAGTATTTCAGCAATATTCGTAATCCTGGACATGGAGGGGGCACAAAGAAGTAGTGGTATTTGGTTAAATTGGAGACATTGTATTTAGGCAAAGGGAAGAATGTATTCATTATTATGCAATAACACTTCTGTCTTTTAAGAGGCAAAGAAAAAGCTCAAATGGCTTTCTCTTAGTCCTCCCTTGCCTGCTCTCTTTCACCCAAATTTAAGTCCTTGTGCTTTATCGGAAAGTAAATGCCAAAGGAAAGTGTGTGAGTTATGCACATCCTTCTTGACCCTATTTAAGTTCCTGAGCTTGGTGTTTCAGGTTCTATTTTAAAAACACAAAATTGTGAATTAACATGAATTTTGGACAAAGTAAACCTGGTAATATACCTCTCCTGTAAACAAAACTCTAAAAACCTCAATGTGAAAATTTTTTCTTAAGAAAATTTAAAATTATACTGCGAGGATAATTTCCCTATAATTTACACATGCAAATCATCACAGGTACCAAAAAGGTACCCCCTTCAAGATTGTTCAAAATGTTGAACAGAACATTTAGTTTTGTAGTTAAAATACTTGTCTAGTTATAGCTTTATCACAATTTTATTTTCTCCTTTTCCTCAGTATCAGCTAGTCACATGGTATAATCCTTCTCATGCTGTCACCCCAGAACTTTATGTTTCAAAGTCCAATCTCTCTTAGCAACTGGCTTCCACAGAGTAGGACCTTGCAGGAAGGTTGTGACAGACGATACTGGGAAGCACAATTACTTCCTAGTTTTGAAGCTTTAGTCCGTCTTCCCTGAAAAGCTTTCAAGTTCCTATCTGACAACTTCCGGGCTACCAGTTTTTAATCAGTGCTCTTCCTCACGCCTCAGCTAACCCCCTCATCTGGGGTGGCCTTCTGCTAGCCCGGGAAAGGATCCTTTTACTTGCATTTTTCCCTTAGCTCCCATCTTTATATCTTTTTTTTCTGAAAAATCAGAGAGAAAGAGTTTAAGATTGAGAGAAAAATGTCATGTCTCCATCCCTCTTGATCCCATGATTTTTCTGCCGCATCAGAAAGGGAGTATATATCTTGATTTCCATGGCAATCCCTCCACTTCTACCTTTAGCATATTTACACTTAGCTTTCCTTTACATTTAAAAGAGTTTACATTATTTTTCTTAACTCAGTTCATGTTCACTTGCTGATGGAAGCTACTCTTCATTTTTTAAGCATCTGACAGTTTTTGGATAACTAACATTTGTCCACTTTGCAATACATATGTGGTCAAATTTGCTCTGTATGAGTTAATATATTAAATGGTAATCAGTCACTTATATCCTAGTGGAAATTAACAAACTCTGATAGGGTTATTCTTAATAGTTAGGGAGAGATTGGGTCTGAACAGCTGTCGAGATAGAAAGGATATTCCTGAAACAGGTTTAAAATGAAGGAACTGGAGATGAAAAAAAAAGCTCACTCCCCAGTATTCTCACAACTTCTGTGATCAAGATGTTTAAATAACAGAAATATGTAAATATCTTAAATAGAAATATATATGAATGCTCTATCTCAGAACTTTGAGAATATTTACCTTCATCAAGGATTGTCATTTTCCTGTCAAGGCCGAACATTGATCCAGGTGACCTGTGCCAGAGATGAAAAAAAATTCACATCCCAGATACCATTCTATATATATATATTATTTTTTTGTATTAGAAGTTTAATTCACTGAACAGTCAAAATAATTGTGGGTGAGGAAAAGAAAAAATATTTTCCTCAATAAACTTTTCCATAGAAAAAGGAAATACAATTTACATCATTTGATTCCTATCTTTCTGTCATTCAGAAATTATACATCAAAAGGAGTTTATTCATTTTCTCTTAATTTCTAAGGCTTAGAGACTAATCGGTTCCTGAAAATAATCTTTCTTAAGATTTAAAAGAAACAGATAAAGAGAAAAATGATGTCTAAGAAGAGAGACATAGTGACAGATCAAGCCTTTGATACCATTATAATCCTCCTTTCTACAGTTACTAGTTTAAATCTTTAGCAGGAACACATTCATTTCTATAAATACTATAGTGAGAGAGAGGAAAAAAGTGGTTTATGGAAACATACACCAGCATAAAGCTAGTGTATTATAGGACTAAGCTGGTATCTCTCCGGAAGGAACTCAAAATGAATACACTGCTACATTACCTTATTTATAGTCCCAAATAGTATGTCCAGCCATAGGAAAAGCATCCTAGCAAACTAAACCTTCTAAAACAATTTTTAAATTACTTTATATTTCTTTTTTGGGAGAGAATGCCTTTGGTGTGAAGGTTAAGAAAAATGCTTAAATATCTCTTCTTCCTTAATAGAGTCTTAAAGTAGGATGCAGCCTGAACCTCTCTGGTCACTTCTGCAGCAAGAGGCAGCAGTCCTTACTGCTCTTTATGCTGTGGCGCCAGGCTCGGAATCATGGCATATGACCACCTCACACAATGGGTGCCATGGATAGAAGCACTGCTCTTGCTCCCATCACGGAAGACAGTTACACCCGACATTCCAAGCGCCGTGCTTTGTCTGAGGCATTTTGAATGTATTCTTTACTTTAATCTTCATAATCATTTTACCAAGGAAGGTCGGTTTTACTGTCCTATATTACCATTGAGGGAATCACACGCCCAGTGAGGTTAAATAGTTTCCTAAGGTGCCCTGGCATTAAGGAACAGAAGTGTGTGATGCGAACCCAGTACTCTCTCTCTGAAACCTGTGGTCTTAGCCACTACATGTACTTTACTGCGATTACAAAGACATTTTTATACTTGATACTGATCACAATATTCAAGCATGAAAGCATAGTCAAGATGACGTTATGGCAGGGTTATGGAAAAAGCCAATGCATATACCCATTGTCTACATGTCAAAAAATTATCTATACTAAATATTTTCAGTAATTCCCATCTTAAATATGAATTCTGAGGGGAGAATTTTTGCTGAGATGTCAAATGCAGTCAGTAGGAAGAGCAGTTGTACTACCTGTGTTTTTTCATTGTTTTGTTTTGTTTTTGAGAGGGCATCTCATATTTATTGATCAAATGGTTGTTAACAACAATAAAATTCTGTATAGGGGACTCAATGCTCAATATACAATCATTAATCCAACCCAAGCCTAATTCTCATCAGTCTCCAATCTTCTGAAGCATAACGAACAAGTTCTTACATGGTGAACGAATTCTTACATAGTGAATAAGTTCTTACATGGTGAACAGTACAAGGGCAGTCATCACAGAAACTTTCAGTTTTGATCACATATTATGGGCTATAAACAATTAGGTCAAATATGAATATTTGTTTGATTTTTATACTTGATTTATATGTGAATCCCACATTTCTCCCTTATTATTATTATTATTATTATTATTATTATTATTATTATTATTTTATAAAATGCTGAAGTGGTAGGTAGATGCAAGATAAAGGTAGAAAACATAGTTTAGTGCTGTAAGAGAGCAAATTTAGATAATCAGGTGTGTGCCTGTAGACTAAGTGTTAATCCAAGCTAGACAAGGGCAATAAAACATCCACGGATGCAGAAGATTTCTCTCAAAACGGGGGGTGAGATTCTAAGCCGCACCTCTGTTGATCCCCAATTTCTCACCTGATGGCCCCCCTGCGACTGTGCCTGTCTTAGGTTGTTCCTCCCTTGAGGAATCTTACCCATCTCTGGCTAACCAGTCATCTTCCAGGGCCATACAGGGAAATGTAAAGTTGGTAAGTGAGAGAGAGGCAATATTGTTTGAAAAGGTTAGCTTTTTACTTCTTTGCAGATTTATGCCCTGTGACTTTTATGCCCAGTATTTGTCTTGAGGTATCTTTACCACTTGGAAGAATTATGATACTCAGTAAATTCGATATGAGGCACGAATTCTATTTAAGGGTTGTAATTAGGAAGGAAGAAGAAAAGCTATAGGAGAAGCAGATGGAAGATAACATGGGAAGATTGATTATTTCTTTGACATATCTTCTTGTAGAGTAACTTAAGCATGTATAGGTTTTAAACTGCTAATTAAATTGCATGCACCTATTAACATAATAGGAAAACAGTTGCATAACCAAAGCAGACCTATAATTACCAGCCATCTCCAGTGAAACCAAGAAAACCAGTTAGGCACCCTAGGCATTTGTGAAAACTTATCTATGATACGGTGGATATTGTCCAACTGAACTTGAACAGTCTGAGAGAAATCAGAAAATTAAAACAACCCATTCCTGGGGACTGTTCACATCCCATATGTTCTTTTAACAGTAGATAGTCTGTAGTTGTAAGATTTTGGAGCGCTACAACTTGCACTTCTCCTAATTCTTGGTTGAGTTCCAACAGTATAGATCCAGTCAAATTTGTTGTTTTACTGTATGCACAGGCCAGCTTAGATATCTCCTTCATTCCAACGGCAAGTCCAGGAACTGGTGGGATGAATGCAGCTACAACTGCAGCATCGCCTGGATCTTTGTTGAGGTTTTTTTGACGATCATCTTCTGGTATGACTCTTCCACAGAGTGCTGATGTTGGAAGTTCTTCTTCATATCGTATCTTAGTTCATATTCTGGGTAACCAAATTAGGCTTTGATCCTCTGTATAAACACAAACAGACCCTTTGCCCACACTTTGATATGCCCTTTATACCATTGTGTAGAACTCATTGGAGGTCACCACACAGAAACTGCTTTTTTTTTTTTTAAGAGAAAGGAATATTATCAGAAAAATGTACCTCCATAGCCGATCATCTGACACCCTTTAAGTGATCAAAATTAAGGCTATTTAAAGCATGCATTAATCATTGATTTACAGTTAGTTTTATCCTAACAGGGAGTAATCCCCCTTTTTTTCTTACTTTTTTTTATTTTGTTATCATTAATCTACACTTACATGAAGAATATTATGTTTACTAGGCTCTCCCCTATACCAGGTCCCCCCTATAAACCACTTTACAGTCACTGTCCATCAGCATAGCAAAATGGTGTAGAATCACTACTTGTCTTCTCTGTGTTGTACAGCCCTCCCCTTTCTCCCTCCACCCCATTATGCATGCTAATCTTAATATCCCCCTTACTCTTCCTCCCCCTTATCCCTCCCTACCCACCACTCCTCCCCAGTCCCTTTCCCTTTGGTACCTGTTAGTCCATTCTTGGGTTCTGTGATTCTGCTGCTGTTTTGCTTCTTCATTTTTTCCTTTGTTCTTATACTCCACAGATGAGTGAAATCATTTGGTATTTCTCTTTCTCCGCTTGGCTTATTTCACTGAGCATAATACTATCCAGCTCCATCCATGTTGCTGCAAATGATAGGATTTGCCCTCTTCTTATGGCTGAGTAGTATTCCCTTGCGTATATGTACCACATCTTCTTTATGCATTCATCTACCAATGGACATTTAGGTTGCTTCCAATTCTTGGCTATTGTAAATAGTGCCACAATAAACAAAGGGGTGCATCTGTCTTTCTAAAAACTTGATTGCTGCGTTCTTAGGGTAAATTCCTAGGAGTGGAATTCCTGGGTCAAATGGTAAGTCTGTTTTGAGCATTTTGATGAACCTCCATACTGCTTTCCACAATGGTTGAACTAATTTACATTCCCACCAGCAGTGTAGGAGGGTTCCCCTTTCTCCACAGCCTTGCCAACATTTGTTGTTGTTTGTCTTTTGGATGGCAGCCTTCCTAACTGCTGTGAGGTGATATCTCATTGTAGTTTTAATTTGCATTTCTCTGATAATTAGTGATGTGGAGCATCTTTTCATGTGTCTGTTGGCCATCTGTATTTCTTTTTTGGCGAACTGTCTGTTCAGTTCCTCTGCCCATTATTTAATTGGATTATTTGTTTTTTGTTTGTTGAGGCGTGTGAGCTCTTTATATATTTTGGATGTCAAGCCTTTATCGAATTTGTCATTTACAAATATATTCTCCCTACTGTAGGGTTCCTTTTTGTTCTATTGATGGTGTCTTTTGCTGTACAGAAGCTTTTCAGCTTAATATAGTCCCACTTGTTCATTTTTGCTGTTGTATTCCTTGCTATGTTCAAGAAGAGGTCACTCATGTTTATGTCTAAGAGGTTTTTGCCTATGTTTTTCTTCAAGAGTTTAATGGTTTCATGACTTACATTCAGGTCTTTGATCCATTTTGAATTTACTTTTGTATATGGGGTTAGACAATGGTCCAGTTTCATTCTCCTACATGTAGCTGTCCAGATTTGCCAGCACCATCTGTTGAAGAGACTGTCATTTCGCCATTGTATGTCCATGGCTCCTTTATCAAATATTAATTGACCGTATATGTTTGGGTTAATGTCTGGAGTCTCTAATCTGTTCCACTGGTCTGTGGCTCTGTTCTTGTGCCAGTACCAAATTGTCTTGATTACTGTGGCTTTGCAGTAGAGCTTGAAGTTGGGGAGTGAGATCCCCCCCCGCCTATTTTATTCTTCTTTCTCAGGATTGCTTTGGCTATTCGGAGTCTTTGGTGTTTCCATATGTATTTTTGAACAATTTGTTCCAATTCATTGAAGAGAATGTTGCTGGTAATATGATAGGGATTGCATCAAATCTGTATATTGCTTTGGAAGGGATGGCCATTTTGACGATATTAATTCTTCCCAGCCATGAGCATGGGATGAGTTTCCATTTGTTAGTGTCCCCTTTAATTTCTCTTAAGAGTGACTTGTAGTTTTCAGAGTATAGGTCTTTCACTTCTTTGGTTAGATTTAATCCTAGGTATTTCATTCTTTTTGAAGCAATTGTGAATGGAATTGTTTTACTGATTTCTCTTTCTATTGGTTCATTGTTAGTGTATAGGAAAGCTACAGATTTCTGTATGTTAATTTTGTATCCTGCAACTTTGCCGTATTCTGATATCAGTTCTAGTAGTTTTGGAGTGGAGTCTTTAGGGTTTTTTATGTACAATATCATGTCATCTGCAAATAGTGACAGTTTAACTTCTTCTTTACCAATCTGGATTCCTTGTATTTCTTTGTTCTGTCTAATTGCCGTGGCTAGGAACTCCAGTACTATGTTGAATAAAATCGGGGAGAGTGGGCATCCCTGTCTTGTTCCCACTCTTAGAGGAAATGCTTTCAGCTTCTCACTGCTCACTATGATGTTGACTGTGGGTTTGTCATATATGGCCTTTATTATGTTGAGGTACTTGCCCTCTATACCCATTTTGCTGAGAGGTTTTATCATGAATGGATGTTGAATTTTGTCAAATGTTTTTTCAGCATCTATGGAGATGATCATGTGGTTTTTGTCTTTCTTTTTGTTGATGTGGTGGATGATGTTGATGGATTTTCGAATGTTGTACCATCCTTGCATCCCTGGGATGAATCCCACTTGGTCATTGTGTATGATCCTTTTGATATACTGTTGAATTCTGTTTGCTAATATTTTATTGAGTATTTTTGCATCTACATTCATCAGGGATATTGGTCTGTAATTTTCTTTTTTGGTGGGGTCTTTGCCTGGTTTTGGTATTAGGGTGATGTTGGCTTCATAGAATGAGTTTGGGAGTATTCCCTCCTCTTCTATTTTTTGGAAAACTTTAAGGAGAATGGGTATTATGTCTTCTCAGTGTGTCTTATAAAATTCCGAGGTAAATTCGTCCAGCCCGGGGGTTTTGTTCTTGGGTAGTTTTTTGATTACCATTTCAATTTCTTTGCTCATATTTGGTTTGTTTAACTTTTGTGTTTCTTCCTTGGTCAGTCTTGGGAGGTTGTATTTTTCTAGGAAGTTGTCCATTTCTTCTAGGTTTTCCAGCTTGTTGGCATATAGTTTTTCATCTTAGTCTTTAATAATTCTATGTATTTCTGTGGAGTCTGTCGTAATTTTTCCATTCTCATTTCTGATTCTGTTGGTGTGTGTTGATTCTCTTTTTCTCTTAATAAGTTTGGCTAGAGGCTTATCTATTTTGCTTATTTTCTCAAAGAACCAGCTCTTGTTCTCGTTGATTTTTGCTATTGTTTTATTCTTCTCAATTTTGTTTATTTCTTCTCTGATTTTTATTATGTCCCTCCTTCTGCTGACTTTAGGCCTCTTTTGTTCTTCTTTTTCCAGTTTCGATAATTGTGATGTTAGACTATTCATTTGGGATTGTTCTTCCTTCTTCAAGTGTGCCTGGATCGCTATATACTTTCCTCTTAAGACTGCTTTCACTGCGTCCCACAGAAGTTGGGGCTTTTGTGTTGTTGTTCTCATTTGTTTCTGTATATTCCTTGATCTCTATTTTGATTTGTTCATTGATCCATTAATTATATAGGAGCAGGTTGTTAAGCCTCTAAGTGTTTGTGAGCCTTTTTGTTTTCTTTGTAGAATTTATTTCTAGTTTTATACCTTTGTGGTCTGAAAAATTGGCTGGTAGAATTTCAATATTTTGGAATTTACTGAGGCTCTTTTTGTGGGCTAGTATGTGGTCTATTCTGGAGAATGTTCCATGTGCACTTGAGAAGAATGTATATCCTGTTGCTTTTGGATGTAGAGTTCTATAGATGTCTATTAGGTCCATCTGTTCTACTGTGTTGTTCAGTGCCTCCGTGTCCTTACTTATTTTCTGCCTGGTGGATCTATCTTTTGGGGTGAGTGGTGTGTTAAAGTTGCCTAAAATGAACGCATTGCATTCTATTTCCCCCTTTAGTTCTGTTAGTATTTGTTTCATGTATGCTGGTGCTCCTGTGTTGGTTGCATTTATATTTAGAATGCTTATATCCTCTTGTTGGACTGAGCCCTTTATCATTATGTAGTGTCCTTCTTTATCTCTTGTTACTTTCTTTGTTTTGAAGTCTATTTTGTGTGATATTAGTACTGCAACCCCTGCTTTCTTCTCACTGTTGTTTGCTTCAAAAATGTTTTTCCATCCCTTGACTTTTAGTCTGTGCATGTCTTTGGCTTTGAGGTGAGTTTCTTGTAAGCAGCATATAGATGGGTCTTGCTTTTTTATCCATTCTATTACTCTGTGTCTTTTGATTGGTGCATTAAGTCCATTTACATTTAGGGTGACTATTGAGAGATATGTACTTATTGCCATTGCAGGCTTTAGATTCGTGGCTATCAAAGGTTCAAGGGTAGCCTCTTTAGTATCTTACTACCTAACTTATCTTGCTTCTTGAGCTGTTATGCACACTGTCTGGAGATTCTTTTCTTCTCTCCCTTCTTATTCCTCCTCCTCCATTCTTCATATGTTGTGTGTTTTGTTCTGTGCTCTTTTTAGGAGTGATCCCATCTAGAGCAGTCCCTGTAAGATGCCCTGTAGAGGTGGTTTGTGGGAAGTAAATTCCGTCAGCTTTTGCTTGTCTGGGAATTGTTTAATCCTGCCATCATATTTAAATGATAGTCATGCTGAATACAGTATCCTTGGTTTAAGGCCCTTCTTTTTCAGTGTATTAAATATATCATGCCATTCTCTTCTGGCCTGTAGGGTTTCTCTCGAGAAGTCTGATGATAGCCTGATGGGTTTTCCTTTATAGGTGACCTTTTTCTCTCTAGCTGCCTTTAAAACTCTTTCCTTGTCCTTGATCCTTGCCATATTAATTATTATGTGTCTTGGTGTTGTCCTCCTTGGATCCTTTCTGTTCGGGGTTCTGTGTATTTCCGTGGTCTGTTCAATTATTTCCTTTCCCAGTTTGGGGAAGTTTTCAGCAATTATTTCTTCAAAGCCACTTTTTATCCCTTTTCCTCTCTCTTCTTCTTCTGGTACCCCCATAATACAGATATTGTTCCTTTTCGATTGGTTACACAGTTCTGTTAGTATTGTTTCATTCCTATAGATCCTTTTATCTCTCTCTATGTCAGCTTCTATACGTTCCCGTTCTCTGGTTTCTATTCCTTCAGTGGCCTCTTGCATCTTATCCATTCTGCTTATAAATCCTTCCAGGGTTTGTTTCACTTCTGTAATCTCCTTCCTGACATCTGTGATCTCTCTACGGACTTCATCCCATTGCTCTTGCATTTTTCTCTGCATCTCCGTCAGCATGTTCATAATTTTTATTTTGAATTCTTTTTCAGGAAGACTGGTTAGGTCTGTCTCCTACTCAGGTGTTGACTCTGTGATCTTTGTCTGCCTGTAGTTTTGCGTTTTCATGGTGATAGAGATAGTTTGCAGAGCTGGTACAAGTGATGGCTGGAAGAGCTTTCCTTCTTGTTGGTTTGTGGCCTTTCTCTCCCCCTTCGTGAGGCACTGGGTTCTCGCAGGTGTGGATGTGGTCTGGATGTTTTCCTGTGTCCTCTGATCTCTGTTTTAGGAAGAGTTGTCTTTGTTATATTTTCATAGATATATATGGTTTTGGGAGGAGATTTCCGCTGCTCTACTCATGCCGCCATCTTGGCTCTACCTCCACCATTCCTATTTAATAAAGGCAAAATTATTGAAGAATCATGATCAACTTAAGATCAAATATTTAAATTACATGGGTCAATGAATTTACCCATCAGTCTTTTCTTTTCCCTTCTCCACGTGAATGCATGTCTTTTATATTCAGTTACTTCTTATCTTTACAGTGAGAAGGTTGAACTTGTCCTTAGATCCTGAAGTTTACATGGAGATTAGATAGAACTGGCCTTTTAGGATAGTGTGTGTGTTTGTTGTTGGTGGGGTGGAGCGGGGTGGGGGAGGGTGGGGAGGTGGGCAGAAGAGGCAGGGCAGTGCTGTGTGTGCTTGCATGCATGGAAGGGGTCACTGCTACCATTCTCTTACATACAAATAGCTGATCGTATCTGTTTTCTTTCATAGCAAAAACTTTAAAAAATCAGTCTTGAAATATAAATAGATGGATACTTTTTCTGAGGAAGCAGGTCTTCACTATATGTGAGTACTGCACTCAAACAGCCCAAGGCGGATGGAGGGATATAGTAGAACCCTGGAGGGATAAGGATGGCTTGTCCTGACTCAACAGAAAGCAATCATGGTGCTAAGACAAAAATGAGAGGAAAAATCACCTACTCCCTGCGCTTTGAGGGTTTTCATTTTTCTTGTTATTTGGTTGGTTGGTTAATTGTTTGGTTAGCTCATCAGTTAGTGCTTTAGTTTAAGACTAGCCTGCTGGGAATGCAGGCAGGCATGATTCTATGGTACAGATTTTTATAAGTCAATTACAATAAGCCAACTTAGACTGCTGTGTGCCTGCTGAGGGTGACAAAATTGAGCAATCAAAATTCTATCAATCAATCTCCCAGAGAGTAATGTTTTAAACATGGAAAATAAAAGTGAGAAAATAAAAACAATACAGAATAAGAAATTTCTTATGGGGAAATAAAAACAAACATAGTCTATTTCTTTAGTATACTTCAGCCAGAGAAGAAATTAAATTTTCTTATGAAAATCAAACTTGAATTCTATAAAGCTGTCTGGATTTTAAAAAAAGCAGTTTGCTTGACTTAATTAAAAGCTAGCTTTAAAACTGTGCCTCAGTTTCCTTATCTGTAAAATGAAGTAGATACAGTCGACTAATTTGATGAATAAGTGAATTATTTGTATTAAACCCTCTTTTAAAATGTCAGCACATGATGTTAAATAATAGATATATAAATACATATAGGTAAATTATGAAACTATACATCAAGGAAAATAATTAAAATCAACAAATTGAGATACACGTTAAGCCTCTGGTGCTAACCTATTTGAAAGACACATGATCCCTAATATGTAGCAGAATTTAGGGAATGTGTACATTTGGTGGTGGTGATGATATTGATGATAATTGATTATGATGATAAGAAATAGAAGTACCTTCCATGGGTTAGATTTGTACTAGGAACATTACATATGCAATCACCTATTCTTAAAAAAAATACAAAAAATATACAGGTGGCATTTATTGAGTGATTTCTAAGTCTAAAGCACCACAGTAAACATCATTATTAGAGACTCTTATATTCCACTGGACCCTCTCCTCTCAAGACAGGCATTGCTATCAGAGAGATATATGAAATGTAACAAGTCAGATATTCAACAAAATTTTGCTGCTGCTCTGAACTTCTGTAGCTCCATCCCCTTGGCTGGAAAACAGTACTCTTTTCAAATATTAATAACTTATAAGATCAATCAAGAAAAAAATCCATCTTAACATTTCTCCTTTGAAATCTCAATCAAAAGGATAGAATATCATACCCACTTAACTGCTAAGCTAAAAATAGCCATTTTTCTAGAACACTTTGACATTAACTTTTTGGTAGCTCATTATTTCAACTTTAAATTTTAACCCTGAGAAATAGGAAATTCTGAAACTGGAGGTTTCACATTCATTAAGTCAGTGTATGAATTTCAATCATCCTAAAATACAGTGATCTCATCTGTAACATATCAGTTGGGTAATTTTTTGTTTATGAAGTAATACGAATAACCTAATAGAAATTGCTAATTTATAATTGTCTTTATTTCAGCTAAATGATGCAGTTTTGAACATTACTGAAGTGTAAATGGACATGAAACATGCAAAAGAAAATTACAGCACTTCTTGGTATATGTTGTACTTCTTGGGGGGAAAAAAAGCTTATGCTGAACTCTGGATCCATAGCATGCGGCTGTTACAGGAGAATAAGGCCCAAGCTCTTGTGCCTCCACTGCAGGGGAGGGTTCTTGCTACACACAAAATAGAAATCAGACACAAGCCTGGTACAGCTTGAGGCAGATTTATTAAGAGGTAGAAGTTACAGAACATGCAGCAATGTGAAGTAGACTGTGTGTAGCAGAGTAACCCCCTCCCTGGTTGTCTATTAGCCAATCTGTTGAAGTACAATTGTTACTGGCAACAAGTCCTTGGTCTCATTTCAAGAAAGAATTCAAGAACAGATGCAAAAGCAGTTGAACTTTAAGAATTTATTTGGAAAATAAGATTATAGAAAAAGGTAATAGTACAAACTTGAGAATTGGGGTGTGGGCAGACCCAGAGGGGGTTGCCTTGAGGGAACAAAAGAGAGCCTTCTTTCATATAAAGGGAGATGAATATTCACTCAGTGGGGTTAGGTTCCGAAGGGAACAGGTGGAATCTTCCTGGAGTCCAGGCTTGCTCCACCCTTGTCCAATGGAGGGATTTTTTAGTATATTTGGTCCCCATCAAGACTGTCACAGCACAGGGAGGTGTAATTTTTACTACAGTAATGACGGAGAAGTGTGATTTTTACTATGGTATTGGATTTTGGGGTGAAGTTTGGATCAGTTTCTCCTCCATGTTGGAACTAGCCAGTTTTAGCTAGTCTGTTGTCTACATTCTCACTTCATATCCTGAGAAAGCAACTACATGGAATTCATAGAATGTAAGCAAACACCTAGCTGAATACAAACACCGGCAAGTAACCCCCAGTCCTGCCTGCATGTGGCCATCTGCCCGCTGTAACACGGTGGGCACGTCCAGCCGGGGGTGGGGCTCATGCTTTCTCTCGGGGGGTGCTTTGAAGGGGCTGCATTTCCTTGTTAGGTCTCTTCTGGGGATTGTCATGACAACTGTGAAGTGTCATGGTGCTGATCGCATGATTTTTGCTAGGTAATAAGTTTCTGATTCAGTTAGAGGTTCGTTCCAGGTCAGACTGGCTGCCGTGGTGGTTTGGCCCAGTTCCAGCTGGTTCCTTCAGCAACTCGTTTGTCAGTTTCAAGCCCTTTGCCACCTCTGCCCGTTTTCCCCATACCTGGCTAGTTAATTTCAGCCCAGACTTTCTGTCCGCTTCACCCCCGCCATTCCCTTACCTGTCTCACTGCTATTAAATAGCTATTAAATTTTCTGCCTCAGACTTTCCTGGAAGCACCAAATTGAAAACTTAAGCTGTTCCCATTTCACTTTATGTTATTAATATTAATAGATCAGGTTTAAAAAAATTTTTTCAGTCAGCCAATGATTAAAAGTCAACTAAATAAAATAATGGACCAGAGCCAACTCAAGTCACTGTTTGAAAAAACAAAAAAATGGTAAAAATATAACCAATAATATTTGCTACTTACTATCTTGCAAACTGAACTATTTGTGCATGTTAAGAAAATAATTCTCATCTATAAATCCACTCTTGCATCTGATCAAGACACATCAACAAAGTGGCAGATGGCATTTGGTCAAGGGAAAATAAAAACATTTTAGGGGCTTTAGAGTTTCTAAAAATAGCTAATTTAAAAAATCAGTGGTTTAGATATTATAAATAGAGTGTATTTTTTAAATGTTTGATTGTAGAGTAATCTATATTTTTTAAATTCTAGAACTTAAAAAAGAAAGGATGTAAATATTCCTGGACACATGCTTTCCCTGATGGCCAGAGAAAGAATCTGGCCTTTTTTCCTGTGTCTTCACACTGTCCGGCTACCCTTTTTAGCACAGTATTACATTCTTCTGTTTCACATTTGCTGGCTTACCTATTTGTTCATTGTGAACCCTAACACAACACATAGGTATTTTTATGTTTCCTTCCTCCCTCCCTCCCTCTCTCCCTCCCTTCCTTCCTTCCTTCCGTCCTTCCTCCCTCCCTCCCTCCCTCCCTCCTCCCTGCCTCCCTCCAGAATATGATCTTCCTCTCAGCCTAATCCAGACCTCTAATCTCTTGCTTCTAATGACTCTACAATACTCTGTGCTCTGCATTCATTACTTTTTACCCATACCTCCTCCCAAAGGAAGACTCCCAAGTTACCCCTAACTCTAGGCCAGTCCACTGTCTGGATTTTATATCTTACAATATAAGAATCTAAGTAAAATTTAGCTGCCTGTGGAAAACAACTTTACTCAAATAATATTTACTGAGGGCCAACTATGTGTCAAACAGTCTTCAAGGTTCTGACGATGCAGTAGTGAGCAAGACAGACAGAAATCTCTGTTTCCTGACTTGTATCATTAAGTTACTTAAAGAAGTCAAACTTTGAACAAACTCATTTGTATTGCTCATAGGGTGTTACTGAGTTCAATTTAGAGCACTTTTTAAAATTATGAAGCATTTTTAAGTTTTAACACCTATTTACTTTGGAAACTTTTATCTTTATATTCTACCAACTAAATTAATAGAACTAAGAGATTATAATAACCATGCCCTAAATTTAATGTTGTAGTCTTAGAAGTAAATAAGAAGAAAGAAATAAGATATTATATGTGTGCTTATATATATATATATATATATATATATATATATATATATATATATATATATGTATATACATGTTTTGTACATATAAATAAATATATATTATATATACTTTTTAGGAAACTTTTTACTTCTAAGTGTATAATTTTGGGTAAATTATTTAACTTTCACTAAGTTTTCTTATATAAAAATGAGACAGGGGACCGTGGGTGTAGTCAGAGTAGGGTGAGGGCCTCTGGAAAAAGCAAGGCAGGATATTTACAGTCAAAGCAATGTAACAATGTAAAGAGGTCCCTATTGAAACTCTGGGTTCAGCATTATGCAAAGTGAAGGTCACACTAATTCTCTAGGGTAAAGATGCCACACTAGGAATATAGACATCTTCAGTGAGATCAGTTAAAGGTCAAAAGGCCAGGAGCAACTTGGCCTGGAATGTTTGAGTGTTCCACGAAGGTATCTCAGCATAACCTGTGACTTTACTGTAAACAGCCCCAGCAAACAGACAACAACCCAGCCCACCCTGAGGGCAGGGCAGGTGGAGCAAGTCCACATCCCTAAGCCCTCAGTTCCCCAAAATCCTCAACCGCCTATAAATCCTCTTGACAACACACCACCCCCGGCTCTCTTGTTCCTCCTGGAGTAAACCAGGAGCTGTTTCCTCTCACTTTATTTCTAAATAAAAGCCTCTCCCTGGCTCTCCTACCTTGGGTGTTTGCTAAGTTTATTCTTTGACTCCATGGACAAGAACTCCAGCATCAAAAATGTGCATAAAAGGCTCTTTTGACATTGCTGTTGTGATGATTAGAAGTAATATATGAAGATGACCATTGTTGGGGAAGAAAAATTTTCCTTTACCCTTTAAAGTTCTTCTATTCTCAGAATCAAATTGGCATGGAGAGAGCAACAGAAGAAAATTAAATTTAATTAATGTAATGGGAATCCACACATGACATTCCAAACACAGGGAAAATTAGGTATATATGTCACTCTGAACTAAGGAGAAGGGAGTAGGGTCTGGAATTTCATAAAGCACTCTTTGCTTCTTTAATTTGAGCAAAACAACACATTTCCCAATGTGCTATGCTCATTTACTTTGTGTACCAGCCTTGCCGGTTACTGTATTTAACATCTAAGGTTTTTTGATGTTGTTTTCTTTTGTTTTGTTTTTGAAAAGCCTGATTTCAGACCTTATGTATCTGTCATCTATTTCCAACCGATTCTGTTTGCGGTGACACTGCCTGCCGGGCCCTGCCCTGTCCGTCTTCCTCAGTCCGTGGACTGGCTCCATGGCCAGGGTCACTGATGCTTGTCTCCACTGCCTCTTCCTGTTGAGTTTCATAGGTTTTCTCCTGGGGCAGCGGGACAGGGTTGAGTGGAAGGGGGTGTTGAGGGGGGGGCACCTTGTCTTCTTGTTTCTCCCATTTTTCTTAATTTGATTTGAAAAGAGTGGCATTTCTCTAAACAATGCTATTTAATCAAGGTTTTTTCCCCTAAGCTGCAGAGAACCAATCTGTGATTGTTTGTAGCTCTGGAGGGAAAAGGGCTACCCCCTGGGACAAATTCCCTAAGAGTCCAGTGAAACTGAAGTAAGACAAGCGCTAGGACAGGTTGGGTTAAGGGGTTTCATGTCTCAGAGCTTGTTAGGTTCACAATGCCAGTGTCTGCACCATCCGTCCCCTCGGGCTGCAGCGAGCGCTCTATCCTCCCACCCACCCCTTCTGGCAGAAACTCCATGGACGGGTCTGTGGTGACTGCTGGGCCCCAGACCAATTAGGTACCAGGAAGGGAGTGGAGGAAAAAACGACTGTGTTTGTCTCCACCCCTTTGCCCACATAGAACAGACGCTCTGCCGTGGTAAACACCCAGTTAGCATGTTAAATGGAACAAAAGCAAGGTGGGAGATTCTGGAAATTCTGGGTGAAAACTTATATTCACCCCACACTGTGTTTGGAACACAATCTCGAAGTCCTTTATTCTTTATAACAAACAAATAAATCTTTTTGTTTGCTAAATGTCTGTTTCTTTGACAGGAAATGAGGATTTAGTTTCGGTTTTTTTAAAAACTTACTTCTTGGCTAGCAGTCATACCTTAAACCTGAAGATTCTGGAAGCAAATTCTAAATGCCTAAATATTTCAAACTAATTTCACTCATCTACCAACTTGTAAACACTTTAAATGTTGAATAACATTGCAGTCCTCTCCAGTTGCATCTCTTTGTTTAAAATCTTTGGTAGGTCCCCGTTTTCCTCTAGACAAGCAAACTTTTTTTAAATAGCATAGTAGACTGAATAGTTTGGCATTTCAGTTCTGAAGAAATCTTTAGTTCCCTGAAACTGGCAACCTTCCTGATGTGTGTGGACTTCTGTATTGTTTGCCTTGCTGCCTGGTTCACTGACCTCCTAACGATCTCCTCGTCGTATTTCTCTTGGGTCTCACTTACTCATACTGGCCAACTCAGGAGCTTCCTTTTTGAAGCTTCCCCTAAGTCCCAAAGACTTGTTAGGCATTTGACCTTAGTTCACAAAGAGCCCTGAGTGTACCTACAGGGTAAAGACTTCTCCCCTATCTCCACCCTCCAGCTGTGGACTGTAACCCTGAGGCTAAGAGTATGTCTTATTCTCATTGCACCTCTGGTCTAATGCACACCGCAGAGCCTAACAACAACGCAGGACCTCAGTAAACATGCATTGAGTTTATTAAATGGTTTATCTTTAATGTGTAAATAAAGTTGTTATATATAGTCATATCAAACTTGTGGACTTTCTAAATGCATTCAGAATGTATTGAAATGAATTTTGTCTATATTAAATGTGTTTAAAATGTAACAATAATAAACAATATATTTTGCAAGATACTGCATCTTACTAAAATTTTATTAATTGAATATTTGCACCTTTTAAAGTTTATTTTGTTCTGCACAAAATGCAGTATTGAAAAGATATGTGAGAATAGCATTTTCCTGATGACCTATTTCATATTGTAAAGTAGCTATTGCTCATTTTTTCTAACATGCTTAATACTTTATTGTTTTATTGGAAAAAATGAAAACAAGCATTTAAGAACACAGTGATTGACTTCTTTGGCGATGTGTGAGAAGACAGCATGGTCTTTCTTAACCTGTATGGAAATAACAACATGCCTGTGAAAAGCTAATAAAATCTATAGACTTTCTCTCTGCAGAAAAATGCCCAAATGCACATATGCTCACCAATTTTGCCTATAATTTTAGGACTCTTCTGTTTCATTAAAGACAAAAAATGTTAAGAACCCTAGACTAAAATCAGCTTTTAAAGAATATGGACTCAGCCAAGAGATGGGACAAAGATAAAAGGGCAAGAGCTTTAAAGATGGTCAAGAAGCATGTACTTCAGAAGAGAAGAATGCACAATGTTTTAATAATCTCTGTGAAATGCTCCCTAACTTGAATGATCCCAACAAGATTGGAATTTTTTGGAATCGACACGTTTGTGTTTGTTCATTCATCTACCCATTCAGCGGGCCACTCCTCTAGGAACTGAGTGGAGAGGTGCAAAATGGAATAACTATTGTAAAACTAGGAAATTCCTCTGTTTCTCACACAAGCTAGCTTATCATGCTAGAAATAAAGAAATGATTCTATTTGTTTGGAAATTTCTGCTTTTATGGCACTGATTTTATACCCAGTTGCCATTTTTCATTTATCATTATTATTGATGATACATACAAATAAATGAAGTTTTTAATGAATTGTAGAATTGGCAGGCAGTCCAATCTGGGGAGATCTCCCTACACACTTGACTCTGATTGAGAAAGAATTCATGACCAGGTTGAGCAGATACAAGCAAAGAATAGTTTAATAAAGTGAAGTACACACTCAAGGAGGGAGTGTGGGCTTGCTCTAGAGTGAGCAGCAGAGTGGTCTTACAGTTACAGCTTAAGCAAGGGTGACATCAGGTTAGGTGGGGTTTTCTCAGAATAGGGAGGGGATTTTGAGAAGTAGGCTGACACCCTTTGTCTGTAGGTGGTCTTCCTCAGCTCTGTCATGGCTTTAATGGGTGTGATTTTTAGTATACTAATGAGCATATAATGTACTTTGAGGTGATATCAGAGTCAGTGTTGGAACCAGTCAGTCTTGGTAGGTCTGGTATCCATACCCTCCCTCCCCACATCCCAGGAGAACAGTTTACAGGGAATGTTTAGAATATAAATAAGCATCTAACTGAATGTAAACACCAGCCAAAGTCCCCAACTGCCCTCCCTGCTCAAGTCTAGCTATCCACCTACTATAACAGAATCATAAATATAGTTTAATTATATTTGTATTAAATGACTGCAATGAAAAATATTAATAATGTGATATACATTCAATACAGTAATAGTGTAATCTTTACTATTTTAAGCATCCTAATAGTGCCCAAAATGAGATGAATATTTTTAAAGAAATTTAATTTAAAAAGTGGTATCCCTTGATTCCTCTGATGATGTGCATAGAGAAGTCTCAAATTAAGATAGCAAACTTGTGGTTCCAGTTGAGCTCAGGTAGAGTTGGAGGTAATTTTAATTCTCTGCGCCATTCATTGAGACTCAGACTTGATGCTGTTTCCCTAGTAACATGGAACTGCTTTGCAATTAGACACAAAGGTTGACTTTGATCAAATCAATGTGGAAGTAATTGTGGCCTCAAGTACACTGGAATGAAACCAAGGACAACTTTTGGTATATAATCTGCCAGAAACCAGAGAATGTGCATAAACAGTAACCTTAGAAATGAGAGCACAGTCCTCTGTGCATATAATATTGTTATCCGTGATACTTGGTGATGACACAACACTAATTATGATCCACGTGCAGGTGTGGCTGAAAGAACTATTTATAAACAACGGGCCTTTTCACTCGGCACATGCCATGACGATTCTTTGGTTTTGCAGCTGCAACTGCTATTTGCAGAACGTGCTGCTTGCTGGTTAAAGGGCATCCATTTAGATGTGAAATCAGTCCCAAATCTTTGCACAAAAGAGCAACCCAGTTCCTGAGTATGCTGTGTCTGTTTTGTCTGTCTGTGCTGTGATATCCTAACTTCCTACAGCCACCTCATATTGTTTGAGAGTATATACAAAGCTTTCCCCGAGCATTCCTGCCTTCCTTTCTCTACCAATGCTGAAACTTGAGTTATTTTTTCATAGATATCATTTAAACTCAGGGCATTTGTTTTATTTTCATTCCTTTATCCATTTATTGAAGACCTACCATGTCCCTATCACTTTTCATTTAAAGGATAGAGCTGGAAGAAGACAACGTCCTTCCCTGGACCCTGTTTTTGGGTGCTCCAAACTTGTTATTTTATTTTAAAGATAACCTGTCAGTAAGGTTGATGGAATTACTCAGGAAACAAGCTGTGCTCTCTGGGACAAGATCATATCACATGAAAATATCAAGATAACCATAACTTCACGAATTGTCAACCTTCTGTCATTTGGATATGGGTACAACATTGGTGTCATTTGTTACTCCAGTTTTTAATTTGTGATTTTGTTTCCCAATCCATTCTGCCAAAATATTGACATGTTCTACTTTCTACCTTTTTATCTCCTATATTAAGGTTTATGTGCCTTGAAGGCAAGGACTATGCTTACTTATCTTTGTTTCCACTGCTAAATCTTGATGACAGAACTTTACATATATAGAGTAGTTGCAACTCCTTGTTGTTCCATGACTACAGTAGTATGTCCCTGCTTTGATCATGCAGAGATCGCTGGTTTCCCTGCCTCTGGTCTAGTTCCTCTCCAATGCATTTCCCTAACAGAATGCAACATGGTCTTTCTAAACCGCAAATCTATATAGGTTTCTCTTTATCTTCAGAACAAAGTCAAATTCTTCAGCATGGTGTGAAAAGCCATTCACGAATAGGCATCTGCTTTATTTTCCAGCTTCCCGGCTACTCACAATCCCTTTGAGGTCCAGACATTCCTGAGTTACCTGGGAAAGCTGTGCCCTTTTGACTCTGTACTTTGCTAATCTGATTGATTCCTTATACTTGGAAAAAGTTGTCTCCCATTTTTATTGGAATTTATTCCCCCATCTGTTTTCAGTTTGAAGACTACAATATACAGAGTTTTCTTGATCCCCTGAGACTGAATTAGGCATATTCCATCTGTGTGTATTTGTCATGCTCTAATCACCCCCATCATCGGATTTAAAACACATGGTGCTGAAATTATCTACTTATTTTCCTCTTTATCTGCTAGACTACAAGCATTTTTTCTGTGTCCAACACAGTGCTTGGCACACAGTAAATGGCCAACATTATTTGTTGAATGAATACGTTCTGAGCTGCAGTGAAGTGTATTTATATGCACGGAGATGGTATAGGATATGTCTTTATATTGCATCTGTTTAGAAGTCACTTTAGGAAGTTCACAGATCCTTCAAGACAGAGGCTTTAGGATGTGTACATGTGTGGTTTTTTAAAGTAAAGCATTTCTTTATTTCAAAGCAATATATACATTATGTGTTGATCAAGAATTCAATTCCGTTAGTGGAGACTGTGTGTGTGTTCATATGAATATTAAACAAAGTTTATTTAAGGTATTGGCTGGTATTTTCAGCAGGTGTGAGGCAAACATAGTTTTTAACCTCCTTGTATGCAATTAAATAGTGTGGGGAAATCATTGATTAAGATTGCACCTTCACTTAACCTCTTCCACCTGCAAAGTGTTAATTGTTGGTTGTGTGACAGTGCCAGAAAAAGCATAAATTAACATGCATCCCTGATACTAGAAATTTTGAAATCACTTCTCCTAAAAGTAGGTATGTGAGTTAAAACTATAAATTTTTTAACTTATAGGTTTGAAAAGTAAATATTTAATCACAGAAATAATATTTTTTCACCTATATTCTTATATGAATAATTTTTCCAGTCATTGAAGAAAAGTTAGTTTTTTGCTATCTACAACTTCAAAATAAACCACTCTAAGTTCCAACTAATTAAATCTAAAATGAGAAAATTGAAAATAGAATAAAATATCTGGGTTGTTGAGATGGTTCTGGGGCAATGCAAAAAGATGCAGAAGTAAATTGATAAAATATAATTTTAAGATATTTTAAATACACACAAGTACTTGAACAATATGAGGATTAGGGCCACCAACCCCTGTGCCATTGAAAATCCACATATAACTTTGGCTCCCCTTAACCACTTTCATACTAATAGCCTCGTATATAATTAGAAAATAAATAAAATTAAATCATCATAAAGATAAAGATAATAGGAAAACTAAAGAATGGCTGATGGGAAAGGGAATGGAAAGAAATTCATATAATAAAAATATGTTTTTAGTATTAAAAAATTACAGTAATAAGAAATAACATGAAGTATTTTTAGAAATTTTTATTGAGATATAATCGACATATAACATTGTGTATGTTTAGATGTACCATGTGTTGATTTGATAGTTATATATTGCAGTGATTATAATCCTGGCATTACCTAACACTTCCATCATAACTCATAATTATCTTTTCTTTTTTGTGTTGGCAACAACTGAAATACAGTCTCTTAGCAACTTTGAAATTTATATTACAGATTTATTGTCAATAAACACTATTCTGTGCATTTAGATCTCCAGGACTTACCTATCTATCTACCAGTTTTAAGTTTGTACCCTTAAACATCTCCCCAGTTCTGTCACCCTCCAGCCCCTGGTAAACCACCAATCCACTCTGTTTCTATGAGTTTGGCTTTTTTAAGATTCCACATAAAAGTGATACCATACAGTATTTGTCATTCTCCATCTGACTTATCTCACTTAGGATTATGCCCTGAAGGTCCATCCATGTTGTCACAAATGGCAGGCTTTCCTCCTTTGCATGGCTGAATAATACTCCATTATATATATATATATATATATATTTTTACCTTTTATCTGTTGATGCACATTTAAGTTGTTTCCATATCTATCAATTATAAACAATGCCACAAAACATGTGAGTGTAGGTATCTCTTCTATATCTTGTTTTCACTTGCTTTTTATACATACTCAGAAGTGGTATTGCTGAAACCCATGGTGGTTCTATTTTCAATATCTTGAGGGAACTCTATACTGTTTTTCATTTTCCATTTTCCATTACTACCAATTTACATTGCTACCAATAGTGCAAAAGGATTCCCTTTTCTCCAGCTCCTGGCCAACATTTGTAAACTCTTGTCTAATTGATGATAACCATTCTAACAGATGTGAGGTGATATCTCATGGTGGCTTTGATTTGTATTTTCCCAATGATTAGTGGTGTACAGCATCTCTTCATGTACCTGTTAGTTATTTGGATGTCTTTTCTTGAAAAAAAAAATGTTTAATTCTTCTGCCCATTTTTAAATTGGATCATTCGATTTTTTTTTCTTTTAGTTATTGAATTGAATGAGTTCTTCATTTATTTTAGTTATAAGCCCCTTGTCCAATACAGTTTGTGAATATTTTCTTCCATTCTGTAAGTTAACCATTCATTTTATTGCTTGTTTCTCTTGCTAGGCAGAAGTTTTTTAGTCTGATATAGTCCCACTTAACTGATTTTTGCTTTTCTGCTTTTGGTATCTTCTCTAAGAAATCTTTGCCAAGACCAATATCAAGGGACTTCTTGCCTGAATTTTCTTCTAAGAGTTTTATAGTATCAGATCTTGTGTTTATGACTTTAATAACATTTTGAGTAAATTTTTCAGAGTGGCATAAGATAAGGGCCCAATTTCATGTTTCTTCATGTGGTTATTCAGTTTTCCTGACACCATTTGTTGAAGAGACCATGCTTTCTCCACTGAGTGCTCTTGGGTCACATGTCAGATATTAGTTAACCATGAATGAAGGAGTTTATTTCTGGGCTCTGATTCTGTTCCATTTGTCAAGAGTCTATTTTATGGCAATGTCATACTGTTCTAATTACTATAGCTATGTAGTAAAGTGTGAAATCAGGAAGTGTCATGCCTCTACCTTTGTTTTTCTCTCTCACAGTCACTTTGTCTTTTCTGGGTCTTTGGTGGATCTATACAAATTCTAGGATAGTTCTTTCCTATTTCTGTGAAAAGTGTCACAGGAATTTTGATAGGGATTGCATTGAATCTATAGATGGGTTGGGGGTAGCATGGGCATTTTAACAATATTTATTCTTTGGATCTGTGAAGACAGGATATCTTTGTATTTATTTGTGTCTTCTTCGATTTCATACTACATCCAAGTCTTATTTTTCATTGTACAGATCTTTCACTTCATTGGCTAAATTTATTCCTAAGTATGTTTATTGTTTTTGATGTCATTGTGAAGCTTGTTTGCTGTCAGTGTTTATAGTTGTTATTATCAGTGTTTCATCTTTAGTGCAACTGATTTCTCTGTGTTAATTTAATACAAGATACTGATACATTTATACTGATAGCTTGATTGGGGTTCCTTTGTAGGTTACAGTCCTTTAATTCCTGTCTGCTTGTAGAATTCCATGTCTTGGAGAGTTCTTTTTGCATTGAAATAATAGGATGGGTATTAATGCCCTTTGGTATTCTTATCTGCCTCTTTCTGTCCTCCAAGTCACAGAGTTCCCACCTCAGTACTATGGGTGCTGCTGGGAGAAATATGTTTCTCTATCTGTGTCAGTACCACTGGGGTAGCCCAGCAGCCACTCCTCGCTCTCCTATTCTCCTACAGGAGAGGTTGCCACCAACTGATAGTTCAGCCCCATACATTTCAGTCTTGCTTTGGGAGTGGGGGCAGCACTGGTAAAGTTCTTCTTACCATCTCTACTAACAGGAATTAAAGGATTGTAACCTACCATCCAAACTTGTATAATGTGATTGGTTTACATTCTTGATTGAGGTCTACAGTGCACAACACTCTGGGGCAGCCACTGAAGAAATGACACTTTTTCCATACATTCTTAATAATCAATTTATAGCGTAATTAATTATTAAGTTCCAGTCACAGTGCTAAGAAAAAATGTAGGCTCTGTGAAAGCTGATAAAAGGGCACTCAATTTAGGTTCAGGAAAAACATCCTTGCGGTGGTGCCTTTGACCTGTCCTGAAGGTGACTAAGTTTCCACCAGGTGAGGGGCAGTGGGTAAGTACACAAGAGCACTGCAGGCCAAAAGGACAGGATGCAAACACCCCGTAGAAAGAAGACTGGTCAGTGTGGCTAAAGTTCACACAGAAGTGGCTGTGTGGGCTGGAAGATGGGGGACGTGGCAAGCCTAATTAGGAACTAGGTCTTCATCTTAATAAGTGTAGAAGGACTTCGAAAGTAAATGAAGACATTTACATTTTTTGAAAGATCGTGATGGGTCCAGTGTACAGAAAGAGTTGAAAGAGGATAAGTGATGTCAGAGAGTTTCTTAAGTAGATGTGGATGGGTAGAGAAAACCCTTTAATAACTGCAACGAAGATGACTAAATATTTCGGAGTTAACTTAAAAAGGAATGTTGATAAGAAAACTTGATAAGAAAAACTTTAACACATACCTGAAAGACCCAAAAGTAGATTTGAACAAGTGGAAAGACATACCTCTTCCTGTGTTAGACTACTCAACATTACAAAGATGTTAGTTCTCCCCATATCAATTTATAAACTCAACTCAATTCTAATCAAAATACTGGCATGCTCTTTTATGCTGTAAGTTGATAATGAAGTTCATATGGAAAAACAAACATGCAAAAAGAACAGGAAAACACTGCAAATCTATGAGAGGGTATTAGCCCTACAAGATATGAAGGTATAAAGACTAAAGTATCTATAGTTAGTATAATGTGGGTATTGGTACATGAATAGACAATGATAGCAGGGAAACAGAATGGAAAACCCAGAAATAGACCTAAGTACCTAAGGAAATTTATTATATGATAAAGGTTATGTCTTTGTGGCATCACCAGGACAAAGGTGTACTTTTGAATTAATGGATTAATGGTTATAGAACAACCAGATAGCTATATTGAAAAAAATAATATCTGATACATTTCTCCCACCAGAATAAACTCCAATTGGATCAGAATTTTCAATATTAAAAAATGAAATACACAAGAACTAGAAGAAAATAGGGATAAAATTTCTCCCTAGCCTCAGTGTAGAAAAATGCCTCTTATTTTTCAAAGTTCAGATAAAATAAAACATTGATAACTTTGACTACTTGAAAGTTAAAAAAAACAACCTGAACAATAACAAACAATAATACAGACGATTGATAAATTGGGAGAAAATATTTGCAATATATAACACAAAAGGCTAATGCCCCTAATATAAAAAGAACTCTTAAAAGTGAAGAATAAGGGATCAAATTCCCATTGCCAAAAAGAAAAATAAAAAGGCCTGGGTAGACATTCTGACATACACACAGAAAGATTAAAATGACCCTTAAGTATACAGTTTTTTTAAAAGTTCAAACACAATTAGAGAAATACAGGTTATAAAAATGTCATTTCTTCCCTATCAGATGGGCAAAAATTTGAAAGTATGACAACGCATCCTCTTGAAGGCTGTGAGAAAACAGGGACTCTCATATACTGTAACTGTAAAGCAAGCTGGCACAATCCTTATGGTAGGAGATTTGACAACACATAAACAAAGTTGTATATGTGCTTATCTTCTGATCCAGTAATATTGGAAACAAACTAAATGCCCAGACCCAGTAAAGTGGATGAATAAAGAATGATACAGCCCCATAGTACAGTAGTAAGTGTGAAATGAATGAGGAAGACCTCTATGAACCAATATGAAGTAATTTCCAAGATATATTGCAAGTTAAAAAGAAAAGGCACAGTGCATGCAGGTTGCTGAGCCTGGGCCATTGGGAAGCAGATGGAAGCAGCTGCACAGACAGGGCCAAGGTGCAGAGGGAGCAGTAGAAAGAGGGTACCTGGGTTCACTGCTGTGGGTGCCATGCACTTCCTCCCTCATTTTGCTTGATGCCTCCTTGCAGAAATGCTTCTATGACTTGCAGCCTGCAGCAGCTGAGGCCAGGGTTCAGGGCACTGGTTCCTCAGCTCACTCAGGCTTATGCCAAAGATGTCAAATTTGGCACAGATGCCTGAGCCTTAATGCTTCAAGGTGTAGTAGACTTTTTAACTAATGCCAGAGTCATTACTAGGGAGGAGCTTTAGGAAGAACAGTGATTGTGAAGTTCTGAGGTTAGCAAAAGATGCTTTGACCATTGCATAGTCAATTGACTTAAAGGATCAATATATAAATGCTGGGGCTATATTTGTTCAAGATATTGCCAATGATATAAATGAAAAAGGCTGCCAATTAACCACACTGTACTGTACTGGTGTATTATATTGTCAAAGATGGCTTAGAAATCAGCAAAAGTGCTAATCCAGTGGAAAATAGGAGAGGTACAATGTTAGCTATAGATGTTATAATTGCTGAACTGAAGTAGCGGTGTAAACCTGTGCCAGACCCCAAAGAAAATGCTCAGGTTGATGATTTCTGCAAATGAACAAACAAATTAACATTATCATTTCTGGTGCATTGAAAAAGACTAGAAGATGTGATTAATGGAAAAACTGAATGATGAACTAGAAATTACTAAAGTTAAAGTTCAATTAAGGTTATATTTTTACATACTTTGTAAACATCAAAAGGGTAGAAATGTGAATTTCTGGAGGCCTATGTTCTATTGAGTGAAAAGAAAATGTCCAGTGTCTAGTCCATTATACCTGCTCTTGAAATTGTCATTATCAGCCCTTGGTAATAATTGCTGAAGATGTTACTAGAGAAGCTCTAAATACACTCATTTTGAATAAGCTAAAAGTTGGTCTTCAAATTATAGCAAAGCTCCAGGCTCTGGTTCCAATAAATAAAAACTCACTTAAGGACATAGCTATTGCTACCGGCGGTTCAGTGTTTGGAGAAGAGATGTTGACCCTAAATCTTGATGGTGCTCAGCCTCGTGTCTTAGGAAGAGTTGGACAGGTCACTGTGACCAAAAATGAAGCCATGCCTTTGAAAGGAAAAGATAACAGGTTCAAATTGAAAAACATGCTGAAGAAATTAGTGAGCAGTTAGGTATCATAACTAGTGAATATGGAAAGAAAAAATTGAATGGACAACTAGTGAAACTTTCAGATGGAGTGGCTTTGCTGAAGGTTAGTGGGACAAGTGGTGCTGAAGTGAATGAAAGAGAGTCATAGATGCCCTCCGTGCTGCATGAGCTGCTCTTCAAGAAGGCATTGCTCTGGGTGGGCGTTATGTACTGTTTCAGTGCACCCCACTCTAGACTCACTAATACCAGCTAGCGAAAATAAAAAATTGATATAAAAATTATTAAAAGGACACCCAAAATTCTTACAGTGATCATGGCTAAGAATGTAGATGTTGAAGGATTATTGATAGTAGAGAAAATTATGCTAATGTCTTCAGAAGTTTGATGTTTTGCTATGAGAGTTTATTAATATAATGGAGAAAAGAATCATTGATTCAACTAAGGTTGTAAGAACTGGTCTAGTGGATGTTAAAGAGAAGGATGCTTGAATGGGTCAAATGGGTGAAATCAGAGTTAATATGTTCTAATAACAGTGCTTCACCATTATTAATGACTATGAGAGGAGGCAATGTTTCTCACTAAAAATTTCAGAGAAGTCAGTTGAAGAAAATGAAGAAAAAACTAGCTGTTTAAGAAATTCACTGTTAGCATAAGCTACTAGTTTCAATTGGCAATATATAATGGCATACCACTATCATTGTGCATGCCTACACATAATTTGTTTTGTATTTTTTAATAAGAAGTCATTTTTACATTCATGGGGGAAATGAAATCTAAAAATGTATCTATAGCATCCTATCCTTCATAGAAGAGAAAAAAAGAGGAATGAGAAAATACAGATTTATCCACTAAATGTGGATCTTCAAAAAAAAATCAGAAGAATAAGCTAGAAACTACTGAGATTGCTTACCAACATAACATATGTAGGAATCGAAATGAAATGTGAAAGAAATAAAATTTCTCTGAGTATACTTTTCTGTATAGCACTGTCTTTTGGGACATACCTCAAAACACAAATATATAAAACTAACCAGGATGTAGAGAACCCGAAATGGATTTCAAAAGTAATATATTTAGCTATGTTACAAACAAATGATATAATCATACTGAAGGAGGTAGAAAAGAAAATAATTAACTTAAATAATTTTGATAATATCTTATAGCACAAATACATACTACACACAAATATTGTACTGTAGTTTATAAACAAATTTAATAGAAATTCTGAAATACTTTATGTATATACTAGGATTGAGCAAGTAAGTAAATATAAACATGTATGTATGTGTGTGTGTGTCCAAACATGTATTTCCTAACTCTGTCCACTGAGAACATCCCAGCAGCAATGAACATACCCGGCATCCAGACCTTAATTTCTAAATAGGAAAATTCAGATTAGGAAGCATTCTGAAAAGGGTGAGAGGAGACAGGGAGGAGATAGGGAGGGAAAGAAATGAGAAAAGAAGGAAGTAGAACAAAAGGGAGGGAGGGAAGAAAAAAGGGGTAACTACTGTAGGTGGTTTGGGTTCAGATACTGACAGTGGAGTTAAGAGAGGTGGAAGGAAAGGAAGACACCCATATTTGTGGGCTGTGTAACAGGTGGATGGTCTTGCCACTTACTAACTATGGTACATTGGGGGAGATAAAGTCTTAGTGAGTATTACCCATTACATTGCAAAGACTCTCAGTTCATTAATACTGCCGTCCTATACATGTGCAATATCTTTACTGATGATTTCTATTTCATTTTATTTTTTTATTATTTATCCAGTTGTATCCATGGGGAAACTAGTTTTTGACAGACAAATCTCACGCTACTAGGCCAGCTCACCTCGGAACACTTGCCTTACGAGACCTGGACCAACGCATGAGGAGTCCAGTTCACCTTGCTTTATTTTATTCTTTGTAGTAAAAGGAAATATTTTTTTTCATTTTCATTGACATGTTCTTCGTAGCTTTAGTGATCTGGAGGAAGCAGTAGTGGCCTTGTTATGTCGTGGACAAGATGTCTAAAGTAAGTGTGGCCTCAAAGTATATCAAAAAATTCTTTGTCTGTGAGTCCACCACCTCAGAAAATTTTTTATTTGAAATACACAAATGCAAAAAGAATGTAGTACAAGATAAAAATCCTCCAAGAGATACATTTTGAAATGATTAAACTTTCTAAATCAGCAAATATCTCGTGGGCTTACAAAAAATCTCTTCTAATCAGTTTTTATTGGTTTTATTTTTGTACAACAAAAGGCACAGTCATGGCAAAGATATATCATTGCAGAATGTAAAACAGAAATATTGTTTTATTCTAGTGAAAATGATTTTGCTGAAGTCTGATTCTCAATTTTGGTCCATAAGTTATGAAGAAGTCCGTCTGCATTTTGCTTAACAAAATTTACATTTAATTATAATGTCATTGTGCTGGATAATTAAAACCAAGCTCACAATGTCAACTTTAGTTAGATTACTTTTGTATTTTATGCACAAATGCAATATTCATGAGTATCTCTCCTGTTATACTATGCTAAAATGTCTAGAGAAAGACACTAGGACTTGGACCAGCTAGACCTGGGTTCAAATTACGGGGCTGCCAGTTAGCCAATAACAGGTCTGTGAACCTTCAGTGTAGGCACATACATAAGCCTCATTTTCCTCCTGGATAAAATGGAGTAAAGGACTCACCTCACAGGCTTTGTGCAGAATTAAGTGAAATGTTGCAATATTTGGTACTGTACCCAGTATATGTGAATTTTTAAAAACAGCAAACGAGATTAAATTTAGCTGAAAATGAACATATAAATGGGTTATATTTTCATTTCTCTTTACCATTGTTCTCAAGGAAACAAAAACTAAGTAATCTATACTGAGATACCAGAATTATTTATGATAAAACATTTGGCTGTGTTTTTAAGCAAATATCTATTTATTTCAAGGTCATCAACCCCAGTACAGTGAATCATGGGTAAAACAGACAGAATAATTGTAAAAGTATGCACAATATATCTCTCACTTGTGGAACTCAAATTTATTCACCTAATTTGGTTCAAATCTATGTTCCAAAAGTAAAATTATGAAAGGAGAAGAAATTATTCCTTCATGTGATGCAACATATTTGTGTTTTAGTTTGTCTGAACTTTTGCTTATATTGAACTGGATTTATATGGATTCCATCTATACACTCCCATTGGGGAAATCACTTGAAAGTGAGCAAAATAATAGCCACTCAAAATAATAGTAAATAATAAAATACTCTTCTTTAACTCAGAGTACTGTCTCTATGAGAATGACTTTAAGAAGAAATTACATGGATGGTAACATAGGAAAGTGGAGAGAGGTGATTTCAGTGAAATAAACATTGATTAAACATATCCCATGTCCCAGATATTAAAGGCGATTTCATTGCTACAACATTTTGAAGATGTGACACCTGTCCTTAAAGGTTTGGGATCAGAAAAACCTCGAGTCTCACTGCCATTTTGGTTTGGCAATTTACCAAAGCTATGACAGTGGGCAAGTCATGAAAACCTCTCTGCTGTTTACCCTCTGACAGTGCAGATACCAAAACATCTACCCTTCAAAGTTGTAATAATTAAATGTAAAATACTATGAAAATAATTGGCAGAAAATAAATGTCAGTGTTACTTTCCCTTTTCCATTATCACAGTTTGTTGGAGAAGCCAGTTTTAAAATACAGATTTGAAGAATTGTTACTATGAGATATTAGAAAAATGGGTTCGGTTTACTCTTATTTACAAAGAAAGTAAATCTGACCAAATGAATACACATTTTGGTGTATGCACCTTTATGGCCAACATCTCATAACAAGAATTGGAAAGGAGGATGCATTTTTTTCCTCTGTGATAAAGAACTCGTGTATCTAACTCACATTAAGCCATCCAAAGTAGAGTATCTAGATAAAAAAGAATTTTCAGACAATCAAGATATATAAAAGAGAAGTTTAAAGGTCTGTAGCTATATCCTTATTCATGCTTTGCTAGACTTTAATAATTTTTAAATCTTATTTAGATCATTCTAAATAAAATGAAAATACCATAGAAATGGAAAAAGCATAATAATGAAAAAGTTCACTCACATACATGAAAATTACACTTCATATTAACTTCACAATAAAAACTTTATCCCAACACTTCACCCAATTGTATTTTTGTCCCCAATTTTAAAATGACATTACTTGCTCCTTTTACCTCAGTAAATCCTTTCACATAGGTTTTTTGGTTTGTTCACATTCAAAGCTTTGAGAGAGTTATCTATTAATAAATCATGGCAGTCCAGTTTTAAAAGTACATCTGGCTTCAAGCCATTTCGCATAACCAATAAATGCTCAAAAAGTTGAAAATAGTGTAGAAAATAATTTTTTAAAAGAACACTGGAAAAATGTTTTCATAAGGAGAAACCATATATTAAACTTAAGTATATTTTTAAAAGTCTTTTTAGTGTAAACTAAATCTAACCTTTTTTTATTATTAAGTTACTTACAATAAAATGCACAAATGTTGCTTTGCAGGTTGATGAATTTTGATGTGTATATATAAAATACATGAATATGTTTTAGAAATGTAAATATTACTCAATACATTTTTTTTGGCTGGAAACTTCTTTATTCTGCCTTCATTTTCTTTTTGTTATCATTAATATACAATCACATGAGTAACACTGTGGTTACTAGATTTCACCATTTTCAAGTCCCCACCACATACCCCATTACAATCACTGTCCATCAGCATAGTAAGATGCAATGGAATCACTACTAGCCTTCTCTGTGCTATACTGCCTTCCCCATGCCCCCCCCTACGTCATGTATGCTAATCATAATGCCCCTTATTCCCCTTATCACTCCCTTCCCACCCACCCTCCCCAGTCCCTTTCCCTTTGGCAATTGTTAGTCCATTCTTGGGTTCTGTGAATCTGCTGCTGTTTTGTTCCTTCAGTTTTTGCTTTGTTCTTATGCTCCATAGATGAGTGAAATCATTTGGTACTTGTCTTTCTCCGCCTGGCTTATTTCACTGAGCATAATACCCTCTAGCTCCATCCATGTTGTTGCAAATGGTAGGATATGTTTTCTTCTTACAGCTGAATAATACTCCATTGCATATATGTACCACATCTTCTTTATCCATTCATCTACTAATGGGCACTTAGGTTGCTTCCATTTCATAGCTATTGTAAATAGTGCTGTAATAAACATAGGGGTGCATTTCTCTTTTTGAGACTGGACTCCTGCATTCTTAGGGTAAATTCCTAGGAGTGGAATTCCTGGGTCAAATGGTATTTCTATTTTTAGTTTTTTGAGGAACCTCCATACTGCTTTCCACAATGGTTGAACTAGTTTACATTCCACCAGCAGTGTAGGAGGGTTCCCCTTTTTCCTCATCCTCACCAGCATTTGTTGTTCCTAGTCTTTTCTGTGTTGGTCATCCTAACTGGTGTGAGGAGATATCTCACTGTGGTTTTAATTTGCATTTCCCTGATAATTAGCGATGTGGAACATCTTTTTATGTGCCTGTTGGCCATCTGAATTTCTTCTTTGGAAAAGTATCTGTTCATATCCTCCATCCATTTTTTTAATTGGATTATTTGCTTTTGGGGTGTTGAGGCATGTGAGTTATTTATATATTTTGGATGCTAACTCCCTGTTAGATATGTCACTTATAAATATATTCTCCCATACTGTAGGATGCCTTTTTGTTCTGTTGATGGTGTTGTTTGCTATACATAAGCTTTTTAGTATGATGTACTCCCTTTTGTTCATTTTTGCTTTTCTTTCCCTTGCCCAAGGACATGCATTCAGGAAAAAGTTGCTCATGTTTATATTCAAGAGATTTTTGCCTATGTTTTCTTCTAAGAGTTTTATGGTTCCCTGACTTACATTCAGGTCTTTGATCCATTTTGAGTTTATTTTTGTGTATAGGGTTAGACAATAATACAGTTTCATTCTCTTGTATACAGCTGTCCAGTTTTGCCAACACCAGTTGTTGAAGAGACTGTCCTTTCCCAATTGTACATCCATGGCTCCTTTATTGTATATTAATTAACCATATATGCTTGGGTTTATATCTGGGCTCTCTAGTCTGTTCTATTGGTCTGTGAGTCTGTTCTTGTTCCAGTACCAAATTATCCTGATTACTGTGGCTTTGTAGTAGAGCTTAAAGTCGGGAAGTATAATCCCCCCAGCTTTATTCTTCCTTCTCATGATTGCTTTGGCTATTTGGGGTCTTTTGTGATTCCATATGACTTTTAGAACTATTTGCTCTAGTTTGTTGAAGAATGCTATTGGTATTTTGATAGGGATTACATTGAATCTGTAGATTGCTTTAAGCAAGATGACCATTTTGACAGACCATATTAATTCTTCTTATCCATGAGCATGGGATGTGTTTCCATTTATTGGTATTTTCTTTAATTTTTCTCATGAGTGTCTTGTAGTTTTCAGACTATAGGTCTTTCACTTCCTGGTTTAGATTTCTATGTATTTTATTCTTTTTGAGGCAGTTGTGAATGGAATTGTTTTTCTGGTTTCTATTTCTGCTAGTTCATTGTGAGTGTATAGGAGTGCAACAGATTTCTGTGTATTAATTTTGTAGCCTGCAACCTTGCTGAATTCAGATATTACATATAGTAGTTTTGGAGTGGATTCTTTAAGGTTTTTTATGTACAATATGTCATCTTCAAACAGGAACATTTTAATTTCTTCCTTACCAATCTGGATGCCCTTTATTTCCTTCTGCTGTCTGATTGCTGTGGTGATGACCTGCAGAACTATGTTGAATAAAAGTGTAGAGAGTGGGCATCCTTGTCTTTTTCCCAATCTAAAGGAAAGACCTTCAGCTTCTTGCTGTTAAATATGATGTTGGCTGTGGGTTTGTCATATATGGCCTTTATTATGTTGAGGTACTTGCCCTCTATACCCATTTTGTTGAGAGTTTTTTATCATGAATGGATGTTGAATTTTGTCAAATGCTTTTTGGCATCCATAGATATGATCACGTGTTTTTTTTTCCTTTTTTTTCATGTGGTGGATGATGTTGATGGATCTTCTAGTATTGTATCATCCTTGCATCCCTCAAATAAATCCTACTTGATCATAATGGATGATCTTTTTGATGTTTCTGAATTCGGTTTGCTAATATTTTGTTGAGTATTTTTGCATCTATGTTCATCAGGGATATTGGTCTGTAATTTTCTTTTTTTGTGGTGTCTTTGCCTGGTTTTGGTATTAGTGATGCTGGCCTTGTAGAATGAGCTTGGGAGTATTCCCTCCTCTTCTACTCTTTGGAAAACTTTAAGGAGGATGGGTATTAGGTCTTCACTGCATGTTTGATAAATTTCAGCAGTGAAACCATCTGGTCCAGGTGATTTGTTCTTAGGTAGTTTTTGGATTACCATTTCAATTTCCTTGCTGGTAATTGGTCTATTCAGATTTTCTTTTTCTTCCTGGGTCAGCCTTGGAAGGCTGTATTTTTCTAGAAAGTTTTCCATTTCTTGTAGATTGTCCAGTTTGTTAGCATATAATTTTTCATAGTATTCACCCATAATTCTTTGTAATTTTGTGGTGTCCGTAATTTTTCCTTTCTCATTTTTGATTCTGTTTATGTGTGTAGATCCTCTTTTTTTCTTGATACATCTGGCTAGGACTTTATCTATTTTGTTTACTTTCTCAAAGAACCAGCTCTTGGTTTCATTGATTTTTTTCTATTGTTTTATTCTTCTCAATTTTATTTATTTTTTCTCTGACCTTATTATGTTCCTTGTTCTACTGACTTTGGGTCACATTTGTTCTTCTTTTCCTAGTTTCATTAATTGTGAGTGTAGACTGTTCATTTGGGATTGTTCTTCTTTCCTGAGCTAGGCTTGTATTGCAATATACCTCCTTCTTAGCATGACCTTTGCTGCATCGCACAGATTTTGTGGTGTTGCAACTCCTAATTTTTTCTCCCTATTAGTTTCATGAAGTATCTTTTTCCTTCCATTTATTTTCAGTCTGTATATGTCTTTGGGTTTAAAGTGAGTCTCTTGTAGGCAGCATATAGATGGGTCTTCTTTTTTTATCCATTCAGTGTCTCTATGTCTTTTGATCGGTGCATTCAGACCATTTACATTTAGGGTGTTTATTGATAGATATGTACTTATTGCCATGGCAGGCTTTAGATTCGTGGTTACCAAAGGTTCAGGGGTAATTCCCTTAGTATCTAACAGTCTAATTTAACTCACTTAGTATGCTATTACAAACACACCCTAAAGGTTTTTCGTTTTCTCCTTTTTCTTTCTCCTCTATTCTTTATATATAAGGTAACAGATTATGTACTCTTTGTCTATCCCTTGATTGACTTTGGGGGTTCGTTGATTTGATTTTGCATGTGCTTAGTAATTAACTGTTCTACTTTATTTGCTGTGGTTTTATTCCCCTGGTGACAGCTATTGAGCCTTAGGAATACTTCCATCTAGAGCAGTCCCTTTAAAATACACTGTAGAGGTGCTTTGTGGGAGGTAAATTCCCTCAACTTTTGCTTATCTGGGAATTGTTCAATCCCTCCTTCAAATTTAAATTAGAATGTTTCCAGATAGAGTATTCTTGGTTCAAGGCCCTTCTATCTCATTGCATTAAATATATCATGCCACTCCCTTCTAGTCTGTCAGGTTTCTGTTAAGAAGACTGATGATAGCATGATGGGTTTTCCTTTGTATGTGATCTTTTTTCTCTCTCTAGCTGCTTTTAAAAGTCTGTCCTTATCCTTGATCTTTCCCATTTCAATTATTATACGTCTTGGGGTTGTTGTCCTTCATCCCTTGTTTTGGGAGATATGTGCACTTCCATGGCCTGAGATACTATCTCCTTCCCCAGATTGGGGATATTTTCAGCAATTACCTCCTCAAAGGCACTTTCTACCCCTTTTACTCTCTCTTCTTCTTCTGGTACCCCTATAATGCAAATATTGTTCCATTTGGATTGGTCACAGTTCTCTCAATATTCTTTCATTCTTAGAGATCCTTTTTTCTCTCTGTACCTCAGCTTCTTTGTATTCCTCTTCTTTAATTTCTATTCCATTTACTGTCTCTTCTACTACATCTAATCTGCTTTTAAATCCCTCCATTGTATATTTCATTTCAGATATGGAATATCTTTATGATTGAATCTCCATCCTAAATTCATCCCTGACTTCTTGAATATTTTTCTGTACCTCCATAAGCATGTTTATGATTTTTATTTTGAACTCTCTTTCAGGAAGATTGGTGAGTTCAGTTTCATTTGGCCTTTTTTCTAGTGTTTGTGAGATTTCGGTCTGAACCAGGTTCCTTTGATGTTTCATATTTGTATGTGGCTCCCTCTAGTGCCCAGAAGCTCTAGTCTCTGGAGCTTGTCAGGCCCTGGAGTGAGGTTGCGGGTTGCAGGGGAGCGGTGCTGGTTCCTGTGTGGAGGAAAGAGCTGTTTCCTATTTCGCAGCTACAGTGCCTGTCCGCCAGAACCAGTGGGTTGAGCACACAGGTATAATAAGCCTCTGTGCTTTGTGTCTGTAGCTTCCCTAGGTGGGGCCTCCCTCTGGCTTGCCTGACACCAGGGAAGGGACTGCCAGTTTGCAAGCCGCTGCAGGCAGGACAGGAGAAAGGCACAGCAGGCTGCATATCACAGTGGGGTTCCTCGGTTCCTCAGCTCCTTGGTGTTGAGTCGCCAGCCAGGGGTATGGAGTACCTGAAGCTCCTCAAAGTTCCCAACCTGCTGTGCAACCAGACAACTTTGTTCACCTATCTCTTCCCCTGCACTGCAAATTCCATGCAAACCCTGCCCCTTCAGCAGCCCTCTTGCTGCTAAGAAGCCTCTCATACCACCCACCTTTCCTTTGTCCCAAAGCAGCTGGATGTGGATCCCTGTCTTCCACAAATGGCTGGAATCTCAGTCTTTCCAAGTATTCCACCTGTCTTAGCTTTCCAGCCCCACTTATCTCCAGAGCACCATGCAATATAAGTCTGTGATCCCAAAGCAGATCTCCAGGGCTTGGTATTCAGCTTTACTAAGCATCTACCCACTCCCTGCTCCATTTCTCTTCCTTCCACCCGTAAGCTTGGGTCAGGGAAGGGTCTGGGTCCTGCCAGATCAAGGCTTTGGGACATTACCCGGTTTTGTGAGGTCTGCTTTGTTCTCCAGGTGTATGCAGTCTGGTGCAGCCTTCCTTCCTGTTCCTCTTTTAGGATTAATTGTATTAACTGTATTTTCAATTTTATGTGGTTTTAGGAGGTGTTCTCTGTCTCACCTCTCACTGCCATCTTGAATTGCTTCTCTCAATACATTTTTATATATGATGAGATATTGACTTTGATGATGGAGATATGAAAATGAATGTCTTTAGAAAGCTAAGCAGAACTTTTCTGTGATGTAACAGGTTGTTATTACAATATAATTTAGAAAAAAAATTCCTAATACATTTAGTTGTGTACAAATGGACACACAAAGCAAATTTACAAATGAAATCATTTGTTAAAATATTGGGATTATAGGCTCTTTTTCAAACTTTTCTCTAATGATTTTATAAATAAAAGTCATGCTTAATTTACAAGAGCACCATCATGCATTATACATTCCAATTTTACCTTTAAGTGTTTGTTCTTTCCTTCCTGACCTGCAAGGGATAGAAGCTTTCAATACATTTTCACCTACCTGCTTTTCTACCTTGTACAAGAAGCTTTTTAATTTGGGGTTGTTCAATTGCTCAGGGAAAATAGCTCAGGAATTATTAATTAATATATGCTAATTAAGAGCATAAAATAGTTTAAAGATGCACAAACAGAACCAGAATGGAAATTAAAAGTACCTTGAGGCCATTGAAGTAGCAAAAGGACAATTTAAAAATTATTAACAATTGACCCAGAGGACTGGTAATGGGTGCAGCTGCAGGAAAAGAATTATATGTGTACTGGCAGGCTGTGGACCCTGTGTGTACTTCAGTAGGCACAGCTGTGTAAGCTAATTTTGTTACCAAGATAACATGGAAACCACTAAATTTAGAAAGGCCTTGAGACAAATTCTATAAGATTTGGGTTTTACAAAATATGTTTTTGAGCTTCTTGTATGTCAGAATTATAGGAATTATGTTTCAACCTCCAAATTTAAATTTACAGAACCATCATTACTTAGAGGCTACATTTGATATATAAACTAAAATGAATTAAGGTTTGCTTTTTAGGAGTTGATAATCTCAAGCTTATTTTAGCAATTGTTAAACTGAGAACTACAAAAATTAATTAGGAAATACTTTCAATTTTGAAGAATAAAAACCGAATTAACATATAATTGAGACGTTATTGGTGCAATTGTTGTATAAAGGAAACTGCTGGAGAACTTAAGTGTCAAGAAATCAGACTGTGTTCCATTTCTTAATATTTTAATAATCTAATAGCACCCTACATAACCTGGTTGATTGCTTCCCTTACAATAAATAAGTGGACAAATTCCCATAGTAAAATAATTATATGGTCCTAGTGTTATAAGTTGGAAGTGGCCTCAGTCAACAGTTGACCATAGTACCTAAAATTATCAGATATAAGACTAGTATGACCTATTATAAAAATAACTCAATTATCTTATAAAATATAATTGCTTCATATCTAGTAAACCCATCTTAAGGGATGTGTTTCTAAGTAATTATTTCATTCAGATTCACCAGCAACCTGTATTGATAAAATTAGATATGCCAATGCAGATATTTATCAAACTATGATGATAACATCTGCTTTAGAAATATAATACAATTACACTGTACAGAATAACTCTGTCTTCTTAAGCAAGTTTTAGCTTTAAGTTGGAATGGACCCAGAGATTTCTGTGTGTGTATTCTGACTGTTTCCACAGGGTGTTTAAGTCTTCTATTCATACAGTCTCTAATGTTCTCTAATGTTCACAAAAGAGCAACAGTCAAACCACCTGCCTTTCTGATCTCTAATACAATGGATTCACCACCAGCCAACAACTCAACTTGCTGTCATTGAGGTCAGACTTGATAATGATGACAATCACAACTGATTGTTGTACAATTATTATTTTTTTAATCTGGTACACAGATATTATGTTTTATGGAGAATTGCTGAAGATACTGTCAAATAAGTCTAATTTTTGGAAGAAGGCTGAAAAATAACATTTCCATATTGACTGCATTTTACCTTGGTAGCCCTGCAGAGCTGCCAACCATAGTAATGGTCATAATCAAAAGGTGCTGACTTACCATAGTGTATCTGTTAATACATTTGCCCATGTTATTGAGGATATTTTCTATTATATCACTGCCTTCACACATACAGCTCCATGTTTGAAATATCTTTTAGAATTTAGAATTTAACCAGAGAAAGCTTTCCCTCCACCCATAGACTGGTATGTTTTGTCCCCACTGGAATTAAGAATATGTAAATGTCCATGTTTCCCTTTTTGTTTTGATGGCTAAGAAGCCTACAGACAGACAATTCACTCTCAGTAACAGTCAGATGATTATTCACATCAAGATAAAAGAATCAAGGAAGGTGGCAGAGAAGATACTGGATTTGAGCCAAGTTGGAGAATATAGAAATATTTGGATATTACATGGACTAAAGGATTCAATGTAATTCTGTTCTAGGAAGAATAGCCTAAGCTGCAGTAATGAAAAGATCTAAATATTTAAGGATCAATCAAACAGAAGTCGGAATTCTACACTGGGGAGGAGAGGGGGGCTTTCCTCTACTTGGTCTTTGGGGACCCAGGGTTCTTTGATGTGCCAGCATCCTATAAAGCATCCTCATAAATGGCCCTCAGCTGGCAGGAAGAAAGTAAGAAGTATACGTGAGAGGGGAATCATATCAAGCCTGAAAATGGCTAATTCCATTTCTTCAATTTCCATTGAGAAGGACTTAGTCGCTCAGTCACCGGTAACTGCAAGTCAGGCCCAGAATGCAGTGTGAGTTCCAGAAGAAGAGGAGAATAGATGTTACTGGACTCTGCACACTAATGCTAAAAATATAATGCTAAAATAACAAATATGAATGGTCTTACTCTATGGCATCTTACTATACTGATAGACAGTGACTGCAATACATGGGGTGAGGACTTGATAATATGTGTGAATGTTGAAGCCACAATGTTGTTCATGTGAAACCTTTATAAGATTGTTATATCAATGACACTTTAATAAAAAAAATATGAATAGTCTTGGGCATAGTGAAAAGCACAATTTTTCTACTAGACCATGACTATAATTTCTTTGTAAATTTCTTATCCATTACAACTACCTCTTTTTCCACATATGCAAGAACTTTGGCTCTATACTCAAATATTTTGGAACCTATTGAAACATCCTAGATTGACATGACACCATTCTATATGTGGAACCTATTTTAGCTCTGATTAAATGTATATTTCAGTGAGGGCATGGAAGAATGACAATAAAAATACCCTATTTCCAAAATATAGTATAGTAATTTACTTATTTCTACATTTCATTTGGTAGAGTGTACATCGCATATGACTTTCAGAGATTTTATTTATAGCTAGATTCGTAACATCCTTAATTTTAATAATTTTAAATGATAATACAGGCTAAAGCAGAAGGAAAAACTTAGTTTTCTAAATTAAAATTTATTGCAGTCACTGAAAACCTAAAATTTCTATGCTGTAACAGAATATGAGGTATAGTTTCTCTGGTTAGAAACAGATTAGTGGATGGTTTTTCCAGGGTCTTCTGTATATCTTTACTGTACAGGTGTGTATATTCTGGCTGTACATTATTACCAGCAAATCAGTGTACCACAGTACAAGCCCCTAGAGAAGAATCCTTGTATTTAACATCAATACCACTTTCTCCAGTCCTGTTGTACTAGGAGGCTTCATAACTCAGCAGAAATATCTGAATATGACAGAAGGCAAAAATTATGTAAAACTAGGAATGATTGAAAAATTCACACTCAGATGGACTGTAATTTAGGATTGAACTACAGAAGATTCAACATTATAATGTAAATTGCTTTGATGCCTTACTTTCAGGAAAGCAAATTGTTCTCACTTTTTACCACTTGATAGTTGCTCTAATCCATAAAACAAGAAACTGAATCTTTCTTATTTTTCCCTACTCTCTGTAATCCTTATTATTCATTTTTATATAGATGTGTACTTTCACAAAATCCTTCATGATAATTTATTCAGTATTTGTAGAATATCCAAAACAAGTGAATTCTTTTCCCCTTATTTTGAAAATGAGATTGACAGTATCTTCAGCCCCATAAAGTGAGCCACCACAAAAGAAAGACTGGAGCTCAGAATATCTGAAATGCCAGTCCGAATGTGTCCAGTCCCCCAAGCCACCTTCTTAAAATTCATCTTCTGTGCCAGATCATGGTGAGCTGCACTGATGGATGACTTCTCTGTGTGACTGCAAATACACACATTTTACCTAACAAAGAGTAAAAAGAAAAATTTGTAAGTGAGAATTCTGCCCCTACCTTAGCTACTCCAGCAGTTACTTTCTTAAAGAGTTCTTAATTATAAACCTTTAGAGTATGTGAAATAAAACTAAACTTCATCTCTCCTAAAACAGGATTCTGCCTAAAACAGACTCTCTTTTATCTAGTGGCATATGTTTCTGAAATCTTAAAAAGTCATCTTCATGAATTTGTTTCTTTTCTTGGAAATGAGGAATAGTCATCCTGGGGTGGGGGGTAGAAATACAAATGCCAATGATAATGTATTTTCTCTGTTTGCAAACCATTTTGCTAAGGCAACAAAGAGGAGATATAAAATGTTGTCAGACTAAGATATTCAAGTGCAGGCATTGTTCTCTGAAAAAAGGAAGTGGAGCATTGGTTAACTGTTTTAAAATCAAAACCAAAGTTGTCTACTATGGTTCACCGCAAATATACACCATATATTTGAGCAAAGTAAATGTAGTCTTAAAACATTAAAGGGTATTATCCTTGTGGTACCTATGAAACCAGTATACAAAATTCAATATCATCAGACATGTATATACCATGCATGTGTAGCACTAAGGGACAAATCAGTTGAACTTTGCTAAGTTGCACTAGTGTAATTATCTAAAAGGGCGTGAATGGATCCATGGTATAATTCACAGATCACTGATACGTGTATAAGATTCCAGGCAGCAGTACAACCATGTTGTACCATAAGGTCAATCTCTCTCTCACCTCAGTTGTAATGCTTTACATAAAGCAAATGTCAACTAATTTGTTTGCTTGGATGTATGAGTGGATGGAAGGGTAGATGGATGTCTGAGGCAGGTGAAGAAGATTTCAAAGATTTTGAAGCCAGTATAAATAACTAGAGAAGACTATTGCTGAATCATGATAACATATGGGCAAAAGAATGAGAAAAAACTCTTCAGTCCACTGCAGATGCAGCAATTACCTAACACAGGCAAAGATGCTTCTGAAGACATGTGAGTCAATGCAAACATTAACTATCAGTATTGTTATCCTTTTAAGAAAGTATGGAAGATGTCACAGACTGTGATATGACAGAGTGCCTTTATTCATAGATTCTTCAAAGATAACATATTTGTCTCTCTGAGGGACTATCAATTTAAAAAGTAACTCCCTTTATAAAAAAATCATTTTGCATGCTCTTTACTGCAGTGTGAAAGCAGTAGAGATAGCAGAGTTTAAAAAATCAAACACCTAAAATAGAATTCTTACCAAATCATATGCATATTGAAGGCCCTAATGAAGTGTCTTTTTTGATTTTGGTAGGGGTGGTTATTTTTTGACTTAGCTAACAAATGCTTCTTAAAAGCAGCTAATGTGGAGACATGAGTTTACTGTTCACGTGGTGATGGAAGGAGAGTGAAGGCACACATGCCTTTCCAGTCCGCTGCTCCCTTGGCAGCTCGTTCCTTCGAGCCACCAGGGTACTGAAATGGGAGAGATTTGAGCCTGCTGAAGCTCCTAGAGCAGAATTCTTGTCAGTTTCAATCAGCTGCCTACTTAGCTTGGACCAGCCAGGGGACACGAGGTGAGGATTACACATGAATGAGCTTACATCGTAGGTATGTTGAGCATCGTGTTTGAGGCATTAACAGTGTTGCAGCCCTTATTCTTTCTTTTTAATATTATTATTTTTCTATTAAGGTATCATTGAAATACATGCTTAAGAAAGTTTCACATGAAAAACAATGTGGTTACCACATTCACCCATATTATCGAGCCTCTCCCCATACCCCACTGCAGTCACTGCCCATCAGTGTAGAAGATGCCACAGAGTCACTACTTGTCTTCTCTGTGCTTAACACTGTCTTCCCCATGATTCCCCCCACACCATGTGTGCTCAGTGTCCATCAGTAGATGAATGGGTAAAGATGTGTTACATATACACAGTGGAATACTATTCAGCCATATGAAAGAAACAAATCCTAAAATTTGCAACAACATGGATGGACCTAGAGGGTATTATGCTCAGTGAAATAAGCCAGGCAGAGAAAGACAAGTACCAAATGATTTCACTCATCTGTGTAGTATAACGACGAAACAAAACTGAAGGAGCAGCCCTTATTCTTAAAAAATTGATTCTCTCTCTCTGTCTCTCTCTCTTTTTATCTAACAAATTAACTTTTTTGAGTCATTTTTCACTTGAAAAGGAAGCTTATAGATGGCAGGTTAACTGTATGGCGTTGATTTCTAGAACAGACCAACTGAACCTCTTTAGTCATTAGTACCTGGTCTTGGTTCTTGATTTTTAAATATCTTGAGATAGTGCTGCAGAGTTCTGGTTTTTACCCAAAGGGTAGGAATGACTAAATAGTATTCTCTAGTGTCCCTGTCACTCCTTGTTTTTGCTGGGAAGAATTCTGATTGGTGTTAGGAATTATCAGAATGATTAGGAACCTGTAGAGTTTTCCCACAAGCCACCACATTTGGGAGATTAGAATTCTTGACCTGCTGTGGGTGTGCCTCGCACTAAACCAGCAATCCTTCTTTCTGTATATGCATGTTTTTATATTTTACAAATATTCAAAATAGGTCACTGGAGAATTCTGAGCAGGCAGAAATGCATGTATAATTATAAACCACTTTAGAGCAAGAACTGAGTTTATGTAGTCCTCAGGACAGGGCATAGTAGGCAGTAGACACAACATAAGCACCCAAGACAGGATTTATTTTTAAAATAAACATGCATGATCAATTTGTTCTGTAAACTAATAAAGAAGCCCTCATCACTCATGGGGCTTTTCTTCCTGAGGCTCCTCAGTAAAGGGAGGTAAGTATATACCTTACAGCTGTAAACAACAACCATAAAGTTGTTGTTTTTGTTGTTTCAGTTTTTTCTTAACAAGTGACTCAGATGGGCTTTAGCTAAGAGGGGAGGAGAAAGCCACTTATGGACAAGAACTTGATTCGGCAAGGAAATATTCCAAACAATGGTAGAAGAGGGGGAAAATATTCCAAACAATGATTACTGAAACTACAAATGTGGAGGGTTTCCTGATCTATACTGTATTTTAGACAACTTACATCCTTTAAAATTATATTTGCTCATGTTACTATAAAATTCTGCCAATTAGTCTGTCACTGAGCTTATTTCTTCCTAAGATTCCTCATGAGCAGTACTATTATACTTTATTTTTAATATGCTGCCAAATATATTAGCCACCATCTGTGAAAAGAATCTCTTTTGATTTTCTACACTAAAGGTATAAAATTGTGTCAATGTGCCATATTTGACCTCCAGACTAATATTTTCTTTAGCCAACAGTATTTTTTTAAATTTTAATTGTGAGCTAATATTTTTAAATTGTTTAAATTTAAATTTGTACAAAATTCCAGGTTTCTGGCTTTTCTCAGAACAGTTTAAGGTGCATCATTGCCAGGCCTACATATCTGCACAGGAATCATTGAATAAGCAGAGTAGCAGCAAATAGCCTCAGAAAGCCAAGCACTTTCCAGTTTTCCAGGAGCCTGGCGCCACCTTTCATCATTCTTGAACTGTGTGTTTTCATAAAATAGGCTTAAAAGAAAAGTGAAGTGTTTCTTGCATCCATAATTATATACAACATGAGCAAAGGAAATGTAAGGTCTAGAAAATTACAGGTTTTTCAGAAAATATATAAAAGCATTTATGTTGGTGAAAATGAAGAGTGTATAAATAAAATGCATTTTTGTTTTGTTTAAAGAGCATGCTTCTGTTGTCATTAAGGACCAAGTGGAGTAAGATGTGGGCTAGTCTTGACTCACAGCCAAATTACTTGATTCATTTTATCCACTCAGGACCTTAGGCAATTACGTTTTAAATGAAGGCATTAACACATGTTTTGGTTCCTATACTGTCAAGTGACTAGCCACATTTCTGAGAAGTGTGCAAAAAGATTGGGTAGATAAATCTTCAACCTGTCATATCACAGAGATACTACTGCAGGATTATGCAACATCACAGATTCAGGCTACACAGCAATTACTGCTCCTTTGGAATATTGTTCTAATCCCACTAAGGACATCAGGAACAAAGTTTATTTTGAAATTACATGGACAGGAGCTATTTGGTGCTTGAACGGCTCTAGGGTTTATACAGAGTTTTAAATAGAGATACTAGTTCCCAGAAGTCAAATGGGAATGAAGTCAGACTTAAAGACCGCGTTTCCGCAGGCAGTTCTCTGTGGTTTAGATCTTTCTTCGTAAGACTCAAACCTTGTTCCTAGAACTGGGAACCTGCTCTCTTTTCTCACATAACTGATTTATACCCTCATTTGGGCCCTATTTTGAAGGGCTTTTTGTATCAAGGTTATCTTTGCTGAATAAGGGACCCCTTTAGGTTCATTGCAAAAATAATTGTCTTACTGACAGATGACTACGGAAGGTAGAAATGGTTTAAAGGAGAAAATTCCAGTTCTTCAGTCAGTGGTTTAGATTTATTTCCAAGCATCACTTAGCAACCAAGAATGCCCCTTTTCCTGTCTCGTTTCATTCTGCCTAAATTTTCTTTTCTCTTTCACCAGTCTCCTCCATTCTCACAAACTGGCTGGGTAAATCACCAGATTCAAGGACTCTTACAGGTTAATTTCTATTCTTAGCATAACATCTGGGAACATATATTTTATTATTTACAAAAATAATCTATAAACCTGGACTCAAACAAACTCATTAAGGAATATTCTGTAATTGGATTTCTTTCACTGATTCTACAAATATTTGTTGATGGTGCAAAGCACTGTGCAAAGTGCTGCAGATAGATTCCTGCAGAAGATTCTGCCCCAGCAGGGTTTACAACCAAACAGAAAAAGAAAACCTTAATTAAACCAGTAATAGCACAAATTACTTGTGCAATTATGAATCCTGACTTTTATATTTTTCTCCCTTCTGCCTGGAACACTCTTCCCTCAACTATAGCAACAATGGGCTAAATCTTATCCTCCCACTCATCAATATTGGGCAGGGAGAGCTTACATGGCCCAAGATATACTGCAGTTTATCTTGCAGCTTTGTTCTTGAGCTCAAAGATTGTTTACTCTTTGTGAAAGAACTAGTCATTATATTCCTGCATTCAAAATAAAGCTTATTTTTTCCTATTATGGTAATGAATGTCAATTATAGTGAATTTGATATAAGCTGGAAATTATAATAGAATTTTTAAAAATTCCACATACTTGTCTCTCCAATGAACTTTTCTTGATATCTTGGTACATATTCTACTCTCTTTCCTAATTTGAAATTATATTGTATATTCAACTGTGAAATCTTTCAAATTGGGAAATTAGATAGTTTCTGAGTTCCCTCTACAGCTGTATTATTGAGATGAGACATCTTTTTGTACTAGTCTCTTAAGATTGCTTGCCAGGAGCTACCTGATATGAAAGTTTTGTAGACCTTTCATAGTTATATATTGTGTTCTTTATAGGCTACCCAAATTCTATCAGCAGTTTTAAACATACAGGTTCTCATCTCACATGCCTTTGCCAATATTGACTATTATTTCTTAAAAATCTTTTTTAATTTCAAAGGTTAAAATGGTATAATTTCATTTGTATTTCCTTGCAGTTGTATTTCAATTTAGCAATAGCTGTATACAGTATATATATATATATTTGATTAAGATAGCATAACTATACTGCATGTCCATTGAATTAAACACATAAAAAGTAAACATTTAGGTAAATATTTAAAAGTTTGAACTTTCCAACTAAATTTACATGCTCAAAAAGCATTGTTATAATGAAATCACATTACCTCCAAACTAACATAAATACACACTTAGAATCTGTCACTTCTATAAGTCAATTCATTAAAGTGAATATTTTTACTTGTAGGTGATTTTCACTTAATTAAATATTAAAACTTTTAGAGATGTAACAGGTCAGTTTTAGTGACCCCACCATTCAAATCCCAAAAGAAGACAACCGGAGTCTATCAATGAAAATGTTTGAAGAGATAGACTGATTAATAAGAGAGGGAGAATACCCTCCTAATTACACACAAATGTCTCAGCAGTGAGCAATCATGAAAAAGGAAATGCTGGGAAAGTACTTGACATTTAAATGTCAATTTAATCAAATTATGCAATTTTTAAAATGTGGCCAAATGTAATGGGCTCTTTAAATCCTTTAAACCATGCCTTTTTCTAAAATGGTCCAGAGATCAAACATGTAGTTGCCTTAAGCTGTTTTTTGAACTAATATCTTTAAAGAATGACTTACTGAATTATATCATTATACTTTTAAAATAAAAGTACAAATTTACATTTTTTCAAGACTAAAAGATATCAACATACCTAATGAAAAATAATGATTGGTCAGCATTTATAGTAAGTTAATAACATGATGTTCCAAAGGACAAATTAAAGAGTTAAGGTGTATAAATTCTAAGAAGGAAAATTATTTAGACCATGAAGAAGGCAGGATATATTATTCTTACACTCTACTTATGTATTTCCCTTTGTTTTAGTAGGAATTAACCTTAGCCCTTACTTCTTGTTCCTCTCTAATCTAGATCCTTCTCTGGACAGAAGTAATATCTCACTCAGACTTCCTAATATATCACTTTTTTTGTAGAATTATTGGAAATAGGTAGAAAATAATCAGAAAAACATACCCAAGGAAATAGTTGATTCACTTTGGCCCCAAAGCTCAGTAAAATTGAGCTCTAAGCCTGAGCACTAATGATACAGAAGTAGATTTTTCTTTATAATTTGACAGTCTAATTCCTATGATGAGGAAAAATAAAATTCTTGTCACAAGAATAAAAAAGACATTGTCTATAGGTACACCAAGAGCACCAGATTTAGAAATACATGTCTGGACTTGATTATCATCTCTACCTCTTAGCTCTATGAATTTGGACAAATCTTTTGTTTCTGAGCTTTAGTTTTCACTCATTTGTAAAATACAGGCAATCAATACTTTATAGGATTTGTATGAGGACTAAATGTGGTAATATAGAGAGAGTATTTAGAACACTGCCTGAAAAATTTAAGCAGTCAATAAATGTTAGATATTTCTAACAGTGTTCTTAGTAGCAAGCAACAGAAACTAATTACAGCCTACTTAAGTCAAAAAATAGTTCATTAGAAGTTACTAAATACTTCCCAGAATTGCCAGTAGGACTAGTTAACTAGATATAAGAGAGCAAAACATGAACATTGCTCCAGTTGGTCATAAAATGGTTCAGTGAAGACACATATGCCATTGCCTGGTCCAGCCCTACATGCCACATGTAGCCTCTTGCACCAGGACTTTATTAGGGCTACAACCTGACTGCCACCACAGACAGCATCCTGTAGTTGCTATTTCTACACATCATTAACACCTGCTTGGATTGGCAATATCCAAATCATGGGCTGTATCAGTTAGAGTATAATCATGAGTCAGAAACCATGCAATTTATTTGCAGGAGGGAAATTAATCATTAGTAGAAGTAGTTAAGAATCATTAGTAGAAGGAAGTAAAGTATTAAAAGGCATGCTGGAGGACTCTAAGGTGTCCAGAATTAGCTAGTGCAAAAGAATAGCTACCATCCCTAAGCTGAAGAAGACTAAATAATGGGAGTTGAAGACTAGGAAAAGCTTCCTTGCCAAGGTTGAAATTCAGACTTCTTCAAAGAAAGTGCAGCTACCATAGGAAATTATAGCCGGCAGGTGCAAAGAACTTGCCAGAGGTTGCAGATCAGTGCTGGTTTCTAGAAGTGGCCAAAGCAGATCTGCTGAGTGAGGCTGTGAGCCAACCAGCAAATCCAGATCTCCAGAAGCATTCAAAGTTGCTGTTGTGTGGAAGGTGTGCGGGGTTATAGAAGCAGCCATGTGTTGCTGGAGGTTCTGCTGAGCCAGAGAAGCTCAGAAGCCTTGGATGGGGAGATATGGTCTGGAGGTGCTGCTGGAGCTCCTCAGAAGGAGCTGCAGGACTCCTGCATGGAAAAATAATACTGGAGGACCAAACCCTGAAGGAAATGTCTGCCTGCTATCATTTGGTAGGGTAACTCTAGTACCCTCTGCTGATGAAGCCTACATCTCTCCAGCTGGCAAAGGAGAATGTTCACAGGACCCAGTGTCAGTATTACAAAATCAAAAAACAAAACTAGGTTTGGGGCTGAAGGAAGTAAGTTGGTAAATAACGCACAAGTCCACAGCTTAGTTTCCAAGGATGCTAGGAAAACAATACCTGGTATTTTCAGGTTCTAAGACTCATGTGGTGAATTCCCTAAATGCAGGTAAACATTTCAGATATTGGGCAGCCTAAAAGAATGACTAACATCCACTGCACACCTATTATTAACTGCATAGAACTTGATAGTTTACACATTGTTTTCACATTCATTATGTCATTTGATGTGTCCAAACATCCAAGTTGTGTAGCTCACCCTTGAACATCCTCTGTCTTATGTGTCATAGCATCTTCTTGTGCGTAAATCAATGTAAATTAATTGGTAATTTAGGAGTAAATTCCAAACATGAGCAAGCTATCCTTGTGAGATTTATCATGTACCTTAAGGTATGATTGTTAGTTTGAAAGAGTTAATACAGCTTCAAAAGTTTCTACCTCATTATTATAGACTTAGCAAACTCTCAGAAAATCATTATAACTAATGAGATCTTCAATATCACACTATTGGATGAAAGAACACTTTAGACAAGACACTATAAACAGGTCTGTATACAGTTAGATAAACTCAAGAAAGCCCAATGTGATACAAATATTAAACTAAAGTTTATTTGCAAATAAATATTAATAGGCTGTCACATGATGTGGAATTGCTGTATTCTTTGTATCTTTAAGAATTTTTGCTCTCATTCCTTGGCTTCTATGGTTTTCAATGACTTCTGTTTTTATCCTGCTGTATGTCCCCACCACGACCCCAGCAGCATTTGATATTAATGACCATCTCTCTGTTTTGGAGCATTTTTTTCTGTTGGATTCCATGATATCACATTGCACTATTTTCTCCTTATTCATGTCTCCACTTCATGACTTTGTTAGCCTCACTCTATATGCTTTTATAAATGTTTGTTTCTGCCCTCTAAATTTTTTTATAAATTCAAAATTTCTATTTCCAGCTTTAGATGTATGTACCCAGCTGCCTAATTAGCATTTCTCTTAACTTCTTCCATGCATATGAAATTCGGTATGTACAAAACTGTGCTCACTAAACCTCCCACCTTATTCCACCTCAGTGCATGGTAAACACACCAGTCACCATACAGCCAGTTGCTTTAGTGAGAGACTGAGATATGAACTTTGCCTGATACTCTTGCGTAGCTAAGCAAAGCCTATTAATTCTACTTGCTACGTATGCTTTGAGTCCATGTATTTCTCTCAATCTTCATAGCCTGGAATTCAAAAGTATCAATTTTTGCCTGGATTACTACAGTACTAGCTCTCAAGTTTTCCAGGATCTATTACTAATTCTGCTTAGTTAATTTTACACATAACAGTGACCATTCAAAATACATAAATCAGATTATTTTACCCTCCTGCTTCAAAACAGGAGAGTGGCTTCCCATTGTCCTTAGGAAAAAGTCCAAGATCCTCACTGTCCTTATGCTGTTCTCCAGACCTGGCTTTGTGCTTCCCTTGGTCTTATCACTACCATATCCTCTCCCTGTCTAGGCACCAAAGTAGTCTTTCTTCAGTTTCTTTATAGCTCCTTGCAATTTTCAGTCATTATATCTGAAAAGTGTTTCTCCACTTCATGACTGGCATATCCTAGATACCACTCAGATTAAATATGCATCTTTATAGCATCTTTACTCCCCTCCTTTTTTATGAGCACTTATGCCATTTGTCATTTGTTCAATGTAAGAGTAGTGTTCACATGTGAATTCTTAACAGGGGTGCCCCCTAGCACCTATCACATGACCTAATTTAGAGTAGATGCTCAGTATTGTTGAAATAAATACTTCAGCCCTGATGAAATGAAATACTATCACATAAAGGTTTAATTTTGCATACTCAAAATTATGGAATATATTTTACCTATTTTTATTGCCTCGGCTTCTAACAGTACCTGAAATATAATATGCTCACCAGTAATTATATGCTTACTTAATATATAGACACCTCACACACAAAATATTATTCGAAATAATTTGTTTTTGATGAAATCTGTAGAAACTTTATCCCATGACATCTGTGGATATTAAGTCAAAAGAGAGAAAGAAAAATCAAGTTGCAAAAACGAGTCTGCCTAAAAACTCAATATAGTGGACCATGGCTTATATGTTTACCTGTAAGTAAATAAAACAAATAAGCAATTCATTTGCCTTAATCAGCAGACTACAAAGGAGAACAGTTCATACACCATGAAGCACTACTGATTAGATATTTAAGTAATTAAAATGTGCCCAGCCCCATAATGGAAATCTGTCATACTCTCTGACATAACTTTCATGAAATACAGTTTAAATAATATCAGAATACAGGATAGTATACACTTTCCTTGCTTATAGATCTCATCCATGCCTTAACAGCAACAACTTAATGGATTCTATAATTTGAAATATCTATTAATTTATAGGAAGGATCTTGCTATTGAACTGCTCTTCTCATTTGAATGGACTTTCTAATTTCTACTTTTTGTCTAAGCCAAGGATGTCTGTTTTACTTTTTCAGTGCCTAAGGTGTTGGGCAAGTGACTTTATATCTTAGGGACTCACTCTCCTCCTCTGCAAAAGGAGACAGACTGTCACCTAGATAGTCTTTAAGTTCTTGTCACAGAATTTCATAATTTAGGAAAGATTCTTTCCCCTTGGTACCAGAAAGATACACACTTAAATACTTATACATACTTTTTTAATGCTGGCCATAAACAGTTCAAATTTAAGAAAACTAGGTTAAAATTAACACTGTGAAGATAAAAAAAAAATTAATTTGGCAATATTGTCAAACCTAAATGAACAGGGAGCAGCAATAATTCCAGAAGACTGTTCTAGGCAATATGCTGCCCACACATAAGCTGACCCCTCTAAAGTAAATAGTATTTTAATTGGTGGTCAACATTTAAAAATGAGCAGACTACTCACAAATACTCACATTTAAAGATTCTTTTGGAAATTCAGAATTCCCCGGCACATTGGGCCATTAATCCCTCTTGGCAACAGTCAGCTGAGGATGAGAGTGACTAGCCCTTTAGGTGGGCAAGAGCTCTTAAGTTCATTGCTGATATTATCACCCTTCCCCTGGCCTATTTCACCTATCTCCATTCCCTACCTACCCCATGTGTGGATTGGATTTTGCAATCATTGGTTAAAGGATGTGAATATTAGGTGAGTGATCAGGTAACTTAAGAGCCATATTGAAAGAATAGTCATTAATTTGACCTTTTATAAAAAATGGTTAGGTTTGTTAGAAAACTATTGTATTTGAAATATTCATGATTATTCAGAAAACTGAATCTTAATGCTATATAATTTCTGAACTCTATCTTTTCTTTGTAGCATGCCAAATAACCAAGGTGTTTGGAAAAATTTTAGAATTTCCCTGTATAGTATGTATGTCTGTCCATTAGTTAGTTCTCACCCTCTTTGGGAGCTTCCTGCTGTAATTGAAACCAGCCCTTGTACTTGCAGGGCAGGGAGAGACAGAAGAAAGAGACAGTCTGTTATAGATTGTAGGTGGCAGGCTTAATAAGCAAGGGAACTCTCCTATGAGACTTGTCTTGGGTGGTGACAAACTCTGCACCTGCCTGCCAAGTCTTAAAAGTTCATATAGAGGTCTTAACTGGGTTCAAGTCATGCATTTAGTCCATATGGTCTCAACACCACATGCCTATCTCAAGGTGATGTCCTTGGGGCAGCTTCAAGAATGGGGATAGCAAGTGAAATGTACATTCCAAGGAATGAGGGTGAAGGCTGTGAATCTCCAATTCCTGGGTTCAATTCATGGGTCGTGCCCTCTCTGTGATCTTCCCCAACAATCTCTTCAACACTTGATATAAATTACTTTATATACATAATGAAACTTTATATTGCATAATTTCTTTTCCTTTGGACAGAGTGAGCAAACTTCTTTTTATTTGCTAGGAAGCAGATGTACATAGTTTCAGTTTTTTTCAAAAGCCTATGTTCTAATGTAAAGTCTGATTTTTTTTGGTCATAAAGGATTTTAACTAAGAAAAGTTGCTACAAAAAAATGCTGTTTTAATGTAAAAGCAAGGATATGTATACTTCAAGTTTTAATGCTTTTAAAAGGATTGTGATTAAAATGATTCTTACACCAGGACTTAATCTATTACAATTTTCCAAAATGCAACAGTATTTACCATTTTCATCACACACAAACACACATTCAGACTCACACACAGATGCAGTTATTCTTTGAACAATAAATCATGGTTTAACATCAAAAGGAATGAAATAGCCTTTTTATTAGAAATCATTATAATATCCTAAATAAATTTAAAAGGAAGTAGTAAAGCATTTTATAAATCAAAGTTTATTTAACTATGAAAACTTTGAAAATGGTTCTAAGAATTCAAAAAGCTTAAAAACACAACTTTGAGGAATACAGCCCAGGTGTTTGACAATTGTTCTTGAAATCTGAATATAGACAAAATAATACAACACACAACTAAATCAGCCATGACTGAATTGAAGTTAAAATATTAATTTTATGATCTTTACTAAAATCTGACCACTGGCTCTAATATTATATTCTAGAAAGAGAAAACATCATTTAATATCTGTTTTTAAACATGAAGAAACTAAACCATGTAAATATTTAGTATTTCTGACTAGTCATGGTTAACTGTAAATTCTCTCCCAGGATTGTATGCAGCATATTTTAGAAAAGGCACAATTGCAAAAATAAAAAATAAAAATTTTGAAACATTGGATACTGCAGTCTTATTTTTCTGAGTTATATATGTGTTTGTCCTTTTTAAATTGACAGCTAAAACTTGGTTTGCTTTAAGAAGTGGTTTTATAACAAGAAACCAATTTTCCATAATCCCTTAAGACCTACTTCTGTTTCTGTGAAATGTAAGTGTTCTTATAATGCCTCTTCCAGTAGCAATAAAGATATAATGGTCAAAATCCCTTCCACAGAACAGGGTGGAGAAAGTGCTTAACCAGTAATTTCCTTTAAAGTGGTAGAGTGGAATGAACATGAACTTTGGAATCAGACTTGGGTTAAAAATTGCTCTTTCCCTGCTTAGATGTAGAAACTTATACAAGTTACATAATTTTACTAAATTTCAACTTCAAATCAGAAAAAGAAAACTAAAGAGAAAAACACCCACATTGTAGGGCTATAATGAAGTTTAAATGAGATAATGAATACAAAATGACTATCACAGAGCCTGACACACAATAGGTATTTAGTAATTGTTAAGTTTTCTTCCCTGTCCCTTCTCCACCTAACTGCCTGTATTATTCTCTCATGCTTAGGACCTAGCATTAGGGCATTTTCATGTGTCCTTAGCCCAAAGCACAGAGCAGGCATTTCCATTAGAAGTGTGTAAGTGTGAATTTCAAATAAGTTGTATATAAATTAAATTAACTTAGGTAAATTGTGCCATTTTAAATACAATGAGGCATTATTACTTTTGTGAAAACAGTTGCACATGTTTCATTTGTTTCAAATTGTTGCTTGTTCTATTCAAAGGTTAGTTAGGCCAAATATTTTCATGAACTTCAAATACCTTTCACACACAACCTCATCTTTGCCACCATTCATAGGTTTTTCATTCAGCAATATTTATTGACCACCAGGTATGTGCCAAGCATTATGCTGGATACGGGAGGGAAAAAAATGATTAAAGAAGTCAGAGTCCTTGCTATCATAGAGTTGTGTCTAGTAATACAGAAGACAGACATTAAACAAATGTCACAAATTCGTACCCAAAATAAATGCTGGCACTTCAGTTATTCAGGAAGCACTGTATTCATGGGATCGGTTGTTTCTAAAACCCACTCAAATATCTACCAAATATTATCCCATTCCATTTTTAATTGATGTTATCCACTCTCATGATGCATTTAAATGCTTTGCAGGAAGACAGCTGTGTCTCCTCTGATGAAGAAAAGCTTTCAACATATTATTTAGACGCTTGAAAAAGTTTCTGTAACATGAAAAGAATTCTACTGCAATTATGCAACTCAGTTTTATAGTGTAAAGTACAGCTGATGAATTAAATGTAATTAAATGTTTTTTTTCCCATTAAGGAGACACTTATAGGTAAAAATATATTCCAAATCCTTGAATGCTAAACAGTGTATCACTGGGAACCTTTCCCCCTACACTGTTCTTCATGATTGGAAGTGTCAGGAACCAAACACACCTGTTATGATTTAGATGCTTCTTAGAAGTGGTTTCTTCCTCTCCTCTTGCCTTCCTTCCTTCTAAAGGCTTCTTTCTAAAGAGTCCTTCTGGTTATATATTAGTAGTAAAAAAGAATGATAGGATCTTTGCTGCTCCCAAATTACTGTCGAGAAACCCATCTTTACACTGAATGGAATCTTGCTTCTCGTGCTGAGTATCGCAAATAGCCTTCTGCTTATTCCTTTATAGGTCTTGGAAGAAAAATGAGCCATGTGTTTCCATTATGATGGCCTGACTCTGAAAAGAAATGTGCAAACAAGCCTGTATATTTTTACTGACCTCTCAATTAGTTGAATTTAGGATTGAAATGTGCTTTCTAGCTGAGATGTCATAAAATTGAAGGGGAGCCTGTGCGGGGCTGGGCAAGCATAGACCATGATTATCTTTTATTGTGACCTCTGATGGCTTTGTCCAGAGGCATCTTTAGAAAAGACATCTGAGAAAATGAAAGTCCTTACTTGTGAGATAATTAAGATGAAATATTTTTGTGTAATTTGCACTTCAACTTGTCATTTATGGTGATTAGCTTCAGTAACTTTATGTACTGTAGCTAACCACCATTTAGAAGTCTAAGAAAATTGGCTTTTACATATTAATAACCTATGATAATGCCTTACAGGCATAAATTAATGAATTCTGAGCCCAGCATGCTCTATTCACCATCTGATTGAGCCTTTTCAAAAAGAACCTGAGGAGCTTATCATTTTAACATCAAACAGTCAGAGAAAGAAGGAAGATTTTTAACTAATACTTCCTGACTTTGTAAAGATTTCAAATAAACTGTTAGTGTTTTAAGATAAATTATTTTAAAAATGCTGATGGGTGATAATATTTCCTTTAGCAGATAAATGGATTGGCAAAATTAACAGGTAGAAATTAGGTAAATACAAGATGGAAAACTAGCCAGGACAGTCTAGGACCAGGCTGCTGTGTAGTGGAGGTTGGATAGAGAGAGGCTGCAAGACCTGGAATTCACAGCATTTCACACACTGCTCCAGACTGCTTGCTTAGATGACCCCATAGCCTTATCCTACTCTAGCTAGTGGAAACTACATGGATAAACATGACAATATAACATTGCCTTGATTAAAAATCATAAAATGTAGATATTTTCATCAGTTGTGGAGAGAGTTGTCTCATTACCTGAATTTTACATTATGAAAAAATTAATACACAGTTATGATTATAATTGGTTTCCTTATAAAGAATCACTAAATTTCTATGTCATAATAGCTGGCAGTTTTCAGAAACTCAGCTTTTATTAAAAACTAATGGTGAGCTGTGCAGAGTCGAAAGGGGACAGAGTGCACAGAGAGATCAAAAGGGAATTGCCCAGCTTCTGGGCGAAAATGGAAACTTTTAACTGTCAGAGTCAACTCAGCAATCCGAAAGCAGATGTTTGTGGCTTCCAGCCAGTCACTGCACTCTTCTAGTCTCTCTTCTTCCCTCATTTCTTTTACCAGAAACCATGATTTCCTTCCTTCATTTGAGCACTTTCCATATGCCAATTTTAGAGCCTAAGGATACATCACTGAATGAGGCAATCAAATGTCCTCCTCTTGTGGAACTCGTAGTATCTGGAGAAAAGAGATGAATAAGCAATCAAACAATAAGATAACTTCAGATAGTAGTAAGGGTTCTGCAGAAAATAAAATAATGTATCATGTGGCAGAGAGTGACGGGTGCTGTGGGAGCCCCATTTCACAAAGGGGTCAGGGAGAAGCTCTCCGAGGAGTTGACATTTTTGCTGAGACAAGATCGGTGAGAAGCACAGCCACAGGAGGGTCCAGCAAGAGGGACAGTCAGTGCAAAGGCCTAAAGTGGGGTAGGATGAGACGGTGTACGTAAATAACAGAAAAGGGGGGAGTTTGTCTGAGTTTGTGAGGGAACAATGGTAAATGAGTTTAGTAAAGGCAAAATCATTAGAGCTTTTTAGGTCACATGGATATTATTCTACACATGATGAAAAAGCCACAGGAATTCTAACTAGGGATGAAGTGCAATGTTATTTGCATTCTCTGCTGAGTGGAAAGTGATTGGGGAAGAAGAAAACTGGAAATAGGAAATATAGTTAGGAGATACTTGTAGTAGACGAGGGAGATAAGGGCAGGACATGGAAAGAGAGCAGAGTGAGTGGGTTTACATATATTTTATAAGCAAACCCATCACCATACACTCATGACTTCAATGTGGGGAGAAAAGGAAGATAAGAAGCAGAAATACTTTTGTAAATGGTCATGCTTTTTATTGGAGTTGGGGAAAAAACAGAACAGGTTCTGAAAGTAAAATGAAGGGCCCTGTTTTGTCTCAGCTGGGTTTTAGGTGCCAAACAGAAAACAGAAGGGAGGTGTCAAGTAAGATAGTGTTGCCTGAGTCTGAAGCTCATGGTACAGAACAAAACTGAAGACATTAATCAGGGAAGTACTGGCACATGGAGGATATTTGAAGTCATAGAAATAGATGACACTATATTTAAAAAAGAAATATAGAAGTGCTATTTCATTATGCAAAGATTGGTCAGAAAGGAGATGCAAGCAAGGAGACTCAAAATAAGCACTCAGATAAGAGAAAATGCAGCAGGTGTGCTGTTGTGTAAACTGGGAAGAATGCGTTTCTAGAAGAAAAGGCATACCTCCCTCGTTATTTTTACCTTTTGATAATATTACTATGATCCTTGTGCTGTGCCTAAAGAAAATCATGGATTTCCAAATTGCTGCCACTTCCAATTCATAGTTTTGGATCTTGTCTTCTGTCACTATTCATGTAATCATTAATTTAATCAGGTTTTATAGGGCACTTACCATGTGCCAGGTCTAGGGTTGCATGTGTTATGTGTTCTATCATGGTTCATGTGTTACGATGTGGATGAAATAGGAGTGGTTCCTATCATCATGGAGTTCATAAGCTATTTTATGTGTTTTTTTTATTCCTCTCCTACCCTCTGCAACCGTTTGAAACTTGTGCCACTTTTAAATACCCTTATCAAATCTCACTGCTATAGTCTTGCCTCCTATATCAGTACAAGTAATAAACTATCAACCTACACACATCTTATCTAATCTTTTTATCTATGAAGTCTATGGATTCAGATACCCTCCACGCACACCTGTGCATTTCATTCAAGGCCAGCCTTATATCTGCCATTGACTCCATTCATTCTCTTTTTCTGGGGCCTTCATTGATTAGCACCCCCTTCTCTTCTGCATCTTGTCTCCCTCTCTGCTGACTCCATTTCTTTCATACATCTTTGAAGATAAATTTAGCATTGCATCATTAATGAAACCACATTTTATTAGTGTCTAACCCTATACTTGTTGGAATCAAGAACCTGAAAATGTATTATTAAGGATTCATTATTACTCATATTGCTAAGTACTTAGTATGCATAATGACAGGATCTCCATCGTACATGGTTACATAATGCAGAGTTTTTAATGTTTCCGGGTCCTTTTTTTTGGAGCACATAATGACCAGATGCCACACTAATGACTCCATCCCACCACTGTGTTCACGTCCAAACAACTGGTGTGCATTCGTTAGCCTAACATTTCTGTATCAGTTGTTCCTTAGGTAGTTTAAACGTGATTTTAATTAGAAAAAGAAATGCAGGCACAGAAATCCCAAGGCATATCTTCTTTTCAGAGAGGCCATCTAGATGATCCAGCATATCCTTACTCTATTTTTAAATAACCACTAAGATGTTAGCAGCAACTTTGCAAAATCTCACAGACAACTCATGGACCTCTAAAATAATAATAATAATAATCTCCAAATAAAGTTTGGAAACCTTCTCTCAATAACATTTCATACTTTTGCTCTTTCATACTTTGAAAAATTCTACTTCTTTTCATCTGCCAGTTCTCCTACTATCCTGATGTCTGCTATAATCTTGAAAACACAAAGGCATTAAATATAACTGCAATAACAATAATTTCTTACTGGATACACAGTTTATACACAAGATACCCTGAAACTTTACTGGATTATTTCTTAGGTCTAACAATTTATTATGGAATCTTTAGGATTTTCTGTATATAAAAGCATATCATCTAAAAACAGACACACTTTTACTTTTTCCTTTCTAAGAAAAATGAATACTGTATGATCTGACTTATATGTGGAATCTAAAAAAAACAAACTCAGAAACAGCGAATACACTGTTGGTTGTCAGGACCTCTGAGTAGTGGAAATTCAAAGATGTTTAAAGGATACAAACCACCACTTATGAGTAAGTTCTGGGGTCTAATGTATAGCATGGTAGCTAGAGTTAACAATACTGTACTAGATATTTGAAAGTTGCATGGGGATTAAATAAATGTCTCACCACTATCACACCAAAAAGGTAATTATGGAAGGTGATGAATGTGTTAACTAACCTTATCATGGTAATTATTTTATTGTATATATGTGTGTCAAATCATCATGTTGTATACCTTAAAATCACTTAATGTTGTATTTTAATTATATCTTAGTTAAGCTGGAGAAAAGAATTTTGTGACAAGTATGCATATAAAATTTCATTGCAACAACTTAAAAAATAAATATGGTGTACATAATTTCCAAAATCTAAAGAGGAGAAAAACATGAAGAAGACTTATTCATCCCCAGTAGATGCATACCATCAGAAGAGATGTAAATTAGTGCAAACTTGTAGGAAAAAAAATTAATAATATTTACTAAAAGCCTTCAAAAAGACCCAAATATCCTACTTCACAATTTAACCTCTAGTGATTTATGCTAATGAATAATCAAAGATGGTTGTCATGACAGCACCAGTTCTAATAACAAAAAATTAAAGGCAACCCAAATACTCATTAAGAAGTTTTTAAAGATAAACATTGACACATATCTCAAACAACATTCCTTAATATCTCTACAAAATATTTATTGAATTCTTACTGTGTGTAGGTACACTCCTTAGTACTGCATATGGATATTGTTCTGGTTATTTATTGCTTCATAACAAACTCTCAAACTTAGTGGCTTAAAATAGCAAAGATCATTTATTTTGATCATGATCTTACATTTGGGCCAAAGTTTAATCTTTACTCTACACATCACCAGCTGAGGCAATATGACCAAGGGCTGGAGCATCCATTTCTAAAATCATTCATGTGTACTGCTATTGATTCTGGTTTCAGCCTGGAATATAGCAGGTGCTGGAGGACAGGGATTCTGGTTCCCTTCTATGTGGGCACCTTCATATCACATGGGCTTCCTCACAGCGTGGTGACCAGGTGAAAAATCATGTGGCTTCAGAAGGAGACATAGTCTCAAAAGTCACATATAATCACTCTCATACTTTATAGCTGAGGCAATCACAAAGGCCAGCCCAGGTTCAAGCTGAAAAATCAGATTCCAGTTCTGAATGTGAAAGCAGCAGAAGTTTTAGAATATAATGTGAGATAGGAAAGACTGCTGTAACCATTTTGGAAAATTGACTGTGGCATTGCAGTGGTGAGAGACAATTAGATACATAGATCAGGAGTTCAAGAGAAAGATTTGAAGTAGATAGTGCAGTTTGGAGGATCATGATTACAAATATGGTAATTAAAGCCCTGGGACTGGTCATTTTCATCTAGAAATTGTATATAGAGTGAAGAAGTGAATAGAGAAAGGAGAATTTTAAGGTTCACCAACTTTAAGGAACAGAGAAAACAAACTGTTCAAAGAAATGCCCAGAGAGCAGAGGAAGACTAGAATGTTGTGTTAACAAAGCAAGGCAAGGAAGCATTTGAGAGAAATGCCTTAAGTTTCACACACAGCAGAGGATTCCAGTAAGATAGCAGTAAACTGGATTTGGGATGAAGTTGTTCATTAGCAAATTGATGAGTGTGGTTTCGGTGGCTGGGCTGGAAACAGTCTAAGTGGAAATGGTGTCTGGGAAAGCATAGGAAGAGGTGGGAAGCATTGGGGCAAAACGTTATGTGTTTTATAAAATGAAAGAGTTGGATTTGTTTAAAAGCATTTTAGAGGAAGCCTTTAGTGCAAAAGAAAATTGAGTATCAGGAGAGAAGGAAGGGCAGTCGGTGGAAAACTCACCTGTTTTCTATCCATATGCAATGGTAATTTAAAATTTAGCACATCACTGGGATTTATATCCCACAACTTGAGAAACACTGAGCTAAGACCATGTCATTTGATTTGTGTGCTATATAAAGCTATAACTTATCACAAATTATATAATAATTTGACTTGGTTTGGCACTTGAATGTGGCATCTGGAATGAAACTGGGTGACTATCTGATGAGAAGATCAGTTTAATTAATTGAAAGCATCAGGTGAAGATGAATGGATTATTACCATGTGTTTATATTATGTGTTTATTTACATAATACACTACCCAAATGATTTCATTAGTGAAGCAGAACACAGAATATGTGTTTAAAATTATGATTGGATTATTTCATTGAAAGACTTGTCCTGATTAGTGTTTGTATCCCATAATATGTATCAATCTAAAATCAGTGACTAAGCATTAATTTTGTTCTTTAATTTAGCCATGTTATACAAGAATGTCAAAATTAAATTTGTTTCTCTTTTATGTATTCTGAACACATTGATATTCATCTTATTTTCTCAGTTTGTATATACATTTATGTAGTTTAAGGAGTTGTATAGTTTGAATTATTATTTTTATGCTAAGCAACAATAGATGTCATAACATATAACCAAGCAAATTTCTATTGGAGTGTTTACAAAGCTAGATTATAGTACTAAATATGGAAATAACTGTATTTTAAAATTTGAATCTTTGGACCAAAATAAAATACTACCCAAGGTATCACATTGAGATGGTAACATTGAACATTTGACTGACAACCTATCCACATACATAGGAAACACAGTATCGTCACCTGCCAAGAATATAATCTGAATTAAATAAGCCAAAAAAAAATAAAAGTTCAAATGATTAATACTAAAACTGGACATTTGCCAAGGGAAAGTAAAATATTAGTGACAGCAGCCAGAAACAAAGTTAGTAGTCTAAGATTTACTGTAATTTCAAAGTAAGTTTAGTAGAGGCAGAATGACAGATGCCTGTAGGAAAAAGAGAATACAGATATTTATGATGATGCAAATGAATGATAACAGATAGGAGATTATTAAATATCAAGAAATATTGAGTGTGTTAAGGCATGAATGGAATAAATTAAATAAGTTAAATAATACAGTAAGCACCAGATTAGTGGAAAGTTGTAAGTATTGCTTTGAATACAGCATAGTGGGAAAAAAACAATAGAGCAATTTTGTACAGAGTATAGCAGTTGTTTTTGACCTTTTTTTTTAGCAGTTTAATGCTTTTGCACATAAAATTTTATATTGACAGCAGCTCAGTATTTGAAATCAATGAAATTAGAACTGCTGTTGGGGCATTTTATGGGAGAGAGGGTGCTAGAGGGAAGCATCCAGCCTTGTCCACCCATTCCTGTCTCACTCAAGGATGTCATGAAAAGTTACGTAAGTCGTCTAGGGAACATGCATGGCTCCTACAAAAATACCATTCAGAAACTCAAACTTGACAATGGTGTGGTTTTAAAATGTCATAATAGAAAGGTTTCTGCTAATGTTCATTATGTGCATGAGAAACCTACAGTACATGACTTGAAAATCCTGTTTGCTTGTTTTCCCAAAACAAGTATTAAAATCTGCATATGGTTTCAACTTCAGACTCAAAGCCAGTGCCTCAGATTTGAGTTCTAAAATTCTTCAACTCAATTTTTTTCAGTAAGATAACAAAAATTAATTGAACCAGATTATTTAATTTTGATTATTTAATTAAGATTGAGAAAGGGCCCTCAATTTGCATGAAAATCAAGAGAACAAGAAAATGGGAAAACACAGAGCAGAATATCTCCTGCTGTGGGCTAAATGTACAGGACTGACATAAATAATCCAAACCCTTGGCGGAACATTCTCAAGGGCAAGGTCTGACCCAGCAGAATGACTTACCAGGTCACTTCGGTTAACTGAATTGAGTTGAAACCTACGATATCCAAAGGTTACATTAGAATGGTTCTTCTATCTTACATGAAAACTACGTACAGCCAGTCACTCTGTCAAAACAAGTTTTCCAAGTTGGTTAATCTACGCAGGTGATCAAATTCTAGTTCTTGTATGAGCATAGAGTTAGCATTGGATGTGCTTCCCTGATACAGTGTATGTACAAACCCTAATATAATATTCATGAAAATAACTGTTTTTTGTTGTATAGAATCTGAATGCTTGGTTTGGGATCAGCTGTGGTATATTACCTTCTTTTACTCTCTTACCAAATTTTAGAACTACTTAAAACTATATGCATGCACATAAAAAATTTCTGTTTGTAAAACCAGCCATTCAGTACTCGCCTGGTGTATCCTATGTAGTAGTTTACATACATTATCTCATTTAATCCTTGGCACGTTATGTATTCATTGAATTGAGACAGTAAGATTAAATAATTGAGCTGAGGTCACCTGGCTAATAAATAAAAGCACTAAGATTGAACTTGTTTACAAAGTTTTCAGTCTTTCTCCTATATCTTAATGTCAGTTCTATCCTAGTCTTGTCCATTTGAATATTAACTTTGGTCCCTTAGCTGTGCTTTAGTTTTTCCAGAACATATACAATATCTCTCAGAGCACATCATCTAGAGACCACCAACAGCATTCATTTTCTGTTAATTATTACCCTCTTCTGTTATAATTACATTGCTTAGACTCCATCCCCAATTTCAAGAGGCACAATAAAGAAGAACAAAATAAACACTGACAGGTTTTGTTATTCTTATTTAGTTATGTTTTATAATTTCCTAAAATGTGGATATCATAAAATATGAAAATAAATGTTATTAGGATAATTAATTTTTTTCAAGAGCCTACTACTACTTTAACAAACCAAAATCTAATTTCATTGTATCACAATGAACCATTCCTATGGTAAATGCATGTACACTGTCTAATATTCTAGGCTTCTTAATGAACTTAGCAACTAAAATTAGTAATTAAAATCAGAAAACAAAAGTTTTATAGAACTAAAGAATTCTTAAATTATAAGCCAAGTTATATAAGCCAAGGAGAATAGAACTGTTAGCTATATGTATTGTATTTTACTATATGTTCTATATGTACTGTAAGAATTTGGAATTCAAAACACCTTGCTTTACTGTATAATCAGGGAAAAAATATCCACTAATGCAGGTTATCCTTTAAAATGTAAATTAAAAAAAAATCACCCAGATATGGACTAAAAAATCAGTCATGTCAAAAGGGTGATCAAAATATGACTAGGCAAGAATCTTGAGAAAATTTTTTCTCTTTATGATTTTGGACCTTGCACAACTTAATGCATGGAAAAAGGCAAGGTGAGGCTGTACATCTATTTATCTCAGGTCCTCTTATTTCAGGAGGACTTGGTTCTTTGGGGTTTTAGAATTTCTTTGTCTTAGCTTATGGCCTACCTAGAAGCTACGCAGTTGGCTGCAATTCCACTAAGCATCTAGGAAACCCCAGTAGTGACTTTCCAGACAGCATAACTTCTGTTTTCAAACATGATTCAAGGGAACTCTAAGATTGTGATAAAAAATAAAACTGCCACTAAAAAAAAAAAGTAACAATTGAGGCTGAGTAACAAATACCATCCAATTCAAAATAGAAAATATATGCATATAGCTTAGGAAGGATGGGAGCAAGGTAATTTAAATGTTCCTTTAATTAACTCTCAGAAATCTTTTTGTTTTGTTATCATTAATCCACAATTACATGAAAAACATTATGTTTACTAGGCTCTCCACTTCACCAAGTACCCCCCACAAACCCCATTACAGTCACTGTCCATCAGCATAGTAAGATGTTACAAAATCACTACTTGTCTTCTCTGTGTTGCACGGACCTCCCCTTGCCGCCACCCCTACATTATACATGCTAATCGTAATGCCCCCTTTCTTTTCCCCGCCCTTATGCCTCCCTACCTTCCCCTTCTCCCCAGTCTCTTTCCCTTTGGTAACTGTTAGTCCATTCTTGGGTTCTGTGATTCTGCTGCTGTTTTGTTCCTTCAGTTTTTCTTTGTTCTTATATTCCACAAATGAGTGAAATCATTTGGTAATTCTCTCTCTCCACTTGGCTTATGTCACTGAGCATAATACCCTCTAACTCCATCCATGTTGTTGCAAATGGTAGGATTTGTTTTCTTCTTATGGCTGAATAATATTCCATTGTGTATATGTACCACATCTTTATCTATTCATCTAGATGGATACGTAGGTTGCTTTCATTTCTTGGCTATTGTAAATAGTGCTGCGATAAACATAGGGGTGCATCTGTGTTTTTCAAACTGGGCTGCTGCATTCTTAGGCTAAGTTCCTAGAGGTGGAATTCCTGGGTCAAATGGTATTTCTATTTTGAGCTTGTTGAGGAACCTCCATACTGCTTTCCACAATGGTTGAACTAATTTACATTCCCACCAGCAGTGTAGGAGGGCTCCCTTTTCTCCACAACCTCACCAACATGTGTTGTTGTTTCTCTTTTGGATGGTAACCATCCTTACTGGTGTGAGGTGATATCTCATTGTGGTTTTAATTTGCATTTCTCTGATAACTAGTGATGTGGAGCATCTTTTCATGTGTCTGTTGGCCATCTGAATTTCTTCTTTGGAGAACTGTCTGTTCAGCTCCTCTGCCCATTTTTTAATTGGATTATTTGCTTTTTTGTTTGTTGAGGTGTGTGAGCTCTTTATATATTTTGGATGTCAAGCCTTTATCGGATCTGTCATTTACGAATATATTCTCCCATACTGCAGGGTACCTTTTTGTTCTATTGATGGTGTTCTTTGCTGTACAGAAGCTTTTCAGCTTGATGTAGTCACACTTGTTCATTTTTGCTTTTATTTTGCTTGCCTGGGGAGATATGTTTATGAAAAAGTCACTAATGTTTATGTCCAAGAGATTTTTGCCTATGTTTTTTTCTAAGAGTTTTATGGTTTCATGACTTACATTCAGATCTTTGATCCATTTCAAATTTACTTTTGTGTATGGGGTTAGACATTGGTCCAGTTTCATTCTCTTACATGTTGCTGGCCAGTTTTGCCAGCACCATCTGTTGAAGAGACTGTCATTTCCCTATTGTATGTCCATGGCTCCTTTATCAAATACTAATTGACCATATATATTTGGGTTAATGTCTGGAATCTCTATTCTGTTCCACTGGTCTGTCGCTCTGTTCTTTTGCCAGTACCAAATTGTCTTGATTACTATGGCTTTGTAGTAGAGCTTGAAGTTGGGGAGTGAGATCCCCCCCATTTTATTCTTCTTTCTCAGGATTGCTTTGGCTATTTGGGATCTTTGGTGTTTCCATAGGAATTTTTGAACTATTTTTTCCAGTTCGTTGAAGAATGTTGTTTGTAATTTGGTAGGGATTGCATCAAATCTGTGTATTGCTTTGGACAGGATGGCTATTTTGACAATATTAATTCTTCCTAGCCAAGAGCATGGGATGAGTTTCCATTTGTTAGTGTCCTCTTTAATTTCTCTTAAGAGTGTCTTATGGTTTTCAGGATATAGGTCTTTCACTTCTTTGGTTAGGTTTATTCCTAGGTATTTTATTCTTTTAGATGCAATTGTGAATGGAATTGTTTTCCTGATTTCTCTTTCTATTGGTTCATTGTTAGTGTATAGGAAAGCCACAGATTTCTGTGTCATAATTTTGTATCCTGCAACTTTGCTGTATTCCGATATCAGTTCTAGTAGTTTTGGAGTGGAGTCTTTAGGGTTTTTTATGTACAATATCATGTCATCTGCAAATAGTGACAGTTTAACTTCTTCTTTATCAATCTGGATTCCTTGTATTTCTTTGTTTTGTCTAATTGCCATGGCGAGGACCTCTAGTATGTTAAATAACAGTGGGGAGAGTGGGCATCCCTGTCTTGTTCCTGATCTCAGAGGAAAAGCTTTCAGCCTCTCGCTGTTCAGTATGATGTTAGCTGTGGGTTTATCATATATGGCCTTTATTATGTTGAGGTTCAAAAATTTTGAAAGTATAATACTTTTGCATGTAAGAAAAAGAGAAAAATTTGGATTTGTCACACTTAAAGGTCTCTCACGTAGGATTTGCCACATTATCATGGAATGCCATGGAACACTTCATTTTGGTCAAATTTCCCTTTAATTCAGATTGGCTTCTTGAGAAAGGAATCATATAGACTCTTGTTATGTAACTCAGTTCAGGGCTTTGAATACAAGCTCAAGGATTCATTAATTGATGATATAATTAATTGCATACTTTTACTCTTTCCTTATATTACATTCCTGACATACCAATGATTCAGAGATATTTTTTTTAATTTCCTAGCTTATAGATCTTGAAGTCTACAATTTTAGAGTGTGCTAATAGTTTGTGTGTGTTTTTTTTTCCCCTTTTGTTTCAGTCTGTTCCCAGTATTCTAGAGGAGTATTTGCCATCTTTGGACTTTATGATAAGAGGTCGGTACATACCTTGACCTCGTTCTGCAGCGCCTTACACATCTCTCTCATCACACCAAGTTTCCCTACAGAGGGGGAGAGTCAGTTTGTGCTACAGCTAAGGCCTTCCTTACGAGGAGCGCTCTTAAGCCTGCTGGATCACTATGAATGGAACTGTTTTGTCTTCCTGTACGACACAGACAGGGGTAAGTCACGATTCACATCTACATAAGTAAAGCTCTAATTTTCAACCTAAAATGACCTTGTTTCACTGTGTGAGCTAGCAAATACTTTGAACTCTAATATGGCTAAAATCAATAATTGGTCAATGTGTCTTATCAGTAGCTTTATGTTGACTTGGGGGTGAAATTTCTGATTAAACAAGCTTTAGATTTACAAGGTAACTCATAAGCAAACTACTCTGTTGCTTAGTTGAAATTAAGGTACATAATTCATTGAAAATTTCTGTGATGCTATTTCAGGTTCAATCATAAAATATATGTCTTTTACCTCAACTGCAAATGATTCAACATTTTGGAACATCTTAAAAGAGCAGCAGCGTTGAGCTGCAGAGCGTTGAGTTTAAAATACAGAACTTTGAAGGCTAGTAAGAATGTGAATAAAGATTTCATAGTAAAGCTTCTGCTTACTGGCAACTTTTCACTTTATCCTTAACTATGATTCCATAAATATTAATACGTGATACCATGCAACCTATGTGTTGGGAAAACAAGGTGAATAACTAACATTAAATTATTGACAATCCATATACTTTTGTACAATGTTTGATAGTCTTTGAGTTTTCAGTTGGAGACATAAGAAGTTCCCATTATATATATTTTTTCAATTCTGTTTTTTCTTTAGTGATCAGAATCATAGCAACATATCATATTTCAAGATAAACAAAAACCTATGAGATTTTGTCTTTAAGTCCTTGTTCCTTAAAGTATAAAATTTATGAGAAGAGAAGCAGTTAAAATAAAAATTGAAGTAGGCAACATCTTCAGAATATCCTTGAATAGAACTCTGTAAAATGAGTAGAACAATGAAAATAAAAAGAATAAACAAGCAAAATAAATCTTTTGAAGATATAATTAGCTTCAAAAGTCCAAAGCATAATTTCCTATACTCAGAGATAAAAACTCATTAAATGAATTCATCTTTCTCATTAAAATTCACATATTTAATTAGATGAAAACAGTATACCATATAAGATGTCATACCAGTAGTGATCCTAGTTCATCACTTATATTGGCATTCTTGGTGAATTTTCTTTTCAGAACAAGCTCAGAAAATTTAATATCTTCAATGTATTTTCTGCATGGTTGCAGCATACTCTAATTCTCATTTAGAAATATGGACCCCATTCACATCTCATGATATCATTTTCCAATAACTAACAATCCAAAGCATCTTAGAGAATGCATTTCAGATTAGGGAAATGATCACTCAGCTCATTTTTAACTTTTGGGAAAAGTCCTTAAGCAAGAGGATGCTGAAAATTAAATCATAATGCAAATTAAAAAGCAATGATGAGATGCCACCACGTATCAGAATGTCCTAAATCCAAAGCGCTGACAACATCAAATGCTGATGAGGTTATACAGCAAAGAAAGCCCTCAGTGGAGGGGATGGGTCAACCACTTTGAAGCCCATTTGATGGTTTCTTACAAAACTAAGTATACTCATACCATATGATCCAGCAGCCACACTCCTCGGTAATAACCCACAGGAGTTGAAAAACTTTTGTCCACACAAAAAAATGTCCATGGATATTTATAACAGCTTTATTTATATTTTCAAAAACTTGGAAGCAACCAAATGTCCTTTAGTAGATGAGCAGATAATTATAAACTGTTGTACATCCAGACAATGCAATATTACTCAGAACGAAAAAGAAACAAGTGATCAAGCCATGAAATGTCACAGAGGAACCTTAAATGCATAGTATTAAGTGGAAACAGCCAATCTGAAAAGACTACATACTGTATGATTCCAACTAAAGATACAGCGTTCTGGAAATGGAAACTATGGAGACAGTTAAAAGACTAGTGTTTCCAAGTGTCCAAACACCTAGAATGTACAACACATTAAACCATGGACTTTGAGTAATGATAATGTGCTAATGTAGTTTACTGATTATAAGTTATGAGTGTCAAATGCAAAAACATAAATTAGACTTCAATAAAATTGATTCACAATGTTAAAAAAATTGAATAATGATGTCAGGAAGTATATACAGGGACATGAATGAGATAGTTCTTCCTGTGGTTCACTATGAAACAGCTCCGTTCACCACTTTGGGCAGAACATCTGTATTTTATGGCATTTCAGCCTCACAGAAATACCAGTGGGAACCTGTGTCTCACTTTTTTTCTGTGCCTGTGCGTAAACCAGTCTTTGGCAAAGAGAAAGTTATGGGCATTTATGCATCAGCCTTCCCAGAAAACAGAGAATAAAAGTGGTGCTTTGCTTTTGCACCAGATTATACTTTCTAGGATCCTCACTACTGTATACAAGTCAGATGCTCTTACATGGAGCCACCTCCATTACCTCTTACCATGGCATCGCTCTAGTATAAGCAGACATACTGCTTATTTTAAAAATCTTTCTCCTGTTAAACACCTGCCTGCAGAGGCTTAAATTCATTATGGTACAGACACAGTTGTTTATAATATGACACCTTGTGACCTTTAACCTACTTACTGTTTGGCACACAAGGCCTCCGTTTTCCTTTTCACACCCAGGATATAACCGCCCTGCTTCTGACTAGTTGACCCAAGTCACTGTCTAGAATTTTTAAGTTCTCTCCAATAGTTGCTTCAGGATGAATAACTAGTCCTTTGTATTGCCTTGTATCATAGTAACCCAGCCCACTTCCAAAACAGACAACTTTATTCCAAGTGGTAAGCGCATGAATGAAAAATGTCAGGAAAATGACCGTTTCTTGTTGTTCAGACGGCTCACTTTGCCGTGATACCACCACGCTTCCCAGAATTCTGGGTTTTAATCAGGCACTTGCCAAGGACAAGAGCAATTTTTTCCCTCTGAAATTGTTGTGAAATTTTAAACACTTAGAATCACAAGCCCAATTTATTTCTGTTAGATATTGTGTTTAAAATTAGGTATCACTATCACCATCTGAGGTATGAATTTTAGTTATGAACGTGGTTATCTTCTATCATAAATGTAGTTGGTTAATAGACATCCGTATTTTCACATCATGAAGCAAAAAAAGAACACACATCAACATTAGGACCAGATTTTTTTTTTAAATAATGCACAAAACCAAGTGTAAAGAAGTAAGATAGTATGGTACATTTTGGTACTTTTCTCTAATCCTCTACTCTTATCATGAACCACTTATCTCAATATTTTTCCTGTTAAAGGTAGCTGCCTTAATATGAGCCTAAATTTGTCCACAAACTTGAGTGGAACATGAATTTCTGATGCATCATAAGCCCTTATTTTGGAATAAGTTATTTCACTGATCCACTCAGTGAAATCTTAGTCCCTGTAGTGAATAATGCTCTCTTAAGATACAAGAGCTTCACTCTGTCATAACTTTCAAAGTGTGCTTTTATGTCAAATTACAGTTAATAAAGGAATGATATTTCATTTCTTCTGATCTGTTGTGTCCTAGTCTTGGTCTGCTCCTGGTGAGCTATGTGAACCTGCCCATATTTTTGTCCACATCTGTTGAGAGAGAGAGAGAGAAGGAGGAAGGGAGGGAGGGAGGGAGAGAAGGAGGGAGGGAGGGAGGGAGAATTGAGCTACATTGTCTTCAAGGCCATTTCAAACTATCTTTAAAGTTTCTTTATGTTTTGTATTGCAACTATTATATCCCTGTCCTGGAAATGGGAAGAGAGAGAGAGACAGGTGACGTAAGTGGTCTGTTTATCAGCAAGTGACTCCCTGCCTCTGTTCATTTGACCGCCTCTCAAAAAAGAAAAAAAGTGTTTCTTCATTTATTCATTCCATTTTTCCATTTAGCATTCAATAAACATGTACCCTTCAGTTTGTGTCAGGAATTCTGATGGGTATTAAGAACACAACAATGAGCAAAGCACCACGGAAAGTGAATGAACTCACTTGCTGTGACTTCATCAGGAAATAGTGCACAACACTCTCCTTGACAACCAGAAATATGCCTTGCACACATAGCTTGATATTTTTACAATTTTAATTTGGAAAGCAACTGCTTCCCAAAAAGATCATTGCCTTTTTTGGAAAAGCAATGATAAAATATCATTTAAATATAAATTTTATGATTCCTGAGTTGATAAATATGAGGCTATTGAGTCCTTGAAATGTGGCTAATGCATGTGAGGAACTGAGTTTTAAATCTTTAATTTTAAGTGATTAAGTAGCCATATTTGCCTAATGGCTACTATATTAGACTATACAACACATCTAACCAGTGAGCTCATTTGAAATAACGTATTTCACTTTGTACAAAATTTCTAAATCTCTTCTTGACTCATATTTCACTATGTAAGAAAGTAATTTAGAGATACCATATACATAAACCTTTGTATAGAAATTTTTACACTGCATTGTGTATAATTTACATATGTTTTTCTTCCCTGCAAAATATCTTTCTCAAGTAATTATTGTATCTTATTACATTCATACTTCTTATGTCTAGCATAGTAACCCCTGAGATACACACTATAAATATGAAATGAACCAATGAATTAATCAAGTGTAGATCTTGACAATAGGTATCAGGCAATTTTAATGCTCTAATAACTAATCATGTAATGGATTTTTTATTAATGATACCATGGTTTAATGGATCAAATAGTTCATAAAATAGCCAAAATGAAAAATTCTCCTATAGGGATGGTACTTGAATTAAATGTGATTTTTCTTATCATGAAAAAATGTGGAGTAAGTTGAAAAACAACATTTCTGGATTTAGATATAACTAAGCTAAATACTTAGAAAATTTCTTAATATTTTTGGTAGCAAAAAAAGTTTAACATTTTTCAAATCTAATTAATGTGATATTTTCCATGAGTGAAAAATATTTATTAATGGGAATATTTATAATAAGAGCAGTGGTTATTTTCCCACTTGAAATAGATCTTTTCAAAGGGACATATTTTTTAACCTGTGTCTATCATCTAGGATTTATGACGTGTTTATACCTGAAACCTAAAACCACTGGTAACAAGGTGAATTTATGATCAAGGGAGATAAAAACCTAACATTTTTAAAAATTAAATGACCAGTGTCAGTATTTTTCAAAACGTTACAAAGGCCAGCAGTTTTGATCTCATGTCCAGAGTAAACATGGCTGACACTGACCTTGTTTCGCTTAATCCTGGTTCTCTTCAGGGCTTAATGCTCAAGGTTTTACTCACTGTAGTGCTTTCCGGGCACATGGTGTCATTTCATGGGTTGCTAAATATCTTGTACCCAACATCTTCATAAATATTATAATACATGAATTGTTCCTATGAGAGAGTTATTTGGCAAAGCATTGAGTAGGAAACTTTACTTTGGCTTGTTCCTTTTGGCCTTTTGTTTTTCTTTTGAGCATTTTTTTACAAAAATATATTCTACACAGTGCACAGCATATTTTGGGAGCCCTAGGCAACAGTGTTGTGGACAGCATGATACGTGTGTGTGTGTCGCTTCCCATACTGAACCCAGTGTGAGAAGCGATGAGGGGATGGACAGAGGAGCGGGTTTGTGGGGAGAGGAGGGATCTTGCCACTCTATTTCTATATTTTGGGTGTTATGGCACGCATGCTTTTTATTTTAAACTGCCTTAAATCCTTCTGTAAAAAGAAATTCAGATCTAAATAACAGAAAAAAAGAAGGAAATGAAGAGAAAGAGGCTTGAAACACCTCTAAATGGTATCTTTTAGTTCCCAGTAAGGAAGCCTGAACTAATCACTCCAGGGAACTCCTGTATCTCCCCTTTGGGTTCTCAGCTACAGTTGTCTTCTCTCTTGCCCTGTATTTTCCCCTTCTGTGGCTCTCTCCCTTTTTCTCTCCCTTTCCTCAGAACCTAGAGTGGATAGGCAACATGAATTCTGGTGCACTGGGGACCTTAATTCTGTTGTTCTTAGAGGGGGCAGTTACTCTAAGTGGGCAGGAGGGAGAAAGGAGGGCGGCAAACCACCCAGCCTCCACCCAGAGGCCCTGCTGTCTCCCGCAGACCAACCCCTCAACACCATTTGTGGTTTGGCACAGACTGGCAAGTGGAAGAGAGGGGCGGCAGGGACTTTCCCAATCTTTGAGCGTGCACACTTAAAAGCTTGTCCCCTAGTAACCCCAAGGCCATTACAATATCACATTGCAGTTTCGGTGCACCCCGCCCCTCCCCCCAGACCCTGTGGTTTTCACTCAGGTGCTCATGTTAGGGTGACGGGGACACAAACATTCACACAAAGGTTGGAGAGGAGGGACCAAGGTGGACCCAAAGAGCAGTGGAAGAATGACAAAACTGGGCGGGAGGAAACCAAATAAACTCCTACAAAAACACAGTGCAGAACTCTGCGGGCTGCTGCCCCCCTCAGGGTGAGCCTGCTCCTCCGTCTCTAGAGTGAGTGCACCTCCCGGCTTTAGCTTTGCTCAGTAGAAAAACTCTTTGCGTCTTTACCTCTGTAACAAGTCTGTTAACTGAATTCTTTCCTTCAAGAAGACAAGAACAGAGGAATTCCACAGCCCACTTCCCAGTAACATTCATCCATTGCTAGTTGGGGACTCCTAAGATGCCCTTAAACACAAATCCATGAATACAGGGAGATGACAGAGCAGGAAACAAAGGAACATGATAGCATGAGGACTGTAATTCACACCAAGGTAAAATTACTGACACCTGCTCCTTCTTTGAAATCCCTTTCTGATAGGGGTGGGAGGGGGACGATCCGGGGTCACTGCTCACCTGTCAGCTGGACTTCAAGCCACTCAGAGAGGAAGGCTCAGTGTCTACCGTGCTGATGATAAGCACCCGTCTCTTCCTTGGGCTCCCCATCTCCGCTTTCTAATTACCAGGCATGGCAGTACTCCACCAGCACACATCTACCATTAATTGTGCCACTTAAAAACGCTTCTGGTCCATTTTTCTTATTAAAAACAAAATTAGAAACACAATAGCAAAACAGTTAATTAACATAAATTCAGGAGAAATAAGAATCTTTCAGATTCTAATCTGGTATTATCCACGAAGGGCTGAATAATTTATCTGTAATTCTTGATAGTTATTAGTCCCATTTTCAATTTATTTCCTAATCCTGAAAAAAAAAATGAAGACTAAAACCTCCCCAGGATGAAGAGGCATTTGCCTTATTCAAACCTCCCATGACAACCCGCAATTATTTTATAGTTCACCCATTAGGATTTAGCCATTTTTTTATAGCTCATCCACATAGATTTGCTTACTGATTTTTATTAACATCTATGGTCAGGTTGACAATGCCAAATATTTATTTGATGCCAGTTGCCAAGTGTGAGGACGAGCCATTCCACCAGGAGGACAGCACTTCACTCTATTTTTCAAATATGTATCACTGCCTTCCTGCTGGAGCCAGGCCAGCGGGAGAGCAAAGAAAAATACAGGTACAAAAATAACAATGGTGCCTCCTATGGAGATTCTAACTTGTAATGGAAGGAGAAACGGTAATCAGAACAGGCAAGGCAGCCCTGCTCCGTCTGTAGCATCTCCTCTGGTGCCGCCATAATGTTTATTCCCTGCCCTCATTAACCCAGATTCCACAGGCTGTTACCACGGCAGGTAAGAAAGGGGAGCAATGGATTAAGGGGTGAGTGGAGGGCATGAAGGAGCACCAGTGGGTGTTTTTATAGAGACGGTTATGTGTCTGATCTCCTCCCTGATGAGAGGAGGCAAAGAGAGGCACAAGTCTATCCGTCACCTCCCACTTTCCCTGGTTAGAGGATGAAGGATTTGAGGGCAAATGCCAGAAGTCATATTTTGAAAGAGTGCTGAAATATAACAAGGAGAATGAATCAGAGCCGGACTGTCGATCAAGGGGTTTAGCAAAGAACAATGATACTAAGCTGAAACCGAGGGTAGTCGAAGAGAGCTAAGCAGGAGCCGTCAAGCAAGCAGTGGGCTGGCAGACAGAGAAATTCTGGAGACGAAGCACTGAAGCCTGCAGTTGCTTCTGTGGTGACAGCCGACTTCCAAGCAGTCGTTTGAAAGGTTGAAGAGGTCTGAGTGGGGATGGCAGGGAAAATAAGTATGCAGCCCTCTGCGAGCACGTGTGCGGGACAGCTTCCTTGTCCCCTGGGAGGCACTGCACACACATTGTTGACTGACTGACAAAGCACCTGCCCCACTTGCTTTCCATGCTCAGTGTTCAGTCTCTGAACAAAAGATAAAAGCAGGTGTGGCTGCGACCTTGGGAGGCTCTCCGTACCAGAAAGACTGTGCCCTGCTCCAAAATTCAAACAAACCAATTACAAAATAAGTGTATGGGAAGTCCAACGGTGTTCTGCTTTTCCTCCATGGTGTCCATTTTAATGCTTTTTTAAAAATATTAAATTTGTATTTATTAAAAAGTGTTGCTGTGACAGAACCCTGAGCATACGCTGACCTTGTCAGCTGAGCCATTCAGTCGTGGCCATGAACCAAGCAGAGGGAACATGTTCTTTGAGGATCCTTAGATCGATGGAACGTGGGTATGATTTAGCAGTTTTCTTACCCAAAGAGAACAAACTGCATAAGCTTTCTCACTGGCTCCATCTTTTCGATGACCCACACCTTTCTAAAGCAGTTAACTTTGCAAGTGACTTCATACAACTTCTTCATTGAAAAGTTGTAATTCCCTTACAACTTTTTCAAATTTGTTACTTATCTGGAAATGTAAAGGAAAATCTTTCTTTTAGAGCTCTGACTGAACACATTGCCTCAAGATAACTTATACTATCTCAATGATTTTTTTCTTCAAGTATAAAAATGGAACAAATGTGTGTGTAATAAGAATACCTAATTAAGGCAGAAATCTTTAAAGTGCAAAACTTTGGAAGGCAGTAACATTTACAAACTGATGTGCTCTGTAGTTTGTTCACCATATTATAACATATAATATCAGGGCTATTGAAAACAGTGACTTATCATTTGATGCAGTGAAAAGAGTTCTTAGATATAAATTCTTTGTAATTAACATATTTTGATGTCCAAATAGAAATAGTTTCAGCATTCTTTCAGTTCTGTAGCCTAGATGTTGTCACTGAAGAACAGTCCTAAAACCACAGTGAGGAGTGCCTGGATTCGAATCCCAGCTGTACCACTTATTACACGTTTGCTTGGCTCAGTTCTCTGGCATTGCTACATCTGTTTCCTAGTCTGAAAAATAGTATTAGTAATCAAATCTACTGGGTCACTATATATATAAGCTATCTATAAAGTGCTTATAAATTTCCTGGCATATAGTAAATTATATAAGTTATAGCTATTGTCCTGTTATCATCATCATTATTAGTGTACTAATACTATAATAATTTATTCTTAAACTCCAATATATATCATTTTAATGTTATCAATCACTGATCAAAGTTTGGTTAATATGTTATATTCTGAGACATAAAGCTTCATAATACATGGACATTTCTGAGTTTAAACTCTAAATTGATGAAGAAACAAACTGAAACATAAATTTGTGGTTTCTTTTCTTCAGACTTCCCTTCCTCTAACTTCATTAAAATTCTGGAATTCCCCTTGGGTTCCATCCTCAACCAGTCCGCCTCTATAAACTTCTGAAATACAAAGCGGCATGTATCATATTCCTGACTAGAATGATTTCATGACTTCTCATTACCCTTCAAATAAAGACTAAATTCCTTAAATGATGCTCCACAACGCAGCTCTTGATTTGAGGAGGACGGCACTGGAGGCTTTTTGCCCAGGCCCTCTTCATTCCCCTGCATCAGCCACATTTTCTCTCTGCCTCCAGTACTGTCCTCACAAGCAGCTTCCACGCACTTGCTGGGGTGAACCATCTGCGACACAGACCCCAGGTAAGTCACTTCTGCGCTTTAAAATCTCCAAAAGGATCCAGAAATGATACACTGGACTCACTCCACCACTTGTCAGGAAGACTCCCCTATGATGTATGTGGAGAGAATACTTTCATAAGATACATGTGTCAAGTGTGATATTTCTAAGGAAAATGCCACGGAAAATGATTACAAACCATTTTTTTTGTCTTGAAATGTGGACCAAGTAGTAGTAGTTTAGGATTCAGATAATAATAAATACAAAATAACAGAATATATGTATGTGTGTATATACATATGCATATATTACATAAAATATGAAGTACATATAACATGGAGCTATGAAAGCTCCATCATCCTGGGACAATCACACTTCTTAGTATTGCTACCTCATCCTCAACATGTGGCTTTGCTTGAAAGTCCATGGTGACGACTTAAGCTCCAGTCGTACTTCTATTCCAGCCTGCAGGAGGAAGTGAAGGGGAAATAAAACCACACCATCTCCCTTTACCACACACGTCATTTTTACACATGTAATTACTTGTAATCATACACACAATTTTGTTGCAAGGTTATATTGGCTTTCTAGAACATGTTGCAGGATTATACATATTTTTCTATTGTCTGGATGATTTTGTATAATCAGCTTTTCCTCCAAAGTGTGGTAGAATATGCCTTAAAATATTTGGGCATGAAGATCTTTTTAAAGCCATGCTTCAATCTCTTTCATGATTTGGAATCCTATTTAGACTTTTCATTTCTCCTTGCGTCACATTTGTTAAGATACATAAAATGCATTGGTATGAAGTCCTTAATGTGTGCTGGCAGGAAATGTATTCTCTGTGATAATAATTCTTAGAAACATTTTAGAACTTTCTTCTTATGCAAGATCAATTTTAATATTTCATGAAGTCTTAAGAAGAATGTATTTTTCAATTTGTTTAGCTGCAAGATTCTATAAACAAACAATCAAGTCAGATATGAATATTCATTTGATTTTTATACTTGATTTATATGTGAATCCCACATTTCTCCCTTATTTTATTTTATTTTTTAAAATAAAATGCTGAAGTGGTAGGTAGATGCAAGATAAAGGTAGAAAACATAATTTAGTGCTGTAAGAGGGCAAATGTAGATGATCAGGTCTGTGCCTATAGACTAAGTATTAATCCAAGCTAGACAAAGGCAACAAAACATCCACGGATGCAGAAGATTTCTCTCAAAACAGAGGGGGGTGAGGTTCTAAGCCTCACCTCTTTTGATCCCCAATTTCTCACCTGATGGCCCCCCTGCAACTGTGCCTGTCTTAGGTTGTTCCTCCCTTGAGGAATCTTACCCATCTCTGGCTACCCGCTGCCATACAGGGAAATGTGAAGTTGGTAAGTGAGAGAGAAGCAATATTCTTTGAAAAGGTTAGCTTTTTACTTCTTTGCAGATTTATGCCCTGTGGCTTCTATGCCCAGCATTTGTCTTGAGGTACCTTTACCACTTGGAAGAATTATGATACTCAGTGATTTTCGATATGAGGCACGAATTCTACTAAAGGGTTGTAGTTAGGAAGGAAGAAGAAGAGCTATAGATGTAGCAGACGGAAGAAAACATGGGAAGATTGATTATTTCTTTGACATATCTTCTTGTAGAGTAACATAAGCATGTATAGGTTTTAACGAACTACTAATTAAATTGTGTGCACAGATTAACAGAATAGGAATACAGATACATAACAAAAGCAGACCTACAATTACCAGCCACATCCAGTGAAACCAATGAAACCACTTAGGTTTTCTTGGCATTTGTGAAAACTTATCAATAATACAATAGATATTGTCTAACTGAATTTGAATAGTTTGAGAAAAATCAGACAAATTAAAACAACACATTCCTGGGAACTGTTCACATCCCATATGTTCTTTTAACAGCAGATAGTCTATAGTCGCATGATTTTGGAGAACTGCAACTTGCACTTCTCCTAATTCTTGGTTGAGTTCCGACAATATAGATTCAGTCAAATTTGTTGTTTTACTGTATGTATGCACAGGCCAGCTTAGATATCTCCTTCTTCATTCCAATGGCAACTCAGGAACCGGTGGGATGAATGCAGCTACAACTGCAACAGCGCCAGGATCTTTGTTGCAGTTTTTTGATGATCATCTTCTGGAATGACTCTTCCAGAGGATGTTGATGTCGGAAGTTCTTCTTCATATCGTATCGTAATTCGTTTTCTGGGTAGCCAAATTAGGCTTTGATCCTCTGTATAAACACAAACAAACCCTTTGCCCACACTTTGATATGACCTTTATACCATTGTGAAGAACCTATTGGAGACCACGACACAGGAACTGCTTTTTTTTTTAAGAGAAAGAAATATTATCAGAAAAATGTACATCCATAGCTGATGATCCGACACCCTTTAAAAGATCAAAATTAAGGATATGTAAAGCATGAATTAATCATTGATTTGCAGTTAATTTTATCCAATCAGGGAGTAATCCCCCCGTTTTTTTTTTTTTGGTTGTTGTTGTTATCATTAATCTACAATTACATGAAGAATATTATGTTTACTAGGCTCTCCCCTACACCAAGTCCCCTCTGCAGACCTCATTACAGTCACTGTCTATCAGCATAGCAAAATGTTCTAGAATCACTACTTCTCTTCTCTGTGTTGTACAGCCCTCCCCTTTCCCCCACCCCCCACATTATACATGCTAATCGTAATGCCCCCTTTCTTCTTCCCCACACTTATCCCTTCCTACCCTCCCATTCTCCCCAGTCTTTTTCTCTTTGGTAGTGTTAGTCCATTCTTGTGTTCTGTGATTCTGCTGCTGTTTTGTTCCTTCAGTTTTTCCTTTGTTCTTATACTCCACAGATGAGTGTAGTCATTTGGTATTTGTCTTTCTCCACTTGGCTTATTTCATTGAGCATAATACCCTCTAGCTCTGTCCATGTTGTTGCAAATGGTAGGATTTGTTTTCTTCTTATGGATGAATAATATTCCATTGTGTATATGTACCACATCTTCTTTTTCCATTCATCTACTGATGGACACTTAGGTTGCTTCCATTTCTTGGCTATTGTAAGTAGTGCTGCCATAAACATAGGGGTGCATATGTCTTTTTGAAACTGGGCTCCTGCATTCCTAGAGTAAATTCTTGGGAGTGGAATTCCTGGGTCAAATGGTATTTCTATTTTGATATTTGAGGAACCTCCATACTGCTTTCCACAATGGTTGAACTAATTTACATTCCCACCAACAGTGTAGGAAGGTTCCCCTTTCTCCACATCCTAGCCAACATTTGTTGTTGTTTGTCTTTTGGATGGTGGCCATCCTTACTGGTGTGAGGTGATATCTCATTGCAGTTTTAATTTGCATTTCTCTGATAACTAGTGATGTGGAGCATCTTTTCATGTGTCTATTGGCCATCTGAATTTCTTTCTTGGAGAACTGTGCAGTTCCTCTGCCCATTTTTTAATTGGATTATTTGCTTTTTGTTTGTTGAGGTGCGTGAGTTCTTTATATAGTTTGGATGTCAAGCCTTTATCGGATCTGTCATTTACAAATATATTCTCCCATACTGTAGGGTACCTTTTTGTTCTATTGATGGTGTACTTTGCTGTACAGAAGCTTTTCAGCTTGATATAGTCCCACTTGTTCATTTTTGCTTTTGTTTTCCTTGCCCAGGAGACATATTCATGAAGAAGTCGCTAATGTTTATGTCCAAGAGATTTTTGCATATGTTTTTTTCTAAGTTTTATGGTTTCATGACTTACAGTCAGATCTTTGATCCATTTCGAATTTACGTTTGTGTATGGGGTTAGACATTGGTCCAGTTTCATTCCCTTACATGTAGCTGTGCAGTTTTGCCAGCACCATCTGTTGAAGAGACTGTCATTTCCCCATTGTATGTCCATGGCTTCTTTATCAAATATTAACTGACCATATGTGTTTGGGTTAATGTCTGGAGTCTCTAATCTGTGCCACTGGACTGTGGCTCTGTTCTTGTGCCAGTACCAAATTGTCTTGATTACTATGGCTTTGTAGTAGAGCTTGAAGTTGGGGAGTGAGATTCCCCCCCGCCCCACATTATTCTTCTTTCTCAGGATTGCTTTGGCTATTTGGGGTCTTTGGTGTTTCCATATGAATTTCTGAACTATTTGTTCCATTTTGTTGAAGAATGTTGCTGGTAATTTGATAGGGATTGAATCAAATCTGTATATTGCTTTGGGCAGGATGGCCATTGTGATGATATTAATTCTTCCTAGCCAAGAGCATGGGATGAGTTTCCATTTGCTAGTGTGCTCTTCTCTTAAGAGTGTCTTATAGTTTTCAGGGTATAGGTCTTTCACTTCTTTGGTTAGGTTTATTCCTAGGTATTTTATTATTTTTGGTGCAATTGTGAATGGAATTGCTTTCCTGATTTCTCTTTCTATTGGTTCATTGTTAGTGTATAGGAAAGCCACAGATTTCTGTGTGATAATTATGTATCCTGCAACTTTGCTGTAATCCGATATCAGTTCTAGTAGTTTTGGAGTGGAGTCTTTAGGGTTTTTTATGTACAATATCATATCATCTGCAAATAGTGACAGTTTAACTTCTTCTTTACCAATCTGAATTCCTTGTATTTCTTTGTTCTGTCTAATTGCCGTGGCTTGGAACTCCAGTACTATGTTGAATAAAATCAGGGAGAGTGGGCATCCCTGTCTTGTTCCCAGTCTTAGAGGAAAAGCTTTCAGCTTCTCGCTCCTCAGTATGATGTTGGCTGTGGGTTTATCATATATGGCCTTTATTATGTTGAGGTACTTGCCTTCTATACCCATTTTGCTGAGAGTTTTTATCATGAATGGATGTTGAATTTTGTCAAATGCTTTTTCAGCATCTATGGAGATGATCATGTGGTCTCTCTCCTTCTTTTTGTTGATATAGTGGATGATGTTGATGGATTTTCAAATGTTGTACCATCCTTGCATCCATTGGATGAATCCCACTTGGTCATGGTGTATGATCCTTTTGATATATTTTTGAATTTGGTTTGCTAATATTTTATTGAGTATTTTAGCATGTACATTCATCAGGGATATTGGTCTGTAATTTTCTTTTTTGGTGAGATCTTTGCTTGGTTTTGCTATTAGGGTGACGTTGGCTTCATAACATAAGTTTTGGAGTATTCCCTCCTCTTCTGTTTTTTTTAAAACTTTAAGGAGAATGGGTATTATGTCTTCTCTGTATGTCTGATAAAATTCCAAGGTAAATCCGTCCAGCCCGGGGGTTTTGTTCTTGGGTAGTTTTTGATTACCGCTTCAATTTCTTTGCTCGTAATTGGTTTGTTTAACTTTTGTGTTTCTTCCTTGGTCAGTCTTGGAAGGTTGTATTTTTCTAGGAAGTTGTCCATTTCTTCTAGATTTTCCAGCTTGTTGGCATATCGTTTTTCATCGTAGTCTTTAGTAATTCTTTGTATTTCTGTGGAGTCTGTCGTAATTTTTCCATTCTCATTTCTGATTCTGTTGGTGTGTGTTGATTCTCTTTTTCTCTTAATAAGTTTGGTTAGAGGCTTATTTATTTTGCTTTTTTTCTCAAAGAACCAGCTCTTGGTTTCACTGATTTTTTCTATTGTTTTATTCTTCTCAATTTTGTTTATTTCTTCTCTGATCTTTATTATGTCCCTCCTTCTGCTGACTTTAGGCCTCATTTGTTCTTCTTTTTCCAGTTTCGATAATTGTGATGTTAGACTATTCATTTGGGATTGTTCTTCCTTCTTTAAGTGTGCCTGGATTGCTATATACTTTCCTCTTAAGACTGCTTTCACTGCGTCCCACAGAAGTTGGGGCTTTGTATTGTTGTTGTCATTTGTTTCTATATATTCCTTGATCTCTATTTTGATTTGTTTGTTGATCCATTGATTATTTAGGAGCATGGTGTTAAGCCTCCAAGTGTTTGTGAGCCTTTTTGTTTTCTTTATTTCTAGTTTTATACTTTTGTGGTCTGAAAAATTGTTTGGTAGAATTTCAATATTTTGGAATTTACTGAGGCTCTTTTTGTGGGCTAGTATGTGGTTTATTCTGGAGAATGTTCCATGTGCACTTGCGAAGAATGTATATCCTGTTGCTTTTGGATGTAGAGTTCTATAGATATCTATTAGGTCCATCTGTTCTAGTGTGTTGTTCAGTGCCTCTGTGTCCTTACTTATTTTCTGCCCAGTGGATCTGTCCTTTGGAATGAGTTGTGTGTTGAAGTCTCCTAAAATGAATGCATTGCATTCTATTTCCTCCTTTAGTTGTGTAAGTATTTGTTTCACATATGCTGGTGCTCCTGTGTTGGGTGCATATATATTTAGAATGGTTATATCCTCTTGTTGGACTGAGCCCTTTATCATTATGTAGTGTCCTTCTTTATCTCTTGTTACTTTCTTTGTTTTGAAGTCTATTTTGTCTGATACTAGTACTGCACCCCCTGCTTTCTTCTCTCTGTTGTTTGCATGAAATATGTTTTTCCATCCCTTGACTTTTAGTCTGTGCATGTCTTTGGGTTTGAGGTGAGTTTCTTGTAAGCAGCATATAGATATGTCTTGCTTTTTTATCCATTCTATTACTCTATGTCTTTTGATTGGTGCATTAAGTCCATTTACATTTAGGGTGACTATTGAGAGATATGTACTTATTGCCATTGCAGGCTTTAGATTCGTGGTTACCAAAGGTTCAAGGTTAGCTTCTTTAGTATCTTACTGCCTAACTTAGCTCGCTTATTGAGCTGTTATATACACTGTCTGGAGATTCTTTTCTTCTCTCCCTTCTTATTCCTCCTCCTCCATTCTTTATATGTTGGTTGTTTTATTCTGTGCTCTTTCATGTTTCCTGTAGCTGTTTTTTGTGGGTAGTTGATTTTTTGCCTTTAGTTAGTATTTGATTGGTCTGCTTTCTTTGCTGTGATTTTATTTTCTCTGGTGACGTCTGTTTAGTCTTAGGAGTGCTCCCGTCTAGAATAGTCCCTCTAAAATACCCCGTAGAGGTGGTTTGTGGGAGGCAAATTCCCTCAACTTTTGCTTGTGTGGGAATTGTTTAATCCCTCCTTCATATTTAAATTATAATCATGCTGGGTACAGTATTCTTGGTTCAAGGCCGTTCTGTTTCATTACATTAAATATATCATGCCATTCTCTTCTGGGCTGTAAGGTTTCTGTTGAGAAGTCTGATGATAGCCTGATGGGTTTTCCTTTATAGGTGACCATTTCCTTCTCTCTAGCTGCCTTTAAAACTCTGTCCATGTCCTTGATCTTTGCCATTTTAATTATTATGTGTCTTGGTGTTGTCCTCCTTATGTGTTGGGAGTTCTGTGTACTTCCATGGTCTGATCAATTATTTCCTTCCCCAGTTTGGGGAAGTTTTCAGCAATTATTTCTTCAAAGACACTTTCTATCCCTTTTTCTCTCCCTTCTTCTTCTGGTACCACTATAATGCAGATATTGTTCCTTTTGGATTGGTCACAGAGTTCTCTTAATATTGTTTCATTCCTGGAGATCCTGTTATGTCTCTCTGTGTCAGTTTCTATGCATTCCTGTTCTCTGGTTTCTATTCCATCAACGGCCTCCTGCATCTTATCCATTCTGCTTATAAATGCTTCCAAAGATTGTTTCACTTCTGTAATCTCCTCCAGACATCATCCCTTGGGTCTTATATATTTCTCTGCATCTCCGTCAGCATGTTTATGATTTTTATTTTGAATTCTTTTTCAGGGAGACTGGTTAGGTCTTTCTTCTTTTCAGGTTTTGATCTATGATCTTTGCCTCAAATTCTGTCTTTTCACGGTGATAGAGATAGTTTGCAGAGCTGGCACAATTGACAGCTGGGAGAACATCCCTTCTTGTTGGTTTGTGACCTTCCTCTTCTGGGAGAACAGCGACCTCTAGCGGCTTGTGCTGGGCAGCTGTGCTCTGATGGGGCTTCTGATTCTTACCTGGCTACTTTGGAGTTTATCTCCACTGTTGCTGTGAGCGTGACCTGCCTCGGGAAGCTGCTCCGATATGGCGGAGCCACGTCAGAGGAGAAATGGCTGGGAGGCTGTTTATCTCAATGAGGGGCCTCTGAGCTGCCCTGCTATCCGGGGTTTAGGGTGCCCAGTATTCCCCGGGATTCCCTGCTACTGGGCTCAGTGTCCCAGGATGCTTCTGTCCAGCTGTGGGGTCCCTGTCCCTTTAAGACTTCCAAAAAGCACTCGCTTTTCTTTGTCCCCGGGGCACCGGCTGCAGGTACCCGCTCACAGGTCTTACTGTCCTGTTTCCCTACTTTTCAGCACCCCACGCATGCACTGTGTCTGCGCTCTGGTGCTGATGCCTAGGGCTGGGTGTTTAGCAGTCCTGGGCTCTGTCTCCCTCCCCGCTCCAACTACTACTCCTGCCAGGAACTGGGGTGAGGGGTGCTCGGGTCCCACCGGGCCACGACTTGTGTCTTACCCCCTTCGCCAGGCACTGGGTTCTCGCAGGTGTGGATGTTGTCTAGCTGTTGTCCTGTGTCTTCTGGTCTCTCTTTTAGGAAGAGTTGTCTTTGTTGTATTTTCAAAAATATATGTGATTTTGGGAGGAGATTTCCACTGCTCTACTCACGCCACCATCTTGGCTTCGCCTCCAAGCTTTCTTTTGACTCATATTTATCAAGTGTGTCTTTTGGCATTTTTTGCTATCAACTTTCCTGAATCTCTACATTTTAGGCATATCTTTTTGGCACCACAACTGCCATTAATCAGTGGATGGTATACTATGTCAAACACTTAATTCTCTCCAAACCCTAAAAGTAAGTAGAATTATTATACTTTTTTTCTGTGACAGTTAAGACTTAGAGCTTAAATAATTTGCCCAATGTCACAAAGTTGTTAATGACAGAGCTAAGACAACAAACTCTTGTTTGTTGCCTCTGTCAACAAACTCTTGTCTTTAACTACTATATTATACTACATAACAAGAAAAGTTTACATATGCTAATTATGCCTCACTTAATGAGGAAGGATAACCCATGGGTCTGCAAACTTTTTCTCTAAAGAGCCAAATAGTAGATACTTTAGGCAGACCATATGGTTTCTGTCACAGCTACTCAGCTCTGACATTGTAGTGAAAAGCAGCCATTGGTAATACATAAATGACTGAGCATACTTAGGTTCTAATAAAACTCTGTTGATATCTGAATGTTACATTATTTTCATGTCATAAAATCTTATTTTTATTATGTTCCCCTGTCACCTACAAACATTTAAAAATGTGGAAACTATTCATACCTTACAGGCTGTATAGAAGCAGATGGAAAAACAGATTTGGCCCATGGGCTATAGTTTGCATAATGTACACAGATTTCTGTTTTAAAAAAAAGTATAGTTTTTAAACATTGTATTATTGTTTAATAGGGTTAATCTGTGTTAAATTAAAAATTTACTTATGTGTTAGAAACACTGTCTAATTTATGGGTAAATGGAATGTTTATTGTACATGTATGAGCACACACATCTTGCAAGATTATCTCTTACTGATACTCCTTTAGGTGGTCTTAATATTAAAACTCTGTAGGACATGAAGCAGATTTTCTTTGATAAATTTCTGTTTATCAAAGTCAAAGTATTAGTTTTTCTGACAATTATTTTCCTGAGTGATTTTGTTTCTAATTGGTTAGTGACTAGAATAATGCTCTGATCTATCACATTAGCCACATCTCCATCCCATGTTGTACTAGTTTGTTTTGTTTCTTTTGCTTATTGTTTACATCATAGCATACCTGTATGCTACTAACAGATTATAGAATAACAAACAAAATGGTGTAAAAAAGTACCAACATAAATGTCAGAGGAATAATTGTTTAATCAAATTTAAGGACCATGTTTGAATCAAATTTAAGGACCATGTTTCAGTTTGTGGTACATGCATAGTGCTGTGCATAATTGACCAAGGGCAATACAAAATAAAAGAGGACATTGTTAAGTATCAGATTCAAAGTAGTAAGATATTCTAATACTCTTTGGGAGAGAACAAAAAGTCTGAATAAATAGTATTTTCTAGAAGAAATGGGAGTGAGAGAAGAGAACACTTCAGGTAGAGCAGGCAGCATAAAACAAGGCATGGAGGTGAAAAGTTCATAGGGTTTTGCAGATGCTAAGAAGTCTGGTGTGTTTGAGATCTTTGGCACAAGGGGTTTTAGAGGGAGGTAGAAGTTGAGGCTTGTGGTTGTGATGATTGTGATGATCATGTTTTCACTAAAAATTAAGAGCCATTGTGTATTTACTTAAGCTACCTTTTAAAACTTCTGAGAGAGTTTGGAACATAACTAGAATCCTCAATTTGTGGCAGAATTGATAAGATCTACTGAATGGATGAAATTAACCAGATTTTATATCTAAATACAATCATGTAAAAGATTATATTCTTACTCTTTTCAAAGCTTATTTTAAGATTTATTCTGTTTTAAAAATACTTGATTTATATGATTAAAATCAGAACAAACAAGAATTCTTCCTCAACTAGGGGAAAACCCCACAAACACTCATCTTTATAGCAGTCTGTCACTTTTATTTGGAAAGTGGAGAAAAGAATTTTGTGAGGGATATTGCTTTCTGGGCCTTTCATATTATTTTTTTTGCCTACTTGTAGGCTGCCAAAAAGGATTCCATGTAATGGGATATCTTATGTGAGCATGTTACTCACGCTCTGTCACTTCATTGGAAATCTTCTAGCGCTTTTCATAAGAAATTTAGTAAAGGATATTTAAGGTGTAGATTTGTTTCAGTTTTAACTGAGAGAAGATTTAAAAAGTTCTACTTGTAAATATCTTAAAGTACTCCCAAACACAACTTTAAAAGACCAGTTGAGAAGAAGATAATGAGTATGAAATTAAAAGTAACATTTTGTACCTAATATATCTTATTGAGAGTATTTTTCCTGTAGTTTCATATTGAACTTTATCATTTATGTTTGTCCCTATATACAATTTTTTTGCCTGAAATGTATGTTGTTTGAAGCATTTCAGTTACTTCTTTTTATGATTTTTCTATTATCTATATTATGTTATCTAAGTTTTCATTTAGTTATTTAGGAAACAAATGCTTTGTAGAATCATAAACTCCACATGCCTATTAAGTCTAAAATGCAGCCTTCTAAATTAGTAAATTTGTATTAGAAAGAGTTTCTATGTCCCCTAGCCCCCTAAAATCTCCATTGATTTACTTAGGAACTGTAGATAGTATATTAAGGAGCCAGCAGGTTTGAAATAGCTAAAATTGCTGTTCAACTAGAAAGACAACTTTGAGAGTGAATTGTATTCTTCCATATTAAGTATGTGTTTCCTTCATACTACTGAAGTCAAGGGGAAGGCAGGTTGTTTTTTAAAAGAACAGGAAGAAAAAGAAAGAAAAGGATTTTTTTATTTTCTTAAGAAACAGTCTTCTTAGTAGCACCCAGACTAGAAATTACTGTTTCTTATCTAGAAACATGGGAATAATGTAGGTTTAACCTTACCAGATCCGAGAGACCTACTAGAAACATGCAGTCATCAGAACAAGGCCATTGCCACTCACTGGGCCGGATGCTACTGTCTCAAGGAGCTGAGCCCTGAGAAGTATGTGAACAATCAGACCTTCAGCCCTGTGGCTATAGGGTCCATGGTGCCCTAGAGGGAAAGGACCATAAAGCAGTACGACCTTGAAAAGTGGATTCGAAGACCATCCCCAGTTAACAAAGGCCATGATGCAGCTGAACTCAGGAGAGATTAACAAAGGGTACAAAATGCAACAGACCAAGATTTTTCTGATCCAACATAGAAAAACACTCTTATTCAGCACTATAATTTTGTACACAGATGTTTCAATAAAAAACACACAATGCCTTTTAAAGTAGCAACAATAGAATTGTATTCCGTAACAATGGCAAGAGTTAAGGTATTAACTCTTGTACTCTGGACAAATCTGAGTGAGTTTAAAGAAGCACTGGGGCCAGAATACTGCTAACGCACAGATGAGTGAGCTGCTTAGTGGAAGTAAATGCAGAATAGATGGTGCTGAAGAGCACAGGCAGGACCATGTCTGAGAATGGTGCCCTTGAGCACGCAGAACAGCTAGAACATCCAGGTTACCACAAGTCTTCATAGGTCTGAAGCTTCTGACTCCTAAACTCTACAATAGGAGTCAGCAAACTATAGCCGGTAGGCCATATCTGGAAGCTGGTAGACCATACCTGGCAGCTGGTAGGCCACACCTGGCCTCTAGCCTCCTTTTGCAGTTTCATTGGAACATAGCCACACTCACTCATTTATGTGTCATTTAGGGCTGCATTCATGCCAGAATTAACTAGTTGCAGTTAGACTGCATGACCTGCAAAACCTAAAATATTTACTACTTGACCCTTGATAGAACCTTGCCAACCCCAGCTTAGAACCTTCATTGAAAATTGATTATGTCAACAGAATCATCTTGGGTAAAAAAATACTGAAGTGTGTGTTTTGTTCTCTATATAATTTCATGGCTAGGCAAAGCAAATTTGCATAATACAAAAATATTTTTTTTTAAATTATCCATTAAAGTAATACAATAATTTGTGAAGTTGATTTTGGGATCTATGCAAGAGTGTGAACATGAGGACCATGGTAATAGTATAAAGCCATAATATCATGAATACAGGCTTGCACCAGATACATTGTATCCCTGGCCTAACAAAGTCTTAGTTTTCATAACTTCCAAAATAATGATGAAATATTCCTCTCAGTTACTGGAAAAGGAGAACTCAAGCCTTTCTATTTAAAGAATGGTATTTCCTGTTCTTGAGTATATCTGAGAATCATAGGCCTGATCAAAGCTTCTATGTAAGATACCCAGCTAGGGATTATGCAAAATGTCAATTGTTGTTTGCCTTTATGCATGAAGTCTGTCCATATGGAAAAAAAAAACACCCAAAACTATTTCCCAAAGGCATCCAAGCTTTTAGTGTTCATGTATATGTGGTAGTTGAAGTAAAACATCATCTAAAATAATAAGTTTTCACTTAAGTCATATTTAGTTTTTTCGTTTTATGTTGCCTTATATACCTTTTTTAATTTTTATTTTGATATCATAAATGTACAATTACTTGAACAACATTATGGTTATTAGACTTTCCCTATTATCAAACCCCCCCCCACATACCCCATAACAGTCACTGTCCATCAACATAGTAAGATGCTATAGAATCATTACTTGTCTTCTCTGTATATACTGCCTTTCTGTGTCCACCCCCCTACATTATGTGTGCTAATTGTAATGCCCCTTTCCTCCTTATCCCTCCCTTCCCACCCATCCTCCCCAGTTCCTTTCCCTTTGGTAACTCTTAGTCCATTCTTGGGTTCTGTGAGTCTGCTGCTATTTTGTTCCTTCAGTTTTTTCTTTGTTCTTATACTCCACAGATGAGTGAAATCATTTGGCACTTGTATCTCTCCGCCTGGCTTATTTCACTGAGCATAATACCCTCTAGCTCCATCCATGTTGTTGCAAATGGTAGGATTTGTTTTCTTCTTATGGCTGAATAATATTACATTGCATATATGTACCACATCTTCTTTATCCATTCATCTACTGATGGACACTTAGGTTGCTTCCATTTCTTGGCTATTGTAAGTAGTGCTGCCATAAACATAGGGGTGCATATGTCTTTTAGAAAATGGGCTCCTGCATTCTTAGAGTAAATTCCTAGGAGTGGAATTCCTGGGTCAAATGGTATTTCTATTTTGATATTTGAGGAACCTCCGTACTGCTTTCCACAATGGTTGAACTCATTTACATTCCCACCAGCAGTGTAGGAGGGTTCCCCTTTCTCCACATCCTCACCAACATTTGTTGTTGTTTGTCTTTTGGATGGTGACCATCCTAATTGGTGTGAGGTGATATCTCATTGTGGTTTAATTTGCATTTCTCTGATGATTAACAATGTGGAGCATCTTTTCATGTGTCTGTTGGCCATCTGAATTTCCTCTTTGGAGAAGTGTCTATTCAGCCCCTCTGCCCACTTTTTAATTGGCTTATTTGCTTTTTGTTTGTTGAGGTGGGTGAGCTTTTTACATAATTTGGATGTCAACCCCTTATCAAATATGTCATTTATGAATATATTCTCCAATACGGTAGGATGTATTTTTGTTCTACTGATGGTATCATTTGCTGTTCATAAGCTTTTTACTTTGATATAGTCCCACTTGTTCATTTTGCTTTTGTTTCCCTTGCCCAGGGAGATATGTTCATGAAGAAGTTGCTCATGTTTATGTCTAAGAGATTTTTTCCTATATTTTCTTCTAAGAGTTTTATGGTTTCATGACTTACGTTCAGGTCTTTGATCCATTTTGAATTTACCTTTGTGTATGGGGTTAGACAATGGTCCGGTTTCATTCTCCTACATGTAGCTGTCCAGTTTTGCCAACACCAGCCGTTGAAGAGGCTCTCATTTCCCCATTGTATATCCATGGCTCCTTTATTGTATATTAATTAACCATATATGCTTGGGTTTATATCTGGGCTCTCTATTCTGTTCCACTAGTATATATGTCTGTTCTTGTGCCAGTACCAAATTGTCTTGATTACTGTGGCTTTGTAGTAGAGCTTGAAGTCAGGGAGCATAATTCCCCCTGCTTTATTCTTCCATCTTAGGATTGTTTGGCTATTCGGGGTCTAAAAATGTGGAACACTTCACGAACTTGCATGTCATCCTTGCACAGGGGCCATGCTAATCTTCTGTGTATTGTTCCAATTTTAGTATATGTGCTGCCAAAGCAAGCACTCTGTTGCCTTATATTTTAACTAATAGATATGGACTTCAGAAATTAAACTTGGTATCATGGTAATGTAGTGACAGCACTTTTAATTTTAGAATGAACTTAGACATATTTCCCAAATCCTAATTGGGTCTGCATGTATGACTTAGTTTTGTTTGATGATTTACATATTCATTAACTCAAATCAAAAGATCAAAGGCAGAGGCACCATTATCTCTAAACTAGATTGTTACCACAGCCTCTTACCTGGTTTCTCTGCTTCTGTCCTTACCCCAGTCTGTGTCTTCTCAACACAATAGCCACAGTCACCTTCTAAAACAGGAAAATTGCATCCTTCTGTGCAAAGCTATCCAATGATTTCCTGCTCACCCAGTGTAAAACCGAAGTTCTTTTAATGGCATGCTAGGCACATTCCATCCTCAGGGACATTGTACATGCTTTTTGCTCTCCTGGGATATGCCCTCTGTAGAAGGAGGAAGACCTCACATCCTCTCCTCCTTTAAGTCTATGCTCAGTGTCACCTCAGTGAAACCCTCTCTGACCACCTCCATTCTTCATCCTGGCATATGCCATTCTCTTTTCCTGCTTTATTTTTCTGTATTGCACATTGCACCACTTTATGTTCACTTTATTTATTCACTGCTCTATTCCCTGGATCTAGAATTGTACCTGGGACATAGAAGATGTTCCATAGGTATGTGTAAAATGAAGTTTGATAAATGAATTTAAAATTGGCAGGAATAACAATGAAAGCAATAAAGGTCTGAAGCAAGAACAGTCATGTAATAGTTATCCCAGAAGAGGGTGGTCTGGAGTTCCGAGGCCCAGGAAAGAATTGGCATCTAGGTCTTGTATTGAATGCGTGGATATCCTGTTACTTCCTGCCCTCCTGACATCCCTGTCACTTATTAAGGTGTTTATACTTCAACTAAGAAAATATTTTTTTATTTCAGTACTTAACATTTTGTGACTTAAAATAAGAAATGGTATAGTATTATGTTATTGATGTTAAATATTTATATATTTGTCCTAAGTAAATGTATTTTTAAATATTCTAAAAGAGGGGGAATAAACTTCTAACATGTTTCATTCTGAATTAGCCAGGGTTAGGAATAAGCTCAGTATGTTTTTAATGACCCCTATGTATTTTTTGGATAAACAAGAAGCATATGCCACAAAAAAATGCAAATGGAAAAAGAAAGCTGAACAAGGAGAAAGGCAGATCATAGATATTATGAAAAAGTTGGTTCAAGTGGTGTTTCAGATTATTCTGTAATTTATAATCTAATAACAGTGGCAAGCATGATTCTAAAAGCTTTACATTCGTAAACTCACTTCACCTTCACTGCATTCTAGAAGTAGGTGATATTATTTCCATCTTACAGATGAGAAAACTGAGGCTAAGTAACTTGTCTAAGATCAGATAGCAAGTTAAGTGGCATATCTAGGCTTCAAATCTGGGCAGTTTGACTTCAGAATCTGTGCTCTTAACCACCACATTATGCTACAAATGAGGACCTCCACCTTTAACTGGAATCATAAATAGCCAAAGGAGATAGCAGAGTAAGCACATCCTGGTTGCTTAATATATATCACCTGCAGCACGAGGCCATCCCAGCAGTTCCTGAAAGGCTCAAAAAAAGACCCAGTCACAAATCCAAATATTTCAGCTTCAGAAACGTACTTCAGCATGGGCATGTGAGGCCTGCAGCTGCTGTGTGTGGTCTTCTGTTTCTGTGTAGCCACAGGTGTTGGCTGCACTCCTGGAGCACATAAGGGAGGACGACAGGCCAGCACAGTGGGGACTGCCAGCCCCAGGAGGTGATGCCAAGTTTGATACTGAAAGTCAAATATATGCACGTGCCAAATTTCTTCTAAACGCACTTATATTGAAGACAAACAAAGTTGTCTTCTGAAAAACATCATCTGTGGATGGATAAAGGATGATGATATTGGCATAAAATATAATAGCATTAGCAGGCTTAAAAAAATTAAAATTTGGCTTAAAAACTGGAGATGATAGAGTGATGAGCTCAGACAGCTACATCAAGGAATGACCACTTGAATACCAAGTACAACAACCATAAATCTAAATATTTCAATTTTTGAAAGTCAAAGGTGTTGCTTATATTTTCATGTAAAATTTTTTTCAAAGAACAAAAAAGAAAAGTGGAGAAATAAAGCATACCCAGAGCCTTGAAAGAAAGACAGAAAGAAAGAATCCACCTGGTACTTTCCATGAATAGATTCTTCATAATAAATGACCATAATAAATGATGGTTTGGTCAAACAGCACTAGAACCCTTCTTAAAAGATTTGAGCCTTTCAACTGAATTAACAAATGCATGTGGATGATCAGCCACGTGTGCCATGCTAGATGAATTTATATGTATAAATTATAGATTATGATAGTCAAGAGAAAACAGAACACAAATAACTGTAATAGAAAATAGGTAAGTAACTAGGTAACTAGGCAAGTAACAAGAGAATTAATGAAGAAAATGTTGGAATTCAAAGGAAAAGACCCCATATCAGATTCAGAGTTAAGATGGGCCCTAAGTAGGAGACAGAATTTGAATTGGTTCCCAAAAAGTTAATATAGGCTTTCGAACGGAGGAGAGGGCAGGTATTCCAGGGAGAGGAAATTGAGTGAGTAATGGGGAAGAGATGGGCAGTTACATTCAACAGGAATGGCAGGCTGTCCACATTTTCTGGAGCACAGGCTCAGTATCCTGAGAAGCTTAGAATCTAGCAAGGAAACTATGAGGACTAGGTGTTGTTCAGACTCCCCAGACCTCAGCCACTGACTGATACATACTAAATATTTGGTTAATGTTAGGTGAAATGAAATGACATGTAGGTGAAACGTTAGGTGAAGCAAAATACTTAATGGCATCTATGCACCTAAGAATTCCACAGTGTAAACCTCACTCCAATTGAGGCATACACCAGGCTGTGCATAAGTGCAGAGAAGGAAGATTTTGCCTAGAGAGTCAGGGGAGGCTATAGAAAGGATAACATTTGAGCTGAGTATCTTAGAAACTAAGAGATTTCCAGATGAAGCACAGGAACAAGGGTGTTTTCTTAGAAGGAAGTGTATACAAGAGTCCAATGTGTTCTGCAAATGGCACATAACTCAGCGTGGCTCCCGAAGAGAGAGGGTGGGAGATGACTGGCAGGGAAAGAGCAGCTGAGGTTGCTTGGGACAAATGAGAACAGAGAATGTCAGATTGTATGTGCTCTACCTGAGAATTTGGATTCTGTGCCCTGGTAAAGGAGTGCCAGTAGTTATTTTAAACTAGTGTAGTGACATGATAAAAATGTATGCCTCAAAAATATAACTCTGAAGCAACATAGAGAATGAACTGGACGTGCTAAGATTCTGCAAGCATGAAAAAGCAACCAGGAAAATAATGAGAATATGTAACAAGTGAAAATAAGAATAGTAAAACATACATACATAAATGCTAAGAACTGTCAAGTACATGAATCATCAGAGTAGGCTGACTTTAGTCAAAATTTATTATTTGGAACTTGGAGCCAGATTGTATTTTAAAGAATTTTTTTGCTCATTTTTACTTAAAAGTAACAAAAGCAACATATAGACTACTAGTTAATTTGAGTCATGGATTCTTACATTTACTATGTATTTTAATATGCATTAAATCAATATAAATTTTCTTTATGTCATAATACATCATTTATATTACTATTTGGTGTATTTACATGATACATATATAAAATATGATGAAGTGCTGTACTGTGCTATAGCCTTACAATGCATCTAAACTACAGATGCAAAGAGAGTTTAATCTATGATGACATCTTCTTGTATCCTAATGTCCCTGTTTAAAGACAGACATTAGTTGTGGGTGAGTATTCTGATTTGGTTGCTTGCTTAGCTCTGTAAAAATTTGCCGTTTTATGAAAAAATGAATGCTCTTCAAAGCCTTCATTTAACATCTGAAATGTATTTATCAACATCATTTTATAATAACCATTGGTGTATTTTTGTCAAATTTTGTATATTTTCCTTTGTTTGTCTAAATAAATATATTTGTGTAAGTTAGATAAGTTTATGTACTTGGTCAAATTTTCTCAGCCTCTTTCCCATTACCCAGAATTTGTTTTAAGTATTTTAATACATGGTTTAAGAATATCTCCCAATTTATCATCAGTTTTTAAATAAACCCAATCATAGAATTTCTTCCTATTACTAGACTGACAACTTAGAAATACCTAAAATGGGATCACTTTGTTCCATTAATATACTGGCATAGGTCCGCACTTTTTCAAAGCAATTCTACTTATCCCCAATTAAAACCCTATTACTTTCCTCAAAGCTCTTATTCCAAATGTTTTTCCAATCTTCATAAATATCAAGTTGGATTTTTTCTACTCTCTACTGTCTGGAGATGAAGGGAGTTTTATTGAGGCCATATAACATGAGCTCCCCCAATATTCTCTCAGCATCAAAATGATCTGAATATTCATCCAGTCCCTCTATGTTCTTTCTGCCTTCCAGAAATAGTCCTCGCCTTCACTCAACGCTAACCCTTCAAATGACCAGCCTGTGTTTTCACTCAAACTCAAAGACGTTCCTCTTCAATTATCTACACTTCCTCTTTGACCTTTAGTTTCTCCCACTCAATCTATACACGTGACCAAAATTTCCCCATAAACATTCAATACCCTTTATAATCTGAACTCTCCTGAGCCACTACGTTAAGTCCCATCATCACATTCACTGAAACATAGTTCTTCCTACATCTTCGTTCCTTAATCCTTTGGCAAGTTGGGTCCCGCTTCAAATTGGTAGCCCCCCACTCTACAGCAAGCTCTTCAAAACAACCGCAGCTCTCCAAATACAAAGATGTTTTTGATATTTCATACTCTTAAATACTTCTTATTCTTTACCCTCTTAAATTCTTCTTTGGAATCTGATGCTATTTTTTGAAACATTGTATTCCCATGACCCTCTTCAATACCTGTGCTCTCTGTCTTGTATTCCTGATCCTAAACTTAAGTAATTCTCCACATTCAGTCTGTACTATTCACCTCTTCTCTCTCATTATTGTCTATGGAGCTAATGCTATCTTTGCCATTGCTCTAACTATAATTTTGATATGACTGATTCCCAAATCCCTATTTCTATATAAGCTCATGCTAGAGTTTCAGATCCTTTTTTAAAACAAGTTCCTTTAAAAGATACAATTAACATTTTTTAATAAACCAGATACTGATTTACACAGCTTGTATATTTAGCTAATTCTTAGGAAATAGGCACTAAAGTAGTAAAGAGTGAAGGATTGTAATGTATTCATTTCGTTTCAGAAAAAAATTATCTATTACCCATGGAATATATGAAAGTATGTTTATGTATTTGTGTGTATAAAATGTTAATAATAGGTTAATTGGTGTAAAGTTTTATGGGTCTTTTTTGTATTATATATATTATATAAATATATATAATTTTATATGTAAATTCTGTATATAAATATATACACACATACATATTTATATTTATTCATATACTTATATTTATATATTATGTTTATTCTTAAACTTTTCTATAAGTTAAAACTTTTTCTAAATAGAAATTATAAAAATGTGCAGAATATATCTAAATTTGTACTGAGAGGGAATTTCATAGCTTTGGAGACATTTATCATAAAACAAGAAAACTGAACACAAATAAACTAAGTTTCATCTCAAATAGCAAAAAAAAAAATGACACATGATAGACCTAAATTAAACTTAAAGGAAATAAATAATGCAGGCTAGGGCAGAGTTAATATACATGATTAATAAGGCGGAAGGGAATTTTTACTTACCCACTCACCGTTAAATGGTCCCCATTCTCCTCCACCTCCTCCTACTCTTTCTTCTCCTCACCCTTTTATTTTTTAATGATAGACTTTTTGCTTTAGATGGGTTTTTCTCCATGTTTGCTATTGAAATTGTACCTTCTTTAAAGTACAAAGTACTAAAAGACATTCTAACAGAAAGAGAGATATAATCTAGATTTGAAATTCAAGAGTCTTCTCTGAGGCAGTGATGGGAGAGCCATGATTTAGAGGACAAGCAAAGACTCTCAGGACAGAAGTGCAGGACAGGTAGAAGAGAAGCATGGGTAAAAAGTGAGCATTCTCCAGAAGACAAATGTAGTCCGAAGGAGGTGGAGGACAGGGTGAAAAAAGAGATAAATCTAAAGGAAAATAGCAGTGTGCAAGAAAACACAAAAAGGGTTGAGTAACTACTTAGGAAACCAACAACAAAAAAGTAGCAGGTATACATTCATTTCATATAAAGCAAATAATTAGACTCAAAAAATTTTTGATGAACTAATTTCATAATAATTGAATTTATAATATCAAAAGCCTTGCTTATCCATGAATAAAACAACATCAAATTAACATACAATCAGTAACATAAAAAAACACAGAAAGATTTTAAAATATGGCTCTTGGTTTTAACAGACAGTAAATTAAAAATATAGGAGATTTGAATAATATGCATAATGAATTTTGTTTAAGAAATGAAATTAATTACAAAAGAAAATATATATTTTATTATCTTTTGATAAATATTTCATGGAACATTTATGAAAATAGTCTACATATTAGGTCAACATATGCAATGAAAATAAAAGATTCTAAAAAATTATAGAAGCCATCTTTGTTAATGTGGAGGATAAATAAGTACATAGTAATAACAAAAACCCAAAGAACACAAATCAAAATTTATATGTTTATAAAATACAAATATGAAAAAAGTACTTGTGGCAAAGAGGAAATCAAAACTTCAATAGCAAACTATTAAAAAAATGAAAACAAAAATGATAAACCTCAAAGACGAACTAGAGTTACACTGAGACGTAAATTAGACAAATATTTTATTAAATAGTAAGATTAAAATACCTACTCCATATACAATCTGCTACATATACAATAAATACAGTATAGAAGAAAAAGTGTGAACATGAAATAAGAAAGATAAAGACAGAAATTAAAGAAATAGGGGAAGTGTATAACTGTTTTTCAAGAACTGGTTTCTTCTAAAAGACTATGTCTTACCATTCATCTGGAGTTAGTATTAACATTTGAAGTAAATTAAAAAATGTAACAGGTATTGGCTGAAAGAAGAGAAGTTGCCAAGAAGCTGATATCTTCTTATCAGATGTTAAAATTTATGAGGCTAAAATAGTCAAAATAAATACATCCTAAGCCAAAATATATAGACATAGCAATAGGAGATATTATATAACCAATCAACAAATATATGAACTATTTCAACCTCATATTAATCAATGAAAATTAAATACTACCCCCATCAAATTAGAAAACATATGCTAATAATGACAGCTAGCTTTTAAAAGGGTTTAGAATATATAAGCCCTCTTAACTACTGTCCATGGTAGCATTAATTTGTGCAATTTCTACTGTACAAAATTTCTTGAGACAATTTGACAGCATGGACCTCATAGTACACCCGGAACTTCCACTTGTCAGAATTTTCCTAAGAAAATAATCTGAAATTTGCATGAAGGTTAATACTAAAAATGCAGTATAAATAAAATATGTGTTTATAAATATTTGATGAAAATGGACATTATTTATTGCATCTATAGCATATTACCAAGTTGACATCATATGAATAGTATCTAATAATTCTATCATAAAATCATTACTTTTCCCATTTGAAAGACGAAAAAACTGAGACTCAGAGAGGCTAAAAAGTTGCATCAAATTATATGACTACTAAAAAGAGAATCAGTGATCCAAGACTTGTATAGTCTAACAAAATCTGCTTACTTAATCATGATGTTAAGATATTTATCATTATTTATAATGGCAAAAAAAAACCCATGAACCCCTTAAATATGCAACACCAGGATTTTTAAAATCATATTGTATCTATATACTATGTAGAAATGAATAATTGTATTCTAGGAATATATCAAATTGTCTCAATATTAATAGAAAAATTGGTTAGAGAACAAGTATATTCTTTGTGAAGTATATAATAGATTTATGTGAATTATATAGATGAATCTATATATCATATATATCTATGTAGATAGATAGGTAATAGATGATAAAGAGAGACTAATTTAATAAACCAGATGGCCTGCATTTGAATTCAAGGTCTTCTGCTAACCTTATAGGAATTATGGAAATTCAGTATGATCATCTGTTATGAGATATAAACTTCTTAGAAGAATGCTAGGCACATAATAGTGTTCAGGAAACATACATCTCAGATATCAGACTCTTCCTGGTCCCTGAGGGATAGATAAAATTTCCCTGTTTGGGACAGTTTCAAGGATTTTCAAAAAATCCCAGCATCTTCTGAATTTCTCATTGCCTGCATTCAATATGCCATCCCTTCCCCCATGACAGAGAGCCAGATGTGAAACTACACCCTCACAAAACACTTGTGAATAGACTTTACTGAAAAGCTTGGTGTTATGGAGGGGAATACCATCAGACACCTCTGGTTTGAAACAATAATTACTGTCCCCTTCCCCTACAAAGGATCTCTAATCTCAAATAATATTTTTGACATACCTATACCAAAATTGTCTACTTACCACCACACTATCAGAGGGCTGTCATGGAGGCTTCAGTGCCAACACCTAACATGTAAATACACACAGGCACTCATACACACACATACATGCACACACACACCACCTACACAGAATGTCATATATGAAAAACATGTACCAGACATTATTAATGGCGCTTGTTTTTGGAATTGAGATTTAGATGATTTTAACTTTTTTCTTTATATTTTCTTTATTTTAAAATTATGCATCAATGAACAAATGTTGCTTTTATACTCAGAAAAAAATATTTTAAAATAGAGAAGTGGTACATAATAAATTTAAGAATATATTCCTTCAAAGTATAAGTTTTTTTAAATTCTCAGTTATATACTTCTTGTTTATGGGAAATAATTTATGAAATAGGCTGATAATGGCAGGCAAAGGACAGTATTAGGGGGTTTCATTCCCCATGGAGGTGAGACATTCTATTAAGTATTCATATGTCTTGTCTTTCATTCTCATTTTTTACTTTAAAAGCTCTATTCATCTGATTAATTAAGTCTCCATTTATTTTAATGCAAAACCATTCAGGGAAAGCTTTAAAGCTGTTTCAACAGTGCTGAAAATAACACAGTATTCAAATAATGATTTTTAAGAATTTTTTTTTATGAGTCAAAATACCATCAGATGAAGCCCAAGTTCATGGGAACACGATAGAGAGCCCGAGAGTTCAGCTTCTATGGATTTTAGTAACAAACATTCATCTCAGTCATTTTAAACATGGTAATAATGGATGTGCAGTAACAGTCCCACAAGCATCATTTTTTCTAACTCTTCACTTGAAAGTCAAAGAGCTGCCAGTGATGACAATGAGCACCCAGGGGTCTTTCCCAGGGAGACAGAGGCCTCGGGAAGCAAAAGGCCTCAGGGCCTGGAAGCCAAGCAGCAGGACCCTCTTATGCTGCTTTCACATTTTCCATCTTAGTTCCTGTATTTCAAGGGTGGGTCAGAGATAGTCACACCACAGATACTGATTCATGAGGTTAAGCCAGACCGAACTAGGTTAGACCCTCTTAGTTTTTATTCTGATTTGTACAGAAGGGAACTCAATTTACCCAGATTTGGGTAGGAATTCCCCTTGCCCAAACAGCTGAAGAAAGTGGTTTCCTGAAGTACAGTTTTCATTTGTGCTTCTAAAAGCCTTCCAATGTTTGTTACATTATTTCATTATAAATTCAGGGATTCCATTTTACAAATAGCCTATTTGAGGTGAGGATATCACGGAACATCTCAAACTGTCAGTAAGATCTGCAATCGTGCAGACAAATTCACAGGTTCTCTCTACTGTAAAATAAATTTAGCTCACAATTCAAATTCTACTTCAAGTGAGTCCCACACAGGCACTTGAATCTTACCTCACTTGTAGGTACTGTGTCCAAAAAAAGGACAAAACTATAAATGTTCCAATATGAAAAAATTATAAGGTAGATATAAACTGAAATAAAAAAAACTCACTATAGGAAGCTGAAAGCCGTACTAGGAGTAATGTCTCTTCCTTTCTGTTCTTCTCATTCCTAAATTGAAGTGTGAATTTTAAAACTGTATTAAAAGTTTTACAAGATAAACAAAAAAGAAAAAATAAGTATGACCATAATTCAATAATGGAAATTATACACTGTGGTCTACAAGGGCTTTGTACACTCAGAACACTAGCGTTCCCTCCAAAAATTTAAGCATCTTATTTCTGCAGATTTGAACAGCTTAAAGTGACCAAAGAAAAATAGTAGGATGTGGCTTTGTCATACCTTTTGCTTTTCACATACATGTCACAACTGAAGCTCAACATCTAACTCATGTCAGCATTACCTAATTTGTGTCATTAGTAGTGATAGAATCTGGACCAGAGTACCACCGTTTGAATAAACCCACTGCCATCTCAGAGGGACCTAGGTGTCATCTTACCTGGACTACAAGCATCCTCCAGAGGACACATCAGCAATCCACAGGCCCACCTTTCCCCTGACCCCTCCCCTCAAAGAGCCCACCGAAAACTCTGGTCATAAAAGCCTCCTGACCTGTTAGAGGCCCCTTTCCTCTGTTTTGCTGGCCAGGTTTCAGGTTAGCAATAAACCTGCTTGGGCTGTGGAGTTTGCATCCTTTCTTCCCTTTCAAGTAGCCATTAGGTTGACTCAAGTTAAAACAGTTAAGGACAAAAATAATGATTTGATTTTTTTGATCAGTTTCAAAATTGATCCTATATTCAAATTGCTGATAACTGCTGATCTTTACTTATACTGACTTAATTATAGGAATTTTTTAATTGGCATTTATCTCTCCTAATTTTAATATTTGCCATGAAATCCTTTGGAAATGTTAAGATTAGTAAGACGTGATACCTGTGCCATGACCCCTTTCTATTATTACATTGTTTCCCTGGAGTTTCCACAAGCCTGCATCACAACCTGATACCCATCACACAACGCTCCCATTCCTGGGTGCAAAGACTCTGACAGGAATGTCTCAGCATGGCTCTCTAGTTCTGCTACCTTTCTTAATCCATAAATTCTCCTGTTATTGGTTTTTTCCCCCCACAATTTGGAGTCTAAATTTGTATGAGAGGTGAAGTTTCTAGATAAATAAATTGCACACCAATTTTCTTATTTTTCTTTCATAATTTCTGGGCTACATTTCATTTTCTATTGGTGATTATTTTGTTGCTCAAGGAAGTTAAAAAATGCCTGTATACTAGTTTCTAGAGAAAAAAAGCTATTTACCCATTGGTGTTCTTTCAATTTATGGGTAGGTTTAATTCAATTCACAGTTATTTTAAAAATTACTTATAATCCCCACAGGAACCAGATAGGCAATAATATACAATGTAACTTTTGCTTACTTTTAAAGTTTTATTGGATTTAGTGGTAAATTGTAACCAGGTGACCTAGAAAGAACAGTCAGAAGAATTTCCCTCCTCCAAAGAGAAAGACATTTATTTCTCCCCTGCAGATTTATTTTACAATTAACAAAAGGATGTTAAGCTTTTTAAGAAATTTTGCTTAAAAATTCTGGGTAAGCAGTGCCTTTTTATACATTGTAAGATAAAAACATCTGAAGCAAAAGATGATTCCTAGGAAAATTCAGTGTGTTTTCTGAAGCATGAATGAGGGCTTGCAAACTGTTCCTCTTGCTGAATTTAGGACCTGTTATGATCAGGGGACACTGAATTTTCTAATCACTCCCTTATCAACAACCCTTGCCTGCACAGTTTAGACTTCTTTCCCACAGGGAAACTTATATGTCCTGTGCCTCATTCCCTTAGGATAGTTCTACATACTTACTAACTAATCTCACAAATTCATCAGTATAACTTTTTAATGAATGATTCTGAGTCAATATGCAACCGGCCAAGATATGTGTTTGATGTTAACAGTTTCTTAGAAACAAAATTCCATATCCTAAAGTTTTCATACTGAGTAATTCTCAAGTGTTTGAGACTTTTAAAATGTGTGCTTTCATTTCAATAATAATAACAGAAAATTAGTAAAGGCTTATTAAATATCCCTTTATACAAAGTGGTACATGATTTCAGTGTTTCTACCAACATGTGAACTGAACTTTTATTCTCCATCACTGGCATTAAACTATAAAGCAAAGGTCATAAGATTCTGCTTTTAAAGTGGTGTTTCTCACATTAGCATTCGTGGACTCCTGGAAGTCTGAAGATATTCTCTCAGTTCTGTGATGTCTCAAGTTTGAGAGACCTTATCTTGAACTCACTGGAAAGGAGAGAGAGCTGGGTGTGAATTAGTTGCTCTTGTAGGTAGATTTTTGTGTCCTCAGATCACACCAAAACTCCCCACTCCTCTGATACACAAGCCCAGCAGGACTGTCCACAGATAGGAAAAGCAGTGCTAGGGTGCTATGCAAAGGTCAAGGGCTTTGGGTTCAAACAGACCTGCCTTGGAGTTGGGCTTTGGTGTCAGCACTTACTGGGTGCTTACTTGACTTTCTGAACCTCAGGTAGGGCTGAGGATTGACTAAAATAATAAATGTAAATTTGTATCAGTACTGAACTCAAGACCTGGCCCACAGTAGTTGTTAAATAAAGGTTATGTCTGCTTTACTCAGAAATTAGCTTAAAATTGAGCCTCTGGCACTAAATTTTATACTTTTAACCTTTATAATGCTGTGCTACCCTGGAGTAATAGCAAGAGTAAAATAATTCAGGGAGAAATGTCTTTTATTATGTCTCTTTTTTTCCCCCAAGTATTTCCAAATATTTTTTCTAATGTTTCTCAATGAAGAAAAGAAACTATGCGCATTAACTTTACCACTCCAGTGGATTAATAGGTATTTTAAACTCATCTATTATGAACAGTTTAATGTATGCAGTTCTCAAACTCTTGGGAAAGTTTAAATCCAAAATTAAGGGAACACAAAGTCACACAATCTTTCAAAGTCACTTTCAGTTTTGGCCCCACACAGCTGTTACACTGGGATTTATCCAATTGCACACAGATAGATCTCTTTCCATTCATTCAGATAATCCTGAATTCCTTTCAGAGGAAGCATAATGCCACTGCAGAAGCATAAAGACTCAGTAACGGTCATCCTAAGGGAGGAGCTGACCAGCGAGAACAGCTGCTCATCAGAAACATTGCAAAGCTTCCTTTATCCATATGTTTTTTCCTGACAGTTGACATTTCAAATTTTACTGGATACTTTTTATTCAGACATAGGATTAAAAACATTTTCTCAATTGTGATTTTCAAAATATGCCAGATTTTTAAATAAGAAGAGAAACAGCTTCTGATTGTGTATGTGTGTGTGTGTGTAAAAGAGTAAAAATCTTGCTAGTCAATTACATTAATTGAAACTATAAGGTATAAGATCAAGAGACAAAATTAATTTGAGAAAATGCACCAGCATTTACTTTCACATTAATCAACTATGTGAAATGCACTGATATAGATTCATCATTTAAATCTTGATTTAGAGATAGCATAATTATTAATTATTGGAGCATAGCTGTCTTGAATACAAACCTACTTGGATTTACACCCTGATTTTTCCCTATGCCTGTGTGACCTTGGGTTGCTTCTCTCTCTGCACCTCAGCCTCATGTCAAATGGAGCCAATAACATGACGCTCCCCAGGAAGCTGTTTTGGAAGATTCAGTCCATCGATGAAAAGTGATTAGAACAATTGCCTGAGTCATCATAAGCTGTGTAACTTATAGTTGTCATTATTAGTAGCATTAAATTATCTCAGAAATTTATCTCTATATTGGTTTAGCAAATTAATTGCAATGTAATTTGGTAGTATGATAATCAGGGTTAATTTGGAAAACTTCTTAGAGCATTTCTTATAGTTATCTCAACATTTCTATAATTTACATGCAGACTAGGTAAATAGCTATTTGAGCTCCACATTTGCTAATAAAATATTTAGTTCAATATTAATTCTTGAATGTGAGTATTCACTGTTTAAATGGCTCATCTTACTCAACTCTGAAACCCTGGTACTTAGCACAGTGCTGGACATGTATAGACAGTATGTGCTGCATTAATGAGAGCTATTAGGATTCTTTAAATTTCTTATGCATTTTTGTACAATTTTATTCTCTACTGTACCACAATAAATTTTCAATTTTCCACTGTTAAGTTTAAATTTTACAAGTATTTCTTGCAATCAAAGGTCTAAACATAGTCATTTTGCTGGCATAAATCAGACTTATGTTGTTAATAAAAAAAGGGGGGGCTATTAAAACATAACCTCTTTTGCAAGGAAAAAAGTAATTTTTCAAAAGGTCAGCATTGCTTATTTGAATTACTGTAACTGTGATTTCTCAAATACAGATTTTGATTCAGTGGAAATGGGTTGAGTCCCAGGAATTTGCAATCTAAGGTACCTAGATAGTTCTGGATACTATGCTTTGGTAAACATAGGAGAAATGATAATAAAATCTAGCATGTATTGAGCCCATGTTTAATGTTCCAGCTACTGCTTAAATGGCTTATATAGACTAATACTCCAACACACCCATGTGCCAGAATTCAAACCTAGGCAGTCTGCCTCCAAAGGCTGTGTTCTCACTATTGCATACTTCAAGATATTGGAACTCAGATAATCAACTAGACTTTCTGAACTTCAGTTTCCTCATTTACACTTTCAAAATTTACTCATTTGGGGAGAGGAATAAATGAGGTGAAATTTATTGATACGTATTGAAAGCATTTTGCATATACATACAAAGTCTGCATATATTAATTATAGCTATTTGATCAATTACATCATTCTGAAAGGCAGTGAATTTTGTTTCTAATATCAAATGGGGAGTAAGCAAGACATTACAAAAAGGACAGAATGAAAAAGTACTCAACAAATAGACCACTAATTAGTACTGATTTAATTTATTGCTATAAAGTACAAAAGGGACATAAATTATTTCCTGGGAAGTTTTGCTGATCCTCACCATCAGACATTTCTAAATCATGAACTAGGCATGTGTTGGTACATCTTGCACTTGTAGTATTTTTTCAAATCATAGTCCTCATAGGAAACTTACAATAAAAAACCATGTTATGCACCTATCTTTAAAGTTACATGATGACAAAAAATTAGTTGTTTCATATTTAACATTTGATAGCTAACCTCGCTTAACTGCTGTTACCTACTTTTTATTTTCCTAGACTGAATTTTTATTTAAAAAGAAAACAAGCTTTGTTGCATGTTTTACCAAAAGTAAAATGGAATAGCATTAGGAAAACTACCTTAGGAAATCAGAACACAATATAAATCAGTCAAACTTTCCATACCTTTCTAGTTGCAGAAAATCTTAAAATGTCGCTCCATCCTGCCTGTGTGTACAGCAAAAGCAGTTTCTGAGGCATTCAAAATATTTTTGTCAGGTAGAGATTATATATCTTATCAAATGAAAGTAACAACTTGCATGTTAACCTTCTGTATAAATGTCATTTCAAAGAAGGAGAGTACACTATAAAAAACATAGGAAGTCTTACCAAAATTGAATGAAAGAAGAAAACTATAAGAAAAAAATAATTGAAGGGAATAAAAGGAAACAAAGATCTTTCCTGGCCTTTCAATAGTAAAAAGTTTTAAGCTTGTTGAAATGATAATTAACTACAAAATCAGAACTATGTAGTAGATTTGCCAGCATGATTCTGGAAGTGTTAGGAGCAGTGGACCTTAAAGGCCAAAGAAGAAGGAGAAACTGAGGCAGCCTTGAGAATATAAGACAGAGGATACCTTGGCCAAAATACTCTGGAACTTAGTTCTTGAACTAAGTGAGAAGTTCAGAGATGTTCTGGATTAATTATGGGGCAGCCAGATAGCTTGGGATGATTTGCTTGACTAAGCATCTGAACAATCAGTGTAGGCATGAGGTCCTCAATCTCTTGAGAAAGTGCTAAACAAATTCTATGTCAATGATTAGAACTCTAGGAGTTAATCTTATTTCCTGCCTTAATTATGAAGGTCTTATCTTTGTATATTATTTTATGGTTGAACATGCATTATAATCATTCTTATTTTTTTAATAGGGATATATTTATATCTGTATAAATTTGTGTTTACCTACTTTTTAAGCTAGTACTAAAACCAAGTAATTAAAACAGAATGAAATAGTGGAGCCCTCTTGTCAATGGTAATCAGTTGACTGGGATGAAAGTATTCATGCCTAGAATGAACTATTTGCTATTAACCAGCAGTTTATGGCAATGTTTTGTAAAATATCAATACACTTTAGTACAGCACAGAGAAGACAAGTAGTGACTCTATAGCATCTTACTACTCTGATGGACAGTGAATGCAATGGGGTGTGTGGGAACGACTTGATAATATGGGTGACTGTAATAACCACAATGTTACTCATGAGAAACCTTCTTAAGATTGCATATCAATGATACCTTAATAAAAAAGAGATTTAAAAATTTTTTCAATGCCCTTGTTATGACCTTTAGGATCACATTATTGAGTTGATTCTTTTATTACAGTAGATTATCTCAAGTCATGACAGAAGAAAGGTAAGGAATTGTTTCTTTTTAGGTTCATTCATTTTAACAAGTTTCAAAATCTAAGCATTTGAGCACTGTAATTCTCAGTATATTATTGATTTGTGAAATATTTATCTTTATAATGCTTTAACTTGTACTTACGTAAATTTTTTAGGTAAAGATACTAAACAGAATCCCAGACTGGAATATAATTCATTCATTCATTTATTCATTCAACCAAAAGTTATTGTGTGCTGATGTGATATTGATGCCAGAGTTCTTGTTCATGGAGTCAAAGAATGAACTTAGGCAAACACTCAAAGTAGGAGAGCAAGTGATAGGCTTTTATTTATAGAGAAAGTAAGAGTAAAGAGCTCCTGACTTGCACCAGGAGAGGACAAGAGAGCCCTGGGTGGTGCGTTGTCTAGATTTTTAGGCTGTTGAGAGACAAAGGGCTAGGGAAGCAGACCTGCCAGATGGTTCCCAAATGTTTATCTTTGAAGAGACAATAAGTTTCTTATCAGTCCTCCAGGTTATTCTGCAAAGTTAGCTTAACATAAGAAATGTACTGCTTGGATTCCTTCCCAGGATAGCAGCTTCTTGGTCTGAGAGCATATTAATTAAGACTGCCTGTCCTGCTCCCAAGGTGGGCTGAGTTATTGTCTGTTTGTTAAAGAGTATGTTAAGAAACTTACTTTTTAACTTCCTGGGTTTTAAAATGCAATCTTTTCTTTAAGATGGAATTCTTTCTGTTTTTACTATGTTGTTTATGACTGAGCTTGCTTGCTAAATTAACTGCCCAGGTTGCAACTTATTTGATTAGGGCTGGAGGAAGAAAAGCAGTACCTGGGTAAAGTAAAAATAAGCTGGGCCTTTCAGCAGGCTAAAATAAATCTTACTACAGCATGATTTAATTGACATGATGAAGACATGGGCTATGCTGAGATATTTTCTTATCTTGGGATATTCAAACATTCCAGACCAAGTTACCCCTGGCTTTTAGATTTAACTAATTTCGCTGAAGAATGCCTATATTCCCAGTTTGATATCCTTAGAGAATTAATGTGACTCTGACTTTGCTTAATGTTTAACACTGAGTTTTTTTAGGGGTTTCTTTGCATATTGTTACATTGTTCTGACTGTGATTAACCTGCTATGTTTTTTCCTGGAGGCCCTCACCCTACTCTTTCTAAACCCACAGTCCCTGTCTCAATATCATGTACAGTGTAGATTCTGAAGATTAAATGATAAATAAGCTATAGTGCATACTTTAGCCTTTCTCATCTAATTCAGTAGGGGGAAAAATCTTGCTGAAAGGCAAGGTCTTTTATTAAATGAGGTTCTTTTGCTTTTTCGTGAGGTAAGCTTAAAAGTAATGTTGCATTCCTCTGCAGGAGAAGCTCTGTTAGAATCTTTAATCTACAAAACAGTGGTTTTAATTGAACCACTAGCAATTCCGCTGTGAATTAGACTGTAAACATGCTGTTAAGGCACATCTTGGACTTTCAGAAGAGAGAAACGGACTCCTTCACTCAAAGAGAGAAATCTCCTTCAGTGAGGAAGTAAACAGAAATCTATCAGAGCCAACACTCACCCCCATGGAGACGGAAGTATTGCTCTCTGACTCTTCCTTCTTCTCCTCAGAAAACAGAGCTGAAAAGCATTATTTTCTTTAGTGAAAATTTAAAAATTGCAGTGATTTCCATTCCTGTCATCCTGATGAAAAGAATAGGGAGACCCTAACCTGGTAGGTCGGGGCAAAGATCTCAGTTCAACTTCCACTGTTCAAAATCTATTTTTCTTTATATAAAGGAGTCTAAAGACATTTGACTCTATAAGCTCATAGTCAAAATACTTAACAAATGATTATATAAGGCTTTATAATATAAATTTGAGCAGACATAATAAATGAGCAACGGTGATTATTTTTCCCCAGTCAATTAAAAGCACATGATGCCCCATTGTTTGTGGAAGGCTGTATTAGACCCCCTGAAGTATACAGAAAAATATACATTATCCCTCCAGTCAGATAATAGAAAACATTGTCCCTGTAGTCAGAGAGTTTAGAGAAATACAAGACAAGGGAAAAAACATCCTGTCAATAACATAAGACAGTCTGTAAGAGGTAAAGAGTTCTGCCCATCGAGGGGCTTTACAAGCTCATAAACAGGAAAGCTGATAAAGACTGGGAGAACCACGCAAGTATTGATATCATACAAGATTAATATTTAAAATGTTCCTTAAATACCATTTATATTATAAAAAGATGAATTGTGATAGTATCCTTAGTTTGGGTAGCTTCATTGTTTGTTTCATAGCATTAGCACTGAAAATACAATATCTTTACCATAATCTAATTCTACTTAATAAATAGGAGTAGATTTACTGTCCATTATGAAGAAAAGATCCTCCCCCCAGAACAGAGAACGAAAGGCAGGTGGAATTAGTCCATATTTGATCAGTAACACTAATACTAAATTATTTGTTGACAATAAAATAATGTTCAATAAAAAACTTGAAATTTAATGACTGCATGATAAAAATCTCAGAGTAGAAATTGCAATATACTATATTCTAAAAATGGCATCGAAATCTTCTAAACCAATGCATAAAACTCTATGTGATTGTTCTAAAATTCATAGAATTAAGATGTTCTACAGTCTTCTGATTGTAAACTGTTAACTTCAGTGAGAAGCTGCAAATATCTATATTAATAAATGGTAGGAAAAGAAAGGCGTTCCACTTTTAGTCAGTATCTCCTTAACTGGTTGGATTAAAACCTAGAAATCAAGTATTAAAATAAGGACAATCTAATAAAACTCTTCAGTGTTCTTACAGTTCTGATAAAAAATATATCCACGTAAAGAGAGTGTATATCAATAATACCTTAATAAAAAATTTTTTAAAAAGACTAGACATTGACATGAAGATTATGCAAGGATAATTAAATCATGAATGCTAGAATTCTCAAGCCAAAGGGAATTAGAGTTTAGGACTAAAATGTTTATAATCAAATGTAGAAGTTAAAATATTTCTAGTCACACAGAGGCAAGTGAAATCATCTAATGGGTTCTACCCTCACTCTGAAGGTAAAATCCTAACTGGAAGGTAAACTACGCATTTTTTGGAACAAAGAACATACTTTTTGGCATTAAAAAGAGAACTGATAAAAACCAGAACAGCATAAAAGGCATTCAAGACAAAGTCAACATGTTAATTCCTTGATGTGGTGAAATATGGATCTACAAAAATAGTGCGTGGGTCCTACTGTTCCTGCTTTGTTCTTGCAACATGATCTGCTTCAAGGCTGGACCCGAAGGACCCTTACCTGACTTGCCCTGTGGCCCTGAACACTTTTACCTCTTTGGGCCTTGGTTTTTTTCTGCTGGAAAATTATTAGAGTCAATCATCGCCTCAGCTGCAACAACTCAAATTCTGCTATCTTATTTCTGTTGACATTACTTGCATGAAAAACACAGAGGATAATATTCTGACTTAAGTGAAATTTAAGCTTACATAAGCAGATTCTCTAAATGAATTTCTTTAATTTCATTGTTGCTCAGGGTGACTTTACTGACTAAAAGAAGCAGCACAAAAAAAAATTGCTCAGTGAAGTCATTGTGGTATTCTTAACAGTCCTAAATGTCAATTTGAAGAATAGGCCGCTTCTTCTGAAGCACTCCCATTTAAAACGGAGTGGACAGCAACATTGATGGATGATCAACACAGTCTGAGTCACACAAGGGGACTTTATGCTTCTGCAAGAGAGAAGGAAAATGCAGAATTTTTTTCTATGACCCTCACACAGCTATGAAATGCTGTTAGCTGTTCAAAATGCAAAACTGTCTGCTTAAATGAGAGAGAAGATAAGCCATTCTTCCCCTCCACCTGCACTGGTAAGAACCACAGGCTGAGTGGGAATTTCTCCAAATTTCTTTATTCTGCCTCCCTTTTTACATCCTTTTGCTATACAAACTGTTTTCTCTAGCTAACCTGTCAGAGAGACATCTGTTACCTTTACAGCAGCCAGTGCACGTTGGTGTGTCATGCTTTGGTTTTCAATGCCAACATTCTGTGACAAATCTTTTTACTAAGGTTTGTCTAGGAACTCTTTTTTAGTTCTGTCAATCACTAGGGGCACCTATGTTACCCACCGTCAACTTCAGACACTGGTAGCAGGTGATCTATGAGTTTAGTTATCTTCTCCCATGCTGCAGAAATGGCATGCTACCTCTATAGCTCCCTTGGTAGCTTTTAAACTACCCTGTCAAGCACAGAGAATTAAGGGAAAAATATGAATCATCCCTAATATAACCTTAATGCCCTTGTGCACCATTCTTCCATTACTTTTTACTTTTCTATCTCAAGCCAAGGGACTAAAAGATGAGGTGTGTTGCTATAAATTGAGAAATGTGACAGTCCATCAAGGACAGGGTTGTAAGATACATGAGCATTATCATGTTCCTACCGGTACTTTAAATATAAAACTTTGATGAATCAAAAGGTTTTTTGAGGTCCAAAAGAGATGATAATAAGAACTAAGGCCTGAAAAGTCAAGTTAAAATTAGGATCATTGCATGTGGAATCAAGTGTACTTCCGTTTACTTATGTGGCTCGATTGTTTGCATGCTTTTCGGCCCCAGAGATCTTTGCCCATTGCAAAGCTCTCTTCATACTGACAGTAGTCCACCCTATCTATCATCGCAGAGTCTGTGTCAGCAGGTCCAGTGGCCTCCGTGAGTGTTGCCCTCCCACTGCTTGGATGATGAGCTTGACTAGCCCACCCCTGAGAGTGCTGAGGGAGCTTCCAGCCCAGATGGCCTTCTTGCTGATCATGCCTGACGGTTGTGCTGCTTTGACTTTTTCCCCTAAGTTGGCTCATTTAATATAGGATATATCTGAGGCAGTTTGGTCCAAACCAACAAAAAATAAGAACAAAATTGAATTATTAATTATTAATTGAAAAACCAAAGACGATTACTGAAGTAAAGGTATTTTCCACAGTGTTGAATAAAAGAAAAATTGTGACGTCTTATGTAGCTACCAATGCTAACAGGTCCAAGTATACTCTATTTTGTTGTTTGATCTCAAAAAGCAACAATTGTGCGTTTAATATACAATGTCTTTCTATAGAGGATATCGGAGTTGTTTTTCTGTTGAAAATATTACAGACTCAATATACACATGAGGCACCATCTTCATTGTTAAGGGAGGGTATCCTCATTTCATTCCTGAATCCTGAATTCTCAGGGCTGCTATTCTTCACCCATCACCAAACATTCCATGGAGTGCCAAGTTCTAACCCTGCCCTCTCTTCTCAACTATGTAGAACACTGGATATGCAGAAAAACTTGCTCCTAATAATATTAGCCACTCAGTGAGCCTTTCAACTGCTCAAAGGGAATGACCTGGGTCAGCTTATAGAAAAATATGCCATCACAGAAAGTACAGGAGAACTAAACACCCAGATATTTGAAGATGATATCGCAACATGAATTTGCTATCATTTGAATATCCAGTTGAAATTAACATTACAGATTTAATTCCAAAATGGATTACACTTGGACAATGTCATCACTGTTCTAAAACATTAAAATTTAGGTAAAGGTTTAATGCCTGTCCCATATGATCAGTAGGAGATGTGGAAGGCTGAGGAGATTCTCAGGGAATGTCATGTAAGAAAGTTAATTCACATGGAACTGATTTAATATTGGCTGAAATAAAAAGAGGCATAAGCAGAGGCATTGCTTCTCCTTAGGAAGCCAAATGCTTTAAAAATATTATTTATAAATACCATATGTTAAAGTTGATAGAAAATATTTCAGATGGCAAAGAGTAACATTGTAGCTGGCTCTTCACATATGAAAAGCAGGAATAAAATAGTAATAACTCCATCCTACTATTAAGTCTGTAGGATGAAAGTCAACACCAGGCTATGGAATACGAAAAAGTGGGCATAAAGTACAAGAAAAAACTAACATCAAAAGCTAGAACTTAAATTATTTAAAAATTATTTTAAATACATTCAGATATAAAAATTAAGTTGCAAGGGGAATGGCCATAGTCGAATATACAATTTATTTTGCCTAATTTTATTTGAGAGTTCCTAATTTTCTTCTTTGAGAGAGGAAATATTTTTGGTACTAACAATGAAAATGAAATCCTCACAACTTACAGCTGAAATTTTGATTTATATCATAATCCTTTTAGATATTGTTTAGAATTTCTTAACAAGAATAAATTGAGTCCTTTTTAACTAACACAACTCTTAATAACTCTGATACATGTACAATCTCTCCAATGTAATTTTGCATCCATTATCTGTACTTTGAAGATGTAAGTTTTTAAAATTAAGAATGCGTATTTTTAACATACTTTAGTTTCTTCCAGTAATTATCAGTAAAAGAGAAGGCACTTAATGGTTATACATACCATTTTTCTGGGACCTATCAGTTTAATTTTAATTTTTAATTAAAATCCTTACCTAAATTATTCAGTTCAACAAATGTCATTTAATGGATTAAGACACTGCCTTCAAGTGGGTTACAGTTTAGAGCAGGAGACAGACACCAAATTGATGTTTTAAGTCCTACCTGAGCACATGATCTAGTCTGTGCCAGTTAGCTACTGGAGTTTGTTCAACATACAAAGGTAGGCTGCCTATCATCCCTAATGTTTATTCAGAAATTAAATTATTGAAACTAAATTTGTAGCCAAAGTCACATTAGATCCTTTATTCTCATATTTAAGGAAAAGTATTGCATTATAAACAGAAAAAGTTGTTCTGTGCCAGGAGCTTAGTAAATCTCATAAATACATTGTGTCCAGTTCAGGAAACATTTATAGACAACTACCATATGCTGAGCACTGTGCTAACTTCTGGAGATCTAAACAGGAATAAGACAAGGCTACTACTCCCTGGGGGTTCTAGGTCAGACCAAGCAGCAGACTGTGATGAGGTCCAGCAAGTCTCTTGAGTGCATCCCTGAAAACAATGCCAATGCCTTCAGTTTTAAAGGTATATGCCACACAGGCCCTGTTCTACCGCTTCCCTGAGGGTAAATGGAGGAAGAGGGAGAGTGCAGGTCAAGGAGGATCACCATATGTGGGTACAGCCCCTGCTGACTCTCCTTCAGGGAGCCAGTCCCTTAGAACTCAACAGTAAGGAGCTCCGAAAGTGCATATAATGTCACCTTTGGAAGGGTTTTAGGAGCGCCAAAATGTGGCACTCTGCTACCTTCCTTAAAATTGATCTTTAAACATTTTTAATAAAGCAAGAATGGATGTTTTTGGACTTGAAAGCCTCCTGTAAGGTTTTCCTTTCCAAGGGAATTTGTAAGCAGTGCTTTAGTAGGGAGAACAATGTGCCTGCTTCTGTGGGCCTTGTAGCTCTGTAGAGACAGAGGGTTGAATAGTTTAGTGGAAGAAAATGAATACATAAATACATAGGCAAGTAATTTCACTTCTGTGTGTCAGCTATCCAAAAATAGTGCTATTTTAACATCAAAAAAAAGGATTCTTAACCAGAATTATGAGCGGAAAAAAAATCTCAGGGGAAGTACGATCTCAGTCTTGAAAAGTCAATCGTTAGCCAGGAGCAATAGGAACTCAAGGAAGGGAAAATTGCATGAACAAGAACACAGCGATGTAGGAATTATAATTCTGCATATCTAGGAGCCCTAAATGTAGCAGGCAGTTATGAAAATGTATATTTTTAAGGGCAATAATGTAATCTCTCTCAATTTTTTAAACAACCTCTTTATTTTCAGCCAGTTAGTACAGAACTTGAACACCTAAGTGAAAACTGTTACAGTAGGTATTTGTAGGCACTTACTGATCTTAGAAAAGGTCAAAGCAAAAAAAAGAACATTCAACTTCACAAACAATTTGGGTGCCTGTGATGAGGCACATCATTCCCCTCCCACTACAATGAAAACTCAAGACACAGGGCTTTTGTCTTATTGTTTGGAGCTCTGTCTCCGAAACCTAGAACAGAAACCATTGTCTGCATAGTTATGGTTATATGATTTTATAGTAAAACATGGGGATTCAGTGATGACAAGACAGGTAGGGTGCCTGTCTGTATGGTGTTGCCGCTCCCTCAAATAGGAGGAGAGGAACTGTAAACTTGTAGGGGGAAAAACAACATCGTTATTTTTCCTAACCTGTATCTGAAATTTAGCATTACATTTAATTATGAATATAGGACACAAACGACATAGGTATTAGCAGTGTTTGTGACTTTGTCACTGTTAAACATTGCAGATAATTGCCTGTCATATTTCAGTGTTGCAGATGACTGAAAATACTTTTGCTTGTAATGATTTTTAAGTTGTTTGCTTCTTGACATGCCATTAGGTTTTATTACTGAATGCATTAATAAAGAAGTGTATATTACAATATAATCAATTTAGTTTTTAATACTTTGAAATTGTATTTTCATATAACTGGTTTCTTTTGTCATCTTAAGTAATTTTATCTTATGCATTTAAAAACATTGTTCTGAGACGGAAACTGCAGACCTCACCAGAATACTGAATAGCTTCATGATACCAAAAATTAAGAACTCCAGGTCTGGGGGGAGAAAATAAGTAAATTAAATGAGTAATTATTATTCAATGATATGGCCAGGGCGCTGAGGGGAAATAATAGATTGCTGTCATTGCACATACATAGCATAAATGAGGTTGTCTTATAAGGACTTGCCAGAGAAGTCATGCTTCTGCTTCCCTTGAAAACTTAGGAGGAGAGTATGACAAGTTTAAGGAACTGAAGGAAGTTTGTTATGAAAGGAACTAGAATGTGTGTGTGAGTGGAGGAGGTAAGTGTTGAGGGTAAAGATGAAGCTGAAGAGATACACTCAGGTCAGCTTAAACAGGACCCCAAAGAGTTTGTGTGCATTCTAAGGGTAATGGGAAGCTATTGATGAATTTGAAAAGCTGAGAGTATAAATCACTGTGGAGAGAACTGATTTGGACCAGAGGAAGCATTAAATGGAGAGCAGTCAGTACAGTTAACACTGATTTGGGAAGATTGTGTGAGACTTGCACTGGTGTTAGAAACTATGGAAATAAAATCAACATGGTACTAGAACATCAATGCTTATTATGCTTCATATTCAAGTTCAGTACTATCATTGTTAGTTGTAGCATAAACCTTATTGTTGTTGCCTAACACAACCCGTTTTTGTTTCTTTTAGTGACTTTTGTAAGTAAAAGTAAGTTAAAGGAAGTAAGGCAGGAGCTTCAGCAAATGGAAAACAGCATTTTAGCTAAGAGTCCATGCAAGAAAGATGGTCAGCCAACTGCCTGCTGTGGGACCCTTTTCTAATCATTACCCTAAGCTCCCAATTTGGACGGTGATTTCTTGATAAGCTATATCATTTTAAAGGACATTGTATGAGTTGCTTCTATTATAATATCTTTAACTGAATTCTCTCTTTTCTGTACTGCTTGTTCCACAGGATGCAATTCAATGTTTTCATTGATTTCATCCAATTTATAGATTATTCTAAAATCAAATGCAGTACATTGGCAAGATAGTTGAAAATTTTGCTCACTCTAGCATGTGTTCATTAATTTGGGTACTTCTGTAGATAAAATGTCAACTTAAAACTGTTGTTTTCTTTCCAAACCCTTTAAACATGATTCAACTTTGATTTTTTAATATATGATCAACCTTACATATGATTTACATATATTTTTTATTACAATGGATACAATGAGTCAACTCTGGAAACAATGTGAATTGCATCCTAAAGCATCTAGTTTCCACTGTAATTGGCCTCATGAATATCAAAGCTCACTGTAGTCATGCATTTCCAAAATTTGGTAAGCATCATGGCATTACTCCACTTACCTTCAACCAATCTTTCTTTGTGCAAGGTGACTTCCATCAGAGTTCTGATTCCTCCATCATCCTGTGAAGTATAATAGAAGACAAGAAGGTGGTATGTGGTTATCTAGAGTGACTCTTTAAGTAAATCTAGTAGAATCTATTTTCCTCTGAACAATAGTTGAGCTGAACTTATACTGAACAATAGATTAATACAGTTGACCCTCAAACAACTGGGTTTGAATTGCATAGATTCACATATACACAGATTTTTGTAAATAAATATTCAGTATCTGTAACTGGGCATAAGGCAACAGAATCTCTGGGTGATGTGGTCAATAGAAATGGAAAAGGGAAAATGTTGTACACGGTGGTCCATAAGGCGATTGAGCCCACAGTGCTGGTGTTACTTTCACTGCACTCCAAGCAGCTAACAAACCAGCCACTATCTGGATCAGAGGAAAGTGCCAGAATCCAAGAGTAATGGAGGAGCAGAAGCCCAGGTCTTGGAAATCAGAGGAAGGAGGCAGGGAACATTTGCCCCCTCAGAGTGCCCTCCTTCTGGAGACTGGCTACCTGCAGTCACTATCCCTCCTCTGTTGGCCTTGTGACACTCCCTTTTCTTTTCTACTTTTCTCTTTGTTGAATCTGCAGTTAAGTGGCACATTTTCCATACACTAGGCTATTAGTAGTTAAGGTTTTGAGGAGTCAAAACTTACATGTGGATTTGCAACTATGCCTGATCAGTCCACTATATTTTCATAGCTGCTAATGATTTTGTCTTATAAATGCTCATAGAAGTTTTTGTAATTTGCCTTTCTTTTCCAGACAGTGTAAACTTTAATAACTTATTTTGGTAATGGGAAGGAAAAAGAAAAGCCCAAATCAGAGACTAAACAGAAGGCACTGCATTAGAAGCACTGCCGTATAAGAAATACCAAAGAATTTGTGCTAAGATGAGAAAGATGACACAAACCAAACTCAGTATCAATGCAGGGTTCTAGAATAAGGGCTTTTGATGTGTGTGCACTCTTAGAAAATAATTATGGTGTATGTGTAACTAAAAAAATCAAAGTGTTTTGGTTTTACAAATACGAATAATCAAGAAACCTGATTATATAGTGAGCTTGTGGGTCTATGATTACACACTGACTTTCAATTTATCATTGCATTAAAGTCTCACTTCTATATTTTTCTTGGAATACCACCACCATATTAAAATTTATGCCCTAATTTCACTTCTAATCCATTCTAATTAGTCAGGTCTCCAATATCCTTCCAATCCAACTCATGCTTTGTTAGCTAAATAACACCCATCACTTAAATCAGCTTAATCACACCACCTTTTGGAAACTATAATGAATTCCTTTATATCTTGTTCATTTCTCCTTGGGACTTGTAATCAGCATCACACCATTGACGATTAAGTATAGGCCAATTTCTGCTATGTATTGTTGGCCTCATCTGCTCTCCAGCAAGACTGTGAACACCATGTCAGCATGCCTTCTAGTATACAACAAAGAGCCCAGTGCATTCATTTAGGTGGTTGATGACTAAAATTTAATAGAAAGTACATTAATGTTTGGAACAAGATCATACCAAGTTTGAATTCTGCCTCTTCTATGTATTCATTTATTTAACAAATATTTATAGAGAACTGTTCTAGGTTTAGCAATAAAAGCAAGAAAAATATAATCACAATACACATGCACACAAAAACACACATCTGTGCACACAACAACACATTCTATACCCATGGAGCTTCGTTCAAGTAGAAGAGCAGACAGTAAAAAAGATGTTAGAGAACTGGTTGCATCTAATAAACGGGGAACAGGGACAGGAAGTATGAGGAGGAAGATGGAGTCACCTGTGGCGGTAACTTTGAGGAAGGCCTGAAGGAAGGGAAGGAGTTGGCCCTGAGAACAGCTGTGGGAGGGTTTTTAGGCAGGAGGAACATCAGCTGCAAATACCAGAGGAGAAAGTAGCTTCCTTAGAGTATTTGAAGAATAGTCACACAGCAAAGTGGCTGGAAAGAGAGAACAGTAGAAGACCAGGAAGTTAGGTCAGAGAGGAGAGATCATGAATGGTATAACAAGGGATTTTGCAGGTCATAACAAGGATTTTATTTTGAATGAAAAGAGGAAGGACATAACCACACTTGATGTTTTAACAACATCTCTCTTGTTACAGATTAAGAATGAGAGTGGGCAGAAACACAGAGGCCATTTGGGAAACTGGCAATAATCCAAGCAAGAAATGCAAGGATGGTCCCAGTGGGTGGGAGGAAGCGGTTAAATTCTAGATGGAGTTTGAAGGTAGGGCCCCTAGGGACTGCTGCGGTGAAGTGTAAGGGAAGGAAGGAATCAAGAGTAACGTAGAGCTGTCAGGCCCTAGCAGCCTGAATATGGAGGGCGGACAGGAGGACACTGGCTGGGAGTGGAGGGGAGCTCAGGTGCGAACGTGGTGTTCTTGAGGTGTTCACTGCTAAATACCCAAAGGGACTTGTTAGACAGATAGATATGTTGGTCTGGAGTTCAGAGGAGAGGACCAGCGTGAAGATATAAACTGGGAGTTATTAATGTTAAGATGGTATTTAAAGCCATCTCTAGAGATTGTCAGCACCTAGACAAAGAAGATAGAAAAACAAGAGAAAGCCAAGTAAAGAGCTCTGCCCCGGGACCCTAATCTGCAGACGGATGAGATGGACAGGGGGCCAGCAAGGGGGCCGAGAAATGAGTGGCTAGAGAAGGAAAACTGAGCGAGTGTGGTGGTTTGGGATGCCAAGTACCCAGTGGTTTCAAAGAGTAATGACTGGGTAAAATGCTATTAATAAATCAAGTAAAATTGGGTCTGAAAACTTCCCATTGGAGTTAAAACCATGGTGGTCATTGGTGACCTTCACAAGAGCAGTTTCACTGGAGGGAGTGAAAACCTGCCTTGAACATGTTCAAAGTAGAATGGGAGGAGAAAAATTGAAGACAACTATTGAGGAATCTTAAGGAGTTTTCCAGTAAAGGAAGGATAGAAAAGAAGCAATAGTTGGAGGGAAAATAGGATTAAGATATAGAGAAATAACAGCATGTCTCTAAGCTGATAAATGGTAGGGAAAAAATGGTGATGCTGAACACAAAGGAAAGAACTGCTGGAGGTGTCCTTGAGTAGGCAGAGTCAGATGGGACACAGAGTACACATAAAGGGTGTGACCTTACATAGGAGCACAGTCATTCATCCACAGTAACAGAAGAGAGAGTAGAATATTTGCACCCAGAGTCAGAGGCATCAGTAGACATAGTGGTAGAAGTTTGGGAAGTTCTTTAGTGAAAGCTTCAAGTTTTAAATAAACAAGAGTTGAGATCATATGCAGAAACTGAGTATATGGAAAAGTTGTAGCATATTTGAGGAAAGAAAAGATTTTTAAATCATCTAAGATAGTAGGAAAGAAAATGGACTAGGGAACCTAGTGTATGATTTTCAGACATCATTGAAGGAAGAATAATTGGTATGGCTGTAAGTTTTTATCCAGCTACCTTAGCTGTATGAATGTAGGCTCAGAGTGACAAAGAACTAGACTTAATTTGGGTTGGAATTTTGTCACAGAAATAATGATAGACTGGAGAGAGGTAAAGGAATTGCAAAAGCATGCAAGTGTAATTGTGATTACCCATGAATTTTAAGCTGATTAAGGAGGCAAAAAAACACGTAAGGACAATAAGAGATGACCAACAGTAGTGGGACCATCAGATTGCTGGTGCTAATGGGGCCAAAGGATTATGGGGCCATGGTTCTAGAGGGAATTAGTTGGAAGGTCAGGTGGTGAAGTTTATAGGGTGACTAATTGAAGTTAAGATTATGTGGCAGTTGCAGTTTTTGTCAATGTCAATACTATCACCATGGTAATGAGTGGCTAAAATGTGATTGTGTGAAATCAAGATCACTGGAAAAAAAGAAGTAGCAACTCTGAGAAAGCCTATGTTAACATTAGCATTGCCATTTACTAACAAATGCCTATCACTTTTGGCAAGTTACTTATACTTTCTGAGCCTCAGTTTTTATTTTCCCAACACTATTCTCCATGGGAAGAAAAATCTTCCAATAGAAAACTTTGAGTTATAAATAACAATAACCACTACCATTTATTTTCAACAATGCACAAGCACTATTCTCATTGTTAGTGAGGCCAACTGGGGAGAAAACTATAGAGGGGTTGACTTTGACTCAATAAATAAGAACTCTCCAACAATAAGTACAATGAAAACATCTTGGTAGATGTTGTGCTTCTGATCAGTAATGTTCAGGGAAAGATTTTGTGACAGCTAAGTAAAATAGCCTACAATACTAAGAGTGTGTTAGCTAGGTATGAGTCCCAAAGGGAAAGGCATGCAGAACAGCAGTATCGTAAGTCAAGGCTGCTATGCCTTCTCCAGCATCTGGGAGGCCAGTCCAAGCAGAACAGGGCAGGCGATTAGTGGAGATCCAAGAAAGGGACTGACTTCACAAAAGCCCAGATGAGCAGATGCTTCCACATCAAGGAGAGTCATCAGTTTGGTCAATGACCCCAAATAAATTTATAAACCAGGGTATCTGAGTCCCATAGACCAGCAGTAGAAGAATGGGACAGAACAGAAATCAGCCAAGCAACGCTGGAGTTGAAGAGCAAGAATCCATCTTCGTGTAGAATACCAACAGCAAAGCCAGAATGGCAGGGCTAGACAAATGCTGGAATAGAGCTGCTTCTGTGCATTCCTGTTTAAGAGCTGAGGCAGTCTCTCTTAGATTTAGAACAACATGAGATAACTAGGTACTTGCAGAATGAAGATAAGAAGGCATACATTAATAATAAATAAAATCCAAGTGGTTAATTAACCTCATCAGTGATCACAGCTGTCAAGAGATAGAAAGTAGTAGCTAATTGAACTGTAGCTACAATGAGGAAAATGCCTTGAAATACGAGCCTATCAATATAGGCAATTTCTGACTATTAGTATTTTTAGTCTACTACAATAGGTAAGATATTTTCTCTCTTCTATTCAACAGTTACTGAAGATATGAAAGATTTTCCAGATATTGTGTATTAAATCAATCAGAAATTCTTAAAAATTAAATATGGGTATTTCTTTAAGATTTACCAAGACTGTTTTCCTTCACAAACCTCTTGAATACAATTCTTCTTACTAAAGTAAAACCTTCAAGTCAATTTAATTTTAAAGCTTGTATCATTGAAAAATCAATATTTCTTTTTAATTTGCTTCTTTCAAAGTAGGTTATTATCTGATGGCTGTTTTTATTAATTTACATTAGGTTTATGACACATTAAAAATATAAATATCATAGATAGTATGTACCTGTATATACATACTACACACAGGCACACGCACACATACTAGAATATCTTAATAGTATTCACTATATAATTTTACTATCATTATTATTATTATTACATAGGAACAGCATAACGAAAGAACATGGGCTTTGGAGTTCCTGTAGAAAATAGGGCTGAATCCTGGAACTGCCATTTATTAGCTGTACAACTTTTAGAAATTATCTTACCTTCACTAAACTAAGTTTACTCATCTGCTAAATGGGATTAATAGCTTCTACTCAGTTGGGTTGTCAGGATCAGTAGCTAATGCATCATGTACAAACTATGTGTCAATAAATTTTATGTATTTTCTTCCCTTGATGGCTTCCTGCCTTGAGGACTTAGGATGTAAATATATATCACCTTCATGGTGTAGGAATCATTTGTTTGTTTTCCCCTGAATTGCTCTCATGCCTTCTCCAAGTATGTTCAAAACAAGTCTTCCTCTAGTTCTAATTACTGCTGGTTTTTTTCCTTGTTTTCTTGTTTTTTACCATTTGAGCCCTTGCACTCATTTCTCTTACCTCTCACCCCCTGCTTCTGGCAATTGCCAGTCAGTTCTCTGCATGTACAAACTTGGGTTTTGTTTGTTTTTATTTTCATTATATGAAAGAGATCAGGTGGTATTTGTCTTTGTCTTTCTGGCAGCTCATTTAGCATAATGCCCTCAAGGTCCATCCATCTTGTCACGAATGGCAAGATTTCATTCTTTTTTATGGTTGAATAGTATCTCAGTATATTTGTAAAAAAAAGATGTATATACACACACACACACACACACATACCACAATTTCTTTATCAATTTATACTTAGGCTGCTTCCATATCTTCACTATTATAAATAATGTAAATAATGTAAATTGTAATATTATAAATAATGCTACAATGAATATGGGAATGTAGATATCGTTCTGAGTTAGTGTTGTCTTTGAATAAAGACCCAGAAGTGTGGCTGCTGAATCATGTGGTAGTTGCATTTTTAATTTTTTGAAGAACCTGCATATGGTTTCCCATAGTAGCTGCAACAATTTACATTCCCTCCAACAGTGCACAAGGGTTCCCTTATCTCTACAGCCTCATGAACACTTGTTTTTTCTTGTCTTTTTGATACTAGCCATGTTCAATTGTACCTCATTGTGGTTTTGAATGGCATTACCCTAATGACTAATGATGCTGAGCATCTTTTTATGAACCTAATGACCATCTATATGTCTTCTTCAGAAAAATGTCTATTTAAAACTTCTGTGCATTTATTAACTGAATTTTCTTTTGCTATTGAGTAGTATGAATTTATTAATGTATTTTGGATATGTGACTTGCAAATATTTTCTGCCATTCAGTAAGTTGCATTTTATTTTGTAGATGTAATCATGTCTATTTTAATTTTGTGAACTTACACTTGAAATTTTAGTCAAGTCCTTTAAGATAAAAAGAAAAGTCATCAACAGGAGGTCACAGAAAAAATAGATATATCTATTTGTATTTTAATATATTAATATTTGTATGATTAGATGTATATTTAGCATAATTAATGGCTTATAAAAATTATTTTTTACACATTTAGTAGGACTTTTCTTTTCTCACTTCTTAAACTATTCTTACACGCAACATCTCTGTTGAAGATTACCAAATTCTTGCAAGAGGCAAGGAATATGTTGAACATTAGTTCCATATTATAAAGGAAACTGAGGTTCTGAGATTCTAAGTTATTACTACTGTGAAGTCCAGACTTTCTTAGCTAATGATACAGTTATGTCCACCAGTATAAATACATCTTCAGTATACATATATTGGTGTACATATAAAATATTTTTTATATATGAGTCCTTTGGGTGATATTATTATGCTTCATGAAGCATAACAAAAGTTATTTATTATACATATTAATGTGAAAACAAAACTACACTGAAAAGTTAATTATTTGTTTTAACTGCATTAAGGCATAATTGAGGTAATTAAATCCATAGGCTTTCCTGAGCAGTAGTCTAGATGAGTGTTCATGAACAGATAAATAAATTAAAGTGCTGTTTCCATCATAATTTTTAATTACTTAGGCAACACACATTGTATATCTTCCAGGTAAAGAACTACCTTGTGAGCACCTATGAGCTTTGTTTGAGGCTTCAAAATGTAGATGACGCGGCCCTAGTCTCAAAGTAAGCTTACAATACAGTTGCTAAGTTGGGTAAATAGGTAAGTGTAATTGATGTCATACCAAAAAAAAGAGCCATGGTTTTTGAGGGAGGGTTGTGTATTGCCATTGGTTCTTGTCCCCACCACAACAAATAATTGAAGGGCAGAGACACAGCAGTGAAGCAGAGTAAAAGTTTTATTTAAAGTTCCTTACTTAAAGAGAGAAAATGTGCAGGTGACCTCAGAGAGAGGAGCAACCTGAAGGGTTGAAAGAGAAAGTTTAAAGTTAAAAGTTTATGCACTTAGAAAGTTCAGATGACCTCAAAGAGAGAAGCACCCTTAAAGGTTGGAGGTTCCCCCTTTTAAGGACTTTTCAAGAATGTGACCATGGGCTGGGGGTGCAGACTCGTTAAGTAGTCTCTGAATATTTAAAATTAACTTCACACAGGGAATTTACTGCTCTGATTTCTCCCTGAGATAACAGCTTCTTGGTCTGGGAGCATATCAAACAAGACTGCCTGCCCAGCCCCCAGTACTCTTGCACAAAAAACTGATAATAGATAAGAGGAGGTCTTGATAAAGAATGCTAAAGATGTCAAGAGGATAACTAAATCTTAGCTAACAATAACTGGTTCAAATGGAGGCCAAAACTATTATAAAAATAGATATTTTTTTACATGGATGATTGCATAATTTTAGAATTTGGAGGCATGGTGGTAGTTGGTGGTAAGTTAATGTCCTTCATTTTTTTAGCCACTCTCCTCTTTGAATGGTTGAACCATATAGTATGTTTTAGTTGAAAAACATTCCTATATGAAAACCACTGAGGAAATTATTTAGATGTGAAGATCATTGCAAAGGTATTTTCAGTTAAATGACTGGAATACAGTAGTTTGTCTTTTTCCAAAGAGAACATAAAAATGACTCTACCAAAAAAAATCCCTGCTTGGTATCTATGAATATATAATAGCAAAATACATTTTAAGGCTATCTGTATTCTGATAAAGTAAAGCAACTGATTTCAGGGACATTCAGAGACAGAATTTTAAAATCTGAAGTAATTTCACACTGGATTGAGAATTTGTTTGCTAATAGGTTAGCACTTTTGATGGCTTTAGGCTGGCATTTCCTCATTCTGTTTCTCTAATGCTGATATGGTAACATGATACTTATTTAAGAATCAGAAAGAGTATTAACAAGGAATCAGAACTGTTTCATAAGCAGTATTAGTTAATGTGATTCGTCTGTGAATCAGAGAACAGAAGGGAAGAGCGAAGAGAACTGCTATTTAACAGGGAAAACATGAACAAGTAAGTCTAAAATGGCTTTCAAATCAAATGAAATCTTCAAAATGCCCAAATAGTATAAAACTTAAGTGGATAGGAAGAAATTACAAAAGCAAAGGAAAATGGCTACAAAAAGCAAAACTCCTATCATAAGCCATATTTTGGAGTAATAGAAGCAAAAAGCAATAACCAAAAGTCAAAGCATTTTCATAAAACAAATAGCTCAATTAAAGAAATACAACATAAAGGCCGAAACCAAAAAATTCTAGAATGTTAAAGGTCAGTATATGTGATCATATTCTGCACTTCCCTCTGGCTCTGGGCTTCCTTGACCATAGTAATTGCTAATGGCTTGGGAGGTTATCCCATTCAAAGACATTTACATTTTAATAAGGATTTGTGAAATTTTAAAAGCTTTCTAGACACAAAGTGTATATTCCATTATTAAAGGACAGAATGTCAGACTCTGTTAAGGTTATTTTGTGGCAGAGAGCCTTCCGCAGTAACTCATAAATTTTGTCTAACTGGAAACCAAGAGCCTGCCTGACCTAGGAGTTCCATTTAATCATGAAATTTAAGGGAAAAGTGACATTATCTAAGAAACAAAGATGAGAGGGCAAGGACTAGAGAGGCCTTGAAACAGTACAGAACCAAAGCAATTTGTAATTGCAGAAGACAAATTCAAAGCTATCCTGATATTGTAATCCAATAAAAGTAATCTGTCTTTCTTTTTTCCTTGCCCTTGTTAGGCCAATAATTGTAGGATTCTTTTTTTTTTTAATTTAAACATTTAAATTCCATTAAATAAGAGAAAATGAATTTCTCTACCACCATTTCCTCCAATATCCTACTAAAATGACAGTAAAAAAGATAAACAAATGGTGAGGGTGTGGTCATAAACCCTCATGAACAACGGAAATGGGAGAGCAATGATACTTGGAGAACTGTAAAACAGAAATTCCAAATGATTGATTTAGCAGAAAAAAACGAAGCTGATACCTTGGTTGGAATAGGAAGATAGAATAAAAGAGGCACAATTAGAAGCACAGAGCCCACAATAAAGGTTCAAGAATGGAGGCAACAATTCACTGAAAACAGAATACATCTAGAGCTGAAAATAGCTACACTAGTTGAAATTTCATTTAAAAAGAAGAAATTTCATACTCCTCATCCCTTTCCTAAATCAGGTAACTGGAATTTGCCTATCTCCCACCCCATGCACATATGGATGGATACTTTCTAAAAAGAATAAACCAAAGATATTCTAGACTTGAGGACATGAAGCAGAGTTTATGGAAGATATGCCATAATGAGAACAGACTGAAGTCTGCAGACAGAATGGTAATCCCCTTCTAGTCAGTTTTTTAGTGACTTACTTGTAAATATTAGCAGACACCCCATGAGAAATTTGAGAAATGTCCCAGTTGGAAAATTATTCACCCAAACAAAAAATAATTGTACAGTGAAAAAATTTCAGTGGACAAAAACAAAGAATATGCCAAACCACTTTTGTTCAGAGATAAAAGAAGCTGCTATGTATGCATGAAACAAGAATAGGAGACTATTAACAAGGAATATTCAGAGAAAAAACAGTAAAAAGTTCTTAAAAAGTAAAAATAAGGTAACAAAAACACAAAAAGAAATATAAACATGGAAGTATAACAGTGAAGTACACCACTGGCAAAATCTTTCAGAAGATTCAACCAGAAGACAAAGAAGTGAAAATTTTAAGAAAATTTGTAAGTAGGTCCATGATACCCTATTCCAAATAATAGGAATTCCTAAAAGAGGACAGAGAAAACTAAACATTTCATATCCCCAGAGGATAAAAATTTCCAAATTGAAGATATCCCAGATGGTTCAGTACAATGAATAGGGCTATATTACCGGGTGTTTTTACTCAGCCTTTTTCAAGTCATGTAACACTGAGAATGAGGAACAGATACTAGAAGTTCCCAGAGTGGGTGATAAAGTGACCTAATACAAATAATTGGGAATAAAATCACACTGTACATTGATCTTACTCCAAATTGTAACAATTTTATGTAAGGACAAAAATGGAGGTAGGAGGGTGTGTATTGAAGAGGGTAAAGATGCTCAGTCTTCATTTTTCATAGCAAGAAGTCAATAAATACTTATCATTGAAGAAAAGGCTAAGGAAATACCAGTATAAATATGATATTTAGAACTTATATATTTAGATACTTAGAATTCAGTCAAAAACAGTCAATAGTTTCAAGTGCTTACCTCTGAGGAATGAAAACTGAAGTTAGAAAGAGCTTTTTGTGCCTCATAAAACTAGTTTTCTTTCTAAATTGGCTGCATGTGTAATTTTGATGTCTTTTAAGTGGGTGTGTTTTGATGTTACTTGGTTTTCATATAATTCAATGAGATCTATGATATCTGATAAAAGTGTCTTCTTGTACATCTGAAAAGTTCTGAAAGGATTTTTTTGTTCTACTCTTATCACTAACTATTGAGTTTAATTCTGTTCATTATTATTCAGAAACTATGGTTATTCATATTCTATCCCCCTCCATATCCCCATCATCTTTGCTCACATTTTTCTGGAATTTTTGCTTACCTTCTTCATTTTCTGTATATTTCTTACAATTATCTTCTATGTAACTTCAGATAATCTCTACTGCCTGTTACTTTTTACTGTTTTCCATGTTACTTTTACTTGATCTATGGCATCTTCATATCATACATAGTCCTTTCTTTCAGTGCTGTCTTGCTCTATTTAATAAAAACAAAGCTATTTCTAGAATTTATTTCTTTGAAATCTATTAAATCTAATTAAGGAGATATAACCTTTTCTACATTTTTACAGTGTTGTTCATCTTTTTATCTGTGTGCTAAGAATATTTTCCATGGATCTAATATTACTGTTTTCTATTTATTCATCCATGAGTTCAACTTCTTGATCTTTGTTGTGGGTTCCAATCAATCTTGAGGAGATATTTTTAAATATACTCCTAGAGTTCTGGTTAAAATAAAAAATTCTACCCGTGTTTGGAATCAAAGGAGTGAAAAGACAAACAATAAGGAGGGAAGAGGACTTTCAATTCTTTATTTCCCTTATGGCCAGGAGCTGAGAATTCCTTCTTTCTGGATCCAAGATTGTGAAGAAATACAGGTAGAGATCCATTTCCACTGGAAAAAGTTATGATACTAAGCCTTCTCAGGATCTGTAACAATCCCTTTCCCTTGCCATTGTTGTAGCTAGATCTAAAGTATTTTAACTATGAAAAATAATTGAGGAATGGCAAGGTCTTTGCTCATACCTGTAATTCACTCCATTCCCCAAGTGAAAACCAGGCAGCTGGCAGATCAAGAATCAATTTCAGCTAAGTTAATAGAGACTTTTTTCATCAAAAATGTAGCTAAATTCATCTTCTCTCCAAATGTGAATAAGTGCCAGTGTCTAGCCTGTCCCATAAGTAGTGAAATACTGTGCAACTCTGGGGGAAGGTCCTGGAGCAAAATACCTTTGAAACCAAAATCAGTCAGAAATAAAGTGGGAGAAGCTCATTTATTTCTTACAAACTGTCATCCACTTCTGCTCTCCCGTGTCTCTCTATCCAGCTGCAAAAGAAGGGACCCCCCCCCAACCTCTCCAGTCCAGATATGCCCTCCCTCGCCCTTGTAATTACCTGTTGATGTGGAGGTGCACTAAAGGCAGGAGAGAGATTCTGGAAATATTGCAGTTTTACCCACATACAGATTCAATGAATATATCACCTGAAATTAAAATAACTGCTAAGTTAAAAGTCTGTTAAATAATAAAAAGGAAAACATTCATAACAAATGGGGAACAAAATCTTCAGCTAATCCATAATATAACAGCAAATGTAGAATTTAATGAATTCCAAAAAATAGCTCCACAAATTTACAGAATAAATGCAATATTTAATTTTTTGTGTTCAGATAATGATCAAATAAAGATGACACTAGATCAGTAAGCATCATAGTTAATTGGTTATAAAGAGATTGAAAGGATATAGGGATAAGCTTAGTTATCTGTTAGAAGAAAATGCAAATTGATTTCTACTTTTTCTCAGTGACCCATCCCTGCTGACCTAGGACGACGGTGATGGCTTTCATTTTGCGTTTCCTCACGGCTTTCATTTGTCCAGCCTGGAGTTTAGCTTAAGGCCTACATTAGACATCGTATCTTCTTTGAACCCAAATAAATAACATCCATATGGTCTTATTTTCAACCTGGAATAATAGCAATAATAATAATAACCATAAATAATAGAGGATGAGGATAGATTCCTACTTCATAATAAATGTGAAGCACTATGTGATTATCACTAATACATTTTTCTTTTGAAAACTGAGTGTAAAGGAAGTCAAGAGAAACACTTTTGGTCTGTAAAAAGGAAAATTCTCTTGTTATGACAGTACTGGCTAGTGAATTAGCTAACGGTCATAACAGCCTTGCTATGGGGTGGCAGGTGCGGTCCTATAATATAGTTTTTAGTGCTGAAAGACAGCTTGCTGACTGTTCACCTCTGTCTTTCCTCAGAGAGGAAGGGAGACGTGAAGAGCTAGACCTCAACCTGACTGAGAGCAAGGGTCTCTGCTGCCCTTGCTGGCCACCTGGCCACCGAGTGAAAATGATTTAAAGGATATTGTGCAAGGACACACTGCTGAGCAAATCAGTTTAGTGAACCTGTCACTGTGAAAGCTGGTCTTTAAAAGTCCCTTCTTTAGGTCCTAGAGACATCAGTCCTCAAGGGGGCTGAAAAGGGTGACTACCTCTGCAAATCTAAACAACCAAGAAACGTTTCTTAAGGGTAGGTGGTGGAGGCAAGGAAGAAAAGAAACCCATGAGGAACATTTTCCAGAGTACCCATCTCCCACCTTCTTTCTGAGGCCTGACTGGATCTCTGGAGAAGAGGGTTAAGGTTTGTTCAGATAGTCAACATCTCCCTATTCCCAGCACCTTTCAGAAGTTCACCTGACACCTGAAGACAGCAGTAAGCAGACTTCTCTGCATAAGCCACACTAAGAAAAAAGGCAAATATATGTAACCTGCCTTTTTAGAATAATTTATATGAGCAAGTGCAGTATCTGCAACTGCTTAAGCATTTTTAAAATGTTTAATTACTGCTTGCTTGCTTTTGAGGCTGCTATTACTGAAGCTATCTAGCATGCACTGCCATACTGATGGCCATGCTGCCGCTTTTAACAAATGACACATGCAAGATGAGATCGTGCAGACTTGAGAAGTGGCAGAGAGATGAGTTATTGGGAATTGATGAGTTGCATTTTGACTAGAATGCAATTCCCCATTCTCCCAATTTTAAAATTATCTGTGCTAGATAATCTGAGGTGAGGGACAAGAAAGCACGCTGCCATCCCGGCCAGTGTGAGAGGTCTGCGGGGATGTAGCAGCACCAGTCAGAGTCAATGGCGAGGGAATTGTATTAAAAACACACTGTGATTCTCAGATTTCCTTCAAGAATCTTCAACTGTAAAAGATACAGAAATTAAAATTCTTGCTGCAGTTGATCTGGGAGGCAGAGGCAGAAGGACCTTTAACCCATCTCTTCAGCTCCTTTTTTTCTCAGCCCATCTCCCATGTACTTTGGTGTGTCAAGTCCCGAATGTCACATCCCCAGGGGCAGCCTCCGGTGGCAGCAGCTTCCACCCCCAGCCTGGCAGCAAACAAAGGGCTGACTAGAATCGCTCAGTCTGGAAGGATTTTCTTAATGCCCGCCTGTGAATGCAGCAGGGATATTCCCGGTATGGTTTATTATTATTTAAAAAATGAGACTCAGTTTGGGTTGCCTGATAAAATACAGGACACTTGGTTAAATTTGAATTTCAGAAAACAGTGAAATTTTTTCTGAGAAGTATGTTCCAAATGTTGTATTGGATATACTGAAAGATTATTTAATGTTTATCTGAAATTCAAACTTGTATTTTTACTTATTAATACCAGGCAGCCTTAGTTAGACTCAGACCACATTACAAGACTGGGCCACAGCAAAGCAGGTAAATGACCCCCAAAGTCTGTACTCACTCTCTTTATTAAGTGCCCCCAGTGGGCTCGAACTTATAAAGTAAGTATCATTGTGGGGCCCATGTGCCCCCCTCTGCCCCTCCCTCCCCCCTCCTCTTGTTTCATCTCTCCCCGTGCTCTTCAGAACGGGAACCTATGGACTGGTTTCAGAGTAAGACACAGCCCTTGGATGGAACCGCTCAGGGTGCATCAGCTCCTACTCCCAGCATGGCACCTGGGCGGCTGGGGGATAGGAGACGGGGAGATAGGAAGACACCCAAAAACTTTGAATATCTCACTTTTTGCCAAAAGTCGGTTATGTTGGGATTTATTTGTTTATTCCCAGGTGTTTTTGCGTTTCTCTTGTGAGCTGGTATTCCTTTGTTTTTTCCATATTAGTCCCACTTGCTTTCTCTGCCCTTCCCTGTGTCACGTGCAGGGATTCTTCCAGATTTATTTGATAAGCATGCATGGATAAACCAGGCTCTACAGACATGTTGTGAATAATTTTCCCTGAAGAATTTGTGAGTTGGATTGACCGGAACCCTCAGAAGCTCGTTTCCAGGCATTTCTTTCTCCAGATGAGAACACTGAGCCGCAGGCACGTGTGGGCTGGGCCTGCCCCCTTCCTGGCATCGCCTTCTAGTGTGACGTAAGGGCAGGACTTCCCGGACTTGGGGCTCCGTCACACCTTGGCTTGAACACTGTCTGTTACCTATCATCACCTTTGTCCTTTTAGAAAATTTACATGACCTTTATGAACCTATTTCCTCCTTTTTAAAATAGGGATGATAATGACCGAATTGGGTTTTAGAGCCAATCAAACACGAATATGAATATCAAGTGACCAATCCAGAGGAAGAACTCGGCGGTTGTTTCTTTCCTCTCCTTACCTTATGAGACCACGTCCTGTCATAACCCAAATTACACAACCACATAATGTCACAAGCCGAATTACGACTCCAGGATTCTGATTCTTACCTTCCCTCCAAACCATTCTGCTCGGAAACAAGGGTAATTTAATTGATTAGAGACAAGAAGATTATGGAGCAATGCTTTGGTTCTTATTTAAAAGATTACTACAAAGAAATTAGGAATGACTAGCTAGTCTCTTCACGTAGGTCAGGGAAAAATACCAGGGTTTGCCTGAAGAGTGAGACTTGCCATTTTTTATAAGGGCAGGGTGGGAGCAGAAAAGAAGGAGGCATCATAAAACCACATCTGGTCTATTCATATTCAGATAATGGATTAATTGGACATCCTCAATAAGGAGAGTTTCATCTATTATGTAATTCACTTCATATTTAGCAATGCTACATCGAGCTTGAAATATTTTCAGGAACTGAACAGTTATAAAATTCACGTTGTCGATGTGAGCCGCTCAGTGCCAAGAACAGTTCTGCAAAATAAAGTTTCTAGAAGGAGTTGAAGGCAGAAGCATTCCTGCCTTAAACTTAATAAACGACTTTAGGTAGATAAACAACAGTGTTTTTTTTTTCTTGGGGAAAAATGGCAGGGAAACAGTGTTCACTTAGTTCCAGCTCTAACTAGGATCTAAGAAAGCCTCAAACCAGTAAGTCCGGTAGGTATACAGGCCCTGGCAGGAGGTGATGAGGCTTTGAATGTGCTCTTTGCCGCCTGCTAGCCGTGCAGCATTCAGACACTTTACCGAAGCCCATCCAACTTCTTATTTCCCTGTTGGTACACACTAGTTATGAGAGCGTCCGGTTCATAGGACACTGTGAACAATCCTTCTCTCTCCAGAAGCTGCTAAATGCTTAGTATGTGCCTGGCCCTGTGCTCCAAGTGCCGAGGAAACAAGAACAACACGAGATAGGTGTGTACAGACTGTAAAAACTATGAAGGAAGCTGTGGGGTGGAAAATTTTTCTCTTCTTCCTTTCTAGGTTCCTTGGCTGGCTAGTAATTAAATTGACACAAAACAGAATAAGAGTAAAAAACAAATTTAGCTTCATATGTATGGGAACTCATAGAAATATGAGACTCAAAGAAGTGACCAAAGCAGGCAGCTTTTACACCTTTTAGACAGAGAAACAATAAATTTGTAAAGAATTGACAAAACCAGTTTGGGCTTGTAGTAGTGAATTCATGAGGAAGCATCAGGGTTGGTTTATGCAGTCTTCTCCACCTGGAATTCCCTGTCTCCGGTGGTAAAGATGCTTTCTGCCCTCCTGGCACGGAAGCTGCGTTTCACATCGGAGATTTATTCCCTGGGGATGAAGGATGGTCAAAGTGCCCTTCTTACACTGCCTGCCTCTTGAGAACTCTAATTCAAAATAATCAATATGCCAAAGTGGCATGTTTTAAGATGGCATGTTCTGTCCCCCTTTGGAACAATAGAGGATGTGCGATAGAGTAAGGGGTGGAGTGGGGTGCTGCTTTAGACAGGTGGCTCTAGAAAGCCTCTCCTCCAGGATGTATTTGAGCTAAGACCTAACAGATAAAAAAAAAGGAAGGGGAGCAAAAACTTGCCAGAGGATGAAAGGGCACATGTAAGGGCACTGAGCTGAGAAAGAACTCGGTGGGTTGCAAAGTGCACAAGAGGAGGTGGGGGGTGAGTGGAAGTTAGTGAGAGAAGCAGGGCCTTCTAACTGTGGTAAGAACGTTGGGCTTCATTTCAAGTGTAAAGCAAGTCAGTGAAGATTTTTATACAGGGGATAACAGGTCTGACTTACAGTTTCTGTTACACAGCTGTAAAAAAATCATTGTGGCTGCTGTACAGTAAATGAACTTTAGTGGCTAGTATGCAGTAAGTGTCCAATAAATGTTATTAAATAATACGTTATTGTTACTTATTTAATAATACCTCTGCTAATCATTATTCCAAATATCACTCTAGCTGTGCACTCCAGCTATAGTGACAGTGTCATGTGTATGATGAACATTTACAGAAATTAAATTGATGTGGCCTCTAACAGTAAGTGGGATATATTCTTTTGTAACAAACATTGCTTTCAGTGTAGCCTTGAGCCAATCAACTTCTCTGGAATTCAGTGTCTTGATCTATACAATGACAATAGTGGTAAGGCTGTTGTAGGATTCAAATAGGAAAACATATATAAAATAAAGGCTTACTAGAGAAGTAAATCATAGGCAAATAACAAATGTTGCCCATTGTTATTTTAAGTGTACACACAAAGGGGGAAAAAATGTATACATTTACCAGCCCCAGATCTTTAAGAACACATGCACAATAAACAGAAGTAAATGCAAATCAATTAGTGTGAACATCTACTGTCATGTATTCCTGTCCAGCTCTTCCTCTTACTCCTTCTGTTACGGGGAACCAATTTATGGAGACTCGCTTCCAAGGATGGGGTACATCTTGCTCACCATTAACCCGAGTGGTGAACAGTGACCCAGGACTGGACAAACTACAATACCCTCCCCCAGCCACAGTGATTGGTCCAGAGATGGGCATGTGACCCAAGTTTGGCCAATCATGAACTTTTCTGGCACAGCAATAAGAAAAAGCATTTTGTTGCAGTGAATAGGTGGTAAGCTGAGTGTGTGACTACCGACAGCCCTTTTCACTTACTAATAGACAGTTCTGATGAGTGTTTAAGGTTCTAAGTCACCTAATTCCTATAGCCAGCATTTCCACTGGACATCTCCAGTTATGTGAGTCAATCCATTCTACTTTTTTCTTAAACCAGAGTCTTGGATCCGAAATTTTCGTCTAATCCACAATGCAATTTAAAGTCAGCTCTGGAAGTATATTCATCCATTTTGGACACAAGTATGATGTTCCCCAAAGCAAATCCTTTACTGGGTTTGGAAAAGGGGACTTAAAAATATAGTCAGATAAGACAAAGTATCACTACTGAGATTCTTTCACCTCAGAAAGGTGAATGGAATTGCGGGTCTTTTCCCAGAGCCTGCTGTCCTCCCTGCTCTTCATCTGCCCTGTCACCTAACTCCTGACCTCCCTCACATACCAAGTCACCCCCAATTCTGAGAGCCTTCTTTGCCTCGCCCATCTGCTGTTGATGCAGCTCCAGCTGCTGTTACTGAAAGCTGAGTAAGGAACTTTCAGATACACTGACAGATGTATTTACAGGGTTTATATGAATGAAAAACAGCCAAAAAAGAAAGTGTGTGCCTGAGTCCTAGGAAGATCTCTTCTTTCTTATTAGCAGAGTTGACAGTTTGGAAATAATTCCTGCTATATCTAAACTTTTAATAAATATTTTAGAAAGTCAGACAGCTTCCAGGAGAATACCATTTTAATGCGAAAAGGCCATTCCTTCTTATGAAATCTCTCAGTCACTTTAAAGTTGATTGATTTTACTAATATGCCAAGATACCATTTTTCTACATGTTTCCAAGAATGAATTAAGGTACAACTCCTCCTTACTGCCCAGGAGCCCACCCCATGTTGTGCACACTGGTTTCAATGTGTGTGAGCCAGCCTGATTTAGCTACAGACAGCGGAGCATGAAGCAGAGAGCATAGCCTGGATTTCCCCCTGTGCCTGAGGTCTCTTCCTACTCATCCTAGATCTATGACATTGGGCCAGGCACTTTACTTCTCTGACCGTTAGTTTCCTATTCAGGAAAATATTACCTATACTATAAGGTATTTTATATTTGGCAATAGTATATGTATAATTTCTAATAAGGTTATATATTACATGATCAATAAATACTTGTATCATGTACTTCACATAATCCTGCTGCTGCTCAATTCTAGTTTTTCTTTGTTTTCTCTGCTCAGTTCTAGTTTTCTTGGAAACAAAGAAAATACCCATCAACTCATGAATGGATAAACAAAATATGGCCTGGCTATACAATGGGATATTATTCAGCAATAAAAAGGAACAAAATACTGGTACATGTTACTACATAGATTAACCTGGAAAAAACTGAACTAAATGAAAGAAGCAGAGACAAAAGACCTCATGTTATATAAATTATTTATATGACTCCATTTATTTTAAATGTTCAGAATAAGCAAATCTAAAGAGACAAAAATAGATTAGTGGCTGCTCTAGGGGCTGTGCAGAATAGGAAGTGATGAGTATTGGGTACAGGGATTCTTTATGGAGTGAAGAAAATTTTCTAGAATTAGAGTTGTGCTACTGCACAATACTGCAAACATACAAACAACTACTAAATTGTACACTTTAAAAGGGTGAATTTTATAGTATGTGAATTACATTTCAGTTTTTTTAAAAGGTAACATGTTTAAGAATAACACAACTACAGTGTTTGGGAAACCAAAATCTTGTGTAATATCTATAGATTTTGCTTTAAAAACATCTGTCTCATCAAATCATATTTAAATACTGTGAAAAAAAAGTTAGCTACCTCTCTTGGAGATTTTCCACAATAACAAACAAGAAAATTAGAAATAATGAAAAAGCCCATCACTGGTGAAACTAGAAAACAATGTAACTTAAAACAAAACAAAACAGCAATTATTTATTTATGAAACATTTGCCTAGAGCAGTGTCACACAGGGTTGTTGTGGAAGTGCAATGTGGTGCAACGTGAAAAACTCAAGGTCACGGATTGGAAAATTATGTGTCTTAAAGTGAGAGGCACAGCCTGAAGTTTGAAACCTAAATTCTGTGTCGGTGCAGGTCATGGAAGCAGGAGGATCCCTGGACTCTTCTCTGGAGAAGTAGAGGAGCCATTGCTAAATAAGGACTAACAGGGACAACCTGCATCTGCCAGGAGGCAGAAACCCACAGCTGGCAAAGCAGGGGTCTGGTTAGGCAAAGATTGTGTTTGCTTTGGAGCCTGTGGAGTTAGAAGTGCCCAAAGGAGACGTCCCGTTGACAGCTGGAAGTGCAGGTCTGCTGCTCAGAAGAGAGGTGAATGCAGCCTCACAGTTACATTCTTTCCAGATTCAGAGAGTGGCCCAAGTAACCTGCTGTCTAGCAACAGCCTGCCTGTCTAGTTAGTGATAATTCCACCCATTACAACCGCAGATACATGTAAAGAGGTCATTTCCATCTTCCTTGCTTACTTTATTACTTTTCTCCAAATATTCCATTAGTTTTATTACATATAATAATAATGACAGAAATAGTTCAGATGGATAACACTCTCAGAATGGTCACAAACTTTCTGAGTGAAACTGCAGTCACCTTTCAGCGCAAAATGCCTGCCAAGAGCAATTTTGTGACAAACGTAACTTTCACATGCTGACATCTTCCCTTCACCTGCGCGGGAGAGGGCCTAATGGGAACCAAACAGCCAAAGGGCAAGCAGCAGGACAGAAAAGGCAGCCAGGGAGGGCTTACACTAATAGCCGTACATAAGCGACCTTCACTCTGTGATGCTGACATCCATTTAATATAGGCCTGCTACAAGATTGATAAGGGATTTTAGAAGTCATATGTTTTAAGCCTAACCTCTTTCTCTTTCTTAATCTAATTTTTTATGACTGTATAACAAAATCAAGCTTTGTGAATTAGGTTATATTTCATGACCATGCATTTTAGACAAGAAAGTTAGGGTAACAGAAGGAATGTTTCCCTTCATCTTTCTAAGGTATATGGATTAAGAACCTGAAAGGCAGCATTCAAGTTTGGACATTGTCAATTTATTTTAGTGTATAATCTGTCCCCTGAGGCATGGTGATACATTTGATGATTTCAGGAAGAACTAGGGTAGAAAAGTGGAAATGGATCTTTACTTATTTATTTGAATGCTCTGGTTCAGAGACATAGAGGGTAGAACTCCAGAACCTGTGGTCCAGTTACTCTCTGGTTTTGGATCCTGGCTCCCCCCACTTGCTCTTTATCTGACCTTGCATAAGACAATAAATACCTCTGTAGCTTGCTTTCCCCATCTGTTAAAATGAGAATTATCATTGACCTATTTGGGTGACAATTAATTCTCATAATTCACACACAGCAGTGCTCAGCAAATAGCATGCTGTCAATTAATTTTGTATGCTGTGATGTGCATAAGTTGTCATATATTATCATATATAAACCTTTCAACAATGCAATGAAATAAGTATATATCACTATCCCTCTTATGGGTTGAATTTTTTTCCCCTTAGAAAAGATATGTTGAAATCCCAAACCCAGGAACTCAGAACATGACCTTATTTAGTTACAGTCATGGAGTCATTGCAGATGTATTTGCTGGAGTAGGGTTGCCTTAATCCGATATGACTGGAGTCCTTACAAGACACAACCATGTAAAGATGGAGACGCAAAAAGAGAATGCCATGTGTCAACAAAGGGAGAGCCTGAAAGTGCGCAGCTCCCAGCTGAGGAGCACCAGAGATGGTTGGCAGGTCATCAGAAGCGAGGAAAAGACAAGGAAAGGTCCCCGACAGGCTTCAAAGGGAGCACAGCCTTCTAGGCTCCAGACCTGTGAAACAACACATTTCTGTTGTTTTAAGGCGCCAAGTTGGTGGTACTTTGTTACCACAGCTCTAGGAAACTAATACAATCCCTATTTCACAAATGAGGACATTCAGGCCCAAAGAATTGGTGATTTATCCAACATCACACAATTAGTAGGTAAAGGAACCCGTGTGTTTTGGATTTAATACCAAGTCTTTGTCTCTTTCCATCACACCTCACATACCTTCCAATGCAGGCATGCTGCTCAGCTAAGCTTCTTCCTACCTTCCAGGCACGCACGTACTGTGTCCTTGGTCATAGGAAGGAAAATGGATTCATTGACTGGTTCCTCTATAGCCAGGCATCATACTGGACAATCTTTACATGAATCTTCTGTGAACACAAAATGACTTTTCTTCCATTTTCCCTTCATGAAAATCCTTATCCTTATTCAAACACTCCAAATGCATGTTTTTCATCTACCTAATCCGAATTATTCTTTTTTTCCTATATATTTCTGCATCTTATCATTCATTATTCCATTTATCTCACATTTCAATTTGGTTGTGTTTGTAAGTGATTAGTAGCCTGTAGTAGTCTCCCAGCCTTACTAAATTTTAAGTTCCTTTGAGTCAGGATCATAAATGTAATAATCCTCTAAGGAACACTACACTAAGAACTGTTAGGGTCCAGGACTCTGGGGTTTCCCAGAGAACAAGACACACGGACACGGAGATGAAAATCCAAGCAAAGTCTTTCTTCAGCCAGCAAGCTGGGGTCGACAGCACCTCCCCTGACATGCAGGCTGAGTCCGAGCTGCCGACCCCCAAGCAACTTTAGGTATGGTTTATATGGGATTTCTACAGTCATTGCACCAGAGCCTGCACATTACTCCAACCAATGAATTTGAAACACATTCTATACTTTGGCCAATAAAATTGGAACAGGGATACACCAGGTGCCTGACCTTTGCACAAGCATTCCTATGTAACTTATCATGAGTTTTGACCCCAGGGGGGTCATTTACTTCTAGTTATCTAACTTAGGGTAGGGTCCAGGAATGTTAGCCTCGCGTAGTTTCTACGAAAACTGGGTGGCTCAGCCCTGTTCCCTGCATTCCTCTACAAGAACCTATTTAGTTTTCTTTAAATCTCACAATTATGAACAGTAGCTTTTGCTACATATACTTATGCCACATGTAATCTCTGTTCGTATCTCCAACCCAAAAACTCATCAGTAGCCTGGCTAAGGACAGAGGGAGGGCAGTACATGGGGCCTGGGCTCCCGGAGGTTTTTGTGGTTGGTATTGTGTTTTAATTTACACCACTCTTACCTCCTCTTCCTCAATCTTGTGCTTTCTGTTAAATTTGAAATTTTACTGAATCTTTAGAATACACTAAACTGAGAGCTCACTTCATCTCAACACTCAAGAAAATGTGAGATGAAAATTTAGACCAAAAATCTGCATTTGAGAAAATGTTTTCAGAAAATAATAAGCAAGGAAAACAAAGGAAAAAGTCAAAATCTGAATGGTTTCGTTAAAATTGTTTTGAAGCAACTTAATTTTGGCAATGTCACTCCCAAAGAAATTTTGGGTTGTTCTTACTAATTTGGATTTTGTAATATTTATTTCTTACCCATGGTTTTTCCATAAAAATTATGCTAATAGAAGACTACACCCATACCACATTAGGCCAGTGACTGGCACAAACCATGACTTACCATATCAAGCAGTCTGGCTGACTTCACTGCTTCTCTGAGTTACCCACATGAAGCTGAACTACTGCATCTTACACATGAGCTAGTCTCAGCTTGCTAGCCAGGAAGGTTCCCAGAACTGGGAAAATCCTGTGCTGTAGAATGATTTGCATTACAAAGAGAAAGCAATACCTAAAGCTTAAGTGGAACTGAAATGCTTAGCTTTAAGCCAAGCCATTCCTTTGTAGACAAAATGTTATTTTAACTCCTGTAGCATCTTTCATTCTTCAAGGTAATAAGGCACTTGACAAATTATGTAGATATAGTTTCATGACCGATATGCAATAATAACCAAGATCAAGTTTATAAATGCCACCCAAAAGACTTTGCTAGGAGTGCTGCCTGGGTCTACTCCACAGGAAAGCAGAGTGGAGCTTTGGCAAAAAGAATCTGAAATTCGTTGACCTTTCTGTTTTCTTTTGGTTTGATTTTAGAAGATTATTTGTAAGTGTGGGTAAGTTAGGAATTTACTCTAAGTGTTTGTGTTTATGCATGTTGATGCCACCAAGTAGATTCTAAACTCTGGAGAAGGAAATACGTTTTTACCACTTTTGCATGTGTATAACATTTAGCATAATGTTGGCAAATAGGAGAGCACTCCAGAAATATATTTTTTTCTACCCTGATTTTTCTTTTGCCGTATTTGCTCACATTCTTATTCTATGTCCTTGTAAGCTTACTTCAATTTTGTTGTGTTTTGGTAATAGTGTAATTAATTAACATGTGATGAAATGGGATTTAATTAGCCTTGTGATATTCTTAACATAGTTAGGCCACCTGAAAAAAGTGAAGCCACCTGAAAAAGAAAGATATGTCACAAAAGTATATAAACAAAATGGATTTTTTTATGGGAGCATATAATATTTAGGAACTATTTAGGAATTACTTACAAGGTCTGGATACAATATAATAAATGTTAGATAATATATTTATATTGGTCAATCCCTTTCTGCTACCTTTAATCCAATTGATCCTTCTGAACATTTCTGCTTCAATAATGTTCTAAGCATTCAGTTCTTTCCAGTAATTATAGGCTATTCCTAATGTTTTCTGTTCTTTTAGAATGACAGAGATGTTAGGCAGTTTATTAATTGTCTCTGAGTTCAATCTCCTTTCATATTTCCTTATTAATCTTGTTCAGGTTTTCTGCCAAAATCTTCTCAAAGACATTGTGATAAAGCAGGATGCTTATCTCTGCTCACCACACTTCATTTGGAATCACAGTTTGTTGTCAGATTCATGTGTGTCTCCCAACAGATTTGATCAGAGATGGTTGACTTACTATGAAACAGATCTTGAATTACAGAAATTGTTATAAACCATAGAGATGGATTTCTTTTCTCTTGTCAGAACCATCCAATTTCATCGACAAGAATAGGCAAGAATTCTGTGGTTAGGTTCTTGCAGCAAAAAATAAATACCAAGCTAAAGAGAAAAGAGGTAAAAAAATATGGGGGAGAGATGACAAAGCAAATATTTATAAAAACATGGACAAAACGCTTGAAGAACTGCTGGTGTGAACTCGAGAAAGCAGGGGGTAGAAAGGGTATTTTGCAAGACTGAGTGGAAACAACTGATGAAAATAGGTGTGGCCTTCTCCCAAAATAACGTGGTTACCGTTGTCTTGCTTAAAACATGTTAAATTAATTTAAATTTAAGTGTTATTTTCCAAGTCCTGGCATATTGTACAAAGGATAATAATACCTATGGATATTACAGTGGAGCTGACAATGAAGTTTGAAGCTCCAAATAACTATAAAGTCCTACATGGTTTAAATCTGAAGGATGTTTTTAAGATAGGGGTTTTTTTTTATTATTTTAATTAATGCCTGAGCTATGGTCTGAATTGTGTCACCCCAAAATTCTAATGTTAAAGCCCGAACTCCCAAAATTTCAAATGTAACCAAATTTGGAGATAGGGCCAGTAAAGAGGCGATTATGTTAAAATGAGGCCATTAGGGTGCTTCTAGTCTGTCTGGTGTCCTTATAAGAAGAGGAATTATGGACACAGGGAGAGACCCAGGAATGCACAGAATGAAGACCACATGAGGGCACAGGGAGAAGGCAGCCCCACACTGGCCGAGGAAGGAGCCCTCAGAGGAAACCAAACCCACTGACATCATGATCTTGGCCACCAGCCCCAGAACTGTGAGAAATAAGTTTCTCTTCTTTAAGCCATCCAGTCCATGGCAATTTGTTATGGCAGCCCTAGCAAACTATTACAGCCTGCATATAGTTTTATAAGTCAAGCAGTTTAATTAAACTTAAAAACACCCCATAGTCTACTGCTCCACTCCCTGCTCATCCCAGTTCCCATTCTGGAAAGGTAATCGTTTTCAGATCTTTCAGTTGCTCTTTCTGGTATGCACCTCCTTATATTTAAATAGTGTTTAAATATATGTAATATATATTTATGATACTTATATTATGATATAATCTTTTATAATTTGTGATATATAAATATATAATATTTTATAAAATATATTTTTATATGCTAGCATTTGACATATTTATATTGTTTCTTATATTTTTCACTGGACAGTGTCTAGTGACTTCCTACTAAGGAGGATGGGGATTCGTCTCTTCAGCATCTCACTGCACCATGTGACAAAACACATCTGCATACACATTCTACTTCCCCCTTCTTCACAACACAAATTCATCACAGTATTTGATGCTTCATTTCTTATTAAAAAACTATTCATAGCTGAGCTTGTAGAACACCGTGATTATAATTGTCCAATATTTTGTTTCTCTGTAGTTCATAATTGCCTCACACATTGTGCACTAATAACAAGCCAAGAAGATCTCCCAATAAACCAGGGGTGGCCTCATTTTGGCACAATCTCCAAAGTCATCCGAAGGCTCCGTGATCTACTTAAGGTGCCTTGAACATTTAGACCCTTTATTCTGCACCGAGTGTGTGACGGTGGCCATGTGTCCAGGGACCAGTGGCGGCACTCTGAGTGGCCAGGTCCCATTAGCCTGTGACTCCAGTCATATCGGAGAATGGGCCCAGTGCCATTGCTCATCGCTGAGGCTGGTAAGTGACTCAGATAGTTCAATTAACAGCCATTTATTTTTCCATAATTTGTGCTCTCAAAGAGGGGCATCACTAATCGGTCAGCCTATAATTTTCCAAGTGTCAGACCAAAAGCTAGGCCACTGACAATCACCCACAAGTCAGTAAAACTATCACAATGTTCATAAAGGGAAGTAGTAGTCTGAATTATGAGACTGGACTAGAGTTCTGCTCACTGAGCAAAGTGACCACATCCGTTTTCAGTTCTGCGTGACCGTCAGTGAGTCTGAATAGCCAGCCACAGCATTCCAGCAGACATCTTTGGGTTTCAGCCTAGCTGGGCCGTCAGTGAACTGTGCCCAGGCATTTAGACAAATTGCTGGGAACTGAAGATCCTCCTGAGGCAGAGATTTTGTTCAGGCAGTGCAATATCACATTTCCACCTAAAACTGAGATGTTGCTATGTCTAGGCCAGCTACAATCTTTAAAATACTCTTACCATCTAACAGTTGAGGCTTTCTGGGCCCTTTTACCATGTTAGGCATTGAGTCCGAGTTGACTGACCCCAAAATGGGAATATCAAGCCAAAAAGTCACAAAGCTTCTATGCATCAGACATTTGGTTTCAGTAAGAGTCCAGTAACAAACCAATAGCTGCTTTACAAAAGCATGTAACTGGCAGCTATTTCAAGGAGACAAAGAGTCACCAGCCCCAAGGGGTGTCTCTGGGTAGAAACTGCTTCCTTTTGCCAGAGGTTTCAATTGGCAAAATCATCAGTGACAGACACATTTATCTCAGAGCGTCATTTGGGTTGTGGGGCCCCAAAGTACTGGCGCTCTTCCAACTGTAGCTCTTTCCATTTGAGAAAACACCTTGTAGATTTATGAACATCTGTAGTACAGGCTTACAGTACCAATGATATATTCTTCAATAGCAGCTGCAAACATAATACATTGAATTGACTCGAAGTCCTGACTCACAAGGTCACTTTAGCTTCCCTCCCAATGTGAACTCTGTTCAAGCCCAGTCAATTGAATGTGGGCATCCCCTCTCCTGAGAAGGACAGGGTAGGATGGGGTTGGGGTGGGGGGGCGCCTGTATCTAGCAGAGCTATAAATCTTTAAGTCCCTTCCCTTCCTGACATACTCTGACCTATGGATATAGCCTTTCAGTTTCCCTGGAGGACAGAAAGATGTAGCCCCACCCCTAAGCTTCTTTCTCCTTTAAGCAGCTGAATTTTGGGGTAGTAGGAGGGAGGGATGTGGAGAGAGAAGACATGGGGAGAGAAAACTTCTCTGTGCCAGTAAACTAAGTGTTGCTCAAACTTTCCATCTCGAGCTGTATTGCCACTAGATTTTGACTACTTTGGGCCAGTTTCTTGTTCTGCTGTAGGTCACCAGCATTAGCATTATAAGCCAAATCGGAGCCCAAAAACTAGTCAGGAAGGGAAGGTCAGTGGTGACCAGCTGGAGTTTGTCTATCTTAGAGAAATCTACCCAAAAGCCAAACGCTTTTCAGCAGCCAACACCCACTGCAAAAAAGTGTCTTAGACCTTTCACTAGTCTCTCAAAAAGGGCTGAGTTCATTGTTGGCTTTGCTGTTCACATTCTTCCTTAATAAGTATTACATGCCCACCCTCTGTCTTCCTAGCAAACCAGCCAAAGTTGGAACAACTCATTTGGTTTCTGGATATCAGTTTGTCTCCTTTCTTTCTCAGTGAGAGTGTACAGCTTTGAAACTGTTATCTGAAAGGTAGAAATATCTTCTTTCAACACAATGAACATTAGTAATGCTTATTAAATAGGGCAGCCCTGAGGCTGAATACCAGATTGGGAAGGAGGTCTGCTGTCTAGAATGGAGTTAACAAGCAGGGTACTTTTGGGGCAGCTGTCTTTAAACCTGCTTCCTGTTAATCAGTCAGCAACCACTACCCTAATTACTTCTCATTAATAGGCAATAAAGTAGAGGATCATCTACTGCCTGCCTGACCTTACAATTTACTCAACATCTTTGCTTCTGATTTCTATGTATTTTCTTCAAATCCTGCCAATCAGCATGTGAGACCCTAATCCTTCTGCTTACAGAAAGCTGTATCTCTCAGTATCCCATCGTCATTGCCAAAATTGTCAAAAATTGTAATGGTCTTGTATTTTACCCTATTTATAAGCTAACTAATTAGACTGACACAGTTTCATTGATGCTTGAAGAAGACAAAAGTCTCCTGAATCAAAGATGGAGGATAGTTTATTACTCATAGTAATCACAGTACTAGAGTATCATCATTTTTGTGTCGGTTCCCCAAGCCCTAATTTCCAGACGATCAAACAAAGAGGGTCAGGTGGCACCTGCGTACACAGTAGGTTGCATCTAAGGAGAGGAGCCCTGAGCTTAGGCACCCTGAGTCTTTTTCACGGTCAATAAGCATGCCTGGACTATGCTTCAGAGGGAGACACTATCTTTATCTTCCAAAGCTGTAAACCAACCTGCTTTTTGTCCCAGAGGGAGATGCTGTCTCCATTTTCTAAGGCTGCTGCTTTGCAAATATCCATGAAAAGATAGTCTGGAACAAAGGCAGCCAGTTCTCACAAGACATGCATAAATGTGAGAGACCATGAAAAACTGTCTCCCAACAATATACATATATATATGTGTGTGTGTGAGATAAGTATTTGTATTGGCTATTTGTAAATTGTTTTAAAATTAATAAATTGTTTCAAAATCCATGCCCTTCATTTCTGAGAAATTTTCTCATTGTTTCTCTGGTAACTTCCTCTTCTCTGTATCCTCTGTTTCCCTTTCTAAAACCCCAGTTATTCAGTTTAGAATTTTCTGGAATTAATCTTCTAATTTTCTTGTGTCATCTCTTTTTTCTCCTTTTCTGTTTGTACTACTTCATGAGAGATTTCCTTAACTTTCTTTTCCAACTCAGATATTAGAATTTCAATTTCTGCTCTCCTTTTTTAGGTTTCCAAATTGAAGTTCTAAGTGTCTTCTTTTAGTTTCAGAACAGTTCTTTTCAAAAGCCTACTCTTTATTTCATGAGTGTAGTTTAGTTATCAGTAATAATGGTGTTTTGTTTTAAGTCTTCTGCTTCCTGAATTGCCATGTTTTCTTTAAATTCTTATTCGTTTGTTTGTTAATCTCTGTCTTTAATCTTAGAAGCTTCTTGGAATGTAGGATGTTCCTTGCCTGCTTAGCCTTATTTAAGATTGAGAACACCAAAAACGTGCCTAGGAGATCTTCAAGAATAGCTGGAGCTTGTTAAGTCATTGGGATGATCGGGCAGGAACCTAGCCATGTCAGCCTGCTACTTCTTTCCTCTCGAGCTAGTCAGTATCCCCAGAGAGGAACCATCAGCCCCTTACATATTGCATGTAACTCTGGCTGCCAAAATTCATGGAAGTGAGCTGTTGAAAAGGACTGCGTTTCTCCACTTTTTTAACATACAAACTTGCACACTGTGCCCTCTGTCAGCACAATGCCCATACCTGCTGCTGTCCTCCCCAAGCAGTAAATTACCTCTCTCCTGCCGTGGTTAAAAAGAGAAACTGGACACCTGCTCTATTTCTTTTATTTAGCCCTACCAATTACCCAGCCTTCAGAAGTATCTGACACCTCTAAATCCTGAAATGTTTTGGTGCTTTGCAACATTATTTGTCTTATTCTTGCTTCTCCCATGGTAGACACACAGCTCTAGCTTTCTCTGCTTGTCTTAAAATACATCACCACATGTTCATCTGCTTTCCAGTTTCCAATATGTTGTTAACATCTTTGGTATACTTTCATATTTTCTCCAGTTTTCTTCATTGTGGGTTTTTGCCTCAGTTTGTTCCCTTTACAATGATTTTTTGCTTGATTTTAAGGGGAAGCAAAAATAGACATTTGTGTTCAGTCTGCCATATTTAAGCAGAACAACGATAGACTGTTGAGGAAGGGGAGGTCCCATGGAGATGCAAAAAGTAACATAGGAAAGGACTCCCACTTCCCCCATGTGAAATGCGGGTGTCACCTGCTAACTGTGCATCATTGTTGTAAAGCACCAGAGATGCCAAATACTTCATGGCAGTTGTTTCCAAATGACTTTGCAGAATATCTAGGCTCCCACTTTAAAAAATGAAAATGGTTTTCAGGCCCGAGTAATTCTAAAATGTCTACATGAAATCAGATTCCCAAACTACTCACTCAAAACAAGAACTCATGAGCTATTGCCATAATAAATTAATGATATTCTGTTATATACAAGTATAAACAATGGTTAAAGAAGACAATTTAATTGACATAAACAAACTTTATTGCACAGTTCATGAAGCAGGCAGCATGCATTCCCAAGGGTGCAGAGAACTGCATAATGGGATGGAAGAGAGGGAGCTTTTATAGGACAAAATATAAGTAACGATGAAGAAAAAAACAGAAAATGAATAAGGAACAAGGCAGTAGGCACAGAGCCCAGAGCTAGCCTGGAATTTGAGAACTGGCTGGCCAGATATTCTGTGTTTCTGATTGAGCAGAGTGTTTGCAGAGACAAGAAGATCATCTCTGCTTGGGTTTGCCTGTGAGGTACCCTGGGCAGGAGCAGCCCCATCTTGGGTCCAGAAATTTATTTTATTACAAGACACCAATGTCGGCGGTATTGTTTTGTTGCTAGTTGTTAAATTACATTGCTGATTGATTACCATGAAGCAGAACAGAAAACATTTAGAAGAAAAAAATAGTAAACTGGAGAAATAACCTGAAATTGGATTTCTATTTCAGAAAATTTTCTCATGTTAAAGCAACTTATCATAAAACCAGTCTCCTTCATTTCATAGGTTTACTAAAATATTCTACAATTTTATTTTACAGCCAGAGGATGATAGAGAGGAGAATGGCATAGCTATTCTGGTGCCGCTGCCTTTCATAAAAAGAAAAGATAATGAGGGCTAAAAAGATTGTTGAAATTTTCTTCCATTCATCAGTGCTACAGAGCTGAAGAAGAAATAGAGCTATGCGACGTTACTGCTGATTATTTTATGATTTTCATCATCATAAGAACAGAAGAGAAATTAATGGTGACACCAAAAGGAAAAATATGCATTTATTAAGTCTCCTTACATTTTATTATACTGCATAAATATTTTTAAGTCAACAATTTTTAGTTAAATCAATAGAGTATTAACTAAATTTGCTGTCTCATATATGCATGGATTAAGTAATCAGGTTTTTTTCAAACAATTTGCTGTTTCTGGGTAAAGAGAATCTTAGTGCACATAATAAAGATCTGGTGGCAAATGCTTTGTCAAGATACCATCAGTGAAACAGAACTGCTTTTTCAGTTAGAATTTGTATTGCAACACTATTCTTAGTCATCAAAAATAGGTCCCTAAAATTTTATTTCAACCAGATAGTTGACATCACAAATGTGAATTAAATCAGAGTAGTCATTTTTAAATACATGTGCAAGGAACAACTGTGGATATTATAAATATATTACTGTTCCTCCTCTACAAAGTTTAATTTGTTTGTTAAATGAACTAGTGCCTCTGGGCATGTAGAGGGAAAATAAAAATCTCCCAAGCCGTTTTGTTCTACATCAGAACCACTGTATTCATGCTGAATCCAGAACGATTTTTAAAGGTGGACAAATGACACAGCTGAGCATCCATTTCCTATGTATGAGAAACTGGTTGGCACAGTCGCCACCACCAACCCTGTATGTGGTATGTACCTGGATGATTCCATATGCCAGAAGTGTTGGTTAAGTGCTGTTGGCAATTCGCCACTGAGAGAGCCGATACAGGGAGCTCTCTGAGGCTCCCTAAGTGGATGAAGATCATACTCAGCAAAGCTGTGCTTCCCAGTCACAATATAAAATAAGAAGAGATTTAAACATGACATTTTGCTAGTCAGCAGACTTCCTAGAAGATGAGAGACTGGTGAGATAAAGCCATTGTTTTCATAAAAAGAGTGTAAGGCTTCCAGTTTTGATTTCTGTGTGCCCAATCATCAGATTTTTCATACACGGTACAACAAAATTTTCCAAGGGCCGTAATGTAGTTCTGGAGGAATGGCTTATTTGGAAACACCATAACCTCATATCTTCTGGGACTGCCTCTTGCTCCAAGAGATGTCACAGGATGTGATTTCTGACATGCTTATATTCTTATATTCAGCTACTTAAAGTACTCGAAATGTTCAGAAATAGTGTTTAGATTTACAGCAGAGACTTGCTTGCCGATGCTACAATTGGAGACAAGAATGGGAGGAGAGATAGTTTTCAGTATTCCCAGACAGACCTGAAATAGACAAAAAGTCATAGAATTATCTAATAATAATAATAGCTCTATTTATTGTGTGTTAGGTCCAGGGGTGTTCATACACACACACTCACACACACAAAATCTGATCATCTCTAGTTCTCAGCAGATACCATTATAACCCTTTTCTGAAAATACTGAAACTCATTAAGGCTTAGGAATCTCTGGAAGACCATCTAATTAGTAGAGAGATTTGAACAGAGACATTTTCAGAATGAGGAACTGAAACACCATGTCCCTTCTGAGCTGACATCCCAACTTCTAGCAGTGCTGGAGCAATAACTAGCTCTTTAGCAGAAGTTACACTGAGTCAAGAAATGTCTCCTAATGTTTTATCTTCTTTCTCAATCTGCCACAAATTGAGAAAACTGCAGAGGATGGCTGCAGCATGACTTTAATCACCAGCCTCATCTGCCAGTGACGAAAGCAGCTACGACTGCTGGCCTCCCGGAACAGCCCCTGCACTTGAGTCTGTAGCAAGTGAAGGGCTTTGCCAGGCAGTTTAAATTAAACACGATCAACTACCCACAGAGAGTTAGTTCTGGGGTCAGAGGGACGATGGAAAGCAGCCCACTTACGAGACATTTCCCCACTCCATGTCAACATAGACTTACAGAGGTGCAGATATCTGTTCGGGGACATGTGTGAAGGAAAGGGAAATATTTGTCCGATTTATTGGGACTGGTTCTACTTTCTTTAGAAACTAGAGGAAAGGAGCAGGAAGCTATTTAATCCACATGTAAATATAAGCTTAAATTTATGTACTCAGAGATAAGTACAGGGAGGACTGAGCTGGGGAAACATGTGACTATGAGTAGGAATTGGAGATAGAGGCAATGTGCAGATGAAAATGGGAAAAGTATAAAAACGAGGGTGCAAAAAATTGCTTTAATTACTGTGAACTAAAACTAGCAAACTAGTAGGCCTGGTTAAAATCAAAAGCAACTAATGAATCTGATATTGAGAGGATAGAAAGACATTTTCAAAATACTACTTTGATTATTTTACAATCCTCCTCAAATATCATCCAATCCATATTTTCTACTGTCTAAAACCTAAACTCCTTGGCCTGACGTCCAAGATCTCTCATCCCTGTGCTCCATTGACTTCACTCTGTGTGTTGAGAAATTCAGTGGCCAATCTTCTAACTGGGCGATGAGTTAACAGATTTGTTTTTAGAAATATCACTGGCAAGAGAACAGAGTATTGAGGAAGGAAATTGAAGCCATCGAGTGGGTGATGATTGAGGAGGCTAGGTAGTGGTTTAGTCTCAAAGATAGAGAGGAAATAAACTACAACAGTGAAAGGGGGAATGACAGTTGTGTTGGGCTTGGATTCAAGATACCAAGATTTATCCAAGTTTTCTCATATCCAGAATGCTTTGTATCAAAGCTATTTTGATAGAATCTCTATGATCCACAGCAGATAAGTACCTGGGAAGAAAACAAACTCCTCGCAGCTCGCTCTGAGCTCCCGAAGAGTTGATGATGGCACTAGCCCCATAGATGACAAGCTACAGCTCAGCAGGTTTTCTGGCCTTATAGGTAAGTGACCGGATGTTAAGGGCACTCCTTAGAGAATTTCAAGGTGGAAGAAGTGTTTAAACCTCCTCAATCTTAGGCTTTATTCAGTTGCTTAAAGTTTTATCCACTCCGTTGGATGTAAGTGTGACATACAGAAGGAAAGCCAAGACCTTAGATCATGAGACCCGTTGTCCACATTCTCCACCCAGCACTGGGTCATTTCTCCTCATCTCTGGGGCCTTCTCCTTTTCTCTATTATTTATCCCACAGTCTTAACAGACAGTTTTACTGAATATTGCAGAGAATTGTTTTGGAAACTATTTTGACCAAAAGTATACATACCACTTTTAGCTAATGGTCTTTTTTGCTTTTATCTTAGGTTCCTTAAAGAAATGAAGTAAATGTACACACACACACACATGCACACCGTTTTACTTATCTATGGGAAACAAACCACCCCAAACTTACTAACTAAGTATTCCTAAATATCTTTTTGTGGTAACTTACTAAGCTAGGCAATTCTTCTGCTCTCTGCGGTGATAGATGAGACTATAGCCATTTGGGGACTTGACGGGAGAGATGGTCCAAGTGGCTAATGCACATGACTAGCAGGTTGATGCTGTCAGTTGAGATCTTGGCTAGGTCTTTCAACTAACATGCCTTGATTTTCCTCTTTGTATCTTTCTCAAAGCATGGCAGTGGGGTTCTAAGAAAGAGTGTTTCAAAAGGACAAGTCCCAGTGTTCAAGCACTGTGCTCAAGACTCAACAAGCTTCAGTTACATCGCTCTTGGTAATATCCCTTTGGCCAAGGCTGGTCACAAAATCAGCAGAGCTACAAGGGAAGGAGAAATAAGCTCCACCTCTTGATGTGAAGAGCAATCTGAGCATATGGGGAGGGAGAATTGTGGAGGGCTGTCTTTGAACTTTCTACTACATACACACATTTATTTGTATACAGTGTTAAAATGTATATGTTTAAATTAATATAAAAATCTTCTTACATAACAACCAATATGTAGAATATAGTCTCTGCCTTATCAAGGAAAGTTAAAACTGTGATAGTGTCATGAATATTAAGTAGGAGCCTCAGATAAACTAAGAAGCATGCACAGACTCTTCTTTATGGTGGAAAATCAAGGAATTAGTGACCATTGAGATGAGGGAACAAGAGGCAGAGCTGTAGGAAGGGCTGCATGTTCAGTTATGCTGGTTGTACCCCACATGACACTGGCTTCATTCACGAGTACTGTATGAATGACATCCTTAGAGTCGGGAAACCATCCACCACGTCCTTGGTTTTATAGTTTCCAAACTGAGAGCCTGGGTAGATAACAATGTGATTGACTGAGACAGAAAAGTAAGCATACTGGGGAAGATGATGAATTCCATTTGGGACATGCTGGGTGCCTGTTCAGCATGCATGTCTAGGTGTGTGATGAATAGTAGGAAATGTCCATTTGGAACAGAGTAAAGCAGGGAAGTAGATGAGATCATTGAGGACAACAGGTCTGTAAAAGAGAGGAAGACCCTGAGACAGTAACCCTAAATGTACAGGACAGAATGGTAGGAACCAGTGAAGCATTCTGAGAAAGAACAGTCGGAAGGCTGCTGCAACATGACGTGTATTCACTAGAAAGGTACAGATCAGTACAAGCCAGTTTCTGAAAACAAAAGCAAAGACCTCTACTTAAAACAGTGGCAATTAACTTTCTATCACTGTCTTTACAGAGGCTCTCTGAGGGTCTTTCAGACAAGGAGATAATTCACAGCGAAGCTGCTTTTTCTTCCTGGCTTTCTCCCTGTTGCAGAGTATCAAGGATGACCTTACATAATGATATGTTTGCCTCATGTAGTGCTTTACAGTTTACAGAGTATGTTCACTCACTTTACCTAATTTGTTCTCTACCATTAACCTCTGAAGTGTGCAGGGCAGGTATTAGTATCTTCACTTTACAGATGAACAAACTAAAGCGGAGAGAAGTGATTATTCCAAAGTGGAGCTCTGTCCTCTGACTCCTAATTCAGTTCTGTTTCCACTGAGCTGCTCAATTACATCAGGGATCAAGGCCTTGCCTTTTGTAGGTCTATGTGGATGCCTGGCTTATCTAAATTGGAAGTTTCCCGTCTTGGAGGTGTTGGTCCTGGCAGGGAAGATGTGGCAGCCGCCGGGACTCCAGGGTGGCTGCCATCTGTCCTTCCTTCCTTCCTTTTTTTTGTGGCTGTGCATTCCACTCCGTCTCTTGCTGTGGCATGAATTGCAGAGTGTATGTTATTTTTTTCCAAACCACATGATGAAGAAAGTTGATTGGTCATCACTCCCTTTAGGAATACATTTGAACAAAGCTTACAACTAGGAGATCAAATATCCTTGTTTATTGATAGAAACATCCCACATTACCTTTTCAACTCCCACACTTATGTAATCACAAAACCTATTTTTAACAGGTTAACAATACCCTTTCCTTCAAAACTATCTCTAGATAGATAGAAACAAAGATGGATGGGTAGATAGAGATATATCTTTATATCCCTACTCCATCTTTCAATCTTTCCATCTCTGTAATATCTAAGTTATTCAACATAATAATTATTAACCTTGTAGGTTAATCTGTGAAAATTTAATTAAAGATGTATATATTTAAATATATACATAATAGATAATTTAACATAATTTATGTGTATATAAAGAAAGAGATAAGGAAGGTAGGATGAAAATAATTTCACAAAATTGAGTTCAAACAATAATGCTATTTTTATATGTAAGCTATTTTTATATATAAAAACAATATATATTTATATATTATTTTATATACATATAAAATATATATATTTATATATTATTTTTATATATAATAAAAGATTAATAATTATTCCACCTGATTCTATTAGAAGACAAAGAACTATGCAATTGATGAACTTCAAATAAATTTCCTTATGACAAAAGATAGTACTTTCCACAAGGTTCTTTTATTATTAGGAAAAAGATGAAGAGGAGTATTAAGAGGCTGGAGTCATGGTGGTTTTGTTTTTGTCTTAGCGGCATGTTTCTATTTGAGGAGGTGCTATATGCCTCTGTGCTATATAAGATGTGGAATACAGTGTCCTTGCAGTTTGTCCTACCTGTCTCCAACCATCTTCCAGTTTTGTTTGTTATGTTATTGTTTTTACATAATCAATATTTATTATGTCATTTTGCTTTCTGCAGACGTAATTCCTGGCTGTTAAGTGTCAGTTGCTTATTTTAAGGAATTAGTGTTCACCATCATTTTATATGCCTCTCTATTCCAAAATACTTTAGTTCATATGGTGACTGGTTAATCATTTAAAACATTCAATGTAAAGAGTAGGTATAACAAAGTATGTTAACTGCCATGACTTTGGAAGTACAGGTTATTATAATTTAATGCCATAGGAATATCTAAGAGTGAATCACAGAGAAAATGAGAAGACACACTAGCTAACACTGCTCCAGAAGTTGCTGTCTTTATGCCTCCACAACAGTGTCTGTGTATATAATATATAATATATGTATATAATATATATACACATACATACTCCAAATTCCATATCTCAATCCTTAATTCTTTTTGTAATATCTAAATTATTCAATATAGTAATTATTAACATGGTAAATTAATCTGTATAAATATAATGGAAGATCAAAGGGAAGGTATCTGAAGACAACTAAGGGCTTAGAACCCAAATTATCCCACACCTGCTGCCCATACACCTGGCCCTGTGTGTTACAAAGCTCTGAGTATTCCACACTGCAGTCGGTACAGGTGCTACCTGAGGACATCATCACATAACATCACGTAACAGAGTGACGTGGTAGCATGCTGCTGCACTTGGCTGCACTAATGAAATGTGTTTGGGGAAGCAATGCTGATATTCTCTGTGGAAAGCATGCTAGCATTTTCAGGATAAGAAGATAGAAAAGGTCTTAAGTGAATCAAAAAGTTATGGAAAAAATGTGACTTTCACCTAGAAATATACAGTGAAACAAAAAGAGCCAAATAAAGAAATTTTCAGATGTAGGTATTACTGTCCTGCTATATAAAGACCTTTTTTAGCTACCATGCTGTGTGGCATGAGCCAATAAACTCAGTTCCCTGTGGGTTCAAGCAGACATCCAGGCCCTGAGTACGCCTGCAGCAAGTTGCTGTACCAACAAAAAGAAAACCTATTCAGGCTGTTTAAATGTCAGCTTGCTGCGAATAGTCTTCAATAAATTTTAACATCATCCTAGTAAATATAGCTCATTAGTATAATGCATTTGATTCAAGAGTTTCTGATCAATATATATGTAAGATGGGAGGATAATCAAGGTTTTCAATTACTTATATTTTGTTATAAAGTACAAAGTGAGCCTTACTTAACAGAAATGTTAATATTAAATTTAAGATCCCAAAGAACTGAAGCACATTATTCTTTATCCCATATCCTTATAATGTATTTAACAATTTATTTTAATATTTTATTTAATTGTATTATTAAACATTGTGTTTAATTATTTTAAAATTTGAGCAAAACAAATAAAAAAGTTCATTTTATTGCCAACTTTTAAGTAATGTTTTCTTTCATTTACAATATCTGGTGATGAGATGTACAAAATTTGATTTACACTTGAGGGATGCATCCATTTTATGACATAGTCTGCATTAAAATCTTTGTAGAATACTATATTATAAATTGGAAAAAGGTCCAAATCAATTAAAACAAAGATGCATGTGATTTGATTTTTACTTTAATTTTAATAAACTATGATTTTCCATTCTTATCTGTTAAAATAAATAAGAAATAAAGCTATGAATACAACAAGGGGCATTGTCAAATGATGATGCAATGTAACCATATACACCCAAGTAAAGATCTGCAAAACCATGGGCTTTTCTTAAGTGATTATTGCACTAGAATTTAGGATTAATTCACAATTGGACAGCTGTATTCCTAAGTGATACATATTAACTCCCCTATTATTTTATAGCTTTTAATCAACATGGAAAAGAATGAAAGTCATTAGACCTAGAAGAGACCACTGGTGATATTAGAAAGAGCAATGTCATTACAGTGGTGGGGCTAGAAAATGAATCCAGCAGATAAACATTAGTTATATGAGAAATTTGGTAATGAAAGAAACAAGCAAAGTAAGACAATAATTAATTAGGGTAAGAAGGGGAAAGGATAAAACAGCTTACGGAGATGAAAGGGCCTCAGGATGTTTGAGGGTAGAAGGTAAGGGCTGAGAAAAGATTTTGAGTATCATGGTAGAGAAGAGGATAAAAGTGGTAACAAAAATGTACTGTGAATGAGCAGAATTTCAGTTTGACAGGTGTTTCCTCCGCTTTTCTCTGTACTAAAGAGTTTAGAGCCTAGGCTGATAAAAGAAAAGTTAAATAGTCATTGCAGCCCGGGATCTTGAAGTAGCAATTCTATTGAATTCCTCTCTCCTCCTCTCTTCCACCAGACCCAGAAAAAGGGAGGGAAGGAGAGAGAAAGTCCTGGACGCTGACTTGCTCTATCTGACTCACTTACCATGTGGGCAGCTGGGGGAGAAGCTAATATTGGGGCAACCTCACTTAATTTCACTGAGAAAGCTGTCCATGGAGATAATAAATTTGGGTGTGGCTGACTCAAAGCTTTTAGCCATTGAACTGGGAATCATACAGTGATATGAGGAGCAAAGACTAGCTGACAGGTGGTACTCCCATTCTCCCCATCTCCTCTTTTTACTCTGGGCTCACTGCCTTGACAGATCTTCCTTCATATTACCAACACTTTTCTTCATTTCAGGCTTCAATTTCAGAGTCCTTCCAGCTAATACTGTCATGTTAACTCAATGACTCTCCAACTTCATTTCCCATAATGATCACATGGGGAGTCTGTGAGTCCCAAACCCAGAGCTTCTGATTCAGTAGGTCTGGTGTAGAGCCCAGGGATATCCTTTGTAACAAGCACATTAGGTAATTCTGGGGTAAATGATCTGAAAGCCACACTTTAAGAAATAGTCTTAAGTGACACACAAGGATGAATGTATCATACGTGTGTGCATTACTGTTAATACTGATACATTTGATTTTATATTTTATCTGTGCACTAATCCATACCCCCCAAAATATTTACATTGTCCTCTTTGACTAGCAGCAGGATGAGTCAGTTGACATAGTTAAAATCAGTGCCCATGCCGCTGATGAAGACCTTCTCCCAGACACTTTAGGTCCGGACACCACCAGATCTTCAGGTACCAGATCCAGGACCACAGCTGACATCACTGGCATTAGAGAAAAGGAAGTACACCTCATCCCTCCATTACTGAAGAAAGGGTAAGCAGCACAGTGTAAATCCAAATGTTTGGGAGTGCTATGGACATCCTTCCATGAGATAAGATGTCCTTGATCTTCTCGGTTGGGTAGAAGAGCAGGGCCAAGTGTTGAAGGTAAGAACAGTACAGGACAGGAGTGAGAGCAAAGCATTCTGGAGCTCAGTCAGGAACCAGGGGGTGCATCACGTACTATCATATTGTAGGTTCTCCTGGTGTGAAGAAATTCTTTAAATCAGGAATTCCTGAATTTTGCATGATTTTTTTAAGTTTCAGTATGATATTTATTGTTATTATCATTCAATTAATTAACAATATTGCACATTTGAGTGCTGGCATACTGCAGTTTCCAAATATGAGCTACCATTGTGAATTGCAGTGCTAGCTGAGAAAGAATGACAAAGTAATTAATTCTGTTTCTATTACAATCACTTATCTTCCCAACACACTCTTAATGGGACTAAAGAGATAAAGCCAACAAAGTTCCTCTTATCTGAAGACATTTTATTTAAATTGGTTTCAAAATTATTGGTCTATTTCTAGCAATTTTCAAATTCACACTAAGGTTTTGATCATTAAAATAAATTAAACTTTGATAAAAAGCTGATTACAAAACTCAATAAAAGGCAAAGGTAAAAAACAAGTATTTAACACTAGCATTACATTCTAATAAAGGTAAAATCTCCTAATCAAATAATTATCATTCTCTTTTTGTGGGTTAAAATGTTTTGAGATTTAAATTAAAACCTGGAAGCCCCATTTCCACAAATGAAGCAGTAGTGCTGAGCCTTTTTCTGCATGATGGTGTGGCATGTGTGGTATATAGGACAGTAGGCCTACTTCATTCTGTATAAAATAATGGGGTTTCTGCTGTGGGTCCTACAGACCCAGCCTACTGCTTTATAGTCACATACCTTATATTCCCCAGGCTCCCAGGTAAATGCTTGCCTGTGGATTTCTGGTTCTAGAATGATCTAAGGAATATTGGCTAAAAAGATGCAGAAGAGCTGACGCCCATCTGACCCCTGAAGCAGTCTTGAATCTGCCAGAGGCTGGAACACTGCCTCCCAAGTCAACTCAGATTGAAGATAATGTTACCTCTTCCCTGGGGACAGGATGGTGACTAATGACAGACCCCTGAGACTTGAGCAGTCCGTGAAACTGACAGTCAAGCTCCTTCTAGCTCAGCTTTCTCCTCTGGAAACTCCTCTGGGCTCTTGCTGCCCAACTGTGTTCCATCTCCTCCCTTGATGGGTCCAGCACGCCACCGTCCATTCAGACAGGCAGGGCCCTTGCCGTACCTCAGCCATACACAAGCCTGCTCTGGCTTGCCTCCTATCACCATGGCTTCGTTCCCTCTCTTTCTGATGTCGCGAAGGCATACAAATGGCAGACTCTTCTCACTCTAGAAAATGAGAGAAGTTATTGAACTCTCACAGTAGTGCATCTGCAGCTCTTGAATTATATCTACAACTTTCCACTTCGTAGGGAAGTTGTGTACATGTCATCTTTCCCAGTAAAGGCAGATTCTTGCCTGTCCTGAGACAGTATGAGCTGTTCATGGGAACGGGCCAGTTTAATTTCTCTTTGCAAGTCTGAATTGCTATATCCAAATATAGAAAGGTGCTCAATAAATATTTATCGAATAAATGAGTGCCAACAAAATAAGATTCTCTCAGTTCTTGTTTCTATGCTGATGACTTCTGTTTTTACCTTTTTTTTCCTATCTCAATCTCTAATTTTATTTGACTAGAAAATGGAAAATATTTCACTCTTTCTTGAAAATCTATCACATGTTTGTATGAGATGCCATATCAAAATCTTATACAAGGCAATCAATAATTTCTGAGAATTAATGGGCTAAAGAATGAAAATATGGATCCCAAACTACACACATAGTTTTATCTCTAGTTCATTAATATTAGTTGATTTTTATAATCAACTTCTCTACCTGTGAAATGGGAATAATCTAATTCCTTCCATCCCCTGTATTCAGAGGTGCTATAAGGATAAATAGGTGGGTATAAGTGGATATGTAATTTTTTTAAATATCAAGTATTGAAAGTCTGGTAAAAATAATGGAGGTGGACTCCTTCCTGATATATTCAAATTTCACTAATATGAAATAGACATAAATCAGAATTATAAAACACTTTATGAAAAATAGAATGTAATGTGAACCAGGCATGCTCAATAGCATGCTGTTGACCAACAGTTCTGAGAAAATAAAATTCCTTCAGGGCCTTCTATAATATACATAACAATTATTTATAATTATCATAATTATTGTCTTATACAGAAATGTTTCTCTAGTATATTTCTATCCAGAATATTATAATTACCACAATCATCTGATAAGTATTTCTAAAGTAACTTTCAACCATAATTAATTTTTGATAAGTTATTTAATCAAAATGACTTTCTTACAAAATTTCATTAATGGAAATGTAATGCTAATGGAAATGTAAACCTGGATTCACCTTTTATGAATTTTAAATTAGTTAAGTCTGCGAGCAGTAGGTTTCTCTAGATTGTTTATTTTATTATTGAACAAAACAGAAATCATATGTTTTAAAACAATTTGACTAATATTTGACAAGTTATATTAGATAATTTTACTATATTTCAAACAACTCTTTGAATAATAGATGAAAATCTTTATGGACTTTCATTCAGTTTTAAGTCAATATATTTTTCTTTTCATAAACTGAACTTCTCTGCCATTAGAAACTCTTGGACATAGCCTTTTCTCATTGATGTTATTTAAAAATCTTCAGTAACAAAATCACTACCCACAACAAAGTGGATCATTTTATTGGCTAAAACATACTTATTCTTCCACACTGTATAAACCACTAATAAATGCTCCCAAAATACATTATTCTGTTTAAAATTCCAAGACTGTCTCTCAAAATTGACAGCATAACTCCTGGGGAACTTAATAAATATAATATGATAGGAGAACATGAAATGATTTGTTTTGACAGAAATCCCCAAATACACCAGAAGCATGTGCACACAGCATTTAAGAATGCTTCATAATATAGCATAATGCACCCTGATGTGCTGTACAATACTGGTGGTAAAGTGCCATGGTCCCCTATATCTAGAGGGTTTGAACAATGCAGTTTCTTAAGATTCTTCAAAATTGCTTCAAAGAGGATCTTAAATAATATGAGTATATCTACTGTAAGTTTTACTTTTGAAAAATACAAACATGTCACAGCCTCAAAACATGGAGAAGAATATGCATTTGTTAGAAAGCAAATCTTACAAGGAAATTGGAATCTGAACTCCTCCTCCATTTTAGTGTGCCTGGAGTTTCATCCATTGTTAACCAAGAGGTTTGACCTTCCCTTACTTTTTAGGCTTTTTCATAATCAGCCATCCTACATCCTCAAAAAGATACACTATTATCCTCCACAACTTATGCAAAATGTAAAAATCAAGCAAAGGAGTCAGCCTATTCAGCCGATGTAGAAATGGCTGCTTATTTATTAAGAAACCCTACCTATTTTAATTCCATTTTGGGCTTCTTTAGATTTCCAGTTTGTTCCATGGCAAAATTCAGGTGATTAGCATCTTTCCTGTATGTTTTAATGGTTTCTCTTTAATCCTTATTTCTTAACAGTATGATTTCTCATTAGTAAAGTAAAAAAAGTCAGCATTCAGATACTTCAACTGAAGAGTACGAACTGGGTATTCCCAAGAAAAGTGCTTAAATCCTTTAAAATGTTCACTCTTGTTGCTACGTACATCTTAAACCCAGCACCTTTTCTTAACCCTTAGTTTTTTCTTTTGATGACAAAATGAAAGCAAATGGACTGTTCTGTCTGCAGCTTTGCGAACAGGAGGAGCTCACTTCCCTGAGGATGGCTGGGACTCAATCACAATGAGAACGCAGGTCTTGAGTTTAAAGCCCGGGTTTCTTAAGGGCCCACCTTCCAGAGTTTGTGGGAGAGAAAATCAAGACAATATAGAAAGCTTTTGTGAAATTAAATTTTTTTTAATTTGAAGAAGCAACTGTTATTCTAAAATTATATATTTCCTACTCTTTCAGAATTAAAATGTTTCCTTTCATTTATACAGGTAGAGATGGTGATTATCAGATTTTTGTGTATATTTTATCATCCTCACTTGTTAAAAAAAAAAACTGGCAGATCCCAGTGGTACCTCCATTCTTGTTTTTCTGTTGTTAGGTAGAGGTTGTGCAGCCCTCAAGTCCAAAGCCATACATAAATCCCATTCCAGTTATGGACTTGCAGACATCAAACCTACACTGGTTATCTTACGCTCCCCAAGAGAAACTAGGGATGAGAAAAGATGTCTAGTGCTGGTAGCTGTAGAATGTCACCATGAATCAGGGCACAAGCCACTCTCCTTCATTCATTTAATATTTATTGAGTGCCTATTATGTACTAAGCAATGGGGAAACAGGTTTTACTTTTTCATTAAATTTTTAAAAGTTCATTTTAAAAATGAGGTTCTCAGGGAAGATTTCAATGAGAAGGTAATATTTGATTGAAATTTGAAAGAGGTGACGGAGCTGTGTGTGGCTCTCTGGGGAAAAAGCATGTTGTAACTCCAGGGGGAAAATCCCAGGGCAAAATACCTTTGAAACCAAAATCATTCAAAGAAATAAATAAAGTTGCAGAAATAAATAAAGAAACCCATTTATTTCTTACAAGCAGCCATCCACCTCTGCTCTCCCATGTCTCTTGCAACCTGGCTGCAGAGGAAGGGCCCCCCACAACCTCTCTGGTCCAGATATGCCCCTCGCTCCCCCTTGTAATTACCTATTTACATAGGTAATTACATATAGTAATAGATAATAGATAAGATGGACTACTTCTCTCCACCCCTTGGAAACACCTATTGATATGGAGAGGCACTGAGGCCAGATGAGAGATTCGGGAAACATTGCAATTTTACCCACCCATGTGCAAGCTTTTTAGGAGAGATTATGTTTGTATAACTAAGGAATTGCAATGTAGTCACTTCACTAGAACAAAGTGAGCAGATTGCTAAAGAGAAGAGGTCCAAGAAGTATAAAGATGAGGGAAAAGCACCATTATTTCATTTTTTTCCCCTGAGTAGCATGGAAAGCTATCAGAGTATTTTGAGCAGAGATGTAGTGTAATGTGACATTTCAGCTTAGTACGATCAGCCTGGCCCCTGTGATGAGGACAGACAGACCCAACGGGAAGAACAATCAGGAGGCTATGACAGTAACTCAGGTGTGAGATGACATTGACTTGGACCAGGGCAATAGTAGTGAAGGTATTAAGAAGTTACCACTTCTCATTTTGAAGGCAGAACCAAGAGGATTTAGTACAGTGTTTAACAAGATTAACTCATACTTTCCCAGTATGTGTGGAAAATGACTTCCTACATCCTATAACAGTATGTTTGCTTAAGCAGATCATTAGACAATCATATGATATTCAGACAACACTTTTTTTTTAAGAGGGCATCTCTCATATTTATTGATCAAATGGTTGTTAACAGTTAACAACAATAAAATTATGTACAGGGGACTCAATGCACAATCATTAATCCACCCCAAGCCTAATTCTCATCAGTCTCCGATCTTCTGAAGCACAACGAACAAGTTCTTACATGGTGAACAAATTCTTACATAGTGAATAAGTTCTTACATGGTGAACAGTACAAGGGCAGTCATCACAGAAACTTTTGGTTTTGATCACGCATTATGAACTATAAACAAGCAGGTCAAATATGCATATTCGTTTGATTTTTATACTTGATTTATATGTGAATCCCACATTTCTCCCTTATTATTATTATTTTTTTTAATAAAATGCTGAAGTGGTAGGTAGATGCAAGATAAAGGTAGAAAACATAGTTTAGTGCTGTAAGAAAACAAATGTAGATGATCAGGTGTGTGCCTATAGAGTAAGTATTAATCCAAGCTAGACATGGGCAACAAAACATCCACAGATGCAGAAGATTTCTCTCAAAACAGGGGGGGTGAGGTTCTAGGCCTCACCTCTGTTGATCCCCAATTTCTTACCTGATGGCCCCCCTGCAACTGTGCCTGTCTTAGGTTGTTCCTCCCTTGAGAAATCTTACCCGTCTCTGGCTAACCAGTCATCTTCTGGGGCCATACAGGGAAATGTAAAGTTGGTAAGTGAGAGAGAAGCAATATTGTTTGAAAAGGTTAGCATTTTACTTCTTTGCAGATTTATGCCCTGTGGCTTCTATGCCCAGCACTTTTCTCGAGGTATCTTTACCACTTGGAAGAATTATGATACTCGGTAAATTCGATATGAGGCACGAATTCTGTTTAAGGGTTGTAATTAGGAAGGAAGAAGAAAAGCTATAGAAGTAGCAGATGGAAGAAAACATGGGAAGATTGGTTATTTCTTTGACATATCTTCTTGTAGAGTAACTTAAGCATGTATAGGTTTTAAACTACTAATAAAATTGTGCACACACATTAACCTAATAGGAATACAGTTACATAACCAAAGCAGACCTACAATTACCAGCCATCTCCAGTGAAACCAAGAAAACCAGTTAGGCACCCTAAGCATTTGTGAAAACTTATCTATGATATGATGGATATTGTTTAACTGAATTGGAATAGTTTGAGAAAAATCAGACAATTTAAAACAACACATTCCTGGGATGTTCACATCCCGTATGTTCTTTTAACAGTAGATAGTCTGTAGCCTCAAGATGTTGGAGCGCTGCAACTTGCACTTCTCCTAATTCTTGCTTGAGTTCCAACAGTACAGATCCAGTCAAATTTGTTGTTTAACTGTATGCACAGGCCAGCTTAGATATCTCCTTCTTCATTCCAATGGCAATTCCAGGAACCAGTGGGATGAATGCAGCTACAACTGCAACAGTGCCAGGATCTTAGTTGACGTTTTTTGATGATCATCTTCTGGAATGACTCTTTCAGAGTATGTTGATATTGCAACTTCTTCTTCATATCGTATCTTAGTAGGTTTTCTGGGTAGCCAAATTAGGCTTTGATCCTTTGTATACACACAAACAGACCCTTTGCCCACACTTTGATATGCCCTTTATACCTTTGTGAAGAACTTATTGGAGGTCAACACACAGGAACTGCTTTTTTTTTTAAGAGAAAGGTATATTATCAGAAAAATGTACTTCCAAAGCTGATCATCTGACACTCTTTAAATTATCAAAACTAGGATATTTAAAGCATGCATTAATCATTGATTTACAGTTAGTTTTATGCTATCGGGGAGTAATCCCCCTTTTTTATTTGTTTTCATTAATCTACAATTACATGAAGAATATTATGTTTACTAGGCTCTCCCCTATACCAGGTCCCCCCTATAAGCCCCTTTACAGTCACTGTCCATCAGCATAGCAAAATACTGTAGAATCACTACTTGTCTTCTCTGTGTTGTACAGCCCTCCCCTTTCTCCCACCCCACATTATGCATGCTAATCTTAATACCCCCCTTCATCTTCCCTCCCCTTATCCCTCCCTACCCACCCATCCTCCCCAGTCCCTTTCCCTTTGGTACCTGTTAGTCCATTCTTGGGTTCTGTGATTCTGCTGCTGTTTTGTTCCTTCAGTTTTTCCTTTGTTCTTATACTCCACATATGAGTGAAATCATTTCGTATTACTCTTTCTCCACTTGGCTTATTTCACTGAGCATAATACCCTCTAGCTCCATCCATGTTGTTGCAAATGGTAGGATTTTTCCTCTTCTTATGCCTGAGTAGTATTCCATTGTGTATATGTACCACATATTCTTTATCCAATAATCTACTGATGAACACTTAGATTGCTTCCAATTCTTGGCTATTGTAAATAGTGCTGCAATAAACATAGGGGTGCATCTGTCTTTTTCAAACTTGAGTGCTGTGTTCTTAGGGTAAATTCCTAGCAGTGGAATTCCTGGGTCAACCAGTAAGTTTATTTTGAGCATTTTGAGGGACCTCCATACTGCTTTCCACAATGGTTGAAATAATTTACATTGCCACCAGCAGTGTAGGAGGGTTCCCGTTTCTTCACAGCCTCGCCAACATTTGTTGTTGTTTGTCTTTTGGATGGTAGCCATCCTTACTGGTGTGAGGTGATATCTCATTGTAGTTTTAATTTGCATTTCTCTGATAATTAGCAGTGTGGAACATCTTTTCATGTGTCTGTTGGCCATCTGTATTTCATTTTTGGAGAACTGTCTGTTCAATTCCTCTGCCCATTTTTTAAGTGGATTGTTTTTTGTTTGTTGAGGTGGGTGAGCTCTTTATATATTTTGGACATCAAACCTTTATCGGATCTGTCATTTTCAAGTATATTCTCCCATACTGTAGGGTTCCTTTTTGTTCTATTGATAGTGTCTTTTGCTGTACAGAAGCTTTTCAGCTTAATATAGTCCCACTTGTTCATTTTTACTGTTGTTTTCCTTGCCTGGGGAGATATGTTCAAGGTCAGTAATGTTTATGACTAAAAGGTTTTTGCCTATGTTTTTTTCTTAGAGTTTTATGGTTTCATGACTTACATTCAGGTCTTTGATCCATTTTGAATTTCCTTTTGTGTATGGGGTTAGACAATGGTCCAGTTTCATTCTCCTACATGTAGCTGTCCAGTTTTGCCAGCACCATCTGTTGAAGAGACGGTCATTTCCCCATTGTATGTCCATGGATCCTTTATCAAATATTAATTGACCATATATGTTTGCATTAATGTCTGGAACCCTAATCTGTTCCATTGGTCTGTGCCTGTGTTCTTGTGCCAGTACCAAATTGTCTTGATTACTATGGCTTTGTAGTAGAGCTTCAAGTTGGGGAGTGAGATCCCCCCTACTTTATTCTTCTTTTTCAGGATTGCTTTAGCTATTTGGGGTCTTTGGTGTTTCCATATGAATTTTTGAATTATTTGTTCCAGTTCATTGAAGAATGTTGCTGGTAATTTGATAGGGGTTGCATCAAATCTGTATATTGCTTTGGGCAGGATGGCCATTTTGACGATATTAATTCTTCCTAGCCAGGAGCATGGGATGAGTTTCCATTTGTTAGTGTCCCCTTTAATTTCTCTTAAGAGTGACTTGTAGTTTTCAGGGTATAGGTCTTTCACTTCTTTGGTTAGCTTTATTCCTAGGTATTTTATTCTTTTTGATGCAGTTGTGAATGGAATTGTTTTCCTGATTTCTCTTTATATTGCTTCATTGTTAGTGTATAAGAAAGCTACAGATTTCTGTGTGTTAAATGTTAAATTTGTATCCTGCAACTTTGCTGTATTCCAATATCAGTTCTAGTAGTTTTGGAGTGCAGTCTTTAGGGTTTTATATGTACAATATCATGTCATCTACAAAGAGTGATAGTTTAACTTCTTCTTTACCAATCTGGATTCCTTGTATTTCTTTGTTTTGTCTGATTGCCATGGCTAGGACCTCCAGTACTATGTTAAATAACAGTGGGGAGAGTGGGCATCCCTGTCTGGTTCCCGATCTCAGAGGAAATGCTTTCAGCTTCTCGCTGTTCAGTATAATGCTGGCTGTGGGTTTATCATATATGGCCTTTATTATGTTGAGGTACTTGCCCTCTATTCCCATTTTGCTGAGAGTTTTTATCATGAATGGATGTTGAATTTTGTCAAATGCTTTTTCAGCATCTATGGAGATGATCATGTGGTTTTTGTCTTTCTTTTTGTTGATGTGGTGGATGATGTTGATGGATTTTCGAATGTTGTACCATCCTTGCATCCCTGGGATTAATCCCACTTGGTCATGGTGTATGATCCTTTTGATATACTTTTGAATTCGGTTTGCTAATATTTTATTGGGTATTTTTGCATCTACATTCATCATGTATATTGGTCTGTAATTTTCTTTTTTGGTGGGGTCTTTGCCTGGTTTTTGTATTAGGGTGACATTGGCTTCATAGAATGAGTTTGGTAGTATTCGCTCCTCTTCTATTTTTTGGAAAACTTTAAGGAGAATGGGTATTATGTCTACTCTGTGTGTCTGATAAAATTACGAGGTTAATCCGTCTGGCCCGGGGGTTTTGTTCTTGGGTAGTTTTTTTATTACCTTTTCAATTTCTTTGCTCGTAAATGGTTTTTTTAACTTTTGTGTTTCTTCCTTGGTCAGTCTTGGAAGGTTGTATCTTTCTAGGAAGTTGTCCATTTCTTCTAGGTGTTCCAGCTTGTTGGCATATAGGTTTTCATAGTAGTCTTTAATAATTCTTTGTATTTCTGTGGAGTCTGTTGTGATTTTTCCATTCTCATTTCTGATTCTGTTGATTTGTGTTGATTCTCTTTTTCTCTTAATAAGTTTGGCTAGAGGCTTATCTATTTTGCTTGTTTTCTCAAAGAACCAGCTCTTGGTTTCGTTGATTTTTGCTATTGTTTTATTCTTCTCAGTTTTGTTTATTTCTTCTCTGATCTTTATTATGTCCCTCCTTCTGCTGACTTTAGGCCTCATTTGTTCTTCTTTTTCCAGTTTCGATAGTTGTGATGTTAGACTATTCATTTGGGATTGTTCTTCCTTCTTCAGATGTGCCTGGATCACTATATACTTTCCTCTTAAGACTGCTTTCGCTGCGTCCCACAGAAGTTGGGGCTTTGTGTTGTTGTCATCATTTGTTTCCATGTATTCCTTGATCTCTATTTTAATTTGTTCTTTGATACATTGATTATTTAGGAACATTTTGTTAAGCCTCCATGTGTTTGTGAGCCTTTTTGTTTTCTTTGTAGAATTTATTTCTAGTTTTATACCTTTGTGGTCTGAAAAATTGTTTGGTAGAATTTCAATATTTTGGAATTTACTGAGGCTCTTTTTGTGGGCTAGTATGTGGTCTATTCTGGAGAATGTTCCATGTGCACTTGAGAAGAATGTATATCCTGTTGCTTTTGGATGTAGAGTTCTATAGATGTCTATTAGGTCCATCTGTTCTACTGTGTTGTTCAGTGCCTCCATGTCCTTACTCATTTTCTGCCCGGTGTATCTATCTTTTGGAGTGAGTGGTGTGTTGAAGTCACCTAAAATGAACGCATTGCAGTCTAGTTCCCCCTTTAGTTCTGTTAGTATTTGTTTCACGTATGCTGGTGCTCCTGTGTTGGGTGCATTTATATTTAGAATGGTTATATCCTCTTGTTGGACTGAGCCCTTTATCATTATGTAGTGTCCTTCTTTATCTCTTGTTACTTTCTTTGTTTTGAAGTCTATTTTGTCTGATATTAGTACTGCAACCCCTGTTTTCTTCTCACTGTTGTTTGCTTGAAAAGTGTTTTTCCATCCCTTGACTTTTAGTTTGTGCATGTCTTTGGGTTTGAGGTGAGTTTCTTGTAAGCAGCATATAAATGGGTCTTGCTTTTTTATCCATTCTATTACTCTGTGTCTTTTGATTGGTGCATTAAGTCCATTTGCATTTAGGGTGACTATTGAGAGATATGTACTTATTGCCATTGCAGGCTTTAGATTCGTGGTTACCAAAGGTTCAAGGTTAGCCTCTTTAGTATCTTACTGCCTAACTTAGCTCGCTTATTGAACTGTTATATACACTGTCTGGAGATTCTTTTCTTCTCTCCCTTCTTATTCCTCCTCCTCCATTCTTAATATGTTGGATGTTTTGTTCTTTGCTCTTTTTAGGAGTGATCCCATCTAGAGCAGTCCCTGTAAGATGCCCTGTAGAGGTGGTTTGTTGGAAGCAAATTCCCTCAGCTTTTGCTTATCTGGGAATTGTTTAATCCCGCCATCATATTTAAATGATAGTCGTGCTGGATACAGTATCCTTGGTTCAAGGCCCTTCTGTTTCATTGCATCAAGTATATCATGCCATTTTCTTCTGGCCTGCAGGGTTTCTGTTGAGAAGTCTGATGATAGCCTGATGGGTTTTCCTTTATAGGTGACCTTTTTCTCTCTAGCTGCCTTTAAAACTCTTTCCTTGTCCTTGATCTTTGCCATTTTAATTATTGTGTGTCTTGGTGATGTCCTCCTTGGACCCTTTCTTTTGGAGGTTCTGTGTATTTCCGCAGACCACACTCTTTTGACCACTTCCAAGGATGTGGCAGCCCCTCACTTTAAAGGAAAAAATTAAGGAGTGAAAGCAAAGAGATACAATGGAAAGTGGAGTTTCAGGTCCACAGAGTCTGGAATCAACTGATCATTGAATGATTCAAGAATTTTTAATGTAAATCTGTTCCTAGAAGATGATGCTGAGGAGAAAGAGGACCAAACTTTTGGATAATCTTTGAGTGCCTTCTTAAAAGAGTTATCTTAATGGGAACTCAGTAGGCATATTCTTATTTTGCTCTTTTTTCTTCTTTGCTCTATTCTGCCCAAAGCTAATTGGAGTTCAAATCCTCTTGAAGACTATTGATTTCTGGGCTTTGCCCTGTTCATATTTCCCCAAGGACAAGGACTATGTCCTCAGAGGGAGCAGAAGGGCTTCCTTTTAGATCTTTCTCTGCCACCAACCAGCTGTCCCCATGCTAGTGCTTTGCCTGGGGCAGGTCATGTGAACCCTCTGCTCAGCTTTTGTGTCCATATCAGAAGTTTGATTAAATTACACTATGATTTCTCCCAACTGTGAAATGCTTTGATTCAACATGACCAGAACTGGAAGTTGAATTTGCTTGCAGGGTCACTTGATTTTCAAATCTACTAATTCTTACATCATTTCATAAAAAAAAAAATACTATTTGGCTTATTTATTAACACTTTAAAATTGGTTTGAAAATATAAAAATAATGCAGTAAACAAGCATATTCAGTACATGATGCATTAGAACCTGTGTTTTAATACCCCTTATGTCTAAAATTTAATTTGGCTTATCAGGAATAGAATCCATTAACCCATTCTGTTCATCTAAGTGTATCGTCCTGTACAATGTCTTCCTGAACCAAGAAAGCCGAGATTGCTTTCTACTGAGTTTCAGGGCCATTCTAATAACTTTGGCTTCAGTATCCTGCAAATGCCAGGATCCAGAATTCTCTGATCTCAAACACTAGATCCTACTTCCTGACCCCCAGCTCTAGACGCCTCACAGAAGTTTTCATATTATCATAAATTTCAGAGAATAAAACAGGAAAAAGGAAAGTGTTGATAGAATCACATGTAACTCTGCACAGACAGGATTAATTAACCTTTGGCCAGATAAGAAGGAGAAAAATAATGGAGATTCAAGGACTGCCAGACAACCAAAACCTCTTCAAAGATAATACCTTGGACTTTCACATGGCCTCTCCCATTGTTCATTTGTTCTGTCAGTGCTTTTTGTCAGTTCTCAATTACAACAAAGAAGGAATTTGAAGATTATGAGCCGCTTGAGGGCAGTGCCTTATTTAGTTCATTCTCCCCATGACCTAGCCTGGCAGCTGGCCCAGACATCTTGGTTTGCCTGTACAGTTCTGGTTTACACATGATAGCCTAGTGTAGTATTAATGGTATTAATAGGCATATTTTGAGCAGATGTAGTGTAATATCCCCTTTTACTCTAGAAAGTATGTCAGATCGTATAATAAATTGTACACGATAAACAATCAAACTTAGATTTAATTGGGCTAAAAACTTAATGGGATGTATATAACCTCCTCTTCTCCTCTTCCAATTTTTATAAAGTGACCAATCCAGTCTAAATGAGTTTGAGAAAGAGGTCACCTTCAGCCATACTTAAAAAGATTTCAGATTATTCTATGGATAAGTAGTCTATTACTAAGCATACCCAATGGTTTTCTCTTTCTTTATTCTCCTCTGGCCTCATCACATCCCAAAAGCCTCTTCAAATGGAATATTAAGACTTACTAAATTATGAATTCTAGTGAGAGCTGCGTTTTACAACTGTACATACCAGGTCCTAAATGTCCTTGAAGGGAATAAAATGAAAATTAATGAATTGCAGAGAAATTGTAAAGCAGGACCTTTTGTGTTAAGAACAAACTATTCAGCAGCAACTTTTAATAAGGTAACTATTCATCCAAAGCATAATGGAGTCTTTGTAACTTCTAGAATTCACATTACTGGGAAACTGCATTAGGAATATAAATATTTCTGGAAAGATCCTAAAAGCTAAACTATTCATGAAATGCTTTCTTTTATTTAGCATTTTTACAAATGAATATTCACTGTGGTGCCATCCAGAGATTACTATTAACAGCACCACTATTACTATCAAGAGTCTGTTACTACTACCACACACACACACACACACACACACACACACATTATTCTGTGCATATATAGGGAAACGTGTGTACATCTCCACAGTTTACAGAAGGCAGTCAGTAGGATGATGCAGTCAGTGGCTAAAGTGTAGGTAGTGAAGATGGCCTACATGTGTGTCCAGGCTCTGCTTACTAACTTGATTGGTGTTCTGGTATTTATTGCTGTGTAATAATTCACCCCAGATTTAATGGCCATCATTTTATTACTACCTCACATGGTTGTGGAAGTGACTGGGCTCAGCAAGGTGTTTCTTGCTCATGTAATTACAGTCAGAAGGTCACTGGGACTGGAAAGTGACTTCAGACTGTCACTCAAGTGCCTGATGGGTGATTGTGGCCCTCGGTTGGAACTTCTGGAGTTGCCAGCCACGTGGTACCTGTGTGTACACTTTGCACTGACTGCTCGGGCTTCCTTGACTGTGGTATTTGTCTAAAAGCAAGCCTCCAACAAGCCTCCCAAGGGACCAGGTGGAAGCTATATCAACTTTTATGATCTAGCCTTAGAAGTTATGTAGTCACTGGCCTGCCTAGATTCAAAGGGTGGGAAATTCCACCCTGCAGTTCAGTGTAGGAGGAGGGTCAATTTCACATAATATGAAGACATTTATTGGAGCTATCTTGGAAAACACAATCTGCCACAAAGTTTGTTAATTATTTTCCTTCATCTGAAAAATTGTGGGTACATACCTATTTAACTGAATTGTTTTGAAGATTCAATAAGAAAAATCCATGTGAAGCCCTTAGCACAATACATAATACACACTTAGTAAATGTTAACTGCAGGTCATGCAGTTCCTTTTTAGAGGGAATGCTTTCATTTGTCAAAGCAAATCACAATGCTTTCAATTTGTCAAAGCAAAAAAGAAAAATAATTGATCATTAATTATCCATGGTATGTTTACCTGTAAAGTGAATATTTGAATATTTGGGGAATTTAGATATATTATTTCTTTTGTATATGTAATGGCACTTGTAAATAATTCTAAAAATTAGGGAACTTGTATTCAGAATTTGGAAAACAAAGTCTATTTTAAACTTAATAACTTTTCTAATGTCCACTGAATGTAAATTGTTTTGATAATACCTGAAGTTAACTCTGAAGAGAGAGGAAATATTGACTAAAATAACCTCAGAAAGTACCCCCATATATATTCATACCTTGACCCTTAACAAAATAGAACTGAGATGGTTTTGTAATATAATAATGGCATATATACATAATATACTATAGAATGCACATATATGAAATTGCATATATATGTAATTACACACATATATATGCATTACACATATATCTGAAATTGCAGACATAAATACACATATATATTATGTGTGTGTGTGTGTGTAATTTTAAAAAATACAAGCCAAATGCATGAAAAAGAAGGGAAAAACAACTATGCAAACACAAGGACACTAATACAATTATAATGATTGTATATAATGTTTGACCTGAACTGCTTGATAATCTGTGAAGAAAAAAAGGAAATTATTGATTGTGTAATTCCTGTTACCATAAAATGTTGAGTTGACAAGTTCTCTAGGAAGATTCATTCTGATGATGAAGTCATAAAAGTGAGCTTTATTTGGAGGACATTAGGTAAAAAATATTTTCTTTAAAATACTTTACAATTTACAACAAACGCAGAAACTGTCTAAAGTATTACTGAAGATGTAACATAGCATACCTACTGAACCCAGCTCTGGAAATGGGGCTGAACTGGTGCTGTCCAACATCCCATTTTGGCTGTAATATAAAATGTGTAAGGAACTAAAGAAGCGTAATCTCTTTTTCTCTGTCACCATTTGATAAAAGGAGAGCAGGTTATTCAAAAGTGTATTTAATGAGGGCCTAAAACACTGATTCTTTTTTTAGTTACTGAGTCAGCATCCACATGTTTTAAAAAACAGATGGTCAGGTGGCAGGGTAAGATATTTTACTTTGAATGCTGAAAAACTTAGAGAAAATTATTTGTAGACAAAGCTAGAATGTTTCCCACAATGCATCTTTGTGTCTGTTAGGTCAAACACTTATATTCTTGTTTGATTATGACACCCAAATTCCACATAAGGAAGAAGTATTTAAATTTGGAAAACCTTAATGACAGGAATTAAAACTAACCCATTTGAGCCACATAAAAATCCCTTATTGATGGCCCTATAACACATCTGCTTATGGACCATGTAATCATCCAGTGCATTACCATCAGGAAGCAGCTGGAATATGTACTCTTTGTAATTTGGTGAGTAGACTTGCTGGATGAGGTTTTGCAGAATTAACCAATTGCATTTTGGATAATATGTACCAAAAATAATAATTTTAATTTAATTTTGACATGTTCTGTGTCAAATAAGTCAATCTTTGTGGTAGCAACTGAATGACAAAAGTCTTTGTCTTTTCAGACCATACCTGGTTCATAATAATGATATACCAATACCATAATGAAGAACAATTATTTATTATAAAATAGCCTTTCTCTAAACTGTAAAAGGAATGCAAGATCGCTAATGTACAACCCAAAAATAGGGCCAGAATACAGCTTTTTCTGTCGTCTTTGAAATTGTAAACTATTGTGTTAGATCTTATTAATTTTTGAAGCAATACTAAAATATGGTATATTTGGCAGTAGTGATAGATGAGGGCATAGGGTGAGTGCATAGGCTTTTTCTGATTACAGAAAGAAATGATAACAGTGAAAGTTACAAACTGCCTCATGTAATTTTTGGAATTTGTAATAAAGTGAGATTTAAGATAGTTGGTATAATCATACCTACAAATGCCTTCTACCAAGCGTATATTTCTTTGGACTCAGAGCTACTCCAGTTAGTTGCTGTCCTAGGGGGAAGCAGGTCCCACTGGGGTAGTGTGCTCTATCTGGAGACCAGGTACGATCTGAATGTTTGTGTCCCCCCAAAATCATGTTGAACTCCTAACTACCAAGTTGATGGTATTAAGATGTGGAGTCTTTGGAAAGGGATTAGGCCACGATGGGAGGGCTCCCATGATCGGGGTCAGTGCCCTTCATAAAAGAGACTCCAGAGAGCTGGGGCATCCCCTCCCTCTTCAACCACGTGGTGTCACAGTGAAACAACGGCCATCAGTGAATAAGCTGGCCCACACCATGGGCCATGATCTAATCTACCTGGCACTGTGATCTGAAACTTCCCAGCCTCCAGAACTGTGAGAAATAAATGTTTGTTGTTTATAAGCTACCCAGTTTATGCTATTTTTTGTTATAGTTTCTTAAACAGACTAAGGCAGTAATCAAGATCTGCCTAATAAATGAAACTTTAAAAACGTATGGGCAGGGCTGAGGTCCACCAACAAGGAAAGGGATGGTGTTGTGTCCCAAAGCTAGGAACTGCAGGGAGGCTTTTCCAACATAAGCCTGAATGGACAAGGAAGTGAAGGATGGGTCTCTATGGAGAGTGCACTTGTATGGAGACTGCTGAATGGCAGGGACTATGGCCCTTTATGTAAGACATACAGTCACCCCATACTGACTTGGCAGGAAAAGAATCATGGAAAGAATACTCTGAACTCGCCGTTCTCCAGCCCTTTGGTATAGTGCACATAACTTCCTTTTATCACCTCAACTGTGAGCCAAGATCATGGACGTGAAACATCCTGGTCAGCCTTCTCAGCTGTTAACACAGGGAGGGGTGCAGAGAAATGAAAAGCAGATTTGGATGGATAATCCAGCACAATTCCTAAGAAGATGCCTCACATAAATTCTGGGCAGAAATAACAAAACAAATCTATAGTTTTGAATATATACAAATTTGTCTTTTGTAAAATGAATAGCTAATTGGGAATTGGAGTGGCTATTCTGGCAATGATGCTCAACTACCTGTTTAAACAGACCACCACCAGCAGTGCAGCCAAAAGAGCATGAAGTGATGGATCAAATGAGGCAGGACCAGGGTACAAGCCCCCTAGAGAGTGCTAAGCCCCCTAGAAAGTGCTAAGCTATGTAAACTTGGAGGAATTGTCTTAGGACTGTGAAGCCAGAATAAACACAGCTTCATCCAGCAGTGGTGATCCCACCCCTACTACAACCTTGACTGCCAAAGATACAATGTGGGCAAAGATACCTCGAATTTTACATTCGTAATTAGCCCTAATAATCAACCCTAGGATTTCCTATTGAAATTTATCATTATGAGTTTTTTTAAACAAATAATTTCTAAAAGGTAACTAATAAATTACTAATTATTTTGAGCCTAATAAATCACTCAGTATTTTTTTCTATAGTCTGTATATCTTACTGCCTTATTAAATTTTCCAGTTTTAAAAAGATGATACCAATGTTTTCCCAAATATAAAGCAGACAGAACTAATTTAACATTTTGAATATATATTCGCATATAAAGAATCCCTTCCATGTTAGGGATACAAGTGGGCTATAGAAAAGCATCATGACATAATATTAAGCAGCCCTTAAAATGGTGCTTAATAGCATAGATTAAGTTTTTAAAAGCATAGATAATTATTTCATGTAAGAAAAATGTGTATATAATAGTAGCATTCATATTGGTGAGACTATAAATAAAAAGAAATGGAGAAAATTCAACAACTACTAATAGATAGCTTTGGATGATAGATATGTGGTTGACATTTTTTTAACTATATATATTTCTTGCTATCTCTCTGTCTCTGTGACTACCCTTGTAAAAAAATCCATGGAAACCTTTCAAAAGTTATCTAGGTATCAGAAAATTTCCCATAAATTCCAAATACTTCTCAACTTCCAGATGTTGACATTTCAGGTAGTATGTGTAGACAACAAGGCATAAAAAAGAAGCAAGTAAACCTAGAAAGGTGTACCTATTTGAGCAAAGTTTTTCTATAAATTTTTTTCGATTTGCCACCTGGCGCATTGTTGAGTGATCTGAGAAATGTTTTGATCACCTGATCAGGATGAGAATGACCCAGGGCAGAGCCTCTCATGGAAGAGAAGTGGTCTCATCTCACACTTCACCTGCTCTCGCTGCTACCTGTGCATTAAAACTGGATTGAGCCTTTGGAGGCACAAGAAAGACAAACAGGCAGCGAGCACATTTGTTTCATGTGGTTATGTCTCTCGAATGGCACACTTGGTTTATCGTTAAGAAATTCTTTCTTCATTTAGATGCAGCTACTACATTATTTAAGAGCCTTCAAAAATTTCAGGCCCATGCTTGAATTTAAGCAAAGGCAAAAGAAAAAAAACAGTAAAGGCAAGAGAAATCAGTTCTATTTTATGTACAATTTTAAATGCTTATGGAAGGAATTTTGTCACAAAAAGGATATTCCAGTGGTATTTGATTTCTGTTTATAGAAGCCAAAGAGCTATATTACAGTTTAGTAATGATGTGTTATCTATTAAAAACAAAAATGCTCTGAAATGGTTTAGTCTATCTTAAATTCTCATCAAGTTTTCAGCAAACATGGGTTTGATCTAAATTACTTTTAAAATTAAAAAATACGGTATTGTTTACAATAAGAAAAAATTGTAATAATGGAAATGTTACATAAAATATGATGTGCCATTCAATGGTATACTCTGTTGCTATTAATAGTCATGATGTAGTTCTATGTTTATTGACCTGAGAAAACACATATGATCTATTATTAAAAAAATATGGGGGTTACAAATAAACATGTGAACAAGTGATATTCCTCCCTCCAGGGCCACATTGCTCTAGCCGTCACTTTGATTGCCAAAATCACGGAAGTTGTTACATATTTTGAGTATCATCTCTATATGTAGAGTAAATCTCATCTTACAAAATAAAATGGAAGGAATGTAAATAATCTAAGTGCAGCAGGATGAGGTGATCGAGAGAAGGAAGGACACATGGAGGGGGAAAGACAGAAAGAGAGGAGAGGGCACTAGAGAGACTTCTGGGCCCTCATTTAATCTGTGACTTTTATAATCTCTGCTGTTCAGGTACCCCTTTTGCCTCTGACTTCTTGAGAGGTGTTCATCACTTTCTCTCCCTAAGACTCAGCTCCCTTATCTGTGAAATGAGAGTTGAATTCTTCTACCTTTAAAATTTTGTGATTGCTGTGTATGAGAATAGTGCTCAGCCACAGTCGTTAAGTACTAAGCCATCCTAAGTAATTTAAAATTATTTTCCTACAGGACCGATATATTAATAAACACACCTTCCCATTCTCTACTCTGGGCCACTGATCAGCAGCTTACATTTGGTAGCATAAAAATAGTGACCTTGCATTTAATGGAGTAGTCCATGAACAATGGTATCCTTATACAACAGAACTATACTAACCAGGGAAAGATATACCATGACTTTAGTCTTTACTCTTATCTTTGTTGGATCCAAAGCAAAACAGGAGACATGACTGGCTACATTTGTATTACTATTTTACAAACAAATCTTATTTAGAAGAGGCAAACTCATTTTTTATTGTGAGTTCTTATTATATAAGGGACATTAACAATACTTTATTAACCTTGCAAAACATCTGATTTGAGGTCCAAATAAATAAGTATAAAGATTTATGTCTGCAAATCAGATCCTTGGTGAATAGCATATTCTTTAGATCACCTTCCTCAAATAGCAGTTGTTGAGCTGGAATTTTAATAGGAACCTGAAACAACATGCAGGAAAATGTACTAGTTTAGGAGTCAGGAGACCTCTGTTTAAGTACCTAGTACTTTTATCTTGGTAAGTCATTTTTTGGGTGGTCATTCATTTCTTCAAGTTCAAGAATTTGAGCTACATTATTCCAGCAGTCTCTGAGCTACAAATAGTCAGTAAGATCTTAGATTTGCTAGAAGGAGGAATGCATAAGCTCTACCTTCCCAATTGCAAGGACAGTTTATATGCTTTATGTAAAAGACATACAGATGGCAAAGCTGACATTCTGTTACAAAATTCAGAAACCCAACTTGTACTCCCTTCTGAACACAAGACCACCCCATAGCTACAAAGAAGTGAGCCCCAGGGGAAAACTAAAATCCCTTGAATTCTAGACTTCAATTTGGTATTTTTAAATTTTTTTTTCAGATTGTACTGAGACAGTCCTTACAGACAGTCAATCTACAGAAATTGCAAGAATTATCAAACATGTAAAGGAGTATCATAAAAAGCAATCCATGTGTAAGGAAGTTAGGAATACTGGGGGGGAATGTCATATATAGGTACTCATTTAACTCTAATCATGTATCTGCAAATGGGCACATATTTTCTCAAACACCTAGTGCTAAAAGCTTCTTAGAACAAAGACAGTAACTGAATCCAAGTGTTACAATTACATTAATAACATTATGAGCCTTGAGAGAACATTTAGGGACTATAATATTCAGAGGACAGAATTCAAGTTTTACATTTTAAAGAGCACATAATGAAGAAATTTGCACTTACTTTATGAATTAATGGATGAAATGTTTTATAATTGCTAAAATAAAAATCAAATTCACTAACTCAACTAATTGATAGTGATGTATTGGTTTCATCACAATGAACCTTGAAAACTGTGAGTTTCATTTGCAAATATATTCTACATAAAAAACACACACACACACACAGATAATCCAATTTTAAAAATGGGCAGAGGACCTGAATAGACATTTTTCCAAAGACAAAACAGATGGCAACAGACACATGAAAAGATGCTCAACATCACTTACCATCAGGAAAATGCAAATCAAAACCACAATAAGATATCTCCTTGCACCAATCAGAATGGCTGCTATCCAAAAGACAAGAAATAACAAGAGTTGGTGAGTCTATGGACAAAAGGGAACCCTAGTAACACTGTTGGAAATGTAAATTGGTCCAGCCACTGTAAAAAAGTATATAAAAGTTCTTCAAAAAACTAAAAATAGACATACCATATGACCCAGCTATTCCACTTCTGGGAATTTACTCAAAGAAAACAAAATCATTTATTAGAAGAGATAGAGTCATCTATGTTCACTGCAGCATTATTTACAATAGCAAAGATATGGAAGCAACTCAAGTGCCCATCAATAGATGAATAGATAAAGAAGAGGTGGTACATATACACAATAGAATATTACTCAGTCATTAAAAAGAAAGCTTGCCATTTGCCATGACATGGATGGACATAAAGGGTATCATGCTAAGTGAAATAAGCCAGTCAGAGAAAGACAAAAGCCATATGATTTCACTTATTTATGAAATCTAAAAAACAAACAAACAATAAAAGAAATAGATCCATAAATGTTGACAAAAGACTGTTGGTAACCAAAGGAAAGGAGTCAGGGGAAAGGGTGAATATATATATATATATATATATTATAAATATTTGGTGAAAAATGAATAGTTTGATCTGACTTTTCATCCTTATCATACAAACTTGGCTCAAATTTGTTATGATTACAAAATTGTAGACACATATTTCTATATCCATTATAGTTTGGAGGCAAATATATTTTAATTAAAAATACAAGTACCTTTTGGTTTTACTGTCTTCATTCTTATTCAGAAAACTCCTACATTAACCCTTGTAACCATTAATCAGCAAAAGCCATTTCATACTGTGATTCAAATATAAATTATAAAATATCCCTATAGGGTTTTGTGACTCTTTTTAGAAGGGAAGAACTTGGACAAGCATACAGATAGATTTAAGTAGTAATTCAATAGCTTTTTCACCAGAGTTGACTAATTCTACTATTTCATGTTTGACATCATTAGAGAGAAGGCAGTTGATGGTATGTCCTGAGCAGTGCAAGGGGGTGACATCATTAACCAAAGCTGGCCACAGGGCAACACTCACAGGCTATTTTGCAGGAAGAAACTTTGTTCATTAATGTAATAATTTCAGTGGTTGAAACATTTGGACCAGATCTTCCAGAGACTATTGGGAGGGAGTGCCTCGGGGAAGAGGCTTCACTTCCCTGTGAACCTGGATTTAAGCAGCAAGCGTATCTCCAACATGAATACAAGAGGCCGCAGAACTATTTTAAAATAACCATAGTACCCAGGAGTGCTTCACAGTCAGGGATATTTCTGGAGCCTTAATAGGGGAATAAAATTACACCAAACAGAATGGAATTAATTATTCATTGTATTACCGACCATATCATAGAATAGAATAAAAAGGCAGACTTTAATGCCGACAGAATTAGGTTCTACCAATTAATAGCTAAGTAATCTTGGTCAAGAACTTAACTTTTCTATCATCAGTGTTTTTCAAATAAAATGAAGATAATAAAATTAATACTGTGGGGGCTCTCTTGTCCCCTCCTGGTGTGAGCCAGGAGCTCTATTCTCTCACTTTATTTCTAAATAAAAGCCTGTACCTTGCTCTCCTACCTTGCGTGTTTGTGAAGCTCATTCTTCGGCTTCATGAACAAGAACCCGGTCATCATCTTTGGGGGCTCTTCTGGGATAACTTCTGAGTTTCATGGAACCCAATGGTCACCACCGCAAGAAGCCATAAAACTGCAAATAATAATAGAAATGGAACCCAAGATGGAAGCGCCCATCTTCCGAGGCCCTCTCAGCTGATCAGTGATGGAGACCTAGCTGCACCCCTTACTGCGCCCCTTCTCAGCATGAAGCAGCCAGAGCAGTTGTCACCCCCTTTCCCTAGCAGCAGCTAGGGTCTCCATCTGTAGAGGGGGGAATGAGACAAGGACCGTGGGTGTAGTCAGAGTAGGGTGAGGGCCTTCAGGAAAAGCAGGGTGGAATATTTACAGTCAGAGGAATGTAACAGTGGGCAAAAAAGTCCCCACGGAAACTCTGTTAAGCATTATGCAAAGTCAAGGTCACACTCATTCTCTAGGGAAAGATACCAGACTAAGAATATAGACATCTTCAGTGAGATCAGTTAAAGGTCAAAAGGCCAGGAGCAACTTGGCCTGGAATGTTTGACTGTTCTGCAAGGGTGTCAGCATAACCCGTGACCCCGCTGTCAGCCCAAGCAGTCAGACTATGACCCAGCCCACCTTGAGGACAGGGCAGGTGATGCAAGTCCACACCCCTAAGTCTTTTTTTGATGTTCTTGAAAAATCCTCAACTGCCTATAAAACCCCTAAACAACACACCACCCCAGGTCCTCTTGTCCCCTCCTGGCGTGAGCCAGGAGCTCTATTTTCTCACTTTATTTCTAAATAAAAGCCTGTACCTTGCTCTCCTAAAAAAAGACCTAATACTGTGTACATAAAGCACTATAGTATCTCCATGGATTAGGTAAGCCTTTAATAATTGTTGATTGTTTTTATTATTATCTTTATTATTATTAGATTTGATCAAATAAAGACCTAATAAAAAATTGGGGGTGAGTATATAAAAGAGGTAGGATTTTTTTACCCTCACCATTCAATTTGATCTTTTATTGAGCTTATTCTTACGTTTTTGTGAAAGAAAATTAGGGAAACAAGAAATGAATAATAACTCATCTCATACTTAAAGACAACTAGATAGGCAAGCTAGCAATTAAAATTATTATAATTCAGTAACCTTGAGATGAGTAACTGTGACTCACTGTATACTTAATTCTTTCAAAAATAGCATATAGTAGCTACTTGATAAGTAATTTAATTAATTCCTTGAGACATGAACTGTAATTACTATGCAAACATATAGCTAGGGAAATATAAAGACAGAAAAAAATTCAATGACATCAGAAAATTCTTCTAAAATTGCCAAAGCTGAAGTTGAGACTTAAAGTAAGGTTGGAAGCTGCAAGTAAGGATGAAGAGTACAGGCTTTCTTAACACAAGGAATCGCCACTGTGACACATTAAAGCCTGCTTTTTTAGTAGGTTTAAGAAGCAGGAACTTGCTTATGAAAGATCTTAAATATAAGATTTAGGATGAACTACCAATCTTTAGTATGACTTGAGTGAAGCATACCTAAGAGAGTCAGGGAGAGATTGGTTGGAGAAAATAAGTGTAACACCACCATTACCACCAGTTATTTCTGTCCCATTCATTCTCATTTTTCTTCAAAGCACTTACCAGCTCTTGTCATTATACAATTAATGTATTTGCACATTTGCTTATTGTCTGCCTCATCCGCTGGAGGGTAAGCTTCATAAAGTAGGAACATTTTACTGTTTTTATTATTTCTATATCTGCAGCCTTTAGAGCAATGGCCTGGCACACAGTGGGAACACAATAAATATTCATTGAATGAAAAATGAAAGAATAAGCAGGAACTTGCTTATGAAAGATCTTAAATATAAGATTTAGGATGAAATATCAGAACTGACTTGGGATGAGGATGGAGAAGAACAACAGGGTCTGATAGCATCACCTGGGTTTCTGACTCCAGTGACTGAGTAATTGGTTGATAACCCAGTTGAGACTTCAGGAATAATAGTTACGTTTTTGCTTTTGTTTTCCAGAGTATGGGATGTTGAGTTATACATTATAATTCTCCCAGAGTTGTAGGGAGGAACTACTTACCTACCAAGAATTCACAAAATACTTCCCTAGACAACCACACTCTACAATCATTGTACTATGGCAAATGTTGTTTATTTTTATTTCATTAATAGCTAAGGAGCAGATTACTATAACTAATGACATCCTACATTAATCATCTTCATTGCATACAAGTCAAAAGTGAACAATTAAGGAATTCAAATAACCTGCCTCAGAACCATATAATCGAAATGAGAAACACAAATTTTGCAGTTGAAAGTAACTGAATCTACACTGAACCCGTCATTTGTCACCTGGCATGCTGTTCAAGAAATCACTCTTTATTTAGATGAGCACCTCAGTGTCATTTTCTCACTGAACAAATTTAATAGTAAGTAATCAAATGTATTCACTCTCACAGTCACTGACATGAGTTTACAATTACTTCTTGGAATTGAGCTAGCCTCAGTGGGATATAAAAATTAGGCTAATCATATGGTGAATACTTACTTCATCCTGTGTTTGTTCCTGCTAAGAACAGAAATTGTCTCTCAGTAATTGTATGCAAATCCCTTCACCAGAATCATCACAAGAAAATAATATACTGTTACTCCTTTTCTAAAGAAAAGACAAAAGCAACATTTTAAAATATCACTTTCAAATCAACCAAAATGAATGGTTTTGGCTTTGTGTATAAAGACAGATGCAAATTAATATTATTTACAGTACACAGTTTGGCATGTGAACATAGCAAAGCTGATATTTAATATGTGTGTAATACTTTTGTGTGTTTTGTTCCTAGTGCTGCTTCCATGATTAATTAATAAGATCTACTGGACTCAAACTTCAACATAGGGTGCAGTACATTAATAGCCTTTTAAGAACCAAAATTCCATGTAGAGCATTGGCTATCTTGCAGCCTCCACCAATGAGTCAACTTTTCAGGGTTAGCTGATGAATTGTTTTTATGAGCCAAAAGTATTTCTATCATTTAGAATACAATATTTTATCATTTAGAATAGAATTCTTTCTAAAATAGATTGCCCATTTTCCTTAATTATGAGTTTTTATGAGACTTATTTTAGCCTTTGTTAAGGACTCAGGTTGCTATGAAGACTGATGATGGAAATCAGGGATATCCAAAGAACCTGCTGTGGTGTGCAAGGCTCTTGGCCCCAACAATTTTTGATCACCCAGTTTGGGAGCTTTTGCATTTGTCTGCCACCTTCTTATAAGGTCTAAATATATATATTAAGTAGATTTTAGTTCATTGTAATTCCACTGACTATTACTTATCATCAGTTCAGATCCTATCTCTAGATTGAAACGTAAGACATTGCTGAAATTTGAAAATATTAGACTAACAGAAATGACAATCTCAAATGGTTCCACCTGATGCAATGAAAAATCTCCTGGTTATTACATGGATAAGGGCAGAATGAGGGAGCAAGCAGAGAACTTAGAGAAATGCAGCATTGACATTGTCCTCCCTTTCCATTTTTTTCAGAACTCTCTAGGTTGCAGGAGTTGCTGCATTACACCTGGATGAATTTTCATAGCCTCCTTGCCAGCTTCCCCTTCTTCCTCCTCTTTCTACTTGAATCGGTCATTTCCACTAATGTTATGAAAGCTAATATTCTGAAAGCAATCTTATAAATCTGTTTCTTCTCTGCTCCAAAACCTCTATTTCTTTGTTGTTAAAGAAGTAAAATTTAACTTTCAACATTTAATTATTCTAAAGTATTTATTGAGTGCCTTTCAGTTGCCAGGCATTCTTTTAACAAAGCAAACAAAAAAAAATCTGCCTTCATGAGCTTACATTCTAGTGGAGAAATAGACAATAAACAAGATAAGTGAAGAAAATACATAGTACATTAGATGGTGATGTTAGGGAGAAAATTAAGCAAAGGGAAATGGGAAATTCCAGGACAAAAAGTTTTAGAGAAAATAGCCTGGGACAGCCTCTCTGAAAACTACCTTTGGGTAAAGACCTAAAGTAAAGGAAAGGGTGAGCCTGTCAGACATGCCCTGGGGAGAGCACTCCCAAGGGCAAAAATCTGGGATGGGAGCACACCTGGCAGGTTGTCACGACTTCAGAGAGGCCAGTTGGCTGATGATTGTGAGAGTAAGACAGCAGTCAGTGAGGTCAGAGATGTGCGGCCATGCAGGCCACTTTTGTAAAGAAGCAATAAGAAGGCTTTAAGCTGTGAGTGATATGATCTGGCTTGCTTGCAGCTATGCTATGAATAGTCTGAAGGGGACAAAGACAGAGCAAGGAGACCTGTAGGAGACAATGGCAATAATGCAAACAAGAGGAATTGGTGGCTTGGACCTGGGTGGTGTCAGTCAGGATAGGGAGAAATGGTCAGATTCTTGACATATTTTTCAGATAGCACTGACAGAATATGCTAAGTATGGGATGTATTTGTAAGAAGAAGAGTTGATGATCACTTACTTAAAGGCCTTTGTAACCCAGCCTCAACCTTCCTTTCCAGTTTCATCTCCCTCTCCCCATTTCCTAAGGCAGGCCGGAAGAAACCCTTGAGAATGGGCCTGAGTCCAAACCATAGCTCTACCACTTATCGGGGTTGATATTTGATATAAATCCCATAACCTAACTTAATCTCTTCAACTATAGGGGAGTGATAATATCACCTACTTCACAGGGCTTTTATGAGGAACGATTGTATTGTAAAATGATAATTAAGTGTGTATGGTTCATGAGTCCATTACTCCAGCAAACTAGTCTACTAACTGTCAACAATTTATTAGGTATTCTTCGAGCTTCCTGCCTCTCTGCCTTGGCCTTATGCTGTAGTAACTCCTTCCCCCTTGCCATCTCAACCCCTCAAACCACCCCACCCTCTGAGACCCATACCACAGTCCTGGGCATTCTCTCTGCACTAACGTCCTTTATGCGGGGCTCTGTTCCCTCCTCTCAACTCTGCACTTGGCTTTCCCAAAGTGTTGGCATATTGCTTAAGTTTAACATGCAAAACTAGGCCTTAAGCACTCTAAGTGGCCTTTGATGTGAGACAAACATAATTTGGGTGACTGTTAATTCACATATCTATACTTTAATAACCTTCTGAAGATACAATGGTTGCATTTTATGCAAGCTTGAACTGAATTTTGTATAGGGTGATATAAAAAAGATAATATCTGAACTGTGAATTCCATTTAGTGTTGTATAAAAAATAGATAAAATACCATTGTATGAGCAAAATAGTAACTGTATAGAAATTATACTAGATATTTATTCTGATTAGGAAATTATAGTCTTTAGTTATTTGAGTTTAAAACTATGCAACTTTTTCAAGAATGTCTTGCTCTTCTTACTACACTGATGGACAGTGACTGCAATGGGGTATGGCGGCGGGACTTGATAATATGGTTGAATGTAGTAACCACATTGTTTTTCATTGAGACCTTCATAAGAGTGTATATCAATGATACCTTAATAAAAAATTTTTTTAAAACCTGCAAGCAGAAAAATAAGAAATAAATAAAATAAAAATAAAAACATAAAAAAAGAAGAATGTCTTACACAAAACGAGATTACCTTATATTAAAAGAAGATATTGATAGTACTGATGGTATTTAAAAAATGTTAGAGGAAAACTTGAAAAGATATCCAATTTATAGTTAGGGAATATTCAAAATCTACAGACACAATTTCTAGAAAAGTTGACGTCCATAGCAAGAGAGAGAGGTGGGTTTCTCAACCTTATCAGACTTGGCAGAGTGCTGTGGGTGACAGAGGAGGTGGCTGCAGGGTCTGTGTCCTCAGAAGTCCATTGGCACCTGAATCCAAATAGAAAAACATGTGCTTCTCCAGGAAATCAAGAGGACCTAAGAGTCCCTTCTGAAAGCAGAAGTGAAATGACCACCAGTGGAACAGGTTGTCATTATGTTCGAATCCTCCTCCTACTGATGCCGGGGTTCTTGTTGCAGAGCCAAAGAATGAGCTTCACAAACAGTCAAGGTAGGAGAGCAAGGTACAGGCTTTTATTTAGAGATACAGTGAAAGGACAGAGCTCCCGGCTCATGCCAGGAGGGGACAAGAGAGTCCGTAGTGGTGCGTTGTCTAGGGGGTTTTATAGGCAGCTGAGGATTTTTCGAATACATGAAAAAACTTAGGGGTGTGGACTTGTTAAGTGGTCCCTGAATATTTAGAATTAACTTAACACAAGCAACTTCCTCTGATGATTTCTCTCTGAGATACCAGCATCTTGGTCTGGGAGCATATGAAACAAGGCCACCTGCTCAGCCCCCAAGGTGGGCCGAGTATTGTTTGCTAAAGAGTAAGTTAAGAATTTCTAACGTCTTAACTTCTTGGGTATTAAAATGCAGTCTTATCTTTAAGGTGGAATCCTTCCTGCCTTTTACTGTGTTGTTTATGCCTGGGCTTACTTGCTAAATTAGTTGCCCAGTTTGCAAAATCACTTCATCAGATCTGAAGGAGAAAGACAGCACATAGGCCTGGGCCTTTTAGTATGCTAAAGAGAACCTTACACATGATTATAAATGGTTAGCATAATAAAACATGTACTACTCTTCTTTATCTGGGGAACATTAACTGATTTCACTGAAGAATGATTCTAGAGCTCAATGTTTAATATAGAGTTTTAGCAGGGGGGTTTCCTTGCATGTAGTTACACTGCTCTGACTGCAAATATCCCGCCCTGCCCCCTCCGGAGGCCCTCACCCTACTCTGACTACATTCATGTTCCCTGTCTCACTATCACAGTGCTGATTCAATCGCCAAGGTAATTTATTCTGGCTCCTTAATCTAGAATCTGTTCTCCTCTCTCTCTTAACTCTCACCCGGGTTATTTCAATATGGCCTCCAAACTGCTTTTCTTTCCCATTTCTTTTGTTACCTTCATCCATTGTATTTTGACACCTCAGCTAAATGATCCCTCTAAAACACATGCAGTCTTGGCACTCTCTTCCTGAAGTCCCTAAGGAATAAAGTCTAAATTCCATGAATGATAGAGAAGGCTCTTGTGGATATGGCCCCTGACTACTTCTCTCTCCAGCCTTTGAATATCTTCCCACAGCCCACACCAATTCTCCACACACCTTCCTTGTCTTCCCAATCACGTAAGCTAGACAGAAGTATTTGACGTTCCTGAATGTGATGTGCCATGCTTCTTCCGACCTCTGTCTGAGCCACTTAACATCCTGATTTCTCTCTATGAATTTCCCATTAATTTATTCATATAAACAACTCTTTGCTGAGCACCTACTGTACTAGGTATTGAACACAGAAATAGTCCCTGCCTTCACAGAGCCTGGAGTACAGTGGGGGAAAGACACTAATCAGATCATCACTCAAATATGGAGTTAGAAGCAGTGGTAAAAATTTCTGAAAGAAGTGTACAGAAAGCTGTAAGAGCTTATATGAGGGGAAAGTGATGTAGTCATGGGGTAAGTGATGTCTGAGATGAGATCTGAAAGGTGAAAGAAGGCAAAAGTGGAAGGAATCAATCTCATAAAGGGAGCAGTAGCATATGCAAAGGAACTGAGGTGGAAACACACGGCACCGTGTATGAACAGATTTTGGCATGTATCATAAAAAATAGGAAAACACTGAAGGCTTCATTAAAGAAGTACCAGAGAGTTTCTGTACCAATCCAGTTGCTATGTAAATAAACAGGTGAATATATGAATTAATAGGCCCAACCATTCTTTGTACTGAAATAAAATTCTGTAGTGACCCAATTCTAGAAAATCTCAAGATAAATAAGAAAATACAGTGTTAGGGCACTGGGGGGAGGTGTTTAATACCTTGAACCTGTGGCAAATAGTTGAAAATACTTGCCATATGTCTGTATTAAAAAGAATTAGATTCAGTTGCAACTGAGAGAAGAACTTTGAAGATTTAAGTTCTCAAATTCCCCTGTTGTGTGTCACCTGAATTAAGTCTGAACACTGCAGTGTGAGGGTTAGGAGGCAATAAATGTTATTGTCAGAAAATACGAGAGGTCTTTGGGAAAATCAAGAGCCCAAAATGACTGTGGATTTGCTTTTTCTCTTAATTGTAGAAAAGAGAAAACTCAAGGCATTGCATTTAATCTCAGGTTTACATGTAGGGCTTCAAACTGAATAAGCTGGAAAATCTTATTTTCACTGTGCCCTTTTTGAACTTTGGCATAAACAGATGCAACAGTCACAGCCCCAGATGATTATAACCAAGCTACAATACTGGTTACTCCTTCTGTGTGCTGACAACTTGGAGTCCAGACTGTAGCCTTTGAACATGTTATTTCAGTACCTAAGCTGCTTTGCAAAGAGTCCAGACTAAATGGTTACTAACTCTGCTTCACAGTTCCAGCATGGTGGCATTAAATGCAGGGAGGATTACAGAACCTTATTCCTCTCAAAGACTGGGGTGAATATGCAGCATGAAGTACATTTCCAAATACATATACCTTCCTTTTCAAATACACTAGTTTGGGATGCAAGTAATTGTGCCAAGCCAGAGAAATGGATGCTGTAGTAGTGGGTACCTGCATAGCAATTTACAAGATTAATGAGAAAGGCTTTAATTTAAGTAAGTACACACTGCTGCTTTCTCTCCTTGTCACTTATCTTTTTTAAGTTCCACAACTCCCTGTGAGACAGACACAGTCCTCTCCTTCCCAGGCAGTTCCCACGACCTAGATGTTTCTCCATCCCCTCTTCATCATAATATTGTATCCTTCATCTCATTACTTCATAATCCTGATGATATTCTTTGATGATTTCTACATTCTCACTTCTCATTGTCTCCTTACTTTCTCCCTCTGAAGTCTGATGTCTACATCCAGCATTCCATCGATGCTGTTTCTGTTGAGCACATCTAATTAAAAACTGCTAAGGGCACTTTTCTATCCTTATCTAAGTGAAGTTTTTATGGCAAATGGATAACTCCCTTCTTTTTGAAATTGTATCTATCTTGACATAAATCTCTCCTGATTCTCCTGCTGCATCTCTGTGTACAGAGTGTTGAATCAAATAACTCTAGAACATCAAATAAGTAAGCCCAGCTTGTGTTGCTAGCAGCCACGTCTCTGGATGATAGTACTCATCCAACATAGCTCATTAGCCACAGGTGATAAGAAAAGTGTTGCTGTGCAAGGATTTAATAGTTCAAGAATGCTTCCATCACTATGATTCTGTTAACATAACTGATGTCATTATATGACATAATATTTTTTAAATATTTGTATGTATAACTAATAGTTCTGTAATAACTGTGAAAATGCCCTCGATATTATTATGACCCAATCATGTGATCTTGCCCATGGCATGCTTTTACTACTATTCTAATAAAATTATGTTGCTTCTCTTGACGTTATTTATACAATACTGTATAATTTGCATAATGGTTAGTGACCTAGCATCAGTTTTGCTAGACAGTTAATTCTTTGTGGAAACAAGAATTATGCCTCTATTTATTTTGGCAAAAGTTAATATTGGATAGAGTAGGTTTTCAATAAATTAGACTGAATTAAAATGTTATACAGTTTTTTAAGTAAAAGCAAGACTTAAAAGATCCTTTGTAGTAGTGAATTCTCCATTAATCTTGTACTATTCACCTAAAACTGCAGTATTCATTTTCTGGACAACAATATTGCATTGCATATTTTCTAATAACTAGGAGTTACAAATCACAGCCAGATGTACAATTAGTATGACTTGACTTGTGATTTTCTAGTTTATATAACAGCTACGTTATATAATCATATATTCAACAGCAGTATTTTCTCCAAGTTACAATATATTCCCAACAATATTGGCCAATAAATAAGACACACATATCTGAGTAGCTATGAATAAGACAGCATATTAAAATCAAGCACAGCTTAAAAAAGAATTCACGTTTTCAACCGGGCTCTGAAACTACCTGCATGTCCTTTGCTCTGCATTGAAAATATGCCATTTATTTTTTACTATGATTAATGGTTCATTTTAGGCAACCAAACTTCCTTGCCATTTAACAAAGATTGTGTCCTAGGGGTTGTCTTATTTCACATCTAGTGTCATTTGTAAATCCAAAAGTCAGACGCTGAAATGTTGAATTTGAATTATAATTTTGTTTTTTTAGTGTGAATCCTTTGGTATCTGTTAGGCAACTGTGAACATATATAAATTTCATCAGAAGGAATATGGCTTTACATTCTGTAAAAGTCCTGTAGGCAGGAAAATAACAATCTGGATGCCTCGTGCTGACATAAGCCTGATAACCACATGCCAAAAAAAAAAATGACAGTATCTGAAGAACTGTGCCAATCTGTGCATTGATCCCAGGGAGCAGGAATAATTCTTCAGTGCGTGTGGCTAATATTTATCATTTTTACAACATGCAAATAATCAAACAAAAAAAATCTGAATTACTTGGGATGACAATAAGTAAAAGGAGAAAAGTTACATGCTAATTGGTATTTTTAAAAAGAACATGTTCATAGGTGTCAAAAATGAATAAAAGGAACATTGTCTCACTTACTGGCCTTATTATTAGAGAACAAGACTCAGTAACAGGATAAATGAGGCATGAATGTGTACGTTAAGACAGAACTCAGGCCGTCCTGTTACACACGCACTGAACAGAAATCAAGAGAAAGAGTACTGGATTTGGGGTGGGGACCTGGGGGGAATCCAGGTAAGATTTGAAAAGATAATTGCAGGCATACATTACAAAAGGGAAGACTAAATGGAGCAATAGATATACCGGAATAATTATATAGTAATTAGCATGCTCTTTTTCATCCTGTTTGGGAAATTCTTTTCTTCGTTTAGATAAAAATGAATCCTGACTGCCACAGTATTTCATTTGGCAGGATATCAGGTAATTTATATTTCAAATATGATTCCATCATAACTTCCATCTGTTGATTTTTACTGAGCATTCATAATGTTTGAAACTCTGACTTATAAAAGACATACATTGAATTTGAGAGATTCACATGCCAATCAGAAAACTGAATAAATGTGCTTTTAAATCTTCACTTTTAATCCACCCAGCTCTCCCCTCTAATTCCAGGGACCAAGGGAGGAGGAAACAATAGGCAGCTACCCCAGAATGAGCTCAGGGGACTGGCATATTGTTTTATGCTAAGCCACAGGGGTAAAAAATAACTGGCTGACAGACTATGATCCTAACCAGCCCTTGTGGAAGGGCTATTTTCAGATTCTAGAAATCCTTCCCCTCTCTCTTATATTCCAATTCAAAGCTGATGGCTGGAACAATCAAGATTTCAAGGCAATGTTGGCATGAACTCCCAAGTGCTGAGTGCACGAGTTTGCTCCTTCTGCCTTAACCCAGATACCAAGACTGGAAGCTCCCCTCCCACATGCAGAGAGATCTGGACCAAGAGCAGGGTAGAGACCATCCCGTTCTGTCTGGAATAAAGAGTATTCGCTGGAATAAACCTACGGGCAGGAGTAAACCAACTGATAAACATTCCTCCTACAGCAGTCCTGGATGCACCTTCTCAGTCTGCAGGACCCAATTCAAGTTGTTCCTCCTTTTGGGTGTTTTTCCTTGTCTCACACAGGCAGATTTAGCCAAACCTTCCCTTGGGCCAACCCTTTACCTTGAATGCAGCTGTCAATACACTGTTTTAAACTAAATTGCATTTGTTTACTTGAATATCTGTCTCCACTACTAGATTATGAGTTTGAGTGCCTCACCTAATGACCTAATGGTCATTCAATTCATCCCCAGGTCCCGTCCTTCTCCTGCCTGGAGGAGAAGGGTTAAATAATGCCTTCTCCATTTACAGTAAGGGTCCTCTATACTGTGTGGTTTCTTCTGTAACCCGATGGGCCCTTGGTCTCATTGTGGGAAAGAATTCAAGAACGGACGCATTGAGCTTTAAGAGTTTATTTGGAAAATAATATCATAGAAAAAGGCAATAGTACACTTTTGCATATTTCTCATTGTTGAGGTGCGGGCAGACCCAAAGGGGGTTGCATCAAAAGGACAATAGGGAGCCTTTTTTACATAAAAGAAAGTGATATTCACTAAGTCGGGTTCGGTTTCAAAGAGAACAGGCCAAGTCTTCCCGGAGTTTGGGTTTACTCCACCCTCAGCCAATGGAGGGATTTGTGACTATAGTTGGTCCCCATCAAGGCTGTTGTGCACAGGGAGGTGGGATTTTTTTCTAGTATGCTAATGTGGAGGGGCAGTGATTTTTACTATGTTAATGGTTTAGGGGTGAAGCTTAGGTTAATTTCTCCTCCATGTTGTAACAAGCCAGTTGTAGCCAGTCTATTATCAATATTCTCACTCCACATCCCACTGCAGCAGCTTGCGTGGAATGGACAGAATGCGAGCAAGCATCCAGCCGGAATCCCCCTCCCTCTCCCTGCTTATGTCTAGCGACCTACCTACCTGGACACTTTGACATCTGCACTTCCATAGTAGAACCAAAAAATGTTACTGCTTTGCTCAAGGGACGAGTAGGAACAGTTGTTCAAAATTCACACTGTCTAGTGAGTAAAATTAACAGAAAGAGTTCATGAAATTGGTGTTGACTGACTACAGGTGGTTCTGGATTTTGTTATTGGTTATGTCTAGAGAAACTTAATGTTCTCCAATAGAGAGATTTTATGAGCTTACTCAAGGTAGAGTGTTGTTATAACATTCAAGCAGTATTTTAATGGATGTTGTTGCCTTAAACAAAGTAAAAACAAATGATTTGTAAATAACCACTCAGTTAAATATCTAAGCATTTGTTGTATATTTTGCAACATAGAAATGTTGATGTAGAAATGTTAAAGGGGGAGTAAAAGCATGCTTTTAGTAACCCTTCTGATTTTTTTTCCCCACTAGGATACTCGATACTTCAAGCTATTATGGAAAAAGCAGGACAAAATGGTTGGCATGTCAGTGCTATATGTGTGGAAAATTTTAATGATGTCAGCTATAGGCAACTTCTAGAAGAACTTGATAGAAGACAAGAGAAGAAATTTGTAATAGACTGTGAGATAGAGAGGCTTCAAAACATATTAGAACAGGTAAGTTCTAGATTTTATATAATTAACTAGATCTTCTACAAAAATGTTAACCTTTGATTTACTTGTCCTCATCAATATCTTCTTTCACATCCTTAGTTTTAAGTGTGGATATTGGAAGTTATCACTCCATGATTTATCCCCAAGACTAAGTCATAGTCCTTAATAACCAGAGGCCATTTTGGTTCTTAGGTCTCAAAGCAGTCAGGAGAAGAAGTTCTCACTCATTTTTAAGACACAAAATAGGACCTTTTGTGAATCATCAACAGCTCTTGGCCTCTTATTTTGATAAACATTAATTTTGAAGATTAATTCCAACTAAAATACCAGAAAAGTTAATTCCTGTGACAGTGTGCTTTTTCAAACCTTAAAAAAATAGCTAAAATAGCTACATGAGAAATAGCAACACAAATTAATAAAGCAATAAAATAAAAGAAAATAAGTGTATATAGCGTATTTTCTTCTAAATGTTGTAAGTAAATACATTACCACCACAGTGAAGATGGTTTTCAACTCTCCTCACAAAGGAAGAATCCTTTAATAAAACTTTCAATAAATATTTGTTGATTTGATTTGAAGCAGACAGGAAAAGATAAAATTGAGCTTTGTCATTGTGTTAAGTGATAATATCAAATAATGGATAACATTTGCCTTCCCCAACCCTGAAAAATCATGATAAAGCCTTAGTCTGTATTTGGCCAGAATTGCAGTGAATGAATGCCATCTAGTGGTTTTAGAAATGTTTGCTCATGTTAATCTACAACGTATTAGATAAACTAAACAATATTATACACCATATTTTCTTGGTTAGTTTACTGCATATAGTTTATCTGCATAATTATATGATTTGATTTGTAGTAGTAAACTTACCAATTTGATGGTATATTTATAAGAATAACTTAAGTGCTCAACTATAAAAATCAAATCAAATATTTTCAGAGATTCTTCCTTGATATTGAAGGACAGTAAGCCAGATGCCCTAAATTTCCTTCCTCAGCTGTGTAAGAATCTGTGAAAGTTAAAAGTAAAAAAAGCATTAAGTATTTCTTTTAAAGGTCTAGTGAAGCCAGACTCTGCTATAAAAGGAAATGACAGAGTATTCACTTACTGTTTTCCTTTTATAAAAGAAAAAGGAAAACCATTTGATTGAAGAAATTGTTTATATTATATTGAAAAACATTAATTATAAACCTGTGTATCACCCAAGTTTACTCCTGAGGGAGTCCAAATATCATTCAGGTTGCAACTACTCAAGGTACATGAAAAATTTTAATGTGTATTTATGGAATCCAAGAAAAAACAAAAACATCTCTTACTTTCTTAAACAAGACAGTCGCTTCAGCTCAAACCCCATCCCTCCCACCCCTGCCCCTGGGCTGAGAGCTTGAGTCATTTGAGGTGAGCATTGAAGCTCTGTGAGTAACTCCTCACAAATCCCACAAGAGCAGCCACTTCTGTGAACCGCCTGCACTGCCGAGTTCCTGTCAGAGGATAAGGCTCAGGAAGACGGTCCACTTGGACCTGTGCTTAAATGGCCGCATTTGAAGAAGGTAATTGAGTGCCTAAAGCACATTGACCCATCTCAGAGGCTTAGCTGGTTTCTAAGAAGAAAATCAGCACACCTGGGTTGCTTCGGATAAACTTTTTCAATCTTAAATACATTCTTGCTAAAAGAACTGGATATCTGACCTTTTTTGTCACTTCAAATAATTTTTTTTTTTTACTTTTTTCTGGCCTTATATGATTAACAGATAACATTGTGTAAGTTTGAGGTGTACAATGTGTTAATTTGATATACTAATATATTGTGAAATTATTACCTCCATCACTTCACATAATTACCATTTCTTTTTGGGGATGAGAACATTTAAGATATACTCCCCTCAGCAACTTTTAAATATATAATACAGTATGGTTAACTATAGTCACCATGCTGTACATTACATCCAGAACTTAGAAAATTTGAGTGTCTACCTTTTCTATTTCTATTTCTTTTATTGTTGCTGAATTCTAAAAGGTTCCTTTTTAATCAAGACTATGTAATAATAATGAGACTAAAAATATACCTTTGTCCCTTTAAAATGCCTCTCAGGGATAAATCTCAAAAATTGTAACAAAGTCTACCATGTTGTGAGAATATAATATACTCTTAAAAGTCCCAAGAAATTTCTCCTCAAGGAAAGCTGCTTTCAGTTATGGAACACATTTTTTTTTTTTTACTATCTATATTTGAACACCTATAGCTCTAAGCAAAATCACTTTTAGTGTTTCTTGGTTTTACTACTGACTCATCTAAACACAAGAGCTAATCTGGACTTCGTCAGGAATTTGTGCATGTACTTCAATACCCCTGTATTTCAACATCCTCTTTAAAATAAATTGAGATAGCAATAGAAAACAATTACAGACACTCAACCAAAACATTTTTTAAAAAGTAAAATGCTAAATAATATTGATCAGAAAAATGCCTTGGAGAAAAAAGGAGCCCTCTTTCAGAAGATGGTGAAATATTACATGAAGATGAGGGTCTGTAAAGGATGGGCAGGCATGCTATCTGTCAGTAATTACTTTGTTGACATTTTAATTTCTATCAGTTTTCAAAAATGTAATGAAAATAGCTCACACAATTTTCTCTCAAAATATGTTAATGGACAACAGTGGTTAGGGAAGCACTTCATCTTCTGTACATGCTTTCCAAATTATTGTTATGCCATAAACCAATTAGTTCTTATAAATGTTGCTGTTTAGAATAGCAGTTAGTCATATACTCATTCAAACATTTCAAACATGAGTTTCAAAACTACATTTGAAAATGTAGTTTCAAGTATATTGATTTTCTCTACACCACAAGAAAAAGTGGAAGAATTTATGTAAATGTGGTCCACTGAGCTATTTAAGGTGATTGAACATATAACAAAATTACAAATTAGATTTTTCAAACTGTTTGTATCTGGCTCTGATAAAATAAAATGCATCTTCAGCTCATTAAATCCAATGGACAGTTTGGCCCACTCATCTGCAGAAAAATACTCTGAAAAGAAACTTAAAGCTGAAACTACTTTTTGAGTATTTGTTGAATTTGTGATCAATTATTGATTCAGAGTCTTCACTTTTTTCTTAAATTAATATTTATTATTTTGGACACTAGTATTATTTACTTTATCTAGTTTTCTTCCATTAATAATACACCAATTATTTTATAGAACAGATCAAAATAGCTTAAGATAGCTGGAAACAAAATCAATTGTTTTCATATCAAAATGAATGCTTTTCAGTGGAGACTTTTCAGAAATTTTTTTCACACATATTCATTAATTATAAATCCTGAAATTGATTACTTGCGAAGCATCTCTAGGGACTCTACTAATACCTTATTAATTAAACATGGAAGTGCCAGATTTTGATTCATAATTTTACCCCAGTAACTTTAAACAAGAACAAACTTGATCTTTACTGTCTTTTGGCATAAAACAATATTTTTGCAAAATAGCACTGAAGGCTAGAGGTTGCTCACACATTTTACTCCACCATGAGAAAAACCAAGGGTCATGCAACTAGATTTCTGTGTTCTTACAGTAGGTGGAACCCGCCGCTCGTGAACAGCCCACTTATGCCTGGCATGCAGTCATTACACGGGGCAGTGGGGTGGCTTGTGCTCTCTTTCCGTTTCTTTTATCAGTTGACGTATATCCTCAAAATTATGATGTTTCCAAAAAAGATGAATGTTTTCACTTTTTGAGAGATGGTTGTGAAATCTTTATTATTTAAAAAGTAATTTGAATAATTTAATGCCTATGATTCTTCTTCTCCTTACTTTACATAAGGAACATTGGAGTGAGATGATCTTGAAAAACCCTGCTCACTCTAAAAGTCAATAACACTGTTTCCAATGAAGACTTCCTGATAATTGCATTTGACCCTGAAGTAATATATAGTTTTACACGTAGGATATACCTTGAAAAGAAGCATAAAGTAAAACCTCAGTCAAGTGGCCTTTTCTGTATATTCATTCATTCTACAACCATTTATTAAGTACCCACTTTAGGTTCTGCTATAACATAAAAAACTATAACTTTTATGTTATATACTGATAAGCAAAACAGATACATTCTCTGTTCTAGTTAGTAACTCTTACCTGGTTACCTAAAGTTTAAACCAAAGGCATTTGCCAAACTCTTACTCGATTATATTCTTTCCTTTAGGATTATAGTACATAGAGAGTGATCAAGGATCTCATATTGCTGCAGGGATTTTGCTGGGAGAGCCAGTTCTGATTTAATAGATGATGATACCAAAGGCATTAAATAACTGGACTATATTGGCCCTAGGGCAAACCATGGATGTATTTAAGGAGTCTGACCAAGTATTGATCAGAAGTGGGTAAGGACAGATCTTAAAATATGAAACAAATGTATAACAAATGAATTAAGAAAAATGGCTGTAAAGTTGGGTTGCAGGTGTCTGAAACTGCCTTTTCATCCCCACCTCAAGTATAATTGTGTCCTTTTCAGCAGTAGTTCCACTTTCACAATATGAAAGGGAAATTCAGTGTCCCATTAGACACAATGTGAATCTCAGATAATTGGCAAACTCAGAGACCTTCCCGTAGTGTTTGCAAATTAATCAAAAAAGCCTAAAAGCAATCACTGACCTCAAAGCTTTGTTGTATCACCAAAAGAATCCAATAATCCTACCTCACGGCATGATCAGTTAGAAAGAGGAAAATTCCTCACAAACAGAAGTGTGGCCATTTGCACATAAGCAATGAAATGTGGGCTTGGCCCCCAATTAATTTACTATAAATCAAGCTGCCTCCTTGTCTAGCACCACCTACATGAGAAGTGAGCACCCAGACAGGATTTTTGGCAAATTGCCAAAGGTGTGGCAACAAATAGAGCCTGTTTATCTAGAGTCTGTACTTACATATTTTCAGAATTCTCTAACATAAGGAATTGTACCAACTCTATAACTCTACTTGGTTTACCTCCACTTCCATCAACATCTCTGACAACAAATAAGGCATCCAAAGAAGCCAAAGGCTTAAGCACCTGCCTCTGTGTGACATAATTGGTTAGGTAATTATCTAGAAGAAATGGGGCATTTTAGTTCTTGGCTAGTAGCCATAAGGCCAATTTTCTTTATGCTAAAACAAAACCAAACAACAAAAACCCCTCAAAAACAAAAGTATAAAAGACACTAGAGATTTTTTTAAAAAGCACAAAGAAAAGTACAGGAGGGGTAGTCACTATGGAAGAGATCTGATCATTGGAGATAATAGCTTTGATTACCTGAATCCCCATAGAAGGATTAAGCACCACACTGTAACATTAGGAATGAGCCAATAGCAGTAGACAGGACAATTCTGAACTTGATTCCTAATACAGTCTTTCAACGTCTGTGTGCCGACAGCGTTCCAGGCACGACAGTGCTGTACAGAGATGATCAAAACACAGCCCCTCTGCTGGGAATGCTTGTGCTCAAGCTGGCAACCCAGAAACATGACTAAATGATTACAAGACTATTTGATGGGGTTAGAAACCTAAATATTACAAAATGTATCAAAAGTCCAGAAGATGTGGTGACTGAGTTTAGTCAGGCCTTTGTATTTGCCCAAGAACAGGAAGGGGGGACAGGTATTCCAAACAGAAACAACTGCAAAAGTAAGGAGATCTGAAAAAGCCCAAAAGGTAGAACTAATTCTATGTGAAAAAAAAAAATGGGTAAGGGGCAGAGGTAGAAATTGGAGAGGCTCCGTAATCAAAGGTGATGCTGTAAAGACTGGAGGAAGCAAGGAGTATGGATTCCTTAGTTGCCTCAGTTGAGCGTTTTTGCTGTTGAAATCGTATCTCTATCAGAGACAGATCTGTTTATCATTTACCAATATATACTCAGTGAAGTGAAAGGGGGTCAAAAAATAAGTGTTGATTCAATGAAGTCTGACAGACCTTCCCTTGAAGATACAGGCAGGAAGTATCTCTTTTGTGTAGTTAAGAGCACCCAGGAGCCCTTGAAGTTTCTGAAGGTAAGCCCTCAATTCCCTGAGAAGCTTTCTTTTCCAGAATTATCTCACCCACCAAAGATGATGGTATATCTAGGTTTTTCTAGAGTCTGTTATAGTCTGTATAGGCTGAAAAAAGCATTAAAGTTTCATTTCCATATATTCAAGTAACAATGAGTGAGATGCAACGGGAACAAATCAGCCACTCAAAGAAACCATACAGCAAAGAAATCCTATCAGCAGTCTCCTGCCCTGCAGGACCAGCAGAGCCGGCTGCTTGGGCTTCGTTGTAAAGCTACTTCTCCATCTTGAGCTTTGCTCCATCAGTCGCTGCAGCAAAGTAAGAAGGAGCTTAAAAGACATGAGGTTGTGCTTAAAAAGGTGAATTGTACTTCTCTGATCTTGCTTTTTTGCAAGGTCAAAATTGCAAAAGTGATTTGAATGTGCAAGTCCCATTATGATGCACAGGGTTTCTTGTTTTCATAGAAAAAGACACACCTATAGAGACCTCAGTCAGCCTAGTGCAAATGGAATTGGTGGGGCCAGAGAGGGGTCCCTAATGGTGTCTCAGCAATTGTTACCATGGTTGCAGCTATTCCTCATTATAAAGTTAAAATAAAAGGAAAAGTAAGAAAAGCAAAGAATATGGGTTTTGCAGAAGAAAAATATGATTGTCAGACTGCAAGGACTTTTGTCTGGAAGGAATTGTGAATTCTAGGACTTGATTGTGTTCAATGAAATTTGTTTTAGTTGATGTTGCAAGAACATATTAGAATAGTTCCCATTATTACTGTTGTTGACACAAACATTAAAAGCTCAGTTTCTTTAAAAAAGATTGGAAAATCTGCTTGACAAATTTAGAGATATGAATGAGTTTTTCTAGCCTTAAATAGAAAGCAGCTGCATAAACTGCTCTGCTATGGCTTAGAGAAAGACAAGTCATATTCCTCATTAAGTAGGAAAGAGAGTAAACTTCACAATTTATTTCAGTAGAATTTTGCATCTACTCTTTAAATGTTTAAAAAGCAGTGAGATTTAAAAAAGGAAGCAAAACATTCAGCAGTACCTTTGAGGACACTTCTCTGGGTCTTGTAAACATTACAAATATAACTGCACTTTATAAATTCTAGAATATTTATATTAAACAGTGCAGTAATAGAGTGTACTACCCGTCAATAAATGGAATGACGCATCTTTTTGATCACTGTGATTCAGACAGAATGGAAATGGAAGTAATTCATTCTTAATCTTCCCCTTAAGATTAATTTAAGGTTAATTAATCTTAAAATTAACCCCTTAAGATTAACATGATTGTATACTACTTCCCTGCTGATCATCTAGATCTTCTCTGAACTCACATACAACTGGTGCAAAGTTTAAGATCAGATTGTGGGAGGAAATTAAAGTGATGTTTATTTTTAAAAAAAAGTTTTCACATTATCACTATAAATTAAAGAAAAGTCAAAATTGTGCATTGGGAATTTAGTTTCTATTTTTTAAGATTTTTTTCTCTAGAGTCACATACACTAAATGATTGTTATATTCTTCCAAAGTCTAAGCTTAAATTGTCTCTGCATTTGCCCTGTGCTTTCCTTTAAAACCACAGACCTATACTGGAAATATATACATATATATATGAATTCTATTTTTATACGTAATTTGGGATTATTTTTGCTGATTAACATAATGTAAACTTGAAATACAAATATTTTAATATGATGTAATGATATAATAATATAAACATCTTGCAGGTAACACAAGGGAAATGAATTCTCTTGTCTCTGCCCACCCCACACTATCATTTACCTTTCTTATACATGTACACAGCACTCATCCATTGTTTATTTTGTCAACGAACATTTATCCAAGACCTACCAATTTCCAAGCACTGTATACAAAGTTAAATCAATTTCAGTCCATTCCTTAAAGGAATTCCAAATGTAAAGGAAAACAGAGGAATACAAGCATATAATATAGTGCAATATAGAAAATGTAAGAAAGATGTGACATTGTTGAAAGATGAGTCAGAATTCCCCGGGAGGAGGAGCTGGGGAAGAGCATTCAAGGCAGATGGCATGTGGAGAGCAGAGCTCTGGAACAGGGCCTCGTGTGCCGGGAAAGCCAGAGAATATGGTTGGAACATCCAGTGCATGGGGAATGAGAGGATGGTCAAGGCAAACTGAAGACACGTTACAATGGGCCTCATAAACTGCACTAAGTAGTTTTATATTCATCATAACATTTACATGTCACTGGATGCTCTTAAACATGATCAACTTGGTGTTTTAGAACAATAATCCTGATGACAACATAGAGAAATGACTGGAAGGTGGGCAGACTGGTGACCAAGTAGTGTGCTGGTCGGCATGGTTCTCACTCTCTCTACTTGATTTGTTCTGTCATGTATGCCAGTGTTTAACTTCATTTATGTGACATATCCAAAGCAAATATTTGTTGAGTGCTTAATCTAGACCAGGCAATGTCCTGCTTAGTAAAATTCCCTGTCCCATAGAGCTTATATATTTTAGTGAGGGAGCTACACAAAAAACAAGTAAAATGCCAAATAATGATAGTGAGAACTTACTTCTTAAATATATTTCTTATATGTCTACTTTGCCAAACACCATGATGCACACTTAATTTAGGAATTCATGTTTACCAATACTTTTGTTAATATTTGGAGAAGTTTAACTGATCTGATTAGGGTTTAAAAAAAAACAAAACAGGAAATTTCTTTTGGCTATTTTAACAATATCATTTATCATGGATAACAGTTTGTAAGTTTTGACTGTCCTGTGTAAACATGAGCAAATACCTATCCAGTTAACTTGGTATGCAAATACTACACTGACATCAAATAGGAGAATCTCTTTTATTAGGGAGAGGCATTTTTTCTATATTTTCTTTCTTATAATCTTTCATTTGTTTATTTTTCTAAATAATTTTGGAGTTAGTCATTGAACACATGTAAAGGGCTTACTCAGAAAAATTTTTATTTATTTATTAAGATAGGGCTCAGAAAAATTTCTACTTATTTATTAAGATAGGGCGTCTGCTTACATCTATGTCCTCTCTCTGAATCCACTTCATAGGAACCTGCTTCTCTAGTGCCAAACTATTTGAAATATGACAAAGCAAATAAACTCCACTGCAAAGAACTTTCTGTGGAAATAAAAATAAAGAAAATAATTTTTAGACCGTATGTCTTAATTAATCTTACATATTTAATCACAATTTCATCTGTTAGATATAATTACAAACATGCACATTTAAAATTTTATGATCATAACTGGGGGAAAGGGAAGGGCTGTGCAACACAGAGAAGACAAGTAGTGATTCTACAACATCTTACTATGCTGATGGACAGTGACTCTAACGGGGTTTGTTGGGGGGACTTGGGGTAGGGGAAAGCCTTAGTAAACATAATGTTCTTCATGTAATTGTAGATTAATGATAACAAAATAAAAAATAAAAATAAAAAAATTTTTAAAATTTATGATCAAAAAGTTTTACTAACTGAAGCTATTAAATAATGAGGTGCTATTACAAAATTATGAACAAAACTATCTTAAAAATGCCTCAAATAGTTGTTGAGTTGAGTTGAGTCACCTCTTTATATTTTCTTCACCTAAAAATAAGAGAAGAGAAAATATTTCCAAGAAAATAAGGGTAGTTTTGGATTAAGAAAAATGAGAAAGGTAAAAAAGCTCAGTTGATAATATTTCAAATGAGTACAAGAAAGAAAAGCAATGGGACAGTGGTGGGAACATGATGCTACCCTGAAGCCTCCTAGGAGCTCCTCACATAGCTCTCTACTCAGGAAAGGCACAGAATCGCCTCCTGTCAGGTAGGCCGGCTCCTAGAGGTCATCCACCCCGGGACCCGCATCTTCACACGGTGCTCCTACAGACCATGTTTGATCAATTTTGCTTCCTCTTGAACCTATTTTACATATAATTCAGTAAATATTCCCTCATAATTATATATCCCTTTGAAACATATATGACAATACATAGCATTTGAATATAACTTTTATTACCATCATGACTGCACCAAAAGTCCCCTCAAGTTTTCTTTATAACCCAATAGTAATACTTGTTCATTACTGTTATGTCCACTTAAGGACATCTCAGGAAATGAGGTATTCTGATTAACAGAAAGTTAACTGTATCTACTGTCATTTATAGAATTCCAGTTTTCAAAGAGAACACCATAATTTGTACTTAACACTGAATGCTACTGTAAATTGTTTAACCTTCAACTGATTGCTTTGAGTTCATCACATAGAAAGAACTATATATTGTATTGAGTAGGATTTGCATTAACTGCATTTAGAATACAGTTGAACTATAATTTTAAATATACACTAGGTAAAGTACAAGCTATACAAAACTGAATCGAAGTTATTTAAGCTTTCTGCTAATGAGTCTTATTATGGATGTATAATTTACAAACCTACACATGGATGTGTTAAATTTTACCTGATAATTCTCCATCTGTGTGTCCCTGCTCCATGCTGGTGCAATATGGAATTAGGAACACCTTACATATGTGCTGTTATTCAAATAAGCAATACGTTCAAACAGAAGATTGATATAAAGGAACTGTGTCTTTTTTTTCATTGAGAGAAAGAAGTTGGTTTTCCTAATAAACAGCTTTGGCATTCACCAAATATCTAATGTGAGAAGGAATATCACTCTCACAAATACCTGTTTTATTCACTTTCTTCTTATGAAACATATTATTATTGGCCCCAAATAAGTCATTTTTCTAAATTGCTATGGCCTGAGGAAGGTAACAGGGAGTAGTGAAAAAAAGTATGAAAAATGTAGTCAGAAGACCCAGGCTGGAGTCACAGCTTCATCACTTAATGACTATATTTGTTTAATGTGTTTGTTTATGAAAGCAAAGGATTACCCCCCCCTCCACCTACATCTCATTAGAATTATTTTTTTATATTGCTTCTTACAAAATGGCTCTTTAATTAAGGGAGAATATGCTGCTCACTGGTTCTTTCAAGCTATTATGTGCATTTCAAATTCATAATCACAAATTCCATAAAATCTTTTGTGCCTCTTTGCAAATATTTTCAATCACTAAAGTAAAACTCTATAAAAGTCAAAATGGATCTCTGCTAAAAGATGTTCATAGTTAACATGAAGAGAATCATAGTATTATTCAAGCTTTGTGGATATAGGATTTTAGAACCAGCATAATAGGCAGAGAGAAGGAAACGCTCTACTATGTGCTTTTCTGAAGCTATTGGCAGTTATCATGAGGAGATGGGGTGTCATGGAGTGGGAATTAAACACCTGGATTTCAGCACTTACTTTTCGTTCATAGTAACACAACTCTATTTAAATCATATCACTTGCAGGGCCCCCAGAAAGGGAGAGATGTATCTAAAGTGATCTATAATCTGCCATCTGAAAGAATAAAACTGAAGGAATTTTTTTTTTTTTACTAATTAGAATAAAATCAAAGAAACACAGCAAATCCACCAAGAATGGATGTCCTTAAGGTATATAAGACAGTATGATGGAGCAAATCATATGTCATAAATATGAAGAATTTATTAAAGATACTGATTTATTCCTATTTCCCTTATAAAAGAATAAGCCTTTTTCACCAAATTTAGATATCCAAATAAATGCATTATATTTTATGAAACTTGAATTCTTGATTATACATAGAGATTAGGAATTCCAAATATAACAGATGTGTTACACTACAGCTATGAAAACCTTGAGACAGTTAGCCAACAAAATAAGTGCTTTTTACACTATATATTTCACTACCACATTGGTAAATTTTCTATTTGAAGACTGTCTTAGTTTGGTACCCCCCGAAAGCATACCTAAAACCCATAATTTTTGTGTAATCAGTTGCTTTGGGAAATAAAGAACACACTGAAAGGGGAGTGGAAAAATTCAGTCAATAAAAGATTCATCTTTCTAGCAAATTACTATGTGGGTGGCAGGGGTTTAATCTCATTTAAAATTAGCATAAACTAATTACTGAAAGCTAGTGTAGAACATAGATGTCAGAATCATCTCACTTGGGGGAGAAGGAAGTTGCAGTATTTATGACCAGCTTCTGTCTGTGATTGTATGAGGGCTGCTGGGGAGGACGGCATTAATTCCGTGGCACTTCTGACCCGGTCTCTCCACCCTAAGGGCAAAGTGGGCTCTACAGACCAGAGAAGACCCTGAGTCAAGGAGATTCAGGCACTGGCAGTTAGAAGGTGAGCAAGTATGCCCTGAAATAGTAAGAGGAGAAGCCCAGGTGGAGTACCACTCGTGTCCATCCCAGTGACTGACAATACAGACTTAGGACTTTGAGCCCCCCCAGGATTCTTGAGCCCAAGAAGGACTCTACCTCAACATCCTTTACTGCCTCTGCTGGGAACTTGCAATGAAAGAGAGTTCACCACTTTGAGAGGCAGGCATCCCTTTTGTTCCCTCCCCCTTAAAAGAGGGGGTTGTCCTAATTAAAAACTTCTTTAATTTCAAACATCCCCAAGTATACAGAAAATAAAAAATACATACACACACACAAGTGTTGTGTACCTCTTTTCTTAATATTTGATGAGAGTTCTTATTCCCCATCTTCTCCCTAAATCTCTTCTTTATTAAACAGCCTTAGTTCTTCTTGGTCTAAGGTTCTTTATTATCCTCTCCCATCTGTGCAACGTACCCCTGGAACTAAAGTCCCATTTGCTTACTATCTTACAAGGTTGTAGTTTTAAGTCCACAACTTGTTTGCAAAAGCCCCTTGCCTCATCTTTTTCTTTTGGTGGAGCTGAAGTAAACTAAATAAATTAAGCAAACTAAAGCTCTGTTTTTATCTGTACTAACATATTTTAAATCATGTTAAAAATCAATATTCAAGGGACATTTGGGTGTTTGGAATTTCTATAGAACAAAGGGATTAGTGAGAGTGACTGCCCTCATTACAGTAAGTTTCTAACACCAGGCATCATGTCCTTATAACTACCAAATATGTTGTACCATTTTCTCCTTGTCACTGAATTCTCTAGAACATAATAATGTCTGGGAGAGGAATTTCCAGCTGACTTTTAAAATCAAGTTAAAAGGAAACCAAATCATTCACACTCTAGAGTGCCACTGCAGGTCTTTAGCTTGAAGACAGTGCTCCATATAATGATCGCAGCTTCGTAATAGGTCTAGGTAATACACACCAGCCCTTATCTAGGAAGACCCCTGAGTGCTTAATACACCACTGATACAAACAGGATTAACATGAAATTGGATTGTGGGTTGAGGCTGAACTTTCATTCATTTATGAGTCTCAGATGGGTCTTAATAAACTAGTGTTTGTGATGTTTATATCCTCATTAGCTTATTTATTCATCCATTCAATCAATATTTATTTAGCATTTATTCTCTCTTTAAAGCTATCTTAGTCTCTCAATCAGATGACACCACTTCTTAAAATCCATGGCAGAGTCCCTTTGCTGTAGTATTTCAGTTACTTCTGTTTGAGCATTATCCCCTTATGCGATAATAAACACCCTTTTATCAGCAGTGCGGACTTCCTTATCTTTACAGGCCTTGAATCTCCTTACCTAAAACTTATACATAGGAGACATTTTACTGAACTAAATTTATGTAAAGGTGGGGTCCAGATGGAAAAGTGCCCTGGATTCATTTTTCCCTAATTTTAACGAGTGAAGATTTAGAAATCACATTCATAAAGATTGATTATGCCATAATTTGTTAATAAAACAATTGCAGTGACCGTATCTGGCATTTACCTTATTAGTCTTCATAGCCCTGAGTTTAGAACTGAATCATTTGACCACCACCATAGATATGTCTCAACAACTGTTTCCCAAAAAACAAATTAGAAAAAGTAATTAAATGAGTCAACAAGTCACTTTTTTTAAGTGTTTTATTCTTGTAAAGACAGGCTCCTTTAAAAGTGAACAATCAATATAACTTGTATATTCTTGCTAATCCATTGGCTAGAGCTTTAAACAGACACTTGATCATTAGTTTTTGTCCAGTTACCTTGTCTCTTTCTTTTAAGAAGATAAAAAGAATAGAGACACGGATTCTCTACTACATTTTTCTGTCCTTATGAAAGGCCATAATTAATTATTACAACAAAGTTCTCACCTTAGGCCCTGTTTTCCCTTCACAACTGGACCAAACACACATGTATGAAGGTAGTGCTATTTTATATTCGTATCTTTCACCCCAAGCTGTTTATTTTCCCTCTTCAAAAAAAATAACAGGAGAAATGCAAAGACATAAGGTTTCTCCAGCATCCCAAGTCAAGTCACTACGATTTTTTTTCTTTTTTATTTTGAGGTAGTCTTCACTTTGGTTGACATGAAGAAAGCTGTGTAAACCACACCCATGACAGTGTCAGTTTTCCCAATCTAAGAAAAATGTGAACAAATGACATTTCAGGTACAGGACACTTTACTATGGAATATAAATTCAATTTTTTCACAAAGAAATTTCTATCTGGTGGCGGATGCTTGGCAAAGGGACCAAGATCTGACCTTAAACCATGGCCACCATAACATTAGGGCAGCGAGTGTTCAAAGGCAGTGAAGCCTTTGCAATAGTTTATGCAACACATTTGTTTTTCCCATCCAGGAACTGGCTCAGCAAAAATGATATTCTCCCTAGCATCACCAAACCAGGTAAATAAATCTTCACATCGCTGCTCCCCAAGGCCCTTGGTTCCCGGAATGCTGATGCATAGCCAGCTTTGCAAGGCTTTTTCTGCTGGGATTTTTGTCACTTTCAGTTTGTGGTTTCTGTAAGTCCTCACCCCTTAAAAATGTATTACATAAACTTTAATTTATTGTAGTTCTTTGCTGGGCAATCTAGAACTGACAGTGATTTCTTTATGGAGACAGTGCAGAATTTCCACAGGTTCCACATCTTTTTAACAGTTCCAAGTGTTTAAACTCTGAAATTAATTTAAAAGAAACAGAGGTTATTCACTGTGGCCACACAGAAATCACAAGCCGAGAGTGTTAAGAGAAGAGGCAGGATGAATATGTGGGCTAAACAGTGTGCAAAAGGGTTTAACTAGCCGCACCAGAGAAAGTTGCAGTGAATCAGCAAAAGATTAAATAAGGGATGGCGGAGTGGCAACAATCCCTACCTAGGTCAAACATCAGGAACCTCTAGTAGACTCAATAATAAAGTATGCAGTTTCCCAGCTGAGTACAGGTCACCAAGTGTTCCTTGATAATTGTCTTTGCACAGGCTATATCTGGGATTCCCGGAGAGTAAGAGGGCTCCAGCCTGCTCAGGCCATGCTAAATCACTCAGGTTTAAATTACCTAATACGAAGACTAATTAAGTTCTTTCTTGACGGAACTTTCTTTCTAATCCCATCTATTTATTTCTTTTCTCATCTTTATTGTGACATGGTCAAGGAAATATCAGTTTTAGATAAACTGTGGACTAGGTAAATCTGGCGATATAAAACACTTAGAGGTGCTATGTAAAACATTACCAGCGCATGGTTGAGCTCCCAATAAAGTAAAAAAAATTCTCCAGGGGTCAAGAATGAAAAGCAACTGCACTGAAGGAAGTTGCCAGACTGGGAAACCTGCCTGGGGATTTAGTGCTAACCCAGTATCTGGCACTCGCCTCAGTCAAGGCAATAAGCTAGACCTTAGATCCCATATAAAGCCAGACTATTGAAGGGTGACACTCCAATAAAATGGAAGAGTAGAAAAGAATCTTCTAGTGGTGTGTTTTCTGTCTTGGCCTGGGCTAAGTGTGCTGCAGGAGACATCTTCTGTGAGAATCTGTCATCACAGTCTTCTTTGGGCAGATTGTATTTGAATTGATAACTCATACTGTGATCTGGGAGTCTGGAAACTGAGAAATTATCATAAAAGTGGCCCCAAGCCAGTGATAACCAACGTTCCACTATCTGTTAGAAACAAATACAAAACATCTTAGAAGGAAAACCTTAAGGGATATTGGCTGAGAATTTCCCAGAGTTATTGAAGGGCAATCCTCATATTCAGGAAGCATGACCAATTCTGAGCAATACACACAAAAATAAAAAGTAAAAGTCCAACCTAATTGTAGTGAAACTGCAGAAAACTTAAACACTTAAAGGTCTTAAATGTAATCAAAAAGAAGAGATGAGATGAGCAGATTCCAATTCACCAATAGTCAAATATGCAAAACTCTTGTTTTCCAGCACAATTCATACACAAATCACTGACTTTCAAAGAACTGTTTTTAGAGGACATTTATATTCTAAAAACAATTTAATTATTTCTTTGATGATGAAAGTATATGCAAATCTTGTATTACATTGTTACCTTTGAGGACACCAATGAGGTTACAGAACTGCTAATTAGGAACTGTCATCAGATTTTCTCTTACTGAAGGAATTATTAGTTTTATACAAAGTAAGAGTTTTAATTTCAAATGTAGACATAAATTTGTATTTTTTTTAAATCCTATATTTCATTTTCCTAAAAATTCTGTTCCCAATTTCCTAGACAGTCCTAAAAGCATTCTTAGAAAAAGAAATGAATCTAGCAGAAAGAAGTCTCTTGATGTTGTTTTGTCCTTATTCTTTTATTATAATAAAACATTGCTCTATTTTATATTTGCTGTATTTATTACTCTATTTTATTGCTATATCTCACCTGCTCATATGCAGGTGAAATTAACTAAATATTCTGTGGTATCACAAGTATCTAAAAACAGATGGTGACTTAGAAAAATCTTGCTTGCTGCTCAGAACAAAAATCCTGTCAACTCATAAAATCATTCTTACCAGTTGAAAACACTAACAGTACCTCATACATTTCTATAAATTATCAATAAATTAAATACATCTAAATTCTTTGAACTAAAATCATTTTAAGTTTTCTATGTTAATTATATTTTTTTTAGAAATAGATATTAACTATTTGTTTCATATTGTCATTCTCTTTGAGAGAATGATAGCATAGTAGCTTTCTGAATAAGTTATAATGAAATGATTGGTCATTTATACTGTGTGAATGAAAAGGAATTAGAGTCTTTTTTTTTACTTTAACCACTTAAATTTTAATGCAGCTTATGAATTCTAATTAAGATACATTACTTTTATAAGGAAAACTCTATTATTTTCTTATATTTCCATGTGGTATTATGCTAGAATAATTAAATATTTTCAAATACATATATATATAATAATTCAGTAAACTAAATTGGTTTTCTCTTATTTCATTATGTCTTTGCAGATTGTGAGTGTTGGAAAGCATGTTAAAGGCTACCATTACATCATTGCAAACTTGGTAAGAACCCATTATTTTCTATTTTTCATCAGAATTGCTCAAGCATTCAAGATTATTTTAACTGTGCTTTAAAATAACTCTCCAAAAAAAGATAAGACTACATTGCTTACTGAACTTTTTCTAACACATAAGATATTATTTTTGTTACAATGATCATTATATTTCTAATGTGGAGTTCAATATATTTTGAAATAGATTAGTTTGGTATCTGCCAAAGTAACCTTTACAACTAATTATAATGTTTGCTTTAATTATGATCTCACTTGGCAAATTAAATAGTGGCCTTTTCTCTGTGTAAATGATAAATGTGCTACTCTGAATACAAACTGCCAATATTTAGGGTATTACAAGAATGATTGAAATTGATGACCCGTGCCCTCTAATTTTAAGAAAAACAAGATCAAAATAGCTGAATAAGGAAGTTTTTCAGAGTAATCTAAATTTTTAAAAACTGTGTCAACTTTTCACATGTTACGTATGGATGGCTATTGAACAAGAAACATGTATTAGTATAAAATCTTTAAAGGCCAAAGGCAAGTCCTTTAGATTTCTTGGCAAGGCTCACTAAATATTTCTTTATTAACTTTGCAGTGTGGGGGAAACTGGCTAAGCAGAGGGCCATTTTCCTTGCATATTAGAGTACCATCTGCCCCAAAGGCTTGATCTCAAAAGCGGTTTATCCTAGGAAAGTTAAGAATATTTTCTCCTTTTTCTCTTTTCCTACCACATGTTTCTTTGGTGAGGATCTTGTGCTTGAAACAGGAAAAGAAACAGGCTGCAAAAGAGATTCAGATTTAGCACTTCTATGGTGAGGGAGCCATCACATATTGAAACAGAAATTTTCAGTCCATAGTGAACTGGGAGGTAGTTCACTATGGAGATACTGAAATGTAGAAATAGACTATAAACTCTTATTGTATTGTGTTTCTTGAATAAAGTTTACTGCCTAACAGCTTATAATGAAAATACTGAGAAATTTTGACTTGGCTTTTCCATTGCTTTTGGTAGACCCATAGTCTGGATGTTTCAATATATTTTTAAAAAATATAAAATATAAAGCTGATTTATACTTTAATAGTGGTATTAATCACTATAAGAGAAAAAAACCTTATGTTTATGGAATGTCTGCATTCACCATGACATTATACAGGAGATTCTAGCAAACAGAAGAATCTGGCACCTATTCTTTCCAAACGGTTAAAAAAAAATTCAGTGTGTTATAGACTGTCATGCCAGAAGTGTATACTTATCACTGACAAACCAAATGAAATAGAAAAACTAATATCTACAACATCCTAATGGGTATCACAGGCTGTCTTAAGCAATCCTAGTACATGGCAGCATATTTAAGTCATCTATATAATGACCAAGTAACATCATGTGCAGTAGAAAAATAATTTGTATTAGGGAATATAATCATCACTCTCGCTAAAAATAACCAAGCTTTCACTATATGTGGTTGATATCATTGTAACACATGATTAAGCCAGTAACTTGTGCATATCTACATTATAATATAATGTGTTATTATAGATTCTATTGCTTTACTCATTTATCCTCAAATAGCTGTGACTTTCAAAATAGAGTGATTTTTGTTTCATTGGGCCAATCCAATAACTATTGCTTGAGAACTATGTGCATAGGATTCCCAAATGTGAAATCAATGCAGTATCAAAGAAAGATTATACTAATATTATATTTAATGTTGAAAGACTGAATGATTTTCCCCTAAGATCAGAAACAAGACAAGGACATCCCTCTCATCATTTTTCTTGAGCTTGTACTGAACATTCTAGCAAGGGATATTGTGTAAGAAAAGTAAATAAAAGTCATCCAGACTGAAAAAGATTTTGTGTGTAGAAAAATCCTAAGAAATTAATTAAAAGCTATGAGAACTAATAAATGGGCTCAGCAGATTTGCAGGATGTAAGGTCAACATATAACAATCTATGTACTAGCAACAAACATTCCAAAAATGAAATTAAGAGAATAATTCCATTTATAACTTACAATTTACAGTTAATGGGGAACTGCTACTTAGCCAACTCATCAAGACCCATTTAGCTGGAGGGACCAAAACGAAGACACGGGAAGCTACGAAACTTCCCTCCTCCCACAGACACTCTCATGGAGCAATCTGAGAGAAGTCCAGAAACTAGTTGAGCAACTCCTACATGCCAAGTCATTAAGAAAAGAAAATACCCACTTTGAAGTGGGCAAGAAAGGTTGAGGCACATAACCAAATGTATAAACACTAACCCTAGCACAGTTCCACAAACAGAAGGGAATCCCCAACTCCCAGCTTCTCCATGAGAAGCAAAGGATTTGGAGCATATATTTAACACCCCATCTTTTAAGACTGCCTCTCAAGAGAGCTCCCCAAAATACCTAGCTCTGAAACTATGTCCACAAGACCACAAGACTATAGGAAACAAAGAAGCTGTTCTTTACAAGCACACGAGCACTTGCTAAAACTATAGTCACAGGCTTAGCACAGAGGGATCTGGCAAAAACATCAAACTTTAAAGACAAAGAGAAAAGCAACTTCTTAAGTACAAGGGAACTACTGTAAGATTATCAGTGTATTTTTCAGCAGAAACTTTACAAACAAGAAGGCAGTGGGATGATATATTCAAAATGCTGATTAAAAAAAACTGTCAATCAAGAATACTGTGCTTGGCAAAGTTCTACTTGAGATTTGGAGGAGAGACAAAAAATTTTTCAGACAAATGAAAGCTGAAAGAGCTGATCATCATGAAAAGCCTTACAAGAAATGCTAACATTTCAAGCTGAAATAAAAGGACACAAATCAGTAATATGAAAAAAATATGAACACCACCAGTAAAGGAAAAGATATAGATGAATTCTGAATATTCCAATATTGTAATGGTGATGGGTAAAATCACTTCTAACTCTAATATAAAAGTTAAAATACAAAAGTATTTTTAAAAATTATTTCTTAATGGGAACACAGTATTAAAAATGCAAATTGTGACATCAAAAACATAAAATGTGGGAGGGAATTTGTAAAGTCATAGAGCTTTTGTATGTGCTCAAAATTTAGTTATCAGCTTAAAATAGACTGTTATAAGATGTTTTATGTAAACCTCATGGTATGAAAAAATAAAAACCTGTAGTAGAAACAGAAAGGATGAAGAGAAAGGAATCAAAATGTACCACTACAGAAAAATCATCATATCACAAAAGAAGAGAGTAGGAGAGGGAGAAAGGAACAGAAGAACTAAAATCAGCTAGAAAACAATTAACAAAATGTCAGTAGTAAGTCCGTTCCTACCATTAACTAAATGTAAATGAACTAAGTTCTCCAATCAAAAGACATAGAGTGGCTGAATGGATTAAAAAGAAAAAAAGAGACCCAACTATATCCTGACTATAAGAGATTCATCTCAGCTTTAAGAACATATAGATTGAAACTGAAGGAATAGAAAAACATTCTCCATGCAAATGGCAAATGAGGAAAGAATCAGCTTTATTTATACCAGTTAAAACTGACTTAAGCCAAACCCTGTAAGGAACAAAGCTTATTTATAATGATAAAGGGGACAATTCATCAACAGAATATAACATCTGTAAATATTTATATATCTAACATCAGAGCATGTAAATATATATAAAACAAACATTGCTTTTTTTTGGTAGTAAAGGTCTGAAAAGAGAAATAGACAGCAATACAACAGTAGGGAACTTCAATACCCCATTTTCAACAGTGGACAGATCCTTGAGACAGAATATCAGTGAGGAGACTTTGGACTTAAACTACCTACTAGACCACATGAACATAACAGACACACAGAATATTCCATCTGACAGTAGAAGAATATAGAGTCTTCCCAAGCACACAGGGAACATTCTCCACAACAGATCATATATTAGTCCACAAAACAAGTCTTAATCGGTTTAAGAAAACTGAAATCATATCAAGCATATTTTCCAACCAAAATGATATGAAACTAGTAATGATTCGCAAGAAGAAAACGAAAATCTACAAACATGTGGAGATTAACCAAATGCTCCTGAGGCTCTAATGGGTCAAAGAAAAAATCAAAAGAGAAATCGAAAAATACCTTGAGATAAAAGAGAATCATAACATGCCAGAACATAAGGAATACAACAAAAGCAGTTCTAAGATGGAAGTTTATAATGATAAATACCCACATAAGAGAGAAGAAAGTTGTCAACTAAACAATCTAACTTTATGCTTTAAGGAACCAGAAAAAGAAGAACAAACTAAGCACCAAAAGTTAATAGAAGAAAGGAAATAACAAAGATAAAGTCGAAGTAAGTGAAATACAAGCTAAAAGATAGTAGAAAAGATCAATGAAACTAAAAGCTGGTTTTTTGAAATGATAAACAAAATTGACAAATTTTAACTAGACTCAGAATAAAAGATAGAAGACTTAAATAAAATCAGAAATGTAAGAAGGTACATTACAGCTGACACCACACAGATACTAAGGATCATAAAAAATTACTATGAAGGATTATACACCAACAACTTCCATAACCTAGATGTAATGGGTAAGTTCCTAGAAACATACAACCTACCAAGCATTAATCATGGTGAAAAAGCATCTTAATAGACCAATAACAAGTAAGGAGTTTGAATCAGTAATCAAAATACTACTGAGAAAAAAGAAGTCCAGAACCAGATGGCTTCATAGGTAAATGCTATCAAACATTTAAAGAAGAAGTAATACCAGTCATTTTCAAATTATTTCAATAAATAGAATAGGAAGGAAAACTTCCAGACTTTTTTCAAAGGCCAACATTGCAGTGGTAACAAAGCCGGACAAAGATATTACAAAAAAATAAATTACAGGCTTATATCCTTGATGAACATAGATGCAAAAGTCCTCAACAAAATATTAGCAAATAAAATTCAACAATATATTAAAAGGATAATACAAAGATAATACCAAGATCAAGAGTGTTTTATCCCAATGATGCAAGGATTATTAAACATCTGCAAATCAGTGTGATATACCACATTAACAAAAGGACAAAAATCATATGACCATTTCAATAGATGGAGAAAAAGAATTTGACAAAATTCAACATCATTTCATGATAAAGTACTCTCAACAAATTGGGTATAAGAGGAATGCACCTATACAACAAAGATCATGTATAACAAGCCCACATCTAATAATATATCCAATGTTGAAAAGCTATAAAATCTTTCCCTTTAAGGTCAGAAATAGAAAAAGAATGTCCATTCTCTTACTATTTATCAATATAATACTCAAAATACTGGCCAGAGCAATTAGGCAAGAAAAGAAATAAAAAACATACGAATTGAAAAGGAAGAAGTAAAATTGTGTCTCTTTGTAAATGACATGATATTATCTGTAGAAAGCCCTAAAGATTCCACCAAAAAACTTTTAGAAAAACTTTTTCTAAGACTTTTAGTTAATAGAGAGTAGAATGATAGTATCCAGGAAGGTAGGGAAAATAGAAAGAAATAGGTAAAGGGTACAAACTTTCAGTAATGAGACAAAAAATTCTTAGGATTTATGTGTAACGAGGACTTGTAGTGGAGAACATTGTATTATGTAATTGAAACTTGCTAAGAAAGTAGAACTTCAGTGTTCTCACCAAAATGTAAAAAAAAAATCAAAAAGTTAAATATGTAAGGTGATGAATATGTTAATTAATTTCATGATGGAATCCTTTCACAATATATACATATATCAAATCATCACATTGTATACTTTAAGTATATTACAGATTATCTATCAATTATACTTTGATATAGCTGAAGAAAAGACTGATTTAACAGTAGTAGTAAAAACTGATTTCTAAAATAATTATTTTTGGTTACTGGTAGCTACAAATATTCCAGAAACTTTAAAATATTATGTAGTCATAATGTTGGAAACCAAAGCAGAAAGTACAAAGTCCAACTTATATTTACCAAAAAGAGAAGAATGAAGCAAAGCAGATATCAATATATGATAGATGAAATTATATCACAAATTTATAAACACACATTTTTTTAAATGTTAAGGACCTCCTTTATTTAAACAAGGTTAATATCTGGAGAAGCTGAATTTAAATATGGATATTCTTTGGGTTCTTTTAACATGATAATCCTCTAAACCAAGAAAAAAATAAATAATGTCACAGAAATATTGGCTTCTTAGTGACCATTAAATTCTTTGACTGAAACATAGAAGTCAGAGGCCATATATTTAAATAAAATAACATTCAATTTCATAGATGCAAATGGCTGTGAATGCTCCCCAGCGTTATTTAAAACTGTCCTTTCATTATCTGTAAGTTGAGTTTATATTCAATTAACTGCAGTTCATCTTATGCATCCTTCTATCCTGACTAAATAGGAGTGGATTGTTTTCCAGGTCCCACTCATCCTCAGTCTTTGTAGCTGTTGCAGTGTGCTGGGACATCTAGCCAGGCCAAAAGAAATGAGAATCCCTTCTCTTTATTACTCAAACCTTAGCCTGCTAGGGGGTCCAAGAAGACCCCAGCAGGCTGACACCATCCAAATAGCACAAGCTGCGCCTGATATGCAAGTGGACAGACATGCCCCTCCCTGATTCTTGAAAATTGCCTGTGATTATCACTGCCACTATCATTAACAAATGCATATTAAGGATGGGCAAAGTTTGTAAGAAGTGGTAAAAGGTTGCTGAAATCTTTCTTCTCTTGTTTTTTTTGTGGTTTGTATGTGGGTACATGTATGTTTTTCACACATTCTCATCAACCAGAGGTACTGAAGAATGTACACGGTTTCTAGGATTAAGCTCTGTTCTAGGAATTTCACAGAAATTTAGAGGCAGGAAAACTTAATCTCTTAGTTTACTGAAGTTAGTTTTTCAGAAATTTAAGTCAGAAAATTGCTTCCCTACTTTGCCCCTAGACTTTCTCTTTTCCAGTTATTCGTTCATTTGCCTCTTGGTTATTTTTTTAAAGACAGGTATGAGCTTTCAAGGATTATATGATAATATCATTTCTCTGCTTAAATTATTTCATTGCCTCCAGGCTGCAAATGCATTAAAAGAATTTAGGCCCTTCATGAAAGGGAAAGACCCCATGGTTTTTCCAACCCTACCTGCTAATGTTTGTCCTCTCACCCTCCACAGAACTTTTTGTGGTTCTCCCGAAATGACACCCTGCTGTTACCCTGGTTGTTATCACCTTCTACCAGAGTAAACACTCTCAGTCTAAGCACCACATTATGAAAACCCTTTAGGATCAAGTATTTACTATTTACCTTAATAAACAAAGCCCCTGAAGAAGTATCCCTGCTTAGCCTCAGCACCTTGTTTCCACTCCACCTCACACATGTCCATTCCTGAAACCAAACTAATTCCCAGCAGCCTAATGCTGCCTTTATCTTCATGGCTTTAGCTGATGTTGTTGTCCCATAAGCAGGAACTTACCCCACCAATCCCAATTAATAGTCACCTCCAGAAAGCTGTCCTTATATACCCAATGTGCTAGCCCCTCTTCTGGGTTTACAAATCACCTCTATGCTGATAGTATATGCATTGATTTATTTTCATTCATGAAATAATTTTGTACCTCCTCTTTACCTGTATTGTCCAGTATCCTGTGGTCCACCTGTACATAAGACATTAGCACACTTGCAAAGTTATTACATGTATCTTTTTATGACCTTATAAAAAGGGCCGTGTATCCTTACTCTTTATCTGTTTAATGCTGCACCCAGCTTATGTCACTGTAGTTATTTTACTATAATTCTTCTAACTAAACCTCAATATAGATGCTTATAGATCAAAAAATGGGGTACATTGTAATTTACCCAAGATCACACAGATCCTAAGTCTCAAAAGCAAGGTTGAAATTCTCTTCTGTCTGATTGCAATGAGTAAATAAATTCAGATAAATAAATAAATTTAAAATGAGTAAATATATAGCCAGAAAGAGATCATTCATTTAATTATTTCCAATACCACCCTTAAGAGGCTCTAGCTTCACAAACTTTTTCTGTATTTATAACCAGTTCTTTCATCACCTGCTGCCAGAAGTTGGATGATTTAATTATGGCTGACATTTGTTCACCTGCAAGGCAAATTCTTAAAATTTTGCTCTCACTTAGATTTTTTATTTTTTAAAATATATTCAATTTACATCTAGGGAAACACCTGGCTCTGTCATAAAGTAGTATAAAATTACAGAAGGTTCAGGGTATATCATTAAAGATGAACTGAATCTATTCCTTGTATTTCTCCCGGCATCACACGCAGACCTACAGGCACACAGACAACACACATGCACACACCAGTCACACCTCGGTTAGAAGATAAGGAAGTGAAGAAACAGAGAGTAAAGTCACTTGTCCACATTTAGGTGTCTTGCTTGTGCCAGAATGGGAGGTAGAACTCAGTTTCCAAAATTTACATTTTTACTTAAGGACAATGACCCTAATTAAGATCTCATGAACTTAGAATTTTTTTCTCTGGGCTTCCTATAGTTTTCAACTTTTCTGCATTGAGCATGTCTGACTCCACCATCTATCTACTTGATCATCAAAAACTCAGACTTTGTACAAGTCGGTTTCTTAACAGCCTAATTTTTAAAAGATGTTAAGAGAGAATCTCTCCCATTCTACTTGATGTTCCTTCTGTTAACTACCCCAGAGCTATCCCAATATGATTTAGCCAACCTGTAAACCTGAAATGCAAAAGAGCAGAAATTTTTTTTGCTAAATTACGTAAAATTAAAATAAAGAGCATTTATTGAGTGCCTATGACATGAAGGAACTATAGTTTACATTAATAGTCATCAAGATATTTGAAGCCCTATAATTTTTAAATTTCCTTTCTCCACTTTCCCCCAAGAGGATTATGAAATGGAAATGGAAATTAAAAGTCAATAGGAAGTTAATCTTAGGAGATCACTAACCATTGTGACATGCAATCACTGTGGAACAGCTCATTTCCACAAGCAGAAAGCCTCTCCTCTGGTCTCTTCCCTGTCCTCAAGGGCACTGTTCACATAGTTACTTAACCACTGATTCCTCCCCATCTCCACTGGACAGTTGCAGTATTATTGCAGTGTTACTAAGAACTATCAGTCCTCCAATATTTCTCTGGATAAAAACTGAAATCTAAAAGGCCACCAAAATAAACTGTTTCCAAGAAAACTGTTTCACAGTCTAGATCCTATCAATTTTCTATATAAAAGTATTTTAAAATATATGAAAGGAAAATATTGCCTGTACTCAACCAGACATAACTAAAATGAACTGAGCTACCCACCATTCATTCAGATCATAACTGAAAGGAGTTTATAGCCAGATGTGGTAATATTTTTCCTTCACCTTCAGCATAGCAGGATGGAATCAGAGAAATGGGATCTGTTATTTATCAGTTAGACTTTACGTCAGATGATTTCTCCAAAGGCTACACCTTTGCCTAGCCTGTGTGTCTTGGCACTGTGGGATAACACTGCTGAAAGAAAATAATAATGTCATCAATTAGCAACTAATGCAATAGTTGAATCACTGCGGCTTTTAGGGAACCAAAATTTTTTTGACTGCCTGTGGGTCTGCTCTATGTTCTTGTAGAAGCAAACAAATGTTCAACTGACATTTTACTAGCTAGAGATTGATGGACATTGTTTTTCCCATTTCAAAAACAATAGATTTGCTTTCTGGTGTCTAGTTTCTTTTCCAGTGAAATGCAAATGTAACTGATAAGCTGTCAAATCCACTGGCTCATAATAGGCTTGAAATAAATATTTGTTGAAAGAATTAATTAGTAATAGCTATTGAATTAGCTATTTATGAATTCAAACCAGATGTACTACCTATTTAGCATCATCATTCTCATTTGCATAGGGGAAATAAGGCTAGAAAGTTACAGAGGTGGGATTCAGAGCTGGGACTGTTTCCCACAGTAACACCCTGCTTCTAATAAGGACATCATTATAGGTACCAAAATTAAGAACACATATATCTGTGTTAAGAATACACAGGAGTGAAAGATGGCGACATGAGAGGAGAGACAGAGGCTTCCACCTAAAACTGGATACAATTAGAAAATATAGTTGGCACAACTAATCCTGAGGGAGCAACAGGAAAGAGGACTGTGCCAGACTGCATACACCTGGAGAAAAGAGCAGACCTTACCAAACGGGGTAACGTACCAAAGCTGTGGCTTGGCCGGACCCGAGCCCTTCCTCCACCCCAGCTCAATGGTGGGAGGAAGAGAAATGGAGCAGGGAGGGAGTGGAAGGCTTAGGACTGCTGAATACCTAGCTCCAGAGATCTGCGCTGGGAGCACAAACCTACATTTCATGGTGCTTTCATGAGACTCACGTGACTACCGGGTTGGAAAGTTAATACAGGCAGAGTTCCTGGGGTGACTGGGATTCCAGCTGCTTGTGGAATGCAGGGATCCACATCCAGCTGCTCTGAGACAAAAGCTTATACCTGTGTGCTCAGCCCACTGGTTCAGGCAGTGGAGACAGGCACAGAGGCCAGAAAGTGGGGAACAGCTCTTTCCTCCCCCCAAGTCACCAATATGGCTCCCGTGCGACCCCAAACATTGCTTCAGGGTATGAGCAGCTCCAGAGTAGAGCTTCTGGACACTAGAGGGTGCCATATACAAACATGAAACGCCAAAGGAACTTTGCTTAAAGTAAAATTGTTAATACAACTCCCGAGAAAGATATAAATGATATGAACCTCATGACTCTTCCTGAAAAGGAGTTCAAAATAAACATCATCAACATGCTAATGGAGGTATGGAAAGACATCCAAGAACTCAGGAATGAATTCAGGTCGGAGATCCAATCATTGAAGAGCACGATGGAGGGTATTAAAAGCAGGTTAGATACAGTGGAGGAGATGATAAATGAAATAGAAACTAAAGAAGAGGAATACAAAGCTGAGGCACAGAGAGAATGAAAGAATATTGAGAGAACTGTGTGACAAATCCAAGCGGAACAATATTCACATTATAGGGATACCAGAAGAAGAAGAGAGAGAGAAACGGATAGAAAGTGTCTTTGAGGAGGTAGTTGCTGAAAACTTCCCCAATCTGGGGAAGGAGATAGTCTCTCAGGCCATGGAGATCCACAGATCTCCCAACACAAGGGACCGAAGGAAGACAACACCAAGACACATAGTAATTAACATGGAAAAGATTAAGGATAAGGACAGACTGTTAAAAGCAGTCAGAGACAGAAATAAAATCACATACAAAGGAGAGCTCATCAGGCTAACATCAGACTTCTCAGCAGAAACCTTATGGGCCAGAAGGTTTATGAGGCTCTTTTTATGGCCTAGTATGTAGTCTATTCTGGAGAGAATGTTCCATGTGCACTTGAGAAGAATGTATTTAATGCCATGAAGCAGAATGGCCTAGAACCAAGATTACTTTATCTGGCAAGAATATCATTTAAATTTGAAGGAGAAATTAAACACTTTCCAGATAAGCAACAGCTGAGGGAATTTACCTCCCACAAACCATCTCTACAGTGTATTTTGGAGGGACTGCTATAGATGGAAGTGGTCCTCAGGTTGGATCACTGTCACCAGAGGTAATAAAACCACAGTAAAGAAAGTATAACAGCTAATTACTAAGCAAATGCAAAATTAAATTAACTATTCCCAGAGACAATCAAGGGGTAGACAAAAAGTACAGAATATGATACCTAATATATAAGGAATGGAGGAGGAAGAAAAAGGAGGAGAAAAGAAAAGAACCTTTAGATTGTGTTTGTAGCAGCATACTAAGTGAGTTAAGTTAGACTCTTAGATAGTAGGGAAATTAACCTTGAACTTTCGGTAACCACAAATCTAAAGCCTGCAATGGCAGTAAGTACATACCTATCGATAATCACCCTAAATGTAAATGGACTGAATAAACCAATCAAAAGACATAGACTCACTGAATGGATAAAAAAACAAGACCCGTCTATATGCTACTTACAAGAGACTCACCTCAAACCCAAAGACATGCACAGACTAAAAGTCAAGGGATGGAAAAAGATATTTCACGCAAACAACAGGGAGAAAAAAGTAGGTGTTGCAGTACTAGTATCAGACAAAATAGACTTCAAAACAAAGAAAGTAACAAGAGATAAAGAAGGACATTACATAATGATAAAGGGCTCAGTCCAACAAGAGGATATAACCATTATAAATATATATGCACCCAACACAGGAGCACCAGCATATGTGAAACTGATACTAACAGAACTAAAGGAGGAAATAGAATGCAATGCATTCATTCTAGGAGACTTCAATACACCACTCACTCCAAAGGATAGCTCCACCAGACAGAAAATAAGTAAGGACACAGAGACAGTGAACAACATACTAGAACAGATGGACCTAATAGACATCTATAGAACTCTACATCCAAAAGCAACAGGATACACATTCTTCTCAAGTGCACATGGAACATTCTACAGAATAGACCACATACTAGGCCATAAAAAGAGCCTCAGTAAATTCAAAAAGATTGAGATTCTACCAACCAACTTTTCAGACCACAAAGGTATAAAACTAGAAATAAATTGTACAAAGAAAGCAAAAAGGCCCACAAACATACGGAGGTGTAACAACATGCTCCTAAATAATCAATGGATCAATGACCATATTAAAATGGAGATCCAGCAATATATGGAAACAAATGACAACAACAACACAAAGCCCCAACTTCTGTGGGACTCAGCAGAAGCTGTCTTAAGAGGAAAGTAGATAGCAATCCAGGCATATTTAAAGAAGGAAGAACAAACCCAAATGAATAGTCTAATGTCACAATTATCAAAATTGGAAAAAGAAGAACAAATGAGGCCTAAAGTCACCAGAAGGAGGGACATAATAAAGATCAGAGAAGAAATAAATAAAATTGAGAAGAATAAAACAATAGAAAAAATCAGTGAAACCAAGAGCTGGTTCTTTGAGAAAATACACAAAATAGATAAGCCTCTAGCCAGACTTATTAAGAGAAAAAGAGAATCAACACACATCAACAGAATCAGAAATGAGAAAGGAAACATCATGACGGACCCCACAAAAATACAAAGAATTATTAGAGACTACTATGAAAAACCTATATGCTAACAAGCTGGAAAACCTAGAAGAAATGGAAAACTTTCTAGAAAAATACAACCTTCCAAGACTGACCAAGGAAGAAACACAAAATCTAAGCAAACCAATTACCAGCAAAGAAATTGAAGCAGTAATCAAAAAACTACCCAAGAACAAAACTGCTGGGCCAGATGGATTTACCTCGGAATTTTATCAGACATACAGAGAAGATATAATAACCATTATCCTTAATGTTTTCCAAAAAATAGAAGACGAGGGAATACTCACAAACTCATTCTATGAAGCCAGCATAACCCTAATACCAAAACCAGCCAAAGACCCCACCAAAAAAGAAAACTACAGACCAATATCCCTGATGAATGTAGATGCAAAAATATTCAACAAAATATTAGCAAATCGAATTCAAAAATATATCAACAGGATCATACACCATGACTGAGTAGGGTTCATCCCAGGGATGCAAGGATGGTACAACATCCGAAAATCCATCAACATCACCCACCATATAAACAAAAAGAAGGACAAAAACCACATAATCATCTCCATAGATGCTGAAAAAGCATTCGATAAAATTCAACATCCATTCATGAGAAAAACTCAACAAAATGGGTACAGAGGGCAAGTACCGCAACATAATAAAGGCCATATATGATAAACCCAGAGCCAACATCATACTGAACAGCGAAAATCTCAAAGCTTTTCCTCTGCGATCGGGAACAAGACAGGGATGCCCACTATCCCCAATGTTATTCAACATACTACTGGAGGTCCTAGCCATGGCAATAAAGACAAAACAAAGAAATAAAAGGAATCCAGATTGGTAAAGAAGAAGTTAAACTGTTACTATTTGCAAATGACATGATATTGTACATAAAAAACCCTAAACACTCCACTCCGAAACTACTAGAGCTAATATCGGAATTCAGCAAAGTTACAGGATACAAAATTAACACACAGAAATCTGTGGCTTTCCTATACACTAACAATTAACTAATAGAAAGAGAAATTAGGAAGACAATTCCATTCACAATAGCATCAAAAAGAATAAAATACCTAGGAATAAACTTAACCAAGGAAGTGAAAACCTGTACCCTGAAAACTACAAGACACTCTTAAGAGAAATTAAAGAGGTCACTAACAAATGGAAACTCATCCCATGCTCCTGGCTAGGAAGAATTAATAACGTCAAAATGGCCATCCTGCCCAAAACAATATACAGATTCTATGCAATCCCTATAAAATTACCAACAACATTCTTCAATAAACTTGAACAAATAGTTCAAAAATTCATATGGAACCACCAAAGACCCCGAATAGCCAAAGCAATCCTGAGAAGGAAGAATAAAGTGGGGGGGACCTCACTCCCCAACTTCAAGCTCTACTACAAAGCCACAGTAATCAAGACAATTTGGTACTGGCACAAGAACAGAGCCACAGACCAGTGGAACAGAATAGAGACTCCAAACATTAACCCAAACATATAAGGTCAACTAATATTCAATAAAGGGGCCATGGACATACAATGGGGAAATGACAGTCTCTTCAACAGATGGTTCTGGCAAAACTGGACAGCTACATGTAAGAGAATGAAACTGGATCACTGTCTAACCCCATACACAAAAGTAAATTCAAAATGGATCAAAGACTTGAACATAAGTCATGAAACCATAAAACTCTTAGAAAAAAACATAGGCAAAAATCTCTTAGACATAAACATGAGTGACCTCTTCTTGAACATATCTCCCTGGGCAAGGGAAACAAACGGAAGAATGAACAAATGGGACTACATCAAGCTGAAAAGCTTCTGTACAGCAAAGGACACTATCAATAGAACAAAAAGTATGGTAGAATATATTCATAAATGACAGATCTGATAAAGGGTTGCCATCCAAAATATATAAAGAGCTCACACACCTCCACAAACAAAAAGCAAATAATCCAATTAAAAAATGGCCAGAGGAGCTGAATAGACAGTTCTCTAAAGAAGAAATTCAGATGGCCAACAGACACATGAAAAGATGCTCCACATCGCTTGTCATCAGAGAAATGCAAATTAAAACCACAATGAGATATCACCTCACACCAGTAAGGATGGCTACCATCCAAAAGACAAACAACAACAAATGTTGGCAATGTTGTGGAGAAAGGGGAACCCTCCTCCACTGCTGGTGGGAATGTAAATTAGTTCAACCATTATGGAAAGCAGTATGGAGGTTCCTCAAACTGTTCAAAATAGAAATACCATTTGACCCAGGAATTCCACTTCTAGGAATTTACCCTAAGAATGCAGAACTCCAGTGCGAAAAAGACAGATGCACCCCTATGTCTATCGCTGCACTATTTACAGTAGCCAAGATATGGAAGCAACGTAAATGTCCATCAGTAGATGAATGAATAAAGAAGTTGTGGTACATATACACAATGGAATATTACGCAGAGCTACGAAAAAAACAAATCGTACCATTTGCACCAACATGGATGGAACTAGAGGATATTATGTTCAGTGAAATAAGCCAGGCAGAGAAAGACAAGTACCAAATGACCTCACTCATATTTGAAGTATAAGAACAAAAGAAAACTGAAGGAACAAAACAGCAGCAGAAGCACAGAACCAAAGATGGACTAATAGTTACCAAAGGGAAAGGGACTGGGGAGCATGGGTGGGAAGGGAGGGATAAGGGCAGGAAGAAAAGAAAGGGGGCATTACGATTAGCATGTATAGTGTTGGGGGGCACGGAGAGGGCTGTGCAACACAGAGAAGACAAGTAGTGATTCTACAGCATCTTACTATGTTGAAGGACAGTGACTGTGAACTTGGTGACAAGTAGTGATTTTACAGCATCTTACTATGCTGATGGACAGTGACTGTGAATGGGGATGTGGGGGGGACTTGGTGAAGGGGGAAGCCTAGTAAACATAATGTCCTTCGTGTAATTGTAGATTAATGATACAAAAAGAAATTCAACATCCATTCATGATAAAAACTCTCAGCAAAATGGGTATAGAGGGCAAGTACCTCAACATAATAAAGGCCATATATGACAAACCCACACCCAACATCATACTGAACAGCAAGAAGCTGAAAGCTTTTCCTCTGAGATTGGGAACAAGACAGCAATGCCCACTCTCCCCACTGTTATTCAACATAGTACTGGAGGTCTTAGCCACGGCAATTAGAAAAAAAACAAAGAAATACAAGGAATCCAAATTGGTAAAGAAGAAGTTAAACTGTCACTATTTGCTGATGACATGATATAGTACATAAGAAACCCTAAAGACTCCACTGCAAAACTACTAGAACTGATATTGGAATACAGGAAAGTTGCAGGATACAAAATTAACAAACAGAAATCTGTGCCTTTCCTATACACTAACAAAGAATTAATAGAAAGAGAAATCAGAAAAATAATTCCATTCACAATTGTATCAAAAAGAATAAAATACCTAGGAATAAACCTAACCAAGGAAGTGAAAGACCTATACCCTGAAAACTATAAGATGTTCTTAAGAGAAATTAAAAAGGACACTAACAAATGGATACTCATCCCATGCTCTTGGCTAGGAAGAATTATTATAGTTAAAATGGCCATCCTGCCCAAAACAATATAGAGATTTGATGCAATCCCTATCAAATTACCAACAACATTCTTCAATGAACTTGAACAAATAGTTCAAAAGTTCATATGAAAACACCAAAGACCCCAAATAGCCAAAGCAATCCTGAGAAGGAAGAATAAAGTTGGGGGGACCTCATTCCCCAACTTCGAGCTCTACTACAAAGCCACAGTAATCAAGACAGTTTGGTACTGGCACAAGAACAGAGCCACAGACCAGTGGAACAGAATATAGACTCCAGACATTAACCCAAACATATATGGTGAATTAATATATGATAAAGGAGCTATAGACATACAATGGGGAAATAGTCTCTTCAACAGATGGTGCTGGCAAAACTGGACAGCTACATGTAAGAGAATGAAACTGGATCACTGTCTAACCCCATACACAAAAGTAAATTTGAAATGGATCAAAGACCTGGATGTAAGTCATGAAACCATAAAATTCTTAGAAAAAAATGTAGACAAAAATCTCTTGGACATAAACATGAGTGACTTTTTCATGAACAAACTCTCCGGGCAAGGGAAACAAAAGCAAAAATGAACAAGTGTGACTATATCAAGTTGAAAAGCTTCTGTACAGCAAAGGACATCATCAATAGTACAAAAAGGTACCCTACAGTGTGGGAGAATATATTCATAAATGACAGATCCGATAAAGGGTTGCCATCCAAAATATATAAAGAGCTCACACACCTCAACAAACAAAAAGCAAATAATCCAATTAAAAAATGGCCAGAGGAGCTGAACAGACAGTTCTCCAAAGAAGAAATTCAGATGACCAACAGATACATGAAAAGATGCTCCACATCGCTAGTCATCAGAGAAATGCAAATTAAAACCACAATGAGATATCACCTCACACCAGTAAGGATCACCACCATCCAAAAGACAAACAACCACAAATGTTGGCAAGGTTGTGGAAAAAGGGGAACCCTCCTACACTGCTGGTGGGAATGTAAATTAGTTCAACCATTATGGAAAGCAGTATGGAGGTTCCTCAAAAAGCCCAAAATAGAAATACCATTTGACCCAGGAATTCCACTTCTAGGAATTTACCCTAAGAATGCAGCAGCCCAGTTTGAAAAAGACAGATGCACCCCTATGTTTATCGCTGTACTATTTACAATAGTCAAGATATGGAAGCAACCTAAATGTCCATCAGTAGATGAATGGATAAAGAAGATGTGGTACATATACACAATGGTATATTATTCAGCCATAAGAAGAAAACAAATCCTACCATTTGCAACAACACGGATGGAGCTAGAGGGTATTAATGCTCAATGAATATAAGCCAGGCAGAGAAAGACAAGTACCAAATGATTTCACTCATATGTGGAGTATAAGAACAAAAGAAAACTGAAGGAACAAAACAGCAGCAGAACCACAGAGCCTTACGATTAGCATGTAAAATATGGAGGGGGTGCATAGGGAAGGATGTGCAACACAGAGAAGACAAGTAGTGATTCTACAGCATCTTACTACACTGATGGACAGTGACTGTAATGGGCTTTTAGGGGGGACTTAGTGAATGGGGGAGTCTAGTAAACATAATGTTCTTCATGTAATTGTAGATTAATGATGACAAATGAATTTTTAAAAAATTCCAATGAAGTACCTCTATGAAGCTACTAGGTGGCCAAAATTTAAAACACTGACAATTTTAAATGTTGTCTAGGATGTGAAGCAACAGGAGTTCTTACACATTATGTTGAAAGTACAAAATGGCACAACACTGTAGAAAACTGACTGATTGTTTCTTAAAATGTTAATTATGTTAGCTGTACTCAATAAAGCTATTATCCTCCCCCCACTCACCTCTGCCCCCAAACAAAGAGAATATACAGGAACATGGAGAAAAAAACAAACACCAAACTCAAGATCATCTAAGTTCTAATATATATTATATATATTTCCTTGGTGATCTAGTATAGTTTTGCTTTAACCCACTTAGCCTGGGCTTCCTTATTTGTAAGATAAGGCAAATAATAGGCTGTATCTCATAATCTCATTGTGAAAACTAAACTAGATAGATAATCTGTGCAATGTGCTTGCACAAATCCTGGCATACCAGAAACCCGGCATCAATATTAGCTATTAATATACACTCCTGGGGCTCTCAATAGAACATCTGCCTAGTGGCCAATAGACTGGGTCTGTTTCTTCTTAGATAGCCAAACAACAATGTGTATGTATTCATTAATAAGGCAACCATTTTTGTCATTACAAAAAAATGCAGAAGTTTCCAAATCATGGCTGAGACACATTCACAAGGACAAGCAACACCAGGTCTTCCTCTTCTCCATGATTCCTACTCTCTTTGCAGGATCAATGTTGCATATTTACTTCCACCAAAAAATAAATAAAATAATAAATACCTAAAATAATAGATAAAACACTTTCCCCAGAACCCTCAAAACAGTTTAATCAAATTCATATTTTCAAAAGAAACTTTCCTAAATACTACAACAAAAAAGACAACAAATTCAAATGCTATAAACATGTGCATGAATGTATGTGTGTGCACACATTTGTGTATGTCTGGTTTACTTTTCTCTGAGCTAATACCTTTGGTTTTATTAATTCACTTCCCTAATAGGCTTTTTGCATTTTTCTTATGATTGTTTATTTGTTTGACTTTTTGTTGAGTATGTATTTTTGTAAGGCATTTTAAATACTTAGTAGAAAAAAAGGGGCCAGGTATAAAACAAACCAAATAGAAGATAGTTAATACATAGGTGATAGAATGCTAGATGATGATGATAGATAGAAAGAAAATAACTTTCCATAATTTTTGAAACTCAAATAACTGCCTCCAAACTGAGAGAAATGACAACTTCCTTCCCAGCTTCTTCACTCCACCTGGTGACACCATCTTTTTCCCTGCCACACAGGATTCCATGAATGGCTTGTCTTGCTCTCTTCTCTTCCACTACCTTTCCCAGGACTTTAAGCATTGTAGTGACTGATATGTTCAAAGCCTTTATGCTCCCTGGCTCAAATGATCAGTTCTTTCTACTTTTAGATCACTTTTTAATTAAACTAACCACCTCTGGAAAGGTGTTACCCATCACAGAGTCAGAGTACCATCATCCCTTTACATTACCTTCACGTAAGACACATTTCTACATAGCTACATCAGAAGGCAATTATGGCCGTAACAGAAGGCTTTCTGATGCTGTCATATTCATTTCCAGATCTCCCTTCATGCTTCATAAAAGGCATTAAGAAGTACTCAAGTAATACTTGTTGAGTTGAACTAAACTGAAAACACTTATATCCTTTTCTCATATATTAGATTTTGAGTGACAGAATTTAACAGGGGAATGGACATATTGCATCTTTATCACTTTGTTAGAAATCAAGTTAGATGTACATATTGGTTATTAATTTATCTTACTATTAAAGAGTTGACATGGGTAAGAATGAACTAAACAGACTGCTGTATTGATTTCTCTAGGGATTCAAGGATATTTCCCTCGAGAGGTTTGTACATGGAGGGGCCAATGTCACAGGGTTCCAGTTAGTAGATTTCAGTACACCTATGGTGACCAAGCTCATGGATCGCTGGAAGAAACTAGATCAGAGGGAGTATCCAGGATCTGAGACTCCTCCGAAGGTATTTGCTTTTGTCCTGTGTGATTCTAAAATTTGAAGTAGAATATTCATTATGCAGTTCTTCTACAAAATATTAGTAATTCTTCTACTAATATTTTGTCAGATGTAATGAGGGATAGGGTTGAATGACTTTGTCACTATCACTGCATTGCATGAGAACTTAATCATTTTGAAATTTCTGTATTTAAAAGCAGAGTTACTAGGCATTAGCTCAAGTAGTTTACTATTATTATTATTTTGAAATTATATACTATTTAAAAATTGTTTGTTAATTAAGTATTTAAAATGTGAAAGACCGTTGTAACTGTTCCACCCACATAAAAACCAGGTTTGAAAAGTTATTTATAAATAGGTAAATTGGAAAACTGGTAGAAATGTAAAATATCCAGGCTCCTCCAGAGTTCCTCTTCCAAATTAACAGTGAAAGGTTGAGTTGTTTAATTTTTTCTGACAGACGTTGCTGAAATATGTTAATGGTATTTCCAAAAGAAGCTGGTAAATTTCTGGTTATAAACACACTTTCCTCACTTGAAATGATAGATTCCTTCCTTAGATATCATGGAAATAATGGCATAACATTTCTTAAACTCTGACTTAGTGCTTTTGAGCTCCTACTTATAAGCATCATTTTTTTTTTGGTATCATTAGTCTACAGTTACATGAAGGACATTATGTTTACTAGGCTCCCCCCTTCACCAAGTCCCCCCAACAAAGCCCTTCACAGTCACTGTCCATCTGCATAGTAAGATGCTGTAAAATCACTATTTGTCTTCTCTGTGTTGTACAGCCCTCCCTGTGCCCCCACACACACTATACATGCTTATCGTAAGGCCCCATTTCTATTTCCCCGCCCTTATCCCTCCCTTCCCACCCATCCTCCCCAGTCCCTTTCCCTTTGGTAACTATTAGTCCATTCTTGGGTTCTGTGATTCTGCTGCTGTTTTGTTCCTTCAGTTTTCCTTTGTTCTTATACTCCACATATGAGTGAAATCATTTGGTACTTGTCTTTCTCTGCCTGGCTTATTTCACTGAGCATAATACCCTCTAGCTCCATCCATGTTGTTGCAAATGGTAGGATCTGTTTTTTTCTTATGGCTAAGTAATATTCCATTGTGTATCTGTACCACATCTTCTTTATCCATTCATCTACTGATGGACATTTAGGTTGCTTCCATATATTGACTATTGTAAATAGTGCAGTGATAAACATAGGGGTGCATCTGTCTTTTTCAAACTGGGCTGCTGCATTCTTAGGGTAAATTCCTTGAAGTGAAATTCCTGGGTCAAATGGTATTTCTATTTTGAGCTTTTTGAGGAACCTCCATACTACTTTCCACAATGGTTGAACTAATTTACATTCCCACCAGCAGTGTAGGAGGGTTCCCCTTTTTCCACAACCTTGCCAAGATTTGTTGTTGTTTGTCTTTTGGATGGTAGCCATCCTTACTGGTGTGAGGTGATATCTCATTGTGGTTTTAATTTGCATTTCTCCGATGACAAATGATGTGGAGCATCTTTTCATGTGACTGTTGGCCATCTGAATTTCTTCTTTAGAGAACTGTCTATTCAGCTCCTCTGCCCATTTTTTAATAGGATTATTTGCTTTTTGTTTGTTGAGGTGTGTGAGCTCTTTATATATTTTGGATGGCAACCCTTTATCGGATCTGTCATTTATGAATATATTCCCCCATACTGTTTGTTCTATTGATAGTGTCCTTTGCTGTACAGAAGCTTTTCAGCTTGATATAGTCCCACTTGTTCATTTTTGCTTTGGTTTTCCTTGCCCAGGAAGATATGTTCAAGAAGAGGTCACTCATGTTTATGCCTAAGAGATTTTTGCCTATGTTTTTTTCTAAGAGTTTTATGGTTTCATGACTTATGTTCAAGTCTTTGATCTATTTTGAATTTACTTTTGTGTATGGGGTTAGACAGTGATCCAGTTTCATTCTCTTACATGTAGCTGTCCAGTTTTGCCAGCACCATCTGTTGAAGAGACTGTCATTTCCCCATTGTATGTCCATGGCCCCTTTATGGAATATTAGTTGACCATATATGTTTGGGTTAATGTTTGGAGTCTCTATTCTGTTCCATTGGTCTGTGGCTCTGTTCTTGTGCCAGTACCAAATTGTCTTGATTACTGTGGCTTTGTAGTAGAGTTTGAAGTTGGGGAACGAGATCCCCCAACTTTATTCTTCCTTCTCAGGATTGCTTTGGCTATTCAGGGTCTTTGGTGGTTCCATATGAATTTTTGAACTATTTGTTCCAGTTCATTGAAGAATGCTGTTGGTAATTTAATAGGGATTGCACCAAATCTCTATATTGTTTTGGGCAGGATGGCCAATTTGACAAATTTAATTCTTCCTAGCCAGGAGCATGGGATGAGTTTCCATTTGTTAGTGACCTCTTTAATTTCTCTTAAGAGTGTCTTATAGTTTTCAGGGTGTAGGTCTTTCACTTCCTTGGTTAGGTTTATTTCTAGGTATTTTATTCTTTTTGATGCTATTGTGTATGAGCATCATTTTTACCAACTTTTACTAAGTTTCCACTGACAGTGTGTTCTAGTAAAAAGTTTTCTAATAATTTGGAAATTCAAGCTTAGAAAACTACAGTCTATGGGTAGAGAATCTCAGTTCTTTCATTTCTTAATCATTAAAGTTTGCCCACCAGCTATGTCAGTTCTCCCTCTGTACTATAGGAATTTGGCTAGTCATTTCATCTTTACCGCTCTCTAGAATCACAGAATTTCAAAACAAAGCATTTATAGAGTATCCATTATGGGTTAGGTACTGTGACTCAACCCTCTGATTTTACAGGTTAAAAAATACAAGATAAGTGGGTGTGCTAATTGGCTGCCCCAAGTCAAAGACCAGGTCGTGGAATGCCCAGGATCGAAGCATGGGCTCCTGAGTCTTAGACAAGTGCACACCACCACATACACCACTGCTCATGTGTAGATTATATATACCAAAACATACTAAAAAGCCAAGGTATTTTCATGCAGCAAATGATCCTCGGATTGAAAGAGCCTTGCGAACTCTTGTAGTCTCCCTTTTACCTTCAAGCAGGTTCAGACGTAAATCATCCCAAAAGCTCAGTCCCATCAAGTGTCACGCACGCAGAGAAGATCCTCAGGCCTCCCTCTGAATTCATTTCTGATCTGGAAAGTTTGCTCTGCAGCATGGCCCGCTCACCGGGTCACCGGCGTGTACAGAGACCCCTCGCCCTTCTCTTTCTCATGGTGGACAGTCTTATTTCTTTTCTCCTAACACCACATGTTGGCAGACCATTATCTCAGCCTATCTTTTGTAAACCAGCTCTTTACAATCTTGTTACACTTTAAATTGCAGTGTCTAGAATGGGTTTCAAACTTCTTGGCAGTGTTTTGTGGCTCACTGTGATTTTTTCATTTCAATGATAATATTAACATAAGATTGGTGTGTCCCCGGTGGTCCCCCACCCTGATCACCTGGGTGTGATTAGTCTCTCCCTGTCCTGCCTTTAGGCCATCCCAGGATCACCTGACAGATAACCTCCAGCTAGATTTATCTATGCCACAGCTTTGGAAACTTTGTTTTATATATAAATATATATCATTTTCTCATCTTTCAGCTCTTAGCATGATACTAGGCACTCAGTAATCATTTAATAAATATATACAATCAGTTCTCATTATTCATGTTCTGTAAAGTTGCCGTGAGCCCTGAATGAGGGAATACTGAGCCCTTGGCCCTGGGAAAAACCAAGGCTAGGCTCCTGCAAGCCTCTGGTCGCATTATTGTCGGCTCATCAACACAACACATAACACATTGTTTCACAAGTGTTCCTGGTTAAAGACACCTTATTTAATACATTGTTCATTCATTGACAGTGAATTCATGGCCAAGAGTATTATAACTTGTGCCCGAATAAAGCTTACCTAACGTGTTTTCCCCATAAGGCACATCACAGCCTTCCTGCACTGAGGAGCACTAGACATCACTTCAACAGTACACTTCTGGACCATTTTAAACAGTGAAGTCATCGGCAAAAAGTACAAAATTGTGAAAAGCCTGGCACTAAATAGATCACAAATAGGACACTTGTTTACAGCATGAGAGCTGAAATAAGAAGTCAGAGCGTTGCCTTGATTGACTGTGGCTGGGAATGTGCATTCAGGTGACTTCAGTTTGCCAACACTCTGCACCTGTCTGCCGTGACCTTGATTTGGAGGTCACAAATGAATTTTAGCAAGTAGGCAAATTGGCAATTCTGGGATCCATGAATTATGAGAATCAAATGTACTGGTTTAAATTGTACTTCATTTTTTAGTATTGCAACCAAGATTTACAGCACGATTTCTGATCCTGTTCCTCCAGCCTTAAAAAAAAATCTTTTGGAATGAAGATCTTCCATAATATGTGTCAAACAATTCTTCCAGTTGTATATCCCTCTGCTCACTCCTGGCCAAGTCAAACTGCCCTAAGTTTTTCCACTCGTTACCTGTCCCTGTGCCGGTGCCTCCTTCAGGGGCCCCCCACCTTCATTCCCAGCTGTCCAAACCCACCATCTTCCAAGCCTCTATCTTAAATTCTACTTCCTCTATGAAGCCTTTTCTTAGACCTGCAGTAAATACTATCCCTTTCTCCTTTGTAATCTCTGTAACAGTTGATTGTGTAGTTCTCACGAAGGCCTTAACATAAGTATCTGTATACTTAATATTTCACTTCCATAAACCTTGGAGCATTTAACCATCTATTATGCATCTTTGTAATCTTCACCATTTCCAGCCAGTGTCCCGAACATTTTTCAAGGAGCTTTCAGATACTATTTAAATTTTATCCTCACAACAACCACAGGAGATAGACGTTATTATCTTGTTTTATTTGGTCTTGCTCTGTTTTGTGATCCCAAGCTGAAAAATGTACTTCATATTCCCATAAAACTGTGAGTAGGAGATTTAGAATTCACCTAGTTCTTCCTTCTCAAAGTCTGGACTCTTGCTGCTGCACTATGATTCTGTCAAACCGTCTTATCTACAAACCTTGGTAAATAGAACTCATTCCACCATTCTAATAACTGGTTAAAGCAGTAAATAACTCTAGGCCAAGACCTAGTTTTACCTACCCAAAATGAAATGTTTATTTAATAAAGATTTTCTAGACGCTATATAGAAGTAAGTGCCCATAAAGATGATTTCTTGGACATTAGCACAGTAAGACTTGAGGAGAAGAATTACCTTTGGAAAGGTAAAACTGACTTAAGCTACTGCTTCTGTCCATCCATCAGCTCTATGGCCTGTCAAAGGCCTTTGCTGCTCTGGCTAAATGTCTGCTTTGCTCTGCTCTGCTCTGTGTGATATCTGTTCTTTTTTCTAGTTCACTTGTTTCATAAAAATGGATGGACTTTTTAAAATTCAGCAAGTGCATTCGCTTTTTGACGCCATCTCTTCTCAGCTTTTTTTTCCCTATTAAAAAAGCAACAATATTTTTCCCTTTTCCTCTCTTGATCCTAAAATACTAGCACTGAGTTTTTCTCTTGCCCTGTATGTTTTTTAGTAAGTCCTACTTCATCTCCTGTTTTTATTTTCTTTCCTTACAAAAAGATGATTTGTTGACTTTCCTTGGTCAAAGTTGTGTTGGTCCACACAGATGAGGAGGTATATTCATCTTTGGTACAGCACCTTGCTCATTTCCTTCAACCACCCCATCCCAGTTGTGAGGGTGTCTGCCTGTCCTTAAGAGCATTTTGTTATGTTCTTGAAGAATATATACCATGGCTCTTAATTTACACGTCTCACATAAATCTTTCTGATGAAACTTTTTAATTAGGTTCTCTACCATTGAAAATTTCTTTGTTAGAATTTATATTCTTTTTATTTTCCACATTTTAGTCCTTTTCTTCCCTGGAATTCTGGCTGCTATGCCTAATATTCATATTGACTAAGTTTGCTTTCCACAATTCCAATTCCAAGTGATTTTTCTTTGTTTACAAGCAACAGTCAAGGAGATCATCTTCCATATTCCGCAGCACAAAATTTAGTCTAGTACAGGCTTAGAATGTGTTAATCATAAAGACTCAACCATATGAAATTCCTGAAAGAGATCATGTAGTTTTTTGTCATGATTAGCAGTTGATGCTCGGCCATGCTTCAGGAAAATTATACCATATTTTCCACATGCTTAGGAATTCTCTAATCAAACTTCAAGTATTCCGTCCTTTTTATTTTCAAATTAAACAAATCACATTTTCTTCTCCATTATTCCTCACTTCCTCTCCTAACTTTAATAATCTGTCCCTGAGGGCTCCATCTTTTCTCAAAGAGAAGTATGGGCCAATCACCAGAAATCAGGTGGTCTGTACTTCACTTCTCCACTTCCATCCTAGATGACAGTGGAACCCAGAGAAATGACTTACCCTTCCCGAGCACACCCAATGGGCATGTGCATAGCATTCATCCATGGGTAATCCAGTGATGGGGCGAACACATTTGTTAAATAAGCAAATGTGGTTTCTGGCATCCTGTATCTGAGTAACAATAAACATTCCCATTTATTCTTCTGAGGAACTGAACAAAGATGTACACTTCAAGTAAATAAATATACTAAATCTCAGGGAGGCCTGCGAGGCCTTTTGGAGGGGAAGACAGTGAAACATCATGGCCCTCCTGGGTGTGTCACAGCAGCACAGCACAAGGCAGACTGTGGCGATACAGCACTTAGCGTTTTGTATATTAGCTGTTTCTATTTGGACACAACAAAAAGACCTCACCTAGAGGCTTTGCTTTGTCCAATGGATGGAAAGCTGTGCATGAGAATTTCTGTCTTTCAGAGTGTGTTTTCTTCTTTTCAAATCAGAGTGGTAAGGTTTGGTATACAGTCTTCGTAATAAAGCAATAGACATTTTTTAATCTGGTGTCAATTATCAGTAATTTAATTGTCCTTCAGACGCGATGGTGCTTTCTGTCCTAAACCCACAGAGCTCCCAGGCTACTCCTGGTGATTGCTGAGATTTCAACATTTGCTATTATAATTGCTTCCATTTTGTTAGTACACGTCTGCTCTGACATACGATGGAGTCCTGGTGATGGCTGAAACTTTCCGCAATCTTAGAAGACAGAAGATTGATATCTCCAGGAGAGGAAATGCTGGGGATTGTCTGGCAAACCCCGCTGCTCCATGGGGCCAGGGAATTGACATGGAGAGGACACTCAAACAGGTGACTCACAATTCATTTAAGTTCAGTTTATTTCAGTCTTGTTTAAGTGACATATTCAAGAAAATAGAATAATTCATCTGAGAATAAATATAAATTATAATTGCCGTTTTAATATATCCAGCCATTATCATTTTTGAGACATTTCTAAATAGAATACTGGTGTTTATATCTTATGTAGACACATGGTCAGGATAAGACAGGTTATGTTACAATAATAAAGAACCCTGGGTCCCAGTGACTTAAAACATCAAAAGGGTATTTCTCATTCACGCTAGATTAATTTTCATTCACACACACTGGGCACTGCTTAGTGTGATCACGCAGGGACCCAGGTTGAGAGAGAGGCCACCACCTTGAATGCTGCAAAGGGGAAGAGAGTTGTGGGGAGCTTTCAGCTTGTCAGTTAGATGCTCTGGCCCAGCAGTGGCAGTCATCACATCTGCTTACAATTCATGTGTCGGAGTCGCTTAGACCTTGCCAACCACAAAGCATCCAGAAAGAACAAGCTTACCTCGGCGCCATTATGGGGAGAACCAGAAATATTTTTTAAACACTATTAATGACTACTTCAGTAGATCTTTAAATTGTCTTGTAACCTTGGATTGAGTGATTTGTTTTAGTCTTTTACAGTTATGCTAACACTATTCTTCAAATAATCAATGCAATATGTATATATTTTTAATATTACATTTTAAATGTTCTGTGGTGCTATGGGTTCAGAACGTAAGTTAAAATGATTTAAAAGAATATGTGGAATAATTCATTTTTCCACTTCAATATTTTCAAAAATATGTTTATATTTTTTAACTTTTTGTGTCTTAATTTTAATACTAGCAAGGAGAAATAGAAATATGATCTGGTGTGATCATCAGGGCTATTTAATCTGTCATGTGAATGTATAGATAAAACTGAAAAGTAAGTATAAACAAACCATATTTCCCTTCCTACAAACAATACTTCAATATTGAGAAAGTTTTTTGTTACAAAGGAAGCTTCATAATATAAAAAGCAAATAAGACATGTTCATCTTCCGAATATCCAGCAGAATTCCTTCTGCATTCCTTTGATATTCCTTTTAGATTCTATCCCAGTAGCTCAAGTACTCCCTGGTTTTTTTAGTGAGCTGCTTTAAAAAGTGTATAGTTCTACAGCAATGTGTAGCCATAACCCTAGCAGATGAGTCAAGATTTCTGTAAGTGAAATGGCAAATGAATACATATATGGGTTTTCTTTTTCATTCATAGGTTCGAATCCAAGGGCTGACAGGGAACGTTCAGTTTGACCACTATGGACGTCGGGTCAATTACACAATGGATGTGTTTGAGCTGAAGAGCACAGGGCCTAGAAAGGTGAGCCACTCTTGAGCTGGTTTCTTCAGTTTGCGTTTGACTTTTTTAAAGGCTGATAAGTGAAAGGTAGCTGGATACTCAACTTTTTCTTTTTTTAAGGTGAGTTCCTACAAATAGTACTTTTTTTGATGATCTGGGCTGAAATAAATTTTTGTGTTAGAGGATTGATATTTAACACCATGCCAAAGCTGAAACAAGTTAATTTATATACTGTATATGCCCTTTATCCAAAGTGGAAGTTATACACATGTGTTTTTAAGACTTAGTGGAAGGAATCCCACAAAACAAAATTCTCTGTGCAGGAAAGCACCACGGCAGGCAAGAGAGCAATGCATCTGCCTGCAGTCATTTGTGAGATCATTAGAACAAAGAAAACTACTTCTAAGGTGTGGGCATACTTACAGCAAGCTGCATGTTCTTGATGAAAGCAAGGAAACACATTCAAACGAGCAAAGGTGAGAGCAGATAGAAGATAAGGTTATTTAGAGTCGTTCAGCTTGAGGAGAGAGAGAAACACCTAAGGAACTCCCACTGAGGGGCCAGGAAGGTCGGGAAGCTGCTGGTGCCAGATTCTTGGATTTCCCAAGGTAACTCTGCAGCTCTTATGATGTGATGAGGCACCACAGTTCACCAGCATCCAAAACTACTTTGCATAATGGGACCATAGAATCCCACCACAGTAGTTGGCTATAAGTTTTTTAACCTAACACATATGATTTTTAACTTTCCTTTCCTCTAGGTTTAGACAGGATGTTGAAGGAAAAAGATGCTCAAGTGACCTTATCTAAAAACACTATTTGTCTCAACACTTGGTGTTCAAATAAACTTTCCCAAATATAATTTCCTGCTTTAATGTAATAACAATAGCTACAGTTTATGAAGTGCCTGCTATGTCCCAAGCACTGGACTTGGTACAATTTAATCCTCCCAACAAGCCCGTAATGTGAGTACCACTATCTCCCTTTTTCAATGAGAAAAATTACTGTACAGTAGGTTACAGTTCTTTGTCTAAGGCCTATAAATGAGAAAACAAAGATTTTAATTCAGATTCGTCTGACCCCAGAACCTTTCTACATCATTACCTTGTCTGAGTAGGCCCTGTTCTAAAGGAGTTTATTTTGTAGTAGAATAGAATATAATAAGTTCCACAGGACAATTAAAGAGAAGGCATATGGAAATTCCAAAAAGAGGTCACTTCCTGCTAGGAAAAAAAAACATATAAAGGAAGGGTGCCTGGAGGAGGTGAGATTTAAACTTGGCCATGAGTTAGAGTTTGAATAGGTAGAAACGGAAGGAGCAAGAACCTAAGTGGGACAGTCAAAGTCATACATGGAAAACAGCAAATGCCTCCCGAGTTGGGTCTTGCTCCAGTCTGTCCTGGTGCACACTCCTGTACAGGTGTGAGAGGGAGAGATACGAAGCTGTCATGGAAACCATCCCTAGCTTTTCAGCCTTGCAGTGGCAGCTCCTTGAGTGCAGGCTGCCAGCTAACACAGGGCAGGCCAGAGCTGGCCTGGCTCAGATCAGGTCGGCTGGAGATGGACGGCAACAGGGAAGCCGAGGTACATGATGGACTCCTCCGAGGCTGCTGCCCACCACAGGGGCCTGAGACATGCCCCCGACAAGAAATTTAGGGAACTTCATGTAAACAGTGACTCTGACCACTGTGTCAGCACATAGCTAGCAACAGGAAAGAAAAGGCTTATTTTAAGCAAAGTCTCTGCTAGCTGGGGTGCAGAAAGAATACTCCATGGACTCCTAAAAACATTGGCCAACTGGTGAGCAGAGGTAAAACAGGCACACCTTCCCAACACAAACCAGATCTTTCAAAATTAGCCATTTAAGCAGAAACTTTCTAAAATGCAAAAGACAATTCCCTATTTCACAAAGCAGTATGAAAATGAAACGATTTCTCTACAAAGAAAGAATGGGCAAAAGAAGTGATGGTAACTAGCAGTAATATCAGGTGGGCTTTTTATCATATGGAATCTTTCCATGCCCTGTTGAACCATGATGGCAATAAAAATTAAGGTTTCTGGAGGAGAAAGTTAACGAGTAACTTGAGAAAGAGATGAACAGTATATCTTCACACTCAGCCAACATTCGTCTGACTCTTAAAAGAAATACAAAGTACAAAATGGTATAGACGCATCCATCTTCATTTTTCTGTGGCAACTATCAACTTGGGCATTCTGTCAGGAATATTAAACTTAAAAATGAGCTCCCCTATGCTGGCACGACTCAGCAGTATGTCTGAGAAGCAAGCAATCGTTCTGATAAATTGAACACCTGCCAGCAAGAGAGAGCTATCTTTGAAAATAGATCAGAGAGTCAGCCCACCATTTGTCCGACTTCTGTAGCAGGAAAACTGATTGGAAGTCTCATTAGGCAGAAGCCACGAAACCCTTTCTGAGCCCCAGCTCCTGTGTATGGTGGAATCTGCTTGTCGCTCCAGCAGCTGCACCCCACACCCCCAACCAGAGGGAGCGCTCTAGAGCCAGACTGCATGTCCCCAGGAATTCTTAATTGTAAAACATACTTGTTGAGAACAAGTTATATGCCAGACACAGTAATGGAAAATAGATGTGAATTTTTATGTTTGATACTCACAACAACCTGGGAGTTAGATTCATTTTTCTTATTTTAAAAAAGAGAACAGTGAGGCCCAGAGAAACTAAGGTAACCTGCCCAGAGATGTCCGGCTAGGCAGAAACGGGGTTGGGGCGGGAGTCAAGTCCCGCAGAGCTCCAGAGCCCCCTCTCCTGACTGCTGTGAACTGTCATCAGCCCCAGGGGCTCTGCGGGTTCCCCTTAGAGCTGGGATGAGAAGATACATGAGCCTACATCATTTTACACTCCGTAAAGACATTATTTTTCAGGATAGCTCTGGCCAGATCAGCTCTCCAAAGAACCAACTTTGAGTACAAAAGGGGCTTCTCTAAGCCCCTTAATCTCTTCTCAACCCTTAGATGCAGGCAAAGTCTGCCCACAAATACATTATGCCTGTATACATCATATTATCTATATACATTATATTATGGTTATATTCGCACACAATTCACCTTTAGGAGTTCAAAGAAGACAAACATTTTTCTGATGTCCCCTGCCAGATTTAGTGATTTAGATGCTTCCATATTTTTGCTTCCAGCATTATAAAAGGATTTTCCCTCTAAATTCTGTCTCTAGGAAAAATGTCTAGTTCCCTGTCTGATTAAATGAGATCAGGCATTGAGAAAGTTCTTTGTAAGTTGTAAAACGTTGTGAAGAGCTAGAGAGAAAAACACCATCTTGGGTAAAGTTTCTAGGTCCGAATTTTATGATTCATTTCTTTAGGAAGTGACCCCTGTATCACTGTCCAGCCCATGTGCTCTTCCCTCCCAGTAAGTCTATGACCCACATAAGATCTACCATTAATTGGTCCCATACCACAAACCATGGCTTTCTTTTTTCACTAGAATTGCAAGTAGATATAAGGCATAGATATAGGTGGTAAAAATTTGCTTATTATTTTAATTTTCCAGCACTTCTAAATCATTTATCTTCTGGAGGTAGATAAAAACCCACAGGTTGTTTTTAAAGGCAAAATGTCAAGGTCTTCCCAACGTCTGAGGACTCTCCAGAATGCATCCCAGATCTGTGGTTTTTCTATTGTGGGAAAGAAAACATGGCTTTCTCAGAGAATGGGTTGCTGAGTTCTGAAAGGTGGCTGCATCTTAATGGAATGCTAAATTGCAAAACCCATTCTCATGCCATATAACTGTCATGTGGAAGGGAGAATTAATAAGAAGCAATTGGCATGTTGTTTTTATTATTTTTAAAGTACACGTAAGAATTGAGGAGAGGTTAGGTCTCAACTTTTCACTGAATGAATAAATAAATGTCAGTGATGAATGGATTCGTATGGACAACTGAAAATGTTTGCTGAATTGACATATACTCAAAATTTCAGGACAAAGCCGTATTAATGAAAATTCTTTTTTCCATCTATTCAGTTATTGAATTATACATACAACACCTGTGAATAATAAACGGCCTCTTTCTGACATGTTAATGCCTACTTTCTTTTAATGTGTTCACAAATACTAACACAGCAGTTAAGAAACTTGGAGGAAACGAGAGACTTCTCAAACATGTTAGAACAAATAGTAAATACAGACCAGTAAGCAATTTTGCACATTTTACTGGAGATATTAATTATATCAGCTGAATCCAGAAATTCAAGAAAGCTTGGCAAGAGTTAAATGAATGCCCATTTTGGTAGGCTGTGTAGCATAACAAATACTTGGTATCATATGGACCCAAATTTTGAATTCCGGCCATACAAGAATATAACCTCATGCAACTTATTTAAACTTCTAATAAGGGCCCCCATCTCCAAAATACAGATAACTATACCTACTTTTACATTTGCTATGTGTATAAACTTTAAGAAACATATAAAAAAAAACACACATTGAATATAGTGTCTATCCCAGAGCAAGCAGTCAGTTGATAGCCATAACTATTACTTGGTGGTCTGCATACTACAAAGAACCCTGCATTTCCTTTAGGGTCCCATTATAGTTTATGACTTGGTACAAAATGCTTACCTAATTATTTAACATATTTTATAGAAAGGAGTTTGCTTCAGGTCTAAATAAGAACATAAGGATTCTAAATAATGAAAAACCTCAAACTTAATGTAATCTTTGAAAGTGAAAATACTAACATTATTTATTAATATTAATATTCACTAATATTAATCTCACCTATTTGACATTTTAGAAATAGTAAGATCGTTATCTGGTGGCTAGGTTATGTCAAACCAAAAACTATTTCTATATTGCTTTAAAAATACACATCTTTTTTGCTTGAAAATATCTGTATATGGCCCCTTGGTAAATCCAGCTAGTCCTTTTACCATAAAGCCGGTAATGTTATTGATAAAATCATGTAAATTAATCTTAGAGAGTGCCAGGCAGTCTCACCAGAGGAGAGGACGAGCATAAAACGGGATCCCATCTGTACCCGTATTCTTTTTGGAACCACTCACTCCCAATGTCTTGGCTACTCTGTGACTGTAAATTTTAAAGTTGCCAAATGTATAACCAGGCAGCATCATTAACAGCAGGAAAACTGGCTCACCATCAATTAAGAAAACCTCCAAACACTTTTTTTCACCTGCTTTTGAAACTTGTTGTGTTTGCTTACTTAATAATACCCCTCCTTGTTCCAATAAGAACTAGAAAAGACTCTCTTCTCTAAGTGTTTTCAAGAATTTTCTTTATTTGGCAGGTTGGTTACTGGAATGATATGGATAAATTAGTCTTGATTCAAGACGTACCCACTCTTGGCAATGACACAGCAGCTATTGAGAACAGAACAGTGGTTGTAACCACAATTATGGTAAGTTTTGGTCTATGCTTTATGCTATTCCGTTTTGTCCACAGGCAATTTTAGTTCCTCAGCTGTGGTAAATAGGGAGGGTGGAAGCTGCGTCAGCGTGGCCATATGGGCGTTTGATCCACAGTCTATCGAGGCTTCGAATAGGTGTATCCTGAGCCTTGAGTACATTCAGTGCTTTTATTTGTTACTTTTTGTTGCATTGTTGTTCTTGGAAAAATGCTCAGATATTAAAAATTGAAACTGTCACATTGTAGTCGGAAATGTATGAAGTGCTGAGATTCCAAAGGACAAAAGAACATGAAAAAGACCAACAACCAATCACATAAAAATATCCCGTAGTAAACACCATATTGTTGTTACTATGTTTTTTAAACCATGAATGTAATTATAGTTAATAGTGTTTAAAATTATAATTTTCAGGTACTTTATTCATCGGATAATGTTTTGCATTGTCTGTTTATAAAAGTGGAGATATGAATGTGAAGATTTTAATGAGCATGTTTAATATAACTCAGTGCTTTAGAAGTAAATCTTGTTCTATATTTATTTTTAATGTGAAAAGGGTTTTTGCACCGATTATTTTTCTCATTGACCAGTGACAAATACACAATACAGTTACTGGATTTCTCCTAAGAATTAAGAAAAATATTGTTTCTTCATTTGGCCACATCATAAAATGAGAAGTATCCTAAGGCTGCATTTTTTAAGAGATTCTCAGGAAGTTACCATTTAAATAGTAGAACATTTTATGTATTTTTCTATTCTAAAGTCAATGTAAGTCAAAGGAGATCAACAATCGGTGACCTTTCTATCTTAAGTTAAAGGTGTGTATCCTCAGCACACTGTCTCCTTCAGCAGAACACATTTTAAATTATTTCTGAAGCCCTTACTCTAAATAAAGCAAAATATTTTATGTAATTTAGTTTTTACCATATGTAATTTTAGTTTTAGGTTTTTAATCATGTTGAGTGATTTCCAAAATTTTGACATTGGGGTCAAAGCATGAAAAAGCCAGAGAGAAGCTTTCAGATGTTGCAATTAGTTTTATGTGTGTTGCATCAGCAGCTAGCAATTTAATGTCAATCTGCCAAGCCTTGATTGGAATTTTATGATTTTAGAATGCAAACCAATCAACAGCAATGTTTGTGTAAGAGTGAAAAACATATTCCTTCTAACTTGATCATGTAATATTTGCATGGGACTTGAAAAACAATATATATATATATATTTCTTTTCCTAAAAAAGACACAGTAATGGAAAGTCATACTTCAGTACAGTCCTCCTCTTTTCAGCCTCTGATGAAGAATCCTATTTTAAGACATTGATCAAGAGAGAAATGAGTTCCACGCTGTTCAACCATTCCTAACTAAGGCTCGAGTCTGTTCTCCTGTGTAGTAAATCTAAGCTAATTATTCATGTGGGATTCTTCTTGGATGACCAACTCTGGACTACCAGAAAAAAAAAATTTTTTTTTTAAGATCTGTGACTTTTCTGAGATACTAGACTAAAAGAAGAATTAATCCTCATCTTTCTCAAGAAAAAAAAAATAGATGTTGAAAGGAATCACTTAGTGATTCTGACATATCAATTCCCATATCTTGAAATGAGGTCATTGTAAATAAATGATGGAATTACAGCACTCTTAATTCCAAGTGAAGGTTTTCTAAAAGTAAAAATCTATGAATTTGTGTGCTTGTTTTCTGAATATACACAGTTGTTTTTTAAGATTTTTTGGAAATATTGCCTGTTCTGTGTAAAATAAACTGTTTTAGTGTGCATTTTAGGTATAATGTACAGAATCACCTTTCTATCCCTGTTATTAAAGGGGCTGGAGATATAATTCTTAAAACCAAAAGAGTGAATTAATTTTGCAAGCATGGCTAGTTTTCAGGGAGCATGCTATCAAAAAAATAAGTGAAAATGAAAAATCTGTTTCCTATATACATAAGGAGTATCTGTAAAGTTATCTATTGCTTGACAGTGATATCACCAATATTTTTGCTATCAAAATAATGCAATAGTAGTACTGTGTTTTGTATAAAAATGTCATCTTCATATAAATATTACTTCTGATCTTTGCAACTCTGTAATCATTCAGTAATCCAAAAAAAAAAATCCCATTCTGGAGTTCCTTCCATGAAAGTGTTTCTTATATTTGCTTTTGTTGGAAACAATAGCCTGGAACCTATGATATCTCCACCACCTCATGCATTTTGAAAGAAATATGATTCCTTGTAGATCAGTGAGAGATTGGCGACTGTGTGTAATAATCCCAAACTCAACTGAAAACTCCCAACACAGAGGGAGTTGGTTAGACACTGTAATATGTGCAAAACATATCTAGACATAGAAGAAAACGGAGAGCATTGTGCAGCACTGGAAATCATTCTTTTTGATTGAAATTGATAGTGTCACTGTTCTTCCATTTGTCTTTCCTTTGTGTATGTTGTTATATATATGTTGATACACTGTAATGATATATGCTATTATTAAATAAAATTGATTGAGAAATGCATTTATCCCTTCATAAATATTTATTAAGCGTCTGCTGTGTGCTAGGCACAGCTGTAAGCCTGGGGAAACATTACAGAACAAAACAGGTGACAACCCAGCACTTAACTGAAGTTATATTTCATGAGAGAAAGAAAACAAAAAATATAGTAAAATAAATATGGCAGATATCATTCTAAATAAAATGTGGCTTTAGCCTTTTGTACTGTCAACATTTATTTTTCTTGTAACAGTGTAATATATCTATAACGTGATCTTCATTTTAATGACTAAATTATTCTACCTGAATCTAGTCATACTGAATATAATTTGCTAAATCTAAGTAAAAAGTAAAATTGACAGTATCACCGCATGAGAATCATGACTACAAAGTTGAAAAGTCTAATGTTTTGGATTCAGATGCCCATCATTTTTTAACTCTTAATGACTGAATATTTTATGAAACCTGTAAAATGTATAAGACTGTGGCCATATTAATTGAACTATTTACATTCAAAATAATAATTTGTGTTAAATAGCAACCTAAGGAAGCCAAACCTGAGCCATGTGGTTTGGGTGAGTGCAGCAACTGAGGAAAAGGCAGTTTGCAGTAGATGGTTGGAGGAAGAGAGGGGTGTTTCCCCTGTAACCTCTCCGATTGTTTCGGCTGCTGAACTCTCTGGAAAAGGAGAGATAATGTAGTATATTTTAGCAAAGACCATTTTCTCCCAAATCATTACTACTGAAGCTAAATGATGCTTAAGATGCATTCCTCAACTAAGAAGATACTTCTTACCATTTTATGAACATAACAATCCTTAGGGAAAATTTTACATAAATCCAAATTTATCCACTACAACATCAGAATTATGTTACAAACCTAAAAGCAATACACTTGATCTTTCCAGAGGTTACTTTTTATAGTTTTTATGAGATATTTGATATTTTAATCTTCTCTGTGTAGAATTTTCTAGATGCACTATACATAGGTACAAGTACATATACAGCATAGACATACACATATTTATATACATGTAAACTTACATATCAGTCATACAGATATGATTATTTTCTTTCTTGTACCAAATATTAATTTCCCCATACATACATCTGCCTACAGAGGGCTTGTAACTCAATTAGTTTTTAAATAAGTTATTTTGCATAAACAAAATTCTGCAGCTATTAAATTTACTCATTTTTTTCTGAATTGGATAATAACAATTTGATTTCCACTTTTAAAAATTTTACCCATGGGATAAATTATCTACATCCATTAATATACATTGGAGGAATCAGAAATCCACATTACAAATAATTGGTTGATACTACTGATTTTATTATTTTAATTGTTTTCAATAGTAATTGTAATGATTATATTTGTGATGTTTAGAAAATCTTAAAGGCTTTCTATTAAGCATCTATTTAAACAGCTTTACTTTTGCTAAATACAAAAAGTCCAAAAAATAGTTCCTCAGGAGGAAAATGATACTTTATGATTAAAAATCATCTTAATTCATTTACACAAACATTTTCATAAGCAAGCCTTAATGTAGCAGCTTTAGACAAAGACATTTCTTTCCTGAAATAGCAGAGCAGATGTAGAACACTATCTGTTATGGGAATTGCAGTAATAAACTCATAATCACTAAGAGGTACAGCTTTTAAAATAACTTATAAGGAGTTATTGTTCCACAAAACACAGTAGTTGGTAACAAAGATGGTATGGTAGGTTGTACTCTTAAGGCAGAAGTAATAATAAGAGGGCATATTCCACTTCTCTGATAATTCCATTTTTATTCACAATTGAGCACCTGGGACTCTATAAGCCTGCTTATCAAAGATGCCCCACAAATCTCCCTTAATGATTTGCTAGAACTCATTTTTATTGTATTGGAAAGATTTGATACTTCCTTAACCCAGAGGAGCCCCAAAAACTTTGTACTAAATTTCCCCAATTATGCAATGTTTGAAGGATTTCTTGCAGACAAATTGTCAGATTGGGGATGGGATAAATAGGGAAGTTGGGCGAGTATTGAGGATTTGCTTCTCATTTGGATTTGACATGAATGAAAAGCAAAATGAGACACACTCAAAGAAACTGGGTGGAGCTAAGCAACTTTGAGAGCTTCTGTTCCAGAAAAGGCTAGACTCTCTCTCACTTTGTTCTTCCACCTTCCCGAGTGTGATCATTTTATTTCTCTGATGCTGCATGCACCACTCATCTGAATCTTAATGACTGGGCAGGCCCCTGGTTGGCAAAGAGTCTAGCTAAATTTCTAATCACTATCTTCAGTAAGCTGAAGGGTTTTCTAGCCTTTGTTTATTTGTTTGGCACAAAAACAAAGACCTGATGGGCCCCTGCTGTGCTAAAAGGAAGTTGAAAAAAATGAAAGAAGACAATGAAAACATTTACCTGTGTATGCATACGCGCATTTCAAAAGAGATCTAGGTCCTGTTAATATTTTCTTTCCTTTTGAACACCTGAATCAGAAGTTCTAATATCACTACGTTGCCTCAATAGTCCTATTTAGTAAGCACTGATCGACCAGGGAATCTTGATATTTTTTGAGTGCTTTATATGTACCAGATTCTGTAAGGAGATAGAGAGAGGTGCTATCTAATTGTTTACTCAAGATTTCATATGAAGAATTTCATCCACTAAAAAATACAGAAATTCACCTCTTTAAACTTGCCCCTCCTCTTTTAAATCATGTTTAATCTCAAATAGTTGTACATATTTTGACAGATGCAACAATAGCTCCAAAAATGTCCACATACAGCTTCAATAGCCACTTCTGCTAGTTCTTTGAAATAGAACAGTTTAACATCTCCGAGACAAACTTTCCATCTGCCAAAATGGGAAATGCCTACCTCAAAACGTCAGTGTGAAAAGTAAATGAAAGTTCAGGATTAAAAGACTTAGCACACTATGACACAAAGCAAGAGCTATTATTTTTTCTCACTACTATATTGTTTGATTTACCCCCACCACTCTCTCTCCTTTACCTTTACTACACAGAATTTAATCCCAATTAGTCACAAGAGGACAAGGGGCATATGTTCTTCATTTTTGTACCCCTAGTTCCCGGCAAACTGCCTGGCACACAGTGGGTGCTTAATAAATGTTTGAATAAATAATAGAAATGTAAATTTTAATGAAGCAAATTGCTCAGTATATAATGTTGAGGAAATTTAGCAAACTAGATAATACGAGCTGGAGAAACTTCTGAACACAAAGCTAATATGGTAATATACATATATTTGAGGATTAAATTTCATAAGTGTTCAAATATTTCAGACACTTTAGAATTGATCTCAACCAAATGTGAGCCTTCTATATACTCCTTTTGAAAAACTTAAGATTTTTGTACTAACAGTTATAGGTGACGGCTATATAGCCATTTCAATTAGAATGTCAAGCATTTTACAAAGGTGTGATTTTTGCTTATTTCTACATATTCTCCCATATTTTAATTAGCTATTGCAGGGGGAAAAAAGAAGAAAATGAAAGGATTAGCTCATTTGAACTACTAATATAACATATCTTAGGAATTAGCAGTGTTATGTAATAACTCCAAATTTCATAACCACATTTATAATTTGCAAAACCCTTTACATTTGGGGAACGTTTTCAATAAACTAATAAATAATTTTCATCTATCTAAAGAAGAGACAATTACTTGCCTTAGTTTTATAGGTAAAGAAACTTTCTGTACCCCAGTTCAGTGTTAGAAAATACATCATATTCAAAGAGTGAGAGATTTCTAGGTCACTTGACCATATCATCCTAAAGCAGAACTTAGGAAAATAATACAAAGACTAATTCTAGACAATTGCCCATAATAGTTATTTAGGGTATCTCTATGAAAAAAATCACATGCCATGTAATTTACATTTTTATTAAGTTTTTAAGAGTAATTTCTACATTTACAAAGTACTTAAAAACAAAAATCAGAATTAGTGCAGACTTCCATGTTAGGCAAAGTAAATTACAGACTAATCCATAGTTTCAAGAGCATGTTCACCTTCTTCATTTATAAATTTTGGGGAAAAGGAAAGATTTGTGTGAAAATTACTAAGTGAATATTACAGTACAATTTTATAAAATATAAGTACATGCACTCAATGACATTGTGACTAAATGTTGTATTCCCTGTCTGCAAATGAGTAAAAAATCTGAAGTATGACCAGGAGTTCTCTGCGTATTGCATGTTCACCAGGCAATTGTCTAGTAAGGTGGCCTTAGGTTCCATTTACAAAATCAAGTGCTTTTTGGTCAACGTGTCTCTCTAGTTCATGGCCTGTTTTGATTTAGGGCTGTGTGTGTGTGTGTGTGTGTGTGTGTGTTTTCACTGAAAACTGTCCAGTTATTATAAGCCACCAGTCAAGTTTTTCATTTTATTAGGATTTTCACAATAATTCTTCATCCTATTTTCTGTCTTACTTGCTTCAAAACCTAAATGGGAATATCACTTGAAGTATGTGATAATCACAGTTGAGGGAAACTATTAGCTTCCATTGGGGACATATTTTATAATAGAATTAAAATTCATAGAACACAATAGTAATTTAAGCAAAAATATTTGACAATTTTAGGAAAGCTAATTTAATGCAAATAAGTATATATACTTTTTTAACTGTTAACTCTTTTCTTCTCCGAACTTGCCTTAGTACCTGCTCTGAGAAAGACATCCTACTCTTAGCAAAGAAAAGTGGTCTGGCTCTTGCCCTCTTGTCCTAAAGAAGGTCACAGTTGAATGTGGCTAAATGAGAGGTAGAAATATGCAGACCTGTGACCTTGAATGAGTCTATTGTATGAAGCTGACAACTCAATCGTCTTAAACTTCATGATACATACTTTGGAAATAATCATTTAATAGCCAAAATGATAACTTATGCTTCTCTAGAAAATTATTAATGTATATTTTCCTATCTTAGTTATGTGCTAAGTGTGTAATAATCACTCAATAGAAAATGATTTTAAAGATTTCACTTTTAGTATCCACTGCAAAGCAACATAATATACTTCTAAGCATGTTTATATTTTCATCTGTTTTATTATGGATTGCTAGCCATACAAAATCAGTGTGTATACTAATACTAAATATCATCTTTTCATCAAGTTCTGAAACTGAAAAGTTACATAAAGATTTTTAAATGTTTTACAATTTCTCCTTTACAGTTCTACTTCTCTCATTATAGGAATCCCCATATGTTATGTACAAGAAAAATCATGAAATGTTTGAAGGAAATGACAAGTATGAAGGATACTGTGTAGATTTGGCATCTGAAATTGCAAAACATATTGGTATCAAGTATAAAATTGCCATTGTCCCTGATGGAAAATATGGAGCAAGGGATGCAGACACAAAAATCTGGAATGGGATGGTAGGAGAACTTGTTTATGGGGTAAGCAAATCGATTTATTGAAGAATTTACTTACATAAAACTGAAACATTTTCTCACTTGGGCACATGTCAATTTTTAAAAGCTTATTACTGTTTTTTAAATTTGCATTTACATTTAAAGAGGCATATAAAATGTTCAAATGTTTCTCTATTTCTTTAATAATGCAATTCCAAAGCAACTAGAGAAACTAACACTTGATAACTTCAAAATCAGGAGAAAAGATAAAAATTTGGAATATGACATCCTATGTAAAAAAAACAAAAAACACTGACTTGACTATCTGTGACGATTATTCTATAAGTTTGGTGCTGCTATATACCACAGACATGTCCTGATAAAAATTACAAAACAAATCCATTAGTGATCTATTATTTAATAAATGTAGGAACAGATTTCCTTCAACAGCCTAACACTGGAACCTTATTTAACCTTAATTATTTATGTCCTTGTTGGTTATAATTACTGATAAATATCTTTAACTAATTGGTGAAGCGATCATTAAACTACTTTAGCATCTATAAAATATTCACCAATAATGTTATATTCTTACAATTTTGCTGAACACACTAAATTTAAACTTTATGCAATGCCATCATTGTTTCATAGATAACAAAATACAAAAGCTAGAATTATTTCCATAGCAGGCTTCACATAGTATGTCAAGTCCTTCCCTTTGATTTCACCAGATGCTGAGTGTACACATTCACAGGAAAGGGCAAATCCAGTGTAGACATTTCCACCTGAATCAGATTAAGACTGCTCTTTCCAGCTGCCCCTGCAAAGTGTCAAAAATCAAACCAGCAGTTATCAAACGCTAGTGTTGGCATATTTCCAAAGTTGAGAAACCAAACAGAGAGCTCACAGTAAGCTTTATTCATCGAGTAAACAATAAAAGCCACATACACTCAAAATGTATTCTGAAATTTCCTATAAACCAATTTATATTTCACAGATTTCACCTTCAAAGCATAATATGTCTAATCCTCACAAGATCCTTTTGAAATGAAGAATTACATGAGAGTCATCTTTCCCCAGAAAAGAGTAGCAGTAGAATGAGTTAGAACAGAACTGAAGTCTACCAAGGGGCTCACCTTCCCAGCCAGAAATGCAACTCATTAGTTTTGTGATTCTGCATCCTGCTTTTCAGATGGTGAAGCAGTGAACATTCTCCACACAGTCCACTACAGTACCTATAACTCCAGCAGCTAGAGCAAACTTTTGGCATTAAAGAGCAATCAGTTAGTTTTATATCCATCTGAAAGCACAGCTGACTAGTTAGGTACCGTAAATGGACACAAAAAAATTGCAGTTTTAAATAAAAAGGATTTCACCGCAGGGCTCTTCAACAGTTTAATGTAGAGCTTTTAGTTCCAAAGAAAAGGGATTCCTTCCTGAAGCATGTGTGTTCCTTGGTAATATTTTAAACTTTTGATAACAATAAAGCAGGTTTTAACTATGAACATTACCCAAGTTGTTAGAACTGCAGTAATTCATTCTCTTAAAAAACACTGTCCAGGGCCCTTAGGTAATATTCCACCTCAAAAAATCATACTTGTCCTACAGAGAGAAATAAAACCAAATACACTTATAGAAAAAAAAAATTGTACTAGGATTAACCATTAATTATGGATGGGAAAGCTAATCTGAGTTACTTTCTAAGGCTTTTGTTACATCTCTCTCCTCTGGAATCTCTACCTATGGGCAGCTCAGGGTTTGCCTGAGAAGATTCTTTGCCAGTGTTCTTACCATGTTTTATGAGAGGGATATTGTCTAAATAATGACAAGTGATATGAAGAGAATAGCATAATTAACAAAAAATATATATATCTGTAGCACACATGTCACAGTAATTGAAAGTCCTAACATTGTGCAGTTTCTCAGAGATACACATGAATACCTTGATCTCTGCCACTTGAGTTGCCCACTTCTTCTCTAAAAGGAAATCTTCCATATCTCTTACACGTTCTGCAGATTTGGTACTTTCCATGCTGGTGTGTGCAAAGTTTGTACTTCCTTCTCAACTTTTCTTCTTTCTTACCCCTATCACATACACAAATGCCCAGTTTCCAAGGCCCTTAGGTAATATTCATTCCAGTCTCTTCTACCCAACAAAGTCAATAAGACAACAAAATTATTAACTTTGGATACCATATTTTTTCTATTAAGGTATTATTGATATTCTTATGAAGGTTTCACATGAAAAACAACATGGTTACTACATTCACCCTTATTATCGATTCCTCACCAATACCCCATTGCAGTCACTGTCCATCAGTGTAGTAAAATGCCACAGAGTCCCTATTTGTCTTCTCTGAGCTACACTGTCTTTCCCATGACACCCCTCACACCATGTGTGCCAATCATAATAGCCCTCAATCCCCTTCTCCCTCCCTGAAGCCTCCCCTTTGATAACTGCTAGTCCCTTCTTGGAGTCTATGAGTCTGTTGCTATTTTCTTCCTTCAGTTTTGCTTCATTGTTACACTCCACAAATGAGGGAAATCATTTGGTACTTATCTTTCTCCACCTGGCTTATTTCACTGAACATGATACACTCCAGCTCCATCCATGTTGTTGCAAATGGTAGGGACTGTTTCTTTCTTGTAGCTGAATATTACATTGTGTATATGTACCACAACTACTTTATCCATTCATCTACTGATGAACACTTAGGTTGCTTCCATTTCTTGACTATTGTAAAAAAGTGCTACAATAAACATAGCAGTGCATATGTCTTTCTGAAACTGGGCTCCTGCATTCTTAGGATAAATTCCTAGGAGTGGAATTTCCGGATCAAATGGCATTTCTATTTTTACTTTTTTGAGAAACCTCTATATTGTTTTCCACAATGGTTGAACAAATTTACATTCCCACCAGCAGTGTAGGAGGGTTCCCCTTTCTCTGTATCTTCACCAGCATTTGCTGTTTCTAGTCCTTTCAATGTTGGCCATCCTAACAGATGTGAGGTGATACCTCCTTGTGGTTTTAATTTGCATTTCCCTGATAACTAGCAATGTGGAGCATCTTTTCATGTGCCTGTTGGCCATCTGAATTTCTTCTTTGGAGAAGTGTCTGTTTATATCCTCCGCCCATTTTTTAATCAGGTTATTTGCTCTTTTGGTTGTTGTGGCAGGTGAGTTCTTTATAGATTTTGGATGTTAACCCCTTGTCAGGTATGTCATTTACAAATATATTCTTCCACACTGTAGGATGCCTTTTTGTTCTCTTGATGGTGTCCTTTGCTGTACAGAAGCTTTTAAGTTTGATGTAGTCCCATGTATTCATTTTTTCTTTTGTTTCCCTTGCTCAAGGAGATGCATTCAGGAAAAAGTTGCTCAAGTTTATATTCAGGAGATTTTGCCTATGTTGTCTTTTAAGAGTTTTATCATTTCATGACTTACATTCAGGTCTTTGATCCATTTCAAATTTACTTTTGTGTATGGGGTTAGACAGTCATCCAGTTTCATTCTCTTAAATGTAGCTGTCCAGTTTTGCCAGCACCATCTGTTGAAGAGACTGTCATTTCCCTGTTGTATGTCCATGGCTCCTTTATCGAATACTAATTGACCATATATATTTGGGTTTATGTCTGGAGTCTCTATTCTGTTCCACTGATCTGTGGCTCTGTTCTTGTGCCAGTACCAAATTGTCTTGATTACTGTGGCTTTGTAGTAGAGCTTGAAGTTGGAGAGCGAGATCACCCCCACTTTATTCTTCCTTCTCAGGATTGCTTTGGTTATTCGGGGTCTTTGGTGTTTCCATATGAATTTTTGAACTATTTGTTCCAGTTCGTTGAAGAATGTTGTTGGTAATTTGATAGGGATTGCATCAAATCTCTATATTGTTTTGGGCAGGATGGCCAATTTGACAAATTTAATTCTTCCTAGCCAGGAGCATGGGATGAGTTTCCATTTGTTAATGACCTCTTTAATTTCTCTTAAGAGTGTCTTATAGTTTTCAGGGTATAGGTCTTTCACTTCCTTGGTTAGGTTTATTCCTAGGTATTTTATTCTTTTTGATACAGTTGTGAATGGAATTGTTTTCCTGATTTCTCCTTCTATTAGTTTATTGTTAGTGTATAGGAAAGCCACAGATTTCTGTGTGTTAATTTTGTATCCTGCAACTTTGCTGTATTCCTATATCAGTTCTAGTAGTCTTGGAGTCTTTACAGTTTTTATGTACAATATCATGTCATCTGCAAATAGTGACAATTTCACTTCTTCTTTACCAATTTGGATTCCTTGTATTTCTCTGTTTTGTCTAATTGCCATGCCTAGGACCTCCAGTACTATGTTGAATAACAGTGGGGAGAGTGGGCATCCCTGTCTTGTCTCTGATCTCAGAGGAAAGGATTTCAGCGTCTCGCTGTTCAGTATGATGTTGGCTGTGGTTTTATCATATATGGCCTTTATTGTGTTGAGGTACTTGCCCTCTATACCCATTTTGCTGAGAGTTTTTATCATGAATGGATGTTGAATTTTGTCAAATACTTTTTCAGCATCTATGGCGATGATCATGTGGTTTTTGTCCTTCTTTTTGTTGATGTGGTGGATGATGTTGATGGATTTTCGAATGTTGCACCATGCTTGCATCCCTGGGATGAATCCCACTTTGTCGTGATATATGATCCTTTTGATGAATTTTTGAATTCGGATTGCTAATATTCTGTTTGCATCTACATTCATCAGGGATATTGGTCTGTTGTTTTCTTTTTTGGTGGGGTCTTTGCCTGGTTTTGGTATTAGGGCGATGTTGGCTTCATAGAATAAGTTTGAGAGTATTCCCTCCCCTTCTATTTTTTGGAAAACTTTAAGGAGAATGGGTATTATATCTCCTCTGTTTGTCTGATAAAATTCTGAGGTAAATCCACCTGATGCAGCAGTTTTGTTCTTGGGTACTTTTTTGATTTCCGCTTCAATTTCTTTGCTGGTAATTGGTTTGTTTAGATTTTGTGTTTCTTCCTTGGTCAGTCTTGGAAAATTGTATTTTTCTAGGAAGTTGTCCATTTCTCCTAGGTTTTCCAGCTTGTTAGCATATAGGTTTTCATAGTATTCTCTAATAATTCTTTGTATTTCTGTGGGGTCCGTTGTGATTTTTCCTTTCTCGTTTCTGATTCTGTTGATGTGTGTTGACTCTCTTTTTCTCTTAATAAGTCTGGCTAGAGGCTTATCTATTTTGTTTATTTTCTCAAAGAACCAGCTCTTGGTTTCATTGATTTTTTCTATTGTTTCATTCTTCTCAATTTTATTTATTTCTTCCCTGATCTTTATTATGTCCTTCCGTCTGCTGACCTTAGGCCTCATTTGTTCTTCTTTTTCCAGTTTCGATAATTGTGACATTAGACTATTCATTTGGGATTGTTCTTCCTTCTTTAAATATGCCTAGATTGCTATATACTTTCCTCTTAAGACTGCGCTTTGGCTGCATCCCACAGAAGTTGGGGCTTTGTATTGTTGTTGTCATTTGTTTCCATATATTGCTTGATCTCTATTTTAATTTGGTCATTGATCCATTGATTATTTAGGAGCATGTTGTTAAGCCTCCATGTGTTTGTGGGCCTTTTTGCTTTCTTTGTGAAATTTATTTCTAGTTTTATATCTTTGTGGTCTGAAAAGTTGGTTGGTAGAATTTCAATCTTTTTGAATTTATTGAGGCTCTTTTTATGGCCTAGTATGTGGTCTATTCTGTAGAATGTGCCATGTGCACTTGAGAAAAATGTGTATCCTTTTGCTTTTGAATGTAGAGTTCTATAGATGTCTATTAGGTCCATCTGTTCTAGTATGTTGTTCAGTGCCTCTGTGTCCTTACTTATTTTCTGCCCGGTGGATCTATCCTTTGGAATGAGTGGTGTGTTGAAGTCTCCTAAAATGAATGCATTGCATTCTATTTCCTCCTTTAGTTCTGTAAGTTTTTGTTTCACATATGCTGGTGCTCCTGTGTTGGGTGCATATATATTTATAATGGTTATATCCTCTTGTTGGACTGAGCCCTTTGTCATTATGTAATGTCCTTCTTTATCTCTTGTTACTTTCTTTGCTTTGAAGTCTATTTTGTCTGATACTAGTACTGCAACACCTGCTTTTTTCTCCCTGTTGTTTGCATGAAATATCTTTTTCCATCCCTTGACTTTCAGTCTGTGTATGTCTTTGGGTTTGAGGTGGGTCTCTTGTAAGCAGCATATAGATGGGTCTTGCTTTTTTAGCCATTCTGTTACTCTGTGTCTTTTGATTGGTGCATTCAGTCCATTTACATTTAGAGTGATTACTGAAGGATATGTACTTAATACCATTGCAGGCTTTAGATTCATGGTTACCAAAGGTTCAAGGTTAGCTTCCTTAGTATCTTACTGCCTTACTTAACTTGCTTATTGAGCTATTATAGACACTGTGTGGTGAATCTTTATTTCTCTCCTTTCTTATTCCTCCTCCTCCATTCTTTATATGTTGGGCGTTTTATTCTGTGCTCTTTTGTGTTTTCTTTAACTGCTTTTGTGGGTAGTTGATTTTATTTTTTGCCTTTCATTTGTATTTGGTTGGTCTGCTTTCTTTGCTGTGATTTTATTTTCTCTGGTGACATCTGTTTAGCCTTAGGAGTGCTCCCATCTAGAGCAGTCCCTCTAAAATACCCTGTAGAGGTGGTTTGTGGGAGGCAAATTCCCTCAACTTTTGTTTTTCTGGGAATTGTTTAATCCCTCCTTCATATTTAAATGATAATCATGCTGGAACAGTATTCTTGGTTCAAGGCCCTTCTGTTTCATTGCATTAAATATATCATGCCATTCTCTTCTGGCTTGCAAGGTTTCTGTTGAGAAGTCTGATGATAGCCTGATGGGTTTTCCTTTGTAGGTGACCTTTTCCCTCTCTCTAGCTGCCTTTAAAACTCTGTCCTTGTCCTTGATCTTTGCCATTTTAATTATTATGTGTCTTGGTGTTGTCCTCTTTGGGTCTCTTCTGATGGGAATTCTCTGTGCTTGGTCTGAGCAACTATTTCCTCCCCCAGTTTGGAGAAGTTTTCAGCAATTATTTCTTCAAAGACACTTTCTATCCCTTTTTCTCTCTCTTCTTCTTCTGGCACCCCTATAATGTGAAATTCGTTCCGTTTGAATTGGTCACACGGTTCTCTTAATATTGTTTCATTCCTGGAGATACTTTTATCTCTCTCTGCATCAGCTTCTCTGTGTTCCTGATTTCTATTCCATTAACGGCCTCTTGCACCTCATCCAGTCTGCTCTTAAGTCCTTCCAGAGATTCTTTTATTTCTGTAATCTCCCTCCAGACTTCATCCCTTAGCTCTTGCATATTTCTCTGAAGATCCGTCAGCATGGTTATGACCTTTATTTTGAATTCTTTTTCAGGGAGATTGGTTAGGTCTGTCTCCCCAGATTCCTTCTCAGGGTAGGATTTCTGGGTTAGTCTGGTCTGTATCAAATTATTCTGACTTTTCATGACAGTAGAGGTAGTTGTGGGGAGTTGGTGCGTGTGTCGGCTGCGGGAACGTCCCTTCTTGCTGGTTTGTGGCCTTCCTCTCCTGGAAGAACAGCGACCCCTAGTGGCTTGTGCTGGGCATCTGTGCACAAACAGCATTTCTAATTTTTGCCCGGCCTCTGTGAAAGAAGCTCTGCCCTGCTGCTGTGGGCATGGCTAGCCTCAGGCTGCTTCTCCACTATGGCGGAGCTGCGTCAGAGGGGAAATGGGCAGGAGGCTGTTTATTGCCATAAGGGGCCTCCGGGCTGTGCTGCCGCCCAGGGGGTTGGGCACCCGGAGTTCCCTGGGATTCCCAGCTGCTAGGCTAAGTGTCCCAGGATGCTTCCGTCCAGCTGTGGGGTCTCTGTCCCTTTAAGACTTTCAAAAAGCACTCACTTTTCTTTGTCCCAGGGGCGCCAGCTGCAGAGGCCCACTCACAGGTTTTACTGTCCCGTTTCCCTGGTATCCAGCACCCCACTCACTGTGTGTCTGCACTCCCAGTGTGGATGGCTAGGGCTGGGTGTTTAGCAGTCCTGGGCTCTCTCTCCTTCCCCGCTCTGACTCCTCTCCTCCCTCCAGGAACTGGGGTGTGGGGCACCTGGGTCCCATGGGGCCAGGGCTTGTATCTTACCCCCTTCATGAGGCACTGGGTTCTCGCAGGTGTGGATGTAGCCTGGATGTTGTCCTGTATCTTCTGGTCTCTCTTTTAGGGATAGTTGTATTTGTTGTATTTTCAAAAATATGTATGGTTTTGGGAGGAGATTTCTGCTGCTCTACTCATGCCCCCATCTTGGCTCCTCCCCCCGGTTTGCTAATATTTTGTTGAGCATTTTTGCATCTATGTTCATCAGGAATATTGGTCTGTAATTTTCATTTTTTGTGGTGATGGCTATACCTTGTTTTGGTACTAAAGCGATACTGGCTTCATAGAATGAGTTTGGAAGTATTCCCTCCTCTTCTATTTTTTGGAAAACTTTAAGGAGGATGGGTATTATGTCTTCACTAAATGTTTGATAAAATTCAGCAGTGAAGCCCATCTGGTCCAGGGTTTTGTTCTTAAGTAGTTTTTTGATTACCAGTTCAATTTAGTTGCTGTTAATTGGTCTGTTAAGATTTTCTGTTTCTGTCTGGGTCAGCCTTGGAAGGTTATATTTTTCTAGGAATTTGTCCATTTCTTCTAGGTTATCCAGTTTGTTATCATATAATTTTTTATAGTATTCTCTAATAATTCTTTGTATATCTATGGTATCTATAGTGATTTTTCATTTTTCATTTCTGATTCTGTTTATGTGTGTAGACTGTTTTTTTCTTGGTAAGTCTGGCTAGGGGGTTATCTATTTTGTTTATTTCCTGAACTAACCAGCTCCTTCCTGCATTGATTCTTTCTATTGTTTTATTCTTCTCAATTTTATTTATTTCTTCTCTAATTTTTATTATGTCCCTCTTTATACTGACTTTGGGCCTCATTTGTTCTTCTTTTACTAGTTTCATTAATTGTGAGTTTAAACTGTTCATATGGGATTGTTCTTCTTTCCTGAGGTAGGCCTGTACACTTCTCTCTTTGCATGACCTTTGCTGCATCCCACAGATTTTGTGGTGTTGAATCAGGTGCTGCATTCTATTTACCCCTTTAATTCTATTAGTATTTGTTTCATATATGTAGGTGATCCCATGTTGGGTGCATATATATTTATAATAGTTATATCCTCTTTTTGGACTGACCCCTTTTAGCATTATTTAATGTCCTTCTTGTCTCTTGTGACTTTCTTTGTTTTGAAGACAAATTATTGTCACTTGTCTCCATATATTGCTTGATCCACTGATTATTTAGGAGCACGTTATTAAGCTTCCATGTGTTTGTGGACTTGATCATTTTCTTTGTGTAATTTATTTCTAGTTTCATAATTTTGTGGTCTGAGAACCTGGTTGGTACTATTTCAATATTTTTTAATTTTACTGAGGCTCTTTTTATGGCCTAGTATGTGATCTATTCTTGAAAATGTTCCATCTGCACTTGATAAGAATGTTGTATCCCACTGCTTTGGGGTGTAGAGTACTGTAGATGTCCATTAGGTTCATCTGTTTTAATACATTGTTCAATGCCTGTCTCCTTACTTATTTTCTGTCTGGTTGATCTGTCCTTTGGAGTAAGTGGTATGTTGAAGTCTCTTAAAATGAATGCATTGCATTCTATTTTCTCCTTTAATTCTGTTAGTATTTTTTTCACATATGTAGGTGATCCCATGTTGAGTGCATATATATTTATAATAATTATGTCCTCTTGTTGGACTGACCCCTTTTATCATTATTTAATGTCCTTCTTTGTCTCTTGTGACTTTCTTTGTTTTGAAATCTATTTTGTCTGATACAAGTACCAAACGCCTGCTTTTTTCTCCCTATTAGTTGCATGAAATATCTTTTTCCATCCCTTTACTTTCAGTCTGTGTATGTCTTTAGGTTTGAAGTGAGTCTCTTGCAGGCAGCATATAGATAGATTTTGTTTTTTATCCATTCCGTGACTCTGTGTCTTTTGATTGGTGCATTCAGACCATTTACATTTAGGGTGATTATCGATAGGTATGCACTTATTGCTATTCCAGGCTTTAGATCCGTGATTACCAAAGGTTCAAGGGTAACTTCCATACTGTCTAAGAGTCTAACTTACTTCACTTGGTATGCTATTACAAACACAATCTAAAGGTTCTTTTATTTTTCTCCTCCTTTTTCTTCCCTCTCCATTTTTATATATTAAGTAACATATTTCGTACTCTTTGTCTATCCCTTTATTGACTTTGGAGGAAGTTGATTTAATTTTGCGTTTGCTTAGTAATTAATTCTACTTTCTTTACTGTGTTTTTTTTACCTCTGGTGACAGCTATTTAGCCTTAGAAACACTTCCATCTATAGCAGTCCCTCCAAAATACACTGTAGAGATGGTTTATGAGAGGTAAATTCTCTCAGATTTTGCTTATCTGGAAATTGTTTAATCCCTCTTTCAAATTTAAATGATAGTCAAAAACAAATTTTAATGATAATCTTGCCAGGTACAGTATTCTTGGTTTGAGGCCCTTCTGTTTCATTGCACTAAATATATCATGCCACTCCCTTCTGGCCTGTAAGGTTTCTGTTGAGAAGTCTGATGAGAGCCCAATAGGTTTTCCTTTGTATGTAATCTTTTTTCTCTCTCCAGCTGCTTTCAAAAGTCTGTCCATATCCTTGATCTTTGTCACTTTAATTATTATATGTCCTGGTGTGGTCTTCCTTGGGTCCCTTGTGTTGGGAGGTCTGTGCCCCTCCATGGCCTGAGAAACTATCTCCTTCCCCAGATAGGGGAGGTTTGCAGCAATTAGCTCCTCAAAGATACTTTCTATCCCTTTTTCTCTCTCTTCTGCTTCTGGTACCCCTATAATATGAATATTGTTCCATTTGGATTGGTTACACAGTTCTCTTAATATTCTTTCATTCCTAGAGATACTTTTTTCTGTCCGTGTGCCAGCTTCTTTGTATTCCTGTTCTCTAATTTCTAATTCATTTATCATCTACTCCACCATATCTAATATGCTTTCAATTCCCTCTGTTCTTTTCTGTAATGATTAGATCACTGTCCTTAATTTGTTCCTGAGTTCTTGAATATTTTTCTATACCTCCATGAGCATGCTTTCAATTCCCTCTGTTCTTTTCTGTAATGATTAGATCACTGTCCTTAATTTGTTCCTGAGTTCGTGAATATTTTTCTATACCTCCATGAGCATGTTTATGATATTTATTTTGCAATTTCTTTCAGGAAGATTTATGAGTTCAGTTTCACGTGACCCTTTTTCTGCTGTTTGTGGGATTTTGGATTGAACCAGGTTCCTTTGACATTTCATATTTGTAAGCGATGCCCTCTAGTGCCCAGAATCTCTACTCTCTGGAGCTGCTAAGTCCCCAGAGCAATGTCAGGAGTCCCAGTGGAGTGGTGCTGGTGCCTGGAGGGAGGAAAGAGCTGTTTCCTGCTTCCCAGCTGCTATGCCTGTCTCCGCTGCCAGAACCAGCAGGCATTACACACACGTGTAAGCCTCTATGTTTTGTGTTTGTAGCTGCCATAGGCTGGGCTTCCCTCTGGCTGGCCTGACACCAGGTCAGGGACTGCCAGTTTGCAAGCCAGGTGCCGACTGGCTGGGAGGAAAGTGCAACTGGTTGCATATCAAGGTGGGGGGCCTTGGATCTACATAGCCAGCCAGGGGGATGGAGTACCTGAAACTCCTGAAAGTTCCCAATCTGCTAGTCAGAGTGTGCCTGGACAATTTTGCCTGCCTGTCCTTTCTTCTGAGCAGTAAGCTCTGTGCAGTCTTTGCCCCTCTAGCACCCCTCTCGCTGTTAGGAAATGTCTCAGGCTGCCCACCTTTCTTTTGCCCCAGAGCAGCTGGATATGGATCCCTGTTTTCCACAAGCAGCTGGAATCTCAGTCTCTCCAGGTATTCTTCCTCTCTTAGGTTTCCATCCCCTCTAATCACCAGAGCACCATGCAATGTAGGTTCATGCTCCTACAGCAGGTCTCCAGGGCTAGATGTTCATTAGTCCCAGGCCTCCACTCCCTCCCTGCTCTGTTTCTCTTCCTCCTGCTGGTGAGCTGGGGTGGGGGAAGTGCTTGTGTCCTGCCAGGTCACAGCTTTGGTACATTACCCTTTCCTGTGAGGTCTGTTCTTTTCTGCAGGTGTATATGGTCTGGAGCAGCCTTCTTTCCTGTTGCTATTTCAGGATTAGTTGTATTAATTATATTTTTATATTATGTGTGGTTTGGGGAGGAGGCCTCTGTCTCACCTCTCATGCCCCATCTTTAATCTCTCTCAAATACCATGTTTTTTTAATTTCATTCCTTGCCAGTTTTTTTAGTGTGTTAGGAATAGATTATCTGTGAAACACTTGTGTGGGATCTCAGCACTGCAGCAGTTGGAGACCCAGAAGTTCAGAACCTCCCTTACACTCTCAGGTTCTTTCTGCTTATCCTGCCTACCGCGAGTCTGTCCTATGATCTTGTGTGGCATTCTGATCTAAGGCCTTAACCTGGGCCCTGCTGTACTTGTGTGTATGCCTTTTAACACACGGGAATATTTCTGAAAGCACTCTCCATGGCCTACCAGCACCAGAATTAGCTGTGGTGTATACTAAAATGCTGGCTCATGAGCCTCATTCCAGAGGTTCTCAAGAATCCAATCATTATCAAGCTCTTGCCAGACATACTTTATACACTTAATTTTGGGAATCCCTGAGAAATGCTAGAACAAGGTACATCTCCAATGTTAGCAGAGAAAGCCCAGATGTAGCATCTTTGTTCACTGGCCTCTTTCAAAATACAAACTTAAGACTTTAGCAGTGTCCTCCTTGAGCACTGTGGTCACCACCTTCACCCAGTGTTTGCCTCCTATGGCATCTAGTTTTATATCCTGGAGACTTCTGTGTTTCTCTTCACATTTCCTTCTAAAGCTTTTACTCTTATTAGTAGTAACTTGTGTAAATAAAAAATTTCAGGAGATACTTACACAGAGCAATATAGTATATGAAAGGTGGCATTTCAAATCAACTAAAGGATGCATCATTCATGTATTTATTCTGTTGAGATAGATAGCAGGACAGCTACTTGGAAAATTGAGAATTTATAACATTATTATGCAATATACCCAGTAAATTATAGAGGGATTATAGGTACTAGAATAAAACACATGTGATTGAGATCAATCATACAACATGAGAAGGATTGTCTACACATGAAACCAAAGCCTGAAAACACATAAAGATGATTTTATATGGCTACAACACAATTTAAAATAGATATTGCAATAAGATACCATGAACCAGGTTAGGTAAACAAAAATCATTTGTGAATAGGGGAAATATCTGGAACATTTATAGGAAATAAAATTTAAATTTATAATGTATCAAAGAATTTGTAAGTTAGTAAGTAAAAATATGAATACTCCATATGGAAAATAGGGACAGATTATGACAGGTAATAAATACATAAAGGAAGTAAAAGTGGCTATTTATTCTGTAAAGCCAAATGCAAATTAATACAAAATGTTCTAATTTACCATACAGCAAATTGGCAAAGATAAATGAGAATAAAGATACACAGTTGGTGTCTAAGATGCAAAGCTGCAGGTGATTCAAAGCACAGTTCTGGTGACAGCAGAAATGTGCATGATCTTTCTGGAGAAAAGTTGGGCAAAATATAACATGAGAATTAAAAAGATAATCATTTAGATCAGCTATCCCATCTCTAGAAATGTATCTTAAATAATTAAGATATGTACTAGGATTTGTTCTTCAAAGACGTTCATATCATCAATGTTAAAATTTGTGTAAAACTAGAAACAATATAAACATCCCCCAAAATAATAAAATTGATGCTTTCATATAATACAATAATTACAATCATTAAACCCTTTTTAATTTTTAATATAAGTTGAAATAAAAATGAATTCATTGTTCTTTTGAGGAGAAAAAGGAATTATAAAATACAATGTTCTGTAGTGTCCCACTTTAAAATAAAAAAATGTAATTCATAATATGATATCTAGCAGATCATGAATAAAGAAAAAGTAAGAGTGGATGAGGGGAGTGGAGATAACTCCCTAATTGTCTGGTGTGTTTCTACATACTAATTTCTCTAGAGCTAGTTAATACACAACTTGTATAATGGAAATTATACTAATAATAATAACTCTGGGGAGACTAATAACCTCCCATCAATGAATCTGGCTTTTATATATGCAGGTATTTCTGATGTCAGCTTATTCTCGTTTGAAGTCCTATGCCATTAATTCTCAGCCACCCACCCAATGGATAGCTTGATGGCCAGAGTCCATTCCCCAGGCTAACCCTCTAGTCCTCTTAACAAGCTGCTGGCCATCGGATCAAACCAGGGGCCTGAGGATAGAGAGGGGTGAATGTGAGAGCAGCAGACTCTATGCAAGAATGCATATATCTTAGCATGTTTCAGATTTCATTTTATGCCAAATATTTCCCTTTTAAAATAAATAACCTTTTTTTTTACATTTATAGATTGTGTTATAGTTTACATATTTTTCACCATGCTTTATTCATTTGATTTTAGAGGTGGCATGATTTAATGGAAAGAGTACAAGCTCAAATATCAGAGCTGCCGTGATGTATAAAATTTACCTGAGTCTCAGTTTCATCTATAAAACAACAATAAATATAAGATTGCTGGGAAGGTTAAATGAAAGGCTATGTAAACTATTTAGGTCTGCAACAGATACATAATCCCTCAATAAACATTTACCATTATTTCATGAAGTCTTTTAAAATAGATAATTGCAATAATGCAATGAAGTAAACAGGAAAGAAACTGTCCTCATTTTAGAGATACGAAAATGGGTCCAGAAAAGTTGTTCAAAATCACAGAACAAAAATGGAAACTCGTGTCCAGAATTGAATTCACTGCTTCCTAAAATCTCTTAGAAATTGAAAGTAGAAAATCAAAGTATGTGAAGAGGAAGAAATAAATGCCAATTTCCAGATTTTTGTGTGTGTGCTGAATTGGAAAATGTTGTCAAACAATGGGTTTCTTCTACTTTATAAAAAGAGACTTTATGATAGGTTTTCTCATAACTCAAAAGGAATAAAAAAAGACTGTTTGAAATTTGCAATTCATAATATTAAGGGATGGGCAAGTAATGAATCAATGGCAACATTCCAACAGGAAAGGCTGCAACATAGTAGCAATCCTGGCCAAGAAATTCAAAAATTCAGCCATATGGAAAGACTATTAAGTCTCCTCCTCTGTACTGTTCCAGATCCTTAAAGACTAGTACAGTTATTTGAATTCAAGTTATTTTTGTTTATGTCTACTCTTTCCTTGCTTCTTTTCCTCTTATCTCAATAAAATATTTTGTGCTATTTAAATGATATATTATCTTATGAAAACAAATATACTGTTCATCTTTGTATTTATCACTGGCCTTATTCATTGTTAGCATTCCAAAAAAAAAAAAAAGAAATGTAGAATGAATGCATAACTGTTTAGCTTTGAGTGGATCAACCCGGTGCTAACTGCTTCATGAAATCCATTAACCTGTGTGTTTTCATGTGTCTTTTCTCTTATAGAAAGCAGAGATTGCTATTGCCCCTCTGACAATCACTTTGGTCCGAGAGGAGGTCATTGACTTCTCTAAGCCCTTCATGAGTTTGGGCATATCTATCATGATAAAAAAGCCTCAGAAATCCAAACCAGGAGTGTTTTCCTTCTTGGATCCTCTGGCCTATGAGATTTGGATGTGCATAGTCTTTGCCTACATTGGTGTCAGCGTGGTCTTGTTCCTAGTTAGCAGGTTTAGTCCGTATGAGTGGCACACGGAAGAGCCAGACGATGGAAAGGAGGGACCCAGCGACCAGCCTCCCAACGAGTTTGGCATCTTTAACAGCCTCTGGTTTTCCCTGGGTGCTTTCATGCAGCAAGGATGTGACATTTCACCCAGGTTAGTTTCAAAACTCTCAAGTTCCTCAGCAACTCCCCAGTAATCCTTAGGGTTGTGCAGAGCATCTTTTCTATGTGTTCTTTTCCTGGAGGCAGAGCACTACTTGGAACACAGAAAAATCTTGCAGTTCCCAAATTAACCTAAGTATATGCATAGCCAACTTCTCCAAGTTAGCACAAAACATAGATTCATCATAAAGACTAACTCTCCCAATGGAAGAGTAACATCTGCATCTCATCAGAATGCACAGAAAATCACTTAGTATTTATATTTCCTTCAGCGGTTTGACAGGTGGAAACTAAAACCCAAGTTGTAAAAATAGGAATTTATTTTCATTTTGTCTCCTTCTCAAAATCAGCTGTTTTTGTTACTGTCGCTGTTCATTTTAAAAATTAGTTTTGAACTCAGTTTACATCCCATGTAGCTTAAGGGAAATTTCTGCCGTTGAGTTACCTAAACCCTGGGTCAATACCACAGGTACCAGATGCGCATTGTTCTACATAACAATACATAAACAAGAAGCATCTGGCAGAGTCAGCAAGGTAAACACCTTATCAGTTTAACAGAGACGTTTTCCAGTATCTGTGGAGTCATGGCCCACTTCCTTTGGACTCTGCTAAGACATTTTTCAGTTGATGTTGGCCAAAAATGCAGCCAGTCTCCTGTTGAAAGAAAAATACCAAATTTGTCCCATAGCAAAAGTAGCTAAATAGGACAAGCTAAGAATTGAACTTAAATAGTGACTTATAGTTGCATCATAAGTATATGAATTCTTTGAAAGAAACGTATGCTTTCTTTAAAAAGATACATTGTAGCCACAGTACAGTTTGTGTTCCTTAAGACCCAGGAAGACTATACATGTGCCTATATTCAAATTCCAGTAACATAGGAATCTGAATCAATAACTCCCAATTAATGAAATGAAACAAAATCAAAGCAAATCAAGTAATGGTTTTTAAAGCCAGGATTAAGCAAATACTAAGTTAAAATCAACATGTGCTACTTTTGTAGCAATGGTTAAGAAGAAGCATTTAGAAATGCCATGGAAAATATGAAATTTTTCCTCACATTAAAAAAGTGTTTAAAAACGATTTGTCACAGGAGTTTTGAGTCTGATGGTCCCCAGTGAGAGAGATCAATTATGAAAAAGCTCTGCATGTTTTCTCCATCCTGTTCTCACTTTTCCTGTGCACTCACACTCACGCACACAGCCCTGATAGCCAGGGAAAGGGTGCAAAGGGAACTTTTTTTTAGGTTTAGCATCTGTTTTAATGCTGTCACACAGCATGTTGCGAGTCATACACTTTGGGTCTTGTTGGCAGTGGCAGAGAGAACGTTATTTATACTAGTATGTAAAGGTGCTTGAGGACATACATAGCTCATCCTCCACTCAGATCAAAAATGAAATAGCAAACAAACAAGCAAAAATCCTCCACTAAGGTCACTTTGAGACCAGTCCTAGATCTCCATCTGGCCCAGACCCCTCCATCACACGTCCCATCCATCCTAGCGGGGCTCTGGCTGCAGGAAATACAAGTTGTGTCAGAAAGACATCTACCAACTCGAGTCCAGTCTAAGACCTCACCCATGGTTGAGATTTATTGTAATTTTTATGTACCACCAAGAGAGAAACAACGCCACCAGTTAAACCATGGTACTCTTTCTATACATCATAGGCTAGATCCTGATTTCAGAGATGCTAGAATGTAAGAGGGGAAGACTGTCAATGAGTTTAAGTAGGCATTCCTCTTCTGCACCTGAAGGAAAGGCATTAAGCTCCCCACTGCTGCCGATTCAACAGTAAAAAAGACAAGTTTTCTATGTTTTCAGGGGCATTTATGTTTACATGCAGTATAGGGTAGAAGGCATTCATTTATACAGAAAGGCTAGATCATTCTGGAGTAGACAGAACATGGAAATCATACTTGACCCCTGTTATTTTAAATGCGAATCGTGAATTGACGGCATTTCCTTCCTTGCTCTGCACCGGTCAGAAAGGGCAGTGAGCCTCACCGTGTCCGTGTTCAGGTCCCTCTCAGGTCGCATCGTCGGAGGCGTGTGGTGGTTCTTCACTCTCATCATCATATCGTCTTACACTGCAAACCTTGCTGCTTTTCTGACGGTTGAGCGGATGGTCTCTCCCATAGAAAGTGCCGAAGACCTGGCCAAGCAAACAGAAATTGCCTATGGAACTCTGGATTCAGGGTCAACGAAAGAATTCTTCAGAGTAAGTTAAAGGAACAACTAACAAACGTTTATGATTTTGACACTTAGGCAGTTTTGCCAACAATCCTATTAGGGGCTCTAGCTATTGCAGATTTTGCAGACACAATGTTAACTGCTATGTTTAATGTGAATACGCCTACTTGGATTTTATCTTATCACTTTAATTTGCAAAAACTGATCAGTTTATTCACATTGTGAGAGAACTTCCCTAGGGAAAAGGAACAACAGGAAGGTAATTAAAACAACTTTACAACATAATTTACCCCCAAAACTCCAATGTTGATAATGCTATGATACGGTATCTGGCAAGACTAGATGTATGTATTGGGCTAAGAGCGTCAATTAAGCCCTCTTTTTTAAAGACTACATTTGACATTCTGTATTTGAAACCCAAAACATTAACTCCAGATTGTATTACCTAGATGAGTTATATTATTCTATAAAATATTCCATAACAATGAACTTCAATGCAATATATCACCTTCTTACAAGATAATGGTAGCAAGAACTATTATGTTCTGCACCTTTGTAAGTAAGGCATTTATGGTATTTTGTGCTGATTTCTCTGCTTTTGCAGATAAAACTGTGAAAAATGATATAATTGCATTTCACATATGGATATGATCCCTTTGGCTTGCCATCAGGATGGCAGGTATTTGGAGGATATTTTTTGTTTGTTTTCTTTTTAATTGTTCCATACGAGGATAACTTTTTGATCAGTGACTTTCTTTTACTCTGGTTCTGTGTAAACCCAGACATGTACACTTGGTAATGTCTGATCAGAGACAAGGGTTCACTTGTGATTTCAGAACCAAAAAAAAAAATTTTTTAAATAGTCCAAAAGACATTTTCATAAATATTTAACTAGGTAATAATGAAGACATGTTATGTTTAATTGCTTGAAGACTAGATATTTAATTGTTTTGAAGACAGGTATATTTCACAATTCCCTAAGATTTTGTGTAAAAATAATGATAGCCCTTTAAAGTAAGTTCATGCTTATATATTAACTTGGAGATTCCATTTTCATTTTAAGTATCATTTTCTCACTCAGCTTGAAAATTAAAAACAGGAAAATTTGCTACTTCTTAGGCTAGGCTTAACCTTCGTGTACTTGAATTTCAGTAAGATATTTCTCTTTTTAAAAAAGATTTGACTTTAACACCCTTTTATACTACAGATGTTTACATAATACTGAATCAAGAATAAAGCACTCAAAAATTCTGTCAAGCCCATCATTGGGCATTGTTTGACAAAGAAACCAGACAATGAACAATGTCCTTGTCAACAATTTGGAGCATTACTGGTAGATACAACATAAAATTCATAAGTAAATTAAATATTTGTATATTTTTTCTAAAGTGTAATAATAAGTTATGACAATAGATTTTATTAATATCCTATGGATAAACTTAATTGACCAAATTTTTAAAACTTAGTACACCCCAGTCTTTAAAGCTTAATAATAGAAAGATACTGCTGTAATACATTTCAGCATTATTTCAGTACCTTGCTGGAAATCTGAAAATTTGTAACTGCTTCCACCCAAAAGTAAGCAAAATTTAGCCTAGAAACCATTACATATATGCATCAAAATAGAATACAAGTTTGTGCTATCACTTGCATTTTACTGAAAAATGATGACTGATTTTTTTTTCAGGTAAATAAGCAAATATTTTCAGGCTCATCATTCTACCTCAGGTGATCAAGGGAAAGCAATGTCATGTTGATTCTCTGAAAAAAAAATTTGAAAGTAACTTCACTGTAAAGCTCTTTGGCATCAAGCACTCTGAAAATGTTTACTTCTAATCTTTTAAGAGTTTTTTTAAATGGTTCAGGTTCTAAAAACTGGTGAGGTAGTAACAGAATATATTGGTAAGCAGTACAGGCACAAGAGAAGCTGCTTGCTAGACTCACAGAGCCTCCCCTACAACCTGTGCCATCAGCACACCGTTTCCTTTCTCTCCGAGCCCCGTCAGTTTTAAAATTGAAAGATTTTTGTAAGTATAGGTATTTATTGTTGCAGAACAGTCTGACCTCTAATGGGATAAGCAAATTTTCCCTGGCAGCACACTTTCAGGAATGCCTAAATTTGGGTTCTCTGACAAAAGTCTCATTGCTTTTCTCCACCGTGTTCTCCCTCCTCGCCCATAGATGATGACCTGGTTTAAATAAACCATTTGTCTGATGGGTTGAGGAAACAGAACGTGAAGGGTATTTTTGTACTTGTCAAAAATGTTTTCTCAAAGGAACACAGTAATGGTATATCTATCAGCTCCACTAAACTGCCTCAGGCAGTGACCTGTACTCAGCACTTAAAAAAATGTCTCTTATCATCAACTGGAAAAAGAACTGGGCCATAGGGGAAAATTACATCCGAATTCAACTGTTGCCTTGTTTTCCCCCTGAAACTTATGTTTCCTATCTGTACATCTTGTTAAGCATAAACAAAGAGGCATTTAAAGAAAGTTTGTGCATGTCACTTAATGACAGCCTGTTTAGGTACTTTCATATTATTATAATCCTGATTTGAACATAACTGATTTTCATTTCAGTGCAGATTTTATCCTGTGCCTGTTTCAGTCATCAGTGAAATCATGAATGCATGAATAAGTTGGATTACTATCTCGGAGCTTACAGTATTACCAAATAGTGCATTGATGAGCTCTTATTAGAACATCAGTCTTGCTGTATAAGCTACTAGAAGTGGGAACTAAGTCACCTGATAACAATGAAAATATTACTATAATGCATGACATGTGTACATGTTTACTATTAAAAGCAGAAGTAGCAGAATAGTTCATTTTTCAGAAATTAAAAGGACAGCACATTTTTAAAACTCCAAAAATTATTTTAAATTAATAATACAGTGCTTTAAGTCAGATAATTTCCCATACATTGAGTTTCACAATAAAGATGGAACAAATCTGACATTAATTTTAATTAATAACTTTTATGTTATCTTTGTTAACTACCTTGAGCACATTCACTCCCCAAACCTGATCTTTAAGTAGGTATCACAGTTGAACATTTTAAGGACTTAAAAATCGCATTATTACTAAATTTCTGAGCTTGCTGGGTCTGCAGAAACATCCTCATTTTAGCCTCTTTCACCACATTGTAAAGATTTGCTTGTCCTCATTCCTTAACAAACACCGTCTTGCAGTCACAGATAAGGCACAGGGATGTTACTCCCCGTCCTTGACCCCAGCCACGCTTTCCACCCTTTCACCATGTGGCTGTCATCTTATCTAAGTCATAACTCTTTAAATCAGAATAAGAATTTCTAAACATTAAAGGAGTGACAAACTGTGTAAATTTTTCCCCTAAAAAATTGTTTTCATCACTCCTTTATTTTCCACTGGGAATCGGTATCTTACAATTTCTACTTACCGAAGGCCTGCTCAGTATAGCACAACTATCCTATAGATTTCTCTTTCTTCTGAATTTTAAAGGAATTAATTTAACTTCTTTTGCACTTAAGGTATATGTAATTCAATATATTGAAACAAATATAGAAATAATAATGAACTTCTAAAAAATATCAGTGCTCTAAAGATACTTTATTCCTTTAAAAAGGATTCATTTGTTTGAATATTATTTTGCATCCTATAGTTAAATTATCTTCATAATTACCCAGCCCTAAAAATTAATTTCTTCCATTTTGCTATGTTAGTTTTGTTTAACTGTCCTCTGTTCCTTTAATAAGATAATGAATAGTAAATGGAAAATTGCCAAGTAACTAGCATGATCCTTACTCTTAAAAAAACTCAGCAAAATTTTCAATGAAAGTAACACTCAGATTTTATTGCTTCTGTTGTCAACAGGATACATAATGAAGCACACAGTGCATGTGGATCTCTATACTTTTTGGGTGAAACTCAAATCATCAGTATATTTTCAAAGTTGATTTTATGCCTAAAGGTTGCTGTTTACCAACACGTCACTAAAATGAAATTATCAGAATAGATATTTAAGGGTGATCTGTATCAAGTGATCCAGGGACTTCATAATTTTCACAAATTGGAACTCATCATAAAATGGAAGAGTTCTCTGGAAGACAGCTTTATTTTTAGGGATAGTAGAGATGGAATGAATGAGAAGGCCAAGCAGCCTTTCTTGTGGGTCCCACAGTTGAGGGTTATGAATCCAAACACTCCTCTGTCCTGGAATCACATAAAATCTTTGCCACTGAATTGTGTTGGTATGGAATTTCCTAATGTGAGGACTTCTATAGCAAGAAGTAAGCTGTGATTACGTAAACATACACACATCACAATCTTTATATCATGAGATAGTTTAAAGTCCTAATAACATAAAAACATTTCAGAGGGCACTAAAAGATGTCTATTTCCCACCTTGATATTTACTATCATTTGAATATACATGTGAAATATCTGGGGTTGTTTTTGGTGTTTGAGTGTGCAAACCTCTTTACTGTGTGGTTTATTCTATAGGTTTATTGATCACTAAATTCCCATCTTATGAAACCAAAATTTTGAATACCATTTTTATCAGTTTCTTTCTTTGTTCACCTGAATGGACAAATTTGCTTTTGCTCAAAAACGTATATTCTTAAGTTTGATATTCAAGATATTTCTTGATTATTGAAGATCTTCTTGTTGGATTCTATATTCTGGTTAACAAAGGGAGGTCAATATAACTAAATACACATGCTACTCAGGATTTGGCCTCATGCATAGATATAAGTCTGAATGAAGTCTCCATTACTTTTAATTTGGATCCAGATGCAAAATTTCAGCATCTTGTTATTGACAAAATGCAATTGCACCAGATAAAAGTCTGTGTGTATCATCATCTTGTCAAACATCAAACAGGATTCAGTCTTTCCTGTCTTATTAAATATATCCTTTGGGGATATTGAGTTCGTTTGGATATATTTTCACATTTGAAATGGCTGTATGGATGAAAAAAATCTGATATGGATTGTAAATACCATCAAAAGGATCTGGGTAAGTTAAGTAGTAGGAGTAATGTAATAGAGACCAAATGGATAAAAATTAATGTTTCTTGCCTGAAGTCAGGGGAATAGAGAGAATAACTCTCCAAAATATAAAGCAGTAAAACAGAAATCACTTCTCTTTAAAGTTTAATGTGTGTTCTATTTGGGAATTGGTTAGAAAAAGTCTGAAAATGTTTAGGTGGGCCTAGAGTTTGATTCTTAGGGCTATTAATGGTTCTTATCCAAGTGTTAGGGAGATTTGGTTCTTAAATGACAATGATTCCTCTTTCTCCTTTAGTGCTGGACTACTGTCTTGGTGCAGACATTTTGTATATATCTTATTAGAATGGTTTTCATTAAAACTTTGAAGCATGAATAAAAGATAAAAATAAAACAATATAACAACTCTCCTTATAATTCTAGTACAGTATTAAAAGTTATTTTACGAAACTGAAATTAAATCTTATCAGCTCCTTTTCAAGTTTACCATGAATGTGATATAAAACATTGATTTAAAATGTTCAACTTGCTCTATGGCATTCTACATTTTAAAATATAATAAATTGTTCTTTAAGCAATTGAGTAACGTAATTATAACAAAAGGTACCAGCTTCTTCAAATATCACTTTTAAGCATCTGTCATTTTCAGTGATTTCCTTTAATAGTCATAAAGGTCAGTTTTCTAACCAGAAAAGAAAAATGTATTTATGGCAAATTGGAGTTAGAGGGCAATGGAAAGGAACTAAAAGACTTGATCCTTGTCTTGGTTTGGTCAATATTAATATTTTGTTCCTTTCTTTCCTGTATTTAATTTTATTTTAATTTCCTCCAGAGATCAAAAATAGCAGTGTATGAAAAGATGTGGACCTACATGAGATCAGCAGAGCCGTCAGTGTTCACTAGGACTACAGCTGAGGGAGTAGCTCGTGTCCGCAAATCCAAGGGCAAATTTGCCTTTCTCCTGGAGTCCACTATGAATGAATACATTGAGCAGCGAAAGCCGTGTGACACGATGAAAGTGGGAGGAAATCTGGATTCGAAAGGCTATGGAGTAGCAACGCCCAAGGGTTCCTCATTAAGGTGGGTGGAATAGTATAACAATATAACATGTGTTGTTATAGTATTCCACCTTCCCTGATGTCCCTGAGAGAATTATTTTGTTTTGTGTGTGAACATGGTATGTTTTTTTGTTTTCTTTTTCTCCATTTCATATTTTTTTTTGGTCAACAATCAGGTGATTTTTTTTAATTTTAGAATAATCAATCATAGTTGACATATATCTTTTAAGGCCATATAAAAACCAAACTGGTTGAACACTAGCTGCTTCCAGTGGGCCTAAAACATGGGTAGCATATGCTTCTATATCTCATCAACTTTTGTTGGTCACTAAAATCTACACTTTCATTGTGTCAGTAATAATTCTACATTTTATCATTATTTTTTAAAATTACGCCTGTGAGTTTCTGAGTAAGAAGAAATCAACCTCTTTCTAGCAAAACACTTTTTTTTCCCCATTTCAGCATTTCATTTTTTATGGTGTCATTATATTTTAGATTAACCTTAGGTTGTGCCGGTGCTAACCTTGTAATCATATCTATTTATAAATGGAATCATCATCAGAGGGAACCTGGGCTCTGATTTTATGGTGCTTACTCAAGTCACACTCTCACCTGTTGCAAAGGGAGTATGGTGTAAGTAAGATCTGTAAAATCAGACCCAATGATAACCCAAAGTGGTTCACACATAGACCCCCCAAATGTGATTCATGAGCAAAGCTTTACACATGTGGATGATAATTCACATGTGTTACAAGTGAGGCTTTCATTCTTAAGGAAATATTGGTAAAATCTGCCCTTTTCACCCTTTGGTCCTGGACATAGAGAATTCACATGTTTATGTCCAGGAGGCAGAATTTCCTATTTTCCTTAAGCAATAAAGATTGTTTCTAAATTGCTGGGGCTGCAGAAAAGCCGGAGTCAAAAGTAACAACTGACAAATTACTCTGGTCTCAGTGTTGTTTAGGAGAGATTCATACAAAGCACAGATTCAAGAAGGAATCAGAATCTTTGCTAAAGGACTTAACCAAGAACCTGGTCTTGAAAAATGATGTCTCTGGTAAGCCTTTGGAAAATGAAGGTAATGAGCCTCACACTATTGCCCAGTAGGCATGAAAATAATATAAGAATCATGTAATTGTCCTCACTGGTTCCAAAAAGGGAACTGCAGTGTGCGCTGTGGGTGTGTGTTGGTTGGGGGTGGGGTTGAGACAGACATAAGAAACAAATACTGGTCCTGGAAAGGCTTTGTTAAACCAATATTTTGTGTTTCCAAGCAGCATGGTAATTAGTGAGGGGTTTTATGATATGTTCAAATGGGACAATTTTAAATGGAGATAGAGCCAATAAAGACAAATTTCAGTGTGAACTTTGGCAATTCTGAAATCAGGCTTATTTGAACATTCTTTCCACCTGAAACTGGAGAAATGTGCAGGGAGAAAGCCAAACAAATAAATTATCCATGATAAAATTTTACCCAAAAGGATTTCACTCATTTAGAAACTTAAACTGGCATCAGGATGTTTGATGATACTTTGAGAGTATATTTTGTATGACACAATGTGAGAAATACGTTATTTCAGTGAGGCCAAGTAGCAAGTAAATCTCTACTGAAGCAGCAGTTATGGGAGCACTTTAGTGTAAATAATTTAAAAGAAATAGAAAGGGAGAAAACAATGGTGGTTGATATGTAGATCGGTGTTCAGACTATTGATAATATTCACTGGATGTCGCTTTTGCTCTTAATTAATTCTGTGTGGATGTAGCTTCCTTGTCCTCTGTCTTGTGTCTACTGATAAAGTCAAGTTCAGGAACTGAATTCCGCCCTCAGATACGGGTGCGCCTGACTCCCATTGATGGCAAGAGAGAGTTCCCTCTTAAATGTGCCACTTTGTCAAATCCACACTACAGGGATTGTTTGGGGAGAAGCTGAAGGGCTTCATCTGTCTAGAACTGTATAATAATCAGCTATTGGCTTCCCCCTCTTTTCCTGTCCTTCCCTGGATCTTGTTAATGAGGCAATTGTTAAACTCAGCTTCCTGGATAGAGAATTTGTTTATGTGCTTTGTTTTATACATGCCACAATTTCCTGAGCAAGCTGGCCGCTGCATGCCAAAACCACAGTCATTTTGTCCTCTCTTTGAGAACACTGGAAGGGTGCTGAAGGTTAACCAGCATTCACCTTACCCCCACCTTACCTCCCCCACCCCCAGTCCAGCTAAGCAGGAGGCTCATTAAGCTTAAATTCTTATCTGATTCGATTAGGATCTTTCGGTTTCAAAAGAGACAAACTAATATAGAGATGGACTGATAAATGTATAAATGATTTAGTTTGTGGAAGAAAATTCAAAATAATAGCATTCTTCAGAGCAGGACCCAGAAGGTTACGTCCTTCAAAAGCACAAGTGTTTTTGAAACTTTTCTGCTGTATTTGTTCAGTAGAGACTAAGTCTGTTTTCCTATAGGATTTTTTTTTACCCAGGTCTTCAGGTTAGTAGTTCTGGACACAGTGAGACTTGTGTTTCATTGACATTAACTATTGCTTTCTCACAAACTCTGCTGTTTTGAGTCATTAGGCAACATGAGACAAAAAAAACAGTTGTGTTTCCTTCTATGCAAGCTTAACCAGAGAATGCAGACAAATGACTAGCAATCTAACATTAGTCTAGAGAGTTTTGAATTTCTGAACTTTGCTGTCTGGTCAAAACGTTTCAGAGTGTCACAGACAAAAAGAAGGATACGATATACAATCAGGATAGAAAGAATTCGGGGCTTTAAAACAAATGCAACCAGGATCATCACAGACAGCATATCTGTGATTGGGGTAAAAACACACAACAGTGTTTATTCAGGAATTTTATTTCAAGCTAGTGTTTGCTAGGCATATACAGTGAAATGTGAAAAACCATTGCTCTCAATTTTTTAAAAAAAGCTTTTTTAAAAAAGTTTTCAGTTACAGCAGGCCAATAATTAAACTCAGAAATTATTGGTTTATTGGTACATAGATTGTCCAATTTTTAGGTGATAGAACGATGCCAGGTATACTGATGCTGTTAAACTGGGCATCAATAGCTTCTAATATAAAAAAGGGAAGAAATTATAGGGAAATACACCTACAAACTATAAATATCAATGAGTGAAAGAAGTTAAATCCTACTGGCATTGTTATTTATTCCTCAAAGTTACCTTTAAAAGAACTTTAAGCTCTTACTGTGAAATAAAAAGGTAAAGTCTCTTCTTTTATAGTAGTTCTCAACCACCTCCATACCTTGATATTTCTCTTGAATCTTTACATATGCACAAAGATATTTATGCTACTCTCAGTGTCAAGGCCTTCCTTCTGACGGCTTCACCAATGGCAACCCAAAACATTTGTGAAAGCCTTTCTCTGGCTGAGAGATTTTTAAAGGCATTTTAAAAATACATACCTTAGATGGCATTGCAATGGAATGTAAAGTTTAAATGAAAGGCAAAGTATGTTTATTTTCACCTTATTATAAACACTATCAATGGTACTATAGTGTGGATACCTACTATAGTATAGTATTTATTGTATAATAATGTATACTTTACTATTAAAATACTATCTTTACTAAATAATATTATATTATACTAGCTACTATACTCTCAACTTTACTATGCAATAAATAAAACTGATTAAGTTTGGCTAGAGTGAACCATATTTTAACTGATACAGATTTACTGACTATTAAATAGTTGTTAGATGAGAATATCCCCATTAAAGATATTCATGGCATCTAGAATCTGTAAGTGCCTCCAGGGAACAAAGCAGTGCATCATATCTGAAGACCTTCCAGCCTTTGTAAGGATTTGTATACTTGACCCCAGTGTTTGAAGCCAAAAGAAAACAACTACGTTTCCTATACTTACCATTCAAATTTTGTGATAATTCCCATTCAAATTTTGCCTTCTCTAAAGATGCTTGTGGAACCGTGCCTAAAATAAGACAAATGCTCTGTCACAAAATAAAAAAAAAGAAAGAAAAAAATGATGTTTCAAAAGAAAACAGTTCCAAAAGAACTTGATTAGTAGTTGAGATCTGGAAAAAATGAGGCCCAGTTGGACTTGTTCATGCCCAGTTGCAAGAACTCATGGCAACAAGAGCTGGTCCTTTGAAACCAGGCACATCATGCTTAGTTTACAACAGGCAACTCAGAGCCCCACAGCAATAGCGGGGCAGGGGGAGGGAGTACTAAGAATGGGAATTTAAAAAGCACTTCATTGCACTTTCTCTTTCACCATTTAACACACCACTGACCTGGTGGGGCACTTGGTCCAAGAGTTTGTATCAGGGTAGAGAGAGTTCTCTCTACGAGAAGTTGTTCCTTCCACTCTGGAAGGTTTGTTAGGGCAGATGTATTAAACTTAATATTCAAATTCATTTTTGAAAAATATATCACCCTTAAGGAAGCACTTTCCAATTTAAAATTTGTGAGACATATTTAGTCATCAGTTTAGGTGTATTTGGAAGTTTTTGAAAGGAGTTTGCTGAATGCTTTGTGTGTGAATAAAGTCAATAGTCTACTTTTGATGTTAATAACCAGTCAGCTGTTAGTGCTTAATGTAGATGCTAGAAACACATAAAGGTACAGAAATTTAAAGCAAGGACTTATTATTACTGCACAACACTTGCCTCAAGTAAATAAACTTTTCACTTGTTTTCTGGAAATGAGTTGCCGTAGGTCAGTGCACAAATATTTTTTATAATTTTAACTATTAGAGGTATGTTTTTGCTTATGAATATTCTTCATTTTTCTTAGTGCCATATTAAAAGATGCTACAGATTATTTCATTTTTGTGATCCCATTCTGTTTTAGAATATAGTTTGTGGGCTAGGGATTAGAAAACACATACACAAAAAACAATTGCACCTCTCAGCATACACAAACACACACAAATCCCCCGGTTGTGATATGCTTGAAACACCCTATTTGCTATTACAGATACTGATATTTATTGTGGGTACCAAGTATTTTGCATTCACAGACCGAAATGTCACATGGGAAGCATATCAATGCTCCGTGTGTCCTAGGGGAAAATAATCCCCTTTAGAATCCATACACTGTTACCTTCCCTTCTAGGTGATGAATACAGTAGGAAGCATAAAATTTTTCACTGGCATTTGAAAATTCTAGATTTTTTCATTTAGCTCTTTATTACAATTAAAGGATGTTTGAAATTACAGCTCCCCTTGAAGAGGAAAAAAATTTTGCATTTTTCTGCATTTCTTTAAGATTCACCAGTCACTATGCAATTTTGACACTCTTCTTGCTAGGAAAAAGAATACATGATTTGCCTTCATTTACTTGCCAGTTCATTCAGTAGACGGCCGTCTGAGAACCTAACAGGCGCTTTTCAAGTCGGTCACCCTGGGATGTTTTCTGGCTGCCATAGGCTGCCATTGGAAAGTTTCTAAATTCAATGCTTAGCTGCGTGCTCCTTGGCAGTACACTTAGAAGCTGTATGTTAGTAAGCTGCTTGAGAAAATGGGTGATTTCTGGCCATTTTAGTTTCTACCACTTCAAAGAGGACTGAACTTAACACGATAAAACTGCTACTAAAGAAATGTCACAGTTTAAGCCTTCACAACCTGACTTGATGAAAGATCTAAGGCTAATCTCACATCTGACAGCTCTAAGAAAAGCCTGAACTGCAAACTGTGGTTCTTTAACCCCACAATGATTGATTGCCTTGTAACAAATTCTACAAAGATAGTCTTCAAATATAATATCTACTGCCTGTAAAATTCAAATTAGTTCAGTGGGCGACATGCAACTAACACTGAGTGCATAACTTATCCAACTGAGTCAGGCAGCCTTGACCTACACACCTGCCAAGCGTATTTAGGAAACAAAGTTGTATCTAAAACCAAAGTTCATAATCTGATATGGACTAAATGTGCTGTAGATGGACTTATCTCTACATTAGCAGTGCATTTAAGTGTTTCCTCTTGGTCTAAGTCTAGTAACCAGACAGGTTCCAGATTATGTTCTTCATCTTTACAGATCATCACCCCCAAGAATGGTTTCCAGAAGCCACTGTAGCACTAGTGCTCACGTTAAAAAGGCGGCACAAAGTAACAACAGAGCAAGTACTTGAGAGTGCTGTGTGTTTGGATCCCCGTTTCTGTGACGGCGCGGAAGCCCAGGCGTGGGTTCTGCAGAACTAAAGCTGGCCGGCCGGAGACACGCCCGCCAAGGGCGCCGGCAGTGTGGAGTCTAGAAGGACGCACCACCAAGATGCCTCAGTGAGAGGATGAAGTCCAGGTGCCGAAGCAAAGTATCTGAAAGGATCTCCAGAATAAAAGGATTGAGGGTGGGGGGAAGGGATGGAAAGGAGTTTACTGAACAGGAATCCTAGAGGTGGGAAAATAGCAGGAGCAGCAAAAGAGTTCCTGGAGCAGCTGTTTCTGCTTTTATATTGAATCGGATGTTGGAGCGGCCCAATAAAGGGGTATGCTGCTCACATTTAATATCTGAGCAATAGGACACACACCTGCACCAGAGAAATACCACTCGGGGCTTTCAGCCTGCCCCAGCCCTGCCTGGCAAGCACGAGCAGACAGGGTGTGCACGCATAAGACGCCTTCACTCCTGTGACAGGAAAGGACACTAAGACACTTTCATGATGTCACCGTGGTGCTGAGTTCAGATCAAAGGTAAAGAGTTTATGTTTGCATGAGGTTCGTGTGTGGAGGACGGAACCTGTCCATCCTTAGCAGTAGCCACAGTACGTTTGAGTGATGTTCCCGTTCTGTTGAATTTGCCTCCGTTTCCTCATACTCAGCATTCTCTGGACCAGTATTTAAATTCTCCAAAATAAGAGGTTATTTTGTTCCTGCTGTGCATAGTGTAGCTTCTGACCACAGCTCCAGAGCTACTCTTTGGCCCTGTCTATGCTCAATTAGTAAAGAAAATGTGTCAGATCAATTTTCTTCCCAAAGGACCTCAGGCTCTAGGACCATGCTGAGTATAGACATCAAGTGCCCTTGAAGTTCAGTTATAAAGTTGCCTGTATTTACTTCGGAGCAGCTGTTATTTATCCTCAAAACAGCAACAAGGACAAATGAGAGGGATTTTTGGTCGTCGCTTTGTGTTTGTGCACTGTTCTGTTCTCCACCCTTACCTCCCTAAAGGAAAGGAGACCGGGAAGATCATGACCTGGGGGGCTCGGCGCAGGCTGCTGCACGGGGAGGAACCATTAACATTCTCAGAGAGATCATGACTCTTACTACTCTGAGCAGTTCAGTAGGAGCAAGAAGAGAAGCATTATAATCATGCTGTAGCAGATTCCTACCCCTTAGCGTCCCGGGACCCTCCTAGCTGAGAGCATGGAAGTAGGGTGGGGAGGGACTGCAGAAAAGAGGGAAGACAGGGCTCTTTACACTTGAAATAATTAGACATGTTAGTAATATTTCAGACTCACACACACACACAAGACTTTGGAGAGAGTTGGTAATTGGATCTATCACTAAACTCCAAAATACCTGTAATAAAATACTATGAAGTTCACTTTATTGTGGAGATGTAATATGCCCCTAAACGTACAATTCTGTATGATGATGTTTTAGTGCAGTTGTATACTAATGATGAACATCTACTTAGGACATCATAAGTAAATAATGGTTTCCATAAAAATGAACATGTACCCATTTGTTTCAGCACAGCAGACAGGATGCCACTCATCCACCACTCTCAACATTATTAGCTTCCTTTTATCTCTAAAGATAATATCAGCCAAGATTGGGCTGGTTTATGATTCATATTTAACATAAGAAAGATACAACAGCTTGGTAGTCCTTTGGAATGAGCTGGAAAATAGTAAATAATCTGGTTTAAAATTATATTTTATTTTAATTCAGCTAGGAATAAGAAATTGTAGCTTATTTATTTTAATGTTTGCTCCTTCCAAAATAATTCAGTCCTATAACTCTTGTTTTCATAATGAAATAACATATTTGAGATAACGTCACCACAAACAGTATCACATGCACCTGGCAACATCTGCATAGGAAAATTTCCATGCAACTCTCCAAATACCTAGCCCTTGCCCCAAGCCTTCTCAGAAACAAGCATTATATTGAGTAAGAGAATATCTCGTAAATAAAAATCATACTAACAGAAGTTACAAATACTGTGAACACATTGTTTATCTCCATGATACCAGATAAGTCTTTTTCATGATTAAAAGTAGTTTATTCTAAATGGGCAGATTCCATGCTTTCTGAAAACCTAAAAATCATTGTTAGGACTTACTTACAGAATGAAATACACTATCAAACATTTTGTGAAACCATTTTCAGTATGCTCCTGTGACATCACACAACTCCACAATGAAGAGAAATTAAAGGCAGAAAAAGAATCCTAGCATGAGCTCTGCCTTTCAAAGTATACAACCCCCAGGTGTGGGAGAACTCTATCATTTCAAGTACCACTGACTGCACAAAGTTGTATCACATCAGGTTGAAATAGACTAGACTTTATGTAGCTTTGTCAGGCAATGAAGACATTGATACACAGATAATTTTCTACAGGAAATGTTAAAATTCAATGTTTTCTCTAAGAGTTAAATATTTGGGAGTTGGGCAAAGTAAGAATTAAATTGGGGTCAAACAAATGTGACACAAAACAGCTCCTCACTTTGAAAGAAAATATAAGCATATGGCTCCCTCTCCATTGCTGCTTCACCACATAGAAGAGTGTATAAATACTGTTGAGAACTGTCTCCAAGGCTTCTGCTATTATAGAATGAGGCTGATAACCATGCAGCTCTTGGATATCGTTTATGACATGGTAATTGGCCAGAATCCTATTAGTAACGAAGAGAAGGAAGGTATCATCTGATCCTCAGCCCCTCTTTTCAGGCATTTGCAACTAGGGCCACAAAAAAACATAAAAACATTATCAGCAAGTACAGCTGCTCTACCAGGGCCTTGAGCATGAAAACAAAATTTTTTAAAAAAAGCATGAGAAATAGAAAACTTAAAATGAAACCAAGTATGCAGAGCCCTAAATCAGTACCCTAATCTTTGGCTTATGTTTAAGGCTAGTTGAAGTTAAATAGAAGTAAATAGGATCCAAGAAAAACAGACTTGAGATTGCCTCCCAGAGTAAAAAGTAAAGGGCGTAGGCTTAAAAAGAACTGCCTTCTATTTAATGATACAGCAATGATCATACTGTATAAGGTAAAGAATCAGTTAATATGTCACTTGTTTAATGTTCTTTATAATCTGCTCACTTTTTAAAATGGGATGTTTAAATGTGGCTTAATATAGAACTTCAGAATTACTGAGCAGTGTGTCTCCTAAGTGAAACAATAATAGCAACAGTACAGTCTTATAGCTTTCAGACCATTTCCACATATGTTGTTTTACTTGTTCCTTCTAACCCTCCTAAGATGTCATTTTGTTACAGAGGAGAACATAATAAATCAAAGGCGTTAAGTGACTTGCCCACAGTCCCACAGCTGAAACTAGAATGGAGATCTTCTGGCTCTCTCCAGTGCTCTTATGCAAAAAGAACATAAAAGAACTTTTTCATAGAAATAGTTTACCTTGAAAACTTACTAAACAGCTTCTGGGATTCTTCCATACTGCAGTTATGGAAACACTGATCATTTCAAGACATATTGAAAATACCCGCACCCAACTCAAGAAACTAGCATTTAGTTGATTTTAAAAACTAAATAACCTCTTGTTAAGTTGAATTACACAGAGGTTGATTCCAGGTCAGCACAAAGTAAGCTTTACGACAATTAAAAAAAATAAGGGGAAATTGGCTGTGATCCCCAATCAAGCAGAAAGAGAAGGGATTCTCACATCTCATAAATACACTGACAGTGACATCAAAATTCCCTTCCCTCTTGGAGAGTCTCAGATTCTAAATCACACCGTGGACTATCTTTAGCAAAACAACCAAAGAATTTTCTCATACCTCTTTGAAGTTGCAGACACTTAATAAATTGACTGGGGGAAAATTCATTCCCAGAATCTCAATAGAAGCTCATCTGGTTTGGTCACTTCTTGAGTAAATAGGTTCTTTTATTGCAGTCTGTGTACACTGTGAAATAGACAGGTGTTGAGGGAAAGTACTTAACTGTATGGAGATAGACGCAGGTCTTGTACACTTATAGATACAGGTACTCAAAATTACATACTGACATCAAATTTTTGACAAGCTACAGATCTGACAAAATTCATTGCATTATAAAAGCAGAACTAAAACAACAAAAGGAAAGCAATTGCATGTAAAAGGACTTGCTTGGATATTTTTTTGATAAAAGACTATACATATTGCCTTATCTGGATATGATAACAATTGATCCATGTAATGTGGACCCTCATGATTGTTCAATGGGTAATGCTTGAGAAGGCAGTTTTTAAGGGGACCATGGTAACCCCAACGACTTCACTGCTACTTAATTTCCTCTTTCATTTTTCTCTTCATCACAAATAGCAATCAGTTTATGCCCTGGAGCGTGAGGACTGCACAGCCACTGTAATTTTACCCAGTCCAGCCAGCGTACCTACAGTTGTTCTTATTCATAGATTCTCAGATTATTTTGAAATATAAAGATATTACCTTCAAAACTCCGTCATTTAAGTGATTTCCATGAATGAAGGTAGTGTTTCATAAAACACAATTTACTTTTTTCCATTTATAGTACAGCTTTACAATTTCCAAATTCATTTGCTTCAGAAAAAAAAGGAAATGCTCTACTTTTGTATATAATCTTTGGAATTTATGAAATTTAGTGGATAAAAGGCTGATTTGTCAAAATAGCCATTTTTAGAATAATCATGAAAAATGAGGAATGAAGTTCCCAAACAAGAACATGAGGGAAAACACATGGGTGTAGTTGGAGTTTTATTATACCATGTTTATGTCATGTAACTTTAAGGTGTTTGTAGTTCATAGATGAATCTCCTGCTAAACAAATGGTAATAGCCATAGATGTATAAGATAGAATCTGCCATAGAGTGTTTTTTCCCTGCACATTTTCATAATGGCCATTAGAGTAATGATTACAACATCCTTCATTTTGACGTCTCTGGAATATATTGTGACAACCCGAGGTTGCAAAGTGCATCCATTTTCTCACCTGATGTCATTTTACTTGATAAAGAATTTTAATAAGTTACCCAAAGTTAAATAACAATAGCACATGATCTTGTATGGGTTCAGGCTCATTCTTGGTCTCCACTTTCCTTCGTGTCTCATGGAATTCAATCAATTGTCTGGTATTTGATTATTTTATGGGAGCCAGTCACCATCTCTAAAATTATGCCAAAGGGTAACTATGAACTGACTCCAAGCTCAGTGAATTAGACAGTAGTCTCGAAAGAGACAAAGTAATTGCAATAAGAAAAGACCATACAGAGACCATATAAATGAAAAGGAACTACTATATTCCAGGCACATGTATACTCTTTTGCCCTACAGCTTCATGTTCTATTACTGGTCTCCTGTTTTGGTCTGGGCTGACAACGCCACTAAAACTCAGATCAAAGAGCTGATAGGCGGCAGAGCTGGAGTAGGAGCCCATTGTGTCTAATTCCCAAATCCATGCTGCTTTGTTTCTCTCCAAAGACATCAGGAGTCTTAGTTAGACAGAGATACATTAAGGAAAAAAAGACCCCATCTTTATTCCTACCTGTGAATCCCGATTTTGAAAAAAATAACCGTATGGTTACTGATAACACCCCTCTCCCAGACTTTGTCCTAATCCTCCCATCTAATGACCCTTTAGATTTTTTGTTTTCACAGATGCAGTACTGCTCCAAACATGGTGTTGCTTGTAGCACTATTATTTTACCCTCCAAAGACATGAAAAACATCAAAGAAATGGGTTGAGAACACCACTGCATGCCTCTTTCTCCCTAAGGAACTCTAGGTGCTTCCCACAATACAGCCTCCATGATTCACTCCAGCTACTAAAATTACCCAAGCACTGCCCTTCCATGAAATTTCTTGCCCTCAGTCTTCAGTTTGTTGGAGCTTTGACAAAACAGATGGACAAGAGAGCAGTTTTATCCCCCTTACACAGCGGGTCTTCATTCCCCTTTGGCTTAATCCTTAGCACGGATTTTCAGTTCAATTCAATGAACACCCAGTATATCAGACAGTTGGTAGTGTCTTGTGAGACCTGAGGAAGGGGTTGGCCAGAACAGAACTTGACTTTAATACAAGACCATGTTCTATTATTGTTTAACTTTGGGTATTTCTCCCCTAGGAGGAGGACAGAGGAGAACTAACCAGCTCCAGGACCAAGGTAAGAGGGGAGTTTTCTTTCAAAAGAATGGGTTCCATCCATTTGAAGGAAACCCCTCCCCCACCTATTTTTTAATCCCTTTTTCTTTATACATTTGTATTTTTTAACCCACTAGCATTAGGAAACCAGCTTGCCACCTGTGCATAATAGTTATTTGAAGATCCACTTATACATGTTACAGCAGGAAAAAATTAAAGCCTTCACACAAGTCATATCAGTTATATGCTAAAGTATTTATGTTTTCCATCATCATTAAATATCAGTACCAGTCTTCCATTAAGGACTAATTTCTTACATAGGCCTTAGGATATTGTCACCAGCTGTTTATTTCTCTATGTGCAGAATATGGATAGTAACTGACAACCAAACTATAACAGGTAATGGGGTTACAAAAATACTGAAACTAGGGTCAAGGGTTTCTAGAGAAAATACGTCATTCTTAGGAATTTTTTTGTTAAAGGAATCAGCTGTATGATTTAACGGTATATCATTTGAAATATAGTCAGGCTAGACTTTTGGAATGGGGTTTTTAAGGTATCATATGACAAGTGTGGCTAGCAAAATAAGATGGAAGGGAGGCAATATGTTCTTGAGAAGTATTTCTCCATGCTGGGAGACCCTTTTCCCAGGCCTCTCATACTGTTTTTAAAGGTTCCCATCATTACCTCTTATGTTATTGTCCATGAAAACCACCAGTATTCCCTTTCTTTCGTACTCTGTTTCAAACTGGTCTTCCACAGACAGGAAATCTAAGGTCAGAAACAAGTGAGAGAATTTTTAAAAGCACACAGAATTTTACTATTAGAAGAAAGGTGGACCATATGGATCATGAAGGGACCAGCTTCCAGAAGCTATCCAGCAATAGCTCTTTGGGATCCTCGCCCTCCAAGGGACTAGATCTCATGTGATTCAAGTAGATTTTTGTGGAGCTTTAGGATCAGGTAACTGAGATACTTATGGCTTAAGAAGAAGAAAACTTTAGAAAAGAAGAGAAGAAATGTGCAGAAAGAATGAGAATTCAGGCAATTTGCTGCCAGAAAATAGTCATTATCTTTCAGAAATACAGTTCTTTCAGAAATACAATTCTATTGCAAGTGTGATCTTTATTCTCCCACCTCACCAAAGTCCAAGCCAAAACTTAGATAGATGAAATAGGATTAAAGGACGTTTTAAGTTATATACATCACCTTAATGTTGAATTGTTGCAGTTTTTCATTTTAAAAAATAATTTCAGAAGGATATATTTTTGTTAGAGCTTCTGAGCTGGAAACAGAGTAGTTGTGTGATTAGGAATGTACATGAGAGGACACATATTAAATAGAAATTTGATTTTTTTATATCAACATACACAATTTATACACCACAACCAGCAACCTAAGCACAGAACTTTGAGCAGATAGCACACTTTTGTTGTCAGATGTCAGATAAAACCTAACCCTTTGACTCCTGTAGTGAAAAGTACAAGATATACGTGAGGCACATCATTCATTCCTCACTTACTTATTCTTGTCATTTAAGATGTCAGATGTATGGACTCCTAAGCAGTCATACAAAGAAAGAAAAATGCCACAGCATTTTTTAGTGGACTCTTTATGTGTTAGAAGTTGATATTCACACAGACTTTAATTATAGGCAGAGTTATTGTGTATTTTGAATTCCTATGAAATATTCCTATGAAAAATCTCACTCAGCAAAAGAATCGGTGGTGGTTCTGCAGTGATTTAGATATTTTGGATAACCTGAAACACTATTTTGTTTTGTTTTGTTTTGGCTTGGTGTGCTTTCTCGGTCAAGTGAGAAGTATTAATCTCATGTTAATTGTATTCAATCTGTTAGGAATATTAAAAATAGTTAACTAAAGTGCCCAGACTGGTAGTTTAAGAAATACCCAACTTGAGACAAGAAGTAAATATAATGGAAAGACTATGTGATATGTTCTAGTATCAAATGTAAATCAAACTATTTTCAGAATTTAAACTCTTTATATTTTTCTTATTTAAATAGTTTAATAAAAATAGTAAACGCATATATTTCTCTTTTGAAATATGATTATGTTCTCAAAGATAAGCAGCTTTCTATTTCACTTAGAATGGCATTAATTGAAAAGCTTAAAGACACATGAACTTACGATTTTTTTATAATTCTTAGGTGTCAGCTCTTTTCAGAGAACAAAAAGCCATAGACTCTTCTAGTTATGAGCTCCTCCGAATGGCAAGTTCAGACAGCTTGCTTTCAATATCCCATTAGCTTATAATCCCTATTTTCAAAAGACCTATCTTTATCACTCAATTTCCTCTTACCATTTGTGCTATTCTCCCACCTCACCAAAGTCCAAGCCAAAATTCAGGTAGATGAAACAAGATTAAAGGATGTTTTAAGTTATGTATTTTAAAGTTATATTCAAATACTAGTATAATGCCATGGGATCTGAAGCCTTAATGAAAGAGAAAAATTGAAACTTTAGTTTTCTTCTTGAAAGAATTTGATGGGAAATTTTAACTATTTGTATTTAAATATTAACAAGACAAACTTAATGAATTAAATATATATTTAGATATACAGCATGGTAAATCTTAATCAAGTTAAACCAAACATAGAGTTGGCACTTAATATCTGTTGATAATAAATTTTTAATTTCTAAAATATGCTAAATCATACTATTCTAAGTAGTAAACTTAGTAACAAAAGAATTTTTTTAAGGATATTTTACTTGCTAAACTTAAACAGATTAAAACAGAGTTATAAAAATACCATTATCTGGAATATTTATTTTAGAGTTTAGTTAGAAGTATCAGATTTCCCTTGATACTCACAACAAACTTGTACTTGACTTTATTGTTTAGTATTCTTTCCTTGTCCAGTTACATAAACTGAACTGGTGATCCATTTACTATTATCTCACTCAAGTACCTTCTAAGATTATTTTGTTTATATTATAGACAAAATTACTTGCCATTATTCATAAAGATAGCTAGTGTCAGAAATTTTTTATGTCTCTCTTGCCAATATTTAATAGACAGTTTTGAAACATTTTGCTTTGTTTTATTTTGTTTTGTTTTAAAACACTCCATATCAGTCCTCCCAAAATCCATTAGGTTGCTTAGTCCAAGATCTCCTTTTTGTTGTCCAGCACACTATTCTTTCATTTTTAATTGGTTGCCTGAGAAGTAGCATCTTAAGCTAACTCACTAAGATACTGATTCTACATGTAGTTATTGTATGCCTGTTATATTCCTTGCCCTGCATTAGGACTGGGAATGGTATAAAGCACCATAAGTCACAGTTGCTGTCCTTCAAGAAGGAGACAAAAATGTACAGAGATAACATTGTAAACTATGTTAGATTATGTCAAAGTATGTCAAATATTGTAATGTATAACTAGGAGCAAATGTGAGTGCTCCAGGTAATAGATTATTTAAAGAAGCAGAAGATAAATACAATCTAGTGCTGGAGAAAGACCTCATAAAAAAAGGTTCAGATGTACTAGTTTGACAAACAGTAATTGAATGAATAAGGGAATAAGTCAATGAGTGATGACTGGGAAATGGTAAGAACTTTAGGAAGCTAAGAGAGAATAAAGGAATTTCTGGTGAAGGTTCTTTCATGAACCTGGAGTTAATTCTGAATAAAGCATCTTTGGGACTAGCTTCACTGGAAGCAGAGGATATTTATTGGGGATATCAGGGTGGTGAAGACCCTGGACTTCTGTGTCAGACAGATCCAGGCTCCAATCCCACCTTTGCCATGTACTGACCATGTAGATTCAGTAAAGACTCAATGAGAATATGAAGAATTGACACAGGGTCTTGCTCAGTAAAACATAATGAAATTATACTCCAGAAGCATATATCAACTGAGTTGTTGAATGTAAGAAAGACTTGAATGACAGAAAAATTAAAATAGAATAGTATCTTAAAGGCAGTCATGAGTCACTGTATGCTTTTCACAAAGCATTATAAACATGCAGCAAAGCACGGTTATTCTGACTCTGGGTAGCTGAGAATGGACAGAGAGAGGCAATAGATCTTATCTCAGGGGATAAAGGCTTTGGCTAAGGTGATGCCTGTGCAAAAGAAATGAAAATGTACATTTCTAAGCTTTTTAGGAAAAAAGTTCTTAATGGATAATTGGCTGTAGGAAAGGAGGGAAATGAAAACTCAAAGATGAAATTGAGTTTTTGTGATTGGGCTGTTATGTTATTATTTGTTTTTGCTTTTCTGTTCCTTCTGTGAAAAGTTTTCCAATCCATTATACTGAAGCCTCCTTACGACACTATTCTTGGGTATCTAAGAATACTTATCCTAAAAGATTAGAATTTAAGTCATGAAGAACCTTGTATATATCAAAATAGGCCTATCTTATTTTAACCTTGGGAGAAAATAAATGGGACCATCTCTAATCAAGTCATAAGTTATTGGAATTGATTTTTAAAGAAAGTTATCTACTGTACTTCCTTCTTGGGTATTTAAGAAGGATCAGTTCAGCTGACAGGATGTTCAAGGTTTATCTCAGCTCAAGGAGTAGTTAGCCAGAGAGGACAGACGCTGCCAACTTACTAATGCAGAGAATATATGAGTCAAAGCCTGACTAACCACCACCAAGCCTGACTAACGTCTCAGGAAAAAGAAAAGTTCCCTTAGACAGCCATAGGAGGGATGAATAAAATAGTTTGACTACACAAGACAGGGTACTGGCTGAAGCACAGGTATCACAGCACCGGGGGAAAGACCACTGGACCAGAAGGCAGAAGACCTGCGTCCCGGCTGGGATTTGGTGAGCAAGTCACCTAACTTTCCTTAGGCCCCAGTGACCACAGCTGTAAAGGGAGAAGGTTGGAGACAATCTCCAAACCACATTTAGATTCAAAAACTTAGGATTCTAGTTCTTTGAAGCTGTTAATGCAAGTTTTTAAGAATCAGTAAAGGGTGAAAAAAGCAAACAAGACTGTGATCCACGGGGTGGCTGAGGATTCTGGAAATCATGTGAAGAGAGTCAGGAGTATGGCTTAGGTGATGAAGGAGCACAAAGCCAGGGACAGTGGCATAGGCCGCACAGCAGATCATGGGCCAGGCAAGGCATCTGCACAAACAGCTGAGCTCTGCTGAACATCTCCCCTGCAGCGATGTGAAAGCCACCAGCTCTTGTATCTTTGAAATTTTACTTTAGAATAATAATAATCATAACTTAAAAAGTGAGTGAGATTCAGAGAGAACTTAAAGCACTTCATAATCCAGGGAGCTATGGTCTCATCCTGAAATGAAGCCCTCTTTTATGGGATTAGATCACAAACAATGATAATAACAGGGTGGCTTGGGGCCAGGACTTTGTCCCATATAATCTCAAATAGCACCCCAAGGCCACCACAAATAAAATTGTCATTATTTAATATGAATAACTAATGTTTTCTCAGTATCATGTAAGGGTAACAAGGTGTCTTTTGGCAGTTTTTCTTTTTAATTTTTATGGCTTTAATATGAAGTCCTTAAAAAAATGCCTGCACATGAAATGTTACAGAATGACCCCACAGTGAGGCTGGGACCTTGGAAGTTCCTGCCCAGCAAAATTAGTCTTAAACCTTTTCCTTTAAAATTCTAGAGCTATTATCAGTCATAGAAATATTTGTATTTCTCTTTAATAGACATACATGAGAGTAGTCATTTATTTAAAAATAAGTGTTAGAATCTACAACAGATTTTTTTTTAATCTGTGTTCATGACGGCTCTTCTAAGGTCTATGACTATATCCCACTCTATGATTCTGTATGTTTACCAATTTTTCCTGAGAAACTACCCATAACTTTCAAGGACTTCTACAAGAGGTCCAGGGACCAAAGGAGGATAAAAAATTCTATGTGACAATTCTATGTGAAAAATTTCTGTGGGATAGAAATTCTGTAACCTAAAATTGACAAAATCTTGGAACCAAACTGCATGAAATATTTATAAGGATTACATCTAAAAAATTCAACACTAAAAATATACAGTTGACCTTTGAACAACCTCCACTCAGTTGAAAATCTGCATATAACTTTTGACTCCCCAAAAACTTTACTAGTAATAGCCAACTGTTGACTGGAAGCCTTACCAATAATATATAACACGTCAATTAACACTTATTTTGTATGTTGTATGTATTATATATGGTGTTGTTACAATAAAGTAAGCTAGAGAAAAGCAAGAGTTTTTTCAAATTGTCATATATCTCCAAAACTTTTCCAATATATCTACTGAAAAAAATCTGTGTATAAGTGGATCTGCATAGTTCAAACCTCTATGTTGTTCAAGAGACAACTGTAATTAAACTTTTCATTTATCACAATCTCTAGCTAGTGCTCTAGGATGCTTGCAGACATCCTCTCCAAAATTATAATGTTCCTTCACAGAATCATGTAAGGGTAACTTAAGGTATTCCTCAAAACTAGTTCTCATATAGGAATTAGTCATGCAAATTCCTAAGAGCACACACGTTAAGGGACAGTTTCTGGAATTTAACCCAGTATATACTCAGTTTGTCCAGTTCTCTTTGACTTCCTCCAAGTGAGAAATACAAAGGACCCGACACATGAACTTAATTGCATATGTCATTCAACAAAGGCAATATATCTGTCCTTTTCAAAGTGGTTTTTCAGATGCTGTTTATAATCATGCTGGGTCTAAATTGTCTTCTCCTGTAAAAAAATCTTCCCTTCCAATTTTTATATTAAATTATTTATCAATAGTGTCATATCATGCAAATCTTGTCATTGCAAAGTAAACTGGGATGAAAACTTAAAATCTTTTCTAAAATTGTTTACATATACATGTAGAGCAATTTAACCCAAATTCTGCCTTCGGAAATAAGTGTGCAAATCCAGTGAAGCAATAAGAGCCTTGTGCTTGTTTACTGGAAGGAATAATTTGGGAAGAAAAGTAATAACACAGCTACAAGTTAAATGGAAAACTCGGTGGAGCATTGATAATGCTGAGAACTGGTTACTCTTCCAGGCCTAAATAGCTGATAATGGGTAGAACTGTAAACTCAAATGCCTTCTCTTAAGATTAGGCATACTTAGTTCTTAAACTCCTTATCATTTAACATCCTATTGGTTTTTATTTACTTAAAATTTTCTTAATTGATAAAATAGTTCTCTTTCTCAGTGAGTTAGTAATTAACTTTATGAAAGTTCTGGAGTTGCAAATTCTCAGTTTTTCTACTAATTTCCTCCATCACCTTTATTTTAGGGGGACACCATTAATTAAACCACAAAAGTAAAATCACATGTGATATTTGCTCCTCCCTACCATCTCATCTTGTTTTGTGGGACAGACTTTCATGTTTGCAGTCCCTGTCACAACACTGACAATGTAGCCATCATTTAAGTGACACAATGAGTAGTCTATAAGGAAGTCGTTATTTGTTTTCATGAGATTACCATTTTCTTATTAGAGTGGGCCTGGAAAATTTTTGCATTTACTTATCTGTTGCATAACAAAGTTCAAATCAAATGAGTTTTCCAACCTGGAATTTGTTTGATTTCAAAAAAGGGATGCACTAAGTATGTGGTGTGTTGGAAGATCTTTTTTAATTGCATTTTTTTAAAGTTCCAAAAAAATGAAAAGTATTTTTTCTTAGGATTTCTAATACCTGTCTGGGGAAGAACATAGCTGCGAGTCATGGAATCTTTTTCTAAAAACAGAGGTATATACTTTTTTTAATGGCCCACTTACCAGGACTCAAGTCATTCACAATCAGGTCATTTAATTCAGCCTTAGGGGGACAACTCACCTTGTCTGTGTAAATATGTGTGAAATAGCAATTATCTCTGTAGGCCCCTGGAAGTTCCGTTAACGTCCTGCAGATCCTATCTCCTGGGGTAGGCCTGCTAACTAAAGACTTACTCATACTGCTGCCTGACGTGTTGTTCCTTTCAAATAAGGTAGAAGCTTTGCAGAAGCCAAATGCATTACATGTCCTCCAGTTTCTGACTAAAGAAGCAAAACTAAGTGGATCAAAGAAAACATCATAATCAGGAACAATGAATGTTTTTCTGAGATCCTGAAGAATAACGCCTAAATTCTATCTCTCCCTCAATTGTTTTTGATTCAAAATAGAATATATATTTTAGTTTACATAAAATCATTCTCTTAGATATTGTAAAATAATTGAGAGGGTTTTTATTTTATTTTATGTTTTTACCAATTTATTATTAAACTATCACTTCTCACTGTAGAAAGTTTGGGGTAGATGGGGAAACATGAGGAACAAAATGCAATCTAAAGCAATCATAATCCCTCCATCCAGAAATAGCTTTTTGTTATATTTCATTCCAATATTCTTCCATTACTATATATGTGTATAAATATATGCATATATATAATATTTTATTCTCAAATTAAGATTACAGTAAGTATACAGATTTGTCTCTTTTTTTCACTCAACATTATACTCTAAGCATTTTCTCTCATCACTAAAACTTTTAATGGTTGTAAAACATTCAGTTATATAGATGATTGGTGTTAATAACACTATCACCGCTGGAGCCTTGTTAAAATGTAGATATACTGCCCGCCGTTCAAAAGAATCTGATACAGCAACATTAGGTCTGAGCATCTGTATTTGTAGTAAGTGGTTCTGATACTCAAATCAAGCATCAGAACCACTATTGTGCACCAAAATCTACTGAATTCTCCCTTTCTGTTGAGCATGTAAATTGCTTCCAGTGTTTTGGTATAAAATATACTATGAGATTTATTATGCTACTTTGTCAAAATTGATTAATTTCTTAGGGTTATCCTCAAAGGGGAATTATTAATAAGATGAATATTAATCAATTAATTATTCAATTAATTAATCAAGGCTAAGAATTGTTTTTAAACTTGTGTTGTATAAAGCCATATTTTTTTCTTTTCAGTTTTCAATTCTAATCAGTGTATGAGGACCCATCCTAATCATTGCCTATACTGAACATTATTTTTATCTTTCCAATTTGAGTGGCAAAAAAAATAATAAATTTGCACTGTTTTTAGGCACATTAGTTTAATTCCAAGTAAAACTGAATTATATGATTTGTATTATCTACCAATGTCCTTTATTGATTTTAAAGGGATTTTCTTATTTTCTTGTTGATTCACACAATTTTTAAGTTTTTTTTAAATATATTTTTATTTATTGAGGACTATGAAAAAATTTTCTAGCATCTTTTAGTTAAATATTCTGAATACTTTAACACTTGGCATTTAGGTTGTATAGAGAATTTGCTATGAAGAGAGCACACCAGTTAAGAGAGTACAAGACTGACGCTGAGAAGACTTTCTCATGCATGTATAACTAATGGACCTTGTCTTGTAAGGATGATAAAGCACTAGCAACACTACACACTTATTTAGACAAATAAAATAATGCATTAGGTCCAAACAGTATTGATAACACCACCAACAATGAAATAAATGGTCATCCTATTAAGTAAAATGGAATTGAATTTGTTTTAACCAGACTAAATATAATATTGCAAATTATTTATTCTACCAACTACATATGCCTTAAGTATCCTGTGTGTGGACATGACTAGATTTGGGCCTTATATATCAATCTTTTACAATAATCTTCTCAAATGAAGGAAATCATAAGAACAGTTTACTTAAACTTCCAAAAGTTTCCTTACTTAGGCAGACATATTTTCCTAAGTAAACTTTAAAAACCTCACCAACAGAAAAGTAATACTATAAGAAATATGGTCTAGAGGTAAATATAATGTATAAGGCATAAAGAAGCATAAAAGCATACCCAAATCTACAGAAGTTAATGATAAATTATTTATGGAAGGGCAGGTTAAATATCTTAACCTGAATTTAGAATGCTTTTAACAAACAAAACTTACTTTGCACTAGATTAATTTACCCAAAATCAATAAATGGAAAAAGTTGAGGTCTGTTAGTTCCCATTCTAAAGCTTTTGTTTTATGATATTTCAACAAGATTCTCATTAACAAAAATGGTTCCCAGATGCTAGGGCAATGAGGTATGAATTTTCATAATCTAGAATTCAATTGAAAGAAAATTTAGAAATAAAACTCACTGGAATTTTTGCAGAGGTTCTGGAATTTGAGCGGGTGAGCATTTTTATTCAAATCCTGCATTAAGTTCCCCATCACCGCACTACTATGAAAAGAACCTGTTTGGAGAAGGGTTTTTTTTTTTAACCTAAAATCCCCGAAAGTATAAAAAGCAAAGACAAATAAGTAAGTCCTGGTTCCTATTTCAATTTATAAAAGGTCACTGTCAGCATACCAGAACTGTTAAATGTAGTTTACTCATCCAGCAAGAATGTGTTCCCTTGTGTCTTCCTTTCCTTCGATTTTTAAATGAAATAATCCATTTCAAGTGAGTTTATTCTGTAAAAGCTGCATCTAGTGGATAAAAGGAGTAACTAATGTAAAAAATAGCCCACAATATTTTTCTTCTCTTACCTTCTTGGCAGATCACTATTATAGTGCCTCTGGTGCTTAATCAGGACAATATTAATCCTTATTAATATGTGTTTCTGACACTGACTTTGAAATCTATGCCTGAAATGTATGAAGGGGATTCCACAGCAATAATAAAATGTGCTGCAGCACATCTGATCTCTATGTCCCTCCTCTTCCTGACGCCTTATGACTCCCTTAGACTTGCTTACAGTTACTACTTCTGGGTTCCTTTTTCTTTTGACTGGAAAAAAAATACTTTTTTATCTATTCTAGCAAAATAAGTGAAATAACTTTATAAATTTATAAGTCATTTGATTCTTATTATTAATAACATGCAAAAGCAATGCAGTCCATAAAATAGAACAGATGTTCAAGTGGTCCTTACATATGTAGTTCATGCTGCAGTTTAAATAGCAATCTAAGGAGACCATTAGCCCTAAACTATCATATGAAAAATTTCATCTTTAGTCAGGCAATTGAATTAAGCAGGAACTTTTAATGTGCAAAGAAATCTTAAATACCTGAAGACTATCTCCCAGTTAATTGCAATGTGCCTTCTATACATCATTAAAGAAAAGCAAATTTTACATGTAATAGTATTCAGTGGACTTTATGGAAGGATCACTTTCTGGAAAGAAAATGTGAATTAATTGTGAACTGGGGAATGATTTACCTATTGGTGAAGTGTATTATATTAACAAAATATAGATACATATATACACAGACATACACAGATAGCAGTGTGAAACTAAACTGTTTTTACATGGCCTATTAGATGGTATTAGAAAGACAATGTCTTAGAATAACTTTGTAGAAGTCTTTATTCCAAACAGTTTTCTCAACATAAAGCTTTTTTTCCTTATCCATTCCTTTTTTTGCTTTTTTTTGTTTTCTACTGTGCTGTGAAACTGTCTTTGGATATGGCTAATAACCCTGTTAAATAACCCTCTCATGAAATGGTTTTAGTTTTATGAAAGTAATGGTCTAAACCAACATATAATGTAATTGGGATACCACTGCATTAAAAAAATTAAATATGAATGTTTAAGGCTAAAAGTAAGTGTATTATAAAAATAAATTTCTCAAAAATAAAAATTTTAGTAGTTAGGTTTAAATCATTGAAAGACAAATCTAGTTTCTTGTGGACACAAAATAAATGAAAATAACTACTTTCTCCCAACAGCATTTTTTAAAACATAGATGTCTCTCTCTTAAACGAATACTCCCTCGTTCTTACATTTCAGTCTAGTCCTTCTGGTGATTGAACTGACACCCTGATATTACTCACTTTAGAAAGTATATTAATTGCTTTACACCACTAATGAAACATTTACTTAGGAATGTGGGAACTAATTATTAATTAGCATTTAGTAAATGGCAGTCTAACTCTTAGAAGAGTTAATACTCTCAAAGTGTATGGTTTACTCATAGGAAATTTTTATTCTCCAAGTGGATCAGACCATCACGACACTGGAAAATGAACATCACTTACTTGAAATATTACAAACACATTTCAAGAGAATAAACATGTTAATGAAGGCTGATTAGTGGTGAACTATGCAACACTTCTTATTAGTCAACAATGATATTTCACTTGCTAATCAGTCCTCAAGTGCTACTCATTAATATGGAGTTTAGTTTTATTTTATTTGTATTAACCAATTTGGTATTAAATAATTTGGTATTAAGTAATCAACAAACTCAGTATTTATTAAAGAGCATAGTACAAACTGTACCCAAATCTTCTCAGTTATATAAGCCACTCCCTAGATTTCACTTCATTCAATACTGGCAAAACCTCTTAAAAGAAACAATGTCTCATTTACAAACTGTAAGTTGAAAGCAAAGAAGGAACAAAGCATGGAGGGCAAAAGCCCCTGACACATCTGTTTTTTAATCCGCTCGGAGAATAAGTAGAATCTGTACCCTTATTCCCCTATAGAGATAAACATGGAAGGAATGTAAATGTTTCCTTACGAAGTCAATATTACATGCAGCATGCCTTCCTGAGGTTTAATTACTTAATTTCAACAGTTAAATTGGCTATGTGAACCTAGTTTCTAAAAAGCATCCAGTGTCTTTAAGAATCAACCCAAAAGTGAAATACAAAAATGTTTCCCTATGAGTTGTTACTACCTTTGTCTTGACTGCCCTTTGATTTCCAGCCCAGGAAACTGAACCAAACATGGAAATCCTAGAATCTGAGACCGACTAAATTAAACAAATGAACAGACTAAATACACACAAATAATAAGAGAACAATAATTAAGCCATACTCTTTATTTTCAGGAAACCAGTAAATAAAAATTAGTGTTTTGATTTGTCGGTTTGTTTATGCCATTGTTTTTCCTTCTGGGAATGAATTTTCATCTCAGTCTCTTTGGGGTCATTAACATTCTTAGAGGCAAAGGAATTTAAGATACAATTCCTTTTCAATTACTAGTAATTCAAGTTTATTACTGTTTCGCAAAAAAAAAATCACATAACTGGTTGATGATGATGTCAGTTATTTGACAATAAATGAACTGTGAAAGTGAACAACACTAAGTACGACATGTTTAATACACTTTGAAATTAGTTACAATTGCCTTTGGTTTGGACTCTGGTGGAAGGAGCTGCAGGATGGTAAAATGAGAGGTTTATTTAGCATCTGGGAGAAGCTTATAAGAGCTTAAGTCCTCATTCCTTCTAACATCTTAACAGCTGTGCAGTTTCTTACAAAATATGTTTTATCGTTTCAAGAAATGCTGTTAACCTCGCAGTTTTAAAACTGAATGAACAAGGCCTGTTGGACAAATTGAAAAACAAATGGTGGTACGACAAAGGAGAATGTGGCAGCGGGGGAGGTGACTCCAAGGTTAGCCTCAATGTCACCAAAAGCGGGTAAACAGTATGTACAGTAATAGGTGCATCTGCTGGGAGACTTATGGTTTGGACCTAGTAGTATCATCAGAATTGCTAGTCAAGTCCCTTCACAAACAGAAGTATGCAATTACTGTCAAAGCAAAAATATTTGCAACTTATCAATTTGAGACGCACTAACAAACCCAATAAAAAAAGTCACTGAAAAAATCATTGAATTGAAGAGGTTGTGGATCAGACATGGTAGTCCTATGAGCCTCAGTTTTGGAACGCAGGAGGGATGCAAATTTTTGAAGGAGCAATTTAGTGAAGAGAGGAAGGAGAACAGAGAGGGTCAGTCTGTGTTGTTTACTTTGCCATTTTATGGCTAGAACTTCTGCAGAGTTTTTAAGTAACAGCAATAACCTGACTCCACATGGGCTGTCTAAAGTACCCCACCAGAAAGTCATTTCTCCACCTAAAATCCTCAGGCTTCCATTAAATAACAAGTTAAGTAATAAATCAAGGATAGTTATGTGAAACAGATGCTTTTTGCCTTCCATAAATGGATCAAACTACAAAACTATCAAACGACAATCGAATGATCAGCTATGTTTTTACTGCATCCAGTTTCATAAAATAATGGGGTTTGTGATTTCTAAAGAAAAAGAAGGTATGCAATTAACATAAATTGTTAACTAGTGTCCCAGAATCCTTCTTCAGTTGGTATGTAAGATATTGAAAAATTTTAAATTATGCTCTTCTTTCTTTTAAAATCTAGAGACTTGCCCAGAACAAGATTTCCTGCTCTTCTTCAGGTTCTTCAATGGGCTATAAATGTTCTCACCTGGCCACCAAACCCACAGAATGATGCTCCAATTTTTAGGGAGTACCTGTAGGGATTGTCACTAACCTAATCATCTTCCAATGCCCTTAACCCTCCCTCGCTCCAAATCTAAGACTTTCAAATGCAGCTCATTAGTATATTCCCATCTAAAAACCAGCCCTATTGTAGGAAGAGGAAGGATAAACTTTGCTAAGTGGATATACTGGCCAGAGAGAGAGGCAGAAAAAGGAGGAGACAACACAATGTGTGGACATAGTTCTGATTGTCCATCTGATCCTGAGAAAGAATCTTGGGTCCCTGAAGAAAAAGAGCAGACAGAGAGAGAAATAAAAGGGGGTGTGGAGGGCAGGATCTAGAGAAGTCCTCAGGGCTTCCTCTGGGATGGTTCCCCTTCGAGATACCTCTAGTGGAGGCACCAACAGTGTTTTCTTAAGGGGTATTAACTCTTTATATTTTGGAGCCCCAACTTGCCTTGAATGTTCTGATAGTTTCAATCAAAATATAAATCAATAAACAAATAATAGGCAGATAAATAAGCAGAGAAAAGCATTCCAGTTTACAGTAATAATCTATTTTCCCATGCTAGTTAGAAATGTAGGAAAATATGCTCTACTAGCACCAAAAAAAAACAAAGATATTCTATTCTATTAGAAAAATTTGTTTACAGGTATTTATCTTTATCACACATATGAGAACTACACTACTGTTTAACAAATAAAAATTTCCACAGAAATGAATAATGAAGTCTTAGTGTACATTTAAGACTCTTTCCAGACAAATAAGCAAGCAGAGCAAAAATGTACACAAAATAGAAAAATCTATATAACAAAGTTACTTTAATTAAATCAAGGTATTGGACAGCTCAGTTGGATTCTAATCTGTTTGTATCCAACACATTGTTTGGTATATAATGGATGCTAAGTAAATATTTGTTGTCCAAACAAAATGAATATGAATCTAATGTTGTAGTTCTCAAAAATCAAACTACTTGTTCTCATAGGTATATGGTACATTACTTTCACTAACATGAACTACAAAGTAGTATTCTAAAATGTTATTTCAAATCTTAACAGTAATTTTCTAAAGTACTATAAAAATTGACATAAAATGTTCCCCCCAAATGATATTACAGTATGGTCTATTTTCCTTCAGAAATTCTGTTTTCATACTGTAAAACCTTCCTAGTAGATTGTATATTGATGTAACATTTATCACCAGTAGAATAGGTGGTTACAACCTAAATGTTAATAATGCCCTACTCCAAATTTGTAGTAAAGGGTGATGTTTAAGTGGCCTGACCCAACTTAGATAAAAGTAAATTGCCAGGAGGCAGTTGGTGCTTTCTCATTTCTGTTTTGTACCTTCATCAGGTGACTGATTTTCTTTTTAAACTTCACTCATCCCTCCCATTTGGCCGATTCTTCCTCAAAAAAAGGTAAAATGAGGAAAAGTGCTGAATTGGAGAATGCAGCAGGCTCTTAAGCCTTCGCTGAGTGTAAAGCCCAAGTAGAAGAGATGATTAAATGCTGCTGGTTCAGTGTAAGGGAAATATGTACATTCAGACATCTCAGCACCAGCAAGCTGAAATCGATGTTACCTGATTTTCAAATACAAAATGGTAGGAGAAAACTAACTTTCCCAACAGTGATTCACCTGAGAAAGGGGGAAAAATGATGGAAATCTGGACAATCCATGAATGGGTTCCTCTGAGAAGACAGTTGACCCACCTGTCACTCACAGGTTTGTAACCACAGAGGACTTCTCCAGCCTTCCATTCAGCAGCAAATTATTAAGCTTCTGCATGTGGCATGTGGCAGTATTGTGGGGAAAGAGAATTACCACCGCCCTTTCCCACAAGGAGCTTATGATTTAATGTAATCAAGAGCTGAACTATTTAGAGTCACTGTAGCTGCTTCTGGTCACCACCCAAGGCTGCAAAATAATGAGCATTCCCACTCACCAGACAGCTGTCTCCAGAGCATGAGACTGACCGTGGAAGTGTTGGACCAAAAAGTTTCACAATGAAATGTAAAAATTTAAGAAGCAGGGGAAAATGTCCTACATCTTAAATGAAATCAAGTGGAAAGGCATCATTTGGGGGAGACAAATTCATTTGTTTGAAAACTCACTCCTTTAAAAATGTTAATATTGGGATGTGAGAAATTCATACCCATTCTTGTGAATAAAATAACCAGAAATTTATTAATTGATAATGAACCAATTTAAAAATATTATTGCAATGTCTAAAACTTATTTTCCTCTTTGATTAATGTGATATGGTTTAGTCTGAGCACAAGCCATACACAGAATTTTATGCCAATTTTTATGTGATTTGCTTAATCCTGGTTCCAGTTGGAAATTTTGGTAATGCCTATAATCATCAATGATCTATGAAATTATGATTTTTTCCTATTTGTTTTATACCTTATTCTCCTTCTATGTATTTAAAAAATAAGTACACTCTTAGATATGGATATTCACATAAAAATCTTTTCTGTAAATGTAATTACTAAATAATGTGTTTTTTAGGAATTTTATTAGGTCACACAATACCCATTTTTAATTGGCACTTTGAAGAATACAATCCATTCCTGACTTTAAATTGTGTTATAAATGGCCTACTCTCCTTCACCACAGCCATGGAAACCAGTGCCAGAATAAAGGGATTGTTGTGGAAATAGAAATTCATAAGCAGGAAGAAATACTCTGGTAAGCAAAAATCAGCAAGGAAGCTGCACCTTGGAGAAGGAATCTCCCAGTAATGGATATTCCTTGCTCTGCACCGGACTTCCACCAACTGCCCATTATTAATAATAAATATATTAAAAATTCCAATTCAATGTTACCTTCAAAAGCTAGGCCACTGGAGTAGATAGCAGAAGGGACAAAGAGTCAGTGGGAAACTGCAGGGGGTGGGGAGAGTAGTACCTTAAGAAGGGAGAGAGGTAAGCCATGGGTGGTCTTCACCTAATCCACAGTTTTGCCTTCAACTCTCCCTTCTAGGAGTAACTTCAAACTGTGCTTTCATTTTTCTTCTCTTTTCAGCACCAAGTACTCCTCCTCCTAGTGCACCCCAATCAAGAAGTCCAATATAGGCTAATACAATGTACCTTCATGGATGTTAAAAAGGCTATGGAGAGCTAGCCTGGGTACCTGGAAACTCTTACAGCATCAGTTAAACAAAGAGGCTTGTTCTAGATTGAAAATAATTTAATACAGCAACTCTACAGAGCATCCACTCTGAGTCAGTTGCCCTGGTAAAAACTGTCTTACAAAGATGAAAGAGATGTGGCTTCCGTTCTCAAGGAGTCTGTAGTTCGCCAGCTAACCTGAGGTGTATGTGGTTTTGTAATGATCACTTCATAAATGGGTTGGAGGTATATAAATAATAAGAACTAGATAGGGATAAATTAACTCAGCACCTGAATTAATCATAATCCTCACCCTGCCTCACCCCCAAACTCAGCTTTTAGTAAAACGTGTTAAAGCATGGACATGTTAAATTTTAATCCAAAAAACAATATAATATTCTAGGAATGTGACAAATGCATATCACTTCTTAAATGGAACAATCTTATAAGATTGTAGAACTTCAATGCAAAAATTAAATTGTATTCGGAAATCATATAAACAAAGAAAAACATATTTTTGGAACTTTTTTTTTGAACCAACAGAACCAAAAAGGAAATGGGTTTTAGTTTAAAGGAAGCAGAAAACTCAATTAACCAGACCTCCATTTCTTGAGTTCTGTTGTTAGTTTTTAATTGCACAAGCTATGAAGTCAGACTATTACAAATCCTGATTGAGCCACTTCTTAGCTGAATGACTAGTTAACATCCCTATACCTTGGTTTTCTCCTTTGTAAAATGCAGGTGATAAAAGTAACTAAACATGTAAAATGCTTTCAACAGTGCCTGGTGCATAGTAAATGCTGCATAAATGGTATCTGTCATTATTAATGTATTTACCGAGTTGTGTAGACAGGCTTACAGAATTAATTCCCTGGGAACCAAATCAGTGCATGCTGTGTTTCTCTATAAATGCAGTCAACATTTCCTAGAAGTGAGGCGTTACGAGATACAGCCACACAAAGTGATTGTGGCAGGCTTAGAAATGTCAGAAGGGATGCGAACAAGTCCCTCTCTGAATGTTTATCAAAGCAAAAAAAGAAAAACCAACCAACCACAAAAACAATCACTACAAGAGATACCAGGAATCGCTGCTTTCTCTCAATTTTCTTAGCCTTCGTTTTATATACACAGATGGGAACAAAAACCAGAAGAATTCTTAGATTCCTAGGAACATTGATGCTGAGTGGTGACTGACCCTTTTCTTCCTAGAGATTCCTTATTTAACATTCTATATTAAAAGACTCAAGAATAGTAGAAAAGAAAAATGGGGTTTTACAGTACAGGGAGTTTGTTTATAAAAACCTTAGTTACTCCTAACCTATCATGTATTTGTTGGTAAGAATTTGTAGTATATATTATGGTAACTTCTCCTTATACTTGAACTCTATTTAATATGGTAGACTCAAGACAGATGAAAATTACAGTGGTACCATTTAGATTAAATACTGCAATTCTGAAAGAAATATCATCATGGGCTTAAGCTTTAATGGTTTATACTTTTGTTTCAATAAAGACCTTCCTCTGCATGAGGCGACACTTTGTTAATAACCCCTGAATCACCTTCCTCTCTCAATTAGAGCCCGGACCAGAGTGGTTAAGGAGCCAGCTTAATAATGGACACTGTTGACATACTTTCATAGCATAATGTAAAATTCCACTAGCTGAGCCATAATACACATGAGAAATGAAACCAGTCCTATCTAGCTTTTATATAAGTCTGTCTGTCAACCTGCAGCCACCCATTCATTTTGAAAGGGGAAAAAAAAGGAACCTCTGAATTTTGAATGACACCAGCATTGACGTTGAGAACATTGTAAATGCTCCAGAAACCCGACCCATGCCAATAGTTTTGGATTCACAGTAATTGCATACATTTTATTTAAAACTGCTCCCTAGCAGTATGTGCCTGTTACCTAAAGCGACGGAGCAGGCCCCAGTTTTATGTCTGATTCTAAACCTGGGCCTACAGTACAAGACATAACACCCACTGTGGCCTCTGCTCCGTCACTTTGCCATGCGATTCTAATGTGGTTTTACTTGAATAACATAAAATAACATATATAATGTTATTTATGTTATTTTCCACGTGAAGAACTCCTGTAAACCTTGCCGTTTTGAAACTCAGTGAGGCAGGCGTCTTAGACAAGCTGAAAAACAAATGGTGGTACGATAAAGGTGAATGCGGAGCCAAGGACTCGGGAAGCAAGGTCAGTCGCTGCAGCTCGGGGCCTCCCCTTGTGTAACAGAGCAGTGAACGGGAGCATTTGTCCAAAGTATAAGGAAATAGTAAAAACCCAGAATTTCTCGCTACACTGCCTAAGTTAGAAGCTAATGTCATAAATTTCAGCCAAAGAGACTGTCTTTTCAGGAAATTTCAACCTGCTCCCCAGGTTTAAAGCTTTTTAAATAAACTCAAATAAACTGCAAAAATAGATAAAATAATACAGCTCCTTATATTAGTCTCAAACTTATGTACCACTAATAAAAGTAGTGCTTTTTGGTTAGGATTTTATTTTGGAGGCAAAGACCATGAAATCTATTTCAAGAATGACTGTATTCTCAAAACAGGAAATGGGAAATTGATCAGTGGTCATCTGGTTAAAGGAGATTTTAAATATTAAATATATCTTATTCTGAGGTTCAGTCTTTTGTCACTGCATTGCCAAGCATTCCACTTTCGTTTAAAGAGGCCCTATTTTATTTTTGTGCTGACAGATAAACAGAGTAAAACTTCCAATTCTATTCTATCAAAATTATTGTAATAAATCTGTGTTTATGAATAATATCCTCAAGTTCTAAGATCTCTTACTCATAAATTCTTTTTAGAGCAATGAAGGAAACTATAGGCCTGATTATGTTGAATACAAATGAAAATAGTGTAAAAAATGTAACAATTTATCAATGAATCTAAATACCTGCACAAATTAGTAGAATATAATGACAGTGCCTGGGAGCTCTAGTTGAGATTTGAAATCTTCTTTTTTTTCTGTGTCTTCTTTTAAAAAGAAAAATTTATGTATCTGTTATTCTAAGACACTAAACAAGTGACTGGCTTAAATAGGAGAGCCTCAATTAATTTAAGACAGAGACAAAGTTAATTGATCACTTTCAGGGCTTATCCTTATATTTTAATCACTTTTTCTGCCTTTGAACCAGAGTGGAATGAGACAAGCTTGGCCGATTAATGAAATAGTTATCTCATGTCCTTATGTCAAGGCAGAGAAGCCTAAATACTTTCTGAGTGATTATTTTTTTTTAATGAATTTATCCTAAATTTGTGGCCCAATCAGCTGATGTCATGGCTAAGTGGAAGAGTACGTAGTACATCTTTTGAATTAAGCACACTCTCCTAATAAAACTAAGTGTCTGAATCACATTTTGCACAAAACACTGCTGAGAAGATAATGGCCACAGGACATCCTGCAGGTAGTCTATCCAAACTACTTTTTCAAATAACATTATATAATATGCCATCTTTATTTATGAAAACATTCTGAATTCTTGTTAGAGTTTTAATATCTTCGAATCATATGTTTGCCTATTTCTGAATTTCTTATGAGACAATATGCATACTTAAGTTCTGGAGAATAGCCTGTCTAAAATGTTAACTGATTAAGAATTTTTAAATGGGAATGGAAACATGTTTTTAAATCAATAAAAATAATTATAAAATTTGTCCATATATAATTAATATCTCAACTAACCATGGTAATTTGTGTATTTTTAAAAACTATCTTTAAAAAAGTTACCTAAATGTGATTCATTTATAATCATTCCTAAATAGTAGAAAATATGTAAAAGCAACGCTTTCCAGATTTCCCATACAGATGTGACTGAAAGAACAAATGATATGTACCCAAGCAATTATTTGGATACATTTGGTAAAGTAATGATAAACAAAATGTGAAACGGTTAGCTTAAAAAACTTTAGTTACTTAAATAGGAAATACCAAGTTAGATTTATTCAAGAACAATCTACATATTAAAAGTATGTTTTAATGGCAGGAAAGCCAAAAGAACTCCCCTTCCCATGTAATTGGGTTTTAAACACATCATTTTCAAACTTAATAATAAGCCCACTTCTGCCACCCTGTGTAAATATGTAAAATATACAAATATATATGGCCAAGTATAGTGGTTTTCATTGCATATTTAATAATGATAAAATGTTACAGATTTTATTGAATGTAATCATATACAATTTATTGGTAATCATAATTTTACTTCTCCAGAGAGCTATAAGCTTTATGCCTAAATCCATAAACCTACGTCAGTGATTTATACACATAAATAATCCTAGGTTAAATTAAGCATTTACTTTGAATAGCTGTTTGGATTTCATGTGTTTTTTTACCTTCCCGATGTGGCATTTCCACAGTTAACTGAAGTGTCTTTATTCCCCGCAGGACAAGACAAGCGCCTTGAGCCTGAGCAACGTAGCAGGCGTCTTCTACATTCTGGTTGGCGGCTTGGGCTTGGCAATGCTCGTGGCTCTGATAGAGTTCTGTTACAAGTCCAGGGCAGAGGCGAAGAGAATGAAGGTGGCAAAGAGTGCACAGACTTTTAACCCAACTTCCTCGCAGAATACCCAGAATTTAGCAACCTATAGAGAAGGTTACAACGTATATGGAACCGAAAGTATTAAAATTTAGGGGTAGGACTTAGGGCTTACTACAGTGAGTGGGTGATGCATCCTGTAAATGCAATGTTGTGACCTGTCTGTCCAGTGGTGGTATTGCTTGCTTCTAATTAGAGCTTTATATTTTTGAAAACTTCAGTGCAAAGTGGTTCGGTTTTCTTTGGCTGCAGATGTACTGTTTGAAACTTTATGTTGCCAATAGATATCTGCATTGAAAGGGTCAGAGAGACAAAACAAAACTCTGGAATTGCTCCATGACATGATTTAAACAGTATATTCTACCCCAAATTTGGGAGAAATTGGAAATTAGATATGGGTTTCCTTTTACACAGACCAGGCTAATCTTCTCTGGAACAATCCAATTTTAGGGTACATGCTAACAAAATAAGCATAAAACCTGTTTCAAATAATCAAATCTTAGATGCCTATTTTTGGTAAGATTATTTGTTTTTGACAAACAATATATAAATAAGCTCCAAGCACATAGTAAGTGCTCAACAAATTTTAGTTTCTCTTCTAATCTGTTTTACATTAGCCATCATTCTGTATTTCTAAAGGGTAAAACGCTGTTGTTTGTTCATCTGACAACAGTCCTTGAGCCAGACCTTTAGGCAGTAATGATAATCAGAACACTGCCTACATTCATATTTATTAAACGAAATTCAACTTTTATGTACACAGTATCACTAAGGTGAATAGGCATTTAAGGCAATATAGCAGTTTCTCCATCAGAGATACCAGCAAATATGTGTTCTTTAGGAAGGATGCAGTAAAAGATAAAAATTGCAGTGAGTTATTATGGACTTTTTAAAAAATTTCAATCACTTTTAAGGAAGCCAGATCAGCCCCACTTATATCCTCTCATCATGTCACAATAAAAAATTGTAAGTAGTTAGTGAAATATAGGAGATGGAGATAATTTTTCAAGAATCTAAATGACCACTATGTTTTTCCTCTAATGACAGAAAGTGGTTTTATAATAAAATCTGAAAGCATTTGTTATTGTTCTTCCTAAAATCAGGCCTCCAAAACCCATTTTCTAAAATTATATATAATAGCCAACTGAACAGGCTGCTCATTCTGATTACAATGATAAATGAGCCTTTGAATTCACAAGGGACATTCAGAGCTTGAGGCACCCTAAAGTCAAAAACCTACAAAAGTTTTCCTAAGCGTACATCTGCAGTTATAGTAGGTAAACATGCTTGATTTATTTATTTACATAAAAGCTACTGAAATACTTGTATTTTAAAACAAACAACAAAAGCCATCTCTTTTTACCAAGCTCTAATTGCTTTTACTCATAACCTAGAAATCAATGATTGAATATAACTGCACATAGATAAGCCCAAAGTGGTTCTTTCCCACCAAAATGTGGAAAACTACTAAGAACAGAACCCTCATTTCACTCAGATCCAAATGTTTTGAGCATGTCTTCTAATAGCAAACAACAAACTAGGATGTCAAGGGCTCTTGGCCCTAATACGAATGCTTTCATCTTAATATTGACAGAATTGAGGAGAGTTTTCCAAACTGAGAAAAACAATACCTGACAAGTTTTCAGGGCCAGTTATTTTTATTTCATTCTGAGGTGAATTTTATAATACGTCTTTTAAAAGGTTGTTGGGTTTTTTTTCCTAGTTCATTAAAACTAACTTTTCTTTGACATGGCATTCCAGCCATCAGCAAGGTCCAAGGGTAAGGAAAGCAAAACAAAGAAAAAGAATATAAAATTCTAGAAAGAAACACTAATGGATGCCAGTACATTACAAAGATCTGGGAAATTACTGAAAGAGATATACATTCCTAGGTTATGTACATATAATTTACATGTAATAATGTTTTGGGGGTCAGAACCTGGTATTGCAGATCTTCACATGAATTGCCTTTAGAGCTGGGACTGAACTTTAAAGACAGTAAGTTTCAAATAAAAAGCAAACCTTCATATCCATGACTTTTAACAAGACTTAATGGCATTCAAGGTAAATGAAATGATCTCCACCTATGAGAAGACTTAAGAGTAAGTAGCTTCCATATTTATTATACTCCCTTATATAAAATGGCTTTTTCCTTTTAAAATCCCAGTTGGCCATAACTACGCAAATGATTAATAATTTAGAAAATACTGTCTCAGAAGCTCAAAAACAAAACCTAAAAACTTAGAGTAAACCACTTTTAGAGTATATTTATTCTAAAAGTATATTTACTCTAAAAGTGATCATCCCTCATGGGACCACATACAGTGAAGGTCACAGCCATTAGCCACAACAATCCAGCCAGAAACAGACCATCTGTGAATTTTTAAACAAGTTTTCCTGTTTGAGCAATCTCAATGGGTTTGCATTAAAATGATGAGAAATGACATTTTATGGAAGAAATAGGTGTTGTATGTATAGGAAAGAAGGATGATAAGAACTGAGATGCTAAGATTTAAAGAGAAGATGAAGAGCTGTCAAAGATTTATTAATGAATGTCCTCAGTTGCATTAATCTATAGGAGAGATTACTTGAGAGTACATGGAATCTTTCCTGTTTAGGATTATAAAGGTAGTATTAATTTTTGCGATGGTTCACTAAGGCAAAAATATGATAATGACCTTGGTTTTTATCACAGATATGTCGTTAACTAGCAAGTTGGCTTAAACTTTCTGAAGTTACCAGGGTACCTGATCTCTAAACCTTTTCATTATAACATTTTATAATTCAATGATTAATTTCATTATTTAATACACAACTATTCTAATATTTAAGTTCCAGGGCAGAATAAATATAGGTATGGAATTCCTAAAGAATTAGGTAAACTTAAGTTCACAACAGAGAATCAAGATGCATTATGAGTTATGAGGTGGTTATTATCTAAACCATAACAAACTTCAGGAATATCTCATTTGCCTTATTTTCCTCTGAGTTAACATTAATATTTCACTACTAGAAAGAATTCAAAGGCAATGAATTAATAGTATTAGACTTACATAATAGCACTGCCTTTTTCTCCTCTGAGTAATACTATTATCTGCTACCTAACATGACAGAGAACAGAAATTTAACAAGGATTTCAGAGACCTGACCCCATAACCTCAATCTGGGAAGTCCCCCAGTGATGACCATTCACAAGGTATTGAAACATGGCCTCTTTCAGTGCACCCCCTTCAAACACTTAAAGCTTCTTAAAAGATGAGCCTTAACTTCCAGAGAATGAACTTTATGTCACTAACTGTTCGTTCTGGGTCATGTCATTAACTGGTGTGAATGAATGTAAGTGTGGATAGATCTGTGTTCTGAAAACAGGAATATCTATCATGAATAGTCAATGTATATATATATATTTTGTTTAGACAATTCATCCAAATTTTGAGTGTAATCACAATATTGTAAGGACATTTTCTAACAAGAAAAAAAGATTCAAATAGAGTGTTGTCAAACTTAAAGGAGCTTTTAAGCTGGACTAGAAGTACTAGGGTGTAGAATGCAACCAGTTAAAAGATGTGTCCTACCCATTTGCCAAACAAAACCTAGATTTATGGTTTTAGAATTTGTTCTCAAACAGGTAGGACCACAAACTTGAGGCTGGGATGTTCTTCAGTGCAGCTGAGTTTTCCTTTCCTGTAACAAGCAATTTTTATATGACCAAAAGAATATGGAAAAAAATGCAGATGTCTAATTATTGATATTTTTCAGTGTTTGTTGTGTCGTGTTTTGTTGGGAGAAACAGTAATATTGTAACACTCCACATTCTTTCTGTTTCTTTTCCATGCAACCCAGCTTACCTTTTCCGAAGCCATAAGAAACAAAGCCAGATTATCCATCACTGGGAGTGTGGGTGAAAACGGCCGAGTCTTGACGCCCGACTGCCCAAAGGCTGTACACACTGGAACCACCATCAGACAGAGTTCAGGATTGGCTGTCATTGCATCGGACCTACCATAATAACCAAAAACATAACTGAGTGCCTTAATTAAACTGTGTTGGTGACTGATGGAAATGCAGTCCTGAGAGACACGCCCAGCGCGGGTCTTAACGAAATGATCCTTCAGCTGAGAGCTGGAAGTACTTCCTAACGCGCCGGACGTCAGCAGCAGCAACGTGTGCATGAGCTCAGCTCGGGAACCCAAACTCAGATTTTATATCAGGAAAACTCACAATTTATGTTTTTTTCGGGGAGTGGGTGGGGGGAGGAAGCTGGGACGGGTGTATTAACACAACAAATTTCACTCCAGTGGATTTAAACTAATCAGACTTGCAAGTTAGCGCACGAAACTGTGAAGTTCTTGCTCAGAAGGCCTTGGTCTTTGCCTCAGTGGATCAGATGTTGGAGAAGTCCGTAAACATGCTAACCTGTATCTCCGGAACACCCATACAGCCAATGGAAGACTATCCAGCTGAGGAAACAACGCACTAAATGGTAATAAGGAAATAATAAACAAACATGTAAAGCCTGTGAAAAAATTTAAAGGCAGTATTTACACTTACTTGGGAGAAAACAAATACTGAAATCTGCTTGCTTTTTTAACTGATGTAAATTCGGTAGAGGACAACACAATTCTTTTTTCTAACCATCTTAGGGAACAATACATTGCAATAATTGATGTAAACTTTAGAGACTTTTTTTAATAAAAGTTGTTGGTCATCTCCTTGTTTGCTGTAACCTTTACCCTGCCACATGATTCAGTGTCCACAGATTGCATTCGTCTCACTGCCAGGAGCAAAACAAAAGGAAGACATCGTGAACATAAGCTCATTGGTCTGCAATATGGAATCAAAAGAGACTACGGGTCACTCATGTTATTGGTATTATTTATAATCTTGTTCTGTGTACAAAATTGTGCTTTTTGTACCCACCAAAAAGAATAAAACAACAGATGTTCTTACAATATCTACAAAGCTTAAGGTTTTTTTCTTATCATTACAAAAGTTATTTGAGAAATTGTAAGAGTATAGGAGGGATTTTAGAAGTCAAGTGTGGTCCATATTGGAAAATGTAACTAGCCCTTATTGTTTTTGTGTACTGCGCTACCTTCTTTCTATTGCCTCGTTAGTAGGCTAAGTTGTCAAAGATGGAGTATTTGAATTGGGGAATGATTCATTGTCATCACAGCGACATATCCTGTAATTGTGTGTTGAAATTTTACTTGACTGTATTTTGTTGCATAAAATAATGTGTCTCTTGGGCTTCTCCCTCCATTGCCATTATTCCATTAAACTCCTTTGAAGGAAGGCACTAATAATATAATAGTTTTTGGTAGGCAAGAAATACTAGACCTTGTTTTCAACTGGAAATTGTGAAGAAAACTATACCCATTTTTACTTTAAAAAAAATCATTTTATGTCCTGTATGTATTAAATGAACATGGCTCAAAAGAAGTTTTGGGTCATTTGAAATAATAAATAACTACTATACTACAGATAAACATCACAATACTTAGAGATCCTGGCAGAAAGCACAAGATAGGATGATTTTTGCAAGTATGGTCTTGAAGGAAAAGCTGAATTTTCATAGGTGGTGATGGTGTTAGGAGTCTTACGTGCAGGCAAGCGGTGGCCAAGGGAGTGTATGTCAGCAGCTCTTTAAGGAGTGTGTGCGGCAGGAGGGGCTGGGGAGGGCGTGGGGTGTGCTATCATGGAAGATGAAGCTGGAAAAGCTGAAGGACTTACCACCTTGCTTCAGCTCTCAGGATGGCCATTCCCCTTTCAATCTCTGTGCTGCAGTGAAGGCAATCTTAAAAAGTGCATACATAGTAACACACACACACACTTCCCTCAGGAAAAATGTTAAGCTCTAGAGCAGAGCAAATGAACTCCTTTATGATCTGGTCCTTACTTATCTCTTCCATGACTTTCCTCACCCCTACCCAACCTCTCCAGCCCACAAATAAACCTCCAAACACAGCACACAGGACATTGTATTTATTATTTCCTAGGTCTGTCACTCTTCATCATCTCCGCTTTACCTAACTTGCACTCACCCTTCAGTACTCAAATTTTACCTGTCCTTGGAAGATTTCCATGACTGTCCCTTACCCCCTACCTGTGAGACTGAGTTAGGTGCCCTCCTAAAGTTTTCTCCCTGTCACAGCACTTGCCGTACTGCATCGTAATTGCCTGTGTACTTGTCTGTATAACTACTAGACTGTAAGCTCCTTGAGGGCAGGGACTGTGTCTATCTTGTTCACAGTTGTATTCCCAGCACCCAGCACAGTGCCTGGCATATTGTAGGTGCTTAATAAATATTTGTTGAATGAATGAATGAATTGAACTGAATTAATTTAATTAAGCAGACACAGAAAGGCAACATCTTTCCTCATCAACAGTCCCTAGAGTGTCTGTTACGTACATAGTGAGTCAAAAGGAAGGTCAAAGGTTGGCTGATTTCACCATGTTGTCTAATTACTGGAAGGAATGGCTAAAAAGTCAAAAATAGTGGCCTGATGGATTTTCTGATCAAATGAGAAGTTATTCCTTGTCATAGGTAATTAAATTAACCAAAACAGGGTTTTGGTTTGTATTTTAGCCAAACTTCTAAAGGTATCTTTCATTTAAGTCCCAGAGTGTATTAGTGATAAAAAATTAAGTAATTATATCTCTTATAGTTTTATTTCAATATTAGTGATAGTGTTGTGTAGTTGAATTTCTGTTTCTTGAGGAATAATTTTGCCAAAAACAAAATTTTTAATTTGACATCAGTTAAAAAATATGTCTATCTGGACTCCTATCTGAGGAAATGCTATAATGTCATTTTAAAACATTTATATTTAGGCTAAGTTAAAAACATTTTATTAAAAACACTTAATTCCATAAAGTAAAGAACACAAATATCAAACAAGCATGATCACCATGCAGTGCAGAATTTCCTGAACATAACAGGCAAAGCTCATTTTGAAGCTATGTCAGCTAGTTAAACGCATACAATGACCACATTTGAAAGATATAAAGAACCCTCAGGAAAACCACTTTGGTCCACTCAATTCTACAGCAACTAATTAAAAAATGCCAGCCCCACTGTTACTGTACTTGCTTCAGGCTGTGCCCCTCCTTCCCCCGCCCCCCCATGCCTCCCACCCCCATCTTGTCATCTGTTGGCTGTCAGTTTATTCCGTTTTCCTAAGGCATAGCACACAATAGATGTAAACATATATTTGTCAATGTATAGACACAACTTACCTATTAAGTCAGTATCAGTGACCACATGGTCTAACAATTTTCCCAGAAACAGAGTATCCCAATTTGCAATACCAGTGAAGTGCTAATAGGAATAAGGACTAAATTAGAAGTGATACCCAGGGAGTTTCTGAACATACAATTTAAACTGTGCAGAATCATTTGCTTTAATCTTATTAATATGATGCTGTGTGAAAAGTGTATCTTATGCACATTTATAAATGGGTTTAAATTTCAGATAGTCTACCAGGCTGGAGCACTTAAGACCAAATACAAATGTAATAGGTGGGTGGTATGTTTACATATTTTCTAAACAGCTAGTACCAGTAGGGTCTTCAACAGAAAACTGTTCTTTGGAAAAGATTTTGACAAATTATGAGCAAGAGATGAGATTTGGAAATTATATCTCAAAAGACAATGGAGATTAAATTACTTTCCACAAAATAAGAATAACCTGTTTATTCGGTTAACCTGCTTTGTCCTTATTTACTTTCTGGGGAAATATGGGCAGAGGAATAAAGAAAAATAAAAGATAATGGGAAAGAGATATTAAGAAAGCAGAAAGCCAGGCAAAAGGCCAGTAGGATTTTCCTGGGCAGCCGAAGGAGTGTATGGGAACAGGAATGTCTGATACGGGATTCTTCCATAATGTTTGATGTATTCCTCTTCCCAGGACCTGCACACAAATTTTCCAGGTTAAAGGAGGGAGTCAAGGAGGAAATTCTAAGTCCCATGTTTAAGTTGATGCTAGGCCAGAAATAATCCTAATGTAAGTTTTTTCCTTCCGACAGATATGTGTAGAAATCTAGACTGGGGCTTGTCCTTCCACATGCAAGAATGAAAGTTCCTTCAATTGTTTTGGGTCTGAAGAAGATGGCAGGCTGAAAGGTCCTCCAGAAGACAGACATGATTTTAGCCACCTGTGCTGACTGCAATGTCTCACAAACAACAAAATAAGCAAAAAACATAGATATTATTTATGACATACAAGATCATTAAATAAATATTCTGTTAATTTATATTGCCTAATTCGTGGCTTGAGTGAAGGAATTAGTTAGGAGTTTTGTAATCCTGTAGTCCCAAACACAAAGAGAGCTGGTTTAAGTGGTGGATTCCCATGATTTCCTATCCAGAATTTGTGTATTTCACCAGCATTTCTAAAGTTCCTAAACATTCAGTAATGACTGAAAATTTTGTCTGTAGAAAGTAATTTCTGACTGGCAATCAAAGTTTCAATATCTGATTGAATGATTGACTAAATAAAGGAATGAATGAGTGAAGACCCTCTAAAAAAATTAGTGATCATTGCCTATACAGAAACTGTGAGCTCCTCAGATCTAATTTCCCAGCATAAATGTGATTGCTTTTAACGTTTTTTAACACAGAGGAATTTGGAACAAGTTAGACTAACACTGACTCCATCTAAAGATTGAATTAATTCTTCAATGACCTAAAACTGATGCTGTTTCAAACTTCTAGAAAGTTGGAATTGATTAATTCCATCTGCCTGAAAATTTCTTAGAACCATACTTCCCACCACTATTCTGTTTTAAATCTAAGCATAATTAAAAATCTGCCAGCACCATTAATCTTCCAAGACTACTGCCAGACCAGGTGGCTTCTGAATCTTTGGGCCTCAGACCGACACAGGAAATGGTGATGCTCTATCTTGAGTTTCACTTTGCATTCTGATGCTCCATCCAGGAGGCCTTAAATCCATGGCATCCGTGATCACAGCCTCACATGGAAATTATACCAACAATCTCTATTGTATCACATTCTCCTCTCTCAAGAATTCTGTGCTTCTCAAATTCTCTCCATTCATCTTCCTACTGCTTCCTTCTCTCCCTGACCTTACCACCATTCTCCCTAGTGCCCTCAGTAAAAAGTAGGGAAACTCCCAACACCCTCAACCTCTCCCCAGGACATTGTCCAGTCCCCTGATATCATCTCTCCATATGACACAAATTTAGAAGGCAAAGGAATGGCAATCCTTACAGTTACATCTCTGCCCCCACACAGAAAAATCCCTCCTCTTTGAAGTGTGTGTCATCAAACCATGCTGTCAAAACGCACTGCCTACTTAGGAAGCAGTGGGAAGTTGAATGCCCATTTTGTCCATTTTGTCGGCTGATCTCTCTGTCGTTGTTTCACATCCACCAAGCACTGTGGCATTTGCTTTATTCCTCCATTGCACTCCAAGTTCTAGTATCATCTTAAGCAACTTCAGGGTCAATGCAGATTGACCTTCATTTATGCCCTATCCCTGCAGTTCCTTCACTTCCCATTGGTCTTTATTTAAGTTGCACATACCAATAGCCATGCAGCAGACCTTATGATCATTTACCCCTTCACCTTCCCCAGATAACTAATTGCCCCTTCCCTTCATACCTTAGTTACTGAGAAGAGTGGTCTTTAATCCCCCATTTAACCCCTTTATTAGGCTCCATTACTTCACCAAAATGTCCATCAAAAAACATTTTGTAGTCACGTTAGCTAAACATTTTCAGTGTGGAACTAAACTAACTGATCTCTTCATTCTTTATCTTTTTCCCTACCCCTCTCTTTATTCATTCTCTATATTTTATGTTCCCCTTTTCTTCCAATCAAATGTTACACTTGATATTACCCAAGGTTCTATCCTCTGCCCCTTTCTCTTATAGGACATACGCCACCTGCTTGATTTTACTGTCAAGATGTCTGCTGTCATCTATATATTATTAACTCAGAAATCTCTACCTTCCACTCTAGTACCAGATGTCCTATTTTGTACTGTTACCTCTTTTTTAATTCTCAGTCACAACATGCCAAACTCTTCATCTTTTCCTCTGTATCCCTAATTCCTCTTATAATCCCTGTTGCAGTGAGTGGCACTACCATTGATCTAATCTCCCAAATTAGAAACATGGCAATCTTCTAGAACCCCTTTTCATCATTCTAGAAGATTGCCATGTTTCTAATTTGGGAGATTAGATCAATGGTAGTAGACCATTCTCACATCCAATCAGTCAACATCTTAAATATCATCCCATGCTCTTCATCCATACTATGACTGACTTAATTCAGTGACTCATACTTTCTCACTAGAGTTCAATTGTCTCTAACAGGTCTTCTTGCTTCTTGTCTCACTTGTAACTCCCTCTAGTCCACTTTCCACATGGCTGCCAGAGCGATTTTCCTAAGGCAAAAAAATTACCTTCCTGATAAATTAACTCAGTGTCCATCATATGGTGGCTGTCAGTACCTCCTCTCCGCTGGTCTCCACCACAGGGACACCAAGTCACTGCTCACAGCTCCAGCTTGCAGAACACTTCATGTTCTTTCCCTTCTAAATGTTGCCAGTTATTATCTGTACCGGAAATGCCCCTGTTTCAGACAGGGTCGCTAACTGCGAACAACAGAACCCACACTAGCTCAAGTAAGCAAAAGGTTAATTCATTAGTGCATATTAAATAGCTTACAGAATCTCTGGGAGAGACAGAGCATCAGGCCTTAAGGCAAAGCAGCCAAAATCAATACCAAATTACATCACTGTTCTGCCCCCAAACCAGGTCTAACTTCCAGTGGATGCATAAACCAGAACAAGGATACTTGAGCAATGAACGCTGCTGCTAGGACTTCTGTTTGTACTGTCTCTGAAAGAGGGGTGCCTCCCTTTCCCCAGCATGCTCTATGACCTTCTCAGGAAAAGGGCTCCATGCATGGCCTCTTTCCAATTCAAACCTCAGGCAGTAACATATGACTGGCGGTGCTAAGTTGCCTGTGACCTAGGGGCAAGGGAGGCACAGGAACCAAATACTGGCTTCCACCTTAAGGGAGCATATGTTGAAAACAAATATAAGAAGATATTCAAAAGAAGCTGCGTAAACACAAAATGTGGCATATCTCATCTGTCCCCTATGCCTAATTCCACTAAAAAGCATTCTAAGAAACCATCTCCTTAGTTGGATATTCTTTATTCTTTAAGTTTGGAGATCCCTCTCTTTTATTTCTCTGAGTCCTATGCTCACTTCTGTAACAGCATTCATACCATTGTTACAAGATTACTTTTACAAATATCCCCACTTTATCTCCCCAGGCTGATTACAGAGACACCAATGAGTAGAGGGAGGAACTAATTTTGAGCTTTAGAGTTAGACAAAACTAAATGTAAATCTTTATTCTGGTACTTACTCTGGCCTGTGGAACAAGCCTGCTGATTCATATGTAAAATGGGAACAAGAATATCTAGCATTGATGTTGCTGTGAGATTGAAAATGAATATTTATAAATTGAATAACAGCCCTGGGTAATTGGAGCTCAATAAACAAAACAGTATTTATTTCATTTGTATAGCCTTGGTTTTCTACATCTGCCTGGGAAATAGAAAGCTATAAAAAGTCAATTTCACACTAAATGAAATGAATCCAAATAATCTACAAAATTATAATTTTTCTTGTGCAATTCAGGAAATTGCTAATAGTACCTAAGTAAACTGAAATCCAAAGAAGGATAAATCCCTCAAGAAGAGATGGGATACACCAAGAGTTTCACACTTTCAGGAGAGAGGAGGTGATGTTCTACTGGCAGTAACAAAGTGGGTAAGAATAGTTCAGCTAAAATATCAACAAATTATTAAAGGCCAAGTGTTGACTATTATGTCAGTTTGAAACAGCTGAGGACCCTGGACCAAGAGAATTCAAATTCACTTGCAAGTTCTTTTTCATGACCCTTCACTCAGTGTTTAGAAGAAAAATTAGGGGCAGGGTGGAACACTGGACAGAGACTCCTTAGGTGGAGCAGGTGTACGTGAGGCAAACAGCACATAATGGAGGAAAACTCAAAATGCCCTGCCTGATTCCCAGACCTTTTCCTTGAACAAATCAAAGTCTCAGGCTATTAGAGGAGGGGCAGCAAATGCTGCCTTTTGCCTTCATGACAATTATTGAAGTTATTGATGCTCTCCCTTTATGGGAGGGAAAGGAAATTGAGCCCAAGATCCTACACCAATATCATGTTGACGTCTACTCTTGCTGGTGAAAGCCAGGAATTTGTCACCCAAGATGGACCACAGCTTTGCCGCTTGGAGATGAACGGAAAAGAATACAAGAAAGTCTCACCCTCAAGGCCAAAGAAAAAACTGTCTGCTTATGACAGATGCCAGACAACCATGATAGAAAATCTAAACTTGTTCCCACCACAGTACTGATTAAAAGGCAACACCTGTCTACTACAGATGGGACAGGATAAGAACATGGAGAGAGGTCTCTACTGTGGCAAAGGTGTGAAGCAATAACTAATGCTTATGGGACAAATAGAAAACACTGAGAAAAACTCTTCTGCACCCTAGTCTCCACGTAAAACACAGGTTAACAGCCCACCACTTGATTTTGAAGCATATAGAAAGTAATGATAGCAAGCACAAAACCCAAATCCAGCACAATTCCTAACTAGACTTACTTAACCCCCACCCTCCAAAAGTAATGACCCAAGGGAAAATGAGAGGTGTCATCAGAGAGAAAATGGGAGTGGCCATGGTCAGGATCCTCACCTGACCCTAATCTAGTTGATGATGCAACTGACATACGTAGGCCAACACTTACACACCTGTTGGCAATGAGCCGTATTGTCTGTGTTCTTATATAAAGAGCTCCACCCAGTGCTCTGCCCTGGAGGCAGTCGCTGAGGTGAACTGTGGAGTGCAGACTTGCGGGATGCACCTGTAATTCTAGCACTCAACCTGCCACAGTGAGAACAAAGCTAGGCATAAATCCTTTTGTGCTTAATGTTCCCTTGTTGTTATTTGTTCTCACCTAATCCAGAGTGAACTTTCCCGGGGCTGAAATCCCCCTCGAGTGCAGAGCTACAGTCATTTACACATTCAAATACTGCTTAAGTCAGTCTCTGCTGTTCTAATAATAATGTCCAGTACTTAATCAAAATTACAGGGCAAACACAAAAAAAGGAAGGAATAAAAAAGTCGTTTATTAAGAAATAAAATAATAAATAGAACCATACTCAGAAACCCAGATGTTAGAACTCTAGCACAGGATCTTTAAATAAATGTATTAGGCAGAATTCTATGAAGTCTCCTAATGATCCAAACTCTTCTGAAATCTCACCTTCTTGAGTGCTGGCAAGATTTGCAAATATAAAAGAATATCATATTTGTGACTATGATACATTATATGTGCAACTCCAGGGGAAAATTCTGGGGCAATACCTTTGAAACCGAAATCAATCAGAGGGAGAAATAAAGTCTAAGAAACCCATTTATTTCTTACAAGCAGTCTCTCTCTCTTGACCAGGCTCTCCAGTCCAGATAATCCCTCACAAACACCTTGTAATTACCATTTGATATATAGATGGCTACTTCTCTCCATCCCTTGGAAAGACCTATTGATATGCAGATGCACAAAAACCAGGCAAGAGATTCCAGAAATATTACAATTTTACCCAAAACTCACCCCTCCAGAAATCTCACCTCATAATCTACAATTCCCTATTTTCTGCAATGGCGCCTGTGCAAGAAAACTGGAATATTGTAACCAGGCTAATAACATGCAATAGCAACTCAAAAAAGTCATGATAATCCTCAAACCAGAGACTTCAGTGAGTTTCAAAGCCCTAGGCAAATTAAGGCCATAGTTCGCCCATTCTACAGGCAGTAGCTGAACAGAAAGGGACTTCAGAGCAATAATCACATGGCAACTACAGCCAGGGGGGTGCGTCCAGGCCACAAGGACTGTAGAACAAAATAATCTTAAAATAATCTTAAGGGCGATAAGATACATATCTAAATGACACCAGCATAGGCAAATCTTGTCCATCACGTAGGATACATGCAAGAGTGCTCCTGTGATAGGACAATGGCAGGAATGGGATCTCGTCCTGGTCTAGTATACCAGACTTTCACCCCCCTCCCTGTGGGAGTTACAGATGGGTCAAAATATAAGGCATGCACTGGCCATAAAGATAAAACAAAACTTCTCCATAAGATGCTCTTACCTCTTGGACATTTTTGGGTTCACTACCGTGATCTTTGGGGGCTACTCTGCTGTTACTCCAGGAATACACAGGAGGCCAGCTTCTAGGCCTTCTCCCCCAGGTGCCAGAAGGGCCAGCCATCAATGGACCATGTGTCAAAATGTCCAGGGTCACATACATTCAACAGACTTTCCAGGGTTTAAAGCATTTGGGGCTGTCAACAGAATGTTGCTCTGCTGGCCATATCCTGGCTTCAATAATTCCTCTTTGGTTTGTACATACAGTTGTATAGGAGAGACAGCAATGTGTATTAGCATGTCCACAGGGCTCAAGGCTCCTTTCAGAGCTTCTCATTCAAACACTGTAGCACTGTCCATAAGTGAACTGACCAGTCCCATTGAATATTGGTGTCCAACTTAAGGCCAGATTGCAACAAACCATTGTGCCTATCATTCCTGTCCCAGTAGGGTCATGTGGTACATGAAACTTCCACTTTATTCCTAATTGCTGCACCCATTCTTGTAACACATGTAAAATGGGTGCCTTGATCACTCTCAATCACCTGCAGCCAGCCATAGGCTACAAAAAAACTGTAGGCCCTTCTCGGTGGTTTGCTGATCTGCATGCCATGCAGGAAAAGCAACCAATAGACCAGTAGCTGTATCTACACAAGTCATGGCATACCGATATCTTTCTGATATGGGCAGAGGCCCAATATAGTCTATCTGCCTCCTGAGAAGGGGTATTGGCACCTTTACTATTGTCCCCTGTTGCTGTGGGACTCAGTGTAAGTCCCTCTTAGAGCACACAAGGCACTCCTTCCAGGCTCTGCTGACTTCTTTAAAGGCCAATGGCAAGCCCCAGTGACAGGCTACAGCCCACATTGTCTTTTGCCCCGTGTGCAACAAATGCTGATGTAACCATTGGGCTACATCAGAGGCAGGCTTTCCTTCTAGCCAACGCACCTGGGCCAATGTGTCTGCTTCATCATTCCCTGAGGATGCCAAAGGCAAATGGCCAGTCCCACAATATATGGTAACAGTCTTAGTCTGACCAGAAGCCCATATGTCTTGCCACAACTCTTGATCCAAAGGGGCCAGTGACCAACCATCCAGTTGGCATGATACCATGTCAGTAGCCACAGGGTCAAGCCCCGAAAGACGGCCCATCTGTCGGTGCAGACAACTATGGGGGAGGGCTCCTGGGTGATCATGAGCCATACTGCCTGCAACTCAGCTCATTGGTTGCTCTTCCCCTCTCCATCCTCCATCCATATTTTCTCAGTCTTAGAATGGAAAGCAACAGCCCTCCACTTTGGGGGCTGCCCATGACTGGAGCCGTCTGTATACCAAGCATCTTCAGGTATAGAGGCTTTTCCCTCCTAATAAGGACTCTCAACTACAAATGGCTCAAAATCAAGTTCTTCCTGCTTTCCACTGAAAAGGGGTATTGGCCCCTTTACTATTGTCCCATGTAGCTGGCCCCAATAAGTTTTGGAGTTCTCCACTTAAAGGGCTAGTACAGAGGGCACTACACTGTTGTAAATATGTGCCACATTTGGCCAGTGTAGGTGTCTGTGCATTGCCACTCCGTGTCCTTTGGATCCAGTGTCACACCCACCCAGTGATGGGATAGGTGATTATTACCTTAGTTGGAGTGGACTTTGTCTATGACTGCTTCTGGAATAACTTCAGTTTTACCTGAACAGACGATCCCCAGGAATTTTTCAGACAAAGCAGGTCCCTGAAACTTGGTGCTGCTCACAGCCCATGCTTTCTCCTGTAGATGTTGCAGCAGTCTAGGAACTACCCCTTCTAAATATGCAAGAGAATCAGACGTGAGCATAATATCACCAATGTAGTGTTACAGCCGCACCGTTTGCAGTTTCTTCCATGTGGCCAAGTCCTGGGCTACAAGTCTGTGACAAATGGTGGAACTGTGGAGGTATCCCTGTGGAAGGACAGTGAATGTCCACTGCCAGCCTTCCCATGTGAAGGCAAACTGTTCCTGGCTTTCCTGTACTATGTCAATAGAGAAAAAAGCATTAGCAAGGTCCACAACATAATGATATGCCCCAGTGCATGACTTAGTGTGTCCATAAGGGCTGATGTAGAGGGGACAGCAACATGCAAAGGGGGTGTGACTTTATTCAGGTCCTACAGTCCACAGTCATATGCCAATTGCTGTCTAGCTTTTTCTCTGGCCACAATGGGGAATTAAAAGGACTATGAGTGTGCTTTATGATACCCACCCTCTCCAACTCCTGTAGAGTTTCTCCAGTTTCCTTGTGCCCCCCAGGCAATTTATACTGCTTAGTGTTTGTCACCCGCTGAGGTACAGGCAGAGCTACAGGTGGGTGCTTAGCATGTCCCCTCAGAACTGCCTTTACCACACATACCCTCAGTCTGAACTCACCTGCAGTGGTCTGTCACCACAGGCCCTGTAGAATATTCATCCCCAAAATATATTCAGAGGTGGAAGAAATATACATGGTATACCCCTTTGAGGGTAAATGCCCTATCTTCAATAGGATTTGGGCTTTTCTCACTCTCATCGCCTTACCCTGATAGCCATCTAAAACAGGAGGGGTCCCAGGAAAAGGCTCAGGGTCGCCATAAATCAGAGAACATTCAGATTTTGTGTCCACCAGGGCCAGGACATGTTGTACATTCACAGGGGACCAATGAATTGCTACTTCCACATGTAACCTCTGGTCCACACCATGTACCCCAAGGTGGGATTCTTGACCCTTCCCTCAGTTGAACTGCAATGCCCAATTATTGACTTGTGGGGGTGAGGGCCCAGGTGGAGCCTGAGACTGTCCCCCAGGAAGTCTTGTAGGGACATAGGCTGGACACGGGGTTTTGCCTCTGGCTTCCGTGTCCTGGACCTAAGTGGCTAAAACTGCTGCTCTGGCTTTAATTGGGATGCCCATCAAGTTTCTCTTTCACTATCCCAACTTTTATCAAATCAACCCACATCTGGGTCCTCAAGACCTTCACAGGGCCTTTTGCACTTCTCCTTTCAATCATAGCCCATACTTCCTTCCAGGCTTTTATTGTTTCAAACTCCCGATTCCCTGAGGTGTTATAGGCACTTTGCAACTGTTGCCAGAGAGAAGGGTGAGTCGTCAGGGCAGCCAGTCCACCCATTTCAGAACCCGACATAACAGTGTTTTCCACCCCCATATCCCAGAGAGGCAAAAGTCATGTAGGCAGAGGTTCTGATGGTTTCTGCCAATATCAGACACCCATGTCCACCAGCTCATCCTGGGTATAGGGGCAGAGTACAGAGTGCTCCACAACCTGGGGAGGGGGCAGCTCCTACCCCTCAGGAGCCTGCGGTGGTTGTGTTTTTCCTTAATTACAACAGGGGGTGCCTTTAATACAAGAGAGGCTGATGCCTCAGGCGGTGGCTTCTGCAACATATGGGCTCTCAACCCCACCCCCTCATCCTCTCCCAACACCTCCTCCACCATCTCCGTAGCTGAAGGTGAGACAGGGACCATGGGTGTAGTCAGAGTAGGGTGAGGGCCTCCAGAAAAAGACCCCTACCAAAACTCCATATTAAACAATTAAACAAAGACAGTCACGTTAATTCTCTAAAGTAAAATATTAAACTAGGAATATAAGCATTCTTCAGTGAAGATTAGTTAAAACTAAAAAGCCAGGAATAACCTGGCCGGGAATGTTTGAACATCCCCCAGATAAGAAAATACCTCAGCATAGCCCTTGTCTTGTTTGTGTCAATTAAGTGAGGCTATTGTAAAATTTACTTTAGCCTGCTCAAAGGCCCAGTTTATCTTTAACTTTACTCTGTTAGGGTCCAGGCTTCCGAGGCTTCTCCAGAGAACAAACTACACAGGCATAGAGATGTAAATTCAAGCAAAGTCTTTATTCAGCCAGCTAGCTGGGGTCCAAGTCAGCCCGACGCAGTGGGTCTCAACAAGGACCCCGAGCACTCAGAGCCAAGGGTTTATATAGCATTTTCAAAGCACTTAACTCATAGTAATTTTCCACAACTATTCATTATTCTTGCAAGACATACATCCTGGGGTTAAGCAAGGGCAGGATAAGACTACTCCTCAATGGTTAGGGAGGTTCTGCACGATAAGCTTGGTATGTAAGATTAACTGACCAAGGTTAGCTGACCAAGGGTCACAGCTGCCCACCACCCGGTGCTCATGATTAACTTGTTTTTCAAGGCCTTACCCAGGCCCAGGTTTTTGTTTTGTTTTTTTTTAAGTCACATACTCAGAAAATGGCTTCTAGGCCTTTAAGATGGCTATGCTTATGCTAACCTATTTCTATTCTTACAACTCAGATGCTGCTTTTCCTCCTCCAGCCCTAATCAAGTCAGTAACTCAGCTCACCTTGAAAGCAAAACAAGCAGCCTTGACTGATAATACTCCCAAACCAAGAAACTGCTATTCTGAGAAAGGATTAAAGCAGTAAATTTCTTATGTTAACTCCACAAAATAGTCTGGAAAACTGATAAGAAACTTAGTGTCTCTAAAAGTAAACACTTAGAGACCATCTGGTGGATCCACCTCCCTAACTCTTGGTCTCTCAACTGCCTATAAACCCCCTAGACAATGCACCATTATGGACTCTCTTGTCCCCTCCTGGTGTGAGCCGGGAGCTCTGTTCTTTCACTTTATCTCTAAATAAAAGCATGTACCTTGCTCTCCTACCTTGACTGTTTGTGAAGCTCATTCTTTGGCTTCGTGAACAAGAACGCCAGCATCAAAGGCACCCCTCTTTCCTCCCCCTTCCCCACACCCTTCTGCAAAGCAGACTCTCCTGCTGCCTACCACCTCTCGCTGCTGCTAAGAAATTTTCCAGGAGTGTGATCCCTCCTCTCAATAACTGTCTGTCTTCCTTAAGGGCATCTCATAGGTCATCACCCAGCTCCTCCAAGGGATGCTGAAGTGTGTCTCTCTCCTGCCGAAGTCTCTCTCTCTCCTCATAACCCTCTCTCTCTCCTCAATAACACTTTCCACTATCTCAACGAAAAGAGATCCTACAATGCCCCAATTCTGGGGAAGGCCCCACCCCTCTAGGTGGTGCTTTACCCTAAACCAATTCCCCACTAGGGGCTCCTAAATTGGAAGCCCCACATATAGGGGGTTACCGAGTAAAGCTGCACCCTGTACCACTAGAGCCACTGGGGCCTCCCCATCATCTCTAGAGGGAGCCTGCCCAAGGTGCACACCCATTTAGACAGACTTAGGGTTCAGAAGTCCTGCCGACTACTGCCAGATGTAAGTCTGGAGGGAAAATCCTGGAGCAAAAATATCTTTGAAACTGAAATCAGTCAAAGAGAGACATAAAGTTTAAGAAATTCATTTATTTCTTATACGCAGTTGTCCCATCCCTCTCCACTAGGCTGCAGCAGAAGAAAGAGAGCTCCACCCAACCTCTCCAGTCCAAATAAAACCTTGCATGCCCTTGTGATTACTTATTCATATGTAGATGGACTACTCCTCTCCACCCCTTGGAAACACCTATTGATTTGCAAATGCACTAAAGCCAGGTGAGAGATTCTGGAAATATTACAGTTTTACCCACAATATAGCATATGGAATTTTTTCAAATGTCATTAAGGTCACCAACCAGGGCTATATTATTTCAAAGTAGATTTGATAAATTGAAGGTATGTTTTATAAGTCTGTGGATAAAGTGAAGGTTCCTATAGCCAGGATTCTCACCTAACCCTGGTTAGCTAGCTCACTACACACATGTGGGCAATATGTCATTATTGACGCTGTATAAAGAGCTCTGCCCAGCTCTCTGGGCAACACGGTGGCATGGCTGCAGGGCTAACAGGAGAACAGAGATGAGACTGGAGTGGTGGCAGCTCCAAGGACAGAGACTGAGATGGCTGCTAAGATAGAGAGGCCTAGAGGCAGAGACCAGATTGCTGCATGCAGAGTTTCTCTGAGTGGATGGGATTCTTGTGATTGACCTGTGAATGTGGAAATAAAATTGGCTATAACCCTTTCATCCCAGGAACATTCCACTGTCATTCCTTGGTCTCACTGAACCCATAGTGAACTTAGTGAACTTGTCCTGGGCTGAAACCCACTGGCAAGACAAAGTCCTAGGGAAAACATGAAAAGAAAAACTTATAAAAACAGGTATAACTAATAATCTATACTGGAGATTAATGGATGATATTACTGGTACCAGTACTTTCATCACAGTAGTAAAAAAATTTCATATTCCTTTCCTTTCAGCACAGACTGGCATGCCTTTATCAGGCACTAAATTCACCCATTTGGGGATGATTAGACATAAAATACACAAATTATTAATGTGTATTTTAACATGTAGAATGTACAGATATTGCCAATACCATTTTGATTACACTAAGCAGTACTTTTACTAAAGCAGCCCTTCACATCTTGGTTTACCTCAGAAGTGTTTAATATTTAGCACCATACTTGGAGTAAACTGGAAGAAATTTAGAGGCGTTTATGTGGGACTTGGTGTAAAAACTTAATTCTATTTTATCTATATTACATAATTACAATGAGAAATAAAAATACAACATATTACTGAATCTGTCCAAACTTCTAAATCAAATATTTTCCAAGCAATTTTATTATGAAACAGCTTACTTATCTAACCATAACTTTTAAAAATTAGATTGTTTATTTAAATGCCTACTGACAATTCCTAGCAGAGAGAAAATCTCTTCAAATTATTGACAGATGACATCAACCAAAAATGCTATTTGCACACTGTGATAAACAAAAAAAGTTCAAGTCATTTTTACAACCATTCAGAAATTTATATTTATATTTAAAATCTAAAATTATATTTAAAGAGATAATAATCCATCCTTTCCTTTTGTTCACAAATTCAATATTGAAAGTTCTTGCCAAAATGTGAATGGATTTGAATCCACTCAAGCTTTTTCATACCAAGTATTTTAAAATAATGATACTTGTTATTAGTTCTAGTAGTTTTGGAGTGGATTCTTTAGGGGTTTCTAGGTATAATATCATATCATCTGAAAATAATGAGAATTTAAATTCTTCCTTACCAATTTGGATGCCTTTTATCTCCTTGTGTTGTCTGATTGCTGTGGCTAGAACCTGCAGTACTATATTGAAAAATAGTGGGGAAAGTGGGCATCCTTGTCTTGTTCCCAGTCTTAGAGGAAAAGCTTTCAGCTCTTTGCTGTTAAGTATGATGTTGGCTGTGGGTTTATCATATATGGACTTTATTTTGTTGGGGTACTTGCCCTCTATACCCATTTTGTTGAGAGTTTTTATCATGAATGGATGTTGAATTCTGTCAAATGTTTTTTCAGCATCTATTGAGATGATCATGTGGTTTTTATCCTTCTTTTAGTTAGTGTGATGCGTGATACTGATTGATTTATGAATATTCCATTATCCTTGCATACCTGGAATGAATCCCACTTGATCATGATGTACGATCTTTTTGATGTATCTTTGGATTCAATTTGCTAATATTTTGTTGAGGATATCTGTGTCTATGTTCATCAGAGATATTGGTCTGTAATTTTCTCTTTTTTGTGGTGTCTGTGTCTGGTTTTGGAATTAGAGTGATGCTGGCCCGATAGAATGAGTTTGGAAGTATTCCCTCTTCTACTTTTTGGAATGCTTTAAGAAGGATGGATATTAGGTCTTCTTTAAATATTTGGTAGAATTCAGCTGTGAAGCCATCTGGACATGGAGTCTTGGTTTTGGGGAGGTTTTTGATTACCAATTCAATTTCCAAAATTGAATTCAATACTAAATTCAATACCAAAATTGTTGGTAATTGGAAATCAATTCCATTCAATTCAATTTCATTGCTCTTCAGATTTTGTGTTTCTTTCTGGGTAAGTCTTAGAAGGTTGTATTTTTTGAAGAAGTTGTCCATTTCTTCTAAATTGCCCAATTTATTGGCATGTAATTTTTCATAGTATTCTCTAATAATTTTTTGTATTTCTGTGGTATCCATTGTGATTATTCCTTCTTCATTTCTGATTATGTTTATGTGTGTTCACTCTTTTTTCTTGATAAGTCTGACTAGGGATTTATCTATTTTGTTTATTTTCTCAAAGAACCAACTCCTGGTTTTATTGATTCTTTCTATTATTCTAGTCTTCTCTATTTTATTTATTTATGCTTTGATCTTTATTATATACCTCTTCCTATTAACTTCGGATTTCATTTTTTCTTCTTTTTCTAGTTTATTTAATTGTGATTTTAGACTGTTTATTTGGGCTTGTTCTTCTTTCTTGAGGCAAGCTTATATTGCTATATATTTTCCTCTTAGAACTCCTTTGCTGTGTCCCACAGATTTTTCAGGCTGTTGTGTTTTTGTTTTTATTTGTCTTGATTTCTGTTTTAATTTGTTCATTGATTCATTGACTTTTTAGAAGCATGTATTTAGCCTCCATGTGTTTGTCTTTTTGTTTTCTTTGTATAATTTTAGCTCGTGATTTTCTGCCCTTCTCTTTATATACATTCCACCATTCTTGATGAGTTTAGTATGCACATAGAGAATTCATCTAACTCTTGGCCTCTCTGGTCCTTTTCCACATTGTCTCCATGGTTCTTTTTCTACCACCTGGGTTTGCCACTATCCATCATGGAGTCTGTGGGTTGCACACAACAGAGGCTTCAGTGAACACTATGCACTATGTAAGACTATAGTGGTCCCTCAGGAGACAGACAGAGTTGGTTCTTCATGATGCTAATTAGCTGCCAATCTAAGTAGCTCTGGAATTATCAATCTTTGAACTTCGTAAAATCATAAATTTCCTTATTGTTTGAGACATATAAAGTTTTTGGTTTTGGGGAGGTTTTTGATTACCAATTCAATTTCCAAAATTGAATTCAATACTAAATTCAATACCAAAATTGTTGGTAATTGGAAATCAATTCCATTCAATTCAATTTCATTGCTCTTCAGATTTTGTGTTTCTTTTTTCCTTAATTGCAACTACAGGCATCCTAAATGATACCAAACACAGGTGAAACAAATATATTACCCATTATTAAGTAACACTCGTATTTGCCTTAAAAAAAAGTCAAAACATCTCCTGCATGGAGAATGGACTGGAAGGAGAGGCTGTACACAACCCAAGTGAAATAATGATGGGCTTGGGAGAATGTGATAGCGCAAATGGAAGAAAATGAGTAGAATGAAAAATCATTTCAAGGTAAACTCTATAAGACAACCATGGCTGGTTGGATTTCTCTGTGAAAAACAGATTAGTCAAAGATAAATGTCAGGTTTCTAGCTTTAACAGCTAAGAGGATTATGTTATTTTTTACTGTGATCTTGAACAATGCAGGAGGACCAGGTTTACAGAAGACCATGAATTCAGTGTTAGATGTATTGAGTTTGAGGTATCTTTGATATTTCTGGATAAAACAGGAGAAATTTGAGCTAGACCTGTAACTTGAGAGTCAATATACAAATAGAAATTGAAACCTTGGGATGGCTGAGCATCTAAGCAGAAAATATGTATCTGTAGTTTCCAAACTTTAGTATGCATGAAGAATTTATTTAGAACAGATTGCTGAACTCCATCACAGAATTTCTCTTTGAGTAGATGTAATGGTTAGTTACATAGTTAATCAAACACTATGGTAGGCATTTCTGTGAAGGTAACATCTATAATCAGTTTACTTTAAGTAAAGGCAATCTACATCTAATCAGTATTAAGTAACAAAACTGAGGTTCATCAGAGAAGAAATTCTATCTCAAGACTGTAACATCAATTACTGCTTGAGTTTCTCACATGCCCCTGCACTGTGGATTCTCACTCCCCATTCTCCACAATTGCATGAGCAAATTCCTTAGAATATGTCCGGTTGATCCTGTTTTTCTGGAGACCCTTGGAAGACATGGTAGTTCTGAGATGGGGACTCAGAATCTGCACTTATAACAGCTTCCCAGGTAATGCTGGTGCTGACTCAGCAACCACCCTTTGAGAACCACTAATATAAAACAAAGAGATCATAGTACTGAGCCATAATGAAGTCTGACAATTGAAGAATGGGAATTGTTGCTAGCAACTGGCAAAGGAGACCTCAGGAATGGACAGATATGTTCTGTAAAGAGACTTACTTTATAGAACATTAAACCAAGAGTGTTACCAGAGATGCCAAATCAAGAATGTTTCAGAAGAAAGGAATAGAGACCTGGTTTGAATAACATTGAAAGTTCAAGTGAGATTTTTAAAAAATGGGGAGTTGAGTTGGGTTGAGTCAGAGATGAAAAAGTCAGTAAGCTTTAGCTGTAGAGGGCCTTCGGGAGAGGTGATCATATAAGGATTATTCACTTATTCAGTCATTTTATGTATTTTTTTAATGGGAGAGTAGAGCGCATTTTCATAATGATGCAAATAATCAAATAACAAAGGTTAAAGCTGAAGATACAGGAAAGGAGATAATGGATCACATGAGTATGAAAAGGCAGATGAGATCAAGATCAAGAGATTCTCTTTTAATAAGAACAGTGACTGTCTCAGAACTATATTCCTTACAATGATAAACCGAACCACATAGAATTGCTGATATTTAAGCACTTTTTAAGTATGATAGTTCTATAATTTCACTAATAACAAAATATTACTGGCTTTTATTGAGTACCATATGACTGTTAATTCCTTTAGTTATTGTATTTGATTCTTATTATTTCTATTAAGTGTTAATTATACATAAGATGAATATGGGTCATTGAAAAATTGGATATTTTACCCTAAATTACACAGTTGGCAGTTTATGAGTCCAGATTTGAAATCAAATATTCTTTCTACCAAACCTGCACCCTTAATCACACTACTGTTACACTTTGTTTGTTCTAAAGGAAGGGAAATAGGAGAGTGAAGACTTGTAAACTTGGTGTATAGAAGTTGAGGAAGGTACTGTCTAGCAGCCTTCTACTTCCTCAAGAACAAAGTCATCCACTGAGCATGAAGGGAGAGGCAAGGGAAGGTCAGGGCTTTCCTGCAGAAAATTTTGAAATCATTTGTATTAGTTTCCTAGGGCTGCTGTAACAAATTACTACAATCTGGGTGGTGCAAAACAACAATTTATTCTCCCATCGTTCAGGAATCCTGAAGTCTGACATGGTGTCCGCAGGGTAAGGTCCTTCTGGAGGCTGACACTCTTTGTGTTATGTCTCTGTCCTAGCTTTTGGTGGTTACCAGCAAGGAGTTCCTTGGTTTACAGCTGCATCATTCCAATCTCTGCCTCCATCTGCATATGTCATTTTTCCCTGTATGTATTGCTGTCTCCAAAACTCTCCTTCTCATAAAGACATGTCACTGGATCTAAGTCTATTGTAAGCTAGTATGACCTCATCTGAACTTGATTACATCTGCAAAGACTCTTCCACAAGTACCTGCTGTAAGGCCTGCAATATAATTTTTTGGGACACAATTCAACCCACAACATCATAGTTTTACAGACTTGAAGTGGGAATAGGTTAAAGAACAGAGCCTGATGGGCAGGCAGGCATTATTGAGAGCCCAGACAGGGCTGTGAATTTAGAGTAGCACCAATTGGCCTGTGTATGTAAATGAAATGAAGGTCATGAAATCTGACCTAGAATGGGGCATGTAAGAGGAGGAATTAGAAGGGGCACTGGACTGTAGGTCCTGGGGATAAAAAGCACTTCTAGCAAGCTGGGAGGCTCAGGAATACAGAGTGGTGTTGGAATTCAAGATTTTGGAGGAGCAGGGGTGGCTCAACCCAGAGTACTATGGAACAGAACAGGTATTTAAGGTAAAGTGGAAGTGGTGGAACTGGGGATGAGGACACAGAACTAAGTGGTCAACGTTTTCAGGATTCTGCACCTGGACACCAGAGCTACCTGGGAAGTTCCTTGAATGAGTAAAGGTAGACAGTGATGGCAGTGAAAGAGTATGCCTGAAAAGAGTGATGAAAAGTGGTTTTGGCCAGTGGATATCAGCCTCAAAGATAGCTTTTTCTTTTCCATAGAAGCATGAATGAAATAGCATGGGGAGCAGAGAGGATTCTAAACCCCACAACTGATGTTGAGTCTCATAGGAAGGCACCACAGTACCTAATGAGTACATATGAATTAAAATGTTGTTATCCTGTTTATTTGAAGAATTGAAGGCAACATTAAATCTGGATCAGGATGCAGATCACCTTTAATGGGAAAGAGAATCCTCCAAATGGTACACTTACCTTGGGGAATGCAAGGTCAAGCCAAGTCCATGTCTAGTGCTACTATGTACATCACATCCAAAGGAACTCAGTCACAGGACACACACTTGGCTGCCAGGGTCCACTCCTGTGGTTTGGGAGCAGTTCCCAGACAAGAGGCGAATGAGTCACAACCTAGGTAGACTGATGTTTACTTTAAGAGTTCTATTCAAGTCCCCAGGGAGACTTTGGAAGACATAAAAATACCAGTTTTATATGACAAAATATTCCAATTTATTAAGTGAAATTCATTTTGATTTTAATTATGGTAGAGAGTGATTTCAAATGACAAAGCCCCTAGATTCAAAAAACCTTTGGTTTCATTGTCACTCTAGGATAGAAGATGAAAAGGTCAAGGGTGAAGGTAACATGATCAAAGGCAAAGGGAAGAAAGATGCAGGAAACATTTGAGAGCAGCTTGACCAACATATATATATATTGGTAGGAAAATCTTAAACAGAGTAGGCAAAGAATATTTAAGGACATGACACTTGATCAGAAGGAAATGGTAGACTCATATAATACCTTTAAACTGATTTCTAGTTTCAAACTGCAATCTCATAGATTAATTTTATTATTCCAAACACAGTGAATAAGACAGGGCATATATACTCAGTGTAATACAGACAAGAACCAGGCAGCCCAGACACCCACTGCTCCACATCACCCCACTGATAAAGTGGAGCAGCTGAGACTGCACCTATGGCCTTTCCAGAGCTCTGCTCCTCTTCCACTACTTAAGGTCCTGTTTAATTCTCAGAACATAAGGAAAGCAGTACTTGGGAAAATCTATTCTGTAAGTATTCTACAGGGAGGATTAGAAAGAAAGCAAATAAGAATCAGGAGGTTGTCACAATACAAGCTGTAAATGCCATTTTGCTGAGCACTACTGTAAAGCTGGAGGAGGCTGATTTAGGCATCCAAGGACAGGACTTCATCAGCAACTTGCAGACACTGGAGACAGCAAAGGCTTAGAAGACCATTAAGATTTCCAACCAATCTGGAACAGATGGTATGTATGTAATCCACGGCAGAGGGAAAATAATTTACAGATATGAGAGAAGGGACTAATGAGTTTGTTTCTAGCATGCATCACAAGTATTTGAGAACACAGCAATATACAGGGTGTGATGCCTTACAATTGGAAATACAGGCTTATAGTTCAGTTCAAATATTGGAAATGGACATTTGGATTTGAAAGGAATTGACATGAGAATACATAGACTTTATATTTTAACTTACTAGTTTTTCCTCAAGATAAATTCCAATTTTTTGTAGAAGTTCACAGGTCCTCCAATCTAGAGGTGAACCCTATTCCATCTGCATCTGACCTTGAGAACCCAGCCATCAGAAAAATAAATCATAAATTATAAAGGATATTCCCTGGTAAAATTCACAAAGTTCACAGAATATATTTATTAAAATTCAAATATTATAATCATTATTATTTCTCATTTTTTCCAGATCTCAATTCAAATAGTATGGTCTCAATGCTTCTCTCTATAGTGGAAAATTAATCTCCTGAGATTTAAGCAACCAATTTTTCTTCCCCCAAGAATATGTTCTTCAGTAGTCTTCCAGCTATATATAAGCTAAATCCCTTTTGATATGCATTGGAGGAAATTTTCAAAGTGATGCATATGAGAATCCTCATCTGGATTTTAATTAAGGCACTGAACAAAAACACCACCTGGTATGTATGTATGTAAACAATCAGTACATGTCAAAAAGAAGTTAGAGATTGAAAAAGGAACATGGTTAGTATTCTGGGAGCTTTCAAGTTAAAACTTCAGGTGTGACATTAATGACTAGAAAGCTTTGACAAATTAAAAGTTACATAATTTAAATATTAAATTTACTTTTGAGGAATATAATGTTAATGTTAAAGCAAATGTAGAGCAATCCATGAAAATAATTTGAGTTCAAAACAAAGTTAAAGACAGGAAGTTGGAAAAGGTAGTTATTAATTTAAAATAAAATATTCCAGAAACACTATGATCTGCTTTGATATTCAGGATAGAAGTGACAAAGCATGAAAAGGTAGGAAAAAAAAAGAGAGAGAAGCAAAGTAATATAAAATGAATAAATTAAGTAGAAAATGAAAGAAGTGACGCAGGAATTCTCTTTAATTACAAAAGACTACTGTTAAATTTATAAGAAAAAGCCTGAGAGAACATTTTGTACTTTCTCTGAAAATTTATGGCCAATTATTCCTTCTAAATTAGCAGCCTTCCTGTGGGTAAAACTGTAACATTTCCAGAATATCTCGCCTGGCTTTGGTTCATTTGCATATCCCCAGGGGTGGAGAGAAGTTCATCTCCATGTCAGTGGGTAATTACCTGGGAAACCGAGGGCTTGTCTGAACCTGAGAGGTTAAGGGGAGGGGCTGGTGTGCTTCCTCCGGAGCACAGGAGAGAGACGGCACTGGACAGTAGTTTGTAAGTAATGAACGGGTTTTAAACTTTATTTCTCCCTTTGACTGATTTCGGTTTTCAGAGGTATTTTGCCCTGGGGTTTCCTCTCCCAGACTTACATCTGGCGATAATCCACAGGGTTCCTCTGAACCCCAAATCTGTCATAATTGGTGCGACCTTTGGGAAGGCTGCTCCTGTGGATGGTGGAGAGGCCCCAGTGGTGCAGTGGCAGAGGATGCTGCTTCACCTGTTATTATTCCCGACAGATGTGGGGCTTCCTATTCCGGAGCCCCTAGTGAGGAATTGGTCTAGGGTAAAGTACCTCTTAGAAGGGTGGAAACACCAGAAGCTGCAGAATTAGCCCTCCATGAGTTGGAAGACTGCTTGGAGACCTAGGGGGCCATGTAGCAACTGGCATTGTAGGGTCTCTTTCCATGAAGATAGTGGAAAATGTTATACAGGAGAAAGAGAGGATTATCAAGAGGGTTAGCGAGTAGAGAGAGGACCTTAGGTGGGAGAGAGACACACTTCAGCATCGCTTGGAGAAGCTGGGCGATAACCTGTGGAATACTATTAAAGAAGAGAGACAGTTACTGAAAAGACAGGTCACGCTCCAGGAAGACTACTTAGTAGCAAGGGGGGGTGGAGCAGGGAAAGCCGCATTACAGGAGGCCATGGGGGAGGAGCGGTTGGTGGAGGAGCCCGAGGGAGAAGAGGCAGGGCCATTGGAGGATCTGCTACCCAGGCCACTGCTGGAGGTACCATGTTCCTGTATTAAAGGCCCGCCCACTTGTAATAAAGAAAATAAAAATGGAACAACCGAGAGGGCGGAGCCAGGATGGCGGTGTGAGTAGAGCAGTGGAAATCTCCTCCCAAAAACACATAGAGCTATGAAAATATAACAAAGAAAAATCTTCCTAAAATAGAGAACACAGGACACAGGACAACATCCAGACCACATCCACACCTGCAAGGAACCAGCGCGTTGCGAAGGGGGTAAGATACAAGCCCCGGGGGGGCGGAGCCAAGATGGCGGCGTGAGTAGAGCAGTGGAAATCTCCTCCCAAAAACACATAGAGCTATGAAAATATAACAAAGAAAAATCTTCCTAAAATAGAGACCACAGGACACAGGACAACATCCAGACCACATCCACACCTGCAAGAACCCAGCGCCTTGTGAAGGGGGTAAGATACAAGCCCCAGCCCGGCGGGACCCGAGCGCCCCTCCCCCCGGCTCCCGGCGGGTGGAGAGAAACCGGAGCGGTTTTTTTTTTTTTTTTTTTTTTTTGGCGAGCGCTTTTTGGAAGCCTTAGAGGGACGGGCCCCCGTTGCTGGGGAGGTAGGGTGGCGGGACCGGTGAGGAGGTGCCTGGGAACGGCGCCGGAGGACAAAGAATATCCCGCGTTTCTCCCTGCGAGACCTGGGGGCGGGTGCCTGAGACCGGTGCCTGAGGACGGAGGAGGTCGCGCGTTTTTCCCCTTTTTTTTTTTTCTCTTTGTGGCGAGCGCTTTTTGGAAGTGTTGAAGGGATGGGGACCCCAGTGCTAGGGAGGCACGGTGGTGGGACTGGTGAGCGGGTGCCTGGGACCGGCGCCTGAGGACAAAGAATATCCCCCGTTTTTCCCTGCGGGACCGGTGGGCGGGTGCCTGAGACCGGCACTTGAGGACAGAGGAAATCGCGCATTTTTCCCCTTTTTTTTTTCTCTTTTCTGCGAGTGCTTTTTGGAAGCCTAAAAGGGACAGGGACCCCGGTGCTAGGGAGGCAGGGCGGCGGGACTGGTGAGCGGGTGCCTGGGACCGGCACCTGAGGACAAAGAATATCCCGCATTTTTCCCTGTGGGACCGGTGGGTGGGTGCCTGAGACCAGCACCTGAGGACAGAAGAAATCGCGCATTTTTCCCCTTTTTTTTCTCTCTTTTTGCCGAGTGCTTTTTGGCAGCCTTGAAGAGACAGGGACCCCGGTGCTAGGGAGGCAGGGCGGCGAGACTGGTGAGCGGGTGCGTGGGACCAGTGCCTGAGGACAAAGAATATTGAGCATTCCTTCCCTGAGGGACCGGTGGGTGGGTGCTTTTTGGAAGCCTTGAAAGGACAGGGACCCTGGTGCTAGGGAGACAGGGCAGCAGGACCAGTGAGCGGGTGCCTGGGACTGGCACCTGAGGACAAAAAAAAAAAAAAAAAATCGCTTGGTTTTTCCTTTTTTTTCCTTTTTTTTTTTTCTCTTTCTTTCTGTTCCCTCTCTCATTGTTGCTGCTGTTGTTTTGGTTTGGAGAGTGCTTTTTGGAAATCTTAAAGGGGCAGGACAGGTCACTTAGACCAGAAGCAGGGAATCTGGGGATCTCTGGGCACTCTAACCCCCTGGGCAGCAGGGAGCACAGAGGCCCCTTACGGAGATAAATAGTCTCCTGGCTGCTCCCCCTCCAACGGGGCTCCACCATTTTGGAGGAACAGCCCCAGCCAGGCCAAGCCCACAGCAACAGCGGAGATAAACCCCAAAGCAACTGGGCAGGAAGCAGAAGCCCTGTCTGCGCACAGCTGCCCAGCACAAGCCGCTAGAGGTCGCTATTCTCCCAGGAAAAGGCTACAAACCAACAAGAAGGGAAGCTCTTCCAGCGGTCACTTGTACCAGCTCTGCAAACTATCTCTATCACCATGAAAAGGCAAAACTACAGGCAGAAAAAGATCACAGAGACAACACCTGAGAAGGAGACAGACCTAACTAGTCCTCCTGAAAAAGAATTCAAAATAAAAATCATGAACATGCTGACAGAGATGCAGAAAAAAATGCAAGAGCAATGGGATGAGATGCAGAGAAAAATGCAAGAGCAGTGGGATGAAGTCCGGAAGGAGATCACAGATGTCAGGAAAGAGATCACAGAAGTGAAACAATCCCTGGAAGGATTTATAAGCAGAATGGATAAGATGCAAGAGGCCATTGAAGGAATAGAAGCCAGAGAACAGGAACGTATAGAAGCTGACATAGAGAGAGATAAAAGGATCTCCAGGAATGAAACAACACTAAGAGAAATATGTGACCAATACAAAAGGAAAAACATTCGTATTATAGGGATACCAGAAGAGGAAGAAAGAGGAAAAGGGATAGAAAGTGTCTTTGAAGAAATAATTGCTGAAAACTTCCCCAAACTGGGGGAGGAAATAATCGAACACACCATGGAATTATACAGAACCCCCAACAGAAAGGATCCAAGGAGGACAACACCAAGACACATAATAATTAAAATGGCAAGGATCAAGGACAAGGAAAGAGTTTTAAAGGCAGCTAGAGAGAAAAAGGTCACCTATAAAGGAAAACCAATCAGGCTAACATCAGACTTCTCGACAGAAACCCTACAGGCCAGAAGAGAATGGCATGATATACTTAATGCAATGAAACAGAAGGGCCTTGAACCAAGGATACTGTATCCAGCACGACTATCATTTAAATATGATGGTGGGATCAAACAATTCCCAGACAAGCAAAAGCTGAGGGAATTTGCTTCCCACAAACCACCTCTACAGGGCATCCTACAGAGACTGCTCTAGATGGGAGCACCCCTAAAAAGAGCACAGAACAAAACACACAACATATGAAGAATGGAGGAGGAGGAATAAGAAGGGAGAGAAGAAAAGACTCTCCAGACAGTGTATATAACAGCTCAATAAGCGAGCTAAGTTAGGCAGTAAGATACTAAAGAAGCTAACCTTGAACCTTTGGTAACCACGAATCTAAAGCCTGCAATGGCAATAAGTACATATCTTTCAATAGTCACCCTAAATGTAAATGGACTTAATGCACCAATCAAAAGACATAGAGTAATAGAATGGATAAAAAAGCAAGACCCATCTATATGCTGCTTACAAGAAACTCACCTTAAACCCAAAGATAAGCATAGACTAAAAGTCAAGGGATGGAAAAACATATTTCAGGCAAACAACAGTGAGAAGAAAGCAGGGGTTGCAGTACTAATATCAGACAAAATAGACTTCAAAACAAAGAAAGTAACAAGAGATAAAGAAGGCCACTACATAATGATAAAGGGCTCAGTCCAACAAGAGGATATAACCATTCTAAATATATATGCACCCAATACAGGAGCACCAGCATATGTGAAGCAAATACTAACAGATCTAAAGAGGGAAATAGACTGCAATGCATTCATTGTAGGAGACTTCAACACAGCACTCACCCCAAAGGATAGATCCACCGGGCAGAAAATAAGTAAAGACACACAGGCACTGAACAACACACTAGAACAGATGGACCTAATAGACATCTATAGAACTTTACATCCAAAAGCAACAGGATATACATTCTTCTCAAGTGCACATGGAACATTCTCCAGAATAGACCACATACTAGCTCACAAAAAGAGCCTCAGTAAATTCCAAAATATTGAAATTCTACCAACCAATTTTTCAGACCACAAAGGTATGAAAGTAGAAATAAATTCTACAAAGAAAACAAAAAGGCTCACAAACACATGGAGGCTTAACAACATGCTACTAAATAATCAATGGATCAATGAACAAATCAAAATAGAGATCAAGGAATATATAGAAACAAATGACAACAACAACACTAAGCCCCAACTTCTGTGGATGCAGCGAAAGCAGTCTTAAGAGGAAAGTATATAGCAATCCAGGCACACTTGAAGAAGGAAGAACAATCCCAAATGAATAGTCTAACATCACAATTATTAAAACTGGAAAAAGAAGAACAAATGAGGCCTAAAGTCAGCAGAAGGAGGGACATAATAAAGATCAGAGAAGAAATAAACAAAATGGAGAAGAATAAAACAATAGCAAAAATCAACGAAACCAAGAGCTGGTTCTTTGAGAAAATAAACAAAATAGATAAGCCTCTAGCCCAACTTATTAAGAGAAAAAGAGAGTCAACACAAATCAACATAATCAGAAATGAGAATGGAAAAATCACGACAGACTCCACAGAAATACAAAGAATTATTAAAGACTACTATGAAAACCTATATGCCAACAAGCTGGAAAACCTAGAAGAAATGGACAACTTCCTAGAAAAATACAACCTCCCAAGACTGACCAAGGAAGAAACACAAAAGTTAAACAAACCAATTACAAGCAAAGAAATTGAAACAGTAATCAAAAAACTACCCAAGAACAAAACCCCGGGGCCGGACGGATTTACCTCGGAATTTTATCAGACACACAGAGAAGACATAATACCCATTCACCTTAAAGTGTTCCACAAAATAGAAGAGGGAATACTCCCAAACTCATTCTATGAACCCAACATCACCCTAATACCAAAACCAGGAAAAGACCCCACCAAAAAAGAAAATTACAGACCAATATCCCTGATGAATGTAGATGCAAAAATACTCAATAAAATATTAGCAAACAGAATTCAACAGTATATCAAAAGGATCATACACCATCACCAAGTGGGGTTCATCCCAGGGATGCAAGGATGGTACAACATTCGAAAATCCATCAACATCATCCACCACATCAACAAAAAGAAAGACAAAAACCACATGATCATCTCCATAGATGCTGAAAAAGCATTTGACAAAATTCAACATCCATTCATGATAAAAACTCTCAGCAAAATGGGAATAGAGGGCAAGTACCTCAACATAATAAAGGCCATATATGATAAACCCACAGCCAGCATTATACTGAACAGCGAGAAGCTGAAAGCATTTCCACTGAGATCGGGAACCAGACAGGGATGCCCACTCTCCCCACTGTTATTTAACATAGTACTGGAGGTCCTAGCCACGGCAATCAGACAAAACAAAGAAATACAAGGAATCCAGATTGGTAAAGAAGAAGTTAAACTGTCACTATTTGCAGATGATATGATACTGTACATAAAAAAACCCTAAAGACTCCACTCCAAAACTACTAGAACTGATATCGGAATACAGCAAAGTTGCAGGATACAAAATCAACACACAGAAATCTGTAGCTTTCCTATACACTAACAACGAATCAATAGAAAGAGAAATCAGGAAAACAATTCCATTCACCATTGCATCAAAAAGAATAAAATACCTAGGAATAAACCTAACCAAGGAAGTGAAAGACTTATACTCTGAAAACTACAAGTCACTCTTAAGAGAAATTAAAGGGGACACTAATAAATGGAAACTCATCCCATGCTCATGGCTAGGAAGAATTAATATCGTCAAAATGGCCATCCTGCCCAAAGCAATATACAGATTTGATGCAATCCCTCTCAAATTACCAGCAACATTCTTCAATGAATTGGAACAAATAATTCAAAAATTCATATGGAAACACCAAAGACCCCGAATAGCCAAAGCAATCCTGAAAAAGAAGAATAAAGTAGGGGGGATCTCACTCCCCAACTTCAAGCTCTACTACAAAGCCATAGTAATCAAGACAATTTGGTACTGGCACAAGAACAGAGCCACAGACCAGTGGAACAGATTAGAGACCCCAGAAATTAACCCAAACATATATGGTCAATTAATATTTGATAAAGGAGCCATGGACATACAATGGCAAAATGACAGTCTCTTCAACAGATGGTGCTGGCAAAACTGGACAGCTACATGTAGGAGAATGAAACTGGACCATTGTCTAACCCCATATACAAAGGTAAACTCAAAATGGATCAAAGACCTGAATGTAAGGCATGAAACCATTAAACTCTTGGAAAAAAACATAGGCAAAAACCTCTTAGACATAAACATGAGTGATCTCTTCTTGAACATATCTCCCCGGGCAAGGAAAACAACAGCAAAAATGAGCAAGTGGGACTACATTAAGCTGAAAAGCTTCTGTACAGCGAAAGACACCATCAATAGAACAAAAAGGAACCCTACAGTATGGGAGAATATATTTGAAAATGACAGATCCGATAAAGGCTTGACGTCCAGAATATATAAAGAGCTCACACGCCTCAACAAACAAAAAACAAATAACCCAATTAAAAAATGGGCAGAGGAACTGAACAGACAGTTCTCCAAAAAAGAAATACAGATGGCCAAGAGACACATGAAAAGATGCTCCACATCGCTAATTATCAGAGAAATGCAAATTAAAACTACAATGAGGTATCACCTCACACCAGTAAGGATAGCTGCCATCCAAAAGACAAACAACAACAAATGTTGGCGAGGCTGTGGAGAAAGGGGAACCCTCCTACACTGCTGGTGGGAATGTAAATTAGTTCAACCATTGTGGAAAGCAGTATGGAGGTGCATCAAAATGCTCAAAACAGACCTACCATTTGACCCAGGAATTCCACTCCTAGGAATTTACCCTAAGAACGCAGCAATCAAGTTTGAGAAAGACAGATGCACTCCTATGTTTATCGCAGCACTATTTACAATAGCCAAGAATTGGAAGCAACCTAAATGTCCATCTGTAGATGAATGGATAAAGAAGATGTGGTACATATACACAATGGAATACTACTCAGCCATAAGAAGTGGAAAAATCCAACCATTTGCAGCAACATGGATGGAGCTGGAGAGTATTATGCTCAGTGAAATAAGCCAAGCGGAGAAAGAGAAATACCAAATGATTTCACTCATGTGAGGAGTATAGGAACAAAGGAAAAACTGAAGGAACAAAACAGCAGCAGAATTACAGAACCCAAAAATGGACTAACAGGTACCAAAGGGAAAGGAACTGGGGAGGATGGGTGGGCAGGGAGGGATAAGGGGGGGGAAGAAGAAGGGGGGTATTAAGATTAGCATGCATGGGGGGGAGGGAGAAAGGGGAGGGTGGGCTGCACAACACAGAGAGGACAAGTAGTGACTCTACCACATTTTGCTAAGCTGATGGACAGTAACCGTAATGTGGTTGTTAGGGGGGACCTGATATAGGGGAGAGCATAGTAAACATAGTATTCTTCAGGTAAGTGTAGATTAAAAATTTAAAAAAAAAAAAAGAAAGAAAGAAAGAAAAGGGGGATTACTCCTTAACAGGATAAAACTATTGGTAAATCAAAGATCAACGCATGCTTTAAATATCCTTAATGTTGATCACTTAAAGGGTGTCAGATGATCAGCTATGGAGGTACTCTTTTCTGGTAATATTCCTTTCTCTTAATTAAAAAAAAAAAAAAAAGCAGTTACTGTGTGCTGACCTCCAATGAGTTCTGCACAGTGGTATAGAGGGCATGTCAAAGTGTGGGCAAAGGGTCTGTTTGTTTCTACGCAGAAGATCAAGGCCTAGCTTGGATACCCAGAAAATGAACTAAGATACGATATGAGGAGGAGCTTCCGGCATCAGCACTCTCTGGAGGACTTGTGCCGGGGGATGATCATCAAAAAGCCTCCACAGGGATCCGGACGATGCTACGGTTGTGGCTGCATCCAGCCCACCGTCTCCTGGACTTGCCATAAGAAGGAGGAGGGAGATGTCTAGGCTGGCATGTGCATACAGTGAGACAACGAATTTGACTGGATCTGTACTGTTGGAACTCAACCAGGAGTTGGGAGGGGTGCAAGTTGTAGCACCCCAAAATCTCATGACTATAGACTATCTATGGTTAAAAGAACATATGGGATGTGAACAGATCCCAGAAATGGGCTGCTTTAATTTGTCTGATGGTTCAAGTACAGTTGGAAAATATCCATCATATCATAGATAAATTTTCACAAATGCCTAGGGTGCCTAAATGGTTTTCTTGGCTTCACTGGAGATGGCTGGTAATTATAGATTTGCTTTGTTTATGTCACCGTATTCCTATTATGTTAATATGTGTGTGCAAATTAGTTAGTAGTTTAAAACCTATACATACTTAAGGTACTCTACAAGAAGATATGTCAAAGAAATAATCAATCCTCCCAAGTTTCCTTCATATGCTACATCTATAGCTTTTCTTCTTCCTTCCTAATTACAAACCTTAAATAGAATTCGTGCCTCATATCGAATTTACCGAGTATCATAATTCCTCCAGGTGGTAAAGATACCTCGAGACAAGTGCTGGGCATAGAAGCCACAGGGCATAAATCTGCAAAGAAGTAAAAAGCTAACCTTTGCAAACAATATGGCTTCTCTCTCACTTACCAACTTTACATTTCCCTGTATGGCCCCGGAAGATGACTGGTTAGCCAGAGACGGGTAAGATTCCTCAAGGGAGGAACAACCTAAGACAGGCACAGTCGCAGGGGGGCCATCAGGTGAGAATTTGGGGATCAACAGAGGTGAGGCTCAGAACCTCACCCCCCCTGCTTTGAGAGAAATCTTCTGCATCCGTGGATGTCTTGATGCCCTTGTCTAGCCTGGATTAATACTTAGTCCATAGGCACACACCTGATCATCTGATCATCTACATTTGCCTTCTTACAGCACTAAACTATGTTTTCTACCTTTATCTTGCATCTACCTACCACTTCAGCATTTTATTAAAAATAAAAATAATAATAATAATAGGAGAAATGTGGGATCAACATATAAATCAAGTACAAAAATCAAATGAATATTCATATTTGACCTGATGGTTTATAGGTCATATTGCATGATCAAAACCGAAAGTTTCTGTGATGAATGCCCTTGTACTGTTCACCATGTAAGAATTTATTCACTCTGTAAGAATTCGTTCACCATGTAAGAACTTGTTCGTTATGCTTCAGAAGATTGGAGACTGACGAGAATTAGGCTTGAGATGGAGTAATGATTGTACATTGAGCATTGACCCCCCTATACTGAATTTTATTGTTGTTAACAACCATCTGATCAATAAATATGAGAGATGCCCTCTCAAAAAAAAAAAAAAAAAAAAAAAAGTACAATGAGGTATCACCTCACACCAGTAAGGATAGCTGCCATCCAAAAGACAAACAACAACAAATGTTGGCGAGGCTGTGGAGAAAGGGGAACCCTCCTACACTGCTGGTGGGAATGTAAATTAGTTCAACCATTGTGGAAAGCAGTTTGGAGGTTCATCAAAATGCTCAAAACAGACCTACCTTTTGACCCAGGAATCCCACTCCTAGGAATTTACCCTAAGAACGCAGCAATCAAGTTTGAGAAAGACAGATGCACCCCTATGTTTATCGCAGCACTATTTACAATAGCCAAGAATTGGAAGCAACCTAAATGTCCATGTTCCAGCCTATGTTTATCGCAGCACTATTTACAATAGCCAAGAATTGGAAGCAACCTAAATGTCCATCGGTAGATGAATGGATAAAGAAGATGTGGTACATATACACAATGGAATACTACTCAGCCATAAGAAGTGGAAAAATCCAACCATTTGCAGCAACATGGATGGAGCTGGAGAGTATTATGCTCAGTGAAATAAGCCAAGCAGAGAAAGAGAAATACCAAATGATGTCACTCATCTGAGGAGTATAGGAACAAAGGAAAAACTGAAGGAACAAAACAGCAGTGGAATTACAGAACCCAAAAATGGACTAACAGGTACCAAAGGGAAAGGAACTGGGGAGGATGGGTGGGCAGGGAGGGATAAGAGGGGGGAAGAAAAAGGGGGTTATTAAGATTAGCATGCATGGGGGGGAGGGAGCAAGGGAAGGGTGGGCTGCACAACACAGAGAGGACAAGTAGTGACTCTACAACATTTTGCTAAGCTGATGGACAGTAACCGTAATGTGGTTGTTAGGGGGGACCTGATATAGGGGAGAGCATAGTAAACATAGTATTCTTCATGTAAGTGTAGATTAGAAATTAAAAAAAAAAAAAAAAAAAGAAAGAAAGAAGGAAAAGGGGGATTACTCCTTAACAGGATAAAACTATTGGTAAATCAAAGATCAACGCATGCTTTAAATATCCTTAATGTTGATCACTTAAAGGGTGTCAGATGATCAGCTATGGAGGTACTCTTTCCTGATAATATTCCTTTCTCATAATTTAAAAAAAAAAAAAAAAAAAGCAGTTACTGTGTGCTGACCTCCAATGAGTTCTGCACAGTGGTATAGAGGGCATGTCAAAGTGTGGGCAAAGGGTCTGTTTGTTTCTATGCAGGAGATCAAGGCCTAGCTTGGATACCCAGAAAATGAACTAAGATATGATATGAGGAGGAGCTTCCGGCATCAGCACTCTCTGGAGGACTTGTGCCGGGGGATGATCATCAAAAAGCCTCCACAGGGATTCGGACGATGCTGCGGTTGTGGCTGCATCCAGCCCACCATCTCCTGGACTTGCCATAAGAATGAGGAGGGAGATGTCTAGGCTGGCATGTGCATACAGTGAGACAACGAATTTGACTGGATCTGTACTGTTGGAACTCAACCAGGAGTTGGGAGGGGTGCAAGTTGTAGCACTCCAAAATCTCATGACTATAGACTATCTATGGTTAAAAGAACATATGGGATGTGAACAGATCCCAGAAATGGGCTGCTTTAATTTGTCTGATGGTTCAAGTACAGTTGGACAATATCCATCATATCATAGATAAATTTTCACAAATGCCTAGGGTGCCTAAATGGTTTTCTTGGCTTCACTGGAGATGGATGGTAATTATAGATTTGCTTTGTTTATGTCACCGTATTCCTATTATGTTAATATATGTGTGCAAATTAGTTAGTAGTTTAAAACCTATACATACTTAAGGTACTATACAAGAAGATATGTCAAAGAAATAATCAATCCTCCCAAGTTTCCCTCATATGCTACATCTATAGCTTTTCTTCTTCCTTCCTAATTACAACCCTTAAATAGAATTCGTGCCTCATATCGAATTTACCGAGTATCATAATTCCTCCAGGTGGTAAAGATACCTTGAGACAAGTGCTGGGCATAGAAGCCACAGGGCATAAATCTGCAAAGAAGTAAAAAGCTAACCTTTGCAAACAATATGGCTTCTCTCTCACTTACCAACTTTACATTTCCCTGTATGGCCCCGGAAGATGACTGGTTAGCCAGAGACGGGTAAGATTCCTCAAGGGAGGAACAACCTAAGACAGGCACAGTCGCAGGGGGGCCATCAGGTGAGAATTTGGGGATCAACAGAGGTGAGACTCAGAACCTCACCCCCCCTGCTTTGAGAGAAATCTTCTGCATCCGTGGATGTCTTGATGCCCTTGTCTAGCCTGGATTAATACTTAGTCCATAGGCACACACCTGATCATCTGATCATCTACATTTGCCTTCTTACAGCACTAAACTATGTTTTCTACCTTTATCTTGCATCTACCTACCACTTCAGCATTTTATTAAAAATAAAAATAATAATAATAGTAGGAGAAATGGGGGATCAACATATAGATCAAGTACAAAAATCAAACGAATATTCATATTTGACCTGATTGTTTATAGGTCATATTGCATGATCAAAACCGAAAGTTTCTGTGATGACTGCCCTTGTACTGTTCACCATGTAAGAATTTATTCACTATGTAAGAATTCGTTCACCATGTAAGAACTTGTTCGTTATGCTTCAGAAGATTGGAGACTGACGAGAATTAGGCTTGAGATGGATTAATGATTGTACATTGAGCATTGACCCCCCTATACTGAATTTTACTGTTGTTAACAACCATTTGATCAATAAATATGAGAGATGCCCTCTCAAAAATAAAATAAAATAAAATAAAATAAATTTAAAAAAAAATTAAAAAAAAAATGGAACAACCATGGGACTCCTCTGGGGGAGGAGCAGTCCCCTCCCCAGGCTGTGAAGCACTGCACGCTCTGCCCCTACACCCAGGATGAGCTGGTGGACGTGAGCATCTGGTATAGGCAGAGGCCATCGGAATCTCTGCCTACATGGCTTTTATGTCTCTGGGATATAGGGGTCAAAAACATTCTTATGTCCAGTACTGAGATGCGTAGAATGGCTTCCCTGACGATTCACCCTTCCCTACAGCAGCAGTTGCAAAATGCTTGTCATGCCTCAGGGAATCAGACGCTCCTGGAATGGCTGACAGCTGCCATCAGGGTAGTTTGGTCTCATCAGGGTGATTTACCATATTTTCCCAGTAGTTGGAAAATATATGCAGAGCTCCAACAGGTACTGTGGGAATTGGGTATGAAAAATATCATCAATAATATGGACCCCCAGGGCCCTGATGAGTAGGTGTTCACTGTAGGAATGAGAAACCTGGTGCTGCATACAGCTCCCACATCTCTCTTTGGGTCCCTAGTGACTACTCTTGCCCCCACATAGGACAACCCATAAGTGACACTTTAGCAGATCTGGGGGAGGGTGAAACAATAAGGGCACAGAGGGAAGTATAGGCCATGACAGAAAGGAGAAGTGCAAAAAGCCCCGTGAAGGTCTCAAGGACCCAGATGTGGGCTGATTTGATAAAGGCCGGGGCAGTGAAAGAAAAACTCGATGGGCAGCCCAATAGAATATTGTTAGAATATTGTTAGAACTGTGGCACCAATTAAAGCCAGAGCAGCAGTTTCAGCTGCTAAGGTTCAGGACACGGAAACCAGAGTCAAGATGGAAACCAGAGTCAAGTTTTGCCTGTGCTGTGTCCCTGCAAAACTTCATGGGAGACAGTACTCAGGATTCACCTGAGCCCTCACACCCACAGGAGGATGCTTGGACATCGTGGTATGAATGAGGGGGGTGGTCAAAGTCTCCACCTTGGGGGACATGGTGGGGACCACAGGCCAGATGTAGAATTAGCAATTCATTGGTCCCCTGTGAATGTACAGCATGTCCTGGCACTGGTGGACACAGGAGCTAAATGTTCTTTGATTCATGGCAACCCTGAGCATTTTCCCAGAACCCCTACTATGAGAGATGGCTATGGGGGTAAGGCACTTAAAGTGAAGAAAGCCCAAAACCCACTAGTGATATGGCATTTACCCCAAAAGGAGTATACTGTGTACATCTCTCCTATCCCTGAATGTATTTTTGGGGTAGATATCATGCAGGGCCTGTGGTGACAGACCACTGCAGGTGAGTTCAGACTGAGGGTATGTGTGGTAAAAGCAGTTCTGAGGGGACATGCTAAGCACCCACCTGTAGCTCTGCCTGTACCTCAGCGGGTGACAAATACTAAGCAGTATAAATTGCCTGGGGGGCACAAGGAAATTGGAGAAACTCTACCGAAGTTGGAGAAGGTGGGCACCATAAAGTCCACTCATAGTCCTTTTAATTACCCAGTGTGGCCACTGAGAAAGCCAGATGGCTCCTGGCGTATGACTGCAGACTACAGGGAATGGAATAAAGTCACACCCCCTTTGCATGCTGTTGTCCCCTCTATAGCAGACATTCTGGACACCCTCAGCTGTGAACTGGGAATGTATTATTATGTAGTAGACCTTGCTAATGCTTTCTTCTCTATTGACATAGCACAGGAAAGCCAAGAACAGTTCGCCTTTATGTGGGAAGGCCAGCAGTGGACATTCACTGCCCTTCAACACAGATATCTCCATGGTCCCACCATCTGTTATGGACTTGGAGCCCAGGACTTGGCCACATGGAAGAAACGGCAAACAGTGTGGTTGTATCACTACATTGATGATATTATGCCCACATCTGATTCTCATTCAGAAGGGGCAGTTCCTAGACTGTTTTAACATCTACAGGAAAAAGGATGGGCTGTGAATAGCAGCAAGGTTCAGGGACCCAGGTTGTCTGTAGAATTCTTGGGGATTGTCTGTTCAGGTGAAACTAAAGTTATTCCAGAAGCAGTCATAGACAACGTCCAGGCTTTCCCCACCCCTACCACTGTGGCAGCATTACAAGAGTTTTTGGGTCTTTTGGGCTACTGGAGAGTGTTTATCCTGCACTTGGCACAAATTCTGAATCCCTTATACTGGTTGGTACAAAAGGGCATCAGATGGGACTGGGATGAGACATGTGCAGCTGCTCTTACTGCTGCCAAGTGGGCAGTCAAGGCCGTACAGGCTTTTAATGTAATGGACTCATCAAAGCCCTGTAAACTTGATGTTTGTGTAACTGAAGATGGTTGTGGATGGGATCTTTGGCAGTGGCTTGAATGGACACGACAACCTATTGGAGTCTGGTCACAACTATGGAAAGGAGCAGAGGTCTGGTACACCTTGATAGAGAAGCAACTGGCTGCTGTGTACCATGCCTTGCTGGCTTTGGTGCTCATCGCTGAAACAGCTCCGACCAAAGTAATAACCACCTATCTGATCATGGAGTGGGTGCAAGACTGGACCCAAAGGCCACGGAGTGGCATGGCACAGACACATACACTGGCCAAATGAGGCACATATTTACAGCAGTGCAGTGCCTGCTTTACTACCCCCTTAAATGGAGAAATCCAATGCTTCTTGGGACCAGTGACCTATACCAGTGGAAAGCAGGAAGAACTTGCTTTTGAGCCATTGGTAGTCGAGACTCCTTTATCAGGCCTAAACCTGAAGATGCTTGGTACACAGATAGTTCTAGTTGTGGGCAGCCCCCAAAGTGGAGGGCTGTTGCTTTCCATCCTAAGACTGAGACAATATGGATGGAAGACAGAGAGGGGAAGTGCAGCCAATGGGCTGAGTTCTGGCCAGTATGGCTTGTGATCACCCAGGAGCTCTCCCCCATAGTTGTCTGCACTGACAGCTGGGCCATCAATAGGGGCTTGACCCTGTGACTGCCAACATGCTACCATGCCAGCTGGATGGTTGGTCACCAGCCTCTTTGGAGGCAAGAGCTGTGCCAAGACCTATGGGCCTCTGGTCAGACTAGACTGTTACTGTCTATCATATGACTGGCCATTTGCCTTTGGCATCCCCAGGGAATGATAAAGCAAACACTTTTGCCCAGGTGCACTGGCTAGAAGGAAAGCCTGTCTCTGATGTGATCCAATGGTACACCAGTATTTGTTGCATGCGGGGCTAAAGACAATGTGGCTGTAGCCCGTAGTTGAGGCTTACCTTTGACCTTGAAAAAGTCAGCAGAACCTGAAGGAGTGCCTTGTGTGCTTTAGGAGGGTCTTTCATCGAGTCCCACAGCAACATGGGACAATAGTAATGGGGCCTTGTCAGGTGGCAAATCTATATTTGGCCTCCGCCCATATCAGGATATCGGTATGCCATGAGTTGTGTGGACACAGCTACTGGACTTTTGGTTGCTTTTCCTGCACATCTTTCAGATCAACAAACCACCAGGGCCTAGAGCATCTCTTTGCAGCCTATGGCTGGCCACAGGTGATTGAGAGTGATCCAGGCACCTACTTTACATGCATTACAAGAGTGGGTGCAGCAATTAGGAATAAAGTGGAAATTCCATGTACCATATAATCCCACCAGGGCAGGTATGATAGAGAAGTACAATGGTTTGTAGAAATCTCATCTGAAGTCGGACACCAATAGTCGGCGGAGTTGGTCAGCTGGCCTATGGACAGTGCTGCAGTGTTTGAATGAGAAGCCACGTAAAGGAGCCTTGAGCCCTGTGGATATGCTCACACACCCTGCTGCCTCTCCTGTACAACTGGACATCCAAACCAAAGAGGAGTTATTGAAGCCAGGATATGACCAGCAGAGCAACATCCTGCTGCCAGCCCCAGCTGCATTAAGCCCTGGAGACACTGTCGAATGGACCTGGACCTGGACATTTCGACACATGGACCAGCAATGGCTGGCCCTTCTGGTACCTTGTGGGAAAGGCCTGGAAGCTGGCCTCATGTGTATTCCTGGATTAACAGTTGAATGGCCCCCAAAGGCTATGGTAGTGAACCCAAAACGTCCAGGAGGCAAGAGCATCTTGCAGGGAAGTTTCGTTTCGTCTTTATGGTGTGTGCATGTACTCCCATAACCCTATATATTGACCCATCTGTAACTCCCACAGGGAGGGCGGTGAAAGTCTGGTATAATAGACCAGGATGAGATTCCATTTCTGCCACTGTCCTATCACAGGATCACTCTCTTGCATGTATCCTACCTGATGGGCAAGATTTGCCTACACTGGTGTCATTAAAACATGTATCTTATTGCCCTTGAGGTTGTCTCTTACAGTCCTTGTGGCCTGAATGTGCCCCTGGCTGCAGCTGCTGCTTGATGATTGCTCTGAACCCTCAGCTACTGCCTGTGCCTGTGGAATGGATGAGCTATGGACTTAATCTGCATGACTTTGAACCTAGCTGAATCCTCCAGCTTGAGGATTGTTATAATTTTATTGCTCTAGTTATTATCATCAGTCTGGTCACAATGCTCCAGTTTTCTCACCTAGGGACAATTTCGGAAGAAGGGGAACAAGTAGATTGTAAGGCGAGATTTCTGGAGGGGTGTCCTATGGGTAAAGTTGTAACATTTCCAGAATATCTCGCCTGACTTTGTGCATTTGCATATCCTCAGGGGTGGAGAGAAGTTTGTCTCTATGTCAGTGGGTTATTACCTGGGCAACCAAGGGTGTGTCTGGACCTGAGAGGTTAAGGGGAGGGGCTGGCGTGCCTGCTTCCTTCTGGTACTCAGAAGATGGTGCTGGACTGGAGTTTGTAAGTAATAAATGGGTTTTAAACTTTCTCCCTTTGACTAATTTCGGTTTTTTGAGGTATTTTGCCCCGGGTTTTTCTCTCCCTGGACTTACACTTACAAAAGGGATGGGAAGGTGTTCCTTACAACCAGGATTGACCATCAAATGTCCCTATCAGGGCATTTTTACCCAGACTTGCTAAACCAAATAGGCTTATCAAGAAACCACTGGTGTAATCAGAAGTATCCCAGGCAAACCAGAATGGAGGTGTAGTAGACTGATTCTAAAAATGCCCACAATTCCTCACCAGGCCTTTATCCCCATCTTTTGTAGAAGTTCATAGCTCCTCCTATCAAGAGGTGGACCCTATTCTTTCTGCATATGACCTTGAGAACCCAGCCAAGATCAGAACCACCAACTGATCAGCCTAATTTCCTCTAAGAGCAACATGAGCCACCAAGTTTTGGAGTGGTTTGTTACACAGCAATAGCTAACCATTATTACTTACTCCAAGCATTCCCACCACTTCCGAAATGCAGCAAAGAAGCTTTGTACTGGAATGAACCAACCCAAACCACTTACAGATGGGGCAGGGTTAAGAAACCGAAGGTTCTTTAACCAAAGCCCTAGAAGATATTAAGTATTTTTTTTATTTTAGTTTTTATTTCCAAGAACTTAATATTGTTCCATCTAATATTACAGACTATCTTTATATTTACTTCTAGGAAATTAAAATCTACTAAGATCTTAAATCTAAGTAGTATCACCTTGCATTTAAGTAGCATCTTACAATTTATGTAACATTTTACTAAAAAAAGCCACCAAAAACTATAAAGCATAGGCAGAGCAGGTATCATTATGCCCAACTGACAAATGAGGAAATCAAATCACAGGAAAATTAAATGACTTTCACAAATACTAAGAGGCAAAGCTACAATACTTAACAACTACAACTACAAACTTTCACTATTCCTTCTCTGTAGAGCTCTTATGCCAAAATCTTGGGTGAGTATTGGCATGTATCATCTTTCAGGTATTTACTTGAATTACATAGATGAGGTACCATTTCTTTTCTTACAAAAGAAGGGAAACATGACTTAGCTTAATGGTTGTTCTGAGGAGCAAAGAAAATAATATATGAAAAGCACATCGCACAACACCTAACACAAATATTAGGCCCCCTGCCCACACTCACCATGATAAGGCTTTCTTCCAGGCTTGATAACCTCAACTCTCAAAATACTGAACACACTTGAAATGACAGACTTTCAGATAGTTAGCATAGGCAAATTTTATTTCTATGGTAGAAGTATTTATTTCAGTTATAGAAAAATAACACTATTTTAAAGTCAAAGAAACTAAGCAGAAGTATATTTTTTCCTTGTATACCCATACTCAAATATCACATATGGTTTCAAGACATTCTTAAATTAACAAGGAACAAATGCAGAATCAAGGTAGTATCTGTCACCAGAAGAGATGTATTAAAGCTACATTATCAGCCCTGTAAATCAGAAAACACAAAGTGATCTCGTGCAGTGATTCTCAATGTTAGTGTGCATTAGAATCACCTGAATTCTGGAAAAGCACCTTCAGGGGATGAAGGCAAGGTTAGCAAGCCCTTGGTCTCAGAATAAATACCAAGGGGTTTAAAGATACAAACTGTTCCTTCAGGGAGGGGCAAAGATGAAATACATCACAGTATATGAGACCAGCCATTTACTCACTCTGTGACTTCTCTGAGCCTCAGATTCAGGAATAATAATAGATTTTCTACTCTCAAAAACTGTTCTACAGACTAGATCAGATAGTGTGCAGTAAGTGTCCCTAATTCATTCACACACAGCTACTATCATTTCATCACCACCCTTATTATCTGATACAGAGGACATTCTCCCCCAACCCCAACTCCCACTCCCAAGTAGCTGCTACTATTTATTGTAAAAATTATATAACCACTCTTTGAGTTCAAGTTCATGAACTATTGGTACAATTTTTATATTGCTACCATTTTTACAAGCTTCAACTATTCACTTAACACTAAGATTTCAGTACATGGTTGAAATGAAAATTTTTGTATCTAAACTAAGATAATGGATTCAAAGAAGGGAACTAAAGGATAAGAAGTGTGTGTTGCTTCTAAAGCACCAACAGCTACATGAATGAACTTCTTTTCAAAGTGACCCATTTTAGACAATCTCGATGTTTCCTATATTGTTTTCTGAATCTCAGGTTATTTATGGATGGAAACATGGGAATAAAATACCTATAATCTTCATTAATTCCTATATTAATGAACTACACAGTAATGTTTCAGTTAAGGTTCGGCCATATAAGTAACTACCCACATAAACATCAGAGGCTTAATATTCTGAAACTATAAAACAGTTATAGAGGTGCCCAGGAAGGTTAGGATAGGGTTTATCAACCTCAGTAATACTTACATTTCGGGTTACATACTTCTTTTTTGTAGGGGTGTATCCTGTGCACTGCACTATGGAGGCATCCCTGGCCTCTACCCACTATATACTGATGGCAACCCTCCCCACTTCCCAGTTCTGACAACCAAAAATGCCTTTGGACACTGTCAAATATCTTCTGAGGGTCAAAATCACTCCTAGTCAAGAACCACTGAGCTAGAACTATACATAGACATAACTGTGAACTCTGAGTGCACAGATTATACAAGACTATGTAATTTTACTAATTTAAAAAGTACAGCACAATAGTTTTGGCTGTACTGTTTATGCTAGGGCACATAATTTTTATAATATACTACTTATATGCATTCAATTACCCACATATATCTATCTTTTTCTTATTGAAAACACTGGCATTAAACAGGAAAAAAAAACATAGCTAATCCTGCAACCATTTTTATATTACCTAATATATGGGAAAAATCTACGGTTTACAAACATTTGCTAAGTGGAGACCTAGATAAATCACTGCAAGTGTCCTTCCTTCTGAATTCGAAGCCTCTCTTTCTCTACTTGTAAGCGTTCCTTTTCAATCTGCAGCTTCTCTGATTCAAATTTCAAAAACTGCAGCCTGTCTTTTTCCAGCTGCAAGCGTTCTCTCTCAAGTTTCAGCTTCTCTGTTTCTATGTCCTGTGGCTGAAGCATGGACTTCTCTCCTTGACCAAATTCATTTTCCAAAGACGGTTTCTCTGAGCTGACTATCTGTAGCCTCAACTTCTCTCTTTCAATCTGCAGCCGCTCCTTCTCCAGCTGGAGTCGTTCGTGCTCCATGTCTAAATGCCGCAGCCTCTCCTTCTCAATCTGTAGACGCTCCTTTTCTACCTGCAATCTTTCTGCTTCAATATCCAGTCGCCGTTTTTCCAACTCTAGTTTCTGTTTCTCTATGTTTACAAGCAAATGGGACTCATCATACGCAGATCTGGATGGGGTTGAGTTCAGAGTAAAAAACTCATCAATGTGGGGGAAATCCGGAAGTTCATTTTCCCTCCTGGAATCTGGTATGACCGATGACAACATTTCTTCCTCCTCCTCGATCTCAAACTAAAAGACAAGGGAAAAGCAATTTTCAGTATGTATTTCTCCTTTATGGTTGGTATTCTGTCTAAGCATTTCTTAAAAGCTTTCTGTACTGCCTGAGCACACAAAACCATTTACTTTGAATTTTGAGAAACATTTACAACAAAGCACCTGATGTCACTAACGTATGTAACTGAGAGTATATTTAGGTGAGAAGGAAGATTAATGATGTAAAGAAAAAGTTATATGTTATATATGTTATATATTAAGTTAGCTTGAAAATCTGGGAAATTCTTCATTGTTCCTGGACTGTCACAAACACGCCAGAACCGGAGGAAGGAAGCGAGCAAGGGGTCCCCAGGCCAGTGCTCACCTCAGGACTCTGAGCATCTCTCTCTTCCTGTTCCACTTTGACCTCCGTTAAGGGTCCACCTGCATCCCTAAAATCCGACACATTCTGCCAATCAAAATTTGTATCGCTTCGAAAGCCGACCTTCTCGTCCATCTCCTCCGTGAGGGAGTCATCCGGGTCGGAGCAGGGCAGCGGGAAGCCCGGGCCGGCGAGCCTGACGTCGGCCTTCACCCTCTTCCTCCGCATGAGCGCCCGCCAGTCCAGGTACCTGCGCTTCACCTCGGCGCCGGTCCTCTGCTCGCCCTCCCCCACGGCGTTCACGCACTGCGCGATCTCCTCCCACGCCAGGCGCTTCATCACGTTGATCGTTGTATTGAGCTGCTTGGAAAAAATGACTTCCTTCCTTTTCGTAATTTCTTTCAAAAGGGTCTGGGTTTCTTGAACACTAAAATTGCTTTTCCTTTTCCTTTTCAACTGCTTCATTTTTCTAACTTCGGTGTAGTTTTTTTACAGTAAGAGAAGATGTGAAAAGAATTTGAGGAATGCTACCAAGTACAAAAATGAAAGACAATCCCGTGTTGGCACTTTGCTTAAATCAGGTTTCAGCTAGTAGCACAGCAGGCTTGGAAATTCCTAAAGAGAAGAGTAAAAGGTCGATCAACCTGCAACTTCTGCAATGTAGTTCAACCCAATAAGCCATATACATAACTTAAAAAAAATAAACCTCTAACTATGGCTCAAAACTTACTATATTTCTGTCTCTACCAGCACCACCACAGTCCAAACTACTGTCCTCACTCACATGGGCTTCTGTACTGTTGCTAACTAATTGCTTGTATTAACTCTTGACCCACACGCTACCTCATCTTCTCCATTCTACTGTCCCCAATTCATCTTCTCTAACTACACTGGCCTTCATTTCAACCACCCATTCTTGTCAAGCTCTTCCCCTGTTCAGAGCCTTTGAACACAATTCCTTCTGCCTACGGAATGGATTGCTCTCCTTTCTTGGCCTACTTAACTCCCCCTGGATTAGACATGGGTTCCTTGGTGAAGCCTTTCCTGATAAGCCAAATTACTCTAATGGAAGGTTTGGCTAAAAACCTTTCTTCCTTTTCCTTGTCTAAATCTGTGCTAATATCCAGCTACAAGTCTCTCTCTTTCCATTTTTACTATGAGTGCAGCACTATCTCTGCTCACAATCATTTCCCCAGAGCCCAGCAGAGTTTCTGGGACATGGCAGGCACACCATAAATATTCCTTCAATGAATGAATGAATGAATGAGTCAATTTGCCGAATAGCCACTAGTTTGAGATATCAAAAAGAAAAAAAATTATAGACTGTGGAATAATTTTAGAGGAACACTGGAAGGCTGGGCTACAAAATGAGGAAGATTCAGAAACAGATTTGAGGCAATGTAATCTGATCAAAGAAGTGACAGCTACTTACATTTTCTCAAATTAAAACTCATTTTTAGGTTAAAGCTACATACCAATTCTAAGTTTGGAATAAATTTTCCTGAAACAACAAAAATATTATAAGGATATGATAGAATTAAATAAAATAAAAGTGGCAAGGATTTTTCACAGACACCCCACCTAATTATAAAGATTAATTAAACTAGAAAAAAAAATTTGGAATTCCTAAATCTTGTGGAGACTGATGCACATTTCATGGTCTGCCACTGTAATTCTGTCCCTCTATGCGCACCATATCCCCCTATTCCTGCAAACCAAAGGATGTGAACAAAAGCTCCTAACACAAAACCAAACAAGGTTTGACAGTATATTTGCTTCTAGTTAATGCTTTTAATTATTTGCCTTTCTTTGAAGAATTTCAGTCCTTCACACAATGTTCTGGGCCATTTTAATTACAGTTGAAGATCATGATACAGGGAAGTAATTGCACTTGGAGTCTCCAGGAAATAAATGAAGGAATTTTCTTGTGACAAATTTTAAAATACATTCTGAGTGGGAAAGATTCTCTTGTAAACATTTCTTTTAGATGGATGCAAAACAGAATATTCAATTTCCAGAAGACTCTCATGCTGTCATAGCATCAGAGGGTATACCTGCAACTTGGTAGAAAGGTAAACTTTTCAGGCCCCATCTCAGACCAACAGCATCAGGAACTCTGGGAGTGGGACCTAGCAACTTGTTTCAATAAGACCTCCAAATGACTCTTATGCATGCTGGCATTTAAGAACCACTGTGCTAGACCCACACTAGTAAAAAAAATACTTCGCACACCTTGATTTCAAGTGTTATACAGTGCATCTGATTGGCAGAATCTGAAGGACAGCCCAAATCCTCATCACAGGGGAGCTGGGAAATGTAGTTTTCTATAATCTAGCTCTTGCATTATGAGAATGAACACTGGAAAGTTGAAAAAGGTGTTGAGGGAGAATCTTCTTTGGAAAAGACAAGTACATAAAGGGGAACAAGGCTGAGAAAGAGTAAGGGTTATATACACAAACCATGTTTTCTAACTTCAAATTCATTCAGTGACACTGCTTATGACAATTTTTTCCTCTCCAAAATGAAAGGCTGTATGTACACAATGAGATTGTTAAGGTCCCTTCCAGCTCTTACCATTGTATGATCATAGTATTTCAGGCCTATGTGAAGAAAAATACCAAATACCCATTAAGTTCCATGTCCTGTCATTTAATCTCCACCGCAGCACTGAATGCAAGATACTAGCATTTCTTTTTGTAAAACAAGATTCAAAGAAATTAAATAATTTGTACACTATGTAACTAAATGACAGAACTTAAATCGGGTTCTCTGTGCCAGGCCATAACTCCTTCCACTTTATTAGTAGCTTGTGACAGCTTCATCTTAGAAATATGTTGCTAAGTTTAGAGATGTCTTTTAGAAAATATTCAAAAAGCAGATTCTTATCTCAGTGGAAGGTTTTGATAAAATTCTACAGATGGGCAGAAAAACTGTTCAGTTTCAACTAGGGATATTTCACTCTACCTTGGTTTCTTTTCTTAAATACCTTAATACCTGCCAACTAAAGATTTTTATTAGGGCAAAAAATATTTCTCTGGTAACTGACAATAAATGGAATCATCTACTGGAGTAAAAATAAAGCAATTGACTAAGACTAACTAAACTTAATCAGAAAATGCACAAATCTTTTCTATCACTGAGCCTCTTCTTTTTAGGACTTAAAAGTGGATGAAATTCCTTTTCTAAATTCTAATAAAATTGTTTAATTATGATTTCACTAACATGTTTATGCATTTTTTCCTTTCCAAATCCCCAGTAATCATTGTTCAACTGACTGTGTATGTACATAACATTGCCAAAAATATGCCCATCACTACATTTTTGTTTCCAATCATTCATGTGAAAAAAACATTGCCTGAACTGCCGCTTGCTGCTCAAATGGAGGTCAGAGGGAACTAAAAATTCACGAGAGCAGAAAACAAACTCTCAAGAAATCATTGTCAATTTCATACACCCACAATAAGGGCAAAGGATGTAAAAAACAAAAATTTGCAAGCAAACTACTTCTAAAGTAGACTTACAAAATAATAAAGTAGAAATCCACTAAGTTGGAATGTATTATCAGTGGCAACATTTTTTATCTTGTGCTAGGCAAATACTGCACTTAAAAGTTAAATATAAGCTCCATGTCACTAGAATATAGCAAACATACTCATAAATTAAAACATCACAAGAGGCAGTGTAGGTCAGTGGTTACGGGCACAACCTCTGCAATCAGACCGTCCAGGTGAGAGTCCTGGCTCCGCCACTTCCTGGCTGTGTGGCCTTAGTTACTTAACCACCATATGTCTAATTTCATTTGTAAAATAGTATCATTTCATAGAAATACTGTAAGGAGTGAAAGATTTACTAAAATATGGAGAATAGTTCCTGGCACACACTAGGCAAGTGAGTGCATCAAAGGCAAAATCATTAAATTTTGACAAAAGAAACAGAAAGGTTGTAGCAATATTTGGTATTGTTATAGTTCTCCGGTGAAGTGGTAGGTCTGTGGGTCTTTATTATTATGCTTCATAACAATACATGCTTTATTAGTGTTATGCTGGCGCCTCCTAGTACAAGCTGGCAAAGTCAGTTGTGCACATCTCTTCCCAGCCCTACATTCAGCAATGTCATCATGTTGGGAGCTAGAAACTGGCCAAGATGGAAGCTTTTACACCACAGAAATGGCCAAATGTTACAAACCAGAAATTTCTTTTTTGGGGAGTGGTCAAGGAGCTGTTTTACTAGCATGCTTACAGCTACATTATTCTTGCATATTTAAAATACTACCTACTAAATATTAGGGCAATATGATGTTTAATTTGACTCCAAGTCTGTCTAGTGAACTGTCTAGAAGACTTGTAATTTTAGAGGATCACATTTAAATAGACTCTGGCCTAATCCTTACACAATTCAAGTTATCTAATGGGCTGGGCAAGCATTCAGCTTTCCTATAGAGGTGACTGAAGAATACTCAGGCAGTACTATGTTTATAAGTCACATAAAAAAGAACTGAAGCAAACTGATTCATACCAGCCCAAATATGCGGCTTCTTAGTATCTATGCTGCAGCTTACTTCAAGGTATTACTGAAGTCAAAATGGCATTTTCCTTACTCTAACACTTGCTCTTCCACTATGAGGATCGGGGGATGGTAGGCCACCTGCTCCAAAGGCAGTATCTTTAATCTATAATACTGTGCCTAACAAATAGGAGGAGGTAAAAAATAAAAATATAACTTAAAATAAGCTGTTTCAGCGATAGGAAAGACAGTAGAAAGTGAAACAGAAAATAAGGAAGGTAAACTAGCAAAACTGAACCTTCTGTGAGCAAAACATAGATATAAAAGAAAAAAGGCAGCCAAGTCAATACAGGCAAGAATTAGTTTATGAGATTAAGTTAAGGCCTTAGATTTTATCTGAACCACCTACCCTATAACTTTGAGAATAAGTTAACAAGTTATACAAAATTCTGGAAAGAAAATTTCAAGTAAACAGGCTATGTGGCTACTTAGGCATCTACCTATGAACCAATAATGAGCAGGTTATCAAAGAAATATTTTCAAAATGGAATCAACAAGTTAGATGTCCTTAAAAATAGAACAGAGAGCTACAGTTACATCAAATTCCATATCAAATTAAATATAATGTATTAAGGATAACTTTTTGTTTCCACAGATACAGAATGTTTCAACCATTTAAAAGCTTCGTAAACCATTTTAAAAGCGTTATATTTTTAAGTTAAAATCATGGTAAAAATACGTATTCATCAATAGGGGATTGGATGAATAAATTATACTACAGTCAACTAATAGAATAATGTGATAAATGTCACATTAGAGTATGAATGAGTTAGCAAATTATTCCTGTGTAAATGCTAGTTACTGCAGGCCAACAAAATCAGAAAGGGAATGTGTACATGTCTGTGTGCCTCACTCTACACAGCTTCACTCACTCTGCCCACCACCAGTCACCAACTCTATAGTCATTTCTGTTCAGCTGTAAGACTGTTAACCCAGAGCACATTTGTTTTATTTTACTTTGAGGTGATTCACAGAACATTAAAAATGTACTTACGAAGGATTTTTATTACAGAAAAATACATTTTTAATAAACCCAATATCCACGAATCTCTGCCAACTAAAAACCTACCAATGTAACTAATAATAATTTATTTTTTTCCTAGAAAATCATGTTAATTATATACATTTATGAATTACACAGATTACATATTATACATATTACATGAATATGCAGGAGTCCATTCAGATACATTCATTAAAAAAGCAGTGACTGTTGAAAATGTTGAGATATAAAATTATAAAATTATTAATTGGAAGATAATTAATTGAAAACGGAAAACTGAGATGTCTAGAACGAATCTAAAAGACAAATGAAGAGACAAAGAGGGAATCATCAATGTAAAAACTTACCAGTATAGTAAAAAATACAAGATAAAGAAAAATTACAAAATTGAAAAATTCTGCAGATGTTGCTTACAGCAGTGCCCCCCACTTTGTACATAGGAATCGCCTGGAGCTCTCGTTAAAATGAAAGTCTGACTCAGTGGGCTTGGAGGAGGGCCGGTAGATCTGTATTTCTACAAACTCCCAAAACGATGCTGATGCCACTGGTGCTTGGACTACACTTGGAGTAGCAACAGTCTAAGCACACAGCAGCACTATCCAACAGAAACGTGTAATCCATTTATGTAACTTTAAAATTCTCTAGTAGCCATGGTAAAGCAAAACAAAAACAAGGTGGAATTAATTTTAACCTATTTTACTTACTACCATATATTCAATACATTATTATTTCAACATATAATCAATATAAAAAGTATTAATAGAGCTTCCATTCTTGTTTTTTCCTTAAGTCTTTCAATCTAGCATGTATTTTACAGTTAGAGCACATCTTATTTTGTACAAGTCACATTTCAAGAACTTAACACCACATATTAGTGCAGGTCTAAGCAGAGTGAAATCACAGGGAGCTTTTTAAAACTTCCTATAACCACTCTCCACCTCTGACCAATTAAGACAATCTTTGGAATAGGGCCAGATATTGGGAGTTTAAAAAGCTCTCAAGTAGGTCTTAAGTACTCTTACCACACACACACACACACACACACACACACACATATATATAACTATGTGAGTTGATGGATGCCTTAATTATCTTGATCTTGGTAATCATCCCAAAATATATTATGCATATCAAATAATCATGTACACTTTAAACATATACAATTATATTTGTCAATTATTCCTTAATAAAGTTGAAAAAAAACAAACACCTCTCTAGGAGATTTGCAGCCAGGATCACGAAGCACCCTGCTAGAGAAATCAGTGTTAAAAGTTTCCTTGCTCAAATGTACACAGAGGCAAGGGGAGTGCAAATACTGTAGCTTCTAAGAAATTTTCCTTCACATATCATTAAGGAAAGGCCTCATCTGCCACAACATTTACACATAGACAAAGCTGTCTCTTTTTGGAAAAATATGCCCTATAGAATGTTATGTCAGATGGAAAAAAAATATCTAATTATAAGGACCAACTCAGACTCCTGTGTGTTGGAAACACCTCAAAGGAATGAATACAAGCCAAACCAATTTAGTTTTTTAAGAAATGGACTGCTCTGTTTTGAGAACCAAACTTTCTTTTAAGTAGAATGCCTTTAGACATCCATCCACATCCTTATTAGAAAGAATTAGGACTGAATTAGAAGTATACATCCATTAGTAGATTGAGTAATTAAGACACATTGCTGCATTCCACACATATGTATTGAAGACTTTCCATACACGTAACTGTACTCTACTCTTCCTCTATCCCTGTTACAAACCTTATCTAAGCCCCACCTATATATCTTCGTATCTAGTTTTCATCCTTCTTGCCGCCTGCTAAATCTTCAAAATCCAGTGGGTATTTTACACTACATTTTACAACTCAATTTGGACTAGCCACACTTCTGAGAGTTCAATAGCAATATGTGGCTATTGGCTACTGTATTGGTCAGCACAGTTCTAGCTTTCATGATACCTGCCTTAGGACGATCATATGTTCCTTTAGCCCATCCTCTCCCCTTCCCAGATTTCTGCAGTTTTGGCTAGCCAATGACTACTTATCCTCAGCACTCAGCTTAAATGTGTTCAGGACGCCTTTGATCCCCTTCATGGAAGTCTAATAGCCTTGCTACAATGTTTCCATTCACTACATTTTACATTGGGAGCAATAAGGGATCAAAAGTGAATACATTACTCTTGCTATCAAATAATTTCTAATCTAGCAAAAACTGTAAAAGGTACATGCATAAAAATTATACATGAAAAAATCGTAAGAGATTATAAACTCAGTTATAAGTAGACTGACTACCTAGACTTGTATGTTAATTCTACCACTTACTAACTGTGATCCTAAACAAATTAACCTTCTAAACTTATTTCCTCATCTATGAGACTAGAATAATACTCATAATGTTCTGAGGAGTAAATGAGATAATCCAGTTAAGAAGCTTACAATACTTAAGATACAGTAAGCCCTCAACAAGTATCAGCTATTATCCATTTTCTAGTATAGTGTCTGGACACAGTAAGCAAATATTTTTTTACTGGATGAACAATGTGAAAATGTAAAAAAACGCAACAAGAGAAATACTAATAAAATACCCTGGTGTGCAGAAATAGGAGAAATCTTTGGTACAATGAAGGAAGGTTGTGAGAAGGAATTAGCATTTGATTTGGGTCTTATAAAACAAATAGATTATAAGAGACAATAACAAAGGAGAGAAGTACTAGGCAGGGGCCAAATGCCAACAAATCTTTAAAGTTGGCTTAGTAAGGCCTTATACTTTGCTGAAAAACTTACTGCACGAGACAAATATATCTGTCACAGTTCAAATAGTTTTGAGATTCAGGCAGGTAATCTTCTATATGCTGGCAAAATAACTGTAATATACAAAGTCTAACAAAATGTAAGTATGTAATACAAAATGAACAACAATTGCAGTTGTCAAGGGAACCCTAATTTAGGCAGATAACCATTAGATTTTGCTGCTCTCGGAATCTGAGATTAGTTTAGTAACTGGATTGTGGTAAATATAGGTACATGGTAGAAATAACAAGTCATTTTAAAACTATGCCTGAGTCAATATATTTTTAAGATTTTGGTAGCAGTTGTTATTTGCATTTCCTATTTTTGCCTAGCAATTTGTAACCCCATACCTCTGACAAAAAGTAGTATTCCTGTCCTTGACCTATGTTAACCTGATGGACTATTTCATAGACAAAAAGTACTTCAACACACTTTAACCTCACTGAAATTGACCTAGGGATTATTTTAGTTTTCCAGTTGGTTATGATTTAATTGTGTGAAAACCTCTAACAACTTCTGATTAATGTAAGAAAGTACCAAAATCAACACACCTTAAGTTGCAAGCTATGCTTGCACAGACAGAAGCTAAGCTATGTTCCAGGAATGGCTTTTTTTTCTGTTTTGGCACTCATGTAACAGAGCATGGATTTCTGTCATCCATTACCCAATAATTCACTCAAATATTTACTGAGCTTCTACTATGTGACAGACAGATATTCTTGGTGCTAGGGATATAACACCTCATAAAATGTCAAAACATGTCATTTTAAAGGTCAGATACTATCCCTTTTATATTGGTTGTCTTCCCTATCTTTACAGAGACAATTCTGTCACTGCAACCTCCAAAGTCATAGATCTTACATGTCCCAACAGAAAGAACAGCCATTTTCCTGAAATCCCATCTCACAGCCATTCTTTACTGGTTGGAAAGAGGTTTGATGATAAGTAGTTCACCTACATAGTCCTCGTGAAGATGTACCTCCAGTGGCATATTGTAACTGGGCAATTTTTCTCAAGGAATAATACTTGAGAATTAAGTTCCTAAATACTGCCTAAAACGGAACCACGAGGTCTGAGGATAATCAGGCAGTAAATCCTGGGTCCAAAATTTGTTTTAGGTAAATTCATTAGGCTGTTCAAGAAGAAAAGCTTCACGAAATCCACAAACCTTCCCCAACCCACACCCCGATCTTCTTTTAAGTGTTCCCCCAACCCCTAGCCTCACGTTCTTATAGGAAATTCACTTCCCTGCAGTACGATGCTTTTCTCTATAAACTTGTGGTAGGTAAAGTTTACTTAAGGGTCACAGGTTAACAAAATACCCCTCCCTCCCTCCCCGCCGCTCTCTTCGGGTCCGCCCTGTACCAGCTCCGGGGAAGAACTGAGGAAGATGATCCCCGAGAAGACACCCCGGAGAAGGGGGCGCGACCCGACGGCAGAGCGCAGCGGCTGCCCCTGGTGGGAGACGGAGCACCGGGGAGGAAAAGCCTTTCTCAGAATATTAGTATCCTAACTGGGTGCCGGAAACTTCGGCAGCCGCCAGAGGCCTGGGCCCTCCCCTCCCGCCCGGGGCAGGCGGCAGCCGTGACGGGTGCTTCTCCCGAGCGTCGCGGTCCCCCACGGCGCGGAGCCAGGGCAACAGCCGGCGGCGGACAGACACCTGCCGGCCTCCGCCGGTACCCTCCCCGCTGAAGGCACCCACCAGCCGCGGCGCCGCCGCCTCGGGGCCACCTCCTCCGGGACCGAACCACTCACCTGCGACCCCGGCGGCACCTCCGCCCGGTCGCCGCTAAGTGGAGGGTCGGAAAATAAGATGCTTCATTGATTCCCCGCCCATGACTGGGACCACGTCCCTGTCGCCACGCACTGGCTCGCGTGGCTGCCACTCGTTCGAGGTGGCCCGCCCATTGGTCTGGAGAGTATTGCCATTCTGGCTGAGGGCCCGCCCCAGGTCTGGCCTCACAATGGGAATCGAGTCCCAAACCGGTTCCGGGTTAGTGCCCTGGAATTCCGCCCCCTTGTGATCGTGGCCTTCCGCTCTGCGGTCGGTCTTTGGCGCGAGGCTCTGTCAGTCAAGCGGGTTCTAGAAAGGATTGGCCCCTAGAGATCAGCCGGCTTCGCCGTTCCTCCTGATTGGGACCCTGGCCGCTCCGTCTCCAAACTGTGCTCGGCCCTTGACCCTCGCCAATTAAAAGGGCAAAGAGAAAGTGGGGCCCTTGCGTTGCCTCAGGCGGTTCCTAGCACAGTATCAGCGCGCGCTCGCCCCTCTGCGACCTAGCTTGGCTTTAACCGTTCTACTGAGCCTACCCCTGACAAAGGTCACCAGCGGTGTTCTGGCTAAATCCGAATGTCACTTGTCAGTCCTTATCTTACGTGACTCCCCAAAACACATTTGACTTGTTGACTATTCGTTGTTTCTCAGAATATGTGCAGCTCCTGGCTTGCTGCCCTCTGCTCCCTTGGTCAGTGTACCCTGCTGGTGCCTCTTTCTCTGCCCTCTCAAGTTTAGTGTTACACGCGAACCCGTCTGCCTGCCCGTAGCCTTTATCCAGGCCTCTATTGAGTTCCTGAGTTACATCAGAGCCTCCGTAGCGGCCTCTCAACCAGACGCCGTTCTCCAATCGTAGCCAAGGCGTGCTGCTTAAGGTTCTCAGTGGAGTTAGACTCATCTCAATAAATCACAAACTCTTCACAAGAGTTTCTCCTACTTTTTCCTCAGGCTTCGTCTTCCATCAGCATTCTGCCTCTTCCCTCTTCCTTTCCTTACCCCAAGTCCTTTGCTCTTTCACTTCCCAATCTTGACAGTGATCTTGCAACCTAGTTAATCCTGGAAAACTTTTCCCCTGCCTCTTCCCTTTTATGCTCAGGATTCGTTTTAAAACCTAACTTTATGAAGGAAGACTTCCTTTCTCTCCATTCACCCTAACTCCACTTCTGAGATGTCCCTCTAATGTAGATTTGGCAGATAAAGGACAGAATGCTCAGTTAAATTTGAAATTTGAGTAAAATCTTTGGTAGACGTATGTCCCATGCAATATTTGGCATCCTGTATTTTTATTCGCTAAATCTGGCAACACTGCTCCAGCATGCTTCCATCACAGTGACACAGGGACTGTTCTAAGTTTAGGCAGAGTAGGTTGAGGGCCTCCAGAGAAAAAGAAGAGCAAGCTGATTACAGTCAGAACAATGTAACAATGTGCAAAGAAATCCCTATCAAAACTCTTTGTTAAGCATTACTCAAAGTCAGAGTCACACTAATTCGCTAGGGTAAAGATACCAGACTAGGAATATAAACATCTTCAGTGAGATCAGTTAAAGCTCAAAAGGCCAGGAGCAATTTGGCCCTGGAATGTTTGAGTGTTCTGCAGATAAAGAGAAATGTCTCAGCATAACCCATGACTTCATTGTATCAATTAGATCATGACACTGTAAAATTTACCTTAGCCTGTGCCCTCTTCGGCTACACATATACTAAAATTGGAACGATATAGAGAAGATTAGCATGGTCCCTGCGCAAGGATGATATGCAAATTCATGAAGCGTTACATGTTTTTGAGGCCAGTTTGAAAAAGACATATGCACCCCTATGTTTATCGCAGCACTATTTACAATAGCCAAGAAATGGACGCAACCTAAATGTCCATCAGTAGATGAATGGATAAAGAAGATGTGGTACATATACACAATGGAATATTATTTAGCCATAAGAAGAAAACAAATCCTACCATTTGCAACATCATGGACAGAGTTCGAGAGTATTTTGCTCAGTGAAATAAGCCAGGCAGAGAAAGACAAGTATGAAATGATTTCACTCATCTATGGAGTATAAGAACAAATAAAAAACTGAAGAACAAAACAGCAGCTGACTCACAGAACCCAAGAATGGACTAACAGTTACCAAAGGGAGAGGGACTGTGAAGGATGGGTGGGAAGGGAGGGATAAGGGAGAAAAAGGGGAATTATGATTAACACACATAATATAGCAGGGGGGCACATGGGAAAGGCAGTATGTACAGAGAAGACAAGTAATGATTCTATAGCATCTTACTGCGCTGATGGACAGTGACTGTAATGGTATGTGGGGGGACTTGATAATAGGGGGAAGTCTAGTAACCATAATGTTGTTCAAGTAATTGTACATTAACGATATCAAAATAATAAATAAATAAATAAATAAATAAATTGCCTTAGCCTTCTAAAAGGCCCAGCTTATTTTTAACTGTAGCTATGTGCTGTGTTTCCTTCTCTAATCCTAATCAAGTAATCTGCAACCTAGGAACGAGATTAATTTAGTAAGCAATCCCAACTATAAACAGCCCAAGAAGTTAAGAAGCAAGATTCTTAACACACTTTAGCAAACAGGCAACACCCAGCCCACCTTGCGGGTAGGGCTGGCTGTCTTAATTGACATGCTCCCAGAGGAAAACTGCTAACCTGAGAAAGAAACAGAGCAGGAAATTTTCTGTTACTCATCAAAAAAGAGCATTCTGGGACCACTCAACAAGTCTGCACCCCTAGCCCTTTACCCCCATTCCTTAAATCCTCAACTGTGCATAAAACCCCTAGACAACAGGCCGACTATGAGCTGTCTTGTCCCCTCCTGGCATGAGCCCGGAGTTCTGTCCTCTCACTTTATCTCTAAATAAAAGCCTCTACCTAGTGCTCCTACCTTGAGTGTTTGCAAAGTTTATTCTCCAACTCCATGAACAAGAACCCCGGCATCAACAGTCAGTGTCTTTCCTTTCTTGTGACAGCTCTTATCACATGTCCCATGTAGATGGTTCTTATTCATTCTAATTCCTTTGTTTAGCAGTGCCTAGAATATAATAGATACTTAAAAGAGATTTTGTAAATAAATAATGGAATATTCTGGATGAATGGTGAACCCTTGCTAGAGTCCTGGAGGAATTCTCTTCCATAAAATAGGAAGTACTTATGAAATACAATCTTTGAAATGTCAGGAAGGATAAGTTTAATCTTTCAGATTTTTACTTATGACTTTTTGTAAGAAACATGTATACACTTTTGCCTAAGTAGAACAAGAAAATTTCTGTTGTTTTGGAAAAATATGAAAATTTATATATTATAATTTTGGGTTTTGTTTGTGGTGGATGCTTTGAGTGAGTGCAGTGAGAAGGTAAGAGAATTATCCATTCCTATATGACCAAACACATTCTCTCTCTCCCCTTTCAAAGTCGGTCAGCCACTTGAATCTATTTATTTACTTCAGTAACAGGGATAAGACCTAGAATAAGTCAGTAGGTGTTAAGAACTGTTGCTTTCATATCATGAACTCTAAGATTCTTCCAATTAACCTATTTGTTTGTTGTGGGAACTTTTCCAAATACTCCATTTTTTCCTCAGTGTGTGTAAAATTTCAATATTTGCAGAATCTCTTGCCTGGCTTTAGTGCATCTCCACACAATGGGTGTTTCTAGGGGGTGGAGAGGAATAGTTCATCTTCTTATTAGTAGGTAATTAGGAGGGTGAGCAAGGTCTAAACTGGACAAGAAGGTTGGGTGGGGTCTCCTTCTGCAGCCTGGTTACTAGAGACATGGGGAAGCAGAAGTGGACAACTGCTTGTAAGAAATAAACTTTATTTCTTCCTTTGACTGATTTCAGTTTCAAAGGTATTTTGCCCTGGGATTTTCCCCTGGAATTACACTCAGCTACATCTTGGCTGAGTCAGTGTGGATCAACAGGGAGAAAGTGAAGGTAAGCCTATGTGGGTAAAATTGTAACATTTCCAGAATATCTTGCCTGGCTTTAGTGAATTTGCATATCCTCAGGGGTGGAGAGAAGGTCCTCTCAATGTCAATGGGTAATTACCTGGGCAACTGACAGGTGTGTATGAACCTGGGAGGTGAAGGGGAGGGGGCTGGCTGGCTTGCTGGCTTCTTCCAGAGCAGAGGAGAAAGACGGCCCTGGACTGCAGTTTACAAGCAATAAGCAGGTTTTAAACTTTATTTCTCCCTTTGACTGATTTCAATTTTTAGAGGTATTTTGCCTGGGGATTTGCTTTCCCTGGACTTACATCTGGTGCAGTCGGCAGGGTTCCTCTGAACCTGAAATCTGTCATAATGGGTGCGACCTTCGGGAGGGCTGCTCCTGTGGGTGGTGTGGAAGCCCCAGTAAAGGCAGCAGCAGAGGGTGCCACTACACCTGTTATTAGCCCCCCAGCTGTGGGGCTTCCAGATTGGGAAACCTAGTGGGGAATTGGTCTAGGGTGAAGACCTCCTAGAGGGGTGGGGCCTTCCCCAGAATTGGGGAAGGGGGGAAACACTGGAGGCTGCAGAATTAGCCCTCCGTGAGTCGGAAGACTTTGGAGATCATAGGGGTCCATGTAGTGGCTGGCATTGTACGGTCTCTTTTCATCGAGATAGTGGAAAAGTGTTACACAGGAGAAAGAGTGAATTATCAAGAGGCTTAGTGAAGAGAGAGGGGGCCTTAGGTGGCAGAGAGCACACACTTCAGCATCGCTTGGAGGAGCTGGACAATAACCTATGGGATCCTGTTAAAGAGAGACAGTTACTGAAAAGGTAGGTCATGTTCCTAGAAGATTCCTCAGCAGCAGCGAGGGTAGAGATGGCAGGAAAAGCCACATTACAGGAGGCCTTGGGGGAGGAGCCATTGGTGGAGGGCCTATTTTAAAGGTCCACCAAGCTGTAATTAAGAAAATAAAAACCGCGGTCTCCTCAGGCAGAGGGGCAGTCCCCTCTCCAGGTTGTGGAGCACTCCACACTCCACCCCTAGAGCCAGGATGAGCTGGTGGACATGAGTGTACAGTGTAGGCAGAGGCCATCGGAATCTCTCCCTACATGGCTTTTACATCTCTGGGATACGGGGGGTGGAAAACATTGTTATGTCGGGTACTGAGATGAATAGACTGGCTTCCCTGATGACTTGCCCTTCCCGCCGGCAGACCTTGCAAAATGCCCATCACGCCTCAGGGAATCAGACGCTCCTGGAATGGCTGACAGCTGCCATCAGGGTAGTTTGACCTCATCAGGGTGATTTACCATATTTTCCCAGGAGTTGGAAAATGTATGCAGAGCTCCAACAGGTACTGTGGGAATTGGGTATGAAAAATATCATCTATAATACAGACCCCCAGGGCCCTGATGAGGAGGTGTTCGCTGTAGGAATGAGAAACCTGGTGCTGCATACAGCTCCCACATCTCTAGTGACTACTCTTGCCCCCCACATAAGACAACCCATAAGTGACACTTTAGCAGATCTGGGGGAGGGTGAAACAATAAGGGCACAGAGGGAAGTACAGGCCATGATAGAAAGGAGAAGTGCAAAAAGCCCCGTGAAGGTCTCGAGGACCCAGATGTGGGTTGATTTGATAAAGGCCGGGGCAGTGAAAGAAAAACTCGATGGGCAGCCCAATAGAATATTGTTAGAACTGTGGTACCAATTAAAGCCAGAGCAGCAGTTTCAGCCACTGAGGTTCAGGACATGGAAACCAGAGACAAGACCTCATGCCTGTCCTGTGTCCCTGCAGAACTTCATGGGAGACAGTACTCAGGATTCACCTGAGCCCTCACGCCCACAGGAGGATGATTGGACATCGTGGTATGAATGAGGGGGGTGGTCAAAGTCTCCACCTTGGGGGACATGGTGGGGACCACAGGCCAGATGTAGAATTAGCAATTCATTGGTCCCCTGTGAATGTACAGCATGTCCTGGCACTGGTGGACACAGGAGCTAAATGTTCTTTGATTCATGGCAACCCTGAGCATTTTCCCAGAACCCCTACTATGAGAGATGGCTATGGGGGTAAGGCACTTAAAGTGAAGAAAGCCCAAAACCCACTAGTGATATGGCATTTACCCCAAAAGGAGTATACTGTGTACATCTCTCCTATCCCTGAATGTATTTTTGGGGTAGATATCATGCAGGGCCTGTGGTGACAGACCACTGCAGGTGAGTTCAGACTGAGGGTATGTGTGGTAAAAGCAGTTCTGAGGGGACATGCTAAGCACCCACCTGTAGCTCTGCCTGTACCTCAGCGGGTGACAAATACTAAGCAGTATAAATTGCCTGGGGGGCACAAGGAAATTGGAGAAACTCTACCGGAGTTGGAGAAGGTGGGCATCATAAAGCCCACTCATAGTCCTTTTAGTTACCCAGTGTGGCCAGTGAGAAAGCCAGATGGCTCCTGGAGTATGACTGCAGACTACAGGGAATGGAATAAAGCCACACCCCCTTTGCATGCTGTTGTCCCCTCTATAGCAGACAGTCTGGACACCCTCAGCCATGAACTGGGACCATATCATTATGTAGTAGACCTTGCTAATGTTTTCTTTTCAATTGACATACTACAGGAAAGCCAGGAACAGTTGCCTTCACATGGGAAGGCTGGCAGTGAACATTCACAGTCCTTCCACAGAGATACCTCCACAGTCCCACCATCTGTCATGGACTTATAGCCTGGGACTTGGCCACATGGAGGAAACTGCAAACAGTGCAGTTGTATCACTACATTGATGATGTTATGCTCACATGTGATTCTCTTGCAGATTTAGAAGGGGCAGTTCCTAGACTGCTGCAACATCTACAGGAAAAAGGATGGGCTATGCACAGCACCAAGGTTCAGGGACGTGACTTGTCTGTGAAATTATTGGGGGTTGTCTGGATGGGTAAAACTAAAATTGTTCCAGAAGCAGTCATAGACAAGGTCCAGTCTTTCCCCACCCCTACCACTGTGGCAGCATTACAAGAGTTTTTGGGTCTTTTGGGATACCAGAGAGTGTTTGTCCTGCACTTGGCATAAATTCTGAAGCCCTTATACTGGTTGGTACGAAAGGGCATCAGGTGGGACTGGGATGAGACATGTGCATCTGCTTTTACTGCTGCCAAGCAGGCAGTCAAGGCCACATAGGCCTTGAATATAATGGACTCATCAAGGCCCTGTAAACTAGATGTTCATGTATTAAGATGGTTAGGGATGGGGTCTTTGGCAGTGGCTTGAACGGACATGCCACCCTATTGGATTCTGGTCACAACTATGGAAAGGAGCAGAGGTCTGGTACACTGATAGAGAAGCAACTGGCTGCTGTGTACCACGCCTTGCTGGATGTGGAGCCCATCTCTGCAACAGCTCTGACCAAGGTAATAACCACCTATCCGATCATGGGTGGGTGTAAGACTGCATCCAAAGGCCACAGAGAGGAGTGGCCAAATGGGGTGCATATTCACAGCAGTGCTGCACCTTCTCTACTACCCCTTAAGTGGAGAACTCCAATGCTTATTGGGGCATATTGAACAATGCTTATATTGTTACATTATATCAGTGGAAAGCAGGAAGAACTTGCTTTTCAGCCCTTGGTAGCTGATACTCCTTATCAGGAGGGAAAAGGCCCTATACCTGAAGATGCTTGGTACACAGATGGCATCTGTCATTGGCAGCCCCCGAAGTGGAGGACTGTGGCTTTCCATCCTAAGACTGAGACAATATGGATGGAGGATGGAGAGGGGAAGAGCAGTCAATGGGCTGAGTTGTGGGCAGAATGGCTTGTGATCACCCAGGAGCTCTCCCCAATAGTTGTCTTCACTGACAGTTGGGCCGTCAATAGGGGCTTGACCCTGTGGCTACCAACATGGTACCTTGCCAACTGGATGGTCGGTCACTGGCCCCTTTGGGGCAAGAGTTGTGGCAAGACCTACAGGCCTCTGGACAGACTAAGACTGTTACTATCTATCATGTGACTGGCCATTTACCTTTGGCATCCCCAGGGAATGATGAAGCAGACACATTGGCCCAGGTGTGCTGGCTAGAAGGGAAGCCTGCTTCTGATGTGGCCCAATGGCTACACCAACGTTTGTTGTACATGGGGCAAAAGACAGTGTTGGCTGTACCCCATAGGTGGGGCTTGCCATTGACCTTTGAAAAAGTCAGCAAAGCCTGGAAGGAGTGCCTTGTGTGCTCTAAGAGGGACTTACACTGAGTCCCACAGCAACATGGGTCAATAATAAAAAAAACAATACCCCTTATCAGGTGGCAAATAGACTATATTGGGCCTCTGCCCATATCAGAAGGATATCGGTATGCCATGACACATATGGACACAGCTACTGGACTATTGTTTGCTTTGCCTACATGTTGTGCAGATCAGCAAACCACGAAGAGGGGTCTGGAGCGTCTCTTTGCGCCTATGGCCAGCCTCAGGTGACTGAGAGTGATCAAGGCACCCACTTTACTGGACATGTGTTACAAGAATGGGTGTAGCAATTAGGAATAAAGTGAAAATTTCATGTACCATATAATCCTACTGGGGCAGGCACAATAGAGAAATATAATGGTTTGTTGAAATCTCATCTGAAGTCGGACACCAAGTCTACAGGGCTGGTCAGTTCGCGTATGGACAGTGCTGCAGTGTTTGAATGAGAAGCCACATAAAGGAGCCCTGAGCCCTGTGGATATGCTCACACATCTTTCTGCCTCTTCTGTACAATGTACATCCAAACCAAAGAGGAGTTATTAAAGCCAGGATATGGCCAGCAGAGCAACATACTGCTGCCAGCCCCTATTGCACTAAGCCTTGGAGACACTGTTGAATGGAGCTGACCTTGGACGTTTCAACATATGGACCAGTGATGGCTGGCCCTTCTTGTACCTTGGGGAAAAGGCCTGGAAGCTGGCTTTCTGTGTGTTCCTGGAGTAACAGCTGAATGGCCCCCAAAGGTCACAGTAGTGTACCCAAAACATCCAGGAGGTAAGAGCATCTTGCAGGGAAGTTTTGTTTTATCTTTATGGCCTGTGCATGTACCTCCCATAACCCTATATATTGACCCATCTATAACTCCGACAGTGAAGGGGGTGAAAGTCTGGCATACTAGACCAGGATGAGATTCCATTCATGCCACTGTTTTATCACAGGACCACTATCTGGCATGTATCCTATCTAATGGACAAGATTTGCCTATGCTGGTGTCATTAAAATGTGTATCTTATCACCCTTAAGGTTATTTTCTCCTACAGTCCTACAGTACTTGTGGTCTGATGCGCCAACTGGCTGCTGCTGCTGTGTGATGATTGCTCTGGACCCTCAGTTACTGCCTGCCTGTGGAATGGACTAGCTATGGACTTAATCTGCATAAGACTTTGAACCTAGCTGAATCCTCTGTCTTGAGGATTGTCATAATTTTACTTCTGTTGTTATTGTTATGTCACTAGTCTGGTCACAATGCTCCAGTTTTCTCACCCAGGGACCATTGCAGAAGAAGGGGAATGATTAGATTGTAAGGCAAGATTTCTGGAGGGGTGGCCTTGAGGTAAAATTGTAACATTCCCAGAATATCTTGCCTGGCTTTAGTACATTTGCATATCCTCATGGGTGGAGAGAAGGTCATATCCATATCAATGAGTAATTAATTACCTGGGCCCCAGAGGGCTTGTCTGGACCTGGGATGTTAAGGGGAGGGGGCTGGCTGGGTTGCTGGCTTCTTCCAGAGCAGAGGAGAAAGACAGCCCTGGACTGAAATTTGTAAGCAATAAACAGGTTTTAAACTTTATTTCTCCCTTTGACTGATTTCAGTTTTTAGAGGTATTTTGCCCCAGGATTTCCTTTCCCCAGACTTACAGCCTAAATGCCTGTTTTTAGTACCTCATTACTAATCTGATAATCTGCTTCCCCATTTGATTTTTCTTATTGTTCATTTCAGGCTAGAGATTTGACCTAAGGTACTTACACCCATATTTTGGAGTTGACCTGTCCAGCTATGGGCCAGTATCCAAATAACACTTGTGTAACATGGGGGAAAATATGTTCCCAGCCTGGTGCAAAGAAATCTTTGAAGCTGAAATCAATCAAAGGGAGAAATAAACTGGGAGAAATCATTTATTGCTTACAAGCCGTCATCTACTCCTACTCACCTGTCTCTCGTTACTCAGCCCCCAAACCTCTCCTACAGGGTGCTGTAATCACCTATTGATATGGAGAAAGACTACTGCTCTCCACCCCCTGAAAACTCCTGTTGATATGGAGATGCACTAAGGTTAGGGGAGAGATTCTGGAAATATTGCAGTTTTCCCACACCTTGAGAAATGGCTAATACAACAAATAATTGAATTTTAATTACATTTAATTTTAATTAATTGTAATTACAAAACTGATACTCCATTCAATGACTAGATAACTTCTAAGTATGTGTGAAAAACTTCAGTTATGTGAATCTACTTTTTCAACTACAAATTTGTTGAAACCTAAATTCAGATTGATTATTTCTGATTTAAAAAAATTAGCACTTGAATCCTGAATAGCCAAAGCAGTCCTGAGAAGGAAGAATAAAATAGGGGGAATCATGCTCCCTGACTTAAAGCTCTACTAAAAAGTCACAGGAATCAAGACAATTTGGTATGGGCACAAGAACAGACCCATAAACCAGTAGAACAGTCTAGAGAGCCCAGATATAAACCCAAGCATATATGGTCAATTAATATATGATAAAGGAGCCATGAAAATACAATGGGGAAATGACAGCCTCTTCAACAGCTGGTGTTGGCAAAACTGGACAGCTACATGCAAGAGAATGAAACTGGATTATTGTCTAACTCCATACACAAAAGTAAACTCAAAATGGATCAAAGACCTGAATATAAGTCATGAAACCATAAAACTCATAGGAAAAAACAGGCAAAAACCTCTTGCACATAAACGTGAGCAACTTCTTCATGAAAATATCTCCCAGGGCAAGGGAAACAAAAGCAAAATGAACAAGTGGGACTATATCAAACTAAAAAGCTTCTGTACAGCAGAAGACACCATCAGTTGAAGAAAAAGGCATCCTACAGTATGGGAGAATATATTCATAAATGGCATACCTGATAAGGGGTTGACATCCAAATTATATAACGAGCTCATGCACCTCAACAAACAAAAAGCAAATAAGCCAATTAAAAAATGGGCAGAGGAGCTGATTAGACACTTCTCCAAAGAAAAAATTCAGATGGCCAACAGGCACATGAAATGTTGCTCCACATTGCTAATTATCAGGGAAATGGAAAAAACCACAATGAGATATCACCTCACACCAGTTAGGATGGCCAACATAGAAAAGACTAACAACAGCAAATGCTGGCGAGGTTGTAGAGAAAAGGGAACCCTCCTACACTGGTGGTAGGGATGTAAGCTAGTTCAACCATTGTAGAAAGCAATATGGAGGTTCCTCAAAAAACTAAAAATCGAAATACAATTTGAACTGGGAATTCCACTCCTAGGAATTTACACAAAGAATATAATTTCTCAAAAAGACATATGCACCCCTATGTTTTTTGCAGCACTATTTACAATAGCCAAGATATGGAAGCAACCTGTGTCCATCAGTAGATGAATGGACAAAGAAGTAATGGTACATATACACAATGGAATACTATTCAGCCATAAGAAAGAAACAAATCTGACCACTGACAACAGCATGGATGGAGCTGGAGGATATTATGCTCAGTGAAATAAACCAGGTGGAGAAAGATGAGTACCAAATGATTTCCCTCATTTGTGGAGTATAACAACAAAGCAAAACTGAAGGAACAAAACAGGAACAGACTCACAGACACCAAGAAGTATCTAATCTGCTTTTAATATGCTTCATTGTGTTCCTCAACAGTTGGATCTCCTTCCTAAATTTGTTCCTGAATTCTTGAATATTTTTCTGTACCTCCATGAACATGTTTATGATTTTTATTTTGAAATCTCTTCAGGAAGATTTATTAGTTCAGTCTCATGCTATCCTTTTTCTGGTGTTGAGATTTTGCTTTGAACCAGGTTCCTTTGACATTTCATATTTGTATGTGGTGCCCTCTAGTGCCCAAAAGCTCTACTATCTGGACGTGCTCAGCCACTGGAGTGATGTTGGTGGTTGCAGGGGAGTGGTGTGCTGCCTGAGGGGAGGAAAGACCTGTTCCTGCTTCACTGCTGCTATGGTCTCCACTTCCAGAACAAGTGGGCTGAACACATAGCTGTAAGCCTCTATGTTCTGTGTTTTTAGCTGCTGTAGGTGGGGTTTCCCTCTGGCTGGCCTGACGCCAGGGCAGGGTTTGCCAGTTTGCAAGCCAGGTGCGGGCTGGCTGGGAGGAAGGCCCAGCAGGTTGCGTATCATGGAGGGGGTCCTTGGAGCTGTGAAGCCAGCCAGGGGGATGGAGCACCCAAAGATCGTGAAAGTTCCCAAAGTTCTGGGCATAGTACACCTGGACAATTTTGTCTACCTGTCCTTTATCCCGAGCGGTAAGCTCTGTTCAATCCTTTCCCCTTTAGCAGCCCTCTCACTTTTAGGAAGTCTCTCAGACTGCCCACCCAGATCATCTGGATATGAATTCCTGTCTTCCAAAAGCAGTTGGAATCTCTGTCTCTCCAGGTATTCTGCCTGTCTTAGCTTTCCAACCCTACTAAATACCAGAGCACCATGCAATGTAGGTTCGTGCTCTCAGAGCAGACCTCCAAGGCCAGGTGTTCAGCAGTCCCAGGCCTCCACCCCCTCCCTGCTCCATTTCTCTTCCTCCTGCTGGTGAGCTGGGGTGAGGGAAGGGCTTGGGTCCCGCCGGATGATGGCTTTGGTATGTTACCTTGTTCTGTGAGGTCTGTTCTGTCCTCCAGGTGTATGCAGTCTAGCGCAGCCTTTTTTCCTGTTGCTCTTTCAGGATTAGTTCTATTAATTATATTATTCTACTATATGTGGTTTTAGGAGGTGGTCTCTTTCTCTCCTCTCACACCACCATCTTTAATCCTCTAGCCCTTCTACCTTTTTATCTCCAGTACCTAGAACATCACCCAGCACTTAGGCTGGCAAAAACATATTTGATGAATTGAAGTGAGAAATGACAAGATAAAATTCACTGTATTTTGCCCTCTGTGGTGATCACCAGATTGCTTGCAATTTTCATCCTCTGTCAGATAAATTGTAAATTAAATTGTAAAATGCATTGAAAGCTTTAAACCATCAAATTTCATGTTTCTAAAAATTTATGTTGAATGGAAAGCTAAAATGGTTCCTATAGAAATTGTTCCAATTATTTTCCTTTAGAGTTTTTTTCTCTTATAGCTGGGAAAAATAGGAAATGTTAGGGCACGAACTATTTAAAAATAGTAATTATTATAGAAAGAGGTGGGGATTGCAGATTTTAGTTTCAAAGATTAGCCTGGCATCAAATCTTGAGAAGTCAAATGGGTCCTGGCATTCTAACATGCACCAGTGGTTGGGGTGCCATTTGTGTTTTTGGTGGCAAGTTTGGTTTTTACTGGAATAGTTTATGAAATAGTTTGGGTCTGTGGTCATTGGAAGAATCATTAACAATATTTTTTCAAAAAATCATCCTGTTCTTCATTCCAGAGCACCTAAACATAAAGTTGCCCATAGAAGAAACAGATCAATTGCACATCTATTCTTGCAATTTGAAATGTGTGCCCTAGTGACTTTCTATTTGGAGCTCAGTTTTAAAAATCATATATAATATTCTATTTATCTCTCCTGTTTGACAGTCAAAGAGGCTTCTTGTTGAATAACAGTTTCAGCAGTTTTGTGCACTGGTCACCTGTTTCTTTGATTCCCCTGTAGAATGAGTTTTATTTATGCAAAATAGCCTGTTTTGTTTATTTATAGATCACATCATCTCAATACATCCTGAATATTTAGTGAAAAGTCGACCTAGACTTTTTTGCACTGTTTCAACAGAAAAATGTGCATAAATTTCATTTTAGTAGGAAAGCTTAATCATACTGTTTCCTCATCTTGAGAAATACTGTGACTTTTTGTAACTTCTTTGTTGTGTTTATATGTGTGTGTTCTTGAGTTCCTTTTATAAGAATTATATATTTGGAATTGGGATCTTATTATTCACTGGCCTGTTCTCTTTCCTCAACACATTTTAAAAAATAAGTATTGAATACTCTTCTGTGTGAAGTACTGACCTAAGGGCTTCATATGCATTAATCTATTTAACTATAATAACCATGGGACATCTACTAGTATTCCTCATATTTTTTAGAGTTGATGCAAAAAGATGTTAAGTATCTTCCCAAGGTTGCACAATTAATGTGGTAGAGCTGGAGTTTAACCCAGAGACAGTCTGTACACTTAAACCCTACACTGTATCATCTCTCAAAATGAATGTGATCACTACCTGCAAGGAGATTGCTTTAAAGATGGCCAAAAGCTATGAAAAGACTCTAGTGTAGTAGGGGACAGTAAAACTATCTTTTTCCTGACATTTGTTGGTGGGTATTGTAATAACCTCAGAGGTAAGGATCATGTCACTTGTCTTTCTTTTACCCCTGTACCCTGTACAGACTTTATATTTACTGTTCATTCCCAAACAAAATTAGATTTCAGGTCATGTAAGGGACAATGGTCATATAGTTTCTTTCAACAGTAGTCTTAGTGAACAGTAAGTCAATGAATCTCTCATTGCTTAACAGCTGACTGAAGCTTTTCTCTGTGACATTGTGCATTGCTTTTACTTCGCTTCTTTACCAATTTCCATGGAACACCTAAACACTACAGCCTATGTTGTCTATAGGCAAAGTTTGTTCCTGTTTTTTTCTTTCTATTGAGATGATTTGGTTTTGGGGAGTAACAGTGGCTGTGAACAATATACAACAACAATAACACAAATGTAAATGGGATCCTGAGTTGGCCTAGAAAACTTGCCTTTGGTTACTCAACTTGTTTGTATTTTTAAAGACAGGAGCTGTGATTCCTGGCAAGACTTTTTGGACTATTCAACTATAGAAGCAGGAGAAAAGATAGAGAGGACACAGCATGAGTAGGGAGAAAAACACTTAATAAGATCCAGAAATAGAGAGTACTTTGAATTTTAAGCCATCCCCTAACCCAAACACAGAAACATTCTCCTTATACCATTTCACACATCACACCATTTATATATGCAACTCCAAGATACAAAAATACAGCTGTAAACCATGGTTAACAAGATGGGTACAGACGATCCTGTTGATCACTCCTTTTAAAAATAATTTCTAACTTCATAAAAAGATAAAAGACATTATCATACTTTTATTTATAGTCTGTATCCTTTAGTTTCTGTTTCAGTATGTCATCTTTTGTCTCCATATTACAAAGGAGAAGGCAGTTATGGAGTGGTCTGTGGCTTGTGCCGTGATTACTGGTCTGCTGAGACCACCTCTTGAGTCAGCCAGCTTCTGCTCTAGGTTCTTTCCACTATACCATGTTCTACTTCTAGGAGTCATGTTCTTCCACCTCAAGTAGCCTGTTCTTCTATATCAAATTATTTGATTTCTTAAAAACTTCATAACTTGAGAAACAAAAGTCGTGTCCTTCCCACTCCCATTCCCATTATTCCTTGCTAGAAAATATAAAAACTACTACATTTGCTGGATGCTTACTAAGTACTAGCCTTTGCACGTATTACCTCTTTAAAGGGGTTATTACAGTTAGAGAAACTGAGGCATGGAGTTTAGTATATACCATCATTTTATGCAAAAGGAAACAGGCTCAGAAAAGTTGGGAGGCTTAGTCAATTGACATAGCAAGGAACTGGTGGGACTGCGACAGTGCCCTCTGATTCCAGCCCGATGCCTCCTCTAGCTATTATCTCTCTGTGCCATAAACACTTTTTCTAAATTGTTACAGAGATGAATAAATCAGTGGCAACTTATATAGCTGTTGATAGCCCAAATAAGCTGGTAATATACCAATAACTCCTACAATATAAGCCATAAGTCATATAAAACATCCCTCTCAGAATTTTTGGCTCTGTCTCCTTTCAGATCCCTCTGTCTACCTTTTCATATTTTTTGGTTCTTATTTTACATCACCTTCATTACATTATCACTAAATTTCATTTTTAATATCTTCTTTTCTATACTGCATCCTCAATACTCCTATTTTTCTTCTAAATCTCTCCCTATTTTTTCCATTAATCAAAAATGTGAAGCTGAAGTATGTTTCTACTGTTGCATATAATAATTTCATAATAATGTAACAATATTCTGGTTCCTAATTATAAGTTCAAAAGTAGATGAATAGATCATATATTTCCTTAAACACTAAAAGCCCCTTAAGCCCCAAGTAATTACTAATTTTTGTGGCCCTTAATTGCCATTATTTTATTCAGTTCTCCTAAAAAGAAATGAGATTCTCTTTTATCCATTAATATTTGATGTTAAATTACAATGTCATAAATTAAAGCTATTTTTAAACATGAAAATAAGTTGATTTTTGATAACAAAAAAAATGGTTTACTTTTGCTCTACTTTCTGAGGTTTTCCTTTATATTTTTCTACTTTCTAAGCATGTTTTCCAGTTTGATTAAAGTTCAGCAAAGTGTGTCTCATGTCATCTATGTCCTAGTGTTAGAAAATACTGTATCTTGTGCATTAATAGTACTGGCTCTCTCTCCTTCTTGGGGGCTGAAACGGACTTTATTTTAATAGAATTTGGAAATGGTGTCAGAATCCAAGGTTTCATTGCTATAGCAACGAAAAATAATGGAAAGACTAAATGTCAAACACATTCAGTGTTGCCATAGTGACAATCAGTTGCATTACCAAATATGTTTACTGTTATATTCTGGACAGTTTTTAAAATATGCTCATCTCTATGAATGCTCAAAAAGGGGAGAAAAAGTTCAAAATCATTTAAGACAGAAAAAAGGCTTTCAAAAGATGAAAGCAATTTGTTTCACTGTCCATTATTTAATAAGAAACCCACAGAGTCCACAAAAAGGATATAAGGGAAATAGAAATTCTCATTTCTGTTCTTATAAATAAGTGTTCTTGTATTTGCAGTCAGGGAAATTGAAGCATGGAGTTTAAGGCATGTATACATTGTCATTTCATGCTATTTCAAACCATTTTTTATGAGTTTCTGAAAATAGGACTTCTGTCACATTGAAATGAAAACCTTTTTCTTTTTAAGCAGTAGCACTTGAGGGTACAAGCCTGCCAAACAACTGAGCCTTAGACAGAATGATTAAAGCAGGCAATAATTTATTCAAGTCTCTTTGATTATCTTCCTTTTCCTTTCAACAGTCTCCCCCACTTCCTGATGAAACATTCACATTATAGTAACTCATCAAGGCCCTCCCCATCTCACAACTTACTAGTGACCTTGATTTGTACTTTTCTCTTCCTCTTCCAGTAATTATTTCCACTAGGCAAAAGCTAGCAGAGACAGGGGTCATGCTCACCTGCACCACTGAAAATGCTGTTCTTAGCACAGTGCCTAGCTCACAGCAGGACATAATAAGTATTAATTGAATGAATGAGTTTCTATCAAATGATAATCTTTGTTTTAGTCTTTCTGAGACTCCACTAGATGATTTAAACACCAAGTTCAAAGTAATGTATAAACAGGCAGCAATGGCCTAAGAGGTCACTTTTCTCAAAGAATAGTGTACTTTAGAAATGACTAGTATTTAAAGATTCATTTTGGTGGTGGTGGTTTGGAAGCCAAGATGCATTTATTCTATTGAAGCAATGCACTAAATGATAGTTAAGTTTCTGGGTTAACCAGTAAAAATTGTGGTCAACCCAGAGTCTTATTGTGCCTCAGCTGTAAAAATAACAGTACTACTTCCATAATTTCTAATTCCTTTCATTAAACTGTTTCAGTTGTACAAAATTAACTTCTATTTCCATTTCAGCTTATCTCCACCAACCACAATGGTACTTCTGGCAAAGAAAACATTCTTAGGTACCAGTAATGTGCTGGTTAATCATACTTCTGCCCCCTGAAAAATGTCTGTGTCCTAATTATTGGAACATGTGAACATGTTACCTTATATGGTAGAATGGACTTTTCTCATGTAATTAAGGTTCTTGAGATGGGGAGATTATTCTGGATTATCTTGGTGGGCCCAATTTATTTCATGGGTCCTTATAAGTAAAAGAGGGAGGAGAAGAGTATCAGAGTGATTGCGTGGGAAGACACGACCGGCCATTGCTGGCTTTGAAGGAGTAAGGGAGCCATTAGTCAAAGAAGGTGGGCAGCCTCCTGAAAGATGGAAAAGGCAAGGCAATGAATTTTAACCCAATGACTCCAATTTTGGAATTCTGACCTCTAAACTTAAGAGAATAAATCTGTATTATTTTAAGCCACCAAGTTTGTGTTAATTTGTTATAGTGGCTATAGGAAACAAATGCAACTTTCTCATTTACATTAGGAAATCATTTAGCATCCATTTAAAAACTCTTCCATTACCCACTACCATTATCCTTATGTTCTAGTGAGGAAAAGAACTCCAATCATATGGAAAATATACAAAATAGCAATAAAAATTAGAAAAAAGCAATCACTAAAAGAAAGACCAGCAAAAGTAAAAATTTCACAAATATATTAATGTTGGAAAAACCACAACCAGAGCAAACCAACACAGATGATTCGATAATAACAATTTCCCCTCTAGAACATTTTGGGAGTTCCAGTGATCTGCATATGCCCGCACACACACAGGAAGTTTGCTGTGTTGCCAAGCTGTGTGAAGTCAGAGTCGCGGGGCACTCATGTAGTACTATTTTTGGTTCATGAGCATCGTACTTCATTAACTCTTACTAATTCACAAGGTAAATTCCTTGAATTAGCCCTTAACCACTTGAAAAATTAAAGCTTTGGGATGGATTCTTAAAAGCTGAAAACAGCCCTTGGTTTTGGAACACCTCCAAGACAAACAGTACTGAAGACCGAATTTGAGAAACAGTGCATACTCATTCTTCCTGCAAGTTCTGTATGATGGATTGGAGAGGAAATGCTCATTGTGTGCATGAGATGAGAAACTTGAATAGGGTTTCAAGGGAGGTGAAAGGAAAAATTTTCAAATTTTGATTTCTGAGAGATTATCCCATTCATTAGGCAGGTCACTATAAATGGATTCTTTATGTTGAAATACTTCGGTTTGTATTTTTCTTTTTCATTCATCTGTACATGTTTCAAAATATATCTCTAGAACATAAGGAATCATATTTCAATTTGTATAATTAAAAATTGTTACAATCTAATCTAGGTATTAGAGTTACCTTACTTGATAAAAATAATGTGGTTGTGCTGCTATATTTTCTAAGGCTTCATAGAAAACTGATACCAGATACTCCAAATATTAAGACGGGAGCCATTAACCACAGGACTGTAAGGCTCTCTACAGGTGGTCTACTTCAAATGATTGAATGTTTGAATCCCATCTCTTCATCACCACTAAGAATTTTCTACCTAAATCTTCCCAATTCCTTTAATTAGTTTTCATAATAGGATTTTAAGCCTCTATATATCTCTCTACACCTTTAGAACATTTCTAGTGTTCTCTTTTAAAATGTGATAGGCAATATTCTAGATATGAAATGGGTTCTCCCCATAGCAGAATAATCAAGCCATCATTTTCCTTAATCTACAAAGTCTGAGTGCATCAATCTGTTCTTTATTTTGATTGCCACATTTATTCAACAACATTTTTTTACTTTATTTTTGTAATTAAGGTATCATTGATATACAATGTTATGAAGGTTTCACATGAGGAACATTGTGGTTATTACAGTCACCCATATTATCAAGTCCCCAACACACACCCTATTGCAAACATTGACCATCAGCATAGTAAGATGCTATAGAGTCACTACTTGTCTTCTCTGTGCTATACTGCTTCTCCGTGACCCCCTTACATTATGTGTACTAATCATAATGCCCCTTAATCCCCTTCCCTTTGGTAACCTCTAGTCCCTTCTTGGAGTCTATGAGTCTTCTACTGCTGATTTGTTCCTTCAGTTTTGCTTTGTTGTTTCACTCCACAAATGAGGGAAATCATTTGGTACTTGTCTTTCTCTGCCTAGTTTATTTCACTGAGCATAATACCCTCTAACTCCATCCATGTTGTTGCAAATAGTAGGATTTGTTTTCTTCTTATGGCTAAATAATATTCCATTGTGTATATGTACAACCACTTCTTTATCCATTCATCTACTGATGTACACTGAGGTTGCTTCCATATCTTGGCTATTGTAAATAGTGCTGTGATAAACATAGGGGTGCATATGTCTTTTTGAATCTAGGATCTTGCTTTCTTCGGTTAAATTCCTAGGAGTGGAATTCCTGGGTCAAATGGTTTTTCCATTTCTGGTTTATTAAGGAACCTCCATACTGCTTTCCACAATGGTTGAACTAATTTACTTTTCCCCCAAGCAGTGCAGGAGGCTTCCCCTTTCCTCCACATCCTCACCACCATTTGTTGTTGCTTGTCTTTTGGATGCTGGCCATCCTAACTGGTTTGAGGTGATATCTCATTGTGGTTTTAATTTCCATTTCCCTGATAATTAGTGATGTGGAGCATCACTTTTGGCCATCTGAATTTTCTCTTTGGAGAAGTGTCTGTTCAGCTTCTCTGCCCATTTTTTAACCAGGGTATTTACTCTTTGGATGTTGAGGCATGTGAGTTATTTATATATTTTGTATGTTAACCTGTTATTGGATATTTCATTTATGAATATATTCTCCCAGACTGTAGGATGCCTTTTTGTTCTACTGATAGTACCCTTTGCCATACAGAAGCTTTTTTACTTTGATGTAGTCCCATTAGTTCATTTTTGCTTTTGTTGCCCCTGTCTGAGATGTGTTCAGAAAAATTGCTCATGTTTATTATATTCAAGAGACTTTTGCCTATGTTTTCTTTTAAGAGTTTTATGGTTTCATGACTTACATTTAGGTCTTTGATCCATTTCAAGATTACCTCCGTGTATGGAATCAGACAGTAATCCAGTTTCATTCTCTTACATGTAGCTGTCCAGTTTTGCCAACATGAGTTGTTGAAGAGACTGTCATTTCCCCATTGTATATCCATGGTTCCTTTATCATATATTAATTGACCATATATGCTTGGGTTTATATCTGGGTTCTCTAGTCTGTTCCATTGATCTATGGGTCTGTCTGTTCTTGTGCCAGTACCAAATTGTCTTGATTACTGTGGCTTTGTGGTAGAGCTTGAAGTTGGGGAGCATAATACCCCCAGTTTTATTCTTCCTTCTCAGGATTGCTTCAGCTATTCAGGGTCTTTTGTGGTTCCATATAAATTTTAGAACTATTTGTTCTAGTTTGTTGAAGAATGGCATTGGTATTTTGATAGGGATTGCATTGAATCTGTAAACTGCTTTAGGCAGGATGGCCATTTTGACAATATTAATTCTTCCTACTCAAGAGCATGGAGTGTATTCCCATTTATTGGTATATTATTTAATTTCTCTCATGAGTGTCTTATAGATTTCAGGGTATAGGTCAATCATCTCTTTGGTTAGATTTATCCTATGTATTCTATTCTTTTAGATGCCACTGTAAATGGAACTGTTCTCCTGATTTTCTGTGAGTTCATCAATTGTATATAGGAATACAACAGATTTCTGTGCATTAATTTTTTATTCTGCAACTTTGCTGAATTCAGATATTAGATCTAATAGTTTTGGAGTGGATTCTTTAGGGTTTTTTATGTACAATATCATGTCATCTGCAAACAGTGACAGTTTGACTTCTTCCTTACCAATGTGAATGCCTTTTATTTCTTTGTGTTTGATGATTGCTGTGGCTAGGACCTCCAGTACAATGTTGGATAAAAGTGGGGAGTCTGGGCATCCTTGTCTTGTTCTTGATCTTAGAGGAAAAGCTTTCAGCTCTTTGCTGTTGAGTATGATGTTGGCTGTGGGCTTATCATATATGGACTTTATTATGTTGGGGTACTTGCCCTCTATACCCATTTTGTTGAGAGTTTTTATCATGAATGGATGTTGAATTTTGTCAAATGTTTTTTCAGCATCTATGAGATGATCATGTGGTTTTTGTCCTTTTTGTTGCTGTGTGTGATGTTGGATTTTCGAATATTGTACCATCCTTGCATCCCTGGAATAAATACCACTTGATCATGATGGATGATCTTTTTTATGTATTTTTGAATTTGGTTTGCTAATATTTTGTTGACTATTTTTGCATCTATATTCATGAGAGATATTGGCCTGTGATTTTCTTTTTTTGTGGTGTCTTTGCCTGGTTTTTGTATTAGAGTGATGCTGGCCCCATAGAATGAGTTTGGAAGTATTCCCCCCTCTTCTTCTTTTTGGAAAAATTTAAGGAGGATGGTTATTAGGTCTTCTTTAAATGTTTGATAAAATTTAGCAGTGAATCTGGTCCAGGGCCTTTATTCTCATGTTGTTTTTTGATTACCAGTTCCATTTATTTGCTGGTAATTGCTCTGTTCAGATTTCTGTGCATTAATTTTTTATCCTGCAACTTTGCTGAATTCAGACATTAGATCTAACAGCTGCTCTGTTTCTTCCTGGGTCAGGCTTGGAAGGTTGTATTTTTCCAGAAAGTTGTTCATTTTTTTCTAGGTTATTCAACTTGTTAGCAAATAACCGTCCATAGTATTCTGAAATTATTCTTTGTATTTCTGTGGTGTCCATAGTGATTTTTCCTTTTTCATTTCTGATTCAGTTTATGTGTGTACACTCTCTTTTTTTCTTGATAAGTCTGACTGGTGGCTTATCTATTTTGTTTATTCTCTCAAAGAACCAGCTCCTGCTTTCATTGAATCTTTCTATTGTTTTATTCTTCTTAATTTTATTTATTTCAGCTTTGATCTTCATTATGTGCCTCCTTCTACTGACTTTGGGCTTCATTTGTTCTTAATTGTGAATTTAGACTATTCATTCTGCATTGTTCAACTTTCTTGAGATAAGCCTGTATTGCAATATACTTCTCCCTTAGAACTGACTTCACTGAGTCTCACATATTTTGGGTGTTGAGCTCTTGTTTTCACTGGTCTCCATATATTTCTTGATCTCTGTTTTTATTTGGTCATTGATCCATTGATTATTTAGGAGCATGTTGTTAAGCCTCCATGTGCTTGTAGGCATTTTGTTTTCTTTGAATAATTTATTTCTACTCTCATTCCTTTGCAGTCTGAGAAACTGGTTGGTACAATTTCAGTCCTTCTGAATTTACTGAGGCTCTTTTTGTGGCCTAATATGTGATCTATTCAGGAAAATGTTCCTTGTGCACTTGAGAAGAATGTATATCCTGCTGCTTTTGGGTATAGAGTTTTGTAGCTGTCTATTAGGTCCATCTGTTCTAATGTGTTGTTCAGTGCCTCTGTCTCCTATTTTCTGTCTGGTTGATCTGTCCTTTGGAGTGAGTGGTGTGTTGAAGTCTCCTAGAATGAATGCATTGCATTCTATTTCCCCCTTTAATTCTGTTAGTATTTGTTTCACATATGTAGGTGCTCCTATGTTGGCTGTATAAATATTTTAAATGGTTATATCTTCTCATTGGTCTGACCCTCTTATCATTATGTAATGTCTTTCTTTGTCTCTTGTTACTTTCTTTGTTTCTTCATCTATTTTGTCCTATACAAGTACTACAACTTCTGTTTTTCTCTCCCTATTATTTGTATGAAATACCTTTTTCCATCCCTTCACTTTTAGTCTGTGTATGTCTTTGGGTTTGAAGTGAGTCTCTTGTAGGCAGCATAATGGGTCTTGTTTTTTAATCCATTCTGTAACTCCATGTCTTTTGATTGGTACATTCAGACCATTTATATTTAAAGTGATTATTGATAGATATGTACTTATTGCCATTGCAGGCTTTAAAATCATGGTTACCAAAGGTTCAAGGATAGCTTCTTTACTATCTAAGAGTCTATCTTAAACTCACTTAGTATGCTATTTCAAACACAATCTAAGAGTTCTCTTTTTTCCTCTCTTCTTTTTCTTCCTCCTCCATTCTTTATATATTAGGTGTCATATTCTGTCTTTTGTGTGTATCCCTTGACTTATTTGTGGGTAGCTCATTTAATTTTGCATTTGCTTAGTAATTTATTGGTCTACATCCTTTATTATGGTTTTATTTTCTTTGGTGACAGCTATTTAGCCTTAGGAGCACTTCCATCTGTTGCAATCCCTTTAAGATACCCTGTAGAGATGGTTTGTAGGAGGTAAATTCCCCCAACTATTGCTTATCTGGAAATTGTTTAATCCTCATTTCAAATTTAAATGATAATCTTGCCAGACAGAGTTTTCTTGTTGGAGGCCCTTCTGTTTCACTGCATTAAATTATCATGCCACTCCCTTCTGGCCTGTAAGGTTTCTGCTGAGAAGTCTGATGACAGCCTGATGGGTTTTCCTTTCGCATGTGATCTTTTTTATCTCTCTGGCTGCTTTTAATGCTCTGTGCTTGTCCTTGATCTTTGCCATTTTAATTATTATATGTCTTGGTGTTATCTTTCTTGGGTCTCTTGTGTTGGCAGATCTGTGCATTTCCAAGTTGAAAGATTATTTCCTTCCCAACATTGGGGATGTTCTCAGCAATTATTTCCTCAAACAGACTTTCTGTCCCTTTGTCTCTTTTTCTTTTTCTGGTACCCCTATAATGCAAATGTTGTTCTGTTTGGATTTGTCGCACAGTTCTCTTGATATTCTTTAATTCCTAGAGATCCTTTTATCGCTCTGTGCCTCAGCTTCTTTGTATTCCTGTTACTAATTTCTATTTCATTAACCATCTCTTCTACCTCATCTAATCTCCTTTTAAATCCTCCCATTGTATGTCTCACTTTAGATACTGTATTTTTCAAAGTTTCCATCTCTTTCTTGAAGTCCTCCCTAGGGTCTTGAATATTTTTCTGTAGCTCTGTGAGCATGCTCATGATTTTTATTTTAAAATGTTCATCAAGAATATTGGTGATTTCAGTTTTGCTTAGCCCTCTTTCTTGTGTTTGACACATTTTAGTTAGTACAAGATTCTTTTGCAATTTCATATTTCTAATGATTACTATGGAATAATGTTTGTGTAGGTGATGCCCTCTAGTGCCCAGAAGCTCTTCTCTCTGCATCTGCCCCACACCTGAAGCGATGGTGGGGGTCGCTGGTGAGTGGCACTGGTCCCTGCCAGGAGGAAAGAGCTCTTTCATGCTTCTCAGCTGCAGTGCCTGCTTCCACTGCCAGGGCTAGTGTGCAGAGCATGGAGGGAGGATCCTCTGCATTACTCCTTTGTGGCTGCCATAGGCAAGGCCACCCTCCAGCCACCCTCCAGCTGGCCCCACAATGGTGGGGGCAGGAGATTTGGGTACTGGTGCCAGCCAGGAGGATGGAGTGGCAGACCGTGTAACATGGTTTTGGGGGCCTAGGGCCTGCATTGTCAGCCAGGGAGATGGAGCTCCTGAAGCTCCCCAAATTTCCCATCCTGTGGGGCTGAGGGCACCAGGACGATTTCGTCCACCTGTCCTTTCTCCTGAGCAGCAAGCTCTGTGTAGTATTTGCCCCTTTAGCAGCCCTGTTGCTGTTGGAAAGTGTTTTAAAGTGCCTGTCTTTCATTAATCCCAGAGCAGCCAGTTGGGTGTATATGTTCTCCACAAGCAGCTGGAATCTCAGTCTCTCAGAGTATTGCACCCGTCTTTGCTTTCCAGCCCCTCTAATCTCCAGAGCACCATGGAATGTGGGCTTGTGCTCCTGGAGCAGATCTCCAGGGGTGGGTGTTTAGTAGTCCTGGGCTTCTGTTCTCTCCCCGCTCTGTTTTTCTTCCTCTTGCCTGTTTGCTGGGGTGGGGAGAGAGCTTGGGTCCCTCCAGATCGTGGCTTTGCTACTTCATCCTTTTCTGTGAGGTCTCCTCTTTTCCCCAGATGTAGGCAGTCTGTCATGGTCTTCTTTCAGGTTGCTCTTTCAGGATTAGTTGTATTTGCTCTATTTTTGTGTTATAGGTGGTTTTGGGAGGAGGTTTCTGCCTCGCTTCTCATGCCACCATCTTGTTTTCTAGGCTCTATTCAACAAAAATTTATTGGCAATGTATGTGAATAAAACAAATATAAATCCTTGCTCTCATGGAGTTTATATTCCATGACCTGTATCATAGAGTTATAAATCTATAAGCCCTAAATTTATTTTGAATTTACTTAAAATCTAATTTACCAGGTTGTGGCCATCTTCACAGCCCCTTTAAGCCACTGCTTGTTATGAGATGTTAGCTTCTGCTCTGTTCTGAAAATATTTTTAAAGATTTTATAGCCTACGGTGTGTAAAAGTTGCCATTCCTTCACAATAAATATCTTTAAATGAAGGTGAACACTTTCACCCACTTTTTACACTTATTTTCATTTAACTCAAAATTATTTACTATTTGCTTTTCTCCCTGAAAACATCAAATGAGAATGAGCAGAACTTTAGTGAGGTTTCTTAGAAAACAGAGCAAAAATAAAAATCCAAAAGACAACCTCCGCACTTTAAGAATGATGAAAAGCAGCAATTATGCACAAATGCAGGCACACAAAAGCATGCTTTTTAGTTAATTGCCAAAATGACATCAGTGCACTGCTAAGAACACTCATTATGAAACACATCACCCCACATTCTCTATGTTGGCCATTTGATTACACTTGTTTCCATTCATGCATGTGGACTTTGGACATTATTTTGAATTATGCCATAAAGAAAGTGGGATGTGATTTTTGTTCTATGCAGGGAAGAAAATGGTTTTGCGTATCACTGACTAAAGTAATAATTGTTATTTCAAAACACTTCCAAAAGCATGAGGTTCTACTTTTCCTGGGAAATAAAGATACCTAAGGTCTTTTGATTCAACATAAATCCACTGGCAGTTTCTCACAACTAACAAAGTGTGTTATTTGTTGAACATTCTAAAGTGATTGGTTGTACTTCTCCCTCACCCCCAAATCTAGTCAGTCTTTTATTTTCCTTCTTCAGTGTATTTTTCAAAACTGTTCCATTCCATTTTCTGTGTTCTGGTTTTCAACACCTTTTATCTATAGAAAGAAGTGGTCACCCCAAATAACTCCCCTACTCCAACCCATCCTGTTCACTGCTGCTCAGATTCTCATCCTGGAGCCTAGACCCCGCCTTGTTACCCTCTTCTTCAAGAACCTCTACCTCTCATCCTGCCTCCTACTGTTCTTTTCCATACCAATATCTCATTTACAACCTCTGAATATGTACAAGATAACTTTCATTTTGTTTTCTTAACCATGAACTAAGTAAGCTCTTTGGCCCTCACTGGTACTTTTATCTGGGATTTTATACATGTGCGAATTTTTGTCTGTATTGTTTGCTTAGAGGAGAGGTGAGGGAAGGTGAGGGATCTATGTGTTTATAGGTTGTGTTACATTCTAATAAATGAGTGGGTTCCTATCTCTTTAGCAGGAAGGTGGGTTAGAGTATCTTAGACAAACATTGAAAATTGGTAGGAAGAGTAGACACGACAATAGAGTCTGCCTGACAAGAAAAAAACCTCAGGGACATTACAGGATGAGAGGTTTCAGTGAGAAATGGTGAAGGAACAGCAGGCAGAGTTGGAGATCTGCTGGATAATAAGCTGTGCCTGCTTGGAACAGTAGGTGTTGGGATCCCAGCAACACAAGAATTTATAGTAGAGGCTGTATGAACAGTGGGTTTGGGCTATTTCTCTAAGCATGATTAAATCAGCTTGGTTAAGAAGAAGAGCACAAAATAATCTATAATCCATGGTTGTTTTAGACATTTAATCAGATGGGTATATTTTAGCCATTAAAATGAAAGTTTAAAATATATGCACTTATTCTTTTTGTTATTCTTATGGAGCAGTTTGATACAGTGGAGATATCACTGAATATAGATTAAAACCGAATTTATGGAAGATCATATTTTCCAAAGATGACCATAACAGTATCTCCCAACCCCAATCTCCATTAAGAGAATGAGTCTATTTCTCTCCCTTGAATCTGGGCAGGCCCTGTGATCACCTTGACAAAAAACAAACAAAAAAACAATGACAACAACAATGACCAGAGGAAGTGGTGCTCTGCCAGTTTCAGACATAGCCCTTAACTGACTTGGCAGCTTCCATTTCTGCCTCTTGCAAGGTGGCCATCATATGAGAAACCTGACCACCCTAATACTCCCAAGTGTGTGAGAAGTCCACATGAAATGGAGAGGTCTTGAAGGGTAACATACGATGTAGAGGTGGAAGAACACCAAGAGCGCTGAAGTGGCAGGCATGGGTGAAGAAACCATCTTGGAAGTTGAGTCCTCACCATCTGCCCCAGCTGATGCTTCATGGATCAGAAACAAACCAGAGACCTTCCGGAATTCCTGATCCAGAAAATGGGAGGGTGGAGAGATACAATGTTGGTTCTAAAACACTAAATTTCGGGCTGTTTTGTTACACAGCAATAGATAACCAAAATATGGTTCTTGTTCTATTGCTGTCATTGAATAATTCAGTGACTGAAGAAACTCTTCATCTGCCTCTACAAGATGTGGCCACCGATCCCTGCCTATCTATCTCGTGTACTTGTTGTGATATTCAAAGAAGATAAGAAGGTGGAAGTGTTACCAGGTGAGATATTATTGCTCCTTGAGAAAATATCTATGTGTCTATAATCTTGATTTGTGTGTGCCTGTGTATGTATGTTTTCATTCCCTCATGACCATTCCTTCCAATGCGAAGCAAAGACCTTTGAAATTATGTTACTTGATTCCCTTTGCAGCCTTGGTGGTAGCTTTCAATTAAGGTGGAATATCTTTTATTGAACATACAAATTACCCTATTATACAATTATAAAATAATTATCTTTTATTAAACATAGAAATTACCTATTATGTTATTTTATAAGAATCTTTTAAACTATTACTAGCATTTTTCCTTCCAAATATGTTTTACATTTTGGTCCAATATGATTAGAAAGCATCCCTACATTTTTTAAATTATGAGAATGATTTTCCAATCCTGTGAACAAATCACAAAGCCTTAAAGGAATTCTATGGCTCATTGTTTCTTGACTAGTGTAATTTGAAAGAGGAAATAAAAATCAATTGTGCTTCTCTAAATGATAGAAAAGCTATGGAAAATTTTTTAAATGCAGTAAAGTTACATTGTCTATTGGTTTTTATTTCTATAGAGCAAGCATATTTTTAATTTACAGTCAGCAGAGAGACTTTTAAATCTGCAGAATTGGTCGATAATGTAGGTCAGTCATTCTCAAACTTTGAGGCATTCTAGTTAATGAAGGAAGGGCTCACTTTTCGATAATAATCCCCATGGATGACAGCCTTCTAATGTCTAAAGGCTAAATTTCTTCTAGTTATAAACTAGAAAATATTGACCAAGTGAGGTTTCAAAACTGTGCTACTTCCACCTATGATTTCTTGGAATTAAGTATTCTAGTCAACTTAATCATCTGGTTAATAAAAATTTTCACAGAGAAGCAGTGTGGTTTCAAGAAATGATTCTGTGTTCTATCTTGAGCTTATCTTCTTGGCTGCTGTGTGTCTTTGGGCAAGGTGTACTCATCTTTTCAGTCATAAAGTTGAGATTAGACATCTACATGAGTAGGGTTGTGATGGTTAATAAGAAATTTATTAAAGTATCAGTATGCTTTCTGTCTCAGAGTTGTAATTGGAATTTGTTGATTCCGTATCTGTCTTTGAGGCAGGACTGGTCATTTTGCTGCCTTGTCACTAATATCAGGCTTGTCCCTTGTATAACGTTGCTGTCAGCCTTACTCTCACTACTTGTTATGCTCCTGATGGGTCAGAGGCAGACTCTCCACCCCAGAGGCTTGTATTTTAATCTTCCTTAAAGTCCCCTTTTCTAGATAAGCTCCCCTTGAGGTTGGTTAGTAGAAACTTGAATCCTGCCCCCAATCTGGTGCCACACCTGCCCACAATCAATCAGGGTGCCAGGAGACCTTCCAGAGGTTAGGGAAGCCATTGCTGCTTCCCTCTACCTCACCCAACACACACAACACCCTTCTTTAAGACTTAATTCTAGTGTCTCTTATCTGACACTCTAGTTCCAGTGTCTGTAGGTGCATGTGAATAGAGCTCCTAGTGATTTACACCTTATGCTGCAGTTCCTAGTAGGTACGATCTGTTTCCTAAAGCCTTGGGATATTGCATCTAAAGATTCCAGATTGCTTGTTGGTGATTTTCTATGTGGCAGTTCCTTTCTTAGCACTATGAAGTTGCCTCTGTATCGAGTCAGAGGTCAGATTTGGGACTAGGCTTGTAAGAGCAGCATATGACTGCAGACTCCGCCTCCATATAAGATGTTTCTTTGATTTGCCTTTCTAACATGGTTTAAAAGAAGCCAGGACAAGAAAGGAAAGGAAAGAAAACAGTGCCCTGAATTCTATTCCATTTAAGAAAAGACATTTCAGCAAGTAGGCCACACATATTTGCATCTTTAAAAAATTAAATCAATATAGTAATAAAACAAAAATCCATTAAGCTATGAAATAGCAGAGCTACAAATCTATGTTGTCTTTAATGAATGCATTTAGTCAAGGGATAAAATGTACAGAGGAAAGGCTAGATGAGTCCTTGGCTTTAAATAAATTTAATCTTAGAAATACTGTTCTAATATGCATCATCTACTACTAAAAAGATGATGGTCAAAAATGCAGTTTATGCAAAATAAAATGGAATCAAAGTGTGTTACAAGGTAGTGAGTTCCCACTCACAGGAGTTTCATGTAATCACTATATTTTGATAATTTACAGGAATGTTGCATAGTTATTCTTCACAGGGATAATAATAGTCTTTGCTTATGCCTTCACAGGAATATTGCCTTCAAATTTTTAACTCCTCAGAACATTCTCCCTTGAATCCATGAGGTTAGGATGTATATTATTCTTTATTGCAAAAGATATATGAGTCCACTTTTAGAACTTGAACACCCATTGGACTTGGTTGAGAACTGGTCATGTTCAAAAGAGAATAAGAAAAAAAAATGCAATTTATGTTACCAAAAGATACCAGAAAAGAACATTGAATACTATTTTTGAGACTGCTGAAACATTGTCATTAAATGTTTCCTGAGCATCCACAGGATGGACAGTATTCTAGCAGCTGCTTTGGGACCACTGTAATTTTAATTAGAGCAGTGTTTGCCCTCAGAAAATTTAGAATAAAGTAAGAAGTAGGTAAGCATTAGATATTATATAAATATATTGATTTATGTAATATTAAGTATAAAATTTGTTAGATTATTAAGCAAAGTTATTATTTAAAAATTGTATTACTTCATACTGTTCTCTTTATCTTTAAACCTGCACCCTGAGTTAAAAGGCCATACAATTCTATTTGAAAATAAATATACAACTTAAATTTCAAAATTAGACTGCTAATAATAAAAACTAACCCTTATATGGTGCTATTATGGACCTGGCACTATTAACAGAGTACTGTATATGTTAACACACTGAATTCTCACAGTGATCCTATGATGAGGACACTACTACTTTCCCATTTTTCAGAGGAAGAAACTGAGTTAGTAAGATGCTAAATACCTTACTGATAGAGCCCTCTGACTCCACACACCAAATCCAAATGAAGGGAATTAAGAGTGAAATAAGAATGACTTGTTCAAATAAACATAATTTCACATTGCAAAACTGATTTTTTTCTCTCAAACGTTCACAAATACAGGACAGTTAAAAGTATAAGACAGAAAACACTAGTTTAAGAAAATTATGGGTTTTGAAAATAAGATTTTTTATTATAGGCATTTTCCTGATGAAGTACCTACTTTAAGCTATGATGACTAATACATTAGCAGGAGTTAGTTTATATGACAGGTCTCTTTAGATATAGGATATAGGTAAGAAAAGTGAGATAAGGAGGGAAGGCTAGCAAAGGGAAAAAAGGTAATTAACCTCTCTTGACAATTTGACCTGGAACTGGCCTTAACTGAGATATGTATGATTTACCTTTAAAAGGTAATTTCATCACATGTAACAGTTAATGTTGGTTATCAAACTATTCTGTAATGTATTTAAATTGCCTTTGGCATTTTAATGTGGTACAGATAAAATATACATGTTTCTAAATCCTCCTTTAGTTATCCAACAAATATGTGTTAGGAGCCTCTGATGTACCAGGTGCTAAGTACTGGAGATATATATATCAGTGAAAGGAAATAAACAAAGATGCCTGCCTTAACAAATATAAAGACTACCAGAGGGAGATGTAGCTATGTAGTATGTTAGAAGATTAAGGATAAAGGAAAAGCAGAATGTGAAGGTTTGGAGGTTTTAGGGGAATGGGGATGATTGCAGGTGTAAATAGTGTGTGGAGGTCAGCATCACTGAGGTGACATTTGAGCTGATCTTTGAAAGTGCAGGTAGCTCAGGGAAGAGTATTCCAGACAAAGGAAACACAGTGTAAAAGCCTGTAGGAGGAATGGCTGTGCTAAGTGAAGGGGAGCACAGTAATAGAGGAGGCCAGAGAGGGGAGAGGAAACGGGCCCACTGCATGGGCTCTGGTGTTCCTGGAGAAATTTGGAACCAATGGAAGGTTTTGAAATTACCTGATCTACATTTACCTTAATGGTTTCACTCTGGCTGTTGTGTTGAGAACAGACCATAGGGGTATTAGAGTGGATGCAGAAAGACTAGTCAAGGGACTGTTAGAATAGTCTACATAAGAGATGACAGTGCCCCAGGTGGAAGCAGGGGAAGTGGTGATTCTGGTTATTTTCTGAAGGGAGACCTACAGATATTCCTGATGGGTGGAACGTAGGGTGTGAACAAGAGAAGTTGAAGATGTCTACAAAACCTTTGGGCGAAGGAAATGGAAGGATAGAGATGCCATTTTTGTGTGTCTGCCCTGTAGGAAGCTTCAGAAATCTTAAGGTTTTGATGTCTATTAGACATCAAAGAGGAGATAATATGTAGGAATGTTGATACATGAACTACAGAAGAGGTATGGATCAGGACTATGCATTTGGAAGCCTTCAGCAAATGGATTGTTTTTAAGTCCTTGACATTGGATGAGATCACCCAAGGAGTCAGTGTAGATTGAAAAGATAAGAAGTCTTAAGAGCTGACCCTGGAGCACCATAACATTAGGAGAAGATCAAGGAGAAGAGAAGGAACAGGCATAGGAGACTGAGGTGCAGTGAGGCAGAAGGGAAGCCAGAAGGCGGTGATGTTCTGGAAGCCCCATGACAAAAGTGTATCAAGGAGGAGGGAGTGATGAACTGACAGGTCATGTAAGGGAAGTGTCAAGAGTCTGCTGGTGGTCTTGACAAAAGCAGCTTTGGTGAAATGACTGAGAAAAACCTGAGAGAAGAAAGAGAAGAAATGGATGCATATGGAGAAATGGGGCAAGTACTGGAAGGTATATGGAGCCCACACGTTTGTATCCTGATGGGAATGATCCATAAAGCTGAGGAAAAAGATGCTGAAGGGGAAAGGAGGAAGAATTGCCGACCTGAGAGGGGATGTGCTCTACTGGCAAGTCGGGAATGGACACAGGAACCATGCATCTGTGGTAGTGCCCCTTGTCTGTGGTCTCGCTTTCCACAGTTTTGGAGACCCACAGTCAACCATGGTCCAGAAGCAGATGGTCTTCCTTCTGACAAATCGTCAGAAAGTCAGCAGCGGCTTCATACTATATCATAATGCCTACATCATTCTCCTCACTTCATCTCATCATGTAGGCATTTTATGATCTTAGGAAGAAGGATGAGTACAATACAGTAAGATATTTTGAGAGAGAGACCACATTCACATAACTTTTTACAGCAATGTTGTTATACTTGTTCTATTTTATTATTGTTAATCTCACACTGTGCCTAATTTGTAAATTAAACTTTATTATAGGTATGTATGTATAGGGAAAAACATACCATGTATAGAGAGTTCTGTGTTACTCGTGGTTTCAGGCATCCACTGGGGGTCTTGGAATGTATCCCCTGTGGGTAAGGGGGGACTACTGTATTGTGAAAAGAGGTAAGGCAGAGTATGTGGATAAAGATGCTGGTAGGTGGGTAGATGTGGTTGGTGGTGGGAATTTATAGAAATCCTCATCAAATCACTTCCGTTTTGATTTTGCAAAATATGACAAAGCAAGAGAGACAAAAGATTTGAGTATGGAGGCATGTCTGCTTATAAGTATGAGAGTGATCATAAAGTTTGATGATGGAATTTAAGCAATTTTTATCTTTTTACAAATTTACCTTGCAATGGCAAGGGAGAGGAAATAGAGGGAGCAGTTTGAGGGAATATGGTTGCCAAAAAAGAATAGTGAATAGAGTGCAAGATAGTGGCAAGGAGGCTGGAAAGAGGCCAGATTCTGATGTGTCAGTATTTACCTCCTAGAGAGAACTCAAGTTGAATTTGATATTGTGGTAGATTGTTAAAAATGGCACGCCATGAATCACACCTCTCCATTTCTTCTGCACCCTTCACAACATATATTTGTTGTTTGCTATGGAGTTTATTTCCCACCCCTTGAATCTGTGTTACTTTGTGAATTCCTTTGACCGAAAAATGTAGGATGGTGTCTGGGATGTCAGAGGCCAGGTCTTGAGGACCTGTAACTGCTGTCAGTCAGAGAGAAGCCAGGCAATCTGAAGAGGTCCAGGCTATTTAGCTGGAGAGAGGCCTCACAGAGAAGAACGCCCCTCGCTCGGTGCTTTCCAACAGAAACTTCACTGTGAGGGAGTGCACTACATTGTCCATGTGGTAGCCATTAGCCACAATGACTACTGAGTACTTAAAATGTGACTTGTAACTGAGAAATTTTTAATATTTAAAAATTAACTTCTGATTTAAATTTTTTTTTAATTTAAAAAAATTTTGACTAATAGAATTTTTAATGTAAATAGCACATGTGGATAATGCTTACTCTACTGGACAGCAGAGCCCTAGGGGAGAGAGGCCTCATGAAGAGAACTGAGGTGCCCACTCACCCCCCTCAGATGCCTGAGACCCCCGAGCCCTAGGTGAAGCTCCCCAGCCAATGCCACGTGAAACAAAGGCAAGCTGTCCCTGCTGAGCCCTGCCCAAATTCCTGACCCACAGAACCATGAGCATAATAAAATGGTTTTAAGCCGCTAAATTGGAGGTAGTTTGCTATGTACCAAGTAGGTAGCTGAAATAGATATGGCGGCAACAAGGCCCTGCCGTCCTGTGAAGACCTGTCTGGGGTAGCCTGCTGGCCTGTTTTAGGTTGACACATGAATGCCCTCTGCCTTTCCATTCAAAAGGTGATAGAGGATACATGTTTGTTATTCTACAGTAATGGTGACTGCACCTAGGCCCCAGCTTAAAAAATTAAAATACTCCAAGTAGAGTGCGCAAGAAACCGTCCTCCTTTATTGAACATCAGGGTCTTCTCACCCCTACTTCTCACAGTGGAAGTTTATAATAAGGAAGCCTGGGCCCCAGCCACTGGATTTGAGTGTCTTGATTCTTTGGTTTCAACGAACCTGTACGTCCAGATCCCTCCTACTCCCCATAGATGTTTTTTTTTTTCATTTTTTTCTCAGAGACATAGATTGTCACAACTCCTGATCGTATGTACACTTGTAGCCCACTTGAAGCCAGAGATGTTGGCTGAACAGGGTTGAGGAATGACAGTTTACAGCAGCTGTTGATCTAATTCCTCTTACAGAATCACTGGTTTCTCCCCTTTCTACAGAGGTCCTGATTGTGCCTTGTTAGACATTCCTGGTCATGAGGAATTTCACTACTTGCCTCTGCTTTCTTTTACTCCTCCGATGCTGCATTAATTACATGTGCAAGATCAAGGAGGGTTCTTAAATTATTGAGGGATCATTAGACATAAATGGAATTTTTCTTGACTAATCATTCTCATTTTATATCTCCAAATACTGATAAGCTGACTTCTGCACATTTTCTTAAGTCTGTGTTATTTTGGTGAGGATGAATGCTTGAGGAACAGATGAGAAATGGTAATCTCACTCTATTTACCAAGTGAAAAAATATTAAAGTAGTATTCTACATAATGTATGAGAGTTTGCCAACATGACACATTTTGTATGGCTGGCTACATATACCAAGCAAGGTAGGAGATCATTGAGAAAAAAATTTTTGAATTTTGTTCATTCAAAGATTTACACATTTTTTGGCATGAAGTTTGTGAAAATAGATTTGAAACTCCTTCTAGACTGCTAAGTGCTCTCACCCATTTTATGACTGCTCTAGGGTTCAATGATCTGGTTGTCTGACACCTCTGCTCACGTGTGTGCAGGAGAAATGGGCTTCATTCTCTATCTGGCATTAGCCACAGGAGCTATGGTTCAACTTGAGAGCTACAGGTCAAGGAGCAAAAGGGAATTCTCATTTGGGAAAGGCAAATGTGTAAGCCAGAGAACTTGCTAAGATTCAAAGCCCTGATAGAGAGAAGCGGAGTGGAAAACAAAAATGGGGCCAAATTAAAAGTGTTAACAACAGAGGTGAAACAAAATCACATCTGGCAGAACCAGCAGGATGCTTGTGAGCTCAGGAACAGGGAACTCATCGGATTTTCTTGCTATTATAGCTTCAAACTTAGAATAATGATGACACACATTAGAAGCTCAAGAAATGGTTGTTGAATGAATAAATTAATAAATGAGAAACTCATGGTTGAACCTAAGAGGGATTGTTTAGGGCCAAGTCAAAGCTAAACTGTGTATTAGACAAAGTTTTACTTTGTACCATTAATTCCCTCTACCATGGTAGAATTGGGTACTTTTCAGATTTAAAATTTATTTTTAAATTGTAGAATGTAAGACTGTGGTAGCATGTTGGAGAATTAGGGGAAAAGTGCTTCTGATGAAATCAAGAAAAAAGACAAGGAGACAGAGACATTTATTGGATATTTCCCATTGCCAAGCCCCTATGCCAAGCAGGTCATATGCATTATTTGATTTAATTTTCACAGCACATTTTGTGGGAGGTACAACTATTATACCATTTTACTGATAAAGGAACTGTCATGCAGAATGTTCAAGTAATTTACCCAAGCTTAAAAAGTTTACTTTTAAACTACTATGGTGGGAGTGAGATTCAAACCCAGGCCTGTCTGACTTCAGAGCTGAGATCTCACCCTCTACCTCAATTTATCTTTTAATAGGAATTATTTGCAATGCTCACTAAAAGTAAGAGTTCTCAGTATGTGAATCTAGAACTTAGGAAATCAAAATATCCAAGAGTGGGGTTCTGGATTCCTTATTTTTAAGAGGCACCCCAGATAATTTGTTTTTTGAAGCAACTTTTGAAGAACACTGTCTAATACTATATATTCCTGGTAGACATCCCATTACAAAAACTATTTGTTAGAGGTTCAGTAATTCACTTATCAATAGAAGATTTTAGATGATTTAAACTACTGAATAATTTGTAAAAATTCTTAGAAACAAATGCATATTAATGTATGCTTGTAAGAGAAATGTGAACTGTATTTAAATGAATACTACTGTGGCAATATTTTACTTCTTCAGGAATAGATACAAGGTGAATACTGTTTGCAAAAGAACATCAAATTTATTGACTTGTTTAAAAAAGAGCTATAAATAGTTTGAGTTACAATTAATGTTTCATAAAATAAAAGGGTGGTTAATCTCTAACAAGGAAACATTAAAGCTGATTGGATTTTTGAATCTGAAAAAGCCCATAGGGAAAGGCTTTTCTTGATTAAAAAATTTAAACACATTTTATAGTGTATATTTTGGTCAGGGTTAGGGAATTGTAATTAACTTCCCATGGAAGATTAATTAATTACCACTAGAGCAAAATCAGGTTAAACAAGCCTTGAACTTGGAGAAAATGCAGAAATATTTATCAGGTGCAGTGAAACCTAACACTATACATACTAGAATGATCTGTTTAGTATTTACGCCTAAATTCTATTTTAAGATAGCTCCCACAGATTCTTAAAGTTTTTTATGAATATTAAGTTTGCTATATTTAGTTTTATTAAGCTTTATGGAAGTGTTTAAAACTGAAAAATTTAATAAGTGGAAAGAGACTTTATCCTGAAAACACAGGTTTTATAAAAGCATCTTAAAATATAGTCTACAGTGTTAATTAATTTCTATTAGGTAGATTGGTTTAGTTCCACATTGCTTAAAATATCAGTATTTTGTAGTTTTAACAAACTCAAAACATTTTATAAACATTATTTTAAAATTACATTCATAGTGAACAGCTTTTTTAAAGGATTTTAATTTTTTTCTGGAAAATATACACATAAATCAAAATCTGCATATTGGCTAAATTGTTACAAATATTTTTTGACTAAACATACTTTGTAATTTACCTTGTAAATGCATATAGCCTGTAGCACAATTTTAAGTAACTCTTAGTGATCAGAAAGGGGACAAACTGCTAGTTTACATGCTCTTTTCAAATTATTTTCTGTATGGAGGTTAAATTTTGTCATGTGAGTGGCTACATTTGGGGAAAGGGGCAAATTCAGGCAGATTAAGAATTTAGGAAAAGAATTTCAAATACCAGTGCATCAGACTGAAATTGTTAACCATTCTATTTTAATGACTAAAGTGGAAACCTTCACTGGGGGCCAGCAAGTAGTAAAATACTGACCAAGACAGGAGACCTCTGATTTGAGGAGATCATCCCCACTAACCTGGTAACAGTCCAGTTCCCACAGTATCTTCACATGTTTAATAAACTCTGCTGAAGGCTCCTGTCTAGGAAGATTAATGAGAAGGGGATGAGTCAGTGTTTGAGGGCAAAATGAACTTCAGAAGGCTGGAGGCACAGAGAGAATTAGAGGTAATTACAAGGGAAGAAGTCTGGATAAGTGAGTTTGGACCAAGGATTAAGGAAAAAGCACCAGAGGGCATAGGAAATTCAGAGAAGGAAACTGTCCTTATGCAGTCATATGGGATAGGGACAGAGTTGATTTTTCAAGGTTTGGGTTTCCAAAAAGGGACTCTGTTTCAACCTGGGCAGTAGTCTAGAAGAATTACTGGGGAGCCAAGGTCATTTAGTAAATCACAACTCCTTAACGTAGGAAAACTAGAAAATATGATAGAAAATGGGCCTTTCCAGAAGAGGAAAAATCACAGGAACTGGAACTGAGAGATCTGTCCAATGTAGAGATTTAAAAAGTTTTCTCGTGGTACTGCTTAGTCTCTCAGACTTTGGGCCCCTTCATTAGCTCTACCCCTGAGCAAGCTTGTGGGCATAGGACATGATTCAGAAAGGAGGTTTAGACAGTTAGGAGGCAGTTAGCTGTGATGCTGGGGTTCTTGTTTGCGGAGTCAAAGAATGAACTTAGCAAACAGTCAAGGTAGGAGAGCCAGGGAGACTTTCATTGAGCGATACAGTGAGAGGACAGACAGAGCTCCTGGCTCATGCCAGAAGGGGACAAGAGAGCCCGGGGTGGTGTGTTGTCTAGGGGATTTATAGGCAGTTGAGGATTTGGGGAAACCCGATAAAAGGCTTAGGGGTGTGGACTTGTTAAGTGGTCCCTGAATACTAAAAATTAACACAAGAAATTTACTGCTCTGATTTCTCCCTGGGTTACTGATGTGGTAGTCTAGGAGCATATCAAAAGGTTGCCTGCCCAACCCCCAAGGTGGGCTGAGGTATTATCTGTTTGCTAAAGAGTAAGTTAAGATTCTTACTTATTAAACTTCCTGGGTGTTAAAATGCAGTCTTATCTTTAAGGTGGTGGAATCCTTCCTGCCTTTTACTATGCTGTTTACAGCTGGGTCTGCATGCTCAATTAGTTGCCCAGTTTGCAAACTCACCTCATCAGATCTGGAGGAGGAAAGACAGCACATAGGCCTGGGCCTTCAGCATGCTAAGGTGAATCTTACACATGATTACAAATGATTAGTGTAATAAAAACATGTGCTACTTTTCTTTATCTGGGGAATATTAACTGATCTCACTGAAGAATGACTCTAGAGCGTAATGTTCAACAGAGTTTTGGTAGGGGGTTTCCTTGCATGTAGTTACATTGCTCTGACTGTAACTATCCTGCCTTGCTTTTTCCAGAGGCCCTCATCCTATTCTAAGCTTATGGTCCCTGACTCAGCTGGTCTTGTGTGCCTGGTGTCCAGTGAAGCTGGGTTGGCCAGTGCCTTGCCCTGTACATTCAACTGGCTTCTGCTGCTGTCACTTGTGGCTCATGGACATTTGTTCTGTTCTTTCTTAGTCAGGGCCCATTGGTCTCTTGCCACTTGTGGCTCACCTGAAGTTTAGCTGGTATTCTATTCTTTCAGACCAGGATGTCCACCTTGAAGTCTATATTATAGGACATGTCATCACAGCTACAAAAGCTTCTGACAGCCCCCCACTTTCACCATCACACTTGCAGAAATGCTGAGATTCATCAGAGCCATTCAGGGCATCTGGGGAATGGGGTGGCAAGAAAATGAGAGGCTTAGCATCCACCTTTATCTACTTCCTTTACTTTTAATAACAATAAATACAAACAGAATATGTATTGTTTGCTGAGATACATTTTAATAAATTAATAATTTTATTGAAGTTTTACTACATGTTAATATAGTTAACATGAACCTGCAAAAGTGATTTTATTTTTCATAGCATATGGCAGAAGCCCACATTCCACTAATAAGAATATGAAGTAATTTGCTTGTATATGCAGTGTAAGTGGCTTTGAGCAGTTTCCCCCCAAGTGGGGTGAAAGTCACGAAAGCTTTTATGCTCCTGTAGAAGTTGGAGGTTGCATATCTACTGATGAAAATTGCCATTATTGTCTTATCTATTATTGCCTTTGAAAGGAAAAACAGAATTAGTTAATTAAAATTCACTGAGAAAAAATAATCCCTAAAGCATTAAAAAAATAGGTAGATAAATGACTTTGAATCTGTTATTTCACTTTTAAGAACCAGCTATACATACACTATACAACAATCAACTATACATGTTCTCCAAAGGTGGGCAGTGCACCATATAATACAATTTCACTCTCAAAAAAAAATTGCTTCATTATTTTCTATACACCAAAAAGACTGAAGTTGTATAAACGACCTAACCAAAATTTTCTCAGTGACTTTGAACATGAAATGATACCAATTACAGAAAATTAATACATACATTAACAGATAAACCTAAGAACAATGAGAGCATTCCAAAATGTAAAATCCTAACATAAATCAAAATTTCCTTTGTACATGAAAATAAGTTGCAAAATATACAGTTATATGGAACACATTCAGTAGCAATATAACTATAATAAATATATTTTGCTTCGCATGTTGGCTCAATAGAGTATCAGTTTATTACATGCCTTATTATATATAGGCACTGTGCTAATTGCTAGACCGAGAAATGATGAACATGTCCCTATTCCTAAGAACTTCCAATTAAATAAGAAACAAACCATGTAAAGAAATATTTAGACCAAATATTTACATCACAAATATTTGTCACACACAGAGGTCTGTACTCTTGAGTTATTCTATCCTCCTCCTTACCCTCCAAACCAAAAGCATAATTTGTTTAGCTAGTTATGATTAGCAATGCTGTTAAATTTAATGAAATACATAAAGCTACCTGATTATAGTTATTTAGTAATGGCACTGTTTTATGGAAATAATCATGCCCTATCCAACTGGACTAATACGTGCAGATGAATCTCCACATTTAGATCTTGATTACCATAAGGCTGGTCTTTACTGATTTGTGAGATTACCCTCTCATTAAACACCAAGGATGTAACTGTTTTGGTTTCTATTTTTTGAATACTTCTTAGGGTCTTTTTAAGGAGTACTTCTAAAATTATGAAAACCATATCCAAAGACAAATTATTGAAAGACTTACTAAAATTTGGCTTTAGAATTCCTCTCCCAGAAAATGTGTGTTTGGGGTTATGTTGATTGTGGGGGGTGGGGCAGAAGGAGAGAAACACAGCAAGTCTCTAGCCCAAACTGCATTTCTAAGAGCTAGAGAACTGGTTAAGGGAATAAAATACCTGAATTTTCAAGATTCTCCAATACTGGTCTGGCTTAACTCACCAAAAGGCGAAAGAGCTAGGGACACATTTTCTGAGGCAACTGTACAAGAGAGGGAATATAACCCTGGCCATTGTGGCAGGTTTTAATGTGCTAATAAGCATTTGAACAAGAAGGAAGATTAGGCCTTGATTTTAGAGGAATGAAAGACGTATCAGTTTCAAATCCTGGTGGAGACAGCAACCTCAGACCAAGGACTGGACGTCACTATAGATGGAGGCAGAGCTGCTTTCAATATTAGGAAGAACTTTCTAATAGAACTGTTAAAAAATGGAGGTAGTAAGTTCTTTACCCCTGAAAGAACTGAATTAGAAATTGAGAAGAATCATGTCAAGGTGTTCCAGAATTTAAAGGGGCTTTTTAGACTAGGTTAGAAGCTGTATTAGATTCTGAGGTTATTTTCAAGTTTGAATATAAGACTATGATTGAGAAGAGTTATCTTTTGATAACTGTGAGGTGGTATCCTGTGATTATATTCCCTATTTAGACATTGAATCTGATTAAGCATCACAGTGTCATCAAATATTATTTATTTATAAACACACCTAGATTTTTAAGATATATTCTTTTAAGTTACACAATCTTTAGAATCACAACAGTTGGCTATATAGCTACATTTACAGTGAAATAAGAAAAATAACTCAGGAGAAAATTTTAGGTACTGGTTTTTCAGTTTTTATTATTATAAAACAATGTATGCCTGTGGCAGACAGAAGGAAAAATCCCTATTAGCAGCTCACTATAAATGTCAGCACCATTTACAGACTTTTTCCTGAGTAATAAGAAAGAAAGAGAGAGGGAAAAGGGGAGAGGAAGAAGGAAGGAAAAGGAAGGAAGGGAGGGAAGGATGGAAGGAGGGAAGGAAAGAGCGAAGGGAAGAGGGAAGGGGAGGAAAAAGGAAAGCAAAGGAAGGAAAAGCAGGCAGGCAAAAAACAAATGCCTTTCAATAATAATGGTCTTAAAATGATGTAGTTTTAAGACTTGACTCCTACTGAAATCTTGAGTATGCAGAACCATTGAAATCAAGTTACTCAGGATGCCTAAAATGCTACATTGGATTAGGAAGCAATTAGTCATGTCAGAAAACTTTTAAGATCAAAGTGTGTAAGTAGAATGTAGAAATCTTTGGTTGTGCGCTCCTGTGTAGGAATTTATTGGGCTAATCATCCGCCACATGCACAGTCTTTGATAACTAGTCTTATCCTAAATATGGCTTTATAAAGTGGAGTTAAAATTGTTTCTTAAATTGAAAGAAATCTACTTCTCTGCATATTCCTGCTTTTGTTTTTAGGTTGCCATCCAGAGTTGCCCTTTGTAAGGTATTCTTGAGTGTGTACATTTTGAATGTGAACACTCAGTTCTAAATGTAAGTTTCCAACCAATGGACCCAGTTAAAACTGAGAATGATTTAAAAGTAACACTGTATGTTTAACAATGTATTTAAGCACTGTATTTATTGCTCCCAAATCTCAAAATGTACAGGTGCTTCCCCTGTACTTGACTCTAATTTTCAAGTTGTTTAGTTTGAGCTAGGAATGTTGAACACATATTCAGTTGCTTTTCTTCCTATCTGGGAAAATGAAATCATGTTGCACGATGTGGTCATTCTCAAATAACAACCTAGCTTTCAAGGACAGCATGTAATGGATACTGCTGTGATGAAGACCTGTTCCCCTCCCCAAACCAGAGCTGTTATAGGAATGTAGTTCATTTTGAATATGCAGACATTCTTCATACTACTCCATCTCACAGGCAATAGATGAAAAGGTGCTCTACATTTTAAATTAAATTTGAAGATAGTTCTAGGAATGTCCATTAACTTTGAATTAATCTCATATAAATGTTGCATTTAACCTTTTTTATATTCAATAATGCCATATACCTACTTTCACTTTTAAAATACAATACTAATACAATATCAGAATCTTGTGTGCCTAGTCCAAATGCAGTGGCGCAAGGCAAATGATAAAGGATTTAGAAATGTTAAACAGGATTTTTCCACAATAATGAAAGCAGTATGGATAATGAGCACAATTATTTTGACTCACACTGTAGCACTGGCTGAAGGATGATAATGAAAGGAAAGCAGATGAATGGAGCAGGTTATAGATAAAGGGATATTAGTTCCTCTCACCTAAGCAGAGAAAACAGCTTCTTCTGGGGTTACTGGAAATAGACTTGAGAAATCACTGTCAGACATCCAGAATGGAGGGTGAAGCCAAGTGATATATATGGTTCTTTGACAGTGAAACCAGTGACTGGCAAGATCAGAACGAGAGAACCAGTTCAGTTATTGATCATGTGTGTACATGTTTGGGCTCCTTGAGGATTTTAAACTTACAGAACCATTTCTCAGTAGAGTAAATAGATTGAAAGTGCTCTAAGATGCAAAATTAGAACAAGATGAGTTATTAACAGAATCAAGCTCAGCATAGATTGCTGTGCAAAGGAAAAATAACAGTGAACAGGAAGAATTTGGGGTTTTATGATTAGACAGTAATTTAGTGCAATTATAAGTGATGATGAGCACTCGGGCAGATGTAAAGGGGTGGCAATAAGTGAAAATGATTAAAGGCAGACTGTCTTATATATTAGAAAGTGTATTAAATCAAATGCAGAGGGAGCCTCCTAGTCTTGATAGCAAGGGTATTTCTAGAGACATTACCATAAATCAGCTGCCAGTGAGAAGGATGGTGGGAGTCAAGATGATGTAATAGTGAAACAAGATCAAGAAGAGATTCTATTTTAATTTACTGTCTTCTTTCTGGAAGAGATGAACAATTCCTAGAGTCAGTGATCAAAGCAATATTTATTTTAAACATTTTGATTAGTTATATAATGCTAAAACTAACAGTTCAGTAAATCCACATATAGGTCACTCACTGTTAATGGTCTTTCTCAAATGTTTTCAAAGTCACATATACACACACAAAAGCCTTCAATGAATTTTTTTTCTTACACACACACACACACACACACACAGAAATGCAAAGGCAAAGGACAATCAACTAAGATAGGTAGGAAGGAAGGCTACCAATTCTACAGAATACTTTTTATGCAACTGTCTAGGGGCAGTCCCTGATTTTGGAATTGCATGGTAATATCATCCAATATCCTGTTCAGTTTTGAAAAATATACTCAAACCTTATGTTTACATAAACATATATGGTAAAATAAAAGGACCTTTTATTTAGGCATATTTCCACTTAAGAATGCATCTCCAAAGAATATGTACATTTATTACAGTATGTGGGAAACTACAGTTAATTTTGGAGAAATCCAATCTGTCCATTACCTGAGATATAAATCAAGGGTCTTAAAACCTAAAATGCTTGTATCTTAACTGATAAAAGAAACATATCTTCTTGCCAGACAGAATCATCCTAGCTGAGAACAAGGATGATGAAAATCCTTTCATTGTTTGGGCTAAAGATAATTAAACATCTAAACAGATGCAGATTCAAATTCCATTAATACCGAAAGCCCAGTCATTTTTAAAATTTACAATATAATTCACTATATAATTTACTGAAGTAGTAAACCAACCCAGTGCTTTACAGTTGGTATATATCATCACAGAAAACTGATATGGTACTAATTTAAACACTGAAATTTCTTATTGCAACTCAAATTTGGACATCTAAAGGCTTAAGAAATGCACAGTAATGATTCACTTATCTGGAGGTCAGATTTTCTACATCCTCAATTATACTGGAATCTGACAATGACACAGAAAAAGTATGTTAAGGACTACCATCCCAGAATTCAAGAACTTCACCCAGTGGGTTACATGTTAAGATAAACTCAAGTCAAGTATAACTTAAGACCAGTAATGAAATCAAGAATGTTAATTTAGTGTGCTTGAGCCAGAAAACGAGAGGAGGGAAATGACACTGCTAGAAGTTGAAACCAGCCTACACTGAAAAGTAATAGAATCAGCAATTTTAAAAACATTTCAGTAACTGCTGATAGCATTATGACACTATAACATGGTACATTATGTTCTTAATGAAGACTTGAATCATAAAAAAAAAGTTAAGCTATGTTTAGCATATAGTTTAGAAAGCCAGGGAAATACACTGCATTTTAGAAAAATTTTTGCCAAAAAAAAAATGGAGAAAGAAAAGGGCTTGAAGGGAGCCAATCAATGATCAGAAAGGATAGGAATTCAACAACTCTTACACTTGTAGTAACAAGGTAGGATTCTCATTTCTTTTTAAAAATGTATTTTTCACTCCATATACTATGATGTGTAAATAATAATTCATTTTTACTACTTTGAGATTTTTCCCATCTAAATAGTACGAATCTGTGAATTTTGTTTTTACTAGTCTTTTGTGGATAAAGCACTTTAAAAATCAAAACATCAAAACTCATCACCATTTACATATGAAAATAGTATGTATTTTGGATTCTCAAAGATTAACTTATACTTAATATAATTTTTGGTAAAATGTATTTTGTACTTTATGTTTCTGGCAACTGCTAATTCATATATAGTATACATTCAGAGTAATCTCTAACAGAAGGTACATTTTATTTTATTAAGATGAATAGACCTTTTTAACCAACTATTAAGGTTAACAAATTCACTGTAGATTTCTAGAACTGGAATAGCTTTAGAATGTCTAATCACAGTCTATTACTTTTAGAAATGACTAGAAAACCATGGATCCCTGTATTTATTAAACTGAATCGCTTGGCAGTAAAATTCAGTTAAGGCTTTTGGCATTGGTGAAACTTCTTCCCACTCAGACCTGCTGCTGTGGTAGACCTGCACTTCATCTGTGATTTCATCTGGGGCATAATCACCACCTAATATATAAATTTTATCCTCAATTCCAACTGCACCTGCATTAAAGCCTGCACATTCAAAAGATCCTTCACCCTTCCATACACAAGTATCTGGACAAAAACTATAAACCTTATAGGTGGAGAGGTCACATATATACAGTGTGCAATTTACTGGGACAGCTTTAATTAGTGTTGCATGAAAAAACTGCCCAAACTCTGCTACCAGTTCAGACCACTGGTCAGTTGTAGCATTGTACTTAAAAAAGCAATCAAGGGATGGATTAAAGGCATCCGTAATCTCTACCTCTGATCCAAGAACATAAATGACATTTTGGCATGCACTTGCTTCAGGATAATATATGCCCCTGGGTAATGGACTAACCGAAAACCATTCTTTGGAAAGAGGGTTGTAAGATTCAACATCTAAGAGACTTCTAATGTCCTGCGACCCTCTAGTCTTTCCACCTATAACAAATAATCTATTGAGAGCCATAATCGATGTATGCATGGTTCTTGGTGTTTTCATAGGTGATACCAGGAAAAAATCATTTTTGAATGGACAGTAGCACCAGGTCTGATCAGTGGCATCATGATATGACTCTGCAATATGCAGCCGAACTGTTCTACAGCATGGCCCTTTGCAGCCACCTGTCAAGAATATTTTCTCTCCATAACTAGATAGACTAGATCCTGGCAAATCAAGCAAGTGTGATTGTGGCAGTATTTTCCACGAATCAGTTTTAATATTATAGCAAAATGTATATTGATTTTCTCCATTTTCCTCAGTTTTGTGAACAAATATGTATTTTTCGGTTGTGGATGGTCGAGCATCAGGGAAAAGTCCACCAGAACCTTGCACACACGTAATTGCATCCATGATTATGTCAAAACAGTTTGTGTTTTTGAGCAAACACTCTTCATTGAGCAGACAGTCTTGAAGTGTCTCCTCAGATAACTGATGTAATCTTACTTTTTTAATCAAATAAGGCAGATGTTTTTGCCTTGATTCTAAATTATGTTTAGTCCAACTAAGGACAACTTTCAGTACAGTTTCTTCTTCAGGAACATTTAATTCATCTGATTCCAGACATTTTTGCAGTACTCCAAAATTCATCTCTAAGAAATCACTGGACTTAAATAATAAAAAAAAGTGATGTTGTACAAAGTATAATGCATGATCAAACAAACGGGTAGAGCCATAGCTATCTGATATAGATAATAACTGTAAACAATTGACAAGATTAATACTTTTTATTAAAAAGTCACTGCAAGCTTTGGATAGGAATGAAACTTGAAGAAATGATGACAACTGGAAGAACATTTCCACATTATCATCTGTTATCTTTGTTTTTCCAGTATAGGCATAATCAAGAAAGGCTTTTACTGCTTTGGAGGACAAATTAGTAATGGTGACACTTCCACCATCTCTTTCTTTCATGTTTACTTCAAACATAGCCCTGTAAAAATAAAGAACACAGAGGAACAAGTAAACAGGAATATTCTATTCCATGATAATTTTCAACATTACCTTAAAGAAGTTTCCTTTAACCTTAGGTTGATTTAAAATAAATTTCTAAAATATATTTTAAAAGCATTCTAATATGTTATTTTAATATCTAGAATAGTTATATACCATATTATTTGTAAAAGATATGTATTACATAATATACCATATTATAAAATATATGTTATAGCTGAGTTATAGCAACTAATCCAAAGAAGGCTATATAAAGATTCAAACTTTGTATACTGATTTGGTGTTCTGATATATTATTCATAAAATTAGTCTAAAACCTCCCTAATGGCTGAATTTCTTTTTTTATAGGTTAATTAGTATCAACTCTGTATGTGTTAACTCAAATTACCTAAAGTATGTAATGCTTTTGGGTATAGGATTTAAACGTCTCTTTCAAATTAATTTTCAATTTGGCAATAGTGAAGCATGTGAAAGGTGGAATACAGTGAGACATTAGATGTCTCCAGTAAATCTGTGTGGAGATATCCACCAACTAAGACAAACTTAAATAAATATCTAAAAAGACACATTTGATACAGCACTTTAGGAAAAAGGGAATGTAATCTTATAAAACTAAACAATAACAGTGTACCATATCAAGCCAAGAAAAGTAAAAATAAGTTTTCACAGAATAGCAACTGAGAAATGGAGCTGGATTGCCAGATTTGAACAGTTAGACCAGTTTGAAAGTTCTTCATAATAAATTCTAATTTATTCCCACATGGTAAAGTTGATAGAATCTAAGGAACTGGGAACTTTTTTGGCTCAGTTTAAGCAAAAATATCAATTATTTGGAAGTGTTGGACAGGACCCTAAGATGTATTTCACTATTGGTTTTGGTAAGAAAACTACTGCAGTCTATAACTTATATCCAGTTATTCATTTTTACACTTTAAACCCCTTATGGTGGTTGTCAGTGGAGCAGCAAATGGAGATTAAAGTGGAAAGAACTCTAACAAAGAACTAAGGACTACCAGCTGTTCATTACAACTGAGGATTTACTTGGTTTTGGTTCTGGTTTATTACTGGTTTGTATTTGTGCCAGTATTGTCCAGGATCTCTTTGTGAGCAGTGCCCCTAGGGGGCACTATTCTGGGGGAAAACCCATTTAATTATTAGAATCAACTCAAAAGGGTAACTCAGGTTACTAAAACAGCACTAACAACTGGCTTAAAAATACGAGGGGCCTTCCAGATACGGAATACTCTTTAGGAAAAGGTAGGATAACAAAGTGCCTTCCCAATAGGCCATTCAGTACTTCTAATAAGAAAACAAGTATAATTGCAAAAATAATATACATGTCATATAGGCAAAATATTTCAACAATACATATCAACTTAGAAATACTAACCTGCAAAAATTAGATCATTATGACACTGATAGTCACTTTTGGGTAATATTAAGAGCATGGCCTCTAGAACTGGGCTGCTTGGGTAGGTACCTAGCCTGTCACTTACTAGCTGTGTGACACTGGTGAGGTGACATAATGTCATTGTGCTTCAAATTCTTCATCTGAAAATGGGGATACTCATAGTACCTATTTCACTGAGTTATAAAAGGAATAAATGAGTTAATCAATGCAAAGTATTAGCTGTTATTAACATGGCTGTAAGAAAATGTTTTGTATCAGATCCTAAGTATTTTTTAACTGACTATAAGCTTCTACATTTTGAGAAGACAAGTGTAAGATTATGTTATTATATTTCATCCTACTCATCTTTGAAGTATCCAATTAACATCCATCTCAGATTTACCATTGTATAAAGTGGTTATACAAAATATGTGATTCCTTTTTGATCTTGTCTCCAAAATCATTATAAAGGGCATTTATCATGCTATTTTCTATATATTTTCCCTCCCAGTACTCCAGTGTGTTTTATTGTAACACAAATATTATGAATTGATGGACTTATCATACAAGAGTGTAAATTATAGAATTTCCATTCTATATTTGTACAATTTTTACATAAACTGTATAGTCATTGAGTAAAATACTATGTATAATGAAGGACCTAGGTCTTTATAAAACTCATTTTTGCACTTCAAAACAGGTAGAAAATATAAAAATATATTGTTTTAATAGTAATTAAAAAAACTTAAGGCAGATCTATAAAAAGCTAGGAGTAGGCAGAGCAAAGTAATATGGAAAAAAATGATGTGTTGATATATTTAATTAATGAATAACTTCAACATGAAGAGTAGAGGACTATTAATTCAAATACTGACATGTGTATTTTATTTTATTAATATAAAAACACTATAAGGAAATCAAGCTATATGTTCACACCAGATATTTCTATTTTTTTTCTAGGTTTGGAAATAGCAGCAGCAGCTAACAGTAACTGCAGCTAACATTACATATACATAATTTAATTCTCATAATGACTCTGAATTAGATTTTATTTTTATTATCTTAATTTTTTACAAATAGGGAAACTGAGGCCTGAAGAAGTTAGAACTTGCCCAAGATCAGATGTCTTAATAATTGGTAGAGCTGGGATTCAGATTTAGGGCATTCTGATTAATGGTATTACCTTCATACATTTACCACAGTACTAAGGTATAAGTCTGACCCTTAACATTGCAGAATCAGAAATCTACTGTCCTCACAGTGGATTCTTACAGTGTCACGACTAGGATATTCCCTATAGGATGATCTACAGGGGGAACCAAATTATATTCAGAAGGCTTCCTAGAATCACAGCAAGTTTTGTGCCCCACAGAAATGCTTCTGGAAGTACTTTTCCTCATTATAGGAATATCTTTACCACAGAGAGGAGAAATCTTGAAATCCTCTGGGTTAGAGTCCCTCTACCATCTGTGGACATAAGACATGACTGAAATGTTAATCTTCTTCTCATACTCCTCATTTTCTTTGAATTTTGCTTCTATTTTTATCAATCTGTCCTTTCCTCTTTTTCTAAATGATACAGTGCAGGGATTCCCCCAAACAACACTGGTACCAGATCAAAACTATTTTTTTTCCCAGAATATTTCAGGGGGCTCATGGTCCACAAAATTGGGAAGGTGTAAATGGCTTGGGAAGACATAGATGGCTGGGAAGACATGAGCTGTAAAAAAGGTTGTCCTAAATTTTCATACTCAAAAATCATTAGTTAATTTGGTTCTAATTAGCTTTTTGTTAAGAATTAAAAATTACTGTTGTTTGCTCTTCTGGGGGAAAACTGAGTATAGTTATAAAAATAACTTAATTATCCATCTCACAAAATCTGAGGCATAGATAGAAAAATAAAGTACCTGAAAAAGTCACTGCATGCTGCTAACACACAACGATGACATGGGATTATTTCATCTTTCATGATGATTTTGAAATCATAAAAGACATTCTGTTCTCTGAAATTCTGCAATACACTTAAGATTTTCTGTCCATGATCTTCTGACACAAGGAAGTTATTTTTCTTCTCAGATGGAATTCCATTACATGAGCTTTGCTGGTTGAAATTATATGAGTTATCCATAGCCAATTCCATCTGTCCTTAGAACTAGAATGAAAAAAAAATCACTGAGGTAGTACAGCCCTGGTGAAATTTTCAGATCCAAAATGTGCCCTAAAGGTACACAAAAATTCTAAGATCATAAGATAGTAAACCTTGTTCTAAACATTTGTTTTCATGATATTTAATAAACTTTTGAATTTTTGTAAATACTGAGCTCACTGGAATAAAAAGTACATTATTAAGGAATAAAGTTCAAGGCTTTCTAAGTTGTATATATGCCTTATGTAGGGCCTTACTAAATGACTTGACTTGTGTACATGTAGAGCTCTATTTACACAGTAGTTATCATTTGGATATGATACAGGTCCCCTTCCCCTCCCATCTATTTTCTTCTGGTAACAAAGCAGACGTTACAATGTTGATCTCGAAGCATAAGTTCATGCCTTCTGGGGTTAGATTTTTAAAAGATGATTGAAAAATGCAAGGTGTTCAACTGTATTAATGAGTTATGGCCTTTAGTAATGAAGAGAACGGCAAACATTGATCCAAGTTGGCCTATTTGAAATTGGGAAGGAAAACAGTAGACAGCTTTATTTACAAAGGCCTTTTAAACATAAGGTCAGAAAACTAAGTTAATTCAAGGCCAGATAATTTGACTTTCCCCAAATGCAAATTCATTCTAAGCATAAAAGTTTACACCACCAAAAGCAAGGAAGTGGGAAACAGAAATGAATAGAAGATGGGAATTAGGGGAGCCAGAGAAATAGGGGACCTTGATTCCTTAGGGCATTTCTACTCAGGTTTGCAAATCTATCACTTTGCAAATCACCCCAAGTCAGTTTCTGAAGACAACAATCTGTTATCTCTCATGGTTCTGTGAGGTTAACTGGAGCTTTCTGCCTGGGGTCTTTCATATGGTTACAGTCAGACTGCAGCTCTGGCCGAAGTCATGTGAGGGCCTGGCTAGGTGAGAGGAACACTGTGGTTTCTTCATTTCCATTTCTGATTCTTCAAATGGGATAGCTGAAGCAGATGGAGCTCCCTTCCCACTCTCTGTGTGCAATCTCTCTATGTAGTTAGTTTATACTTCCTCATAGCATGTCAGTCTCAGGTTAGCTGCCTTACATGGTGGCTTGGTTCTCCTAGAGGGGGTGTGTTAAGCCCTTGTGGAAGCTAGACACTGGAGTAGTCTGAATGATTCTACAGCATCAATCAAAGCTCCTTCTAGGACTGAGTCAATCATTGCTGTGTTGTCCAACAGAGTAAACCATAAGACATGTATAGCTATTTAAACTTAAGTTACCTAAAATTAAATAAAGGCTGAGTAAGAAACAATCTTTCTCCTGCCTTACTCTTTGAGCTGGGACATTAGGCTTTCAGACTCGGACTGCAACTTTACTATCAGCTCTGCTGGGTCTCCGGCTTTGTCATCTGCAGACCTTGTGATTTCTGTCTCCATAATCACAAAAGTCAACTCCTTACAGTATATCAATACCTCTCTCTTTCTCTAACTGGTACTGCTTCTCTGGAGAACCCCTACTAATACATGCAGCCAGTGGCTATTGCATAGCAAAATAAAGAATATTTACATCATCACAGAGAGTTCCATTGGATATCTCATGTACTATATGAAGAGTAGTGTGCCTATATGAATGTGTGTTTGTGTGCATGCACATGTGGAGGGGAGTAATTTGATGCAATTGGCAGTATTATTGGAAAAATTAGTTACCAGCAGTAATTTTGTGAACAGTGCTCTAAATAGCTCCAAGTAGGGAGACATATTAAGAATGAGAGCAGGTATCGTGGAGGGAGAGAGAGAAGAGAGGATTGGAGACAGGTCTGAAGAAAAGGCAGAAAACCGTTGTATTAGAGTTCTCTAGAGAAACAGAACCAATGAACAGTAAGCTATATATATGGCTGTAAGACTACTGGTTTCATATATATATATACACCTACTGGTATATATGTCATGTGTGTGTGTGTGTGTGTGTGTGTGTGTGTGTGTGTGTGTGTGTGTGTGTGTGTGTGTGTATAAAATAAGGAACTGGTCCACAAAATTATGGAGGTTCCAAGCTCTGTGGTTGGCAAGCTGGAAACCCAGGACCGACAATGGTGCAGTTCCAGTCCAAATCCAAAGGCCAGAGAACTAAGACAGCTGGTGATATAAATTCTAGTCCAAAAGTTGGCAGGCTGGAGACCTAGGAAAAACTTTTTTCAGTTTGATTCGAAAGGCAGGAAAGGATTAATGTCCTACCTCAGCAGTTAGGTATGTGAAGCTTCTTCCTACCTAACCATTTTGTTCTTCAGGCCTTCACCTGATTGGATAAGGCCCACCCACAGTGGGAGAGAACTCTGCTTTACTCAGTCTATGGATTCAAATGCTAATCTCTTCCAGAAACACCCTCACAGACATACCCTGGAAAAATCTTTGACCAAATGTCTGGGTACCCTGTGGCCCAGTCAAGTTAATATGATCAATCAATGATCATAGTACAAATTTTTATTTAGCAGTGTTGATAACATCTGATCTAGGATGAAGAAAAATATCCCAAGTTAAAGTGGGTATAAAGATAATTATGTATGGCTATTGTCACAAGAGTAATTCCTCACATCACAAGGCATACTTCTTAGGTCACTTGTAAAACTCTGTTTTTTATTTGAATGTTTTCCCTCCTTTTCTAATAACTGTAACATCATATATCTTCTCAGGGGTATGATATAATGTGAAATAGAAGAAGGAGCGATGTTTTAGAATTGTATAGATTTGAATTTCAATGCTCTTTCAGCAATTTACTTGTGATATATTTGAGGTAAATAACTTCTAATCTTTGATTCTCATTTTCTTTACCTGAAAAATAGGCATAAACTATAAACTTGTGTTGTTGAGATTAAAAATATATGCTAAATAATTGGAAGTTAGTACTTATTTTCTATAGAAATAACATAAAAGCCAAGGAAATCATATATATGGCATTAATCAAGAGATTCACATTCACAAGGTGGGGTGAGGGTGGGAGGGACAGGAGAAGCAGCTCTAGTAATTCCTACAGTTTAAGAGAAAAGTTGAACATAAGAGTTATCACTATAAAATAGTTTTATTTGGAGTGTCAAGATCAATGGAAAGGAGACATAAAATTAGTGAAGACTTGAGCCAGTTTCTCTTATGATGATAGAAAGGGATATTTATTGTGACTAGCCAAGGAATATTTATACTACACAAAAGAGTACACAGATAGCCAAAGCAATCCTGAGGAGGAAGAAAAAAGTGGGGGGGATCTCACTCCCCAACTTCAAGCTCTACTACAAAGCCACAGTAATGAAGACAGTTTGGTACTGGCACAAGAACAGAGCCACAGACCAGTGGAACAGAATAGAGACTCCAGACATTAACCGAAACATATATGGTCAATTAATATACGATAAAGGAGCCATGGACATACAATGGGGAAATGACAGTCTCTTCAACAGATGGTGCTGGCATAACTGGACAGCTACATGTAAGAGATGAAACTGGATCACTGTCTAACCCCATACACAAAAGTAAATTCAAAATGGATCTATGATCTGAATATAAGTCATGAAACCATAAAACTCTTAGAAAAAAACATAGGCAAAAATCTCTTGGACATAAACATGAGCGACTTTTTCATGAACATATCTCCCCAGGCAAGGGAAACAAAAGCAAAAATGAACAAGTGGGACTATATCAAGCTGAAAAGCTTCTGTACAGCAAAGGACACCATCAAGGTATCCTATAGTATGGGAGAATATATTCATAAATGACAGATCTGATGAAGGATTGACATCCAAAATATATAAAGAGCTCACGCACCTCAACAAACAAAAAGCAAACAATCCAATTAAAAAATGGGCAGAGGAGCTGAACAGTTCTCCAAAGAATAAATTCAGATGGCCAGCAGACACATGAAAAGATGCTCCACATCGCTAGTCATCAGAGAAATGCAAATTAAAACCACAATGAGATATCACCTCACACCAGTAAGGATTGCCACCATCCAAAAGACAAACAACAACAAATGCTGGCGAGGTTGTGGAGAAAGGGGAACCCTCCTACACTGCTGGTGGGAATGTAAATTAGTTCAACCATTGTGGAAAGCAGTATGGAGGTTCCTCAAAAAGCTCAAAATAGACTTACCATTTGACCCAGGAATTCCACTTCTAGGAATTTACCCTAAGAATGCAGCAGCCCAGTTTGAAAAAGACAGATGCACCCCTATGTTTATTGCAGCACTATTTACAATACCCAATACATGGAAGCAACCTAAGTGTCCATTAGTAGATGAATGGATAAAGATGTGGCACATATACACAATGGAATATTATTCAGCCATAAGAAGAAAACAAATCCTACCATTTGCAACAACATGGATGAAGCTAGAGGGTATTATGCTCAGTGAAATAAGCCAAGTGGAGAAAGACAAGTACCAAATGATTTCACTCATATGTGGAGTATAAGAACAAAGAAAAACTGAAGGAACTAAACAGCAGCAGAATCACAGAACCCAAGAATGGACTAACAGTTACCAAAGGGAAAGGGACTGGGGAGGATAGGCATGAAGGGAGGGATAAGGGTGGGAAAAAAGAAAGGAGGCATTACAATAAGCATGTATAGTATGGGGGGGACACAGGGAGAGCTGTGCAACACAGAGAAGACAAGTAGTGATTCTACAGCATCTTAGTACGCTGATGGACAGTGACTGTAATGGGGTTTGTCGGGGGTACATGGTGAAGGGGGGAGCCTAGTAAACATAATGTTCTTCATGTAATTGTAGATTAATGATAACAAAACAAAACAAAACAAAATAAAATAAAATAAAAAAGACTATACAGAACAGGCAACCAGGCATGATCTCTACTAGATAGACAGACAGGAGTGAATGCTGTGCAAAGGATCCAAGCATCTTATCAGTAACACAAGAAGGCTGTAGTGTTACTCCTGGTCTGTTTTCCACTGAGTGATGTACTGTGGTATCAATAATGTGCGACAGCCATGTAGGGCCTCTCCATGGCCTCCTGCAGAGAACCACAGAACTGATGGGAGACTCAGTCCATTCACCTGGGCTCCCTTTGGAATTGCTCTAAAGTCTCATCCACTTAAAGACATGCATTTAAATCCTTCTGCATATTAGAGGAAGATGCTGGGGAGTGAAAGATAAATTTATCTCCTATAATCTTAGATTCTTCTGGGTTTTTAGAAGTTCTCTCAAAGTTTAGGATTGTAGGTGTTGGCAAGGACATGACAATCTAAAGCATAAATTACTACCCTGACCTCCAAGTCAGGGAGAGAGGGAGGAAAGGACATGAGTAGATACTCAATGTCTGTTTCACAGCACTTTCAGTCTGTATAATATGATTATGTATGTGTATGGAGACATACAATCTGCTTTTCAATTCTTTAATGTGGCCATGATTACCCTCTGGAAAATACCAAGGTTCAAGTAATATGCTGATTTGTGTCTCTTGTAACTCTACCATTTTTATTATTTCTCATCTAGACGAATGGCCTCTATATTCCCCAAGCCAGATATTTGGAGGTCACCCTTTATTGACCATATCTATTTTAAAGCCACTTCCTTCTCTCCATAATTACTGCCACTCCTTTAACTGAAGCTGTCATTATTTTCACTTGAATCGCCATAATAACCTCCACATTCATTTTCCTTATTCTATATAGTTTTATTGAAAATATTCTTGGTTTCGAACTTGTGCATGCATTGGGAATACAAGTGGGCAAAGGATCCTTGCTATTACAGGCTTACAGGCTAGTATGGAGAGAAATAAGTAAGAAGTGTGCTAAGGGTAATAATAATAATAGAGGTATGAACAGTGTTATGGAAGAATACAGGAAGGACAAAACTCAGCCCTGCTTTCAGGGATGGGGGGGACAAAGCAGAAAGGAGAAGGGGATTGAGGAAGATATTCTGATGAAAATGGTTCTTGAGAACTTAAAGAAAAAATGAAAAATCATTACCAAACAAGGTGAGAAATACATTTCCAAGAGAAAAAATTACCAACGCAAAGGTACAGATGCAGGAATTATCACGGCCCCTTGAGATAAATACAAAGTTGAAGACAGGATAGGGTAGATAAAGCTAACGTGATAGATGAGACTGGCTCATGAATGCACAGGGGCTTGCGTTTCATTCTATAGGTAATGAGGATTAAAGAAGGATGTAAAGTATGAGAGGCATTATACCATTGAATTTACTTTCAAAAAGATCATTCTGCTGGGAATATACACTGAGTAACAAAGGTGTGGCTCTTATTCTCATGGAGCCTACTGTCTAATGGGGCAGATATGAATGTTCACTGGCATGGGTAATGAGAATACCAATTCTTTAAAAATTCAAACGTTTTTAAATGAGAAACAAATCATTTTCTTGTTAAACCACTGAAAGGGATTTATTACACATAAGATCATCTTAATTAATGCATATTACCTTTAATCCCAGCAACTCGATAAACACATTTATTAATCTAAATATTTATCTGTTGATTCTTTATTGTTTTCTCCATTAAAAATTACATTTGTAAAAAGTGCTTGTTTTCTTTCCTATTTTTTTACAGATTTTCTTGAACTATAGTTGTAGCTAAGACCTTCTGTACAGTGCTGAATGAAAGCAATAATGCTTTGCAAAACTTTTAAATTAATGTTACTGTATGTGTGCATGTATAATTTATACCTAATTATTATATTTAATACATATATAAATAATTTGAAACTTGGATTAAGTCAATTATTGAGGTTTATAGTTCATGGATAAGAAGTGAACCTGATGATGTATATATATATGGTAATTTTTATTTCTATGACTAGTAATATAAATAAAACTTTTTCAGACATTTTCAAGCATCAAACTAATAATAAATATGTCAAACTAATATATGCACAGACATTCATTTTAGTAAAGTGGTTAAAAGTTAAAGCCTTCCATGTTTGCTTTATATAGAATGGCCAGAGAAGCTAAAATTTTCTACTTTCTTTGTTTGGTTTGAGTAAATTTCTATAAATACACTTCATTTAATCCTCACAAGTAAAAGTCAAAAAGGGTGCTGGAAAATGCATGAAAGGGAAATGAGGCTCAATCCACATGATGACTAAAGCATTGAAACTGATAAAAATCAATCAAGGAAAATAGGTAGAATTAGTAAAGAAGAGGGCCAAGGATGTAACACCAAGGATAACTAGCCTTAAAGAACAGACAATTTAGGTGAAGTACATATACAGCACTTGTTATATACAAGGTGACTGTCTAGATGAACTGCAAATACAGTGGAAAATATTATGGAAGACACAGAATGAGGAAGTTTTATAGCTGAGGAAGAACAGGGAGAGAAATGGAGGAAAACTAGGAGAGGTGGTGGAAACCACAGAAAATAATTTCAAGTAGGAAGTGTTACCTACACCATCAAAAGCTGAGGACAGGTTAGGTAAGGTAAGGACTGAAAAGAATTGACTGATGAGTTGTGGGTGGAGTGGAGGAGAGGCCAGATTACAACAGCTTTAAGAGGGAATAATAGACACAATCTGTATAAATTATTTTTCTAAAACATTCAGTGAAGTGAGGACTAGAGGACCTAGTAAATTCTAGGAAACTTTGTTTTAGATGGGAGAGATATGAGCATGTTAATACACTAAAGAGAAAGGGGACACAGGGGAAAATTTGATATTGGTTAAAACAACCTAAATCCCTTTCACCTACATCCACATCGCAGAGAATTTTTTTGGATCTTTAAACTAATACATGAGAGAACAATATTACATGGTAAAACTCCCATTTCTGTTAACAAGTAAACATTCATAGGCAAATAAATGGTTAGAGACTCTTAACTTTTATAGTTATTAGTGAAATAACACACCTGAAGTACTAGAATTTATAATAAGCAATCTGTATAGTTATTTCATTCAATGCTCATAATCCTTTAAGGCTGGTATTAATAATGATTTTTTTCAAAATGGGAAATTGAAGTTCAGAGATTAAATAATGAGCCTAATAACACAAAACTAGTAGAAATACACTTGTTTCCCTCAAAGCCCATGCTCTTTCAATACTCTTCTGGCTCTGAATTTTAATATCAATTGAGCCCAGAAAGTAATTTTAGTGCTCATAAGATGCAACCATGAATGTAAGGGTCAAAAGTTACCATGGCAATTTACTATTATTATGAATAAAAAGACATATGATGAAGATAATAATAATAATAAGAAGAAGAAGAAGAAGAAGAAGAAGTAACACTTACAGAGCCAGTACCATGTGTCAGGCACTGACCCAAAGGGGTCACACAGTATTTAATTAAATTCCTGTAAGTATTACCCTTATGAAAATAGTAAGGCTTCTGCTTCCAGTAAGGTGTAGTGGTCATAATTTTCCCTATTTCTCCTGCTCAGTACAACTAAACGCCCTGAAAAAATATAAAATATGTATCACAAATATATGAAGAAAGCTGGTGAACTTAGGACTCAAGAGACCATACAGTGGTGAGCTCCTTGGGTTTTATTTTTGCCTAATATGTCTCAGATACTGACGAAGCTGACAACACTGAACACCAATGGACACACACATAAATAGTTCCAAAAAAACTAGTCTCATTAGCCAGAGGAACAGGAAAAGGAGCAATCTGGCAAGGCAGAAGAGTTCTGACCATATCTGACATACCACAAAAAAACTGAGTCTCTACACCTGCCCATGTCAACAAAAGTGGAAAGGAGAGCCTAGAATTCCACCTCTGCTAGGCTGCGATGAGGGGCCTCCACTCTCCCCTTCCCATGCCCCACTGGACTGGTGTCAAGAGAAGGCTGAGTGGGAGCCAGGATGTTAATCTCTGCTAGAAGGTGACAAGTGTCCGCCACCTCCTGGCACACATCAGTGGAGATAACATGGCTCATGGGGAGCCTGTACTTCTACCCCAGCTGGCAATGACACTGCATCCCTCCCTCTCCTTGCTGGGGTGGATTGAGAGGCCTCCTGAAGAGTTAGGAATTTCATCACCACTCAGTAGAGATAAGGTCGCCCCCACCTGTCAGCAGAGACCACACAAGGAGCAGCAACAAGGCACTCGTCCTGCCCCAGTCAGAGTGGGATGAGAGAGTGCGGAGGGGGGAGCCTGAATGCCCAGCTCAGTCTACAGGGAAAAGGAGCCTCTCCTGCCCCAGGTGTCAGCACAGGTGAGGCAGGAGATCTGGACTTCCACCCTGACCGAGCTATAATGAGGTGGTTACCTCCACAGAACATTGTCAAAAACACCCACTAAAACACAAAATGTAAACAAGATTTAGAGTCTTATATATTGGATATATATCCAAGAGCCAGGAATATACCAAACTGAATGAGGAAAAACAACCAATAGACACCAACACTGAGATGATGCAGATGTCAGAATTATCTGCCAAGAACTTTAAAGCAACCATCATAGAAATGCTTCAATGAGCAGTAACACACATGCTTGAGGCAAATGAAAAAAACAGAAAGTTTCAGTATAAGAAACAAACGAACATTTTATAACAAACACAATAACCAAATAAAATGGAGAAATAGGAAAAAATTAGCTTGATGACACAACATTAGAAACTACACAATCTGAATATTGTGTAATACAATGAAAAAACAGGCTGAAAACAGAAGGAACAGACTTAGAAATAAATGAGCAAGATCAGAAGAGCATGTGAGATTGTGATGAAAAGCCTATTACTCTTGTCTGACAGCGGAGTAACAAAAGAAGAGGAAAAAGAGAGTCAGACTGTAAAACTACTTGAAGTACTAATTACTGAAAATGTCCCAAATTTGGCAAATGATAAAAACCTATAGATTCAGGAAGCTGTGAAGCCCAAACAAGATAAATCTAAATAAATCTATGCCAATGCACATCATAGTCAAACTTCTGCAAACTAAAGACAAAAAAAATTCTTGCAGGCAATGAGAGAGAAGCATCTTACCTTATAAGGGAAAACCAATTTGAATGACAATGGCTTTACCATTAGGAATTATGGAGGACAGAAAGAATGACATAATAATTTTTAAGTGCTGAAGTACAAGAATTGTCAACCCAGAATTCTATGTTCATCAAAAATATCCTTTCAGAATGAAGGAGAAATCAAGACATTATGAGGTGGAGGAAAAATAGATTTCTCCTGAGCAGACGTACTCTGAAAAGATGAATAAAGAAGTTCTCTAATCAAAAGGTTAATGATAAAAGAAAGAATCTTGCAATATCATGAAGGTGTCAAGACAGAATAGAGTAAAAGAAACAATATGGTTACATACAACAGACTTCTATCTCTTCTTGTTTTGTAAATTATGTTTGATTATTGAAGCAAAAATTTTAATACTGAATAATGTGTCTCTCAATGTATATAAAAGATTTAAATTTAAATAACTTGAAATTTAAGATATTTAAAACAACTATATAATGAGTATATGAGAGAGGGTAAATGAAAGTAAAAGCATAAAGTTTCTGTTTTACTCAAACTGGTAAAAGATTTACACAAATATTGTCATAAAATATATTTTTTCACACAATATGTAATATTGTAAAATACTTATCTACTTAATATAAAATATACATGCTGTATTATAGTTAGCATATTTACTAAACATATATATTATACATACTTATTATTTAATCTTACATATAGCTGAATCAAAACGGAATTCTAGAAAGGGTTCAAGTAAACCACAGAGAGACAAAAAACAGAGAACAATTAAAAAAGACTTAAGTATGAACACATCAATAATTGCACTAAATGTAAATGGTCTGTGTACACCAATTAGAAGACAGATACTAGCAGAGTAGATTTAAAAAAAAATTTAACCCAACTCTGCACTTCCTACAAATAACTCACTTCAAATAGAATGATATAAGCAGGGTGAAAGTAAATGGATGGAGAAAGATATGCTATGCAAGCATTAATTAAAAGTAATCAGGTGTGAATATATTTATATTAGAGAAAGTAGATTTCAGCAAAGAAAATTACAAGGGACAGTAAGGATTATCATAATGTTATTCAACCAAGAAGATATATCAAATGTAATTGTGTATATATCAAACAATAGTGCTACAAAATATGTGAATCAAAAACTGAATGAACAGGGAAAATAACAGATGAATGTACTATTATAACTGGAGATTTAAACAACCCTCTCTCTAAAATTAATAGGACAGGAAGACAGTAAGCCAGCAATGATATGTCAAAACTCAACATCATCAACAAACAGAATCTTATCAATATTTATAGAAAACTCCACCCAACAACAGAATACACATTATTTTCAAGTGCCTATAGAACATGCACCATATCCTAACCCACAAAACATATCTCAAATGACTTAAAAGAATTGAAATCACACTGACTATGTTCTCTAACCACAATGTAATCAAACTAGAAATCAAAAAGAGAAAGATAACATGAAAATCTCCAGGCACTTGGAAAATAACATACTTCTAAATAATCCATAATTCAGAGAAAGTCTCAAGAGAAATTTTTTTAAAAAACCACCAAACTGAATAAAAACAATTTGTAATACTGTGTATCAAAACAATGCTGAGAAAAATTCATAGCAGTAATGCTTATGTTAGAAAAGAATAAAAGTCTCAAATCAATAATTTAAGCTCCTACTTCAAGAAACTAGAAAAAGGAAAGTATAATAAACTCAATGTAGGCAGAAGAAAATAAATGATAAAGTGCAGAAATCTATACATATTCAATCTAGAATACAGAAAACTGTGGAGAAAATCAATGAAAAAGAGTTTATTTTTTGGCAAGTTCAATGAAATAGACAAACCTTGAACAACACTGACAAAAAATAAGAGAAGACAAATTACTAATATCAGGAATTAAACAGAGGAATCACTACAAACCTTGAAGACATCAAAAAGATATGAGAATACTATAAACTCCACATAACAATTTGATAGTGCAGATAAAATGGACCAATTCCTCAAAAAGTACATATTACAATGCTCACCCAAGATGAAATATAAAATTTGAAAAGTCCTATAACTACTAAGGAAATTAAATGTACCAAAATTTAAAAAAAAGAATTAACACCAAAATCTATACAGTTTCTTCCAGAATATAGAGAAGGATCCCAGATAATTTTACTAAGTCACTATTACTGTGGTACCCTAGATAACAAAAAAAATTCCCAAAACTATAGCTCAATATCCCTCTTAAATACAGACACAAAAATTATTTTTAAAAATTAGCAAAAATTTCAGCTATGTATGAAAGGTATTATGCACTCTGACCAAGTAGGTTGATCCAGGGAATGTAAGGGTGGTTCAGTGTTTGAATATAAAGAATGCAATCCACCACTGAAGCACGCTAAACAAGAAAAACCTTATCTAAACTGACACAGTGCAAGCATTCAAGGAGAAGTGCAACACCTATTCAGGAGAAAACCTCTCAGCAAACAGGGAATAGAGAAATTCCTCAATTTAACAAAAAACATCTACAAAAAAAAATCTATAGCTGAAACTATACTAAGTAGTGAGAGAATGAATGTTTTCATTTTAAAACGAGGAAAATGGCAAGGATGTACACTCTTACTTACCCCACTATTCATCACAGTGCTAGAAGCTTAGACAGCTAAGGCAATAAAATTCTACAAAAGGTACTTACATTGGAAAGGAAGAAGCAAACTGCCTCTATTTTTACAGATGACAAGACTGTTTACATAGAAAATTCCATGTAACCTATAAAAACATTCATACAACTAATAAGTGAACTAGCAATGTCACAGGATAAGATCAACATATGAAAATGAATTGTTTTTCTATAAACTAGCAGTGAACACATGGAAACCAAAATTTAAAATATAATACACTGTATTAAGTAGCTCAAAAATAACAGAAATACTATTAAATTTTGGTATATTTTGGCATAAATCTACCAAAACATGCACAGGGCTTGTGAATTGAAAATTACAAAATGCTGAAAAAAGAAACCAAAGAAACCTAATAAATGGAGAGATATGCCATGTCTATGAATTGGAAAAAAATCAGCATAGTAAAGTTGTCAATTCTCCCCATATTGACTATAGGTTTAACACAATTCCTATCAAATTGCAGCAAGATTTTTTTGTAGGTACAGGTAAGATTATTCTAAAACTTATATGGATAAACAAGGAAACCAGAATAGCTAACAGAACTTTGAAAAATAATAATAATAATGTGGGAACAATCAGTCTAGCTGATTTAAAGACATATTTTATAGTTTATAGTAGTCAAGATTATATGATATTAGTGAAAAGATTGACAGAAAGATCAGAACAGAATATATCACTAAGAAATAGCCCACTCAAGTAAAGCCAACTGTTTTTTAACTCAAGTTCAAACACAATTCAATGTGTAAAGATAATGTTTTAACAAATAGTGTTGAAGCGAATGGATATCCACAAGCAAAAAACTGAACCTGTAAAAATCACACTTCAAACTCAAAATGGATCATACATTTAAATATAAAATGTAAAAACTATAAAACTTTTAGTGGAAAATATAGGAGAAAATCTTTATGACCCAAGGTTAGTCAAACAGTTCTTAGATATGACATTAAAAGCACAATCCATGAAATACAGGAAAAAAGTGAATAGACAGATTTTTATCAAAATTAAAAACTTCTGTTAAAGACCCTGTGAGAAGATGAAGATAAGCTACAGGCTGGGAGAAAATACTTGCAAATGAAATCTGATAAAGGATTTATATCTAGAATATGTAAAGAACACTTAAAACTCACCAGTAAAAAAAAAATCCAATTTAAAAATGGACAAAAGACATAAAGAAATTCTGCAGCAAAGAGAACATACAGACGAACACATGAAAAGATGTTCAATATCATTAGTCACTAAGGAAATACAAGATTAAGAATACAATGAAATATCACTACCCATCTATTAGGTTGGTTAATAAAAAAATAGTGGTAACACCAAATGCTTGAGACGGCACAAAAGCTTGTATCACTCATACGTTGTTAGTGGAAATTATTTAGAAGTTTATTAAAAAGCTAAATACAAGATGGTGACCCCATCTGGCTAGGAAACTTGGCACTTCTGCCTGATTCAATCCCCCAAACAGGAGCCTGTAGTCTGTTTTGCTGCACTGCCTGGGCAGGGAAGCTAATTTTTAACATCATGTAGCCCATCAGGAAAGCTGACCAGGACCAAAATAAGGTTGTACAGTTTCACCATTATTCAGTATAATAGTGGATGTTCTAGCCAGAGCAATCAGGAAAGACAAACAAAATGCATCAGAATGGAAAGGAAAAAGTAAAATTGTCTTTGTTTAGATGACATTTTATTAATAGAAAATCCTAAAACTGCACTGAAAAAAATACCCAATTATTATAAATTAATTCAGTAAAGTTGCAGGACACAAAATCAACATACAAAAATCAGTAGCATTTTTATACACTAACAACAAATTATCTAAATAAGAATAAAGAAAACAATCCCATTTTACAATAGCAACAGAAACAATAAAATACTTAGGAATAAATTTAACCAAGATGAAAGATTTATACATTGAAAAGTATAAGACACTGATGAAAGAAGACACAAAAAAATGGAAAGATGTCCTGTGTTCATGGATTGGAAGAATTAATATTACTAAATGTCTATACTATCCAACCCAGCTTTAGAGTCAATGCAATCCCTACCAATATTCCTAAGTCATTTTTCACAGAAATAGAAAGAACAAAATTCATATAGGACTACTGTAGACTCCAATAGCCAAAGTCCTGAGAAAGAACAAAGCTAGAAACTTCACACATCTTGGATTTAAACTATATTACAAAACTATAGTAATCAAAACAGTATGGTACTGGCATAAAAACAGACACATATACTAATGGGAAAGAATCAAGAGCCCAGAAGCAAACTTACACATATATGGTCAGCTAACATTTGACAAGGAAGCCATGGATACTCAATGGAAAAAAACAGTTTCTTCAATAAGTGGTGCTGGGAAAATTGAATATTCATATGTATAAGAATGAAACTAGATCCCAGTCTCATACTACTCACAAAACCTAACTTGAAATCAATTAAATATTTTAATGAAAACCTGAAACTATAAAACTCATAGAGTTAAAATAGGAAATAAGCTCATTGACACTGGTAATACCAACAGGTTTTTTTTGTACATGATACCCTAAGCACAAGCAACAAAATAAAAAATAACTGGGACTCCATCAATCTAAAAAGCTTCTACACAGTAAAAGAAATGATCAACCAAATGAAAAGGCAATTCATGTATCTGATAAGGTGTTAATATCTAAAATAGATCTAAGAAATTTACATAACTCAACTGCCAAGAAACTACAAATAACCCAATTAAAGATGGGCAAAGCAACCTAAACAGATATCTTTCAAAAGATATTTGAATGACCAACAGGTACATGAAAAGGTGCTCAATATCACTAAACATCAAGTGAATGCTAATCAAAAACCCAATATATCAGCTCACAGTTGTCAGCATGGCTATTGTCAGAAAGATGGGCAATAGCAAATGCTGTTAGGGATAGAGAAAAGGGAATCCTTCTACACTTCGTGTAACTGTAAATTGGCATAGTCAATGTAGAAAACAGTATAGAGGTTCCTCAAAATTTAAATACAAGGGGCGAAGCCAGGATGGTGGCGTGAGTAGAGCAGTGGAAATCTCCTCCCAAAACCACATAGATCTATGAAAATATAACAAAGAAAATTCTTCCTAAAATAGAGACCAGAGGACACAGGACAACATCCAGATCACATCCACACCTGCAAGAACCCAGCGCCTCGCGAAGGGGGTAAGATACAAGCCCTGGCCCGGCGGGACCCGAGCACCCCTTCCTCCGGCTCCCAGCAGGTGGAAGGAAACCAGAGCGGTTTTTTTCTTTTGGCGAGTGCTTTTTGGAAGACTTAAAGGGACAGGGACCCCAGTGCCAGGGAAACAGGACGGCAGGACTGGTGAGCGGGTGCCTGAGACTGGCACCTGAGGACAAAGAATATCGCGCGTTTTTCCCTTTTTTTTTTTTTGGCGAGTGCTTTTTGGAAGCCTTAAAGGGACAGGGACTCCAATACCAGGGAAACAGGGCAGCAAGACGGGTGAGCGGGTGCCTGAGACCGGCCCCTGGGGACAAAGAAAATCACGTGTTTTTCCCAATACTAGGGAAACACGGCAGCAAAACTGGTGAGCGGGTGCCTGAGACCGGCACCTGAGGACAAAGAAAATCGTGCATTTTTCCCTTTTTTTTTTTGGCAAGTGGTTTTTGGAAGCCTTAAAGGGACAGGGACCCCAATACCAGGGAAACAGGGCAGCAAGACAAGTGAGCTGGTGCCTGAGACCAGCGCCTGGAGACAAAGAATATCGCGTGTTTTTCCCAATACTAGGGAAACACGGCAGCAAAACCGGTGAGCAGGTGCCTGAGACCGGCACCTGAGGACAAAGAATATCGCGCGTTTTTCGCTTTTTTTTGGCAAGTGCTTTTTGGAAGCCTTAAAGGGACAGGGACCCCATTACCAGGGAAACAGGGCAGCAAGACCAGTGAGCGGGTGCCTGAGACCGAGGCCTGAGGACAAAGAAAATCGCGCATTTTTCCCTTTTTTTTTTTCTTCTTGGCAAGTACTTTTTGGAAGCCTTGAAGGGACAGGGACCCGAGTACCGGGGAGGCAGGGCAGCAGGACCGGTGAGCGGGTGCCTGAGACTGGCGCATGAGGACAAAGAAAATCGCGCGTTTTCCCCTTATTTCTGGCGAGTGCTTTCTGGAAGCCATAAAGGGACAGGGACCCCAATACTAGGGAAACAGGGCAGAAGACCGATGAGCAGGTGCCTGAGACTAGCACCTGAGGATAAAGAAAATCACGCGTTTTTTCCATCTTTCGTTGTTGCTGTTGTTGTTTTGGTTTGGAGAGTGCTTTTTGGAAGTCTTAAAGCGGCAGGACAGGACACTTAGCCCAGAGGCAGGGAATCTGGGGATCTCTGGGCACTCTAACCCCCTGGGCAACATGCAGCACAGAGGCCCCTCATGGAGATAAATAGCCTCCCAGGGGCTGCCCCTCCAATGGGGCTCCACCATTTTGAAGGAGCAGCCCCAGCCAGGCCACGCCCACAGCAACAGCGGAGATAAACTCCATTGCAAACGGGCAGGTAGCAGAAGCCCTGTCTGCGCACAGCTGACAAGCATAAGCCACTAGAGGTCACTATTCTCCCAGGAGAGGAAGGCCACAAACCAACAAGAAGGAAAGCTCTTCCAGCGGTCACTCGTACCAGCTCTGCAAACTATCTCTATCACCATGAAAAGGCAAAACTACAGGCAGACAAAGATCACAGAGACAACACCTGAGAAGGAGACAGACCTAACCAGTCCTCCGGAAAAAGAATTCAAAATAAAAATCATGAACATGCTGACAGAGATGCAGAGAAAAATGTAAGAGCAATGGGATGAGATGCAGAGAAAAATGCAAGAGGAATGGGATGAAGTCCAGAGGTAGATCACAGATGTCAGGAAGGAAATCACAGAAGTGAAACAATCCCTGGAAGGATTTATAAGCAGAATAGATAAGATGCGAGAGGCCATTGAAGGAATAGAAACCAGAGAACAGGAACATATAGAAGCTGACATAAAGAGAGATAAAAGGATCTCCAGGAATGAAACAACACTAAGAGAACTATGTGACCAATCCAAAAGGAATAATATTCGTATTATAGGGGTATCAGAAGAAGAAGAGGAAAAGGGAAAGAAAGTCTCTTTGAAGAAATAATTGCTGAAAACTTCCCCAAACTGGGGGAGGAAATAATCGAACAGACCATGGAAATACACAGAATCCCCAACAGAAAGGATCCAAGGAGGACAACACCAAGACACATAATAATTAAAATGGCAAGGGTCAAGGACAAGGAAAGAGTTTTAAAGGCAGCTAGAGAGAAAAAGGTCACCTATAAAGTAAAACCCATCAGGCCAACATCAGACTTCTCGACAGAAACCCTACAGGCCAGAAGAGAATGGCATGATATAATTAATGCAATGAAACAGAAGGCCCTTGGACAAAGGATACTGTATCCAGCATGACTATCATTTAAATATGATGGCGGGATTAAACAATTCCCAGACAAGCAAAAGCTGAGGGAATTTGCTTCCCACAAACCACCTCTACAAGGAATCCTACAGGGACTGCTCTAGATGGGAGCACTCCTAAAAAGAGCACAGAACAAAACACACAACATATGAAGAATGGAGGAGGAGGAATAAGAAGGGAGAGAAGAAAAGAATCTCCAGACAGTGTATATAACAGCTCAATAAGCGAGCTAAGTTAGGCAGTAAGATACTAAAGAAGCTAACCTTGAACCTTTGGTAGCCACGAATCTAAAGCCTGCAATGGCAATAAGTACGTATCTCTCAATAGTCACCCTAAATGTAAATGGACTTAATGCACCAATCAAAAGACACAGAGTAATAGAATGGATAAAAAAGCAAGACCCATCTATATGCTGCTTACAAGAAACTCACCTCAAACCCAAACACATGCACAGACTAAAAGTCAAGGGATGGAAAAACATATTTCAGGCAAACAACAGTGAGAAGAAAGCAGGGGTTGCAGTACTAATATCACACAAAATAGACTTCAAAACAAAGAAAGTAACAAGAGATAAAGAAGGACACTACATAATGATGAAGGGCTCAGTCCAACAAGAGGATATAACCATTCTAAATATATATGCACCCAACACAGGAGCACCTGCATTTGTGAAACAAATACTAACAGAACTAAAGAGGGAAATAGACTGCAATGCATTCATTTTAGGAGACTTCAACACACCACTCACCCCAAAGGATAGATCCACCGGGCAGAAAATAAGTAAGGACACACAGGCACTGAACAACACACTAGAACAGATGGACCTAATAGACATCTATAGAACTCTACATCCAAAAGCAACAGGATATACATTCTTCTAAAGTGCACAGGGAACATTCTCCAGAATAAACCACATACTAGCTCACAAAAAGGGCCTCAGTAAATTCCAAAATATTGAAATTCTACCAACCAATTTTTCAGACCACAAGGGTATAAAACTAGATATAAATTCTACAAAGAAAACAAAAAGGCTCACAAACACATGGAGGCTTAACAAAATGTTCCTAAATAATCAATGTATCAAAGAACAAATTAAAATAGAGATCAAGGAATACATGGAAACAAATGATGACAACAACACAAAGCCCCAACTTCTGTGGGACGCAGCGAAAGCAGTCTTAAGAGGAAAGTATATAGTGATCCAGGCACATCTGAAGAAGGAAGAACAATCCCAAATGAATAGTCTAACATCACAACTATCGAAACTGGAAAAAGAAGAACAAATGAGGCCTAAAGTCAGCAGAAGGAGGGACATAATAAAGATCAGAGAAGAAATAAACAAAATTGAAAAGAATAAAACAATAGCAAAAATCAATGAAACCAATCGCTGGTTCTTTGAGAAAATAAACAAAATACATAAGCCTCCACCCAAAATTATTAAGAGAAAAAGAGAATCAACACAAATCAACAGCATCAGAAATGAGAACAGAATAATCACGACAGACTCCAAGGAAATACAAAGAATTATTAAAGACTACTATGAAAACCTATATGCCAACAAGCTGGAAAACCTAGAAGAAATGGACAACTTCCTAGAAAAATACAACCTCCCAAGACTGACCAAGGAAGAAATGGAAAAGTTAAGCAAACCAATTATGAGCAAAGAAATTGAAATGGTAATCAAAAAACTACCCAAGAACAAAAACCCGGGGCCGGATGGATTTACCTCGGAATTTTATCAGACACACAGAGAAGACATAATACCCATTCTCCTTAAAGTGTTCCAAAAATTAGAAGAGGAGGGAATACCCCCAAACTCATTCTATGAAGCCAACATCACCCTAATACCAAAACCAGGCAAAAACCCACCAAAAAAGAAAATTACAGACCAATATCCCTGATGAATGTAGATGCAAAAATATTTAATAAAATATTAGCAAACAGAATTCAACAGTATATCAAAAGGATCATACACCATGACCAAGTGGGATTCATCCCAGGGATGCAAGGATGGTACAACATTCGAAAATCCATCAGCATCATCTACCACATCAACCAAAAGAAAGACAAAAACCACATGATCATCTCCATAGATGCTGAAAAAGCATTTGACAAAATTCAACATCCATTCATGATAAAAACTCTCAGCAAAATGGGAATAGAGGGCAAGTACCTCAACATAATAAAGGTCATATATGATAAACCCACAGCCAGCATTATTCTGTACAGCAAGAAGCTGAAAGCATTTCCTCTGAGATCGGAAACCAGACAGGGATGCCCACTCTTCTCACTGTTATTTAACATAGTACTGGAGGTCCTAGCCATGGCAATCAGACAAAACAAAGAAATACAAGGAATCCAGATTGGTAAAGAAGAAGTTAAACTGTCACTATTTGCAGATGATATGATACTATACATAAAAAACCCTAAAGACTCCACTCCAAACTACCAGAACTGATTTCGGAATACAGCAAAGTTGCAGGATACAAAATTAACACACAGAAATCTGTAGCTTTCCTATACACTAACAATGAACCAATAGAAAGAGAAATCAGGAAAACAATTCCATTCACCATTGCATCAAAAAGAATAAAATACCTAGGAATAAACCTAACCAAAGAAGTGAAAGACCTATACCCTGAAAACTACAAGTTACTCTTAAGAGAAATTAAAGGGGACACTAACAAATGGAAACTCATCCCATGCTCATGGCTAGGAAGAATTAATATCATCAAAATAGCCATCCTGCCCAAAGCAATATACAGATTTGATGCAATCCCTATCAAATTACCAGGAACATTCTTCAATGAACTGGAACAAATAATTTAAAGATTCATATGGAAACACCAAACACCCCGAATAGCCAAAGCAATCCTGAAAAAGAAGAATAAAGTAGGGGGGATCTCACTCCCCAACTTCAAGCTCTACTACAAAGCCATAGTAATCAAGACAATTTGGTACTGGCACAAGAACAGAGCCACAGACCAGTGGAACAGAATATAGACTGCAGACATTAACCCAAACATATATGGTGAATTAATATATGATAAAGGAGCTATAGACATACAATGGGGAAATAGTCTCTTCAACAGATGGTGCAGACAAAACTGGACTGCTACATGTAAGAGAATGAAACTGGATCACTGTCTAACCCCATACACAAAAGTAAATTCAAAATGGATCAAAGACCTGAATGTAAGTCATGAAACCATAAAACTCTTGGAAAAAAACATAGGCAAAAATCTCTTAGCCATAAACATGAGTGACTTCTTCATGAACATATATCCCCGGGTAAGGGAAACAAAAGCAAAAATGAACAAGTAGGACTATATCAAGCTGAAAAGCTTCTGTACAGCAAACAACACCATCAATAGAACAAAAAGGTATCCTACAGTATGGGAGAATATATTCATAAATGACAAATCCAATAAAGAGCTCACACACTTCAACAAACAAAAAGCAAACAATCTAGTCAAAAAATGGGCAGAGGAGCTGAATAGACAGTTCTCTAAAGAAGAAATTCAGATGGCCAACAGACACATGAAAAGATGCTCCACATCGCTAGCTATCAGAGAAATGCAAATTAAAACCACAATGAGATATCACCTCACACCAGTAAGGATTGCCACCATCCAAAAGACAAACAACAACAAATGTTGGCGAGGTTGTGGAGAAAGGGGAACCCTCCTACACTGCTGGTGGGAATGTAAATTAGTTCAACCATTGTGGAAAGCAGTATGGAGGTTCCTCAAAAAGCTCAAAATAGACTTACCATTTGACCCAGGAATTCCACTGCTAGGAATTTACCCAAAGAATGCAGCAGCCCAGTTTGAAAAAGACAGATGCACCCCTATGTTTATTTCAGCACTATTTACAATAGCCAAGAAATGGAAGCAACCTAAGTGTCCATCAGTAGATGAATGGATAAAGAAGATGTGGCACATATACACAATGGAATATTATTCAGCCATAAGAAGATAACAAATCCACCATTTGCAACGACATAGATGGAGCTAGAGAGTATTATGCTCAGTGAAATAAGCCAGGCGGAGAGAGACAAGTACCAAATGATTTTACTCATATGTGGAGTATAAGAACAAAGAAAAACAGCAGCAGAATCACAGAACCCAAGAATGGACTAACAGTTACCAAAGGGAAAGGGACTGGGGAGGATGGGAGGGAAGGGAGGGATAAGGGCGGGGGGAAAAGAAAGGGGGTATTACGATTAGCATGTATAATGTGTAGGGGGGCATGGGGAAGGCTGTGCAACACAGAGAAGACAAGTAAGGATTCTACTATACTGATGGACAGTGACTGTAATGGAGTTTGGGGGGGGACTTCATGAAGGGGTGACCCTAGTTAACATAATGTTCTTCATGTAATTGTAGATTAATGATAACAAAATAAAAAATAAAAATAAAAAAATAAAAAACAATTAAATAAATGACTGAACTTTAGAGATAATCTCACTTGATACCTTTCCATTGAAATTGATACCTAGGAGAGGTTTTGTCATTTACTGGCAGAAGAACATGTCTTTCATAATCTTATGAAGAAGCCACAGAACAGGATCTGGCAAGATGACTATTACTCACAAATTTGTTATTCCTCTATCATTCTAGTCTTCTTTTCCCCCCTAACCAATGCAATAAAAAGTATCATAATAAAGTTTGGGGTTTATTGATAGGCAAGTTATTAACTGCACACCTTATATTTGCTTAAGAAAAAAATGAGGGGAGTAAAGGTAGAATATAAGTACCAATATTAGCTTGAAAAAAGAGTAAAACCTATTCTAAAAGCTCATCAAAAACCTTTACTGATGTATACTATTTGGAAAAGGTAAGGTATACCTGAAATTCTCTCTTAAGTAGTTTACATCCGAATTTGCAAGATACCACACACATAAATAATTCAGGACAAAAAGAGAGGTGTCATAAGGCAGTACTACAATAATTGCCTATATACACAATTAAAAAAAAGTTACTCTGGGTTAGTCCTTAAGAAAAGGTAAGGTTTGAGCTAAGACTTGAATGACAAGTAAGAATTTAAAGGTAGGTAGGGAAGGCATCACGTTAAATCTATAAAGAGTGTCCAAGAGGAGAGTGCTAGGCTAGGTCAGGGCTGGAATAGAGTGTGGGGAGCACGAGCTCTTTAGATTTCTTGTGCAGAGACGTTTTCTTTTGGTATGACATTTGAGCCGAGACTTGGATGATACAGAAGAATGAAGAAAGTGATCATGTGGGAAGAGAATATTCTAGGAAGAGAGGACAAGTACAAATAACCATTACATTTCCCTGCCTGTATATTAGGTTCTATAGATTGAATACACAGAGCTTTGTTCAATGGATGGTAAAAGAAAGGACTATGAATTTCTAAACCTTAGTTTAAATAATTCCACAAATTCTTTCTGATCTCAGTTCTCCACCAGTAACAATAATTACTGCACAGAAGAAAATGTGAGATAATGTAAGCATAAGTGTTTTAGAAACAGAAAATATATTGAAATTATAAAAATCAGTTCAACTAGACAACAGTGGAAAAGTTATGATGCTTAGATACATAAAAAGTAGAGAACTGAGTCATGACCATTGCTGATACGGGCGTTAGTAAGTACATTACATTTTTACATATCTTTTCATTTTCCTTACTGTAGCTTTTTGTATGTGCTTTATCTGCCTTGCCAGATTGTGAGCTCTCTGCAAATGGCAAGCAGATCTTAAATACAGCACCTGATAGAGGCTTTCAGTAGTAAGTTGATATACCAAGCCAGTAATTCATTTTATAGCCCTTTGAGGATCTGTGTACCTGTGTGTTCAAAATCTCATCTACCTGCAAAGGATTAATAGTGATTCATGATATTACAAAATGCTAATGCAAACAAACATAGATACCAAAAGAATAAAACTCATCTTAAAGAAGATGGAAATGATCCTCAGGTAACTGTTAATTACTACTGCCGGCCTTGGTGGACGTTCCCTGGCATCCAAAGATGGGGATTGGCTAAAATATCCACAGTATGGCATTTAATCTACCACCAAGTTTGGCGTTTATATTTATCTGCAGAGAACAACTTTTCGCTGTATCAAAACCCGCAAGGGACTGTGATCATGAGGTGTATCATGTCAGAGTCACCTACAGTCTACACGCAACAGCTGTGGGAACAAGTACATGAATATCGCTTCATAAAGTCTTAATAACTGAGCAAAGGCACAGGGTAACTTTGAAAAGCTGCTTAAGTTATTTAACTTGGTTATCCTGCATTTGAGCAAGAACCTCTGCTATGGTGGAACCACTGGTACATCAACAGTCTTTTCTCCCTAGGGCCCTGGCCCAGGCTTCGCAGTCGCAAAAGAGCACCGGGGTCACTGGACGGCCGCAATGAAGGCTCAGCAGCTCGCGGGCAGCCTTGGATTTCGGCAGCGCCGGAGCCCCGCACTGGGGGCAGTCTTAGTCCGGCCTTCGAAGGCGGGTTCAGGGTGGGCGGCTGTTAGCGGCAGGGAGCGTCCTGGGCTAGGCGGGGGCTTCGGCCGAACGGTGGGAAGGAAGGCAACTCAGGCCTCCTCGAGGCAAAACTCCAGGGGCCACCCTGCAGTCCCCCTAACCCCACGCCGCGGAAACCTCTCCCGCCCCCAAACACGAAGGAGAGGCAGAGACTGCGGAAGCCACGGGAATCCTGTCCTCTGTGGGTCGTAGGGGACCAAACTCAGGGCCCAGGAACAAGGCACCAACGTCCCACCCCTCCCTCAGACCCCAGAGCTCACCCACCTGCAATTGCAGTCTCCGAAGTCTCCACCCTAGTCTCGCTGCCTCCAGAGGACTGACTGCGATTGGCTTGCACCGCTGTCCCGCTAGCTCTCCTCCAAGTGTGAGTGGCGCGACTACCCAGCTCAAGGCCTCGGGTCCCTCCCCCGAAGCGTCGCTCCGCGTGACGTCACAGGCTGCCGCAGAACGCAGAGGCGGGCCTCCGTCTCCGCCCCGCCGCTTCCTCCCGGTGTGCGCGGCCGGGAGGGGGAGGGGAGGGCGGGCTCCGGGTGAGCCGGGCGTTCGTGGCGTGCGCGACGCCCCGCCCCCCGCGCAGGCGCCTGGAAGGAGGGGGTGGGGCACGCTAGCGTCCGCGCCATCAGACCCGAGGTGGCCGCGAGGCTCTTTCCTGGTGTATGGTTTTACCTGCCAAGCGGTTCTGCTCGGTGCCGTCAATGGAGGGCGTGCGTTGGGCCTTTTCCTGCGGCACCTGGCTGCCGAGCCGAGCAGAGTGGCTGCTGGCGGTGCGGTCGATCCAGCCCGAAGAGAAGGAGCGCATTGGCCAGTTCGTCTTTGCCCGGGACGCTAAGGCAGCCATGGTACTGCAGGTCTTTGGTAGAGTCCGGGAGCCGAGGATGAGGCGGGGGGCTGGGCTGCGGGGAGTCTCCTTGCCGCTCTGTCTCCGAGCCCCGCGTTGCTGTGCCCTCGCGGCCGGCCGGGGCGAGTGGTGGGCGTGCTGGGGCCCCGGCGCGCACGGCCTGCGCTCAGCGGTCTTTGTAGTCGCCTCGGCAGCAGCCTCGATAGCTATACAAATTAGTTAACCCCCGCACCCCGTTGTAATTGAAAATAGAGACCCTGCTAAACCGTAAAATAGGTGTATGAAGTAGTTGTATTTTTTGCCCGTAGTGGATGTTTTTATGTTTTAATCAAATTTGATTTTTTCTTTGCGTGGGCTCATACATTGCACATGCCTAGTCGGCCTATTAAATATCCCATCCCTAAAGGCGTCCTGCACAATGTAGTGGGCAGTAGGCCCTAGAAAATATTGACTCTGTGATTAGTTTAGCGTTGCACACGCCGAAGCTGTGGTAGGAGCGTAGACCAGCCTCTTAGCAGTGAAACAGGCTCAGGGAGGATGCAGTCCCAGGCATACGACTAGATACCTTGGAAAACAGTATTTTAAATAGAATTATTTACTTTAGTTAGGTATTTTTAGGCAACACACCGAAAGTTGGATCTCAGTATTACCTCTGCGAATAGTGCAGTTTGAAACAACCTCTATCATTACTTCAAAGAGTCATTTCTTGACTATGTCCCTACATTGAAAATCCTTTTCGTTTGGAATGTGAAGTAAATGAGTTGTTGGGAAGGATATTGGTGAATATATTTTACACTTGTTTATAATGTGTAAGTAACTGAAATTCAAAGTCTTGCAGTTTTTAAAAATCAGTGTTAGAACTGAAGGAGAAAAAACTTGAAAGATATTTTTACAAAATATACTTCGCCCCCTTATACTTTTGGGTATTTTTGTGTGGTTTTAGTGTTATTTCTTTTTTAATAATGGAAGTACGAGAGTGTGGATGGTGGTATAAGTGAAACAAGGTAGGCCGTACATTGCTAATTGTTGAAGCCAAGTGATGAGTATGTAAAGTCTAGAAATACTGGCATGTATGCACAAATATATAGGTACAGCAGGTTATTCACTGGGGGAATTTTTTTATTGCAGCTAAACTAGAGTCAGCCTAAAGGGTCTAATAACAGAGGAGTAGTCAATCAAATTGTGGTTCCTTGACATCATGAAATACTATGCTGCAGTTAAAAGTGTACAGATCAGAACTACATGTACGGACATGAAATAATCCCTGACACAAGTTAAAAAGCTTACGCGTGGTAGAATGTAGAAATTGTAGGATTTCAAGTACGTAGATAGATAGCAAAAGCATAAGCAAATGAACACGAAATATTTAAGTACTTAGAGAAAAGACTAGAAGGATGTCTACTTGTTAACACTGACTACTTGTTGAGGGAGTTGCTAAAGAGGGACTTTAACTGTTTTTTCTGTATTAAGAATTGCTTAAATCATAATGTATTTAATACTTAGGTACTTTTAAAAACCTTTGAAAATTAGTATTTTAGAAACCACAAAAATGAACTTTGTATATTAAAGGCAATGTACCTAAGTCTTTAGTAGACATAAGTACCACATGTTTTATTTACTTAACAGGCTGGTCGTCTGATGATAAGGAAGTTAGTTGCAGAGAAATTGAATATCCCTTGGAATAATATTCGTTTGCAAAGAACTGCAAAGGGAAAACCAGTTCTTGCAAAAGACTCACTGAATCCTTACCCCAATTTCAACTTTAACATCTCTCATCAAGGGGACTATGCTGTACTTGCTGCTGAACCCGAGCTACAAGTTGGAATTGACATAATGAAGACTAGTTTTCCAGGTAATGTTGCATTTTTGTAGTATCTTCCAAGAGTTAACTCTCTTTTTTGTCTCAGTTCTTATCTATTGAGTAATCTCAGTAAACTTAAATATCTGTAATATCCTATGTGTAATATATGTATTATATTTAGGTTTAGGAAAAGTGTGTTTATTACTCAAAGGTAGTGTATATGAGAGAGCATATATCAGAAAAGGGCGTATGTCCTTGAATAGTAGCAGACTTCTGCATAAAGGATAGAGTCCCCATTACTGGGGATTCATACAGTGCTTTCCATAGAGGCAAGTAAAAATACAGAGATTCTCTCTTTAAATTACACCTCAACGAGTTAAGTAAAACTAAGAAAGTATTTTCAAAGATTGTAAGGACAGTTTTCCAAAAGCTTAGTTTATCTTTAATAGATGTTAATCTAGTTGAACTCAGTGAAGAGAAGGAAGAGTCAATTTTGAGTAGCATTCTACTCAAAAAACATAGTAATTAAATTATGAGAACTTTTTTTTATTTAAGTACTTCCTGAAATTCATCGGTAAGCTGTTGGTTTGTTTAAAAAAAAAAGTAGTCTCATTGGTAAAGTATACTTTAATCCTTAGGTAGTATTTTTGCTACATCTAAGTATAGTTCATTTATGTAAGTGCAAATGAAGAATAAGCAATTATTAAAATACAGTTGACCCTTGAACAATGTGGGGACTGTGGTGCCAAAGGCATGCACAGTTGAAAATTTGCGTATAACTTGACTTCCCAAAAACTTAACTACTAATACCCTACTGTTGCCCAGAAGCCTCACTGATAACATAGACAGATGATTAACACATATTTTGTATGTTTTATTTATTATATATGGTACTCTTAAATTTATAGTAGGCTAAAGAAAATGTTTTTTCAAATTGTCACAAATCACTGAAAAAAAGTCTGCATTTAAATGGACCTGTGAAATTCAAACCCAAATTGTTCAAGAGTCAGCTGCATTTAAGTTGCTAATGTTTTGCCTTAGAAATCTGTCACTGGCGGCTGGAGGAGCTGTTAACATGTATTGCAGGGTTGACTATACCCAGGCAATTTTATTAGAACATAGGTTCTCTTAAGTATATCATTTTCATCATCACTAACATTTAGTTAGCACTTGGTATGTACCAAGGTATTTTATTCAGTGCTTTATATATATCTTCTGATACAATTTTCTCAACCACCCTACAATGAATAGACTATTCTTTTCTTCAGAAGATAAGTAGCAGGTTCAGAAGAAAGTTGTTAATAAGAGAACTGACATCTTCCAAATTTATAGTGGAATTTCCTAATCTGTACTCTGCCTCCACCATAGGACCTTGCTATGTCTGTTGGTCTGGATGATTTTTATTAACTTTATCCACACACCCATTTCTGCAGAGATAACTACCTTCCTAGTGAGATTAAACCTCAGTCTTTTAAGGAAGCTTGTGAACCTTCACTCTAAGCTAGGTTCTTTTATTACACTTTCTTCATTCCAATAATATATCTCAGTTTGTAATTATTTATCAGAATAGTTAATTGTCTTTCCTGTGGTCCTGATAAGCTGTATGAGAGCAGGAGCTATGTAGCTACATCTGAGTTGAGTTGCTGTCGTATGGCTTGGCACCCTACCTAGTTCATCATAATGCCCAGCAAATATTTGTCAAATGAATAAACCACTTTCTTGCTGTAGTACGGCTTCAGAGTATGTCTCACTGTCTCTCATCTCTCACTTTCTCTTTCAGAGTCTTTACCTTGCATTTTCCCACCACTTTTTTTTCTGACCTGCTTATAAACCTTTCTATTACAACCCTTTTCTTAACTGTTTAGAAGGAAGCGCTACTATTAATGGCAGGGGTTCTTGAAGTCCCTGAATAAACATCAAGGCATTTTTTAAATTGTTTACTACATTTTGTGTGAATGTGCACATCTGCATTTTTCTCAAGAGAATCTAGTTTTCAGTGGGATCGCAGAAGATTTAAACGGAAAGAACCACTGCTATAAAAGATTCTGAATGAGCATGGGAACAATCCCATATGCTTTCAATACTTCCTGCTGTCCTTATGCGGACTTTTGCTGAAGTCAAATTATTGGAGAGGCGTTGCTCCTTAGAGTGCAGGCAGCACAACTGCGCAGTGATGGTTGGCCCATAAGGTTGAATCTGCTTGGGGTTATGCCTGTTAGACACAGATTTATTACCAGTTGGTTTGAGGGACCCTGCTGGTCAATCCTGGATAAACAAGTAGTTACTAATTGAAACATAGTAAATGATAAGAAGGAATTGAGAAAAATTGAAGATTTAGTTTCCTGTTATATTTTATTAGACTTTTTCCCCCACATATTTGATTGATCTTATTTGACTGATCACGATATCTATGACTTTTCCTTTTGTTTGACTGTTTCATTGCCAAAAAGCCATTGATAAAGCCAGTCACACATGTGGCAAGAGGTCTTTTCAGTTGTCACTAGTATTGCTATTGTGTCAGTAATTTCTGAAGTGCAGTTGGACACAGCATCAGTTATCAGTGAGAGTGGGAAGTGGACACTGGCTGACATCACTGGAGAGTCATTTGAATAGCTCTGCTTATCAGAATAAGTTAGGAAATTGATCAAGGGAAGCCCCAAAGAGTTGCTAAATGATGGAAGGTAAAACTCAGGACAGCAGCAAAGGAAGTATTGTACTTTGTAAGACATTGTTATTAGATTGTCAACTCTCAACATGAGTCAGCCTTTGGGGGCATTATTAGTATATTGAAAGACTTAGTTCTGTTACCCCCATTTTGTCTTCAGGTAAGCATCATGTAGGAAGTTGTGGGATGTTTCCTTCTTGCCACCTTAGCCACTTTCTAGTATGTACAGATCATTTATTTCCCTCTTCCAGTTCTCCCATTGCTGTGTGGCAGGACATGAGGAAATAATTGATAGATCTAGGGAGGTTTGGGTTTATTCCTGCTAGCCAGATGCCCACAGTTAAGGAGATTATTGTAACCACTTCTTTATTCTCTGCTTAACAGAGAGAGAAACATTATACAAAGTAACTGGTTCATGCTTGGCCCTCAGTAAATATTTGTTTAATGAATGACCAGAGAAGAGGGTCGTGATGCTAGGGACCCTTGTATAGGTAAACTATCAGTTCTGTACATTCCTAACCTTGGGGGAAAGGGTTTTGTAGGTTGTCAATATAATTTGCTATATCCAAATGGGAAATTCTGGTTGATTTTTCCTTCGTTTTCTATTTTTATCTACTGTGAAAACCTTTATAGTTTAAAATATAAAAGGGTAGTTTTTTGAATTGTTCAGTGTGTTCCATATTTAGAAAATAAAGTAGGATCAGAAACAGTATATAAATTATTATATAAATTTGGGAAAAGACCAAAATAATTTTTTCCTAGGGCTTTATATTTTCAGGTTTATATTTTAATTATAAACTTCCCTGGATATTAATTGGCAGGACAAAATAACTCAATATTTTGAAATTTAAATACTAATTTAATAGCTTTGAAATGACAGTGACATAAAACTGCTCTTGGGAAACAGCTGTTCCATGAATTAAATACAGTAAGTTTAAAATAAGTGGTGGTATATGACAACTAAGAACGTGGTAGAGCCTATTTCTTGTCTCCTTACCATACCATTTCTTGCACTATTTTAGTAGCCTCCTAATTGGTTCCTTCTTTTCTCTTTTATCCTCACTCAGTTAGTACACTCTCTGTGCAAAGCAGAGTGGTCTTTAAAAATACCTAGAGGAGTTTCCTTACAACTCTTAGACTGGTTCTTAATTAAGCCCAATCCCCTTAACATGACCCATCTTGTTTCATCTACCTCACCATTTGCATTTCTAGCTGCTCTCTTAGCCAACTGTTTTCTGTCCATACTCATCTTTTATTACTTTGACTGTAGCAGACTTTCCTGTTGAAGGTCATTGCAAAAAACTGATCCCTTGGCCTGTTCTCCCCACTCTTGAGACCTGAAGAGTGAGAAGAAGTCAGTACCACCTCAGAGAAGACTTCCCTGCTCTTTTCCTTGGGGGCCTTTCTCATTTGTATTTATAACTTAGTTAATTGATTATTCTCCCTCGTTAGTTAATTGCAAGAACCAGGCTTGGTTTTGCTACAGCATACCTACTACTTAAAAGTATTCAGCACATAGCAGATGCTCAATAAGTATTTATTTAATGTACAAACTAGTTCTCATTTTGCTTGAAATATTCCTTAAATTTGTTGAAGAACGAAAAATGGGTACACAACCACAGTGAAAAAATGGTATATCAGATTCACGTTCCGGTATAACAACTATTCTCATCAGTGAATTATGATTAAAAGTAGTTCTTCCTTTGAGTCTTCTTCCTTACTGTCTGTCCTTATACCTTGACAACCTCCATTTCCATCCCCCTAAGATTTCAGTTTCAACTTTGTTGCTGCTAATAGTCTGTTCCACTATCATGTCTATCTAGACTGATTTATAATCTTCTGAATCTGCATTTTGCAGAATGTGCTTAAAGCATTTTTGTTTTTTTTAAGCTTAGATTTAGAGCCCACAAGTAGCTTAAATAAGTCACACTTACCTTTGTACTCTGAATTTCTTGCTGTTAAACCAGTTTTACTGACTTGGAGTTTTCCCCCTTCCCAGTTATGGATGGGTTTTTTCTCACTGTGCAAAGGATTGGACTGGGGTCATAACGCAGTACTATGTGTACAACACTGTGTTAAAACCTTCTGTGCATCATGTGTTTCATTTTCTTCAGCCTGAGATGTAAGTACTGTTGTTACTGTTTCACAGACTGGATGAAGACATTGGCCCAAGGTGACTTTGCTAAAAAGTAGATCATGGATTTGAATGCACACTATAAAGCTCATTTATTAGGTACCGTATGATATAGAGCTTCTCAATACTAGATTTTATTGATATCTGTTTAAGAATTTGCACATATAAAATCTGTTAAAAATTCTGTGGAACTGAATTAAGTGAATTTAAAGATTTTATGGAGGAACTGAGGTCTAAGAAGAATAGAAAAATACAGGGAGAGGGAACTTGCCTTACCATTTTTAAAAGCTTAGGTTAGACCTTGTAAACAAGATAGTATGGTGTTAGTACAAGAATAGACAACTAGAAGAGCAAAGAATTATAGCTAGTATTTATACATTTATTTCTATTTAGTGGGTAAAGATTATTTATTAATGGTGCATTACTCTAATTACTGGGGGATTACTTACTATGTTTAGATTTGTTCTTTTATAGACTGCCTATTAATAGTGTCTAGTCAGTGTATACAAGTTCTTTATACTTTGACACGTTATTGAGCAAGTCTGATACAAATATTTTTCCCATTCTATGTATTTATCTTTTGAGTGGTTATGTTTTTTGCCTTCTGAATTTTATCTTTTAATTAATTAAATCTCTTTTCCTTGATAAATTCTGAATTCCCTCTTGTTTGAAAAGAATAATTGGTAAAAGATTATTCCAACCATAGGTTATAGAGTCTTACGGATTTTGTTCTAAAATGGTAATATTTTTCCTCTACATTTAATTCCTAGAATTTGTATGTATAGTGTGTTTTACTTCTTGATGGCTAAAATACACCACCACCAACAGAATTGGATGACAGATAAACATGTAAAGTGCCTGCAATTATTAAATACTTAATAAAGGTTAGCTCTAGGGTGGTTGTAGTAGTTGTTATTGTTATATGTATAGAATGGCATTTCTAAAGTGGTGGTCAGGTATTAAAGTCAGCCAGGATGTTTGTTAAAAATGCAGATTCCTTAAAGCTACCCCACACCTACTGAACCAGAATTTCTGAGAATATACCAAGGATTCTGTATTTAAATAATTTCCTAAGTGATTGTTAGACATGTTAATGTTGAAAAACACTGCATTAGATGTAATTTACAGAGCCAATGAGAGATCGTAACCCATCCACTTTTTCATGAGAGAAATGATCAGAAAGTCATTAGATCCTTGTCTCACACTATACCATAAAATGAATTAGAGTTAGGTTTAATAATGATTACTAGAGCGCAATAGAACTGTATATTTGGTTAGACTTTTGAAAAATGGATGCCTCTGAAGCTTAGAAGGATGAGAAGAAGCCAGAAAGTCAGCAGATGATTGATTTCATATTAATCCTCTCTCACACATCAGGGAATATATTTGTGGCAAATAAGGCAGACAAAGGTTAATGCTGTTAATATATCCAAAGCTTGTAAGTATTGATAGTAAAATCGCTTAAAAATTTCCTTGACAAATGGACAAAGGACTTGATAAAACAATTCACTGAAGAGGATATACATGTAACAATAACAACTACCACAGCAACCTTAGAACTAACAGTAAGTACATAATAGTTCCAGGCACTCTACATGTTCAATCCTTAATCTTCTAAGCTCTCTGTCCCTATTTTGTAGTCTAAGAAAGGTCATAGAGATGTTAAGTAGCAGTAAAGAAGTGATGGAGCCAGTATTTGAACGTTGGACTCCAGACGTATAGCACTCAAGTTCTTCAGAGTGTGTGAATGTGTCTACATATAGAAGTTAAATTGTATACATGTGTGTATTAGTTTCCTAGGGCTCCTATCAAAGTACCACAAACTGGTGTCTTAAAACAGCAGGAATTTATTCTCTGACAGTTCTGAAGGCTAGAAGTCAATTAAGATTTTGATAGTACCACTTTCTCTGAAGGTTCCAGGGAAGAATCCTTTGGCTCTTTCTCATTTCCTGGCAGTCCTTGGCATTCTTTGGCTTGTAGCTACATCACTTCAGTTTCTACCTTCATCCTCACATGGTCCATTATCCCTATATTCTCTGTGTACCTGAATGTCTCTGTATAAGAACAGTGGCCCTTGGATATAGGGCCTACCCTAATCCTATATGACCTCATCTTAAGTTCATTACATCTGCAAAGACTATTTCCAAATAAAGTCACATTGAGATACTGTGTGGGCATGAATTTTGGGAGACAGTATTTAACCAAGTGCAGTCCATCCTCTGCCCCCTACCCCTTCTTCTTTATAAACATCCCTCATACAAAATAAATTAACCCTATCCCAGCATGCCCAAGTTTTAACCTATTCCAGCATTAACTCTTAATCTAAAATCTTGTCTAAATATCAACTCTGGAAGTTCCAAATCTCATTATCTGAATCATCTAAATCAAGTATGGGTAATATTCTGGATATGATCCATGGTGTGGGACAAAATTCCTATTCCATCAGTGAACCTGTGGAACTAGGAAACAGACTGCTTCTAAAATACTTTGATGGGAAAGGCATAAGGTAAACATTCCCAAAAGAATCCACTGCAAAACTACTAGGTCTAATATCTGAATTCAGCAAAGTCGCAGGATACAAAATTAATACACAGAAATCTATTACATTCCTATACACTAATGATGAACTAGCAGAAAGAAATCAGGAAAACAGTTCCATTCACAATTGCATCAAAAAGAATAAAATACCTAGGAACAAATGTAACGAAGGAAGTGAAAGACCTATACTCTGAAGACTACAAGACACTTATGAGAGAAATTAAAGAAGATACCAATAAATGGAAACACATCCCATGCTCATGGTTAGGAAGAATTAATATTGTGAAAATGGCCATCTTGCCTAAAGCAATCTACAGATTCAATGCAATTCCTATCAAAATACCAACAGCATTCTTCAGTGAACTAGAGCAAATTCATATGGAACCACAAAAGACCCCGAATAGCCAAAGCAATCCTGAGAAGGAAGAATAAAGCCGGGGGGATTATGCTCCCCGACTTCAAGCTCTACTACAAAGCCACAGTAATCAAGACAATTTGGTACTGGCACAAGAACAGACCCATAGACCAATGGAACAGACGAGAGAGCCCAGATATAAACCTAAATAAGCATATATGGTCAATTAATATATGATAAAGGAGCCATGGACATACAATGGTGAAATGATAGCCTCTTCCAACAACTGGTGTTGGCAAAACTGGACAACTACATGCAAGAATGAAAGTGGATTATTGTCTAACTCCATACACAAAAGTAAACTCAAAATGGATCAAAGACCTGAATGTAAATCATGAAACCATAAAACTCTTAGAAGAAAACATAGGCAAAACTCTCTTGATTATAAACATAAACAATTTTTTCCTGAATGTGTCTCCCTGGGCAAGGGAAACAATAAAATGAACAAATGGGACTACATCATGCTAAAAATCTTCTGTACAGCAAAGAACACCATCAGCAGAACAAAAAGGCATCCTACACTATGGGAGAATATATTTATAAATGATGGATCTGACAAGGGGTTAACATCCAAAATATATAAAAAGCTCACATGCCTGAATGCCCAAAAAGCAAATAACCTGATTAAAAAATGGGTAGAGGATATGAACAGACACTTCTCCAAAGAAGAAATTCAGCTGGCCAACAGGCACATGAAAAGATGCTCCACATCACTAATTATCAGGGAAATGCAAATTAAAATCACAATGAGATACCACCTCATACCAGTTAGGACAGCCAACACAGAAAAGACTAGGAACAGCAAATGCTGGCGAGGATGTGGAAAAAGGGGAACCCTCCTACACTGCTGGTGGAATGTAAACTAGTTCAACCACTGTGGAGAGCACTATGGAGGTTCCTCAAAAAATTCAAAATAGAAATACCATTTGACCCAGGAATTCCATTCCCAGGAATTTGCCCTAAGAATGTAGGATCCCAGTTTCCTTGCACCCCTTGTTTATCGTAGCACTATTTACAATAGCCAAGATATAGAAGCAACCTAAGTGTCCATCATTAGATAAATGGATAAAGGAGATGTGGTACATATATGCAGTGGAGTATTATTCAGCTATAAGAAGAAAACATATCCTACCATTTGCAACAACATGTATGGAGCTAGAGGGTATTATGCTCAGTGAAATAAGCCAGGCGGAGAAAGAAAAGTACCAAATGATTTCACTCATCTGTGGAGCATAAAAACAAAGCAAAAACTGAAGGAACAAAACAGCAGCAGAATCACAGAACCCAAGAATGGACTAACAGTTACCAAAGGGAAAGGGACTGGGGAGGGTTTGTGGGAAGGGAGGGAGGGAGAAGGAATAAGGGGCATTACGACTAGCACACACAATGTAGGCAGGGGCACGGGGAAGGCAGTGTAACAGAGAAGACAAGTAGTGACTCTATAGCATCTTACTATGCTGATGGACAGTGACTATAATGGAGTATGTGGTGGGAACTTGATAATGGGGGAAATCTAGTAACCACAATGTTGCCCATGTGATTTTATATTAATGATACAAAATAAAAACAAAAAAACCAGTAGTAGGTCAGATTTGGTCCATGAACTACATTTTGCTAAGTCCCATTTTAAGCACTGGATAATTGTTCAAAGTCTCTGTGGCTATGTGTTATCTATTCTTGGAATTGTGTATTTATCACTTCTCTACAAAGCTTCGATCAGAACCAGTAGTAGATGCACATGTCTCTTTATACTTACCCTGTATCACTTTTCATGGTTAACTCAAATACTGATAGGTAATTTACTACCTATATCCAAGCTCTCCAATACTGTTTTGTGCTTTTATTGTATTGTTACAGCTTATACAGTTAGCAACTTTGAAAATAATCCTAAACTATAAATAAAAGTGCCCACTGTCAAAAAAAAGAAAGAAAAAAAGATGGACATTAGCATTTCAAAAGGGAGAAGTTGAAAGAAAAATATGTCATGGGTCCTAATAAGCAAGTTTGAATCCCAGCAGGGCAAGTTACACTAGGTTTCAAGGCCTGAGAATAATCCTCTGTGGCTCCAGTTTTCTGTCCTCTATCCTCTAAGGGCCGCCCCACCCTCTCGCCACCCTGTCTTTGGCGTCGTTCCTTTTTCTTGAAGGATAACACATTTGCAGCCCAGTAGCCCTAGCTCTCAAGTCTCTTTTCTTGTCGGTGTGTGTTGATACATGTATGTGTTGATAAACGTACGTTTAAATAAACACACTAAGAATGGTTGAAGTTCAGGACTGTGCAAGTGAAGAGTTTCCATACCTACATTACATTTCAGTTTAGTGCTTTTTCACTTTACGCCACTTGTATTGAGGCCTAAAAGAGTCCCTTTGTCAGTAGCTACTAGAGACTTTCTACATGTAGTTTGTGAAATCTATATTAGCAGTTCAGATATTTTTGTTTTACTCTGGGTTTGTATCTGAATAAATTTCCAGAGAAGTGAGCTGATAAATCAAGCATTATCATGTACATATTAATTCAGAGTTAGAACTGTCTTCTTCCACTGAAGCAATAGTATTTGTAATCCAGTACTTATAAAATGAAACTAGTAGAATTTCTAATATGTCTTATTATCCAAAGTGAAATTTTGTTATTTTAGAGCTGGACCCTTTAAGAATGGTGAACTTTAATTGAGATGCTATTATATATATATATATGTATACACACACACACACACACACACACACACATACATACATCAGTGACCTTGATTTGTAGAGAAATTGATGGAGGTGTGCTTTGAGGTGTAGAACTAGTAGGATTTTTTTTTGTAGGCTTGAAATAGCAGCTAAGCATATTATATATTATTCTGTAGGTGACTACTGTACATTTAATAAATTTTATAGTTGCCATCTGGTGTTGATCAGTTGGTCATTGCACATTAACACTTAGTTAATATCTAATACTGCTTCCCCTAAAGATAAAGCTTAAAAATAGGGAATCTAGTTTTCCTAAACTTGGTTGGTGGTTCTGTATAAATTTTTCAGTCATTTTATGTTTCTTTACATATAAACTTAAATGTACAATGTAATGATTAAGTCTGTGATTGTATAGACATGAGTGTATAATGGTATTATTAGGAGGACTTTCCGATTTATATCTCTGATAATTGTGATGTCCTCAGATAGTCTGAGGGACAAATGTACTGTTCTGCTATTTCCTACTGATTTTTACAAAAAAATGTGAATTTCCTAGGTAAACTACTAGAGTACTCACCCACTGTGTATTCCCACCATAATGCCACAGTGTGGCGATGTTGTGCTTTGAAAGGCTATTTACTAAACCATCTTTTCCTGTTGCCATCAAATCTCTTATTTTGTGGAATAGATAAGATAGTCTCAAAAGTATTTAAAAACATACTCTATCAGATACTTTTTTAGCTGTACGGAATCAGTTATGTGATTGCTTTCCAGTGATTGTGCTAGATTGTTTATGTTAATCAGTTCATTTTTTATTTGCATGCATATTTTAAGTTTTTTTCCTTGATTGCCCTATCATATTTAAAAATCAAAGGGCTTCTTGAAGTTTGTGAAGAAACTGAACAAAATTACAGTATAGATGACAAAAGGGACAACTTTTTTCTTTCTTCGATAAAATAAACGCAATAGATAACCCTCTGACCAGACTTTTTTTTTTTTTTTGAGAGGGCATCTCTCATATTTGTTGATAAAATGGTTGTTAACAACAATAAAATTCTGTATAGGGGGATCAGTGCTCAATGCACAATCATTAATCCATCTCAACCCTAATTCTCATCACCCTCCAATCTTCTGAAGCATAACGAACAAGTTCTTACATGGTGAACGAATTCTTACATAGTGAATAAGTTCTTACATGGTGAACAGTACAAGGGCGTTCATCACAGAAACTTTCGGTTTTGATCACGCATTATGAACTATAAGCAATCAGGTCAAATATGAATATTCGTTTGATTTTTATACTTAATTTATATGTGGATCCCACATTTCTCCCTTTATTATTATTATTATTTTTATTTTTAGTAAAATGCTGAAGTGGTAGGTAGATGCAAGATAAAGGTAGAAAACATAGTTTAGTGTTGTAAGAGAGCAATTGTAGATGATCAGGTGTGTGCCTGTAGACTATGTGCTAATCTGCGCTAGACAAGGGCAATAAAACATCCACGGATGCAGAAGCTTTCTCTCAAAACAGGGTGGGTGAGGTTCTAACCTTCACCACTGTTGTTCCCCGATTTCTCACCTGATGGCCCCCCTGCGACTGTGCCTGTCTTAGGTTGTTCCTCCCTTGAGGAATCTTACCCATCTCTGGCTAACCAGTCATCTTCCAAGGCCATACAGGGAAATGTAAAGTTGGTAAGTGAGAGAGAAGCCATATTGTTTGAAAAGGTTAGCTTTTTACTTCTTTGCAGATTTATGCCCTGTGGCTTCTATGCCCAGCACTTGTCTCGAGGTATCTTTACCACCTGGAGGAATTATGATACTTGGTGAATTCGATATGAGGCACGAATTCTATTTAAGGGTTGTAATTAGGAAGGAAGAAGAAAAGCTATAGAGGTAGCATATGGAAGAAAACATGGGAGGATTGATTATTTCTATGACATATCTTCTTGTAGAGTACCTTAAGCATGTATGGGTTTTAAACTACTAACTTGTGCACACATATTAACATAATAGGAATACGGTGACATAAACAAAGCAAATCTATAATTACCATCCATCTCCAGTGAAGCCAAGAAAACCATTTAGGCACCCTAGGCATTTGTGAAAATTTGTCTATGATATGATGGATATTGTCCAACTGTACTTGAACAGTCTGAGAGAAATCAAATTAAAGCAACCCATTTCGGGGATCTGTTCACATCCCATATGTTCTTTTAACCGTAGATAGTCTATAGTAGTAAGATTTTGGAGCACTACAACTTGCACCCCTCCCAACTCCTGGTTGAGTTCCAACAGTACAGACCCGGTCAAATTCGTTGTCTCACTGTATGCACATGCCAGCCTAGACATCTCCCTCCTTATTCCAATAGCAAGTCCAGGAAACGGTGGGATGGACGCAGCCACAGCCGCAGCATCGCCCGGATCCCTGTGGAGGCATTTTTTTTTTTTTTTTGAGAGGACATCTCTCATATTTATTGATCAAATGGTTAACAACAATAAAATTCAGTATAGGGGGGTCAATGCTCAATGTACAATCATTAATCCATCTCAAGTCTAATTCTCGTCAGTCTCCAATCTTCTGAAGCATAACGAACAAGTTCTTACATGGTGAACGAATTCTTACATAGTGAGTAAATTCTTACATGGTGAACAGTACAAGGGCATTCATCACAGAAACTTTCGGTTTTGATCACGCATTATGACCTATAAACAATCAGGTCAAATATGAATATTCGTTTGATTTTTGTACTTGATTTATATGTTGATCCCACATTTCTCCCTTTATTATTATTATTATTTTTATTTTTAATAAAATACTGACGTGGTAGGTAGATGCAAGATAAAGGTAGAAAACATAGTTTAGTGCTGTAAGAGGGCAAATGTAGATGATCAGATGATCAGGTGTGTGCCTATGGACTAAGTATTAATCCAGGCTAGACAAGGGCAGCAAAACATCCACGGATGCAGAAGATTTCTCTCAAAGCAGGGGGGGTGAGGTTCTGAGCCTCACCTCTGTTGATCCCCAAATTCTCACCTGATGGCCCCCCTGCGACTGTGCCTGTCTTAGGTTGTTCCTCCCTTGAGGAATCTTACCCGTCTCTGGCTAACCAGTCATATTCCGGGGCCATACAGGGACATGTAAAGTTGGTAAGTGAGAGAGAAGCCATATTGTTTGAAAAGGTTAGCTTTTTACTTCTTTGCAGATTTATGCCCTGTGGCTTCTATGCCCAGCACTTGTCTCAAGGTATCTCTATCACCTGGAGGAATTATGATACTCGGTAAATTCGATATGAGGCACGAATTCTATTTAAGGGTTGTAATTAGGAAGAAAGAAGAGCTACGGATGTAGCATATGGAAGGAAACATGGGAGGATTGATTATTTCTTTGACATATCTTCTTGTAGAGTACCTTAAGTATGTATAGGTTTTAAACTACTAACTAATTTTCACACACATATTAACATAATAGGAATACGGTGACATAAACAAAGCAAATCTATAATTACCATCCATCTCCAGTGAAGCCAAGAAAACCATTTAGGCACCCTAGGCATTTGTGAAAATTTGTCTATGATATGATGGATATTGTCCAACTGTACTTGAACAGTCTGAGAGAAATCAGACAAATTAAAGCAGCCCATTTCTGGGATCTGTTCACATCCCATATGTTCTTTTAACCGTAGATAGTCTATAGTCATAAGATTTTGGAGTGCTACAACTTGTACCCCTCCCAACTCCTGGTTGAGTTCCAACAGTACAGACCCGGTCAAATTCGTTGTCTCACTGTATGCACATGCCAGCCTAGACATCTCCCTCCTCATTCCTATGGCAAGTCCAGGAGACGGTGGGCTGGATGCAGCCACAACCGCAGCATCATCCGGATCCCTGTGGAGGCTTTTTGATGTTCATCCCCCGGCACAAGTCCTCCAGAGAGCGCTGATGCCGGAAGCTCCTCCTCATATCATATCTTAGTTCATTTTCTGGGTATCCAAGCTAGGCCTTGATCTTCTGCATAGAAACAAACAGACCCTTTGCCCACACTTTGACATGCCCTCTATACCACTGTGCAGAACTCATTGGAGGTCAGCACACAGTAACTGCTTTTTTTTTTTTTATTAAGACAAAGGAATATTATCAGAAAAGAGTACCTCCATAGCTGATCATCTGACACCCTTTAAGTGATCAACATTAACGATATTTAAAGCATGCGTTGATCTTTGATTTACCAATAGTTTTATCCTATCAAGGAGTAATCCCCCTTTTCTTTCTTTTTTTTTTTTTTTAATTTTTAATCTATACTTACATGAAGAATATGCTCTCCCCTATATCAGGTCCCCCCTAACAACCACATTACGGTTCCTGTCCATCAGCTTAGCAAAATGTTGTAGAGTCACTACTTGTTCTCTCTGTGTTGTGCAGCCAACCCTCCCCTTTCTCCCTCCCCCCCATGCATGCTAATCTTAATACCCCCTTCTTCCCCCCCCTTATCCCTCCCTGCCCACCCATCCTCCCCAGTTCCTTTCCCTTTGGTACCTGTTAGTCCATTTTTGGGTTCTGTAATTCCGCTGCTGTTTTGTTCCTTCAGTTTTTCCTTTGTTCCTATACTCCTCAGATGAGTGAAATTATTTGGTATTTCTCTTTCTCCGCTTGGCTTATTTCACTGAGCATAATACTCTCCAGCTCCATCCATGTTGCTGCAAATGGTTGGAATTTTCCACTTCTTATGGCTGAGTAATATTCCATTGTGTATATGTACCACATTTTCTTTATCCATTCATCAACCGATGGACATTTAGGTTGCTTCCAATTCTTGGCTATTGTAAATAGTGCTGCGATAAACATAGGGGTGCATCAGTCTTTCTCAAACTTGATTGCTGCGTTCTTAGGGTAAATTCCTAGGAGTGGAATTCCTGGGTCAAATGGTAGGTCTGTTTTGAGCATTTTGATGCACCTCCATACTGCTTTCCACAATGGTTGAACTAATTTACATTCCCAGCAGTGTAGGAGGGTTCCCCTTTCTCCACAGCCTCGCCAACATTTGTTGTTGTTTGTCTTTTGGATGGCAGCTATCCTTACTGGTGTGAGGTGATACCTCATTGTAGTTTTAATTTGCATTTCTCTGATAATTAGCGATGTGGAGCATCTCTTCATGTGTCTCTTGGCCATCTGTATTTCTTTTTTAGAGAACTGTCTGTTCAGTTCCTCTGCCCATTTTTTAATTGGGTTATTTGTTTTTTGTTTGTTGGGGCATGTGAGCTCTTTATATATTCTGGACGTCAAGTCTTTATCGGATGTGTCATTTTCAAATATATTCTCCCATACTGTAGGGTTCCTTTTTGTTCTATTGATGGTGTCTTTCACTGTACAGAAGTTTTTCAGCTTAATGTAGTCCCACTTGCTCATTTTTGCTGTTGTTTTCCTTGCCGGGGGAGATATGTTCAAGAAGAGGTCACTCATGTTTATGTCTAAGAGGTTTTTGCCTATGTTTTTTTCCAAGAGTTTAATGGTTTCATGACTTACATTCAGGTCTTTGATCCATTTTGAGTTTACCTTTGTATATGGGGTTAGACAATGGTCCAGTTTCATTCTCCTACATGTAGCTGTCCAGTTTTCCCAGCACCATCTGTTGAAGAGACTGTCATTTTGCCATTGTATGTCCATGGCTCCTTTATCAAATATTAATTGACCATATATGTTTGGGTTAATGTCTGGAGTTTCTAATCTGTTCCACTGGTCTCTGGCTCTGTTCTTGTGCCAGTACCAAATTGTCTTGATTACTATGGCTTTGTAGTAGAGCTTGAAGTTGGGGAGTGAGATCCCCCCTACTTTATTCTTCTTTTTCAGGATTGCTTTGGCTATTCGGGGTCTTTGGTGTTTCCATATGAATTTTGAATTATTTGTTCCAATTCATTGAAGAATGTTGCTGGTAATTTGATAGGGATTGCATCAAATCTGTATATTGCTTTGGGCAGGATGGCCATTTTGACGATATTAATTCTTCCTAGCCAGGAGCATGGGATGAGTTTCCATTTGTTAGTTCCCTTTAATTTCTCTTAAGAGTGACTTGTAGTTTTCAGGGTATAGGTCTTTCACTTCTTTGGTTAGGTTTATTCCTAGGTATTTTATTCTTTTTGATGCAATTGTGAATGGAATTGTTTTCCTTATTTCTCTTTCTGTTGGTTCATTGTTGGTGTATAGGAAAGCCACAGATTTCTGTGTGTTAATTTTGTATCCTGCAACTTTGCTGTATTCCGATATCAGTTCTAGTAGTTTTGGAGTGGAGTCTTTAGGGTTTTTTATGTACAGTATCATATCATCTGCAAATAGTGACAGTTTAACTTCTTCTTTACCAATCTGGATTCCTTGTATTTCTTTGTTTTGTCTGATTGCTGTGGCTAGGACCTCCAGTACTCTGTTAAATAACAGTGGGGAGAGTGGGCATCCCTGTCTGGTTCCCGATCTCAGAGGAAATGCTTTCAGCTTCTCGCTGTTCAATATAATGCTGGCTGTGGGTTTATCATATATGGCCTTTATTATGTTGAGGTACTTGCCCTCTATTCCCATTTTGCTGAGAGTTTTTATCATGAATGGATGTTGAATTTTGTCAAATGCTTTTTCAGCATCTATGGAGATGATCATGTGGTTTTTGTCTTTCTTTTTGTTGATGTGGTGGATGATGTTGATGGATTTTCGAATGTTGTACCATCCTTGCATCCCTGGGATGAACCCCACTTGGTCATGGTGTATGATCCTTTTGATATACTGTTGAATTCTGTTTGCTAATATTTTATTGAGTATTTTTGCATCTACATTCATCAGGGATATTGGTCTGTAATTTTCTTTTTTGGTGGGGTCTTTTCCTGGTTTTGGTATTAGGGTGATGTTGGCTTCATAGAATGAGTTTGGGAGTATTCCCTCTTCTTCTATTTTGTGGAACACTTTAAGGAGAATGGGTATTATGTCTTCTCTGTGTGTCTGATAAAATTCCGAGGTAAATCCGTCTGGCCCGGGGGTTTTGTTCTTGGGTAGTTTTTTGATTACCATTTCAATTTCTTTGCTCGTAATTGGTTTGTTTAACTTTTGTGTTTCTTCCTTGGTCAGTCTTGGGAGGTTGTATTTTTCTAGGAAGTTGTCCATTTCTTCTAGGTTTTCCAGCTTGTTGGCATATAGGTTTTCATAGTAGTCTTTAATAATTCTTTGTATTTCTGTGGAGTCTGTCGTGATTTTTCCATTCTCATTTCTGATTATGTTGATTTGTGTTGACTCTCTTTTTCTCTTAATAAGTTGGGCTAGAGGCTTATCTATTTTGTTTATTTTCTCAAAGAACCAGCTCTTGGTTTCGTTGATTTTTGCTATTGTTTTATTCTTCTCAATTTTGTTCATTTCTTCTCTGATCTTTATTATGTCCCTCCTTCTGCTGACTTTAGGCCTCATTTGTTCTTCTTTTTCCAGTTTTGATAATTGTGATGTTAGACTATTCATTTGGGATTGTTCTTCCTTCTTCAAGTGTGCCTGGATTGCTATATACTTTCCTCTTAAGACTGCTTTCGCTGCGTCCCACAGAAGTTGGGGCTTAGTGTTGTTGTTGTCATTTGTTTCTATATATTCCTTGATCTCTATTTTGATTTGTTCATTGATCCATTGATTATTTAGTAGCATGTTGTTAAGCCTCCATGTGTTTGTGAGCCTTTTTGTTTTCTTTGTAGAATTTATTTCTAGTTTTATACCTTTGTGGTCTGAAAAATTGGTTGGTAGAATTTCAATATTTTGGAATTTACTGAGGCCCTTTTTGTGAGCTAGTATGTGGTTTATTCTGGAGAATGTTCCCTGTGCACTTGAGAAGAATGTATATCCTGTTGCTTTTGGATGTAGTGTTCTATAGATGTCTATTAGGTCCATCTGTTCTAGTGTGTTGTTCAGTGCCTTTGTGGCCTTACTTATTTTCTTCCTGGTGGATCTGTCCTTTGGGGTGAGTGGTGTGTTGAAGTCTCCTAAAATGAATGCATTGCAGTCTATTTCCCTCTTTAGTTCTGTTAGTATTTGTTTCACAAATGCAGGTGCTCCTGTGTTGGGTGCATATATATTTAGAATGGTTATATCCTCTTGTTGGACTGAGCCCTTCATCATTATGTAGTGTCCTTCTTTATCTCTTGTTACTTTCTTTGTTTTGAAGTCTATTTTGTGTGATATTAGTACTGCAACCCCTGCTTTCTTCTCACTGTTGTTTGCCTGAAATATGTTTTTCCATCCCTTGACTTTTAGTCTGTGCATGTGTTTGGGTTTGAGGTGAGTTTCTTGTAAGCAGCATATAGATGGGTCTTGCTTTTTTATCCATTCTATTACTCTGTGTCTTTTGATTGGTGCATTAAGTCCATTTACATTTAGGGTGACTATTGAGAGATACGTACTTATTGCCATTGCAGGCTTTAGATTCGTGGCTACCAAAGGTTCAAGGTTAGCTTCTTTAGTATCTTACTGCCTAACTTAGCTCGCTTATTGAGCTGTTATATACACTGTCTGGAGATTCTTTTCTTCTCTCCCTTCTTATTCCTCCTCCTCCATTCTTCATATGTTGTGTGTTTTGTTCTGTGCTCTTTTTAGGTGTGCTCCCATCTAGAGCAGTCCCTGTAAGATGCCCTGTAGAGGTGGTTTGTGGGAAGCAAATTCCCTCAGCTTTTGCTTGTCTGGGAATTGTTTAATCCCACCATCATATTTAAATGATAGTCGTGCTGGATACAGTATCCTTGGTTCAAGGCCCTTCTGTTTCATTGCATTAAATATATCATGCCATTCTCTTCTGGCCCTTAGGGTTTCTGCCAAGAAGTCTGATGATAGCCTGATGGGTTTTCCTTTATAGGTGACCTTTTTCTCTCTAGCTGCCTTTAAAACTCTTTCCTTGTCCTTGATCCTTGCTGTTTTAATTATTATGTGTCTTGGTGTTGTCCTCCTTGGATCCTTTCTGTTGGGGGTTCTGTGTATTTTCGTGGTCTGTTCGATTATTTCTTCCCCCAGTTTGGGGATGTTTTCAGCAATTATTTCTTCAAAGAGACTTTCCCTTTTCCTCTTTGTTCTTCTTCTGGTATCCCTATAATACGAATATTATTCCTTTTGGGTTGGTCACATAGTTCTCTTAGTGTTGTTTCATTCCTGGAGATCCTTTTATCTCTCTCTATGTCAGCTTCTATACGTTCCTGTTCTCTGGCTTCTATTCCTTCAATGGCCTCTCGCATCTTATCCATTCTGTCTATACATCCTTCCAGGGATTGTTTCACTTCTGTGATCTCCTTCCTGACATCTGTGATCTCCCTCCGGACTTCATCCCATTCCTCTTGCATTTTTCTCTGCATCTCATCCCATTGCTCTTGCATTTTTCTCTGCATCTCTGTCAGCATGTTCATGATTTTTAGTTTGAATTCTTTTTCCGGAGGACTGGTTAGGTCTGTCTCCTTCTCAGGTGTTGTCTCTGTGATCTTTGTCTGCCTGTAGTTTTTCCTTTTCATGGTGATAGTTTGCAGAGCTGGTACGAGTGACAGTTGGGAGAGCTTTCCTTCTTGTTGGTGTGTGGCCTTCCTCTCCTGGGAGAATAGCGACCTCTAGTGGCTTATGCTTGGCAGGTGTGCGCGGACAGAGCTGTTGCTGTGGGTGTGGCCTGGCTGGGGCTGCTCCTCCAAAATGGTGGAGCCCCTTTGGAGGGGGAGCGGCCGGGAGGCTATTTATCTCCGTAAGGGGCCTCTGTGCTCCATGTTGCCCAGGGGGTTAGAGTGCCCAGAGATCCCCAGATTCCCTGCCTCTGGGCTAAGTGTCCTGTGCTGCCCCTTTAAGACTTCCAAAAAGCACTCTCCAATCCAAAACAACAACAGCAACAACGAAAGAGGGGGAAAAAAAGGAAAAAACACACGAATTTTTTGTCCTCAGGCGCCGGTCTTAGCACCCGCTCACCGTTCTTGCTGCTCTGTTTCCCTAGTATTGGGGTCCCTGTCCCTTTAAGGCTTCCAAAAAGCTCTCGCCAAAAGAAAAAAGAAAAAAAAACTGCTCCCGTTTCTTTGTTCTCCAGCGTCGGCCTCAGGCACCCCGCTCACCGGTCCTGCCGCCTTGTTTCCCTAGTATCCAGGACCCCACACATGCACTGTGTCTGTGCTCTGGTCCGGAATCCTGGGGCTGGGTGTTCAGCAGTCCTGTGCTCTCTCTCCCTCCCTACTGACTCCTCTCCACTCGCCAGGAGCCAAGGGTCCCGCTGCGCCGGGGCTTGTATCTTACCCCCTTAGCGAGGCGCTGGGTTCTCGCAGGTGTGGATGTGGTCTGGATGTTGTCCTGTGTCCTCTGGTCTCTATTTTAGGAAGAGTTGTCTTTGTTATATTTTCATAGATACATGTGGTTTTGGGAGGAGATTTCTGTTGCTCTACTCATGCCGCCATCCTTGCTCCGCCCAACTTTTTAAATTGTAGGCTTTTTAGTTAATATTCTATTAAAACTTTTTAGATAATACTCAAAATATACAATGCTGTCTTCCAAATCCAAGGTAGCTATTCTTCCCGTTATTGTTATACACAGTGTGCCACAATCTATTTGAGTAAACAGTTTATGATTTAACGTAAGTATAGTGCTCCCAGTTTTTTAAATCTCCAGATACGCTTTTGTTCACTTTTGCAAGCTAGCTTTCTTAACTCTCTTTACTATTCTTAACTCTCTTTACTATAGTATTTGTCAAGCCTCTATGTACTAGTAGTGCTTCATTTTATTAAGGGGCTTAAGAAAGGTGTTGGAGAACAAGCATCAGACTGTCAGAAGGGTCCATGACCCAAAAAGGGTAATCCCTTGCCTTGGGACTCCTACAAACAAAGTTTAGTATTTCAATACTGTTGCATGAAAGTGACTTTATAACTTTGCTGGCCTACATTTAGGAAATAATAGCCTTCATCAATAAGAACAGATACAAATAGTAGACATTAATTGAATTCAATGAATGGTTTGAAATTAAGTTATTCTTCTTGAGAAGAATAGAGGGCTAAGGAGTAAATAGTTGAATTAACTGAGTCTGATGATGAATTAACTGAGTCTGATGAACTTGAAAATAAATGCGAGCTTTGTCTTGGTCTAAAGCACCCCATACACATACATCATTCATTGTAAGATCTTCAGAAGTATTTCCTGGTTAAACAAGAGGTGACTATTTTAACTGTTTCAAAGTGGAGATGGTGGGGGAATAAAACAGTTCTGAGAGAGAGCTGACTTTTAATGTTTTTAACCCTTGAGGTAACTGTGTGAATGGCAGTTGGTTACTATAGGAGAAACTGTCAACTCCTCATGAACGTCAGGACTGTGTCTGTTTTGGTCATCATGATATTCCCAGCATCTAGCACTTGAGTGAATGATCTGAAGAGGAGTTCTTAGGGGGATTTGACATTTTTTTTACCCCAAAACATACTTTGCTGCATAAAAAGTATCTGTAGAGGGAGGGTATAATAGCAACTGTCATTTTAAGTTGTAGTCAACCATTTGGGAGTGTCAGATTTTGGAGGTCAGTATTTTATTCATTTTTATTTTATTTTATTTCATTTCATTTCATTTTATTATTTTATTTTATTTTATTTTAATCTGAAATTCAAGTTTTTTTTTTTGAGAGGGCATCTCTCATATTTCTTGATCAAATGGTTGTTAACAACAATAAAATTCTGTATAGGGGACTCAATGTACAATCATTAATCAACCCCCAGCCTAATTCTCAACAGTCTCCAATCTTCTGAAGCACAACAAACAAGTTCTTACATGGTGAACAAATTCTTACATAGTGAATAAGTTCTTACATGGTAAACAGTGCAAGGGCAGTCATGGAGGTCAGTATTTTAGAAATGGGAAATGGAGTTACAGTAGGCAGGCTGTGTTAACAGAATCTGCCAAGGGACTACAAGAGGTTTTTTTTTTTTGGAAAATAATGTAATGAACTAAGGATGTAGAGCAACAGAGCATTTAGTTAGTAGCTTATCAGTTGATAGTTAGCATTCATTTATTTATATTGTCAACATTTGTTTACCTACTTTGGGCTAGGCTGTCTGACAAGCCAATTAGTCTAGAAGTATGTGAGGGCAGGAATCAAGACTGATGTGTTTTTAACTGTTAGCTCAATACATATTTGTATAATATTTATACATGTTCTGCATATTTATAGAATAAATAAGTGAATGATGACAGAAAGTTCCTACCTAGTAGTAAAAATAGACAAACACATAGTTGTAATATATTGGAAAAATATGAAAGGCATACCATGCATTTTTAATTTGTCTTAGACCTTAAATCTGAGAAATCAGATGCTTTGAGTTAATTTGTCATTTATTTTTAGAATGCTGTGTAATATTTTGTTGACTGTAACAGTAGAGCTAGGGATGTATTTCAGACTTTTTAAAAATGAACTTATTTCACAGCAGCATCCCAAAAGAATAGAAATTAAAACCTATTTTTATTTGGAGTAGTCAAATTAGAAAATATGTTGAAAAACAGTTATTGTGAAGACAATCAGTGTATGTTAGTTTTCCAATGACAGTTGATTATTTAGGATAAAAGAACAGTCCTCAGCTTTCTACCAGTTCTCAAAAAAATAATAATAAAAAAATTATGCCCTTTTTTCTTGTTATATAGCAGAGTAAAATTTTAAACCCCAAAAGAGTTTAGCTCTATTTGAAGAGTGTTTGTTGTGGATTTCTGATATTCTATCATATATAGAACATTTCCTACTAGTTTAGAATTTATAACAGGTGTGGCTGCTAAATTTTATCAGGTTTTTGGGAGGCATCTATTGATACAACCATATGGTTTTTCTCCTTAATAATTATTTGATAATTCACAGAATTTCACTATTTCTGTTGAACTCTCCTGTTTATGAGCTAACTCCTGCTTGTCATTGTGTGTTATTCCTTTAATTTCCAACTTTGATTTGTTGATATTTTCTTTAGGATTATTGTGACTGTATTCAGAAGTAAGGTTGGCATGTAGTTTTTTGTTTTGTGCTCTTTGACAGGTTTGGTAATAGAACAGCTATTTTTAATTCTGTACTTCCTCAATTGACAGGTCGTGGTTCAATTCCAGAATTCTTTCATATTATGAAAAGAAAGTTTACCAACAAAGAATGGGAAACAATCAGAAGCTTTAAAGACGAATGGACTCAACTGGATATGTTTTATAGGAATTGGGTATAACTTCTTTCTAATTTTGAGAGTTAAAATATATGATGATTCCACTGTCTTTGCAAAAATAGGAGCAGAAGTGCTTTGTTTACTCAGTAGTTCGTGCAGTAAATAATTGCTTATTATTGGGGATCTTCATGATTTTTGTATACATGAATAATGCGTACATTATTACAATAGCATTTAACAAAATTGAATGTATATTTAATGCTCAGAAGGTACTTACTTTTAAAAGTAAAACAAGACATATTGGTCACCATTTATAAATAATGTTTAGTGTTTTCTGTCTCAAGGGCACTCATATATGTGAGGCCTTATTTAACAAACATGGTACTTACTGTCTGCCAGAAGAGTTTACTTTAAGCCCCTCATAAGTTAGTTAATTCTCACAGTAGCTCTATGAGGAAGGCACTGTCATTCTTATGTTATACTTGACAGAAGGGAGATGCAGGGAGCTTAAATCATTTGCCTTAAGATCACTCAGCTGGTTTGTCCCCATGCTGTTATAAAGGGTTAAAAAGTAGCTTACAGTCTTTGGTAATATAGAGTTAAAAATCCATGTGTGCTGGCTCTATAGATTTTCTGAAAATTTTTACCTACTTTAACGCCTTAAGAGAAAATGTCTCTGTATCTTAGGCATTGAAAGAAAGCTTCATAAAAGCCATTGGTGTTGGACTAGGATTTGAATTGCAGCGTCTTGAATTTGATATATCCCCATTAAACCTGGATATAGGCCAAGTTTATAAAGAAACACGTTTATTCCTGGATGGGGAAGAAGAAAAAGAATGGGCATTTGAGGTAAGAAATTTATCAAAATTGCTAAAAACTGTGAGAATTTCCTTATTTTGTGCATAAATGTGCGATTGATTTGGGGAAGCCACTCATTGAAACTAGATACAACTAAAATCTAGTCTTGGTGGTTGAAGGTGAAAATAGGTACACTATGAGAGCATATAACATTTAACCTGATACTTGAAAGGTAAGTAATAGAGTGAGGTTAAGTAAAATGAGCAGGAATAAAGGCTGTGAAATAGAAAGAGCTTTGCAGGTATAAAAAAAGTCAAAGGAAGATACTTTACCATGTTGAAGGATTTAAGAGGGATTCTAGGTTAGGGTAGTAAGATCACGTGGGCATTATTGGTTGAGTTAAAGACTTTGGTCTTTTTCTATATTTGGTTTCTGTCACTATCAATTCTTCGTTGCTAGTGAGTGAAAAATCAACACAAATTCATTTGAGCCAGACTGCTGGAGGAATTCATAACCAGGCAGCAGAATTTGCTAGAATTGGGAACTGAAAAACTCAAAGCTCTTACTATCTCTACAACCTGACTTCAGTTTTCTCCCACCCTTGTTTCTTATTCTATATAAAAGTGTTCTTAACTTCTCTGTTCTGTGTGGCAGGAAACATGGCTGCCTACTACTTTTGCATGTGACAATTTGCAGTTCAAAATCTCATGGAGATTGGTGAAGTCCAATCCTTAAGAGTCCTGGAGAAGAGCCTGGCCTAGCTTGGGTTAGGTGCTTATCTACTGGCTAATCATTGTAGCGATGGTAGCTACTCTGAGTGGTCCAGTTTACATTAGGCATCCAGAGCCCAGCAGATAGGTTGTAGTATAATGTGGTAGTTCTGCTGTGATCACCTGAATAGTGCAGAGAAGGTTGGTACCCAGAATAAGGAGTTAGTGTTGAGTGCATAAAATAGAAGGTATTCACTAATTTTCTTAAGAGAATTTAACAGGTATTAAGTTGGAAGTGATACGTCAGATTGGTCTTCTAAGAACAAGTACTATTTGTGATGATCTGTGGAAGTTAAGGAATGAGATGTCGAAAATGTTATGAGGAATTCTCTGATTTGTAGGACCATCTGTTGGAATACTGAATACTAGAGAGCAAGTGATATGTTAAGTTTGAAACACCTAAGTGAAGGTGTCAGGTCACTGAATAGAACGGAAGGCTGGGCCAGTGGAAAAAAAATCATTAACATGTGGCTATTAGTTGAAGCCATTGTATTTAAAGTTGCAGCTGTAAGATTACCTGAATTAAAAGAAGAAAAGGCCTAGGACTGAGTCCTGCAATATCAATATTTAAAGGTCGTGTGGAGGAAACAGAAAGAATGATCAAATGGACCAAAGTAAAATAAGAGTAGTATTGGGCAGAAAGTATTTTGAGAAAGAATGCTGTATCACTGCTAAGAGAATGAATACGGTAGGGATCCTATCAGTTAAAGCATAAATTATATTTAGGATACTTTGCTTTAAAAGAAAGTACAGTTTTTAAAATTTGTAACCAGAATTATTAAAAAATAGTTTCATATTTAAAGGGGCAAGCCTCAGCCATTTCGCTCATGTGGAGTGAACTAAAGTAAAAGTTAACTTATTCTTAATGAAGCCAGATAAAAAGTTCTTACTATGCATTTTTAGCATTCACTTTTCGCACCTGGATTCAATAGAAAATAAGTTTTATAACTGGAAAAAAATCAGATGTCACCTAATGAGAAAACTGAAGCAAGCTGTGATTAGCCTTTTACTGCAGTCATACTCGTGATGCTTAATAATTTGTATCAACATGGAATGGAAAAGGCTGCTTATGTTATATATGTTATTATGGACATAATGTTTAACTGATGACTAGTGAAACAAATCATCAAGACAAATTTATACATAAAAAGGCTTGTTGGAGTAGGCAATGGTAAAAGGTAGCTATGTTGTTGAGTTGGGGGGTTAAAATTTACCATCAACCTTTTTTTCTAACTTTTTTTAATTGAAATGTAGTTTGTATACAATATTATATTGGTTTCAGATGAACAACGTAGATTCATTAATTAAATATATTATTAAATGCTCACCATGATCAATGTAGTTACCATCTGCTACTGTACAAAGATTTATATTATGAGCTATGTTTCCTATGCCACACACACACACGCTATGCTATGCTATGCTGTGCAATATAGTCCTTATGTGACTAAATTACTTTATAATTTGACTTAACACCAACTTTTTGACTTTGGCTGATATTGATACTGCTTTCCTGAATATAGCTTTTAATTTTATTTTTTTAAAGAATATATTTCTGTTACATGAAGTAATTGCAGTTTTGTTATTAAATTGAATATAATTTATTTTAGGATAGATTTGATCTAACTTGTTTTAAAAATTTACTTCTAGGTAGATAACATTTTTTCTTCCAATAAGTACTTTTGATATTCTTTGTAACTTGTTAGGAAATGAAGATTTCTTTTTTGTAAAATATATTTCATATTTTAAAGTAATTTATTTACATTTTTCCAGGTTAACAACTAAAACTTATGTTATTTTTGTTTAAAAGTTAACTGAATTAGCGTTAGGTGGGAAATCTTACTGGTTTTCCATGTTTAGTTCAAAGTGTTTAAGGTCTTTTAGGAAGACAATAACCATTACCCAGGTAACCACTTACATTGTATTTTTAAGAAGTGTCTCATGTATTACAAAATGTTTTTCAAAAGGAAATGTAAAGGGTGTTAAGTAGAATTCTCCCTTTGGCATAAAAAGAAATGGCAGACAAATCCATACAGTACTTCTTAGGATGGCAAAACTGGCCCTCTGAATGCTCCTCAAGCCAGTCTGTGCAAGTGTGTCCGAGGCTACGATCCTGGTTGGGTGAGGAGGAAAGAGTCAGCCACTGGGCCAACTGGGCTTTACTTTTGTCTGAGTTCCTGTGGACCAAATAGATGCTGTGGAATGGGGCTTAAAGTATCTTTTGACAGGACCCTACCTAAACGAACTCCAAAAGAAAAGTAGTGGCAGGAATTATAAGAAGTCAGCTCTTAACGTACTGCCAGCTCCAGGGAACTGTCCGGGGCTGAAAAACTGCAAGTGGTTCTCTGAAGATGGCGCAGATGACCCCCGCCATCAGGTGGCCGGTATTTGGATACTTGACATGACCCAGGCTTTCAAAAACTGGATCACAGTGGTGTTGGTCATTACTTTGCCCTTCTCTTTCAATCCCCTTCTGCTTTGCTACCTACCGTAAAGACTCCAGAGTGCAGGAAAAAGGGAAGAGTAGGAGGAAGCCTAGGGGGATAATGTACATTTGTTTTAGGGTTAAACTGGGTTTGTTTTTAGCTGAAAGTGACTGAAGAGCAATAGGTTTGCTTAAAGGCTTGTCCAAGAGGGGGAAAGGGAGATCCGTCAGAGAGTATTTGAAGGCAGCTATGGAAAAATAAATTCTTTACTGTTTGCCCATTCCGTGTACCAGTAAGGAAGATAATGAAAAAAACTATGTTAGGTTTATATATTTAAGTGTGGATTGTTTATTACACAATAAAGAGGTCTAGAAGGGGAGAATGAATGTAACAGAAAGAGTCTTGTGGTGTGGACAGCCAGAAACACGGGTTGAGGGGAAGTGATGAGCCTAGTGCCAAGGGAAGTGTACCTCGAGTCAAATGCAGACAGAAGGGTCCTGTCACGGCCTCTTAAAATACCTTTAGGCATGAGGAAGGGCTGCGATTTAAAGCTCTTCACTGCCTTTCCTTCACCCCTTTCCATTCTCACTGATGCTCACTGAATTTACCCATACTAGAACTCGAGGCAGCATAGTGAATGGGGAGGATCTGGGGTTAGGAAGAGAGGTGAAATCAGTCCTTTTCCCTGGTGGAAGCTTCCTACCCTGCATAAGGTTCGAGCTAAGGGTAAGAGGTGGAAGAAGCTCTGCAGGTGATGAGAATAAAATTTACTTTGGATCAAACAGGATAAAGTATCATGATTCAGAGAAAATTTGATACTTGAAAATGACCAGAAATGTTGTGTATGAGATGTGTTCAAGATTTCATCCAGGGAAAGAGAAAAAGGAGTTGTCAGAACTTCTTACTTAAAGGGAAATGGCGAGAGAGAAGTTGCTTTCTCTTACCGTGCTCTGGAGTCTGGTTCCTTTAGTAAACTGAAAACAAGGTACAAGGGTTCAGCCCTCCCCGGTTTTTTACACCTAACTCCAAAAGAAAGAACTGCTCAGAACGACTTAGCAGCAATCTACTCCCCTCTCCTTTCCCTACTGTGTAGATACTACTTCCTGAAACGTCTGGAGTCACAGCCACACAACATCAGCCTTGTGTGTAGGGTTTTTCCCCATATGTATTTGGTGGCTGGCTGTTCTAGAAATTGTTCCCTGAGTTGGAGACAGAACACACCCCTAGTAAGAAATACATGTGGGAGACTATAGTTTTCATTAACTAATGTGTGTAGTCAACTACTTCAAACTCAGCATTCTCTTCACAGTGTGAGGACTCTCTAGCTAAGCTGAAGAAAAGTCCCATTCCTGAAGGCAGCATGAGGAGAATACCTGCAGGACACCAGAATCAGGGTCAAGGCTGTATAAAACAATCCTGGCTCCAGGTGTGGATCTGGAAGTTTTCTAGTGGCACCCATGTAAACGGTGTGGAAGGCTAAGGACAGTGGCCTCATTCAAGCAGAGCTAAAGGAAGGACAGTGTCGCATAGGACATGGTGTAAAATTCCGTATCCCAGGGGAGAATGGAGCATTTACCTTGAAGGTGCAAAAGTGTTGTGTTATTAACTGAAAATCGTAAAGAAGATGGAGATTTTTAAAAATACCTGCTTGGTACCTTTAATAACATTTAAGAAGAGTATGTATGTCTGGAATGGAAGTGGAGAGCCTTAAGGTGGGAATAGGTTTGTCATTAAAAGAAACCTCTTAGTAGAAGGGAGTCTGTGCAGCGTGTGGAAAAGGGGACAAAGACTAAGCCCAGAAGCTCTTATATTTAAAAAGTGCACTTCATCGCCACTTTCTAAAATGTAAGGCATTTTCCCAAGCATCTGCCCCTTTCCTCTCACGAATCCACTCATGACCAGCAGCCTCAAGCACTCCAGCTTCACATTCCTCTATTTCTTGCTGAAGACTGTGAAGAAGGCTATGCACCTCAAATCTGCAAATAAGTCAGAATCATAATTGCCCTTCAAGTTACTTTTGCTTTCTGAGTTGGCTTTTTTGATTGTACCATCATCTAGTCATCCCAGATAGAAAGACCTGTTTTTGGTTCTTCCTCCTTTGTCATGCCAGTCAGTCCAGTTCACAGTGACATCCTCCCCTCTGAGAACTCTTCTGGCTCCTGCCACCCACCTAGTTTGGGCCCCCTTTGCATCTGAGTTGGACTAGTGTAGTAGTCTCCCAACTGGGTTCCTATTCCGTATTTTGCTTCAGGCTTCATCATTTCCCCCTATGTACTGCACTTTGCAGCCAAATTACAACCTACTATCTGCTATTGAATATCCAAAACCCTCTTCTATTTACATTTATTGTTCTTATTCTTCCATGACCTGCCCCACTCCAGTCTCCTTCCTGCCTTCTTTAATAATTTAAGCCCAACTTAGGTGCCCTCTCCTTCTTGCTTGTAAGACTATGCATTTTTCTTTCTTATGGCATGCCACATTTTGCCTCATAATCTCCATATTTATCTACTTGTTTCACTTCTCCAGTGCTCCATGAGGGCAGGAGCATTACCTTTATTATTCTATGTGTTTCAGAGCTGAAAATTCTAGCTTGAGCATAATCGAGAACCCATTATTTATTGCAACAAATCTAAAGGATTTTCCACTTGCCTGAATATTGTATCTTATACCTGGAAAAATAATGCTATAGAAAAATATATGAACTCTTATACCAAGAGGAATCATATTGTCACAGGCTTTCAATTTTTATAACTAGGTTCTGTTACAAAAGTTATGACCAAAAGACTTGCAATAATGAGATTAAATAAAAGAAATTCTTTGCTTTGCATTGAAAGGAAAATGTTTAAAAAATAGAAATGTTAACATGTATGACATATTTTTTCATACTTTTTTTATTGGGGGGAAAATTGTAGAATTTGAATGTTTTAAGTTAAAGCTTAAACCTTTTTTTCTTCATAAGAAAATGACTTGTTAGTTTCACTGAAGCAGAGTAATCTTTGCAATCTAATGCTAAACTATTTCCTGTAAAAAAATACTCTTGCTGCCTTTGGGTTTCTTGAAGATTATGGGAAAATTATGCTGTTCACAATTTTATGGGTAAAAAATTTTAAACTTAGAATCTTGCAAATTTAGAAGGTTTTGAAAATTAAATCTCAAGTTCACCAGCATTGTGTGAACTAGCTTAGCTAGCTGGCTTGATTGCTGGTTTTACTTCTTTTTCCAACTGATGCTTATTATATGTATTGTCCGAGGGAGAAAGGATTTAGGGCAAAGTTCCTCACCTCATGGAACTTCCTTTTTGGGGGGACATTGAATATTAATGTTTTGATAACTGAGTCATTGTAAAATAGCTTCAGTTTTCCTGTGTCAATTTTCATATTTACATGCCGCTAATAACGTCTGAGTAGGTATGATGAAGCTTTTTATTTTGAGTGGATAAATAGAGCAGGGCATCTTGGCATTTTAACGGACAGACTAAATGAAAACTCATTTCCCAGTTACCTCTGATTCTGGCCTTACATTCAGACACTACAATACTGATGAGCTAAGTGGTTTTCCAAAACTAATTATAGCCAGAACATCTCTGTGTGTTATAATGTTCATATTATTAATATATTCAGTATAAGGAATAAGGGGAAGACCATGTAACAAATATTGTGAGCTTGTTTTTAGTTAAAGGGAAAATAACTTTGACCTTAGCTTTACTTAGCTAGCTATAATTTTTCCTTCTTTAAGCATATTTTCTTAAACTTTATACATGTTGAATGTTGTTTTTTCCTAATTTGGGTGTGAAGATGGAAAGAAGAGGGTAAAGGATGAAAAGTCCTTGAGTAATACTATTTCTGATTGTAATTGCCTAATTCAACTGATGTCTTACGGAAAAATGCCTTAGTAAAGTTCCTTTTCAGTAAAAATTTTAATATTTAAGAGTAAAGGGCCAAAAATGTATGTGACTTGAATGGTTCAAAGGAAGTAGGGGAATGTATGTGTGTGTGTGTGTGTGTGTGTGTGTGTGTGTGTGTGTGTGTGTGTGTGTGTGTGTGTGTGTGTGTGTGTGTGTGTGTGTGTAGAGATTAAGTTTTTAAAAATATAAATAAAAGTATGTCTAAATTTGCACTATTTTTATTTTTCAGGAAAGTAAAATAGATGAGCACCATTTTGTTGCAGTAGCTCTTAGGAAACCCGATGGATCTAGACATCAGGGTGTAAGATTTTAAGATTTCTCTGATTTTTTTATAAAAAGCATGAATCAATATTGAGTTTATTCTTTATTAATGGAAACAATTATTTGGTTTATATCCTGTTAGAGTTTTTTTTTTTAAGATTATAAATTTACAAGTTTTCATTATCAAATCCTTAAGATCATCTGGAATTTCATAGAAATTTTTTTTAAAGTATGTTACTTGTTTCCTCACATTCAAATACACTTAAATATTACAAAGAAAAAATTTTGGTAGTGCTGTCTTACTTATATTTTCAATTGAAATTCAGGATAATACTATGATAGTTTTCCTAACAGTAGTTTATATCCCAGGGAATTGGGGCTGTGTTGAATATAAGGTATCATGTTGAAGGGTGGCGAGTAATGGAATTATCTGGCAAATTAAACCCCTTTCCCCTTTTGTAGTAATCTAAATTATTCCTAAAGTTTCAGTGTCAAACGTGAGAGACCTTACGTCATATTGAAGCATATCACTGGTCTCAATACTTCAATCACAATGTTTTTACTTTCTTGTATTATTGGTAAGTGATGAAGAAATTAAAAAAAAAAATTTAAGGATAAGGACTCTTAGCCTACATATGGTTATCATTCTGCTGAAATATTTATGAAATACTTACATAATATATAATTATAACAATGTTATAGTCAAAACTATATATATATCATTATTTTTCAGGGAATCCATATGAAAGAACATAGCATAGTTATTATATATGCATCGTTACCTCTAGATAAATAGCTCAGTGTGCAGATCATGCCTTTCATAGATTAACAAAGGATTAAAAATCTTAGATTATCCTTAAAACAGATGGCATGTTGATATTAACCCCTGCTATTTAAAGATGTTCTGACCCAGGTTGCCTGTCTTTGTCTGCTTAACTCTCAGGTGCTCTAAAATACCTTGTTTCCATAGACCTGTATATTTTTTGCAACATTTACACATGAAGTACTTCCTTTTTATTTCACTGGAGAGAGCCTGTTTATATAAGGCAGCACTGACATAGTGGAAAAAGAACAAGAGTACTGTTCAGAAGACCTGGGTTCCAGGCCCAGGCCTGCTGTTTAACCTGTGCTGTAAACTCATGCACATTGGTTGGTGTTTCCTTAGCCTTAGTTTCCCCAGCTATAAAATTGAGATAACAAACATCAGCATAATTGCGAGACATAAATCATAAAATATGTGCTTGACCTTGTTAAAGCACTATATAAAAACCTAAATATTATGACTAGAATGTATAGAATGTTTAAGTCTATAATGCATTGAGTTGTGAACAAAGGCTCTATTTTAAAGTGTAAGGTAAAGTTTACATTTGAAGTTGAGTGAATCATTTCCTCAAGAAGTGTTTCATCTCTGAGGTTATGGCAAATTTTTTCAACTCCAGCCTCTAGAGTATTACTCAAAAGTTTGCATAGTGGTACCACCTCTATTAGAATAGCCCACATGCTTGCTAAAAGTTAATATTTTGGGACCCCATTTTAACTGATCTGCTGATTCAGAATTTTTAGATGTGGTATAGTAAAGCCATGCCATAATTACTGTATGTACAAGAAATTAGAAAGGTTGTTTTTGTTTTTCATAGTCAACACTAACATAAGAAGTAAAGAATTATCTAGAAATCCTACTGTGTTGTGATTTAATACTACTGAAATGTAATTTGGTGTTATCTCATTAACATGCAGTATTAACAATGAGTGTAACAACCAATTTCCATTTTAGGTTTCATCTCAAGATGATTCTAAACCAACCCAGAGGCAGTTTACTATTCTCACCTTCAATGATTTAATATCCTCTGCTGTTCCTATGACCCCTGAAGATCCTTCATTTTGGGACTGTTTTTGCTTCACAGAGGAAATTCCAATTCGAAATGGTACAAAGTCATGATGATATGGTTCCTTAAGTAATAAAGGGAAATGTATTCATTAAAAAATAAATGCTGATAGTATCAACTTTTATTTCAAAAATCAGTTTTTAAAAACAACTTCCCTATTAAAAAAGCAGACTCCTAGTTCCAGATAGCTCACTAGAATACATAGTTACCTCTTTCTCCCCAAAAATCACATTGGATCGACAGAAGGAATTCCCTGAAAAATAAGTGACAACATGCTCATTGCAGGAAAAAAAAAATTGCATAAAGAGATATTTAAATTCCTATCTTTCAGAGATTATTCCTAAAACCCAAAATATCTTTCCAGACCTTTTTCTAGCAAATGAATCCATAGTAATATACTGTTTTGTTCTCTTAATTCCACATCTAGTGTTCTTAAATATACTTCAGTGGCATAACTTTTAGTGATGCTAATGTATTCTATTGTATGGCTGATATCAGTTAGGATGCTTTTAACCAGAGGTAACAATGTCCAAACATACATTTAAATAACCAAGGACATTTATTTACTTACCATACAAAGGTGTCATTAAGGACACTTTTTTTTTGCCTTGGCCTCAGTTTATTGGTTTTGCTTTAGGCTTGTGTCCCTCATGGTCTTAAGAGATGTTATTGTAACTTCCAACTTCACACTTATTAAAATTGTGTCAAAAAGGCAGGAAAGTCCATGTCTCCTCTCTTCGCCATTTTATCATTGAAAAAGACTTCTCCCAAAAGCCCCCAGAAGCTTCCTTTTCGGTGTCCACTGAGACAGACGATGTCCCTGAGTGAGCTCATCTGTGACCTTATCCTGTGGGAGGTAGACTCTGGGTAAGGAGGACGGGAAGGCGGGCCTGGGGACACGGTGTTCAGGGGAAGCCCACTCCCTGCCGGAAAGACAGTGTGCCACCGTTTACTCACTTTTTCCTCTGTGCTAGACATTTTTGATTGCCTGCAATTTTTACTATAAGCAGTGGTGCATTGAATGTCCTTGTGACCACATTTTTTAGGTAAGTGCTTAATTATGCTTAGGTTTCTAGAAGTGGAATGACTGGTTCAAAGGGCTTAAACATTTTTAGAGCTTGGTAAGTACTGCCAAATTGCTCTCCAAAAAGTCTGTATAATTTACACTTCCAGTTAGTGTTCTATATGTGACCACCTCTTTACCCTTCACTTGCATACAGCCTGGTCAACTGTAGATTATCCCTTCTTTACAAATTTAATCTTTGCCAATACAAATGAAAAACAGTTTTGTTTTTTTAATTTGTGTTTTTTTCATTGCAATGAGGTTGATATTATCGTTGTTATTGGCTATTTATATTCCTTTTTTATGAACTGCCTGTTAATTGTCTTTGCCTCTTTTTATTTTGGTAAATAGGACTTAATTTACAGTGGGAACATAATATGTAAGATACCATGACCATCATATTGATGACAAAACCTGTTACGTGGTCATGTTGCATGTCTCGGAGATTTAAAGTTCTTGTTATTGTTAATATGAAGAAGTGAAACAACTAAATTGTTTCTGTCACAAAAACTACAAATTTGTGTGTAAATTTGTAACAGTAGATACTTTGCTTAGTAAAAAATACTGGAATGTTTTAAATTTTTTTACTTTATTAAGCATGCCCAAATATTCTAAGAATAGTAAATAACGTGTTTGTAAAAGATCAGGTAGCATTTATAATAGAGGAAACATTGTTTTCCCTAGCATGAATGTAATAATGATATGAGAAACTGTCATCTTTCTTGTCATAATAATAATAAATGATTAACATTATTGAACTTTTGAGTCAGACACTGCTAATTTTGTTTTTGTTTTTTAAAGTTAAACCTTTAAAAAAGGTTTACATAGTGTAAAGAGTCAAATATATCTACATTTTCTAAATGAAAAATACCACTGCTTTGACTTCCTTGTCCCATTTCCTGATTCCAGAGCAAGCTCTTTCAACCCTTTAGCTGATTTTTTATTACTATATATCTAAGTAGTATGATTATATTGCTTTTACTTGATTTTCAAATTTTAGACATTAATTCCTAATAGAGCAATTAGGTTTCCCAACCATTACTGCCTTCCTGCTCCCCCTTTTCCAGCATAATTATATTGTAAATTCAGTGTTACATTACTGACTTTGATTAAGATTATTGCATTACAAAGATTGTTAATGCATGACTGAGTGGTGTTATTCTTAACCTCCTTTATTTACTTGAGTTAATAATTGACTTCCTTTGCATAGGTTTCTGTGTACTTACTGCTAAGTCAACCCAAAACTCAACTGGTTGTGTGAACAGTTTCTCCAAATGTTCAGACATCACATCTCTATCAGTGACATCACATCTCTATCAGTTTCATCCGTCTTGAAGGAATCACTGCAGAAGCAGTCTGTTCTGCCCAGTCTGGGTGTTTTGCCTTCTGTGGCTGGTGCATAACTGTCATCTCGCAATCTCCTTTCACCAGGGTCCTGAGGATTGCTTGCCTCTCCCGTGCGTTGGATTCCCTGATTTTCTTTTTCCCATATATATATCTCATGTCTTCCTTATCTTGGATTTACTCTTTCATTTGTGTGGGTTATATTAAGTAGCTTCCTGAGAAAAAAGGGGCATTTGAGAGAAAATTTTGAGACTTTATATGAGAAAGGGGCAGTCTCGTGCAGAGCAGTATAGTTGGTCTAGCCACTGCTTACTGAGATTACTCTGTTCCCCTCTATCACCAAAGCCCAATGTTTGGTACTGGCAATTTGAGTCCTGTGCTGGGCTGGACCACAGTACTGCTTTATATTCATGTTTGGCTGGGTCCAAAACTGTTCTTTGCATTGTGCCAGCCTGCCCAGTGTATAGCCTTATTGGTTTTTATAAGGAGTTTCCTGCATGGGAACTCTGATGGATTGATTTTAAAAATGGATCTATGTATGTGTGCGTGTATGCCTGTTCATGTATGCATATATAAACTCAGGAATCAAATAGATTTGGATAAACTTTCAACTAAATTTTTCATTATCTTTACTACTTAGTGTCTGAAACTCAGAAACCAATTAGATTTGGGTAACTCAACAACCACTATTGCCATCTGAACTTGAAAAAATGAATTTATACATATGTGTGTATATACATCTTTGATCAAAAATATGCCTGAACATTCTGTCTACTAGTAGTCAAAAGGAATGTGAAAAGAGCTATTGATAATTTTAATTTATGGGGAGAATAAATACGCCATCATAGTGTGTGTGCATTTGGAATTAGCAAAGGTATTTGGACCCATCTCCAGTTAGTATCAGGACTTCTTTGTCTAGGGTATTTATGTTAAGAATAGCTCTTCCTTTTTAAGTGTTTCACATGTATCAAACTATTCAATCCTCATAACATAACCTTTTAAGTAGGTTTATTATCTTCATTTTACTGTTGGGGAAAATAAAGTACTGAGATGTTATCAACTTTCTGAAGATCATACATCCATTGAATAGTGGACTTGGTATTTAACCCATGCAGCCTAGATCCAGAGCCTGAACTCCATGATTAGAGTGGTATATTGGTAAATGTTTAACAAGCAGTCCTGGGACAGGGATGATGGGGTCTGGTAGTTTGTGTTTCTTTTGCTGATTTCATGAAGTAATGTCATGGTGTAACCAACACCTAGGCTTAACACATGATGCTGTTTTGTCATACTTGATTCAGACTTATTCCCCACAGAAGCAACTGAAGACTTCCCACCCTGTCACCCTTCCTCTCTCCCTGGTGATAATCTCCATCACTTGTACTTGTATTCATTAAATACACAAGCATGTGTATCATTGATGGTTGATGCATAGTGTTATGTATTTATATCCTATATTTGCCCATTACGATTGAAACACCTTCAATAGAGTACCCATGTGTTAGGCCACTCTCCTACTGGCTTAGACTGGAAGCCCAGATCTTTGGTAGTTCTGACAGTACCCTACTTTTCCTGTTACCCTTCCTGTGCTCTTTCATGAGCGGGAAGCCTGCTAAAATGGCTTTCCTCCTCTAAATCCACTCCACCCTTTGCCCTGCTCAGTACCCCAGGAAATTGACTTCTGTGCACTATGTTAACCAGAACCCCTTTCTCCTGGTTGGCTTTTGCAAATGGGAGAGACCATTAGGAGAAGACTGGGTGGAAAGGAAAAGAGGTCCAGGGTGTTTTCTCGTTTTTCCCTGCATGCAGGGGTATGGAAATACAGTAGTCCTCCCTTATCCACAGTCTTTCACTTTCTGCAGTTGCAGTTAGTCAACCTGATCTGAAAGCAGTTGAGCCTCTTGACAAATTCAGATGGTCAGCCTGCTGTTATCTCACAGTAACTCCATCACTCACCTTAGTCCATCACATCATGCAGGTGTTTTATCATCTGTCATCACAGAAAGATGAGTCAAGGTAATCTGTGGGAGAAAGGTCTTTCCCGAAACTTAATACTATACTTCTTATGTTATTGTTGCTAATCTCTTATTAAATTTTTTTTGGTATCATTAATCTACAATTACATGAAGAACATGTTTACTAGGCTCCCCCCTTCACCAAGTGCCCCCCACATACCCCTTCACAGTCACTGTCCATCTGCGTAGTAAGATGCTGTAAAATCACTAGTCTTCTCTGTGTTGCACAGCCCTTCCCGTGCCCACCACGAACTATACATGCTAATCGCAATGCCCTCATCTCCAGAAAACATTGCCAGTCTCAATGTCAAGGAGCTTCTACCCTGTTTTCTTCAGGGAATTTTGTAGTTCCATGTCCTAAATTTTGAGTTACATTTTGTGAGTGGCATAAAGTAATAGCTCAATTTCATTCTACATGTGATTATAGTGTTTTCCCAGCACCATTTATTAAAGAGACTATCCTTTTCCCATTGAGTATTCTTGGCTTCCTAGTCAAATGTTAGTTTACATGCGTGGGTTTATTTCTGGGCTCTCTTCTGTTCCATTGGTCTATGTGCCTGTATTCCAGTTACATACTGTTTTGATTGCTATAGTTTGTAAACATAGTTTGAAATCAGGAAATGTTATCACTTCAGCTTTGTTCTTCTTTCTTAGTATTGCTTTGGCTATTGGGGTCTTCATGGTTCCATAGCAATTTTAGGACTGTTTTTTCTGTTCCTGTGAAAATGCCATTGGAATCTTGATAGAGATTTCACTGATCTATACATGGCTTTGGGTAATACAGACATTAAAGAATATTAATTCTTTCATTCCATGATCACAGGATATCCTATTTGTTTTCATCTTCTATTTCTTTCATCAAAGTTGTGTAATATTCAGTGTACATCCCACTGTCTCTAGAAATGTGGGTGCTGTAAGGCCCTGTAGAGTATGTAGGTCCTCCAAACGCCCATACATTCCTGTAGTGGAGCCTGCAGCCCATAGGCAGGAGATGGGGCAAAGTCCTCTGATGTCTGGTATACAGAGGGGCAACCTGCCCACTTGTACTGTCCTCAATATTCAGCCCAACACTGAAACCATCTGCATAGAAACAGGAACAAATTGCAGAGGCCAGTGGGTTGAATTCAGAGCAGTTTGGTTGATGATCACTTAAATGAGCCCTGGCTGATCACCCTGTGTACTGACGGTTGGGCTGGTCTGAAGGGATTAACCCTGTGGCTTGGACAATGGGAAGCCAAGGTGTGGATGCTCATAAATAAGCCCTTGTCAGGGTCAGGATATGTGCAAAGACATTTGGGTTCACTTGCAGGAACCTGAAGCATTCCTCACTGTTTTCCATGTCCTGATTTGTAAGGTGATGACACCCCTGGCATTGGGGAGTCTTATGTCTTAGCCCAAGAATGAGCCCAGAGACTGATCCTTTAATAGATATAGCAGATTGGGTGCATAGGAAAAATGGCTATCATAGGTGGAATGACATATTGCCAAGGATGCTAGATTTGCCCTTGAAATACAGTGATTTAGTTAATGTAGTAACAGCAAGTCCTATATGTTCTGAAAAATGTCCAGACAACAACTAAAGGAGCCTGGGACCATCTACCTGAGTTCCCTAACAGTGAGAGATTGGCAAATTAGTTAAACTTGCCTCCTTACTCAGTGAGGGCTCTAGATATGCCTTGATTTGTGTAGACACAGCATTTGGCTTAATGTAAGTTCTTCCCTGTTGCCACACATAGGGAAACCAGACTGCCACTGTTAGGGGATCAGAGAAGCTGAGTATCATACATGAATATGCTTGATGAATAGACAGTGCTTAGGGGTCACATTTCTAAGGTCATGATACACAAAACTGGGCAGAGAACATTACATTGAATGGAGGTTCCATCTCCCTATAAGATTTGTAGAAAGGAACAATGGAATATTAAAGCAAAGGATTAAATTACTAACAAGTAAAACCACCTTTGCTGGATGTATTCAAGAACTGTCAGAAGCTTTAATACATTTGAATAACCTGTAGGGCCTGTTGCACCTTATGCAAGACTGGGGACCCCTGGCAAGACATCCAACTTTGTTCAGGTATGGAGGTCCTAGGATACAGCCATTGTCCAAACACTAACCGTAGATCAACATGCTGTATTGCTGAATACACCGAGTCCCGTCATGCCTGGGAAAGGTGTCATCCACTGGGATTTGCAACAGGATGTCTCACAAGGATGGTGAGTCACCTTGCGCCCCTAAGTGAGGGGAAGTTATTCAGTCTCTGCAGGGATCCCGTTATCCTGCTGCCAGCCAGACCTGTTGAAATGCAGTGATACTTGGAATGGAACACGACCCACTGAAAGAGAGGGAAGGGTAGGGATCTGGCCTGGTCCATCTCCTCACACCTCACAGTGCTGCCTTCCCTGGCTTGCATGTATGGTATGTAAAACCAGGTCAAGTTCCTAAAGCTGCCAACCTCTCTCTCCTTAAGGCCCACTAGGTGCATTTTGTTTTCTGCTAGTACGAACATTTGGCTGTTTGTTTATTCCAATGGCCTGGAGGAAATTATAGCGCACAGAGAAGCCCTTACTAAATTCACCCAGTAAGCCCTAAATGATAGTCAGCAAAGACTGTCTTTACTGAACACTGAAATGTCTCTGATGAGGACAGCTGTCCTTCAAAATGGATGGCCTTGGACATTATTACTGCCTTGCAAGTAGACACCTGTGCCATTATCCAAACAGAATGTTGTGTGTGCATACATGATGAGTGTGCTAATGCACAGTCTTTATTAAATCATTTAGGACACAAATAAATTCACTGAGTGTTTGCCTCGCAACCTGGGGGACTTAATAAATCAATGGTTCAGATCATGTGACTCTTAGTGGAAAAAATATTACTTATTTTGGGAATCATTGTCTTAACCTGTGTTTTTCCCTGCATATGGCTATACTGTTGCTGTAGCATCTGCCTCCAGAGCAGCCAGATAAGGAAACCCCTTGCTGACCACTCAGGGCACACTGCAGATGAGGGGGGCATGTGAGATTTTAAGAGCAGTCATGGGGATGTTGGAGGAGTTCATCAAGAGCACATGGCTATCGGTTGATCTGGAAGCTGGCTAACTGGACACCTCATCCCATCCCTTGTCCTTGGAATGCGTGTTCCACCCGCCAGTTCCACACTAGGAACTGTTCCAAGGATGCAGCCTTGAGGGAGTAAGGTGGTGAGGAGACCGTCTGGATGGTACACATGACTAAATCCAGTTAAGACCTTCATATACTCTTTAAGATTTTGGTAGGTGGGTGTGGAGATCTGCTTGTCTTGTGACTGCCCAAAACAAATACCAGATGTAACTGAGTTCCCTCACTTACTAAAACTGTCACCTACCAGTCTGGACTGCTCAGCTCTTTACCTTGGTCTCTCCTTTACCTCTGTGTACATGGATCAGTTTGCAAACCAACAAAATTTATTCCTAAGTATTATATTGTTTTTGATGTTATTATGAATGATTGTTTTATTTGTATTCTGTAGTTCAGTTAATCTATACAAACACAACTTATTTTTGTATGTTGATTTTATATCCTGCAACTAGTGAATCCATTGGTTAGTTCTAACAGTTTTTGGGTGAAATCTTATGGGTTTCCTACATATAAAATCATGTTATCTGCAAACAGACAATTTTACTTCTTTCTGATTTGGATGTCTTCTATGTCTTTTTCTTGCCTGATTGCTCTGCTAGGACTTCCAGTACCTGTTGTATAGAATGGTGAGAGCAGGCACATTTGTAATGTTCCTGATCTTAGCGGAAAAGCTCTCAGCTTTTACTATTGATTATGATGTTAGCTGTGGGCTTGTCATATATGGCTTTTGTTATGTTGAAGTACATTCCTTCTATTATCAATTTATTGAGGGTTTTCATCATGAAAGGATGTTGAAATCTGCTGAAAACTTTTTGCATCTATTGAGATCATGATTTTCATCTTTCATTCTATTATTGTGATGAATCACATTTATTGATTTCTGTATGATTTATTCTTGCATCCTAGAGATAAATCCCCACTTGATCATGGTGTATGTAGTATTTGGTGCTGTTGAATTTGGTTTGCTAGTATTTTATTCAGTATTTTTGCTTCTATATTCATTGGGGTTTTAATCCTGTAATTTTCTCTTCTTGTCCTGGCTGTCTCTGACTTTTGTATAAGGATAATGTTGGCTTTGTAAAATGAGTTTGGGAGTGTTCTCTTCACCTTTTCTTGGAAGACTTTGAGGAGGATTGCTATTAATTCTTCTTTAGATATTTAAAGAATGTTTCTGGGAATTTATCCTCTCTAGTTTGTCCAGATGGCCTCACTCTTAAAAGTGTGTGTTACTTGTTCAGGCTGATAGGAGGGAAAAGACAGTGTGAAGCAGCAGCAAAGTACAGAGAGGGGAAACAGCTTGGAACATTGGCTATCTGTGTTGGGCGCAGGTGAATTAGGTGAAAGAGTATTTAGCTTCTAAAGTTTACCAGTTGGTTGCAAGGGGAGCTATAATGCGATGTGAATGGTAGGGAGGGTGGTTGTCCTCAATAATTTGTTAGGCTAAGGGATTTGAATTTTATTCTATAGATTATTGGAAGCCATTGGAAGGATTTTAAGCAGTGAATTACTTAGATGGTTAATTAGGAAGAGTATGACTGCATAAAAGTCTTCCCTCAGGCTTTGTCTGAATCTCCCATGAGTCAAAAAGGGGGATTTAATGGAACTGTTAAATCAGATGCTTCATCTTTCTGATGTACTTGTTTGTCATCCACAGTTAGGTAAACTAAAAAATAGCTGATGTATAAAAAAAAAGATGAGTGTATTCATTGATAGATAAATCCTCTCATTGCCAGGCTAGACAGAAGTGACAAGTTACTTGTCTATCATCTTCCCCAAACCTGGGATTGAATGTTCCATAGGGCACCTCTGTAGCTCAATAAAAACCTTTATAAGAATTTACAAAGCTCATAAATCTTAATGAGGCTGACTTCAGAGGTGAGAAAAATCCAAAAAAATATATGAAAATAAAAAGCTATCTGCCTGCCCAAAAATTAATTCTAATCCAGATAATAGCTTGGCTTTATGCATTCTTTACTCATAGCAGAGTATAGAAATACTTTGAAAATAGAATACTTTGAAAAGAATATAGAAAGACATTGATTATACATTAGTTCTCAAACTTCAGGACTTTTATTTATTTATTTTGTGAACATTGAAAAACCCAATATGAACCATAAAGACCCCATAAAATTATTAGATGTAGCTAAGTGTGTTGTTTCATCTGATTTGTATTATACTCATAGTTTTATTTTTATACGTTTTTGTGAACTTAGCATAGCATTTATAATCTCTACATGCAGAAACTATATGAGAAACAATTTAAAAGGCATTTCTCCTGTGCTAGATTCTCTGCTTGCAGTGCCAAGCATAGCTGGAACTACTTAACAAAAGGTACACTTCAAAAAGAAATTCTGGGTATGCAATGCAGAGCTTGAGAATATAAAGATGCAGATAAACATGAGCATTCTAAGTGATGGTTACCAGACTAAGTCCTATGCAAGGAAGATACACACAGTGTTCCTGGAGCTGAGCCTTTAGGCCCTTCATGGCTGGGAGGGGAGGAGTTGAGAAGTAAAAGTATAGTTCTGGTTTTAGGGTGGTAAGAAGAGTAACAGACAAAGCTTTTATTGAATGAAGTATTTACTTGATAATCTGAACGGACAGGACTAGTGATTCTCATGGCTGGTGACAATGCTAACATATCTAATAAAGAACTTTGCTCAGATATTTGACTAATAATTAAATGAGTGAGCAAACAGTCTGAAATGAAAGAACAAGTGTAAATTAACCCCCTGTAGTGTTCAGGTTTATTAGCTTAATGACAGCTGACACTTCAGGTGAGATACCAGCAATGTCTGGAGAGAAGGAAAGCTCAAAATCCAAACTACACACTCAAAACTATAAAGCTGGCCAGTAAAAATTATATGTTTTTGAGTAAATACCTGTGTTTGCTTAAAGAATATACTTGAGGAATGTGCTTTTAAGTTCTTGATGCTTTATTCCATTAAATAAAATACATTGCATGTATTTGACAGATGATTAATAAGCTATAAGTAAATACCTGTGTTCGCTTAAAGAATATACTTGAGGAATATGCTTTTAAGTTCTTGATGCTTTATTCCATTAAATAAAATACATTGCATGTATTTGACAGATGATTAATAAGCTATGTTTTGCATTAAAAGTTTGAGTTGTTGTGCAGAGACTCTTCTGCACTTCCCTAATATTCACTAGAGGAGAATTCAACCAGTTGGCAGATATGTTAATTTTAAAATGCTTTCAGTTGCAAGTGTTAGAAACCCAACTCCAGTTTATGCAGAGAGAAAAATTAGCTCATTGTCGGGTCCCTTCCCTGTCTCTGACCCACAGATGAGGGAAGAGACACGATTGGTCATCGAAGATCTTAAGAACCAGCCAGGGGACTCAAGGCGTGACAGCGCAAGAGTGGTGCCGAGAAGGCATCTCTCATATTTATTGATGAAATGGTTAACAACAATAAGATTCTGTATTGGGGTTTCCATGCACAATCATTAATGAAGTCCAACTCTCAACAGTTTCCAACCTTCTGAACATAAGGAACAAGTTCTCATGATGAACAATACAAGAGCACTCGTGTCACAGAAACTGTTTCTGTCTTGGCTACTGTTTCTGTCTTGACTACAAATCATGAACTATAAACAAACCATCAAGGCAAATGTGCTTATACATATGATTTTTGTACTTTATATATAAATCCCCACATTTCCCCTTTTTATTAAAGAACTTTGAAATAATGATTGTTGTAACTCAAGCGAAAGATCCGTTTTTAATTTTTTAAGTATTAACCTAGCTGGACGAGAGCAGCAAAGAATGCCTCATATAAATGGGGGGACAAGGTTCTAAGCCTCGCCTCAGTTGGCCCCCACCGCCTCACCTGTTGACCCTTTATGACTGTGCCTGTCTTAGGTTGTTCCTCCCATGAGGAATCTTACCCGTCTCTGGCTAACCAGCCATCTCTGGGGCCACACAGGGGGAGAACATACAGAAAAAGGAGGCATTAGGAGTTGAGTGATGTTAGTTGATGTTTGTTTTCATACTCTCACTTTTATGTCCAGCCTTAATCGTAGAAATCACAAAATACAAAGATTTAGTGCATGGACTTTCATGAGTAACAATACAAAGAACAATCATTTCTTAGACATCACTTCCAGGAAAGTAACATAAGCATGCAATGGTTTCAATAAACTGATGACTATATGATGCATTCAGGCTATAAAGATAGGAAGGCAAATACACAAAAGAAGCAGGCCTACAATTACTGGCCATATCCAGTGAAACCAAGAAAACCAGTTAGGTAACTCAGGCATTTGAGAAAACTTATCAATAATATGATGAATATTATCTATTTGATTGTGAATAGTTTGAGAAAAGTCAGATTAAAACAACACATGCCTGGAAACTGTTCACATCCCATATGCTCTTTTAACAATAGATAGTCTATAGTAGCGCGATCTTGAAGTACTGCAACTCATACTTCTCCCAGTTCTTGGTTGAGTTCAGATAATATAGAAGCAGTCAGAATTGTTGTTTTACTGTATGCATAGGCCATCTTGGATATTTCGTTCTGCATTCCTACGAGTCCTGGAACTGGTAAGATGAATGCAGCAGACAGCTACGGCAACAGGATCCAACAACTTCAAATTGTCGTCACAATCAGGTGGCAGGGCTCGAGAAACCTGTCTGTGTTGATATCCAGGATGGTCTAAAGAGCAGGGAGAATACGTCCCACACCACAAACACCTTGATAATGTGAAGAAAAGGCTTGATATGTTTTTTTATTGCATAAAAACACCCAGCCATTTGGAAGTCTATCCAAAAGGACATTTTACACGAATAGTAGAATTACAGTGGGAAGGAATATGAGTGCAATTAATACATATACACTCAGAAACCATAGTAGTACTGACAGGTAAGTTCAATTGAATTTCATGAGTAAGAACTTCAGGAGAGTGAGTAATGTTTATTCCTGAAATATTAGTGAAAACAGAAAAAGGGAGTCCTATACCTATCAAATTTTTCTTTAATAATCCACTAATAAGAGGAATCTCCTGCTACACAAAAGATGACTTGTTCAATCCTCGACTTGCAAGTTGTAACCACATGTTAGGTGAAGAAAATTCCCTCTCTGGAGCGAGTGATATGTCTAAGTAGACATAACTACTTTTATATAATATATCAGGAGCTCCTTTTTAATATTTCTCACAATAATAATTGCCAATATCATTTCTGGTCAAAACTGTTTTATAAATGTCATAGCGAGTATTATCTCTTTTAGACTCATCAGTTGCATTATTCCATCCAAGTTTTCCTCCATACTTTTGTCTATATATCTTTTTGGCATCTTTTTTCCATACCATAGGACCTACAGGAGTAGAACAGGTGGATACACACCGAAGGACTACTACTCAGCCTAAATATGGAGGACTGCTCACACTAGCTGTAATAGTGCAAGCTTGTGCAGTGTGTACATGTATGAATGCTATCACCAAAAATAGAAATACAAACTTCACTATCTAGGAAGCTTCATTCCAGTGGTGAAGTTTGTTGGTGGCCATCCTCTGGAGCAGCTCTTCCAGAGGATGTTGATGTTGGGAATTCTTCTTCATATCGTATCTTAATGCTTTTTCTGGGCAGCCAAATCAAACATTGATCCTCTGTAATGACACAAACAAACCCTTTGCCCCACACTTTGATATAACCTTTATACCACTGTGAAGAACCTATTGGAGACCACCACACAGGAACTGCTGTTGTTTCAGGAAAAGAAATATTGTCAGAAAAATGTATTTCCATAGCTGATCGTCTATCACCATTTAAGAGATCAAAATTAAGAACATGTAAAGCATGCTTTAAGCGTTGATTTGCAGTTAATTTTATCATATCAGGGAGTAATCCCCCTTTTTGTTTTAACAAATAATGCTTAAGAGTAAGATGACGATGTTCAATTAGAGCTTGACCTGTAGAATTGTAAGGAATGCCTGTTTTATGAGTAATATTATACAGCTGAAAAAATTTCTTTAGCGTAGATAAAAGGTAAACTGGAGCGTTGTCAGTTTTTATGGTGGCAGGAACGCCTAGAACTGCAAATGCTTGTAAAAGATGAGTAATAACATGATGAGATCATTCTCCTGGTAAAGCTGTCGCCCATGAAGAATAAGTATCAACAGAAACATGAACATGTTTAAGAGTTCCAAATTCAGGAACAATAGTAACATCCATTTGCCACAGGGCATTAGAGTGCATTCCCCTGGGAACAGTTCCTGCTTGCAAATGAGGAGAATTAATTTGAGAACAGGTTGGGCAAGAATTCAAGATATTGTGAGCTCCAGATGCAGTGAGAGAAAAACGCTTCTGTAAGGTGAAGGAAGGAGCATGAGTCAGGTCGTGATATCGTTAAGCTGGTGCGTAATTAAAGAAACAAGCTTGTCTACTTTATCGTTACAGTATGATAAAGGACCTGGTAAATGAGAATGTGATCGTATATAAGTGATGAAAAAGGGATATAGACGTTGACGGATACACACCTGTAATTGAGAAAATATTGTTAATAGGAGACTGTATACGGTGCCCAATGTTGCAGCTTCTAATAGAGGAACAGAAAAAGCAACCTAAGCAGTCAGTAACAATACTGAGAAGACTTGGAAAATCTTGCAGAGCTTGCAATACAGCATATAACTCATTTTGTTGTGTAGAGGTAAAAGACATTTGAAAAGTTATTGACAAACCAGAACAAGTTGTATAGGCTGCTTTAAAAGATTTTGTACCATCTGTAAAACAGATAACAGTATTTATTAATGGATTAGGAGAAGTTTTTTGAGGAAGGATCCATTGATGGTGCTGAAAAAAGGAAAATAATTTATTCTTAGGGTAATGACAGTCAATATTTCCTAAATAATCTGAAAATGCTATTTGCCAATGAGTATTTTCTTGAAATACCTGCATAATATTTTGTTTAGATAAGGGAAGAATAATGGAGTGAGGGTCTTGACCAATCATCTGTCTTAGTCTCTGTCATCCTTTCAGGATAATGGAGGCTACTTTGTCAATGTAAGGTTGTAACGAGGGTTTAGTTTGATACTGCAGAAATACCCATTCTCACCAACCATCACATTGACAGAGCAATCCTGTGGGAGAATGAGGAGTAAAGTAAATTATTAAAAGTAAGGGTTTGTGTAAATCAATTCTTGATAATTGAGCTTTTTGAATGTGTTCTATCCACTTGAGTTCTTCCTCAGCTTTTGAGGTTAAGTCTCTAGGACTATTAAGATCTGAGGGTCCTTTTAAAGTATTAAAAGATGTTGTAATTTATAAGTTGGAATTCCTAATAATGATCAGATCCAATTAATATCTCCTAAGAGCTTTTGAAAATCATTTAAAGATTTAAGATGATCTCTCCTAATCTGAATTTTCTGAGGGATTATTGAATTTTCTTTCCCAAATAATTCATTGGGTATTGTATTTGTATTTTATCTGGCGCTATTTGTAATCCCCATTGTTTTAATTCAGTTTCAGTCTCATTGAGAATATTGGTAAGAGATAGATGTTTAGGTAGGGCTATGAGAATATCATCCATATAATGAATGATATAAACTGAAGGCCGTTTTTCACATATAGGCTGAAGAGCTCTGTGCACATAATTTTGACAAATTGTAGGGCTGTTTAACATTCCTTGAGGAAGTACTTTCCATTGGAGTCTTTCTGAAGGTGCCTGCAAATTTAAAGAAGGGACGGTAAAAGCAAACTTTTCCCTGTCTATTATAGCTAAAGTAATTGTAAAAAAACAATCTTTAAGATCAATTACAGCCATGTTCCAGTCTTTTGGAACCATAGCCGAAGGGAGGCCTTGTTGTAAAGGTCCCATAGGTTTAAGAACTGCATTAATTTGTCTGAAGTCTTGTAAAAGTCTCCAATTTCCCGATTTCTTTTTTACAACAAATACAGGGGAATTCCACGGGCTTGTGGAAAATTCTTTGTGTCCAACTACTACGTGTCATCATACCCAGCTTGTCTTTCTATCGGCAGCCAGTCTCGTCCTGCTAGTTGTTCAGCAGTTATAAGAATTGGAGGATTGTCACACTGATTTCTTAAAGCTTGTGCTTTGGCTTCCTCACACCACCACGTTTTAAATTGTAAAAACTCAGAGGAGTCTAAACAAGTACGAGCCAATAAATCCCAATCTTGAGGAATCATTCTTTGCTGTTCTGCCAACCCCCTCAAGAGACCCACAACATATGGAAAATTAGTACCATATGAAGAAATAGCCTGTTTAATCTTTTAATGTCTTGTAAGGAATAGGTGTATAAAGTGTTTGTGGAAAGTCAGGATCCTCACCTGGACCAAAAGGAGTTAAATTGACTGGTGCTACTAAGGGTGTCAGGTAAGCATCTATATCACCCTCCCTCTGGGCTTTACGTATTCCTGCCTGCGAAAGGAGACGTAGCAGGAACAGAGAAGAGATTTTTTACGATGAGAGGAACAAACAGAACTCTCATCATCAGTCTCTGAAGAAGAGGAAGAGTAGGACAAAGAGGAGTCAGGTGGATGTGGGGATGAAGACCGCTTGCTTGATTTTTCCACATCATCTAAAAGTTCTCTCTCCCACTCTTGTGTGTCTGACTTGGTTTCAGACAGTGGGGGTTTGCAAAGGCTGCAAGGCGAGAGTGATCAAATTACATAAAGACCAAACAGGCACAGGGATGACGTTTCCCTATCTGTCGGCTTTTTAAAAATCTCTTAATACATTCTCCCAATCATCCTGTTTAAGTGTCCCTTGTGGTGGCAACCAATAACAATATTTTTAAATATATTTATAGAGTTGAGCAGAATCCTTTTTAGAAGTTTTCACTCCTGATGTTTTTAGGAGGGCACGGAGTAATTTTAAATAATCCTCCGGTTTAGCTGCTTTAGTTTCAGTTTGGCCCGTTATAGTGTCCCTGACGGCTTGATCCTGTTCCCTGCGCGCACTTTCCCAGGAATCTTACCAAATCGACGATCTTCAGTGCATTCCCCACTTGTGAATTGCAAGTGCCCCCAAGCAGAGGTTCTTTGCCCTAAGTTCTGACCGTCTATCAGGTCCCCGTTCGGGTGCCACTTGTCGGGCCCCTTCCCTGTCTCTGATCCGCAGATGAGGGAAGAGACGCGATTGGTCGTCGAAGACCTAAGGACCAGCCAGGGGACTCAAGGCGTGACAGCGCAAGAGTGGTGCCGAGAAGGCAGCTCTCATACTTATTGATGAAATGGTTAACAACAATCACATTCTGTATTGGGGTCTCCATGCACAATCATTAATCAAGTCCAACTCTCAACAGTTTGCAACTTTCTGAAAGATAACAAATAAATCCTCATGGTGAACAAATTCTTTCTGTCTTGGCTACTGTTTCTGTCTTAACTACGAATCATAAACTATAAACAAACAATCAAGGCAAATGTGCCTATACTCACAGAAGAGTAGACAGAGAAGTTCACTAAGATGCCACTGGAATTTGGAGAAGGCTTTGGTTTCCTTGGTTCAAAGGAGTCAAGTTCAGGACCCAGCAGGACCGGCAGGGTGGGCCTTTATGGATGCCCTCCTGTCCCTGGATGCTGGTCTCCAGCCTGGGCTCCTCCTTTGAGACTCTGTCCAGGCATCAAAATCCGCCCTACCTTTCCTAGGCAGCCCCTTGTCCTGGCTCTGGACTCCCTTTCCTCAGATCTTGTTATGACTTCCCTTGCTGCCATTTGAGGGCAGGGAAGACAAGATAAGACTGCGACTGCAGCCCAAACCCTGTGCAGGGCCTGTCCATGACTGTGCTGCAGGGATGAGCTGCTGCAGGCCGCTAGTGCCAGGGGAGTGGGGCACCTGCAGATGGGTGACAGGCTGTGGAGGCAGCCACTTCCAAGGACCTCTTGGTATAGAAAGAGAATGATAATGCTCACAGCCTCTAAATGCCCACCTGCCCAGCTGCTGAGAGTTGGGGTTCCCTGAATGTGGCCATGTAGCCCTCAGATAGATGTTGGGAGAGTAATGGCCTCTGGGTCCCCTGGCGTGCTCAGTGAAAGGAGTCTACACATGAGGAATCTCAGACATGCCTCCCGGGTGAGCCAGGACCACTGCTGTCCTTGGCCCCAGGGTCTGAGTAGGGCAGTCCTCTGTCAATTTGGGGGTAAAGCCACTGTAAGTGATGAATGCTGCCCCGAAAGGCAGGCAGGGCAGTGAGAAGGGAGGAGCCAGGCCTCGAGGTTCCAGTCAGCTCTGCCACCTCCAGGCCTTGTGACCTAGGGCAAGGCGTTTGTCCTGTCTGTGTGTCAGGGCTGTCTTGGTAAACCGGGGATGGTATTAGTACCTACATGTGCAGTTACTTGGAGAATTAAAACTGGGAAATATGTACATTTCTGAGGCTAGCATCTGTCCCATGAGGGAGAACTCAGTAAAAATTGTCACTGTTAACTGAATTCCCAGGCGACAATTGTATATTTGGGATTCCCCCCATTGCACAGGCAATGATATGAGAATATTTACTACCTGGAAAAACCAGTCATTGTCATCCAGGCAGTACTGAGGGGGCTTGGCCATGCTCCCATCCACTCCTGAGTCCTGAGTCTCAGCGGGTGGGGTGGGGGGACCCAGCACAGCCCCAGGGTGGGGGGCTCAGAGGAGAGGGATGATACCTGGGAGACCAGAGCCTGGCTGGCCTACCTCCCTGTAGCCCTTTTTAGCTCAGTTTTGAAGAGTTGGGTAATGCTCTAGATAAGGAATTTTCTTGACATCCATGAGTCCACAGTGCAAGGGACTGCATGGGTGCCATGCCCAGGGCCAGCTGGGGAGCTCATGAGCACCATGCCTCCATGTCTTGGGCGTCTTCCTTGGCAGATGCCTGGACAGGACTCTCTGACCATCAGTCCCTGAGTGAAATGCACAGGGGCAAAAAGCAAAGGCCCCTAGTGCAGGGGGAGCATCCCTATGCCCGGCTTACCATGTTCCTGCACTAACAGCACATCAGTGGGCCCTGCGTGCAGCTGTGGGCGAAGTCACCCAATGTGTCCTGTTGGCCCTGAAAAGCAGATGTGGCTGTCAGGAAGCCTGCAGCTTGGTTGCTGCCTCCAAAGGAGGGGAGAGAGTCCCATCTGGCTCTTTGCTAGACCCACTGGGTGTGGCCCTAGCTCTTCCTTGGGAGCGGGATTCTTTTAGACCCCTCCACACACCCCGTCAACCCTCCTCTCAGTGGGCCTCAAGGGCCCTGCAGCCGGCTCTGGCCCTCAGTCTGCTGAAGGGACTTCTGCAAAGGCTTCTGCCCAGGCTGTGCCTTCTGGGCTGCCCCCGTCCTCCCTCAGCCCCGCCCAGCATCTCAGCTTCTCCCTAGGGCCCTTCTCACCTCTATAGCTCTTACCCTGTCTAGGTACCCAGACACAATCACCGTGGGGCATATCCGGTCACCCAACTGTGGGTCCTAGGAGGAGAAAACAGTGTCTCCTACCTGGCAGGGCAGCTCCTGGGGCAGCGATACGGTATCTGTTGCCCTGCACCAGTCATGTACTGGCCACTCAGCAAATGTTTGCTGGGAGAACTCAAGGACAAAGGAGTAGTGCCCTGTATCTTAGGGGAGAGTCCTCCAGGGGAAAAAACCAGCAAACTCCTTTTAGTCTGCAATATGGCTCTTCCCCAAAAGGGCAAGAAACTCTACCATGTCTCTTTTATTCCCTAAGGCAGCACTCCTTAGAGAAACCTGGTCCTGGGGCTCTGTAACTTGAAGCAGGGCTGTCAGGGATGTGAGCATTTGCAGGCACAGGGCTGTGTTCACTTGACACTGGCGAATTGGTCTCCCCAGGCTACACTGCACCCATGCAGGGTATAGCCCTGGGCAGGGAGGCCTGTCTCCCACTAATCCCAGATACTCGTTCCCTGCCTCGGGATGCTGTGCCCCAGCAATGGGCCCTGGTTGGGGTCCCACGGCAGGTGAGCCATGCCTGCTTCGCTGGTCCATGGGCTCTGTGCTCACCTGGGCTGGGCATCCCTCACAGCCAGGCTCGGGCGGCTGCTCCCGGTAGAGACGTCCCACTCAGGGTGTTCATCGACAGCCCTCATGTCGTATGAACCCAGGAGTCACTCCCCCTTCCCTTCCTGCTCTCCCCAGCTCATGAGCCCCCATCCCCAGTGCCCCGCCCTCGGGGAAGGCCACCCCACAGCCTGACTTGCTGCCCTCGCGGCCCCCTTCACCCGCCTGGGACCTGCTGGCTTCTTGCTGGACCCGCCCTCTCCCACCTCTTCCAGGTCCTCCCTCTCCCAGAGCCCCACACACTTCCTTCCGGGGCCGGCTGGCCAGCACCTCTACACCCGCCCCGCCCCGGGCCAGCCTCTGGCCTTTGCTGTTGCTCTGTTTAGGCACCCCAGGGACCAACAGCAGGCCAGACATGACCTGGAGCTGCTGTGGCAGGAATGCAGCCGCTCTATTTCTGTCCCGTGCGCAGCACAGGTCCCTGCACAACCTGGCCCAGAGTACTGACTGGGAAGGAATGACAAGTCTCTAGGAATGGACAGAGGCCACATCAGGTTTGACAGGCACAGCTGCCCCAGAGGACAGGAATCCTGGGGCACCTGCTTCTCCCTTTGTGGCCATTTTTGCCCCTTCGGAATCCCTTTTCCCCTCCACAGTAGAGGTCTCTCCCCAGACTTTGTCCACCTGAGTCCCGCAGAGCACTGGCTCCTGTGAGGCAGCCCCGTCTCAGAGCCTGGGTCACTTCTCCCCAGTGGCCATGGCATCTCATAGGCCACTTCCTTGAGGCAAGCCTGAGGTGCAGAGCCCCTCAGCATCCAGCTGTGTGGGCCCAGGGATGGGGGGGCAGCATCTGTACCTAAGCATTTGGTCAGGTGATGACCTTAGAGCAGGGTCCTAGGGCAGGCAGGTGCCAGGGTACCTGAGAGGGTACTGGAGAATTGGGCACAGGGCTGTGTGGGTAGGGCTCCCTCACCTGCTTGCAGCACCAGATGCATAAGATTAGCAACAGTAACACAAAGAGCGCTGGGACAAGGCACGGTATCAGGTAAGGGCTGACAGGTGTTGGGGCAGCCTTAGGCACTGTTGGCTCCGTGGGCTCCTCGTGAGGGACCACAGGCTCCATGGGCTCCTCGTGAGTCACCACAGGCTCCGTGGGCTCCTCCTGAGTTACCACAGGCTCTGTGGGCTCCTTCTGAGTTATCACAGGCTCCATGGGCTCCTCCTGAGAGGATGACAGGCTCAGATAGCTGCACCTGAGTGGTGACAGGCTCCGTTGGCTCCTCCTGAGGGATGACAGGCTCCATAGGCACCTCCTGAGGGATGGCAGGCTCCGTGGGCACCTCCTGAGGGAATGACAGGCTCCAAGGGCTCCTCCTGAGAGGATGACAGGCTCCGTGGGCTCCTCCTGAGGGGATGACAGGCTCGGGGAGCGGCACCTGTGTGGTGACAGGCTCCGTTGGCTCCTTCTGAGGGATGCTAGGCTCCGTGGGCTCCTAATGAGGGGATGACAGGCTCCATGGGTGCCTTCTGAGGGGATGATAGGCTCCGTGGGCTCCTCCTGAGTGGATGACATGCTCCGTGGGCTCCTCCTGAAGGATGACAAGCTCCGTGGGCTCCTCCTGAGGGCATGACAGGCTCAGTCGGCTGCACCTGAGTGGTGACAGACTCTGTTGGCTCCTCCTGAAGGGGTGAGAGGCTCTGTGGGCTCCTCCTGAGGGGATGAGAGGCTCCGTGGACTGCACCTTAGTGGTGACAGGCTCCGTGAGCACCTCCTAAGGGGTGACAGGCTCTGTGGGCTCCTCCTCTGGAGGCTTATCCTGCAAAAGCATATCAGGCAGAGACCTGAGGAGGTTTGGGTGGCCTCTTCCATATCTGTCCAGGCACCATGTCCTCAGGTGGCTCCATGTTGAGATGCCACAACCTGGATGAGGAGGCTGGGGTTGGTACCCAGATAGGCCCTGTGAAGTCCTGGGCCACAGACTCTGCTCATAGGCTCTACCCCAGAGCCCTGTCAGGGAGTCCAGAATCCTCTCTGCTGGGCCACAGGTAGGCCCACTGCACACCTGGGCTGACAGAGCAGGGGCCTGGTGAGGAGCACAGAAGTTAAGGCACACAGATGGCTGTAGAAGGGGCTACTGGGGGACAGAGTGAATGGGGGTGGCAGGAACAGCGGGGCCACTGGTCCATCTTCCTATAGCACCACCCAACCCTCACCGTTCCACAAAGGTCATTGGGCTCATTCCCTCTGCACCTCAAGTTCCACATCTGTAGGAGCCAATGAACAGGTCCCTGTGACATTTACAGTGTTCATAGCAAGTCCTTAAGGAATGGGGCGACTGTCTTGATTCTCATAGCAAATAAGTGCACTGCCCCTGTGCACCCAGCTGCTGCAAGCTGTGCCCCCTGACATCAAGTGAAATGCTTCAGACGTGCGAGAGGGACACGAGGGGAGAGATTCAGTGCCCTGGTAACAGGGCAGTTGAAAGGAGAGGCCAGGACAGGGTTGAGGGAGAAGAAACTGTGCTGGGCCTGGAGCCACAGGCAGCTCCTGAGTTCTACTCTGAATGTGTCTGTAGAAGGGCAGCTGCCACCAGTTGGGACACCTGGCAGGCAAATGGGTCAGTTCAGTTTCAGTCTGCTGATCCATGAGTGGACATCCAGGGACAAGTATAAACAGACACGCACAGCAGCATCAGCACTGTTGATAGTCTCAGGAGCTGATACTCAGAAGCTGGTACTGGCCACAATGGTGGTGGTGGTAGACAGAGGTGTCTCTCCTCCTTGGCACACCTCTATCCCCATAAATATCCCAATGGTGTTTTTTTTTAACAAAACTAGAAAAAAAAATCCTAAGATTCATATGGAACCACAAAAGACCCAGAATAGCTAAACAATCAAGAGAGAACATGGTAGGAGGCATCACACTTCCTGATTTCTAACTAGACTACAAAGCTACAGTAATTAAATCAGCATGGTACTGGCATGACAGACACACACCACAATAAAAGAGTGAGCACAGAAATAAACATATATGATCATCTGATTAAGGAGCCAAGGACAACAAAAGGAAAAGGAGAGTCTCTTCAACAAACTGTATTGTGAAAAATGGATAACCACATGTGAAAGAATGACATTGGAGCTCCATCTCAAACCATACACAAAAATATACTCCAGTGGATTAAAGTCTAAATGTTAAGACATGAAACCATGAAACTCCAAGACGAAAATAATAGGAGGAAACCTTCTTGATGTTAGTCTTGGCAATGAATTCTTGATACCCTTTTAATGAGGGCTTGGAGAGGCAGACCATTAAAGAGCTCCCACGCTCTCTCTCTCTCTCTTTCTCACAACACACACACACACGGTCATTACATATCAAAGATCCTTTGCTCTATCTGGAAGTATAAAACCCTATATTTTCACACACCCCCGTTTTAAGTGGAGCTGTTTCTGGCAGAAAAGTAGAAGACAAAAAAAAAAACACAACAGCATCTGGAAACCTCAAGCTGGTCGGTGGAGCTGGAAGCTGAGGTAACCTCAGGGCTGTGCAGTCCCGACAGGTGAAGTTAAGAGAACTGTGCCTGGGTCCTGGCCAGGGTGGGGGACAGGCATCCCTGTCCCTGTAATCAGCAGCCCCAGCCCAGCCCAGCTGTGGCTGCAAGGGCAGTCACAAGAGGCCTTCCAGCAGCCGAGGAGAGGGTGAGCAGCCTAGATAAAGTTCATCTCTCCCTCCAAGCATCAGGGAGAGCCCTAAGACAAGCTGTAACTACACAGCAGTGGGGGTGGACCAAGTCATCACCCAATTCAGGAAGAGGGAGAAGTGAATTTGTTTTGTTAATAAGCTCTAGGGTTTACCAGAGGTATTTTATAAAACACCAAGAAAACTACAAGAGCATCTTCTTTATTTCTTTTAAAGCCTCTACAAACCTCTTGTCAGAGAGGTCACGTGATGAAGCCCAGAGGTAACCTGGCCGCCGTGGGCACAGGCAAAGCTGGTCACTGCCCGATCACCCTTTGCAGGAGTCACACTGGACTCCTCTGGGCTCTGGCCTTGCCCCTGCTGTTCCTCTTCAATGTGACCCACCTTCGTGCCTCAGATGAGGGGCCACTGCACCCTGCACCAGGCCCCTACCAGCTTCTTCTGCCTCCCCTCCTGCATCTTAGCTCAGGTGCAGGATGGAGCTAAACAGCTACTGTGCTGTTGTATTGGTGAGGACGAGTCCAGGGAAGCAAGAATTCAGGGAAGAAGGTAGTAAAGGAGGAAGAAAGAAAAGTAATAGGGAGGGCATTTTATTGCAGTCCACTCCCTGGTCTGCAAACATGGATTCCTTAACAGCAAAACGATCATGCCGTCACACCCATACATCTCATGTAGCATTTATACAACAGAACAATAGTACCATGCAAATAGGCCTGGCATTTGGAGAGGCCAGTGTGTGCTGGGCACAGATTTACAGTGATAACTCATTTGACCTATAAAGTCATTACAAACACTTGTATATTGGTTCATATTGGTTCAGTTTGTCAACAGATCTATCACCCTTGTTTCTCCCAGTGATAAAACTCCAGTTTACAGGCTGCCATGCGACCTTGCCCGGTTGCAAAAGCAGAGATGGTCTTGTCTAACACATAGTTTCGCTCTCTTGGACAGCTGGTATGCTTTGGCTAAGAACTGTGCCTGGGAGGTATGTTATTCTCTTGGTCCGAGCCTCTCTCAAGGTAATAATAAAATGTGGATTTCTCTCGGTGCATAAGCCACTTATCTATCCCTTTTATCCTAAGCTACAGTTTATCCCTCTCTCCATTTGTCATGTATCTTTATCCCGACTTTTCCACCTGTGAAGGGGACATAAGCATGGCTACTGTGCTGGTCCAGATGGCTGGCACAATACCAGTCTCACAAGTGCCTCCCCTTAATCCACTCACACTCACGGAAGGTAGGGTTAGCCAGGTGCAGATCCAGCTGGCTGTCCTGGCCACTAGGCAGCACGGCTCTGCTGTCAGCCCTGACCTGGACACATGGGGTGAGGGCACAGTCCACCCCATCAGGCCCTTAAGAATTGTGGCATAAATATTTAGGGTGTGGTTACACTTTCTTGCTTTTATAAATATTCCCTGCTTCTGGCCCCCAGAGAGGAAGCCCTGGACCTGGAACCACTGAATCAGGTAGGAAAAAAGGAAGTGGCAGTGACGTGGGGAAGAACTGTATGGTGGCACTAACATCCTCCCCCACCACAGCTTCCCCAGGACCCCCGGAAAAGCAGAGGAATCTACCCTGTCTTAGCACCCCTCATGTTCAGTGTGAGCAGCACACACTTCTGAAGGTGTGTAAGCCAACTCCCTCATGCCTTTATCTTTCCCCATTTTAGACAGCCAATGTTTAAACTGCCCATTCCAATTTCCTATTAAAGCACTGCTCTGCAGATGGCATGCTAAATGGTACATCCATCTTATGGTATGTCTTTTCGCCCACCATGGGACATCATGGGCTGTAAAGTGTGTCCCTTGGTCTGAGATGTAACTTGGTGGTTCAAATTGGTGCAGAATCTTCTGTTCCAATCCTTTAATGGTATCTTGCGCATTTGCATCTACCACTGGGTGTCTCTTCTGCTCAGGACCCACGTATAGCCTCCAGGAGCTACTAGCATTGCTCCAAAGTAATCCACTGGCCAGCTACAAGCAGGGCATGCCCCCTGGGGAATCTTCCCCACACACAAGTTTCCTCAGTAGACAGTCAGAATAGTTCTTGTTGGCATTCTGTGCCTCACAGGGTGCAAGAGGAGTCTGTGTAGGTTCATCCCGTGTCTGCACTGCTGCAGCTCCCCCATGTCCACTCATTTCACGGGCCCAGGCAGCCACCTCTAAGGACAGCACCTGACAGGTCCATCTGGTGGATCCAGTCACCTTCCACTCCTGGAAGGGGCATCTTCTGATGGGAATCTACATCTCCTACTTTAGTGAGCGCCTTAAATTCCCAGAGTGATTTCCATACAGCTGCAGCTCACAAGGGCATTCCTTTCATAGTCGTTTTCCATTGCTCATCTACCTGACCATACAGCCAGGCCACTGGCTACAGCCCATGAATCCATAGAAATCCCAACATTATGGGCTTTCATCACTGTTCAATTCTTCCATCACTGCAAGGAAAACAGCTTGCATTTCAGCCGACTGAGCTGATTTGCTCCTCCTTCCTCCCAACCAGAGTCTTGCCACCTGCGGTCTTAAGGCAGCCGCTTTCCAAACAGGGTATTGTCCATTCCGCCTGGAACTACCATCCGCAAACCAAGCAGCTCTTTGTCGTTCAGCCGAGAGCTGTTCCTACGGCACAGCCCATGCAGCAGTGGGTTCCGGCACCTCATCAGGGGGGCTCCAGTGTCTGTCTGAGAGGAAACGCGACCTGCTCACGGGTATCGTGTGGGCCTCCTAGCATTCCCCGGGCAGCCTGCTCCTGCACAAACAATTTCAGTTTGGTTACAGAACTCTTCGGGGTGCTGCCTTCCCTATCAGCATGTTTCTCTGACATCACCCATGACATTATGGGTTATCTCAGGCTTCAAAAATATTTCATGTCCTCTGTCACGGAGACAGCCTCAATTAAGGCCCAAGACCATGCTAATAATTGTCTTTCAAATGGTGTATACCAGGCAGCAGCAATTGGGGATTTTCTGATCCAAAATCCAGTCACAGCTGGGAGGCATACTCTTGGGCTTTAGCCACAAGCTCCAGTGTGCAGGGCTGTGGGGGTCAGACACTTCCAAAGTCATGTCTGAGTGGAGGTCATAAGGGCCCAAAGGAGTCAAGAGCGTAACTGCCATTTCTAATACGGAAATGGCCTGCTTTTGTTCAGGAGCCACTCACATACGGCTTTCTTCCATGCAGTCCCATAGATGGGAGCTAGCAATAGTCCCAGGAGTGGAATATGAGTCCTCCAAAATGCAAGTCAACCAACCACATGCTGGGCTTCTTGTTTGGACCTAGGGGTGGGGAAGACAGTTTATTCTTAGTCACACTTGTGGAATATTCCAGGTGACTCCTGCCCACGTTATTCCTAGAATTTCACTGTTTGAGCAAGACCTTGGATCCTTGCTGGATTTATTAACCAGCCCCATTTGGCCATGTATATGTCACTACTGCATTCTATTCAGTCCTAGCCTGCTCCTCTCTTTCTGACATTATCATGATGTCATCACATAGGGTATTATTCCACTCAAGCCCTACACCAAGTCCAAATGCCTCCTAACCAAGAGGTGGCAATAGCTGGGGAGTTCAGATAACCCTGTGGCAGCATGGCAGAAGTAAACGGATCCTTCCCACGTGACGGCAAACTGTGGTTGACTCTTCAGAGATCAACATGGAGAAGAAAACATCTGCAAGGTCCATCACTGAGTACCAGCCTCCTTCAGTTTGCTGTACTTTCTGTATGGCCGAGACCACGTCTGGAACTCCAGAGGCTATTGTGCATTATAACTTTATTTAAACCTCGATAGTCTACTGTAGTCTGCATGAGCCATCCACCTTTTTCACAGGCCACCCAGGAGCACTGTATAGTGAATTCCTGGGCACCAGCACCCAAATTCCAGCATGTCACTCAAAGTGGTGATCTTTTTGTCCACCAGGTATTCTTTACTGCTTCAAGTTAACCACCTGTGTGGCTTGGGCAGTTCTAGTGGTTCCCATTTAGCATGCCCAATTAAAACTGGCAAGAGGGTGGGCTTACATGCCTTCCGTTTTACTGTACTAGACAGGGGAAGCAATCCCCAGTCAGATATAATATCCACCCCCAAATAATACATTCAGGTACAGGGGATACAACCACCTCACAAAACATCTGCTCAAATACCCAATATTCATCCAAACTTCATCTCAATCCCATCAACCATTGCATTTCCATATCCTCCCAATCTAAGCTTAGACCCCATAGAATTCACCAATAGGTTTTGGAATCAGTGCATGGGATCTCTGCATCAAGAAGTGCCAGGGAAGATTCCCTCCTCCCCCTGGCTGTTTTACCCATACACATGCAAAAGGCCTCAGGTCCCAGGCTGGGGGTGCAGCCAGAGGATCCTGGCCCATTTATTAATCTTTAACTTGTTAACCTGCCTGACCACCACGCCAGCGATCCCTGGTCAGGCTTCTCACTGTAATATTGGCCTTCAGGCTTTTCAAATTCCTCCAAACTGGGGTACACAGAGCAGAGTTTTGGGGCTGATGTAATGTTGGTGGAACAGGGGTTCCCACTGGCTCACCCACTTTCTGGAAGTGCTACACATTAACAACTTTGTTGCCACCCCATCGGTGTCTGCTGGATTCACCCAATTTTTCCATAACCATCTGAAAACTTCCACTCAACTGGGTCGAATCCCCTGCCTCTCTCTTTTGTCCCTCCCTATTTTCTTAACTATGGTAATGTTTTTGGTATTATAAGACGCAAAGGGAAGCTGAGAAAACAAATCTCATAAGGCTCCTCAAACTGTTGTTTGACATTATAGCAGTAACGTTACATGGGGTGCCCACATAACAGGGGCCCCTTCACCACAGCATTCAACATAACGTAACAGGAATATTCAGTGGGGGAGTATCTCAGTCATCCTAAAGCCAGTCCCACGTGGCCTGCATATGAAGCCTATCAGCTGTTTCTTCTGGGGTGTTCCATCTAGCATTTACAGGGGCAGTTGAGCAGCCCCCTTCTCAGGATAACCACACCTCACAGGGGCTCTTATCCAGTCCACCAGGTTGCCTGTCCCCTCGGGAAGAACCTCCTGTGTGTCTTCATTACGTAACAGCCCTCTGGGATTGTCCAAGAGTGAGTGGAGGGTCCTGCAACAGCCCCAACATGCCCTTCCACTCCAAAGCATTCACCACCAGACACAGCCCCAAACTGGTGGCTCTCCCAGTGCACTTTACTAAAGATTCTTCAGGAAGCTGGTGATGCCGATCTACACAATGACCGGTTCCTTTACACTGTATCCCCTCCTTCCACACATTTCCTGGTTTTCTCCGCCCCTACATTTGCTATCTCCTTGGTGACTAGAGGTCTTAGAGGTACTTGCTGTTGCTCTGACATAATTTTCCCTTTCTGGGCAGCTTTGAGGCTAATGGCTGAAGCTCAGATTGAACCAAATCTCAGCCTGGTTCAGCATCAAGCCCTGACCCACCATTTCCTTTCATTTTCTTTTTGGCTGTTCCAGCTAAAAACAACCATAGAATGGAATAGTTAGCCTGCTTCTTACCAGTCTGCATTTCCTTACCTACCCAAGAAGCCAAATCCACAGGAGCTGGGGCCACTGCCATTTCTAAATTCCACTGGTAACTTGTACCTTTAGTGACTGATAGCAGTGCAGCTGCGCCTTCCTGTGAAGGGTGTGTGCACAGCCATCCAGGCATCAAAGGCTACTCATCCCCTGCCTTTCATTCTTTCTCTTCAAGACCCACATATTTCTGAGAGCCTGGGCCATTCTAACAAATCCCAGTACCTACCCTAAAACCAAATCCGTTTTCTCATACACATCATAGTACAAACTCCATTTGAGTTTGCAGGCATGATTCCAACAAGGCACGCGTGCACGTGTGTGTGTGTGTGTGTGTGTGTGTGTGTGAGAGAGAGAGAGAGAGAGAGAGAGAGAGAGAGAGAGAGAGAGGGAGGGAGGGAGGGAGAGGGAGAGGGAGAGGGAGAGGGAGAGGGAGAGGGAGGGAGAGAGAGAGAAAGAGAAAGAGAGAGAGAGAGAGGGAGGGAGGGAGGCAGGGAGAGGGAGAGGGAGAGGGAGAGGGAGGGAGAGAGAGAGAGAGAGAGAGAGAGAGAGAGAGAGGGAGGAGAGGGAGAGGGAGAGGGAGAGGGAGAGGGAGAGGGAGAGGGAGAGCAGGTCACCTCACACACACCAAGCAATTCTTAAACACCAGCAGCGTGTCTGAGAACTCAACAATTTTGATGCTATCTGCCCAGAGACAGCACTACATTCCCCAGGTTAAGGGCTCCATCCCACAAGACTCTCCACCACCCCTAACTCCAGAAGCCTGTCCCAGGCCCCAGGCAGTTCCCTGTGCTGCTGAAGAACCAGCTACAGATTTGAGGGCCCAATGAACTCCCGCTTAGATTCAATTAGTTTGCTAGAGCAGCTCACAGAATTTCTAACACATTTGCCACTTTAATAAAGGGTACTATAAAGGATACAAGTTAACAGACAAATAAAGAGGTACATAGGGCAAGCTCCCAAATAAAGGAGCTTCTATCCTTGTGGAGCTTGGAACTTGGGGACTGGTTCTGTGAGGCACGGTATTCTTTGGTTCCATAGTGTGGAAGCTCTCAGACAGAGAAGCTGGATCCAAGGGAGAGAAATGTGCCCTTCTCATGGGTTTTGCTGAGGGCTTCATTGTCTGTATCACTGGCCATTGGCTGATTCAACCTCCAGCCCCCTCCACTGGGTCGGGTCCAAATCTCTCATTAACATGAGAAGACACCCATTCGACCTTTAAGGCTATGCAGTGATTTCAGGAAGTGTGGACGAGGATCAAATATACCTGGGAAATATATATTTGGGTCACTGAATGCCCAAGTATATATTTCATGTAACTCATTGTATCACAATACTCAAAACAATGTTCATTACTTGCACTATGCTCACTGCTGTGCTAGGCCCTGGGGATAGAATCATGCAAGCAAGACCAGTCTTCAGCATGGAGAGACCACCAATGATAAGTAAGCAAACAGCTAAGTAAACAAGACAGACGCTCGTTGTAACCAGTTACAGTAAGTCACTAAATAGGGCACTGAGATAGCAAGTCATGAAGGGAGGGAGGACCAGGCTGAAGGAAGCCATATCCAGGAGGTCGCACACAGGCCAAGACCAGACAGGGGACTTCAACAACACAATAAAAGGGTCATGTGTCATGATCAAGTGGGATTTACTCTGGGGATGCAAGGTTAGTTCAATATCCACAAAGTAATCCATTTGACATGTCACATTAACAAAATGAAAGATAAAAATCATGATAATCTCAACAAATGCAGAAACCTTATTTGACAAAATTCAACATCCACTCATAAAAATTCTAAACAAAGTCTGTAGAGATAGAACACACCTAAACATAAAAACAGCCTATATGACACACCCACACCTATCAGACTCCACAGTGTAAAGCTGAAAGCTTTTCCTCTAAGAATAGGAACAAGACGAGGATGCCCATCCTTGCCACTTTTCTTCAGCATTATACTCAAAGTTCCAGTGTTAGCAATTAGGGAAGAAAAGTAAAATATATCCAAATTGGAAAGGAAGTAGTAAAACTGTCACATCTGCAGATGACTTGATACTATATATACAGAAAACTATAAAGCCTTCACTACAAATGTAACAGAATAAGTGAATTCAGTTGAGGTGAAGGATACGAAAGCAATATTCAAGTCCGTTGCATTTTTATACACTAATAATGAATTACAAGAAAGAGAAATTATGAAATCACTACTTACAACTGCACCAAAAAGAACAAAATACCTAGGAATCAACTGAACCACCAAAGTCAAAGGACTAAATGCTCAAAACCACAAAATATAGATGAAAGAAACTGAAAACTAAATAAGTAAATGGAAAGAAACTACCCTTATGGACTGGAAGAATAGTTATAAGTCAACACTACAAAAAGCAACCTAGAGATTCAATGCAATCTCTATCAAAGTACTTACAGCATACAAAGCTACAAGGTTATAAGCTACATTACCTATTGCTATAATTCCGTCCCTTTGACTGAAAAACTTTATAATTTGATGTTTATACCACATCATCCCCTTTACCAAGAAAGAATAAAGATTAGAACCCTGAAAAAAACCTACCAATCACATTTTTCACAGAACTAAAACAAATCATTCCCAAATTTGTGTGTAACGACAAAGGACCCCAAACAGCCAGAGCAATACTAAGAAACAAGTATTATGGAAGTATTAGGCTCCCAGATTTCTAGGTATACTACAAAGTATAGTAATCAAAACAATATGGTATTGGCACAAAAACAGATCTTTACATCAATGGAACAAAATACAGAGAGCCCAGAATTAAACCCACACTTAAATGGTCAGTTAAAAATGGAGGTAAAAATACATAATGAGAAAAGTCTCTTCAGTAAACTGTGTTGGTTATACAGGACAGCTACATGCAAAACATGGACCACTTCCCTAAAGAATATATACAAACAAACTCAAAGTGAACTGAAGTCTTAAATGCAGGACTTGAAACAAAATTTCCAGAAGAAAACACAGGCAGCAAGCTCTCTGACTCTGGCCTTAGCAATTTTTTTTTTGATCTCTCTCCTCAGTCAAGGACAACAAAGGCTAAAACAAACACATGGCACCTACATCAAACTAAAATGTTCTGTACAGAGAAGGAAACCATCAAACATACAGAAGAATAACCTACTGAATGGTAGATGTTCGAACACGACATATTCAATATGGGGTTAACATCCAAAACATGCAAAGTACTCATACAACTCACTATCAAAAAGACAATCCAATTAAAAAAATGGACAGAGGACCTGAATAGACATTTTTCCAAAAAGGACATATAGATGGCCAACAGACACATGCAAAGATTCTCAGTGTCACTAATCATCAGGAACATGCAAATCAAAACCACAATGAGATCTCAATTCAAATGTTAGAATGGCAAGTTCAAATTAAAGACAAAAAATAACGGCTGGCAAGGATGTGGAGAGAAGGAAACCCACATATACTATTGCTGGGTATGTGAACTGGTGTATCCACTATGGAAAACAATACGTGGGTTCCTTCAACAGTTAAAAATAATATAATACCATATAATCCAGCAATTCTGCTTTATGAATTTACCCAAGGAAAATGAAAATAATAATCTGTAAAGATATATGTGATCTCTATGTTCATTGCAGCATCACTTACAATAGCCAAGATACAACCTAAAGCAGCTTGAATGTCCATAGATACATGAATGGATAAAGATGTGTAACACACATACACACACCGCGGCATGTCACTCAGCCGTAAGAAAGAAAACAAATCCTGCCATTTGGGCCATCAACAATCTAGGCCTTTGGGGCACGTGCCATTGACAGGAGGTACTGTGAACAGTACTTGCCCTCTGTGGACTTCTTCCCCTGGAAAACACAACTCCAGGTAATCACAAGAGAAACATCAGGTTAAATCCAACTGGAGAGAAATTCAAAATTGGTGACAAAGATTCATGAAAATGGTAAAGATCATCCAAAACAAAGAATGTCTCAGAAACTCTTAACAGTGTCTTAGGAAGACAAGATCACTAAATGTAATGAGGTATCCTGAGTGGGATCTTAGGGGAACAAGGGAACAACTAGGGAAATCTGAGGAAAAGAAAGGATGGTGGATGGTTACAAGGCAGCAAGACTGCTTCATTAATTATAACAAGGAACTGTAACGATGTGAGATGGTAGTAAGAGGGGAAGTGGTGGGAGCAAACGGTGAAATCCTGCACTACCTCTGCAAATTTTCTGTGAACCTGAAACTGTCTTAAACATAAAGTGTATTAAAATCCATCAACATCATCCACCACATCAACAAAAAGGACAAAAACCACATGATCATCTCCATAGATGCTGAAAAAGCATTCGGCAAAATTCCACATCCATTTATGATAAAAACTCTTTTAACAAAATGGGTATAGAGGGCAACTACCTCAACATAATAAAGGATATATATGACAAAACCACAGCCAACATTTACTTAAGAGGGAGAAGCTGAAAGCTTTTCACCTAAGATCAGAAACAAGACAAAGATGCCCACGCTCCCCATTTCTATTCAACATAGTCCTGGAGGTCCTGGCTATGGCAATCAGACAACACAAAGAAATAAAAGGCATCCAGATTGGCAAGAAAGAAGTCAAACTGTCCCTGTTTGCAGATGACATGATTTGTATATAAAAAACCCTAAAGAATTCACTCTAAACTACTAGATCTACTATCTGAATTCAATAAAGTTGCAGGACACAAAATTAATATGCAGAAATCCATTGCATTCTTATACATTAACAATGAACTAGCAGAGAGAGAAATCAGGAAAACAATTCCATTCACAGTTGCATCAAAAAGAATAAAATACCTAGGAACAAACCTAACTAAGGAAATGAAAGACCTATACCCTGAAAACTACAAGACGCTCATGAGAGAAATTAAAGATACCAATAAGTGGAAACACATTCTGTGCTCATGGATAGGAAGAATTAATATTGTCAAAATGGCCATCCTGCCTAAAGCAATCTACAGATTCAATGCAATCCCAATCAAAATACCAACAGCATTCTTCAGTGAACTAGAGCAAATCATTCTAAAATTCATATGGAACCACAAAAGACCATGAAAAGCCAAAACAATACTGAGAAGGAAGAATAAAGCACGGGGGATTACACTCCCCAACTTCAAGCTCTACTACAAAGCCACAGTAATCAAAACAATTTTGTACTGGCACAATAACAGAGACCCATACATCAATGGAACAAACTAGAGAACCCTGATATAAACCCAACCATATATGGTCAATTAATACACGATAAAGGAGCCATGAACATACAATAGGGAAATGACACCCTCTTCAACAACTGGTGTTGGCAAAACTGGACAGCTACATGCAAGAGAATGAAACTGGATTATTGTTTAACCCCATACAGAAAAGTAAACTCCAAATGGATCAAAGACCTGAATGTAAGTCATGAAACCATAAAACTCTTAGAAGACAACATAGGCAAAAGTCTCCTGAATATAAGCATAAGCAACTTCTTCCTGAACGCATCTCCTTGAGCAAGGGAAACAAAAGCAAAAATGAATACACTGGACTACATCAAACTAAAAAGTTTCTGTATGGCAAAGGACACCATCAACAGAACAAGAAGGCATCCTCCTACAGTATGGGAGAATATATTGGTAAATGACATATCCAACAAGGGGTCAACATCCAAAATACATAAAGAACGCACATGCCTCACCACCGAAAAAGGAAATAACCCAATTTAAAAATGGGCACAGGATATGAAGAGACAATTCTCCAAAGAAGAAATTCAGATGGCCAACAAGCACATGAAAAGATGCTACACATCACTAACCATCAGGGAAATCTCAATTAAAACCACAATGAAGTAGTATCACCTCACACCAGTAAGGATGGCCAACATCCAAAAGACAAACAACAACAAATGCTGACAAGGATGCGGAGAAAGGGGAACCCTCCTACACTGCTGGCAGGAACGTAAGCTACTTCAACGACTGTGGAAAGCAGTATGGAGGTTCTTCAAAAAACTCAAAATAGGAATACCACTTGAACCAGGAACTCCATTCCTGGGAATTTACCCTAAGAGTGCAAGAGCCCAGTTTGGAAATGACATATGCACCCGTATGTTTATCTCAGTACTACTTACAATAGGCAAGAAATGGAAGCAACCTAAGTGTCCATCAGTAGATGAATGGATAAAGAAGATGTGGTACATATACACAAAGGAATACTACTCAGCCATAAGAAAAAACAAATCCTAGCATTTGCAACAACATGGATGGAGCTGAAGGATATTATACTCAGTGAAATAAGCCAGGCGGAGAAAGACAAGTGCCAAATGATTTCCCTCATCTGTGGAATATAACAACGAAGCAAAACTGAAGGAACAAAAACAGCAGCATACTCAGACTACAAGAAGAGACTAGTGGTTACCAAAGGGGAGGGGAGGGGGAGGGCGAGGGGGGAGGGGGAGAGCGGGCGGGGAGGTAGGTAGAAAGGGATTGAGGAGTATTATGTTTAGTACACATGGTGTGGGGGGTCATGGGGAAAACAGTGTAGCACAGAGAAGGTAAACAGTGATTCTGTGGCATCTTTCTACACTGATGGATAGTGACTGCATTGGGGTATGGGTGGGAGCTTGATAATATGGGTAAATGTAGTGACCATTGTTTTTTCATGTGAAACCTTCATAAGAGTATATATCAATAATACCTTAATAAAAATTGAAAAAACAAAAACAAAAAATGTATTAAGTAACTTTTCATATTTTAACATATTTCTAAACTACTAGAAATTACTATTAATTTTGATTCTCACCTAGTTCTACTGTTTTGTTTCTTAAAGGTAGTATTTATTACACTGGGAAATAAATAACCCAGGAAGATACATAATTTCCAAACAACTATGTTAGAGTTTTCATTTTGAGTGGATAATGCATGTGCATCATAAATGTATGTAGATTCAGATACTATGGTGTCTATTTCACTTCGTGGTTGAACACATTTAAGAGACTGCTGTAGAAACAAAATAGAAAATGCCTCAGTGTGATTGGCTCACATGTATTCCAAGAATACTTGTATATTTCAGCAGTAATGGAACAAAATAAAAATCTCTAACTCAAATATACAGATTACAACCATGAGAACAGAAGGTATGACCATGAAGAGATTCAATGTTTTGTCATATTTTCTGAGCAGAAAATGTCAAAAAAGTATTCAAACATCATTTCCCAGGTGATAGCAATGACAAAATCAAAGAATTAAAAGTGGCCGACTATACTGCAAGTGATGGTAGATGTTGGTATGTTGTGTGCCAGACGTGATACTAAGAGATCACACAGAATTATTCAAAGCTAAAATGCTGGTAATCTCCCCAATTTAGTGCAACTTACATGTTGATAGAATTCCTTTATAGCTAATGATGTAGGTAAACATAAAAATTGATCTGTTCCCCTGTGCTTACAATTCAAAAGGAATATATAATGCACCTAAGAAATCAGGTTAGACCCAAAATACAACTGAGAATATAATATAAAGAGCTAATATTTTTCATACTCTTCTGACTGCACAAGAGAAATAGCCCAGCATGAATACATCAGAGGACAAGGTATGTTCACATAAGAACACTGCCATCACCACAGAAGCTGTACTGACTGCACTGAAAGGAAAGAAACAGGGACAGGGTGTACCTGCAGTAATTATTAGTAAATAGTAAAAGGTTAATGCTGACAGAAAATACTCATGGTCAGTTATTATACATGAGGAACTATGCAATTTGCACTAAAAGTCAGAAGCCATTATTCCTCTACTGTATATGTCATCATGCCCAATTTGTACCTTTTTCAGCTCATCATCTGAAGATACAAACTATGATAAGCTTAAAAATAGTACACAATGGATAAACAGGTTTTGTGAATCGAATCACCAGATGGGATATTTTCAGCTCTGTCCTAGAAAGTACTTCAAGTATACTTACAAACACCCAATGGTCATCAAGATCAAATGCATCAGCCATCACCCAATGCAAAATATACACTGACCAGATACTATAAGTGTACGTATATGTAAGCATATGTGAATCGAGAGCACACATTTTTAAATTCAAATATTGTAAGTTGAAAATGATATGGAATAAAAAACCAAACTGGAAAATACACAATACCAACATCAGAAGGACCTCAGTGCACAGGGACAGCATCGTTTTAGGCAGTTGTCATGAAGGGATGATACTGCGAACCAAGTGGAGAGCGTTAATGAGGTTCTCCAACAAAGCATCCTGACTTTATGTAAAGACGCCTACTTTTAGAAGGCCTCCTACCTTGCTTACAACTCAAGTGTGGAAGTAATTTTTATATTGGAGGAACAGAAAACTTTTAACAAGACATGGGATTATACTTGGACTTAAGAGATCAACGGAAAATACAGAAGTGACAAATGAAAAACCTCCCACTAAACATATCAATTCTCAATAAAAAGAGGATCATAACCAACAGCAAGATTACAGATACCACCATGTCATCACTTGAATGGAAACATACAAAATTCAACTAAATGCCACCAAGTTTGCATTTTTAATAGGAAAAAATTGCATGTGCAACGAATCTATCTCATTGATAAAAAGCAGTCACGGTCTTGGTTCTTCACTATTCTGAATGCTTACGTTTTCAGGTATTCCATCCTTAGTGGTTTGCAGCAGTAGGCAATGGTTGGTATTTTAAGAATAACCACTGGGTTTTGATCATCTCAATCTAACTGTGGGTATTATCTTATTACACTCAAAAAAATTGGATAGCAGCCTGGGTTGATCAGTTTTTAACAATACCAATCACGCTGGAATCCAGGAAGAAATGGTCAATGAGCCAGTACTTTGCACTATTTCATATTGTCACCACAGTAACGGAAAGATAAGCATATTTTAAAGACATTACAGATCACTTATTTTCTTTGAAAGCGAGGAAAGTGAAATTATTAAATTGTGCATTTCAGAAACTTAGAATATTGGAGCTTAAAATAATATATTTTACGACACTCCTCTTTGCCATAGTTTTTCAAACACTTCAACATTATAGCAAATATCAACTATTAAAAATTAATCAAACCGTGTACAGACTATTCAAATTTGCCTTTTCACTGCAGGTTCTGTATGTCCACACCAGGGACGCTCCATGACTGCACCCTAAACATCTCTAAGGTCCCAGTATCTTGTGCGTCCAATACACAACTGTCCTTCTGTTTCCCTCTCTATGAATCTCTGCAGGGATTTCTCCCACAAACCACCCTCAGTCCCTAATGAACACAACAACATCCTGGGAGTCTGACTCACTGAGCCCCTTCCCTACGGAACCTGCCAGAAAACAGAAAAACTTCACCTGCAGTGAAAGTCTCCTTACCTGAAGATGTAGAGTCAGCCACAGGGGATGTCACAGAAGAGAAGCCTCTGGTCTGCAGCTGAAGGTCAAAGGCCTGGAGAAGCGGAGGCCCCGCCTCAGTCGGGGCACAAAGGGGGTGTGCTCCTCACGGGAACCTTTCCGTACACTGTCCTGTCCTGGAGCCAAGGCCCTGCAGGCGCCTCCATGCTGGATCCTTCTGGAACGAAGAGAAAGCCCTGAAGGAAGGCGCATGCACTCAACCTGCCTCACAAAGACTGGGTTTTCACTACCCCTCCTGCCCACGGGGGAAAAGCACAGGACTCAAGACATCACTCTGGCTGTCCATAGGCGCCCCCTGCCGGCAGTCAAGGTCAGCGCAGGATTACAGGAGGAAAAAACAGAACCACCTCTGTAGGAGACGGCCTTTGTCTTCTCACATGTCTGAAGGCAGAATGGAAAAGCACCTTCCCTCAAGTCTGAACACAGCATGGGAAAGCACCAGCTTGAGAACTGGTGCAGTCCTTGGAAGTGATCTGCCCACAAAAACATATCTTGTCCTCTAAGACTGAGAGGAAAGGAGCGACACATAGCAGCAATTCACCGGAGAGTTCCGCTTTATTAGGGAAAGGTGCTGGGTTATATAGGAAGGGGCATGAATTGATTGAGGTGTCACTTCTATGTGGCTGTTGGCTGTTGGCTAGGTGCTGGGATTGGGAGGGGGGCGAGAGGTGACTGGGCTTCAGGTGGCACCGGCGGGAACCAAGGACCCCGAAGAGAAGCCGGAAGTTTGCCATCTTACTGGTGGGGGCCCTTCATTCCCCCCTTTCTCCTCTATGGGGTTGTGGACGTTGCTTTCTCTCTGGCTGCTTCCTGCTGAACAGGGGCGGAGAAGGGAGTGAGGGCTTGAGGATTGGGAGGAAAGGGTTGATAGGACTCCCTACAGTAAGGATGAGTAGATGTGGACTTCTTCAGGTTTAGAAATCAATGAAGGTTCCCTGTGACCATAGGTTGAGGACCTGTTGATTCCAATAGTGCTAAGAGGATATGGGTGTCAGGAGCCAGGCGTCTGCAGCCATTGTTTCCAGGAACAGTTTCCAGTGGAGAGAGGGGTCCATCTCAGCATGTGGTGAGGAGGTCACGTGAGGGTGAGGGATCTTCTGTGGCCAGAAGCTGGTAGTTCCTGAGTAAAAGCTGGTTGAAAGCTTGATTAGAGATTTTTCCGACTTGGGATTTGATGAACTTTATTATACAGGGTAAGAAGAGACAGGCGAGAAGAATGATTATTATGGGGCCTGCAATGGGCCAGAGCCAGGTGAGGAGGGGGTTTGTTAGTATTGAAGAGAATTGGTTGGAATTGGAAGCATTGTGGAGGCTGGAGGCAAGGTCGGTGAGTTTGTGAATGTCAGTTTCTACAATGCCGGATTCGTTGATGTAATAGCAGCACTCTTCCCAGAGGAAGACGCAGGTGCCGCCCTTCTCGGCTGTAAGCAGATCTAAGGCCCGCCGGTTTTGAAGGGTGACTATAGCTAGCGAAGTGACTTGTCTTTGGAGAGAGGCTAGGGAATCGGCAGTGGATGTCAGGGCTCTCTCAAGTTTGGCGTTGAGATCTCTAACTGCCCATAGAGAGTGACCCAAGGCTTATCCCGAAAACCCTGCCCCAATGGCTGAGGTGATCAAAGAGCTACTGACCATGATGGGAAGGAAAGCAGCTCTTTTTTTTGTTTTTTTTTTTTTGTTTTTTTTTTGAGAGGGCATCTCTCGTATTTGTTGATCAAATGGTTGTTAACAACAATAAAATTCAGTATAGGGGGGTCAACGCTCAATGTACAATCATTAATCCGTCTCAAGCCTAATTCTCGTCAGTCTCCAATCTTCTGAAGCATAACGAACAAGTTCTTACATGGTGAACAAATTCTTACATAGTGAATAAATTCTTACATGGTGAACAGTACAAGGGCATTCATCACAGAAACTTTCGGTTTTGATCATGCATTATGACCTATAAACAATCAGGTCAAATATGAATATTCGTTTGATTTTTGTACTTGATTTATATGTTGATCCCACATTTCTCCTATTATTATTATTATTTTTATTTTTAATAAAATGCTGAAGTGGTAGGTAGATGCAAGATAAAGGTAGAAAATATAGTTTAGTGCTGTAAGAGGGCAAATGTAGATGATCAGATGATCAGGTGTGTGCCTATGGACTAAGTATTAATCCAGGCTAGACAAGGGCAGCAAAACATCCACGGATGCAGAAGATTTCTCTCAAAGCAGGGGGGGTGAGGTTCTGAGCCTCACCTCTGTTGATCCCCAAATTCTCACCTGATGGCCCCCCTGCGACTGTGCCTGTCTTAGGTTGTTCCTCCCTTGAGGAATCTTACCCGTCTCTGGCTAACCAGTCATCTTCCGGGGCCATACAGGGAAATGTAAAGTTGGTAAGTGAGAGAGAAGCCATATTGTTTGCAAAGGTTAGCTTTTTACTTCTTTGGAAAGCAGCTCTTTTTGTGCACGAGGGCAAGGGAGGTTGGAGCTCAAGAAATTCTGCCATGCTGTAAACTGTGGGATTAGGGTGATGAGAATGCAGGGTGATCTGAGTTGAGAGGCAGTGAGTTGAAAAGACTGCCATTATACCAAAAGAAGTGTCTCAGTTGTGTAAAAGTCTTAGAGCCGGAGGTAGGGGTGTAGACAGAGAGGCAGTGAAGTGCGCTGGAGGGGGGTGGAGTTGGGCCTACACAGTGGTGGATGGTGAGATTATCTGCGTATTCTGGTTACCATAGGGGTATGTCTGCCGGCGGGCAGAGGGGTTGTCTTTCTGCATGGAAGGAGTAGTTGGAGATATTAAGGGGCACGGCGGCCATCAGTGGGCGCTGTAGTGATGCGCACAAGAAACAATTGGCTGTGTTAAGGGTGTGGTTGAGAAAGACGGTGGTGTCCTGAATGAGCTGTAATGAAAAGTAGGAGAAATGGGAAGAGGGGCGGGGATAAGAAGATGAAGAGGCGCCGTCAAGAGTTTGGATAATGACTTTTTCGGAATGTCTGCTATCTGATGCAACTTGAGAGATCTGGGAATGAGAGGGAACATACTTTTGAGAGATATGAAGGGTACCGTGGGGGGTCGAGGACCCCCCCCCCATAGTAAACTGAGGCTGTGACTCCGGCAGCTCATCGAGAGTCCCAGGGATCTGGGATTGATAAGGAGAATGAACCGTTGGGATATTTCATGAAACGGTTGGAGGAGTAATACTGTGGGTACTGGAAGTTACTCATGTAGTGAATGGCACAAGACTAGTAGGGACATCTCCTGTAGGTGTCTGGCTATCACTTGCAATAGGCTTGTTTTTGGTCATAGAGGAAGCAGAGGTAGGGAGAATAAGGGTAGCTGCTAGTGAACACTTCGGTGGAGGGAGGAAAGTGGAGGTATAAAGGCTCAGAACAGCTTTTCAGAGGGCAGTCTGGTGTGGCAATGAGGGCAGTAACTTTTGTTTGATGCTGTGTGCAAGTCTCTCTGACTTTGAATTGCCATACAAAGGAGGCTGGGGTGGTGGGGAAGACAATAGGAATGAGGAAAAAAAAGTGAGAGAGCAGTAAAGGAGGAAAAAGTCATGATTCGGGTATGGATGGCAAAGGGGGTGAATGGGATTTTGGAGGAAAGAGGACAGTAAGGTCAGGAGTCTGGAGGGAGGGAGAGTCTGTAAACTTTTGTAGGTTAAGAGATCTTTTAGGTGATGTGGGGACAGAATGGTAAGGGGCGCCCTGAATGTCAGTTTATGAGCTGCCTTCTGCAAGAGCTGTCTAGCGGCTAATGCTCGTAGGCAGGGGGCCCATCTCCGAACTGTGGGGTCTAATTGCTTGGAGAGATAAGCTACTGGGGCAAAGGATGGGCCATAATATTGGCCTAGGACTCCTAGAGCTTGACTGGACCTCTCATGAATGTATAATGAGAAGGGCTTCGACAAATCAGGAAGATGGAGAGCTGGGGCTTCCACAAGGGCTTGACGGAGCTTAATGAAGGAGTGTCGGGCTGAGGAGGATAATGGTTTTTTAGGGGGGGGGGCTCTTGCTGAGGTCGTATAGGGGTCTTGCCAATGGGGAGAAGTTAGGGATCTACGCTCTAAAATATCTAGCCAGGCCTAGAAAGGAAAGGATTTCTGTCTTGGTTTTGGGAACGGGCAGGTCAGAGAGGAGCCATTTTCTGTCTAAGGTAATGGACTTTCTTTGTTGAGATAGAAGGAATCTGAGGTAAGTGACAGGAGGGGAAGAGATTTGAGCTTTGACGGGGGATACTCAGTAACTTCTGGAAGCTAGAAGATTAAGAAGGGAGGCAGTGTCAAGTTGAGACTGTTCCCAGGAGAGACTGCAGAGTAGAAGATTGTCCATGTATTGTAATAAGGTGGACTTGGAGTGATCATGATGAAACTGTTTGAGGTCCTGAGCTAGGACCTGTCTAAAAATATGGGGACTATTTCGGAAACTTTGTGGCAAAACTGTCCAAGTGAGTTGTTCAGAATGTCTTGTGTATGGGTCTGTCCAGGTGAAGATGAAAAAATCTTGGGAGCAGGGGTCTAGAGGGATAGAAAAATGGGTCCTTGAGATCTAGGACTGAGAAGTGGGAAGCTGAGGCAGGGATCTGCGATAAAAGGCTGTATGGATTTGGAACTAAGGGATGGATAGGGACAACAGCTATGTTGATGAGGCGAAGGTCTTGGACAAGCCAGAAAGATCTGTTGGTTTTTTTAACAGCTAATATGGGGGTATTAAATGGGGAGTGAGTGGGTCTGAGGTAATTTTTGTTTAAGAGATCTTGAATGATGGGTTGGAGGCCTATGAGGGTTGAAGTAGTTAGGGGGTATTGGGCCTGACAGATACACTGAGAGGGGTCACGTAATTTGATAGAGGCAGGGGGACATAGGACCACGGAGGGGCTTGTAATGTCCTAAACTTGGGGATTTACAGGGTGTATGAGGGCAGAACCAGAGCTTTCATTGGGTAGAGGGGCGTCGTCGGCTATGAGGGCCATCAGAAAGGGAGTACTGGGGGCTGTGGGAGTGGATATAGTTATGGAAATGTGGAGGAGGGAAAGGATGTCCCATCTTCGTAAAGGGATGGGACACTGGGGCATAACCAGGAAGGAGTGGGAGAAAGGTATGGGATTGTCTAGGATTGTGCATAAAAGGGGGGGGTTTTAATGGGAAAATCTGTTTACCTCCTACCCTGACTATAGGAGTAATGGCAGGCATGGTAGGGCCCCGGTATTCTTGCAAGACTGAGAAGGTGGCTCCTGTGTCTAGGAGGAAGGAGATGGGGCGACCGTCTACTGTTAAAGTAACTCTGGGCTCCTGTTTGGTGATGGAAATGGTCGGGCGAGAAGCCCCCGGGCCCCATCAGTCTTCTTCTGCCAGCCCCACTACGGCGGGCTTAGGATGGGGGTTGTTCGTCCAGCCTCCCCTTCGGGTGGTTGGGCAGACCCCTAGTGGCCCTTTTTGTGGCATCTGGGGCATGGGGTGGTAGGAGATCTGGGGGAGGGGCACGCCCTTGACCAATGTCCCTCTTTTCCGCACTTGAAACAAGCTCCTGGGGGGGCTTGTTTGTAGAGGGGCGCCCAGGTTGTAGTTTTATCAGCTGGGCTAACATCTGGAAATTGGCCTGATCAGCCTTTTGTTTACGGCGTTCTTTCTCCTCCTCCCGGTTGTGGAAGACTTTAAAGGCCACTGTTAGGATCTCAGTCTGTGGGGTAGTGGGGCCTTGTTCTAACTTTTTGAGTTTAGCTTTAATGTCGGGGTAGCTTTGAGCTAGGAAGTATGTCATAAGGACATGTCTTCCTTTAGGTGTTTCTGGGTCCAGGCTGGTATACTGTAATAGGGCTTGAGTGAGTCTGTCTAAGAACTCGGGAGGGGGTTTCGTCTCTCTTTTGAATTATGTCTTGGAGCTTTTGAAAAGTGACTACTTTATGAGCTGCCTTTTTCAGACCTGCTATTAAGCAGGAGGCAAAAATATCTCGAGAGCAGAGACCCATGGCGGTGTTATAATCTCAGCGTGGGTCTTGTTCGGGGACAGCAGTGGGGCCAGGGGGATAGGTGGGGTCAGTCTTGTGGGTTTCGGTAGCGTGCGTTTGGGTGAAGTCCCAAACTCGTCTACGCTCTTCAGGGAGGAGAGTATTGGCCAGGAGCATGAAAATGTCATGATGTGTGAGGCTGTAAGACTGGAGGGTCCATTGAAACTCCCTGATGTATGTCGTGGGATCAGTGGAAAAGGAACTTAGGCGTTTCTCTAGTTGGGCTAAATCTCCTAAGGAGAAAGGGATATGAACGCGCACGATGCCTTCGGATCTTGCTACTTCCCAGAGGGGGGCGATAATTTTGGGAGGCTCTCGGGACCAAGTCTGAGGGGGACTGAAGGGTTCTGGCTCAGTCTGTGGGGGAGTGACGTGGTCTAGCTGCGCCTATTCAAGCAGGTCTTGAAGTGCAGAAGGGGGGCAAAGAAAATAAAGATAGAATCAGACCCACGTGTTGCCAACTAGCAGCCCAGCTGCTTGCCTCTGCTGCTTTAGTTGGGCTTGAACTCATGACTCTGAGGTTAAGAGTCCCATGCTCTACTAACTGAGCTACAGCAGGGCTCCAGTTAATTGCTTATGGAATGCGTTGTTCTCTATTCCTGCCACACCGGCAAGTGGGGGAAGGGCATAGTTGGAAGCAGGGGGCGGTGTTTCTACACATCTTCAAGGTCTCCCTATTTTCAGAGTGAGGAGTCTTGGCTCATCTTTGAGGACAAGATATGTTTTTGTGGACAGGATAACTTCCAAGGACTGCACCGGTTGTTCTCTAGCTTGTGCTTTCCCATGCTGCGTTCAGACATGGGGGGAGGTGCTTTCCCATTCTCTCTACAAACATGTGAGAAGACAAAGGCGGTCCCTAACAGGGGAGAAATAGGTGATGAGGGCAAAGACGGAGGAGGCCCCTGGGACCTAGTTAAAGGGGGGGCTGAAAGGCTCAGGCTTAATCTGCAGGGGACGAAGGCAGAGGAGGTGAGATGGGGGAGGAGATGGTGGGGGGAGGAAGGGAGAAGGGCTGTTGTAGGAGAAGAAGGGGAAGGGAGTGAACGGGAGGCTTCTGCGGGGGCGGTGGCTTGCAGGCTAGGAGAACTTGGGAGGGGGCGGGGAGAGGAGGAGACGGAAAGCTTCGATATAGGGAATCTCCTTCCATTTTTTCAGGCGCTGGCAGTAGTTAAGAAGATTGCGAGTGATGTTAGGATCAAGAGTTCCCCCTGCAGGCCATTGGTTGTTATTGTCTAGGGGGTATGTCGGCCAATCTTGGGAGCAATATTTACAGAGAAGTTTTGGTTTTATATCAGGCGTCAGGGAGAGGGTAGCCAGATGCTTAAGCAGGCATTCAAGAGGTGAACTTTCAGGGAGGGATGAGGAGGCTCCCATGGCTAAAGGACAGAGGAGACAAACAGGGGAAGACGAACGGAGATCCTCGGACTGGAAGTAGACCACAAGGAGACAAAGGGCGTCCCTGATGATCCTTGGTGGTCTGCGGAAACTCGTATACGAGTCGGAATTTCTTAGGAAGTGTGGGTTGTCACCCAGACTTCCCTATGAAGGCAGTTTGCCAGAGTCTCGAGGTACCTAGCGCTAGGCGTTTTCAGTGTACGGAGCAGAAGGGGGGGGGGGGAAGGGAGCATTCTCATCGCAAAGGAGTCACCTCGTTTATGGCTGTTGGAGGGGGGTGCCTGAGAGTCTGCCGCAGCCGTGAAGGCCTGAGGCAGGGATTTATGGCTGTCAGAGGAGGGGCCTGAGGGTCTGCCGCAGCCATGAAGGCCTGAGGCGGGGAGAGTTCTCTCCTCATCTCCGAGCGTCAGGGCCTTGCCGGACGATCACGGTCAATGGCACTGCGATAGCTCGGGGAAGAGTGGCCCACTCTGGGGGGAAAATTTACCTAAAGACCAGAGAGGAGTGGTGAGTGTTATGAGCCAGCGCCGGAAAAAGAGGACGAGGGCAAGCTGCTGCTGGTGTCGGGGGGAAGACGGGGCCCAGTTGGGGTGTCCGGTCTCCCGGGTTGCGGCACCAATGAAAGGAAAGGAGCGACACATAGCAGCAATTCACCGGAGAGTTCCGCTTTATTAGGGAAAGGTGCTGGCTTATATAGGAAGGGGCATGAATTGATTGAGGTGTCACTTCTACGGGGCTGGTGGCTGTTGGCTAGGTGCTGGGATTGGGAGCGGGGCGAGAGGTGATTGGGTTTCAGGTGGCGCTGGCGGGAACCGAGGACCCCCCGAAGAGAAGCCGGAAGTTTGCCATCTTACTGGTGGGGGCCCTTCAAAGACGACCCAGGAAGTCTCACAATGAAACAGGGAGACCTTGAAGACATATGAAAACACCGCCCCTGCTTACTATGCAGCTTCTAAGAAAATCAACAAGATGTTCTGCCTGTCCCCCCTGAGAAGCGAAAGATGAGTATAGCACTTGGCTGAGGTCCGAGAAAGACAGTATAAAAATAAAGGTGCTGCGCCACATTGGGGCTGCAGCCATTGTCTGTCTGTCTGTGTTTGTGTTTTTTGTTCTCTCATTTCACTCAAAGAAAATGTGTGGCACGCTACAATCTCTCCTAAAACATCCTTTCTGCAACTAGCAAAATGTGTAGTCAACACAAAAAGTGTGAGTTCCATGAACCCTCATCAACATCAAGGCAGGAAGTTTTTTAGAATTCAAAACAGTGTATGTAATGAAAACACTGATGCCAAAAAATGATGACAGTGAGGATCAAAATGCATCCAGACTGGTAAGAAAGAAGTCAAACAGTCACTTTTTGCAGATGACATGATATTGTACATAAAAAACCCTAAAGAATCCATTCCAAAACTACTAGATCTACTACCTCAATTCAGCAAAGTTACGAGATACAAAATTAACACACAGAAATCTGTGGCTTTCCTATACACTAACGATGAACTAATAGAAAGAGAAATCAGGAAAACAATTCCATTCACAACTGCATCAAAAAGAATAAAATATTTAGGAATAAGCCTAACCAAGTAAGTGAAAGACCTATACCCTGAAAACTATAAGACACTCTTAAGAGAAATTAAAGGGGACACTAACAAATGGAAACTCATCCCATGCTCCTGGCTAGGAAGAATTAATATCGTCAAAATGGACATCCTGCCCAAAGCAATATACAGAATCTATGCAATTCCTATCAAATTACCAACAACATTCTTCAACAAACTGGAACAAATAGTTCAAAAATTCATATGGAAACACCAAAGACCCCAAATAGCCAAAGCATTCCTGAGGAGGAAGAATAAAGTGGGGGGATTTCGCTCTCCAACTTCAAGCTCTACTACAAAGCACAGTAATCAAGACAGTTTGGTACTGGCACAAAACAGAGCCACAGACCAGTGGAACAGAATAGAGACTCCAGACATTAACCCAAACATATATGGTCAATTAATATACAATAAAGGAGCCATGGACATACAATGGGGAAATGACAGTCTCTTCAACAGATGCTGATGGCAAAACTGGACGCTACATGTAAGACAATGAAACTGGATCACTGTCTAACCCCATACACAAAATTAAATTTGAAATGGATCAAAGATCTGAATGTAAGTCATGAAACCATAAAACTCTTAGAAGAAAATATAGGCAAAAATCTCTTGGACATAAACATGAGCAACTTCTTCATGAACATATCTCCCTGGGCAAGGGAAACAAAAGTAAAAATGAACGGGTGGGACTGTATCAAACTTAAAAGCTTCTGTACAGCAAAGGACACTATCAGTACAACAAAAAGACATCCTACGGTATGGGAGAATATATTCATAAATGACATATCCTATAAGGGATTGACATCCATATTAGAAAAAGAGCTCACACACCCTCACAAACAAAAATCATATAATTGTATTAAAAAATGGGCAGAGGAGCTGAACAGACACTTCTCCGAAGAAGAAATTCAGATAGCCAACAAGCACATGAAAAGATGCTGCACATCCCTTATCAGAGAAACGCAAATTAAAACCACAATGAGGTATCACCTCACACCAGTAAGGATGGCCAACATCCAAACGACAAACAACAACAAATGTTGGTGAGGATGTGGAGAAAGGGGAACCCTCCTACACTGCTGGTGGGAATGTAAACTAGTTCAACCACTCTGAAAAGCAGTATGGAGGTTCCTCAAAAAATTCAAAATAGAAATACCATTTGACCCAAGAATTCCACTCCTAGGAATTTACACTAGGAATGCAGGAGCCCGGTTTGAAAAAGACATATGCACCCCTATATTTATCTCAGCACTATTTACAAAAATAGCCAAGAAATGGAAGCAACCTAAGTGTCCATCAGTAGATGAATAGGTAAAGAAGTGGTACATATACACAATGCAGTATTATTCAGCCGTGTGAAGAAAAACAAATCCTACCATTTGCAACAACATGGATGCAGCTAGAGGGTGTTATGCTCAGTGAAATAAGCCAGGTGGAGAAAGATAAGTATCAAATGACTTCACTCATCTATGGAGTATTAGAAAAAAGAAAAAAACTGAAGGAGCAACACAGCAGCACTCAGAGAACCCAAGAATGGACTAACAGTTACCAAAGGGAAAGGAACTGGGAAGGATGGGTGGGAAGGGAGGGATAAAGGGCAAAAGGGGGGATTATGATTAGCACACATAATGTAGTGGGGAGGGACACGGGAGAAGCAATATACACAGAGAAGACAAGTAATGATTCTGTAGCATCTTACTAGGCTGATGGACAGTGACTGTAATGGGGTATGTGGTGGGGACTTGATAACAGGAGGAGTCTAGTAACCATCATGTTGTTCAAGTAATTGTACATTAATGATCCAAAAAAACCCACTATGTTCATGTTGAAACATGCAGAAAAAAGCATTTGGCAAAATTCAACATCAACTCATGATAAATATCTCTAAAAACAAAGTGGGTTGAGAGGGAACATGACTCAATATTTTAAGGAAATATAGGACTAACCCACAGCCAAAATCACAATGGGAAAAGCAGAAAATGTTTCCTATAAGATCAGGAACAAGACAAGGATGTCCGCTCTCAACACTTCTTCAACACAGTACTACAAGTCCCTGCCACAGCAATCAGAAAGAAAAAGAAATCAAAGAGAACGAAAGCTCCCCAAACTGGTGAGGAGTAAGTAAAATTGCCATTATTTGCAGATGGCATGGCACTCTATCTAGAAAACTCTAACGAGTCCAACAAAAATTATTAAAACTAAGCAATGAATTCAGTAAAACTGCAGGAAACAAAATGAATATACAAAAATATATTAAAAAAACAAATTTGCAGAAAGAGAATGTAAGAAAACAATCCCACTTGCAATTGCAGCCAAAGTAGTAAGAGATCTGGAGGATGTTTAACCAAGGAGGTGAAAAAGCTGTACTCTGAAGATGCTAAGATTACTGACGCAAGTTAATGCAAAGCATCTCATGCTCATGGAATGCAAGAATTAAAAAGGTTGGTATTCACACTAAAATAAAAGTTGGTACTACTGTTAAAACTACCTGCAGCTCTGGGAGGAAATTGTAAGTTGGTGCAGCCACCATGGAAAGCAGGATGGAGGTCTCTCAGAGAACAGCTGTGCTCTCTGTAATATTATGGGATGAGCACTGGGAAGGACACTGAATGGTGACTTGCTAAGGATGCTAAAAGAAATTACCTACCTGCTTCATATGACCCTGGAGGTAGAGAGCAGCAGATGTATGCAGACATGGACCAAGTAGAACTTTCATGAGTTGACTTTAAGACGAAGTTGTTCCCTGTGGAGACCTTGTAGGGAAAACAAAAATGTCACTAAGGGGGTGAACCTGACCCACTGGGCTTCTCCACTAAGAAGGGACAGTCCACTAGTAGATGGCTTCTTTTCGGAGGCAGGGAGGGTGGGTCACAGGGGAAGCCGTGATTTGCAGGCAACCTGCCTCGTGCAAGGGGGTGGGAAGGGTGCTCTCACCTGTGACTATTCAGCCTCCCTGCTGAGGTCAATCTCCCCAGCAGCCCGCCCTAAAGTCTCCCACCTGACACCTCCTAGGCGGTTGGGGCGAGCCAGCTGCCTTCCTCAAGCTCCTGTGCACAGGCACGCAGACACACACTGTCCCAGGCCGCACAGTGCTCTAACACACACACACCACCACACGTGCAAGAGCTACCACACACAGACACATGGAGGGGAGCCGACACCACAGCGACGCACTCACCAGGGAGCCAGGCCGTGCAACGCAGCGGCAGGGTCCTTGACACACCCCGGCCTTCCATGCTGACCCGTATGGGGGCACAGGAGGCTCCCCACCCCCGCGGATGCACCCTCACACAGCCTATGCCTGCGTGCCCACCGACCAGACACCTGACGTGGAGGGCCGTGCTGGGCGTCCGTTGCGGGAGGGCTCCGTTCCCTTACGACGTTGCCCCCACCCCCAACAGACACGAAACGACACCGCCAGCCACCGCCAACTGTCGCTCACCAACAGTTCCCACCCCCAACCAACCCATCACCAGCCTTGGATGCTACCCTGCCCTCCCACTCTCAAAGCCGCCGCCTTGTCCTCGCCCTCTGGGTGCGCACCTGCCGACGGCAGCCTTGGAGGTCCGCCCTGCGCACGGACACCCGCCTCCCGCCGCTGCGGACGCGACAGCCCACCACAGATGCAGCCCGTCCATGCTGCGGCACACCGCAGACCCCGCTCCCCGCCTTCCGCCGCCCTCTCAGGGCGCACCTGCAGACGGCGGGCTGGGCTCCGGCCCCGGCCACAGCCCCCGCAGCGAGGCGCCGCAGCCTGCCGCCTCCCGCAGCGAACGCCTTCCCCGCCCGATCCCTCCCCGACTCGTCGCTGCCCGCCCCCTGGGGATGGCCACTTACCGTGAGCTGCCGTTGCGACGACAGGCCTGCGTGAGGAAGAGGGCGCCCGCTCCCTGGCGAGGGGGGAACCTGGAGCCGGTGGGAGGAGACTGCGGTCAGTCGCTGTCGGAAGACGCCTGCAGGCGGCAAAGGTCTTTGGCGAGGGAGGGCAGCGTCACGGGGAGAAAGCCTTGACAGCGGGTGAGTGGGAGGCAGCGGCGGGCAGGCGCAGGTTGGACCTTCCTCTGCCGTTGCTGGCTGAACAGTTAGAAGTAAAGATGGCGGGCACGGGAAGTGGGCGGTTTCAGCCGTTGGACGAACATGCGCAATAGGCTGTGCCCTTCCCCCCAAAGAGGCAGGCAGTGGAAACGCGAGAGGTAGCAGGCGAGAAGGGCATGCGCGGCTCGGCTGTGCTTCGACACCGCCCCCTTAAGGCGCAGCCCCTCCCCCGCAAAGAGGCGGGCACAAACAAGGACCACTTCGAACAGGAGGACGGGGGAAGGGGGGCAAGCGAGACAAGCATCCGCTGCGACGTGTACGCGCGGACCCCGCCCCAGAAGTCGATGCCCCACCCCCCGTACTGGCGGGCTCTCGAAACGGGGGCGGGGTCAGGCGGGACGAGCATACGCGGCGATGTCCACGCGCAGACCCCGCCCCCTGAAAGCGATGCCCCTCCCCCCAAAGAGGCGGTTAGTGGAAATGGGGGAGGTGGCATGAGAGAAGAGCATGCGCGGCTATGCTGCGCGCGGACCCTGCCCCCTTTAGGGCCCTGCACCTCCGCCCAAAGACGTGGGCACACGAAGCTGCGGCACTGGGAGACGGGAGGAGCACAAGACTTAAAGGAACTTAAACATTCAAGGTAACATGACACCACCAAAGATCAAAATCATCCTGCACTAACTGAACCGAAATACTTGGTAACCTATAATTCACCCAATAAAGAATAATGACTGTTTTAAGGAAACTCAATGAGCTGGAACAAATTTAAAAAATAACACACAAAATAAGAAAAACAATACAGACAGAAAATAAGAAGTTTCACAAAGATTTAGAAATAATAAAACAGAACCAAACATGAATTCTGGAGGTAAAGAATACAATGGGTGAAGTTAAAAATTCAAAAGAGACCATAATAGCAGAATGGTTCAAGCAGAAGAAAAAGTCTGTGAGCTAGTGGAAAGAAGGTTTGAAATTACCGAATCAAAAGAGAAAAAGAACAAAGTATGAAAAAGAACAAGAAAACCTACATCATCAACAGTAAACCATGAAAAGAAATAGTTTGCAAGTTGTTGGAGTTTTGGAAGAGAAGGAGAAGAACCAGAAAACCTACTAAAAGAAAGAATGGCTGGTAATCTCCCAAGACTCCCAAATCCACTCACATTGGGGAAGGGATTCTGCTTTATTTAGCATATCAATGCAAATGTTAATATCATCCAGAAACATCTCACACCTAGAAAGGGTTAGCCAAATATCTGGGCATCCCATGGCCTAAAAGTTGACACATAAAAACCAACCATCCCACGAAGAAACTCTTAATGTTCCATTTGAAGCCCATATTCTCCCAGAGATAATAGAGCTGCTGGCAAATCCAGAGAACCACTAAGAATTAAGCAACCCCTGCTCAACACTCCCACCATGTTGCCTTGATGTGTTTTCAAGAACAGCACAAACTTGGCCTGTCAAATCAATGGTGTTACCCTGAAACTAAAGAACCATTCAGAAACTGAATACGACTCCTTAAAGGACCACGTACACTTAGGACAGGAGAGAGTTACTCCCCGGTCAGACTTTTTAAGCTATTTGACTCCAGAAAAGCAGAAAAAAAACAACTATCCAGTGCAGTGGAGCAAGTACTTATTTTCATTATTTTGCCCAACTTGCATACAATAGAAAAGTAGAAGAGAATACAACCAGCGTCCAGCATTTAAGTATCAGGGAAACTAAAAGTGGGGCCACAGAAAATTTAGAGGGTGTCGGAGAAATATATGTAAAAATACTTTTTTAAAAGTGTGTATTTCTAGGGCTGCCATATCAAATTAGCACAAACTTGGTGACTTAAATACAGAAATTTATTCTTACTGTTCTAAAGGCCAAAACTCTGCAATTAAGGTGATAGCAGGACCACACTGCCTGCAGAGACTCTAGGGGAGAATCCTTCCTTGCCTCTTCCAGCTTCTGGTGGCTCCTGGAGTTCCATGGCTTGTGATTATATAACCCAATCCCTATCTCTGCCTTCACACGGTCTCCTTCCATAGGTCTGTCTGTGTCCTTTACTGTCTCCTATAAGGACACTGTCATCGAATTCAGGGTCCACTCTAATTCAGTATGATTTCATCTTTATCCTTATTTTAGTTGTATCTTCAAATATCCTATTTCCAAATAAATTCCCACTCTGAGGTTCCAGATGGACATGGATTTTGGGGGAAAACTATTAAACCACCTATAAAAGGGCTATGAAGAGCAAATACAAGTAAACTATTAGATAAATTGATCTTTCTTTTCAGCATGGCTAGTTCTCTGCTTCAGGTTCATAAAATAAGAAATTAAGTGTTGGCCAACCTGAACACTTACCTGAAGTTGTGGGGGAGAACTCACTTTCATGTTAATTAAGGTGGTTGGCAGAATTCAGTTACTGAGAATTCCCATTTTCTTGCTGGTTGTTTGCTGGGGGTCATTCTTACCTTCTAGTCCTGGTCTTCTTCCTCAATCTCCAAAGTTAGCAATGGCAGGCTGAGCACTTCTAATGCCTTGAATGTCTCTTCTGGCTTCCCCTTCTGCCTTACCTATCCAAATCTCCTGTCCATCACATGTCCTTGACTCCTTCTTTCATTGCATCTTTCTTGCAAACTCCACCCAGAAAAAGTTCTCTGCTTTCAAGGGCTCATATAATTAGATTGGGTCCACCTAGACAATTTTGGATAATCACCCTTTTATTTATTTATTTATTATGATTATTATTTTTATTTTGGTATCATTAATATACAATTTCATGAGCAATATTATGGTTACTAGACTCCCCCCATTATCAAGTCCCCACCACATACCCCATTACAGTCACTGTCCATCAGCCTAGTAAGATGCTACAGAATCACTACTTGTCTTCTCTGTGTTTCACTGCCCTCCCCATGCCCAAACACACACATCGTGTGTGCTAATCATAATGCCCCATTTTCCATTTATCCCTCCCTTCCCACCCATTCTCCCCAGTCCCCTTCCCTTTGGTAATTGTTAGTCCATTCTTGGGTTCTGTGAGTCTGCTGCTGTTTTGTTCCTTCAGTTTTTTCTTTGTTCTTAAACTCCACAAATGAGCGAAATCATTTGATACTTGTCTTTCTCTGCCTGGCTTATTTCACTGAGCATAATACCCTCTAGCTCCATCCATATTGTTGCAAATTGTAGGATTTGTTTTCTTCTTATGGCTGAATAATATTCCATTGTGTATATGTACCACCTCTTCTTTATCCATTCATCTACTGATGGACACTTAGGTTGCTTCTATTTCTTGGCCATTGTAAAATAGTGCTGTGATAAACATAGGGGTGCATATGTCTTTTTCAATCTGGGCTGTTGCATTCTTAGGGAAACTTCCTAGGAGTGGAATTCCTGGGTCAAATGGTATTTCTATTTTGAGCTTTTTGAGGAACCTTCATACTGTTTTCCACAATGGTTGAACTAATTTACATTCCCACCAGCAGTGTAGGAGGGTTTCCCTTTCTCCACATCCTCGCCAATATTTGTTGTTTGTCTTTTGGATGGTGGCCATCCTAACTGGTGTGAGGTGATATCTCATTGTGGTTTTAATTTGCATTTCTCTGATGGATAATCACCCTATTTTAGGGTCTCTAATGTTGATTACAATTGCAAAATCCCTTTTGCAGTATACTATAATCTATTCAAAGGTTCCAGAGATTAGGGTATGAACATCATTTGGGGTTGGGGAGCATTATTGGTTTACCATATCCTGTTCAAATATTTTATGTTTTTTTTTGTCACCACCCTTCACTATACATATTTCTAAGTTTCAAAAGTATGACTAGGTTTCTGCCCATACAACCCCTTGTCTTCCTCACACTAAAAACACTTTAAGGATATTCTTGAAATTTTTGCTTTTCATTTCATTATGTTTTTCCTTCCCTTTACAACTGTAGATCCTATTTGGATTATTTGTGAGTGAGAGCCTAAAGAAGAATATTAGTAACCCTCACTCTCCTCTCAGGGGTGCTTTCAAGATTAATGTTCCATAAAAATACTAAATTAAAATTTTAATTAAAGTGCATATGTGAGTTAATGAGATTGGGGATCAGATTCCCAATTTAGCTAACCCACCAGATTTTTTTTTTTTCTTAAGACTCTAGGAGCAGTTGTTTTTTTTTTCTGAGAAAATCCCACAGTATACAAATGAAAGGGCAAGCTCCCAGATTCTATTTTAGCCAATTGGGACCCGGATCCTATTTTACCCAATCGGAGCTTGGTCTCTCTCCCCTCCAGTCAGCAAGAAGTACACCCACCACCCCTAGACCCTGCCAACTGACCAAAGTCACAACTCATCACCCCCCTAACCTCCCCCAGACACAGCCAATCAGCCAGAGCCATGGCCATCACCCCCAAAGCCACCCTGGAAACCCATAAAACCTTTGTTCTGGGGAAAACACGCTCTCTTTCTCTGGCACCTGGCCACTGTGTTGGCACGTGTGTGAGACTGTGCTCGGGCTAGCTCGAATAAAGGCTCTTTTGCTTTTGCATCGGTGTTGGCTCCTTGGTGGTCTCCTTGGGATTCGCGACTTTGGGCACAACATTTGGGGGCTCGTCTGGGATCCCAGAGACCCCCAGGACCCCTGACCCAGAGGGCAAAGTGCCGGCTGGTGAGTGCACTCAGTTATCTGTCTGTCTTTGTCTGTCTGTGTCTCACTGTTTTTGTTTACGAACAAGCCTGTATAAATAAGCCTGTAGGAGCTCCAATCTGTATCAGGGTCAGCATTGACTTAGGCGGACGCGCTGGCAGGTCCTCAACCGGGGGTCTTGGGAGACATCCCTTGCCCCCATCTGGAGGACAAGGTCCTCATCTGTGAGGAAAGTCGGCTGCCGCTGCAGTCTAACAGGCCCTCAACTTACTTTCAGCTTTGCCTCCGCGGCTGCGGCAAATTGTTCTCTGTAGGCGCCTGTTTGTTGTTTGTCGTGTTTGTCTTAAGTCTTGTTGACAGAAGAAATGGGACAGACTCAGACGACCCCCTTCTCTCTCATGACAGACCAGTTTTCTCAGACGTTAGGGAGAGAGCTCACAATTTGAGCATGGACGTCAGGAAAAATTTCGTGTTTTCTGCACCTCCAAGTGGCCGTCTTTTAACGTTGGCTGGCTGCTGGAGGGAACATTCAATCCAACCACTCTTTTACAACCTCAGTGTGAAAGTCCAGAAGGTTTGGTGGCAGACTTTTTGTTCTAGCGAGTAGCCAGTTTTCAATGTCGGATGGCTGCCAGAGGGAACCTTATCATTAATACTCAGTCTGTATGTTTGTGTGTCTAAGTGTGTAAATGAAAATATCTTTCTACCTCCGGATGGTATTAATGAAATTGATTTAAAGACAATTAGGCATTCTGAAACTTCCAGAAAATCTGATAAAAAATGTTAAACATTAATGCTAATTTGAGTTTGGCTGAGGTGTGCATGTCCTTATAGTTATCAGCTGCCAAAGTTTACTTAAAGTCATTTAAGTTGATGTTACCTGTTAAACATTTAAAGAAGATGCTTAAAGAAAAGCTTGACTTTGTCTAATGTTTAGTAAAAGTTTTCTAAGTAATCTAGCATGGTTGCTAAAAATAAGTAAACAAGTGTAGCAAATAAGCATCTTAATAATAATACTGTATTAATGTATAACAGTGTGTATATATGCAAACAGCCTGAGAATTTTTGTGGTAACCAAACTTTTTAAAGTTTGTTAAGTTATATAGACATATTTTGTGCCTAATGAGAAATTGTGTTGTAAAGCACATTTCCAAAAATGATAATATATGTTCATAGATGTATCAATCTGAAGAATACTAGTGTAACAGTTTACGGTGGCCTGTTTTTCAGTGTTCACTGAAAGTTAAAGTATCAAATGATTTTAAGTTCTAATGAAAACTACTTAAATAAGGAAAACATTTCTCTATGCTAAAAGATGTATGTTTTAATAAGAGAAGGTATAAAGAATAAAAACTTGTCTGCATGCTAAAGAATGTGTTTTTTGATAAAAGAAAGTAACTGTGTTCTAAAGTACAGCTATTTATTTAAAGAGAGACACAGACAAAGAGAGAGAGAGAGCAGTGTGGTGCAGCAGCGTGGTGCCTTTTGTTGTGGCGGATCCACTCAGCCTGTTGCTTTGGGGAACGGTCAGGATGTTTAGAGATAAGGCAGGATAAACCCAGTCAAGCCCCAGGCAAGCCCAGGCATAATTCTCACCGGTTTATGTGCTTGGGACCATGGGGCAAATGAAGAATAAATTACTATATTCTTACAGATATAGTCGTGCTATGTGAAATTAAAGCAAGTGAATCTTGATATCAAGTGCACAGCAAAATTAGAATTTTGTTTCCAGTTAAAAAAAAAAACAAAGTTTTCTTTAACTGTTAGTCTGCTCTTAATGTTGAAAGATTGCAAAAGGCTTTCTAATTGTTTTATCAAAGAAGTTTTGTTGGATTCTCCCAGAGGAGGACGCCGCCCCAAATCACTCACGAAAGGCATCTCTTGATGCAATAAGCAAGAGGAATTTATTCAGGAACCAGCTAGCTGGGGTCCAAGTTAGCCCAACGCAGCGGGTCTCAACAAGGACCCTGAGCACACAAAGCCAGAAGGTTTTATAGCATTTTTCAAAGGGGGCAACATTTTCCACAATCACAATACAGTGTTTTTTCATAGACACATAAATCTTTGTCTGGGGCCACATCCTGGGGTCTGGTTAGATAAGATTACCTTCGGAATGTTTAGGGTGGTTCTAGCAAGATAAGCTTGGTGTGTATGATTAACTGATTTGAGGTCAGCTAATTAAAGGTCACTACATGTAACACTGGCTGACTAACTTGTTTTTCAAGATTCTAATAATTTTCCTCCTTCTAGGTTAGGGGGTGGTATTTAGGCCTTTAAGATGGCTGTACTTATGCTAACTTTTGATTCTTCAGATCCTACAGTTTCTCATGCTTAAAGTCTCAATGAGTTGTCTGAGTATTTAAGAAAATGACATTTTAATATTAAAAAGACTAAAAGCTAAAGTTTGTTAACTGTGTAACCTTTATTTGCCTTTGAAATATTTTGTTATCATTCTGGTTAAATAGATAAGTATTGCTTCATAGCAACCTATAATCCTATTTAAGCAAGTGCCAAAAAAAAAAAATTAAATGCAAAAAGGTGCTTTTACCTCTAGTTAACTCTGATATTTTCCAGAGGGCCCCTGAAACATGTCAGAGGAATTTTTTCTCATTGGAGAAAGTATTTGACTAATTTGGCTTATTTATCTGATATATATATATTTACCAGGAAAGCACTGTCAAATAGAATGATGCTAAACTTTGTTACTGAATGTTTTTTGTTACAGAAATATCCGAATTTCCTTAAGTCAACTGCCTTACAGTAAGCTCTCATCAGATCTTTAATCATTGTCATTTGTAAGTCTTTTGTCATTTATAGCCACTGTTTAATTACTCCTAAGCTAGTAAAGAACTAGATTTCAGCAGAACAGGTATTGCTTACATAGGATTAAGTAAACTAAGAAAGATGATTTTGTAGCTTTTTGTTTCAGATGTTGCTCATAAAGTGTTTAAAGCTTTTTTTCTCTTAAGCTGACAACAGTTTCATGAATGACAATACCTTTATAAGCAGAATTGAAACATTTATCTTTCTCTCTACCTGACCCCTCAAGAATTTAAAAGCTTTCAGTATTTTTATGTTTCATGGCAGTATGTTTATTTGCATAAGTTCAATAAGAACATGCATTCCTTTTAAGAAGACCAATTAAAAACACTGGTTATACTACCAAGGCTTTGACTGGAATGTCATACCTGAGAGACACGTGCATAAACTCAGATATGAACAACTTTAAGGAACTAAGATTGACTTTATAAAGCCAACAAAGCCCCTTAGAAGAACTGACCTGGTACCTTGCCTACAGAGTTCCCAGCAGCCTTACCAGGTGAGTAAGGAAGGTCACTTCCTGGCAGGTGCAGGAACCTCAAGAAGAGAAGAATTCACCCGAATCTACAGGTACTGCAGGCAAAGCCTGATGGCAAGTCTGGCTTGGCTCTCTGGCTTCAAGACGCCTTTAAAAGTTCAATCTGAAATTCCTTACAAAAAGTTCCAGCAAAGCATATTTAAAAGAGCCTGTGTAATCAATTTGCTCTTCTTGCTGCACTTATGCAAATAATCAAGCCAACTGTTAATTATTTTCTTAACCTGGTTACTTCTAATAAAAATGAGGGTGATTTTATGATTTTAGAGAAAGTATTGTTTCAATAACGCAGCCTTATCCATACTAAATCCTAATACTAGTCATTGGGACATAAACTAGATCCAGAATTCCAGCTTCTTCAAAATATCTAGCTATGTTTTAGTTTTCTCCTGTCATTGCAATTAAAATTTTACTATTTCTAGTTCTCATATTCAACCATGCATTCTTAATCTCATCAAGTTTGTCCTTCCAGAATAGAAAATCCAACTCCAGATGTTGCTACATAACCTAATAACACAATTTGTTTTATCTTGCCTAGAAGCCACAAAACTGCAAATGGTAATAGAAATGAAACCCAGAATAGAAGTGCCAACCTTCTGAGGCCCTCTCAACTGACCAGTGATGGAGACCTAGCTGCACCCTTTACTGCGCCCCCTCTCAGCACGAAGCAGCCAGAGCGGTCATCGTCCCTTTTCCCTAGCAGCAGCTAGGGTCTCCATCTGTAGAGGGGAGAATGAGACAGGGACCATAGGCTTAGACAGAATAAGGTGAGAGCCTCTGGAGAAAGCAAGGCAGGATATTTGCAATCAGAGCAACGTAACTACATGCTGGAAACCCCTCTCCTACTAAAACTATGTTGAACATTAAGCTCTAGAATCATTCTTCAGTGAGATCAGTTAATGTTCCCCAGATAAAGAAGAGTAGCACACGTTTTATTATGCTAATCATTTGTAATCGTATAAGATTCACTTTAGCATACTAAAAAGCCCAGGCCAATGGGCTGTCTTTCCTCCTTCTGATCTAAGTAATTTTGCAAGCTGAGCAACTGACTTAGCATGCAGACCCAGCTGTAGATGGCATAGTAAAAGGCAGGATTCTTTAGCAAATATACAATATCTCAGCCCACCTTAGAGGCTGGGCACGCAGTCTTTTAATGTGCACCTGGACCAAGGCACCAGTGTCCCAGAGAGAAATCAAGGCAGGAGATTATCTTTAATCAAGGACCTCTTGCCATCCTACTCCTTTTACTAACCCTTAGGCCCTATATCATCAACACGCTGGACCAGATTGTCAGAGACCACGTGGGGGCCGTCCAACTGATAGTCCTCCTTGCTCAATACAAGACCCTAGTAATCTTGTTACTCCTGCTTACCTGATAACTTATTAAAAAGAGTTAATACAGTCCAGCTAATGGTGCTAAGACAACAGTATCAGCCTTTATCTCCTTACAACTTCAAAACCTTATTAGACCCATGATTGGGTCCCTTCTTAGGATCCAGAGAAAGGGGGGAATGAAAGGCAAGCTCCCAGATTCTATTTTAGCCAACTGGGACCCAGATCCTATTTCACCCAATCAGAGCTTGGTCTCTCTCCCCTCCAGTCACCAAGAAGTACACCCACCACCCCTAGACCCTGCCAATTGACCAAAGTCACAACTCATCACCCCCCTAACCTCCCCCAGACACAGCCAATCAGCCAGAGCCATGGCCATCACCCCCCCAAACCACCCTGGAAACCCATGAAACCTTTGTTCTGGGGAAAATGCGCTCTCTCTCTCTCTGGCACCTGGCCACTGTGCTGGCACGGGTGTGAGACTGTGCTCGGGCTAGCTCGAATAAAGGCTCTTTTGCTTTTGCATCGGTGTTGGCTCCTTGGTGGTCTCCTTGGGATTCGCGACTTTGGGCACAACACAAATTTGATGCAGTCCATTCTTTTTCTTTGTATTGAGCAATTTGAATGAAAATACTAAAAAATATAATCTTGAATTATTGAAAGAATTACCTCCATTTTACTTATCTTAAGATGTAAACCAAAAGAAGAAATTAAAACATACACAGCATAGATTTGTGCTTTTCTTTCCTTATTTTCAATGGCTCTGTCTACGATTTTGATGGGACAACACTGACATGGAATCATTAAATTTGATTTGGTTTACCTGCAAGTGGTGAGAGGCACAGACACATCTGCTTAACAGTGCAGGTCTTACTTTAATTTCAGTTTTTTTATATCTACTTCCAAAATTTATTTAACGTAAGTTTATACAATTAAACTGATTATAAGACCAAACTCTTAAAAAACAGTTGGATCCAAATATAGCAAGAATCATTATTACTGTATTTTTAAAGCCACATTTTCTATCTGAATTTATTTTCAGGCTAGGTTTAAAATAATAGATATAAAATTAAGAGCTAAAACATTGCTGTGATTTAATCCTATTTGTATCTTCCCTCTAAAGTTTTGGTAAATTCTACTAAATCCAAGGAAATTGAGGAATGGATGACTTTCCTCAAGGGAGGAAACTGGAATTTAGGGAAAACTTTCACTTCCCTTGTTTTGTGTCTCCAGGAAGAAGTATTTCAGCTGGAATAACACTCTCGGGCTTTCCCCATGGGAGGGACAGTGATTTACCTCACTGGCAAGATTGAAGGAAGAAATGAATTTAGTCTTGATGCTCTTCTCTTTCTCCTTGTCCTTCTTCTTTCTCTAATTTTTCTCTTTCGAAACAATCTCACTGCTCCTTCATGTAATAAACTCACAGGGGAGAGTGGGAAGGATGGTGGTTTGTCACGTGTGAAAATGATCAGACGGACTGACCCTTGCAATTCTGTGGGGGGACGATTGATAAATGCAAATAGATCTAAAGACGCCTTGTGCAATCAACTTTATTAGTAATGTAACTGCCATCTGTCTCTCTAGCTATTGAGTTTCATTATCTGTTCTAAGCAAGGAAGGAAAGACTGAGTCTGTTCATTAGTTTTAAAAGTTCCCAAGAATAAGTATCAGATGCATCAGAGAAGAAATCAAGAGCTCAGATTGAGGTGACTCTGAGATTATGAAACACTCAAGAATTCTGAGAAACTGTCAGGGAGGATTTTGGGCTTTCAAAGACATAGAAGTGAGTATTTGAGGCAAATTTTATTCAGACCTTAGTCAAATTGACTAAACTTTTGGCAATTCAGTTTATCTATAAAACAGGGATAACAGTAACAACCACAAAAATTATATATATGTATATGTGGCATATATATAATTTTATTTACATATGTGGTTTATATATGATTACATATATATTTGCACATACATGCATGATTTAGGATAGCAAGTGATACTTAGAGGTCCATAATGGTGGTTATTTATTATGATTATGAGTATTATGATTTATTATTCCTGGATCATTGACAACTAAACTGCACAGAAAATTTTAAAGTGGAGAAATTAATAGTACTAGGCATTTAATGTTCATTGCTGTAGGTGAGCCCTGAATGCGGCTCTGAACTTGCTTGAAAAATGGCAAGCTGGTTGACTGGGTTGTATAGCTAGCACCAAAGAAAGAAATAAACAGTGCATGTTTTCCAGAGATAAAGTTTGGTTTCTTTGGCATTAAAGGCACATTCTCTATCTGGCCACAGAGCTTGGTCAGACTATATTTGGTGAGAGGCTTAGGGAGTTGGGGCTGATCTCAGGGATCTGGCAGAACTGGGAAATGAGTTGTTTTGAAGGATACTTTTGAAAACTCCAGCTAATGAAAGGCATAGTTAGTAAAAAAAATCATTGTTACTAAAAAAAAAAAAAAATTTTGTGTCAAGATAGAAGTGGAGATTATAAAACGTAATAAGGCAGTTAAAGAGGTAGCTAAGGAATTTGGGGAAGTAGAGCAAGGTGTAGATCAGATGAGTTTGAACTATCTAGGAACAAAATCTAAACACTAGGCTTGAGGCAGGATGCTGTCTTTATGCAGAACTTACAGTACTTGCCAGAATGGGAACAAATCATTGAAGAAACAACATGGGCTTTCTCAAAACTGAACAGCCTTTTTTCTAGGTTCTTTCTCCATTATTTTATTAAGTAAATCAAGATCTTGAGCTACTGAGACTGACTCTGGACTAAGGTGAATCCACCAAAGTGATACTATTTTATAAGGTGAAATGAGGAAGTCTCTGAAAGGTAATCCCAACATCATCATTTATCTAGCGAGTGTTGTAAACATTTCAACAAGAAAGAATACAATTTTAGACATGCTGGGTTTGATTTACCAGACAGCTAGTAAGAGGTGGAGCTGGCATTTGGATCCCAAAGTTGGATTTCCAAATTGTTTTCTAGTACTTAGGCAACATAAGCCCAGTTTAAACTCTTATTTTAGTACTAAAAAGAATAACATCCAAGGTTATTCAGACAGCATAAAGTATTGAAAAGAAAAGGGAAAGAGAGGCAACAGGGAGAGTGACTATGAACCTCACGATTGAAATTTCCCCTGGCCACCCCTGCTGGAGTTGGGGGGGCTTTAGCAAGGCAGTGACAATGCCCCCCAGTCCTTCTGTACCTTAAGTACAGCCTTATGCTCTGAGGCTTCCCACTCTGGGGCTGCTTTTTAAAAACTGGAAGTGGAGGATCTGGTAAACTCAGACTCAATAGGATGTTAATGACTGATAAAGCTTAATATACTAGGTTCCTAGGGGTAATAGTTTTGTGGGAAATGCAGAAAGCCACAGCTTAAAGGAATAAATCTCTCTGAATTTTTAGACACCATTGAGCAGTTGGAGATATAATTTTATGAGGGTCAGAGATGCCTTCTTCCTGACCCTGAAATTGCATCACAAAAACAGCTGCTAAGACTCCCTGCTGTTGACTGAGCCAGTACTTGAAAGACTAGTCAAGGTAAGACTGAGATGTGGAATTACACAATCTTTGGGAAATATTTGATGTGAGAACAACATGGGGGCACACCTCTTACCAAAATAGCTTAAAATCTGTGTCATGCAGTTATAGTGAACACCCCAAAGCCTCATGCATAAACCACAACAGCCTCTGAAAGACAGCGGGAAGAGAAAAAGAAATGGAGGTTGTGGCCTTAGAAAAGACAGGATATGAGAAGAGGAGCTGTCCGCGAGGAGAGGTCCCCACCATCAGCAGGGCAGCGTTCTGGTGGATTGGCATGTCTCTTAACTTCATTGGTTCCTGAAATTTGCCTATTCAATGTATCAGGTTTGAGGGAGTGGATGAGGTTGGAAAAATCATGCCATCCCAACTCATAAAGGACTGTTTTACAACCAGACACAAGTTTTCATTTTTCAGAGAACTGTGGTTGGCAAGAAGACTGGAATATTAATGTCAGATGGTTAATTCATTCTCTCCCTGGAAGGAAGTTCCTTGTACAAGTCAAAATAATGTAACTTGCCATTTGAGATTTTGCACATAGCATTCGAGAGCCAGAGAATCTTGGCTTTGCAAACTGCTGGCTAAAAGACCTGGGCTATATCACTATCCTTTATGAACTATAGCCTCTTCATTTATAAAATGAACTTTTAGGTAAGTAGGGTAAGAGAAGAAAATGGATTTGTGTATATAAAGTACTCACCACATGGCTGCCAACTACCTAGCTATTTTAATGTGTATTCTGTAACCTACAGAATCATACCTTTAAAAGGAAGCTGTTTATCTTATCTCATCACCATCTCCTGTAAGATGCCAAAGACACACTGACTTGTTCCTACACATTGACTTCTTTCTTTATAGACCGCAACCAATTCTTAAATGCAATGGATTAGATTGTGCTCTTTGTTGCATGCCAGTTCTAAACATGTAACAGAGCCACACTGAAAAATTTAACTTTTCAGCCTTGAAGGATTATACAAGGAGATTAAAATTGATGTTGAGTGAGCTAATCAGCTGGATTAGTATCTGTGTAAAGAAGTGTTTAAGGTCCTACAGAGAATATAGAAGTGGAAGTTCTTAGAACATGAACTCACTCCATCCAGTGCTCCATGCCTCCCCCAAATCCTGGGGTGGGCAGGACTTAGTTCCCATGCCATGCAGAGTCAAGTGGACACTGGGCACCAGGTGACTCTGGCTTCAGGAGCTGGCCAGGGATCTGCCCCACGCTGAGCAGGGGTGCAGTGAGCTTCCCTCCCCTCCCTCTGCTCTCCCGTGCTCTTTGCTGCCTGTGGGTGCTGCCGCCATTCGCTTCTACTCCTGCTTTAATGAATTCCTTCCTTACCCACACTCTTCCAACCTGGTTAAGAATTCTTCCTCTATCAGGGTCAAGAATCCTTCCCTGGCTCGGTTGAGGTTTTACCTAAAGCACAGGGAGGGACCTTCGCATATGCAGCGGCCTGACAACAGTACTGTGTTAAAGTTATGATGGAAAAATATGCTCTATGAGCAACTGGGAAGAAAACCTTCCCAGATATGTGAGAAATCAATTCTATCACATAAAGATCCCTATTAGATTATAACTTTTTAATGATAGAATCTGGCTTATTCATCTTTATATTCTCAATGTAATCAACTGATTTAATGTAATTAAAAACCACAACAGCTTATGAGATGAAGTGCTTTTTTACCTCATTTTATAGGCTGATGAAACTGAGATTTTAGATAACTTGTCCGATATTATCAGTGATCTAATAAGCACCTCTAAAAGCTGGAGCACTCTGATCCCAAAGTCAGTGTTTTTAACTTGGAAGGTGAATATCACTAGTTTTTCTTATTCTGTATGAAAACTCTTATCATAAATATGAACAGTGTTCAGTGATGTGCAGCTTATGTGATGCTTTTCTACATGGTAAGTGTTTTTGATTCTCACAATATCTGTAAAAAGAATTCCTACTTCCCCTATACAGATCCTAATTAGAATGGGTAGAGTTACGCCTTCACTGGAGGTATTCTGACTCTACATCCAAATCGGGCACACTTCCTCCCACAATGTGAAGTAAAAACCTGCGGCTGTAATCTTGTCCGTGTGGTTCCCTGGGACCAGGGGCCACCGCGGCTGGTAATTGTTTCTTTGTTACCACAAATGCTATTATGGCACATGGAGTCTTGGAGGGGAATGTGTACATTGAACTCCAGTTTAAAAAAAAATGTCATGCTTCCCTAAAATGACTTATCTTTTTCATCCAGCGAAGACCCATCTGTAGTCTTTCCAGTGTAAAGAAAACATTTACTTTTAAAGAAAATCTAATCTAAATTCCCCCTACTACAATTGAAGCCCCTTTTTTATTGTTCATTTCTCATTGAAAAGACAGAAAAACCAGTCACTGCCATTAAATCTAATCCTCCTGTGTGTTCTTGAAGATAACTACCAGTTAAACAGAGCTCTTTCTGGGAATGATTTTTGAAATAAAATTACTATTGTCTCAGTACTTTTGAGAAATGTTTCATGCATGATCCATCTTAAAAGAAGTATGATAGACTATTCTACTTAGACTAATTTAGTTTTAAGGAATTGAGACTAAGGCAAATTTTCTCAAACATCAGGGAATTTGCTGTACAAGAATATAGGCATGGAACTTCAGGAAAAGCCAGACTCAGCAAAGCAGGCACTACAGGGTGGTTCAGGGTTCAAGGTGGCTTTAGTGACTTCAGCAGCTTGGAATCTGTGGCTTGGAATCATTGTTGGATTCCAATGTAATGTTACTGTCCATTACCTTGGCTTCTTTATAATTTTAAATTTCTCTTTGCTACTTGCCTTATTCTCTTTCTATCTCATGACTTTCACTCCCATGAAAGTCAGTATGAATTTTTTTGACAGACTATATCTCAGCTTCGGTTCAGATACTCAGACCTCATCCAATAAGATGCTCCTTCCCCAGGTGCCTGGACTTGCTGGGTGACAACATCACATGGTGAAAAGTATGGCTGTCTCTTTAGCAGAGGCCATGAGCAGAATCATTTCTATTAGAAGGAGCTTGTAGGCATGGCAGACAATGTAGGCATGGCTAAGACAAAGGCCGTTTATGTAAAACAGCACACCTGATTGAATCTGCTTTCCAGAGATGACATGAATCCCTCTTCCTCTCTCTATCCCCACTGTAATTGCTATAGTTCAGATCACTATCACCTCCTGTCTTGATTATAGCAATAGCTTTTTAAATACAGACCTCCACCTTCTTCAGTCTTCAATTCTGCAGCCAGAGAGAACTTTTCAACACAAAAATCTGTGATTTCTTCCCTGTTAAAAGCTTCCAGTGACTTAGGATGAATCACACATTCTCTAACATATCTGAGGAGACCCATGCCAGCTCTGCCTGAATCCCCACACTCATCTCTAAGCCCCTGTTCTACCCCATAGTTTAGTTGTCCTCCCTTTTATGTTGGACCTTCCCGTAATCTGTTATCTTGACAGTAAAGCTCATCCTCACCTCTTCAGCTGGCTAACGTTCATCCATCTTTAGGCCCCAGCTGATGCTTTCCTGATCTCCTTCCTTGGGTTCGGTGTCCCTCTTGGGTCTATCTCTAGCATTTTGCACTTTATCGTAGAATTGAATCTGAGTTACCTATTTGTTGGGTTCTGGTGAGGACTCTAAGAGTCCCTGTGCAGAGGCCAGCATCTGCTGTCACTCACTCCCCGAGCACTGACTCTGGTGCCTCATTTATGGCGAGTGCTCTGCCAATGTGCTGAGTCAGTAAGAGAAGTAAATAAATATTTTTTCATAGGATAGTGATGAAAATCTTACTTCACACTATACCCAGCCCGCTTTGGTTCTGCTCTGGGTTCCCTGATCTTTTCTCACTTCTTTGTGGCACACTCTCTCCCCTCCTGTTCCATTGGCCTTTGCACGTGCCATTTCTTCTGCCTAGAATACTCCTCCTTTGGCCTGGGTCGCCGCCACTTACCTTTCAGATTTCAGCTTAGTTGTTACTTCTTCAGGAAGCATTTCCTGACCTCACTTCCCAGACCAGATACAACCCCCCCATTATGTGTTCTAACAGGATCATACACTTCTTTAAAAAACTCATCCCAGTTCTAATTTTACATTTATTTTTGCAAATATGTCTGTGGATGATTATCATTAAAGTCCCAATCTTAGCATGGTACCTACTAAGAGAGGAAATAGTTTATTTAATGAATGAATAATTTTTAAAGTAATGCTGCCAGATAAAATATGCCGTGGACATGCAATGAGTTGGTCAGAACACCAAAAGTCTTCAGAAATCAGTTACCAAGTATGGTGAAAAAAAAGGAATAGCAGAGTTTGACATCAAGGGTTGGAATCCCCACTCGACAGTAAGCTAGTTGTGTGACCTTGAACATGTTATTATCATTATCTAAATTTTCTATTTAAAGGGTAGTAAATGGAGAAAATAATAATCTCTTATCTGAAAACTAAAGATTATCTTTAATTCAGATTATCTGAAAACTAAACAAGTAATTATCCCTGAAAGCTGCCATATAAGCAATGATGTGGTCATGACAAATTCCCACATCCTTCAAGGTGAAGCGTGAAGAAGCACAGATTCAGAGTGCAATATTTCTCAACTTTGGAAGGGCCCTATGGTGAGATAGTAAAAACTGAGGAAGTGTTTGAAATAGTGAATTTTTTGGATTTTGTTTCTAACAGAAATCCTTTTTCATACCAAATCCTAGTTCTAGGCTAGTGCTCAAACAGACAATATAAATGTATGGAGCTCTCTGTTAGCCCATCTGAGATGAAGAAACTATAACAGAATTCTTAAGCATTGCTTGTGATAGGGGCTGACAAAGGGGATCTGGGAATTTGCAAGAAGTTAGGTGTGAGTAGGAAAAATCTACTACCCTTGGCCCAGTTATGGAAAATACTGGGAAACCTGGACTGGATTACAGAAGGAAGAACCAAGCGGCACTCGGAGGTCTTGGAATGTTGAGGTTTATTCTTACACAAGCGGGCTCAGAGGGGAGTCATCTCCCAAGGCCTGAGCCCTGAGCACAAGCAAGGGGGGCATTTATATTATTTTGATATGTGGCATTTCGGCATGTGCAGGGCAAAGCAGGAGCCTGGAGGAGGGCAGGAGGGAGCTGGGGGGCGGGGGGGGCTCTGCTAACCGGAGGGAAAAAGCGGTTTGCTGACCTTGATGGCTGTGTTGAGTGTTTTCCTTATCAGGCCCATTAGAACACGGTGAATTCCAGGAAACTGGAAAGGATCTGAAAGTAACTTGGATTTCACATACCTTTCATATGAAGAGCTCAAAGCACTTTATAGTAATAGCCCAATTTATTGAGGATGCTAGACCTTACACTGGGTGATTTACATTATCCATGCCCTTTAATCCTCACTAACCGTTTGAGGTGGGCACATTAACATTGTTATCAATATTACAAGGAAATGATAGGTAAGAAAGGAAACAACTCACCTGAGGCCGCTCATTCTTCTGTGTCTGGGGTCAGCTCATTATGGCCACCAGTGAGTGAGGGGGATGTCTTGCTTACTCTGAGCTCACTAATGTGGGTTACACAGGAGTGCCAAATATCCTTCACCTGGAATTACTTGACCATTCAAGTCAAACCCCGTGATCTTCGTGTTGTGGAGGGAGAAACAGAAATCTGAGAGATTATGGCTCTTGGCTAAAATTACACAAAAAAAGGCAGAATGTGCACCTGTCACATCTAGAATAGTACATGGCATATAGTAGGGACTCAATAAATATGTCTTAAGTGATTGATCATGCTGTATGTTCCCCTTAGTGGAGAGCTCTGGGAGAAGCATCTGGAGCTGCTTTCAGAGGAAGAATTCAGGTACCCAGGCCTCTATGTTCTCTGAGAGTATGTGACTTTCCCTATCACACTCCCACCCACCCAGGCTGATGTCAAAGTTCCTGATACCAGCAGCAAACCTAGGCTTTGTGAGCCTTCCTTTCTAAACATGAGCAGGTAGTTCCCAGGCTCAGTGATGATTTTCACATTAATTAAATATTGGACTCTCAAACTTCTGAGATGACAGTGAATAAGGAACACAAATATTTTTGAAGGTGTCATGAACTTTACATTTGTCAGTGTTTGCAGACTAATGAGTTACAGAGCAAAATTATGTCCCAGTTTTACATAAACACATCAGTCCATTTCAGCCATCATCCTTCCCATTCAAGGAACTCTGTGCATATTATTTTCTTTCAGGTGAAAAGAGGCCAGTCTGAGATTCAGTCCCTTTTTTACCACCGCTGTTCATTCTTCAATAAGACAGGCTTGGAATGGGGTGGATGTAAAGTGGGTGGTCCTTAGAGGAAGCACTCAGGTTCTCAGGCCTGCTGGATCTCCGGTAAAATCTCCAGAGCAGTTTATCCACAAAGAGCCTCAGTTCCCTCATTTCTAAAATAGAAATAATGGTAATAGTACTCTTGAGGGTTCAACAAACTAATCCTAGTGAAGTCGCTAGAAATTGGCAGGGACTGTTTATTGAGGTCCTGCTAAGGAAAGGCCAATATTCCTGCCAAAGGAAGTTAGGGGCTGGTACAATTTGGAGTGAGATGTTTAGAGGCCTGAGGCTTTAGTTCTCTGCTGGGTTTCTTACGACCTGGAGAGTAATGGGCTAGATTGGTGATGTTCTCTGACATTTTCCCTATTCCCTAGGAAGCGAAAGTCTGAAGAGTTCTTCCTGAAGTGGCAGGACAATATGTACTCACCTTGATACTTCTAGGTAGAGTGGGGATTCCCAGCCTTGAGCTCCCCAGATCACGCTGAGGTTTCTCCTGGACCAGCTCTCCTTTATCTCCAGGTACAGTAGTGGGATGGAAATGATTTATCTTTGTCTCTCCTCACCCATCTTTAGTTTTCTCCTCTCTACTGTATCAGTCCTGTCAGGACACAAATATGCTCTGATTTCCCCCATTAATATAATGTCTCTTGTTCTCACTTTCTCTTTCAGTTGCCACCATACTTCTTTATTGCTTTTCACAGCAAAACATTTTTACTCAACTTTATACATTGTTATCTCCAATTCTTCTTTTCCTTTTTCTCCCATGCACTCCTATCAAACTCTCACCCCTACCACACTATCAAAAAGTTCTTGATTGATGATCTCCACATAGCTAAATCCAGTAGTAAATTCTGTCTTTTTCTTGCTTGATGAACTAGAGATTTAACTGAGTTGATCACTCCCTCGTCCTTAAAATGATTTATTTAGTTTCTAGAACAGTCTTATGTCTCCCTTCCCTTAATGTTGGAGTGCTCCAGGCCTGTATGCCTCGAATTCATCTCCATTCTTGCTGATCTCATCCAGTATTAAGCTTTAAGCACCACCTATACATTTATGACATTTTAACTTAAACTTTAGATTCATGTAGGTATGTGAGAATATACATACATACATACATACACACATACATATATATATATATATATATATATATATGAAACTGACCCAAACTTCTACAGTTGGACTGCTGATAGAAATCTTAAACTAGCCTCAAATTTAATATGTCCCAAATTTAAATCCCAAATGTCTTCCCCCAATCCTGGCCCCCACAGTCTTTCTCAACATAAAAACAATAGCAATAGCAAACATTTATATAGGTCTTACTATGTGCCAGGTATTAGTTTGAGAACTTTATGAATATTTCATAATCCTCAAAAACTAGTATGAGGTGAATAGCAATATTATCCCATCTTACAGTGAAAAATGGAGAGAAGTATTAAACACCCTGGGGCAGAGCTGGACTTCAAAGCCAGGCTGCCTTATTTCAGTCTGTAGTCTATCATCTTTCCACTTCCTGAAGTCTCTTTCAAATGATTTACTGTTCAAAATAAACATATTGAAATCATCTATAGCTTCTTTCTTTCTTTTACATCCACATCCAGTCCAGCAGTGAATCCCATTGGCAATACTTTCAAATATATCCAGAATCTGACCACTTGCTAGTGACACTGCCACTCTTGGTCGCAGCCATGATCACCACTTGCCTGGGATCTTATAAATAATCCTCTCATTGATCTGCCTCTGTCTCAACAAAGCAGACACGGAGAGACAGATCATCTTACACATTCTGCCCAAGGTCCTCCCATGGCTCCCCATCTCACTGGGAGCAAAAGACAACATCCACATAGTGACCTACAAGAATTTGAACTCTCAGCTCTCCTCTTACCTCTCTAACCTCACTTTCTACTGATGTCCTTGCTCATTCCATTCCACTCGTACTGGGCTTTTTTAGGCATTCCTGGAACATAAACACACTTGCTCCTTCCTCAGGTCATTTGCATTTGCAGTTGCCTTTTACTAGTGTGTTCTAGTCCCAAATTTCCACATGCCTCACTTCCTTACCTCCTTCAGAACTTTGGTTAAATGTCACCTTTTCAGTGAGGGTTTCTACTGCCACCTCTTACTAGACTGAAGGCATTACGCTTCCTTTCCTGTTTTGAATTTCTCTGCTCAGTTTATCACTTGCCTGCTTACCTTTATTTATTTTCCCCCCATAGAATGTCAATTTCAGGGCAGTGGACATTTTTGCTGTTTGGGTTTTTCATTGTCATATCCCTGGTAACCATCTGCCTGGTGCATGTTAGGTGCTTAATAAGTGTTTGTGAAATATTTAATAGCTGTAAAAATGTAAAACAAAAAATGAACAGGCCAATGTCCTCATAGGGAGATAAAATAATTAGGGTTTCCAATACCGTAAGTGACAGTTTGATTAGGAGCCAGGTGGAATTTATATCTTTCAAGGACACCTTCACATTTAAAAATGAGGACTATAAGGAAGAGAGGAAAGGGACCTACTTCAGGCCAACTTGCTGGGTGAACATCATGCTTCATGGACAAAAGTTGTTTAATTATCCACAGATGGTTTTTCCTGTTTCTTCTCCCAAGACAGTTTCTAAAGTTAACATTAGATATTCTCATGTAAAAAAAAAAAAAGCAAAAAAAACTTCATAAACATTAAACAGTGTGAGGTCTGTTTGTTTAAAGATTCTCTTTCATATTTGTCAAAATATTTTCTGTGTGTTTGTGATAAAAAATAGCCAGCTCCCCACTGATAGCTAGGCCATGAATTTAACAGCAAATTCAATTGAAAGCCCTATTAGTCCTTATCCACAAAAAGGTTTGTGTTCTAGGTTATATAATATCCAAAGTCAAATGATATGTTGAAGCATATTCTGAAAGGAGACCGAGAGATAGCACATGAGATCTATAGTCTTCAAATCTTTACTTCTAATGTGCTAAATACAGAATTCTCCCAGTTCTGAGGCTTGACTTTTATCCTAGACTCTGCATTTTACAAGTTTCATTAGATTTAGCTATTGGGATTTTAAAGCCTAGAGCAAGAGCAAAGACCCGAGCCCTGTCACTCGTAGTGCAGTCCTTTGGGTGCTCATTAAGGCTTTTAGATTTATTTTAGGAAACTAGCATTTTATGGGTCAAGGGTGTCCCACGCTTGGTGGGCTGCATGCAGCCTGATGCCATCGCCTGGAACTATGTTGTCACTGCAGAGACTGTGTTCCATGCAAGACTAATTTTATTTGAGTGTCAGGAGATTCGAAAACATTTTTTATTTGTGTTTGTTTTTTTATATAGTGTCATATTCTAAACAGAAAATTGGTCCTCATTCATATTTCTTACCCATAAGTATCACAGAATAGCATCTTATTCATATCATCCCGAAGGTGACCTTTCTTGATCGTTGTTCATTCATTAAGGATGATGATCAGACACCTGTAACATATATTTTCCTCGTTAGTTTTCCTTTTAGGTTCTCTGGACACACATGTAGCCATGAGACAACCAATGCTTAACTCCTCTAACTGTTTCAATTAAAGTTCTAAATGATTGTGTGCAATAAGACTGTTTTTTTTTAACAAGGTAAAATATTTATTTTTAGTATTTTCTTATTGAACTATAGTTGCTATACCATATTATATTGGTTTCAGCTGTACAACATTGTGATCTGGCAATTATAACACATTACTAAATGCTTACCGTAGTAAGTGTAATTACTGTATGTCATTATACAAAGGTAGTAGAGTATTATTGACTACATTCCCTAGGTCTTTAATCCTCGTAACAAATTTCAGAATTGGTTATTTTCCATAGGGTCTGTCCCTCTTGGAGGAGAGAAGCATTTTCCAAAGGACTACGCTGGTACATTCATACACAAAACTAAGGGATGGTTTACATGGAAACCATCAACAATATGAGGGGGAAAAAATAGGATGTGTTCTAATTCTCATTAACATGTCCCAAAAAGTTATATTTTAGATGTAACTAGTCTACTTAGCAGTTATTGAGTGAGGATCATGCTAGATAATGCAAATTATTATCTCATTCGACCCCAAGGCAACCAAGTGAAACAGATATTTCTCTTTTCTTGAGGCAGACAGGCAACAGAGTTTGGGACTAATTAACCACCCTAATCCACATCCAGAATATAACAGAGCAAAGATTCAAATCCAACTCAGGTTTTGCACCATATGCTAAGATCTTCTTCATTGTATTGCACTCTTTCCTTTGGCTTCTCACTTTTATGTTCAGGCCAAACAGGTGTTATAAACTGTATTATCAGAGTGGAACCAATCTTATCCTCTTTCTTCCTTTCCTTTCCTTTGGTTTTAGGTGTCCATGCTCGTCGTCGACACTTCAGTGAGTGAGATGACACTGGCCCTTAGAGGCGGAGAGATGCGTATCTTCTTCTGTGCCACTGAGCACTTTTTATAAAATCAACTTATTTTATTATGACATTTAGCATATTTTGTTATCATTACTCACAGTTCAAATACCCCACTTGAATTTTAATTTTCTAGAGGTGAAGGATGGTGACCTATTCCTATTTGTTACACAGATATGAACCACCAAGAGCCACTGTTTGGAAACTGAATTGATGGTAAGAAGTCATGGTGCTGAAATGGTGTTCTGAATACTTTTCTCATAGACACTCTGAGAAGTGATAACTAAGTCATGGCCAGGCTACAGTGTAACTCTCTCTGTAAAGCTGAGATTATCTCATATTTAACATCCCCTGAATTCCACATCCAAAAGAGTTCAGGTTTATCAATGTGGTATTTTCTTAAAATAGAGCTAGCTGTTCTCCAAGTCTCCAAAATATAGAGGTGCAGGAAATATTCTGCTGTCAGTTTCTTAAGCTGTCCACTCACACATACACATACAAATTATTTGGAATTGTAGAGTGTTCAGTCTGGAAGAGACATGATCATGACCTTGTCAATCTAAAGTCAAACTGAGTTCCAAAAAGGTTAACTTCCTTGTTTATGATCACATAGGGTCTTTATCCACTATTCTCATTTTTATTTTTGTTTCTTCTAGAAAATTTATTGGATTACTATGCTTCTGAAAGTCTTATGGTTTCTCTGGAATCCCCTTGTAGAGGCTGGCTAATATTTTCTATTGGGAGCCTCTGTTTTTATTTCTTCATGGCTATGGCAGGGCCATCAGAAAACAGCCCATGATCTTAGTTGATCAGATGCAGGTCAATTAAAAACTTTAATTTTTTGAGAGTACTATGGGCTAAGCCCTGTGTGCTAGGCACAGGAACTACAGAGATGAATTCGCTCCAACTCCTCTCTGAGATTATCTTTCCAACCTCTCCCTTACCTTAGTTCTCCTGGTTCTGTTCACATTTTTAGTATATATATTCTCCTAAATTCTATTTTAGTAAAAATCCACTTCTCTTTTTTCAGACCTGCCACTAACTCTGATTATGAACTTGAATGTGTTACTGAGAATCTCTCACTGAGTTCCACCCACTTGGTGGCAGGATGGAAAATGACCAAACCTGACTGTTGCCAATAGACAGACTCCAGTGAATTGTTTAAGGATTACCATGAAAACTTTGCCATACAAATTTTGTGGTCAACAATGAAAACACATGGTAGGAACTAATAACTCACTACGCATTAAGTCCTCCACAATTTTCCAAAGAGAATTGAGTATATGTTCATTTCAACACTACCTCTTTAAAAAAACTATATTGGTGGCCCTATGACTAGTAGGTAGGTAGAACTTTCTTTCATTTCCTACTTCTCTCTTTCAACTTTCTCTGAAGCCATGCAACCTGTTGGTCTCCTCACTTTGTGGTATAGTGGCAAGAAATGTAGGAAAAATTATGTCATCCATCATCAATTAGCCACATTACTGCTCTAGGACTCATTAGTCTCAATTACAAAAAGGAGAATCATATACTTAACCAAAACAAGATTTAGGGTCAAGTGATCTGGAGACCTTCCCATTCAAAGATCCTTGACATTCAAAGGAGATGAATATTTTGGATGCAAGACCCCTTAGCTTCTGATCTTTTTCCCTATTTCAATCTCTAATCCATAACCATTCCTAAGGATCCTGTGCTTAGGCCTCTGCTATATTTCAGCTCTGTTCAACGTGCTGACATACAAGTACGCAAACAACGCCTAGATCTGCCTCTGTGTCTTTCTCTCTGATTTTCCTTGCCCCTTTTCAGGATGTTTTTTGTTTCTCCTGGAAGTTTCCCAGAACACCGCTCTCATATCAGGTGTATAGAAGACACAGCAAAGGAAGCAGTGGCAAAGTTCTGTTTAATAGTCTCTTTTCTGACTCCTGTATGGTTGTAGGGGATAATTCTAGATCTGAGAGGAACATGATTTCACGTTCTCTGCTGCTTGCAGTGTGTTGAGCCAGATGCCTTAGATACATGGAAGGGAAGGAAGACTGAGGAATTGCTTCCCAGCCAACACGTTGCTGAACAGCAAAAGGAACAGAACTTTTAAGACCCCCACAGAATTCACCCAGGGAGTTTATTAATGCCCTAAAATTCCAAACGTGCTTCATTGACCCTGGGCCACTGAGCTTTTCAAACAGTGGCAGGTGGTCTGGAGTTTGTATGTTTTCTGTCAGCTGGAAGAGCAGCCTGAGGTAAAGATGAATGGACAGCGAGTACAGCAGAATTGATTAAAAATGCTGAGTTTGAGACGAGCACATCAGAGTTGTGGTAGTTATTTCAGAGGCACTTTGTTGAAGAAGTACTAATCCATTGAGGATGGGAGGAGAAAGTCACCTTGATAAAATGTGGGTCTCGTGTCCCTGTGCTTCCCTTGTCACTGTTCTTTTCTTTCCTTGGTGCCAGAATGTCTGCCCTGTGGCTCATTTTTGAATCTTAATTGGTTGTCAAATAAATCCTCCAAAGGTACTACTGATGAGGGGCTTGTGCTAGAATCAGATTTGTGTGTATGTCTTTGTATTTTTTTAGAGCATTTTCACTTTTTCTTATTCACCTTTTGCAACAACCCTATGAACTATTTTTATCTCTAAAGATGTGGAAACTATGGCTCATAAGATTATTTACACCAGATCACCCTGTCATGAATTTAAATTCTGAGGCACACTGTGTCATCTCCCTCTTTGGACTACTTTGAGGGTAGTTTTCATTTTAGAGGCGACACTAAGCCTCAGAATAAGGTGGTAGCTTTGGAAAAGTGACGAACAAGTGAGCACACCTCTTCAAATGGCTTCAGGCGTCAGCTGACCACCCCGTCCTCCACTTCCTGCAGCTGGCTTTGCCCACTTACTCTCCATAAGATTTACTCAGTTATGGAGGCAGAATTTGATCCACAATTTGGAGCCACTGTCATCACTGGTGCAAGTCTTTGAGGCAGTTTGGGAACTTAAATACAGTTGTCAGTGATGGCAAATGGATTTTAACTCCTGGCCATCTCAGATAGATTATTACTAGTGGCCACCTCCTCGAAAAGGACGCTAAGGTCGTCTGTGAGCTCAGCAGAAACATATCATGATTCATCATTTGTGTCTACATGACCTCTGTGTGGAGGAGGCAGTAAGATTCCCGCAGTGGAGCTGTCATTCCTGACAGATACCGAAATGGCAGATTAGCCTTAGAATGGTTCCCAGAGATCATTTGTTCCAATCTCCTCATTTCACAAATTGGGGAACCAAGACATAGAGAAATGAGCCTCATCTCAATCTCCCTGCACTGGCATGGTGCCACTTGAAGGCAAAGCACAATTTTGACCTAATATTCAAGTTTGATGCCTTGACTTCATGCAGAAAGTGCTAGCAACTCTACAAGGAGGCCATATTCTGCTCCTTCTCATAGTCCCTTTGAAGATAGCTTTCTCAGCTTTCCATACTTCTTGCATCCAGCTGTCTGGAACTTCTCTGCCTTTTCCCTTGTCACCTGCTTTGGCCACCTGAGCCTGCCTTACGTCCTGTGCCTCACGTTGCTGACTTTTCCTTCCCCCCAGCTCATCTTCATCAAAATCAATCTATTTTATATCTCTCATTATTATTAGGTCTTTGTGTCACACACAAATATATTAAAATATAAATGATACTTATTCCTCCTGTGGGCTAATTGGGTTATGAAAATGGTATTCTTAGAGACACAATGTCTTAATCCCAAGAGAAAAATGCCAAATCATAGAAATTTAGAGTACCAGAAGAGGCTAGTGCTTGTGGGACATGAGGTATTTTGGTAAAAACCTCTTTAGCAACAGTCACCGGGTCAGGGCCAGTCCTGATTGTATAAAATATATTAACATATTTTAGTACCTCACGTTCATTGTCCCTCCCAACTCGTGCATTCCCTTGCTTTTGTATGGCTCAGGATGTCTCTTCATAGTTGTCCACGTTTTATAGCTATAGAGACCAAAGGCATGCAGGAACGATGACATGCTTTAAGTCTCTCAGACGTATGGGCAGAGCTGGAATGAATGGCGGTGTTTGCCATTCATTTGCCCACAGCAGCCCCTCCCTGCTCCTTAGCCCACAGAGCTACCCTGCTGTTCCTCCTCCTCCGCCACAAACCATCTTTCTTGTCACTCTGCTTAATACAGGATCAGCATGCTTCAATAGGATCTGAAGAGGTTGTGTTCCCAGTAATGATATTTGCTTGCAAACCTACAGTGACTCTTTAGTGGATAAATATTGCATCCAATCTAAACTGTTCTCCTTTATTTAGTCTCAGACAAAGTTTCCTTTGATCATGATGATGTGGGATTAAAACATAATCATTTATCTGGTAGTAGGAACACACAGTCGGAATGAACAGGTACTGTGCTACCCTGCCAGCCATCTGGGCTCAGATCAGACCAGGCTGGTTGTCTTGAGAGATGTTGTGTTACATTCCTGTATCTATGGCTATGGTAGGGTGTGTGTTTTGTTCAGGCATCACAGCCCTTGAGTTAATGTCAAAGACTGCAGTCACAGCTCTACATACCATAAAGCTTTATTTTCACAGAAGAGGCTATGGGAATGGCTCTGCTAATATTAAATCTTCACAAGTCATCTGAGGGGTATATTTGGAACCCAAAGATACCACTTTAAGTTTACAAGGTAGGTACATACATAAGAAGATGTGTAATGCCTTCAACTGGCCTTTAAGATCCCTAAATAATCATATTTAGCATTATCTTCAATATGCCGCACTCTAATAGAAACTGTTTACACACATATTTCTAATTCAGATAGCAATACACCACAGGTCAGATATATTATATCTGTTTAAAAGATGAGGACCCCAAGGCTTAGGGATGTTACCTTCACCAAAGTTGCTTGTCACCCATCAAAGATAAATTCAGGAGTTGAACCCAGAAACTCTCTGCCTTTTAAATACTAAACCACTCTGACTTTTCTAATCTGTATGAAATATGTGTAATTCCAACCAATTAAGAGACCAAAAAGGGATGCAAGAGATAATTTCCTGTATTACATTTTAAAGACTCAATTAGTCTTCTTCAGCACTATATGGGCCAGGATGAGCTGTGAAACATAAACAGTGGTTAGCAAGGCTGAACTAAGGAGAAAATAAGGCAAATGTTACTCATGATGAAACCTGAGTAACAAGGGGAAGGTCACTCTTGCTTCACAGTAACCCATCCTGTCACCATGCCTGGGAATTTCATAAAATTACTGATTGTCAGAACTAGAAGAAACCTTAGATATCATCCAGTTTTTTAAAGTGAGGAAGCTAGACTCTGATTTGCAAAGCGACATCCCAAGATCTCAAAACTACTTAGTGCACAAACAAAAAGTCATGGCTTAATGCATATACAACTTTAAGGTTTTTCAGGGTCCTGCTTAAAAATTCAAGAACCTAAGATAAGCATTGAAAATAGATTTCATCGTCTGCCAGCTCAGAGTCACAGGGAGTAGCTGTCTGAATTATTATGTTGACAAGATCAGAGGCTGCTCCTAAGAATCAGTGGGAAAAAGTGCCATCATTCATTGCTGCTGTTTGCTTTACCTACAGGAAGTGGACTTTACTAGCACATGTACTATGTAATATACATCTGGTTTAAGATATGAAAAGCACCCTAATTCCTTATCAGCGGAAGGGGAAAGGCTAGCCCTAGCGTCAGAACACCCGCTCTCAGGTCCTGACTGAGCTGTGTCCTTGGGTGAATCACTCAATGTCCCTATACCTTAGTTTCCTGATATTTACTAAAAGGATTAATTATAGCTGCTTCACCTACCTCATATGATATCTGCAATTAAAAATAGGTAGAACTTGAGGACATATGTTGTAAATAGGAACTACTCTTCATAGTTGAGAGCCAAGAAATTACCAGGCCACAGAGGAGAGAAAAGTAGCGTAAGTTGAAGGCAGGAAGGTATTACTGTCATTTTCTCTGGAGCTAGTTTTGTTGCCAGAATCTACCTGAAGTGCAAGTTTCTCTAAGAAGGGACAAGTCATTTTTGGCATTAGAGTGAAGATTTTAGCCCTGCTGAGCACGCTCTGAGTTTGATCTGATCAAACAGTCGAAGAAATGGGGCTTTTGGAGAGGCTTTATTAACCTTTCAGGTTCCTGGGGTTCTTTTCAGTAGAGATCCTAATTTCCTCAGGAAACTGACATTTTTACTCTTTTCCCACACCAAGGGTGGTGCGCCTGGAATTCTCTTTAATAATGCTTTAACCAGAATGAGTGCACGCTCCGCTTCCGCCTGGCTGTCCGAGCCCTCTGGCCTGGCACTGGCCTTCCTCACACATCTCCTCTTTGGTCCCTGTTCCCCAGCCAGACTCTTTCCAGGGAGGTCTCCGTGTCTCCCATGCCTCTGTCCTGTTCTGATTCTCCTCTCAGAGGAAACCTCAGAAACCTCAAAGTTAACATATTCAAGACAAAACCAAGCAGGGATTCCCCCCAATCTGTGTCTTTCCCAGTCTTCCCCATCTTGGTCAGGAAACTGAAAAACCTGAGTTATTCTCAACACTTCCCCATCCCTCACACCTTCACATTCTATTATTTATCACATTCTGTTAATTTCACTGCTACTAGCATTTCCAGAACCTGCCCACCTCTCTCCACCACCGTTGCTATCACCGTGGTCCGAGCCACCATTGTCAGCCAGACTCCTGGGTTGCTCCATGAACTTCTTCCATGGTCTGCTAGCTTCCCAGAGTTGGAATGCTCCTTCCCAAATACACGTCTGATCACGTTACATCTCCACTCATATTCCTTCAAAGGCTCCATTACTCTCTGGCAACAGCGGACAAGTCCATCGAAGGTCAGTCTCTGCTCACGTCTTGGTACTCTCTGCTCTTAGGCTAATGGTCTGAGTCCAGCTCAATTCCTGGGAGTCACACGTTCCCTTTCCCTTCTGGTCTTTGCATGCACTGTTTCTTCTGTCTGGACAACTTTGCTTGCTTCGCCTCACCTGCCTGACTTAATCTTTGGGTTTTAGCTTAATTGTTAGGTAGTCAAGCAGGCCTTGCCTGACACTCTGAAATAGATTTGGTCCTCCTCCCTCCACATTTTCCCAATACACCATTTATTTCACTATCCTATTTTACATAATTACACATTCATTATTTTTTGTCCATTCACTCTATTAGGACAGGGAGCTGTGTGTCGTGTTTATCACCATAGCCGTAGTTCCTACTGCTTACTAGTGCTCAATAAATGCTTACTGCATGAATGCATGAATGAATTCTTCCCCATCTCAGTGAGTCACAGTCCTACTCATTCTGCAAAGTCCAACTTAAAAACCTAATTTATAAACATTTCTACCATTCCCTCTCCTCATGTGGTATTTACTTAGAAAGCTTAAGCATGTCACTGGCATCACTTATATGATACTCCTTTTTTTCCTGTTTTGAGTTATATTTACCATTACTCTTCATCATCCCCTTCAGTCTCCTGAGAATAAGTGCATCTAATCTCCCTTGATGTAGCCTCCCAGGGTCTACTTCAGAACCTAGGACATAAGATACTAAGTGATATCTGATTGCCTAAATCAACCTAAAAATCTGCTCAGGTAGGACTAATTAATAAACTGCAAGCATTTTACAGAAGTTGAACACTTTCAGGCAAATACTTTCAGTACATAAATATGACTGGAATTAAGATGACATAGTAAAGCATTTGTCTTGGTTTTGATATTTTCATAAAAAAGATGGTTCCTTTTTGAAAACATACTTTCAAATATGAAACAAATCCCCAACTCAGAGAAATCACAGCAAGAATCAGAAAGTCTATTTATCTATTCTTCAATATACAGATTATTCCAAAGATATCAGTTGATAAATTTTTCACCTGAAAATGTGCATGAATCTTTGTGCATATGCAAGATAATCCTGTACCACGTTTTATTGTCCCTTCTAATGTGTATCTGCAGACTTGATGAACTCTGAGATTTCTTCTGATTCTAAGTCTTAGATTCTCCACACTAATTTATAGGTGATCCCCTGAGGCATCCTATAGAAACCCTAAAGCTCAAGATTATGCTTGAAAATTAATAGTTTGGTCCAACTGCCCCCTTTTACAGAGAAGCAATTGAGGTGCAGAAAGGTGACAAGACTTGCTGTAATGAAATCCTTCTCGGTTGTGCTCCTCTGCTGTACTGTGGTGCCTTTAAACCAGTGAACAGACTAAATCAGCAAACATATATTGGCACTATTTATGAGGAGTTCTCATTCCTGGGTGCTATACTTTAATACAAAAGTAAAAGCTGTGGCCTTCAAAGAACTTATAGATTAACTAGGGGAAAATGCCTTAATAAAAAGTTGAAGAGACTAGGCCCTGTGACCTTCCTGACCACTGTAGGAGTATAAATCAGACCCCGCCTGCACCCACTGCCAGCCCAATCTGTTTCCAAGGCTTGGTTTGTTCTCATTAAGAGCGCCTTTTCAACACACTTGGAGTCCTTTGACCTCTCATCTGTAGGCTAACGTGTCCCAGCAGTTTCCCCCAGGAAGGATTTAGGGCCCCCACAGGGCTCTTCCCTGCCGCTCAGTTTCAGGGTTAGTGTGAGTTCTTCAGATGTTCTTCCTCTCCACGGCTTCCAGACCCATATCCTGAACATGCTTTCCCTGAGAACTGAGACCCTGCTTTGCTTTTTTAGTTCTCCTAAGGAGTGAACTTTGCCCTTAAACTCTGGTGCCTGAGGCCTTTGCTGGGAATTCCAAGAATTGCCTGCTGTTGGATCTCCTTTTTTGTTATTATTTTGTGAAGACTCTGCTACCTTGTGCCGCTTGCACATCACTTAAAATTCTGTCTTGCTTTCTGTATGTTCTGTTTTCTGGCAGCACTGAGGGATCCATGTCTCATTCTTAGTGTAGTTCTGTGTCTTTTCTTTGGGTTTAACCAGACCTTGCCAAGGGCAGCCGCAGAGGTCCTGATTCCTCCTGCCAGTGGCTTCTCCTCCTCTCAGCTGCTGCTGGACTAACTGAATGTGTTCTGACCTTACCTGAGTGCATATGTATTGTTTAGGTCTCTACGTCCAACAAGGAGTTGGAGACTTGTTTTTGACAACCTAACTTGCAAAGTAAAACTGTAGTGAACTAGCAGCCTCACTTGTGCCTTCCGGGCCTTGCCTTAACTCTGTGGCTCTTTGGTGTCCAGACCATCAGTTACTGGAAGAGAATGCTGCTTTGAGGGTTACATCTTCTTCCTCAGTGAGGAGCAGCAACTTTTGAAGGCCCAGAGCATAGGACATCTCAACCGTGTGGCTGACTTCACCAATGGTTTGATGTGTGTGGAGGAGTGAGAGTCCTGCCTAGTTATTTGGTGTTGAATTACCTTTTTCTAGTTTTCTAGGATCTTGAGGCTCGTCAGGGACTCTTCTACTGATCACATGAAAATCAGGCTAAAGTCCATTTCTCAATGGATAAAAAATCTGTTAGGTGAGTAACAGCCCCCATGACAGCATTTGTGGACAAGCCCCAACAAATCTCGGGAGAGAAACAGCGATGGTGTAAGAAGCAGTAAACCAGCTTTTTAATTCTAGGCTACAGGTTTTTCTCCAATGGAAATTGAAGTGCATCACAGCAGAGAGGGGCTTAAGCCCCAGCTGTTTACAGCAGACTTCTATCAGTGTGTCCAGGCCTGTGTCCAGTGTACACCACAGGTGGAGGTGGCTCAGCTCCGTATTAAAGGCATGACAGCCCTGTCTGGGCTGCTTCATGCTGTCCACTTCAGCACCTACACATGACTTGGAACTCTGGCTTCCTGGCCAATGCTTGCTCTGGAAACTGCCTTGTCTGGAGGGATGGGGGTTGTATTTTTTCATACCCCTTCTAATAAGACTAAATCTTTGCCAACCTGGGCTACATCTTTAATGACAGACAACTGGCTGGAGCCTGTCTCCAGGTCCATACAGGACCCCAGCTGTGGGTCTTCATTCTAGTGCTTGTGGGATTCTCTCAGTGCTTCTGCTGACTCTAACGTGACACACCTAAATGTGGCCTTGCAGCATGGGGACCAGCATTCCGTAGCTAATGGACAACATTCTCAGTCTCCCCCTCACTGTTCTGGGAGCAAGGGCTGTTCTCAGCTTGTTTTCATGGCCCGAGGGCCTAGGTTCATGGTGATCAAAATCTGAAACTCAAAATGTTCAGGGATCTCTATATGTGAGACTTCCTGTGGGCTCTCCTGCCTCATTTGTGTAAGAAACAAACCCAGGGTTCTCTGGCTGAGGAGTATCTGATTTTGTTGACCTCCTATCCTTTAACCTCAGGACCATTTCTGCCCTGTTCCAAACCTGACTAACCAAGAGTATGAGCTTGGATCCTGATGTGAAAGAGGAGGACTGTTTTGGACCTAGTAGGAGCTTTCTTGAAGTTGTGCTAGCACTAGATCCTTTGACTTGAAAGGTGGGTGACTGATTCTTGCTTAATTATGGGGCCTGGATCAAACAGACAACTCAATACAAGCAGTCTTAAGTCTGATTTAACCAAAAAGTATGCCAGGGGAATAGATTTCCTAAGCACATTTTCCCTCAGGAAATGCAAATGATGGCTCAAATCTAAGTGTATTTTAGAACACCAGAAGTTCTCAGCTCTTCTTCAGTTAGTAGTTTGACCCTGTTTTTCTACTCTCACTGTCCCTAGGTACTTCCTGTTCCAACCACCATCTCTGCTTTAGACTTGTCTAGAACTAAAGAAAGTTCTAGATCATCTTGAGACCAAGTCATGCTTTATAAAATGGTACAACCATGAATGCAAGGCATTGTACTAGCAGTAAACTCCTTACTGCAATTCTCTTTGTGATGAGGTCTGTTCCTCCACCCCTCACCCCCATTTTCTTTTCAAGAAACTGGAAAAATCATTGACCAGCCTTCTTTTTTTGACTGACACCCTTGTTTCATTTCTCATCACTGTATTTGCTTTAACAGCTAATGAAAAGGAAGAATGATCTACACCATTTGATTTTAGCTGTTACAGATACCTTCAGTATAGCCCAAGAAACTGAACTACTCCCAAGTACATGATGACTCTCCATTGCCAAGATCCCTCCTAGCCTGCCCCTATGTCCACCACCACTACTTAATAACTAGAAGAGCCTGGGACCCAGCCTAGGTCTCTGGTACTGGTTTCTGTGTCAACATTTCTGGTTCTCAGTCAGGTCTGCTTTTTGCTCTATTCTGATATATAGCCTAAGCCCTTTCATCATCTTGCTTCTTACTGAAGTGCTATGGTGTCTCTCTTACTTCTAGTTGATTTTCTTGGTCTAAACGGAGCTGACTTCTGAGAGACCCTTTGTTACCATGGCTTGGTAACATCTGCTTAATACTCCTAAGTCTTGGTTTTAGTACTCAGACTTCTATTTGGACTCTGAACAGGAGACCGAGGATCACTTCAGTGATGTGGCGCCTCCTAAAGAACTCCATTCCGGATAGAGCCTTTGGAGATTGCAGAGCTCTTGAAGCAGGATCCAGATGTCCAAATATGTGCATTCACCCAGGACTTCTTATATTCTAGAAGTTCCTGCTTCCACTGCTGCCATCTAATGGCTGAACTTGCCTGTAACACTGAAAGGAATATGGCTCAGAGCTTACTGTATTTCTTCAGGTCCTGGACCCCTATTTCTTTAACATTTTGTCTCTAATTCCTTTTGTTTCCTGAATTCTCAGCCAAAGTTTATCTAAGTACCTCAACTCCAATCTCCTTGGGTTAGATTAGAAACAAAACAAAGCTACTATCACGATACCACTTATATTCATTGCACTGAAAGAGCATTTAGAACTATGGAGGAATTTGTAATAGAAGGGATGACATAAGAAGTGTCAGGGACTTGTAAACCCCAATTATTTTGAGGGCCATGGAGGATATTTAACTTGAGATCATGATCTACATATATCACTGCTTTAGTAGTTCAACTTCAGTAAGTTTCTTATTTCAAATGATTTTTTTAAAGCTATTTCCATTAGGGTGTTTTAAATTTCATGAGGAGTTCCATAATCAATGCTAATTAATTATTAATTATTCACCCTGAGACTGTCAACAGGCTTCCTAGAGATGCTGAAAGTAAATTTTAGGTCTAGTTAACTTCTATTAACCACATGGAACCATAAACCATTTCAAATAGGTGAGAAAATGATGACATCTAATCTTATTTCTGACACTGGCAAGCTAGAACAACAGGAAACAAGATAGTTAATACTGTTTGTCTTTTTAAAAATTAATAATATAGTGTCTAATATAAACTTAAGATTCTGGACAAACTATTATTGAAGGTTAAAAAATTATACTGTGTAAATTATTCTTGCATGTGCTTAAAAGATGCAACTATTGAAATAAAACATTCTTCATGTTGGTCACATCTGTATTTGTCTGATGGTGCTCAGATAGACTTCAAAATGTCACAGAACATTTTCTCTGCAATGGTGTTCCTAAGCAAAATGTATGCAATTGGAAAAGAGGAGGGACTTGGGGTTGGACTATTGCCTGTGTCACCACTAACTGTGTGATCTTTGGAAATCCGCTAAACCTTTCTGAACCTCAGATTCTACATCTGTAAAAGTAAGAGGATAAAACCCCTATTGTTTGTGTTAGGATTAAACACCAACGTATGTTAAGTGTTTAGTACTTATACCTAAGACCTAATTACATTTATGTTTTATGAAACAAAGTCCTTTAATTCATGTGAGAACACCGACATAATATAACTCACTTCCTTAAGTACTTCCCATTTAAACAGTTTATGCTTTAAGTCTCAGTTGCTGCATCTGTAAAATAGGATACGGAGATGCCAATGATTAGAACTGATTTGAGACATAGTTTTATGTGTTCTTCAATAATTTCATTATATGAGCACTGTATCACTTGGGTTTCTTGGTCCCTTGCCACTAATATAAAGCATTTTACATAAAATTAAAAATCCAAATACATCAGAACTTTGACAGTACCTTGACAGTTTGTTATTCTGGGACAGATTTATAAAAAGCTCTATACTGATGAATAACATACACTATTTTTATTTGATGTTTGAACACTTGGAAGAACAGCAGGATTGCTTAAGCATGCATATTGCTGGGTTCTGGCCCCTGAGATTTTTGAAACACACTATAATCCACTGGGTTCAGAGAAACCACTTAAACTTAGCATTTGCTTTTAGTTGACTCATTATGTTTAGTGAGATCTGGAACTCTTGTGTTTTTAACAAGTACTCCAGCGATTCTGATGCAGTCAGTCTAAGGGTCACCCTCTGAACAACATGCCTGAGGTGCAGTGGTATCTAACATGCAGTAGGGACAATTCAGGTTATCTGATAAAATCCAATGGAAATTCTACTAGTTTTATCTAAAGCAAATTAATTTCACTCACATTTAGTATACTGGAGGCTTTATTAGGTCTGCATGTCTGAGTGTCACATGTCATAGACTTTGAGAGGTGCTCTACAAAGAGTGGAGTGGGAATTTGCAGGCAGGGGAGCTGACCCTGGCCCCCTCTCTTCCTTTGCTCTAACCAAGACATGATTTTTGTGCTTGGTAAATGCTTATATAACCCAAAAACTACTTTTGCAAAATGGACAAGTGGGCTAGAAAATGCTAAATTCTCTACACTGAAGATGAAGATAATTCAAGCAAAATAGAAAAGGCACAATTTCTCCTAGTATGAGGTCTTAGTCAGCCATAATGTAAATACAAGCTACGACTGTCTAATTGGATCTAACAAAAAATCTACAAATTCAGAAATTATCATGACTATATGAAATATGGATTTACATCCAGTATAGTTAATGATGAAGCTTGCCCTCTTTTGAAAATATCTCTGTATTTTTGGTCTTTGAGAGATTAATGATAGAATGGAGCTATCAAAGTAGTTACATATTTTTAAATTGTTTACAAATTAGGAGATATTTTTTCTTGTAGAGTTAAGGAAAATACTTAAAAATCATTCATTTATCATAACCTTTAAAAATCCACAAATCCCACTCTTCTGGCTATCCCAAAGACTTTCTTGCATCCTGTTATCAGTTCTTTATTCTTTTCTAATTGAAAAGTACTTTGCTGAAAAAGAATTACTTTGTCAAGTAGGCAGGTTTTCGGCCTCAATAATAAAACATGTTTTTGTGGGATGGAGGATGATTGTGGTGATAATGATTTGGAGCTAAAATCCTATGTTTTGCAACTGACCAAATAACAATCTTCCAAATGGACTTTTATGGTTTTGTAGTAGAAATTAAAGGCTGGTGCCTTTTCTTTTTTTCATCATCTTCTTCTTCTTCTTTTTGGGGGGTTACTTTTGCTTCTAATTACTGCACGGGAATTCTTTCACTATATGACTTACAAAACTGCAAACTTTGCATTTAATTTTTATCAGCAGAGCATGAATAATGTATTCAGCCCTGAAATGTCATAGTGAACATCAAATGGCTTTACATAAAAATTATGCATTCTTGTTGGAGTTTTAAGAAACCAGAAATCCAGGGAAGCAGAAGAGAAAACAAAAGTTTGGAAAGGAACTTTGTCATTTACTCAGGGGGGATAAAATAAGTAGCTGAAGAATACATGGAGAAGAAACACTGAGAGACGAAAGTGTTTTTTAACCATAAATAGGAAAAAAATCAAAACCTATATACTTTCCACTGGGTACAAGTGGGAAAAAAGTCAAAAGGTAGCGAAAGACAAATGGTCTAGGCGGGGGAAAAAGGAAAGGGTAACCAGGAACCTCACTATGTATAGGAGTTGAATTTGAAACTGCAGTAAAACCGTATCACATTTTGGAACCATAGCAAAAATGGAACAATTTTCAAGGACTGCTGGTAACATTTCCATTTTTTTCTGATGAGGAATCTTGAAGCAGGAATGTAAAGCTATTAGACATCTACCTTTGAATGCTTTATTAGTTGATGAGAGTGCTCACTCTTCTAATATCCCTTTTTCTTAGGTTTTGAGGTAAACCATATTATGATAATCCAGCCAGATGATGTATTCAACCTCCTTGTGGAATATGCTGTTGTCTACCCAACAGCTGTTCTCCCACTTTTCTTGCTAACAGAACTAGTTTTAATTAGAGACAGAGCATAGTTTCTCAAGATCTCTTGATCTCAGGAACAATGGGCCTCATTGCAGCCTGTGGAGTTCACCATGACTGGCCCAAAGCAGTCAAGGCAATGCCACTCCCTTTAATTAGTGATTTGTCTGGGTGAAGCATGTGTAATAGTTTTCCACTGTTGCTGTAACAAATTAGCAAATTTATTATTTCACAGTTCTGCAGGCCATAAGTTTGGGTCGGTCATGTGGTTTCTCTGTTCCATTTCTTAAGGAAAGTACCAAGGTGTTGGCTCGCTGGGCTCTTATTAAGATGCTCTGGGAAGGATCTGCTTCCAAGCTTATCCCAGTTGCTGGCAGAATCCAGTTCCTTGTGGTTGTGGAACTGAGGTCCCCACTTTCTTACTGGCTGTTAGTTAGGGGTTATCTCTAGCTTATAGAAGCCCCTTTCTGGTCCTTGCACGTGGACACTTACAACTCAGAGCCAGCAATGGTATGCTGAATCCTTCACACTTGTATTCTGATTTCCTCTGCTCCATCTCTCTTGCTCAGCCAGAGTAAATGTTCTGCTCTTAGGGAATCTGTCTGGTTATATTGGCTCCTAGATAATCTATTTTAAAGTCTGCAAACATAATTATATCTGCATTTTTCACAGGTTCCAAAGATTAGAGTATGGATATCTTTGGGGGTCCATTATTGTGCTTACCACAGCATGCAACCCATATGGCCAAAGAAACAAGGGGAGTCCACTGGGAGCTTCATGTCTTGGATGATAAGAGGAGACTCTGCTCCTTTTATCCAGCTAGAGAAGATAGTTTGGGAACAAGATGTCTGGAGAGGAAGCAGTGACTCTGTAATCAGGAGACATCAAGAATGAGGATAAAGTCAACATACATGGTGGAGCAGGAGATGAAAGCACCTGGTTTCCTGATGACAGTTTTGAAAAGTACAATCAGCGCCAATGACTGCTTTTGTATGGATGGCTTGTCAACTGAAGAAAAATAACTGTTTGTTTAAGCAATCAGCCCAGTTTTCTGTCACTGGCAACTAAAGGCAATTCTAAATATGTTGCTCATCACCCTAATTTTGGAACTCTACTGTAGGACAGACCTCTACTATTCCATGCTTTAAAATGTAGTGTTAGCTAATCTGATTAAAGTCATTTATACTGTATTTCACTGTAAATGCCTTCCGTAGTGGCACTAATCTTAGCTTTACCTTGAGACTGTGCTCAGGATTAAAGAGTCCAGGAAGAGGGTCCAAGGGTCAGCAAACTACAGCACATGAGCCAGATCCTGCTGGGATAAGCCAGGGAGTTAAGAAAGGTTCTTGCATTTTTAAAGGTTGTTAAAAAAAACAAAACAAAACAAAAAACCATGACCAGAGACCATATGTGGCCGCCAAGCTGAAAATATTTATTATCTGTTCCTTTATGGAAAAATTTTGCTAACCGCTGCTCTAGTGACATGCAGAACTCATGCATCGTGAAGCTGAGAACAGGCTTTTACTAAGGAAAGAGTCATTAGGTCAGCATTTAATACCTTTAAAAAATTATACAGGTCAACATGTAAAGCTTTTGGTACAGGTGAAAATGAATTCTATCATTAAATTAAATTTCTTTTCAGTTCAACACTTATTACAATTTTATTATTATAAGGCTATGGAAGATATTGGAGTTACATAACAAATACAACAGAACCTTAATGTAGCTGAAAATTGCCTCACGGTATCATCTTCTCTGGGAGAAACAGCAAAAGATAAGAGCCTGTATAAAAAAGATTGCATCTGAAATTTTAAATGTATCCACATTTTTTTCTAAGGATATGGAGGCAAGGATGGACAGCAGGTGGTTGGAAATTTGGGCCGGTAACTCAGGAGCAAAAGAGTAGAAAAGGAACGAACAATCGTTTAACATCTACTTTATGTACGAGAGTTAACTATTACACCAATCCTAAAAGGTAAATTCTATTTTGCAGTTTCTACTTCAGTTCATTAGCTCTAATGCCCATCATTGTTTTCACTAAACTAAACTGCCTTCTAAAGGGAAGCCAGGGTTGATGATATGATTTGAGAATTATTCACAAAGCTCTAAAACTCTGGAGAAGCAGATAGGGAAAGGCTAAAATAAGAGAACAGGGTGAAACAAAACCTGAAAGAGTGCCTGCATTTAATTGTGAAAAGATGGAGGGAAGCTAGTAAAAAAACTCTGAAAACACGTCATCAGTATGTGATGACAAATAGGAGAGAGGAGTTGCACAGAGGCTAGGCAATCCAAAGCTTTAAAAGGTTCAGTACTTTCAAGCAGAGTGGATATGCAGATGAAAGAACTGAATTTGGTTAATAGGAGGTAAGGGGATATGTTACACTGTTGTCCAGTTTGGTAGCCACTAGCCACATGTAGTTATTTAACTTTAAATTAGTTAAAACTAAAATTTTTAAAAATTCGAAATTCAGTTCCTTAGTTGCCTAGCCAAATTTGAAATGCTCAAAAGCCACACGTAGCTAGTGGTTATCACGCTGGACAACTCAAAACATTTCTATCATTAAAGTTCTACTGGAATGTTTTTCAAAGCATCTGGTAGTGCAGGAGCAAAACTGCAGTGGGGAGATGGAACATGCTTTCCCTTATACCCTTCAGTACTTTACAATGTCTCGCTGATGAGCCTTTCTAGCTTGCACATGCCTCTTCACTTCTGCTGTTCAGTTTTAGCTTCACCCTCTCCTGGACTATTGCAATCTCTGTTTATCTGCCTGTCAGCTTCTGTTCTTTCCTCTTTCTAACCTATTTTCCATTCCTATTAACCATTTCTTCACTTAATAGCACTCTTTCAGTGCCACTTTTTCTAGCTGGCCAGCCTTAACGTTTACTGGTAGTCCACTGTGGTTGGATTCGGATAGGGGCATTGTACCAGCACTGCAGGGAAGGGATTTCCGACCCACTCTCAAGTTTCCTTCCCTACATGCACACAGCTCCTAATACAATTTCTGTTATTTCTGATCTGTTACTACATCTTTGCCCTTTCCGTCTGCCACTGCTGTGTTCTAGTTAATAGTTTAGTTTTCACTGTGTTCTTACTTTTAGTCTCTCTTCCCACCTTCCACCAGAAGCTCTGCCCATAGAACCCCCCAGAGACCCCTTAGGCTTACAGAATAGAATGGCATAGTCCTCCAAAATCTTTCCTGTCCAACCTCCCCAACATTCTTCCACACACCTTCCTACCACTCTGTGGTACTCACCATTCGCCTGGCAAGCTCACGTATATTCACCTCTTTCTTTCTCCCATGCGACGTCATCGTTCACACCCCCAGGGGCCTCTCCCATCCTTCTAATAAGGGTCAGGAGGAAAGATGCGCAAAGAGCGGAGGGCGGGTGGGGGTGGGTGGGGAGGATTACTGACGCCGAGGGATACACCTGTTTGACTGTATCCATCTGGGGGAGGTACCCCAAATATGCTGCACTCACAAACCTTATTATAACCCAAAATAGGACAACTGAATTTTCACAGTATCGGTAGAGCGGTCTACTGGCTGAAAAGCGTTCCGTAATGCGACTGGGGGAAGCGAAAGGGGTTGTGGGAGTTCCGGTCATCGCCCTGCAGGCTCATGGGAAATGTAGTCCAGTTTTATCCAACATGGCTGCGCCCAGGCGAGATGCTGTGGGTGTACTCGCCGCAGAGTTCAGGGGTAAATTGGAGTGGCTGGCTGAAGGAGCGAATACTCACGTGGCGAGAAGCCATCCTGAGCCGAGGCAGTTTGTGGCACTCCTTACTGGCCGGCTTGATGCCTGCAAATCGCCGCTTTCTCTTGTCTGCCTCTGCCGGCCTCCTCTGTCGCGTACGGGCTGAGAGCGTGCGGAGAAGAGGGTTGGCCCGGGCGGTGCTGTGTTGCGGTGCGAGGGCGGTAAGAGTGTGCGTGCCCTGGGCTGTCCCGTCGGTATTTGACTTGCCCGTGTTCGTGTTTGTTGCGGATCTGTTTTTCCCTTTGGGGTTGAGCACTGACGGTTGCAGCCTAGGAAGTATTATGTCGGCCTTTCCGTGGCTTTTTTGACTCATGCCAGTCCAGTGAGGAAAAGGCCCCCTGGGTGAGCCTAGCACACAATCAGTTACAATACAGTGTGAAAACTGCAGAGATAGGGATACACCAAATATTAATGAAAACATTGAAGAGAGACACCAAACTCAGAATTCTGAAGAAGAGGTTGAGGAGGTAAGATGGCAAGGGTAGTAGGTTTAGTAAGTGTATGTCGATAAACGTTTATTGAATGCCTACTAGGTGCTAGATCCTGTTCTAGGTGCTGAGTGCTCCATGGTGAGCAATACTGACTAAATACTTTAATAGTTTACTTTCTATTAAATTACAGGAGGCAAACAATAAGCAAATTAATGATGGCATACAAAAATATAGAATTAGGTATTCCTCAAAGAATTAAAATGGGGTGGTATGACAACTGATGGGGTCAGTTTTTTCTAATCATTTAAAATTTTCATTTCCTTTCATAGGTAATGATATTTCAATAGCTACTAGATTCAAAAGTTAAAAAGCAGGAACGTTCCCTCTCATTCTTGTACCCATCTACCCATTTCCCCTTCCTGGTGGCAACCTCTTTCACTAATTTCTTGTATGTCCTAGAGATTTGTATGTGTATCCTGTATACCTGTGTGATACTTTATGATCGGGGCTCATTTAATAGGAATTTGAGTTCTTTCTGATCTTTGCTATTAAGTAAGTATAATTTACACACAAGAAAACGAATATTTGTTTATCTGCTTGGTTGGTTGTAGGAACTTTTGTTGTTCAAGGAGGCCAGGGAGACACATACTGCCATTACTGTAGGGTAGTATCCGGTAGGCTACATTGGAGTTGAACTTAGCAGCAGAGCATGTGTGATTTCTAAATCTTGTTATCCTACAAAGTGTGCTTAGGCTGGATGGAATTAGACTGGATTCACTAAGGCTAATATTGTAGTAAATAGTGACCTCATTCCTGTAACATCCCGTAACTGGCAAGGACCTTCCAAAGCCATTGTGCAACAGTGTAAATTCCTTGGCAAAAGGAGTGGCTTTGTTAGGAAGGGGGCACCTCCAGACCTCAGCTGCTGGTCGCAGACAATTCCTTTTTGAGGAAATTCACACCTGCTGGGCCAGTGCATTGCCAAGTCACAGGAATGGGGAATAAACGAGCCTCCAAAGCTACACCTGTAATACTACTGCATTACTGAAGGAAGGAGAAAGGAAAGAGGGTGAAGTGTGATCATGAGGCTCCATCTGCTGGTGCTGGACTCTTAGTGTTAGACTTTTAAGAAGACATGTTCAGCATCTTTTTTCTCATTTCTTCCACTTAGTCTTTCCTCATGTGATGTTTTAAAGAAAAATTCTTAGTGCATTTCCCTCTTAATCTCCATTGCATACTGCAAAAATGCTATTCCAAAGATGACGATCTTGGATGGAATGGCGTAAGATAGTTTCTTTGAGAGCCCTCACCTTTTCTTTGTCTTCATAAACCATTCTGACTTTGCTCTTTTGGAAATTAGCAGTAATGTAATAATAGGCATATTTAATCCTCTTAGCGTTATGATGTAGTGCCCAAGATTAACACAGCCAGTCATTAAAGTGTTAAAAACAGATTTTATTTAGTAACTACTGACAGTAGGGGAAAGAGCTGAGCTTTATTCTGATTTGTGCAGAAGTGATTTGGGTGTTTTAAAGGGAGAATGGGGAGGTGGCTAGAGGGCGGCTCTGTTGAGTCAGGGGTGAAAATTACAAAGGATTGGTCAGCGCATACTAGCTGCTAGCTGGCAGTTACCAGAGTTAAAAAGTTTCCGAAGTTTCTATCCTGCCATGGAAACAGGCTGGATCCTTCCTGATTATTACTTTTCAAGGGAATGGCTCTGAAATCCTTGAGAGAGATACTTCTGAGTTGCAAGAGATACCTGTTCACAACTGTGAGCCCCTTTTGGTACTACTCCAAGGAAAGGAGATCAGGGGCCTATAGTTAGGTGCTGCTAGAACAATAGTAGTAAACAACAGTAGTAAAATTTCCTGGCAGCATTTTGAGTTTTCTCAGGCAGGCATTTTAATAATGAGCTAGGGTCATTCTAGGGGCATAGCTTTATGCTCCCAGAAGCCATGCTAGACTTCGGTCAAGATTTTTAGTGCAGGGTTTGGATGGAGTTAATGTGCCAAGAATAGACACTATTCCTATTTTATAGGTGAGGAAACCTAAGCACAGAAATAAGTAATTAACTAAGTTAACTAAATAAGTAATTCACAAAGGATCATACAGCCAGTAAGTGGTAGAGCTGAGATTTGAACCTAGAACCGGAACCTTAAATACTGTCTTATACTGTCTCATAGCAATGAAGGAGGTTCTGGATAAACAAAGAAAAATCTAATTTAATCCTTGTTCTCAACACATAGTCCATTGAAAAGGTATGAATATTAGAGCAAATAATTGTAATTAGTTCAGTATAAAAAAATGTCCATTCAGCTATCCCCTTTCTGTCAAGTGATGATACCTAAAACTTTCTCTATCCTCTTCTCCTCTTCTTTTCATGTTGTCATCTGCCAGCCAGATGTTGGAACGCTATCTCACCAGTTCCTCAAGTGTGTTATATCCTAAATCTGACTCATTACCTCTCTTACTGAGCAGCTCCTCCTGACCTTTTGACTTTCTCTGTTCGAAATGACATCACGAGTCTCTCAGTCACTCAGGCTCCGTCCTGTTAGTAAGTGATCTGTGCTTCCTTTCTCCCCTCACATCTGTGTCGTCATCAAGGCCTATTGATAGTGCTGGAATTTTTCTTTTGCTCTCGCCCTCTTTTCCTTTTTCCTTTCTTCCTGTAGCCTCCACCCTAGGTCAGGCCAGCATCTCTATTTGCCAAGCTGGATTCTTGCAGATCCTCTTGCCTGTCGCTTCCCTGTTACGCTTTCCCTCTAGCCTGCTTTGCTGGCCTTGCCTCCTCTATCACATGCGTCCTGTGTGTTAGTTAGGCTGGACTCCTGGCTGCGCTTTCAATAGATTTGGCATTTTTCCTTTATACGTAAAGATTAGTAATTAGAGTTTTGACTGTTTATGAGCTGTTCTGGAATATGATTTTACTTCCTAAATTTATTTTGTTTGCTAACTTTGGAGATTTTCAAGTGGGTGAAGAATGGGATTGGTGGACCAGCCAACGTTTCCTGCTCTAAAAAAATTATGCCTGCCTCTCACTGTCTTTGCAGATCACACGCGTTTCTGTTTCAGCTTCTCTTCATTGCCTCACTGGATACATTACCTTCCACAGGATTTTTTATTCTTACTATCCTTAAATACTCAGCTCAAGTCTCCTTATGTTGTGAAGTTCTCCCAGACTTCACTAGTTAACATTGTTCTAATTTTGTTTGTCTTTAATTCATGTCACACCTGAAGACTGCATCATTACCACTTATTATATGAAGGTGTGTCATATTCTTTCATTGTTTAGTATTTGCTTTCTTCCTCTAACTTGTAAACTTGTTGAAGGCATAAGCTGTGTATTGTAGTTGCATGCTGCAGAGGGCTGAGACCCTAAACAGGCAGGTGTGCACTCACCATTATCATTTGTTTATCCCTTCAACAAATGTATATTGGGCACCTACTGTGTGGTAGCATTCCTTCTGTCTTGTCATTTACATCCTGATGGGGGAATTAGGGTAACAAATGAATCATCACAAATTGTGTTAAATTCTGTGAACAAAATAAAATAGGCTACTATAATAAAGCATGATGTAGGGTCCTGATAATGTGAAGGCCTCTTTGGCAAAGCACTCAGTCACTACTTACTGATTGACGTATTTCAATAAAAGGAAAATGATTTTATGGTGTTCTTATATCTGTTTTTAAGAAATTATAGATATACAAATAGGTAACATGTATAGCTTAAAAAATAATAAACACCTAAACACTGTCTATCTTAAGAAATACCTGGTGATTTTATGTGTCTCTTTCATAATACATTCCTCTCCTTTCCCCACGAAATAACTTCTCTTCTGAATTTTGTGTTGTTTCCTCGCTTTTCTTTTACTATATATGTATTTCTAAACAATACTTGGCTTACTTTTGGGTTCTGAACTTACGTAAGTGGTATTATACTGTATATTCTTCTGTGAATTTTTTGTTTTGTAGTTTTATTTCCTAACACTGTTTTTGAAATTTGTCCTTGGCATATTTTACCTAGGACTTAATAAGCAAGGCGATATATCACCTGTGGGTAAAATAGCTCACTTAATAGAGCTAAAGCATGGGAATGTTTTGTAGAACCACCAGAGAAGCTGGTAGATGTTCTTGCTTGCTACTTTCTTAAATATTCCTTTATTCTCCATGCAGCTGTTTGTTTTCACTTCTCTTGGTTGGTGAAAGGTAAAGTAAGCATCTAAAAAAACTATTTCATAGAAATATTTATAAACTGTGGAATATATGAATAGCATCATTGTAACTGTCCCTTTAGGACTCTTAAGGTTGACACTGTGTACTGTTATTTTTGCAGTATTGCCATGGACAGCAACCATCAGAGTAATTACAAACTCAGTAAAAGTGAGAAGAAGTTCTTAAGAAAGCAGATTAAAGCCAGGCATCGTTGCTGAGACATGAAGGCATTGAGACAGTATCCTGTGCCACTGAGGTGACCTGAAATTATTACTATCATCTGAATGTAAATATCTTGCCATTTCAATGTGTTAGTCGTATCTGCTAATAATTGCTAAGAGAAGAAGGCTGTGATTAGTCATGTATTACATCGATATTTAATAAGACTTGTGAACTTTCTATTTTGGGACTTAGTATAGTTTGAATTTTCATTATTGTGTTGATTGAACTAGAAATTGTGGGTATGTGTTAATAACAGTAACATTATACAACTGTTTACAGTTTACCAAGCATACTTATATTCATTATTTTATTTAACTCCCTAAAAATCCTTATGAGATAGGTGAGAAAACTAAGGTTCTGAGAGGTTATGGTGTGTTCATTGATACAAAGTGGCTGAATAGAAAACTGAAGCTAGATCTTTTGTATCTTAATGCAATCTTTCTTCTATTCTTGACTTTATCTGTATTATAAAGTATTTTGATTATATGCTATAGAACATTTTTTATTTATTAGACTTTATTTACAAAGCCTTTTTATTATCTGATGGCAATAATTAAATTTATATATGATTATGAGACTTCCTGGGCTATGAATTAGAAGAACTTAGTTTAATTCTTAGCTTCTCCACTTCTTTGGGCAAGAGCAATGCCCTTTGACCTCAGCTTTCTTCATCATAAGGACATAGTATTGCATAACATTTTATCCCATTGGATTGTTAGATTCTAAAAAGAATGTGTATGTGACAGTACTTACTAGTCAGTAAAATGTCATAGGAATTTTCTTTCTGGTTCTAAAGATAAATGATATGAATAGCAAGGAAGCTTAGTCATCGTCTAACTGAGGGCCTAAGGGATACAAGTGAGAAGGTGAAGCTGGAATTAAAATTTAGGTCTCTAGACTCTCAGGCTAGTGCCATTCCCTCGTGTGTGCTTACGGTGCCTTCTGTGCCGCATCAGAGTTTAGGAATGAGGAATCTGTTGAGGGAAATTTAAATTTAGCAGGTTAGAGGCTCATACTTAGATTTTGTTAAATATCAATGACTTCAGAGATTTTAAAACAATCCCTATGAAAATGATGGAATAGGTAATAGATTAGAATTAATATGTCTGCACACACTTGGCTATTTCTGCCAAGAGCCACTGAAGCTGTGAGGTACTCAGAGGCTTACACTGACATAACCTACTCTCATCTCTTCCCAAACGTAACCTGCTTTCTTTTCCTTACAGGGGTTGTGAAGAGAAATGGTAGAAAAAGAAATAGGTTAAGTTTCTTTACTGCCTCTGAAGCTTGTTTCTGGTTTAATCTGTCTTTTCTTCATGGTCTCTGGAAGCTTAAATCTCAACTTCTTGGCTTCCAAATTGTCGTCTTATTTGGGCTTCTTGATTTTTTTCTCCACAGTATTTTTAAAAGAAAAGAATGAAATTGTGTAAGGACCTCCAAATATGTATTACCCATTCAGAGGAGAACAAATGCACTTTTCATGATGTCGCACAAGTGTAGATGACTTCCTTCAAATTTATAGCCATCGTGAAATTTTTTAGAGCTATGATCTTCAAATTGTCATGATTGAAGATAAAAAAAATTCTGAGTTCTCTATTTCGTATTACTGGGAAAGTTGCTTGACTGAACAATTACAAATGAAAGAATTATTGCATTTAATTGTATTGTACAATTCACATGTAATAGGAAACAAGTGCCTCCTTTCCTTTCCATACTGCACTTGTTTTTGTTTGGCTTCCCTTTAAAATTGCCCACAAATCACTTAGACTGCATTTTGATGACTACTAGGATTCCTCAAGTCACATGTCACCATCTTTCTCATTTCCTAAATGGGGCACTGGACCCTTGATATTTATAAGACCTTTGCATTTTCTTAAATTTGGTAATAATGGAAATGTTTTAGTAACTGTGGCTGCATATAACCAGATTATTTTGGTACTTTATAAACCTCATTGGATAAGGTGCAGGGCCAGCCATCTGAGACTAACTTTTATACCATATTTAATATTATTATATTACTGTTTATTATGTGTACATGTATGCCTGTATACATATAATGTATTGGCTGTCCATAGCAGAACAGAGCTTTACTTTTCTTATCAAATTTTTTTTTTTTTTTGAGAGGGCATCTCTCATATTTATTGATCAAATGGTTGTTAACAACAATAAAATTCTGTATAGGGGACTCAATGCACAATCATTAATCCACCCCAAGCCTAATTCTCATCAGTCTCCGATCTTCTGAAGCACAATGAACAAGTTCTTACATGGTGAACAGTACAAGGGCAGTCATCACAGGAACTTTCGGTTTTGATCACGCATTATGAGCTATAAACAATCAGGTCAAATATGAATATTCATTTGATTTTTATTCTTGATTTATATGTGAATGCCACAGTTCTCTATTATTATTATTATTATTATTATTATTTTTAATAAAATGCTGAAGTGGTAGGTAGATGCAAGATAAAGGTAGAAAACATAGTTCAGTGCTGTAAGAAAGCAAATGTAGATGATCATGTGTGTGCCTATAGACTAAGTATTAATCTAAGCTAGACAAGGGCAACAAAACATCCACGGATGCAGAAGATTTCTCTCAAAACAGGGGGTGTGAGGTTCTAAGCCTCACCTCTGTTGATCCCCAGTTTCTCACCTGATGGCCCCCCTGCGAATGTGCCTGTCTTAGGTTGTTCCTCCCTTGAGAAATCTTACCCGTCTCTGGCTAACCAGTCATGTTCTGGGGCCATACAGGGAAATGTAAAGTTGGTAAGTGAGAGAGAAGCAATATTCTTTGAAAAGGTTAGCTTTTTACTTCTTTGCAGATTTATGCCCTGTGGCTTCTATGCCCAGCATTTGTCTTGAGGTATCTTTACCACTTGAAAGAATTATGATTCTCAGTAATTTTCTATATGAGGCACGGATTCTACTAAAGGGTCGTAATTAGGAAGGAAGAAGAAAAGCTATAGAAGTAGCAGATGGAAGAAAACATGGGAAGATTGATTATTTCTTTGACATATCTTCTTGTAGAGTAACATAAGCATGTATAGGTTTTAACAAGCTACTAATTAAATTGCGCACACACATTAACATAATAGGAATACAGCTACATAACCAAAGCAGACCTACCATTACCAGCCATATCCATTGAAACCAAGAAAACCAGTTAGGCACCCTAAGCATTTGTGAAAACTTATCTATGATATGATGGATATTGTCTAACTGAATTTGAATAGTTTGAGAAAAATCAGACAATTTAAAACAACCCATTCCTGGGAACTGTTCACATCCCATATGTTCTTTTAACAGTAGATATTCTGTAGTCTCAAGATTTTGGAGTGCTGCAACTTGCACTTCTCCTAATTCTTGGTTGAGTTCCAACAGTATAGATCCAGTCAAATTTGTTGTTTTACTGTATGCAGAGGCCAGCTTAGATATCTCCTTCTTCATTCCAATGGCAATTCCAGGAACCAGTGGGATGAATGCAGCTACAACTGCAATAGCGCCAGGATCTTTGTTGAAGTTTTTTGATAATCATCTTCTGGAATGACTCTTCCAGAGTATGTTGATGTTGGAACTTCTTCTTCATATCGTATCTTACTTCGTTTTCTGGGTAGTCAAATTAGGTTTTGATCCTCTGTATAAACACAAACAGACCCTTTGCCCACACTTTGATATGCCCTTTATACCATTGTGAAGAACTTATTGGAGGTCACCACACAGGAACTGCTATTTTTTTTTTTTAAGAGAAAGGAATATTATTAGAAAAATGTACTTCCATAGGTGATCAACTGACACCTTTTAAATGATCAAAATTAAGGATATTTAAAGCATGCATTAATCATTGATTTACAGTTAGTTTTATCCTATCAGGGAGTAATCCTCCTTTCTTTTTTTTTTTTGTTAGCTTTAATCTACACTTACGTGAAGAATATTATGTTTACTAGGCTCTCCCCTATACCAGGTCCCCGCTATAAACCCCTTTACAGTCACTGTCCATCAGCATAGCAAAATGCTGTAGAATCACTACTTGTCCTCTCTGTGTTGTACAGCCCTCCCCTTTCTCCCATCCCCCCCTTTATGCATGCTAATCTTAATACCCCCCTTTGTCTTCCCCCCCCTTATCCCTCCCTACCCACCCATCCTCCCCAGTCCCTTTCCCTTTGGTACCTGTAAGTCCATTCTTGGGTTCTGTGATTCTGCTGCTGTTTTGTTCCTCCAGTTTTTCCTTTGTTCTTATACTCCACAGATGAGTGAAATCATTTGGTATTTCTCTTTCTCCACTTGGCTTATTCACTGAGCATAATACCCTCTAGCTCCATCTATGTTGATGCAAATGGTAGGATTTGTTTTCTTCTTATGGCTGAATAATATTCCATTGTGTATATGTACCACATCTTCTTTATCCAATCATCTACTGATGGACACTTAGGTTGCTTCCAATTCTTGGCTATTGTAAATAGTGCTGCGATAAACATAGGGGTGCATCTGTCCTTTTCAAACTGGAGTGCTGTGTTCTTAGGGTAAATTCCTAGCAGTGGAATTCCTGGGTCAAATGGTAAGTTTATTTTGAGCATTTTAAGGAACCTCCATACTGCTTTCCACAATGGTTGAACTAACTTACATTCCCACCAGCAGTGTAGTAGGGTTCCCCTTTCTCCACAGCCTTGCCAACATTTGTTGTTGTTTTTCTTTTGGATGGTAGCCATCCTTACTGGTGTGAGGTGATATCTCATTGTAGTTTTAATTTGCATTTCTCTGATAATTAGCAATGTGCAGCATCTTTTCATGTGTCTGTTGGCCATCTGTATTTCTTTTTTAGAGAACTGTCTGTTCAGTTCCTCTGCCCAATTTTTAAGTGGATTGTTTGTTTTTTGTTTGTTGAGGTGGGTGAGTTCTTTATATATTTTGGACGTCAAGCCTTTATTGGATCTGTCATTTTCAAATATATTCTCCCATACATGTAGGGTTCCTTTTTGTTCTATTAATGGTGTCTTTTGCTGTACGGAAGCTTTTCAGCTTAATATAGTTCCACTTGTTCATTTTTGCTGTTGTTTTCCTTGCCCGGGGAGATACGTTCAAGAAGAGGTCACTCATGTTTATGTCTAAAAGGTTTCTGCCTATGTTTTTTTCTAAAAGTTTTATGGTTTCATGAGTTACATTCAGGTCTTTGATCCGTTTTGAATTTACTTCTGTGTATGGGATTAGACAATGGTCCAGTTTCATTGTCCTACATGTAGCTGTCCAGTTTTGCCAGCACCATCTGTTGAAAAGACTGTCATTTTGCCATTGTATGTCCATGGCTCCTTTATCAAATATTAATTGAGCATATATGTCTGGGTTAATGTCTGGAGTCTCTAATCTATTCCACTGGTCTGTGGCTCTGTTCTTGTGCCAGTACCAAATTGTCTTGATTACTATGACTTTGTAGTAGAGCTTGAAGTTGGGGAGTGAGATCTCCTCTACTTTATTCTTCTTTTTCAGGATTGCTTTGGCTATTCGGGTTCTTTGGTGTTTCCATATGAATTTTTGAATTATTTGTTCTAATTCATTGAAGAATGTTGCTGGTAATTTGATAGGGATTGCATCAAATCTGTATATTGCTTTGGGCAGGATGGCCATTTTGACGATATTAATTCTTCCTAGCCAGGAGCATGGGATGAGTTTCCATTTGTTAGTGTCCCCTTTAATTTCTCTTAAGAGTGACTTGTAGTTTTCAGGGTATAGGTCTTTCACTTCTTTGGTTAGGTTTATTCCTAGGTATTTTATTCTTTTTGATGCAATTGTGAATGGAATTGTTTTCCTTATTTCTCTTTCTGTTGGTTCATTGTTGGTGTATAGGAAAGCCACAGATTTCTGTGTGTTAATTTTGTATCCTGCAACTTTGCTGTATTCCGATATCAGTTCTAGTAGTTTTGGAGTGGAGTCTTTAGGGTTTTTTATGTACAGTATCATATCATCTGCAAATAGTGACAGTTTAACTTCTTCTTTACCAATCTGGATTCCTTGTATTTCTTTGTTTTGTCTGATTGCTGTGGCTAGGACCTCCAGTACTCTGTTAAATAACAGTGGGGAGAGTGGGCATCCCTGTCTAGTTCCCGATCTCAGAGGAAAAGCTTTCAGCTTCTCGCTGTTTAGTATAATGTTGGCTGTGGGTTTATCATATATGGCCTTTATTATGTTGAGGTACTTGCCCTCTATTCCCATTTTGCTGAGCGTTTTTATCATGAATGGATGTTGAATTTTGTCAAATGCTTTTTCAGCATCTATGGAGATGATCATGTGGTTTTTGTCTTTCTTTTTGTTGATGTGGTGGATGATGTTGATAGATTTTCGAATGTTGTACCATCCTTGCATCCCTGGGATGAATCCCACTTGGTCATGGTGTACTATCCTTTTGATATACTTTTGAATTTGATTTGCTAATATTTTATTGTATTTTTGCATCTACATTCATCAGGGATATTGGTCTGTAATTTTCTTTTTTGGTGGGATCTTTGCCTGTTTTTGGTATTAGGGTGATATTGGCTTCATAGAATGAGTTTGGGAGTATTCCCTCCTCTTCTATTTTTTGGAAAACTTTAAGGAGAATGGGTATTATGTCTTCTCTGTGTGTCTGATAAAATTCCAAGGTAAATCCATCTGGCCCAGGGGTTTTGTTCTTGGGTAGTTTTTTGATTACCGTTTCAATTTCTTTGCTAATAATTGGATTGTTTAACTTTTGTGTTTCTTACTTGGTCAGTCTTGGAAGGTTGTATTTTTCTAGGAAGTTGTCCATTTCTTCTAGGTTTTCCAGCTTGTTAGCATATAGGTTTTCATAGTAGTCTTTAATAATTCTTTATTTCTATGGAGTCTGTCTTGATTTTTCTGTTTTCATTTCTGATTCTGTTGATTTGTGTCGATTCTCTTTTTCTCTTAATAAGTTTGGCTAGAGGCTTATCTATTTTGTTAATTTTCTCAAAGAACCAGCTCTTGGTTTCGTTGATTTTTGCTATTGTTTTATTCTTCTCAATTTTGTTCATTTCTTCTCTGATCTTTATTATATCTGTCCTTCTGCTGACTTTAAGCCTCATTTGTTCTTCTTTTTCCAGTTTCGATAATTGTGATGTTAGACTATTCATTTGGGATTGTTCTTCCTTCTTCATGTGTGCCTGGATTGCTATATACTTTCCTCTTAAGACTGCTTTCGCTGCGTCCCACAGAAGTTGGGGCTTTGTGTTGTTGTCATCATTTGTTTCCATGTATTCCTTGATCTCTATTTTAATTTGTTCTTTGATACATTGATTATTTAGGAACATTTTGTTAACCCTCCATGTGTTTGTGAGCCTTTTTGTTTTCTTTGTAGAATTTATTTCTACTTTTATACCTTTGTGGTCTGAAAAATTGGTTGGTAGAATTTCAATATTTTGGAATTTACTGAGGCCTTTTTTGTGGGCTAGTATGTGGTCTATTCTGGAGAATGTTCCATGTGCACTTGAGGAGAATGTATATCCTGTTGCTTTTGGATGTAGAGTTCTATAGATGTCTGTTAGGTCCATCTGTTCTAGTGTGTTGTTCAGTGCCTGTGTGTCCTTACTTATTTTCTGCCCGGTGGATCTTTCCTTTGGGGTGAGTGGTATGTTGAAGTCTCCTAAAATGAATGCATTGCAGTCTATTCTATTTCCCTCTATAGTTCTGTTAGTATTTGTTTCACATATGCTGGTGCTCCTGTGTTGGGTGCATATATATTTAGAATGGTTATATCCTTTTGTTGGGCTGAGCCTTTTATCATTATGTAGTGTCCTTCTTTATCTCTTGTTACTTTCCTTGTTTTGAAGTCTGTTTTTTCTGATATTAGTACTGCAATCCCTGCTTTCTTCTTGCTGTTGTTTGCCTGAAATATGTTTTTCCATCCCTTGACTTTTAGTCTGTGCATTGTCTTTCGGTTTGAGGTGAGTTTCTTGTAAGCAGCATATAGATGGGTCTTGCTTTTTTATCCATTCTATTACTCTGTGTCTTTTGATTGGTGCATTAAGTCCATTTACATTTAGGGTGACTATTGAAAGATATGTACTTATTGCCATTGCAGGCTTTAAATTTGTGGTTACCAACGGTTCAAGGTTAGCCTCTTTAGTATCTTACTGCCTAACTTAGCTCGCTTATTGAGCTGTTATATACACTGTCTGGAGATTCTTTTCTTCTCTCCCTTCTTATTCCTCCTCCTCCATTCTTCATATGTTGTGTGTTTTGTTCTGTGCTCTTTTTAGGAGTGCTCCCATCTAGAGCAGTCCCTGTAAGATCCCCTGTAGAGTTGGTTTGTGGGAAGCAAATTCCCTCAGCTTTTGCTTGTCTGGGAATTGTTTAATCCCACCATCATATTTAAATGATAGTCCTGCTGGATACAGTATCCTTGGTTCAAGGCCCTTCTGTTTCATTGCATTAAATATATCATGCCATTCTCTTCTGGCCTTTAGGGTTTCTGTCGAGAAGTCTGATGATAGCCTGATGGGTTTTCCTTTATAGGTGACGTTTTTCTCTCTAGCTGCCTTTAAAACTCTTTCCTTGTCCTTGATGTTTACCATTTTGATTATTATGTGTCTTGGTGTTGTCCTCCTTGGATCCTTTCTGTTGGGGTCTGTGTATTTCCGTGGTCTGTTTGATTATTTCTTCCCCCAGTTTGGGGAAGTTTTCAGCAATTATTTCTTCAAAGACACTTTCTATCCCTTTTCCTCTCTCTTCTCTGGTACCCCTAATAATATGGATATTGTTCCTTTTGGATTGGTTACACACACAGTTCTCTTAATATTGTTTCATTCCTGGAGATCCTTTTATCTCCCTCTATGTCAGCTTTATGCGTTGCTGTTCTCTAGTTTCTATTCCTTCAATGGCCTCTTGCATCTTATCCATTCTGCTTATAAATCCTTCCAGAGTTTGTTTCACTTCTGTAATCTCCTTCCTGGCATCTGTATCTCCCTCCGGACTTCATCCCATTGCTCTTGCATTTTTCTCTGCAACTCCATCAGCATGTTTATGATTTTTATTTTGAATTCTTTTTCAGGAAGTCTGTTTAGGTCTGTCTCCTTCTCTGGTGTTGCCTCTGTGATCTTGGTTTGCCTGTAATTTTGCTTTTTCATGGTGATAGAAATAGTTTGCAGAGCTGGAACGAGTGACAGCTGGAAGAACTTCCCTTCTTGTTGATTTGTGTCCTTCCTCTCCTGGGAGAATAGCGATCTCTAGTGGCTTGCGCTGGGCAGCTGTGCACAGACAGGGCTTCTGCTTCCTGCCCGGCTGCTATGGAGTTTATCTCTGCTGTTGCTGTGGGCATGGCCTGGCTGGGGCTGCTGCTCCAAAATGGTGGAGCCACGTTGGAGGGGGAGCAGCCGGGAGGCTATTTATCTCCGTAAGGGGCCTCCGTGCTCTCTGCTGCCCAGGGGGTTAGAGTGCCCAGAGATCCTCAGATTCCCTACCTCTGGACTAAGTGTCCCGCCCTGCCCCTTTAAGACTTCCAAAAAGCACTCGTGAAAACAAAAGAACAACAACAACAAAATTTAAATAAACATTAAAAAAAAAAAGATCGCTTGCTTTTCTTTGTCCTCTGGTGCTGGCCTCAGGCACCCACTCACCGGTCTTGCTGCCCTGTTTCCCTAGTGTTGGGGTCCTTGTTCCTTTAAGACTTCCGAAAAGCACTTGCCAAAAAAAAAAAAAAAATGGCCTCTCGCTTTTCTTTGTTCTCCGGTGCTGGTGTCCCGTACCCGCTCACCAGTCCTGCTGCCCTGTTTCCCTAGTATCCAAGACCCCACGCATGCACTGTGTCTGTGCTCTGGTCTGGATGGCTGGGGCTGGGTGTTCAGCAGTCCTGGGCTCCCTCTCCTTCCCTGCTGACTCCTCTCCTCCTGCTGGGAGCTGGGGGGAGGGGTGCTCAGGACCCGCCAGGCCAGAGTTTGTATCTTACCCCCTTCGTGAGGCGCTGGGTTCTCGCAGGTGTGGATGTGGTGTGGATGTTGTCCTGTGTCCTCTGGTCTCTATTCTAGGAAGAGTTGTCTTTGTTATATTTTCATAGATATATGTGGTTTGGGGAGGAGATTTCCGCTGCTCTACTCATGCCGCCATCTTCTTTTCTTATTAAATTTTTATAAGAATTATTGCATTCTTTTAAAACAAGGTTATAGATATTCCTATTTTGTGTGTATGACAGTAATACCTTATGTTCTTAATCTCCAGCATAGCGTGAATTGATTTGGCGAGCTGTTGTGCTTGGGTCAAGTCTGACTTGTGAGCTAGGAATGAGTTTTACATTTTTAAACGGTTAAAAAATAAGAACAAGAATATGGACAGACTTACATGACCTGCGAAGCCTAAACTACTCACCATGTGTCCCTTATCAGAATCAGTTTGTGATGAGAGAGGGAGAGCAAGCCATCATATGTTTACTTTTGTTGTACTGCAGTTTCGGGGAGTCATAGCTCATAATTAAAGATCTTAATACTGTATAGAATGCTTTGTAAGTAGAAAGATGATAAGGGTACTAGGCCTTAACCATCTGAATGAAAAATAGGAGAGCTCTACCCTCCCCACAAAATCCCTTGAATAAAGCTTGGTGCCACACTGCAAACAGTAGGAAGTAAGCATGAACTTAGAAAGGAAAGAATTTTAATGCAAAATGATTGAATTATTCAGGCACAGAGGAAAATTTTCCTATTTTGTGTTCAGTAGAACCTATAATTGGTCTTTATTTGAGCCAGTACCTTTACTTTAGTTTTTAGGAAACATTGTATTACCTTGTTATAGCAAAAGTGTGGATTCTGGAAACTTAACAGACAGAAATAGGCTTGAAATCCAGCTCCCCCTAGTCACTCCCTTAACCTAATTTTCTGATTTTCAGTTTCTTCCTCTGTGAGGTGGGGCCCTGTAGTACTCACTGTGTAGGACTGTTGTGAAGATTGTGTTGAGGATTAAGTATGTAAAAGCATGTCGCGCACAGTGTCTGGCAAAACGCAAGTCTTGTGTAACTCCTTATTCCTTCTCCTTTCTTCTATTTCTCTTTCATTATGTTAAATTTATGTTTGAACAGTGAAGGAGTTATATTTTAGTTTGTTTGTATGGTTATTAAAAAAGGAATATTTTACTGAAAAGGCTATTTAAAGAAATTAGTAATATTTATAACAGGCTTACTTTTTAATTCCCATTATTTAGTAAATTGATTTTTGTACTTTGTATGAAATTAGAAAAGCAAGTAATCACCACATGGAATGCTTAGTTATACCTTTTTTAGTTCTCTTAGCTATACCTTTGTAGAGATTGTACTTAAAAACATCTTATTTTATCTTATTTAAAAATATTTATTTTATTTAAAAACTTTATCTTATTTAAAAATAAACAGGTCAAAAAGTAAACATGATGGTCCTTTCTTTTTGTTTTTTTAAGAGCCTGGTTGTTGCCAATGGTGGTCTGGGTAACGGTGTGAGCAGGACCCGGCTGCTCCTGGTCTTAGAGACGTGTGGAGTGGTGGACGCTCTCCTGATGCCGCCTATGAAGCCCTACTCGTTTGTAAGATACAAAACTACAGAAGAATCCGAGAAAGCCTGTGTTACTCTCAATGGAAAAGAAATAATGAATGATTTAGGGCAAAAGATCATTCTGTACTTGAATTTCGTGGAAAAAGGTATATTATCATACAGACATCATTTTAAAAATACCGCTTTGCTTTTGTATGAGTTTTCTTAAGTTGGGAGGTTCAAAATCGGACCCAGCCCCTTTTTGTTTGACAGACATTCTAAGCGTGTGGTTTTGCTTTTTGTGACCGGTAGTTGAAGGGAGGTGATTTAGACATTGCCTACTTCTAAGGAGCTGGTCCCACCAACCCAGCAATGTATTTATTATGCATGTTACTTGTTTTGAAATGCTGCTACCTAATTGTGTTTTTTTTATTTAATGTTGAGGATTCAGATCACCAATTTTTCAGTGTCTTCCCAGAAGTTTTCATTTAATTACTTAAGAATTGATTGATCCAAATGTTTATGTACCAAGCCTCATATTTATGGAAGAAAATTGTTATTCACAAAAGATCCCCAAAGTTTATAGTAACACTGTCCAATAAACTTTTTGTGATAGTGGAAATATTCATATGTTCATATCTGTGCTAATATGCTTGTTTGATTGAGGAACTGATTTTTAAATTTCTAAATTTTAATTTTATTTAAATTAATTAAGTTAATTTATTTAATATAAAAGCTTTATAGGCTGATTTATGGAATTACTACAGGGATTATTACATTGTTTCACTACTCTCCCATGGATAGGAGATGTGTTAAGATGAACTTTGATTTAGACATCCAATTTCCTTTTGTTATATTTATTTGCCACCTATTTAAGCAATTAAAGAATTTTGTTTAGATATCCTGGGGGTGGGTGTAGGTGAGTATAATCTGATCAAATTTATGTTTTTATAAAGTAAGACTTAAAGGAAACTTAAAAAAATTCCTTTAAAGGTATATTTTAGAAGTTATAATTCTCACTGCCTATGTATTTGACTTTAAATCTGACTTCACATATTTTTAAAACTAGATTATATTTTATGTGCTCACGATGAGTTTCTGAAAAATTGAATAGTTTTGATCATAAAATACTGTTCATGGGTATTCCCTTAGGTAGTATGTTGAACACTTTAAGAAAGTGTACATAGTGAGTTTAGGAGTGTTCTTTATTTGAAATCCTACATTAGATCCAGATGTACTTCTAAGACTGTTTTAATCACATTTATATCCTTGGAAATCATTTTTAATAGAATGAAGAGAATAGAACTGTGTCTGAAATGTTTTGATACTTGTTTTGGTATCTACCACCACATAGTTGCTAAATAGCAAGTACAAGAGATTATTAAAATTTTTTAAAAAACTACTTAGAAAATTGAATGTGAATCACCTGTACTATAAATTACCTGTCTTAAGGAATTCTTCCCAAAGTTTTCCTTATATAATTTGAATAAATAATGTAATGCCTGGCATATAGTAAGCAGTTGGTAAATACTTATGAGATCATTCACTATTTATATTTCTGAAATATTAATAAAATCTAGTATTTTTATTACTGTTTTTATGAATTTTTATATTAAATGATTCAGAGATGAAAGCTATTCAGTAGAGAAGGTTCAGAAATCACATCTATAACATGAATGGTCAGATAGCTTAACAGCAAATGTGAATTACACTATTCCCTTTAGTCAGATTCTTTTTCTTTTTGTTTTAGAACTATATCTAAAATTTTTAAGGACACGGGGACTTAAATTACTTTAAATATACCAAATAAGTCTTCATAAAATGGTGTTTTTATTTCTTTAAAAAGTATTATGTTGTCCATTTTTCTGTTACTTGACCATAGCTAGTATCAAGAATCTAAGGGCAAAACCGAGCATTTAAATTTTTGTGTTCAGTAAAGACAGTCTGACTTTTTTACAGGTATACTGTAGATATTATGAGAAACCTTGTTTCTTATGAGATCTAAAAAGTGGCTTAATCATGTTCAAATAATATTTAGGTAAATACTATTTTATTTGCTGTTGGTAATTGTAGTGGATAAAATTTACCATAATTTTTATCTTCATCTTTATTTTTATACTTTAATATGTTGTGTGCCTTTAGCATTCTTATTTCTGAAGATGAGAATTGGGATTCTTCTGAACTGATAACTAGCTGCTTGACTGAGTTATTATTATTATTATTATTTTTTTAAGTAACCTCCTATGAATAATTTAAAAAAAAATTTTGGTATCATTAATGTACCAGTTACATGAGCAACATTATGGTTACTAGACTCCCCCCATTATCAAGTCCCCCCCACATACCCCATTACAGTCACTGTCCATCAGTGTAGTAAGATGCTGTAGAATCACTACTTGTCCTCTCTGTGTTAAACTGCCTTCCTCGTGCCCCCCCCCCCACCTACATTATAACTGAGTTATTTGTATGTAGGAACTAAGTTTTGTATGTGACTAATCTGGTTTCCCACAGTACAGTGGAAAGAGTTGAGTCATCAAGCCTTACCTCCAGGCCTCATGGTAGTAGAAGAAATTGTTTCTTCTGATGATGAAAAAATGCTTTTGGAAAGCATTAACTGGTCAGAAGATACAGACTATCAAAATGGTGAGTAAGACTTATAAAAATATTTAAAAGTTTCTGCAAAATGCCATATTACTGCCCCTTCTCTCCTCCTTCCGTGGTGTATTAAAACTCTTAATATTTCCTCAAAATTACTGAAGTAGCCTGAATCTAATTTTATACAATTCATACGAGCATTAATAATAAATAATATTTATATAGCTACCAATTTAAAACTCCAAGCTAATTAATATTAGGCAACATTTGTAGAGCTAACATTGATAAGCCCTTTCACATATATTATCTTATTTGATCCTGTCCACCCTAAGGCAAATTTCCTATGAGGAATTGGAAGTTCAGTACATACCACTGTAATATAAAGTGATCCTGGAGATACTTGCAAATTAGAGTTACTTTGACTCTTTCCAGATCAGTTAGCAGTCTTATGTGTGCCTGTGTGCATGTTTAACTCTTTCGGATTGATTGGGAGAAACTTTAAGCATTTGTTATAATTTTAGCCTTAAAAGAACAGCAGATATTAGATAAAATGTTTAATTTTATTAAAGACAATAATTTTGCAGTTAACGTCACCATTACTAAACAAACCTTATTCACAGTGTCAACTTTGAAATATATAAAAGATTGCAATTATTTTCTTTCAAGTAGTTCACATTTTTTTTCTTTTCATATAATTCAAAAGTCCTTAAAACACAGAAGAGTAAAGCATTTTGCTTATGAATTCTACTATGAGAACAACAGTGTAGATAAAGATAAGCCATTACCTGGGGGTAAGTAATTGTTAATAAAAAATAATTGCTGGTTCTGAAAAAAGATTTAATATATTGGAAGTCTGTCCTAGTTAAGGATAATGTTTCATTTGTCATCTTTTGGTAAGCTTTTGAAACACTGAATAAATTTAAAACAAGTTAGATGCATAGTGCAGTTTTGATGTAAAAACATCATATCATACAGATAAAGCTCGAGTTCCTTTTGAACACTATCCTTAGTTCTATACTTTTCCCAGGAGTAGTACTATTAACTGGTTAGTATACATTTTTCCAACCCTTTAAAAAATGAAAAAATGAGTTTATATCCAAATAGAGACACCTATAAAAGTATATAGTTGTTAACATGTAATATATTGTATGTGCTGTATATTCACATATTACATATATCATTCCAACTTACTCTTTTCCCTTTATGGTATGTCTTGGACATCTTAAAGTTTTTCATTTTATTGATTGTTCAGTAATGGCTTACTCAGTTCCCTTTTAATAGACATTTAGGTTATCTCTAGCTTTTGACTTTTACAAGTAGTGCTGTAGTGAGTATCCTTGTATACACATTTTTATGCAGTAAGCAAAAGTTTCTCTAGGGAGACAACTGAGAATTGTTGTGTCAAAGTTTTGTTCATTTTAAAATGTCGGTGCTGACGAAGTGCCCCTCAAACAGCTATACCAGCCTACTCAGACCAAGTGTGAACCCGTTTCCCTTCACTCCTACCCACATGTTGTGTTGTAAACTTTTAACTCTCTAATTATCTGATGACTAGTGAGGTTGGCCATTTCTGTGACTTCCTTTTCATAATTTTTATCAGTTTTGTGTGTGTAATTGATTAATAAGAATTTACTATGTAATCTGATTATGAATCCTTTGGTAGAATTCTTTGTTGGAATTAAATTTATCTGTATCTTTATGAGTTTGGTCTTATTTAAAAATTTTCCTTCCCTGTGAAGTAACATTTATGACTCCAAAGAAAGTAAGTTACTGCCACTTTGAAATAATTAAAATAAATTAAAATTTAATTTTAAATAAGTGAAATAATTTAAAATAACAAAAAAGAAAGTGGTCAGGCTAATTACCAGTATGTAATAGTCAATTTTATAATTTTATTATTTTACAGAGTACTAAAATTGTCAGCAAAATTGTTCTTTTGGGTGTTTTATTTGATAAAAAATCAGTAAATAAAAGATTCTTTAGAAAATTTTGTTTGCTTGTGGGTTTTTTTGTTATATTTAGATCTGACTGCTAAGTTAAAAGCTGTGTGATTATTATCACAGTGAATAATTATTTTTATTTTTGAATAAAACATGCAAAGTAAATATTTTAATGTTTCATCTTTATGATTACTGACTTCAGGTCTTCCTGACATTTGGGATAGCATTTTGGAAAAGTGGTTGAACGAAGGTTTCATTAAACATAAACCTGATCAGTTGACCATCAACCAGTATGAGCCTGGGCATGGTGAGTATTTCTTCTTTTAAAATTCCAGTCATGTATTTCATAACTAAGTAGATTATGTAACTCCCTAAGATCAAACATATGTTTTAGCTCATACTAACTCCTGGTTTGCTTATATTAGTTACCTGCATTGACTTGAATCCCTTGCACATCTACATGTTAGTCCCTTGAAGAATTTCCTTCTCAAAGGGTAAACAGACTGACACAGTTGCTATTTGTGATTTGGTTTTTTTGGATCCTCTCTCAGTGTTTTATTTAGAGGGGAGAAGGTGGTTTTAAAGCCATAGGAGGCATGTATAATGGAAGAAACCAAATCAGTTTACAGATGCGGAGATGAAGGCTAATTGGTTGGGTAGTCTTGCTCTCCTCCTGTGAGAATGTGGAAGACAACTCTAGGATGACCTGTTAGTAAAAAATCTGCAGGTTATTGGTTTTTTTGTACTTGTTATCAAGATCTGCATCTCCTATTTATAGTAATCAAATGGTCTTAAATGTTTTATTAATGGGGGCATCATAGAGGTTTTGGGTTTTTCTGCATTTATCATAATGTCTTATAATTGCATAGTTACCTATCAGTCTTACTGCTGGTCTGTATGCTTCCTGAGAACAGGGACTTTGTCTTATGGCAATGTGTACTCTCACTGTGTAGCAAAGTGCCTTTTTCTTAAGAGGTTTTCAGTTAACGTAGATTGAAAGATTGGTAGTCAGCCATGTTTTAATTATTGATAATGCTGTTTTCACACCTGACTATTGTTTTTGTTCTGTAAGAACTTTGGGATATAGTGTTTAAGGGAAAAAATGACTTCAGTATCTCTCTTTAACATCTTCCTCTTAGGCTGGATTTCAGTAAATGTCCTAGTTAGGCAGTGACTGTTGAGTCCTGATTTAGAACTGAGTCCCAGTGGTAGTTGAAGTTGAAGATAAGATAATTTTAATTTATATTTATTTTGATTCTGTTTAGTCATATTCACCCTAAATGTTTCTTTTTTTTTGTTGTTAGTTTTTTTTTTCGTTTTTTTTTTCTTTGAGAGGGCATCTCTCATATTTATTGATCAAATGGTTGTTAACAACAATAAAATTCAGTATAGGGGGGTCAATGCTCAATGTACAATCATTAATCCATCTCAAGCCTAATTCTCGTCAGTCTCCAATCTTCTGAAGCATAACGAACAAGTTCTTACATGGTGAACAAATTCTTACATAGTGAATAAGTTCTTACATGGTGAACAGTACAAGGGCATTCATCACAGAAACTTTCGGTTTTGATCACGCATTATGACCTATAAACAATGAGGTCAAATATGAATATTCGTTTGATTTTTGTACTTGATTTATATGTTGATCCCACATTTCTCCCTTTATTATTATTATTATTTTTATTTTTAATAAAATGCTGAAGTGGTAGGTAGATGCAAGATAAAGGTAGAAAACATAGTTTAGTGCTGTAAGAGGGCAAATGTAGATGATCAGATGATCAGGTGTGTGCCTATGGACGAAGTATTAATCCAAGCTAGACAAGGGCAGCAAAACATCCACAGATGCAGAAGATTTCTCTCAAAGCAGGGGGGGTGAGGTTCTGAGCCTCACCTCTGTTGATCCCCAAATTCTCACCTGATGGCCCCCCTGCGACTGTGCCTGTCTTAGGTTGTTCCTCCCTTGAGGAATCTTACCCGTCTCTGGCTAACCAGTCATCTTCCGGGGCCATACAGGGAGATGTAAAGTTGGTAAGTGAGAGAGAAGCCATATTGTTTGAAAAGGTTAGCTTTTTACTTCTTTGCAGATGTATGCCCTGTGGCTTCTATGCCTGGCACTTGTCTCGAGGTATCTTTACCACCTGGAGGAATTATGATACTCGGTAAATTCGATATGAGGCACGAATTCTATTTAAGGGTTGTAATTAGGAAGAAAGAAGAAAAGCTACAGATGTAGCATATGGAAGGAAACATGGGAGGATTGATTATTTCTTTGACATATCTTCTTGTAGAGTACCTTAAGTATGTATAGGTTTTAAACTACTAACTAATTTGCACACACATATTAACATAATAGGAATACGGTGACATAAAGCAAATCTATAATTACCGTCCATCTCCAGTGAAGCCAAGAAAACCATTTAGGCACCCTAGGCATTTGTGAAAATTTGTCTATGATATGATGGATATTGTCCAACTGTACTTGAACAGTCTGAGAGAAATCAGACAAATTAAAGCAGCCCATTTCTGGGATCTGTTCACATCCCATATGTTCTTTTAACCGTAGATAGTCTATAGTCATAAGATTTTGGAGTGCTACAACTTGCACCCCTCCCAACTCCTGGTTGAGTTCCAACAGTACAGATCCAGTCAAATTCGTTGTCTCACTGTATGCACATGCCAGCCTAGACATCTCCCTCCTCATTCCTATGGCAAGTCCAGGAGATGGTGGGCTGGATGCAGCCACAACCGCAGCATGGCGGTTTTTTGTGGAGGCTTTTTGATGATCATCCCCGGCACAAGTCCTCCAGAGAGTGCTGATGCTGGAAGCTCCTCCTCATATCGTATCTTAGTTCATTTTCTGGGTATCCAAGCTAGGCCTTGATCTTCTGCATAGAAACAAACAGACCCTTTGCCCACACTTTGACATGCCCTCTGTACCACTGTGCAGAACTCATTGGAGGTCAGCAACAGTAACTGCTTTTTTTTTTTTTTTTTAATTAAGAGAAAGGAATATTATCAGAAAAGAGTACCTCCATAGCTGATCATCTGACACCCTTTAAGTGATCAACATTAAGGATATTTAAAGCATGCGTTGATCTTTGATTTACCAATAGTTTTATCCTATCAAGGAGTAATCCCCCTTTTCTTTCTTTCTTTCTTTTTTTTTTTTTATAATTTTTAATCTACACTTACATGAAGAATACTATGTTTACTATGCTCTCCCCTATATCAGGTCCCCCCTAACAACCACATTACGGTTCCTGTCCATCAGCTTAGCAAAATGTTGTAGAGTCACTACTTGTCCTCTCTGTGTTGTGCAGCCCACCCTCCCCTTTCTCCCTACCCCCCATGCATGCTAATCTTAATACCCCCCTTCTTCTCTCTCCCCCCCTTATCCCTCCCTGCCCACCCATCCTCCCCAGTTCCTTTCCCTTTGGTACCTGTTAGTCCATTTTTGGGTTCTGTAATTCCACTGCTGTTTTGTTTCTTCAGTTTTTCCTTTGTTCCTATACTCCTCAGATGAGTGAAATCATTTGGTATTTCTCTTTCTCCGCTTGGCTTATTTCACTGAACATAATACTCTCCAGCTCCATCCATGTTGCTGCAAATAGTTGGATTTTTCCACTTCTTATGGCTGAGTAGTATTCCATTGTGTATATGTACCACATCTTCTTTATCCATTCATCTACTGATGGACATTTAGGTTGCTTCCAATTCTTGGCTATTGTAAATAGTGCTGCGATAAACATAGGGGTGCATCAGTCTTTCTCAAACTTGATTGCTGCGTTCTTAGGGTAAATTCCTAGGAGTGGAATTCCTGGGTCAAATGGCAGGTCTGTTTTGAGCATTTTGATGAACCTCCATACGGCTTTCCACAATGGTTGAACTAATTTACATTCCCACCAGCAGTGTAGGAGGGTTCCCCTTTCTCCACAGCCTCGCCAACATTTGTTGTTGTTTGTCTTTTGGATGGCAGCTATCCTTACTGGTGTGAGGTGATACCTCATTGTAGTTTTAATTTGCATTTCTCTGATAATTAGCGATGTGGAGCATCTTTTCATGTGTCTGCTGGCCATCTGTATTTCTTTTTTAGAGGACTGTCTGTTCAGTTCCTCTGCCCATTTTTTGATTGGGTTATTTGTTTTTTGTTTGTTGAGGTGTGTGAGCTCTTTATATATTCTGGACGTCAAGCCTTTATCGGATCTGTCATTTTCAAATATATTCTCCCATACTGTAGGGTTCCTTTTTGTTCTATTGATGGTTTCTTTCACTGTACAGAAGCTTTTCAGCTTAATGTAGTCCCACTTGCTCATTTTTGCTGTTGTTTTCCTTGCCCGGGGAGATATGTTCAAGAAGAGGTCACTCATGTTTATGTCTAAGAGGTTTTTGCCTGTTTTTTTCCAAGAGTTTAATGGTTTCATGACTTACATTCAGGTCTTTGATCCATTTTGAGTTTACCTTTGTATATGGGGTTAGACAATGGTCCAGTTTCATTCCCCGACATGTAGCTGTCCAGTTTTGCCAGCACCATCTGTTGAAGAGACTGTTATTTTGCCATTGTATGTCCATGGCTCCTTTATCAAATATTAATTGACCATATATGTTTGGGTTAATGTCTGGAGTCTCTAATCTGTTCCACTGGTGTGTGGCTCTGTTCTTGTGCCAGTACCAAATTGTCTTGATTACTATGGCTTTGTAGTAGAGGTTGAAATTGGGGAGTGTGATCCCCCCTACTTTATTCTTCTTTTTCAGGATTGCTTTGGCTATTCAGGGTCTTTGGTGTTTCCATATGAATTTTTTAATTATTTGTTCCAGTTCATTGAAGAATGTTGCTGGTAATTTGAGAGGGATTGCATCAAATCTGTATATTGCTTTGGGCAGGATGGCCATTTTGACGATATTAATTCTTCCTAGCCATGAGCATGGGATGAGTTTCCATTTAGTAGTGTCCCCTTTAATTTCTCTTAAGAGTGACTTGTAGTTTTCAGAGTATAAGTCTTTCACTTCTTTGGTTAGGTTTATTCCTAGGTAGTTTATTCTTTTTGATGCAATGGTGAATGGAATTGTTTTCCTGATTTCTCTTTCTATTGATTCATTGTTAGTGTATAGGAAAGCTACAGATTTCTGTGCGTTAATTTTGAATCCTTCAACTTTGCTGTATTCCGATATCAGTACTAGTAGTTTTGGGGTGGAGTCTTTAGGGTTTTTTATGTACAATATCATGTCGTCCGCAAATAGTGACAGTTTAACTTCTTCTTTACCAATCTGCATTCCTTGTATTTCTTTGTTTTGTCTAATTGCCATGGCTAGGACCTCCAGTACTCTGTTAAATAACAGTGGGGAGAGTGGGCATCCCTGTCTTGTTCCCGATCTCAGAGGAAAAGCTTTCAGCTTCTCGCTGTTCAATATAATGTCAGCTGTGGGTTTATCAGAGAAGGCCTTTATTATGTTGAGATACTTGCACTCTATTCCCATTTTGCTAAGAGTTTTTATCATGAATGGATGTTGAATTTTGTCAAATGCTGTTTCAGCATCTATGGAGATGATCATGTGGTTTTTGTCTTTCTTTTTGTTGATGTGGTGGATGATGTTGATGGACTTTCGAATGTTGTACCATCCTTGCATCCCTGAGATGAACCCCACTTGGTCATGGTGTACGATCCTTTTGATGTATTTTTGAATTCGGTTTGCTAATATTTTGTTGAGTATTTTTGCATCTATGTTCATCAGGGATATTGGTCTGTAGTTTTCTTGTTTGGTGGGTCTTTGCCTGGTTTTGGTATTAGGGTGATGTTGGCTTCATAGAATGAGTTTGGGAGTATCCCCTTCTCTTCTATTTTTTGGAAAACTTTAAGGAGAATGGGTATTATGTCTTCCCTGTATGTCTGATAAAATTCCGAGGTAAATCTGTCCGGCCCCGGGGTTTTGTTCTTTGGTAGTTTTTTGGTTACCACTTCAATTTCGTTGCTGGTAATTGGTCTGTTTAGATTTTCTGTTTCTTTCTGGGTTGGTCTTGGAAGGTTGTATTTTTCTAGGAAGTTGTCCATTTCTCCTAGGTTTCCAAGCTTGTTAGCATATAGGTTTTCATAGTACTCACTAATCATTCTTTGTATTTCTGTGGGGTCCGTCATGAGTTTTCCTTTCTCGTTTCTGATACTGTTGATTTGTGTTGACTTTTTTCCTCTTAATAAGTCTGGCTAGAGGGTTATCTCTTTTGTTTATTTTCTCGAAGAACCAGCTCTTGGTTTCATTGATTTTTGCTATTGTTTTATTCTTCTCAATTTTATTTATTTCGTCTCTGATCTTTATTACGTCCCTCCTTCTGCTGACCTTAGGCCTCATTTGTTCTTCTTTTTCCAATGTCGATAATTGTGACATTAGACCATTTATTTGGGATTGTTCTTCCTTTTTTAAATATTCCTGGATTGCTATATACTTTTCTTTTAAGACTGCTTTTGCTGTGTCCCACAGTAGTTCAGGCTTAGTGTTGTTGTTGTCATTTGTTTCCATATATTGCTGGGTCTCCATTTTGATTTGGTCATTGATCCATTGGTTATTTAGGAGCTTGTTGTTAAGCCTCCTTGTGCTTGTGAGTCTTTTTGCTTTCTTTGTACAGTTTTTTTCTAGTTTTATACCTTTGTAGTCTGAAAAGTTGGTTGGTAGGATTTCAATCTTTTGGAATTTACTGAGGCTCTTTTTGTGGCCTAGTATGTGGTCTATTCTGGAGAATGTTCTATGTGCACTTGAGAAGAATGTGTATCCTGTTGCTTTTGGATGTAGATTTCTGTAGATGTCTATTAGGTCCATCTGTTCTAGTGTGTTGTTCAGTGCCTGTGTGTCCTTACTTATTTTCTGTCTGGTGGATCTGTCCTTTGGAGTGAGTGGTGTGTTGAAGTCTCCTAGAATGAATGCATTGTATTCTATTTCCTCCTTTAGTTCTTTTAGTATTTGTTTCAGGTGTGTTGGTGCTCCTGTATTGGGTGCATATATATTTATAATGGTTATATCCTCTTGTTGGACTAAGCCCTTTATCATTATGTAATGTACTTCTTTGTCTTTTGTTACTTTCTTTATTTTGAAGTCTGTTTTGTCTGATATCAGAATTGCAACACCTGCTTTCTTTTCTCTGTTGTTTGAATGAAAAATCTTTTTCCGTTCCTTGACTTTAAGTCTGTGTATGTCTTTGGGTTTTAGGTGAGTCTCTTGTAAGCAGCATATGGATGGATCTTGCTTTTTTTATCCATTCTATTACTGTGTGTCTTTTGATTGGTGCATTCAGTCCATTTATATTTAGGGTGATTATTGAGAGGTATGAACTTATTGCCATTGCAGGCTTTAAGTTTATGGTTACCAAAGGTTCAGGGTTAGCTTCTTGACTATCTTATTGTCTAACTTAACTCACTTGTTGAGGTATTATAAACGCAGTCTGATGATTCTTTATTTCTCTCCCTTCTTATTCCTCCTCCTCCCTTCTTCATATGTTGGGTGTTCTCTTTTGTGCTCTTTTTAGGAGTGCTCCCATCTATAGCAGTCCTTGTAGGATGCCCTGTAGAGGTAGTTTGTGGGAGGTAAATTCCCTCAACTTTTGCTTGTGTGGGAATTGTTTCATCCCTCCTTCATATTTAAATGATATTCGTGCCGGATACAGTAGTCTTGGTTCGAGGCCCTTCTGTTTCATTGCATTAAGTATATCATGCCATTCTCTTCTGGCCTGTAGGGTTTCTGTTGAGAAGTCTGATGTTAGCCTGATGGGTTTTCCTTTGTAGGTAACCTTTTTTTTCTCTCTGGCTGTCTTTAATACTTTGTCCTTGTCTTTGATCTTTGCCATTTTAATTATTATGTGTCTTGGTGTTGTCCTCCTTGGATCCCTTTTCATGGTAGTTCTGTGTACCTCTGTGGTCTGAGAGGCCATTTCTTCCCCTCGTTTGGGGAAGTTTTCAGCAATTGTTTCTTCAAAGACACTTTCTATCCCTTTTTTTCTCTCTTCTTCTTCTGGTACCCCTATAATGCGGATATTGTTCCATTTTGATTGGTCACTCAGCTCTCTTAGAATTCTTTCATTCCTGGAGATCCTTTTATCTCTCTCTGCATCAGCTTCTGTGTGTTCCTGTTCTCTGTTTTCTAGTCCATTAATGGTCTCTTGCATCTCGTCCATTCTGTTTTGAAGTCCTTCCAGAGCTTGTTTTATTTCTGTATTCTCCTTCCTTAGTTCTTGCATATTTCTCTGCAAATCCATCAGCATGGTTATGACTTTTGTTTTGAATTCTTTTTCAGGAATACTGGTTAAGTCTATCTCCCCAGGTTCCTTCCCATGGGAAGATGTAGCAGATGCCGAAGCTGTCTGGGTTAGTCTTGTCTGGATCATATTTTTTTGCCTTTTCATGTTGACAGGTGCTATTGACTGTCAGCTGGGAGGGCCAAACTTTCCACTTGCTACTGGCCTTTCTTTTCTGGGACAACTGCGACCCCTAGTGGCTTGTGTTGGGTAATTGCGTGTAGACTGGGTCTTTGTGTCTTGCCTAGCTGATATGGAGAAAACTCCCTTTCTGAGGCGGGGCTTGCCTTAGGCTGCTTCTCTGCTTTTGCAGTGCCCAGAGGGGTAATGGACGGGGGGAGGGGGGTTGTTTGGCTGTTTACCTCCGTGAGGTGTCTCAGAGCTGTGCCCAGGGGGTTAGTGCACCTGGTTTTCCCTGTAATTTCCTGCCACTGGACTGTGACCTTTGTTGTTTCCGTCCAGCTGTTACGTCCCTGTCCCTTTAAGACTTTCAAAAAGCACTCGCTTTTCTTTGTCACAGGGGCATCATCTTCGGAACCCGCTCAGAGTTCTTGCTGCCCTATTTCCCTAGTTTCTAGCCCTCCATGCGTGCACTGTGTCTGCGCTCTGGTGCGCGTGGCTGGGGCTTGGTGTTTAGCAGTCCTGAGCTCCCTCTCCCTCCTGCCGGGACCTGGGGGGAGGTGTGCTCGGGTCCCGCCAGGCCAGGGCTTGTATCTTACCCCTTTCACCAAGCACTGGGCTCTCGCACAAGTGGATGTAGTCTGGCTGTTGTCCTGTGTCTTCTGGTCTCCCTTTTAGGATTAGTTGTATTTGTTGTATTTTCAAAAATATATATGTTTTTGGGAGGAGATTCCCACTGTCCTACTCATGCTGCCATGTTGACTCTGCCCTCCAGAAGCTTTTTAGATTGATGTAGTCCCATGTGTTCATTTTTGCTTTTGTTTCCTTTGCTTGAGGAGATGCAGTCAGAAAAAGTTGCTCATGTTTGTATTCAGGAGGTTTTTGCCTATGTTGTCTTCTAAGAGTTTTATTATTTCACGACTTATGTTGAAGGTCTTTGATCCATCCTTTCAAGTTTACTTTTGTGTATGGGATAGACAGTATTCCAATTTCATTCTCTTGCATGTAGCTTTCCAGTTTTGCCAACACCAGTTGTTGAAGAGGCTGTCTTTTCCCCATTGTATGTTCATGGCTCTGTTATCATATATTAATTGACCACATTTGCTCTTTTCCATTTGTCTATGGGTCTGTTCTTGTGCCGGTACTAAATTGCCTTGATTACTGTGGCTTTGTAGTACAGCTTGAAGTCAGGAAGCATAATGCCCCTTGCTTTACACTTCCTTCTCAGGACTGCCTTGGCTATTCGGGGTCTTTAGTGGTTCTGTATAAATTATAGAACTATTTTCTCTAAGTTCATTGAAGAATGCCGTTGGTATTTTGATAGTGCATTGAATCTGTAGATTGCTTTAGGCAGGATGGCTGTTTTGACAATATTCTTCCTATCCATGATGGGATGTATTTCCATTTATTGGTATCTAATTTTTCTCATTAGTGTCTTGTAGTTTTCAGAGTATTGGTCTTTCATTTCCTTCGTTAAGTTTATTCCTAGGTATTTTATTCTTTTTGATGCATTTGTGAATGGAATTGTTTTCCTGATTTCTCTTTTTGCTAGGTCATTGTTAGTGTATAGGAATGCAACAGATTTCAGTGTATTAATTTTGTATCCTGTAACTTTGCTAAATTCAGATATTAGATCTAGTATTTTTTGAGTGGATTCTTTAGGGTTTTTTATGTACAATATCATGTCATCTGCAAACAGTGACAGTTTAACTTCTTCTTTACCAATCTGGATGCCTTTTATTTCTTTGTGTCTGATTGCCGTGGTTAGGACCTCCAGAACTATGTTGAATAAAAGTGGAGAGAATGGGCACCCTTGTCTTGTTCCCAATCTTAAAGGAGAGGCTTTCAGCTCCTCGCTGTTAAGTGTGATGTTTGCTGTGGGTTTGTCATATATGGCCTTTATTATGTGCCCTTTATACCCATTTTGTTGAGAGTTTTTATCATGAATGGATGTTGAATTTTGTCGAATACTTTTTCACATTTATGCAGATGATCATGTGTTTTTTGTCCTTCTTTTTGTTAATGTGGTGGATGATGATGATGGATTTTTGAATATTGTACCATCCTTGCATCCCTGAAATAAATCCTACTTGATCATGATGGATGCTCTTTTTGATGTGTTTTTTAGTTCGGTTTCCTAATATTTTGTTGAGTATTTTTGCATGTATGTTCATCAGGTTTGTTGGTCTGTAATTTCTTTTTTTGTGGTGTCTTTTCCTGGTTTTGGTATTAGGGTGATGCTGGCCTCATAGAAAGAGTTTGGAAGTATTCCCTCCTCTTCTACGTTTTGGAAGACTTTAAGGCGAATGGGTATTAGGTCTTCTCTAAATGACTGATGAAATTCAGTGAAGCTGGTCTGGGGATTTTGTTCTTGGGTATTTTTTTGATTACCAATTCAATTTCATTGCTGGTAATTGGTCTGTTTAGATGTTCTGTTTCTTCCTGGGTGAGTCTTGCAGGTTGTCTTTTTCTAGAAAATTGTCCACTTCTTCTAGGTTATCCAGTTTGTTAGCATGTAATATTTCGTAATATTCTCTAATAATTCTCTATATTTCAGTGGTGTCCATCATGATTTTTCTGTCTTATTCCTGATTCTGTTTATATGTGTAGATTCTTTTTCTCTTGATGAGTCTGGCTAGGGGTTTATCTATTTTGTTTATTTTCTCAAAGAATCAGCTCCTTGTTTCATTGATTTTTTGTATTGTTTTATTCTTCTCAATTTTATTCATTTCTTCTCTGATCTTTATTATGTCCCTCCCTCTACTGACTTTGGGCCTCATTTGTTCTTCTTTTCCCAGTTTCAATAATTGTAAATTTAGACTCTTCATTTGAGATTGTTCTTCCTTCTTTAAATAGGCCTGGATTGCTATATACTTTCCTCTTAGAACTGTCTTTGCTGCTTTCCACAGATGTTGAGGCATTGAGTCATTGTTTTCATTTGTCTCCATATACTGCTTGATCTCTGTTTTTAATTGGTCATTGATCCATTGATTATTTAGGAGCATGTTGTTAAGCCTCTATGTGTTTGTGAGCCTTTTTGTTTTCTTGTGCAATTTATTTCTAGTTTCATACCTTTGTATCTGAGATGTTGGTACTTTTTCAATCTTTTTGGATTTCCTAAGGCTCTCTTTGTGGCCTAGTATTTGGTCTATTTTGGAGAATATTCCATGTGAACTTGAGAAGAATGTGTATCCTGTTGCTTTTGGGTGCAGTGTTCTATAGCTGTCTGTTAGGTCCATCAGTTCTATTGTGTTATTCAGTGCCTCTGTTTCCTTACTTATTTCTGTCGGACTGATCTGTCCTTTGGAGTGAGTGGTGTGTTGAAGTCTCCTTAAATGAATGGTTTGCATTCTATTTCCCCCTTTAATTCTGTTAATATTTGTTGTTCATATTTGGGTGCATAGATATTTATAATGGTTATGTCCTCTTGTTGGACTAACCCCTTTATCATTATTTATATAATGTCCATCTTTGTGTCTTGTTACTTTCTTTTTGTTGAAGGCTATTTTATCTGGTAAAAGTATTGCAACTCCTGCTTTTTTCTTCCTATTAGTTACATGAAATATCTTTTTCCATCCCTTCACTTTTAGTCTGTGTATGTCTTTTGGTTTGAAGTGAGTCTCTTGTAGGCAGCATATGGGTGGGTCTTGCTTTTTTATTCATTCTGTAACTCTGTGTCTTTTGATTGCTGCATTCAGTCCATTTCCATTAGGGTGATTATCGATAGATGTGTACTTACTGCTATTTCAGGCTTTGGACTTGTGGTTTCCAAAGGTTCAACGTAGCTTCTTTACTAACCGTCTAACTTAACTCACTTTTTAGGCTATTATAAACACAATCTGAAGATTCTTTTTATTTTCTCCCTTGTTTTTCTTCCTCCTCCACTCTTGTACGTTAGGTGTCATATTCTGTATTTTTTGTGTATTCCTTGACTGACTCTGTGGGTAGGTGATTTAATTTTCTGTTTGGTTGGTATTTAATTGGTCTACTTCCTTTACTGTGGTTTTATTTTCTCTGGTGAAAACTATTTAGCCTTAGGAGCACTTCCATCTAGAGCAGTCCCTTTAAAATACACTGTAGAGATGGTTTGTGGGAGTTAACATCCCTCAACTTTTGCTTGTCTGGGAATTGTTTAATCCCTTCTTCATATTGAAGTGATAATCGTGCTGGATACAGTATTCTTGGTTCAAGGCCCTTCTATTTCATTGCATTAAATATATCAAGCCATTCTCTTCTGACCTGTAAGGTTTCTGCTGAGAAATTTGATGATAACCTGGTGGGTTTTCCTTCATAGGTGATGTTTTTTTCTCTCTCTGGCTGCTTTTAATACTCTGTCCTTGTCTTTGATCTTTGCCATTTTAATTACTATATGTCTTGGTTCTGTCTTCCTTGGGTCCTTTGTGTTGGGAGATCTGTGCACTTCCATGGCCAATGAGACTCTCTATTTTCCCAGACTGGGGAAGTTTTCAGCAAGTATTTCTTCAGAGACACTTTCTATCCCTTTTTCTCTCCTTCTTTTTCTGGTACACCTATAATGTGAATATTGTTCCATTTGGATTGGTGACACATTTCTCTTAATATTCTTTCATTCGAGAGATCCCTTTTTCTTTCTGTGCCTCAACCTCTTTGTATTCCTGTTCTCTAATTTCTATTCCATTTAGTCTCTTTTTTAAAATTTTGTTATCATTAATTTACAATTACATGAAGAACATTATGTTTACTAGGCTCTCCCCTTCACCAAATCCCCCCAATAAACCTCATTACAGTCGCTGTCCATCAGCGTAGTAAGATGTTGTAGAATCACTACTTGTCTTCTCTGTGTTGTACAGCCCTCCCCTTTCCCCCACCCCCAACATTATACATGCTAATCATAATACCCCCTTTCTTCTTCTCCACCCTTATCCCTCCCTACCCTCCCATTCTCACCAGTACCTTTCCCTTTGGTAACTGTTAGTCCCTTCTTGGGTTCTGTGATTCTGCTGCTGTTTTGTTCCTTCAGTTTTTCTTTGTTCTTATACTCCACAGATGAATGAAATCATTTGGTACTTGTCTTTCTCCACTTGGCTTATTTCACTGAGCATAATACGCCCTAGCTCCATCCATGTTGTTGCAAATTGTAGGATTTGTTTTCTTCTTATGGCTGAATAATATTCCATTGTGTATATGTACCACCTCTTCTTTATCCATTCATCTACTGATGGACACTTAGGTTGCTTCCATGTCTTGGCTATTGTAAATAGTGCTGCAATAAACATAGGGGTGCATCTGTCTTTTTCAAACTGGGCTGCTGCATTCTTAGGGTAAATTCCTAGAAGTGGAATTCCTGGGTCAAATGGTAAGTCTATTTTGAGCTTTTTGAGGAACCTCCATACTGCTTTCCACAATGGTTGAACTAATTTACATTCCCACCAGCAGTGTTAGGAGGGTTCCCCTTTCTCCACAACCTCGCCAACATTTGTTGTTGTTTGTCTTTTGGATGGTAGCCATCCTTACTGGTGTGAAGTGATATCTCATTGTGGTTTTAATTTGCATTTCTCTGATAACTAGTGATGTGGAGCATCTTTTATGTGTCTGTTGGCCATCTGAATTTCTTCTTTGGAGAACTGTCTGTTCAGCTCCTCTGCCCATTTTTTAATTGGATTATTTGTTTTTTGTTTGTTGAGGTACGTAAGCTCTTTATATATTTTGGATGTGAAGCCTTTATTGGATCCGTCATTTACAAATATATTCTCCCATGCCGAGGGTACCTTTTTGTTCTATTGATGGTGTCCTTTGCTGTACAGAAGCTTTTCAGCTTGATGTTGTCCCACTTGTTCATTTTTGCTTTTGTTTTTCTTGCCTGAGGAGATATGTTCATGAAGAAGTTGCTCATGTTTATGTCCAAGAGATTTTTGCCTATGTTTTTTTCTAAGAGTTTTATGGTTTCATGACTTACATTCAGGTGTTTGATCCATTTCAAATTTACTTTTGTGTATGGGGTTAGACAGTGATCCAGTTTCAGTTTTGCCAGCACCATCTGTTGAAGAGACTGTCATTTCCTCATTCTATGTCCATGGCTCCTTTATCATATATTAATTGACCATATATGTTTGGGTTAATGTCTGGAGTCTCTAATCTGTTCCACTGGTCTCTGGCTCTGTTCTTGTGCCAGTACCAAATTGTCTTGATTACTATGGCTTTGTAGTAGAGCTTGAAGTTGGGGAGTTAGACCCCCCCTACTTTATTCTTCCTTCTCAGGATTGCTTTGGCTATTTGGGGCCTTTGGTGTTTCCATATGAATTTTTGAACTATTTGTTCCAGTTCGTTGAAGAATGTTGCTGGTAATTTGATAGGGATTGCATCAAATCTGTATATTGGTTTGGGCAGGATGGCCATTTTGACTATATTAAATCTTCCTAGCCAAGAGCATGGGATGAGTTTCCATTTGTTAGTGTCCTCTTTAATTTCTTTTAAGAGTGTCTTTTAGTTTTCAGGGTATAGGTCTTTCACTTCTTTGGTTAGGTTTTTTTCCTAGGTGTTTTATTCTTTTTGATGCATTGTGAATGGAATTGTTTTCCTGATTTCTCTTTCTATTAGTTCATTGTTAGTGTACAAAAAAGCCACAGATTTCTGTGTGTTAATTTTGTATCCTGCAACTTTGCTGTATTCCGGTATCAGTACTAGTAGCTTTGGAGTGGAGTCTTTAGGGTTTTTTATGTACAATATCATGTCATTTGCATATAGTGACAGTTTAATTTCTTCTTTACCAATCTGGATTCCTTGTATTTCTTTGTTTTGTCTAAGTGCCATGGCTAGGACCTCCAGTACTCTGTTAAATAACAGTGGGGAGAGTGGGCATCCTTGTCTTGTACCCGAAGTCAGAGGAAAAGCTTTCAGCTTCTCGCTGTTCACTATGATGTTAGCTGTGGGTTATCATATATGGCCTTTATTATGTTGAGGTACTTGCCATCTATACCCATTTTGCTAAGAGTTTTTATCATGAATGGATGTTGAATTTTGTCGAATGCTTTTTCAGCATCCATGGAGGTGATCATGTGGTTTTTGTCCTAGTTTTTGTTGATGTGGTGGATGATGTTGATAGATTTTCGAATGTTGTACCATCCTTGCATCCCTGGGATGAATCCCACTTCGTCATGGTGTACAATCCTTTTGATATATTTTTGAATTCGATTTGCTAATATTTTATTGAGTATTTTTGCATCTACGTTCATCAGGGATATTGGTCTGTAGTTTTCTTTTTTGGTGGGGTCTTTGCCTGGTTTTGGTATTAGGTTGATGTTGGTTTCATAGAATGAGTTTGGGAGTATTCCCTCCTCTTCTACTTTTTGGAAAACTTTAAGGAGAATGGGTATTATGTCTTCCCTGTATGTCTGATAAAATTCTGAGGTGAATCCATCTGGCCCGGAGGTTTTGTTCTGTGGTAGTTTTTTGATTACCACTTCAATTTCGTTGCTGGTAATTGGTCTGTTTAGATTTTCTTTTTCTTTCTGGGTCAGTCTTGGAAGGTTGTATTTTTCTAGGAAGTTGTCCATTTCTTCTAGGTTTTCCAGCTTGTTAGCATATAGGTTTACATAGTAGTCTTTAATAATTCTTTGTATTTCTGTGGAATCTGTCTAGATTTTTCCATTCTCATTTCTGATTCTGTTGATGTGTGTTGATTCTCTTTTTCTCCTAAAAGTAAGTTTGGTTAGAGGCTTATCTATTTTGTTTATTTTCACAAAAAAACAGCTCTTGGTTTCATTGATTTTTTCTATTGTTTTCTTCTTCCAATTTTGTTTATTTCTTCTCTGATCTTTATTATGTCCCTCCTTCTGCTGACTTTAGGCCTCATTTGTTCTTCTTTTTTCCAGTTTCGATAATTGTGATGTTAAACTATTTATTTGGGATTGTTCTTCCTTCTTTAAGTATGCCTGGATTGCTATATGCTTTCCTTTTAAGACTACTTACGCTGCGTCCCACAGAAGTTGGGGCTTTGTGTTGTTGTCGTCATTTTTTTCCATATGTTCCTTGATCTCTATTTTAATTTGTTTGTTGACCCATTTATTATTTAGGACCATGTTGTGAATCTTCCATGTGTTTGTTGGCCTTTTTGTTTTCTTTGTACAATTTATTTCTAGTTTTATACCTTTGTGGTCTGAAAAGTTGGTTGGTAGAATTTCAATATTTTGGAATTTACTGAATTTTGTGGCCTTGTATGTGGTCTATTTTGGAGAATGTTCCATGTGCACTTGAGAAGAATGTGTATCCTCTTGCTTTTGGATGTAGAGTTCTATAGATGTCTATTAGGTCCATCTGTTCTAGTGTGTTGTTCAGTGCCTGTGTGTCCTTACTTATTTTCTGTCCAGTGTATCTATCCTTTGGGTGAGTGGCATGTTGAAGTCTCCTAAAATGAATGCATTGCATTCTATTTCCTCCTTTAGTTCTGTTAGTATTTGTTTCACATATGCTGGTGCTCCTCTGTTGGGTGCATATATATTTATAATGGTTATATCCTTTTGTTGGAGTGACCCCTTTATCATTATGTAACGTCCTTCTTTATCTCTTGTTACTTTCTTTGTTTTGAAGTCTGTTTTGTCTGATACTAGTACTGCAACACCTGCTTTTTTCTCCCTGTTGTTTGCATGACATATATTTTTCCATCCCTTGACATTTAGTCTGTGTATGTGTTTGGGTTTGAGGTGAGTTTCTTGTAAGCAGCATATAGATGGGTCTTGCTTTTTTATCCATTGTATTACTCTGTGTCTTTTTATTGGTGCATTCAGTCCATTTACATTTAGGGTGATTATTGAAAGATATGTACTTATTGCCATTTCAGGCTTTAGATTAGTAGCTCCTAAAGGATCAAGGTTAGCTTCTTTAGTATCTTACTGCCTACCTAAACTGGCTTATTGAGCTATTATAGACACTGTCATGATTCTTCATTTCTCTCCCTTCTTATTTCTCCTCCTCCATTCTTTATACGTTGGTTGGTTTGTTCTGTACTCTTTTGTGTTTTCTTTAACTGCTTTTGTGGGTAGTTGGTTTTATTTTTTGCCTTTAGTTAGTATTTGGTTGGTCTGCTTTCTTTGCTGTGATTTTATTTTCTCTGGGGACATCTATTTAGTCTTAGGAGTGCTCCCATCTAGAGCAGTCCCTCTAAAATACCCTGTAGAGGTGGTTTGTGGTAGGCATATTACCTCAACTTTTGCTTGTCTGGGAATTGTTTAATCCCTCCTTCATATTGAAATGATAATCATGCTGGATACAGTATTCTTGGTTGAAGGCCCTTCTATATCATTGCATTAAATATATCATGTCATTCTCTTCTGGCCTGTAAGGTTTATGTTGAGAAGTCTGATGATAGCCTGATGGGTTTTCCTTTATAGGTGACCTTTTTCCTCTCTCTGGCTGCCTTTAATACTCTGTCCTTGCCTTTTATCTTTGCCATTTCAATTATTATATGTCTTGGTGTTGTCCTCCTTGGGTCCCTTGTGTTGGGAGATCTGTGGGTTTCCATGGTGTGAGAGACTATTTCCTTCCCCAGTTTGGAGAAGTTTTCAGCAATTATTTCTTCAAAGACACTTTCTATCCCTTTTTCTCTCTCTTCTTCTTCTGGTACTCATATAATGCGAATATTGTTCCATTTGGATTGGTCACACAGTTCTCTTAATATTCTTTCATTCCTGGAGATCCTTTTATCTGTCTCTGTGTCAGCTTGTCTGTGTTCCTGTTCTCTGGTTTCTATTCCATTAACAGCCTCTTGCACCTCATCCCGTCTGCTCTTAATTTCTTCCAGAGATTGTTTTATTTCTGTATTCTCCCTCCTAACTTGATCCTTTTAGCTCTTGCATATTTCTCTGCAGGTCCATCAGCATGGTTATGACCTTTATTTTGAATTCTTTTTCAGGAAGACTGGTTAGGTGTATCTCCTTCTCATGGGTTGACTCTGTGATTTTGGTCTGTATCAAATTCTTCTGCCTTTTCATGGCAATAGAGATAGTTTGCGGAGCTATTGCGTGTGACCGCTGGGAGAACATCCCTTCTTGCTGGTTTGTGGCCTTCCTCTCCTGGGAGAACAGTGACCTCTAGTGGCTTATGCTGGGCAGCTGTGTGCAGATGGGGCTTCTGATTCTTGCCTGGCCACTATGGAGTTTAGCTTGGTGATTGCTTTGGGCCTGGCCTGTCTCAGGTTGCTGCTCCGATATTGTGGAGCTGTGTTGGAGGGGAAATGGCCGGGAGGCTGTTTATCTCTGTGAGGGGCCTCCGAGCTTCGCTACTGCCCAGGGGGTTAGGGCGCCCGGAGTTCCCCGGGATTCCCAGCTGCTGGGCTAATTTTCCAGGACGCTTCCGTCCAGGTGTGGGGTCACTGTGCCTTTTAAGACTTTCAAAAAGCACTCACTTTTCTTTGTCCCAGGGGCGCCGGCTGCAGAGACCCACTCACAGGTCTTACTGTCCTGTTTCCCTAGTTTCCAGCACACCACGCCCTGTGTGTCTGCACTCCCGGTGCGGATGGCTAAGGCTGGCTATTTAGCAGTCCTGGGCTCCCTCTCCCCACTCCGACTCCTCTCCTCCTGCCAGGAGCTGCAGTGAGGGGCGCTCGGGTCCCGCTGGGCCGCGGCTTGTATCTTACCCCCTTCCTGAGGCGCTGGGTTCTCGCAGGTGTGGATATTGTTTGGCTGTTGTCCTGTGTCTTCTGGTCTCTCTTTTAGGAATAGTTGTATTTGTTGTAGTTTCAAAAACACACATGGTTTTGAGAGGAGATTTCTGCTGCTCTACTCATGCCGCCATCTTGACTATGCCCCAACTAATTTGGTTTTAAATCCCTCCATTGTTTATTTAATTTCAGCTACTGTATTTTTTAGGAGTCTGTTTCCCTCCTGAATTCATACCTTAGCTTTGAATATTTTTCTGTAGCTCCCTTAGCATGCTTATGATTTTTATTTTGAATTCTTTTTCAGGAAGATTGGTGTTTTCAGTCTCACTGAGCCCTCTTTCTGGTCTTGGAGGGATTTTAGATTGAACAAGGTTCTTCTGCATTTTCATAATCCTATTGGATAGTGAGAAATATTAGGTTTGTGTAGGCAGTGCCCTCTCGTTCTCAGAAGCTCTGTTTTTCGGAGCTGTCCAGAACCTGGAACAGTAGCTGTGGTTGCAGGCAAGTGGTGCCAGGGCCTGCCAGGTGGACAAAGACCTTTCCTGTTCCCTGGCCTCAGTGTCTGCCTCTGCTCTCATGGCCAGTCAGCCATGTCCAGGGAGTGGGCTCTGGGTTAATCCCCTATGTTGCTGTGGGTGGGGTGGCCCTCAGGATGGCCTAGGGCTATGACGGGGGTCATAGCTGAGTGGTGCTGGTGTCTGCCTGGAGGACAAAGCCCTTTCCTGCTTCCTGGTCGTAGTGTCTGCCTCCATTGGCCTGGTTGGTTAGCTGCATGCAGGGAGAAGCCTCTGCATTAAGCTGTGTAGTTTCTGTAGGTGGGTCTGCCTTCTGTGTGGTCTGGAGCAATGGCAGGGACAGTGGTTTGCATGCAGGTGCTGGTGGGAAGGAAGAATTGGCAGGCTGATTATTGCAGTGAGGGGCCTCGGTGCTGCATTGTCAGCAGTTGGATGGAGCGCCTGAAGCTCCTGAAAATTCCCAACCTGCTGGGCTGAGTGTGCCAGGACGATTTTGTCCACCTGTTCCTTCTCCTAAACCCTTGCCCCTTTAGCAGCCCTCTCACTCTTGAGAAGTCTTTCAAAGCACCCATGTTTATTTTGTCCCAGGGCAGCTGGTTTGGAACCTGTTCACAGTCTTAGTCTCTGACTTTGGTTTTCACTCCCTTTAATCTCCAGAGCACCATACAGTGTGGGTTTGTGCTCTCAGAGTAGATTTCTGGGGCTTGTTTAGCAGTCCTGAGCTTCTCCTCCCTCCCGGCTCTGATTCTCTTCCTCCTGCTGGTGAGCTGGGGTGGGGAGAGTGCTCCATTCCCTCTGGGTCACGGCTTTGTTACTTTATCCTTCTCCGTGAGATGTTCTCTTCTCCCAGATTTTAGACTAGCTGTTGCAATCTTATTTCTGGTCACTCTTTTAGGAATAGTTGTATTTGCTGTATTTTCATAATACATGTGGTTTGTTGAGGAGATATCCTCCTCTCCTCTCACACTGCTGTCTTTTTTCTCCAACTAGGTTTTCTAATTTTTATAAGGTTTTTGATATCTTTTGAGATTATATGAGTTTTTTCTTTTGTTACTGAAATGAGTTGGATTAATACATTTGCTAATGTTGGACCATTCCTGAATTATTGGAATGACTTCTATTTGGTCATGATGTTTCCTTTAATACAGTACTAAAATTTGTTCATTTATATGTTCATAGTGTATATGGCCTCTAGTTTTTATGTTGTTTTTATTAAGTTTTGTACTGGGTCATTATGTCTATTCTTTTAATTGTGAAGTTTTATATAATCTCATAACATTTTTGAATCATAGAGTGAGGCATTCTGACATAGTAGGTAAAAACATTGGCTTTGTATCAAATAGTCCTAAATTTCAATATCAGGTTTGTTACTCTCTCTGTGTGACTTTAGTTTTATTCTTTTTAAAACAGTTACTAGAATCAGCTTTATAAAGTTGTTGTGAGTTTTTGTTATATTTTGAGTGCTTTTCATATATCAAGTGTTTCATGTGTAATTGTTTAATAAAGTACTATTCTTGTTTTGTAAATGAAGAAATTGAGGCAGAGAGAGGTTAAATAACAAAGATTACATAGTTAATAAGTAGATTTGAACTAGAGCCCACTTAAATGGTGCAAAAGATATAATAAACATTTGATAAATTGTGCTAATTGCTTCTTTTGTTATTTTATTGAATCTAATGTAGATACACCATTATTTGATGTATCACTAAGAAGGAAAAGGCTGCCTATGAGGCAATACTTTCATTATGAAAATATTCCCCCTGCTGTCATTTTTGTTCCATTCATATTGTAATTAAATATAAGAAACATGTTAAATATGTATTTAAAAATAATTTAAAATAAAATATTATGGGTCATCTTTGCCTAGGCTAAGATAACTTTAGCACAATTTGATGCCCATCTTACCTCTTAGATTTTATTGAGGTAATATTAAATCTTAATTCCAGTTTAAGTTAAAAATATATGCATCTTATTCTTAACAATTGTTTTAAACGTCACAACTCTGAGACCAGTTGTTTAGACCTAATCATTACATTTGCCATTTGGTTTATAGCATGCCTTCCTTTTCTCAGTGATGTTTGCCCTAATTCATTTATGGTTTATCTTAATTATCCCGAGTGATTTTCCTCCCAGAATCAGTAATTGATTTGTTTTCTGAATCCTTGCACTTTCAAAATGGCTTTCTTTTGTCCATACTAGGAATGCTACTTTGTGAATTCAATTCTGTATGTAGAATTACTGCTTTATAATTTTCTTTAAAAATTTGATCCTTATCCCATTACCTTCTAGCTTTAGTATTATAGGTAAAAAGTTGATAAATATTACTTTGCTTTGTAGTTAATGTGTTATTTACTCACTCTCATTTGTTTACATTCTTACACTTAACTCCCTCCACTGATCAGTCTTTGTGAAGAATTTTTTTGTGTGTGTGTGTGAATTTTGAGACTCAGGAATTAGGGTTTTTCGTTTTTGTTTTTTTTTTTACATATGAGCCTTTGCATGCATCACTTTTATTCCTCTCTGAAGACTATTGAATGAGATTTTTGGATTTGGAAAATTAGCTGTGCAATTTTCTTATTATTCTGTTAATGCTTTGTTCCATCTTTGCTTTTTTTTCTGCATATTAGATTCTCTAGAATTCATCTTCCATGTGTCTTTTTTCCTTATAACATAAATCTGTTTATCATCTTTTCCTAAGGATGGGAATTCCCACGCTAGTATTCACTTCACTCATTTGGAGTCAGCACTTTCTATTACTCTTTTCACTGTATTTGCATGTTTTTGGACACAGTGTTCATTTACAGGACTTTCTTATTTTTATCCTTTTTTTCATGTAAATCTGTCATATTTTAGCAATGAGGAAATCTTGAATCTCACTGACAGGAATTTAAAAAAATTTATGTCTTCACTGTTTTTTGTATTTTATCTTATTTTAGATGTAGGCATTTGGTCTAAGTGGCTTTTCTTTTGAGTCCCCAGGTTTTTTTCATTATTTGTTAATTTTTCATTGATTACTTGTATTTTTTTTTAAGCATTCATTGTATGCTAGTGTACTAGTTTGCTGGGTGGCGTGAACAGCAGAAGTGGATTCCCTCGCAGTTGAGTTCACGGTCTCAGGCATCAGCAGGTTTGGTTTCTTCTGCAGCTCCTCTTCTTGCTTGTAAATGTCTGCCTTCTCACTGTGCCCTCACTTGGTATGTTATCTTTTTTTAAAAATTGAAGTGTAGTTGATAAATAACATTTTATTGATTTCAGGTATACAACACAGTGGTTCAACAGTTACACAAATTATTAAATCCTCACCCCAACTAGTGCAATTACTGTTAACGGTAACGTTAACAGAACCATTGGCTAAATTCTCCAAGCTTCACTTTCATCCCAAGACCAGCTTAAATTATGATTGAGATTTTTGTGCTCCTTTATCTCTCTCATCCTCCCATGGTATTTTATCTTTGTGTGTGCATCCCTGTATCTCTGTGTTTCCAAATTTCTTTTTATGAGGATGTCAGTCAGATTGGATTAGGGTCTAATCTAATGACTTCATTTTTACAGTCACCTCTTTCAAGGCCCCTTCTCCAAATGTGGTCACATTATGAAGTACTCAGGGTTAGTGCTTCAACCTGTGAATTTGGAGAGGGGGCACCCACAGTTCAGTCCATATTAGGTAGGATGATTATATGGTATTTTCCCTCCCCTTGGTTATTTACTTATTTTTTTATTGTGCCACATGACAGTGTATCATTGGACAGTGGTGTATGGGGTTCAAGTTATTGATACTTTTTTAATTTTAGATATCTTGTTTAATTTTTCTCCTTTGTAGTCAATGGAAATATTTCAGTCAAAATTAGAAGAAGCTGAAAATATTTCATCCATGAAAGAAGATTGTAGAAGAGAAAGGTGGAGAAACCAATGTATTCAGATAAAGCACAAAGAAATCAAGACAGTAGAAGGTCAGACTTGGTAAAATATAATAAAAATTCAAGGCATAGATACAGTTCAACAGATATTACACACAATATCAATAAAGGTAAATTTAGTGGTGATGAAAAAGATAATAGATCTGAGACTTCAGAAACACACAGAAGAGAATCCAGTCAAAGCCAAAATCAAGTGCTTTCTTCTCTTGGAAATTTGAGACCTAAATTCTTAAGACCTGATGATGAAGAACTGTCATTTCAAAGCAAGGGCAGAAAGTTGGAGCCATCTAGTTCATCTTCAGCACTGGTTGCTCAGGGTTCTGTGCATTGTGGTTTTCGAAAACCTGCAGAGAACAGTGACGAAAGTTTATCATCATGGAGTCTCTCTGATGGAAGAGAAGGAGAAAGGAGACATTCAAATCGAAAGCCATTGAAAAGCAGGCGCAGTGTTGACTCTGAATGCATTTCAGGAGATGTGAGACAAAAGTCACAAGATGAGACCTTGAGAGATGACACCCTGAAAGGAGAACATCTATGGGACAAAAAGTCTTCATCTGCTGGGTATTGTGTCATTTGTTTTTTAAACTGATAAATGAATATTAAGGTCCAGAGGATTCAAAGAACTGAACTATATTTTTAGAACATCAGTTCATAGGTATGAGTAATGGTTCCTGTTAAATTTTTTTTTTTTTGGACAAGATTAAATTTTTATTATTCTGAACATTAGGAATATGCCATACTTTATAGTGCTACATTAAAAGAAAATGCACATGTGTATGCATGCATACACACAAATTTATTAGGGAAAATTTCTGGATTGTCTAGACTTCTTGGTGCATCTCCACAGCATTATGCCCCATTACATTAAATTTCTTCCTTTTCATCATTTTTAGCTCTTGACAATTGCTCTGCTTAATTAACTCAATCAGTTGTGGATTACTGCCAGTTATGTTTGCAGAAACCGTGGCAGTTTATTAATTCTCATAAATGCCAAAAGATGACAGAAGCACTGGAGGACTGATAATTAAATGCATCATTTAATTTCTAGCCTATAAGTGGAATTTAGCTTGTATTAGTTTTCAGGTTATTGGCAGTGTGTAGACTCTGGAATAGCACCTTCCCTTGAGTCTAGGCGGTATGTGACCCACATGGGAATTCATGCATGAATCATGGCTAAACTGATTTTTCCATTGCCTCTAACAGTGTACACAACATTGATGTTTTATTGTAAACCATCCATGAGCAAAATTTTAAGATCCTTGAAGATATTATAATATCTTGAGAAGTACGTGCCAAAAGTATCTACCCAGTTATTAAATTAGTCATCAGTACCTATCTTTGTGGCCACTATTTTCTTTGCAATGGGATAGTCTTATTTTTTTAGGAATAGCAAGAGCTATTTGAATTCTCTTAGAACCTCCTTGTGTTTAAATGTCTAGTTTAACCTGGTAATGTAGCAAAAATAGCAACATTACTCAGGTCACAACGGGATGGTTCACAATAAATTGTATGTGTGGTTACTTTGGTATTAGGTTTATTATATTATCTAAAAATTTTTCTACAGATCTTATTTATTGATTTAATTTAGGGTAAATTATTTAAGACATGAAAAAAATCAGATACTAATTTGATTTAAATGTTTTTCAGATAAGGCCAGTGAGAATTCAATATATAATTGCTAAGAATAGTTTCTTTAGTTTCCAAAGCCTATTCATGCTTCCTTAGAAATACATATATATGTTATATTCAACCAATCAAGATATTCTTTTATCAAAAGATACTTGATGTCTAGACAAATATTTTACCAGATCTATTTGTATTCCTTGAACTTTTCTGTGCAAAAAAGTTTTGTTGAGAAAATAAAAGCAAATTGCATAATAGACCTTAACACATATTTGACAAGTGTTGGCCTCACAGTTCCAGAATAGAAACCAACTGATAAGATATGAGAGTCAGTAGATCTAGCTTAGCAACATTATGCTCTTTCATTGATTGTACTCCAAGTGTCTGAAGGAGGTGTGCAATAGGATTATGTCATGCTTGGATATATTGGATGTGTGTGTATACATATTGTACAAATAAATCATTTATGTTCTCATGTACATAGAGTTTCTTCAACTAGTTCATTTGCTGCTGGTCTAGCTTCTGCTTGTACCTTGATTACTCCCAAATTTGTCTTCAGCACTTGTCTTAGTCCTACTTTCTAATTTCATATTCTCTTCAGTCCCCAATTCACCAGTATGTCCTCATGTTCCCTTGGGTTTCCAGAGATGGGGCACTGGTAACACACATTTATTTCCATTTCCTGTTTAAAGGCTGGAGCAGCAGATAGCAGGGATTTTTGCTCCCAGTTGCCCTCCAAATTCCTCTTTGGATATGGCGTCGTCTGCTCCAGAGAAGCTCAACAGGGAGTACTGGAGCATTGCCAAATGACCCCAGGGGAACAACTCTGCCGCTAGTCCAGCAGTCCGGGACAGAGCACGGGGAAGCAGAGGCATGCAGGCTGGCAGCGGCGGCAGCGGCGCCCCGAGTCCGTCGACCTCGGGTCCCCTGGGCTGCGCGTCGGAGTCCCCCCTCGGGGAGGAGCAGCCGCCCCTCCCCGCCCGGGGCCGCGCCTCGAGGGCCGGCCGAGCCCCCGTCCGGAGCCCCGCCCGAGCCGCGGCACCGAGGCGCGCGGGCGCTGGCAGCCCGGCCCCGGCAGCCCGGCCCCGGCTTCCTCGGCCGCCGGCCCCGCGCTCGCCGTCCCCGCAGCGCCCTGGTTCCTGTTAAATTTTATGGAAGAAGTAAGATACGCACATTTAACAGTTGAGTAGGTTTGTTTTATGGATTGCATTTTATTTCAGTTTTATTTAACAAAACTGGAAAAAGAATTCATTAGCTTTATTAGCTCAAAATTTGTTGCTCTTTGGCAGTGTAAAAAACTGAATGAGTTTCCTGGACTTGCCATAGGAATGAGGAGGGAGATGTCTAGGCTGGCATGTGCATACAGTGAGACAACGAATTTGACCGGATCTGTACTGTTGGAACTCAACCAGGAGTTGGGAGGGGTGCAAGTTGTAACACTCCAAAATCTTATGACTATAGACTATCTACGGTTAAAAGAACATATGGGATGTGAACAGATCCCAGAAATGGGCTGCTTTAATTTGTCTGATTGTTCAAGTACAGTTGGACAATATCCATCATATCATAAATTTTCACAAATGCCTAGGGTGCCTAAATGGTTTTCTTGGCTTCACTGGAGATGGATGGTAATTATAGATTTGCTTTGTTTATATCACCGTATTCCTATTATGTTAATATGTGTGTGCAAATTAGTAGTTTAAAACCTATACATACTTAAGGTACTCTACAAGAAGATATGTCAAAGAAATAATCCATTCTCCCATGTTTCCTTCCATATGCTACATCTATAGCTTTTCTTCTTCCTTCCTAATTATAACCCTTAAATAGAATTCGTGCCTTATATCGAATTTACCAAGTATCATAATTCCTCCAGGTGGTAAAGATACCTCGAGACAAGTGCTGGGCATAGAAGCCACAGGGCATAAATCTGCAAAGAAGTAAAAAGCTAACCTTTTCAAACAATATGGCTTCTCTCTCACTTACCAACTTTACATTTCCCTGTATGGCCCCGGAAGATGACTGGTTAGCCAGAGACGGGTAAGATTCCTCAAGGGAGGAACAACCTAAGACAGGCACAGTCGCAGGGGGGCCATCAGGTGAGAATTTGGGGATCAACAGAGGTGAGGCTCAGAACCTCACCCCCCTGCTTTGAGAGAAATCTTCTGCATCCGTGGATGTCTTGCTGCCCTTGTCTAGCCTGGATTAATACTTAGTCCATAGGCACACACCTGATCATCTATGTTTTCTACCTTTATCTTGCATCTATCTACCACTTCAGCATTTTATTAAAAATAAAAATAATAATAATAATAGAGGGAGAAATGTGGGATCAACATATAAATCAAGTACAAAAATCAAACAAATATTCATATTTGACCTGATTGTTTATAGGTCATAATGCGTGATCAAAACTGAAAGTTTCTGTGATGAATGCCCTTGTACTGTTCACCATGTAAGAATTTATTCACTATGTAAGAATTCGTTCACCATTTAAGAACTTGTTCGTTATGCTTCAGAAGATTGGAGACTGACAAGAATTAGACTTGAGATGGATTAATGATTGTACATTGAGCATTGACCCCCCTATACTGAATTTTATTGTTGTTAACAACCATTTGATCAATAAATATGAGAGATGCCCTCTCAAAAAAAAAAAACTGAATGAGTTAATAATCCTTGTAAATGGATGTGCTATGGGAGATATTTTGGTAGATTTTGTTTCTGTTGCCATACTGTTTTCAAGGGAAATTTCTCCATTGTTGAGTATAATTGTAATAATAAACATTGTATACCAATCGGAGGTCTGGGAGACTGAAGGAAAATATGCTGCTGTAGCCCACATATGAAGTGAAAAAGATATGTGAAAGATCATGCAGAAGGAAGAACAAATTAGGGTGTTTTGTAGAGAAAGAAATATACATTTTTGACAGTTGACAGGCTTTAAAGGTAATATTAGTTTTAAAAAGCGAACATAGGTGGGATGACTGGTTGTAGCTATAATGATTAAGAAAATGGATGCACTTACTGTTTTTATTGTTCTTATACCTGTTGCACTTAGAGGGCTGGGTCAGTAGAAGAGGAAACCCAGGCTGAGTGGGATCAAACCTAGGAAGACTTGATTTAGTCATGGGGCTGGCCCTGTTGGAGATAGCCATAAATAGGGAATGTCCAAAGGATAATGACTAATTTATACTTGAAAGATCATTAAGGTATGTTAAAAAATACCGCCAAATGAAGGGGGCACTAAAGAAGAAGTTTTAGGAAATAATAGATTTCAACGATGGCAGTGTAAAGGAGTGCAGAGAGCATCAAGAGTCAGGAAAAAGAACTAATAAAACTTAGCTAAACCTTAACAGCAGACCATTCCGGAATAGTAAGAGATTCAATGTCTAAACTTAGAGAGAGGCTAGATCAAAGGAAGAGAGCGAGAGGCCAGCCAAGGGCTATTTGAATCCTGGTTTACTAAATCCCCATGGTTTACAACCCTGATATCCACCCTGGCAGGGCCCTTGCTTATTTTTATACTACTTCTCACTTTAGGTCCCTGTATCTTAAACCGGCTAATAGCCTTTGTTAGGGAAAGAGTGAGTGCTGTTCAGGTGCTAATGCTGAGACCGCAGTATCATTCACTCACACAGCAGGAAGAAACAAACATTCCATGATTGGAATGGTCAAAAGAAAGTGGGGAAATGTAGAATCTAAGCATTAGTAAGATTAGTAAATTAGCATAAGCATAGCCATCTTAGAAACCTAGAAACCATTTTCTGAGGGTGTGACTCAGGAAGAAGAAGAAAAAAAAAACCTGGGCCTGGGTAAGGCCTTGAAAAACAAGTTAATCATGAGCACCGGGTGGTGGGCAGCTGTGACCCTTGGTCAGCTAACCTTGGTCAGTTAATCTTACATACCAAGCTTATCGTGCAGAACCTCCCTAACCATTGAGGAGTAGTCTTATCCTGCCCTTGCTTAACCCCAGGATGTATGTCTTGCAAGAATAATGTATAATTGTGGAAAATTACTATGAGTTAAGTGCTTTGAAAAGGCTATATAAACCCTTGGCTCTGAGTGCTTGGGGTCCTTGTTGAGACCCGCTGCGTCGGGCTGACACTTGGACCCCAGCTAGCTGGCTGAATAAAGACTTTGCTTGAACTTACATCTCTATGCCTGTGTAGTTTTTTCTCTGGAGAAGCCTCGGAAGCCCGGACCCTAACAGGCAGTAGTAGGTATAAGCATTGTAGTTTTGGGTCCTGAGTGTGGCAGATTGCTTTTGTTAATGAGTATGTTTGAAGCTGTGGCTTATAAAGCACTGTGTGTGGCTTTCATTGAGAAGGAGCTGGCAAAATCTGGACTGAATAGTAGGAGCTGTGATCAAATGGGCTCTTATTCAAGTCAAGGTTTTGCTCCCAAATATATATATAATTGTCCGGGCTTCCCTCCAGGTGTTCTGGAAGGTAGACTATTTCTAGTCCCCAGTTGCTAGTGGGGTGAGGCTCTTATTTCCTAATATCACTAGGGTTGGCTTCACATTTGGGTGATCTGTAGGTCTACTTCTGTGAGCAGCTAAGCAAAATACTCTTAGCATTCCATTGGTTTCTCTAATTGCTTCATACTTGTATGTTGTATTTAAATTGTAAGCTTCTGGTAGATACACTGTAATACAGCACTCACTGAAAGCTGTATTTTTTGGTCTGAAGACAATGTGCTTTCTTAGCTGTGTTAATTTTGATGTTACAGATGGTTTGAGGCTGTCCAGGAATTCTGTGATTGACTGACTGGAAAGGGAAGGAACAGTCTAGGAATCATACACGTAGGTGAAAGGAAAAAAAACCGAAGAATTTAGAGTGGTGTAAAGTAAAAGGCCAGGGGAGAACCTTGCAGAATGCCTACTTTTTTGGGACTGGGAAGATTCAGTGAAGAACTGGTAGAAGCTGTTTGTTGTTTATCTGAACATTATCCTGGATCTATGTTGAATTTATAAAATGTCAGAATTCTATGGAGCTTTAGAGCGAGTGAATTTCCTAACTAGAAGAAAAAAATCATAAAACTGATTTTCAACTACAAGAAATACTAGTCTTACTCTTCTATTTTCCAGATGTGGAAAGTGAGGCAACTGAGGTTGTCACTTTTGCACAGTGTTAGGTAACTAGGGTTGCCATATTTAGCAAATAAGCAAGAAGTAGGTCCCTTACAATATTTATGCATACTTAATGCTAAAAAAATTGTTGTTTACCTGAAATTCAAATTTAACTGGGTGTCATGTATTTTATCTTGCAAATGTATGTAACAGCCATTTCCTGGGGCTGTGACCTTTTAACAAGAAATAACAGATAATTCTTTATAGAAAACTTAATGTGTATTTAAGTTACATAGCTTCACAATGCACATGCTATTCTGAACCTTGTTTACTTCTAGTCAGTGTATCTTAAAGATCTTTTCACATTAGCTCATATGTATATATACTTTTTTCATTTTAAAGGCTCTTTAATATTTTATTGTGAAACTTAGATACCAGCTAGTATTTCTCATCAGTCTCTTATTGATGGACTTTAGGTTGTTTCTAGTTTGTTACCCTTACAAATAATGCTGCAGTGAACACTTTTGTATGTGTACCTGTATATTATGTAGCTATAGCTGTACAATAAATTCCAAGGAATGAAATTAAATTTATGTATTTTGTTGTATTAACTAATTTACACTTTTGCCAGTCATATATTAGGATAACTTTTATCTTCCTTGCTGTCAGTATTGTTGAACTTTTTAATCTTAGCCATCTGTATAGTTGAGAAACATAATTTTTCCTTGATCTGCATTTCTTTAAGTATAGGTAAAGTTTGGCATATTTTTATAAATGTTGTTTATTTTTATTTTATTTTTGTTAGCAAGTCATATGTTTTGCCTACCTTTTAAGTTCTTTGTGAGAGCTCTTTATAGTTGTCATGTAATGTATGTAGTTTTTCTTCATCATTTCTAGATTTACTTTTTTTCTTCTTTTTCATCCTTTCACTCATTCTTAATGTGATCAGATTTATCATTATTTTCCTTTGTCCCTTTTAGGCCCCGCAATTATCTTAAGTAGCCAAAACATCCCGTAGTTGTGGCCCATGTGATTAAGAACTTATTTTTCTTAGAAATGGAATGTGTTTGTATATAATTTTGTTGAAAAATATTTTAGCTATGTATTTTCATGAGTTTGAAGTGTACAGCAGTATGTAATAAGAATAAAAAAAGTAATGTGAGGTCCTTATTTTAGATTTTATAAAATTAATATCAGGAACTAACCCATTTTATATATTATTTTTACCTTTGGGTGTCATTATTGTAAGAGTTTGCCATGTTAGGCCTTAAGGATAAGAGAAGGATGCCAGGTTTTGAAGGTTTAAGTATAGTCGTGAGATTCTTAGACAGGAGAAAATTTGAAAACAAGTGGTAAGAGAAGAATAATTAAAGGGAGGAGATCTGTGAATACTGCCAGCAGGCAAAGAATAATTGCAGTATACTCAAGGTTTCTGAAATGTCATTGGGCTGGAGCTTTTTAAATTACTTCTTCCTCCGAAGTTTTCAGCCAGTGTGTGTGTGTGTGTGTGTGTGTGTGTGTGTGAGTGTTAAAGAGAGTAGATTTTAATGGAAAAATAGGATTTGCTATTTAGAAATTAATTATGAAGAGGACTTCTGAAATATAATAGTAATCCTGGAAAATGAGAACTGCTTGTACTTTTTCTTTTTTATAGGGTAATTGCAAATGTCATGGTGATGTTTCTTTTAGAGCATCTGCTCATCATTTTAAATGGTTTGGGAAACCCCTAGTTCTTGCTGTTTGCTACAGAGCAGTGTCTTTACTGTGGTGTTGATAAGGTGACATAATGTCTTCAGTTATGCGGGCCCAACAACTCTCATTTTAATGTCTTTTTTTTGATACCTATTACTGTTCTATTAAGTGTGTTGAAGTATCTGTTAATATTGAAAATACTAGTATTAGAGATTATCAGAATTCCTGATACATCATCTTATATATCCTCATCTATTAATAAACAATTTAATTCCTGTTAGGAATGCCTGAAAAAGAAAAAAAAGATGTGAGTACGAATTTCATGATAGTGAAAGATGCCTCTTTTAAAGGTCTTGTGAAATTCCAGTTACCTTCTTACACTTACGAGCTTTGGTTGGACCTCAGCACACCTCATTGCCTTCTCTTGATTAAAGCCTTAAGCTTGCACACTGAGAAGTGAAAGGACAGTAAAGTTTCTCAAAAGGAAGAGTCAAGTAAAATGGCAAAGGTGTGCCTCTGGGTAGACAACAACAGAGATCTTTGGCAATTTAGTCAAAAATACGATAATTGTAAAAGGATTTATAAACCAGATTTCATAGACTAAATTGTGATGTAGGTTATGAGATGGTCAAGGCAGAAAGTGCATGTGGGAGACATAGGTAAATGAAGTGCCTTCCTCACTCTCTCCCTCTTTTTTTTTCTTTTAGGGTAAAAGGTACTTGAATATGTTTATGTTTTAATGGGAAGTAGTCAGTATCAATTTTAGAAGAAGCTAAATATAAAGAGGGATGATAGATGGGATAACTAAGCAAGGTCCCAAGGTTAGTGTGGGTGGGTGTAGGATCCAGTGTTCTGGTACAAGCAGAAGGATTAGCCTTGGGTGCAAATGTTAAAGAAGAGGAAAATGTGATGACAGATTGTGGGTGACAGGAGACAAGGATAGGAATTCTTTTCTGATGACATGGGACATGGTTTTTCGACCTATGATCCATCCCAGCACATTGGTGTTCCTTTTGGTCTGTATATGGACCAAATGAGTTTGGTAGCTTCAGAAAAAAAAAAGGTGATATAACAGTTTGATTCACACAGTGCTCACAAAATGGAGATGTCCTCTCATTGTTATGACTTACTGCTATTAACTTACTTTATTTTTTTTTTTGTTTTTTTGTTTTTTTTTTGTTTTTATCCTCTCCTTTCTTTTTTTTTTTTTTTTTGAGAGGGCATCTCTCATATTTATTGATCAAATGGTTGTTAACAACAATAAAATTCAGTATAGGGGGGTCAATGCTCAATGTACAATCATTAATCCATCTCAAGCCTAATTCTCGTCAGTCTCCAATCTTCTGAAGCATAACGAACATAACTTACTTTATTTTTACCAAAAAATATTGATGACTGTTTGAAACAAAATTACCTTAAAATTATTGTTCCACATGCACTTCACATTTCCTTTAAGTAATCCTTGGAAACTGAAAGTCCGAGAAATGGACTGTTTCTTTTACTCATTCAACTTTGAAAAAAAGGTTCTGGGCTGGTATGACAAGGAATGAAGAAACAAAGGGAGGTTGTATTTGTGTCAGAGATGTCCCTCGGAACTTAAATTAGATGGTTTTGACAAGTTTTCTGCTCTTCATCTTATATTTACTGAATACTTCATTTTCCCAGATTGAATGGTATAAAAAGGTTATGATATAGAATTGTGCCTTCAAGGAATTCACAGTATTATAGAGGCAGTTTGTAAACATGTGGACAAATACAGCATATAAGTACATGGCACATATAGGTTCTTACACTTTCAGCACTTACAAGAAGGGATGGTTAATTCTTCTGGGATATAATTATGGGGAACAGAATCCAGGAAAGGTGTGTAGGGAAAGTTGTGAAGTTTTGAAGGATGAACTCATTAGGCAGTAAGTGGAAAGGTCAACCAACATGAGGGGAAAAGCATGAGACATGAGACAGCATTGTATAGTCGAGCATTTGCAAATAGTATTTTGGAATGTTGGATGCAGTAGCTCCCCAAGGGAAAGGTATATCTCTTTCTAGTCTTTGCATTCAAAATCCTAGTATAATGCTTAGCCCCTGAATCTTTTACAGAATATAGTCAAGTGGGAAGAAGGTGGATAGGCAAGTACTGAAAATATTTCCTGAATACCATGTAAACGGCTCCAGAAGTCATGCTTATGAGTTGGGCAATATTCTAGTGTTAAGAAACAAGTCTCTCAAGGATTTGAAACTGATCATATTTGTATTTTAGAGAGGTTGGTTTGTTAAATGGAACAGATTTTGAGACTGATACACTGATTAGGAGGTTATATTTGAGAGACAAAGTAGTGAACCAAACGAGTAAATGGAGAAGAGAGGAGGAGGGTGAGTTCACATCCATGGCTCAGTGATGAAGGCTTTAATTCTGTGGTTCCTTGAAAGGATTTGGTTACTTCTTATCTGTGTACCAGCTTTCAGAAATTCTTTTTTTCTTTTCTTGAAGAGATTTCCCATTGGCTTTTAAGCATGTTGAATGGAGGATTAGTTGGAAGATTCTTCTTTGACTCATTAATGGGCTCTCAGTGGCAAAAGGAACTAACCATTACTGAGTACTAGGTTAAGTGCTGTGTTTGGAATTTCATTATATTGCTGCATACCATAATTGTGTACATTATTTCATTTAATTCTGATAATGTGAGGGTAGGCATTAAATTTTTGATTTTATAGTCTCAGAGAGGTTACGATACTTGCACAATATCATAAAGCTAGTAAATGGCAAAGAAACTGGATTTGAATCCCTATCAGTCCGACTCCAAAACCCTTTTCTTAGTACAAAGAGGGATTTCCCACTTCTTGGCAAGGACCTTACAAAGTTACGATTGGCATTTTAAAGAAACAGCCTTTGGTGCTTCATGAAAAGCTTCCATTTGGGAGTTTTAGATTTGATTAGTAGTATGTTTTTAGGTATTTAAACTTTTACGTTATTGGTATCTATTAGTAGGCATGAAATCTATTGACATACTGACATTTGATACAATATTTTATTCACATTCCTAAATTTTTCCTCCGCAAAAGAAGGATGGACTGATGGATGGCTTTTGGCCTTCCTGATTCTGTCAAACTCAAGCTTGCTTGCAAGAGGGCTTATTTTCTGAATGACTGAGCTCAATAAGAAATCCTGTGTAGACTTGGTGTTGTGTTTGGAGCATCTACTGGATTAACACAGAAAGGTTTCGAGAAATATTGGGGAAATCACCCCTTATCCATTTTATCTTTCCTCTCTATTTTTTCAGTTGACTGGGGGTTGAGATGAAAAACAGACAAACTAGACGCAAACTTTGTTGGAAAGCAAAACTTGGTCACATACAAAAGTAGTTGGCAGTGAAAACAAGGTAGGAAAAGACAGCAGGAAAAGCAGCCAGAGTTTCTCATTTTGGAAGTTGGGCAGTTTCCGAGATAGAATCTGGAGCAAGCTAAATTTGTGGTGGAATAGTTGCACTGGTACTTTTTAGAAAGGGCGTGAATTGTGGTTATTTAATTTGTTTTGCATTATACATATATGTAAAATTTGATTTTTTTGATTTCCATATTAAGGATAGGAATGGTAAAATTTCAAAGCATGGAATTCTGGACAATTAATTAAATGGGAGAGAATGCAGATTGAGAAAAATTATGTTGATGAGTAAGACTTTTTATTGAAATATGCTTGACTTGCCTAAATTCAAATAAATTGCATTTATAGTACAATAAAAATGAAGTGTATCTCAGAATTTAATTTGAAAAAGTTACTGAAAAGTATTTTCTGTACAAAAAAGTACAACTAATGATACAAGTAATACCTCAACCCACAGAGACAAATAAAAAGTAATAATGCTCTCCTGATTACATGAAGGCAAGTGCCCCTACTGTTCATCTTAATTGGTTTTTAAAATGTAGAGTGAAAGAACTTCTTTTTAACTGCTTTTTAAAATGTAGAGAGAAGAAAAAAAATGTGTAGCATTCTTATGGTGCTTTACCTGAAATATTTTAGGTTTCTTATCCAAGCACCTGAGTATTGTCTTTCCTTTCATCATACGAGAAGTTCTTACAGAAATCCTTGCAGGGATTAATGCCTGTTTTAGAAAAACTCAAATGTTATCTATTAAAAGATTTCTATTCTTTTGTTGCCTCAGGTGAATTCACTATTAAAAAATAATTTCTGTATATAATTGTTTGGTCAGGTGTTGATTTGGAGGTCTGTTTATATATTTGGCTGTTACTTGCTCAGAATGTATGTTGAAAATTGTAGTTAATTTTAATAGCATATGATGAAATCTAGGAATTAAGGGAAACCATGAATGTGGATATATATCCTTTATATTTGAAATTAGGACAGGTTTTTTTCAGCATTAACATTTCTTTATCACTCACCTCTGAGGGTTTTTAAAAACAACTTTATTGAGGTATAACTGACATAATAAACTGCATATATGTATGTGTGAGTATATATATGTACACATATATGTGTGTATTTGCACATACACACATACATATATCCTCACACACACATTTAGATATATAGCGTACAGTTTGGTATGTTTTGAAGTATGTGTATTCTAATGAAACTGTCACCGCCCTCAAAGTTTCCTAGTATCCTTTCAGAATCTCTGCCTCTCAGCCCTCCCCATACACTTCCAACTCCACTAGGCAACCACTCATTTGCTTTCTTTCATTATATGCTTTCTTTTCTCTTGGGTAAATATCTAGAAGAGGAATGGCTCAAACATATGGTAACCATTTGTTTAAATTTTAAGAAACTGCCAAACTGTTTTACTAAGTGGTTGTATCATTGTGCATTAACACCAATATGAGACTTCTAGTTCCTTTACATCCGTTCTGGAACTTGGAATGATCAGTCTTTTTAATTTTCACCATTCTCGTGGCTCTTAGCAGTATCTTATGGTTTTAATTTGCATTCCCCTAGTAACTCCTGATGTTGAACATTTCTTAATGTGCTTTTTTGCCATATGGATATTTTTTGTAAAGTTATTAGAATGGGTAGTGGTTTTGCTTTCATTTCTTTATTGGTAATTTGTGTCTTTTTTTCTCCCTGATCAGTAAGCTTGAGGTTTATCAATTTCACTGGTTATCTTAAACAGCTTCTGGTTTCATTGAATTTCTTTATTGTTTTTCTGATTTTTATTTAATTTGTTTTCACTCTGGTTTTTATTACTTCTTGTAGGCTTAATTTGCTCTTCTTTTTCTACTTAAGTTGTAAGCTGAGATCATTGATCTGAGATTTCTTCTTTTCTAAATATTTAGTGCTATAAATTTCTCCCTATGTTATGCTTTAGCAACATCGTACAAATTCTGATATGTTGAGTTTATGTATTTATTCAATTCAAAATAGTTTTCAGTTTCTCTTTGATTTTGTTATTGGTGCATGGGTTATTTACAGGTATGCTATTTTGTTTTCAAATTGTCAAGGATTTTCTAGAGATCTTTGTTAATGATTTCTGATTTAATTTCACTGTGGTCAGAGAACAGTTTGTATGACTTGAATATCTTTGAATTTGTTGAGACTTGTTTTGTGGCTCAAAATATGGTCTGTCTTGGTAAGTGTTTTACATACACTTGCAAAAAATGTGTTTCATTGTTGGGTGGAGTATCCTATGAATGTCCATTAGGTCACGTTAGTTGACAGTGTTATTCAAGTCTTCCATATCCTTGCTGATTTTGTTTACTCATGCTATCAAATATTGAGAGTGGGGTCTTGAATCCTGCAGGTATAATTGTGGATTTGTTTTTCTTTGTAATTCTGTCAGTTTTTGCATTATGTATTTTGAAGCTCTGTTATTGGGTATGTAACTGTTTTAGGGATTCTTCTGTACTCTTAATGTATGAAATGACTTTTTCATGGGAAATGACCTTCTTTGTCCCTGGTAATATTTTTCTCTCTGTAATCTAAGCCACTTCAGCTTTCTTTTGACCAGTGTTAAACATGATTCTGTCCTTTTAATGTTTAACATATGTCTTTATATTTGTATTCTTTGGAGTAGTTCTTTCCCTGAGTACAAGTAGTTTCTTGCTGAATACTCAAAGGGAAGGCTGTGTAGTTCTGTGGGATTCCCTCACTGTGCAGCTCTCTCTTTTCTAGCTGTCCTGAAGTTCTTGGATTCATCTGTCTCCTTTACTAAAGAGTCCTTCAGGCTCTGCCTGGGTTCCCCTTTCCTTCACTGTAGTTTTGAGCCTTTCTTAAGGCAGTAAGCAGCGAAAACTGTGTATATGCCAGGAATTTAACCTTGGGTGGAAATTTTTCTTTTCTTTTGTGAGACTTCTATAGTACAGGTTTGGCACATGATCTTAGTTGTGAATTTGTTTATGTTGTATGACTGATTCTGAGTTGATTTTGCAAAAGAGCACATCTCATTGTTTTTTGGAATGCAGTTAAATATGTCATTTCCTGGTTACAGTTTCTTAGATTATCAATAATTTATCACATTGAATGAGACAAATTTCCCCTAGACATGTAGAATTATGGTGTGATTCTAGAATTTAAATTTCTTCTGTTTCCTTTTAAGAATGAGTATGGGAATATTAAGTAATGAAGACTAGTTGACTTACATTACTTATCTCATTGTTTCTGGGACTTTAGTCAGTTATTATAATGCCAATAGGCCATCATGGCATTGTAACAGAGTACCTTAAACTATTGGTTTATGGTGGAACATTGAGGGTGTTTTTTTTTAATGTGTCAGAATCATGATTTGTTGGTGCTGAATTGTTTGTTGAGGCCAATCAAAATAACATTTGAGTCTTGACGATGTTATGTGCAATGTAACTGCATTTCCTATACTCTTACTCTGCCCCTTACAGAGGCAGTCCAGAGGATGATTCCATCCACATCTTGAGTGTTGATGAGAAGAATAAGTTGGGAGCCAAGATCATCAAGGCAGAAATGATGGGAAATATGGTAAGACTTGTATGTTCTTTTGGAAAATAGTAATTAAATATTTAACTTCTTACAGGTAGTTTTGGAAGTTCCTTAGCAATGTGAATGTAGCACACTTTGAAAATAACTGCTGCTTATTGATTCTTTAAAGAATTTCTTGAACACTTGTAAAAACAGTACTGTCTACCGCTAAGTAAATTATCTACTTTCTCTGTCAGATTTCTGAAATTTAAGGTTCTAGGGAACTAAATGTTTTTTAAGTTCTTTTTTACTTTGCTGTTTGCTTTATTTTTGCATTTCTAAGTTATTGAGCATACTTCAGGGGGACAAAAATGTCACTCTCTTCTTTCCCCTTTTTAGTCGTGTATTATTAACAGTGCAAATTACTTTCTAAAATTCCCTTACTTAGGAACCAGAAAATGAGCTCCTAAAAAGGATGGCTAATTCATTTACTCAAATGGCAAGGCAGTGTGCTTGTGCCTGATAATGTGTTAGATGCTTTGTATAGATTAGCTTATTTAATTTCCATAATAATATGTTGATTTAAGACTGATTTACTTCAAAATTGAATACAAGTAGGTATCTGTCTGTCTATCTATCTGTCTGTCTGTCTGTCTATCTATCTATCTATCTATCTATCTATCTATCTATCTATCTATCTATCTATTTATTGTATTTTCACATTCCTGTTATACATGTTATATTGCCCATGGCAGAATAGCAACATCAGACAGTTTTCTGTGTCTTTACAGAATAGATTCCCTCATGGTCATATGTATGTACTCATCTTAAATCCGAATGTAAGTGATTTTTCAGTAGCTTTCTGTTTTGGTGTATTATCAGTACAACATTCTTTAGTAGAACAAAAGGTGGCCAAATAAGATACTTCTATTTTTTATTAGTTTTTATGTCTAATGAAAGGTATATTTTGCATATGCTGCTCTCTCTCTTTGAATCTGGTCCTTGGTAACCCTGAATTTCAGCTAAACCCAGAAACTGATCAGAGAGACAAAGTGACAACAGCATGAAAATGAAGTTTGAGTTTTGAAAGTACAAAGCAATTAGTTAAAATAGTGGAAGACAGGTCACCAAGTTAGGAGGTTAACTTATGTTAAAAGAAGTGTTCCTGTTTGCATAGAACCACTGCAGTGGAGAACACTCTTCTTGGCTTGTTATATACTTCTGTTTATTTAATTTACTTCTTTGTGATTGATAGCTTTATATGTCAGTTGATTTTTATAAATTCCTATAGACTTTCTAGGGTAAAAATTAAATATGTTCATAATTCTTATCTAAATTACTCAACAATAAAGAAGGTAATATTTTAAATTGTGTGATCTTTCCTTATTACAGGTAACTGACATTTTGAATATTGGAAGTTTATAATAACTAAGGAATAACAAATGTCATTCTGAAGGTTTTGTATTTCTTCCATCTCCCTAGTTCCTCTAAAATATATATCCTTGTAATTACTTACCTTCAGAGCATAAACAACTGCCACAGGTATTTGAGAAGTTTGTAACTGGGGTGAGCTCATTCACAGGCGGTGTACTAGGCTAGGAGTTGGGGACTGAATGGAGGTGATGTCTGCGTGGGTGTTCACTTCTATTTTCCCTTCTGTCATATACATCTGAAGTATTCTACAGTGAAGAATGAAACTATGTAGCACTCTTATTTTTCTTGTTTTTCTGTTTGAAGGAATTAGCTGAACAACTAAAAGCCCAACTTGAAAAGGCAAATAAATTAAGAGAAACTATGACAGAAACATCAAAAAAATCTGTGGCAGAGGTAAGTCATGGAAGTTTGTAGGTATGTAATTACCGTGTATACTACTACTACTGGGCAGTGGTGATATTTTAATGTAAGATATTTCTGTATCTGTTAAGTGTATTTGTATGTATATAAGCTTGTTTATTTGCTTGTTTTTAAAATTTATTTTCATAGGTACTGCTTATGTTCCACTAGTGTTCTGGAAAAATGCATAGGCCAAGGAGACCGGTTTTATTCTGGACTTAGCCCTTTACTTTTTAACCTTAAAGAAGTCAAACTGGTCCTTAAATTCTTCCCTTATAGAATGAAAGGCTTGAATTTGTGTCCACTTCATGTAAAACAAATTATTTTGTTCTGGGATTCATTCTTCCATCTATCAGTGAGCAAAACAGACAGAGGCAACTATCTTCATGGAGTTTCATTTGGGTGGGGAGAGAGAATAAATGATAAAAATAATAAACCCTACAGCATATTAGAAAGTTCTCCATCGTAGGGCAGGGTAGTGGGGACCTTGAGTGCTAGGCGTGTTGGTGGCTTAGGGTACACAGGGTAATTCTCACTGAAAAAGTGACATTGTTTCAAAAACTTGAAATAAATAAAACAGTGAATCTCTGTGTATCTGAATGAAGAGCACTCCTTGCATAAGAAACAGAAGTGGGAACGCATCTAATGTGTACAAGAGCAGCAAGGAGACCAGTGTTGCCGGAGTGGAGTGAGTGGAAGAAAAGGACGTAGAAGCTCCAGGTTAGAGAGACGATGGGAGGCCAGGCCATGTTAAACTTGACCTAGGTGGGATGAAGAGCCATTATTGGGCAGTGAACGGAAAATATATTTTGACAGAACCATCCTAGCTTCTTTGTTAAGAAGGCAAATAAGGGCAGAAGCTGGAATCTTGTTAGGCTTTGGCAGTAACACACACAAGACATGATAGTAGCTTTGACCAAGTAAGTAGCTGAGGAGATAGAAGGGATTATTATTATTTTTTTTTTAGGAGAGCAAAGTACAGGCTTTTATTTAGAAATAAAGTGAGAGAATAGAGCTCCTGGCTCACGCCAGGAGGGGACAAGAGAGCCCCTAATTTTTTATATACATAAATATTTTCTGTGTATGTTTTGAAAGAAGAACTGACAGGATTTTCATGATGGTGTAGGTGGGAGGGGAGCATGAAATAAAGAGAGGAGGCAAAGTGGACCCCAGGGTTTTAGCCTTAGCAGCTGGAAGAATCAAGAGGCCATTATTTGAGGTGTGGAAGGAAGAGGAGAGATATGTTTTGGTGCAAAGGTTTTAAGTTCTGTTATAGATACTTGAGTTTGGATACCTTTTAGATGTGGAACAAGTGGAGATGGCAAGTATGCAGGTGTATAAAGTTGAGGGTAGGGAGAAGGGTGGGCTGAAGATAAAAACTGGGGAGTTATTAGCATATAGATGGTATGGAAATCCATGATAATGTATGAAGTCACCATAGGAGTAAATGTTCACAACTGATTTTAAGAGACTATTCTCAAAGATTAATTTACATAATTTAATGTTAGGATGAGAGGAGATGAGAATGTATGAAGACAAAGGTCCATGGAAGCTTCTTCAGGCTAACATTATTAATGACTTAGGTAATAGTATAGAGGAAAATAGCTGTTTTTACTAAGTTGTGCTAGCTAATATTTTTAAAAACTCGATAATTTAGAATTTTTTGCACAGATTAAGGAATTGAGAATGAGAAACTACAGGGAAGATAAAAAATTAGGGACTAAAAGAGGATAGCTAAAACTGGTTGTACTGTACAGTCTATCTTAGATTCGTTTGCCAAAATAATTTTTTTCAAGTGTCCTGGCAGTCATAATACTTCTGGACCCAAACTTTTGTGTGGTTTCTTAGTACTAACTCACGTACTGGTTCTTCCTGCAGGACAGCCTCCACAGTATGACCCTGTTTTTCTGCCTTACCTCCAAGGCTCTCTGTGTAACCTACATGTCTCTGACATTTGCATATGCTGTTAATGATCTGTGCCATGCATCACCCTCTTGAGGCTTGTCCACTTTTCAGTTTGTTTACCTCCTTCATGAAGCCTTTTTCTTTTTTTCTAATCCTCTCAAACAGCTGTAACCTTTTATTCTTTTGAAACTTCAAGGACCTTTAAAGTGTTCTGTGTGCAATTCATCTTTTCAAATTAAATGTATTTGTATTGTCATCAGCCTCCAATCTGTACCAATCTCTTCCCTGACACTAGTCACTTTATATAAAAAGGTTCTAAAACTGGCTGGATTTCAGGGGGGTCCCTTGAGTATGTAACTATATTACTGATGTCTTAATGATTTTTAGCTCCTTCTTGCTTATGAGCAGTGGACCTTATAACTCAGTGGAGTAGAATGCAAACTTGTAGTCAAAGTAGTATACAAAGTAGAATTTCTGTTTGTAAGCCTCTGCTGGAAACTGTATAGCCCTTTGAAGCTTCAGATAGAAAGGTTGATATTCTAAGGATTCTTGACCAGAAAGTAAAATTTTCATCTCCTCTGTAGGGATGGTACACTTGCACATTCAGTCCACTTACACTTTACCAGGCACATGTGTCAAACAAACCTTTCGAGCAATTCTGAAAGAATTCTCCACTGCCATGAAAGTCATTTTTTCCATCAGGGCCAGGCCTTGACTTATCTACATTTCTGAGTAGTTTTATTAAGAAATGAGGACTAAATACAAAGTTCTTACTACCGCACAGAAATTTGCTGACTTTTTAGAGGTAACTCCTGAAATACTTCCGGTAGAAATTTTGTCCTTTCAGAGAAAAGAGATTCCCATTTACAGAATAGTTGAACAGGGAGGAATTATTTCATTACTTAGCTTATTTGTTAGAAATGTTATTCTATATGAACAAGGTAAATCTCTTGATTCAGCAGTCTATGAATATTATTTTGGCTTTGGTTGAAAAACCAACACTTGTAATTATTGGTTTGCTTAGTTCTCTTCTTTAGAAGTAATACATTTAGTATTTAGGACAATTTCTTGTCCTATTTCTTTAAGTTCATATCTAGTGCCTACAGTAATACTTGGCACATTGTAGACACCAAGAAATACTTGAAATATTTGTTGTATAAATGTCTTCAATTTGTTTTCATGCCTTTAATTTTCTAATGTAAATCTTAAAAACGACCCATGAATTTCAAAATCTTCTTGTCTGGCCTTCCCATTAGTGTAGTTTCCTTATTTAAACAATAATCCACTATGTAGTAACTCTATCTAACCTGTACTTAGACACTGAATGATAGGAGCCCTTGAGTTTTGGAAGATTACCAGTTCTACATCAGTACAAATCTAATTCTGTTCTTTAATATATTAGATCCTAATCTGCCCTTCTGTAACTTCTATCTGTTAATAATCCTTCAGTGGAATCACATCATAGATACATTTATTCTAAGTGAATTTAGCTCTACTCTCTTTTATTTATTTATTTAGGTATCATTAATATACAATCACATGAGCAACACTGTGGTTACTAGATTCCCCCATTATCAAGTTCCCACCACATACCCCATTACAGTCACTGTCCATCAGCATAGCAAGGTGCTATAGAGTCACTACTTGTCTTCTCTGTGCTCCTTCCCCGTGCCCCCTCCCATGTTATGTGTAGCTCTACTCTTTTAATAGTGCACAAAATTCAGCTTACCGTTTGCAATGAATAATGAATTAGTCATTGTATAATAGTATAGTGGTTTTAAAGTTTTGTTTGCATTTCTGGTAAAAAAGAGAAATGCAGTATTCTAATTTGTGGGTAGCTGTTGTGAGCAAGGTTTCATTGACATTTTCTTGAAAGAAATGGAGAAATTAACTGAAGACCTTAGAGGGTCATAGAAAAACATGAATAAGTAATGAAAGAAATAGATAAACTCATCTGTAGCATTTTATACATAAAGTCAGGTAGGTACTTAACTGGTAATTTAAAATATTTCTATTAATAGCAGTTAGACCATACTTGATTATTCCCTTAACACTATCTTTTGCATCTGATTCTTGGGTACATTGTGAGTTCACTGTAATACTATTGCTGTGATTCCCAGAATATCTATATGCCAAGATTGGTTTTCTGTGTTTGGCATCGCAGTCTTTGCAACTGATCCCCATAAACATAGTAAAAAGGAAAAAAGAAAAATTACAAGATTAAAAAAACTTGTGTTAATGCATTGCTTCTTCATTTTTAAGCAGTGAGGTTTAATCTTTATTCAACAAATACTTCTCAGTTCTTTGCAGAAGTCACTTGCATTCTCAATTTTCTAAACCAAATATTTTAAATCTTAAAATAAACATTATTGCAGCTTTGCATTTATTCTTCCATTTACCATATCACATTACCGTAAGTGTACTTAACTTGATGGTATACCCTTTCCTGACCCAGAGTAAGTGCAGAAGAATATTTTATTTCAGTCATTTAGCCAGTTTCCTCCCCAGCCAAGTGAGGTAGGTCAGTGGATGTACCTATTTTGTATACAGTTTGACTTGTTTTTTAACCCTCCCCATAGTATCACTAATTTCTGAGCTTTACAATAGAAGTTATATCTTATACATTAGTAGAGAACTTATTTCTTTAAATAGACTTACTAAAGAGCAAACATTTCAAGCTAAATTAAAGCCAAACAATTTCATAGATGATACATAAATGCAAACACATTTTAGAATAGCATAGGATCTTCTATCTGTTAATTTTTCTCACACTTCACATCAACTTCATCATGAAATAGCATCAGTATTACCTGCTAAATGTTTCTTAAATCTGTTGTTTGCTGTTATTACTACACTAAGGTGATTGTCATCTTTTCATCATCATCATCTCTGCCTCTGAAGTAGCTGCTTTCCATCTTGACTTAGTGCCTTTGCACCACACGTTTCCTTTGCTTGGGATATTCTTCATTCCCACTATTCCCTTAGTTACCACCTGTTCATCCTTTAGATCTTAATCATATATCCCCTTGGAAAATATTCTCTCTGGAAAGAGAACATATTAATAAGATCAGTTATACATATATATAATTACAGCTCTGATAGGGCTCCAAAGGAAAAGCATAGAAACAGGGGTTAGTGAAGGGGCTCAGTGCAGTCTGAGCATCCAGAGAATGTTTTGAGGCTGTAGCCCTTGTGATCTTACCACCATTTTTATAACTTTGCCAAAGGAAAAGCTATTTTCTTCATGACTGCTGTCTGTAAGACATAGTTATAAGCCACAGAAATAATTTTCAGCATGGCTGCCAAACATTACCCGCGGTGGGAGGGACGTCCCTTGGGTGTAGGACTGCAGGCCCTGGTTCTGGTTCATCTTTCCTTTCCTTTCTCTTTTTCCTTCCCTTTTCTTTTCTTTCCTGTTTTGTGAAGTGTATTCTTTCAGGTATAATAATTTAGAGAAACTTGTAATTATTTTTGAAAGTTGTGACTATGTTTCCAGGTTGAATTTTGGTGTGAAGACTTATTTTGTAGACTCTCTCCAATTTAAAACCAGGGCTGAGCAACAGATACTGAAGCTGTAACTGGTGAGTTAGTTGGTTTCCTTGGAGAAAGAAGAATGAATGATCCAGGAGCAACCTCTGTCTTCTGTCTACTCACCGTCTTCCCCCAAGAGTTCACTAGTTTTTTCCTCAACAAGTCTATTATTGTTAGCATTTCATTTCTTCTTCTGTTGTATAATGAAATTTAAGGGGAAAATAAAATGCTACTCCTTATGGGAAATAGTGAGTCCTTATGATATTCAGTAGCATTTGTGACTTAAATGTTCTCTTCAAGGGTTTGATTCTTAAATCTCTTCTTCCCAGATTTTTTTCGGGGGAGGTAGAAGGATGATGTCACATGTTTATATTGTATGTTTGCAACTTAAGGGGAAAACATTCTAAGTGAACCAAATCAACCCTAAAGTGAATTTTGTCCTTGTATGCATTTTAGAATTGCTTTTGCCATGTTGTAGAATGCATACCAAGTTGCTGAAGAAAGTCATAAGCAGTCCAGTTAAATGTGTTTTTAGGAAAGCTAAAAATGTAGTTTTCGGTTTCTTAGTGCATGACAAGTATGCGTAATAAGTCAGAACAGAATGGGTTCTGACTAGAATAATTGGTGTAGACAGTTGCTGACAAAGATTTATGAGGACAAGAAAATAAAATTAGGTGAGGGAAACTGAATACCACCACAAAACAAAAAACCAAGACAAGAGAAAAACATATTATACGTTTTGAAATTATATCCCAGTGAATCATAGAAAAAGTTTATGGTATTTGTTATGTTCCTGTCTACCCAGAAATACTCAGTAAATCATTCATGTGTTATTCATTGAATTAAATCTAAAAATTAAGTTATTAAATATGGCTGGGTTTAGAAATTTGTGCCATCTGAGTATTAACAGAAATTATTACCTTAAGAAAAACATTTTGTTTTAATTCCTTCAATATTTTTTATGCAGGTTCTATTTCTAAATTTATTCCATTGAATTTCAAGATATAATTTTAATGTTTTGAACGATATTGATAGGTATGGTACTGCAACTCCTGCTACCAATACTAATACCAATAGATGATTTTTTTTAAGGGAATGCAATGTGCCAGGACTTGTTTTAAATAAGCTTTAAATAAGCACCTTACATATAGGAATTTATTTAATTCTCATTAAAATTCTATAAAGTCACTTCCTAATTTTTTAAAAATAAATTTAAGTGTAGTATGAACTGAATCTCAGTTAAGTTTTAATTTTTGACAAGAAATAAGGTAAGACATGTGTATGACACTTGAAATTATTTAAAATAAATAAGAATTATTTAAAATAATTGACTAGATTGATAAGCTGGGATTTGAAATATAAAAAGTAAAAAAAATCTTACCTAGATTCATATGTGACAGTTATACAAAGCTCTAAAAATAAAAATTTAAGTTGCCTAGAAATGCTTGCATGATTAAATTGAAAATTTCATATTGTATATGGGCTTGAAAAAAATGAAGTTTATTTTTCTTTATTTTTTTCATTCTTAGGTGACTTCTAATTACAATGTATACTCTTTGTAGAAGTATGGAAATGCAAAAAACATACAGGAGAAAGTACATAAAAAAGTCTCCAAATCCTATCACACAGGATAATACACTGATAAATACTTCAAAATATTTTCTTACAAATGTATTTCCTTCCTTCCTTATGACATTTTAAATATTTTTGCATAAGCTGACATAATACAACAAAAATCCACATTTTTTTTATTTTTTTGCTTCCCTCAAGTCTCTGTCTAAACACATGCATAATTTTATGTAATTGTAATCTTTATTTTTTTTCTATTCATTCTGTCAGTAATGTTTTTCCATGCTGCACAATATTTATCATTAAATGAAATTATAATCATATCAGCATATTCAATGTCCCAATAATACAATTTCTAAAATTTATTTCAGGAAAGGAGACTAACTACATTCAGAATGACCTATTTTCCTTACAGATTTGCCTGGAAACAAAGTAACTGTAAGATAAATTTTAGCCGAAATAAGCAGGCGAAGAGAGGCAACAAAGGGCCAGGTAGTTTATTTGAATGCCACTCCCGGGTGATGTTCCACAGCCTGTACCCAGGCCGGGGAAGTCACACCCATTCAGGGAGGTGGGGGCTTATAAGGGGTTAGGAGGGGGAGGAGTGGGCAAGCTATCTATCCTAGGGGATGTGGAGAGGTATGATTGGCTAAAGGTGACATAATAGACAACTAGAAACTTTTTTCCTTCCAAGAGGGAGGAGGCTGACATCCGGGTCTTATTTAGTTGGCACATCAGAAGGATGGAATTCAGGAAGAGCTGTCCCCTTTCCATATAAGGCACGGACCTTGGGGTCTGGTCAGTTCTCCCTCTATGGCATCTCTCTGTTCTGTTTGCATGTCCTTGTTTTTCCTTCCTCCAGCCTAACAGTAACCCTTACATTTCTCTCAGCAATTATTCAAAACTTTCGCCCTTCTCCCCAGATTCCCTGTTTATTCTTTGCAATCACTTTGCTTCCTACCTTATTGGAAAATTAGAGTTTATAAGTTTGAATGTTTTCAGTGTCTATTCTTCTGAAAATTAATCTTCATGAATCTCTTATCTGACAGTGGGAACGATGTTCTCATTTCCTATAAGGCCAAGATCTTTACCAGTGTTTTTGATCTCATTCCTTTTCTGTCCTCTGGAACCAGTTCCCACCATTTCTTGTACAAAATCTTCAATTTTTTTCTCTGTAGGCTACTTTCTTATAACTTGTAAATATGCTTAAGTCTCTGTGTTCCTAAAAGAAACAAACAACTTTCTTTTTTCTGGTCAACTTCATTATCCTCCTTTGGCAAACCTGCAGGAAAGGGTATTCCAGACTTACATTGTGGGTATGGGTGCAAAGGTGAGGATGAGATGGCATCATATGCATATGTTATATCATTCTAAGTAGCTACCGAGTTAGATACGAGTAAGGGGGTATGAGGAGATGGGCAAGTAGACAAGAATCAGTTCTATTTGCATCCTGACTGTATCTCCCAGTTTCATGGTTTCAGTTGACATCTTTTTGTGAATATGAGTCCTAAGTCTGTAACTTTAGCTCTGAACTCTTAAGTTGAGCCCTAAACCAGTGTATTCAACATTGCCTGCTAGACTTTTATGGGTTTACAATAACTTGAGAATGTATAAAGCCATTTCCTTCATGTACATAATTTCCCTTCTCTTAATTGCATGATGATCCTTTTGTTTTACTAAGTTAAGAAAACCGTGGCAAAGTCCTTAATTCCTTCTTCTGGCAGCATATTCAAGTTGCCACTCAGCAATGTTTTACTTTGCCTTCCCTTCTGAACATACTTCATCCTTTTTTCTGCAGTCACCACCCTAGTCCCTTACTTCGTCATCTCTTGCTTAAGAGTGTTACAGTAACATCCTGAGTGATCTTTTTGACACTGTTCCTTTTTTCATCAGTGTCCTTTAAATTGCCACCAGAATTAATCTAAATGTTTATTGTGATAAAGTTGAAAGAACCGTGGATTTGCGTGAGTTAGAGCCTTAGGACATATCTCACCTTTTTTACTTCTTTAGCTAAGTTTTTTATCTTGAGATAAGTCATTAAAATATTTTTGAGAACTTTAAAAATGTAATGTAAATTAAAAATTTTTCAAAAACATGAATATGCCTTTGCTTCAAAATCTTTGTTACTAGATCTTTATGCTTTTCCTGAGGTTGTTTCCTTGACCTCTGAACCCTGTATCCTATCTTTGTTTCTGAAGACCCAGTTCACTTGTATCCATTTCTCTATCCCTTGTGATCCAGTACTACTTGATCTATACTTTATTTTACTTAGTAGTCTAATGAAGATTTGTATAAATCCCCTGTTTCCTCTCTCTCTCTGTTATATAATTTATGAATTCCTTAGTGACTAGAACCATATCTGGTTCATATTTTTAGACATGTTCATGCCATTAGGTTATATAATGATAATAGTACTTCTGAGTGTTATGAATTCATTGATTAGTGGAATGAAATGAAATCAGTATTAAAAAAAGGTCTGCAGTGTTTTTGATTTACTGTTTATGGCAGTTATAGACATATCTTTTCATAATGCCAGCAGTTTCATCTCAAAGCTACATAGTCTCATAAAATGTTAAATCAACAGTTAAAATTTGGCTTTGTTGTGGAGTCTGTATTAAGGTACTCAAGCATTCTCAGTCAAAAGGTGGGCAGATTTTATTTAGGTGAAAGAAATTTTTCATAATTGAAAAACAGATTACCAGTTAATGGAACATTATCAGCTTACCTTTTCTTTAAAAAATGTCATCGTTTACTAAAGTGACATTTTTACTAACTTATTTTATTAGAGAATTGGAATAATAGACGTGGAATGTAATAGAAATAGTATGGGAGTGGAAGTAGCGTGGGATTTTTAGAGCCAAAGATTTAGAGTTGAGTCTGGGGCTTTATCATTTATTATATGTGATCTTTAGTATCCTCATTAGTAAAATGTGGCTTAATAATACCTATATTATGAGTTGTTAAAATTAAAAGAGATATATTTTAGAACTTTATTAAATTATGTCAATGTTAATTTCTAGGTGGAAATATTGTCCTGGTTTTTTAAATATGAAAAATATATATGGCAGTTTTCAGCTACTGCTTATGTATAAAATATACCATTTGTCATCCTTAAATTTATCTATTTTATAAGTCAAAATAACTAAAATTTTTTCACATCTAAAAGAATTCTACTATTTTAGTGTGAAACAGTTTCAAAATGTCAGTCAACATTAAAAAATTTCTAAATCTTCTCATCCCTCCCTGCACTGGCAAATGCTGAAAGGAACATGGTAAAAATATTACATTAAGTTATATTCCTTCTCAAAGCTCGCTTCATATGTAAAGTTTCCAAAGAAGCAATGATGAAAGAAGGAAAAGAGACTGAACAGTTGAATTGCCTTTACATATTACACTAGAGCCAGATACTACACTGGCCTTAGAAAATAATCTGCTTAACAGAAGTAAAATTTGTAGTGGTTAAACATGTCCCCAGGTAATCTACTCTTGAAGTTATGAAATGAACTATAGTCTAGTCTTAAATATTACTCATAATTGTTTATTAGTGATTCTTTAGATTATTTAATATTTAATTTTCTCAAGCTTATATATATTTAGTATCTATTCTATTAGCAGCTTTATAAGAGAGGTTTGTTCACTGTTATATTAACTTGACAAGAAATAAAACTAAAGCTAAAATAAATATGTGCCTTCATTCTAATTCTACAGCATGTTCTAGAAGGATTCCAGAATCTATGGCTTGAAGAGCTTAAAAGATGTGGTCATGGGATATATTCTCAGTTTGTGTCTGGGCTCTCTCTTATCTTAATCACAATGCTGATATGGAGTTTGCACAGTAGTCTCTACAACCTAAAGAGCTTGGGAGATAACTGGGGAGCATTTCTGAGCGCTGTGAGTATAGAGAGGTGCACTAGTGCTTTGAGGCCTTCACTCTGTATAGAAACATAACAATCTCAGATGAAATATTAAGAGAGAAAATTGGAAGAGATGTAATATAGCTCAAAAATAAAGATACTCTTCTCTGTGGATGGATAGGAGACTGAACAGAAACATAAAACAATAAGGAGCTGGAGTTTGCAGGGATCCAGCTCCAAAAATTGGCAGCCTGGGTGGCTGAGAATTGAGCTCATCTGAGATGATGAGAATTAAAAGGTCTGCTCACACCATCCTTCTTTGCCTGAACCAGGTTTGAGAGTTCCCATAAAAGGAGTCTGGAAAAGGCTGTAGCTCATAGCTAAGTGTTTATGATGGGAGGTGTAGAGGAAGCTGATACAGCTTTGCAGCCATTATTTGGGCTGTGTGAAATATCCCCAGTTTCACAGTGTGAGATACCCTTGTAAGAACTGGGAATCCTGATGACTGAGTGGAGACAGTATAACACTCCCAGTTAGTGAAAGGTAAGTGTAGGCAGACAGGAGGGAAGGAAAAAAAAACCCACTTAAGGTAAGTTTGTATACCAGCATACCAGAAAACATTAATTTTTCTTCAGAAAGAGTAAAAAATAAGAAAGAGTGTAAACATTTATTGCCAGTAATTTGAAATGATAGTATAGTATTAAAAGGACTTTAAAATTAAGTATGTTTAATAGATTCAGTCATGAGAACAGAATAATATTCATATGAAAAATAAGAATTATGAAATAAAACCAGGCGAAAGTGAAACAATAGTAGGTGGATGTGAAGAAGAAACAATATTCTGCAGATTTTAGAGATTAGATAGGATAAATCCTAGGTAGGACTCAGATAAAGAAAGGATTAAATGGTTAAGTGAAAGGTAACTAGAAGTTATAGCTAATACTTACTGATCACTTTATTCCTTGGCAGTTCTAAATATTTTACATGTACTAATTTATTTGATCCTGAAAACACCGAATTATTTTACTTTATAAATGAGGAACTTGAGGTGAGTAAATAACTTGGAAGGTTATTTAATGAGGCAGCTTTGTAACCTGGGCGTTCAGGCTCCAGTGCCCCCACCAGCACACTGGACGGCAGGGGCATTAGCCGGTCAGTCAGCACGGAGATAGGAGACGAGAGAAAACATATCAAAGAGTAGATGAAATAAGAAGAACAGACAAAAGCTGAAATTACTGAAATATAAAACCAAAAATAAGACGTGATTAGGAAACTGAGGGTTTATTCTACAAAAAAAACCTAACAGATAAGCCACTAAGAAGGCTGATCAAGGGGAAAAAGTAAACACAAATAAATAGTATTAAGAATTGAAAAAAGGAGATATAACTAAGGTTGCTGTTAAGTCCATCTGGTACCATCATGAAATCAGAAAAAGGTGCCCCCCCTGTGCAGATGCAGCCCTGTGAGCACCTTTGTACAAATTGAAAAATAGCATCGAGCCAGGATCCATGTCCTGGTAATGTAATGTGGCTTGGTGTTCAGTCCACTCACTGCCTTGGCTGAGTGTAGCGGACAACCTGCTCTCTGTGGACAAAATTAGAGATACAGTAGAGATTGCCCAAAAATCATGAAAATACTAAGAACAATAATAGCTGCTTGTTTATTGAAATTTTAAAAGATAAAAAATGGCAACAGATGCTATATGGCCTTCAATGATGGCAAACTTGCAAAATACCAACTGGTAGGAAAATCTGATCTAGTAGAAGAGTTTTCCTTTAGTTCCAAAATGCTGGAAAAGGCTTTCAAGCAAACTATGAATTTTTAATACTAGTTCTGAAGCAAATTCTTTTTCCTTTTGAATCAGTGTGTTGCATTCAAATAGGCTAACGACCTGTATGAAAGAAGAGCAATGCCTTGAGGCCTTCCGAGAGTTTACTGCGGTCTCGGAGGCAGCCGCTTTTAGTTCTTAGCTGTTCCTTCTGGCTTTTTTACTTCTGAATTTCTAAACAAAGTTATATCTTGATTCTGTAAATAGGCACCGCTAAAGCAGATTGTATTATGATCGCCTTTCTTTTATGTAAAAAATTTTATTCTTAATTGGCATTAATATTTGAATCATTTTTTATTTTTGGTCGTTTGCTTGATTTGTTTTCTTTGCTAAATCTTCTCTTACTTCCAATAGCTTAAGTGCATGTCAGTTTAATCAGCAAGGAAGCTGAGCTCTGTTTGTATTACCCCTTCCTGCACTGTAACCTGTAAAGCGCCCCTTGGTAGCAAGCATGGCAATCCTAGGGCTCATCTTGTTTTCCTTCTCAGGGATCACATTCCTTCACTCTCCGGTGTCTGAGAATGACACTTTCATGTATTTTGACGTATCATCCAGTTTTTTAACACTGGCAGGTTGTGTGTGGCTTTTGTTGTGGTCATTATGACTAAAAATGGAAGTAAATGAGAGTCATGCGTATTTTAACAAAATGAAAGAACACTGGATCCTCATTCAGTTACCCTGTTACAATGTGGTTCTGATTCTTATACTGTCAAGCAATTGCAAATTTTTATCTAGCTTGTTCTCAGGTAGCAAAAAAACCCACAAAAAACCATTAAGTGATTTTGAATTACGTGTATCAGATGAAGAAAATATAGATCAAAGGTTGGCAGACTTTTTCTCTAGAGACCAAATAGTAAATATTTTAGGCTTTGTAGACTATCCAGTCTGCACAACTACTCAGCTGCACAGCTTTCATGCTGTTGAAACGAGGAAGCAGCCATAAACAATACATAAACAAGTGAGCAATTGTATTCCAGTAAAACTTTATTTATGGACACAGAAAGTAGAATTGCATATAAGTTTCATTTATCTTGGAACATTATTATTTTGATTCCTCCCAGTCATTTAGTAGTATAAAAACCAAATTAAAACAAGCAGCAGGCTGGATTTGGTCTCTGGGCTATAGTTTGTTTACTGTTATAGATTCTTAAATAAGTCCCATATTCTGTATTAATATAGTAGCAAACATAGAACTTAGTATTTCTACTCTTTCGATATTTCTGTCTTGGGTATCCAAATGGGAAATGTACCTTTGTATTGGTATGCCTGAGGAACAGAAATTAGAGAAGTGGGAAGAAGAGGAGACCAGAAGGGACAGTGGGTTAATTTTGGGAGTATAATTAATTCGTCTGATGCACCAGCTTGTTAATTCCGTTTATCGGGCATTTATTGAATACCCACTGTTTTTTTGACACTGTGCCAGGCACTATAGATACTAAGTAGTGTAGAGCTTGGTCTTTGGCCTGGGAAGTTGTGAACAGATAATTGTAAATAAACAAATAATTACTGAGAAGATTATAGTCTAGCAATATAAATATGCCTAAAATTATTTAGGAGGCAAAATATACAGTAAAATTACAAAAAAAAATGAAGAACTAGAAAAAAGTGAATTTGAAAAAGGCCTTAGTATGTGAAGACTTTCTATACTGTGTGAAGGTGCTTGACCTTTATTCCAATATCTAGTAGTGTTTCTCAGATTGTGTTGTAGGATCAGAGTGGGTCATTTTATTTTTAAAATTTTCAGTCCATCATTGACTAATAGTTTTTAGTACGTGGACTAATATTTTATTAGATATTTGTCCTAAAATGATATTATGAAATATAGGTCCAAACTTTTTACTTAGCTTGATCCAACATAAATTACTCCTTAAGATTGCTATAAAAGTTTAAAAACACTCAGTTTTTATACTTAAGTCATCATGGACTGATAACAAATGTACCATGGCTGATAATTCTCAGCCTGACACTGGTTTGTGGGCCACACTTTGGGCGGTATAGATCTCGTAGGTGATACGGGCTCCCAGCAGACTTTTCAGCAAAGAATGGCGTAATTCTGTTTGTGTTTAACATAATGAATTTTTGGCAGTGTGAGTGATAATTAGGTTTCAGGCTGAAGGATGGAAACCAAGAATCATGGGCAGTTGAAGGGCAGTTTGTAATAGAGGAGAAAGTAAAATCGACTTTATACTGATTAATTCCTGAAAGGATAATTCTCTCAATAGCCTGTAAACTTCTTGTAGGAAGGGACTATATTCCTTTTAGTTACTACCTAAGGGTAAGCCCTTTCAAAACTATTTAATGAATAAATGAGTGAATGCATGGGTCAGAGAGGTAAGGCAGAACTAGGAAAGAAAGAATAGTGTGTTTAAAACTGGACGAGTTTCAGGCTGAGAATATAATAAGCAGAATTAAATGCTTTCAAATCAATGATAATTGACAAGTATTTATTATGTTTAGCAATTTTCAAGTCCTTAGAGAGATCAGTGTTAGCAGTGTGGTAGGTTTAGGGGCCAGGTCATAATGTGTTGCTCTTCTCTATTATCCAGTAAGAGAATGAGTAGAGGTACCTTGAAAGTAAGACACTTCGTAAATTAATGTCACTTAGTTGAAGAAGAAAAGTAGTGATAATAATCTTTACTATCCACTTAGTATTTCGTAAGATAAATAATTGGTGTGTATTTTTTTCTTCCATTTTAACAGGGGAACTAAGTCTCTATTAGATGGAATTAAAATAGATTTTTAATCATTCTGATTTGAGAAAATGATGAAAATGTGAATAATTTGCTTGGTGTTGTTTCAAATTTATTTTTAATAAAGTTGTTACCTAATACTCTTATGTACTTTTTATTAGACCCTTTCCAGTAATATTCCATTTTGCCATAGAATGAAATTTACTCATTCTGTACTGTACCAGGCAATGTATTTGGCTAAAAACTTGTAGGAAAAAAATTATAGGTTGAAAGTATGTGGGATGTAACTTATCCTGAAGAGTCAGAGAAGTGAAAATCACTTGAGGGATGTTAATGGAAAGAATAACATTGTGTATGTAGAGTATCCTTATAGTAGCTAATTTAACAATTTTGTTCTGTCATGTAGTTGCTTTATTTCTTATAATCAAGTTTTAGTGTGATCTTTGAAGAAGCATTCATTAAACACATCTACTGCGTAAGTGATGGGTACCCTCATACAGTGCTTATTTGAATATTGGTACTTAGTCGTCTTTTAATATTATTGAGATGAAAGCTTTATATTTAAGTTTGCTTCTGTGGTTGCTTTTTAAAAAATAAAATACATTTTGGTTATTTTTTCCCCACTTTTTTCCTGAAAAGATTATGGTCATTTTATTTGATAGTGGATAATGAAAGTCCAGGAGACTTTAGATAATCCATAATACTATGGAAAGTTAAAATCATTTTTATGCTTTTTTATTACTAAATGTAAGCATTTACCTCTCTTCACAATAACTTCAAAAGTTACCTCTAAATCTTCCCATAGAATGAAGACCAGCAAGAAGTGATCCTTGTTAGGACAGACAGATCTGGAAGCGTATGGCCTGTAAACACACCGGGAAAACCTCTGGAATACAAAGGAGGAAGAAGGAATACACAGATGTATGTTCGGCAAGTCTTTGTTTATTAATGCAGAATTACTTTTCTACTCTTGAGAATTCTTTGCATCAGAGTACTTCAAAATATTTTCTGAAATGTAGTTTTATAATGCAAACATTAGATGATAAATTGTTATTTTTATTCTTAGTTATGTCCCTTTGCTTTATACAAAATGGAATCTAATTCAACCACAGTTTTCAAATAATTCTAAACATTGACTGTTTAACAGTTTTAATTTTAGTGTACATTCTTTGACATTCATTGTTTATAGCTTCTTCTCACATACTTTAACCATAGCTCATAGGGAAAACCGTGGTCTCCCAGACGTGTTGTCTGTGTAGCTAATTTGAGACATGGTGATGGGGTCGTCCGTATACAGTAATGTCTCAATTATGTAGCTGCTGGATCCTTTGTAAGCCTAATTTTCTTTTCCATCTTGTAGCTCTAGTAATGAGTTTTTAGGACTACCTTAAGGCTTTTGAGATGGCAAAAACAATGTATTCAGTTTTCCTAAGTTAGACTTTTAGTTTTAAATTTGAAAGATTGTACAAGTGGTAATTGGGTTTACAAAATATTTATTCATTCAGAATTTTTCTGTCTCATGTTTATTATTTGCCTGTTGAGTGCCTTTGCTGCTAGAGATAGTAATTCATTCATTCAGGAAATAGTGTGAAATGGGCGGAATTAGGAGTTTGGAGCAGAGATGTGGCAGGAGACAGTAAGGGTTTGAATTACATGAAATGGCAGAACTGGCTAGGGATCCCTAGGTGCGTTGCTAGATGGTGGTGTGGCTCTTTTTGAGTTGCCTACTACTGAGTGATCTAGGTATAAAAGTAAAGGTGGCAGACAGATTCATTCAGGATTAAGGTTTGTTTTTCAAGCATAATGAAAGTGTAAGAAGGCTAGAAATTAAAGTTCTGGAGCCAGGAAGTAATTTAAGTCATGGCGTATGAGATACAATCTAGTGAAGACAGGGAATAGTAGTGTTGGGAGAAAATACTGGAAATGTGGTTCTAAAGATATCAAGGAGGTTGAAAAGCAGATTTGGTTTGGATATAGGAATGTGAGAACAGAAATAGGGAGATTTGATTTTGGAGGAAACAAATAGCACTTTTCTTTTCTACATGTAGCTATGGGACCAACTGATAGGAAAATCCAGAACTGATTTAGTTGAGAATCAGCGTGTCAGCTGTGTTTCTGGTAGAGCTGTTTGAAGTGGATTTGCTAATACTCCACCTCTGTTTCCAACATGCTTTCATGATCTCTGGATAACTGGAGACTTCCCTATTGTATAGAGAAGGGAATTTTTATTGGGTCTCCAAACGATTTATTCAGAATTTTTCTGTCACATGTTTTTGCCTGTTGAGTTCTTTGCTGCTGGAGGCAAGGAAGCAGAAAAGGGAGCTCTTCTTCTTAACAAGGAAAAGCAGAGCAGAGAGAAGGGATAAAGCAATTCTGCCCTTTCCCCCAAACTCAGAAATCAGATAATGCTATGCTTTCATCCCAAGAGAAGAGGAAAGTAAAGGGGCAGAAGTATAGGGAGTGTTGTTCTAATAGAAGTTCTTCCACGTGGAAGCAGATAGAACAGGGATAACGTGGAAGGGGAGACTGTGATACATAGTGGGATTTTTACATTTAACATCAGATTTATAGATAATTCATTAAAAATACTTGAGAGACTCATGTTTTCACTAAATTAATATTGTTCATTTTGTCATAGGCTTCAACCCGTGAGCAAAAAGAAAGGGTCAGATACTTTCATGATGATGATCATCTCAGCCTAAATGATTTAGTCAAGAATGAAAAGATGGGAACAGCAGAAAATCAAAATAACTTTTTATGAGAATGGCATCTAAGGTAAGTTATATGCCTGGGATACCTGTGAATTTGAGAAGCTGGTTACTCATTCTAGCAATGATCTCCTTTTCAGAGAGAACTGTTTCTTTCTAATTGTGCTTTGTTTTATTAAATTAAATCCTTTGTAAGACATATTAGGAACATGCATTTGGAACTGATTTGATTGGGAAATACATATTTGGGATTTCAGTTAGTTTTTAAATAGGGACTCTGGTTTAATTTTTAATGTATCCCATGAAATTTTAATTATATATGTGATCTACCATTTGAAGGAAAGTTTAGGGCCAGACTTTAGTGTTGACAGTGAGCTGCTAGTTAGATTACCAGTTTGTTCGTGTTCGTGTTCCTCCAGTTCTTCCTAATTAGGCTACAAGGAGTGTATTTGGTGTAGTAATTTATGGATTATACAGAAGGCATATTGGAATAATCCTAAGTGTTTATATGAAAACTTTGTATTTTATATGAAAATGTATATTCATACATCACTATGGGTAGTTGGGCGAATTTTTTGTTTCAAATAACATACTTTGTTGCAGTCCCTTCCAAAACACCACCATTAACATTTTTTTATACAAGAGATATATTTAAACTTAGCTCAATAACTAGGGTTTGATCCCACTGGAATAATTCAGCTCACTACCTGTTCTTGCAGATAAAGTTTTATTGGAACACAACTATGCACATTTGTTTATATATTGCCTAAGGCTGTTTTTGCTCTATAATGGCCAAGTTGAATGCTTGTGACAGAGATTTTATAGTTCACAAAGCTGCAAATATTTACTGTTTTTACAGAAAAATTTTGTCCATCTCTGTTTTATGCTACCAGTGGTTGCTTTTTCATGGCAGGACTTTGAACTAGGTAGGTAGGAGGGAGACTTTTTACTCTATACCTTTTTTAGACTTTTTTTAAAGCTATGTTAATATATTACCAGGTGAAAAAATTAACTTAAAGAAAACTAGAATAAGGGTAAGTAGCCAAGTTATCTGTGTGTATATGTGTTTGTCAATTGGGGGTTAGGGGCTAAGTGAAATAGTCATTTTCTCATCACAAGTATTGTATGAGATCTTTAAATTTAGTCCATTAGGATATTACTTCTCTTTATTTTAGGGGAAATTCTAGGAACCTCCTAGGGTCTGGAGATTGAATATAGAAGGAAGGACATATTTTTATGAAAATTTCCTTCTCAGATATGGGACAGACCACATTATGTGAAAATCTGAATTAAATACAGTTTTAGTAATCTTATAGTCCATTCAAATTTATACACAAGGAAAAAACTTGTAAAAAGTTGTAATAGTCATTTGTTAATTTAAGAGTTGTTTATTGAACACCTAATTTTTTGCTGGATAACATTCTAGGTGCAGGGTGTAGAGAAGTATGATCAAGTCATAGTTCTCCCTCAAAGAGCTTACATTTCTAGTGGATGGGCCAGAAAATGAACAAAATACAGTTTTACAACGTTACATGACAAATAATATATTACAAAATAGAAAATATTTTTGTAGGGAATAAAGCAAAGTAGGAGGAGTTAAGGTTTTTTTTTTCAGGGGAGTGTTGAAGGAAGGCCTCTTTAAAGGTGATGTTTGAGCTGACTCTGAACAAGGTGAGGGAGTGGCCCACGTGAATATCTGGGGGAAGGATGTTCACACAGAAGAGACAGCAAATGCAGCAGATCTGAAGCCGAGATAACCTTGAGGAGAATTGAAAGCAAGTTGACTGGGGATGAAAGGAGAAAGGGAGAGAGAAGTGGGAGATGCAACGGCAGACATGGGGTCAGATCATGTCAGGTGTTATAGGCCCTGATGTGAGAACTTCTGTTTATGTTTTAAACGATGGGAACCCACTTGAAGGTTTTTAGTAAGGCAGTGTTGTGATTTGGTTTCTGTTTTGTAATTTCCCACAGTTCTTGTATATTCTGTTCTGGTTTTTTTGGTCTTTGTTCTTTCTTCCTCTGTTTTCATTGTGGAGGTTTGTTGTCATATCCTCAGACTCAGAGTCTTTCCTCATCTGGGTTCATTCTATTAATAAACCCATCAGAGACATTCTTCTTTTCTGGTTTAATGTTTTTTATCTCTTGCATTTCTTTTTGGTTCTTTCTTAGAATTTCCATCTCTTTACTTATATTATCCATCTGTTTGTTCTTTGGATTCCTGTGCCCTGGACTGTGAACTTTACCAGTACTTCTCAGTTTTTTTCCCTGCTTAGTTTAGATAGGTGAGAGGGCCCTGGAGTTGGGTGTGTCCCTTCCTTTAGGTAAGTTAGGCTCTTGCAAAACCTCAACACATTAAGCTCTTGTAAAGTAGCTTGTACCGAGGGTGGCCCTTGTTAAGAAAAACAAAATGCTCTGGTGTACTTCAAAATAGTTCCTTTTTACCTGCTGCTGCTGGAAGCAGGAGAGGATTTTTCTTTCTGATCTTTACTGTGAAGATGTGGTTAGAGGTCTTAGAGGTAATTCTCTTATATAAAAGTATGTGCTCTCCCCAACCCCACCATATGACTGGGTACCCCTGGAGTTTTTAACTCTAAGACTTGTCTACACTGAGCCTCCAACAATTTGTTATAGTTTAGGTTTTCCTGCCCAGGGAACCACTGGTTTCTACACAGATAAATTGTGATTTTCTGAACCCACCTGTCTGATTTTGGGGTAGTCACTTTCCTGATGGACTTAAGAAGAGTTGTTGATTTTTCAGTTTTTCAGCTTTGCACTTCTTGTTGGGACAGAGTGGTGACCCTGAGTCCTTTAAATGCCAATGGGATACAGATGGTTTATGTTTTGAAAAAATTTTTCTTGAAGCTCTTTTGAGAAGGTAATATAAAGAGGTAAGAGTGGAAGCATAGTGATCACTTAGGAGGCTATTGCATTCATTCCTTGGATCAGGATGGTAAACTGATGAGAAGTGTTAGGATTTGGGACAATGCTGATGCCATTTATTGAAATACAAGAACTTGCAGGGGAACAAATTTTGCAGAAAGTGGGAGGTTAAGAATACGATTTTGGACATATAAAGTATGAAATGTTCATGAGACATTCACATTGTGGTGTGGAGTTACTGTTTATGAGGCTCTGGGTAGATGTTCTCCCATATAGATTTGGATATTGTTAACATTTAAATGTATTTAAAGACATGGGAGTTAAGAAATCATTAGTGAGGATTTTCTGAGGACTGAGCCCTTGGAGAACTGTATGGAAAAGGACAAAAAGGATTCAACGCATCAGACTGAGAAGGTATAGCTAGTGAGGTAGGAGAACTGAGGATGGGTTCCAGAAGCTGTCTGAAAGGGAGTCGTGAATGACTTCGTCAGCTGCTTCTGAGAGGTTAAGATCTTTGAAGATTTGGCATTGTGGAGGTTTCTGGTTCATAAGTGTTGTTATCTTGGTATGTGAAGGAGGAAAACCTGATTAGAGTGGGTTCAAGAGAGAATCTGAGAACAGTTAGTGAAGTGATGGCCTTTAAAGGAGTTGGTTACTGGGCATCAGGACAGGAGGAAAGGCAGAGTATTAGGTTACAGACGCAGGTAGGATCATAAATTTGGTGGTGGAAAATGAACATTTTCTTCCTATTCTATTAGTTTATAAAAATACCAGGGGTATCAGCTGTGAAGATAGTGTGAAATGGTCTTTGAGAGAACTGGTGAGTGAAATAAAGTAGGGTAATCAGGCAGTGTTGAAGGTCCATCTTAGGTTTATGGTTATATATTTAAAGTAAAATACGTCATGTTGTTTGTGTATTTTTCTTCTACCATATTTGGATAAGGACTTGTTTTATTGAATCACAATACAATGGTCATGACCTGTTTTGTATTTTTCATATTTTACTACCATTGCTTATTGCTTTAAGGGTACAAATAATAGAGCATGTTTATAGTATGTTTTTCTTCTGTTTATATATTATGAGATCTTTTAGTAATATTGTATAGGATTGATTTTAGTGTTAGCTGATTCAGAAATAATTGTAATTGAAGATATTTGTCTAGTTTCCCTGAACATCTTAAATCTTTGAGTTTTTTAAAAATTCAAGTTTACTAAGCTAGAACATTGTAAAATATATTATAAAAATTTACTAATGGGATGCCACCAATATGGCAGAGCAAGAGACCTCAGCGTTCATTCCCCCAATGAAGATCAATTATTAGGTAGCTATCCATGAAAAAAAAACAGCTCTGGAAGAACTCTGGAGTCTACTTAACCAACTTCAGCAATTTAGGGAGCAGAAAACTTGAAAATGATTGTACAAAAATGGAAGGAAAACACTTAATTTTGCCTGGATCATTCTGTCTCCTAAGCTCTCAGTGCCAGGAGACAAATCTCCAGCAAGAGAGAGTTCCCTTTACAGGGAAAAGAAGAGCAGGTGAATGACCAGCTTAGCATTTTGTGGCACCACATAAGGTCCCACTTCAGTTTCATCCCACCCAGAGACCAGCAAAGCTGTGACATAAAGAGACAGCCAGGAACAAGGAAGAAAAGCAGGGTATACCATTAGCAGCCACAGAGTGGGAGTGATCATGATTCCCAGTGATCTGCTTTGCAGATACACTAAGCAACATTCGTCACAATAAACCAGTAGCCAGAATAGCTGCTATGGAACTCTTATAGATTTCACCAGCTTTCACCACAGGTATTTATGTTTGCTGCCACCAGCTGCCTGAGTCCATTCCTGCTCCCTGTCCCACCCTTATCTGATAGCTCCTGAAGCCTGAAACTGCACCATCAACTATGTAGGCCTCTGCAGCTCTGTGAGTGTAGGATGCCGGGATAGACACGTATGGCTGACTGACACTACTTGTTTGTGCTCAGGCCTAGCCTCTCTAGACCTGCACATGCATGCTGCCAACCTGAAACCTGTCACCATCCTCTACTTCTGTGCACATGTCTTCGGGAAGACTGTGTAGTCTCAGGAAGCGTGCCAACAGCCAAGGTCCCTGCAACTGCCTCTGCACCCAAATCAGGCCCTGCCTTTTGTCACTGGCCTATATCATCACCTAGCCCCACTGGCTTGCACCTGTACACCTCTGCTCCAACCCCCATCACTGGCATCCACTGTCATGCACTATGGTGAGATACAGCAGCCATGGTAGTGCATGCTCACAGCCAGGACCCTGCAGTTGCCAGTGCACCTTAGTTGACTCCAGCCCTTTATGCCTGGTCTGGTCCCCACCACTACATATGTGATTGCAGCCAGGCCTGGCCACTACACAGTCATCTGCAGCTGGACCCTGCATCGTCATATGTGTATACCACTGGCTTTGGTCACTATTATTGCTTGCTTTGGTCCCTAGCTGTTGGACTTGGAGGTGCTGCTGAGGACCTCAACAACCTTTACAGCTGCTGTGTACCCCTTGCAGTTCCTACGAAGGAATCTGCAGTTGATGCTTTGTACCCCAATAGCTTGAGCTGATGAGTCACCACACTCCCCCAGATCCAGTACTGCCAGATGCCCTCACACTTGGTGCCCTGTACCTTCAGACCCAGTGTCACTGCTTGTTCCAGCACACCCTCACCTGCAAGGGAATTTTCCCTTCAAAGTTAGTCCATAAAGTCTACAAGAGGTGACTGCTTATTCAAATGTGCAGACAACTGTGCAAACTATAGGATCTTGAAAAATCAGGGAATACAGTAAATATTAAAGATTTACTGGCTCCAAAGAAAAGGAGACAGAGGAATTACCTGGCAAATAATTCAAAATAATTGCTCCAAAGATGTTCAGAGAGCTATAAGAGAACACAGGTAAACAATTCAACAATATCAGGAAAATGATACAAGAACAAATGATGAAGTTCAACAAAGATACAGAAAGCATAAAAAAAATTTTGGAGCTGAAGATTACAATTACTGAAGAATTCAATAGAGAGCTTCAGCAGCAGATCAGATCAAGCAGGAGAAAGGATCAATGAGTTCAAAGGTAGATCATTTGAAATTATTCACTAAGAGGAACAAAAAGAAAAAGAATGAAAAGAAATGGAGAAAGCCTGTGGGTCTTATGGGACACCATTAACCAAAACAATCTATGCATCAATGGAGTCCCAAAGGAGAAGACAGGGGAAAAGGAGTAGAAAACTTATTTAAAGAAATAATGGCTGAGAATTTCCCAAACCTGGGGAAAGATTTGGAGAGCCACATTCATGAAGCTTATAGGTAATCCCCAAATTTCAATCAAAAATGATCTTTTCTATGGCACAGCATAATAAAATCTAATGTGAAAGATAAACAGAATTTTAAAAGTCACAGAGAGTAAACAGATCTCACATATGGGAACCCCCTACCTGTTTTCAGTGGATTTTTCAGCAGAGACCTTTTAGGTCAGGAGTGAATGGGATGATATGTTCAAAGTGCTGAAAGAAAGTAAGTACCAACTGAGAACACATTTCCCAGCAAAGCAGTCCTTCATAAATGAATGTGAGATAAAGATTTTCCTAAGCAAATGAAACCTGAGGGAGTTTATCAACACTAGACGTGCCTTACAAGGGATGCTGAAAGGAGTTCTTAAGGATGAAATGAAAGGGCACTAGTAACATGGTAACATACGGAAATATTCAACACACTGGTAAAAGGTAAATATATAGTCAGATTCAAAGTACTCTAATACTGTACTTTGGTGTGGTAACCATTTTAATCTAGTGTAGCAGTTGAAAGACAAATGTACTAATACTTATAGTACAATAATTTAATAGATACACAATACAGAAAGTAAAGTGTGACATCAGAAACATAAAATATGGTGGTTGTGGGAATAAAAGGGTAGAATTTTTCTATGAGATAGGAGGTAGGTTGTTATCAGCTTAAAAGAAGACTGTTGCATATGTAAGATGTTCCAAGTAAGCCATAAACAAAAACCTACAGAAGATACACACAAAGAGAAGGGATTCAAACCATATCAACATGGAAAATCATAAATTCACAAAAGAAGACAGCAAGACAGGAAGAAACAAAAAAGAGTTACCAAGCAGCCAGAAACCATAAACAAGATAGTGAAAGTCTTTAGTCCTTACCTATCAATAATTACTTACATGTAATAGATTAAATGCTCCAATGAAGGTGTAGAGTGGCTGAGTGAATAAACAAAACAGACTTAACTATATGCTCCTACAAGAAACTCACTTCAACTTTAATGACATAATGTAGGTTCAAAGTGAAGGCACAGAAAAACATTCCATGCAAATAGAAACCAAAAGAAGCAGAGATAGCTACACTTACATTAGATAAAATAGGCTTGAAGTAAAAAAAATAGGCTTGAAGTAAAAAACTAGAAACAAATAAGGCCATTATATAATGATAAAGGGAAGAGTAATTGTAAATATATATGCACCCAGTATCAGATCACCTAAATATATTAAGCAAATACTAAGAGATCTGACGAGTGATAGACAACAGTACAGTAATACTAGAGGACTTCAGTATCTGACTTTCTTCAATGGACAGATCATCCAGACAGAAAAGCAATAAGGAAACATTGGACTTAAGTGATACTTCAGACTGAATGGACCTAACAGACATATACAGAACATTCCATCCACATCAACAGAATATATATTCTTCTCAAGTGCACATGGGACGTTGTCCAGGAATAGATCATATGTTAGGTCACAAAATAAGTCTTTTAACAAATTGAAGAAGTTGAAAATCATACCAAACATCTTTTGAGGCCACAGTTGTAGAAATCACAAGAGGAAAACTGGAAAATTCACAAATATGTGAAAATGAAACAACATGCTTCTGAACAATCAATCAAAGATGAAAGTGAGAAATCCAAAAATATATTGAAAAAAAGAGAAAATCAAGACACAACATACCAAACTATGGGATGCAGCAAAAGCAGTCCTGAGAGGGGAATTTATAGCAATAAACACCTATATGTAGAAAAAACAAAGATCACAAATAAACAACCTAACTTTACACATAGAAAACTAGAAAAAGAAAAACTTAAGCCCAAAGTTAGCAAAAGGAAGAAGATAACAGAGATAAGACCAGAAATAAAAGAAATTGAGGATGAAAAAACAAAAGAAAAGATCAATGAAACTAAGAGTTGGTTTTTAGAAACAAACAAAATTGACAAACCTTTTAGCTAGACTTACCAAGAAAAAAGAGGACTCAAAATTATAAATGAAAGAGGAGACGTTACAACTGATATCACAGAAATACAAAAGATCATACTACTGTAAATAATTATAGGCCAACAAATTGGACAACCTAGTCGAAATGGATGAATTTTTAGAAATATACTACCTACCATGTCTGAATCATGAGGAAATAGAAAATCTGAACATACCAATAACAAGTAAGGAAAATCCCAACAAAGAAAAGACAGGTATTTTACCTCCTGGGTTAGATTTATTCCTGGGTATTTTGTTCTTTTTGATGCAGTTGTAAATGGGTTTGTTTTCTTAATTTCTCCTTCAGCTACTTTGTTGTTTGTATATAGAAATGCAATAACTTCTATATATTGTTTGTATTCTGAAACTTTGTTGGACTCATATATTAATTCTGCTAGTTTTGTGGTGCTGTCTTTAGGACTAACTATATATATTATTTGTCTGCAAATAGTGACAATTTGATATTTATTATTAAAGGTCTTTCCCATTTTATTGTTAATATTCACCAGTTTTTCCGAATGAATATAATTTTATTTTTCTCACTACATTCATTTCTCTGCTCCTTATTGTAGGAAAAATAATAAAGTTTTTGAAACAAAATGTGATAATCACTTTTATATTTACCCCAAGTAGAATTATATTAAAGATTCCATATTATATTAGCTGGACACATTATTAAAGCCTCATGCCAACTAGTGCAGTTACTATCTATCAGCATAGAATGATGTTACAGAACCACTGGCTAGTCTCTATGCTACACTTCTATCCCAACTTATATTATGATTGAGGAATTTTTGTGCCTCTGTTGCCCTCACTCTCCCCACCTACCCACTGCTATGCCTCTACTATGGTAACCACCATTCACTTCTCAGTGTGAGTATACTGCTCTTTTGTTCATTTTGTATTGTTTTGTTTTTTATATCCCACAAATAAATGAAATCATATGGCATTTGTATTTCTCTGCCTGGCTTAATTCACTGATCATAATACCTTCTATGGCCATCCATGTTGTCACAAATGGCCAAACTTCTTTTTTTAATGGCTAAATAATATTCCACTGTGTATATGTGCCACTCTTATTCATCTATTGATAGACACTTAGGTTGCTTCCATATCTTCATTATTGTAAATAATGTGACAATAAACACAGAGGTGCATATATCTTTTCAAATAAGGGATTTTGTGTTTTGGGGGCTAATTCCTAGAAGTGAAATTAATGGGTCATATGGTATTTCTATTTTTAGTCTTCTGAGGAACCTCTGTACTGCTTTCCATAGTGGCTGCAGCAATTGGCATTCCCAACTACAATGTAGGAGGGTTCTGTTTTTTCCACATCCTTGCCAACATGTTATTTTTTGTCATTTGGATAGTGGTCATTCTAACTGGTGTGAGGTAATAACTCATTGTGGTTTTGATTTGCATTTCCCTGATGACTAATGATGTAGAGTAGAGCATATTTTCAGGTGCCTGTTTGGCCATATGTATTTCTTCTGTGGAAAAATGTCTGTTGAGGTCCTCTGCCCATTTCTTAATCTGGTTGTTTTTATGGTGTTGAGGCTTATGAGTTGTTTATATATTTTGGATGTTAAACCCTTATCAAGTAAACTGTTTATGAATGTTTTCCCATACTGTAGGTTACCTTTTTGTTCTGCTGATGGTGTCCTTTGCTGTACAGAATCTTTTTAGTTGATGTAGTACTACTTGTTCATTTTTTATTTTGTTTCCCTTGCCTGAGGAGATGCGTTCAGGAAAAAACTGCTTGTGCTTATGTTGAAGAGATTTTTTAATATGTTTTATGAAAAAATTGGAGTTTTATGGTTTCATGTCTTACATTTAGGACTTTAATCCATTTTGAGTTTGTTTGTGTATGGGGTTAGACAATAATCCAGTTTCAATCTCTTGCATGTAGGTGTACAGTTTTCCCAACAGCAGTTATTGAAGAGTCTGTCTTTTCCCCATGATATATTCACGACTTCTTTATTGTATATTAATTAACCATATATCCACGCATTTATATCTGGGCCTTCTATTCTGTTCCATTGGTCTTTGGGTGTGTTTTTGTGCTAGTACCATATTGTTTTGATTACTGTAGGTTTGTAATATACCCTGAAGTCAGGGACCATAATAGCCCCAACTTTGTTCTTCTTTCTTAGGATTGCTTTGGCTACTTGGGGTCTTTTGTGGTTCCATATGGATTTTAGGATTGTCTACTCTGGTTCATTGAAAAAAGATGTTAGTATTTTCATAGGGGTTGCATGAATCTATAAAATCCTTTGGGCAGGATGACCATTTTGACAATATTAATTCTTCCTATCCATTAGCATGGGATAGATTTCCATTTATTTGTGTCTTCTTTAATTTCTCTCATGAATGTCCTATAGTTTTTCAGAGTACAGGTCTTTCATCTCTTTGATTAGGTTTATTCCTAGGTATTTTATTCTTTCTGATTCAATTGTAAATGGAATTGTTTTCTTGATTTCTCTTTCTGTTAGTTTGCTGTTAGTATTTAGGAACTCAGCAATGTATTAATTATCCTGCAACTTTGCTGAATCCAGTTATTAGTTCTAATAGTCTTTTGGTGGAGTCTTTAGGGTTTTTCTATGATAGTATCATATCATCTGCAAATAGTAACAGTTTAACTTCTTCCTTACCAATTTGGATGCCTTTTATCTCATTATCTTGTGTGCCTGTGGCTAAGACTTCCAGTACCATGTTGAATAAAAGTAGTGAGAGTGGGTGTCCCTGTCTTATTCCTGATCTTAGTAGAGAAGCTTTCAGCTTTTCACCATTGAGTATGATGTTAGCTGTGGGTTTCTCATATATGGCCTTTGTTATGTTGAGGTATGTTCCCCTGTGCCCATTTTGTTGATGGTTTTTATCATAAATGGATGTTGAATTTTGTCAAGTGATTTTTCAGCATCTGTTGTGGTCATGTGGTTTTTATCCTTTTATTAATAGTGTATCACATTGATTTACAAATATTGTACCATCCTTGTATCACTGGAATAAATCCCATGTGGTTGTGATGGATGACTTTTGATGTGTTTTTAAATTTGGTTTGCTAATATTTTGTTGAGGATTTTTGCATCTGATATCATCGGGGATATTGTCTATAATTTTCTTTTTTTGTAGTGTGTTTGTCTGGTTTTGGTATTAGAGTGATGCTGGCCTCTTGGAATGTGTTTGTAATTATTCCCTCCTCCTGTTCTTTTTGGGGTAATTTAAGAAGAATGGGTATTAGCTCTCTAAATGTTTGGTAGAATTCATCTGCAAAAGCATGTGGTCCAGGACTTTTGTTTGTTGGGAGCTTTTGATAACCAATTCAATATCATTACTGGTAATTTCTGTTTCTTCTGGGTCAGTCTTGCAAGGTTGTGCTTTCCTAGGAATTTGTCCATTTCTTCTAGTTTATCCAATATATTGGCATGTAATTTTTCATAAAATTCTCTAATAAAATCTTTGTATTGCTGTGTTGTCAGTTATAATAATTCCTTTTTCTTCTCTAGTTTTATTTGTGTCCCCTTATCTTTTTTTCTTGATAAATCTGGATAGGAATTTATCTGTTTATCTTGTCAAAGAACCAGCTGTTGGTTTCATTGATTATTTTTTCCCTATTTTATTTATTTCAGCTCTTCTTCTTTATTAGGTTCCCTCCTTCTACTAAGTTTGGGTTCATTTGTTCTTTTCTGGTTTCTTTAGTTGTGAGTTTAGACTGTTTATTTGGGATTGTTCTTGTTTCTTGAGGTAGGCATGTATTGCTATGTACCTCCTAGATCTGCTTTTGTGGTATTCCACATATTTTGGACTATTTTATTTTCATTTTCATTTATCTATGTGTATTGCTTGATTTCTTCTTTGATTTGTTCATTGACCCACTGATTATGTAGAAGCATGTTGTTTAGCCTCCATGTATTTGTGGATTCTTTTGTTTTCTTTGTGTAATTTGTTTCTAGTTTCATACTATTGTGGTTTGAGAAGCTGCTTGATAACAATTTCAATCTTTTTTAATTTATTGAGGCTTTTTTTGTGGCCTAGTATGTTATCAGTTATTGAGAAGTTTTCATGTGCAATTGAGAAAAATGTGTATCCTGCTGCTTTTGTGTTGAATGTTCTGAAGATACCTGTTAAGTCCATCTGATCTAAGGTATTATTCAGTACCTCTGTTTCCTTATTTATTTTCTGTCTGGATGATCTATTGATTGATGTAAGTGGTGTGTTAAAGTCCCCAATATAATTGAGTTGCAGTCTGTTTCTCCCTTTAGTTCTGTTAGTATTTGGTTTACATATTTAGGTGCTCCTATGTTGGGTGCATAGATATTTATGATTATATTCTCTTGTTGCACTGACCCCTTTATCATTATGTAATGTCCTTTGCTGTCTCTTGTTACTTTTTTTGGTTTGTAGCCTGTTTTGTCTGATACAAGTACTGCTATTCACTCCTGCTTTTTTTCTCCCTATTATTTGCATGACGTATCTTTTTCCATCCCTTCACTTTTAGTCTGTGTATGTCTTTGGGTCTGAAATGAGTCCCTTGTAGGTAGCCTATAGATGGGTCTTACTTCTTTATCCATTCTGCCACTCTGTCTTTTGACTGGTGCATTAAGTCCATTTACATTTAAGGTGATTATTGATAGGGTTCTACTTAATGCCATTTTATTAATGTTTCCTGGTTGCTTTTGTAGTTACTCCTGTTCCTTTCTTCCTTTCTTAAACTCTTGTTATTTGATTGTTTTCTTTATTGCTATTATTGGATTTCTTCTTTTAAATTTTTTTGTGTATCTGTTATAGGCTTTAGGTTTATGGTTACTATAAGGTTCATAGATAGTTTCCTAAATATATAGTCTCTATTAAGTTAATGGTCACTTTATTTCAAACACAGTCCAAAAGCACTTCTTTTTTATTCTTCCTCCTCCATATTGTATGTATTAGATGTCATAATCTGCATTTTTAGTGTATCTGTTGACATATTTTGTGTATAATTAGTTTTACTACTTTTTAAAAATTTCATACTTGCTTAGTAAGTGATTGGTCTACTACCTTTAATATGAGTGTATTTTCACTGATGAAAAATACTTAGGCTTAGGAACATTTCCTTTTGTAGTGTACTTCTACAGAAGTACCTTTAGTGTATCCTGTAAGTCCAGTTTAGTGGTGGTGAATTCTTTTAACTTTTGTTTATCTGGAAACTTTTAATTTCTCCTTCCGTTCTGAATGATAACCTTGCTGGGTAGAAGATTCCTGGTTGTAGGTTCTTTCATTTCAATGCATTAAATATTTCATACCACTCCCTTCTGGCCTGTAAAGTTTCTGCTGAGAAATCTGCTGATAGCCTCATGGGGTTTTCCTTATAGGTAACTTGCCTCTCTCTTGCTGCTTTTAAGATTCTTCTTTGTCTTTAATCTTTGCCATTTTAATTACTATGTGTCTTGGTTTCGTCTTCCTGTGGTTCCTTTTGTTAGTGGTTCCCTGCACTTCCAAGACCATGCTGTCTATTTCCTTCCCTGGTTGGGGGTATTTTCAGCAATTATTTCTTCAAAGAAATTTTCTCCTCCTCTTTCTCTCTCTTTTGGTATCCCATTATGTGAACATTGTTCCATGTGGAGTTGTCATATGGTGTTCTTAGCATCCTCTCATTTTTAGAAATTCTTTTTTCTCTCTGTTCCTCAGCTTTGATGTTTTCCTTTTCTCAATTTCCTTCTCATTGTCTCCTCTTCTTGCAGCAATCTATTATTCATTCCCTCCATTGTGTTTTTCATTTCAGTTACTGTATTCTTCAGCTCGGGTCACTCTTTCTCATGTTGTCTATGTCTTTGTTGATGTTTTCACTGAGGTCATCTATTCTGTAGGTCAGTGAGCATATTTATGACTTAACTTGAAGTCTTCATGAAGAAGATTGGTAATTTATGTTTCATTTAGCCCTCTTTTGGGTGCCTTATCATGTTCTTTTGTTTGGAACATATTCCTCTGCTTCCTCATTTTGTCTGGGTCTCTGTTTTTTCTTTTGTATTGGATAGATGAGCTCTGCCTCCTGGTCTACTAGAAAGTAATGGCTTTATGAAGAAAGAATCCTGTGGTGCCCAGAAGCTCAAGACATTTTACTCTCCAGTGACTGCTTCTCCTTTGTGGTGGAGCCACAGTTGCTGTTGTGGGACTGTGGGCAGGGCTGCTTTTCTGCCGGCAGTGGCTGATCTCTGTCAGCAGAGGGTGACAGCTCCCTCTGTGAACTTTGTGAGGTGTGCAGTGGAGCTTCTGCAAGGAAGCAATGGTGGCACTTCTGGGCTAATGAGGTGTGCAGGGACAGGGCACAGGGGAGTGTGACCTGGGGCTGGGCCACCGATGAAGAGAAAGGAGCTTTTGGAACTGGCTTCCACAGGCACCTCCCCAGCTGGGCTGAGTGGGTTTGGAAAACCTCCCTGGAATGTCAGGTAGCAAAGTCTGACACTGCTGGGCCTAGCCAGTTGAGCAGGCATATGTGCAGGGAAGCTCTTTAAGGCTGAGCTGCCAGTAATTGGACTGGCTCCTGCAAGTGCCCTGCCAGTTGGGCTGAGGGAGGACCAGGGAAGTGCCGTCCACCTGTCATTTCACCTCCAAGAGAGCTCTGTCCAGCCCCCGCCTCTCTGGCAACCTTTCCACTGCTGGTAAATCTTTCAAACTGCCACCTCTGGTTGGGTCTCAGAAGGACCGGTAGAGCGTGCCTGTCCTCCACAAGTAGCAGGGGTCTCATCCTCCCACAATGTTCTAACTCTCCCTGGTGTCCAGTTCCATTAATCACCAAAGCCCAGTGCAGTGTGGACTCATGTTCCCAGAACAGATCTCTAGGCCCAGGTGTGAGGGATTCCTGAGTGCTTATCTGCCCCTGCTGGGTTCCTCTCCCTCCAGCTTGTGGACTGGGATGGAGGAATGGCGTGGGTCCCAATTGATTGCAGCTGTGCCACTTTACCCTTCTCTATGTGGGCTTCTCTTCTTCACCAGGTGTAGATGATCTGTTCTGTAGTGTTCAGGTCGTTTTCAGGGTTAGTTGTATTTGCTGTAGTTGCTTCCTTGGTGTGTATGTGGGAGAAGGTTACAGTCTTGCCTTCCTATTCTGCCATCTTTTTCTTCCTCAGTCCTTGACAATTTTATATTGGCATATGGTTTAGTTGTGTGTTTTCATGAAGAGATCACAAATGTTCAATACCCTATTTCTTCTTTTATTAGTTGAAAATCGTTAGTCTATGATAGAAGTTGGCAAACTTTTTCTGTGATAGGCCAAATAGTAAATATTTTCAGCTTTCTGTTGCAATGGCCAGCTCTGCTAATGTGGCACAACAGCAGCCATAGGTGACATATAAATAAAGTATTAGCTATATTCCAATAAAACTCTACTTAGAAAAACAAAAAACAAACAAAAAAAAGAAAAACAGGTGGCTGACCTTATTTGGTCTGTGGGCCATGGTTTATCAGTCCTACCCTAGGATATCTAAATGTGCATATTTTCATGGCAGGTATCTTTGAATTTGTGTACCTTCCTTATTAAGCAGTTATCCTGACAATGGGTTAAAAGGTCCTGGGAGAAGATAATCAGTCAGGAATAGTTAACATACCAAGATCCCATTTATTTTTTTATTAAGTTAACAAATGGTAATTGAATACATTCAATATGTGAGGTGTTCTACTGGGGATACACTGGCACATTAGGAAGACATGATCCTTGCCTTTAAGGAGCTGTAGGCTAGGGAGGAAAAAGAAGCATTCAGTACATAATTATGAGAAATGGAATTCAATAATTATGGATGTGCAAATTACTGTGAAAGACAAGTGGAAAGTCTTTTGAGAGCAACAGCAGAGTGTCCTAACCTAAACTGAGAAGATGAAATATTTGGGTTGGATTGCAAATGTGATACTACCTCCAGTCAGTGTTCATTCCTACCCTGTTCCATTACATTTACTTAATTTTTATGGTGCATCCTTCTTTTTTTGTAATTGTGAAATTTGGATTATGTTCACTTTCTTACCAGTTATATTTTACCACTAAATTTTTAATAGCATCTCTTTATTATTACTAGGTTAGAAAGTCATCTCATGCCAAGTATAAACTTTATTATATTTTTGTATGGTTGACTCTTGAACAATATGGTTTTGAACTGCACAGGATCACTTATATGTGGGTTTTGTTTTTCAAGAAATGTGTTGGAAAAACATTTTCTGGTTTACTTTATTGTAAGAATACAGTATATATACTACATATCACATAAAAATGTGTTAGTGGACTTTATTTTACTGGTAAGGCTTCTTCTGGTCAACAGTAGGCTGTCAGTAGTTAAGTTTTTGTTGAGTCAAAGGTTATATGCAGATTGTTTATTACAGTGGGTGTTGGCACCCCTCCCTAACTCTTGTGTTGTTCAACTGTATTTGGATAGGAGAATTATGGTGTTTCTTTTTAATCCTTCCTGTATTTTTCAGGCTTCTTTCCTGAATATTATTGTATAATTAATAAAAAAGGGGAACAACAAAAAATATCCAAACAAAGAATATGAGCATCTATTATACTGGAAATTTGTATCGTAGAGTATGGATGACAGTCTACTTATTATGATTTCTAGAAGATAATAAGTATATAGTAACTTCTTTTTGGAAGTTTCTTCCTTTGAAATCATAGAACTAAAGCTATTTGGTTCCAGAAGGGACTTGATTAACTATGCTTGGCTTTCCACATTTTCCTGGTGAGGAAATTAAGACTCTTAAGAGAATTAAGTGGCTTATGCAAGGCTAGGTAACTTTTCCAAGTTCCCACAGCTAAAGAGTTGCAAAAGCCAGTACCAGAAGCCTCAACTTTAAACTCCTAGTCTAGCTTTTTTTCATTAAATCAGTACTGCCTTTCAAATGACTCAGCTTAATAGTTGTTGACTGTTCTCTAAATTTAATTGTCTTTGTAAAATTTCCATGTGTCATTTATTGGTATTTAGGAATAACCAGTGTATGTGTTGCTCTTTCTTAAAATACCTCTATTGACTCCAACATCCTTTAAATGTGACCTCCTCCATTTGAAATCTAAGACGTCAGTGTTTCCTTGGCAACATAAACTTAGGCACATCTTCATGAGATCTATATACATCTTTCCTTATTAATTTATTAATTTTGTTAGCACTGTGGGCATTAATTTTATCCTTTTTGTACTGATAATGCATTAAAAATGGACTAGAGGGGAAGGAAATTGGAAGGTACAAGAGAACAATAGGAAGGGAGAGAAAGACTCAAAGTTATTAAGGTTTTACCTTAAATTTTAAGAAAATAAGGTGATATTATTGTCTAATAAAATATGCTTGTGTTTCTATTGATAGTTGTATTTTTTTTCTGAATTTGTGACATTCAAGGCATGATACATTTTCTAGTGGAAATAATTTTTAAAATACAAGTTACATATATTTCCTTAACATACAGTAGAACCTAAATCCTTTATTTTATTTTTGGTAAACTGTAATTGTAATAACAACTTGTAAGATATTAAATGACACACCTTTCTTAAACGCATTATTAGAAGAAAGTATGGAATGTTGAAATTTCCAACTCATTGCAGCATCCTTTGGTTGATTCATTTCTCATGGTAGTCATTCCTATTCTCATAGACTTACATTGATAGGAGGTGAAAATAGCTTTGGAAAAGGCTAATCCAAAAGTGAAATCATGGATATTTTCCTGTAACATCTAAAGAAAACTTGAAATTTGGGTGTTATCATCCCAAGCAGAAGCCTTATACCCATAAAACAATAACTCTTCTTCCCACCCTCGTATCTTCCTTAGACCCTCGTAATCTGTATTCTATTTTTTTTCCTATGAAGTTGCATTTTCTTGGTACCTCATGTAAGTGGAATCATGTAGTACTTGTTCTTTTGCATCTGACTTATTTCACTTAGCATAATGCCAAGGTCTGTTCATGTTATAAGATGTGTCAGATTTTCATTCCTTATTAAACCTGAATAACATTCCTCTGTATGTATATATCACTTAAAAAAATCCATTTGTGGAGATCTGGATTGTTTTCTCCTTTTAGCTTTTATGAGTAAAATGCTGCTTTGAACATTGGTGTACAAGCATCTTTTTGAGTCCTTGCTTTTAGTTTTTCTGGTTGTACATCTAGATGTGGAATTGCTGGATCATATAGTCAGAGTATGGTTGACCTTCTGAGGAACCACCCAACTGTTTTCCACAACAGCGACACCATCTTATATTCCCACCAGCAATACACAAGGGTTCTTCTAATTCTCCACATTCTCACCAGTACTTATTATTATTATTGTTTAATAACAACTGTCCTAATGAGTGTGAAGTGGTATCTCATTGTGGCCACGTCTTAGTTCTTGACCATGACGAGATTTTATGAGAACTGTAGGTGGTTCTCTTGGATTTTGACCTATGTTTAAATTGTTGGTAATTGGGTATACTCATTTAGTATGTTAATTATCCTTTTTTCTTTTTTAAGAAAAGGAGTCCAAACTTGTATGAAATTTATGTTCATTAGTCAATTCATCTTTTTCCAATGAATTTGAAGGCTTGGAGTTTGAAGGATAGTTTCTCAGTCATGATAAAAACTTTGATTAAACACTGTCATAAAACTTGAAATGCTTTTGTAAGCATTGGACTAATCTGTTTTTCTGTTGATAATCCCTGTGTAATAATGCAATACCAATTAAATAGATTTGTTGCAAACCATTTTTTCTATGTAGTGATGCTAAAAAGGGTTTCAGTTTTCAGTTTTCATGGAGTTTTCCTGAGTATCTGATTTTTTATAAGATGAAAGTTTGTTATAATTCACATTTTTTTTTACTGAAGCATCAAAATGAGAAAACAAATTAGCTTTCATGGTTAGAGGCATTTAACATTTTTGTATACTTAGTATTAATTCACTAATATCTTCAGTGTCCAGCCCTGAATTTGGAAACTATTCGCCTGATTAAACAGACTCAGAGTAATAATTCAACTTAACTCCCCAATTCATGTGGATGGTCGTTACCATTAATGAATACAAAAGAACTTTCCTTGCTGTAATAATCTACTCATAATCCCCGTGGAACAGGGTTCCCCAGCCTTGGCACCATTCACTAAAGGACTGCTGAATAAAAAAGTCAAGTTAGAGCTGTGATGGCAATATGAAATCCTAACAGAGAGAAACACAGAGGTGAAAGAGGCTTCCCTGAAAGAATAATGATAAACACGAGATGTGTATGAATAGGAAGAGTCAGTGAGATAGAGGCATGAGAAATACCCACTTTTCATCTACAGTGTTTAAGATGAGGTTTTCTTAATTTTGTGATTCAGCACCAGTAAATTCTCTCTTTTCCTAGGGCATAATAATATGTGTGTATTTTTTTTCTTCCATGAAGGTTTCTTTCACTTATGAAAAAGTGACTAATTTTTGTGTCATAAAAACTTACATCTCTAATTAGGTTAGTTTTAGTTCTCAGATGTTTTGTGAGGAACAAAGATAAGTCAGAAATTAACTTAAGGATTTAAATCATCTGAAAGTGGGTAATTTGTTATGTTGCCTCATAAGATTTTAATATGGTTTAATGGAATTCCATTGGTTTTTCTTGTTCTTTTTTAAACAGGTTTTGTTAGTAGCTAAAATTACGAGCCATTTGGGATATTAGTTTAGTTGCTGACTTCGTAGCATTGCAGTGGTACATGATTTAACAGGAGAGCAATTTTTAGAAACAGAGTTTGTCAGCTGAGTTGCTATAATAGGATGTATTTCATCTGAGATTTTTCTCTCAACTGAAACTTAATAGTTATTTAATCACCAGTAGGCAGAGCTTCAAAAGACTGTTAACTTTTTTGTATACTTATCTGGTAGTTATATGAATAGCTGAAACCTGAGTATATTTCTAGTCATTTTGTAAAGCTAATACTTAGAAATTAGTGTCCTTTTCAATAAACTAGGTGATGATGATGCTGATCCTTTATTTGTAGAAGAGCTAGGTAATATGGTACTTCACTTACTATAAAATGTATGAAGTGAAGAACAAAACCACAGCTGGGTTACGTTGCTGACTACAGCGTTTGCTCTCTTTGTCTTTGCCAGGTGGCATTAGTTTCACTTTGAAAAATAATTCCGTTAATCTTTGAGTTTAAATAATCCTCTAAATTAACTTTAAAAATGTATAGAATTAATTCCTTACTTTCTTCCTGTAATAAATTAGTGTATGTTGACATCATAGTAATGCCGTATATGAATGGTAATTTGTAGTACAAGAAACAAAATTTTAAAGTTACTTGTAGCTAGGATGTCATTGTAGACCAGAGAATAAGGCAAGCATATGAATCCTTTTTTCCATTGTATGTCATGGTTTTAAAAGACATTTTGCATCTCTTTTTTTGATGCTAATAAAATGTTTATAGATTGTAGGCTAGCTTTTCTATTTTTACTCTGAATTTAACAATTATTTATTGATTACCTGGAGAAGTTTTCTGTGGAGCCCTATTTTTATATTATATGTAATTCTGATGTACTTGTTATCCAGTGTTAGACCAGAAGTATAATAAAAGCAGCAAATTAGAAGTGGTGAAAGAGACTACCACAAGAAGAAATGCTTACAGCAATGAGAACTAACAGCTAACAATATAGAGAGCGAAGATTTAGATGGAAAATGGAGAGAAATAACTAAAAAAATCATGGATGTCTTGGTTGATGTAGCTAGCTTAGAAGCAACTAGCCTTCAGAGGGCCCTTCCTGAAGTGTGACACATTTAATAATTGTCCCATATAACCAGGAAAAGATTAAATTAAGTTTTATATGTTAAGTTTTAAAGGCTTAAACCTTTTAAAGGAAAGGTTATAGTACTGTTTGGGAACATGTCCTTTCCAAATGACTACGGTAAGAAGAGTTTTTATACTTAAATGGTAAACCCTTAGCTACTGGAGATTTGACTGTTCCCAAAGACTTATTCTACCAGTTTACAATAATGGTTGTATTCTAACCATCAACCATAACTTGACATCTGCCATTATTATCAGTTATTAGTCATTGTATAATAAATCCTGACTACTACTCTGCCCTCGACAATTTATTCAGCAGGTTTAGCTTTGACTGTAATGGAAGGGGATATGTATTTTGAAGGAATATTTAAGCTAGAAGAATCTTTAGCATGCCTAAGTACTTGAATTCTGATTTGAAGAGTTGTTGCCAAGGGAAGGAAAGGTGAATGAGAAAGAAGAGGGAGAGGTTACGAGTAGCATATCTCAGCAGACTGCAGTTAGTCTTATTTGGGATGTTTGAGGAGGGCTTAGTGTATGGATGGCAGGATTAAACATGAGTACATGTGCCGTTCCGTTACAGTGGGAGGGGATACGTACAAGCAGTCTTTTTGCTGGATGGTTTATAGGTTTGGTGGTAGTAAGATGACATTCTTATCTGATTTGTTTCCTTTTTGAGGTCATCTACTGAGAGTGAGGGGGGAGTTAGTTGATGGAATGTCCAGGGTTGATAGTGATCTTTTAAATAGCCACTGTGGAAAATGGGAGGCTTTTCTAATTATGTTGAAGAGCCAGTACAGGTTATGAGTTTATGGTAGAACCATTTGCAAAATTTAATGGCAACGAGGTCATAAGACCAGAGAAGGGAGATGATTGACTATATTCAGATAGAGTATATCGAAACAGTATTATTGGATTTGGTCATTAGATAATGGGCTTTAGAGAAAAGGAGTGGTTTTACATTATTATTACAAGAATTTTCAACCATCATATTATAAGCTGACATTTGAAATATCTGAATTTCATATGCTGTTACATACTATTTTTGAACAATAGTTAATGATATTAAAAATAATATTCTTAGAACATTCTTGAAAAAATGTACAAGCAGAGCCCTGGAACTAAAACAGCTTGTTGTTGCTATTTATGGAAGATCAAATCTGTATCAGTCACTTTTCAATTAGAGAAATAGAACTACTAAGAGACATAGAGAAACAGGTTTCTTGCAGGGATTTGACTTTATACAATTGTGGAAGATGGTTAAGCAGCTTTATTGACTGTTATGTTTACATCTGATGTTGAAGCTTTAAGTCCAGAGGGCATACACTTGGGAAGGAAAAATGGGTGTGAAGTGGGAGAGAACATGAGCAAGTTGGAACCCACCAGCATGAGCTAGAGTGCTCCAGGATGGACAGAAACATGTGCCAGTCCTTGCTGCCTCTAACTGTGGTGGTCTGGCAATCCTGTAGACTAGTCCAGGAGCTGACTACACACTCCTGGGCCAGAGGTCGGAGAAGCTCAAAGAGGATGGAAGGAAAGGCGGGCTGGTTGCAGTCTCAGCTGATGCCTTACATTAAAAAGTGACCCAGCTGGTAAGTGACAGTGCATGCAAGCTATAAAACAGCCTCTGCTTCATTTCCACTCTCCGGATCTCCTCTAAGAATCTCTTTTGTTGCCCACCCAAACCAGAAACACACAGAAAAGGAAATACTGGGAAGTATATATCAGACTAGTCAAGTTGACAGAGTGACCACAACCCATGCCTTGTTACTTGGCACATCTCCTCAAACTATATTTAATTTCCAAATAAAGAAAATTACAAAGTTATGCTTCTGCTTAACATGATACAGCTATCCCACATGCAACCAAAAACATGTTAAAGCTTTATGCAGATTATAATACAAAGTTACCATTAATACATTTTATGTTAGATAGGAAGGGGATGAGAGAAGGGAAGAAAATACAAAACTCAGTTAATATTTAAATGTATATTTACCCACACATATTCATATCAACTTATTGAAGGGACAATTTAACTATGACCAAATATTATATACCATATATATTAACACATATATTACTATTAAGCATTAATTTCTGCAACTGTGGTTTTAGCTTGTACTTATAGCTACTTCCTTCACTATCCAGCCCATATTCCTTTGCCCTCGGGAGTACATTAGCTGGTCATGGTTCCTTCTTGCCTGGTGGAGTGGGCCCAAGCCCTCATTCAAAGGTCTAAGCTGTTGATTAGCAGTCTTGCCTTGAGTTGTTGTAGTTTATCATTGACTTTAATCATAGGTCATGAAAATACTAAAAGATGCCCAAGATCTCCTACCTTCAAGATATACTTCCCCTTACTTTCCTTGTGTAGTACCAACCCAGTTTGCCCTTGATGGTCAAAGTCGGGCACTCCAGCCACTCTAGTAACTCCCTTCTTTGCCCTTGGAATGAGGAGCTAGAGCAGCCAGGTGGCAGCTTCAGCTTCACGTTGAGTGAATCATTTTGAGTCCTTGGTGGAAGTATTCCTCCCTTTGGCACTAAGACCTCTAGACCAGTAGGGCCTAAAGTCACAGGGATGAAAAGCAAACATTTTCCTAGTGTATTTAAAGAGGCAATGGTGATATGTGCCACTCCTCTCTTGTTTTCCCGCTAGATCCTCTGACCTGTGAATCCTGGCTGCGGGGGGACAGCATCATGGTTTAGGTGCTGATTTAGAGCACCTGTACTTCATCCTGGAGGGTGTTCCCTCAGACCCACAAGATGTCACCTAGTCAGCACTGCTAATTAAAGTCTTTAAAACACAGTTTACTGTTCTATGCAGCCAGCTGCCTCAGGCTGATGGGGAGGGGGATCATGGTGTGTTAAGTGGGGACGGACCATTGCCTAGTGGTTGTCATTCCGTGGTGCATGCAGTGAGTGTGGGTCTGTGAATTTGACCTGCATGGGTCCACTGCCGCATTTACTTGCTATGAAATTAGTTCCTTGGTTAAAAGGTGTGTCATACCATGATGATTTAAGTCTATAGATGGTAGTTTTGGCAGAAGCTTGCACACGGAAGAGATCCGTCAAGACCTTACTGCTGAGCTTTAGCCTGGTGTGTTTATGCCCGGATAGGCTGGAATTCACCAGAAAGGGTTAAGACACGTGTTCTCTGATTTCAGCCCGTAACTATGTTTATGGTTGTCTCGACCCCACTCTCCTCAGCTGAAAGAAGAAAGTCTGGGATCTGATAAACCATGAGTCTAGGTCTAGTCTAACACCACGGCATGTTTGCTGAGCAGCCTGTCTTGCCTGACTGAGGTAAAGACAAGATCTAAATCAAATCAGCAAGGCCAATGGAAAGCCTACACAATTTAACAAATGAACCCAAATACTCACCAATTCAGGGCTCAAACAATGGCCTGGTTCCCAGGGTCAGCACCTTTATCTTCATTTCAGATGAAAATCCTTCTTATTCTAGCATATACAAATTTTATGATGTTTTAAATCACCCAGAATCTTAGGGAAAGGTTCCAAGTAAAGAGTCATCCAAAGACTAAAACATCTTGGCCAAAAACTACTTTTTAAAGCAGGACACCTAAGGTATCATTTTGACCTCTTTGTCAAAGGGAATTCACAAATCCAGACCCACTCCTGAGTATCTGAAACACAGCAACTGTACTTACGAGAAAGAATCTCACTTCTAAAGCATGACTATAATTGGATTTTACTGTCTTTTAACACCGCAAATTACTGTAGTTATAAAATGGAACAGGTGCTTCATACCTGATGTCCACACATAAGGCTCTGAGAGGCCATCATAATGGCTTTCATTCCTGAGGCACAAACTTTGTTCAGTGGTGCATGGAGTAGAAATATGTAAGCCTAAAAACCAATGCAAATAAGTCATACTTCAAAAAAATTCTTCAAACACAACTGTTGAATTAAAATTAATAAAACAGAGCATATTAACCTATAATCTGCAACACTCCTTCTGCCAATATGTCTATAAATGTTAGATTGCATTATACATTTAATTTTTTATTTAAGCTGAAATAGCCTCCACATTGCCATGTCAAACATTATAAGTATAAAAGCAAAAAATGTATTCCTGGTACCTGCGCCCAACACTGCCTGCCTTGTAGGGGCTTGTCCCTCACCTCCTTGTAGAACATTGCCCATGTACACTTCTTTCACTTCTTCTTTGGCAATCCCTTTTTTAAAAAATCAAAAAGGCATGTCCACATTTTATTCAATTTACTAATTAGTGATTACCTAATAAGGTCCATGACTATATAAGAGGAATGGTTTCTTTTTATTGTTATCATTAATCTACAATTACATGAAGAACATTATGTTTACTAGGCTCCCCCCTTCACCAAGTCCCCCCCAACAAACCCCATTAGTCACTGTCCATCAGCGTAGTAAGATGCTATAGAATCACTACTTGTCTTCTCTGTGTTGCACAGCCCTCCCCATGCCTTCCCCCAACATTATACATGCTAATCATAATGCCCCCTTTCTTTTTCCCCCAACTTATCCCTCCCTTCCTACTCATCCTCCCCAGTCCCTTTCCCTTTGGTAACTGTTAGTCCTTTCTTGGGTTCTGTGATTCTGCTGCCGGTTTGTTTCTTCAGTTTTTCTTTCCTCTTATACTCCACAGATGAATGAAATCATTTGGTCCTTGTCTTTCTCTGCCTGGGTTATTTCACTGAGCATAATACCCTCTAGCTCCATCCATGTTGTTGCAAATGGTAGGATTTGTTTTCTTTTTATGGCTGAATAATATTCCATTATGTATATGTACCACATCTTCTTCATTCATCTACTGATGGACACTTAGGTTGCTTCCAAAGTGTTGCTTCCATTTCTTGTTTATTGTAAATAGTGCTGCGATAAACAGGGTGCAGATGTCTTTTTCAAACCGGGCTCCTCTGCCCATTTTTTAATTGGATTATTTGCATCTCACATTCCTCAGAAGGGGGGTGCCTATGACATTCCTTGGCAAGCCTGCATTCCGTGCCCCCTGGCCCTGAGACACGCTCTAACTTCCAACCCCTGGGAGCCCAGGTTTCCATAGAGTGGCCTGCCCACTCTCCATCCCTCCTTCGTCTCCTTCCAGGGCTCCATGTCCCCTCACCCTGGGGCCCCCGGAGGGGTCTCAATGCCTGTGGAGCTCCCAACCCCACCCCACATACAGCAATGTCATGATTCACTAATACCATACCCTTGCATTTGATCAGCCCCAACCACAGACATGGCAGGGGAAGCCCCAGCTGCAACCTGCTGGCTCCTGGAAGCATGTATTTCAGAATTTCTAGACCCTGCTCAGTTCCAGGAATCTGACCACTTTCCTCTTTCCATTGTGGTTAAGTTCCTCAAACCTACACTTATGGAGCTGCCCCTCCAGCTTCTACGGTAGTTGTCTTAGTCTGTTCAGGCTGCTGTAACAGCATATCTCGTGACTCGGTGGCTCGCAAATAACAGGAATCTTTTTCCTCACAGTGTGAAGTTTGAGAGTCCAAGATCAAGGTGCTTGCAGATCTGCTGTCTGGTTAGAGGCTGCTTCCTGCTTCCCACACAGCACCTCCTGGCTTTATCTCCTCCTTCCATGCATGCTTGCCTGTGGGTTCCCAGATGAAGTCAACATCTGCTTCCGGCAGGCAGGACTCCAAAACCTTGGAGCCTCCTTGCTGGGGGTGAAGCTGCCATGGCTGGCATGGGTTTCAAGGCAAAGGTACAAGTGGGCCCAGGTCTTCACCTGAGTACCCAGGGCTGTGCAGCTGCCCTGGTCCCCATGTCTGTCCAGTGGAGGTAATCTGTGCTGCTGGCTCCAGGCCCTTCCCCTGTGGGTCTCTCTCCTAGGCTCCTGGCCACACCAGTGGGAGGTTAATGTGGCAGAGACAGGGCAGATGTGAACGTCTGTGTCCCTGCAATTAGGTAATATGGTCCCTCCATCTCTGACCTGTATGTGTTGTCTTATTTTTGGTATCAGTCACTTCTATGATGCCTGGGTTCTGGTTTGGGGAGTCGAAGAATGAATTTATAAACCAAGGTAGGAGAACCAGGAAGAGGCTTTTATTGAGAGATACAGGGAGAGGACAGAGCTCCTGGCTCATGCCAGGAGAGGACTAGAGAGCCCATTAGTGGGTGTTGTCTAGGGGTTTTATAGGCAGCTGAGGATTTTGGGGAACCGGGTAAAGGCTTAGGGGTATGGACTTGTTAACTGCTCCTAGAATATTTAGAGTTAACTTAAACTTCCTGCTCTGATTTCTCCCCAAGATACCAGAGTCTTGGTCTGGGAGCATATCAAACAAGGCCTCCTGCCCAGCCCTCAAGGTGGGCTGAGGTATTGTTTGTGAGAGAGTAAGTTAAGAACCTTACTTCTTAACTTCCTGGGTGTTAAAATGCAATCTTATCTTCAAGGTGGAATCCTTCCTGCCTTTTACTATATGTTGTTTATGGCTGGGCCTGCATGCTAAATTCTTTGCCCAGGTTGCAAATCACCTCATCGGGTCTGAAGGAGGAAAAACAGCAAGCACATAGGCCTGGGACTTTTATTACACATGATTACAAATGATTAACATAATAAAAACATGTGCTACTCTTCTTTATCTGGGGAGTTTTAACTGATCTCACTGAAGGATGACTCTAGAGCTTAATATTCAACACAGAGTTTGGTAGGGGGTCTTCTTGCATGTAGTTACATTGCTCTGACTGCAGATATCCTGCCTTGCTTTTTCCAGAGGCCCTCACCCTCCTCTGACTACACCCACGGTCCCAGTCTCATCTACAAACAGCCTTGGTTTTGGTTAGGCAGGAAAATAGATATGAGCAGAGTGGAAAGAGAAAAAGGCCATAAAGTCCACTAAGAAGACCCACAATTAATCAATTAAAGCTAAAAAAGCCAGGAGCAATTTGGCCTGAAATGTTTGAATATTACCCAGATAAAGGAGGGTACCCTCAGCATAGCCCATGTCTTTATTGTGTTTATCATTCAGGCCCAGCTTATTTTTTAACTTTACCTATATGCTGTTTTTTCTCCTTCTGGCCCTAATTAAGTAGTTTGGTAACCTAGGCAACTAATTTAGCATGCGGTCCCAGCCATAATCAACACAGTAAAAGGCAGGAAGAGTTAAGTAATATTCTTAACTTACTCTTTGGCAAACAGACAATAATTCGGCCCACCTTGGGGGCTGGGCAGACAGTCTGTTTGATATGCTCCCAGACCAAGACACCGGTATCCTGGGGAGAAATTAGAACTAACAACACAAGGGACTTCTGATCTAAGGTATTCAAAGACCACTTAACAAGTCTGCACCCCCTGCCCTTAGTCACAGTCCTAAAGAATCCTTAAAAGGGGGAACCCCCAACCTTTCAGGGCATTCCTCTCTCTGGGGTCGCCTGCACTCTCTAGGTGCGTATCCTTTTAATCTTTTCCCAGCTTTCAGGGGTGCCTCTTCTCTAGAGCAGCCAACATTCCCCTTTATTCAAGTGTGCTCTTTTGCCTTAAATAAACTTCTCACTTAAATGCATTGTGTCTGTGCCTTTCCAGTAGTGCTTTATTACTTCGCTTTGTCATTCTAATCCTCCGAATTCTGGCTTTAACCTTCACTCTATCCTATCTCAGACAAGTAAGGAGGGACTGCTGAGAGCTCAGACCTGGCTTGCAAATTACCATCTCCTGGGTGACCGGGGGCTGCAGCTCACAGTCATGCTCTTCAGTAACCTGCCTGTAAGTCTCCCACCTAGGGACTCAGTTCCCACGCCGGGCAGAGCCAAGCAGACGCTGGGTGCCAGGTGACCCTGGCTTAAGGACTCAGCAGGGGTCGTGCCCCATGCTGAGTAGCTGTTCAATAAACTCCCTTTATTCCATTCTGTCATTCCCTAACACTCTTGCTTTAATGAATTCCTTCCTCACCTTGTCCTCTGACTTCCCTGTCACCAAACCAGATTCTCCCTGACAGTTTCCTTTATTTGGGAATGGTATTTAAAACTTACATGTGGGACTTACATGTGCTCAGAGGACACCACAGGAAATCTATCAAGTCTCCAACCTATGCATACACTTTTTAAGTAGGAAGATTTCTATGTTGAGCTTTCTGTATACATAGTAAGATAAAGAAGAGTTTATACTAATGTCTCCAACCAGATCTATTATCACATGGATATCGTCACATACTCTCCTGGCTTATCTGTAACTGTTAGAGGCTGAAGCAGTTTCAGATATAAAATAGGACACAAAGCTCTCTGTAAAGTTAGCCCCAGACCCTAGTCAGGTACCAACTTCAGAGAAACTAAAGGAAAAGATATAAATCCCATGAGAAACAGGATGTTCAACTAACTCCACACTATTTTTGCTTCTGTACATTGCTTTGTTAGAGACCAGCAGTATCACCCGTTTCCCAAAACAGGATGCTTAAGCCCCCCCAACATTAAACAAGGAATATAGCTTGCTGAATTTAGGCGAAGGTGGAAAAGTTGCAAAAACTAAGCAGTATGCGGTAAAAATGCTTAAAAGGATGTTGTAACAGGGGCTCGGGGCTGTACTTGGAGCCCTTGCTCCTTGGCAGGCACTGGCTGGCTAAAATAAAGGCTCCCTTTTTATAATCTACTTTTCTGTGAGGACCTGTTTCCTTACTCCTGCTCTGGCGTGCCGGATCTAAGACCCACAACATAACCTCCCATTGCAATACTGAGAAATCAGGCTCCCACCATCCATAATTTATTTAATTCATTGATTGCTTTGTTCCAGATTACAGATACAATAGTTTTGTTAGGGTCCGGGTTTCCGAGGCTTCTCCAGAGAACAAACTACACAGGCATAGAGATGTAAATTCAAGCAAAGTCTTTATTCAGCCAGCTAGCTGGGGTCCAATGTCAGCCCTAGCGGTCTCAACAAGGACCCCGAGCACTCAAAGCCAAGGGTTTATATAGCATTTTCAAAACACTTAACTCATAGTAATTTTCCACAGCTGCACATTATTCTTGCAAGACATACATCCTGGGGTTAGGCAGGAGCAAGATAAGACCACTCCTCAATTGTCAGGGAGGTTCTGCACGATAAGCTTGGTATGTAGGATTAGCTGACCAAGGTTAGCTGACTAAAGGCCACAGCTGCCCACCATCTGGTGTTCATGATTAGCTTGTTTTTCAAGGCCTTACCCAGTTCCAGTTTTTCTTTCTAAGTCACATACTCAGAAAATGGCTTCTAGGCTTTTAAGATGGCTATGCTTATGCTAACCTATTTCTATTCTTACAGTTTCAGCACAAAAGTCTCTCACGAACATGACAAAACACCCATTTCAGCTTTAGGACTCGTCAGTGTTTTCAGGAACTGGAGGTGAAGATGAAATATACATTAGGTCATCTGAGTGACTAAATGTGTTATTTCTTATGACTCGTTATACCACAACTGTACCTTTCTATGTAAGTGGCTGAAACCCAGTAATAAAAGACAGATAAACATGAGAAAACAAATTTAGTATTATGCATCTCTCTGGTTTATATGGGAGATTCTCAGTAAAATTTACTAAATTCCCCAAATGACCCAAACCATCACCATAAGTGCCACCTTCATCTAAAAACAGAGGAAAGGTGTTGGGTGAGGGGCAGGCTAGTTAAGGGAGGTTTTCAGGCAAAGCACCGTAAAGAGGGTTCGGTTGTTTTAAGATCTAAGTTTTTGCCTTTGCCTGTGCTAAGAGTTTCTAGATTTAGTCATTCCCATCTTCATGTTTCAGAGGGGCAGACACCCTGTCATTTCATGCAAAGGTCAATTTCTAGTGGGTTTTCAGAGCTTCTCTTGTGCTTGCAGTTTCTTAAACCACCGTAGAATAATCACTAACAAAGATGCATATTGTGGGGTGGCAAAATAGGCGTCTCTTCAGATCCTTAACTGTGGAGAAGTTGCAGGACATTTGGCTCCATTATAGTCTGAATTTCCAAAATTTAGTGGTTCCCTGTATGGAACCTGGAACCCAAGAGGTGACTTGCAAATCAGAGAGAAGATGGACTAGTCCACAAATAGCAAAGGGTGGTGCTGGGAGCTTTTACTCTATATGGGAAGCCATGAAATAAATCCCTGGCATAAGCCATGTTCATTAATTAATTACAGATGATTCAGAGACTTCACTGTGAGAGGCAAATCTTTAAAAGGCATTTTAAGATGAAATGTGTTACACCTTAATGGGGAAGAATTTCTTGAATCAGAAACAAAACAGCACATGTCCTGAAAGACTGTTAAACTGACAAATCAACTAAATATTAAAATCAAGAATGTTCAATGTAATGTACTGATGCCAGGGTTCTTGTTTGTGGAGCTGAAGAATGAGCTTCACAAACAGTCAAGGTAGGAGAGCAAGGTACAGGCTTTTATTTAGAGATAACAGTGAAAGGACAGACAGAGCTCCCGGCTCACGCCAGGAGGGGACAAGAGAGTCCGTAGTGGTGCGTTGTCTAGGGGGTTTTACAGGCAGCTGAAGATTTTTCTAGAACATGAAAAAACTTAGGGGTGTGGACTTAAGTGGTCCCTCAATATTTAGAATTAACAACACAAGTAAACTTCCTCTGATAATTTCTCTCTGAGATACCAGCATCTTGGTCTGGGAGCATATGAAACAAGGCCACCTGCTCAGCCCCCAAGGTGGGCCGAGTATTGTTTGCTAAAGAGTAAGTTAAGAATTTCTAATGTCTTAACTTCTTGGGTATTAAAATGCAATCTTACCTTTAAGGTGGAATCCTTCCTGCCTTTTACTGTGTTGTTTATGCCTGGGCTTACTTGCTAAATTAGTTGCCCAGTTTGCAAAATCACTTCATCAGATTTGAAGGAGAAAAGACAGCACATAGGCCTGGGCCTTTTAGTATGCTAAAGAGAACCTTACACATGATTATAAATGGTTAGCATAATAAAACATGTGCTACTCTTCTTTATCTTGGGAACATTAACTGATTTCACTGAAGAATGATTCTAGAGCTCAATGTTTTTTTTTTTTTTTTTTTTTCCTCTCATACTTTTAATATTTTCCTAGAACCACCTTCATATCGTGAGTGGACCTCTCTGGATGCTCTTCCAAGCAAAAGCTAAAAGCCTCATTTTAATTCTCCTCTCATTGCACTTTTTTTTTTTTTTTTTTTTTTTTTTTTTTTTGAGAGGGCATCTCTCATATTTATTGATCAAATGGTTGTTAACAACAATAAAATTCAGTATAGGGGGGTCAATGCTCAATGTACAATCATTAATCCATCTCAAGCCTAATTCTCGTCAGTCTCCAATCTTCTGAAGCATAACGAACAAGTTCTTACATGGTGAACGAATTCTTACAGAGTGAATAAATTCTTACATGGTGAACAGTACAAGGGCATTCATCACAGAAACTTTCGGTTTTGATCATGCAATATGACCTATAAACCATCAGGTCAAATATGAATATTCATTTGATTTTTGTACTTGATTTATATGTTGATCCCACATTTCTCCTATTATTATTATTATTTTTATTTTTAATAAAATGCTGAAGTGGTAGGTAGATGCAAGATAAAGGTAGAAAACATAGTTTAGTGCTGTAAGAAGGCAAATGTAGATGATCAGATGATCAGGTGTGTGCCTATGGACTAAGTATTAATCCAGGCTAGACAAGGGCAGCAAGACATCCACGGATGCAGAAGATTTCTCTCAAAGCAGGGGGGGTGAGGTTCTGAGCCTCACCTCTGTTGATCCCCAAATTCTCACCTGATGGCCCCCCTGCGACTGTGCCTGTCTTAGGTTGTTCCTCCCTTGAGGAATCTTACCCGTCTCTGGCTAACCAGTCATCTTCCGGGGCCATACAGGGAAATGTAAAGTTGGTAAGTGAGAGAGAAGCCATATTGTTTGCAAAGGTTAGCTTTTTACTTCTTTGCAGATTTATGCCCTGTGGCTTCTATGCCCAGCACTTGTCTCGAGGTATCTTTACCACCTGGAGGAATTATGATACTCGGTAAATTCGATATGAGGCACGAATTCTATTTAAGGTTTGTAATTAGGAAGGAAGAAGAAAAGCTATAGATGTAGCATATGAAGGAAACTTGGGAGGATTGATTATTTCTTTGACATATCTTCTTGTATAGTACCTTAAGTATGTATAGGTTTTAAACTACTAACTAATTTGCACACACATATTGAGCTCAATGTTTAACAAAGAGTTTTAGCAGGGGGGTTTCCTTGCATGTAGTTACATTGCTCTGACTGCAGATATCTTGCCCTGCCCCCTCCGGAGGCCCTCACCCTACGCTGACTACATCCACGGTCCCTGTCTCAGTATGTTAAGTAAACTTAATCGAAATCAAGAACTTTTGCTTTATTGCAAAAGCAATAAACAGAGTGAAAACAAGCCATGTGTTGCAAGAAGACAGTTCCAACAATTGGTAAAGGATTAGTATCCTGAGTACGTAAGGAATGCTAAGGGATCAATATGAAAAAGAGAAAAACCCGAATCAGACAATGGATACAGGTAAGAAAAAGTACTTTCCAAACCAGGGAAAAGGAAGGACCCAACATCATGTTGCGACAGGGATGGTGGGTGTAATCAGAAGGCTTCTGGAAAAAGACTGCTACAAAAACTCCATATTAAACAATTAAAGACAGGGTCACATCAATTCTCTAAAGCAAAATACCAAACTAGGAATATAAGCATTCTTCAGTGAAAATTAGTTAAAACTAAAAAGCCAGGAGTAACTTAGCCTACAATGTTCGAACATCTCCCAGACAAGCAAATACCTCAGCATAGCCCATGTCTTATTTGTATCAATTAAATCAAGCCATTGTAAAATTTACTTTAGTCTGCTAAAAAGCCATTTTATCTTTAACTTTACTCAGATGCTGCTTTTCCTCCTCCAGCCCCTAATCAAGTCAGTAACTCAGCTCACCTTGAAAGCAAAACAAGCAGCCTTGACTGATAATACTCCCAAACCAAGAAACTGCTACTCTGAGAAAGGATCAAAGCAATAAATTTCTTATATTAACTCTACAAAATAGTCTGGAAGACTGATAAGAAACTTACTGTCTCTTTACACATTTAGAGACCATCTGGTGGATCTTCATCCCTAGCCCTTTGTCTCTCAACTGCCTAAAAATCCCCTAGACAATGCACCACTATGGACTCTCCTGGTGTGAGCCAGGAGCTCTACTTTCTCACTGTATCTCTAAATAAAAGCCTCTCCCTGGCACTCCTACCTTGACTGTTTGCTAAGTTCATTCTTGGACTCCGCAAACAAGAACCCTGGCATCAATGTGAATGGAAGTTCTTTACCATCAGTAATTAAAGAAATGCAAATTAAGATGACAATTCAATGTCTAATCAGTAGGTAAATATCCAAATATGACAAAACCAAGTGTCATGAAAGTGTTTGAAGGAGAAGCTAATATGCTAATCAGAGATGAATAATTCCATCAAATCCAAAATAACCTCTATTTAATATACCCGGTTACTTTAAATACATCACACACACACACAAAATCCCACCAACACAATGTGTTTATGGCTTGTAATTTTTGTTATATATATAGAAAGATCTATTTTAGACTTATTAGAGAAAAATTTTGAGCATATATCACATCTTATTTTGTGCATACAAAAGTAAAGAAAACCAAATATATTCCTTGAGGCATTTCTAAATACTTTTACATGGATGGCAGTCTGAATTCTGGAAAAATGTTGCCCATGTTTTTCCATGGAGATGGAAACCATTCCCCCAACCTTAACCCTGTCTTAATTTCTGCTCCACAGAACCTGTGAGCATATAAAATGGTTCTATTTTATGTCACTGACTTTGGGATGGTTCAGTACTCAACAGTAGATAACTGGAATGTCCCTCATTCAGAGAGAACACTGGCAGGCTTGCACAACCTTTTTTTCTAGATCCTTCTGTCCCTTGGGTGACTTGTGTTCACATGAACGACCTTTACGGCACTCCAGTATCCCATTTCCTATCTCTTCTCACACAGTGATGTCCTTATTTAAGCCACCTGAGCTGCCCTCTTTCAGTATGCCAAAAAAGTCAGGGTTCCTCTGATTTAAAAGGCTGCCTATGAGGGCTTGAGATAAGGGACACATGGAGGCCTTATCTTACTGCCCCTAAAAGGACCCTATGACTCCACCGTGGAGTTACCAATAGGCAGGACTCTGAGCTGAGTCACAGGTCACAAAGTCACCATGCCAACCTCCCATACATCATAAGGGACAACACAAGTAATAGTGTCTGCAGGTTGGGGTAAGGGCCACTCAGGGAGTGGAGCTCCTTGCCTTTGGCTAGTGTTCTCCCCCCCGCCAAACGCTTACCTCTTCTGCCACAGCAGGTACAGGTGGATGTTCGCAAGGGCAGGGAGCCTGGGTGAAAGGGCGGGAGGGGCTGAGGCCCCTGGGCACTGGCAGAGGCAGGGGCTGGGGCGGAGGGGAACAGGTGCTGACTGCTCTGATCCCTCACCACCTCAGGAAAGAGGAGAGTGACAGAGGAGACGATGGAAGTGAGGAGCAGGTGCCCCTGGGTGCCGGCCCCTCACCTGTTCCTGCTGCTCCTGCTGCCACATGTGCTGCTGAGCACAGGACAATCCTCGTACAGCCCCTCAGGCTGGAGGAATATCTATGAGGACAAAAGGCCGCCCGAGGAGAAGAGGCTGAAACCCTGTGAGGCTGCCTTCGACATGTATATCATCCTCGACGCGTGAGTGTCCCTCCCACCCTGGCCCCAGTGCCCCTCAGGGTATGCCTATCCCAGGGTCACAGCTCTATGAAGTGGCACAAGGGGACCCCTGCCTCAGAGAGGGGGAAACAGGGAGTTATAACTGGGTTGTTCTGGAAATAGCAATCATTCATGGAATGCACCTGGTTTATACATACTCTAAGGATAATCCTGACATCTTTAGAATTCTCAACCCTTAGTTTTCTCACCTTCTGTTGACAGTTTTAGATGCAGCCTAGAAAAACGGAAGGAATGTAAAGAGAAGGATGCCCTTGTGTCTGTGGGAATCTCACATGTATACGTGACATTCAAAATGTTTATGGGCATCAGAGAAGGACCTCTTTGCGGGTTTTTCTAAATCGTATGATATACAAAGGACATCAACCATCACAGCTCTACGGAAAGAGCCCAAGGACACCATACTTAGTTACTCCCCTTTCCATCCATGGAATCTTGACCAGAATCCTCAGTCAGGGAGCTTGCCCTCCATAACCTGGAAAGAGCAGACCTACACAGACGAGCGTTTGCTAAGACCTCTGAACCCTGGGCAAGTAGGGCTCGTGGACACACTTCCCACCTAGACAGAAGAGGCCATGAGGCCCCCACCCGCTTCAGCATCCTCACTCTCCATCAAGTGGGAGCTGATAGGAGGGAAAATCTGACAGTAGGGACAGGAAGGGCCTGTGGCTTCCCTGCCAGTCACCGCACAGTGATAGGAGAGCAGTGGCCCCTGCCTGCTCCTGCCTGTCCCTGGCAGTGCTGCTGGAAAAACCTTTATTGTCCAGAAAGGCTCTGCTTTGTAGACTGCTAAGAAGGGAAATAAATAGCCTGAGTAGCACATCCTCCCTGGCCTGAGGAGCAGGCACCTTTGGAGAATGACTCTCAGTGCCTCTGTGGGTGCTGGGAAAATGGTGGAGGGAGCAGAATTTGGGTGCATCAGGAGGAAGTACTGCCATGTCACATATGGACTTCCAAATGGACTCCCAAGCTAAGGGGGCACGCTGACATAGTGTGATGCCCAAGAACTGAGATCCAGCAGGGGATTATTGGACAGGACTGGGTTAGCCTCTGAGCCTGAGGCTTCTGAGTTTCTAAAAGGCTCATAATGGAGGATGGTGCCAAATGTCCTGCCCCCCTCAAACCCTTGAAAAGGGCAGGACTGGAGGAAACGTCTGGGAATGGACAGTCCAAGGGGAAGCACAGACCAGGAGAGCCAAGAGAATCAGAATCAGAACGAGTTTTCCAACCAACACATCTTCTCTCAATCCTTGCATAATAGTCTCACCTACCCATGACCAAGCATCCTGGTTTGCCACGAAAAGCCCATCATCCCTGAGGACAAGTATCTGATTTGCCACCCTGCCTCCCCTCACACTGATCAGTCACCACCAGGGGACCCAGATGTTGCTGAGTGTGCATGACCAGCTTCACCTCTGTGGACGGGGAGGAGCTTGGCAAAGAGCCTGCTTTAGAATTCTCAACCCCTCGGACTCATGTCTCCTTTGTTTTCAGGTCACAAAACGCACAGGGAAATTGGAAGGCTATACACCAGTTTACAGAGGAATTCGTGCAGAAGTTCCAAAAGTATGGCCTCTTCATGCTGTAGGGGGTCTGCCTGTGCCAAGCAGCAACACAGCTGCTTAGGCTTGATGGACATGGGAGGCCCTCGGGTCAGGAGCACAGAATCCTTAAGTGGGAAAGAAGGAAGATCACACTGGGCCCATTGGGTTTTGGCAGCTTCATTGGCTCCTGCCTGGGAGTTAGGCCACTTTGCAGGAAACACAGTCTGCCCTTGAGGTCCTTACAGGGTGGGAAAGGAAGTCAAGTCAGGCTGACCAGTAACTCAGTAACCCAACACTTGGTTAAATGGTGGTGAGGGCAAAAATGAAGGGACAGAGTCTTGCCATGGTAACAAAAGACAAAGCAAGAATAACTAGGGAAAGAAATCAAGGATGGCCTCCCACAGCATGTGGAAACTTGAACTAGTTCTTGAAGAATGGGGAAGACAGAGTAACAGGCATCATTAAGGAGACTTCTTGTGTAGTGAGTGGTGCAGATCACAGGGTTGACTCTGGAGGGCTGGGAGGTGATGCTCCACAGGTGAGCCTGGGGCCAAGGCAATAGAGGCTCATAATGCCCGGCTGAGGGGTTTGGATATCTTCTGTGAGCATCAGAGAGCTACGGATGATTCTTGAACAGAGGTCTGACATGGTCAAACCTATGCTTCAAGAAAAAAATCTCCACAGTTGAGGGTAAAATGTACAGGGACAAAAGCCAGGACCCCTAGGAAGCTCAGCTAGGGATCTATGGTAGCAATTTAAGTAAGAGATGAGGGTGAGGGCACCAGAGAGTGGCCATGGAGAGAAAATGGAGGGATGTGATATGAGTGGCCACCAAGAGGGAGAATGATTTCTTGGAGATGAGAAGGAGAAGAAAAAGTAGGTGGGGAGGAAGGAAGGGTGGTGAGTGTGTCAAGACTTTTGCAGTAGAAAAGAGGTCCGTGGGAAACCTCATGCAGGGGTGTGTAGGCATCCATTTCCTTGTGAATGCATGGTGTGCATGCGTGTCACTTTTGAGCAGGATAGGGATGGAGCAGGATGCGATCCTGGTACTCCTTGCTAGGGAGGAAACACATCTTACAGGGCTCAGAACTTCTCACTAAAGTTATGGGAAGTTCCAGAGCTTGGAGGAAAATAGGCCCCCAAACAGAGGAGTTCATGGGGAGCAGGGAAATAGACATGCACACCTCTCCTCTCCAGCTAGTCTTTAGCATCTTTTCGCCTGTCATTATGGCCTCACACTAGCCCATGCTTCCTCCCCAGCCCAAAACTGAGGATATCTTTTATAACCTTTGGAACAGATGCCAACACCCTCATGCCTCTCACCTCGGACAGGTAAGTGATGCTTCAATTCCCTAAGGCAGCGCCAGCAGGCCAGGCCACAGGACAGCCAGAGGACCAAGGGGCTCCCTGAGGTTGCAGTGGGGGGCCCAGCTGGGCTGCCTGGGCTGCACTCAGCGCCCACCGTGACACCTAGTTCCCTGGCTCCCAGGGACCCTTCCAGGCCTGACACTGGCTGAATCCTATCCTACTAGACACTCTCCTCCTCTCTCAGCCCAGCCCTCCATCTGCCCTCAGTCCTTCCCTCCACGCTCGACCCTTTCACTAGAACAAGCTGTGAGGATTCCCGGGATTGGGTGGAACAGAGGTGAGGTCCTTTATATTCACTGCTGGGCACCATCTGTTGTGTGTCATTCTCTGCCCTGCGCCACTGGGTAAAGAGGGAGATAGAATCAGAACAAGGGAGGAAGGGATGGGTGGTGTCCAAGTGTTGGTGCTTCATTGGAGGGGAGCATGTTCCCAGTGGTCAGTTGATCTGAAGGACTGGATCCTGAATGCCAGGCTGGAAAAAGGCAAGATGGGCCCACATCCCAGGTGGGTCACAGGTGGATGTGGTAAGTTTGTGGAGCTTCTGAGTGCTGGGAGGTTAAGTTTCTCATGGAGACAAATGACTAGAACCCACCTGAGAGTGGGTGGATTACCAAAGAGAGTCTCAGGACTTGTGGCACTGGGAAGAAGCCAGGAGCAGAATGAGCAGGGATGGCCGGCCCTCGGGGGAGGGAGCCTGGTGGCGCCAGGGCATGGGGACAGCACTCCCAGGTCTGACCCTGAGGAGCAGGGAGCACACGCGCACTCTGTGGGCTGGGTGACCATGCTTACACATGGTTTGCAGGTAGGGGAGACAGACCTGTGTGGGTTTGAGGTAGTAGAAATCCGTTCCACTGGAGGGACTCTGGCAGAGGAGGGAGAGAGACAGAGAGACAGAGAGAGGCAAGGGTGCTCGGCCTGGGCTTCCGGAGGAGCAAGTACCAGATAGGGGGAGGAGGACACTGCCACCCAGGCCCCATGAAACTAGAGAAGCTATGGGTAGGCTCATGGAGGACCTCTGTGACCCTCTCTGGGACGTGAGGTTGAAGCACACTTCCTGGATAGTGTTCAGGACAGGAATGGGCCCAGGAATGGGAATGTGAAACCCCGTGTCTTTGGGAGAGTGTTATTTTAAGAGGAGGTGGTCCTAATAGGGCATCAGGATCCTGGTGCCCCTTTCATGAAAAACACTGGGAGCAGGGCTGGAGGGGCAGCTCTCCCAGGGGAGAGCCAGCTCAGACAAGAGATGCCAGGGGAGGTGGGTCCTGGGCAGGGACTGGGGTGGGCTCAGAGGGGCGGCATATTGGTGAATGCAGGTGGCCAGTGGGAGATCTCCTTGTGGATCTTCCAAACTGTGGGGAGAGGAGGAGAGGGTGTTTGCATTGGGCTGGACAGGGCAGTGCTGGACCTAGGGCCCTCAGATCTCACCCCTGGGCAGCAACTCTCCTGCCATTGCGTGAACCCAGTCTTCAGGGCCCATGTTGTCCTTAGCCTTGCTGTGCCAGCGCACCTCGTAACACGGGGTCAGCCTGATGTAGGTTCCCCATGCCCTCCTAAGTCCCAGTGCCAACCTGAGCTGTCTGCACTAACAGGGCTCAGTCTGAGGGTCTCCATGCCTTCACCTGCATGGACAGCCCACAGGGCCACTTCCCCAGCCTCTGCTCTGCTCTTTGGGAGCAGCTGATGTCCAGCAGCCTTAGGCCTATAATTCCACAGCTTCTTACCTCCTAAGCACCCATCCAGAAGGGGAATGCCTTGGGGGGACTGAGTCACCTCAGGGGACAGACGCACGGGAGGGTGGGACAGGCCAGTGGTATGAGGATGACCTTTCCAAGCTCAGCCTGGCATGTGGGAGGACAGTGTCCTCCCCAGGGGCCCCTGGGGCCGAGCCGTGCTGCCAGTCACACTGTGATGGGATCAGTCGGGATGTCCCCATGCTCACCATGCACAGTCAAGGCATTTCCACGGAGTGAGACAGTGCTGAGCACAGAGAAAGCCTGGCCATAACCCTGGGACCAGCAAAGCAGCGTCCCCTCCCCAGCCTGCTCATGAGATGGCGCACTGGGAAGGTGGCAACTAGGTTGGCCAATGCCAGAGACATGGGGCAGAAGGGCAGGAACAGGGCTACTTGGCCCTCTCCCATCTGGGTGGGTCTGCAGGTGCAGGGGGTCCAGGACAGCCCGGGACTCTCTGTAAAAGGCAAGTCCTCATTCCAGCTCCCACCTGCTCTGATCTTTTTCAGCAATAAAATCCAAACCGGCTTGAAGCAACTTGAGTCTACAGTGCCTGGAGGAGTCCCAAATATTCACAAGGGATTTCAAAAGGTATAAACTCTAGAGCTCAGAGAATTGGCTCTGCTTTATCAAGCTCTTAGAGGATCATGGGATCTTCTCACACCCCCCCCCCCCACCTCCATTTTCCTTCTTTGTGTTCCAGGCAAAAGAGGAGATCCGGAGGGTATACTACCAGGAAGGTAAGTTGCCTGGTGACTTCTTTGCAGTCAGGTCTGGGGACAGAGCCAGGCCTAGGCCTCAGTGAGGTATGGGGCTGGCCCTCTCCAGCCACACCCAGGCACTGACTCCTGGAGCTAGTTGCTTGCCCTGAGCTGCAGCTTCCTAGCGATGTTTCTCGGCACAACATGGGTCATGTGTGTACCTTCTTGGCTCATAGGAAATGAGGTGCTGGCCCTGGAGTAGGGCTGCATGAAGAGGAAATGGGAAAACCCAAAGGGGCTCCGGTTTAAGACGACAGCTTGATCATCTCCCTTGCCGCCCAAACATTCTGGCCCTGACCCTGACTACTCCTCTCTTCACCTCCTTGCCTTTCATTGATGCTCCTGCTCAGTGTTTCCCACAGTGGAAAAGGCTGTGCCCAGCCCAGAACCATCTTCCCCTTGACTATAGGCTCTAGGAACATGTGTGGGCCCAAGGAAAAGCTGGGTGGGGAGTCTGCTGCCCAAGTGCCTCTTACCTCGTGCCCTGAACCTGGGTCTGCAGATGGCTGCAGGAGTGCCACAGCTGAGGTCTGGAGCTGGGCCAGGCCTGCACGGACCTGTGGGAATCTTGCACGGTGGGTGTGGTATGCCTGCTCCTGCCTTTGCTCATGGAAGGCTATGCTCATCCAGTGAAATTGCTGGAGTTAACTTTCAGGGCAAAGGTTGTATCGTCTGGTAGAAATGATAGTTCTGTAAGAAGAACCCTGAGCTGGGCTCAGTCTCCTCATTTGCAAAGTGTGTTCTGGGCTAGGGCCCCTTCTTGTCCCAGGAATAAGCTACGCAGCCTTCCAGGGGTGTGGATGGCATTTGTTCGGGTCTGGGTGTCCGCTCCTCAGGAGGGTGAGTGTGGGGAGCAGTGCCGGGACCCTGGCAGCCTGTGGCGGCTGACCCCCAGCCCTTCAACCCGTGTGGCCACTCTTCCTCCTGCAGATTACAACATCATCAGCCTGGTTGTTGCTTTGGTGGCTGGGAAGCTGTCACCAACGGCCCTTCAGGAGACTAAAAATGAAGTGAGTCCAGTCTGTCCTACCAGCACTGTGCTCCCTATGTTTGGTGTTTGGGTATTTTGTACTCAAGGTCTTCTTTCTCTTAGGCTAAGGCGACTCAGAATTATGGGGCCAAGATATACCTCGTTGGAATAAATGATTATTCTAAAGACCAGGTAATTATGAACAAGTAACCAGATGCCATCTGTGAGTCTAGCTGGCAAAAGGTTTCAAAGGTGGCTTTCACAGGGTTGCCCAGAAGATGGGCCTATAACCCACCCCAAGTGTCTGCACAGCAGATGGTCCTGCAGAAAAAATAAAAGCGTTATGTAAAACACACAACAGAGGTGACGGTGGAAGAACTTTCCATTCTCTGAGGGTGGGCTGCTGGCAGATGCCAGGGTCTGGCCCTTGGTGCCTAACATGGCATGAGGCAAGAGACTGTCCCCTGGAATGGCCACCTCTGAGTCACCAATCCCTGGCTGTGGGCCCATGAAATCTTCTCTCTCTTGCAGCTGGATAGTATCGTGGAGAGGAAGAACCAAGTATATGGAACCAAAGGCTATACATCCCTGCAGGACATTGTTTTCCCAGTAAGTGTGCACCTAAATTGAGCAGGGGGAAGGGGTGGCTTTAATCCATGCCCCTGCCAGTCACTGTCCCTGAACCTGCCATCCCTCTCTCTTTCAGCTCGTGCTGAATGCCTGTAATGATATTACGGGTGAGGAAGCTTACACGTACTGTGTGGGAGGTAAGGGCTGGAGCCACTGTTCTAGACAGAAGGGTGTGTGTGTGTGTGTGTGTGTGTGTTTTGAAGGTGTATGAGTATGTGTTATGTTTACATTTGCAGGGGAAGTTTGTGTTGAAGTGTGCAAGTGTGTTGTGTTGGGGTGGTATATGGGTGTTATTAGGGCTAGTGCGGGGATGCTCCCATGTATGGCATGAGCATATGGTCTGCATGCATGTGTGCGGTGTGGGGTGGTATGAGTGGACTGTGCAGTCTACGTGTGTGGTATAGATAGGAGGGGTACTTGCATGGAAGTTTGTAGGGCAAATGGGTGTGCTTTGGGTGTATATTAACATGTGTTAGTTTGCAGGGTATATGTCAAGGGTTGTGGGGTGTGTGTGTGTGTGTGTAATGACTTTTTCCCCAATACTATTAAGACATAATCGACATGCAGCTCTGGATAAACTGAGGTATACCACATAATGATTTGACACACATGTATTGCAAAAGAAATAGCACAGTAAGTATAGTGTAATTAGTCTTTAAAAAACCAGAAAGAATGTATTATAAAAGCCCTCCAACCTTCCCCATGAGGCTGAGGCTGGCCAGGTCCCCTCTCGGGCCTCTCAAGCTCAGGACTCACAGCCCCGTGAGCTGAAGACTAGAGTCCAGAGTGTCACAGGGGCTTGTCCCCAGAGGAGCTGCATGATAGCTATGCACATGGGTGTAGAGCAGAGGTGGCATCCTATGTGGTCATGGATTGGGCACTTGAGATCAGATCCTGGCCCTATGCCTGCCAGGATTTGGGTGTAAGCCACCTGCCCCATCCTGACCCCATAGTCTATCTCTGTAATGTTGGGGTAGTAATGCCTAGCTCACGGGTGTTTGTAGGTTTAAGTGAGAAAGTGTACAGAATGGGACGGAGTAGATGGTCTGTTAGAGGGAAATGTCCTTTTAGATGAACACACGAGTTGAAGCAATTAATTGGCTTGTGGTTCCTTCTGACTCCCGGCTGTGGCGGCAAAGACATACTTGTTTTTGTTTCTCATGCAGAGCCTGATCACTCCACGTGCAGGCAGCTGAATCTTCCCTTCCCTGTCCATACTAATATGACTCATTAGTTTATATCTCAGCCTTGCAGAGAATTTGCAAGCTTCACTTTGATCTGATGGCTGGGTGAGGAAGCCCCAAAGCAGGAGGAATTAGGTCTGCCCAGTCCAAGGTTGCACGGGCACCTGAGGAATTGTTCCTCGAGTTAACGAACCTTGGGCAATCAGGCATCGGGTTGGAACTGGCCAGGCCTGGCCTGAGAGGGAGTGGTGGAGTCTAAGGCCCTTGATTTTGCAGCAGGAATGCCTGCATAGTATCCTGGCTCACTCCCTGGGGCTGGGCCACCAGTTGTCCCTTCTGTATCCTCTGGTGTCTGCTCAGGGACCGGGAGTCACTTGGGGGTCCGAGCACCCTGGGGAAGGGCTAGAGCCCCAAACTGCACCTTCGCATATCTGTGTCTTCCACCCTGGCTGAAGGAAGTATTGTGAATCTTAGCTAAGTTGATGCAGTCCACAAAGGGTCAGGAAGAGTCAGGGGGAAGAGCAGTCAGCTGCAGACTTCTGGAATTACTGCCAAGATGGGACGTGTCCTCCCATTTGGGCTTCTCCAGTGCAGGGTCCTGGGCCCCTTGAGGGCCTCACTCCAGTCTGGCCTTGCTTCTCAGGTCTCCAGTCTGCCACAGACACAGAGAAACTTGAGGAGGGAACAGGCGCCCCGGTGGAAGTTCCATAGGGGACACACTGGGCGAGGGTCCTCACGTAGGCCTGAGGCAGAGCTGGCTCAGTCTGAGTGTCTGACTCCTCTCTCATTTATAAGGCTGGGCTTGCCCCCTTTAGGTATTTCAGGTCAGAAAAGCAAGGTGGGCTTTGCCCTATGTATGGGATGAGGCTGGGTGCCTTTAATGGGATGAGGCTGGGTGCCATGGGTCATGGGCAGTGAGGAGGGGCCCCTCGAGGGCTCAAGGCCCAGCCCAGGCTCCTGAGAGGAGAACCTCAGTGGCACCAGGTGGACAGCTGGCCCTGAGGATTATATAGACGTTAGTTCAAATACAGTTGCTTCCTCATAGGGGTCCCTTGGGAATTCTGTTTTTGGGGTGGCCTGCCATAATTGAGATCTGAGGGAAGACAGCACTGAGCCCTTCCTCACACAGACCTCTTTGCATGTTCCCTTTGCAGACCCCTTCACTGCTGATTTTTATGGGCCGGGTTTAACTGACAAGAGAGATGACATCATCTGTCGAATCACAGGGGACACTGGTGTTGTGGGTAAGTGGCCCCCTTTGTGCATCCAGTGACAGCAGCCCCACAGCAGGCTTACTGGCCCTCAGGGAGCCAAACCTTCAAAGCCCTTGCTGACCGTTCACTGTGGCCCCTGTAGGGTACAGGCCACATGGACAAGTAGAAGGAGGGAAGGTTGGGAGCCTGGACACCTGCCACGCATACCAGGAAGTAATCCATCCCCAGAACCATCGTGCACCTAGAAGCAGCCTTCCCTGAGCCCCAGCTGGGTGTGGGGCGGGGTCTGCCCTCAGAGCTGCCATCCCCCTGCCTTTCCTGGGCTCTCACTTCCCTTGAGAGACAAGGACCCAAATCCAAGTGTCTGCTGGAGGGGAGCAGAGGCAGCCCCAGTTCTCCTGAGTCTCTACAGGAAAAGAGTGATATAGTTTGAAAGGTCATAGCTAGTCTGACAACCAAGTCAGGGCCAAAGCTGGTCCTCATGGAAAAGAACCATCTGTAGGGAACAGCCCTGACCAGGAGTCACAGATCAGAATGTAAACGGTGCTCAGTGGTGAGATGATGTCGCAGCTACTAGTTATGGAGCCTCTAGTGTCCTGAGTGTCACCTCCCGTGTTCCCGCAAAATAACAGAAATACCAGGAAGTAATCCATCCCCGGAGGCTGATGTCTGTCAGAGATGCAGCTCTGCTTGCCAAAGGCAGACAGGAGGGGAGACATGGCTGTGGGGATATGCCCACTCACATGACTCTCTCTGGTTTTCTCCTAGAAAAAGAACCCATCGAGGTGAACTCGGAGTTCGTAATTTGCCCTGCCCATACATTTCAGAAGGAAGGAGAGTAAGTGCCCCAAGAGGGTGGCCACGTGGTTAGATTTATGCACCACGATGTGTCCAGCGTGGGGGATGCCACCTCTGCAGGAGCTGCACTTGTCTCTTCTGGGAGGGCTCAGGACATCCTCTGCACCAACCTGTGCCTGTGGTCCCGATGGGCTCAGTGATGCCCTGTCTCCCAGGCGCTACCAAGGAGGGCAGGATGCAGGAGATGATGGGCCCCAGGGATGGTACCTATGGTCCAAGCAGTCTTCTTAGAGCTAAGCCAACATAGTCATATGGAAGAGTTTGGATGGTGACACCAAGCAGCCAGCCTGGTCACACAGCCCATAGCCACCACAGCATCTGCCCATGCAGGGCTCCTCACGGCCTAGTCAGCCTTCATTGCAGAGGTTGACCTCATCTTGCTTGGGGAGAGCTCTCCTGTCCCATGCCATCTGCTCTCGGCGGACCACATGCCTGATGTTCAGTCATTACATTGAGGACAGCTATGCAGTACAAGTGGAGTAGGTGCAAGAACTGTGTCTCTCTGGGCGAGCAGTCACCATCTGCCATTTCTGTGCTTTAGGATGGTCGAGATTCAGTATAGCCTGGACAAGGGCATCACCTTCGTCAATGGAAGCCTTAAAGTCATAGGCATGAATTGTGTGAGTACCGGGGTGGGGATGCCTCCATGCATATTAGAGTCCCTGTACTGGAAGGAGAGAGGGTCTCAGAGGTGAGAGATGAAAACAATGTCTCAGGCAGGCCCAGAATGTAGTGTGGGCAGACAGGCAGCTGAGAGGCATCTTAGAGCCAGCTCCAGGCCCTTAGCCCTTCCCCAGGGAGCTGTGCCCCTGCTCAGGCTTGGGAAATACACTGGGAGTGTCTCCATGAGATCATCTCGGGTGCAGCCAGCTGTCCAGGCCCTGCAGAACCTCTGCTCTTCAGATGACTGTTTTCATAGCTCCACATCATCCAGATGTCTAGCCCAGGGCAGCATGATGTGGGCAACTGAGAGCATCAGGCGGCAGAAGAAGTGTGCCAGGGAGGAGGGACACCTGGGTCTACCAGCACCACCGTTGTGGCCAGTACCAGCTTCTGAGACTATCAACAGTGCTGATGCTACTGTGCGTGTCTGTTTATACTTGTCCCTGGATGTCCACTCACGGATCAGCAGACTGAAACTGAACTGACCCATTTGCCCACCAGGTGTCCCAACTGGTGGCAGCTGCCCTTCTACAGACACATTCAGAGTAGAACTCAGGAGCTGCCTGTGGCTGCAGGCCCAGCGCAGTTTCTTCTCCCTCAACCCTGTCCTGGCCTCTCCTTTCAACTGCTGTTTCCAGGGCACTGAATCTCTCCCCTCGTGTCCCTCTCCCATGTCTGAAGCATTTCACTTGGTCTCAGGGGGCATGGCTTGCAGCAGCTGGGTGCACAGGGGCAGTGCACTTGTTGTTGGCTATGAGAATCAAGTCAGTTGCCCCATTCCTTAAGGGCCTGGGACTTGCTATGAACACTCTAAACCTCACAGGCACCTGCTCATTGGCTTCTACAGATGTGGAACATGAGGTGCAGAGGGAATGAGCCCAATGAGCTTTGTGGAAGGGTGTGGGATGGGTGGTGCCATGGGGAGATGGCCCAGTGGCCCTGCTGCTGTTCCTGCCACCCCCATTCACTCTGTCCCCCAGCAGCCTCTTCCACAGCCATCTGTGTGCCTTAACTTCTGTGCTTCTCACCAGGCCCCTGTGCTGTCAGCCCAGGTGTGCAGTGGGCCTGCCTGTGGCCCAGCAGAGGATTCTGGACTCCCTGACAGGGCTCTGGGGTAGAGCCTCTGTGCAGGGTCTGTGGCCCAGGACTTCACAGGGCCTCCCTGGGTACCAACCCCCCCACCCCACCCCCATCCAGGTGTGGCATCTCAACATGGAGCCACCTGAGGACATGGTGCTTGGACAGATGGGGAGGTCCGGTGTGTAATGGCCTGTAGGGGGTGCCCTGGAAGAGGCCATCCAAACCTCCTCAGGTCTCTGCCTGATATGCTTTTGCAGGATAAGCCTCCAGAGGAGCAGCCCACGGAGCCTGCCACCACTCAGGAGCCAACCACGGAGCCTGCCACCACTCAGGAGCCAACCACGGAGCCTGCCACCACTCAGGAGCCAACCACGGAGCCTGCCACCACTCAGGAGCCAACCACGGAGCCTGCCACCACTCAGGAGCCAACCACGGAGCCTGCAACCACTCAGGAGCCAACCACGGAGCCTGCCACCACTCAGGAGCCAACCACGGAGCCTGCCACCACTCAGGAGCCAACCACGGAGCCTGCCACCACTCAAGAGCCAACCACGGAGTCTGCCACCACTCAGGAGCCAACCACGGAGCCTGCCACCACTCAGGAGCCACCCACGGAGCCAACAGTGCCTGAGGCTGCCCCAACACCTGTCAGCCCTTACCTGATACCGTGCCTTGTCCCAACACTCTTTGTGTTACTGTTGCTGATCTTATGCATCTGGTGCTGCAAGAAGGTGAGGGAGCCCTACCCACACAGCCTTGTGCCCAAGTTCTCCAGCACCCTCTCAGGCACCCTAGCACCTGCCTGCCCTAGGATCTTGTTCTAAGGTCATTACCTGACCAAATGCTTAGGTACAGATGCTGCCTCCCCCCCCCCCATCCCTGGGCCCACACAGCTGGATGCTGAGGGGCTCTGCACCTCAGGCTTGCCTCAAGGAAGTGGCCTATGAGATGCCATGGCCACTGGGGAGAAGTGACCCAGGCTCTGAGACGGGGCTGCCTCACAGGAGCCAGTGTTCTGTGGGACTCAGGTGGACAAAGTCTGGGGAGAGACCTCTACTGTGGAGGGGAAAAGGGATTCCGAAGGGGCAAAAATGGCCACAAAGGGAGAAGCAGGTGCCCCAGGATTCCTGTCCTCTGGGGCAGCTGCGCCTTTCAAACCTGATGTGGCCTCTGTCCATCCCTAGAGACTTGTCATTCCTTCCCAGTCAGTACTCTGGGCCAGGTTGTGCAGGGACCTGTGTTGTGCATGGGACAGAAATAGAACAGCTGCATTCCTGCCACAGCAGCTCCAGGTCATGTCTGGCCTGCTGTTGGTCCCTGGGGTGCCTAAACAGAGCAACAGCAAAGGCCAGAGGCTGGCCCGGGGCGGGGTGGGTGCAGAGGTGCTGGCCAGCCGGCCCCGGAAGGAAGTGTGTGGGGCTCTGGGAGAGGGAGGACCTGGAAGAGGTGGGAGAGGGTGGCTCCAACAAGAAGCCAGCAGGTCCCAGGCGGGTGAAGGGGGCCGCGAGGGCAGCAAGTCAGGCTGTGGGGTGGCCTTCCCCGAGAGCGGGGCACTGGGGATGGGGGCTTATGAGCTGGGGAGAGCAGGAAGGGAAGGGGGAGCGACTCCTGGGTTCATATGATGTGAGGGCTGTCGATGAACACCCTGAGTGGGACGTCTCTACCGGTAGCAGCCGCCCGAGCCTGGCTGTCTCCCTGCGGACCCCCAGGGAGGTGTGAACTCTGCTCAGGCAGGTGGAGCAAACTGAGCACAGGCCCACAGGCAGTGGGCACTCTGACATTCAAAGCCCTGTTTGGGCCCTCTGCTGCAACGTAGGGTCCCCCCCTTTCTGCATGGCTAAGTCAGAGCCCTCCACACCCCTTCCTGAGTGTTTATCTCTTTATCCTTCTGTTTTCCAAAAGCCACCACTGAAACCAGACAAGGTTAGTCCTGTTTGGTTGTCATGGTGTCAGATCCTGATGGGCACACTGGCCTTCCCAGAAGCCTCCTGCAGCCTAGGGATATTTCTTCCCACCCTCCAGCTCTCAGCACCTGGGCAGAGAGAGCTGACAGAAGAGGGTGACAGAGGGGCAGGGTGGGCCCCCTAGAGGAGGTGGGATTCACACAATGTCACCCAGATGACACCCTTATCGTGCTCCCATCAAAGCCTAAGGGTTTTCTCTGTCATGGAATAAGCAACTTGGGGGCCTGTTTCAGCCCTGGTATGATGCCCCTGAAACAAAGGGGCTTTTGATCAGTCCCCAAAGGACTGTTGTAGGAGGCTCTTCTGCAGGTCTCAGGCGAGTTTTTGGAAAAAAGCTCATCAGGTTTCAGGACCTGGTCCCCACTCTGGGCTCTGATGTATGTTGGGCTCCATTTCACAGGTGTTCATCCCTGAATCCCGGCTGAGACAGGGGCTAGGCTAGGGCTGATCATTAGGGGCAGCAGGGCTGGGAAGGGTGGAGGGCATCTTACCTGGCACTAGGCTGTGAGGGAAGCCCAGCCCAGGTGAGCACAGAGCCCATGGACCAGCGAAGCAGGCATGGCTCACCTGCCGTGGGACCCCAACCAGGGCCCATTGCTGGGGCACAGCATCCCAAGGCAGGGAACGAGTGTCTGGGATTAGTGGTAGACAGGCCTCCCTGCCCAGGGCTATACCCTACATGGGTGCAGTGCAGCCTGGGGAGACCAATTTGCCAGTGTCAAGTGAACACAGCCCTGTGCTTGCAAATGCTCACATCCCTGACAGCCCTGCTTCAAGTCACAGAGCCCCAGGACCAGGTTTCTCTAAGGAGCGCTGCCTCAGGGAATAAAAGGGACATGGTAGAGTTTCTTGTCCTTTTGGGGAAGAGCCATATCGCAAACTAAAAGGAGCTTGCTGGTTTTTCCTCTGGAGGACTCTCCCCTAAGATACAGGGTACTACTCCTTTGTCCTTGAGTTCTCCCAGCAAACATTTGCTGAGTGGCCAGTACATGACTGGTGCAGGGCAACAGATACCATATCACTGCCCCAGGAGCTGCCCTGCCAGGAAGCAGACACTGTTTTCTCCTCCTAGGACCCACAGTTGGATGACTGGATATGCCCCACAGTGATTGTGTCATGTTGTGGGTGCCCAGACAGGGTAAGAGCTATAGAGGTGAGAAGGGCCCTAGGGAGAAGCTGAGATGCTGGGTGGGGCTGAGGGAGGACGGGGGCAGCTGCCTCATGCCCCACAGACACAGGCCCACATGGCATGACCTGGGCAGAAGTCCCTTCAGCAGACTGAGAGCCAGAGCTGGCTGCAGGGGCCCTAAGGCCCACTGAGAGGAGGGTTGACGGGGTGTGTGTGGAGGGGTCTGAAAGAATCCTGCCCCCAAGGAAGAGCTAGGGCCGCACCCAGTGGGTCTAGCAAAGAGCCAGATGGGACTCTCTCCCCTCCTCTGGAGGCAGCAACCAAGCTGCAGGCTTCCTGACAGCCACGTCTGCTTTTCAGGGCAAACAGGACACCTTGGGTGACTTTGCTCACAGCTGCATGCAGGGCCCACTGATGTGCTGTCAGCACAAGAACATGGTAAGCCGGGCATAGGGATGCTCCCTCTGCACTAGGGGCCTTTGCTTTTTGCCCCTGTCCATTTTACTCAGGGACTGATGGTCAGAGGGTCCTGTCCAGGCATCTGCCAAGGAAGACGCCCAAGACATGGAGGCATGGTGCTCATGAGCCCCCTAGCTGGCCCTGGGCATGGCACCCATGTAGTCCCTTGCACTGTGGACTCATGGGTGTCAGGAAACTTCCTTATCTAGAGCATTACCCAGCTCTTCAAAGCTGAGCTAAAAAGGGCTACAGGGAGGCAGGCCAGCCAGGCTCTGGTCTCCCAAGTATCATCCCTCTCCTCTGAGCCCCCAATCCTGGGGCTATGCTGGGTCCCCCTACCCCACCCACTGAGACTCAGGACTCAGGAGTGGGCGGGAGTATGGCGATGCCCCCTCAGTACTGCCTGGATGACAATGACTGGTTTTTCCAGGTAGTAAATATTCTCTCCTCATATCATTGCCTGTGAAAATGGGGGGCAGCCCAAATATACAATTGTCGCCTGGGAATTCAGGTAACAGGGACAATTTTTACTGAGTTCTCCCTCATGGGACAGATGCCAGCCTTAGAAATGTACATATTTCCCAGTTTCGATCCTCCAAGTAACGGCACATGTAGGTACTAATACCGTCCCCGGTTTACCAAGACAGCCCTGACACACAGACAGGACAAACGCCTTGCCCTAGGTCATAAGGCCTAGAGGTGGCAGAGCTGGACTGGAACCTTGAGGTCTGGCTCCTCCCTTCTCACTGCCCTGCCCGCCTTTCGGGGCATCACTCATTACTTATGGTGGCTTTACCCCCAAACTGACAGAGAACTGCCCTACTCAGACCCTGGGGCCAAGGACAGCAGTGGTCCTGGCTCCCCCGGGAGGCATGTCTGAGATTCCTCATGTGTAGACTCCTTTCACTGAGCAGGCCAGGGGACCCAGAGGCCATTACTCTCCCAACATCTATCTGAGGGCTACATGGCCACATTCAGGGAACCCCAACTCTCAGCAGCTGAGCAGGTGGGCATTTAGAGGCTGTGAGCATTATCATTCTCTTTCTACACCAAGAGGTCCTTGGAAGTGGCTGCCTCCACAGCCTGTCACACATCTGGAGGTGCCCCACTTCCCTTGCACTAGCAGCCTGCAGCAGCTCATCCCTGCAGCACAGTCACGGACAGGCTCTGCACAAGTCTTGGGCTGCAGTCGCAGTCAGACCTTGTTATGACTTCCCTTGCTGCCATTTGAGGGCAGGGAAGACAAGTTCAATACCAGAGGAAAGGGAGTCCAGAGCTAGGACAAGGGGCTGCCTAGGAAAGGTAGGGCAGATTCTGATGCCCGGACAGAGTCTCAAAGGAGGAGCCCAGGCTGGAGACCAGCATCCAGGGACAGAAGGGCATCCATAAAGGCCCACCCTGCCGGTCCTGCTGGATCCTGAACTCGACTCCTTTGAACCAAGGAAACCAAAGCCTTCTGCTCCGAATTCCAGTGGCATCTCAGTGAACTTCTCTGTATTCTCTTCCCTATAGGAGAGGTACACCAACTACACTCCAGTGGATCCCCTCTGTGGGCAGTTATACTGCAGCCCAAACATCTGCCTTCAATGCAGACAAAACTGCTACCTCGGGAACAGCTGCTGCTCAAGGTGCCAATGTCCTGTATCCTCCATGCCTCCCACCTGGATGCTGCCGCCAAACCCTCCCTCTCCTCAGCACTGTTTGGAAGACTGACACTTCCACCCCCACACCACAGCACCACAAACCCCAAATCATTAAGAACCTTTTATTGAGCAAGCACACAATTCAAGATGGTGGCATGAGAAGTGAGACAAGAGAACCATCAAAACCACACATAACTAATCCTAAAAGAGCAACAGGAAAGAGGGCTGCACCAGACTGCATGCACCTGGAGAACAAAGCAGACCTCATGAAACAGGGTAATGTACCAAAGCCTTGATTCAGTGGGACCCAAGCCCTAAAATCACCCCAGCTCACCAGCAGGAAGAAGAGAAATGGAGCAGGGAGGGGGTGGAAGCCTAGGACTGCTGAACACCCAGCCCTGGAGATCTGCTTTGGGAGCACAAACCTACACTGCATGGTGCTCTGGAGATTAGTGGGGTTGGAAAGCTAAGACAGGTGTAATATTTGGAGACACTGAGATTCCAGCCATTTGTGGAGGACAGGGATCCACATCCGTCTGTTCTGGGACAATGGAAAGGCGGGCAATCTGAGAGGCTTCCTAGAAGTGAGAGGGCTGCTGAAGGGGTGGGGCTTGCATGGAGTTTGCTGCAAAGGAGAAGGGATAGGTGGACAAAGGATATTACATAATGATAAAGGGGTCAGCCTGAAAAGAGGATATAACTATTATAAATATCTATGCACACAATACAGGATCACCTACATGTTTGAAACAAATACAGAATTAAAGGGGAAAATTGAATGCAATGCATTCATTTTGAGAGACTTCAACATACCACTCACTCCAAAGGACAGATCAACCAGACAAAATAACTAAGGACACAGAGGCACTGAACAACACATGAGAACAGATGGACCTAACAGACATCTACAGAACTCTACACCCACAAGCAGCAGAATACACATTCTTCTCAAGTGCACATGGAACATTTCAAGATTAGACAATATACTAGGCTACAAAAAGAGCCTCAGTAAATTCAAAAACATTGAAATTCTACCAATCAGCTTCTCAGATGACAAAGGTATGAAACTAGAAATGAACTACACAAAGAAAATGAAAAAGCCCACAAACACACGAAGGCTTAATAACATGTTCCTAAATAATCAATGGATCAATGACCAAATAAAAAAGATCAAGCAATATATGAAGACCAATGACAACAATAATTCAACACTGCAAAATCTGTTGGATGCAGCAAAGGCTGTGCTAAGTGGGAAATATATTGCAATACAGGCCTACCTCAGGAAGGAACAAACCCATATGAACAGTCTAAACTCATGAGGCCCAAAGTGAACAAAAGGACGGACATAATAAAGATTAGAGCAGAAATAAATAAAATCGAGAAGAATGAAACAGAAAAATTAATTGAAAGCAGGAGCTGGTTCTTTGAGAAAATAAACAAAATAGATAAACCCCTAGCTAGACTTAACAAGAAAAAAAGAGAGTCTACACACATAAACAGAATCAGAAATGAGAAACAAAAAATCACAGGATAACCTAGAAGAAACGGACAACTTTCTAGAAAAATACAACCTTCCAAGGCTGGCCCAGGAAGAAACAGAAAATCTGAAAGGACCAAGTATCAGCAACAAAATTGAATTGGTAATCATAAAAATACCTAAGAACAAACCTCCTGAACCAGATGGATTCACTGCTGAATTTTACCAAACATTTAGTGAAGACCTAATACTCATCCTCCTTAAAGTTTTCCAAAAAGTAGAAGAGGAGGGACTCCCAAACTCATTCTACGAGGCCAGCATCACTCTAATGGCAAAATCAAGCAAAGACACCACAAAAAAAGAAAATTACAAACCAATATCCCTGATGAATATGGATGCAAAAATACTCAACAAAATATTAGCAAACCGAATTCAAAAATACATCAAAAGATCATCCATCATGATCAAGTAAGATTTATTCCAGGGATGCCAGCATGATATAACATTCAAAAATCCAACAACATCATTCACATTAACAAAATGAAGAACAAAAACCACATGATCATCTCCACAGATGCTGAAAAATTATTTGACAAAATTCAACATCCATTCATGATAAAATCTCTCAACAAAATGTGTATAGAAGGCAAGTACCTCTACATAATAAAGACCATACATGACAAACCCACAGCCAACATCATACTTAACAGTGAGAAGCTGAAAGCTTTTCCTTTAAAATCAGGCACAAGACAAGGATGCCCACTCTCCCCACTATTATTCAACATAGTTCTGGAGGTCATAGCCATGGCAATCAGGCAAAACAAAGAAATAAAAGGCATCCAGACTGGTAAGGAAGAAGTTAAACTGTTCCTACTTCCACATGACATGATATTGTACATGAAAAACCCTAAAGAATGCACTCCAGATCTACTAGATATAATATGTGAATTCAGCAAAGTTGTAGGATACAAAATTAATACACAGAAATCTGTTGCATTCCTGTACACTAAAGATGAGCTAACAGAAAGAGAAATCAGGAAAACAAACCCATTCAATCAAAAATAAAATACCTAGGAATAAACCTAACCAAGGAAGTGAAAGACGTATACTCTGAAAACTGCAAGACACTCAAAAGAAATTAAGGAAGATAGCAATAAATGCAAGTACATCCTGTGTTCATGGATAGGAAGAATTAACATTGTCAAAATGACACCATCCTGCCTAAAGCAATCTACAGATTCAATGCAATCCCCATCAAAATACCAATACCATTCATCAACAAACTAGAGCAAATCATTCTTAAGTTCATATGGAACCACAAAAGACCCTGAATAGCTAAAACAATACTGAGAAGGAAGAATAAAGCATGGGGGATTACACTCCCGGACTTCAAGCTCTACTACAAAGCCACAGTAATCAAAACAATTTTGTACTGGCACAATAACATACCCATAGACCAATGGAATGAACTAGAGCCCAGATATAAACCCAACCATATATGGCCAATTAATACATGATAAAGGAGCCATGGACATACAATGGGGAAATGACAGCCTCTTCATTTGAGAAACAACTCTTCAACAGCCTCTTCAACAACTGGTGTTGGCAAAACTCGACAGCTACATGCAAGAGAATGAAACTGGAATATTGTTTAACCCCATACACAAAAGTAAACTCAAAATGGATCAAAGACCTGAATTAAGTCATGAAACCATAAAATTCTTAGAAGATAACACAGGCAAAAATCTCTTGAATATAAGCATGAGCAACTTTTCCCTGAACGCATCTCCTCAAGCAAAGGAAACAAAAGCAAAAATGAACTCATGGGACTACATCAAACTAAAAAGTTTCTATATGGCAAAGGACACCATCAACAGAGCAAAAAGACATCCTACAGTATGGGAAAGTATATTTGTAAATGACATATCTGACAAGGGGTTAACATCCAAAATATATAAAGAACTCACACGCCTCAACACCCAAAAAGAAAAGAACCCAATTAAAAAGTGGGCAGAGGATATGAAGAGACAATTCTCCAAAAAGAAATTCAGATGGCCAACAGACGCATGAAAAGATGCTCCAATCACTAATCATCAGGGAAACGCACATTAAAACCACAATTAGATATCACCTCACACCAATAAGGATGGCCAACATCGAAAAGACTAAGAACAATAAATGCTGGCAAGGATGCGGAAAAAGGGTAACCCTCCTACACTGCTGGTGGGAATGTAAATTAGTTCAACCATTGTGGAAAGCAGTATGGAGGTTCCTCAAAAAACTAAAAATAGAAATACCATTTGTCCCGGGAATCCGACTCCTTGGAATTTACCCAAAGAATACAACTTTTCAGATTCAAAAAGACATATGCACCCCTATGTTTATCACAGAACTTTTTACAATAGCCAAGAAATGGAAGCAACCTAAGTGTCCATCAGTAGATGAATGGATAAAGAAGATGTGGTACATATACACAATGGAATACTACTCAGCCATAAGAAAAAACAAATCCTACCATTTGCAACAACATGGATGGAGCTGGAGGACAGTATGCTCAGTGAAATAAGCCAGGCGGAGAAAGACAAGTGCAAGATGATTTCCCTAATCTGTGGAGTATAACAATGAAGCAAAACTGAAGGAACAAAACAGCAGCATACTCAGACTACAAGAAGAGACTAGTGGTTACCAAAGGGGAGTGGAGTGGGAGGGCGGGCAGGGAGGCCGGGAGAAAGGGATGGAGGAGTATTATGTTTAGTACACATGGTGTGGGGGGTCATGGGGAAAACAGTGTAGCACAGAGAAGGCAAACAGTGAATCTGTGGCATCTTACTACACTGATGGACAGTGACTGCATTGGGGTATGGGTGGGAGCTTGATAATATGGGTAAATGTAGTAACCACATTGTTTTTTCATGTGAAACCTTCATAAGAGTGTATATCAATAATACCTTAAATTAAAAAAAAACAAAATATGTACTAAGTAACTTTTTATATTTTAACACATAGTATTTCTAAGCTACTAGATATTACTATTAATTTTGATTCTCATCTAGTTCTACTGTTTTGTTTCTTAAAGGTAGTATTTATTACACTGAGAAATAAATAACCCAGGAAGATACATAATTTCTAAACAACTATGTTACAGTTTTCATTTTGAGTAGATAATGCATGTGCATCATAAATGTATGTAGATTCGGATACTATGGTGTCTATTTCACTTCATGGTTGAACACATTTAAGAGACTGCTGTAGAAACAAAATAGAAAATGCCTTGGTGTGACTGGCTCACATGTATTCCAAGAATACTTGTATATTTCACCAGTAATGGAACAAAATAAAAATCTCTAACTCAAATATACAGATTACAACTATGAGAACAGAAGGTATGACCATGAAGAGATTCAATGTGTTGTCATGATATTTTCTGAGCAGAAAATGTCTAAAAAGTATTCAAATATCATTTCCCAGGTGATAGCAATGACAAAATCAAAGAATTAAAAGTGGCCGACTATACTGCAAGTGATGGTAGATGTTGGTATGTTGTGTGCCAGACGTGATACTAAGAGATCACACAGAATTATTCAAAGCTAAAATGCTGGTAAGCTCCCAAATTTAGTGCAACTTACATGTTGATAGAATTCCTTATACCTAATGATGTAGGTAAACATAAAAATTGATCTGTTCCCCTGTGCTTACAATTCAAAAGGAATATATAATGCACCTAAGAAATCAGGTTAGACTCAAAATACAATTGAGAATATAATATAAAGAGCTAATACTTTTCATACTCTTCTGATTGCACAAGAGAAATAGCCCAGCATGAATACATCAGAGGACAAGGTATGTTCACATAAGAACACTGCCATCACCACAGAAGCTGTACTGACTGCACTGAAAGGAAAGAAACAGGGACAGGGTGTACCTGCAGTAATTATTAGTAAATAGTAAAAGGTTAATGCTGACAGAAAATACTCATGGTCACAGTTATTTTACATGAGGAACTATGCAGTTTACACTAAAAGTCAGAAGCCATTATTCCTCTACTGTAGATGTCATCATGCCCAATTTGTACCCTTTTCGGCTGATCATTTTTTTTGTTTTTAATCATCTTTTTTTTTTGAGAGGGCATCTCTCATATTTATTGATCAAATGGTTGATAACAACAATAAAATTCAGTATAGGGGGGGTCAACGCTCAATGGACAATCATCAATCCATCTCAAGCCTAATTCTCGTCAGTCTCCAATCTTCTGAAGCATAACGAACAAGTTCTTACATGGTGAACGAATTCTTACATAGTGAATAAATTCTTACATGGTGAACAGTACAAGGGCAGTCATCACAGAAACTTTCGGTTTTGATCACGCATTATGAACTATAAACAATCAGGTCAAATATGAATATTCGTTTGATTTTTGTACTTGATTTATATGTTGATCCCACATTTCTCCTATTGTTATTATTATTTTTATTTTTAATAAAATGCTGAAGTGGTAGGTAGATGCAAGATAAAGGTAGAAAACATGGTTTAGTGCTGTAAGAGGGCAAATGTAGATGATATGATCAGGTGTGTGCCTATGGACTAAGTATTAATCCAGGCTAGACAAGGGCAGCAAGACATCCACGGATGCAGAAGATTTCTCTCAAAGCAGGGGGGGTGAGGTTCTGAGCCTCACCTCTGTTGATCCCAAAATTCTCACCTGATGGCCCCCCTGCGACTGTGCCTGTCTTAGGTTGTTCCTCCCTTGAGGAATCTTACCCGTCTCTGGCTAACCAGTCATCTTCTGGGGCCATACAGGGAAATGTAAAGTTGGTAAGTGAGAGAGAAGCCATATTGTTTGCAAAGGTTAGCTTTTTTACTTCTTTGCAGATTTATGCCTTGTGGCTTCTATGCCCAGCACTTGTCTCGAGGTATCTTTACCACCTGGAGGAATTATGATACTCGGTAAATTCGATATGAAGCACGAAATCTATTTAAGGTTGTAATTAGGAAGGAAGAAGAAAAGCTATAGACGTAGCATATGAAGGAAACATGGGAGGATTGATTATTTCTTTGACATATCTTCTTGTATAGTACCTTAAGTATGTATAGGTTTTAAACTACTAACTAATTTGCACACACATATTAACATAATAGGAATACGGTGACATAAACAAAGCAAATCTATAATTACCATCCATCTCCAGTGAAGCCAAGAAAACCATTTAGGCACCCTAGGCATTTGTGAAAATTTGTCTATGATATGATGGATATTGTCCAACTGTACTTGAACCATCAGACAAATTAAAGCAGCCCATTTCTGGGATCTGTTCACATCCCATATGTTCTTTTAACCATAGATAGTCTATAGTCATGAGATTTTGGAGTGCTACACCTTGCACCCCTCCCAACTCCTAGTTGAGTTCCAACAGTACAGATCCGGACAAATTCGTTGTCTCACTGTATGCACATGCCAGCCTAGACATCTCCCTCCTCATTCCTATGGCAAGTCCAGGAGACGGTGGGCTGGATGCAGCCACAACCACAGCATCGTCCGGATCCCTGTAGAGGCTTTTTGATGATCATCCCCTGGCACAAGTCCTCCAGAGAGTGCTGATGCCGGAAGCTCCTCCTCATATCGTATCTTAGTTCATTTTCTGGGTATCCAAGCTAGGCCTTGATCTTCTGCATAGAAACAAACAGACCCTTTGCCCACACTTTGACATGCCCTCTATACCACTGTGCAGAACCCATTGGAGGTCAGCACACAGTAACTGCTTTTTTTTTTTTTTTTAATTAAGAGAAAGGAATATTATCAGAAAAGAGAACCTCCATAGCTGATCATCTGACACCCTTTAAGTGATCAACATTAAGGATGTTTAAAGCATGCGTTGATCTTTGATTTACCAATAGTTTTATCCTGTTAAGGAGTAATCCCCCTTTCTTTCTTTCTTTCTTTTTTTTTTTTTTAATTTTTAATCTACACTTACATGAAGAATACTACGTTTACTATGCTCTCCCCTATATCAGGTCCCCCCTAACAACCACATTACGGTTACTGTCCATCAGCTTAGCAAAATGTTGTAGAGTCACTACTTGTCCTCTCTGTGTTGTGCAGCCCACCCTCCCCTTTCTCCCTCCCCCCATGCATGCTAATCTTAATACCCTCCTTCTTCTTCCCCCCCCTTATCCCTCCCTGCCCACCCATCCTGCCCAGTTCCTTTCCCTTTGGTACCTGTTAGTCCATTTTTGGGTTCTGTAATTCTGCTGCTGTTTTGTTCCTTCAGTTTTTCCTTTGTTCCTATACTCCTCAGATGAGTGAAATCATTTGGTATTTCTCTTTCTCCGCTTGGCTTATTTCACTGAACATAATACTCTCCAGCTCCATCCATGTTGCTGCAAATGGTTGGATTTTTCCACTTCTTATGGCTGAGTAGTATTCCATTGTGTATATATACCACATCTTCTTTATCCATTCATCTACCGATGGACATTTAGGTTGCTTCCAATTCTTGGCTATTGTAAATAGTGCTGCGATAAACATAGGAGTGCATCTGTCTTTCTCAAACTTGATTGCTGCGTTCTTAGGGTAAATTCCTAGGAGTGAAATTCCTGGGTCAAATGGTAGGTCTGTTTTGAGCATTTTGATGCACCTCCATACTGCTTTCCACAATGGTTGAACTAATTTACATTCCCACCAGCAGTGTAGGAGGGTTCCCCTTTCTCCACAGCCTCGCCAACATTTGTTGTTGTTTGTCTTTTGGATGGCAGCTATCCTTACTGGTGTGAGGTGATACCTCATTGTAGTTTTAATTTGCATTTCTCTGATAATTAGCGATGTGGAGCATCTTTTCATGTGTCTGTTGGCCATCTGTATTTCTTTTTTGGAGAACTGTCTGTTCAGTTCCTCTGCCCACTTTTTAATTGGGTTATTTGTTTTTTGTTTGTTGGGGCCTGTGAGCTCTTTATATATTCTGGACGTCAAGCCTTTATCGGATGTGTCATTTTCAAATATATTCTCCCATACTGTAGGGTTCCTTTTTGTTCTAATGATGGTGTCTTTCGCTGTACAGAAGCTTTTCAGTTTAATGTAGTCCCACTTGCTCATTTTTGCTGTTGTTTTCCTTGCCCGGGGAGATATGTTGAAGAAGAGATCACTCATGTTTATGTCTAAGAGGTTTTTGCCTATGTTTTTTTCCAAGAGTTTAATGGTTTCATGACTTACATTCAGGTCTTTGATCCATTTTGAGTTTACCTTTGTATATGGGGTTAGACAATGGTCCAGTTTCATTCTCCTACATGTAGCTGTCCAGTTTTGCCAGCACCATCTGTTGAAGAGACTGTCATTTTGCCATTGTAGGTCCATGGCTCCTTTATCAAATATTAATTGACCATATATGTTTGGTTTAATTTCTGGGGTCTCTAATCTGTTCCACTGGTCTGTGGCTCTGTTCTTGTGCCAGTACCAAATTGTCTTGATTACTATGGCTTTGTAGTAGAGCTTGAAGTTGGGGAGTCAGATCCCCCCTACTTTATTCTTCTTTTTCAGGATTGCTTTGGCTATTCGGGGTCTTTGGTGTTTCCATATGAATTTTTGAATTATTTGTTGCAATTCATTGAAGAATGTTGCTGGTAATTTGAGAGGGATTGCATCAAATCTGTATGTTGCTTTAGGGCAGGATGGCCATTTTGACGATATTAATTCTTCCTAGCCATGAGCATGGGATGAGTTTCCATTTATTAGTGTCCCCTTTAATTTCTCTTAAGAGTGACTTGTAGTTTTCAGAGTATAAGTCTTTCACTTCTTTGGTTAGGTTTATTCCTAGGTATTTTATTCTTTTTGATGCAATTTTGAATGGAATTGTTTTCCTGATTTCTCTTTCTGTTGATTCGTTGTTAGTGTATAGGAAAGCTACAGATTTCTGTGTGTTAATTTTGTATCCTGCAACTTTGCTGTATTCCGATATCAGTTCTAGTAGTTTTGGAGTGGAGTCTTTAGGGTTTTTTATGTACAGTATCATATCATCTGCAAATAGTGACAGTTTAACTTCTTCTTTACCAATCTGGATTCCTTGTATTTCTTTGTTTTGTCTGATTGCCGTGGCTAGGACCTCCAGTACTTTGTTAAATAACAGTAGGGAGAGTGGGCATCCCTGTCTGGTTCCCGAAATCAGTGGAAATGCTTTCAGCTTCTCGCTGTTCAGTATAATGCTGGCTGTGGGTTTATCATATATGGCCTTTATTATGTTGAGGTACTTGCCCTCTATTCCCATTTTGCTGAGAGTTTTTATCATGAATGGATGTTGAATTTTGTCAAATGCTTTTTCAGCATCTATGGAGATGATCATGTGGTTTTTGTCTTTCTTTTTTTTGATGTGGTGGATGATGTTGATGGATTTTCGAATGTTGTACCATCCTTGCATCCCTGGGATGAACCCCACTTGGTCATGGTGTATGATCCTTTTGATATACTGTTGAATTCTGTTTGCTAATATTTTATTGAGTATTTTTGCATCTACATTCATCAGGGATATTGGTCTGTAATTTTCTTTCTTGGTGGGGTCTTTGCCTGGTTTTGGTATTAGGGTGATGTTGGCCTCATAGAATGAGTTTGGGAGTATTCCCTCTTCTTCTATTTTGTGGAACACTTTAAGGAGAATGGGTACTATGTCTTCTCTGTGTGTCTGATAAAATTCCGAGGTAAATCTGTCCAGCCCCGGGGTTTTGTTCTTGGGTAGTTTTTTGATTACCGTTTCAATTTCTTTGCTTGTAATTGGTTTGTTTAACTTTTGTGTTTCTTCCTTGGTCAGTCTTGGGAGGTTGTATTTTTCTAGGAAGTTGTCCATTTCTTCTAGGTTTTCCAGCTTGTTGGCATATAGGTTTTCATAGTAGTCTTTAATAATTCTTTGTATTTCTGTGGAGTCTGTCGTGATTTTTCCATTCTCATTTCTGATTATGTTGATTTGTGTTGACTCTATTTTTCTCTTAATAAGTTGGGCTAGAGGCTTATCTATTTTGTTTATTTTCTCAAAGAACCAGCTCTTGGTTTCGTTGATTTTTGCTATTGTTTTATTCTTCTCAATTTTGTTTATTTCTTCTCTGATCTTTATTATGTCCCTCCTTCTGCTGACGTTAGGCCTCCTTTGTTCTTCCTTTTCCAGTTTTAATAATTGTGATGTTAGACTATTCATTTGGGATTGTTCTTCCTTCTTCAAGTGTGCCTGGATTGCTATATACTTTCCTCTTAAGACTGCTTTCGCTGCATCCCACAGAAGTTGGGGCTTAGTGTTGTTGTTGTCATTTGTTTCTATATATTCCTTGATCTCTATTTTGATTTGTTTATTGATCCATTGATTATTTAGTAGCATGTTGTTAAGCCTCCATGTGTTTGTGAGCCTTTTTGTTTTCTTTGTACAATTTATTTCTACTTTCATACCTTTGTGGTCTGAAAAATTGGTTGGTAGAATTTCAATATTTTGGAATTTACTGAGGCTCTTTTTGTGAGCTAGTATGTGGTCTATTCTTGAGAATGTTCCATGTGCACTTGAGAAGAATGTATATCCTGTTGCTTTTGGATGTAGAGTTCTATAGATGTCTATTAGGTCCATCTGTTCTAGTGTGTTGTTCAGTGCCTGTGTGTCTTTACTTATTTTCTACCCGGTGGATCTATCCTTTGGGGTGAGTGGTGTGTTGAAGTCTCCTACAATGAATGCATTGCAGTCTATTTCCCTCTTTAGTTCTGTTAGTATTTGCTTCACATATGCTGGTGCTCCTGTATTGGGTGCATATATATTTAGAATGGTTATATCCTCTTGTTGGACTTAGCCCTTTATCATTATGTAGTGGCCTTCTTTATCTCTTGTTACTTTCTTTGTTTTGAAGTCTATTTTGTCTGATATTAGTACTGCAACCCCTGCTTTCTTCTCACTGTTGTTTGCCTGAAATATGTTTTTCCATCCCTTGACTTTTAGTCTATGCTTATCTTTGGGTTTAAGGTGAGTTTCTTGTAAGCAGCATATAGATGGGTCTTGCTTTTTTATCCATTCTATTACTCTGTGTCTTTTGATTGGTGCATTAAGTCCATTTACATTTAGGGTGACTATTGAGAGATATGTACTTATTGCCATTGCAGGCTTTAGATTCGTGGTTACCAAAGGTTCAAGGTTAGCCTCTTTAGTATCTTACTGCCTAACTTAGCTCGCTTATTGAGCTGTTATATACACTGTCTGGAGATTCTTTTCTTCTCTCCCTTCTTATTCCTCCTCCTCCATTCTTCATATGTTGTGTGTTTTGTTCTGTGCTCTTTTTAGGAGTGCTCCCATCTAGAGCAGTCCCTGTAGGATGCCCTGTAGAGGTGGTTTGTCGGAAGCAAATTCCCTCAGCTTTTGCTTGTCTGGGAATTGTTTAATCCCACCATCATATTTAAATGATAGTCGTGCTGGATACAGTATCCTTGGTTCAAGGCCCTTCTGTTTCATTGCATTAAGTATATCATGCCATTCTCTTCTGGCCTGTAGGGTTTCTGTTGAGAAGTCTGATGTTAGCCTGATTGGTTTTCCTTTATAGGTGACCTTTTTCTCTCTAGCTGCCTTTAAAACTCTTTCCTTGTCCTTGATCCTTGCCATTTTAATTACTATGTGTCTTGGTGTTGTCCACCTTGGATCCTTTCTGTTGGGGGTTCTGTGTAATTCCATGGTGTGTTCGATTATTTCCTCCCCCAGTTTGGGGAAGTTTTCAGCAATTATTTCTTCAAAGACACTTTCTATCCCTTTTCCTCTTTCTTCCTCTTCTGGTATCCCTATAATACGAATGTTATTCCTTTTGTATTGGTTACATATTTCTCTTAGTGTTGTTTCATTCCTGGAGATCCTTTTATCTCTCTCTATGTCAGCTTCTATACGTTCCTGTTCTCTGGCTTCTATTCCTTCAATGGCCTCTTGCATGTTATCCATTCTGCTTATAAATCCTTCCAGGGATTGCTTCACTTCTGTGATCTCTTTTCTGACATCTGTGATCTCCTTCTGGACTTCATCCCACTGCTCTTGCATTTTTCTCTGCATCTCATCCCACTGCTCTTGCATTTTTCTCTGCATCTCATCCCATTGCTCTTGCATTTTTCTCTGCATCTCTGTCAGCATGTTCATGATTTTTATTTTGAATTCTTTTTCAGGAGGACTAGTTAGGTCTGTCTCCTTCTCAGGTGTTGTCTCTGTGATCTTTGTCTGCCTGTAGTTTTGCCTTTTCATGGTGATAGATATAGTTTGCAGAGCTGGTACAAGTGACCGCTGGAAGAGCTTCCCTTCTTGTTGGTTTGTAGCCTTTTCCTGGGAGTATAGCGACCTCTAGTTGCTTGTTCTGGGCAGCTGTGCGCAGACAGGGGTTCTGCTTCCTGCCCAGTTGCTTTGGGGTTTATCTCCGCTGTTGCTGTGGGCTTGGCCTGGCTGGGGCTGTTCCTCCAAAATGGTGGAGCCCCGTTGGAGGGGGAGCGGCCGGGAGGCTATTTATCTCCGTAAGGGGTCTCTGTGCTCCCTGCTGCCCAAGGGGTTAGAGTGCCCAGAGATCCCCAGATTCCCTGCCTCTGGTCTAAGTGACCTGTCCTGCCCCTTTAAGACTTCCAAAAAGCACTCTCCAAACCAAAACAACAACAGCAACGAGAGAGGGAACAGAAAGAAAGAAAAAAAAAAAAAGGAAAAAACAAGCGATTTTTTTTTTTCTTTTTTTGTCCTCAGGTGCCGGTCCCAGGCACCCCACTCACTGGTCCTGCTGCCCTGTCTCCCTAGCACCAGGGTCCCTGTCCTTTCAAGGCTTCCAAAAAGCACCCACCCACTGGTCCCGCAGGGAAGGAACGCTCGATATTCTTTGTCCTCAGGCACTGGTCCCAGGCACCCGCTCACCAGTCCCGCCGCCCTGCCTCCCTAGCACCGGGGTCCCTGTCCCTTTTAGGCTTCCAAAAAGCACTCGCATAAAAGAGAAAAAAAAAAGGGGAAAAACACGCGATTTCCTCTGTCCTCAAGTGCTGGTCTCAGGCACCCGCCCACCGGTCCCGCAGGGTAAAACGTGGGATATTCTTTGTCCTCAGGCGCCGGTCCCAGGCACCCGCTCACCAGTCCCGCCACCCTGCCTCCCTAGCACTGGGGTCCCTGTCCCTTTAAGGCTTCCAAAAAGCGCTTGCCAAAAAGAGAAAAAAAAAGGGGAAAAACGCGCGATTTCCTCTGTCCTCAGGCACCGGTCTCAGGCACCTGCCCGCCGGTCCCGCAGGGAGAAACGTGGGATATTCTTTGTCCTCAGGTGCCGGTCCCAGGTACCTGCTCACCAGTCCCACCACCCTGCCTCCCTAGCAACGGGGGCCCATCCCTTTAAGGCTTCCAAAAAGCGCTCGCCAAAAAAAAAAAACCGCTCCAGTTTCTTTCCACCCGCTGGGAGCCGGGGGGAGGGGCGCTCCGGTCTCGCCGGGCCGGGGCTTGTATCTTACCCCCTTCGCAAGGCACTGGGTTCTTGCAGGTGTGGATGTGGTCTGGATGTTGTCCTGTGTCCTGTGGTCTCTATTTTAGGAAGATTTTTCTTTGTTATATTTTCATAGCTCTATGTGTTTTTGGGAGGAGATTTCCACTGCTTTACTCACGCCGCCATCCTGGCTCCGCCCCCTTCCGGCTGATCATTTTGACACAAACTATGGTAAGCTTAAAAATAGTACACAATGGGGAGTGGAGCCAAGATGGCGGCATGAGTAGAGCAGTGGAAATCTCCTCCCAAGACCATATATATTTATGAAAATATAACAAAGACAATTCTTCCTAGAAGAGAGACCAGAAGACACAGGACAACATCCAGACCACATCCACACCTGCAAGAACCCAGCACCTCACAAAGGGGGTAAGATACAAGCCTCAGCCCAATGGGACTTGAGCGCTCCACACCCCAGCTCCAGGCAGGAGGAGAGGAGTCAGCAGGGAGGGAGAGGGGGCCCAGGATAGCTAAACACCCAGCCCCAGCCATCCGCACCACAGCACAGACACAGTGCATGCGGGGAATCCTGGATACTAGGGAAACAGGAGAGTAAGACCTGTGAGTGGGTCCCTGAGGCTGGCACCCTGGGGACAAAGAAAAGTAAGTGCTTTTTGGAAGTCTTAAAGGGACAGGGAACCCACCACCAGACGGAAGCATCCTGGGACACTTAGTCCATAAGCAGGGAATCTGGGGAACTCTGTCCCTGGGCAGCAGGGAGCACGGAGGCCCATCACGGAGATAAATAGCCTCCTGGCCGCTCCCCCTCCAACACGGCTCCACCATATCGGTGCAGCAGCCCGAGGTAGGTCACACCCAGAGCAACAGCGGAGATAAACTCCATAGCAGCCAGGCAGGAATCAGAAGCCCTGTCTGCGTGTAGCTGCCCAGCACAAGACACTAGAGGTTGCTGTTCTCCCAGGACAGAAGGCCACACACCAACAAGAAGGAAAGTTCTTCCAGCTGTCACTCGTGCCAGCTCTGCAAACTATCGCTATCGCCATGAAAAGGCAAAATTTAAGGCAGACCAAGATAACAGAGTCAACTCCTGAGAAGGAGACAGACCTAACCAGTCTTCCTGAAAAAGAATTCAAAATAAAAATCATAAACATGCTGATGGAGATGCAGAGAAATATACAAGAGCTAAGGGATGAAGTCTGGAGGGAGATCAGAGACGTCCAGAAGGAGATTACAGAAGTGAAACAAACTCTGGAAGGATTTATAAGCAGAATGGATAAGATGCAAGAGGCCATTAATAGAATAGAAACCAGAGTACAGGAACGCATAGAAGCTGACACAGAGAGAGATAAAAGGATCTCCAGAAATGAAACAATATTAAGAGAACTGTGTGACCAATCCAAAAGGAACAATATCCATATTATAGGGGTACCAGAAGAAGAGAGAAAAAGGGATAGAAAGTATCTTTGAAGAAATAATTGCTGAAAACTTCCCCAAAGTGGGGGAGAAATAATCGAAAAGACCATGGAAATACAGAGAAGTCCCAACAGAAAGGACACAAGGAGGACAACACCAAGACACATAATAATTAAAATAGCAAAGATCAAGGACAAAGAAAGAGTTTTAAAGGCAGCTAGAGAGAAAAAGGTCACCTATAAAGGAAAACCCATCAGGCTCTCATCAGACTTCTCAACAGAAACCTTACAGGACAGAAGAGAATGGCACGATATATTTAATGCAATGAAACAGAAGGGCCTTGAACCAAGGATATTGTATCCAGCATTATTATCATTTCAATATGAAGGAGGGATTAAACAATTCCCAGACAAGAAAAAGTTAAGGGAATTTGCCTCCCACAAACCACCTCTACAGGGTATTTTAGAAGGACTGTTCTAGACGGGAGCACTCCTAAGACTAAACAGATGTCACCAGAGAAAATAAAATCACAGCAAGAAAGCAGACCAACCAAATACTAACTAAAAACAAAAAATAAAATCAACTACCCACTAAAAGCAGTTAAAGGAAACATGAAAGAGCACAGAAAAAAACAGCCAACATATAAAGAATGGAGGAGGAGGAATAAGAAGGGAGAGAAGAAAAGAATCTCCAGACAGTGTACATAACAGCTCAATGAGCGAGCTAAGTTAGGCAGTAAAATACTAAAGAGGCTAACCTTGAACCTTTGGTAGCCACGAATCTAAAGCCTGCAATGGCAATAAGTACATATCTTTCAATAGTCACCCTAAATGTAAATGACTGAATGCACCAATCAAAAGACATAGAGTAATAGAATGGACAAAAAAGCAAGACCAATCTATATGCTGCTTACAAGAAACTCACCTCAAACCCAAAGACATGCACAGACTAAAAGTCAAGGGATGGAAAAACATATTTCAGGCAAACAACAGTGAGAAGAAATCAGGGGTTGCAGTACTAATATCAGACAAAATAGACTTCAAAACAAAGAAAGTAACAATAGATAAAGAAGGACATTACATAATGATAAAGGGCTCAGTCCAACAAGAGGATAAAACCATTCTAAATATATATGCATCCAACACAGGAGCACCAGCATATATGAAACAAATACTAACAGAACTAAAGGGGGAAAGAGACTGCAATGCATTCATTTTAGGGGACTTCAACACGCCACTCACCCCAAAGGATAGATCCACTGGGCAGAAAATAAGTAAGGACACGGAGGCACTGAACACCACAGTAGAACAGATGGACCTAATAGACATCTATAGAACACTACATCCAAAATCAATAGGATATACATTCTTCTCAAGTGTACATGGAATATTCTCCAGAATAGACCACATACTAGCTCACAAAAATAGCCTCAGTAAATTCCAAAATACTGAAATTCTACCAACCAACTTTTCAGACCACAAAGGTATAAAACTAGAAATAAATTGTACAAAGAAAACAAAAAGGCTCACAAACACATGGAGGCTTAACAACATGCTACTAAATAATCAATGGATCAATGAACAAATTAAAATAGAGATCAAGGAATATATGGAAACAAATGATGACAACAACACAAAGCCCCAACTTCTCTGGGACACAGCAAAAGCAGTCTTAAGAGGAAAGTATATAGCGATCCAGGCACACTTGAAGAAGGAAGAACAATCCCAAATGAATAGTCTAACATCACAATTATCGAAACAGGAAAAAGAAGAACAAATGAGGCCTAAAGTCAGCAAAAGGAGGGACATAATAAAGATCAGAGAAGAAATAAACAAAATTGAGAAGAATAAAACAATAGAAAAAATCAATGAAACCAAGAGGTTGTTCTTTGAGAAAATTAACAAAATAGATAAGCCTCTAGCCAAACTTATTAGGAGAAAGAGAGAATCAACACACATCAACAGAATCAGAAATGAGAATGGAAAAATCATGATAGACTCCACAGAAATACAAAGAATTATTAAAGATTACTATGAAAACCTATATGCTAACAAGCTGAAAAACTGAGAAGAAATGGACAACTTCCTAGAAAAATACAACCTTCCAAGACTGACCAAGGAAGAAACAGAACAGTTAAACAAACCAATTACGAGTAAAGAAATTGAAACGGTAATCAAAAAACTACCCAAGAACAAAACCCCCAGGCCAGACGGATTTACCTCGGAATTTTATCAGACACACAGAGAAGACATAATACCCCTTCTCTTTAAAGTTTTCCAAAAAATAGAAGAGGAGGGAATACTCCCAAACTCATTCTATGAAGCCAACATCACCCTAATACCAAAACCAGGCAAAGACCCCACCAGAAAAGAAAATTACAGACCAATATCCCTGATGAATGTAGATGCAAAAATACTCAATAAAATATTAGCAGACCGAATTCAAAAATATAAAAAGGATCATACATCATGACCAATTGGGATTCATCCCAGGGATGCAAGGATGGTACAACATTCGAAAATCCATCAACATCATCCACCACATAAATAAAAAGGACAAAAACCACATGATCATCTCCATAGATGCTGAAAAAACATTCGACAAAATTCAACATCCATTCATGAAAAAAACTCTCAGCAAAATGGGTATAGAGGGCAAACACCTCAACATAATAAAGGCCATATATGATAAACCAACAGCCAACATCATCCTGAAATACGAGAAGATGAAAGCTCTTCCTCTGAGATCGGGAACTAGAAAAGGATGCCCACTCTCTCCACTGTTATTTAATATAGTACTAGAGGTCCTAGCCACAGCAATTAGACAAAAAAAGAAATACAGGGAATCCAGATTGGCAAAGAAGAAGTTAAACTGTCACTATTTGCAGATGACATAATATTGTACATAAAAAACCCTAAAGACTCCACTCCAAAATTAGTAGAACTGATATCGGAATAGAGCAAAGTTGCAGGATACAAAATTATCACACAGAAATCTGTGGCTTTCCTATACACTAACAATGAACCAATAGAAAGAGAAATCAGGGAAACAATTCCATTCACAATTGCATCAAAAAAGAATAAAATACCTAGGATAAACCTAACCAAGGAAGTGAAAGACCTATACCCTGAATATTACAAGTCACTCTTAAGAAAAATTAAAGGAGACACTAACAAATGGAAACTCATCCCATGCTTGTGGCTAGGAAGAATTAATATCGTCAAAATGGCCATCCTGCCCAAAGCAATATACAGATTTGATGCAATCCCTATCAAATTACCAGCAACATTCTTCAACGAACTGGAACAAATAGTTCAAAAATTCATATGGAAACACCAAAGACCCCAAATAGCCAAAGCAATCCTGAGAAAGAAGAGTAAAGTGGGGGAGATCTCACTCCCCAACTTCAAGCTCTACTACAAAGCCATAGTAATCAAGACAATTTGGTACTGGCACAACAGAGCCACAGACCAGTGGAACAGATTAGAGACTCCAGAAATTAACCCAGACATATATGGTCAATTAATATTTGATAAAGGAGCCATGGACATACAATGGGAAATGACAATCTCTTCAACAGATGGTGCTGGCAAAACTGGACAGCTACATGTAAGAGAATGAAACTGGACTATTGTCTAACCCCATACATAAAAGTAAATTAGAAATGGATCAAAGACCTGAATGTAAGTCATGAAACCATAAAACTCTTAGAAAAAAACATAGGCAAAAATGGGACTATATTAAGCTGAAAAGACACCATCAATGGAACAAAAAGGTACCCTACAGTATGGGAGAATATATTTGTAAATGACAGATCTGATAAAGGCTTGCCATCGAAAATATATAAAGAGCTCACCCACCTCAACAAATAAAAAACAAACAATCCAATTAAAAAATGGGCAGAGGGACTGAATAGACAGTCCACACCAGGGATGCTCCATGCCTGCACCCTAAACATCTGTAAGGTCCCAGTATCTTGTGCGTCTACTACACAACTGTCCTTCTGTTTCCCTTTCTATGAATCTCTGCAGGGATTTCTCCCACAAACCACCCTCAGTCCCTAATGAACACAACAACATCCTGAGAGTCTGACCCACTGAGCCCCTTCCCTATGGAATGTGCCAGAAAACAGAAAAATTTCACCTGCAGTGAAAGTCTCCTTACCTGAAGATGTAGAGTCAGCCACAGAGGATGTCACAGAAGGGAAGCCTCTGGTCTGCTGCTGAAGGTCAAAGGCCTAGAGAAGCGGAGGCCTAGCCTCCTCCTCTGCATTCAGGGCACAAAGGGGGTGTGCTCCTCACGGGGACCCTGCCATACACTGCCCCGTCCTGGAGCCAAGGCCCTGCAGGCGCCTCCAGGCTGGGTCCTTCTGGAATGAAGAGAACCCTGAAGGAAGGCGCATGCGCTCTACCTGCCTCCCAAAGACTGGGTTTTCACTACCCCTCCTGCCCACGGGGAAAAAGCACAGGACTCCAGACATCACTCTGGTTGTCCGTGGGCGCCCCCTGCCGGCAGTCAAGGTCAGCGCAGGATTACAGGAGGAAAAGACAAAACCACCTGTGTAGGGGACGGCCTTTGTTTTCTCACATGTCTGAAGGCAGAATGGGAAGGCACCTTACCTCATGTCTGAACACAGCATGGGAAAGCACCAGCTTGAGAACTGGTGCAGTCCTTGGAAGTTATCTGCCCACAAAAACATCTTTTCCTTGAAGACGAGCCAGGATGCCTCACACTGAAAATAGGGAGACCTTGAGGATGTGTAAAAACACCGCTCCTACTTACTATGCAGCTTCTAAGAAAATCAACAAGATGTTCTGGCCTGTCCCCCCTGAGAAGGGAAAGATGAGTACAGCCCTTGGCTGAGGTTCGAGAAAAGCAGTATAAAAATGAAGGTGCTGTGCACATCGGGGCTGCAGCCATTCATTGTCTGTCTGTCTGTCTGTGTTGTCTGTGTTTTTTGTTCTCTCATTTCACTCAAAGAAAATGTGTGGCATGCTACAATCTCTCCTACAACATCCTTTCTGCAACTAGCAAAACTTGTAGTCAACACATAAAGTGTGGGTTCCATGAACGCTCATCAGCATCGAGGCAGGAAGTTTTTTAGAATCCAAAACACTGTATGTAATGAAAATACTGATGCCTAAAAATGATGACAGTGCAGATCAAAATGCATCCAGACTGGTAAGAAAGAAGTCAAACTGTCACTTTTTGCAGATGACATGATATTGTACATAAAAAACCCTAAAGAATCCATTCCAGAACTACTAGATCTACTATTTGAATTTAGCAAAGTTGCAGGATACAAAATTAATACAAAGAAATTTGTTGCATTCCTATACACTAACAATGAACTAGCAGAAAGAGAAACAAGGAAAACCAATTCCATTTACAATTGCAACAAAAAGAATAAAATACCTAGGAATAAACCTAACCACGGAAGTGAAAGACCTATACCCTGAAAACTGCAAGACACTCTTAAGAGAAAATAAATCCAACACTAATAAATGGACACACAGCCCACACTCTTGGCTAAGTAGAATTAATATTGTCAAAATGGCCACTCTGCCTAAAGCAATCTACAGATTCAATGCAATCCCTATCAAAATATTGACAGCATTGTTCAATGAACTAGAGCAACTCGTTCTAAAATTCATATGGAACCACAAAAGACCCTGAATAGCCAAGGCCATCCTGAGAAGGAAGAATAAAGCAGGGGGAATTAAACTCCCTGACTTCAAGCTCTACTACAAAGCCACAGTAATCAAGAAAATTTGGTACTGGCATAAGAACAGACCCATAGACCTGTGGAATGGAATAGACAGCCCAGATATAAACCCAAGCATATATGGTCAATTAATATATGATAAACGAACCATAGATATACAATGGGGAAATGACAGCCTTTTCAAAAGCTGGTGTTGGCAACACTGGACAGCTACATGTAAGAGAATGAAACTGGATTATTGTCTAACCCCATATAGAAAAGTAAACTCAAAATGGATCAAAGACCTGGATGTAAGTCATGAAACCATAAAACTCTTAGAAGAAAATATAGGCAAAAATCTCTTGGACATAAACATGAGCAACTTCTTCATGAACATATCTCCCCGGGCAAGGGAAACAAAAGTAAAAATGAATGAGTGGGAGTGTATCAAACTTAAAAGCTTCTGTACAGCAAAGGACACTATCAGTACAACAAAAAGACATCCTACAGTATGGGAGAATATATTCATAAATGACATATCCGATAAGGGGTTGACATCGATATTATATAAAGAGCTCACACACCTTCACAAACAAAAAGCATATAATTGTATTAAAAATGGGCAGAGGAGCTGAACAGACACTTCTCCAGAGAAGAAATTCAGATGGCCAACAAGCACATGGAAAGATGCTCCACATCCCTGATCATCAGAGAAATGCAAATTAAAACCACAATGAGGTATCACCTCACACCAGTTAGGATGGCCAACATCCAAACGACAAACAACAACAAATGTTGGTGAGGATGTGGAGAAAGGGGAACCTTCCTACACTGCTGGTGGGAATGTAAACTAGTTCAATCATTGTGAAAAGCAGTATGGAGGTTCCTCAAAAAACTCAAAATAGGAATACCATTTGACCATGGAATTCCACTCCTAGGAATTTACCTTAAGAATGCAGGAGCCTAGTTTGAAAAAGACATAAGCACCCTATGTTTATCTCAGCACTATTTACAATAGCCAAGAAATGGAAGCAACCTAAGTGTCCGTCAGTAGATGAATGGGTAAAGAAGTGGTACATATACACATGTAATATTATTCAGTCGTGAGAAGAAAACAAATCCTACAATTTGCAACAACATGGATGTAGCTAGAGGGTGTTATGCTCAGTGAAATAAGCCAGGTGGAGGAAGACAAGTATCAAATGATTTCACTCATCTATGGAGTATAACAACAAAGAAAAAAACTGAAGGAGCAACAGAGCAGCACTCAGAGAACCCAAGAATGGACTAACAGTTACCAAAGGGAAAGGAACTGGGAAGGATGGGTGGGAAGGGAGGGATAAGGGGGGAAAGGGGGCATTATGATTAGCACACATAATGTAGTGGGGAGGGACATAGGAGAGGCAGTATACACAGAGAAGACAAGTAATGATTCTATAGCATAGTTCTACATTGATGGACAGTGACTGTGATGGGGTATTTGGTGGGGACTTGATAACAGGGGGAGTCTAGTAACCATCATGTTGTTCAAGTAATTGTACATTAACGATACAAAAAAACCCCTCTATGTTCATGTTGAAACATGCAGAAAAAAACATTTGGCAAAATTCAACATCAACTCATGATAAATAGCTCTAAAAACAAAGTGGGTTGAGAGGGAACATGACTCAATATTTTAAGGAAATATAGGACTAACCCACAGCCAAAATCACAATGGGAAAAGCAGAAAATGTTTCCTATAAGATCAGGAACAAGACAGGGACAGTACTACAAGTCCCTGCCACAGCAATCAGAAAGAAAAAGAAATCAAAGAGAACGAAAGCTCCCCAAACTGGTGAGGAGTAAGTAAAATTGCCATTATTTGCAGATGGCATGGCACTCTATCTAGAAAACTCTAACGAGTCCAACAAAAATTATTAAAACTAAGCAATGAATTCAGTAAAACTGCAGGATACAAAATGAATATACAAAAATATATTAAAAAACAAATTTGCAGAAAGAGAATGTAAGAAAACAATCTCACTTGCAATTGTAGCCAAAGTAGTAAGAGATCTGGAGGATGTTTAATCAAGGAGGTGAAAGAGCTGTACTCTGAAGATGCTAAGATTACTGACGCAAGTTAATGCAAAGCATCTCATGCTCATGGAATGCAAGAATTAAAAAGGTTGGTATTCACACTAAAATAAAAGTTAGTACTACTGTTAAAACTACCTGCAGCTCTGGGAGGAAATTGTAAGTTGGTGCAGCCACCATGGAAAGCAGGATGGAGGTTTCTCAGAGAACAGCTGTGCTCTCTGTAATATTATGGGATGAGCACTGGGAAGGACACTGAATGGTGACTTGCTAAGGATGCTAAAAGAAATTACCTACCTGCTTCATATGACCCTGGAGGTAGAGAGCAGCAGATGTATGCAGACATGGACCAAGTAGAACTTTCATGAGTTGACTTTAAGACGAAGTTGTTCCCTGTGGAGACCTTGTAGGGAAAACAAAAATGTCACTAAGGGGGTGAACCTGACCCACTGGGCTTCTCCACTAAGAAGGGACAGTCCACTAGTAGATGGCTTCTTTTCGGAGGCAGGGAGGGTGGGTCACAGGGGAAGCCGTGATTTGCAGGCAACCTGCCTCGTGCAAGGGGGTGGGAAGGGTGCTCTCACCTGTGACTATTCAGCCTCCCTGCTGAGGTCAATCTCCCCAGCAGCCCGCCCTAAAGTCTCCCACCTGACTCCTCCTAGGCGGTTGTGGCGAGCCAGCTGCCTTCCTCAAGCTCCTGTGCACAGGCACGCAGACACACACTGTCCCAGGCCGCACAGTGCTCTAACACACACACACACCACCACACGTGCAAGAGCTACCACACACAGACACATGGAGGGGAGCCGACACCACAGCGACGCACTCACCAGGGAGCCAGGCCGTGCAACGCAGCGGCAGGGTCCTTGACACACCCCCGGCCTTACACGCTGACCCGTATGGGGGCACAGGAGGCCCCCCACCCCCGCGGATGCACCCTCACAGAGCCTATGCCTGCGTGCCCACCGACCAGACACCCGACGTGGAGGGCCGTGCTGGGCGTCCGTTGCGGGCGGGCTCCGTTCCCTTACGACGTTGCCCCCACCCCCAACAGACACGAAACGACACCGCCAGCCACCGCCAACTGTCGCTCACCAACAGTTCCCACCCCCAACCAACGCCATCACCAGCCTTGGATGCTACCCTGCCCTCCCACTCTCAAAGCCGCCGCCTTGTCCTCGCCCTCTGGGTGCGCACCTGCCGACGGCAGCCTTGGAGGTCCGCCCTGAGCACGGACACCCGCCTCCCGCCGCTGCGGACGCGACAGCCCACCACAGATGCAGCCCGTCCATGCTGCGGCACACCGCAGACCCCGCTCCCCGCCTTCCGCCGCCCTCTCAGGGCGCACCTGCAGACGGCGGGCTGGGCTCCGCCCCCGGCCACAGCCACAGCCACAGCGGCGAGGCGCCCGAGCCTGCAGCTTCCCGCTGCAAATGCCTTCCCCCCCCATCCCTCCCCGACCCGTCGCTGCCAGCCCCCTGGGGGTGGCCGCTTACCGTGAGCTGCGGCTGCGACGACAGGCCTACGTGAGGAAGACGGCGCCCGCTCCCTGGCGAGGGGGCACACCTGGAGCCGGCAGGAGGCGACTGCGGGCGGCGCAGGGCTTTGGCGAGGGAGTGCAGCGTCACTGGGAGAAAGCCTTAATAGCAGGTGAGTGGGAGGCACCGGCGGGCAGGCGCAGGCTGGGAGCTTCCTCTGCCGCAGCTGGCTTAGCACCGTTAGAAGTAAAGATGGCAGGCATGGGAAGTGAGCGGTGTTGGCCGTGGAACGAACATGCGCAATAGGCTGCGCGCAGACCCCGCCCCCTTAGGAGAGTGCCCTTTCCCCCAAAGAGTCAGGCAGTGGAAACGGGAGAGGTAGGCAGCGGGAAGAGCATGCGCGACTCGGCTGTGCGCCAACACCACCCCCTTAGGTCGCTGCCCCTCGCCTCAAAGAGGCGGGCACTTGCAACAGCGGGGAGGGGTAGGCGGGACGAGCGTGCGCGGCACCCCACTCCCTAAGGGCGCTGCCCGTCCCCTCAAAGAGGCGGGCACTTCAAACAGCGGGTACGGAGGGCAGGCGGGACGAGCATGCGCGGCACTCCACCCCGTTAGGGCGCTGCCCCTCCTCCCAACGAGGCGGACACTTGAAACGGGGGACGAGCATGGGCGGCGACGTCTACGCGCCCATTAAGAAACGGGGGAGGTGGCAGGAGAGAAGAGCATGCGTGGCTAGGCTGCCCGCGCGTACATCACCCCTTAGGACCCTGCTCCTCCCCACAAAGAGGCGGACACAGTAAGCTGCGGGGCTGGGAGACGGGAGCATAGACAAAAAATGTTTTTAATTTTCTTTCTGAATAAAATCCTTTAGTGCTTTCCATTATCCACCAGAGCAAATATAAACTAATTGTAGCACTCAAGAACTGCCTCATCAGGCCTAAATATGACTTCCAAGTTCCACTCCCTACCCTTCCAAACAAAGATTACGTTATTTCCCAAATGTGACTTGGCACGTGTTCCCCTACTTTGTCATACTTTTTAATCCTCTCTGTTTCTACTTAATACAATTCTACTCATTCTTCAAGGTCCAGTTTAAATGTTACTTCATTCACAAACTTTTCAATATGTGAGATAGTTCTACTCTGAATTTTCATAGAGCATTACACTTTCGTAAAGCACTTTTCATATTTTCTTTACCTTGACTTTACTCTCCTAATGAAAGGTAATTTGTTGGAAGGAGAGCTGGTGTTTCATTTGTGTTGTGTCGCTGTCCAGATTCCAGGACTGACCAGCTTTGTACAAATTTGCTTGATATGGAAAATATTAGGTTAAATTCAGTAGAGTAGAGAAAGTGGCACATTTTTTAGGGTAAATGTTTCTTCTTTTAGAGAGAGTTCTTTCAATTGGCAAGCACAGGAAGAAACATAGCCACTATGAGCACTGAATTCCTGAAACCCAAGGAATCATAGTGACCTCCCAAAGAAATTAAAATGATCAGGTTGCCTAACAACCATTTGATCAATAAATAGAAGAGATGCCCTCACAAAAAATAAAAATAAAAAAGTACACACTTCCAATTGTAAAATAAATAAGTAACCTGGATGTAATGTATAGCATAAGGAATATAGTCAAAATATTGTAACAGCTTGGTATGGTGATAGCTGGTACCTAGAATTACCATGTATATAAATGTTGAATCACTGTGTTGTACACCTGAAACTAATGTAATACTGTGTGTCAACTAATAAAAAATAATTATCTAAAAAAAAAAATGATCAGGTTGCCATAGTATATATGGACAAGGACATATTAGTTAAGTCCCCTAAATTTTGTATAAAAAGTTAAATGCATGTAGACTTAACTCATTCCCACAGACTTTACAGGTACGATATACAAAGCATCTAATTGCTAGGAAATAAAATAATCAGACCAGTTTTGCTCTTGAAAGACGATTCTCTCATGAAATGGATGCTGCCTGATTCTTGTATAAATTATGATTTCTTCAGGTAGCTGTTGAAATCTTAGGCATAATTTATATTATACCAATGAATATTTATAGAGGCACATATTTCCAAAATTATTATAGAAGACAAGAAGGAAAAATAAGATTCAAAATACAAGTATGTACTTTTCTGCCAATTTATCCAGCAATCTACTCATAACCAAAACAGATTTAATCAGTCTCTTTTTGCTATTCATATAAGCATGCCTCTTTTATTTCCAGTTCAGATCTTGTCATATTGGCATGAGTGACATCAGCTGGGCATCCTTGGGGAGGTAAGAGGAGAGGGACTGGAGGAGCTGTGTGGACAATTGTTTGGACAGTCCTTCAGTAAGCCCCCCTTGGAGAGTGTTTTGTTGGGTTGTAGGAGCCAATGGAAGTGAAGGGCTCTCAAACCATTCTGTACACCAAACCATGAGTCTTAGGGATTTGGCATGGTTGTAAGGATATGCAGCTAGTCAATTTCAGAATCATGCGTTACAGTGTAGAGACTTCAGGAGATTCATTCCATTGTAGAAAGGGGGCTAATTTACCAAGTCTTTGAATTGCCTCATGAAATAATTTAAAGATCAGTTGAAAAGGAAGCCAACTTATCTTTCCCTATTTCATGAGTGGTCTTTGAAGTTGGGGTTATTATTATTATTATATGTATTATTGTTTTCTAAATAAATCACATGGAATTAGAACAGTTTCTGGCACAGAGTAAGTGTTAAAAGAAGAGTTGACTTTATTGTTTTTATTTTTATTTGCCTTCTACCAACTAAATTCAATGTAAGGTGAATTACAGAGAGAGCCATAGCCTGTCATATCCCACCAGATTCCATGGAGGCCTGTGCTGGGCATGGGTTTTGTACAGAAGCTCATGAAAGACAGTGCCCTCCCCCTAGGCATAAGCCTGGTTTCCTTCCATAGTTTAGGAAAGGAAACCAGATTCCCAAACCAAACAACTTTCAAAAGAAGTAGGAGAATGTGTACACAGGGAATAAATTGGAAATAATGATTTTTGAGAGGAATCTCCAAGGATAAGAGCCAGAACCTCTTAGAGAGCTCTGTCCTAAAAGCTGTATAACTAGAGTTTTGGGCTGTTTTCCTCCCTAGAGCTTACCCCGAGGTCATAAAGTGCCTCAAATCCCCCAGAGTCCTCTGTTTCTCATCTCCCTCAGGGCCCTGCCTTCAAAGGTGTAAGAACAAATTTATATACTGGTTTTTGCTGAGGGGTTAGCACAGACTCTGTATAAAAAGGCACCTGTGTCTATTACATATTTTTATATAGATACACTCATGATTCAATATCTGTAAATATACATATCTATATAACTATACTACATAAATATACTTAACATAGTGCCTGTAAAAGAAAATATACATATAATTCTATTCAAAGTATATGTCATAGGATAATATTATTGAGATGTAAAACTGTGTTTTTTTGCTCCATAATTTCTCCTGACATTTCCAAGAACTCTGTGTTCCCTGGTTTCAGAATTGTGTCCAGGACTACACTCAATAGCTACTTGATGGAAGGCTTTATTTCTTCCCAACCCCTGGGAAAACCTAAGATCACCTGACGAGGTTATGCTAGGTGCCTTAAACTAAGAGAGGGAAGGAAGAAGGTTTGAGGGAAGCATGAGAGAGGAGCAGTTTCCTAAACCGGGAAGAGGAGCATTTGGGCAGTTCCCACCAGACATGCACCCATGCTCCACTTCCAGCGACTTGGAAGTTCCTGGAGTGACTGTGAGGTGGGCCTAGGGAGGCTGTATCCTTTCGCAGTGTAGGCGAGGAAAAATGGAAACTCAGACATTACCTTTTCCAAGTCACCAATAGATGGCAGAGTGGAGATTTAAGCCCAAAACAGTGGCTTTTCTAATGGCCGTGAGAATGGTTGCCTTGTACTTTGGAAGCGGATGTGTAGGAGAATTTTCTTTCAAGTACCCCCCAAAGGAAATGGTAGAAGGTCCGTAATTCTGAATTAAATGACGTATGTTTGAATCACAGCTGAGCAATCTCAGATGTTATCACACTCTTGGATGTTATCATCTGCAAAGAGGAAATAATAGTGTCTAGCCTATTTGTTTATGATATAATTGAACTGACAGGCACTTTGTAAACTGAATGACTACATATTATCATTACCTCCTGACCTTTAAGACTGTCTCCATAATCAATAACTACATAAAAATACAAGATAAGCAAGGGTTCATAGACATGAGACCCATCTTTTTGGGTATATACTTAGTATTTTCTCAAAGTGATAAATTTTTCCCTAGAATATTAACCAAAATAGTATACATGCATGCAAATTTAATCTACATCCATTAATTGATACTCCAGGAAGCTTGATTGCAACAGTAGAATTATTATTTGTACAAAGAAACAGAATATAGAACCAGAAATTGCATTCTGATGTGAAAGAAGCCTAAGTTTTGTGTAAACAGATTTTGATTCGAGACTCGATTTTGTAACTTTTTAGACCTGTAACGTTAGGCATGTTCACCCCCCTGATGAAAATGTATCAATATTCTAAATACTGACAGTAAATAATACCTATAAGGTAAATTAAGTATAATTCTTGAGGAAATTGTTATTATGTGATGAAGCAAAGCAGATCAATGTGAATATAAGTTTTGGATAAATCCACATCATGAATCAACAAAGTGAGTTACCTCCTTTATTAATTTTGGAAACTGGTCCAAAAAGCAGCCACACAGTGAGGTGTTGTGTCATCATCATCACCTTCATTGCCACGAGCTAAATGTGATTCTAAGAATAAATGTGAAGGTGGCAAATTTCTTAGTTGCATTAATTATGGCCAAGAAGTCATGTGTTGTACATACTCATCTTTAGTTTTATCTTAGGAAAGTGGAACCCATTTTCCTGTTAATCATGCTGGGAGCTTTTATTGATGAATTTTGTTATGTTAAGAATCAGCTGTTATTCTGTGGCCTGTCATTTACCAGGACCATACATCAAGGTGCAATTTTCCTCCAAAGCAGCTTTTTTCTACTGACCAACAGGGATTAAACAACAGATCTGGATCCTCTATATTCTTTGCCCCTCTCTGAAGCACTTTTAATCTACTTCAGAGATGTTTAAGAAATTTGTGTGCAGCAAGTAATGCCTGCTAGTTGAGTAAGTTAATCATTTCATGTATTGTTTTTAACCTGCCTACTTCCAAAGTGAATTATTGCTGAGTTACTAATGGACTAACTGAATTCATGAATATGCTTGGGGATTGTTTCCTCAGTTGCTACATTTATTAAATGAAAGTTAAGGTTCTTCATTATAGAGTTAAAAAACTGAATACTTAATATTCTTCCCACCACAATATAACTCAGAAAAAAAATCTTTTCTTCACTATAGTCAAATCAACTCTTTGTGCCTCCCCACATATGATATATTCTCTCATGTTTTCATGCCATTCCATGTACTATTCCCTCCTCTCTATCATGAGCCTGCTAGACTCATACTGGTCCTTCACTTCTAGGATCAGGCATTGCTTCCTTCCCAGACCATCCATTTACTCATTCATTCATTCATTTATTCATCCAATAAAAGCTTAATAAGCAATGATTAAGTGGCAGACACAGTGCTGGGCACTGGGGACAGTCCAATGTGGGACATATTTGCAAGGATAGTTACAGTCTGTTGCGTATTAATGGGTGCCCACAAGAGGGAGGTTGAATGCAGCCAAGGGGCAGGGTGCAGAGGTTAAAGGATGTGTCCCAGAGGAAGTAGCCCAAGTTCAGTCTTCCAGAGCAAATTCAACTGGGAGAAAGGCCTGTTTACTTTTGTTAGGAACCATTTGATTGGAAAGAACGACAAATTGAGTTAAAGAGAAGTTTATTTTAAAGAAACTGAAGAATCTCACAGAATCCAATAATGAGAAGTGGTTTGAAGGGATGCGTTGGGCAGGTAGAGTTAGATTCCACCACCTCCTCCACCAGCTTTTCTCAACTGCCCCTATCCCGTTTCTCACCACTCAGAAGATCACCATTCCTGTTAGCACCGAGTAGGGCAGAGCATTGAACTGTTGCAGTTCAGCCAGGTACACGATTAATTTCTGGAAGCATTTTCATAGTCTGAATGTGAAAAACAGGCAGTAATGGTGTGTGCCAACAGAGTTATTTGCTGTTTTCCCTTACTTTCAGTAAGGAAACCTGGACTGTAGTATGTCCCTCTTCTGGTAGACTGTAGCTGACAAGGAGAAAACACCTTCAGACACATTTACTTTTCCTTTCAAGACCCTAGAACTTAGCCATCAGGGAGCCGATGGCTTGAGTTTTAGGACACAGATTAACACAGAGAGCAACTGAACCAGCTGATTTTTCTCCTCTCTCCATGGACTACTGGCCTCACCTTGACATGGCATTTTCCTTTGCCCTGCTGGGACCCCACAGCCAATTCCACATATTCTCCTAAGGCCTGTAGCTTGCCAACCCACTCCCAAGTATCATTTTGTTGGGAGGTTAATTAAAGTGGGTTTATAAAGAAGAATTTGGGGGATCTCATGGAATCCAGTCTCAGGACAGCCTTCCTGAGATATGAGAAGACTATAGGCTCTCTCTGTGTCTCTGTCTCCTTCATGTTCTCAGCCTTAGCCTGAATATTTGCTGTTTTCTCTTTCTGTAAACTAGTTTGCTTCAGGGTGATGCTTCCCCATAAATCGGCCTGTGAGGGGCTTTGACATGCTATCGTCTTAATTCCAGTTCCAGCCTTAGGTGATCTTGTAGATCCTGGTCCCCCACATGGTTTGACCATGTTTTCTGGGTCTGTTGTTTCTAATTCCAGAGAGAATGGGCCCTGTCTTACTCTCGTGCTCTTCTCTGATCCAGTAAGCTGTGGGCACAACTTTGGAACTGCTGGTAAAAATACAGTGCGTAGGCCCACCACATCCAGTGGGACTTTGGGAGGCTATGTCTAGTGACAGGAAAATGATCTGAGCTGGTGTACCAAATATGTCCTCCACAGCATGAGCATGAGAGGTGGAGGAGGTAGAGTAGAGAGTTCAGCACATGTAGGGATGATGAAGGGCCTTGACGCCATGCCAAGGAGTGAAGGAGATGAAATGCCAAACTCTGGCCCCTTCAGACCTTTCCGTGCGGCGCACTTTCTGCCCGGAGGGAGCACCATCCCTCCTTTCCCTCACTCACTGTGGGCTTGCCCTGTGGGTTTTGGCTTAGATGTACCTCCTCTGAAATACCCACCCCTCCCGACCTCCCCAAACTGGGTGATCTGCTGCGTTTCCCCGGCTCTGTGTGATTACTCTGAGCAGTGCCCATATCCCACTCTGCATTCTGATTACCTGTTCACTTTTCTCTCTTCCACTAGAATTTCAGCATCTTTGTTACTAGCAGAGGGTTCAGCAATCTTAAACATCCAATAAACATCTAAGGAACGAATCAGTCAGTGTTTAAGTGAGGAGGTAAGTCAGACGACAGCAGCACCTCTTTCCTTGCCTGAAGGTTAAGTGTGGTTTTGCCTCTGAGGTAGACCAGCTGGAGCCCTCTTGGCCCCTATCCTGTGAGCCCTCCTGCAACTTCTCTGGTCTCAATCCTGGAACTCTGGATGAGAATTCTCCCCAGGCACCTCTCTTCTCTTTGTTCTCTACCCACTTCCTGCATGACCAATCTAGATTATGTTCTCTGCTCATCATCTGCTCACCACTGGATCATCTCTCAGGGTTTGCAGATACCTGCCCCAAGCCTTCCTACCACCAGCATTCCTGCCCATGTGGAGCTCACAGTTTGGCAATGATACCTCTGACATGGAGATAAACCTAAAGGGCAGTGGGGTAGGAGATACCCATTAGTCCCTTTATTAAGTCACTGTTTCAGAAGTACAGTTGACCTTTGATCAACAGGGCTTTGTACTGCTCGGGTCCACTTACATGTGGATTTTTTTCAGTAAGTATATTGGAAATTTTTTTTATAGATCTGTGACAATTTGACGAAAATATTTTTTCTCTAGCTTTATTGTAAGAATACAGTATAAATATATATACAAAATATGCATTAATCAACAGTTTATGTTCTTGGTAACTTACAGCAGGCTATTAGTGTTTGGGGAGACAAAAGTTACACACAGATTTTCAATGACTCTTAGCAGAGTGGAATTTTGACTTGAATTTCTGCAAGCTGTAGTCTTGTGGTTATAACTCTTGTCATAAGTTTATCAATCACTCAGGAGGTAAACTGAATCTGATTAATCACAAGTCTGATGTAGGTTGAGAGCACTGAGAAAAAGACTTTTTCATCTGCCTTGGAGTCAAATGGTAACCTGTGAGGTCTTGTGGGAAAAGACATCCAAAACAAGGTTAAGTACAGAAAATTTTAATTTAAATTGTCATTTTCAGATGTAGGACTTGTCAGGGATATTGATTTGGTATTCTGTGACACCTATAAAACACTTCTGTGCCTTTTAAGATCTCCCTGTGGCCTCACACATCACATGTTGTTCCAGGAGTGTGGAGGCCTCCACAGTGTTCTTCCATGGGTCACCCATGTCCCTCCCGGTGGTATCAGATTTTGCAGTTATTTCTTTGTTTATTTTATTTTAGTTTTGCAGTTATTTCTTAATGATGACTTAATGGACAAGTCATCAGATATTCTTGAATTCTGAAATGGCTACTTTATTTATTAATATAAACCATATTCCTATGCACTTAGATGCACATGAAATATTTTATTACATGACTCAATATTCATAATCTAAATGGAAAAATAATATAAAGCAGCACTAAAGGAATTTTGAGTTATGAATTTCGAGTTACATCCATTCTTAGGTCACTCCAGTTTCCACCTTTTGATTAAACTCACTGCAAAGAGCCAACCCCTTTCTCCTCTTTCCCGTATCTTGTTCCGTTACCTCTGCCAGTCTTTTCTTTGCTCTCTTTTACTGTTTATGGCACTTATAGATCAATCATGTCAACACTAAGACTGGGGAGGCAGCAGAGTGAATGATTCTACTCAAATCCCAGGTTAGCAAGCTGAACACTTTTTCATAATTAATCAGTTGTATAGAAAATTGTTTTACAAATTCTTCCTAATGGATTAGAGTAGATTCAGATGCTTTTCCTACTGTTTCTCTTTCCAATGGGATCACAAATCTCTATGTTGCTTGATTTTGGAAGATGGACTTCTTAAATACTTGCAGGATTATAATGCATCTGTTCAATGACTTCTTTATTTTTTATTCCTCATCTGAGTTAAATCCACCATTCTATTGGTTTATTGCCAAGTTGCAGTCTGATCCCCAGGTTCTGCTTTCCTTCTCCCCCTGCCCCCACCCAGTCTTGTGTCCTGGATCACTCCCTGTAAAGACAAACATACTCCACATTTCCAAGAGGAACTGAACTGTTCTTGAACATCATTCTGGGATTCAGCATCACATCACCATTAGGGCTGGAGTAGCACTGACATGGGCTACAGGTCTGGTCTCCGGCTTAGCCTCTGGTTGGTGTGAAGAAATGGGTGAATGTTTTGACAGTACACAAACACACTCCAGTCCTGGAATGAGATTGCTCAGGGAAATTTACAGAGGGAAACAGTAGCAGGTGTGAGATTCCTCATCACCCATTATAATTTGGAAAAGCACAGGGGAATTTAGAGAGGCCAGATGTCAGATGCAAATAGAAAAACCCTAGCTCTTGGGCTGTGGAGATTTTAAATTTCAGGGTTAAGGAAGATCAGCCCCCTCCCTTTGCAGTGGTGCAATATGACATAGCAGAATGTCTACTTCAGAACAGAGTCAAAACTAATAAGGCCATCCAGGCTGATTTATTATCTCTTACCCTAGAATAAGAACATGATCTGAAACTAGGAAGGTATGAAATGAAATCCTGACTGTGCTGTTTGCTACATGACTATTGCAAAGTTAGTATTTCTCCAGTAAGCCACCAAATCATTATGAGGATTAGGCAAAAAACTAGTATTCAATAAATAAAAACTTGTTAAGCTTCTTTTCCCAAATGAGCAAAGACATGCATAAAAACTATGAATCAGGTCTTCCAGTACAAAAAAAAAATGCTTTACTTCCTTCCCAGCCCAACTTCACTGAGAATTATCTGTACCTATTCCTATTATTTCTACTGTTTTACCTCCCACCTTCTCTTTGTGGTGGATGGGCAGAGTGCTGCCTCAGCCTCATTTCCTGTGCCCTGCTGTGGAAGAGCAGCCTGGCTGTGGTGATACGGACCCATCCTCCTGGCCACAGGGCCTGTTCTGGGATGGCCACACGATCAGAGATGATCCAAACGGGGGGAGGCTCGGAAGGGCAGAGTGATGGTTGGGGTGGTGCTGTATGTAAGTGTGATGCTTGGAACTGCTGCAGGTGTCATGCTACCATGAGGAAAGCCAGCCTAAAGGTGAGACTGGCCCAGAGGACAGAGGCAAGACATGAGCAGAGTGCAGGAGCCGAACTGTGATCGCACGGAAACTGAGGCCTGCCTGCCTGTGATACTTCTAAGTAATGTGCATCAATAACGCCCTTATTTTTATTGTTTATTTTTTTAAATTTTGTTATCATTAATCTACAATTACATGAAGAACTTTATGTTTACTAAGGTCCCCCCTTCACCAAGTCCCCGGCACAAACCCCATTATAGTCACTGTCCATCAGCATAGTAAGATGTAGAATCACTACTTGTCTTCTCTTTGTTGCACAGCCCTCCCCATGCTCCCCACACAATACATGCTAATTGTAATGCCCCCTTTCTTTTTCACTGCCCTTCCCTCCCATCCTCCCCAATCCCTTTCCCTTTGGTAACTGTTAGTCCCTTCTTAGGTTCTGTGATTCTGCTGCTGTTTTGTTCCTTCAGTTTTTTTTTGTCCTTATACTCCACATATGAGTGAAATCATTTGTTACTTGTCTTTCTCTGCTTGGCTTATTTCACTGAGCATAATACCCTCTAGCTCCATCCATGTTGTTGCAAATGGTAGGATTTGTTTTCTTCTTATGGCTGAATAATATTCCATTGTGTATATGTACCACATCTTCTTTATCCATTCATCTGTTGATGAACACTTAGGTTGCTTCCATTTCTTGGCTATTGTAAATAGTGCTGTGATAAACATAGGGGTCCATTTTGTCTTTTTCAAACTGGGCTGCTGCATTCTTAGGGTAAATTCCTAGGAGTGGAATTCCTGGGTAGAATGGTAAGTCTATTTTGAGCATTTTGAGGAACCTCCATACTGCTTTCCACAATGGTTGAACTAATTTACATTCCCACCAGCAGTGTAGGAGGGTTCCCCTTTCTCCACAACCTCACCAACATTTGTTGTTGAATGTCTTTTGGATGGTAGCCATCCTTACTGGTGTGAGGTGATATCTCATTGTGGTTTTAATTTGCATTTCTCTGATAACTAGCAATGTGGAGCATATTTTCATGTGTCTGTTGGCCATCTGAATTTCTTCTCTGGAGAAGTGTCTGCTCATCTCCTCTGCCCATTTTTAAATTGGATTATTTGCTTTTCACTTGTTGAGGTGCATGAGCTCTTTATATATTTTGGATGTCAAGCCTTTATTGGATCTGTCATTTACTAATATATCTCCCATACTGTAGGGTACCTTTTTGTTCTACTGATGGTGTTGTTTGCTGTACAGAAGCTTTTCAGCTTGATATAGTCCCACTTGTTCATTTTTGCTTTTTTTTTCGTTACCCGGGGAGATATGTTCATGAAGAAGTTGCTCATGTTTATGTCCAAGAGATTTTTGCCTATGTTTTTTCTCTAAGAGTTTTATGATTTCATGACTTACATTCAGGTCTTTGATCCATTTCTAATTTACTTTTGTGTATGGGGTTAGACAGTGATCTGTTTCATTCTCTTACATGTAACTGTCCAGTTTTGCCAGCACCATCTGTTGAAGAGACTGTCATTTCCCCATTGTATGTCCATGGCTCCTTTATTGTATATTAAAGGACCATATATGTTTGGGTTAATGTCTGGAGTCTCTATTCTGTTCCACTGGTCTGTGGCTCTGTTCTTGTGCCAGTACCAAACTGTCTTGATTACTATGGCTTTGTAGTAGAGCTTGAAGTTGGGGAGTGAGATCCCCCCCACTTCATTCTTCCTTCTCAGGATTGCTTTCGCTATTCAGGGTCTTTGGTGTTTCCATATGAATTTTTGAACTATTTGTTCCAGTTCGTTGAAGAATGTTGCTGGTAATTTGATAGGGATTGCATCAAATCTGTATATTGCTTTGGGCAGGATGGCCATTTTGACGATATTAATTCTTCCTAGCCAAGAGCATGGAATGAGTTTCCATTTGTTAGTGTCCTCTTTAATTTATCTTAAGAGTGTCTTACTGTTTTCAGGGTATAGGTCTTTCACTTCTTTGGTTAGGTTTATTCCTAGGTATTTTATTCTTTTTTGATGCAGTTGTGAATGGAATTGTTTTCCTGATTTCTCTTGCTATTGGTTCATTGTTGGTGTATAGGAAAGCCAGATTTCTGTGTGTTAATTTTGTATCCTGCAACTTTGCTTTATTCCGATATCAGTTCTACTAGTTTTGGAGTGGAGTCTTTAGGGTTTTTTATGTACAATATCATGTCATCTGCAAATAGTGACAGTTTAACTTCTTCTTTGCCAATCTGGATTCCCTGTATTTCTTTTTTTGCCTAATTGCTGTGGCTAGGACCTCCAGTACTGTTAAATAACAGTGGAGAGAGTGGGCATCCCTTTCTAGTTCCCGATCTCAGAGGAAGAGCTTTCAGCTTCTCGTATTTCAGGATGATGTTGGCTGTTGGTTTATCATATATGGCCTTTATTATGTTGAGATGTTTGCCCTCTATACCCATTTTGCTGAGAGTTTTTTTCATGAATGGATGTTGAATTTTGTCGAATGTTTTTTCAGCATCTATGGAGATGATCATGGGTATTATGTCTTCTCTGTGTATCTGATAAAATTCCGAGGTAAATCCATCTGGCCCGGGGGTTTTGTTCTTGGGTAATTTTTTGATTACGGTTTCAATTTCTTTGCTCGTAATTGGTTTGTTTAACTTTTGTGTTTCTTCCTTGGTCAGTCTTGGAAGGTTGTATTTTTCTAGGAACTTGTCCATTTCTTTTAGGTTTTCCAGCTTGTTAGCATATAGGTTTTCATAGTGTTCTCTAATAATTCTTTGTATTTCTGTGGGGTCCGTTGTGATGTTTCCTTTCTCATTTCTGATTCTGTTGATGTGTGTTAATTTTCTTTTTCTCTTAATAAGTCTGGCTAGAGGCTTATCTATTTTGTTTATTTTCTCAAAGAACCAGCTCTTGGTTTCACTGATTTTTTTCTATTGTTTTATTCTTTTCAATTTTATTTATTTCTTCTCTGATCTTTATTATGTCCCTCCGTCTGCTGACCTTAGGCCTCATTTGTTCTTCTTTTTCCAATTTTGGTAATTGTGACATTAGACTATTCATTTGGGATTGTTCTTCCTTCTTTAAGTATGCCTGGATTGCTGTATACTTTCCTCTTATGACATCTTTGCTGCATCCCACAGAAGTTGTGGCTTTGTGTTGTTGTTGTCATTTGTTTCCATATATTCCTTGATCTCTATTTTAATTTTTTCATTGATCCATTGATTATTTAGGAGCATGTTGTTAAGCCTCCATGTGTTTGTGAGCCTTTTTGTTTTCTTTGTACAATTTATTTCTAGTTTTATACCTTTGTGGTCTGAAAAGTTGGTTGGTAGAATTTTAATCTTTTGGAATTTACTGAGGAGGTTCTTTTTGTGGGCTACTATGTGGTCTATTCTGGAGAATGTTCCATGTGCACTTGAGAAGAATGTGTATCCTGTTGCTTTTGGATGTAGAGTTCTAGAGATGTCTATTAGGTCCATCTGTTCTAGGGTGGTGTTCAGTGCCTCCATGTCCTTACTTATTTTCTGTCTGGTGGATCTATCCTTTGGAGTGAGTGGAGTGTTGATGTCTCCTAAAATGAATGCATTGCATTCTGTTTCCTCCTTTAGTTCTATTAGTATTTGTTTCACATATGCTGGTGCTCCTATGTTGGGTGCATATATATTTATAGTGGTTATATCCTCTTCTTGGACTGTGCCGTTTATCATTATGTAATGTCCTTCTTTATCTCTTGTTACTTTCTTTGTTTTGAAGTCTATTTTGTCTGATACTAGTACTGCAACACCTGCTTTTTTCTCCCTGTTGTTTGCATGAAATATCTTTTTCCATCCTTTGACTTTTAATATGTGCATGTCTTTGGGTTTGAGGTGAGTTTCTTGTAAGCAGCATATAGATGGGTCTTGCTTTTTTATCCATTCTATTACTCTGTGTCTTTTGATTGGTGCATTCAGTCCATTTACATTTAGGATGATTATTGAAAGATATGTACTTATTGCCATTTCAGGCTTTAGATTCGTGGTTACCCAATGTTCAGGGTGAGCTTCTTTAGTATCTTACTGTCTAACTTAACTTGCTTATTTGAGCTGTTATGAACACTGTCTGGTGATTCTTTATTTCTCTCCCTTCTTATTCCTCCTCCTCCATTCTTTATACGTTGATTGGTTTATTCTGTACTCTTTTGTGTTTCCTTTAACTGCTTTTATGGGTTGTTGGTTTTATTTTTTGCCTTTAGTTAGTATTTGGTTGGTCTGCTTTCTTTGCTGTGATTTTATTTTCTCTGGTGACATTTATTTAGTCTTAGGAGTGCTCCCATCTAGAGCAGTCCCTCTAAAATACCCTGTAGAGGTGGTTTGTGGTAGGCATATTCCCTCAACTTTTGCTTGTCTGGGAATTGTTTAATCCCTCCTTCATATTGAAATGATAATCATGCTGGATACAGTATTCTTGGTTGAAGGCCCTTCTATTTCATTGCATTAAATATATCATGTCATTCTCTTCTGGCCTGTAAGGTTTATGTTGAGAAGTCTGATGATAGCCTGATGGGTTTTCCTTTATAGGTGACCTTTTTCCTCTCTCTGGCTGCCTTTAATACTCTGTCCTTGCCTTTTATCTTTGCCATTTCAATTATTATATGTCTTGGTGTTGTCCTCCTTGGGTCCCTTGTGTTGGGAGATCTGTGGGTTTCCATGGTGTGAGAGACTATTTCCTTCCCCAGTTTGGAGAAGTTTTCAGCAATTATTTCTTCAAAGACACTTTCTATTCCTTTTTTTCTCTCTTCTTCTTCTGGTACTCGTATAATGCGAATATTGTTCCATTTGGATTGGTCACACAGTTCTCTTAATATTCTTTCATTCCTGGAGATCCTTTTATCTGTCTCTGCGTCAGCTTGTCTGTGTTCCTGTTCTCTGGTTTCTATTCCATTAACGGCCTCTTGCACCTCATCCCATCTGCTCTTAATTTCTTCCAGAGATTGTTTTATTTCTGTATTCTCCCTCCTAACTTGATCCTTTAGCTCTTGCATATTTCTCTGCAGGTCCATCAGCATGGTTATGACCTTTATTTTGAATTCTTTTTCAGGAAGATTGGTTAGGTGTATCTCCTTCTCAGGGGTTGACTCTGTGATTTTGAACTGTATCAAATTCTTCTGCCTTTTCATGCGATAGAGGTAGTTGTGTGGGGCTGGAGTGTGTGTCAGCTGGGAGAACGTCCCTTCTTGCTGGTTTGTGGCCTTCTTCTCCTGGGAGAACAGCGCCCTCTAGCGGCTTTTGCTGTGCAGCTGCATGCAAGCGGGGCCTCTGATTCTTGCCTGGCCGCTGTGAAATTAAGCTCTGCGGTTGCTGTAGGCATGCCCGGCCTTAGTCTGCTGCTCCAATATGGCAGAGCCACATAGGAGGGGAGACAGGCGGGAGGTTGTTTATCGCCATGAGGTGCCTCCAAGCTGTGCTGCCGCCCAGGGGGCTAGGGCGCCTGGTGTTCCCTGGGAATCCCAGCTGCTGGGCTAAGTGTCCCAGGTCGCTTCTGTCCAGCTGTGGGGTCCCTGTCCCTTTAAGACTTTCAAAAAGCACTTGCTTTTCTTTGTCCCAGGGGCGCCAGCTGCGGGAACCTGCTCACAGGTCTTACTGTCCTGTTTCCTTAGTTTCCAGCACATCATGCACTGCGTGTCTGCGCTCTGGTGCGTATGGCTAGGGCTGGGTGTTTAGAAGTCCTGGGCTCCCTCTCCCTCCCTGCTCTGACTCCTCTCCTCCTGCTGGGAGCTGGGGGGAGGGGCACTCGGGTCCTGCCAGGCCACGGCTTGTATCTTACCTGCTTCACGAGGTGCTGGGTTCTTGCAGGTGTGGATGTAGTCTGGCTGTTGTCCTATGTCTTCTGGTCTCTCTTTTATGGATAGTTGTATTTGTTGTATTTTCAAAAATATATGTGGTTTTGGGAGGAGATTTCCACTATTCTACTCAAGTTGCCATCTTGGCTCTGCCCCTTATTGTTTACTTTTTAAAAACATTTTTTCCAGCTTTATTGAGGCATAATTGACAAATAAAAATTGTATATATTCAATATGTACAACATGATGTCTTGGTAGACATATACATTTTGGAATGATTACTAGAATCAAACTAATTAACAATCTGCCACTTCACATAGTTACCTTTGTGTGTGTGTGTGTGTGTTTGCTGAGAACATTTAACATCTGCCCTCAGCAACTTTCAAGTGTGCAATACACCCCCAAAAGCCTGTGGCCACCACCATCCAACTCTCCGTTTTATGAGTTTGACTTTTAAACATTTTACATGTGAGATCATGCCCTATTTGACTTCCTGTGTCTGGTTGATTTCACTTACCATAATAACCTCAGTGTTCATCCATGTTGTTGCAAATGAGGGGATTTCCATGTATTACACTGCATTTTCTTAATGTATGCCTGTTGGTGGACTCTTAGGTTGCTTCTGTGTCTTGGCTATCGTGCATAATGCTGCAATGAACATGGCAGCGCAGAGATCTCTTCAAGATACTGATTTCATTCCTTTGGATGAATGCCCAGAAGTGGAATTGCTGGATCACATGGTAATGTTTCTGAGTCCAAGCTTGTGCCATGCACTGCACGACATGCCAGTAAATCGAAGGACTTACCCCGAGGTGTTGGGGCAAGGAAAGTGACTTTTATCTGGAAATTCAGCAGAGTGAGAAGATGGTGGACTGATGTCCTAAAGCACTGTGTTACCTCAGGGTTGACTGCAAGCTTCTTTTACACTAGGGAAAGGGGAGCAGAAGGAGGAGCAGGTTAGGGGGTGACTGAGGCTGCAGGCATCTGGGCACCAGCGAGGGTCCGAGGAGAGCTGAGACACTCCATGTCCTCGGTTAGTTGGCACTTGTCAACCTGGGCCTGGTCACCATGCTCCTCTGATTCTGATGGGGCAAGCATTATGTTCATATGCATTTCTCTGTCTCCTCATGGGAGGCAAGCTTCCAGTGAGGAGCTATTTGCAGAAATCTCACACTGTAAGCAAAATTCCTTTTGATGATCAACAAGTCTACATGCAAAGATGCAGGGCTGAGTAGAAGGCCTTTGCCTTTTTTTTCCCTTTTTTGGCCCAAAGGTTAAAGCAGCAAAGGAGACAGATGGGTATGAGGGTTCCTTTTCCTCTACATCCTTACCAACAGTTATCTTTTGTCTTTTTGACAAACTCTTTTATTTTAAAACAAGTTGGCATTTATTATTACCTGTGATCAAATGCATCCTAACTTACCAATATTTCTACCTACTTCAGTGAGAGCTTAACCCCACCATTCCTGCTGTTGTAAAGAACATCCAATGGCTCACATGATGGAGACCCCAATAGACAAGGCACCCTGCTCCCCGGCTTCTGCTCAGCCTTTGAAGTTTAAAATTTTCATCAGATCTGCAAGTATGCTCAAACACGTTCATTATAGCACTGGGAAAAATAACAAAATGTTGAAAATAAACTACTGATATACTGGATATTGAAATTAATCTGATGCACATGATTTTATTCAATTTATTTTTTACTATTTTTATTTCAAATATGTTGTATATTTTTCAAATGCATATTTCATAGATTATTAAATTACTGTTTTCTTTATATAATATTTATTTTAATCATTTTTATTTTAAAATATTATTTCTTTGATTATGTATTCACTTAATCATTAATTTAGTCCCCAATAGAACATATTACACATTTATTTCATAAAATTCAGCCAGTAAAAAACTGAAGCAATTCTATGTGTATTAATGTAGAATAGTTGCCAAGATATATTAAGTGGAGACAGCAAAGAACAGAGCAATGTAAATTTGCATGGTACTGTTTTACATTAAAAAATGATATTAATATTTGTATATATATAAAATAGCTCTAAAAGTATCTATAAGAATCTATTTGGTTGATTCTGAGAAAAGGAACTAGATGGTGATAATGGGAGAGGAAAATTTTCATTGCATTTTTTTTTAACCTTTTGAATTTGTATTATAGCTATAGAGTAACTTATCTAAAAAAGTAAGCCAAATAAATTCAGGTAATTTTCAAAATAAAGAAATTCCTGGCAAAATATTGCTATTTGTTACAGTTTCATCTTAACATTTCCTCTATGGTCTCTCTCATATTAATGGTTTTAAGAATAATCTAAATGCTGAAAAATTCCACATATTTACATCTTTTCTCTTTTTTAAAAATTGAGATATAATTGACATACAAAATTGTATTAATTTTAGCTGTAGAACCTGATAATTTGATATGTGTGCATATTGCAAAATGAGTACCACAATAGTTTAGTTAACATCCATTGCCACTTAGCTGCTCTATCTTCTGAGTTACTGACTCATTTACCTCATGACCTATGTGGATAGCTCACAGATATTTCAAAAATTGGCAAAACTAAGCAATTCTTCCTAATTTACCATTTCCTCACAAAACTGCTTCTTCTCAGGCCTCCCCCATCTCAGTAAATACTCTCACCATTTGTGACATTTGTCCTTAAGCTCAAAGACACTATCTAGGAATTATTCTAGCCACTAATTCCATATCATAGAGCCCTGTTGTCTATCATAAATATGTGTGTATTATATATAATACATAATATGTATATTCTATTCTTGTCTCTCCAGTGTAACTCCTTTAGTCCAAGCAATCATCTCCTCACCTAATTTCCACGCCTCCCCTCTCTCCAATGCCATTCTCTCAAATGGTCTTCTAAAATCACTTAATTCAAAATAGATCCTCCTGTTGTTCTGTCAAACCACTCTATTTTTTCCTGTAGGTCTTCTTAAATTTACAATGACATGTATATGTTTGTTGTTGTCTGCATATGTGCATTCTTTCTTGCTGGATTATAATCTCAGTGAGGGCGCGAGAGTGTCCATTTTCTCAGGCTCTTATGCCTACAACCCAGAAAATGCCTGGCACATGGAATATGATTAATAAATCATTCTCAAGTGAATGAGTAAGTTAAAGTGTGATAAACTCTTTCTGTGTAGCAGATATTGTGGTAGACACGTTACTTAGGGACAATAAATCTGTCTTAGGATAGCATTTGCCCATGGACTTGTAGCATGGACAGATAGGAAATGAGTACAAGAGGATATTTCCATGTGTGAATAGGTGGATATGATCAAATTTGTTTGCTGGGGCAGGCCAAGGGGCTCCACTGAGGGAATACGTAAGTGAAAGGAAAAGATGAGGAACAGGTTTGATTTCCTCAGATGATTTGCTATAATTCTGCTTCACAATTTTTCCAGAGCCTGCCCTACATGGTGACAACTTTCCTTTCTCCCAGGGTGGGTCACAAACACATATAGTGTCTGGGTGGTAGAATTAAGAATTCTGTTTGTTGAGCACCTGGGAAGAGCAAGTGGTAGATTGTGTTTGATTCTAGATGAGATAATTGTGAGGCCCCAGCCATGGAGACCCTAATCCTAACACCACTGGCTGAGGATCTCAAATTATCTTTTGCTCGGTCCACAATGTGCCTGAGATTGTAAGAACAACTTGTTCTTGAAAGAAGCAAACAAAAAATAACTGGCAAATCCTCTTTATTAAATAAGAAATAAATCATCTATGTACAGTCACTTGTCTGTTGCACATGAGGACTTCCCCCTTCTCTTGTGGAAGGGCACACCATATGACCAAAGGGCAAGCTCAGCAGTGCATTTAAATACCTATAAAATGTGCAGCTGACTGGCAAGACATACAGGGCACACGTGTGTTCTCAGTCATGCATATGCAGGAGAAAATGAACCATTTCAATTCCAGAAGCCTTAGGTGAAGAATTATCAGCTTCATTTAAAATGCCCAGGTTTTGCCATGTAAGCAAGCATCTCTTCTAACAATTAAACCAGCTGTTAGTCTTCAAGACATGTGTCACTTTCTTTGCATTTGGGTCAAACTCCAACTGTGAAGATCCACTGAAGAAATAGAAAAAACCTGCAAATACAGACAAGGGAAATAGGTATTGTTTCAAATAAATAAATTTGGCAAAACTCAGACCAATAGTAAAACATATCTAGAAAGTGTTTATAAAGCTTTACTATGTACTAGGGACCATGCTAAGGGTTTGACATGATTTTTTCCCCATTTATTTCTGCAACAATCCTATGATTAAGTATTTCTAACTCCATTTTACAGATGAGCAAGTTGAGGTTCAGACCAATTCCGATGCTTGTCCAAGGTCACTCAGTGAGAAAAGGGTTGGAAGCAGTGCTCCATGCCTGCTGTGTCTGATAGCAAAGCCAGACTCTGAGTTACTAGGTTGTTTTGCTTCCAGTCAGATGAAATTCTCTGCTTCTTTGGCAACTGTGATCTCTTTCTTTCCTTCCTACTTCCCCTTCCTCACATTGCAGCCTGAGGGGCATGTCTGGCCTCAGAGAAGCACAGCAACTCTTTCAGGACACCACAGATCCTTCCTGGCTCAGCCATTGTGGTGCTCAGTTTATCTTTCAATAAAAATCAGCCTCTACCTGTCTCTCCTTGAGTAGGGGAAAAAACAGCTTTTTTTTTTTTAACTTTGGGCCCGTGGAAAGATAAATATTTGCAACTGAGCAACACTGGGATGACTTCTTAGGAAAGACAGAGAAAAATCTCCCTGGAAATTAGGAGTCACAATAGGGTGGAGTGGAGGAGAAAGCCCTCCAGCCAGTATTAAACTGGGCCCCACCGCCTGTGCGGGTTTTTGTACTGACATGGCAATCTGAGAGATAATAGCTCTGGATGTAAGGAAGTGAGTGAAATGAGCATTTTGGTTTTATCTGCATGTATAAAACAAAATATAGATAACTGTTAATTACCTTTATGATTCAACCCTACTTATTGTATGAAGTGGTCAGATAATTGGTATAAAATTAAGTTGAAATTTCAGCAGGGGTTGAGAGGAGGGAATGGGCTAAAATAATTTTGTTATTAAAAATTATTTCAATTCTCTTCCCTGTGATACCATAGAATGCTTCGATGTGCCCCACTGCCGACAGGGTAAGTATCTTCTTACCAAATGTTTCAAAAACAGCATCAACCTTTGTGTCAATCCCTGGGAAGTCATCTGCTGTTTCCTTGGGAAAGCCTGGCTCCATGGACCGTCTCTTTTCATCAAATCTGCACCAAGTTAAAGAAACAAAACTCAGCATTGTACAGAGGCCATGTTACCAAAATGCATAAATCATGTTGGGCTTAATGTGGAGTTCTAGTAAACTTTCCAAGTGCTGCAGATACATGTCAAACATGTTGAGCACCACAGAAATATGCGACTTTAATAGTACTGTAAACTTAGCTCTCACCACTGTATCTTCACCAGGAACAGAGGCAACATCCTGATCTAGCAGATGTTGTTTGTTATATTTCTTAAGGCTGGACAGAAAAAGCCTTAATCATCTTTCTATCACAGAGATATGAAGGTATGAACAAATGCTTGTAATAAATTCAATCATTCATCTCAAATACAGATTTCAAGTTCTCTACCATACTTGACTCACACATGCTTTCCCAACCCTGCACACCTGGATCTCCTATGGCGGCCACCCAGGAAATGGGGTTGGGATGGGAAACAAAGCACAGGATATGCATTTGGGACTTACTGCTGGACCTCAGTCAGTCCGCCCAGATGACTCAGAATCCAGGCAGATGGCCCAAGAATCAGCTTCTCAGTGAGTTCTGGGTTCTAACCATAAAACCATCCTGCTGTTGCTCATCATCTTAAATAAGCTGAGGTAAAGAGTGGGGAAGCCCTTGAAAATCATAAGGTTGGGAAGAGAGGACAGGTACCCAATGGGATAATGAGAAGACCTAGGAGATAGCAGGAAAGAGGAAAGAATGCTACATTGTGGCCTGGATTCTTAGGGCTTCTTTCAAAAAAATGCAGTTGGGTTTGGAGTCCAGCACGGAGAGCTTTCTGGAGGTGGTGAGCCTCGAATCAGGACTTGAAGGTTGGGTGGGGTTTGGGCAGGTTGGGGAGAGAAGATGGCAGTCCGGGCAGGGGGGACAACAGCAAGGGAAGCTCCAGCCTGTTACACGTGGCACCCAAAGCAGGAACGCTTAAGGAGCACCTGATTTCGGGCACTGCTGCATTTGAGAGTAAACCCTTCCCCACAGTTGTCTAAAGCCCAGTTCTTCCTACTGAGAAGCAAGCAGGGCTAAGAGTGAGGTAGGGGATTTCCTTAAAGCAAGAAATTAATTTCTCTAATCAGGCTCAAAGTCATCCCAAACGCATCTTTCTTCCAGTATTTGTCCTCGACAAAGAAGTATGTTTTCTTCTTTTCCTTATCAGAAGTGGCTGCATCTATTTTCCTTACTGTTGGAGGAAAACCCAGGGTTTGGATATTTCTTGGGTACCCTGCTTGTACTTCATTTCCTCTGATGGCCCAGAACTGGTTTCCTGTTAAAATAAATAATTCAGAGTCACATTAAATTTATAACAGTTAAGTCTTTTGGTTTTAGAAATACTTTTTAGCACCTTTGATTTTCATAGTACAAGGGAAGTCAAGATTTTACATTTAATCACTATCTCAAGGCAAACATTTAACAAAAATTTGCAGATTGAATGAATGAACACAAACCAAATAAGGGAATTTACAACTCTGAGCAATTTATATTCCTGTGTTCATTTTTATCATCTGTAAAATATAAATAAAATAATACCAGTTCTGGTTATTTCTTCATTTCAGAGTAATACTGTAGACAAAATGTGCCATGGTAGAGAAAATTAAAGTCCTATTCAGTTTTCCAGGTGAAGAGTTTATGTCGACAAATTAAGGAAATTATATAATAATTACCTTTAAAATTGAAAACAGAATCCTTACTAATAACTTCATATGCAGCATCCACTCCTGAAGGAAGAGTTGGCCAAAATGAAGAGATCAAATAAAATCCAGTTTCAGATGTCCTGAGGGTTTTGTGCCAAAAATGTCTGAAATACGTATGAAAATAAGTGAAATTGAAAGCAGTTTTTCACCTTTAGTGAAATGCTTTCACCTTTTTTCCAGCATATTTTCTCATTGTCCTGCCTCACTCATTCCCCCATTCCCTCATCCTCTAGGCTCCATGACAGACAGAAATCAAGTATATCACCACTGGGAAAGTATCTTTCCTTTATCTTCAGACTTCCTGCACTGGACTTCCTGCCATAAGATTCCAGAGTAACATCTTCTATGACAGGAAAGTTATCTTACAATGCAGTGCAAAAAACCCTACAATTCATGCAAAACTGTGTATATGTTATGCCATCACATATATTTTCAAAAGGTAGGCAGATGTGTCCACATGTATATATACTATGTAAGTATGTTGTTATATATGCACACGACAATCCTGGAAGCACAGGAATCCTTGACTGGGGATGAATATGGGGAGAACTGAGAAATCAAGTGTCAGTCATGTGAAGGAGACTTGCTTTTAACTTTCTTCCTATTGAATGTTTTATCACATTCAATTTATTCACTGTATATATATATGTATATATTTATCTAGCAGTGAATAAATTGATTAAATGTAAAACTATCCTGGTGGCATTTTTTAGAGGAGGTAAAGATAAAATTGATTCTAAAGTTCTACTTGTGCCTTTTGAAAAGCAACCATGGCTTCTGACATTTAGGAACAACAATTAGAAGACAAGAATCAAATCATCTTAAGTCTTTGAAAATGAACTTGGCGATTTTAGGAAGATGTGAAAAATGGAGGGCCAGATTTGAGTGATTTCAAGTTCAGAGAAAGCATGTTTGCTTTAAATGTTAAAAAATCTCTGTCACCATTCTGTTCATTTTCCTTTCTAAGCCTTGCATATCAAAAGAAAAGATAGGACAATATAATCTGGTCTGATCTGTCTTTAAAAAACAGGATTTCCCCCCTCAGAGTGCTGATTGCATCGAAGGACAGAGCAGGATCACACATGGCCGATGTCGCAGATCCTGGAGTCCCAGATTCTGTGGGTACTTCCGGGTTATCATGGGAATCGGGGAGATCCTAAAGGGGGCAGATGTGCAGATGCAAACATTAGGAGAAATGTGATGCTTCTGTCAATTTATATGCTTTCCAAACATTCTCAAACTGCTTTGAGTTGAACTGCAAATGTTTTATGCAGCATTTAAAATATTTTCTTAAGACCAGCCCTGCAAGGCTACAATGCCTCATTTTTCCAGCAACACTCACCATACAGGAACTGAATGCCATTCACATCATCTTGAGAAAGGCGGAACTGTGTCAAGTCTGAATTTGTTGTGGACTGGGTACTAAAGCTTCAGGGTCAGAGGAGTGAAAGAGACCCAAGGAATGGCCAAGTTCATGGGCAGCAATGAGGAATAAATTGGTCCCTGTTTAAAGGAACCATAAATGCTAGTTACTTATTCCGTAAATATATGTACATTGCACAGGTCAACTGTGTATTATATTTGTTTACTTCACGAGAGCAAATAGGGCTTTTGTGCCTTGTTTTTTGGTTAATTGATCAATTTACTTATTCCATCACTTAATGGAAAACTAGCATTTTTCAAGACTTGTTCTTGAAATCCATCTTTGAGACAGTGTCTAGCCATATCCACTCCCTCCCTTCTCCAGCCTCAGGAGCCTATTAACTTCATGAAAACGAGGTCCCTTTTCTTGTACTCAAGTAGAATGAACCCACTTGTTTAGCGCATTAGCAAACATTTCTCTTCGTTGGTCAGTGAAAAGCTAAACACATTTCAGTGTATCAACATTTGCCAGTTACAGTGTCAGTTAAATGAATCACAGTTTATTCATTTCAATTCCAAAATCCTTAATCATACTCCTGTTATTTTACATTGGACTATTCCCTGCATATCCTTTTAGCCTCATGATTATTATTAAGTACATATTGGGTCTGAAGTATTAATAATATCAGGATTTGCAAGATTGGATTAAAACATTTCACTAAGGAGATTTTTGCTGCACAAATACTAGCTGTATTCAGATTTTTTTCCTTCGATTATTAAAAGGAAAAAAAACAAAATGCTGAAATTGGAAGTCATTCGGTAATTATATTTGACATACCAAGTAAGTCAGTTTTAATTTATAAGTGATATCGGTGTAGCTTGTGATCCTAGTAAAGTTCTCATTTGAGATTTTTGATGGAAGATGTTAATTCAATCAATCCAAAGATTTTTTATCCAACCCTAAAACCTAAAAGCCTCATGTGTGTATTCTCTACAGAGATTCTGTTTGCATTTGGTTATAAATCCCGATTCAATTCCAGAAGTAGCATTATTTGTTTCAGCCAGTTATTTGAAAACTTTGGAAGCCATTCCTCAAAATACACAGTTATGAACTGAGAAATATTCTTCTACCTAAAAATGTCTGGACATTGTGTCTGGGGTTTAGTCCTTTCCTTCAGATCAAGTCGATAAAAATTCTTAACTTAGTAAAATGTTGATTTTACCAGAAAAACCAAAGGAGGAACATAAATAGCTGAAATTTATTTCTCATTCTGTTTTGAAGACTAACGAAGTAATTGGGAGAAATTTCCCAGGGCAGAGCATGTAGACTTAAGGCAAGACTCTATCCCATGGATATCTGCAATTTGATATAATGAGATCATTCCTAATTATGGTCCTAAGATTACCCTAGAACTAAACTCACCAGAGAAATACTTAATGATGCTTCCTACGTCGAGTTTATCAGACAGAGAATAGGCTTTAGACAACTGAAAACATTTTCAATAACGACTAAAACATATATGCTGCTGATCCTTGACCCATGGGGAAATCCAGAACACCCCATTTCTTGACTAATCTTTGTTAAGACTTTCCCAAATAGAAAAACAACAAACACCAAAATCCTTCTGAGAGATGTGTGACTCACCTGATGGGTCCTCTGTCCATTGTTCATCATCATCAAAATGAGCATCTCCATAAATCCCTGGCTCAGGTGCATAGGCATGAGCCAAAACTTTCCCAGGTCCATCAAAAGGGATAAAGTCTCCATGTTCTAAGAGAGAAAATGTTTCACTCGAAAGAGGTAGGTAATAAGATCTCTTTGGAACCTTTTCTAATAAAACACCACCAGATAGATGGACGTGTTTCATGCTTTGTGTTATTGTTGTAGTATTTTTTACCTTTAACCGCTAAGGTGATCATAATGTCAGCCTCTCCTTCATAAATCTGGGAGAATGTAAGTGGAGTCACCTCCTCCCAGACTGAATTTCAGAGCTTTCTCAGTAGCAGAATCAACAGCATCTTTTGGCAGATCCAGAGTATAACCTACAATCCTTTAAGAGAAAAACTGAAGAATAAACTGTTTTCTCTCCTCTTACAGTAATTTATGAAATGTTGGTACTATGTGAAAGCCTCTTTGGCCCCATTACCTGTAAGTGAGTTGAGATTTCCTCCACTTCGGCATGCCGGGAAAGATGCTGAAGTAACCGACATCTGGAACCCCACACCTGGGCTTGTGCATCATTTCCAAAGTGTTGGTGTCCAGCTTCCCTGTCACCTCCAGCCCAAGGAATGTCTGCAATTCTTGGATTTTTTTTAAACAACAGGACTACTGTCCTTTCTTCTAAAAAACTGTTTCACATCTTCTGGAAGGTTGTAATAGTTTTCTATATTGAAATAGTTGAAATAGTTTTCTATATTTCTGAGGTATTTCTCTAACTTGCTGAAATTAAAATAAGTGTCACATTCTGTTTAACTCTTCAGTCACGGACTTGCCTTCACTTTTGTTTTATCTTTGTATGTCTGCAGCTTAGTTTACTACCAAAGCCTGAAAAGAAGTGGAAAATTGAGAATACCTAGTGACATGAAAGGAGAAAAACAAAACATTTCTTTGGGCATAATGGTGTATTTCAGGAACATCTTTCAATTCCCTCAGTTTTCCACTTTATGCCTCCCACAGAACCTGGCTTAAGAAAAGAACTGGACAAATCCTTGTGTCTAAACTTGACATTACCAATATAAATGTCTAAGTAGGCTAACAGTACATTAAAGAGGTTCAAAATCAAGATACATCTCATTTTCTCCACTTGCTATTCAAGTACCTCAAGTGCCAGTGTGGCTGCTGCTAGGGCGTTTGTGATCTTAGGAAAACATCCAGTCAGTACTTTATAGCCCTGCCTTGAACTATTCCTACACGGTACACTTAAACCACTCTAAGTGAGTCTTACAAATGGAAAGCAGAGTTGGCTTTCCCCGCCGACCCTGCCTGTGAATGTGAGGGCTGTTTGGGGTCATTACCTGAACAAGGTCCAGGCTGTCATCCTTGTCCTATGCTCCTCTGTCCAAGGGGTGGGCTGAGCACACTGCCACACACAGCAGCAGTGCAATAGGAAGATTCCTCATTGCCACTGAATTCATTCAGCTCTGCGTTGTCTTAATGCCTTGCTCTCTGCCAACCTAAGTCCACCCTCTAGAGCCCAACTTTTATAGGGTGACAATGTTCAGATCACCCGCTGCTTGACTCATGATTACTTTCATCTGAACTGGAGGCAGGACCATTTCCAAAAATTCCAAATCCAAAGTAAGATGATACAACCGACTTTACTAATTTCTCTCAGCCTTCTCAATTTTGGAAATCAAAACAGTGATTAATCTCCAGGAAATGCTTCCTGTCTCCTGGTAAGGAGAAAACCAACTTTTTTTCCCCGTACTCTGGAAAAAAAAAAGTGACTAGGCAATTTATGTTTGTATGTTTGAGAGGAGAAGTAGGCTGACCTGGTAAATAAGTCAGAATTGTGCGGAACTTTTAGATGTAGTTTTCTTTTAAGAAGAACATATTTAAAATCAAATGTAATAAGATGTGAGTGAATGAAAAGCTGTGCATACTTGGCTATAGTCTGAACTACTAGATTTTATGAAACACAGGAAATAATATCTAGAATAAAATTGTAAAAGAGTTCATTCTTTGAGTCTCTGATTTGAAATACCTCTTAGTCCTTGAGGAGGGAACTCTCATGTGCAGGACAGAACAAAGATTGTGAAGAAGGAAGTGCGTCCATTCTCTTTTGGCTGGTTTTCATTCTGTCCCCAATTCATCAATGGGTGACAGGCCTGTAACAGCTGCTCCATGGAAACTGGTAGAATTGAAGTGAACTTTGGACTGAAATTCGCCTCCATGTTATCTTCCACATTTTTCTTTCTTTCAGTCTCTTTCCCTCCTCCCTCAATTCAAATGAGTAGATACAGCACTCTGAAGTTTTTTAAAAAGCCACCCTAAATTATCTTCCCATGCAGTTCATTTTTCTTCTCTCTTTTGTTGCCTTCCCTTCCCTTTCCTTCCTTCTCTGTCGGGTAAAGCACGGTTCTCATCAATTGCGTATAATACATGCTTTTAGGAGAGACCCCGGACGTTCCCAGAGGACAAAACTTTGTTAGACCTTGTAAGTCATCTTGCCACCTGCCGCCCTCCCAATATCCCCCACCAACCTACCCCCCCTTACCTTACAGAAACAAAGCCAAAAAGGAAAATTCAAAAGAAGTCCAAATGCCAAGGAGCAAAATTGACACTTACTAAATATTTGTGAAGTGCACAACAGTTTTATTCACCACACTTTTTTTTCCTTTGTTTGCTTGTGTATTTGTTTACTAAAGAGTAGAACATCCTGTGACAATTAAGTAAAATGTTGAATAAAAATGCTGGCTTTAGTTGAATAAAAAATCGCCTGGCTTTAGTGCCTTTGCATATCCTCAGGGGTGAAGTTCATCTCCGAGTCAGTGGGTAATTACCTGGGAAACCGAGGGCGTGTCAGAACCTGAGAGGTTAAAGGGAGGGGCTGGCACCCTTCCTTGCTGGGTTGCTTCCTTCCAGAGCAGGGAAGAGACGGCGCTGGACTGCAGTTTGTAAGCAATAAACGGGTTTTAAACTTTATTTCTCCCTTGACTGATTTAGGTTTTAGAGGCATTTTGCCCCTGGATTTCCTCTCCCCGGACTTACAGTTCCTTTTGCATTTTTCCCATTTTGCTTTATTTTTTTGTATCATTCTTAGCAAACATTAGACAGATGTCACCCAATATGTAAAAAGATGTGAGATGATTCCTCAGTGGTAGTAAGATCTCTGCAACCGCAGGTGTACAGATGCCTGATGACTTGGCAAGGATACATCAAAATGAAACATCCATTTCTAGACTAGATTCTGTCTAAAGACCCTTCAAAACTAGTGCTCTACATTCCTATAGGGGGGAAAAATCTGTATCTTTTCTTGATAAGTTTAAGGGGGAAATATTTGTCTATACTCATGTCAGGATAGCTAAGGGGTTGGAGTGCTAAAAGGCCTGAACAAAAATGAATTCCTGAAAGGAACTATGGAGTCAGACAGAGGAGGTACTTAGAGAATAAAAGCGGAATTGCTGTTGCAGCTACGATTGTCAATTCCTTCTAAGTTAAGGTTTTCCCTTCATAAATTTTCTCTGGTATCATAATTTATAAAACATATTTAAAGTTTAGAGGGAAGCCCGACAGGTTTATTTTCCCAGCTGTTCAAATGTGATTGGCAAAATGGCTCATGTTCCTGAAAGAAATTCAAAAGTCTGCTGATGCAGACCTTTGTCATCTTTTAAAACAGCTTCAAAGACCTTTATGAAAGACCTTCCTTGATCTGTAAGAAGAGTTTGTTACTTATTTCTTAATGGAAACTTGTGCCTGTGTCTCCATTGCTGATTTTTCACACTGATGTGTGGTGCAATGGTTCACTTACCTGCCTCCCCAGTATTACTGTGATTTCTAGAGGGCAGGGATTGTGTTTCATTTATTTCTCTACTCCTAATATTTAGAATGGTGTCTTGCACTTGGCAGGGACCCCAAAATTGCTTGGAGAATTATTTAATATATGAATTATGAATGAAAGTCTCAACAAAAGTCAAATAGGTGAATGAAGTAAAAAAATTAACAAACCATGCATATGTTTCTAAATCCCTCAATCTTACATCTGGGAATTTATATTTGTCAGATTGACAAATACCCCAACAACTGAATTTTTTTAAGTTTTATTTTCTTTGAAGATTCAAACCATCATCTTAAGTCTCTCTATTAAGAGAATAATTAAAGACATATATGCTCAAAATCCTCATCCCTATGTCTGTCGGATTCCCAAACTAAGACTGTAGAATCAGGGAGTTTCCTGACAATGCATGGAAGTAGTTGATTTGTATTTTGTAGATTAAAAGGCAATGCAATGAGAAGAAGTAGGTAGAATAAAGAGTAACTGAGTGAAAGGAGGAAGGAGGAAAGGAAAAGGAAGGGAAGAAGGAAGAAGAGAGCAGGGCAGGGGAAGAGAAGGGAAGAGAAGGAAGAGAAAGAGTTAACAATGCAGAGGGGAGCTGTAAACACTGGTAAAATAATTGTTTTTCCTCATAGAAATGGAAGTGATTATTTCACGGAACAATCATTTGTTATGTGGCTAAAATATATACAAGGGTAGGATAATGGTTGACCTTATAATATAATCTGACATATAAACCTGACCTCCACAGGAATTAAATTTAAATTCAATCTGATCCAAAGTTGAATTCAAAAGCCACCAGCTCATCCAAGAAACATTCTGATAACTTTTCACATTTGTCTCCCAATTTATCATGCTTCTCTCTGACTAATCAGACAAGACATGACGTGATCCTTGCCACAACCAGCTGATAAATCACTGTTTCAACTATATATTCATTTATCAAGTGTCTGAGTCTTAGTCTTAAATGTCTCAGAATACCCAAACTGAGAGTGCAGATTTGGACATAATATTTCAAGGGGAAATTAAGAGAAAAGGTGGTCAGGCTAGCGATTGAAAAATAGGACCGAATGAAGGAAGGATGAAATGAAGGAATGAAGGAAGGAAAAAAGGGTATAAATTTAGTAGAGGAGGTGAACCTTGCTTAAGTAACTCCATAAGAAATAAAGAAGGAAGTCATGCAGGAATTATGCAAAGGGGAAGGTGTTTGCTTTAGCAAAAGTCTGCAGGAAAAGCCACAGATGTGTGGACATGGAGAAAATCCTGGGACAGAATAAACAACTATGCAGAGTCAAGAAAGAATCTGTACAGAGAATGATGGAGTTAATTTTTACTGTAGTAAAAAGTGTATGAAGGGTAGTGATGAAAATGAAAAATAAAGACATGGAAAGATAGGGTGAAGCCTGTCTGTGGAAGGCCATTGATCTCCAGGTAAGATGTTTGGTTTATTTTATTAGTGATGGACAGCCACATTTCCACAAAATATTTTAAATAAAATTTTATATAGTTCCACAAGTTTTTATACTTTTATTAGAGAAAATTTATAATATATAAATATAGAAAGTAGAAAATAAATCATGTATAGTCATGCCCAAGGAGAAAAATGCTGTATTTTCTAATAAATTTTAATACCTGTATATTTTTTCACATCATACTCATGAGGGAAATTTAGAAAATTTCATCTATTTTTTCTCCCACAGTTCTGAATCTCACCAGCCAGAGAGAAGTACTAAAAAGGCAATATATTCCCTTGGAATCATAGACTAAATTGTAGGATAAAACATATTGCTTACAAGTTTTCTAATGTATGTTTTTCATGGTTGAAATCAGACCATATATGCTGATTTTCATGACTGTTTGCCACAGGAACTTTCAAACATTTTATTTGGAAGGTAAACTAGACTAGAGAAGGGAATTAGGAGCTGACGATATCTGCACGTGGATAACTCAGTCTTTTTTCATTTATAAAAGCATAATTACTCAGATCACTCAACATGAGTGGTAAAAATGTTTAAATTCGGGGAATCAGGATTACAGATGGCGGAGTGAGAGGAGAGATAGAGGCTTCCTCCTAAAACTGGATACAATTAGAAAATTTAATTGGTGCAACTAATCCTGAGAGAGCAACAGGAAAGAGGATGTGTCAGACTGCATACACCTGGAGAAAAGAGCAGACCTCAGCGAACAGGGTAACGTACCAGAGCTATGGCTCCGCAGGATCCAAGCCCCTCCCCCACCCCAGCTCACCAGCAGGAGGAAGACAAATGGAGCAGGGAAGGAGTTGAAGGCTTGGGACTGCTGAACACCTAGCTCTGGAGATCTGCTCTGGGAGCACAAACCTACATTTCATGGTGCCTTCATGAGACTCGCATGACTACCGGGTTGGAAAGTTAATACAGGCAGAGTTCCTGGGGAGACTGGGATCCTGGCTGCTTGTGGAAAGCAGGGATCCATATCTGGCTGCTCTGGGACAAAAACTTATACCTGTGTGCCCCGGCCACTGGCTCAGGCAGTGAAGACAGGCACAGGAGCCAGGAGGCGGGGAACAGCTCTTTCCTTCTCCCAGGCACCAGTACCGCTCCCCTGTGACCCCCGACATTGTTTTAGGGGCTCAGCAGCTCCAGAGACTACAGCTTCTGGACACTAGAGGGCACCATATACAAACATGAAACGCCAAAGGAACCTTGTCCAGAGTAAAATTGTTAATACAACTCCCGAGAAAGACTTAAATGATATGGACCTCATGACTCTTCCTGAAAGAGAGTTCAAAATAAAAATAATCAACATCCTAATGGAGGTACGGAAAGACATCCAAGAACTCAGGAATGAATTCAGGTCAGAGATCCAATCGTTAACATGATGGAGGGTATTAAAAGCAGGTTGGATACGGTGGAGGAGACAATAAATGAAATAGAAACTAGAGAAGAGGAATACAAAGAAGCTGAGGCACAGAGAGAAAAAAGGATCTCTAAAAATGAAAGAATATTGAGAGATCTGTGTGACCAATCCAAGCAGACCAATATTCACATTATAGGGATACCAGAAGAAGAAGAAGAGAGAAAAAGGGATAGAAAGTATCTTTGAGGAGGTAGTTGCTGAAAACTTCCCCAATCTGGGGAAGGAGATAGTCTCTCAGGCCATGGAGATCCACAGATCCCCCTACACAAGGGACCCAAGGAAGACAACAGCAAGACACATAGTGATTAAAATGGGAAAGATCAAGGATAAGGACAGACTGTTAAAAGCAGCCAGAGGCAGAAAAAAGATCACATACAAAGGAAAGCCCATCAGACTAACAACAGACTTCTCAGCAGAAACCTTACAGGTCAGAAGGGAGTGGCATGATGTATTTAATGCCATGAAGCAGAAGGGCCTGGAACCAAGATCACTTCATCTGGCAAGATTATCATTTAAATTTGAAGGGGGAATTAAACAGTTTCCAGATAAGCAAAAGCTGAGAGAGTTTACCTCCTACAAACCATCTCTGCAGTCTATTTTGGAGGGACTGATATAGATGGAAGTGTTCCTAGGGTTGGAGAGCTGTCACCAGAGGTAGTAAAATCATGGTAGGGAGGGTGGAGCAGCTGTTTGCGAGGCAAATGCAAAATTAAATTGACTATCCCCAAAGCCAATCAAGGGATAAAGAAAAAGTATAGAATCTGATACCTAATATATAAAGAGTGAAGGAGGAAGTAAAAGGAGGAGAAATAGAAAACCTTTAGATTGTGTTTGTAACAGCATACTAAGTGAATTAAGTTAGACTCTTAGAGAGTAAGGAAAGTAATCTGGAACCTTTGGCAACCACGAATCTAAAGCCTGAAATGGCAATAAGTACATATCTTTCAATAATCACCCTAAATGTAAATGGACTTAATGCACCAATCAAAAGACACGGAGTAATAGAATGGATAAAAAGGCAAGACCCATCTATATGCTGCTTACAAGAGATTTACCTCAAACCCAAAGACATGCACAGACTGAAAATCAAGGGATGGAAAAAGATATTTCATGCAAACGATAGGGAGAAAAAAGCAGGTGTTGCAGTACTAGTATCAGACAAAATAGACTTCAAAACAAAGAAAGTAACAAGAGATAAAGAAGGAAACTATATAATGATAAAGGGCTCAGTCCAACAAGAGGATATAACCATTCTAAATATATATGCACCCAACACAGGAGCACCAGCATTTGTGAAACAAATACTAACAGAACTAAAGAGGGAAATAGACTGCAATGCATTCATTTTAGGAGACTTCAACACACCACTCACCCCAAAGGATAGATCCACCAGGCAGAAAATAAGTAAGGACACACAGGCACTGAACAACCTAATAGACATCTATAGAACTCTACATCCAAAAGCAACAGGATATACATTCTTCTCAAGTGCACATGGAACATTCTCCAGAATAGACCACATACTAGGCCACAAAAAGAGCCTCAGTAAATTCAACCTTGAAATTCAAGTTGATTGAAATCCTACCAACTAACTTTTCAGACCACAAAGGCATAAAACTAGAAATAAATTGTACCAAGAAAGCAAAAAGGTCACAAACACATGGAGGCTTAACAACACACTTCTAAATAGTCAATGGACCAATGACCAAATTAAAATGGAGATCCAGCTATATATGGAAATAAATGACAACAACAACACAAAACCCCAAATTCTGTGGGACGCAGCGAAAGCAGTCTTAAGAGGAAAGTATACAGCAATCCAGGCATATTTAAAGAAGGAAGAACAAACCCAAATGAATAGTCTAACATCACAATCATCAAAATTGGAAAAAGAAGAACAAATGAGGCCTAAGGTCAGTAGAAGGAGGGACATAATAAAGATCAGAGAAGAAATAAACAAAATTGAGAAAAATAAAACAATAGAAAAAATCAATGAAACCAAGATCTGGTTCTTTGAGAAAATAAATAAAATAGATAAGCCTCTAGCCAGACTTATTAAGAGAAAAAGAAAATTAACACACATCAACAGAATCAGAAATGAGAAAGGAAACATCACGATGGACCCAACAGAAATACAAAGAATTATTACAGACTACTATGAAAACCTATATGCTAAGAAGCTGAAAAACCTAGAAGAAATGAACAACTTCCTAGAAAAATACAACCTTCCAAGACTGACCAAGGAAGAAACACAAAATCTAAACAAACCAATTACCAGCAAAGAAATTGAAGTGGTAGTCAAAAAACTACCCAAGAACAAAATCCCTGGACCTCGAAATTTTATCAGACATATAGAGAAAATATAATACCCATTCTCCTTAAAGTTTTTGAAAAAATAGAAGAGGGGGGAATACTCCCAAACTCATTCTATGAAGCCAACATCACCCTAAATACCAAAACCAGGCAAAGACCCCACCAAAAAAGAAAATTACAGACCAATATCCCTGATGAACGTAGATGCAAAAATACTCAATAAAATATTAGCAAACCAAATTCAAAAATAAATCAAAAGGATCATACACCACGACCATGTAGGATTCATCCCAGGGATGCAAGGATGGTACAACATTCGAAAATCCATCAACATCATCCACCACATCAACAAAAATAAAGACAAAACCACATGATCATCTCCATAGACTCTGAAAAAGCATTTGACAAAATTTAACATCCATTCATGATAAAAACTCTCAGCAAAATGGGAATAGAGGGCAAGTACCTCAACATAATAAAGGCCATATATGATAAACCCACAGCCAACATCATACTTAACAGCGAGAAGCTGAAAGCTTTTTCTCTGAGATCGGGAACAAGACAGGGATGTCCACTCTCCCCACTGTTATTTAACATAGTACTGGAGGTCCTAGCCATGGCAATCAGACAAAACAAAGGAATACAAGGAATCCAGATTGGTAAAGAAGAAGTTAAACTGTCATTATTTGCTGATGACATGATATTGTACATAAAAAACCCTAAAGACTCCACTCCAAAACTACTAGAACTGATATCGGAATACAGCAAAGTTGCAGGATACAAAATTAACACACAGAAATCTGTGGCTTTCCTATACACTAACAATGAGCCAATAGAAAGAGAAATCAGGAAAACAATTCAATTCACAATTGCATCAAAAAGAATAAAATACCTAGGAATAAACCTAACCAAAGAAGTGAAAGACCTACACTGCTGGTGGGAATGTAAATTAGTACAACCATGTGGAAAACAGTATGGAGGTTCCTCAAAAAGCTCAAAATAGAAACACCATTTGACCCAGGAATTCCACTCCTAGGAATTTACCCTAAGAATGCAACAGCCCAGTTTGAAAAAGACATATTAACCCCTATGTTTATTGCAGCACTATTTACAATAGCCAAGAAATGGAAGCAACCTAAGTGTCCATCAGTAGATGAATGGATAAAGAAGATGTGGTACATATACACAATGGAATATTATTCAGCCATAAGAAGAAATCAAATCCTACCATTTGCAACTACATGGATGGAGCTAGAGGGTATTATGCTCAGTGAAATAAGCCAAGCAGATAAAGACAAATACCTAATGATTTCACTCATTTGTGGAGTATAAGAACAAAAGAAAAACTGAAGGAACAAAACAGCAGCAGAAACACAGAACCCAAGAATGTACTAACAGATACCAAAGGGAAAGAGACTGGGGAGAATCGGAGGGTAGGGAGAGATAAGTGTGGGGAAGAAGAAAGGGGGTATTATGATTAGCATGTATAAGGTGGGGGTTGGGGGAAAGGGGAGGGCTTTGCAACACAGAGAAGACGAGTAGTGATTCTACAACATCTTACTATGCTGATGGACAGTGACTGTAATGGGGTTTGTGGGGAGACTTGGGGTAGGGGAGAGCCTAGTAAATGTTGGGAGCAAACCTGTGGGCCTTTAGGTAGACTCGGTTATGAAAGCCTTAAGACAACAGCAACCTTTGAGTAAAGTCTCTCCTGTAAAGTCGGAAACAATGAATCCATCCACGCGTTAGAAACAAGTTTTCCCCTATTACCAAGAAACGCATTTAGCAAACTCCTAAGCCAGAACTAGTGGTTAAGTTACTTAGCAACATGTACTTTTCTGTTCTTTCCACTGGCCTATTAATATTGCCAACATCTTGTTAATCAAAAAACACCCTCTGCCCCAGGGGAAAGCCCCACCCTTAAAAACTCCCTCCCAAGGGCCCCCACCCACAAGATGGTGAGCTCCCTGCTTCTCTTCTGGGTCCTCTGCTCCTGCCGGCACCAGCCAAGGCCCAATTACCCCTCTACACCTTCCCGCCGGCGCCACCTAAGGCCCAATCACTTTCTGACCCACCCCTTCCTTGCTACCTGTATAAATTGAGCCTGCAAACAATAAACTGTGTCAGCTTGATCAGACATCCTGTCTTGCTGTCTGTTCTTTGTGTCCCTTGCCCCTTCATTCTCTCCTCCAGGTCGTCGACCCCCGTTGATAGTCCTGCAGGTCGGGACAAGTAAACATAATGTTCTTCAAAAAAAAATGTTTAAATTCATCTTGCAAATTCCTTGGTAATGATGATGGCCTTTATGTGGCTCTAGGCAACTCTTATTTTATGGAAAAAAGGATAGCATTTTGTAATATTCTTGGCATAAGTACTCCAATTTTGCAAACAGAATAATGTAAAGTTTCTAGCAGTACTCCAACAGGCAGTATATTCCCTCTGATTATTGGGTTAAAAATGTTGCTTTAGAAACTCTTTCTCAGCTGAGGATTAGAGTGGCAGCAGAAGGGGAGCAGGTGTGAGAAACAGCCTGGACAAAGCATAACTCCCAATTGCAAGTCCACCTGACAGCCGTCTTTCAATTAGAAAACTGACTTTGCCAAACAAACCATAAAGACAGCTCTGTTAAGCTTTTGAGAGCCTGACTTATACATCCTGGAATTGCTAATTTTGAGTCAGTTGGCAATTGTATGTATCTTTATGTAATTTTTTTGCAAGGGTGGTTCAGGAGTGAAGTTTACTGATCCTAGCATGTCTGAGCATCTCTTCTGTTAACCTCTCTTATGGGAGATATATTGTGTGAATATCTAGGGTCACAATTTTATTTATTTCTTCCCAAATCAACACCCATCTGGTACAGATATGGTTTCAATATTTTCTAGTTGATAGAAAAATAAATGTCCTGGCCCCTGAGCAGACATGTGAGAAGCAAAGTATCTTTCTAGTCCTTTTAGACCAGAGTTCCTTAGCTTTCCCAAGACATAGATAGGCCTCTAAATCATTTTTTCCAATAAAATTTGTGTCCCTATAAACTGGAAAAATTCACTCTAAAATAAGCAGCTTTGCTCTCAACATTATAACTCTTGTTTTTCTTTTCATTTTATGTGCTGTAGTGCAAATTTGGGAAGGGCTGTTTCAGTGACTACCAGCGAGCATCTTTAAAAATGTAACTGCAGTACAGATGGTAGATAGATGACAGACAGACAGACAGATAGACAGATAGACAGACAGATAGATAGATAGATGATAGATAGATGATAAATAGATGATAGGTGATAGATAGATCATAGACAGATGATATATAGATAGATGATAGATAGATCATAGATTGTAGATAGATGATAGACATATAGATAGATGATGATAGGTACATGATGATAGATGATAAATGATGATAGACAGATGATGATCAATAGATGATAGATAGATGATAGATGATGATAGATAGATGATAGGTAGATGATAGATAAGTAGATGATGATAGATAGATGATGATAGATGATAGATAGATGATAGATAGATGATAGGTAGATGATAGATAGATGATATATAGATGATAGATAGATGATGATAGATAATGTTAGATGATAGATAGATGATAGGTGATAGATAGACATAGATAGATGATAGATGATAGATGATAGATATAGATAGATGATAGATGATGATAGATACATGATGATAGATGACAGATAGATGATGATAGATAGGTATATAGATAGATGATAGATAGATGATAGATAGATGAGAGATAGATGATAGATAGATGATAGGTAGATGATAGATAGATGGTGATAGATAGATGATAGATGATAGATGATGATAGATGATAGATAGATAGATGATGAGAGATGATAGATAGATATATAGATAGATGATAGATGGATGAGAGATAGATGATAGATGATAGGTAGATGATATATAGATGATAGTTAGATGATAGATGATGATGGATGATGACAGATGATAGATGATAGATGATGATATAGATAGATAGATGATAGATAGATGATGCTAGATGCTAGATAGATGATGATAGATATAGATGATAGATAGATAGATATAGATAGATGATAGATATATAGATATAGATAGATGTTGATTGATAGACTATGATAGATAGACACATGATGATAGATGATAGATAGATGATGATAGATGATAGGTATATTGATAGATGATAGATGATAGGTAGATGATAGATGATGATAGATGATAGATGATGATAGATAGATGATGATAGATGATAGATATATAGATAGATGATAGATGGATGAGAGATAGATGATAGATGATAGGTAGATGATAGATAGATGATGATTGATAGATGATAGATAGATGATGATAGATATAGATGATAGATAGAGGATAGATAGACACAGATATAGATTACCTATATCTATACTGTGGAGTGCAAATTGAAACATATTTGAACTGATTCCCCTCAATATATTCTATCCCTGGGATACTAGGATTTTGGGGGTGAGGGCACTTCATTTTTTCACATTTAACTTTTTAAAAGACTACTAGTTTAGAGCAGTTTTGGTTTCATAGCATAATTGAGGGGAAGGTACAGTAAATTCCCATATACTCACTGCCCCAACATATGCTTAGCTTCCCACATTATCAACATCCCCCACCAGAGTGATTCATTTGTCACAACTGGTGAACCTAGATTGACATATCATAGTCACCCAAAGTCCATAGTTTACATTGTGTTCACTTTTGGTGGCGTACTTCCTGTGGGTTTAAACAAATGTGCAATGATGTGTGTATGTCATCATGGTATCATACAGTGTTTTCACTGCCCTGAAGATTCTTGGTGCTCTTCTTATTCACCCGTCCCTCCCCCAGCCCCTGGCAACCACTGATCTGTTCACTGTCTCCACAGTTTTGCCTTTTCCCAAATATTATAATGGTGGAGTCATACAGTATGTAGCTTTCTCCCATTGCTTCTTTCACTGAGTAATATGCATATAAGTTTCCTCTGTGCCTTTACAAGGCTTGGAAGTTCATTTCTTTTTAGTGCTAAATAATATTCCATTGACTGCATGTACCACAGTTTATTTATTCATTTACCTGAGGAAGGATATCTTGAATGCTTCCAAGTTTTGGCCATTATGAATAAAGCTGCTATAAACATCCAGGTACAGTTTTTCATGTGGGCATAAGTTCAACTCCTTTGGGTAAATACCAAGGAGCATGACTGCTGGATTATATAAGAGAATGTTTAGTTTTGTACCATTTTGCACTCTCACCAGCAACTAATGAGAGTTCCTATTGCTCCACATACTCACCAGCATTTGTTTTTGGCCATTCTGAAAGGTGTGTAGGGATACTTGTGGCATTTCTCTGACCACATGTGATATGGAACATCTTTTTATATGCCTATTTGCCACCTGTGTAAATTCATTTGTGAAGGGTCTATTAAAGTCTTTGGTCCATTTTTTAATTTGTATTTTTCTTTATTGTTAAGTTTTAAGAGTTCTTTGTGTATTTTAGATAACAGTCCTTTACCAGATGTGTCTTTTGCCGGTATTTTCTCCCAGTTTGTGATTTGTCTTTTTGTTCTCTTTGACATTGTCTCTCACAAAGCAGAAGTGTTTAATTTTAATGAAATCTAGTGTATCAATTCTTTCTTTCATGAATGGTGCCTTTGAATGTTGTATCTAAAAAGACATTCCATATCCAAGGTCATGTAGGTTTGGGTGAAGTCCCCTTCTTCTGCAGCTGGGTCACAAGAGACATGGGAGAGCCGAAGTGGATTACTGCTTGTAAGCAATAAACAGGTTTCTCCAACTTTATTTTTCTCTTTGAATGATTTCGGTCTCAAAGGTATTTTGCGCCGAGATTTCCGCCCCCCCCCCCGCAAAGTTACATATTGTGAAAGTCGGCAGGATCTCTGAACCTGAAAACTGTCTATGTGGGTGTGACCCTTGGATGGGCTGCCCCTAGAGATGGTGGGGAGATGCAGGAACCCTAGCTGTGGATGGTGGGGAGGCCTCAGTGGCTGCAGTGGTAGAGGGTTCAGCTTCACCCAGGATCCCTCTAACTGTGGGGTTTCCAATTGCGGAGCCCCTAGTGGGGAACTGGTATAGGGTAAAGCACATCCTCGAGGGGTGGGGCCTTCCCCAGAAATGGGAAAGGATGGAGACGCTGGAAGCTATGGACTTAGTCCTCTGTCTGGTAGAAGACTGCTTAGAGGCCATGAGTGGCTGTGTAGCAGCCAGAATTTTGGGAGGCCTTCTCCTTGAGATAGTGGAAAGTGTTATCAAGGAGAGTTATCAAGGAGAGAGAGAGACTTCGGCAGAAGAGAGACACACTTCAGCATCACTTAGAGGAGTTAGGGGATGATCTATGGGATGCCCTTAAGAAAGAGAGACAGTTATTGAGAGGATAGATCATGCTTCTAGAAGATCTTAGCAGCAGCAAGGGAGGAGAGACATCAGGAGAATCCATGTTACAGGAGGCCATGGGGTAGGGGGAGGAAGGAGACATGCCTTTAGCCTTGGAGATGGTGGAGGAGACGATGGGAGATGATGAGGGGGTGGGACCAAGGGCCGATCTGTTGCGGAGGCCACTGCCTGAGGCCCAGGCCTCTCCTGTATTAAGGCCTACGTGGTTATAATTAAGAAAGTAAAAATGCAACAACTGTGAGCTCCTGAGGGGGAGAAGCCACGCGTTTTCCAGATTGTGGAGCACTCTATGCTCCACCCCTGTAGCCAGGATGAGCTGAGGACATAGGCATCCAGTTTTGGCAGAAGCCTTCAGAACCTCTGCCCGCATGGCTTCTGCATCTCTGTGATACGGGGGTTGAAAACATTCTTATATCGGGTTTTGAAATGAGTAGACTGGCTTCACTGACGATCACCCTTCCCTCCAGCAGTGGTTGTAAAGTACCCATCACACCACAGGGAATTGGGCACATCTGGATTGGCTGACAGCAGCCTTCAGGGCAGTGTGGCCTACCCAGGTGATTTACCATACTTACCCACTAACTGGAAAACATGTTCAGGGCTCTGGCAGGTGTTATGGGAGCTGAGCATGAAAAATATCATCTATAATATAGACCCCCAGGGCCCTGATGAGTTGTTCACCATAGAAATGAGAAATCTGGTGCTCCATACAGCAACCCCATCTCCCTTAGGGACCCTAGTGACTATTCTTGCCCCCCATATAGGGCAACTCAAAAGAGAGGCTACTCATACTTTAGCAGATCTGGGGGACATTGAAACAAGAAGAGCCCAGAAGGAAGTATGGGCTGTGACTGAAAGGAGAGGGGCAAAGGGCTCTATGAAGGTCTCGAGGACACAGATGTGGGTTTGATAATGACTGGGGAAGTGAAAGAGAAACTTGATGGGCAGCCCAATAGGATCTCATTAGAACTGTGGAACCAATTAAAGCCAGAGCAGCAGCAGTTCAAGCATTTGAGGTCCAGGACACAAAAGCAGTTGGCAAAGTCCCATGTCCAGCCTGTATCCATGCAAAACTTCCTGGGGGAAACTACTCAGGCTCCACCTGTGACCTCCCCCCACAGGATGACAATTGGGCATCATGGTTCAACTGGAGGGGGATTAAGGTCCCCACCTTAGGGGATGTGGTGTGGATCAGAGGCCACATGTAGTTAGGACTTCATGGGTCCCCTGTGAGTATACAGTGTGTCCTGTCACTGGTGGATACAGGAGCTGAGTGTTCTCTGATTTATGGCAACCCTGGGAATTTTTCCAGGACCCCTACTCTGATAGATGGCTATGGGGGTAAGGCAATTAGAGTGAGGAAAGTCCAAATTCTGTTTGGGATTGGGCAATTACCCACAAATGAGTATACTGTGTACATTTCTCCCATCCCTGAATATATTTTGGGGGTGATATCCCCTGGGTGGTTACAGACCCCTGCAGGTGAGTTCAGACTGAGCGCATGTGTGGCAAAAGCAGTTCTGAGGGCACATGCTAAGCACCTGCCTGTAGTTCTGCTAGTACCTCAGCGGGTGACAAATACTAAGCATTATAAATTGCCTGGGGGGCAAAAGGTAATTGGAGAATAGCTACAGGACTGGAGAAGGTGGACATCTTAAAACCCACTCTTATTTCTTTTAATTCCCCAGTGTGGACAGTGAAAAAGCCAGATGACTCCAGGTGATTAACCATGGATTACAGGGAATTGAAAAGTCACACCCCTTTTGCATGCTGCTGTCCCCTCTGTACCAGCCCTTATAGAAACCCTCATTCATGAACTAGGGACAGATCATTATGTTGTGGACCTTACTAATGCTTTCTTCTCTATTGACCTAGCACAGGAAAGTCAGAAACAGTTTGCCTTCAAACAGGAAACCTGGCAGTGGACATTTACTTTCCATCAACAGGGATACCTCCACAGTCCCACCGTTTGTCACAGACTTGTAGCCCAGGACTTGGCAACATGGAAGAAACAGCAAATGGTGCAGCTGTATCACTACATTGCTCATGTCTGATTCTCTTACAGATTTACAAGGGGCAGTTCCTAGAGTTCTGCAATATCTATAGGAGAAAAGATGGGCTGAGAATAGCACCAAAGTTCAGGGACCAGGTTTGTCAGTAAAATTCTTGGGGTTTGTCTGTTTGGGTAAAAATAAAGATATACCAGAAGCAGTGATAGAAAAGGTCCAGGCTTTCCCTACCCCTATCACTGTGGCAGTCTTACAAGTGTTTTTGGGTCTTTTGGATTATTGGAGAGTGTTTATCCCGCACTTGGCACAAATTCTGAAGCCCTTATATTGGTTGATATGAAAGGGCATCAGGTGGGACTGGGATAGACATGTGCAGCTACTTTTACTACTGCTAAGCGAGCAGTCAAGACTGTACAGGCCTTGAGTGTTATGGACTCATCAAGGCTCTATGAGCTACATGATCACGTAACTGAAGATGGTTATGGATGGGGTCTCTGGCAGTGACTTGAATGGACACACCAAACTACTGGATTCTGGCCACAACTATGGAAAGGGGCAGAGGTCTGGTACACCTTAATAGAGAAGCAACTGGCTGCTGTGTACCACACCTTGCTGGCTATGGAACCCATCACCAGAACAGCTCCGACCCAGGTAATAACCACCTATCTCATTGTGGGGTGAATGTGAGACTGGATGCAAAGGTCACGAAGTGGTGTGGTACAGACACCTACACTGGCCAAATGGGGTGCATATTTACAGTAGCATAACGCCCTCTATACTAGACCCTTAAATGGAGAACTGCAACATTTATTGGGGCCAGTGACCTATACCAGTGGAAAGCAAGAAGAACGTGCTTTTGAACTACTGGAAGCCAACAGTCCTTATCAGGAGGGAAAAGCCTATATACCTAAAGATGCTCCATATATAGACAGGTGCAGGCGTGGGCAGTGCCCATAGTGGAGGACTGTGACTTTCCATCCTAAGACTGAGACAATATGGATGGAGAATGGAGAGGGGAAGATCAGTCAATGGGCTGAGTTATGGGCAGTATGGTTCGAGGTCACCCAGGAGCCCTCCCTATAGATGTATGCACTGACAGCTGGGCCATCTATTATGTTTGACCCTGTGGCTACTGACATGTTACCATGCCAACTGGAAGGTTGGTCACCGGCCCCTTTGGGGGAAAGAGTTTTTGCAAGACAGACAGGCCTCTGGTCAGTCTAAGACTGTCATGTATATCATGTGATTGACCATTTACTTTTGGAATCCACAGGGAATGATGTAGCAGACACATTGGCCCAGGTGTCTTGGCTAGAAGGAAAGCCTGCCTCTGATGTGGCCCAATGGTTATATCAGCGTTTGTTGCACGTGGGGCAAAAGACAATATGGGCTGTAGCCTGTTGGTGGGGCTTGCCATTGACCTTAGAAGAAGTCAGCACAGCCTGGAAGGAGTGCCTGTGTGCTCTAAAAGGGACTTACACAAAGTACCAAAGCAACATGGAACAATAGTAAAGGGGTCGATACCCCTTGTCAGGTGGCAGATAGATTATATTGGGTCTCTGCCCATATCAGATGGATATCGGTGTGCCATGACTTCTGTGGACACAGCTACTGGCCCTTTGGTTGCTTTTCCTGTACATCATGCAGATCAGTAAACCACCAGTAGGGGCCTAGAGTGTGTCTTTGCAGCAGTAAACCACCAGTAGGGATCTAGAGTGTGTCTTTGCAGCCTATGGCCACCACAGGTAATTGTGAACCATCAAGGCATGCAGTTTACTATACATGTGTTTCAGGAATGGGTGCAGCAATTAGGTATAAAGTGGAAGTTTTATGTACCATATAACCCTCCTGTGGCAGGCATGATAGAGAGGTACAATGGTTTGTTAAAATCTGGCATGAAGTCAGACACAAATAGTATATGGGGCTGGTCATTTCACTTATGGACAGTGCTTCAGCATTTGAATGAGGAGCCCCCAAAAGCAGTCTCAAGCCATGGATATTCTAACACACATTGCTTCCTCTACTGTACAACTGTATGTTCAAACCAAAGAGGAGTTATTCAAGCCAGGATATGGCCAGTAGAGCAACATCCTGCTGCCAGCCCCAACTGCATTAATCCCTGGAAATGATGTTGATTGGACATGGCCCTGGACATTTCAACACAAGGACCAGTAATGGCTGGCACTTATGGCAGCTTCAGGAGAAGGCTTGGAGCTGGCCTCCTGTGTATTCCTGGAGTAACAGCAGAGTAGTCCCCAGAGATCATGATAGTGTACCCAAAATGCCCAAGATGTCATCCCATAGCCCTATATTTTGGCCCATCTGTAACTCTCACAGGGAGCACCATGAAAGTCTGGTATACTAGAGCAGGACGAGATCCCATTCCTGCTGCAGTTCATCATAGAACCTCTCTTTTGCATGCATCCTACCTGATGGACAAGATTTGCCTATGCTTGTGTCATTAAAATATGAATCTTAGATTGGCTTAAAGATGTCAGCATTAGAGGTGGGATAGAAACCTACTCCCCAAACCACATATATTATGAAAATATATCACATATAATTAATCCTGAAAGAGCAACAGGAAAGAATGCTGTGACAGAGTGCCTACATCTAGGGAACAGAGTAGACCTCAACAAAAAGGGTAAAGTACCAAATTTATTATCTGGCAGGACCCAAGCCCTTTCTCCACCCAAGTTCACTGCTGGGAGGAAGAGAAATGGAGTGGGAAGGGATTCAATGCCTAGGGCTGCTGAACAACCAGCCCTGGAGATCTGCTCTGGGAGCATGAACCTGTATTACATGATGCTCTTGAGATAAGTGGGGTTGGAAAGCTAAGACAGGCAGAATACTGAGACTGAGATTCCAACTGCTTGTGGAGAACAGGCACCCACAACCAGCTGATCTTGGGCAAAAGAAAGCCAGGCACTCTTAGAGACTACCCAATATTGAGAGGGATGCTAAAAGGGGAAGAATTGGACAGAGCTTGCTGCTCAGAAGAAAGGACAGTTGGACAAAATTGTCCAGGTGCACTCTGCCCATCAGGTTGGGGACTTTCAGGAGCTTCAGATGCTCCATCCTACTGGCTGGCAATGCATCTCTGAGGCCCCCCATCACAACAGGCAGCCTGCTGCTCCTGCTTCTTGGCTGGTACTATCTCACAAACCTGTTGCACACACCATTGTGCCAGGCCAGCCAGAGGGTAGAGCATAGCATAGAGTCTCCTCTCTCCATGCTCAGCCCACTGGCCATGGTAGTGGAGGCCTGCACTGAAACCAGGAAGCAGAAACAAGCTCTTTGCTCCTGGCAGGCACCAGTGCTGCTCGCCTGTGACCCCACCATCACTCTGGAGGCTGAGAAGCTCCAGAGAATAGAGCTTCTGGGCTCTAGAGGGTGCCACCTACAAATATGAAACATGGAACCTGGTTAAAACCAAAATCTGAAAAACACCAGAAAGAGGGCTAAGTGAAACTGAACTCACCAATCTTCTGTGAAGAGATTTCAAAATAAAAGTGATAAACATGCTCATGGAGCTACAGAAAAATATTCAAAACATCAGGAAAGAAATCAAGAAAGAGATAGAAACTTTGAAAAATATAGAATCTGAAATGAAACATAAAATGGAGGGATTTAGAAGCAGATTAGATTAGGTAGAAGAGATGGTAAATGGAATAGAAATAAGAGAACAGGAATACAAAGAAGCTGAGGCACAGAGAGAAAAAAGGGTCTCTGGTCCTGTGTTTGAAAGAACTGTGTGATTAATATAAAGGGAACAATATTCACATTATAGGGCTACCAGAAGAAGAAGAGAAAAAGGGAGAGAAAGTGTCTTTGAGAAAATAATTGCTGAAAACTTCCCCAATCTGGTAAGGAGAAAGTCTCTCAGGCCATGGAGGTGCACAGATCTCCCAACACAAGGGACCCAACACCAAGATATAATAATTAAAAGGGCAAAGATAAAGGATAAGAAAACAGTATGAAATACAGCCAGAGAGAAAAAAAGATCACATACACAGGAAAGCCCATCAGGCTGTCATCAGACTTCTCAGCAGAAACCTTACAGGCCAGAATGGAGTGGCATGATATATTTAATGCAATGAAGCAGAAGTGCATTGAACCAAGAATATTCTACTCTTTCTCTTTGAGAAAATTAAAAAATAGAAAAACCCCTAGCCAGAGTTATCAAGAAAAAAGTGTCTACACACATAAACAGAATGAGAAATGAGAAAGGAAAAAATACTACCAACCCCACAGAAATACAAAAAATTATTAGAGGATACAATGAAAAATAATATGCTAACAAATTGGATAACCTAGAAGAAATGGATGACTTTCTAGAGAAAAAGAACTTTCCAAGGCTGACCCAGGAAAAAACAGAAAATCTGAACAGACCAATTACCAGCAATGAAATTGAATTGGTAGTAAAAAAATTACCTAAGAACAAAATTCCTGGGACAGATGGCTTCACCACTGAATTTTACCAAACATTTAGTGAAGACCTAATACCCATCCTCCTTAAAGTTCTTGAAAAAGTATAAGAGGAAGGAATACTTCCAAGCTCATTCTAAGAGGTCAGCGGCACTCTAATACTAAAACCAGGCAAAGACACCACAAGAAAAAGAAAATTACAGACCAATTTCCCTGATGAATATACATGCAAAAATACTCAACAAAATAGTAGCAAACTGAATTCAAAAATACATAGAAAGATCATCCATCAGGATCAAGTAGGATTAATTCCAGGGATGCAAGGATGATACAATATTCAAAAATCCAACAACATCATACACCACATCTGAAGGGTCCCCACCAGTAAGATGGCAAACTTCCGGCTTCTCTTCGGGGTCCTCAGTTCCCACCTGAAGCCCAATCACCTCTCGCCCCCCTCCCAATCCCAGCACCTAGCCAGCAGCCACCAGCCCCGTAGAAGTGACACCTCAATCAATTCATGCCCCTTCCTATATAACCCAGCACCTTTCCCTAATAAAGCGGAACTCTCCGGTGAATTGCTGCTATGTGTCGCTCCTTTCCTTTCAACATCAACAAAAATAAGGACAAAAATCACATGATCATCTCCATAGATGCTGAAAAAGTATTTGGCAAAATTCAACATTCATTCATGATAAACACTCTCAACAAAATGGGTATAGAGGGCAAGTACCTCAACATAATTAAGGCCATATATGACAAGACCACAGCCAACATCCTACTTAGCAATGAAAAGCTAAAAGCTTTTCCTTTAAGATCAGGAAGAAGAGAAGGATGCCCATCTCCCCACTTTTATTCAACATAGTACTGGATGTCCTAGCCATAAAGAAATAAGAGGCATCCAGATTGTTTATGAAGAAGTTAAACTGGCACTGTTTTCAGATGACATGATATTATACATGAAACACCCTAAAGAATCCACCCCAAAACCACTGGAACTAATAACTGAATTCAGCAAAGTTGCAGGATACAAAATCAACACAGAAATCTGTTGCATTCCTATATACTAACAATGAACTAGCAGAAAGAGAAATCATGAAAACAGCTTCATTCACAATTGCATCAGAAATAATAAAATACCTAGGAATAAACCTAACCAAGGAGGTGAAAGAACTATACCCTGAAAATTACAAGACACTCATGAGAGAAATTAAAGAAGTCACCAATAAATGGAAATACATCATGTGCTCATGGATAGGAAGAATTAATTTTGTCAAATTGGCCATCCTGCCTATAGCAATCTACAGATTCAATGCAATTCATATCAAAATGCCAATGGCATTTGTCAACAAACTAGAACAAATAATTCTAAAACTCATATGGAACTACAAAAGACCCTGAATAGCCAAAGCAATTTTGGGAAGGAAGGAGAAAGCTAGGGGGATTATCCCAACTTCAAGGTCTACTACAACTCACAGTAATCAAGACAATTTGGTAGTGACAGAAGAATATACCCATAGATCAATGTAACACAATTGAGAGCCTTGATATAAACCCAATCATATATGGTCAATTAATATATGATGAAGGAGCCATGGATATACAATGGGGAAATGAAAGCCTCTTCAACAACTGGTGTTGGCAACTCTGGACAGCTACATCTAAGAGAATGAAAGTGGACTACTGTATAACTTCATACAAAAAAGTAAACTCAAAATGGATCAAAGACCTGAATATAAGTCATGAAACCATAAAACATTTATAAGAAAACATAGGCAAAAATCTCTTGAATATAAACATAGGCAACTTTTTCCTGAACACATTCTCTCTGGCAAGGGAAACAAAAACAAACATGAACAAATGGGACTACATCAAACTATAAAGCTTCTGTACAGCAAAAGACATAATCAAGAGAACAAAAAGGCATCCTACATTCTGGTAGAATATATTCAAAAATGACATATATGACAAGGGGTTAACATCCAAAATATAGAAAGAACTCACATGCCTCAACACCCAAAAAGCAAATACCCTGATTAGGAAATGGGTGGAGGATATGAACAGACATTTCTCCAAAGAAGAAATGCAGATGGCCAACAGCCACATGAAAAGATGCTCTGCATCACTAATTATCAGGGAAATGCAAATAAAAACCACAATGAGATATCACCTCACAACAGATAGGATGGCCAACATTCAAAGACAAACAACAACAAATGTAGGCGAGGATGTGGAGAATGGGGAACCCTCTTACACTGCTGGTGGGAGTGTAAATTACTTCAACCATTGTGGAAAGCAGTATGGACGTTCCTCAAAAAACTCAAAACAGAAATACCACTTGACCCAGGAATTCCACTCCTAGGAATTTACCTTAAGAATGCAGCAGCCCAGTTTGAAAAAGACAAATGCACCCCTATGTTTATTGCAGCACTATTTACAATAGCCAAGATATGGAAGCAACCTAAGTGTCCATCAGTAGATGAATGGATAGAGAAGATGTCGTACATATACACAATAGAATACTGTTTAGCCATAAGAAGAAAACAAATCTTACCATTTGCAACATGAATGGAGCTAGAGGATATTATGCTCAGTGAAATAAGCCAGGTGGAGAAAGACCAGTACTAAATGATTTCCTTTATTTGTGGAACATAACAAAGAAGCAAAACTGAAGGAACAAAACAGCAGCAGACTTACAGACTCCAAGAAGGCACTAGTGGTTATCAAAGGGTAGGGATTGGAGAGGGTGGGTGAGGAGGGAAGGAGAAGGGGATTAATGGGCACTGTGATTGGCACACATGGTTTGTTTGTGGGAGGGGGCACAAGGAGGAGAGCGTAGCACAGGGGAGACAAGTAGTGACTCTGGCATCTTACTATGCTTATGGGCAGTGACAGCATGGGGTGTGTGGGTACTTGATAATATGGGTGAGTGTAGTAACCACAAGTTTTTCATGTGAAACCTTCATAAGAGTGTATATCAATGATACCTTAATAAAAAAAAAAGGAAAGGAAAGAGATGCTGTTAACTCCAAGGCGAGGAAATCCCGGTGCATAATACCTCTAAAACCAAAATAGTCAAAGGGAGAAATGAAGTTCAAAACCTGTTTATTGCTTACAAACTGCAGTCCAGGACTGTCTCTTTCCTGCTCAGGCTGAAGCAAGCAAGACCTCCCTCTAACCTCTCAGGTTCAGGTATGGCCCCTTGGTCGGCCAGGTAATTACCCATTGATATGGAGAACTACTGCTTTCCACAGCTGAGGAATGCCTGTTGATATGCAGATGCACTAAAGCCAGGCAAGATATTCTAGAATAGTACATTATCCAGAGGCCACCCCTCCAGAAATTGCACCTTATAATCTACTCATTCTCCCTATTCTGCAATGGTCCCTGGGGAAGGAAAGTGAAGCCTTCTGACCAGACTAATGACATACAATAGCAACAGCAATAAAATCATGATAATCCTCAAGCCAGAGGACTCAGCCCAGTTCAAAGTCCTATGCAGATTAATCTGTAAGCTTGCCCATTCCATAGGCTGGCAGTAGCTGAAGAGCTGGAGGGTTCAGAGCAATTATCATGTGGCAGCTGCAGCCAGGGGTTACAGCCAGACCACAGGGACCGTAGAAGAAAATAACCTTAAGGGAGATAAGATACATGTTTTAATAACACCATCATAGGCAAATCTTGTCCATCAGGTAGGATACATGCAAGGGAGTGGTCCTGTGATAGAACAGTTGCAGGAATGGAATCTCGTCCTGCTCTAGTATACCAGACCTTCACCCCCCTCCCTGCTACAGTTACAGATGGGTCAATATATAGCATTACAGGAAGAACTTACACTGGCCATGACATAAAACAAAACTTCCCTGTAAGATGCTCTTATATCCTGGATGTTTTGGGTTCACTACTGTAATCTTTGGGGGCCACTCTGCTGTTACTCCAGGAATACATGGAAGGCCAGCTTCCAAGGCCTTTTTCCAAAGGTGCCAGAAGGGCCAGCCAGCACTGGTCCATGTGTCAAAATGTCCAGGGCCACATCCATTCAACAGTATCTCCACGGTTTAATGCAGTTGGGGCTGACAGCAGGATGTTTCTCTGTTGGTCATATCCTGGCTTCAATAACTCCTCTTTGGTTTGCACATACAGTTGTATAGGAGAGGCAGCAACATGTGTTAGCATGTCCACAGGGCTCAAGGCTCCTTTTTGGGACTTCTCATTCAAACACCATAGCACTGTCCATAGGTGAATTGACCAGACCTATAGACTATTGGTGTCTGACTTCAGGCCAGATTGTTGTACCTCTCTATCATGTCCCAGTAGGGTTATATTGTAGTGAAATTTCTACTTTATTCCTCATGGCTGCATGCATCTTTGTAACACATGTCCAGTAAAGTGGGTGCCTTGATCACTCTCAATCACCTGCAACCAGCCATATGCTGCAAAGAGACACTCTAGGCCCCTATTGGTGGTTTGCTGATCTGCACAATGTGCAGGAAAAGCAACAAATAGTCCAGTAGCTGTGTCCACATAAGTCATGGCGTATCGACATCCTTCTGATATGGGCAGAGGCCCAATATAGTCTATCTGCCATATGACAAGCAGTATCGGCCCCTTTACTATTGTTCCATGTTGCTCTGGGACTCAGTGTAATCCCTCTTAGAGTGCACAAAGCACTCCTTCCGGGCTCTGCTGACCTTTTCAAAGGTCAATAGCAAGCCCCTCTGATGGGCTACAGCCCATATTGTCTTTTGCCCCACGTGCAACAAACGCTGATGTAACCATTGGGCCACATCAGAGGCAGGCTTTTCTTCTAGCCATGACACCTGGGCCACTGTGTCTGCTTGATCATTCCCTGGGGATGCCAAAGGCAAATGGCCTGTCACATGATATAGGGTAACAGTCTTAGTCTGACCAGAGGCCTGTATGTCTTGCAACAACTCTTATCCCAAAAGGGGCCAGTGACCAACCATCCAGTTGGCATGGTACCATGTCGGTAGCCACAGGTCAAGCACAATAGATGGCCCAGCTGTCAGTGCAGACAACTATGGGGGTGGGCTCCTGGGTGACCTCGAGACATACTGCCTGCAATTTATCCCATTGGCTGATCTTCCCCTCTCCATCCTCCATCCATATTGTCTAAGTCTTAGGATGGAAAGCCACAGCCCTCCATTTCGGGCACTGCCCATGACTTGACCTCTCTGTATACCAAGCATTTCAGGAATAGGGGCTTTTCCCTCTTGATTAGGACTCTTGACTTAAAAGCAAGTTCTTCCTTCTTTCCACTGGTATAGGTCACTGGTCCCCATAAGTGTTGGAGTTCTCCACTTAAGGGGCTTTAGAGAGGATGCTGCACTGCTGTAAAGATATGCCCCATTTAGTCAGTGTAGGTGTCTGTGCCATGCCACTCCATGACCTTTTGGTCCAGTCCCACACACCCCACAGTGGGTTAGTTGGTTATTACCTTGGTTGGAACTGTCTGGTGATGGGCTCCATAGACAGCAAGGCATGGTACACAGCAGCCATTTGCTTCTCTGTCAAGGTTTACTGGAGTTCTGCCCCTTTCCATTGTTGGGACCAGAATCCAGTATGTTGGTGTGTCTGTTCAAGCTGCTACCAAAGACCCCATCCATAACCATCTCCAGTTACATGAACATCTAGCTCACAGGGCCTTGATGAGTCCATTACACTCAAGGTCTGTATGGCCTTGACTGCTGGCTTAGCAGCAGTAAAAGCAGCTGCACATATTTCATCCCAGTTCCACCTGATGCCCTTTCATACTAGCCTGCATAAGGGCTTCAGTATTTGTGCCAAGTATGGGATAAGCACTCTCCAGTAGCCCAAAAGACCCAATAACTCTTGTAAGACTGCCACAGTGGTAGGGGTAGAGAAAGCCTAGACCTTGTCTATGACTGCTTCTGGAATAACTTTAGTTTTACCAGACCAGCAAACCCCAAGCATTTTACAGACAAACCAGGTCCCTGAACCTTGGGGCTGTTCACAGCCTATCCTTTCTCCTGTACATGTTGCAGCATTTAAGTAACTGCCCCTTTTAAATCTAAAAGAGAATCAAATGTGAGCATAATATCATCAATGTAATGATACAACTGCACTGTTTGTTGTTTCTTTCATGTGGCCAAGTATTGGGCTACAAGTCCATGACAGATGGTGGGACTGTGGAGGTATCCCTGTTGAAGGACTGTGAATGTCCACTGCTGGTCATCCCATGTGAAGGCAAACTGTTCATGACTTTCCTGTGCTATGTCAATAAACAAGAAAGCATTAGGAATATCTAATACATAATGATATTTTCCCACTTCATGGCTAAGGGTGTCCAGAATGTGTGCTATAGAGGGAACAGCAGCATGCAAAGGGGGTGTGACTTTATTCAATTCCCTGTAGTCCATGGTGATACACCAGGAGCTGTCTGACTTTTTCTCTGGCCACACTGGGGAATTAAAAGGTCTATGAGTGGGCTTTATGATGCCCACCCTCTCCAACTCCTGTAGAGTTTCTCCAATTTACTTGCACCCCCAGGCAATTTATACTGCTTAGTATTTGTCACCTGCTGAGGTACAGGTAGAGCCACAGTTGGGTGCATGTCTGAACTCACCTGCAGTGGTCTGTAACCACAGGCCCTGCTGGATATCTACCCCCAAAATATATTCACCGGTGGGAGAAATGTACACAGTATACTCCTCTGAGGCTAAACATCCTATTCCTAATGAGATTTGGGCTTTCCTCACTCTAATCGCCTTACCCCAGTAGCCATCTGTCACAGCAGGGGGTCCCGGGAAAATGCTCAGGGTTGCGGTAAATCAGAGAACACTCAGCTCCTGTGTTCACCAGTGACAGGAACATTGCACACTTACAGGGTACCAATGAATTGCTAATTTCACATGTGGCCTCTAGTCCCCACCATGTCCCCAAGGTGGGGATTTTGAGCCCTCCTTTCAGTCAAACCACAATGCTCAGTCATCCTCCTGTATGGGTGAGGGCTCAGGCGAATCCTCAGTACTGTCTCCCATGAAGTTTTGCAGGGATACAGGACAGGCATGAGGCCTTGACTCTGATTTCCATGTCCTGGTCCTCAGCAGCTGAAACTGCTCCTCTGGCTTTAACTGGTGGCACCTTTCTAAGAAGATTCTAATGGGCTGCCCATTGAGTTTTTTCAAGTGGGTCCTCAAGACCTTCACGGGGCCTTTTGAACCTCTCCTTTCAGTAATAGCCTGTACTTCCTGCCAGGCTCTTTTTGTTTCAGCCATCCCCAGATCTGCTAAAGTATGAGTAGCCTCAATTATGGGTTGCCCTATGAGGGTGCAAGAGTAGTCACTCGGGACCCAAAGAGAGATGTGGGAGCTGTATGCAGCACCAGGTTTCTCATTCCTATAGTGAATACCTTTTCTTCAGGGCCCTGGGGGTCCATATCACAGATGATATTTTTCATACCCAATTCCCGCAGTACCTGTTGGAGCTCTGAATATGTTTTCCGACTATTGGGTAAATATGGTAAATCATGCTGATTAGGCCAAACTACCCTGATGTCAGCTGTCAGCCATACCAGGAGTGTATGACTCCCTGAGCATGACAGGCATTTTGCAGCCACTGCTGGAGGGAAGGGCGGGTCATCAGGGAAGCCAGTCTGCTCATCTCAGTACCCGACATAACAATGTTTTCCACCCCAGTATCCCAGAGACATAAAAGTCATGTAGGCAGACATTCTGACGGCCTCTGCCTATACTGGACACTTATGTCCACCAGCTCATCCTGGGTATAGAAATGGAGCATGGAGTGCTCTACAATCTGGCAGGGGATGGCTCCACCCCTGAGGAGCCCGTTGGTGTTTTGTTTTTAATTTTTTAATTACAGTCAGGTGGGCCTTTAAACAGCAGAGGATGGTACCTACGGCTGTGGCCTCAGTTGTTGATTGGCCCATGGCCCGCCTCTTCCTCTTCTACCCCCAGGTCCTCCTCCATCTCTGGGGCTGAAGGTACCACTCTTTCCTCCCCCTGCCCCATGGCTTCCTGCAACGCAGCTTTTCCTGCCACCTCCCTGCTTGTGGCTGCTAAGGAATCTTATGGGAGCATGACCTGCCTTTTCAGTAACTGTCTCTCTTCCTTAATGGCATCCCATAGATATAGCCCAGCTCCTCCAAGCAATGCTGAAGTGTGTCTGTCTCCCACCTAAGTACCTCTCCCTCCTCGCTAACCATCCCTCCTTTATGACATTTTCCACTATCTCGATGAAAATGCCAGCTGCTACACATCTCCCAATGTCTCCAAGCAGTCTTCCATCTCACAGAGGACTAATCCTGCAGCTTCTGGGGTTTGCACCCTTCCCCAGTTCTGGGGAAGGCCCCACCCCTCTAGGAGGTACTTCACCCCAGACCAATTCCCCACTAGAGGCTCCCAAGTTGGAAGCCCCATAGCTGGAGGGATAATAACAGGTGAAGCTGCACGCTTTGCTGCTGCACCCAATGGGGCCTCCCATCATTCACAGGGGGGATTTCAGGCATCTCCCCCACCATCTCCTGTGGCAGCCCTCCCATATGTCACCCCCATTTTGACAGATTTTGGGTTCAGAGATCCTGCCAACTACCGTCAGATGTAGCTCTGGGGAGAGGAAATCCTGGGACAATATACATCTAAAACCAAAATCAGTCAAAGGGAGAAATAAAGTCTAAAACCTATTTACTGCTTACAAACTGCAGTCTGGGGCCATATCTTTACTGCTTGTGCAGAAGGAAGCAATATCTTTCCCTAAACTCTCAGTCTTTCTCTCTCCCCTGCTGTGGCAGAAGCGAGTGAATACCCACCCCTCCAACCTCTCAAGTTCAGATAAGCCCTAGGTCACCGAGGTAATTACCCATTTATATGGAGAAGAACTACTTTTATCCACCCCTGAGGAATGCCTGTTGATATGCAGATGCACTAAAGCCAGGTGAGATGTTCTGGAAATATTACAATTTCACCCACAGATGCAAATTTTAAAAAATTAAGATCTTTGTGTTTTAAAAATAAAAAATATATACATATCTTATTGCCCTTAAGGTTATTTTCTTCCACAGTCCCTCTGTCCTTTACACACCTCTGGCTGCAGCTGCCATATGATGATTGCTTTGAACTCCCTACCTGTTCAGCCGACTACCTGTGGAATGGGCAAGCTATGGAATTAATCTCCATAGGATTTTTTATTTTGCTATTATTAATGTATGATTACATGAGCAATATTATGCTTACTAGACTCCCACTATTATCAAGTCACCACATACCCCATTACGGTCACTGTCCATCAGCATAGTAAGATGCTGTAGAATCACTACTTGTCTTCTCTGTGTTATACTGCCTTCCCCGTATGCCCCCATGCTATGCTAATCATAATACCCCCTTTTCCCCTTATCCCTCCCTTCCCACCAATCCTCCCCAGTCCCTTTCCCTTTGGTAACTGTTAGTGCATTCTTGGGTTCTGTGAGTCTGCTGCTGTTTTGTTCCTTCAGCTTTTTCTTTGTTCTTATACTCCACAGATGAGTGAAATCATTTGATACTTGTCTTTCTCCTCCTGGCTTATTTCACTGAGCATAATACCCTCTAGCTCTATCCATGTTGTTGCAAATAGTAGGATTTGTTTTCTTCTTATGGCTGAATAATATTCCATTGTGTATATGGACCACATCTTCTTTATCCATTCATCTACTGATGGACATTTAGGTTGCTTCCATTTCTTGGCTATTGTAAATAGTGCTGTGATAAACATAGGGGCATATATGTATTTTTCAAGCTGGGCTTCTGCATTGTTAGGGTGAATTCTTAGGAGTGAAATTTCTGGGTCAAATGGCATTCCTATTTTTAGTTTTTTGAGGAACTTCCATACTGCTTTCCACAATGGTTGAACTAGTTTACATTCCCACCTGCAGTGTAAGAAGGTTCCCCTTTCTGCACAACCTCGCCAACATTTGTTGTTGTTTGTCTTTTGGATGTTGGCCATCCTTACTAGTGTGAGGTGATATCTCATTGTGGTTTTAATTTGCATTTCTCTGATGATTAGCAATGTGGAGCATCTTTTCATGTGCCTGTTGGCCATCTGCATTTCTTCTTTGGAGAAGTGTCTGTTCAGCTCCTCGCCCATTTTTTAATTGGATTATTTGCTTTTTATTTGTTGAGGTGTGTGAGCTCTTTATATAATTTGGATGTCAACTCCTTATCAGATATGTCATTTATGAATATATTCTCCAATAACATAGGAGTTCATTTTGCTCAACTGATGGTGTCTTTTGCTGTACAGAAGCTTTTCAGTTTGATGTAGTCCTACTTGTTCATTTTTGCTTTTGTTTCCCTTGCCTGGGGAGATACGTTCATGAAGAAATTGCTCTTATTTATGTCCAAGAGATTTTTGCCTATGTTTTTTTCTAAGAGTTTTATGGTTTCATGACTTACATTCAGGTCTTTGATACATTTTGAGTTTACATTTGTGTATGGGGTTCAACAAATATCCAGTTTCATTCTCTTACATGTAGGTGTCCAGTTTTGCCAACACCAGTTGTTAAAGAGGCTGTCATTTCCCCATTGTATGTCTATGGCTCCTTTATCATATATTAATTGCCATATGTGGTTGGGTTTATATCTGGGCTCTCTAGTCTATTCCATTGGTCTATGGGTCTGTTCTTGTTCCAGTACCAAATTGTCTTGATTACTCTGGCTTTGTAGTGGAGCTTGAAGTAAGGGAGTGTAATTTCCCCCACTTTATTCTTCCTTCTCAAGATTGCTTTGGCTATTCAGGGTCTTTTGTGGTTCCATATGAATTTTAGAATTATTTGCTCTAGTTCATTGAAGAATGCTGTTGGTATTTTGATAGGGATTGCATTGAATCTGTAGATTGCTTTATGCAGATGGCCATTTTGACAATATTAATTCTTCCTGTCCATGTTCACAGGATGTGTTTCCTTTTATTGGTATCTTCTTTAGTGTCTCTCATTAGTGTCTTGTAGTTTTCAGAGTATAGGTCTTTCACTTCCTTGGTTAGGTTTATTCCTAGGTATTTTATTCTTTTTTGATGCAATTGTGAATGAAATTGTTTTCCTAATTTCTCTTTCTCCTATTTCTTTGTTAGTGCATAGGAATGCAACAGACTTCTGTGTATTAATTTTTTATCCCCCAACTTTGCTGAATTCAGATATTAGATCTAGTAGTTTTGAAGTAAATTCTTTAGAATTTTTTATGTACAATATCACGTCATCTGCAAACAGGGGCAGTTTGACTTCTTCCTTACCAATGTGGATGCATTTTATTTCTTTGTGTTGTCTGATTGCTGTGGCTGGGACTTCCAGAACTATGTTGAATAAAAGTGGGGAGAGTGGACATCCTTGTCTTGTTCCCGATACTAAAGGATAAGCTTTTAGCTTCTTGCTATTAAGTATGTTGGCTGTGGGTTTGTCAGGTACTTGCCCTCTATACCCATTTTGTTGAGAATTCTTATCATGAATGGATGTTGAATTTTGTCAAATCCTTTTTCAGCATCTATGGAGATGATCATATAATTTTTGTTCTTCTTTTTGTTGATGTGTTGGATGATGTTGATGGATTTTTGAAAATTGTACCATTCTTGCATTTAATCATTATATATCTTGGTGTTGTCCTCCTTGGGTCCCTTGTCTTTGGAGATCTGTGCTCCTCCATGGTCTGTGAGACTATCTCCTTACCTCCTCAAAGACACTTTCTATCCCTTTTCTCTTTTTTCTTCTTCTGGTACCCCTATTATGCAAATATTGTTGCTTAGATTGGTCACACAGTTTTCTCAGTATTCTTTCATTCTTAGAGATTCTTTTTTCTCTCTGTGCCTCAGCTTCTATGTATTCCTCTTCTCTAATTTCCATTTCTTTTACCGTCTCTTCTACTTCACCTAATTTGCTTTTAAATCTCTCCATTGTATGTTTCATTTCAGATATGGTATTTCTTAATGATTGAATCTCCATCTTAAATTCATTCCTGAGTTCTTGAATATTTTTCTGTACTTCCATGAACATGTTTATGATTTTTCCAAATTCTCTTTCAGGAAGACTTGTGAGTTCCATTTCATTTGGCCCTTTTTCTGTGGTTTGTGAGATTTTGGTCTGAACCATGTTCTTTTGACATTTCATATTTCTGTGTGGTGCCCTCTATTGCCCAGAAGCTCCAGTCTCTGGAGCTGCTCAGCCCCTAGAGTGAGGTTGGGGGTTGTAGGGGAGTGGAGCTGATGCCTGGGTGGAGGATAGAGTTGTTTCCTGCTTCCCACCTGCCCTGCCTGTCTCCTGTACCAGAGCTAGTGGGCTGAGTGCACAGGTGGAAACCTCTGTGCTTGGAGTCTCTAGCTGTTATAGGTGGGGCCTCCCTCTGGCTGGCCTGACACCAGAGCAGTGACTGCCAGTTTGTGAGCATGTGCCAGCAGGCCAGGAGGAAGGCATCGCAGGCTGTGTGTCACAGTGGGGGGCCTTGGAGCTGAGTAGCCAGCCAGTGGAATGGAGTGTCTGAAGCTCCTCAAAGTTTCCAACCAGCTGGGCCCAGCACACCCAGACAGCCTTGTCTCCCTGTCCCTTCTCCTGTGCACAAAGCTCTGTGCAAACCCTGCCTCTTCAGCAGCCCTCTTGCTGCTAAGGAGCCTCTCAGACTGCCTGCCTTTCCCTTGTCCAAGAGCAGCCGGATGTGGATCCCATCCTCCACAAATGGCTGGAATCTGTCTTTCAAGCACCCCTGTCCCAGCTCCCCATCCTCCAGAGCACCACACAATGTAGGTTTCTTCTCGCAAAGCAGATCTCCAGGGCCAGGTGTTCAGTAGTCTCAGGCTTCCACCCCCTCCCTGGCTCTGTTTCTCTTCCTCCTGCTGGTGAGTTGGGGTTGGAGAAGGGCTCAGGTCCCGCTGAATCAAGGCTTTCATATGTTACCCTCTTTTGTGAGGTCTGCTCTTTTTGTGAGGTCTGTTTGCAGTCTGGTGCAGCCTTCTTTCCTGTTGCTGCTTTAGGGTTAGTTGTATTAACTATATTTTCACATTGTCTGTGGTTTTGAGAGGAGTTCTCTGTCTCACCTCTCACACCACCATCTTGAATCTCCATCTCCATAGGACTTTAAACCTAGCTGAATCCTACACCTCAAGGATTATCATGATTTTATTGCTGTTGCCACTGTATGTTATTAGTTTGATTACAGTGCTCCAGTTTTCTTGCCCAGGGGCCATTCAGAAGATGGGGAACATGTAAATTGTGACAGGAGATTTCTGGAGGGGTGGGCTGTGGGTAAAATTTCTATATTTCCAGACTCCCTTGCCTGACCTTACTGAATCTCCATATCAATAAGTGTTTCTAAGGGGTAGAGAGAAGTAGACCATCTCCATATCAATAGGTATTTACAAGGGCGAGTGAGGGCATATCTGGACCAGAGAGGTTGGGTGGGGTGCTCTATTTCTGTTCATGAGAGACATGGGAGAGCAGAAGTGGATGACTGCTTGTAAGCAATAAAGGGGTTCCTCACACTTTATTTCTTCCTTTGACTGATTTCAGTTTCAAAGGTATTTTGCACCAGGATTTTCCTTCTGAGTTACATAGTTTAAAAAGAGTAGCAGCAGATCTCTTAACAATTTATCTGATTCTATTATTTAGTGATGCTTTTAAGAGACTTTGCATCATCATTTATAATTTTTAATGCAAACTTCCATGGTAAATTGGAAAATATGTACACCAACTATTAAGAACCTCTTATCTATCAAGGGCTATGATTCAGAGAAGGGTTGAAACTCTGAAGGGGGAAATACTTTCCCAGCCCACGGCAAAATATCTCTGAAACTGAAATCTGTCAAAGGGAGAAATAAAGCGGAAGAAACCCATTTACCATCTACCTGTGGCAAAATACCTTTGAAACTGACATCAATCAAAGGGAGAAATAAAATGGGAGAAACCCATTTACTGCCTAAAAACAGTCATCAAATTCTGCTTGCCCATGTCTTTGGTGACCCGGCTGCAAAAAGGGACTCACCCAACCTCTCCGGTCCAGATAGGCCCTCATCACCCTTGTAATGACCTATTGATATGGAGATGGATTACTTCACCCCTTGGAAACACCTATTAGTATGGAGATACACTAAGGCCAGGTGAGAGATTCAAGAAATATTGCCATTTTGTCCACAGGGGAAAGAAATCAACTCATCTCAGATAAAGATATAAAGCCGTATTTCTTGTTTAATGAGGGAAAATACAAAAAAAAAATCACTTTCTAATAAAATAAATATGAATAAAATGTTGTTTATATATTACATAAAATGCTATCTTCAGGATCATGCTTTATGTAGAAATATATAAGTATCTACTTCTTTTGTTCGATAACTATCTAACGAACATGTATATTTATATTTCCTCTACTATATTAAGTAGAGATGTGTTGATATCAGAAAAAGTCTAACCACTTTGGAAAAATGAGATTTTATCATTAAAAAAATTATCTGAGCTGTGCCTGAGGGCATGAATAATTTCAAGGTATGAAAAAAATTAAAATCATTTTGCAAAATGATCATTTCATCATATTTTTTAATGCCTTCTGATACATGTACTGAGAAATCACAGAATCATTTCATCGTTTCCCTGACCAAAGTGCATAATATTTATCTAGTAGCAGGGAAATGATTAGGCAAACCAGACTGAGCAACGATCTAAAAACAATTGGCCTGTACTCTTCAAAAATGACAGTGTAATGTAAAACAAGGAAAGACAGGAGAATTATTCCAGATTAAAAAAATACATGACACTTCAACTAAGAGTGGAATTGTCCATAAACAGTCTATAAAGGAGTAAAGGTCTGGGTTCAGTTTACTGCCTTAAAACAATAGAAAACTTGAAAAAATACATGAATCAACTGATTTCAGACACTAAACAATAGGAGTCATAAGATCATGAGAGAAGGAAAACAAATAAGTTGAGCCTGATGAATACACTGACTATTTGCCTAGAGGCATCTTGAACATGTAGCAGAAAAGGACATGAAAAGTATATTGTAGTCATCTTAAGTGTTGAGATGAATACGAATACAGAATTCAGAGAGTTTAAAGCAGCTGGAAGTTTCAGAGTGGAGTTACACAGGAACCCTCGCACAGTTACAATTCCACAGGCAAAGAGCTCCATAAATCTGCAAATGGTTTCTATGAAATTTGCTGAATATGAAGACATGAATACATCAGATGAAACTCCATGAAGTTCAAAAAATAGAATGACCGACGAGGAAATTGTGAGCTAAATGATACCCAGAGCTCATTCAGGAATGGAAATCATTTGATTTTCCATCAAAAAGTCTTTGTTGTTTATTTTCAGGCATTCAATAAAGACCCCAGGAGAATCCTGTGCATGCTCTAGGACCACACTAACAAAACTTTAAAAATTCCTAGAACACATCAGGTTAAATTGCCAATAACTTTATTGATTATCACAAAAGTTCAAAACTCTTTAAGTTAAAACAACACAATCCATGCACTAGTAACAAAATTTACTAGTCCAACATCTAATAAAAATATCACATATTAGACATATTAAAATATTGGGAACAAATGACCAATCAGGAGAAAAATCAGCTACTAGAAATAGACCCAGAAATAATAAAGACAATGAGATGATTAGACAAACCTATTAAAATAGCAATTATAAACCTTTTCAATAATCTAAAGGAAAACATGAAGATGAGAAGTCTAAAAATATATGTAACTGGACTCCATGAATGATACAAAAGACAGGAAAGAAAAAGCATTTGAAGAAATAATAAAAAACTTCCAAATTTGGTGAAAACTATATACTCACAGATCTAATAAGCTCAGCAAACTTCAAGAAGGATAAACACAAATCAAATCACAGGTAGACACATTTCCAAAAACCACCAAGAAAGAAAATCTTAAAAATAGAGGAAAAGAAGACACATTACATACAAAAACAAAGAGAACAATCACAACAGACATTGTATAAAAAAGCTTTGAAATTTACAGTGCATTGATATTATATTTATTCAGAGAGCACACTAACATTGTTACATTTTAGCAACTTACACTGAGAAATCACAGGGCTCAATATTAAGTCTTAACAGAAAGCTACAGCAATCAAGACAAAGTAAAGTGACAAAGGGATATTGACAATATCTTCTACAATGCATGTAGGAAGAAACTTTTTGATAACAATAAAGAACTGGAGAGGAGAAATGAAAGTAGTGTTTAATGTTGATACATTATGTGTAAAGTGGTATCTTATTTGACCGCACACTATAACATAAAGATGTATATTGTAAATCTAATAGTAACCAATAAAAATCAAAACAAAGGGTTTAATTCACATTGGGTATAGGATAAAATCATAAAAATACTCCAATAAAATGCAGAACAGAAGACATAGGAATAAAAAATAGCAGTACAAATATAAACCAAATAAAATAATGGTAGATTTCAACTCAATCTAATTTTTTAATTAAAGTATGATTGATACACAATCTTATGTTGGTTTCAAATATACAGCACAGTGGTTCAGCAGTTACCCTTATTAAATCCTCATTCCCTCTAGTGTGGTTACTATCTATCAAGGTAGTAAGATGTTACAGAATCATAGACTATATTCTCCATGCTATACTACCATCCCCACGACAAACTTATATTGTGATTGTGAATTATTGTACCCTTTATCCCCTTTAACCTTTATCCCTTGCCCACCCCAACTCCTCCCCCTTGATAACCACTCGTCAGTTGTTGGTGTCTATGAGTGTACTGCTATTTTGTCCTTTCTGTTTTGCTTTGATTTTATATTCCACAAATAAATGAAATCACATGGTATTTGTCTTTCTGTAACTTATTTCACTGAGTATAATACCCTCTATGTCCATCTATGTTGTTGCATATGGGACAATTTCTTTTCTTTTTATGGCTGAATAATATTCCATTGTGCATATATACCACATTTTATTTATCCATTCATCTATTGATAGACCAATTCAGTTGCTTCCATATCTTGGCTATTGTAAATAGTGCAGTGATAAACACAGTGATACATGTCTTTTTGAATCAGGCATTTTGTTTTCTTCAGGTAAATTTCTATGAGTGGAATTACTGAGTCAAATCATACATCTGTTTTCAGTTTTTTGAGGAACCTCCGTATTGCTTTCCACAATGGTTGCACCTATTTACATTCCCACCAACAGTGTAAGAGAGATACAATTACTCTGCTTCTTCACCAACATTTTTTATTTCTTCTCTTTTGGATAGTGGCCATCTTACCTGGTGTGAGAGCATGTCCCATTGTGGTTTTAATCTGTATTTTCCAGATGATTAGTGATGTGTAGGATCTTTTCATGTGCCTGTTGGCCACCTTTATTTCTTCTTTAGAAAAATGTTTAGGTCCTCTGTCCATTTTTTTAAGTTGGGTTATTTGTTTTTTTAAAGTTGAATCATATGAGTTCTTTATATATTTTGGATGTTAACCCCTTATTGGATAAACCATTTACCAATATATTCTCCCATACTGTAGTTTGCCTTTTTGTTCAGCTGATGGTGTCCTTTGCTGTACAGAAGCTTTTAAGTTTGTTCATTTTTCATTTTGTTTCCCTTGCCTGAAATGTATCCAGGAAAAAATTCCTTGTGCTACTATTCAAGTGATTTTTGCCTATATTTTCTTCTAAGAGTTTTATGGTTTCATGACTTATATTCAGGTCTTTGACCCATTTTGAATTTACTTTTGTGTATGGAGTTAGACAATAACACAGTTTCGTTCTCTTACATGTAGCTGTCCAGTTTTGGCAATACCAGTTGTTGAAGAGGTTGTCTTTTTCCCACTGTATATTCCTGGCTCATTTATCATATATTCATTGACCATACTATGTGGGTTTGTATCTGGACTCTTTATTCTATTTCTTTGATCTATGGGTCTGTTCCTGTGCCAGTACCAAATTGTTTTGATTACTGTAGCTTTGTAATAGAGCTTGAAGTCAGGGGCTGTAATCTTCCCAGCTTTGTTCTTCCTTCTCAGAATTGCTGGGGCTGTTTGGGGTCTTTTATGGTTCCTTATGAATTTTAGAACTATTGTTCTAGTTCATTGAAGTATGCTGTTGTTATTTTGATAGGGATTGCATTGAATATGTAACTTGCTTTGGGCAGAATGACCATTTCGACAATATGAATTCTTCTTTTCTATGAGCATGGGATAGATTTCCATTTATCTGTGTTTTCTTTAACTTCCCTCATGAGCGTCTTATAATTTTTAGAGTATAGATTTTTCACCTCCTTGGTTAGGTTTATGCCTAAGTCTTTTATTCTTTTCAATGCAATTGTAAACGGAGTTATTTCCTGATTTCTCTCTCTGCTAGTTTGTTGTTAGCATATAGGAATGTAACATATTTTTGGGTATTAATTTTGTATGTTGCAACTTTGCTGAATTCAGTTATTAGATCCAATATTTTTTGGTGGAGTCTATAGGGTTTTCTCTGTATAATATCATATCATCAGCAAATATCAATTCAATCTGATTTTAAATGTAAATGGCTGCATATTTCAATTAAAAGGCAGAGATTATCGGATTGAATAAAAAACAAAACCCAGCTTACATTTAAAAATAAAAGTAAAATGTTTGAAAAGGATATGCTATGCAAATTTTAACCATAAGAACAGGTAAGATGGCTATGTTAGAATTCTGTGTAGACTTCAGAATAAGGCATGTTACCAGAGATAAAGAGATATTTTATAATAAAAAGGTCCAATTTATGAAAAAATAACACTAAACTACAGATTTTATAATATCTAAAGAAAAACTAATAAATTGAAAGAAAAACAGACAAATTCATGATTATAGTTGAAAAATTCTATAATCCTTTTTAATAATTGATATAAAAAATATACAGACAACCAGCAGGGACACAGAAGACTTGAACAACACAGTCAACCAACTTAACCTAAGAGACAATTATATAGAATGCTATAACTAAAAATTATACATTGCAGTCTTTTGAAGTCCAAATGGAGCATTTACCAGGATAGAACATACACTGGATGATTAAGCAAGACACATTAAATTTAAAAAGACTTAAATCAGACAGATTATATTCTTGACTACCTTAAAACAAATTATTACATAAAAGCAAAATAACTGCATAACACCACATATTTGGAAATTAAACAATATCCAGCTAAATAAACCGTAGGTCACAAAAGAAATCACAAGTGAAATCAGAAAATATTTCACACTGAATGAAAATCAAAACACAATATATCAAAAATTCCTAAGATGCAGCTAAAATTTTGCTGTGTGAAAATGCATGTCCTCAAATGTTTATATTAGAAATAAGGGTCAAAAATCCATGATCTAAAAACTGGAGACCTACAGGCAAGAGAATTAAACTGGATTATTGTTTAACTCCATACACAAAAGTAAACTTGAAATGGATCAAAGACCTGAATGTAAGTAATGAAACCATAAAACTCTTAGAAGACAACATAGACAAAAATCTCCTGAATATAAACATGAGTAACTTCTTCCTGAACGCATATCCTCAAGCAAGGGAAACAAAAGCAAAATTGTACACATGGGACTACATCAAACTAAAATCTTCTGTACAGCAAAGGACATCATCAACAGAACAAAAAGGCATCCTACAGTACAGGAGAATATATTTGTAAATGACATATCTGACAAGGGGTTAACATCCAAAAATATATAAAGAACTCACATGCCTCAACACTCAAAAACCAAATAACCCTATTAAAAAATGGGTGGAGGATATGAACAGACATTTCTCCAAAGAAGAAATTTGGATGGCCAGCAGAGACATGAAAAGATGTTCCACATAAGACTAATCATCAGTGAAATGCAAATTAAAACCACAATGAGATGTCACCTCACACCAGTAAGGATGGCCAGCGTTGAAAAGACTAAGAACAAAAATGCTGGTGAGGATGTGGAGAAAGGGGAACCCTCCTACACGCTGGTGGGAATGTAAGCTAGTTCAACCATTGTGGAAAGCAATATGGAGGTTCCTAAAAAAACAAAAAATAGAAATACCATTTGACCTGGTAATCCCACTGCTTGGAATTTACCCAAAAAATACAAATTCTCAGATTCAAAAAGACATATGCACCCCTATGTTTATCACAGCACTATTTACAATAGCCAAGAAATGGAAGCAACCTAAGTGTCCATCAGTAGATGAATGGATAAAGAAGAGGTGGTAAACATACACAATGGAATACTATTCAGCCATAAGAAGAAACAAATCCTACCATTTGCAACAACATGGATGGAGCTGGAGGTTATTATGCTCAGTTAAATAAGCCAGGTGGAGAAAGACAAGGGCCAAATGATTTTCCTCATTTGTGGAGTATAACAAAGAAGCAAAACTGAAGGAACAAAACAGCAGCAGACTCACAGACTCCAAGAAGGGACTAGTGGTTACCAAAAGGGGAGGGGTGTAGGAGGGCAGTCGGGATGGAGATGGGGATTGAGGGGTATTATGTTTAGTACACATGGTGTGAGGGGCCACAGGGAAAACAGTGTAGCACAGAGAAGGCAAATAGTGAATCTGTGCCATCTTACTACACGGATGGACAGTCACTGCAATGGGGAATGGGTGGGGAGTTGATAATATAGGTAAATGTAGTAACCACATTGTCTTTTCATGTGAAACCTTCAGACAAATGTGTATCAATAATACCTTAGTAAAAAAATTTTTTTAAATTCCATGATCTAAACTTTCACTACAGGGAATTAATGAAATAATTCAGTTAGTGTAACCCACTCTGTTAACCATCTAAAGAAGAAAAGCCACGTGATCATGTTAATTAATGAAGAAATGTAATTTGGCAAAATTTAACATGGTTTCCTGATAATAACTCTCAACATATTAGGAATTGAAGGGAACTTTCTCAGCTTGATGAAGAGCATCTAACAAAAGCGTACAGCTGACATCATACTTAATAGTGATAGACTCAATTCTTTCCCCCTAAAACTCAGATTAAGCAGGGATGTTAACTCTCACTACTCTTCCAATATTGTGCTAGTAGTCCTAGCCATCAAAAAAAAGCAAAACAAAGAAACAGGCAAACTAACAGATTGTTAGGGTCCAGGCTTCTGAGGCTTCTCCAGAGAACAAACTACACAGGCATAGAGATGTAAATTCAAGCAAAGTCTTTATTCAGCCAGCTAGCTGGGGTCCAAGTGTCAGCCCGACGCAGCGGGTCTCAACAAGGACCCCAAGCACTCAGAGCCAAGGGTTTATATAGCATTTTCAAAGCACTTAACTCATAGTAATTTTCCACAACTATACATTATTCTTGCAAGACATACATCCTGGGGTTAAGCAAGGGCAGGATAAGACTACTCCTTAATGGTTAGAGAAGTTCTGCACGATAAGCTTGGTATGTAAGGTTAACTGACCAAGGTTAGCTGACCAAGGGTCACAGCTGCCCACCACCCGGTGCTCATGATTAACTTGTTTTTTCAAGGCCTTACCCAGGCCCAGGTTTTTTTTTTTCTTCTTCCTGAGTCACACCCTCAGAAAATAGTTTCTAGGTTTCTAAGATGGGTATGCTTATGCTAATTTACTAATCTTACTAATGCTTAGATTCTACATTTCTCCACTTTCCTTTGACCATTCCAATCATGGAACGTTTGTTTCTTCCTGCTGTGTGAGTGAATGATACTGCGGTCTCAGCATTAGCACCTGAACAGCACTCACTCTTTCCCTAACAAAGGCTATTAGCCGGTTTAAGATACAGGGACCTAAAGTGAGAAGCAGTATAAAAATAAGCAAGGGCCCTGACAGGGTGGATATCAGGGTTGTAAACCATGGGGATTTAGTAAACCAGGATTCAAATAGCCCTTGGCTGGCCTCTCGCTCTCTCTTCCTTTGATCTGGCCTCTCTCTAAGTTTAGACATTGAATCTCTTACTATTCCGGAATGGTCTGCTGTTAAGGTTTAGCTAAGTTTTATTAGTTCTTTTTCCTGACTCTTAATGCTCTCTGCACTCCTTTACATTTCCCCCCTTTTCTTGATTAGACTGTGGAATCTTCCACAGCGGCATCTGGGTCCTGATACCTTTGACGAAGGACTAAGAGTTGGACAGTGTCAATTCTTTCCTGCACAAACTTAACAAGCCTGTTAATTATGCACGGGCTAATTGTAAACAGCAACAGCAGGATGACGAGCGGCCCCGCAACGGCCGAGAGAAGGGTAGCAAACCAAGGCTTGTATTTGAACTAAGACTCAAACCAGCCTTCGCTACTTTCATATTCTTTACGCCTCTTCTCTAAATCTTTTTTTAGTTTGGCAAAGGAATCTCTGACTGCACCTGTTTTGTCTACATAGAAACAGCACTCTTCTCTTAAGGCTGCGCATAACTCACTTTCCTTTAAGAACAAGAGGTCTAGGCCTCTTCGGTTCTGTAGGACCACCTCGGACAAGGAGGTGAGGGATTGCTCTAGGTCTGATATTGTCTGTCGGAGTTGTTCTAGGTCTCTGTCGATTGCCAGCCTCAGGGCTGTGAGCCCCTTTTCTCGAGTTACAAGGGCTGCAACCCCCGTGCTTGCCCCTGCCATCTCTAGGGTGAAAAGGGTCTCAATGGTCAGGGCGGTAACAACCTCCCTCTTGCTCCGGTGGGGGCTCAGCCTTTCTTCCCAATAAGAAAGGAGAGATTCATGAGAATGATACATTAGGCGAGGTAGAATGGCCACCAGCACACAAAACTCACTGTTAGCATTGAACACAGAGGTGGATAGGGCCGGAGTGAGGCCTGTCTTTGAGCAGAGCTACTAGCCCGAGGAGGGTATAATCCACTTTCCCTGCTCCCACGTAGTGTTATTATAGGAGGAGCATAACTGGCTCTGGGTCGTCGGGACTGTGCTTACACACGTACTAACGACTGAGACTTGAGCGATTGTAAGTCCTCATGGTCTCCTGTCCCAGTAAGTGGGATGGGAGTTGTTGATAGTGTAGGAGCTATTTATCTCGATTGCCTCATAGAAGGGGGTGAACCTGGGTAGCATAGCCAACAGGGATCGGTGAGGGAGGAAGTGGTGTGGTTAAGAGTCTCTACAACTGTCTGCACCATTTCCTACATGGGATTATCTAATCCGGAGGGAGTGTGCTGGGCCCATAACCCAGAGGTCGATGGACCCGGTCCTCTCGTGGGCTCTGGAGCAAGCGTTCTGGTAGGCATTTTCTCATCTTTTTTGCTCAAGCCCTTGTCCTGGATTGAAGGTTTCTGGGGATTTATAACCGGTTTGGGACCTACAGCAGTGGTGGGAGTTGACACGGTTAATTTAATGATGAGGGTCGAGCCGGCATGCCCCCCATATTTATAATACACCATTCCTCATGCTAGTCCATTTATCCAGCGCGATACCTCAGTGTTTTTGCCCGTCTCGGTGAATTGAAATCTTACTCAATCTTGGTCCGTTTTGTCACAAGCCTTGGTTTTGTAAAGGGTCATAGGCTGGTGACGAGGGATGCCCTTGTTGACATAAGTAAATTTGACAGAATCGATTTTTGTAACTGTCCATCTCCAATCCCCATAGTTCGAGGTTACACAGTCCCAGCTGGCATAAAAGAAGTCATGCCCCCCCCTCACAGTGCCTTCTTTTACCTGTTCTTGGGCAAGCATAAAACCCATGGGAGCGAGCCAAATTTGGAGGGATGGATCGGTAAACGGAGTTGATCTGCCGAAAGCAGAAATACAGGTCAGGCCACCAGGTTCCGATTGGTGCACTGTGTTGTGTGGAGTTGATGACTTCCCCATTGTCACTATCAATCAGCATCCAGGTCAGGTTCCTTGGTTGATGGGGGTTGGTGCCTCTGATCCCCACAGATGTGGCTCCCTTGAAGATCTATACTAAGGAGCTTATTAGCAGGATCTCTTTCATATTTGGCTTAAGTGTAGTTTTAGGGGATTGGCAGGATGCTGCTGCACCTTCCACTTTTCCTTACGGGCCCCTGGGTCTTTATGAGGCAGGACCTTCCGAACGTGGGTGTGGTGTACCCAGGGAGCGATACCATCAACTTTGAGAGCAGTGGGGGTGGTAAACAATACAACATAAGGTCCTTTCTACCTGGGCTTGAGAGTCTTCACTTGATGTCTTTTGACCCATACTATATCCCCTGGGACTATGCCATGTTCCGGGCTCGGAATTTTCCTGCCCTCATAATATGCTCTGATTAGGGGCCAGATTTCTTGCTGCACTTTAGCAAGAACTTGCAACACATTCAGATAGTCAGGGGCCGGGTCTTCTGCATCGGGAAGCTGCACTCGTCGAGTTATAGGTGGAGGGGCTCCATACATTATCTCGAATGGAGTTAAACTATGTACATAGGGGGAGTTCCGAGCACGGAAGATGGCTAAGGGAAGGAGAGTCACCTAGTCCCCACCAGTCTCTAATACTAATTTAGAAAGGGTCTCTTTCAAGGTCTGATTCATTCTTTCTACCTGCTCAGAGCTTTGTGGGTTATAAGCACAACGTAACTTTCAATCTACTCCCAAAGCTAGGGCTAGTCCTTGCAGGACTTTGCTAACGAAAGCCGGGCCGTTATCGGAACTTATTGCTTCAGGGACCCCATATCTGGGGATGATTTCTTCAATTAATCTTTTTGCTACTATCTGGCTAGTCTCATGCTTGGTTGGAAAGGCCTCCACCCACCCAGAGAAAGTATCTACCATAACTAGCAAATACCTGTATCTATACTTCCCTGGTTTTATTTCGGTGAAGTCTATTTCCTAATTCCTCCCTGGAGCCCTCCCCCTTTCCCGGGTACCTGCTGGGTGCAGCCCTCTTGGGGCTGGTCTTAGCATTGCACAACTACTGCATTCTTTTGTGATTTGGCGAGTTACCTCATTCTGGTGGGGAAACACCAACTGCACAGACTGGAAAAGGCTGAGCAGTTTTTTTCCACCTAGATGGGTGGACTTATGCAAATTAGCAAGCAGGTACTGTTCTAATGCTTCTGGCAAGATCAATCTACCCTCCTGGTCCCTACCCCAATATCCCTCTCCAAATACTTCCCCCGGGACTTGTTTTCTAATCCACTCAAGATCTTGAGGGGAATACTCAGGTTTGGGCGGCAGTGTGGGCAGTTCAGGTATGGGTATTTCGAGGGCTGCAAGCACAAGAGAGTCCGAGAGGGCTGCCCTCTTAGCTTTTGCATCTGCATGGCTGTTGCCGATGGCCTCGGGTGTCTTCTTTGATTGGTGGCCTGGTACATGTATAACTGCTACCGCTTTAGGTTTTTCAACAGCAGCTAATAGTCTTTGGACTTCTTGCAGATTCCTCAGTCCCTTCCCTTACGTGGAACGGAATCCTCTTTCTTGGTAGATGGCACCGTGGACATGGACAGTGTCAAAGGCATATCTACTATCTGTGTAAACGTTGGCCCACTTTCCTTCTGCTCTTTCCAGGGCCTCAGCGAGAGCAATAAGTTCCGCCTTCTGTGCTGAGGTACCAGGGGGCAGAGCTGCGCTCCAGACAACTTCCCCGTCGTGGGTTACTACTGCTGCCCCTGCTCTCCTGACCCCTTCCTGCACAAAGCTGCTCTCATCCGTATACTAATTTAGCTCACAGTTCAGTAATGGTGTGTCTTTCAGGTCTGCTCGCACCTGGATAATTTCGGAAAGGATATCTCTACAGTCATGGATGGGGGTCGTCAGATCTGGGTCTGGCAGAAGGGTGGCAGGATTTAGGGTTACCGGGTCAGAGAAGGTGATTCGGGGAGAATCTAGTAGGAGCTCTTGATAGTGGGTGAGTCTTGTGTTCGTCATCCATTTTCCCGGAGGATGCTTGAGGATCCCCTCCACGGTATGTGGGGCTGTTATTCTCAGATTTTGGCCAAAAGTCAGCTTGTCTGCCTCTTTTACCAGTAGAGCGATGGCTGCTAGGATACACAGACAAGGTGGCTACCCGGAGGCCACTGGGTCTAGCCGCTTGGACAAATAAGCCACAGGTCTCTTCCACGGGCCTAGCTGCTGAGCCAGAACTCCTTTAGCCACTCCCTTCTTTTCATCTACAAACAGGATAAAGGGTTTTTCTGGGTCTGGCAGAGATAGGGCTGGGGCCCAGAGGAGAGCTTCTTTTAGTCTGTCAAACACGTCTTGTTCCTGCGTCCATTGCCAGCCTGGCCCGTCTTTGGTTGCTTCATATAGCGGTCGGGCTATTTCTGCGTACCCTGGAATCCAGAGCCTGCAAAACCCGGCTGAGCCAAGAAATTCTCTCACTCCCCGGGGTGAGGAAGGGACGGGGATAGCCAGGACAGTTTGCTTCATGGCCTGTGTTAGCCACCTGGCCCCATTAGATATTTTGTACCCCAAGTAGACTACTGACTTCTGGCAGATGTGGGCTTTCTTGGCGCTGGCTCGATATCTCAGTTCGTCTAGTTCAGCCAGCAAGTTCCCCGTGGCTTCTTCGCACTCTTCACGGGTTTCTGTGGCCAGCAACAGGTCATCTACATACTGCAACAACGTCATGTGGGGGTGGCTCCTGCGAAAGGGCTCCAAGTCCTGGCTTAGGGCTTCATTGAATAAGGTGGGAGAGTTCTTGAAGCCCTGAGGCAGTCTAGTCCAGGTAAGCTGCTCTTTTCTTCCTCCCCCTGGCTCTTGTCACTCAAAGGCAAACAAAGGCTGACTAACTTCAGAAAGTGGAATACTAAAGAAGGCATCTTTCAGGTCCAGAGTAGTATACCACACATGCGTAGGTGGCAGGTGGCTGAGTAAGGTATAAGGGTTAGGCACTGTAGGATGGATGTCTTCTACCCTCTCATTGACTTTCCGCAAGTCTTGCACTGGCCTATAATCTTTACTGCCAGGCTTCTTCAGTGGAAGTAGAGGCATATTCCATGCAGATTGGCAGGTCTTAAGGATTCCTGTCTCTAACAGTCTATGGATATGGGGTGCTATCCCTTTCTTAGCCTCTTCTGGCATTGGATATTGCCGGACCCGGATGGGTAGAGCTGCGGCTTTGAGTTGAACAACGACCGGGGATAGGTGTTTAGCGAGACCAATTCCTCTGGTCTCGGCCCATGCGGAAGGGAACTTCTGTACCCAAGAGTCCATCTCTCCCCGGCCCCCCTTTTCTTGATCCGCCTGAAACAGACGATGTTTGTCGGCCAGGGACAGAGTTAGCACATGCGCCGGTTGTAGGAGCTGCCCTTCTTTGTCCATGATTTTTATCCCTTCGGGTTCAAAATGAATGCGAGCCCTGACCTTGGTTAATAAGTCTCTGCCCAGCAACGGTGCGGGGCTTTCGGGTACGACCAGGAATGAGTGAGAGACCTGATGCCTTCCTAGGTCCACTTTTCTGTTAGTGGTCCAGGCACATTTCCTGGACCCTGTCGCTCCCTGGACTATACTTGTGCGTCCTGGGTTTAAGGGGCTGTGGGCCTGGTTGAGAACTGAATACTGTACCCCAGTATCTACCATAAACCCAATGGGAGTCCCCTCCATGCACAGGGCTACCCAGGACTCGGGGAGGGGTGCCGAGCCCCATCCCTATCAATCCTCCTCTCCTAGGTGCAGGGTCTTAACAGGGTTCCCTCTCCCTTGTTCCCTCTTTTGGGGGCACTCCCTCTTCCAATGTCCATATTTCTTACACAGGGCGCACTGATCTTGTCCTAGTTGGGATTGACGGGGTCCTGTTCCTCAAGGTGGCCTAGGGCCCTCCTTCACCCCGGCCAGGAATATCCTGGCCATCTCCTCCCTCTGCTTCTTGTTCTCCCTTTTCTGAAATTCTCTGTCTTCCTTCCTATTTTTCTCCTGCATTACCCATTTCTCTTTCCTCAGCCTTTCTTCTCTATCTTCCGGAGCTTCTCTAGCATTGAAGACTTTCTCCGCCTGCTGCAGCAGTTCCCTAATAGAGATCTCTCCTAGGTCCTCCCACTTGTGGAGTTTTCTCCGGATATCGGGGGCTGCCTGGTTGATAAATGAGAGGACTACAGCTGACCTATGTTCCTCTGCTTCCGGGTTTATGGGAGTATACTGCCGGTAAGCATCAAACAGCCTTTCCAGATACGTGACTGGGCTTTCCATTTCCCCCTGAACAATAGTTTTTACCTTAGCCAAGTTAGTGGGCCGTCTGGCGGCCGCCCGGAGACTGGTCATCAGAGTCTGGCGGTAGACCTGGAGACGCTCCCTACCTTCTGCAGTTCCGAAGTCCCAATCTGGGCGCGTAAGTGGGAATGCCTCGTCGATGATGGGCTGGAGGGTAGTGGGTCTTCCATTTTCTCCGAGGACATTTTTCCTGGCTTCATTGAGGATACGCTCTCGTTCTTCCGTTGTGAAGAGAGTGCGGAGTAATTGCTGGCAGTCATCCCATGTGGGACGATGGGTAAACATAATGGACTCCATTAAACCTATAAGACACTTGGGGTCCTCTGAGAAGGGAGGATTCTGAGTCCTCTAATTATAAAGGTCACTAGATGAAAAGGGCCAATATTGATATTGCTGAGCAATGCCGGTACCGATGGCACACACAGGCAGAACCGGCACTGCTCCTTCTGAGGTGGAGGAGGGAGCCTCCCCTTCTTGTTCCCTGGCCTCTCGAGACCTTAGCTGCATTCCTCCAGTTCTACCTGGCGCCCAGCATGGGGCCAGGGCGGGGGAGTGTGAGGAAGCTCTTTCCGGCCTCCCGCCTCCCTCTGCTGAAGAATCTGGGGAAGCTGCAGCCACCTGGTTCCTGCTGGGTTCCCTAGCTGCATTTTCTATCCCCCCAGCAGCTTCACCCCTCTCCTCTGCATACGGGGGTGGCTGCTCAATCGGCGGGAGGGGGTAAAGGGGAGAACTGTCGGGGAGGACAGGCGGCGCACTTGGGTGCACAGGATTTCTGGCCCTGCGATCAGAGGGCTTTAATTTTTCCTGGGCAACTAGGACAGAGGTCTTTTGTGGGTCAGTATGAGGTTTCTCCACCAAAAAGGGCTCCAACCAGGAAGGGGGATTCTCGATCAAATTTTCCCAGACAAGAATATAGGGAAGTTGGTCAGGGTGGCCCTCAGGACCTGGCCGGGAGATAATGGCTTTGATCTTGCCAATAAGGTCCAAAGAAAGAGACCCCTGGGCCGGCCTGCCTACTCCGAAGGAAGGCCACTCGACTGAGCAAAAGGTGTCGAGCTTACCCTTCTTGATGCCAAGGCTCATACTTAAAGCCTGTTCCTTGACCTTGGGGAAATGGGAGAGGATCAGACTCTTAGGAGTAGCCTGAGTCTGACCCATGGTGAGAAAGAAGAAGGAAAAAGAATATGAGGGAGACAAAGGCGAAGGATGAAGTTGCCACTTCAAACAAAATGACTGTTGTATGTGCTTGTGAACGAGTGCCTGTCGTTGCACAGTTTTTCTTCCATGGGGGACGCGAATTTATCTGGGATTCGTGGCTGTGACCCCCTTATCCTGTCATTGGAGTCTTCTAGCGGCAGGCGCCCTAATGGCTTTTAATTGCCCGACCTGTGCCCGCAGGGAATGATGTAGTGGCAGAAAGGAGGAACGGAGAGAGCAGGAGAACCTTAGAACAAGGAAACTTAAAATGAGAAGTGCAAAAAGAAATATAAACCAAAACCAAAACACAGTAAAACAATCAATGATAACACCAAGCACACACACCAAATCTGATTGCACTCGTTCGGACCGGTCCTTCTCTCACTCTGGTGCGCACCACACTCACCACTTTCAGGGTCCTCAAAAACTCTCGTAATTCTCCCGAAGGGTGTCCACTCGGACTGCCGCAGGGTGACGAGCTCGATCTTTTCCTCTTCAGGCGCCAGTTTTCTGCTGATCAGATTTGCCTTCCTAAGGCCGAGTCACTCGGACCCTAGGGCCAGGATTGGTTACCTGGGCTTTTACCCAGGGTCGCTAACCTGGGGACTGGGACTACCAGCCCGGACTTCCTCTCTCGGGACCACTAACCCGAGACCATACACGGGATGGCGACTCCTGCTTTATAATGGATTTATGCAGACACGAGGGGGAGACCCTCGAATTACACTGCCCCGTCCGGACAGTTAGACCTTGCTTCCAGCTGTCCTTTGTTCTCAGGGAAGCCACTCGTATCCCGGACGAGCCCCCAAATGTTAGGGTCCGGGCTTCTGAGGCTTCTCCAGAGAACAAACTACACAGGCATAGAGATGTAAATTCAAGCAAAGTCTTTATTCAGCCAGCTAGCTGGGGTCCAAGTGTCAGCCTGACGCAGCGGGTCTCAACAAGGACCCCAAGCACTCAGAGCCAAGGGTTTATATAGCGTTTTCAAAGCACTTAACTCATAGTAATTTTCCACAACTATACATTATTCTTGCAAGACATACATCCTGGGGTTAAGCAAGGGCAGGATAAGACTACTCCTTAATGGTTAGAGAAGTTCTGCACGATAAGCTTGGTATGTAAGGTTAACTGACCAAGGTTAGCTGACCAAGGGTCACAGCTGCCCACCACCCGGTGCTCATGATTAACTTATTTTTCAAGGCCTTTTCAGGTCCAGGTTTTTTTTTTTCTTCTTCTTCTTTCTGAGTAACACCCTCAGAAAATGGTTTCTAGGTTTCTAAGATGGCTATGCTTATGCTAATTTACTAATCTTACTAATGCTTAGATTCTACATTTCCCCACTTTCCTTTGACCATTCCAATCATGGAATGTTTGTTTCTTCCTGCTGTGTGAGTGAATGATACTGCGGTCTCAGCATTAGCACCTGAACAGCACTCACTCTTTCCCTAACAAAGGCTATTAGCCGGTTTAAGATACAGGGACCTAAAGTGAGAAGCAGTATAAAAATAAGCAAGGGCCCTGACAGGGTGGATATCAGGGTTGTAAACCATGGGGATTTAGTAAACCAGGATTCAAATAGCCTTTGGCTGGCCTCTCGCTCTCTCTTCCTTTGATCTGGCCTCTCTCTAAGTTTAGACATTGAATCTCTTACTATTCCGGAATGGTCTGCTGTTAAGGTTTAGCTAAGTTTTATTAGTTCTTTTTCCTGACTCTTAATGCTCTCTGCACTCCTTTACAAAATAAAACCAAATCAGTTTGGAAAATAAATAAATAAAACCGTTCCTGTTCACAGACAGCATGGTTGTTTATGTAGAATATCTTGAATCTACAAAAATGCTCCTAGAACTAACAAGTGAGTTTAGTTATGTTGCAAGGTACAGGGTCGATACATAAAAACCAGTTAACATTTCTCTGAAAAAAAAAAAGTAGTGGAGACCTTGAACAAAGAATTTACACATTATGCCATTTATAATAGGTATAGAAAAAGATGAAGGATCTATATATGCTGAAAACTACAAAACACTGATGAAAGAAATAAGATATAAATAACTGAGGAGACATACCATAGTAACGGATAGTTTCAATGTATTTAAGATGTCATATCTCCCTAAACTGATCTTTCATTATTAGAATCATCTCATAGATATAGATAAATTTACTCCAACATTTGTATAAAAAAGAAATGGAGCTAGAATAGTGAATTCTATTTTTTTAAAAGAAGAGTTGGGGAAATCACTGTACTCGATGTTAAATCTTAATAGAAAGCTACAGTAATCAAGACAGTGTGATACTGACATAGGGATAGAAATATAGATCAATGGAATACTTAAGAAAGCCCAGAAACAGATCCACAAAAATATGACACTGTTTTTTTCTGACAGTGGTGCAAAAGTAGCTCAATGAGCAAAAGGATTTTTTTTCAACATATGGTATCAGAATAATTGGAAATTCATAAGCAAAAACAGAACAAAACAAAAACAAAAATCCTTTGACCAAAAAGGAAATGAACTTTAAATGGAATATAGCTCTAAACATAAAATGTAGAACTACAACAGTTTTAGAAACAAATATAAGAGAAAGTCTTTATAACCTAGGACTGCAAAAAAAATTCTTGCACATGAAATCAAAAGCACAATCCATAAGAGAGAAAATATTGTCAAATTGAACTTTACCCAAATTTGAAACTTTTGCTCTAGGAAAGACATTGATAAGAAGATGAAAAAGCAAATTACACACTGGGAAAAAATATCTGTGAATCACACATGTGAAAGCAACTTGTATCTAGACTATATAAAGAAGGTTCAAAATTCAATAATAACATAAACACACTATTAAAGAAAGTGGGCAAAGACTTGAAAAGACACTTCACCATAGAGGATATATGGATGACAAATCAATGGAAAAAGATGTTTAGCTTCATTAATCAGGGAGACAACTCAGCTATCATTGCACCCACACACACATACCCATATACACATGTATACTCAGACACACATATGGGTTTAGTGACCATATTGGCTTCTTTTTAATGAGGGGCAGAGAGGATGACTACATTTAGGCTCCATTAGTGTCTGGGAAGAAATAGTGTCTGTTTTGTTCCCTGTTGCATCCCCAGTTCAAATACACCTTAATAAATAGCTATAGTCATCAATGTAAATATATAAATTATAGTTATTTCATATTGTCAGCACAGATCCTACAAGACTTTCTTGTGGAACACAGCATGCCCCCTGAATGAGTTGAATGTTACACGGATTGACTGAGTTACATATGTAAAGGGCTTGGCACCATGCCTCATATATCTAGGGTTGCTAGATTTAACAAATAAAAATACAGGGCACCCAGTTAAATTTGGATTTCAGATTTTTTACCTAAAATTGTGCATACTTAAAAAAGTTATTATTGATTAGAAATGAAACATACCTAGAACTTATACATTATTTACCTGAAGTTCAAATTTAGATGAGTTTCTAGTATTTCACCTGGCAACCCTAGGAATATATTACCTGCTCAAAAATGTTAGGAAAAGCTATTACTGCCACTATTACCGCCTTGCAACCTGAATTTATTCCCAGGATACTGCAAAACTAAAGTGGTAAGAAATTCAAACGCTTTTGCAGACCTTTTAGGACAATTATCTTTAACCTGCCTGGGGCTTCTGATACTACAGACCACTCTAACCTGAAGTTTTCTTGCTATACCATTTGGGATAACACATTGTTTTAGTTCTTTTGATTCTCTTCCAATGTCTGCAGTACTTAGGCTTCTTCTGTGCCATTGTTTCTTCTCTTTCTGCTATCAGCGGCTAATTCTAGGCATTGCCTGAGGCCCAATCTTTGTTCTTTCCTTATTTCCTTTCATTCCTTTCTCTTTGAAGAACAGAGCTTTTCTCATAGTTTTATTCTTCTCTTTCATGTTGATACCTATGTCATCTAAGTTCTGACCTCTTCCCTCTGCTTGGAGCCTGAATTTCCTGCTCACTACAGATAATGTCTACATGGTCAAATCCCTTGATTTCAGACCCAGAGGATACACCACTAAATAGTTTCATCATGCTTGCCAACCACTTCTTCTTTCAATTTCCCAAGTTGTGTGACATACTATTTTTGACTTTCTTTCTTCTTAACATTCATAAGCAGTTTGTCTCAAACCATATTGTTCCTCTGAGTAGTGGGATGAAAAAAAAGGAACTTAAAAAATAAGTATAGCTACTTGTTGCATTTTATTTAGAGTGGCTTTGTGTACAGAGAGACAGAAACAGCTAAAACTTCAGCCTCTGACAGTTTATGCATGTTACAGAAGAGTAAGACCCAGAATAAATGGGCTTTGATTTTAATGAACATTGCTAGTGAATATTTGTTACACAAAAACAGATCCAGGTGAAAATAAGTTGAAATTTCAATGTTTTGTGTAAAATAAAGTAAGGGAATCAGAGGTAATGAGACTGAAGGTAGAAAGTTGTCCAAACAATACAGAGGGGAAACTGGAGTTGAGACAGGGACTGTGGGTGTAGTCAGAGTAGGATGAGTACCTCCAGAAAAAGCAAGGCAGGATATTTACAGTCAAAGCAATGTAACAATGTAAAGAAGTCCCTATTGAAACTCTGGGTTCAGCATTATCCAAAGTCAAGGTCACAATAATTCTCTAGGGTAAAGATGCCACACTAGGAATATAGACATCTTCAATGAGATCAGTTAAAGGTCAAAAGGCCAGGAGCAACTTGGCCTGGAATGTTTGAGTGTTCTCCAAGGGTATCTCAGCATAACCTGTGACTTCACTGTAAACAACCCCAGCAAACAGAAAACAACCCAGCCCACCTTGAGGGCAGGGCAGGTGGTGCAAGTCCACACCCCTAAGCCTTTTTTTACATCCCTCCAAATCCTATAAATCCCCTAGACAATGCACCAACTTGGGCTCTCTTGTTCCTCCTGGCATGAGCCAGGAGCTCTTTCCTCTCACTTTATTTCTAAATAAAAGCCTCTACCCTGGCTCTCCTACATTGGTGTTTGCTAAGTTCATTCTTCAACTCTGCAAACAAGAACCCCAGCATCAGAGTTTCTAGAGAAAGGCTCCCAGTGAGGATTTGCTGGTGGCAGGCTGCTGAGAACTTACCAGAGCATGGATTCTAATACTGAATATAAATAGCTTGCTTAGCAGCAAGGTATAGCACCATTCATTAACCCTGAGAGAAGTTTGCTAAACATAAAAATGTCTACATCTGGTTGGTACGGGGCTGATGTAGAAAGGAGTCATGGGTTCTGGGGTGGGAAATAGATTTTGCCTGAAATGGAAATGGAGCTAGAAATGACCATGAGAATGACCATGAGCATGGAAATTTGTAGAAATTTTGGAAATGGTTTTGGCTTTGCTACGTATTGAGGGCTTAAGCCAACTTCAAGCAAATCTCAAAGGACAAGGTGATTTCATCTGTCATTTAGGTTGCATTCTTTTAATAGGATCTTAGAATCTGTCTCTTCCCACTGCCACTCCCTTAGCAACTCACAGCCAGGAGACAACCATCACCTCTTGGTGGAGTCCCCTGGCCTGTGACACTACCAGCTAGCTGCACGACTCTGAGTCAGCTCCCTTGCTTTCCCTCACCTTAACACAGAGAAACTGATGTAGTCAATTCTTGCTTTCATATAGCATGGATTTTTGTAAATGATGTGAAGTCACAGAACAGCTACATATTGAAAGCTTTATATTTTAATTGAAACATGACTTTTCTCTTTCTCTCCAGCAGATGGGGCCAGGGACAGGATTTTGCCAGGTACCAAAAGCTTAGTGAGGTTTCATTAAGCCAGCTGCTTTATCCCAGGTTCTTACACAATCCTTACAATAGCCTTATTAAACAAGAATTACAATCCCTGTTTTATGGGTGGGAAAATTAAGGCTTAGAGGGTTAAGTCATTTGACCAGTGCTGCATGAGCTAGTAAATGGCACAACCAAGATCAGATCAGAAGTGTTTCTGACCTCCAACTGCCATGTTCTTTTTGTACTGTTTCTTCCCATGAGAAGAAAAGTGCTTATATCAGCTATGTTCCCTCGGTAGAAAAGCACTGAGCTTTTGGAGACTGCAGGTGAACTGATGATCAAGCAAATTAATCAGGAAAAATGAAGTGCAAGGATTTTAGCAGAGTTGCATGAGCAGATCAGTGAAATGCCAAGTGGCAAAAAGCTGGGACTCTCTGTACTTGCCTCTTTTAGCTCACGAAATTATTCCAAGAATTGAAAGAGAAAATGGGCAAAAAAGCATAATGGAAAGTATAAAGTACTCTCTAAATACGAGGTTTTATAATTTTAGTTACAATTGTTTTTGAAATTATTCTTTGGAATCCCATTTGTGCAGTGATTTCTTTTATTATTTACTTTTTTAGTGGCATATCGGTTGCCTGGGGGATGCACTGACTAGCTGACTTCACAAACGTGTCAGCTGCAGGCAGGTGCAGTCCCCAGCAGCAGCAGCTTCATTCTTTGCAGAAACAGCTGGAACCCTGGGAGAAGGTTCTAGGCAGACAGGTGCCAGGGAAATTCAGGCAGGGAGAATTTGATAGGTTCAAAGTAGAAGGCACATGCATTAGGTCTGCATTTTAGCTAGCAATTTTTTTTAGGTAATGACATTTTATGGTAATAGAAGGGGAAGTAGTCACCATAGACCTCGATCCTTTTCAAATCCTGCAGGTATATCAGTAATTGAACAAAGATTAGATAGTTTGGGGAATAATTGAAGACTGTGCAAATAGAAGCAATTTGAAAGAATTAACTATAAACTTTTTCTCTGTAAAAACTAATAGAAACTTTTTTTAAAAAAAGCAAGGAAATTCATATCTATCAAGTGAATGTCCCATTTTCCAATTTCCCTTTTCCCCACAATCCTATTAAAATTTTGAGTGATATTTTTCTAACACTTTATTCTCTCTCCATATACATATTAATATGTTAATAATTAGAGTGAATAGACTTAAGTGCTCGAAAAAAATATATATATTTGTTAAAATCTACTATGTGTATGTGTAAACAAAAATTAGACTCACACTATAAGTGTTTTGGTTTCTGTTCCTGTCATTCTATTGTGAACATTTCTCTATGTTAGCATGTTCAACCCTATCTCATGGTAAGAGCAATTTAAAAAGCTAATTTAGAAATACTGACAGGAAAAATACAAAGTAATCCTTTTCAAGGGTTAGGGAAATGAAGAAGGAAAAGAAAAGGAGTGGGAGAAATAGGAATTAATAAAAAGATGAGGAGAACGATTGTTTCTCTTTTTCTCTTTGCCTCTGTATACATGCTCACATAGTCTTTTTTTTAAGGGTTCAAGCTTTATTTCCATGGTAGCAGGTTGAGTACTATAATCACTTCTGCATCTGGTAGTTTGCAGGTCCATCTCTGCCTCTGCCTCCACTCAAGCCTCTGCACAGAGCATCGGGCACAGATCTTTATATATAAACACAGGCAATAAGTCTTATTGCCAATATGTGTGCAAGCATGCTTCTACACAGTAGGCCAAGTATTACATCATTGTATGTGTACAGTGGGTGAGTGTATTAGGATCAGTGAGGATCCTGGCCATGGAACTTCCATTCTCCCTGCAGTGAGTCACTGTAAAAGCTCTCTGGTCAGGGATTGCCCAGCATCTGACCCCCCAGGCTCCAAAGTCCTAGGAGGGATCCTTTCAGCCTGTGTGCATAGGCAGGCCAAACCGATGAGGCAAGAAGAACAGCTGGCCTATTTCTCCTCCACTAGAGGAAATAGTTACCTTTTTTAAACTAAGGTATCATTGATATACACTCTTACAAAGGTTTCACAAGAAAAACAAAGTGGTTACTATATTCACCTTTATTATCGAGTGCCTCCGAATACCACTTTGCAGTCACTGTCCATTAGTGTAGTAAGATGCCACAGAGTCCCTATTTGTATTTTCTGTGCTACACTGTCTTCCCCGTGACCCCACACACACCATGTGCACCAATCATAATACCCCACACTCCCCCTCTCCCTCCCTCCCCACCAGCCCTCCTTCACCCTTCCCCTTTGGTAACTGCTAGTCCCTTCTTGGAGTCTGTGAGTCTGCTGTTATTTTGTTCCTTCAGTTTTCCTTCATTGTTATATTCCACAGATGAGGGAAATCATTTGATATTTGTTTTTCTCTGCCTGACTTATTCACTGAGCATAATACCCTTTAGCTCCATCCAAGTTGTTGCAAATGGTAGGATTTGTTTCTTTCTTATGGCTGAATAATATTCCATTGTGTATATGTACCATCTCTTCTTTATCCATTCCTCTACTGATGGACACTTACGTTGCTTCCATTTTGTGGCTATTGTAAACAGTGCTGTGATAAACATAGGGGTGCAAATGTCTTTTTGAATCTGGGAAGTTGTTTTCTTTGGGTGAATTCCTAGGAGTGGAATTCCTGGGTCAAATGGTATTTCTATTTTTAGTTTTTTGAGGAATCTCCATATTGCATTCCACAATGGTTGAACTAATTTACATTCCCACCAGCAGTGTAGGAGGGTTCCCCTTTCTCCGCATCTTCACCAGCATTTGTTGTTGTTTGTCTTTTGGATGTTGGCCATCCTAAATGGTGTGAGGTGATATCTCATTGTGATTTTAATTTGCATTTCCCTGATAATTAGTGATGCAGAGCATATTTTTATGTGCCTGTTGGCCATCTATATTTCTTCTTTAGAGAAGTGTCTGTTCACAACGTCCACCCATTTTTTAATAAGGTTATTTAGTTTTTGGGTGTTGAGGCATGCGAGTTATTATATATTTTGGATGTTAACCCCTTGTCAGATATGTCATTTTCAAATATATTCTCCCATATTGTAGGATGCCTTTTTGTTCTGCTTATGGTGTCCTTTGCTGTACAGAAGCTTTTAAGCATGATATAGTCCCATTTGTTCATTTTTTAGTTTGTTTACCTTGTCTGAGGAGATGTGTTCAGGAAAAAGTTGCTCATGTTTATATTCAAAAGATTTTTGCCTATGTTTTCTTCTAAGAGTTTTATGGTTTCATGACTTACACTCAGGTCATTCATCCATTTTGAGTTTACTTTTGCGTATGGGGTTACGTAATAATCCAGATTCATTCTCTTGTATGTAGCTGTCCAGTTTTGCCAACACCAGTTGTTTCCCCATTGTATATCCATAGTTTCTTTATCATATATTAATTGATGATATATGCTTTGATTTACATCTGGGCTCTCTAGTCTGTTCCATTGCTCTATGGGTCTATTCTTGTGCCAGTACCAAATTGTCTTGATTACTGTGTCTTTGTACTAGAGCTTGAAGTCAGGAAGCTTAATCCAGCCCCACCCCTCCCAGCTTTATTCTTCCTTCTCAGGATTGCTTTGGCTGTTCAGTTTCCATATGAATTTTAGCACTATTTGCTCTAGTTCATTGAAGAATGCTGTATTTTGATAGGGATTGCATTGAATCTGTAGAATGCCTTAGGCAGGATGGCCATTTTGACAATATTAATTCTTCCTCTCCACGAGCATGGGATGTCTTTCCATTTATTGGTGTCTTCTTTAATTTATCTCATGAGTGTCATGTAGTTTTCAGAGTATAGGTCTTTCACTTCCTCGGTTAGGTCTATTCCTAGGTATTTTATTCTTTTTGATGCAATTGTGAATGGAAATGTTTTCCTGATTTCTCTTTCTGCTAGCTCATCATTAGTGTATAGGAATGCAACAGACTTCTGTGTATTAATTTTGTATCCTGCAACTTTACTGAATCAAGATATTAGATCTAGTAGTTTTGGAGTGGATTCTTTAAGATTTTTTATGTACAATATCATGTCACCTGCAAACAAGGACAGTTTAACTTCTTCCTTGCCAATCTGGATGCCTTTTATTACTTTGTGTTGTCTGATTGCCATGGCTAGGACCTCCCGAACTATGTTGAGTAAAAGTGGGGAGAGTGGACATCCTTGTCTTGTTCCTGATCTTAAAGGAAAAGCTCTCAGCTTCTCACTGTTAAGTATGACGTTGCCTGTGGGTTTGTCATATATGGCCTTTAATATATTGAGGTACTTGCCCTCTATACTCATTTTGTTGAGAGTTTTTATCATGAATGGTTGTTGAATTTTGTTGAATGCTTTTTCAGCATCTATGGAGGTGATCATGAGATTTTTGTCCTTCTTTTTGTTGATGTGTTAGAGGATGTTGATGGATTTTTGAAAATTATACTATCCTTGCATCCCTGGAATAAATCCTACTTGATCATGATGTATGATTTTTTGATGTATTTTTGAATTCAGTTTGTTAATATTTTGTTGAGTATTTTTGCATCTATGTTCATCAGGGATATTGATTTATAATTTTCTATTCTTGTGATATCTTTCCCTGGTTTTGGCATTAGAGTGATGCTGGCCTTCTAGAATGAGTTTGGGAGTATTCCCTCCTCTTCTACTTTTTGGAAAACTTTAAGGAGGATGGGTATTAGGTCTTCACTAAATGTTTGATAAAATTCAGCTGTGAAACCATCTGGTCCAGGCATTTTGTTCTTAGGTAATTTTTGATTACCAGTTCAATTTTGTTGCTGCTAATTGGTCTAGTCAGATTTCTGTTTCTTCTGGGTCAGGCTTGGATGGTAGTATTTTTTTAGAAAGTTGTCCATTTTTTTGAGGTTATCCAGTTTGTTAGCATATAATTTTTCATAGTATTGTCTCATAATTCTTTTATTTCTGTAGTGTCTGTTGTGATTATTCTTTCTCATTTCTGATTTTGCTTATGTGTGTAGACTCTCTTTTTTTCTTGATAATTTTGGAAAGGGGTTTATCTATTTTTTATATTTTCTTGAAGAACCAGCTCTTTCTTTCATTGATTCTTTCTATTATTTTATTCTTCTCAATTTATTTATTTCTGCTCTAATCTTTATTATGTCCATCCTTCTACTGACTTTGGGATTATTTGTTCTTCTTTTTCTAGTTTCATTAATTGTGATTTTAGATTGTTCATATGGGTTTGTTCTTCTTTCCTGAGGTTGGCCTGGATTGCAATATACTTCCCTCTTAGAGCAGCCTTTGCTCCATAACACAGATTTTGTGGTGTTGAGTCATTTGTCTTTTGTCTCCATATATTGCTTGACCTCTGTTTTTATGTGGTCATTGATACATTGATTATTTAGAAGCATATTATTAAGCCTCCATGTGTTTGTGGGCTTTTTCATTTTCTTTGTGTAATTTATTTCTAGTTTTATACCTTTGTGGTCTGAGAAGCTGGTTGGTAAAATTTCAATGTTTTTGAATTTACTGAGGCTCTTTTTTGTGGCCTAGTACATTCTTGAAAATGCTCCATGTGCTCTTGAGAAGAATGTGTATCCTGTTGCTTTTGGATGGAGTGTTCTGTAGATGTCTGGTAGGTCCATCTGTTCTAATACATTCTTCAGTGCCTTATTTATTTTATGCCTTACTTATTTTATGCCTGGTTGATCTGTTCTTTGGAGTGAGTGGTGTTGAAGTCTCCTAGAATGAATGCATTACATTCTATTTCCCCATTAAATTCTGTTAGTATTTGTTTCACATATGTAGGTGATCCTGTGTTGGGTGCATAGATATTTGTAATAGTTATATCCTCTTGTTAGACTGACCCCTTTATCATTATGTAATGTCCTTCTTGGTCTCTTGTGACTTTCTTTGTTTTGAAGTCTATTTTGTCTGAAACTCCTGCTTTTTTTTACTATTAGTTGCATGAAATATCTTTTTCCACTCCTTTACTTTAAATCTGTGTATATCTTTTGGTTTGAATTGTGTCTCTCACAGGCAGCATATAGATGGGTCTTGTTTTTTATCCATTCAGTGACTCTATGTCTTTTGATTGGTGCATTTAGAACATTTACATTTTGCGTGATTAACATACTTCTTGCCATTGCAGGATTTAGATTTGTGGTTACCAAAGGTTCAAGGGTAATTCCTTTACCATCTAACAGTCTAATTTACCTTACTTCATATGCTATTACAAACACAACTTAAAGGTTCTTTTATTTTTTTCTGCTTTTTCTTCTTCCTCCATTCTTCATATATTATGTATCATATTCTGTACTCTTTGTCAATCCCTTGATTGACTTATGGGGTAGTTGATTTGATTTTGCATCTGCTTAGTAATTAATTGTTCTACTTTTCTGATGTGGTTTTATTTCCACTGTTAACAGCTATTTAGCCTTAGGAATACTCCCATCTATAACAGTCCCTCCAAAATGCACTGTAGAGGTAGTTTGTGAGAGATAAATTCTCTCAGCTTTTGCTTATCTGAAAATTGTTTAATCCCTCCTTCAAATTTAAATGGATAATCTTGCCAGGTATTCTTGGTTCAAGGCCCTTCTGCTTCATTGCATTTAAATATATTATGCCACTCCTTTCTGGCCTGTAAGGTTTCTGTTGATAAGTCTGATGATAGCCTGATGTGTTTTCCTTTGTATGTGATATTTTTTCTCTCTCTTGATGCTTTTAAAAGTCTGTCTTTATCCTTGATCTTTACCATTTTAATTATTACATGTCTTGGTATTGTCTTCCATGGGTCCCTTGTGTTGGGACATTTGTGCACTTCCATGGCCTGAGAGATTATCTCCTTCCCTAGATTGGGTAAGTTTTCAGCAATTACCTCCTCAAAGACACTTTCTATCCCTTTTTCTCCCTCTTCTTCTTCTGGTACCCCCATAATTTGAATATTGTTCTGTTTTCTGGTCACACAGTTCTTTAAATATTCTTTCATTCCTAGAGTTCCTTTTTTCTCTCTGTGCCTCAGCATCTTTGTATTACTTCTCTGTAATTTCTGTCCCATTTACTGTCTCTTCTACTACATGAAATCTTCTTTTAAATCCCTCCATTGTATGTTTCATTTCAGATATGGAATTTCTTAATGATTGAATCTCCATCCTAAATTCATCCCTGAGTTCTTGAATATTTCTCTGTACTTCCACGAGCATGTTTATGCTTTTTATTTTGAACTCTCTTTCAGGAAGATTGGTGAGTTCAGTTTCACTTGGCCCTTTTTCCATTGTTTGTGAGATTTTGGTTTGATCCAGGTTCGTTTGACATTTCATATTTGTATGTGGCACCCTCCAGTGACCAGAAGCTCTAGTCTTTGGAGCTTCTCAGACCCTGGAGTGATGTCAGGAGTTGTAGGGGAGTGGCACTTGTTTCTGAAGGGAGGAAAGAGCTGTTTCCTGCTTACCGTCTGCAGTACCTGTCTCTACTGTCAGAACCAGTGGGCCAAGCACACAGGTGTAAGCATCTGTGCTTTGCTTCTGTAGCTGCTGTAGGCCGGGCCTCCCTCTGGCTGGCCTGATGCCAGTGCAGTGACTGCCAGTTTGCGGGTCAGTGCTGGCAGGCCAGGAGGAAGGCACAGCAGGCTACATATCATAGTGGGGGCCCTCAGAGCTGAGTAGCCAGCTAGGGGGATGTAGCACTTGAAGCTCCTGAATGTTTCCATCCTCCTAGGCAGAGTGCACCCAGCCAACTTGTCGACTTATCCCTTCTCCCTCTCAGCAAGCACTCTTGCTGCTAGGAAGCCTCTCAGACCGCCTGCCTTTCCTTTGTCCCAGAGAAGCCAAATGTGGATTCCTGTCCTCCACAATGGCTGGAATCTCAGTCTCTCCAAGTATTCTACCTGTCTTAGCTTTCCAACCCTACTAATCTCCAGAGCACACCATTCAATGTAGATTTGTGCTCCCAAAGCAGACCTCCAGGGCTGGGTGTTCAGCAGTCTTAAGTTTCCACCCCTCTCCCTGCTTCATTTCTCTTCCACCCACTGGTGAGCTGGGGTGCAGGAAGGGCTTGGGTCCTGCCAGATCAAGGCTTTGGTATGTTACCCTATTTCATGAGGTGTGCTCTTTTCTCTAAATGTATGCAGTTTGGAGCAGCCTTCTTTCCTGTTGCTCTTTTAGGAATGGGTGTATTAGCTGTATTTTCATGGTATATGTGATTTTTGGGAGGAGTTCTCTGTCTCACCTCTCATGCCACCATCTTGAATCCACTCAGATAGTTTTTTATTTACAATGTGAAATATCTGAATGATAAATGTATGAGTCTAGTAATTTTTTGGATGTAATTATTTTAGAAATCTTCATGTAGAGGGCTTAGAGAACAAGATGTAAAAAGAACATGTAGGAAACTAAAAGCCAGCAATTTCTCTTGCTGTATAAAGACCCTTGCTAGAACCAACCAAGCTGTATACATACCACTTTAGAAATGGGATTTATTCATGCTACTGCTATTTTTTTGCTCACAGTTGAACAGAAAAGCCTTCTGTAAGTTTGCTATAAAAAACCAACAACACTGCTGGAAACATTTGTCATATAGTGTTTCTGCAAAATAAGACCTGAAATAATTTTCTTAGAGGGAGGAGTGAAGTTCTCAGAGGTATTCTTCATCGAGTCAAATTTAGAATTTTTAAAGAGTCTAAGAACAAAGGTAATGTTAAAATAGTTCTTAAAGGAGGTTTCTAATTGGCCTACTGAAACAGTAAATTCAAATGGCTTTTCACCTTTACTCCTGGAAATGACTATGGAGATAAGATTAATGAGGTGTGGGAATTAACAGTCAGACATAAGAAGTGTCATTGGCTCCTCTAAATATATCCTCCTTGATGTGAATGACAGGGCCAACTTTTTCCCATGGTCTGCCTTCCAGAGATTTCTTTCCAAGGCAGTTCCTCAATACTTAACACAGCTCTCAAAGGGAGATAGGGACAATGAAGAAATGCATTCAGCTGAGAGTTTTCAGACTTAATTGAACTAGGGGGTGGAATGGGAATGAGGTGTGGATTACCAGCAAAAAACTCAACCAACCAACTAACAAGCATCTATTCATCTCTGCCCAGGGGTACTTATAATTTAGCTGTGGAGAGCAAGCAGGAGATGAATACATAAATAGAGAAATCAAATAACTACTTGAAGATCAGTGGTAAAATCTGGGATTAGGGAGTACTAAATCTTTATACCTTGGGTGCTGAGTGTGGTAGATAGTTTCTAAGGAGCTTCCTTGGATTCTCACCCACTGGTATTCACACCTTTGTGTAGTCTCGCCCTCTTGAGTGTGGGAGGAACCTGTGACTTGCTGTTTCCTAAAAGAATATGGCAAAGGGGTTGGGATATATGGGATTATGTGTCTGTGATTACATCACATAAAATCATGACTTCCAATTCGTAAGGAGAAAGTCCCTTTCCTCTTTGCTGGCTTGGAGAGCCAGCTTCTCTAATGAAAGAGCTATGTGGCAAAGAGCTGAGTGTGATCTCTGGCCAGCAAGAAACTGAGACTTTCAGTTTGGCACCTTGCGAGGCACTGAATACTGCCGATTACCATGTAAGCTTGAAGTACTGCCTTCCCCATCAGAGCCTCAGATGAGAAGCAGCTCAAGGTATATGCCTTTCCTTTCCTTTAAGGAAATCTTGCTTCTTTCTGTTCCACTACGGCTTTCTCTCTCTACTTCTTCCCCCTTACATTCCTGCTCTATTTTTACTGTTTTTGACAGCATGTAGATTTAGTTTGTATTTTGGGATTTTAGCATTATTGTATTTTCTAAAAAACTGGATTAGTGATTTCTTTTTTTTTTGTTTTCCTTCCTGGTTTTGGATAATATCCCAAGAAGAAACAGGGAAAATTCAGACTTAAAGCTACAGTCTTCAAACAGGCATTTATTTCATTTTTCATGAATATCCTCTATATGTCAGGTGCTATTAGGGTGGCTATTGCAATACAGGTTCCAAGTTACTTGCAGCCTGGAAACTTCTGATCTGGGAAGGCTTCTTGCAATGGGTAGCAATTTGAGTAAGATCAAACTGTCTTTAAACAATGACAAAGTCTATCTTGTGCATTGATTTTTATTAGTTTTGAAAATCTCTACATTTAGTTTGATAATTGATATCAGTAACTCCTTTATGACACCTCATATCTTAGGGTAATAATCAATTTTAGTTAATTTTGATACTCTATATAAAGACTTTAGCATTAATCCTTGACCAACAGTTAGTGCTCAATAAATATTAGCTTTCTTTGCTATGTTATTTGTCATCTATTGACTACTTACAGTAGCCTGTTACTATCTTTATTATCAGATGAGGACACTGAGAATCAGAGAAGTTAAAGGTGAGTGGCAAGAAGCAGGTGTCATACTCAGATCTGCTTGCTTCTAGCCTGTGCCTTTAATCTCTTTTTCTCAATGTCCATGTCATGCTGCTTGCTTCCAGAGTCACTGAGAAATTACCTACAGTTTCTCTTTTAAAAATCAAACCATCCTTGCTCTTTTCTGTATGTATTGGTTTCCTTTTCCCAGTCTTTTAAAACATCACTTGTAACAGCCTGATTACTGTTTATGTCAATAGAATGTTTGCTTCTCATTTCTTAACACTGTGCTCATACTTACATATCCTATACTTAGGACTGAATTTTTTACTAGTAACATGGCTTTGTAAATTCCTGTTTAATCTCTCTTTTCATGGATCATCCTTTCTCTGTCTCCCTGTCTCCTTTTTCAGAGACCCCACCCAACCCCCGGGCACTACCACCACCCAGATTTTTCTCTCCCCTTTGGTCCCTTTCAGCTTTCCAGTTTTTGAAGAGGCAATGTCATATTATTAAGCACTGTGTGAAGGTCTGGTCCACCACAGTCTTCAAAAAGACATATCCACAAGGCAAACAAATCTTTCTCTTGCTGATATTGACCAGTCTTTAGAATACAATATTGATGGGTTATTACTCTAGCAAAGTCATTTCTTACTCATGTCCTTCAGAGAAGCAGATAGATATGCAGGAGATTTATTGGGGAAATACCTGTGAAGGTTAAGAGAGGAAGAATAAGCAGAGAGAGCATTTGGCTGTGACCCAGATCCAAAACCTGTGAAAAGGAGAAGAAAAGATTGGGAAGGAAAAGTCTCAGTTTGTGGTGCCATTCTCAGAATGTTTTGGTCAGGTTGGTAGGGAGCCCCCAGTTGCTGCTGCAAACATTCCTATACTGGGCAGGAAGGGGACATAACTAGTTTCCCTGTAATGTTCAGTCTTTGCAAGAAGCCCAGCAGAAGCATGGCTTCGGGGTTCACAGCAAGCAGCTCTGAGAAATCATTCAACTATGCTTCTTTCAACATGTTCTTTTGATGATAATCTGACTGTATATCTCCCTGGCTTCATAGTACTTTACTCCCTCTTGTCAAAGATGCACTCATACAAAATAGACTAAGAGAAGAGTAAACTAACAGAATAAAAGAATACTTCACTTGTCCCATTTATTTAATGAAATGAACTAATTTTCCAAGTGGGCAATTAGACTTAAATTCATAAAACTGGGGTAAAGGTATCTGTGTGTGTGTGTGTGTGTGTGTGTGTGTGTGTGTGTGTGTGTGTCCTGGAAATAAGAAATGAGGTTATTCAGTTTAGTTATCAGGAAGGCATTGGCCTTGCTTCCAAGGCTCCCAAGATGGCAGATTTCCCTCTGCTCTTTGAGAGATGAATCATTTGTAACCCGTAGGTACTTTGACTCTTGCTTCTTTTTCTGCACTCAGTTAGTTGACCTGAATATATTGGGAGGTGGGAACAATAAAGGGGCTTGTATATGATTTTTTCATTGTAGGAACCTCAAGATTAGAAGCTGTAGTGTGGGAAGGATGAGCTTTTAAAATAGAAATGATACATGTGGTTTTAAAAAATACCTTCACATCGTCTCTATGTATGAAATAAGATATTTAAAATATATAAAAGATTTTAAAAATATATTTAAGAAACATAATTGCCTCAGGAAAGATATCTTTTTCAGTGGCAGGAATACCTTCATACCTGCCACAAAAAATAGGTTTCAGATCAGGTGGCCTCAACGTTACTTTTTAAAAAAATTGAGTTATAACTGACATACAACATTATATAGGCATATCTTGTTTTATTGCACTTTGCATTATTGCACTTCACAGGCATTGCTTTTTTTCTTTTACAAACTGAAAGTTTGAGGCAACCCTGCATTGAGCAAGTCTATTGGCTCCATTTTTCCAACAGCATTTGCTCACTTTGTGTCTCTGTGTCACATTTTGGTACTTCTCATAATATTTAAAGCTTTTCATTATTATTGTATTTGTTACAGTGATCTGTGATGGTATTACTATTGTAATTGCCTTGGGGTGTCACAAATCATTCACATATAAGACAACAAACAATTGATGGACGTTGCATCCACAGATTGGCCATTCCTGTCTCTCCCTATCCTCAGGGCTTCCAGTTCCCTGAGACACAAAAATATTGAAATGAGGCCATATTAGGCCTAAATGACCTCTAAGTGTTTAAGTGAAAGGAAGAGCCATACATCTCTCACTTGAAATCAAAGGCTAGGCATATGTAAGCTTGTGAGGAAGGCAATGTTGAAAGCCAAGATAGGCCAAAAGCCATGTTTTTGTGCCAGTTAGTCAAGTTGTGAATGCAAAGGAAAAATTCCTGAAGGAAATGAAAAGTGCTTCTGTGAACACATGAATGACAAGAAAGTATAACAGTCTAACTGATGATATGGGGAGAGTTTTAATTCTCTGGAGAGAAAATTAAACCAGCTACAGCATCCCCTTAAGCCAAAGCCTAATACAGAGCAAGGCCCTAATTCTCTTCAATTTATTGAAAGCTGAGAGAGGTGAGGAAGTTGCAGAAGAAAAGTTGGAAGCTAACAGATGTTGGTTCATGAGGTTTAAGGAAAGAAGCTGTTTCCATATCATAAAATTCCAAGGTGAAGCAACAGGTGCTGATGTGGAAGCCACAGCAGAAGATCTAGCTAAGATCATTCAGGAAGGTGGCTACATTAAACAACAGACTTTCAGTGTAGATGGAACAGCCTTCTATTGGAAGAAGATGCCATCTAGGACTCTCATAGGTAGAGAAGTCAATGTCTGGCATCAAAGCTTCAAAGAATAGACTGACTCTCTTGGTAGGGGCTAATGCAGCTGGTGACTTTAAATAGAAGCCAATGCTCATTTAGCTTCCTGAGGATCCTACATCCCTTAAGAATTACTCTAAATCTATTCTGCCTGTGCTCTTTAAATGGATCAACAAAGGTTGTATGACAGCACATTTGTTTACAGCCTGGTTTGCTGAATATTTCAAGTGCACTGTTGAGATGTATTGTTCAGCAAAAAGATTATTTTCAAAATATTACTGCTCACTGACAATTTGCCTGGTCGCTCAAGAGCTTTTATGGAGATGTACAATGAGGTTAATGTTTTCATGCCAGCTAACACAACATTCCATTCTGCAGCCAGTGGGTCAAGGAGTAACTTCAACTTTCAAGTCTTATTATTTACAAAATATATTTTGAAGGCTATAGCTGCCATAGACAGTGATTCCTCTGATGGATCTGGGCAAAGTAAATTAAAAATCTTCTGGGAAGAATTCACCATTCTAGATTCAGCTAAGAACACTTCTGATTAATGGGAAGAGGTCGAAATATCAACATTAACAGGAGTTTGGAATAAGTTGATTCCAACTGTCATGGATGACTTTGAGGGGTCAAGACTTGAGTGGAGATAGTGACTGCCAATATGATGGAAACAGCATGAGAACTAGAATTATGAGTGGAGATAAAAAATATGACTGACTTTCTACAATTTCATGACAAAACTTGACTGGATGAGGAATTGCTTCTTATGGATGAGCAAAGAAAGAGGTTTCTGAAAATGAGATCTACTTGTGAAAATGCTGGGAAGATTATTGAAATGATGACAAAGGATTTAGAATATTAAACTTAGTTGATAAAGCAGTGGCAAGGTTTGAGAAGATTGGTTCCAATATTTGAAAAAGTTCTACTGTGGGTGAAATGCCATCAAACAGTACTGAATACTGCGGGAAAATTGTTCATGAAAGAAAGAGTCAATCAACATGGCAAACTTGTTTTATTTTAAGGAATTGCTACAGCCATCCCACCTTTTAGCAACCACTACCTTTACTAGTCAGCAGCCATCAACATCGAGGAAAGACCCTCCACAATAGAAAAGATTATGATACTGAAACACCAGATTATGGTTAGCATATTTTAGCAATAAAATATTTTTTATTGAAGCATGTACATTTTTAGACATAATACTGTTGCACACTTAATGGACTATAATATCACATAAACAATTTTTATGTTGCACCCAGGAAACCAAGAAAATTTGACTCTCTTTATTGCAATATTGACTTAATTGTAGTGGTCTGGAACCAAACTCACAATATCTTGAGGCCTACCTATATTAGTTTCAGTTCTAAAACATTGATTTGATATTTGTGTACACTGCAAAATACCACTACAGTATTTCCCCTATCACCATATAGTTATGTAATATGCAATACAATATTATTGACTATAGGCACTATCCTATACATTACATCTCCTTGACATTTATTTTATGACTGGAAGTTTGTACCTATTAAACTCCTCCTCCATTCTTCACCCTGCCCTCTGGCAACCACCAATCTGTTCTTTGCATCTGTGAGTTTTGTTTTTTAGGTTATATATATAACAAATGAAATCATATGATATTTGCCTTTCTCTGTCTGACCTAATTCATTTAGCATAATATCCTCAAGGTCAATCCATGTTGTCACAGTGGCAAGATTTCATTCTTTTTCATGGCTGAGTAGTATTCCTCTGTGTGTGTGTGTGTGTGTATGTGTGTGTGTGTGTGTGTATTAGATATTATCTATTCATCCATCAGTGTACACTTAGGTTGTTTCCATGTCTTGGCTATTATGAATAATGCTGCAATGAATGTAGGGGTGCACATATATTTTTGAATTATTATTTTTTAAATTTTCTTTAGATAAATACCCAGAAGCAGAATTGATGGATCATATGGTTGTTCTGTTTTTAGTTTTTTGAGGAATCTTCATTTTCCAAAGTGGCCATACCAATTTACATTCTCACCAACAGTGCACAAGGTTCCCTTTTCTCCACACCCTTGCCAACACTTGTTATTTCTTGCCTTTTGGATAGTGTCTATTGTGACTGATGTGAGGTGATATCTCCTTGTAGTTCTGATTTGCATGTTCCTGATCATTAGTGATGTTGAGCATCTTTTCATGTACCTGTTGGCCATCTGTATGTCTTCTGTGGAAAAAAATCTGTTCAAATCCTTTGCCCATTTTTAAATTGAATTGTTTATTGTTGTTATTGAATTTTATGAGTTCTTCATTTATTTTGGATATTAACCCCTTATCTGATACATAATTTGCAAATATCTTTTCCCATTCAGTAGGCTGCCTTTTATTTTGTTGATGTTTCCTTCACCATACAGTTCTTTAGTTTGATGTAATCCCACTTGTCTATTTTTATTTTGTTTGCTATTGCCTTTGAAGTCAGATCTAGAAAAGTATTTCCAAAGGCAACATTATGGAATTTACCACCTAAGTTTTCTTTTAGGAGTGTTATGATTTCTGGTTTAATTCTTTTGTATTTGGTTTCCACTTTCTCCAACAATATTTATTGAAGAGACTGTCCTCTCTCCATTGTATATTCTTACCTCCTTTGTTGTTAATTAACCATATATGCATAAGTTTATTTCTGGGCTATTTTGTTCTATTGATCTGTATCCTTATTTTTATGCAATATCATATTGTTTTGATTATTATAACTTTGTAATATAGTTTGAAATCAGGCAGCATGATGTCTCCAGCTTTGTTCTTTCTCAAGATTGTTTTGGATATTTGGGGTCCTATTTGGTTCCATACAAATTTTAGGATTGTTTGTTCCATTTCTGTGAAAAAAATGCCATTGAGATTGCATTGAATCTATACATTGCTTTGTGTAATATGGACAACAATATTAATTCTTCCAATCCATGAATATGGGATATCTTTTCTTTGTGTCTTCTTCAGTTTCTTTCATCAATGTCTTGTAGTTTTCGATGTACATGTCTTTCACCTCCTTGGTTAAATTTATTCCTAGGTATTTTATTCTTTATGATGCAATTGAAAATGCGATTTTCTTAATTTCTTTTTCTGATAGTTCACTTTTAATGTACAAAAATGCACAGATTATTTGTATATTGATTTTGTATACTGCAACATTACTTAATTTGCTCATTAGTTCTAACAGATTTTTTGGCAGAGCGTTTATGGTTTCTATACACAATATCATGTCAACTGCAAATATTTAGTTTTACTTCTTTATTTCTAATTTGGATATCTTGTGTTATTTGTTATTGTTTTTGCTACTGATTTGTATGAGTTCCTTACATAATTTTGAAATTAACCTCTTATGAAATTAACCAGCTATATGGTTTGCAAATATTTTTTCCCATTCTATAGGCTTTGCTATGCAGAAAATTTTTAGTTAATGAAGTCCCACTTGCCTATTTTTCCTTTTGTTGCCTATGTTTTTGGTGTCATATCCATGAACTCATTAAGACCAATGTCATGAAACTTTTCTCCTTTTTTTTTCTCAGAATTTTACAGTTCAGGTCTAAGGTTTATGTTTTTAATCCATTTTGAGTTGGTTTTGTATAGAGTGTAAAATGAGGGTCCAAATTTATTCTTTTGCATACAGATATCCAGTTTTTCTAACACCATTTTTTGAAGACACTATCCTTCCCCCATTTTACATTCTTGACACTTTATTGAATACCATTTCACCATATATCTGTGGGTTTATTTCTGAGTTCTCTATTCTGTTCCATTGGTCTATATGTCTGTCTTTATGCCAATACATTGATGGTAGATATTAAATAAGAGAAAAAAAATGGAAAGACTTCTTGTGTTTATGGATTGGAAGACATATATTGTTAAAATATCCATATTACTCCTTTGAGTGTTGTAAAGATTCAATGCTGTTCCCATCAAAATTCCAATGGCAGTTTTTATAGTAATAGAAAAAAAAATTCTAAAATTCATGTGGAAACACAAAAGACCCAGAGTAGCCAAAACAATCTTGAGAAAAAAACAACACTGGATAGTTCATAATGCGTGATCAAAACTGAAAGTTTCTGTGATGACTGCCCTTGTACTGTTCACCATGTAAGAACTTATTCACTATGTAAGAATTTGTTCACCATGTAAGAACTTGTTCGTTATGCTTCAGAAGATTGGAGACTGACGAGAATTAGGCTTGAGATGGATTAATGATTGTGCATTGAGCATTGACTCCCCTATACAGAATTTTATTGTTGTTAACAACCATTTGATCAATAAATATGAGAGATGCCCTCTCAAAAAAAAAAACAACACTGGAGGCATCATACTTCCTGATATCAAAATATATTATAATGGTACAGCAATTAAAACAGTATGGTACTGAATATCTATTGATTCTGAAATGTACCAGAACCAGTATAATTAATGTTTAGGTAATTTGTGATTATTGCACTAAAGAAATAAAAGTTATAATAATTTTCAGGAGTGTTTGCCCTAAAAACTATTTTTACTCAGGTCGATTCATTCTGTAATTTTGCTGTAGCTTTGATTGGACACCAGAAGATAGAGATGAGGCCTTGTCAAAAATAAGGAGAGAAATTGATAGAATTATCCAGAAAGGGATATTCTCCCACCCTTTCCTAATAATTTTTGATATTTTGTGATCAACAGAGAATCTGAATATAGCTATAGCTAGGTGTGGAATTTGAGCAAGTCATATTCTTGCCTGGACTGGGTGTGCTCATTTCTGCATTCAAGGAAGGGGATTGATGGTTTTTCAGCTATAACATTTTATGATCTTTGAGACAACAGACAAAGCTGAGCAACAACGAAATGGCAATAAACAAGCTGTCTGAAAATGAAGCAGAGAATCCTTATAGGAGTCTCCCATGGCCCTGCCTCTCTATGCAGGGCTGGACATGTAGCCAGCTTTAGGTAGAAACAGCCAATCTCCAGGTTAACAGGAGATGGCCAGAAATGTTTGTGACTGCCCACACAGTATTCTCTCCCTAAGGCTTGTCACAGGGTTTAGAAGCTGTTTGTCCTCTTTTAGGCCCTGGTGGGGAGAAATAACATAGATAAGCATTAAGATAACTGGACATACAGCAGATTTCTGTCTATAGCATATGTATTTATTATTTGATTTCATCTAGTTTCCTGGATTATGCTTCTGTAAGCACTCTTCATAATACTACTAGTGGTAATACTACTGAAACTTACAGAATATGAACCAAGTACCAGATATTCTTCTGAATAATTTGATTGAATTTGCTCAGGTAATTCTCACAGAATCCCTATGAAATAGATATTTCAGGCCTATTTTAGAGATGAGGAAACTGAGTCAGGGAGGTTGAGCAATTTACAAGGTCAAGTAGGACTTAGACCTAATTATATGCATCCAGAGCCCATTCACTTAGTTACTTTGCTCTGTTTTCTCCTTGCATGACTCTAGGCTGTTGGGTTGCCATCATTTAGTTTCTTTGATTCTGTGCTTAGACTCAGCCCAATTACCAATATTTGTTGTCACCTGGAGCCTTCTATTTCTGCCTTGTCTAAACTCTGTCCTGTGATCAACGCACCTATGTACTGCCGTATTTGGACATCTGCCTGTCCTGGACCTCTACCTCCCTCTTCTTCTATTTCACTTGGCTCTCAGTTAGGAGGCAGCTGAAGTTTCATTATTAAGCGGTAAAGATTTCATTCCTGGATAGAGAAACCCATAGAAAGCAAAGCATACCAACTTACAAGAGTGAGTGCCTCTGGGCAATTCCCAGATCTTTTTCTTTCTTTAACATGATAGTGCTTGAGCTAAAGAGATAGCAGATACATGGTGCATTAGTTATTTGTGGCTGTTGTAACAAATTACCACAAACTGCATGGCTTAAAAGAACAGATTCTCACATTTATGAAGGCCAGAAGTCTGAAATCATGGTGTCTGTAGAGTTATACTCCTGACCCTTGAGGGGAGAATCCATCCTTGGCCTCTCCAAGCTTATGGTGGTTGTCAGCATTCTTTGACCTGTGACTCCAAACTCCACCTCTGTGGTTACATTGTCTTTATGTCTTCTTTCAAATTTCCCTCTGCCTCACTCTTAGAAATACACTTGTCATTGGATATAGGGTCCACTTAGATAAACCAGGATAAATACCTCTTGGTGAAATCCTTAATTTAATCACATCTTTTGCCATACAAGATAATTACTCTTTTACTCTATAAGGTAATTTTTACAGGTTCTTATAAGGTAATTCTTACAGGACTAGTATTTGGACATATTATTTTTGGGGCAACCATTCAGCCCACTATACATGGCAAGACTGAAGTCACCTTTCTATATAGGCCCATGACAGACATTGCTAATTGTTTACTAAACTCCAATAAAGCTCAGACTTCTCCCCAGTACAGCATTTTGGGTAGCCACTATTAATTGGCTAGTGTTTGCTTTGGAGATAAAATCAGTTTCTTATTCATGAGATGAGCTGCAAGACTCCTTTCAAGCCTTATATAACTGTTGTCTTTGCTTCTCTTTGCAAACTGGCAAAGTCAGGTTTATGTACAGTAGATATAAGATATGTTTCCCTTAGATAATGGCAGGGAGATGAATATCATGTGAAGATTTTAATCAATCTCTGAAAACAAATAATGATTTTTGCATTTTGCTAGAAAGCTTATCTCCTGAATTTGCTTCAAGAATAATACTGTCTTCTTTATTACATTCCCTCCTATTATTTTAGACCATAAGAATATCAGTATTTAAAATTTGCACAAGGTTATATTCAATCTACTTTATAAGATGGAAAAGTCCATAAAAGCAGAATAAAAGCTATTAGAAAACAGAGCTCATAAATTTAAAATATTATTTTTTACAATTTATTTTGGGTCCAAATTTTCATAGTCTTTCTTTTTTTGTCTCTTCATTTTTGTGGTATTGATTACAGTTTTTTGTTTTTAGTTAAAATAAATTCTCACACACACCCTTGACAAATTGTTGTGGGGCATAGTATGTAGTCTGATAGTTTGGCATTCAAACAGATTTGACTGAAGTCTTGACCCTGCTGCTTAGTGACTGAGTGACTTTCAGCCAATATCGGCTGTCATAACAACATTGTAAGTCACGGCAAGAGTCAGAAATGACATAAATAGACCCCTGTAACACAATTTGTTGCATGAATGAGTGAACATTCTCTAGATACTCTAGAGGTAAGTAAAAGATACAAATTTCTTTTGCCTTAATAGAGTTGAGTGTCTTGAAAATAGAGACACCTACATTTCCATATTCTGTGATGGAAGGTTAGCATAGGATAAAGCCTAACTATTGGCCAAATGTTTTTTGAAGCCCAAAAAAGTCCATTTTAGCTTGGGTAGCTGTGCCCTATGATTAAAGAGTGCTATCACTGGGGAAGAATAATTCTGAGGATAATCATGTTACATTGAGATATTTTTGGAAACAAAAATGGCAGGAAACTCATTCAGTTAAAATAACTTTATTTCTATAGGAATTTCACTGGTAATAAAAACAGTTTTGCTCTATGAGTAACTAGTGGGCATGCTGACTTTTGCTAAAGCATTATTATTCACATGTAGACTGGCTTAGCACCAGACCATTTACATATTAGAGATGATAAGAAAAAGCCCTTAATACATGTAGACAAATCTGTGCCCCTTAAAAGGTGCAATAATCTTTTAACATATATGCTTTCCTTCTGATCTCCTCTTATCAATTTCCTCATCGCTAAATTTTATATTGTATCATATTATTTCTATTCTTATTTTCATATCTATTTTTTCCCCTATGTATCATCAAAAAGACACTCATGGAAAGAGCGTATCTGTTACTGTTTGAACTCATGGGGGCGCTCATACGGTCCTAACTGCTAACGCTGAGCATATCCATGTGCTCTTCAAATGGGAAATCAACAGCGGCTGTGCTGCGAGGAGGTACAGAACATGTCAGAAAGACCACGGGCTTTGAAGACCCCAGTCCTGAATTCAAACCTTGGCTCTGCCACTTAAGTTGCTCTCCAACCTTGAGAAAACCACTTAACCTCTGAGTTTCAATTTCCTTATTTTTAAAATGATTATAATAATATATATTAACAGAGTTGTTTGGGAAGAAACCACTTGGTGCTGTGTTTGGCTCATAGTGGATGCATGTTACCTGAACTCCCCTCTTGTCCCCCTTTTTGAATGGAAAGTAAACCAAGAGAACACGTATTCCTAGAGCAAATAAAACCAAATGAAACAAAACAAAACTATGTGGTCCTATGTGGATATTCAGATCTTGCTATTCCCTTCTCAGTGATTTTTAGAAATTTTTGAAACAACGTTGCATTTCCTTTCATAATGGAAAGAAAGGCAGCACAAGGGCTAACAATCTGATTAGGTATCAGACTGGTTGGTACTAGTTTTCAGCAGGACGTTATGATTTTTGTAATGCCTGCTCTGCTTATAGCCTTCTATTTCAGTTTTCTTTATAGGACTTACTTGAATAATTTTATATCCAGGGAATATATTATCTAGAGTGATTTTAGCCATGTGATGCAATCATTCATTCACCATATATTGTTAAAAGTACTTATTGAATGAATAGAATCGTTGAAATAAATTGACCGTAGGTGAATAATTCTGAAAGCAGACTGACTAACACAGTTTCATTCTTCTATGTCTGTACTCATTGGTTCTTTCATCCATGCAGGCCCATCTGTTTGAACTGATTTGTTCATTTAATAAATATTTATTGTGCAGATACATCACTGGATTAATGCCAAAGAAGAATACAAAATTGTATGTATATACACACATGTACATTCAAATATATATATGCTTTATGTTATATATATGTATATATTCAAATGTCCTGCCCATTTTGAGGAAAGATTTGGAGTAGCTTACAGAAGCTGAGATTGAAAAGCAAATAGTGGTACAATCCAGTGTTATGGTAAAAAGTTTGTTTCTGGAGTCAAACAAGTCCAGGTTTGATTCCTGGCTATGCCAATTATGACATAGGTAGGAAAGCTGTTTGAAGCCTCAAACTACATGGAAGATTTATACACTTGAGCATGTGGTGTGTGTATGTGCGTAAGTGTGTGCATGTGCCCATTTAAACTTGGAGAGCAGAGAAAGAGGATTTGGATTCTCAGACTTAAGATCTGGTGGTGCCTTCCCTTCCAACTAGCCCTTGGGCCTACTGGTTGTCTTCACTGGGGACAGCCTCGTCACTGGGTTACTTTTCCTTAATTGTATTTAGAGCCACTGTAGATGTGGTCCCTGCTTTCTTTTTTGTTCTCAGTGTTTCCTCTATGCTAAAGTTCTGGCATGACCAACGGACAAGCTGGCTCCAGCTTCTACAATGTGCAATTGGCACATATTACATTAATCATGGAAATTGCAATGTTAAATTGTATCCTAGGCCAGATAAAGGTCTGATCAACTTATGTAGATGGGCCACAGGGCTATGTTTTGGAGGGATTTCTTGAGATCTATTGTTCAAGCTCTGAATAAGAATAATAAAGGAGTGAAGCCTCATAGTGCTTTCTCATGTATCTTCATGTAGTGACAATTTTGCTCTAAAAGGCTTAAAAATAGATCTTATCTAGAGATTAACCATAATAATCTCTGAATTTGAGAACTATCAAGAAAAGTTAGAAAGAAAATGTTATTCTAAAGAAAAATGCGATTGAAGAAAATTTAGTATTGAGAAAAAATATTAATATTGTCCATTAAGGTAATATGAAAGCCCCTCAATTCCAAGCAAAATTTGCTAAGCACCTGTTATATGTTAGTCATCTTAAAGACATTGGAAAACAAAGATGAATAATACACTAATTTTGAAAACGAATAATATAGGAAAAGAATTCTCATTTTTCCTATTATAAGCCATCCATCAGAGTACTTAAATAGTGGATGAGAAGAGGATTCTCTTATAGGGCATGCAGGCTAATAAATAAAGAATAAATGATAGGATTAGAAGATAACATTTTACAATGCTGCTATGGACTGAGTTTTGTACCCCCTAAATTCATGCGTTGAAGCCCTAACCCCCAATGTGACTGTTTTTGGTAATTAGGCCTCTATGGAGATAATTAAGGCTAAATGAAGCCATGGGGTGGGGCCCTAATCCAATTAGAGGTGGTGCCCTTTAAGCAAAGAGACACTAGAGCGCTCTCTCTCTCTCTCTCTCTCTCTCTCTCTCTATCTCTCCCTCTGTCATGTAAGGATAGTGAGAAGGTGGTTGATTGTAAGCCACGCAAAGAATTCTAACCAGGAACTGAATTTGCTGAAAACTTGATCTTAGATTTTCTAGTCTCCAGAACTCTAAGAAAATAAATTTGCATTGTTGGAAGTCACCTAGTCTATGGTATTTGATGTTGGCAGCTGCAGCAGACAAACACAATTTCTTAAAGAAATAATGGTTCTGAGAAATGATAAATGACTGCTAATATCATAGAAAGACAGAGAAGCAGAAAATATATGTCTCATAATAGATATAGCTATTACTGCCTGTAATACTGGCAGAAAATCCTGGGGCAAAAATACCTTTGAAACTGAAATCTGTCAGAGGGAGGAATAAAGTTAAGAAACCCATTATTTTTTATAAGCAGTCATCCCATCTCTCTCTACCAGGCTGCAGCAGAAGAGCTCTTCACCCAACCTCTCTGGTCCAGATAAGGTCCAGATTAGCCCTCCCACTCCCTTATAATTACCTAATGAGATGTAGATAGACCACTTCTCTCCACTCCTTGAAATGTCTATTGATATGGAGATGAACTACTTCTCTACACCTCTTGAAAACACCTATTGATATGCAGATACACTAGAGCCAGGCGAGATATTCTGGAAATAATACAATTTTACCCACAGCCCACCCATTCAGAAATCTCATGTCACAATCTACACATTCCCCATCTTCACGATGGCCCCTATGCAAGAAACTGGAACAATGTAGCCAGACTAATAACATAAAATCATGAAAATCCTCAAGCCAGAGGATTCAGCTAGGTTCAAAGACCTATGCAGATCAAGTCCATAGCTCACCCATTCCACAGGTGGTCAGTAGCTGAACAGGTAGGGAGTTCAGAGCAATAATTACATGGCAGCAGCCACAATGACTGTAGAAGAAAATATACCTTAAGGACGATAAGATACATGCTTTAATGACCCCAGCATAGGCAAATCTTGTCCATCAGGTAGGATACATGCAAGGGAGTGGTCTTGTGATAAAATAGTGGCAGCAGTGGGATCTCGTTCTGGTCTAGTATACCCGACTTTCACTCCCCTCCCTGTGGGAGTTACAGATGGATCAATATATAGGGCTATGGGAGGTACATGCACTGGCCATAAAGATAAAAATACCTTCCCCATAAGATGTTCTTACCTCCCAGACGTTTGGGTTCACTACCATGATCTTTGGGGGCCATTATGCTGTTACTCCAGGAATAAACATGAGGCCAGCTTCCAGGCCTTTTCACCAAGTGCCAGAAAGTCCAGCCATCACTGGTCCATGTGTCAAAATGTCCAGGCCCAGATTCATTTAGCAGAGTGTCCAGGGTTTAATGCAGTTGGGAATGACAGCAGGATGTTGCTCTGCTGGCCGTATCCTGGCTTCAATAACTCCTCTTAGGTTTGCACATACAGTGTATAGGAGAGGCAGCAGGGTGTGTGAGCATATCCACAGGGCTCAAGGCTCTTTTTCAGGGCTTCTCATTCAAATGCCATAGCACTGTCCATAAGGGATCTGACCAGGCCTGTAGACTGTTGGTGTCTGACTTCAGGCCAGATTTCAACAAACCACTGAACCTCTGTCTCAATCCTGCCTCATTAGGATTATATGGTACATGAAACTTCCACTTATTCCTAATTTCTACACCCTTCCTTGCAACGCATGTCCGGTAAAGTGGGTGCCCTGATCTCTCTCCATCACCTGTGGCCAGCCATAGGTAGCAAAGAGATGCTGTAGGCCCCTCTGGTGGTTTGCTAATCTGCACAACATGCAGGAAAAGCAACCAAAATCTATAGTGTATCTTCCACCTGACAAAGAGTATCAGCCCCTTTACTATTGTCCCATGTTGCTGTGGGACTCTCTGTAAATCTCTTTTAGAGCACACAAGGCACTCCTTCCAGGATCTGCTGACTTCTTCAAAGGTCGATGGCAAGCCCTACCAACGGGTTACAGCCCACATTGTCTTTTGCTCCATGTGCAACAAATGCTGATGTAACCATTGGGCATCATCAGAGGCAGGCTTCCCTTCTAGCCAGTGTACCTGGGCCATTGTGTCCACTTCATCATTCCCTGGGGATGCAAAAGACAAATGGCCAGTCACATGATATACAGTACAGTGTTAGTCTGACAAGAGGCCCATAGGTCTTGCCACAACTCTTGCCCCCAAAAGGGCTGGTGACCAACCATCCAGTTGGCATGGTACCATGTGGACAACCACAGGGTAAAGGTCCAAAATATGGCTCAGCTGTCAGTGTAGACAACTATATGGGAGGGCTCCTGTGTGATCACGAGCCATACTGCCTGAAACTCATCCCATTGGCTGATCTTCCCCTCTCCATCCTCCATCCATATTGTCTCAGTCTTAGGATGGAAAGCCACAGCCCTCCACTTTGGTGGCTGTGGTATAGGGGTTTTCCCTCCTGATAAAAACTCTCGACTACCAATGGCTCAAAAGCAAGTTCTTCCTGCTTTCCACTGGTATGTGTCAATGGCTCCATAGCCAGAAAAACATGGTACACACACGAGCCAGTTGCTTCTCTATCAAAGTTTACCGGACCTCTGCTCCTTTCCGTAGTTATATCCAGAATCCAACAGACTGGCCTGTCCATTCAAGCCGCTGCCAAAGACCCCGTCCATAACCATCCTCGGTTACATGAACAGTAACTCACAGGGCCTTGATGAGCCCATTACACTGAAGGTCTGAAGGGCCTTGACTGCTCACTTAGCAGCAGTAAAAGCAGCTGCACATGTATCATCCAGTCCCACCTGATGCCCCTTCATCCCAACTGGTATAACAGATTCAGAATTTGTGCCAAGTGAAGGGATAAACACTCTCCAGTAGCCAAAAGACCCCAAAACTCTTGTAAGACTGCCACAGTGATAGGGGTAGGGAAAGCCTGGACCCTGTCTATTACTGCTTTAGGAATAACTTTAGTTTTACTCAATGATAAAACCCCCAAGAATTTTACAGACAAACCAGGTCCCTGAACCTTGGTGCTGTGCACAGCCCATCCTTTCTCCTGTAGATGTTGCAGCAGTCTAGGAACTGCCCCTTCTAAACCTGCAAGAGAATCAGATGTGAACATGACATCATCAATGTAGTGATACATCTGCACAGTTTGCGGTTTCTTCCATGTGGCCAAGTCCTGGGCTATGAGTCCATGACAAATGGTAGCACTGTGACGTTATCCCTGTGGAAGGACAGTGAATGTCCACTGCCAGCCTTCCCACATGAAGGCAAACTGTTCCTGACCTTCCTGTGCTCTGTCAATGGAGAAGAAAGCATTAGCAAGGACCACAACATAATGGTACATTCCCAGTTCACGACTTGGTGTGTCCATAAGGGCTGCTATTGAGGGGACATGCAAAGGAGGTGTGACTTTATTCAATTCCTTATAATTCACATTCGTATGCCAGGAGCTGTCTGGCTTTTTCACTGGCCTCACTGGGGAATTAAAAGAACTGTGAGTGGGTTTTATCATGTGCACCTTCTCCAACTCCTGTAGAGTTTCTCCAAATTCCTTGTGCCACCCATGCAATTTATACTGCTTAGTATTTGTCACTCGCCTAGGTACAGGCAGAGCTACATGTGGGTGCTTAGCATGTACCCTCAATACTGTCTTTACCATGTGTGCCCTCTGTCTGAACTCACCTGCAGTGGTAACCACAGGCCCTGCAAGATATCTACCTGCAAAATATATTCAGGGGTGGGAGAAATGTACACAGTACATTTGGGCTTTCTTTACTCTAACTGCCTCACCCCCAAAGCCATCTGTCACAGCAGGAGTCCTGGAAAAATGCTCAGGGTTCCCATAAATCAGAGAACACTCAGCTCCTGTGTCCACCAGCTCCTGGACACTTTGTACATTCACAGGAGACCACTTAACTGCTGATTCTATATGTGGCCTCTGGTCCCCACCACCTCCCCCAGTGTGGGAGCCTTTACCCTTCCCTCCATTGAACCATGATGCCCACTTGTCATCCTGTGGGGGTGAGGGCCCAGGCAAATCCAGGAGTTCTGCAGGGACACAGACCAGACCTGGGCTGTGCCTCTGATTTCCTTGTCCTGGACCTCAGCAGCTGAAACTGTTGCTCTGGCTTTAATTGGTGCCACAGTCATAATAAGACCCTACGGGGCTATCCATCAAGTTTTTCTTTCACTACCCCAGCTTTTATTAAATCAACCCACGTCCGGGTCCTTGAGACCTTTATGGGGCCCTTTGCAACTCTCTTTCAGAAGTCGCCCATTCTTCCTTCTGGGCTCTTATTGTTTCAATCTCCCTCAGATCTGCTAAAGTATGTGTAGCCTCACTGGGTTGCCCTATATGGGGGGCAAGAATAGTCACTAAGGACCCAAAGAGATATGGAGGAGCTGTATGGAGCACCAGATTTCTCATTCTTACCATAAACAACTCCTCATCAGGGCCCTGGGGGTCCATATTATAGATGGTATTTTTCATGCCCAGTTCCTGCAACACCTGCTGGAGCTCTCCATACATTTTACAGCTAGTGGGTAAGTATGGTAAATCACCCTGATTAGGCCAAACCCCCTGATGACTAAAGTCAGGCAATCCAGAAGCACCTGATTCCCTGAGGTCTGATTAGCACTTTGTAACCACTGCTGGAGGGAAGGGTGAGTCATCAGGGAAGCCAGTCTACTCATTTCAGAACTCAACATAGCAATGTTTTCCACCCCCATATACCAGAGATGCAAGTCATGTAGGCAGAGGTTCCGATGGCTTCTGGACGCTCATGTCCACCAGCTGTGTATAGGGGCGGAGCACAGAGTGCTCCACAACCTGGGGAGGGGGCAGCTCCTCTCTCCTTAGAAGCCCGTGTTTATTGTGTTTTTACTTTCTTAATTATAACCAGGCAGGCCTATCATCCAGGAGCTGATGCCTCAGGTGCTGGCCTCGGCAGCAGAGTGGCCCTCGGCCACGCCCCTCGCCCTCTCCCCACACCTCCTCCACCATCTCTGGAGCTGATGGCACTGCTCTTTCCTCCCCTCCCCCACGGCCTTCTGCAATGTGGACTCTCCTGCTGTCTCCCGCCTCGCCGCCACTAAGGAATTTTCTAGCGCAATCTGTCTTGTTAATAACTGTCTCTCTTCTTTAAGGGCATTCCATAGGTCATCACCAAGCTCCTCCAAGCGATGCTGAAATGTGTCTCTCTCCTGCCAAAGCCTCTCTTCTCAACAGCCCTCTCTCTCTCCTCAGTAATTAATCCTCTTTCTTCCTCGATAACCCTCTCTCTCTCCTCAGTAACACTTTCCATTATCTGGATGAAAGGAGACCCTACAATGCTCGCTGTTACATGGCCACCCAGGGCCTCTAAGCAGCCTTCTATCTCATGGAGGGCTAATTCGGCAGGTTCTGATGTCTCCACTCCTCTGCAGTTCTGGGGAAGGCCCCGCCCCTCCAGGAGGTGCTTTACCCAAGACCGATTCCCCACTAGGGGCTCCCAATGGGAAAAGTCCCCCCCACAGGAGTTTCCAAGTGAAGCAGCACCCTCTACCACTGCAGCATTGGGGCCTCCCCATCACCTCTAGAGGTAGCCCACCCAAGGGTCACACCCATTTAGACAGATTTGGCGTTCAGATGTCCTGTCAACTACTGCCAGATGTAAGTCCAGGGGGAAATCCTGGGACAAAAATACCTTTGAAACCGAAATCAGTCAAAGAGAGAAATAAAATTAAGAAACCCATTTATTTTTTACAAGCTGTTATCCTGTCTCTCTCTTGACCAGGCTGCAGCAGAAGAGAGCTCCACCCAACCTCTCCAGTCCAGAAAGGCCCTTGCAAGCCCTTATAATTACCTAATAAGATGTAGATGGATCACTTCTCTCCACCCCTTGAAATACTTATTGATATGGAGACGAACTACTTCTCTCCATCCTTTGGAAACTGCTATTGATATGAAGATGCACTAAAGCCAGGTGAGTGACTCTGGAAATATTACATTTTTACCCACACTGCCTTTGAAGTAGTATTGCCAAAAATCCTAACCTGGTTCTATTAAGTTTCTAGACCTAGTGAAGAATTTATAGCAAATACCAGAGGGCCAAGGAAGGTTTTATATGACAACACAGTCATAATAGCCAGCAAACTTCTGGTTTTCAGAAACTCTTTAAGACAGATAATGATAAGGAAGGAAAAAACGATGAGGGAACAACTCAGTGGATTAAAAAAGAAACATATCTACCAATTGCAGTTTGTGGGTTTTGTTACTATTCCAATTCAAATGAATATTTCATAAAAAAATACTCCTGAAACAGTTAAAGAAATATGAGAACTACCTGGGCATTTAGTGATAGTAATGAATTATGTAATTACAAGCAGGGATGATGGAATTGTGATTATATTTTACAAAGGTAATTATATTTTAAAGATACCTGTTGAAGTATTTGTGAATGAAATGAAACTGATGTTTAGGGATTTTACAAAATATTCTGGAGGAGGGCTAAGAAAGTAGAGGAAACAAGACTCGCCTTGGATTGACAACCGTTTAAGGTGGAGGTGGGGTTCATTATATTGTTCTCAGTACTTGTGCAAATGTTTGAAACTTTGCATAAGAACACCTTAATAGAAAATTAGAAAATAAGTAAACCTCAGTCTTGTCCTGAAGGATCTCAAAATCTAATAAGATAGGCATGCATGCATGGGGATAACTGATTTAATTTAAAGGACAACAAATGGAGAAACAATGTAAGAAATGTGCTGTTCATTATTAGAATTTCAGGATTTTTTTCAGCTAGAGGGAATGTGTGCTGGGTGTTGATTTCTGAATTTGCAACCTAGTGACAAATACATAGAGATATTTATTTTCTCAGAAAAATTTGCTTAGCTGTTTTCTATGGGTTTCAGACCTACTAAAAGGTGGTTTTCTCCTCATTCCTCACCAATTCTTTCTTACTAAAAGATGCTCATAAAGAGTCCACAGAGCAGTGGCGTATTTTCCATGAAATTGGAGATTAAGTGGAACTTTTGCCATTTTATCATGGAATAACTGTATTTCTTTATACCAAATAAAGGGTGGTTTGTTTAATCTCTTGCATGGAAAACTGTACCATATTCTGGCTATTCTACAAACAGACAGTCACTTAAGTATGTCCTGCATTAAATTCTGAAGAGAAAAATTTCATGGCACAAGAAAAATAAATCCTAAGTATTAACATTTTCCTGCTACTTGAGAAGTTTACTACCTGGAGTTTAAAGAAGTACATTCGGAAAGAGAGTTTGTGAGAATTCAAAGAAAGTTATTTCTAATATTTTGAGTTTCTCACACCAGCATATTATTTACTGGTTGACCTAAGGTTTTCAGGAGTTGTCAGGTAATAATGTGTTACACCCATTTCAGCCCCTAACACACAAATGCTTCTTGTCCTTGTAAGATAGATTTTAGCTGAAATAATCAGGCGAAGAGAGGCAACAAAGGTCCAGGTAGTTTATTTGAAAGCCACTTCCAGGTGATGTTCCGTGGTCTGGGTACTACAGGCCGGGGAAGTCACACCCAGTCAGGGAGGTGGGGGCTTATAAGGGGTTAGGAGTGGGAGGAGTGGGCAAGCTATCCTAGGGGGCGTGGAGAGGTATGATTGGCTAAAGGTGACATAATAGACAACTAGAATCTTTCTTCCTTCCAAGAGGGAGGAGGCTGACATCCGGGTCTTAGTTGGCACATCAGAAGGATGGGATTCAGGGAGAGCTGTTCCCTTTCCATATAAGGCATGGACCTTGGGGTCTGGTCTGTTCTCCCCCTATGGCATCTCTCTGTTCTGTTTGCATGTCCTTGTTTCGCCTTCCTCCAGCCTAACATTCTAGCCTTTTGGTCATAATGGGTGATGACTTGATCTGGCTACTTCTTGCTGACAAGGGGCATCGTGGGGCTTTGAGGGTGGTATTAGGCTGAAGGAGGGGGTTCACTGGGAAGAGGTGAGTAATGGTGAAGTAACATCTGGTTGGTGGTGACCTGGGTCATCTGGGTTAGCCGCTGTTGGAGGAACCTAAGGACACAAGGGGCAACTAAGAATAAACTACAAACTATTATTAAGGGGCCCAGTAGGGGCATTAGCCAGGCTATTATGGGGGACTGGAATTCTGGATCGAGTTTATATTTCAATGACTAGTATTGGGATTTAGTATAGATAAGACTGCATTATTGAAACAATACTTTTCTCTAAAATCACCCTCATTTTTATTAGAAGTAGCCAAATTGAGAAAATAATGAACAGTTGGCTTGATTATTTGCATAAGTGCAGCAAGAAGAGCAATTGATTAGATAGGCTCTTTTAAATATGCTTTGCTGGAAATTTTTATAAGGAATTTCAGATTGGACTTTTAAAGGCTTCTTGAGGCCAGAAAGCCAAGCCAGACTTGCCATCATGTTGTGCCTACAGTACCTGTAGATTTGGGTGAATTCCTCTCTTCTTAAGGTTCCTAAGACATTCCTGAGGTTCCTGCACTTGCCAGGAAGTGACCTTCCTTACTCACCTGGTAAGGCTGCTGGGAACTCTGTAAATAAGGTACCAGGACAGTTCTTTTAAGGGGCTTTGTTGACTTTATAAAGTCAATCTTAGCTCTTTAAAGCTGTCTGTTCATATTTGAGTTTATACACGTGTCTCTCAGGTATGACGTTCCAGTCAAAGCCTTGGTAATATAACCAGTGTTTTTAATTGGTTCTCTTACAAGGAAAGCAGATTCTTATTGAACTTGAGCAAATAAACATACTGCCATGAAATATAAAAATTGTCACTGAGAGTTTTTAAATTCTGGAGGGATTAGGTAGAGAGAAAGATAAAGTTTCAATTCTGCTTATAAAAGCAGTCATTTACTAAACTGTTGTCAGTTTAAGAGAACAAACTTAAAACACTTTATCAACAACATTTGAAACAAAAAGTCATAAAATCATCTTCCTTATTTTACTTAATCCTATGTAACTAATACCTGTTTTGCTGAAATCTAGTTCTTTACTAGCTTAAGAGTAATAAAAACAGTGGCTATAAATAATAAAAGACTTACAAATGACAATGGTTAAAGATTTGATGAGAGCTTACTGTAAGACAGTTGACATAAGGAAATTCTGATATTTTTGTAACACAAAACATTTAGTAACAAAGTTTAGCATTATTCTTTTTGACAGTGTTTTCTAGGTAATTAAGCAGGTAATTATATATCAGATAAATAAACTAAGTTAGCCAAATACTTTCTCCAGTGAGAAAAAGTTCCTCTGACATGTTCCAGGGGCCCTCTGGAACATATCAGAGTTAAAATTAGAGGTAAAAGTACCTTTTTGAATTTGATTTTGGGAAGTTTGCAGAAGTTTCTTTGGCACTTGCTTAAATAGGATTATACGTTGCCATGAAGCAATCCTTATCTATTTAACTAGAATGACAACAAAATACCTCAAAGGCAAATAAAGAAGGTTACACAGTAGTTAGCAAACTTTAGCTTTTAGTCTTTTTAAATATTAAGATCTTATTTTCTTAAATACTCTGACAACTCATTGAGACTTTAAGCATGAGAAACTGCTTTGATAAAACAATTGGAGAACTCTTTGCAATCTTTCAATATTAGGAGCAGACTAACAATTAAGAAAACTTTGTCTTTTTAACTGAAAACAAAATTCTAATTTTGCTGTGTACTTGATACTGAGACTCATGTGCTTTAATTTTATATAGCATGACCATATTAAATTCTTCCACAAACTTTCTACAACCTTTTTACATTTAGATTTCTCCCTCTAAATAAACAGCTGTACTTTAGAACAAGTTACTTTCTTTTATCAAAAGACACATTTTATTGTGTAGTTGATACTGAAACTCATTTGCTTTAATTTTATATAGCATGACCATATTAAATTCTTCTACAAACATTTTACAACTTTCTTTTTACATTTAGATTTCTCCTTCTAAATAAACAGCTGTACTTTAGAACAAAGTTACTTTCTTTTATCAAAAGACATATTTTTTAGCATGCAGAAATGTTTTCCTTACTGCTTTAAGTAGTTTTGATTAGAACTTAAAACTATTACTTTAACCTTCAGTGAACACTGAAAAATAGGTTACTGTAAACTGTTACACTAGCATTCTTCAGATTGATACACCTAACCAAATGTAAGATAAATTTTAGCCAAAATAAGCAGGTGAAGAGAGGCAACAAAGGGCCAGGTAGTTTATTTGAAAGCCACTCCCAGGTGATGTTCTGCGGTCTGGGTATTACAAGCCGGGGAAGTCACACCCGGTCATGGAGGTGGGGGCTTATAAGGGATTAAGAGGAGGAGGAGTGGGCAAGCTATCCTAGGGGGCATGGAGAGGTATGATTGGGTAAAGGTGACATAATAGACAACTAGAATCTTTCTTCCTTCTAAGAGGGAGGAGGCTGACATCTGGATCTTAGTTGGCACATCAGAAGGATGGAATTCAGGCAGAGCTGTTCCCTTTCCATATAAGGCACGGACCTTGGGGTCTGGTCTGTTCTCCCCCTATGGCATCTCTCTGTTCTGTTTGCATGTCCTTGTTTCTCCTTCCTCCAGCCTAACAGTCCTCTTCCAGGAAATTACTAGTGCTCTATAAGTCACTTCATGCTCACAAATGAATTCAACCCACATTTTCCAATTTCTTGGCATCAGACTTTCTGTCCTTCCAGAACAGTGGCTCAGTGGCTAACTCAGTGAAGAACAGATTCCCAGGAAAGCCTTGGGCTTATCAGGTTTCCTGAATAGTGTCTAAGACCTGTGTACATCTGCATGAGGCTCCTCCCTTGGAAAGTGGAGTCAGGGAAAAGAGCTCAGATGTGGGGGTGAATGCGATATGATTTAAATCAAGATTTTCATCATTTGACCTTATCAAGCTCCAGTTTTCTCAGCTGTAAACTAAAATGCTAATGACACAAAAATATCTTCCACATGGTATGATGGGTTTTAGCTCCCTTATCTCCAGAAGGATTGTTTATGGCAAATAAAGAATATAGTCTGGCTCTTTTAAAAGAAAAAGAACATTTAAAAAAGATATTGTATAGTCAGGAGTACATTAGTGGGTTAGAGAAACAGGCTTGAAACTAAGCTGAGCTTTCAGAATCAACACTCAGAACCACACCCCAGGACAGGCATGGTAACAAAACTTACCTGCGATTGCTACTCTTACCTGTTCCATAGATGCCAGGAATCTGACTTGGCTGCAACTGTGAGATAGGCTAGGATATCAACTTTACTGTTCCTCTAAAGCTGTGACCCTATGCTGTCACCTGTGTCAGTGAAATGATGTCCCACTTAAAGCCTTACTTTAGATTGCTCACTTCCCAAGTGAAGTCCTGCCTAGGTATTCATGACAGGTGAAGCCTACGTTTCATGCCCTCATCCAGAAGGGTGCCAAGGAACAAAGTGTTCCAAATTTTACCTTATGAAGATGGGGCTCCCAGACGGATACTACCAAAATGTAGGAAGGGTAGTCAAAAGATACTGGACTCTTTCAAACTGCTTTTCCTTAGGTCTAATAACAGTAATACCTTTTCTTTTGTCTACATTTATTAAGTACTTAGCAATGGGCTAAATGAGACTACAGATATCCCCACTCTGCAGATGAGCAAATAGAGGCACAAAGAGATTAGATAGGTTGCTTTTGGTTGGTAAGTGACAGAACCGAGACTTGGACCTCTGTCCATCTGACTCTGAACTCTGGATGGGAAATAGCTATATAATGCTGTCTCAGAAATAAAGGCTCTTCCACTGTACTTAAATCATCTTCTGTTTTTTTAAAATCTTGCCCTAATTTCTGCTAAGCTTCTTGCTCTATTAACTCTCTGCTAGTGCTGTTTATTTAAAGCTAAGTCAACTCAGCAGCTCTTCATTCTGTGGAAGAGGTTGGAGAAAGTGGGTTGGGTGCATATGCAGACTCATTGGAGGCCTGAGTCCTTAGGAGGTGAAGAAAACCTCTTTGGTGTCAGATTTCCCCATGAGATGCTGTGTGGAGAATGTGGATGCCCTTCCTCTTGTTTCTCAACTTTTTCAATGGGTGGCATTGGTACAGGCCATGAACAGTGCGGTGAGAAGAATGTGGACCACAGGCATTCTGACTTGATTTCAGTTCCTGCCTTTGTCACAGACTGGCAGTGTCAGCTTGGAGAAATGATTTACCCCCTTCTGAGTCTGTTTTCTTACCCATAAAATGTTCGTAGCTTTCAGAGTTCCAGTGAACATAGTACACGTTGTGATATTTTGATCCTTCTCCTTCTCCTGCCCCCACACATCTTAGCCCATTCCCTGGAACACAGAATCTGAGACAGAGTTTGTCTGTTAGCAGTTCATTAAAACCCCAGGGAAACTCAGGGTGGGAGTAAAAGGGGAGTAGGGCAGCATGGAGGGAAAGCAAGGGCAGGAGATGTGTCATCAAGCTGGCCAAGGCATCTCAGTCATACACTGCTGTCTGCTCAGCCCACAGACATTTCCAGAGAGACCTTCTGGGAGTCGCTGAACCTCAGAACAGTCTGTCCAGTTACCAGTTGGGTTCTTCCCACCGCCTGCTTGCTTGTTGATCAAAATCTGTCCCCTGAGACATGAACTGTCCTGTACCTCTGGGGTATATGATGTGGTCCCTCCGGGCAGCCCCTGGAGAAGCCAGTGTAGAACCTGGATCTGGGAGCTGCTAAGTCTTTTCTCCTGTGGGGATTTTTTGAGGCAATGTCAAAGCCCAGCTCCTACCTTAGAGCAGGACATGTGCAGAGACAATGACAGCTGGAGCCATGGTGGCAATGTCAGTATTGGCTTTATGTTCCCAGGGAAAATGTGATCCATTGCTGGCTGACCTGCTCTAGGAGGGAAGTGAGGCTCACATCCAGAGTCCAGAGGACACGCGGTGCTGAGCACATCAGGGTGGAGCAAACTGTTCAGGGGATTAGACCTTTTAGGAGTCCTGGTGGAAAGCAGCACAGATCCTGCCACTGACGCTGAGAACCCTTGCCCAGTGGTTCCTGTTATTAGGACACAGCAAGAGTGCGTTCTGGGCAATGCTTATGAAGTGCACCCACTCCGGATTCTGACTCAGGAGTTAGGGGTTTCAAGAGGCAGGGGCTGTCCAGAAGCCATTCAGGCAAGGGAGATGCAGCATGGAAGCCACATCAACTTCCAGGGGCTGTAACATCTGGCGTCCAGCATCAGAGGGGTCTGTGCCCGGTGACGGCAGCAACGTCATGGGATAATCCAATTTTGTTGTGAAATTTCGGGTGTCATTCCAATCATTCCCACACTCCAAGTCTGGTTCTTCTCCCAGTCTTCCTGGAGATCTGGTCAGCTACTTATGTCATCTAATATATTGCTTTTATGTTTAAGTTAGCTAGGATTCTTGTATTTAAAAACCCTAACTGGTCCAATGATGACGGGAGGATGAGTGGCAGGTTAATACTTTTGAAATATTAACCATTTTTCCCATTTGTTTTATCCCCTCTTCTACGTCACCGTCTGTCGGTCTTTCTGGGGACGGGTATGACAAGGGGATGAAAACAATAGCTCCTGGCCTCCTGAGGCCGGTGAACTCGGGGAGGATAACAACAAAACTCAAACAGACAGAATGTTTGGGAGATAATACAGGAATATTTGAGATTCTCTTTCCTTTCAGGCTCCTAGACAAGAAAATGATCTCCCCAGGGTGGAAAGAGGAAGGAAATGTGAGAGACCCTCAAACTGCCTGAGATGATGTTTCTGCCACTTCCAGAGAATGGGCTTTCAAGGCAGATTATTAACTTGAGTTAACATCTGAGTTAATATCAATTGGGAAAAACAAGACTTACTTGTACTTGAGTTTGTGTCCTGAACTTTATTCATGTTACATGTGTAACAACAAAACAAATCACACAAAACATTCCACCAACCATGGCATAAGTTAGCATAAAATGGGTGCCCAATGAACTGCACTGTTTTTATTGCACTCATATCTACTGAAAGTGGGGAAACGTGCGTTGTGCTCTGGCTAGTTAGCAAAAGGAAATCTAGATGCCTGCGCGGTGCTGTGTTCTGAAGGGAGAGGGGTGTTAATGCTGCTCAGGAATCTCACAGTCACTAAACCTCACTAAGTACATTACATCAATAACGTGCTTGGCTGAGGGAGAACAACAGAGGCAAGCATGACTGGAGCCTTTAGAGTCAGGCTGTACACTTGCCCTGGGAGCCATTCGTTCTGGGAGGAGAGCCCCATCTGACCCCAAAATGCATGTGATCCAGGAAGATGATGGGTCTCAGGTGGGGGAGGAAAGGCCTGCTTTGTTCCTCAATGCAGACTGGACTTTATATTAAACAATCATTTGGAGAATGTTGTCGCAGTATTGTCATAATTATGAAGGTAAAATGTCTAACTTGGGCACAGAGTAAGCTGTGAGTGTTGGCTTTTGTGCCCTGATGTGGGCGGTTGCACTGATATCCTATGCTCAGTGAGTTGGTTATTCTTTTTTGTGTTTTAAGGATAAATGAACTTTATTTTTTATTGGTCTGTTTTGGGATTGAAGGAAGGAAATATTCTCCAATTTACCTACTATCGTGTAATAGAGAAGCTCAATAGTCAGCAAGAGGGGCAAACGTCTTATTTTTGTCATTTTAATTAATTAATTTTAATTGAACTTTTTGGCCATTTTTGGTATTCTAATTAAGTTTTGCCACTATAATTGGACTTTTGTTCTGTTTTAGGACATGGTTAGTCCTCAAAACTTAAAATTTCTGGAGGGCCATCAGGAATAATGAGATGTGGGGCAACTTCGGCTTCTATCCCTTCATTTCTGAACCCACATGTTCTTCCTATCGCTAACACTGAAATTAAGGTCTTTGATTCAATTAATATACTGAAAATGGCAGATGGCTCTCACCCTTGCAGAGTATTGTCTCCCCAAATGGCTCTCAGCTCTGCTTGTGCAGGAGGTCCCAAGAGGGCTGACAGTTTCTGGGTGGTCAGGTGTGTAACACAACCAGTGAATCTTATGCTTATGGGTTCACTCTTGCACCTCCTTTGCTGTGAAGTGGTCTAATGAAATGTTATTTGTGATGCTTTAAGACTGTGGTGTTAGCTCAGGCTCTGAGAGCAGGAAAGACAAACCTATAGCTGAAATAAAGTCATTCTTCTCCTGTGAGAATAAACGGCTGGCTTTTTCAAGCATGGGATGGGCCACTGAGTTCAAACCGGTGCATTGTTCTCCTTGAGCAGTGCCACCACATGGGGACTCAATTTTAGTATCTGTTGTAGGTTGCATGTTAGGCAGCAACAGTAACTAGACAGGACTGGGTAAGCGGGTGCTCATGCTGTTGGGCCCCCATGTAGTTTCCATCTCTGCTGTCAGAACTACTTTATTCATATGCTTACTGTGCCATTGCTGATGTTGCCAAGAATAGAGGGTGGCTGGCATCAACTGGCTGAAACATTTCTTCCTACTTGGTCATTTAGTGTCTCTTCCATGGTCACTGCTCTCTGGTAGGCAGTGACCTTTGTAACATGTGATACACAGACCTTTACACTTTTTGTGATGTGTCCATCCACATACAACCACTGCCTCTTCCTATGTCTTCTAGTTTTTCTCATCTTTGGTCTCTAGCCAGCAGGCCAGGCTACTAGCCAGTGCCCATGAATTTGTATATATTCTAACTTAGGGACATTTCTCTTTCCAGAGAAGAAATGTAGTAGATGATCAGATGTACCACTGAAAGCTCCACCCAGCAGGAGAATTTTTCTCTCCATTGTCTTTCAAGTCCACCCTTGACTGAGTCTCTAGTCTTACACTCAGCAGAGGGCATGTCTCTAGCAGAAATATGTTGCCTGCCACTCTAGGGAAAAGAAACTTGGAGTCCCTTCAGTGCAGGAGTACAAGAGCCACCGTGGCTTTCCTGACTTCTGCTGGGACCAATTTATGATGATTCATTCACTGCCCCAGAGAAAATGAGGAAGAGCCCTTTTTCTTCCTTCTTGCAGGCACTCTCCCTCTAGTGACCCCTACTGGCAGAGCCTAGCATTGACCTAACAGGAAAAAGAATGCAGTTTGCAGCCTGAGGTCCAGAATCACAAAGTAGAGCAAAAAAGGTTGGGGTTCAGAGTTGAGAGGCAATAGCTCATTAACTGGCACCATACTCATGCAGTTTGAAGCTGTGCCTGACAAGCACCTACTCAGTTCTGCAGTCCTGCAATCCTCGACTGTGCAATCTGGAAATGAGAACACTGTCATATAAGAGATCAGAAAGCTCTCCTGAGGTAAACACTTTTGGAAAAAATGGTCACATGAAATAAGAATGACGGTTCTGTGAGAAGAAAAGGAGGAGACTGTTGGGCATTTGGGATTTGTACAATACTGGCAACAGTACACACAGCACAACTGCATACAGACCCAGTGCTTCAGCAGAGGTTGTCAGTAGTTTGACAAGATAACTCTGAGGGGACAGAGCAGCAGAGCAGAAGGAAGGCAGCCCAGAGCAGGGGACTTCAGAAGAGCAGGCAGCAGCTGTGATCTGCTGTGCACCCTGGGCTCACCCACACACCAAAGGTCTGTTTTCATCCCACAATAGTAAGGAACAGCAAAGGCCACTGCTTTTCTCCTCTGCATGCAGTTTAACCTGCTCTGGACCCTCCTCCACATTAGGCTATAATGAACTCAATTCCAATTACTTTCATTTTTTTCTTCCATGAGGTCTTAAACTTAGGTTTATATGGTATCACCAAAATGGCATCCATCTAGCTCACCTACCTTCTGGTTTCTCCTTTTGCTATAAATTATGGTTCTTAAGTTATGGTGAAACACCTTTCTCTGGGAATACTCTGATGTTCTGACCCGAGGAACACTCTGTTAACTGCAGACTTACCTCTAGATGTCCCTGCTGCTAGGCTCTTGGCACAGCGCCCAACCTCTGTACCATCTCACCACTGCCCCTCACTGAGGATGTAGGATATAAATTCAGGAGGCATTCTGTGTTTCACCGTTTCCTGGAATCTTGTAGTGAGGGACCAGGCCCCATTAAATTTCCCACTCCACTTGAGGGTAGCTCATATTTCACTTAGACTTTTCTCTACTGTCAAATGCATGACCAAAAGCTTCTGCTTTGAGCCCTGTGAGGCAGCCTTTTTTTTGAGAGTGAACAAGTTTATTAGGCATTTCCTGAGAACAGGTTTTCTAGGGCGAGGGTGCAGGGGTACAAAAAGGCACGGAGCTCCTAGACAGAGCAGGGGGCTGGGGATGGGAAGGGCACAAAGCAGGGAGATGAGGCGCAGGGAAGAGGGAGCTCCTCCCGATCTGGCTGATCTGGGCCTCGGCAAGCTGCCAGCATGCCCCAGGGACCAGGGTGGATAAAGCCAGGCCTCCGTGAGGCACAGACGTCACGGGCACGTGGAGGTGCTTGCTGGGAAGAGCTCAGGCAGGTGACCCTGGGGTTCAAGAGAGAACCTGATGAAGGAGTATACACAGCTGGGAGCCTCCAGCTGCTGTGCCCTCAGAATCCAGCGTCCACACCAGTGTCTCACTCTGTCTCTGCTGGCTGCTCCTAGACAGTGACTGAGCGCAGCAGGGGAGCTGGAGCTGGGCCACTCCTGCCCAAAGCCGGGCTTCTCTAAGGGACAGTCTCTGTTCTGGCGCTCGCTATTGGTCTAGACAAGACTTGCTTACATCTGCACTGTAGTCTGAGGCTCTTCTCTCCTTCATCCCTCTTTTCCCCTCCTTCTTCCCTCTTTTCCCCTCACATATGCCTGACTTGCGTCACACTCCAAGGCTCTCACTTTACTCCTGTTCTCTCCTTTATCCTTTACAAGATAAACTTGTATTTTTAAATCCATCTTGGTATCTGTGTTCTGGGAGATGTGAACTGTCATGCTCTGTACTATAGAATTTGTTAGGAATTCTCCTAAATCCTTTTACCTCACCTTTTCCTGCAACCATTCCTCAAAGATGCTAACAATTCACACCACGCATCATAAAGCTTGGCTACGATCATTTGTTGGAGGAAGTAATTGTAGCACAACAGTGAGAACAGCAACCAAATTTCTGTCTCATTGAATCATAGTACCAAGTAGGCAGATAGAGTACTGAGGTAGGTCAGGGACATGAGACAAGCATCATGATTAACTATTCCTGCCTATGATGAAAAATGCTGAGATATAAACTGGATAATAAGAACAGGAGGGACTCCATCTTAAGGCTAAGATTCCATTTTAAAAAGTAGAGAAGACTCCTAACAAATGCTTTGGTGATCAGGCAATAACCCAATAGTCTACCTTAAGGCAGGGCAAACAGTCTTAACTGATATGTCTCCACTGCTTGAGGGTAACTACTGTCTCGGACAACAGGATAAATACATCCCTTGTGTTGGGTTTATTCAGCAGAACCAGCTGGAGGACTGATAACAAGGGGAAAGAGACACGGTGTCTCTCACCAGAGACAAGCACCTTGAGACCACAGTCAAGCCAATGCCCAACAATGCCCCTCTGCCCTTTGCCCCATTCTTGAAAGCTCAGAAGAAAGGCACCTCCTCTCTGAGGATGCCTGCACTTTCCTTTCTTCAAGTGTGAAGCTTTATCATTGCTCAAATTATTGCAGTGTTTGGTCTTTGTTATTTCATTTTATTTCCAAATCTTCACTTTGTCTCTGCTTTACTCCTAATAAGTAGGAAGGGGCTGCTAAGAGCTCAGATTTGGGCCTGCAGGTTTCCGTCACCTTGGTGACCTGGACGAAACTGGAGCTGTGTGATCTGCTCTTAGTAGCCTGCCCCAAAATCTCCTTGCTTTGGTAAGTTCTCAGAACATTATCTCACTCCATCCCATGCTCCACAGCTCCCCCAAATCCTGGAGTGGTAGGGGCTGGTCCCCATGCTGTGCAGATCCAACACAGGATGCCAGGTGACCCTGGCTTCAGGAGTTGGCGAGGAAATCTGCCCTCGGCTGAGAACTTTCCCGCTTTCCCTCTGCTCTTACCTGCTCTCTGCTGCCTGCAAGACAGCTGCCATTTCCTGTTGCTCTTGCTTTAATGACTTCCTTCCTTACCTACACCTGCCCGACCCATTTGAGAATTCTTTCTCACCGAGTCAAGAACCCTCTTGGGCCAGGTGGAGGTTTCTTCAGGTGCTTCCTTAGTGTGCAGGGAGACACCTCCCAGACGCGGCTGCCTGGCAACAGAATGTACTAAAAAAGCTGCCACTGTATGTTAGACATATAAACCAAGGTAATTTACATTTTTCAGGTGGAAATGGAAAAAGGAATAAAAGATACAATAGAGTGAGAAAATATTGTTCACAGCCCAGCATTGAATATGTGGTCTTGGGAAATCTCCTCCTCTAACAATTTAATTTTAAACTGAAGAGATGCAAAGAATAAAGATTCAAATGAATGCTAATGGTTAGTCTGGGCCCTGTTATAGCTTCCAAATGATGCCATCTGAAAGTGCCAACATTTGAAATACATGAAGATTATTTTTGGAACAGAAAACAATAAAACAGTACAAAGTCATATAAAGAGGAGACAAAGGAAAAATGAATGGTACTGAAGATATAAAAGTGGAGAATGATCCACTAAGAGTGATTGGTATTTACTTCAAAAAGTACAAAGCAACTGAGAAATGGGAAAAAATATTAAATGGGTATGTGTAGGAGTATGTTTATCACAGGAAAAAAGACAAGGCTTATCAATCAGATTCTTTTGCCAATTTACTTGTAAACAGAGAGGCACGGCTCCCACCAACAGATGCGTCATTTCATTGCTGGTAGCATTTTTCATGGCACTCAACAGGAACAGTGAAAACTTGGGGGTGTTAGGGTCCAGGCTTCCGAGGCTTCCCCAGAGAACAAACTACACAGGCATAGAGATGTAAATTCAAGCAAAGTCTTTATTCAGCCAACTAGTTGGGGTCCAAGTCAGCCCGAAGCAGCAGGTCTCAACAAGGACCCCGAGCACTCAGAGCCAAGGGTTTATATAGCAATTTCAAAGCACTTAACTCATAGCAATTTTCTATAACTATACATTATTCTTGCAAGACATATATCCTGGGGTTAAGCAAGGGCAGGGTAAGACTACTCCTCAATGGTTAGGGAGGTTCTGCACGATAAGCTTGGTATGTAAGATTTACTGACCAAGGTTAGCTGACCAAGGGTCACAGCTGCCCACCACCCGGTGCTCATGATTAACTTGTTTTTCAAGGCCTTACCCAGTTCCAGTTTTTCTTTCTAAGTCACATACTCAGAAAATGGCTTCTAGGCCTTTAAGATGGCTATGCTTATGCTAACCTATTTCTATTCTTACATTCCCCTCTTCTTCTTGTATCTATTTCAATCATGAAATTAGGGGTCATCTGTTTGGTTAACACTCTGATAGTTCTGTCTCAACACTATGATTTGCACGGTGCTAATGCGTTCTTTGATAAAGGTAACACATGGAGTGACTCCGGTTTGGCGGGCCTACTACTTGTTAGAATAAGCTGGGGTGGTGCTGATTACTTCTGTCTTGTTGTAGAGGGAGGTGTAAGTTTCAGGAACTCTCTCAATGCAGGTTCTTTGCCTACTTGCAGAGGATAAAGTGAGTCTCGGTCTTTGTCTTCTACAGATAGGGACTCTAGCTGCTGCTAGGGAAAAGGGGCGATGACCGCTCTGGCTGCTTCGTGCTGAGAAGGGGGTGCAGTAAAGGGTGCAGCTAGGTCTCTATTACTGGTCAGTTGAGAGGGCTTCAGAAGGCTGGCGCTTCTATTACTATTTGCAGTTTTGTGGCTTCTAGGCAAGATAAAACAAATTGTGTTATTAGGTTATGTAGCAACATCTGGAGTTGGATTTTCTATTCTGGAGGCTGCAGTTATTGAAACAATACTTTTCTCTAAAATCACCCTCATTTTTATTAGAAGTAACCAGGTTAAGAAAATAATTAACAGCTGGCTTGATCATTTGCACAAGTGCAGCAAGAAGAGCAATTGATTACACAGGCTCTTTTAAATATGCTTTGCTGGAACTTTTTGTAAGGAATTTCAGATTGAACTTTTAAAGGCCTCTTGAGGCCAGACAGCCAAGCTAGACTTGCCATCAGGCTTTGCCTGCAGTACCTGTAGATTTGGATGAATTCTTCTCTTCTCGAGGTCTCTGAACCTGCCAGGAAGTGACCTTCTTTACTCACCTGGTAAGGCTGCTGGGAACTCTGTAAGCAAGGTACCAGGCCAGTTCTTCCAAGGGGCTTTGTTGGCTTTATAAAGTCAATCTTAGTTCCTTAAAGTTGTTCACATCTGAGTCCATGCACATGTCTCTCAGGTATGACATTCCAGTCAAAGCCCTGGCAGTATAACCAGTGTTCTTAAGTAGTCTTCTCACAAGGAAAGCAGATTCTTATTGAACTCATGCAAATAAACATACTGCCATGGAATACAAAAACAGTCACTGAAAGTTTTTAAACTCTGGAGGGATCAGGTAGAGAGAAGGAAGTTTCAATTCTGCTCATAAAGATAGTCATTTACTAAACTGTTGTCAGTTTAAGAGAACAAGGTTAAAACACTTTATCAGCAACATTTGAAACAAAAAGACACAAAATCATTTTCTTTAGTTTATGTAATCTTATGTAACTAATACCTGTTCTGCTGAAATCTAGTTCTTTACCAGTTTAGGGATAATACTATAAATGACAAAAGACTTACAAATGACAATGGTTAAAGATCTGATGAGAGCTTACTGTAAGACAGTTGACATAAGGAAATTCTGATATTTCTGTAATACAAAACATTTAGTAACAAAGTTTAGCATCATTCTCTTTGACAGTGCTTTCCTGGTAAATAAATAAATATATATCAGATAAATAAGCCAAATTAGTCAAATACTTTCTCTAATGAGAAAAAATTCTTCTGACATGTTCCAGGGGCCCTCTGGAAAATATCAGAGTTAACTAGAGGTAAAAGCACTTTTTTTTTTGAACTTAGCATAAGTGTCCAAGACCAGATACAAAAAAAGCAGAGAAAGTGCTTAAGTCTACAGGTCTTCTCTGAAAGCTTCAAGAATGTTTTACTCTTTAATAGTAGATATAAGCTGCTATGCAAATTCTATTAAAAGCTCTAAGATCATTTGCATTAAAAAAATATGAAGAGTCCTCTGAAGGACTACTACTAGTAAGATGGCAAACTTCCGGCTTCTCTTCGGGGGTCCTTGGTTTCCGCCGGCGCCACCTGAAGCCCAATCACCTCTCGCTCCCCTCCCAATCCCAGCACCTAGCCAACAGCCACCAGCTCCGTAGAAGTGACACCTCAATCAATTCATGCCCCTTCTTATATAACCCAGCACCTTTCCCTAATAAAGCGGAACTCTCCGGTTAATTGCTGCTATGTGTCGCTTCTTTCCTTTCATCCCCCATGTTTTTTTTTTTTTAAAACATACAGCATATAAATTAAACAAGAAGACCTGGTGGTTGTCAAAAAAATCTATTACAACCTTTCTCAAAAGTGGTCACACGTTTGTCCATTTAAACTTTTACAGTGAAACTTGTTTTTCTGGGAGAAACATAATCTTGTCTAGATTCTAGTTTAATTTTTAAGAATAAATTTTGGTTTGTTAACTAAGTGCATTTAATCAGCTGAAAAAAGCTTTGTTACCATTCTGCTTAGGAGGATAAATTAAGAAAACAAATAATCAGTAACAACTTTAATCATTTGTTGGTTAGAGATTTTTCCACTTATAAAAATATATGGAATAAATAATTCAATTTCTCAGGCCATGCAATCGTTTTCAATAACAAAATATTTCAAAGGCAAATAAAGCTTATACAGTTGTTAACAAACTTTAGCTTTTAGTCTTTTTAATATTACGATTTCATTTTTTTTTTTTTTTAATATTCTGGCAACTCACTGAGACTTTAAGCATGAGAAACTGCTTTGATCTTTCAACATTAAGAGCAAACTAACAGTTAAAGAAAACTGTTTAACTAGAAACGAGATTCTAATTTTGCTGTGCACTTGATATCAAGACTCACTTGCTTTAATTTCACTAGGCACGACTATATCTGTAAGAATATAGTAATTTATTCTTCTTTTGCCCTATGGTCCCAAGCACATAAACCAGTGAGAATTAGCCTGGGCTTGCCTGCGGCTTGACTGGGTTTATCTCACTTAATCTCTAAACATCCTGACCCTCCCCCTCAAAGCAACAGGCTGAGCGGGTCTTCCACAACAAAAGGCACCACGCTGTTTTCTCTCTTTAAACAAATAGCTGTACTTTAGAACAAAGTTACTTTCTTTATCACAAAACACATTCTTTAGCATGCAGAAGACTTTTCATTCTTTATACTTTTTCTTATTAAAACATACATTTTTTTAGCATAGAGAAATGTTTTATTACTTTAAATAGTTTTAATTAAAACTTAAAACCATTAGAAACTTTAATTTCCAGTGAACACCGAGAAGCAGGCCATTGTAAACTGTTAAACTAACATTCTTTAGATTGACAAATTTATGAACACATTTTATAATTTCTGTAACCATGAGCTTTACAGCACAATCTCTCATAGAGTATATCTTCTTAACTTAGCAAAACTTTAAGGTTTTAGGTTTCTACAAAGATTCTCAGGCAGTAGGTAGGTATACACACTGTAACACACAATTAAAAAGAGGTTCACTTGCTTCAGTCATTTAGTTCACTCATTCGTAACAACTATTCTAGATTACTTACAAGACCTTTACTGAATATTAGACAAAGCCAAGCCTTTAAGCATTTTATTTTTAAAAGATTTAGCAGATAACATGACTTAAATGACCTCAGGTAAATTTAGGCAGCTGATAACTACAAGGACATGCCCGCCTCAGGCAAACTCAAATTAGCATTAATGCTTAACACTTTTTATCAGGTTTTCTGGAAGTTTTAGAATACCCAATTTTCACAAGCGCTTGTCTTTAAATCAATTTCATTAATACCATCCGGAGGTAGAAAGATATATTCATTTACACACTTAGGGGGTCGTCTGAGTCTGACCCATGGTGAGAAAGAAGGAAAAAGAATATGAGGGAGACAAAGGCGAAGGATGAAGATGCCACTTCAAACAAAATGACTGTTGTATGTGCTTGTGAACGAGTGCCTGTCGTTGCACAGTTTTCCTTCCACGGGGGACGCGAATTTATCTGGGATTCGCGGCTGTGACCCCCTTATCCTGTCACGGGAGTCTTCTAGCGGCGGGCGCCCTAATGGCTCTTAATTGCCCGACCCATGCCCGCGGGGAATGATGTAGTGGCAGAAAGGAGGAACGGAGAGAGCAGGAGAACCTTAGAACAAGGAAACTTAAAATGAGAAGCGCAAAAAAATATAAACCGAAACCAAAACACAGTAAAACAGTCAATGATAACACCAAGCACACACACACCACATCTGATCGCACTCGTTCGGACCGGTCCTTCTCTCACTCTGGTGCGCACCACACTCACCACTTTCAGGGTCTTCAAAAACTCTCGTAATTCTCCTGAAGGGCGTCCACTCGGACTGCCGCAGGGTGACGAGCTCGATCTTTTCCTCCTCGGGCGCCAGTTTTCTGCCGATCGGATTTGCCTTCCTAAGGCCGAGTCACTCGGACCCTAGGGCCAGGATTGGTTACCTGGGCTTCACCCAGGGTCGCTAACCTGGGGGCCGGGACTACCAGCCCGGACTTCCTCACTCGGGACCACTAACCCGAGACCATACACGGGATGGCGACTCCCGCTTTATAATGGATTTATGCAGACACGAGGGGGCGACCCTCGAATTACACTGCCCCGTCCGGACAATTAGACCTTGCCTCCAGCTGTCCTTTGTTCTCAGGGAAGCTGCTCGTATCCCGGACGAGCCCCCAAATGTTAGGGTCCAGGCTTCCGAGGCTTCCCCAGAGAACAAACTACACAGGCATAGAGATGTAAATTCAAGCAAAGTCTTTATTCAGCCAACTAGTTGGGGTCCAAGTCAGCCCGAAGCAGCAGGTCTCAACAAGGACCCCGAGCACTCAGAGCCAAGGGTTTATATAGCAATTTCAAAGCACTTAACTCATAGCAATTTTCTATAACTATACATTATTCTTGCAAGACATATATCCTGGGGTTAAGCAAGGGCAGGGTAAGACTACTCCTCAATGGTTAGGGAGGTTCTGCACGATAAGCTTGGTATGTAAGATTTACTGACCAAGGTTAGCTGACCAAGGGTCACAGCTGCCCACCACCCGGTGCTCATGATTAACTTGTTTTTCAAGGCCTTACCCAGTTCCAGTTTTTCTTTCTAAGTCACATACTCAGAAAATGGCTTCTAGGCCTTTAAGATGGCTATGCTTATGCTAACCTATTTCTATTCTTACAGGGGAAGCCCACTTTTCAGTCCCCAAGAAGGGAGCTGGGTATTATCCTTGTCCAGCTGTCATTTGCATTTTTATCTTTAACACAGTCAGCACATTAAAAAAACAAAGGCAGTGGGTACCTTCAAATTCTGACAATTCCAATTGAAATACTGGGAAAGGAATGCTCCCAGACAAAGAAAAGAGTCTTGAATGCCAAAAAGGAAAACTTTGATCAGAGCAGAGAAGGGAACACAGGAGGGAAGCAAGGCCAAGCTCTGATAGCAGGAGAGGCAGAAGAGTATCAGCAGGGGAAATCCTTACTTAGAGGGGGATGAACTTAGGATGCGGACTTGGGAAATATTTTTAATACCAGGGAACGGATCCATGCGATGGTGAATGTGTCATGCAGTGTGCCTCACCCAAGTGCTCTTAGTAAAGGCAGAGACAAAACCCCAACACGGCAGATAGCCCTTTCCAAAAGAATGCCACCAGCAGGAGGAAACTTAGGAGGGCATGCTCTCTAAGTGATTCAAAGCAAAAAATAGTTGGAATTAGTTGATGAAGGTTGTGGGGGACAAAGACAGCAGGTAGAGTTAACTGAAGAGGCTTATGACCCATAGAATTAAGAGAATGAAGATGAGCAAAATTCCATCTTGGGAATTGAGACTTTCTGGAAGAAGGGAAACACAAAAGTCTACAAATGTGTAAAGAGAAATCAAATACACAGCTGTACAAAATAAAATACATATAAAATATGATGGCAAGCTGAGTGAAGAGAGAACAGTAACAATTTGACTATAAGAAATTGATGTTCAGTATTTGTGGAAACTAATTGGCATCAAATTGTTAAAATGTTGGGTAAAAATCCCCCTTTAAATTCATTTCATTTGGTGACTGTGGATAAAATGAGAGTTCCTGTGGCCAGGATTCTCACCTGGCCCTGGTTGACTAGCTCACTGCTCACCTGTGGGCAATACATGGCTGTTGACTCTATAGAAAGAGCTCCCCCCAGTGTTCTATGGGTGACATGGTGGCAGGGCTGCAAGGCTACAGGTGAGCAGAGCAGAGGCTAGAGTGGTGGCAGCACCGAGGACAAAGTCCCAGAGGACAGCTGTGCAGGACGACAGAGAGGCCCAGAGGACAGCTGGGTGGACAGAAAGGCCCAGCGCAGAGACTAGCTTGCTGCCTGCAGACTCGCTTTGAGTCAATGGGATTTTAGTGACTGCCACCTGGAAATAAAGTTGGGCATAACCCTTTCACCCCAAGAATGTTTTGCTGTCATTTTCTTCAGTCACATTGAATCTATAGTGAACTTGCCCGGGGCTGAAACCCATTGGCAAGACAGTGACCTTTTGTTAAGGTTCTATTATGTTTGCCTGGCTCAGTTTTCAGTTCACATCAGTAAGTAAGGCTGCCTCTCTATCTAAGATCAAATTCGGTATGGAAACACTTTGGGACAACAAAGTGTTTCAGACTCGATAATGAGGTGCATTAGCTTTCTATTGCTGCTCTCACAAATTACCACAAATTTAGTAGCCTGAAACAACAGAAATTTGTTACCTTATAGGTTAGAAGCCCAGGGGCAGGACAGTGTTCCCCTGGAAGTTCTAGGGGAGAATCCCTTTCCTTTCTCCAGCTTCTGTTGGCTGTCCACATTCCTATGACTTCTTTCATCTTCAAAGCCAGCAGTGGCTGGTAAAGCTCCTCGTGCTGCGTCATTCGGACAGTGACTCTCTCGCCCTCTCTTCCACCTATAAAGAAGCACTGGGTCCACGGATGATGATCTGGGATAATTGCCCCTGTCTTAAACTCAGCAGATCAGCAACCTTAATTCAATCTGCAACCTTAAATCTTCCTTGCCATCTAAAAACATATTCACAGGTTCTGGGCATTAGGACATGGACATCTCTGGAGGCCATTTACCACATGAGCCTATTTACAGGATTCAGTGAGGGAGGGTTACTTATTTATTCAACAAATACTTATTGAACACAGAGCAGGTGGGTCTGGCATGTTTTTGGCACATAAATATTGTGTGTTTCTTCAGTTTATGAACAGTGAGAGCTTATTGAAAGATTTTGTATAAGGAAGGGCTGTGATGAGCTTTGTGTTTCAGAAATGAGTCTTGATTTCAATGGATAAGATAGATTAGCAATAGAAAACAGACTGGTGATGTAGAAGTCAGGAAACTACTGCAATGGCACACGTGAAAGATGAAGATTCTGAATTAAAGTAGGAGCAATACAAATATAAAAAGTGAAATTGAGGAGTTCAATTTTGTAAACCTGAAGACCTGTTGAGTTGGATATACCCATGGGATTTCTATTTGGCCGTGTCCATAGTTGCCTTGATCTGTAAGTTTGGACTAGAAATACAACTTTACTTTAGGTTGGTTTCTAACAGAAGAAAGGTGAGAATGTCACTACTGGCTTCTTCGTGTAATCCTAGCTTTCCCAAAGGCAGAGTAGGGGAAATCTCCTTACTGGATTTCAAATGCAAATACATCATATTGTATTTAAATTTTGTTTTCAGGTATGTATGTGTCTTTCCCTGGACTTTGCCATTTCTAAGTCAGTGATTATGTCTTATTTACCTTGGCCTTTTCAGCACATAGCAAAGTATTCAACCCAGAGTAATTCCCTAGAAAATGATTTATAGAGGAAAAAGGAGCACAGTGAAAGAAAGGGCTCTGCTGAGCTTGTCTACCATTTAAAGGAGAGACTGCGCGGAGCAAAATAGAATTACAAGAAGATGAGTTATAAAATCTCTTGAAAGAAGAGATATTAGAGAGAAATTGGGATTGAATAGTTTCATTATTAGCTACTTTTGGAGTTTCTGAAAAGAAATGAAGAAACACCTCTAATTTGTTTCATGAAAATGTCCTCAATATCTGGATGTGGTTGGCATTACGTCAAAACTCAAATTCTGTATCCTGTTTATCAGGAAATTTGAGACTACGGGAGGATTGTTAGTTGCTGCAGAATTCGGACTCTTGTGAGATAACATTTGGAATATAGGATGACCCTGTAGGCAGGTTAAGTGGATTAAACAGCTGTTTGTACAATAAAATGAATATAATCATTGGATTTGATTCATCTGGCATGTAGTTATTTCCTCAGATATATTAAATCAGGTCATGATTAGCTAATGGTACATTAGAGTTTTTTTGAATCTGTATTTTCTAAAATAACAATGGAGAAATTGTTGTTTAAGGTAAAACTACAGAATTTGTGGTGGGACTTGCTCACTGGTTTTGCAGGGACAGAATTTTTGTGAGAAATATAAAAGTTCTTCTGGAGGCATGTTTTCCTTGACCTGTGAACAAGGGATAAGGTAGGTTGCGATCCTTGTGAATGTGAGCCATGGGCAGTGAGTGAGTGAGCAGTTCAATCAGAAGGTTTCCCAAGGTGGCCAGCTGGTGTGGTAGCTAATATGCTGACTGACCTTAAAGAAGGCAACAGAGCCAAAGGCTTTCCTCATATTCTCTTTTCCAGGAGAATAATGATCAAGGCTCAAAGAGTGCCACCACCACTGACTGTTGCTTCCAGTCATTCTAGTCAGCTTCGTTATGCCACAAAAATCAGCTTTGTGGACTGGTGGCATGAGCCATTGAGCAGCCCAGCCTGGTCAGGTCGCTGAATCAATCTTCATTGTTTTACATTATTTGCTTCACCTACATAAGCAAGTCCCTGTTTTACTTCAGCGAGATAAATGGAAGCACTTCTTACAACCTTTATAATAATTTAGTTCCTGCCTCTTCACAATATGACAAAGCATGTTGAAGTTATGCTCTCACTTACCTTTTCTACCTTTTCCCAGTCAGTCACAAGGTCTCAATAATTCTTTGTGCATTGGGAAGGTGTAGATAATCACTCATGTCATGCATGCCTCTGGTTGTCTTCTGAGTCTTCTTGAGAATAGTCTTCATGGTGTTTCAAATTCTGTGGAAGACTTTGAAAACCATAATTTAGTGGGATTCATGTGGAAGAGGGATTAAATTTACTTTTTTTGGCTTTTGGATACAGAACAAAAATAATTAGGTGTGTGTCAATTTGATTTTAATTAAGAAACATATTGAGTGGCAACCATATGTCAGGTGTTCTGCTATACCTGGAGATACAAAGATGAATAAAATTCTCACTTCTGTCAGTGATTTTAAAGTTTTGTAGGAAAGTCAAGCAAATAGAACAATAATAGCAACACAATGAGATAAGAGCTATTTTAAAATGTCCACATAATACTATGGAAGCAGATTGATCTACCAAAAATAATATCTAGTTCTGAAGTTTAAAGATGATTTTTGTCTTTATAATCCAATTGTATCCATCCAACAGAGGGATGTTTTTCCCTATAAGAAACTGGTTTCCTGTCACTGGAAGTTTGCAAACTGAGACTAAACTGGAAAGAATAAAAAATGGGAAAGAGGCTGGGGTGTGGGTTAACTATGAGACTGGTGGTGTTTCCAAGTCTGAATTCAAGGATTCATTAACCATCAGTGTAGGGCTGAGTTTTAAATAGTAGATTCCTGTATAAACTCAACAGACTCCCTTGATGAGATTGAACTGCTCACTCACTGCCTGATACACCTACTCCCAGCCCCCATTCCTCTACCATAACACTCTCCTTTATGGCATTTATCCAAAGAATATGAAAACACTAATTCAAATAAATATATGTACCTCCATGTTCATTGCAGCATTGTTTACAATAGCCAAGAAATGGAAACAACCTAAATTGGAATATAGGATGCAAATTTTGCCATTTGCAGTAACATGGATGGACCCTGGGGTATTATGCTAAGTGAAATAAATCAGACAAGGAAAGACAAATGCCATATGAGCTCATCTATATGTGGAATCTAGAAAAACAAAACAAATCAAACCCTAAACCTAGCTTGTAGATACAGAGAATAGATTGGTGGTTGCCAGAGATGGGGGGAGGGAGGTGGGTGAAATGGGTGAAAGGGTTCAAAATGTACAGATTTCCAGTTATAAAATAAATAAGTCATGGGGATGTAATGTATCAAACAATGACTATAGTTAATAATACTGCATTGTATATCTGAAAGTCGCTAAAACAGTAGTTCTTAAAATTCTCATCATAAGAAAAAAGTTGTAACTATGTATGGTAACCTATTTAAGCAGACCTATTGTGATAATTTTGCACTACATACAAATACTTAATCACTGTGTTGTACACCTGAAATTAATTTAATTTTATATGCCAATTATACCTCAATTTAAAAAAATGGTGCAACACATGTTACTATGAGAAAATATTTCTATATCCTATATTTAGGCTTTTCATCTGATTTGCATCTGAAAACAAAGGGGTTTTTCATGACACCCTCAAATTTTAGGCTAGGTCATTGGATGTTTCTTTTCTTTTTTTTTTTTTTTTAGTGCAGGATATTGCTTTGGAATAAAATTTAGTCCCTAAAACAACAGTGACATTTATTTGCAAAGTGGGCTTTTATATAGCTCTTGCAAATTAGGTTTCCTGTGGCTTTTAACAAGATACAATTTCTGCTTCTTATCTGTTTGCTCCTAAGACTCCTGATGATTTCAACTCAGGTTGACAAGGGAGAAACACAAGTCTAGATTTTGTTCCAAAGATTTTCTCACAATGGACCTCAGATATTACAGAATGAGGAAGGGCAATAATAGAGCAGCAGTTTTGAGGGGCGAGATTTTGGCAGACTGCTGGATGTCCACGTCCGTTCCCTCATCAAGTACTGACCGGACGACCTCTATGTGCTGAATGCTATTAAATCCTGGCCAAATGAAGAAAAACTAGATATGGCCTCTGGTTCCTAAAAGTTCACATTCTAGGCCGACACCGGCTTTTCCTTGGAACTGAAGGGATGGAATTCAGACTGGTGAATTTCAGTGTCAAGTTAAGATACAAAGCTTGATGACATAACTCAGAATGGAGAGGGAAACATTAGCACAGTAAAACCAAAGTATTGGTTGACAAGAAATAAAAAGTTGTGTCAATAGAAGGAGTGTTATTCCTATGCACAATCAATTTATGTAGGGGATCATTAGAAATAAATTTCCAGGTAGATCATCTAGTTGCTTTTAGAAACTCTGTGGGGGGAAAATAGCAATATTCCTGAATGGAAGTCCTCCGCCATTCCAGACCCTCCCTCCATCTGCAGGGTCAGAGCTCATCCCTCACTCTTCTTCCCTCCAACCCTCACTGCTGAACATCATAGGCTAGAGCAGCAGGAACTGGACAGAGGAGTAAATCATTGACATTCTACAACTAAGAATGAAAATTTTGTAACATATAATTAAAGGTTGATGGGGATTTATTTCTGCAAGAATGCTTAATGGAGATTGTGAGACAGAGGACAAAGACATGTAAATCAGAGGCTAACAATAGTTTACATGGGGCAGCCTTCTGTAATGGGCAAAGAGGTCTCAACTTAGTCTAGTAGTAGAGATATAAGTAGCTAAATTCATGATATGACTCTTGATTAACTCTTCCATCCCTGCAAGCCATCCTGTAAAGAGCTGCTTAAACCAATACTGGTGTCCAGAAGTTACTTGATTCAGAGAGATATAGAGGAGGCAGTATAAGGAATATCCTTCTGGGGAGAGAAAATCATCTATTCACAGAAATAGATCCAACTAAAAAAATTATAAAAATTATTCCCCCTCCTACACCCTTTCCTGAGAATATCTAGAGAAATATCCTATAGGATTCATTTACATCTTTGAAGACTCAGCTCAGACATCACTTCCATTAAAAGCTTCCTCTGAACACCCAAAATTGTGTATCCTCCTTTGAACCCTCAAGGCAAAGTAATGAAAATCTGAACTAGTAATGGAAGGGAGATAATGAATGTAAGAGAAAAGTAGGCAAGGAAATGAATAAAATTTAGCAGTCCATTGTTACATGAGAGGAGAAAACAATGACCTAGAGACTCTGAGCACTCTGGGCGTGTGAACCAGAGAATGGAAAGGCAGCCATCCTCAGGCACACAGACAGACACGCTTGTTGGGTGGGGAAACTGTATTCAGATTTGGTAATGTTGGGTTTAGGGTATTACTGGAATGTCTAGTTGTATATGTCCCAACTGTGTATGTGGGACTTGAGTTTTCAGTGCATTCATGGCAAGCACCAAATAAAAATTTGATAATTACCTGTTAAAATATGATATTTGAAGACATTAGAATATATCAATTTGCTGAATGATAGAAATACATACCAGGAAGAAAATAGGATCAATGATAGAACCTGGGGCAATATTTGCATTTCAGGCATTTGAGTAAGATAAAGACCCAGAGAAAGAGTCAAAGGGGTTCAGAAGGATCAAGAGTTTATCTTCATCAAAGGCAGAATAACTTTCTCAAGCAGCTAAGGAGGGCCCCAGCAGGCCCCAGCAGGGCAGAATGCAGGTTAAATGTTAAAATATTCCATCTTCTATCTTGCACTTATTTGGAGAAATTTTTAATTTGTTTAGTCAACAAATAAGATTAAAATCTCAAGAGGTAATATGTATTTTTTTTCTGACAATAGTGACAGGAATGATGTTAATTGCTAATCAATTAATCCAGTTTTGTTACATTTGTAGCAGGCTCATTCTAAGACCTGTGGCATATTGGAAAGATTATTGGCTTTGGAAGAAAACTTGCCAGGGTTTGAAATTTCTTGATGCTAATTAGTTATATGACATTAGGAAATTTATTTAATCTTTTTGAGTCTCAGTTTATTCATGGGTAAAATGCAAACAGTAATGCTTACCTTGCAGTACTCTTGTATGATTAAGATAATATATATTATTTAGCATATCATTTATACTAAATGATAAAGAAGAATTATTTGTCCTTCTGCATCCCTTATTCTCAGCATCATTTAACCCTCATGAACATCTCTAAAAAATATGTTTATGTGTTCCTTTGCCTTAATATAGAAAACCATGAAGAACATTATCAAGGTTTTTATGGGTATTAATGGAAAGATACTGAAGAAGTTTGCAAAATTGAAAGACAAATCTAGGAACTAGGGAAACTGTAGAAACATACCTAAATTGGAATTGTGCATTCCCCAACTTCCAGGATGAACTCTGGTACAGAGAAGAAAAGAAAAGCCTAAAAATGGGAAGGATAAATATTTCTCAGGAGCCACTTGAATCCTGGCTCAGAAGGACTAGAACCAGGAAATCAGTGCTGTTAGTTGCTTCTTCTTTTGTTCTTTTATTTTTGCTCATCTATGTTTGCTTTCATTCTCTTCTGTTGTAAATGGATTCACTCTACACGCACCGGGATGTGGTTGTTAGCAGCCAAATTAATTACCTTCTAGCTCTGTGAGAAAAGGAAAGAGCCAACATAACCAAAAATTCTGGTGAGGCACTCAATTGATATGGCTTACTTCTTATACCCAATCCTGCAATTATGACTAAGGCTGTAGCATCCTAGGATTCCTCCAGTTTGAGCTGTGAACTCAGTTCTGCGGACACTGGTGCTGGGGTCTCTTAACGGTAGTATTGGAGGAAGTCATGGAGTAGTCTTGACCCACAAATGGACGGCGCTATCGGAAGCTCCTCACCCTCTCCCTTGTCCTTGGAATGTACATTCTGCCCAGCATTCCCAGAACTAGAGCATTTTTCTAGGACACAGCTTTGAGAGAGCAAGGTGTTGTTGAGAGCATCTGGAGTAAATATGTGACTGAACCCAGTTAAGGTTTCCATATGAATTTTTAAGATTATGTGTGGGAGCAAAGATCTTGTGGCTGTCCACGAGTTTTATTTTTTAATCATGAAAGGATGCCATTGATGGTTAAGGTAGATTGAATTTTTTCATAGAAATTTAAAGATTATTGATTTTTCTCATTTAATTCATTAGTATAATCAATTTATTAAATTAATAGGTTTTTAAGAAATGTTGCATCAGTTTGGATCGTGGAATAGGTTCTCCTGTGTATTGTTCTTTTGCTACATGCTGAATTTCATTTACTAAAAAGAAATTTTGATTCTTGTTTGTAAGTGAGATTGGTCCTTTGTTTTCTTTTCTTGTGTTATCTCTGCCTAGTTTTGAGCTCAATGTTTTTTCCAGTTTTATAAGATGAGTTGGGCAATTTTTTTCTTTTTGCTACAATTGGAAGAGCTTACATAAAATATGGATTATTTGCTCCTTGTTGGTTTTATAGAAATGTCTGTAAATGACCTGGGCCTGGTACCTTTTCTTCAGAAAGACAATCTGTGAATATCATTACAGTTTTTAATAGTTATTGTTCTACTCAGATTTTTAAAATTTAGTAATTAATTTTTCCTAGAAAATAGCCTTTTGATGTTTTTCATATTAATATAAACATTTACAGCAATTTTTTATGATTGTAAAAGTTCTATTTTATCTATAGTTATTTTCTATTTTTCCATGTTAATATTGTTTTTTTTGTGTCTTATCCTTCCACCCCATTGATTTATCTTCCCTAGGATTTGTCTATTTTATTTGACTTTTTAAAAGAATCAGTTTTGGGTTTTGTTGGTCATCTCTATAAAGTAACAGTCAAAATGGCCATCCTGCCCAAAGCAATTTACACATTCAGTGCAATCCCTATCAAAATACCCAGGGCATTTGTCAATAAACTAGAGCAAATAATCCTAAGATTCATATGGAACCACAGAAGACCCCAAATAGCCAAAGCAGTCTTGAGAAAAAAGAACAAAGCTGTAGGTATTACACCCCTGACTTCTATACTACAAAGCTACAGTGATCAAAACAGCATGGTACTGGCACAAGAATAGGTCCATAGATTGGAACAGAACAGAGAGCCCATAATAAACCCACCCATATATGGTCAATTAATATATGATAAAGGAGCCATGCATATACAATAGGGAAAAGACAGTCTCTTCAGTTACTGGTGTTGAGAAATCTGGACAGATACATGCAAGAAAATGAAACTGGATTACTGCCCAACTCCATACACAAAAGTAAACTCAAAGTGGGTTAAAGACCAGAATGTAAGACTTGAAACCATAAAACTCTTAGAATAAAACTGACAAAAATCTCTTGAATGTAAGCATGATCAATTTTTTTCTGGACATGTCTCCCCAGGCAAGGGAAACAAAATAAAAAATGAACAAGTGGGACTACATCAAACTAAAAAGCTTCTGTACGGCAAAAGACACCAAAGCAGATCAAAAAGGCTTTTGTTTTGTTTTTAATTCTCTTTTTCTTTTTTGGCTCTTATCCTTGTTATATTCTTCTCTCTATTCTCTTTGCCTTAATATTAATGTTTTTCCTCCTTATTGAATAGAAAATTTGTTTATTTTCAATTCTTGTTTCTAGTAAGTATCTTTAAGGCCATAAGGACCACTTTAATTGCATCCACAGTGTTTGAAATGCAGTAATTTTGTTGTCATTATGTTCTAAATCTTTTGTAACTTTCTATTCTGACTTCCTTTATAACCCCATCACTTAGATAGGATTATATTTTCTGGTTTTCAAATGTATAAGATTTGGAGACAGGCTACCTTTTTGAGGTTTATTTCTAATTTTATTATACTGTTATAAGTAAATACTGTTTGAATATTACCAGTACTTTGTGATTTGTTGAGGTTTCCTTTGAAATTTAGTACACAGTCAATGTTTATAAAGGTTCTTTGCTTCCTTCAAAGAATGTATATTCACTTTTGGGTGCAAAGTTCCATGTATTCTACCATGCTTAATAATTATATATATATATATATATATATATCACATAGTTATATGTTATTCGATTTTCTAATTTCAAAGAGGTAGTTGAAACTCTCCAATTATGATAAAAAAAACTGTTATTGTAGTTGGTATTTCCTTAGTTTAACATTTTCCATCTATTTAATTTAAACTTTTTTGGTGTCATTTTGTTTTGGGTGTTCTACTCATTTTTAAATCCACATGAAAAATATTTTATTTTAAAGGATGCATTTAAACCTTTAAATATGTGTGTCTAGTGATATATTTAGCCTTGTGTCATCCCATTTTGTGCTCTGTGATATTTCTTTCTCTTTTACTCTGTCTTCCTGTTTTCTTTTAGAATGTTTGAATTTTTAAAAATGTATTTCATTTTCCCTTTTCTAATTGTTTGGATGTTAAATGTTTGCTTTGATTTTTACTCGTGGCTATTCTAAAACTGATTCCTAGTAATGTTCAAAATGTATTGTCTTTCTTCTGAACAAGAAAAAATCTTTAGTTTGCTTTGATTTTGCTTTGGGCTAGTTCTCCAAAGTTCCTATGTTATTAAATTCTGAAAATGTTATGCTAACTGGCTATTACACTTGTGAAATTGTTATTTATTATTTTATATTTTATTGTTATTGTTATTTTTGCCATTTATTATACAGATTTTGTTGCATATTTGGATTTTGCATTCTTCTTCCTATTAAGCTTATTTTTCTTGTTGAATATATTCTTTTATAGTTCTTTCATTGAAGTCTGTGGCAAATCAACATTCTGAATCTCAAAGAATCTTCAAGTATCTGTATTCTTCATTCTTGAAAGATCATTTAGATGAATATAGAATTCAATATTCTGAGTTATATTTTCTCACCATTTTGAAGATACATTTATCCACTAATGTTATTGATGAAAAAGCTATTTCATCTTTGTAGGTAATCAGTTTTTACTCTCTAATTGTGTTTTAGGATTATTTATCTTTATTTCAAGTGTTTCACCATAATGGGTCTATAAAAAAGATACGAAAATTTATCCTTCTTCATAGTCCAAGTCTTTGTCAATATTTATCTTTGTCAATATTTAGGACTTGTGTTTTCTTCAATAGTGGCAATTCTCAGTATTTTTCTTTAAATGTTGCCTATCTACTACCATTCTTTCTATTCTCTCATTCTGAAAATCATACTGTATTTGGAGTATTTAGACCTATTCATTTGTGTTTCTAAGTTCTCCTCCCACCCACATTTAAAAAAATCTGTTTGTTTGTACTACTATATGGGAGGTTGCCTTGATTTAATTAATCAGTTCATGAATTTGCTATTAGCCTTTTATTGAATGAGCAGGTGTCCTCTTAGTGATGCTTAAACTTCTGTTTAAAAATTAATGATTTCTAAGATTTTTAAATGGTTTTAAAAAGTAATTGACCACTCATTTTTATTTCATTTTCACCTAGTATTTATTCATTAGTCTTCTGTCTTGTTTTTTTTTTTTTTTTGGTTCTCATTCACTAACTCAGAGAAAGTTAAAAATACCTATTTTAAAGTCTTTAGTGTTTCCTATTATGATGATTTTCCTGAGTTTTAAGTGCTTCTGTGTTCTGAGTATATCATTTGCTTTTTATGGTGATACTTTCCTTCAGCTGCTTTGTAATTTTTAACTGTAATTTATCTTCACAGGATGGTTTCTTTAGCATGTGTCCAAAAACCTGACCGCCCCTGTATGGAAACGATTTGTCCTTTTCTTATGTTTAAGAGAACTTAGGTGTTATAAATTAACACTGTGATCTTAAATTGAGAACATTATTTTCAATATTACATTTGAATTTATTATTCATTAGGATGTATTTTATATGCTGATACAGGGATCCAGTTTTTTTTTCCCAAAATCGTGAACCATTTGATCACACATTGTTCACTGATTAATCATCCTCCTCTCTCCAGATGCCAATTTATTATGTTTCCATAATTATTTTGGTCTAATTATGGACTTTTCTCTGTATCACTTATGAGTCAGTCTCTGTGCCACTATCACACTCTTATAATTACCATAACTTTATCACCTGTTTTAATATGAAGTAGAATAAACCCTCCTTCATCACTCTTCCAGAATTTCTTCAGGTATTTTTATTTGCTGCTTCTTTCACCTAAACTTCAGAATAATCCTGTCATTCACAAATATTCTCTTGGTGTTTTGATTGGGATGACATGTCTTTTATACAAAATTGAACTCCCAAACTAAGAACAAGTACATACACTTTTAATTAAATCTATTGTAACCTTTATTTCAAAGTGATAATTTTCTATAGATAAGGTATTATTGAGATTATTTCTAGGAATTTTGATTATTATTGTTTTTGTTGCTGTTGTAATTGGGTTTGTCTTATGTTTTTGTCCAAATTATTTGTCATTTTATACATTTGTATTCAGTTAAATTTATTAACATTAATTTTTTTCTAACAGTTTTACAATTCACAATTTAAAATATTCCAGTTGTCTATTCATCTCATCTGCAAATAATGATAGTTTTCTATTTCTATTGGCTAATTCTTATAAGACAATGCTAAATAATAATAAAAAACAGGTATCCTTTTGTTGCTTCCAAATTTAATGGGAATGCTTTTCATGTTTTGTCTTTTGCTTTGATTTTATAATTAACTATATTATGAGAATGTATCAAGACAGTGGGCACAAACAACAAAAGTCCAACTAAATGCATCATAAAAGTGAGAAAAACAAAAGGCCAACTATAAGTGTCATAAATATGAGAAAAATGAGAAAATCTCACGTGTGGCAAAGCAAGAGACCTCTGGTGTCTATAGATATAGATACCTCTGATATCTGTTAGATAGAACCTAATCATGATTCACTGTCAGAAGCTAGGGAGGGTGTGCTCACATTCTCTGAGTAAACAGAAGGGTGAAGAACTGAACCAATTAGGACGGTGCCTGTTAGAAAGAAGGGGTTAGGGGTAGAATGAATGCTGGGTAGGCAACCGTGTCTGCAACACAGAATTCCCACCTCCATTTTTCTTCAGAATTCTTCAGCAGTCATTTTTGGTTTCTTCAAATGCCTTTAGGTCCCAATTAAGCTGATCACATCATTTTTTCCATTGACCTTTGATGGTAAAAAATATTTTCTAAGGTTGAGCTGTCTTAATTTCTTGAATGAATCTAATTTGGTAATTGAAGATAAATTTTAAACTTATTTCTGAATTACATTTGTAAATATTTTAGCTAATATTTAAAATAAGATTTATAAAAGAATGATGTCAGCATCATGGCAGCATAAGACATCTGTCATTTTTGAAACTTTTCTCAACAACAAAAATTTGGCATCCATCCACAGACAAAAGTTCCCCTGAGGGAGCTCTAGGATTCAGGACCAAACACTGAGGGACCAGAAGGAGCCTGGCCTGCTGGAGCATTACATCATAGGCAGACAGACCTCGGTTTTGGATGTGGCCCATGAACTTATGCCAGGGCCTCTTGGCTGCAGTCCCATATCCACAGTACTGAATCCTTAGCCACATGACAGGAAGTAGTGAAGATACTGAGAAAGCAGCAGATAGAATTTTCAGAGGGCATTTAAGTATGCAGATCCTACTAAGTGCATTTCAGACTCCAGCAAGAAAACTGTTAATGAGACTCTGGAATACAAAAACCGCAGATCCCCAAAACTGGCCCACAAGCACCCACAGTGTTCCATAAATCTCACCCTATGAGTCTGGGCTCCTTGTGCATGGTCCCAGAAGCAGTGGTGGGAACAAATTTTCGCAGGCAGTTAATGAGCATGCACAGAAATCAAGCCTGAATTTGTGGGCCAGGAAGAGAGCACAAACTTGGGATTTAGCATCACCTTTGGGAAAACAAAAGTGGCTCTGTCAGCACATTGCCTGGTACATTTTAGCATCCAGAGAAGGCATATAAGCTTAAGAATTCTGCCACAAGAAGGAGCAAGAAACATGGATCAGTTGTACTCATAGATCTGAGATAGCCTCAGAATCTCTAGTAGGGCTAACAGAAACTATCTCTAACCTGAAAGCAGTTAGTCAAGACTAGGTGAAATGACTGCTTCAAATGCAAAGACTGCAGCACAAGACTTCAAGTAACATAAATATTCAAGGTAACATGACACCATCAACGATCACAGTCATCCTCCAGTAACTGAACCCAAAGACATGGTGACCTGTAATTTATCCAATAAAGAATAATGACTGTTTTAAGGAAACTCAATGAGCTGCAAATATTAAAAAAATAACACACAAAATAAGAAAAACAATACAGACAGAAAATGAGAAGTTTTACAAAGATGTAGAAATAATAAAAAAGAACCAAACATAAATTCTGGAGCTAAAGAATACAATGGGTGAAATTAAAAATTCAAAAGAGATCATAATAGGAGAATGGTTCAAGCAGAAGAAAAAGTCTGTGAGCTAGAGGAAAGAAGGTTTGAAATTACCCAATCAGAAGAGAAAAAGAACAAAGTATGAAAAAGAACAAGAAAACCTACATCATCAACAGTAAACCATGAAAAGAAATAGTTTGCAAGTTGTTGGAGTTTTGGAAGAAGAGAAGGAGAAGGAACCAGAAAACCTGCTAAAAGAAATAATGGCTGGTAATCTCCCAAGACTCCCAAGTCCACTCACACTGGGGAAGGGATTCTGCTTTATTTAGCGTATCAATTCAAATGTTAATGTCATCCAGAAACATCTCACGCCTAGAAAGGGTTAGCCAAATATCTGGGCATCCCATGGCCTAAAAGTTGACACATAAAAACCAACCATCCCATGAAGAAACTCTTAATGTTCCATTTGAAGCCCATATTCTCCCAGAGATAATAGAGCTGCTGGCAAATCCAGAGAACCACTAAGAATTAAGCAACCCCTACTCAGTACTCCCATCATGTTGCCTTGATGTGTTTTCAAGAACAGCACAAACTTGGCCTGTCAAATCAATGGTGTTACCCTGAAACTAAAGAGCCATCCAGAAACTGAGTACAACTCCTTATAAGACCACGTACCCTTAGGACAGGAGAGAGTTATTCCCCAGTCAGACTTTTTAAGCTATTTGACCCCAGAAAAGCAGAAAAGAAACAACTATCCACTGCAGTGGAGCAAGTACTTATTTTCATTATTTTGCCCAACTTGCATAAAATAGAAAAGTAGAATAGAATACAACCAGCATCCAGCATTTAAGTATCAGGGAAACTAAAAGTGGGGCCACAGAAAATTTTGAAGGTGTGGGAGAAATATACGTAAGAATACTTTTTTAAAAAGTGTGTATTTCCTAGGGCTGCCATATCAAATTACCACAAACTTGGTGACTTAAATACAGAAATTTATTCTTACTCTTCTAAAGGCCCAAACTCTGCAATTAAGGTGCTAGCAGGACCACACTGCCTGCAGAGGCTCTAGGGGTGAATCCTTCCTTGCCCCTTCCAGCTCTGGTGGCTCCTGGAGTTCCATGGCTTGTGATTATATAACCCAATCCTTATCTCTGCCTTCACACGGTCTCCTTCCATAGGTCTGTCTGTGTCCTTTACTGTCTCCTATAAGGACACGGTCACCGGATTCAGGGTCCACCCTAATTCAGTATGATTTCATCTTTGTCCTTATTTTAGTTGTACCTTCAAATATCCTATTTCCAAATAAATTCCCACTCTGAGGTTCCAGATGGACATGGATTTGGGTGGAAAACTATTAAACCACCTACAAAAGGACTATGAAGAGCAGATACAAGTAAACTATTAGATAAATTGATTTTTCTTTTCAGCATGGCTAGTTCTCTGCTTCAGGTTCATAAAATAAGAAATTAAGTGTTGGCCAACCTGAACACTTACCTGAAGTTGTGGGGGAGAACTCACTTTCATGTTAATTAAGGTGGTTGGCAGAATTCAGTTACTGAGAATTCCCATTTTCTTGCTGGTTGTTTGCTGGGGGTCATTCTTACCTTCTAGTCCTGGTCTTCTTCCTCAATCTCCAAAGTTAGCAATGGCAGGCTGAGCACTTCTAATGCCTTGAATGTCTCTTCTGGCTTCCCCTTCTGCCTTATCTATCCAAGTCTCCTGTCCATCACATGTCCTTGACTCCTTATTTCATTGCATCTTTCTTGAAAACTCCAGCCAGAAAAAGTTCTCTGCATTCAAGGGCTCATATAATTAGATTGGGTCCACCTAGACAATTTAGGATAATCACCCTATTTTATTTATTTATTATTATTATTATTTTTATTTTGGTATCATTAATGTACAATTTCATGAGCAATATTATGGTTACTAGATTCCACCCATTATCAAGTCCCCACCACATACCCCATTACAGTCACTGTCCATCAGTGTAGTAAGATGCTGTAGAATCACCACTTGTCTTCTCTGTGTTTCACTGCCCTCCCCATGCCCCACCACACATACCATGTGTGCTAATCATAATGCCCCTTTTTCTGTTTATCCCTCCCTTCCCACCCATCCTCCCCAATCCCTTTCCCTTTGGTAATTGTTAGTCCATTCTTGGGTTCTGTGAGTCTGCTGCTGTTTTGTTCCTTCAGTTTTTTTCTTTGTTCTTATACTCCACGTATGAGTGAAATCATTTGATACTTGCCTTTCTCTGCCTGGCTTATTTCACTGAGCATAATACCCTCTAGCTTCATCCATGTTGTTGCAAATGGTAGGATTTGTTTTCTTCTTATGGCTGAATAATATTCAATTGTGTATATGTACCACCTCTTCTTTATCCATTTATCTACTGATGGACACTTAGGTTGCTTCCATTTCTTGGCTATTGTAAATAGTGCTGCAATAAACAAAGGGGTGCATATGTCTTTTTCAAACTGGGCTGTTGCATTCTTAGGGTAAATTCCTAGGAGTGGAATTCCTGGGTCAAATGGTATTTCTATTTTGAGCTTTCTGAGGAACCTCCATACTGTTTTCCACAATGGTTGAACTAATTTACATTCCCACCAGCAGTGTAGGAGGGTTCCCCTTTCTTCGCAACCTTGCCAACATTTGTTGTTGTTTGTCTTTTGGATGGTAACCATCCTTACTGGTGTGAGGTGATATCTCATTGTGGTTTTAATTTGCATTCTCTGATGGATAATCACCCTATTTTAGGGTCTCTAATGTTGATTACAATTGCAAAGTCCCTTTTGCCGTGTAATATAATCTATTCAAAGGTTCCAGAGATTAGGGTATGAACATCTTTTGGGGTTGGGGAGCATTATTGGTTTACCATATCCATTTCAAATATTTTATGTTTTTTTTGACACCGCCCTTCACTAGACATATTTCTAAGCTTCAAAAGTATGACTAGGAGGGCAGAGCCAGGATGGCGGCGTGAGTAGAGCAGTGGAAATCTCCTCCCAAAAACACATAGAGCTATGAAAATATAACAAAGAAAAATCTTCCTAAAATAGAGACCACAGGACACAGGACAACATCCAGACCACATCCACACCTGCAAGAACCCAGTGCCTTGCGAAGGGGGTAAGATACAAGCCCTGGCCCGGGGGGACCCAAGCGCCCCTCCCCCCAGCTCCTGGTGGGTGGAAAGAAACCGGAGCGGTTTTTTTTTTTGGTGAGTGCTTTTTGGAAGCCTTAAAGGGACAGGGACCCCATTGCTAGGGAGGCAGGGTGGCGGGACTGGTGAGCGGGTGCCTGAGACCAGCGCCTGAGGACAAAGAATATCCCGCGTTTTTCCCTGCAGGACCGGTGGGTGGGTGCCTGAGACCGGCACCTGAGGACGGAGGAAATTGAGCATTTTTCCCCCTTTTTTTTCTCTTTTTGGCGAGTGCTTATGGAAGCCTTAAAGGGACAGGGACCCCGGTGCTAGGAAGGCAGGGCAGCGGGACTGGTGAGCGGGTGCCTGGGACCGGCGCCTGAGGACAAAGAATATCCCGCGTTTTTCCCTGCGGGACCGGTGGGCGGGTGCCTGAGACCAGCACCTGAGGACGGAGGAAATCGCGCGTTTTTCCCCCTTTTCTTTTTTTTTTTCTCTTTTTGGCGAGTGCTTCTTGGAAGCCTTAAAGGGACAGGGACCCTGGTGCTAGGGAGGCAGAGCAGCAGGACCGGTGAGCAGGTGCCTGGGTCCGGTGCCTGAGGACAAAGAATATCGTGCGTTTTTCCCTGCGGGACCGGTGGGCGGGTGCCTGAGACCGGCACCTGAGGACGGAGGAAATCGCGCGTTTTTCCCCCTTTTTTTTTTCTCTTTTTGGCGAGTGCATTTTGCAAGCCTTAAAGGGACAGGGACCCCGGTGCTAGGGAGGCAGGGCTGCGGGACTGGTGAGCGGGTGCCTGAGGACAAAGAATATCGTGCGTTTTTCCCTGCGAGACCAGTGGGCGGGTGCTTTTTGGAAGCCTTGAAGGGACAGAGACCCTGGTGCTAGGGAGGCAGGGCAGCAGGACCAGTGAGCGGGTGCCTGGGACTGGCACCTGAGGACAAAAAAAAAAAACGTGTTTTTTCCTTTTTTTTTTTTTTTTTCTGTTCCCTCTCTCATTGTTGCTGTTGTTGTTTTGGTTTGGAGAGTGCTTTTTGGAAGTCTTAAAGGGGCAGGACAGGTCACTTAGACCAGAGGCAGGGAATCTGGGGATCTCTGGGCACTCTAACCCCCTGGGCAGCAGGGAGCACAGAGGCCCCTTATGGAGATAAATAGCCTCCCAGCCGCTTCCCCTCCAACGGGGCTCCACCATTTTGGAGGAGCAGCCACAGCCAGGCCACGCCGACAGCAACAGTGGAGATAAATCCCATAGCAACCGGGCAGGAAGCAGAAGCCCTGTCTGCACGCAGCTGCCCAGCACAAGCCACTAGAGGTCGCTATTCTCCCAGGTAAGGAAGGCCACAAACCAACAAGAAGGGAAGCTCTTCCAGTGGTCACTCGTACCAGCTCTGCAAACTATCTCTATCACCATGAAAAGACAAAACTACAGGCAGACAAAGATCACAGAGATAACACCTGAGAAGGAGACAGACCTAACCAGTCCTCCTGAAAAAGAATTCAAAATAAAAATCATGAACATGCTGACAGAGATGCAGAGAAAAATGCAAGAGCAATGGGATGAGATGCAGAGAAAAATGCAAGAGCAGTGGGATGAAGTCCGGAGGGAGAACACAGACGTCAGGAAGGAGATCACAGAAGTGAAACAATCCCTGGAAGGATTTATAAGCAGAATGGATAAGATGCAAGAGGCCATTGAAGGAATAGAAGCCACAGAACAGGAACGTATAGAAGCTGACATAGAGAGAGATAAAAGGATCTCCAGGAATGAAACAACACTAAGAGAACTATGTGACCAAGCTAATAATATTCGTATTATAGGGATACCAGAAGAAGAAGAAAGAGGAAAAGGGATAGAAAGTCTCTTTGAAGAAATAATTGCTGAAAACTTCCCCAAACTGGGGGAGGAAATAATCGAACAGACCATGGAATTACACAGAACCCCCAACAGAAAGAATCCAAGGAGGACAACACCAAGACACATAGTAATTAAAATGGCAAGGATCAAGGACAAGGAAAGAGTTTTAAAGGCAGCTAGAGAGAAAAAGGTCACCTATAAAGGAAAACCCATCAGGCTATCATCAGACTTCTCGACAGAAACCCTACAGGCCAGAAAGGAATGGCATGATATACTTAATCCAATGAAACAGAAGGGCCTTGAACCAAGGATACTGTATCCAGCACGACTATCATTTAAATATGATGGTGGGATTAAACAATTCCCAGACAAGCAAAAGCTGAGGGAATTTGCTTCCCACAAACCACCTCTACAGGGCATCCTACAGGGACTGCTCTAGATGGGAGCACCCCTAAAAAGAGCACAGAACAAAACACACAACATATGAAGAATGGAGGAGGAGGAATAAGAAGGGAGAGAAGAAAAGAATCTCCAGACAGTGTATATAACAGCTCAATAAGCGAGCTAAGTTAGGCAGTAAGATACTGAAGAAGCTAACCTTTGGTAACCACGAATCTAAAGCCTGCAATGGCAATAAGTACATATCTCTCAATAGTCACCCTAAATGTAAATGGACTTAATGCACCAATCAAAAGACACAGAGTAATAGAATGGATAAAAAAGCAAGACCCATCTATATGCTGCTTACAAGAAACTCACCTTAAACCCAAAGACAAGCACAGACTAAAAATCAAGGGATGGAAAAACATATTTCAGGCAAACAACAGTGAGAAGAAAGCAGGGGTTGCAGTACTAATATCAGACAAAATAGACTTCAAAACAAAGAAAGTAACAAGACATAAGGAAGGACATTACATAATGATAAAGGGCTCAGTCCAGCAAGAGGATATAACCATTCTAAATATATATGCACCCAATACAGGAGCACCAGCATATGTGAAACAAATACTAACATAACTAAAGAGGGAAATAGACTGCAATGCATTCATCTCAGGAGACTTCAACACACCACTCACCCCAAAGGATAGATCCACTGGGCAGAAAATAAGTAAGGACACACAGGCACTGAACAACACACTAGAACAGATGGACCTAATAGACATCTATAGAACTCTACATCCAAAAGCAACAGGATATACATTCTTCTCAAGTGCACATGGAACATTCTCAAGAATAGACCACATACTAGCTCACAAAAAGAGCCTCAGTAAACTCCAAAATATTGAAATTCTACCAACCAATTTTTCAGACCACAAATGTATAAAAGTAGAAATAAATTCTACAAAGAAAACAAAAAGGCTCACAAACACATGGAGGCTTAACAACATGCTACTAAATAATCAATGGATCAATGAACAAATCAAAATAGAGATCAAGGAATATATAGAAACAAATGACAACAACAACACTAAGCCCCAACTTCTGTGGGACGCAGCGAAAGCAGTCTTAAGAGGAAAGTATATAGCAATCCAGGCACACTTGAAGAAGGAAGAACAATCCCAAATGAATAGTCTAACATCACAATTATCAAAACTGGAAAAAGAAGAACAAATGAGGCCTAAAGTCAGTAGAAGGAGGGACATAATAAAGATCAGAGAAGAAATAAACAAAATTGAGAAGAATAAAACAATAGCAAAAATCAACGAAACCAAGAGCTGGTTCTTCGAGAAAATAAATAAAATAGATAAGCCTCTAGCCCAACTTATTAAGAGAAAAAGACAATCAACACAAATCAACATAATCAGAAATGAGAATGGAAAAATCACGACAGACTTCACAGAAATACAAAGAATTATTAAAGACTACTATGAAAACCTATATGCTAACAAGCTGGAAAACCTAGAAGAACTGGACAACTTCCTAGAAAAATACAACCTCCCAAGACTGACCAAGAAAGAAACACAAAAGTTAAACAAACCAATTACGAGCAAAGAAATTGAAATGGTAATAAAAAAAACTACCCAAGAACAAAACCCTGGGGTCGGACAGATTTACCTCGGAATTTTATCAGACACACAGAGAAGACATAATACCCATTCTCCTTAAAGTGTTCCAAAAAATGGAAGAAGAGGGAATACTCCCAAACTCATTCTATGAAGCCAACATCACCCTAATACCAAAACCAGGCAAAGACCCCACCAAAAAAGAAAATTACAGACCAATATCCCTGATGAATGTAGATGCAAAAATACTCAATAAAATATTAGCAAACAGAATTCAACAGTATATCAAAAGGATCATACACCATGACCAAGTGGGGTTCATCCCAGGGATGCAAGGATGGTACAACATTCGAAAATCCATCAACATCATCCACCACATCAACAAAAAGAAAGACAAAAACCACATGATCATCTCCATAGATGCTGAAAAAGCATTTGACAAAATTCAGCATCCATTCATGATAAAAACTCTCAGCAAAATGGGAATAGAGGGCAAGTACCTCAACATAATAAAGGCCATATATGATAAACCCACAGCCAGCATTATACTGAACAACGAGAAGCTGAAAGCATTTCCTCTGAGATCAGGAACCAGACAGGGATGCCCACTCTCCCCACTGTTATTTAACATAGTACTGGAGGTCCTAAGCACGGCAATCAGACAAAACAAAGAAATACAAGGAATCCAGATTGGTAAAGAAGAAGTTAAACTGTCACCATTTGCAGATGACATGATACTGTACATAAAAAACCCTAAAGACTCCACTCCCAAACTACTAGAACTGATATTAGAATACAGCAAAGTTGCAGGATACAAAATTAACACACAGAAATCTGTAGCTTTCCTATACACTAACAATGAATCAATAGAAAGAGAAATCAGGAAAACAATTCCATTCACCATTGCATCAAAAAGAATAAAGTACCTAGGAATAAATCTAACCAAAGAAGTGAAAGACTTATACTCTGAAAACTACAAGTCACTCTTAAGAGAAATTAAAGGGGACACTAATAAATGGAAACTCATCCCATGCTCATGGCTAGGAAGAATTAATATCGTCAAAATGGCCATCCTGCCCAAAGCAATATACAGATTTGATGCAATCCCTCTCAAATTACCAGCAACATTCTTCAATGAATTGCAACAAATAATTCAAAAATTCATATGGAAACACCAAAGACCCCAAATGGCCAAAGCAATCCTGAAAAAGAAGAATAAAGTAGGGGGGATCTCACTCCCCAACTTCAAGCTCTACTACAAAGCCATAGTAATCAAGACAATTTGGTACTGGCACAAGAACAGAGCCACAGGCCAGTGGAACAGATTAGAGACTCCAGAAATTAACCCAAACATATATGGTCAATTAATATTTGATAAAGGATCCATGGACATACAATGGCAAAAATGACAGTCTCTTCAACAGATGGTGCTGGCAAAACTGGACAGCTACATGTAGGAGAATGAAACTGGACCATTGTCTAACCCCATATACAAAGGTAAACTCAAAATGGATCAAAGACCTGAATGTAAGTCATGAAACCATTAAACTCTTGGAAAAAAACATAGGCAAAAACCTCTTAGACATAAACATGAGTGACCTCTTCTTGAACATATCTCCCCGGGCAAGGAAAACAACAGCAAAAATGAGCAAGTGGGACTACATTAAGCTGAAAAGCTTCTGTACAGCAAAAGACACCATCAATAGAACAAAAAGGAACCCTACAGCATGGGAGAATATATTTGAAAATGACAGATCCGATAAAGGCTTGACGTCCAGAATATATATAGAGCTCACATGCCTCAACAAACAAAAAACAAATAACCCAATTAAAAAATGGGCAGAGGAACTGAACAGACAGTTCTCCAAAAAAGAAATACAGATGGCCAAGAGACCCATGAAAAGATGCTCCACATCGCTAATTATCAGAGAAATGCAAATTAAAACTACAATGAGGTATCACCTCACACCAGTAAGGATAGCTGCTATCCAAAAGACAAACAACAACAAATGTTGGCGAGGCTGTGGAGAAAGGGGAACCCTCCTCCACTGCTGGTGGGAATGTAAATTAGTTCAACCATTGTGGAAAGCAGTATGGAGGTTCATCAAAATGCTCAAAACAGACCTACCATTTGACCCAGGAATTCCACTCCTAGGAATTTACCCTAAGAACACAGCAATCAAGTTTGAGAAAGACAGATGCACCCCTATGTTTATCGCAGCACTATTTACAATAGCCAAGAATTGGAAGCAACCTAAATGTCCATCAGTAGATGAATGGATAAAGAAGATGTGGTACATATACACAATGGAATACTACTCAGCCATAAGAAGTGGAAAAATCCAACCATTTGCAGCAACATGGATGGAGCTGGAGAGTATTATGCTCAGTGAAATAAGCCAAGCGGAGAAAGAGAAATACCAAATGATTTCACTCATCTGAGGAGTATAGGAACAAAGGAAAAACTGAAGGAACAAAACAGCAGCGGAATTACAGAACCCAAAAATGTACTAACAGGTACCAAAGGGAAAGGAACTGGGGAGGATGGGTGGGCAGGGAGGGATAATGGGGGGGAAGAAGAAGGGGGGTATTAAGATTAGCATGCATGGGGGGGAGGGAGAAAGGGGTGGGTGGGCTGCACAACACAGAGAGGACAAGTAGTGACTCTACAACATTTTGCTAAGCTGATGGACAGTAACCGTAATGTGGTTGTTAGGGGGGACCTGATATAGGGGAGAGCATAGTAAACATAGTATTCTTCATATAAGTGTAGATTAAAAATTAAAAAAAAAAAAAGAAAGAAAGAAAGAAAAGGGGGATTACTCCTTGATAGGATAAAACTATTGGTAAATCAAAGATCAACGCATGCTTTAAATATCCTTAATGTTGATCCCTTAAATATCCTTAATGATGATCAGCTATGGAGGTACTCTTTTCTGATAATATTCCTTTCTCTTAATAAAAAAAAAAATAGCAGTTACTGTGTGCTGACCTCCAATGAGTTCTGCACAGTGGTATAGAGGGCATGTCAAAGTGTGGGCAAAGGGTCTGTTTGTTTCTATGCAGAAGATCAAGGCCTAGCTTGGATACCCAGAAAATGAACTAAGATACAATATGAGGAGGAGCTTCCGGCATCAGCACTCTCTGGAGGACTTTTGCTGGGGGATGATCATCAAAAAGCCTCCACAGGGAACCGGACGATGCTGCGGTTGTGGCTGCATCCAGCCCACCGTCTCCTGGACTTGCCATAGGAATGAGGAGGGAGATGTCTAGGCTGGCATGTGCATACAGTGAGACAACGAATTTGACTGGATCTGTACTGTTGGAACTCAACCAGGAGTTGGGAGGGGTGCAAGTTGTAGCACTCCAAAATCTTATGACTATAGACTATCTACGGTTAAAAGAACATATGGGATGTGAACAGATCCCAGAAATGGGCTGCTTTAATTTGTCTGATTTCTCTCAGACTGTTCAAGTACAGTTGGACAATATCCATCATATCATAGACAAATTTTCATAAATGCCTAGGGTGCCTAAATGGTTTTCTTGGCTTCACTGGAGATGGATAGTAATTATAGATTTGCTTTGTTTATGTCACCGTATTCCTATTATGTTAATATGTGTGTGAAAATTAGTTAGTAGTTTAAAACCTATACATACTTAAGGTACTCTACAAGAAGATATGTCAAAGAAATAATCAATCCTCCCATGTTTCCTTCCATATGCTACATCTATAGCTTTTCTTCTTCCTTCCTAATTACAACCCTTAAATAGAATTCGTGCCTCATATCAAATTTACCGAGTATCATAATTCCTCCAGGTGGTAAAGATACCTCGAGACAAGTGCTGGGCATAGAAGCCACAGGGCATAAATCTGCAAAGAAGTAAAAAGCTAACCTTTTCAAACAATATGGCTTCTCTCTCACTTACCAACTTTACATTTCCCTGTATGGCCCCGGAAGATGACTGGTTAGCCAGAGACGGGTAAGATTCCTCAAGGGAGGAACAACCTAAGACAGGCACAGTTGCAGGGGGGCCATCAGGTGAGAATTTGGGGATCAACAGAGGTGAGGCTCAGAACCTCACCCCCCCTGCTTTGAGAGAAATCTTCTGCATCCGTGGATGTTTTGCTGCCCTTGTCTAGCCTGGATTAATACTTAGTCCATAGGCACACACCTGATCATCTGAACATCTACATTTGCCCTCTTACAGCACTAAACTATGTTTTCTACCTTTATCTTGCATCTACCTACCACTTCAGCATTTTATTAAAAATAAAAATAATAATAATAATAAAGGGAGAAATGTGGGATCAACATATAAATCAAGTACAAAAATCAAACGAATATTCATATTTGACCTGATTGTTTATAGGTCATAATGTGTGATCAAAACTGAAAATTTCTGTGATGAACGCCCTTGTACTGTTCACCATGTAAGAATTTATTCACTATGTAAGAATTCGTTCACCATGTAAGAACTTGTTCGTTATGCTTCAGAAGATTGGAGACTGACGAGAATTAGACTTGAGATGGATTAATGATTGTACATTGAGCATTGACCCCCCTATACTGAATTTTATTGTAGTTAAGAACCATTTGATCAATAAATATGAGAGATGTCCTTTCAAAAAAAAAAAAAAAAGCAGGAGTCATTGGACATACTTTCCTAGAAAAATAACAAAGAAACAAAAAAAAAGTATGACTAGGTTTCTGCCCATAGAACCCGTCTTCCTCACACTAAAAGCACTTTAAGAATATCCATGAAATTTTTGTTTTTCATTTCATTATGTTTTCCCTTTCCTTTACAACTGTAGATCCTATTTGGATATTTGTGAGTGAGAGCCTAAAGAAGAATATTAGTAACCCTCTCTCTCCTCTCAGGGGTGCTTTCAAGATTAATGTTCCATAAAAATTCTAAATTAAAATTTTAATTAAAGTGCATATGTGAATTAATGAGATTGGGGATCAGATTCCCAATTTAACTAAACCACTAGATTTTTTTTTCTCAAGACTCTAGGAGCAGTCATTTTTTTTCTGAGAAAATCCCACAATATACAAATTTGATGCAGTCCATTCTTTTTCTTTGTATTGAGCAATTTGAATGAAAATACTAAAAAATATTATCTTGAATTATTGAAAGAATTACTTTCATTTTACTTATCTTAAGATGTAAATTAAAAGAAGAAATTAAAACATGTACAGCATAGATTTGTGCTTTTCTTTCCTTATTTTAAATGGCTCTATCTACTATTTTGATGGGAGAACACTGACATGGAATCATTAGATTTGATTTGGTTTACCTGCAAGTGGTGAGATGCACAGACACACCTGCTTAATAGTGCAGTTCTTACTTTAATTTCAGATTTTTTATATCTACTTCCAAAATTTATTTAACATAGGTTTATACAATTGAACTGATTATAAGACCAAACTCTTAAAAAACAGTTGGATCCAAATATAGCAAGAATCATTATTGCTGTATTTTTAAAGTCACATTTTCTATCTGAATTTATTTTCAGGCTAGGTTTAAAATAATAGATATAAAATTAAGAGCTAAAACATTGCTGTGATTTAATCCTATTTTTATCTTCCCTCTAAAGTTTTGGTAAATTCTACTAAATCCAAGTAAATTGAGGAATGTATGACTTTCCTCAAGGGAGGAAACTGGAAATTAGTTAAAACCTTCACTTCCCTTGTTTTGTGTCTCCAGGAAGAAGTATTTAAGCTGAAATAAGACTCTTGGGCTTTCTCCATGGGAGGGACAGCGATTTACCTGGTTGGCAAGATTGGGAGAAGAAATGAATTTAATCTTGATGCTCTTCTCTTTCTCCTTGTCCTACTCCTTTCTTTTCTTTTTCTCTTTAGAAACAATCTCACTGCTCCTTCATGTAATAAACTCACAGGGGAGAGTAGGAAGGATGGTGGTTTGTCACGTGTGAAAATGATCAGACGGACTGACTCTTGCAATTCTGTGGGGGGACGATTGATAAATGCAAATAGATCTAAAGACATCTTGTCCAATCAACTTTATTAGTAATGTAACTGCCATCTGTCTCTCTAGCTATTGAGTTTCATTATCTGTTCTAAGCAAGGAAGGAAAGACTGAGTCTGTTCATTAGTTTTAAAGGTTCTCAAGAATAAGCATCAGATGCATCAAAGAAGAAATCAAGGGCTCAGAGATTGAGGTGACTCTGAGATTATGAAACACCCAAGAATTCTGAGAAACTGTCAGGGAGGATTTTGGGCTTCCAAAGACTTAGAAGTGAGTATTTGAGGCAAATTTTATTCAGACCTTAGTCAAATTGCTTAAACTTTTGGCAATTCAGTTTATCTATAAAACAGGGATAACAGTAACAACCACGAAAATTATATATATGTATATGTGGCATATATATAATTTTATTTACATATGTGGTTTATATATGATTACATATATATTTGTACATACATGCACGATTTAGGATAGCAAGTGATACTTATAGGTCCATACTGGTGGTTATTTATTATGATTATGAGTATTATGATTTATTATTCCTGGATCATTGACAACTAAATTGCACAGAAAATTTAAAAGTGGAGAAATTAATAGTACTAGGCATTTTATGTTCGTTGCTGTAGGTGAGCCCTGAATGCAGCTCTGAGCTTGCTTGAAAAATGGCAAGCTGGTTGACTGGGTTGTATAGCTAGCAGCAAAGAAAGAAATAAATAGTACATGTTTTCCAGAGATAAAGTTTGATTTCTTTGGCATAAAAGGCACATTCTCTATCTGGTCACGAAGCTTGGTCAGACTATATTTGGTGAGAGGCTTAGGGAGTTGGGGCTGATCTCAAGGATCTGGCAGAACTGGGAAATGAGTTGTTTTGAAGGATACTTTTGAATACTCCAGCTAATGAAAGGCATAGTTACTAAAAAAATCATTGTTACTAGAAAAAAATTGTGTGTCAAGGTAGAAGAGGAGATTATAAAAAGAAATAAGGCAGTAAAAGACGTAGCTAAGGAATTTGGGGAAGTAGAGCAAGGTGTAGATCAGATGAGTTTGGACTATCCAGGAACAAAATCTAAACATTAGGCTTGAGGCAGGATGCTGTCTTCATGCAGAACTTACAGTACTTGCCAGAATGGGAACAAATCATTGAAGAAACAACATGGGTTTTCTCAAAACTAAACAGCCTTTTTTTCTAGGTTCTTTCTCTGTTATTTTATTAAGTAAATCATTCGTGCATCTCCCACTGCATATTCAGTCTTAGGGGGATATTGGTGAAGCAAGATACACAGATATTAACCTTCAAGAGGTTTCTAGATTACATTATGGAAATAGTATTAGCTCAATTCTACATTTTGTGCATGTCAGAACACTGATTGTGTCCTGTGGGAAACACAAACATGAAAACCTGCTCCTAATCTCCTTGAGGAGAACAGCTGCTGAAAATCAAGACAGGCTTGGCTATATTGGAGGTAAAATCACCTTGTTTTTGTAATATTCAAGAAAGAAAGAGCACTGACTTCTCAAAAAATTAAAAATAACTATTTATCACTATATCCTATACCAAGTGCAAATGTCACGGGAAGGATGTTCCCAGAGTTTCTTTACCACATACTACGGTGGTTCTACGCTGTTTCTACCATCTTTGGATCAAGGTCTTAAGACTTACCGTAGTCTACAATACAGACTTAAAATAGTCTACAGAAGCTATGAGGCTTTTAATACATTGAAAAGTATTATGGGTGATCTCTACTTTTGTTGCTCATTTTCATGAGGGATTTCTACTTCTCAGGTATGACCAGTGCCTTTGCCTCTCATTTGTTCCTCTGCTTGGGAAGAAAAGACAGGCACCCAATAGATCATGCAGACCAAGAGGCAGGACCATTCTATTGGACAGGGAGCAGTATGGGCCATGGCTCCTGCTTTATATCATGGGATGGCGTGTGTTTTCTTGCTTCCTCCTCCTTGAGATAGCTGATGAACTAGGCCTCATTTCTGGTAGGTCAGCTCTGATCTGCGTTTTCACACTTACCATAGGGTGGAGATTTCTGTGTCATGTGCATTTCAAATCTAGGTTTTTGGAGGGGAGTAGGAGATCCCATTGTACTTTTCAATTTAGCTTTGCTATTAATAAATATCTGTAAATGTATGTTTACCCTCATCTGGTTCTTTGGGTTTATCTTCTCCTAGTTAGAATCTAGATGGGAAGAGGGACTGACGGATTAATAAATGCCTCTTAAACCTCCAAAAAAATATATAATATGGGTTTTAACTTTGATTCTGTCCACGCTTGCTGTGAGATAGAAACTGGACAAGTTCCTGGACTTCTTAAAGTCGTATTTATTTACTATTAAAAAATGTCATAATGCTGGTGAAAACACTCAACCCAGTTAGCAACTCTTAATTATGTGTTCATAAAGGTTGGCCTCCCTTTAGCTTTTTCTCTTCAGCTCTTTTCTCGTGGGTTCACTCATCTAGACTTCTGCTAAGGAGGGTCTTTTACTCAGCTTTCCTTTTCCGTTTAAGAGCAGCTAGAAAAAGTGAACTACTTCAGGCCTGTTTGCAGTGCTGTGTACATGAGAGGAAAAATAACCCAAGAAACCAGTAATAGCCCCTGACTTCTTAAAATAATTTGAACCCAATTCCAAGTTTTTGACAGCTTAAAACATTTTATTATTTTTATCCCCAGGCTTCCTAAGGTAATTCAGTACTTAAATTCTCACAATAGATTAATGGAATGATATGTTGGTAAAAATCTTACCTCAGCTAGAAGTAGGTCACTAAAAGTTGATACAATAACTGATTTGTGGTAAACATAGACTTTTTGCTCTTTATCTAAAACTGAATAGCTTAAAAGTTACTTCATTACAATACAAATATTATTTCCTTTGCAACCACAATTAAATTATTTTTATAGCTTCAAAATTGAAAGCATTCAATTTAAAATCAGTTTAATCTCATGGAGGGAGGGCCAGGATTAAGTTTTGTTTAAGGATTAAATTTCATAGAGGGAGGCTAGGATTCTGTTTTCCAGTATGCTGCCAACATACTTGAAGGCGTATTGGAATAAGAAAACATCATAGTGCTCTCAGAGTCCATGAATCTATCTGGGTATGGATTTCATTGGGTAAGCCCTCTTTGCCTGAAAGATTCCATCTTCAACTATCAATGTATCCAAAACCTACACAATTTCTTGTCTCAGCTAAGGACTCACTTCTTACATGGGAATTTTTACTGATGATTCCAGGCTAACTGATCCTTATATAGCTGAATTCCTTTTAAATCTATAGTCAGCTGCACAAGAATGGTCCAGCAGATAACAAACAGATTTTAAAAATCAGATCAGTGTTCAGAGCTTGACCTTAATTTACTAGCTGTGGACCTTTGGGAAAGTTAACTTTTCTAAAATGAGTTCCTCAAAATAGGGATGAAAGGGATAATAATAACTCTTTTGTTGTAGGAATTAAACAGTATGTAATATATTTCAAGTAGCTAAAAGACTTACCGATGAAAAATGATAGACTCATTTCACTTATTTATTACCTTATTTATTCTATGAATATTTATCAAGTTACTAATATGTTCAGGCACTATACTATGAGTTAGTAATATAAAGTTAAGATAGAAAGTCATTTCCTTGAGAAGATCACCATTTAGTAGAAGACAAATTGGTAAACAAGTAAACTAAAGTATGTTAGATCTGTAATTTGTGATCAACCGTAGATCTCTATTCTATGATCTACATATTTGATAGTTTTATGATGGATGGGCATGAAGGATGCTGGGAGGCACATTGGAGGAGCACCTAAGCCAGTATGGGAAGGAGTCAAGGAGGAAGTGTGGGTAAAATTGCAATATTTCCAGAATCTCTCACCTGGCTTTAATGTATATGTGTATCAATAGGTGTTTCCCAAGGGTAGAGAGAATTAGTCCATCTACATATCAATCGCTGATTACAAGGGCATGCGAGGGTTTATCTGGACCGCTGAGATTTGGTGGGCCGCTCTTCTGCAGCAGCTGCGGCAAGAGAGAGACGGGACGACTGCTGGTAAGAAATAAACGGGCTTCTTAACTTTATTTCTCCCTTTGACTGATTTTGGTGTTAGAGGTATTTTGCCACAGGATTTTCCCCCAGAATTATAGCAAGAAAAGAAGAGGAGTCATTATGTGTAAAGGAAACAGCTTGCATAGGCGCAGATATGAGAGAAAGGCTGTCCTATTCAGAGAAAAGTGCCATCAATTTAACATGGCTAGAAAATGAGGAAATTGTCAGTAAATGAGGTTGGAGAGGTAGGCAGGGGGCAGTTCTTAAAGAAGCTTAAAAAATCACATTATGGATTTTGAATTTTATACTGAGGAAAAAATATTGATGTATTTCAAACTGGAGATACCATGTGATTTCACATGCACTTTAAGAAAGATGGGTGTTCAATTTGTGGAGACTATATTAAAATGGAAAAAAGGGGTGGTAAAGAGAATTAAGTATTTCTCATATTCTAGGTTTGAATGACGAGGACCTGATTTAAGGCACTAATATGGAATGGGTAGAAGATGGAAGGGTCAAGAAAGGGTAAGGTATCAATACAACACAAGGAAGAGGAATGAATGAAGGATAATTCTCATATTAATGGTGTCAAATTATGTAAATCAGATTATAGGGGGTCAGCATTATTAAACCCCCAAATCCCATAAAAATTCTCCTTGCTTTGATTCCAGACGCAGCTTCTATTAATTCTGATTTACTTGTACCATTCCTAAAAGGAGATGATGGGCTGGAGAGGGTGATTCAAACAGCCATTGTACTTGGTGGTTAGTTTTCTCTGTAATTTAATAAATTTTATTTTGGCTTAGTAACCTGGTCTAAAGTGTCATTGCCCAAAGGGAACTTAGCCATTCTTGGTATGCTGTAAATATCAGATCTTGAGCTACTGAGACTGACTCTTGACTAAGGTGAATCCACCAAAGTGATACTATTTTATAAGGTGAAATGAGGAAGTCTCTGGAAGGTAATCCCAACATCATCACTTATCTAGCGAGTGTTGTAAACATTTCAACAAGAAAGAATACAATTTTAGACATGCTGGGTTTGATTTACCAGACAGCTAGTAAGAGGTGGAGCTGGCATTTGGATCCCAAAGTTGGATTTCCAAATTGTTTTCTAGTACTTAGGCAACATAAGCCCAGTTTAAACTCCTATTTTAGTACTAAAAAGAATAACATCCAAGGTTATTCAGACAGCATAAAATATTGAAAAGAAAAAGGAAAGGGAGAGAGGCAACAGGGAGAGTGACTATGAACCTCATGATTGAAATTTCCCCTGGCCACCCCTGCTGGAGTTGGGGGTGCTTTAGCAAGGCAGTGACAATGCCCCCCAGTTCTTCCGTACCTTAAGTACAGCCTTATGCTCTGAGGCTTCCCACTCTGGGGCTGCTTTTTAAAAACTGGTAAGTGGAGGATCTGGTAAACTCAGACTCAATAGGATGTTAATGACTGATAAAGCTTAATATACTAGGTTCCTAGGGGTAATAGTTTTGTGGGCAATGCAGAAAGCCACAGCTTAAAGGAATAAATCTCTCTGAATTTTTAGACACCATTGAGCAGTTGGAGATATAATTTTATGAGGGTCAGAGATGCCTTCTTCCTGACCCTGAAATTGCATCACAAAAACAGCTGCTAAGACTCCCTGCTGTTGACTGAGCCAGTACTTGAAAGACTAGTCAAGGTAAGACTGAGATGTGGAATTACACAATCTTTGGGAAATATTTGATGTGAGAACAACATGGGGGCACACCTCTTACCAAAATAGCTTAAAATCTGTGTCGTGCAGTTACAGTGAACACCTCAGAGTCTCATGCATAAACCACAACAGCCTCTGAAAGACAGTGGGAAGAGAAAAAGAAATGGGGGTTGTGGCCTTAGAAAAGACAGGATATGAGAAGAGGAGCTGTCCAGGGGGGAGAGGTCCCCACCACCAGCAGGGCAGCGTTCTGGTGGATTGGCATGTCTCTTAACTTCATTGGTTCCTGAAATTTGCCTATTCAATGTATCAGGTTTGAGGGAGTGGATGAGGTTGGAAAAATCATGCCATCCCAACTCATAAAGTACTGTTTTACAACCAGACACAAGTTTTCATTTTTCAGAGAACTGTGGTTGGCAAGAAGACTGGAATATTAATGTCAGTTTGTTAATTCATTCTCTCCCTGGAAGGAAGTTCCTTGTACAAGTCAAAATAATGTAACTTGCCATTTGAGATTTTGCACATAGCATTCGAGAGCCAGAGAATCCTGGCTCTGCAAACTGCTGGCTAAAAGACCTGGGCTATATCACTACCCATTATGAACCATAGCCTCTTCATCTATAAAATGAACTTTTAGGTAAGTAGGGTAAGAGAAGAAAATGGATTTGTGAATATAAAGTACTCACCACACGGCTGCTAACTACCTAGCTGTTTTAATGTGCATTCTGTAACCTACAGAATCATACCTTTAAAAGGAAGCTGTTTATCTTATCTCATCACCATCTCCTGTAAGATGCCAAAGACACACTGACTTGTTCCTACACATTGACTTCTTTCTTTCTAGACCACAACCAATTCTTAAATGCAATGGATTAGATTGTGCTCTTTGTTGCATGCCAGTTCTAAACATGTAACAGAGCCACACTGAAAAATTTAACTTTTCAGCCTTGAAGGATTATAATTGATTAAAATTGATTAAAATTGATGTTGAGTGAGCTAATCAGCTGGATTAGTATCTGTGTAAAGAAGTGTTTAAGGTCCTATTGAGAATATAAAAGTGGAAGTGCTTAGAACATGAACTCACTCCATCCAGTGCCCCATGGCTTCCCCAAATCCTGGGGTGGGCGAGACTTAGTTCCCATGCCATGCAGAGTCAAGTGGATACTGGGCACCAGGTGACCCTGGCTTCAGGAGCTGGCCAGGGATCTGCCCCACACTGAGCAGGGGTGCAGTGAGCTTCCCTCCCCTCCCTCTGCTCTCCCGTGCTCTCTGCTGCCTGTGGGTGTTGCCGCCATTCGCTTCTCCTGCTTTAATGAATTCCTTCCTTACCCACACTCTTCCAACCTGGCTGAGAATTCTTCCTCTATCAGGGCCAAGAATCCTTCCCTGGCTCGGTTGAGGTTTTACCTAAAGCACAGGGAGGGACCTTCGCATATGCAGTGGCCTGACAACAGTACTGTGTTAAAGTTATGATGGAAAAATATGCTCTATGAGCAACTAGGAAGAAAACCTTCCCAGATATGTGAGAAATCAATTCTATCACATAAAGATCCCTATTAGATTATAACTTTTTAATGATAGAATCTGGCTTATTCATCTTTATATTCTCAATGTAATCAACTGATTTAATGTAATTAAAAACCACTACAGTTTATGAGATGAAGTACTTTTTTACCTCATTTTATAGGCTGATGAAACTGAGATTTTAGATAACTTGTCCGGTATTATCAGTGATCTAATAAGCACCTCTAAAAGCTGGAGCACTCTGATCCCAAAGTCAGTGTTTTTAACTTGGAAGGTGAATATCACTGGTTTTTCTTATTCTGTATGAAAACTCTTATCATAAATATAAACAGTGTTCAGTGACGTGCATCTTATGTGATGCTTTTCTACATGGTAAGTGTTTTTAATTCTCACAATATCTGTAAAAAGAATTCCTACTTCCCCTATACAGATCCTAATTAGAATGGGTAGAGTTACGCCTTCACTGGAGGTATTCTGACTCTACATCCAAATCGGGCACACTTCCTCCCACAATGTGAAGTAAAAACCCGTGGCTGTAATCTTGTCCATGTGGTTCCCTGGGACCAGGGGCCTCCGCAGCAGGTAATTGTTTCTTTGTTACCGCAAGTGCTATCATGGCACATGGAGTCTTGGAGGGGAATGTGTACATTGAACTCCAGTTTTAAAAAAATGTCATGCTTCCCTAAAATGACTTATCTTTTTCATCCAGAGAAGACCCATCTGTAGTCTTTCCAGTGTAAAGAAAACATTTACTTTTAAAGAAAATCTAATCTAAATTCCCCCTACTACAATTGAAGCCCCTTTTTTATTGTTCATTTCTCATTGAAAAGACAGAAAAACCAGTCACTGCCATTAAATCTAATCCTCCTGTGTGTTCTTGAAGATAACTACCAGTTAAGCAGAGCTCTTTCTGGGAATGATTTTTGAAATAAAATTACTATTGTCTCAGTACTTTTGAGAAATGTTTCATGCATGATCCATCTTAAAAGAAGTATGATAGACTATTCTACTTAGACTAATTTAGTTTTAAGGAATTGAGACTAAGGCAAATTTTCTCACACATCAGGGAATTTGCTGTACAAGAATATAGGCATGGAACTTCAGGAAAAGCCAGACTCAGAAAAGCAGGCACTACAGGGTGGTTCAGGGTTCAAGGTGGCTTTAGTGACTTCAGCAGCTTGGAATCTGTGGCTTGGAATCATTCTCAGATTCCAACGTAATGTTACTGTCCATTACATGGCTTCTTTATAATTTTAAATTTCTCTTTGCTACTTGCCTTATTCTCTTTCTATCTCATGACTTTCACTCCCATGAAAGTCAGTATGAATTTTTTTGACAGACTGTATCTCAGTTTTGGTTCAGATACTCAGACCTCATCCAATAAGATGCTCCTTCCCCAGGTGCCTGGACTTGCTGGGCGATAAAATCACATGGTGAAAAGTATGGCTGTCTCTTTAGCAGAGGCCATGAGCAGAATCATTTCTATTAGAAGGAGCTTGTAGGCATGGCAGACAATGTAGGCATGGCTAAGACAAAGGCCGTTTATGTAAAACAGCACACCTGATTGAATCTGCTTTCCAAATATGACATGAATTCCTCTTCCTCTCTCTATCCCCACTGTAATTGCTATAGTTCAGATCACTATCACCTCCTGTCTTGATTATAGCAATAGCTTTTTAAATATAGACCTCCACCTTCTTCAGTCTTCAATTCTGCAGCCAGAGAGAACTTTTCAACACAAAAATCTGTGATTTCTTCCCTGTTAAAAGCTTCCAGTGACTTAAGATGAATCACACATTCTCTAACATATCTGAGGAGACCCATGCCAGCTCTGCCTGAATCCCCACACTCATCTCTAAGCCCCTGTTCTACCCCATAGTTTAGTTGTCCTCCCTTTTATGTTGGACCTTCCCCTCGTCTGTTATCTTGACAGTAAAGCTCATCCTCACCTCTTCAGCTGGCTAACATTGATCCATCTTTAGGCCCCAGCTGATGCTTTCCTGATCTCCTTGCTTGGGTTCGGTGTCCCTCTTGGGTCTATCTCTAGCATTTTGCACTTTATCGTAGAATTGAATCTGAGTTACCTATTTGTTGGGTTCTGGTGAGGACTCTAAGAGTCCCTGTGCAGAGGCCAGCATCTGCTGTCACTCACTCCCCGAGCACTGACTCTGGTGCCTCATTTATGGCGAGTGCTCTGCCAATGTGTTGAGTCAGTAAGAGAAGTAAATAAATATTTTTTCATAGGATAGTGATGAAAATCTTACTTCACACTATACCCAGCCCGCTTTGGTTCTGCTCTGGGTTCCCTGATCTTTTCTCACTTCTTTGTGGCACTGGGTTCCCTGATCTTTTCTCACTTCTTTGTGGCAAACTCTCTCCCTTCCTGTTCCATTGTCCATTGCACGTGCCATTTCTTCTGCCTAGAATACTCCTCCTTTGGCCTGCGTAGCTGCCACTTACCTTTCAGATTTCAGCTTAGTTGTTACTTCTTCAGGAAGCATTTCCTGACCTCACTTCCCAGACCAGATACAACCCCCCCATTATATGTTCTAACAGCATCATACACTTCTTTAAAAAACTCATTCCAGTTCTAATTTTACATTTATTTTTGCAGTCCCAGTCTTAGCATGGTACCTACTAATAGAGGAAATAGTTTATTTAATGAATGAATAATTTTTAAAGTAATGCTGCCAGATAAAATATGCCATGGACATGCAATGAGGTGGTCAGAACACCAAAAGTCTTCAGAAATCAGTTACCAAGTGTGGTGAAAAAAAAGGAATAGCAGAGTTTGACATCAAGGGTTGGAATCCCCACTCGACAGTAAGCTAGTTGTGTGACCTTGAACATGTTATTATCATTATCTAAATTTTCTATTTAAAGGGTAGTAAATGGAGAAAATAATAATCTCTTATCTGAAAACTAAAGGAGATTATCTTTAATTCAGATTATCTGAAAACTAAACAAGTAATTATCCCTGAAAGCTGCCATATAAGCAATGATGTGGTCATGACAAATTCCCACATCCTTCAAGGTGAAGCGTGAAGAAGCACAGATTCAGAGTGCAATATTTCTCAACTTTGGAAGGGCCCTATGGTGAGATAGTAAAAACTGAGGAAGTGTTTGAAATAGTGAATTTTTTGGATTTTGTTTCTAACAGAAATCCTTTTTCATACCAAATCCTAGTTCTAGGCTAGTGCTCAAACACACAATATAAATGTATGGAGCTCTCTGTTAGCCCATCTGAGATGAAGAAACTATAACAGAATTCTTAAGCATTGCTTTGTGATAGGGGCTGACAAAGGGGATCTGGGAATTTGCAAGAAGTTAGGTGTGAGTGGGAAAAATCTACTACCCTTGGCCCTGTTACAGAAAATACTGGGAAACCTGGACTGGATCACTGACAGAAGAACCAAGCAGCACTCGAAGGTCTTGGAATGTTGAGGTTTTATTCTTCCACTGGCGGGCTCAGAGAACAAGGCACAAGCAAGGGGGACATTTATATTATTTTGATATGTGGCAGTTTGGCATGTGCAGGGCAAAGCAGGAGCCTGGAGGAGGGCAGGAGGGAGCTGGGGGGTGCTCTGCTCACTGGAGGGAAAAAGCGGTTTGCTGACCTGGATGGCTGTGTTGAGTGTTTTCCTTATCAGGCCCATTAGAACACGGTGAATTCCAGGAAACTGGAAAGGATCTGAAAGTAACTTGGAATTCACATACCTTTCATTCGAAGAGCTCAAAGCACTTTATAGTAATAGCCCAATTTATTGAGGATGCTAGACCTTACACTGGGTGATTTACATTATCCATGCCCTTTAATCCTCACTAACCGTTTGAGGTGGATACATTATCATTGTTATCAATATTACAAGGAAATGATAGGTAAGAAAGGAAACAACTCACCTGAGGCCGCTCACTCTTCTGTGTCTGCGGTCAGCTCATTATGGCCACCAGTGAGTGAGGGGGATGTCTTGCTTACTCTGAGCTCACTAATGTGGGTTACAGAGGAGTGCCAAATATCCTTCACCTGGAATTACTTGACCATTCAAGTCAAACTCCATGATCTTCGTGTTGTGGAGGGAGAAACAGAAATCTGAGAGATTATGGCTCTTGGCTAAAATTACACAAAAAAGGCAGAATGTGCACCTGTCACATCTAGAATAGTACATGGCATATAGTAGGGACTCAATAAATATGTCTTAAGTGATTGATCATGCTGTATGTTCCCCTTAGTGGAGAGCTCTGGGAGAAGCATCTGGAGCTGCTTTCAGAGGAAGAATTCAGGTACCCAGGCCCCTATGTTCTCTGAGAGTATGTGACTTTCCCTATCACACTCCCACCCACCCAGGCTGATGTCAAAGTTCCTGATACCAGCAGCAAACCTAGGCTTTGTGAGCCTTCCTTTCTAAACATGAGCAGGTAGTTCCCAGGCTCAGTGATGATTATCACATTAATTAAATATTGGACTCTCAAACTTCTGAGATGACAGTGAATAAGGAACACAAATCTTTTTGAAGGTGTCATGAACTTTACATTTGTCAGTGTTTGCAGACTAATGAGTTACAGAGCAAAATTATGTCCCAGTTTTACATAAACACATCAGTCCATTTCAGTCATCATCCTTCCCATTCAAGGAACTCTGTGCATATTATTTTCTTTCAGGTGAAAAGAGGTGAGTCTGAGATTCAGTCCCTTTTTTACCACTGCTGTTCATTCTTCAATAAGACAGGCTTGGAATGGGGTGGATGTAAAGTGGGTGGTCCTTAGAGGAAGCACTCAGGTTCTCAGGCCTGCTGGATCTCCGGTAAAATCTCCAGAGCAGTTTATCCACAAAGAGCCTCAGTTCCCTCATTTCTAAAATAGAAATAATGATAATAGTACTCTTGAGGGTTCAACAAACTAATCCTAGTGAAGTCGCTAGAAATTGGCAGGGACTGTTTATTGAGGTCCTGCTAAGGAAAGGCCAATATTCCTGCCAAAGGAAGGTAGGGGCTGGTACAATTTGGAATGAGATGTTTAGAGGCCTGAGGCTTTAGTTCTCTGCTGGATTTCTTACGACCTGGAGAGTAATAGGCTAAATTGGTGATGTTCTCTGACATTTTCCCTATTCCCTAGGAAGCGAAAGTCTGAAGAGTTCTTCCTGAAGTGGCAGGACAATATGTACTCACCTTGACAGTTCTAGGTAGCGTGGGGATTCCCAGCCTTGAGCTCCCCAGATCACGCTGAGGTTTCTCCTGGACCAGCTCTCCTATCTCTCCAGTTGCAGTGGTGGGATGGAAATTATTTATCTTTGTCTCTCCTCACCCATCTTTAGTTTTCTCCTCTCTACTGTATCAGTCCTGTCAGGACACAAATATGCTCTGATTTCCCCATTAATATAATTTCTCTTGTTCTCACTTTCTCTTTCAGTTGCCACCATACGTCTTTATTGCTTTTCACAGCAAAACTTTTTTACTCAACTTTGTACATTGGTTATCTCCAATTCTTCTTTTCCTTTTTCTCCCATGCACTCCTATCAAACTCTCACCCCTACCACGCTATCAAAAAGTTCTTGATTTATGACCTCCACATAGCTAAATCCAGTAGTAAATTCTTAGTCTTTTTCTTGCTTGATGAACTAGAGATTTAACTGAGTTGATCACTCCCTCGTCCTTAAAATGATTCATTTAGTTTCTAGAACAGTCTTATGTCTCCCTTCCCTTAATGTTGGAGTGCTCCAGGCTTGTATGCTTCGAATTCATCTCCATTCTTGCTGATCTCATCCAGTATTAAGCTTTAAGCACCACCTATACATTTATGACATTTTAATTTAAACTTTAGATTTATGTAGGTATGTGAGAATATACATACATACACACACACACACCCACATATATATATATACATACACACACACACACACACACACATATATATATATATATATAAAACTGACCCAAACTTTACAGTTGGACTGCTGATAGAAATCTTAAACTAGCCTCAAATTTAACATGTCCCAAATTTTAATCCCAAACGTCTTTCCCCAATCCTGGCCCCCACAGTCTTTCTCAACATAAAAACAATAGCAATAGCAAACATTTATATAGGTCTTACTATGTGCCAGGTACTAGTTTGAGCACTTTATGAGTATTGTATAATCCTCAAAAATGAATATGAGGGAATAGTAATATTTTCCCACATTACAGTGAAAATGGAGAGAAGTATTAAACACCCTGGGGCAGAGCTGGACTTCAGAGCCTGGCTGCCTGATTTCAGTCTGTACTCTGTCATCTTTCCAATTCCTGAAGTCTTTTTCAAATGATTTACTGTTCAAAATAAACATATTGAAATCATCTATAGTTTCTTTCTTTCTTTTACATCCACATGCAATCCAGCAGTGAATCCCATTGGCAATACTTTCAAATATATCCAGAATCTGACCACTTGCTAGTGACACTGCCACAGTCTTGGTCGCAGCCATGATCACTTGCCTGGGTTCTTATAAATAATCCTCTCATTGATCTGCCTTTGTCTCAACAAAGCACACAGGGAGAGTCAGATCATCTTACACGTTCTGCCCAAAGTCCCCCCGTGGCTCCCCATCTCACTGGGAGCAAAAGACAACATCCACATAGTGACCTACAAGACTTTGAACTCTCAGCTCTCCTCTTACCTCTCTAACCTCACTTTCTACTGATGTCCTTGCTCATTCCACTCCACTTGTTCTGGGCCTTTTTAGGCATTCCTGGAACATAAACACACTTGCTCCTTCCTCAGATCATTTGCATTTGCAGTTGCCTTTTACTAGCGTGTTCTAGTTCCAAATTTCCACATGCCTCACTTCCTTACCTCCTTCAGAACTTTGGTTAAATGTCACCTTTCCAGGGAGGGTTTCTATTTAAAATTGCTGCCTCTAACTAGACTGAAGGCATTATGCTTCTTTTCCTGTTCTGAATTTCTCTGCTCAGTTTACCACTTGCCTGCTTACCTTTATTTATTTTCTCCCCATAGAATGTCAATTTCAGGGCAGTGGACATTTTTGCTGTTTGGGTTTTTCATTGTCATATCCTTGGTAACCATCTGCCTCGTGCATATTAGGTGCTCAATAAGAATTTGTGAAACATTTAATAGTTGAAAAATGTAAAACAAAAAATGAATAGGCCAATGTCCTCATAGGGAGAGAAAATAATTAGGTTTTCCAATACCATAAGTGACAATTTGATTAGGATCCAGGTAGAATTTATATCTTTCAAGGACACCTTCACATTTAAAAATGAGGACTATAAGGAAGAGAGGAAAGGGACCTACTTCAGGCCAACTTGCTGGTTGAACATCATGCTTCATGGACAAAAGTTGTTTAATTATCCACAGGTGGTTTTTTCTGTTTCTTCTCCCAAGACAGTTTCTAAAGTTAACGTTAGATATTCTCATGTAAAAAAAAAAAGCAAAAAAATCTTCATAAACATTAAACAGTCTGAGGTCTGTCTATTTAAAGATTCTCTTTCATATTTGTCAAAATATTTTCTGTGTGTTTGTGATAAAAAATAGCCAGCTCCCCACTGATAGCTAGGCCATGAATTTAACAGCAAATTCAATTGAAAGCCCTATTAGTCCTTATCCACAAAAAGATTTGTGTTGTAAGTTATGTAATATCCAAAGTCAAATGATATGTTGAAGCATATTCTGAAAGGAGACTGAGAGATAGCACATGAGATCTATAGTCTTCAAATCTTTACTTCAAATGTGCTAAATACAGAATTCTCCCAGTTCTGAGGCTTGACTTTTATCCTAGACTCTGCATTTTACAAGTTTCATTAAATTTAGCAATTGGGATTTTAAAGCCTAGAGCGAGAGCAAAGACCCGAGCCCTACCACTCGTAGTGCAGTCCTTTGGGTGCTCATTAAGGCTTTTAGATTTATTTTAGGAAACTAGCATTTTATGGGTCAAGGGTGTCCCATGCTTGGTGGGCTGCATGCAGCCTGATGCCATCGCCTGGAACTATGTTGTCACTGCAGAGACTGTGTTCCATTCAAGACTCCTTTTATTTGAGTGTCAGGAGATTCGAAAACATTTTTTATGTGTGTTTGTAGTTTTTTTATACAATATGGTGTCATATTCTAAACAGAAAATTGGTCCCCATTCATATTTCTTCCCCATAAAGTATCGCAGAATAGCATCTGAGACATATCATCCCCAAGGTGACCTTTCTTGATCGTTGTTCATTCATTAAGGATGATGATCAGACACCTGTAACGTATATTTTCCTAGTTAGTTTTCCTTTTAGGTTCTCTGGACACACATGTAGCCATGAGACAATCAATGTTTAACTCCTCTAACTGTTGCAATTAAAGTTCTAAATGATTGTGTGCAATAAGACTTTTTTTTTAACAAGGTAAAATATTTATTTTTAGTATTTTCTTATTGAAATATAGTTGCTATACCATATTATATTGGTTTCAGCTGTACAACATAGTGATCTGGCAATTATAACACATTACTAAATGCTTACTGTAGTAAGTGTAATTACTGTATGTCATTATACAAAGGTAGTACAGTATTATTGACTACATTCCCTAGGTCTTTAATCTCCATGACAAATTTCAGAATTGGTTATTTTCCATAGGGTCTGTCCCTCTTGGAGGAGAGAAGCATTTTCCAAAGGACTACGCTGGTACATTCAGTACACAAAACTAAGGGATGGTTTACATGGAAACTATCAACAATATAAAGGGGAAAAAATAGGATCTGTGTTCTAATTCTCATTAACATGTCCCAAAAAGTTATATTTTAGATGTAACTAGTCTACTTAGCAGTTATTGAGTGAGGATCATGCTAGGTAATGCAAATTATTATCTCATTCGACCCCAAGGCAACCAAGTGAAACAGATATTTCTCTTTTCTTGAGGCAGACAGGCAACAGAGTTTGGGACTAATTAACCACCCTAATCCACATCCAGAATATAACAGAGCAAAGATTCAAATCCAACTCAGGTTTTGTACCATATGCTAAGATCTTCTTCATTGTATTGCACTCTTTCCTTTGGCTTCTCACTTTTATGTTCAGGCCAAACAGGTGTTATAAACTGTATTATCAGAGTGGAACCAATCTTATCCTCTTTCTTCCTTTTCTTTGGTTTTAGGTGTCCATGCTCGTCGTCGACACTTCAGTGAGTGAGATGACACTGGCCCTTAGAGGCGGAGAGATGCGTATCTTCTTCTGTGCCACTGAGCACTTTTTATAAAATCAACTTATTTTATTATGACATTTAGCATATTTTGTTATCATTACTCACAGTTCAAATACCCCACTTGAATTTTAATTTTCTAGAGGTGAAGGATGGTGACCTATTCCTATTTGTTACACAGATATGAACCACCAGGAGCCACTGTTTGGAAACTGAATTGATGGTAAGAGGTCATGGTGCTGAAATAGTGTTCTGAATACTTTTCTCATAGACACTCTGAGAAGTGATAACTAAGTCATGGCCAGGCTACAGTGTAACTCTCTCTGTAAAGCTGAGATTATCTCATATTTAACATCCCCTGAATTCCACATCCAAAAGAGTTCAGGTTTATCAATGTGGTATTTTCTTAAAATAGAGCTAGCTGTTCTCCAAGTCTCCAAAATATAGAGGTGCAGGAAATATTCTGCTGTCAGTTTCTTAAGCTGTCCACTCACACATACACATACAAATTATTTGGAATTGTAGAGTGTTCAGTCTGGAAGAGACATGATCATGACCTTGTCAATCTAAAGTCAAACTGAGTTCCAAAAAGGTTAACTTCCTTGTTTATGATCACATAGGGTCTTTATCCACTATTCTCATTTTTATTTTTGTTTCTTCTAGAAAATTTATTGGATTACTATGCTTCTGAAAGTCTTATGGTTTTTCTGGAATCCCCTTGTGGAGGCTGGCTAATATTTCTTATTGGGAGCCTCTGTTTTATTTCTTTGTGGCTATGGCAGGGCCATCAGAAAACAGCCCATGATCTTAGTTGATCAGATTGAGGTCAATTAAAAACTTTAATTTTTGTGAGTCTACTATGGGCTAAGCCCTGTGTGCTAGGCACAGGAGAAATTACAGAGATGAATTAGCTACAACTCCTCTTCAAGGTTATCTTTCCACCCTCTCCTTTACTTTAGTTCTCTTGGTTCTGTTCACATTTTTAGTATATATATTCTCATAAGTTCTATTTTAGTAAAAATCCACTTCTCTTTTTTCAGACCTGCCACTAACTCTGATTATGAACTTGAATGTGTTACTGAGAATCTCTCACTGAGTTCCACCCACTTGGTGGCAGGATGGAAAATGACCAAACCTGACTGTTGCCAATAGACAGACTCCAGTGAATTGTTTAAGGATTACCATGAAAACTTTGCCATACAAATTTTGTGGTCAACAATGAAAACACATGGTAGGAACTAATAACTCACTACGCATTAAGTCCTCCACAATTTTCCAAAGAGAATTGAGTATATGTTCATTTCAACACTACCTCTTTAAAAAAACTAAATTGGTGGCCCTATGACTAGTAGGTAGGTAGAACTTTCTTTCATTTCCTACTTCTCTCTTTCAACTTTCTCTGAAGCCATGCAACCTGTTGGTCTCCTCACTTTGTGGTATAGTGGCAAGAAATGTAGGAAAAATTATGTCATCCATCATCAATTAGCCACATTACTGCTCCAGGACTCATTAGTCTCAATTACAAAAAGGAGAATCATATACTTAACCAAAACAAGATTTAGGGTCAAGTGGTCTGGAGACCTTCCCATTCAAAGATCCTTGACATTCAAAGGAGATGAATATTTTGGATGCAAGACCCCTTAGCTTCTGATCTTTTTCCCTATTTCAATCTCTAATCCATAAACCATTCTTAAGGATCCTGTGCTTAGGCCTCTGCTATATTTCAGCTCTGTTCAACGTGCTGACATACAAGTAGCAAACAACGCCTAGATCTGCCTCTGTGTCTTTCTCTCTGATTTTCCTTGCCCCTTTTCAGGATGTTTTTTGTTTCTCCTGGAAGTTTCCCAGAACACCGCTCTCATATCAGGTGTATAGAAGACACAGCAAAGGAAGCAGTGGCAAAGTTCTGTTTAATAGTCTCTTTTCTGACTCCTGTATGGTTGTAGGGGATAATTCTAGATCTGAGAGGAACATGATTTCACGTTCTCTGCTGCTTGCAGTGTGTTGAGCCAGATGCCTTAGATACATGGAAGGGAAGGAAGACTGAGGAATTGCTTCCCAGCCAACACGTTGCTGAACAGCAAAAGGAACAGAACTTTTAAGACCCCCACAGAATTCCCCCGGGGAGTTTATTAATGCCCTAAAATTCCAAACATGCTTCATTGACCCTGGGCCCCTGAACTTTTCAACCAGTGGCAGGTGGTCTGGAGTTGTGTGTTTTCTATCAGCTGGAAGAGCATCCTGAGGTAAAGATGAATGGACAGCGAGTACAGCAGAATTAATTAAAAATGCTGAGTTTGAGACGAGCACATCAGAGTTTTGGTAGTTATTTCAGATGCACTTTGTTGAAGAAATACTAATCGATTGAGGAGGGGAGGAGAAAGTTACCTTGATAAAATGTGGGTTTCGTGTCCCTGTGCTTCCCTTGTCACTGTTCTTTTCTTTCCTTGGTGCCAGAATGTCTGCCCTGTGGCTCATTTTTGAATCTTAATTGGTTGTCAAATAAATCCTCCAAAGGTGCTACTGATGAGGGGCTTGTGCTAGAATCAGATTTGTGTGTATGTCTTTGTGTTTTTTCAGAGCACTTTCACTTTATCTTATTCAGCTCTTGCAACAACCCTATGAACTATTTTTATCTCTAAAGATGTGGAAACTATTTCTCATAAGATTATTTACACCAGATCACCCTGTCATGAATTTAAATTCTGAGGCACACTGTGTCATCTCCCTCTTTGGACTACTTTGAGGGTAGTTTTCATTTTAGAGGTGACACTAAGCCTCAGAATAAGGTGGTAGCTTTGGAAAAGTGAGGAACAAGCGAGCACACCTCTTCAAATGGCTTCAGGCGTCAGCTGACCACCCCATCCTCCACTTCCTGCAGCTGGCTTTGCCCACTTACTCTCCATATGATTTACTCAGTTATGGAGGCAGAATTTGATCCACAATTTGGAGCCACTGTCATCACTGGTGCAAGTCTTTGAGGCAGTTTGGGAACTTAAATACAGTTGTCAGTGATGGCAAATGGATTTTAACTCCTGGCCATCTCAGATAGATTATTACTAGTGGCCACCTCCTTGAAAAAGACGCTAAGGTCATCTGTGAGCTCAGCAGAAACATATCATGATTCATCATTTATGTCTACATGACCTCTGTGTGGAGGAGGCAGTAAGATTCCTGCAGTGGAGCTGTCATTCTTGACAGATGCCGAAATGGCAGATTAACTTTAGAATGTCTCCCAGAGCTCATTTGTTCCAATCTCCTCATTTCACAAATTAGGGAACCAAGACATAGAGAAATGAGCCTCATCTCAATCTCCCTGCACTGGCACGGTGCCACTTGAAGGCAAAGCACAATTTTGACCTAATATTCAAGTTTGATGCCTTGACTTCATGCAGAAAGTGCTAGCAACTCTACAAGGAGGCCATATTCTGCCCCTTCTCATAGTCCCTTTGAAGATAGCTTTCTCAGCTTTCCATACTTCTTGCATCCAGCTGTCTGGAACTTCTCTGCCTTTTCCCTTGTCACCTGCTTTGGCCACCTGAGCCTGCCTTATGTCCTGTGCCTCACGTTGCTGACTTTTCCTTCCCCCCATCTCATCTTCATCAAAACCAATCTATTTTCTATCTCTCATTATTAGGTCTTTGTGTCACACATAAATATATTAAAAGATAAATGATACTGATTCCTCCTGTGGGCTAATTGGGTTATAAAAATGGGATTCTTAGAGACACAATGTCTTAATCCCAAGAGAAAAATCCCAAATCATAGGAATTTAGAGTACCAGGGGCGGCTAGTGCTTGTGGGACATGGAGTATTTTGGTAAAAACCTCTTCAGCAGCAGTCACCAGGTCAGGACCAGTCCTGATTGTATAAAATATATTAACATATTTTAGTACCTCACATTCATTGTCCCTCCCAACTCGTGCATTCCCTTGCTTTTGTATGGCTCAGGATGACTCTTCATAGTTGTCCACGTTTTATAGCTATAGAGACCAAAGGCATGCAGGAACAATGACGTGCTTTAAGTCTCTCCGATGTATGGGCAGAGCTGGGATGAATGGCGGCGGCCTGCAGCCCCACAGCAGCCCCTCCCTGCTTCTTAGCCCACAGAGCTACCCTGCTGTTCCTCCTCGTCTGCCACAAACCATCTTTCTTGTCACTCTGCTTTATACAGGATCAGCACGCTTCAATAGGATCTGAAGAGGTTGTGTTCCCAGTAATGATATTTGCTTGCAAACCTACAGTGACTCTTTAGTGGATAAATATTCCATCCAATCTAAACTCTTCTCTTTTATTTAGTCTCAGACAAAGTTTCCTTTGATCAGGAAGATGTGGGGTTAAAACATAATCATTTATCTGGTAGTAGGAACACACAGTCGGAATGAACAGGCACTGTGCTACCCTGCCAGCCATCTGGGCTCAGATCAGACCAGGCTGGTTGTCTTGAGAGATGTTGTGTTACATTCCTGTATCTGTGGCTGTGGTACGGTGTGTGTTTTGTTCAGGCATCACAGCCATTGAGTTACTGTCAAAGACTGTAGTCACAGCTCTACATACCATAAAGCTTTATTTTCATAGAGGAGGCTATGGGAATGGCTCTGCTAATATTAAATCTTCACAAGTCATCTGAGGGGTATATTTGGGACTAAAAGATACCACTTTAAGTTTACAAGGTAGGTACATATGTAAGAAGATGTGTAATGCCTTCAACTGGCCTTTAAGATCCCTAAATAATCATATTTATCATTATCTTCAATATGCCACACTCTAATAGAAACTGTTTACACACATATTTCTAATTCAGATAGCAATATACCACAAGTCAGATATATTATATCTGTTTAAAAGATGAGGACCCCAAGGCTTAGGGATGTTACCTTCACCAAAGTTGCTTGTCACACATCAAAGATAAATTCAGGAGTTGAACCCAGTTCTCTCTGACTCAAAACTCCCTGCCTTTTAAATTCTAAACCACTCTGACTTTTCTAATCTGTATGAAATACGTATAATTCCAACCAATTAAGAGACCAAAAGGGGTGCTAGAGATAATTTCCTGTATTACATTTTAAAGACTCAATTAGTCTTCTTCAGCACTATATGGGCCAGGATGAGCTGTGAAACATAAACAGTGGTTAGCAAGGCTGAACTAAGGAGAAAATAAGGCAAATGTTACTCATGATAAAACCCGAGTAACAAGGGGAAGGTCACTCTTGCTTCACAGTAACCCATCCTGTCACCGTGCCTGGGACTTTCACAAAATTACTGATTGTCAGAACTAGAAGAAACCTTAGATATCATCCAGTTTTTTAAAGTGAGGAAGCTAGACTCTGATTTGCAAAGCGACATCCCAAGATCTCAAAACTACTTAGTGCACAAACAAAAAGTCATGGCTTAATGCATATACAACTTTAAGGTTTTTTCAGGGTCCTGCTTAAAAATTCAAGAACCTAAGGTAAGCATTGAAAATAGATTTCATCGTCTGCCAGCTCAGAGTCACAGGGAGTAGCTGTCTGAATTATTATGTTGACAAGATCAGAGGCTGCTCCTAAGAATCAGTGGAAAAAGTGCCATCATTCGTCGCTGCTGTTCGCTTTACCTACAGGAAGTGGACTTTACTAGCACATGTACTATGTAATACACGTCTGGTTTAAGATATGAAAAGCACCCTAATTCCTTATCAGTGGAAGGGGAAAGGCTAGCCCTAGTGTCAGAACACCCGCTCTCAGGTCCTGACTGAGCTGCGTCCTTGGGTGAATCACTCAATGTCCCTATACCTTAGTTTCCTGATATTTACTAAAAGGATTAATTATAGCTGCTTCACCTACCTCATATGATATCCGCAATTAAAAATAGGTAGAACTTGAGGACATATGTTGTAAATAGGAACTACTCTTCATAGCTGAGGGCCAAGAAATTACCAGGCCCACAGAGGAGAGAAAAGTAGGTCAAATTGAAGGCAGGAAGGTATTACTGTCATTTTCTCTGGAGCTAGTTATGTTGCCAGAATCTACCTGAAGTGCAAGTTTCTCCAAGAAGGGACAAGTCATTTTTGGCATAAGAGTGAAGATTTTAGCCCTGCTGAGCATGCTCTGAGTTTGATCTGATCAAACAGTCGAAGAAATGGGGCTTTTGGAGAGGCTTTATTAACCTTTCAGGTTCCTGGGGTTCTTTTCAGTAGACACCCTAATTTCCTCAGGAAACTGACATTTTTACTCTTTTCCCACACCAAGGGTGGTGCGCCTGGAATTCTCTTTAATTATGCTTTAACCAGAATGAGTGCACACTCCGCTTCCGCCTGGCTATCCGAGCCCTCTGGTCTGGCACTGGCCTTCCTCACACATCTCCTCTTTGGTCCCTGTTCCCCAGCCAGACTCTTTCCAGGGAGGCCTCCGTGTCTCCCACGCCTCTGTCCTGTTCTGATTCTCCTCTCAGAGGAAATCTGCTTCAATAGAATGTTTCTCAGAAACATCAAAGTTAACATATTCAAGACAAAACCAACCAGGGATTCCCCCCAATCTGTGTCTTTCCCAGTCTTCCCCATCTTGGTCAGCAAACTGAAAAACCTGAGTTATTCTCAACACTTCCCCATCCCTCACACCTTCACATTCTATTATTTATCACATTCTGTTAATTTCACTGCTACTAGCATTTCCAGAACCTGCCCACCTCTCTCCACCACCGTTGCTATCACCCTGGTCCGAGCCACCATTATTTGTCAGCCAGACTCCTGGGTTGCTCCATGAACTTCTTCCACGGTCTGCTAGCTTCCCAGAGTTGGAATGCTCCTTCCCAAATACACGTCTGATCACGTTACATCTCCACTCATATTCCTTCAAAGGCTCCATTACTCTCTGACAACAGCGGACAAGTCCACCCAAGGTCAGTCTCTGCTCTTAGGCTAACGGTCTGAGTCCAACTCAGTTCCTGGGAGTCACACACTCCCTTTCCCTTCTGGTCTTTGCATGCACTGTTTCTTCTGTCTGGACAACTTTGCTTGCTTCGCCTCACCTGCCTGACTTAATCTTTGGGTTTTAGCTTAATTGTTAGGTAGTCAAGCAGGCCTTGCCTGACACTCTGAAATAGATTTGGTCCTCCTCCCTCCACATTTTCCCAATACACCATTTATTTCACTATCCTATTTTACATAATTACACATTCATTATTTTTTGTCCATTCACTCTATTAGGACAGGGAGCTGTGTGTCGTGTTTATCACCATAGCCGTAGTTCCTACTGCTTACTAGTGCTCAATAAATGCTTACTGCATGAATGCATGAATGAATTCTTCCCCATCTCAGTGAGTCACAGTCCTACTCATTCTGCAAAGTCCAACTTAAAAACCTAATTTATAAACATTTCTACCATTCCCTCTCCTCATGTGGTATTTAGTTAGAAAGTTTAAGCGTTGTCACTGGCATCACTTGTATGATACTCTTATTTTTCCTGTTTTGAGTTATAGTTACCATTACTCTTCGTCATCCCCTTCAATCTCCTGAGAATAAGTGCATCTTGAAAGGAAGGAGCGACACACAGCAGCAATTCCACTTTATTAGGGAAAGGTGCTGGGTTATATAGGAAGGGGCATGAGCTGATTGAGGTGTCACTTCTACGGGGCTGGTGGCTATTGGCTAGGTACTGGAATTGGGAGGGGGGCGAGAGGTGATTGGGCTTCAGGTGGCGCCGGCGGGAACTGAAGACCCGGAAGGGAAGCCAGAAGTTCGCCATCTTACTGGTGGGGGCCCTTCATTCCCCCGTTTCTCCTCTATGGGGTTGTGGACATTGCTTTCTCTCTGGCTGCTTCCTGCTGAACAGGGGTGGAGAAGGGAGTGAGGGCTTGAGGACTGGGAGGAAAGGGTTGATAGGACTTCCCACAGTAAGGACGAGTAGATGTGGGCTTCTTCAGGTTGGAAATCAATGTAGGTTCCCTGTAACCATAGTTCGAGGACTTGTTGATTCCAATGGTGCCAAGAGGATATGGGTATCAGAAGCCAGGTATCTGTGGCTATTGTTTCCAGGAACAGTTTCCAGTGGAGAGAGGGGTCCATCTCAGCATGTGGTGAGGAGGTCACGTGAGGGTGAGGGATCTTCTGTGGCCAGAAGCTGATAGTTCCTGAGTAAAAGCTGGTTGAAAGCTTGATTAGAGATTTTTCCAACTTGGGATTTGATGAACTTTATTATACAGGGTAAGAAGAGACGGGTGAGAAGAATGATTATTATAGGGCCTGCAATGGGCCACAGCCAGGTAAGGAAGGGGTTTTGAAGAGAATGGGTTAGAATTGGAAGCAGAGTGGAGGCTGGAGGCAAGGTTGGTGAGTTTGGTAATGTCAGTTTCTACAATGCTGGATTCGTTGATGTAATAGCAGCACTCTTCTCGAAGGAAGACGCAGGTGCCACCCTTCTCGGCTATAAGCAGATCTAGGGCCTGCCGGTTTTGAAGGGTGACCTTAGCTAGTGAAGTGACCTGTCTTTGCAGAGAGGCCAGGGAATCAGCAGTGGATGTCAGGGCTCCCTCAAGTTTGGCCTTGAGAGCTCTAATTGCCCATAGAGAGTGACCCAAGGCTCCCCTGGAAAATCCTGCCCCAATGGCTGAGGTGGCTAGGGAAACACCGACCTTAATGGGAAGGAAAGCAGCCCTTCTTGTGCATGACTGTAAGGGAGGTTGGAGCTCAAGGAATTCTGCCATGCTGTAAAGTGTAAGCTGTGGGATTAGGGTGATGAGAATGCAGGGTGTGCTGGAGTTGGGAGGCAGTGAGTTGAAAAGACTGCCGTTACACCAAAAGAAGTGTCCCAGTTGTGTAAAAATCTTAGAGCTGGAGGTGGGGGTGTAGATAGAGAGACAATGAAGTGCACTGGAGGGGGGTGGAGTTGGGCCTACACAGTGGTGGATGGTGAGATTGTTTGCATATTCTGGTTCCCATAGGGGTATGTCTGCCAGGGTGCGGAAGGGTTGTCCTTCTGCGTGAAAGGAGTAATTGGAAATGTTAAGGGGCACGGCGGCCAGCAGTGGGCGCTGTAGTGATGCACACAAGAAACAATTGGTGGTGTTAAGGGTGTGGTTGAGAAAGAAGGTGGTGTCTTGAATGAGCTGTAACCAAGAGTAGGAGGAATTGAAGAGGGGCGGGGATAAGATGAAGAGGCGCCGTCAAGAGTTCGGATAATAACTTTTTTGGAATGTCCGATATCTGATGCAACTTGAGAGATCTGGGAATGAGAGGGAACATACTCTCGAGAGATATGAAGGGTACCATGGGGGTCGAGGACCCCCTGTAGTAAACTGAGGCTGTGACTCCGGTGGCCCATCAAGAGTCCCAGGGATCTGGGATTGATAAGGAGAATGAGCTGTTGGGATATTTTATGAAACGGTTGGAGGAGTAATACTGTGGGTACTGGAAGTCACCCATGTAGTGAATGTCTCAAGACCAGTAGGGACATCCCCTGTAGGTGTCTGACCATCACCTGCAATAGGCTTGTTTTTGGTCATAGAGGAAGCAGAGGTAGGGAGAATAAAGGTAGCTGCTAGTGAACACTTTGGTGGAGGGAGGAAAGTGGAGGTATAAAGGCTCGGAGCAGCCTTTCAGAGAGCAGTCTGATGTGGCAATGAGGGCAGTAATTTTTGTTTGATGCTGTGTGTAAGTCTGCCTGACTTTGAATCGCCATAGAAAGGAGGCTGGGGTGGCGGGGAAGGCAATAGGAATGAGGAAAAAAAGCAAGAGAGCAGTAAAGGAGGAAAAAGTCATGATTCGGGTATGGACAGCAAAGGGGGTGAACGGGAGATGCGGAGTTTCAAGGGATCAGAGGGATGAAGCATGGTAGAGTAGACAGCATCTTGGGCTGTATCCAAAGGACTCTGGGTTGTGACTGATGGGTCTTGGGTGTCCAGAGAAGGTGGGTCCTGGGTGTTTGGTTTCAACCTGGAGATATTAATCCAAGGGGTGACAGAGTTATCAGGCAGTGAGAGCTTGGTGGCCAAGGGGGTGCAGAGAATAACTGGGTGTGGACCTTCCCATTTTGGGGTGAGAGAGGGCCGATCCTCTGGCGGCTTATAAAACACTAGTTGGCCGGGCTGTAAGACAGGAGGATTTTGGGAGACGGATGGATCAGGAAGGAGCCAATCCTGATATTTCCACAATTCAGTGCGAAGGAGAGAGAGTAGCAGAAGGGCCATATTGGGAGGAATTGGTCCTTTGTGGGAACGGAGCCCCGGTGGTAGAATTGGGCGTCTGTACATGATCTCAAAGGGTGACAAGAAGTAAGGTTTCTTTGGGAGGTCCTGAATGCGGAGTAGAGCTAAGGGAAGTAAGCGAACCAGTCAAGGTGTAGTTCTGGAGATAGTTTGGTCAGGATGTCCTTTAGAGTTCTATTGGCTCTTTCTACTTTTCCCGAAGCCTGTGGTAGATAAGGACAATGTAAATGCCAGGGGAGCGAGAGCGACTTGGAGAGGTTCTGGATAATTTGGGCAGTGAACTCAGGGCCGTTATCTGATTGGAGGGAAGTGGGAATCCCAAACCTAGGAAAGATCTGGGTGAGGAGGATAGAAACAACCGCGGACGCTCATTTGTTAGTGGTGGGGAAAGCTTCGACCCATCCTGAAAATGTATCTACTAACATGAGTAGGTATCTGGTACGCCATATGGGGGGCATTTTAGTGAAGTCTATTTGCCAATCTGTGGTGGGGACATTACCCCTTGCTTGATGAGCCAGGAAGGGTCAGGCCTTGAGGGGGGTATTAGGGTTAGTGCGTTGGCAGATGGTGCACCTGTCGGTGATTTGGTTAAGTAGGGTTTTGTCTTCAGGAGAGAGAGAAAAAAGGATTGTAAAAAATGGATCAAGGATTGGGGGCTAGGATGGAACAGATCATGTAAGAAGTGGAAGAGGGACTCTTTGTCCTGGGAACAGAGGGTGTCTTGTGATAAGGCTAAAACCGCAAGGGCAGACAGATCATTGTCTGGTGCGTCTTCTGATAGGGCAACTGACCGGGCTACTCTGTCAACTTTGTTGTTACCCCTTGTAATGGGGGAGTCATCTTTTTGATGTGATTTGCAGTGGACTATGCCCAGTCGGTGTGGGAGTTGTGAAGCCTCTATAAGTTTGGTAATTAAGGCTGAATTAGTGATGGAATTTCCTTTTGTGGTGAGGAGGCCTCGTTCTTTCCATACTGCTGCATGAGACAAGAGAATGTGGAATACATATTTGAAGTCAGTGTACAGTGTGAGAGACGTGTTCCGGGCCAGAGTGCAAGCTCTGGTGTCTGCAATGAGTTCGGCCTGTTGATTGGTTGTACCGGGGGGTAGGGCTCATGCCTCGATGACGTCTTCGAGGGAAACTACTGCGTATCCTGCATAGTGGGTGCCCTCATGTTTAAAGGAGGACCCATCAGTAAACCATATGAGGTCGGTGTGTGAGAGGGCTCCTTCGCAGATCGTGGAGTGGCACAGAAGGAAGTTGTGAAGGGTTTCCAGGCAATCATGCGAGGGAGTATGAGGAGAGTAGGATAGAGGAAGAAGAGTGGCCGGATTCAGGGGCGGGCAGGGGAGGAAAGAAATGTCTGGATTTTGGAGGAAAGAGGACAGTAAGGTCAGGAGTCTGGAGGGAGGGAGAGTCTGTAAACTTTTGTAGGTTAAGAGGTCTTTTAGGTGATGTGGGGACAGAACGGTAAGGGGTGCCCCGAATGTCAGTTTATGAGCTTCCTTCTGCAAGAGCTGTCCAGCGGCTAATGCCCGTAGGCAGGGGGCCCATCCCCGAACTGTGGGGTCTAATTGCTTGGAAAGATAAGCTACTGGGGCAAAGGATGGGCCATAATATTGGCCTAGGACTCCTAGAGCTTGACTGGACCTCTCATGAATGTATAATGAGAAGGGTTTTGACAGATCAGGGAGATGGAGAGCTGGAGCTTCTACAAGGGCTTAGCGGAGCTTAATGAAGGAGTGTCGGGGTGAGGAGGATAATGGTTCTTCAGGGGGGCCTTTGCTGAGGTCGTATAGGGGTCTTGCCAACAGGGAGAAGTTAGGGATCCACGCTCTAAAATACTCAGCCAGGCCTAGAAAGGAAAGGATTTCTGTCTTGGTTTTGGGAATGGGCAGGTCAGAGAGGAGCCGTTTTCTGTCTAAGGTAATGGACTTTCTTTGTTGAGATAGAAGGAATCTGAGGTAAGTGACAGAAGGGGAAGAGATTTGAGCTTTGACAGGGAATACCCAGTAACCTCTGGAAGCTAGAAGGTTAAGTAGGGAGGCAGTGTCAAGTTGAGACTGTTCCCACGAGGGACTGCAGAGTAGAAGATCGTCCATGTATTGTAATAAGGTGGACTCGGAGTGATCATGATGAAACTGTTTGAGGTCCTGAGCTAGGACCTGTCCAAAAAGATGGGGACTATCTCGGAAGCCTTCTGGCAAAACTGTCCAAGTGAGTTGTTCAGAATGTCTTGTGTATGGGTCTGTCCAGGTGAAAGCAAAAAAATCTTGGGAGGAGGGGTCCAGAGGGATAGAAAAAAAATGCGTCCTTGAGATCTAGGACTGAGAAGTGGGATGCCGAGGCAGGGATCTGCAATAAAAGGGTGTATGGATTTGGAACCAAGGGATGGATAGGGACGACGGCCATGTTGATGAGGCGAAGGTCTTGGACAAGGCAGAAAGATCCGTTGATTTTTTTAACAGCTAATATGGGGGTATTAAACAGGGAGTGAGTGGGTCTGAGGTAATTTTTGTTTAAAAGATCTTGAATGATGGGTTGAAGGCCTATGAAGGCTGAAGTGGTTAGGGGGTATTGGGCTTGACAGATATACTGACAGGGGTCACGTAATTTGATAGAGGCAGGAGGACATAGGGCTACGGAGGGGCTTGTAATGTCCCAAACTTTGGGATTTACAGGGTGTATGAGGGTGGAACTGGAGCTTTCATTGGGTGGAGGGGGGTCATCGGCTATTAGGGCCATCAGAAAGGGGGCACTGGGGGCTGTGGGAGTGGATATAGTTATGGAAACATGGAGGAGAGAAAGGATGCCCCATCCTAGTAAAGGGATGGGACACTGGGGCATAACTAGGAAGGAGTGGGAAAAAGGTATGGGATTGTCCTGGATTGTGCATAAAAGGGGAGGGGTTTTCAATGGGAAGATCTGTTTTCCTCCTACCCTGACTATAGGAGTAATGGCTGGCGTGGTAGGGCCCCGGTATTCTCGCAAAACTGAGAAGATGGCTCCTGTGTCTAGGAGGAAGGAGATGGGGTGACCGTCTACTATTAAAGTAACCCTGGGCTCCTGTTTGGTGATGGAAATTGTCAGGCGAGAAGGCCCTGGGCCCCGTCAATCTTCTTCTGCCAGTCCCACTATGGCGGGCTTAGGAAGGGGGTTGTTTGTCCAGTCTCCCTTTCAGGTGGTTGGGCATTTTTGTGGCATCTGGGGCATGGGGTGGTAGGATATCTGGGGGAGGGGCACACCCTTGACCAATGTCCTTCTTTTCCACACTTGAAACAAGCTCCTGGGGGGTGCTTGTTTGTAGAGGGGTGCCCAGGTTTTCGTTTTATTAGCTGGGCCAACATTTGGAAGTTGGCCTGATCAACCTTTTGTTTACAGCGTTCTTTCTCCTCCTCCCGGTTATGGAAGACTTTAAAGGCCACTGTTAGGATCTCAGTCTGTGGGGTAGCGGGGCCCTGTTCTAACTTTTTGAGTTTAGCTTTAATGTTGGGGTAGCTTTGAGCTAGGAAGTATGTCATAAGGACATGTCTTCCGTCTGGCGTTTCTGGGTCCAGGCTGGTATACTGTAATAGGGCTTGGGTGAGTCTATCTAGGAATTTGGAGGGAGTTTCTTCCTTTTTTTGAATTATGTCCTGGAGCTTTTGAAAATTGACTATTTTACGAGCTGCCTTTTTCAGACCTGCTATTAAGCAGGAGGCGAAAATATCCCGAGAGTGGAGACCTACGGCGGTGTTATAATCCCAGTGCGGGTCTTGTTCGGGGACAGTGGTGGGGCCAGTGGGATAGGTGGGGTCAGTCCTGTGGGTTTTGGTAGTGTGTGATTGGGCGAAGTCCCAAACTTGTCTACGCTCGTCAGGAAGGAGGGTATTGGCCAGGAGCATGAAAATGTCATGATGTGTGAGGCTGTAAGACTGAAGGATCCATTGAAACTCCCTGATATATGTCATGGGATCAGTGGAAAAGAAACCAAGGCATTTTTCAAGTTGGGCTAAATCCCCTAAGGAGAAAGGTACGTGAACTCGCACGATGCCTTCGGGTCCCGCCACCTCTCGGAGGGGGGCAATAATTTGGGGAGGCCCCCGGGATCGAGTCTGAGGGGGACTGAAGGGTTCTGGCTCAGTCTGTGGGGTAGAAACAGGTGATGAGGGCAAAGACAGAGGAGGGCCCTGGGGGGCTGAAAGGCTCAGGCCAATCCACGGGGGGGGGGGGGGGGAAGGTGAGGGGGACGAAGGCAGAGGGGGTGAGGTGGGGGAGGAGATGGTGGTGGAGGAAGGAGGAGGGGCTGTTGCAGGAGAGGAGGGGGAAGGGAGTGGATGGGAGGCTTCTGTGGGGGAGGAGGTGGAGGCAGCAGCAATGGCAGAAGAGGGCGGAGGGGTTGTAGGAAGGGGAGGGGCCAAAGGGGGAAGCCTGTATGGTGGAGGTTTGTCGGCTGGGTCAAAGGTAATCGAAGAGGGACTGGGAGTGTGTGGAGGGGAGGGAGACGGCTTGCAGGCTAGGAGAACTTGGGGCAGGGAACAGGTGGTGCAGAGGCCGGGATTTTGGGCTAGGAGGCGAAAAGCCTCGATATAGGGAATCTCCTTCCATTTTTTCAGGCTCTGGCAGTAGTTAAAAAGATCGCGAGTGATGTTAGGATCAAGAGTTCCCCCTGCGGGCCATTGGTTGTTATTGTCTAGGGGATATGTTGGCCAATCTTGGGAGCAATATTTACGGAGAAGTTTTTGGTTTTATATCAGGTGTCAGGGAGAGGGTAGCCAGATGCTTAAGCAGGCATTCAAGAGGTGAACTTTCAGGGAGGGATGAGGAGGCTCCCATGGCTACAGGACAGAGAAGGAGACAAACAGGGGAAGACGAATGGAGATCCTTGGACTGGAGGCAGACCACAAGGAGACAACGGGCGTCCCCGATGATCCTTGGTGGTCTGCAGAAACTTGTATATGAGTCGGAATTTCTTAGGAAGTGTGGGTCATCACCCAGACTTCTCTAAGAAGGCAGAGTGCCGGAGTCACGAGGAACCTAGTACTAGGAATTTTAGGCAGAAGGAATGGAAGGAGGAGGGGGAAAAAAGGGAGCGTTCTCATCTACAAAGGAGTCACCTTGTTTATGGCTGTTGGAGGAGGGGCCTGAGGGTCCGCCGCAGCCATGAAGGCCTGAGGTGGGGAGAGTTCCCTCCTCGTCCCTGAATGTCAGGGCCTTGCCGGATGATCATGGTCAATGGTGCTGCGATAGCTCGGGGGACAGTGGCCCACCCCGGGGAAATTTTGCCTAAAATGTTTTGGCACTAATGAAAGGAGCGGTGAGTGCTTTTATGACTGTCGGAGGTGGGGCCTGAGGGTCTGCCGCAGCTGTGAAGGCCTGAGGCGGGGAGAGTTCCCTCCTCATCCCTGAGCGTCAGGGCCTTGCCGGACGATCATGGTCAATGGTGCTGCGATAGCTCAAGGAAGAGTGGTCCACTCCGGGGGAAAACTTACCCAAAGGCCCGAGAGGAGTGGTGAGTGTGATGAGCCAGTGCCGGAAAAAGAGGACGAGGGTAAGCTGCTGCTGGTGTCGGGGGGAAGATGGGGCCCAGTTGGGGTGTCCCGTCTCCCGGGTTTCGGCACCAATGAAAGGAAGGAGCAACACACAGCAGCAATTCACCGGAGAATTCCACTTTATTAGGGAAAGGTGCTGGGTTATATAGGAAGAGGTATGAGCTGATTGAGGTGTCACTTCTACGGGGCTGGTGGCTATTGGCTAGGTACTGGGATTGGGAGGGGGGCGAGGGGTGATTGGGCTTCAGGTGGCACTGGCGGGAACCGAAGACCTGGAAGAGAAGCAGGAAGTTCGCCATCTTATGGGTAGGGGCCCTTCACATCTAATCTCCCTTGATGTAGCCTCCCAGGGTCTAGTTCAGAACCTAGGACATAAGATATTAAGTGATATATGATTGCCTAAATCAACCTAAAAATCTGCTCAGGTAGGACTAATTAATAAACTGTAGGCATTTTACAGAAGTTGAACACTTTCAGGCAAATACTTTCAGTACATAAATGTGACTGGAATTAAGATGATATAGTAAAGCATTTCTCTTGGTTTTGACATTTGCATAAAAAAAGATGGTTCCTCTTTAAAAACATACTTTCAAATATGCAACAAATCCCCAACTCACAGAAATCACAGCAAGAATCAGAAAGTCTTATTATCTATTCTTCAATATACAGAATTATTCCAAAGATATCAGTTCTGATAAAATTTTCACCTGAAAATGTGCATGAATCTTTGTGCATATGCAAGATAATCCTGTACCAAATGTTTTATTGTCCTTTCTAATGTGTATCTGCAGACTTGATGAGCTCTGAGATTTCTTCTGATTCTAAGTCTTAGATTCTCCACACTAATTTATTCAAGCAGGAAGCTAACCTAGAGCTTTGGAATGCATATCTGAATCAGGAGATATGAGTTCAACCCCACAATGTGCTGTTTATTATCATCTTGATCTTGGCTAAAATCATGCACTTGACTTTTTTTTTTTTTTGGCACACATACTCTGTTCTGGGGTTTAGAGATGCAGTGGTGTACAGATAAAGTCTATTGACAAAATAACCTAACCTCTCTGAACCTTAGTTTTCTCATCTGCAAAACGGATAAAGTGAGATGTGGGCTGCCTTACCAGGCAGGTGACTAAAACAAGGCTTTAAGGATAGGCTTGTATCTGTTTGGGATTAAAACATATAGCTGTTTGGGGATTACAATAGGGGCTTGCTAAGTTATAGAATACTGGGTTTTATCTGTTAGTGTTTGAGGGTCCTGTAACTCAGTAAGTCATGGAGTATTTTTTTCCTCTTTAACCATACATGCAAGCTCCTGGAGGTAGGGGCTTCATTTGGTTTGCTGACCTTGTTTATATCCAGTGTTTAACCTGTGGATTTATATCCAGTGGATTACCCTTTACCCTGCATATACTAGGCATCTAGTACTTGCTGACAAAGGAAAGAACTCACTTCTGGAATTCACGTGGAGCCAGTGTGTACGATTCTTCTCCTCTTATTCTGCTGTGAGTTTGACCTCAAGGGTATCAGGAAGTGGAATCTTTTCAAAGAGATAAATTGTTTCCATAATTTTATATCATTTTTTCCCCCAAAAGCAGCACTCTGAGTATCATCTACTCTGCTTCATGACTGGAAACCAGCACCAACTAAATAGGTTTAATCTCAAGAGCCCTGGGCCAAGGGATCCTCTTCCATGAATGTAACACTGGGAAGCTGCCCCCTGTGCCTTGAAAATTAGACTGGGTGGAAGAAGGTTGCCCGCACACCTGTGACCGCTACTCAAGGGAGGCTTCGTCCAAGTTCCTGCTTTAGCCATGATTTGTCTAGATGAGCTGCGAGAAGTCAGTGCCCCTCAGCAGTGGTCAGTTTGTTGACATGCTCAGTTTGCACATGAAAGTCCTCTGGGCCCCCCGACAATAACAGGAAGAATGGCATCCATGGGGGCAGCAGATTAGACCTTTGGTTTCTGGCCCAAACTCTAGAGGCTCAGAACCTGTGTTGCTGGGGATCAACGAGGGTACATTCTTTTGGACACGTAATTACATCAAATGACTTGTAAGTACAGAAACAACAAATAACAAAGTGCTGTACCAGCTATAAGCTGGCTTACAGATATATAAGATGAAGCTGCGATCCATTTACTAGTGACATTGAGTTATTATAGTTTTATCTAGCTGTCAGAGCCTCATCATGTGCCTCTCCTCCTGCCTTCCTCAGGGTATAACAGAAATGATGGACAGACAGACAGAAAAGATGAAAAACCTGTCTGGCTGAGGCATAAAATGATTTTTCTGGCGTAAGTTATTGTTTCAGCTCATTTTCTTTTCTGTTTCTAAGAGCCCACAATACTTTCTGAGTGCCTCTGAATGTCTAGGCTACTCTGAGTGGTTTAACTTCAGAATGTTAGTTCATCCCAGGTGACTTCAGCTGTAAGGAAACATGCTGACCTATTTCTAGTTCAGTGGTAAACTAAAAGGAGGAAATGGGAAAATCCTCACATTTAGAAGTTAAGTTATATTTTTTCTGCGCCCATTTCCATTTCCTTTTTTCTTGCCTGTTTGTTTTTTATTTTTTTTGCATTCTTTACTTTGTGTAGTTATTGCATCCATCCTGCTACACAGATATCATCATGTTTATCTCACGGAGGTTAAACCGAAGCCTGAGATGTGTGCTGACTTGCCCATGGTTACACACGTGCTAAGGAACAGACGGGACGGACACGCACAGCCACAGTCACGGTGAGCCCAGGGCCCTTTCTGAACCACAGCTGTTCACTGCAGCTGTTCATCATAAATCTACATCAGCCAAAGAGAAACTCTCCATCTGCTCCTCGCCTCGGCCATCAGTTTTACAGGACATGACCTTCGTTGTGAGAAAGAGAAACGAGAAATCTTGCCAGCTACTGAACCCCAGCTGACCTGGTGTCTAGAGAGAAAAGCCAGAGACAAAGCAGTCAGCAAACCTTGCTGTCAGCAGCCTGGAAAAGGAAATCTAGGTGCCAGGGTCTGACACAAGCCAGAGAAACAGGAGCTTCTTGAGTTCAGTAGGGGTTTTGAGCAGGTGGACAGGTGACAGTCTGTGACAGAGTGTTGCTAAATTTCTCCAAGGAGCTTACAAGACAGTAGAAACATGTCAGAGGAAAACAGGAATGTTTTAAATCAAATAAAAGGACTTATAAAGTAGATGGACATGTATAATTAAAAGAAACAAAGACATTTTGAAATCAATTTAATGAGAGTTGGGCCCATTTCAGAGGGATGGCTGTATCCTTGAATTCAATAATAAGAATAATAAAATATATCTCCTACTTCAAAGGCATTTGAATTGTCATTTTTTTGAGCATGCCATTAAATTAATTTAGGCACAAAAACTAAAATAATACCTTCCTTTTAGTCTCCTTTCACTCAAAACAATTCATGTATCATGAAAAGAAGAAAAATACTCAAGTTTCACAGTTCTCCATCATTTCGAACATCCCTTCTGAGTAGCTTTTTTGCATCTTTCATGACCCAGATTTGAAAATTAGTATTTAAAAATTAAAAAAAAACACTCTAGTATCTCTAAATATGTCTCTAAATAATAAGAAATATAGATAAAGAAAGAAGACACCTTTTAAACAGTAGGGAATCTATAGAAAATCTTCATTAAAGCCAATTTCATAGAGGTGAGATCTAGAACTTAGTAGAAATATTTAGGACTTGGGCACTGCTAAGTTCTGTGGATGACATAAAGGAATATGTGGTATGATTCCAACCATTAAGTGGTTTATGATCTGTTGACATACACACCAAAATAATTAAAAAGTAGTATCTGGCAGAATTTAATTGGATTTCAGAGAAATTATTTGCAGTAGGCAGCAGAGCCTGGAGAAGTAGCCATCCTCCGAAGCACAGGAGGAAGGCTGCGTGGAGAAGGGCAGTTCCAGTGAGATCTTGAAGGAAGGCTGAGAGAAAGACAAGGAGAGAGAAGGGCTTTTCAGGCAGGAGAATGCAGCATCAGGAACAAAGATGGATAAAACAGGTGGTAGACTGGTTTGACGGAATTTCAGGATTGGTCCAGCCCTGGGGCACAGCGGGACATAAGCTGACACAGGAGGAACTCGGTAAACACTAATCATGTGTTCATTGAATGAATATATGCGTCATATACATATTCTTTCCTAACTCTGTGGTGATCTTGGAAAATCAAGCTCACCATTTCTCTGATTCCTCACTTGGAACTGAGGATAACAGCATAATCATCTTCACAGTGCTGCTGTGATGAGTAAATCTACCGAGGCCCCTGGTGTAGCATCCTGGGACAGAGTAGGCACTCAAGGCCTGGCTCCCTATTGTGTTTGTGGTCCCACAGAACAGCTAAACACTTCTCAAATATTTTTGTGAACCTTTTAAATGAATAAAAGAATTCAAGAAGAAAGCAAAGAGGGAAATTAAAGGCATATTGAATTAGTTTAGTGGTGGAAAAGGCTGGTAGAGGAGTAATGGAAGATTAGATTGAAAGGTGGGTGGGGGTAGATTTGAGGGATTTGATTTGGAAAGATTAGGACATGGATGCCATGAAGATTTTTATCAAGGACATGGCAGTAATAAAAGAGAATTAACAAGGGAAAGTGCCAGAGAAAAAATAATCTGGCAAGCTCAGAAGCTGCCTCTAGTAGCCCAGGAATGTGGAAAGATCAGAAAGAGGAGGCTTTGTTTCAGAACAGTTTTGATTCCAATTTGTTCTAAAGCTCTGTGTGGTCTCAGCACACATAGAGGTCAGCCCCAATCTGTCCATCTGAGGGAGAACTTTCCTTCCAGAACAAGACTATATTATTACTTATCCCTTTTCCCCACAATTAGGCATTCTTGAATCCCTTATTCTGGCCTGACATGCTGTGACATGTCATTCTCAATCACGTAGGTTTCAGTGATTATTTACATCACCCTCCACTCAATTTCCGTGAGTACAGGAATTCCTTCGGTGGGTGTCCCAGCTTTCCTGTGCCCTCCTCTGCCTCCTGCTTCTGCACAAGATATTTATCCAGTGGGCAGCCCTGAGCTTAGCTTTACTTCCCCTTTCCAACGTGATCATCCCTTGTCTGGTACCACTGCTACGAACCTAAACCTAACAGGGCTTTGCTATTTGTTACCTCCTGTCGTGTCACCCAACTTTCCACATTTCAAGCAGTGTGTAAAATCAGATACAGAGCTGTTCTGCCCCCATTTCGTTCCACAGGTTTTACAAATACTTATTGAGCATATATTGAGTCAGATATTTCTGGGAAAATAAAAGTGGACACTTTGTCCTCATGAAGCTTACAGTCTTGCTGCAGTCATAAACATTGGTTGACTAAATTCCAATAAATGTAAATTTGCAGCTATAATAGCAATTTATTATAAATTGTAATGTTCTCATAAATTGGCTATTCCCAAGCAAATGAACATAAAATCAACACTTTCTTGCATCTTAAAATTGATTTTCTGTGCCATTCTTTAATGTGCATATGTTCTGGATTTGAAAGTGAAAAATCTATAGAACTTGATGATTGACTGGAGTCGCTAATCCAAAATATATGTATATGCTTTCTATTATATTCCAGGCTCTGTGCAAGGATTAATATGCTGAATGAGAAGTAAAGAGGGGCTAGAACAGAATTTTCACGGTTGCCGGCTCTCAAAGGAAAAGATACCTGGAATAGCTAGAGAACTAATATTTTGCATTGGAAGATGAGAAAGGAGAGCTTGTCCAGAAATGAAAAGATTACTGTATCAAAACTGTCCTTAGAAAAAGGAGGACCTGCACTGAAAATTATCACCTAGATGAGCTACCTGGAGTTCCTTGGTAAGTAAGAGCGTTAGCCAAATGGAGTGGGGTTTTTCATGTTATCAAGAAGAAGCTATAGAAAGAGTGCTGGTGATGTTCAGATAATCAATCTGATTAGATAAGGAATTGCAACTCAGTGATAGATCACAAAACTTAAAAAAAATTTCTTGAGAAACAGGACTGTATCTTATACCATCTTTGAATGTCTTGCGTAGAGCACATCATTAATCACATTCAGAAAGGATCTATGTGTTTTAGCTGGGCTGAATATAATTTAAAAAACTGAGTCCATGAATTTATTCTTGATATTAACGGCCATCTGTCCATATTTCCTCGTAACCATTTCTCTCTTCCTATCAGGGCTTTTGTTATGATAGTGCCTCATGAGTGTTTTTACAGCTTATGGTTAAGTTCTTGCTTTAATTTGTTTCTTACCGATACATTTTATTTTTATTTCTGATACATTTTATCTTTATAGTTATTATTTTAATTATTTATTTATTTTTAATTTGTTATTGAATATACCTGACATAATATTATATTAGTTTTTGGTTTACAACATAGTGACCCAGCATTTATGTACACTATGAAATGCTCATCACGTTAAGTGTGGTTACCATCTGTCACCATACATAGTTATTACAATATTATTGACTATATTCTCTATGTTGCACTTTATACCCCTGCAACTTACCACTTTGTAACTGGCAGTTTGTACCTCTGAACCTCCTTCACCTGTTTTGTCCAGACCCCTACTTCCTTCCTGATGCATTTTAAATTAATTTCCATTGGAGACATGCAGCCCTTTTGTTTATATATTCTTTCTTGATTTTCATAGTTTCTCTCTCACCTTGGAATGCTATGTGAATTTAATGAGCTGTTTACTCCAATTTCTTAGGTGGAGTGATAGATCTCCCACTTCCTGCACAACGAATATTTACATAAACACATTTTCTCAGAGGGTTTGCCCAGGCACAGGCTGTTCTTTGTTTCCTATGATTTAGAGAGCACCATTTCTCAGAGGGTGCCAGAAATGAATTGTTCTTACAGTTCATTTATGTCCATGAGTACCTACAACAGCAAGAAGCACACATACTCTTAGCAGGATGGTCTTGACAGATTTCCCAGTTAAAGCAATTCAGAAATGCCCTTTTGCCTTGGATGCAGACGAACAGTTGGTTCTTTTTATTGGGTTTCACTCCTGTGCAAGCATTCAGATATAGAGATTGACCTGTAGTACCCCAAAGAATATACAATAATATTTTTTTCCAATGATGTTTTCACTGATCCATCCATAGTCTCCCTCACTATAACCCCTCTCTTCTCAAGGTCAGTGATGCTACCAGGAAAGCAGTTGACCTAAGTTTAGAGGAAATGATGAGCAGGTAGTAAATGACTAAGTGGAGGGGTCACCTCTGAACAGATGAACAGGAGTGTCTGTGCAGGGAGCCCTGAGCATCTGATAACAGTGCCCTAACAATAAGATTCCTCGTTTCTTCTGGTTATCAACAGACAGATAATCCTTGTCCCAAAATTGTTGCACTGCCAAAGCCTCCCTCTCGTGGTTTTCTAGGGGTACTAGGCCGACAGCGTCTGCAGCTGCCCCTCTGGGCCAGTCTTTGCCCGATCCAGCTGCTGATGTGTGTACTAGTGTGACTGTTTTCCAGCAGGTAGTTCTTGCTGAGGGGAGGAAGAGCACAGCTGACAAAACGAGTTTAATAATACTTGAGATTATTTCACTTTCCAGAATTTCTGAATCATTTTGTATTGTTATTTCTGGGACTTCCAAATACTTTGGTGGCTTACAGTATTGTAATAATTTGCATGGTGGCAAATGGTTAACTACCCTTACTGTGGTGAGCATTTTGTAATGTACAGAATGGCTGAAACATTAAGTTGTACATTTGAAACCAATTGATATTGTATATCAACTACACTTCAGTAAAAACAACAACAGATATTATTATGCCTGACATAAATAAACCAAGACATCTCATTTAAGGGAAAGGCTTTTTCGTCAAACCAAGTACACAGTTTCACTCAGGTACAGATGGACATGCGGAACAGGTAAAATCCACAGTTGGTCACCAATCCCCATTTACCTAGTATTTAACTTCACCCCATACAGAGTAACCCTGGGACTTGTAGCAAGGATTGTTAATCCTTGTCAAACTAGTCTATTGGTCTTAATCAATGCATAAATTGATTAACTGGCTAAAAATAAAGATTGGTACTTTTAGATATTAGGATTTCTTTGTGTTTAGCTTTTGGGAAATATTTTCTGAAGCCCATCTGATCCTCAGAATTAAAAACAATAGTTTAAAATGTTGGCTCAACATCAGAAACATACATGCATCTTTTAAAAAATATAGATGCCCAGTCCTCCTTCCAGATCTACTAAGAGAATGTCTGAGTGTTCAGCCGAAAGTAAACATGTAAAGCTCTGTACATCGTTTTGGTGTACAGTCAATTTGAATTGAGAATTGCAGGTTTCCTTCCCCAGGGAAAGTGTAAGCATTATTGAACCAATATTGGCTGTTTGGTATTGTTAGCTTCGAACAACTGATTCAATAAATGCTAGTCTGACGATCTGGACACCATTTAGCCAGGTTTAACTATTGAAGACTATTTTCCTTATTGGCTCGTTATTTCATGCAGTTCTACTGTTTGCTTTCACCTTCTCAGATGGCTGAGAGTTAAGTCATGTTGAAATATATATTCCACTTGGCTCTGTTGTGCGCACGAAAGCTTTTCTCAGGCGTGTAAGATGGACGATGAAGTCCATTTAGATAGTAGCTCTGGACTCCCTGACATAAACTGCAACCTAGGCTGCATTAGTCAGTGGGTGGTTGATCACTGCAATTATAGAGCTCTGCAAAAGATCCTGGCTTAAGTACAGAACCCTGAAACACCTAAAAGGAAAGCCAGTTCTGTTCTGGGAAACTGTTGGACATAGATGGGGTGAGGACTTGCAGAAAATGGAGGACAGGCAACCACTTTCAAAGAGCTGAAGAAATTAGCCTACCATGGAAAGAGTCACAGAAAAATATAAGCAGCTGCCTAAGAGATTAAGGGCAAGTATGTAGCACTAACAATAAGAAAACAAACAGATCCATTGAAGGACTAGGATCTGGGAGGACAGGGCAGATGGGAGTCTTCTGCCAAGGCTATGATTAACCATTTCAAACCACTGGGCCAGCTTTGCCAGCAGATATTCAAAACTGTACATCCTATTCAGAGATGTAAGATGGTTTAATATAAGGAAAACAATGCATATGATATAGGTGAAACCATGTTTGTAAGACTTTAACAGCTACTATAAAACATTTGCTAAAAGTAATTGACTAGTTTTAAAAAATCTAATAAAAGGAGTCTTCTATAATATATAAAGAGCACTTAAAATTATATCAACCAGTGCTTATGAAGGTACTGTGAAATGTATTTTCATTCATTGTGGCAATATAGAATGGCTCAACAATTTTCCAAAAACAATTGAATATATAAATTTCATGAGCTAAAATTTTTCTTTCATTCATAGGTCCAAATTTTGTCATTCTTATTTCCTAAAAGAAAAAACTCAAAATGAAGATAAAAGATCTAAGCACAGATATGTAAATTTGAGAATTATTTTTGAAATGATGAAAAATTGGAAGCTACCTAGCTAAGTGATATCCAAATATCCAAAATATTTGAATGTTTATGCCTTGGGGTGAAACAAAATTTGAACATGTATCTCTTACATATCTAGTTATTTAGGTATAAATTATACATGTTCTTATGTAATATACCATATATGCAGTTATACAGAAAAAGCAATTAAAAAAGGATTAATTAAAATTTTACCAATACAATTTATTTTTTAATAAAAGCATTGTGATTGTACTACATTATGTTTTTGAAAATGCTGGTTTAACATTTTTTTTATTAAGGTATTATAGACACACACTCTTATGAAGGTTTCACATGAAAAACAATGTGGTTACTACATTTACCCATATTATCAGGGCTGCACCCATACCCCATTGCAGTCACTGTGCATCAGTGTAGTAAGATGCCACAGATTCACTGTTTGCCTTCTCTGTGCTACACTGTTTTCCCCGGGATCCCTCACACCATGTGTACTAAACATAATACTCCTCAATCCCCTTCTTCCTCTCTCCCCATGGGCCCAACCAAACTCCTTCCCTTTGGTAACTGCTAGGCCTTTCTTGGAGTCTGTGAGTCGGCTGCTATTTTATCCTTCAGTTTTGCTTCGTTGTTATACTCCACAAATGAGGGAAATCATTTGTCACTTGTCTTTCTACACCTGACTTACTTCACTGAGCATAATATCCCCCAGCTCCATCCATGTAGTTACAAATGGTAGGATTTGTTTCTTTCTTATGGTTGAATAGTATTCCATGGTGCATAAATAACAAATCTTTATCCATTCATCTACCATTGGACACTTAAGTTACTACCATATTTTGGCTATTGTACATAGTGCTGTGATAAACATAGAGGTGCATATATCTTTTTGAATCTGAGAACTTGTTCTTTGGGTAAATTCTAAGGAGTGGGATTCCCGGGTCAAATGGTATTTCTATTTTTAGTTTTTTGAGGAACCTCCATAATGCTTCCCACAATGGTTGAACTAGCTTACATTCCCACCAGCAGTGTAGGAGGGTTCCCCTTTCTCCACATCCTCACCAGCATTTGTTGTTCTTAGTCTTTTCGATGCTGGCCATCCTTACTGGTGTGAGGTGATATCTCATTGTGGTTTTAATTTGCATTTCCCTGCTGATAAGTGATGTGGAGCATCTTTTCATGTGCTTGTTGGCCATCTGAATTTCTTCTTTGGAGAAGTGTCTCTTCATATCCTCTGCCAATTTTTTAATCAGATTATTTGCTTTTTGGGTGTTGAGGCATTTGAGTTATTTATATATTTTGGATGTTAACCCCTTGATGGATGTGTCATTTACAAATATATTCCCCATACTGCAGGATGCCTTTTCATTCTGTTGAAGGTGTCCTTTGCTATACAGAAGCTTTTTAGTTTTATGTAGTCCATGTGTTCATTTTTGCTTTTGTTTCCCTTGCTAGAGGAGATGCGTTCAAAAAGAAGTTGCTCATGTTTATTTTCAGGAGATTTTTGCCTATGTTTTCTTCTAAGAGTTTTATGGTTTCATGACTTACATTCAGGTCTTTGATCCATTTCAAGTTTAATTTTGTGAATGGGGTTGAACACAATCCAGTTTCATTCTCTTGCATGCAGCTGTCCAGTTTTGCCAACACCAGTTGTTGAAGAGGCTGTCAGTTCGCCATTGTATGTCCATGGCTCCTTTATCATATATTAATTGACAATATATGGTTGGGTTTATATCTGGGCTCTCTAGTCTGTTCCATTGGTCTGTTGTTCTGTTCTTGTGCCAGTACCAAATTGTCTTCATAGTAGAGCTTGAAGTTGGGGAGCATAATTCCAACAGCTTTATTCTTCCTTCTCAGGATTGCTTTGGCTATTTGGGTTCCATATGAATTTTAGAACGATTTGCTCTGTTCATTCAAGAATGCTGTTGGTATTTTGGTAGGAATTACATTGAATCTGTAGATTGATTTAGGCATTATGGCCATTTTAACAATATTAATTCTTTCTATCCATGAGCGAGGGATGTGTTTTCATTTAGTAGTTTCTTCTTTAATTTCTCCAGTGAGTGTCTTATAGTTTTCCAAGTATAGGTCTTTCACTTCCTTGGTTAGGTTTATTCCTAGGTATTTTATTCTTTTTGAATGGGATTGTGAATGGAATTGTTTTCCTGATTTTGCCCTTTGCTAGTTCATCATTAGTGTATAGGAATGCAACAAATTTCTGTGTATCAATTTTGTATCCTGCAACAATGCTGAATTCAGATATTACATCTAGTAGTTTTGGAGTGGATTCTTTAGGATTTTTTTATGTACAATATCATGTCATCTGCAAACAGGGAGAGTTTAACTTCTTTCTTACCAATCTGTTTGCCTTTTATTTCTTTATGTTGTCTAATTGCTGTGACAAGGACCTCCAGAACTATGTTGAATAAAAGTGGAGAGAGTGGGCATCCCTGTCTTATTCACGGTCTTAAAGGAAAGGCTTTCAGCTTCTCGTTGTTAAGTATGATGTTGGCTCTGGGTTTGTCATATATGACCTTTATTATGTTGAGGTACTTGCCACCTCTATACCCATTTTGTTGAGAGTGTTTATCATGAATGGATGTTTGTCAAATGCTTTTTCAGTGTCTATGGAGATGATCATGTGGTTTTTGTCCTTCTTTTTGTTGATGTGGTGGATGATGTTGATGGATTTTCTAATACTGTACCATCCTTGCATCCCTGGAATAAAGCCTACTTGATCATGGTGGATGATTCTTTTTTAAATCCATTTGCTAATATTTTGTTGAGTATTTTTGCATCTATATTCATCAGGGATATTGTTCTGTAATTTTCTTTTTTTGTGGTGTCTTTTTATGATTTTGGTATTAGAGTGATGTTGGCCTCATAGAATGAGTTTGGGAGTAATCCTTCCTCTTTTAATTTTTGGAAAACTTTAAGGAGGATGGGTATTAGGACTTTGCTAAAGGTTTGATAAAATTCAGCTGTGAAGCCATCTGGTCAAGGAGTTTTGTTCTTGGGTAGTTTTTTGATTACCAATTCAATTTCATTGCTGGTAATTGGTCTATTCAGATTTTCTGTTTCTTTCTGGGTGAGCCTTGGAAGGTTGTATTTTTCTAGAAAGTTGTCCATTTCTTCTAGGTTATCCAGTTTCTTACCATATAATTTTTTAAAGTATTCCCTAATAATTCTTTGTATTTCTGTGTTGTCTGTAGTGATTTTTCCTTTCTCATTTCTGATTCTGTTTATGTCTGCAGACTCCTTTTTTCTTGATAAGTCTGGCTAGGGGTTTATCTATTTTGTTTATTTTCTCAAAAAACCAGCTCTTGCTTTCATTGATTCTTTCTATTGTTTTATTCTTCTCGACTTTATTTATTTCTGCTCTTATCTTTATTATGTCCCTCCTTCTACTGACCTTGGGCCTCGTTTATTATTCTTTTTCTAGTTTAGTTAATTGTGTGTTTAGACTGTTCATCTGGGATTGTTCTTTTTTCCTTAGGTAGCCCTGTATTGCAATATATTTTCCTCTTATCATGGCCTTCACTGCATCCACATATTTTTCAGTGTTTAATTATTGTTGTCATTTGTCTCCATATATTGCTTGATCCCTGTTTTTATTTGGTTATTGATCCATTGGTTATTTAGGAGCCTGTTGTGAAGGCTCCATGTGTTTGTGGAATTTTCATTTTCTTTGGGTAATTTATTTATAGTTTCATACCTTTGTTGTCTGAGAAATTGGATGGTACAATTTCAATCTTATTGAATTTACTGAGGCTTTTTTTTATGGCCTAGTATATGATCTATTCTTGAAAATGTTCCATGTGCACTTGAGAAGAATATGTATTCTGCTGCTTTTGGGTGTAGGGTTCTGTAGATGTGTTAGCCATCTGTTCTAATATGTTGTTCAGTGCCTCTGTCTCCTTATTTATTTTCTGTCTGGTCGATCTGTCCTTCAGAGTGAGTGGAGTACTGAAGTCTCCTAGAATGAATGCATTGCATTCTGTTTTCCCTTTTAATTCTGTTAGTTTTTGTTTCACATATGTAGGTGATCCTGTGTTGATGTATCATGCCACTTCTTGCTGGCCTTTAAGGTCTCTGCTGAGACCTCTGATGATAGTCTGATAGGCTTTCTTTTGTATGTGATCTTATTTCTCTCTCAGTTGCTTTTAATAGACTGTCCTTATCCTTGATCTTTGTCATTTTTTGATCATAGATATTTATAATGGTTATATCTTCTTGTTGGATTGACCCCTTTATCATTATGTAATGTCCTTCTTTGTCTCTTGTTACTTTCTTTGTTTTGAAGTCTATTTTGTCTGATATAAGTACTGCAAATCCTGTTTTTTATTCCTATTCATTGCATGAAATATCTTTTTACATCCCTTCACATTTAATCTGTGTACATCTTTGAGTTTAAAGTGAGTCTCTTGTAGGCAGCATATGCATGGGTATTGATTTTTATATATACACTCACTCTACGTCTTTCGATTGGTGCATTCAGACCATTTGCATTTAGGGTGTTTTTCAATAGGTAAATGCTTATTGCCATTGCAGGCTTTAGATTTGTGGTTACCAAAGGCTCAAGGTTAACTTCTTTACTATCTAAGAGTCTAACTAGCATAATTAGTATGCTATTACAGACACAACCTAGAGGTTTTTTTCTCCTCTTTTTTCTTCCTCCTTCATTCTTTATACATATTAGGTATCATATTTTGTAGTCTTTGTGACTCCCTTGATTGACTTTCAGGGTAGTTGATTTAATTTTTCATTTGCGTAGTAATTAACTCTTCTACTTTCTTTACTGTCATTTTATTACCTCTGGTGACAGCTATTAAACCTTAGGAACACTTCCTTCTATATTCATCCCTCCAAAATACACTGTAGAGATGGTTTGTGGGGGGTAAATTATCTCAGCTTTGGCTTATCTGGAAATTCTTCAAAATATCTTCAAAATTAAATGATAATCTTTCTGGATAGAGTATCTTGGTTCTAGAACCTTCTGCTTCATGGCATTAAATATATGATGCCACTCCTTGCTGGCCTTTAAGGTTTCTGCTGAGAATTCTGATGATAGTCTGATGGGCTCTCCTTTGTGTGTGATCTTATTTCTCTCTCTCGCTGCTTTTAATAGACTGTCCTTTTCCTTGATCTTTGTCATTTTAATTATTATTTGTCTTGGGGTTGTCTTCTTTGGGTCTCTTGTGTTGGGAGATCTGTGCACCTCCATGGCCTGAGAGACTATCTCCTTCCCCAGATTGGGGAAGTTTTCAGCACTTACCTTCTCAAACACACATTCTATCCTCTTTTCTCTCTCTTCTTTTTCTAGTATCCCTATAATAAGAATATTGTTCCATTTGGATTGGTCACACAGTTCTCTCAATATTCTTTCATTCTTAGACATTCCTTATTCTCTCTGTGTCTCAGCTTCTTTGTATTCCTCTTGTCTAATTTCTATTTCATTTATCATCTCCTCCACCATATCTAATCTGCTTTTAAAACCTTCCATTTTATGTTTCATTTCTGATACTGTGTTCTGTAATGATTGGATCTTTGACCAGAATTCATTCCTGATTTCCTGAATATTTTTCTGTACCTCCATGAACATGTTTATGATTTTTATTTTGAAATATATTTCAGAAAGTTTCATGAGGTTAATTTCATTTGACTCTTTCTCTGGTGTATTTATAACTTTGCTTTGAACCAGGGGCCTTTAACATTTCATATTTGTTTGTAGTACCCTGTAGTGCCCAGAAGCTCTACTCTCTGGAGCTGCTCAGCCCCAGGAGCAATGTCGGGGTTGAGTGGGGATTGTTGGTGCCTGGAGGGAGCAAAGAGCTGTTTACTCTTTTCTGGCCGCTATGCCTGTCACCAGTGTCAGAGTCAGTGGGCTGAGCACACAGGTATAAACCTCTATGCTTTGCATTTGTAGCTGCTGTAGGTGGGACTTCCCTCTGGCTGGCTTAACAGCAGGGCAGGTTTGCCAGTTTGTGAGTCAGGTGTGGTTCTCCAGGAGGAAGGCGCTGCAGGCTGCGTATCATGGAGGGGGGCCTTGTAGCTGCATAGCCAGCCAGGAGCTTGAGTGCCTGAAGGTCATGAAAGTTCCCACCCTGCTTGGCAGAGTGCACCCAGAAAATTTTGTCTGCCTGTCCTTTCTCCTGAGCAGTAAGCTCTGTTCAATCCTTGCCCCATTAGCAGCTTTCTCGCTGTTAAGAAGTCTCTCAGACTGCCCACCTTTCTTTTGTCCTAGAGCAACTGGATATGGATCCCCGTTTTCCACAAGTAGCTGGGATCTCAGTCTCTCCAGGTATTCTGCTTGTCTTAACTTTCCAACACTCCTAATCACCAGAGCACTATGCAATGTAGGTTTGTGCTCCCAGAGAAGATCTGCAGAGCTAGGTGTTCAACAGTCCCAGGCTTCACTCCCTCCTCGCTCTGTTTCTCTTCCACCCACCAGTGAGCTGGAGTGGGGGATGGGCTTGGGTCTTGTCTGGCCATGGCTTTGGTATGTTATCCTGTTCTGTGAGGTTTATTCTTTTCTCCAGGTGTATGCAGTCTGTCACAGCTCTCTTTCCTGTTGCTCTTTCAGGATTAGCTGTATTAATTATATTTTCATATTTTATGTGGTTTTAGGAGGAAGCCTCTGTCTTATCTCTCGTGCCATCTTTAATCTCATTAGACACCTGGTTTAACATTTTATGTTTTAGCAACTTCATTGTCTGCTCTAAGATTGCTGTTTTTGATATGTTTTTAAAAGTGATTATTAAGACAAAATCTACATATAGTAAAATTCACTCCTCTTAAGAATAGTTTGTTTTGACAAATGTGTACAGTTCTGTAAGCACTACCACAATCAAGATATAGAACATTTCTCTAACCTCATAAGTGCCCTGTCCCCCTCCATGCCTCTTTGCTCTCAATCTCTGTCCCCATCCTTCACCCCTCAGCAATCCCTGATCCAATCAATTTTTATCCCTTTAGTTTTGCCTTTTCCAGAGTTATGTAAATTGTACTATTTTTGTGTCTACCTTCTTTCACTTAGCCTTTGTGTCTGGCTACTTTCATAAAGCATAATGTTTTTATATTATCAAGATATTGAACCTGTCAGTAGTTTTCTCCTTTTCATTATGAGTAGAATCTTTGTATGAATAAACAATAATGTCTATTCATTTATCATTTGATAGATATTTTGGTTCTTTTAAATTTGGGTCCATTATGAGTAAAACTTCTGTAACCATTTGTGTACAGTATTTGTGTGAACATATGTTTTAATTTCTCTTGGGTAAATACCTAGGAGTGATATTGCTGGCACATATGGTAAGTGCATGTTTTCCAAAGTGGACACAGTCTTTGGTATTCCCATCAGCCATCAATAAGATTCCCAGTTGTCCACATCTTCACTAGCTCTTTGTAAGTCCATTTTTGTCTTTTTAGAATTGTTTGTCATTCTGACAGGTGTCTGTTTATGGGCTGCATTGTGTGCCTTCTCTTCCCACTTCAAATTCATATGTTGAAACCCTAGCTACCAGCCATTTATCATGTGACTGTATATGGAGATAGGGCCTTTAAAGAGATCATTAAAGTAAAATGAGGTCATATCAAGGGACCCTAATCCTATATGACACTTATCTTTATAAGAAGGGGAGATGAGACACAGATCCACAGAGAGTGAAGACCAAGTGAAGACATGTCTAGCATGGCCACCAACAGGCCAAGGGGAGAAGTCTCAAAAGAAGCTGGTTCTATGAACACCTTGATCTTGAACTTCTAGCTTCCTGACCTGGGAGAAAGTCAATTTCTGTTGTTTAAGTCACCCAGTCTGTGGAAGCCCTATAGCAGCCCTAGCAAACTATGTAATATGTAAAGGTGCCTTACTGAAGTTTTTATTGAAATGTCTTTATGACTAATAATATTGAGCATACTTTTTGTGCTCATTTGTTGTCTATATTTCTTCTTCGGTACTGTATCTGTCCATTTATTCTACTGAGTTGTTAGTTTTCTTCTTACTGATTTTTAAATGTTCTTTACATATTCCATATACAGGTTCTTTATTAGATATGTATTTTACATATTTTTATTCCCAGTTTGTGATGTATCTTCTGATTTTTTAAAAATATTATCTTTTGAAAAGTAGAGGTTTTAATTTTGATTATGTCTATTTTTTTATTTAAGTTCTTGTTTTTTATTCATTTTTAAAGTGAAGTGTAGCTGATGTACAATATTATATTTCAGGTGTACAGCATAGTGATTTTTGACAGTTATAAACATTACAAAATGCAGTTACCATCTGTCATATGAAGTTGTTATAATATTGTTGGCTCTTTTCTCTGTGCTGTACTTTTATTGACATTTTTATTTTGAGTTTCTTACAACTTTATTGAGATAGTTTTTACAACTTTCACTGAAATGAGTTAAAGTGTATAGCTTAATAATTTGTAGCATATATACCCTTGAAACCATCACCACAGTCAAGATAATAAATATTTCTATCACTTTCTCCCAAAAATTTCTTCCTGCCCTTTTGCCAGCCATCTCTCCCTTCATCCTATTTCCAGGCAACCAATGACCTGCTTTCTGTCATTATAAATTAGTTTGAATAGTCTATATTTTGTATAAATTAATTCACACAGTATCTACTCTTTTTTTTCAGGGCTCCTTTCACTCAGATAAGTGATTTTGAGATTTATCCATGTTGATGCATGTATCAGTAACTAATTTGTTATATTCCACTCAGTATCATAAACTGTTACTCTATTCACCTGTTGATTCACTTCTGTTTTAATGCTTATTAAACTTGAAAGATTTATTTCACCAAGATACATTGACTGAAATGGCATGTAATATTGACTTCACTTTTCTTTAGTGAAAAGTGGTAGAGAAAAGCACTGCTTTTCTCTAAACTGCTCTGCTAATTCTCTAAACTATTCACCAAACAGATGGTTTCACTGAGATTCCAGTCTGCTCTAATGTCAGTCTGTGGACATTTCAATTAGAAGTCAAATAATTACATTTCTGAACGTGTGTTAAATCTACAGAAAGATTTTTTCACTGAAAGATTTTTAAGTGGATTAGAAAATTTCACTTCTCAGTGTCTTATGCACATAGATAAAAGAGATTTTATAGATAATTCACATTATTTGAGGCATTAAAATAACTTAATGATAAAACATTTCCTTTTAAAATTGTTCTTCCCTTTGTGCAAATTTCTGTGAATAGCAACTGCTTTTTCACTTATTGGTAAAATGTCATCTTGAAGTTAAATATTATTTAGTTTTTGTTTTTCTGAAATTATTTATTAGGTAGCAGATTAAATGCTTTAATTTTCATTACACCAATTTCAAAAAAACTTGAACTTGTATCTTTTTGTAAAAGTAAAATAAGGAATACATTTATGTTTGCTTGACAAATGTAGGACACAACCAGAAAACCTCTTTTTGTTATAAAAGATTTTGAAGTTGTTTCCTATTCATTTATTATTGTCCAGACCTACTACAATTTGAAGACCTTTTAAAAAACACAAAATTAAGTACATCAGTAACATCCTGAAGCATTTTATGAATGTCTGCTTTTAACCTGTGTGCTGAAAACACTGACTAGTAATACAATAAATCAATTTCAAATCTGCTGTTATACCTGCAATTTTACCCACAGCAATTTTTTGAAGAACAGTTTACAGAAATAGGTTATATCAACAGTGATTACACTTATGTAGTTTTTACAATATACTTTTTACTTCAATAACACATCCTGCTTAGTATATCTTTCCCTTAATAGTTAATAAAAGGTTATTGCATTCTTAAAACAGAATCTAGCAAATACCATAAGCTGAGACATTATTTTTAACTTTCAGCCAACTGCACAGCAAACCTCCCACACTGTGTAAATGTTCTAATACTCATTTGTTCAAATCTTTAGCAATGGTTTCTATGAATTTTCAAACACTAATTAACAACCAAAGAAATTTTTCATTATTTTACTTTCTGCTTATCTCAATCATTTTTTAAAAGCCAAGAATTGACATGAAAAGATATACTGCGTGGTATGTAAATTTTATCTTTGTTATTAAGTAAAACATCCAAAAGAAATGTTCAAAACTTTGTTTTTAAATTTAGTGTAATTTTAAAAATCTGAACTAAATTTTGCATGACTATAAACATTGGTGGAAAAATATTTTTTTAGCCAAATTTTTTTTAACTCTTATTGGCTCACTGTTGGTTTTTACATACGGAATATGACTGGTAAAGGGGTTAGATAAGGAGGGGAGCTGTCAGCTTTGCCACTGGCATCTTTATCACAGATCTACAAGTTCAATAGGAAGAAAATGTGGCATCTTATTGAGCCAATAAAATAACAGATATGTTGCTACATAAAAAAATGTGTAACGTAAAAGACTAGCTCAAAAAACTAATCTGTAAACTTTTATGTACACCATAATAACAACTATCTATAAAGACTAGAACAAAAAACCCCACAACTCTACAAGAGTGTCAGTATTAAAGATATTTTGACTTTTAACTTAGTTGCCAAACTTGAAATATTATTTTTGTTTATTCAGAATTTTAAGGAAACATATTTGTGCCATATTTGCCTCTTTTTCTTACAGAAATTTTTTAATTTGTGTGAAAGTTAATTTACCTTCCATGTACCAATGTTCACTTCCTTAGATTCTGACCAATATTGGATTTTATAATTCCTTTCAATCATCACTAATTTGATAATGGAAATACAATATTTTCTTTTGAACTCTGTGAATTCAAATGAATTCTTTTTTCCTTTGGTACTTTAAAAAAATTGAAGAACAGTTAACATACAATATTAGTTTCAGGAGTACAACATACTGATTCAACATTTATATACATCACAAAATGATCCCCACGTTAAGTGTAGCTACCATCTGTCACCATACACAGTTATTACAATATCATTGACTATATTCCCTATGCTGTACTTTATATCCCCATGACTTACTTATTTTATAATTGGATGTTTGTACTACTTAATCCCCTTCACTTATTTTACCCATTCTCCCACCCTCACTCCCTCTGGCAACTACTAGTTCGTTTTCTGTATTTATGATTTTATTTCTATTTATTTTGTTTGTTTTTTGAGATTCCACATGTAAGTGAAATCATGATATTTGCCTTTCTCTGGTCCATGAAAGATTTTGTTCTTTTAATGGCTGAGCAATATTCTGTAGTATATATGTACCACCTCTTCTTTATTCATTCATCTATTGATGGGCACTTAGGTAGCCTCCATATCTTGGCTATTGTAAATGATGCTGCAGTAAACATATGGGGCATGTGTCTTTTCAAATTAATGTTTTGTGTTCTTTGGGCAAATAACCAGAAGTGGAATTGCTGGATCATATGGCATTTCAATTTTTAATTTTTTGAGGAACCTCCAGTTTTCCATAATGGCTACTCCAATATACTCTTCCACAAACATTCCCTTCTCTCTACATACCTGTCAACACTTGCTATTGTCTCTTTGATATTAGCTATTTTGACTAGTGTGAAGGTATATCTCATCGTGGTTTTCATTTGCATTCCCCTGATGAATTAGTGATATGGAGCATCTTTTCATGGATCTGATGTGTAGGCTATCTGTATATTTTCTTTAGAAAAAATACCTATTTAGTTCCTCTGTCCATTTTTTAATTGGATATTTTTGTTCATTTTTTGGTGTTGAGCTGTATGAGGATTTTTATGTATTTTGCATATAATCCCTTACTGGATATATCATTTGCAAATACATTTTCCCACTCAGTAGGTTACCTTTTCATTTTGTTGATGGTTTCCTTTGTTGTGCAAAAGGTTTTTAGTTTGATGTAGTCTGAAAATTTTATTCTTGTTTTTGTTGTTACCTGAGGAACTAGGCCCCCCAAAATATTGCTAACTCCAATGTCCAAGAGTTTACTAACTGTTTTCTTTTAGGATATGTATGATTTCAAGTTTTTGCATTTAATTTTTTAACCCATTTTGAGTTAACTCTTGTGTATGGTGTAAGACAGTAATCCAGTTTCATTCTTTTGCATGTACCTGTTCAATTTTCCCAATACCATTTATTGAAGAGACTTTCTTTTCCCTGTGTATATTTTGCATCCTTTGTCATTGATTAGTTGACCATATACACATGGTATCTTTTTGGGCTATCAGTTCTACTGATCTATGTGTCCATTTTTGTGCCAGCACCATATTGTTGCAATTATTATAGGATATTTTGAAATCAGGAATGGTGATACCTCCAGCTTTGTTCTTCTTTCTCAGGACTGGTTTGGCTATTTGGGGTCTTTCTTGGTTCCATACAAATTCAGGATTCTTTGTTCCATGAAAAACATCCTTGGTATTTTGATAAGGATTATCCAGTGGTGTGTTTATAAACTGGTGATTTGTTTTCATATTTTGTTAATAACTGGGATCTGAGATGCCTTCTCTGACTACTTTCTATAAAATAGTTCTCAACTATATGCCAGTGCCATATCTGTTTTTATTTTCTATAGTACTCATCTGATTTATATTATGTGTTTAGTTTTAATGTATGCTCCTGCTCTGTGGTGTCAAATTCAGATAATAGCAGACATTTAGTAAACTCTTATAAAAGAGTTGTTGAATGAATAAAGGAATAAATCAATGTCTTTTACACATTTTATCAATGAAGTGTTCAGATTTTGTTTATGGAATCTATAAGACCTCTTTTTATATTAGAGATGAGCTCTGCAAGCATATGTTGCAAAAATTTTTAAATCTGTAATTTACCTTATTATTTATGTTTTAAATTATTTTAGAGGTAAAGAAGTTTAATATAGTTACCTACTCCAGTGCATTATGTTAATGGTTTTTGTGTTTGCTGGGGGTTTTACCTAGGAATCCTTTCCTCCCGTCTTTCCTTCTCTGTGTGTGCATGTGTGCGTGTGTGGGTGTGTGTCTGAAAATATGGAATTTAGTGTGCCATTTGTAAGGTATAAGGACCTAACTTCTCTCCAACATGGAGGCTTCACTGTACCAGTACCACTGAGTGGGATAATTATTCCTTGATTTGGAATGCTGCCTTTAGGATAGATTAAGTATTGGCGTAGAATTGGATCTGTTTCTGGGATTTTCTCTGCTCTCCTGTGGAGCTATCTCATTGTAGCAGTAATTTAACTCTTATTTAGAGTAGCTTTGCTGTATTTTTTAATACTTGATGAATAAAGTTCCCTTCCATTAAAAAAAACTATTTTGGTTCTTTTTCTTTACTTTTATTCTTTCAGATGAGTTTGGGGAATACTTTTTCATGAAACTACACATGTAAATGGGAGAAATTGTACATGCCTGAAATATAAGTTTGAGCCTTTGGTGGAGATTGACCCTCTGCCCTTCAGCTTTTAGACTAGGGATAATGTACTAGTACCTACCCTTAAGAAGCATGTTAGGAAGCACTGCAAGTTCATTACCCAATATGTAACATATTTTATGGGCTTGTAGTTTTTGTATATTTTTTTAAACTGATGAACTTTCAGAGTTATTTGAAGGTTTTGAAGTTGAGATTTTAATGATATTTTTAGTAGCTGTCTGTTTTTATTTTTATGGAAGACTTGAAAAACTCATTTCATTTTCTCTCTATTTTAAATAAATTATAGAGATGACTGAGAAAAGGGTACAGTCATAAGGGTGGTATGAGAAAGCTCAAGAATGCCTGGTTTTCTCTGATACCTCTGACTGTGTGCTTATTATACCCACATCAGATCCCTAAGGCTGGTCCTAGATGTAGCCTCAAATACTAAATGCAGTAGACCAGGAATAGCTTAAAAAGACACAATAAAACCACTCATTGGCTTATTGCTGTAGGCATGCAAGAAAATTATTCTCAATGTTCTGTAAACATTTCCACAGCATGTTGTCTTGCTTCCACTTTTAAGGTTCAGTCTTAAAATTACAGCAGTATGCAGTAGAAAAATGCTCTCCTATCTCTGGAATCATCTGTCCAGGGGAAAGGGGTGTAAGCATATGTTTATCAGCATTCTAAGTTACTCTCGGCACTTCATTCAGTCTTAAAATATTTTGCCCTTTCACAAGGGGGGAAATCCCTGTCACTGGTCAGTACATCTTTGACAGTAGGTCCCATTAAGTATGACAGAGGTTTCTTTGGTTATGATCTCTCTCTGTATATAGAGATTCATGAACAGGATGACATAAATCTCACAAATGTGTCCACAGTTTTGTTTTACGTTGAGCAACATTTGCCTTGAAGCTTTAAGTGACATCCTGCAAAGATTCTAAATCAAATAGGCCCAGTGTTGGTTGGGTGCTTTGATTTTTCATACGGACTGAGTGATCTAAAGCACTCTGCCATGAGGGGTTTTTAAAAAGTCTTAAATAATAATCCTTTCTGGGCTTTCCTTTTACACAAAGGCCTGAGAAACACAATGATGGCAGTACAAATAAATGACTATAAATGTATTGCTTCATGTTTACAAGAAACTCACCTTAAACCCAAAGATAAGCATAGACTAAAAGTCAAGGGATGGAAAAACATATTTCAGGCAAACAACAGTGAGAAGAAAGCAGGGGTTGCAGTACTAATATCAGACAAAATAGACTTCAAAACAAAGAAAGTAACAAGAGATAAAGAAGGCCACTACATAATGATAAAGGGCTTAATCCAACAAGAGGATATAACCATTCTAAATATATATGCACCCAATACAGGAGCACCAGCATATGTGAAGCAAATACTAACAGAACTAAAGAGGGAAATAGACTGCAATGCATTCATTGTAGGAGACTTCAACACACCACTCACCCCAAAGGATAGATCCACCGGGCAGAAAATAAGTAAAGACACACAGGCACTGAACAATACACTAGAACAGATGGACCTAATAGACATCTATAGAACTTTACATCCAAAAGCAACAGGATATACATTCTTCTCAAGTGCACATGGAACATTCTCCAGAATAGACCACATACTAGCTCACAAAAAGAGCCTCAGTAAATTCCACAATATTGAAATTCTACCAACCAATTTTTCAGACCACAAAGGTATGAAAGTAGAAATAAATTCTACAAAGAAAACAAAAAGGCTCACAAACACATGGAGGCTTAACAACATGCTACTAAATAATCAATGGATCAATGAACAAATCAAAATAGAGATCAAGGAATATATAGAAACAAATGACAACAACAACACTAAGCCCCAACTTCTGTGGGATGCAGCGAAAGCAGTCTTAAGAGGAAAGTATATAGCAATCCAGGCACACTTGAAGAAGGAAGAACAATCCCAAATGAATAGTCTAACATCACAATTATTAAAACTGGAAAAAGAAGAACAAATGAGGCCTAAAGTCAGCAGAAGGAGGGACATAATAAAGATCAGAGAAGAAATAAACAAAATTGAGAAGAATAAAACAATAGCAAAAATCAACGAAACCAAGAGCTGGTTCTTTGAGAAAATAAACAAAATAGATAAGCCTCTAGCCCAACTTATTAAGAGAAAAAGAGAGTCAACACAAATCAACATAATCAGAAATGAGAATGGAAAAATCACGACAGACTCCACAGAAATACAAAGAATTATTAAAGACTACTATGAAAACCTATATGTCAACAAGCTGGAAAACCTAGAAGAAATGGACAACTTCCTAGAAAAATACAACCTCCCAAGACTGACCAAGGAAGAAACACAAAAGTTAAACAAACCAATTACAAGCAAAGAAATTGAAACAGTAATCAAAAAACTACCCAAGAACAAAACCCCGGGGCCGGACGGATTTACCTCGGAATTTTATCAGACACACAGAGAAGACATAATACCCATTCTCCTTAAAGTGTTCCACAAAATAGAAGAAGAGGGAATACTCCCAAACTCATTCTATGAAGCCAACATCACCCTAATACCAAAACCAGGCAAAGACCCCACCAAAAAAGAAAATTACAGACCAATATCCCTGATGAATGTAGATGCAAAAATACTCAATAAAATATTAGCAAACAGAATTCAACAGTATATCAAAAGGATCATACACCATGACCAAGTGGGGTTCATCCCAGGGATGCAAGGATGGTACAACATTCGAAAACCCATCAACATCATCCACCACATCAACAAAAAGAAAGACAAAAACCACATGATCATCTCCATAGATGCTGAAAAAGCATTTGACAAAATTCAACATCCATTCATGATAAAAACTCTCAGCAAAATGGGTATAGAGGGCAAGTACCTCAACATAATAAAGGCCATATATGATAAACCCACAGCCAGCATTATACTGAACAGCGAGAAGCTGAAAGCATTTCCACTGAGATCGGGAACCAGACAGGGATGCCCACTCTCCCCACTGTTATTTAACATAGTACTGGAGGTCCTAGCCACGGCAATCAGACAAAACAAAGAAATACAAGGAATCCAGATTGGTAAAGAAGAAGTTAAACTGTCACTATTTGCAGATGATATGATACTGTACATAAAAAACCCTAAAGACTCCACTCCAAAACTACTAGAACTGATAAAAAAAAAAAAAATGTATTGCTTCAATAGTTAAAAACAACCATTACCTTGAAATCAGATTACATTCCACTGAATGGACTAGGTTTCAACAGGCTCCCACTTTGTTACCTGCAGGCTTTGGAGCTTACTTGTCATCAGTCAGTCCCTGTTAGCATTCCATCCTTGCAGACACAGCTTGATCTGCCTCAGCAGCCCACTGGGGGATCCTGCAGCAGCTTCCCGGCTGGAGGGTTATGGCTCGGAGGGAATCAGAGGCCTGGCCTCGTAGGGGAGGTTTGAAAAACAAATTGGGGCAAGTGTGTTTGACTTTGTTTTGTTTTCCTCTCATCACCCCTGATTTAATTTCTCTGCAGTATACACTTTGATTTGAACTACCTCTATTATTCCAACTCAATTTATGGTTTATTACACAGTCTTGGTTCTGGTACTGTGGCCTCGACAATCCAGCTCAGGAAATGAAATGGTATCAACTCCTGAATTCTGCTGAGGAACAAATGCTTGAGAGATTTTCAAGTATAATAACAAAGAAACAAATCACTAAATTAAAAAGACTATTAATGTTATTTGTTTTTAAAAATCCATACTTTCTTTTTTTTAATTTTGATATCATTAATCTATAATTACATGAGCAATATTACGTTTGCTAGACTCCCTCAATCATCAAGTCCCCCCCCCCACATACCCCATGACAGTCACTGTCCATCAGCATAGTAAGATCCTATAGAATCAAAATCCATACTTTTAACAACTTAGTAAGCGTATGAGTATTTGTTGACTGCCAATTATTTTCCAGGCACAAGTTTTAAAAAAAGCAAAGGGCGGGAAGAGATCATGAACAGCTGAGTTTATCCTTCATCTTCAGTCAATTCCACAATTACTCTCTAAGGAATGGAAGAAATCCTATTATTTATTACAAATGATCTTGAATACTTCATAAAGTGGATGGAGGATATAAAGTATTCTATACAAATACTATTTGCCATTTAATGAACACCTTTAAAACCTAAGTCAGATCAAGTCACTCTTATACTCACATCTTTTAGGGACTTGCTGTCTCACTCAGATCAAAAGCCAGCCATGTTGAAATGTGAGCTCTATGCAGTGCTTTAAGTGTTCTTCATGTGTCTCTTTTAATTTCCAAGCCATCTGTCAAGTTAGCCAAAACATACTGGCCGGTTCTGTCAAATGTTATTGAAATAAGCTCAGTCAAAGACATCCTATGCAAATGGAATATAGACACGGTCTTAAACATATTTCCTAGAGGGCAGGGTAGAATTCATTTATATAATGTAGTTTCAGCTATTTGCTAATACCCCAGTTTCAAATAATTCAGATGACAGTAAGACTATGTAGAGGTCACCCTGCCCCTCCATGCTGGCCTGTCAACGTCTTCCCTTCTAAGAGTGTGGTATCTCTAAGCAGATGGCCAATGATCAATCAAAATAGATCAACTGAGGGATGAGGCTCCAGGGGGCATCTGAAATACCAGGCTTTCCTGAGCATGACCTGACAGGTAATGAGCTTCCCCTGGAGACTTGGCAACCTTGCACTGAAAAGGGCAATTCTCATGTTGCATGGCTGATTTCAGAGGATCTTGGCATTTTGTTATCATATTAAGAGGAAATCATTAGTGCAAGTGACCTTTTGATATTAACATATGCCAAAAAACTAATTAATGCTTAAATCCAACACTCTACATTGGAAAGACATTTGTCTTTGTTTTTGCTTTCAAAAAAAGGCGTAGATGAAGTTCAATCATAACTGTATTTGGCTTCATGTGAGACACGAGCTCTAGCTGTCAAACCACCCACCCATGCTCATTTCCATACAGAAAAAGCAATCTAGGACAGGAGATGCGTTTTCAGTTTTACTGACTCCTGAGAGAGCTGTTGAGCAGATTCAGTACCGAAGCTGTTTGGTTTGTTAATTTAGGGATTTCTGGAATAATACTGGGTCACTTCTGGTTACACCTGATTTACTTAGCAAGCCTATGCACGTTCCCCTTTGCCCTAGCAGATAAGACCACCAGACCCTTTCCTGCCACACTAGAACAATCACAAAAAGAACTGTAGAGGGCGCCCTGGTACTGGATTGAAGCAAAGAAAAGGGAAGCTAAATAGAGACGGATCTGCCAGTGACAGAAAGAGCAAGGCTAAGTGAAAAAAGGAGAGACAGAGAGCTCACTGGGTGGAGATGCTGGCACAACTGCAGAGAAAATTCACAGACAGAATATTCTAGCTTTGGGCAAGACGAGTTCAGAGGGTATTGTCAAGATTCAAAAAATGTGTCAGCTTGAAGCACTGCTAGGAAGTTTTATAATAGTCCACAGTCCCTTCTCTCTAGTTAATTCAATGTTAGGAGAAAAGGATTTGCTTTTTTAGACATTTGTATCATATTATAATTGTATGTCTGAGCAGAAAGTTTAGCTTTGAAGCATTATAAGAATAAATTTTTGTTTTTAAAATGTACCAAGTATTTTGTTTATATTCAGCCATGACCAGGCCAGTGAATCAGGAGATGAACGCCCCTGGAGGGACAGTTTATTACTCAGAGTTCTCATGAGGAGGGGAACCCCCCACACCGTGCCACGCATGGCCACACTAGAGAACAGAGTTTGGCCACTGGCAAAGAGAGCAGAGGGCCTGTGAAAAAGCCTTCTGTGTGGTTTTCCAGGGAAGGCATGGGTGAGGCCCAGCAAGCAGGGAGAGCAGGTTTGGGATTGGCTCGTTGTAGTGACTTCAGCGGTGAGTGTGTGGGGGCTGCTGTAGAGGCTGCCTGTGCCATGGCCAGGGAATGGAGTTACAAGGTGTAGGAGCAGGCGGGCGGAAGAGTCAGGGTTGGGACTGGTTAGTTTGCGTAGGAAGGGCGTGTTCCAGGGAAGAGGTGTTTCGTTTTGCCAGCTCTAGGCTCTGATAACCTCGGGAGGGCCAGCCATGTCCTAGTCAGCGAGGCCCAGCTGTTATTGGGTACAGAAATTAGAAAAGTAGTTAATGCAGTTACGTGTAGGGCTCCCTATTCTCCCTCTTTACATATGGAAAATAAGTATGTACTCTATTAGCAAAATAACCATCCCCGTCCCCACTTCCTCAGGACCTCTAGGGTGTCTCTGGAAGGAGAAAGCCAATGTTGGGTGGTTGGATCACAGAAGAGTAACAGATTCACTCTCATCCACCCCAAGTTTGGGCAGCTTGGTCTGGAGAGAAGCTTGGGCCTGTATCTGGTTGGGTTCTGCTAGATGATTCTTAGAGGACAGAACTTTGCTAATGGTTGGGCTCCAATGTGTACCTCATAGATATGGCTTAGGAAGTGGGACTGCCATTTCCATCTGAGCACATTTTCATGACACATACAGAACAAACCCTTATATTTTCATCTCTATAAAATTATTTAGAAGTATTTGAAAGATAGTCTTAATGTATCAAAGGATATATCATCCTCCTTTCATGCTCACTTTCTTCCATCCCATCTTAAAATGATTTGTATGTTTACATTTATATTTTCAAATTGCTGTTATATATGCTTACATGTAATAGCTACATTCCATTACTATCTAAATTCTATCCATCTTCTCAGATACAGCTGGAAGTTTCACTTCTTTCAAGTTGTTCATTTGTACCATTAATGCTAATTGAGCACTTAGTTTGTGCCAACATTGTTTCAGGATAAAGCCAGGAAGAAAATAGATGAAATCCCTTCCTTCATGATGCTGACATTCTATGAAGGCAGTCAGACAACCAAATAAGCAAATACATAGAGTGTCAGGTGGTTAGTGCTACACAGAGAAATAAAATAGAGTTGGGGGAGTAGACAGTATGGGTTAGAAGGAAGGGCGGCGAGAGCAGGTGTAGCTCGTGGGCGCGCAGGCCTGTTCGCAGTAAGTTCAGAGGGAGCAGCATGTGTAAGTGCCCTGTTATGCGAATGCCTTTGGGGTGTTTCAGAAGAAGCAAGGAGGCCAGTGTGACTGAAACAGGCTAACAGAAAGGGAGAGAAGCAGAAGATAAAACCAAGGAGTGATGGGTATAGGGCTGGAAAATGAAGATGCTGAGTATTGCAGACCTTCACAAAAACCTGAGTGGAAGGGAAGCTATAGGTAAATTCTGAGCAGTAGCAAAACACGAAGAAATTCACATTTTAACAAAATCATGCTAGCTTCAGAGAATAATCGTCAGGGGTAAAGGACAGAAATTAGGGGACTATTTCAATATTATAGGTGAAAGACCATGGATACTTGGACCAGTGGTAGAAATGGAGGTAAGGATAAGAGTAAGATTCTGGATACATTTTGAAGATACAGTCAGCAGGGTTTGCTGTTGGCTGGACCAGATGTGGAATGTGAGAAGAAAGAGAGGCCTAAAGCAAGTTCAAGGTTATTTACTAAATAAATGTAAGAATGAAGTGTCCACCAGTTGAGTGAGGTAAGCCTGCAGGAGGACCTGGTTATGTAGAAGGGTGGGACGTGGAAGGTGGGAGCAAGAGAGGACTTAGGCGTTCAGTTCTGGAGCCATTAACCTGACATAGCTGCTGGACACACAAATGGAAATGAGTAGGCAGTTAGACATAGAAGTCTGGAGTTTGGGGAAAACATACAGGTAATATTTACAGCCATGTGACTAAAGAAGATCACGTAGAAGGTGAACAATATTCACAATAGACAAAAGATGGAAACAACCCAAATGTCCATGGACAACAGAGGAGGTCCAAGGACCATGCCCTGTGAAGAGCAACATGTAGAGATAGAGCAGATGAGAAGAAACAGATGAGATATTTACAAAGAAACAGCCAGCAACTTGGTCAGAACCCAAGTTAACAGGTAAGGAAGCCTTTCCATCAGGAGGGAACAATGTAAAATGCTCTGTTAAGACAAGTCACCCGAGGAAAACAAACCGACCACAGGATTCAGCAATACAGAGATTACTGGGGACCTTGACAAGAGCTGTTTCCAAGGGGTGGAGAGAAGGGTTTAAAAACTGGAGAGAGTTAGAGAGAAAATTGGAGAAGAACTGTATAGTGTAGGTATAGAATTTTGGGAGGTGGGAGAGATTTTGCTGTAAAAGGGAGCAGAGAAATGGGATGGTAGCTGAACTAGGTCATGGGGTCAAGAGAGAAAATCTTTCCAAAATCTTCCTTGAATATTCTGGACAATGTTTCTCTCTCTTAACAACTGGCACAACATAGATGCTCAGTAAATATCTATTGTGAGAATAAATGGATACATTGTGACATAAATACCTGTGATATGCTCTGTTGTACTATTCTGACATTGTTTCGTGGATATTTTTCTTGTTTAATCAATGCTGGACTGAGACTCACTAATCTGACATCTTGTATGAACAAAGTGGGTGCAAAGTAGAAACAAAGTGGGTGCCAAGACTCACCTACTATATAATGGGCACGATCCTTTGAGCCAGTCCTGTAAACAAAAGGCAGATTGATTTGTTTGCCTACCTGTCTTTCTACTTTGTCTGAGATTCCACATGGCCAAGGGCTGTAACTTTTTGCTTTCTGTATCTTCAGTGTACAAATAGTACCTGGAAAATAGAGGTATTTAAAAAATGACTATTAGAAAACATTAATTAATGAATAGCAAGTAGTACAAAGGTCTGTGTGGATAATAATCTTATGAAAGCAAACAAAAGCTATAACGAACAGCTCCTTGAACTATCAGGAATTTACTGCTAATAATAATATGGCAGAAACAGAATCTTTGAAGAAAAGCCATTCATGTAGCTTGAGTAGGTATTGTAGACTTGAACTGGTTCATAAACATTAAAAACAAGAAAAAGTGATTGTAAAATTCTTAGTTTCAGAGATTTCCTTTACATTTGTCAGACTTGGAAAATTCTGCTAATATATTAAGGGCTTTATTATAATTAATTTGTTTTTCACAATTCATGGATCATAATGATTTAATTTATTATTAACAGGTACATAATTTACTGTGGTTAGAGTTCCATTATAGTCCAACAGTAATAAACATTTGTCACTAAGGTTAAATATCACCAAAAACTTCTAATTAAACAAAGGCAACACTCTTGTCTGATGTTGGCTCCACTATTTCAGAGTGCTGCTGGGCAAGCCCCATTTCATGGCTTTGCCATAAAGTTCCCACCCAATTCAAAAGGAAGACTTAGGATGCGTCCTCACTTTTGAGCCTATGGCTAGGCATTCTGACCCCACAAAACCTGAGAACCAGAGACCAGGAGCTGTTTCACAAAGGGAGCAGAGTTATTCACCAATGAGGGTATAGCTTTGCTACCAAAATTTTAAGAACTGTACTGCGATTCTTCTGGCGAGACTTGCTCCCTAGAGCATTTGACCTGGTGCACACACTTCAGGCCCACCTGGTCTGCAGCTCCTGAGTCTCGGGTGGGCCGGTGTGGGGGTGCCCGCTGCAGTCTGGAACAGCAGGCCCTTGCTCAGCGTCCACTGGTCAAGATGTTCCCCTCAGCTTGACTGAATTGTAGACAGATTTCTTAGTAACTATACGTTCTCAACCTCCTTATTCTTAGAGCATTGACTTGAAAAAACTTGTAATTATAACTCTTTTTCTCTGCCCCTTTGAGGTATAAATCTTTTTCCAAGCTCCTAGCAGCTTTACAATCTCTGAATATCTTTCTTAAGGACCTGGAAGCCACGACTTTGAAATGTGATCATTGAAGGAGAAAAGACCCAGATCTTCCAATCTTTGTTGCGGGTGGAAGCCTAACTTCAGAAACCAACAATTAAAAAGGACACGTGGCCTAATAACATTGACCAGCTGCTCCCCTGTTATTTTCTAGTACTTTTACATCGGCTTATATCAGCTCTTAAAAATCCTCACTCCTTTTGTTTCAGTAGAGTTGCATTCCATCTTTATCCCTAATTACAATAGTCTCGAATAAACTCTTCCTTGACTCTTTAACTCCATCTAGTGCAATATTTCTCTGACACCATTGTGAGCTGGTGGATTATTTGGTAAATGAGTCAAAGCAGTATCACCCAATGCTTTCACAACTGCCTAGAAATAATAAAAAAACTAAAAGCCCATCAAGTATTGTAACATCATTCCCAGTTACTTGAGCAACCATATTGAACCCAGAATCTGTGCTAAGTACATTCATATTGATAAACCCTGCCTAGTAAAAATTATGTTTTTTCCTCTTTTGTCTAATCTTCAGTATCCATCCCCACAGATTTCCTAAGTTTCTACTGATATAAAATAGCACCATTTTACAGTTTGTTTGTTGAGTAAGTCCTCTCCTTACAGGACCGACTCTGTACTGACTCCTCTGGGGAACGGCTTCATCTGTCTCTAGATATAGGACTGGAGAAAATAAAGGGTGGTAATTTTTAGGCATAAGAGCAATTGACATCCTCAGCAAGAGTACCTAGGTGAAGTCATTATAGAGTTTTTAAACAAGACCATACTATTCACATAGGGGAGAAAGGGTTGCTTCTGCTGACAAAGGGGTTCACTGGTTTTGGGGAGTTCCAGATTTTCAGAATTATGTGGATTGACCCAAATCACAAGATCCCATGCTTTCACAACAACTGTTCCGCTTTTCACATAAAAGAACTGGCAAGGCAGTAAAATCTACTTACACTGTAGTTAAGCAATTTCAGATTTAAGTCTTCATCTAATTTTCAAATTACATCAGCCCTCTAACTGCAAGAAATAAGAAGTTTTTTTTCAGGGTAATTATAACTCCCCTGTGTACTTCTGACCACGACTTGAAGCAAGAATTCTAAGTCTTACATTTGCTGTGTTCTTAGCTCTTAGTGCGTGTGAAGCAGCTACCTCACCCCACAGCGTTTATATATCACATAATCATTGTTTACAATATCTTGTTTAAAGCACACATTAATTCACAGGACCACAGGTCATCATTTTAAAGACTATTTTGCCACTTTAGGGCTTAGAATACTTATATCTTGCTATCTATCAATAACTGGATTGTCACTGCCTTCAAACCCAATCAAATGAGGTGACCAAACAAAAACAGAACATTTATCATCAGAAACTATAAGAAAATTCTAAAAAGAAATATACTTCAGGAATAAGGAAAATGATCTCAGAAGATCTAAAACAGAAGAATAGTATATTTATAGTGAAAAACAAGAATAGTGAGCAATAATATTAGTAAATTCCTAACATTTTAGGTACATTTAAGGAAACGTGTGAAAGATGGTAATGATAATGAATATAATGTGAGGGATTAAAAATCAGGAACAAAATATTGGGCAATAGTACCATGTATATCATAAGGAGGGTGATTAGAATGCTGTGTTCTAATGCCCTTGTATTGTTCAGGAGACTGAGATGTTAATTACTTTTAAATTTCATTAAATATATGTGACAACACTTGACAGACAATGACTAAAATAATAAAAGTAGATTGTGTAATTTCCATATCAGTAAAGGAAATATGTGAAATGTGAAACCAAACAAAAACCAGTTTTAATTAATCCAATAAAGCCAAGAAAAGAGAGAAGAGAAACATAAATACAGGGAAAATGGAAAGAGCTGTCTAAGATTGTAGAAACATCACCAAATATATCACTAATTACAGTAAATGTAAAGATGCTAAGTTCACTACTTTAAATAGATTCTCATGTTGATTTGAAAATTAAATAGCTGTGCTCTATTTAGAAAAATACAGGAGGGGGAATTGGATGAAGGTATTCAAAAGGTACAAACTTCCAGCTGTAAAATAAATAAGACCTTGGGATGTGATATACAACACAATGACTATAGTTAACGCTGCTGTGTGGTATATTTGAAAGTTAAGAGTTCTTGTTACAGGGAAAACCCCCCCCTTTTTTTTGGCAGCTGTGTGAGATGATGGGTGTTAAATGCACTTATTGTGGTAATCAAGTTACAGTATATACTAGCTGAATCATTATGCCATGCACCTTTAAATTATCCAGTGCTCTACATTAATTACAGCTACAAAAAAAAATAAAAGAAATACACATAAACATAAAGACTCAGAAAAGTTGGAAGCAAAAGGACAAAAACAAAGTGTGACAAATAATGCTGAAACATTTGGTTGCTCTATTAATATGAGACAAAATAGACTTGAAGGAAATAACAAACATTAAAGAGAATTGCTATGTAATTATAAAGGATTCAACTCAAGAGGAAGTTGTAACAATACTAAATGTATAATTTTAAATGATGTAGCCTCAAGCTCTATAGGGAAAACTGATAGGCTATCACAGTAATTGAGCACGTCATACGTACTGAGGTGTTTCACAGCTCCCACTTAATTCAAAACTCAAGTTCAGCTCTGGCATCCAGGCTAGGCCTGGATTTAGCCTCTAGATACCAGAGCAGGTATGAGCCTTTGCTTCCAGAGAGCTCCCTGTTCTTGACTCATTCCATTTGATTTTTCTCTTTTATTTTTGACAGTTTCCCTTATTATCCTGTGATCTAGCAATGTATTAAAAATATAAATGCTATAATGTATCCAGTTTCCAGTTGTACCAGAGCAGGAGGGACTTTCAGAAGCTCTAATCTGCTGTGATGCTAGAAACAGATGTATTCCATTGTTTCTTTATTGCATCTCCTTGCTTGCAGCCATATCCCCTGGCTAATTTATTCCTCCTTCCATGGCAAAAATGATCTTACTAAAATGCAAATCTAATCACATCATTACCCTATGTAAAAGTCTTTTACATCTTGCCATCACACTGAAAAAGTTCAAACATTCTAGTCTGAAGAACAGGATTCTTCCGGAACTGACCTGTTTGACCAGCACTATGGCCTGTTTGACCAGCACCAGCTCCTTTGCGCTCAGTGCTGCCAAGCTTAAACTTGAGCAGCTTGGAGCACTCCATGGTCTCTTAGCACTCTGTGTGTACAGATAGTTTTCTCTGCCTATAAGATTCTCCTCTGTTCAGAGCAGATAGTGATTGCATGCTAGCATGGTATTGCTGGCTGTTAAGATACCAAAATACTCTTCTTAGGTATGTAAATTATTGTTACCCGGGTTTCTTCCATTAGATTGTTCTCTTTCTTCCTCCACCCTTTAACAAGTCAAACACCTGGCAGAGCAGGGGTGGGATGGGGCAGTCCAAGATCCTGCTCCAGAGTTAAATCCTAATTAGTCAATACCTGGGATGTACCACCTGCTAAACATTTTAAATATTATCCTTGCTCCCAGCCTTTCTTTTCTAGGTGTATCTTACTTGCTCTTCAAGGTTCCAGTGAAGGATTCCATGGCTGCCTTTCCTTATTCCTTTTTCTGTGCTATGCTAACATCTGTGCATACCTCTGCCCTTTTCTGTCCCTCTTACTTTGTCTTGCTTTGGGCATGAGTTCAGCAGTTGCAAGTAGTAGCGAGCTTCCATCTTCCTGAGACAGAGTATCAGCAAAGTGGAAGGGGATGCACCTCCTCCTGTGTGGGGGACTCTCTGCTCCCAATTTGGGCAGGAAACGAGCATCCACAGAGCATTACATTTTACATACAAAAAACAATTTGGAATGATTTCTTTACTGAAATTCTGACTCAAAGATATGGATGAAAAAGGTAGACTGTGTGCAAAAATATTGAACTAGAAATTTGATTCTACTTTGGGAAGGTTTTTAATTTTGAAGATAATCCTCCTTAGATTTCATTCCTTATTCTAATCAAAATACTGTATCACATTTTCACATTGCTTTTATTTCTGGTTATTGCCATGGTAACACAGACTTATTCCAACATATATGCATTTTGAGCTAATCTTTTACTTAAGAAAAATACCAAGGAGAATAAAAAGTAAGGAAAAGAGGCAAATCACTTCCGTTGAATAGGTTTTAAGATGTTCAATCACTAACTTGGCACCGAGTAAAAGCAAGCAATTTCTCCTTTGGGTAATTAAGAGAAAGGCAAAAATGTATTCATTTTAAAAGGACTTTTAAAATTCACAAGAGTGAAAAAAATTCTGGTACCTGGTATTATAGTCGAGAACACTGAATAAAGATGAATACATTAAGATCAGAAAGGTACGTGCCTTGCTTTATGGACATGCTGGTGAGTGGTGGAGCTCAGCTGGGCACCTTTTCTTTAGCTTATAACCTCAGGGATGACAAAGAAACAGCACGCAAAGTGGCATGGCTGAACTTTTGTTCCAAAGGGTCATGCTGGTGTGTTTTTATATTTGTTCATATTGAGTGCTTACTATGTTCCTGTCCCTACGCTAAATTCTGGGGTTAAATGACCCTAACAACATGGTCCCTGCCTTCACAGGGTTTACAGTCAAGTGAGGGAGACAGACATTAACTTGTAATTACTTAAATAAATATATAATTAGTTACTGTGAAAAGGGCACAAAGATAAATATCTAAAGCTAAGAAAGGTAGCATGTGGACTTAATATAGTCCAAAGGGTTAGGGAAAGTCTCCTTGGTAAAGTTACATTTGACCTCAATCCAAAAAAAAATACCTAAATGTAAGGGAAGCAGAAGAGCATCCAGGTAGAGGAAACTAAGGAAAGATTCTTAGAAGAGACAATTTATGGTGTATCTGTTGAACACAGCGTTCTGGGCTGTCTGCATGATGAGCACTGGAGAGAGTGCTGGAGATGACGGTGGTTGACATGAAGCTGAGGCAAAGGAGAGAACAGATTACATAGCATCCTCTGGGTCATAGTGAGAATTTTGATTTTGACCTTGAGCTCATTGGGAAACTGTTGGAGAGTTTTAAGTAGAAGAAAACTAGAATTAGATTTATGGTTCCTAAGTGCTCATGCTGGCTGCTGGAGGAGGTAGGAGCAAATGTGGGAGCCCGTTAGGGCATTTTTTCAATAATCCATGCAGTTGCTGATAGCAACTTTCCTTGAGGAGGACAGTGGTGTTTTGTTTGGAGCAAATTATTCTCTGAGACTGAGTTTATCTTTGTCAATAATTTATTTCACACAAGTTAACTGCAGGAATTATAATTTATAATAATATTTCACAAGCCAATAGCATACAGGATAATATCTCTCAAAAAACCTGTAAAGAAATACTCCATTCCAATGACAAATTAACTACACTGTTGTTCTAGGCAGAGGAAAGATAAAAGAAATAAAGTCCCAACTTAACTGAGGCATAGCTTTCTATGAACTGGTTCTTGGTAGAGTCAGTCCTTCCAAATTAAATCTGGGTATTAGCTACTAGCTTAGGTTGTTCACTGCTGGCGCAGGTAGCGAACAGGTGATGATACCACTGTAGGCAGTCAAGGAGGGATGGTCCAAAGGTTATTATTCCAGGGATTGTTACATGTCATGTGCTACTGCCTATGAGGAGTAGCCTTGCCAAAACAGGAACAGATATCTATTCTTTTCCTGGGACCACTGCATGCATCACTACTGACCAAGAGTAGTCTAGCTACTGCAGAAGCAGGTGTCTTTGTATCTTCTGAGAGCAGTTAGATCAGCAAAGAGCAGGTTGATCTCACTCTCAAGTTTCTGGTCAAACCTCTTGGTTTTTAAAGTTCAAAATTCATTATGTGATGAACATCTCTGTCATTGTTGTGGTGTCAATGACATAATTTCTTTTCCACTCCAGGTGCTAGAATTACATAAGAAAGTCCTACTTTCAAACTTCAAAACAATTCACCACAACAAGTTATTCAAACAAGTTCAAATCACAAAGAACTTTGTCCAAAACAAGCTATCAAAACATAGATTTGAAACCTTAAGAAGTTAGTACACATCAAGTTAAACTAATGGATTAAAATACATGTATAAGTAGAGTAAATGAGATCACTGGGGAGTAGGGGGAAAGAAGTTTCACAAATAGGGTCTTTTTCATAACCAAACCACTTGGACAATAGAGCCAAAACTGTTTTAAATCCCTTAACACTCTCTTGACTCTGAAATGTGGGTACAGTTTATCAAGAGAATTTTCTCTAAGAACTATCTGGAAATGAACATTTAGATTCTGAATCAATGTTGTTGACATGTAAGGGGAAAGATCTGATAATAAACCTGATGCTAATGTTTATAAATATTGTTTAAGAAGTAGAGTTATTAGTGAAAGCTTACTATTAGTGTAGGGATAAACCCCTTATGTATTTACTTACAGAAATCATATCAGGAGACCCTATAGCAAATACTTAAGCCAAACTACAAAATTCATTCTCTTAATCTTCTTTTCTTAAAAAAATATATTGAGAATAATTTTGCAGGGGTTTAAAGATGGTGGCATGAGAAGTGAGGCAGAAACCTCCTCCCCAAACCCCATCTAATATGAAAATATAGCAAATACAACTAATCCTGAAAGGATGACAGGAAAGCAGACTGTGAGAGACTATCTACATCTGGGGAAAAGAGAAGACCTCAAAGAAAAGAGTAAAGTACCAAAGCTGCAATCCAGTGGAACCCAAGCCCTCCAACCATCCCAGCTCATGAACAGGAGGAAGCAAAACAGAGTGAGACAGAGTGGAGGCCTAGGGCTGCTGAACATCCAGCCCTGGAGATCTTCTCTGGCAGCACAAACCCATATTACATGGTACTTTGGAGGTTAGTGTGGTTGGAAAGCCAAGACAGGCAGAATACTCACACTTATATTATAGCCACCTGTGGAGAACATGTAGCCATAACTAGCTTCTATGGGACAAAAGAAAGGTGGGCACTCTGAAAGACTTCCCAAGAGCGAGAGGGCTGGTAAAGGAACAGGGATTACACAGAGGTTGCTGCTCAGGAAGAGGACAGGTGGACAAAATTGACCCAGTGCATTCAGCCCAGCAGGTTGGGAACTTTTGGGAGTTTCAGGCACTCCATACCCCTGGCTGGCAACAAAGCCTTGAGGTCCCCAACCATGATATGCAGCCTGTCACTCCTTCCTTCCTGCTGGCACCAGTTTGTAAAGCTGTTTCCCTAGCCATTGCTCCAGGCCAGCCAGAGGGACGTAATGCAGAGGATCCTCCCTGCATGCTTGGCCCACTGGCCCAGGCAGTAGAGGCAGGCTCTACAGCCAGGAAGCAGAAAAGAGGTCTTTCCTCCTAACAGCACCAGTGCCGCTTGACTGCACACTGCCATTGCTCCAGGTGCCAAGCAGCTCCAGAGAGTACAGCTTCTGGGCAATAGAGGGTTTTGTCTACACAAAGTTATTATTTCATATTATTCATTACAAATATGAAATGTCAAAAGAACCCAGAACAAACCAAAATCCCACAAACACCAGGAAGAGGGCCAAGTGAAACTGAAATCACCAATCACCTTGATAAATATTTCAAAATAAAAATCATAAACATGATCATGGAGCCATAAAAATATATCAAGACCTCAGGAAGGACCTAAAGAAAGAGACAGAAACTTTGAAAAATACAATAATTCAAAATGAAACATACAATGGAGGGATTTAAAAGCAGATTACATGAGATAGGGGAGACACTAAAAGAAATAGAAATTAGAGAAGAGGAATACAAAGAAGCTGAGGCACAGAGAGATAAAAGGATCTCTAGAAGTGAAAGAATACTGAGAACTGTGTGACCAGTCCAAACAGAACAATAGTCACATTGTAGGGGTAGCAGAAGAAAAAGAGAAAGAGAAAGGGATAGAGTGTCTTTGAGGAGGTAATTGCTGAAAACTTCCCCAATCTGGAGAAGGAGAAAGTCTCCCAGGCAATGAGTGCATGATCTTCCAACACAAGGGACCCAAGGAAGACAATACCAAGACATATAATAATTAAAATGGCAAAGATCAAGGACAAGGACAAAGTACTGAAAGCAGCCAGAGAGAGAAAAAAGACCACTTACAAAGGAAAAGCCATCAGGCTCTCTATCACCAGACTTCTCAGCAGAAACCTTACAGGCCAGAAGGGAGTGGCATAATATATTTAATGCAATGAAGCAGAAGGGCCTCTAACGAAGAATACTCTACCCAGTAACATTATCACCTAAATTTGAAGCAGGGATTAAACAATTACCAGATAAGCAAAAGTTGAGGGAATTTACCTCACACAAACTGTCTCTACGGTGTATTTTGGAGGGGCTGCTATAGCTGGAAGTGTTCCTAAGGCTAAATCGCTGTCACCAGAGAATAAAACCACAGTAAAGGAAGTAGACCAATTAAAATATTAAGAAAATACAAAATTAAATCAACTACTCACAAAGTCAGTCAAGAGATACACAAAGAGAACAGAATATGATGCCTAATATATAAAGAATGAAGGAGGAAGAAAAATAAGAAGGGGAAAAAAAACCTTTAGATTGTGTTTGAAATAGCATAAAAGTGAGTAAAGATAGATTGTTAGATAGTAGAAAAGCTACCCTTGAAACTTTTGTAACCATGAATCAAAGGCCTAAAATGACAAAAAGTACATATCCATTGATAATCACCCTAAATGTAAATGTTCTGAATACATCAATCAAAAGACATAAAGTTACAGAATGGATAAATAAACAAGACCCATCTATATGCTGCCTACAAGAGACTCATCTGAAACCCAAAGACATACACAGACTAAAAGTGAAAGGATGGAAAAAGATATTTTGTGCAACTAATAGGGAGAAAAAACCAGGAGTTGCAGTACTTGTATCAGACAAAATAGGCTTCAAAACAAAGAAAATAACAAGAGGCATAAAAAGACATTACGTAATGATACAGGGGCCAGTCCAACAAGAAAATATAACCATTATAAATATCTATGCCCCCAACATTGAAGCACCTAATTATGTGAAAAAATACTAACAGAATTAAAGGAGGAAACAGAATGCAATGCATTCATTTTAGGAGACTTCAACACACCTCTCACTCCAAAGGACAGATCAACCAGACAGACTATAAGTAATGAAACAGAGGCACTGAACAATACATTAGAACAGATGGATCTAACAGACATCTACAGAACACTCCACCAAAAAGCAGCAGAATACACATTCTTCTCAAGGGCACATAGAACATTTTCAAGAATAGGTCATATACTAGGCCACAAAAAGAGCCTCAGTAAATTTAAAAGGATTGAAATTGTACCAACCAGCTTCTCATATAAAAAAGGTATGAAATTAGAGATAAATTATGCAAAGTTAACAAAAAAACCCACAAACACATGGAGGCTTAACAACATACCCCTAAAAAATCAAAGGATCAATGGCCAAATACAAACAGACATCAGGCAATATATGGGGACAAATGAAAACAATAACTAAACATCCCCAAATCTGTAGGACACAGCAAGTCTGTGTTAAGAGGGAGGTATATTGTAATACAGGCTTACCTCAGGAAATAAGAACAATCCAAAATGAACAGTCTAAACTCACAATTAATGAAATGAGAAAAAGAAAAACAAATGAGGCCCAAAGACAGCAGGAGGGACATAATAAAGATCAGAGCAGAAACAAATAATATTGAGAAGAATAAAACAATAGAAAGAATCAATGAAAGCAGGAGCTGGTTCTTCAAGAAAATAAACAAAATAGATAAATCCCTAGCCAGACTTATCAAGAAAAAGAGAAAATCTATGCAAATAAACAGAAATAGAAATGATAAAGGAAAATGATGGACCCCACAGAAATACAAAGACTTATTAGAGAATACTATGAAAAATAATATGCTAACAAACTGTATAACCTAGAAGAAATGGACAACTTTCTAGAAAAATACAAGCTTCCAAGACTGACCAAGAAGTAATAGAAAATCTGAACAGACCAATTACCAAGCAAGAAAATTGAATTGGTAATCAAAACACTACCTAAGAACAAAACTCCTGAACCAGATGGTCTCACTGCTGAATTTTATCAAACATTTAGTGAAGACCTAATACCCATCCTCCTTAAAGTTTTCCAAAATGTAGAAGAGGAGGGAATACCTCCAAACTCATTCTATGAGGCCATCATCATCCTAATACCAAAACCAGGCAAAGACACCACAAAATAGAAAATTACAGACCAATATCCCTGATGAACACAGATGCAAAAATACTCAACAAAATATTAGCAAACTGAACTCAAAAATACATCAAAAAGATCATCCATCATGATTAAGTTGGATTTATTCCAGGGATGCAAGGATGGTACAACATTCAAAAATCCATCACCATCATATACCACATCAACAAAAAGAAAGACAAAACCTCATGATCATCTGCATAGATGCTGAAAAAGCTTTTGACAAAATTCAACATCCATTCATGATAAAAACTCTCAACAAAATGGGTATAGAGGGCAAGTACCTCAACATAATAAAGGCCATATATGACAAACCCACAGCCAACAACATACTTAAAAGTGAAAAGCTGAAAGCTTTTCCTCTAAGATCGGGAACAAGACAGGGATGCATACTTTCTCCACTTTTATTCAATGTAGTCCTGGAGGTCCTAGCAACAGCTGTCAGAAAACACAAATAAATAGAAGGCATCCAGATTGGTAAGAAATAACTTAAACTGTCACTGCTTGCAGATGACATGGTATTGTACATAAAAAACCCTAAAGAATCCACCCAAAAACTACCAGAACTAGTAACTGAATTCATCAAGTTGCAGGATAAAAAATCAATACACAGAAATCCGTTGCATTCATATATACTAACAATGAACTAGCAGAAAGAGAAATCAGGAAAACAGTTCCACTCACAGTTGCATCAAAAAGAATAAAATACCTAGGCATAAACCTAACCAAGGAGGTGAAAGATGTATACCCTGAAAACTATAAGACACTCATGAGAGAAATTAAAGAAGACACCAATAATCGGAGACACATCCCATGCTCCTAGATAGGAAGAATTACATGGGGCATTACAGCCCCATGACTTACTTATTTTGTAACTGGAAATTGGTACTTTTTAACATTCTTCCTCCATCCCCTCTCCCATGTCATTGCAAAGTTGCAAGATTTCATTACTTTTTTATGGCTGAATAATATTCCATTGTGTTGTTCATGCATATATACCACATGTAGTAAGTATATGTGTTATATTTTCTTTACCCATTTATCTATTTCACCTTCCTTCTGCTAAAAAGTCAAAGTTTATTGGAATCAACACCTCCCTGTATAAGACTTTTCAGTGGTTTCCTAGTTCTTTCAAGTTTATGTCCAAATGCCTTAACATGTTTAAAGGGCCCTTCATAATCCAGTTTTTGATTGTTTCTTTTTCCTAATTAGGATGTTTTTAATGACAAATATCATAAAATTCAACTCACACTGATTTAAATTATACTGGGATTCATTTACTCACCTTGCATAAAATCCAGAGATTTGATTGGAATCCAGTCTTGCTTCTGAGATTCCCCTGGGTACCTGCCTCACCCCCAGGTTGACTCCTTTGATACCTACAGGATGGTGGCCAGAAGAAACGTGGTGATCTTCTTCCTTGTTCATATCTGGGGATGAGAGGACATTGATTCCAGAAACTGCGAAACAAAGACCCCATGCACTGTTCAATCGCATTGGGTGGGGCAGTTAGGTTACTTAATTGGCATAAGACAACAAAAACCCATTTGTAGTGCTAGTCACTGTTCATTCCACCACACCTGACGATTACCACAAAATGGGAGGATAACTCTTTAAAGGAAAATCTATACTGTCTAGAAGTTGAAAGTGGGGAAATGGATGCTAGCTAGACAATGAATATCCTTATAATTCTCCCACTTTTTCTCACTATATCTTTCCCAGAAGTATACATTCCAGTCATACTGACATTTAGATCCTCAAAAGGACCATAACGTCTTTTCTCCAGTCCTGCTGTTCTGTAATGTCCTTTGCCTTCTCCCAAGATAGCGGCATAGCTTTCTCCAATCTACCCTGGTTCTTCTCAAAGGTCATTAAAGCAGAGTGAACCCCTTTAACCATGCTATCTGAAAAGAGAAACTCCTCATTACTATGTTCCTCTTACTCTGATTTTCTTTATGTTTATGTTCTATGTTATGTATCTATTGTTCGTCTTTCTCCACCAGAATTTCAGATCCATTAGGGCAAAGTCTGTCCATTTTTCTATTACTGCCTGCCACACAGAAGTTAAGTAGTGAATATGGATGACCAGATGAATGAACTCAGATCTCACCTCAGGACATCATCTCTTCCTGGAAAAATCTTCTATAGCTTGCCTCCAAACAGGTTAAATGCCTCTCCTATGTGCTCTCATGGTTCCCTCTTCCTCCCCTATTATGGCACATACCATATGTTATTGGAACTGCTATTTGTGATGGCAAGTATCATGTCTATTTTGTCCACAGTAGTATCACTTCCATAAATATTCATGCAACTAATGAATGAAATGTTTGAAATTTAATATATTTAAGATAGTACACACTTTAGAACCCTCATGAAGAGATAGCTTCAAAATCATATGGATGCTAGTTTTATATTTTCAGCACACCAGCCCTTAAATTCCTGGAAAGTAATCTCTTATGTGGTCTCTTGCCTTATGTCCTTTGATTTTTTTTTACCTGATCTGATATTTAACTTTTACAGCCTGTTGAGAAGTTATTTGTGCATCAGTCTTGGAAGGTGGTCTGAAGAGAGAGAAGAAAGCGTGGATGCTTATTTGTAGAAAAGGGAAGTGGGGACAGATGATTCTCAAAGAGGGCATGAGCAAAGACATGAAGCTGTGCAGTCAGACGGTATATCCACAGACTATGCCCTCCAAGTTGTCAGTGAAAGAGAGGCAGGTAATGGGACTGGACAGGTAACTGGTAATCATATCATAAAGTGACAGAGAAACTATGTTGCAGTCTTCAACCTTAAAGAAACTGTAAAGGTTTAAGTTTGGAATAACATGATGGGACCATGTCCAGTATTCATGTGGAGGATGGATGGGGGCAGAGAAATAAGGAAGCCAGGAGCACCTCTCAAGAAATGGATCCATAGTCCAGCCAAGTATGGTGAAGGCCTGATCTGACACATTTTGGGGGGAAACAGAATTGGAAAAGCTTAATGATCAATACAGTATAAAAGAGAGGATGACATTTGGCTTTCTTCCGTATGTGACTAATGTTAAATGGAAGTGCTAATACCTAGCTTAGGGATCATCGAGGAAATGCTCATTTCAGTTTACTTCTAGCTATACTGAGCTGAAGTGAAGTTGTATATTAATTCTGAATATCAGAAAAGAGATCTGCGAGAAATATATATAGATTTGAAGGTTATCATGATGGAGGGGTAGCCAAGTCTCTGCACTTCGATGAGATTGCCTAGGGAGATTAAATGCCAGTACAGATTAAAGTTTGTTGCAATCCTCTTTGAGCTCTGCTAGGTAATACCCTTAAAACTCAGGCTTATAACTTAAATTTACTTTTCAGATTTCCACAGGAACGACTCCTAGCCAGCAAATGATTACCCTTTCTGCTCCAGTTTCCCAAGGATACTGGGGATGTGTCCAGGGTATGTTTAATAGCCCCCATGCTCTTCTTCAGCTTTAATTATCCATCTGGTTGTCCAGACAATTTATTATACTCTGAAAAATCTAAGCAGATGGGTGGTAGCAATTGACATGGGTGTAAGCAATAGGGAGTGTAAGCAATGGGGAGTGTAAGCAATGGGGAGTGTAAGCAATGGGGAGTGTAAGCAATGGCAAAGGTAGAACGTGAACAATGCCTCAGCACATATGATTTCACCTAATTCTCACATCTCTGAGGTGGAGGAATAATATGGAGGGCATTTTGATCTTAGAGAGCATGATATTGTTTGTTGGAGAAGTGTAGGAGAGTCGTATTTTGTGATTTGGTGTACAAAATGTGGTGCTTTGGACTCAGCAGCAAAAGAATAAAAAGGTGACCTTCTACTCTCTCAGCCAGAGGACAGGACACCTAGGGCCCCTGTTCTGGATATCTGAGTGCTCTTGCCACAGAGGAATTAAAAGTCTTGTTTGTTTGTTTGTTTCAAAGCTGAAAATTGCCATACATAGTGAGACTACTGAAGACAACTCTGTCATACATTTTTATTGGTAAAATGCAGGCCAGGGGTGGCAAAATCTAATGGCTACCATAGCCAAGCCAGTAACAAATGAATGAAGAGAGCTGAATATAAAACAGTATGGAACAGTGAGGACTGTGGAGAACTGGAGGGTAGGTTCCCCAATCTAAAGGGCTATTCAGTTACTGTTCACTATTAATGTGCAGGAATGTGGGCCCAACTTGTCAGATCTTGTGGTTTATTAATAGAAGTAACAAATAATGAATTCTAAAGGAAAAGTCTTCTAATTTTTAATGTGGACTCAAATGTTATAAACTACTTTGTGGATGAAACAGATGCATCTGCATTTAACCAGCTGATGGATTCTGCAACTTCTGGTCTGTGCCCTTCAAAGCCGCGAACCTGGGTCTCCTGAGGCAGGAATGAGGTGGTGGTAATGCTGTCACCAGGAAAAAGGGGAGGGAGGACCCACAGAGGGAGAAGGAGTGTTATGGGGCCCCTGACTACTGGGAGTATGATGAGTGCCAGCCTCTGCAGGTGGCTGGGACCAGTCCTGCTCATCTTTAAGGTCACCTTCTGAGATTTAAGTGCAAAACCCTGTTGGCTTGGAAATTTCAGGAAAACTCTCCAAAGTAGAGCGGCTCAGCGAGCATGGACCTGCTGGAGGGAAGCAGCCTGCCTCCTTCGTATGACTCTACGGACCTGAACAAGACATACTGAATTATGGTGACCTGCCCTGAAAACCAGGCTTTGCCTTGTTCCTTCTGAAATGGGGAAGCTCCCAGGTTCAGAAACAATCTAGGGGAAGGAGAGGCAGCCACAAAGAGTGACTGACTGAGTTTCTTGACAGCTCTGGGCAGTGGTAGGGCTTGGAGAGAAGGTGTGATGGTTAAGGGAAATAAAGAAATGTGAGGTTTCTCACACTTCAGAGCTAGAGAGAGGACAGCAGAGGGTTGTGGCCACCTCCGGTGAGCCGTCCCCAAGGGCTCATGTCTGAGCCCTGTGAGAAAGGGGATGTGGCAGGAAGTGAAGGAGTGTATTCCCTGCTGGAATGTGTGAGGCATGAAACTGCCCTGTGAGGTCCAGAGTGGAAACAGTTCCATGGAAAGGCATTTTTCCTAATTCTTCCTGCCCTGCCCCAGGCACTGATGTCGTCACTACTCCATTCCAGGGAATGATATTCTGGGAGCTTGAGGGGTGGCAGCTTCAGAATGCTAGGAGGGAGAACCTTTGGGTGGATGCTAGGGTTTCACTGTGGACCCCAGCAGCAGTGAATGCCGGGGGGCTTCAGGGAGCAAGGAAGACAGAGCAGGACACCCCTTAGGGTGCCAGAGCTCACAGACATGGTCTGGGTCTGCTTGAGACACATCCAAGGACTCCCAGAATTAACTGAGAGACTTCGATGAGGTCCTATAAGAAAATGAAGGCAAAACAAATGAATTTTAACTTTGAATGGAATTTTAATAATTAGTGTCATTGCATACTGACGGTGGACACTTAAGTTTTAGTTCCATTTTATGGATGAAGAAACATAGTCATTACAGTTAAGGGGTCTGCCCAAGGTGGCCTCAATGTTTTGTGCAGGAACCAAAAATCTAAATTCTGGACTCTTAACATTAACCAACCACCTCATTATACCTTTCTGCCTTTCATCTTCATTTATTGATTTATTTATTTTTAATCTCAAATACAGTGTTTCTTAGGAAATGTCTTAGAATTATGGTTGTAAATACTGAGATCATTTTAAAAATCCATGGGCTACCTATTTTAATACATTTTGGTACAATTTGAATACTTTAAACAAAATGGTTTATTTAAAATTTAATAAAGAAACAGTAACTAAATTGAGTGTCAGAACCTATATGCCTTGTTTCCAGGAAAATAACTGTAATCATCATGAAATGCCACATTACCATAAATAAGGTAGAAGGCAGGAAATATATATTCTTAAATACTTCAGAAAGTGAACAGTTGTGGTAAGTATGCAAATCCAGACTCATCCCTCACCAGGAAAGGAAAACATCATAATTCTTCTCTCCCAAGTTTGCTTGATACTGACACCATCTCAGGGAGAAAATCCCTTTACTTCAAATTAAAAGTGTCTAATTTTTCTTTTAAGTTTACTCATTCATTACCTATTCTCTGCTTCAATACTCTCTAGCCTCAATACCCTGCTGCCCAGAAGCCTCTAAATAACACTTGTTAGTGGTGTCTGCTGGTCACCCATATGCTTTCTTTCCCTCATTCTTCCCAGGTTCAGCTAAGGAGATTCAATGTGGGGCATCCTCCAAGATCACTGACCTTGATCATCCATAATCAGGTCACTAGGGCATGAAAACTTGTCGCGCAGAATTGGCTTAGTACTTGTTTTGTAGCATAGAACACTTTGCACAGGGCTGAACAATCTATAGGTACTTTCAATTAATTGTTATACTCCTTAGATTTATGACAATGAACAGTTTCCTGAAAGAGAGGGAGTGTTAGTGGAAATCAATTGATAACCTCTATCCATTGCAGTTGTGTAAGAGGAAGCAATTTTTTATATTTTAGGTTTTAGTGTCACCAAGGGACATTTCTGCTTTATAATTTCACAAACCACATTCAGTGTGAGAACATTGTATATAGTAAGATTGGAAGCACCATTTGTTACGCATCTTCTGTGTGTTACTCCTAATTACTGAGGCCTTCCATTATTCAGATTGATGAATTACAAAACATTCTGTCTCCCATTAAGACATTCTATGACAATACAGATGCCTAAATAATTAAGTTGCTTTACATTGGATTGAACATAGATAATCAACATAAGGATGTTTTGAAAAAATGAACACAATAGGAAGAATGACAACAATAATTTGATTCAGATGGCTTAACTTTGCTAGATCTAGTTTCTTTATCCATTAAAGTATAATGACTGGTACATAGTAGGCTCTCAATAAATATGTGTGAATGAACAAATGAATGTGTGGACTGATAAATAAAGGAATACCACTGTTATTGCTCTGCATAATTCTAGAGCTATAATAAGGATAAACTAAAATGAAATTTGTGTGTATTTTGAAAAAAAAATTATTATCAGATTTCGATTCAGATCCTGCTTCCGGCATTTGCAAACTATGCCATTATAAGGAAGTCACTTAACCTTTGCACAGGACCTAGCACATGATGAGCTCTCTACAGGTGAGTGCTGTCACTTAGGAAAGGGGTGATGTGTAACACAAGGTGTTCTTTCTCATATTTGCCATCTGGCACCTTTGTCATCTGATAAATATTTCTCTACAGGTCTAGCAATCCATATTCCACACAATCTTTTTTAAATGACAGAGAAATAGTGTATTTTATGCTATAAATATTGCTCCCCCAAGCACAAAAGTAAAGCCTTCCAAAAACCAGGATAATAATAACTAGGAGATGCAAGGCATTGATGATCTGTTGTCATATGCTGGCTATTTAGGTTTAGGAAATAATTTTTCCTGAAGCTCATTATGAGCAGGGAGCTGTCAGTCATCTTCACAGCTCAAGTATTCACAGAGCTGAATCTGGTGATTTAACACAAGATGTTCAGGATAGGGCCAGCTGTATGGCTCTGCACAGTCCAACGGTTATAAGTATCCAATATCCATTATCAGATGTTGTTGAGCAGAATGTCATTCACATTAAGTCACTTGTCAGTTTAAGCAGTTTTAAATACAAGGATAACATTTTTACCTATTCAGTAAGTTTCTTAATTTCTAAGGCCAAAGAGCATTTGAAACAAAATGGAGCAGCTGGTACTCACTTAAAGATTTCAACACTACCCTTTTATATCCCTTTCTATGTCCTACAAATTCTTCAATTCTTCTTGAGGACTTTTTCATCTTAAAATACACTCTTTCTAATTATTACAGTGCTGCTCCAGTTATTTGGAGATGTCAGCAAATAGACTGTGTTGTAAATAAGGTTTGCCATGTATCTGAAAGGAAGCCCTTTTTTATTTTTTATTTTGGTATCATTAATCTACAATTACATGAAGGACATTATGTTTACTAGGCTCCCCCATTCACCAAGTCCCTCCCACATCCCCATTCACAGTCACTGTCCATCAACATAGTAAGATGCTATAAAATCACTACTTGTCTACCCTGTGTTGCACAGCCCTCCCCGTGCCCCCCATGCACTATACATGCTAATCATAATGCCCCCTTTCTTTTCTTCCCGCCCTTATTCCTCCCTTCCCACTCATCCTCCCCAGTCCCTTTCCCTTTGGTAACTATTAGTCCATTCTTGGGTTCTGTGCTTCTGCTGCTGTTTTGTTCCTTCAGTATTCTTTGGTTCTTATACTCCACATATGAGTGAAATTATTTGGTACTTGTCTTTATCCACCTGGCTTATTTCACTGAGCATAATACCCTCTAGCTCTATCCATGTTGTTGCGAATGGTAGGATTTGTTTTTTTCTTATGGCTGAGTAATATTCCATTGTGTATATATACCATATCTTCTTTATCCATTCATCTATTGATGGGCACTTAGGTTGCTTCCATGTCTTGGCTATTGTAAATAGTGCAGCGATAAACATAGTGGTGCATCTGTCTTTTTCAAACTGGAGTGCTGCATTCTTTGGGTAAATTCCTAGAAGTGGAATTCCTGGGTCAAATGGTATTTCTATTTTGAGCATTTTGAGGAACCTCCATACTGCTTTCCACAATGGTTGAACTAATTTACATTTCCACCAGCAGTGTAGGAGGGTTCAACTTTCTCCACAGCCTCGCCAACATTTGTTGTTGTTTGTCTTTTGGATGGTAGCCATCCTTACTGGTGTGAGATGATATCTCATTGTGGTTTTAATTTGCATTTCTCTGATGACAAGTGATGTGGAGCAACTTTTCATGTGTCTGTTGGCCATCTGAATTTCTTCTTTACAGAACTGTCTATTCAGCTCCTCTGCCCATTTTTTAATTGGATTATTTGCTTTTTGTTTGTTAAGGTGTGTGAGCTCTTTATATGTTTTGGATGTAAACCCTTATCGGATCTGTCATTTTCGAATATATTCTCCCATACTGTAGGATACCTTTTTGTTCTATTGATGGTGTCCTTTGCTGTACAGAAGCTTTTCAGCTTGATATAATCCCATTTGTTCATTTTTGCATTTGTTTCCCTTGCAAAAGGGCAGGATGGCCATTTTGACCATATTAATTCTTCCTAGCCAAGAGCATGGGATGAGTTTCCATTTGTTAGTGACCTCTTTAATTTCTCTTAAGAGTGTCATACAGTTTTCAGGGTACAGGTCTTTCACTTCCTTGGTTAAGTTTATTCCTAGGTATTTTATTCTTTTTTATGCTATTGTGAATGGAATTGTCTTCCTGATTTCTCTTTCTATTAGTTTATTGTTAGTGTATAGGAAAGCCACAAATTTCTGTGTGTTAATTTTGTATCCTGCAACTTTGCTGAATTCCGATATTAGCTCTAGTAGTTTTGGAGTGGAGTCTTTAGAGTTTTTTATGTACAATATCATGTCATCTGCAAATGGTGACAGTTTAACTTCTTCTTTACCAATCTGGATTCCTTGTATTTCTTTGTTTTGTCTAATTGCCATGGCTAGGACCTCCAGTACTATGTTGAATAACAGTGGGGATATTGGGCATCCCTGTCTTGTTCCCGATCGCAAAGGAAAAGCTTTCAGCTTCTTGCTGTTCAGTATGATGTTGGCTGTGGGTTTATCATATATGGCCTTTATTATGTTGAGGTACTTGTCCTCTATACCCATTTTGCTGAGAGTTTTTATCATGAATGGATGTTGAATTTTATCGAATGTTTTTTCAGCATCTATGGAGATGATCATGCGGTTTTTGTCTTTCTTTTTGTTGATGTGGTGGATGATGTTGACGGATTTTTGAATGTTGTACCATCCTTGCATCCTTGGGATGAATCCCACTTGGTCATCGTGTACGATGATCCTTTTGATGTATTTTTGAATTCGGTTTGCTAATATTTTTTTGAGTATTTTTGCATCTACGTTCATCAGGGATATTGGTCTGTAGTTTTCTTTTTTGGTGGGGTCTTTGCCTGGTTTTGGTATTAGGGTGATGTTGGCTTCATAGAATGAGCTTGGGAGTATTCCCTCCTCTTCTATTTTTTGGAAAACTTTAAGGAGAATGGGTATTATGTCTTCTCTGTATGTCTGATAAAATTCCAAGGTAAATCCATCTGGCACAGGGGTTTTGTTCTTTGGTAGTTTTTTGATTACCACTTTAATTTTGTTGCTGGTAATTGGTCTGTTTAGATTTTCTGTTTCTTTCTGGGTCAGTCTTGGATGGTTGTATTTTTCTAGAAAGTTGTCCATTTCTCCTAGGTTTCCCAGCTTGTTAGCATATAGGTTTTCATAGTACTCTCTAATAATTCTTTGTATTTCTGTGGGGTCGGTCATGATTTTTCCTTTCTCGTTTCTGATTCTGTTGATGTGTGTTGACTCTCTTTTCCTCTTAATAAGTCTGGCTGGAGGCTTATCTATTTTGTTTATTTTCTCGAAGAACCAGCTCTTGGTTTCATTGATTTTAGCTATTGTTTTATTCTTCTCAGTTTTATTTATTTCTTCTCTGATCTTTATTATGTCCCTCCTTCTGCTGACCTTAGGCCTCATTTGTTCTTCTTTTTCCAATTTCGATAGTTGTGACATTTGATTATTCATTTGGGATTGTTCTTCCTTCTTTAAATATGTCTGAATTGCTATATACTTTCCTCTTAAGACTGCTTTTGCTGTGTCCCACAGTAGTTGGGGCTTCGTGTTGTTGTTGTCATTTGTTTCCATATATTGCTGGATCTCCATTTTGATTTGGTTATTGATCCATTGATTATTTAGGAGCGTGTTGTTAAGCCTCCATGTGTTTGTGAGCCTTTTTGATTTCTTTGTACAGTTTATTCTAGTTTTATGCCTTTGTGGTCTGAAAAGTTGGTTGGTAGGATTTCAATCTTTTGGAATTTACTGATGCTCTTTTTGTGGCCTAGTATGTGGTCTATTCTGGAGAATGTTCCATGTGCACTTGAGAAGAATGTGTATCCTGTTGCTTTTGGATGTAGAGTTCTGTAGATGTCTATTAGGCCCATCTGTTCTAGTGTGTTCTTCGGTGCCTCTGTGTCCTTACTTATTTTCTGTCTGGTGGATCTGTCCTTTGGAGTGAGTGGTGTGTTGAAGTCTCCCATAATGAATGCATTGCATTCTATTTCCTCCTTTAATTCTGTAGTACTGTTTCACATATGTTGGTGCTCCTGTATTGGTTGCATATATATTTATAATGGTTATATCCTCTTGCTGGGCTGAGCCCTTTATCATTATGTAATGTCCTTCTTTATCTTTTGTTACTTTCTTTATTTTGAAGTCTATTTTGTCTGATACTAGTATTGCATCACCTGCTTTTTTCTCTCTGTTGTTTGCATGAAATATCTTTTTCCATCCCTTGACTTTAAGTCTGTGCATGTCTTTGGGTTTGAGATGAGTCTCTTGTAAGCAGCATATTAATGGGTCTTGCTTTTTTATCCATTCTATTACTCTGTGTCTTTTGATTGGTGCATTAAGTCCATTTACATTTAGGGTGATCATCGAAAGGTATGTACTTATTGCCATTGCAGGCTTTAAGTTTGTGGTTACCATAGGTTCAAGGTTAGCTTCTTTACTATCTTAGTGTCCAACTTAACTCTCTTATTGAGCTATTATAAACACGGTCTGATGATTCTTTATTTCTCTCCCTTCTTATTCCTCCTCCTCCCTTCTTCATATGTTGGGTGTTTTGTTCGGTGCTCTTTTTAGGAGTGCTCCCATCTAGAGCAGTCCCTGTAAGATGCCCTGTAGAGGTGGTTTGTGGGAGGCAAATTCCGTCAACTTTTGCTTGTCTGGGAATTGTTTAATCCCTCCTTCAAATTTAAATGATAATCGTGCTGGATACAGTAGTCTTGGTTCAAGGCCCTTCTGTTTCATTGCATTAAGTATATCATGCCATTCTCTTCTGGCCTGTAGGGTTTCTGTTGAGAAGTCTGATGATAGCCTGATGGGTTTTCCTTTGTAGGTAAACTTTTTTTTCCTCTCTGGCTGCCTTTAATACTTTGTCCTTGTCTTTGATTGTTGCCATTTTAATTATTACGTGTCTTCATATTGCCCTCCTTGGATCCCTTGTCATGTGAGTTCTGTGTACCTCTGTGGTCTGAGAGGCCATTTCCTCCCCTAGTTTGGGGAAATTTTCAGCAATTATTTCTTCAAAGACACTTTCTATTCCTTTTTCTCTCTCTTCTTCTTCTGGTACCCCTATAATGTGGATATTGTTCTGTTTCGATTGGTCACTCAGTTCTCTTAAAATTCTTTCATTTCTGGAGATCCTTTTATCTCTCTCTGCATCAGCTTCTCTGCGTTCCTGTTCTCTGTTTTCTAGTCCATTAATGGTCTCTTGCATCTGGTCCATTCTGTTTTGAAGTCCTTCCAGAGCTTGTTTTATTTCTGTATTCTCCTTCCTTAGTTCTTGCATATTTCTCTGCAAGTCCATCAGCATGGTTATGGCTTTTGTTTTGAATTCTTTTTCAGGAAGACTGGTTAAATCTATCTTCCCAGGTTCCTTCTCAGGGGAAGATGTAGAAGATGTTGAAGCTGTCTGGGTTAGTCTTGTCTGGATCAAATTTTTTTGCCTTTTCATGTTGATAGGTGCAATGGTGAGCTATTGACTTTCTATCATCTGGGAGTGCCAAGGCTTTCCACTTGCTCCTGACCTTTCTTTTCTGGGACAACTGCGACCCCTAGTGGCTTGTGTTGGGCAATTGTGTGTAGACTGGGTCTCTGTATCTTGCCCAGCCAGTATGGAGGAAGCTTCCTTGCTGTGGGCATGGCCAGCCTCAGCTCTGCTATGGCTTGGCCCCGGAGGGGTTATGGACTGGGGGCTGTTTGGCTGTTTACCTCTGTGAGGGGGTCTCAGAGCTGTTGCCCAGGGGGTTAGTGCAACTGGGGTTCCCTGGAATTTCCAGCTGCTGGACTGTGACCTGGGAAGCTTCCGTTCAGCTGTGGCGTCCCTGTCTCTTTAAGACTTTCAAAAAGCACTTGCTTTTATTTGTCACAGGGGCACCGGCTTCGGGACCCACTCAAAGGTCTTGCTGTCCTGTTTCCCTAGTTTCCAGCACTCCACGCATGCACTGTGTCTGTGCTCTGGTTCGGATGGCTGGGGCTGGGTGTTTAGCCGTCCTTGTTTCTCTCTCCCTCCCCGCTCCGACTTCCCTCCTCCCACCGGGAGCTGGCGTGAGGGGCGCTCGGGTCCCACTGGGCCGGGGCTTGTGTCTTACCCCTTTCACCAGGCTCTGGGTTCTTGCAGGTGTGGACGTAGTCTGGCTGTTGTCCTGCGTCTTCTGGTCTTTTAGGATTAGTTGTATTTGTTGTATTTTCAAAAATATATATGTTTTTGGGAGGAGATTCCCACTGTCCTACTCATGCTGCCATCTTGGCTCTGCCCTCCAGATCTTTGACAGGAAGCCCTTTGGGGACCAATTTATGGAGGGAAAAATATAGTTAACCCAGATGAATGTGGATTTTCCACATCCTATTACATCAGAATTTCTTCTCCCACAATCTGAGCATGATTTCTGATAGGGACAGTTATAGAATGTTCAATTGTTTTCCCCTATAAGAAAATAACCAAACAGAAAACCCAACAATCCAAATGCTCTGATTTTGAATGATTGTTTTTCTTTCTCTGTTTTGTTCTGACTGCTCTCTTAATGTAAGGCTGTAAACACCTTTGGCTTCTAGGGCCCATTTCCCTCTAGTCCTAACTGCCTTGCCTTTCCTGACTTACTGCTCCATGTCCTCCCCTCCCTCATTTTCTTCCTTCTTCAAAGAACTGTTGCTGAATGTTACTATGGGCCTGTGCTATGCACAGAGCCGATGGTGCAGTGGTGGAGTGATGCGTTACACACTGTTCCCCCCTCCTTGCACACATAGTCTTGGGGGGAGCCGACTCATATCAGAGACTTAACATCTGATGTGTTAATTGATTCTTGAGGCAGTCTAGTGGGAGAGTAGACTCATAATAGACAATTAAAATAACATAAATTAATTGATTTTTTTTAGAAGTGCATAGAAAGTGATAGGTAGCATATGGAAGAGAATGTATCTGGATATGTCAAATTGGAATAAAGAGGTTTAAGTAAATACCTAAGAAATTCTTCTCAGATTAAAATATATCACCTTTAGCAGTTGGATTTTGTGACAGCTATTTTATTTCTCAGATTAAAATATATCACCTTTAGCAGTTGGATTTTGTGACAGCTATTTTATCTGCTTCGCTTATTTTGTTTTGCTAATTTCCCGTGTTTGCTAGGTTTTGTGTGTCTGAGCATTTGTGGTATGATGTAATCCGATTTTTGCAATAGAATTGGAAACTAGTTCTTCCTTTTGTTTCCCAGGGCCTGACAGAAATCATGAGCTCCATTGGTGAGTATACTTGTCTCAGGGGGATGATGTGTTTTGAAGATAGAAAGTTATGGATCTGGTGTCTTTTGTCAGTTTTTTGTCTTTTTGGTATAGAAAATACAGCGTAATTGAGAATTCTGGTAATTCCTTACAAGTCCTAGCCATTAAGAAAAGTGTAATATAAATTTAATTTCCTTCCATGTATTTTATATTTTAGATATGGTCTGAAAGGTTATTTTAATTTTACATTTCTGTCTCTACTTAGTTGTTCATTTTAAAAGTACAGGTATAATTGGCTTTTTGAGGGAAACCGATAAAGAACACCATCCTGATATAAAAGCATTTAATTCTGTTGTCCATTTTCAATGCCTGAAGTTTCTTCTTCTTCCAAATAATGCTGAAAATATTTTAAATGGATGTCTTAGAAACCCTGTGCTCCTCCAAAGAAATTCCAAGTTTTTTGTTGTTGGACTTCTTTTATTCCTGATATTCCAGTATCCCTGAATAGGAAATGACTACATGGGAAAATTAAGTAATTCTTCACTTTTACTATTGTCTTCTTTCTACTTTGTTGATTTTAACCTCTTATTCTTGGCCTGTCTTAGCTAATCACTTTCCAGTCATTCTTTTATTATTCTACTGTGTAAGGTGATAGACACTTTATTTTACTAATTTAACTACATTCACCAACTTTTGATGTTTAGTGTTTTCATTGTCATTTAATTCTAAACATTACTTTCATTCTGTTTTCTTTAACACAAAATTTTTTCAAAGAGGTGCCCTAAAATTTATATTTGGGGGTTATCTTTTAATTTTTGGTCTCCTAATTTAGTGCATTTTGTTTAGACAACATGATTTCATTATACATGTTCTTTAGTACTTCTTGAGAATTTGTGTTGTGATTGAGTACACACTTTGAAATAAATGCCCCATGTGTGCATAAAATGAATGTGTATCTTTTATTTGGGCACAAAATAGGAGACATATGTATCCAGTGTGTTCAATATTCTTAAATTTACCTTTGTTAAGATCTTTAAATTTATCAAGCATAGTCTTCTGTGGGTTATGTTAGTGAGTCATTTACCCATGTAAAGCAGGTACTGATCAGCATGAAATAGAAGCTTCAAAGGCAGCAAAAGAGAAGCCTCGGTTCTTCCTCTGATTCTCTCTGGGACTTGGGCTAAGGCTTCACAGAAACCTCCCTCTAAAGTGGTAACGAGGACATTGTTCTACCTTCTTTATAGAATCGTGAAGTGAAAGGTGAGCCCCATAAGCCCACCTCCCTGAGGATTACTTATAAGACAAGGATGGTTGAGGCATTTCCTTTACCACTTCATATGCTTTACATATGAAAAATAAGGTACAACAAAATTATGTGTAGACATTTTCCTAAGCCAGATCTTTTATTCTTTTTTTACATGTTTTCTATTTTGTTTAGTGAGTAGTACAATTAGCAGAAGTCAAAATGATACTGCAATGATAAAATCGGCCATTCCCGGGAGAAGCTGCTGACGAGGCATCTCTGCATGGAGGTGTAGGTGGAGATCACAGCTAGTCTGTGGATGAGGCTTTGTTTGGAAGTAAGGACTTCACAGAGGTCAAGTTAAGATGAGATCACACCAGAGTAGCATGGGTCCTAATTCAGTGACTTGTATTCTTAGAGAAATTTGGCATAGACATTAATTGAATTCTTCCTCTCCATAAGCAGAGGATATATTTCCATTTATTGGCGTCTTGTTTAATTTCTCTTATGAGGGTTTTGTAGTTTTCAGGGTATACATCTTTCACCTCCTTGGTTAGGTTTATGCCGAGAAATTTTATTCTTTTTGATGCAATTTTGAATGGGATTGTTTTCTTGATTTCACTTTCTGCTAGTTCATCATTAGTATATATGAATGCAACAGAATTCTATGTATTGATTTTGTATCCTGCAACTTTGCTGATTTCAATTTTTAGTTCTAGTAGTTTGGGGTAGACACTTTTATGTATTATGTCATGTCATCTGCAAACAGTGACAAATTAACTTCTTCCTTACCAATCTGGATGCTTTGTATTTCTTTGCATTGTCTGACTGTCATGGCTAAGACCTCCAGTACTATGTTAAATAAAAATGGGGAGAGTGGGCATCCTTGAGATCCCTGATCTTAAAGGGAAAGCTTTCAGCTTTTCACTGTTAGGTATGATGTTGACTGCGGGTTTGTCATGTATGGCTTTTATTATGTTGAGGTACATTTCCTCTATATCCATTTTGTTGAGAGTTTTTATCATGAATGGATGTTGAATTTTGTCAAATGCTTTTTCAACATCTATGGAGAAGATGATGTGATTTTTGTACTTCTTTTTGTTGATGTGGTTAATGGTGGTGATAGATTTTTGAATATTGAACATCCTTGCATCCCTGGAATAAATCCTACTTGATCATGATGGATGATCTTTTGGATGCATTTTTGAATTCAGTTTGCTAATATTTTGTTGAGTATTTTTGCATCTGCGTTCATCAGGGATATTGGTCTGTAATTTTCTTTTTTTGTGGTGTCTTTGCCTGGTTTTGGTACTAGAGTGATGCTGGCCTCACAGAATGAGCTTCTACTCTTCTACTTTTTGGAAAACTTTAAGGAAGATGGATATTAGGTCTTCACTAAATATTTGATAAAATTCAGGGGTGAAGCCATCTGGTCTAGGGGTTTTGTTATTAGGTAGTTTTTTGATTACCAATTCAATTTTGTTGCTGGTAATTGGTCAGTTCAGATTTTCTGCTTCTTCTTGCATATGTTTTTCTAGAAAGTTGTCCATTTCTCCTAGGTTATCCAATTTGTTATCACATAATTTTTCATAGTATTCTCTAATAATTCTTTGTATTTTTGTGTGTCCATAGTGATTTTTCTTTTCTCATTTCTGATTCTGTTATGTGTATGTACACTCTTTTTTTTTCTTAATAAGTCTGGCTAGGGGTTTAACTATTTTGTTTACTTTCTTGAAGAAGCAGCTCCTGTTTTCATTGATTCTTTCTATTGTTGTATTCTTCTCAATTTTAATTGTCTCTGCTCTGATCTTTATTATGTCTCTTCTTCTACTGACTTTGGGCTTCATTTGTTCTTCTTTTTCATTGTCAATTTAGACTGTTTACATGGGATTATTCTTCTTTCTTGAAATAAGCCTGTATTGCACTATACTTCCCTTTGCTTTGTCCCAGAGATTTTGGGGTGTTGAGTGTTTGTTTACATTTGTCTACATATATTGCTTATCTCTGTGTTTATTTGGTCATTTATCCATTGATTATTTAGGAGCATGTTTTAAGCCTCCCTGTGTTTGTGGACTTTTTTGTTTTCTCTGCATAATTTATTTCGAGTTTCATACTTCTGTGGTCTGAGAAGCTAGTGGATACAATTTCAATCCTTCTGAGCTTACTGAGGCTCTTTTTCTGGTCTAGTATATGATCTATTCTTGAAAATGTTCCATGTGCACTTGAGAAGAATATGTATCCTGCTGCTTTTTAGTGGTGTTTTCTGTATATGTCTGCTGGTTCATCTGTTCTAATGTGTTGTTAGTGCCTCTTTCTCCTTACTTATTTTTTGTCTGGTTCATCTGTCCTTTGGAATGAGAGGTTTGTTGAAGTCTCCTAAAATAAATGCATTGCATTGTATTCCCCCCTTTAATTATGTTAGTATTCATTTCACATATGTAGGTGCTCCTGTGTTGGGCGCATAGATATTTATAATGGTTATATCCTCTTGTTGGACTGACCCCTTTATCATCATGTAATGTCCTTTTTATCTCTTGTAACTTTCTTTGTTTTGAAGTCTATTTTGTCTGATACAAGTACTGCAACTCCTGCTTTTTTCTCCCTATTAGTTGCATGAAATATCTTTTTCTGTCCCTTCACTTTTAGTCTGTGTATGTCTTTGGGTTTGAAGTGAGTCTCTTGTAGGCAGCAAAAAATGGGTCTTGTTTTTTTGTCCATTCAGTGATTCTATGTCTTTTGATTGGTGCTCTCAGACTATTTACAATTTGGGTGTTTATTGATAGATATGTACTTATTGCCATTGCAGGCTTTAGATTCATGGTTACCAAAGTTTCAAGGGTAGCTTCTTTACTATTTAACAGTCTATCTTAACTCACTTAGCTATTTCAAACAGAATCTAAAGGTTCTTTTTTTCCCTTCCTTCTTTTTCTTACTCTTCCATTCTTTATATATTAGATCTCATATTCTATACTATTTGTGTATCCCTTGATTGACTTTTGGTGTAGTTGCCATATTTTTTATTTTGCTTAGTAATTAATTGGTCTACTTCATTTACTGTGGTTTTATTTTTCACTGGTGATAGCTATTTAGCCTTAGGAACACTTCCATGTATAGCAGTCCCTCCAAAATATACTGTAGAGATGGTTTGTGGGAGGTAACTTTCCTCAACTTTTGTTTATCTGGAAATTGTTTACTCCTTGCTTCAAATTTAAATGATAATCTTGCCAGGTAGAGAATTCTTGGTTTGAGGCCCTCTATTGCACTACATTACATATATATCATACCACTCCCTTCTGGCATCTAAGGTTTCTGCTGAGAAGTCTGATGATAGCCTGATGGGTTTTCCTTTGTTTGTGGTCTTTTTTCTCTCTCTGGCTGCTTATAATACTCTGTTGTTGTCCTTGATCTTCATCATTTTAATTATTGTATGTCTTGATGTTGTCTTCCTTGGGTCCCTTGTGTTGGGAGATCTGTGCATTTCTATGGCCTGAGAGACTATCTCCTTCCTCAGATTGGGGAATTTTTCAGCAATTATTTCCTGAAAGCCACTTTCTGTCCCTTTTTCTCTTTCTTCCTCTTCTGGTATCCCTATAATGTGAATATTGTTCCATTTAATTTTGTCACACTGTTCTCTTAACATTCTTTCATTCCTAGAGATTCTTTGTCCTCTCTGTTCCTCAGCTTCTTTGTATTCCTGTTCTCTAATTTCTATTTCATTTACAGTCTCCTCCTCTTCATCTAATCTACTTTTAAACCCCTCCATTGTATGTTTCATTTCAGATACTGTATTTTTCAGTTTTGATCTCTTTCTTGAATTCCTCCCTGATGTCTTGAGCATTTTCCTGTACCTCTGTGAGCATGTTTATGATTTTTACTTTAAAGTCTTTTTCAGGAATATTGTTGAGTTCAGTTTCATGTGGCCCTCCTTCTGGTGTTTGTGGGATTTTGGTGTGTACCAGGTTCTTCTGAATTTTCATATTTTTAGTAATAACATGGTTTAGGCAGCACCCTCTAGTGCCCAGTAGCTCTGTTCTCTGGATCTCCTTAGCCCCTGGAGTGATGGTAGGGGTCACATGTGGGTGTGGCTGGTTCCTGCTTGGGGGAGATAGTTCTTTCCTGCTTCTTGGTCTTAATGCCTGCTTCCAATGCAGGGATGGTGAGCCACACATGCCAGAAGCTCCCTCTTGCCTTTACTATTGTAGGCAGGGCTGCCCTCCAGTTGTCCTGGAGCAATGGTGGTGGTCACAGCAAGCCACACTGGTGCCTACCGAGAGGAAAGAGCTCTTTCCTGCTTCCTGGCTGCAGTGCCTGCCTCCACTGCCACAGCCAGTGAGCTGAGCTTTCTGGAAGGAACTACTATGATACACTCATGTAGCTGTCATAGGTGGGGCTGCCCTCTGGCTGGCCTAGGAAAATGGTGGGGGCTGCTGGTTTGTGAGTTGGTGCTGGCCAGGAGGAAGAAGCAGCAGGCTGTATATGGCAGTGGATGGTCTCAGAACTGCATTACCAGCCAGGGGGATGGAGCACCTGAAGCTCCTGAAAGTTCCCAACCTGCTGAGCTGAGTGCGCTGGGACGATCTTGCCTACCTCTCTTCTGAGCAGCAAGCTCTGTGAAATCCTTGCCCCTTTAGCATTCCTCTAGCTGTTGGGAAGTCTCTCAGAGTGTTTGCCTTTCTTTTGTCCCAGAGCAGCCATTTGTGAGTATCTGTTCTTTACAAGTACCTGGAATCTCTGTCTCTCTGAGTATTCCACCTGTCTTAGCTGTCCACCCCACTAATCTCCAGAACACCATTTAATAAAATCTCACCATTTAATAAATTCAGATAATAAAATCTCTTGCATGGGCCAGTGTCTCCTGAGTCGTTCATGCTTCCAAAGCAGATCTCCAGGGCTGGGTGTTCAGCAGTCCTAGGCTTCTACCCACTTCCTGCTCTGTTTCTCTTCCTCCTGCTGGTGAGCTGGGGTTGGGGAAGGGCTTGAGTTCCACCAGATCATGGCTTTGATACTTACCCTTTTCCATGAGGTCCGCTCTTTTACCCAGTAGGCATTCTGTTGCAGCCTTCTTTCTTGTTGCTCTTTCAGGATTAGTTGTATTTGCTTTATTTTCATATTATATGTGATTTGGGAGGAGATTTCTGTCCCACGTCTCACACCGCCATCTTTAAGCCTTAATCTCTTCACTGCTTCACATTCTTAAAGATAACAACCTGATTGTTGTAGCTTCAGGAGCATTGAATATACTACCTATACATAATGCAGACACTCAAAAGCTAGATCTTCCCTACTTGGACATGTTGTATATTGCTCTGAATATATTGTATGTTGCTTAGTGCTCCAAACTGGTGGACTTAAGAAAAATACATATTGATGTTACGGTTCACTTTATGTCATTATTTTTCACTCATGTGACCTTTATAACTACAAAAAAAGAGATATTTCTTATGAGGCTAATGCATATTCATTAAAGGAAACACCAAATTGAATAAAATGACATTCTTTATATTGCTTCTTCAAAGATGATGCTTCAAGCATGGAATGACTTTAGAAAGGCCAACAGTAAAGAGTAAAATTGTTTTAAAGTTGGGCAATGTTTACAGAGAAAAGGCTCATAGCAATGAAGAGGTGAAAGGATGATTTTATGTTGCATTAACTTTCACACCAATTTTTTAAATGTGTCATATTTATCTTATTGTTTTAAAGAAATCTGTGGTTTAGTGGAAATAAACAAACACTGGGCTAGATGCTATGCAGGGATCATCTCCAGACAAGATGATCAACTTCCTGTATAACCTTGGGAAAGCACATTGTCTTTGTGGGTTGGCCTCGATTTCCTCACCTGTGTGTCTGAGGACAGTTGCAGGTCTGAGCATCTAGGACACAGACTGAAGGGCAACCTGGGTGCTCACAATGTGCCAAGCCCTGAACCGAGCTCTTCAAATACATCAGCACATTATATTTTCCCATCAGCCCTAGGCCACAGGAACACCAGCAACCTGCTCTAGAACCTCTAGTTGGTGAAAGGGTATCTCACTGCAACCCTCCTTATATCAGAACCACTCAGGAGAAATTTTATTATCTGAAAGATAATAAATTTCTTGCCCATGCAAGAAATTTTATTATCTGAAAGAGAAAGTGGCTGCCCCTAGAGAGAGAGAGTAGCAGCGTGGTGCAGAGCGTTGTGTCTTTTGTAGGTGCAGAGTGGAAAAGTACCCCTTGGCCTGTTGCCTTGGGGCAGGTTGGAATGTTTAGAAATAAGTGAGGCAAGTCCAGGCAAGCCCCAGGCAAGTCCAGGCATGATTTTCACCGGCTTACGTGCTTGGGACCATGGGGTAAATGGAGGATAAATTACTATATTCTTATAGTTGGCAAATGCCAGAGACAAGATTTAAAGAAACATGGCTTATTTACCAATACACTATACTGCAAGGATAATGAAGGGGAGAGTGGAATTGAACTGTTGGAAGATTTTGTTTTGTTTTGATAAAATGGCTCCCCAACTTTCCTTACTAAGGTAAAATATCTCAGGATATATGTATCCATGAAAACTTGTATTTCTTGAGGAGTTAAGGAGAATTAATAAATGCATTTAATATCTAGCTTTTGAGTGTCTGAGTTATTTATAGATAATTAATATATTAATATATGAGACTCAATAGCAAAAAGATTACTCAGAACATCTGATATCTATTCCCCAGTCTAGCATTAGCAAATTTTGTTATCTTGGGTAAGTTTCTTACCCATGCCTCATCTTCATCATGCCTCAGTTTCTTTATTTTCAGATTTTAAATGACAATATTGTCCTGCCCAGTTGTGAGGCAATGTATGCAAAATGTAAGGAGTTTAAAGTATTAAGTAGTAACAAGGTAACTTATTCTATGCACTTCCCTCCTTTCCAACCTCCAATTCCTGTCCTTATGTCTGAGTACTGCAAGGAGAGAATGAAGAATTTGCATCAGTGACCAAGGTGGATGGTGTAGCTAAAAGATTAACTTTAGCTTTGTGTCTGGTAAATTAATCTCAGTGGGACAGCAGTTTCTGGAGAGCTTTAAGTCTGGATCACAATACTGTGATGAGATTAGATGTCTAGTGATAAGACCCAGTCTTTTGATAGGGAGTAATTTAACTTTGCTAAATAAGGGCTGAAATTACTAGAAATGTCAGGAGGAAGGGAAAAGGGAGTAATGACATCGTTATGTTGCAAACATTCATGACATTTCTCTATTTACTCCTTGTCCCTCTCTGTGGATAATTGTCAAAGTGTGCATGATAGGCAGACCTAAGGTGATATATTAAATCTTTTTAATAAGTACCTGCTATAGACTGAGTGTGTCCCTTCCTCCCAAATTCATATGATGAAACCTAATCCCCAATGTGATGGTGTTTAGGGGTGAGGCCTTTAGGAGGTGATTAGGTCATGAGTAGGAAGCCCTCATGAATGGGATTAATGCCTTTATAAGAAAGACCCCTGGGAGCTCCCTTGTCTCTTTTGCCATGTAAGGATACAGCAAGAAAATGGCTGTGCATGAACGAGGAAGCAGACCCTCACCAGATACCAAATTTGCTGGTGCTTTGATCTTGGACTACCCAGCCTCCAGAACTTTATAAGGCACCTACTCTATCGTATTCTGTTACAGCTGCCTAAATAGACTAAGATAGTTACACAATGCAACTAAGCTTTTGTTCAAGTGGACTTGGATTATATGTAGTAACTACATAGTATAAATCATATTCATCAGCTATGAGAGCTAGAGATAAAAGTTAATCTCAATCAAATACTGCTCTGAATTAACCAGTGACAAGTAAAGCTCAGCCCTCATAGGGAAAAGAGGAATTCCTCCATGATTCTGGAGGCTGGAAACCCCAAATCAAGATTCCTTTCAAGCTTTGAGGGAAGGATCCTTCCTTATCGCTGCCAGATTCTGGTAGCCTCACACGTTCTTGGTCTGTGGCAACATGCCTTCCACCTCTGTTCTCTCACAGCCATCTTCTCTGTGTCTGTGTCTTTACTTGATATTGTCCTCTGCATGTGTCTTTATCCAAGGTTCCTTCTTACCATTGCACTAGTCATATAGGATTTGGGCCCATCCTAATCACCTTATCTTAACTCAGTTACACCTGAAAAAGCCTAATAAGGTCACATTCACAGGTACTGGGGGAGGAGGTTAAGACTTCAACCTATCTATTTTGGAGACATAATTCAATCCATAACAAAACTTTTTCTTTATAAGACATGGGAGAATTTAGGAGAGTTAATAAGAAGAGAGAAAGGAACTTCAAGGTAAAGCTACCTTTTAGATGAACAGAAATATACATTTCTTATCTGCTATTTAACTCCGTTCATTTTCTTCCTTGCCTACACACAGACCAGGGAGAAGATTTGCAAAGGACTTCTGGAGCAGAGAACTCACTATGAACGTATCTCCAAAACTGTCTAGGAAGGGATTAAGAGCAGTGGACTTGCAGTGAGGTAGATCTGGCGACCAGTGCTGCTGTTCTGTGACTTTCGCACAGTTAGTCACACAGTTGGCCAACTTGACCAACTTCTTTAAGTGTCATTTTCGTCATATATAAAGAAGATAGTAACAATATATAACTCTTAGGGTTTTTTTATAAGGATTATTTGAGATAAAGCATGTAAAATGCTTGCAATAGTGCAACAATTTAAGTACTCAACATGTTGTACATGATTACTTTTCTGGACCCTTTACCAGGATATACATATCACTGTCTTAAACAAAGCCCTGTGAGATGAAAGGTACAGCAGGGGGAATGTAGTCAATAATACTGCAATAACTTTGTGTGGTGACAGATGGGAATTATACTTGTTGTGATGAGCATTTTGTAATTGTATAATTATCTAATCAATATGTTGTACACCTGAAACAAATAAATTGTATGTGTCAATTTTATTTCAATAAAAAGATTACTTTTAAAAAGCAATGGCATAAACACCCCAAAGGCTCCAAAAAGAAACAGGAAAACCCCAACTCCCAGAGTGTATGTGTATTGTAATTCATTAAAATAACATTTCAATTGTAGTTATAAACATTAATTTGAAAGTGTTTTAAATGTAAACATGACTGTTGGAATTCATGGGATCGTAATTTTTGCATGAATATCAGTGTTCAAAAGACTATTTTTATTAGTTATATGTGAATTCAGGAAGCAAATGAGATAAACAACATTTACAGCTGTTTTTTTTTCATTTAATAATCTTTAAAGCAACAGTAGCAAACAAAATAATTTAACACTGAACAAGTATTTCTCCAGAGGTATTCGTTAGTTTCTTCTTCCCTATAATTTTAAGAACCAGTGCTATGATTTCTTCAATTTTTACTTCCTTGAGCTACATTATATGAATGACAAATACTTTTTCATTGTAATTTTTATTCTGTCATATAAGGTGAGCTTTGTAAAATTCTTTTGAAATAAATCACTTCAAGGCCAAAATATGTGAATTTTAAAATTATTAATTATTACCCCTTATTGAAAAGGCTAGTCTACAGCATAAAATATTCACTCATAATGTTTTAAAATGAGACTTATTAGAAAAGATATATTCCAACTATGTTTTGGCCTGAGGAAAAATTAAATTTGTCAGGAGAGGAATATATTATTATGCGTAAATAATTAATAAAGAGAAATGCTTTGTGTATCTATCAGTGAGTACTGAGAGGCATTTTAGAACACAAAAATATCTAGCAATTCATATTATCTAATTCTTTTTGAGCACATTAAGATGTCATTGGTATTCTCTGCATTTTCTGAAGCCCAAATTGCTTTGAGCTGAAAGACACAGTCATCTTTCCTGTAATGATGTGTTCTACCAATTTTTTTCCTGTTTTTGTATCTTTTCACTTGGAATGCAGAGATGTTCATGATATAAAGAAAAAAGAAAAATCATCTGCTTTAAGAAAAAATCCTTTAGATACTCAGTAGTTAAACTTTTCATGCCAAATATGTAGCATTCTTGATTAAATAAAATATACATTCTTGTTTATTCTCTTTCAAAAATTTATTTCTTGTCATTTGCTTTGATTTTTTGACTTAAAGATTATGGAGAGATTTTTCCCTACTGAAAATAAATCCACTGCTACTCTTTTGCCAAGAAAGATTTCAACTGAGATCACATTACCTCTGGGTTCAGAGGTGGTCAGGTTCTCCCTGTACCCCTTTCCCTACAATTTCATTTTCAAGATCACTAGTCTATGTGCTCCATAAAAGCAGGGAGCATGTCTATCTTATCTATTAGTATTTAGTGCCTCACACAAATTAGAATCTGAAAATATGTATGGTAAGTTACATCTGTTCTTTATACAGGGCAAGAATGCATGGGCACAACTAGGTTGTCTTTCAAGAGAATTTTTGTAGGAGACCTTATTTAGTGCCATGCAGGAATAAGAGGTTATCAGATTAGTCACCTACAGTGTACCTGACTTTCTAATTTGTAGATACTGATATTTAATTTCTTGACACCAGCTGAATGATAGCTGATGACAGGAGCCAGTATGGGAAGGACTGTCCCCCACCTCCCATGAGAAAAAAAATGGAAAAACGTCGGACCACATGAGACTCCCAAAGGGCTGAGGTTGTCACACAGCCACATAAAAGCAGCTGAATTCCCTATGTCCCCCTTCCTTGATAAAATCAGACACAGAGCGTACATTCCATCTGAAGACCAGTGTCCACGATGGGCAGTGACTTCTTGAGCAACTCTGTACTAGACCATGCAGAGAGACTGAAGATATAAATTTTGGAACATTGGCACAATTCTTTTGTGTTGTACAGTTCTCTTATTTCTTACTTCATTAAGTCCTCCTGGCCTGAGATGCTTGAATAACATCATACACAACACAATATTTGCCCAGAAAAGTTGTGAACATCTGGGTGTTTTGATTGAGAAGGCAGGTCAGAGTTTCTGAGCCTCTTTAGACTGTTACCATTAATATTCACAGATAGGAGTCACATTTTTCCTTTCCCAGCAAAGTTTCTTTCAGAGTTAAGAGTTTAAGAACACAAGAGAGAACTGGGATAAATAATAGCAAATATAATCAATGTAATACACACATAAAAATAACTAATTTTTCTTCCAGGTGGTTTTTTTCTTGACTGTTAGAAATCAAATATGTATCAAATAAATATATATATATATATATATATATATATATATATACATATATTCATTTGGAATACATACAGAAACCATATATATCAAATTAATGCTCCAGGTAGCTACCAGAAGGCAATAAAACCACTGCTATTTTCAATAGATAAATTTATGTTAATAGATTTTTAATAAATATAGCTTAATATTAAAAACTAAGCAACATGTTTTGTAAATTAATCCACTGGAGAATATTATTTATGTATAGCTCTCTCTAGCTTTCCTACTTAACCCCCTAAATTGAAATTTTCTGTGTGTGTGGATGGGGAAGTTTTCATCTGGGTAAGATGATACCAAACAGAGCCCAGATGCTGGACTGTTTCATGTGCCTATGTTCTCCAACTCTGCCATTTTAACCACGGTACTCAAATATAAAACCTTCTGTTAGCGTTGTCATGACTGTCTTTCTTAAACGGTTGCGAAAGAGAGATTTAGGCACTGTTACCACATGTCTGGTGTTTCATGGAATATTCTTTCAGGTAACAGGTTTTTTGTTTTTGTCACAAAGCAGTGCATGACTTTATTAAGACTGGGGAGGGGCATTATGTCTGAGTGGGATGTGGAGGTCTGCAAAGTCTGGAACACAACTATTTGAGCTGGCCTTGGAAAGACCAGTGGGAATCAGACATATAGATATGGAGGGTAGGGATCAGGCATCAGACAAACGAAGCAGTGTAGACAGAGCACAGAGGTGGGCCTGGAACATGTTCTCAGGGCACAATGGACAACTCCAGTGAGTGAGGAAGATGCTTCTGCATGAAAGAAGGCAGGGAAAGGGATTCCTTTAAATCCCATCTCTTGGTTTATTCCCATGGTGGAAGGACCTGAATTCTACAATTGATTTTCCTCTTTTTTTTTCTTATATTTCTACTTCAGGTAATAATCTTTTGAATTTTCTTTTCTGTGTCACGTAATGCAACTGTGCAGTGGGATTTTCCAGTTACCATAGAAGATTATGATTCATTGAACATCTGAAGGCTGTTTTCTACCTTGGAAAATGGAGACACATAAAAAGGCTCAAGCTTATAGAGAGAATCTTGTATCTCTGGGCTATTCTGTGGAAGAGGCAGCCAAAACTCAGAGAAGTGAAATGACTTCTCTGAGGCTAGAAAGTAGAGTCAAGACTGAAACCAGACATACTGACCATTTAAATGGGTTCTTCGCATATTTGTCATAGATAGTGATGCCGGGGTTCTTGTTCATGAAGCTGAAGAATGAGCTTCACAAACACTCAAGGTAGGAGAGCAAGGTACAGGCTTTTATTTAGAAATAAAGTGAGAGAATAGAGCTCCTGGCTCACGCCAGGAGTGGACAAGAGAGCCCGTAGTGGTGCGTTGTCTAGGGGGTTTTATAGACAGTTGAGGATTTTTTGAGAACATGAAAAAACTTAGGGGTGTGGACTTGCATCACCTGCCCTGTCCTGAAGGTCGGCTGGGTCATAGTCTGATTGCTAGGGCTGACAGCAGAGTCACTGGTTATGCTGATACCCTTGCAGAACAGTCAAAACATTCCAGGCCAAGTAGCTCCTGGCCTTTTGACCTTTAACTGAGCTCACTGAAGATGTCTATATTCTTAGGTATCTTTCCCTAGAGAATTAGTGTGACCTTGACTTTGCATAATGCTTAACAGAGTTTCAATGGGGACTTCTTTGCCCATTGTTACATTGCTCGGACTGTAAATATTCCACCCTGCTTTTCCCCACTGGAGGCCCTCACCCTGCTCTGACTACACCCACGGTCCCTGTCTCAATAGTAGGGTATGGACCCATCTGTGCTTCATTTTAATGAGATTGTTTTTTTGTGCTTTATTTGTAATCCCTGTGAGCATCACTCAATCAATTTCCTGGTGATTCCTTGTGAATGTGATTTCTGAGTGGCTAGTTTAAAATGTCTGCAGGGGTGGCAACAGGATTAGATTAGAAAGTCAAAGACCCCAAAAATGACAGGCTATACATAGGGGGGTATGTGTTTTCAGTTTCTGCATTTTAATTTAAGTAAATATTGATAAATTATTCTCTGATATGTTTGTACCACTTTACACTCTAATAAGCTAACCCTTATTATATGTTCATTGTGTGTCAGATATTGCACTAATTATTTTGCACATATCAACTCATTTTGGTTTCACATTAGTCTAACATGTTGGGTGTTTTACTTATTATTTGCATTTTAAATATAACAAGACGGAGGGACAGAGACATGGGGTAACTTGTTCAAGGTTACTCTGCTAGTAAATGGCAGAACTGAGATTGGAGCCTGGGCAGTCTGATTCTGGATCCCATATATTTTACTTCTCAGTACCAGTTACTCCACGTCCTCCCCAACAGTGACTATTACCAGAATTTTTAATTTTTGAGAATATGATATTTGTTAAATTGTATTTCTTTTAATTTTTCATTTTGTAGTTAATAATGAGATTGAATTCCTTTTTCCTAAGTTTACTGTTTTTTTCCTTCTGTGAATTGGCTGTTCATATTTCTGTTGGATTGTTTGCCTTCTTGTTATTACTTCTAAAAGTAACTTAAAAATCCTGAATATTCATTCTTTCTTGACTGTATGCATTGCAAATACTTTCTACTAAAATGTGGCTTTTCTAATGGACTTGTTTAAAATGTCTCTATATAAGTTTTTAATTTTAATGTACCTGAACTTGTCCATATTTTCCCTAATAGTTTGTGCTTTGGAGTCTTATTTAAATAACTCCTCCTGTTTTAAGGTTCTGAAGATAATTGCTAGCATTTTTTATTGAAGGTTTTAGCTTTAATATTTAAGGATTAATTATATTTGGAATTCAACTTTATTTATAAGTAGAAATCGAATTTTCATTATATATATACTACATTTACATGCTGAATATATAATACATCTATGAAAATATATTATATATAATTTTAAAATATATATATAAAACAAATTACTGCAGTAGCATTTATAAAATAGATCATCATTTTCATACTGATTAGTATAGCAGTCAGTATGAGAACCTATCTATATATGTCAGCTATCTTGTCTGTCCCCAAACCAGTGACAGTTTACTTATCAAATCTTTTTATTAACTCTTGATATCTATTGAGGTGAGTCCTAACTCTCTAGTTCTTTAAAATTATCTTGGTTATTGTGCCCATTTCGTGTGACTTTCAGAAACGGTTTGTAATTTCCATTGAAGCCCCTTGATATTTTGATTGGAATTATACTGAATAGATAATATGCAGAAAACCAACATTGTTATGTTAGAAGTCTTCAAATCCATGACCATGTCACATCTGTATATTTGTTTAGGTCTTTTAAAACATCTTCCCATAGAATGTCATACATCTCTACATAAAACTCTTGCACATCTTAGGTTTATTTTTGTCTACCTCCTATTTCTATTGATATTGTCATTATATTGTTATCAAACTAGACTTTGTAAAATTGTTTACAGCATGTGAGAAATTAGTTTAATTGGTGAATTAATATTAGAGTCCAGCATCTTTGCTGAACTCTTAAAATTCCAGGAATTTTTATAGTATCTTGAATTTTCTGTGAAGCTAATAATATTTGTAAAACAATAATAACTGAATTTCTTACTTTTTCATTTTAAAGTGCATTATTTATTTGATTTTCTTACTGTATTGGCTGGTAAATATTCGATAGAAGAGGTGATAGTGGATATTCTTTACTCTGTCATCACTTTATGTAATGTGTTTACAGTTTCACCATTGAATATAATTCTTGTTGAGTCTGGATTACCTTGTAGACTATGTAGAAATATGATTATGTTTCTTCATTAGGGGTTTCTAAGAAAATTTTACTGAAACTTAGGACTGGGACTAAAATAATAGACCTTGGAAGTTAATCTATGACTGGTTTGATAGAGAGAACCTATCTGGAAAAATTTACTTCACCAGGTACACGCATTTACTTTTCAGGTGGGGATTTAGCTTCAGGACCATGGAGACCTCCCTTTAGTGGTAAAAATGAAGATGTTGGTCACTTTCTTTTGAAGAGATTTATTTACATTCATAAGGATAAGAATAGGGATCTAGGATCCTGTCAAAGGAGCAAAAGTTTTCCTACCTTCTTTTCACAAGGGGAGAGGAGATGACTGTCTCTCTCTTAGATAAATGTCTAGGTTTATATTTTGGAGTTGCTTACCTACACTAAGTACCTACCTACAGTAGGTACATACCTACATAATGATTTATAATCAGGCTCTCATTGCCTACCCTTCTTATCTCAGGAATAAAAATTGGATCTCTGGCACAATTAGTTGTAAGTAAATAATAATCTGCTCTGCTCCAGAAAACTTGTGCTTGTATTCAGAATATTAAAAAATGTGGATATTAAAAACTTAACATTTTAATCAGATTTTAAAATTTTCCTTTAATTCCCAATTTGCCGAGAATGTTTATCATGAATAGTATTACATTTTAGCAATTGCTTTTCTGAATCTGTTGAGATGATCATAGGTTTCCTGAATTCTAATTTCCCCTTATTTGTATGCCTTCAACTTCAGTCTATAATAATTTTTGTTTTATATAGTCAATATTTGTTCAAATTTTTCCACATACTTACCTGTTTCTTAGTTTATGATTCTGCTTTGCTCTGAAGTCTTGCTTCTACATTCAATTATCTTTTTCTTTAATTATCTCTTTTGTAGATTTACTCAGAAACAACTGTTAGTGGCACTGTCTGTTTTTATTTTAAAGTGTGCTCATTTCTATTCACTTTTGGTTTTTCATGTGTTATGGTTTTTCTGTTTTTAAACCAGGTTGACAATTATTTTCTCTTGACAGTTTGAAGATATTCATTGGTAATGTGGCCTTTATTATTGCTATTAAGAGAGACTAATATTTTATATTACTTTTTCTTTACAAGTAATCTGGCATTTCTCTCTGTTTTTATAATCTTTATATCAGTGGTTTTATGTAGTATCAGTACAATGGGTTAAAGTATAGACTAATTCTATTAATTCTGCTTGGCACATTTTGTGAATCATGAATCTAAGATTTTATAAAGATTGAAAAAAATTGACAATTGTTAATTTTACAAAAGTTGCTTCTCCCTTATTTCCTCTGCCCCATCCCTCTGAAATTACCTTTAGGCATATACTAGGATTTTAATTTTATCAGCTATGTCTATGTGAACCTCTTGCATATTTTCCTCTTTGTCTCATGTTTGCTTTGTTAGGTATTGATCTCATTCAGTTTTTATATAACTATTCAGTTATTTAAAAAAATATATTGATTCTTTTTTGCCTACCATTGTCTTTTTCTTAAATTTTAAGGCTTTATTTTGTATCTTCAATTAATAAATATATTTGTTTCAACAATTGTTCTATGCTGTGCCCACTGACATTGGATCATATATGTATGTAAAACATATGTCTAACATATATAACATATACATAAATATATATAAAAATACTGTATGTATATAAAACTTGAATAAATATATTTGTTTACTTTGACCTTCCCTTCAGTAGGGCTTTATTTGTGTGAATCTTATATAGCCAGATTGAGGTTTTATCCCTCAGAGATTGTTTGTATTGGGTCCTGTTAGATTCCTTTTATCATCTCTCATTCCATCAACTAAAAAGTCTTTAATGAGAACACCCTATGTACAAGACACTTTCCAGTTGATTGAGATATAGCAGGAAAGAAAGGGAAAAAATCTTGCCCTCTTGACACTTACAATCTAGTGGGGGATAGGGCAAATAATAAATAAGTAGTTATCACTTTTACTTAGAAGGTGATAGGTCTTTTGGAAAACCAGTAAAAGTGAGTTCACGATTAAGGAGATCAGGAGGGATGAGTAGAGTCAGCTTTGAATTGGATGGGCAGAGAAGGCCCAACTGAGAAGCTGATATTTTACAAAGGTTTGATCAGGTTAGAGATTTCGCAGTACGCATATATGGGGAATGTGCATTCAAGACAGAGTAGTGGCCATAAAAGGCATGAAAGTGAGGAATATGGCTATTGTGGTCAAGTAGTAGGAAAGAAGGCAGTATGGATGGAGTAGATGAGGAGAAACCAGGAAAGATGAGGTCATAGAACTAATGTCTCCTTTAAAATAATTCATTGGTGTTGGGCTTCCTACACCCCATAGGTAACATATATCCATACTTTAAAATCATGTGAGGATAGTTCTATCATTCTGATTCTCAGGGAAACCTTTTATTTCATTTCTTCCTTTTATGAACACCTGCCCTGCCTGAACAGACAAGCTTCTCTAATATCTACCATGGCTGGAGGATGGATTTACTAATCTACTCTTTCAGTGATGTTATAGCACTTTGAGTGCTGAGAAACTTGCCATGCATTTCAGTTCCGACTTGTGATCTTTCTTAAAACCAAGACCCATTTTCCTCTCCTCATGTAGTCACTAAGACTATGTTCCTTGGTTTCGGAGGCTGGAAAATTCCCCGGGATGGCCCCAGGGTTACATCACACAACCACTCCAATGTTTCCTTTCCTTTCTGCTTCTGACCTCTGAGGACTTTTCTTACTTCTTTGACATCTGAAGTGTGTGTTTAAAATGATGTGCATAATGTTTTAACCAGTGTTTCAGAGGTGTTTTAGGTAGTTCAGTTTATCACATTTCTAGAAACAAAAGTCCAAAAGCATTTATCAAGCACTCTCTCCATATGAGGTTCTGGAAAAGCAGAGATAAATGATATATTCTCCTTGCCTGAAAGAACTCACATTCTAAGGTAGATACTGAAACACATAATTATGTTCAAGTATGATCACTGCTTTGATAAAGGCTAATAAAAACTACCACACAAACAGAATGCAGGTAGATATTCATTATAGGTTGAAGCGGGGGAAGACATCAATAAAAATGCAGTGGTTGATCTGAGCTGAGAAGTGGTAGCAGGCTGCCATACAGAGGGAGAGCGCTTTTGTGTTCCAAGGCTCAGAGGATGAAACGCATTCTAGGGAAAGACCTTTCAAGGAAGCCTTCTCTGAGAACCCAATTAAAGCTGCAACCTACCTACCCCTCCCATTCTTAATCCTGACCTATTTTCACTGTTTTCCAAAAGATTTACCACCTTCTAAGTGCAGGAGATAACTACTTGTTTATTATTTGTCCTCTCCCCCAACTAGGTTATGTACCGACTTGCATGGCCAGATGGTGCTGCTTTGGGAAGGAGAGTGTGAGAACATCATGTGCTAAAGGACAGAAAGGGTGGTGGTGGTGGTGGGGGAACCAAAAAGAAAAATTTTCTTATTTAAAATTTTATCTCAATCCCTCCCGGAATGTCAGGGGAAAAAAAGTTAGTTTAAAGGAAGCCTGTTTTCCTTAGCAGGGTCCACCAGCTATGGAATCCTGTACAAGTGTACCAATATTTACAAGAATCTCCCTTAAAAATCAACTCGAACTATTCTTAAAAAAGATGTCCTGAGTTTTCTTGCCAGAGTTTTAAGCCTTGTCTTCTGTGATTCTCTTTAAGGTGACCAACCAGCCTGGTTTACCTGGGTCTGGGGAGGCTCCCTTCAGTCTTAAAACTGGGAAACTCTTGGGCAAACCAGGAAGAAGGGATCACTTCAGATAGTCCACTAGAATATAAGCCTCTCCAAGAGCAGCAGAATGTTTAGAACACTACCTGGCATATAGTGGATGTTAGGAAATATTTGATGAGTGAATATATGATTGAATGAATATTTTTGCCACATAGAAAAAAGTGACAGGATCCATTAGGCTTTGACCCAAGAGTAAAAATAGCCAAATTATTAGCTGTAGACTTTGGAACAGTGCTGAGGATGGATGGCTGCTTCAGGGCGGGGACACAGCAAGGGAAGACAAAGACGAAAAGGCCCTCAGAACTTAGAGGAAGTCACAGTGAGGAGAATCGGAGAGGCACGCTTCATGGGCTCCTCAGACTATTTGGAGAATGACCGACCTTTTAAGGGATTTATGACTAAGGCTCCTTGTAATCTCTGGTGAGCAAGGTGAGGACACACTTCTGTACTTTCTCTTCCAGGTTTTTCTACTCTTTGGTGAGTTTTATGGCCAGTGGAAAAGGAAATTATTAAAATTTGGAGTTTTCCTATGTAATTTAAAGATTTAGTAATTGTTAAGAATGTTGATGTAACTGGCCTGTTGCTAGGCTACTGCTTCCACACGTGTAGGCAATAAACTATTACTGCTCTATATAGAGAGCTCGGCCCAGTGCTCTGGGCGGAGGCAGAGATGCTAGTGCTCGACCTACTGCCAGGAGAACAAGCCGGGTAATAAACCCTTTCACCCCAAAGAACATTTTGCTGTCAATTTCTCTGGTCACATTGAATCCACAGCAAACTTGCCCGGGGCTGAAACCCATTGACAGGACAGTCCCTCTTCTCCTTGCTCAGCCACTATTTTCATTTTGGAAAGAATGGTATATGTACTACCAGCATTGCCAACTGGGACATACTCCTGATTCTTAAAAGAGAGTCCAGTTAATTTGAATGGTTTTCTTCGCTCTGATTTATATGAATGTGATCCTGGAAAACAAATATACATATATATGCATATGTACATACATGCTTTAAGTATTAAGGGGGGCATATAACATAGTTATCCTAAATTCACCTACCCTGCACTCAGGAATCAACCTCAACTTGAAAATTCTTGTTTGTGAATTATGATATTGTTCTGCGGTTTGGTTGATACTGAACAGTAGGAAAAGAGGATTTATTGATACATGAAAACAAGAAAATATCTAATTAAAAAATGTTAGAAGTATATAATACATGGAAATAACAGCAGGTTCTATAGCAGACTGCATTCCAGAAATAGCCCTGTACTTCCATACAATGAAAAAGGGATATGTTGCAAAATCCCTTGTGAGACAGCAAAGGAAAACAGATCTGGTCAGAACTGAAGTGGAAATAGTGTTTAATCAAGAAGAGATAGTGAAGGGAAATTTCACTCTCTAAACCATAACAGGGCAGCATGACAGGCTGGGTTTTAATCCTATTATATGGGAAGGAAGTACGCGCTAAATGGGAAATTACAGCAATTACCAACACTGGTGATTTGCAGGATGGGAAAGAAGAAAGTAATGAAACCAATTTCTCTCTCACCTGCACTGCAGGCTTTCTTCAGTCTTTGAATATGGAGAATGGTAGACAATCACAGCAAAGGAATCTAATACTAAGAAAACCACTACAAAGACATTAAGAAACCTAATAAAATAATCAGAGCAGAATAGGAGTGAGGTTAAAATTTTAGGAAGTCCTGTTTACAAAACCCTTTATTACAAGAATTTATCTGTGCTGTGCAGCTCCTTCTGCCCCTGAATCACTTCATTTAGCAGAGCGTGCAGCATTCTATTAGAAAGAGCACGGTTGAGCCTCTTCAGGCTTGACATTCACCATTTGTCTCTGTGTATCTGAACTTGGAGGGTCACCTGTTTCCTACTTAGCCACTCCTATGGTTCCTAAATAGACTTTGTCTTTTGGAATAAAATCTTCTGTCTTCTGTTTTCTAAGCTTGATGCTTCTATGAGATCTTTTAATATATTTTAAAGTCATTGTTTGCTAAGTAGAAATTAAGCAGGACTGTGTTTGTAAAATGAGCCTGGGTTGGAGAGAAAACAAGTGGCTACAATCAGATAATCATCCTGCACTTTCTGTCTTACTGTCCCCATCCTGGGGCACCTGACTCTGGGTCCTAATTCCTTCCCTGGTAGACTACCGCTTTCAGAACCTCATACCTTACCTGTGATCTGCTAACACCTCTGGTCTGTTCCCTCTACATGTGATTGGCTTTCCTAACATTGATTCTGCTTCCCATTCCTGATATGGATTCCTCTGGGAGTGCTGGACTTTATGAACCTGCCTGCCCGCTCTTCCTTCCTCTCTCCTTCCCTGCCCTTCTGTCCTGCCTTCCCACTACACACTGTCATTCAGTCCCCCACAGGGAGACCCTTCCCGGAGAGCTAGCACTCGTCAGTCTCAGTGCATGTCTCCAGACAAGACACTTCCATAGGCCTTGCTTTTGCTTAAATGTGTTGAGAGAAATGTAGAACAACTATTATTTGATCACATCATTCTGTAAGTTATTTGTTCATAGAGGGACTTACCTGCTGATCTATGAAAACAAAGCCACAGGGAAAGTACAGCTTAAACAAAGGCTCCTGAGTCACTAAAGTAGGTGAAAACTCCATGTCTTCCTACCAATTCTAAATTTACTCATCTTCCCAATTAATTTTGTATCACACACATCACAGCTTATTTAGAAGAAATTACTATCAAGTTTGGATATAGTTGGGTAGTAATAGGAAGATTGATAACCTGCCTCTGGATTTCTTTATCTTATAAACCCAACTGAAGTCTAATTACTATTGACGGTTGGACTCCAAGTGACTCCTGGCTAAAGTAATCAAACCTGTGGCTTACATATGCCCCATGCTGTCAGTTAAATGAGGAAGGCTCCTCAATGATATGGCTGCCCCTGGGGGATTGGTGGGCACCTTATGCCAGCATTTTGTTTGGGAATCTGTTCAAGATCTCTCCCAGTGCCCCAGGAGCCACCCCAGTGGCTCCCTTTCTGCCCTCTACATTCCTTAGGTATGGTGGACAAGCAGGACCAAAACAGCAGGCGAGGTAGGGATATTTCATGGCTTGTTTGTTGTTTTCCTATTTCCTAGGTGGAGGCCAAAGCTGAAGATATTTTGCTTCTTTCATTTCTATGGAACATTTCTTTGGATCACACCTGTCTAACCCATCCTGAGAGACTTTATTAAGATCTGACTTAACGATAACAGGAATTGAGGATATTTGAAACTTAAATATAATAACTACCTGTCATGACTTGTTAAAAATATGACAGTGATGCTACAGTGCTATGATACTTCCCACTAATCCGAACATCTTCCCTAACTTTTGCAGTCTAATTAAAACCAGCCTCCACAGCAGTTGTTTCACCATGTCTTCCTCTTATCAAGTCCTCCCATCTGAATTTATGAGATTCTAAGCCTTCAAGGTCAAGGTAGGCTGCCATAGTCAGATGTCTCAGCGCAGCCACTTACTTGCCTAAATGCAATCTGAAGACAGTGGATTTCCAGCTGATTACAAAGAGGCTTTCAATACATCAAAAACTATGTTTCACTTGGATGTAGGAAATCTGCATTTAAAAAAGTGTAACATTATGTGAAAGCCTATTTTTCAAAAAGGGAAATACTTTGTGACAGTGGTTATGAATGTTTAGAACAGGACTGAATCATCTTGTTCTTTCTTCAGTGAAATGGTTTCCTGACAGTCTTTGTGAGATTGAGTCCCGTTATGCAAGCCATATGCAAGTTTCCCAGGCAAGAGGAGGAGAGGGAGAAGCCGGGCGCTGCCTTGGCGCCACCTTGCACGGACTGAGACTAAGGTGGAACTACATGTGGTGTCCAGAGGCGAAGCTAGTGAAACCCAGAGCCAGGGACGAGGCTGAACAAAACACTGGGCTGTAAGGGGGAGGGAAAAGACAAACACTGATCAAAGGCCCAGGGCCTGTGGAGGCTCTACTTTTAAGGGGGTTTGTAGCCACTTTTGGGAGATGAGGAAGCTTGTAAGTATACTGGGCAGCTGGGAGGACTAATTTCCCCTTTATTTGAACTCAAGGCTTGATACATGTTTAAGAGTGGAATGTAGAACAGAAAGCTAAATTCAGCTTCTAGTCATACCTTGGAAGTTAAGAAGCATAAGTACCCTTGAAGACACACAGGGTTACTAAAAGCAGGCAGAGAAACTAAGACCTAAGATCAGCCTTGGGAAGAGAAAAGTAAAGTGGTGGAATTTTTGTTGGAGTTGTTCTACTTTCTTTTCCCAAACAGCATGTCACTTAGTGGAGGCAGAGGAGGCAATCCATAGGCAATTTCTCACCTTTTTTTATTTTTATTTTTATTTTTATTTTTTTTATTTTGAGAGGGCATCTCTCATATTTATTGATCAAATGGTTGTTAACAACAATAAAATTCAGTATGGGGGGTCAACGCTCAATGTACAATCATTAATCCATCTCAGGCCTAATTCTCGTCAGTCTCCAATCTTCTGAAGCATAACGAACAAGTTCTTACATGGTGAACGAATTCTTACATAGTGAATAAATTCTTACATGGTGAACAGTACAAGGGCATTCATCACAGAAACTTTCGGTTTTGATCATGCATTATGACCTATAAACAAACAGGTCAAATATGAATATTCATTTGATTTTTGTACTTGATTTATATGTTGATCCCACATTTCTCCTATTATTATTATTATTTTTATTTTTAATAAAATGCTGAAGTGGTAGGTAGATGCAAGATAAAGGTAGAAAACATAGTTTAGTGCTGTAAGAGGGCAAATGTAGATGATCAGGTGTGTGCCTATGGACTAAGTATTAATCCAGGCTAGACAAGGGCAGCAAGACATCCATGGATGCAGAAGATTTCTCTCAAAGCAGGGGGGGTGAGGTTCTGAGCCTCACCTCTGTTGATCTCCAAATTCTCACCTGATGGCCCCCCTGCGACTGTGCCTGTCTTAGGTTGTTCCTCCCTTGAGGAATCTTACCTGTCTCTGGCTAACCAGTCATCTTCCGGGGCCATACAAGGAAATGTAAAGTTGGTAAGTGAGAGAGAAGCCATATTGTTTGCAAAGGTTAGCTTTTTACTTCTTTTCAGATTTATGCCCTGTGGCTTCTATGCCCAGCACTTGTCTCGAGGTATCTTTACCACCTGGAGGAATTATGATACTCTGTAAATTCGATATGAGGCACGAATTCTATTTAAGGGTTGTAATTAGGAAGGAAGAAGAAAAGCTATAGATGTAGCATATGAAGGAAACATGGGAGGATTGATTATTTCTTTGACATATCTTCTTGTATAGTACCTTAAGTATGTATAGGTTTTAAACTACTAACTAATTTGCACACACATATTAACATAATAGGAATACGGTGACATAAAGCAAATCTATAATTACCGTCCATCTCCAGTGAAGCCAAGAAAACCATTTAGGCACCCTAGGCATTTGTGAAAATTTATCTATGATATGATGGATATTGTCCAACTGTACTTGAACCATCAGACAAATTAAAGCAGCCCATTTCTGGGATCTGTTCACATCCCATATGTTCTTTTAACCATAGATAGTCTATAGTCATGAGATTTTGGAGTGCTACAACTTGCACCCCTCCCAACTCCTGGTTGAGTTCCAACAGTACAGATCCGGTCAAATTCGTTGTCTCACTGTATGCACATGCCAGCCTAGACATCTCCCTCCTCATTCCTATGGCAAGTCCAGGAGACGGTGGGCTGGATGCAGCCACAACCGCAGCATCGTCCAGTTCTCTGTGGAGGCTTTTTGGTGATCATCCCCCAGCAAAAGTCCTCCAGAGAGTGCTGATGCCGGAAGCTCCTCCTCATATTGTATCTTAGTTCATTTTCAGGGTGTCCAAGCTAGGCCTTGATCTTCTGCATAGAAACAAACAGACCCTTTGCCCACACTTTGACATGCCCACTATACCACTGTGCAGAACTCATTGGAGGTCAGCACACAGTAACTGCTTTTTTTTTTTTTTTAATTAAGAGAAAGGAATATTATCAGAAAAGAGTACCTCCATAACTGATCATCTGACACCCTTTAAGTGATCAACATCAAGGATATTTAAAGCATGCGTTGATCTTTGATTTACCAATAGTTTTATCCTGTCAAGGAGTAATCCCCCTTTTCTTTCTTTCTTTCTTTTTTTTTTTTTAATTTTTAATCTACACTTATATGAAGAATACTATGTTTACTATGCTCTCCCCTATATCAGGTCCCCCCTAACAACCACATTACAGTTACTGTCCATCAGCTTAGCAAAATGTTGTAGAGTCACTACTTGTCCTCTCTGCGTTTTGCAGCCCACCCACCCCTTTCTCCCTCCCCACCATGCATGCTAATCTTAATACCCCCCTTCTTCTTCCCCCCCATTATCCCTCCCTGCCCACCCATCCTCCCCAGTTCCTTTCCCTTTGGTACCTGTTAGTACATTTTTGGGTTCTGTAATTCCGCTGCTGTTTTGTTCCTTCAGTTTTTCCTTTGTTCCTATACTCCTCAGATGAGTGAAATCATTTGGTATTTCTCTTTCTCCGCTTGGCTTATTTCACTGAGCATAATACTCTCCAGCTCCATCCATGTTGCTGCAAATGGTTGGATTTTTCCACTTCTTATGGCTGAGTAGTATTCCATTGTGTATATGTACCACTCTTCTTTATCCATTCATCTACTGATGGACATTTAGGTTGCTTCCAATTCTTGGCTATTGTAAATAGTGCTGTGATAAACATAGGGGTGCATCTGTCTTTCTCAAACTTGGTTGCTGTGTTCTTAGGGTAAATTCCTAGGAGTGGAATTCCTGGGTCAAATGGTAGGTCTGTTTTGAGCATTTTGATGAACCTCCATACTGCTTTCCACAATGGTTGAACTAATTTACATTCCCACCAGCAGTGTAGGAGGGTTCCCCTTTCTCCACAGCCTCGCCAACATTTGTTGTTGTTTGTCTTTTGGATGGCAGCTATCCTTACTGGTGTGAGGTGATACCTCATTGTAGTTTTAATTTGCATTTCTCTGATAATTAGCGATGTGGAGCATCTTTTCATGGGTCTCTTGGCCATCTGTATTTCTTTTTTGGAGAACTGTCTGTTCAGTTCCTCTGCCCATTTTTTAATTGGGTTATTTGTTTTTTGTTTGTTGAGGCATGTGAGCTCTATATATTCTGGACGTCAAGCCTTTATCGGATCTGTCATTTTCAAATATATTCTCCCATACTGTAGGGTTCCTTTTTGTTCTATTGATGGTGTCTTTCACTGTACAGAAGCTTTTCAGCTTAATGTAGTCCCACTTGCTCATTTTTGCTGTTGTTTTCCTTGCCCGGGGAGATATGTTCAAGAAGAGGTCACTCATGTTTATGTCTAAGAGGTTTTTGCCTATGTTTTTTTCCAAGAGTTTAATGGTTTCATGACTTACATTCAGGTCTTTGATCCATTTTGAGTTTACCTTTGTATATGGGGTTAGACAATGGTCCAGTTTCATTCTCCTACATGTAGCTGTCCAGTTTTGCCAGCACCATCTGTTGAAGAGACTGTCATTTTACCATTGTATGTCCATGGCTCCTTTATCAAATATTAATTGACCATATATGTTTGGGTTAATTTCTGGGGTCTCTAATCTGTTCCACTGGTCTGTGGCTCTGTTCTTGTGCCAGTACCAAATTGTCTTGATTACTATGGCTTTGTAGTAGAGCTTGAAGTTGGGGAGTGAGATCCCCCCTACTTTATTCTTCTTTTTCAGGATTGCTTTGGCTATTCGGGGTCTTTGGTGTTTCCATATGAATTTTTGAATTATTTGTTCCAATTCATTGAAGAATGTTGCTGGTAATTTGAGAGGGATTGCATCAAATCTGTATATTGCTTTGGGCAGGATGGCCATTTTGACGATATTAATTCTTCCTAGCCATGAGCATGGGATGAGTTTCCATTTATTAGTGTCCCCTTTAATTTCTCTTAAGAGTGACTTGTAGTTTTCAGAGTATAAGTCTTTCACTTCTTTGGTTAGGTTTATTCCTAGGTATTTTATTCTTTTTGATGCAATGGTGAATGGAATTGTTTTCCTGATTTCTCTTTCTATTGATTCATTGTTAGTGTATAGGAAAGCTACAGATTTCTGTGTGTTAATTTTGTATCCTGAAACTTTGCTCTATTCTGATATCAGTTCTACTAATTTTGGAGTGGAGTCTTTAGGGTTTTTTATGTACAGTATCATATCATCTGCAAATAGTGACAGTTTAACTTCTTCTTTACCAATCTGGATTCCTTGTATTTCTTTGTTTTGTCTGATTGCCATGGCTAGGACCTCCAGTACTATGTTAAATAACAGTGGGGAGAGTGGGCATCCCTGTTTGGTTCCCGATCTCAGAGGAAATGCTTTCAGCTTCTCGCTGTTCAGTATAGTGCTGGCTGTGGGTTTATCATATAAGGCCTTTATTATGTTGAGGTACTTGCCCTCTATTCCCATTTTGCTGAGAGTTTTTATCATGAATGGATGTTGAATTTTGTCAAATGCTTTTTCAGCATCTATGGAGATATCTGATCATGTGGTTTTTGTCTTTCTTTTTGTTGATGTGGTGGATGATGTTGATGGATTTTCGAATGTTGTACCATCCTTGCATCCCTGGGATGAATCCCACTTGGTCATGGTGTATGGTCCTTTTGATATACTGTTGAATTCTGTTTGCTAATATTTTATTGAGTATTTTTGCATCTACATTCATCAGGGATATTGGTTTGTAATTTTCTTTTTTGGTGGGGTCTTTGCCTGGTTTTGGTATTAGGGTGATGTTGGCCTCATAGAATGAGTTTGGGAGTATTCCCTCTTCTTCTATTTTGTGGAACACTTTAAGGAGAATGGGTATTATGTCTTCTCTGTGTGTCTGATAAAATTCCGAGGTAAATCCGTCCGGCCCCGGGGTTTTGTTCTTGGGTAGTTTTTTGATTACCATTTCAATTTCTTTGCTCATAATTGGTTTGTTTAACTTTTGTGTTTCTTCCTTGGTCAGTCTTGGGAGGTTGTATTTTTCTAGGAAGTTGTTCATTTCTTCTAGGTTTTCCAGCTTGTTGGCATATAGGTTTTCATAGTAGTCTTTAATAATTCTTTGTATTTCTGTGGAGTCTGTCGTGATTTTTCCATTCTCATTTCTGATTATGTTGATTTGTGTTGACTCTGTTTTTCTCTTAATAAGTTGGGCTAGAGGCTTATCTATTTTGTTTATTTTCTCGAAGAACCAGCTCTTGGTTTCGTTGATTTTTGCTATTGTTTTATTCTTCTCAATTTTGTTTATTTCTTCTCTGATCTTTATTATGTCTCTCTTTCTGCTGACTTTAGGCCTCATTTGTTCTTCTTTTTCCAGTTTTAATAATTGTGATGTTAGACTATTCATTTGGGATTGTTCTTCCTTCTTCAAGTGTGCCTGGATTGCTATATACTTTCCTCTTAAGGCTGCTTTCGCTGCACCCCACAGAAGTTGGGGCTTAGTGTTGTTGTTGTCATTTGTTTCTATATATTCCTTGATCTCTATTTTGATTTGTTCATTGATCCATTGATTATTTAGTAGCATGTTGTTAAGCCTCCATGTGTTTGTGAGCCTTTTTGTTTTCTTTGTAGAATTTATTTCTACTTTCATACCGTTGTGGTCTGAAAAATTGGTTGGTAGAATTTCAATATTTTGGAATTTACTGAGGCTCTTTTTGTGAGCTAGTATGTGGTCTATTCTTGAGAATGTTCCATGTGCACTTGAGAAGAATCTATATCCTGTTGCTTTTGGATGCAGAGTTCTGTAGATGTCTATTAGGTCCATCTGTTCTAGTGTGTTGTTCAGTGCCTGTGTGTCTTTACTTATTTTCTTCCCGGTGGATCTATCCTTTGGGGTGAGTGGTGTGTTGAAGTCTCCTACAATGAATGCATTGCAGTCTATTTCCCTCTTTAGTTCTGTTAGTATTTGCTTCACATATGCTGGTGCTCCTGTATTGGGTGTATATATATTTAGAATGGTTATATCCTCTTGTTGGACTGAGCCCTTTATCATTATGTAGTATCCTTCTTTATCTCTTGTTACTTTCTTTGTTTTGAAGTCTATTTTGTCTGATATTAGTACTGCAACCCCTGCTTTCTTCTCACTGTTGTTTGCCTGAAATATGTTTTTCCATCCCTTGACTTTTAGCCTATGCTTATCTTTGGGTTTAAGGTGAGTTTCTTGTAAGCAGCATATAGATGGGTCTTGCTTTTTTGTCCATTCTATTACTCTATGTCTTTTGATTGGTGCATTAAGTCCATTTACATTTAGGGTGACTATTGAGAGATATGTACTTATTGCCATTTCAGGCTTTAGATTCGTGGTTACCAAAGGTTCAAGGTTAGCTTCTTTAGTATCTTACTGCCTAACTTAGCTCGCTTATTGAGCTGTTATATACACTGTCTGGAGATTCTTTTCTTCTCTCCCTTCTTATTCCTCCTCCTCCATTCTTCATATGTTGTGTGTTTTGTTCTGTGCTCTTTTTAGGGGTGCTCCCATCTAGAGCAGTCCCTGTAGGATGCCCTGTAGAGGTGGTTTGTGGGAAGCAAATTCCCTCAGCTTTTGCTTGTCTGGGAATTGTTTAATCCCGCCATCATATTTAAATGATAGTCGTGCTGGATACAGTATCCTTGGTTCAAGGCCCTTCTGTTTCATTGCATTAAGTATATCATGCCATTCTCTTCTGGCATGTAGGGTTTCTGTCGAGAAGTCTGATGTTAGCCTGATGGGTTTTCCTTTATAGGTGACCTTTTTCTCTCTAGCTGCCTTTGAAACTCTTTCCTTGTCTTTGATCCTTGCCATTTTAATTACTATGTGTCTTGGTGTTGTCCTCCTTGGATCCTTTCTGTTGGGAGTTCTGTGTAATTCCATGGTCTGTTCGATTATTTCCTCCCCCAGTTTGGGGAAGTTTTCAGCAATTATTTCTTCAAAGAGACTTTCTATCCCTTTTCCTCTTTCTTCTTCTTCTGGTATCCCTATAATATTAATATTATTCCTTTTGGCTTGGTCACATAGTTCTCTTAGTGTTGTTTCATTCCTGGAGATCCTTTTATCTCTCTCTATGTCAGCTTCTATATGTTCCTGTTCTGTGGCTTCTATTCCTTCAATGGCCTCTTGCATCTTATCCATTCTGCTTATAAATCCTTCCAGGGATTGTTTCACTTCTGTGATCTCCTTCCAGACTTCATCCCACTGCTGTTGCATTTTTCTCTGCATCTCATCCCATTGCTCTTGCATTTTTCTCTGCATCTCTGTTAGCATGTTCATGATTTTTATTTTGAATTCTTTTTCAGGAGGACTAGTTAGGTCTGTCTCCCTCTCAGGTGTTGTCTCTGTGATCTTTGTCTGCCTGTAGTTTTGCCTTTTCATGGTGATAGAGATAGTTTGCAGAGCTGGTACAAGTGACCGCTGGAAGAGCTTCCCTTCTTGTTGGTTTGTGGCCTTCCTCTCCTGGGAGAACAGCGACCTTTAGTCACTTGTGCTGGGCAGCTGTGTGCAGACAGGGCTTCTGCTTCCTGCCCAGTTGCTATGGGGTTTATCTCTGCTGTTGCTGTGGGCTTGGCCTGGCTGGGGCTGTTCCTCCAAAATGGTGGAGCCCCATTGGAGTGGGAGTGGCCGGGAGGCTATTTATCTCCGTAAAGGGCCTCTGTGCTCCCTGCTGCCCAGGGGGTTAGAGTCCCCAGATTCCCTGCCTCTGGTCTAAGTGACCTGTCCTGCCCCTTTAAGACTTTCAAAAAGCACTCCCCTTCGCAAGGCGCTGGGTTCTTGCAGGTGTGGATGTGGTCTGGATGTTGTCCTGTGTCCTGTGGTCTCTATTTTAGGAAGATTTTTCTTTGTTATATTTTCATAGCTCTATGTGTTTTGGGGAGGAGATTTCCACTGCTCTACTCATGCCACCATCCTGGCTCTGCCCCTCCAATTTCTCATCTTTTGCATAGTGGTTCTTTAAATGTAGCCCCTGAAACCTAGGGATTTATGAAAACCTTTCAGTAGGCCCACAATTTCGGAACTATTTCCTAATAATACTAATATGTTTCCCTTTTTATTTTTTTATGAGTGTACAGTGGAATTTTCTAGTGGGATATGGTAATGAATACCAAAACAGATGAGAATTTGACTTCTATTAAGCCATTTGTTATTTGCAGGAATGGAAAACAATGTCTCTCTTTTCACTATATATACTTTTTGCTTTGGTAAATTAGTTATTTTTCATGAAAATAGATTATTTATATGAACAGATTATGTATTTATTGTTGTTAAGTTTAAGTAAATTTTTAAAAATGTTTCTCAGTTTAAAGTTTTAATAGGGTTTGCCACATAAGCATAAGCTTTTGGGGTGCTCTGTAATTTCTGTGAGCATAAAGAGGTCCTGAAATCAGAAAGTGGGAAACAATGCTTAGGTCTCTGCCTCCCCAAGGTTCCTCTTCTCAGGTAGGTAGAGTTGGCTTCTGGATCAGAGATCTAGTGTTCAGGGCTCCATGAAAGCTCCTCTCAAAATAATTTTTCTTAAATGTAAATTTAGTTATTACTCCCTCATATTTAAAGCTTTTCAAAGGCTCCCATAGTAAATTTCAATCCCCTTAGAACAACTTGCAAGCCCCTACGTGCACAAAGCTTCCCTCCTTGATTCAATTCTACGCCAAAGTTTCGTGCCTTTTCTCCTTCCCAGTTGAATTATCTCTAGTGTAAGTTTAGCATCTGGCTTTTTCTTCTGAGATTGTACATGCTGATCCCTCCCTTCCTGTCCATCTGATTACCTCCCACAATCCTTCAGCTCCAGACTCAGGCATCGTATCCTGCAGTAAGCTTTCCTGGCACCACCCTCTCCCCCAGGTCTGAATTTGTGCCTCTTCTAGGTCATCTGACAATAGTCTGCAGGGCATCCCACACCAGGGTACTTATTATACTATAAAAAATTGAATGCTCATGTGCCTGTGTCCCTCATTGGATGCTAAGCTTTATGAAGGTAGTTCACTGTAGTTTCTCTTGTGTTCTGCACACAAGAGGCAATTAATACATTATGAATAAATATTATGTTCAAAATTCTAATAGTGTAATAGAAATTGGAAAATATTTGGTTTATTAGCATCAGGTATAAAAGAGTGAAGGTAGAGTTCTGGTTTTTGTTCTGGTTTAGCTAGATTTAGTTTTTAATCACCTAATCCCTGTGAGCCTTAATTTCCTATGTAATAAGGTAAGAAAATGATTGATTTTCTCACAGGATATTGAGAAAATTAAATGAGATAATGAATATGAGATTGCTTTATAAAATACAAAGCACTCTACTACTGGAAGGTGTTATGATAATCAGACATTTATTCTAGTTGATTGATTGATTGCATTTAAACTAAGGATTATTTGTACTTAAGTGCTTCAAAAGACAAGCCTTTCTATTTTTTTTCTTTAATTACTAATTAGGAAAGGGAAGATTTAGCCCTTAAGGGAATCTCAGGCATTTGAGAGATTTTTTAATTTTTTTTAAAGTAGGCAAAGTGGATCATGGGGTAGAGATTGGGAAATTATTTAAATCCAGTAGTCAGACTCTAGAAGCTTCTGGGTAGAAACGCTATCCTTCCAGGATATTGCTGCTGTTCTATCCCAGCACTGGTGGCTCAGCAGCCTTCTTGTGCACTTGAGTACCTTCTCAATCTTTCTCTTCCTGGGGAGGGCATGGCCTCCCTTACATAACCTAACTGTAACCCACCTACTGTTTTTCCTCTTCATCCTCACTGCCTCTCCATCTTCATTCCCCAAATGTTCTGAGATATCAATATTAATATCTATATCCATTTGCTATTATTCAAGAAAGAAGTTCAAGTTTTTCATACTGTTAGCTCCCATATGTGATATGCCAGAATGTGTTTCCATGCTTCTCATACAAGCTCTTCAAGCTTCTGCCCAAAGATAACTTCCTTCAGAGAGCAATTCTGATGCTTTAAACCTTTATTACTTGGAGTCAAGTGGAACCTCTTGTGTCACAGTAAGAGCAAAACCCTTTTGACCTCTTCTTTCATCACAGAAACTCCAGAGAGGAGAACGTGACTACTGGCTCACCCCGCCGTTATCGCTGCTCCTCTCGTCTCTCATCCAAATAACAGGGCATTGGGTGTGAGAAGTATGTCCTTCCTTTCTTGGTCCATGCCTATGACTTCAGGACGACGAGTTCCTGTGAGACCATCATCTTCTATGCTTCTCTCTGTGAGGCAGAGTTTAACAACCCGCAGTGGTCCATGGTGCAGTTATCAACCATGAAATGAACGACTTATGTGTGTGGAGACACGTGGTTTGTCTTCAGCCCCCACGATGGCTGTTTACTTTGGTGCTCTGTACACACAGTATCATTTTGTGTGTGTTTCTTGAGAATAATGGCAGAACAGTGCTTAATGGGCAACACTTATATGGTGAGTAATGTGGGAGATCCTAATCGGTGTTTCTACTTTAGCAACTCTGCAATGTTACAGTAAGACACCAGGAGTTCTAATTTAATGGTAATATTAAATGTTAGCTGAAAGAAATGCTGAAGTAGCCTTGATCACAGGCTGAGTCCTAGAACACTGGGTCTTAAAATTATACATAAAACCAAGTATGAGTCAGTGGTAAAATAAAGACTGTTTTTACTTTATTTGGTAGACAGGGAACTTATTCCAATGTTAATAAAATAGAGGTATTTGAATGGCTTGGGGCAATATTTTGGACCACTTTGAGGCCTCCTATTTAGTCAGAGATACTCAGTGATAGAACACTAATGTTGCACAACTCAGCCCTGGGAGATTTTGTCCTAAATTATGGGGAAAAAATTAAAAAGGCTGTGGGGAAACTTACAGAGTCAGATTATCTTTGGAAAATCAAATGAAAATGCTACAATGCTTGCAAAGCTGACAATGTCATTTTGGAGCAAGGTTTTTCAGCCTCAGCACTACTGGTATTTTTGGCCAGGTTACTGTGGTAGGATGCGACCTGTGTACTGTAGCATGTTTAGTAGCATCACCAGCCTATTTATCAACACCAACAGCATCTGTGAGTGTCTGTGACAAGTACTTCCTGTTTGTGACAACCAAAATGTTTCCATAAATTCTCATGTGTATTCTGGGCAGAGAGTTGTCCCTCTGTAGAGAAGCACTGCTACAGAGGAAAGAGTCTGTGGCAAAGCCAGCATCCCTGGGGACGTGCTGTCAGTGGCGGCTGCTGCTGTAGCCAGGGCTGCTTGTGATTACCCCATAATGGAGGTGGGATGGACAATAGCCACAGCATTGGGGGCATTTAAATGGCACCAAGGGAAATTGGTCAACCACAAAAAACTCTGTGGGGCAAGAGGGTACATGCAGAACTTGGGTTCCCCACAGCCATGCTACATGCGTTCTGGAATCAAACACCTATGACCTTGACTGCTGGTCCATTGCGCTGTCCCTCGCAGTGTGGCCTGGGGGAATGAAGGTCATACATTTTCCATCATCACTGCTTCCTTGACTATTGAATATCACTGATGTCCAATCACTGTGTCAGGGACTGGAGCTACAGTGGATGAACACAGCTGTTGCACATACCACAGACCTGCAAATTAACTATTACATATAAATGATTGGTACGATAATATGCACAAGTTAAAATGGTAGAACAGATGCAATATACCATTGTACTTAAAGTCCTCAGGGAAGTGTTTGAACACAATATAATTCTTTACCTGAAACTTGAAGGTTGAATGGCAATAATTGGACAGGTGGATTTAGAAGATATGGAAAGGGCAGTTAGGGTAGAGGGAATCATGTATAAATAGTACAGAGAGGTGGTGGAACACCCTACATTCTTGGGTCAATACATAGTTACATACTGCAAAGTGCTCAGCTTTATGAGGGAAGTTTAAAAGACTAGATGGGTTAGAAGTTACCTCTGCAACTTTTATTCAAACTTTTTAATATTTCTGTCTTCCTAGAAATACATGGGCTGCCAAAAAGAAGTGTACATAGACTAAATGATCCTGGATAATGGAATACTGTATGTCCATTTTGTGTGGATGTGAAATAAGTGGGTGACTACTGTGAGCAGGTTATTGTGTTCTGAGCTTGCCATGTGACTCAGATTCAGGGACAGTGGGAGAGTGCAAGGGGTGAAAGATAAAGACAAAGCCACCTTCACAGAGAAAGGTCATACAGACAGTATGCCATGATTCAGTTTTCCACACAGCAGTGTACGTTTTTGCCAGTGTTGTTGTTATTACTATTATTATTACTATTACTGGTTTTTGATGAGGAACCAGCACTCAGGTCTTAAAAAACTGCAGAGTAAATTACCAACTTTCCTGTTTTCTTACATAGTCCTTTTCCCTTTGTTCACTTTGCATTGGTAGGTTAATTTCTTCTCCAAATGAGTCAGTAAAGATGGAAACGTTAAATCAGTTGAAAAGACATATTTACATGGTTCTGAAGAAAGGCACCAGTATCCTGAATCAGCAAAGAACTTGAAGAAAAAAAGTCATTGCTTTTATCCACCCCAATGAGAGAAAAATTCTAGAGGATATTCTAACAATGGAACAGGAAAATATACTGCATATGATAGTGTCTCATAACAATTCATTGTCGTGTCCATCCAATCATCCCGTAAGATTCTCACAAGTCCTGTTTAATCAGGGATGGAAAAACAGGAGAGACCTCTGAGGCAGGTATTGTTTCTGATCTATTCTTCTGATTGAGAGTTTATTTGTGCTTGTTTAGATCCTGACTGATTGTCTCTATACTGCCTCCAATATGCTCCTCTCTAACAGTTACAGAAGGAAAGTATTCCAGGATCCTGATTCTGATGCTGAATATAATTCAGGTTGGATTTGGTTATAAAATCATGTTTTAAATATAAATCTCAGCTTCATTTCCAAAAAGGTTTCTCCGTGTACAAGCTATTACAAAATGCACAAAGAATGAAAAGGCTTTAGTGAATAAAAATTAGAGTGGAAAAAAAGAAAAACCAAGGTTAAAAAATTAATTAGGTTTTACTAATGGTTGTCATGTTTCTGTGTCAACCTCATATTTTCAGGCAATTTTCACAATAAAATTGTCTATCACAATATCTATTTTAGAAGAATTTTTACAAAGACTTCATTAATTCGAATATTCTACCTACAAATATATTTCCATATTTGCTTCAGAGGAATTTTGAAGGCTCTGTGACATAGTTGATTTTTTTCTCCTTACCATTATACTTGGTAAATTTGAATAAGGAAGATGCATTTCCTCACCTTCAAGTTGATTTTTTTTTTCCTTTAAACGATGTTGCATGCAATACAGTAAAATATATTAAAAGAGATTTTGGGTTTTGATGCAAATAATAAAATAGAAAATTCAAGGCTACTCTTGCCATCCCCATTGTTATTTCTGCCTCCCCATGGTCTCCTGAGATATCCTTATCACATGTGGTTTCTAGGCTGCCAGGACTTTCTTGCAAATATAAATCTTTCAAATGAGCATCTGTTCTAGAACACAGACACAATCAGTTCCTTGCTATGTAGAGCTAAAGGCATATAGGCTATTCTAAAATCCCTCCCCAGGGCTCTGTTGTAGAGCAGTTGCATAGTTTGCTGTACTTACTGTGAATACTGATGGCTGCTTTTGAGTCTCGCTGTGCCAGAAGCAGTTGAATATAACAGCATTGTTTTGTGGAGGGGGACATGTGCATGTTGCCCACGCACCCTTCCTGTCAGGTCACTGATCTCCTTTTGTTACCTGGACAGCCACTGATAGGATCCCTTCAGATTCCTGTTGGTGAATCCCCAGCACCTGGCATACAATAAAGAGAATCACTTCCTGTGTGTGTGTGACTGCTTCCACAATTTGAGAGATAGACACATTCGTTCCTCAATCTGTAACAGAATAATATATAGGAAGTTTCAACTGAAGCGTTCAGATATGAAGATAAGGAATTTAAAAATGAGATCCAGGTCAGGATGCAGATATTTGAAGAAATACTTGAAAGTTGGTTTTACAACTCTAGAAACCTCTTTTCTACAAAAAAGAGATAAAAAGGGTAGAAAGTGAAGCTTGAAAGAACCTCTTGGAAGGTGTTTTTTTTGGTGAGGGAACTGTGGGGAGTAAAACGGACAGTGCCACTTAGTTCAAACCTGGTGGTGTTGTTACAGGTTGAGTTTATTCTCCTCAGTTCCTGTAACAAAACTGTAGCAAAGAACTGAAAAGCAGAAACACAATAGCTAAGGAGAGGGAAAGTTTTATTTGAATACACTCCAAGGGAGGAGCGGGCCACAGTCAAGATAGACAAAGACTCTGAGATTTTAAGGGAGGCACTTCTTTGATTGACAAGGTGAGGTCATTAGACTGACAGTTCCATTTATACAACCATTCCTCTTGGCACATGTGTCTTTTCCCAAAATTCACACAGAGAAGCGCATAGTGGGTGAGGGGGCAAAACTGAAATTTTATTTTAATGAGATAGTAAGGCATGGTTTGGACAGTTCTTAGCTTTGTTCGATTGTGGCTGCGTTGGGACCTGGTTGGACCAGGTTTCACCTAGTCCTGTTAGGCAAGAAGTTACTTTCCTTCAAAGCCTCTGTGGTCTCCACTTGGGAACCCCTGCCTGGGCAGAGTTTGGGCAGTTTTTCCTTGAACTTTCTCTTCCCCTTCTTGGCTGCTCACATCTATCTTTCTACCTAACAGTGTGGCAGGCTTGTGAGCAGGGAGATTTGTAAAGCAGTTAGCAGATACAGAGGATTGGTGTCCACCTCACAACTGCCAACAGCAGCAGAGTGAAGGGTGGTGCTGGAGGTCCAGCACCTGCAAAGTAAGTGAATTCTGCGATCCTGGGTCAAAGGCATGTATGCCCCAGAGAGCAAGTATGGAACCAGCAATGTGAATGAAGCATGAGGTCTGTTTCAAGGGTCATATTTTATGCAGTATGGCTGCCAGGAGAATGGGACCCAAGAAACTATGGGTTTCCAATCACGGGCAATGGTGAGTGGGTGGAGGAATGGCCAGCTGACAGAGAGGCCTGACCACATTAAAAGAGCTGTAGTCAGGACATATCAGCCTCTCAGAATCTTGGGATGGGTCAGAAATGAAACAGAGAAGAAGCCTACCTTCCTTGCCCCAGAAGGCTCCTCTCTGAAGACAGGGCAACTGTCTGTGCCCAGGGCATCCTGGAGTGGCCTTACCTTTGACTGAAGGTTGAAGTGTGGGTTGTGTTGGATTGAAGTCTAAATTGCTGAATTAAAAGTGCACTGTGTGATAGAGCATTGATAGTGACATAATGATTGTGGGTAAAATCGCAATATTTCCAGAATCTCTCACCTGGCTTTAGTGCATCTGCATATGAACAGGTGTTTCCAAGAGGTGGAGAGCTTTAGCCTATCTACATACTATAGGTAGTCACAAGGGTGCGCTAGCATGTATCTGGACTGGAGAGGTTGGATTGTAAAGGAGGGCAGAGGGCATCAAGAGTCAGGAAAAAGGACTAATAACATTTAACCTAACTGCCTAAAGCATGGGCCACCCAGTTTTGAATTAACAACCCGAGGCTAAGCTTAGAAATGCGCCTGCTTTAAGTTAGATAACTAGAAGTGGGCAACAGCCTGGGGCGTGATCCGTGATAAGTCACATAGACATGCTTGGGTAAGAAAGAGATAACAATTGAAGCGGTCAGGCAACTGGAGTGTTCCCTAAAAGGTTACAATATAGAATGTGTTTTAAAATTATTGGTTGTAGAAATGCGCGGGCTTCGGTGTAACGGCTGTGAAAATCCTATATAAGCAATACCTAAAGTTGCCTGGGGGTCAGCAGCTTGGACTCGGCCTGCGTGTCAGGGGAGGTGCTGTCGACCCCAGCTTGCTGGCTGAATAAAGACTTTGCCTGTACTTACATCTCCATGCCTGTGTGCTTTGTTCTCTCAGGAAAACCCTGAGTTCCTGGACCCTAACAGGATGGAGCTCTCTTGTGCTGCAGCCAGGCCAAGGGAGAGATGAGATGACTGCTTTTAAGACATAAATAGGTTTCTTGAACTTAATTTCTACTTTTGACTGATTTAGGTTTCCAATGTATTTTGTCCTGGGATTTCCCTCCTGGAGTTATGATGATTTAGTGACAAAAGAATGATCAGATAAGTCATTGACGACCAGAGTTTCCATCCAAAGTACAGGCACAGGATGACTGAAAGGAAAGGAGTGACACATAGCAGCAATTCACCGGAGAGTTCCGCTTTATTAGGGAAAGGTGCTGGGTTATATAGGAGGGGGCATGAATTGATTGAGGTGTCACTTCTACGGGGCTGGTGGCTGTTGGCTAGGTGCTGGGATTGGGAGGGGGGCGAGAGGTGATTGGGCTTCAGGTGGCGCCGGCGGGAACTGAGGACCCCGAAGAGAAGCCGGAAGTTTGCCATCTTACTGGTGGGGACCCTTCATTCCCCCCTTTCTCCTCTATGGGTTTGTGGACGTTGCTTTCTCTCTGGCTGCTTCCTGCTGAACAGGGGCGGAGAAAGGAGTGAGGGCTTGAGGATTGGGAGGAAAGGGTTGATACGACTCCCCACAGTAAGGATGAGTAGATGTGGACTTCTTCAGGTTGGAAATCAATGAAGGTTCCGTGTAACCATGGGTTGGCCAAGAGGATATGGGTGTCAGGAGCCAGGCGTCTGTGGCTATTGTTTCCAGGAACAGTTTCCAGTGGAGAGAGGGGTCCATCTCAGCGTGTGGTGAGGAGGTCACGTGAGGGTGAGGGATCTTCTGTGGCCAGAAGCTGGTAGTTCCTGAGTAAAAGCTGGTTGAAAGCTTGATTAGAGATTTTTCTGACTTGGGATTTGATGAACTTTATTATACAGGGTAAGAAGAGACAGGCGAGAAGAATGATTATTATGGGGCCTGCAATGGGCCAGAGCCAGGTGAGGAGGGGGTTTGTTAGTATTGACGAGAATGGGTTGGAATTGGAAGCAGACTGGAGACTGGAGGCAAGGTCGGTGAGTTTGGTAATGTCAGTTTCTACAATGCCGGATTCGTTGATGTAATAGCAGCACTCTTCCCAGAGGAAGACGCAGGTGCCGCCCTTCTCGGCTGTAAGCAGATCTAGGGCCCGCTGGTTTTGAAGGGTGACTTTAGCTAGCGAAGTGACCTGTCTTTGGAGTTGGGCCTACACAATGGTGGATGGTGAGATTATCTGCGTATTCTGGTTCACATAGGGGTATGTCTGCCAGGGGGCAGAGGGGTTGTCTTTCTGCATGGAAGGAGTAGTTGGAAATATTAAGGGGCACAGCGGCCAGCAGTGGGCGCTGTAGTGATGCGCACAAGAAACAATTGGCTGTGTTAAGGGTGTGGTTGAGAAAGATGGTGGTGTCCTGAATGAGCTGTAATGAAGAGTAGGAGAAATGGGAAGAGGGGTGGGGATAAGAAGATGAAGAGGCGCTATCAAGAGTTTGGATAATGACTTTTTTGGAATGTCTGCTATCTGATGCAACTTGAGAGATCTGGGAATGAGAGGGAACATACTTTCGAGAGATATGAAGGGTACCGTGGGGGGTCGAGGACCCCCCCGTGGTAAACTGAGGCTGTGACTCTGGCAGCCCATCGAGAGTCCCAGGGATCTGGGATTGATAAGGAGAATGAGCCATTGGGATATTTCATGAAATGGTTGGAGGAGTAATACTGTGGGTACTGGAAGTTACTCATGTAGTGAATGGTGCAAGACTAGTAGGGACATCTCCTGTAGGTATCTGGCCATCGCCTGCAATAGGCTTGTTTTTGGTCATAGAGGAAGCAGAGGTAGGGAGAATAAGGGTAGCTGCTAGTGAACACTTCAGTGGAGGGAGGAAAGTGGAGGTGTAAAGGCTCAGAGCAGCTTTTCAGAGGGCAGTCTGGTGTGACAATGAGGGCAGTAACTTTTGTTTGATGCTGTGTGTAAGTCTGTCTGACTTTGAATCGCCATACAAAGGAGGCTGGGGTGGTGGGGAAGACAATAGGAATGAGGAAAAAAGCAAGAGAGCAGTAAAGGAGGAAAAAGTCATGATTCGGGTATGGATGGCAAAGGGGGTGAACAGGATTTTGGAGGAAAGAGGACAGTAAGGTCAGGAGTCTGGAGGGAGGGAGAGTCTGTAAACTTTTGTAGGTTAAGAGATCTTTTAGGTGATGTGGGGACAGAATGGTAAGGGGCGCCCTGAATGTCAGTTTATGAGCTTCTTTCTGCAAGAGTTGTCTAGCGGCTAATGATCGTAGGCAGGGGGCCCATCCCTGAACTGTGGGGTCTAATTGCTTGGAGATATAAGCTACTGGGGCAAAGGATGAGCCATAATATTGGCCTAGGACTCCTAGAGCTTGACTGGACCTCTCATGAATGTATAATGAGAAGGGCTTCGACAAATCAGGAAGATGGAGAGCTGGGGCTTCCACAAGGGCTTGACGGAGCTTAATGAAGGAGTGTCGGGGTGAGGAGGATAATGGTTTTTTAGGGGGGCTCTTGCTGAGGTTGTATAGGGGTCTTGCCTACAGGGTGCAGGGATAAGTTAGGGATCTATGTTCTAAAATATCTAGGTAGGCTTAGAAAGGGCCTAGAAAGGAAAGGATTTTTGTCTTGGTTTTGGGAATGGGCAGGTCAGAGAGGAGCCATTTTCTGTCTAAGGTAATGGACTTTCTTTGTTGAGATAGAAGGAATCTGAGGTAAGTGATAGGAGGGGAAGAGATTTGAGCTTTGACGGGGGATACTCAGTAACTTCTGGAAGCTAGAAGGTTAAGTAGGGAGGCAGTGTCAAGTTGAGACTGTTCCCACGAGAGACTGCAGAGTAGAAAATTGTCTGTGTATTATAAGGTGGACTTGGAGTGATCATGATGAAACTGTTTGAGGTCCTGAGCTAGGACCTGTCTAAAAATATGGGGACTATCTCGGAAGCTTTGTGGCAAAACTGACCAAGTGAGTTGTTTAGAATGTCTTGTGTATGGGTCCGTCCAGGTGAAGATGAAAAAATCTTGGGAGCAGGGGTCTAGAGGGATAGAAAAATGGGTCTTTGAGATCTAGGACTGAGAAGTGGGATGCTGAGGCTGTATGGATTTGGAACTAAGGGATGGATAGGGACAATGGCTATGTTGATGAGGCGAAGGTCTTGGACAAGGCGGCAAGATCCGTTGGTTTTTTTAACAGCTAATATGGGGTATGTCTTTGAGATCTAGGACTGAGAAGTGGGATGCTGAGGCTGTATGGATTTGGAACTAAGGGATGGATAGGGACAATGGCTATGTTGATGAGGCAAAGGTCTTGGACAAGGCGGCAAGATCCGTTGGTTTTTTTAACAGCTAATATGGGGGTATTAAATGAGGAGTGAGTGGGTCTGCTTGAATGATGGGTTGGAGGCCTATGAGGGCTGAAGTGGTTAGGGGGTATTGGGCCTGACAGATATACTGAGAGGGGTCACATAATTTGATAGAGGCAGGGGGACATAGGGTCATGGAGGGGCTTGTAATGTCCCAAACTTTGGGATTTACAGGGTGTATGAGGGCAGAACCGGAGCTTTCATTGGGTAGAGGGGGGTCATCGGCTATGAGGGCCATCAGAAAGGGAGTACTGGGGGCTGTGGGAGTGGATATAGTTATGGAAACGTGGAGGAGGGAAAGGATGTCTCGTCCTGGTAAAGGGATGGGACACTGGGGCATAACCAGGAAGGAGTGGGAGAAAGGTATGGGATTGTCTTGGATTGTGCATAAAAGGGTGGGTGGGGGGTTTAATGGGAAAATCTGTTTACCTCCTACTCTGACTATAGGAGTAATGGCTGGTGTGGTAGGGCCCCGGTATTCTCACAAGACTGACAAGGTGGCTCCTGTATCTAGGAGGAAGGAGATGGGGTGACCGTCTACTGTTAAAGTAACCCTGGGCTCCTGTTTGGTGATGGAAATGGTCGGGCGAGAAGCCCCCGGGCTCCATCAATCTTCTTCTGCCAGCCCCACTACGGCGGGCTTAGGATGGGGGTTGTTCGTCCAGCCTCCCCTTCGGGTGGTTGGGCAATCAGACCCCCAGTGGCCCTTTTTGTGGCATCTGGGGCATGGGGTGGTAGGAGATCTGGGGGAGGGGCATGCCCTTGACCAATGTCCCTCTTTTCTGCACTTGAAACAAGCTCTTGAGGGGGCTTGTTTGTAGAGGGGCGCCCAGGTTGTGGTTTTATCAGCTGGGCCAACATCTGGAAATTGGCCTGATCAGTCTTTTGTTTATGGCATTCTTTCTCCTCCTCCCGCTTATGGAAGACTTTAAAGGTCACTGTTAGGATCTCAGTCTGTGGGGTAGCGGGGCCCTGTTCTAACTTTTTGAGTTTAGCTTTAATGTCGGGGTAGCCTTGAGCTAGGAAGTATGTCATAAGGACATGTCTTCCGTGAGGTGTTTCTGGGTCCAGGCTGGTATACTGTAATAGGGCTTGAGTGAGTCTGTCTAAGAACTCGGAGGGGATTTCATCTCTCTTTTGAATTATGTCTTGGAGCTTTTGAAAATTGACTACTTTACAAGCTGCCCTTTTTCAGACCTGCTATTAAGCAGGAGGCAAAAATATCTCGAGAGCGGAGACTCATGGTGGTGTTATAATTTCAGTGTGGGTCTTGTTCGGGGACAGCAGTGGGGCCAGGGGAATAGGTGGGGTCAGTCCTGTGGGTTTCAGTAGCCTGCATTTGGGCGAAGTCCTAAACTCGTCTACTCTCTTCAGGGAGGAGAGTATTGGCCAGGAGCATGAAAATGTCATGATGGGTGAGGCTGTAAGACTGGAGGGTGTATTGAAACTCCCTAATGTATGTCATGGGATCAGTGGAAAAGGAACTTAGGCGTTTCTCTAGTTGGGCTAAATCTCTTAAGGAGAAAGGGATGCGAACGCGCACGCTGCCTTCGGATCCTGCTACCTCTCCGAGGGGGGCGATAATTTTGGGAGGCTCTCGGGACTGAGTCTGAGGGGGACTGAAGGGTTCTGGCTCAGTCTGTGGGGGAGTGACGCGATCTAGCCATGCCTAGTCGAGCAGGTCCTGAAGTGCAGAAGGGGGGCAAAGAAAATAAAGAAAGATAGAATCGGACCCACATGTTGCCAGCTAGCAGCCCAGCTGCTTACTTCTGCCGCTCTAGTTGGGCTTGAACTCATGACTCTGAATTAAGAGTCCCATGCTCTACTGAGCTACAGCAGGGCTCCAGTTAATTGCTTATGGAATGCGTTGTTTTCTATTCCTGCCACATCGGCAAGTGGGGGAAGGGCATAGCTAGAAGCAGGGGCGGCGTTTCTACACATCTTCAAGGTCTCCCTATTTTCAGAGTGAGGAGTCTTGGCAAGATATGTTTTTGTGGACAGATAACTTCTAAGGACTGCACCGGTTGTTCTCTAGCTTGTGCTTTCCCATGCTGCGTTCAGACATGGGGGAGGTGCTTTCCCATTCTCTCTACAAACATGTGAGAAGACAAAGGCGGTCCCTAACGGGAGAAACAGGTGATGAGGGCAAAGACGGAGGAGGCCCCTGGGACCTAGTTAAAGGGGGGCTGAAAGGCTCAGGCTTAATCTGCAGGGAATGAAGGTGGAGGAGGTGAGATGGGGGAGGAGATGGTTGGGGAGGAAGGGAGAAGGGCTGTTGTAGGAGAAGAAGGGGAAGGGAGTGAACGGGAGGCTTCTGCGGGGGCGGCGGCTTGCAGGCTAGGAGAACTTGGGAGGGGGCGGGGAGAGGAGGAGGCGGAAAGCTTCGATATACGGAATCTCCTTCCATTTTTTCAGGAGCTGGCAGTAGTTAAAAAGATCGCGAGTGATGTTAGGATCAAGAGTTCCCCCTGCAAGCCATTGGTTGTTATTGTCTAGGGGGTATGTCGGCCAATCTTGGAAGCAATATTTACGGAGAAGTTTTGATTTTATATCAGGCATCAGGGAGAGGGTAGCCAGATGCTTAAGCAGGCATTCAAGAGGTGAACTTTCAGGGAGGGATGAGGAGGCTCCCATGGCTAAAGGACAGAGAAGGAGACAAACAGGGGAAGACGAACGGAGATCCTCGGACTGGAAGCAGACCGCAAGGAGACAAAGGGCGTCCCTGATGATCCTTGGTGGTCTGCGGAAACTCGTATATGAGTCGGAGTTTCTTGGAAAGTGTGGGTCGTCACCCAGACTTCCCTAAGAAGGCAGAGTGCTGGAGTCTCGAGGTACCTAGCGCTAGGCATTTTCGGCGGATGGAACAGAAGGAGGAGGGGGGGGAAAAGGGAGCATTCTCATCCACAAAGGAGTCACCTCGTTTATGGCTGTTGGAGGGGGGTGCCTGAGAGTCAGCCACAGCCGTGAAGGCCTGAGGCGGGGATTTATGACTGTCGGAGGAGGGGCCTGAGCGTCCGCCACAGCCGTAAAGGCTTGAGGCGGGGATTTATGGCTTTTGGAGGAGGGGCCTGAGGGTCCGCCGCAGCCGTGAAGGCCTGAGGCGAGGAGCGTTCCCTCCTCATCCCCGAGCGTCAGGGCCTTGCCGGACGATCACGGTCAATGGCACTGCAATAGCTCGGGGAAGAGTGGCCCACTCCTGGGGGAAAACTTACCTAAAGGCCAGAGAGGAGTGGTGAGTGTGATGAGCCAGCGCCGGAAAAAGAGGACGAGGGCAAGCTGCTGCTGGTGTCAGGGGAAGACGGGGCCCAGTTGGGGTGTCCCGTCTCCCGGGTTTCGGCACCAATGAAAGGAAAGGAGCGACACATAGCAGCAATTCACCGGAGAGTTCCGCTTTATTAGGAAAAGGTGCTGGGTTATATAGGAGGGGGCATGAATTGATTGAGGTGTCACTTCTACGGGGCTGGTGGCTGTTGGCTAGGTGCTGGGATTGGGAGGGGGGCGAGAGGTGATTGGGCTTCAGGTGGCGCCGGCGGGAACTGAGGACCCCGAAGAGAAGCCGGAAGTTTGCCATCTTACTGGTGGGGACCCTTCAATGACCATCAGATTTAGAGGGAAATGGGCTTGGGGAGTGTAACTCCAGGGGAAAATACCTTTGAAACCAAATCAGTTAAAGGAAGAAATAGTTTAAGAAACCTGTTTATTTCTTAGAAGCAGTCCTCCTGTCTCTAGACCAGGCTGCAGCAGAAGAACACTCCACCCTTGCAATCAACTATTGGTATGTAGATGACTGGAACTCTCCACCCCTTGGAAACACCAGTTGATATGCAGATGCACCCCTTGGAAACACCAGTTGATATGCAGATGAACTAGAGACAGGTGCGAGATTCTGGAAATGTGCAATTTTACCCACGGGGAGGTAAAGATTGCAGAAACAAGAAAACTAATTGTCATATTTTGAATTTAATTCTTAGAGAAATCACAGTCCTGTAGAGGAGCTGGAAAGCACCCTGCCCAGACATGGAGAACATCCTCAGGGCTCAAGTCCCCCTCACTGAGAGATAGAGATTCTTGTACCTGCATCTTGCCCAGACCTTTGGTAACATCCACTTGGTTAAAATGCCAAAACTTTTTCTTGTTGTTTTAGTCTCTCTAATTCAGCCCTTTACTACTTCTGTGAAAACCGTTTGTTGTTCAAATGGGCATAGCCAGGCTAGAAGTCAAAGGTGAGGTAGAAAAATGATGGTGAACTAATCCCCTCAGGATGTATTTTCTTTTCAGTAAGTTTAAAGACCTTGTGTATTTTACCATGCCTATGACAGGATCTTTATTTTTAACTTTAATAATTAAAAATCCTTATGTATATTTACTGACAGAAGACTTTTGAAGGGAGGTGGGGAACCATGTCTGTAACTACTGGAGCTTTAGACCTTGAAGGACCTGAAAGTTTTCTTCTCCTGGGCTCCCCCACCCTGAGTGTGGCTGGTAAAGGCTTCAGACATTCCCCACCCCAGCTCAGGAAACTGGAAGTGTTAGGCAGAAAGACAGAAATGAGTTGGGTGGAGAGATAATAAAGCCAGTAAAGCCCACTAAAAGGGACTTGAAGAGTTAATCAGATAAAACCAGATGGCCAGAAAGGACTCACATTAAAGAGTTAATTAGTTAATTAGTTGAAGTATCAAAGGTCAGGAGTGACTTGGAATGTCCAGATATACCCTAAATGAAAAACAATTCCCCAGATAAAAAAAGTATCAGAGGCAGCCCATGTCTCCATGGTACCAATTAGATCAGGCCTCCAAGACCAGAGGTTGTCTGTCAAGGACTTCTCTGTCCTGCCCCAGGAGGTAGAGCAGGAAAACGGGACAAGGGTCATGCCACTGTAAAATCTACTTAGCCTGCGAAAAAAGCCCAGCTTATTCTTTAACTTAATCTATGTGAAAGGAAAGGAGCGACACACAGCAGCAATTCACCAGAAATTCCTCTTTATTAGGGAAAGGTGCTGGGTTATATAGGAAGGGGTATGGGGTGATTGAGGTGTCACTTCTACGGGGCTGGTGGCTATTGGCTAGGTGCTGGGAGTGGGAGGGGGGCGAGAGGTGATTGGGCTTCAGGTGGCGCCAGTGGGAACCGAGGACCCCGAAGAGAAGCTGGAAGTTCGCCATCTTACTGGTGGGGGCCCTTCATTCTCCCCTTTATCCTCTATGGGGTTATGGACGTTGCTTTCTCTCTGACTGCTTCCTGCTGAACGGGGGCAGAGAAGGGAGTGAGGGCTTGAGGATTGGGAGGAAAGGGTTGATAGGACTCCCCACAGTAAGGATGAGTAGATGTGACTTCTTCAGGTTGGAAATCAATGAAGGTTCCCTGTAACCATAGGTCGAGGACCTGTTGATTCTAATGGTGCCAAGAGGATGTGGGTGTCAGGAGCCAGGCGTCTGCGGCCATTGTTTCCAGGAACAGTTTCTAGCGGAGAGAGGGGTTCATCTCAGTGTGTGGTGAGGAGGTTACGTGAGGGTGATGGATCTTCTGTGGCCAGAAGCTCGTAGTTCCTGAGTAAAAGCTGGTTGAAAGCTTGATTAGAGATTTTTCCAACTTGGGATTTGATGAACTTTATTATATAGGGTAAGAAGAGACAGGCGAGAAGAATAATTATTATGGGGCCTGCAATGGGCCAGACCCAGGTAAGGAGGGGATTTGTTAGTATTGAAGAGAATGGGTTGGAATTGGAAGCAGAGTGGAGGCTGGAGGCAAGGTTGGTGAGTTTGGCAATGTCAGTTTCTATAATGCCGGATTCGTCGATGTAATAGCAGCACTCTTCCTGGAGGAAGATGCAGGTGCCGCCCTTCTCAGCTGTAAGCAGAACTAAGGCCCGCTGGTTTTGAAGGGTGACCTTAGCTAGCGAAGTGACCTGTCTTTGGAGAGAGGCTAGGGAATCGGCAGTGGATGTCAGGGCTCCCTCAAGTTTGGTGTTGAGATCTCTAACTGCCAATAGTGACCCAAGGCTCCCCTAGAAAATTGTGCCTCAATGGCTGAGGTGGTCAAACAGATACTGACCATGATGGGAAGGAAAGCAGCTCTTTTTGTGTGCGAGGGCAAGGGAGGTTGGAGCTCAAGACATTCTGCCATGCTGTAAAGTGTAAGCTGTGGGATTAGGGTGACGAGAATGCAGGGTGTGCTGGAGTTGGGAGGCAGTGAGTTGAAAAGACTGCCATTACACCAAAAGAAGTGTCCCAGTTGCGTAAAAGTCTTAGAGCCAGAGGTAGGGGTGTAGATAGAGAGACAATGAAGTGCACTGGAAGGGAGTGGAGTTGGGCCTACACAGTGGTGGATGGTGAGATTATCTGCGTATTCTGGTTCCCATAGGGGTATGTCTGCCAGGGGGCGGAGGGGTTGTCCTTCTGCATGGAAGGAGTAGTTGGAAATATTAAGGGGCACGGTGGCCAGCAGTGGGCGCTGTAGTGATGTGCACAAGGAGCAATTGGCGGTGTTGAGGGTGTGGTTGAGAAAGATGGTGGTGTCTTGAATGAGCTGTAACCAAGAGTAGAAGGAATAAGAAGATGAAGAGGCGCCGTCAAGAGTTTGGATAATGACTTTTTCGGAATGTCTGATATCTGATGCAACTTGAGAGATCTGGGAGTGAGAGGGAACATACTCTTGAGAGATATGAAGGGTACCGTAGGGGGTCGAGGCTGTGTCTCCGGCAGCTCATCGAGAGTCCCAGGGATCTGGGATTGATAAGGAGAATGAGCCGTTGGGATATTTCATGAAACGGTTGGAGGAGTAATACTGTGGGTACCGGAAGTTACCCATGTAGTGAATGGCACAAGACCAGTAGGGACATCTCCTGTAGGTGTCTGGCCATTGCCTGCAATAGGCTTACTTTTGGTCATAGAGGAAGCAGAGGTAGGGAGAATAAGGGTAGTTGCTAGTGAACACTTCGGTGGAGGGAGGAAAGTGGAGGTATAAAGGCTCAGAGCAGCTTTTCAGAGGGCAGTCTGATGTGGCAATGAGGGCAGTAACTTTTGTTTGATGCTGTGTGTAAGTCTGTCTGACTTTGAATCGCCATAGAAAGGAGGCTGGGGTGGTGGGGAAGACAATAGGAATGAGGAAAAAAAGCGAGAGAGCAGTAAAGGAGGAAAAAGTCATGATTCATGAATAGATGGCAAAGGGGGTGAATGGGATTTTGGAGTAAAGAGGACAGTAAGGTCAGGAGTCTGGAGGGAGGGAGAGTCTGTAAACTTTTGTAGGTTAAGAGATCTTTTAGGTGATGTGGGGACAGAATGGTAAGGGGTGCCCTGAATGTTAGTTTATGAGCTTCCTTCTGCAAGAGCTGTCCAGCGGCTAATGCTCATAGGCAGGGGGCCCATCCCCGAACTGTGGGGTCTAATTGCTTGGACAGATAAGCTACTGGGGCAAAGGATGGGCCATAATATTGGCTTAGAACTCCTAGAGCTTGACTGGACCTCTCATGAATGTATAATGAGAAGGGCTTCAACAAATCTGGAAGATGGAGAGCTGGGGCTTCTACAAGGGCTCGATGGATCTTAATGAAGGAATGTCAGGGTGAGGAGAATAATGGTTGTTCAGGGGGGCTTTGCTGAGGTCGTATAGGGGTCTTGCTAACAGGGAGAGGTTAGGGATCCATGCTCTAAAATACCCAGCCAGGCCTAGAAAGGAAAGGATTTCTGTCTTGGTTTTGGGAACGGGCAGGTCAGAGAGGAGCCATTTTCTGTCTAAGGTAATGGACTTTCTTTGTTGAGATAGAAGGAATCTGAGGTAAGTGACAGAAGGGGAAGAGATTTGAGCTTTGACAGGGGATACTCAGTAACCTCTGGAAGCTAGAAGGTTAAGTAGGAAGGCAGTGTCAAGTTGACACTGTTCTCACGAGGGACTACAGAGTAGAAGATCGTCCACGTATTGTAATAAGGTGGACTCAGAGTGATTATGATTAAACTGTTTGAGGTCCTGAGCTAGGACTTGTCCAAAAATATGGGACTGTCTCAGAAGCCTTGTGGCAAAACTGTCCATGTGAGTTGTTCAGAATGTCTTGTGTATGGGTCCGTTCAGTTGAAGGTGAAAAAATCTTGGGAGGAGGGGTCCAGAGGGATAGAAAAAAATGTGTCTTTGAGATCTAGGACTGAGAAGTGGGAGGCTGAGGCAGGGATCTGCGATAAAAGGGTGTATGGATTTGGAACTAAGGGATGGATAGGGACAACGGCCATGTTGATGAGGCAAAGGTTTTGGACAAGGCAGAAAGATCTGTCGGGTTTTTTTAAACAGCTAATATTGGGGTATTAAATGGGGAGTGAGTGCGTCTGAGGTAATTTTTGTTTAAGAGAGCTTGAATGATGGGTTGGAGGCCTATGAGGGCTGAAGTGGTTAGGGGGTATTGGACCTGACAGATATACTGAGAGGGGTCACGTAATTTGATAGAGGCAGGAGGACATAGAGCTATGGAGGAGGTTGTAATGTCCCAAACTTTGGGATTTAAAGGGTGTATGAGGGCAGAACCGGAGCTTTCATTGGGTAGAGGGGGGTCATAAGCTATGAGGGCCATGAGAAAGGGAGTACTGGGGACTGTGGGAGTGGATATAGTTATGGAAACGTGGAGGAGAGAAGGGATGTCCTGTCCTAGTAAAGGGATGGGACACTGGGGCATAACCAGGAAGGAGTGGGAGAAAGGTGTGGGATTGTCTTGGATTGTGCATAAAAAGGGGGGGGGTTTAATGGGAAAATCTGTTTACTTCCTACCCCAACTACAGGAGTAATGGCAGGCATGGTAGGGCCCCGGTATTTTCACAAGAATGAGAAGGTGGCTCTTGTATCTAGGAGGAAGGAGATGGGGTGACCATCTACTATTAAAGTAATACTGGGCTCCTGTTTGGTGATGGAAATGGTTGGGCGAGAAGCCCCCGGGCCCTGTCAATCTTCTTCTGCTAGCCCCACTACGGTGGGCCTAGGATAGGGGTTGTTCATCCAGCCTCCCCTTCAGGTGGCTGGGCAATCAGACCCCCAGGGGTCCTTTTTGTGGCATCTGGGGCATGGGGTGGTAGGAGGTCTGGGGGAGGGGCACACCCTTGACCAATGTCCTTCTTTTCCACACTTGAAACAAGCTCCTGGGGGGCGCTTGTTTGTAGAAGGGCACCCAGGTTGTGGTTTTATCAGCTGGGCCACCATTTGGAAGTTGGCCTGATCTTAGGAGCTCAGTCTGTGGGGTAGCGGGGCCCTGTTCTAACTTTTTGAGTTTAGCTTTTATGTTGGGGTAGCTTTGAGCTAGGATGTATGTCATAAGGACATGTCTTCCATCAGGCGTTTCTGGGTCAAGGCTGGTATACTGTAATAGGGCTTGAGTGAGTCTGTCTAAGCTACGTCCTGGAGCGGGGTGATAATTTTGGGAGGCCCTCGGGACCGAGTCTGAGGGGGACTGAATGGTTCTGGCTCAGTCTGTGGGGGAGTGACATGGTCCAGCCACACCTAGTCGAGCAGGTCCTGAAGTGTGGAAGGGGGGCGAAGAAAATAAAGAAAGATAGAAAGAACTGGGAGGGCTGATGCTCCCACACGTCACCAGCTAGCAGCCCAGCTGCTTGCCTCTGCCACTCCAGTTGAGCTTGAACTCACGACTCTGAGGTTAAAAGTCCTATGCTCTACCGACTGAGCTACAGCAGGGCTCTAGTTAGTTGCTTATGGAATGCGTAAACAGAATGCTCTTTGTTCTCTATTCCTGCCACATCGGCAAGTGGGGGAAGGGCAGAGCTAGAAACAGGGGTGGTGTTTCTACACATCTTCAAGGTCTCCCTATTTTCAGAGTGAGGAGTCTTGGCTCATCTTCGAGGACAAGATATGTTTTTGTGGACAGATAACTTCCAAGAACTGCACTGGTTATTCTTAAGCTTGTGCTTTCCTATGCTGTGTTCAGACATGGGGGAAGGTGCTTTCCCATTCTGCCTACAAATGTGTGAGAAGACAAAGGCGGTCCCCAACCAGGGAGAAACAGGTGATGAGGGCAAAGATGGAGTAGGCCCCCGGGACCTAGTTAAAGGGGGGCTGAAAGGCTCAGGCTTAATCTGCAGGGGACGAAGGTGGAGGAGGTGAGATAGGGGAGGAGATGGTGGGGGAGGAAGGGAGAAGGGCTGTTGTAGGAGAAGCAGGGGAAGGGAGTGAATGGGGAGGCTTCTGTGGGGATGGCGGCTTTCAGGCTAGGAGAACTTGGGGGCGGCAGGGGGAGGAGGAGGTGGAAAGCTTCAATATAGAGAATCTCCTTCCATTTTTTCAGGCACTGGCAGTAGTTAAAGAGATTGGGAGTGATGTTAGGATCAAGAGTTCCCCCTGAAGGCCATTGGTTGTTATTGTCTAGGGGGTATGTCGGCCAATCTTGGGAGCAGTATTTATGGAGAAGTTTTGGTTTTATATCAGGTGTCAGGGAGAGGGTGGCTAGATACTTGAGCAGGCATTCAAGAGGTGAACTTTCAGGGAGGGATGAGGAGGATCCCATGGCTAAAGGACAGAGAAGGAGACAAACAGGGGAAGATGAACAGAGATCCTCTGACTGGAGGTAGACCGCAAGGAGACAAAGGGCGTCCCTGATGATCCTTGGTGGTCTGCAGAAACTCGTATATGAGTCGGAATTTCTTAGGAAGTGTGGGTCGTCACCCAGACTTCCCTAAGAAGGCAGAGTGCCGGAGTCACGAGGTACATAGTACTAGGAATTTTCGGTGGATGGAATGGATTTCAGCAAGCAGAATGGAAGGAGGAAGGGGAAAAGGGAGTGTTCTCATCCACAAAGGAGTCATCTCATGTATGGCTATTGGAGGAGGGGCCTGAGGGTCTGCAGCAGCTGTGAAGGCTGGAGGCGGCAATTTATGGCTGTTGGAGGGGGGCCTGAGGGTCTGCAGCAGCTGTGAAGGCTGGAGGTAGCAATTTATGGCTGTTGGAGGAGGCGCCTGAGGGTCCGCTGCAGCCGTGAAGGCCTGAGGTGGGGAGAGTTCCCTCCTCGTCCCCGAGCATCAGAGCCTTGCTGGCTGATCACGGTCAATGGCACTGCGATAGCTTGGGGAAGAGTGGCCCATGCCAGGGGAAAACTTATCTAAAGGCCAGAGAGGAGTGGAGAGTGTGATGAGACAGCGCCGGAAAAAGAGAACGAGGGTAAGCTGCTGCTGGTGTCGGGGGGAAGTCGGGGCCCAGTTGGGGTGTCCCATCTCCTGGGTTTCAGCACCAATGTAAGGAAAGGAGTGACACACAGCAGCAATTCACCGGAGAATTCCGCTTTATTAGGGAAAGGTGCTGGGTTATATAGGAAAGGGCATGAATTGATTGAGGTGTCACTTCTACGGGGCTGGTGGCTATTGGCTAGGTGCTGGGAGTGGGAGGGGGGGTGAGAGGTGATTGGGCTTCAGGTGGTGCCTGCGGGAACCGAGGACCCCGAAGAGAAGCCGGCAGTTCGCAATCTTACTGGTGGGGGCCCTTCACTATGTGCTGTTCTTCCTCTTCTTCCAGTCCCTTAATCTGTTAAGTGATTTTATAACCAGGACAGGAAATAGACCTCCAAAGTGAGAAATAAACCTATATGGATAAACAATGCCAAGATCCAGACCAACACAGTCACTAAAATAACCCGATTTATAAGACAAAACTTCAAAGGAATTATGAATCACCTGTACACATCATGCCTTATGTTGACCCTTACCCAAAAGCCCTATAAAAACCCCAGACCTTAAACTGTTAAGGGTGCCTCCTCTCTGAGGTTGCCTGCACTCCCCTTTCTTTGAGTGTGCACCTTTTTGTCTTAAAAATACTTTTTACTGCTCAACTTATTATGTTTTTTTATCTGGGCTCTTCCAGTGGTAAGTGTCTTTGTTACTTTGCTATTTCATTTTATTCTCTAGACTTAAGCACAAGTTTTCACTCTGTCTCTGTTCTTCTCCAGATAAGTAAGGAGGGGCTGCTGAGAGCCTGATTTGGGCTTGCAATGCACCCATTGCCTGGGTGACTTGGACAGGACAGTAGCTGTATGACCATGCTCTTTAGCAGCCTGCCTAAAAATCTCCTTTCTTTGCTGTGAGAATTTCTCAGAACATAATCTCACTTCATGCAGTGCTCTGTGGCTCCCCCAAATCCTGGGGTTGTAGGAGCTTAGTTCCCATGCTGTGCAGATTCAAATGGCCACTGGACTTCAGGTGACCCTGGCTTCAGGAGCTGTCAAGGGATCTGCCCTATGAGGAGCAGGAGTTCAATGAGCTCCTCTTTCCCCCCTCTGTTCTTCCTTGCTCTCTGCTGCCTACAAGGCAGCTGCCATCCCCTACTGTTATCCGTTTAATGAATTCCTTCCTTACTTTTCACTCTGACTTCCCTGCATCTCTGAACCTAATTTATTCCCCAAAGAAGGAACTAGAGTCACTGTAGGAGGCTATACAGTGTGTAGTTGAAAGTTTTTGCAGCGGTGTTCCACACATGTCACATTCCAACTCTACAACATAAATGTATGATTTATATAAAGTCTCTGTGCCTCAGTTTCCTCAGTGCAAAATGAGTGTGGTACCTCATGATTGTTAAAAGGTTTAATGTTACTCTTCAGCAACAAGAAGGCAGGGGGACAAGCAGGACCAGCCTGTTATCCCAGGGCTGAGTGAGAGGGCAAGTGTCGGCAGCTTGGACACCCTCCCCTGAGATCCGGGGAAAAACAAAACCACACCAAGCCGGGAGATGTGTCAGCCTCAAGTGCGCAGCAAAACTCAGCTTTATTCCATTAGAGGCTTAGTTATATAGGGGAAGATAAGGAAGTAACAGAAACCAATGGGAATTGACATTGATTATCTCATTTGTCACTAGGGTCTTTAGGCATGTTTCGGGTTAGGTAGGGAGGCGGAGTTAGGGCCAAGAGCGTGCGCATGGGAAGCTAGTTAGGCCACGAATGCGGAAGTAATGAGGGAGGATGGAAACCTCCAGTCTGCGGCTGTCACAGGCCTAAAAGAGGCAAAAGGTCCCAACAATTCCCCACCTTTTTTTTATAAATGCTCTGGGATGTCCCGGCAGGCAAGGCCCCTGTCTTACGTTGTCCCCCTCTGGGGATCTTACCCGTCATGGGTGTGCGGGGAGATAGTCAGGGGGAATTAATGGACATGGCCTCATCATAAGGTTCACAGCGATCGTAGGGGTCACTGGCTTCTGTGGCAACTCTCTGGTAATGTACCTGCACGCACATCAACTGAATTGATTCAATTCTTTTTTGGACAAACTGGATAATCTTGTTAATAATGCAGGGCCCAAAAGTGAAAAGTAGGAGCAGAAGAAGGATAGGACCAAGGAGGGGCAGAGTATAGGGTAACCACCCATGTAACTCAGTCCAAAGAAAATTGGCTTGTAATTCTTTTCGGCGTCTCTCGAGGTCTTCTTGAAGTTGCTTGACCTTATTTTGGACTATGCCGGAGCGGTTCGCATAAAAGCAGCACTCTTCCTGTAAAAAGAGACATAAGCCTCCCTTTTCAGCTGTGAGGAGATCAAGCCCCCTACAGTTCTGTAGGACTACTGTCGCAAGGGAATCCAATTGTGTTTGGAGGTCAAGAATTGTGCTGGCTACAGCTTGTATGTCATTGATCATCTGTTGAGAAAGGGCTTTATAATAATGCAGAGAGGTCCCAATCCTGCTGCCCCTGTGGCAGCCCCAGTGGCCACCCCAAGGCCCAGAAGCAGGGGGATAATCTGAATGCCTCTCTTTGATCTACCTCCGATGTGGTCTAAAGCAGGAATAGGGAGGCTATGATTATTAGGGACCACTCCAATATCAGGGAAAATTACAGCTGGAGCACCAAGCCCCATCCAGCCTGTCGGGAGAAAGCCAAACATGTCTTCCCACAAATGAAGACTGTTCCATTAGGGGGACAGAGAAAGGTATTGTTCACAGTAATATTTTGTTGGCAAAAAGAATAGTGGATTCGACCTACATCTATCCTACTAGTATTATCAGTATGGGGGTCAGCTTTGAAGCATGGGCCTTTAGGGGAAAGAGGGTCTAGATAGACTCTAGAATTTGGGGGTAACAGCTGGCACTGGGGCTCAGTCTGTGACAGGTTAACAAGAAGAGCATTGAACCGTAATGGTCTCTGCTTCAGGCATAGCCAGCAATCCTTAGCTAAATCAGGATTAGTTCTATTGAGTAAGGTAAAAGCAGCGTGTATGATTGATTGTGTTTCAGGATCAAGAAGCAATTCTCCTCTGATCTCTGGGAGGCTAAGAGGGTGGTAAATTGGGGGATTTTGGTCTTCAATCAGCCTGTCTACCAGTTTTTTAAATTTTGATACTGTCAAGCCTGATCTTGGACTCCGCCCCCATCAGAGGCACCTATAGGGGCAAATTTATTCCAGCAGATGTTCTCTCCCCTATTCTTTTGACAGTCAGCATATTCAGCCTTGCCTTTTATCAGAGTTGCATACCAGTATGTTTTGTTCCAGTGAGTGCAGGGGATAACCTCCTGACAGCATTGAGCATGAACAGAGGCAAGGAAAGTGGTGCAAGGACACTCAGAGGGAGATTTCCCTTGGGCAGGTGAAGATATTTTGGGGCCTGGCCAACAATGGTGAGAGAGAACTCTCCTAGGGCATCCATTTTCTGTCCCTTGCATAAGTGTAACTGCCCATTGCCCATTAGGGCAGGTTTTGGTAGAAGTATAACAGTGTGCAGGGGGAGGGGCCTTGGAGTGAGCACAGGCTGTGCAGAGGTCTCCGATGATTTTTCGTAGTATGGCTCTTGCTTGACCGGGATCTCCAAATCCTGTCCTAGCTAATGGGAGATTTATTGCCATTAAGAGGAAGACCAGCATCATTGGGTTCCATGCAGACCCTGAAAGAGAGAAAGAAGAGAGATATCTTCAGGAGGCAGGGGACCTTCTGGGTCATCATTGACATCAGTGAACTCCCCCTCCTTAGGGGGGTAATACTTGAGATCCCTTGTGGGGACCCAGATCGGCCTTTTTTCATTGGTTGGAAAGACACAGCTGAATCCCCTTCCAACTGTAATGAGGGGATCTGGGCCCCTCCATTCTCCAGTAAGGGGGTCCTTCCATCAGGCTCTAATCGTCTGATAAGTAACGGTTGTTGTCCAGTGCTTTTGGAAGGGTGAGAAGTGTTCACCTTTGGCAAAATTTAAAACATTTAGAGTAAATAATGCCGTCTTTAGTTGATCATGGGAGGGGAGTGTTCCCCCTTTTTGTTTCATTATTTGAGGGTATGATTGTGTTTTTCCATGATTGCTTGTCTTTTAGGGTTATGAGGAATTCCAGTGGTATGGGAAATTTGCCATTTACTCAAGAATACAGTGAAAGATTTACTAATAAAGCAGGGACCATTATCGGTTTTGATTTGATCTGGCAGGCCAAGAATGGCGAAGCACTGGAGAAAATGGCTTATGGCATGTTTAGATTTTTCTCCCATATGGGCTGTAGCCCAACAAGCATGGGAGAAGGTATCAACTGTTAGAAATATGTATTTAAGCTTCCCAAAAGGGGCAAAATGTGTGACATCAGTCTGCCAAAGGTTATTGGACCTCAGGCCTTGAGGATTCACTCCGCCCTTTTGAAGCGGAGGAACTTGTAGAAAAGGCTGGCATGACTTACATGTCCTAATGATTTTTTTTAAGTCTCTGATGGGGACTTGAGGGAACTGATGGTGTAGTCCCCTCCAATTAGCGTGTGTAAGTTGATGAAAAGAGATGGCCTCCTGTACTGTGTAGGCTGAAGCTAGTCGGTCAGCAAGTGCATTGCCTCTAGACAAAAAGCTTGGCAAATCTTGATGTCCCCTTAGATGTTGTACAAAAAGGGGAACTAGTCTCTGTTTTAACAAATTGCAGGCTTGAATCATCAAAGGAGTGATGGGATTATCATAAAATCTGATGTGTGCACCCACAAGGTTGGGCAGTAGGTTGACAATGTAAAGGCTATCTGAAAACAGATTAAGAGGGCCTTGGATCTCAGATAAAGCTAAAACAACAGCATAAAGCTCTTTAAACGTGGTGGAGCCCTGTACCTCATCAAAGAGGGTTACGGCCGGAGGGCACTCACTTGTGCCTGGGGGGAACATTACCATAGAGGGTCCCCATTTACCCCCGTAGGTAAAAACAGAGGGGAAAGAGGGGTCTGCCTCAGTGAGGAACAATTTTGGCGGCTGCCATGCCAACTGGCTAAAAGAACTCATCCACTTATAGGGACCATAGTGACAGTCCACTATCCCTGGAAAGCTTTCCATGGCCACTGCCAATCTGGAATTATTTCTCTGTAGCCACGAGAAATCATTGACCCAAAAAGGGATGATCAAAGAGTGGGGTTCACACCCAAAAAGACGGACAGAAAGTTCTTGTCCCTTGACAATGCAGTCGGCCATTTGACCCACTATAGAGTACACTCGGGGTGCCCCTCCCACAGATAGATGTATCCAATGTACAGGATCCCCCTTCTGAGCCAAAAGGGCAGTAAGGAGGGTCTCTCCCACCATAATATAGAGGACCAGCGGCAGGTTTGGATCATATCTTTTTAAGGCAGCATTATCAATGGCATGTTGAACTTTTGTTAATGTATTTCTATGTATAGATTGGGTTTAAAGTCACTGTTGAAGCTAGATCAAGGTCTTTTAATAGGTCGAAAAGAGGGATAAGATCAGCTGTGGTTATAGGAATCCAGGGCCTCATCCAATTGATTTCCCCCAGCAGTTTCTGGAGCTGCTGTAGTATATATGAGTCCTGAATACATAACTGGGGCTTAATGGGGGAGACAACATCTAATGTTAAAGCAGTCCCCAAAATTTTAAAAGGAGCTATTTGTTGAACTTTATCAGGGGCAATTCGAAAGTTGTAGTTTTTGAGCAATGAAAGGCACTTTTTAAAGAGGTCGTCTAATTTGCGGGAACAGGTGGCCCCCAAGATAATATCATCCATATATATGTAAAAGAGTATGTCAGATTCCTCTGCTAGTGGTGATAGGATTTTGGACATATAGTCTTGACAGATAGGGGGGCTATTAGCCATCCCCTGGGGTAACACCATCCACTCATAGCGCTGGTCAGGTCCTTTGAAGTTTAGGGATGGAAGAGAAAAGGCGAACTTCTTGGTGTCCTCAGGATGGAGAGGGATGGAAAAGAAACAATCTTTGATATCTATCACTATTAGGTGCTGATCACTTGGGATGGCAGGCACCCAGGGTAGCCCTCTCTGGGGGGTTCCGAAAGGTTACATTCTTTCATTGATTTTTCTTAAATCTTGGAGAAGTCTCCATTTATCATTAGGTTTTTTGATCACAAATATAGGAGAATTCCAGGGACTCATCAACTTTTGGAGGTGACCTAATGATATTTGTTGTTTAACTAAAAGATGTAGGTGCTGTAGTTTTTGTGAAGGCAAAGGCCACTGCTCCACCCAGACAGGGGGGCCTGGAATCCATTTTATTTTTGGCGCCCCAGGGTGGGCAGTGGCCCTTAGGATTGGGGGTGGGGCAGAGGGTTTGAACCAGGTCGGCCCCTTCTGGTTATTTCGAATGTAGGGTCATTCTTATAGTTAGGGTGACACCTTTGGCCCCCTTGAAATAGTTGTTGGCATTTTTCTTCATTTAGGAAGTCTTCAAAGAAGGCTTTATGATCAGTGGAAATAGACGCTTTGATTTCACCCAACACATCTTGGCCCAGTAGATTGGCTGTAAGGCCTGGAGTCACAAGGGGGCGCACTTCCCCCATATTTTCATCTGGGTCGATCCAGGGAACCCATTCAGCAGTATGCTGGGAGCTGGTCTGTACACCCACCCCCAGGAGGGGAGGGCCGGGAACTAATCTCCACTGGGGGGGAATTTCTTCTTTTCTGAGTATGGTCTTATCTGCCCCTGTGTCAATGAGGCAGTTGAACGCTTTCTCTCTGATAATGAGTGTCATTTTAGGTCTAATCCTAGGCACTAGAGGAATTGTCCAGTGAGTCCTTATAGGACAACTCCCCTTGTTAAATGGGGCTGGGGAGAGCCCCCTTTCGAGTTTAAAGGCTTGCCATGTATATCAGTCTTAGATCTACAGTCTTTGGCCCAGTGGAACCCCTTCTTACATCTCGGACAAGGAGTGCGAGGCAAGCTAAGAGGCTGGGGCCTCGCTGAAGGAGGGGGTCCATTTTGTGTATGAGGGCATTATCATTTAAAGTGTCCCTCCTGACCACACCCAAAGCAAGTGTGGCTTTTGCCGGGAAATGCCTGCTGCAGGGCACATACTAGGGTGGTCATGTCATCTTTGCAAGAGGCCTACAACATGGAAGCTATGGTCTGGGTCTGATGGGAAGGGGTAACTATATCTTTGGTGGCAATGATCCACCTCTCCATGGATCTATCTTTCAACCCTGCACATGTCATTTTATGTTCCTGATTCATACCCTCTCACACCATCACCTTAACAAAATGATCTCGGAGATCTCCAGGGGGGAACTTTCTCTTGATGCTCCCCTCAACTCTACTGATGAAGGTAGCTAAGTCTTCACTGGCCCGTTGGTTTATCCCCACAATTGGGGATTCTGAGGGGCCTTCCTCAAGCTTCCTCCAAGCTCCCAGACCCAGAGCTCGTATTTGGTCCTGATAGGGAGGCGGTATAGCAGCTTGTTGGAGTCCCGAGGAAAATTGTTTGGAGGTCCCCGCAAGCATTCCCATGGTGATGGAAATTACAGGGTTGGCGCTTTGATTCCTCTCAGCTTGTTGCTGGCATTCCTCTTTATACAAAGCACACCACTTAATATATAAGGGCACTAGGGAGAACCGCTCAGGCAAGAGCCCTCCAATCTGCGGTGGTACATGGATGGTGAGCAAGTCCTTGGAGGATGGTCTCAGTCCAAGGAGCATTGGGGCCATCTTCAAGAACGGCCTTCTTTAATTCTTTAAGGTCACCTGGCTCCCAAGGGTACCAGGGGGCAGGGCGGTTACCTCTGGGATTAACATTGACTGGAAATAGCTGACATGGCCCTGGGTTAGGTTGTGGGTGGAACAATGGATTCTCTTGGGGTTGGCAGCCAATGGGAGAGCATGAGTCTTTATTTGGAAAAGGAGCTGGAACCTCTGCCCATTGGCAGCAAGTAGAGCATGAGTCCTTATATGGGAGAGGAGCTGAAACCCTGGCTCATTGGTATGGAGGACGGGGGGTTAATGATGATTTTAAAGGGTTAGAAGAGGAACTAGTACTAGGAAGTGGTGGGTACAAAGGAGCCGTGGATTTGGGAGGCCAGGGGGCGGCATCAAAAGAGTCGAGGGTGCCATTGCCACGATTCTCATCTGGCTCTTTATGGCTTTCTTGTCCTGCTGGCGTGGACTCAGCCTGAGGAAGGGGATCAGAATCTCCCTGGGAAGGGGTTCCTGACCTGGTGGTTTCTCTGTCTACTAAGTTCTCAGCAGTTGGCTTCAATGGCTGGGGAAGGAAGCAACTCTTAAGGGCTGATAAAGTGGGGAAGGTCCCCAGAGGGGGGATATCACCCCGATCAACCTGGCCTTTGTGTATGAGCTGCTCCACCCTGTCCCAGGTTTCCCAGTCAAACAAATTACTTGCAGGCAGCCATGGGGCGACTTTAACTAAGGTCCTCCAGGTTTTGATAGACTGGCTGTCAGAGAGCTCTAGGCCTCTGCTTCAAAGGAGGACCCTAAGGGATTCAAGAGAGGGATTGGGCTTGGAAGAAGAATGTCCCATATTTTATGGGATTACACTTACCTGCAAACTGATTAGCTCGTCAGCGAAGTTCCTCGTTCCTCACACAGGGCACCAGTTGCTGCTCTTCAGCAACAAGAAGGAGGGGGGACAAGCAGGACCAGCCTGTTATCCCCGGGGCTGAGCGAGAGGGCAAGTGTCGGAGGCTTGGACACCCTCCCCTGAGATCCGGGGAAAAACAAAACCAACCAAGCCAGGAGATGTGTCAGCCTCAAGGGCTCAGTAAAACTCAGCTTTATTCCATCAGAGGCTTAGTTATATAGGGGAAGATAAGGAAGTAACAGAAATCAATGGGAATTGATTATCTCATGTGTCACTAGGGTCTTTAGGCAGGTTTCGGGTTAGGTGGGGAGGCGGAGTTAGGGCCAAGAGCGCACGTGGGAAGCTAGTTAGGCCACGAATGCAGAAGTAATGAGGGAGGATGGAAACCTCCAGTCTGCGGCTGTCACAGGCCTAAAAGAGGCAAAAGGTCCCAACAGTTTAAATGAAAAATATATAGAGAATGTTCTGGCAATGGCACTTGTGAGGTGTTATTTTATCACAGCATGGCATCTTCTCCCACAACCAACAAAGATGAGAAACTGCCTGCTAGATTTTGACAAAATTTAACCCGAAGGGAAGAACAAGAAAATAAGAAACTCTAGGATTCTTTACAAAGTCAAATAGACTACAGGGCTTAGGACTTCCCTCTGAAGGGAGGGCTGGGGCTACATCAGAGTGAACAGAGGGCAGATCCCTTGACAACTCCTGAAGCCAGGGTCACCTGAAGTCCAGATGCCTGCCATAGGGCACCAAGGGATTCTGAGAAAGGAGAATACTGTATCAACCCAGTGAGTGGGAATGGCTGGCCTTTCCTTGGGTCTTCTAAGACATGGACACAAGGGAATTCTGGAGTCTGATACTCCATCTTTGTATCTTAAATTCAGCTTCAAAATAATTTGTTGCCTTTTCCTTTTGCAAGAAGGCTCATCTGCTGATCTCATTATCACTTCCAGGGGATGGTGAGGAAGCTTTCTCCAAAGTTCCAGTTAAACTCTCCAGGTGCTTTTTGCTTCCTTTTACAACTGCTGTGGTGCAAAGACTGATTGATTGACATCAAAAGGACAGCCAGGTGGTAAGAACAGCTGGGTCCACTGCAAGGTTTCAGGAAGAAAGAGAAATGAAGGTTTGGATCTGGGGAAGTCAGATTGGAACTGCCCAAGGAAGCAGATTTATAACTCTGTCTTCTCCTTGCAGTGCCTGCATGTTGCTGCTCAATAAGTATTTGCTGTGATATGAGTAATTCATAAAAGAAGAATGAAATGGGGTCGAGGTGGGGTATGGACTAGGAATACTGCAGGGTGTATGGAGGGGAAGGAGGAAGGGGAGCCTTGCGGCCTGAGAAGGATGCTCATGCCAGCAGGAGTGAGGCCCTGGGAGCTCAGGGCCAGCAGGGGCCTGCCGGGGAAGGGGACCAATGAAAGCCATGTGGGAGGGAGGAGGCAGAGGGAAAGCAAGACAATGCCATTTGTTAGAGATGATACGGATGTGCAATCTGAGGGAAGAAGAATAGAAGAAGATCTGTGGCAGGGGCAGAAATGAAGTAGTCAGGGGAGGGGAGGGTGGGAGCAGTTCCTCAGAGCTAGAAAGGACTAATAAAGTCCACACAAAGAGCAACTAGGGATGCTCTGAAAGGGGGATATCACATCACAGGCATGGACTCCCTCCAGAAAGTCACCAGTGGAGGATACAAAGGGAGCTGTGAGAGAGAGCGATTAGGGAAACACGACTGGAAGGAAATGGAAATAGTACTTTATTATGTTTATTTTGTACTGTCAGTGCAGGGTAGTGGATGAAGTATTCCCTTCCATGTCTCCTTTCCTACTCCCTTCCTCTCCGTCTTTATTGGGAGGTTTGTAATCTTGGTTTTAAATGGATAGCAGAGAAATTTAGCTTCTTAGAGCAACCTGTGGGTTCATGAGGCCACATGTGTGAAATGACTTTAATGAGTATAAATGCAAATATAAAAGGTGGTTATTAAGCCCGTTTCAAAGACTGATGACCTTCTCCTCTCTCTGAGTTCCTGAAGAGGCATTTTGGGTCAAGCCCACAGCAACCGAAGGAGAGTCAGATGTAAAGTGCTGGGTTTTTTCACTGCAAACATTACTTCAGAGTAAAACCATAAAAGAAAAAACTGAGCTCCCAAAAGAGTGTCATGTCAGCAGTGGGGTGGTTTGTGGAAATACTTCGGGGTAGCTGCGTTCTGGCCTGCTGCCTGACTCCAAATGTTTCCTCTCTCCTGGCTCTCTGACTTGGACCTGACTACACTAATTTACCCTGAGCATGAGGCACACTATTCACATGAAAAGAATATATTTAAGTAGATATAGTGCAGCCTTCCCCTGGGGCTAGCTTTACTTTGCTCTAGACAGGAGTTTGGCTGCCATCTGGAAAGATGTCCTAACTGCACTGTTGAGCCAGTAAAGCCCAAATAATGTGAAATGGCATAAGCTTTTAAGCAAGTCCCCTGGAGAGAAGAGCCTACAGTGGGAGGGTTATGTGCAGGTAAGGGGCGATGCAGCTGCAGCCAGGCCAGGCTCTTAATTGAATTTCGCAAATGGGATCATTCCTGACTATAAAAATAGTTTGCTGGTTATGGCACATATTGAACCAGACTTTCAAGTCATTAAGATGCTGGTTCAAATCCCCAGCCTGACCCTTTAGTCACTTGGCCAAGTTACTTAACCTCTCTGAATCAGTTTCCTCATAAATAAAGAAGATAATACCAACTTCACTGAATTTTCTAATGTTTAAATAAAATGCATATGTAAAGCATTTAGTGCATGCTCACAGGAATTAGCTAAGAAGGATTTAAACCAATCTGAATGCCCCAACTCAATCCAAAGATAGTCAGAATTTCTAGGCTGGGACCTGGGATTTGCGTGTGTCAAAGCTTCCAGGGGTTTCTGATGCACTATGGGGGCTGAGAACCTTGGTGAATCCTATAGGGAATAAGAAATAGTCATAGGAGGAAGTCTTCAATGCCAGAAAGCTGGACAAGTACTTAGCACAGTGCTTGCCATACAGTAAGCACTCAAAATGATAGCTATTTTCTACTCATCTTAATGTTTTTAAGCCATATTAGTAATGATTTATATTTGTTGTTTGGTATGGAATAATTAAGCTTATCTATAGACAGTGGAGAATGCACAGTGTAAATTTTACTCTGAGGAGTGTCAAGTATGGTAAGATAAAGCATAGCAAACCTTTAAAAGTATTGGGCAAGGGAGCATATTCCTAAGTGCAGTGCCAGACTGTTGTCAAAATGAGTCAGCATTCATCATTTCTTATGAAATCAACTGTGGGTAAAATTGCAGTATTCCCTGAATCTCTCGCCTGGCCTTAGTGCATCTCCATATCAGTAGAAGTTTCCAAGGGGTGGAGAGAAGTAGTTCATCTCCATATTGATGCCGGTGTTTCTTGTTCACAAAGCTGAAGAATGAGCTTCACAACACTCAAGGTAGGAGAGCAAGATACAGGCTTTTGTTTAGAAATAAAGTGAGAGGACAGAGCTTCTAGCTCACACCAGGAGGGGACAAGAGACCCGGGGTGGTGTGTTGTCTAGGGGGTTTATAGGCTGTTGAGGATTTTGGGGAACTGAGGGCTTAGGGTGTGGACTTGTACCACCTGCCCTGTGCACAGGGTGGGCTGGGTTGTTGTCTGTTTGCTAAGGCTGTTTGCAGTGAAGTCATGGGTTATCTGAGATACCCTTGCTGAACATTCAAACATTCCAGGCAGAGTTGCTCCTGGCCTTTCAAACTTTAACTGATCTCACTGAAGATGTCTATATTCCTAGTCTACTATCTTTACCCTAGAGAATTAGTGTGCCCCTGACTTTGCATAATGCTGAACACAGAGTTTCCATAGGGACTTTACATTGTTACATTGCTTTGACTGTAAATATCTTGCCTTGCTTTTTCTGGAGGCCCTCACCGTACTCTGTCTAAGCCCATGGTCCCTGTCTCATTCACCCCTCTACAGATAGAGACTCTAGCTGCTGCTAGGGAAAGGGGGCGACGACGGCTCTGGCTGCTTCATGCTGAGCAGGGACGCAGTGAGGGGTGCAGCTGGGTCACCATCACTGGCCAGTTGAGAGGGCCTCAGAAGATGGGCACTTCTATTCCTGGTTCTACTTTTATTACGGTTTGCAGTTTTGTGGCTTCTAGGCAAAATAGAACAAACTGTGGTATTAGGTTAACTAGCAACATTTGGAGTTGGATTTTCCATTCTGGAAGGACAAACTTGATGAGATTAAGAATGCATGGTTGAATATGAGGACTAGAAATAGTAAAACTTTAATTGAAATGATGGGAGAAAACTAACACATCTAGAGGATCATAGCCAGATATTTTGGGGAAACTAGAATTGTGAATCTAGTTTATGTTCCAATGACTAGTATTAGGATTTAGTATAGATAAAAGCTACATTATTGAAACAATACTTTTTTCTAGAAAATAATTAATACTTGGCTTGATTATTTGCATAAGTGCATCGAGAAGAGCAATTGATTACATAGGCTTTTTAAAATGTGCTTTGCTGGTACTTTTTTTTTTATTTTTATATTTCATGGCAGTATGTTTATTTTCACAAATTCAATAAGAATCTGCTTTCCTTGTAAGAGGACCAATTAAAAACACTGGTTATATTACCAAGGCTTTGACTGGAACATCATACCTGAGAGACACATGCACAAACTTGGATATGAACACCTTTAAGGAACTAAAGTTGACTATATAAAGCCAACAAAGCCCTTTGGAAGAACTGGCCTGGTACCTTGCTTACAGGGTTCCCAGCAGCCTTACCAGGTGAGTAAGGAAGGTCACTTCCTGGCAGGTGCAGGAACCTCAAGATGTCTTGGAGACCTTGAGCAGAGAGAAATTCACCCAAATCTACAGGCATTGCAGGCAAAACCTAATGGCAAGTCTGGCTTGGCTTTCTGGCCTTGAGAGGCCTTTAAAAGTTCAATCTGAAATTCCTTACAAAAAGTTCCAGCAAAGCACATTTAAAAGAGCCTATGGAATCAATTACTCTTGTTGCTGCGCTTATGCAAATAATAAAGCCAAGTGTTAATTATTTTCTTAATCTAGCTACTTCTAATAAAAACAAGGGTGATTTTAGAGAAAAGTAGTTTCAATAATGCAGTCTTATCTATACTAAATCAAAATACTAGTCATTAAAATGTAAACTCAATCCAAAACTTTAGTTTCCCCATAATACCCAGCTCTAATTCTCAATTAAACTCTTCATATTTCTAATTCTCATATTCGGCCATGCATTCTGTTTTTTTTTGAGAGGGCATCTCTCATGTTTATTGATCAAGTGGTTGTTAACAACAATAAAATTCTGTATAGGGGAGTCAATGCTCAATGCGCAATCATTAATCCACCCCAAGCCTAATTTTCATCAGTCTCCAATCTTCTGAAGCATAACGAACAAGTTCTTAAATGGTGTACAAATTCTTACGTAGTAAATAAGTTCTTACATGGTGAACTGTACAAGGGCAGTCATCACAGAAACTTTTGGTTTTGATCATGCATTATGAACTATAAACAATCAGTTCAAATATGAATATTCGTTTGATTTTTATACTTGATTTATATGTGGATACCACATTTCTCCCTTTATTATTATTATTATTATTATTATTATTATTATTATTTTTAATAAAATGCTGAAGTGGTAGGTAGATGCAAGATAAAGGTAGAAAACATAGTTTAGTGTTGTAAGAGAGCAAATGTAGATGATCAGGTGTGTGCCTGTAGACTAAGTGTTAATCCAAGCTAGACAAGGGCAATAAAACATCCACGGATGCAGAAGATTTCTCTTAAAACAGGGGGGGGGGTGAGGTTCTAAGCCTCACCTCTGTTGATCCCCAATTTCTCACCTGATGGACCCCCTGCGACTGTGCCTGTCTTAGGTTGTTCCTCCCTTGAGGAATCTTACCCATCTCTGGCTAACCAGTCATCTTCCGGGGCCATACAGGGAAATGTAAAGTTGGTGAGAGAGAAGCCATATTGTTTGAAAAGGTTAGCTTTTTACTTCTTTGCAGATTTATGCCCTGTGGCTTCTTTGCCCAGCATTTGTCTTGAGGTATCTTTACCACTTGGAGGAATTATGATACTCGGTAAATTTGATATGAGGCACGAATTCTATTTAAGGGTTGTAATTAGGAAGGAAGAAGAAAAGCTATAGAAGTAGTAGGTGGAAGAAAACATGGGAGGATTGATTATTTCTTTGACAAATCTTTTTGTAGAGTAACTTAAGCATGTATAAGGTTTTAAATTACTAATTAAATTGCACACACACATTAACATAATAGGAATAGAGTTACATAACCAAAGCAGATCTATAATTACCAGCCATCTCCAGTGAAACCAAGAAAACCAGTTAGGCATCCTAGCCATTTGTGAAAATTTATCTATGGTATGATGGATATTGTCCAACTGTACTTGAGCAGTCTGAGAGAAATCAGACAAATTAAAATAACCCATTCCTGGGAACTGTTCACATCCCATATGTTCTTTTAACGGTAGATAGTCTGCAGTTGTAAGATTTTGGCGTGCTACAAATTGCACTTCTCCTAATTCTTGGTTGAGTTCCAACAGTATAGATCCCGTCAAATTTGTTGTTTTAAGGTATGCACAGGCCAGCTTAGATATCTCTTCTTCATTCCCATGGCAAGTCCAGGAACCGGTGGGATGAATGCAGCTACAGCTGTAGCAGCTCCTGAATCTTTGTTGAAGATTTTTGATGATCATCTTCTGGTATGAGTCTTCCAGAGAGTGCTGATGTTGGAAGTTCTTCTTCATATCATATCTTAGTTCATTTTCTGGGTAGCCAAATTAGGCTTTGATCCTCTGTATAAACACAAACAGACCCTTTGCCTACACTTTGATATGCCCTTTATACCATTATGTAGAACTCCTTGGAGGTCAGCACAAGGAACTGCTTTTTTTTTTTTAAGAGAAAGGAATATTATCAGAAAAATGTACCTCCATAGTTAATCAAGTGACACCCTTTAAGTGATCAAAATTAAGGATATTTAAAGCATGCATTAATCGTTGATTTACAGTTAGTTTTATCCTATCAGGGAGTAAGCCCCCTTTTCTTTCATTTTTTTTGTTATCATTAATCTAACAATAAAGAATATTATGTTCACTGGCTCTCCCCTATACCAGGTCCCCCCTATAAATCCCTTTACAGTCACTGTCCATCAGCATAGCAAAATGTTGTAGAATCACTACTTGTCTTCTCTGTGTTGTACAGCTCTCCCCTTTCTCCCCCCCCATTATGCATGCTAATCTTAATAACCCCCTTCTTCTTCCTCCCCCATATCCCTCCCTACTCACCCATCCTCCCCAGTCCCTTTCCCTTTGGTACCTGTTAGTCCATTCTTGGGTTCTGTGATTCTGCTGCTGTTTTGTTCCTTCAGTTTTTCCTTTGTTCTTATACTCCACAGATGAGTGAAATCATTTGGTATTTCTCTTTTTCGCTTGACTTATTTCACTGAGCATAATACCCTCCAGGTCCATCGATGTTGCTGTAAATGGTAGGATTTGCCCTCTTCTTATGGCTGAGTAGTATTCCATTGTGTATATGTACCACTCTTCTTTATCCATTCATCTACTGATGGACATTTAGGTTGCTTCCAATTCTTGGCTATTGTAAATAGTGCTGCGATAAACATAGCATAGGGGTGCATCTGTCTTTGTCAAGCTTGAGTGCTGCATTCTTAGGGTAAATTCCTAGGAGTGGAATTCCTGGGTCAAATGGTAGGCCTGTTTTGAGCATTTTGATGAACCTCCATACTGCTTTCCACAATGGTTGAACTAATTTACATTCCCACCAGCAGTGGAGGAGGGTTCCGCTTCTCCACAGCCTCGCCAACATTTGTTGTTGTTTGTCTTTTGGATGGCAGCCATCCTTACTGGTGTGAGGTGATACCTCATTGTAGTTTTAATTTGCATCTCTCTGATAATTAGCGATGTGGAGCATCTTTTCATGTGTCTGTTGGCCATCTGTATTTCTTTTTTAGAGAACTGTCTGTTCAGCTCCTCTGCCCATTTTTTAATTGGGTTATTTGTTTTTTGTTTGTTGAGGTGTGTGAGCTCTTTATATATTCTGGACGCCAAGCCTTTATTGGATCTGTCATTTACAAATGTCATTCTCCCATACTGTAGGGTTCCTTTTTGTTCTATTGATGGTGTCTTTTGCTGTACAGAAGCTTTTCAGCTTAATATAGTTCCACTTGTTCATTTTTGCTGTTGTTTTCCTTGCCCGGGGAGATATGTTCAAGAAGAGGTCACTCATGTTTATGTCTAAGAGGTTTTTGCCTATGTTTTTTTCCAAGAGTTTAATGGTTTCATGACTTACATTCAGGTCTTTGATCCATTTTAAATTTACATTTGTATATGGGGTTAGACAATGGTCCAGTTTCATTCTCCTACATGTAGCTGTCCAGTTTTGCCAGCACCATCTGTTGAAGAGACTGTCATTTCGCCATTGTATGTCCATGGCTCCTTTATCAAATATTAATTGACCATATATGTCTGGGTTAATGTCTGGATTCTCTAGTCTGTTCCACTGGTCTGTGGCACTGTTCTTGTGCCAGTACCAAATTGTCTTGATTACTATGGCTTTATAGCAGAGCTTGGAGTTGGGGAGTGAGATCCCCCCTACTTTATTCTTCTTTCTCAGGATTGCTTTGGCTATTCGGGGTCTTTAGTGTTTCCATATGAATATTTGAATTATTTGTTCCAGTTCATTGAAGAATATTGCTGGTAGTTTCATAGGGATTGCATCAAATCTGTATATTGCTTTGGGCAGGATGGCCATTTTGAACATATTGATTCTTCCTAGCCACGAGCACGGGATGAGTTTCCATTTGTTAGTGTCCCCTTTAATTTCTCTTAAGAGTGACTTGTAGTTTTCAGAGTATAGGTCATTCACTTCTTTGGTTAGATTTATTCCTAGGTATTTTATTCTTTTTGATGCAATTGTGAATGGAATTGTTTTCCTGATTTCTCTTTCTATTGGTTCATTGTTAGTGTATAGGAAAGCTACACATTACTGTGTGTTAATTTTGTATCCTGCAACTTTGCTGTATTCCGATATCAGTTCTAGTAGTTTTGGGGTGGAGTCTTTAGGTTTTTTTATGTACAGTATCATGTCATCTGCAAATAGTGACAGTTTAACTTCTTCTTTACCAATCTGGATTCCTTGTATTTCTTTGTTTTGTATGATTGCTGTGGTCAGGACCTCCAGTACTATTTTAAATAACAGTGGTGAGAGTGGGCATCTCTCACCCAATCTCAGAGGAAAAGCTTTCAGCTTCTCACTGTTCAGTATAATGTTGGCTGTGGGTTTATCATAAATGGCCTTTATTATGTTGAGGTACTTGCCCTCTATATCCATTTTGCTGAGAGTTTTTATCATGAATGCATGTTGAATTTTGTGAAATGCTTTTTCAGCATCTATGGAGATGATCATGTGGTTTTTGTCTTTTCTTTTTGTTGATGTGGTGGATGATGTTGATGGACTTTTGAATGTTGTACCATCCTTGCATCCCTGGGATGAATCCCATTTGGTTATGGTGTATGATCCTTTTGATGTATTTTTGAATTCGGTTTGCTAATATTTTGTTGAGTATTTTTGCATCTACGTTCATCAGGGATATTGGTCTGTAGTTTTCTTTTTTGGTGGAGTCTTTGCCTGGTTTTGTTATTAGGGTAATGTTGGCTTCATAGAATGAGCTTGGGAGTATTCCCTCCTCTTCTATTTTTTGGAAAACCTTAAGGAGAATGTGTATTATGTCTTCCCTGTATGTCTGATAAAATTCCGTGGGGAATCCATCTGGCCTGGGGGTTTTGTTCTTTGGTAGTTTTTTGATTATCACTTCAATTTCGTTGCTGGTAATTGGTCTGTTAAGATTTTCTGTTTCTTTCTGGGTCAGTTTTGGAAAGTTGTATTTTTCTAGGACGTTGTCCATTTCTCCTGGGTTTCCCAGCTTGTTAGCATATAGGTTTTCATAGTACTCTGTAATAATTCTTTGTATTTCTGTTGGTTCTGTCGTGATTTTTCCTTTCTCGTTTCTGATTCTGTTGATTTGTGTTGACTCTCTTTCCCTCTTAATAAGTCTGGCTAGAGGCTTATTTATTTTATTTTCTTGAAGAACCAGCTCTTGGTTTCATTGATTTTTGCTATTGTTTTATTCTTCTCAATTTTATTTATTTCTTCTCTGATCTTTATTATGTCCCACCCTCTGCTGACCTTAGGCCTCATTTGTTCTTCTTTTTCCAATTTTGATAATTGTGACATTTGACCATTTATTTGAGATTGTTCTTCTTTCTTTAAATATGCCTGGATTGCTATATACTTTCCTCTTAAGACTGCTTTTGCTGTATCCCACAGTAGTTGGGGCTTTGTGTTGTTGTCATTTGTTTCCATATATTGCTGGATCTCTATTGTTTGGTAGGATTTCAATCTTTTGGAATTTACTGAGGCTCTTTTTGTGGCCTAGTATGTGGTCTGTTCTGGAGAATGTTCCATGTGCACTTGAGAAGAATGTGTGTCCTGCTGCTTTTGGATGTAGATTTCTGTAGATGTCTATTAGGTCCGTCTGTTCTAGTGTGTTGTTCTGTGCCTCTGTGTTTCTGTCTGGTGGATCTGTCCTTTGGAGTGAGTGGTGTGTTGAAGTCTCCCAGAGAGAATGCATTGCATTCTATTTCCTCCTTTAATTCTGTTAGTATTTGTTTCACATATGTTGGTGTTCCTGTATTGGGTGCATATATATTTATAATGGTTATATCCTCTTGTTGGACTGAGCACTTTATCATTATGTAATGTCCTTCTTTATCTTTTGTTACTTTCTTTATTTTGAAGTCTATTTTGTCTGATACTAGTATTGCAACACCTGCTTTTTTCTCTCTGTTGTTTGCATGAAATATCTTTTTCCATCCCTTGACTTTAAGTCTCTGCATGTCTTTTGGTTTGATGTGAGTCTCTTGTAAGCAGCATATGGATGGGTCTTGCTTTTTTTTTTCATTCTATTACTCTGTGTCTTTTGATTTGTGTGTTCAGTCCATTTACATTTGGGGTGATTATTGAAAGGTATGTACTTATTGCCATTGCAGGCTTTAAGTTTGTTGTTACCAAAGGTTCAAGGTTAGCTTCTTTACTATCTTTCTGTCTAACTTAACTTGCTTATTGAGTTATTATAAACACGGTCTGATGATTCTTTATTTCTCTCCCTTCTTATTCCTCATCCTCCCTTCTTTATATGTTGGGTGTTTTGTTCTGTGTTCTTTTTAGGAGTGTTCCATCTAGAGCAGTCCCTGTAAGATGCCCTGTGGAGGTGGTTTGTGGGAGGCAAATTCCCTCAACTTTTGCTTTTCTTGGAATTGTTTAATCCCTCCTTCATATTTAAATGATAATCGTGCTGGATACAGTAGTCTTGGTTTGAGGCCCTTCTGTTTCATTGCATTAAGCATATCATGCCATTCTTTTTTCTCGCCTGTAGGGTTTCTGTTGAGAAGTGTGATGATAGCCTGATGGGTTTTCCTTTGTAGGTAACCTTTTTTTTCCTCTCTGGCTGCCTTTAATACTTTGTCCTTGTCTTTGATCTTTACCATTTTAATTATTATGTGTCTTGGTGTTGCCCTCCTTGAATCCCTTGTCATGGGAGTTCTGTGTACCTCTGTGGTCTGAGAGGCCATGTCCTCCCCTAGTTTGGGGAAGTTTTCAGCAATTATTTCTTTAAAGACAGTTTCTATTCCTTTTTCTCTCTCTTCTTCTTCTGGTAACCCTATAATGTGGATATTGTTCTGTTTTGATTGGTCACTCAGCTCTCTTAGAATTCTTTCATTCCTGAAGCTCCTTTTATCTCTCTCTGCATCAGCTTCTCTGCCTTCCTGTTCTCTGTTTTGTCCATTAATTATCTCTTGCATCTCGTCCATTCTGTTTGAAGTCCTTCCAGAGCTTGTTTTATTTCTGTATTCTCCTTCCTTAGTTCTTGCATATTTCTCTGCAAGTCCATCAGCATGGTTATGGCTTTTGTTTTGAATTCTTTTTCAGGAAGATTGGTTAAATCTATCTCCCCAGGTTCCTTCTCAGGGAAAGATGTAGCAGATGCCGAAGCTGTCTGGGTTAGTCTTGTTTGGATCATATTTTTTTGCCACTTCATGTTGATAGGTGCTACTGACTGTCAGCTGGGAGGACCAAACTTTCCACTTGCTACTGGCCTTTCTTTTCTGGGACAACTGTGACCCCTAGTGGCTTGTGTTGGTTAATTGCGTGTATACTGGGTCTTTGTGTCTTGTCCGGCTGGTATGGAGGAAGCTCCCTTTCTGAGGGCGTGGCCAGCCATAGGCTGCTTCTCTACTTTCGCTGCGCCCAGAGGGGTAATGGACTGGGGGCTGTTTGGCTGTTTACCTCCATGAGGGGCCTCACAGGTGTTTCCCAGGGGGTTAGTGCACCCAGTATTACCTGTAATTTCCAGCGGCTGGGCTGTAACTTGTGTTGTTTCCATCCAGCTGTTGTGTCCATGTCCATTTAAGACTTTCAAAAAGCACTCGCTTTTCTTTGTCACAGTGGCATCATCTTCGAAACCCGCTCAGAGGTGTTGCTGCCCTGTTTCCCTAGTTTTCAGCCCTCCACGCATGCACTGCGCTCTGGTGCAGATGGCTGGGGCTGGGTGTTCAGCAGTCCTGTGCTCACTCTCCCTCCCCACTCTGACTCCTCTCCTCCTGCTGGGAGCTAGGGGGTGGCATGCTCGGGTCCCACCGGCCTGGGGCTTCTATCTTACCCCTTTCACCATGCGTTGGGCTCTTGCACGTGTGAATGTAGTCTGGCTGTTGTCCTGTGTCTTCTGGTCTCTCTTTGAGGATTATTTGTATTTGTTGTATTTTCAAAAATATATATGTTTTTGGGAGGAGATTCCCACTGTCCTACTCATGCCGCCATCTTGGCTCCACCTTGCTGGTACTTTTAATAAGGAATTTCAGATTGGACTTTTAAAGGCCTCTTGAGGCCAGAAAGCCAAGCTAGACTTGCCATCAGGTTTTGCCTGCAGTACCTGTAGATTTGTGTGAATTCCTCTCTTCTCAAGGTACCCAAGACATCCTGAGGTTCCTGCACCTGCCAGCAAGTGACCTTCCTTACTCATCTGGTAAGGCTGCTGGGAACCCTTTCAGCAAGGTACCAGGCCTATTCTTTGAAGGGGTTTGTTGGCTTTATAAAGTCAACCTTAGTTCCTTAAAGCTGTTCATATCTGAGTTTATGCACGTGTTTCTCAGGTATGACATTCCAGTCAAAGCCTTGGTACTATAACCAGTGTTTTTAATTGGTCCTCTTACAAGGAAAGCAGATTCTTATTGAACTTATCCAAATAAACATACTGCCATGAAATATCAAAAAACAGGCACTGAGAGTTTTTAAATTCTGGAGGTATCAGGTAGAGAGAAAGATAAATGTTTCAATTCTGCTTACAAAGGTATTGTTATTTACTAAACTGTTGTCAGCTTAAGAGAAAAAGCTTAAAACACTTTATCAACAACATTTGGAACAAAGAGCCACAAAATCATCTTCCTTAGTTTACTTAATCCTATGTAAGTAATACCTGTTTTGTTGAAATCTAGTTCTTTACTAGTTTAGAAGTAGTAAACTACTGACTATAAATGACAAGACTTACAAATGACAACGGCTAAAGATCTGAAGAGAGCTTACTATAAGACAGTTGACATAAGGACATTTGAATATTTTTGTAACACAAAACATTCAGTAACAAAGTTTAGCATCATTCCCTTTGACAGTGCTTTCTAGGTAATTAAGCAGGTAGTTATATATCAGATAAATAGGCCAAATTAGCCAAATACTTCCCCCAATGAGAAAAAAATCCTCTGACATGTAACAGGGGTGCTCTGGAAAATATCAGAGTTAACTAGATATAAAAGCACCTTTTTGAATTTGATTTTTATTTTTTGGCATTTGCTTAAATAGGATTATAGGTTGTCATGAAGCAGTACTTATCCATTTAATGAGAATGACAACAAAATACCTTAAAGCCAAATAAAGAAGGTTACAGTTGTTAGCAAAGTTTAGCTTTTAGTCCTTTTAATATTAAGATCTCATTTTCTTAAATACTCAGCAATTTCTGGAACCATGTGCTTTATGGCACAATCTCTCACTAAGCACAAAATATGTCTATCTAATTTAGCAAAACTTTAGACAAAGTCAAGCCTCTATTTAAGCATCTTTTCCTGAAAGATTTAACAGATAATATCAATTTAAATGACTTTAGGTAAACTTTGGCAGCTGATAACCATAAGGACATGTCCATTTCAGTTCAACTTAAATTAGCATTAATGCTTAATATCATTTATTAGAATTTTCTGGAAGTTTTAGAATGCCCAATTTTCACAAGCACTTGTCTGTAAATCAACTTTATTAATACCATCTGGTGGTAGAAAAATATTTCTCATTTACACACTTAGACACACAAACATACAGACTTAGATGTAATGACTACAGTTAGCAATACTTTTCATAAGAGAACATATACACAGACAAACTGATACAAAGATTTGAGTTACTGATATCCAATTGCCTTTCCTTTTAGCTTATTTGACTAAAAGTATCTCAGTTTTCAAGAATACACTCTAAAGGTGAGCAGTTTACATAACTGAGGTTTAGGTGGCCACAGACTAACAGGGCTGATGAATGCTCTGAACTGATAGGGACTGTGTGTGTTCAGGGGGATTGAAATAAAATGCAAGTACAATTTTAGCACCAGTCATTTAAAGCCAGGCTGTATTGCAGAAGATAAATTTCTTCTGTTTCAGGGAGTCTAATTTAAAAACCTCCCAATTTTTGAAGATAATGAACTCAATAAGTAGAATAGATTTCCACCAAAAGAATTTAGAAAACTAGTCCCTTATTGTAGTAGTTAATGGGACTTCTGACTATTTCCTTTCCCTGCATTTAAATAAATTTGGCTGCATAACTTTATTGCATACTTCTCTCAGGGGCCAAGCCTCTCCATTAGAGAGTGTGTATTGAGGTCAGGCTTGTGTGCTGAAGATAAGACACTTCTTTTTCAGGGTCTGGGGATCAAAATTACTCGCAGTTCTTTAGTATGCAAGCCAGAGGCTTGTCTGGCTTTAACTTGAAGAGGAAGCTCCTACCTGGGAGAGAGAAAGACAGGTGTGTGACATCTGGTTGGCATTTCCTCTGTGGGTGGGCATCCCCTAGCATTGGAACCTGGGTGACAGTGGTCAATCACCCCCTCTGCCAGGTCTACTGGACTTAACCACTCCTTACCAGCATGACCTGCACCTTGCCTTGATTCCCCTCTTGCCTCCCTACTAAACAAGAGTCACCTCGGAGCTCTGGATTTAGTGGGACCTTACCAGTGTGCTCCTACTTCATGCCTTTGGGAGTTTTCCTAGTTTTCTCTGCACAAGCTTTAGTCATTTCTTGAGAGCCCCCTGCCTGTCCAATAAGTACAGGGACTGTGTGACCTCTTGGTCAGAGTCACAAGCCTGTTTTGCTTCCCTGGGGCTGCAGAAAAGGAAATGCCTAGCTTCAGGATGGTTGCCTCTAAGGAAGGGAGGTCAACAGAATAGACCATTTACATGTTTGCCTCTGGGTTCAGTTTGATTACTTCACAGACTTCATTTAGGTTACACAGGAGAAAGTGGCCCAGGCCTAAGAGGACTGCTTTGAATGGGGAGCAGGGGAACTTTTTCCAAGGCGAGAGATGAAATTCAGAGGCTGCCACAGACATTTATGGGGAGGCAGGCAGGGGGTGTCTATACTCTTAAACACCAGTTTCTGCCACTGCATGGTAATTATCCTGCTAGTCACTGTAAGAAATCTGACCTGTGAGACAAGAGGTCAGGTGTCACCTGCGACTCTCGCACAGGCAGCAGCCTAGCCAGAGGTTCACTCAGTGCCATTGGATCAATAGGCCAGAGCCGAGATCCAAGGACCACTATCTACTAGTCCAGTCTGCCTCGGAGTCCACAGATTAGGATAGGAAAGTAGGAAATTGGCTCAGCCACTCCCCAACATTCCCGTCCATCTGGAGGCGGGGGATCAAGGAGCAGCAGACACCAGGAAACCTTTCACATGAGACTTAAGACTGGTAGCCAATGCTAATCATCTTTTAAGTGGCTAACGGGTGCTCAGACACATTTTGTGAGATAAAGAGTACAGCATTATGTCAGGAATAAGAGCAAAGCATAGACATCCTACCTTGCGGTGGTGAGCATCAGGTTCAGTGAAATTGACAAAGTTAGAGGCACACAGAGAACGTGTAAAGGAAGTAAAGAGCATCCTTCCCTCACCCAGAGGCCAGGGCAGCCCAAAAAAGCAGGCTGGAAGTCAGAGAGACAGAGGGAGACACTCCTCATGGATAACCAGTTGGGCTGTCGGGGCCTGATTCCAGACACATGGACCTTTGAGGAGCCACTGAAGGGCAGCTTCAGCCTAGACTCTCGCAGGTGCCCACAGCTTTCCTCAGTTCCTTGCATCCGAGGAGATGCCTCTGAAAGGGAATCCTGGCCTACACTCAGGAGACTTTCCCGGCTCCCAAGGGAGACGGGGGAATACACTGAGGGAGACACAGGGGAACCAGTCACTTGAGTTTGAGATCGGCAGCTGGGCTAGTCCCACTTAAGTGGCCGATGAGTGCCTGATTCTGTATGCCATAGACAGCTTTCTTCTATAAGGACAGTGAGAGAAAATGCAGGCTTGGATGCCAATACTCACCTCTGAGGTTATCCTGGGCAAGCCCCCAAAGATGATGCCAGGGTTCTTGTTTGCAGAGCGGCAGAATGAGCTTCACAAATAGTCAAGGTAGGAGAGCAAGGTACAGGCTTTTATTTAGAAATAGTGAAAGGAAAGAGCTCCTGGCTCATGCCGGCAGGGGACAAGAGAACCCGGGATGTTGTGTTGTCCAGGGCATTTTTAGGCAGTTGATGAATTTTGGGAGCTGATAAAGGGCTTAGGGTGGACTTGTTAAAAGTGGCCTTAGGATGTTTGTCCTTGATGAGACATTAAGTCCCTTTTAGCATGCTAAAGTAATCTTACACATGATTACAAACAATTAGCATAATAGAAACATGGGCTACTTTCCTTCATCTGGCGAGTCTCAACTGATCTCACTGAAGAATGACTCCAGAGCTTAATGTTTAACACAGAGTTTGGTAGGGGGTTTCCTTGCATGCAGTTACATTGCTCTGACTGTAAATATTTTACCTTGCTTTTTCCAGAGACCCTAACCCTGTTCTGTCTAAGCCCATGGTCTCTGTCTCAAGCGTGCAATCTTCTGAGGCTGACTGCTCATTATTTCAACCCTAACTCAGTCATTTATTAGCTGTGTGACCTTGGGCAGGTTATTTAGCCTCTCTGTGCCTGTTTCTCTTTTCATAAGACAATAATAGTACCTGCACAGGGAATGTTGTGAAGAGTAAATAAGTAAAAGCTCAAAGAAAACTATCTTACTCAACTTTTTATTCTGTTCAGACTTCCAACAGATTAGCTAAGGCCCACCTGCAATGGGAGGACAATCTGATTTACTCAGTCTACTGATACTAATGTTAATCTCATCCAGAAACACCATCATAGACACACCTAGAAATAATTCCTAACTGAATATCTGGGCATCCTGTGGCTCAGTCAAGTTGACATGTAAGATTAACCATCACATTAGATTAGGAATCAATATTTGGTTTAAAGCCCCAGTGCCATCAATTATTGTCTACTATTATGTACTGAAGGAAGTTATAATCTAGTGTGCACCAATTTCTTTTTTATCAAATGGAGATTACAGTCTGTTCCAACACATTACCTTCTTTTGAAGTAAATGAGATAAACACAATTTATACATGAAACAAATTTGTATTTTCTGAAATACCTTAGAAAGTTAATAGCATTATGTTCTTATTTGCATATAATAAAATTTTTGTTATAATTATTTGTAATTTACCTTGGTTCAAGTGGATGAAAGTGAAATAACCACACTGAGCCACAATATAATAATGTTTCTACCAACCTGTACATACTTTATTATTTAGTTCTGATAGCCAGAAACAAACATAGCTTTGATGAGGAAAGAGAAAGTAAGAAAAATATGAAAAGTTTGTAGGACAAAGATTGATTAGTATCTTTTCTTGAAATGGAACTTTTGTTGCAACCTCAAAGAAAAAATTCTTTTTAAGTCTTTCTCATGGTTTATAGATGGATATAGTGTCTTATATTGAGAAATAGTTACAGTTATGGAATCAAAATATAATTAGTAGTAAACTTGGATGGGTTTTAACCATGAATATATCACCCCTTAATTCACTGTTAGAGACATAATGTCTTAAAGCAGAATAATTTGAAAAGCTATACCACTTTATCATTTCCTTTTAGAATGCACCTAGAAATTCTCAGCATCGTTTTGTTTTTTTCCTTGGTAGAACCCAGTCTCATAGATATGCCACTCTGAGCTGGCATATCTTCAAAGACCAATGTCAAACTGATCACTCCTGTGATATAAGAAGAGCCAGGACCCAGGAAACTGCAGTATTAGGTCCCTCTTCTCCTTCACAACACAAAGGCGGAGAGTTAGACAGGAGAAGTCATGGTGATTTTGCACTTACAAAATCTTTAGACATCTTTGTGTAAGTAAGGTTTATGATCCCATGAAATAGAAAATGTCACGAGCCACCAAAAGCTTCTAAGGAAGTTTTCTGCAAGCTTTCTGCTTCTTTCTAAATCCTTTCAAATTACCTGTGGGCCCTAGTGCATTTATATAGGCAACTAGTCCCTGGTAGGCACAATAATTACTTCACTAAGCTTCAAGGTCTTCCCTGAGAAAGTGACTCGTGACTTATGAGACCCCTTTGTTCTATAGTACTTATGATGACAATCAGATGGCTGGACACTAACCACAGTGGCAGAGGGTCTGCTTCACTGAGAAGGTGGTATTGAGCAGTACAGGACATGATTATTGTATCAGAAGAGCAGAGCTGAGGGAGGTCATATAGCCCCAAAACTACTTCCCTATAAAAGGAGAAAAAAATTCTTTCAAACACAACATAGAACCACCAAAGTTATATAAAATGCTGTTTATAAACTGTGAAGCATATACTACCAATTCATTCTGCAGCAGTGTATGTATCATAAATGTTATGAGACAGAAAAAAAATTACTAAGAATGATTTGCTAAAAATTCACCAGAATGGAATTTCAATCCTACTACTCATGGAGAAGCCTACCCTACCTGGTCCATGTTATGTGCCCATCTTTCCTGTCAAAAATTAATCATGCTGCACTTTTGGAATACAGAAATTATTCTTTCCTTTCGTTTAGAGATGATACAATCAATACTTATTAATGTGAAATTTAATTATTCTATACCAGAACTTCATTAATAAATTTCATTGAAATTCCTAATCTCTCATTTTGTTTTATTTTAATATCATCTGTGTCAAACTTATTTTGTAATTATTTTACATTATAATCATATTCACCAAATAGTCATCATTTTAATGATTTTGAATCTTTTATTTGATATTTTATCACCAGAAGTAGCTTCTTTTTCTTCTCTCTCTCCCTTTTTCCTAAATTCTGAAGGTCAGGTTTTTTTAATTGAATTCTTTGAAAAAAGCCAAGTACTACCATTCCCTCTGCTTATGTCTGAGGTTCTCTTTGGCCCTCTTCCTCCTGAACCCTAGAAGGTGGTGCCTGGTGTCTGTTCACATTTGACTTAAAATTTATTCACCTTGTTTTGATAGAATCTATGATTCCTGAAAAGGCAACACATTACCGTCTGCCTTTTTCTTGCAGCCAGTTCAGGGAAAGCTACAGAAAGAAGAGAGATATTGGTGGATCTCAGAACTTAATGCAGAAATCCTGACAATCTACAAAATTTGTAGAAAGAAAATTTTTAGTCTGCTAAGAAGGGCCAAAATACCTGTCCAGAGAGGAAGAAGGCAGGGCCCCAGGCACAGTCAACAGCCTGGGGAAAGCTTTCTCATTCTCACCTTTTTCTTTCCCTCATTGCCCTGGAGAGAATAGCACCCACCGCCACTGTGATGCAGAGAACAGCAGCCCCAGTCCATGCCCACTGGGCTGGAAATTGGTTAACAGAGTGTAGTGATGCCCTGATGCTTTCCCCATATTGCCCTGCAGCACCGAAGTACTCATCCTCCAGCTCTTGGGACAGTTGGGTGCTGACATCCCATGACACAGTCTCTCTGTAGGACTTCCCTCAACTGAGTGCTAACCTCTGGCTCTTGATCTGCTCCCTGGGGAACACAACCTGGTAGCAGTTTGATCTGCTAGGTCTTGAACAAACCCTGCCTCCATTTCTATTTCTTGGGCCAAGGATTGCAAATAAAGGAGGTAGCTTATTGAGTAAGAAAGTCATTGGTGTCAGCAGCAGCTCTGAGGCCCTGGGAAATGGTTGCCTGGTGATTTTAGGCACAAACAAGGCTGTTGAGCCTAGACTTACCAGCAGAGACTCTGAGTAGAGGCACATCTCCTGCACTTACATCCCGTATTTCCAAGGAGAGACACAAGCCACGAGAGGACCTCCTGCCAATGAACCAATGTTGTTACAATAAACTGTGATGATCTCAACTCTCTGAACTTGAGATTAAAAAAAAACACATTAAAAATCTGTGATTAGTCAAGTCCATCTGTTTTACCTCCAATTCAGTTGGTTATGTGTGCGTTGAACTGTGGATTTGAAATGGTTCTACAGTATATTGCTCAGTAAATGCTACAAATATTCAAATTCACAGTTCATCATTTCATTAAGCAAACATGTCTTTTTTCAACTTCCTGCAACCCTTAATAATACCTATTCTTTTCAAAGGAAAAATAAATTTCCATACAGAAAAATGAGTCTGAATACAGTTTTCTAAAGATTATTACTTTTTCCCTGGAGCAACTGTAGGTTCCAAGGGTTCAAAACCCCCAAAACCCTCACAATGAAGAAGGTACCAACCTCAGATAAACTTGCATACAAATGAATTTCATCATGTAGAGTATTAGGTCAGATTACCTCTCACCTGAATTTTTGCAGGTGGTAATGTCCCACATAAATGAAATGAAAATCTCATGCCAAAGCTGTTTATTTGAAGGAATACTGCTGGAACAGGCTGGTAACAGCAAGTGTTATGTTATTATCAAATTGGAAGGGGCCCAACCAGGTCTCTATAGTGAGCTATGGCTGGACAACCTGCCCACTCTACTAGTTGGGTCTCCATGACTACAATACCTCATCTAAACAAATCTAAAAAGATGCTTATCACAAGATTCTTAATGCATATTCACAAAAATGTACTATAAGTACAACAATTGGCTGTATATTTTACTAAATAGTAAATTTAAAATATATACAAATAAATGGATAAAACTAGGCAATGTATTTTGGGTTATCAGCCAAAGTGCTTTTTTTTTTAACTTGGTATAATAAAACACAGTTGGGAGAAGCTAAAGGAAAATTTTAAATGTTTTATATTTTCTTTTCAAACCAGCTTTAAGGCGTAATTTACAAACAAAAAAGCACCCATTTTAAGAGTACAGTGCAATGAGTTTTGAAAAATTTATAAGCTGTGTAGCTATCACTCCCCAAATCCTAAAACGCCTCTTTGCAGTCAGTTGCTTCCCACTCCCAACCCCAGTGAATCACTGCTCTACTGTCTTTTGCCATAGATTTGCTCAGCATTTCATAAGCATTTGCTTTGACTTTTATACAAATCTACAAATAGTATGCATTCATTTTTCTGGCTTCCTTTGCTTACCATAATGTTCTTGGGATTCTTCCTTAGCTTCCTTTGCTTACCATAATCTTGGGATTAGTCCATTCCTTTGTTGATGGACATTTGTGTTTTTACTAGGTTTTGCCTAATAGGAATCCAACCTTGGGATTCCCTGCCTTTCTGGATGATTTTTAAAGATTTGCTTATAGCAGTGTTCACTCATTTTAATGTATATTTCCATGAGTTGTGATAAATTCATAAAGTCATGTATCCACCAACACAGTACCGTACAGAGCTGCTCATCACAGTAGAAATTCATCTGTAGTAGTTCCTCATTCCTTCTCCACCCCCTGAAAAACAATGAATGATTTTCCTAGGGTTTCCTTAGAGTTTGTCTTTCCAATAATGTCATATAAATGGAATCGTACAATTAGTCTTTAAATCTATCTTCTTTCACTTAGTAAACTGCAAAAGATCTCTCCATCTTGTTGTGTGAATCTATTGCCTATTCCTTTTTATTGCTGAGTGTATTGTACTGTATGGCTTACCATAGTTTGTCTATCAGTTCATTTCTAGACTGTATCTGGTCTGCAGTGACTATGAAAAAAGTTGCTATAGATATTTGAATGCAAGTTTTAGTTTTATTTGTTTATGTGTATATGTGTGAACATGAGTTTTCAATTCATTTGGATAATTACCTAGATGCATGATTTCTAGGTGATATGGTATATTTAACTTTATAAAAAGTGCTAAACAAAGTGACTGTACCATATGGCATTCCCACCAGCAATGAATAGGCATTTTTGTTGCCTCACATCCTTGTCAGCATTGGCATTGTAAGTTTTAAAACCTTATTTAAAGATTTTCATAGGTATGTAGCAGCATTTTAATTTGATTTTAATCTGTTATTTCCCTAGTGATGATTAATCTTGTGTAACCCTTCATGACTTTATTTTACATTTCCATTACATCATTAGTGAAGCCTCTGTTTATATCTTTTGACCCGTTTTTAACCGGGTCTGTTTGTTTTTTGACTGTTGAGTTAGAAGTGTTCTTCACATATCCTGGATACAAATCCTTATCAGATATGTGATTTGCAAATATTTTCTCCCTGTCTGTTCATTTTCTTAACGGTATATTTTACACAACAAACACTTTAATTTTAATGAGGCCCAATTGATGCATTTTTTTCTTTTGTGGACCATGTTTTTGGTGTCATATCTAAAAATTCATGGCCAAACTCAAAGTCACATAGATTTTATTTTGTTTTCTACTGCAATTTTTAAAATTTAGGTTCTACATTTACAGCTATGATCCATTTTGAGTTAATTTTTTTTATAGAAGATGTGAGACTTGTGTCAAGGATTATTTATTTGTTTGTGTACATATTTTATTATTTTTGCTTTATATGTATTTATTTGCTTTATATGAGGATGTCCAGTTATTTCAGCACCATTTGTTTCTGCATTGTATTGCTGTTGCACCTTTGTCAAAGATCAGTTGACTATGTTTATGCCAGTCTATTTCTGGGTTGTCTATTCTGTTCCATTCATCTCTATGTCTGTATTTTTGTTAGTATTACACTGTCTTGATTAAAGTAGCTTTCTAGTAAGTCTTAGGACTGGGAGTGTAACTTCTCCAATTTTATTCTTTTTCAGATTTTTTTGGCTGTTTAGTTCTTTGCCTTGCAAATTTTAGAATCAGCTTGTACATATTACAGATTCTTTTTGGGAATTTTACTGTGGTTGTATTGGATCTATGAATCAAATTAGGGACAACTCACATCTTAACAATATTGAATCTTCTAATCCATGAACAAATTATATCTTTTCATTTGTTTATTTTTAAATTTCCTTTTAATTTTATTTTTTCTTAGCATTTTTTAATTGGTTTTTTATAATTTTCAGCCCCTAGGTCATGATCATATTTTGCTTATATTGTTGAAATTCTGTAGAGCATAGTTGATGAATCAGGGTATTCTAACCTAGATGAAATCAGGGCATATGACTAGACAGATTTAGTATCAGTGTTATGGGTTGAATTCATTCTCCTCCATTCTTGTCCCTGCCACAACAAAGAATTGTTAAGTCAAAGACACAGTAGTAAAGCAGAATGAAAATTTTATTTATTTGAATACACTCCAAGGGAGGAGCGGGCCAGAGTCAAGGTAGACAAAGGCAGGAAAGCAAAGCTCATTGAACTCTTGCTTGGCATTGGGCAAATCCCTTGCCAACTCCTAAAGCCAGGATCACCTGGTGTCCAGGGTCTGCTTGAATCTGCATGGCATTGGAACCCTAGGATTTGAGGGAGCTGCTGAGCACTGGATGGAGTGAGTTATGTTCTGAGTAATTCCCACAGCAAAGAAAGGAGATTTTCAGGCAGGCTACTAAAGAGCAAGATTGTACGGCCACAGTCTTGTCTGCAAGGGAACTTCCAAGTCCAAGTCAGAGCTCTCAGCAGCCCTTCCCTACTTATCTGGAGTAGAGCAGAGACAGTGATGCACTCGAAGAATGGACAGTGTGGGCAACCTCAGAGAGGAGGCACCCTTAAGGGTTTAGGGTCTAGGGTTTCATAGGGCTTTTGGGTAGGAGTCAGCATAAGGCATGATATATACAGGTGATTCAGATTTTCTTTGAAATTTTGTCTTAAGAATAGGGTTATTTAGGTGACTGTGTTGGTCTGGGTTTTAGCATTCATTATCCACATAGGTTTATTTACACTTCAGAGGTCTATCTTCTGTCCTGGTTACAAAGTTACTTGATAAGGGGCTGGAAGAGGAAGAACAGCATATAGATGAAGTTAAAGAATAAACTGGGTCTTTTTTACAGACTAAGTAGATTTTACAGTGGCATAATCTAATTGGTGCAATGAAGACAAGGGCTGTGTTTTGATAGTATTTTTTATCTGAGGAATATCTGGACATTCCAAGTCACTCCTGGCCTTTGAAACTTCAACTAATTAATTGTGAGTCTTTCTGACTCCCTAGTTTTATTTGGCTAACTCTTTGAGTGCCTCTCAGAATTTCCCCCCACCCCTCTCATGTCTGCCTTTCTGCCTTACATCAGGATTTCGGATGCAATATAAACTCTTGCGCTCATGCTTTCAGTGGTTCTCCATTACACTATAGGAAGACTCCAAACTCTTTAGCATGAAATTTACATTATGACATCTAATCAACTTTCTGATCTTAACTTCCATCACACTTTCACACCTTTGGCTGTAGTGAATATGCTAATTAATTCACTAGATAATTTTGAGTGCCAGCACTATGTGTTAGACACTGTACAAATTCTGGACAAATTACAGTTTTTGTCTTATTTCAATTCAGTGGTTAAGGAGAGAAGTCAACAAATAAAGTACTCATTTAACATTATGAGTGCTAACAGTGATTACTGAGATGCTTCAATGTAAATTCATACTTAATTCTTACCATAATCCTGCAAAAAAATCTATTTCAGTTTTTTTTGTGATTAAACAAGGTTAAGAGGAATTAAAAACATTGCCTGAGAGCACACACTAAATGATGGATTTAGCATTCCAATCTAGACCCATCTAACTACCATCTCTCTGCAGTCCACATTACTATTCAATTCAGGTGGTAAGAAAACAACACACTTAGGTTAGTTTAGGAGATTCAGAGGTTTCATGGAAAGGTAATGCTTGAACCTGTGGTTGAAAGGAATTTAAGGTTTTGGTTTATGGGCAAGAATGGTGAGGACAAGAGTATTTCAGGAAGTGAGAATCACATGTATTTATGTTCACAGACTTTGAATGCTATGAAATGGTCAGAGAAAATCTTATATGGCATGACAGTCATACTGTACAGTGAGGGGAGTCATTTAACCTTAGTCCAGGAAGGAGTTATGGGTCATTTGGAGAAATGCACTGTCACATATACCTGTTGGAAACTCATTCTGTACTTGGAATGCAACTATGAAAGGGTTCCAAATAGAGGAGCTACTTGAATGGACACATGGTTTAGAAAGATATCTTTAGAAGGCAAGAATAAGGATTAAGGCTGAAGTCAGTAGATGATTTAGGAAAATATAGAAATTTCACAAGTACCAGGACAAGGCTGTAGGTAATGAGCTGATGATCTAAACTTGGGCAATGGCCTATAGGGATGGAGAAGAGAGGACAGATTAGGGAGGTGAATAAAGAATTAGTATTCCCAGACCTTAAAAGTGATTTGGTGGTGAAGGCATGGTTGAGGGGGAGAAGGCTGAGCAATCCAAGGTTTCTCACTTAAATCACTGAAATGAGAGAGAAGGAATAGGTTTAGGGGTAGAGAAGATATAAGATAGCTTATTTGTGTTAAGCTAATGGCCTTGTGGTATTTCGAGGCTATCTTTTCAGTATGACTCTCTTGCTATATAAGATTTTCTCTGACCATTTCATAGCATTCAAAGTCTGTGAACATAAATGCATATGTATGTCTCTCTGAGAATATTTTTCTCAATCCTAATATTGCCAGATCAACCTTTTCTGTGCCCAGACCATGGGAGACCCAGAAGTAAGCCCAGAACTCAGAGCATCCTTGGGCAGCCAGCCACTCCATCCTTACTTCAGTTATTCTGATTGAGGTCAATCTTACCTTTCCTCCCCAGTTTTCTATGAAAATTTTATTTAAAGGCATTTCATCTCCAATGAACATATCTAAATTCTCCTTAATGGAGTTGGAGTGACTTTGTAAAGATGCAAATCTGATCATGTCACTCTTCTGATTAAAAGCCCGTTAATGGCTCCATTTCCCACTGGATAAAGTCCAAATTCCACAACATCATGTTCAAGACTTGGTGAGAGTCCCCTGCTTTCTCCTCCAGCCTCATCTCTCACTAATGATATGCTGATATCCAGTCAAATGAACTTTTCCTTACCCACGCAAGATTGTGTTAAGTGCTTGTCTCAAATGTTCCCATACTCTCTGTGCTTGCTCCTATTTTAGCACATATCTAATTGTGATTTTTTTGTTTATTTGTCTGTATCAATTACACTGAATGTTTCCTATGGATAGAGGCAATGTCTGTTCTTTGATAGATCCTCAGGAGCTGTCACAGTGCCTGGAAGATAAATACTTGTTGAGTTGTAAAAAATGAATGAATGCATGAAGATAATACTGTCCTTATTTGCACAAGACTATGAACCAATATTGACAGGGATTTTTACTATAATTCAGGTCTTTGGATTTTTCAGGTGGTTGCCAATTTAGCAGTGCAGATCATAAACAGAGAAAAATGAAAAGTTCAAAAGCATTTTTTATAGAACAAGACATTTTCAGTGCTCTCTTTGTATTACATGACACAGAAAGATCAATAATAGCTTAACCAGCCACCCACATAATTAACTGCATCCTTCTTGTCAAAATGACCTTGTAGGGTGATGTGAAGTGATATTGCAACCATAACAGCAAAAATTGAAGAAAGATCGAAGGCCCAGAACTCATAAAGAATAGATGAGGCATAAATTGGAAGCAGGCATGTGTGGCACCCATATTTAAAAGGAGCACAGAAATGAATTTAAAAAGTAAAAATGAGATCTTCTAAACTGTCTGTCACATAGCTGAGCCCACTGCAGCAAGTTACATTAGAATCAGCATGACAACCTTACATATAGATAGGTTGAGAAACAACATAGAAAATGGCCCTTATATTAATTAGAAATAGTCTTAGTTGAACTGATAATTTATAGTTGTTCTAAGTTTCAAGGCCCAAAGTTCATGTGTACAAGTTTCTTGTAGGCACAGCAATCTCTCTATCCTTGGATGTATAGACAAGCCCATATATGACACTTTTGAAAATCTAGCACTTGACCAAATAATTGTAAAAACCTATCTAGCTTTGTGAAATGAAAAGGCTGAAGCTTTGAATGATAGTTTTAAATCATGTCTCCAGTCTTACCAGCTGTGTGACCTTTGATGAGCAAATTAAACTGCTATTCCTATTTTTTTATCTGTAAAATAGGACACAGTGGGTCTACCTCAATGGTCTCCTGAGATAATGCTGGGAAGAAATTACTGAACACATCATCTTACTCAGAGAAGGTACGCCACAAAAAGTATGAAACCATTTCTTATGACTTTGCCATTCCTGAATCTTTTCTTTCTCCTTAGGAAAGAAAATTTTCCTGTAGCAGTTTTCCCCTGAACATATTTGCATGGAAAATAAGAAAATAACATCAAGTGGGGAAATTGAATGTTCAGTTCAATGCCTAATTCCTGTTAGACCTTCATCTATTTTCCTTTCTTTCTATTTCTAGTCGGTCATAGGCACTGAGCATTAGTTCTCCTTATAACTATTGAAGGCATTTTCATCATACAATAAAATAAATACTTATTAGGTCCCTTCCATCTGAAAAAAGTGCTATGGGTCCCCGTTTCCTGATATTAATAAACCTTAAGCTTAATGGTTTGAGTTCTATAAAATGTAAAACCAGTGAAAGTTATTGTATTAACTTTGTAGTGACAATTGCTCCCTGATTCTTTCTTGAGGCCTTAAAGAGAATAGCAGAGGTCACTGGTGGAGAAGGAAGGAGCCATCTTCTTGGATGGAGATTGGAGGTTGGAAGGCCAACAGCCTGCCAGGGTCTCTGAGTATCCAGGGGGCTCCACCACAGTGCCACATGGAATTGTTATAGATTCTTCCATATTCATTCCATTTCAATATAGCATGTGCAAAAATTGACAATTTATAGAATTGTAAATTAATGATGTTAATATTTTATAGAAAGACAGCATAAAGCTGCAAATTTTCACTGTTTTCCACAAGATTCTCTAATGCTAGTATAGTTTGTTTTATTTTAGAATAGGAGCAGAGTGATATATTTCTGTATTTCACCTTGTCTGGCTCATTTCTTCAGGTATATACACATCTAGGTATTTACATTCATGTTTTACGATGTCATCTTGAAAGCACGGCATGTGTTAGCAATTCAGATTTGAATTGAAATCTCCAGCACATGAACTTTGCCCTTTGGTGATATGCTCCCTCCTCCAATAACACTGCCAGAGTTGGCCACTACATTTTAAAACCTCCAAATCTTCTTTTACCTGTGCTGTAATTGCATATCACTAATGCTACTAGTTGTCTTATTGTATAAGCTATAAAGAATCATTTTTATATGTATTGTCAATCTCTTAATAACATTCAACTTCATATACATTTTAGTCAAGCATCAATGATATGTCATATATACAATGTATAAATAATTATTGCTGTTTATGTGTACTGAGGACAAGATTGTGAATTCTGGAAAAAATGAAATTGTTACATGTGAATTACCAGTGCTATTGGTTTCTAATTGATTTAATATCTGAGAAAAGGATAAATGTAATGGATACCATGAGCAATATTTAAAAGGGTATACTAATATTTCCAATCAAGCTATACAAGCAATCGACCATGGGATAAATTGCAGCTTCTTAGTGCTTGATTTACTATTGTATTTGTGATTTTTCACATAAAACTTAGATAAAAATATAAATTTAATTCTTCAGAGGAAGTAGTGATCCAAATCCAGTGATCAGTATTTTCTATATTACAATTACCAAAAAACAAGAAAGTTATCATTTTCAAGCCTTTGAATACTTTTCTATTCTACTCTTACCTACCTTCACATAGAATGCACATTCCACCCACCACATCTCTATGTATCCAGCCCACCTCAACCCCCACCCACCCTTAGACTGGAGTCTCAGATACCTTCTCAGCATGGCACTGGAGATTGTGGTGATCATAGGTGTCTCTGGAATTTCATATGGGCTTTACAAATCAGCAAGGGAGGGATTAATCTAATTTTTCTGACATACAGTTTTTGGATCAGTCTGGGAGATACCAAGTGACATTTCCAAGACATGATTCATGAGAGCATGTTGTATAGTAATAGAGTGACTATCAGCATCTCAGGAAATTCTTCAGTCCCTAGTAAAGTTGGGCATTTGGTAACCCTGTATGCTAGATATTGTGATGTTTTGCAGAAAAGAAATCATGATTCAGAACAGTTAATTTATTTATCTGAAGTTAGCACTTCTTCATTGCTAACCAACATACTTATTAAGCCCCTCTAACATTTATCTAAGCAGATAGTGACAGAGCTGAGATTTGATCACAGCTTAAACTCTTTCAATATATTTTCTATTTGCTGATCGAATGTGGTCACTTCTCTTTGGAAACTCTTTTATACATTATTTACTTATTTATTACGGAATGTATTGCATACTATCATTATTCATACAGTTGTGTTTTTTCAGTTGAAATGAACATGACTAACCCTATACCAAGTAGTTCCAAGACTTAAATACCTGTTTCTTTACATACCTGTTCTCTTAGTAATAAACTTATCCCTCCAATTACCATGCAAAGTACCATCCCTGCAGGTACATTCCATCTCCATCTGCAAAACCTCTCTCAAATCTATTCTTTTCCTTCTCTTCCTATAGCCACACCTTTCCATCATCCCTTCTCAATTGCACTAGAACCATGGTCTGCTCCTGCATTCCCACATCTCATGTCTGTCTCTCCTGTTTAATATTTACTGGCAGAACCACCATTATAATCATCACAAAGCCTTTCACACTCTTGCCACACTCATCACCACTGCCACCACCACCATCATTGTCACCACCACATTTTGAACTCGTCTTTTCTCCTGCCCCTGTGCATCTCATGCTCCCTCCACACTGACTTATTCCCTTTCCTTGAGTTCCCTTTCCTCTTCACGTCTCTTGCTCTCCCATTTTCTGGGAAAGTTCTTTGTCATTTCTTCTAGGACCCCGAGGGCCTGCTCGCTCTTCAAGCGTGTGGTCGAGTCCATTGCCCCCCAGAAGCCCTCCCTAGTGCCTGTTGCCAGTCTTTGCTTTCAGTGCTGTCTTCTCTTCATACTTCTACAACAACCTGAATATATTTTACTTCAGTATTAATCATTTTGAATATTTTTCTTTCTCTCTTGGTGTCACTGACCTATGAACACTTAAAGTACAGGGGCAGGATTTGGCATCTTTGCTCTCCTCGTCATGGACCTGGCACACGCCAGGTGGGCCAGCAGTGTTGGGATGTGACTACTGAGGCAGGGACGGCAACAACACGCCATTCCTGGGACGTGTTTCTCCCTACTGAGTTACCATCCTCAGACACATTGCTTTCCCATAGTCTGAAGAAACATATGAATAAAAAAAAAATCTAAATAATCATTAATGAAAAGTGGCATTCATATGATACCAAATTTCAACTTCTTATGGAGCATGTGATGCTCCAGGGATCAATGTCATCTGAAATTTTATGTTCAGTTTTCAATTACTGTCTTTCATTCAGATAACCTGGTTGGAATTTCTTAAAACTAAAAAGAACCTACAAACATCACAAAATTCATACTGTTCCCCTATCTTTTATCTGTATGGATTAAATTATCTTGCCTGAAACTAAATTTACCAATAGACTTAAAAATTTTTGGTGAAGTAATCCATGCTCCTAATTGGAAGGTTTACTTAAAATAAGTGTTTGAATGGAACCAGTGAATTGAAACCTTGAAGAATTTCTATTAGTCTAGGGTTGATTGGTTTTTAATTTTGTAAAAGTTTGTCATTTGTCAAATTCTCCCTTTCATTTCTAATAGGGTTTAATACTCATTCTGACTACTTAGAGCTAGAGAAAAAAATAAAGTACTACAAACAACTCCATCTTTGTTTAAAATGGGATTGTTGTATGGGGTATTACTGTATTAGATCCCATAATCTTGTAACACACAGAGGCCTCTGGGTAAACCAGGAATGGGTAAACCACTGCCCCATTCCACAGAACAAACCATTTTGACCAAGATCACTGAGTGTCTAGGTGCCATGTGAGAGGCTAGGATGGGGACAAAAAGATGAAGAAGCCTAGGAATTTCCTTAAGGGCCTTGTACCTACTGTGGGAGACAGATATGTAAACAAAACATAGCAAGACAGTACAGAGTTCTCTTTGCCTGAAAGCTGGTCAGCAGCTCAAGAGAAGACAGAAGTAACCTTTAACTGGAAAGAAAAGTATTTTATTTGGTAAAGGGCAAAGCAATGTGATTCAAAACTGGAAGAAGGAAGTATAAACTGAGAATCTGTTAAGAGCAGATTCTCAAGAGAAGAATATGATTCCAGCCAACTAAATTTGGGAAGGGAAGATCAAAAAGGAGTCTGCGAAGACAAGGACGAGTCAAAAACGTGATCATATAAAATGATCTCAGGGGTGGGAGAGCTACTGAGTGTGAACTACGGAAATGAGGACCAAGATTTGGGGAGAGAAACATGTATTCTGGAAGGAGCAACTGCGCTATTGAAGCAGTTTTACTCTGAATGAAGAGGAATCCACAGTAGTGTTTTTGCAGTGATAGACTAAAGGTAAAGTAGGCTAGAGTGTTGGAAAGTCCCAAGGCTCACCTTTGGTAGAAAAGGTATTTAACAGGAAAAGTTTTCATACACTAAAAGAATAATCATAAAACTAGATATAAAAAAAGAGAAAATTATTATTCTTTCACATCATGCATAAGTGAGCAAAAACTTCTCTAAGCAGAATATATTTGCCCACTGTGTTATCCAGAAGGCCCTTAACCTTTTGATTTGCAGGGGGTATTTTTTTGGTTCATACAAAGGAAGCTATGATGGTAGTTCTGCTCTAGATTGTAGAACTTTGCAATCCAGGCCCTTCACTAAGCTCCTTGCCACATGTAGCCCTTGGAAATAAAGTCACAATTATACCAACCTAGATGTGACTAGGAGAGTCACAGCTGCCAAATTTTAAAATTGGGCATTTCTTGAACTTGGGACAGGGAGCCCATTACACAGAACACAATTTTAGCAAGGCTATTCTTATCTTTTGAAGAAAAAAATCTGATCAAGCCAATTACGGTAAATTGGAAATAATAAGGCCAGTTCTTTGTACACAGGGAGCTAGAGTTGGACATAATCAGGGCTTCTGTTATCCTGCTCTGAGGCAGAATCACACAGAAATGGACTGAGTGTCAGTTGGGGCTTAGGAAATAGTGAGCATGTGGTGGGCACAGGGTGTCAGTGTGGAGTCTCAGGCGCTGCTCAGGTAATGGTGAGCATGTGGTAGGCATAGGGTGTCTGTGCTAAGTCTCTGGTGGGACTCAGGAAGGGGTAAACCTGTGGTGGACAAAGGGTGTCTTTGCTAAGTCTCAGGTGGGGCTCAGGTAGGTGTGAGCATGTGGTGGACCCAGGGTGTCTGTGCTGAATCTCAGACAGGGCAGGAAGGAGTTTGCATGTGGTGGATAAAAGGTGTCTATGCTGAGTCTCAAGTGGGATCAGGAAGGGGTTTTCTCATGGTGGTTGCAAGGTATTCTGCTGAATCTCTGGCAAGGCTCAGGAAGGGGTCAGCCTGTGGTTACAGTGGTGTCTGTGCTGAGTCTCTAGCAGCCTCAGGAAGGTGTTTGCATGTACTGGGAAAAGGGTGTCTATGCTGAGTCTCAGGCGAGGCTCTGGAAGGGGTCAGTATTTGGTGGGCACAGTGTGATCTGTGTCTCAGGTAGTTGTCAGGAATGGGTGAACCTGTTATGGACACTGCATGATCTTTCTTGAGTCTCAGACGGGGTTCAGGAACAGGTGAGCATGTGGTGGGCATGGAGTGTCTGTGCTGTGTCTCTGGAGGTCCTCCTGACAGGGCTAGCATTGGTGGGCATTGTGTCTCTATTCAGTCTATGGTTTGGCTCAGAAAGTAGGGAACGTGTAGTAGGCACAGTGGTGTCTATCCTGAGTCTCAGGTGGGGCTCCAGAAGTTTTTAGCATGTTTTGGGCACATTAGTTTCTCTGCTGAGTCCAAGGTGGGGCTCAGGAAGGGGTCAGTATTTGGTGGGCACAGTGCAGTCTTTTCTGAATCTCATGCGGGTCTCAGGAATGGGTGAGCCTTTTATGAGCACTGGGCGATCTGTGCTGAATCTCAGTTGGGGCTCAGGAAGTGGTGAGCATGTGGTGGGCTAGGGTGTCTGTGCTGAATCTTAGGTGGGGCTCAGGAAAGGGTTAGCATGTGGTGGGCTAGGGGGTCTGTGTGGAGTCTCAGGGGGTACTCAGGAAGAGGTTAGCCTGTTGTGGGCACAGTGTTGTCTGAGTCTCAGGTGGGGCTCAGGAAGGGTTGGTATGCAGTGGGCACAGGGTTGTCTGCACTGAGTCCAGGTGGCATTTAGGAATGCATGAGCCTGTGTTGGGCCTGCAGGACTGGGGAGCCAGTCAGTCACTATCACCACATTCCAGTCTGTCATTCCCTGTGCTCTTTTACTTTATGTAATTAAAACAAGTGGGTCTACAGAGATTTCAAAACTAGAACCAGGTCTATGCAGCAAAGGAAAAAAAAAAGAGACTCATCTGTTTCTCTGCAGAAGAGGTATTTATTTAATTCTATGCAGAATTCAATAATATATTGTTGAGTTTCTAGGTGCCAACCACTGTTAGGCACTGGAAACAGAACAATACATAAGGCAGAACTTCTGCTCTCAAGGATCTCAATTGTAGTGAACTGTATCAGTGAGAAATGGAGAGATTACATTGAAGCCTAAAAGACAAAACCCAAAGTAGAAAGAGCTCAGGTAGGTGAGACTCTTAAATGAGTCTTTGAGTAATGAAGGCAACCTTCCTAAAGACAGAGGCATCTAAGGCAAGACATAAAGAACGAGGTGTAGTAAGTCAGGGAGAGCTGGATAGAGACACTAAGTCATAGACGGAGAGCAGAGAGAGCAGGGTAGATGAGTCAAGGACCCTCACACAAGCAAACACTGTAGCTGGAGCTCAGAGTGGGTGTGGAGGTCAAGCCTGGATGTCACAGCTCCTAGCATGTGCTGTTTTTCTTCTTAAATTAAAAAGGTCTGGCTTTGAATGCTGGTGGGGTTGAACATGATCTGGAAGTTGGGTCCGACGTATGTGGATGCATGAATCAGAGTACATTCGAGGAGTTAGTCTGACATCAGGAATAGCAGCATACTTATACAATAAGCTGAACTCTTTAGAGGAAGCTGAACCTCAAAATTCAGGGAGATTTAAAAAAGCCAATTGTAAAGGTCAGGATAGTTCATGGGAGATGGGAAATGGAGGCAAAGTCGGGAACCTGAATGAAGAAAGCAGGTGAGGAACACCTGTTAAGGGCTTGGTATGTTTCCGACAGACATTGTCTCATAGCCTTGCCTTTTGGGATGGCAAGCGTAAGCTCTGTACGTATGCTAAACTGGCTAATGATTGAGATGGACACTTTGTATTTAATGTATGATAGTGTTGTTTCATTATTTTATTTTTATTGGTTTGCTTTTTTAATAAAATGTGTCCTCTTGCTTCCTGGTGAAGCATTATCAATGGTGGCTTGGAACTGGCTCATAGAAGCTCATAAGAGGAGTTTGTTCAACACTCAGGAATTTTTAAAGCCGATTTTTAAACTGTTAGTAGCTTAAAATCAGTCATGGCGGCAGTATTTATGCCATGTATGCTGGCAAATACTACGAATCAGGGGATTTGGGCCTGTTTCTTTTCTACAAAGCTGGTTTACCAGTGCATTATGAAACTGCGTCATGCATGAATTTATTTTTTACAGAAATTCTGTGAGGTGCCTACTCTTGGGATCCACATCTTGCAGATGAAGAATTGAGCCAGAGAGATATTATGTAATGTTTCCAAGGTCACAGCTTTCGTGTGAATGAGTCAGGCAAAATACGTAGTTGGTCTGATGCCAGAGTCTGCAGTTTTTTTTTAGGGAGTTCTGATGTCTATTATTTTTTAACTTTTTTATTAAGGTATTATTGATATACACTCTCATGAAGGTTTTACATGAAAAACAATGTGGTTACTACATTCACCTATATTGTCAAGTCCCCACTCACACCCATTGCAGTCACTGTCAATCACTGTAGTAAGTTACCACAGACTCACTATTTGCCTTCTCTGTGCTACACTGTTTTCCCTGTGACCCCCCACACCATGTGTACTAAACATAATACTCCTCAATCTCCTTCTCACAACCTCTCCATGGACCCTCCCACACCCCTCCCATATGGTAACTGCTAGTCCCTTCTTGGAGTCTGTAAGTCTGCTGCTGTTTTGTTCCTTTAGTTTTGCTTTGTTGTTATACTCCACAAATGAAGGAAATAATTTGGCCCTTGTCTTTCTCCACTTGGCTTATTTCACTGAGCGTAATATCCTCCAGCTCCATCCATGTTGTGGCAAATGGTACGATTTGTTCCTTTCTTATGGCTGAATAGTATTCCATTGTGTATATGTACCACTTCTTCTTTATCCATTCATCTACTGATGGACACTTAGGTTGCTTCCATATCTTGGCTATTGTAAATAGTGCTGCGATAAACATAGGGGTGCATCTGTCTTTCTGAATCTGAGAACTTGTACTCTTTGGCTCAATTCCAAGGAGTGGAATTCCCTGGTCAATGACATTTCTTTTTTTAGTATTTTGAGGAACCTCCATATTGCTTTCCACAATGGTTGAACTAGCTTACATTCCCACCAGCAGTGTAGGAGGGTTCCCCTTTCTCCGCATCCTCACCAGCATTTGATGTTCTTAGTCTTTCCATGCTGGCCATCCTTACTAGTGTGAGGTTATATCTCATTGTGGTTTTAATTTGCATTTCCCTGATGACTAGTGATGTGGGGCATCTTTTCATGTGTCTGTTGGCCACCTGAATTTCTTCTTTGGAGAATTGTCTCTTCATATCCTCTTCCCATTTGTTAATTGGGTTATTTGCTTTTTGGGTGTTGAGGCATGTGAGTTCTTTATATATTTTGGATGTTAACCTCTTGTCGGATATGTTATTTACAAATATATTCTCCATACTGTAGGATGCCTTTTTGTTCTGTTGATGGTATGCTTTGCCATACAGTAGCTTTTTAGTTTGATGTAGTCTCACATATCTGTTTTTGCTTTTTGTTTCCCTTGCTCAAGGAGATGCATTCAGGAAGACATTACTCATGTTTATATTCAGGAGATTTTTGCCTATGAGTTTTATGGTTTCATTACTTACATTCAGGTCTTTGATCCATTTTGAGTTTACTTTTGTGTATGGGGTTAAACAATAATCCAGTTTCATTCTCTTGCATGTAGCTGTCCAGTTTTGCCAACACCAGTTGTTGAAGAGGCTGTCATTTCCCCATTCTATGTCCATGGCTCCTTTATCATATATTAACTGACCATATATGTTTGGGTTAATGTCTGGAGACTCTATTCTGTTCCACTGGTCTGTGGCTCTGTTCTTGTGCCAGTACCAAATTGTCTTGATTACTATGGCTTTGTAATAGAGCTTGAAGTTGAAGAGCGAGATCACCCCCACTTTATTCTTCCTTCTCAGGATTGCTTTGGCTATTCGGGGTCTTTGGTGTTTCCATATGAATTTTTGAACTATTTGTTCCAGTTCGTTGAAGAATGCCATTGGTAATTTGATAGGGATTGCATTGAATCTATGGATTGCTTTGGGCAGGATGGCCATTTTGGCAATATTAATTCTTCCTAGCCAAGAGCATGGAATGAGTTTCCATTTGTTAGTGTCCTCTTTAATTTCTCTTAAGAGTGTCTTGTAGTTTTCAGGGTATAGGTCTTTTACTTCCTTAGTTAGGTTTATTCCTAGGTATTTTATTCTTTTTGATGCAATTGTGAATGGACTTGTTTTTCTGATTTCTTCCTCTGCTAGTTCATCATTAGTGTATAGGAATGTAACAGATTTCTGTTTGTTAATTTTGTATCCTCCAACTTTGTTGAATTCAGATATTAGATCTAGTAGTTTTGGAGTGGATTGTTATGTACACTATGCAAACAGTGACAGATTAACTTCTTCTTTATCAATTTGGATGCTCTTTATTTCTTTGTGTTGTCTAAATGCTGTGGCGAGAACCTCCAGAACTATGCTGAATAAAAGTGGAGAGAGTGGGCATCCTTGTCTCATTCCTGATCTTAAAGGAAAATCTGTCAGCTTCTTGATGTTAAGTATGATGTTGGCTGCGGGTTTGTCATATATGGCCTTTATTATGTTCAGGTACTTGCCCTCTATATCCATTCTGTTGAGAGTTTTTACCATAAATGGATGTTGAGTTTTGTCAAATGCTTTTTTGGCATCTATGGAGATGATCATGTTGTTTTTGTCCTTTTTGTTGATGTGGTGAATGATGTTGATGAATTTTCTAATATTGTACCATTCTTGCATCTCTGGAATGAATCCTAGTTGATCATGATGGATTATCTTTTTGATATATTTTTGAATTCAGTTTGCTAATATTTTGTTGAGTATTTTGCATCTGTGTTCATCAGGGTATTGGTCTGTAATTTTCTTTTTTTCTGGTGTCTTTGCCTGGTTTGGTATTAGACTGGTGCTGGCTTCATACAATGAGCTTGGGAGTATTCCCTCCTCTTCTACTTTTTGGAAAACTTTCAGGGGGATGGGTATTAGGTCTTCATTAAATGTTTGATAAAATTCAGCAGTGAAGACATCTGGTACAGGAGTTTGTTCTTAGGTAGTTTCTTGATTACCAGTTGAATTTTGTTGCTGGTAATTGGTCTGTTCAGATTTTCTTTTTCATTCTGGGTCAGCCTTGGAAGGTTGTATTTTTCTAGAAAGTTGTTCTTCTAGGTTATCCAGTTTGTTAGCATATAATTTTTCATAGTATTCTCTAATACTTTGTATTTCTGTGTTGTCTGTAGTGATTTTTTCCTTTCTCATTTCTGATTCTGTTTATGTGTGAACACTCTCTTTTTTTCTTGATAAGTCTGGCTAGGGGTTTATCTATTTTTTAAATTTTCTCCAAGAACCAGCTCTTGCTTTCATTAATTCTTTCTATTGTTTTATTCTTACCATTTTTATTTATTTCTGCTCTAATCTTTCTTATTCCCTTTTTCTACTGGCTTTGGGCCTCAATTGTTCTTATTTTTTCAGTTTCATTAATTGTGAGTTTAGGCTGTTCATATGGGATTGTTATTCTTTCCTGAGATAGGCCTGTATTGCAATACACTTTCCTCTTAGCACAGCCTTAGCTGCATCCCACAGAATTTGCTGTGTTGAATTATAGTTGTCATTTGTCTCCATATATTGCTTGATCTCTGTTTTTATTTGGTCATTGATCCATTGGTTATCTAGGAGCATATTGTGGAGCCTCCACATGTTTGTGGGATTTTTCATTTTCTTTATGTAATTTATTTTTAGTTTCATAACTTTGTTATCTTAGAAACTCGTTGGTACAATGTCAACCTTTTTGTACCAAGGCTCTTTTTGTGGCTTAGAATATGATCTATTCTTGAAAATGTTCCATGTGCACTTGAGAAGAATGTGTATTCTGCTGCTTTTGGGTGTAGAGTTCTGTAGATGTCTGTTAGGTCCATCTGTTCTAATGTGTTGTTCAGTACCTCTGTCTCCTTACTTATTTTCTGTCTGGTTGATCTGTCCTTTGGAGTGAGTGGTGTGTTGAATTCTCCTAGAATGAATGCATTGCATTCTATTTCCCCTTCTAACTCTTTTATTATTTGTTTTACATATGTAGGTGCTCCTGTGTTTGATGCATAGGTACTTATAATGGTTATATCTTCATGTTGGATTGAACCCTTTATCACTATGTAATGTCCTTCTTTGTCCCTTGTGACTTTCTTTGTTTTGAAGTTTATTTTGTCTGACACAAGTACTGCAAATCCTGCTTTTTTCTTCCTATTAGTTGCATGAAATATCTTTTTCCGTCCCTTCACTTTTAGTCTGTGTATGTCTTTGGGTTTAAATTGAGTCTCTTGTAGGCAGCATATAGATGGGTCTTGCTTTTTTATCCATTCTATTAGTCTGTGTCTTTTGATTGGTGCATTCAGTCCATTTACATTTAGGGTGATTATCGATAGGTATGTACTTATTCCATTGCAGGCTTTAGATTCATGGTTACCAAAAGTTCAAGGTTAACTTCCTTACTATCTAAGGGTCTAACTTAACTCACTTAGTATGCTATTACAGACACAACTTAAAGGTTCTTTTTTCTCCTCTTTTTTCATCCTCCTCCATTCTTTATATATTAGGTATCATATTCTATACTTTTTGTCAATCCCTTCATTGACTTTGGGGATAATTGATTTAATTTTGCATTTGCTTAGTAATTAACTGTTCTACTTTCTTTTCTGTGGTTTTATTACCTTTAGTGACAGCTATTAAACCTTAGGAACACTTCCTTCTATATTCGTCCCTCCAAATACACTGTAGAGAAGGTTTGTGGAAGGTAAATTCTCTCAGCTTTTGCTTATCTGAAAATTGTTTAATCGCTCCTTCAAATTTAAATGATAATATTGCCAGATCGAGTATTCTTGGTTCTAGATCTTTTTGTTTCATTGCATTAAATACATCATGCCACTCCCTTCTGGCCTGTAAGGTTTCTGCTGAGAAGTCTGATGATATCTTGATGGGCTTTCCTTTGTATGTGATCTTATTTCTCTCTCTAACTGCTTTTAATAGTCTGTCCTTATCCTGATCTTTGCCATTTTAATTATTATATGTCTTGGTGTTGTCTTCCTTGGGTCTCTTGTGTTGGGAGATCTGTGTACCTCTATGGACTGAGAGACTATCTTCTTCCCCAGATTGGGGATGTTTTCAGCAATTACCTCCTCAAAGACACTTTCCATCCCTTTTTCTCTCTCTTATTCTTGTACCACTATAATATGAATATTGTTCCAGTTGGATTGATCACACAGTTCTCTCAATATTCTTTCATTCTTAGAGATGCTTTTTCCTCTCTTTGCCTCAGTCTCTTTGTATTCTTCTTCCCTAATTTCTATTTTATTTATCATCTCCTCCCCTGTATCTAATCTGCTTTTAAAACCTTCCATTGTATGTTTCATTTCTGATACTATGTTCTGACTGGAATTAATTCCTGAGTTTTTAAATATTTTTCTGTACCTCCATGAGCATGTTTATGATTTTTATTTTGAAATCTCTTTCATGAAAATTCATGAAGTCAATTTTATTTGACTCTTTCTCTGGTGTATTTATAATTTTGCTTTGAACTATGTTCCTTTGATGTTTCATATCTGTATGTGGTGCCCTCTAGTTCCCAGAAGCTCTATTCTCTGGATCTTCTGAGCTCCTGGAGCGATGTTGGTGCCTGGGAGGAGGAAAGAGTTGTTTCCTGCATTCCAGCTGCTATGTCTGTCTTCACTGCCAGAATCAGTGGGCCGAACACACTGGTATAAGCCTCTATGCTTTGCATTTGTAGCTGCTATAGGCCAGGCTTCTCCCTGGTTGGCCTAACACCAGGGCAGGGTTTGCTGGTTTGCTGGCTAAATGTCTGACATCTCTCTGGGAGAAAAGTGCAGCAGGCTGTGTATCACGGAGGGGTTCCTTGGAGCTGCATAGCCAGCCAGGGTGATGGAGCACCTGAAGATTATGAAACTTCCCAACCTGCTGGGCAGAGTGCACCCAGGAAATTTTGTCTACCTGTCCTTTCTTCTGAGCAGTAAGGTCTGTGCAATCCTCTGGGCCCCTTTAACAGCCCTCTCACTGTTAAGAAGTCTCTCAGACTGCCCACCTTTCTTTTGTCCCAGAGCAGCCAGATATGGATCCCTGTTTTCCACAAGCAGCTGGAATCTCAGTCTCTCCAGGTGTTCTGCCTGTCTTAGCTTTCCAAACCCCCTAATCATGAGAGCACCATGCAAGCACCATGTAGTGGAGGTTTGTGCTCCCAGAGGAGATCTCCAGAGCTGGGTGTTCAGCCTTCCCAGGCCTTCACATCCTCCCCCTCCATTTCTCTTCCTCCCGCTGGTGAGCTGGGGTGGGGGAAGGGTTTGGATCTTGCCAGGTCACAGCTTTGGTATGTTACCCTGTTCTGCAAGGTTAATTATTTTCTCCAGATTTATGCAGTCTGGCACAGCCCTCTTTCCTGTTGTTCTTTCAGGATTAGTTGTATTAATTATATTTTTGTATTATGTGTGGTTTTAGGAGGAAGCCTCTGTCTCACCTCTAATGCTGCTATCTTTAATCTCAGAGCCTGTAGTTTTAACTACAGACTTAGGAGAATCTCTATGTTTTAAACTCACATTCCCTATGGTTTTTCATGGAGAAAGTATTTTATGAAAAGGATTTTCTTTCATGTACTCCCTTTTCTTGTGAAAAGGAATACTTTTTAAGGACACACTCTATGTGGGATTTTCTATCCTTTAAATGGAGTGGTGAGAAATATGGGAAAATATCTGGATGTATGGATTACTTTCAACTCACTTTTTTCAAGGGGGGATTCCACAGCCTAGGGGTAATGACTTCAGGTTTTATTCTACTGGTACTGGGAAACCACTGAAGGGTTTCATTTAGTATCTGATAAGATATCATTTGTACTTTGAGGGATCACTCTGGCTACAATATAGAGAACAGACTTATGGGCATAAAATGGAAGCAGGGTTTATCATGCTAGTTTAGTTGAGAGATGGCAGTACTTTTAATGAGGTGGGCTTTTGCAGTGGAGGCAGTGTATCCTGATTCCACTCTTGATGAGATGTCAGACATTTGGGAGATTACTCGTCTTCTCTGAGTGTATAATTCCTCACCTGTAACATAGAAAAAGATACTGTGCCCCCCTCACAGACATGTGGTGACTGTTAAATGAAGTAATGTAGTTAAAGGTCTAGAATAGTGTATGACAAACAATGGTCTTCAGTCTACAATCATTCCTGTCTCTAAGTGTGTATTCTCATTTACTTCCTCACAGCACTCTTTGGTTTGCCATGGAGAAAATGTCTCCTGATATGCAGTTCTAATCAAAATAACACAAAAGAAGAGCTCTGAAGTGATTTCCCACCATTATGGAATAAATAATTATAGATACAATTAATATGGTAATTGTGGATATCATTCCCAAGATTTCCAAACATCTGTCTCACCTAGCAGTTTCCTCAGAACATTTGCATGGATGAATGAAATAGGACACCATAATTCAAGAATAAATCAGAGATTCTGAGTGTATGAAGGGAGTTAATTCAAATGCTTAATTTAAGAGATGTAAAACCTGGTCCAGAGTGGTTTTGATAGCATGCTCCCTGGATCATGTACTATGTGAAAGGGTATACTCTTACACTAGCATAAATCGGTAAAATTTTAATTAAACCTCTACCTGTGCTTAACACTGGGCTAAATCATTTTCATGATAAATAACAATTCAGTAAAAGTGATAAAATGGAGTTTAGAATTTTCCTCAATTTCTCTCTAGTCATATGCCAACATGTTCAGTTGTTCCTATTTAGATCTTTCCTTCATAGATCACTAAATCCATAACTGTATTTCAAGACCACAAATACTTCTAGACTGATTGTCACTCATCAGTCCTAGCCCACCTGCCATCTCTCTGGATGCTGTCACATGATCTACTCTGTTTCATCTGGTCTCAACTAGAATGAGCACAACAGAAACACCAAATTAGGGGCAGTGTTTGACCTAGTTTCCAGAAAATCTTCTTAAAATGAAAATATGTTTGGACTAACACTAGAGTGATAGGTCATCTTAATTCAAACATTTTTGTACAAAATTGTTTTGGGAGGAGTATGACCTCCAGGGTATATTCTTGCCTTGAGCCAGAATTAATTTGGAATTTGACCTAAAGTGAATCTAGCTGCTCACCTATGGATCCATTTCATCAAGCAACTTTTTTGTTTGCTTGAAATGTCCTGCCATTTGAAAGCTAATGTCCTGGTCCTCCAGGAGGAACCCAATGTAACAGTAAGGGGATTAGCTGCCCTTCCATTCTTACTCCTATAGTACATGATAAAGGCCCATAGCTGCAGAGAGTGATTATATAGTCAGGTAACTGGTTGAGATTTTTGTCCATGTTCTAATTCTAGAAATACCCCTTTCCCTAAAAAAAATTAATACTTACTAGAAAGAAGTTTTCAGGCACACAAACACAACAGACTGGACATTAGGTCCCATCCAGAAACCAACCAATAAGTTCAAAGTAAGGCATCAGTATATATGGTTTTTGCTGGTAACAAACCACCTCAAAACTTGGAGGCTTAAAACAAGTACTGCTGTGCCTCGTGCCTCTGAGGCCTCCCTCCAGAGAAGGCTGGAATGGCTAGAATGCTGGAGCCTCTTTCCATGTGGTTGTTCATCAAATGAGCAGGCTAGTCTGGGCTTGTTCACATATTGGTAGAAGAGTTCCCAGTGTAAGAGAAAAAGCAGTGAAGTCTCTTGAGTCCCAGGCTGAGCAGTCAGACAGGGTTACTTCTGGTGCATTCTGTTTATAAGATAAAGTCCCTAGGCCCCTCAGATTTAAGGTGTGGTGAAAGAGACTCATTGATAAATGGTGCAGTAGAGAATCTAGGGCCATTTTGCAATCTACAAGAGCATCCATAGTCTTTGCTCTTAACACAGATGCTCAAGCCGTTTATCATAAAGCATTTTTCACAGGTCAGTAGGTATTTCTGTAAATACGGGATCATAACCCCAGCATAGTTGGCATAAAGCTTGCCAGTGTCATAGTTTTACACCTCATCAGATTCTGAGGTTGAAGCAGACATGCCTTTGAAGCACAGCATGAAATTGATTCCTCCAGTGACATTCACTGGATGATAGCCATCCTATTAGTGAAAAAATGAATTTAGAAATGAAATTCTTGCAAAAACAAAACAAACATAAAACAGCAATAACTCTTGGAAGAATTCTGCTTTCCTCTTAGTGAATTTTGTTAAGGAAAATATTTTGGCTGTATTCTTTGAAAACTGGTCCAACCAAGAGCAAGATTAACTCAAAAAGACTCTGTCAGCACTCTCGGCTTCAGGCTTTATGTCCTGATTTGCCTGGTGCTTATAGGGCAAAAGAACCCGTTTCTAACTTGTTGAAATTCTTCTCCTTGGCTTGGCCAGCATTTCTGGCACCTCACTGACTTCACACTGCTGAGGCTAAACACTGACCTCTTCAGAAGTCGTTCTCAGGTCTTTTTGACTGAAGACCTCCTTTGGCACTTGAAGATATTTTCACAAGTAACTCCTTTTGGAAATCTGTTGCTCCCGATGTGAAGCACAGTGAAGTATAGAATGTCTTTGGCATCTGTTTTCTTCAGTATCTCAGAAACACAGAATGATGTAAGGTATAAAGTAGGAATTTGCCTACTCTGTGTGATTTGAGGGCATTATCATTTATCAACATCTTCATATAAGTTTTTGTCATGATTCCTGACATTGTTACTATTAGAGAACCATTATTTGTTTTGGAGTAGTCTGGCTTGTTGCATGGATTAGGATGTTATACATTATATAATCCAGCCAGTCCTGAGGAAAAGGGACACAAAAAGTGATGTGGACGGTGTGAAGAGTTTGGAACCAAAAATGGGAGAACTGGGCTCTAGACTCAGGAAAGTCACTACCTGGCTGGGTGACCTTGTGTATGTACCCACTTCTTTGGGTTATCTACAAAATCAAGACTGTAAACAAGAAGAGTGTTGTTTCTTAGGATTGGTGTGATAAAAATGTGCAAGAGAATAGGCGCCAGGGGCAGGGGTCATTGCCACAGCAAGGTCAGCTGGAGGTCTGGGTGGGTGCCCTGGCAGTCAGGGGCTACACCCAATTACTAGACCCTAAAGAGAAGGACACTAGTGAGGATAAAAGTAGTGTGGAGGAGTAGACATTAAAGGTTATGGGAATATTGTGTTGTCCAGTTCAGCAATCATTTATTAAGCACCTATGTGCCAGGCACTGGGCTGGATCATGAATCTGAAAGACACAGAGAAACAAAAAATAGATAATAACAAAATGTTATTGTTACACATTAAGCCAGCTGCTTTTTCTGAGCAATATAAGATTCTAGAGAAGGGAACAGGGAAAGATTCTTACAGTAGATAGAAACCTAAGTCTTGAAGGCTGAGTGAGACTTTTTTCAGAGGAATAAAAGAGGAAAGAACATTGCAGGAGAGCATTCCCCAGAGAGGAGAGAGCAGAAGCCACCGCGCCAGGACATGAGCAGCAGGAGGTATGTGGGAAGCAGCCCTATGACAATAGGCTTGCAGTTTAGCAGATCAGCTTCTGGGCAAACGACACCCGGGATCTGCGTGTGGGAAGGAGAAGAAACACTGTTCTTTTTCAAAATGTCCTCAGTCCTGGAGGGCATCACCATGTGTTTCTGTCGTCTTACTCCTGAGTCTAAAAAACCTCAACTCCTTATTTTTTCTGTACTGATGGAAGAGGTGGCCACATATTAAAGTCTTCAAATCCTTATATCTAATGTATAGATGGAAAAGTTTGTTTGGATATTTGGGACATACTTTAAGATCCTGGTTTGGTCTGATCTCCTGAGCATGAAGCCAGAGACAAGACTGAGCTGAAATAGAAACCAGGGCTCACTTCCCTAGCTTCAGCAGCCTTCTTACCACCATTCGAACATCAATTTAATTCAAACTTAAATATTTAATAGCCTCTATCATATTAAAGAGATTTAAATTTGCATTTAAACTTTCATTTCAACTCTAATTCACAGAGAAATTAAGAATCCATTTCCAGAGGGCCACATCACTCAGGGTGTGCACCCAGAGGTAGCCTGGCAATCTGGAATTCAGAGTCTGTGAAATATGCCGAGAACAATCAGATTCCAGTGTTCCAGATATTCCTGATCCCCATAGCTCTGCAGCTCAAGATTACTTAGCTCATCAGTTTCAGAAGCTACCCTGTGCCCAGCATTTGTGATAGACATGAGCAGGACCACAGAAGAATTAGCATATTGTCCCTGGTGTAAATATTTATCCTGATACAGCAGGAGTAGGCCTTGTCCACCTTAAGTAATTAGACAAAAATTGAAGAAGAAAAAATTCACAGCTTTAGTGATTTGCTGTGTAATATCACTTAGGCCCTTAAATTAAGGGAATCACTCACTGGTTGGTGAAAAACCCAGAAGAGAAATAGAAGAAAACAATAGGTCAGCGATACACCATTTCACACACTGAATCTCACCAGGTAGGACAGGGAACAGGGAGCAGGGTGAGTTGTCTTGACTGAGAGGTGAGATCAGCCTTTGGGTGTTGATGGAAGGGAAGGGCAATGAAAAGTATCTTAGGTGTCACCTGACACTGCTACCTCCCCAGTCCTGTTGAACTGTCATTAATTACTACTTTGGCCTACTCATTTAGTTATTTATTCAACAAATATTTGTTTAGTGCACTGTGAACACTGCCAAGTGTCAATTATTTTCCAAGACCATAACGATGAACACAGTTCTTAGCATCAAAGATCTTACATTCTAGTAGAGATGAAAGACTAGCAAAGCAAATGGTAAGTGCAGGAGGGTATGAAAAACACTACAATAAACATATAGTACCAGGAGTGGAAATGCACAGGGAAATGTCTCCTAAACCCCTAGTCATTCCAGATGATGATCATGTTGGCAGGTGATATAGTGTTTGAGCTGAGAATACTTAACTAAGCAGAGAAAGGTGATCTAGGCTGAGAAGTGAGTGAAACAAGGTACACTCTGGTGCTCATTCAGGATGGGTGGGTGTAGGTATATGGGAGTGTGGCGAAGATGAGGCTGGGAACCAAGCTGGCAGAGCTCACATGGGGATTAAACTGCTAAAACCCCTTCTCAAATGCATATATTTGGGTGGAAAAATAAACATGAATTAATTACCATCCACTTTGCATCAAATCAACACAGCACATATATTAACTTCTGTTAAATGAATGCCAAACAGGATAAGAATGCTTCTATGTAGCCTTGGAAGGGACAAGAGGCTGGCAGGGCCTTACGTCTCCAATGGCTGTCGGAAGACACCAAGCCCTTATGGCCTAACGTGGAATGGACTCCAAGGAAAGGAAGCAATGCAGCTCTGCTCACTTTACTGTTGGAACCAACATATTTACTGTGGAAGCATGTCAGCAAATAGGTACTCTATTTCCTATACCAGGAAACTTTCTATTGGTAAACCACTCCTCTGCTCACTCACTACATTTAACATAATTTCTTTTAATATGCAGAATGGGCTCCAAGATGCAGCTGTCAGGCCCAGGGAAGCTCATTCCCAAACAGTGGATCCCTGTGGTGGGGGGAGGGCACCTCTCTTGCTCCTTGCTCTGCTCTTCCCAGCTCTTCCCTCACCAGCATTTTGTCCAGGTCCCAACTCCCCAGCTACCGCTGGGAGCTTCAGGGAACTCTAAAGAGAGGGATTCTCTTTATGCATTGGGCAATATGTTCTAGGACCACAAGGGTAAGTAATGTATAATTCTTTCAGTCAAGAACTCATTTCCCAGGCAAAGGAATAAATGTACTAACAGATTTTCTGGTACAAAGTGATTAGGGCTATAAAATGTATAGGATGGATTGGAAGGTAAGGTGGAGAGAATGAAAACAGGAAGAACAGCCAGCAGGAGGATAAACCAAGGCAAGAAATAGGGTGAGTGTGGGGGAGACTTTTAGAGTTGTCCTGTTTTAGATTATTGCCCTAACTCAGTGCTGCATGGATCACACTTTGAGTAACTTCTTTGGGCAAGTACCAAAGCATTAAATCACAAGGAACAGAAACCAACACAAATGTACAATGTTTTCCTCTAAAAATGATCAAGCTAGGAGGTCAAGGTTTATAGAAGAACTGTGGAAGTTCCTAGAACTGACTGATGGAGAATGCAAAACACCAGACCCAGAATCTCCTGTAGTCCCACTCCTAAATCACTGATCATTTCTCAGCTGTACAGTTGTGATGTTTTTTTACAAGAGATTTTACTACTCAGGGAATTTCTTTTGCACTTTAAAGTATTGAATTAAGCTTTGTAATTAGTTGGGTTTTGTCATTCAAGCCATGTTTGTTTTACATGAAAAGTTAAAAGCACAGCTCTTTACTGGTCAGATTAAGACAAGCAATTCTCATGACTCAAAAGCCCTGCGAGTGTATGGCCACGTGACTGAAGCATCGGCACCTCTCAGACTCCTATCACTGCATGCATATGCAATTGTTGAGAAAAGATAGACAACTACTCATTAATTTTATAGTTGTATTGAAATATATGTATATATCATTCTTGCTTCTATATGCTAAAACTCTAGCCTAAATTTATGTTTGCTAATCAATCAATTTAAGGACTAATAGTTTAAGAAATGTTTTTTTTTATGTTGGTATCATTAATCTACAATTACAGAAAGAACATTATATTTGCTAGGTTCTCCCCTTCACCAAGTCCCCCCCACATACCCCTTCACAGTCACTGTCCATCTTGATAGTAAGATGCTGTAAAATCACTACTTGTCTTCTCTGTGTTGCACAGCCCTCCCTGTGCCCCCCACACACTATGCATGCTAATCGTAATGCCCTCTTTCTTTTGCCCCACCCTTATCCCTCCCTTCCCACCCATCATCCCCAGTCTGTTTTCCTTTGGTAACTATTAGTCCATTCTTGGGTTCTGTGATTCTGCTGCTGTTTTGTTCCTTCAGTTTTACTTTGTTCTTATACTCCACATATGAGTGAAATCATTTGGTACTTGTCTTTCTCTGCCTAGCTTATTTCACTGAGCATAATACCCTCTAGCTCCATCCATGTTGTTGCGAATGGTAGGATCTGTTTTTTTCTTATGGCTGCATAATATTCCATTGTGTATATGTACCACATCTTCTTTATCCATTCATCTACTGATGGACATTTAGGTTGCTTCCATATCTTGGCTATTGTAAATAGTGCAGTGATAAACATAGGGGTGCATCTGTCTTTTTCAAACTGGAGTGCTGCATTCTTAGGGTAAATTCCTAGAAGTGGAATTCCTGGGTCAAATGGTATTTCTATTTTGGGCATTCTGAGGAACCTCCATACTGCTTTCCACAATGATTGAACTAATTTACATTCCCACCAGCAGTGCAGGAGGGTTCCCCTTTGTCCACACCCTCGTCAACATTTGTTGTCTGTCTTTTCGATGAAGGCGATCCTTACTGGTGTGAGGTGATATCTCATTGTGGCTTTAATTTGCATTTCTCTGATGATTAGTGATGTGGAGCATCTTTTCATGTGCCTGTTGGCCATTTGGATTTCTTCTTTAGAGAACTGTCTATTCAGCTCCTCTGCCCATTTTTTAATTGGATTATTTGCTTTTTGTTTGTTGAGGTGTGTGAGCTTTTTATATATTTTGGATGTCAACCCTTTATCGGATCTGTCATTTATGAATATATTCTCCCATACTGTAGGATACCTTTTTGTTATATTGATGGTGTCCTTTGCTGTACAGAAGATTTTTAGCTTGATATAGTCCACTTGTTCATTTTTGCCTTTGTTTTCCTTGCCCGGGGAGATATGTTCATGAATAAGTCACTCATGTTTATGTCCATGAGATTTTTGCCTATGTTTTTTTCTAAGAGTTTTATGGTTTCATGACTTACATTCAGGTCTTTGATCCATTTGGAGTTTACTTTTGTGTATGGGGTTAGACAGTGATCCAGTTTCATTCTCTTACATGTAGCTGTCCAATTTTGCCAGCACCATCTGTTGAAGAGACTGTCATTTCCCCATTGTATGTCCATGGCTCCTTTATCGTATATTAATTTTCCATATATGTTTGAATAGAATTATTTTCCTGGTTTCTCTTTCTATTAGTTCATTGTTAGTGTATAGGAAAGCTACAGATTTCTGTGTGTTAATTCTGTATCCTGCAACTTTGCTGAATTCTGATATTAGTTCTCATAGTTTTGCAGTGGAGTCTGTAAGGTTTTTTACGTACAATATCATGTCATCTGCAAATAGTGACAGTTTAACTTTTTCTTTACCAATCTGGATTCCTTATATTTCTTTGTTTTTTTATATTGCTGTGGCTAGGACCTCCAGTGCTATGTTGAATAACAGTGGGGAAAGTGGGCATCCCTGTCTTGTTCCCAATCTCAGAGGAAAAGCTTTAAGCCTCTCTCTGTTCAGTATGATGTTAGCTGTGGGTTTATCATATATGGCCTTTATTATGTTGAGGTACTTCCCCTCTATGCACATTTTGTTGAGCGTTTTTTCATGAACGGATGTTGAATATTGTTGAATGATTTTTCAGCATCTATGGAGATTATCATGTGGTTTCTGTCTTTCTTTTTGTTGATGTGGTGGATGATGTTGATGGATTTTCAAATGTTGTACCATCCTTGCATCCCTGGGATGAATCCCCCTTGGTCATGGTGTATGATCCTCCTAATGTATTTTTGAATTCGGTTTGCTAATATTTTGTTGAGTATTTTCACATCTACGTTCATCAGGGATATTGGTCTGTAGTTTTCTTTTTTGATGGGGTATTTGCCTGGTTTTGTATTAGGGTGATGTTGGCTTCGTAGAATGAGTTGGGGAGTATTCCCTCCTCTTCTATTTTTTGGAAAACTTTTAGGAGAATGGGTGTTATGTCTTCTCTGTATGTCTGATAAAATTCTGAGGTAAATCCATCTGGCCCAGGGGTTTTGTTCTTGGGTAGTTTTTTGATTACCGATTCAATTTTGTTGCTGATAATTGGTCTGCTTAGATTTTCTGTTTCTTTCTGGGTCAGTCTTGGAAGGTTGTATATTTCTAGGAAGTTGTCCATTTCTCCTAGGTTTCCCAGCTTGTTAGCATATAGGTTTTCATAGTGTTCTCTAATGATTCTTTGTATTTCTGTGGGGTCCGTTGTGATTTTTCCTTTCTCGTTTCTGAATCTGTTGATGTGTGTTGACTCTCTTTTTCTCTTAATAAGTCTGGCTATAGACTTATCTATTTTGTTTATTTTCTCAAAGATCCAGCTCTTGGTTTCATTGATTTTTTCTATTGTTTTATTCTTCTCAATTTTATTTATTTCTTCTCTGATCTTTAGTATGTCCCTCCATCTGCTGACCTTAGGCCTCATTTGTCCTTCTTTTTCCAATTTCGATAATTGTGACATTAGACTATTCATTTAGGATTGTTCTTCCTTCTTTAAATATGCCTGGATTGCTATATACTTTCCTCTTAAGGCTGCTTTTGCTGCATCGCACAGAAGTTGGGGCTTTGTGTTGTTGTTGTCATTTATTTCCATATATAGCTGGATCTCCATTTTAATTTGGTCATTGGTCCATTGACTATTTAGAAGCGTGTTGTTAAGCCTCCATGTGTTTGTGAGTGTTTTTACTTTCTTTGTTCTATTTATTTATAGTTTTATACCTTTATGGTCTGAAAAGTTGGTTGATAGGATTTCAATCTTTTGGAATTTACTGAGGCTCTTTTTGTGGCCTAGTATGTGGTCTATTCTGGAGAATGTTCCATGTGCACTTGAGAAAAATACGTATCCTGTTGCTTTTGGATGTAGAGTTCTGTAGATATCTATTAGGTCCATCTGTTCTAGTGTGTTGTTCAGTTCCTCTGTGTCCTTACTTATTTTCTGTCTGGTGGATCTGTCCTTTGGACTGAGTGGTGTGTTAAGGTCTCCCAGAATGAATGCATTGCATTCTATTTCCTCCTTTAATTCTGTTAGTATTTGTTTCACATATATTGGTACTCCTGTATTGGGTGCATATATGTTTATAATGGTTATATCTTCTTGCTGGGCTGAGCCCTTTATCATTATGTAATGTCCTTCTTTATCTCTTGTTACTTTCTTTATTTTGAAGTCTCTTTTTTTCTGATACTAGTATTGCAACACCTGCTTTTTTCTCTCTGTTGTTTGCATGAAATATGTTTTTCCATCCCTTGACTTTTAATCTGTGCATGTCTTTGGGTTTGAGGTGAGTCTCTTATAAGCAGCATATGGATGGGTCTTACTTTTTTATCCATTCTATTACTCTGTGTCTTTTGATTGGTGCATTCAGTCCATTTACATTTAGGGTGATTATTGAAAGATATGTACTTATTGCCGTTGCAGGCTTTAGATTCGTGGTTACCAAGAGTTCAAGGTTAGCTTGTTTAATACCTTACTTTCTGACTTAACTCACTGATTGAGCTGTTATAAACACAGTCTGATGAGTATTTCTTTCCCTTCTTTTTCCTCCTCCTCCATTGTTCATATGTTGGGTGTTTTGTTCTGTGCTCTTTTTAGGAGTGCTCCCATCTAGAGCAGTCCCTCTAAGATATCCTGTAGAGGTGGTTTATGAGAGGCAAATTCCCTCAACTTTTGCTTGTCTGGGAATTGTTTAATCCCTCCATCTTTAAATTATAATCGTGCTGGTTACAGTATCCTTGGTTCTAGGTCCTTCAGTTTCATTGCATTAAATATATCATGCCATTCTCTTCTGGCCTGTAAGGTTTCTGTTGAGAAGTCTGATGATAGCCTGATGGGTTTTCATTTGTAGGTGACATTTTTTCTCTCTCTGGCTGCCTTTAATACTCTGTCCTTGTCCTCTCTTCTTCCTATGGTACCCCTATAATGTGGATATTGTTCCTTTTGGATTGGTCACATGGTTCTCTTAATATTGTTTCATTCCTGGAGATCATTTTATCTCTCTCTGCATCAGCTTCTGTGCATTCCTGTTCTCTGGTTTCTATTCCATCAATGGCCTCTTGCATTTTATCCATTCTGCTTATAAATCCTTCCAGAGTTTGTTTCACTTCTGTAATCTCCCTCCAGACGTCTGTAATCTCCCTCCGAACTTCATCCCTTAGCTCTTGCATATTTCTCTGCAGCTCTGTCAGCATGTTTATGATTTTTATTTTGAATTCTTTTTCAGGGAGACTAGTTAGGTCTGCCTCTGCAGATCCTTTTTCAGGTGTTTGACCTATCTTGGACTGGACTAAATTTTTTTACCTTTTCATGATGATAGCAGTGACTGTAGGCAGGTTGTGGGTGTGTCAGCTGGGAGAAGAAAGTCCTTTCCTGTTTGCTGGATGCCTCGCCCTTCTCTGCTGCCTCTGACGGCTACCTGCACTCCTGGAGCAGCCACCGGGTTAGTCCCCTAAGCTGCTGTGGGTGGGGTCTCCATCAGAGCAGCACGGAGCCCTGCGGGGAGTGGCAGGCATCCCAGGTGCACTCCTCCATGCTAGCAGCACCCCTGCTGGGCAGCTGTGTGGCAGCAGCGGCCTTTGGGTCTGGCCTGGGCAGCTGTGTGTTGGGCTGGGATTCCGGTTGGCTGCTGGGAGCATGCCTGCTCCCTCTGGCTCTGCTGCAGGTGTGTGCGGGGCTCTTCTGCGCAGGCCTCTACCGGGCTCCTCTGGCTTCACTGCCGCCAGTGAGCACTTGCCGCACCCGGGCTGTTCAGTCATACCGCTGCGGGCTAGCACAAGCCTCTCCTGTGGTGCACGGATCTGTTCCCGGTCCCTTCCGGTGCTACCATCCCCGGCATGTGCTGCCACTGTCCTCTACTGCGCCAGTGTATCGGGGTCCGCTCCAGTTGGAGGAATGACTGGTAGGCTGCTTAGTGCTGTGAGGGGCTTCAGAGCTGCACTGCCTCCCCAGGGTTTAGGGTACCTAAGTTTCCCCGGTATTCTCCGCTGCTGGGACAACTTCATCCAGCTATGGGGTCCCTGTCTCTTTAAGACTTGCAGAAAGCACTCGCTTTTCTTTTCTCTCAGGGGCGCCAGTTGTGGGGACTTGCCCGCAGGTTTTGCTTTTCCATTTCTCTAATATCCAGCACCCCGTGCACCTTGTGTCTGTGCTCTGGGTGCGGATTTGTAGAGCTGGTTGTTTAGCAGTCCTGCACTTTCACTCCCTCCCCGTTCTGACTCCTTTCTTCCCGCCGGGTTTTGGGGTCAGGGAGCATTTTGGTCCCGCCTGGCCACGGCTTGTATCTTACCCCCTTCATGTGATGTTGAGTTCTCACAGATGTAGATGTATCCTGGCTGTTGTAGTGCATCCACTGGTTGTCTCTTTTAAGAATAGTTGTATTTATTGTATTTTCATAAATATATATGTTTTGGGGAGGAGATTGCCTCTGAACTACTCATGCCGCCATCTTCCCATGATCCTATTCAGAAATGTTTTGTTTATAAATCTAACACTAAATTTTCCTTGCCAAATGCTTCCTTGGTAAACATGACAGACTATCTAATGAGTAAAGGTCATATCAGATTCACCAGGCTAATGCAACAATTACTATGGTTTGGATTTTCAGGAAAACATATTTACTAATTGCACACAATATGCAAACTCTGGTGCAAACTCCTGTTTGTAAAGCATGAAGAATACTTGTTTATATTTTTTAATTTCTAATACATATTAACAAGAGGTAATCTGTGCAGATTATCAAAAATTATCAAATACATTATTTCTGAAAATATAATTTCATGGGTCAATGATCAAGAAATATAATCATTGAAGTTTTTTCTTTGAAGTTGTATTTTCTCCTATTTCTTTCATTCCAAACTACCTATAATCACTTTATTACATAGCGTATATTTTTAAAATTTATTGAGGTACAGTTTACATACAATATTATGTTAGTTTTAAGTGTAAAAAATAGTGATTTAACAATTACAAACACTAGGAAATGCTCATCATGATAAGTATAATTACCATCTGTCACCATACAAAGTTATTACAATGTTATTAACTATATTCCCTATGCTCTATTTTCTTATTTTACCCATCTCTCTACTCTCTCCCCTCTGGCAACCACCAATTTTTTCCCTGTAGTTATGAGATTTCTGTTTTTTTGTTTGTTCATTTGTTTTGTTTTCTTAGATTCCACATATATGTGAAATCATATATGGCATTTGTCTTTGTGTGACTTATTTCTCTTAGCATAATACCCTATAGGTCCTTCTATGTTATCACAAATGGCAGGAATTCATTCTTTCTTATAGTTGAGTAATATTCCATTGTATATCTATACCAATTTTCTTTATACATTCATCTAGTGATAGACAGTTAAGTTGCTTCCATATCTTAGCTATCATAAATACTACTTCAGTGAACACAGGGGTGCTCATATCTTTTTCAAATTAGTGTTTTTGTTTTCTTTGAGTAAATACCAAGAAGTGGATTTACTGGGTCATGCAGTACTTCTAGTGTTAATTTTTTTCAGGAACCCCCATACTGTTTTCCGTAGTGGCTGCCCCAATTTACATTCCTACCAACAGTGCATGAGGGTTCCCTTTTCTCCACATCCTCAAGAGCATTTGTTATTTCTTGTCTTTTTGACATCAGTCATTCTGGCTGGTGGGAGGTGTTATTTCATTGTGGTTTTGATGAATTATGTGGAACATGTTTTAATGTGCCTATTAGCCATCTTTATAGCTTCTTAGGAAAAACATCTTTTCAGTCCCTCTGTCCATATTTTAATTGGGTTGTTGTTTCAATGGTATTGTATTGTGTTTTTAAATAAATATTTTGGATTTTAATCCCTTATAAAAATATCATTTGCAAATATCTTCTCCCATTCAGTAGGTTGCCTTTTCATTTTGTTGATAATTTCCTCTGCTGCACAGAGGTTTTGAGTTTGATGTCATCCAAATTGTTTACTTTTCTTTTTGTTCCCTACCTGAGGAGGCAAGTCCAGAAAAATATTATTAAGGCCATTGTCCAAGAGGTTACCATCTACATTTTCCTTTAGGTGTTTTATGGTTTCAGTTCTTACATTTAGGTCTTTAATAAATTTTAAGTTTATTTTTATGAATGTAGTCAGGCAGTTATTCAGTTTCTTTCTTTTGCATGTAGCTGTCCAATTTTCCCAACAGACCATTTATTGAAGAAACTGTCTTTCCAATTTTATATTCCTGCCTCTTTTGTCAAAAATTAATTGACCATGTAAGTGTGGGATTATACATATAGTTGTGATTTTTATAGCATAGTTTTGATTAACTATATTTCTATTATACTGTTGGAGGTTCATAATCTCTTGGAGGAATTTAATCTCTCTTAATTTACCTTTTTCAATTCAAAATTTGAGAGAGTATTAAATGGGAATCAATGCAACAAATATATGCCCCCCATGTCTCTATCATTTGCTAAACATTCTCTACCTGGAATCAGCTGAGTCACATCCTGCCAGTGCTTAATGGTGTAGTACTTAATTCTGTCTTGGTTGTGGGACATTTTCTGTGTGTGCATATGTGTATGTGTGTATAATAGTGCTACTAGAGTGCTATTGGCAGTAGGAGGAGAAGTCTTTGAATTCCAGCAGCCTATACTTCATACACCTAGATTCATTTCAGACTGAGCGTGAACAACTGCCTCATCCCCAGCACATGCTGTAACAGAAAGATAATCTGTGCATTCATGAGACTGCACTATTGTTCTCATCAGCGAACTGTCATTTTTAAAGTTAAACCAAGACAACATAGTATTGTATATTTTCTTCTCTACTCTGCTAGTCTTTCCGTTTGGCTCTTTCACACAGTTTACTCTGATGGAATGGGGAACATGCTGAAAGAAACGACAGTGTTGTCCATACTGCAGCATGGCGGTATTGCTGAGCTTGACATCAATTGTCACAAATGACACAGGAATTATGAAGTAGCATTTAAGTGTATTTGCATAGAGTGAAAAGTTCTTTTTCACAACTCACACCTCCCCATGTAAGGTTTCCTCTGATGCGTCAGAACTGCTAAGCTTCTGTATCATTATATTAGGACTCACCACTGCAATCAGAAGAGTTAGCAGCAATATGACAGTGTGATAATGAATTTTGGTCTTTTATCATCTTTTTTGCTAGTGCTTTTATTAACAAACTTGCAGTTATTAAAATAGATATACAACACTATAATTATTTCTTATATATCTCTATATAACTTAGAGTACTGAAAATTACCTTTTTTTTTTGGCACAATGGTGATGTCAAGTATTCCTAAAAGAGTTTTTATACAATTTCATAAAATCTCATAGTTTAGTGTTTTCCAATATATGGAAATTGTTAATATTTGGGTGCATCTTATTCCATTTAAAAAACTAAAATAAAATAAGTTGAGGAGGCTAACACAGGAAAGGTAAACAGAGTTTCGTAATGGGAAGTACACGACTGACTGTTATGAATAGAAAACAGCCTGGAGAGTTAGTAAAGGAGAGAATGTGGAAAATAAGGTAATCTCATCTTTTAAAAATTCCCCTTACATATCCATGATAGGTTTGCTTTTAGTAAAATAATTTTTCTGTTTTTGTTTCTTTGGTGTTTGTTAAGTTTTTCTTGAGAAGAAACTGCTAGCGTCTTTCTGCATGTTGGACTGTTTGGAGAGAAATTCAATATCACTATTTCAGTTTTTCGTATTTTGACTACATGTCATTCCACTCATTTGATGGTTTTGTGTTTGTATGTATTTGACCAATGGACATTTACGAAGCCTTTGCTTTTATGGTATAAATCATGAATTGGAAATTAAGATACCATGTAAAACTTAACAAAGAAACAAAACAGAAACAGATTCATAGATGCAGGAAACAGACTGTTGGTTACTCAGAGAGGAAAGGGTTGGGAGGTAGGCAACATAGGAAAGGGAGAATAAGAGGTACAGACTTCCAGTTGTAATATAAATAATTCATGAGGATTTGGTATATAGCATAGGGAATAAAGTCAATAATATGGTGATAACTTTATTTGGTGACAAATGGTAACTAGACTTTACCATGCAGATCATTTTTTAATAATATTGTGATTTTAGATTTTAAATAAAACATAATAACATTTTATAAAAGATATCAAATCACTATAATGTACATCTGAAACTAATAAGGATATATTATGTCAATTATACTTCAACATAATATTGAAGTGAGAATAATTTCATAAAGGAGAATTCCCTTAGTAAACATTGGCAGAGTGATCACATTCTGGTATTTATCTTAAACGTAATTGACTTCTTATTGTATATGGATAAGCAATTTTAAAACTTTATTGTCTAAATTACATTTACATATTTTTTACTTAGTCCTGTTTTACTCCTACCATCTTATGCTGGGTTCCTTGGAAATTGCACTGAGATGGAAATGTGTGTGCAAGTGGTGTACTGGGATGCACTTAAGAGTAAGACCTGTGAGAGACTGAAGGGAGCTGGATGGGTGTAAGACCTTGAATTCTGGTGTGACAACAACACAAGCTGGTCACCCAAGGAGATTAAAGCTGGCGTGGACAGTGTGAGTTTGCCCATTTGGGCCTTGGTGCTTCCGCTTTGACCAGTCATTGGATATAGATTGCCTTTGAGGATGGGGCATGATCATAGCTATGCAGCTCCTTTAGGTTGAAGGCCATTCCTAGCGAGAGACACAGCTATGAACTGCCAGAAGCCAAAGCTGTTGGCAGCTGCAGGAATATGTACCTTTGTCTGGAAGGGGGGATCTGGGCCGCATGTCATCACCTTCAGCCCAGTCACTCAAAACCCAGGCATGGTGTCGTTCCTTTTGGAGGACTCCTATTAAAGTTTGTAGACATTTGAGACTGAAAACATTTCAACGAGAAATGGTATTCCATGTTCCAAAGTTGATTTCTTTAAAAATATGGTCGGTTAGAGACTACAACAGCATTTATGGTGGCTTGAAGTTATGATTCTTATTTTTCTCTGGACTGACCTCAGTGTGTTGGTCATGGCTGCCTCTTCCTTGAGAAATGCTTGAGGCATTGAAAACTACAAAGCTAATTTGAATCAAATGGCGTCTAATGTTCTTTTCCAAAAAATGCCATGGTATAGGCATTATTAATATAAAATAACTTAATAATTATACTGGTAAATCTAGGAGTGAGTTTAAGAAATTAGTTTTGAGCTCACTCATTTCATTTGGTCTGAACAATAGGCAACTTTCTGGTCATTTAACAAACATTTATGACTGTCTACTATATGCCAGGATCATAGGGGAATTGAAAATGAGTTCTTAGTCTCAGAGAGTGTGCAAAGTTTTTGTGATCATTACAAATTTTTGTCACCAACATGGTGGTCCACAGAAAAATGGTATTGTGGTCATATTTAGATAAAAGCTAAGTTCAGAAGAGGACTAGATAAGCCAGCCCATTTTGAGTCAGCAAGAAAATCTTTGTGAAAAATACAGTCTTTGATAAATGGAGAGGAACTGCATGCTTGGCGTTGCTGGGTCAGTCTAGAAAGATTTGGGAAAGAATTTGAATGATGAAAGGAAGATAGAGGCATAGGATTTTCAGACCAGCTGGACTATTTAAAGTAGTAAATGTTAATCAAGCAAAGGAAGCCCAGATCATTGAGGACGTTGAATGCTGTACTGTGAAATCAGGATTTTTAATGGACAACCAGGAACTATTGAGGACTTCTGACTCCACGGGTGAATAGAATTCTCTTGTATCAACTGAATATAGTTATGTTTGTTCTTCCAAATAATGCTCAATCTTATCAAACACAAAGCCCTTAATTTCAAATCACTCAATTAGCATTTTTTGTTCACTTATTATGTGCTTAGTGTCAAGGTCAATTTCTACTGTAGTTTATGTGGCTACTTAAAAATAAAAAGAACACTATATTTTCAACTTAAATGCTTTCTGAACCTAAAGCCATATTACTGGCACTTGAAACTCAACATGTCCCCAAATACTCATAATTCTCCCATATATAGCAAACATGCACACACACAACTTCCCATCCTGCTGGTTCTTATCACATTAATGGTGTAATGGAGAATACCATGGTATCAAGAAAGCCTGCCAGTAAGCATTTCCCAAATCTAGAAATTGTAGGACATTTGGGTGTGTGTATATATGAGGTTGGGGAAGCATCTGGGTTTTTTCTTTTTTCCTGAGACAACACTGAAATGAGTTTTGCCAGTACAAGTCTCAAACTGAGACAAAGAAAAGTAAAATTTCTCTACACAGTAAAGCAAGAGATTGTCTTCTTTGGGTTGAAACCTTGTTATGATTTTAATCACTCTTTTCCCAGGAGACAGGTGTTTGGGAATTTGATACATGAGCACTTTCTGGGTGATTGATAAATATTTATGGAGTGAATGAATGAACAGCACAGCAAGGTAGGTATGAGTTATCATTTTATAATAGAAGGAAGTGAAGTATTGAGAGATTACCTTTCCCAAGAACATGCAGTTAGGAAAAGACAGGTCCAATACTTAAATTAGCTGGACTCACTCCCCAGTCCATGCTCATGTTCACAGTGCAAAACTGCTCCTGAGAGTAAGGCAGGCAGAGTCAACATTGCTCTGTAAGCAGCAGGCCTGATGTGGATGCAACAAGCAAGAGAAGACCGGCTTTTCCGCAGTTAGGCCCCGTGGGAACTTGGGATAATTTATATGTGTATTCACTGAAAGGATAATCCTAGAAGAAAATTTGGGATCCTGGGATCACCCAGGCCAGAGTACTGATGCCATATTTAACATTTTCATCACCTCCTGCATTCAGTCATTTGCCGTGCCAGCCCTTTTTTATGCCCTGTCTTTCCAGTCTGTCCTCTTCCTCCTAGATCTATAACCACAACTATAAACTTAATGCACTAAAATGATTTCAGAGGTAGACTAAGTATCTATCTCTAGACTCATTTGAGTTGTAGATGCTTTCCTCAGAGTAATCTCCCTTTGCTACAGTCCCTGAGTTCATTTCACACATACTCTCATGCTTGTATCTTTTCATCCTTTATGAAGTTTTTAAAGTCTTCTCAAATTTTCAGCTATGCTTTCCTTTCCTTGCTGTTCAGAGGAATAGGATGCTTTCTTTCAAGGAGATTCTTCTACCTATGTTTTGTTTATTATCAATCATTGTTATTTATCTTAAATTAAGATAAACTAAAACCTTTAAACTAAGAATATTGCTGCCAAACCACATACTATCGTTTCTCATTTTTATAATTCTTTTTTTAACCGAAGTTCTGTGTCTTCTCTTCTAAGTTCTGTCACATTAGACTATTACTTCAATCTGCTAAAACGTTTGATAAACTTGATTTTTTATGCAATATAAGAAACTCATCACCTCACTCAGCTTATAGTTATTTGATAAGAATTCTGTATGAACATCCACTCAAATTATCTAACAAATTATTAAGATCCTGGGAAGATGGACTAGGAACTGAAGATACAACAAATATGTGTACAGCACAATGATAAGGCTGGTTAGAACAATTTTCTCAGGGGCTATTTTATTCTCTCCTTTCTTACCATTAATTCTTTCTACTGTAAACATTTTTTGTCTCTCTTTGCTCATATGCAGACAGAAGATTTTGATAATACCTACTTTATAGGTTTTGTGAAAATTAAATTAAATAATACATGTTAACGACTCTACTCTTACCATCATTGATCTTTTGATTAATTAATACAAACAACATGGGAGGTCTGGCACACATGGAAACCATGACAATGGCAGGAGGGATTTAGCCGAACAGTTTACACCAGCCCAGTTTGGTTTTATTATAATGTAATTTTAATGCTACTTGCACGGCCAAACAGAAATCATTCTTTCTGTAACTTGCTGGACATATAAAGTCAAAAAACAACACAAAAAAGGAAGCAGCTAGCAGCTTTTTGCAAAGCTTCTCGTTACCTGAATTTATAATCTTTTCTGTGAGGAACCCAGATAATTTGTTGAATAATCTGAGTCATATTTTTCTGAGGTCAATGTTATGTTTCCATTTGCAACATTTACCTATTCCATGGACTATTTTTATTAAAATTGTCATTTTAAATTTTGACTTAGCATGCAGCAGAAAATATGACTGCAATGTGGATAATACTTTCAGTTCACAGCCAGATTACTTTCCTTTCTTTTATTTAACAGGGGGAGGAAAATTACTTTGTTACTTGAGTATTTATATGAGCACTTAGTTATCTGTTATTCAGGTTACTATGGAAGAAAACAAATCTACAAGGATGACCAACATAACAAAATAAAAGGTTATTTTAGAGATCTTAATGTTCCTATAATAATATCATTGTTTTAAGCTAATATACAAGGTCTATATTTACAGAGTACATAGATATGCAGAATTAGAGTGGAAAATTAATCTGTCTCTTATTCCATATGGCAGCTAAAGAAAAAGTAGTTTTTTGCATACTATATTCAGATATAAAAGCATTCCAATAAATCAGTTGGTCAGATAACCCAATCATACACAACATTTAGAGAAAAATATGTACTATGATAAAGGTTTCTACCATTTATTGTCTATATGTCAGATATTTTCTCTCTCTCTCTGTATATATATATATATATATGTGTGTGTGTGTGTGTGTGTGTATGTATATATTCTCAAATCATCATGACACAGAATAACTTTTATTATTCCATTTATAAATGAGAAAATTATGGCTTGTGGACTATAAATAATTTGCTCAAAGTCATAAATCAAAGAATAAAGATGTTTATCTAGCCAAAAAATTTGCACATTATCCATGCTTCTACTAATTTATTTTTCAACCCTCTAAAAAAGAGTTCATTAGGATGTAGTTAAAACCTTCCTAAATTATACTTTTCTGACTTTCTCTATTACCAGTGGTAATAGAAATGGAAGAAGTATAAAAATAGGAGGTGAGGCAGAATGACAGAATGAGTTTGCCAAGAATCCAACAGTTACAAAATGCCTGTATCTAGCATAACATATATTTTATTGGTCTTCTGGGCCCCAAATGTAAGGGATATTGCAGAGGGATAACAAACACACAAAACAAGGGTTTGGTTCTTGAGCTCTAAATCAGGTTTTCCCTGAAGGTAAATAGTGACAACTCTAACCAAGAGACTAAGAATTGGATTTGCTATAAAGTGAGGAAACTCAACCTGAGTTTCCTGGGATGGACTCAGAAAGTAAAAAATAGTTTCAATCTGTGGCAAAACTGGCCTTCAAAAGAAAATAAAATAAATCCCCACTGGAAGAAAGCAACATAACCCGTCCTCCAGGTTTTACAAAGATTAAGATCTATGTCCCTCAAATCATCATCATACACACAAAGAAATGAACTACCATGAGTGAAAATCAGCAGAAAAATAAACAATACATGTAGAACTCTAAGAATGAAGATGTTAGAATTTTCAGATAATGCAAAATAGTCCTGTATAACATACTTGAAATAAAAGATTTACAAAAATGAGTATATAAAGAGAAATGATCAAAACTGATAACTAAAGATTTGAAAAATACAAAATAGAACTTTCATCATAAAAATATGAATGATAAAATAAAAACTAAATTAATGAGTTAGATTGGATATAGCTAGAGAGAAAATTAGCAAATGGAAAAATAAATGTGCAGAAGTAACACAAAATAAAACACAGAAAGATGAGATAAAGACTATGAAAGAGAGATTAAGATATATGGATGGTAGAATAGGAATTAAAAAATACATTTTAATTCAATTCCCAGAAGGACAGTGTGGAGAGAATAGAAGAGACAGACATATTCAGAGATACCGTGTATTAGTGTAATTTATGCTGTAGTAAAACAACTCGTACATCTTAGTGACTTAATACAACAAAAGTTGACCATTAGTCAAGATAATGCTCCCAGTCATTTTTTCTTCCTTCCATGAGTAAGCAAGTTTTTTCTTCATTCTGTGAGTAAGCAATCTAAACTTCTTTTCTCTTGACACTCTCTCTGCCATCTAGACCTTAAGTCTCCTTGTTTGCTTTAAAAGAAGAAAGAAATGGAAAAACTACACAAGACCTTTTCAGTGTCTCATCCTGGGATGATACACATCTCCTCCATTCATCTATCCTTGACCAAAATAGTCCAAGACACCTAAAAAAGATGACATTTAAATTGAAAACAGTTTTCTTAAAAACAACAATAAAAGTCAGCAGAAATTAAAATAATACATTTGAAGGGTCAGGAGAAAATAACTTAAGTAACTTAGAATTGTGTTCTCAGGAAAAAATCAAGATGGGAGACAGACTAAACATACTTTCAGATATGTAAATCTATACCAAGGCACTGGCCAAGGAATTTATTTAAGTAAAATAATAAATGACCTCAGAATGAAGGTCCATGAATCTGGGAGAAGCAGTGAAAAAGAAATTGATGACTATGTAGCTAAATCCAAACAAATATTTTTAAATAAAATAATACTAATATCTTAATTCTGTGACTTGGAAAAAGAACAAACTAAATCATTGGACAAAAATATGAGAAGAATGAGCTGAGTAAGGTGTTATATATTTCCTTATACTATTGGGGGTTGGGATTATGATATTAGCTCTAAACACTGAGTTAGAATATAGGATAAGCCTCTAGGATAACCACCAAAAAATAGAAAAAGAAGGTACAGTTTCCCAACCAAAAGAAAGAACAGATCAAGAAAAATTTTAAAAATAAAGAAAATAAAAAGCAACTAAAGAACACAAAAGGGCTGAAAAGCAGAAAAAGTAGAAAACAAGGAAAATATGAGACATTTATTGGATAATCTCTCCTTCCTTTCAAAAATCTCAGTTATGTTATTTACAAGTATTCATGAAAGCATAGAGTGTAAAGGGATGGAAATATAACACAGTCTTAAATACTAACAAAGAGACTTGGGGAGCAAAATTAAATTCAGACAAAACTGACTTTAAGATAAAAGGCAATTTTAGATATTGAAATATTATTGCATAAGACTAAAATTTTTTATTGACTCAGGAAGATGAAACTAGTACTAAGTGTATGCATCTAAAATAAAACATAAAAATATAAATACAGAACTAAAAATTTTCTCTGAAAACACTAAAAAGAAGTTTAGCCCCCATTGAGATTAAGACTAAAAGGAAAAAGTTACAATTAATATGACAACTGAAAAAGTAAGCATAATTGCAAATTCAATAGGGTCTAAAAATAATAGAAGAATATATTACAAACAACTTTATACCAACAAAGTCTATTTAGACAAATTACTAGGAAAAATATACTTACCAATGGTTATTCAGAAGAAATAGGTTAAGAAGATAAATGAAGAAGATACGGAGAAAAGGAAACCCTCATGCACTGTTGGTGGGGATGTAAATTGGTACAGTCACTACGGAAAACAATATGGAGGTTCCTTAAAAAATTAAAAATGCAACTAACACACCATCTAACAATTCCATTTCTGAGTATATGTTTGAAGGAAATGAAATCACTATCTTGAAGGGATATTAGCACCCCATGTTCATTATAGCCTTATTTCCAATAGCCAAGATATAAACAACCTAAGTGTCCATCAACAGATTAACAGATAAAGAAATGTGTCATATGTGTAACACATGACACATATATACACACATGCATACACACACAGTGGAATATTATTCAACTATAAAAAAGAAAGAAACCCTGCCATTTGTGATAACCTGCATAAAATTTGAGGGCATTATGCTAAGTGAAATAAATTAGAGGATGAAAAATACTGTATTGATCTCACTTACATGTGGAATATGAAAAATCAAATCTCGTTTAAACACAGAAGATTGGTGGTTGTGAGCGCTGGAGTGGGGAATATTGGTGAAAGTGGCCAAAGGGTACAAACTTGGGGCTATAAAATGAATACGTTCTAGGAATATGATATATAGCTTGATAACTAGAGTTAAGAATACTGTATTGCATACTTGGAAGTTGCTAAGAGAGTAAATCTTAAAAGTTATCAATGCCCCCACCAAAATGGTAATTACATAAGGTGATGGATGTGTTAACTAGCACCATTGTGATTATTTGGCAATGTATACATATAACAAGTCATCATGTTGTACACTTTAAACTTGCACAATGTTAAATGTCAATTACATCTTGATAAGCTGAAAAACTTTTTAAAATAGAAGAAATAGGGTCAATCACCAATAAAGAAATTGAATAAGTAATTTAAAATCCTCCCACAAAGAACCAACTAGCCCACATGGTTTTATGGGCAAGTTCTAGCAAATAATGAAACAAATAAATCCCTTACAAAACGTTTCAAAGAAAAGAAAAAAGTTTGCATTTGCCTATTCATTTTAGCAGTTGAGTTTAACATTTCTAAGAAAACATACAAAGTGTGACAAATGGAAATCACAGGCTAATCTTAGTCATTAGTATAGATGAACATTCTAAACAATATTAGCAAATCCAGCCATATAAACAGAAGCCATCATGAGTAAGTTGGCTCGCTCATTCTGGAAATGACTTCAACACTAAAATTACCTAAAGAAAAAAAAAAAGATCATTGCAAGAGACATAACAAAAATGTTTCATAAGATCTAATTTCTATTTATGATAAAAAAAACCCTACAGCAAGTATCCATTCCTAATATATGAAATGTCAGACACATTCTCGCTAATCACTCCTTCTATTCCTTCTATCCAACAGTGTACTGAAAGTACTAGAGGTACTCGACTAGCTGGTGAAGTGACACAATAAAAACGAAGGAAGTGATTAAGTAAGAATTGGAAAGAAAGGAACAATTGTCTAATTAATCAAAATAGGAAAAAACAAAACCTCTACAAATTATTTGAAATTTAAGAGAAGTTGATACACTAGTTGCCTTTACTATCATTATACTTAAATCAGTTTTATTTCTATACATCACCAATAAAGAGAGAAAAAGCAATTTTTAAAATGTATCATTTAATGAATGGATAAAGAAGATGTGGTACATATACACAATGGAGTATTATTCAGCCATAAGAAGAAAACAAATCCTACCATTTGCAACAACATGGATGGAGCTAGAGGGTATGATGAGCCAGGCAGAGAAAGACAAGTACCAAATTATTTCACTCATCTGTGGAGCATAAGAACAAAGCAAAAACTGAATGAACAAAACAGCAGCAAACTCATAGAACCCAAGAATGGACTAATAGTTACCAGAGGGAAAGGGATTAGGTTGGGGTGGGCGGGAAGGGAGAGAGAAGGGGAATAAGGTGCATTACGATTAGCACATGTAATGTAGCGGGTTGGGGGGTGTCACAGGGAAGAAGGCAGTATAGCACAGAGAAGACAAGTAGTGACTCTATGGGACCTTACTACACTGATGGACAGTGACTGTAATGGGGTATGTGGTGGGGACTTGATAATGGGGGCAATCTAGTAATCACAATGTTGCTCATGTAATTATATATTAATGATACCAAAATTAAATTAATTAAAAACATGTATCATTTAAATTTGCAATAAAAACACAAAGTTCTAGGAGTAAATCTAGGAAAAGATGAGCAAGACTTCACTCATGACATTTTTAAGCTTTGTTGAATGATTTTAAAGAAAAGCTAAATAAATGCCAAGTTATTTTATTTTAATGAAAAGGGAAATTGGTTATGTTACACTTTTGATTTTGTTAAATGTCCCAGATAATAATCTTTTCATATAGATTTACATATGTATTTTTATTGAGTTATGAAAAGTAGTCTCTTGCTTTTTAATATTTCCTCTATTTTGGTAATTTTTTTAAACTTTACATTTTGTATCTCATTTTTTAAGCAATGACTAGAAGGAAATTAATTGTGTATATTATTAATGAAAAATAATCAATGTTAACATTTTAGTGTATTTCTAATCTTTTTAAAAGCATACCTTGTGATCATCATTCAGTGCATCTTAAAAATTGCCTTGGGGGAGTTCATAAAGGAATTCCAGGCATGTCGTGGGAATCAGAGTCCTGCTTCCCTTTGAAACTCAGTCCTCTGCATGCATCCTACTCTCTGGTTGAATCCAGATCATTGAAAAATAGTTTCCACCCGTTGTGATATACCTGGTAAAAGTACATCTTTTTCCACCCAGTGAAATACTGAAAAATACATCTTTCTCTGAACCAACAGTATGTAGAGTTTGTTCATTAGCCCATAGACTATGTTTTCACTAAACTTTTCCCATCTTGGCAACTGAAAAGAGAATGGGAAAGGAATAGTGAATCAATTTAAATAAATTCAGAACAGCAATTCTTTACTGTTAATACAAGCTATTTCCTTAAAAAGAAGTGAGCCTCAAGTTTAAGACTGGCTTCTATAAGGCAATATGGAGGAAGCCTTATATATTATGTTTACAACCAACAGATTTTATTTTATTTTTCACCAAAAGGAAAGGATGTCTCAAAGTTAAGCTGGGCAAATCCATCTTAATGGATGTGTAGGAGGAATGGTATATTTCCCAAAAGAAAACTCCTCTGCCAACAATTTTTTAAAAATTTAAAATCTGTATTTTTCTTCCAGGAATTTATAAATGAATTAAACCAGAAAAGAAAATATTTATTCACAACAGGCATTCCTTATTGCTAAAATTTCACCCTGTTTTAAAGTGCTGCTGCTAGACAGAGGTGAACATGGGCAAGGCAAACATTGTTACCAATTTCAGGGGCATAAATGAAAATGCACAGCATGACTGCACAGATGCTTCTGCCTGTCCATTAGACACTGGGAAGCATGTCCTTGCTGTCCAGGGCTGATGCACAATGGCAACAGCACTAGGTATATGCCAGCAATGTTCTTGCTTTAATGTCTTAACAGCAGTGAATGGGCTTAGTGATGCCTAACACAGGCTAAGAGGGGCTCAAGAACATGTATACAGAAATCCAGTAATAGTAACGGTTGTAATGGTACTAATGGTAATAACACCTATTTAATGACGTGTTTCTCTATGCCAAGTACTCTGCTAAGTATTTTAAATATATTATCCCACTTAGTCTTTGAGAATCCCTTATAAAGTAAATATGATCATCCCTATTTTACATATGACAGTAACTGAAGCTCAGTGTAGCAGAACAATTTGCCCTGGGTCATACAGCTGGTTCCTGGCAGAGGATTCAAAGCCTATCTGTCTGATTCTGCTGTCCTCCAGCCACTTAACACTGGTTTTTAAAATACGCACAGACAAATAAGAAGAAAAATATGAAAGAAAGCCAAAATGGGAAAATATCAAACATATATGGTTTCATAGGTAGCTTTAATATCAGATTGTATAGTTTAAATCCAGACACATAGTTTTACCGAGGTGAATATTTCTCCCTCCTATATCATCTACCTATCATCTGTCTTATCTATCATCTATCTATCATCTATTTATCTATCTATCTATCTATCTATCTATCTATCTATCTATCTATCTATCTATCTATCATCATCTATCATCTATCTTTTATCTATCTACCTACCTATCTATCTATAATCTATCATCATCTATCTTTCATCTATCAATTGCTGTTTATCTACCTACATATACCTACCTACCTATATATCTATTTTTGCCTACCCAGCGTCTCTTCCCCTTCTTAACTACACAAATCACTGCAGACTTGTTAGGGAGCCTGGACAGAGAGCCTCACTCTCTCAGCAGAGTGAATGGTGCAGTGGTGGGCACATGCTTCAAGCAGCGCCAGTCATTGTTCTGGGGAGTCACATGGATGATTCAGACACAGAAGGGAAAAAAAGCATCCTCATCCTGAAAGTGTAAGTCCTCCCAGATGTATAAATCTGGAGCTATTCTGAGTCACCTTCACTGCTCAGAGAGATTTGCTTTGGCATGAGACTAGATAGGAGCTAAAGAGATAGGTCTCATGATACCATTTGAATCCCGAGATCCAGCTGTGTTAAGAGCTCATGACACTTCTTAGCTATCCCAGCAAGATGACTTGAAAATACTTTCATTTACTTAAACTAGTTTTAGTTGGGTGTCTGTCCTTTCTCATATAAAAGAGTATTGTCTCATCTCCATTTAAGCCATGTACTTTTACATACTCTCACCTCTTTCCACTTATTTTTTATGTGCTGTTACTGCTTTCAGCACTGCCAGCCCCCAATCTTCCTTCTGGCAAAGATGAATAATGCAGAGAATCCACAGGGAGAAAATTTGGGTATCTTTTAATTCAAGCCAGTGCGTGTGTTCAGCTAACAGGTGACTTTCAATCTGTATGCCAGAGATCATAAGAGTAGTACTGTTATTGTCCCAAATGTTAGGCCACTAGGTTATCAAGGATTAAACTAAAAAAGAAATACATTCCAGTAAATTCAGTCAAAACACATCTGAACCTGCTCTATCACCATATAAGCCTAGCTTAATTCCTTTAGGCTGCTATAATTGTACTTCATAACCTCTTTCTCCAGAATTCTCTGGAGTTGCACTATTCACTATCACACTGTGTGTATTATTTGCCTGTGGAATCTGACTCTGATATACTTATACTCTTTGATAATGAACTGATTCCTTAGTTTAGTAAATGCCTTTTTGGCATGATTTAAATAAATTTTAACATTTTTTAAGTGATCAATTCAGAATAATTTTGGCTGCTTTATTAGTAATGTTTTTCTAATTTATATATGTACATACTAGTGGAAAAGTATGTCTTTTCTACAGGCTTACTTTCATATTGCAAAAAGTTAAATACTTGCTATTTTTGTGAGAAGAGGGAATTATTATTCCACCTTAGATGGAAATTTAATCTGCACAATTATGAGTCATGTAAAGCCCTCAAAGAAATATATAAATAGGATGCTTATCAAATATTGATTTTTAATCAGATACAAAAATATTGAGACTGTTAAACAATTAAATGAGAAAACTCAAAATATTATGTATAATATTGACACTAAAAGTTTTTCTTGGATACAAGTAAAGTGAATTAGTAAGGGAATTAATTTTAAGATGTTTTGAAGGAAGAACATTTTTTTTCAAAAATCAGATTAGGAAATAACAAGTTTTTGGTTTTGAGGAGAAGTTGGCTTGATTTACATAAAATCTAAGAAAGGATCTCTATACAAGAAAGGGATGCTTTATGGGAAAAGTCATAGGATTATTCACTAGTGACCCTTAGGAACCAAACTCTCAAATTCTCAATTTTGATTTTTTATGAAAATTATTTAGATATTATGACTGAAGTGCTTCCAAATTGCTTGAGCAACTTGAAAGTAATTTCAATAAAAGTCGTTTTGTGAGTCATTTCCAAAGAATCACTTTGAAAACAATAAAGATCAGATAAAAATACAAGTCAGGCAGAAGAGCATGTGGAATTCAGGCAAGATATCGAAATTGTAATGTAAAATCTTTCAGCCGTTAATCTCACTAGGCTTCAATTCACAGAAGTTGATAGAAGTTCCTTCCCTCCTTATAGAGTAACTGAATGGATTTCTTTTTCACTATGGAGGGAAACACAGATACCAGAGACTTCCAATTCAAGGAATGTAGAGGAATGTTGTTTGATATGTAAGATGGAGTAATTTCATATGTGGCTTTTAAGTTATATAACTTCTAGCTTCTGGAAGTTAATGATCAAGACAGCTTATCTAAAAAGCCATCATATTATTGGCCTTTTTATTAATTGTCCATTTTTTCCCCTAGGACTTTACTATTTGGGATTATAGACAACTCAATAAATCAAAAAATAAAACATATATTAAACAGGCCAGTCAGTTTATGTCTTACTACTTACTTTCTCATTGACATTTCCATTACCCAAATTGTATAGAGTAAAGAGGTTTTGAGCTTTTCAGAGATTAGATGGTATAGAAATAGCAATGCTATAGAAGGGAAGTTGGAAAGTTGAAGGGAGTGAATGTAAAATATGTGCTGTAGACTTGAGCACATTTTAAAACAATAAATATCCATGTGATGGTTAGCAGCTTTATGCAGATTGCACCAGAAAGGAAAGCAATCATTCAGAGCAGCCAAGGAGAAAGCAGATTGAAAAGCAGAAAATGGAACTTTAAAATTAGAGATGTAAATTTCTCATAAAAATGTAAAGATAGTAATGGTCTTTTCAATGACCCTGAGTTTAGCCACGTAGGTGTACTCATACAAAAGTTCACTTTAAATATCAACACTGAATTGAATGAACATGAACACCACTGATTGACATCAGGACTAAGGGATAGTGCCTTCAAAATTTCTGTAGAGTTTGGAAAAATAATTTTTTTCTCAACCTCCCTGTTTCTACCAACTTTTCATTTCTGATGTAGTGTAGGGATAAAGAAAAGAGTTTGCCTTATGAAATTGTCTGAGAATAGATTCATTTTGCACAAGCAATCTAGGTGAAAACAAAAATATTAAAGGAATAATTTTATGAGATATTTAGTAAATAAGAGAATCCCACTGAACATATTAGACAATATCTCCCCCAAATCATCCTTTTGAAAACATGTAGACTTAATAATAATGGTTGGCATATACCTTGTTTGATCCATTGATGTTTCCAAAGAATTTTCTTGAGAACACTAAAGGAACTCATTATCTACAATTCATCAACTGCTTTAAAGTGAGGAATTACTTTTCTATTCCTATGTTTCATAAAATTTTAATTTTTATAGTTTTTCTGATAGGAAAGTATAATTATAATCACTTCTAAGGGATTAGACATGAAGATGAAATAATATGGCATATTATAGTTAACAATATGTAATAAAAAGAGATGTGAAATCTAGTCATAAAATATCTATTACATTTGTTCACCACAAAGCCAAATCTAAGAAGGTAACAGGCACAGAAAATACCAATTAACTGTAAATAAAATGCTTTCTCTTTGATAGAACTCACTGTGACATATTTCTTCTGAACTTCTATTATTTTTCTCTAGTATCTTTGTATTTAATTTTTTATTTTGAAAGATTTTGATTATGAAGAAAACTTAATTTAAATATAATGCAATAAATATTCATATACTCCTCACCCAGATTCACCATTAATATTTTGCCATATTTGGTAGTGTTTTCTCTTTGAATTATTATTATTCCTTTTATCCTGAAAATAAAATTTGATCAGTGGACACCCATCCACAGTAGGATAGGATCTATGTACACACACACACACACACACACACACACACACACACACATATTTTTTTTATAACTATTTGAAGTAAGAATCTGATATGGCATTTTATCCCTAAATACATCAGCAAACATATCCTAAGAACAAGATATGCTTCAACAGAACAGGAATATTATCATCATCATTGTCATACTTAGGAAAACAAACTCAGTATTATCTAATACAATCTTTATTGAAATTTTTGCAGTTCTCTATAATCTTTTTCTAATTTTCATGATACTGAAAAATTTTAAAGAGCCAGACCAATTGTCTTACAGAATATTCCACATTTAAATTTGTCTGATTGTTTCCCCATGATTAGCTCCGGGCTAAAAGATGTTGGAGCTAAAAAATGTTTCTCATGTGATGTTGTGTCATCTTCTGGTGCAGTAAATGGCTAAAGAGACAGTTCCAAGTTGTCTCTCATTATTGTTGATACTAAAGTTTATCATTTGGTTAGGGTGGTGGGTGCTAGATCTCTTCATTTTAAAGATATGCTTTTCTTTTGTAAGTAAAAAGCCATATATTTGGTAATATTTTGAGACTGTCTTAATAACTTACTTCCCAAAAGCTTTTCACCCAATGTTTTGTGTACATGTGTATATTTGGATTCACGAATTCTTTTTTTTCAAAAATATTTTTTATTACTCTTTTTGATTCTCAAAATATCCATAGACTCCCATGTTATTTTGTCTTTACTTCATTAGTTTTGTAGCACTTCTTTGCTTTCTGTAATAACAGTATGTCCTATGCTCATCTTTCATTTCCCTGACGAAGACCAATCTTTTCTCCAAGAGGCGTTGATTTCTTTTAGTAGAGGATGATAACTCTAAGTATACTTATTGTTACTCTATGTGTGCTTATTATTACTAGATGCCTTTAAGTATTAAAGAGATTAGTCTAAATGCAATATAAGTTGAAAATATTCTTTTACATTATATTTTGACTTTATCATGACTTATGCAATAATATTTCATTTCTACATAGTAAAATTTAGCAGTATTTCTTTTAACTTTTTTCCATAATTTGAATCAGGTTAGAAATCAAGTTAGAAAAGCCTTTCTCATACCTTTACTCACACTTAGCTTTAAAGGGATGTTTTTTTCTAGTACTCATATGGTTTAATTTGCTGCATTTAGATCTTTCATATATTTGGACTCTACTGGAGTATGATCTGAGTTATGGAAATAGTTTTATTGTTTTTTAAATGGCTATCTGTTCCAACCTGTTTATTGAAAAGTGATTTGAGACATCACCTTCACTATATAGTAAATCTCCAAATATATTTTGGGGACTTCTATTCTCTTTCAATGGTTTGTCTGTCTGTTCAGGTACCAGTTCAATGTTATTTTAACTAAAGAGGTTTTATAATCTGTTTCAATAGCTGCAAAGATTTTTTCTTGCCATTTTTTAAAATTCCACAATTTTCCTTTCTATTCTTGCCTGCTCTGTATATATCTATATATCTCTCTATGTATGTATATACGTGTGTGTATGTGTGTGCATATATGTATGTTTAAACTTGGAGAAAAGTGACATCTTCATGATGTCGAGTCATTCTAAGAACAAGGAATGTCTTTTTGTGTCTTTCAGGAATATTTTAAAGTTCTCTTCTGTTACCATTTTTAAAGGTTATTTCTTAGTATCAGGAATGTTTTAAAATACTCTTCTGTTTCCATTTTCTAAAGTTATTTCTTAATATGTTATCCTTTTTTGTTGCTCCTTTATATGAGCTTTTCCTCATCCCTGATTTGTCTAACTGGCTATTGTATAAATGAAAGCTGTGGATTTTTGTTGTTTATTTTGTATCTTGCTTATCTATTTAATCCCTAATTTTCATGAGTGTTATCATTGAATCCCTTGGGTATTTTGAAGTATGTTATACCATCTGCAAATAGACATGGTCGTACTTCTTTACCTATCCTGAGTCTTGAATTGTTTTTTCTTGTCTCTTTTCATTGACTGCATCTACAATGCACTTTTAAACCTGGTGAAGAGAGTCAAGATAGAGTTTTCATTTTGATCCTTCTCTGAACATCATGAGAATGAAAATGCCTCTAGTGTTTCTGTATAATACAATAGAGTATAGATTTTTTCTATGAGAAACAATTGTTTAATTTTTGTCAAAGCTTTTCAAATAACAAAAATATGATTTTTCTCCTTAGATATATTAAGATGTTTCATTAAAATTATTGAGGTTTTTAATATTGAACCATCCTAATATTTCTGGAATAAATCCCACTTGGTCATGGTGAATGATTTTTCATGTAGTATTGGATTATATTTGCTAATATTTTATTTAGGATATTCATAAGATAAATATAAGGGAAAAATATAATATGAAACATTATAAAGGATATCTGCTTCTTTACTACTGGAGAATTTAATTATTGTTAGGATTAACTCTTCTTTGAGAGTTTAATAGAAGTTCCCTATAAAACCTTGAGTTCTTATTTTTTGTTTGGAGGCTTCATTTTTTGATGACTTCTATTCCTTAAATGGAAATTATTCTGCTCCAAAGTCTTACTCCTTCTATCTGATTTTTTATCATGAGCCTCAACATTTTTTTTATTAACTCAATAAAGCATAGAGATTAAGACCAAGCACTCTGGCAGTAGACATGACCGAGGTTAAAATACTGATTTCAACTATACCATTTGTCCTTTAGAAAATTATTTCACTTTTTAAGCCTCATTCTCTTGATCTGTGTATTACTTACCTTATAAGGTTGCCATAGAAACAAATGAGTCATTATGTGTACACCTAGGACATAGTAAGTGCTCAGAGAGGATTAGTTATTCTTGTCATGGTTCTCATTCATCCATTTACTCATACATTCATCAAACATGTTAAAACAACAGTGAGAAACTAAAAATGCCAGATATTGTGTTTCATGCTTAGGCTACAAATATGGATGGCATAGATCTTATCCTAAAGATAAGGTCAAATCCTAAAGAAGAAGCCAGATAAGTATGGTGATCAGGAAAGCTGTCATAAAGGGACATGAAAGAAAAATTTGATGGGCATTTCAGGTAGAGCAAATGATACTCAAAGGCACAGAAGTATAAAGCTTAGGAAGTAGCTGCAGGAGTGCTGGAAGAGTAGGCCAGTGCTGGAGTGGGAAGGGACTTTCACGTCATGTGAGAGGGTTTGAACTCTTCTCAGTGATTAAGGATTTTAAGTACTATAGGATTATGATCCAGTCTGTATTTATTAAGGATCATTCTGGCAGCAATATTGAGAACGAATGGGAGGAAGACTGACATGACCAATAGAAAGAGTAGTTATCAAATTTTACAGTCCGTAGGAATTATCTGGGGACCTTGTGTAACAACATAAATTGTCAAGCACCATCTCCAAAGATTTCTGATCTAGCAAGACCCAGGTAGGGCCTTCAATAATCATTTTCAGGGAATTTTACTACTAATGGTTGCCAGCCACACACTGAAATAGAAGGTCATTGTAATTGTCCAGGTAAACGGTGTTGAAGCTGCTGTATGGCAGACGTGGTGAAGATGAAGAGAAGAAATAATTACATATATATGACATGTAAATATATTTTATATACATATAATTATGTATTTTATATGTAATATATAAATATATGAAAGTGGTAATGCACATAAATAATATATAAATATATAAAATATGTATTATATATAGAAATAATTAAATACATATAATATACATAGATATGTAATATATCCAAGAAAGGTGATATATATATATATATATATATATATATATATATATATATATATCCCAAAAGTCTTAGTGTAGATTTGTTATAAACATCCTTTGACAATTTAATTATTTATATCTCTTCCACAGAAATTTAGTGTGGGGAATTTTTAATAATACATCCTTAATTTTCATGTTGTTTTCAGTCAATAGCATAGATTAGCTCCTAGAAATATTGTTCTAGGAAGAGAGGGAAAACTTCAGCTACAAAGAGGGAATGAGAGCTGTTGTTACCAGAAAAAGGAAATGTAAAAAATATATATAATTTGTGAAAGATGAGTTGTTCTGCAGTCATAGTGAGTTTAAAGTGTAAAGTTCTTTGGAGCCATCTAGGAAGCCTTTAGAAGGCATAAAGTGATCTAGGTCTGGAACTCAGAGACCAGATCCAGATTGGGAATAAAACGCAGGAACCATCAGCTGAAGGTAGGAGAGTGGACAACACTATGCAGGCAAAGTATTAGCGTAAGAAGAAAAGAAATCTCAGAATTTGGGTAGAGGCAGAAAATAGAAAAGAGTGTGCAAATACAAAGAGAAGTAAAGGCAGGTAAGGCATTTAAAAATATAAATACAGCAAGTCTTATGAAAGTGTGATGGAATGTCAACAGATACAGCAGTGGTCAAGGGTACTAGATGCCTCAAAGATGTCAGAACATGAAAGCCTCAGAAGCTCCAGGATGCAGACCAAGTAGTCGCAACTGACTTTCAGAGAGTGATTTCTGTGGAAAGCTGAGAGCAACAGCCAGACTCTCACCGTGGATGAATGGAGGAATAAGGGTAAGCAAGAGAAAGCAGTACCTATGAATACACAATTGTTTTAAATTGCTGCAAAACAGAGAAGGGACACAGGGTGATCCTTTAAAGGGATGTGCTGTGTTTTCAAAAACAGGAGATATCTGAGTTAGTTCACAAGCTGAGAAGCAGCTGGTAGGGAGGAATAAGGGAGAAAGAGAATTGCTATAGAAGTTGCATAAGATAAAATCCAGGGCAGGAAAGAACATTTTTTATTCTGAAAATAGCATGAAGAAAAGAAGTAGGCTCATGAGCATGGATTCCTTTGAAGCTCAGGGTTTGGGAAGTACCGTGGGTTTGTGCCTGATACTCTCCATGGTTTCTTTTCAGTAAAATGGACATAGTTATCTATGGAGTGGGAAAACGGATTAAAGTATTTAAATACACTGAGTGCTGAAAAAAATCATAATGCACCTCTTGCACTGTACCCTGGTTAATGATGGGGGAAAAATCCCAAATGTTTCAAATATAATTTGTCTTGAAATGATACATGCCTTAAAATATATGATGAAACTAAAGCCTTTCTGCAGATTTTACAACTTTCTGTTCTCACTTGGTGCTGTAGCTCTGCAGATGTGCTAAGCATGTGCTCAGCCTGTCAACCAATAATAGAAAGTTTGAGAAAAACCGTGGAGGGCTGGAGCAGCTGCATTCAGGCATGGAAAAGGCAAGACAGGAAGATGTAAAGTCAGTGCAGGCCTTCATAAAGTTTGCAGCCTAAACCTTTTGTGACTGCAGTCCTAGTGGTTCTGAGACTTCCCTCCACCTGCTGTTGGCAGTCCTGACATGTACATCACCCTGGAACAGGGTTGGGTGGGCGAAGAACCACAGATTCAGTCCTCTCATTGAGGGATCATCTCATTGTAGTCCAGTCTGATTTAATGCAAACCACCGAGGCCTTAGAGAGACACTCTAGGGGGATGAAAGTATGTTCATGCTAAATAATAGATTTAATTAAGTTTTTGTGCTTATTATCAGGTCCATTTTACAGTCTTTACATGTATCAGCTCATTCATTATTCATAACAACCCTACAAGATTATCAGCTTCATTTTAACAAAGGGAAACAGGAATGAAAGTCCAAGGTAATTTGCCCAAGACCAAAACGATTAAATGGCAGAGCTAGGATTTAAATCCAGAAACTCTCCTTTTCCTTGTTAAAATGAGAAATAAATAAGGAAAATATGAACTAGCCCAGGATAGTTAAATATAAAAGCCATTTTCAATATAGAGAAATACATGGACAGGAGAAAGAGAATGAGATGGGGAGGAAGGGACCTTCTAGAGTAGCAAGAATTTCAGCTTTGACATTGTCCTAAAATGAACTAAGCAAATCATCTAATTCATAGGCGATTCAGAGGTCCAATAATGTTCATTTCTCCTTGTAAAAAGTCAGTAAAACTATTAACGAGTGTCTGGTAACTTTAAATCAATGCCGCATGACAATTTTCTGCTGCTCAGTGGCCCTGAATGTTTTTGGTGGCTTGCTGCAGAGCCGGGACTGCCTGCCTGGGTTAGGCGCGTACCGCTCCTAAAGGCGGCCACGTGTGACTGGTTTCCTGCAGGAAATTCCTTCGGCTTCTCCACTCAGGTATTCATTATTCTTTAGCTTATGCAGAGTAGGTGGGGAAAAGGAAACAGTGGCAGCTTAGGAGAAAAAGGTGAACTAAGACCTGGGAACTTTCATAGATGTCTTATCGTAGAACAAGCAGGGCAGCCGCGGGAACGGGTCCCCACTCTCTCCTTGTTGCCTCCCCCCAATCCCCATCTCCGTTTGTTTTACAGCAGATAATCTGACTACATGTACGTGTCCTGCCTTTCCACACACCCTGTGAAATACCCACCAACTGCGCGCCTTCGCCTTCCCATCCTCTGTGTGCACTGCCTTCTCCCCTTTCCTTTCTGCTAAAAGCTTACCCTGGAATTCATTGTAATTCTTAATGAAAATCCTACCTCTTTATGAAGGTTTGCTGATCCTTTCCAATTCAGAAGAGATTTTCTACTCCTCTGAATCTCATTAGTATTTCATTTACACCATTGTGCAGCGTTTAACATTAATTTCATTAGATCTGCCTTTTACATGAATTTGCATAGGGTGCACAACTGTCTTTGAGGTAGACAGTGGCAGGCGTGGACCCTGCTCACCCGCTGTTCTGGGACCGCCGTCCTGGTGCCCTGGCCCTCCTCACCCTCCCGATGTACATGCCCACCGCGGCCGACTTCAGAAGGAAGATGGAAAGAGCTGTGACTCAGGAGCACTGATTCTCTGGGGTCAACTCATTAATATTTCAAGGAGAGGAAAGGAAATACCCGGAAGTGGGCGAGTGTAGAGCTGTTGGCAGCCGTTTTGCCAGACACTGAGCAAGGCCAGCCTGGCACGGCATCAACTGAAGAGAAGCAGAAACCGAGACGGGGAAGAGGGGGGCTGCACCCCGATGACACTGGTTCAGCTCCTGGAACGAAGCGGGTCTGCAGCCAGCTATCCTGCGCCTCTGAATTCCCTGAGTCATATTTTTCCTTTTCTTTTTTTAAATCTTAAGACCCTTTGAGTTGAATTTTTTGTTTGACCAAGAGTCATGTTTCATAAATGATAGATTTATAAATATTTTAAGATTAAGATTGAGGTCTGACCTAATCTCTAATCTTCCATCCAGAGTTTGTTACAGGCAGCACCGAAAAGGAAGAAAGAAAAGGAAAGAAAAGAAAGAAAAAAAAGAAAGAAAGAAAGAGAAAGAAAGGAAGAAAGAAAGAAAGAAAGAAAGAAAGAAAGAAAAAAAGAAACAAAAAAAGAAAAAAAAAAAAAAAGAAAGAAAGAAAGAAAGGAAGGAAAGAAGGAAGGAAGGAAGGAAGGAAGGAAGGAAGAAAAGAAAGAAAGAAAGGAAGGAAGGAAGGAAGAAAGAGAAGAAAGAGAGAAAGAAAGAAAAAGAAAGAGAGAGAGAGAGAGAAACAGAAAGAGAGAGAGAAAGAGAGAGAGAGAAAAAAAGAAAGGAAGAAAGGAAGAAACAAATAAATAAAAGATAGAAAAACAAACAAACAAACAAATAAATAAATAAATAAATGATGAGTGAATGAATGGTGCCTCCCACTCCTGCTTCTCAATCTTCCAATTGCCCACAGGAGGGAAATCAGAGCTCTTGGTTTCTCCTCCAGTTAGTTGAGTTTGTACTTGCAATTCCTCAGCTTCTTATTTGTCTTACTGAGAATCAGGCCTATCTGATAGAACTCTCCCTTCTGACATGCTTTCTAAAGTGTTAGTTAATATGTGAACTACGAAAGAGCAAAGTGTTCAACAGGTTCTGTTCAAGGCCCAGGTTTAGAGAGGAAATGGCAGGCTTTCTGGATAGACGGATGTAAGTCATAATTCCTCATATCCTGTGATTGCACACACCATGCACATATTTCAAGGCCTCGCATATATTTCTCTCACTTTTTCCTGGTTTCTTTGATTGTCTAAATCTGTATAGCATTTTTTCCATGTCTTGATTCTTTTATTACAGCTTTGTGAGATATATTTCACATAACATAAAATCCACCCCTTTAAAGTGTATAGTTCAGTAGTTTTAAATATATTCAGTGTTATGGAACCATCACTGCTATCTAATTTTCGAACATCTTCATGACCCCAAAAAGAAACCTTGTACATTTTAGCAGTAATTATCCATCTTTCAAAACCCTATCCCTGGCTGCTACTACTCTATTTTCTGTCTCTGGACTTGCTATTGTGGACATTTCACATATATATAGAAACATAATAAATATTTTTTTCCAACAGTCCTCTTTCATTTATCATATTTTCAAGGTTGATTTACATTGTGGCAAGTATCAGAATCTCATTTTTATTGCCTGACAACATTCCACTATATGAATATACCACTTTTTGCTTATTCATCAGTTGATAGATTTTAAGTTGTTCCTAAAAGTTTTCCTTTAAATAATGTTCCTGTGACACTTATGTACAAGTTTTTGTGTAGGCATGTGTTTCATTCCTCTTGGTTATGTACCAAGGCATGGAATTACCGAGTCACAGAGTAACTTCACTTTTCACTTTTTATGAAATTGCCAAACTCTTTTCCAAAGTGGCTGCACCATTTTACATTATTACCAGCAATGTATGAGGATCCAATTTTTATACTCCCTCACCAACAATTGCTATTGTCTATCTTTTTTATTTTAACCATTCTGGTGGATGTGAGGTAGTATCTCATTTTGCTTTTGATTTATATTTCCCTAATAATTAATGAGCATCTTTATTTGTTTTATGGCCATTTCTATATTACCTTTGAGATATGCCTATTCAAATCCTTTGCCTATTTATCTATTGGGTAAGTTGTCTTCTTATTGTTGAGTTTAAAAACTTCATTATACATGCTGGATACAGATCCCTTATACAGATGTAAGATTTTTCAAATATTCTCTCTTTCTGTATACTAGCCTTTCACTTACCTGTTGATGTCTTTTGATGCACATGTTTTCAATTTTAATTAAGTCAAATGTATGGGTTTTTCCCCCCCCTTTAGTTGCCTGTGCTTTTGGTGTCATTTTTAAGAAACCACTACCTAACCTAAGGTCATGAAGATCTTCTCATTTATTTTCTTCTGGAAGTTTCAGAGTTTTAGATCTTACATTTAGGTCTATGACCCATTTAAGTTAATTTTTTCATATGGTGTGACATAAAGGCGTTCACTATTTTCAATGTGGATACCCAGTTGTCTCAGAATGATGTTGAAAAGATTATTCTTTCCCATTCAATTTCCCTGGACTCATTGTCGAAACTCAGTTGCCCATAAATATGAATGTTATTTCTGGATTCTCAATCTATTCCATTGATCTGTATGTCTACCCTTATACCAATACTACACCCTTTTAATTACAGTAGATTTATAATAAGTTTTCAAATTGGGACATGTGAGTCTTCCAACTTTGTTTTTCCTTTTAAGATGGTTTTGGCTGTTCTGGGTCACTTGTATATCCACATGAACTTTAGAATCAACTTGTCAATTTCTGCAAAACAATGACACCACCACCAAACAACAAGCTGGGATTTTGAAGAGGTTGCATTGAGCCTGTAGATCAACTTGGGGAATATTATAAACTTAATAATCTTGAGTCTTCTGATCCATTAACATAGGACTTTTTTCAACTTATCTCCTTCAATGATCTTCCCCAACACTAAAACATCCAGTATAATGTTGAATAGAAGTGTTGAGAGTGGACATTCTGGTCTTGTTATTGATCATACTGGCAACACACTCAGTATTTTCTCTATTACATATAATGTTAGCTGTGGGCTTTTCATAGATGTCCTTTATCAGACTGAGGAAGCTCCCTTCTATTCCTAGTTTGTTGAGTGTTTTTATCATGAAAGTGTTTTGGATTTTATCAAATATCTTCTCTGCATCTAACAATTAGTTTTCATATGCTAAATCAACATTGCATTCCTCTGATAGATGTCACTTGGTCAAGGTATATAATCACTTTAGATGTTGTGGGATTTGATGTCCTAGTGTTTTGTTGTGTATTTTTGCATATATATAATAGGGATATCAGTCTGTCATTTTCTTTTTTTGTGATATCTTTCTTTGATTCTGGCATCAGTATAATACTGGCATCAGAATGAGCTAGAAGTATTTTCTATTTTTAGAAGAATTAGTGAAGAATTAGTATTAATTGTTCATTAAATGTTGGATAGAATCCACTAGTGAAGCTGTCTGCCCTGTGCATTTTTTGGAAGTTTTTAAATTACTAATTCAATTTCTTTGCTTGTTATACATCTACTATATTGTCTCTCTTCAAGTTACTTTCAGTAGCTTGTGACTTTCTAGAAATCTGTCCACTTCATCTAACTTAGCTAACATTTGTTGTCATATAGTTATTTATAGTATTCTCTTTTCATTTCTGTAAGGTCATTAGTTATGCCCCCTCTTTTTACTTTAACTAATTTTAATAACTTGATTCTTGAGTCTTTTTTCTTGTTTAATTCTGTTAAAAATGTGTCCACTGTTTTTTTTAAATCTACTCTATTGATATTTTAATTCATTTACTGATTTCCATCCAAATCATTATTATTTCCTTCTTTCTACTTGTTTTGACTTAATTAGCTCTTTATTTTTCTAGTTTCCCGGGGTGAAAGGGTAGGTTATTGATTTGAAATATTTTTTTAATATAGGCATTACTCTTAAAAATTTTCTTCCAAGAACTGCTAAGCTACATCCTATAAGCCTTGGTATGTTTTGGTTTTGCTTTAGTTGTCTCAAAGTATTTGCCTTGTGGTTTCTTCTTTGACCCTTTAGTAATTTAGGAGTACATTGTTTATTTTCCACATATTTGTGAATTTCCCAAGTTTTCTTCTGTTTTTGATTTCTAATTTAATTTCATTGTGGTAAGAGAACATACTTTGTAAGGTTTCAATCCTTAAACTTGATAATGGCTTGTTTTATTTTCTAGCATATGGTCTATTCTGGAAAATGTCCCTGGAGAGTGTCTCATGTGCTGTTGAGAAGAATATGTACTCAGCTGCTATTGAGCAGAGTGTTCTATATATGTCTGTTAAATCTAGTTTACAGTGTACTTTACATTTTCTGTTTTTGTGTTCATAATCAGCTTGATTGTTCAATCCATTATTGAAGTCTCTGATTATTATTGTTAAATTATCTGTTTTTTCCTTTAATTCTGTCAGATTTTGCTTCATGTACTTTGGCACATGGTTAAGGACATGTATGTTTATGATCATTATATCTTCCTGATGAGTTAACCCTCTTATCATTATAAAATGTCTTTTGTCTCTAAACAACATAGTTTATTTTAAAATCTATTTTGTCTAATATTATTGTTACCCCAACTATCTTTTGGTTACTTCTTACATAATATATCTTTTTCCATTCCTTTACTTTTAAGTAATTTCTGCCTTTGAATCTACTGTGTTCTCATGTAAACAACATTGAGTTGAAACACATTTTAAAATATATTCTTCTAATCTCTGCCTTTTGATTGGAGAATTTAATCTGTTTATATTTAATGTAATTGCTGATAAGATAGGATTTTTATCTGCCATATTGCTACTTGTTTTCTATAGGTCTTTTTTGTTCCTCTATTTCTCAATTTGTGTCTTTCAAATGTTAAATAGATATTATCCAGTGTGTTTTTTTAATTTCCTTTTTGTTTCTTTTGATATTTTTTAAAAATTAATTTCTTACAGTTTTCCCTGGGAATTACAATTAGCATCTTAACCAGCATAAGCTAATTTAGAACACTACAAACTTAATTTTAATAATGTATGAGAAATTTTGCTCTAATTCTATTCCCTCACCCCTTTGTACTAATATTATCATACAAACTATATCTTTGTATGTTATAATCCTTTCAATACAAATTTGAATTTGCAGTTGTCTTTTAAAATAGAAGAAAAAAGTTGCAAATGAAAGTACATTTATATCTATTTATCTATATATCTATCTATCTATATCTAGATAGATAGATATATAGATAGATATATATATGTAGTTAACTTTATTAGTGCTCATATCCTTAAGTTACTACCTAGTATCTTTTTATTGCATCCTGAAGTTCTCCTTTTCGTATTTCTCACTGGGAAAGTCTGTTAGCAATGAATTTCCTTGGTTTTCGCTTATCTGGTACTGTTCTAATTTTCCTTCACATTTGAATGAGAATATCTGAATATGAAATTGTTGGCTGATAGTTTCTTTCAACACTGTTAAAATGGCATTGCCCCATTTTCTGGCTTCCAAGGTCTCTCATGGGTAGTCAGCTTCCATGGATTTTGATAGGAAATATGTAAACATGGTCTCTGATGGTTAATCAGCTGTTAATTTTATTGTATGTCTTCTGTATTTAATGTTTTTTTCTCTTGCTATTTTTAAGATTTTTTTTCTTTGTTTTTTAATTTTGTCAATTTGACTATGACATGTTAAAATCTTTGGTATCTGAATTTATTCTACATTGGGCTTTTTGAATGCATATTTCCTTAAATTAGAAAGCTCTGGACCATTATTTCCTCAAAAAAATTTTTTTTGCCCTTTTCTCTTTCTGGTGCATATATACATATGCTGATACACTTGATGGTGTTTCTAAGCCTCCTAGGTTCTGTTTATTTTTCTTTTTCTATTTTTCTTTCTGCTCTTCAGATTAGGTCATCTTTATTGATTTATCTTCAACTTTGCTTATTCTTCTACCAACTTAAATCTTTTTTGAGACTTTCTATTGAATTTTTATTTGTTATACTTTTCAACTTTTTAATTTCTTCTTGGTTCTTTCTAATAATTTCTATGTCTTTATTCATATTCATTACATAATGAGACATCATTGACATACTTTAATTTTTTAGACATGGTTTCCTTTAGCCCTCTGACATATTTATAATAGCTGATTTTAAGTCTGTGTTCTACTAAATCCATACTTGGATCTTTCTCAGGAACAGTTTTTGTTGGCTAAATTTTATGTATATTTGGCATAGTTCAACAAATGCTTGCATCTTCCCTAGGTTTTTATGTTGAAAATTGGGCATTAATAGATTATAATAATAATATTCCTCCCCTACCAAGATTACTGTTCTTGCTATTTGTATGCTTTAGTTTTTCCTGTTATTGTTAATTAGTTTGATACTTTCTTGGACCAGTTCTGTAGATTCTCTCTTTGTTGCTGTGTACGGCTACTTAGTTCTCTGCTAGATTTTTAATAAATGTTTTTGTGTTTATTTTTAAGCTTGACTTCCTGTCAATGACTCCTTGATCAGTATAATTTTGTGGCAGTCAATGACTGATCAGAAGATCTCCTTAAATGCCCTTCCTGTGTGTCTTCTACCTGTCCTGACAGTATCAGTTCACATGACACCTTTAGCTTTCACTCTCCGCTTGATTATGGCCTCAAGGCAGAAAGATGTCAGTGTCTAATGACTTTCCCTCCCTTAGGTCTTTCCTGGGTCTGCAAAGAACCTTGCACACACTCAGGCTTTTAGATTGCCAGAGATATGTAGGAACTTTTCAAAGTTCACCACATCCCTCCTGTTCCTTTGCTAAGCTGGTCTCTGAGTCAAATCAAATAGCTATCACATGCTGAGAATACCCATTTCCTGGGGATTTACAAGTTTGGATAAAAGTTTGATTTTGCTCTAGAATTCTTTCACAGAGCTCAAAAAGCAACCATCTGTCCCTATTGTCTGTAATTCTTCTGGCTTTTGGCTCCTGAGTTCCTGAGCTGGGGCAGGAATGGAGAGGGGGTTAGCCCCAAGGTAAAATGTTATAGAATGTGCTGTCATATTTTGGTTAAGTAGTACTTTTGGATAGATGACTCTCAGTTTGTTTTGTGGTTTTGATTAATTGCCTACATTCTGAAACAGTGTATTTCTGTTGCTCTGTTCATATTTTCATTGTCTTAGAAGAAGAGAAATTCACTGAGGTCACTAACATGCTAGAAGTTGATCATCACTTCTTGTTTCTTAATCACATATTTTTCCCATGCACTACTACTGAACTCTTCTTTTACCTATTTAATATTTCCAAGATAATTATCATATCAAGGGTTTATTATCCTTTGTATTTTCCTTATTTGTAGTGCATATAGTAGATATCAACAAATGACTGAATGTGTCTATATTACATATTGTAAAATGTTCTATGGAGAGCAAAATCACACCTGATTGAGAGCCACTGATATAAATTATTTTATTTAATCCTTTCTACAATTCTGCTCACTACATATTATTATCTCCCTTCTACAGTAGCTAGAGAGCTACACATATACCTTACTGATATCACACAGCTAGTTAAGAGGTAAAAGTTGAATTTAAATGCAGGTTGCTCTCACTGTGAGTCCAGTTAAGTCAAGAGGAAGGAATTCATTTTTATTTTTCTAAGTTATAAGCACCTTAAATCACATCAGTTTCTAGAACCTTACATTTTATCTGTTCTGTAATTTTGGCAATTAGCTTTGGACATTATTACACATTTGAATGAGCCTTTTTGGCCTCATTAATTGAGCAATCAACAGTGATGGTGGATTAACTTGGCCTTTTTTCCCAATGCAGTGACACGGCATGACTGGGTTTGTAGGGAGTGCTCACATTGTGAGAATTAGTGACATTATTCTTGCATACCTTCTCTTGCTTTAACAATAAGCTCTCAGAAGAGGCTGGCTTTGAGTTGGGCACATGCACCCATGCCCTGTTTGTCATGTCAATAGAACACAGAGGTGTGGGAATGCCCCAGGCAGGCTTTCTCCTGTTTTGTTGCCAAGGTAACAGTGCCAAGATTCCTATGTTCTATGGTTAAGGTAGCAGCAGACTGCACCCCAAGAAATTCCAAATGCCCACTTGTGTTGTACCATCTTGGGAGAACATAAGGAAAACTGTGCTTGAGTTGGTAATGGTCAGGATTCCTTGTGATTAAAATTATACTAAGACAACTGATGTACTTTTGATGCTTTTTTTCATACAAAGTTATTTTGACAAAATGATGTGCCTAACTAAATAGCTTTTAGAGAGTTCCTTGGAGTCCAAAGACATGTATTAGAATCTTGATTTTGCCTCTGAGTATCTTGCTCTTCAGCATATCTCAGGAGTAGTCTCATGTTTTCAATGAAAGTTTTATAGCCATGAATAAATCTTGTCATTTTTTAAGAAGGTTTGTGTATGTGTGTTTGAAAACCCATCATTGTGATGTATATTAATATTTTATTCAGTTAGATTAGGGATGAGCTGTAGTTCATGAATAATCTTTGACAAGCACACACACAGCTGTGTTTACCCTAAGCACTACACATTGTGACTGAAGTAAAAATGAGTAACAGCTTTCATGCTATGAAGCAAAGAGTAACTCCAATTTTCTCCTTTGTACCTTCTAAAACATTCAACCAATTAAGAGAAGATCAGAAAGAACTTTATTTGGGGTCAACAAATTAAAAAGAAAAACAAAGTATATTGGAAAGGAAATGAGAATGAATCTGAGCAATAAGAGATTTCCACTACATCCTTGGAAATTATGTACATATCATTCTCAAACAAGGCCTTAGTACCTTTTTGACCTTAAACTAATCTTTTGTTCTTTAATGACATTAGAAAACATTTATAAAAATTTCAGAAATTTGAAAATGTTCACAACTGCAAAACTATAAAAATAATTAGTCAAATTGTATATGACCCCCTTTGAATGCATCAAAAGAGTGAATTACACTTTGCCTATAGACAAAGTAAACATGTACTATCTCTGTTGACAAACTCTGAGATGGTGGAGACCTCTGAACATTCAACTTAATGTTTAGTAGAGCTTCTGGTACAGATGAAAAGTATTCAATGATTTTTTTTATTATTATGAATGTTGTCAACACGATCTCTATATCTTTAAAAGACAAACAGTTTTTATTGCCTGGATTAAAACTGGGTGTTAAATAAAAAGATACTGCACAAATCAAAGAATATCAGTAGAATGGAAATACTGAGTCACTGAATGAATAAACGATAACACAGATATCTTCATCAGTGATTTGTAATTGCCCATGCATATCAGCAACAAAAGGTCATCTCAAGTCCCTAAATAAATAAAGATTCTCACTCTATTTTCCCAATATCCATAGATGTGGGAAAGAGATTTCACCTGAAACACTGCCTGCAATGCTTTGAATATTAATATTGTGCTATAAATTAAATACAAAATTTAATTGGAAAGTATAAATGAATGTGTATACAGATGTAAACATTGCCTTCCATCATCTTCCAAAAACAGCAAGGACTATTTTTCTTAACATTTTTCTACCCAACAAAGAATCGTATTATTTCTTGTCAGGGAACTGGCAGCTAGTCATCGATTTCAATTAATCAGGATGTTTGAAGTAATCTGGAATGTTTTTGCATTATTAAACATTTCAACAGCAGTTGGGAGTCTCCCTTTACGTCCTTAGAATGATTCAGTATTATTATTTTTGAATAGATTCCCACTGTGTTCATCTCTTCAAACTGAATGTCCCTTGGTAGGGAAAAGAACCAGCACTAACCATTTCCTTCTGAGCCTGTCACCCAGCCAGGCCCTGAATCACTGGATCATCTAAAGCAAGTCCCCTTACACCCATCCACAGGAAAACACATGTTCTGGTCCTAAGTATTTTCTTTGAGTAAATGTTAAAAACACCACATGAAATCCACTTTCCCATGACATCATGTTTCTATCTACTCTGGTTAATTAATGTCTATCAAGTAAGCAATGTTTTATACACTTGGAAAGAGCATATCAACTATTGAAAGTTTTTTCAGAAGTTTGCCTTTGAAACACGTCCATCACTTCTCTAGCAAGATGTACTATACAAAGGTATTCTAGTCATTAGGAATTTAGCTTGAAATAAATTCATATTTCATTTAATGTGAATCTTATGGAAAAGATAATTTCTTCCTTGTTATCTGGGAATAATAATTATGATTCTCTTAATCTAGTTAAGGAAAGTTCTCTATTGAAATTAGCATGTTGAGGAAGGTATTAAATGAGAACAAAAGGGTTTTTATGAATCAAAGATACAAGGTTATTCAAGTCAAGTAAGTGTGAAATGAAGAATAGTTTGGGGTCTAAAGTAAAAACAATTATACATTAGAAACTTAAAAGAGGCCTGCTCTAAGAAAACCATAGTGAGCATCATAGTGCTCACTAGTTTATTAAAATGTATGGCTCCATAAAGGCAGATACTTTTGTTTGTTGGAAGCACTGCTGTATCCTCAGTGCAGAGGACAATACTGGGCACATAGGAAGTGCTCAGTAAATTTGTGCTGAATGAGTGACTTAACTGATGCCAGGAGATAGCCTTGTCCAGAGACTTCCTCTAAGGACTGGTGGCTCATTGTAAAGGTGAAGAAAGTAAGAGAGCTAGGATCCAGACTTGGGCATGCTGGTCTGGGATGGACATGCCACTGATGAGGTATATTTGTCTCCTGAGCCTTGTTCTTATATATTGGTAAAATCAAACTTTTTCATTGTACATGATCTGTAAATATTCCTCCTCTGCCAGTGCATGAGCCAGATATTTAATGCTGGAATTAAGAAGATAGTGTGCTTTGAAAGAAGAAACAATTGAATCTTGGGGAAGATAGAGTAAAATACAGGTAAAAAATGACCTGAACCTGAGTAAAGAATTACAAATTCTGTTTCTGAATTTACCCTCAGCCATTTTCTGAAGATTATCAAAAGTGAATCTCTAGATGAAAGGTGTCTAGTAGAATCTTATTTAATGAAGATGTTCTATAATCTCTACCTTTCAATATAGTAGCCAGTAGCCACATTTACCTACTAATCATGAAATGTGACTGAGTGCAATTGAGTGAACAAGTCTTCAGTTTTATTTAATATGAACTAATTTGAACTGAGCCACATGTAGCTAGTGGCTACTACATTGGCAGCATAGGTCTAGACCTGTGTTATCTACAGTTAAATATTTATTGCTGGTATGTAGACCATGACTTCAGAAACACTTTCTACCAATTGGTGCCAAGGTCAAAGAGGGCTGGTGCTGGAAGGCACCGCAGTTCACAGCTTGTAGAATGGATGCATTCTCAAATACAGAAGCTGTGTTTTTTTGTAAGAAGAAGAAAGCAAAATCAATTTTTTCCTTATCACATAGTAGCAGGTCATTATGCAGGACCTAAAGAAGGATATAATAAATCAAGAGTTTCCAGAAATGCATTCAGTAAGAAAAAACAATGGAGGTTTGTGATGTTTCTGATGAAAGAGAATATTTGGCCTCCAGTGTCAAAAATAGCATTTGGATTTGCAGCCTTACCTCTAACCTTCAGATCTGATAAGCAAGATAAGAGAAGTTTATTGCCAAATCTCTGAGCTGTCAAGTCAGGGTCAGATAAAGCATTGCATTCTTCTCTGATAAAGAGTAAAGTGTCTGCAGAGAAAAGGGCCAGCTCCAATAGACCACACACAGAGAATTAGGTGGGAAGAATTTCAAGCAGAATCTGAGAGGGGATAGGATAGGAGAATAAGCAAAGGAAAAATGAGCAAGATTTGGTTTATGTTTGTATATAAGAAATAAGAAACAAAATGGAAATCATTGTGTTTTTATTTAGGGCATGTCCCTAAGCAATATAGAGTCTCATAGACTATGCTGGTAAGAGGGAAAATAAGTACCACTTGTGCAGGGAAATTTCGCAGTAATTATCCAAGAAGCATTCAAATGTGTACATTTTTGACACAGCAATTCCATTTTTAGAAAGGTATTATAAGAAATCATCATAACTGTGCACTGATGCATCTAAAGGCAGTTCACTGAAGCAGTAGTTATTGCTGCATTAATTATAGTGGAGAAAAATTATAACTTAATGTCTATCAATAGTAGGCTGGTTAATTAAATTATGTTACTTAGATAAAAAGAAACATTATACAATCATAAAGAAAGCATGTTAGATGTCTATAAAAACATGAGTTATATATCCATATGTATTGTTTTTTTCTTATATATCTGCATTTCAAAAATATTCAATGTTTTCAGATTTTCTTAAATATATTTACAAAATATTTTCAAATATATCAATTTTATAACTAAAAGAAAAGTTACTTTCTCAAAATGTTCATTTTTTTCAAAATGTTTTTGTTGTACTATTTAGGGATTTAACACTTCTGTGAACTCCCTCCTATCTTGGTTGTCAAGGAGATCCACTGTATCTGTAAACTGGTGGAAATTATAGTGTGCAAAAAATAACCATCTTTGGCACTTCCAGGAAGCTCTTCTGCCTACAAATCTAGGAGGATCTCAAACTGTATAAGCAGTCAGTAAAAGCTAAAGTTAGTGTGTAAGCCGCTTTATCCACTTAAGTTTTCATTTGGTTCATGAGATTTACATTCCTGCTGCCTATCACCTTTAATAAACAAGGAGGTATTTCACAGCTACTATCCTATAATTACTTGGTGCTGATTTTTTCCTGTTTCTCCTTGGAGAGATCTGGGTCCTTAGTTGGATGACGGGAAGAAACTGTTCCTCAGGGCGAATCTATTGACCTGCTCTGGTCAGTGAAAATTTTCTATGGATTTTCCAGACAGTATGAAGTCAGGGCATTACACACCCATTACTTTGTCAAGGCAATCCCATTTCTGAGGCCAAAGAATTTAACTTCTCAGTTCTTTCCAACAGTACTAAAGCAATAACAAAAAGGGAGAGACAGAGAGACAAAGGCAAAGCCAAAATAACCCCAAAACAAACAACAAAAAAACCCAGAGATATTGAGAGAGAGAGAGAGAAGAAAAGAAATTCAACCTGTGTGTAAACATAAGGGTCATAGGAAGGACTGGAAGCAGAAGTCTGGGTTCATTCGCGTCTGTTTGGATCTCTCAGATTGAAAGCCACAGCTAGCTTTCCAATTTACTACCCCCACCCTAGGTTAAAGTGTTGTGCATTAGGAAGCTTTGCAGAAATGAAATTACAGTGCCAGGAATGGACCCGGAAAGAATGTTCTCATAACAAAAGGCCAGGTCAGATCTTTCTCATTTCTTTTGTGGAAGCCAAATCTCATGAAATAACAACACATGTGTTCCCAGGAGTTATAGGACATGCCTTTCCTATCAATGTCACTTTGGACACAATGTACATAAATCGTGGGAATATCCAGAAAGCTGAATTTACTTCAGGGAGGCTGATAGCTTAGCTAGACTTCAATCCATACCAGTATTAGTATATAGTTTGGAAAATGTAGGTGTTTTCTTAACTAATTTTATTAGACAGCTGTAGGTGCCACCTGGCAGGGCTCCTGAGTCTCTCACATAATCGGGTCCTGTTGGTATAGGTCCTCAGAGCACTCCGTACTTGCATAGCCTATGCCTCATCTGAAATCTCTTGTTCAATGTCTGTTTTTCCCACATCTTGCACTCAGAGATCATTTCTTTTTTGTTCACTGTTGTATCCCTTGCACCTGGTTTTGTGCCTGGAGCAGAGGTGACACTCAAAATGTATGTTGAATGAATCAATGAGAAATTTTTGATGAAACCTGGGAATAAGAAGACCTCACTGAAATGGGAGAAGTGACCAGTGTTGATAAGATGGCATGTCCAGTACAAAGTACAATGGGTCTATTTGTTGGAATCTCCCTTAACATAATAATAACAGCAACAACAATAATTATAGTTAACTTTTCTTTTTCTTTTTTTTCTTTCAGCCTTCCCCTTTGTAGATTTCTTATTTTTTTTTGGTACCATTATCTACAATTACATGAAGAATATCATGATTATTAGATTCCCCCCTTCACCATGTCCCCCCCCCCACATACCCCTTCACAGTCACTGTCCATCAGAGTAGATGCTATACAATCACTACTTGTCTTCTCTGTGTTGCACAGCCCTACCTGTGCCCCCCCCCCACTGTACATGCTAATCATAATGCCCCCTTTCTTTTTCCCTGCTCTTGTCCCTCCCTTCCCACCCATCCTCCCCAGTCCCTTTCCCTTTGGTAACTGTTAGTCCATTCTTGGGTTCTGTGATTCTGCTGCTGTTTTATTCCTTCAGTTTTCCTTTGTTCTTATACTCCACATATGAGTGAAATCATTTGATACTTGTCTTTCTCCACCTGGCTTATTTCACTGAGCATAATACCCTCCAGCTCCATCCATTTTGTTGCAAATGGTAGGATTTGTTTTCTTCTTATGGCTGAATAATATTCCATTGTGTATATGTACCACATCTTCTTTATCCATTCATCTACTGATGGACATTTAGGTTGCTTCCATATCTTGGCTATTGTAAATAGTGCAGCAATAAACATAGGGGTGCATCTGTCTTTTTCAAACTGGAGTGTTGCATTCTTAGGGTAAATTCCTAAAAGTGGAATTCCTGAGTCAAATGGTATTTCTATTTTGAGCATTCTGAGGAACCTCCATACTGCTTTCCACAATGGTTAAACTAATTTACATTCCCACCAGCAGTGTAGGAGGGTTCCCCTTTCTCCACAACCTCGCCAACATTTGTTGTCCTTTGACTTTTCAATGATAGCGATCCTTACTGGTGTGAGGTGATATCTCATTTTGGTTATAATTTGCGTTTCTCTGATGACAAGCGACGTGGAGCATTTTTTCATGTGTCTGTTGGCCATCTGAATTCCTTCTTTAGAGAACTGTCTATTCAGCTCCTCTGCCCATTTTTTAATTGGATTATTTGCTCTTTGTTTGTTGAGGTGTGTGTGCTCTTTATATATTTTGGATGTCAACCCTTTATCGGATCTGTCATTTATGAATATATTCTCCCATACTGTAGGATACCTTTTTTTTCTATTGATGGTGTCCTTTGCTGTACAGAAGCTTTTTAGCTTAATATAGTCCCACTTGTTCATTTTTGCTTTTGTTTCCCTTGCCCGGGGGGATATGTTCATGAAGAAGTCACTCATGTTTATGTCCATGAGATTTTTGCCTATGTTTTTTTCTAAGAGTTTTATGGATTCATGACTTACATTCAGGTCTTTGATCCATTTGGAGTTTACTTTTGTGTATGGGGTTAGACAGTGATCCAGTTTCATTCTCTTACATGTAGCTGTCCAGTTTTGCCAGCACCATCTGTTGAAGAGACTGTCATTTCCCCATTGTATGTCCATGGCTCCTTTATCATATATTAATTGGCTGTATATGTTTGGGTTAATGTTTGGAGTCTCTATTCTGTTCCACTGGTCTATGGCTCTGTTCTTGTGCCAGTACCAAATTGTCTTGATTACTGTGGCTTTGTAGTAGAGCTTGAAGTTGGGGAGTGAGATTCCCCCACTTTATTCTTCCTTCTCAGGATTGCTTTGGCTATTCAGGGGCTTTGGTGGTTCCATAATTTTTAAACTATTTGTTCCAGTTCACTGAAGAATGCTGTTGGTAATTTGATAGGGATTGCATCGAATCTGTATATTGCTTTGGGCAGGATGGCCATTTTGACAATATTAATTCTTCCTAGCCAGGAGCGTGGGATGAGTTTCCATTTGTTAGTGTCCTCTTTAATTTCTCTTAAGAGTGTCTTGTAGTTTTCAGGGTATAGGTCTTTCACTTCCTTGGTTAGGTTTATTCCTAGGTATTTTATTCTTTTTGATGCTATTGTGAGTGGAATAGTCTTCCTGATTTCTCTTTCTATTAGTTCATTGTTAGTGTATAGGAAAGCCATAGATTTCTGTGTGTTAATTTTGTGTCCTGCAACTTTGCTGAATTCCAATATTAGTTCTAGTCGTTTTGCAGTGGAGTCTTTAGGGTTTTTTATGTACAATATCATGTCATCTACAAATAGTGACAGTTTGACTTCTTCTTTACCAATCTGGATTCCTTGTATTTCCTTGTTTTGTGTAAATGCCATGGCTAGGACCTCCAGTACTATGTTGAATAACAGTGGGGAAAGTGGGCATGCCTGTCTTGTTCCCGATCTCAGAGGAAAAGCTTTCAGCCTCTCACTGTTCAGTATGATGTTAGCTGTGGGTTTATCATATATGGCCTTTATTATGTTGAGGTACTTGCCCTCTATGCCCATTTTGTTGAGAGTTTTTATCATGAATGGATGTTGAATTTTGTCAAATGCTTTTTCAGCACCTATGGAGATGATCATGTGGTTTTTGTCCTTATTTTTGTTGATGTGGTGGATGATGTTGATGGATTTTCGAATGTTGTACCATCCTTGCATCCCTGGGATGAATCCCACTTGGTCATGGTGTATGATTCTTTTGATGTATTTTTGAATTCGGTTTGCTAATATTTTGTTGAGTATTTTTGCATCTACATTCATCAGGGATATTGGTCTGTAGTTTTCTTTTTTGATGGGGTCTTTACCTGGTTTTGGTATTAGGGTGATGTTGGCTTCGTAGAATGAGTTGGGGAGTATTCCCTCCTCTTCTATTTTTTGGAAAACTTTAAGGAGAATGGGTATTATGTCTTCTCTGTATGTCTGATAAAATTCTGAGGTAAATCCATCTGGCCCAGGGGGTTTTGTTCTTTGGTAGTTTTTTGATTACAGATTCATTCTCATTGCTGGTAATTGGTCTGTTTAGATTTTCTGTTCCTTTCTGGGTCAGTCTTGGATTGTTGTATTTTTCTAGGAAGTTGTCCATTTCTCCTAGGTTTCCCAGCTTGTGAGCATATAGGTTTTCATAGTACTCTCTAATAATTCTTTGTATTTCTGTGAGGTCCATCGTGATTTTTCCTGTCTCGTTTCTGAATCTGTTGATGTGTGTTGACTCTCTTTTTCTCTTAATAAGTCTGGCTAGAGGCTTATCTATTTTGTTTATTTTCTTTAAGCACCAGCTCTTGGTTTCACTGATTTTTTCTGTTGTTTTATTCTTCTCAATTTTATTTATTTCTTCTCTGATCTTTATTATGACCCTCCATCTGCTGACCTTAGGCCTCATTTGCTCTTCTTTTTCCAATTTTGATAATTGTGAAATTAGACTATTCATTTGGGATTGTTCTTCCTTCTTTAAATATGCCTGGATTGCTATATACTTTCCTCTTAAGACTGCTTTTGCTGCATCCCCAGAAGTTGGGGCTTTGTGTTGTTGTTGTCATTTGTTTCCATATATTGCTGGATTTCCATCTTAATTTGGTTGTTGATCCATTGATTATTTAGGAGCATGTTGTTAAGCCTCCATGTGTTTGTGAGCCTTTTTTTTTCTTTGTACAATTTATTTCTAGTTTTATACCTTTGTGGTCCTAAAAGTTGGTTGATAGGATTTCAATCTTTTGGAATTTACTAAGGCTCTTTTTGTGGGTAGTATATGGTCTATTCTGGAGAATGTCCATGCCAACTTGAGAAGAATGTGTATCCTGTTGCTTTTGGATGTAGAGTTCTATAGATGTCTATTAGGTCCATCTGTTCTAGTGTGTTGTTCAGTGCCTCTGTGTCCTTACTTATTTTCTGTCTGGTGGATCTGTCCTTTGGAGTGAGTGGTGTGTTAAAGTCTCCCATAATGAATGCATTGCATTCTATTTCCTCCTTTAATTCTGTTAATATTTGTTTCACATATATTGGTGCTCCTGTATTGGGTGCATATAAGTTTATAATGGTTATGTCCTCTTGTTGGACTGAGCCCTTTATCATTATGTAGTGTCCTTCTTTATCTCTTGTTACTTTCTTTGTTTTGAAGTCTATTCTACATGTGCTTTCTTCTCCCTGTTGTTTGCATGAAATATCTTTTTCCATCCCTTGACTTTTAATCTGTGCATGTTTTTGGGTTTGAGGTGAGTCTCATGTAAGCAGCATATAGATGAGCCTTGCTTTTTTATCCATTCTATTACTCTGTGTCTTTTGATTGGTGCATTCAGTCTATTTACATTTAGGGTGATTATTGAAAGATATGTACTTATTGCCATTGCAGGCTTTAGATTCATGGTTACCAAAGGTTCAAGGTTAGCTTCTTTACTACCTTATTGTCTAACTTAACTCACTTATTGAGCTATTATAAATACAGTCTGATGATTATTTCTCTCCCTTCTTATTCCTCCTCCTGCATTCTTCATATGTTGGGCATTTTGTTCTGTGCTCTTTTTAGGAGTGTTCCCATCTAGAGCACTCCCTCTAAAATGCCCTGTAGAGGTGGTTTGTGGGAGGCAAATTCCCTCAACTTTTGCTTGTCTTGGAATTGTTTAATCTCTCCTTCATATTTAAATGATGATCATGCTGGATACAGTATCCTTGGTTCTAGGCCCTTCTGTTTCATTGCATTAAATATATCATGCCATTCTCTTCTGGCCTGTAAGGTTTCTGTTGAGAAGTCTGATGATAGCCCGATGGGTTTTCCTTTGTAGTTGACCTTTTCATCTCTCTGGCTGCCTTTAATACTCTGTCCTTCTCCTTGATCTTTGCCATTTTAATTATTATGTGTCTTGGCGTTTTCCTCTTTGGGTCCTTTCTGTTGGGATTTTTGTGTGCTTCTGTAGTCTGAGCAACTATTTCCCCCCCCAATTTGGGGAAGTTCTCAGCAATTATTTCTTCATAGACACTTTTTATCCCTTTTTCTCTCTCTTCTTCTTCTGGTACCCCTATAATGTGGATATTGTTCCTTTTGGACTGGTCACACAGTTCTCTTAATATTGTTTCATTCCTGGAGATCCTTTTATCTCTCTCTGTATCAGCTTCTATGCATTCCTGTTCTCTGGTTTCTTTTCCATCAATGGCCTCTTGCATCTTATTCATTCTGCTTTTAAATCCTTCCAGAGATTGTTTCATTTCTGTAATCTCCCTCTGAATGTCATCCCTTAGCTCTTGCATATTTCTCTGCTCCTCTATCAGTATGTTTATGATTTTTATTTTGAATTCTTTTTCAGGAAGACTGGTTAGGTCTATCTCCTTCTCAGGGGTTGTGATTTTGCTGTGTATCAAATTTTTCTACCTTTTCATGGTGATAGAGGTAGTTTGCGGAGCTGGCGCAAGTGATTGCTAGGAGAATGTCCCTTCTTGTTGCTTTGTGGCCTTCCTCTCCTTGGAGAGCAGTGACCTTCAGCGGCTTGTGCTGGGCAGCTGTGCACAGCTGGGGTTTCTGATTCTTGCCTGGCCGCTATGGAGTTTAGCTCCACATTTGCTGTGGGCTTGGCCTGCCTCAGGCTGCTGCTCCGATATGGCGGTGCCTCATCGGAGGGGAAACGGCCGGGAGGCTGTTTATCTCTGTGAGGGGCCTCCAAGCTGCCCTGCTGCCCAGGGGGTTAGGGTGCCCAGAGTTCCCCGGGATTCCCAGCTGCTGGACTGTGAGGACTGTGACCTGGGATGCTTCCGTCCAGCTGTGGGGTCCCTGTCCCTTTAAGACTTTCAAAAAGCACTTGCTTTTCTTTGTCCCTGGGGCACCGGCTGGGGGGACCTGCTCACAGATCTTACTGTCTGTTTCTCTAGTTTCCAGCACCCCACGCATGCACTGTGTCTGCGCTCTGGTGCGGATGGGTAGGGCTGGGTGATTAGCAGTCCTGGGCTCCCTCTCCCTCCCTGCTCCGACTCCTCTCCTCCCACCGGGAGCTGGGGGGAGGGGCGTTCAGGTCCCGCCGGGCTGCAGCTTGTATCTTACCCGCTTCGCGAGGTGCTGGGTTCTTGCAGGTGTGGATGCAGTCTGGCTCCTGTCCTGTGTCTTCTGTTCTCTCTTTTAGGAAGAGTTGTTGTTGTTGTATTTTCAAGAGTATATGTGGTTTTGGGAGGAGATTTCCACTGCTCTACTCAAGTCGCCATCTTGGCTCCACCTTATAGTTAAGTTTTATTAAAAATCTACTATATAAGCCAAGGCCTTTCCATTCCTTATGCCATAGGAAGTATTGCTATATTCTTACAAGAACTTTGCAAGCTATTCATTATGTTCTCATTGTGGATGAAAACTTTAAGTGCCAAGTATTCATGTTATTCAAGATTGCAGCTGCAAAGCACATAGCAGACTTTCGCCAATGACTTATTTAAAAAAGGAATGAAATGGAAGAACCAGAATTTCATCAGTTCTTTGAATCCCAGGGTCTGTTTACTTTTCATTTACTATATCTCACTCCTCCCCAGAAAGGAAATTTAGACAAATAACATCTGTAGAACGCACATACCCTCATAATACGCAGCTAGCAACTGTTAAAGAGGTCTCTGCAGATGGCTGAGCTGCTCTGGGAGTGGTGCTTATAACTCCCACATCGGGAGGAAAAGAGGTGCTCAGAAAGGTGGAATAAAGCCCCTCTGGGGTGAGCTTCCTAGGTATAAACCTTAGGGATGAGTTTTCCTCTTTCCAAGAGCAAAACAAGAAATCCTGCCAAGGCTTTGAGCACCTTCCTGATGGCAGTGAGGAGCCACTATCCGGGAGCTGTGGGCTGGGACCAGGAGCCCTCAAAGCAGCAGTGAGGATGAGGTGGCTGTAGCCAGACTTGTCCAACTGAGACCAAGACACAGTGGAGGAAGAGGAGGCGCAGTTGTGGGGAACAGCTTCAGCACGGCTCAGCAGCATCTCAGAGGCAAATACCCAGAGCTAAGCAATGAGTCCTTGATGCCTACAGGTGGTTAGTTGTATTTGTTATGTTCTGGGCATCTGCAGATGGCCTCGAGGGCTCAGGGAAATGTGAAATCCCAGGCAGTTCTGACACAGGCATGCTCTTGAGCTCCAGAAACTTGTTTGAAGATAGCTCACCTTGAAAGGGTAGGTTGTTTAGGGCAGAAATGCAGCTATTGCTTGGGACAGTAGAATTTAACTTCTGTTTCTTCTCCTCCATGCTTAGGTCCAGGTTGTTGAAATGTGCTTACAGGAAACAGCTGATCCCTGGTGGGATGGGTCTCTGTGCTCCCCTTGGTGATTAAGCTTAGCCTCCCATACCTGTCCCCTCCCAAGAGGCAGATAACAGGGAAGAAACTCAATGCTAACCATGGCTAACTTAAAACAGAGACCAGAGACTAATAGCAGAACTGAATTTAGTGGTTTTTATGGGCTGAATTGGTCCCCTTGTGTTTATCTGTTGAAGTTTTAATCCCCAGCACCTCAGAGTGCAACCATATTAGGAGATAAGGGCTATAAAGGGGGTAATTAAGTCACAGTGAGGCCTTTAGGGTGGACCCTAATCTACTATGACTAGTGTCCTTATAAGAAGAGGAGGTTAGGACAGAGATGTGCTCAGAGGATGACCATGGGCAGATGCAGGTGGAAGTTGGACATCTGAGAGTCACAGAGCGAGGCCTCAGAAGAAACCAGCCAGCCAGCCCTGCCAGTAGCCAGATCTGGGACTGCTGAACTCCAGAGCTGTAAGAAAATACCTTGCTTGTTGAAGTCACCAGTCTGTGGCACTCTGTTAGGACAGCCCTACAGACTAATAGAGTGGTCCATGTTTCTGAATATACTGCATGAAGGTTAAAGGCAAATGGGCCATGGAGAGGGAGAACTAAGGACCACTCGAGGCCCCAAATTTTGCCCACATACATAATTAAATGATCATATTTTAGAGAACTTTGAACTCATGCAAAAACAGAATGTACAACTGTTCATAGAAACTATAATAGGATGAAAATACTGATTACCTGTGGAATGTTTATTGCATGGTGCAAATAGCAATTTAATCCTCAATGCAGCATTCTGAGATAGGTAGCCTAATATCCCCATTTTATGGATAAGGAAACAGTAATAGTGGGGTAAGTAATTTTGCCACCCAGCTAGTGGCAGAGCTGAGGCTCTGACAGATGAAGGGGCTAACTGAGGCACAAAGGCTTGTTCAGTCATGAAACAAGCAAAGCCATAGCTCAGCTGGACTTTTAACCAGCATCTCCACCTTCTAATGTCATCTTTCCATGGTTCCTTCCAGATTGCGGTAAGTCAGTCAAAGGAGTGGCATGATTATGCACCCAGTGTGTTTTCATTGCTCTTCTGAAAAGTTGAGCAGGAAAGTTAAGACATCAGTGGTGGACAGCTAAAGGTGGCCTTCAACTTTTTATTTGTCCAAAACTTTTCTTCCCTGTGTCTGAAATTCCTTGGAGAAAACATTCAGCATATGCTGAGTATTCATGATACACAGTTGATCTTACAACTGGAATTACACCATAATATACGGCTGCAGCATTGCTTAAAGTACTGACTCACAGGCACAGCTGGTGCTTCATTTGTTTTGCATTCAGAAGTGTAGAAACAGTTTTTTTTTAACTTTTCAGGCTGAGTAAACATGTGAATCCAGGATCAATATAGACTAGAGACTGTAGTTAACATAGGGTGAGTTATATGATGTTATGGGGGAAAAAAGCAGAAGTCATTCAGGTGCTCTCATGTTGAAATGCCTGAATAAATTATTTCAGAATTGGAAAATTGTGCATAAAAAGGTCTTCTGGATGCACCTGTGTTAAAACACACACACATACAAGGAAAGAAGACGTTGAGGACAAATGTTTGTTCTGATTAAGGATAAGACATTCGATGGAAGTTTGTATGTTTGCCAAACACATTACAAGTGATATTGAAGATGATAGATTCTTTTGTATGTGTAGCTTCATCCACATCTGTGTGACATAATTGCAGTGCATGCCATGTGCTCTCTGGAAGTCTTTCAGACTTGGGCTGACTTTTCAAGCATGTATTTATTCACCCTCTTATTCATCCATTCAATAATAGTTATGGCTGACCCTACAGGTGCTCAGAACTGGAGATATGGCAGCGAATATGACAAAACATGGTTCATCTGCCCAAAAAGTCTAGAGCTGCACTGAGCCATCATTCAATCCTGGGAATGCGATGCTGATGAATGCTATGAAGGAGAAGTAAACTGTTCTCTAAGTACAAAACAGCTGAGCCCAGCTAACTCCCAAACTAGAGTTCTTTCCCGGATGTGTTTGTAGAGGTAGTATGAAATGCCAAAAACTAAAAACGAGGAGTCACACAGTTCTAGAAATATTTCCTTTCACTGTATTTAACTTTGAGTTCATTATTTTGTAGAACTTACTTTGCGGCTACCTGAAAAAAATAGGGTATTCAAGCTCAGCGGTCTTACAAATTGCTTATTCACTGCTATTCACACAGCCATCAAGTTCACAAGAGAAGGAGTAATTCAAAATTTTTTTCCTTGTGTTTTGTCTTCTGGACACCCGAAGCCATCCTTGGGATCTGTCAGCGGACCTTCAACAGAAGTCAGGAGGAGGATGAAAAGGCTGTGTTCTCAGTCCTTCCTAAACTCCATTCTCTGTTCTCACATCTATTCCGCCCTGGAGCTGTGGGTCTCATGGGAGCTATACGGTGTTTGTATACGGTGTTTGTCCCTGGTTCAGATGCGTGAGCTGCTCCCTGAGTTGAGAGTTAATTTAGACTCTTTGAAAACTAAATTGATGTGGAAGCAATCCTACTCAGCTTATGAGTAGAAAGTCATTGAATGACTAGGAAGTCATTTCCCCAGTTAAATGTGTGAAGTTCTAAAAAGGCATAAGGGAAGTAGAGATGGGAGGAGGTAAGGGAGAAGGAAAGAGAAGGAAAGATGTTTGAAAACACATAAAAACGACAATAAGCAAATGCTTTTCTTTTCAACTGGCTGACTTTGCTCTGTCAAAGTTAAGCTCTAGCCAGATAATCATAGCTACTGGACAGGAATAAAAACTTTTATACTGTGCTGTGATATGCCCAAAATAAATTTCATTAGAATTCATATTGACATGCCACTTACATAGCAGAAGCCTAAGCTGTAATAAGGCAATATTTTAATATTTTTCTCAGAATTTTAGAGCATTAGTATCTTTATCAATATCTGAAATTTATCTATTGGAAAAATAAGCAAGCAAAAGGGAAGAGAAGTTAAAGATGATATTTCCATTTGCTAGTCAGTCTGTAATTTTAAGAGCAACTAAGTAGAGAAGATAAGACTTCTAGGGCTTTCTAGATGTCAAATGTCTGTTACTGAATCCTATCTAAATAGTTACTGCATGGTCTAAAAGAGGAACTGATAACTGATTCACACCCAGGGGAAAAAATGAAGAAATGTTCAGACTTTAGCTTCCAACAGATTGCAGAAGATGTATTTTTATACTGACTTACCTTTAATCAACATTAAATTAGAACATTAGACATATACTATTAGATGACAATAGAAAATCAGTGAAAAATGTTGAGTGTAAGTAGATAGAATTCAAGCAAACTGTATCGAATTGTTATACTGAAAAATTAGCTACATGTGCATTAGATAAAATATTTTATACAAAATAAAAAAGAAACTTGTAGTTTATTCAATATGCAGCATTGTTCAAATGCCAAGTATTAAAAATTACTGTTGTAGTCACCATTTTGCTCCAAGGGGAGGTAATTAAACATGAGTGATAAAGTTTAGAAATAGGAAATTTTGAGGTTTCTTATAATAAAATTAGTAAATGAAGTGAAATAAAAATACGTGCTGGACTGGAACTCAAGAATAGAAGAATCTAAATACTAGCTAACATTTTTTTGTTTCCAGGCTCACTTCAACAAACATGAGAAATGGAGATAATTATGGCTTTCTACCCACATTTGCACCAAAGACAAACAAACCAATATAAAAGAAGCCCTTTGTGGTCCCAGGAGAAAGCTAATATAAATTCAAGCTTTATGACTTCAAGCCCTGGGCCCATGGTAAATGAAAGCACTAACACCTTGTTTGGTTAACTGTTAACTGGGGGGTCTGGTAAGGTGTCCTCTTGGGATACCATTCAGGATTAAGACAAGTCATGGACCATAGGACAATAAAAGTAATAATGTCTATCATGAATCTCATCTTGTAAGGCCTGGAATGTTTTCCAAGGCAGGAAGTTGTCTTTGTAACTGCCTCCTATCATTTTCTCCTATTTACTAGTAGTCATTTTATGCCTGTAGAAATGTGACCCCACATGTGTAGGCTTAAAGGCAGCCAAGTAAGCAAAGGTCACATCTTAGGTTGATTTTCTCAACATCTGATATGGCTTCACTGTCAATTACCACATGGCATAATGAAATGGATGTTTCTTTGCCCTTATTGTTGGAGATAACTGAGATGACATGAACACTGAAGAAAGAAAACCATCTACTAGGTTTTGAAAGTTTTGGAGAAAGAAGTTTGCATTCTATGTTTAGTCAGCTGAACTGGTACAACTCTTTCTGAAAAGAATTGGTTACTATGAATCATGGATGACAAAACTGTTTAAATCCATTGATTTAATCATGTCATTTACTCTAAAGAAATAGTTCAAAAGAAAGTAAAAATCTAATGCATAAAGATGCTAAATTATATATATATTATAAATTTTAGTATAATAATATTCAAAATGGAAATAAATGAGATGTCCAGAAATAGTAGCACACTCATGGCACTCAGTTGGAAAGAATACTAATCAATCATTTAAACTTATTATAAACATTGTACAGCTACATGAATAAATGCACACAATATTTGGCAGGAAAAATGTAAAAATTATATAGACAAGATAATTTCAGAAGCATATAAATACATATGCAGAGGAAAAATGGAAAAGAAACAAAAGAATATTTACTGAACATTGACTTTGTTTCAGATCCTGTTCTAGGAATTGAGAGAAAGCAGCAAAAAAGACAGATGAAAACACTGTTCTCCTGACATTTACATTAGTGGAAGGAAACAAGCAAATAAATGAGAACATATCAGATAGTAACACAGGCTATGAAGAAAATGATTCTGATGACTGTCTAGGGCTGGGGTTGATTTAGATTGGAGGGTTGGGGAAGTTCTTTCTTTGAGATAAACTGTAATCAGAGATTCTGAAACGCTGAGGTCTGATCTCAGCTCTCTGGGTAGAAAATATTGTTCCCTCTCCCTCTTTCATATGCCCCTCAGATGCCAAATGAGAATAATGACCCTACCTACCCCCAAGAGTTGATTCCTTAGAGTAAAGTCACTCTTGCGTTCAGGGACTGAGGTTTGCCTCACTGAGGGACAGAGGGAGTGAGACCTTGTCCTGTTTGCTACAAGTCCTACAGTCCTAGGCTGCGTTTCTCAGGAGCAGTTATCTGACAGTCAAGTTTCAGAGACCCATCCAAAAGGAGCTGAAAACAGGAGTGCGCGTTCCTGAGTGTCCAGTCTACCCAGTGTCCAGTGAAAGGCGGACCCAATGCTAACCTGAGCACTCAACCTGGGACTGCGTTGGGATCACTTAATTTTTCTTTCTATCTCCCAGCTGTTCTCTCTGAATGCTTCTTCTCTGGCTGGTTTCTGTCAGTGGGGAGCTGGGGGATTCAGTCCTGTAGAATCCTTCACAGATGGCTCAGATGCTAGAGCCAGCTGCCAGCGTCCCTTCCTGGCAGACTGTGCACAGCGTCCTGGGTAGGAGGACGTATGGCATAGTTTGCCCTGCTCAGTCTCCCCACCGGGGAGAGTAGAAAAAAAGACACCTTTTATGTCAAAGGTTTTTTTCTTTAGTTTTTTCATGTTAAACTTGGATCCTCCCTGCCTCACTTCCCCATGAATCTCAAACTCAAAGGGTCTTATGGTCATAGAGCCATTCTAACTATACATTCTAACATTCTGAAGTCCAGCAGTGAGATGGCTTTGACTTGGTCTCAGAATGTGTATGCGGCAGCAGCCCAGGTGTTTCTCTTTTGTCAGACTCACAAGCATTTCTCCCTGTCTTTGTGACTGTAATGGGCCTGACGTTCTGCAAAGAGAGAGCTGATGAAACAGTGGCTTTACAGCCACCCACTAGATACGGAGTCTGCACACAGCTGTGAGATAAGTGGGTAGCAAGTTGCTGGTATTGCTCAATGCAGAACTGATTTCTTATCTGTCTTGAGACTCACATTGCATATAAGAGCATCTAACTTGCTGGAGAAGAGGATGAAGCACTCCTGACTTGCACAGCAGTACCTTGTAGGAGGAGGGAATACGTGGATAGGGACTGGGGTGGAGAAGGAACTATGGGTGTGGTGACATCTGGTGGTCTTACATTCTGGAGGAGGTAGATGGGCCTCACCAGGAAGATCTGGAAGAATCTATCTTATGTAGAAGTTCTCTGTAGGTAAACTACTGACCCCCCAGCTCCTCTCCCTGGTATGAAATGTCTGAGCAAATGTGCAATCAACTGCATTGCCCTGAAAGCCATAAAACTAGTCAGGTGCTCCTCCCACCCAGGATCGTTTGTCATTCTCTTTAACAAAACAATAAAATTTCTAACAGTAATCTACTTTTTGTTGAACTTTTGAAATAGCTGTTTAAAAAATAAAATTTACTATAATAAATAAATAATTAGAAATTTCTTACACTTTCTGTGTGCAGAGAATCTACTTCTTAAAGCAGATTTGAGACGGAATCTGCTTGAGAATATCTACAATGGGTCATTTGATTCATTTCCTTGTTTTTTCTCCCACCTACCTTTGCCTTCAGATCCTTGCTTGTCTCACCTGCTTGGTATTCCAGCTCTGTCCCATCTTATCAGAATGCTATCAGAATGCTAACCCTGTGCTCACTGCAGCTTCAGATTGGGACTTTTAAATAACTGTGGAATTGCTCTGAGAATATATGTTATGTTCCATTGTCTGAAAATTTTCCCCATGGAAGATACTCTTTTGGCATCTATGACTCTTTTTGTAGTTTTATTTTACTGTGAATATAATGAATTCTATAAACGCATGAGTCATTCTCAATCACTCAACAAGCTGTTTAATTTAAAAGTTATTTGGAAAGGAACCGTCATAATGCATATTCAGTCATCTGGTGCACCATCTGTCTCAAATATGTTATTTAGTTACCATTAAAGCTTTGATCCAGATTGATTCATAAGGCTTTTTAAGAATAATCCTTAGAAAAGAACCTTAAAATACTGTCTGTCTGATTTGCTATAGCTTGGCTTTACAATAAAACTCAGATACACAGTTATGTTGCTTTTTTGTATGTTCAAAACATCAACTTGGGAAAATATCATTATTGTAGGTTATAGACTGGCTTGTTTGTATTATATAAACCTAAGCTAAGTATTATCTCACTGAGGTTGTTCAATCTGTATATACCATCTCAGTCAGACTAGGCTCAAAACCTCACCTCCTCCAAAAAGTCCTCTATAGTCTTTACCTGCTTCTAAAAATGTTGGCTCTATTTCAACAGGGCACTTTTATATTCAATGCATATATTTACCAAGTACCACCTAATAGGAAGATCTTAAGGACATTCTTAAATGGTCTTATCTATAGCTTCTCAAAGATGTGATATTCTATGGGAGTTTGACTCCAGAGATGTCCTTTAGCAATTTTTCCCCTCTGTGTGCTCATATGGATGAAACCCAGGTATTAGAGGGCTGGAAGCTTCCTTTGGAAATGCTTGCTATCAGGATGATCCCTATTGGACCCCAAATTCTATGCTGTGTGAAGCCCAAGTCACATGGAGAAGGCATGTTACTCCAGTTGGCATCCCCAAGTGAATTCCTAGCTGAGAATCAGTATCTATTGCCAGGCCACTTGGTATTCCAGCTAAATAAGCCCCCAGATGACTTAGAGCATTACCAAGTCACATGGAGCAGAAGCATCATCCATCTGAGCGTAGTCAACCCAAAGAACCACAAGAATATGAAGTGGTTCTTCTTTTACGGTACTAAGCTGGATGCTGGGTAGCATTTGATAAATAAAATGGCTTGTAAGGACCCTGTGCCTACCAGAAGGCAGGATCTCCAGTGGGCAGGTATCTTCTGTTGATAAACCTTACACCAGTCCTGGAATAAGGTTTATCAAAGGACTTCCCCATGGGCCTATTAACAGTCAGAGTTTCCCAAAGAATCAAAACTGAATCAGAGTTATGCTGGGACAGAGGGTTCTATAAATATCTGTATTTTTAATCTTCCCAATATTATTTCTACACTTGCTGATAATTTTTTTCATTTTTTAATTTACTTTTTATTTTGGTATCATTAATATGCAATCACATGAGCAACATTGTGGTTATTAGATTCTCCCCATTATCAAGTCCCCACCACATACCTCATTACAGTCACTGTCCATCAGCATAGTAAGATGCTATAGAGCCACTACCTTGTTTTCTCTGTGCTATACTGCCTTCCCTGAGCCCCCCCGCCGACCACTATGCTGTGTGTGCCAATTGTTACACCCCTAATTCCCCTTATCCCTCCCTTTCCACCCATCCTCCCCAGTCCCGTTCCCTTTGGTAACTGTTAGTCCATTCTTGGGTTCTATGAGTCTGCTGCTGTTTTGTTCGTTCAGTTTTTGCTTTGTTCTTATGCTCCACAGATGAGTGAAATCATTTGGTATTTGTCTTTCTCTGCCTGGCTTATTTCACTGAGCATAATACCCTCTAGCTCCATCCATGTTGTTGTGAATGGTACAATTTGTGTTCTTCTTATGGCCGAATAATATTCCATTGTGTATATGTACATCTTCTTTATCCATTCATCTACTGATGGGTGCTTAGGTTGCTTCCATTTCTTGGCTATTGTAAATAGTGCTGCAATAAGCATAGGGGTGCATATATCTTCTTCAAACTGAGATCCTGCATTCATAGGGTAAATTCCTAGGAGTGGTATTTCTATTTTGAGTTTTTTGAGGAATCTCCATACTGCTTTCCACAATGGTTGAACTAATTTACATTCCCACCAGCAGTATAGGAGGGTTCCCCTTTCTCCACAACCTCACCAGCATTTATTATTCCTAGTCTTTTCTATGTTGGACATCCTAACTGGTGTGAGGTGATATCTCTTTGTAGTTTCTATTTGCATTTCCCTTATAATTAGCAATATGGAGCATCTTTTCATGTGCCTGTTGGCCACCTGAATTTCTTCTTTGGAGAAGTGTCTGTTCAGATCCTCCACCCATCTTTTAACTGCATTACTTGCTTTTTGGGTGTTGAGGTATGTGTTCTTTATATATTTTGGATGTTAACCCCTTTTCAGAAATGTCATTTACAAATATATTCTCCCATACTATAGGATGCCTTTTTGTTCTTCTGATGGTGTCCTTTGCTGTACAGAAGCTTTTTAGCATGATGTAGTCCCATTTGTTCATTTTTTATTTTGTTTCCCTTGCCCAAGGAGATGTGGTCAGGAAAAAGTTGCTCATGTTTATATTTAAGAGATTTTTGCCTACACTTTCTTCTAAGAGTTTTATGGTTTCATGACTTACATTCAGGTTTTTGAACCATTTTGAGTTTACTTTTGTTTATGGAGTTAGACAATAATCCAGTGTCATTCTCTTGCATGTAGCCATCCAGTTTTGCCAACACCAGCTGTTGAAGAGGCTGTCATTTCTGCATTGTATATCCATGGCTCCTTTATCGTACATTAATTGACCATATATGCTTGGGTTTATATCTGGGCTCTCTAGCCTGTTCCATTGGTCTATGGTTCTGTTCTTGTTCCAGTGCCAAATTGTTTTGATTTCTGCAGCTTTGTAGTAGAGCTTGAAGTCGAGGAGCATAATACTCCCAGCATTATTCTTCCTTCTCAGGATTGCTTTGGCTATTCAGGGTATTTTGTGGTTCCATATAAATTTTAGAACTATTTGCTCTAGTTCATTGAAGAATACTGTTGGTATTTTGATAGGGATTGCATTGAATTTGTAATTTGCTTTTGGCAGGATGGCCATTTTGACAATATTAATTCTTTCTATCCATGAGCATGGGATGTGTTTCCATTTATTAGTACCTGCTTTAATTTCTCTCATGAGTGTCTTGTAGTTTTCAGCATGGGTCTTTCAGTTCCTTCATTAGGTTTATTCCTAAGTATTTTATTCTTTTTGATGCAATTGTGAATGGAATTGTTTTTCTGATTTCTCTTTCTGCTAGTCATCATTAGTGTATAGGAATGCAAAAGATTTCTGTGTATTAATTTTGTATCCTACAGCTTTGCTGAATTCAGATATTAGATCTAGTAGTTTTGGAGTGGTTTCTTTAAGGTTTTTTATTTACAATATCATGTCATCTGCAAACAGGGACAGTTTAACGTCTTCCTTGCCAATCTGGATGCCTTTTATTTCTTTGTGTTGTCTGATTGCCGTGGCTAGGACCTCCAGGACTATTGATAACAGTGGGGAGAGTGGGCATCCCTGTCTTGTTCCCAATCCTAAAGGAAAGCCTTTCAGCTTCTCACTGTTAAGTATAATGTTGGCTCTGGGTTTGTCATATATGGCCTTTACTATGTTGAGGTACTTGCCCTCTATACACATTTTGTTGAGAGTTTTTATCATGAATGGATGTTGAATTTTGTCGAATGCTTTTTCAACATCTATGGAGATGATCATGTGGTTTTTGTCCTTCTTTTTGTTGATGAGGTGGATGATGGTGATGGATTTTCTAATGTTGTACCATCCTTGCATCCCTCAGATGAATCCCACTTCATCAAGATGGATGATCTTTTTGATGTATATTTTAATTTGGTTTGTTAATATTTTGTTGAGTATTTTTGCATGTATGTTCATCAGGGATATTGGTCTATAATTTTCTTTTTTTGTGGTGTCTTTACCTGGTTTTGGTATTAGAGTGATGCTGGCCTCATAGAATGAGTTTGGGAATATTCCCTCCTCTTCTACTTTTTGGAAAACTTTAAGAAGGATGGGTATTAGGTCTTAACTAAATGTTTTATTAAATTCAGCAGTGAAACCATCTGGTCCAGGGGTTTTGTTCTTAGGTAGTTTTTTTGATTACCAGTTGAATTTTGTTGCTGGTAATTGGTCTGTTCAGATTTTCTATTTTTTTAGAAAGTTGTCCATTTCTTCTAGGTTATCCAGTTTGTTAGCATATAATTTTTCATAGTATTCTCTCATAATTTTCTGTATTTTGGTTTTGTCTGTAGTGATTTTCCCTTTCTCATTTCTGATTCTGTTTATGTGTGTAGATTCTCTTTTTTTCATGATAAGTCTGGCTAGGGGTTTATCTGTTTTGTTTTATCAAAGAACCAGCTGCTGCCTTCATTGATTCTTTCTATTGTTGTATTCTTTTTGATTTTATTTATTTCTGCTCTAATCTTTTTTATGTCCCTCTTTCTACTGACTTTGGGCCTCATTTACTCTTCTTTTTCTAGTTTTGTTAGTTGTGAGTTTAGACTGTTCATTTGGGATTGTTCTTGATATATTATTTTTATATCTGTTTTGTAACTTTTCTGCATTTTCTTCCCTATTTGCTTTATAAGGTATTTAGAGTAATAGAAAAAGTACAGGCTTCTTCCCTGAGTCTAAACTCACTGTAGTTGAGTTTCCTGTGGCCTTTTTTTCTTCTTGTAAAATGGGAATAACAATACCAACTTTATAAGATCTTTTGAAGGATCAACTTAAAAGACTTAAATATTTTCTATAATATCTTAAATACACTTCCAAAGTTATATTTTATAAACACAGTTTTGCTATATTTCTTTCTTTTTTCTTTTTTTCACTTTGTTTTGTATATTACAGAGACTTGATATGTTTAAGTAATGAAAATCTTGATTTAGGTTTGAAGACAATATGATATTTATCATATTTTTTCCTGGAGGCTTTTCTGGTAGTGGATAAATGGTTACTTTACCTCATATGATAAATTGTAGTGCCACAACAAACTGAACAGTCTCAAGGCAAATAGTTTCCTGAAGTGAGTATGATTAAACTCAGTAGGTGGGTGACAGATCACTGACTCTCCTACACGTTTGAAACCACAACCATTAGAATGGCCTTCTTCTGGTCAGGCAAGGCTAAAGTGTTATAAATGGCCCCAGTAGATAAGTAATGAAACTAACCAGAATGAGTTTCTTCAGGGAACAGAATTTTGAAGTGGTGCCATTTTGTATTCAAGTTCTGCACTGAGATTTGTAGTTTCTAGTTGTCTCCTATTCCCACATTATTTAAAAATAAATCCAGTTGAGTAAGTAAATCAGATAATGGTGTCTTTGAACTATGTGTGTGGCATCTTTAAAAATGAAGTTTGAGATATTAATATTCTTTTTTTGGTTTAACACAGGATGCAGGAAGTCTGAGCTCTTTGTTGTCCAAACTTAGCTGGGAGATTGTATTTGTGAACTTCTTGGTTCTTTTATGCTTCATGTCCCAGGAAACTGACTGTTCTCTAAGGAAAACTATCTCCCGGGATGTCCTAACTTGCATGCTATTAAAGATAAGTGGGTTACTGCTTTTAAAGGAGCCTGATACATGAAAATCTGAACAGATGCAACGTGGTGTTATTTTACTATAGAAGAATTACGTGCTTTTTTGTTATTCCTCTCAATAGTGAGTTTCCTTGAGGTTTTTGAAACTGAATTCAATTTTTGAAACATACAGGGAGTGTCTAACTGTTTCAGGCATGCCTGTGTATTTTATAGGACAAATGCATGTAACTGCAAATAATTGTAGATTGTATAGATATTTGAAAGAGTGGGTGAGTTCTGACTACTTTCCCATGAAACATAATCTAGAGGTACACAGAGAAATTAAATATGAAGTAAATCACAGGAAGTAATCACTGGACTCACTATTTCTGTTCAAAGCCTCAAAATGAGTTGTTTCCATATTGAAAGAAGGAAAGAAAGGTCTTTCTCTCTTGCCCTCACCTGGAGCTTGAACCATCACCATGAGCAGAACAAAGGTAAGGTGTGCATTCTTGTGTCAGGCTCTTCACTCGCTCTTCTGTCTATCTGGAATGCTGCTCCTCTCATCTTTCTCAGCCAGGTTCCTTGTTACCCCTCCAGAGAGGCCTTGCATCTGAAGAATATCACCTTATTCTGCACCACACTCTTGTTTACCTTGTAGCAGCTACTGCCATCTATAATTATTTACGTTGCTTGAACTCCATCTCCTGCACTAGAATATGACCACCCAAAGGCAGAAATTACTCGTCTATCTGTTTATGTCCCCAGTTCAAACACATGAGTATTTAGATAAATATTTGTCAAATAAATGAACAAATGAGCCTCAGGTAGACTTGTAAGGGTATACCTTCAGGATGTGTTTTTAAGACTGCACTATCCACAAATTCAAGGGGGAAAGATAGTTTGTGGACACACAGAGACTCTTTAGGGGGACAGCATGTGGCTCACCTATTTTGTAGATTTTCTTTGGCGAGCTTGAGATTCCACAACACTTCCTATTGCCATGTAGAACCTGTCTTGATTGCCTTGCTTGGCTCTGAGTTGATGTGTGCTCTCTGAACACTCATTTTAGTATCAGTCAAGCCAGACATAATTGAGAAAGGATATGAACTACTACTATGGATGCAAATGCACACAGCCCACAAACAAACAAATAAAAATAATGAGCACAGAAAATTCCACATATTACTGTGAGGAAAAAAAAATTGGTCTTAGAAACAGAAGATCTGAGTTTCAAGCCTTGCTCCACAACTTGTTTTCCCTTAATTAAGTCACATGTCCTCTTTGTGGCTTCCCTTTCATTAGAGATTGTGTGGGGATAAGAGCCACTGCCCTAACTTGCTCTCAGGAGTCCTATGAGAAATGCCTGGCATGGAAAGTGCTTGGAAAACAGTAAACTCTCTATCCATAAAAGGGATTGTTTTTAGAACATAATTTATTAAGCTCTATAATATGTAAACAAAAGCCTGCAAAGTGAGTATATGGCATCATATACAAATCCCATGTTTTCATATGGCCCTGGCCACTGAAAAGCCAACAAATATGTATTAAATTGTTAGTTCTATGTTCCAGGCTCTAGGGTCGACACTGGGACTTAAGGTGGACGTAGCATCTCTCTCCATACCTTACAATCCAGTGGAGAAGACGAGCTAGGAATGCAATTGCGTGCAGTAAGTGCCATGTCAGGGTGAGTGCAGGGGAGGTGTGTACTCCAGGGAGAGCGTGCAAAAGCACTTTTTGAAGGAAATATGTCTAGTTCAAGGCCTGCAATAGAAATGGGAAAAATGAGGCTGAAGGGCACGGGAAAGAATATTTTAAGAGGAGAGGGGATTGCCAAAGTCCAGGAGCAAATACAAGAGAGATCATAGAGGAAAATAGAAATTACAGATATGAATGAAGTTCAGCGTGTGAGACTGAGGGAGTGGTAAGAAGTAAGGTGAAGAATCTATGTTGCAGCCAGAAACTGATGGGGTTTAAACTTGATCATGAGGTTGATAAGGGGATCTTGAAGAATTTTAAAGCATGATGGTGATATGAGAAGCTTTGTTTTAGGAGGGTTACACTGACCATGGTATAGCAGATGATTAGAAGAGTAAGACCAGGGATATAAGTGAAGAGGTTGATTGAGGAGTGTAGGAGGCAAAAGACTGAAGGGAAAGAGTGATGTCAGTGGGGGTGGAGAGAACTGAAGTGCTTGGTTTAGTGAGGGGAGCAGGGGAGACCACACAGCGTGAGCCTCCCCGTATGGACGGAGGCTAGCCCTTCATTCTCAGATTCGAGGTCTCTAATTACTGATTGCTCTGATGATGTCTTCAGGCTTCAAACCATTCCAAACCCGCAGCCAGGAAGTGGAAGAAAGTGTCAGAGTGCTTTGACTACTTTTGGATCTGCATTAAATATCCCACTGGGTTTAGGAAAGAAGCAACCTGAAACCTAAGAAATTCTGTGCTGTGGCCTCTTCTTCAGAGAAGCTGATGTAGAAAAACTACACTTTCTAATTTGAAATGAAATATGTATGTTTCTATTTGTCCATAAGGTTTGGGGACTATTTGCTTATTTAAGTAAATATTTAGCAATGTAGAAATGTGAACTGTTGCTCAAACTATTAGAACACAATAAATACATTTAATGCCAAAATACTTAACATTATTTACAATTTTGAACTGATGTCCTAAGGTATATAGGACTTGTAGAGGCAAAAGTTATTGTGTAAATGTTACTTCTTACTTAAGATTGTGGATATCAAATGAACAGGAATTTGGAATGAGAAATCTATGAACACTAATACTTACCCTGCAAAAAGTTTGTTTGAATACATCCTCACTACTGCCCATATCTTTTCACAAAAGTCATGTGTGAACTATACACAATGGAAAGACAGCTGGTTCTTTGAACTTTACAGTTGCTTAGGTTCCAAGTAAATATGAAGAACTTACTGAAGTGAAAAAGTCAAGATAGGGACTTCAGTTATTAGAAAAGAAAGAGAATAGAATAATAATAGTTACATAATGGAGTAATAATAATTACATGTGTTGACTATTAAGTACTTGTCAAACGTTAAACAATAAGTGATAAACCTGAGATTTGAACCCAGACTAACTTTAAAGTGTATTGTGGGTATTTTCCCTGAGTTTTTAAACTCTGGCATCCCACAGTCCACAATAAGGCCTTAGCTCATTATTGCTGGACTTATGTGGGCCCACATAATGTTTTAATTTAATTTGTCATGGATTGCCAACATTTTTAAATCAAGTTAGTTCACCCCTATTCTTGAATTTCTAGCTACTTTTAGAAAATCAGGAGATCTGACTTAGAAGAACAATCAGTGGGAGGTCAGCGTCAGTGTAGTGTCCTACAGTACCATACGGCATCGGATAGTACAGACTATTCCTATACCCTTCACTTTACCAAGACCCTATTTCCTACTGAATTTCTATCATTGAAGCCAAGTGTCAGTTGCCATGATAATGAATGCATGCTTGCCTTATCTTTTGTTCAAACTAGAATTAAAGAGTAATTGCTTGTTATGTGTTCTTGTTTCTCTAATGTTAAAAAACTAAAAGCTAACCCAAGAGAGCTGCATGCTTAAAGAAAAATGAAAAAAAGTATAGTTCTTTGAGGCTTCGAAAAATTCTGCTTATGTACATGAACTTCCTGGCCCACTGAATTTATGATACCTGTCCGACCCTTTTATTTTGCTCATTACAACTTCAGAATGGAGGCACAGAGAGATCCAAAATGAACATCTAAGTATTTGTTAAAGCTCCCAGTAATCCCAAGGCAGGTTGAGCATCACCGGTGGTCCATGCCAGAACCTAGTCTCCTCTGTGCGTATGGAAAAAAACGTGTGAGTGACTCACATTTTGGAGTCACATTTAGGGAGCAGAGAAGCCTGGCTGGCTGTAAAACCCATCCTGGGAGCAGGACAAAGCCCTCCATTTAAGTGAAAAGAAAGGCTTTCTGTGTTTTCCTTTCATTTTACATTTCTAAGCTCCACTTGTTTCTGTTTACTCTTTTTTTGACAAATATTTTTAAAAATCTCTCCAATTTAACATAGCCACTAGCCTATTTACAACAGGACTGCAACTGGAAATAGCTGTGTCTCATGTTAGTGAGTCATGGTTTCCCTCCAGCAGGAAAGGTTAATGCACAGAGGGAGGAATGATGGAAAGCTGAGCTGTTTCCTAGATGACTGGAAGTTCAGAAAGTTACTGGGTCATTGTTTTTCCCCCTGAAAATCAAATGAAAGTATGCTAGAATAAATCTTCCAGGGGCTAAACTCTTGACAGCCAGGGGAAGCAAGAGTGAGAATATGTTAAAATTACAACAGACAAAGATCCCTGTTTTCATACAGGCAGCAAGTGCACAGTGCATAACTAAGCCTCTCACTCCCCTCAAGAATTTGACGCATTAGTTTGGGAGATATACTGACAGCAAAGGGAGTGAAGTGAGGAATCTGTTTGGGAACGACTTCGCTCAGCAGACTTCTGATCCTGTATTTCTCTGTAAAACTGATACCTTTGTGTGGCTGTCTGAGCATATGGTGTATATATGGGAATTTGTAGTCTAAAAAGAATAAGGAGGCATATCAAATTAATACATGCTTGTTTAAATATTTAACATCCTAGAAGTAAAGCCCTTAAACTTGGTATCTAATTATCAGTTCAGTTCTGAGCAAATAATACATCATATTGAAGCCGTCTTTCAGTATTGACTGACCACTCAATTTGGAGACAGCACAGGCACTGAGGGTTAGCTTCAACTAATAAATGCTTGAGCTGATTTCTGAAGATCCTTGAAATCTCAGAATGGGATTCATTTTAGTGGATAATCTTAACTTGGTGGACGGAGGCAATAGAATTTTTGAATACACACAGCTTTAAAATGTAGTGAGCTTACATCACTAAATTCCTGTTGAAGGCTATGTCACACATCTCCTGTACTGTTAAGTGTTTGGGTGCTGGGAGACGAGATTTAGCAAGTGAAATGACCCATCTGGGTTTTTATGCGTTATTTATGGGGTTTCACTTTATTTATGTTTAGTTTGTGGGTCTGACTTATCCATGTGCAAATAGTGATTTCTCCGAGTATTCTTCTGTACATTAACACCCATGCCAATTGTACAGTGATAAAGATACCGGCTCAGGAATCAGTTAGATTTTATCTGAATGCTTACCCAAGTTTGTAGAAGCTACGTGACCCAGGACAGCTTGCTTGGTGTTTCTAAACTTCAGTTTCCTCCTACGCAAAACTGAAATAATAATGGTCTCCCCTCTGGAAAGCTACTGTGAAAATTAAATGAGGTGATATGTGCTTAAAACAAACGGTATCTGGACTGCAATTAGCCTTTGATGTTAGTTATCATCTGCATCACCCTCATCGTTACCATCAGAACTGCACCCACCGTACTGTTTATGTATAAAAGTGTAGCTTTTGAAGCTTCTCGGTTTTGAAATCTCCAGTTTTTGCAGTTAGAATTTATGTCTCTCTCCTCATCTTTCCTTTGTACGTTGTTTAAATGTTTATTACTCTGAAACTAAATTACAGTCTGGTTTGTGACAGAGAATTTATTTCCCTAATATACAGTGAACTCCTTAAGAGCAGTTTCCATGTCTTATTCATTTTTATTTCCCAGGACATATTAAAATGACTGATATCCAGAACATGTTTTTTTGTATTAAATGCTTCTAGGTGACTAGTTACTGTTTCTAAATTGGTTTTATCCTTTCACTGCTTAGCACCACTGTGATAAAGATATCCTTGATTTGATGAAGATGCAAAAGAAAAGAAATGGGAAAAAAACCCAGAAAGCAACAATTAAATATTCATGCATTTTAATAGTATTTTTCCCTAGTGGTAAAAAAAACCCAGAAAAATATCAAGAAATAGTTAAGATATTTACCAATGATTCCTTCACTACAAGGCAATTGTTATTTAGTCATGTGCATTTTTAGTGTTTTATTATATTTTTAACAAAGCTAAAGTCACATGTATATATGCACACTCATATAAGAAAATGTTATATGCTCATTTCACTTAATGTTAAATTGTTACATCCATATTACAAGAAAAGTTAAAAATATCTTTGAAAACATTCTTAAAATCTACATAGACCATCATGTCATCTTTGTGTAGAAATTAAATTTCTTAATTTCCAATCTGTGTGTTTTTACTTCCTTTTTTTTATCTCATTGTTCTGGCTAGAATTTCCACTACTATGTTGAAAGTAGTAGAGAGAGACAGGGACATCCTTTCTGTGTTTTTCTTTTTTTATTTTAGGGGAAAACTTTCAATCTTTCACCTTTAAGTATAATGTTAACTTTAAAAAAAATCAAGTGACTAAGTTCTCAATTCCTAGTTTTCTGAAATATTTTATCATGAACATCTGTTGAATTTTTTTCAAATGCTCTGTGTGTGTGTGTCTGCATCAATTGATCATGTGATTTTTCTTCTTTCAACTGTTAATATGGTAGACTGAACTGATTTATTTCCAAATACGGAACAAACGTTGCATCTCTGGAATAAATCCAACTTGGCTATTACCTGTAATTCGTTTTATATATTGCAGAATTCTACTTTTTAATATGTTGTTAAGAATATTTACATCCATATTTGTGAGGGTTTTTGGTCTGTAGTTTTCTTTTTTTTGTATTGTGCATGTCTGGTTTTTGTATTAGGATAATTCTAGCTTCAAAAAATGAATTGAAAAGTGTCTCTTCTTCCATTTTCTTGAAGAGATTGTGTAGAATTCTTATTAATTATTCTTTAATTGTTTGGTAGAATTCTACAGTGAAACCATCTTGGTCTGGAGATTTTGTTAGTTTTTTAATTATAAATTCAATTTCTTAATAATTATAGGGTTATTCATAATCTATTTTTCATATTCTGTATTTTGTCCTTTTCACAAGAAATGTGTCCATTTCATATGAGTTGTCAAATTGATTTGTGAGGAGTTATTTTCAGCATTTCCTTAGTATCATTTGGATAACTTAAAGGTCTGTACTGATGACCTCTGTCTTCTTCCTGATATTGGTAATTTGTGTCTTTCCTTTCTTTATCACTCTCACAACAGGTTTATCAATTTTTTAAATTTTTTCAAGGAAGAAGATTTTTTTTTATTTTTCCTCTGCTTTCTTTATATCCATTTTGCTCTTATTTTTCTATATTTTGAGGTGAGATGTTACCTCTTTTCTAGTGTCAAAATTAAGTGCTATTAATTTCCTTTTTAATATTGCTTGATATGTCTCACAAATTTAATGTTTTTTCATTTTTTTCAATTAAATGTATTTTTTCTCTTAAAACTTCCTCTTTGACCCAAGGAGTATTTGTCATTGTGTTCATTAGGTTCCATCTGTGTCGAGATTTTCTTATCTTCTGATTAATATCTAGTTTCATTCTATTGAGGTTGGAGAGCACACTATAATTTTGATTCCTTTTATTTATTGAAGTTTGTTTTGTGGCCCACTATATTGTCTATCTTGGTATATGTCCATGGGTGCTTAAAAGAGAATGTATCTTCTGCAGTTGTTGGGTAGAGAGTTCTGTAAATAACAATTAGAACCTGTTGGTTAATAATCATGTTGCATTCTGTTTAGTTGATTTTCTGTCTAGTTATATAAATTGTTGATATAAGGGTGGTAAAATCTCTGCTCATAACTGAATTTTTCTGCTTTCCCATTCAGTTCTTTTAGTTTTTGCTTCACATATTTTGCAGCTCTGCTGTTTGGTGTATACACATTTAGTATGGCTTTGTCTTCTTGGTGGATTGGCCCTTTCATCATTCTATAATGTCCTTCTCTCTGTCTCTGGTAATTTTCTTTGCTCTGAAGTCTACTTTACGTGTATTAATATAGCCACTTCTACTTTCCTTTTATTGTATTTGCATGATGTATCTTTTTCATTCTTTTATATTCTAGTTGTCTGTATCATTATATATGGAGTTTTTTGTACATAGCTTACAGTTGGCTCATGTTTTTTCATTTACTCTGCCAATCCGTCTTTTAATTAGTGTAGTTAGACCATTTACATTTAATATAATTATTGTTATATTTGAATTTTAGTTTGCCATTTCAGTTTTTGTTTTCATCTTTGTTTTTTTGTTTCTGTGTTTTATTTTTCTTTACTTTCTATGGGTTGCTTACACATTTTTTAGAATTCCATTTTCCTTTATCTATAGTGATTTTGAGTGTCTCTGTCTAGCTTTTTAAGTAAGTATTCTAGGTATTACATTGTATATACATACCTTATTGCAAACTACTGGTGTCAACATCTACTGTTTCAAGTAAAGTGTAGAGATCTTACCTTCCTAAGTCCCTTTGCCCTCCATTATTTATAAAATAATTGTCCTAAATATTTCCTCTACATACACATATAACTATAAGGTTATGTTTTCTTCCACCATCAACTATAATCTGAAAAATTTAAGATGAGAAGGAAAATGTAACTGCCCATATTTTTACTGTTTCTATTGTTTCCTTTTCTTTCATGATCAGTAGGGAACTTTCTATATAACATTTCCTGAGTACAAAACTCTATGGTAAGAACTTTATTTAGTCATTCTTTTAGGGTAGGCTAGCTGGCAACACATTTTCTTAGTTTTCTATTCATTTGAGAATCTTGATTTCTCTTCACACCTGGAGAATATATAGATAGAATATATAGAATTATACTATATGTAGAATTCTTGTTGAACAGTTCTTTTGTTGCAGCACTTGGAAACATTGTGCCACTATGTTCTGGCTTCCTCCATGTTTGTTGATTAAAAATCCAATCATTTGCATTTTTTCCTCTATAATAAAAAGTTGCTTCTCTCTTGCTGCTTTTAAGATCTTTGTTTGTTTTTAGTTTCTGAAGGTTTTAGTATGATTTGTCTTAATGTCAGTTTCCTTAGTGTCCTGTCTGGGATTTGTCCAGCTTCTTGAATCTGTAAGTAATATATTTTTCTGTATTCAGTAAGTTTTTAGCCATTATTTCTTAAAGTAGTTTTTCAACCCAAATCTCTTCTCCTCTACTTCTGGCCCTCTGATGACACTGATGTTAAATTTCTTTTTTAAATAGTTCTACAGGTTCCTGAGACTTTGTTCATTTTTTTCCCAGTCTTTCTTTCTCTCTATTTTCAGGTTGCATAATTCATTTTGTTCTGTCTTCCAGTTCACTTACTAATTAATTTCTCTGTTTCCTTCATTTTTTCTGTTGTGCCCCTCCACTGGATTTTAAATTCATTATTATAACATTTTTGTTTCTAAATTTCCATTTAGTTATGCCATTTGAATTTTTTGTTTGTTTCTAGTATGCTTATAAGCCTAATTGAAACATTTTTGTGATGGCTATTTCAAAATCTTGTTTGGGTAACTCTAACATCCCTGTCATCTTGATGCTGACACCAGTTGGTTTCATTTTTTTATTTAGTGTGAGATCTTCCTGGTTCATGGTATGATGAGCGGTATTGCTTGGAACCAACCTTCACATTTTGGTTATTATATTATTAATCTCCTCTGGGTCTTACTTGAATTTCTGTTTTAGCTGGCTCCCTTTGACACCACTTCATTGGGAGAAGGCACAGTTTTATTACTGCCAGGTGAGATTAGATGTGCAGGTTCCACACAGAGCCTGTCCTGACACCACAGTTGACTTGGTGGACTCATTGCTGGGTGGTGGTGACAGTCATAACTCTTCAATAGATCTCCTCTGACATCACCTGAGAAAGAGGGAAAGGGTCATCCTATTACTGTCAAATCAGGGATGGGAGCCCATCTGCCCACATTCATCTTTATTGACAGTGCTGTGCTGCCTCTTCCCTGGTCCTTTAGCTAGACATAGCAGGTTTTATTTTGGCTTTTTTACTTCTTTTTTTTTAAAATCTGTGGCCATCAGTGTTTCTGGTTTGCTGGCTTCTCCAGCTCCAAGTCTGGGATATATAAGGCAAGAAACTCACTACCATATTGTTTCTTGGGTCCCAAGTTCCTTACTTATCTATATTCTTCTCTCCACCTTGTAGATTATTCCTATGCTTATTTTATAGATAATGTTAAAGGTTTTTAGGTGTGTTTAGTGAGATTAACAGGAAAAAGTGCATCTATCTACCTTCCCAGTAATGGAGATCTAAACACAAGTATTAATATGTACAAAATAAGTACTGCAAAACCTGGATGAAAGAAGACCAAGACCTAAGTAAATGGAGAAATATACAGAGCTTATAGGTTGGAAGACTCAATATTTTTAAGATTCCAATTCTGTTCAAACACATCTATAGATTTAATGCAATCCCAATCAAAATCTCAGCAGGATTTTTAATAAAAATCAACAAGCTGATTCTAAAATTCATATTAAAAGAAAAGAATCTGAGATAGGCAAATTAATTTTTAAAAAGAACAAAGTTGAGGAATTGTCACTATTGATTTCAAGCCTTGAGAAAAAGCTATGGTAATCAAGACAGTGTTGGCAAAAGGAAAGACATGTAACTGGATGAAAATAATATGAAGTCTAGAAATAAATAAACAAACATATATATGGCCAATTGATTTTCATAAAGGTATAAACATAAATCAGTTCAGAAAGAATAATCTTTTCAGTAACTAATGCTGGGATATGCATACAAAAAATTAACATCAGTCCATACTGATGTTAATGCAAACATTAATTCATAGTGCATCACACACCTAAGTGCAAAATATATAACTATAGAACTTACTAAAGACAATGTAGGGGGAAATGTCATCTCTTTAGAGTAAGTAAATAAATATTACTTTGGTAAAAAACAAAATGCACAATTTATAAGAATTTATTAAATTTGGACTTTTTCAAAATTAAAATCTTTTGTTTCTCAAAACACAGTTAAGAGAATGAAAAGGCAAATAACAGCCTAGGAGAAAATATTTGCAAACACATATCTGATAAAGGTTTTATATAAAAATATATAAAGAAGTCTGAAAGCTCAATAACTAGAAATCAAGTAAACCCATAAAAAAATAGGCAAAGTATTTGACTAGACACTTCACCAAAGAAGATAAGGAAATGACAAACAGCCGTATGAAAAGTATCTCAGTATCACTGGACATTAAGAAATGCAAATTAAACCATATTGAAAAACCACTTAGAATTTAGATAATCTTAGAATGGCTTTAAAAAAGAAACTGGTGAGGTTATGGAGAACTTGAACTCTCATACATTGGTTCAGGAATGCAACATGATATACCAACTTTGAAAGTCAGTGCAGCAGTTTCTTATAAAGTTACATATGTACTTATGAATGACCCAGCAATCCCACTTCTGGTTATTTGCTCAAGTGAAAAGAAAACATATGTTCATACAAAGACTTGTACCCAGAAGTTTTATTCATAATTGCCAAGAACTGAAAACAATACAAATGTTTATCAATTAGTGGATAGGTAAGGAAACAAAATAGTACAACAGAAAACTCCTCAATGGTAAAAAGAATGTATTACTGATACATGCAGAAATGTGGATGAATCCTAAAAGCATTATGCCAAGTCATATTAGCCTGACTCAAAAGGTTACATACTGTGTGACTCCATTTATATTACATTGTAGAGTAGATGTATTTATACAAAAATAAAACTGGCAGGTGGTTTCCAGAGGCTAAAGAAGGGACCTAAAAAGGAGTTATTGATTAAAGGAAATGTTTAGTATCTTGATTATGGTGGTAGTTCTTTTAGGACTGCATGTGATTGTCAAAACTGGTGTAAGTGTACAGTAAACAGATAAATATTAAATGTTAATCTAAAACATTATAATAGCCAACTGGATCTAAGTATTATAGGAAAAATGGATTTTACTGAATCAAAAAAATTGATGACATCACAAAGATAAAGCATGGTATTTGTTCAGTGCTCAGTACCTAATAGGTCACTTAATAGTTTTTTGAATGGAGTAATTGAATGGGATATAATTCTGTAATATTTTCATCCTATAGCAGCAGCATCTTATAAGCAAACAAATTGTGGTCTTATTGAATTTGTAGTAGTCTACTGGAAAAAATATTCTTCATAGTATGAATCACTTTCAAAGTAAAACATTCTAGGACAGCATTGTCACTATAAATTATGAATTCTACTCGTTCACATTTTTATTGATTAGGGCATTTATATTGACTGATAACTTTTTAATTACATGTGTCAAAAGTACTTTGTAAGTACAGAAGTAAATTTACCAGTCATTTAGTTAAGAATATCACTATCAATAGATAGCTTTTATAGACCAGAAATATTTTTGTATTTTTTGTGATATTTTTCATCACTGTAGTTTTCATGAGCTGTTTATCATCATTGGGCTTTATTTTATTTTATCATTGTGTCTTCTCATGAGAAGTATTAACTGATAAAGTGGATTATTGCATTGGGTCTTCTCAGCTCAAAGAAACATGGATAAATTTCAGATAGGTCAGTGTCCTTTTGCTATCCTTGGGACGGTCAGTGAACTGTCATATACAGGATTGTGGAACAGACAGTGTCAGCTCTTGATAGATTATTCAATACTCATTCAACAAATATTTACCAAGCTTCTTCTCTATAAATTCTGCAATATGGGCCTCCAAGGACCTCATCCCTATAGGCATAAATGTCTGCTCAAGCCATCTGCTGGAGTTTCATGCTTCCACATGCAGCTGTCTGGGTGCCTTCACTGCCACTGGTTATGCAAATTATGTTTCATTTTATACCTTAGGAACAAAAAGAAGAAAAATGACAGTTTCATCTCCACCAATATAGAAAGCATTTGACTATCCAGGAACTCCTAGATCCTGATGAGGAGAAGTATAATATAATAAAAAGGAGAATGGGCTTTAGAATAAGACCAATTTGGATCCAAATTCTAAGCTGTGTGACTGTATTTTGCTTCTATAATTTTCAGTTTCCACTTTTAGAGAGATAGAGCATATGATCATATCTTCCTCATAGTATTGTGAGTGTCAAATATGTACTATTTTTGAAATGTGTGAAAGTACAAAGCATAAGCAATGAATTATAGCTCTATTTCTCTTTCTCCAGGCCTGTTATGTGAGCTCAGGAGATGTAATTCTTATCTTTGTGGACCTTATGATTCAGAAGCTAGAATACTATATGGACACACATTGAAGAACACAGTATGGCCTATAGGGGCCTCTCTATAAGTTGTCAGCCCTGAGATGCATTCTGCATCTCTTTGGAATTACCCTGCTTTCCATATAGCTATTACTAAACCTCTTGTTTTATAGGAACTCCTCCCAACATTAGTATTGAGCTGGTAGGATCAGGAAACACAGCCAAAGGGCTGAACTCTCTTCCTATCAGTTGTCAGTTGAGTTTGTTCTGTATGTCTGCACTCACCTAGCATGTTATGGGCAACAGGGACCTGGCCCAGGAGCTGCTGTTCCTGTGTCCAAGGGCTCACACCATTGAATACTGCTGCATCCAGCTTGGTGTGTTCTTGTCTATGAATTTTCCCTTGTTTTTACCACAGTCCTGTAATACATCTCCCTCTTTTTGCTTAACATACCTGCTTTGCCTGTCAAACATTTAGAAGGAATAAGACATAAGTATAAATGTTCATTCTAATATTCCATATTTAGTAAAGGTCACTCCTGTGGATGGCTATGACTCTAACTAAAGCAAAGGGAAAAATATCATAACTCTTGATAATCATGAAAGCAGATAGAATATGTGTCCTAAATGTGCTTCCTCTCTACAGCCTATGCTGATAAGCTGAAACCATGATTCAAGGTGGTACAAAATTGTCTTCATGGGTTTCCACAGCTACCAAAACTACAGAAAGTGTCAAGATTTAAGGCTCTTGTTCTGGTATTAAAACGTTTAGTTGACTTCATGATGGGCTGTCATCCAGAAACTCCTCAGTATCCTTCAGTACTGTGGAATATTACTTCACCAATCATTCACTCTTAGCAAAGTAACTTTCCAGAATGTAAGCATGTATGCCTACGTATTTATTCCATCTCCTATGAAGTCTTCCAAGGGTATACTTTACTCAAGTGTTTTATCTTTTAGTGTAGACCTACCTCTGTCCTTTGACATTAGAATAACTACTCTGTGATTGATAGCTCTCTTCTTGCTTTCATGATACTTCCTTTGAAATTCATCCATGTCAATTGATTCTGTTGCTTAAAAATCTCCCATGATACTAAATCAATACTTCTCAGAGAACCAGCAAAATTTCGAGGGTGTTGAGCCTGTGAGGAAAGGCTGAGAATTAATGTGATAAACTCTTAAGTTTTAAAAGAATTTCTCTTTGTTATTAGAAAATAATATATGTTCAGAGTAAAAATTATAAAACATAGAGAATAAAAAATGTTTAAATACTTTAATTCTCACTAAACATAGATGAATTGGTGCCATTTTAAGGGAAAATAAATATATGTCCTTTCAGTCTCTTATTAATTGCTCTTGAAATTTACTTTTTCTTTGGGTTCACTTTCAGTTCTATTGCAGTAGAACTTTCTTGAGTTCTGTGATTGTCAGCAATAAAGCTTCCATTCTTGTTTGCTTGAAAAAGTCTTTGATTTCCCTTCACATCTGCTTAATAATAATAGTTTAGTTGGGTATAGAATTATAATTTTTGAACATTTTGAAGATATTATTTTCATCATTTTCTATCATTTATTATTTTGCATGAGAAATGCATCATTCTTCTGATAGTCCTTCCTTTGTCTTCGTCCCTCAGGCAATTTTTTAATAAAGATTGAATCTTTTTTTGTTCTGTTTTTAAGTTAAAGAATCATTGCATGTGATTTTAATTTTCCTCCTTACATCTTGGCATCCATCTCCAAGGATTCACTTTTTCTTCAGTTTTTACATTTTGCATTTCTAGGCTTCTATTTCACTGTGCTTCAAACTGCCATTTGCCTAATTGATTTTATTCTTTTCTTATCATTTTGAAATACTTATGTCAAAATTTCAAAATCTCTTTCCAATAACTCTATTATCCTGTAGTTCCATCCTGTAGGGCTTGACTATTATATCAGCTGTCTATTATATCTCCTGGCTATAGATTTCACTGTATACTTTGTAATTTTGTCTATGGGCTCACCTATATTGAAAATTTTATGGAAGTATTCTTGTGGCTTGGTTTCATGTGGGATTGGACTCTTAGAGATTTATTTTTTCTAGTTCATTTTTTTATATTAATTTATTTGCTTTGGGTTCCAGCATTTCTTACACTAAACTTTATGGCTCAAAAACTGCCTTCTGAGTAGACTGTCATTCCAGTAACCATCAGAGACCCAGCCAAGTAGCTCAGTTTTGTGCTATACACTTGAACTGGAGAGCTAAGGTTTCCGAACCTCTCTTTGTGGATGGGACAGCTATTCCTAGGCTTCTATATTGATAGTTCCTACCCTTTTCTGAGCATAACACTTGTAACTAAATGCTCATCTACTCCATGAGGTCATTAGAACCACTAACCCAAAGTCTATATTTCTGGTTTAGTTAATCCTTATCATAGAACTTTAACTCTTTTGCACCATTATGACTTCTTAAATTATGGCTAATATATTTAATCCTTCTTGTTTTATTTTATAAAATAAAATGTATTTTATCTACCATTCTATAAGTATGAAAAGGTAGAGGAGCCACAACTCAAGCCACAGGATCAAAGTCACCATGATAGGGTCTATAAGTTTTCCACTGACGTCTCTAATTCCTCAGAGAAAGGTACAAAGTAACTAAACTTTTGTTTAACTTTTTATTAAATAAAGGCAAAATTGTTAAGATTGTTAAGTGCTACCTACTCAACATGAGCTGAGACAACTAAAAAAGGAGTACATCACAGAATATTTATTTTTTTAGCGAGGGAGTTTGTTTAGGAAGGAGGACATAGTTTTAAATATGGCCAGATATATACGAAGGTCACTTGCTTGCTGAGAATAAATCAATTTCCCATTGGCAAAATTAATCAGTTAATATTAGAAACTAAACATACAGGAATTCATCTTTTGCATTTGTTGTTAAGATAAGTTTAATGCAATTGATATTTTGATGGTATAATTTTTTCCCTCATATTCAGTATTAATTATGGTAACCAATTATCTGGATGGATGCTAGACAAATCGCTAGTGATATGAAATGGACATGACCTATGAATTTTTAAAAAATGCTGAAGATAATCACCAAAGTGAGAATATTTGTTTCTCATTACTTTCTGCGGGTTTTCTATATTTTTTTTAAACAATTTCAGTATTGATTAATCCATTTCTACGGAAATGATTTTTGTAGATAACAAAACTGTTGCTATCAAGGATCCCTTAGATCTCATAAATAATAAATATGTACAGTCATATTGCTTTTCTGACAAGTTTTCCAAAGTACTTCACAATCAAATACATTATTACTAGCCTTGCTTTGCATGGGAAGAGTTAAGATTTAGGAGACTCAATGTAATATTCAAGTTTACATAGTAAATCAGTAACCAACAGAGAAGATGAGCCCTGCCTGGGTGCCATCCTGTGCTCTGGCCTGCATATCATCGGCATAAATGTTCTCAGAGCATCCAGGGCATTCATTAAGTAGGTCATGTGGATGTGCCTGGAATGTACCGTGATGTTACTGAGCACTGTGGAATCATACACAGCAACACTGAGTTAAATAGACCATGAAATTTCAAGTCCAAATTGATAAATACATGTTGCAAAGGGGAAAAGAGATGAAGAAGGGCATTTCCTCATTCTACTAAATCTCAAAGTTTATGAAGTTTTATTATAAGGAATGGGGCAAAAATACTGAAATAATCACATAGAACAAAGATATCAATAAGCAAACATTTTTTGTTATGTTCAAACAATGGGGAAAAGATTTTAGTAAAGTGGAAGCTCTGTTTACAAGCAGGCTTCGTCCGAGGTTATTAATTATTCTTTTATTAAGCTACCAAATAACCTGGAAAAAATGAATTTGATATTTGAAATCTTATGTTTGAATCTTGGCTCTGCTTCTCACCAGATTTATATATTTTTGAGCAAGCCATTAAGCTAGCAATAGCATATTCATTTGGTCATGCATAAGTATTTGTAAAACAAAAAGCTAAATATAAATTTAAGAAATGTGCACTTACTTGTATATATTATATATATAAATGAAATATTGACAAAAATTCCCCTAGTTTATTTTTAAATTTAAGAAAATTTTCATTCTATAAAATATATATAGTATGATCTAATTTTTATGTTTTAAAAATCTAAAGCTTTTGTTTATATACTCCACATATGAGTGAAATCATTTGATACTGGTTTTTCTCCACCTGGCTTATTTCGCTGAGATAATACCCTGTTGTTGCCAATGATAGGATTAGTTTTCTTCTTATGGCTGAATAATACTCCATTGTATATATGTACCACATCTTCTTTATTCATTCGTCTACTGATGGACACTTAGGTTGCTTCCATTTCTTGGCTATTGCAAACAGTGCTGTGATAAACATAGGGGTGCATCTGTCTTTTTCAAACTGGGCTGCTGCATTTATAGGGTAAATTCCTAGGAGTGGAATTTCTCGGTCAAGTGGTATTTCTATTTTGAGCATTTTGAGGAACCTCCATACTGCTTTCCACAATGGTTGAACTAATTTACATTCCCACCAGCAGTGTAGGAAGGTTCCCCTTTCTCCACTTCTTCACCAACATTTGTTGTTTGTCTTTTGAATGGTGGCCATCCTAACTGGTGTGAGGTGATATCACATTGTGGTTTTAATTTGTGTTTCTCTGATGATTAGCGATGTAGAGCATCTTTTCATGTGTCTGTTGGCCATATGAATTTCTTATTTGGAGAAGGGTCTCTTCAGATCCTCTGCCCATTTTTTAATTGGATTATTTGATTTTTGTTTGTTGAGGTGCATGAGCTCCTTATATATTTTGGATGTCAACCCTTTATTGGAAATGTCATGTATGAATATACTCCCCCATACTGTAGGATGCCTTTTTGTTCTTTGCTGTACAGAAGCTTTTCAGCTTGATATAGTCCCACTTGTTCATTTTTGCTTTTGTTTTCCTTGCCCGAGGTGATATGTTCATGAAGAAGTTGATCATGTTTATTTCCAAGAGATTTTTGCCTATGTTTTTTTCTAAGAGTTTTATGGTTTCATGACTTACATTCAGGTCTTTGATCCATTTAGAGTTTACTTTTGTGTATGGGGTTAGACAGTGATCCAGTTTAATTCTCTTAATTGTAGCTGTCCAGTTTTGTCAACACCAGCTATTGAAGAGGCTGTCATTTCTCCGTTGTATATCCATGGCTCCTTTAGAGAATATTAATTGACCATATATGTTCGGGACAATATCTGGACTCTCTCTTCTGTTCCACTGGTCTATGGGTCTGTTCTTGTGCCAGTACCAAATTGTCTTGATTACTGTGGCTTTGTAGTAGAGCTTAAAGTTGGGAAGTGAGATCCCCCCCCCTGCTTTATTCTTCCTTCTCAGGATTTCTTTAGCTATTCGGGGTCTTTTGTGGTTTCATATGAATTTTAGAACCATTTGTTCCAGTTCGTTGAAGAATGCTGTTGGTATTTTGATAGGGATTGCATTGAATCTGTAGATTGCTTTAGGCAGGATGGCCAATTTAACAATATTAATTCTTACTACCCAAGAGATGGGATGAGTTTCCATTTGTTAGTGTCCTTCTTAATTTCTCTTAAGAGTGTCTTGTAGTTTTCAGAGTATAGGTCTTTCACTTCCCTGGTTAGGTTTCTTCCTAGGTATTTTATTCTTTTTGATTCAGTTGTGAATGAAATTGTTTTCCTGATTTCTCTTTCTGCTAGTTCATCATTAGTGTATAGGAAAGCAATAGATTTCTGTGTATTAATTTTGTATCCTGCTACTTAGCTGAATTCAGATATTAGTTCTAGTAGCTTTGGAGTGGAGTCTTTAGGGGTTTTTTTATGTACAATATCATGTCATCTGCAAATAGTGACAGTCTGACTTCCTTCTTCTTTACCAATCTTGATGCCTTGTATTTTTTTGTTTTGTCTGATTGTCATGGCTAGGACCTCCAGTACTATGTTGAATAAAAGTGGGGAGAGTGGGCATTCCTGTCTTTTTCCTTATGTTAGGTGAAAAGCTTTTAGCCTCTCACTGTTAACTATGATGTTGGCTGTGGGTTTGTCATATACAGTCTTTATTATGTTGAAGTATTTGCCCTCTGTACACGTTTTGTTGAGAGTTTTTGTTATGAATGGATGTTGAATTTTGTAGAATGCTTTTTCAGCATTTATGGAGATGATCATGTAGTTTTTGTACTTCTTTTTGTTGATGTGGTGGATTGTGGTGATGGATTTTTGAATGTTGTACCATTCTTGCATCCCTGAGATGGATCCTACTTGGTCATGGTGTATGATCCTCTTGATGTATTTTTGAATTCAGTTTGCTAATATTTTGTTGAGTATTTTTGCATCTATGTTCATCAGGGATATTAGTCTGTAGTTTTCTTTTTTTGTGGCATCTTTGCCTGGTTTTGGTATCAGAGTGATGCTGGCTTCATAGAATTGGTTTGGGAGTATTCCCTCCTCTTCTATTTTTTGGAAAACTTTAAGGAGAATGGATATGTCTTCTTTAAATGTCTGATAAAATTCAGCGGTAAATCCTTCTGGCATAGTGGTTTTGTTCTTGGGTAGTTTTTTGGTTACCAATTCAATTTCATTGTTGGTAATTAATCTGTTCAGATTTTCCGTTTCTTCCTTGATCAGTCTTGGAAGGTTGTATTTTTCTAGAAAGTTGTCCATTTCTTCTAGGTTTTCCAACTTTTTAGCATATAGATTTTCATGGTATTCTCTAATAATTCTTTGTATTTCTGTGGTGTCCATCATTATTTTTCCTTTCTCATCTGTCTCTGTTTATGTGTTTAGATTCTCCTTTTCTCTTAATAAGTCTGGCTTGGGTTTTATCTATTTTGTTTATTTTCTCAGAGAACCAGCTCTTGGTTTCATTGATTTTTTCTATTGGTTTATTCTTCTCAATTTTATTTATTTCTTCTCTAATCTTTATTATGTCCCTCCTTCTGCTAACTTTGGGCCTCATCTGTTCTTTTTTCAGTTTCAGTAATTGTGCCATTAGACTATTCATTTGTGATTGTTCTTCCTTCTTTAGAAAGGCCTGGATTGCTATATACTTTCCTCTTAGAACTGCCTTCACTGCATCCCACAGAAGTTGGGGCTTTGTGCTGTTGTTGTCATTTGTCTTCATATATTGCTTGATCTCTATTTTAATTTAGTCATTGATCCACTGGTTATTTAGGAGCATGCTATTAAGCCTCCATTTGTTTGTGAGGCTTTTTGTTTTCTTTGTACAATTTATTTCTAGTTTTATACCTTTTTGATCTGAGAAGTTGGTTGGTAGAATTTCAATCTTTTTGAATTTACTGAGGCTCTTTTGTTGCCTAGTATATGCTCTATTCTAGAAAATGTTCCATGTGCACTTGAGAAGAATGCATATCCGGCTGCTTTTGGGTGTAGAGTTTTGTAGATGTGTGTTAGGTCCATTTATGTTGTTCAGTGTCTCTGTGTCCTTATTTTCTGTCTGGTTGATCTGTCCTTTGGTGTGAGTGGTGTGTTGAAATCTTCTAAAATCAATTCATTGCACTCTATTTACCCCGTTAATTCTGTTAGTATTTGTTTCACATATGTAGGTGCTCCTGTTTTGGGTGCATATGTATTTATAAAGGTCATATCCTCTTGTTGGACTGACCCCTTTATCATTATGTAATGTCCTTCTTTATCTCTTGTGACTTTCTTTGTTTTGAAGCCTATTTTGTCTCATACAACTACTGCAACACCTGCTTTTTTCTCCCTATTGTTTGCATTATCTTTTTCCATCCCTTCACGTTTAGTCTGTGTATGTCTTTGGGTTTGAGGTGAGTCTCTTGTAAGCAGCATATAGATGGGTCTTGCTTTTTATTCATTCTATTACTCTGTGTCTTTTGACTGGTGCATTCAGTCCATTCATATTGAGTGTAATTCATATTGAGTGTAATTATTGACAGATATGTACTTGTTGCCTTTGCAGGCTTTGGACTCATGGTTACCAAAGGTTCAAGGGTAGCTTCTTTACTATCTATCCATCTAACTTTAACTCACTTATTACACTATTATAAACACAGTCTGATGATTCATTTTTCTCTCTCTTCTTATTCTTCCTTCTCCACACTTTATATGTTTGGTGTTTTATTGTGTACTCTTTTGTGTTTCCCTTGACTGTTTTTGTGGATAGATGGTTTTATTTTTTGCTGTGATGTTATTTCTCTGGTGACATCTATTTACCTTAGGGTACTTCCACCTAGATAAGTCTCTTTAAAATACCCTGTAGAGGTGGTTTGTGGGAGGCAAATTCCCTCAACTCTTGCTTATCTGGAAATTGTTTAATCCCTCCTTCAAATTTAAATTATAATCTTGCTGGATACAGTATTCCTCCCTCAAGGTCCTTCTGTTTCATTGCATTAAATATAACATGCCATTCTCTTCTGGCCTGTAAGATTTCTGTTGAGAAGTCTGATGATAGCCTGATGGGTTTTCCTTTGTAGGTGATTTTTTTTCTCTCTCTGGCTGCCTTTAATACCCTGTCCTTGTCTTTGATCTTTGCCATTTTTGTTATTATATGTCTTGGTTTTGTCCTCCTTAGGTCCCTTGTGTTGGGAGATCTATGGGCTTCCATGGTCTGAGAGACTATTTCCTTCCCCAGCTTGGGAAGTTTTCAGCAATTATTTCTTCAAAGATACTTTCTATCCCTTTTTCCTCTCTCTTCTTCTGGAACCCCTATAATGCAAATATTGTTCCATTTGGATTGGTCACACAGGTCTCTTAATACTGTTTCATTCCTAGAGATCCTTTTATCTTTCTCTGACTCAGCTTCTCTGTATTCTTGTTCTCTGATTTCTATTCCATGAACAGTCTCTTGCACCTCATCCAGTCTGCTCTTTAGTCCTTCTGTTGATTGTTTCATTTCTGTTATCTCCCTCCAGACTTCATCCCTTAGCTCTTGCATATTTCTCTGCAGCTCCATCAGCATGGTTATGACTTTTATTTTGAATTCTTTTTCAGAATGATTTTTTATATCTATCTCAGCAGGCCCTCTCTCGCACATTTGAGTGACTTTGGAGTGGACTAGGTTCTTCTGCCTTTTCATGATGATAGAAGTGATCGCCAGCAAGGGGCACCAGCAATTGCCTTTACCTGCACACAGGGAGCAGTCTCTGGGTGAATTCCCAGAGCTACTGTGGGTGAAGCGGCCCTCGGGATGGCCCAAGGCACTCTGAAGGGTCACAGACATGCCTGGTATGTTCTCCTGTGATAACAGTGCCCCTTCATGCCTTCCGGAACTTGTGCTGGCTTCTTATGCCTGTGCCAGGCAGCTGTGAGTAGGCAGCAGCCTCTTGGTCTGGCCTGATTATCTATGCACTGGGAGAAGACTCTGGTTGCTGTCAGTGGGGCTGCTCCCTGGCTGGTGCACAACAGTGGTGGGTCAGCTGCCTTGGTTGCAGTGCTGTCAGTGGGGAATGAATGGCAGGCTGCTTATCACCGTGAGGGGCTTTGGAGCTTTGTTGCCACCCAGGGGATTAGGGTGGATGAAGTTCCTTAAGATTCCAGCCTTCTGGGCTGAGTGTGCTGGGACGATTTTGTCCACCTGTTAAACCCTTGTCCCTTTAAGATTTTTAATATGCCCACTTTTCTTTTGTCCCAGGGCAGCTGGCTGTGGGGACCCACTTGCCATCTCCATCTCAGAATTTACTTTTCCATTTCTCTAATATCCAGTACACCAAGCAATGTGTGTCTGTGCTCCCGGTGCAGATTACTAGGGCTGGTTATTTAGCAGTCCTGTTCTTCCACTCCCTCCCTGCTCTGACTCCTTTCCTCCTGCCAGTGAGCTGGGATTGGGGGAGCGCTTGGGTCCTGCCAAGTCACGGCTTTGTATCTTACCCTTTTCATGAGATGCTGAGTTCTCACAGATGTAGAGGTAGCCTGGCTGTTGTACTGTATCTTCTGTTCTATCTTTTAGGAATAGTTGTATTTGCTGTATTTTCAAAATATGTATTGGTTTGGGAGGAGATTTCTGCCACCCTACTCACACCACGATCTTGAGCACCCCCCTTGTGAGGCTTTTAAATGGATTAATTTTAAGTTAGATTATTGATTATTATATAAATAAAAACACTAAATAACACACCACAATAGATTTTTTCCAAGCCAAATAATAAAAATACATGACCTTTTATATAGAGTCTACCATGAACAAGGCACAATTTTAAGTATTTTAGTCATATTAACTCATTTAATACTTAGAGCAACTCTATGAAGTAGAGGTTATTTAAATATAAGAAAGCTCAGGTAAAAAGAGATTAATTTTCCTAGGGACATGGGTGAATAGCATCTAGCATACAAAACTGATCATTTTGCACCCATAAATCATGTTCTTAATCAGAACTCTAGTAAAACTTCTCAATTGTTGACTGTTGGGTGTTCTGTTGATTTACTTCATGGACCTTGAGAGTAAGGGGCTTTTTTTTTTTTTTTACTTTTCTTTTCTTCATCTTTCTTTTCCTAATTTCCTATTATTGCTGTCCATGTGATGGTTGCCTTTACTTATGTACCATCCCTAGTTGGATAAGTTTGCTACGTAGGTATATGGAGCCTTTCTTCTTTTAGAGTATCACAAATCCAAGTTCTTATCTAGCAGCACCTTGTTTCAGGCCCTACCTAAACAGCTGTTTGCCTCCTTCTCAGAACCCATACTTAAGCTAGATAAAGGCCACAGCTCCAGGAAAAATATTTAGCCTTCAAACTTGAGGAAAAAATTATGTTCTTGTGAGCCTGGCTCAGTTTGTTACCTGTGGATCTCTTTGTGTCCTGATTCCCTGGAATTGAACTCTTGGCAGCTTCTGCTGGATTCTGATTCAGAAGTCATGCATATATTCTATTTCAGCACCTTTTACCCTCTTCTCTTTTAAAGTAGTTATTATTATATTCACTTGGCAACTGAGTGCACTGGGTCTCAAGCTAACCAACTTTGCCAAGGTCACCTATTTATTCATAGTAAAAACAAAGACATTAAATTCATAACAGAACAACTCAAGAGTCTGTATTATCCCATTCCATTATACATCCTTCCAAGACACAGATATTAAGTGTTTATCCTTGGGCCACACCTCTGGAATGCCACAAGTTAATCTAACCCTGCAAATTCAAACACATTTCATGTATTATTTACAGAAAGATTCCTCTTCTCATTGTTAATCTCTGCTTCTTTGCCCACTAAAAGGGCAGTAATAGTTTTTTTTAACAAGAAAGGTGATAACATAAGGAGATTAAAATCAGTGTCAAAAACTGAGCAGTGTTATATGCACATACATTTAATGAAGGCAATGTGAGTTAAACACCGGCCTCTAGAACAAGTTAGAAAGATATATTACATTGGTGGGATAATCTTAGCAATGGTATGTGAAAATGCTACCCAGCACAGTTATTCTCCACACTAACCCAGACGGGACATCTCAGAGAGAGAGGAGTTACATCTGTCTGGCCAGATTTTTTTCAAGAAATTTTACATTTATCAATTTGTTTAACTCTTTCAAAAACATTAGGTCTTGGGTATTTAATATATAATTGTTATCATGGAGAAAACTGAGGGGCAGAGTGATTAAGACATTTGTTCACCATCACAAAGCAAGTAAGTAAAAAGCCAAGGTTTTTCTGATTCCATATCAGGATTCTTTTTCTTTTTCACTAGCTAGGTTGACTTTGCCTGTCTTCTTATCAGCCATCTGAAAAATAACATTTACTTCATGAGCAATTATTTTTAGCTTCATAAGTGCTTTCTTTATCTTAATAGAGGGCTGCATTCTCTATTAATATTGGTACATATATTGGTCTTAGTTCCTGTACTAGCAAATCAAGGTGGCTCTGGAACCAATGAGGCTTCTGTCAGTGATCTTTCCCACGTTACCCACTGTGGCAACAGACTCTGCAACAATTGCTGCAAATGTGGAACATAACCAATTATAGTTCTCATCCATGTGATTACAGTGACTGGCTCAAGGGGTTGGTGGATACATGACCTATAGGGAGCAAATCTGAGCTTTTTCTTAAGTATGATATGATAGAGACAAGACCTCGATCTCCTGAAATCAGAGCAACTTCAGGTCATCTTATCAAATGATGGAGAAAGTACTCAGAGTTGAAGACAACAAAGCCAGTAAGCTGAGAGGACCTTAAGTGTGTGACAGGCAGTTTCCTAGTCTCTGGATCCAGATGTCTCTAAGACAAACCTCCTGCCTGGCTATACAAGCCAATAAAGTTTGCTAAAGGGATTCTGAGTTGGATTTATGTTCTTTACAACTCAAAAATATTTTAGCCTGATAGAGCTAATTTCTGAAGAGAACAAGTTTCAAATAAGAAATCATGAAGAATAGTAATGAGAGAACACATTTAACATAGTTGTGTTCTTACTTTAATGTTATACCTTTTGTATATTACACCAGAAAGTGCAAATTCTATACTCTAAAACCCTCCCATCAAATTGTAGAAGAAATAAGTGCTTTGGAGTATGTGGGCATTATCCATGTGACATTGCTAAGGTCTGGGCAAAACTGAGAAGGGAGGATTGGTTTTCCTATAATTGGCCACAGCACCCTCAGCAATGCTTCTTGCTCAGGGAGCTGGCATAGTGGGCAGGAAGATCATCAGCTGACCACTAAGCAGTTCCATACATTAAGCTACCAGAGAGTCCTGATTCTTTTTTTTTTCATCTTCTCTTTTCATTTTCTCTAAACAGAAATGTCTTTGATTTCCCCTATCAGAAATTATAAGGAACAATCTTGAGGGTGATATAATCCTATCCTGTGCTGCTTCAGAAAACACTGCGTTCCTTTGTGAGGAAGATGCCAGTGGTGTGTCTGAGGATGGGACAGTATCTTGGAGGTTATTCAAAAGCTCCTTGAAGTGAGTAGGGGCTAAAACTCAGAAAATAAATTGTCCAAAAGTGTCCTATGTCAATCAAGGGTCTTCATCTTTCAAACAGATGTGGCTTCTTTCTTTTTAGCACCATTTTCTCCCTTGAAATACACCTGCTCCACATCTCATTCTTTTTTGTCACTCAATCCTGGAATAACACACATTTATTGTCAACTTCCTCTTTGGTACATACCATCTTAGTAAATCATTCAGCCTTCCCTGAATGGGCTCTCAGAAGTTCAGTCTGCAGCTCACTTGGTGCCCCAACTCACTCTGAAAACACTACTGCAGACACCTCCCACCCTGGTGGACAGAGACCATGTGACTGTCAAATACAATGGATACTGTTTTCCAAATCATACCTGACATTTTAGAAGAGATTAATTCCTCCTAAGAGGTCTCTCCCTTGGCATTTGCAACTCTTCCTTGGTGTTCTATTTCTGTAGCCACTCTTCAGTTTCATTTCCTGGACTCTTTGTTCTCTGCTAAACAGTATTTTTTCTAAATTGAATTAGGGCTTTTTGACGCCATTCTCTTCCTGAGCTATCCTATGTAGCTTAGGACGTTGATGTTAATGACTCAAAAACCCTCATATGAATGCCAGATCCATGTATTCAAGTGCCTACTGGGTTTTTCCAGTTTAGAGCTTCCAGCAGAACGTCAAGCTCAACTTGCTCAAACTAAAACTCATCATATCTTGCACTATTTCAAAATTCTTCCTTGTCCTATATTCCTTGTATAAATGAATTACAGTGCACAGTAATCCAAGATTTTTCATTCTCCATCATTGCCAACCTATTAAGGCCTTTCAAGTTATTTTCTAAATAATCCTTGAATTGATTTCCTCCTTTAAACTTCCTCTGCTTCTATCTTAGAACACAGCCTTATCATATCTACCTATAACTGTTGTCATGACTTAACTGTCTTCCTGCATCTAGTCTGTCTTCTATACTAATTATAAGATAATTTAATTATTATTCATCTCTTAGTGAATGTTGGAAAACCTTTGCAGGTGAGAACAATGAATAAATATGAGAAACAGAAGTCTAGAAAAAAGTTGCCAGTAGTGTGAATGTTGAACTATATATGCTGAATCAATATATGACCATTTCTGATACCATCACACTAAGACAAGTATTATGTTGTCCATAAGTTTGATCTTATATCTATTTATTGTAGTTTCACTTCTATAATTTGAAAGAAGTTTTGACTGTGATGCGAATTGTGTTAGAAAGAGAGAACACCCCACTGACTGGATAAGCAAAAGCTTTTGTGCTAAAAGAGCTGTTTCCTTAAAGTGCAAATAATTTGTAAAGAAGTGGAATGTCTGTTGAGAGATAGATCTCTGCTACTATGTCTTTAAGAAGAAAACATTAGATTTCAACTCCACAACACAGGATTCAATTCCTCCTTTCAGAACTTCCCTGCACAAGCTCTGAATTCACCTGAGTAATTCTATTTCCTTTTATCATAGAAAATTTTTGTGTGGTTTTAAAAACAAATTATGTAATGGAGGTGAAATGGCAAAATTATCCTGTAGTTACCACTCTGAATTGAGAACAAAGAACTATTCTTGGAAATGCCACCATAGAATTGAATTCATTGTACTGTGTGAATTACACATTTTGTGCTATTACATGATCTGACATTTTTATTTAGTGCCAGTCCAAAGTGACCACAAAAGAAATGAACTTCCTAGTTTTGCAACATTTTATCATTCCAATATAAAAGTTTTCAAAAATTATTGCTAGCTGAAGAATCAGAAGGTGTTTTATACATGCAATTTTTTTCTTCAAATTCTATCTCCATTTCTTCAAGAGAAAGTCATCATATAAAACAATTAGGAACTATGCTTCCCTAATTGAAGTAAAGACTGAAGTAGGAGAAGGTTACATGGCAAAAGAGAATTAAGTTTGCAGATATAAGTGATATTACTAATCATCTGACTTGGTGAACATCTGTGTGGGCCCAATGTAATCACAATGGTCCTTAAAAGTGGAAGCGGGTGGAAGATGAAGGGAGTCAGAGAGAGATGCATTTATGAAAGAAGATCAGAAAGATGCAACATTGGCTTCGATTTATTGAAGAAGGGGGCTATATGTCAAGGAATGTGGGAACCTTGGAGGAGCTGGAAAAGAGACACCTCTAGAGCCTTCAGAAATTAACAGAGACCTTCTGGCTCCTTGATTTTAGCCAAGTAAGATGCGTTTTGGACCTTTGACCCCAGAACTCTAAGATAATAAATTTGTATTGTTAAAACCATTATGTTTGTGGCAATATGTTACAATAAATAATGCAATAAAAATGAACACAGTAGATTTCAGAGGAAAAAAACTAATTGGAATTAGAATAATTTCATAAAGATAAAGGGGTCAATTTATCAAGAGAACATAATCATCTCAAAATTATATGCACCTAATAGTACAATTTCAAAATACATGAACACATACATCTTGAAGTCTGCTGAACCACTGTCTGGGATAGAGACTGGTGGGTGTCTTCTTTGTAATCTCCCTTTGCTATGATGCACAGCACCAGTGCCTCTTAGAAGAGAACTTTTATATGCATCTGGTGTCCCCAATTTTTGCAGCCTAAGTGATGCCTAATGGCTCTGAAGGCCAGAGGAGCTTGTGTTCCTGATTCCATGGAACAGTAATAAGGGAGTCACCCAGAAAGAAGCTCAGACCCTTGTTTGGCACCCTGATTTTTGTGACTGCTACCAAATGACACATACCTCTGGTGGTCCTGGCTCTGATGGTCAGTGCAGCTTACACTTGTGGGTCCCATAGCACTGTAATCAATGGGGAAAGAATTTTTAAATGGCCACCAATGCCAGGACAATGAATGAGGCAACATGCCGAGGAGCTCAGTCTTCCTGGCTAGGAAGCCTGTTAGCTAATCAGCATGACTGTGGCCTGGGTGTCAGGCTTCTAATTAAACACATTTCTTGGTATCGATTGCAATCCTTTCCACAAGCTAAAGGATTGGCTACTGTCTTCACACTCATTTTCTGCTGCACTCCAGAGTGCCAGTGTCTCCTACGGTGGAGATTTATACACATTTCAGTGTCCTGGGTTTTATGTCTGGTGCCCTGGCTTTTGCAGCTGCTGCTCAGGAAGCACCCCTTGATTTACTGCCTTTGGTGGACAAGGAGGCTTGCATTCCTGGATCCCACAGGTCTGTGGCAATTGTGAAGACTGTTCTTGACAGGTTACCACCCCCAGGGCACTGCACAGACAGCAGACTCAGACATATGCCCTAGTATTTCTGTGAAGGATGCCTCTTGCCTCTTTGCTTGTCTTGGAGCTTTGGCCTGCGGGGGAAGGCTTAAAGTATGGCATACATTTAGTGGCCTGTGGATCTGCTCTCAAGGAACGTAGCCTGTGGATGCCATCTTTGTGCTGTCTCTATCTGCCTTGCTCCAGCTTACTGCTATTACACATAAAAGAGCTTATACACTCATCTGGAGTCACAGTCGCTGTGACTGCCACCCAAGAAACACCTCCATATCTCCTGCCTCTGGTAGTTAGTGGGGCTTGTGCTTATGGTCCCACAGGACTCTTATATATTTGCATACTTTTAAAAGTCAATTCCTGAGGGTCTAGCTTCCATTCATCCTGAATCTAGATGCTGAGATCTTCCTCCTTGTGGTACTGACAAATCTTGACATGTCCTCAACTAATGTGAGCTATTAATAATGTAATAGACTGCTTGGACAAGCACAAAGGTTTGAGAGGCAACAAAGAGCACAGACAGGGTTGATGAAAGTTAAGCTCCTATATGAGGCCACCATTTCAAAACTGGGAAACGTAGTTGTTTCTACTACTGTACGAAAAAAAACAGAGTCAAGCAAAATGATAAAAACAAAAGAAAATATTCAAAAGGAAAGAACAATATAACACATAAGAAAAAAAGCTTAATAAAATGGGAATAAGTAATTTACTTGATAAAGGTTTCAAAGTAATGGTCATAATGATGCTTTCTGAACTAGGAAGAAGAATGGATAAACACAGTCAGAAAGCATAAAAAACATGAAATAGAAATCACAGAGCTGAAGAATAGAAAGAATAAACTTAAGAATACACAAGAATTATTCAACAGCAGACTAATTAAGCAGAAAAAAGGATCAATCAACTTGAAGTCAAGGAAATGGAACTCACCCAATTAGAAAAACAAAAACAAAAAATAATGAAAGAAAATGAATTTAGCTTAAGGGACTTATAGAACAATATAAAGCACATGAACATTTGCATTATAAGAGTCTCAGAAAAATAAGTGAGAGAAAGGGGCAGAAGTCTGATTTGAAGAAATAATGGCTGAAACTTCCCTAACTTGAGGAAGAAAAAGAGATATCCCTCTCTAGGAATCCCAGAAAGTTCTAAATAAGAGCAGCACAAATAGAACCAGACCAAGACACATTATAATTGAATGTCAATTATAAAAGAAAATGTTAAAAGAAAGAGAAAAACAACATAGTTATAATAGAAAATAAAAGAAAGAGAAAAAACTTATTGTTTACAATGTAACCTCCATAAAACAGATTTTTCAGCAGAAATTGAAGGATAGAAGAGAGTGACATGATATCTCAAAGTGCTGAAAGAAGAAAACTGCCAATCAAGAATACTGTTCCTGACAAAGTTATCATTCAGAAATGAAGGAGAGATAAAGTTTTCCAGAAAAGCAAAAGCTGAAGGAGTTCATCACTTTTAAACCAGCATAACAAGAAATGTTTAAGGGACTTCTTTAAGCTGAAAAGAAAGGGCACTAATTAAAAACAAGAATACAGATGAAAGAATAAATCTCATTAGAAAGGCAAATATTATATAAAAGGTAGTGGATTAATCACTTGTAAAGCAAATATGGTTAAAAGATAAAAATAACTATGATTACAATAATCAGTTAAGGGATACACATGATTAAAAGACATAAAATGTGACATCAAAAAGCTAAATGTGGGAATGCATTGAGGGGATCACGGGAAGGTGGTGGCATGAGTAGTTCAGTGGAAATCTCCTCCCAAAAACATACATATTTATGAAAATACAATAAATACAACTATTCCTAAAAGAGACACCAGTGGATGTAGTACAACAGCCCAGATACATCTACATCTGCAAGAACTTAACATCACACGAAGGGAGTAAGATACAAGCTGTGGCCAGGGGGCACCCAAACGCTCCCCCACCCCAGAACCCAGTGGGAAGAAAGGTGTCGGAATGGGGAGGAGGTGAAAGCTCAGGGCTGCAAAACAACCAGCTCTAGAAATCTGCACCCCGAGTGCAGACACAAGGTGCACAGGGTGCTGGATATTAGAGAAATGGAAAAGCAAAACCTGTGGGCAGGTTCCCGCAACTGGTGCCACTGAGACAAAAAAAAAAGCTAGTGCTTTCTGCAAATCTTAAAGAGACAGGGACCCAACAGCTGGGCAAAGTTGTCCCAGCACACTTAGCCAGCAGCTGGGAATCCCAGGGAACTTTAGGTGCCATGACCCCCTGGGTGTGGCAGCACAGCTCTGAAGCCCTTCATGGCACTAAGCAGCCTGCCAGTCGTTCCTCCAACTGGCACGCACCCCAACACACCAGCCCAGTAGTGGGAGAGTGGCAGGGCATGCCAGATGTGGCGGCGCCAGAGGGGACCAGGAGCATCTCTTGCGAACCTGCCGCGGCAGTGACCGAGTAGCCTGGGAGCAGCCAGTGTGCGCTGGTGGCAGTGGTGCCAGAGGAGCCCAGGAGAGGTCCACGCAAGCCCACAGCAGCGACTTCTGAGTGGCCTGGGAGTGACCCACACATGCCACCAGTGGCAGTGCCAGAGGGGCATGGGAGAGGCCCACACACATGTGCAGCGGTGCCAGAGGGAGCACCCACACTCCCAGCAGCCGACAAGAATTCCAGCCCAATGCACAGCCATCCAGGCCAGACCCAAAGGCTGCTGCTGGCACACAGCTGCCTGGTAGGGGCACCGCTATCATGGAGGAGTGCACCTGGCATGCCTGCCATTCCCCGCAGGGCTCTGCACTGCTCTGACAGAGACCCCGCCCACAGCAGCTTAGTGGAATAACCTGGCGGTTGCTTCAGGAGAGCAGGTAACTGACACAGGCAGCGGAGAAGGGCAGTACATCCAGCAAGCAGTAAAGGATTTTCTTCTCCCAGCTGACACACCTGCAACCTGCCTACAGCCACCACTATCAACATGAAAAAGCAAAAAAATTTAGTCCAGTACAAAATAGTTCATACAATGCCTGAGAGAGGATCTGCAGAGACAGACCTAACCAGTCTCCCTGAAAAGAATTCAAAATAAAAATCATAAACATGCTGACAGAGCTCCAGAGAAATATAAAAGAGCTAAGGGATGACGTCCAGAGGGAGGTTACAGAAATGACACAATCTCTGGAAGTAGAATGGATAAGATGCAAGAGGCCATTGATGGACTAGAAACCAGAGAACATGAATGCATAGGAGCTGACAAAGAGAGAGATAAAAGGATCTCCAGGAATAAAACAATATTAAGAGAACTGTGTGACCAATCCAAAAGGAAGAATATTTTCATTATAGGGGTACCAGAAGAAGAAGAAGAGAGAAAAAGGGATAGAAAGTGTCTTTGAAGAAATAATTGCCTGAAACTTTCCAAACTAGGGGAGGAAATATTTGCACAGACTACGGAAGCACACAGAACTCCCAACAGAAGGGACCCAAAGAGGACAACACAAAGACACATAACAATTAAAATAGCAAAGATCAGGGACAAGGGCAGAGTATTAAAGGCAGCTAGATAGAGAAAAAAGGAAAACCCTTCTTTCCTATGAAGGAAAACCCATCGGACTATCATCAGACTTCTCAACAGAAACGTTACAGGCCAGAAGAAAATGGCATGATATATGTAATGCAATGAAACAGAAGGGCCTTGAACCAAGGATACTGTATCCAGTACAATGATCATTTAAATATGAAGGAGGGATTAAACAATTCCCAGACAAGCAAAAGTTGAGGGAATTTGCCTCCCACAAACCACCTCTACAGGGCATTTTAGAGGGACTGCTCTAGATGGGAGCACTCCTAAAAAGAGTACAGAACAAAACACCCAACATATGAAGAATGGAGGAAGAGGAATAAGAAGGGAGAGAGAGAAAGAATCATCAGACTGTGTTTATAATAGCTCAATAAGTGAGTAAAGTTAGACTGTAAGGTAGTAAAGAAGCTAACCTTGAACCTTTGGTAACCAAAAATCTAAAGCCTGCAATGGCAATAAGTACATATCTTTCAATAATCACCCTAAATGTAAATGGACTGAATGAATCAATCAAAAGACACAGAGTAATAGAATGGATAAAAAAGCAAAATGCATCTATATGCTGATTATAAGAGACTCACCTCAAACCCAAAGACATGCACAGATTAAAAGACAATGGATGGAAAAAGATATTTCATGCAAACAACATGAAGAGAAAAAAGCAGGTGTTGCAATACTAATACCAGACAAAATAGACTTCAAAACAAAGAAAGTAACAAGAGATAAAGAAGGACACTACATAATGATAAAGGGCTCAGTCCAACAACAGGATATCACCATTATAAACATACATGCACCTCATATAGGAGCACCAATATATGTTAAACAAATACTTACAGAATTAAAGGAGGAAATAGAATGCAATGTATTCATTATGGGAGACTTTAGCACACCACTCTCTAAAGGACAGATCCACCAGACAGAAAATAAGTAAGGACACAGAGGCACTGAACAACACACTAGAACAGATGGACCTAATAGACATCTATAGAACTCTACATACAAAAGCAACAGGATACACATTCTTCTCAAGTGCACATGGAACATTTTCCAGAATAGAACACTTACTTTGTCACAAAAAGAGCCTCAGTAAATTCCAAAAGATTGAAATCCTACCAACCCACTTTTCAGACCACAAAAGTAGAAAACTAGAAATAAATTGTACAAAGAAAGCAAAAAGGCTCACAAACACATGGAGGCTTAACAACATGCTCCTAAATAATCAATGGATCAATGATCAAATTAAAATGGAGATCAAGCAATATATGGAAACAAATAACAACAACAACACAAAGCCCCAACTTCTGTGGGATGCAGCAAAAGCAGTCTTAAGAGGAAAGTATATAGCAATCTAGGCATATTTAAAGAAGGAAGAACAATCCCAAATGAATAGTCTAATGTCACAATTATCAAAATTGGAAAAAGAAGAGCAAATGAGGCCTAAGGTCAGCAGATGGAGGGACATAATAAAGATCAAAGAAGAAATAAATAAAATTGAGAAGAATAAAACAACAGAAAAAATCAATGAAACCAAGAGCTGGTGCTTCAAGAAAATAAACAAAATAGATAAGCCTCTAGCCAGAATTATTAAGAGAAAAAGAGAGTCAACACACATCAACAGAATCAGAAATGAGATAGGAAAAATCACGACGGACCTCACAGAGCCACAATAGCATCAAAAGAATTATTACAGAGTATTATGAAAACCTATATGCTCACAAGCTGGGAAACCTAGGAGAAATGGACAACTTCCTAGAAAAATACAACCTTCCAAGACTGACCCAGAAAGGAACAGAAAATCTAAACAGACCAATTACCAGAAACGAAATTGGAGTGGTAAACAAAAAACTACCCAAGAACAAAACCCCGGGGCCAGATGGATTTACCTCGGAATTTTATCAGACATTCCGAGAAGACATAATACTCATTCTCCTTAAAGTTTTCCAAAAAATAGAAGAGGAGTTAATACTCCCAAACTCATTCTATGAAGCCAGCATCACCCTAATACCAAAATCAGGCAAAGAACCCACCAAAAAAGAAAACTACAGACCAATATTCCTGATGAATCTAGATGCAAAAATACTCAACAAAATATTAGCAAACCGAATTCAAAAATACATCAAAAGGATCATACAGCATGACCAAGTGGTATTCATCCCAGGGACGGAAGGATCATTAGAAAATCCATCAACATCATCCACCACATCAACAAAAAGGACAAAAACTACATGATCATCTCCATAGATGCTGAAAAAGCATTTGACAAAATTCAACATCTATTCATGATAAAAACTCTCAACAAAATGGGCATAGAGGGCAAGTACCTCAACATAATAAAGGCCATATATGATAAACCCACAGCTAACATCATACTGAACAGCGAGAGACTGAAAGCTTTTCCTCTGAGATCAGAAAGAAGACAGGGATGCCCACTTTCCCCACTGTTATTCAATGTAGTACTAGTGGTCTTAGCCGTGGCAATTAGACAAAACAAAGAAATACAAGGAATCCAGATTGGTAAAGAAGAAGTCAAACTGTCACTATTTGCAGATAACATGATATTGTACATAAAGTACCCTAAAGACTCCACTCTTAAACTACTAGAACTAATGTCAGAATTCAGCAAAGTTGCAGGATACAAAATTAACACACAGAAATCTGTGGCTTTCCTATACACTAACAATGAACTAATAGAAAGAGAAATCAGGAAAACAATTCCATTCACAATAGCATCAAAAAGAATAAAATACCTAGGAATAAACCTAACCAAGGAAGTGAAAGACCTGTACCCTGAAAACTACAAGACACTCTCAAGAGAAATTAAAGAGGACACTAACAAATGGAAATTCATCCCACGCTCCTGGCTAGGAAGAATTAATATTGTCAAAATGGCCATCCTGCCCAAAGCAATATACAGATTCGATGCAATCCCTATCAAAGTACCAACAGCATTCTTCAATGAATTGGAACAAGTAGTTCAAAAATTCATATGGAACCACCAAAGACTCTGAATAGCCAAAGCAATCCTGAGAAGGAAGAATAAAGTGAGGGGGATCTCGCTCCCCAACTTCAAGCTCTAATACAAAGCCACAGTAATCAAGACAATTTGGTACTGGCACAGGAACAGAGCCACAGAACAGTGGAACAGATTAGAGACTCCAAACATTAACCCAAACATATATGGCCAATTAATATATGATAAAGGAGCCATGGACATTCAATGGGGAAATGGTAGTCTCTTCAACAGATAGTGCTGGCAAAACTGGACAGCTACATGCAAGAGAATGAAACTGGTTCACTGTTTAACCCCATGCACAAAAGTAAATTCGAAATGGACCAAAGACCTGAATGTAAGTCATGAAACCATAAAACTCTTAGAAAAAAACATAGGCAAAAATTCCATGGACATAAACATGAGTGACTTCTTTATGAACATATCTCTCTGGGCAAGGGAAACAAAAGCAAAAATGAACAAGTGAGACTATATCAAGCTAAAAAGCTTCTGTACAGCAAAGGACACCATCAATAGAACAAAAAGGAACCCTACAGTATGACAGATCCGATAAAGGGTTGACAGTCAACATATATAAAGAGCTCACACACCTCAACAAACAAAAAGCAAATAATCCAATTAAAAAAATGGGCAGAGGAGCTGAATAGACAGTTCTCTAAAGAAGAAATCCAGATGGCCAACAGACACATGAAAAGATGCTCCACATCGCTTGTCATCAGAGAAATGCAAATTAAAACCACAATGAGATATCACCTCACACCAGTAAGGATGGCTACCATCCAAAAGACAAACAACAGGAATTGTTGGCGAGGTTGTGGAGAAAGGGGAACCCTCCTATACTGCTGGTGGGAATGTAAATTAGTTCAACCATTGTGGAAAGCAGTATGGAGGTCCCCCAAAATGCTCATAATAGAAATACTATTTGACACAGGAATTCCACTTCTAGGAATTTACCCTAAGAATGCAGCACTCCAGTTTGAAAAAGACAGATGCACCCTTATGTTTATCGCTGCACTATTTACAATAGCCAAGATATGGAAGAAACCTAAATGTCCATCAGTAGATGTATGGATAAAGAAGATGTGGTACATATACACAATGAAATATTACTCAGCCATAAGAGAAAAACAGATCCTACCATTTGCAACAATATGGATGGAGCTAGAGGGTATTATGCTCAGTGAAATAAGCCAGGCTGAGAAAGACACATACCAAATGATTTCACTCATGTGTGGAGTATAAGAACAAAGGAAAACTGAAGGAACAAAACAGCAGCAGAATCACAGAACCCAAGAATGGACTAATAGTTACCAAAGGGAAAGGAACTGGAGAGGAGGGATAAGGGCAGGGAAAAAGAAAGGGGGCATTGCGATTATCATGTATAGTGGTGGTGGTGGGCACGGGGAGGGCTGTGCAGCAGAGAGAAGACAAGTAGTGATTTTATAGCATCTTACTACACTGATGGACAGTGACTGTGAAGGGGTATGTGGGGGGGACTTGGTGAAGGGGGAAGCCTAGTGAACATAATGTTCTTCATGTAATTATAGATTAATGATACCAAAAAAAAGCTAAATGTGGGCAATTCAAGATGGTAGCATGAGTGGTGAGACAGATAACTCCTCCCAAACCACACATAATATGAAAATATAGTTAATACAACTAATCCTAAAAGAGCAACAGGAAAGAAGGCTGCACCAGACTGCATAAACCAGGAGAAAAGAGCAGACCTCATGAAACAGGGTAACGTATCAAAGCCTTGATCCAGTGGGACCCAAGCCCCTCCCCCACACCAGCTCACAAGCAGGAGGAAGAGAAACAGAGCAGGGAGGGGGTGGACGCCAAAGACTGCTGAATACCCAGCCCTGGAGGTCTGCTTTGGTAGCACAAACCTACATTTCATGGTGCTCTGGAGATTAGTGAGGTGGGAAAGCTAAGACAGGGGGACTACTTGCAGAGACTGAGATTCCAGCTGTTTGTGGAGTACATCTTGATGCTCTGGGAGAAAGGAAAGGCAGGTGGTCTGAGAGGCTACCTAGCAGTGAGAGGGCTGCTGAAGGGGCAGGGAATTCAAAGAGCTTACTGCGTGAGAGAAGGGATAGGGAGGCAAAATTGTCTGGGCACACTCTGCCCAACAGGTTGAGCACTTTCAGGAGCTTCAGGTGCTCCATACACCCTGCCTGGCTACTCTGCTCTGGGGTCCCCCACTGTGACATGCAGCTTGCTGTGCTTTCCTCCTGGCCTGCCAGCACCAGACCACAAACCAGCAATCCCTGCCATGGATTCAGGCCAGTCAGAGGGAGGCCCCGCCTACATCAGCTACTGACACAAAGCACAGAGGCTTACACCTGTGTGCTTGGCTCACTGGTTCTAACAGTAGACACAGGCACTGCAGCAGGGAAGCAGGAAACAGCTGTATCCTCCACCCAGAGAACACTCCCCTGTGACTCCCAACATTACTCCAGGGACTGAGCAACTCCAGAGAGTAGAGCTTATGGGCACGAGAGGGCACCATATACAAATATGAAATGTCAAAGCAAACTGGTTCAAACAAAAATCTCACAGACACCAGAAAAGGGGCCAAACGAAACTGAACTCACCAATCTTCCTGAAAGAGAGTTCAAAATAAAAATCATAAACATGCTCAGGGAGGTACACAAAAATATTCAAGAACATAGGAACACATTTAAGACAGAGATTTAATCATTAAGAAATTGCATATCTGAAATGACACATACAATGGAGGGATTTAAAAGCAGATTAGATGTAGTAGAAGTGACAGTAAATGGAATAGAAATTAGAGAAGAGGTCAAAGAAGCTGAGGCACAGAGAGATAAAAAGGACCTCTAAAACTGAAAGAATATTGAGAGAACTGTGTGACAAATCCAAATGGAAGATATTAGCATTATAGGTGTACCAGAAGAAGAGAGAAAAAGGGATAGAAAGAGTCTTTGAGGAAGTAATTGCTGAAAACTTCTCCAATCTGGGGAAGGAGATTAATCTCTCAGGCCATGGAGGTGCACAGATCTTCCAACAAAAGGGACCAAAGGAAAAAAACACCAAGACATATACTAATTAAAATGGCAAAGATCAAGGATAAGGACAGACATTTAAAAGCAGCTGGAGAGGGTAAAAGATCACATACAAAGGAAAACCCATCAGGCTATCATCATACTTCTCAACAGAAACTTTACAGACCAGAAGGGAGTGGCATGATATATTTAATGCAATGAAAAAGGAGGGCCTTGAAACAAGAATGCTCTACCTGACAAGATTATCATTTAAATTTGAAGGAGGTATTAAACAATTCCCAGATAAGCAAAAGTTGAGAGAACTTACCCCCCAAAACCCTCTCTACAGTGTATTTTGGAGGGACTGCTATAGATGGAAGTATTCCTAGCACTTTGATTTCTTGATTTTATTTATTTTGCTCTTATCTTTATTATGTCCCTCATTCTATTGACTTTGGTCCTCATTTGTTCTTCTTTTCTAGTTTTGTTAATTATGAGGAACATTATGATTCCTAGCACAAGATTGAAATTGTACCAACCAGCTTCTCAAATCACAAAGGAAGAAAACTAGAAATGAATTACACAAAGAAAATTAAAAAGCCCGCAAACACAAGGAGGCTTAATAACATGCTCCCAAATAATCAATGGATCAATAAACAAATAAAAACAGACAAAGAAGGACATCACATAATGATAAAGGGGTCAGTCCAACAAGAGGATATAACTATTATAAACATCTGTGCACCTAACACAGGATCACCTACATATGTGAAACAAATACTAACAGAATAAAGGAGTTAAAAGAATGCAATGCATTCATTTTCGGAGACTTCAACACACCATTCACTCCAAAGGACAGATCAACCAGACAGAAAATAAGTAAGGACACAGAGGCACTGAACAACATATTAGAACAGACCAATCTAACAGACATCTACAGAACACTCCATTCAAAAGTAACAGGGTATACATTCCTCTCAAGTGGACATGGAATATTTTCAAGAGTAGACCATATACTAGGCCACAAAAAGAGCCTAAGTAAATTAAACAAGATTGAAATTATACCAACCAGCTTCTCAAATCACAAAGGAAGAAAACTAGAAATGAATTACACAAAGAAAATTAAAAAGCCCACAAACACAAGGAGGCTTAATAACATGCTCCCAAATAATCAATGGATCAATAAACAAATAAAAACAGAGATCAAGCAATATATGGAGATAAATGATAACAATAATTCAACACGACAATATCTATGGGACACAGCAAAGGCCATGTTAAAATGGAAGTGTATTGCAATACAGGCCTACCTCAGGAAACAAGAAAAATCCCAAATAAACACTCTAAACTCATAATTAACAAAACTAGAAAAGAAGAACAAATGAGGACCAAAGTCAATAGAAGGAGGGACATATTAAAGATAAGAGCAAAATAAATAAAATCAAGAAAAAAACAATAGAAAGAATCAATGAAAGCAGCAGTTGGTTCTTTGAGAAAAAAAACAAAAAACCCCTAGCCAGACTAATCAGGAAAAGAAGAGAGTCTACACACATAAACAGAATCAAAAAAGAGAAAGAAAAAATCACTGTGGACACCACAAAATATAAAGAATTATGAAAAACTAATATGAAAAATTATATGCCAACAAACTGGATAACCTAGAAGAAATGGACAACTTTCTAGAAAAATACAACCTTCCAAGGCTGGCCCAAGAAAAACAGAAATATCTAAATAGACCAACTACCACCAATGAAATTTAACTGGTAATCAAAAAACTACATAAGGAAAAACCCCTGGACCAGATGGTTTCACTGCTTGATTTTATCAAAATGTACTGAAGACCTAAAACTCATCCTCCTTAAAGATATCCAAAAAGTAGAAGAGGAGAGAATACTCCCAAACACATTCTATGAGACCTGCATCACTCTAATACCAAAACCAGGCATAAACACCAGAAAAAAAGAAAATTACGCACCAATATTCCTGACAAACATAGATGTAATAATACTCAACAAAATATTATCAAACAAAATTCAAAAATATATCATACATATATACACAATGGAATATTATTCAGCCATAAGAAGAAAACAAATCCTACCATTTGCAACAACATGGATGGAGCTAGAGGGTATTATGCTCAGTGAAATAAGCCAGACAGAGAAAGACAAGTACCAAATTATTTCACTCATATGTGGAGTATAAGAACAAAGAAAAAACTGAAGGAAGAAAACAGCAGCAGAATCACATAACCCAAGAATGGACTAACAGTTACCAAAAGGAAAGGCAGTAGGGAAGATGGGTGGTAAGGGAGGGATGGGGGGGAAGAAAGGGGGCATTATGATTAGCATGTATAAGGGGGGAGCACTGGGAGGGCTGTGCAGCACAGAGAAGACAAGTAGTGATTCTACAGTATCTTACTACGCTGATGGACAGTGGCTGTAATGGGGTTTGTGGGAGGGACTTGGTGATGGGGGGAGTCTAGTAAACATAATGTTCCTCATGTAATTGTAGATTAATGATACCAAAAAAAAAATGTTAGCTGCCGGCAAAAAAAAAATACATCAAAAAGATCATCCATCATGATTAAGTAGGATTTATTCCAGGGATGCAAGGATAGTAAAACATTTGAAATTCCATCACCATCATCCAACACATCAACAAATAGAAGTACCAAAATCACATGATTATGTCCATGGATGCGAAAAAAGCATTCAACAAAATTCAACGTCCATTCATGATAAAAACTCTCAACAAAATGGGTACAGAGGGCAAGTACCTCAACATAATAAAGTCCGTCTATGACAAACCCACAGCCAACATCCTACTTAACAATGAGAGGCTGAAAGCTTTTCCTTTGAGACTGGGAACAAGACAAGAATGCCGCTCTCCCCACTTTTATTCAACATAATACTGGAGGTACGAGCCAAAGCAATCAGACAACACAAAGAAATAAAAGGCAGTCAGATTGGTAAGGAAGACGTCAAAGTGTCCCTGTTTACAGATGAAATGATATTGTATATAAAAATCCCTAAAGAATCCACTCCAAAACTATTAGATTTAATATCTGAATTCATCAGAGTTGCAGTATACAAAATTAATACACAGATATCTGTTGCATACCTATACACTAATGATAAACTAGCAGAAAGAGAAATTGGAAAATAATTCCATTCACAATTGCATCAAAAAGAATAAAATACCTAGAAATAAACCTATCAAAGGAAGAAGAAGACCTATACTCTGAAAACTACAAGACATTCATGAGAGAAATTAAAGATACCAATAAATGGAAACACATCCCATGCTCATGGATAGGATGAATTAATATTGTCAGAATGGCCATCCTGCCTAAACAGTCTACAGATTCAATGAAATCTCTATTAAAATACCAACAGTATTCTTTAACAAACTAGAGAAAATAGTTGTAAAATTCATATGGAACCTACAAAAGACCCTAAATAGCCAAAGCACTCCTGAGAAGGAAGCATAAAGCAGGGGGAATTATGCTTCTGGACTTCAAGCTCTACTACAAAGCCACAGTAATCAAGACAATTTGGTATTGGCACAAAAACAAACCAATGGAAGAGGCTAGAGAGCCCAGATATAAACCCAAGTATATATGGTCAATTGACATATGATAAAGGAGCCATGGATATACAGTGGGGAAATGACAGCCTCTTCAACAACTGGTGTTGGCAAAACTGGACAGCTACATGCAAGAGAATGAAACTATATTATTGTCTAACCTGATACAGAAAAGTAAATTCAAAATGGATCAAAGACCTGAATGTAACTCATGAAATCATAAAACTCTTAGAAGGAAACATAGGCAAAAAGCTCTTAAATATAAACATGAGCAACTTTTTCCTGAGAGCATCACCTTGGGCAAAGGAAACGAAATAAAAAATGAACAAATGGGACTATATCATGCTAAAAAGCTTCTGTACAGCAAAGGTCACCATCAGGAGAACAAAAAGGCATTCTACAGTATGGGAGAATATATTTGTAAATGACATTTATGACAAGGGGTTAACATACAAAATATATAAAGAACTCACATGCCTCAACACCCAAAAAGTAAATAACCTTATTAAAAAGTGGGCAAAGGATATGAACAGACACTTCTCCAAAGAAGAAATTCAGATGGCCAACGGGCACATGAAAAGATTCTTCACATTCCTAATTATTAGGGAAATACACATTAAAACCACAGTGAGATATCACCTCACACAAGTTAAGATGGCCAACATAGAAAAAACTAGGAAAAACAAATGCAGGTAAGGATGTGGAGAAAGGGGTACCCTCCTACACTGCTGGTGAGAATGTAAACTAGTTCAATGATTGTGGAAAGCAATATGGAGGTTCCTCAAAAAACTCAAAATAGAAATACCATTTGACCCAGGAATTACACTTCTAGGAATTTACCCTAAGAATGCAGGAGTCCAGTTTAAAAAAGACATGTACAACCCTATGTTTATCACAGCACCATTTACAATAGCCAAGAAATGGAAGCACCCTAACTGTCCATCAGTAGATAAATGGATAAGGAAGATGTGTACATATACACAATGGAATATTATTCAGCCATAAGAAGAAAACAAATTCTACCATTTGCAACAACATGGATGGAGCTAGAGGGTATTCTGCTCAGTGAAATAAGCCAGGCAGGGAAAGACAAGTACCAAATGATTTCACTCATCTGTGGAGTATAAGAACAAAGCAAAAACTGAAGGACCAAAACAGCAGCAGACTCATAGAACCCAAGAATGGACTAACAGTTGCCAAAGGGAAAAGGACTAGAGAGGGTGGGTGGAAGGGAGGGAGAAGGAGAATAAGGGGCATTATGATAAGCACACATAACATAGGGGGACATGGGGAAGGTAGTATAGCACAGAGAAGACAAGTAGTGACTCTATAACTACTGGATGGTGACTGTAATAGGGTATGTAGTGGCGACTTGATAATTGGGGGAATCTAGTAACCACAATGTTGCTCATGTGATTGTATATTAATGATACACAATGATATCATTCAATGCATCATCATATCAATAATTCAATACAATGATATTAATGATATTAAAATTTAAAAAATTCCAGTAAGAAAAATGCTAAATGTTTGAGGAGATAAATAATAATGTTGAGCTTTACAATATGATGAGACAAGTTGTTATCAACTTAACATACTGTTATAGACATGTTGTTATATGTAGGCCTCATGGTAACCACAAGTCAAAATCCTTTAGAAAATACACAAAAGGTAAAGAGAAAGAAATATAAGCATGCCACCAAAGAAAGTCATTAAACCACAGTTGAGGAGAGTAGCAAAAGAAAGAAGGAATGGCCATAAAACAGTGAACAAAATGGCAATAAGCATATGCCTATAAATAATTACTTTAATTGTAAGTGAACTAGAAAGGGGAATAAAAGATGGCAGAGTAGGAAAACAAAGTGGAAACCTCCTCTCAACATACACACCAAGGAAGCAATTACAGCAAATACAAATAAACCTGAAAATGACCTGAAGGCTGCAGAACAGACCACCTATACCTGGCAAAGAAAAGACCACAAAGAGAAGTGTAAAGTGGCAGAACCATGATCCAGCAGGAACCAAGATTTCTCCTATCCAGTCCACAGTTGGGAGGAAGAGGAACAGTGCAAGGAGGGGATGGATGCTTCGAAATTCTGCACACCAGGCCCTGGAGATGTGCTCTGGGAGCACAAGTGCACTTGCATTGGGTTCTGATGATTAACAAGGCTGGACACCAGGGATAGATGGAACACTCTGGTAGACTGGGATGCAACACTTATGGAGGACATGCATACTCCACCAGTCCTGCTGATACCCAAAACAGTGGTGGCAGTTGGAAAGATTTTCCAGCATTAGGAGGGGTGCCAGAGGTGCAAGGGCTGGGCAGAGCTCATTCCACAGGAGGAAGTGCAGGTGGACACCTTTTCCTCAGTGCTCCCTTAGACCAATAGCTAGGGCCCTCTCAGAAGCCCCACAGACTCCATCCCCCTTGCTGGTGGCTCAGCCCTGATGCGCTTGTCAGAGCACTAGCCAGAGTGCCCATCCACTTGGCCCAGAAGCATCAGACTTTGCTACCTGGAAGGCAGAGGGTGTCTTTCCCAGATTTCTCGGCTTATCTGAGCCCAATTAGAGAGGCCTGCAAGAGCCAGCTCCAAGCACTCTTTCTTCCTTGAGCATGCCTCACTGGCACTGCATACCCACGTGCTCTGTCACCATCACCACCACCTGCAACGTGACTCACTGGCACTGCTTCTGTGTGTCTGAGAGCTCTGCTGCCACATGACACCCCACTGTGCACCCATCCGTTCAGTTCACCTCTGCATACCTGCCCCAGAGACAGGAGACTGTCCCACCAACCTTGTTAACCCTGTAGCCCAGCCATTGCTACAAGGCAAGCCCTTACCCACAACATCCCAGCAGAAGCCACTGCTTTGATCAGAAAGGGCCAGCTGAGGTGAGACAAACTGCCATCCACAGACAGAAAGGCAGCCCCACCCATAGCACACCAAAGCAACTTGGGCTTTACCCCAAGAAGAATGAGGCATTGGTAAATAAAGAGTTTTGAGCTTTTGAGTACCACAGGATGCCTTATTCATAGAGCAATTACTTTCTAGACCAAGAAGCACAGCAGATGCACAGAAAACCTTTCAAAATGAGGATGTAGAGAAATATGTTCCAAACAAAATTATAGGATAAGACACCAGAAATAGGGTTAAATGAAATGGAAATCAACAATCTTCTTGATGAAGATTTCAAAGTAATAGTCATAAACATGCTCACTGATCTGTGAAAAAGTACTGACATTATCAGGGAAGACTTCAATAAAGAGATAGAAAATCTGAAAAAGAGCCATTCAGAACTGAAGAATAAAGTAACAAAAATGAAATATACAATGGAGGGAATAAATGATAGATTCCTGCAGGAGAGGAGACAGTAAAAAATGGATATTAGCAGAAACACAATGAAGATGAGGGACAGAAAGAAAAAGGAGTTTCTATCAATGAAAGAATGATAAGAGAGAGCTGTGTGACAACTCCAAATGAAACAATATTTGCATAATAGGGGTACCAGAAAGAGAAGAAAAGGGGATAAAAGGTGTTGTTGAGGAGATAATTGTTAAAAATTTCTCCAGTTTGGGAAAGGAAATAGACACCCAGGTCATGGAAGTACAGAGAGCCCCTAACAAAAGGAACCCTAGAAAGACAATAACAAGACATATAATAATTGAAATGACAAAAATTAAGGATAAGGAGAGAATATTAAAAGTATCCAGAGAGGAAAAAAGAACACCTATAAAGGAAAACCTATCAGGCTATCAGCAAACTTCTCAACAGAAACTTTACAGGCCAGAAGGAAGTGGCATAACATATTTAATGTATTGAAACAGAAGGCCCTTCCACCAAGAATCACCTAACCAGCAAGGCTGTCATTCAGATTTGAAGGAAAGATTAAACATTTCCCAGATAAATGGAGGCTGAAGGAATTGATAACTATGAAACTGTCATTACATGATATGTTAAAGGAACTTTTGTAAATGGAAATGTTCCTAAGCCTAAATAGCTTTTGCCAGTGAAAATGAACCCACGGGTCATATACCAGTTACTTACCAACCAAGTATGGAATTAAAACAAAACAAAGGTAATTAAACCAACTATACACAAAATCAGGGAAGGGATACACAAAAAATGCAGATTATGACATCTAATACATAAAGTATGGAGGAGAATGAAGAAAAAAGCAGTACTTTCAGATTGTGCTTGAAGTAGAGTTATCATCAACTTAATATAGACTGCTATGTAGTTAGGAAGCTATCCTCAACCTTTACGGTAACCACAAACCTAAGGCCTAAAATAGATACAAAAAAATGTAAAAGGAGGACTGAAAGTAAAGGGAAAGCAAAAGACATTTTATGCAAATATAAGGAGAAAAAATCAGGATTAACGGTACTTACATCTGACAAAATAGATTTCAAGTCAAAGAAAATAAAAAGAGACAAAGAAGGATATTACATAACGATAAAAGGGGTCAGTCCAACATGAGAATATAACCATTGTAAATATCTACACACCCAACATAGGAGCACCTAAATATGTAAAACAAATACTAACAGAATTAAAGAAATAGGTTACAACTCATTATTTTAGGAGACTTTAACACATCACTCACATCAATAGACTAATCATACAGACAGAAAAAAATGAAATAGAGTCACTGAAAAACACATTAGATCAGATGGATTAACAGATATATACAGAACATTTCATACAAAGGCAGAATACACTCTTTTCTCAAGTGTACATGGAACATTATGCAGAAAAGATCACATACTAGGTCACAAAAAGAGCCTCAGTAAATTCAGAAGGATTGAAATTGTATTAGACAAGATAAAAGGGTAAAAGGCATCCAAATTGGTAAGGAAATTAAACTGCCAGTATTTTCAGATGACATGATATACCAGAACACCCTAAAGACTCCACCAAAAAACTATTTGAACTAATAACTGGATTCAGCAAAGTTGCAGGATACAAAATTAATACAGAGAAATCTGTTACATTCCTATGAACTAAAACAAACTAGCAGAAAGTGTAACCAGGGAAACAATTCCATTTACAAGTACATCAAGAAGAATAAAATATCTAGGAATAAATGTAACCAAGAGGGTGAAAGACCTATACTCTGATAACTGTAAGACAGTCATGAGAGAAATTATCTAAGACATTAATAAATGGAAATCTATCACATGATTATGGATAGGGAGAATTAATATTGTCAAAATGGCCATCTTGCTCAAAGAAATTTACAGATTCAATGCAACCACTATCAAAATAAGAATGGCATTTTCAATGAAACAGAAAAAATAATCTTAAAATTCATATGGACCCACAAAAGACTCCAAATAGACAAAGCAATCCTTAGATAGAAAAACAAAGTTGGGGTATTACATTCCCTGCCTTCAAGCCATACATTGCTACAGTATTCAAAACAGTATTGTACTGTCACAAGAGAAGGCCCATAGATTAATGGAACAAAATAGAGAGCCCAGATATAAACCTATGCATTTATGATCAAATAATATATGATAAAGGAACCATGAATATACAATGGGGAGAAGACAGCCTCTTCAATAACTGGTGTGCTGGGAAAACTTGACAGATGCATGCAAGAGAATGAAATTTGATTATTGTCTAGCTCCATGCACAAAAGTAAATTTAAAATGGATCAAAGGCCTAAATGTAAGATGAAATCATAAAATTCCTAGAAGAAAACATAGACAAAAATCTCTTGAAGATAAGCATGAGCAATTTTTTCCTGATCACATTTCCTTGGGCAGGGGAAACAAAATAAAAAATAAATAAATGGGACTACATCAAACCAAAAATATTCTGTACAGCAAAGGACACCATCAGCAGAACAAAAAAGCAACCTATGATATGGGAGAATATATACATAAATGATTTATTCAACAAGGGAATAATATCCAAAGTATATGAAGAATTCATATGCCTCAGCACCAGAAAAATAAATAACCTGATTAAAAGTTGGGTGGAGGACATGTAAAGACATTTCCCCAAATAAGAAATACAGATGGCCAACATGCACGTGAAAAGATGTTCCACATCACTAATCATCAGGGAAATGAAATCTACAACACAATTGAGATATCACCTCCTTCCAGTTAGAATGGCCACTATTCAAAAAACAAGAAATAACAAATGTTGGTGAGGATGTTGAGCAACTGGAACCATTCTACACTATTGGTGGGAATGTAAATTGGTACAGCCACTGTGGAAAGAAGTGACATACTAGGCCACAAAAAGTGCCTCAGGAAATTCAAAAAGATCAAAATTCTACCAACCAACTTTTCAGATCACAAAGGTATAAAACTAGAAATAAATTGTACAAAGAAAACAAAAAGGCTCACAAACACATGGAAGCTTAACAACATACTCCAAAAGAATCAATGACCAAATTAAAACAGAGATCAAGCAATATACTACTTTCTTCATTTCCTCCTAAACAATTAAATTATAAATTCAATTTGACCCAGTAATTCCAGTTCTAGAAATTTACCTAAAGAAAATGAAATTCTTATGCAAAAAGATATATGCAATCTATCTTTATCTCCTCATTATATACCTTAGCCAAGATATGGAAGTAACTGAATCAATAAATGAATGGATAAAGAAGATGTGGTACACTATGGAATATTTTAAGCCATTAAAGCCATTCAGGATAAAATAAATCCTGCCATTTGCAACAAAATGGACAGACCTAGAAAGTATTATGCTAGGTGAAATGAGTCAGGCATTGAAAGACAAATGCCATATGATAAACAAATATATATAAAGAATGGAGGAGGAAGAAAAAAGAGGGGAAAAAAAGAACCTTTAGGTTGTGTTTGTAATAGCGTACTAAGTGAGTTAAGTTAGACTGTTAGATACTAAGGGAATTACCCTTGAACATTTGGTAACCACGAATCTAAAGCCTGCAATGGCAATAAGTACATACCTATTGATAGTCACCCTAAATGTAAATGATCTGAATGCACCAATCCAAACACATAGAGTCCCTGAATGGATAAAAAAACAAGATGTGTCTACATGTGGCTTACAAGAGACTCACTTCAAACTCAAAGACATATACAGACTGAAAGTAAAGGGATGGAAAAAGATATTTCATGCAACTAAAAGGGAGAAAAAAGCAGGTGTTGCAGTACTTGTATCAGACAAAATAGACTTCAAAACAAAGTAACAAGAGACAAAGAAGGACATTACACAATGATAAAGGGGTCAGTCCAACAAGAAGATATAAACATTATAAATATCTATGCACCCACCACAGGATCACCTACATGTGTGAAACAAATACTAACAGAATTAAAGGGGCTCAACACACCACTTACTCCAAAGAACACATCAAACAGACAAGAAATAAGAAGGACACAGAGGCACTGAACAACACATTAGAACAGATGGACCCAACAGATACCTACAGAACTCTATACCCAAGAGCAGCAGGATACACATTCTTAAGTGCATATGGAACATTTTCCAGAATAGATGACATACTAGGCCACAAAAAGTGCCTCAGGAAATTCAAAAAGACCAAAATTCTACCAACCAACTTTTCAGATCACAAAGGTATAAAACTAGAAATAAATTGTACAAAGAAAACAAAAAGGCTCACAAACACATGGAAGCTTAACAACATGCTCCTAAAGAATCAATGACCAAATTAAAACAGAGATCAAGCAATATATGGAGATAAATGACTACAATATTACAAATCTCCAACTTCTGTGGGATGCAGTGGAGGCAGTTCTAAGAGGAAAGTACATAGCAATCCAGGCCAATTTAAAGAAGGAAGAACAATCTCACATGAATATCTAAATTCACAATTTTTGAAAGTGGAAAATGAAGAACAAATGAGGCCCAAAGTTAGTAGAAGGAGGGATATAATAAAGATCAGAGAAGAAATAAATAAAATTGAGAAGAATAAAACAATAGAAAAAATTAATGAAACCCCAAGCTGGTTATTTGAGAAAATGAAGAAAGTAGATAAATCCCTAGCCAGACTTAGTAAGAAAAAAATAGAATCTACACACATAAACAGAATCAGAAATGAGAAAGGAAAAATCACTACAGACACCACAGAAATAAAAAGAATTGTGAGAGAATACTATGAAAAATTATATGCTAAAAACTGGATAACCTAGAAGAAATGGACAACTTCATAGAAAATTATAACCTTCCAAGACTGACCAAGGAAGAACAAAAAATCTAAATAGACCAATTACCAGCAATGAAATAGAATCAGTGATCTAAAAAATACTGAATAACAAAACACCCAGACCAGATCGATTCACCGCTGAATTTTACCAGACATTTAGAGAAGACATAATACCCATTCTCCTTAAAGTTTTCCAAAAAATAGAAGAGAAGGGAACACTTCCAAACTCCTTTTAGGAAGCCAGCATCACTCTAACACAAAAACCAGGCAAAGATGCCACAAAGAAAGAAAACTACAGACCAATATCTCTGAAGAACATAAATTCAAAAATACTCAACAAAATATTAGCAAACCAAATTCAAAAATACATCAAGAGGATCATACACCATGATCAAGTGGGATTCATCTCAGGGATGCAAGGATGGCACAACATTTGAAAATCCATCAACATCATCCACTATATAAATAAAAAGAAGGGAAAAAATCACATGATCATCTCCATAGATACTGAAAAAACATTTGACAAAATTCAACATTCATTCATGTTTAAAACCCTTAACAAAATAGGTATAGAGGGCAAGTACCTCAACATAACAAAGGCCATATATGACAAACCCACAGCCAACATCATGCTTAGCAGTGAAAAGCTGAAAGCCTTTCCTCGAAGATCAGGAGTAAGATACGGATGCCCACTCTCCCCACTTTTATTCAACATATTACTGGAGGTCCTAGCCATGGCAATCAGACAACATAAAGATATAAAAGGCATCCAGATTAGTAAGGAAGAAGTTAACCTGCATGATACTGCACATAAAAAACCCTAAAGATTCAACTCCAAATAGATTACATCTAATATCTGAATTCAGCAAAGTTGAAGGATACAAAATTAATATGCAGAAATCTGTTGCATTCCTATACCTTAACGATGAACTAACAGAAAGAGAAATGAGGACAATTCCATTCACAATTCCATCAATAAGAATAAAATACCTAGGAATAAACCTAACCGAGGAAGTGAAAGGCCTATACTCTGAAATCTATAAGACTCTTAAGAGAAATTAAAGAGGACATTAATAAATGGAAATTCATCCTATGCTCTTGAGAAGGAAGAATTAATACTGTCAAAATGGCCATCCTGCCTAAAGCAATCTACAGATTCAATACAATCCCTATGAAAATACTGACAATATTCTTCAACAAACTAGAACAAATAGTTCTGAAATTCATATGGAACCACAAAAGACCCCAAATGGCCAAAGCAATCATGAGAAGGAAGAATAAAGCAGGGGGGAACTCGCTTCCCAACATCAAGCTCTACTACAAAGCCACAGTAATAAAGATGATTTGGTACTGGCACAGGAACAGACCCATAGACTAGTGGAAAAGAATAGAGAGTCCAGATATTAACCCACACATATATGGCCAATTAATATATGATAAAGGCGCAATGGATATACAAAGGAGAAATAGCCTCTTTAACAGCTGGTGTTGGCAAAAGTAGACAGTTACATGTAAGAGAATGAAACTGGATTACTGTTTAACTCCATACACAAAAGTAAACTAAAAATGGCCCAAAATCTGAATGTAAGATATGAAACCATAAAACTCTTAGAAGAAGACAGGCAAAACTCTCCTGAATATAAACATGAGCAACTTTTCCATGAACATATCGCCCCCAGGCAAGGGAAACAAAAGCAAAAATGAACAAATGGGACTATATCAAACTAAAAACTTCTGTGCAGTAAAGGTAACCATCAGTAGAACAAAAGGCATCCTACAGTATGGGAGAATACATTCATACATGACATATCTGGTAAGGGGTTGCCATCCAAAATATATAAAGAGTTCATGCACCTCAACAAACAAAAAGCAAATAATTCAATTAAAAAATGAGCAGAGGATCTGAACAGACACTTCTCCAAAGAAGAAATTCAGATGGTCAACAGGCACATGGAAAGATACTCCACATCCCTAATTATCAGGAAAATGCAAATTAAAACCACAATGAAATATCACTTCACTCCAATTAGGAAGGTCACCATCCAAAAGACAAACAACAGCAATTCTTGGTGAGGATGTGGATAAAGGGGAACCCTTCTACACTGCTGGTGGAAATGTAAATTAGTTCAACCATTGTGGAAAGCAGTATGGAGGCTCCTCAAAAAACTCAAAATAGAAATACCATTTGACCCAGGAATTCCACTTTTAGGAATTTACCCTAAGAATGCAGATCCCAGTTTCAAAAAGACATATGCACCCCTACGTTTATTGCAGAATATTTACAAGAAGTAGAAGCACCATAAGTGTCCATCAGTATATGAATGGATAAAGAAGATGTAGTACATATACACAATGGAATATTATTCAGCCATAATAAGAACACAAATCCTAACATTTGCAACAATACAGATGGAGCTAGAGGGTATTATGCTCAGTGAAATAGGCCAGACAGAGAAAGACAAGTACCAAATGATTTCACTCATCTGTGGAGTATAAGAACAAAGCAAAATCTGAAGGTCCAAAACAGCAGCAGATTCACAGAACCCAAGAATGGACTAACAGTGACCAAAGAGAAAGGGACTGGGAAGGGTGGGCGGGAAGGGAGGGAGAAGGGGAATAAAGGGCATTACAATTAGCACACCTAACATCAGTTGGGCACAGGATAGGCAGTTTAGCACAGAGAAGACAAGTAGTGACTCTATAGCAACTTACCATGCTGATGGACAGTGACTGTAATGGGATATGTGGTGGGGACTTGATAATTGGGGGGATCTAGTAGCCACAATGTTGCTCATGTGATTGTATATTAGTGATACCAAAAAAATTTAGTTAAGAAGAAAAAGCATGGGTTAGATGATAATTTTATATTCTGCATATGTAACCACCATTTAAAAAATAGATATTAAAGTTTACTGCTCATCTGAAAAAAAAAGAAATGTATCTGAAAAATGAATAATTATTTGGTAAATAACATGTATCAATTAGCAGGAAAATTGGAAAGTATTTTTAACTGACTTAAAATGGAATCACATTATATCAATATTTGTAAATTCTTGCTAAAGCAGAAGTTGGAAAGTTTTGCCATTGTACACCTGTTTTAGAAAAATATTTCCCACTTTAATGGCCTCATATTCTCACTCCTGAAAATAGAAAAAGGAGAATAAATAAAACCCAAGGCAGCTAAAGAAATGAGTATGAAAGATCAGAGTGGAAACCACCAACGTAAAAAATAAAAACAACCCAGAAAATAGAATTATTGTTGGAGAGGTTCACTAAAAATTGTTAAATATCTAGCCTTACTGACCAGATGAAAATTGCTAATTGCTAATGTCAGGAATGACAGATGTGATATCTTTATTGATTCTACAGATACTTAAAGGCTAATAAGGAAATATTATTAACAACCTTTGTCAATAAACTAAAAAACCTGTAAAAATATATATTTCTTGAAAAACACAAATTATCAAAGGTCACTCATTGTTAACCTGAATAGTCCTGTATCTACTAACAAAATTGAATTTACATTTGAATACTTTTTCACAAAGACAACCTCAGAACCAGATAACCTCACTAGCACATTCTATTTACCAAACATTTAAATAAGACATAATACCAATTCTACATAAATTCTTCCAGAAATTGGAGAGATGTGAATTTTTCCCCATTAATTCAATAGTCATAATTATTCATTTTCCAAAACCAGACAAAATGATTGAAAGAAAAAAATCCTATAGATCAATACCCATCATGAATATAGATAAAAAGATTTTTAACAAAATTTTAACTCTTCAAATTCAAAAGCACAAAAAGAATAATACATCATAGCCAAGTGTGATTTATCCCCAAATTCAGGGGTAGTTTAATGTTTGAAAATCAATTTGTCTCATTATAATAGTCCGAAAAAGAAAAAAGTTTTTTGGTCTTCACAATATTTAACATATATCATCTAATCATGATAAAAAATTTTAGCATAAAAGGAATACAAGAGAATTTTTATGGCAAACATTAACTAAGTAAATGTATAATCATGTAAGACTAACTGTTTTCCTTCTAAAATTAGGACTGAATACCCATTCTCACCAATGCTTTCCAACATTGTACTGGAAATGTTAACCAATGCAATAAAGTAAGAGAAATAATAATAATGTAATAGATCCAGATTGAAGAGGGAGATATAAAATGTGTTTATTCACAGATCACTTGATTATTTACATAGAAAACCCTATGGAATCTACAGAAAAAAGCTACTGAAACTTTTAAATGAGTTCAGCAACATTGCAAGACACAGAGTAAATACAAAAAAATTCAATTGTATCCCAGCAATTAAAATATCTCACAATAATATCAAAATAAACAATTCTTATAGATAGATCTGACAAAAGATGTCCAAATTTGTCTATGGATTTAATGCAATTCTTCAAAAATTCCAACAGAAAAGAACAAATATGGAGGACTTACACTGCCAAGGCTCAAAACTTATGATAAAGTTACTATAATCAACATGATTATAACCAAGTTGGTGTTGACATCAAAATAGATCAGTGAAATAGAAGAGCGAGGCCAGAAACAGATGAATACATATGTTATGGACTGAATGTGTCCCCCCAGAATTCATATGTTCAAGTCCTAGTCCACATGTGACTGTATTTTGAGATACAGCTTATAAGGAGGTATTTCAGATTAAATGAGGCCATAGGATGGGACCCTAATGAGATAGGATTAATTAACGTCCTGAAAGAAAAGACATCAGAGAGCTCAGCAGTTATTTGCAAGCAGGAAGAGAGCTTATACCAGTAATAGAATCTCCTAGAACCTTGATGTTTGACTTCTAGCATTCAGAACTGTGAGGAAATTAATTTCTGTTGTTTAAAGCTCCTAGTCTAAGGTATTTTGTGATGGCAGCTTTAGCAGACTAATAAAATATATACAACCAATTAAGTTTTGATCAAGATGAAAGAGCAATTTTGTGAAGAAAGGATAATATTTTCAACAAACAATTCATGAGCAATTGTACATCCATACACACACACACACAAAAAAAGAATCTCAATCTGTACATATCCAAAAATTCACTGATAGTGGATTATACACCTAAATCTGAAATATAAAACTATAAAAGTTCTAGAAGAAAATATGACAGAAAATATTTGTAACTCTCAGTTAGGGAAAGATTTCTTAAGTATAACAAAAAAGACAATTCATGAAGAAAAAGATTGATGAATTGGATCTCACCAAAATAAATAACTCCTGCTTTTCCAAAAGACACTGCCAAGAAAATAAAATACAAGACACAGGTTGAGAGAAAATATTTGCAAACTGCATATCTGGTAAAGGACTTGTATTCTTTGTTTCTTAGGATCTTTGTTATCATAATGAAAGTTGAGGGGATGAGTCTGAATGAATTACATTTTGGTGAATTCATCTTTGATCCCATAGTCCTGGATCATTACTTTTAGAAATGATTAGACATTGATCAACACCAAATTCACTGGTGAAAAAAACCTCTCTCCAGTCTCTGACTTCTTTGTCATTTTTGGTTCTATCTCAAAGATTGCCAAAATGGTTTTATATTCATAATACCCTAGTGAAAGGGACATGAAGAAATGAGGAGAACTTAAGGGGCAGGCTTAGTAAGTCTATTCATCATCCACAGTTTTGGTTTACTAATTTGTAGGATTTTGGACTAGACAATCTCTAGATTTCTTTCTAATTTCAGATCCTGTATTTTTGGTTAAAAAAAAAAGAGTTCTCATCTATTACAGTGATTGCATTTACTTGTCTTTGCTCCCAGATATCATTAAATGCATATTTAAAGCCTGGGATGACAAGAAAGCTATGTGAATAGAGTGGGGAAATCAGCTATAGGGATGTATTTCTTTGTAACCATTTTTGCTGGGCTCTTTTCATTAATCCAATGATTACACTTAGGACAACTGTCTGTCAGTGGGCTGTACTTTTCAATCCATTTACCATACCACTTCCTAATCCCTTAAATAATCCTTGTCTGATCTTTGCTTTGAGAGGATCAGCCTCTCATTCCATTTACATTGTTAGTACCAAAATAATTCTTTTCAGTATATCCTTCCTTATGTATGGTATTTTAAGCCTGATGGTATTTATTTGTATGCAGAGCACATGTTCAAATGTATATGTATGAACACATCTTTTATAACTGACCCCTTTTGATTGCCCTGTGCATACAACCTAGCCTCCTCTGTCCTTTATCACAGCTCCTTAAGAACAGAGCTACCTGAAAATTCAGTTTTTTAAAATATTCCACCTAGAACACAATGTTCATTCAAAGAGCATTTGCTCCTTCTTAGCTGATAATGAAAACACGAAAATAGAAGCTAGGCTCAACCCACACCTTAGCCATTGCTTTTAATTTGTTAACACATGCAGCTTCTGCAAGAGCAGTTAGCAAGTAACGGATTGAATTAAGTGTCCTCTCTTTGAAGGAAATTTTAATGAGGTGGGTAATAAACCAAAGGTAGAGAGAATCAGGCAGAAAGAGAAACTAGATGCATGAATAGTTTGGCAAACATATAATCCAGCAGAATGATAATGCCTGGACTAAATCAATGAATACTTGGTATATTTCTAAGCAATGAATATTTTTAATGGGGTCACTGCTGCTCTTTTAAAAAAAGAACAAGCCTAGATAAACAAGAACTTACAATTTTAGAAAACTGGTCTCTATGTAGGTCCTCTTCCATGTCAATAACTAACTTCCTTAAATGTTTGAATGTGGTATTTTCTAAATGTTAGAACCTCAGAGCCTACTAGAGAAAGCAAGGACTTCAGATTTTCAAGGATATCCTTTTTTGCTACATTTAGGTCCACCCGCCATTCATCTGGACTATCAACACAAATAGCAACCATTCAAACTGGCAAATATACTCTGAGGCTGTGCAGCAATAAATTGTGGGTGACTAAAAAGTAGAGGGTAAACATGCAGTCTGAGCCTATTTTGGGGATTTTGGTATTAACAGCCTTTATTTTCATGCTGCTCTTTTCAAACTACTCCTTTTTATATTTTAGCCAAAGATTCCAATGAAATTTTTTTCCAGGAATCCTGGAATATTTATAGTATATGTAACTATGTATAACATAAAATTTCCATGACATATATAGATAGATACATGTATGTAGTTTTCAGCATATAAAACATTCTATAGTATATATAAATGTATATAATAAAATTTCCATGATATATAGGTGGATAGATATACATATTCATTTAAAATCAAGAAATTTTTCTTGGAAACAAAGGAGAGAACTCAAGATAATTTCAATTTAACTTGGTTTAACACAAAGCAATGTGAAATGGTAGAAAGATCATGGTCTTTTGAAAGAAAACAGGCCTTGATTTAAATCTAGTTTTCTGCTTATAAACTATACAACATTAAACAAGTAACTAATAATCTCTCTGAGACTCAGTGTCCTCATTTGCAAATTGGAGTTAGTCTCCCTTTACATTATTCATTATATATTATCAAAGATTAAATGAATTAATATAGGCAAAAGACCTGGGATATTTGTTTTGAAAACCTATAAACTAAAGAGTAGAAATAATAGAAATGAAAAGAATCTTGAAAGGATGCTCCCATGCCTACCTGGAGAGAAAATATGGGTAACAGTTTAAAATTAAAAAAAAATGTTTAAACATCCCACAGAAGCTAGAATGAACAATGATGAAGACATTAATTATCAGTAATATTTACTAGAAATACTTTCTGTCCGAGGTAGAGTTTCATTTTTTCACTCTTTGGCTGGAAGCTCTCTGAAGTTTGTGGGAAAAATACAAGGTTATACTTTTCTAGTCTCCTTTCTAATAAACAAGGAAGAACCAGTTAGTAAAGTGGAAATGAAGGCAACATTGGGGAGAAAATGATCTTGTAATTCTTTTGCTTTAATAGCTAAGAAAAAACTAGGCCAGACTGCTGAAAATTTTGCTCTGCAAGAATCCTTTCAAGAGAAATTTTCAAAAAGAGATTCCTTGATCCTATTTGAGGAAGTCAATGGGGATGGATGGCCCAACAGTCTGAGTTAGACAACTCTTCCAGGTGTAGGGAGGGTTTGAAACAGATGTCCAAGACAACAGGGTAACAAACAGTATAAAGTCATAGATAAGCATAAACCTATAAGGGAAGATAGGTCTAGAAGAATGGGATATTCTCGTACTGGATTCTGGTGAGTGAGGAAGGAAAGTGATCTATAAAAAAAACTGTCAAAGGCGCTCATATTTTCAAAGGGCTTATATATAAGGCTGAAGAAAGGGTATTTTAACCAAGGATATAGTAACAAAACTTTAAAAGATTGCTGATGTTTTCATGAACAAAAGATCTAGTAGTTGCAAAAAACAATATAATGTTAAAGAACAGAATAAGTGAAACTATTCCTCAGCTCCTATTTTTTTTTCTCTCAATCCCTATAATGGAGAATGATCAGAATTAGAACAGGTTACTACTAAAATATTGCTGCATAATAAAAACTTAAAAATCTCACTTGCATACAGCAACAGCCATATATTTCTCACTTATGTGTTAGCTTATTTTCCTCATGGGACTGACAATCTAGCCAGGACATGTTCTTTGGAGAATGACAGATGCACAAGAGATGCTCCATAACACAAGCTGATGTCAGTGCCCTGTTTGCATCTGCTATATTCCACTGGTCAAAGCCAGTCACACAGCTGAACCCAATATCAAAGAATCTATTTTGGGAGGAATTGCAAAGCTAAATAACAAAAGGAATAGATATAGGGAAGGGTAAGAATTAGGGCCAATAATTTAATCTGTCACAAACATCAATGAACTCAATCTAAGAACTCCTTTATTTTACTATATTGTATAATTTAATGCTAAAGATATTAAAGACAATTTTTTAGATGAGTAAGCTAATAAAAAAATATGAAGATTATGTCTGAACCTAAGCTCAATGTTCTCTCCAATGGATATATACCACCTAAAGATATTCAAGGCATACTTACTTTTGTTGAATATTTGGGGATTATTCTGAAAATGGGTTTATATATTTGTTCAATATTTATCGAGTTCCTACTATGTGAAGATATAAAGCTCAACATTGGAGATTTAACAGTAATCAAAATAAGGTTCTTGATATTAGGGAGTGTATAGTGATACTGATTTTCAGATGAAACTCATATAAACATTTTCAAATGCTTTATTTAAATTTGTTTTACTGTTTTTTTCTATGAAAAAGAACAATAAAGACACAGTAAATGACCACTTAATAAGGTAGAGATTTCTGAGCCAGCAGTACTGAAGAGTTCTGTGATGTAGTGAGGAAAAAACCCTAGACTGAAATCAGAGGATGTGGTTGAAAGGTTGGAACTTTCAGTCCCTTCCCCCGACCTCCAGGTAGGGAACATGGGCTGGAGGTTGAAATCAGTCTCCAATTAGTTAACTAATCATACCTATGTAATGAAGCCCCCATAGACATCTGGACGAATGGGCTTCTGGTTTGGGGAACACAAGGAGGATTGGGGAGAGTGGAATACTGGGAGAGGGCATGGGGGTGCCTTGTCCTTTCCCCATTCCTTGCCCTATGCATCTCCTCCATGTGGCGGCTCATGAGTTACAACCTCTTGTAATAAACTGGTAATCTAGTAAAAAAAAATCAGAGAATGTACATTCCAGGTCAGAATCTGTCCCTTACTAGCTATGCTGACATTGAGAAAGTGATTTAACCTTTCTCAGCTTCTGTTTTCACATTCGTAAAATTGGGATAATAATATCTATTCTTCCTGCCTCAGGTAAGTGTAACATGTCAAACCCATGAAAACAGTGAAGGGCTTAAAAATTGAGGCACCATTAAAAGTGACTTACAAAGTATCAGAAAACATAAAATAATACCTGAACTTGCTGGCATAAATTTAATCTGGCACTTTTTTTCTGCAGCTCCATTATTTCTCCAAGCTCCAACACAGGAAGTTAGAAGACCTGTTTGAAAGGACTTTTTAACTGCCGTGACTCTACTTATGTAAACAATTACAAAAAAAATCTTATTTTCTCTGGACCACTGGAGCTTGAATTTATTGCCTATTGCAGAAGGCCGATTGAATATCAAACACCAACATATGCTCCTGTTTAAGCATACCCCACATAGAGAAAAACAGCTAACTTCACTGCTAATTTTGATAATTTGTTATTCTGGTAAAACTAGACACTGTCCACTCCTCTGAAAGCTGACTGAAGTTATTGAAAAAGGGATCTATTATTACTTATGGATGAGTTTTAGTTAGGAATTAGCATCTCATTCAGCTCATCTTCATAGAATTCCGTGTGCTGCAGAAAAGCTTCTCTCAGATTGTTTTGCAGTGAAACAAGGATGCCCCACAGTCTTTCCCATCATTGTTTCTGATAACATCCTAAACAGCTTCAATACCCATCAGCACAATTTTATTTGCATCAGCCTCTTAGTTTTTCACCTTTTTGGTCCTTGGTCACCTCTGCATAAGGCGCCCTGCCCTGGACCATATTCTTGGTAGTGTCATCCCCAAATAATATATAATCTCTAATACTGACTTCTCTGAATACCACTGCCTGTCCTCCCAGTTTACCTAGTTTGGTAGTCCCATTCCAGAAATTATTCATTCTCTGGGGACCTTTTTTTTTTCTTTTTTCTTTTCTGTATTTATTTTTAAATGAGCTTTTAAATTTTAGAATAGATTTATAGAAAAATGGTGAAAAGAGCTCTTATGTATCCCATACCTAGTTTCCCCTATTATTTAATTACCTACATTTTCCACAAGTAATTGATATACTATGATTAACTAATGCCTATCCTTTATTCAATTTCCCTAGTTTTTACTTCATGTTATTTTTGTCTTTCAAGACTCCATACATGATATCTTATTACGTTTAGCCACAGTTTCCTTCTGGCTGTGACAGTTTCTCAAACTTTCCTTGACAGTTTTGGTGCATACTTATCTGGTATTTTTCAGGATGTAGATTTGTCTGATGTCTTTCACATGATTAGACCAAGATTATGGGTTTGAGGGAGGAAAACCACAGAAGTGAAGTATTGGTCTCATCACATCAAATCCAATTTGCATATTATCATCATGCCTTTTTGCTGTTGATGTTAACCTTGGTCACCTGACTAAAGCAGTGCTTGCTAGTTTTCTCCTATGTAGTTTTCCTTTTTCTGTACTGTACTCTGGAAGAAAGTTACTATGCCCAGACCACACTTAAGGAGTGTGGTGTTAGATTCTATCTTCTTGAGGGTGGCATATCTACATAAATTATTTGAAATTCTTCTGCATTGAGGAATGTTTCTTTTTCCTATTTACTTAATCATTTTTTATATCAGTATGAACCATAACTACTTATTTTATATTTTGGATTACAATTCAAAGCTATGTATTTATTTTTTGCTCAAATTGTTCCAGCTTTGGCCATCATAAGCACTTTTGGTTGGCTTCTGTGTCCCTTTGACATACCTGTCATCATTCTATTTTCTCTTTTAGCATTTCCTTACTTTCTGGCACTCCAAGATACTGCAGGCTCATCTTGTGTACTTCTTGTCCCAGTCTGAGAATTAGCCATTTCTCCAAGGAGCCCTGGTTCCTTTTACTAGAGAATGATAGTGCAAAAAAATCTAGGCAGTATCCTGGAGAATTTGCTCCATTGATTTACCACCTTCTCATTAAGAATCAGCCTCTATTTTTAACTCCTGTGTTTTAATTTCCACTCCTCATATGACTATTTCACCCCTACTCTTTTCTCCTTAAACTTTATAACCCCAATCCATCCCTTTTACTTTTATTTGATGATCTTGCCTCATATTTTACATTTTATTGAGATAACTGATGTAAAAAGAAAATATCCCGTATTTCCACCCCCCCAGCTCCCAAGTCCACCCAGATTATGCCAAATCATCCAAAACTGAGGTTGAAATGTCAACATTCTAGGAACTGAGGCAATGTAAGAAAGGTCAATTTCTTACCATTCTCTGTGCAAAATTCCATCTAATATCCTTGATGTTAATATTGTTCTCCTCCTTTTCCACAGCTATTTCTGTGCCTTGTTTCCCTGAGTCAGTTGCTCCTCTGGGTCAACTTCTCTAAACAGTAAACTTCCATCTTCTTCTAGTGTAGAGACAAAGCATCACTGGTAAGAGGAGAAGAAATGGGTTCCAACAATTTCAGGCCACTTCAAACTCTAATCTTGAGAGATACATAGGACCACTACTTGCTAGGCCTTTCTAGGTTCTGTGGTTAAAGAAATACTTTTGGGCCCTGTCTTGTCAGTGGGTTTCAGCCTGGGCAAGTTCACTATGGATTCAATGAGACTGAGGAATGACAATAGCATGTTCTTGGGCTGAAAAGGTCATACCCAACTGTATTTCCATGGTGGCAGGTTAATCACTAGAATCCCATCCACTCAGAGCAAGTCTGCATGCAGCAAGCTGGTCTCTGCCTTTGGGTCTCTCTGCCCCTGCAGCAGACTCTGTCTCTGTCATCAGCACTACCACCACTCCAGCCTCTGCTCTCCTGCAGCTGTGCAGCCCCGCAGCTGTCCAGCAGCCATGCCACAATGTCACCCAGAGTACTGGGCAGAGCTCTATACATAGAGTCAATAATGATGTATTGCCCATATTGTGCAGTGAGCTAGCCAGCCGGGCCAGGTGAAAATCCTGGGCACAGAAACCTGCACTTTATCCGCAAGCCCCATCCTCTCAGCTATCTCACTTCCTTCAACCTGGTCCACTGCTGATCTCCAATCACTTACGTTTTGTTTTCTTTGTCAAAATCAGTTACCATTCACAAATATGCTTTCCAGTCTCCAAAACGTACTCCTGCTGTCTTCTCCCCTAATTTGTAGGATTTATACTTTTCATATTCAATTACTACCACTTTAGTGAGACTTGGAGATCAAATAAACATATCTATTCAACCTGCCATGCTTTATATTCAATCTGCCAGGCTTTATCAAAAGTCTCAGGTTTCAAAAAATCTTGCCTTCTAAGATTAACCCTTCTATTTTATCACTTATTTCTTCTCAACGTTTCAGATTCCATCATCATTACTAGATTTGAAGGACCAAAATCTAGAGGAAAAAGTTTTGTCTTTAGCCAAAGAGGTTTTGATTTCAATCTTATTCACTCTGAGTAGAGTTATACAACATCAAAATTAAGAGTTTAGGATTAAAACAACAAAAATTATTTATTTCAAAGTTCTTAGGTCAGAATTCCAATATCAGTGTGGTGGCTGCACTGCCTGCACAGGCTCTAGTGGAGATCCCGCAGCTGCCATCTTATAGCTCTAGCATTCCTTGGCTTATGGCTGCGTTATTCCGACTGCTGCCTCCATCATCCCATAATCTTCTTCCTTGTGTGAATCTTTCTCTGCCTCTCTCCTTTAATGACTAGTTATTCTCTCCTGTCAATGTATTTTACCCATAATTTAATTACATCTTCAAAGAACCCTTTTTCCAAAGAAGGAAACATTTACAAGCTCCAGGGATTATGTCTTAATATATTTAGGTAGTCATTATTCAACCTTCTACAGTAGGTGTGTTGGTCAGGGTATTTGCTTTCAAGCAACAGGAAATGACCCTAGTGGACTTAGACGAGCAAGAATCTATTGTAAGATCATACTGGGGGCTGACAATTGGAGACCTGAAGTTCAGTTTGGGAAGTGTTAAAGAACCAGAGGCCAGGCATTAGATACTTTTTGCCCCAAAAAATGTCACTGTGAATAAATTGCAACCTAACTTTTGTCTTTGAATTTTTAAATAAAAGATTCAAAACATTTCCCAAAGGCAGCTGGTTGGCTGAGCCTAGGTATGGGGAAAATTGAAGTTCCTATGGCCAGGATCCTCACCTGAACCTAAACTACTTCCTTGATGATGTCACCAGCCTGTTAGTAGGCTACTGCTTCCACACTCATAGGCAATGAGCTATTACTGGCTGAGTCACTATAGGAGGAGCTCTGCCTGGTGCTCTGGGTGGAGGCAGAATGAAGGAGGAGTACAGACCTGCAGACTGTTGGGTGCAGATGTGATTATTGTGCTTAACCTATCACAGGGAGAACAAGCTGGGTAATAAACTCTTTCACCCCAAGCACATTCCATTGGCATTTTTTGGTCTCACTGAATCCATAGTGAACTTGCCAAGGCCTGAAACCCATGGGCAAAACACTAGGTCACGTGTCAAGGCTCTGGTTCTATTGACAGGGAGATTGGGGCATTTCGTGCCACAAAGAAATATCACAAAATAAGAGTGGGGGTAGATATCAGACAGAAAAAATAAAATAAAAATAAGGAAAAAGAAAAGAAAAATGTCCACTACAAAGAATCACTATATTCATCAACTTAAAATGGTACAGAAATGGATCCTCAGTTCAGTAAATGTGGAAAATAGGATCAAATCTGAGACTGCTAAATCCATATTTTATATTTTTTCATTCACTGATGCTTCCTTCTGCTATACAAAAATTCACCTTATTTATTAAAGAATTTTGCATGAAAGAACTAATTAATTATATGTATTTTATCTAGGTCCAATGATAAATTAATGTCAGATATATGAAGAACTGGTTTGAATGAGAATTAGACTCTCCCATTTATGGAATATAAAAACATTCAAGTTTCATCTTTCAAATAAATATTAAGCACTACTCTTTCTAATCTAACTCTGAAATTTCTGTTTTTTAAAATAAGGCTGCCATTACTCAAAGCAATTTTGAAACTCCTGTTTTTAAATTAATGCCAATGTCCCCATACTGCAAGTTAGTGTCTTGAAGACCAATCTGCATGTTTAAATTATGTTGTCTTCAAGTGGGATTCATCCCAGGGATGCAAGGATGGTACAACATTCAAAAGTCCATCAACATCATCCACCACATCAACAAAAAAGACAAAAACCACATGATCATCTCCATAGATGCTGAAAAAGCATTCGACAAAATTCAACATCCATTCATGAAAAAAACTCTAAGCAAAATGGGTATAGAGGGGAAGTACCTCAACATAATAAAGGCCCACAGCCGACATTATACTGAACAGCGAGAAGCTGAAAGCTTTTCCTCTGAGATTGGGAACTAGACAGGGATGCCCACTCTCCCCACTGCTATTTAACATAGTACTGGAGGTCCTAGCAAAGGCAATCAGACAAAACAAAGAAATGCAAGGAATCCAGATTGGTAAAGAAGAAGTTAAACTGTCACTATTTGCAGATGACATGATATTGTACATAAAAAACCCTAAAGACTCCACCCCAAAACTGCTAGAACTGATATCGGAATACAGCAAAGTTGCAGGATACAAAATTAACACACAGAAATCTGCAGCTCTCCTATACACTAACAATGAACCAATAGAAAGAGAAATCAGGAAAACAATTCCATTCACAAATGCATCAGAAAAAATAAAATACCTAGGAATAAATCTAACCAAAGAAGTGAATGACCTGTACTCTGAAAACTACAAGTCACTCTTAAGAAAAATTAAAGGCGACACTAACAAATGGAAACTCATCCCATGCTCGTGGCTAGGAAGAATCAATATCATCAAAATGGCCATCCTGCCCAAAGCAATATACAGATTTGATGCACTCCCTATCAAATTACCAGCAACATTCTTCAAAGAATTGGAACAAATAATTCAAAAATTCATATGGAAACACCAAAGACCCTGAATAGCCAAAGCAATCCTGAGAAAGAAGAATAAAGTAGGGGGAATCTCACTCCCCAACTTCAAGCTCTACTATAAAGCCATAGTAATCAAGACAATTTGGTACTGGCACAAGAACAGAGCCACAGACCAGTGGAACAGACTAGAGACTCCAGACATTACCCAAACATATATGGTCAATTAATATTTGATAAAGGAGCCATGGACATACAATGGCGAAATGACAGTCTCTTTAACAGATGGTGCTGGCAAAACTGGACAGCTACATGTAGGAGAATGAAACTGGACCATTGTCTAACCCCATATACAAAAGTAAATTCAAAATGGATCAAAGACCTGAATGTAAGTCATGAAACCATAAAACTCATGGAAAAAAACATAGGCAAAAACCTCTTAGACATAAACATGAGTGACTTCTTTTTGAACATATCTCCCTGGGCAAGGAAAACAACAGCAAAAATGAACAAGTGGGACTATATTACGCTGAAAAGCTTCTGTACAGCAAAAGACACCATCAATAGAACAAAAAGGAACCCTACAGTATGGGAGAATATATTTGTAAATGACAGTTCCGATAAAGGCTTGACGTCCAAAATATACAAAGAGCTCACATGCCTCAACAAACAAAAAACAAATAATCCAATTAAAAAATGGGCAGAGGAACTGAACAGACAGTTCTCCAAAAAAGAAATACAGATGGCCAACAGACACATGAAAAGATGCTCCACATCGCTAATTATCAGAGAAATGCAAATTAAAACTACAATGAGGTATCACCTTACACCAGTAAGGATGGCTGCCATCCAAAAGACAAACAGCAACAAATGTTGGCGAGGCTGTGGAGAAAGGGGAACCCTCCTACACTGCTGGTGGGAATGTAAATTAGTTCAACCATTGTGGAAAGCAATATGGAGGTTCATCAAAATGCTCAAAACAGACTTACCATTTGACCCAGGAATTCCACTCCTAGGAATTTACCCTAAGAACGCAGCAATCAAGTTTGAGAAAGACAGATGCACCCCTATGTTTATCGCAGCACTATTTACAATAGCCAAGAATTGGAAGCAACCTAAATGTCCATCGGTAGATGAATGGATAAAGAAGATGTGGTACATATACACAATGGAATACTACTCAGCCATAAGAAGAGGGCATATCCTACCATTTGCAGCAGCATGGATGGACCTGGAGGGTATTATGCTCAGTGAAATAAGCCAAGCAGAGAAAGAGAAATACCAAATGATTTCACTCATCTGTGGAGTATAAGAGCAAAGGAAAAACTGAAGGAACAAAACAGCAGCAGAATCACAGAACCCAAGAATGGACTAACAGGTACCAAAGGGAAAGGAACTGGGGAGGATGGGTGGGTAGGGAGGGATAAGGGGGGGAAGAAGAAGAAGGGTATTAAGATTAGCATGCATGGGGGTGGATGGGAGAAAGGGGAGGGCTGTACAACACAGAGTAGACAAGTAGTGATTCTACAACATTTTGCTATGCTTATGGACAGTGACTGTAAAGTGGTTATATGGGGGACCTGGTATAGGGGAGAATATTAGTAAACATAATATTCTTCATGTAAGTGTAGATTAAAGATAACAAAAAAAAGAAAGAAAGAGAAGGGGAATTATTCCCTGATAGGATAAAACTAACTGTAAATCAATGATTAATGCATGCTTTAAATATCCTTAATTTTGGTCACTTAAAGTGTGTCAGATGATCGGCTATGGAGGTACACTTGTCTGATAATATTCCCTTCTCTTAAAAAAAAAAGCAGTTCCTGTGTGGTGACCTCCAATGAGTTCTACACAATGGTATAAAGGACATATCAAAGTGTGGGCAAGGGGTCTGTTTGTGTTTATACAGAGGATCAAAGCCTAATTCGGCTACCCAGAAAATGAACTAAGATACGATATGAAGAAGAATTTCCAACATCAGCACTCTCTGGAAGAGTCATACCAGAAGATGATCATCAAAAAACCTCAACAAAGATCCAGGCGATGCTGCAGTTGTAGCTGCATTCATCCCACTGGTTCCTGGACTTGCTATTGAAATGAAGAAGGAGATATCTAAGCTAACCTGTGCATACAGTAAAACAACAAATTTGACTGGATCTATACTGTTGGAACTCAACCAAGAATTAGGAGAAGTGCAAATTGTAGTGCTCCAAAATCTTACAACTACAGACTATCTACTGTTAAAAGAACATATGGGATGTGAACAGTTCCCAGGAATGTATTGTTTTAATTTGTCTGATTTCTCTCAGACTGTTCAAGTACAGTTGGACATTATCCATTATATCATAGACAAATTTTCACAAATGCCTAGGGTGCCTAACTGGTTTTCTTGGCTTCACTGGAGATGGCTGGTAATTATAGATCTGCTTTGGTTATGTAATTGTATTCCTATTATGTTAATGTGTATGTGCAATTTAATTAGTAGTTTAAAACCTATACATGCTTAAGTTACTCTACAAGAAAATATGTCAAAGAAATATGTCAATCTTCCCATGTTTTCTTCTGTCTGCTACCTCTATAGCTTTTCTTCTTCCTTCCTAATTACAACCCTAAAATAGAATTCGTGCCTCATATTGAATTCACTGAGTATCATAATTCCTCCAAGTGGTAAAGATACCTCAAGACAAATGCTGGGCATAGAAGCCACAGGGCATAAATCTGCAAAGAAGTAAAAAGCTAACCTTTTCAAACAATATGGCTTCTCTCTCACTTACCAACTTTACATTTCCCTGTATGGCCCCAGAAGATTACTGGTTATCCAGAGACAGGTAAGATTCCTCAAGGGAGGAACAACCTAAGACAGGCACAGTCAGAGGGGGGGCCATCAGGTGAGAAATTGGGGATCAACAGAGGTGAGGCTTAGAACCTCACCCCCCCTGTTTTGAGAGAAATCTTCTGCATCCGTGGATGTTTTATTGCCCTTGTCTAGCTTGGATTAACACATAGTCTACAGGCACACACCTGATCATCTACATTTGCTCTCTTACAACACTAAACTATGTTTTCTACCTTTATCTTGCATCTACCTACCACTTCAGCATTTCATTAAAAATAATAATAACCTTATAATAATAATAATGACCTTATAATAATAATGAAGGGAGAAATGTGGCATTCACATATAAATCAAGTATAAAAATCAAATGAATATTCATATTTGACCTGATTGTTTATAGTTCATAATAAGTGATCAAAACCGAAAGTTTTTGTGATGACTTCCTTTGTACTGTTCAACATGTAAGAACTTATTCGCTATGTAAGAATTCGTTCACCATGTAAGAACTTGTTCGTTATGCTTCAGATGATTAGAGACTGACGAGAATTGGGCTGGGGGTGGATTAATGATTGTGCATTGAGCATTGACTCCCCTATACAGAATTTTATTGTTGTTAACAACCATTTGATCAATAAATATGAGATGCCCTCTCAAAAAAAAAAAAAAAAAAATTATGTTGTCTTGCCAATGGGTTTCAGCCCCAGGCAACTTCACTATGCATTCAGTGAGACTGAAATATAGCATCTGGCACTAATTACTAAAATTATCATAAATATTTTTAAGTGAATACAGGATATCTGAATGAATGGGTGACAGAAAAATTGAATGAGAAAAATGCTATTGATATAGGATGAGTAACTGAATATACTGATTCATGAAGTCAATCATATTTTTTATTAGCTTTTATTTTCTCTTTGACTTAAAATGGTTATTTTGCACATGATGCGAAAACTGTAAGAAAAATAACAAAGAACAAATATAAAACAACTGGGAATTTAAGGATGAATAGATAGACTAGCCCTATAATCTCTGCCAATTGTTCATTGGTACCCTGTCAATTCCTAGAGCCAGCTAAACACCTGTGAGTTTAAAGAGGACTTTACCCTAGTGGAGAAGTTGGGGTTCCTATGGCCAGGACCCTCACTGAACTTAAACCAATTGATAATGTAACTGGCCTGTTGCTGGGCCGCCACTTCCACACCTGTAGGCAATAAGCTATTATTGCTCTATATAGAGAGCACGGCCCAGTGCTCTGGGCAGAGGCAGAGATGCTAGTGCTCGATGTACCGCCAGGAGAACAAGCCGGGTAATAAACCCTTTCACCCCAAAGAAACGTTCTATTGTCATTTCTTTGGTCACACTGAATCTATAGTGAACTTGCCTGGGCTGAAACCCATTTGTAAGACAATTGGCAAAGTCGGCAGGGTTCACTGTTGACCAAGGAAAAAGACAGGCTGCCCCTATGGGAGGGATGCTTCAGTGGGCTGCCCCTGTCAATTAGGAGACAGTGGATTGTCCCCCAGTGGGAATGTGGTCTGAGTTTCCTTGCCTCCTAGAGAGCTGGGCCCCACCCCAGGACTGGAGGCAAGTGGAGGTGACACCTCAGGCTGCAGCGGTGGCCCTTGGTATAGTAAGTAGGTGTTTTGAGAGAAAGAGTTCCTGTAAGGCAGCAGGGACTGTGGGTTGGCTGCTTCTCACAGTATTAAAAAGACTACAGAAGAGAAGGACACAGTCCTGAAAAAGACCCAGGAAATGGCAGCATGAGAACATGAGCTGCAAACTGCTGTGGATTCACTGAAGAAGGAAATGGCATTGATGTGAGAAGAGACAACATGAGAAGACTGGTACCGAAGTGCCATTGAAGAGGTAAAAGATTCCTTAAAGAATGAGACAGCAGTGCTGCCAGGTGCTCTGAAGGAGGAAAAGGCCATAAAGGAAAAAGACGAACCCCTGAGGGAAGCACAGGTGGAGGTGGTACGAGAACGCCAGCTGAGAAGCCTTGAGGTGAGGGTAAGAGAGCTGCTGAAGACGGAGCTGGCATTGCTGCAAGAGACAGTAGAAAAGGTAAAGGTTGTAGCAGAGGAGGCACTTGGGGGAGGGGAGGGAAAGGTGTCATAGGCCCTGAAAATGGAGGAGCTGGGGAAGGATGAAAGGGTGGTGCAGGGGACACTGACCCCTCCTGTATTGAAAGCAAACTCAGTGATTGTAAAGAAAATAAAGACCCAGTAGCCAGAGTTCCCCAAGGAGGCACAGCCCCCTCCCCAGGTCGTGGAGCACTTCATGCTCCACCCCTATGCTCAGGCTGAGCTGGTGGATTTGGGCTCCTGGTTTAGGCAGAAGCCCTCAGAGTCAATATCAGCTTGGCTTCTGCATATGTGGGACTTAGGGGTGGATGGAATTGTTCTATAGGGATCAGACATAGGAAAGCTGGCTTCTCTTATGGTTCAGCCCACCTTGAGGCAGCAGTTACAAGGTGTGCATCAGACCCCAGGAAATCACTCCCTCCTCAATTGGCTTATGGCTACACTTTGTGCTGTGCGGCCCTATCAGGGTGATCTACCAGCCTCTCCTGTTAGATGGCAGATGTACGCTGAGCTCCAACAGGTGCTACGAGAGCTAGGCATAAGAAATGCTATCTATAGTCCAGAGAATTATGGCCCAGATGAAGAGATTTCCACTACTGGGATGAAAATATTGTGCTTCAAACATTACCCACATCCCTCTTTGGGTCAATAGTGGCCATTCTTTCCCCTTGCTTAGGGCATCCAATAAGTGAGATGACACATACAGTAGCAGACTTAGGAGAACCTGAAGCAATGAGAACATGGAAATAAATAATCACAAGAAGAATTTAAAGGGCCCCATGAAGGTTATGAGGATTACAAGGACCCAGATGTGGGTTGATTTAATATAGGCATTACCAGACAGAGAAAATTAGATGGGAAGTCATGTAAGATCTTACTAGAGCCGTGGCAACAACTGAAACCAGAGCAGCAGTTCACACCATTAAGACCAAAGAGGCAGAGGTCAGAGACAGAGCCACAAGTCCAGTCTGTGTGTTTACAAGACTTCCTGCTGGAGAGCAAGCCAACCTCACTAGAGTCCACACAGGAAGATGATTGTGGAACACAGTTTGACTGAGGGGAAAGTTGAGGTAACTGCCCTTAGGAACAGGGCAGGGGGGACCAGAGGCCACACGTTGAAGCAGCTATACTGGTCCCCAGTGAACATACAATGTGTCCTGGCTCTGGTGGACACAGGGGCTGAATATTCACTGATTCATGGTAACCCTGAATGATTCCCTGGGACCTCCACTATAATAGATGGATACGGGGGTAAGGCTATCAGAGTGAAACAAGCACAAATCCCTCTGGAAATAGGATGTCTACTTCAAAAAGATTATACTGTGTATATCTCACCCATCCCTGATTATATTTTGGGTATTGATGTCCTTCAGGCTTTATGGTTGCAGACCAATGCAGGTGAGTTGAGACTGAGTATGTGTGATGAAGGCAGTTCTGAGGGGACATGCTAGGCACCTGCCCATACCTTTGCCTGTGCCTCAGCGGGTGAATAATACCAAACAATACAAACTGCCTGGAGGACATAAAGAAGTTGGAGAAACTCTCCAGGAACTGGAAAAGGTGGATATTATAAAGCCACCAATAGTCCTTTCAATTCCCCAGTGTGGCCAGTTAAAAAGCCAGATGGCTCCTGGATTATGACTGCGGAATATAGAGAATTTAAAAAGTCATACCCCCTATGCATGCTGCTGTCTCCTCTATTGCAGGCCTGCTGGATACACTCAAGCACGAACTAGGAACATACCATTATGCGGTAGGTCTTGCTAATGCCTTCTTTTCAATTGATGTTGAGCAGGAAAGTCAGACACAGTTTGCATTCATGTGGGAAGGATGGCAATGGACTTTCACCATCCTTCCACAGGGATACCTCCACAGCTCCACCATCTGTCATGGACTTGTAGCCCAGGACTTGGCTATGTGGGAGAAACCACCAGCAGTGCGGCTGTACCATTATGTTAATGATGTCATGCTCACGTCTGATTCTCTTTCAGATCCTGAAGGGGCAGCACCTAGACTGCAGCAACATCTATAGGAGGAAGGATGGGCTGTGAACAGTACCATGGTTCAGGACCTGCTTTGTCTGTCAGATTCCTGGGGGTCGTCTGGTTGGGTAAGACCAAAGTTATACCAGTAACAGTTATAGATAAAATTCCAGGCCTTTCCTACCCCTACAAGTGTAGCATTGTTACAGGAGTTTTTGGGTCTTCTAGGCTACTCAAGAGTTTTTATACCGCACTTGTCACAGATTCTGAAGTCCTTATACCAGTTGGTACAAAAGAGCATCAGGTGGGACTGGGATGAGACATGTGCATCTGCCTTTACTACAGCAAAACAGGCAGTCAAGGCCATGCAGGCCTTGAGTGTGATAGACCCATCAAGGCCCTATGACCTGGATGTTCATGTGACTGCAGATGGCTATGGCTGGGGTCTCTGGCAGTGGCTTGAATGAACTCACCAACCTGTTGGATTTTAGTGACAACTCTGGAAAGGGAAGAGGTTTGATACACTGATAGGAAAACAAATGGCACCATGTATCACACTTTGCTGGCTACAGATCCTATCATTGGAATGGCCCCAATAAAGGTTATAACCACCTGTCCCATCTTGGCAAGGATACAAGACTGTACCCAAAAGCCAAGCAGTGGTGTGGCACAAACACCCATACTAGCCAAGTGGGGTGCTTACCTACAGCAGCATAGTGCCCTCTCTAGTAGCCTCTTGAGTGAAGAACTCCAATGCTTATTGGGGCCGGTGACATATACTAGTGAAAAACAGGAAGAACTTGCTTTTGAGCCATTAGTAGCAGAGAGTCCCTATCGGGAGGGAAGAGCCCCTATATCCAAAGATGCATGTTACACAGAGGGCTTCATCCATGGGCAGCCCCTAAAATGGAGGGCCATAGCTTTCCATCCTAAGACTGAGACAATATGGATGGAAGATGGGAAGGAGAAGAGCAGCCAATGGGCAGAGTTGGGGACTGTGTGGCTTGTGATAAGCCAGGAGCCCTCCCCTTTAGTTGTCTGCACTGACAGAAGGGCTCTCTATTGGGGCTTGACCCTGTGGCTATCAAACTGGTACCAGGCCAACTGGCTGGTTGGTCACTGACCCCTTAGGGGGCAGGAATTGTGGCAAGACTTATGGGCCTGTGGTCAGACTAAAATACAGTATACCATGCAACAGGTCATTTATCCCTGGCATCCCCAGGAAATGATGAAGCAGATATATTAGCCCAGACACCTTGGCTAGAAGGAAAGCCTGCCTCTGATATAGCCCAATGGTTACATCAATGTTTGTTGCTTGCAGGGCAAAAGACAATGTGGGCTATAGCCCATCAGTGGGGCTTGCCTTTGACCTTTGAAGAAGTTAGTAGAGCCCGGCAGGAGGGTGTTGTATGCTCCAAAAGGGACTTACACCAAGTTCCACAGCAACATGGGACAATAGCTAAGGGGGCAGTATCCTTCATCAGGTGGCAGATAGGCTACATTGGGCCTCCACCTGTGTCAGAGGATATCGGTATGCCGTGACTTGTGTGGACACAGCTACTGAACTTCTGGTTGCTTTTCCTACCCCTTGTGCACACCAGCAGATGACCAAAAGAGGCCTGGAGCATCTCTTTGCCACCTATGGCCAACCAAAGGTAATTGATAGTGATCAGGGAACCCATTTTACTGGACATGCACTTCAATAATGGGTGTGACAGCTGGGAAACAAATGAAGTTTCATGTGCCATACAACCCTACCTCAGCAGGCATGATAGAGAAGCAAAATGGCTTGTTAAAATCAGGACTAAGTCAGAGACCAATAGTCTGCACAGATGGTCAATCCACTTATGGACCTTGCTACAGCGTTTGAATGAGAAATCCTGAAAGGAGCCCTGAGCCCCACAGACATGTTAACACATATTCCTGCCTCCCCTAAACAATTGCAAATAGAAACCAAGGAAGATACATAGAAGCCGAGGTTTGGCCACCAGAATAGTATCTTGCTGACAGCACCAACTGCATTGAACCCTGGAGACTCCATTGAGTGGACATGGCCTTGGACCTTTCAACACATGGACCAATGATGGCTGGCTCTCCTGGCACCTTGGGGACAAGACCTGGAAGCTGGCCTCTTGTGTATTCCTGGAGTAACAGCAGAGTGGCTTCTAAAGGTAATAGTGCTATTTCCTGAAAGATCAAAAGGTAGGAGCATCTTACTGGGGAATTTTGTTTTATCATTATGGCCAGTGCATGCACCTCCAGTAGCACTATATATAGACCCTTCAGTAACCCCCACGGGGAGAGAAATAAAAGTATGGTATACTAGACTTTGATGGGACCCCCGTCCTGCTACAGTCCTGTCACAAGACCACTGTTTTGCGTGCATCCTACCTGATGGACAAAATTTGCCTGTGTTGTTGTCATTAAAATGAGTCTTATCATGCCTAAGATCTTTGGGATTGGGAACCTCCTCTGGCTTGAGGATTATTGTAATTTTTGTTACCTGTATCAAAATCTTCTTGTATCTCTTTTTTAGCTCTGTACAATATTTTATTATGTATACTATTACTTAAATGTATTTTATTTAGTAGAATTACATAGAGAATAATATATGGTATGTAAGGTGCTGCAACCCTCTTTTGCTATCTCAACTCTAAGAAGTGAGAATCCTATTACCTTCTTCCTAAAAGCATTGATCTAATTCTATCATTTATCCTTTCCTTTCCTTTTTTTTTTTACTTTTTATCCCTTTCATTTATTTATTTTTATTAAAGTATCATTGACATACAATATTATGAAGGTTTCACAAGAAAAACAATGTGCTTACTACATTCAAAATTATTATCAAGTTCCCCCCCATACCCAATTGTACTCACTGTCCATCAGTATAGTACGATGTCACAGAGACCCTACTTGTCTTTTCTGTGCTACGCTGTCTTCCTCATGATCACCCACACAACATGTGCACTAATCATGACACCTCTCAATCCATTCTGCCTCCCTTCCCACCCACCCTCCCTCAACCCTTCCCTTTGGTAACCAACCACTAGTCTCTTTTTGGAGTCTGTGAGTCTGCTGCTTTTTATTCCTTCAGTTTTGCATCATTGTTATACTCCACAAATGAGGGAAATCATTTTGTATTTGTCTTTCTCTGCTTGACTTATTTCACTGAGCATAATATCCTCTAGCTCCATCCATGCTGCTGCAAATGGTAGAATTTATTTCTTTATTATAGCTGAATAGTATTCCACTGTGTATCTGTAACACCACTTCTTTTTCGTTTATCTACTGATGGATGCTTAGGTTGCTTCCATATCTTGGCTGTTGTAAATAGTGCTGTGATAAACATAGGGGAGCAGATGTCTTTTTGAATCTGAGAAGTTGTTTTCTTTGGGTAAATTCCTAGGAGTGGAATTCCTGGGTCAAATGGTATTTCTATTTTTAGTTTTTTGAGGAATCTCCATATTGTGTTCCACAATGGTTGAACTAATTTACATTCCCACCAGCACTGTAGGAGGGTTCCCCTTTCTCCACATCCTCACCAGCATTTGTTGTTGCTTGTCTTTTGGATGTTGGCCATCCTAACTGGCGTGAGGTGCTATCTCATTGTGGTTTTTATTTGCATTTCCCTTATTGGAGCATCTTTTCATATGCCTGTTGGCCATCTGAATTTCTTCTTTGGAAAGTGTCTGTTCATATCCTCCATCTATTTTATAATAAGGTTATTTGCCTTTTGGGTGTTGAGGCCTGCGAGCTCTTTATATATTTTGGATGTTAATCCTTTTTCAAATATGTCATTTACAGTTACATTCTCCCATACTGTAGGATGCCTTTTTGTTATCCTGATGATGTCCTTTGCCGTTCAGGAGCTTTTTAATTTGATGTAGTCCCATTTGTTCATTTTTGCTTTTGTTTCCCTTGCCCAAGGAGATGTGTTCAGAAAAGAGTTTCTCATGTTTATATTCAAGAGAGTTTACCTTTCTTCTAAGAGTTTAATGGTTTCATGACATACATTCAAGTCTTTGATCCATTTCGAGTTTACTTTTGTGTATGGGGTTAGACAATAATCCAGTTTCATTCTCTTGCATGTAGCTGTCCAGTTTTGCCAACACCAGTTGTTGAAGAGGCTGTCAATTCCCCATTTTATGTCTATGGCACCTTTATCATAGAGTAATTGACCATGTATGCTTGGGTTTATATCTGGGCTCTCTAGTCTGTTTCATTGGTCTATGCATCTGTTCTTGTGCCAATACAAATAATCTTGATTACTGTGGCTTTGTAGTAGAGCTGAAGTTGGGGAGTGTAATTCCCCCTGCTTTATTCTTCCTTCTCAAGATTGCTTTGGCTATTCAGGGTCTTTTGTGGTTCCATATGAATTTTAGAAACATTTTCTCTCATTCTTTGAAGAATGCTGCTGGTATTTTGATAGGGATTGCATTGAATCTGTAGATTACTTTAGGCAGGTTGGCCATTTTGACAATATTAATTATTCCTATCCATGAGCACAGGATGTATTTCCATTTATTGGTATCTTCTTTAATTTCTCTCATGAGTATCTTATAGTTTTCAGAGTACAGGTCTTTCACTTCCTTGGTTAGGTTTCTTCCTACATATTTTATTCTTATTGATGGAATTGTGAATGGAATTGTCCTGATTTCTCTTTTTTTCTAGTTCATTGTTAGTATATAGGAATGCAAAAGATTTCTATGTATTAATTTTGCATCCTACAACTTTGCTAAATTCAGATATTAGTTCTAGTAGTATTGGAGTGGATTCTTTAGGGTTTTTTACATACAATATCATGTCATCTGCAAAAGGGACAGTTAGACTTCTTCCTTGCCAGACTGGATACCTTTCATTTCTTTCTGTTGTGTGATTACCATGGCTAGGACCTCCAGCACTATGTTGAATAGAAGTGGGGAGAGTGGCATCCGAGACTTGTTCCTAATTGTAAAGGAAAAGCTTTCAGTTTCTCTCTGTTAAGTATGATGTTGGCTGTGGGTTTGTCATATATGGCCTTTATCATGTTGCAGTACTTGCCCTCTATACCCATTTTGTTGAGAGTTTTTGTCATGAATAGGTGTTGAATTTTGTCAAATGCTTTTTCAGTATCTGTGGAGATGAACATGTGGGGTTTTTTTATTTTGATGTCATGAATGTACAATTACATGAGCAACATTATGGTTACTAGACTCCCCCAATTATCAAGTCCCTACCACATACCCCATTGCAGTCACTGTCCATCAGCGTAGTAAGATGCTATAGAATCACAACTTGTCTTCTCTGCATTGTACTGCAGAGAATAATTCTACCAGTACAAATAAATTCTACCAGTACAAAGACAAGCTGTCCACCCCACATTATGTGCGCTAATCGTAATGGCCCTTTTCCCCTTTATCCCTCCCTTCCCACTCATCCTCCCCAGTCCTGTTCCCTTTGGCAACTGTTAGTCCATTCTTGGGTTCGGTAATTCTGCTGCTGTTTTGTTTCCACAGTTTTTTCTTTGTTGTTTTACTCCACAAATGAGTGAAATCATTTGGTACTTGTCTTTCTCTGCCTGGCTTATTTCAGGTCTTCTATCTACTTCAAATTTACTTATGTGTATGGAGTTAGACAATGATGAGGATTCATTATCTTACATGTAGCTGTCCAGTTTTGCCAACACCAGCTGTTGAAGAGGCTGTCATTTCACCATTGTATATCCATGGTTCCTTCATCATATATTAAATAAACATATGTGTTGAGGTTAATATTTGGACTCTCTATTCTGTTCCACTATCCTCTAGCACCATCCATGTTGTTGCAAATGTTAGGATTTGTTTTTTTTATGGCTGAATAATATTCCACTTGTATATGTGCCACATCTTTATCCATTCATCTACTGATGGACACTTAGGTTGCTTCCATTTCTTGGCTATTGTAAATAGTTCTGTGATAAACATAGGGGTGCATATGTCTTTTTCAAACTGGGCCCCTGCATTCTTAGTGTAAATTCCTAGGAGTGGAATTCCTGGGTCAAGTGGTATTTCTATTTTGAGTTTCTTTAGGGACCTCCATACTGCTTTCCATAGTGGTTGAACTAATGTACATTCCACCAGCAGTGTAGGAGGGTTCCCCTTTCTGCACATCCTCACCAACATTTGTTGTTTGTCTTTTGGATGGTGGTGATCCTTACTGGTATTAGGAGATATCTCATCGTGGTTTTAATTTGCATTTCTCTCATGATTAGCAATGTGGAACATCTTTTCATGTGCCTGTTAGCCATCTGAATTTCTTCTTTGGAGAGGTGTCTGTTCAGATCCTCTGCCCATTTTTTAAATTGGATTATGTGCTTTTTGTTTGTTGAGGTGTGTGAGCTCTTTATATATATTTTGGATGTCAACCCTTTATCAGATATGTCATTTATGAATATAAGCTTCCATACTGTAGGATGCCTTTTTGTTCTATTGATGGTGTCCTTTGCTGTACAGAAGCTTTTCAGCTTGATATAGTCCCACTTGTTCATTTTTGCTGTTGTTTCCTTGCCCAGGGAGATATGTGCATGAAGAAATTGGTCATGTTTATGTCCAAGAGATTTTTGCATAGTTTTTTTCTAAGAGTTCTATGATTTCTTGACTTATATTCAGGTCTTCTATCTACTTCAAATTTACTTATGTGTATGGAGTTAGACAATGATGAGGATTCATTATCTTACATGTAGCTGTCCAGTTTTGCCAACACCAGCTGTTGAAGAGGCTGTCATTTCACCATTGTATATCCATGGTTCCTTCATCATATATTAATTGAACATATGTGTTGAGGTTAATATTTGGACTCTCTATTCTGTTCCACTAGTCTGTAGGTTTGTTCTTGTGCCAGTATGAAATAGTCTTGATTACTGTGGCTTTGCAGTAGTGCCTGAAGTTGGAAAGTGAGATCCCCCTGCTTTATTCTTCCTTCGCAGGATTGCTTTGGCTATTTGGGGTCTTTTGTGGCTCCATATGAATTTTAGAACTATTTGTTCTAGTTCATTGAAGAATGCTGTCAGTATTTTGATAGGGATTGCATTGAATCTGTAGATTGCTTTAGGCAGGATAGCCATTTTGACAATATTAATTCTTCCTACCCAAGAGCATGGGATAAGTTTCCATTTGTTAGTGTCCTCTTTAATTTCTCTTAAGAATGTCTTGTAGTTTTCAGGGTATAGGTCTTTCACTTCCTTGGTTAGGTTTATTCCTGGGTATTTTATTCTTTTTGATGCAATTGTGAATGGAATCATTTTCTTAACTTATCTCTCTGCTAGTTCATTATCAGTGTATAGGAATGCAGCATATTTCTGTGTATTAATTTTGTATCCTGCAAATTTGCTAAATTCAAATATTTTTTCTGGTAGTTATGGAGTGGATTCTTTAGGGTTTTTATGTACAGTATCATGTCATCTGCAAATAGTGACAGTTTCACTTCTTCCTTACAAATCTAGATGCCTTTTACTTATTTGTGTGTCTGATTGCCATGGCCAGGACTTCCAGTACTATGTTGAATAAAAGTGGGGAGAGTGGGCATCCCTGTTTTGTTCCCCATCTTAGGTGAAAAGCTTTCAGCTTCTTGCTTTTAAGTATGATGTTGGCTGTGGGTTTGTCATGTATGGCCTTTATTATGTTGAGGTCCTTACCCTCTATACCAATTTTGTTGAGAGTTTTTATTATGAATGGATGTTGAATTTTGTTGAATGCTTTTTCAGCATTTATGGAGATGGTTTTTCTCCATACTGAAAGATGGTTTTTCTCCTTTTAGTTGATGTGGTGGATGATGGTGATGGATTTTTGAATGTTGTACCATCCTTGCATCCCTAAGATGAATCCCTCTTGATCATGGTGTATGATCCTCTTGATATATTTTTGAATTCAGTGTGCTAAAATTTTGTTGAGTATTTTTGCATCTTTGTTCATCAGGGATATTGGTCTGTAATTTTATTATTTTGTGGGGTCTTTCCTGGTTTTCGTATCATAGTGATGCTTGCTTCACAGAATGAGTTTGGAAGTATTCCCTTGTCTTCTACTTTTTGGAAAACTTTAAGGAGAATGGCTATTATGTCTCTTCTAAATGTATGATAAAAATCAGCAGTCAATCCATCTGGCATGGGAGTTTTATTCTTGGGTAGTTTTTGATTACTGATTCAGTCTCATTGCTAGTAATTGGTCTGTTTAGATTTTCTGTTTCTTCCTTGGACAGTCTTGGAAGGTTGTATTTTTCTAGGAAGTTGACCATTTCTCCTAGGTTTTCCAGCTTGTTAGCATATAGATTTTCATAGTATTCTCTAATAATTCTTTGTATTTCTGTGGTGTCCATCATGATTTTTCCTTTCTCATTTCTGATTGTTTATGTGTGCAGGTTCTCTTTTTCTCTTAATAAATCTGGGTAGGTGTTTATGTATTATGTTTATTTTATCAAAGAACCATCTCTTGGTTTCATTGATTTTTTCTATTGTTTTATTCTTCTCAATTTTATTTATTTCTTCTCTGATCTTTTATTATGTCCCTGCTTCTGCTGACTTTGGGCCTAATTTGTTCTTCTTTTTCCAGTTTCAATAATTGTGACTTTACAATATTTATTTGGGATTGTTCTTCCTTCTTTAAATAGGCCTGCATTGTTATATGCTTTCCTCTTATAACTGCCTTTACTGTGTCCCACAGAAGTTGGGGCTTTGTGCTGTTATTGTCATTTGTCTCCATATATTGCTCAGTCTCTGTTTTAATTTGGCCATTGGTCCATTGATTATTTAGAAGTTTGTTGTTAAGCCTCCATGTATGTGTGAGGCTTTTTATTTTCTATGTACAATTTATTTCTAGTTTCATACCTTTGTGATCTGAGAAGTTGGTTGGTAGAATTGCAATCTGTTTTAGTTTAATGAGGTTCTTTTTGTGTCCTAGAATGTGGTCCATTCAGGAAAATGTTCCATGGGCACTTGAGAAGAATATGTATCCTGCTGCTTTTGGGTGTAGAGTTCTGTAGATGTCTGTTGGGTCCATTTGTTCTAATGTGTTGTTCAGTGCCTCTGTGTCCTTACTTATTTTCTGTCTGGTTGATCTGTCCCTTGGAGTGAGTGGTGTTTTGAAGTCTTCTAAAATGAATGCATTGTATTCTATTTCCTCGTTTAGTTCTGTTAGTATTTGTTTCACATATATTGGTGCTCCTGCATTGGGTGCACAGATATTTATAATGGTTATATCCTCTTGTTGGACTGGCCCCTTTATCATTATGTAATGTCCTCTTTATCTCTTGTTACTTTCTTTGTTTTGAAGTCTATTTTGTCTGATACAAGTACTACAACACCTGCTTTTTTTTCTCCCTATTGCTTGCATGAAATATCTTTTTCCATCCCTTCACTTTTAGTCTGTGTACATCTTTGGGTTTGAGGTGAGTTTCTTGTAAGCAGCATATAGGTGGGGCTTGCTTTTTTATCCATTCTATTACTCTGTGTCTTTTGATCCGTGCATTCAGACCATTTACATTTTTTTTAAGATTTCAATTTATTTTGTGTGCATAAGATTTTGGTTTTCATTTTCTTCCAAACACACAAAACAATATATTTACATATTGGATATATTCAATATTCACCCTGTATCCATTATTTTGTCAGGCACAATACTCTGAGGGAGAAGTTTTGCTCAGTTCTTTTCAAGTCCCAAAATCTTAAGACTAATGCTGGCAAAGGACAAATAACAGAATATCTGGCTGACAGTGTCCTTTCAGACCATTTACATTTAGGATGATTGTCAGTAGATATGTATTTATTGCCATTGCAGGTTTTGGATTCGTGGTTACCAAAGGTTCAAGGGTACCTTCTTTACTATCTAACCACCTAACTTTAACTCACTTATTATGCTATTATAAACACAATCTGATGATTATTTCTCTCCTTTTTTATTCTTCCTTCTCCACCTCTTATATGTTAGGTCTTTTATTCTGTACTCTTTTGTGTTTCCCTTGACTGCTTTTGTGGATAGATGATTTTATTTTTTGCCTTTAGTTAGTATTTGGTTGGTCTGCTTTCTTGCTGTGATTTTATTTTTCTCTGGTGACATCTATTTAGTCTTAGGAGTGCTCCCATCTAGATAAGTCCCTGTAAAATACCCTGTAGAGGTGCATTGTGGGAGGTAAATTCCCTCAGCTTTTGCTTATCTGGAAATTGTTTAATCCCTCCTTCAAGTTTAAATGATAATCTTGTTGGATATAGTATTCTTGGTTCAAGGCCCTTCTGTTTCATTGCATTAAATATATCGTGCCATTCTCTTCTGGCCTGTAAGGTTTCTGTTGAGAAGTCTGATGATAGCCTGATGGGTTTTCATTTGTATGTGATATTTTATTCTCTCTCTGGCTGCTTTTAACACCCTGTCCTTGTCTTTGATCTTTGCCATTTTAATTATTGTATGTCTTTGTATTGTCCTACTTGGGTACCTTGCCTTGGGAGATCTGTGGTCTTCCATAGTCTGAGGGACTATTTCCTGCCCCAGCTTGGGGTAATTTCCAGCAGTTATTTCTGCAAAGACACTTTCTATCCCTTTTTCCCTCTTCTTCTTCTTTTGGTACCCCAATATGAGAATATTGTTCCATTTAGATTGATCACACAGTTCTCTTAATATTCCTTCATTCCTAGAGATCCTTTTATCTCTGCCACAGCTTCTCTGTATTCCTGTTCTCTGATTTCTATTCTATTAACAATCACTTGTACTTCATCCAGGCTGGTCTTAAGTCCTTCTATTGATTGTATCATTTCTGTTATCTCCCTCCAGACTTCATTCCTTAGCTCTTGCATACTTTTTTGCAGCTCCATCAGAATGGTTATGACTCTTATTTTGAATTCTTTTCCAGGAAGATTGGTTATATCTATCTTGCCAGACCCTCTCTCTGGCATTGTTTGAGTAATTTTGGACTGGACCAGATTCTTCTGCCTTTTCATTTCAATAGAAGTGATCATTGGCAAGTGGCACATGTGTCAGCTGGGAGAACAAAGTCCCTTCCTGCTTGCTGGTCACCTTGCCCTTCTCTGCTGCCTGTGCCAGTTACCTTCACACAGGAATCAGTCTCTGGGTTAATTTCCTGAGCTGCCACGGGTGTGTCAGCCCTCAGGATGGCCTAGGGCACTGCCGTGGATCGCAGGCATGCCAGGTGTGTTATCCTGTGAGAATGGGGCCCTTTTGTGCCTTCCAAACTTTGCACCAGTTTCCTCTGTCTGTGCTGGGAATTTGTTTGCTGGTGGCAGCCTCTGGGTCAGTCCGGTTAGCTGCGTGCTGGGAGAAGACTCTGTGTGGTTGCTGTGGGTTGGGCTGCTCCCTGGCTGGTCTGTAGCAATGGCGGGTCAGCCAGTTTGCTTGCAGTGCCAGCGGGGGTGAATAAATGACAGGCTGCCTATCACCATGAGGGGCTTCAAGCTGCATTGCCACCCAGGGAGTTAGTTAGGGCACCTGAAGTTCCTTAAGATTCCCAGCCTGCTGGGCTGAGTGTGCTGGGATGATTTTGTTAACTTGTTAACCCTTTTCCCTTTAAGACTTTTAATGCTCCCACTTTTCTTTTGTCCCAGGGAACTGGCTGTGGGGACCTGCTTGCAGTCTCTGTCTCGGATTTTAGTTTTCTGTTTCTCTAATATCCAGTACACCAAGCAATGTGTGTCTGTGCTCACAGTGCAAATTATGAGGGCTGATTATTTAGCAATCCTCTGCTTCCACTCCCTCCCCACTCTGATTCTTTTCCTTCTGCTGGTGAGCTGGGGTGGGTGGAGTGTTGGGGTCCCACCAGGTCATGGCTTTGTATCTTACCCTTTTCATGAGATGCTGAGTTCTCACAGATGTAGATGTAGCCTGCCTGTTGTACTGTATCTTATGTTCTCTCTTTTAGGAACAGTTGTATTTGCTGCATTTACAAAATATATGGTTTTTGGAGAATTTCATCACCCTACTCACACCACCATTTTGAGCACCCTGATGATGTAGTTTTTGTCTTTCTTTTTGTTGATGTGGTGGATGATGTAGATGGATTTTTTAATATTGTACCATCCCTGTATCCCTGGAATAAATCCTACTTGATTATGATTGATGATCTGTTTGATATATTTTTTACTTCAGTTTGCTAATGTTTTGTTGAGTATTTTTGCATCTATGTTCATCAGGAATATTGGTCTGTAATTTTCTGTTTTTGTGGTTTCTTTGCCTGGTTTTGGTATTAGAGTGATGCTGGCCTCATAGAATGAGTTTGAAAAGACTCCCTCCTCTTCAAATTTTTAGAAAACTTTCAGGAGGATGGGTATTAAGTCTTCTCTAAATGTTTGATAAAATTCAGCAGTGAAGCCATCTGGTCCAGGGGTTTTGTTCTTTCGTAGTTTTTGATTACCAATTAAATTTCTTTGCTGGTGAGTGGTCTCCAGATTTTCTGTTTCTTCCTGGGTCAGCTGTGGACAGTTGTATTTTTTAGGAAGTTGTCCATTTCTTCTAGGTTATCCAGTTTCTTAGCATATAATTATTCATAGTATTTTCTAATAATTCTTTGTATTTCTGTGGTGTCCATAGTGATATTTCCTTTTTCATTTCTGATTCTGTTTATGTGTGTAGACTCTCTTTTTTCCTTGATGTCTGGCTAGGGGTTTATCTATTTTGTTTATTTTCTCAAAGAACCAGCTGTTACTTTCATTAATTCTTTCTATTGTTTTATTCTTCTTGATTATATTTATTTCTACTCTAATCCTTATAATTTCTCTCCTTCTCCTGACTTTGGGTCCCATTTATTCTTCTTTTTCTAGTTTTGTTACTTGTCATCTTAGACTGTTCATATGGGATTGTTCTTCTTTCCTGAGGTAGGCCTGTCTTGCAATATACTTCCCTCTTAGCACATCCTCCACTTCATTCCACAGATTTTGCAGTGTTGAATTATTGTTGTCATTTGTCTCCATATATTGCTTGATCTCTGTTTCTATTTGGTCATTGATCCATTGGTTATTTAGGAGCATGTTATTAATCCTCCATGTGTTTGTGAGATTTCTCATTTTCATTGCATAATTTATTTCTAGTTTCATACCTTTGTGGACTGAGAAGCTGGTTGGTACAATTTCAATATTTTTGAATTTACTGAGGCTTTTTGTTGCCTAGTATATGATTTATTCTCAAAAGTTTTCCATGTGCACTTGAGAAGAATGTGTATTTTTCTGCTTTTAGGTAAAGTGTTCTGTAGATGTCTGTTAGGTCCATCTGTTCTAATGTGTTTTACAGTGCCCCTGTCTCCTTACTTATTTTCTGTATGGTTGATCTGTCCTTTGGAGTGAGTGGTGTGTTGAAATCTCCTAAAATGAATGTGTTGCATTCCATTTCCCCTTTTAATTCTGTTAGTATTTGTTTCACATATGTAGGTGCTCCTGTGTTGGGTGCATAGGTATTCATAATGGTTATATCCTCTTGTAGGACTGACCCCTTTATTATTATGTAATGTCCTTCTTTGTCTCTTGTTACTTTCTTTGTTTTGAAGTCTATTTTATCTGATACAAGTACTGCAATTCCTGCTTTTCTCTCCCTATTAGTTGCATGAAATATGTTTTTCCATCCCTTCACTTTTAGTCTGTGTATGTCTTTGGGTTTGAAGTCTCTTGTAAGCAGCATATAGACAGGTATTGTTTTTATATCTATTCAGTGACTCTATGTGTTTTGATTGGTGCATTCAGACCATTTACATTTAGGGTGATTATTAATAGTTATATACTTATTACCATTGCAGGTTTAGATTCATGGTTACCATATGTTCAGGGGTAATTCCCTTGCTATCTATCAGTCTAATTTAATTCACTATGCTATTACAAACACAACCTAAAGGTTCTTTTTGTTTATCCTCCCTTTTCTTCCTGCTCCATTCTTTATATATTAGGTATCATATTCTGTACTCTTTGTTTATCCCTCAACTGACTTTGTGGGTTGTTGGTTTGATTTTGCATCTGCTTAGTAATTAATTTTTTACTTACTTTACTGTGGTGTTATTTCTTCTGGTGACAGGTATTTAGCCTTAGGAACACTTTCATCTATAGCAGTCCTTCCAAAGTGCACTGAAGAGACATTTTTGGGGGTAAGATCTCTCAGCTTTTGGTTATCTGGGAATTGCTTAATCCCTGCTTCAAATTTAAATAATTATCTTGCCGGAGAGAGTATTCTTGGTTGGTGGCCTTTTTGTTTCATTGCATTAAATATATCATGCTACTCCCTTCTGGCCTATAAGGTTTCTGTTGAGAAGTTTGATAATAGCCTGGTGGGTTTTCCTTTGTATATGATCTTTTTTCTTTTTCTGGCTGATTTTAAAAGTCTGTCCTTATCCTTGATATTTTCCATTTTAATTATTATATGCCTTGGTGTTGTCTTCCTTGGATCCCTTGTGTTGGGAGTCCAATTCCATGGCCTGAGAGACTATCTCCTACCCCAGATTGCAGAATTTTTCAGCAATTACCTCCTCAATGACACTTTCCATCCCTTTTTCTCTCTTCTTCTTCTTCTGACACCCCTATAATGCAAATATTGTTCCATTTGGTTTGGTCACAGAGTTCTCTCAATATTCTTTCATTCCTAGAGATCCTTTTATCTCTGTGCCTCAGCTTCTTTGTATTCCTCTTTTCTAATTTCTAGTCCATTTACTGTCTCTTTTACTAATCTAATCTTCTTTTAAATCCCTTCATTGTATTTTTCATTTCAAATACTGAATTTATTAATGATTGAATCTCCATCATAAATTCATTCCTGAGTTTTTGAATATTTTTCTGTACCTCCATGGCCATGTTTATGATTTTTATTTTGAAATCTCTTTCAGGAAGATTGATGAGTTCAGTTTCACTTGGCTCTTTTTCTGGAGTTTGTGGGATTTTGGTTTGAATCAGGTTCCTTTGATGTTTCATATTTGTATGTGGTGCCCTCCAGTGCCCATAAGCTCTACTCTTTGGATCTATTCAGCCCCTAGAGTGATGTTGGGTGTTGCAGTGGAGTGGCACTGGTGTCCTGTTCTGTGAGGTCTGCTCTTTTCTCCAGGTGTATGCAGTCTGACACTACCTTCTTTGCTGTTGCTCTTTTAGGGTTATTTGTATTAACTATATTTTCATATTATATTTGATTTTGGGAGGAAATGTCTGTCTCACCTCTCACAATGCCATCTTTTTAAAATCTTTTATATTAATTTTTGTTATCTCTAAATTGTTAGGCTCTGTTGCTGTTGTGGAATCTGGTTACAGTGCTTCAGATTTCTTGCACAAGGATCCTTGTGCAAGATTGAGAGCATGTAGATTGTAAGGTAAGAATCCTGGAGGGGTGGATTGTGGGGAACTTGGAGTTCCTATGTCCAGGATCCTCACTGAACTTAAACCACTTGATGATGTAACCTGCCTGCTGCTAGGCTACTGCTTCCACACTCATAGGCAATAAGCTATTATTGCACTATATAGAAGGCTTGGCTCAGTGCTCTGAGCAAAAGCCGAGACACTAGTGCTTGTTCTACTGTCAGGAGAACAAGCTGGATAATAAACCCTATTATCCAAAAGAAACATTCTACTCTCATTTCTTTGGTCACACTGAATCCACAGTGAACTTGCCAGGGGCTGAAACCCATTGGTAAGACAATCCCTGAGCTGGGTAGTCCAAGGCTCAGATTTTGATATTCAAGTGGAAAACACAAGACTGTGTTTTAACTTTTAATTAGATGCTATAATTCCTGTTACTTAGCAGATTTTCACACCATAACACAAAGAGGTCTTGACCCTGCAGATTTACTAGATATGGGGAAAATTGAAGTTCCTATGGCTAGGATCCTTACCTGGCTCTAAAGTACTTGTTGATGTAACTGGTCTGCTACTAGGCTACTGTTTCCACACCCATAGGCAATAAGCTATTACTGACTGAGTTGCTATATAAAGAGCTCTTCCCAGTGCTCTGGGTGGAGGCAGAGAGTAAGGAGGATTATAGGCCTGCATACCATTGGAGGCAGGCATCATTTCAGTTCTCAACCTATCACAGGGAGAACAACCTGGGTAATAAACCCTTTTACCCAAGCATTGGCAAGACACAAAAGAAGACATGATTTTCTTGTTTTTCTAAATGTTTAAAAGCCATTATTTCTGAGATTTTTATCCATGGTTTGGAATTCACTCTCAGAAGGAAGAGTATGGTGCATAAAATTCCTGTCTTTGTAATGTTTTTAAGATAATGAAAGACAGTTGCTTATTTTTCTAAGTAGACTGAGACCTCTGGCATCTTCCTGTGAACCTCTAGCCTCTTTATATTTATAGGAATTGTAGAAGTCATTAGGAGGGTGCGTAGAGAGTGAAGGTGAAGATTCCTGTGGCCAGGATTCTCACCTAAGCCTGGTTGGCCTGCTCACTACACATGTGTAGGAAATACATTGTTATTGATTCTATATTAAGAGCTACGCTCAGTGTCTGTGCTGTGGCATAGCTACAGGAGAGCAGAGACTGGAATGCTGGCAGAGCCAAGGGCAGAGATGAAGGAGGATTACAGATCTGCAGATGGTTAGATGCAGATGTGATTCTAGTACTCAACTTACCACTGGGAGAACAAGCTGGGTAATAAACCCTTTTACCCCAAGAAAATTCCATTTTTGGCCCTTGGTCTCACTGAAACCATAGTGAATTTGCCCAGGGCTAAAACCCATTGGCAAGGCAGAGGGGAAATGAATCTATACATTTTCTCATGTGATTAAGAAGAAGACCATGTATCCCCTACTACGTTATTCAGTCCGGGAAACCTAAAAAATGTATATTTAAGAGAAAATTGTTTTTAAGTCAATTCGTAGAGAATCAAGTCATTTGTATATGTTATTGTAACTCTGGGGGGAAAATCCTGGGGCAAAATACTTTGAAGCCAAAATCAGTCATAGGGAGAAATAAAGTGGGAGAAACCCATTTATTGCTTATAAGCAGTCATCCACTTCTGATTGCCTGTGTCTCTCACAATCCAGCTGCATAAAAGGGCCCCGACCCAACCTCTCCAGTCTAGATATGCCCTAGTTGCCCCTTGTAATCATTTATTGATGTGGAGATTCTTTCCATCCCTTGGAAACACCTACTGATATGGAGATGCACTAAGGTCAGGTGAGAGATTCTGGAAATGTTGCAATTTTACTTGTAGTTATTTATATCCAATTGAATTAATAAAAAATTTTCTGATTTTGCAGTGCTGGAGAGCTTATAACACATTAAATGCCCCTAAAATTACTGGAAGAAGTCTGACTTTCCTTTTAACCTAAACATGTTTTAAAGACACAGACCATGTCTGTTCTGTTTGTAATTCAGTTGCCACTATCTGGCATTATATGTAGTCAGTGTCAAGTGCTGATATTACCTAATGGTCAGCCTTTTCTTTTTCCTTAAAGGATATTTTCTGCTGATATTTTGGGAAAAGTAAGGGAGAAGTTTCCTGAAACTTTCCTCTAAGTTCCACTTAATCACTGCTCCTGTGAAATACTTGATTTCAGATCTAATAGAGGAAATATAGAAGACAAGCCTGGAACATCATATGCCAGAAAATAGGAAAACTATGCAAGGGAAGTGAGGTATTGTCAAAATGACAATATGAGTGATCTTAAATGGACTTTCACTTTCCAAAGATGGGACAAGTTGAACATCAAAAAACAGTAACTGATTGATTAAAACACATTTACTATACAAAAAGCCATGCATTTATGATGATAAACTTATTAAATGTGAGGTTGATGGATAATTCATTGTCCAAACAGAGACACTCTGAGTGAAAGGTGCATTGTTAATAATTATTCCAGGGCAACAGGCATAAATGGTGCAGTTCCAGGTGAAGGTATGTCAGGCCATCCTATGCTCAGGAACCTGACGATGAAGAGAACCAGCTTCTACTTGTCTGAATTTACTGATCAATTTTAGAAAATTAAAAGTAAGACAATCTGTAAGTCCAGGTAGAGGAAATTCCAGGGCAAAATACCTCTAAAAACCAAAATCATTCAAAGGGAGAAATAAAGTTTCTTACAAACTGCAGTTCCAGGGCCGTTTCTCTCTTTCCTGCTCCAGCGGAAGTCAAAACCGGCCCTCACCTCACCTCACCTCTAGGGTACAGACAAGCCCTACGTGCCCAGGTCATTACCCATTGATATGGAGATGAACTTCTCTCCACCCCTGAGGGATGATGCAAATGCACTAAAGCCATACTTCTTGCCACCTCTGAATGCCTGGTGTTATGCAGATGTACTAAAGCCAGGTAAGATATTCTGGAAATGTTAGAATTTTACCCACACAATCAAACATGATGTGCATCCTGATGTGAAGTAATATGAATAATTTACTATTGTATATGATGTATTTTTGCCTCCCCCCCAAAATTTATCTATATTTATAAAATTGTGTATATGTATATATGTAATCAAGACTTTTTTAATCTAGTTGACAAGAAATACAGGGAATGGAAAAACAAGTGGAATGATGCTATGAGGAAGCACTTTTGTAAATCTAGAATGTGGGACCTGCTGCAGTTCCTTCAATAATGCAACAGTGTTTTTAAAAAATGATTAAAACAGGTTTAGAAGAGACTAAAGCAGATTAAAACAGGTCTAAAAAGCCTTTAAAAGGTATTATTCAAATTAATTAACTCAATAGAGGCAGTCTGGGGACTAGTTGGGTAAATTTTAATGTGAATTTTGCATTAGATGATATTAAAGAATTGTTGATGAGTGTTGGCCAATGATATCATGATGATGTAAGAAATATCTTCTCCCTCTTTTTAGAAACATGCCGAGATACTTTGAAAGGGCAAGCTCCTGGATTCTACCTCAGCCAATCAGGACCCGGGTTCTACCTCAGCCAGTCAGGACCTGGGTTTACCTCAGTCAATCAGGACCCGCATCCCATTTCAGCCAATTGGAGCTTGGTCTCTCTCTTACCTCCAGTCAGCAAGAAGTATACCCACCACCCCTAGACCCTGCCAATTGACCAAAGCCATGACCTATCACCCCACCAACTATCCTTAGGCCCAGCCAATCAGCCAGGGCCACGACTATCACCCCATAAACTGCCCTAGAAACCCATAAAACCTTTGTTCTTTGGAAACTCACTCTCTTTCTCTGGCACCTGGCCACTGCATTGGCGCAGGTGTGAGATTGAGCTTGGGGTGGTTTGAATAACGGCTCTTTGCTTTTGCATCCATGTTAGCTCCCTGGTGGTCTCCTGGGATTCACAACTTCAGGCACAACAACTTAAGAATAAAAGCATAATGTTTGCTACTTGTTCTAAACTACTTCAGACAGAAAGTAGTGGGGTAAAAGAAACAACTTTGGCAAAGTATTGATGATTGTTGAGGAAGCCATGGGGGTAAGGGTTTGGTATGTTCTTTACCATGTTTCTCCATGTTTCCTCTGCACCATGCCACAGGCTGCCATCCTCCCTTTGCTATTGGCTGTGGGCTCAGAGTTATTATGGACAGTCCTTAAATCTCTTTTTGACCCATTCATTCCTTTTCTCAATCTACTACCACATGAAGTTGTACTCTTATATCAAACTTACTAAACAGGTGAAGGGACAGGAAACTAAATATGCTAACCTTTATATTAACTTCTATTTTGTCAAATTCTACCTATAAGAGCAGAAAGATTTTTCCTTTTCCTTTCTAGTTCTTTGGCTAGTATAATAATTAAATTGATAAAAGACAGATTAACAGGAGAAAAATTTCAGACACAGGAGAGCCCCATAAAAATATGATACTCCTTGGTAGTCAGGTGATTGAGGCTATATACTATCCTGAGCTAAAGAAAAGTGGGTAGATGCTGGAGCTTCAAAGAGGAGAAGACAATTCACAGGAAGATGAGGAGAAAAAATGTTTGGTAGACAAATGTTTCCCATGCCATGCAGACAAGTCTTTCAGCTTGTAAGACTGGGGAAAGGAAATTCTGGGACAAAATAGCTGTAAAACTGAAATCAGTCAAAGGGAGAAATAAAGTTTAAAATGCATTTATTGCTTACAAACTGCAATCTGGGGCCATCTCTCTTTCCTGCTCTGACAGAGGCAAAATCAGCCCTCTCCTTAACCTCTCAGGTTCAAATAAGCCCTCAGTTGCCCAGGTAATTACCCATTGATATGGAGATGAACTTCTATCCACCCCTGAGGAATGCCTATTGATATGCAAATGCACTAAAGACATACTTCTCTCCACCCATGAGGATGCACTAAAGCCAGGCCAGATAGTCTGGAAATATTACATTTTTACCCACACTGCTATAAAAGTTACCTCTGGTAATATCTTTCTGCCTGGTACAGATTCCTTATCTAAAGTCTCATAAGCGGTTCAGAGGGACATAAAAAGCTCTACCTGAGCCTGCTGGGATCTGACTTTCTTCATCTTGAAATAACCCACATGCCCAAGTGACACATTCTGGGGTGGCATATCTGGGAAAGTTGATGGTAAATTATACCTTTATAGTAATACATTTCTCTAAGTCTAAGTAAAACTATTGGCTCTCACACACAGACTTAGGTACAGATATGTACACACACACCTCTCCTCCTCCCCAAGGATTATCTTTAATATTTCACCATTTCATAGAACTGGGGAAAAGAAACATATCAATAACTGCTTCATAACTGCTACTCAGCTTCTATACTTCATAATTTGGTCCTTTAGGTTATTATTCAGACTCCTGATAGTTCCTTCTCCTCAGTAGCATCATCGTCTAAAATATGTACTGTTAGGCATACATATTGTTAGAAGTAATAAAATAAATAAGCTCATCCATGAGCCACATACCCTTTTATGCATTATCCCTTAGCTATAAACAGTTCTTGCCATGTTTTTAAAATTGTCGTTTGTAAAGACACAATAATGTTCCCAGACCACATACTGTTATTTTCTCCAGTCTAATGTGAAATTAGGGATGTGGGTTCCAGTCTTCCGGTTATGTTAATTTTAATCAAAATAAAATGTTATATTGAAGTGAAAATTCTGAAAGTCATGTTACAATGTAAAGTTTGAGATTTGAATGGTAAAAATTGTGAGAAACACACTCACTGGTCCAAACTCAATAAGTGAACACGGAGACAAAGAGAACAGCGGAGTGAGGCTTTAATGACCATCTTACAAGATCAGGTGTCTGGTGGGCAGGCACACCTGGGGCAGTTGGAGTAAGTAATTTATTCCCTACCTCGCAAGTCCCTCCCCTGGTTCCTCATTGGTTGAGTACTAAAGGGTTTATATTCTTTCCTGGATATTGCCTAAACAAGTTACATCCATATTAGGCAATCCTTTACATTTGTCTTAATTTTACTGGCTGGTTTAAAACTTCCTTCTTTTCACCAATTGGGCACAGCCCGTTCCTTATCAATTTCCTCCTCTTGCCCCCTCCCTCCCTGAGAAACTTCCTGGCATATGTATCACCATGTGGACCCTTGTTAATACCTTACTGTTAAAACGTTTAATACCCCTGGTGGCAATAAATCACATTTAAGTATTATGCTTTTTCTAACAAAATTATTCCAAGGAAAGTAGTGTTGAAATTACCAAAATGAGGACAAGAACTACCCTAGTTACATTTGAGAATGAAGAGGACTCTAGGTAACATTGATTCTCTTTGAACAAAAATACTGAAAATCATGGGAACAAATTCAAAGTGTTTGCTAATGACTGCTTACATGAGTAACAAAAACTGACATGAACCCACAGGATCACAGATTTAGGCATATTTTCTGTAACCTGAGTACTTTTTTTCAGTGGGCTGGGAATAACACTAAAAGAAGCAGTGGAATTGAGTTACAATGGAATAAAATACATGGTGGTTCACCTTCTTCCATAGCAATGGCTTTGTATCAATACCTGAAACCTGATAATAGGCATTTGGCTAGGTCCTGTGTTTAAGACTTAGTAACATGAAGAGAGATTAAAATTATGTTGTATAGATAAAACATATCTATATACAAAAGTCAAATATGAAAAGTCAACACATACCCTACTTTTAAAACTAACAAAATAAGAAATGCTTTGAAAATTAACACAATTTTCAAGACCCATTGGGACCAGTAAGTTCTACAGAGTTGGAAGTGGACAAATTCCATTTAACCCCAGTGGATCAGAGAGCCATTAAAGAAGAGATGGGATTTGGGCTTGGCTTTAGAGGGAAAAAAAAGAGCTTGTAGAGAAAGAAAAGAGAATTCCAAACAATGAAAATATATTAAAAGCACCGAACAGCCAATATCTGACAGCTCACAGACAAGCTTCATTGAAGTAGAGAATTAACAGAAAATAAGAAGGAAATATAGGTTGATAATATCTTCTTGGGTTCCTTTACATGGTGCCTCCTGGGCATTGAGATCCAGTCGTGTCCTGGGTGCATATTAAACCACATAGCTCAGTAGCTCACCAGCAGAACAGTGAGTCAACTCTGTGGCTGAACACTGTAGGACTGTGTTCTCAGGAGTTTCTTGTTCTCCCCTCCTAAAGCCTAATAATGCTTTAGTTAGACCTTGCCTGAGTGTTTGCCTCCCGGTGTTTCAGAAAAAAGTCATTCATGAAGTTCCCAAAACAAGCCCATTCTTAATATAACTAATATGTAAAGTGTTCAAGTCTACAGATATGAATACATTTATTTTATTTACATAAACCCAGACTTCAGATTTCTAATTTTACTGTGACTTCCCCATTCCCAAATGAAGATACTGATTTTTTAATCACTGCCTCCTTTTTATCTATGTGTAATGTTCCTCATTGCTACTTTTCTATTTTTACTCTATCCAGAGAAATCAAGGTTTCTTATTTGATTAATTTGTTCAGAAGTTTACTTTATTGACTATTTTTCCTGCAATGGGCTGATATAAGAATATGCGCTCTGATTGTTCTAGCTGATTGCTTTTAACAATCTACTGTCATGCAAAACGGTGTTAACATTTCCATTGAATGCACCCTTAACTCCAAATAAGCAAAGCCAGTATTTATCAACACTGACCAATACTGCCAGCCTTGCCCACTGCATGGACAGGAACAAATGACTGTAAGTTACATTGAACATAATAGGATCTTTGGTTGCTTCAAGTTGATGGCTCATTTGTTTGCAACAAACATCATTGCACACTAGGTCAAAAAAAAGAGCTTATCTAAAAATACCACTGAACTAGAAACTAAACATTTAACAGGGATGAGGGCAGACCTAGAGACTGCCTATGCAGTTTTTTCCATTACAGGGATCCTCTCTAGTTTCTCTGCTTTTTTCTGTGAATCTGCTCTCAGTACCTCTCTATGTCAATCAGGAGTTCTGTACTTTCAAAAATTCTGATTCTTCAAAATTTAAACTTTGCCTTACCATAACCACTCCAGCCTGGACTCCTCCTCCTAGGATCTGTCTCTGAAAATGTGCCTTCTTTTTTGAATAATCTCAGTCCAAGAATTCCTAGACAGGTCATTGATGGTCTCAGCACATCTTTTTACACCAAGCCGTGGACATAAAATAACAGATCATACAGTAGTTTGTCTGCTTGCCAATAACTGATGGTACTTGGGTCAGCTGTCCAACCCCTCAGTCTATGACTAAGGGGCCAGAATATTTTGGTACAAAATTTGGTCACTGTCCCATCAGCAGTGCCTTAGGTGGAGCTATTTCTCTTTGAAGGGGAAGTAGACAAAGTCTTAAAGCCTTTCAATTACAGATGTGCCACAATCCCTGAGAAGTGTGTCCATGAGAGTGAAAAGACTGGATTTTATATCCACCATAGAAAGAAGAGGTTCTTACCTCAGGGTTCATTTTAGGAAAAATTGAAACAGCTCATTGATTTTTTAGGGGTGATGGTGAGTCTCTGAACCTCAGTCATAGTTTCTCTATTTGGACATGAAAGACACCTGAGTATCCTTTGAAAAAATTTATTTGTCCTCTTCAGGATCCCTGACAAGTGGCCCTTCTGTTTCAATGTGGAAACCTCCAGTGACAGGTGTAAGATAAATTCTAGCTGAAATAAGCAGGCAATGAGGGCAACAAAGGGCCAGGCAGTTTGAGTGAAATTCCCAGGTGATGTTCCCCAGTCTGGCTATCACAGGCCAGGGAAGTCATGTTCAGCAGGGCAGGCAGCGAGTTTTTAAAGGTAGGGGTAGGGAGAGCAAAGGTGTACAGTGGTGTGGGGATTGGCTTTCCTAGGGTATGTGGGGATCTCTCATTGGCCTTTAGCCAGGTACTGGAAGGTTACCACTAATCTTCTAGCTTGGGGAAGGACTCTAGTTAGGAATGTTGTCCGATCAGGCTCTGGAATGTTGTCAGACTGGAACCTGTTGATCTCTTCACCTTGTTTGGTGAGGACTGAGCTTGTCCAGCAGGCTCACCCATTCCCCTGGAACCTCCAGCCTTACAACAGGCAGCTTCTTTACTGGGGCTATTAGCCTTCTAAAGAGTTTCTAGCCCTGAAAGGAAGCATATATTTGGTTTGTTCAATATTTATGTTTTATTATGAAGGACAGCAGTGTTCTCAGTTGGCTGCATTAGTTAAGATGGATGTTGTTAACAGAAACAGACTCTGAGAGCTGAAGCACAAAATGAAGTGTACTGATGGAGTATTTTTCTATCTCACAAAATCCAGAGCAGACTTGGGCCAACAGGATTAATAATATCCCTGAGAATATAGTGAATGGTAGTTTGCTGAACTTCTTTGTAGATATGCAAGTAATATTATTCATTAACCCAAAACTCCTACCCTTGAGCTTCTGAAATTAGAATTCTGAATTCTTAGGACAGAATCCATTGATCATAAAATGGTTAGCTGTCCATCCTTCAATAGTTATCTGTATGAGTACAGGGTCTACCAGCAGAAATGTGGCATCTTGGGGACTTCTCCAAAGGAGGGTGGTGTGGTTCTGAGAGAAGGGTCATGCAAGATTCAGTCAGCAACCACCACAGGCAGAAAGAAGAGTCCAAACCCCCCATATGATACTCAAATGTCTCAGTGATCTGGTCCATATTTTACTACTCATTTTTGTCTTTAGAACATTATTTTATGACATATATGACACTGTATGACATGATAGTAACCAGTGATACCATTTGCTATCATACATTTTTGCCTCTGTTCATACTGTTCCCTCTGCAGGGAAACCACATCCATAACTGTCTCATCATCTCATTTTAAAATTTTAATTTTTATCAATTAGTTAAAAAATATAATTTTAGGTTCCTCCGGGCGGAGCTTGCCGTGGCCACGTTCTGGATTTAATCCTGGGGCAGAGCCAGGATGCGGTGTGAGTAGAGCAGTGGAAATCTCCTCCCAAAAACACATAGAGCTATGAAAATATAACAAAGAAAAACCTTCCTAAAATAGAGACCACAGGACACAGGACAACATCCAGACCACATCCACACCTGCAAGAACCCAGCGCCTTGTGAAGGGGAGTGCTTTTTGGAAGTCTTAAAGGGGCAGGACAGGTCACTTAGACCAGAGGAAGGGTATCTGGGGATTTCTGGGCACTCTAACCACCTGGGCAGCAGGGAGCACAGAGGACCATTACGGAATTAAACAGCCTCCCGGCCGCTCCCCCTCCAATGGGGCTCCACCACTTTGGAGGAGCAGCCCCAGCCAGGCCAAGCCCACAGCAACAGCGGAGATAAACCCCATAGCAACCAGGCAGGAAGCAGAAGCCCTGTCTGCACACAGCTGCCCAGCACAAGTGACTAGAGGACGCTATTCTCCCAGGAGAGGAAGGCCACAAACCAACAAGAAGGGAAGCTCTTCCAGGGGTCACTTGTACCAGCTCTGCAAACTATCTCTATCATCATGAAAAGGCAAAACTACAGGCAGACAAAGATCACAGAGACAACACCTGAGAAGGAGACAGACCTAACCAGTCCTGAAAAAGAATTCAAAATAAAAATCATGAACATGCTGACAGACACGCAGAGAAAAATGCAAGAGCAATGGGATGAGATGCAGAGAAAAATGCAAGAGCAGTGGGACGAAGTCCGGAGGGAGATCACAGATGTCAGGAAGGAGATCACAGAAGTGAAACAATCCCTGGAAGGATTTATAAGCAGAATGGATAAGATGCAAGAAGCCATTGAAGGAATAGAAGCCAGAGAACAGGAACGTATAGAAGCTGACATAGAGAGAGATAAAAGGATCTCCAGGAATGAAACAACACTAAGAGAACTATGTGACCAAGCCAAAAGGAATAATATTTGTATTATAGGGATACCAGAGGAAGAAGAAAGAGGAAAAGGGATAGAAAGTCTCTTTGAAGAAATAATTGCTGAAAACGTCCCCAAACTGGGGGAGGAAATGATCGAACAGACCATGGAATTACACAGAACCCCCAACAGAAAGGATCCAAGGAGGACAACACCAAGACACATAGTAATTAAAATGGCAAGGATCAAGAACAAGGAAAGAGTTTTAAAGGCAGCTAGAGAGAAAAAGGTCACCTACAAAGGAAAACCCATCAGGCTAACATCACACTTCTCGACAGAAACCGTACATGCCAGAAGAGAATGGCATGATATACTTAATGCAATGAAACAGAACGGCCTTGAACCAAGGATACGGTATCCAGCACGACTATCATTTAAATATGATGGCAGGATTAAACAATTCCCAGACAAGCAAAAGCTGAGGGAATTTGCTTCCCACAAACCACCTCTACAGGGCATCCTACAGGGACTGCTCTAGATGGGAGCATCCTAAAAAGAGCACAGAACAAAACACACAACATATGAAGAATGGAGGAGGAGGAATAAGAAGGGAGAGAAGAAAAGAATCTCCAGACAGTGTATATAACAGCTCAATAAGCAAGCTAAGTTAGGCAGTAAGATACTAAAGAAGCTAAATTTGAACCTTTGGTAACCATGAATCTAAAGCCTGCAATGGCAATAAGTACATATTTCTCAATAGTCACCCTAAATGTAAATGGACTTAATGCACCAATCAAAAGACACAGAGTAATAGAATGGATAAAAGAGCAAGAACCATCTATATGCTGCTTACAAGAAACTCACCTTAAACCCAAAGATAAGCATAGACTAAAAGTCAAGGGATGGAAAAACATATTTCAGGCAAACAACAGTGAGAAGGACGCAGGGGTTGCAGTACTAATCTCAGACAAAATAGACTTCAAAACAAAGAAAGTAACAAGACATAAGGAAGGACACTACATAATGATAAAGGGTTCAGTCCAGCAAGAGGATATAACCATTCTAAATATATATGCACCCAATACAGGAGCACCAGCATATGTGAAACAAATACTAACAGAACTAAAGAGGGAAATAGACTGCAATGCATTCATCTCAGGAGACTTCAACACACCACTCACCCCAAAGGATAGAACCACTGGGCAGAAAATAAGTAAGGACACACAGGCACTGAACAACACACTAGAACAGATGGACCTAATAGACATCTATAGAACTCTACATCCAAAAGCAACAGGATATACATTCTTCTCAAGTGCACATGGAAGATTCTCAAGAATAGACCACATACTAGCTCACAAAAAGAGCCTCAGTAAACTCCAAAATATTGAAATTCTACCAACCAATTTTTCAGACCACAAAGGTATAAAAGTAGAAATAAATTCTACAAAGAAAACAAAAAGGCTCACAAACACATGGAGGCTTAACAACATGCTTCTAAATAATCAATGGATCAATGAACAAATCAAAATAGAGATCAAGGAATATATAGAAACAAATGAAAACAACAACACTATGCCCCAACTTCTGTGGTATGCAGCGAAAGCAGTCTTAAGAGGAAAGTATGTAGCAATCCAGGCACACTTGAAGAAAGAAGAACAATCCCAAATGAATAGTCTAACATCACGATTATCAAAACTGGAAAAAGAAGAACAAATGAGGCCTAAAGTCAGCAGAAGGAGGGACATAATAAAGATCAGAGAAGAAAAAAAACAAAATTGAGAAGAATAAAACAATAGCAAAAATCAACGAAACCAAGAGCTGGTTCTTTGAGAAAATAAACAAAATAGATAAGCCTCTAGCCAAACTTATTAAGAGAAAAAGAGAATCAACACAAATCAACATAATCAGAAATGAGAATGGAAAAATCATCACAGACTTCACAGAAATACAAAGAATTATTAAAGACTACTATGAAAACCTATATGCCAACAAGCTGGAAAACCTAGAAGAAATGGACAACTTCCTAGAAAAATACAACCTCCCAAGACTGACTAAGGAAGAAACACAAAAGTTAAACAAACCAATTACGAGCAAAGAAATTGAAACGGAAACCAAAAAACTACCCAAGAACAAAACCCCGGGTCCGGACGGATTTACCTCAGAATTTTATCAGACACACAGAGAAGACATAACACCCATTCTCCTTAAAGTGTTCCAAAAAATAGAAGAGGAGGGAATACTCCCAAACTCATTCTACGAAGCCAACATCACCCTAATACCAAAACCAGGCAAATACCCCATCAAAAAAGAAAACTACAGACCAATATCCCTGATGAATGTAGATGCAAAAATACTCAACAGAATATTAGCAAACGGAATTCAAAAATACGTCAAAAGGATTATACACCATGACCAAGTGGGATTCACCCCAGGGATGCAAGGATGGTACAACATTCGAAAATCCATCAACATCAACCACCACATCAACAAAAATAAGGACAAAAACCACATGATCATCACCATAGATGCTGAAAAAGCATTTGACAAAATTCAACATCCATTCATGATAAAAACTCTCAACAAAATGGGCATAGAGGGCAAGTACCTCAACATAATAAAGGCCATATATGATAAACCCACAGCTAACATCATACTGAACAGTGAGAGGCTGAAAGCTTTTCCTCTGAGATCGGGAACAAGACAGGCATGCCCACTTTCCTCACTGTTATTCAACATAGTACTGGAGGTCCTAGCCATGGCATTTACACAAAACAAGGAAATACAAGGAATCCAGATTGGTAAAGAAGAAGTCAAACTGTCACTATTTGCAGATGACATGATATTGTACATAAAAAACCCTAAAGACTCCACTGCAAAACTACTATAACTGATATCGGAATACAGCAAAGTTGCAGGGTACAAAATTAACACACAGAAATCTGTAGCTTTCCTATACACTAACAATGAATCAATAGAAAGAGAAATCAAGAAAACAATTCCATTCACCATTGCATCAAAAAGAATAAAATACCTAGGAATAAACCTAACCAAAGAAGTGAAAGACTTATACTCTGAAAACTACAAGTCACTCTTAAGAGAAATTAAAGGGGACACTAATAAATGGAAACTCATCCCATGCTCATGGCTAGGAAGAATTAATATCGTCAAAATGGCCATCCTGCCCAAAGCAATATACAGATTTGATGCAATCCCTCTCAAATTACCAGCAACATTCTTCAAAGAATTGGAACAAATAATTCAAAAATTCATATGGAAACACCAAAGACCCTGAATAGCCAAAGCAATCCTGAAAAAGAAGAATAAAGTAGGGGGGATCTCACTCCCCAACTTCAAGCTCTACTACAAAGCCATAGTAATCAAGACAATTTGGTACTGGCACAAGAACAGAGCCACAGACCAGTGGAACAGATTAGAGACTCCAGAAAGTAACCTAAAAAAATATGGTCAATTAATATTTAATAAAGGAGCCATGGACATACAATGGGGAAATTACAGTCTCTTCAACAGATGGTGCTGGAAAAACTGGACAGCTACATGTAGGAGAATGAAACTGGACCATTGTCTAACCCCATATACAAAGGTAAACTCAAAATGGATCAAAGACCTGAATGTAAGTCATGAAACCATTAAACTCCTGGAAAAAAACATAGGCAAAAACCTCTTAGACATAAACATGAGTGACCTCTTCTTGAACATATCTCACCGGGCAATGAAAACAACAGCAGAAATGAGCAAGTGGGACTACATTAAGCTGAAAAGCTTCTGTACAGCGAAAGACACCATCAATAGAACAAAAAGGAACCCTACAGTATTGGAGAATATATTTGAAAATGACACATCCGATAAAGGCTTGACATCGAGAATATATAAAGAGCTCACACGCCTCAACAAACAAAAAACAAATAACCCAATTAAAAAGTGGGCAGAGGAAGTGAACAGACAGTTCTCTAAAAAAGAAATGCAGATGGCCAAGAGACACATGAAAAGATGCTCCACATCGCTAATTATCAGAAATGCAAATTAAAACTACAGTGAGGTATCACCTCACACCAGTAAGGATAGCTGCCATCCAAAAGACAAACAACAACAAATGTTGGCGAGGCTGTGGAGAAAGGGGAACCCTCCTACACTGCTGGTGGGAATGTAAATTAGTTCAACCATTGTGGAAAGCAGTATGGAGGTTCATCAAAATGCTCAAAACAGACCTACCATTTGACCCACGAATTCCACTCCTAGGAATTTACCCTAAGAACGCAGCAATCAAGTTTGAGAAAGACAGATGCACCCCTATGTTTATCGCAGCACTATTTACAATAGCCAAGAATTGGAAGCAACCTAAATGTCCATCGGTAGATGAATGGATAAAGAAGATGTGGTACATATACACAATGGAATACTACTCAGCCATAAGAAGTGGAAAAATCCAACCATTTGCAGCAACATGGATGGACTTGGAGAGTATTATGCTCAGTAAAATAAGCCAAGTGGAGAAAGAGAAATACCAAATTATTTCACTCATCTGAGGAGTATAAGAACAAAGGAAAAACTGAAGGAACAAAACAGCAGCGGAATTACAGAACCCAAAAATGTACTAACAGGTACCAAAGGGAAAGGAACTGGGGAGGATGGGTGGGCAGGGAGGGATAAGGGGAGGGGAAGAACAAGGGGGTATTAAGATTAGCATGCATGGGGGGGAGGGAGAAAGGGGAGTGTGGGCTGCACAACACAGAGAGGACAAGTAGTGACTCTACAACATTTTGCTAAGCTGATGGACAGTAACCGTAATGTGATTGTTAGGGGGGACCTGATATAGGGGAGAGCATAGTAAACATAACATTCTTCATGTAAGTGTAGATTAAAAATTAAAAAAAAAAAAAGAAAGAAAGAAAGAAAGAAAAGGGGGATTACTCCTTGATAGGATAAAACTATTGGTAAATCAAAGATCAACGTGTGCTTTAAATATCCTTAATGTTGATCACTTAAAGAGTGTCAGATGATCAGCTATGGAGGTACTCTTTTCTGATAATATTCCTTCCTCTTAATAAAAAAAAAAAAAAAGCAGTTACTGTGTGCTGACCTCCAATGAGTTCTGCACAGTGGTACAGTGGGCATGTCAAAGTGTGGGCAAAGGGTCTGTTTGTTTCTATGCAGAAGATCAAGGCCTAGCTTGGGTACCCAGAAAATGAACTAAGATATGATATGAGGAGGAGCTTCCGGCATCAGCACTCTCTGGAGGACTTGTGCGGGGGGATGATCATCAAAAAGCCTCCACAGGGATCCGGACGATGCTGCGGTTGTGGCTGCATCCAGCCCATCGTCTCCTGGACTTGCCATAGGAATGAGGAGGGAAATGTCTAGGCTGGCATGTGCATACAGTGAGACAACGAATTTGACCGGATCTGTACTGTTGGAACTCAACCAGGAGTTGGGAGGGGTGCAAGTTGTAGCACTCCAAAATCTTATGACTATAGACTATCTACGGTTAAAAGAACATATGGGATGTGAACAGATCCCAGAAATGGGCTGCTTTAATTTGTCTGATTTCTCTCAGACTGTTCAAGTACAGTTGGACAATATCCATCATATCATAGACAAATTTTTACAAATGCCTAGGGTGCCTAAATGGTTTTCTTGGCTTCTCTGGAGATGGATGGTAATTATAGATTTGCTTTGTTTATGTCACCGTATTCCTATTATGTTAATATGTGTGTGCAAATTAGTTAGTAGTTTAAAACCTATACATACTTAAGATACTCTACAAGAAGATATGTCAAAGAAATAATCAATCCGCCCATGTTTCCTTCCATATGCTACGTCTATAGCTTTTCTTCTTCCTTCCTAATTACAACTCTTAAATAGAATTCGTGCCTCATATCGAATTTACTGAGTATCATAATTCCTCCAGGTGGTAAAGATACCTCGAGACAAGTGCTGGGCATAGAAGCCACAGGGCATAAATCTGCAAAGAAGTAAAAAGCTAACCTTTTCAAACAATAAGGCTTCTCTCTCACTTATCAACTTTACATCTCCCTGTATGGCCCCGGAAGATGACTGGTTATCCAGAGACAGGTAAGATTCCTCAAGGGAGGAACAACCTAAGACAGGCACAGTCGCAGGGGGGCCATCAGGTGAGAAATTGGGGATCAACATAGGTGAGGCTTAGAACCTCACTCCCCCTGTTTTGAGAGAAATCTTCTGCATCCGTGGATGTTTTATTGCCCTTGTCTAGCTTGGATTAACACATAGTCTACAGCCACACACCTGATCATCTACATTTGCTCTCTTACAACACTAAACTATGTTTTCTACCTTTATCTTGCATCTACCTACCACTTCAGCATTTCATTAAAAATAATAATGATAATAATAATAATAAAGGGAGAAATGTGGCATTCACATATAAATCAAGTATAAAAATCAAATGAATATTCATATTTGACCTGATTGTTTATAGTTCATAATGAGTGATCAAAACCGAAAGTTTTTGTGATGACTTCCTTTGTACTGTTCAACATGTAAGAATTTATTCACTATGTAAGAATTCGTTCACCATGTAAGAACTTGTTTGTTATGCTTCAGAAGATTGGAGACTGACGAGAATTAGGCTTGAGATGGATTAATGATTGTACATTGAACATTGACCCCCCTATACTGAATTTTATTGTTGTTAACAACCATTTGATCAATAAATATGAGAGATGCCCTCTCAAAAAAAATTAAAAAAAAATATATATATATATAATTTTAAAACAAATTGACCCTTACCTTCCTCAATCTCATTTCTGCTTCCCAGAGACAACTATTTTCGACTTTTGTGGATGCTTCTTTTGGTATTTGCATCCATATTGGCAAAGAAAATGTTATGCTTCCATTTTCTTTCTTTCTTTTTTTTTCCTTCATTTTCACACATACTAACCTCCCACTGTGAGAACTTCTTCCTCTATTCACTTACATTTTTCCTCTCTTCTCCATGCTTCCAAGATAATTTATCTGTTTGTAAGTTTTAGTTTGGTAATTCCTCAATGTGTACATTATTATAATAATATAAATATTTCAATGAACCACATAGTGTACATTTATTTTCTTGTGTAATCTTTTATTTTCCATGGAGTTAATAATTTACTCATTCTTTGTTGCTTTATTTTCTATATACTTCTCTCTCACTTATCCATGATTTCTCTGCCGTAAGTATAAGTCTCACTGATATGTTTAAACATATTGAGTAATGCATCCATTTCATCTCTTCCTTTGAAACATTCCTTCTGGAGTCTTCCTTTCTCAGAGTACAACCTCAAAAGGCTGTTTTCTGTAGGTCTGACAACTTTGTTATCCTTGGACATCTCTTTATCATCTTCTTGGGGATTCTTTTTCCCTTTCCAGAATTAATTCCAATATATTCCTCTGTCCTGGCTTACTCCAGTAGCTACCAGAGAAAGCATGAATGGTAAAATGTAAAGAGCTTTTGTGGCAGAAAATATCTTTACCCTCACCATTGATAATTTGAGTAACATATGAAATTATTTTTCTTCAGAAGTTTGAAACTGTTGAACCATATTAGTTTTGCTTCCATGTTTACCACTATAAATGAGATTTAAATTCTAGACACTTGTGATATGATCTCTCTCTTTTTCTTCCTCCTTTTCTCAGCTTCTCGTGTATATTTCTATCTGGTTCAGATTTTAGGATCTCTTTGTCTCAAGTGTTTTCAAATTTCATGATGATATATATTGCTGTGTGCCTTTTCTCATCCATTTTGCCAGATCTTGATGGACACTTTCAACCTGGAAACTTTTACCCTTTACCTAGAAATTTCTCCTTTTTTTATTATTTTGATAATTTAGATAGCTTCTGTTCTATCTTTCTGAAACTTCTATTTTCAGTGTTAGAACCTGTAAGACTGACCTATATATTTTTTCTCTCTTTTTTCCTACCTTATCACCTTTTTTGTTATTCTACTTTCTTGGGAACTTCCCCACAATAACTCCTCAAAGGAAGGGGTTTGTCATGAATGTATGTGTGTTTGTGTGTCTAAGATTCATAATGCATAAACTGTAAACTTTTCCAACAGGATGCCTCTCTACATTGTCAAAATTTTCTACTCAGTGCCCATAATTCAATTCCATCTTCAGTAAAGTGTTGTTAATTGGTAGTGCTCAGAGTAGCCAAATAATGCTTTTGAATCAAACTAAGACACAATCTTAAAGGAAGGATAGAGCTGTTAAAGTTCTTAGTTGTGTAGCATATTATTTAATATGGTCTGTCTGCTGCATAATTTAGTAAGAATATTAAAATGGCAATTTCATCATGTTCTCCAATAACCCATTCTATGAAGAGCCACCTTGTTACTTTGTCTTACAAAGTACAAGTTACAAAGAGTTAAACTTTGTCTTTCATTTGCTTTTCTTTCAGATTCCCTTACCATTTCCCACTAACCATAGCATCATATAATGAAATCATGCTTGTTACTTCTCCTCACATGAAGACCCCCTCTCCACAGTAAGTGGAGGTTGATGATTATCACTATCAGGTAACATTTCTGCAATTTGCTTGTGCCTTTCATTTCCTAGTATCTTAAACCAAAGGATATTGATTATTAGTTGGGGGTGGATTGGAGGAGGAACATTTAGAGCTTCTGAAATCACTTCATGTAGGTAGGACTGTCTCATTCAAGTACTGTGGTGTAGCTGGAATATGTTAATGTAAAGGAAGTTGTCTTCTCCCAAAGCCTGCCTCTCTCTGAATGTGTTGTTCTGATGAATGGTATAGTCTATAATAATCCCAAACCCCTCTCTCATTAACACTGTTGGTCACTAAGTCTTTTAATTATGCCCTAAGTATATCTGGGAATTTTTATCACTTTCCATTTCCATTTCCATTTCCTGGTTTTATATAGTAATAATTCCTTCCTGAATTATCAAATTTCATCAATTTCAATGCTGAAATACCTCTCATTCAACCATTGATATCATCCTAGTCTAAGTCACTGCTGCCTGGACTATTTAAATAGTCTTGTAACTGCAACCCTTTCCTCCATTTCCAATGAATTTGCACAAGAAATCAAGAATTATTTTAAATGAATATTTTATCAGGTCAAACTCATTTTTAAGACCCTTAAGATTGCAGTTACCAGCCAAGATAGGGCAATCAGGACCAGATTTACCTCCCACTTGAAACAACTGTAAGTACTGAAACAACAACTTTGTAAATATTGTGTATCAAGCAATGAAAGACAGTAATGCCTAAGAGACAGGAAACAAATTATCCAACTGTGTAATGGAGAATTTCTAATTTCTAACTACAGGAAAGGAGATAGCTACCCAGAAAGAGAAATTCTAAAATCTAGAGAGAGTTCATACAGAGCATTTAGCAAAGAACTGACCAACAAATATATGTGAGAAAGCTACACAAAGCTGAGTGAAGAATCTGCCAAAGAAATTAGGATTAGAGGGAGTAGGACTGGATGTTGATGCAAAGCTGAGAATAGTTCATTTTCTCACCAGCAGAGTGGAAATCTTAAAAATACATAGGACATAACATACAGCACTTGGAAGATTGACTCAGTACTGGAGAGTAATTAGGCTTAGACCTAAAAGTAAGAACTGGAAATATTTTTTTCTTCTTTAAATGAAAATATAACAAAGAATTTTCAGACATAAAAATTTTTGGAAGACTTTTGATCACTGGCAGAGAGCACTACAGAAAATATTAAAGGGAATATGGACAGAAGAAAAATATCAGATGGAGCTGGAAGGAATTAAGAGCACTAATATAATAACTATATCTGTAAATACATAATATATTCATCTTATTTAATTTATATGAAAAATAATTGATATTTCAAAAAAATAATATGTGCTGGATTAATAACTATGCAGAAATAAAATGATGACAAAATTATCATGGAACCCAGAAGGACAAATTAAATTATACCAGTGTAAGAATTTTAGAGTACATATGAAATGGTATAATATCACTTAAAAAGAAACTGTACTAAATTGAAGATATTTATTATAAATTCTAAAGCAAGCACTGCAATAATGGAAGAGATTCATGGTTAATAACCCCCCAAAAAGGGATATAAAATGAAGACATAAACAATAATCCAAAAATAGGAATAAAATGAGAGAAAAACAGATGAAAGAAGACATTGGACAAATAGAAAACAAAGAGACTTAACCTTAATTATATAAAAATTCACATAAATATAAACAGTCTAAATACCCCAATTAAAAGGCAGAGATTGTCATATTAGATAAAAAAGCAAAGACCAGCTACATGCTGTCTATAAGAAACTGATTTTAAACTTAAAGATACAAATAGAATAAAAGTAAAATAATGGGAAATAAGATAAATGAAATGATAAAATAAAATTAAGATGAAATGACTATATAAATAAGAGACAAAATAGATTTTAAATCAAAGGATATTATTAGAGTTAAAGGTGATCTCATAATGATAAAGAAGTCAGCTGATCAACAGGTCATGAAAATCCCAAATGTTGTTGTCTCTCACTAGTTAATAAGACAAAATAGAAAATCAGTAAAGATATAGAAGAGTTTAACAGTACTATCAAATAACTTGACATAATTAACATTTATAGAATACTCTACATAAGAACAACAGATTACACTTTATTTTCAGATACATGTGGAACATTTTGTGAAGGTAGACACTATGTGGTGAAATAAAGCAAATTTCAATCAATGTAAAAAGATTTATGTCATACAGAATATAATCTCTGACTGAAAAGGAATAAATTAGAAATCAGCAGCAGAAAGATATCTGGAAAATATCCCCAATATTTGGAAACTTCAAAGATGAAATCAAAAGGAAAAATAGAAAGCATTTTAACAGATTTAAATAAATGAAAATGAAATAAGAAAATATCAAAATTAATGGAATGCAGCTAAAGCAGTAATTTATAGCACAAAATGTTTATAATAAAAAAAGAGGATCTTAAATCAACAACTTAGCTCCCACTTTAAATAACTAGAATAGAGCAAGTGACAAGCAAAAGAAGTAGAAGAGAACAATAAATATCAGAGTGCAATTCAATGACACAGAAGACAGAAATAATAGAGAAAATCAACCCAAAAGCTACTTCCTTCAGAAGATTAATAAAATTGATAAAACTCATCCAGGCTAATCAGAAAAAAAAAGAAGACATACATCACTAATATCAGGTGGCAAGACAGGGAACAACCACTAGATTCTACAGATTAATAAAGAGATGGTAATAATGGAATAGTAAGAAAAACTTAGGCCAAAAATGAAGACACTTTAGATGAATTTCTTGAAAGACACAAATTAACAAAGCTGACTCAAGAAGAAATAGATAACTGAATCCTCCTTTATCTATTAAAGAAACTTGAGTGGTAGTTAAGACTTTTTTACACACACAAACACACATAAATGACTTAGATGGTTCTACTGGAGAATTCTACAAGTATTTTTAAAAGAGCTAAAAAATACATGTAATATTTTCCATAAAATTGAAGAAGAGAGAATACTTCCAAGTCAGTCCATGATTTGAACATATCCTGATACCAAAGCAGACAAAGTAATTATAAGAAAATAAAAATATAGGTTAATATCTTTTGTAAACATAGTAGTAACATTTCTACACTGTTTTAGTAAATCTAATCCATAAATATATATAAGGATGATATAACCTTACAAATTAGGTTTTCCCAAGAATGGAAAGATGGTTTAACATTCAAAAATCAAATGTTATTCATGATATTAACTAGAAAAGAAAAAATACATAATTACAATGGGCATATAAAGCATACGGTAAAACCCAATATCAATTCCTGAAAACAAATTCTCTCAGAAACTTTAAGGAAGGCCCCTATACTTCATAAAGGGAAATTACAAAAGCCTACACCTAACAGCATACTTAATAGTGAAAGACTGAATGATTTCTCCCTAAGATCAGGAACAAGGCAAGGATCTTCCTTTTCACTAAACACTGTACTCTTGTATCTAGCTAGTTGTATTAATTGGGATTCTCTAGAGTCACAGAAACAATAGGATATAGACAAATATAAACATAGATGTATATCAGAGGCTACATTTATAGGAATTAGTTCACATGGTTATGGAGGCTGAGAAGTCCCAAGATCTGCTGTCTATAAGGCAGGAGAATCAAAAAGCTGATGGAATAATTCAGTCCAAGTCTGAAGATCTAAAAATTAGGAGGCTGCATTTGTAAATCCCAATGTAAGTCTAACTGCCTAAGAACCAGGAGTGCTGCTATCCAAGGGCAGAAGGCAAGTATCTCATATCAGGCACACAGAGTGAATTTGCCCTTCTTGTGCCTTTTAGTTCCATTAGATCCTGGACAGATTGGATGTTGCCCATTCACATTGGCATACTCAGTCTAATAATTCAAATGTTAATCTCTTCCAGAGACATTCTCACACATATACCCAGAAATAATGTTTTACTAGCTCTTGGGCATCCCTTAGCATGGTAAAGTTAACTCATAAAATTAACCATCACACTAGTACAGTAAGACAACAAAAATATATATATCTAGATTATAAAAGAAGATGTAAAATTATCTTTATTTGCAGAAGACATGATAGTGTTTATAAAAAATCCTTCGACATCTATAAAAAAATAGATGCTAGAACTAATATGTCTATACCAAGGTTACTGTGGATAAAGTGAAGGTTCCTATGGCCAGGATTCTCACCTGGCTCTGACTGCCTAGCTCACAACCCACATGTGGGCAACATGTTGTTATTGACTCTATATAAAAAGCTCCACCCAGTACTCTGCATGACATGGTGGCCCAGCTTCAGGAGAACAGAGATGAGAGTGGAGTGGTTGGAGCACCAAGGACAGAGACTGAAACAGCTGTGGGGTTAGAGAGGCCCAGAGGAAGAGACTCGCTTGCTGCATGCAGACTTGCTCTAGGTGGATGGGATTCTAGTGATTGACCTGCCATGGTAGATATAAAGTTGGATATAAACCCTTACACCCCAAGAACATTCCACTGTCATTTCTTTGGTTTTATTGAATCCATAGTGAGCTTATCCAGGGCTGAAACCCACTGGCAAGACAGGTACAAAATAAAAAATCAGTATAAAAGTGTTAATTATAGATTCAATTGGATTAAATATGGCGGTATGAAAGGTGAGAAAGAGACCTCCTCTTAAAATCACATATGATATGAAAATATAATTAATACAACTAATAGTGAAAGAGCAACAGGAAACAAGGTTGAACCAGACTGCATACACCGGGAGGAAAGAACAGACCTCACGGAACAGGGTAACCTATCAAGCTGTGACCTGGAGGGACCCAAGCCCTTCTGCCAGCCAAGTTCACTGGTGGGAGGAAGAAAAACAGAGCAAGAAGGGAGTGGAGGCCTGGAACTTCTGAACACCTAACCCTGGAGATCTGCTCTGGGGTCACAAACCTACGTCCATGGTGCTCTGGTGATTAGTGGGGTTGGAACGCTAAGACAGGCAGAATACCTGGAAAGACTGAGATTCCAGCTGCCTGTGGAAAACAGGGATCCATATCTGGCTCTTCTGGGCAGGCAGTCTGAGAGACTTCCTAAAAGTGAGAAGGCAGCTAAGGGAGTAAGGATTTCATAGAGCTTACTGCTCAGGAGAAAGGACAGGTAAACAAAACTGTCTGGGCCTCTCTGCCCAGCAGGTTGGGAGCTTTCATGATCTTCAGGTGTTCCATTCTCCTGGCTGGCTATGCAGCTCCAAGGTCCACCACTGTGATATGCAGCCTGTTGTGTCTTCCTCTGGGCCAGCCCACACCTGGCTCACAAACTGGCAAACACTGCCCTGGTGTCAGGCCAGCCAGAGGGAATCCCTGCCTACAGCAGCTACAAACACAAAGCATATAGGCTTAAGCCTGTGTGTTCAGCCCACTGGTTCTGGGAGACAGGCATAGCAGCCAGGAAGCAGGAAAAAGCTCTTTCCTACAGACAGCAGCACCATGCCCCCACAACCCCTGACATTGTTCCAGGGGCTGAGCAGCTGCAGAGAGTAGGCCTTCTAAGCACTAGAGGGTGCCACATACAAAAAGAAAATGTTAAAGGAACCTGGTTCAAAGCAAAATCTCAACACCAGAAAAAGGGTTGAGTGAGACTGAACTAATCAATCTTCCTGAAAGAGATATCAAAATAAAAATCATAAACATGATCCTGGTGGTACATAAAAATATTCAAGAACTCAGAAATGAATTTAGAACAGAGACTCAATCATTGAGGAACACAATGGAGGGTATTAAAAGCAGATTAGATACAGTGGAGGAGACAATAAATGAAATGGAAATTAGAGAAGAGGAATACAAAGAGGCTGAAGCACAGAGAGAGAAAAGGATCACTAGGAATGAAAGAATACTGAGAGAACTGTGTGACCAATCCAAACCAAACAATCTTCATATTATAGGGGTACCAGAAGAAGAAGAGAGAGAAAAAGGGACAGAAAGTATCTTTAAGGAAGTAATTGCTGAAAACTTCCCCAACCTGGGGAAGGAGATAGTCTCTCAGGCCATGGAGGTGCCCAGATCTCCCAACACAAGGGAACCAAGGAAGACAACACCAAGACATATAATAATTAAAATGACAAAGATCAAGGATAAGGACAGACTATTAAAAGCAGCCAGAGAGAGAAAAAAGATCACATACAAAGGAAAGCCCATCAGGCAATCATCAGACTTCTCAGCAGACTTCTCAGCAGAAACCTTACAGGCCAGAAGGGAGTGGCATAGGCAATGAAGTAGAAGGGCCTTGAACCAAGAATACTCTATATGGCAAGATTATCATTTAAATTTGAAGGAGGGATTAAACAATTTACAGATAAGCAAAAACTGAGATAATTTAAATCCCAAAAACCATATCTACACTGTATTTTGGAGGAACTGCTATAGATGGAAGTGTTCTTAAGATTAAATAGCTGTCACCAGAGGTAATACAAAGGGAAAGACAAAGAGTACAAAGTATGATACCTAATATATAAAGAATGGAGGAGGAAGAAATGGAGGGGAAAAAATCTTTTAGATTATTTTGTAATTGCATACTAAGTGAGTTAAGTTAAACTGTTAGATAGTAAGAAAGTTACCCTTGACATTTGGTACCCACAAATCTAAAGTCTGCAATGGCAATAAGTACATACCTATTGATAATCACCCTAAATGTAAATGGGCTGAATACACCAATCAAAAGATATAGAGTCACTGAATGGATTAAAAAATAAGACCCAACTATAGACTGCCTACAGGAGACTCACTTCAAACCCAAAGACATACACAGACTAAAGTGAAGAGATGGAAAAAGATATTTCATGCAACTAATAGGGAAAAAAAGCAGGCATTGCAGTACTTTTATCAGACTAAATAGACTTCAAAACTTTGCATAGTGCTGCCCATTTGTGGATATGTGTTTTTTCTGTGTTGTGATAGTTGTGTGTGTGATGTGAAAATAAGGAGACAGAGGCACTGAATAACACATTAGAACAGATGGACCTAACAGACATCTACAGAAACCTCCACCCAAAAGCAGCAGAATATACATTCTTCTCATGTGCACATGGAATATTTTCAAGAATAGATCATATACTAAGCAACAAAAAGACCCTCAGTAAATTAAAAAGATTGAAATTGTACCAAACAGCTTCTCAGAGCACAAAGGTATGAAACTAGAAATAAATTATGCAAAGAAAACAAAAAAGTCCACAAACACATGGAGACTTAACAAAATGCTCCTAAATAACCAATGGATCAATGACCAAATAAATATAAAGATCAAGCAATATATGGAGACAAATGACAGCAATAATTCAACACTGCAAAATCTGTGTGATGCAGTGAAGGCCATGCTAAGAGGGAAGTATATAGCAATACAGGCCTGTCTCAGAAAAGAAGAAAAATCCCATATGAACACTCTAAACTCACAATTAATGAAACCATAAAAATAAGGACAAGTGAGACCCAAAGTCAGTAGAAGGAGGTACATAATAAGATTAGAGGAGAAATAAGTAAAATCGAGAAGAACAAAACAATAGAAAGAATCGATGAAAGCAGAAACTGGTTCTTCAAGAAAATAAACAAAATAGATAAACCTATAGCTAGACTTATCAAGAAAAAAAGAGAGCCTACACACATAAACAGAATCAGAAATCAGAAAGGAAAAATCACTATGGACACCACAGAAATACAAACAATTATTAGAGAATGCTGTGAATAATTATATGGTAACAAACTGGATAACCTAGAAGAAATGAACAACTTTCTAGAAAAATACAACCTTCCAAGGCTGACCCAGAAAGAAACAAAAAAAAATCTGAGTAGACCAATTAATAGCAATGAAATTGAATTTGTAATGAAAAAACTACCTAAGAACAAAATCCCTGTACTAGACGGCTTCACTGCTGAATTTTTTCAAACATTAGTGAAGACCTAATACCCATTCTCCTTAAAGTTTTCCAAAAAGTAGAAGAGAGAGTACTTCCAAACTCATTCTTTGAGGCCAACATCACTCTAATAGAAAAACCATGCAAGGACACCACAAAAAAAGAAACTTACAGACCAACCCTAGACAAAATATTAGGAAACCGAATTCAAAAATACATAAAAAAGATCATCCATCATGATCAAGTAGGACTCATTCCAGCAATGCAAGGATAGTACAGCATTCGGAAATCCATCAACATCAACAAAAGAAGGACAAAAACCACATGATCATCTCCACAGATGCTGAAAAAGGATTTGACAAAATTCAACATCCATTCATGATAAAAACTTAACAAAATGGGTATAGAGGGCAAGTACCTCAACATAATAAAGGCCATATATGATAAACCCACAGCCAACATCATACTTAACAGCGAGAAGCTGAAAGCTTTTCACCTAAGATGGGGAACAGAACAAGAACGTCCACTTTCCCCACTTTTATTCAACATAGTTCTGGAGGTCCTAGCCACAATAATCAGACAATGCCAAGAAATAAAAGGCATGCAGATGGGTAAAGAAGAAGTTAAACTGTCCCTGTTTGCAGATGACATAATATTGTACTTAAGAAAACCTAAAGAATCCAATCCAAAACAACTAGATCTAATATCTCAATTCAGCAAAGTTGCAGGTTACAAAATTAATACATAGAAATCTGTTGTATTCCTATACACTAATAATGAACTAGCAGAAACAGAAATCAGGAAAAGAATTCCATTCACAATTGCATCAAAAAGAATAAAATACCTAGGAATAAACCTAACCAAGGACATGAAAGACCTATACACTGAAAACTATAAGACACTGTTGAGAGAAATTGAAGAGGACACAAATAAATGGAAATACATTCCATACTCTTGGGTAGGAAGAATTAATATTGTCAAAATGGCCATTCTGCCTAAGGCAATGTACTGATTCAATGCAATCCATATCAAAATACCAACAGCATTCTTCAATGAACTAGAGCAAATCATTTTAAAATTCATATGGAACTATGAAAGACCCCAAATAGCCAAAGTAATGCTGAGAAGGAAAAATAAAACTGGGGGGATTATGCTCCCTGATTTCAAGCTCTACTAAAAAGCCACAGTAATCAAGACAATTTGGTACTGGCACAAGAACAGACTCATAGATCAATGGAACAGACTAGAGAGCCCAGATATAAGCCCAAGCACATATGGTTAATTAATATTCAATAAAGGAGCCATGGACATACAATGGGGAAATGACAGCCTCTTCATCAATAAGTGTTGGCAAAATTGGACAGCTATATGCAAGAGAATGAAATTGGGTTGTTGTCTATCCTCATACACAATAGTAAACTAGAAATGGATCAAGGACCTGAATGTAAGTCATGAAACCATAAAACTGAGATGACAACATAGGCAAAAATCTCCTGAATATAAACATGAGCAACTTTTATCTCAATGTATCTCCTCAAGCAAGGGAAACAAAAGAAAATATGAACACATGGGACTACATCAAACTAAAAAGCTTCTGTACAGCAAAGGACACCATAAGCAGAACAAAAAGACATCCTACAGTATGGGAGAAAATATTTGTAAATGACATATCTGACAAGGGATTAACATTCAAAATATATAAAGAGCTCACAGGCCTCAACACCCAAAAAGCAAATAACCCTATTATAAAATGAGCAGAATATATGAACAGACACTTCTCCAAAGAAGAAATTCAGATGGCAAAAAGGCACATGAAAAGATGCTCCACACCATTAATTATTGGGGAAATGCAAATGAAAATCACAATATGATATCACCTCACACCAGTTAGGATGGCCAGCATTGAAAAGACTAAGAACAACAAATGTTGGCAAGGATGTGTAGGGAATGCAAGCTAGTTCATCCATTGTAGAAAGCAATATGGTGGTTTCTGAAAGCTAAAAATAGAAATACCATTTGACCCTAGAATTCCACTCCTAGGAATTTACCCAAGTAATTTAACTTCTCAGATTCAAAAAGACATATGCACCCCTATGTTTACTGCAACAGTATTTACAATAGCCAAGATATGGAAACAACCTAAGTGTCCATCAGTAGATGAATGGATAAAGAAGAGGTGGTACATATACACAATGGAATATTATTCAGCCATAAGAAACAAATCCTACCATTTGTAACAACACGGATGGAGCTGGAGGATATTATGCTCAGTGAAATAAGCAAGGTAGAGAAAGACAAGTACGAAATTTTTTCCCTCATTTGTGGAATATAATAAGAAAACAAAACTGAAGGAACAAAACAGCAACAGACTCACAGACTCCAAGAAGTGACTAGTGGTTACCAAAGGGAGGAGTAGGACAGGGTGGGTGGGGAGGGAGGGAGAAGAGGATTGAGGTGTGTTATGATTAGCACATATGGTGTGTGGGGGATCATGGGAAAGACAGCATAGCTCAAAGAAAGTAAATAGTGACTCTGTGGCATCTTACTATACTGTTGGGTAGTGACTGCAATGGGGTATGGAGACACATGACAACATGGGTTTAAGTAGTAACCACATTGCTTTTTCATATGAAACCTTCATAAGAGTGTATATCAATAATACCTTTATAAAAAAGTATTAATTGTATTTCTGTATTTGAATAATAAACAATCCAGAATTGTAATTAGAATCACCATTCCATTTACAATAGCATAAAAAATATTAAATACTCATGGGTAAATCTGGCAAAAAGATGTGGTAAGACCTGCATAACAAAAAAGTATATTATTATCGGAAATTAAAGAAGACCTAAATAGAAATACCAACCTCATGTGTCAGAAGACCAAATAGTACTAAGATGGCAATGCTCCCCAGATTGATCTACATATTACACAATCCCAATCAAAATCACAGCATGTTTATTTTGGAAAATTGACAAAATGCCAAATTGTAAACTTTGTATGGAAATGCAAATAATCTGGGAGAACCAAATTACATTTGAAAACAAAGATCAAAATTGGAGCACTACCCTTTACTCCTCAACCTCCTAGGCTTAGAAATCTAGGTGTTTGGATCATTACTCTTTCTACATTTATTTTCTTAATAATCTTATCCACTATATTTAAAATGTTTTGCTGTGACTCTAAATGTATATTTTAAGTCATGCATATTTATCTGATCCCTTCTATTATCTCTTTTATAGCATCCATAGCATATTTTATGATAAAACACTAAAGCACCAAATTTTTATCTTTCCCTTATATTATTTATATAGGCTTATATACATGCATTTTATGTATTTATAGACATAAAGAAAGTCTATTGCTAAACTGGTAATTCTTCCCATTAAATGTTTGTGCCTGGCTGGCGGTTGTTTTCTATCTGTATGTAAGTAATTAGGGCAACGATTTGAATTGGACTAGGCTTCTTCCAGGCCTTACTGCCTCAATAGCTTCTTTAAATCTACAACTTGTTTTATTTTTATAAGGTTCACATAAATCCTATTTCTTTCACTCCTTTTTTGTTTTCTATTTCTAATTAGATTTATGTAACAATTTAGCTGAAAATTAATCATTTTCATTAACCTACATTTCCAGATCTCTCTCTTCCTTTATGATTTCTTCCTGTATTTAACTTCGCCATACTATTAGGAAACTGATGGCATAAATCACTTATGAAATAAGCCTTCTGCAAATGATGACATGAACAAAGGTATTTTAAAATTTTAAACCATGGCAATATGAGTGGGTATCTTTTTGTTAGTTTTGCCAGCAACGATAGCTTTCTCTTTTAGACCACATTCTGTTACTGATGAAAATGCTAACCCCAAATAAACTGAAATAAAATGTGCATTAGAGGCCACTATTATTGTTTTGTCAATGGGTTTCAGTCTGGGGCAAGATCACTATGGAGTCCAAGGAAGTGATCCCAGTGAGACCAAGGAATGACAAGTTCTTGGGGTGAAAGGGTTCATTACCCGGCTTGTTCTCCTGGCAATAGGTCGAGCACTAGGATCACATCTGCATCCAGCAGTCTGCAGGTCTGTAATCCTCCTCTGTCTCCGCCTCCACCCAGAGCACTGGGCATAGCTCTTTATATAGTGACTCAGTCAATAACAGTTTATTGCTTATGGGTGTGGAAGCAGCAGACTAGGAGTCAACAAGTAGTTTAGGTTCAGGTGAAGATCCTGGCCATAGGAACTTCAATTTTCCCCACAATTATTCATTGAAATTTCTATAAGAAAAAAAATAATCCTTGTCAAATAAATGAATGTACAGACAAAGCAAATGGATTATTTTTCAGGAGAGGGCAATTTGAGTTAGTGTAGTCATAGATGACCTTAAATGATATGAAGAGCCTAAAGAAGGTGAAGGAGTCAAGCCTTATAGCTACCAGGCCACAAATGAACAGAGGGCAGCACAGTAAGTTCAGAGGTGTTTGCCTGGATGTTCAAAAGGCAGCAGACAGCCTGTGTAGTTGGAGGTGAGGAACTCAGAGAATAGTAGGAGATGAAAGCAGAAAAGTAAATGGATTAAAAGAAGGGGCAGATTATATAAGCCTGTCTTGCCAATGGGTTTCAGCCCTGGGCAAATTCACCATGGATTCAATGTGACCAAAGAAACTGACAGCAAAACATTCTTGGGGTGAAAGGGTTACACCCAACTTTATTCCCATGGTGGCAGGTCAATCACTAAAATCCCATTCACTCAGAGTGAGTCTGCATGCAGCAAGCCAGTCTCTGCCTCTGGGTCTCTCTTCCCACACGGTCATCCCACACAGCCATCCTTTGGGTCTCTGTCCTCGGTGCAGCCATGCCACTGTGTCGCCCAGAGCACTGGGCGGAGCTCTTTATATAGAGTCAATAGCAACATATTGCCTACACGTGTGTAGTGATCTAGCCAGCCAGGGCCAGGTGAGAATCCTGGCCACAGGAACTTTGATTTTATCCACACTCCACCCCTCCAGGATTCTCTCCTATGAATCTATGTGTCCTCAGTCCTCTGCAATGGTCCCTGTGCAAGGAAGCTTGAACATTGTAATCAAACTCCACAACAACATAATAGAATTTACAAATAACAAAAATTACAACAAATTATAATAACCCTCAAGCCTGAGGAGACCTATTGCCACTAAGTGGTCATCCTGGCTGTATTCAAACAAGTTCTACTCAAATGAGTTAACCAAAAGAACCATGGGCAGGTCTTACAATACCCTCTTTCTCCAGCTTCTCCAGCAAAAAGTCTTGCAGACATATGGACCAGTCTTGTTCTGTCTCTGACCTCTGCCTCTCTGGTCTTAATGGCTTGAACTGCTGCTCTGGTTGAAGTTATTGCCATAGCTACAGTAAGACCCTATTTGGTTTCCTGTTTAATTTCCTTCCATCTGCTCCTGCCTGTATTAAATCAACCTACATCTAGGTCCTTGTAACCTTCACGGGTCCTTTAAATTCTTCTTGTAAGTAGCAGACCTTATTTCTTTCCATGTTCTCATGGCTTCAGCCTCACCTAAGTCTGCTAATATATGTGTAATCTCACTTATGCGCTGCCCTAAGGGAGGGGCAAGAATGGCCATAGAGACCTAAAGAGGGATGTAGGAGCTGTTTGAAGCACAAGATTTGTTGTCCCAGTAGTGAAAGTCTGGGCCATGGTTCTCTGGCATTTCTTATGTCTAGTTCTTGTATGTCTAGTCTGTATGACTCCTATTAAAACCAGATTCATGTACTGTCTTGCCAGTGGGTTTTGGCCCTGGATAAGTTCACTATGGATTCAATGAGACTGAAAAAGGACATAGGAATGTTCATGGGGTGAAAGGGTTTATACCAACTTTATTCCTTCAGTACACATCTGCCATCTAGCAGGAGAGGATGGTAGATCACCCTGATTGGGCCACACAGCACGAAGTGCAGCCATTAGCCAACGGAGGAGGGAGTGATTTCCTGGGGTCTGATGTGCACTTTGTAACACCTGCCTCAAGGTGGGCTGAACCATCAGGGAAGCCAGCTTTCCCATCTCTGATCCCTACAGAACAATTCCATCCACCCCTAAGTCCCACAGATGCAGGAGCCACGCTGATATTAGCTCCGAGGGCTTCTGCTTAAACTGGGAGCCCAAATCCACCAGCTCAGCCTGACTATAGGGGCAGAACATAGAGTGCTCCACGACCTGGGGAGGAGGCTGCACCTCTCTTTGGGGAACCCTAGGGTGCTGGCTCTTTATTTTCTTTAGAACCACTGGGCATGCTTTCAATACAGGAGGGGTCAGTGCCTCCCACACCACCCCTTCATCCTTCCCCAGCTCCTCCATTTCTAGGGCTGATGGCACCTTTCTCTCCCCTTCCTCAAATGGCTCTTCTGCTACTTTTACCTTCTCTACCATTCCTCGCAGCAATGCCAGCTCAGTCTTCAGCAGCTCTCTTACCTTCACCTCAATGCTTCGCAGCTGGCATTCTTGTGCCACCTCTACCTGTGCTTCCCTCAGGAGCTCATCTTTTTCCTTTATGGCCTTTTCCTCCTTCAGAACACCTGGCAGCACTGCCATCTCATTCTGTAAGGAATCTTTTACCTGTTCAATGGCACCTCACTGCCAGCATTGTTGTGCTGCCTTCTCTTTCACCAATGCCATTTCCTTCTTCAGTGAATCTACAGGAGTTTGAAGCTTGTGTTCTTGTGCTGCCATTTCTTGGGTCTCTTTCAGGAGCATGTCCTTCTCTTTTGTAAACTTTTTTAATACTGTGAGAAGCAGCCAACCCACAGTCCCTGCTGCCTCACAGGCACTCTGTCTCTCAAAAGACCTACTTACTATATCAAGGGCCACCCCTACTGCCTCAGGTGTCACCTCTACTTGCCTCCAGTCCTGGGGTGAGGCCCAGCTCTCTAGGAGGCAGGCCACCTCAGACCACATGCCCACTGGGGAGCAATCCACTGTCTCCCCATTCACAGGGGCAGCCTGCTGAAGCACCCCTCCCATAAAGGCAGCCTATCTTTTTCCTTGGTCAACAATGACTCCTGCTGACTCTGCCAATTGCTTTGTCAATAGGTTTCAGCCCTGGGCAAGTTCACTATGGATTCAATGTGACCAAAGAAAATGACAGCAAAATGTTCTTGGGGTTAAAGGGATATACACAACTTTACTTCCACAGTGGCAGGTCAATCACTAAAATCCTGTTTATTCAGAGTGTTACTGCATGCAGCAAGCCAGTCTCTGACTTTGGACCTCTCTGCTCACAGTTGTCCCACACAGCCCTCCTCTGGGCCTCTGTCCTTGGAGCTGCCACCACTCTAGCCTCTGCTCTGCTCTCCTTCAGCCTTGCAGACATGACACTGTGTTGCCCAGGCCTCTGGGCTGAGCTCTTTATATAGAGTCAATAGCAACATATTGCCCGCACGTGTGTAGTGAGCTAGCCAACCAGGGCCAGATGAGAATCCTGGCCACAGGAACTTTCATTTTATCCACAAAGCCTTTAGGCCTTAGTGAGAATGTAGGCTTTTCTCACAGTCAGTTTGAAATCTATTCGGGGGAGGACTCCAGTAGAGGAATGTTATGATCTGACAGAGGTTTTGCAATAGAATGAATGTTTGCATTCTCCCAAAATTCATATGTTGAAGTTCAAATCCCAAATATGATGTTATTTGGAGACCTTTAGGATAATTATATGATGGGGTGGAACCCTCATGATGGGCTTAATACCCTGAGAAGAAGAGGCATGAGTGCTTGCTTCCTCCCTCTCTGCCCTTAGCCATGTGAGGACCCGACTCAGAGGCAGCTACCTGCAGATCAGGAAGTAGGCTCTCACCAGGTACTGGGCCTTGGACTTAGTCTCTGTGAGACCATGAGGTATCAATGTTTGTTGTTAAAACCACACAGTCTATGGTATTTTCACTACAGTAGCTTGAATTGATTGAGATAGATTTGAACTGTATCATTGGATGTTTGTGGATAAAGTGAAGTTCCTGTGGCCAGGATTCTCATCTGGCCCTGGTTGGCTAGCTCACTGCACACCTGTAGGCAGTATGTTGTTATTGACTCTACACCCAGTGCTCTGGGAAACACAGTGGCATGGCTGAAGGCTGCAGGAGAGCAGAGATGAGACTGGAGTGGTGGCAGTGCCAAGGACAGAGACTGAGATGGCTGCATGGGTAGAGAGGCCCAGAGGCAGAGATTGGCTTCTGCATGCAGACTCGCTCTGAGTAGATGGGATTCTAAGTGGACAGGATTCTAGTGATTGACCTGCCACTGTGGAAATAAAGTTGGTATAAACCCTTTCACCCCAGGAACATTCTACTGTCATTTCTTTGGTTGCATTTAATCTATGGTGAACTTGTCCAGGGCTGAAATCCATTGGCAAGACAGTGTTGTACTAAGAATAAACTATAAGTAGTTGAGGATAGAATGAAGGAGACCAGGTAGAGTGCTACTACATTATTTAGGGAGAGATTATGGTGATCTGGACTAAAATGTAAGTGGTGGTAATGATGAGAACTTAGATTTCTAGATGTGCGGATGCATTTGATATAGATATGCAAGAAAGGGTGGGGTCAAGGATGACTCCTGAATTACTATCATTTGTTGAGATAGAAAAACAAATCAATAAATAAACTTTGATCATGTTAGGTTTAAGATATGGTTGATGTTGAGGAGACAGATGGGTACATGTGAATAAAGTGAAGGTTCCTCTGGCCAGGATTCTCAGCTGGCCCTGGTCAGCTAGCTCACTACACATGTGTGGGCAATACATTGCCTGTAATAGCTCTGCCCAGTGCTCTGGACAACATAGTGGCATAGCTGCATGGCTGCAGGAGAGCAGAGACTGGAGTGGTGACAGCACCAAGGACAGAGACTGAGACAGCTGTGAGGGCAGAGAGGCCCAGAGGTAGAGACGGGCTTGCTGCATGCAGACTCGCTCTCAGTGGACAGGATTCTAGTGATTGACCTGCCACTGTGGGAATAAAGTTGGTATAAACCCTTTCACCCCATGAACATTCCATTGTCTTTTTTCAATCTCATTGAATCCATCTATAGTGAACTTGTGCAGGGCCAAAACCCACTGACAAGACAGTGCATGAATCTGGTTTTAAGAAGAGTCATACAGACTGAAGATACACATTTGAGAAGCATCAGCATACAGATTATATCCAATGCCATGATGCCGAAAGAGGTCACCAAGAAAATGAAGAAAATTGGGAAGAGCAAAAGTCCAAGTACTAAGCTCTGGCACAGGCTGCCATTAAACAAACTCGTGAATTTGAAGGAAATGGTAAAAGAGGTTAAGAAGGAATATCTAAAGAGGTAGAAAGAAAATCAACAGAGGGTTGGCAGACCAGAAAAGCAAGAGTTTCAGAAATAGGGGGCATAAAATTATCTGCCTTTTTGAATGCGATAGCTAAGCCAAATGTGGTGAGTATGAGAATTTACTCTTAGATTTAGCATAATAGAGGTCACTGGTGGCTGTGATAAAGGAAGGCTTAGTGGAGTGTTATGAGAAAGAAAGATTAGAATGGATTTAATATAGAATGACAGTGGGAAAATTCGAAACAAGAATAGAATTTTCCAAGGATTTTTGTTATAGAGAGAAGGGAAGAAGTGGAGCAGTAGCTGAAGTCAAAGAGGAATTCTTTTAGAGAGGAAGTAATATGAGCATGTTTATTGGCTAATAAGAAAGATCCAATAGGGATTAACACAACTAATGATGCATGAAAAGGAAGAAATGCTGGGACATTTCTTTCCTTGGGTAGAGGAAAGGGAGTGTGATCTGAAGTGTAGGGTGTAAATTTACTAGGATCGCTAATATTATATATTCATACAAAGAGAAGGGGAAGCAGTTTCTGGGGACACAGATATAGGCAGGGGGGAAATGCCCTGGTGGGAATGTGGGGAGGTATCTCCTGGTTATTTTTACGATGTTCACAGTGAAATTGAAAGTAAGGCCATCGGCTGAACACAACAATGGGGAGGAGATGTTGGAATCTGAAAGAAAGGAGGTCGACTATTTATCTAAGAGTGTGAGAAGAAGTGAACTAGACAACTCTAGCAGACATCAAACCAATAGGCTGTCATTTGAATTCATCATTTGTGTTGGTTTACAGAAAGGGATGCGACAGAGTGAGAGAGGAGCACAGGAGTGGAGGGTGCGAACAGGGGTGATCATATTGACCAACCGTGACATTTTAACAAGCTATGAGGGAAAAGAGGACTTGAGGGTGTAAGGGACACCAAAACGCTGAGAGGATAAATGGATTTTAGTTTCCTTATTGTGCTGAAAAATGGTTGGGTTTGAAGAACTGGGGGAGTGAGCCAAATAGGAAGTGGTGGTGAAAGAGAATGGTGCTGAAAACTGAGCCTGCAGAGAAGTTTTGATTATGGAAAATTATGCAATAATAGGATGTGCTCAGGGAAGGGAGTGCCTGAGGGGTGTGGAGAACAATGTTACTGGAAAAGAAGTGGTCAAGGGACTGAAATTAACGTGGGTGATGTCAGTAGGTGTCAGTAGGGAGACCCTGAGCTGCCTCTTCCCTGGCCTCCGTACTCTATCAGCTGTCGTTAAAAGGAGTCCTTAGGATCCTGGACAGACCTTTATCATTGAGTTGCCTTGTGACCCTCAGGACTTTCCATGTCTTTTCTTCCTGTTTATAGGTGTCACTCCAAGAAGCCCAGGGTTCCCTAATCATCCACCATCCTCCAGACTGTAATTCCCATATAGTTCTGTGTACCCCATTGTCTGACATCATCTGCACCTTCCTACCTTCTGAATCCCTTTCCCTGTGTGCCATGCATCTCAGGATCAGCTGTCAGCAAAATTTCCCACATATTGAACGACTTCAGTTTCTTTCTCTATCATAAGCCTCCCTCTTCTCTGAGGATTGCTTCTCCATTGATCCTCTCTAAGGGTAGATGTTTTCTTACCTCTGGACTTAGAAGGGGGTCCTCCTCCCTGCCTCATCCACATCAACCTCCTGCCCTATTTTGACAACACAGCAGCTTTGAATCTCATGCCATAGAACAGTGTCATCCACAACCTTCCTTGTTTGATGGTCTGGTGGCCCTGTGTAACTTCCTCATTCCTTGAAGATTTCAGCTATGTGACCTCTCCCCACCACATTCTCAAATACTACTTCTATCAAAATCCTTGGGATTTAAACATCCTTCAGAAACATGGCCAGTGTTAGATTAGATTACCATTAGTCTGAAGTGGTAGAGATACAGTCTCTCCCTGGATAGTCAGAATGAGAGTCTACCTATCATCTAAAGACATTTTTGACACACACAAAAATATGACTTTATAGAATGAGAACAAGAAAGATCAAGTGTCCTGAATAATTGTCCAACAAATAAGTAATGCAATGGTTCTCAACTGAGCATGATTTTGCCTCCTAGGAGACACTGGGCAATTTCTGGAGATACTTTTGGTTATTATAACTGCTGGGGTTGGGGAGGGTGTGCTTCTGGCATCTAATGAGTAGAGGGCATGCATATGATTAAACATCCTTCAGCACACAGGACTCATCCCCTCAACAGATACATACCCTTGCGAACATTTGTAGTGCTAGTTGAGAAACTGACTTAGGGCAATGAGTGCCCTTCACTATAAGATTTTCAGCATGATTTATATCTCTTACTATGAAGTAGGACAGTAGCAGATTTATACAGAAGTACACCAAATTCTTTTAAAAAAAACAGCACTGAAACACCTGGAGTATTAAAAGATTTTTAAAATATAAAAGGATGATGTTCACATTTTCTGAGCCTCCAGTTTTTTAAAATTCTCTCCCTCATGAGTCCAGAAAGTACAACTAGGTGTTTTATCTGAAGTTTAAATGGGACTTAGTTCATGACTTCAACTGCTCATTTTTCTTCATTGCCCGAGGAGCTTTTTATTTAGATTCTTTGCTCTTACACTTCCATTTGGAAGAAAAATATTAACGAACAGAATGTGATGTCATTGATATCCAGGAACCATTTTGTTTGTGAACTGGGACTCTGGTCTGGTTCTTCAAGTTGCTTTATTTGAGTGGGTGGAAGGGGATTAACCTCATGTATTAAGCATTTTTACTTAATTCTCACAATGACCCTGCTGGGATATTATCCACATTTTATATATCAGGAAACAGAAGCTCAGATTAATTTGTCACATATCCCCAGCCCCAACATCCCCTTGTCTTCTTCCATGTTATTTCTTAAAGACATTTTTCAGAGCAGTTTGAGATGCATGGCAAAATTGAGAGGAAGCAAGAGAGATTTCCCATGTACTCCTCCCCCACAAGTACATAGCCTCCCCGTAATTAACATTCCCACCAGGAGTAGTACAATTCTTCCATGCTTTTTAAAAATATAGCATTTATTACCATCTGACATACTTGATTTTTAAAATTTTGTTAATTAACTCTCTCTCCTACTAAAATGTATTCTCCAAGATGACTCAAATGTATTCTTTATGAAATTTTATTTGTGTCCTCCCAGGACAATCACATTCTCCTCAACTTCCTGTTCAGACCACAGTTTTATGAGTGTTCCAATTGGTTACATCCCCACGAACGCTTGGTATGGAAAGTCTTGTTCTCTTTTGCTGTTCTGGTGAAAGGGAGGATTACCTCCCTGAAAGATGGGAGATGTTGTTTCTGGAATAAGGAATGTATGAGACCAGAGTGCTAAACGCACACACAAACTCAGGGAAAACATCACTGTGCACCATACATGGAACTTGGAACTTGTAAAAATAAAAATAAAAATGTGGAATGAGCTCAGTCCAATCCAGACCTCCTTAGGCTAAATGTTCGATAAATGACAAAGGGATAAAAAGGTATAAAATTTTAATAAGTTGATGACATATGCCAAATTATTTCTCTACAGGCACTGACAGAAAATCCTTTTTAGCCTTCAGGAATTTAAAGCAGATAATTGTTAATTTCATGTTTTTGAAAAGTTTGAGAGATTTTACAGTTCAATTATTTAAATTATTAAATTCACTAGAGCAAATTTTAACTAGCAACCTGTGTGGAGAATTACTTATGCATATTTTTTAATATTATTGAAGTAAAATTTAAATACAGGAAATGGCACATATTATAAATGTGCAGCTCAATTTTCAACAAATTGAATTTGCCAATGTAAACACTGTCCAGATCCAAAAGCTACATATTTAAAGCATTAATGAGTCTCCTTTGTGTTCCCTTCTATTGTCAAGAATAATCACTGTTTCGATTTCCTCCTGATTACTTTTGCCCATTTTTTGAAATGTATGTAAGTGAAATCAAATTATATTCACTATTTTGGTGTCAGACTTCTTTTGTTCAATGTTATATTTGTGAGAAGTATCCACGTTGTTGACTGTAGTTATAGACTGCATTTTCATTGCTGTGTTGTATTTAAAAATTTATTTATCCATTCTATTAGTGGGTATTTGAGTATTTCTAGTTTGGGGCTATTGTACTGCTATTAACATTCCTAGTGCATGTCTTTTAGTGGGCATATATACACACACACACACAATTCAGTTAGATGTCAGTGAAATTGCTTGCTCGCTTATGGGTTATCCATGTGTTTAATTTTAGATGAGACTGCCAGTGTTCCCATTCTACTTATAATAAATAGTGCATTTGATTATAGGAAACAAAGTATTTTACTATCTAGTTATTGCAGAAGTATAGGTAAGCTGCTCATATATACATAATTTATTTTGCAATTATATGCCACAATGAACTCTCTTCATTTTCTCTGAGATCATAATCTTGTACTGTCTGTTCTCCAATATTTGTAGTATATATTCTTTCCAGTTTTCTTTGTTTCCAACTTTATTGAGGAATAATTAACAAAACAATTGTATATATTTAAAGTGTATGTGATGATTTGATATACATATAAATTGTGGAATGATTACCAAGATCAAGATAATTAAACATCCATCACCTCAGATGGTTAACTCTTTCTGTTGTTAATGCTGGGAAAATGCTGAAGTTTCACTCTCAGAACTTTCAAGTATACCAAACGTTTCATTAACTATAGTCACCATGCTGCACAATACATCCTCAGAACTTCTTATAACTGAAAGTTTGTTACTTTTGACCTACATCTCCCAATTTTTGTTTCCCCAGCTCCCAGAAACCACCATTCTAGTCTCTGTTTCTATGAAATCAGCTTTTTTTAAAGATCCCACATATATTGTTTCCATTTTTCTAGCTATTTATAGCATGAAAACAAATAATTTAATCTACCACAGCTGGAAAGGAAGCCCCTTTCTTTGTCTTTATTTTCTCTCAACTTATTTTATCATTTTCTGTGTAGAGGTCTCCTGTGAAATTTATTTGTTCTCAGGTACTTGGTACTTTTTAATGCTATTACAAATAGTATCTTTGAAATTTGTTCATGCTATTAACCTGGTATCTAGGAACCTTGCCTAGCTCAATGATTAATTCTCACAATGTATCTGTAGATTATTTTTTGTCTTAGTACACACTGAGTCATGTGACAGTGTCCAGCTCTGACTATAAGTCAGAGAGGATTAAAGAAAGGCTCACAGGGGTGCTAACACCTGCACTTAACTTTGAGTGGGGCAGGAGGGCATCAGTTAGAAATGGGGCAACAGACACTTAGTCAGAGGGAACAGTATGTCCAATGACAGAATTGACAGGGAGTGATGGATCCTGAGACTGTTAAAGCACACAGGGAGAGTGGTGGGAGATGAAACCAGAGAAATAAGTGGGAATCAAATGGTAATATTCCCCCCAAGTCAAACCAAGGAATTTGGAGGTTTTCCTACTGATACTTGAGGGTATTAACTTATTTTTAAGCAGAGGAGTGAAGTGGTCAGTTGAGATTTAAAGACTCCTCTCCAGAAGCCAGCCCCATCATGTATGACCACAGGTATGATGCTGTACTGTTCCAGAGATGCATTTATTCCCACTGACACATAAATGGCACCTCTGAGGTTGTGCAGCACAGCAGTCCTGCTTGAGGGAGCGTGGAGGGTGGCTTGGAGAAGTGTTCCCGGAGATGACTGTGAAACAAAAAAAATCCAAACTAATTAAGGAGAGAGTTTATTTCAAAAGAGTGTTGTAATAGGGAGAAACACAAAGATCTGCAAGAGGCCTCAAAGGTCAGACAGAAAAGGGTCTTTCATGGCCTTATCCCATCCTCCCAGAGCGAGTCTGCATGCAGCAAGCTGGTCTCTCTCTCTGGGCCTCTCTACCTCCACAGCCTCCTCAGTCTCTGTCCTCAGTGCTTCCACCACTCCAGTCTTGTCTCTGCTCTCCTGCAGCCTTGCAGCCCTGCCACTGTGTCATCCAGAGCACTGGGTGGAGCTCTTTATATAGAGTCAATAACAATGCATTGCGCACATGTGTGTAGTGAGCTAGTCAACCAGGGCCGGGTGAGAATCATGGCCATAAAACCTTCACTTTATCCACAGTGAATCAAGGGTATCAGAGGCTCCAAGGTCAGACAGAAAAGGGTACTTCAGGGAAGAGTAAGGCAAGGCTAGATAGAGCCAAGATCAGTGGGTAGGACAGAGAATGTTTTCCAAGATCAACAGATGACACTTGGGAGGGGTCCTAAGGAGCAGTTCTGCATTAGGATGCTCTATCAGGCTCTGGTCAAATCTCAGGGCCCTGTGGGGAGGGTAGAAGTTAAATGGAAGTTTGGTCAAGTCAAATTCACAAGCATTTTGCTCCTATTGACCAGTGGGGACAAACAATTCAAGTAATAGCTGAGGCAATGATGTGGCCAAAAATGGGAATTGGGAAGGTCTGCATCTATCTGGCTTTGTCCTAAGGTAAACAGTGGAATCAGCTTCAAAGATTCTTATATGAATCATATAGAAATTGGCTTTTTGTAGTAAGTAATTTCTGGGAACACAGAGATGGGTGGGGGACACAGTTTCAGTAATTGCAGTCCAATTATTCTGGAAATGTCCAGGTAAAAAGTGATTAGAAATGAACACATTTGAAATTAAAATACTACAGGGGTACAGAACCCTGTTTGCTTTTGAACCACAGTAAGTGTCAAGAAAGCAATACCCTTGTCTAAGAGAAAAAAACAGAATTGATTTTTGGAGAAAATAATAATTACTAGAAGAAATAAACATATCTGTCTTCAATTGTACAGTGGACCCCGTTTCAGTAGTTTTACTATTTTACCCAGGGAGCCTCTGATACTCTTGATTTACTGTGGATAAACTGAAGGTTCCTATGGCCATGATTCTCACCTGGCCCTGGTTGACTAGCTCACTACACACGTGTGGGCAATGCATTGTTACTGACTCTATAATATAAAGAGCTCCACCCAGTGCTCTGGGCGACACGGTGGCAGGGTTGCAATGCTGCAAGAGAGCAGAGCAGAGGCTGGCGTGCTGAAAGCACTGAGGACAGAGACTGAGGAGGCTGTGGAGGTAGAGAGGCCCAGAGGCAGAGACCAGCTTGCTGCACGCAGACTCGCTCTGAGTGGATGGGATTCTAGTGATTGATCTGCCACAGTGGGAATAAAGCTGGGTATAAACCCTTTCAGCCCAAGAACATTCCATTGTCATTCTTCACTCTCACTGAATCCATAGCGAACTTGTCTGGTACTGAAACCCATTGGCAAGACACTCACCACTATCTTAGGAATGTTAGCAGAATTAAAAATGATAATGAATTTAAGGCATAAATACAGGACCTGGTACCCAGTAAGCCCACAATAATTGTTAGCTGTTTTTGCTTTTTCTTGTTTTGCTGCTGCTAAACAAGGAATATGTTGTCACAGAGCATAAAAACCCAGCCCATGGCCTTATTTAATTCATAGATAAGATAGACAAACTAAAGTTGAACAAATCTATTTTTCAATTACTGGTCATTTTCTCTAGAAACATATTGCAAATCCATTGTATACAGCTTAATGTTCCAAATGCCAAGGATAAAAGATAAAATTCTGTACTCCAACCCCAACACACACTTTTCTACAATGAAAGCTCCCAGGTGTGAATTATTTCATTTCCATCTCTTACTTTAAGTTACATGCTACAACACCATGTCCCATTATAATCCATTATCTGCAAGTTGTGGGTCAGTAACAGGGAAACTTTTTCAACGCTATTGTACTATTGCTTCCAGTAATCACCTCTAATTATGCCCCCAACTGAGACAATTAGTAAATAATTACAAATTCCTTTTATCATAATTTTCATTGGTGCTATTTAAATTCTAAGAAGCTGTGTTAATTTTGGCATCCTTCCTAAAAAATGGTTTAGTGCTCTCAAAAGCTTGCTTAATAGTCATTGCATATTAATGAATTGCATGCCATAAGCAAGACTAATTTTCTAAAGGAGAAACCAAATACCTTAGTGAAACTGAAACCACACAATGGTAGCAAGTTATATGTGAACAAAGAAAGGACCCTGGCAAATTCCAAAATTATTTGTTTATATTCATAACAAGTGAATGCATTAGTTTTACAGGGTTATATTTAGTCACCCTTGTATACTTCCGTTTGTAATTTTCTAGAGAGAAAACTCATTTTCTCAGATACCCTGCCTTCAGATATTGTATGTGTGCCTGAGGGTTTCAGCCCCAGGCAAGTTCACTGTGGATTCAGTGAGACCAAGAAATGACAATAAAACATACTTGGGATAAAAGGGTTTTACCCTGCTTTGTTCTCTTGGCAATAGGTTGAGCATTAGAATCATGTGTGCATCCAACAGTCTGCAGGTTCATAATCATCCATCTCTGCCTTCATGAAGAGCACTGAGCGGAGCTCTTTACCTAGAGAGTCAGTTAATAATAGCTTATTGCCTACCAGTGTGGAAGCGGTAGCCTAGCAGTAGGCCAGTTACAGCATCAAGAAGTTTAGGTTCAGTTGAGGATCCTGGCCATAGGAACTTCCATTTTCCCCACACTGCTGTATGTTCATAGAGTACTAGGTACCCAGTCTTGCCAATGGGTTCCAGCCCCAGGCAAGTTTGCTATGGGTTCAATGTGACCAAAGAAATTGACAGCAAAACATTCTTTGGGGTGAAACGGTTTATTACCTGGCTTGTTCTCCTGGTGGTAGGTCGAGCACTAGTGTCTCTACCTCCTCCCAGATCACTGGGCCGAGCTCTCTATATAGCACAATAATAGCTTATTGCCTATAGGTGTGGAAGCAGTAGCCTAGCAACAGGCCAGTTACATTATCAAGTGGTTTAAGTTCAGTGAGGGTCCTGGCCATAGGAACCCCAACTTCCCCACACTCCATCCCTCCAGGATTCTCGCCTTACAATCTACATGCTTTCAATCTTCCACAATGGTCCCTGTGTGAGAATGCTGAAGAACTGTAACCAGATTCCACAATAGCAACAGAGGATAACAACAACTTAGAGATAATAACAAAAACTAAGATACAAGATTTTGATACAGGTAACAAAAATTATAATAATACTCAAGCCAAAGGAAGTTCCCAATCCACAAAGACTTTAGGGGTGATAAGACACATGTTTTAATGACACCAACATAGGCAAATCTTGTCTATCAGGTAGCATGCATGGAAGAAAGTGGTCCTGTAGCAGGAAGGGGATCTCTTCCAGATCTAGTATACCATACTTTTACTCCTTTCCCTGTGGGGGTTATTGAAGGGTCTATATATAGTGCTACTGGAGGTGCATGCACTGGCCATAATGATAAAACAAAACTCCCCAGTAAGATGCTTCTACCTTCTGGCCATTCAGAATATACTACTGTGATCTTTGGCGGCCACTCTGCTGTTATTCCAGGAATACACAGGAGCCAGCTTCCAGGCCTTGTGCCCAAGGTGACAGGAGAGCCAGCCATCATTGGTCCATGTGTCAAAATGTTCAAGTCCATGTCCACTCAATGGAGTCTCCAGGGTTTAGTGCACTTGGTGCTGGCAGCAAGATTTTATTCTGGTGGCCAAGCCTCAGCTTCAATGATTCTTCCTTGGTTTGCACTTGCAGTTGTACAGGTGAGGCAGCAATATGCATTACCATGTCTATGGGGCTCAGGGCTCCCTTTCAGGGTGTCTTGTTCAAATGCCATAGCACTGTCCATAAGCAGACTGATCATCCCTGCTGGCTATTGGTGTCTGACTTCAGTCCAGATTTTTTTTTTAGATTATGAAACAGTTTATTTGTGCTTTCCAAAGGCCGATCATTTGTTAGTCTTTGCTTTCTCCTTTTCCAACACTGTCTTTATGCATTCAGTAACTAGTTAAGTCAACAGTTCTTAATATCAGTTTTGTGACTCAGTGTGTCACAACCAATTGTAAGGACTGTTGAAGTAATTTACTAGTAATTTCTGGTTAAGGTCCTAAGCTTTGTGGATGACCTCTGAGAAAAGAGGAGGTGAGGTGATTCCTATGAGATGGCTTTTCCCTTGTATGCCTTCCAGTATGCTTTGGGTGGGGCAGAAGGAGGAGAAATAGAGCGAGCTGCTGATGGGGGTGCACATAGTGGTGTTGGGTCTTGGCACAGGGAAATGGGGTTGTGCAGCCTTGCCTGTTATTGTGTGTATGTGGGTTTGTGCATGCATGTGTATGGAGAATCGCTTGGCCCTAGTGAGGAACTACAAAGAATCGCAGCTTATGCTTTAACAAAATCATAATTACCATGAATCATAGCCATGGATTTGTGAAGGGACTGCTCAGTGTCGAATTCTAGAACAGGAGAGAGAGTGCCCAGCTTAGGGGAGCCAGGATTAAGGAGGCCGTGTTGGAGGAATTGACCTCTACGAGTTGAACCGGATGTGTTGAGATGCCCAGGAGGCAACACCTGCCAATGAGACAAGTGGAGACCCCAGGCCTCCAGAGAAGGAGTTCTCATCCCTATCTGTGGACTTTGTAACAGTGCAGAGACCTCCACCTTCACTTTCGGAGGTCTTGATTCTGTATTAGCAAAGAACAACCCACCTCCCCACCCCAAATGAACCTGATGTATATGCTTGGGTTGATTCCACATTCTTTGAGGGGTGTGGAGGGATAAGAGGTATCACAGTTTCATCACTGGACCTCTGAATCAGGAACAAGCAGAGTTTCACACATGTATTCTCCCATGCACACATTCAGACACAGGCAGGTACATGCACACTTTCATGTAGCATTTGTTTGACTATCATCAGGTCTCACATGTGTAAACGTAGCACTAAGAAATAAATATTGAAATTTTTAACGTGCTATCTCATTAGTCAAATGTGTTATTCAGCTCTACAGATTAAAGTGCTTGTTCTTGAAGCCTTAAACTCCTAATAGTCATTGTGGAGTCTTCAAAGAGTGCCTAACTCCTCTTTAGTGAGCTCTGGTATTACTTTGATCTTTTGTATTGTTGTTTTTTTGTTCTTGATATGATTGTGTACCAGGAGGGTGGGAAGGAGAGGGAGGGAAACATTTCTGAACCGTGGTGTTAATTTTCACATGGCAGCTGGGCTTCGATGTCCCCTCTGCATAAGGGGCACATCATAGTTGTAGCCAGCCACTGGTCAATGCACACTCGATGAAAAATGTGCATACAAGGAAGACGTCTCACATCTTCCCCTTCCTCTAAAGTACACAGGCAGATGGTGCACTGTTCGTTGGTGGCTTCCTGAGTAGGTGCTTCGCTGGCTTGTTGGCGGGGAAGGTCCCTTTTTTGTATTTATGTGGGTATGTGCATCTCTCGATCATCTCCTGAGATGCTCCACTGTCAACATTTTCTCTTTCTTGTAAAGGTTCCAGTACCTGTTAGTCCATTTTTGGGATCTGTAATTCCGCTGCTGTTTTGTTCCTTCAGTTATTCCTTTGTTCTTATACTCCACAGATGAGTGAAATCATTTGGTATTTCTCTTTCGCCGCTTGGCTTATTTCACTAAGCATAACACCCTCCAGCTCCATCCATGTTGCTGCAAATGGTAGGATTTTCCCTCTTCTTATGGCTGAGTAGTATTACATTGTGTATATGTACCACATCTTCTTTATCCATTCATCTACCGATAGACATTTAGGTTGCTTCCAATTCTTGACTATTGTAAATAGTGCTGCGATAAACATAGGGGTGCATCTGTCTTTCTCAAACTTGATTGCTGCATTCTTAGGGTAAATTCCTAGGAGTGTAACTCCTGGGTCAAACAGTAGGTCTGTTTTGAGCATTTTGATGAACCTCCATACTGGTTTCCACAATGGTTGAACTAATTTACATTCCCACCAGCAGTGTAGGAGGGTACCCCTTTCTCCACACCCTCGCCAACATTTGTTGTTGTTTGTCTTTTGGATGGCAGCCATCCTTACTGGTGTGAGGTGATACCTCATTGTAGTTTTAATTTGCATTTCTCTGATAATTAGCGATGTGGAGCATCTTTTCATGTGTCTGTTGGCCATCTGTATTTCTTTTTTGGAGAACTGTCTGTTCAGTTACTCTGCCCATTTTTTAATTGTATTATTTGTTTTTTGTTTGTTGAGGCATGTGAGCTCTTTATATATTTTGGACGTCAAGCCTTTATTGGAACTGTCATTTACAAATATATTCTCCCATACTGTAGGGTTCCTTTTTGTTCTATTAATGGTGTCTTTTGCTGTACAGAAGCTTTTCAGCTTAATATAATCCCACTTGTTCATTTTTGCAGTTGTTTTCCTTGCCCGGGAAGATATGTTCAAGAAGAGGTCACTCATGCTCATGTCTAAAAGGTTTTTGCCTATGTTTTTTTCTAAGAGTTTTATGGTTTCATGACTTACATTCAGGTCTTTGATCCATTTTGAATTTACTTTTGTATATGGGGTTAGACAATGGTACAGTTTCATTCTCCTACATGTAGCTGTCCAGTGTTGCCAGCACCATCTGGTGAAGAGACTGTCATTTTGCCATTGTATGTCCATGGCTCCTTTATCAATTATTAATTGACCATATATGTTTGGGTTAATGTCTGGAGTCTCTAATCTGTTCCACTGGTCTGTGGCTCTGTTCTTGTGCCAGTACCAAATTGCCTTGATCACTATGGCTTTGTAGTAGAGCTTGAAGTTGGGGAGTGAGATCCTCCCACTTTATTCTTCTTTCTCAGGATAGCTTTGAATATTCGGGGTCTTTGGTGTTTCCATATGAATTTTTGAACTATTTGTTCCAGTTCATTGAAGAATGTTGTTGGTAATTTGATAGGGATTGCATCAAATCTGTATATTGCTTTGGGCAGGATGGCCATTTTGATGATATTAATTCTTCCTAGCCACAAGCATGGGATGAGTTTCCATTTGTTAGTGTCCTCTTTAATTTCTCTTAAGAGTGTCTTATAGTTTTCAGGGTACAGGTCTTTCACTTCTTTGATTAGGTTTATTCCTAGTTATTTTATTCTTTTTCATGCTATTGTGAATGGAATTGTTTTCCTGATTTCTCTTTCTATTGGTTCATTGTTAGTGTATAGGAAAGCCACAAATTTCTGTGTGTTAATTTTGTATCCTGCAATGTTGCTGAATTCCGATATTAGCTCTAGTAGTTTCAGAGTGGAGTCTTTAGGGTTTTTTATGTACAATATCATGTCATCTGCAAATAGTGACAGTTTGACTTCTTCTTTACCAATCTGGATTCCTTGTATTTCCTTGTTTTGTGTAAATGCCATGGCTAGGACCTCCAGTACTATGTTGAATAACAGTGGGGAAAGTGGGCATGCCTGTCTTGTTCCTGATCTCAGAGGAAAAGCTTTCAGCTTCTCGCTGTTCAGTATGATGTTAGCTGTGGGTTTATTATATATGGCCTTTATTATGTTGAGGTACTTGCCCTCTATTCCCATTTTGCTGAGAGTTTTTATCATGAATGGATGTTGAATTTTGTCAAATGCTTTTTCAGCATCTATGGAGATGATCATGTGGTTTTTGTCTTTCTTTTTGTTGATGTGGTGGATGATGTTGATGGATTTTCGAATGTTGTACCATCCTTGCATCCCTGGGATGAACCCCACTTGGTCATGGTGTATGATCCTTTTGATATACTGTTGAATTCTGTTTGCTAATATTTTATTGAGTATTTTTGCATCTACATTCATCAGGGATATTGGTCTGTAATTTTCTTTTTTCGTGGGGTCTTTGCCTGGTTTTGGTATTAGGGTGATGTTGGCTTCATAGATGAGTTTGGGAGTATTCCCTCCTCTTCGGTTTTTTGGAACACTTTAAGGAGAATGGGTATTATGTCTTCTCTGTGTGTCTGATAAAATCTGAGGTAAATCTGTCCAGCCCCGGGTTTTGTTCTTGTGTAGTTTTTTGGTTACCGTTTCAATTTCTTTGCTCGTAATTGGTTTGTTTAACTTTTGTCTTTCTTCCTTGGTCAGTCTTGGGAGGTTGTATTTTTCTAGGAAGTTGTCCATTTCTTCTAGGTTTTCCAGCTTGTTGGCATATAGGTTTTCATAGTAGTCTTTAATAATTCTTTGTATTTCTGTGGAGTCTATCGTGATTTTTCCATTCTTATTTCTGATTCTGTTGATTTGTGGTGATTCTCTTTTTCTCTTAATAAGTTTGGCTAGAGGCTTATCTATTTTGTTTATTTTCTCAAAGAACCAGCTCTTGGTTTTGTTGATTTTTGCTATTGTTTTATTCTTCTCAATTTTGTTTATTTCTTCTCTGATCTTTATTATGTCTCTCCTTCTGCTGACTTTAGGCCTCATTTGTTCTTCTTCTTCCAGTTTCGATAATTGTGATGTTAAACTATTCATTTGGGATTGTTCTTTCTTCTTAAAGGGTGCCTGGATCGCTATATACTTTCCTCTTAAGACTGCTTTCACTGTGTCCCACAGAAGCTGGGGCTTTGTGTTGTTGTTTTCATTTGTTTCTATATATTCCTTGATCTCTATTTTGATTTGTTCATTGATCCATTGATTATTTAGAAGCATGTTGTTAAGCCTCCATGTGTTTGTGAGCCTTTTTGTTTTCTTTGTAGAATTTATTTCTAGTTTTATACCTTTGTGGTCTGAAAAATTGGTTGGTAGAATTTCAATATTTTGGAGTTTACTGAGGCTCTTTTTGTGGGCTAGTATGTGGTCTATTCTGGAGAATGTTCCATGTGCACTTGAGAAGAATGTGTATCCTGTTGCTTTTGGATGTAGAGTTCTATAGATGTCTATTAGGTCCATCTGTTCTAGTGTGTTGTTCAGTGCCTGTGTGTCCTTACTTATTTTCTGCCCGGTGGATCTATCCTTTGGGGTGAGTGGTGTATTGAAGTCTCCTGAGATGAATGCATTGCAGTCTATTTCCCTCTTTAGTTCTGTTAGTATTCGTTTCACATATGCCGGTGCTCCTCTGTTGGGTGCATATATATTTAGAATGGTTATATCCTCTTGTTGGACCTAGCCCTTTATCATTATGTAGTGTCCTTCCTTATGTCTTGTTACTTTCTTTGTTTTGAAGTCTATTTTGTCTGAGATTAGTACTGCAACCCCTGCTTTCTTCTCACTGTTGTTTGCCTGAAATATGTTTTTCCATCCCTTGACTTTTAGTCTGTGCTTGTCTTTGTGTTTGAGGTGAGTTTCTTGTAAGCAGCATATAGATGGAGCTTGCTTTTTATCCATTCTATTACTCTGTGTCTTTTGATTGGTGCATTAAGTCCATTTACATTTAGGGTGACTATTGAGAGATATGTACTTATTGCCATTTGCAGGCTTTAGATTCGTGGTTACCAAAGGTTCAAGATTAGCCTCTTAGTATCTTACTGCCTAACTAAGATCGCTTATTGAGCTGTTATATACACTGTCTGGAGATTCTTTTCTTCTCTCCCTTCTTATTTCTCCTCCTCCATTCTTCATATGTTGTATGTTTTGTTCTGTGTTCTTTTTAGGAGTGCTCCCATCTAGAGCAGTCCCTGTAAGATGCCCTGTAGAGGTGGTTTGTGGGAAGCAAATTCCCTCAGCTTTTGCTTGTCTGGAAATTGTTTAATCCTGCCATCATGTTTAAACGATAGTCGTGCTGGATACAGTATCCTTGGTTCAAGGCCGTTCTGTTTCATTGCATTAAGTATATCATGCCATTCTGTTCTGGCCTGTAGGGTTTCTGTTGAGAAGTCTGATGTTAGCCTGATTGGTTTTCCTTTATAGGTGACCTTTTTCTATCTAGCTGCCTTTAAAACTCTTTCCTTGTCCTTGATCCTTGCCATTTTAATTATTATGTGTCTTGGTGTTGTCCTCCTTGGATCCTTTTTGTTGGGGGTTCTGTGTATTTCCGTGGTCTGTTCAATTATTTCTTCCCCCAGTTTGGGGAAGTTTTCAGCAATTATTTCTTCAAAGAGACTTTCTATCCCTTTTCCTCTCTCTTCTTCTTCTGGTACCCCTATAATACCGATATTGTTCCTTTTGGCTTGGTCACATAGTTCTCTTGGTATTGTTTTGTTCCTAGAGATCCTTTTTATCTCTCTCTATGTCAGCTTCTATACGTTCCTGTTCTCTGGTTTCTATTCCATCAATGGCCTCTTGCATCTTATCCATTCTGCTTATAAATCCTTCCAGGCTTTGTTTCCCTTCTGTGATCTCCTTCCTGACATCTGTGATCTCCCTTCAGACTTCATCCCATTGCTCTTGCATTTTTCTCTGCATCTCATCCCATTGCTCTTGCATTTTTCTCTGCATCTACGTCAGCATGTTCATGATTTTTATTTTGAATTCTTTTTCAGGAGGACTGGTTAGGTCTGTCTCCTTCTCAGGTGTTGTCTCTGTGATCTTTGTCTGCCTGTAGTTTTGCCTTTTTATGGTGTTAGATATAGTTTGCAAAGCTAGTACAAGTGACAGCTGGAAGAACTTTCCTTATTGTTGGTTTATGGCCTTTCTCTCCCCCTTCGCAAGGCGCTCAGTTCTTCCTCTCCCCCTTCGCAAGGCGCAGGTGTGGATGTGGTCTGGATGTTGTCCTGTGTCCTCTGGTTTCTATTTTAGGAAGAGTTGTCTGTTATATTTTCATAGATAAATGTGGTTTTGGGAGGAGATTTCTGCTGCTCTACTCACTCTGCCATCTTCTCCCCCTCTCCATTTTTCTTCTTTTTAAGCTTGACACAGTAAGCATTAATTGGACTCTATTAAAATTGAAATATTTCCATTAACAAAAAGATTCCATTAATAGAGTGAAACATCACATCCACAAATTAGAACATACTGTCAATACTAATATCTGACTAAAGGCTCATTTCCAAAGTATATAGAGAACTTTTATTGATCAATATAAAAGACAGTCAAATGACTTGAAAAACTGGCAGAAAAAAAATCCAAAACAAAAAACAAACCTTGAAGAGGAACTTCAAAATCAAGCACATCCAAATGACCAATAAGCATTGAAAAGATGTTTAAATTCCTTGCTCATCAGAGAATCTACTATATATCCACCAGAATGATTGAAATGTAAAAGACTGGCAATATCACATGTTTATGAGTGTGCATAAAGTGAAGGTTTCCATGGCCAGGATCCTCACCTGAACCTAAACTACTGGATGATGTAACTGGCCTGCAGCTAGGCTGCTGCTTCCCTTTACATAAACAATAAGCTATTAGTGAATGAGACAGAGACTAAGGAGGATTACAGACCTGCAGATTGTTGGATGCAAATGTACATCTAGTGCTCAAACTATCACGAGAATAACAAGCCAGGTAATAAATCCTTCCAGCCTAAGAATGACCCCTTATCATTCCTCCATCTCACTGAATCCATAGTGAACTTGCCTAGGGGTGAAACCCATTGAAAAGGCAATGAGTATGTGCAATAACTCAACTCTCACATATTGCTGATGGGAGTACCAATTGCTACAGCAATTTGGAGAACTCTTTAAGAGTATTTGTTAAAGTTAAACATACTTATATTCTTTGACCTAGGTACTTCACTCCTAGCTCTATCCAACAGAAATGAATGTGCATGTGTAGTTTTAATAGCCTGACACAGGATACAATTCAAATGACTATCAATGGTAGATGAAAAAATAAATCATAGTATATTATATGGTATATTATTGTCTTGCCAATGGGTTTCAGCCCCAGGCAAATTCACTATGGATTAAGTGAGACTGAGGAATGAAAATGCAATGTTTTTGGGGTAAAAGGGGTTTTTTTTGTATTTAAATTGAGTTTTTGTATTAAGTTTTTATAGCACATTGCATTTGCTACAATATGTTTGCACAGTTTAGATTTTTTTTGTTATCATTAATCTACAATTACATGAAGAACGTTATGTTTACTAGGCTCTTCCCTTCACCAAGTCCCCACCACAAACCCCATTACAGTCACTGTCCATCAGCGTAGTAAGATGCTAAAGAATCACTACTTGTCTTCTCTGTGTTGCACAGCCCTCCCCATGCCCCCCCTACATTATATATGCTAATCATAATAACCCCTTTCTTCCTCCCCACCCTTATCCCTCCCTACCCTCCCATTTTCACCAGTCCCTACCCTTTTGTAACTGTTAGTCGATTCTTGGGTTCTGTGATTCTGCTGCTGTTTTGTTCCTTCAGTTTTTCTTTGTTCGTATACTCCACAGATGAGTGAAATCATTTGGTATTTGTCTTTCTCTGCCTGGCTTATTTCACTGAGCATAATACCCTGTAGCTCCATCCATGTTGTTGAAAATGGTAGGATTTGTTTTCTTCTTATGGCTGAATAATATTCCATTGTGTATATGTACCACATCTTCTTTATCCATTCATCTACTGATGGACACTTAGGTTGCTTCCAATTCTTGGCTATTGTAAATAGTGCTGTGATAAACATAGGGGTGCATCTGTCTTTTTCAAACTCAGCTGCTGCATTCCTAGGGTAAATTCCTAGAAGTGGAATTCCTGGGTCAAATGGTAAGTCCATTCTGAGCATTTTGAGGAAACTCCATACTGCTTTCCACAATGGTTGAACTAATTTAAATTTCCACCAGCAGTGTAGGAGGGTTCCCCTTTCTCCACAACCTTGCCATCATTTGTTGTTGTTTGTCTTTTGGATGGTAGCCATTGTTACTGGTGTGAGGTGATATATCAGTGTGGTTTTAATTTGCATTTCTCTGATAACTAGCAATGAGGAGCATCTTTTCATGTGTCTGTTGGCTATTTGAAGTTCTTTGGAGAACTGTCTGTTCAGCTCCTCTGCCCATTTTTTAATTGGATTATTTGCTTTTGGTTTGTTGACATGTGTGAGCTCTTTATATATTTTGGATGTCAAGCCTCTATCAGATCTGTCATATACGAATATATTCTCCCATACCATAGATAGCTTTTTGTTCTATTAATGGTATCCTTTGCTGTACAGAAGCTTTTCAGCTTGATATAGTCCCACTTGTTCATTTTTGCTTTTGTTTTCCTTGCCCAGGGAAATATGATAATAAAGAAATACCTAATGTTTATGTCCAAGAGATTTTTGCCTATGTTTTTTTCAAAGAGTTTTATGGTTTCATGACTTACATTCAGGTCTTTGATCCATTTCAAATTTACTTTTGTGTATGGGTTAGACGGTGATCCAGTTTCATTCTCTTACATGTATCTGCCCTGTTTGACCAGCACCATCTGTTGAAGAGATTATCATTTACCCATTGTATGTCACATTTTATCATATATTAATTGACCATACATGTTTTGGTTAATGTCTGGAGTCTCTAATCTGTTCCACTGGTCTGTGGCTCTGTTCTTGTGCCAGTACCAAATTGTCTTGATCACTATGGCTTTGTAGTAGAGCTTGAAGTTGGTGAGCGAGATCCCCCCACTTTATTCTTCTTTCTCAGGATTGCTTTGGCTATTCAGGGGCTTTGGTGGTTCCATATGAATTTTTAAACTATTTGTTCCAGTTCATTGAAGAATGTTGTTGGTAATTTGGTAGGGATTGCATCAAATCTGTATATTGCTTTGGGCAGGATGGCCATTTTGACGATATTAATTCTTCCTAGCCACAAGCATGGGATGAGTTTCCTTCTGTTAGCGTCCCCTTTAATTTCTCCTAAGAGTGACTTATAGTTTTCAGAGTATAAGTCTTTCACTTCTTTGGTCAGGTTTATTCCTAGGTATTTTATTATTTTTGGTGCAATTGTGAATGGAGTTGTTTTCCTGATTTCTCTTTCTATTGGTTCATTGTTATTGTACAGGAAAGCCACAGATTTCTGTGTGTTGATTTTGTATCCTGCAACTTTGCTGTATTCCGATATCATTTCTAGTAGTTTTGGGGTGGAGTCTTTAGGGTTTTTTATGTATAGTATCATGTCATCTGCAAATAGTGACAGTTTAACTTCTTCTTTACCAATCTGGATTCCTTGTATGTATTTGTTGTGTCTGATTACTGTGGCTAGGACCTCCAGTACTGTGTTGAATAACAGTGAGGAGAGTGGGCATCCCTGTCTTGTTCCTGATCGCAGAGGAAAAACCTTTCAGCTTCTCACTGTTCAGTATGATGTTAGCTGTGGGTTTATCATATATGGCCTTTATTATGTTGAGCTATTTGCCCTCTATTCCCATTTTGCTGAGAGTTTTTATCATGAATGGATGTTGAATTTTGTCAAATGCTTTTTCAGCATCTATGGAGATGATCATGTGGTTTTTGTCTTTCTTTTTGTTGATGTGGTGGATGATGTTGATGGATTTTCGAATGTTGTACCATCCTTGCATCCCTGGGATGAATCCCACTTGGTCGTGGTATATGATCCTTTTGATATAGTTTTGAATTAGGTTTGCTAATATTTTATTGAGTATTTTTGCATCTCCATTCATCAGGGATATTGGTCTGTAATTTTCTTTCTTGGTGGGGTCTTTGCCTGGTTTTGGTATTAGGGTGATGTTGGCTTCATAGAATGAGTTTGGGAGTATTCCCTCCTCTTCTATTTTTTGGAACACTTTAAGGAGAATGGGTATTATGTCTTCTCTGTGTGTCTGATAAAATTCTGAGGTAAATCCGTCTGGCCCCGGGGTTTTGTTCTTGGGTAGTATTTTGGTTTCCATTTCAATTTCTTTGCTCGTAATTGGTTTGTTTAACTTTTGTCTTTCTTCCTTGGTCAGTCTTGGGAGGTTGTATTTTTCTAGGAAGTTGTCCATTTCTTCTAGGTTTTCAAGCTTGTTAGAATATAGGTTTTCATCGCAGTCTTTAGTAATTCTTCATATCTCTGTGGAGTCTGTCATGATTTTTCCATTTTTGTTTCTGATTTTGTTGATGTGTGTTGATTCTCTTTTTCTCTTAATAAGTTTGGCTAGAGGCTTATCTATTTTGTTTATTTTCTCAAAGAACCAGCTCTTGGTTTCATTGATTTTTTCTATTGTTTTATTCTTCTCAATTTTGTTTATTTCTTCTATGATCTTTATTATGTCCCTCCTTCTTCTAACTTTAGGCCTCATTTGTTCTTCTTTTTCCAGTTTCAGTAATTGTGATGTTAGACTATTTATTTGGGATCATTTTTCCTTCTATAAGTATGCCTGGATTGCTATATACTTTCCCCTTAAGACTGCTATCACTGCATCCCACAGAAGTTGGGGCTTTGTGTTGTTGTTGTCATTTGTTTCCATATATTCCTTGATCTCTATTTTAATTTGTTCGTTGATCCATTGATTATTTAGGAGCATGTTGTTAAGCCTCCATGTATTTGTAAGCCTTTTTATTTTCTTTATACAATTTATTTCTAGTTTTATACCTTTGTGGTCTGAAAGGTTGCTTGGTAGAATTTCAATCTTTTTTAATTTACTGAGGTTCTTTTGGTGACCTAGTATGTGGTCTATTCTGGAGAATGTTCCATGTGCACTTGAGGAGAATGTGTATCCTGTTGCTTTTGGATATAGAGTTCTATAGCTGTCTATTAGGTCCATCTGTTCTAGTGTGTTGTTCAGTGCCTCTGTGTCCTTACTTATTTTCTGTCAGGTGGATCTATCCTTTTGGGGTGAGTGGCATGTTGAAATCTCCTAAAATGAATGCATTGCATTATATTTCCCCCTTTAGTTCTGTTTGTATTTGTTTCACATATGCTGGTGCTCCTGTGTTGGGTACATATATATTTATAATGGTTATATCCTCTTGTTGGACTGAGCCCTTTATCATTATGTAATGTCCTTCTTTATCTCTTGTTACTTTCTTTGTTTTGAAGTCTATTTTGTCTGATACTAGTACTGCAACCCCTGCTTTCTTCTCTCTGTTGTTTGCATGAAATATGTTTTTCCATCCCTTGACTTTTAGTAAGTGCATGTATTTGGGTTTGAGGTGAGTTTCTTGTAAGCAGCATATAGATGGGTCTTGCTTTTTTATCCATTCTATTACTCTATGTCTTTTGATTGGTGCATTCAGTCCATTTACATTTAGGGTGACTATTGAAAGATATGTACTTATTGCCATTGTAGGCTTTAGATTCGTGGTTACCAAAGGTTCAAGGTTACCTTTAGTATCTTAGTGCCTAACTTAGCTTACTTATTGTGCTGTTATATACACTGTCTGGAGATTCTTTTCTTCTCTCCCTTCTTATTGCTCCTCCTCCATTCTTTATATGTTGGTTGTTTTATGCTGTGCTCTTTCATGTTTCCTTTAACTGCTTTTTGTGGGTAGTCGGTTTTATTTTTTTCCTTTAGTTAGTATTTTGTTGGTCTGCTTTCTTTGCTGTGATATTATTTTCTCTGGTGACATCTGTTTAGTCTTAGGAGTGCTCCCTTCTAGAATAGTCCCTCTAAAATACCCTGTAAAGATGGTTAGTGGGAGGCAAATTCTCTTAACTTTTGCTTGTCTGGGAATTGTTTAATCCCTCCTTCATATTTAAATGATAATTGTGCTGGATTCAGTATTCTTGGTTCAATGCCCTTCTGTTTCATTGCATTAAATATATCATGCCATTCTCTTCTGGCCTGTAAGGTTTCTGTTGAGAAGTCTGATGATAGCCTGATGGGTTTTCCTTTATAGGTGACCTTTTTCTTCTCTCTAGCTGCTTTTAAAACTCTGTCCTTGCCATTTTAATTATTATGTGTCTTGGTGTTGTCCTCCTTGTGTCCTTTCTGTTGGGAGTTCTGTGTACTTCCATGGTTTGATCGATTATTTCCTCCCCCAGTTTGGGGAAGTTTTCAGCAAATATTTCTTGAAAGACACTTTCTATCCCTTTTTCTCTCTTCTTCTTCTGATACCCCTATAATGTGAATATTGTTCCTTTTGGATTGGTCACAGAGTTCTCTTAAAATTGTTTCATTCCTGGAGATCCTTTTATCTCTCTCTGTGTCAGCTTCTATGTGTTCCTGTTCTCTGGTTTCTATTCCATCAATGGCCTCTTGCATTTATCCATTCTGATTATAAATGCTTCCAAAGATTGTTTCACTTCTGTAATCTCCCTCCAGACATCATCCCTTAGCTCTTGTATATTTCTCTGCATCTCCATCAGCATATTTATGATTTTTATTTTGAGTTCTTTTTCAGGAAGACTGGTTAGGTCTATCACCTTCTCAGGTGTTGACTCTGTGATCTTTGTCGGCCTCAAATTCTGCCTTTTCATGGTGATAGAGATAGTTTGCAGAGCTGGCATGAGTGACAGCTGGGAGCATGTCCCTTCTTGTTGGTTTGTTGCCTTCCTCTCCTGAGAGAACAGCAACTTCTAGTGGTTTGTGCTGGGCAGCTGCACACAGATGGGGCTTCTGATTCTTGCCCAGCTGCTATGGAGTTTATCTCCGCTGTTGCTGTTGGTGTGGCCTGCCTCAGGCTGCTGCTGCAATGTGGCAGAGCCGCATCAGAGGGGAAACGGCTGGGAGGATGTTTACCTCTGTGAGGGGCCTCTGAGCTGCCCTGCTATCCAGTGGGTTAGGGTGCCTGGAGTTCCCTAGGATTCCCTGCTGCTGGGCTAAGTGTCCCGGGACACTTCTATCCAACGGTGGGGGTCCCTGTTGCTTTAAGTCTTTCAAAATGCACTCACTTTTCTTTGTCCCAGGGGTGCTGGCTGCAGGGACCCGCTCACATGTCTTATTGTCCTGTTTCTCTAGTTTCTAGCACCCCACGCATGCACTGTGTCTGTGCCCTGGTGCGGATGGCTAGGGCTCGGTATTCAGCAGTCCTGGGCTCCCTCTCCCTCCCCGCTCTGACTCCTCTATTCCCGCCACGAGCTGGGGTTAGTGGTGCTCGGGTCCCACCTGTCCGCAGCTTGTATCTTTCCCCCTTCATGAGGCACTGGGTTCTTGCAGGTGTGGATGTAGTCTAGCTTTTGTCCTGTGTCTTCCGGTCTCTCTTTTAAGAAGAGTTTTATTTGTTGTATTTTCAAAAATATATGTGGTTTTGGGAGGAGATTTCTGCTGCTCTACTCGCACCGCCATCTTGGCTCCCAATCCAGGGTAAAAAGGTTTTTTGTCTTGCTTGTTCTCCTGGAAATAGGTTGAGCACTATAATTATGTCTGCATCCAACCATCTGCAGGTCTGTAATCCTCCTCCTTCTCTGTCCCTGGCCAGAGCACTGTGCAGTCCTCTTTATCTAGTGAGTCAGTCAATAACAGCTTATTGCCTATGGATGTGGAATCAGTAGCTTAGCAGCAGACCAGTTACATCATCAAGTAGTTTAGGTTCAGGTGAGAATCCTGGCCATAGGAACTTCAGTTTTCCCCACATTATACAATAATAAAAATGAATAAACTCTAGTTTATTGCAACATATGGATAAATCTCAATAGCATAATGCTGAATAAAAGACACCAGACATGAAAGAATATGGGAAATGAATCTATTTATACAATGTTAGCAACATTTTATACCATAATTAATCCATGGAGTTACAGGAAATAAGGGGGTTATTGCAATATCTCATCCAGGAAAACTGCAAAGGTCTCTTTTAGAATGATAGCAGCTAGAAAAGAAAGAGGGCTGGTATTGGGAAAAGAAAAGAACTCATGAATGTAATAAAAACTTTTAGATTTGCCTGAATTTTTTTTCTGAAGTGCATTCTTATTGGTTTTAACCAATATGCTCATCAGGAATGTGCAATGAATTGTTGAGAAACCAACTCTTAAAAAAAAGAGACCCCAATTCATGTCACTGACTGATTTCCATAGCCAAAACATTCCCACCATGAACAATTTCAAGTTACTAATGGGAAGTCAATGAATCCAGGCTTAGGAAGAGTTTCTCCTGAGCCTGTAGGAACTAGCTCCAGTAAACCAGTGAATATAACCCTTAATTTAAAAAAATATTTAAGGCCTCACAAGTTGGATCCCTCAATTTTGAATTAGCAGTGTTTTCACTGTAGCCAGATAAAAAGTCATTTTGTGCTGTTTGTAAGAAAAAGGTTTTTTGAGCAAATTCAATGAAGGTATACTGAGGAGATGTAGTGGGAATGTGGTGCAGTGGAAAAGGCAAGGTACTGGCCACCAAACCCTATGGCAGGTGTCACTTGCAATGGTAACATGCTCCATGTTACAGTATTTCTCGGAACACACCTGCAGGTTTTTGCCATGCATTGACAGGTAATTTTCCAGGCAAGACAATTCACAATAACTATGTGCTCTCTTAATAACTTATTTCCTTTTCAGATTTTAATTCCTGTTATACATAACAATTCCCTGTTAGTAAATTGTTCTTAATGGCAGAGAAAAGAGAGATAAAATAAGAGTTGAGTCACACCACTTACTCTGTCATTTGTTAAAATTATAGCTTTGTCCTAGCGATGATCTATCCTATCTCAATGATCTAAATGTAGCTGTGAGAATATGGGTGTATGTGGCTGTCTTGTCTGAGGTTTCAGTCCCAGGAATGTTCACTATGGATTCTGTGAGACTGAGAAACAATAATGTAACATTTTTGGGGGAACTGGGTTTATACCCAGCTTTATTTTCATGGCTGTAGGTCAAGCACTAGGATCACATCTGAATCCAGCAGTCTGCAGGTCCATAATCCACCTCCATCTGTGCCATCCCTGGAGCACTGGGTGGAGCTCTTTGTATAGTGACTCAGTCAATAATGACTTATTTCCTACAGGTGTGGAAGCAGTAGCTTAGCGATAGGCCAATTACATCATCAGGTAGTTTAGGGTCAGATGAGAATCCTGGTCATAGAAACTTCATTTTCTCACAGTGGCATTCACACATTTACATGTCAGCTTATTTCAGTGCCTAATGCAGAGATCTTCACTTATGATACTTTGGGGAAAGTGAACGTTTCTATGGCCAGGATTCTCATTTGACTCTGGTTAGCTTGTTAACTACCCACATGTGGGCAATACATTGTTATTGATTCTATATAAAGAGCTCCGCCCAGTGCTCTGGGCTCCTTCATGGCTGTAGGGCTGCAGGGCTGCAGGAGAGTAGAGGCTGGAGTGGTGGCAGCATCGAGGACAGAGATTGAGATGACTGCAGGGGCAGAAAGGCCCAGAGGCAGAGACTGGCTTGCTGCATGAGGACTTGCTCTAAGGTGGATGGGATTCTGTGCTTGACCTGTCCCCGTGGGAATACAGTTGGTTATAAATGCTTTCCCCCCAAGAACATCCCATTGACATTTTTTTAGTCTCACTGAATCCATAGTGAACTTGTCTGGGGCTGAAATGCATTGGCAAGACAGATATACTCAATAAAACAAATTATTTGTCAGAATAAATACATGAGAAGAAATAGAAAGTTAGTAAGTGAATGGATTCCATGTTTAGTATTCATACTATATCCTTACAAGTTTGTGTCAGTTTGCTGTATGTTTTCTTAGCCAACATTAATCCATCTTCTGTACATGGTCTAAAAGTATGAGCACATCAGACTACTCACTACTGAATAATGATGAATTTTTTTAAATTTATTTCTTCTTTACAAAAAGATTATCAATATGCAACTGTTTGTGGAAATACTGATGTTAAACAACATTTCATTCCACTGAGATATTTTCTATGTTTTAATTTTTGCCTATGGGGACAGATAATATCTAATATCTTTGTTTTTTTCAGTCTGCTTTTCTTAAATACTGACAAGTGGTTCAGCAAATTAGGATCAGAGGTAGATCACCATGTCACTAAAGACTCCCATAGGTCATTAATTCCAGTCTTGGCTTTTTATTAAAATCACCTGTTAGAAATTTTTGAGATTCCTGGCTATGGATAAAGTGAAGGTTCTTATAGTCTGGATTCTCATCTGGCTCTGGTTGGGCCACATGTTGGCAATATGTCATTATAAACTCTATATAAGGAACTCCAGCCAGTGATCTGGACAAAATGGTGGCATGGCTGCAAGGCTGCAGGAGAGCAGAGACAAGACTGGAGTGGTGGCAGTGCTGAGGACAGACTAAGACAGCTACACAGGTAGACAGGCCGAGAGGCAGAGACCAGCTTGCTACATGCAGACTCACTCTGAGTGGATGGGATTCTAGTGACTGACCTTCCACCATGTGAACAAAGTTGGGTGTAACCCTTTCACCCCAAAAACATTCTACCATCATTTCTCTGGTCACATTGAATCCATAGTAAACTTATCTGGGTCTGAAACCCATTGGCAGTAGTTGGCAGGATTCATTGTTGACCAAGGAAAAGAAAAGGCAGCCCTCATGGAAGGAGTATTTTAGTGGGCTGCATCTAAGGACAGGGAGATATTTGAATGTCCCCCAGTGAACTTGTGGTACTGGGAAGGGGTGGAGGACTGGGGTCCACCCCAGCAAAAAGAAAACTTTTTTCTGACTGAAATAGCATCACTATGAAGTGCTGTGAAAACAGTAAAGGATGTCATGGTAGGTAGCATGAGAAACAGCAGCAGCCTGAGAAGGAGCAACACAAGAAGAAGCAACATGACAGTGCAGGCTGCAAGGTGCTGTGGAGCAAGTGAAAGATGTAGTGAAGCCTTCAGCCCCAGAAATGGAGGAGTGGAGATTTGACGAACAGGTGGGAGTGAAGGTCTTGCTGGTGCTGGAGGCATCAGACCCTCCTTGGTTGAAACCCCACCTGGTTGAAAGCTGTTGGACAGCCTGAAGGACTTGGCAACCATGGGTTCTTCCAGGAGAGGTGCAGCCCCTCCTCAGGTCATGGAGCAATCCATGCTCTGCTTCTATCCTCAGGCTCAAACACAAAAGGAAATATGTCTTCTTCTAGAAGGAAGAATTTAAAGGGCCATTTGAAGGTCACAAGGACCCAGATGTGGGTTGGCTCTAAAAGACAGGAGCAGACAGGAAGGAATTAGATGATTGGAGCTGTGGCAACAACTGAGACTGGAGCAGTGGTTCCAGATACAGAGGATGAAACAGAAGGCGCACAGATAAAGCAACAAGATTGGCCTGTGTGTGCACAAGAATTTATGCTGGAGAGGCTGGAGAAGATGGGATTGTAAGACCCACCTATGATTCTTTCACTGTGTTCCAGATTCCTTACACAGGGACCATTGCAGAGGATTGAGGGCACATAGTTTGAGAGGCAAGAATCCTGGAGGGGTGGAGTGTGGATAAACTGAAGATTCTTGTGGCCAGGATTCTCACCTGGCCCTGGTTGGCTAACTCACTACACACGTGTGGGCAATACGTTGTTATTGACTCTATATAAAGAGCTCGGCCCAGTGCTCTGGGTGACACAGTGGCATGGCTGCAGGAGAGTAGAGATGAGACTGGAGTGGTGGCAGAGCTGAGGACAGACTGAGATGGCTGTGCTGATAGACATACCCAGAGGCAGAGACTGGCTTGCTGCATGCAGACTCACTCTGAGTGGATGGGATTCTAGTGATTGACTTGCCATCGTGGGAGTAAAGTTGGGTATAACCCTTTTTCCCAAGAACGTTCTGCTGTCATTGCTTTGGTCACATTGGATCCATAGTGAACTTGTGAAGGGCTGAAATCCATTGGCAACACAACACAGCTACTGTGCCAATTGACAGATGACCAAAAGAGGCCTGGAGCATCTCTTTGGATCTTATGGGCAATGACAGGTAATTGAGAGTGATCAAGGCTCCCATTTTACTGGACATGCACTACAAGAATGAGTCCAACAGTTGGGAATCAAATGGGAGTTTCATGTGCCATACAATCCTACCACCACAGGCATGTCAAAGGGGTAGAATGGGTTGTTAAAATCTGGACTGAAGAGAGGCAGAGCCAAGATGGTGGTGTGAGTAGAGCAGCAGAAATCTCCTCCCAAAACCACATTTATCTATGAAAATATAACAGACAACTCTTCCTAAAATAGAAACAAGAGGACACAGGACAACATCCAGACCACATCCACACCTGTGAGAACCCAGTGCCTTATGAAGTGGGAGAGGAAGGCCACAAACCAACAAAAAGGAAAACTCTTCCAGCTGTCACTCACACTAGCTCTGCAAACTATATCTATCACCATGAAAAGGCAAACTACAGGCAGACAAAGATCACAGAGACAACACCTGAGAAGGAGACAGACCTAACCAGTCCTCCTGAAAAAGAATTCAAAATAAAAATCATGAACATGCTGACGTAGATGCAGAGAAAAATGCAAGAGCAATGGGATGAGATGCAGAGAAAAATGCAAGAGCAATGGGATGAAGTCCGTAGAGAGATCACAGATGTAAGGAAGGAGATCACAGAAGGGAAACAAACCCTGAAAGGATTTATAAACAGAATGGATAAGATGCAAGAGGCCATTGAAGGAATAGAAACCACAGAACAGGAATGTATAGAAGCTGACATAGAGAGAGATAAAAGGATCTCCAGGAGGAATGAAACAATACTAAGAGAACTATGTGACCAAGCCAAATGGAAAAATATCCGTATTATAGGGGTATCAGAAGAAGAAGAGAGAGGAAAAGGGATAGAAAGTCTCTTTGAAGAAATATTTGCGGAAAACTTCCCCAAACATGGGGAGGAAATAATCGAAGAGACCACGGAAATACACAGAACCCCCAACAGAAAGGATCCAAGGAGGACAACACCAAGACACATAATAATTAAAATGGCAAGGATCAAGGACAAGGAAAGAGTTTTAAAGGCAGCTAGAGAGAAAAAGGTCACCTATAAAGGAAAACCCATCAGGCTAACATCAGACTTCTTGACAGAAACCCTACAGGCCAGAAGAGAATGGCATGATATATTTAATGCAATGAAACAGAACGGCCTCGAACCAAGGATACTGTATCCAGCACGACTATCATTTAAACATGATGGTGGGATTAAACAATTCCCAGACAAGCAAAAGCTGAGGGAATTTGCTTCCCACAAACCACCTCTACAGGGCATCTTACAGGGACTGCTCTAGATGGGAGCACTCCTAAAAAGAGCACAGAACAAAACACACAACATATGAAGAATAGAGGAGGAGGAATAAGAAGGGAGAGAAGAAAAGAATCTCCATACAGTGTATATAACAGGTCAATAAATGAGCTACGTTAGGCAGTAAGATACTAAAGAAGCTAACCTTGAACTTTTGGTAACCATGAATCTAAAGCCTGCAATGGCAATAAGTACATATCTCTCAATAGTCACCCTAAATGTAAATGGACTTAATGCACCAATCAAAAGACACAGAGTAATAGAATGGATAAAAAAAGCAAGACCCATCTATATGCTGATTACAAGAAACTCACCTCAAACCCAAAGACATACACAGACTAAAAGTCAAGGGGTGGAAAAACATATTTCAGGCAAACAACAGTGAGAAGAAAGCAGGGGCTGCAGTCTAATATCAGACAAAATAGACTTCAAAACAAAGAAAGTAACAAGAGATAAGGAAGGACACTACATAATGATAAAGGGCTCAGTCCGACAGGAGGATATAACCATTCTAAATATATATGCACCCAACAGAGGAGCACCAGCATATGTGAAACAAATACTAACAGATCTAAAGAGGGAAATAGACTGCAATGCATTCATCTCAGGAGACTTCAATACACCACTCACCCCAAAGGATAGATCCACAGGGCAGAAAATAAGAAAGGACACACAGGCACTGAACAACACACTAGAACAGATGGACCTAATAGACATCTATAGAACTCTACATCCAAAAGCAACAGGATACACATTCTTCTCAAGTGCACATAGAACATTCTCCAGAATAGACTACATACTACACCACAAAAAGAGCCTCAGTAAATTAAAAGAGATGGAAATACTACCAACCAACTTTTCAGACCACAAAGGCATAAAACTAGAAATAAATAGTACAAAGAAAGCAAAAAGGCTCACAGACACATGGAGGCTTAACAACACGCTCCTAAATAATCAATGGATCAATGACCAAATCAAAATGGAGATCCAGCAATGTATGGAAACAAACAACAACAACACTAAGCCCCAACTATTGTGGGACACAGCAAAAGCAGTCTTAAGAGGAAAGTATACAGCAATCCAGGCATATCTAAAAAAGAAAGAACAATCCCAAATAAATGGTCTAACATCACAATTATCGAAATTGGAAAAAGAAGAACAAATGGGGCTTAAGGTCAGCAGAAGGAGGGACATCATAAAGATCAGAGAAGAAATAAATAAAATTGAGAAGAAGAGAATAATAGCAAAAATCATTGAAACCAAGAGCTGGTTCTTCGAGAAAATAAACAAAATAGATAGGCCTCTAGCCACACCTATTAAGAGGAAAAGAGAGTCAACACAAAAAAACAGTATGAGAAACAAGAAAGGAAAAATCACGACAGACCCCACAGAAATACAAAGAATTATTAGGGAGTACTATGAAAAATTATATGCTAACAAGCTTGGAAACCTAGGAGAAATGGACAACTTCCTAGAAAAATACAACCTTCCAAGAATGACCCAGAAAGAAACAGAAAATCGAAACTGACCAATTACCGAAATGAAATTGAAGCGGTAATCAAAAAACTACCAAAGAACAAAACCCCCGGGCCAGATGGATTCACCTCAGAATTTTATCAGACATACAGGGAAGATATAACACCCATTCTCCTTAAAGTTTTCCAAAAAATAGAAGAGGAGGGGATACTCCCAAACTCATTCTATGAAGCTAATATCACCCCAATATAAAAACTAGGCAAAGACCCCACCAAAAAAGAAAACTACAGACCAATATCCCTGATGAACGTAGATGCAAAAACAATCAACAAAATATTAGCAAACCGAATTCAAAAATACATCAAAAAGATCGTACACCATGACGAAGTGGGATTCATCCCAGGGATGCAAGGATGGTACAATATTCGAAAGTCCATCAACATCATCCACCACATCAACAAAAAGAAAGACAAAAACCACATGATCATATCCATAGATGCTGAAAAAGCATTTGACAAAATTCAACATCCATTCATGATAAAAACTCTCAGCAAAATGGGAAAAGAGGGCAAGTACCTCAACATAATAAAGGCCATCTATGATAAACCCACAGCCAGCATTATATTGAACAGGGAGAAGCTGAAAGCTTTTCCTCTGTGATCAGGAACAAGACAGGGATGCCACTCTCCCCACTGTTATTTATCATAGTACTGGAGGTCCTAGCCATGGCAATGAGACACAACAAAGAAATACAAGGAATCCAGATTGGTAAAGAAGAAGTTAAACTTTCACTATTTGCAGATGACATGATACTATACATAAAAAACCCTAAAGAATCCACCCCAAAACTACTAGAAGTGATATCGGAATACAGCAAAGTTGCAGGATACAAAATCAACACACAGAAATCTGTGGCTTTCCTGCACACTAACAATTAACCAACAGAAAGAGAAATCAGGAAAACAACTCCATTCAGAATTGCATCAAAAAAAATAAAATACCTAGGAATAAACCTGACCAAAGAAGTGAAAGACTTATACTCTGAAAACTATAAGTCACTCTTAGGAGAAATTAAAGGGGACACTAACAGATGGAAACTCATCCCATGCTTGTGGCTAGGAAGAATTAATATCGTCAAAATGGCCATCCTGCCCAAAGCAATATACAGATTTGATGCAATCCCTATGAAACTACCAGCAACATTCTTCAATGAACTGGAACAAATAATTAAAAAATTCATACGGAAACACCAAAGACCCCGAATAGCCAAAGCAATCCTGAGAAAGAAGAATAAAGTAGGGGGGATCTTATTCCCCAACTTCAAGCTCTACTATAAAGGCATAGTAATCAAGACAATCTGGTACTGGCACAAGAACAGAGCCACAGACCAGTGGAACAGATTAGAGACTCCAGAAATTAACCCAAACATATATGGTCAATTAATATTTGATAAAGGAGCCATGGACATACAATGGGGAAATGACAGTCTCTTCAACAGATGGTGCTGGCAAAACTGGACAGCTACATGTAGGAGAATGAAACTGCACCATTGCCTAACCCCATATACAAAAGTAAACTCAAAATGGATCAAAGACTTGAATGTAAGTCATGAAACCATTAAACTCTTGGAAAAAAACATAGGCAAAAACCTCTTAGATATAAACATGAGTGACCTCTTCTTGAACATATTTCCCTGGGCAAGGAAAACAACAGCAAAAATGAACAAGTGGGACTATATTAAGCTGAAAAGCTTCTGTACAGCAAAAGACACCATCAATAGAACAAAAAGGAACCCTATAGTATGGGAGAATGTATTTGAAAATGACAGATCCGATAAAGGCCAGACGTTCAGAATATGTAAAGAGCTCACATGCCTCAACAAACAAAAAGCAAATAACCCAATTAAAAAATGGACAGAGGAACTGAACAGACAGTTCTCCAAAAAAGAAATACAGATGGCCAACAGGCACATGGAAAGATGCTCCACATCACTAATTATCAGAGAAATGCAAATTAAAAGTACAATGAGGTATCACCTCACACGAGTAAAGATGGCTGCCATGCAAAAGACAAACAACAACAAATGTTGGCGAGGGTGTGAAGAAAGGGGAACCCTCCTACACTGCTGGTGGGAATGTAAATTAGTTCAACCATTGTGGAAACCAGTATGGAGTTTCATCAAAATGCTCAAAACAGACCTACCATTTGACCCAGGAATTCCACTCCTAGGAATTTACCCTAAGAATGTAGCAATCAAGTTTGAGAAATACAGATGCACCCCTATGTTTATCGCAGCACTATTTACAATAGCTAAGAATTGGAAGCAACCTAAATGTACATCGATAGATGAATGGATAAAGAAGATATGGTACATATACACAATGGAATACTACTCAGCCATAAGAAAAGGGAAAATCCTACCATTTGCAGCAACATGGATGGAGCTGGAGAGTATTATGCTCAGTGAAATAAGCCAAGCAGAGACAGAGAAATACGAAATGATTTCACTCATCTGTGGAATATAAGAACGAAGGAAAAACTGAAGGAACAAAACAGCAGCAGAATCACAGAACTCAAAAATGGACTAACAGGTACCAAAGGGAAAGGGACTGGGGAGGATGGGTGTGTAGGGTGTGATAAGTGGGGGAAGAAGAAAGGGGGTATTAAGATTAGCATGCATGGGGGGTGGGAAAAAGGGGAGGGCTGTACAACACAGAGAAGACAAATAGTGACTCTACAACACTTTACTATGCTGATGGACAGTGACTGTAAAGGGGTTTATAGGGGGGACCTGGTATAGGGGAGAGCCTAGTAAACATAATATTCATCATGTAAGTGTAGATTAATGATAACAAAAAAAAATAAAAAAGCAGTCCCTGTGTGGTGATGTCCAATGAGTTCTACACAATGGTATAAAAGGCATAGAAAACGGTAGGCAAATTGTTTGTGCTTATACAGAGGATCAAAGCCTAATTTGGCTACCCCGAAAATGAACTAAGATACAATATGAAAAAGAACTTCCAACATCAGCACTCTCTGGAAGACTCATGCCAGAAGATGATCATCAATAAACCCCAACAAAGATCCACACACTGCTACAGGTGTAGGTGCACTCATCCCACTGGTTCCTGGACTTGCCATGGGAATGAAGAAGGAGATATCTAAGCTGGCCTGTGCATACAGTAAAACAACAAATTTGACTGTATCTACACTGTTGGAACTCAACCAAGAATTAGGAGAAGTGCAAATTGTAGCACTCCAAAATCTTACAACTACAGAATATTTACTGTTAAAAGAACATATGGGATGTGAACAGTTCCCAGGAATGGGTTGTTTTAATTTGTCTGATTTCTCTCAGACTATTCTAGTTCAGTTGGATAATATCCACCATATCATACATAAGTTTTCACAAATGCCTAAGGTGCCTAACTGGTTTTCTTGGTTTCACTGGAGATGGCTGGTAATTATAAGTATGCTTTGGTTATGTAACTGTATTCCTATTATGTTAATGTGTGTGTGCAATTTAATTAGTAGTTTAAAACCTATACATGCTTAAGTTACTCTACAAGAAAATATGTCAAAGAAATAATCAATCTTCCCATGTTTTCTTCTGCCTGCTACTTCTATAGCTTTTCTTCTTCCTTCCTAATTACAACCCATAAATAGAATTTGTGTCTCATATCGAATTTACCATGTATCACAATTCTTCCAAGTGGTAAAGATACCTCAAGACAAATGCTAGGCATAGAAGCCACAGGGCATAAATATGCAAAGAAGTAAAAAACTAACCTTTTCAAACAATAAGGCTTCTCTCTCATTTACCAACTTTACATTTCCCTGTATGACCCCAGAAGATGACTGGTTAGCCAGAGACAGGTAAGATTCCTCAAGGGAGGAACAACCTAAGACAGGCACAGTCGCAGGGGGGCCATCAGGTGATGAATTGGGGATCAACAGAGGTGAGGCTTAGAACCTCACCCCCCCCCCATTCTGAGAGAAATCTGCTGCATCCGTGGATGTTTTATTGCCCTTGTCTAGCTTGGATTAACACATAGTCTACAGGCACACACCTGATCATCTACATTTGCTCTCTTACAACACTAAACTATGTTTTCTACCTTTATCTTGCATCTACCTACCACTTCAGCATTTTATTAAAAATAAGAATAATAAAGAGAGAAATGTGGTATCCACATATAAATCAAGTATAAAAATCAAACGAATATTCATATTTGAACTGTTTATAGTTCGTAATGCATGATCAAAACCGAAAGTTTCTGTGATGACTGCCCTTGTACCATTCACCATGTAACTTATTCACTATGTAAGAATTTGTTCTCCATGTAAGAACTTGTTCGTTATGCTTCAGAAGATTGGAGACTGATGAAAATTAGGCTTGAGGTGGATTAATGATTATACATTGAGCATTGAGTTCCCTATACAGAATTTTATTGTTGTTAACAACCATTTGATCAAAAAAAATAGGAGAGATCCCCTCAAAAAAAAAAAGAAAGTACACACTTCCAATTGTACAATAAATAAGTAACTGGGATGTAATATATAGCATAAGGAATATAGTCAAAATATTGTAACAACTTGGTATGATGATAGCTGGTACCTAGAATTATCATGTATATAAATGTTCAATCACTGTGTTGTACACCTGAAACTAATGTAATACTGTATGTCAACTACCCTTCAATAAAAAATAATTATCCAAAAAAAAAAAAAGAAGAAAAATGTGTGTCCTGCGAATGGGTTGCAGCTGCAGAGAAGTTCACTATGGATTCAGTGTGACCAAAGAAAATTGACAATAAAATGCTCTTTAGGGTGAAAGGGTTATTCCCAACTTTATTCCCAGGTGGCAGGTCAGTCACTAGAATCCCGTTCACTCAGCGCGAGTCTGCATGCAGCAAGCCAGTCTCTGCCTCTGGGCCCCTCTGTCTGCTCAGCCGTCCTGCACAGCCGTCCTCCAGGCCTCTCTGCAAGTCATCCTGCACGGCCATCCTCTGGGCCTCTGTCCTCGGCACTGCCACCACTGCAGCCTCTGCGCTGCTCTCCTGCAGCCTTGCAGCTTTGCCACCATGTCATGCCCAGAGCACTGGGAAGAGCTCTTTTTATAGCGTCAACGCCATGTATTGCCCACAGGTGTGCAGTTAGCTAGTCAGCCAGGGCCAGGTGAGAATCCTGGCCACAGGAGCTCTCATTTTATCCACAATATAAAATACACATTTTTTGTATTTTACTATCTATATTTAGATATAATTTCACTTGGAATTTTGTTTATGTATATCTTGACAATGGGTTTCAGAACCAAATTAAGTTCACTATGGATTCAGTGAGACTGAGGAATGACAACGGAACATTCTTGGTGTAAAAGGGTTTTACCCATCTTTGTTCTCCTGGCAATAGGTTGAGCACTAGAATTATGTCTGCACCCACCAGTCTGCAGGTCTGTAACCCTCCTCTGTCTCTGCCTCAGCCCAGAGCACTGGACAGAGCTCTTTATCTAGTGACTCAGTCAATAATAGCTCATTGCCTGTGGGTGTGGAAGCAGTAGCCTAGCAGTAGGACAATTATCATCAAGTAGTTTAGGTTCAGTTGAGGATCCTGGCCATAGGAACTTCCATTTTCCCCCAACACACATACTCCCAGGCTTTTGGCAGAAATTATATGAAATATATTACATTGTCCTTTTTGTAATATTTTCATATCAAGATTGCACCAATCTCATTAACCTTACTAGTAAGTATTCCATTCTTATATACTCTCCAGAAATTTTTTGTAAGATTGACATTGTCATTTGTTTGGCTATTAGAAATCACCAAACTTTTGGTAGAAACTACCTGGGTATGGAGTTTTCTTTTGGGAAAGGTTTTGAATAATGAATATAATCTATTTCATAGATATAAAACTAATCTGATTTTCTTTTTCCTTTGGGGACAGACTTGGTAGGTTGTATTTTTCTAGGATTTTGACCATTTCATCTCTGTATAGCCATAATTTTTTTTACTTTATCCTTATAGTATTATTTTTAATTCCTATATTTATCTTCATTATTTCTTTCTTTTAATTTCTTTCAGTTAATCTTCTGTTCTTTTCCTAACCTCTTGATATTGATGCTTAAATAATTGACTATAATTGATGATATATACATTTAAGTCTATAAACTTCTCCCTAGACATGGATTTAGCTCTATACCGTACATTTTCAGATGTGTTAGTTTCATTATAACTCAGTTCAAAATATCTTCTAATCTTCATTGTGATTTCTTTATGTAAGTACATATCTTAACTTCTAAATATAAGAGAATTTTCTAGTTATAGTTTTATTTCTAACATCATTCTATTCCACTTGTTAGGGTCCAGGACTCCGGGGTGTCCTAGAGAACAAGACACACGGACACGGAGATGAAAATCCAAGCAAAGTCTTTATTCAGCCAGCAAGCTGGGGTCGACAGCACCTCCCCTGACACGCAGGCCAAGTCTGAGCTGCCGACCTCCAAGAAACTTTAGGTATGGTTTATATGGGATTTCTACAGTCATTGCACCAGAGCCTGCACATTACCCCAACCAATGAATTTGAAACACATTCTATACTTTGGCCAATAAAATTGGAACAGGGATACACCAGGTGCCTGACCTTTGCACAAGCATTCTTATGTGACTTATCACGAGTTTCGACCCCAGAGGGGGTCGTTTACTTCTAGTTATCTAACTTAGGGCAGGGTCCAGGAATGTTAGCCTCACGTAGTTTCTACGAAAACTGGGTGGCTCAGCCCTGTTCCCTGCATTCCTCTACATTCCCCCCTTTTCTTGATTAAACTGAGGAATCTTCTACAGCAGCATCCAGGGCCTGATATCTCTGTCAAAGGACCAGAAGTTGGATGGTGTTAACTCTTTCTTGCACAAACTTAAGCAGCTTATTTACTATGCACGGACCAATCATAAGCAATAACAGCAGGATGACTAGTGGCCCTGTAACAGCCGAGAGTAGGGTAGCGAACCAAGGTTTGTATTTGAACCAAGAGTCAAACTAGCTTTCGCTACTGTCATATTCTTTACGCCTCTTCTCTAGATCTTTCTTTAGTTTGCCTAGGGAATCTCTGACTGCACCTGTTTTATCTACATAGAAGCAACTCTCTTTCTTTAAGGCCGCACACAGTCTACCTTCTTTTAAGAACAGGAGGTCCAGGCCTCTTCTGTTTTGTAGGACCATCTCAGCTAAGGAGGTAAGAGATTGTTCTAAGTCTGATATTGTCTGTCAAAGTTGTTCTATGTCTCTGTCAACAGCCAGCCTCAGAGCTGTGAGCCCCTGTTCTCGAGTTACAAGGGCTGTGACCCCTGTGCCAGCCCCTGCCATCTCTAGGGCAAAAAGGGCCCCAATGGTCAAGGTGGTAATAACTTCCCTTTTTTCTCTGTGGGGGTTTGGCCATTCTTCTCAATAAGAAAGGAGGGTCTCATGAGAAAGATATACTAGGCGTGGTAGAATGGCTACAAGTACACAAAACTCACTGTTAGCATTAAACACAGAGGTGGATATGGCCAGGGTGAGGCCTGTCTTTAAACAGAGCCACCAACCCGAGGAGGGTATAATCTACTTGTCCTGCTTCCATGTATTATAGATGTAGGACGAGCATAACTGGCTCTGGACTATCGGGACTGAGCTCACACACGTTCCCACGACTGAGACCTGAGCGATTGTAAGTCTCCTCGGCCCCCTGTCCCAATAAGTGGGATAGGAGTCGTTAATGGTGTAGGAGCCATTTATCTCATTGCCTCATAGAAGGGGGGTGAACCTGGATAGCATAACTAACAGGGATTGGTGAGGGAGGGAGTGGTGCGGTTCAGAGTCTCTGCAAATGCCTGCACCATTTCTCATAAGGGGTTACCTAACCCGGAGAGATCCAAACCCAGTTTTCTTGCGGGCCTTGGAATCAGCTTCACCGATGTAGCTTCCTCGAGAGTCCATACGAAGGCACTTATCATCAGGATCTCCTTCATCTTTGGCTTAGGTGTATTTTCAGGGGATTCGCTGGATGCTGCTGCACTTTCTACTCTTCTTTGTGATCACCTGGGTTTTTGTGAGGCAGGATTTTCCAAACGTGGGTGTGATGCACCCAAGGAGTGATACCGTCAACTTTGAGAGCAGTGGGGGTGGTAAACAATACAACGTAAGGTCCTTTCCACCTGGGTTCAAGAGTCCTTACTTGGTGTCTTTTGACCCATACCGTATCTCCTGGGACTATGCTATGTTCTGGGCTTGGAATTTTCTCGCCCTCGTAATATGCTCTGATCAGGGGCCAGATTTCTTGCTGCACTTTGGCAAGAGCCTGCAACACATTCAGATAGTCAGGGGCCGGGTTCTCTGCACCGGGAAGCTGCACTCGCCGAATTATGGGTGGAGGAGCCCTGTACATTATCTCAAATGGAGTTAAACCATGTACATAGGGGGAGTTCCGAGCGCGGAAGATGGCTAAGGGAAGGAGGGTCACCTAATCCCCTCCAGTCTCCAATACCAATTTAGAAAGGGTCTCCTTTAGGGTCCGATTCATTCTTTCTACCTGCCCAGAGCTTTGTGGGTTATAAGCACAGTGTAACTTCTAATCTATTCCCAAAGCTCGGGCTAATCCTTGCAGGATTTTGCTTACGAAAGCCGGGCTGTTATCTGAACCTATAGCTTCAGGGACTTCATACCTGGGGATGATTTCTTTAATTAATCTTTTCGCTACTACCTGGCTAGTCTCATGCTTGGTTGTAAAAGCCTCTACCTACCCAGAGAAGGTATCTACCATAACCAGCAAATACTTATATTTATACTTTCTTGGTTTTACTTCAGTGAAGTCTATTTCCCAGTTCCTCTCTGGAGCCCTCCCCCTTTCCCGGGTACCTGCCGGGTGCAGCTCTCTTGGGGTTGGTCTTAGCATTGCACAGCTACCGCATTCTTTTGTGATCTGACGAGCTGCCTCATTTTGGTGGGGAAACACTAACTGCGCAGACTGATGGGTGGACTTATGCAGATTAGCAAGCATGTACTGTCCTAATGCTTCTGGCAAGATTAACCTACCTTCTTGGTCTCTACTCTAGTTTCCCTCCTTAGACACTTCTCTCATTTTCTAATCTACTCAAGATCTTGGGGGGAATACTCAGGTTTGGGTGGCAAGGCGGGCAGTTCAGGTATGGGTATTTTGAGGGCTGCAAGTACAAGGGAGTCCGAGAGGGCTGCCCTCTTAGCTTCCACATCAGCATGGCTGTTGCCGATGGCCTCAGGTGTCTTCCTTGATTGGTGGCCTGGTACATGTATAACTGCTACTGCTTTGGGTTTTTTGACAGCAGCTAGTAGTCTTTGGACTTCTTGCAGATTCTTCAGTTCTTTCCCTTCTGTGGAACGGAATCTTCTTTCTCAGTAGATGGCACCGTGGATGTGGACAGTGCCAAAGGCATATCTGCTATCTGTGTAAATGTTGGCTTGCTTGCCTTCTGCTCTTTCTAGGGCCTCAGCAAGAGCAATAAGTTCCACCTTCTGTGCTGAGGTGCCAGGGGGCAGAGCTGTGCTCCAGACAACTTCCCCTTTGTGGGTTACTACTGCTGCCCCTGCTCTCCTGACCTTTTCTTGTACAAAGCTGCTCCCATCTGTATACCAATTTAGCTTACAGTTTGGTAACGGTGTGTCTTTCAGGTCTGCTCGCACCTTGATAATTTTGGAAAGGATATCTCTACAGTCATGGGTGGGGGTCAACAGATCTGGGTCTGGCAGGAGGGTGGCAGGATTTAGGGTTACCGGGTCAGAGAAGGTGATTCGTGGATAATCTAGTAGAAGCCCTTGGTAGTGGGTGAGTCTTGCGTTCATCATCTATTTTCTTGGAGGATGCCTGAGGATCCCCTCTATGGTATGTGGGGCTGTTACTCTCAGGTTCTGGCCAAAAGTCAGCTTGTCTGCCTCCTTTACCAGTAGAGTGATAGCTGCTAGGATACGCAGACAAGATGGCCACTCAGAGGCCACTGGGTCTAGCCACTTGGACAAATAGGCCACAGGTCTTTTCCACAGGCTCAGCTGCTGACCTAGGACTCCTTTAGCCACTCCCTTCTTTTCATCTATAAACAGGATAAAGGGTTTTTCTGGGTCTGGCAGAGATAGGGCGGGGGCCCGGAGGAGAGCTTCTTTTAGTCTGTCAAAAGCTTCTTGTTGTTCCTGAGTCTACTGCCAGCGTGGCTCTTCTTTGGTCGCTTCATATAGCGGTTGGGCTATTTCTGCATACCCTGGAATCTAGAGCCTGCAAAACCCAGCTGAGCCAAGAAATTCCCTTACTCCCAGGGGTGAGGAAGGGACGGGGATAGTCAGAATAGTTTGTTTCATTGCCTGCGTTAGCCACCTAGCCCCATTAGATATTTTGTACCCTAAGTAGACTACTGACCTCTGACAGATGTGGGCTTTCTTGGCGCTGGCTCGATATCCCAGTTCACCCAGTTCAGCCAGCAAGTTCCCCATGGCTTCTTCGCACTCTTCACGGGTTTCCGTGGCCAGCAACAGGTCATCTACATACTGCAGCAGTGTCACACGGGGGTGGCTCCTGCGAAAGGGCTCCAGGTCCTTGCTTAGGGCTTCATTGAATAAGGTGGGAGAGTTCTTGAAGCTCTGTGGTAGTCTAGTCCAGGTAAACTGCCCTTTTCTTCCCCCCCCCTGGCTCTTGCCACTCAAAGGCAAACAAAGGCTGACTAACTTCAGAGAGTGGGATACTAAAGAAGGCGTTTTTCAGGTCCAGAGTAGTATACTACACATGCGTAGGTGGCAGGTGGCTGAGTAGGGTATAAGGGTTGGGCACTGTAGGATGGATGTCTTCTACCCTCTCATTGACCTTTCGCAAGTCTTGCACTGGTCTGTAATCTCTACTGCCAGTCTTCCTCACTGGAAGCAGGGGCGTATTCCATGTAGATTGGCAGTTTTAAGGATTCCTATCTCCAACAGTCTATGGATATGGGGTGCTATCCCTTTTCTAGCCTCTTCCAGCATTGGATATTGCCAGACCCGGATGGGTAGAGCCGCAGCTTTGAGTTGAACAATGACCGGGGATAGATGTTTAGCAAGACCAATTCCTCTGGTCTCGGCCCATGCGGAAGGGAACCTCTGCAACCAAGAGTCCATTTCTCCCTGGCCCCCCTTTTCTTGATCCGCCTGAAACAGACGATGTTCGTCGGCCAGGGACAGAGTTAACACATGCGCCGGTTGTAGGGGCTACCCTTCCTTGTCCATGATTTTTATCCCTTCAGGTTCAAAATGAATGCACGCCCTAACCTTGGTTAGTAAGTCTCTACCTAACAACGGTGTGGGGCTCTCAGGTATGACTAGAAATGAGTGAGAGACCTGATGCCTTCCTAGGTCTACTTTTCTGCTAGTGGTCCAGGCACATTTCTTGGACCCTGTCACTCTCTGGACTATACTTGTGCGTCCTGGGTTTAGAGGACCGTGGGCCTGGTTGAGAACTGAATATTGTGCCCCAGTATCTACCATGAACCCAATGGGAGTCCCTTCTATGCACAGGGTTACCCAGGACTCAGGGAGGGGTGCCGAGCCCTGTCCCCATCCATCCTCCTCTCCTAGATGCAGGGTTTTAACGGGGTTCTCTCCTCTTTGTTCCCCCCTTTGGGGGCACTCCCTCTTCCAATGTCCACACCTCTTACACAGGGCGCATTGATCTTGTCTTAGTCGGGATTGATGGGGTCTTGTTCCTCGAGGTGGCCTAGGGCCCTCCTTCACCCCGGCCAGGAATATCCTGGCCATCTCTTCCCTCTGCTTCTTGTTCTCTCTCTTCTGAAATTCTCTGTCTTCCTTCTTATTTTTTTCCTGTATTACCTGTATTACCTATTTCTCTTTCCTCAGCCTTTCCTCTCTATCCTCCGGAGTTTCTCTAGCATTAAAGACTTTCTCCGCCTGCTGCAGCAGTTCCCTAATAGAGATCTCCCCTAGGTCCTCCCGCTTGTGGAGTTTTCTCCGGATATCGGGGGCTGCCTGGTTGATGAATGAGAGGACTACAGCTGACCTATGTTCCTCTGCTTCCAGGTTTATGGGGGTATACTGCCTGTAAGTGTCAAACAGCCTTTCCAGATATGCAGCTGGGCTTTCTATTTCCCCCTGAACAATAGTTTTTACCTTAGCCAGGTTAGTGGGCCATCTGGCGGCCGCCCAGAGACCGGTCATCAGAGTCTGGCGGTAGACCCGGAGACGCTCCCTACCTTCTGCAGTCTCGAAGTCCCAATCTGGGCGCATAAGTGGGAACGCCTCATTTATGATGGGCTGGAGGGTAGTGGGTCTTCCATTCTCTCTGAGGACATTTCTCCTGGCTTCATTGAGGATACGCTCTCGCTCTTCCGTTGTGAAGAGAGTGCGGAGCAATTGCTGGCAGTTGTCCCATGTGGGATGATGGGTAAACATAATGGACTCCACCAGACCTATAAGACACTTGGGGTCCTCTGAGAAGGGAGGGTTTTGAGTCCTCTAATTATAGAGGTCACTAGATGAAAAGGGCCAGTATTCTGTACCGATGGCACGCACAGGCAGAACCAGCACTGCTCCTTCTGAGGTGGAGGAGGGAGCCTCCCCTTCTTGTTCCCTGGCCCCCCGAGGCCTTAACTGCATTCCTCCTGCTCTACCTGGCACCCAGCGTGGGGCCAGGGCGGGGGAGTGTGGGGAAGCTCTTTCTGGCCTCTTGCCTTCCTCTGCTGAAGAGTCTGGGGAAGCTGCGGCCACCTTGTTCCCACTGGGTTCCCCAGCCTTGTTTTCTATCTTCCCTGCAGCTTCACCCCTCTCCTCCACATACGGGAGGCTGCTCAATCGGCAGAAGGGGGTAAAGAGGAGAACTGTCAGGGAGGACAGGCGGCACACTAGGGTTTTTGGCCCTGCGATTAGGGGACTTTAAATCTTCCTGGGTAACTAGGACGGAGGCTCTTGGTGGGTCGGTGTGAGGTTTCTCCACCAAAAAGGGCCTCAGCCAGTAAGGGGGATTCTTAGCCAAATTTTCCCAAACAAGGATATAGGGAAGTTGGTCAGGGTGGCCCTCAGGGTTTGGCCGGGAGATAACGGCTTTGACCTTGTCAATAAGGTCCATGGAAAGAGACCCCTGGGTCAGCCAGCCTACTCTAAAGGAAGGCCACTCGGCCAAGCAAAAAGCATCGAGCCTACCTTTCTTGATGTTAAAACTCATATTCAGGGCCTGTTTCCTAACTTTCGGAAAGTGGGAAAGGATCAGACTTTTAGGAGTAGCCTGAGTCTGGCCCATAGTGAAAAATATGAGGAAGACAAGGGTGAAAGGTAGAGATGCCACTCTAACAAGATGACTGGTGTATGTGCTTGTGAATGGGTGCCTGTTGTTGCACAGTTTTTCTTCTGCAGGGGACGCGAATTTATCTGGGATTCGTGGCTGTGACCTCCTTATCTTGTCATGGGAGTCTTCTAGCGGTGGGCACCCTAATGGCTCTTAATTTCCCGACCCGTGCCCGCGGGGAATGATTTAGTGGCAGAGAGGAGGAACGGAAAGAACAGGGAACCTTAGAACAGGGAGACTTAAAATAATAAGCGCAGAAAGAAATATAAACTGAAACCAAAACACAATAAAACAATCAATGATCACACTAAGCACACACACCACATCTGATCGCACTCGTTCGGACCGGTCATTCTTTCACTCTGGTGTGCACCACACTCACTACTTTCAGGATCCTCGAAAACTCTCATGATTCTCCCGAAAGGCATCCACTCGGACTGCCGCAGGGTGACGAGCTCGATCCCTTCCTCCTCGGGCACCAGGTTCCTGCCGATTGGAATTGCTTTCCTAAGGCCGAGTCACTTGGACCCTAGGGCCAGGATTAGTCACCTGGACTTCACCCAGGGTCACTAACCCAGGGGCCGGGACTACCAACCCGGACTTTCTCACTTGGGGTCACTAACCCAAGACCATACACAGGATGGCGACTCCCGCTTTATAATGGATTTATGCAGACATGAGGGGGAGACCCTCGAATTACACCGCCCCGTCCGGACAATTAGTCCTTGCCTCCAGCCGTCCTTTGTTCTCAGGGAAGCTGCACGGATCCCGGATGAGCCCCCAAATGTTAGGGTCCAGGACTCTGGGGTTTCCCAGAGAACAAGACACATGGACACGGAGATGAAAATCCAAGCAAAGTCTTTATTCAGCCAGCAAGCTGGGGTCAACAGCACCTCCCCTGACACGCAGGCCGAGTCTGAGCTGCCGACCTCCAAGCAACTTTAGGTATGGTTTATATGGGATTTCTACAGTCATTACACCAGAGCCTGGACATTACCCCAACCAATGAATTTGAAACACATTCTATACTTTGGCCTATAAAATTGGAACAGGGATACACCAGGTGCCTGACCTTTGCACAAGCATTTTTATGTGACTTATCACGAGTTTCGACCCCAGGGGGGGTCATTTACTTCTAGTTATCTAACTTAGGGCAGGGTCCAGGAATGTTAGCCTCATGTAGTTTCTACGAAAACTGGGTGGCTCAGCTCTGTTCCCTGCATTCCTCTTCACACTGTGGTCAGAGAACATACTTGGTATGATCTAAATACTCCTAAATCTGTTGAAATTTGCTTTTTCGACTTTCATATTGTCAATTCAGTAAATGACTTAATGTGCACTAAAAAGAATGAGTATTCTTTATATACAGTATTGTATATAGCTATTTAAGGTTAAGTTTATAAATTTGGTGTTCAAATATATTCTATAGTTTGGTGACATTTTTGTCTTCTTGGTCTATTAGCTACAGAGAGAAATGTACTAAAATCTTCCACTTATGAATGCAGAGTTGTATATTTCTCCTTGTTTCACAAGTTTTTCCTTGAATCACTAATTTGTTTTATTATTATAAACCTCATAAAAAATGGCACCTCAGAGAATTATATGTGAAAATCAAATGACTTATAAAACAGATATCTTCATTTCAACCTCTTATCAATCAAGTAGAGTTATATTCTACTTCCATCTTGATTAATACAGTTTGAAGGACACAAATGGCAAGGTTCCTGCTCCTGCTCACTGGAGGCTCACAACTGTACTTAATAGACACTAATCCAGACCTCTGTAAACTAGCAGAGACTGGATTCAGGGCCACTGTTGGGGTCTAGGACTGATCACTACTGGGGGTGGGCAAGAGCTCAGGTTTTGCTATTCAGTCCTTATACCAAAATGGCTACAGTATCACCATTGACCTATTGGCCATGGGTCAAATACAAGTGAAGTATACAGATGAAAATAATCAATTTACTTAGGCTCCTATTGCAACACTGAAAATATAAACTGACAACAAAACTTTCACAATTCTTGAGCATGAGGGAATCCTTAAGTATCAGGTAAAATTAACTGAGATCCTCCAAGACAGGGAATATGGCTTATGAATTATCTGTCTTACCACTGGGTCTTCTACTTGGCACTTAGTGACAAATTTTTATTGAAAGAAACTCTTGATCCTGTATGAACAGAGAAGGAAAAACAGTAAGTCACATTTCAGTGAGCCTGGAAACCCACAACAGCATAAATAGGTCTCCAAGGCTCTAGCAATCTCTCAAAAAAGATCACATTTTCCCTAGCATAATACAAAAACTACAAGGCAGGAAAAGCTACTTACACTAGGATCACCTCACCTATGACTATTATCTGCCTGCGTCATAGATCACTGAAGGAAAATGTTAGATTCATCAGCCTCGGAAATTGCATAGTCTAGCCTCAGATAAATCTGGGCAGCTTAATGATTGTACTTTCCTTCTGTGTCTCTTCTTGTGTGCAAATATAAAATGTCTCCTCTGATGCTTACCCTCCAAAGACATTGTCCATTATCAAGAATGACCAATGAAGTTCAAAGGGACAAAATTATATTTAACCTAGAGCTCCATGGATTAGTCCCTGCAGTATATTTTCAGGGATAATAATTTAAAAAGTGATATGCCCTTTAAAAAGTATCCTGGTCATGTAACATCCATTGTCCATAAGAAGACAGACAAATCTAAATACAAATGAGTTCAATCATCAAGTCTCAGTGTATTTGTACACTGGGTAATTTACATGAGACTTATGAGGCAGAAACTTCATATACCCAATGCTCTTAATCTATTTCCTATCCTCCTGCCCTCCCCGTCCCTCATGTCTTCTCTTCCTCTCCTTTCCTCTCTCCCCACCCACTTTTTATCTCACCCGCATCACCCCTGCCTTAATACTAAATTCTGGATAACCTGCTTTTCCACCCATCCTACCCCCACTCCCCAACATAGATTACCGTACCTGCTTCTTGCCCTTCTCTTATCTTTATTAAAACTAGTTTGAACATTAAAGATGTTTAAAAGTACCTATTGAATCTTTTCTCTGTGTGTGTGTTTAATCTTTTTCATATAACATTTATATTTTAACAATGATTTTTACTTTGATAAATCCCAGAGTGTAAAGTAGCTTTAATCTAATGAGACATGATAACAATAACAACAACAAAAAACCCTGCAAATAATGCTATAATAACAAGCTTGAACTTTTATATGCTGGAGAGAGGGGAAAAATATATTTATCAAATGGCTGTACATTAAGAAAACGGGTGGAGAGAAGAAGATAACCCAGATTATTTTGTTAATATTATCTCAAACACTTGAAAGAGATCTCAGTGGCATAGTTCTCTCAGAGGAGCATGAAATCTCAAGAAGTCAGCTTTCATTCAGACAATATTTTATTATCATTTGGGGATCCAAAAGATCAATGTTTAACCCCAATATTTATTGAAAATGAAATTTTCATACACACATTTATTCATTTTACTCAACCATAATATTTCCCTCCGATCTTTGGATCCATAGGGTGACTGTGTCTTAGATTTCTTGTTAGTAAAACAGGAACAACAATTATTTTATAGGGTCACTGTGAAATTTAAATAGAAAGGAAGATGTACATTATCTGACAGAACTTGGTGCATAGCAGATACACTATTAATGGAAGTGTTATTATCATCCTCAAATTCTCAAGCCTGAAACTGACCTATCCTCATACTTGTACCACTGCCGCTCTGCCTGAACTTCTTTCTTGACTACTATCAAAATCATTTCAAACAGAAAGAGGCTACTTGTGCAGTGAGGCCCTAGAACAGGTCGAGAGTAAATTTTTCTCAAATCTTTTCTGTATTCTTTGGAAATTCTGGGGAGATAATTAAAGAAAATATTTACAGCTTTGATAGCATAGGCCAAGTGAGTTGAAAGAGAACTTTCCTTAGCTGTTAGATATCTGGGGTCTTCATGACACAGGGCACTATCCCTGATGCCCCAAACACAATGTTTCTGTAGCCTTGTCAGAACCCAGAAGATAAGATCCAATATGGAGGCCAGAGAACTGACGTCTGTACATTTGATCGTGATCACTCAGCAGAAATGATGGCCTAGAGATAATATCCTTAGTAGGTAAGTAAAAAGTCAACCAGGTTGCTAAAACAGTTTCTTAGATCAAGACAGATGTCTTCATTCTGCCATTCCCAGGGACTTCCTAAAATTATTTTCTTCTATTTTTAAGTTACTAGAATTACCATGACCTTTCCTCAAAAATCATCTCTTTCAGGGAAACACCAACTACATTTTTTGGTTTATAATTGTTTCATCTGTGTTTGGCAGCTAGCCACAGCTAAATCTAGAAGGTTTGTTCTAAGTGAGCTCTATCCCACCCAACAGATGGTCTTGAATCTGGACACTGAATATTCACAGCTTGGGATAAACTTCTGGTCAAAGTACTGCCAAACTATAGAGATCAAAGATCTGGCTTACTTATATTTGGGCAAGGACTTATACTGAAAAACTAGCTGGGTTAAGGCTGACTTGTTGTAGTATTAATATTCAGGTCCCTCTTGCCTCTCTGCTCACTCTATGAGTCAAGATCAGTATAAAGCTAGTAGAGTCCCTGGGATTCCACTGATTCCCAAGACACTCCTTAGTGAATCACTATCCTTGCCTTCTGCCATTCAAATCCATTGCAATCACAAGTCCTGTCAAACTTACCTTCCAAATACATATTGAATACACCCATTTCTCTCCATATCCATTCTCTCTATTTGTCCCAACTACCATCTTTTCTATTTTGATCTACTTTGATGTCACCTAACTGACCACCTACTGTCCACTCCCACCTTCCTCAAGTCATTTCTCATGCACAGTAGCAAGAGCAATCTCAACACATAAGTGAACTGATACCCTTCAATGACTTCTTTTGCTTAATTCCAAACTGATAATCATGTCCCACATCTTCCTTCATTGGAATTTAAGTGCCATAAGAGCAGAGACTATATCTATCTGGTTCACTATTGAATTATAGAACCCTGGATTAATTCATGGAGTTACCTGGAATCCAGCCTTTTGTCATAGCAGCTCACCACAGCATCAGTGGAGTGGACTCCTATCCAAATCTGGAAGCCCTTTCCCAGATTAGAGCCTAAGGGGTGGGTGTTGGAAGCTGGGATGTTGGGTGAGGGAGGGATGGGCAGAACAGAGGTGGCATTGCCCCTGCCTCATTCTTGCAGCATAGGGGGCAATGAGAAAGTTACTGAAAGCAATGTCCAGAGGGAACTCCAGCCTGGACATAAACTGAAAATGAGTCAGTAAACCAAGCAAGCATAGAATAGAGAGGTAGGGAGGTAATTAAAATAAAGAACAAAGGGGAACTGGAAAATCACCTTTTGAATCAGATGTTGGACACCAGAGACTTGAGGAGTTACTGATCCTTGGGGTAGATACCATAACTTTAATACTCATGGCATGACCCTCCTGGGAATGAGTTCAGTAACAGGAGTAGAGTGTAAACGAGTTTCCAATCCTCACCATCACCTTAAAATGCACACAATTCATTTCAAAATGTACTTAATGTCCACTCATTCACTCACCCACTTATTCATTCATTCATTTACCATACATTTTACTGAGAATCTGTGAATGTCTTTGGAAACATTAAAATACATTAGACTATAGCTTATGTCAGAGCTTCTTGCTGTCCATCTGTAATAAGGCACACTGATTTTCCCACTTCTAACCCTTTTCTTTTCTCACTCATCACTTAAGATTCAGCCTAAGTCCTTCTGTCATCTAGGATTTTCCAAATTTCCCCCTAGTTTTCCCTTATCTAACCTCCTTTTGCATGTAAGTGGCCTCCCATCTTTTAAGCCTTGAGGAGTGGTTATCTATGTTATTTCCAAATTGTATATGCCTTAAGAATTGGCACATTTTATTATATTTGGTGTATTTTCCCCATGGAACATAGCTCAGATATTGGCACTTAGGGCATGATGAGTACTTGGTAAATATTTCAAATCTATTGGCTAGTTAGTAGGGTCATTATCCCCAAATTGGAAGTCTACTTGAGTTATTTCTCTTACTCTCTAGATAATTTGGATACATGAGAAGACCTTTCTCAGCAGTTTCAGACTTTCACTGCATCCGTCTGCCAGCCAGAACCCATTGGCTCCTATAACAGCCCCTGGTACACTAAGACGTGGTGGATTTCTATTCATACCACTTGGTTACTGACTGCCTTGAATCCTTAATGTAACCAATATAGGAATTGACAAACTTTAAAAGTAAATAGATCTTAAATATACACACACATATTCATTTAAAGAACACTGATAAATAGCATTTTTCAAGTTTATATTTTTTTCATTTTAGAAGTAACACGTGGAAAGTAGAAATTTTTGAGAGGAAAGGAGATCCTTATAATCCCATAAATACTTGCATTTAGAAATATGTTTGCATTTTTGTATATTTCTCTCCACCTTCTTTGTCTACTCATTTTGGACCCTGCCTTTTTCTACTTCATACTGATATCTATCATGACACACTTAACATTTGTCTCATGTTATTCTCCTTGTCAATGTTCCTTGAAGAGACATAAAGTGAAATAAAAAAGAGGTGTAGTGTCCTGTTACATCAAAAACACTTTTCTGTGTTGTTGTATATCCCTTAAGCAATTCTTTTTAATATTTGTTTGGTCTTCTGTGACTCACATGTGTAGTTTAACTGTTGCTAATGTTGCAGTCAGTAATCCACGTGCGGAGCTCCGCAGCATTGCAAGCACCGGGTCATTCTATTTGGGCTTGTGTCATTGGCCTTCTGCCTCCAGATGCTTACTGTCAAGTCCTTCAAGCACACACACAAACCCCTGCAGGATATGGCTCTGTGATGGGTGATCAGAAAAGTCATCTCAGTCTTTGAAGTGAAAGGGAGGGAGGACAGACAGGGCAGGATGAAAGGAACTCTCAAGGGGACTCCTCTTCCGAGTTCAATTGCTTTTGCAGCTTTTCTCTCACTCTTTGTACAGAGTTGGAAGTGTGACATTTTAAAGTTAGTTTTTATAGAAACAAATGTCAGGAGAGGTGAGTCATCCTAATATCTCTAAAAATAGAACCAGGTTGTCAAGGAAATCAAAACTTTGCCCTCCAGCCTAGCCAGCGAGAGAGCAAGAGTCTTCCCAACCAGGGTTGTGCAGCCGTTTGAGGTGATCCTGGATGCGAGGGCAGCGTAGGGCTGGAAAGGCTGAAAATGTGAAGGAAATAAACTTGGGACTTGGGCTTTATTTAACCAGAAAGTTGCCCTCAGGAAATGTGCTATATTGACAAGGAGAGAAATTATTTGACTATTTCAAAAGAGGACCAAGATAGGCCTGCTCTGGGAATACCCTCCGCTGTTCTAATGTGAAATGTAGCTTCACCAACAGACCAGAGAGTCAGCGTGTGATAATGAGTATCCACAGTGGTCTGAATTCAGGGAGAGAAAAGAACTCCAAAGCCCTCTGCAGGATATTTGTGATCCCAGGCTATGCCCAATATGTACCCTATTATAAACACGTCAATGTCAAAGGAAATGAAATTTCAGTTCCATCTTTAGGGACAGCAGAGCCATCTGTATTACTTCCTCTCACATTCCTTCTCTGTGACCCTCTCTCCTATTTCAACAGTTATCCAGATGGCCAGCCAGTACCTTTGGTATCCCTACCCAGCCCTGGCCACTGAATAGCTGAATACTTTCCCCTGCCTGTTCTTTTGGAATACAATGTGATCAGGGGTTTTTCTGTTTTGTTCTTTTGTTTGTTTTGAGACCCTCCCTGCCCTATACTAGGAACTGATTATACAATGGTAAGCAAGACAAAGTCCCTGCAGGGGACAGGATATTATATGCAGACATTCCTAAGGATTCACACACACACACACACACACACACACAAAACCTGTTAGAAAAACTTTTCAAATTAATAAACAAATTGAGCAAAGTTGCAAGATACAGAAATAACATGCAAAAGTTAGTTTCTGTACATTAATGAACAATCCAAAAGTAAATTTAAAAGAATAAAATGCTTAAGAATAAACTTAATCAAGTAGGCAACAGACTTGAACACTGACAACTACAAATATTGCTCAAAGACAACAACTTGATATTGTTAAAATGTTGAACTACTCAAAATGATCTGTCGATTCAAAGCAATCCTGTCAAAATCCCAATGACGTTTTTTGCAGAAATTGAAAAATTTGACAAGGGTGCCAAGACCATTCAATGGGAAAGAACAGTCTTTTCAAAAAATGGTTATGGGAAACCTGGATACTGAAAAGCATGCCAAAGAATAAAATTAGATCCTTACCTTACACCATATATAAAAATTAACTCAAAAGGGACCAAAGGTCTACACATTAAAACTAAAACTATAAAACTGTTAGCTTTAAACACAAGAGTAAAGCCTAATGCATGACATTGGACTTAGCAAAGATCTCTTGGATATGACACCAAAATCACAGGCAACAATGACAAAAAGGAATAGACTGATACATCAAAATAAAAACTTCTGTATGTGGAATAACAATGAGCAGAGTGAAAATGCAACCCACAGAATGGAAGAAAATACTTGCAGATCACATATCTAGTAACAAATTAATATCTAGAATAATTTTTTAAACACTTGTACAACTTAACAACAAAACAAACAACCTGGTATAAAAAATGGGCAAAAGATTTGAATAGATACTTCTCCAAGGAAGATATTCTAATGGGCAATAAACTCATAAGCTGCTCAATATCACTAATCATTACCACAATGAGATAATCTCTTCATACCTGTTAGGCTGGCTTTTATTACAAAACAAAATTAATTTTACAAAAAAGAAAATAATGAGTATGGGTGAGGTTGTGGAGAAATTGGGGTCCTTGTGCACTAGTAGTCAGAGTGTGAAGTGGGGCAGCTATTATGGGAAACTATGGCAATTCCTCAAAGAAATTTAAAATGGAATTACCATATGACCCAGCATGTCCATATCTGTGTATATACCCAGAAGAATTTAAAGCAAGGACTCAGGTAGGTATTCATACTCGCATGTTCATGGCAGCATTATTCATAATAGCCAAAACATGGAACCAACAAACTCAAGCATTCATCAGTTGGTAAATAGATAAACAAAATGTGTTACAAGAATACAATAAATATTATTCAGCCTTAAAAAGGAATAGAATTCTAGTACATGTTATAACATGCATGAATCTTGAAGACATTATACTAAGAAAAATAAGGCAGACACCAAAGGACAATTATTGTATTATTCCTCTTATATGAGGTAAATAGTCAAATTCATAGGGCAGAAAATAGATAGGTTATTAGAGACTAGTGAGAAGAAGGAATGGGGAGTTATTCTTAATGGGTAGAGTTTCAGTTTGTGATGATGAAAAGTTCTGGAAATGGATAGTGTTGATAGTTGTACAAAGTGTACGTATTTAATGCCACTGAATTGTACACTTAAAAAAAGGAAATCTTATGTTACATATATTCCAGCATAATGAAAAATAAATAAAATGTCATAATTTGGGGGGGGTGAAGGCATGTTGGAAATCTCTATACCTTTCTTGACATTATATGTAACATAACAGAAGTTTTCCATTTTCCAGGATTGAGCCTTTGGTGGTGTATCTAAAACATCATCACCATTCCTAAGATCATTAGTTTTCTTTTATGTATCTTCTAGGGGTTGTATAGTTTTGCATTTTAATCTAGGTCTGTGATCCAATTTGAGCTATTTTGGGGGAAAAGTGTGAGATCTATGTCTATGTCTTTTTTTTTTTAATGTGGATTTCCAATTGTTCCAAAACCATTTGTTGCATAAACAATGTTTGTTCCATTGTACTGTTTTTGCTCCTTTGTCAAATATCAGTTAACTATATCTATGGGGTATCTGTTCACCCCATTTATCTATTTATCTATTCTTTCACTAACACCACACTATCCTGATCATTGTACCTTCACAGCAAGTCTTAATGAAGGGTCAGGTCAGTCTTTCAACTTTTTCCTTCTCCTTCAATATTATGTTGACTATTTTGAGCCTTTGGCCTTCCCATATAAGCTTTCTTTAGAGTCATTTTGCCAATATCCACAAAATAACTTGATAGAATTTTGATTGAGATTGCATTGACTCTATAGATCAGGTTGTGAAGAACTAACATCTTGACAATATTGAGTCTTCCTATTCACAAACACACAATATCTCTCCTTTTATTTAGTTCTTTGATTTATTTTATCAAAGTTTTATGGTTTTTCTCATCATCTAAATCTTATTCCTATTTTGTTAGATTTATACCTAGGTATTTCATTCTTTTTGGGGTTGTGAATATAAATGGAATTATGTTTTTAATTTCAAATTCAACTTGTTCAATACTGATATATGAAAAAGTGATAGACTTTTTTATATTAACCTTATATCCTGCAATCTTGCTTTAATTGTTTACTATTTCTAAGTTTTTTGTTGATTCTTTTTGATTTTCACATAGATGATCATGTCATCTTTTCTTATTACACTAGTAAGAACTTTCAGTATAATGCTGAAAAACGGTGGTGAGAGGGGATATCCCCTGCCTTGTACCTGATGTTAGTGAGAAAGCTTTGAGTTTCTCACCATTAGGATGATACTTGCAGGATTCTTTTACAGCTATTCTTTATCAAGTTGAGGGAGTTCCCTTCTACTAGTTTACTGTGGGTTTTTATGATGACTGGAAGTTGGATTTTGTCAAGTGCTTTTTTTGCATATATTTATATGAACATGTGATTTCTTTTTTAGTCTGTTGATTGCATTAATTGATTTTTTAATGTTGAAGCAATTTTACATACTCAGGGTTAATTCCCACTTGGTTGTGGTGTATAATTCTTTTCATACATTGTCATTTCAATTACCTAAAATTTTATAACAGTCTTCATTGTTATATTAAATTTATTGTGTTCCTGAATTTTTGCATCAAGAAAGACAAAGGCCCATGCTAGCTAAAGCTTCAGAACAGGAATTGGAGAGGAGAATGTGATCCTGCTTCTACAGACCAGTCCTCACTAACAGATCACCACAAAGCTATGAAAAGCATGGTTTAGGTTGAGATTTTGAGTGCATCCTATAGAGAGTTGTTGATTAAATTAGAAGGGTTGTAAAAAACTGAAATTATTGAATGCATTTTTCACTATCTGCCGCACAATAGAAGTGCTGTGAGGTAACATAGAACTCACAAAGATTATTAGAACAACTATTCTAAAAACAGAACTTACTGTAATTTTACTTTCAGACATTATATGGATGATGGATTGGTCAAAGATAATAAGTTATTTTGAATTTAAGAGTCACTTTAAATAGTAGGTGTCTTGCCAATGGGTTTCAGCCCTGGACAAGTTCACTATGGATTCAATAAGACCAAAGAAATGACAGTGGAACGTTCTTGGGGTGAAAGGGTTATAACCAACTTTATTCCCATGGTGGCTGGTCAGAAAAGTCATCACGATTGATGGGGCACCACAAATATGCCCCGAGTATTAATATTGAACTAGAATCCCATTCAAGAGCGACTCTGCATGTAGCAAGCTGGTTTCTGCCTCTGGGCCTCTCTACACCGTGGCTGTCTCAGTCTCTGTCCTTGGCACTGCCACCACTCCAGCCTCTGCTCTTCTGCAGCCTTGTAGCTGTGCCACCGCATCGCCCAGAGCATTGAGTGGAACTCTTTATGTAGAGTCAATAATGATGTATTGCTCACACGTGTGTAGTGAGTCAGCTGACCAGGACCAGGTGAGAATCCTGGCCATAGGTACCTTCACTTTATCCACAGTAAGTCATACACTAAATAATTTTTTGGCTTTTTTGAATATTTGCCCTGGCCGATTTTATTTCTAATTATTATTTTTAAAATAATTGCTCTGGATTTAAAGGGTAGAAGGTTGGCTGCATGTGTATTCTTGAAACAGACTGAAGTTACATGATATTCTTCCCCCTAATATGCCCAAAGTACTTTACAACATCAAAATATTCCATCAAATGTCATTTTGAAAGAAATAGGGACATCTTTCAATGGAGAATAGATAAATGAGAGGTAAAATAATCTTCACCAGATTACAAAACAAATTAGAAGTAGACACTTAGAAGAAAAAAAGAGGGTTATTACCTTCCCAAATGGAATATAATTTGCAAGCGTTAAGAACTAACTATAGGACTATGAAGCTATTTATTGTCCACACATTTGTATAATTTGGTTGAATTAATTTTCTTTTTTTTTTTTCATAATTGAGAACTATTGAAGAAGATAATAGTGGTTGATGGGAAGAGAGTGGAAAGCTGAGATATAATGGAAAAGACCAGGGTATTTGTAATGCTGTCATTCACCACTGTAAGACAGTGGTTTGAATACCGGCTTAATATTGAAACCACCGCAGGAGATATTTTTACATGAAACCAAACTAAACCACAAAACAAGCCAAGATCAGTGCCTAAGCTCTTCATTCCCCAAGAGCTCTGCCCAGTGCTCTGAATGGAGGCAGAGAAGGAGGATTACAGACCTGCAGACTGCTGGATGCAGATGTAATTCCAGTGCTTGACTTATTGCCAGAAGAACAAGCTGGGTAATAAACCCTTTCACCCCAAGAACGTTTTGCTGTCACTTTCTTTGGTCACATTGAATCCATAGTGAACTTGCCCAGGGCTGAAACTCATTGGCAAAGCAATTGGCATAATTGGCAGGACTCATTTGTTGACCAAGAAACAAGACAGGCTGCCAGTATGGGAGGGTTGCTTCAGTAGGCTGCCCCTATGACTGGAGAGACACTGGATTGTTCTCCAGTGGGTATGTGGTCTGAGGTGGCTTTCCTCCTAGAGGGCTGGGCCCCAACCCAGGACTGGAGGCAAGTGGAGGTGACACCTGAGGCAGTAGAGATGGCCCTTGGTATAGTAAGTAGGTCTTTTGAAAAACAGAGTGCCTGTGAGGAAGCAGGGCCTGTAGGTTGGCTCCTTCTCACTATATTAAAAAGTCTACAGATGAGAATAACATGCTCATGAAAGAGATACAAGAAGTGGCAGTACAAGAAAGTGAGCTGCGAACTGCTATGGATTCACTGAAGAATGAAATGACATTGATGCGAGAGGAGGCAGCACAAGAACACTGGCAGTGAGGTGCCATTGAGGAGGTAAGAAATTTGTTGATGACTGAAATGGCATCACTACGAGGTACTGTGGAAGAGGTAAAGGCAATGAAGGAAAAGGACGGACCCCTGAAAAAACCGCAAGAGGCAGTGTGAGAACGTGAGCTGAGAGGTCTAGTGAAGGAGGTAAAAGATACCTTACAGAATGAGACTGCCAGGTGCTCTGAAGGAGGAAAAGGCCATAGAGAAAAGGATGTACTCCTGAGGGAAGCAGAAGAAGAGACAAAGCAAGAATGCCAGCTGTGAGGCATTGAGGTGAAGTTAAAGGAGCTGCTGAAAACAGAGGTAGCATTGCTGTGAGGCACTGTAGTAAAGCTAAAGGTTGTAGCAGAGGAGGCACTCGGGGGAGGGGAGAGAAAGATGCCATTAGCCCCAGAAGTGGAGGAGCTGGGGAAGGATGAACAGGTGTTGTCATGGGCACTGATCCCTCCTCTTCTGAAAGCACACCCAGTGGTTGTAAAGCAAATAAAGTGACAACAACCAAGTGTTCCCACAGGGGAGGAGCAGCCCCCTCCCCAGGTCATGGAGCACTCTATGCTCTGACCTATACTCAGGCTGAGCTGGTAGATTTGGGCTCCCAGTTTAGGCAGACGCCCTCGGAGTCAATATCAGCTTGGCTCCTGCGTCTGTGGGATTTAAGGGTGGATGGAATTGTTCTGCCTGTTTCAGACATGGGAAAGCTGGCTTCCCTTGAGGCAGCAATTAAAAAATGTATATCAGACTCCAGGAAATCATTCCCTGCTTTACTGGCTTATGGCTGCACTTTCTGGTGTGTGGCCCAGTCAGGGTGATCTACCATCCTCCCCGGCTAGATGGCAGATGTATGCTGAGCTTCAACAGGTGTTTTGGGAGCTGGGCATGAAAAATAGCATCTATGGTCCAGAGAATTATGGCCTAGATGAGGAACCTTTTACTGCATAGATGAGAAATGTTGTGCTTCAAAAGGCTCCCACATTCCTCTTTGGGTTTCTAGTGGCTATTCTTGTCCCTCACTTAGAGCAGCCCATAAGTGAGGTTACCTGTAAAGTAGAAGACTTAGGAAAGGCTGAAGCAATGAGAGCCCAGAAAGAAATAAGGTCTGCTACTCTGAGGAAGAATTTAAAGGTCCCATGAAGGTTACGAGGACCCAGATTTGGGTTGATTTAATACAGGCAGGACCAGACAGAAGGAAATTAGACAGGAAGTCAAATAGAATCTTACTGGAGCTAGGGCAACAACTGAAACCAGAGCAGCAGTTTCAGCCATTAAGAACAAGGAAGAGGCATAGGTCAGAGACAGAGCCATGAGTTGGGCCTGTGTGTTTGCAAGACTTCCTGCTGGAGAGGGACCCAACTTCATTTGAGCCTACACAGGAAGGTGATTGGGGAACACGGTTTGACTGAGGGGAAGGTCCAGGTATCTGCCCTGAGGGACTGGGGGGGGACCAGAGGCCATATGTTGAAATACTATCTATTGGTCCCCAGTGAACATACCATGTGCCCTGGCTCTGGTGGACATTGGAGCTGAATGTTTACTGATTTATGGTAACCCTGAGCAGTTTCCTGGTATCCCATTATTATAGATGGATATGGGGGTAAGGCTATCAGAGAAACAAGCCCAAATCAATTTGGAAATAGGGCATCTACCCATAAAGGAGTATAATGTATATATTTCTCCCATCCCCAAGTATATTTTGGGGATTGATATCCTCTAGGGTCTATGGTTGCAGACCACTGCAGCTGAGTTCAGACTGAGGGTATGTGTGGTGAAGACAGTTCTGAGAGGACATGCTAGGAACCCTCCCTTAACTTTTCCTGTGCCTTGGCAGATGACTAATACCAAACAATACAAACTGGCTGAAGGGCATAAAGAAATTGGAGAAACCCACCAGGTACTGGAAATGGTGGGTATAACAAGGTCCACCCATACTTGTTTTAATTCCCCAGTGTGGCTGGTAAAAAAGGCCAGATAGCTCCTGGCATATGACTGTGGATTACAGAGAACTGAATAAAGTCATACCCACAATGCATGCTGCTGTTGCAGGCCTGCTGGATACCCTCAACCACAAAATAGGAACATACCCATAAGTGGTAAATCTTGCTAATGCCTTCTTTTCCATTGACATTGAACAGGAATGTCAGGAGCAGTTTGCCTTCATGTGGGAAGGATGGCAATGGACTTTCACCGTCCTTCCACAGGGATACCTCCACAGCCCCACCACCTTACTTGGCTACATGGGAGAAACTGCCAACAGTGTGGCTGTATTATTTTATTATTTATTTTTTTGAGAGGGCATCTCTCATATTTATTGATCAAATGGTTGTTAACAACAATAAAATTCTGTATAGGGGACTCAGTTCTCAATGTACAATCATTAATCCACCCCAAGCCTAATTCTCGTCAGTCTCCAATCTTCTGAAGCATAACGAACAAGTTCTTACATGGTGAACAAGTTCTTATTATTATATTGATGATGTCATGCTCACGTTTGATTCTCTTTCAGATCTAGAAGGTGCAGCACCTTGACTGTTGCAACATTTACAGGAGAGAGGATGGGCTGTGAACAGTACCAAGGTTCAAGGACCTGGTTTGTCTGTCAAATTCTTGGGGGTCGTCTGGTCAGCTAAGACCAAAGTTATATCACAAACAGTTATAGATAAAGTCCAGGCCTTTCATACCCCTACAACTGTAGTATTGTTACAGGAGTTTTTGGGTCTTCTAGGCTACTGGAGAGTGTTTATCCTGCACTTGGCACAAACTCTGAAGCCCTTATACCATTTAGTATGAAAGGGTGTCAGGTGGGACTGGGATGAGACATGTACATCTGCCTTTACTACAGCAAAGCAGGCAGTCAAGACCATGCAGGCCTTGAGTGCGGTAAACCCATCAAGGCCCTGTGAGCTGGATGTTCATGTGACTGAAGATGGTTATGGCTAGAGTCTCTGGCAGCAGCTTTAATGAATTCTTCTCCAATCTATTGGATTTTGGTCAAACTCTGGAAAGGGCATAGGTATGATACACTGATAGGAAAACAAATGGTTACCATGTATCACACCTTGCTGGCTACAGTTCCCATCACTGGAACAGTCCTGATAAAGGTTATAACCACCTATCCCATCTTGGTGTGGATACGAGACTGGACCCAAAAGCCAAAGAGTAGTGTGGCACAAATGCTTACCTACAGAAACATAGTGCCCTCTCTAGTAGCCCCCTGAGTGAAGAACTCTAATGCTTATTGGGGCCAGGGACATATACTAATAAAAAGCAGGAGGAATTTATTTTAGAACCATTAGTAGCAGAAAGTCCCTGTCAGGAGGGAAGAGCCCTTATAGCCGAAGATGCATGGTACACAGACAGCTCCAGTCATGTGCAGCCCCCAGAATGAAGGACCAGAGCTTTCCAACCTGAGGCTGAAACAATATGGATGGAAGATGGTAAGGGGAAGAGCACCCAATGGGCAGAGTTGTGGGCTGTGTGGCTTGTGATCACCCAGGAGCCCTCCCCTATAGATATCTGCACTGACAGCTGGGCTGTCTCTTGGGGCTTGACCCTGTGGCTACCAACCTGGTACCATGCCAACTGGCTGGTTGGTCACCAACCCCTTTGAGGGCAAGAATTGTGGCTAGACTTATGGGCCTGTGGTCAGACTAAAACAATTACAGTGTATCATGTGACAGGTCATTTGGCACTGGCATCGCCAGGAAATGATGAAGAAGATAAATTGGCCCAGATACATTGGCTAGAAGGAAAGCCTGCCTCTAATATAGCACATGGTTACATCAGTGTTTGCTGCATGAGAGGCAAAAGAAACTGTGGGCTGTAGCCCATCAGTGGGACTTGCCTTTGACCTTTGAAGAAATCAGCAGAGCCCAGCTGGTGTGCATTGTATGCTCTAAAAGGAACTTACACTGAGCTCCACGGCAACATGGGATAATAGCTAAGGGGCCGATACCCCTTTTCAGGTGGCAGATAGACTATATATCTGGGCCTCTGCCTGTATCAGAAGGGTACCAATATGCTATGAGCTGTGTGGACACAGCTACTGGACTTCTGATTGTTTTTCCTAAATGCTGTGCAGAGCAACAGATGACCAAAAGAGGTCTGGAGCATCTCTTTGCAGCCTATATCCAATCACAGGTAATTGCGAGTGATCAAGGCACCCATTTTACTGAACATGCACTACAGGAATGGGTGCAACAAATGAGAATCAAATGGAAGTTTCATGTGCCATTTACTCCTACTGCAGTAGGCATGATAAAGAGGTACAATGGTTTGTTAAAATCTGAACTGAAGTCAGATACCAATAGTCTGCAGGGATGATCAGTCTGCTTATGGACAGTGCTATAGCATTTGAACAAGAAACCCAAAAAGGGATCTCTGAGCCCAGTAGACATGCTAACACATATTGCTGCCTCCCCTATACAATTGCACGTACAAAACAAGTATGCATCGTTGAAGCTGAGGTTCATCCACCAGAATAACATCTTGCTGCCAACATCAACTGCACTAAACTCTGGAGACTCTATTGAGTCGACATGGGCCTGAACATTCTGACACATGGACCAATGATGGCTGGCCCACCTGGCACCTTGGAGACAAGTTCTGGAAGCTGGCCTCCTATGTATTCCTGGAATAACAGCAAAGTGGCCTCCAAAGGTCACAGTAGTATATCCTGAACGGCTAGAAGGTAGGAGCATCTTACAGGGGGTTTTTATCATTATGGCCAGTGCATGCACCTCCAGGAGCACTATATATAGACCATTCAGTAAACCCCCACAGGGAGAGGAGTAAAAGTATGGTATACTAGACCTGGAAGGGATCCATCTTCCTGCTACAGTCCTGTAACATGAGCTCTCTCTTGCATGCATCCTACCTGATTGAAAAAATTTTCCTACATTGGTGTCATTAAAACATGTGAGTTATTGCCTCTAAGGTCTTTGTGGATTGGGGACGCACCCTAGCAAAAAAACTGCTGCTTGCTGGGGTGCATGGCTCTCCCTATCTGTATCACTAAGTGTGAGTCATGAACTCATCTGAGTAAAACTGATTTTGAAGATAGCTGAAATAACCTCCTCTGGCTTGAGGATTATTATAGTTTTTGTTACCTGTATCAAAATCTTGTTGTATCTTAATTTTTGTTATTATCTCTATGTTGCTGTTATCTGTTGCTGTTGTGGAATCTGGTTACAGTGCTCCAGCTTTCTTGCACAGGGACCATTGTGAAACACTGAAGATTGTGAGGTGAGAATCCTGGAGGGGTGGAGTGTGGATAAAGTGAAGGTTCCTATGGCCAGGATCCTCACCTGAACCTAAACTACTTGATGATGTAACTGGCCTGCTGCTAGGCTACTGCTTCCACACTGGTGGGCAATAAGCTATTACTGACTGAGTCACTATATAAAGAGCTCTACCCAGTGCTCTGGGCAGAGGCAGAGATCAAGGAGGATTACAGACCTGCAGACTATTGGATGCAGATGTAATTCCAGTGTTCAACCTATCACCAGTAGAACAAGCCAGGTAATGAACCCTTTCACCTAAGAACGTTCCACTCTCATTTCTTTGGTCTCATTGAACCCATAGAACTTGCCGGGGCTAAGACCCACTGGCAAGGCATATGGACACCCGTTTCATTTGGGGGTAACAAAGTATATTTATTGGGATGAGCCTTGTAGGGGGCTTCAGGGTAACAGTAGTGTTTCATCTCTTTACCTGGGAGATTGTATGCATTCTATGGGTGTTTTCTTTATAATTTCAATAAACTTTTTAATGTACTTTTCTATATATTTCACAATAAAAAAAATCAAATACCAAACAACAAAATTAGGAAGGCTGAGTAGCTAGAAAAAATTAAATAGAATCAACACTAAATTAAAAGCTGAAACAAGATGAATTTTAAATTGCTTATAGTAAGGGAAATTTAATTGAAGTCAATTCTATTAACTAAGTAGAGAATATTTTGATTATTCTGTTTGGAGAGCTAAAAGAATCTGTTTTCAAAGATTTTGAACTTTTTGGAGAAAACAGTGACAACCAGGGCCTTATTTGTGAGATGTACTGATTCATACCTGTTGTCCCAGTATAATTATTAACAGTGACTTCTCATTCCCAAAATGCCCTGATTTGGATAATATATTATAATGGTATTTATCTATTTTTAACAGTCTTTTGTTAGACACCTGAAACATTGGAAAAAATTTCCTTTCAATGATGAATTCTAATCTATGCAATAAGAATTTATAGCTGAGTGAACGCAGAATGACTTATTCATGTGTATATGGTTTTGAAAAAACATGCATTTCCAAAGTCATAGCACTTCTTTTCCCTTTCTTCACTTCTAAAAGATTTTGCCTCAGTGAATAGTTCCACTGAAATTAATCTCTTTGAGTGCTTGCATCCATCCTGCCAAAAAACAAGCTGATTTCCTGAGAAACAATGAGAAAAAGGCCAAGTATGCTAAGACCCCCAGATTTATTGATTAAATATTCCACATCTGCATGCCATCTGCTTTTAAATCCAAATGTCATTTTCAGAAGTTTTACTGATAATCAGTGAAAATTGAAATCATGCAAGGGAAGTGCAAGAAAACTAGAAAGGGGTTAGAGGAGGAGACCAGAGTCAAAGCAGAAAAAGGAATAAAAACCTGTGCTGAGTTTCTTCCAACTTGAATTTCCAAAGTAAAATCTTCAAGTAAAACACCAGGAACATCAAAGTGTTCCCACATAGCCACAACCTCCTCTTTCCAACCCACTCTCGGGAATGAAAAAGCTAAAGCTTTCAGATTAGATTGAAATAACTCAGCAAAATTTATTAATACTTGCCTAATTCTTGGGCCCTCAGGATAAATTCTCATTGACGTCAGCAGGAGATTTATTTTGCAGACAGTTGTGAATCCATCTCAATATGTTTTGGTTGTTATTTAGAGCACTGCCATTTTAGGACGGAGCTTCAAAGGCCTTACCTACCACTGTTAGAAAATTGGCACGGAGAGCACAAAACCCACAGATGCAATGACTCCCTCCTGGCTGCTTCTAAAAGATGCTGCTTGAATTCTGTATCTGCAATGGAGAAATAGGAGGAGAGTGCCTGAGACTGGAAACTCCTCTTCTGTGGCCATTGTCAAGTGTAAGGGCTGTCTAACAGAAACAATGTAGCTGACTAAGGAGCCAAGTGTCTGTGATACACATTCAAGCTGTGTCTGCACACACAGACTGATGTGAAGAGGTGAACCCAGTTAACTTCAACCATAGACCTTTTTATAAAATAATATGTCAGCCTTGGATCCCTGGTTGCAGGGAAGAAAAGCCCACATTAGCCAGTTTAAGTTAAGGGGAATTTAGTTCTAGGCGAAAAGAGACAACTTCACAGACATTTAAGGATAAACAATGAAACGTGGGGGCTGCTAGAACAGAAAAATTTGTTACACGATCATTCTCCGTGTTTATAAAGCATGAGATTCTCCCTCCTTTCTGCCTCTTTCTCTTTTCTCTTGTTTAGCTTCATGTGGCTTCACATTCCTATACTTGCCCTGATATTTCAATTCAATTGTCCACTATCATTGAAATAATAGCCCTGTGTTTTTAAGGGCAACTTCTCAGAGAGAGAATCTAATTAGCTCAGCGCAGTCCATGAGCAGGTTCTTGTGTTTGCATTCTGTCCTAGCCAAGTCAGCTAATGGCGAGAGGTGCCTTGCTACAGAAGGGGCTATATATGGGATCCATTCTAGAAATGGTGGTGTGAACGAGGTGGGTGCTCCCAAAATGTCTGTACAAGGAGTTCATTTAAAATATTTAAAGTTATGTCCTGCATGGAACTGTATACAGATGCCCAAATACTGGCTTTTTTTCCCCTTGTCTTCCAGATCAATATGAAATTCAGGAAATAGTTGACTGATTTTCAAATGACAATAGTGAAGCCAGAATAAGAGGTTTCAGTCCCTTGCAATAGAAACGTACGTTGAAAAACTGGATGATATCTCTAACAACCATGACTTTCTTTATTCAAAAAGCTTCCATTCCCCTAATGAAGATTTATGCATTCTTAATATGTCTGCTTAACACTTTTCCCTTCAAATTTAAAGTGAAGAGTTGCTTATATATCACATTAATAACAACAGTAATGCATTTGGATTTTTCCAGAAAATGCCAAGGTTTCCAAAACATGATATATTCATGTCCTTTTGAGCATCTCAGGATATAGTTTAAAAGTGAATGGGGTAAGGGAAATTTTAATCAAACTTTGGTTGCCCTGTTTTTCTATAGCTTTAACCTCATCTTTCAGCTGATATTTTACTCCAAAGTTAAAATTTTAGCTTATTTTTTCTTACTTGGAAGAAAAACAAGTATTAGTTAAACTTTTGATCACTTTGATGTTAGTTTTTACAAAAAATTGTATCTTCTAACCTGTGCTTGTTGCTAGAAATTTACAAAGGGCATATCAGATCCATTTCCAGGAAGAACAAGCCACTGTTCTTAACAAATTCAAGAGGATGAAGAGAAATCAACAATGACATGAAAAAAATTGTATTTTCCACTTTTCATATAACATATTTTCTTAACTTTACTACACAGGAACTGAAAGTTTGGGGTGCTTTTTATTCTTAATTTTCTCAATATATTATCTTAATGTACATGATTTCCATGTCAATTTTTTTAGGCTTTTCAAGGTTTAATTATTACCATTTTGGACTGCAATAAAACTTAATTTAGCGATTTATTTATTTATTTTGACCTAACTTGACTTGTTTCTTAAAAGCTCATGATCTGAGAGGAGGAAGGAAGGTGGGAGATTAAGCCAGGCGATGTCACCTGGGCCGGGTCTCCACCAGCTCAGCTCTGGGCACAGAAGTAGTTTGGCTGCATAGTGGGAACCGCACTCACTGAGGCTATGCTGACCATGCAATACTGTATCTGTTATTTGATGAATATCTGTAGCAGTTAACATTGAAGGAGATGCCAAATGGTAAGGATGGGTTTTTTTTTTTAAGTGAGCAACAAGTTGATAGATATAGCTTTATTCATTAATTAACTAATTCAACGATTCACTCCATTAAGCAGCAAATGTTTAAAAATTGTTTATTGAACACCTATTAGTTACCAGGCACTCTGCTAGATTGGGGATATAGAAGTAAATAAAAATACCCGTACTTAAGCTCAGTGGGGAAGACCTCACAGAGATCATTTTCCTGTGCAGGGTCATGTGGCACTATGAGAGAGAAAGGGGAAGGCATGACTGAGATCAGGGGATCAGGGGGTGCTTCTATGTGCCTTCATCAAAGAAATGACTGTTAGATAAGAGGTGGGCAAGGTGGCTGTAAGGTGAAGGAGAATGTTATATTTAGGGAGCTGAAAAGTCCCAGTACATGGCTCATAAAAAGCACTAGATAAAGTGGCTCAAAATGAGACCCAGACTGTAGATTTGAACGACATAGTAACTGAACTCACAATCCATGTTAACAGTTTGGGTTTGATCCTAAGTAAAATAGAAAACAATTCATGTGCACTGAGCCAGGGATGACATGATCTTATTTATTTAAAAAATAACACTGGAATGGAATAAACAGGATCAAAAGTGATTTTAAATTAGAGTGGGGCCAATGGAAATAACAGAAGTGGACTGACTCAAGACATTTTGAGGGGGTGTAGTCAATCTATCAGCAAATTCTGTTGCTTATGAGTACAACAGGAGCAAAATCCATGATTTGTGTTTAAGAAGTTGGGTACCTTGAAATGCCATTTTCTCAGATACAGAAGATTAGAGAAGGAGGGTGCTATGGACGAATTGTCATCCCACCTAAATTCGTACGTTGAAGTCCTATCCCCCAATATGACTGCATTTGGAGGTAAGGCCTTGTGGGCATATGGTAAAGGTTAAACGGTGCTGTAAGGGGTAGCCCTCATCCAACAGGGCCACCTCCCTCCTAAGAAGAGGAGGAGACGTCAAAGTTCTTTCTTCTCTGACATGTGAGGACACAGAATAGGTAGCCATTTGCAAGCCAGGTTGAGAGATCTGATCAGAAATTGAATTGGCTAAACCTCAGTCTTGGATTTTTAGCCTCCAGAACTGTGAGTAATAAATTTCTGTTAAGTCCAGCCTGTGCTACTTTTTTATAGCAGCCCAAGGTGACTAAGACATAGGGACTTCAGAGGATCTTATAGACTGAGATGGATGTGGGCTAATTAACATAATGGGTCTAGAGTTCAGAGTGAGGTCTAAGCCACAGATCAAAATCTAGACCTCATTAACAGTTAAAGTATATTTGAATTCAGAGATATGAATGAGATCACCTAAAGCAAGTGTATAGATAGAGGAAGGGGCAAGAACTACGTAGAGTATATTCAGCCAAATAAACTGAGAAGAAGTACCCAGAAAGGTGAAAGATTTGTTATCAGGACTTTGTGATGTTAGGGAAGTCAAGAGAAGAAAGTATTGAAGTAGTCAGTTATGTGAATATTGCTGAAATGTTGAATAAGGGGAAGATGAAGAACCTCCCATTAGATTTGGCATTATGAAAGTTACTGGTGACCACTGGGAGAACGGTTTTGGTGTAATGGTGTGGTAGATATACATTTAAGTGAATCAAAGGTAAAGAAGCATCTTTCATAGACTTTTTTTCTGCATGTATGTTTGACTATGACAGGAAACAGAGTAATAGGATGGTAATTGAATCTAATGTGTGTTAATGACTCCCCTGGGGTGGATTACGTATAGTATGAGTCATGTTAGTTGTTCCTTAGGCAGTGAACGTGGTTCTGTATCTAGTACCCTAGAAATTGTATAACAAAGTCTTCCACTGTCATCTCTTATGGAAAAATTATTTTTGACATATGTATTTTTGGGTTAGGTTTGTAAGAATGTACCTCATTGCTATGGCAAGAGTTGTCTATACTTGCATTTCTTTGAAAATCTAATCCTTTGGTATCTTCTCCACAGTCCTTTCAGGATAGCTCTGTGTCCCTGAATCTCGGCTACCTTGGTTGTGTCTTTGTGATTTACTTCCAGACCCTTGGTACAGGCTCCCTGCCTCTCTAGTCCTCTGCCTATCTCCTGCTTCCGAAATGTTTGTACACGGATCTTGGTCCATCTTCACTGAATTCTTTCTGCATACTTCTAGAACACCATAATGACAGCTTGACTTCCGGGATCATGTTCTATTACTTGGGTTTTAGACATTCTTTGGCCACCTGCTCTGATTTTCCATTGTCACGGCATCAAGGCTGCCTATGGGATGTAGCCATAGTGAGTTAAGAGTTCAAGTCTTGCGTAATGAGAGATGTGGGTGTGATAACCATTCATACCACCTAACGGCTATGAGTCCTTGGCTATACTTAGTCCTCTAAGCCCAGGATCTTTCCCTGTAAAGGTGGCTCCAAGTACTGAATTAAATACTGTCTGTAACATTTACCTAGAACAGAGAAAGCTTTGAATTACTGGTGGCTACAATCATTTTATCCAATTTATCCTAAATAAATTATTTATTTATTTTTGCATTACATTTTTCTCCCTACTCCCAGAGTTTACTTCCCCCTGTCATGCCAATTAAACATCAGGTAAGCTATGTCCAATTAAAGCAACAAGCCTCAATACAAACATAATGCAAAACACATATGCGATTTCATTTTCAAAACTTTTTTCACATATGCAATTTAAATTTTTCTACTAGCCAAATTTATTTTAATAATTATTTTTATTCCTTTTTATTAATTTGCTTTTATCAGCTTTTTTGATCATTAATTGACAGCTCATATAATTCACATGTTAAAAGTATATAATTCAATGGTTTTTAGTATTTTCAGAGTTGTGTAGCAATCACCACAATCAATTTTAGGAACATTTTCATCATTGCATAAGGAAAGCCCGTACCAATTAGCAGTCACTCCCCATTTCCCCCCAGCTCTCTCCCCAGCCCTAGGCAATTGTGAACCTACTTTCTATCTCTGTAGATGTGCCTATTATGGACATTCTCTTTTGCTGTGAATCACAGTATGTAGGCTTTTAAATATGGCTACTTTCATTTGAGATTCATGGGTGTTGTTAATAAGTACCAGTAGTTCATTCCTTGTTATTCCATTGTATGGATACCTTGCTGTTAGTTATCAATTCACCTGTTCCTGGTCATTGGGTTATTTCCAGTTTAGATGATTATGAATAAAGCTGCTATAGACATTTTCATACAGATTTTGATGTAATGTAAGTTTTAATTTCTTTTAGGTAAATAACTAGAGGTAGGATTGGTGGATTGTAAGGAAAGCATTATACTTAACACCATAAGAAATTGTTAAACTGTTTCCCCAAATGATTGTACCATGTTACAGTCTCACCAGCAGTATATTAGAGTTTCAGTTGTCCTGCTTCATTGCTAGCCCTTGGTACAGTCAGTTCCATTTAGTGGCCAATCCAATAGGTGTGTAATGGTAAGCCACTTTTTAATAAGTTAAAAAAGGTGAAATAAATTTCAATAATGTATTTTATTTAACCCAATGGGTCAAAATTTTATCATTTCAACATCTAATAAAAGAATTATTAATATGGTTATATTATTCATATTTTTATATCAAATTTGGAAATCTGATATATAATGTACAATTATAGCACACTCAGTGGAAGTGCTAAATACAGTTTAAGTGAAGTAGAGTCCTATCAAAGATGTTTAATTGAAAATATACTGCTTCAGCTTTTAAATTTAAGTTGAAATGTATTAAAATTAAATAAAAGAAAAATTTGGTTCCTCAGGTGCAGTTACTTCATTTCATGCACCCCATGGTTACATGTGGCTAGTGGCAGAGGTTACATTACACTGGATGGCAGAGGAAGGGATAGTCCCCATTGCTCCCACCCAAAATGCTTGATTGCCTTCCTAATCTGTAAACCACGGGGCATTACTAGGTGTGTAATAGAGTCACTCAAGACTGAACCACTTGAATATTCCCATGTTGAATTAAGTGGCCCTTTTTGGTTATCTCATATATTCAGTGTTTATATTTTTAAAGCATCTGCCTCATTATGCCCCAAAGTAGACTTAATTTTTACTCTACTCACTCCAAGTTCCTTTAAGGCACAAACAATGTCTTTATTTTATTTACCAATGGATCCCCAACACCTAGAATAATACTTGGCACACTGTTGTAGGTGCTTAGAAAATAGATGTTGAAAGAATAAAAGAACAAATTAGTGTTAAAATACTATTGTTGAGATAAAATTTGTTCAAAGTAAATGGTTAGTTTCTATGGTATATATGTACTTACTCTGATAGTACTCAGTTTAGAATGGTTTTATCTATATTCAATGATAAGACTGGCATCTAGTTGAATTTTTCATTTTCCATTGAATTTTATCAGTGTTAAAAAAAGTCTGTTTTGAGCAGCTGCTTCCAGCATATAGAATCAGATTGTAGTCCAGATAAAGAACTGTACTGAGTGACAGCAGGGACTCCTTGTGTTAGGGTCCAGGCTTCCGAGGCTTCCCCAGAGAACAAACTACACAGGCATAGAGATGTAAATTCAAGCAAAGTCTTTATTCAGTTAGCTAGCTGAGGTCCAAGTCAGCCCGATGCTGCGGGTCTCAACAAGGACCCCGAGCACTCAAAGCCAAGGGTTTATATAGCATTTTCAAAACACTTAACTCATAGTAATTTTCCACAGCTGCACATTATTCTTGCAAGACATACATCCTGGGGTTAGGCAGGAGCAAGATAAGACCACTCCTCAATTGTCAGGGAGGTTCTGCACGATAAGCTTGGTATGTAGGATTAGCTGACCAAGGTTAGCTGACTAAAGGCCACAGCTGCCCACCACCCGGTGCTCATGATTAGCTTGTTTTTCAAGGCCTTACCTAGTTCCAGTTTTTCTTTCTAAGTCACATATTCAGAAAATGGCTTCTAGGCCTTTAAGATGGCTATGCTTATGCTAACCTATTTCTATTCTTACACTTGAAGGTCTTCCATATGGTCACTTGAGAGCAAAAGTTACATTTCTGCCTTACAGTCAGGCTCAGGTTCATTATGGAAGTAGAGGGAAGCTTCAGTGTAATTCATATAAAGCCAAGGTCTAAGAGTAGCACAGTGGAGAAGGTGTCGGGGTCAGTCCAGTATTCAGAGAAGAAAGGTGTGAGAGAGTTGGGGTGGGGGAAGGAATGCTCAAAATTACAAAATAAGTAAGCCACAGAGGAAGAAAAAGGAGGAGGAGGAGGAGAGGAAAGAAAGAAAGAAAGACAAAGAAAAAACCCTCGGGGACAATTTCAGCAGATAAGTAGGCCAAGGCAGAAGCACAGGTTTTAAAGAGAAATGGGAATCATGTGCTGAAATAATCTGGAAAGTAGGCAGACTACTTTTCCTCTGTTGACTCACAAAGATATTCTGGTACACACTGTTACACTCAAGACCTCTTCCTGAGAAAGGCTTGACAAAGAGAGTAAAAAGCCACATCAGGTCTTGAGATATGCCCAAACGGCATAAGGAACAAAAATTGGCTGTCAGTTTGAAATAAACAGAGACAGCAGGCCATGCACAGACAAGAGCATTCAATATGTGCTTTAAAAGCCATTTTTTAGATTTGAATGATACAGTTCATACCAAAGAGATAGCCGTGTAAGGCTCACAATAATGCTTCTGCTGTGGTTCAATATATGACTAGTCCAACCAGAGAGAGAGAAAACGACTTCTACTGGAGAGAAGGATACTTAGGGTGACCATATTTATTGAGGGTGTAAGGGAGTCCTAAATGAATGGGACATCGGGTAACATACATAAGGCAACAGTCTCAGGCACCAAAACATACAAATACCCTAGACGTGTCATCACTGGCATGGACTGAATTATTTTCCCACTGAAGCTGTAACCTCCAAAGTGACTGCACTTGAAGACAGGGCCTCTAAGGTGGTAATTAAGGTTAAAGGAGGTTATGAATGTTGAGTCCTGATATAATAGGGCTGGTGTCCTTATAAAAGAGGAAGAGATAGCTCTCTCTCTCTCTCAGTCTCATTCTCCCATTCTTTCCTTCTCTCTCTTTCCATGTGTCTACAGAGAAAAGGCCATGTAAGACACAGTGAAAAGGCGGCTGTAATAGCATGGAAGAGGTCCTAAGACAGCACCCAAGACATCTTGAAGATCAGTTTTTGAACCAGGCATTCTGCTTTTGTCCAGATGGTGCTCTTCTTAAAGAAAGAAAAAAAAACCTCTTAATCAGATACTCTAAGGATAAAATCATGGTTATTCAGTCCGAAACTGTGTTCCAGAAAAAGTGAGAGATTGAAAGTGTGAGTAGAGAAAGAACCAGTGGTAAATTACTGTGACTTTGTTCAAGCAAAGACCACCTCTTTTAGAAGTGGTAAAGCCATGTGTTTCTTTTTACGTAATGGCATCTGATAATTCTTCTAACATTTGTTATGTTTGCTCTGTATACCAAGTACCACGCTAAGTGGAAGGAATACAAAATGAGTAAGATAAATACTCTCTGTTTAAATAAGAATATGAATATCACAAGAGTTATTTAAAACAATGTGTTGATATGGGGTAATGTCCATTGTTGGTGTTAAATATACTAAAAAGTAAGCTTACGAAAATTTGTATACTATTTCAAGTATGTAAATGTTTATAGAAATCTAAATATTATAAGTATAAATGCATAGAAACAGAAAATTTTTGGTAGCTTACACATCCACCTGTTACTGATTACGTTTGAGGAACAGAGTTGGGCTTGGAGGTAGAAAGAGAGGATTAATTTCACTGAATATGGTTTATAATTGACCCATGTGAAGCTAATAAATTCACAGCCTAGTTACAGAAAATATGTTTAAAAATAAGTGCAATAAAGCATGCTAAGTGCTCAAATGGAAATATTCAGAGGCTGGAGCAAAGATCTAAAAAAAATGTTCAGTATTATATAGAATGGTCAGAAATGATTTTTTAAGGGGAAGTGATACAGGAGCTAAGTTTTGAAAACTTGAAGATTAAAAAGGGAACAGAGAAGCCAAATATTAGGGAGAGAGAACTAGAATTAGGCAACATGGAAGGTTTAGGAATCTGTAACTGGTCCTCTGTATGCACTCCGGTTTGCTGAATATGGAGAACTATGCAGGGAGGTATGACTATGGACAAAATTGATGAGAAAAGTAAAAGTAAGCATATCTCAAATGTAGTGAACCACGTTGAGTGTTCAATACTGTGCTAAGCACTTTGTCATTACAAAGGATGGTTAGGAGACGGGACAGTTTCAGGAAAGCTTGAGAGGACAACAATGTCAAATAGTACGTAGAGGATCAGCCATGACAGGCCTGAAAGAGTTCTTTGCTTTGACTGTTCTGAGGTCAGTGGTGACCTGTATCACAGTGTTTAATGAGTTGAAGAATGACAGGCATTTTGGACAATTTTAGAAAATGACAGGGGCTGTGAGGTGATTGATCACCTTGGGAGCTCAGGGCTCAGGTAGCTTGAGACACAAGGTGAGATAATGAGATGGCCTTTTCCCCACATGGAGATGGGAAGTTGTTTAGTTACCATTCCCAGCCCATGAAGAGACCTCTCCACAGGAAGTTACAGGTAGGGGGCTGACCTTCAGCTCAAACCTCTGTAGCCCATGGTGGCCAGGCCATGGTGTGTAATCAGAGGCTTGGAGCAGCTGGGGGGAAAGCCTCAGGACTGGGAGGCCAGATAGCCTGGGGAAAGTAGCCTTTCGATAAAATAGTTCCCTTTGGAGAATTTTACAGGTAATTTAAAATAAGTAAGCCACAGAGGAAGAAAAAGGAGGAGGAGGAGGAGAGGAAAGAAAGAAAGAAAGACAAAGAAAAAACCCTCGGGCTTTTCTCTGAGATTTCTAGATAGGGACATCTAAATATATTCACATCTGGTTCTGTCCAGAGCTATTGCTCCCCATAAATAGCTCCCCAGGCCTTAATTCAAATGTCCTGTTGAATTCATTTTTACTTTAAAGGTGAAGCACTAGGCTTTCAGTGTTCCGTACCCTGACTTAACAACCTATGAAGCAGTTCCTCACCTAACTTGTTGAAGGGCCATCGTGCTGAATATTAAGATTCCTTAGCGGAATAAAAGTGGTCCAGAAAGAAGGAAGAAAAGGGAGGAAGGAAGGAAGGAAGGAAGGAAGGAAGGAAGGAAGGAAGGAAGGAAGGAAGGAAGGAAGGAAGGGAGGGAGGGAGGGAGGGAGGGAGGGAGGGAGGGAGGGAGGGAGGGAGGGAGGGAGGGAGGGAGGGAGGGAGGGAGGGAGGGAGGGAGGGAACTAGTGTTAGGCATCAGACCCACTTGGATTCAAATCCTGGCTTGCCATTTGTCAAGGTTTTTTCACTTCAAGCTTCCACGGCTCTTTTCACAAATTGGAAAGAGTATGTGAACCATCTCATGAGGGTTGTTTGAAGGTTTAGTTGATATATTATATTTAAAGGCCTTAGTGTAATGTCATGCAGAAAGTAAGAACCTAAAAAAAAGCTATATTCCATTATTAGTATTTTAAAAATGCATCACTTCATAATTTTATCTGATAAGCTTTGCTCACAAATGAATTCAATATAAATTTTTTCAGGTGTCTGGCTAAAGGCAATCGCAGGTTTTAATAAACATTACCATCTGAAAGTCTTCTGGCTATAAGAGATACTACTTTTTAAAAAGATCTATTAACAAGTCACTAACTATACATAGAAATCTTGCATTTTCTGTAACTCTATACTCAAAATGTAGTGAATTTATGTATGACTTATTGCATACTTTAAATGTATTTGAAATATCCCTTTGTGATGATTTCAGTGGCATGATACAGTAAAAAATGTGATTTTCATTTTGAAGTCAAGCCCAGATCTGATTCCTGAAACTATTACTTACCAACTCTGTGGCCTCATCCAAAATACTTTAAAGTAATACAAGCTAAAATATATTGAGCGCTTACTAAATGCCAGTGCATTCTAATTTGATTTTCAGAATACCTACCAGAAATAAATGCTAATAATTCCACTTTATGAATGAGGAAAGTGATGGAGGCATGATATCATTTGCCCAGCATTACAGGCAGGGAGAAGGGCTGGACCTGAAGCTAGGTCTGGGAACTACAAACCCCATACTCTTTACAGCAAACTGTGTGTTGAGCGAGTGCTGTGTATTTTCCTCAATTCTTGTCCTCACCACAACAAAGATTTGAAGGGCAGAGACACAGAAGCAAAGCAGAGTAAAAGTTTTATTTAAAGTTACTTAAAGAGAGAAAATGTGCAGGCAACCTCAAGGAGGAGAGGCAGCCTGAAAGGTTGGAGAGTTTAAGGCTACACACTTAGAAAGTGCAGGCAACCTGAGAGAGAGGAGTGCCCTGAAAGGTTGGGGGTTCCCCCTTTTAAGGATTTTTCAGGAATGTGACCACTGGCTGGGGATGCAAACTTGTTAAGTGGTCCCTGAATATTTAAAATTAACTTAAAACAAGGAATTTACTGCTCTGATTTCTCCCTGAGATACCAGTGTCTTGGTCTGGGAGCATATCAAACAAGACTACCTGCTCAGCCCTTAAAATGGGCTGAGCTATTGTCTGTTTGCTAAAGAGTAAGTTAAGAATCTTACTTCTTAAATTCCTGGGCTTTATAATGCAACCTTATCTTTAAGGTGGAATCCTTCCTACCTTTTACTATGTTGTTTATAGCTGGGCCCGCATGCTAAATTAGTTGCCCAGGTTGCAAATTACTTGATTAGGGCTGAAGGAGAAAAAACAGCATATAGGTAAAGTTAAAAAATAAGCTGGGCCTGCATGATTAACACAATAAAGACATGGGCTATGCTGAAGTACCCTCCTTTATCTGGGGAGTATTCAAACATTCCAGGCCAAGTTACTCCTAGCATTTTGAGTTTTAAGTGATTAACTCATTAACTCTGGGTCTTTTTTAGTGGGCTTTCCTGGCCTTATTCTCTTTCCACCCTGCTCATATCTATTTTCCTGCCTAACATATGTACAGTGAATAAAATGAGGCTAAGGAAACTTGCTTTGCAGAATTATTATGAAGACTAGTGATAATGTGTACTATTTTACATAGTGAACTCTGTAAATAAATGTTAGTGATTTTTAATTTCTCATTTTGTAAAGTATAGTGATTTAAAATGAAAAAAAACCCCTGATATTTTGGAATTTGTAATATACCCATGGATTTTCCAAATACACCTAGAATAAAATGTGTACAGAACCAGCACTTATGAATATGTACTGAAGCATCAGAATTTTTATGACAAAAAAGAGATGGATGCACCCATTTAGGTATTCACAAATAATGGGCTGGGTCTATGTTTAAATTTCTACCTGATGGCTCATTTTGCCCACTCCTTATTTCGTATGAAGTAGGGAAGACCTGTCACTTCCACAATAAATTGTTATGTGCTTAACAAGGAATTTCTATGTGTCTTTTAAAAACACCTCTTTTATTCAAGAAAATAAAAGTATGTTCACAATATTTTGTTAAGCTCCTCAGACTTGTTACATGACCTGCATTCATACTATATGAAAAAAAAAAGAGGGGATGTGAACTCAACAGTCAAAGCAGGTTTATTGATTAACCTGAGAGGGACCCCTCTGTTCTGGCTAGCATAACAAAAAGGTGTCTCTTACAGGCTAAGAGGCTTTTTATGACCAGGGTTTTCAGTGGGCTCTTTGAGGGGAGGGGTCAGGGGAAATGTGGGCCTGTGGCTTGCTGATGTGTCCTCTGGAGGATGCTTGTAGCCTGGGTAAGATGACACCTAGGTCTCTCTGAGATGGTGGGTGGGCTTATTCAAAAAGGTGGTACTCCCGTCCAAATTCTATCACTAGACATTTTATTCTTTGTGTTTTCCCACTTATCTTTACCAGCTCTATTTTGGGTGAACTTGATGAGCACTTTACATGAAAGCAAAAAAATTGATAACATTTTCAAATATATCAAATTATGCCAATTGAGGTGCAATTTTCCATATATATATTAAATGACAATTAACTATTAGCATCTCTGTGTTTGTTTGACTTCAGAAATAGAAAAGAAATACTAAATCATGTATTTTGTTTTGCACCAAAAGAGTTGAAAGAACTGTGATGATTACTGAATCATCACCAAGCTGTATAAAGTTCTCAGGTTCAATCAATGCTAAATTATCCAAACTAACAGAGAGGAGCACGGGCAGGACATTGCTGGGTCCTATTGACTCATGAGTGATCCCAGGCCATTCGGAAGCAGGTTTCTCCTGCCAATACCAAGCCCTCCCACTTAGAATTCTACCCATTTAGCACTGTCACTTCTGTCCCATACTTCCCACAGATTTCCCTACAAGGAGAAGAAAAAACAAGTCTTATTCAAGTTTATGTCTGGCTCAAGTGCAAAAATAAGCACAGCCTCCACTACTGTATAATTTTGGATTTAGTGTACCCCAGCATCAAAGATGTGTGTCCTTCTTGATAGTCATATAACATGCTCACAGTATTTGAATAGAAAGGCAGGACATCTAATTAAAGTTATACCAAAGGACTGTTTCACCCTCCAAAAGTAGTTGTGTTTGCCTTTTAGTGTTTTATTTTATCATTGCCCTGTTTCTACCAGAAATCAGCATTGTGAGCCTATTTTTAATCTATAAGTAATAACTCAAATAGCCAAAATAAGCTCTCTTTAAATTAAATTTTTATTCTATTACATATAGCTACACATTTGGGAAAACCAGCCAAAATGTTAAGTATTTTTCCAACATATTCTAAATCACCTTAGCATTTTCTCCCCTTTCTCCCTCCCTTCTTTCCTTTCTTACTTCTTTCCTCTTTTTTCCTCTTTCTCTTCCTTCTTTCCGTCCTTTGTTCCCCTTTCCCCCATCTCTCTTTTCTTCCCTTCCTTCCTTCCTTTGTACCCTTTTGCCTTCCCATCTCCATCTCAGCACTTTATATATGTGTGTTACTCCAGGTGCCATGTAGACACAAATAAATGATCAGGCAGGATGTTATCAGCAAGGAACTCTGAACCCAACTGACCAACTGACCATTTACCTTAATTTTACTCAGTAAAAGCTAATCAAGGAAACCTTAAAATGATATTTTTAAAGTACTGGACAAATCTTTGGTTTATTGCTTCCAAACACTGAAGAAAATAAAGAATATTTCAAGATTTTTTCTTCTTCTGCTCACACTTCAGAAAGCAGCATGTCTTCAAAGAGTCACAATTGTCTTCAAATTATAGGATTTTTGATCAGGAACCTAAACAGAGGAAATGACCTCCCTTACAAGGCTTTGTTAGGCGATAAAGAGGTACATGAATCAGGAAGAGACTGTCATTTTTCCATCATTTTCAAAGCAGAGATGCTAACATTGAAATGCTGTATTTTTCTCCATTCAAGCTGTGCTTCAAGCAGTATTCATCTACTTCTTTCTTCAATCCTAGTACTGCAGGTGGTGATTTCATCAGGACAGCTTTTATTGCAAAGTATTCCTCTTAAGCGAAATTCAGGGGAAATGAGCTAAACCTAAGACATTGTTGGTTTACTAATGCCAGCCTTCTACTTGCAAAATTCAAATGCTACTTATCTTTGTAATTGTAGGTGTAGGAACATATTTATCTGCACTTCGAAACATTCATGTAATACTAGATCATTACTAGGCAGAACAGGATTTGAAACTCCAAATTATCACTGATCCATGTTCATGGTGCAATTTGCTCTATGGTGATTTGAAGGCCAAGTAGAAATAAATTTTGGATTTCTCCTGGTTCAAGTAGGGGGCCTAGATTTACAGTACAGTAACAAATGTTACTGTTCTTTTTGCAAAGATTAACATACTATAATTTTTTAAATGCATGATTCATTTAAATATGAATCAATTGTTAGACCATTGATTTAGGTTTTTTTTTTTGTAGTACTAGCAGTTTTTAGAGGTCATTGTGTTATGATTGGCAAGGGTACAAATGTCAGATGGGAGGATGAAACAATGAAGTCTTCTCAGTGGAGACAAACAGTAAAGATGGACAGCTACCTCCTTATATTTAATTTGAAATATTAATCATGGGCTTGTATAAGAGCCAATGCTTTTATGATGGTGAATAATCTTTTTTCTTTTTTTCTGCTTCTTCTGATAAAACTGGAGTTAAAAATGTTTACTCTGTAAAAGCAATCTAAGGCTTTCTTCAGGTGGATTATAGAAAGGTGGTTAAAAGTCCTGAAAATAAAGGTATAAAGCAAAACAAAACAACATCAAAAAGTTCGGCAAGAGTTTGACACAGACTCCATCAAGAGCATCCTGGCCTTTTTATCTTAGGGAAAAATTGAGTTTAGTTTAATAAATTTAGAGTTAGTTAGAAAAACATTTATAATTAAACTAGGATAAGACCAACTAATTAAACAACCCTGGTAACATGTATATTTGTGGATAACCTTTATACTACCTGTATGTGTGTAGGCTAGGTAGCATCCAAATATTGGCATCTTAAAAGTAGACATTATTAAATTAAAGTTGCTACATATAATTGCATAATATTTAACAGAACTCATTAATATATTTTTTAAGACTCTGTGTCATAAAATTTAAGACAACATTGATTGCAAGACCCATTTTAATTTTATGATCCATTAAAAGAGGCAAATTCTGCCAAATAAAACCTGGCACCATGCATTAAAGAAAATTTGGAGTGAAGCGTGAATCATTCGCTCAAATCTGTTATTGCTTGTGAATTACTTTCCTCTGAGAATCTTTGTAGTTTCTTCCAACTTTCATTTTGTTTTCTAGCATGTATCGGCAAGTCTTCTGCATGTTGCTCACAAATGAAATGCACCACAGCTTCTTATACTCACAAGTATCTTCCTTTCTTTGATCCTATATAACACTGGTTGCTGTTTTGCAAGAAAATATGAAATTGTGGTCATTCTCCCAAAATGGATATTTGCTTCATTCTCTTCTTTCTCCTGTCATTTTTTATAAAAAGTAGCTTTGTTTTCTGTACTGAAGCACCATGTAATTTTTTCATGCATTGTAAATAGCAACTCAACAAGAGTAGCGTTGACTATGTTCATAACTCCAAAAATATGAATGGCTATGACACAGCTCATCCCTCTAGCAAATGAAAACTATGGCATGATGCTTGCCTGGTCAAAAATAGCTGTAAGCACCACACAGTCTAAGATGCATCCTTATCACAGAGATTTAAAAATACACCAAAATGGTGTATCTTAGAGTCAATATAAAAAGGAAATATTCATATATGTGTATATTCACATATATACATAAATAGAGTGAATATAAAAGTATATATTCACATAAGACTAAGTCCTATAAGTATATTAATAAGTACACTCAGAGGGTGGATGTACAAAAGAGAACACCATAAAGAAGTTCTCCAAGACACCAGGGAGCTGAGTGGTTGAAAGCAAAGTACCCCCAAAATAGCGATCAAATTCTAGAACACTTCCTGAAAACTCAAACCCCATCTAAAGGGACCATAATGTAAAAAACAAGTTCATTGATTCAGATTTAAATGAAGTATGCAGTATTTTTCTAAAAATATTGGGATGAAATAGTAGGGTAGGAAGAGGAAAACCGAGGGAGGCAGCTGGGCTAAGTGGTAATCGCTTGCTATCATTTAGTAGAGGAACAAACTATAGGAACAAGGCCAGGCATCACAGCCCCCTTGAGAAGCAGTCTAGTTCGTGGGTTGGCAAACCTTTTCTTTAAAGGGCCAGATGATAGATATTTTAGGCTTTGCTCACCACATACATTCTCTGTAATATATTCTTTGTTTTGGGTTTGTTTTTTTTTTTTACCACCTTTTGAAAATGTAAAAACCATTCTTAGCTCAGGGCCCTAGGGTCAGAGATCATGGGCTGTATTTGGTTCCCTGGCCTCATTTTACAGACCCTTGGTTTAGATCAATGGTCATCACATTTTGGCATGCATCAGAATTATCTGGAGAGTTTTCTAAAAACAGAATGCCACCTGCAGAGTGCCTTGCTCAGAAGGTGCAGGGCAGAACTTGAGAATTTGCACACCTACCAAGTTCCTAGTGCCGATGCTTCAGATCAAGGCACTGCATTGGAAAGTCACTGGGCTAATGGTAAAAAGTGATTTGGGAGCAGTAACAGATTTACATTAAAATCCTCGCCTTTTCACACATCACTGGTAAGAACTTGGGCAGCTTCCTGAACTCCTCTGAAATCTCAACTTCCTCAGTTATAGAATAGACAGGGATTGAACCTCCTTTACCAGCTCCTATGATGTTTAAATAGGAGAGTAAGGCATGGCATTTTTCTGAAGATGGATTCGTGGAACAAATAGCTACATTTATAATGTATGAGTGAACCTTGTGATGAGCTGCATGCATACCAGGCTGTTCAAAGAGTGAAACATCTGGGAGGTTCTTCTGCAGTAGAAATGTGGGACCCATATCCAGTGACAGCACATGCAATTAAGCAGCTGCCTGATACTTCCTCGTCCTAATGTTCTAGCCACTCCAAGTTTGCTTGAGCAATGTTTCACTGCCTAATTCAGCTGTGAGATACTTGCAAAAGCTCCCTCTGGTTCTGTTTGGGGTTCATTCCTGCTATGCAGTAATAGCAATAAACAGCTCAGCTATCAAAGGCACCTTTGGGAGTTGTTGGAAGATGGTCCACATACATCAAGACACAAATAAAAGAAATGGCTCCGCAGGTTAAGGAGCTGGCCTACTTCTCTAGTGTGCCTGGTTCATAAGATGTTTTCTCACAATTGGAGACTGAATGAAATGCTCCCAGCACCCAATGTATGCTACTCATTTGGCAGATTACCTTTAAGAACACTCAAGGTAAAGCCAATGCATCTATTTGTCTTTGTCTTAGAACACTTCTACTACATGAGTGCATCTTCCAAGGCAAGCTTTCTCATATATAGATAATGACCTGGGCATAAAGGACCGCAGACTTTGGGTCACATAGGCCTCGGCGTGCATTATGAATCTATAGGAGGATCTTAGCAAACTACTGAACTTCTCAAATCATTGATTCTTTTGTAATCAATCAGTTATCTGGTCTTATGCTCTACTCTTGTCCTGATCACCCAGAGCATATTTTTTGAAAAGTAAATCATATCACTTCATTGTCCACTTAAAACCCTCTGTGGCTTCGATGACACATGGAATTTTTTTTTTTTGAGAGGGCATATCTCATATTTATTGATCAAATGGTTGTTAACAACAATAAAATTCTGTATAGGGGGGTCAATGCTCAATGCACAATCATTAATCCATCTCAAGCCTAGTTCTCATCAGTCTCCAATCTTCTGAAGCATAATGAACAAGTTCTTATATAGTGAACGAATTCCTACATAGTGAATAAGTTCTTACATGGTGAACAGTACAAGGACATTCATCACAGAAACTTTTGGTTCTGATCACACATTATGAACTATAAACAATCAGGTCAAATATGAATATTCATTTGATTTTTATACTTGATTTATATGTGGATCCCACATTTCTCCCTTTATTATTATTATTATTTTTATTTTTAATAAAATGCTGAAGTGGTAGGTAGATGCAAGATAAAGGTAGAAAACATAATTTAGTGTTGTAAGAGAGCAATTGTAGATGATCAGGTGTGTGCCTGTAGACTATGTGCTAATCCGAGCTAGACAAGGGCAATAAAACATCCACGGATGCAGAAGCTTTCTCTCAACACAGGGGGGGGTGAGGTTCTAAGCTTCACCACTGTTGTTCCCCAATTTCTCACCTGATGGCCCCCCTGCGACTGTGCCTGTCTTAGGTTGTTCCTCCCTTGAGGAATCTTACCCGTCTCTGGCTAACCAGTTATCTTCCGGGGCCATACAGGGAAATGTAAAGTTGGTAAGTGAGAGAGAAGCCATATTGTTTGAAAAGGTTAGCTTTTTACTTCTTTGCAGATTTATGCCCTGTGGCTTCTATGCCCAGCACTTGTCTCGAGGTATCTTTACCATCTGGAGGAATTATGATACCCGGTAAATTTGATATGAGGCACGAATTCTATTTAAGGGTTGTAATTAGGAAGGAAGAAGAAAAGCTATAGAGGTAGCATATGGAAGAAAACATGGGAGGGTTGATTATTTCTTTGACATATCTTCTTGTAGAGTACCTTAAGTATGTATAGGTTTTAAACTACTAACTAACTTGCGCACACATATTAACATAATAGGAATATGGTGACATAAACAAAGCAAATCTATAATTACCAGCCATCTCCAGTGAACCAAGAAAACCATTTAGGCACCCTAGGCATTTGTAAAAATTAGTCTATGATATGATGGACATTGTCCAACTGTACTTGAACAGTCTGAGAGAAATCAGACAAATTAAAGCAACCCATTTCTGGGATCTGTTCACATCCCATATGTTCTTTTAACCGTAGATAGTCTATAGTCATAAGATTTTGGAGTGCTACAACTTGCACCCCTCCCAACTCCAGAATGAGTTCCAACAGTACAGATCTGGTCAAATTCATTGTCTCACTGTATGCACATGCCAGCCTAGACATCTCCCTCCTCATTCCAATGGCAAGTCCAGGAAATGGTGGGGTGGATGCAGCCACAACCGCAGCATCACCCGGATCCCTGTGGAGGCTTTTTGATGATCATCCCCCGGCACAAGTCCTCCAGAGAGTTCTGATGCCGGAAGCTCCTCCTCATATCGTATCTTTGCTCATTTTCTGGGTAGCCAAGCTAGGCCTTGATCTTCTGCATAGAAACAAACAGACCCTTTGCCCACACTTTGACATGCCCTCTATACCACTGTGTAGAACTCATTGGAGGTCAGCACACAGGAACTGCTTTTTATTTTTTATTTATTTTTTATTTTTATTAAGACAAAGCAATATTATCAGAAAAGAGTACCTCCATAGCTGATCATCTGACACCCTTTAAGTGATCAACATTAAGGATATTTAAAGCATGCGTTAATCTTTGATTTACCAATTGTTTTATCCTGTCAAGGAGTAATCCCCCTTTTCTTTCTTTCTTTTTTAATCTTTAATCTACACTTACATGAAGAATACTATGATTACTATGCTCTCCCCTATATCAGGTCCCCCCTAAAAACCACCTTATGGCCACGGTCCATCAGCATAGCAAAATGTAGAATCACTACTTGTCCAATCTGTGTTGTACAGCCCTCCCTCCCCTTCCTCCCTCCCCCCACTATGCATGCTAATTTTTAATACTCCCTTCTTCTTCCCCCCCTTATCTCCCCAGTTCCTTTCCCTTTGGTACCTATTAGTCAATTTTTGGGTTCTCTAATACTGTTGCTTTTTGTTCCTTCAGTTTTTCCTTCATTCTTATACTCCTCAGATGAGTGAAATCATTTGGTATTTCTCTTTCTCTGCTTGGCTTATTTCACTGAGCATAATACTCTCCAGCTCCATCCATGTTGCTGCCAATGGTAGGATTTTTCCTCTTCTTATGGCTGAGTAGTATTTCATTGTGTATATGTACCACAACTTCTTTATCCATTCATCTACTGATAGACATTTAGGTTGCTTCCAATTCTTGGCTATTGTAAATAGTGCTGCGATAAACATAGGGGTGCATCTGTCTTTCTCAAACTTGATTGCTGCGTTCTTAGGGTAAATTCCTAGGAGTGGAATTCCTGGGTCAAATGGTAGGTCTGTTTTGAGCATTTTGATGAACCTCCATACTGCTTTCCACAATGGTTGAACTAATTTACATTCCCACCAGCAGTGTAGGAGGGTTCCCCTTTCTCCACAGCCTTGCCAACATTTGTTGTTGTCTGTCTTTGGATGGCAGCTATCCTTACTGGTGTGAGGTGATACCTTGTAGTTTTAATTAGAATTTCTCTGATAATTAGCGATGTGGAGCATCTTTTCATGTGTCTGTTGGCCATCTGTATTTCTTTTTTAGAGAACTGTCTGTTCAGTTCCTCTGTCCATTTTTTAATTGGGTTATTTGTTTATTGTTTGTTGAGGCATATGAGCTGTTTATATATTCTGGATGTCAAGCCTTTATCAGATCTGTCATTTTCAAATATATTCTCCCATACTGTAGGGCTCCTTTTTGTTCTATTGATGGTGTCTTTCGCTGTACAGAAGCTTTTCAGCTTAATGTAGTCCCATTTGCTCATTTTTGCTGTTGTTTTCCTTGCCCAGGGAGATATGTTCAAGAAGAGGTCACACATGTTTATGTCTAAGAGGTTTTTGCCTGTTTTTTTCCAAGAGTTTAATGGTTTCATGATTTACATTCAGGTCTTTGGTCCATTTTGAGTTTACCTTTGTATATGGGGTTAGACAAAGGTCCAGTTTCATTCTCCTATATGTAGCTGTCCAGTTTTGCCAGCACCATATGTTGAAGAGACTGTCATTTCACCATTGTATGTCCATGGCCTCTTTATCAAATATTAATTGACCATATATGTTTGGGTTAATTTCTGGAGTCTCTAATCTGTTCCACTGGTCTGTGGCTCTGTTCTTGTGCCAGTACCAAATTGTCTTGATTACTATGGCTTTGTAGTAGAGCTTGAAGTTGGGGAGTGAGATTCCCCCTACTTTATTCTTCTTTCTCAGGATTGCTTTGGCTATTCGGGGTCTTTGGTGTTTCCATATGAATTTTTAAATTATTTGTTATAATTCATTGAAGAATGTTGCTGGTAATTTGAGAGGGATTGCATCAAATCTGTATATTGCTTTAGGCAGGATGGCCATTTTGACGATATTAATTCTTCCTGGCCATGAGCTGGGGATTAGTTTCCATTTGTTAGTGTCCCCTTTAATTTCTCCTTAAGAGTGACTTGTAGTTTTCAGAGTATAAGTCTTTCACTTCTTTGGTTAGGTTTATTCCTAGGTATTTTATTCTTTTTGATGCAATTGTGAATGGAATTGTTTTCCTGATTTCTCTTTCTATTGGTTCATTGTTAGTGTATAGGAAAGCTACAGATTTCTGTGTGTTAATTTTGTATCCTGCAACTTTGCTGTATTCCGATATCAGTTCTAGTAGTTTTGGAGTGGAGTCTTTAGGGTTTTTTATGTACAGTATCAGATCATCTACAAATAGTGACAGTTTAACTTCTTCTTTACCAATCTGGATTCCTTGTATTCCTTTGTTTTGTCTGATTGCCGTGGCTAGGACCTCCAGTACTATGTTAAATAACAGTGGGGAGAGTGGGCATCCCTTTCTGGTTCACGATCTCAGAGGAAATGCTTTCAGCTTCTCACTGTTCAGTATAATGCTTGCTGTGGGTTTATCATATATGGCCTTTATTATGTTGAGGTACTTGCCCTCTATTCCCATTTTGCTGAGAGTTTTTATCATGAATGCATGTTGAATTTTGTCAAATACTTTTTCAGCATCTATGGAGATGATCAAGTGGTTTTTGTCTTTCTTTTTGTTGATGTAGTGGATGATGTTGATGGATTTTCGAATGTTGTACCATCCTTGCATCCCTGGGATGAATCCCACTTGGTCATGGTGTATAATCCTTTTGATATACTGTTGAATTCTGTTTGCTAATATTTTATTGAGTATTTTTGCATCTATATTCATCTGGGATATTGGTCTGTAATTTTCTTTTTTGGTGGGGTCTTTTCCTGGTTTTGGTATTAGGGTGATGTTGGCTTCATAGAATGAGTTTGGGAGTATTCCCTCCTCTTCTATTTTTTAGAACAGTTTAAGGAGAATGGGCATTATGTCTTCTCTGTGTGTTTGATAAAATTCCGAGGTAAATCCGTCCGGCCCAGGGTTTTGTTCTTGGGTAGTTTTTTGATTACCGTTTCAATTTATTTGCTCGTAATTGGTTTGTGTAACTTTTGTGTTTCTTCCTTGGTCAGTCTTGGGAGGTTGTATTTTTCTAGGAAGTTGTCCATTTCTTCTAGGTTTTCCAGCTTGTTGGCATATAGGTTTTCATAGTAGTCTTTAATAATTCTTTGTATTTCTGTGGGGTCTGTCGTGATTTTTCCATTCTCATTCCTGATTATGTTGATTTGCGTTGATTCTCTTTTTCTCTTAATAAGTTTGGCTAGAGGCTTATCTATTTTGTTTATTTTCTCAAAGAACCAGCTCTTGGTTTTGTTGATTTTTGCTATTGTTTTATTCTTCTCAATTTTGTTTATTTCTTCTCTGATCTTTATTATGTCCCTCCTTCTGCTGACTTTAGGCCTCATTTGTTGTTCTTTTTCCAGTTTCAATAATTGTGATGTTAGACTATTCATTTGGGATTGTTCTTCCTTCTTCAGGTGTGCCTGGATCACTATATACTTTCCTCTTAAGACTGCTTTCGCTGCATCCCACAGAATTTGGGGCTTTGTGTTGTTGTGTTGTTGTCATTTGTTTCTATATATTCCTTGATCTCTATTTTGATTTGTTCATTGATCCATTGATTATTTAGAAGCATGTTGTTATGCCTCCATGTGTTTGTGAGCCTTTTTGTTTTCTTTGTAGAATTTATTTCTAGTTTTATACCTTTGTGGTCTGAAAAATTGGTTGGTAGAATTTCAATATTTTGGAATTTACTGAGGCTCTTTTTGTGAGCTAGTATGTGGTCTATTCTGGAGAAGTTCCATGTGCACTTGAGAAGAATGTATATCCTGTTGCTTTTGGATATAGAGTTCTATCAATGTCTGTTAGGTCCATCTGTTCTAGTGTGTTGTTCAATGTCTGTGTGTCCTTACTTATTTTCTGCCTGGTGGATCTATCCTTTGGGGTGAGTGGTGTATTGAAGTCTCCTGAGATGAATGCATTGCAGTCTACTTCCCTCTTTAGTTCTGTTAGTATTTGTTTCACTAATGCTGGTGCTCCTGTGTTGGGTCCATATATATTTAGAATGGTTATATCCTCTTGTTGGACTGAGCCCTTTATCATTATGTAGTGTCCTTCTTTATCTCTTGTTACACTCTTTGTTTTGAAGTCTATTTTGTCTGATATTAGTACTGCAACCCCTGCTTTCTTCTGACTGTTGTTTGCCTGAAATATGTTTTTCCATCTTTTGACTTTTAGTCTATGCTTGTCTTTGGGTTTGAGGTGAGTTTCTTGTAAGCAGCATGTAGATAGAGCTTGCTTTTTTATCCATTCTATTACTCTGTGTCTTTTGATTGGTGTATTAAGTCCATTTACATTTAGGGTGACTATTGAGAGATATGTACTTATTGCCATTTCAGGCTTTAGATTCGTGGTTACCAAAGGTTCAAGGTTAGCTTCTTTAGTATCTTACTGCCTAACTTAGCTCGCTTATTGAGCTGTTATATACACTGTCTGGAGATTCTTTTCTTCTCTCCCTTCTTATTCCTCCTCCTCCATTCTTCAAATGTTGTGTGTTTTGTTCTGTGCTCTTTTTAGGAGTGCTCCCATCTAGAACAGTCCCTGTAAGATGCCCTGTAGAGGTGGTTTGTGGGAAGCAAATTCCCTCAGCTTTTGCATGTCTGGGAATTGTTTAATCCTGCCATCATATTTAAATGATAGTCATGCTGGATACAGTATCCTTGGTTCAAGGCCCTTCTGTTTCATTGCATTAAGTATATCATGCCATTCTCTTCTGGCCTGTAGGGTTTCTGTCGAGAAGTCTGATGTTAGCCTGATGGGTTTTCCTTTATAGGTGACCTTTTTCTCTCTAGCTGCCTTTAAAACTCTTTCCTTGTCCTTGATCCTTGCCATTTTAATTATTATGTGTCTTGGTGTTGTCCTCCTTGGATCCTTTCTGTTGGGGGTTCTGTGTATTTCTGTGGTCTGTTCGATTATTTCCTCCCCCTGTTTGGGGAAGTTTTCAGCAATTATTTCTTCAAAGAGACTTTCTATCCCTTTTCCTCTTTCTTCTTCTTCTGGTACCCCTATAATACGAATATTATTCCTTTTGGGTTGGTCACATAGTTCTGTTAGTGTTGTTTCATTCCTGGACATCCTTTTATCTCTCTTTATGTCAGCTTCTATACGTTCCTGTTCTCTGGTTTCTATTCCTTCAATGGCCTCTTGCATCTTATCCATTCTGCTTATAAATCCTTCCAGGCTTTGTTTCCCTTCTGTGATCTCCTTCCTGACATCTGTGATCTCCCTCCAGACTTCATCCCATTGCTCTTGCATTTTTCTCTGCATCTACGTCAGCATGTTCATGATTTTTATTTTGAATTCTTTTTCAGGATGACTGGTTTGGTCTGTCTGCTTCTCAGGTTTTGTCTCTGTGATCTTTGTCGGCCTGTAGTTTTGCCTTTTCATGGTGATAGAGATAGTTTGCAGAGCTGGTTCGAGTGACAGCTGGGAGAGCTTTCCTTCTTGTTGGTTTGTGGCCTTCCTCTTCTGGGAGAATAGCGACTTCTAGTGGCTTGTGCTTGGCAGCTGTGTGCAGACAGGGCTTCAGCTACCTGCCTGGTTGGTTTGGAGTTTATCTCCACTGTTGCTGTGGGCGTGGCCTGGCTGTGGCTGCTCCTCCAAAATGGTGGAGCCCCGTTGGATGGGGAGCGGCCGGGAGGCTATTTATATCCGTAATGGGCCTCTGTGCTCCCTGTTGCCCAGGGGGTTAGAGTGCCCAGAGATCCCCAGATTCCTTGCCTCTGGGCTAAGTTTCCTGTCCTGCCCCTTTAAGACTTCCAAAAAGCAGTCTCCAAACCAACAACAGCAACAACGAAAGAGGAAGGAAAAAAAAAAAGGAAAAAATGCGTGATTTTCTTTGTCCTCAGGCACCGGTCTCAGGCACCCGCTCACCGGTCTTGCTGCCTTTTTTTCCCTAGTATTGGGGTCCCTGCCCCTTTAAAGCTTCCAAAAAGCACTAGGCAAAAAAAAAAAAAAAGGGAGAAACCCGAGATATTCTTTGTCCTCAGGCGCCGGTCTCAGGCACCTGCTCACTGGTCTTGCTGCCCTGTTTCCCTAGTATTGGGGTCCCTGTCCCCTTAAGGCTTCCAAAAAGCCCTCAACAAAAAAAAAGGGAAAAACGCGTGATTTTCTTTGTCCTCAGGCGCCGGTCTCAGGCACCCGCTCACCGGTCTTGCTGCGCTGTTTCCCTAGTATTGGGGTCCCTGTCCCTTTAAGGCTTCCAAAAAGCACTCACCAAAAAAGAAAAAAAAACCGCTCTGGTTTCTTTCCATCTGCCAGGAGCCGGGGGGAGGGGCGCTCAGGTCCCGCTGGGCCGGGGCTTGTATCTTACCCTCTTCGTGAGGCGCTGGGTTCTCGCAGGTGTGGATGTGGTCTGGATGTTGTCCTGTGTCCTCTGGTCTCTATTTTAGGAAGAGTTGTCTTTGTTATATTTTCATAATTCTATGTGGTTTTGGGAGGAGAGTTCCGCTGCTCTACTCATGCCTCCATCCTGGCTCTGCCCCCGACACATGGAATTTTATATTAACTCCTTATGAGGACCTGCAATATCAGATCACTTGGGATCAGAATCACAGACCCTACCGCAAACCTTCTGATGCACTAACTCATTTTTCCCAAGATCCCCAGATAATCCATATGCACACTAAAGTCTGAGAAGCACTGGCCTATGTTCTCCCCATGAGTCTCTGACATCAACCAACTCAACCTCTCTTTTATTATATTACTTTTTCAGTCCCAAAATGCAAGAAGCTTAGGACCTCTGACTTCTATCTAGAATATCCAGTCCCCAGATCAATGCATGACTAGGGCCCTCTTTGGTGTTTGAATTTGAGCTCAAAATTTGCTTTCTCAGTAACATTTTTCAGTAAAAACATTATCTCTGTGTACTTTCACATTGTATACTTCCACATACCAGGGTAGAAGAACCATGAGAGCTGGACTCTGATCTATCTTGTTTATTGCTTTATCACAAATACACAGAGCAGTGCCCAATTATGTATAGACATAAGTTTCTCCAGTAGATGGTGAGAAGCACATTTAGGAACAGGAATGGTAAAAGAAGGAATAGAGGCTCTTAGTTTGTTTGACAGACAGAGCTGCACCCTTTACCTGAATCACAATGGTCTTAGTTCTTAGGTAAAGATAATCCTAACAGAAATATGCAATATAAATGATCACTTAAATATAGGAACTTTTGCACCCTGTGAATTGGAACCTATTCAATTTATTCATTTAATTTTTCTGATGGTTTTCTATTCATTTAATTTTTCTGATGGTTTGGCTGTTAGACTAGGGAACCCAACATGTCATAAACATAGCCAGTTATTGAGCCATGATACTTGAAAGACTTCACTTTGTAGAAAATATGAGGAAAATACTGAGGGTTTGAATTGAGGAGGTGAGTGTAGCTAGACTATCTGTGAAACTTCAGAAATGAGTGGAGTGAGATGTTGATGAGAAACAGTTTGGAGGTAGCTTTATAGTAGCAATAGTGTAGGCTATGGGGTGATATGGATAAAGGTTGGAATTATTTCATAACTAGGTAACTGAAATATTACTTCATCACTCTGGCCCTTAGTATTTTGACCTATAAGAGATAGAAAACAGTACCCAGCTCATGGATTGTAAGGACTAGGTGAGATCTGTGTGTAAGAGCTTTCCAGTACATGTGACAGGCATGGCATTCGGCATGTAGTAGGCAACCAAAACCCATTAGCAGTTATTACAATTATTGGAGGTCAGGCAGTAATGTAACAGAGCAACATTAATTCTGCCTCCCCATAACAAATGTGTTTCATGATCTTTCAAATGCCCACCTTTCCTTTCTTGGGCCTACACACCTTCCTCTGTCCTTCTACATTTATTCTCTTCCTACTGACAAACTTCTCCAATGACTCAATGTGGGTCAGAAACAGAGTTAGAAATGAGCAGAGTAAAAGAGGGAAGGGACTAAGTGGGTGAGAAATCATACAAGTTCCCTTTTGTGCCTTGTCCAAATGATGAAACCTAAGATTTCATTTCTATAACCAGATCAGTTAGCTTCCTGAAGAAGTAGATGCCCCTTGAAACAGGCAGAGAACATCTATGAAAGCAAAGAAGAAGCAGGAGACTAAACAGAGGAATATTTTATCTATACTGGAACCAGATTTCTGTGCTGACTATATTAACTGCATGAGCAATTTCTTCTTTTGCCTGATAAACTAAAATGAGATTAATATTCTACATGATATTACTTGAAAAGTTAAGTTGAACTAACACAGAATAACTTAAACACCATCAGAATAAGATTATCACTTATATAATGTTTTGATATTTTATTGCAATGCAATATCTAATATTTTTCTTCTTTCAGCTAAGACAGTTTTTGTTAATTATATTGGCAGTATTTTTGAGATTACCTTTACTCTGTGAGATTTTGTAAGCTTATTTTTTGTTTACTATGATGATAATGAGGAATATCCTAAATATGTTATTTTCTTACCACTCCTCAGGAACTTTGAATTTTGCACTATTTATTTCCCATTGAGCTATAGTGCTATGAGCTCTTTGGAACATTTCATTTATTAGTCTCCCAATCAACTGGTGTAAATATGGGGTAATAATCTACCTCATTTTTTTATGAATAAATGTGCTAGGTGTGCCACTAAAAATAAGCTACTTCTATTCTCAGCCCCACATTTTTCAATAAGGTCTAAAAATATGAATGATTTACCCAAGTGCCCAAGTATCTGGATGATCACTGAAATTCTGTTTCATTTAAATCTCAATCTGAGCTCTGACTGTGAAATCACATAGATTCTTTTTGTGTAGAAATTTATTATACTTTACCTGACAGGTATTGGGGATTCAAGGTTTTAAGCTAGAATTCCTGGTAGTTTTCCCTAGGCCTCGTTTTAATTCTAAAACCTGCTAAAATATGAACCAGTGAATGTCACCAAATCTCTTTATATGGAGACAACTGTACCAAGAACAGCTTTATCAGACAAGGTGTCTTAGTTCCCTATTGCTGCTATAACAAGTTACCACAAATTTAGTGGCTTAAAATAAAACATTTATTATCTTGAAGTAATAGAGATCAGTCGGCCAAATCTTGGTGAGCTAAGATTAGCAGAGCTGCATTATTTCTGGATAATCGAGGGTAAAAACCATTTCCTCATTTTTTCTGGCTTCTCGAGGCTGCCCCCATTCCCTGGCTCCTGGCACTGCATGGCTCTGACCTCTGCTTCTGTTGTCACATTTTGTTCTCTGACTTTTAACATCCTGACTTGTTCTTACAAGGACCCTCATGATTACATTGGATTCATTTGTATAATCCAGGATAATCTCCCTCTCCAGACCCTAACTTAATCACAACGTCCCTTTTGTCATGTAAGGTAACCTATCCACACATCCTAGGTATTAGGCTGTGGATTTCTCTTGGGGGCCATTATGCAGCTTACCGCACAGGGCACTATAAATGTTCTCCTTGGCCTCAGAAGCTCAGCCCCATAATAAATCTGTGCTGTAATAACTGGGAAAGGGGAAGGTAAGAGCATTTCACTTGTGTTTCCCCAACTCCACCCATCCTGGGCAGGCTCTCTAGTCTGTTGTGATCACGCAACAAAACAGCCTTCTGTGAGCACTCTCAGCTATGAGCTCAGCCTGCAAGATGAACCAGCAATTCCCATTGGTGAGTTTTATTCATCTTTGCCACTTACATTGGGAGTTTGATATTGCTTCTATTTTAGTTTGCAAAACCTGGGAAGTATTTGGTCTGACTTCTCAAAAAATGAATGTCTTCTGTAGACAACCAAAGTGATAGCCTCCCCCCAAAAAATGTTGGCTGTCAAGAAAGTATTGCAGATTTTCTTAGCTAAGCACAGCCCAAGTGCCTGTGTTAAGCATTGCAACACGCATAGCCCTTAGGAAAGAATATCTGTGTCCCAAAATCTCACCCTGCATTCCATATACAGTATTACTTTTTAAAAATAGTCTTTATAACATGAATTGCTATTTGGAAATTCAACATGGATTTATTAAACACTGGCTTTCTTGAAGGCTTTGCCCTGTGTTCTAAGGAAACAAATGAATCAGTCATAGCATCTACTTTCAAGGAAGTAATTGTTCAATACAGTGGTTTTAAAAGTGTGGTCCCTGGACCCAAAAACATTACCTGGAAACTTGATAGAAATGCAAATTGTCAGGCCTCATTCAAGACATACTGAATCAGAAACTCTTGAAGAGGAAGCCCAGCAATTTGTGTTTTAACAGGTCCTCCAGATGATGAGGATACATGCTATAGTTTGAGGACTACTGGGCTAGCATGTGAGATAGAAACATCAGGATTATAACACAATGTTATAATGGTGTTGAGCATGTGATGTGGAAACAAATGAAATGGTTGCTGGGAAAGTTAAGCAGGTTTAATATCAAAGGAAACATTTGATCTGGGCTTGGGATGTTAAGTAGGGACCTTTATTAGACTATCCCTAAAACCTTGATGTGCTTTGAAACAACTAAAGCTCAACATGGCTGATACACAAAGTCTGTGGGGCAGAGTAAGGATAGATAAACCCAGAAGTTAGAAAGGAGTTAGATTTTGAAGGACCTTTTATGTCAAGTTAACATTAATGATATTCTTCTATTTTGTTGGTTAGAAAACTCTGGCACCAATATGAACATGGATTAGAGAAGGTAGAATTAGTGGCAAGAATACCAGATAAAAGCCTATTACAAAGTTGAAATGGATGATAAAGAGGGCCTTAACCATGGGTGGTTGATAATTTTTCTAACTTTTAAATTATGAAAAGTTTCAAACAGTGAAGTTGAAAGAATTTTAAAGTGAACACTTACGTATCCATCAGCTAGACATTACCATTACTATTTTACTAAGCTTGCTTTTTTATATATCCATCCATCCATTCTTATAACCATCAATCCGTTTTATTTTTTGATTCATTTCAAAATAAATTTCAAACATCATTTGCCTTCTCACTACATATCTCAGCATGCATATTATTCACCACAGTTCAATATTTGATACATTTTTACCTTCTGTGGGAACATTTACATAAATAAACTGTACAAATCTTAAATGTATGTTTGCTGAATTTTGATAAATTCCTATGCTTCTTTAGCCTCTATCAAGATATAGAACATTATCCTCACTTCAAAAAATATCTTAAACTACTTCCCAGCCAATCCTATGCCCACTGCCAGAGGCAAACACTGTTCTGATTTTCTTTCTACCATAAATTTGTTTTGGGTATTTTAGAATTTCATATAAATGATATTATATAATACATACTCTTTTGTGTAAGGCTAGTTGTACTCACCAGTGTTTTTGAGTCATTCATGCTGTTACGTGTATCCTTACCACATTCCTTTATTGCACAGTAATATCCCCCTGAATAAGTAAATATACCACTTTATTTATCCATTCTCCTATAGATGGACATCTGAGCTGTTTTCAGCAGTTGGTTAGCAGCAATAAAACTAATATGAGCATTCTTGGACAAGTCTTTTTTATGAATACATTTCATATTTTTTTGTGTAAATACCTAAGAGTGGAATTTTCAGGAATAGAAAATACCCTATAAAATAGTTTTTCAAAGTAGCTGCTTGCCATTTGTATTCCCTCCAGACAATGTATAAGGAGTCCAGTTACTCCATGTTGTCACTAATTTTGCAGTTGACAGTCTTTTAAATTTTAGCCATTCTGATGGCTCTGTGGTGGTATCTATTTGTGGTTTTAATTTGTATTTTCCTCATGAGTAATGAGGTTGAGCACTTTTTCATATGCTTATTGTTCATTTGTATATCTGATTTTATGAAGTGTCTTTTCAAACCTTTGTCCAATAATTTGAGAATAGGCATGTATAACAAAACATAGTACTGGCTACCTGAAGTGTATTGAGAAGAATTCTGACTGCAGAGATTGAGCAAGCAAGCACACCTGATCAATTATCAACATTTACCATCTATACAGGAAAGAAAAAAAGATTTTATAAAAAATATTCTTGCCCTTTATTAACACAGTACCAGGGCAGATGGAATGTGTCTTAGTCAGTTTGGGCTCCCATAACAGAATACCAGAGATGGGGTGGCTTAAACAATTTATTTCTCTCAGTTCTGGAGGTGGAGGTCCAAGATCAAGGTCCTGACGATTTGGTATCTGGTGAGGGTCCACTTTCTAGTTCACTTTCTAGATGTAACTTCCTCTGGTGGAAGGAGGAAGTCTGTGGGGTCTCTTTTACAGGGGCACTAATCCTTTCTGTGATGGCTGCACCCTCATGACCTAATTGCCTCCCCTAAGCCCCACCTCCAGATACCATCATATTGGGCATTAGGTTTTGAGGTATGAATTCTGGAGGGATACAAACATTCAGACCATATGGGAAGATAACAGAAGGGAAACAAATCTCTGAGGTAAAATACAGAGAATGTTGCCACAATGTACATGATGGGACTGAGGAAATGAATAATTGACTATGATTTCATATTGTTAGCTTATATAACTGGGTGTGCTCAGTTATATGAATAAGAAATAAAGAAGAAGAAGGAAATACAATGAATTTGATTTGGGCATTGTTATATTTTTATATAAATTTGGACATAAAAGAGGATGTCTAATGGGAAGTTGGACTAAAAGGTATAGAACTCCTTATAAATGAGCTATTCCACTCCTCATTTAACATATTCAGAAATTAATGTCCTAGAGATGAATAGAAATTTGATCAAAATCCTAATGTCAGATGGTGTGGATAAAGTGAAGGTTCCTACGGCCAGGATTCTCACCTACCTGGCCCTGGTCAGCTAGCTCACTACACACGTGTGGGCAATTTATTGCTATTGACTCTATATAAAGAGCTCTGCCCAGTGCCCTGGGTGACATGGCTGCACAGCTGCAGGAGAGCGGACACTGGAGTGGTGGCAGCACCAAGGACAGAGACTGAGACATCTGCAGGGGCAGAGAGGCCCAGAGGCAAAGACCGGTTTGCTGTATGCAGACTCGCTCTGAGTGGTCGGGATTCTAGTAATTGATCTTCCACCATGGGAATAAAGTTGTTTGTAAACCCTTTCACCCCAAGAACATTCCATTGTCATTTTTCTGTCTCATTGAATCCATAGTGAACTTACCTGGGGCTGAAACCCATTGGCAAGACAGATGAAGTCTAGAATCCAGGGCTCTTACTTCTTCATCCTCTATTTTCCCTAAATTTCAGGGCACTCAGAAATGGCATTCCCACAGCTAAAGTGAAATATTAGTGCAGAAACAAAACTTTATTTGGTAAACATTTAAATCTTTTTTCTAAACAGCAGCACACCCAAGGGAATGACCAGATCATTCCTGAAGTTCATCAGCTGCTGATGCCAGCTGCTGAGTTTGCCCACCTGGGTGATAAGAGGCACAGGTTGTTTCAAATGATGCCAGGTGAAGTTCAAAGTCCCATGGCTCTTCGATCTTTTTGTTTTTTAAAAGAGATTAAGATTTGGATGCTGACATGACTACCGATATTAAACAAACTTGCCAAAAGTGAGATAAAGGAAATAATGGTTTTGATCCTTCATCAAAGCCTGGCTGCTCCCCACACAGAGACAGAGGAGACACGTGAAGTGCCGTTCTGTCTCCACTCTGGTTCTAAGGCCAACATTTTCACATCTAATGTTCTAATGAAAGTCTTGAACTCCACCTTTCGGTTCCCAAAACCCAAGACCAATGACTTCTTAGTAGACTGGCCAGCAATACAGATTCAATCCACCATTGTACCAACCTGCAGATCCTAAGCATGATTAAAATCAGTTCATTTCCAATGGTCACTTTAAGAATTCTGGAATTTAAAAAAGGAAGTTCATGAATTTAACTTTATTATAGAGAATGCTATGAATTCCAGCTGGAGGATATCTCATATTCACAAATAAAACAAAAATATAAGCATATGAACTGAGGAAGAATTTCATGTGGCAGCAAAAATTAAAATACAAATTATATCTGACTATTAAAGAGGTATCCAACCAGTGACTAGAAGAGAATTTCTTTAAATTGAGATTCCAAATGAAAATTTAATAAAAATTCTAACCAATACTCTGCCATTCCAGACCTGCCTCTTAATTCAGCCATTTCCCTGTCCAGACGGTGTGGTTTGCCAGTTGGAACTGCCACCTCAGTTGTGACCCTTCCCCCTTTTCTCTCCCTCACAGCTAATGCAGGTAAAAACAAATGCTCATGTAGAAATAAATGATTTGACTTTTAAAATCATAATAACACATTTAAGGAATTATTTTTCCTTATCATGTTATATCACTGATTGTCTGGATTTCATTAATATAGTCAGGTAAAAAATTCATGTAACAAATTTCTGAGTGCCAGTCATAGACCATGAACGGTCCTAAGTGCTGCAAATATAGAAATGAAGAAATTAGAAAAATCCCTGATACCATAGGATTTACCTCTTACTAGATAATAAGTCGTATTTATCTAGTGTATATGCTGTGCTAGTTATGTCCTGCGTGTTTCCATGTGCTGTATTAACTCAATCTCTACCACACCCTTGTGCCTCATTATACAGATAAAGAAACTGGAGCACGGAGGAAGGTTAAGGAACATACAGACAGAGCTGGAGCACACACTCAGACCCTTGGTTTCCCTTTCCTCTCTAGCCACAGACATTCCCATGGGATTTCATGTACTCTCGTTTCTTGAAATAACATTTACATGGTGGTGGGTGTCCCAACTTCATGCCTCACATGTTTTTCTTCCAGGTACCAGGTCAATATATGCCACTGCCTATTCAATATCTCCCCTTTTATTTCTAACAGATTTCACTTTAAAATGTACCAAATTGATCTCCTAATAGCCACTGTACCACAAAACTACTCTATGTGAAATATTTTCTGTCCTAGTTGATCACATCTGTACCTTTCTAGTCACTCAGCCCAAACCTCTCTTTCCACCATACTTTCATACATATTTTGTACCATAATTTCTAACCCACAAACATCTTGGCTCTACACTCGACAGTTTCTGACACTTCACACCAGCTCCACTGCTACCACCCTAGTGTTAGCCACACCATCTCTCTCCTGAATTATTGCAGTGGCCTCTTAACTTATCTCTCTGCTTCTACTCTAGCCCCCATGTCACAGCCAGATAACACTTGGAAATATTTTTAAATTTACCCCATATTTCTTCAGTCTTCTGCTCATATTCCTCTTGACTATTTCCTAATTTCCATTAATTCTGGTGTCATCTCTGATCACTCTGCTTTAACAACACTGGCCTTCTGGATCTCCACTAAACAGACAGGCTCCCACCTTAGGGCTTTTGCACAGTTGCTGTCTACCAGAATGTTTCCCCAGATATCCAAATCTTAAATATTGCACCTCCTTCAAGAATTCATTCAAATGTTAGTTTCTCAAAAGGACTCTTCATGAACTCAGTATTTAAAATTATAACATCCCTTTTGCTCAGTATTCTATTCCTGCTCTAATTTTTACCATGGCACTAATTCTCCTCTATTGCTTTCCCATAGAATTTTTCAACTTCTAAAAAATGACATAATGTACCTATCTTATTTATTTTTTTCTATCTTCTGCTAGCATGTAAGCCCCAAGAGAACAGCAGCTTTTGTCTGTTTTGTTCATTAAGGTATCCTGATAGCTACTACAGTGTCTGATGCAAAATAGCTGCTCAGTAAATAATACCTGCATGAATTTAAAAAGAGCTATTTATAAAAAGTCAGGGAAGCAGCATTCCTGAGATAGAGAACAATTAAAGAAAAAAAATTAGTGGGGGTATGAGCTTGGAATCATCACAAAACTGAAAGATCAGTGTAGCTGCAGCCCAGTAACAGGTAAGAAAGCAGTATGAAATTGCAGAGATCAGGAAAAACAATATCATGGAAGCCTTTATAAGCAAGGGTAAGAAGCATGGGATTTATTTTAAGTGTTGTGTGAATCATTTGAAGGTCTCAAGCAGAGTAAAAACATAATTAAACTTATGTTTAAAAATATAAATTGCTGGGGGGCGGAGCCAGGATGGCGGCGGAGCCAGGATGGCGGCGTGAGTAGAGCAGTGGAAATCTCCTCCCAAAAACACATAGAGCTATGAAAATATAACAAAGAAAAATCTTCCTAAAATAGAGACCACAGGACACAGGACAACATCCAGACCACATCCACACCTGCAAGGAACCAGCGCCTTGCGAAGGGGGTAAGATACAAGCCCCGGCCCGGCGGGACCTGAGCGCCCCTCCCCCCGGCTCCCGGCGGGTGGAGAGAAACCCGAGCAGTTTTTTTTTTTTGGCAAGCGCTTTTTGGAAGCCTTAGAGGGACGGGCCCCCGTTGCTGGGGAGGCAGGGTGGCGGGACCGGTGAGCAGGTGCCTGGGAACGGCACCGGAGGACAAAGAATATCCCGCGTTTCTCCCTGCGGGACTGGCGGGCGGGTGCCTGAGACCGGTGCCAGAGGACGGAGGAGGTCGCGCGTTTCCCCCCCCCTTTTTTTTTTTCTCTTTTTGGCGAGTGCTTTTTGGAAGCCTTGAAGGGACGGGGACCCCAGTGCTAGGGAGGCAGGGTGGCGGGACTGGTGAGCGGGTGCCTGGGACCGGCGCCTGAGGACAAAGAATATCCCACGTTTTTCCCTGCGGGACCGGTGGGCGGGTGCCTGAGACCGGCACTTGAGGACAGAGGAAATCGCTCGTTTTTCCCCTTTTTTTTTTCTCTTTTCTGCGAGTGCTTTTTGGAAGCCTAAAAGGGACAGGGACCCCGGTGCTAGGGAGGCAGGGCGGTGGGACTGGTGAGCAGGTGCCTGGGACCGGCACCTGAGGACAAAGAATATCCCGTGTTTTTCCCTGTGGGACCGGTGGGTGGGTGCCTGAGACCGGCACCTGAGGACGGAAGAAATCGCGCATTTTTCCCCTTTTTTTCTCTCTTTTTGGCGAGTGCTTTTTGGAAGCCTTGAAGGGACAGGGACCCCGGTGCTAGGGAGGCAGGGCGGCGGGACTGGTGAGCAGGTGCCTGGGACCAGTGCCTGAGGACAAAGAATATCGAGCGTTCCTTCCCTGCGGGACCGGTGGGTGGGTGCTTTTTGGAAGCCTTGAAAGGACAGGGACCCTGGTGCTAGGGAGACAGGGCAGCAGGACCAGTGAGTGGGTGCCTGGGACCGGCACCTGAGGACAAAAAAAAAAAAAAAAATCGCTTGTTTTTTCCTTTTTTTTTTTCTTTCTTTCTGTACCATCTCTCATTGTTGCTGTTGTTGTTTTGGTTTGGAGAGTGCTTTTTGGAAATCTTAAAGGGGCAGGACAGGTCACTTAGACCAGAGGCAGGGAATCTGGGGATCTCTGGGCACTCTAACCCCCTGGGCAGCAGGGAGCACAGAGGCCCCTTACGGAGATAAATAGCCTCCTGGCCGCTCCCCCTCCAACGGGGCTCCACCATTTTGGAGGAACAGCCCCAGCCAGGCCAAGCCCACAGCAACAGCAGAGATAAACCCCAAAGCAACTGGGCAGAAAGCAGAAGCCCTGTCTGCGCACAGCTGCCCAGCACAAGCAACTAGAGGTCGCTATTCTCCCAGGAAAAGGCTACAAACCAACAAGAAGGGAAGCTCTTCCAGCGGTCACTTGTACCAGCTCTGCAAACTATCTCTATCACCATGAAAAGGCAAAACTACAGGCAGACAAAGATCACAGAGACAACACCTGAGAAGGAGACAGACCTAACTAGTCCTCCTGAAAAAGAATTCAAAATAAAAATCATGAACATGCTGACAGAGATGCAGAGAAAAATGCAAGAGCAGTGGGATGAGATGCAGAGAAAAATGCAAGAGCAGTGGGATGAAGTCCGGAAGGAGATCACAGATGTCAGGAAAGAGATCACAGAAGTGAAACAATCCCTGGAAAGATTTATAAGCAGAATGGATAAGATGCAAGAGGCCATTGAAGGAATAGAAGCCAGAGAACAGGAACGTATAGAAGCTGACATAGAGAGAGATAAAAGGATCTCCAGGAATGAAACAACACTAAGAGAAATATGTGACCAATACAAAAGGAATAACATTCGTATTATAGGGATATCAGAAGAAGAAGAAAGAGGAAAAGGGATAGAAAGTGACTTTGAAGAAATAATTGCTGAAAACTTCCCCAAACTGGGGGAGGAAATAATCGAACAGACCATGGAATTACACAGAACCCCCAACAGAAAGGATCCAAGGAGGACAACACCAAGACACATAATAATTAAAATGGCAAGGATCAAGGACAAGGAAAGAGTTTTAAAGGCAGCTAGAGAGAAAAAGGTCACCTATAAAGGAAAACCAATCAGGCTAACATCAGACTTCTCAACAGAAACCCTACAGGCCAGAACAGAATGGCATGATATACATAATGCAATGAAACAGAAGGGCCTTGAACCAAGGATACTGTATCCAGCACGACTATCATTTAAATATGATGGTGGGATCAAACAATTCCCAGACAAGCAAAAGCTGAGGGAATTTGCTTCCCACAAACCACCTCTACAGGGCATCCTACAGGGACTGCTCTAGATGGGAGCACCCCTAAAAAGAGCACAGAACAAAACACACAACATATGAAGAATGGAGGAGGAGGAATAAGAAGGGAGAGAAGAAAAGAATCTCCAGACAGTGTATATAACAGCTCAATAAGCGAGCTAAGTTAGGCAGTAAGATACTAAAGAAGCTAACCTTGAACCTTTGGTAACCACGAATCTAAAGCCTGAAATGGCAATAAGTACATATCTCTCAATAGTCACCCTAAATGTAAATGGACTTAATGCACCAATCAAAAGACATAGAGTAATAGAATGGATAAAAAAGCAAGACCCATCTATATGCTGCTTACAAGAAACTCACCTTAAACCCAAAGATAAGCATAGACTAAAAGTCAAAAGATGGAAAAACATATTTCAGGCAAACAACAGTGAGAAGAAAGCAGGGGTTGCAGTACTAATATCAGACAAAATAGACTTCAAAACAAAGAAAGTAACAAGAGATAAAGAAGGCCACTACATAATGATAAAGGGCTCAGTCCAACAAGAGGATATAACCATTCTAAATATATATGCACCCAATACAGGAGCACCAGAATATGTGAAGCAAATACTAACAGAACTAAAGAGGGAAATAGACTGCAATGCATTCATTGTAGGAGACTTCAACACACCACTCACCCCAAAGGATAGATCCACCGGGCAGAAAATAAGTAAAGACACACAGGCACTGAACAACACACTAGAACAGATGGACCTAATAGACATCTATAGAACTCTACATCCAAAAGCAACAGGATATACATTCTTCTCAAGTGCACATGGAACATTCTCAAGAATAGACCACATACTAGCTCACAAAAAGAGCCTCAGTAAACTCCAAAATATTGAAATTCTACCAACCAATTTTTCAGACCACAAAGGTATGAAAGTAGAAATAAATTCTACAAAGAAAACAAAAAGGCTCACAAACACATGGAGGCTTAACAACATGCTACTAAATAATGAATGGATCAATGAACAAATCAAAATAGAGATCAAGGAATATATAGAAACAAATGACAACAACACAACAACACAAAGCCCCAACTTCTGTGGGATGCAGCGAAAGCAGTCTTAAGAGGAAAGTATATAGCAATCCAGGCACACTTGAAGAAGGAAGAACAATCCCAAATGAATAGTCTAACATCACAATTATTAAAACTGGAAAAAGAAGAACAAATGAGGCCTAAAGTCAGCAGAAGGAGGGACATAATAAAGATCAGAGAAGAAATAAACAAAATTGAGAAGAATAAAACAATAGCAAAAATCAACGAAACCAAGAGCTGGTTCTTTGAGAAAATAAACAAAATAGATAAGCCTCTAGCCAAACTTATTAAGAGAAAAAGAGAGTCAACACAAATCAACATAATCAGAAATGAGAATGGAAAAATCATGACAGACTCCACAGAAATACAAAGAATTATTAAAGACTACTATGAAAACCTATATGCCAACAAGCTGGAAAACCTAGAAGAAATGGACAACTCCCTAGAAAAATACAACCTCCCAAGACTGACCAAGGAGGAAACACAAAAGTTAAACAAACCAATTACAAGCAAAGAAATTGAAACAGTAATCAAAAAACTACTCACGAACAAAACCCCGGGGCCGGACGGATTTACCTCGGAATTTTATCAGACACACAGAGAAGACATAGTACCCATTCTTCTTAAAGTGTTCCACAAAATAGAGGAAGAGGGAATACTCCCAAACTCATTCTATGAAGCCAACATCACCCTAATACCAAAACCAGGAAAAGACCCCACCAAAAAAGAAAATTACAGACCAATATCCCTGATGAATGTAGATGCAAAAATACTCAATAAAATATTAGCAAACAGAATTCAACAGTATATCAAAAGGATCATACACCATGACCAAGTGGCGTTCATCCCAGGGATGCAAGGATGGTACAACATTCGAAAATCCATCAACATCATCCACCACATCAACAAAAAGAAAGACAAAAACCACATGATCATCTCCATAGATGCTGAAAAAGCATTTGACAAAATTCAACATCCATTTATGATAAAAACTCTCAGCAAAATGGGAATAGAGGGCAAGTACCTCAACATAATAAAGGCCATATATAATAAACCCACAGCTAACATCATACTGAACAGCGAGAAGCTGAAAGCTTTTCCTCTGAGATAGGGAACAAGACAGGGATGCCCATTCTCCCCACTGTTATTTAACATAGTACTGGAGGTCCTAGCCACGGCAATTAGACAAAACAAAGAAATACAAGGAATCCAGATTGGTAAAGAAGAAGTTAAACTGTCACTATTTGCAGAGGACATGATATTGTACATAAAAAACCCTAAAGACTCCACTCCGAAACTGCTAGAGCTAATATCGGAATTCAGCAAAGTTGCAGGATACAAAATTAACACACAGAAATCTGTAGCTTTCCTATACACTAACAACGAATCAATAGAAAGAGAAATCAGGAAAACAATTCCATTCACCATTGCATCAAAAAGAATAAAATACCTAGGAATAAACCTAACCAAAGAAGTGAAAGACTTATACTGTGAAAACTACAAGTCACTCTTAAGAGAAATTAAAGGGGACACTAACAAATGGAAACTCATCCCCTGCTCATGGCTAGGAAGAATTAATATCGTCAAAATGGCCATCCTGCCCAAAGCAATATACAGATTTGATGCAATCCCTCTCAAATTACAGCAACATTCTTCAATGAATTGGAACAAATAATTCAAAAATTCATATGGAAACACCAAAGACCCCGAATAGCCAAAGCAATCCTGAAAAAGAAGAATAAAGTAGGGGGGATCTCACTCCCCAACTTCAAGCTCTACTACAAAGCCATAGTAATCAAGACAATTTGGTACTGGCACAAGAACAGAGCCACAGACCAGTGGAACAGATTAGAGACCCCAGAAATTAACCCAAACATATATGGTCAATTAATATTTGATAAAGGAGCCATGGACATACAATGGCAAAATGACAGTCTCTTCAACAGATGGTGCTGGCAAAACTGGATAGCTACATGTAGGAGAATGAAACTGGACCATTGTCTAACCCCATATACAAAGGTAAACTCAAAATGAATCAAAGACCTGAATGTAAGGCATGAAACCATTAAACTCTTGGAAAAAAACATAGGCAAAAACCTCTTAGACATAAACATGAGTGATCTCTTCTTGAACATATCTCCCCGGGCAAGGAAAACAACAGCAAAAATGAGCAAGTGGGACTACATTAAGCTGAAAAGCTTCTGTACAGCGAAAGACACCATCAATAGAACAAAAAGGAACCCTACAGTATGGGAGAATATATTTGAAAATGACAGATCCGATAAAGGCTTGATGTCCAGAATATATAAAGAGCTCACATGCCTCAACAAACAAAAAACAAATAATCCAATTAAAAAATGGGCAGAGGAACTGAACAGACAGTTCTCCAAAAAAGAAATACAGATGGCCAAGAGACACATGAAAAGATGCTCCACATCGCTAATTATCAGAGAAATGCAAATTAAAACTACAATGAGGTATCACCTCACACCAGTAAGGATAGCTGCCATCCAAAAGACAAACAACAACAAATGTTGGCGAGGCTGTGGAGAAAGGGGAACCCTCCTACACTGCTGGTGGGAATGTAAATTAGTTCAACCATTGTGGAAAGCAGTATGGAGGTGCATCAAAATGCTCAAAACAGACCTACCATTTGACCCAGGAATTCCACTCCTAGGAATTTACCCTAAGAATGCAGCAATCAAGTTTGAGAAAGACAGATGTACTCCTATGTTTATTGCAGCACTATTTACAGTAGCCAAGAATTGGAATCAACCTAAATGTCCATCGGTAGATGAATGGATAAAGAAGATGTGGTACATATACACAATGGAATACTACTCAGCCATAAGAAGTGGAAAAATCCAACCATTTGCAGCAACATGGATGGAGCTGGAGAGTATTATGCTCAGTGAAATAAGCCAAGCAGAGAAAGAGAAATACCAAATGATTTCACTCATCTGAGGAGTATAGGAACAAAGGAAAAGCTGAAGGAACAAAACAGCAGTGGAATTACAGAACCCAAAAATGGACTAACAGGTACCAAAGGGAAAGGAACTGGGGAGGATGGGTGGGCAGGGAGGTATAAAGGGGGGGAAGAAGAAGGGGGGTATTAAGATTAGCATGCATGGGGGGGAGGGAGCAAGGGGAGGGTGGGCTGCACAACACAGAGAGGACAAGTAGCGACTCTACAACATTTTGCTAAGCTGATGGACAGTAACCGTAATGTGGTTGTTAGGGGGGACCTGATATAGGGGAGAGCATAGTAAACATAGTATTCTTCATGTAAGTGTAGATTAAAAATTAAAAAAAAAAAAAAAAAAAAAAGAAAGAAAGAAAGAAAAGGGGGATTACTCCTTAACAGGATAAAACTATTGGTAAATCAAAGATCAACGCATGCTTTAAATATCCTTAATGTTGATCAATTAAAGGGTGTCAGATGATCAGCTATGGAGGTACTCTTTTCTGATAATATTCCTTTCTCTTAATTTAAAAAAAAAAAAAAAAGCAGTTACTGTGTGCTGACCTCCAATGAGTTCTGCACAGTGGTATAGAGGGCATGTCAAAGTGTGGGCAAAGGGTCTGTTTGTTTCTATGCAGAAGATCAAGGCCTAGCTTGGATACCCAGAAAATGAACTAAGATACGATATGAGGAGGAGCTTCCGGCATCAGCACTCTCTGGAGGACTCGTGCCGGGGGATGATCATCAAAAAGCCTCCACAGGGATCCGGACAATGCTGTGGTTGTGGCTGCATCCAGCCCACCGTCTCCTGGACTTGCCATAAGAAGGAGGAGGGAGATGTCTAGGCTGGCATGTGCATACAGTGAGACAACGAATTTGACCGGATCTGTACTGTTGGAACTCAACCAGGAGTTGGGAGGGGGGCAAGTTGTAGCACTCCAAAATCTCATGACTATAGACTATCTATGGTTAAAAGAACATATGGGATGTGAACAGATCCCAGAAATGGGCTGCTTTAATTTGTCTGATGGTTCAAGTACAGTTGGACAATATCCATCATATCATAGATAAATTTTCACAAATGCCTAGGGTGCCTAAATGGTTTTCTTGGCTTCACTGGAGATGGATGGTAATTATAGATTTGCTTTGTTTATGTCACCGTATTCCTATTATGTTAATATGTGTGTGCAAATTAGTTAGTAGTTTAAAACCTATACATACTTAAGGTACTCTACAAGAAGATATGTCAAAGAAATAATCAATCCTCCCAAGTTTCCTTCATATGCTACATCTATAGCTTTTCTTCTTCCTTCCTAATTACAACCCTTAAATAGAATTCGTGCCTCATATCGAATTTACCGAGTATCATAATTCCTCCAGGTGGTAAAGATACCTCGAGACAAGTGCTGGGCATAGAAGCCACAGGGCATAAATCTGCAAAGAAGTAAAAAGCTAACCTTTTCAAACAATATGGCTTCTCTCTCACTTACCAACTTTACATTTCCCTGTATGGCCCTGGAAGATGACTGGTTAGCCAGAGACGGGTAAGATTCCTCAAGGGAGGAACAACCTAAGACAGGCACAGTTGCAGGGGGGCCATCAGGTGAGAATTTGGGGATCAACAGAGGTGAGGCTCAGAACCTCACCCCCCCTGCTTTGAGAGAAATCTTCTGCATCTGTGGATGTCTTGCTGCCCTTGTCTAGCCTGGATTAATACTTAGTCCATAGCACACACCTGATCATCTGATCATCTACATTTGCCTTCTTACAGCACTAAACTATGTTTTCTACCTTTATCTTGCATCTACCTACCACTTCAGCATTTTATTAAAAATAAAAATAATAATAATAATAGGAGAAATGTGGGATCAACATATAAATCAAGTACAAAAATCAAACGAATATTCATATTTGACCTGATTGTTTATAGGTCATATTGCATGATCAAAACCGAAAGTTTCTGTGATGACTGCCCTTGTACTGTTCACCATGTAAGAATTTATTCACTATGTAAGAATTCGTTCACCATGTAAGAACTTGTTCGTTATGCTTCAGAAGATTGGAGACTGACGAGAATTAGGCTTGAGATGGATTAATGATTGTACATTGAGCGTTGACCCCCCTATAGTGAATTTTATTGTTGTTAACAACCATTTGATCAATAAATATGAGAGATGCCCTCTCAAAAAAAAAAAAAAATATATATATATATATATATATATATATATATATATATATATATATATATAAATTGCTGCTATCTGCAGGGGTGAAGTGTAGGGAGGCAAAATTTAAAGAAAACTGGTGACATTTTTTAAAAGTAAGATTATTTTGGAAATCAGTTTGGCATTTTCTGCTAATGTTGGACAAAAGTATATCATAGACTTGACAATTCTGTGCTTAATTATATACAGAAAATAAATGTGTTAACACATGCACTAAAAAGATAGGCACAAGAAGGTCTGTGATAGCCTTATTCGTAATAGACAAAAACTAGAATCAACCCAAATGACCTCAACAGTAAATTGTGGTACATTCATGCAAGGGACCCTGAACTTGAACTACATAGAACCACATGAACAAATCTCATAAACATATTCTTAAAAGAGTCTGGACACAAAAGAATACATATTTATGGTAGTTAGTCTCCAAAAATGGCCCCTAATGAACTAGGCCTCTGGGAATTCACACTTTTAGATAGTTGCCTACAATAACGAATGTGGCCTCACTTATGACCATCTTTAACCCATAAATATAGAGGAGGTGACATGTGCCAGTTCTAGGCTTAAGCTTTAGGAAGGCTCAATAGTTCCCACTTTTATGCATTTGGGAACTCTGAGCCACGTGTAACGCCACATCAGCTACCTGGCTGGAGAGACTACACCGAGGAGAGAGGCCCTGAGACTCACTGGAGAGGGAGGTGAACAGGTGTCCCAGGGGAGTCTCTAATTAACTGCCCTCTAACTAGTAGAGCGTGAGAGCCAAAGAGAAACCACCTACCGAGTCCATTCCACCCTCAGAACCAGGGGAGACAATAAATTGTTGTTTTGGGATGGATTATCAGGCAGCGATAAATAACCAAAATATAAATTGGAGGTGGGGTACTGCTGTAACAAAGACCCAAATATGTGGCATTGACTTTGGGAACAAGCAACATACTGAGGCCAGACATCCTCCAGGTTACTGTCCAAGGAGGCTCTAAGGACAGGAAAGAAATTGACAGCAGAGGTTGTAAGAATGGTGCACCAGGTAACGTTGAGGACCAATAGTCTGTCAACAATCATCGGCAGTAACACAGGAAATAGAGAATAAACCTAATGAACTTTGCAGATTTGGCTAGAATTCCCAGGCATCATGTTAGAAGTGCCAACTGTTTTCCTTTAGTTGCAATTAATAAGATATAGATACAGAAAAAGATGAACTCAAGTAGGAACTGTTCAGTTTTCAAGAACACTTCCAAGTCAGAACCTTCTGCGTCCCTGGCGAAAGACACTCAGACTAAGAAACAGCCTTACAGAAAATGTCAAATCCAGCGTTTCTCAGTTAAAATGTGATCTTAGGGTCAAGATCTCAAGATCCTTTATTAAAATCTCATAAAGAAAGAAGATGGTCCTTTATAGACCCTCTCAGCTAAATGTAGGAGAAAGGTGTTGTTTCCAAGTGCCCTGACTCTCCAATGCAGAGCCAATTAGGGAGGGACCTGTCTCAGAGATATGTGGCTATGGCTTTTGTCTAATAAGGCAAAGTATAATTTGAATCACAAAATGCTGACAAAATTTTTAAAGTAATTATGCCATTTTGGACTGAAAAAGTGAGAAGCCATTCAAAATGAAAAAAGTGTTTTGGGCCCCTAAATCCTTGTGGACAGGAAGTATGCTGAGAAAGCTTTGAAATGGATTCTATTTTAGGGAAAGTGAACACTGACTCAGAGGTTGAAACTGCAGCTTTGAGGGTGGAGCCACAGGGCGTGGAGATGAGCCTCTCAGGAACTGGCAACACACGTTCCTGGCTGTGACTCGGATCATTCAGAGCAAGTGACTGCTATGATTCCTCCATTTGAGTGGAAGTGACTGTTGTGGTTCTCTTGTTCCTGTCTCATCACTGTATGGTGGGTGGTGGTTGGCAAAGAGGGCAGAAAACATCTTTTTCTTTTACAAGTCTTCAGGTTGGGAGCCCCAGCGCCCAAAGGTTTATCCACACATGGACCTAGTTTAGAAGACAAGCTCTTATCATCCAAGCCTTAGTTCTGTGCTGTATCAGAACAAGATTTGGGCGATTGACACAGCAGGTGTATTTTAAACGCAAAAGTTGCTTGACTCTTCGGGAGCCTTATAGTGGACAGGTAGCCAAACTCCAAAAACAGCTCCCTGATGACCCAATGTTCACACACTTCGGTGGTAATATTCAGGACCTCTTTCTATTCTTATTCCTTTACTCAGAATCCTCTTCTTGATTCATAGATGCAATTTCTTCTTTAGTCTGCTTAAAGATACCAATTGGAGTTACTTTCATTTAAAGCTATGTTCCTGTCTCCTGCCCTGAATTAACTCTTCTTTTACTCATGGTCAATTTTTTTTCTATGTGGGTGTGTATTATTTTTCTTTCATTGCAATCTTTCCTCAAATAGCAGCTGATGTTAGCTGCCCATCCATATTTAAGGAGTACATATAAGTTAAAAAGGCTGCCTGGAAACATAGATGGAGCTTGTCAAGCAGCAAGATTTCATTTTACCACCAACAGCCATTCCCACCTCAGGACTTTTGTACCTGTCACTCCTTCTCCCTGGGGACTCCTTAGAAAGCTATTTTCATGTCTAGTTTCCTCTGGTCATTCAAGTGTCCCTTCAAAGGTCCCACATTCAGTCATGCCTTCCCTGACAAAAGTATTTAACGTCATCTACCACCATCACTACATGCATACACCCCATATCTCTCTACATTATATTCTTAATAGGGCTGATGACTATTTTAAATGATCCTGTTGGTTCATTTCATTTGTTTATTTTGTTGGCTCTCTTGCCTGCGAGCAGGGATCTCATCAGCTCTCTTCACCAGTGTCCTTGTGGTAGAAAGCCAAAGAAGGAGACAAAGTTTCTGTTGAGGCTTCAGGAATGTACAAGAATCACAAGGTGCTTGGGTGCTTGAGATTGAAACAATGTAACAATGTACCCATCCCGGCCACCGGGACTCAGTGGTGTGAAACAGCTTGTTGATCATAGTCATGGAAGCCCATTAGTTTATATTAAGTATCTGGGTAACCTTTACAGGGATAGATTAAAATATAACTAGCATCCTGAATACCCCTTTAGTGACCTAATAGCTCCCACTGCAACAGTTCTTGGGTACTGACTATCCCCTAACCTTGTAGTGAATGTATAAAAGGCACAGCCCTGCTGCACTCGGGGCTCAGCCTTTGGGGAGGATCCCACTGAGCCAGCGAGGCACTAATAAATGCTGCTTCTGGCCGAACGTCTCCGTGTCCGGACTCCTTGTGCATAGTTCCTGCGGTTCCTGTAAATTTCTTGGAAGCTAGTCTGGGATTCGGAGACAGTGTATTCACCTCCTTCACACAGTGGAACTGTCCCTGGGACGCTGGGAGAGGTGATTTCGCCTGACTCCAGCGGGCAGTTGTTCCATAGGGGACTCACCCTCCCGATGGATCAGGGGTGTAACTCAAGTGCACAACGGAAGCCAGTGAGCTGCGATAACCAGTGGGGAGCCTTTGCCCGACTGACCGGTAAGAACCCGGGTTCAAGGTAGACCTAGAAGGGGAGCCTGATCACCTCCCAAGGGACACCCGAATAACCCCATCTGGGGGATGTGAAACAGCCACCCAAGGAAAAAGGACGGAGAGTGGAAGCAAGTGCAGTGAAACTCTGGCGAATGGTGAATGTGTGAGGCATGGCCTGGCTGTGTGTGGAGCGAGGGCGAGTCCTGACCCGCGGCTCCGTGGCAATCCTCACACAGACAAGGGCAGCCCTCCAGGGAGGGCTCCGATCATGTATCAGACAGTCCCGCCAGTGCCAAGGGGTGACTGAAGTACCTCCGCAAGTGGAACGGCCGGGGACAGACGAGGCGCATCTTTCTGCCTCACTTTTCTACCTCATTTCCCCAACCCAAATAATCCTTTGTGTGTGTGTAGAGGCAAAGGGAGATATGGGTGGTCAGCAGAGCAAGCACAGCCCCCTTAGAGTGCATGCTTAGGAACTTTAGGAAGGGTTTCAAAGATGATCAGGGTGTCAAGCTTAGTCCTGAGAAACTGAACATATTGTGAAATAGACTGGGTCCCCTTTGGGGTCAGATGGCCATCTGAGGGATCTCTAGATAGACAGCTCCTGGGCAAAGTCTTTCAGGTAGTCACAGGGAGCCACAGGAAACCCAGACACATTTCCTTACATTGCCTGTTGTCAAGAAGCTGTCCTCTCCAAGCTGTCCTGGCTGAGAGCATGCTTAGAGGAGAACTGTAATATTATGATGGCCCAAGTGGCAGCTTCTTCCAAGTGCCCGTCCAATCCAAAGAGGCCTATCCTCACCAGTGAGCTGCAGGAGACACCTCCACCATATGTTTCTTCACCTATTTACCCACCTTTGCCAACCACTCCGCCATTGGTCGAGTCCACCGAGGGGTCCCAGGTGGAGGGTGACCTAAATGAGATGGTAGAAGGTGCTGCTGTTTGTGCACTACCCCCTCCACCACCAGCCCCAGAGCCTCCAGTGCTGACCCCACAGCTTCCCTGTCAGAGAGGCTGATCTACCTCAGTTGAAGACTCACCTGGGAACCACAAGTCAGGAGCTCTGCAGATGCCCCTGTGTGAGACATGTGGCCCTACCTACTAGGACGGGCATGTTCCAGGGGACAATGAGTCTTTGTTTATCAGCCATTCACTACTACTGACCTTTTAAATTGGAAGACTCATACTCCACCTAATTCTGAAAAACCTCAGGCCATGATTGATTCGTTACAATCTGTAATCCAGACTCATAAACCCACCTGGATTGATGTCCACCAACTCCTCCTAATGTTGTTCAATACAGAGGAAAAGTGCCAAGTAACCCAGGCAGCCATAAAGTGGTTAGAAGACCAATCCCCAGATGGAACTCTTAATACCTGGGCATGTGCCCAAACTCAGTTCCCAGAGGAAGACCCCCAGTGGGACCCAAATGATGACTGGGACTACCAGAAATTAAAAAGGCATCAAGAGGTTTTTATAAGAGGAATGAAGGAGAGAGGGAAAAGGGCCATGAATATGGCCAAAACTTCTAGGGTCCTCCAGGGGCCCAAAGAGAGTCCAGCTCTGTACTGTGAAAGGTTGTGTGAGGCTGTGAGGCTCCATACCCCGTCTGACCCAGAAGCACCAGAAAACCAGCAGGTGGTTAATGCTGCCTTTGTCAGTCAAGCCCAGGGAGACATTAGGTGAAAGCTACAGAAGGTTGAGGGCTTTGTAAGGAAAAATGTAAGTGAGCTGATGGAAGTGGCAACTAAAGTTTTTGTTAACCAAGACCAAGAGGCCCAATGGGAGGCAGGTCTTCTAGCAGTGGCTCTTTTGAAAGGGCCTCAGAAGTCTGCTCCATCAAGCAAGGGCCGAGGGTTCAGGATCAACCTGAGGAACAGTGGCTTGGGAGAAAGAGGCGCACTCAGTGCCACCAAGAAGGACACTGGAAAAATGAATGCTCCCCAAAAGGGGGTAAGCCCAGGCCAGATCCTGAAGCTCAAGGAAGGGGGAAAGCAGTTCAAGGACTGTGTCAGCCCTGGAGACCAGTCCTCAAGGGCCCAGAGGAGGACTTCACTGGTCTTGCAGAAATGGAAGGCTGTGAAAAGGAATAGGACCAACTGGGCTCCATCCACCTGGGCCCCCAGGAGCCTATGGCCCCAGTGAAAGAAGGGGGCTGAATAATGAACTTCATGATGGACACTGGGGCTGAGCACTCAGTAGTTACTCAGCAGGCAGCCAGCCCCTCTCTCTCAATGACAGGTGACCATCGTAGGTGCCACTAGATGCACCAGCCCTTCCTGATGCCGTAGTGGTGTGCTTTGGGGGGTCATGAGATTGTTCACGAGTTTCTGTACTTACCAGACTGCCCTGTGGCTCTCATGGGATGCGATCTCTTGGGGAAATTTCAGGCCCAAATAACTTTTGACTTCCAAGGACATGCAGCGTTAACCCTGGGGGGGCGCTGAAGCAAAGATTTTGATTCTCACAGTTCCCCAGAGAGGAGTGGCATCTCTTCAGCTGCCCAGACCGCATATCAGAAATCCTCAAAATGCCCTTGCAGGTTCCTGGAGCCTGGGTGGAAGATGATCCCCCAGGGCTGGCCAGAAACATTCATCCAGTGGTGTTAGAACTCAGGCCTGTGGCAGAGACAGTAAGACAGAAACAGTATCATGTCCCTCCAAAGGCACGAGCAGGCTCAACACCACCTGGACAGATTCCTGAAGCATGGAATCCTCTGACTGTGCCAGTCATGTCGGAATACTCCACTTCTACCAGTCCAGAAGCCAGGGACGGAAGATTATCAGTCTGTCCAGGAATTCCATGCAGTAAATCAAGCTTCTGTTATTCTTCATCAAGTGGTCCCTAATCCCTACACACTGCTGGGCCTAATCCCACTGGAAGCAACTTTCTTCACTTGCCTAGATCTAAAGCATGCCTTCTTCTGTATCCACCTGGCCCCACAAAGTCAGCTGGTATTTGCCTTCCAACGGGAAAATCCTAAGCTCAGAGAACATGGGCAGTTGACTTGGACCAGACTGCCTCAGGGCTTCACGAATTCTCCTGGCATATTTGGGTCAGCCCTGGCCTCGGACTGGAAGGCATTCCCTGCCAATCAGGTCTGCTGGGCTCTGCTTCAATATGCGGATGACCTTCTCTGTGCAGGACCCACTGGGGAGGAACGCCTTAGGGGACAGAGAGCTTCCTCCACCTACTGTGGGAGGGTGGACATAAGGTATCAAAGAAGAAGGCCCAAATCTTCCCAGAGAAAGTTAAGTACCTGGGCTCTCACCTCTCACGTGGACAGCAGCAACTTGGACTAGAAAGGAAGCGGACTGCTTGTGCAGTCCCCACCCTCTGAATCCAACATCAGGTTCGGGAATTATCAGGTACCACCAGATTCTGCCAGATCTGGATTTCCAACTTCTCAGTTATGGCAAAACCCCTGTATGAAGCCACAAAGGGGGGTGAATGAGAGTTGCTACTTTGGGAAAAGGAACAAGAGAGGGCTGTCCAAACCATAAAACAGACTCTCACCAATACTCCAGTTCTGGGACTCCAGAATCCTTCAAAACCATTTTTCTTGTATGTGCATGAGTGGTCAGGATCAGCAGTTGGGGTACTTACCCAGATGTTGGGGTCCCAGCACTGGCCAGTGGCATATCTATCAAAACAGACCCTGTGTCTCGAGGCTGGCCACCGTGCCTCCAGGCCCTGCCTGCCACGGCTCTCCTGGTGGCAGAAGCTGACATGTTAACTCTGGGGCAGGACCTAACTATCAGAGGGCCACACACAGTCCTGACCTTGACAGACTGCAAGGGGCAGTATTGGCTCACAAATGCCCAAATGGTCAGACACCAGGGAATGCTGTGTGAAAACCTCTGTACCCACCTTGAGGTTGTGAGGACACTAAAACCAAGCCACCCTACTGCTGGTCAGTCCTGGGGTCCCAGATCATGATTGCTATGACATAATGGATGAGGTTTTCTCCAATAGGCCAGACTTATCAGATCAGCCTCTCCCCGACCCAGAGGTAGAGTACTTCATAGACCACAGCAGTTTTGTCCAAGATGGGAGACGACTAGCTGGTTACTCATTTGTTACTTTAAATTCCACTATAGAGGCCAGGCCTTTGCCAGCAGGCACCTCTGCCCAAAAGGCAGAATTGCTCTTCTCTCAGCACTCTAATTGGCAGCGGAAGTTTGGGTAAATAACTACATTGATTCCAAATATGCCTTTACTACTGTTCATGTACATGGGACCCTATACAGAAAGAAAGGGCTAATTAACTCAGGAGGAAAGTACATTAAATATGACAAGGAAATCCTTGAACTGCTAGATGCTGTGTGGGCTCCTAAAAAGGTGGAAGTCATACATTGTCAGGGGCACCAGAAGGGAGACACTCTAATCACTGCAGGGAACCGGAGAGCTGACTTGGGAGGCAAAGCGCATGGCCTGGGAGAGTGAAGTGCAACCGGCAATCTTAGTAAGTGCCCTATTTCCAACTCTGCTGGCTAACTGGGATCCACACTACTCCCAGCATGAAAAGGTTGGTTTGAAACCAAGCCCGAAGAATACCTCACTGGAGGGTGGCAAATGTTAAACAATGGGAAAATAGTTATTCCCAAATCCCTGGCACCAACTTTCATAAAACAGGTTTGCCAAGAAACTCACCTGGGCCAGACCTCCTAGACAGGCATTTCTATGTTCCACGATCAGCCGGCATTGCTCAGGCTGTGTGTGAGAGATGCAAACCCTGTGCCTGGAACAACCCAAGACCAGGACTGAGAAAGCCCCTGCAGGTTCAGAGCACAGGCGGCACCCGGTTTGAAAACATAATGGTAGCTTTTACTGAGGTGCCTCATGTCCATGGGTGTCGGTACCTGTTGGTGGTTCTGTGCACTTTCTCCAGGTGGCTAGGAGCATTCCCCACTCGCACTGAAACTGCCCAGGAGGTAACTCAGATCCTCCTGAGAGAAATTATTCCCCGTTTTAGGATTTCAATTGCTATTGGGTCCGACAATGCACCAGCCTTTGTGACTGAGATAGTACAGCTGGTGGCAAGGAAGCTCAAAATTACCTGGACATTGCACATGGCATATTCACCCCAAAGTTCGGGGAAAGTAGAGAGAATGAACCGGACATCAAAAAAGCAGCTCAGCAAATTGTGCCAGGAGACCCATCTTCGCTAGGATCAAGTACTGTCATGAACTCTTTTAAGAATAAGATCCAGCCCCAACAGGCAGGCAGGGGGGTCCCCTTTCAAGATCCTCTGTGGCCGCCTCCCTCTTCTCATTAAGGGCATTAAAGGAGACCTCAGGGAGCTAGGTAACCTCACCTCAAGGCAACAGATGGAGGCGCTAGGAACCACCCTATCTTCCCTCAACCAGTGGGTTAGGGAAAGGTTGCCAATTAGCCTCACTACAGAGGTTCATCCCTCTAAGCCAAGAGATTCAGTATGGGTTAGAGAATGGAATTCACAACCCTTAAAGGCCCTCTGGAGGGGAACTTTTACTGTTATTTTGTCTACCTGTACCTCAGTCAAGGTGGCAAAAGTTACTCCCTGGATACATCACAGCCGACTGAAGCCTGCCAGCCAGTGGGAGTACATTCCTGAAGCAGTGTCCCCCTGCAAGCTATCAGAAGACGGGCCCCCACCAATCCAAAGCAACCAGAGGACTACAGCCCTGCTCTGGTCACTCTGGAAGCTGACCAATCTACGCACGGCAGAGGCTTGAGGAATCAGCAGCTTGAAGACACATAGCTTGTTACTGTTATTAGTAACTGTGGGCACATTACTCCTAAAATCCAAAGGTGTCTCAGCAGAAAGCTCTTGTGACAAATGTACATGGGCTACTAAGTTGGGTCCAGGCATTACAAAAACCTTGCTGTATCACAATTATTTCTCCTTCCTTCCAGGAATTATCATGGAACAGTGCAATCACATTAAGACCACTTATTCTATTTGTCAACAGGGTGATCAGTACACTTATTTTAATGCCCAGTACTCCCCACTGAAGAGTGGCCAGAGGTCCGGAGACATCCTGGTGGGACATTGATTAACCAAGCCCAAATCCTTAACCCCAAACAGCTGTTATCTTTATTCTTTGCTGTGTACCAGACTATAGGTAATGCTTGGTCAATAGTACGCCATGTGGGGGCTCACAGTGGGAATGAGAATATCAACTTAATGATAAGTATATGCATGAAGAGTCTGTGGATGTACTAACAAATTGATTTGTACATGGGTCATTTGGCAAAATAAGGGTACAACTGCGCTCCTCCAAGTGAGCGTTGCCACAACAGACCGTCAAACCAGAACCTGTAATCCTGTCAACCTCATCATCCCGGATCCAGAAGAACCTACATGCAGCAGGACGCCAGATGGGTATACTTATCTGTGCACAGGGCGCAGAGCCCGGAACCCTATGGCTATTGCAGAGGGTCACTGTCTCCCTCTGAGCCTCGTCTCATAAGCTTTTTCATTCCTTTTATGAAGAAATAAGTAGTAGTCCTCCTCCTCTTTCCACCACAGCAAGAAACCTGTTTCTGGCCCTGGCAGAGGCTATAGCCCAATCTTTAAGCATCTCTTCTTACCATGTATGTGGGGGGGCCAATATGGGGGATCAGTGGCCTTGGGAAGCTAGAGAACTAGATCCCCAGGAGCCCTATGATGAGACACAATACCCCAGGCCTACTATCGGGGTTTGGCTGCTGAAAACCTTAATTGTGGGGAAAAACTGTCTTGCCAGGCCTGACATGCCAGTGTCAAAAGTTCAATAATGCATCTGCCCAGGAAACCCAGTGGTGGGGATCTCCAAATCACACTGAAACAAACCCCCACCCGGTGTCTAACTTCACTCACCTCAGACAGGCCCGGGACAATGCTGCTGCAGAAATCAGATGGCAGGCCCCAGGACGGCTGTACTGGGTATGTGGAAGGGCTGCCTATACCAAATCACCTCAATTTTGGTCTGGATCTTGTGTACTGGGGACTATCTGCCCCTCTGTCTGCCTTCTCCCACCAACCAGGGAGTCCCCATATATGATAACCAAGGAGGCCAGAGAGAGAGGTGTGCCCTACAAATTGGTGACTGGAAGGATGATCAATGGCCCCCTGAATGAATAATTCACTGTTATCGCCTGGCTACACAGGTGGAGGATGGACCCCACGGACACCACACCCCCAGCTACATGTTAAAGCCTATCATCAGGTTACAGGCTGCAGTTGGAATTATAACCAATGAGACTGCAAAGGCTCTCAATGTATTGGCCAGGCAACAGACTAAAATGGGTGATACTATCTATCAAAGCCGCTTAGTCTTAGATTACCTGCTCACCTCTGAAGGACAAGTCTGTGGGAAAGTTAATCTTAGCAACTGCTGTTTACAAACAGATGATGAAGGGAAAGTTTATAGAGGAAATTACTGACAGAATGAGGAAAGTAGCCCATGTCCCATTTCAAACCTGGAAGGGCAAGGGCTGGAGGCCAAATGAACTATTTGGAGGCTGGTCCTCAACCTTTGGGGGATTCAAAACCCTGATATTAATACTCTTAATATTGGGAATCTGCCTGATCCTTCCTTGTCTCTCCTCCTTAGTACTGCAATCTGCCACCACACTCATTAAACCTTTAACTGAAAGGAAAATGGCAGCCCAAGTACTGTTATTGTGGAAATATAAACTCCTAGACCAAGATGGGCAGCTTGAAGACCCAGATGATGCTCTGTAGCTTCTGAAGAGGTCTGAGCATCAAAGTGGGGAGTGTGACAGGAAGCCGAGGAAGCCAAGGAGACAAAGTTTCTGTTGAGGCCTCAGGAATGTTCAGAAATCACAGGGTGCTTGGGTGCTTGAGATTGAAACAATGTTAACAATGTATTCCAGCCCACCTGGACTCAGTGGTATGGAACAGCTTGTTGATCATAGTGTGATCATAGTCACGGAAGCCCATTAGTTTATAAATACAATAACTGCGTAACCTTTACAGAGGTAGATTAAAATATAACTAGCATCCTGAATACACCTATAGTGACCTAATAGCTCCCAGTGCAATGGTTCCTGGGTGCTGACTACCCCCACCCTTGTAGTGAACGCATAAAAGGTATGGCGCTGCTGCACTTGGGGTTCAGCCTGTGGATAGGAACCCGCTGAGACAGTGCGGCACTTATAAACGCTGCTTCTTGCCAAATGTGTCCGTGTCCTGACTCCTTGTTCGTAGTTCCCCGCGGTTCCTACAACATCCTCAGCATTTGGAATAAGGCAATAGATATTGTATGATCTTAATAAATATTTTTGAGAGAAGTAATGATTGAAGGCCAACTCAGCCCTCTTGATCTGAAAGTCTCACCTACATATTTTAACTCCTATCCTACAATGAACCCTCTTGGTGCCCTAACATTACTTTAGGAAAATGACTATTAGAGTAGTAATAAATGCTGTGTATGTATGCTATAAAACTCTGCCCTGTTGGCACTACTACCGGATCACAAACATCCTGGCTGACGAAACTATTTTCAGCACCTTTTTAAACAGGAGATAATTTTATACTCTAATTGTCTCTCAGAACAGAATGCACCTGGGATAAAATGGCACAACAGTTAGGTCAGAACACCTGGGTTTGAATCAGAGCTCTTTCACTTATTGTTGTATGAACTTAATCAAGTAGTTTAGATTTTCTGAGCCAATACCGTCATATATAATTTGAGCGTAGGAATACACACACACACACCCATTTGAAGATCTGTGCGAAACACTTGAGCAGTGCATGTGATGAAGTGGTAACTTAATGAATAATCCTTTTCTTCCTATCCTGTATTATCCTATGCACATACTGTATGATCTTATTTATATGTGGAATCTCAAACAAACAAATCAATCTCATAGAAACAGAGAACAAATTAGTAGTTACCAGAGGCGGGATGTGGGGGATGGGGCAAAAAGGGTGAAGGGAGTCAAAAGATACAAACGTTTAGTAAAAAAACAAGTAAGCCATGGGATATAATGTATACAATAGTGATTATAGCTAATAATACTTTATTGCATATTTGAACGTTGCTATGAGGGCAGATCTTGAAAGTTCTCTTCATAGGAAAAAAGTTCTGTAATTATGTATTGTGATGGATATTAACTAGATTTACTATGGTGATCATTTCATAATACATATAAATATTGAATCATGTTGTATATGAGAAACTAATATAATGTCTATTAATTATATCTCAATTAAAAAATTTACATTAATTTTCCAACTGAGAGGGCTGTCTGTATTATGAATAAAGTCTTACTGGAGTATAATCATGCCTGTCTTTGACATAATATATATGGTATGGCTGTTTTCATGCTATAACAAGGGAATAGAGTAGTTGTAATAAAAAAGACTGCATGAAAGCTAGAATATTTAGTTCTGGTCCTTTAGAAAAAACAATTTTCTGACTTGTTTTAATCTGTTCTTAAACCGACTTTTAATAAAATCTAAAATTTAAAGCAGAATTTTTTTTAAACGAACTTGTTTTTTAAAAAGGCAAAAATGTGTAGAGGTCTCAAGCCATTGACATGCCAAAAAAATTCTTGTTTAAAATCCAATCCAGAAAAATCTGAAGAATTGCAGTTATTCAAGGGAAGAAATACTTTCTGTGTAGAATAGTGGTTCACAACTTGGAGTTATTTTCTCCCCTGATGGATATTTGAGGATATCTGCAGACATTTTCTGTTGTTGTCACAACTGGGGGTCAATTGCTACTGGCATCTAATGGGTAGAGGCCGAGGATGCTTCCAAACATCCTATAATGCACAGGTCATCCCCAGTAACAAAGAATTATTCTGTTCCAAAATGTAATAGTGCCCAGATTGACACTGAGAAATCCTGGCATGCAATGAACTACATACATGATCAAACAGCTCCTTTGGAATTCGTTGTCATTTCTAGTGTGGGTTCCAAAACACATACATGCAGACCAGCTCTCCAAAGGGAATCCATAACATTCATCCAAATAAGTCTGCCTTTTATTTATGATTTACTGGCAAGTAAAAACCATATGATTGTCTTTCATAAGAACACAGAGGTTTTCGCTGTTTCTACATTCACTTTTCCCAGGGTGCAGAGAGTTATACCTTGCCGGACACCCAGATCTCTGCCTGCACCGGAGGTACTGGAACAAGCTTCCTCAGGTCATTAGCCCTGAACTGCTGTCCACTGTCTGGAAATATCCAGATAATGTGCAGGTGTTTCTGCTAGTCATCACTAGCCAGCATTACCTTTATTCTCCTCATTAGAGGTTAATTTTAAAAGTAGGCTAAAGTCTTTGTTTTTTTTTTCTAGTCACCCAGTAGAGAGAATAAGACACAGTGAGTACTCCCTATGGAAATAAGCAACAGTGTTCTGTCACCAAAATAGCACTCAGACACCTGAAATATGCTTTGGGAAGAACATAATAGTTATAATGAACATTCATTATATATCATTTTCTCCCCACAGATGACCAAATTGTCAAACGGACAATTCAGTGTACCGTAATGATCTTGTTATTAAAAATGTTTTTGTGCAAAGACAAAGCTAACAAAGGATCTCTGTGAACAAATGGGGTGTATAGCTGCCCCATCACTTTTTAATGCTGCTCAGGGCTACATTTGGATCCTGTGCTTCAACACCAAGCTTAATTCATTTTAAGACACACATTTTTTCCATGGTTGTGATATAAAATAAAATCTTACTCTGATTCTATTGTCTTCTTTAACATCACAGATATTAATCAAATAGAATGTTTAACAGCCCAAACCTGTTTAAGTTCTTGTGATTAACTCTACACACACTCCCCATATCCAATCACACACACAAACAGGAAGTGTAGCCAGACATTTTGGGGTTATCAAAGATCTGGGGTTTGTCTACTGTATTAAAGTTCTTCAGAGAAACAGAACAAATAGGAGATAGAGGACAGATGATGATAGATAAATGACAGATGGATAGATATTGTATCTATTGTAGATATATTTATTATATAAACAGAGAGAGAAAGAGAAACAGAAAGATCTAGGGAATTGGTTCAAATGCTCGTGGAGCCTGAGAAGTCCCGAGATCTGCAGCACAAAGGCCTGAGGGCAGAAGAGCTGACAGCGTGGGCTCCAGTCTGAATTCCAAGGCAGCAGAGGACTCAGGTCCCAGCTCAAGACTATCCTGTAAAGAGCAAATTCTTTCTTGCTCAGCCTACTCAGGCTGTCAACAGATCGGATGAGGACTGCACAAATTCGTAAGGGCAATCTGTTTATTCAGTCTACTGATTCAAACATTAATCTCACCTCAAAACACTCTCACAGACACACCCAGAATAAAGCTGAACTAAGCATCTGGGCACCCTGCGACCGTGTCAAGTTTATACCAAAAATTAGCCATCACATACATACTCACAATAAACCCATCAGGATAAAATTAATCCTATTAAAAAATTATGGAATAGGGTCCGTAAAACCTAAATAAAAATATGTGTGTGTGTATCTAAAATTTAACTGGTTTTCATGTTTAAATAGGGTAACACTCCTCTTTTAATGAACAGTTGATAAAATATTTTAAAATCTGCTTCTTTTCACTCACTGATATTTTAGCTTTTAATGGCTAAATTAAGGACTGTTTTATCTACAGAAATTAATCAACATTAAAATGCGGGATCACAAAACCATCGAGGTGAAGTCAGCTGTCGGCCGTCCACCCTGCTGCTCATCAGCTCAGCCCTCAGCTTTGGTGCTCATCTCTGCATTTGTTTCTCATGTGTCTTCTTAATTATGGGTGGAGCTGAGAGAAATGAGATTATTTTGATAGATCACAGTTCTGGAGGGCCACAGTCTATTAATTACTCAGGACCCTGCCCCCAATTCAAGGACTGGGCTGAGTCATTTCAGAAGACAGAATGGAGAGAGTATCAAGTGAGCCAAGAATTTACTGAGGAGCTGAGAGTGAAAAGAGCTACAGAAATCCAAGGTCATTTTTATTAAGCAGGAAGAGTAGCAACCATGTATTGCCACAGTGGAATGTAGAAAGCCTAAACACAAACATTTGCTAAGTGTAAAAATAAACTACTTCAGGTATGGTTCTACAAAGATCAAAAAGACATGCCCTTTAATATAAGTGTCTCTGTGTCAGATAACAAGCCACTTTATAGACAGCCAGACCCCAGGTAGCTAGTGAATGTAGTGACTGGTTTGAAAGGACAGCTCACTGCAATTTCTTTGGGTAGAGAAATATCCTATTAAATCCAATATGATTAAAATATATTTTGGAAAAGTTTACATGTAGCTAATTGCAGCCAGGCCCCAACCTCCATTGTTTCCTCATACAAAATGATACAGGCACGTGTGGGTAAAATGCAGTAGTTGCAGAATCTCTAGCCTGGCCTTAGTGTCTCTCCACATCAGTAAGTGTTTCCAGGGGGTGGACAGAAGTAGTCCATCTCCATGTCAACAGGTGATGACAAGGGTGGGGGGAGCAAGGGTGTATCTGGACCAGAGAGGCTGGGTAAGTTCCCTTCTTAAGGCTGGGCTGTGAAAGACATGGGAGAACAGAAGAGGACAACTGCTTATAGGCAGTAAACAGGTTTCTCCCACTTTATTTCTCCCTTTGACTAATTTTGGCTTCAGGGGTAATTTGCCCTGGTCTGGGAACTTACTTCTCTTCCCCCAGCCTCAGCCCCGAGAGTTACAGCACACCTCAAGATACTGCAGGTTTGTTCCAGTACACAGCGAGACAGTAAATATCACAGCAAATCAAAAGAAATATTTGGTTCCCAGTGTATATGCAAGTTATGTTTACACTACACTGTAGTCTAAGTGTCCAATAGCATAATGTCTAAGGAAAAATTCATACCTCAATTGAAAAATGCGTTATTGCTAAAAAATGCTAACCATCATCTGAGCTTTCATTGGGTTCACTGATCACAAATCACAACAAACATAATAACAATGGAAGACTTTGAATTCTGTGCAAATTACCAAAATGTGTCACAGAGATACAAAGTGAGTAAATGCTGTTGGAAAAATGGCACTGATAAAATTTGCTTGAGGCAGGGTTGTCACAAACCTTCAATTTGTAAAAAATGCTTTATGTGCATTTTTTGCACACATAATAGACTATAGTGTAATTTTTATATGCACTGGGAAACAAAAAATTTCACTTACCTTGCTTTACTGCAATATTCTTTCTATTATGGTGGTCTGAAACCAAACTACATTATCTCTGAGGAATGACTGCATGAATAAAAGTGACAACTCCAAATGTGAGTGAAGTTACAGGGCAATGAGGACACTGACACACTGTTGGTGAAATGCAGTACTATAAAACCATCTTGGAACTATTTTTCAATTTAAACATGCATCTACCCTATGACCTGACAACACTACTTCTAGATATTTGCTCTAGAGAACTGAAAATATATGCTCACAAAAAGATTTACACAGAATGTTTATAGCTGTTTCATTCATAATGGCCAAAAAAAGAAGTTCCCCAGGATAGTAAAGGAAATTGATATACTCATTTAATTAATTTCTATTCAACAAAAAAAGGAATGAATTACTATTCTATACAACATTACTGATGTCTCAAAAACGTTATTCTGAGCTAAGATGCCAGATAAATAAGAATAGGTAAAACCAATCTGTTGCAAAGGAAATCAAAAAAATGGTTGCCTATCGGAGATGAGAATTAATTAGAAGTGGACATGGAGAAATTCTAGGGTGATAGAGTGTGTATAGTGATGAATATGAACTACATGAACTTATGCACTCATCAAATCTCTTGGAATTATACACTTAAGATATATACATTTCGTTGCATATAAATTATATGTAAAAAATAAAATACCAACACAGAATTACAGATGAGGCTAGTCTGGCAACAACTTGTTGAATCTGGCTGATTGTTATATGGGTTGTCACTCTGCTATGTGGTCTGTTTTTTTTGTATGTTGGAAATGTTTAAAATAAACATTTAAAAAAGATCCAATCTCATTGTTAACACTTGTTACCTCATAAATGCATAAAATACTAATGAAGAAAAATTTCAAAATGGAATCTTAGGCTGCTCCTCATGTCCACTAAGAGAAGCTGATAATCCTGTATTCAAATTACTGAACAACCAATTTAACTTCCCTTCACCTCTCTCCTAAGATGCTAGGAAACTCTTAAACAGTAATTCAACTGTTTGGATTCTCTGATCATGGCAGTGCCACTAGATGGTTTGTACTTCCCATAATCTCCATCAGTAACACAATTCCCTCAAAGGCAGTGATGATGTTACAGAAAATACTGGAAAACCTGGACTGGGTCACTGACAGAAGAACCAAGCAGCACTCGAAGGTCTTGGACTGTTGAGGTTTTATTTCATACCGGTGGGCTCAGAGGGGAGTACTCTCCCAAGGTCTGAGCCCTGAGCATAAGCAAGGGGGGCATTTATATTATTTTGATATGTGGCATTTCGGCACGCGCAGGGCAAAGCAGGAGCCTGGAGGAGGGCAGGAGGGAATGGGGGTTCTGCCAATCGGAGGGAAAAAGTGGTTTGCTGACCTTGACGGCTGTGTTGAATATTTTCCTCATTGATGACAAAGATAATAATAATGTTAAAGAAGATATAGGTCTCTACCTATTATAAAAACAATGCATAAAACAGTGTGCTTGTACACAAATGTTTCAAAACAAATCCATTAGCCCCTCCTTCCTAGAGATTGCTAATCCTGTACAGGTTCCAGAGAAGCCATGGAGAATAAGATAAAATGTGCCCTCTCCCTGACTCAAATGTTTCCATACCTTCTTGCAAACAACATGTTGGAGAAGGGAAGTAATGAAAGGAGATCATCCTTTATGGTGAACTCCAAATATTCCATCTATCCCAGTTGTTCCGTTTGATATCAGCACTTTGGAAGTCAGTAAAGCCTAGAAAATTTTGTGCTTATGTGATGTTTTCAGACTGTGCCCAGGCTTCCTTGAAATATGTCTGTGCACACACCACCCTGGATTTGAGGTGTTGAGATTTGGATCTATAAGGAGTCCTGTACCTGAGCAGAGAACATTTGCTTTGAATAGAAAGATCTCAGAGATCCCTTTGCCACAAAGTATTTTCCAAATGCTCCTTTCAACAGAAGTGTTCCCAGTCTTTCTTTACAGGCTTTTGACATTTCCAGCCTCTTCCTGTAACAGATCGCTGGAAACCTCTTGCTCTTTTTGCTCCTTTCCAGAGAACTACAGTTTATCCTAGCTGCAAACATCAGATTCTTGTCTTAAACTAGCTTCTCAGGGAAAGTATTGTTTTTCTGGAAGGAACACTTACATTTTCTGTTTCTCAATCTTCTATCATTTAATTAGAGATAGCTAAGCCTTTGCCATCCCGTCACATCGAAAAAATGAAATATACTTACCAAGAATTGTAAACATTTAAATTAAAAAATGAGAGTTCAAGCAATACAAGTATACTACATCTTACTATTATTTCTATTTCTACTTCCTTTGTTTATACATGTCCACAAGATAAGATTTAGGTGATAAAAATTTAATGCCTCCAACAACAGGCTCATAATTAACTGAGGTTCTATCAGCCTACATTTCTGTTCAACCACTACATAGTGGTATTAAAACTTCATTAAATACCTCTGAAGCACTTCTGGAAATGAAACAATAGTGGAATCACTGAAAAATTTTAAAAGTAAAATCTGCATTAATTTGCACAAACTTTTAGGACTGGATATATTTCATTTGACCTATTTATAACCTGGCAATTTTTGACTGGTGTGGATAGGAATTTACTATTAACTAAAATGTTTGATTAAATCATACTACCTCAAAGCCAAAGTGATAGCCAAAATGCTTAACTGGAACAATGCAGGCAGCCCTCAGTGAGAATTGGCATGTCATTAACTGCCAGGTAGAGCCACACCACTATTTCTACTATACCTCTTCTTGGGATTTTTGACCTCAAACATTTCTTTAGCTTGAATAGCAAGCCATCTCCTTCACCTCTATGCTACTCATATTAGGCTGCAAATATATTATCTAATAGTATTATGTTGAAAGATTTTAATGAAAACATTTCAGATAGTTCAAGACATTTTAGATTACAGAATTTGTTTTGTTATATACACAACTATACCATCTAATCAACAAAATACACGTATGGTTTATTAAATAACCTCTAAGTTTTCATCTACCTCTAATTTCCTGGGGTTTAAGTAGATAACAAATTACCTTGATTGAAAAAATGGAATCCAGAGAGATTAGTTGATTTGCCTAATTTATTTAAAAGTGAGCCTAGGGTCTTAAGGTGAGCCCAGGTCTTAAAATTCTATTATTTCTTCATCATTCTATGCTGTAATATACACATATTATTTTCAACTCCACCAACAATTGTTTATTGACTGTGTGCTTTGTGCCAAACAGTGGGTGTTAGACACTACCAAAGTAAACAGGAGGATACAACTCCTCCCAGAAGCTATTATATTTTGAAACATATTATACAGTAATAACAGTTTGATAAATACTATGTAGTACAGTTAAGGTGGTCAGTATTTCTCTTTTTGTGACCCTGGGAAATAGGTCACAGAGGAGATGATACTTCAGGTGAACTTTGAGGGTGAGTCAGATTACACTAGTCAGAGAAGTAAGGAGACCAGGAGACCAGCACAGTACATGCTGCTTCCTACACCTAGAAATGGTACCTTACTCTTATTTTTATAGTACCTGTAATCATAATTATTATTATTATATATTTCAAGCACATAAAATTATATAGAGAATAACATAATGGCATGAGCCATCCCATCATTTAGCTTTATCAAATCCTATAATTTTTGCCATATTTGCTTCAGATCTCTCTCTTTTAAGGAATAAATATTAAACTGTACACATAGAGTGACACTTCTGGGCACCTATGCCTGCATATTTCCCTTACCAAAGGTAGCTACTATTCTGTGAGACATAGCATAGCTATGTTGATATGTGCAGTTCTGGTTCTAGGTAATTAGAGTAATACTGTATAACTATATCACACTTCATTTTTATATATGTCTTCTTGTGCTCATACATGTGAATCTCTCCTGGATATAAGCCTAGGTTTGGAATTGATGGATTTAGGGAAGGTGGGTATCTGAAACTGTAACTTGGCTTTATATACTTGCTAAACCCTGGTTTTATGATACTTTTTAATTTTTGCCCGCATCTGGATTTGACATGGGATACATTGTCTTAATCTATATTTCCATGATTACGAGTGAACTGAAGGCTCTTCATAGGTTTATTGGTCATTTGTATTTCCTGTTTTGAGTTAATTATGCCCAGTCTTTTCCTTTATAGTTTTAGATCCTAACTATGCATTTGTCTGTCCCTAAATGTTACATTTTTAGATTTATCTGCTTTTGAATTACATGTGCTTAAATCATACTATGTGGATTTTTTTGAAACTTGTTTTGGTTAACAATGGTTTAGAAATTTATCGGTATTTCACCATATTTTATTTCATTAGTTTTCATACCATAACTGATTTAATCTTTCCAGTGTTAATGGACATTTGAATAATTTTAGGTTTCTGTAAATATTCCTGAACTTGACTTCTGGATCATACAGAAAAAAAAATTATTTCATGGAATTAATAGGTCATAAGTTGTAGGAATGTTATGTATAATAAGTGATGCCAAACTTGTTTTCAAAATAGTTTTACTGTTTTACATTCCCATCAGAAATAGTTAAGCATTTATATTCCTCCACACCCTCTGGAGATCACTTAATATAGTTTGACTTTTAAATTTTGCCCATCTAAAAAATGGTGTCATATGGGGGCTATGATTTGCATATCTCTAATTATTCATGAGATATAACATTCTTCACCTATTTGGGCCAATTACTCTCTTCTGTGAATTCCTTCTCCTCTGTTCACTTACGTATAAAGTAGTTCACTATTCTCTCATTTATAGTTCTTTAATATATTCTGGATATAAGTGCTTTATTGATTTTATGTGATGAAAATGTGCCCTTCCAGTTTGAGCCTGCTTTTCTACTTTATTTGTGCTCTTAAAATGAACAGAATTTTGTGTAGATGTATTTTTCTTTGTGACTTACACTTTTTGTGTCTCACCAAGAAATCCTTCCCTGGCCTAAGATCGTAAAGATTTTCTGCTCTATTTTCCTGTAAAAGTTTTATTGTTTTGACTTGTACATTTAAATCTTTAAACCACCTGGGATGTATGTTTTATATGGTATATGAGATAAAGGCTTGATTTAATTTTTCCACATGAATGTTACAGGGATCACTAGAAAAGTTTTGCAATTTTGGAATCACAAAATTCAAAGATTTATGGGTCAAAGAACAAACTGTAAGGGAACTTAATATTTAAAACTGAAAAATAGTAGCTCTTTGGAATTTCTTTTATGGCCCACTATATACAATTTCAAACCTATTTTATGTACTTGAAAAGTATTATTCTGCAGCAATTAGGTAAAGGGTTCCATACATTTTGTTAAAATGTGTTGTTCAAATATTCCATATCCTTATGGAACCTTACCTGCTAGATCCATCAATTACTGGAGTAAAGGGTATAAAAAAATACCTTTCACTATGGTTACTGATTTTCCTATTTCACCTCTGAGTTATGCCAATTTTACTGGCATGTCTATATATATCTTTTCTATATATTCAATTATATAATTATATACCTTTAACACACATATACTCTTTTTGAGTATTTTATAATTATGAAAATTTCTTTCTCAACATCTATGATTTTTTGCCTAATTATTTTCCATAATAAGCATATAACTAAATTTTTGATTTGACAAACATACTCAGTGATCTTTTGGCTACCTTTCTACTTCCACCTTTCCATATTTTAGCACTATAAACATATTTCATGTAAATAATATGTAGATAGACCTTTCCCCATGTTCTTATAATCTTTTTTAATTTGACTTTTAAATTCATTTCCATTTATTATAATTTCCAATATAGTTGGATTTATTTCTAACATTATATATTACTTTTTCTTTGTTTTCCTGCCTTGTTTTGAATTGACTATTTCATTTTTCATTATATTTTTGCACTACAAATATGGTTATTTTGTAATCTATTTCTATTATTTTAGTATTGCCCTATAAATTCAAAAATACATATGTAACTTACCAAAAATATCAGTTAATCAATACCTTTATTCAGCCTCTTGAAAATAACACAAAGATCTAATCTTAGACTTTATAAGGACATATAAATTTATATCTTCTCCTAATATTTTCTGTAGAATCCCTACCTACCCTAAAGATCTTAGCTGAAAAGTTACCTCAGTGACACATTTCATCATCTCTGTTAATGCTATCACAGTATTTTGTAAGTTTTCCAATTCATATTATTCACAATTTGTAATTATACCTTACTGTGTAATTCTGATTAAACTTTGTCTCCCCCACAATTTATTCAGCTCCACTGTGGGATAATGTAGATATTTTGGTTACTCATAGTGGTCTCAGAAGCTAGCATAGTTCCAAGCACATAGTTTATGTTCAGTAAATATTTGATGAATGAATGAATAAGGAGAACTGGGGAAAGATGAAGTTAAGTTAATACCTATCATTCAAGTTTTGGAATGTAGGCTCTTTACTACAAGATGAAGAAAATTGTAGCTGGTTATGAAGAAAAATACCAAAGGGAAAGACAGTGTCGCCCTGTAAGCACTGGAAATAGCAGGGAAGAACATGAATTTGATGGTTAGTGCTATAATTTACCAGGTGATTTGGCAAACATTGCTCATTCTCTGTTTTCTTTATGACAGATAATTCCACTCACTTTGGAAGATTGCTGTGAGGATTAAGTAAAATAAAGAATATAAAATAGGACCTAGTACAAAGTACACATTTACTAATAACTATACCCTGGGAAAATTTAAAAGAGAATTAAGAGAGAACTTACTAGATAAAGAAAACTGGACTTGTGCTTAAGAAATGCTTCCTGTGTATAAAGATGTGCCGGAATGGGCCCGTGAGCTTGGGGGCAATTTGTCAGCCTCTGCTGGAGACCCGCATGTGGGGCCACAGTGGTTATGTGCAGTGGGTGGCAGTCATCCTGTAAGCAGTGATTTAGGCAGTTATTTAAATCATTCCTACCTATGGCTCTTGATTAATTATATATAACCAGGAAAAACAGCAAAGGTTCTTTGAAGACTTATTTTTCCTTTAACTGGCTGAAAACCTTGCTCTACATTTAAAAATGATAGTATCAGGTATTCAAACCACTTCTCACTTTCTCACATTAGCACAAAGCTCCGAGTTATATTATCTTAATGAGGCATCTTGAAAATGAAGTGTTTCTCCTGTGATCCTTCTGGGCATATAGGGGCAGATGTTCCCATAAACTCAGTGCTACCTTTGACCGGTGAACCCCTTCCAGAGAGAACACGCAGGACTCTTTCAGGGGAAAAATGAGGAGCACAAGGAAGGAAGACAGACAACCTTTAAAAGATCTGTTTAAATTAAGATTTTTATCTCTTTACATGGTAGGTTCTATCCCAAAGTCCCTGCCCTCAAAGCAGTTAATAATTTAAAAGTGGTATGTGTTAGCAGTGATATTTAAACCTCACATAATATTTTGTCTACTCAATGGGCTGATTTTATGCATGTACAGAGCAGAAGGCTACCTACATGATGTGATTTAAAGGACATCAGAAACTATCTTTCATCCTGAAATGTCAGCCTCTGTGCAATATTTCACCATTGCGTTGATTCCTACTTTGAAAATGCAAATGCAAATGTCTCTAATGCTTTGAATTGGATACACTGGGAAACCAAATGTGTGTAAATAGATCGCCTATTCTAGGTGGCCCATGAGGAGATTAAATAATCCTGAAACATTTTGCATCATTATGGCTACTTCCCTGAATCCACTACACCCGTTCCCCATTGCCTAACAGCCAACCAAAAGCTACATGAATGTTCCTTATTGCCATAAGTGAACAATATAATTTATTCTTTCTTTAAGCCATGATGGTTTTAAAGCATAGTGAGATCATAGTATTCTTCAGGTCAAAGTAGTCACTATAAATTTGTTTCAGGCTTTACATCTACACAGAATGTTATCTAGAGAAAAAGGAAAGATCTTCTCCTCCTTCAGTGACCAAACAAAAGTACTAACAGAGCCATCTGGTTTCCAGGAGGGAAGCCAGTTTTGGGACCAAGCCAATACATAAAGGAGGGTGGAATCACAGATAGATGTGATCTGTGTTTATTGTACCTGAAGGCTGAATTCTTAGTTTCATAAGCTAATATGGCTTCTTTACCTTAAAAAATTACCCCATTGCATAGATTTTTCTGTTACTTGACATTATACTCATCTAAAAGCTTGCTTTTTAATTATGGTTATTAATGAATACTATTCTGTTGTAGATTCCTAAGACCAGCATAACCTTATTCCTATAGTAGTACCCCACTATGGTGCTAAAGGGTGTTGGGGAGTAGATAAGGAAAATTTCATTAAGAAAGAGTTAAGAGTGGTCACTCTGAAGACTGAATAAATGTTCCCAGGTTAAGTCAGGGCAAGGGGCAAGTATTCATGAAAAGAAAAAAATATAAAAAAGAAAATAAAACACCTACTGTATACAATAACCCTCAATACAGCTAAGTTAGGTTTTCTGCTTATCTTCAAATTAAAAACAGTTTTTCAAATTGATTTTGCTTCATGTCTTTTTATCTTTTTTAACTTTTTCATGAACAAAGAACAATTTTAACACAGAAGTACAGTACCAGGACCAATGCTTGTGAAATATTTGTTCAGAAAAGAGGTAATTTCATGTGCAATATCCATACAGGCCAAAGCTAAGTTGTTTTTGGTTGGTGAACAAGAAGTATCTAAAACAAGTACTTTGGGATTCAGAGATAGCAAACACATGTTATGTGTTATTTTGAATTATGCCTGTGGGTAAAATTGCATTATTTCTAGAATTTCTCATCTGGCTTTAGTGCATCCCCATATCAATAGGTTTTTCCAAGGGGTAGAGAGAAGTAGTCCATCTCCATATTCAGTAGGTGATTACAAGGGTGGTGGGAGCAAGAGCATATCTGGACCTGAGAGGTTGGGTCCCTTTTCGTAGCCAGGTTGCGAGAGACATGTGCAAGCAGAAGTGGAAAACTACTTGTAAGCAATAAACCGGTTTCTCCCATTTTATCTCTACCTTTGACTGATTTTGGTTTCAAAGGTAATTTGCCCCAGGCTGGGAACATACACCTGGAGGGAGTTGGCAGGATCTCTGAACCTGAAATCTGTCTTCCTGGGTGTGACACTTGGGCAGGCTGCCCCTATTGATGTTTGGGATATACCCAGAACCCCCAGTGTGTATGGTGGGGAGGCCCCAGTGGCTGCGGCAGTGGGGGGTGATGACTCACCCTTACCTTTGGCAGTGGTGGAGAATGTAGCTTCACCCATGACCCCCCTACTTGTGGGGCTTCCACTTGGGGAGCCCTTAGTGGGGAATTGGTCTAGTGTAAAGCACCTCCTAGAGGAGTGGGGCCTTCCCCAGAATTGGGGAAGGGTGGAGACACCTGAAGCTGTGGAATTAACCCTCCATAAAATAGCAGACTGCTTAGAGGCCCTGAGTGGTTGTGTAGCAGCCAGGATTATGAGATGTCTGTTTCTTGAGATAGTGGAAAGTGTTATCAAAGAAAGATAAACCCTTCGGCATCACTTGGAGGAGCTGGGTGATGACCTATGGGATGCCCTTAAGAAAGAGACAGTTTTTGAGAAGACAGGTAGTGTTCCTGGGAGATATGTTAGCAGTGAGGGAGGAGGCAGCCAGAAAATTCACGTTGCAGGACATCATGGGGGAGGGGGAGGAAAGAGCCATGCCTTCAGCCCAAGACAGCAGGTGTCAGGAGAGGATGAAGGGCTGGCACCAAGGGCAGATCTGTTACTGAGGCCACTGCCCGAGGCACCAGACTCCCCTGTATTGAAGACCCACCCAGTTGTGATTAAAAAATAAAAACGCAACAACTACGAGCTCCTCAGTGGGAGGAGCCACCCCCTCCCCAGGTTGTGGAGGACTCCATGCTCCACCCCTATACCCAGGATGAGCTGGTGGACAGAGTGTCCAGTTTCAGCAGAAGCCATCGGAACTTCTGCCACCATGGTTTTTGTGTCTCTGGGATATGGGTGGTGGAAAACATTGTTATGTCAGGTTCTGAAATGGGTAGACTGGCTTCCCTGATGACTCACCCTTCCCTCCAGAAGCAGGTGAAAAATGCCCATCACACCTCAGGGAGTAAGTTGCTTCTGGATTGGCTGACAGAAGCCATCAGAGCAGTTTGACTTAACCAGGGTGATTTACCATGCTTATTACCCCCTGGCTGGAAAATGTATGCTGAGCTCCGGCAGGTGTTACGGGAGCTGGGCATGAAAAACATCGTCTGTGATATGGATAGGGCCCTGATGAGGAGTTGTTCACCATAGGAATGAGAAATCTAGTGCTCCCTATAGTTCCCGCATCTCTCTTTGGATCCCTAGTGACTATTCTTGCCCCCTACATAGGGAAACCCATAAGTGAGGCTTTAGCAGATCTGGGAAAGGTTGAAACAATAAGAGCATGAAAGGAAGTATGGCATACAGCTGAAAGGGGAAAGGATGGGCTGTGAACAGCACCAAAGTTCAGGTACCCAGTTTGTCCATAAAGTTCCTGGGGGTTGTCTGGTAGGGTAAAACTATATTATCCCATAAGCAGTCATAGATTAGGCCCAGGCTTTTCCTACCCCTACCACTGTGGCAGTATTACAAGAGTTTTGGGGTCTTTTGAACTACTGGAGAGTGTTGTCCCACACTTGGCACAAATTCTGAAGCCCCTATACCGGCTGGTATGAAAGGGCATCAGGTAGGAATAGATGGTCAAGCCCAGCTGCCAGTGCAGACAACTACAGGGGAGGGCTTCTGCTTGATTATGAGCCATACTGCCCACAACTCAGCCCATTGATTGCTTTTCCCCTCTCTGTCCTCCATTCATATTGTCTCAGTTTTAGGATGGAAAACCATAAACCTCCACTTCTGGGGCTGCCCACACCTGGAGATGGTTGCATCAGCATTTGTTGCATGCAGGGCAAAAGACAATGTGGACTGCAGCCTGTCGGTGGGGCTTGCTGTTGACCTTTGAAGAAGTCAGCAGAACCCAGAAGGAGTGCCTTGTTTGCTCTAAGAGGGACTTAATACTGAGTCCTGCAGAAACAGGGGACAAATAGTTAAGGGGCCAGTACCCCTTGTCAGGTAGCAAATAGACTATATTGGGCCTCTGCTTGTATCACAATGATATCAGTATGCCATGACCTGTGTGGACACAGCTGCTGAACTCTTGGTTGCTTTTCCTGCACATCATGCAGATCAACAAGCCACCAAAAGGGGCCTAGAGCATCTCTTTGCAGCCTATGGTGGCCACAGGTGATTGAGAGTGATCAAGGAACCCATTTTACTGGACATGTATTACAAGAATGGGTGCAACAATTAGGAATAAAGTGGAAGTTTCATCTACCATATAACCCTACTGGGGCAGGCATGATAGAGAGGTACAGTGGTTTGTTGAAATCTGGCCTGAAGTCAGGCACCAATAGTCTATGGGGCTGGTCAGTTTGCTTATGGATAGTGCTGTGGCATTTGAATGAGAAGCCCCAAATAGGAGCCTTGAGCCCTGTGGATATGCTAACACACCCTGCTGCCTCTCCTGTACAACTGTATGTGCAAACCAAAGAGGAGTTATTGAAGCCAGGATATGGCCAGCAGAGCAACACCCTGCTGCCAGCCCCAACTGCATTAAACCCTGGAGAGTCTGTTGAGTGGACGTGGCCCTGGACATTCTGACACATGGACCAGTGATGGCTGCCCCTTCTGGCATGTTGGGGAAGAGGCCTGGAAGCTGGCCTCATGTGTTGTCCTGGAGTAACAACAGAGTGGCTCCCAAAGATCATGGTAGTGAACCCAAAACATCCAGGAGGTAAGAGCATCTTACAGGGAAGTTTTGTTTTACCTTTATGGCCAGTGCATGTACTTCCCATAAGCCTGTATAATGACTCACTTGTAACTCCCGCAGGGAGTGGAGGTGAAGGTCTAGTATACTAGACCTGGACAAGATCCCATTCCTGCCAGTGTCCTATAACAGGACCACTTTCTTGCATGCATCCTACAAGATTTGCCTATATTGGTATAATTAAAATATGTATTTTATCACCCTTAAAGTTATTTTCTTCTACAGTCCCTGTGGCCTGAACCCACCCCCTGGCTATAGCTGCTGCGTGATGATTGCTCTGAACTCCCTACCCATTCAGCTACTCACTGCCTGTGGAATGGACAGCTGTGGACTTAATCTGCATAGGACTTTGAACCTAGCTGAACCCTCTGGCTTGAGGATTATCATGATTTTATTGCTGTTGTTATTGTATGTTATTAGTCTGGTTACAGTGCTCCAGTTTTCTCACCAAGGGGCCATTGCAGAAGATGGGGTGTGAATAGATTGTGAGGCAAGATTTCTGCAGGGATGTGCTGTGGGTAAAACTGCAATTTTTTCAGAATCTCTCACCTCGTCTTAGTGTATCTCCATATCAATAGGTGTTTCCAAGGGGTGAAAAGACATAGTCCATCTCCATATCAATAGGTGATTACGAGGTGGATGGAGGGCATATTTAGACCAGAGAAGTTGGGTGGGCTCCTTTTTTGAAGCTGAGTCAGGAGAATCATGGGCAAGCAGGAGTGGACAACTGCTTGTAAGCCATAAATGGTTTTCTACCACTTTATTTTTCCCTTTCACTGATTTCAATTTCAAAGGTAATTTGCCCCGGGCTGGGAATGTTTTTCCCCATGTTACAATGCCACAGATTTATCTTATGTGACCTCATCTCTACATACTCAGTGGCATTTTTTATTAAATCCTCCCTGTAAAGTTTAAATAGGCCTTCCTAGTGAAAATGGGCAGGGCATACTTCCCCAACTCTGTTTCAAGTTCATCAACTGGGCTTTGAAGCAGCCCTGTGGTCCTGGTATCACATGGGTCCTCAGCAGAAAAGTTCCTTCAGCTTTGGTTTTTTTTGGGGGGTTTTCTTCCTGTAAGAGCCCACACTTGCTTCCTGGGACCACACTGGGGACCAGATACCATATTGTTATCTCACCTTGCAATTTTCATCAGTCTTTTCCTTTAGAGCCCACCTAGATCTCCTTGTCTTTAACATATGCATAAATTTCTTCATATAAATCAGCTCATGCAAATAGACAGCCAAACTCATTCATCCAATTTCTTCTACAGTTAGGCTGAGACACTCTCTGGTATATTTAAGGTAGTTAAGAAAATCAAGATTCAGCATTCATCCTACAGAAATGCATTAATAGAGTACAGCCAGGAACACAGTGAGATGGTATGTAGAATAATGTGATATATTTAAATTGTGATAGAGTGCTAGATCCACACATCCATAGGATAGAGCAGGCGGGAGCACCGAGCTGCAGCGATACTCTGATGAACACACTCCCGGTTACTGCCTATAAGCCAGCAGGTATTTAGGTGCATAGAGGGCACCACATGAATAAACCTTGAAGATTATAGCATAAAGACAGCCAACACTGTAGATTTAGCCTTTGGAAGGAGGTGTAAGTTGGTCTAGTCTTGGGTAGTTAGGTATTTGTTAAACAACAAACTTAATGAGCAGTCCTGAGACTGTGGCCACCTGAATCACCCTGCTGTCAAAAGACATTGTGCGGAATTCACATAAAATCAGCAAATTCCCTCCCATTCATTTGTAATTTAAAAACTGAACACACTATTTTAAGTTGTCCCCTCAAGCATTCTGCATCAAGAGACAGTCTTATTAGTCACAGATTCATCATCAAAGAACACGTGAAAATGTAAGCCATTGCCTTCTTTGAAGTGAGAGCATCAGATAAATTACATGCTGAAATAAGGAAATTGATAGTTTCTAAAAAAGCATCTCGTTTCAGAAGAGATATTCATGCTGGTCTCCTCATGTTGGGGTTTGACAGGAAGGATGAGAAAACAGTTTTCCTTTAATGGAAATCTAGGCTTACAGAATTGACAATTGTCAATTTGGATAGGGCTGTTTTTTCAATAAGGAAAATTTTTGAGATGTCCTGATATTAAGATACAGAAGGGCCAAGAAGGGGAAGAGATACAACGGAGGTAAGCAGCCAATAGTAAAGGGACTATTGCTAATTAGAGGCTCCATGTTGCTGTATGAAGTCATTTCAACAATTATCTAGAAGGCCCGGGCACCATTGCCAGCCTCTTAGATTGTCCCTGATTGTCACCCAGCAACCAATCCACGAGCCTTCTCTGTGGACTGGTCACCTATCCCTGGACTTTCCCCTCTCTGTATTAGCCTGCCTTCTTTATCTAGAGCCAATGTACATGTAAACAAGTTCCTTTCCTTGAGACTCCTTATAAACGTACCCTGTTGTTCGAGTCTGTTAGCTGGCCTTGCTGCTGGTAAAGCAGACACTTCGTGTCCCAGGACTCAGTCCTGTTTCTGAAGAGAAGGAACTGAGCTTAGGTTAGACCTGGGCACTTTGCACACAAAATTTGGAAAATGTTAATAACTCCTTACTCAAAAAATAAAAATAAAAAGAGACAAGACTGAAACAGAATAAAGATAAGACTGAAGTCAGCAACTGAAACCTAGTGAGGCTTCTCAGGAAAAGGACGCAGCCCTGTGGCAGAGATCATATTGAGTGCTTTCCTCCTGAGCCTTATTCCTAATGCTACGGGACATCGACGTAGCTGCCATTACATTAAGAGACAACATGTGGACAAAGAAATAAGGCAAGAATGAGAATTTTATCTAGAAGAGAACCTTGGTTTGGTTGCCAGCACACAGAACCGACTGGAAGCAAACAGATCAGAAAGAAGCTTTCTAAATTTTAAGGGGATTATTTTGCTCAACAACAAAGACAAATATGATCTGGTCCTGAAAAAGGCTGTGAGTTTATATCAACACTTCAATCTACAACCATGTACAACAGGGAGTGAGCTTACGAAAGCTGTAAAACTCCCAAGGAGGGACTATTTCCCAATGCTCACTTCAGATGAAGTCAAAGCAAGAGTGTTGTAGTAGCTGCCCATGTACCATGAGCCAATGTGTTCTGGAATGTGTTTTCTCTTTCTTCTGATCTCTGCATGAGAGTTTTAACGGAAATTATGCAATTATCCAGTGTGTATATACACACTTCCTCTACGCGTTTTGCCTACTCAATGTCACTTCTTGTATGGTTAAGAAAGTAGTTCTCAGGGGCATGATTTGAGAATAGCAGGTTCTCAAGACAAGAGCAGAAGCTGAGAGCACTATGTGCAAAAACGATGTGGACTCCCTCAAGAATGGCCAGAAACAGAAATAGGTTTGTATGGTTGAGGTTACAGAGGAGAGGCCCAACAAAAGAACAACTATGACTTTATTTTGTATGTATACACTGCTGAAATATAGGATCATGGGATAGAAGTCATCTTCTTATAGGTATGTGTGGCACCTGACCTAACTGTTGGATGGGCCACAGACAGGAACTCAAAAGGTATTCAATGAACATTTAACAATGACAGTAAAGTGATCCCTTTCCTCCATCTGTCCTTTCAGAGAAGCATTTGCCTGCCCATAGACAGGGGCATCATGCCTTCTCCATGTGGTATCTATTCAGAGTGCATACAACTACAGAAATTGTGACCCATGCTGCTTGATTCTATAAGAGAATTTAGGAGAGAATCCATATTATAAAAATAATTAAAAGTTGTACCAGTAACATCCTCTGCAGCCATAATGATTATGTGTTGAGAACACTATATTCATTTATTTGTTGCCCATTCTTTCATTACTAGTTATTTATGTTCTTGGTCTTTGTCATCAAAATATGTGTGAAAAATATGCTGCAAAGAATTTAAAGATTCATCTTTTTTGGTATCATTTATTGATTTAAATATTTGATAAGTGACAATTTGGACTTATAAGGTAAATAAATGCATGAATTAAACAGGTAGTTTTGTAATGAATTATGTAAATATAACACACAACTGCCATTTCCAATTTGTTTTATAAGAATCCCAGGTTTTCATCAATCATTTTTCATACACAAGTTTACCTTTCCTGCAGTCTGTAAATACAAAGACATTTTTCATAATGAAACATGCTATTTACATTGTCCATGACTTCAAATAATTACAAATAAACATAAATGAATAAAAAGTGGTGTTATATGAAAAGCAAAGATACAGTGGATGTTTATAATCATATAAGTGCTCACAAACTTTACATGTACTTGTATTCTTAAATTTCTAGTGAAATGAGGCATATTTTACCTTCAATCAGCAAGATTCTCTAAACTTGTGCTACTGGATAAAGGAAAATATTTTAAAATATAATATGAAACATCAAATGAAACTTTTAAATTAATGGTTCAGGTTTAAGAGATGCATTCATCTTTTTAAAAAAAATAGCTTGACATGTCAAAATATAAGTAATTTAACCATGCCCTACAAATATATTAGTATATTTACCTGGTATTATTTGATGACATTGTGATTAAAGTTTGTGGTAACTAGATTTTTAAAAGAAATGACTCACAAAGCAAAAATGGATAGCAAAACAGCAGATGTACAGTATTATTTACAATTGCAAGTCAAACCAAAATTTAGACCCATGAAATTACAACAAATGAATTGGCCAAAACATTAAAATAATTCAGGCATCTGGTTAAGTAAAACCTACCCCATGCAGAGGAAACAACAAAGGCCTAGCACATTATGTGTTTTCATTAAGTTGGAAAACCTATTTATTATCGTATAGTGCCAGAAACGTTGATGGCAACGCACTGGCTGCTTACCTTATGCATTGAAATGAGCAGGCAAGTGTTTTATCTAAAGTACTGTTTGGGAAATGAGACCCTTTGGTTTTGTAAATGGCTACTCACAGTTGAAGAGTCAGAATTCAGGTAGGTCAATTTTGAAATGAAGAATGATATGTATTATTTCTGGAATGCACTTAATTGGTACATTTTAAAAGCATAATGTCACTTGGATACTAGAGTTATAATGTAGTTACAGGCAGCTGTTATAAAACTTCAGAGTTTTTCCAAGGCAAAACTGTCAGGAAGTTTTTCTTTTTTTTTTTTTTAATAAAGAAAAAACTGTTCATCCAATTCCAAAAAAAGAAATCACAAAGTGTTTCTCTCCAGGGACCATTTTTTATATTTGAACTGAACCTGACATGCTAGTAGTCGTAACCTGTCATGATAACGTGGATCAGTTTCTACATAGAGTAATTTTTGCTTATCTCAGAATTCTTCAGGGAGACAAGGATTAGTAGCTTGTATATTCTGTCAACCTGGGCTTCAGGTATCAAGTGAGCAGGAGACAATGAAATGGAGGAAATGGGACAATGAATCTAAGATGTTCAAATTCCATCTTAATTGCTTCTGTTTTTCTTAACCGGATTTCTTCTGGTTTTACATTAATTATTTAAAATGTTTCAAGAGATAAAAGTGGTTGAAGTATTGAAGATCATATTTGGTCATCTGAACAAGTATTAAGATTGTCTATCATTTCAAGACAAAGGCTTTCTTAAAACTGAACATCACAGGAAGAAATAAACTTGTATTTTCACAGGTGTCAATTTATATGATAGCTGCCTGTTTGTTCACAATTTCAAAATAAATTATTTCAAAATAAATAAAAGCTGATTAGCATAGAAGCTTTTAATTTTCTGAATTTTTAATACCTCTTCCTTTGACTACCTGATCTGTTAGAATAGAAGACCCTTGAGGTGTATAGCAAAGAAGTCCAAATAGAACCAAAATTCAAAGGTATTTGATTTACTGAAGCTTATCTTTCCGGAGAGAAAAAAGCTGTATTATATGATTTTCTGTTAAGGAACACAAACTGGTCATGGCATCACCTCATTAAGAAGTTTGAATGTAATATTAACATACTAACTTAAAAAAAATGAAAAAAACATCTTTCCATTTTAGAGGTTAAAGATTCCTTAAATCTTGTTCAAGACTTGTTTAAATTATAGTGTTGGGGGTACCTAAATGAAGGATATAATCTTCTCTGTTCATTATTTTTGCTCTTTTAGATAAGGTATTTCACTTCTTTTTCCTTAGGAATTGAGTACTCTGCTAGAAATGATTGAATGTTCCATGAAAAGAGAAATAAAAAAATCTTTGGATTGGGATTTGTAAATGATTGTTTGATATATCATATAATGATGCAACCTGTGTCTTTTTGTACTTTAGAACATGGTAATTTGTTAATTCTGGTGAGTAAGTCAAAATTGTGGTTATAAACAGCTACTTGCATATATGCTAAAATCTCAAAGACATAGAGCTAAGAAATATGGAATACATTGTATATTGCTTTTTCACTATAGTAGACTTATAAAATTGATGGCAAATGTTTTCAAACCCTCAAAAAAGAACCCAAAACGCCATGCTTTATCAAACTGAGTTACAGAGGGGTATATAGGAAGCAAGACAGTGCATCAGTTATCTCTAGATAGAGGCAGTAAAATCAAGTAGCATTTGGTGTATTCATCTTTTTGGGAAGTAGTTTTTAGAAAACAATTTCCTTACAAATAGAAGAAACTACTCTACTATTTCAATCTTTAGCAGTGTGGTATCCAAGTAAAAATTTACTATTTGAAAATAAGAGGACTTTTCTAAATGAAAATGTTTGTAGGGGCAAAAAAGTAGAAAATCACCCAAAAAAGGTTGACCCAGATACTTCTTGAGAAGGTGTTTAAATACAGTGAAAAAGAACAACATACATATTTTTTAGACTCATGAAGCCTTTAGAAGCCAAGGTCTCAGTTATCTCAGTCACTTCTGTCCAACTGCTCTCTGTCTAAATGTTCGTATTCTTTTTCCTTATCTCATGAATCCACAAAGCGTTTAATCATGTGAAAGTGAAAAAGGGAATTCCCAAAGTAATAAAATACTATTCTCACATCCTTCATAGGAGCTAGAAAGGAAGGCAGGCAGGAAGGAAGGAGGGAGGGAAAGAGGAGGAAGAAAAAGAATGAAAAAGAGAAAACCTGAGGATGCTGACAAACTTGAAGGGCCTAATTAGTTTACTACACATAATACATATATGTATGTGTGTGTGTGCGTGTGTGTATACTACTCATTTTACATCCACCAGGAGTCTTACTCAAAAATAATATCAAACTCTATAGATATTCAAGTTACAGTCACACTTGATATTTGGATCTTGCACTTTCTTGTTACCCTAAGGACAATACGAATGCTTAATTAGATCGTACAGCAAAAGTTGAATGGACACATGGTACCAAATTTTCCCAACAGAAAATGAATTGCATGCTGTTGGGCATATATAATGCAAGAAGTTCCTTTTGTCCTTTTAGATTCATTCCGATTAATGTATTTCTTCAGTTTCTTGTTTGTTTTATCAAAGTTTTGGTGTGCTGAATTTTATGACATTCCATTAAATATGAATTTTATGTTTAAAAATCTATAATCGGTTAGCTTTACCATTTTTTTCAGCTTTCTTCTAGGTTTACAGGGTCAGGCTATTGACATAATTTTAATTGTGCAGGCCAAGTTTGATTTTTCTGTCTCTTTTCATCTTCCCTATTGGTGTCCTTTCTTGCAATCCAGTTGAATATAATAAAGTATTTAATGTATGCCCATAAAATGGGATACCTACTACAGTCAGGTATTCACTTGCATTTTAGTAGAATGATTTTAGGCAGAAAAAAGAGTGTGCTTTTAAGGATCAAAAGAAAAAAACAATGAGTATCCCTTATTGCAGGCCATTGAGATACATAACAATAGAAAGAGATGGATTTTACAAGTGCTCTGTTATATCCCCAAAACAAATTTAAAAGACAGGACTAATAATTTTGGCTGCCATCAACTAATAATTATCTTTGCACGACAAAGCAATTAAAGAATTGTTTAAAAAATCTCCCTGAATTACTGTTGACAATTCTATAGTCATCTTTAGTTTACCTAGACCTTCTTGGCTAGAATGATATCTACCTTAAGAGTGAAATTCTTCTTGATAATACTTTTCAGTCAATAACACAAAAGCAATTTATCTGAGACTCCAAGTCAATGCTAGGCTTGGATTTCAAAAGGGTAATTTATACCAATAAAAATTTCGAATGGGGTTTCATGTTGTTGACAAACTATCTGGCTGCTCTAATATTTTGCTTGACTTTAATGACAGAGATTTGAACTAAAAAAGGTAAAAAATTTTAAAAGAGGGGAATCTTTTAAGTGGTTCCATATAAATACACTGATCCAGATCACCCCAGCCTCAGAAGAAAGCCATATTCTCTTGTTAGCCTTTAAAGATAGTGATATTGACCATAAAGGAATGCTTCATGGAAGACAATAAAAGTAGAACTGTTCTAGAAATTGAGGCTTTACTAGGTATGGAAACTGGGCATAGTTTCTTATTAAAGGTGATGTAGAAATATTTATTTGTTGTTCAAATGGTTTGAACATAAATTAGCTTTGACTTAGATTTTATTCTGAGGAGTTTGAAATGGTTTCTCTGTAGTCTAATGTGAAAAACTCTAACTTGACTCTTACCATGTATTATTTTAAAAAGTTAATTATTTTAAGAAAAAGAATGTTGACAGATTTGCTAATGCTGGCTCAATGTCACAATTCATGTTTGTCTTATTTATGACATCTTCTACATCTTTCTTTTTGCCAAAAATGGAGAACATGGAGAAAAAATAATTTAAACATAATTCATAATTACGTGTTATCTCCAGAGGATAAAACCTCAAGGAATCGGCCAACAAAATCATTTTTATTTCTCAGATCTGAAGAACTTGATATGAAAATTTTCAAAAAAGCTTAGCATTCTGACTGTTGGATATAATTAAGTTGACTCTTTTGAGACAGCAAATCTTTGTCCTAACTTATTTTTCTGATAACTCTAATTAAAAATTGTGCATGTTTGTTTCCTCCTTGAAAACTTTCTGTTCTATACAAACTCAACTTGAATTAACCAGTTATTTGTAAGTAAAACACATTTGAATGATGATAAAAGACTACCTAACCACTTTTAATTTTGGAAGACTGAGAATACATCTTCACCTCTGGCACAGAATACTGTCAAGTGCTGCGGGGGGCCTCTCCCTGGCTCTAGCTCTCTGGAGCATCCCTGAATGAGTTGCACAGGCCTGGGGTCACAAAGGTTTCTATTCACCTAAAGTTGACCACTTGTTTTGCTAGCAGCGCACAAAAAAATGTGAAGAATAAGGAATATAGTATAAGCCCAAAAATGATTTTATAGATTTTAGGACACAGAATCAATATTTCTTATTCTTTGTGATCCAATTTACTAAATTTCCCAACTAGGGAAGGATGCATGTTCTATAGTGTCAGAACAAAAAACAAGGGATGTTTAACATGGATGGAGCTAGTGGGTATTATGCTCAGTGATATAAGCCAGGCAGAGAAAGACAAGTACCAAATGATTTCACTCATATGTGGAGTATAAGAACAAAAGAAAACTGGAGGAACAAAACAGCAGCAGAAGCACAGAACCCAAGAATGGACTAACAGTTACCAAAGGGAAAGGGACTGGGGAGGATGGGTGGGAAGGGAGGGATAAGGGCGGGAAAAAAAGAAAGGGGGCATTACGATTAACATGTATAGTGTGTGTGTGGGGGGCACAGGGAGGGCTGTGCAACACAGAGAAGACAAGTAGTGATTTTACAGCATCTTACTATGTTGATGGACAGTGACTGTGAACAGGGAAGTGGGGGGGACTTGGTGAAGGGGGGAGCCTAGTAAACATAATGTCCTTCATGTAATTGTAGATTAATGATACCAAAATAAAAAAAAAACACAAAAAAACAAGGGATGTTTAGAATCAAAGTGTATTCTTCTCAATGAATGTTAGCTCAGCAGGCATGTTATAAAAGGAAAAATTGTTTGTTGTAATATCGCTTGCACACTGAGGGTCTGTTCTTTGTGCTAATTTTAGCTGGCTTTTCTGTGCCACACGGTAGAGCTGGTATTTGACCTTTTTTGTTCCTTCAGTCCAGATGTTCTGACACTTTCATTTACCTTCATTATTGTACCCAAGACTACTTCTATCTGCTACCTTCAGAGTTTCTATTTATAGCTCTGAGTTTCTAATCCCAAATTCACTAATATGTGCAGGTGATGAGAGATTGACACTACCTTCTAAGAAAACTGAAAATGGCTTGTGAAGGATTGTTTTCTTTTTTCTTTTAAAAATAAGAATGACCATCAGTCAAATAAATCATTTGACTTTCATTAAACCACACCTGTATGTTATGGAAACTGCATCTTCTTTATGAGTATACCTTCATGAAGAAAAATATCAAATGTCTTTGCACAATCTCATCTAAAACTCCTGCCCAGCCCACCCTTCTATCTGTCTCTGTGCCTTGAATCTGATGTATAACTACCAGGTATAGCAAAATAGGAGCAATTGTCTTTAAAAAGTGAGATGGTACGAAGAAGCAATTTTGCACATTTCTGAAATTACTCCAATTAATACTTTACTATCCTATTTGTATTTAATTAAATTCAATAGACCATGAAAAAAATATATTTAGCAGAATCTTTTCCTTATCATCAAATAGTGAAAAGGCCACAGAGGATGACTGAATATAAACTGATTCCTTTATTTTTAAAATATTTATCAAAAGAATCAAGAACAAGCTACTACTTAGGCTTGCCATTTAGTTTTTCTTGCCTCTTCTGCTTTCAAATAATAAGTAACAGTAGTTAAGTCTAATATTAAGAATTATCTGATCAGCAATTAGATGAATTAACAGAAGATAAATTCACTATAATTTAATGCATTCAAATTAAATATTTTCCATTATTTACTACAGTCAAACATATTTATTAAGGGCAAAGTGTCCAATGATACACAAAAAGATGATTGTTGAAAACTTTTTCAGTAAACTAACAATCCTATTTGATTTTTATAGTGGAATTTTCTAAATGTGTAAGCAGGTGCTAATTTAAATTTTGCTATGGGTAATAGGAAGGCAAAATACTAGCAAGCCCACCCACCATTCCAGGTATATTCAGATTTGTGATTAGAAGAGAGTTTATCCAGGTAGGTAATAATAGGAGCTGTAATCTTATTTAGGGGTTTAGAAATGAATCCTAAACTTATATGACATTGCTAAATAATAATCTGATGCTTAGAATTTCCTCATTGTAACATAAGGTTACCAGTTGCTTTTAGATGTAATCTTAACAAATTATTCTAAATTATGGAGGAGTAATTTAACTTTTAAAGGTTTGATTATTATTGGCTATGCCACATTTAGTTAAAATTGTATTTTAAGTAGTAAGACTAAAAATGTGAATTATTCATTTTGAAATCTGCAATTCTTAGTGTTATCATCAACATGGCTGAGAAGGGCAGGTTATTTTCAATATGACTGCATAATCATTTTCCAATGTTATTAATTATACTAGATGACTTACAACCAATCATACCCTGAAGCCAAAATTCTATTATACTTAATAAACATTTGGAAAACAGTAGTAATGAGCACTTTTTATCTTTAATCTTTCACCTTCTAAGACTTTATTAAACCAATAGTTAACTTGTTCTAAGACCTGTCTATGTTTTCACAAAGCCTACGTACTCGACTCATCTGACCTATGCTCAGCTTTTACTTGTTTATTCATTCTTAACTACTCCTTAAAATTACACACTACAAAGATCTGAAAATCTGGACAACATTACACATGCAAACAGATCTCTTGAGAGGAATAGAAAACATAGGATAGATATTTAAAGAATTGTATGACAGAAATAATCTGATGTGAATGTATTAATTACTTTATAGCATGTGTGCAAATGAATAATTTCTGATACAGTTTAAGCATGTCATTTGCTCGGATGATTTCTATATGAGTCATTCCTTGCTGCTCATTTTGCTGAAGTAGAATAGTAAATATCTTTTAAAAGTTCACACCAACTGTATTATTGCTTATATAAATTATGTGTCTATTTTCCTAAAGGTTCTATGAAGTACACAGAAGTACAAGTTTCACATGGCATCCATCACCATGGCTTAAATTATTGCTTGAAAGGTTGTCATAAGGTATTGCTAGGAAATCACTTTTAAATGAATGTACAATTCAGGGTGAAAAGTACAGAGTGAGACTAAGTATTAAGTTGGTGATTTTTATAATATAAATATAAATGTATACATTTGTATCAAAGCATTCAGAAATAAGGCTGTCAGTCAACATTTGCTCTTCTGTCCAAAATTTCATAGTTTATATCTCAGTGGTGAGGATCAGCAAATATGATATACTGCATGACTCAGGCAGCAACTAAGAAAATGGTACTGTATCTAGGATGCCTAATAGCCCTATAGTGAGCAATATTCATCCCTCATGCTTATCAGTGTTGACTTCAGTCTCTAATAAGTTTGAAGACTCATGCTCAAATGTCAGACCAGAAATTTGAAATCAAAGCTAAAATTAAAACTTGTGAAAGAAATAATGCCATGAAGCCCAGAGTATTTAGCTTTTCAAAATAACTACAAATGAAGTAATATATTGCTTTCTCAGTCAACATGCATTTATTCCTAGTAAATGAGATTATTTGAATACTGTTCAATGATTCCCAAGTCTGGCATAGATTAGCATTACCTAGAGTGATTTTCTAAATACAGATTCCTAGGCCTTACTTAAGACCTACTGAATCCAACTCTCTAAAGTGTAAAAGCTCAGTAATTTATATTCATAAAAGCTTCCTAGGTAATTCTTATGAAGGCAGCCAGATACTGCCAAGCTGATGAGTTGAATCATTGAATGGGATCATTTCTTAACAAAGATGGGATGGCAGTGAAGCACCTGAGAGAAGCTGTGGTCTAGTCACAGCATATTAGAAATAAAGACACAAACCTTACTTTTCTACATCCCAAGTCCTTCCAAAATGTCACTTCTTTAATCATGTAATATCTACATTCAATGCACATATACACACACACAGACAGAATATTCCTTACTATATAAATGAAACTATTTTACGACATGAGATTGGTAGTCATTCTTCCCGTTATATGTATCAATGACTATTTTTTTAATGAAAGAAACAAAAGAGGGAGGGAAACATAAAGGTGGCAAGACAATGTTACTTAGATTTCAATTGTTTGAATCAAGTGTGAGGAAGGAATTTTACACACTATCTCAATATGCTCTGAATTACGTTAATCCTTATATAATCAGGTCTGTTCTTCATTCACCACCATGAGAATTCCAAAATTGAGTCCACAGCTGGGGTCAATTTACCCATTTAGCAATAAAATGTTAACACAATTATGTGTATGTTAAGTTACTGCTTGTGAATTAAGTATATTAATATCAAGAGCTACCCATAAAGAGTCATCATTCATACTGGCATATGTTAAGCTCCAGCCATTCAGTTCCTCATGTATCATGGTCCCAGGTTATATCTGAAATGGCATGGTTTTTGCAGTTGAAGATCTATAATCTAACAGATTATAAACCCCAGGCTACAATATGGAGTTTGGTTCTTGGACTTGAGTTTCTAGGTATTGTTGGCTGAAAAGCATCTGGTATCACCCAAAGCCTACATCCTGTATAATTCATTCCAAAGGAACATTTAGTAACATTACATCAAGAGCTTGGAGTAGGACTGTATTTTGAAGAAAGAGCAGAAGGAGAACCTGCAGATGTAAGTTATGTCCCAGGCACAACCAAGAATTGTTAGTTCACTCTGAAAGTGCGCTGTTGCTTGGGCCTGAGTTGTGCTGGTCTCCCATCTGCCAGAAACAGGCATCAGCACTCTCTCCATGACCATGTTAGGTTCAGAGGCACAGAGAGGATGGGGTTTGATGGGCCCAGGCTTGAGGGGGTGCAGTGACTTCCAGTGATGGCATGGAGTAAGACAGCATCTGAGCCCGGGCTAAGTCTGGTTCAAAACGCATGATTTAAGACACAAACTTATGGGTAGAACTTTTACTTTATTCCCAGATGACCCACAACACCTATCTTCAGCAAGTTAGGAATTCAAAGAGCCTTCCAGAAATATATTCCTTGATGGTTATAAACTTGCTCTCCCTCTTGTTATCTCTCACCCCCAAACACACTACTTCAATTGTTGGCAATATGATTTTGTACAAAACACAGCGTCTGGTGGTTTTCCAAATTCTCTATGGTTTACCTTTTTGTACCTATCAATTTAATTTTGCTACTGCTGAAACTCTTTGGAGGAATTTCCAAAATTAAAAACTTGATGCATTTATGAATGAGGTTTTATTTGTTTCCTATTTCATTTTACCTGGAGAGGCACCCACTTTTGCACTGTCACAATAAAACACTATGTTCCTGATACTGTTTATTGTCACTGGACAAGAGGACCAAGTATGAGATCATGAGAGCTCACATCTGAAGTGCTGGACCCAGGGATTTACTCTCAAGTCCCAGGCAGGCATCAGTGCCTATCTCAGGCACAATAGGTCTCAGTTCACTGGGCTCCACCCATTGTCAGGTATTAAAAAAGAAACCCAAAATAATTTAAATTATATGGGAAGAGATTAATATCAAGGCAAACTTTAGACCACTCAGTCACCTGTTACCTAGAAGCTATATCAACTTTCCTTTCTCCACACCACACTATACAGCCAAGAGACTCAACTATACGTGTTCTCCAGGCACTGAGTATTATTCTTTTTATTATGGCTAATGCTACCTATTAATTAAGTTTCACAAATCATATACTGTGCAGTATGTTTCGGGTACATTAGGGGTTTCTGACTTTATTAGATAACTGATTTATTTGCAAATGATAACATTCTCTCCATCAAAATGATATTGATGCCAGCATGAAGCTTTGGTACTGATGGCTAATCATAAATCAATTGCTTGCAAGAACACTAAAACAGAGGAGAATAAGTGCCAAATTATATTTGAAAGTATCCCTTCTAGAGTGGGTTAAACCATTTCCCCAGATTAATACCATTTGATTTCAAATAGGACAGTCATTTAAATTCCTTTTAATCTGCCATGCTAAAATTCATATGTGTAATTGTTTGTAGATGAGAATACTCTATAGATATTAGTCAAATGTAATACCAACTACCACCCATTGTTATAGTCACAATACCCAATGGAGGGTATGTGGATTGTATTCTGTAGGACAAATAAAAACACAATGCTTTTTCACAGCTTTTGAATTCTATGACTGCAGCTTGTACGGTACCTTTACAAACACATATAGCAACAGTGTAACTATATCAACTATACTAGGTTGACAAAATGATAACATATTAGACCATTACCTCAGTTTATAGCTCCAAAGATATATTTAGATTATATTGCATGAAAAAATGTAGTTTACATCCTGTCTGTAATATATATAGATCTCTGGCTTATTCTTCATTGTGACATTTGTGGCAATGCAAATGGCCACTTCTTATCTAAGTCAAATCATGTAAACTAAAAAAGAGTGTGTTATTCTTCTGACAAATTGGATGTATATACAGTTCTTGTCTCTGGCTTCTTACCAATTACCAAATAAAAATTGGATTTTCAGTGATTCTTTTAAAATATGCTTCCCATAGATATTCCTAAGTATAGAGAGAAATGTTTAGAATAGTTGCTTAGACAAATTTTACAAAAAGCAGAGAAATAGATTGGATGACTCCTGGAAGTCCCTTTTAGCCTTATGGTTACAAAACACATTGTTTACCACCATAATGTTTACTGATTTCCTATACCATGATAAGCTCTGAGTTACTATGCAGAAGCATAAATGACTTCAGTGAGCTTATATGTATATATATAGGGAGCCCAGCAGCCTAGCAAAGGTGTTTCCTATTCTTGGCCTGAGGGCTGAGGTGATCCCAGCATGTTCTGTCCACACTGACCGTAAACCTCCCCTCTATTCTCTGGAGGAAGTGGGTTGATCTCTCAGTCCTTTGTAATTACTTCCACGAGAGCACCTTATCCTCAGCCTACACAGTCTCCCATAAACACCCTGGCCTTCTTGCCCTCATGTGGTTAAAAACAGAGACCTAGATGCAAGGAAGAAAGGGTTAGGCAAGGATTCCAAGAGCTCAGGGTCCAGGTCCTGTCTCCACATGAAGAGTGTTGCACAAGTGTTCTCATAAGTCCCAGGGAAAGAATGGAGTTCAGCAATTATAAAAATTATAACCATTATAACAAATACTTCAGATATCTATTAAAACAAAATTTTTTCTAGCTTTTTCATGAACTTAAAAACACTAACTGAGCCTCACAGACTATACTGGATGGTAGTTAATGTGCTCCTTAGCAGAGTTATGTCATAATCAAATCACAATGCAGCCAAAATCCCTGACCAGAAAAAAATATATATTGCATTCAGTAGACATAAGCTACCAATGAGTATACCTACTGGAGTAAAAAGATGGCCACCTCAAGGTTTCAAGGAAATAAATGCTGCCAGTTCATTAACCTCAACAGAAACTTAGGTTTTATATCTGATCCAAAATAGAAAAACTCTGGACACACTGTGCTCCTAATTTCATGGTGAGTCTGTAATAGCATTTTTCATGCAGTGTTAAGCAATGGGAACAGGTCTTCATTTTAGTAGAACATGCATTGGAAGCCTGTCTGGTTACTAGGTCTGAAAGTTAGACCTTCTTCAGTGTACATGTGGGTGATTCATTGAATTTACAAGCTACATCAATTAAACTGCAGAAGAACATTTTTAAAAATCTCAAAGCCATAAAATACAATTTCTTTCTCCTTGCTTCTTATTATGCAAGAAGAAACAACATGCTTGGCAAAATGTCTTACGCCTTTTCCTCACTAATGCCTGTATCTAGAAATTTGCTCCCAAAAGTGGTAATAGCCTTTAGGAGGCAATCCATTGGTGATTGGAGGGGGAGGACAGGGTACTAACATCTCATTTAATATGATGCTGTTTATTAGAGTGCAGTTTAGTAAATTGCAAAAACTACCTCTATTTATAAATGCTAAATTGAAAGGGTCCAATGTAGTAAAGCATTTTGTTTTAACTGATATTTGTTACAATATGGCAAAAAGACCTTTCTTTAATCTTGGTTACAGATATATCTGCTATTAGGAAATTCCATTTCCTCTGGATTCTATGCTACATTAGTTAAATCTAAAAGATATATTTACTAAGAAGACATACAATGTTTTCTCAGCATCTGAAATCCTTGGTTATATGTATTCTCAGTCCAAGCACTAATCTCTCTAAGTGAAACTGTATTCAATTAATAGGATAGAGTTACATAACATACCAACTATACAGTAGCAGATTCTGAAAATCTTAATAATGTTGTGTGAAATGTAATTATCTAAGAAGAAGAGATATGTATAAAAATAGGTATTATCCCTAAAATATTTTGCTGAGTTACAGTTCTTCCTGCTTGGAAGTTTACCACACTGCCATGATATATGTATGAAATGTCTGTTCAGAAAAACAAAATTAGAAAATATTCCTCATGTACCAACTCACTAAATGTAGGAATATATAATCAAAACAGGCTCTCAAAAGTGATACAAATATATAGGGAAAGATACCTGTATGTGTGATAAACAAGAAAACACAGAGTCTATTTGTTGGTTAGTTTTGAAAGGGGGCCCATACTTGTCATTAAAATATATATATATATGACCAAAAACACTCATATGGATAGACACATCTTACTTCCCCCCTGCCCTCCATGTTTTTTATTGACAGTCACCACCCACCTTTTCCTAGGATTATTGCCTGACATAACAGAAATTCTGCTGCTTGTTCTCAATAAAGCAGTGAAAGAGAAGCAATCTTTTTCTGCTCTCCTGTCATGACCCGTGTTCTGGGCTTGTGCTTTTCGGAGGAGTCTTTGATCTGCAGCAGGTCTTAGAGGCTCGTCTCCCGGAGGAACATGGTGCCAATGTGGTAGGAAACCTTCTTTATTCTCGATGAAGAAAGAGAAGGCTTTGGCTGCTTAGGACCAGTCCTTACCTCCAGGAAATAGCAGATCCCGGGGATTTCCTTTGGAAAGTTGTCTGGAAGCTCTTCACGGGACCGAGGAATGAATGTGAAACCTTCTTCCCGTTTCAATAATCTAAGAAGAAAATACAGATAGTGTGAATCAAAGAGGCTGGGGAAATGAGAATAAATGGACAGAAATTTTAAAGGCTCAGGAAGCCTATTAATGATTGGGATCATGTTAATGCCCGTGCTTCTTTTTACAGATGTGGACCTCTTAGGGTTCCAAATACTAGGGAATGTTATTGCTCAGGAAGGACACCTTCATGATATAAAATAATAATAATAATAAAGATTTTCCTGGTAGTACTTGAAAATGTTTGTTCAAGTTTGATTTTTTTTTTCTAAACAAAAGGCTAAGGAAACAGCATAATATAATTTTTATTCAAACATGCAGGATTTACCCCTTCATTTTAAAAACTTCTTAAATTCTGGAGTGTTCCTTTTATGTTTTGTAGACTCCCAGTAATCTTTAATGTATATCCTGTATATCAAACACGTAAATCAGTTATTAGCTCTGTAGAACAACATTCATGACTCCAAGTGTCTGTGGTATGTGGTTACTGATTTCTGGTCATACATATTTTCTAAACTCAGTAGCATTTACTGGTTAAACAGCTTGAGTCTTCCCTTCCAATCATACTTAAAGATTCTTCGCCAGTACACTCACACTGGAGACCCACTGTTGTCCAGTTCCATGGAAGGTTCAGTTTGATATCTAAACCTAAAAATGTGGCCCAGCAATTCAATTTAATTCAACAACTCTTTTGGGCTGCTTCTTAGTGCCCAAGAAAGTCTTCTAGACACTCTTCTGAATATAATAATAAGTGGAACACAGCTGTAGAAGCTCAAAGTTTTGTCAACAGAGAAAGAAACAGTAATATAAAACAGAACAGGCTATTCCCATAAAAAAAGGTAGATACAAAAAGGTGCTGAAGTCCAGAAGGGGAGAAATAATGTTCACACTCAGAGGACCAGAGAGGCCCCGGGGATGAGAGGACACTTAAAAGATGGTCAGAATTTAATAAGTAAACATAATCATAGATTTAGAAATAAGAAAAATTTCAGAATCTAGATGTTTCCAACCATTTGATAGCATTACAAGGAGATGAGCATGAGTGTTAAGCAGTAGGTTAAGACAAAGTTTTGAAATCCTAAACTAAAAGTTTAGACTTTATTTGGAAAGCACAGTGGAGCCAAGCCCATCATCTCTGTCCTAAAAACGACGCATCTTCCTAGGCCGGGAAAGGTCAACAGCAGACCCCAAGTAGTGCAGTGTGAGAAATACACCAGGGAGAAGAAACATTCATTGAGAGAGGGCAAAGTTAAAAAAGGCCCTGAGCAGAAGAACAAGGGATGTGTGAAAATGTAAGACTATTGAACAGACAATGATAATTATCTTTACACTAAGGAGAAGGAAAAATTAATTTCTTCTCAAACATTCTTGCTGAAAATATCTGATATCAGAAAAAAAGAGTTGGTAGTACTAAGAATTCTGGCTAGAGGAGTGATCTCTATTTACATTTTCGAGTGAGAGTTGCAGTATTTTGTTTAGTAAAGGATTTTTTTTTAAAGTTCTAATTGACCACTCCCTAAAAATATCATATAGTGATTATATTAACTTGAGATGTAAGGAAATGAGGTTCATTCTCACAGTTAAAATTATCTCAAAGATGTCATTTCATCCACATAACATAACCCTATGCAAAATCTAAACATGCTATTCTCTGAAAAACAAGGTGAAAACAAGCCCAGAATACGAACAATTTGCTTATGAAAGCAGTAAAGTGGTTGTGGCACTGGAACTAGAATTCAGACCTGTTAACTAGTAGTCAAGCTTAACCCTTCAATGACAGTAAGACTACGCTGAGAGAGCTTTCCATCACAAAGCAGCTCAACTGAGATGCAGACATGGCATTAAAGATAATCAGAATGGAAGGCATCAGTATTTTTTGCTTTTTGTTTGTAGAGATGTTGGTTTTCTTTAACTATGATATATAATCAGTCATTTCAGAAATAAAATGTAAAATTCCTTAAACAATAGTTTAATTTAGCACTGAATCCACAATAATTTTGCTCAGCTCAAACGGAACAGTCATCAGTGTGCCACATGTGGGTATAAAACAATGATGTCAATCAATCAACAGACATTTTTTGAATGTTTTCAACATGGTAGAATTGTCCTGAAAGTGTAGGAGAGTAAGTGGGAATGCAAAGAATAACTTAATAGAAAATTAAGATGGCAAGAAATGCTAACAGAAACAAATTAGCAATAGAAGGCAATACAATGTACAATATAATATAAACCAAAGGAAGAGGAATTCTGCAGGGTAAAGGGAGAAATGACAACTGTGGAACTTAGAACAAAAGTAAAGAACCAGAACAATAAAGTTTACTTCCCCTGACTATAAAATAGAGCTATAAATTCAGTCTTTCCAGAAGTTTCCTTAAAGGCCCATAATCAACAAATAGTACTCCAAGTAAATTGCATTCCTCTTTCCCTATACACTAAACCCTCTACTTCTGCTCTTTTACAGTTTCTTTTTCTCACTATGGTCTTTATATTTTGCTATAATTGAAATTTTATGACATTGAAAAATAAAATTGGTGTTACATCTATTAAAGTACTTGTAAATGACTGAAAGAAAGGTACACTAGCAGCTTTGAATGTCAGGAATTTTAAATGATTCACTGCACTTTGGCTGGGAGGGAACTCTTTGCAATGAAATGATCCCTTGACATTCTAAATACATCTCATATGTACTGTGCTAAAAATTACAGAGATAACAGTTTTTATGGGATTTTATTCTTTCCTAAGTAAATATTTTGGTATCAATAAACAAAATACTACTTTAAATTTCAGTAATAAAAATGAGAGGACATAAGGATAAACTGGTCCAATCGCCTGTGATACCCAGGATTTAGCATCCTTTGTATATGTGAACAATGAAGTGCAACATTCAGAGGGTTTCCATTAGGATGAACTCAGCGAGTTACTAGTGGGGCTGTTCAGCAGGTTAGAGTAAGCATTTTGCACAGCATGCCTGCTGATGAGTCATGTGCTGAATAAATTATCAAATGCGTATACAGGGATTAGGAATTTATACACTGATCACCCCAGAACCTCTGATCCTGTCTGAAATGCTTTATTAAGTCCAAGTCCTTGGGCTGATTCTAACACTCTGCCTGACAATCCATTTCTTCAGCAACTCAGGACTGATAGAGAAGCTTAGGTTCCATGTAAATCTTTACTAATGCCCAGCTGTAATCCCCAGCTGGTTGATATACTACCTGGGAATTTCAGCGACATGTTTAATAAGTATTTGGAAGCCACACAAATCATAATTTAGCTGCTTGTCACGCTTCCTAATGGATTTTTTTTCCTACAAATTGATTTTCAAGATAAAAATTCACTGCTGCTCTGGATCGTTGGATGGCCCCAAGCATCTGAGGGAAGCTTGGAACCATGGAGGCCCATGGCGCTGCTCCCTCCCTGCTGAGGAAATGGAGCTCAGCTCTCGTTTGCATGCCCATCTCCCCAGTTTTCACCAGGCTTTGTGCTCTGTCCCCTGTTCTCTCTTGGAAATGGACCTGAAACATCTTCACACTGAGGTACAAAGGACCTAAACATAATTTACATGTTAACATATTTTTCAGATCACACGTCAGTTAGCATATATGAAAGTACAACTTGATGATCTGTAAGGCTGAGGTCAGAATTTGGTCTATACACTTTTCTCCAATTATATACTTTGATTTGATTGCCAATTAGGGAGGAGGCCTTTATGTTCTGTTACTATGTACATTTTCGACACTGCTCTAAGACTTTAGAATTAGGAAAGACAACAGATCATGCAATTCTTGAGCCATGCTTCACCTTCCTGCAGTCTTCCTGTCAAGTGAGTTCAGCAGTCAGCCAGTCAGCAATTAGTTGTTAAATATCTCCTATGAGCAAGGTGCTGAGCCAATGCACTCCTACTTCCAACCGTAACAGTGAGCAGGAGAAGACAGAGGGAAAGAAGAAGGAATTTTTATTTTTGCTGAAAATGGTCTTTCCATAAACTAGTTATTTTTTTGTTTTATTTTAGCTGAGTTAATGCCATGGACAGCTCCATAGACAGGGATAACTTGTTAAAATTAGTGGATCTAGTTCTAGCTTGTAATAATGACCAACTAGTATATGCAATCCTCTAACACCTACACATTTGAAATCATCATGCAGGATTGGAAATCTTTTGTTTCAAGAACTAGAAAGGTCTGTGCAATATGCAGAGCTGTAAGAGAGAGACAACTCAGATGCTATCTACCAGCGTAATCAAAGACTCAACTACTAATCAACACACTACCACCAAAGGGTTCTTTAAGACCAAGGCAAGGCAATAATACATGATACATCTTACAGAGCTCAAGGGTAGAAGGGATATGTGGGTAATTAATTACATTTTAAAGGCTCTGAATGTCTGAAGTGTCTTTAGTTCACGCTCCTCAGTTTGTTTGGTTTCATTAGACATTAAATTCTTGTTTGGAAATTATTTTCCCCTCAGTATTTTGATGCTAAGAAATCAGATGCCATTCTGATTCCTATTCCAAAGGATATGAACGTCCTCCTAGTCCATGACTCAGTCTCTCTCTCTCTCACCAACATCTTTCTATCTCTGATACTATAAAAAATAATGATTTTCACAACTGTGCCCCAATGAATCTTTTTATTCATTAAAATGACCATACATGGAACTTTTTGATAGAGCCAAGTTATATTTTTCAGTTCTCGGAAAATTTTTTGTTATTTCTTTGATAATTTCTTGTGCTTTTTCTGTATAGCTATTTTTTTTCTGGATTTCTGCTTAGTCAGATACTGGATTTGGTAAACTGATCCTCCAGTTTGTTTTTCTTTCTCTCTGATTTACACGCTCATTTCTCTATTCTACTTTTACAAGATTGCCTTCAGTATTATCTTCTAATTCTTACATACAGATTTTTTTCTGTCTTTCTTTTCTTATTAAGGTATCATTGATATACAATCTTATGAAGATTTCACATAAAAATATTGTGGTTACTACATTCACCCATATTATCAGGTTCCCCACACACACCCCATTGTAGTTTCTTCCATCAGCATAGTAAGATGCTATAGAGCCACTACTTGTCTTCTCTGTGCTGTACTGCCTTCCCCGTGACCTCACTACATTATGTGTGCTAATCATACTGCCCCTTATCCCTTCTCCCTCCCTCACACCCACGCTCTCCACCCTCTTCTCCTTGGTAGCTACTAGTCCCTTTTTGGAGTCTTGTTAGTCTGCTGATGTTTTGTTCCTTCAGTTTTGCTGTTGTTATACTTCACAAATGGGTAAAAACATTTTGTACTTGTATTTCTCCACCTGGCTTATTTCACTGAGCATAATAATACCCTCTAGTTCCATCCATGTTGCTGCAAATGGTAGGATTTGTTTTCTTCTTATGGCTGAATGATATTCCATTGTCTATTTGTACCACCTCTACTTTATCCATTCATCTACTGATGGACACTTAGGTTGCTTCCATATCTTGGCTATTGTAAATAGTGCTGTGATAAAAATGGGGGTGCATATGTCTTTTTGAATAAGGGGTCTTGTTTTCTTTGGGTAAATCCCTAGGAGTGGAATTCCTGGATCAAATGGTATTTCTATTTTTAGTTTTTTGAGGAACCTCCATACTGCTTTCCACAATGGCTAAACCAATATGTATTCTCACCAGCAGTGTAGGAGGGTTCCCCTTTCTCCACATCCTTGCCAGCATTTGTTGTTCCTAGTCTTTTTGACGTTGACTGGTGTGAGGTGATATCTCATTGTGGTTTTAATTTACATTTCCCTGATGATTAGTAATGTGGAGCATCTTTTCATGTACCTGTTAGCCATCTGAATTTCTTCTTTGAGAGAAGTGTGTGTTTATATCCTCTGCCCATTTTTTAATTGGGTTATTTGCTTTTTGGGTCTTGAGGTGTGTGTGTTCTTTATATATTTTGGATGTTAACTGCTTCTCAGATATCTTACATAGAGTTTTAAAGCTTCAGCTATCACATTTTAATTTCCAAGAGCTCATTCTTATTTTACGATTGTTCCTTTTTAAACTATGCTGTGTTGTTACTTATTATCTATCACTGACAATATTAATCATACTTTTATTGAGTTTTCTTTTTTCTCTGTATTGTCTTTGTTTCCTCTGAATGTTCATTGCTGTTGTTGGGCTGTGGGTTTTTTTTGGGGGGGGCTGTTGCTGTTTTCTTTATTTCAGTCTTTCTCTTTCATGTTAAAGGCATTCAACAAATGACTAACATCCTTGGAAGTCTCTTTCTATTTAACTATGAGGCATTAAAATCTGATAGGAAACTTTATGTATGGCAAGGTTTTATGGAATTGTAAGTCCATTTCATAGGGCTCTGAAATATCAGTACATATGGTGTTTTGCCCTTGGGCCAATTTGTCTAAGTAACAGTGTCCCAGTCATGCCAGTGGCATTGCACCTAGCTTCCAGGATTCTGAAAGTTGAATGGAAGAAATGAGCTAGGAATCTCATTGTTCAGTATGTACACTTTTACTTAATCCCTCTACATTCACCTGTCTAAATGTAGAGCCATTTTGGTTTAATATCTCTAAGAAAACAAATCTCTTATATCCTTCTAAGTTTCTTGTCCTCCAAAATCTACTCTTAGTAACAGAGTTTTAGATTAGCACATGGCTACCCAGCTAGAAACTACTTTTCCCAAAGTTTCTTGCAACTAAGTGTTTGAGTGATTATTAGATTCCTACAAGTAGATTTACATGCCCAAGATTTGAATGGCAGAAGTGATGTAGATTCCATTTTCCTTTGGCAACTATTAACGCTGGCTACCAAGATCAGAATTTTGTAGAAGAAGGCTCCAGTTTTTGGCCTCCTGAGGGTCAAGAAAATGGCCCAGTACTAGTGACTTTTTCACCTAACTTCCTAATCATGGGAATGCATATTTAGGCATCTACTTTTCAGCTTCCTAATGTGCAAAGGCTGGTATGGCTGTGGTCATGGCTGTAGGCTTGACCATTATAACTCCAGTGGTGACCTCTGAGGGAGGTGCTTGCCTAACTGGCCAGTTCTATAATTTAGGAGCATCATTTAAAAATATACAATTTAGAATCTGCTCTTTTTCCCCTTTCACTGTTCTGTAAGCATATCATTCATTGTAAATCTTTTCCTGCTTAAAACACCTGGGTGGTTTCTACTTGCACTTTTTCTGGAATCCCTCTTGGTTGTATGTTGGATTAATCTTCTAATTGTTTCTGAGTGTATGTGTGTGTGTGTGTGTGTGTGTGAGTAGGCTGATATTGAGATCTAGAGAGAATATGCTTGTTTCTCATCTGTACTGTCTTCTGTAGGACCTGAGATTTCAGCTTTCTCCTCTGTACTAAGCTAAATACCACTCACGTATAAACTTTCCATCTTGCTCTCTTCCATTGTTAAGTCTGTTTTCCATTCCTTGTAGATATATGTTGGAAGAGGATTACACCTCTGTTAATCTTTACTATCATTTTACCATTATTCAGAAAAGATTAGTGCTAAATTTCAGGTGTTCAATGTGTTGTGTTAGATTAGAAGTTTCTGTTGTTGCTAATTATCTGAATATCTTTTGGCTATGGAATGCACTTGGACTTTATTACAATGATATTAAACATTATACCTTCGAGTGCTAAAAAGGGATGAGTTCTATAAATGAAAATAAAAAGATAAAGATTCTTTGTGTTTTTCTATGGGTTCTGTAGTTCCTGAATTTTCCTATTCATCTCTTTCTTTCTACCTGAGTGTAAGGAAAGGAACTCTATTTATGCTTCGTGCTTCACTGCCTCAAGATCTGATGCAGTTTGAAGATAGGCCCAGTGAAACTATAGTTATTGAGTCAGGCAGACAGCCTAAAATCCCTTGAAATTCAATGATTTATTCTCTGGAAATAACACTCCTGTCCAAATAAGGAAAGTTAAGAATCTAGCTCTCTATAAAACAGAAGATGGCTCTCACCAAATTTTGTATGGATTTTAAGATTATGAACATTTTAAGTTGCAGATTTTGTGGCAATTTTATAAGATTACCAATTTTCAGGTTTTAAAATTCAAGTTAATAGATAAGTTCTCAAAAAGGGATAATTTCTCTGTCTGTCCCCTGAAAACTGTAAGGTGGATAGGTACTGCTGGGACACCCTGGCTCACTTCTTCCTGCAACCACCTTGAGTTAAGGATGCTTTGAAAATGTGCTTACTGTAGATTCCATATTCTACCTGGCTGGTGCTTGATAGAGAGTGGGGTGTTCTGGTGTAATTTCCTATCTGAATGGCAAAACAATGCCTCTTAAATTCTTGAATTTTAGGAGGTTGTAGAGCAAAGATGATTCTGCTCTGTATTTTCTGCAGATATTGCAATTTTTTTCCTTTAGCCTCAGAACTTCATTTAACAGACTAAACACCGAAGAGATTTAATATTCAAAGCATTCACTCAAAAATGTTATGTGTCTACAGGCAGAACTCTTAAAAAGAGATGACAAATGAGAAATTAGGAAATATAAATGTAATCAGTTCTTGTAAATTAAACAACTGCCTCACATTTTTTCACTTCTCTGACCAAAAATATTTCCTAAAAACAAGTCCATTACCTTGCTGGTCTTTCTCTATAAAGGATAAGGACAGGGTGGAAAGATGAAAATATGTGCACTAATTTTTTTTTTAATGGACAATTCTTCAATGATTTCATTATTTAAAAAATTAGGCCCAGAAGTTATTTTAAAGAATTCTATGTTCTCTACTTTGTATATTCCTGAAGCAATTAAAAGTAGAATTAGCCTAGACATAGTGTAAGGCGAGCATACAGAGCTACAATGACCTCAGTCCTAAAGAAGGCATATCAGCCTGAGGAACAAAGGAGCTAGCAAACAAAAGGCAAACTTTTTCCTTCTCTTGAGGAGTTTAACCCACCTCTTTTTGAACAATATTTTACAGAAACAATCCTTGAAAATTCCCCCAAAGTGATGCTTCTCAGAAATACTAATTTTTGTGGAGAGAAATGATGGTAAGGTAGTAAAATAGGGATGACACAGGAGAGGAGGTTGGCCGGTAAACTACATCTGATCTCTTACCTACATTTTAGGGTCTCCACTGCACAAGTGAGGTGGAAGCAAATTAGCTAATAGCATTGGTTAAGTCACTTAATTTTTCTGGTTCTCAATTTCTTTGTGGAAAATGAAAGATTTTGATCTGATTTATTTCAAAGATTATGTATGGCTTTAATGTTTAGTGGGGGTAGAGAATTTATATATTTCATACCTTTTTGCAAGATGTGACTCATATTGGCACACTTAAAGAGGGAATATTAATGTTGCTATCTGTAATTGGAAAAGTAGGAATATAATTCTCGAGGGACAGCCCAAGTTTTCCTTTTGGAAAAACCATTAAGTCATTTGTCTTTACTGGTTATTTTCCTTTTGTAAAATACAGTGTTTACCATTTTGGTGCCTCTCAAAGGATAAGATCATCAATAAAGTCACTTAAAAGACTGACAAGATAATAAAACACCAAGCTGGAAATTTTTTATTTTCTTTAAATATCAAGTCATTAGTATAGATGAGCATTTCAGTATTTTAAAAAGAGGAGGCTATAAGTAAACTACTAGGCAAGAATTTCCTGGACCTCTTTGTATGTCTTTCCCTACATTAAATGTCTATAGGAAGAAGAGTAAATGTTTACAATGTAGTAATTATACTGACAGAGGAATAATTCAGGTTTTCTTGCTAATAGTTTTAACTACTATAAATATTAACTTTAACATGCAAAGAAAATATATATAAGCAACTTCAGTTTCTTCAGTTACTCCATGCATATCTAGATATACTAGAAAGATGCCCTTCTCCAAATTGTCTATAAAGTAAAATTCTGAATAGCAGCCCTATATCCCAGTGACTTTTATTATATGCATTAGAGACAAGGTTACACAAAATGTTTTAGCCTCACAGGAAGAGAAGATGGTTCTCTGTTTGACTTGGACAATTCTATTTGGCACAGTTTTGTCATATATGTTCACGTTCAGATCCAAAGTTAAAAATACTGATATGGTTAGAATGGAGATGCCAAGTAAATATTTTAAGGAGAACATAACTCTTCTTTTTGCCCCTAATTATGAAAAGAACTCCAGGATCGCAAAAGTGCAAGCTGGGCACGTTTATAAACAGAGAGGTAGGAAAGGAAAGGAGTCTCCCTTGGTCCGATTCTGATGTGCTCCCTGCGGCTCTCCTCACCATTCTTTTGCAGAGGAAATCCTCCCATCAAGACAAGTTAGATTCAGAAATTATTGCTCCTTACCATTAGTTATTGAACCCCACAGACAGTTTGGCCATGGAAGAGCTCAGACTCTAGAGTAAAGCTGCTCAGTTTGAATTCTGACACCACTAGTATTTATCTGTGTGTTCTTGGTGACTTATTTAACCTACGTCCCTGTTTATTCTTACCTGAAAAATAAAGATACAACTCACAGGCTTGTGAAGATCAATGAGATAATGTGAATGAATTGCTTGGAGAGAGAGAGTAACTCAATAAATGTTTGCTGTTACTATCACAACGTTTTAGAGCTAAAAGATATTTTAGAGATCATCTCCCTCATTTCAGAGATGAGGAAACCAAGCCCAGGAATGTTGCCTGGTTTGCCAAAAATTACACAAGTTAATATCTGAGTTAAGATGACATTCATTTCTGATTCCTAGGCTTGGAATCTATGCACCATACCAAACTCTGGCCTAGACAACATGGTTTGTGGAGTTTTAAGCTTGGTTTTAGTAGTCTAAAGATATTAATTTCCTGAATGCCCAGCTAGTTCAGAGATTATGTAAGGGGTAATTATGTCTGAAGGCAGACTGTAAAGTGAGGAAACTTAAATCTTTACAAAAATTCCATGTTTCTCAGGACTGCTCTTTAATCACTTCCTCAAACTGAGGACTCTACTGTTTCTTATCTATAGAAGGGTGATTCAGTATTTGCTATGGAATGAATGTTTGTGTCTACCCAAAATTCATTTGTTGAAGCCCTGTCCCCCAAGGTGCCAGTATTAGAAGGTGAGGCCTTTGGGAGGAATCTAGGATTAGATGAGGCCATGAGGTGGAGCCTTCATGAACAGGATGAGTGGCCTTGTAAGAGTTACAGGACAGGTGGCTTCCTTTCCATGTCCTCGCCATACATGAGAACACAACAAGAAATAAGCCAGCTAAGTTCTCACCAGAACCCGACCAGACTGGCATCACAACCTTGGACTTCCAGCCTCCACAACTGTGGGAAATCCATCTCTGTCATCATAACCCACCCACATCCGGTGCTTTGTTATAGCAGAATGAAATGATGAGACTATATCTCTAGGCAGATTTTAGCCCTTGAGTTTTTCCCTTGTTTTAGGCAGAATAACCACCACCACCTTACTGAAAAAAAAAAAAAAAGTCCATGTCCTAACCCCTGGAACCTGTGTGCCAGGTCACGTGCCAAAGGTGGATTAAGGCTGCAGATGGAATTAATATCACTAATCTGTTGACTCCAGGGAAATGGTCCTGGATTTCCACTGAGCCCAGTATAATCACAAGGGTCCTTAAATTACAAGATGGAGAAAAAACAACAGAGTTCAGAAAGGAAACGAGATAATGGCAGCAGCATCAGAGAGGCACAGTGTTGCTGGCTTTATGACAGAGGAAGGACTCCAGGAGCTGAGCAATAACGTGGCTGCTAGAAGCTGGAAAAGGGAAGAAAACTGATTATTTCCCAGAACCCCCCAGAGAAGAATGCAGCCCTGAGGAAACCTTGATGCTCGCCCAGTGAGACCCATGTCAGAATCCTACCCTCCAGAACTGTTAAGATAATAAATTTGTGCCAATTAAGTCACATGGTTTGTGGTAATCTAATTCATACACATGAAATTAGGTACCTTTGCTTAAATTTGGGGATTGCCAAGAAGATAGCCAGTTTTTATCACATGCCTATGACTTAGTCTTCAGTAAGATGCCTTTGTTAATAAAAACTTGTCACAATAAGCAGATTACCAGCTAAATTTTGAGTCATAGCTTAAAATGCCTTTGGCCAAATTACCAAACCATTGTTTCTCTGGGATTGCCACATGAGGTCTGTAATCCAATTATCATACATCATTCAACATGGCTACGTTTACAAAATATGGGAATTAAATGCAGGAATAAGATGATCTATTCCTGTATGGAAAAAACAGGATGAAGCAATAATGGATTTCATCTATATTCTTAGTATTAGGAGATTTATAAATGTCATGTTTAATCTTAATAATAATCTTCTGAAACATACCTATTTTAAAGATGAGAAAACTGGACCCAAAGAAATGAAGCTGCTAAATTTCACACAGACCATAAGTCTTAGAGCCTGGATTCTGGAGTGCACATTATCGCCACTCTGTGCCGCTCTTTGTACATTCCCTGATAAGATGAGCTGTTTATATAGCAGTGGTTAAAAGGTAACTTGTTTTAACAGAAGGGGCCTTACATAGTGAATGAAAGACAGGAATTCTGAAAAGTCTAGAGATAGATCAAATGTAAAATAAGAAAAGCAAAAATGTTTAAAGGTTAAGGAAAATTTCCTATCAAAGTTATTAAAGGGTCTTTCTACATTTTTAGCTTGCATGTAGGAAGGAAAACAATTTTTGCTTAGGCAAATCATTCGATTATTCATGCCATTCAAAAAATTTGCCAAAATAATCCCTAATACAAGCAATTATTTCAGTTTCACAGATCAGGGGCTGTGGGTAAAATTGTAGCATTTCCAGAGTACCTCGCCTGGCTTTAGTTCATTTGCATATCCTCAGGGGTGGAAAGAAGTTCATCTCCATGTCAGTGGGTAATTACATGGGCAACCATGGGCGTGTCTGAACCTGAGAGGTTAAGGGGAGGGACTTGCTTCTTCCTGAGCAGGGTAGAGAGATGGCCCTGGACTGCAGTTTGTAAGCAAAAAATGGGTTTTAAACTTAATTTCTCCCTTTGAGAGATTTTGGCTTTAAGAGGTATTTTGCCCTGGTATTTCTTCTTCCTGGACTCACAGAGGCATGATGTTAAAGACAATTGTAATGTGTGCATTATTTTTAAATTGGAATGAGTGGGAACAAAGCTGGGTATAAACATCACATTTATTGGAGAAAAATTAAAAATCAAACATGGAAAGTTAAAAACTCATTAAAGATTTTTTTTTTGGTCCAGAAAAATAAACTAGCAATAAAGTGCCCTAGGGGAAGAGGGAATGGTCATTGGGCATACTGCAAGCAGCAAAATGACTCACACTCTAAGAATCTAGAAAATGAAGACTGTCATAATAAAAGTTATGGCCCTGATTTTTAAAACTTTCTTCCTTATGTCAGCAATAAATTTTAAGATAAACAACATCAGATCATTCCAATCTTAGTAATCTATGCAAAGTTCAATTATTTATATAATATGAAATGTAAAGTGAACTAATATGTAATGATGGGTAGGTAAAGTTCATAGGAACATAGTTTGTAATAGTTAAAAATTAGAAAAAGAACCTTAAGTGTTCATCAATAGAGGAATAGATGAATAAAAATTAAAATATGGTATAGTCATAAACTGGAATGTTGTGCAGTAATTAAAATGATGAGCTAGAACTATGTATCTCAACATATATAGATCTTCAACATATGGAATTTTGTTCAAATAAACCAATGGTAGAGAAAGGTTCAAAAAGTGAAATATCACTTATTCAACTTAAAATGGTTACATATGAAAAGTTAATGTAAAAAACACTGGACTTTGAAACACATCAGATTCATTATGCTATTTGTCACAATGAAAGGTAAGAAAAATCCCACAGGAAATTTTATTAATTTTTATTAAGTAATACCTAAGACAAATATAATAAAGTATTAAAGCAGGAGCATGAATATCATACTATTCCTTTTAATTTTTCATACTTCAAAATATTTGTAGAAGTGTTTTTTTAATCAACCATTTCTGGCAAACTTTATTTGGATTTATTTAGAAAATTATTTCAATTTTTCATAATACCAAAATAATCCACTATCTCAAAGTTTATGATAATTATATAGTATTCCTAAAAATAAACTGAATATACACTTCTCTGAAGATTTCAAGATAACAAGACAATATTGGACATCCTACAGGATTTAATCCAGGAAAGAAAACTGGAAATTTCAAGCTCTAATGAGCTTAATTCCAAGTTTTATTTCTATTTGCTTTAAGAATTCCTATTTGCTTTAAGAAAGTACAGTTTTGTCCCTGTATTGATAATGTCCTTGAGAATTCAATCTTGACATTTCATTTTAGTGTCCTGAGAAAGAAGAAGTACCCTTTACACTTGTGGGTTCATAAATCACCTGTGCAGTATGGAAAAAAAATTATTTGTGGCTGAACTGTACAGATTGGTATAGAAAAAAACAGCAGAAAGTACTTAGGCACAAACAGATTCAGAATCTGAGAATAAATACTTAAATTTAATTTTCGAGAAATTTACTAGGAGCCATGGTGCATTGTGTTTAGTGGCATCCTAGATTAAAGCAAATGTCAAAGGTCATTGAGTCGGTCACTCTTCCAAAGCATGGGAAGACAAGTTGAAACAGCATATGGCCAGGACTCTGAGGTCTCAGTAATCAGCTGTACTTCCATCCAAGAAATGGGAAAAGATTGCCTGCTTTCAATCACTGGATTGCTGATGCTTCCCACTCTCTAATATGTTCTCCTTTCTACAACTTAGGTGATTTTTTCTTTTTAAGTACAAATATGGTTAAGTTCCTCCTCCATTTAAAACTCTTCAATGTCCTTTGTTAACCCTTAACCGGACCAACCACCTTCAGCTGGTCTGACTCCAGTTCATCTCTCCATCCCCATTTCAGCCACTCCTCCTTTTGCACTAATACTCCCATCAGAGTTTCTTGACCTCATCACTAGTTTATTACATTAATTGCTTACTTGAGTACAGCTACCATTAGTGTGGTCTCCAAGAGAGAGGAGATCATATTTATGCTATTCATCATTTTATCATTAGTGTCTATCACTTGGAATATAATAGGTACTCAATAAATATTTGCTGAAAGAAAGGAAGAATGGAGGGGCACAGGGAAAAAGGGAGGAAAAGATTGTTTTGAGGATTTTATTAAAAAATTTTATTAAGTATTAGTGGGAATTACATGATTTGGAGCCAGTCAGAGAAAATATCCTTTAGAGTCTACCTACATGGCAGCTCACTGTGTCAATCTATGACTCCATTTGATCTTGGGGAAGGGAAGGGGTAGACAATAACAGAACAAAGTGTTTCAATGCTTGGAGTGCTTAAAATTATTCAGTCCCTTAGATCTACTGATCACCAGGAATCATCACCAACTCAATTAATGTGAAAAAGATTATGAAAAATCAGAGACAGCACCCAAATGCAGACCCAGTATGGCTTTTGGAGTTTTCTTTGTTGGCCACATGTAAACAAAGCCAGCTATAGCTATGATGTCTATCTAAGCTCAGGGCATGAGCTCCTCACACAGTTGATCCATTCTTTACACAATTTTCAAAATGGAGTTTCCACATTAGATGTAAATCTATACAAACATGGAACACAAGTAACAGCACCAAGTTGTGGAAAATCATAACCATAGTAAGAGGGTATAGGTAATGTGACTGACCTTCAGGAACTTTCCTTCCCATGCAGTCTAAAGCAATGTCACAATTACTGATTGGGAGAAGTTCCCTAAATTCAACTTAATATGGAAGTTATTGTCAGATCATTTGTATTATGCCCAGAATTATGTTAGGAAACTTGAAAGAAACTTAAAAGAGGCAAAGCCCTTATGTAAACACCCTAAAAATGACAAGTAGTTATTAAGCAGGTAGTTGCCTGATTTTACATTTGTAATTTCAGTTCCCTTCTCATCTACTTCTCAAGAATCTGGAAAGACTTGTCTTTTATCCAAGAGACTTTAATTTCCCTTTATATAAATATGTCATCAAAAGCTTCAAAGTATCACCATTTTGTTTACCATCATAATTAATTTTTGTTACCTATATACGTTTTCTGCTTCAGGGTTTTTTGTAACCATGTTAATTAAAAAAATCAATGATCACTATTTTCAACTTTACAGTTTTGCAATGTGATTTCTAAGTCATTTAAATCATGACACTAATTAAATCACTTGCACACAAATGCCTAGCATAAAGCCAAAGTTTAACAGGTAGGAGATAGTTATACTGGTTTCTTATTTAAGAGAAGTCCATCTTATCAATGCTTTTGTTCATTAATTCAAAAATATTTACAGAATGCTTACTGTGTGTTCAATGATTTTTGTAAGTTCTGGGGAATATACTGATGAGTCAAAACAAAAAATGTCCCTGCTCATATGAGCTTAATACCTAAAGGGTAAAATGACATCTACAAGGCACAAAATAAGAATGAGTTTGGCTGTCAAAAATGTATAGACTTGTCAAATATGACCTTTAAGATAAATAGAGTTTGAACTTTTACTCTGTACTCAGTATATATTTAATTTTAGGCAGTCCTTATTTATAATCATGATTCAAAAGTATAAAAACAGGCAAACAGTCTTTTCTATCTTATTCCTTTGATTTTAATAAACATTAAGAACATTTCAAAAATAATAGAATTTTATTAAGGTAGTGTAATGCAGACCCTTAACATTCACTCCCCTGTATTTTAAACAGGTATACTTGGAAGGACAGAGATTGTGGGAAACGACAAACCTGTATTTACCTCCCAGTCAAGTCAGGCTTTCCATGCATTCTCTTGGGGTGTAAATGAAAGTTTGTGTCACAATTGCTATTTTTCAGACTAGGAAGATCCATTCATATTATCTTAGAAAATGATGGGGTCAAGAAAAACAATCAGATTGCACAAATGACAGGTTATTAGCTCAAGGCGATGCCAAAAACCGGGGGAAGAGGCCAGAGAACACTTACTGGTAAGTTGTTGGGCTGACATTGATGCGCCGAGGGTGACTTCCTGATTCAAATTTGCTTGCCAGAGTGACATTATTTCCAAACAGGCAATATCGTGGCATTCTTACCCCAACAACTCCAGCCAGCACAGAGCCTGAGTGAATGCCTATCCTCATCTAAAAAACATGAAAAAGTAAGAGGATATATTTATGTTTTAATTTGGTACACAATTATTTAATGAGAAGTAATGGTAATTATATAAACCATTAAATTATGAGCTCCTCAAACACGGGGACGGTGTCTAGGTCATTTTTGTGATCACAATATCTGAACCATTATAGTGCCAATGAACATGGATGATGGGGAATAAATGAAAGAATGAATTAATTACAGGAAAAAATAAAACTATATTTAATTTGCTACATAAAACCAGTTATATTCCAAGTTCAGTCAGGTCTCATTTAGAGCAGGTACATAATATGCTCTAATACATGAAGAATGCATTATCCTCCCTCTGGTTATTCTCACATAAAACTTTATTTTCCCTTTCATAGCATTAAACAGAATTGTAAATTAAATATTTATATTTCTCTTTATTTTGCTTAAATGTTGGATTTTCCCATCAGAGAAGAATCTGTATCTATTTCCTTACTGCTAAATATAAGCACTTATTACCATACCTAGAACAAAGTAGGTACTCAATAAGTAATGAATGTTAAATAAACTGCCTGAATTCCTCAACTTAGTATTAAAATGGAGTTACAGAGAATTCAACCCTTGAGTCAGTTAAGAAGGGTCAAATTGATAATCCTGAAGAATAAATTTAGTGTTGTACACTTCACTCTGTGAGAATCTAATAAATATGAGTCTGGTCCATGCCTCGAAGGAGCCCTCAGTGTGCCGATGATATACACATAAATATGATTACAGCAATGAAGTTGTATCCATACGGTTTACAGCAAAATACCTGCAGTGAATGGTAACCAAGTGCGAGATGATATCCTTAGTTCTACTGCAATGTGTATATAACTCAGAGAGAGGGAGACCCGACGCCCAGATGCCTACTAGGTAAGCAAAGTATTACCCCATCACTACCATGCCTGCTTTGCCGCTATAGCTGTGAGGATAAAAGGTCACTCTAAGACTAATCCTTGTCATAGGACTGAAGACTTCTGTATATATGAATCCATAACAAGACAGGTTGAAACCAATGTAATATCATTACAGCTCTTAATAACCTCTTCATCTACTTTTAAAAAACTGATTAAAAAATTTATTCAGAAATTCAATATGCTAGGAAGAGCCAAGATATATTTGAGAAAGTAGAAAAAGTTGGAATATTTGCCTTACAAGCTATCAGGTCTTAGTATAAATATATCTAATTAGTGCGTGAATATCATAATATTGGTGAATAGATAGTGAAATTGACTAATACAACAGATAGCCCAGAAAAACATTCATGCATACATAGGTGACTGATATTTGATAGAGTTGGTATTTCAGATTAGTGAGAAAAAGATGGCCTTTCTACTGCGGATCAACTGTGTCTTTACGTGGAAAAAAAAATTAAGTAGATTAAAGATATTAATATAGAATTTTACAGCTTTAAAAACAATTGTTTCCATTAAGGTAAAGGTCAATCTGCAGTATCAAACTCTAAAGTATAGACACATTCAAAAGTACAGACTTTTATTAGTCACTGAGTAACAGTTCCTAGCTGAATGGTCCAGATTTTGAGGCAGCTCTGTTCCTCTTGGTTAGTCAGGGACCAGTCCCTTATCAATGTGTTCCTCACCATGTCTTATCACATATTCCTCATTAATTGAAAACTGAATAAGGAGCACACTAATGTTCTTCATGTTGAGCAAAGAGACTACCAGAAGTCCAAGGTAGGGGTCATGAAGCTTCATTTAAGGTTATCTTCATTCCTTTCCGTAGATCCAGATTTATATTTGGTATTTTCATTTGCCTAAAAGTCTTTAAACATTTTTTGTACTTTAGGGCCACCGGTGATTAATTCTTTCAGTTTTTGCATGTTTGAAAAAGTCTTTATTTTGTCTACATATCTGAAAGATATTTTTCACTGGGTACAGAATTCTAACTTGATAGTTTTTTTTTTTTTAATTTCAGCACTTTAGTGATATTGCCCCAGTGCCTTCTCATTTGCATTGTTTCCTATGAGACAATCTGCTGTCTTGCTTACCTTAATTCCTCCATATGTAATATATCTTTTTTCTTCTGGCAACTCTAAATTTTTCTGTTTATCGCTAGTTTTGAAAAATTCAGGTATGATTTCTCTTGATGTTTTCTTCATGATTTTTGTGTTTGGGGTTTGCTGAGTTTCTTGCATCTGTGGGTTTTATAGTCCTCATCAAATGTGGAAAAATTTCAACCATTACTTCTTCAAATATGTTTTCTACCCACCCCTCCTTTTTTGTGACTCCAATTACATGTACATTAGGAGTACTTGTAAGTACTCTTGAAGTACTTTTATAGTCCACAGATGATCTGTTGATTTAAAATATTTTTTTCTCTATTTTGGATAATTTATATTGCAGTGTCTCAAACTTACTGATCTTTTCTTTTGTAATGTGTAATATTTTGTTAATCATGCCCAGTGAATTTTCATCTCACATACTGATTTTTCCTCTCTAGAAGTTCAATTTGGGATTTCTTTTTGTCTTTCAGATACCAACTTAACTTTTGAACGTATGGTATACAATTAAAAAAATCTTTTAATACTCTTGTCTGCTAATTCTAACATCTAAGTTTTCTATCAATTTTGATAGACTTTTCTCATTATTATGTGTCATATTTTTCAGCTTTTCTGCAATATTACTAATTTTTGGTTAGATGTTAGATATCATGAAAATGAGTTTGTTGCATGCTGGATATTTTTATATTCTTATAAATATTCTTGAGCTCTATCCTGGGATAGAGTCAAGTTATTTGGAAATGGTTTGTTACTTTCAAGTCTTGCTTTTCAATATTTGTTAGGCAAGTATGAAGCAGTGTTTCATGTAGAGCTAATTATTCCCCACTACAGATGCAAGAAGTCTCTGAGTACTATACCCAATACCTATAATATATGAGGCTTTCCTGTCTTCCTGATGAGAACAGGCATTTTTTCCAAGTCCTATGTGAGGTGCAGGAAATTTTCCCTCTAATCCTTCCAGGTGTTTTTTCCCCCACCAGGCTCAGGTAGTTTTCTTACATATAAAAAATAATCACTGCTTTGCCAAACACAAAGGCCCCTTGGAAGATCTCTCTGACCTCTGGCAACTTTGTTTTCCCTCAGTCCTCAACTCCATTTCTTTAACTCAGAAAGTTTGTTTGGCGGCCTCCTGGCCTGTTCGTCCCTGCAACATAGCAATACACAAGGAAAACCATATGTCTCATCTTATTTGTTTTCTATCTCTCAGGGATCTCTGTATTCCACTGTTTAGTGTCCAGTGTCATGAAAATTGCTCTTTTGTATATTCTGTTCAGATCTTTAATTATTTAAGGAGGGAGTAAAAAATCCAGTCTCTCTTACTACTTACTAGCTGGAAGCAGAAATGAGATATACTTTTTTTTTAAGAAAGAAAAATACATGAAAAATTTAGGCCTTTTTCTGATAAGAGATTGTCTATTGGATTTAGAAAGATGAAAAATATGCTGAATGATAATATTCCTTTGAAATACAGTAAGTGTAAAAGCACTTTTCTCTAAAATTAGCAAGTATTTTCAATATTATTCTATTTCAGAAAAGCTATTTATATTAAATTACCTTGCCTACAAAAAACCCAAACCATAGCAAGATTATCAGTTTGGGCCTGTGATCACTACTGTGATCTTTTGAAGCAGTAGGAACAGCAGAAGTGAATATCATATTGACATACTTCACAGCCTCTTTATTCTGTTTTTGTTTGAGAAAAAGACTACCTACCCCACACCAGCTATATAGAAGACATATAGTTCCACCTCTGCCTCTTTAAAAAAGACCTGAGGCTGTTTTTTTTATAAACAAATAGAATGAGAATTATTACAATCTGAAAAATGTTAAAGATAAAAACCCTGATATCCTTGAGGGGGTAGATGGAGAAATTGTCATTTAAAAACAAACAAAAACCTTTTCTCTTAGAAGGCTACCTAAAAGATGCACAAAAATATCAACAACCTGAAAATAGCATAGATTCGTTATCACTGTCACTACCCTGTAACAGAATAGTACTCAGCAAATTATCTAATCTTGGAAATAAGGAGATACCACTGAGAGCTTAGAAGCTGAATCATTAGAGTCTTTTCTTTTGCATTTTTTGACAATTTATTGAGATTTTCCAGGAATTGTTGCATGTATAAGGAAGTCACTCATTGTCCCATTCAGAATATGCCAAGAGCATCTAACAGACAAAACAGAGAGATACATTTAACTATTAATGAGGGATTTAGATTTATTTTGACAAATTTAATTTTACTTAAATGGGTTAACCAAGCAGTAACATTTGCATCCATCTGGCCTATATGCCCTATCTAAAAGAGAGGTTTGTTTTGCACTAATCTAGTGGTTGTCAAGTAGGACCATTTATTTGTGCCCCTCAGTGGACATTTGGCAATGTCTTGACACACTTTTTTATTTTCACAACTAGGATGGTGAACTCTCACTGGAATCTGTTTAGTGGAGCTAGGGATTTGTGGGACAGCTTTCTCACGACAAAGGATTTCCCAGTCTAAAATACAATAGTGCCAAGGTTGAAAAGCCTTGCACTACACAGACCTCTGGCAGACCTTGTGTACTTAATAGAACAACACACACAAAAAATAACATAATAAATCCTTTAATCAAATCAAAGCTTTGACAAATAAGAACAGATTTCACTTTCTAAGGAAAGTTCATGAAAAAAATAGCGTTTGTCCTAGGTATTTATTGAAAAACACAGAAACTTTACGATCTATACTGAGGTTAAAATTTCTACTACCCAATCTCCCATATCTAAATGAAATGCATAAAATCATGCAGAATGCTGGGACACATCAACATCCCCCATTATCAAATAAGTTAGTTATTCTCATAATACTTTACTAATTATTTATTAGCACAGGCACAAAAAAATGTACTTTTAGTTAACATTCCTCCTACAACTCTTAAAAACAGGAGGCTTATATAGTTCGACCTCAGCTAGTCAAAACTCTCTTTGGTGTAGTAGAGAGAATGCTAGGGTTGGGAGGGCAACACAGATACTTTAGTTCGGCTCCCTCATTTCACAAACAAACTGAGATCCAGAGAAGCCTAATGAAAAGAATAATTAGTGTTAGGGCCAGCTCTAGACCTTGGGTCACCTGGTTCTGGGTTTGGTGTACTATGGCACATACCCAAATTAAAATGATGCCTCAGGCTATTTCTATAAGATTCATCAGCCTGTGAAACCAAAAAAAAAATCAGATTTAATTAGGTCTGCCTAGTCTATGTACACAGAAGGGCTAGCACTTTCCAATGGAAACTCAGAAAAAATAGGTTACATGTTAATTAAATCCAACATCAGAAGACTTCCATCCCTCCTCCATCTTCTCTTTCATACTTCTCCACACTAAATCTTTGGACTGGTCTACTCACCACACTCCAAAAATCCCTGGCAAATCCATGCCGGAGCTTTGGCTGATGTGGACTGACTCACCTGACATGACATCCAACCTGAATCACAGACTCTGTGTTAAGGTCTCAGGCTATAAAGGGAAACAAAAGAGGTATGTTCCCTGTCTTCCTGGAGTTTTCATTCCATGCAACAAATACAATAGCTAATGAGATTATGATGAATGTTGAAAGTGTAAAAGAGGGCAGAGCACAGGCACCAGGGCTGTGGAGCAGACCTAGTCTGGACAATCACCAAGTCCTTCCTGAGAAAGTACCCTTGAGCTCAGTGCTACAGGAGGAGTGGCTCTGTCTAGGTGAGGAGGAGAGGCACAGCTGTGGTTGGAGGGCTGGGAGGAGAGTGTCCATGTAGAGTGGAAATAGCATGCAAAGACCCTAAACCTACAGAGTTTTTGTGCATCTGAGTACTAAAGAAAGGCAAGACAAGGGGGCTGCTGCTTCAAGAAAAAGGAGACAGCCCGGACCTGAGGCTGAGGCAGTATGCCCATCAGATCACTTAGAACAAAGTTTCTCAGTTTCTGTGCTATTGGTATGTTGGGTTGGGCAACTTCTTTTCTGTGAGGGCTGTATTATAGGATGGTTACTTGTCCTTGGCCTCAGTCACTAAATGTCAGCTGTAGATTGAAAGCAGAGATTGTTTTGGGAGTTTTGTTGCAGGACCTAAAGGGTATACACTTTAAATTCAGTCCTAGCTTCACTACCTGCTCAGTGATGGTCGGCATTCTCTAGCCAAGAGCACCATGTTTTCTTCAGGCAATCCGCTTGCACCTGTTCTCAGCCCTGCAGGTTTTGTGGGAAACTGATTGTACCTCGAGGTCCAGGAGTAGGCCCAAACGGGCAAGGGTGGGCCAGTTCCTCAGTGTTAGCAATTAATTTAAGAAAAGAAAGTGACCCAGTGTAAGCCAACGAGAGAGCCAATCTCAGAAATTACGTGAGAGCCTCAAGAAGAGACTCTTTTCCAAGACGCTGTGCTATACGTCTGTGAACAGTGAACAGTGTTCCGGGGAACAATGGGAGCCAGTCACTTTGATGCCATGATGGAGGTGCTCGTTGCGGCTGAAGACCACCTCATAGACCTAACGATGAAGCCACGTCTGGGTGGGCAAACCAAGGAGAAAAATTAGAAGCCAACTTCATGGCAATATCAATTTGGCAGCAATCTCTAGCCTTATGTGAAGCTAGCCCTACTACTGGGCTTTTCAGTTATTTGGCCAATGCACTCCTTTAATTGTTTATGTCATCTTATTTCTTCCATTACTTGCAAAACAAAGAGGCATAAGTCTTTCTTTTCACTAGCTATGTAAGTTTAGTCAGGTTAACCAGCCTCTTTGATGTTTTTATTTGTTAAATTATTATAATATCCTCTTGGTGGGGCTGTTAGCAGGCTAAAATGGGATAAACTATAAGCTCATAGTGGGTACACACACACAAAAAAAAATTAGTTCCCTCCCCATACCTCATCCTACCCACTGCATTGCTCATGATGTCAAGGACCATGCCCACACACATTTATGATTCAGTACTAATTCCAGAATTTCCAAGTCAAACGTAAAACATTATGAGCTAGCAAGTTAATAAACAATATCAATTTGCATTGAAATAGTCCTATTTGAGCAAGACAAAATTTCCTAATTAAAATAGAAGGTCTATAGAAGAAAAAGAAAGACTTCTAGTAGAATAAGCCAGTTAACTGTTTACTCATGTTTGCATTTAAGTATTGTCCTTAGATTTATGTGATTAAGATTTTAAGCTATTAAAATATAGTTAACTCTTTTAATAGTAAGGAGATTAAAATCATTATTCAAGAGAGATGAAAACAAGTACTTAATACTTCTGCTAGTATTAGGAAACATGTACTATAAAGTTTTATCAGACAATATTCCTCTCACAGATAAAACAGATAAAATTTATTTCACATTTTTTGCCTTATTCTTTTACTAATAACCAATATTCCCCAATAAGAAATACTAATTAATGTTTTAAACCCTAATTTCAAAAGCTAAAGATCCTTAGGAAGAATGCAATCAACTCAAAATCTATGCAGCTTTTTACAGTTTCTTCATTTCCCCAATGCACAAGAAAATGAGAAAAAAATCTCTGTGGCTTTGTGGCATTTTTCCTTTTCTCTTTTCTTTTCTTTTCTTTTTTTTTTCATTTTTCCTTTTATCATGTGACTCAGCCTCCAGTCTGATGGTGGCAAAATGTCACATTCTCAGGTAACATCTTGGACAAATAGCACTTTGGGCAAGATTTCTTACTGTGTTTACTTTGAACATCACAGGTGTACCATTCAAAGATAAATTTCAATTTTTACAGAAAATATTTGACAAAAAAAAATGGTATGGTAACTGCTAACTAGTTTGGCAACATATAATATCAGACAAAACAAGAAATATAGTGATTTTTATTTTAAAAATGGTGAAATTTTAAATATTGGTACTTTGGAGTTAGGGGATAAAGTAAATTACAATCTTGTTATGCATGTTAATGGGGAGGGAAAGAATCCTACAAAAGATGATTAGGAAGGCATGCCTAGAATCCTACAGCAAGTGGCACTGAAGACAATATCAGGGACTGCTGAGGCGACACATCAGTATGGCTCGGTTTCACCACTGCCTTCCTACAGGGCATGAATAATTGTGTATGTGACCGTTTAAATACATGATATTGAAAGACTTAAATTTGACCCAGCTTGTAGGAGTGTTAGTCTTAAGGCCTAAAATAAAATGCCTCAAGAATTGTTTTTTGAGGTAAGAAACAGATTTAAAGCAACTGAGATACTTACATTAAATATGTATGTATGTAGAAATAATCAGCATATAATATAGTAGTAGAAAAGCAAACCATTTTGTGCTGGAAGTGTGGGCAGTAGATATACCATTTAACAATATAGTTCCATACTTACATACATACACATACACATAAGGAACTGCTTATTATAATAAAGAGTAAAAGAAGAATTAAAAGTTGATAAAAATATTTAAGGAGTTTAAGAAAGCGACTGACACTATTTTCTATCAGCATTTGATTTTAATTCTGATATGTAGAAAAGAATTAGAAACCCTTTATTGATATCCTGTCTCTGGTTATTTAACCAATGATGCTATGGAAATACTTATTCTACTAACCACATCTATAACATTAACCAAATCAATATGTAATAGTTTAGTCTATTAAATATATCTTTATTGTTTAATTACACAGATTGGAATCTACTTCTTATATCATAAAGGCATTCCCTGTTAATGGCTTCATTTTTGACACACAGGTCTGTTAACTGTTAAAACTTTAAAGCTCTTATAAGTTACTATGTTGAGAGTAGCACTAGAAAATATTACTACTGACATAATAATTCTGTGAACTTACTGAAATCATTTTCTGTAAAAGATGCAGATCTTAACAGATGATCTGGAACAAGTTTCTAGTACAAAAAGAAAAAACTTTACAATATTGTAGATTCAAAAAAAAGATTTAAAAAAATCTTAAGTATGCAAAAGTAGAATCCTTTGAAAAGGGATAAAGGGATTTAGGAAAGAATTATAATAGTATGAAGTATGTATTTATCAATTTATGAATTAAATCCATCTAAACTATCAAAAACTCATTTATGTATTTTTCACTTGAATCTTTTTCTCAAGGACCAAAGTCAATCAACTAACACCTTTCATTTCAACAAAAATATCCATAAGTTTGAGTCTTTTAATACTGACCTAGGAGATGTACAATTTTAAAGAACAGAAAATAAATTCTGCTTTTTCTTCTCTTAAAGGAAATGTAAGCTACAAAATGTGGGGACTTGTTTGCCTTGCACCCATCCTTCCCTTTTTCTCCTTCCCCTTTCTTTCCTTTCATGTGTCTCTCTCTCTGCCAAAGGTTATTACACAACAATTCAATCTCAAACACTTGCTAGGCATTGTGGATGATACAAAGGAGAGGAAAAATTGATTGTCTTCCTTCAAGGAACTGAAAATCTTACAGAGTTAAGGAAAGACAGAAATCGTATTATGAAAAAAATATACATGTGGCCAACAAATATGGACTCCAAAATTTTAGATATTAAAATTGCTATTTTACAGAAAAACTGAACTCAGTGGTATGCTGGAGACTACAAAATATGCCCATCTGTTCCCACATCCCCATTCCGTGATGTTATATGGAGTACATTCATGCCACAGAAATATCCTACAGATCAGGGCTCCCCACCTCTGACGATTCACTGCTTACCACTAGATGCATCTCAGGCAAAAGGAAACTGATCCCAGATGGAGTGCCTTAAATTCAAGAAAAAGTTATGAACAAAGAAAATGAAAAAATGAATAAATTAAAAAATAAGACTGCAAAAATATTTCTATTTTACAATTTACAAAAACTAAAAAAATAATTTGCAAATGTATGATTTTCCACTTACAGACTACTTAATAAAAATAAAAATTCCTCTGAGAAAATGGCATATATTATAGTGATGTCCATGTTTACTGTTGACAAGTGAATTTCCTCAGGGAAAACATAGCTCATTTGATGTCTCAAAAGCTCTATTTCTCAGACAGAAAACAATGTTTTTGCAAATATGTAAGCAAAAAAAATTTAATGAGTTTGCTTATTAAACATTAATAATTATTATTCTCTTTTGTAAATTATACCTTTTTAATTTATAAAGTATAAGAATAAACAGCATGGGCAAGTTTACCCTCCAGAAGTACAATAACAATGAATTAATATAGAGTTACAATGTACAGTTCTTGGCTACACGTTAGAATTAACTGGAGAGCTTTAAAATAGCTGTTTTGGATCTCAATTCCAGAGATCTTGATTTAGCAAGTCTGGAATGAGGCTCAGGCATTGGGACTTTTAACCTCTAGGGTTTCTGATGTGCATCCAAGTTGAGAACCGCAAGTATAGAATATCTCTTAAGTTTCACAGATATATTTACAAATTATCAATACTTCAGGAACTAAATAGTTTACATAGCTGTCCTCTTTCCCAGCAAGGGGAACATTGTGCAAATTCCTTCACACGCACACACACACACACATACTACTTTTCAGTTTTGAGAAGGAAACACAGTATTCCATCCTCCTCCAGAAGACACAATATTTCTGTATATCTCTTGTTTTTTAAAAGCAATAAAAATATGTTTAATTAAGTACTAGCAAATGGGGTCGAACAGTGAGTATGCCTCAGACTTAATGCATGTCAGCTGATTGGATAAACGAGGGTTTTCTTGAGACTTCAGTACATCTGGGTTTGGATGGTTAGCAGCCCAGGCTCAGCAGCAGCAGTTCATACAGTCTCACGGGTCTAGGGGCAGTGGGACTACAGAGAGATACTTACTTGCTCACGTTGAAGTGTTGATCATTAGAAGATAACATAGCAGCAGGGATGGAGGGCATTTTAGGCTTATGGATGCTGAAAGGGGTGCTCTCTTTGGAAGCTGCCATAGGCTTCAGAATCTGACCCATTAATTATTTGCTGTATGATCATGGGCATATTATTCTCTAAAACTCATAATCTATAATAGAGATATTATCAATGTGTACCAATCATTCACTTGCATCCAGTATGAAACATTATGATTATTAACTTTAATTGGGAAAAGAGTGGTTAATTTTATTTGTCGTCTTGTAATACAGGTGGTGGGAAATTTTCTGGTCCACACACCTTATTCCATGAATGTGGAAACTGAAACACAAAGAGCAAATGGTCTGCTAAAGAACACCCCCAGTGAGGATAAGAGGCCAGATGAAAACACAACTCCTATGGCTTCTACTAAACTGGTCCTCCTATCACGTTACCTTGGTAGTTCTCTTTCTTAATCTCTTTTTTTCATTATTAGAGATGAAAAGTTCTTAATGATAGTTTATGTTTATATAATCCACCATAAAATCTGCTTAAATTGTTACACAACATTATCAAAGGAACAGAAGAGGGAAAGAGTTTTCAGGAAAAAAAATTGTAAAGAACTTAAAAAATTACAGAAAGCTACAATAAAATTCAAAAATACACAGTATCAATTGTAAATAAAAGTGTCATGACCAAGCCCAAAGAGACACGAGTACCCAATGTAATGTGGTGTCCCAAATGGGATCTTGAAACAGAAAAAGGACATTAGGGAAAAACTGAGGAAATCTGAATGAAGTGTAGACTTCAGTTAATAATTCTGTACCCATGTGATTCATTAAATATAACAATAGTGCCATGTTTTGTTTGTGAAAAACTGAAGGTAGGGTATTTGAGTACTATCTGGACTATCTTGGCAATTATTCTGAAAATCCAAAACTGTTATAAAAAGTTTATTTAAAAATGTGAATCATATGCTCCTCCACCAAAAAGACAAATTTACAAATGGTTCTTATCTTTAAAAATGTTGCTTATTTTTGAATTCAGAAAGTAATAGCTAACTCAAGGGACTGTGATGTGGAATAAAGGAATTGAATGGCTAATGTAAAAAATAAAAATTTACAAGTCTTAGAAAGAAATGAACCAAGAAATCAGCCAATCAACCAAATAGCAAAAGCAACTCCAAATCCTTATCCTTTAATACCCTAAATCCTCCTGTATACTACTGTTGTTGCCAAAGTTTATTCCATTTGGGCATTAGATGGCACTCATGCTCATTTTACTGAGAAGGTAGACTCCTTAATATCAGCAATAGATCTCTCAACTGGAGATGTTTCTGGAAGCTCTGGCCCAATATTAATTTTTGGAGTAAATTGTGAAAACAAAGTTAACCCCATAATATAATTTAAATAAACTTTGGGTAGGGTAGCAAAATTCAAACAATGAACAAAACTGGAAATTAAGAATCATTAAGCAGGATTCAAAAATCTCAAATAGACTTCAAATGGTAGACTTCAAGGCATCCACAGGTTTCCCCTGAAGCTGGCATGCATGTTGCAGCCATAGTGTTTATCAGCTCTCCAAAGGAGTCTGTGGATTTCCCAGTATTTGAGAGCCATTAGTTTAATATCTTCTTCAGTCTCAAATAATTTGTGTATCTTCAACATTTATCACTGAATTTTTCATTTAGTACGCAGTCATAAAAAGTCTGTTCAAAGAATGAACAGCAAGCTGATCAGGAGACTAAACGAAAAGAAATTTTATACTTGGTGTAAATGTCACCCTTTCCTTTCTCTAAGTACACGCAGCACTATCTATATTTTTACTACTCAAGTCATTGGATACTTTCATCTTTGAATCCCTCATCAATATTTGCAAACTAAGAATGAAAACTACATTTTAAACAAGGAACCTGATTCAATGTTTTATATCCAATCTTACTTATGCTTGTTACGTTAGTCCAGTAATTGATCATCCCAGACCTTATAAAATGGTATGTTTACATCCTCCTACACCTGGCTCAAAATTACAGGAAACTCCTTAGTGGTTGCAAAAAAAAATAGAAAGCTTATTAAGTAGAGCTAAAATCACTACCCAAAACTCAAAATTGTTCTTTTAGTGCTCGAGTCCAGCTGTGCCACTTTTATTTTGATGGTGCCCTCTAGTACAAAAAAAAAAATAGATTCTCACGAATCAATGAGCCCATGGACTAGAATAAGTCATATGATTTAACAAGGGCTCTGCTTTTAACCTGGACTTTGAGAAAAAGCTCTGAGGTTTGAAATGAAAAGCTTTGTGGTATTTATTTGTAATTGGCCTGCCATTGATCCCATCCAAGCAAACAAAAGAAAAAAGCATAGGAAAATTTCTTGTTAGAAAAGGGAATTTGACAAATGAAGAACCTACACAAAGTAATCATTAAAAACCAATTATGTGTGCATCTGTTAGATGTGATGCATACAATGTAATGTTAAGGAATTTCTTCACACACAGAGCTCCCAGAACAATTATTGTGTACTGATTTCTTTTATTTTGACCCCATTCCCCTGACATGAAATTCAGAATAAGAAATCTGTAACCAAGCCACTCTCTTTATTAAAAAAATGAATTTCTGATTCTTGCATTGTATTATTAATGTATGACGCTATAGACTATTAAAATATACAGTTATTTTGATATGTGTTTTTATGGTACCAAGTCACCTGCAGATCCCTAAACATACCAAGCTGTTTTACTCCCCTGGACCTTTATTCTTGTTGTTTACTTGCTTAGACTGCCTTCTACTACTTCTCTGGGGGTAATTCCATCACCTTCATAGACCCAGCTTAGCCTTCATCTCTGCTCCATGTCCATGCGTAAATTGTTCCCAGTAGTTCTTGATCTATCTGGATGGTTTTTCCCCTTTCGAACTACAGGTTGGAAGCCACTTCCTCTAGACAGCCTTTCATCAGGAAGTTAAGTGTCCCTGGTATGAATTATAGTCACTCTAATTCCCCTCTCCTAACAGTTCCTACACTTTATTTTAATTTTTTTTCCACTATCTGTCTCCTCCGCTTGTTAAACTCTGGAAAAATAGAGATAGCAACTATCTTAATCCTCATTATATCCCCAGCACCTACCAGAACCTTCCTGCACATAGGAGTCCTCAATAAATATTGAGGTGAAATGTGAATTTAAACCACTTCTTTGAAAATCTCAGAATATAGATTCACATGCCTTTGAATTAGATATTTGAAATGTATTTCCTTCAGGTGTTCTTCTTCAGAAAAGGAATATCCTAAAAAAGAATTTAAGTAAATAATTTTCCAGAAACTTGCCTAAGATGTTCTTCCATTCCCTTTCACTCTACTTTTTCTACCAAGTTAAAAACAACCACATGAACAAACAAAACAAGCTAAGGCAGATTAAGCAAGTGTACCCGAGCAGTGGCATCTATCCTGCGGAACTCGGTAGTGCTCTCTGCCTGTGAGAGCTGTACGCCAGAAGCCAGGGGCACAGCAAAATGGGCCAATACCTTCCTATTGACACCAGCCACTAAATATCTAACTGTGTTATCTACTTGAATGATGAAAATAGGAGGATCAATATATGTATCTTACTGCTACCAAAATTATACCAAATATTTCAATATTAAACACATACGGAACTCGTCCCCTCCTAGCATGAGCTGGGAGCTCTGTTCTTTCACTTTATCTCTAAATAAAAGCCTGTACCTTGCTCTCCTAAAAAATATATATATATATACATGTTAAACACATATTTCTTCAAAGATATTTCAGTTAGAGTATTATCAAAACAATACCCAAGTCATGGTAGGATATTTTTCAAACCAAATTAAAGTAATACTTCAATATGCAATTAGTTTTTCATAATAAAGAATATGTTCTCATTGAAAGGAGTTAGAAATGTTTCAGAGTGCTTTGAACCAAATATTAGAAATGGTAAGACATCAATGTATTTAAAAGATGGTTGGTGACAGATAGTTGCATGTTTAAGTGTCTGAATCTCCAGTGACCATCACACTGAGAGCAGTAGACCCTCACTTCTTATACCAGATCATTTCTGTCTGCCTTTTATATAGCCATGTGTGGGCTCTGGAGTGCTTTCATAGGGAAGAGCTAAATAAAAGCAAACCACAACTGGTATGATTCCCATTTTTTCAGAAAGATAGACAAGGGCAGACCACAGATTTCAAGCATTGTAAGTACTTTTGGTATGATTCTGAAAGCCATGAAAAGCATGAGACTCAATCATGTCTTATTTATTGTTATATCTTTTCACATGGCATGTAAATAGGTGGCTGATAAATAGGTATGTAGTAGGTAATTTTAATATGGGCTACAGGATGGAGAATGACTTAGGTTTATGCCTAAGCAACAAAGAGTACAAACTAAGAGTTCTTAGTGTAATTTGAGTGCTAATGCTGATGAAAGGAGATTATTAGAGAAATACGTAAACTCACAGGATGTGATGAGTGACTGGATGTATAGGATAAAAGAAAGAGAATTATAAAGAAATGCCTAAAACTCTGAATTTGTAAATGCTGGATGCCATGGATTGCTGTAAGGGCTAAAGGAGAAAGAATAAGTTCTTTCTAGGTGGGGTGAAGATGGTGGGAGATGGGTGAGTTAATTTTGAATGGGAGAGTTAAAAGTGAGTTAAATTTGAATTGGGAGATATCAGCTTTGAAATGGTTCTAAAAGCTATGGCTGTGGCAGACTTACCAGTATGGTATGTTGGAAAAAAAAGAGAAAGAGGTGGGTGAATAATTTTGAAGAACATGAATATTTTAAAAGAGTCATAATCACAGTAAAGTCAAGGATCTGAAGCCAGGTCAAGAGTCTGAAATTTTAGAGCAGACAGTTGGGGTTGTAGGTGACAGCAACATGGAAGGGCAAAAACCAGGAAGTAGAAGATACATGATAAGTCAAGTGAAGGAGTCTGAAGCAATGAAAAAAAGGAGACCTTGATAGTAAAACAAACCTATTCAGACACAAGTCTATCCCTTAGCCAAGTCTGCCTAAGGACTGGAGAAAGAAGAAAGGCAGTAAGGACATCCACACTGTGGTGAGCTGAGAGTCAGGGGCTCATCCTGTCAATGGGAGACCAAATTCAAGAGGGGTCCTGAGAGAGGCAGCACGTCTTGAGAATTTCCCTGCTCAGAGTCCCATGAACCAGGCTCACTGATCTGGCAAACACAATCCAGTCATGGCATTTTTCCACATCTGCGAGATGAAAACATGCACTGGATGATGTGAGCTTCTCAGTTAGATGACCTTCGTCTCTTGATCTTGGAAGGACACCACAGGCATTCTTAATTTCTTAAGCGTCTGGAGAGCTTTCAGTCTACTAAACACAGCACTAAAGTCACATTTTTGAATTGTTCCTTTGCCCAAGTCATTTAAAAAGAATTCAACAAGAAGAAAAACACCATGACACTTATGGGAAAACACCCCATATTTTTTTAAATGAAAAAGTAAAACGACTCATATTCAGTAATTAGACTTTGGAGACTGAAATCACTTAGGAAGTGCCCTGCTGATTCTGACTCCTAAATCTCTAATTGACTTCTCTTCTTTAATCGTACTGTTCCTACTTTTCTGAGCTTTCTCCTCTTACCTGGCCTATCATACGCATCTCTAATTTGTCTACCTGTCTATAACCTAGTTATTTTTCAGTCTTCCAAGAAGAGCTACCAGATGGTACTTTTCTAAAATATTTTAAGCTGTTCATCTGGATAGCCTTCTCCCCAATCAGAATTTCTCAATAGCTCCTAACTTCCTACTGAATAATATCTAGCCCCTTTGCAAGGAATTCATAATTTTTAATGGCCTGGCATCTTGCCAGTGTCCCATTTCATCCAACACTCCTCCTGCTTTTACAATTTTTCCTCTTAAAATAGCATGTGTTTTGTTGTTTTCTAAATTCACTGAATAATTCCACAGTTTTGGGCTTTTGTGCTTGCTATTTCTTCTGCTTGCACTGTCCTCCTACCATAATTACCTGACAGATTCCTACTTGATCGGTTAATCATATTTTTTATTAAGGTATTATTTATATATACTCTTATGAAGGTTTCACATGAAAAAACAATGTGGTTACTACATTTACCCATATTATCAAGTCCCCACACATACCCCATTATAGTCACTGTCCACCAGTGCAGTAAGATGCCACAGATCCACTATTTCCCTTCTCTGTGCTACACTGTATTCCCTGTGACCCACCACACCATGTGTACTAAACATAATGCCCCTCAGTCCCATTCTCCCAACCTGCCCACCTGCCCTCCCACACCCCCTTTGGTAACCACTAGTCCCTTCTTGGAGTCTGTTGCTGTTTTGTTCTTTCAGTTTTGCTTCATTGTTATACTCCACAAACGAGAGAAATCATTTGGCACTTGTCTTTCTCCACTTGGCTTATTTCACTGAGCAAAATATTATCCAACTTCATACATGTTGTTGCAAATGGTGGGATTTGTTTCTTTCTTATGGCTGAATAAATATTCCATTGTGTATATGTACCACCTCATCTTTATCTGTTCATCTACTGATGGACACTTAGGTTACTTCCATATCTTGGCTATTGTAAAGAGTGCTGTGATAAACATAGGGGAGCATATGTCTTTTTGAATCTGAGAAGTTGTATTCTTTGGGAAAATTTCAAGGAGTGGAATTGCTGGGTCAAATGGTATTTCTATTTTTGGTTTCTTGAGGAACCTCCATATTGCTTTCCACAATGGTTAAACTAATTTTCATTCCCACCAGTAGTGTAGGAGGGTTCCTCTTTCTCCACATCCTCGCCAGCATTTGATGTTCCTAGTTTTTTGATGTTGGCCATCCTTATTGGTGTGAGGTGGTATCTAATTGTGGTTTTAATTTGCATTTCCCTGATGATTAGTGATGTGGAGAATCTGTTCATGTGCCTGTTGGCCATCTGAATTTCTTCTTTGGAGAAGTGTCTTTTCAGATCCTTTGCCCACTTTTTAATAGGCTTATTTGCTTTTTGGGTGTTGAGGTGTGTGAGTTCTTTATATATTTTGGATGTTAATCCCTTGTCAGATACGTCATTTGCAAATATATTCTCCCATACTGTAGGATGCCTTTTGGTTCTGTTGATGGTGTCCTTTGCCAAACAGAAGCTTTTCAGTTTTATGTAGTCCCATATGTTCATTTTTGCTTTTGTTTCCCTTGCTTGGGGAGATGCATTCAGGACGAAGTTGCTCATGCTTATATTCAGGAGATTTTTGCCTATGTTGTCCTCTAAGAGTTTTATGGCTTCATGACTTACATTCAGGACTTTGATCCATCTTGAGTTTACTTTTGTGTATGCGGTTAAACAATAATCCAGTTTCATTCTCGTGAATGTAGCTGTCCAGTTTTGCCAACACCAATTATTGAAGAGGCTATCATTTCCCCTACTGTATATCCATGGCTCCTTTATCGTATATTAATTGACCATATACAGTTGGGTTTATATCTGAGCTCTCTAGTCTGTTCCATTGGTCTATGGGTCTGTTCTTGTGACAGGACCAAATTATCTTGATTACTGTGGCTTTGTAGTAGAGCTTGAAGTTGGGGAGTGTAATCCCCCCCTTTTTTATTCTTCCTCCTTAGGATTGCTTTGGCTATTTGGGGTCTTTTGTGGTTCCATGAATTTTAAAACTATTTGCTCTAGTTTGTTGAAGAATGCTGTTGGTATTTTGATAGGGATTGCATTGAATCTGTAGATTGCTTGTGCCAGGATGGCCATTTTAACAGTATTAATTCTTCCTATCTATGAGCATGGGATGTATTTCCATTTATTGATATCTTTTTTAATTTCTCTCATAAATTTCTTGTAGTTTTCAAAGTATAGGTCTTCAACTTTCTTGGTTAGGTTTATTTCTAGGTATTTTATTCTTTTTGATGCAATTGTGAATGGAATTATTTTCTGATTTCTCTTTCTCCTAGTTCATCGTTAGTGTATAGGAATGCAACAGATTTCTGTATTGATTTTGTATCTTGCAATTGTTGAATTCAGATATTAGATCTAGCAGTTTTGGAGTGAATTCTTTAGGGTTTTCTATGTACAATATCATGTCATCTGCAAACAGTGACAGCTTAACTTCTTCCTTACCAATCTGGATGCCCTTTATTACTTTGTGTTATCTAATTACTGTTGTGATGACCTCCAGAACTATGGTGAATAAAAGTGGAGAGAGTGGGCATCCTTGTCTCATTCCCGATCTTAAAGAAAAGGCATTCAGCTTCTCACTGTTAAATATGATGTTGGCAGTGGGTTTGTCATATACATCCTTTATTATGTTGAGGGACTTGCCCTCTATACTCATTTTGTTGAGAGTTTTTATCATGAATGGATGTTGAGTTTTGTCAAATGCTTTTTTGGCATCTGTGGAGATGGTCATGTGGTATTTGTCCTTTTTTTGATGTTGTGATGATGCTGATGGATTTTTGAATGTTGTACTGTCCTTGCATCCCTGAGAAGAATCTCGCTTGATCATGGTGTATGATCCTCTTGATGTATTTTTGAATTCAGTTTGCTAATATTTTGTTGAGTATTTTTGCATTTATGTTCTTCAGGAATATTGGTCTGTAGTTTTCTTTTTTTGCAGTGTCCTTGCCTGGTTTTGGTATTAGAGTGATGCTGGCTTCATAGAATGAGTTTGGAAGTATTCCCTCTTCTTCTACTTTTTGGAAAACTTTGAGGAGGATGTGTATTAGGTCTTCATGAAATGTTTGATTAAATTCAGTGGTGAAGACATTTGTTCCAGGGATTTTGTTCTTAGGTAGCTTTTACATTACCAATTCAATTTTGTGGCTGGTCATTGGTCTGTTCAGATTTTCTGTTTCTTTCTTGGTCAGCCTTGTAAGGTTGTATTTTTCTAGAAAGTTGACCATTTCTTCTAGGTTATCCAGTTTGTTAGCATATAATTTTTCATAGTATTCTCTCATAATTCTTTGTATTTCTGTGGTGTCCATAGTGATTTTTCCTTTCTCATTTCTGATTCTGTTTATACATGCAGACTCCCTTTTTTACTTAGTGATTCTGGCTAGGGGTTTATCTATTTTGTTTAGTCTCTTGAAGAACCAGCTCTTGCATTCATTGATTCTTTCTATTGTTTCATTCTTCTTGATTTTATTTATTTCTGTTCTAGTCTTTATTATGTCCCTCCTTCTACTGACTTTGGGCCTCATTTGTTCTACTTTTTCTAGTTTCGTTAACTGTGAGTTTAGACTGTTCATATAGGATTGTTCTTTCCTGAGGTAGGTCTGTATTGGAATATACTTTCCTCTTAGTATGGCCTTTGCTGCGTCCCACAGATTTTTGCGATGTTGAATTATTGTTGTCATTTGTCTTCATATATTTCTTGATAACTTTTATTTGGTGATTGATCCATTGGTTATTTAGGAGCATGTTGTGAAGCCTACATGTGTTTGTGGGATTTTCATTTTATTTGAATACTTTATTTCTAGTTTCATACCTTTGTAGTCTGAGAAACTGGTTTGTACAATTTCAATCTTTTTGAGTTTATAGAAGCTCTTTTTGTGGACTAGTGTATAGTCTATTCTTGAAAATGTTCCATGTGCACTTGAGAAGAATGTGTAGTCTGCTGTTTTTGGGTGTAGAATTCTGTAGATGTCTGTTGGGTCCATCTGTTCTAATGTGTTATTCAGTGCCTCTGTCTCCTTACCTTTTTTTCTTTCTGGTTGGTCTGTCCTTTGGAGTATTGAAGTCTCCTACAATGAATGCATTGCATTCTATTTCCCTTTTTAATTCTGTTAGTATTTGTTTCACATATGTAAGTGCTCCTGTGTTGGGTGCATATTTATAATGGTTACATCTTCTTGTTGGATTGACTCCTTTATCATTATGTAATGTCCTTCTTTGTCTCTTGCAACTTTCTTTGTTTTGAAGTCTATTTTGTCTGATACAAGTACTGCAACTCCTACTTTTTCTCCCTGTTAGTTGCATGAAATAACTTTTTCCATTCCTTCACTTTTAGTCTGTTTGTCTTTGGATTTAAAGTGGTCTGTTGTAGGCAGCATATAAATAGGTCCTGTTTTTTTTTTTTTCCATTCAGTGACTCTGTTGTCTTTTGATGGGTACATTCAGACCATTTACATTTAGGGTGATTATCAATAGGTATGTACTTATTGCCATTGCAGGCTTTAGATTCATGGTTACCAAAGGTTCAAAGTTAACTTCCTTACTATCTAAGAGTCTAAGTTAACTCAGTATACTATTACAAACACAATCTAAATGTTCTTTTTTTTCCCTCCTTTGTCTTGCTCCTCCATTCTTTTTTTTGTTTTTTTTTTTGAGAGGGCATCTCTCATATTTATTGATCAAATGGTTGTTAACAACAATAAAATTCTGTATAGGGGAGTCAATGCTCAATGCACAATCATTAATCCATCTCAAGCCTAATTCTCGTCAGTCTCCAATATTCTGAAGCATAACAAACAAGTTCTTACATGGTGAACAGTACAAGGGCATTCATCACAGAAACTTTCGGTTTTGATCACGCATTATGAACTATAAACAATCAGGTCAAATATGAATATTTGTTTGATTTTTATACTTGATTTATATGTGGATCCCACATTTCTCCCTTTATTATTATTATTATTTTTATTTTTAATAAAATGCTGAAGTGGTAGGTAGATGCAAGATAAAGGTAGAAAACATAGTTTAGTGTTGTAAGAGAGCAATTGTAGATGATCAGGTGTGTGCCTGTAGACTATGTGCTAATATGATTTGCTCCTCCATTCTTTATACATTACGTACAATTTTCTGTACTCTTCGTCAATCCCTTGACTGACTTTGGGGTAGCTAATTTAACTTTGCATTTGCTTAGTAATTAACTGTTCCACTTTCTTTACTGTGGTTCTATTACCTCTGGTTACAGCTATTAAACCTTAGGAACACTTCCATCTGTAGCAGTCCCTCCAAAATATACTGCAAAGATAGTTTGTGGGAGGTAAATTCTCTCAGCTTTTGCTTATCTGGAAATTGCTTAATCCCTCTGTCCAATTTAAATGATAATCTTGCTGAATAAACTATTCTTGGTTCAAGGCCCTTTTGCTTCATTGCATTAAATATATCATGCCACTTCCTTCTGGTCTGTAAGGTTTCTGCTGAGAAGTCAGATGATACCCAGTTTGTGAGCCAGTTGCGGGCTGGCCGGGAGGAAGGCACAGAAGACTGCGCATCACGGAGGGTTGCCTTGGAGCTGTGTAGCCAGCCAGTGAGCTGGAGTGCCTGAAGATCATGAAAGTTCCCAACCTACTGGGCAGAGTGCACCTGTACAATTTTGTCTACCTGTCCATTCTCCTGGGCAGTAAGCTCTGTGCAATCCTTGCCCCTTTAGCAGCCCTCTAACTATTAGGAAGTCTCTTGGACTGCCTGCCTTTCTTTGGTCTCCAATATGGATCCCTGTTTTCCACAAGTGGCTGGAATATCAGTCTCTCCAGGTATTCTGCCTGTCTTAGCTTTCCAAACCCCCTAATCACCAGAGCACCATGCAATGTAGGTTTGTGCTCCCAAAGCAGATCTCCAGAGCTAGGTGTTCAGCAGTCCCAGGCCTCCACTCCCTCCCCGCTCTGTTTCTCTTCCTTCTGTCAGTGAGCTGGGGTGGGGGAAGGGCTTGGGTCTGGTGGGCCATGGCTTTGGTACATTACCCTGTTCCATAAGGACTATTCTTTTCTCCATGTGTATGCAGTCTGGCAAAGTCCTCTTTCCTGTTGCTCTTTCAGGACTTGGTGTATTAATTATATTTTCATATTATATGCAGTTTTAGGAGGAGGCCTCTGTCTCACCTCTCACGCTGCCATCTTTAATCTCCAATCTTTCAATATTTAATAGTCACTTCATATCCCTTCTTAACAAAGACTTCCCTGCCTTCTTGGCCTCCCTCCTCCCACCCTTCACCAGCCACAATTCATAATCCCATTCTCTCTGCTAGCTTGGTTTCTTGTACATTCTTCAATCATTGCATGTATAGATAACAGTAGACCGTTGAAATTCTACTGAAGAGATGAAGAGGATATCCCTGGAAATCCAAACAAATATTTGGAAATCCCTAAATTCACAATGCTGCAGCATCAAATAATTTCTCCCAAAAGTGTTCACCTACGAATGAGACAGAACACAAGCCATGTGGATGCACAGATGGCAAAAGTAATCTAAGCTCACTGACTAGCTCCCTATCCAAGCCTTGAGCATGAGTGATTTAAATGCACAGCTAGGCAAAAATGTTATTTACTATGTGTAACTATTCTGAGCTCATTTGTGAATAATTAAAACTGAGCATAAATTTTCTAAATATCAAACATCAATATTATGGCATTTACTTGTTTACACATTTGCCACCCCACCTAAATCTACATTTCATGAGCAGAAGTACTATGTCTCTTCACCTTTACATAAGAAATAGTAGATGTTCAATAAATGTTGAATGTATGAATGAATGAACCAGATACCTCAAATTTAATTGTAATTTTTAACCACTTACAAAATGCTCATTCCATTCTCCCCTGCTTTTGAGAAGAATGACAGTATGAAAACATCTTCCTATTTATAAAAAGTATGATTGCTAGAGGAAAAGATTTATGGCATTTAGTATTGATTTATTTTACTCATTTATTAATTCACATGCCAAATATTTGTTGAGTTCTTAAAATATGCTACATATTGTTCCATGTATTGAGGTTACCAGAATAAATACCATAAATGAATTCTCTGTTTTTATGCTGTAGTCATTCTAATGGAGCACACAATAGGCAAATAAATGAAAATCCTATACCACCAAAAATTCATATTTTTAAAAATATGTCTTTGTTCTTTTTAAAACCTGGGAAGGAATTAGGTATGGTGGCTGAAGTTACAAGGAAGAGCTGGTGGAGTTTGTTTATCCTGCCACTAAACAATACAAACTCTGAGCTCTGTCATTTCAGATTTTGAAGATTTTTCAAATTTTTGTAGTGCTCCTGACCTGTTCATATAAAAAGCATTGCCAATTGAACGACTGAAATTATTTTTCATTGCTGTGGCTTGGGCGTGCAACTTCACAAATGAACAATTTTGCCAATAAACTGAGAAGTTTATTTTAAAAAGTCTGACTATTGTCCTAGGGACCATGTCTTAGTTGAGAAAACAGAGAGGAAAAAAGATACAGTCCTTTAGTGGAAACTGCTTCTTAGAAGTTCAGTAAAATTTAATTCGAAACCATTTCCTGCAATGGCACAAACTAGCCTATTACTGTAAAATCAGCTGATAAAAAAAAAAAGACCCCTTCAAAGACAAAATAGCACTTTTTGTAAACTGAGAAAATATCACACCTGCCAGAATCACCATAATGAATTATGGCAGGCTAGGAAGAATGAAAATATCTTGATAGTTTCTCACAGCTCTTCTCTGCTCTGGAATAATCTCCCCTCTAAATGTCTTTCAAGATCCAGTTTAGGGAACCCACCTTTTGTGAACTTTGAACCATTCTCTCAAGACATTGAGTCCCTCCTTCCCTAGTTACCACTGTGCTCTGTACATACTGCAACTAGTTCACTGATTACATTGTAATTTAATTATTTTTTATAAACCTGCTTCCTATTCTAGATTGCAATCTTTTTGCATCCAGGAATATCTTCAGTCATAAAAGTAAACTTTCTGGAATAGACTGAATGAATGAATAATTATAGTCTGTACTGGTATAACCAAGCATATTATTCTAACGTGACAAAAAAAAGTCACTCCTTAAATTGCTAAACAACTTTCTTTAATTAAGAGAGCATATTTTTATATTCACATTCTTCAACTTTATGTAGATAAAGTTAGCTCCATCAGACATAATTGACCTTATTGAATTTGTTCATATGACAAAATATGGCAAAATGGAATATTTAATGATCTTTAACCTAAGATATTTAAATATCAAATATTATAATTGCTTTTCTGTACTGCCAACAACATATTTAGTTAGTGATGATAGTGATGATGATGTTGGAGCATTTCCCTGAAGGAAAACAAAAAACATTTATTCCTAACAATGAAATGTTTAATGAGATTAGATTTAGTAACTAATACCGATATTTGGAGCAGGAAATTCTTCAAGTTCTGTCTTTAAGATGAAAGATTTATGTCACTACAGAATGTAAGAAATGAGAGACAATTGACTCATTTGAGAACAAGTCAAATGGATACAGAAATCATTTCTTAAACAAAGCCAGTGATAAGGAAGCCTAAGAGAAGATAAAAGATAGTATAAACAAGACTAGAAGAAAATATAGACTAGATTTTATAAGAACAATATTCTTACTTGCCCTGTCTCATTCATCTGCTACAAAATCATGTGCAGAAATTTAGTCTCTGAAAGAAAAATGACATAAGAATGGAAAATTCAGATTTGAAATTTTCATAGACAGTTGTAATCTAACCTTATTTGTTACACTTTCTTATAACACTGTAATGCTTTCTGAAATACTTATTTTCTAGCAAGGTAGTTTATAGACTACCAAACATATTTCTGATCAAGCTTGCTGAAAGGACTTATTTCTAATTCGGTGTTTTTTAAACTGCTTGTTGCACTCTTTTAGCAAGTTGTAAGATTTATGTTATTTTACTGATCTTTTGTTTTACTGATGTTTACCTTATACACACACATAAAGATATGTGTGCTTAGGTCAGGGTGTAAAATGTATTTATTATGAATTGCAGTCAAAATATTTGAAAGCCATCATTTTAAGGAGCATGAATAAGTTAACTAAGATTAACTCAAGGTACAAATGAACTAAATGAATGTTTACAATATGTTGATGGAGCACTATAAGCAATATTTCCCCAGGAAGTGAACTCCCCAAATGGGGCCAAGACACCATCTCTTATTACCTTACTTAAAGTCTATTAGGAATTTTCTTTTTTTTCCAGTCTTATTGAGTTGGAATTGACACACAACACTGTGTAATTTAAAGGTGGACAACATGGTGATTTCGTACATTATAAATGCAAAATGATTGCCACCAGAGTGTTAGCTACCACTTCTATCCTGTCACATAGTTACCTCTTTTTTTCTGGTAATAACAATCAAGATCTATTTTCTTAGCAATGTTCAACTATATGATACAGTAGTATTAGCTATAATCACCATGCTGTACATCAGATTCCCAATCTTGTTAATCTTATAACTGGAAGTTTGTACCCATTAGTACTTTTTCAAGACTAAAAAAAGTCTCTAAAATCATTTTTAAAGTAATGATTTCTATTTAAATGAAATGAATTTTTAAGTCTAGTTTATGATAGTAGCTATTTAGTACACTGAGGCCACAAAGAGACTGGCTCTGAGGGAGCGAGAGATACAGAGAATTCGTATCATGTTTTCCCAATGAGAAAGCCAACTGTGTGGCTGGGGACTAGCAGGGGCACTAACTGGGAAAGGTGGAGGAGCTGGAACGGGGACTGTAGGAAGAAGGAAGGATGCTGGGCCAGGAGAAGCAGGAACTTTGGCAATGGGATGCTCAGACTTGAATACTAGAGGAAATCAGAGATTATGTCACTGAAATATTATCAGTCCTCTCCTGAGAATGCATCCATAACTCCTCCTGGGAGGATCCCTCTAACTCCTGGAGACTGAAGTACTTGGCCTTATGTAGACTGTAGACTAACTAGCAAATCATAGCATATAATTGCAGTTGTGAACAGATAATAATATATTAATCTCCCTCTATCCTATCTCCTCTAGATAAATAAATCTGAATTCCTTCTCTTATCTGTAAAACAGGAAAAAGGTTAATAGTAACGCGTATTGTATAGCACTTTTCAAACGTGTTTTTTAACTAACCACCTTCTGTAGAATATAAAGCAGGTACATTATTAGCCCAGAGAAAATTCAGAGGTGATATGACGCACCCAAGTTCACAAGCCCAGCAATTACAGGAGCAAGGACTAAGGCCTGAGTCTTTGTGCTCCAAATCTCTTGCCTTTTTTATTATATGGATCCACTTTTCCATTTCAGAGAGAACAAAAGGAGGCAAAATCAGAGATACACTTTGCTTACTTCATAGTTTGGCCTCTGGCCTGCCCAGCCTTAGGACATACTGAGAATATCCTGTAAGCCTGATGATACTAATATGGACTTCACTTGTTTATTCTCTTTCACAATAAGTTAAAAAAAATACTGCATTTCATACAATCTAAGACTGAATTTTAAGAGGCATGATTATTTCATGTATCACTAAGAAAGGAGGGGAAAAAGCAGTAAAACCATAACATAATACTTTTATATTTCTTAGAATTTCCTTTAACAAATGCCATATTTCTTTCAGACTTACTCAGATACATGGTCTTTCTTAAACCATATATTCACTCTGTGTACCCAGAAAAAGAAAAAATGAGCAAAATAATGAAAGTTTCTCATTTCCAGATCCTAACTCTTCTGAATCGTTTTTTAAATTAGAGTTATTGTCCATGTTTTCTCACCTTTTTCATCCTCTTTGACATCTTAAGAGATGTCACTCCAGCAGGTTTTGATGTTGACACTTGTGGATTTTACCAGATAGTGAGCAAAATGTTTGCAAACAATCAACAGGACTTATAGTTTTTCTTCAAATAATCTTTAAATCATTTGTAAGTTGAAACATCTAGGGGTGCATTTGTGTATACATACCACCTGAAAGAATACCTTTATATGTATGCACAGTGAATAACTGCCTCAGCCTGGCTGGCTTTTGTATGACACCATGAACTGTAAGACATTTTCTAGGTTCACTGTTGTTAAATAGGAAAGGTGGAAATGAGAGTTTTAGAATCGATTAAATATTTTGCTTGTATTGTCTTTTTACTTTCTCTTAAAAAATAATAAGTGAGAGACTTGAAATAAGACAGCCCAATTCCTCCCAGGGAATTAAAGAGAATAAGATAAAAATTCAAAATTAATTAACCAAGAGTGGTCAAACATTATAGCTAATATTTACTGAACCCTACAAGGTGGTGCCAGACACTGTTTTATATTATTTCTAATTTTTACAACTCTGCGTGGAAGGTTTTTAATATATTTACAGATCTGGTTCTGCCCACAATCAAAAGCCAGCACATGCCAGAGCCTTAAATCAGTCCTCCTAAGACACTTCCACTGTCTCACCTTTAACATTTCTCTTTCCTTACGTGTTTACCTTCATTCATAAAAACATTTCATTTGGAAAACGATGCCCCCCACCTCCTTCATTCCTTCTCTCTCTTTTTCTTTAGTCCATTTTTCCTCACTCACCAAGTACTTCGTGGTGAACAATAAGATACCCTAATTCTGGGGAGACATACTATTAGGAATTCCGTTTCCATTTCCGTTTCCTGTTGGAGTAACTCACAGGGGTCAGAGGAGCGACACCTCCCCTCTCCACGTTGTGGCCGCACCCTGAGGCGGCGCCTCTCCTGGCGGTCACCGAGCAGCGCCCGCTCTGCAGCCTCCTTGCTGGCCACGGGCAGAGCAGCGGAAACAGACTCTTACGGAGAACTGAGAAGGGCTTGAAATATTTTCCTCATAGATTTTTAGTTTCTCTGGTTGGCCCCTGGGAAGTGATGTGATCAAACAGCAACGAGGGGACGATTTCAGCAGCGTCCTTCTTGACAGGCCTGTATTTATGTATCTTCTCTACTTGAAACGCTGGTACTCCCGCCTCCCTCCTATGATGGCTACTAGCACCTCTTCCCCTGATTTTTAACTCGGACCCCTTCCTCTTTCGGAAATGATTGCTCACTTTCGTTCTTTACATCCTTCTTCAGATCTCATCGCATTATGTTACTAGAGTCACCTTCATGTGTAGCTGATGCCTAAGAGCAGAAAGCATACCTGCTGTAGCCCTAGTGTCCTTTCCTGCAGTGCTGTCCAACAGAAGCATAACGTAGACCACAAAAGAAAGCCACGCATGAAATTTAAAATTTTCTAGCAGCCATCTTAGAAAGAAGATATAGGTGAAACTGATTAAATAACCCTTTATTTAACCTAATATATCCAAAATATTACCATTTCAAGTTGCAATCAAATTGAAAATTATTGAGACTTTTGTATTCCTGTTTTTTAGAAAGTGTTTGAAATGCAATATTTTCAGTTATAGTACATCTCAGTTCAGACCAGCCACATGTGGCCCGGGGCTGCCACACTGGACAGGGCAGCTCCAGAACTGCACCCTGAAGCTTGAACTTGAGGATGGAGATCTCGCCTGTTTACTGAATGAAAAACTGCAGTGCAGAGACCAGCAGGATGCACTGCAAATCATGGGGAAAGGAAGAAGGAATCATAGAAAATAATCATTTTAAAACTGACCTTTGAATAATCAGATACGGTGTTCCATTAGTACAAACATGGAGGTTATTGGACATAGGAGGGCTTGAGCCACTAAAATAATCAGTGATAAATTTTATACCACCATCAAGTCATTCTGAATGAAAGAAATGTAATGCTTTGAACAAATGTATGGTACTTCTAGCACTACCCACAAATGGGTATTTAGAGGAATTTTTCAGTGGTGATAATGATGAGACAACAAATACACAGAACTTCTCATTTTGCAGACACAAGTGATTACTGCAAGCATGACAGATTTTACTGTTAAATAAAATGTCAAAATCAAATGCACTGAATGCTTTTAGTTCTTAATCTAGATAACTGTTTTCATGAATTTGACTAAATACTCATTTCTACATAGTGCATACAGCTGAACAGACAAGCCTGAATAAAATTGTGACATTTGAATATGTAATAAGGTGGCTCATTTTCTTCTCTCAGACTAGTAGATTCATCATTTAATAGAAATAAATGACCCTACCTTATCTACTTAGTACCACTTACTCAACAATTACTGCCTTTCAGCTGAGTGCCATTTGTACTATTTTATCACAGTTCATGTTATCAAAATATACTCAGGAAAATTAAATAGTAAGTGGAGGAAAAAAGCAGGCCCAAAGATTTCCAGTGTATGACTTCTCAACAAGTAAAGAGATATTTAAAACCTTCTGAACTCCAGAAGTGCTCTTTACATGAAGATCCAATTTTAGTTTTGTTTGGTATTTGTGAATCCAGGAGTTTTCTTTAGGTTTTCATGTTAAGGAAAAGTAAATAAAAGTATAAATAGAGTCTCTTGATCTTTGAATGGTTCCTGGTAATGCCCTAGTACCACACTGCTAAACTGCTACCACCCAAATGAGGGCACTGGCAGTAGTCCTGTTCCTTCATGTATCTCATTTAATCAAATAATTTCTGACAATTCAGATTCCTATGTATTTTTTGGACCCTTCTCCCCTCCTCTAATACTGTTGCCTTGGGACTCCCATAAGAAATCCTAGTTGATATTTATGTTTCCATATTTGTCCCTTCAAATTCATAAGCCACAAATCTACCAGCATGGTTCTGTCCCTGCGGGAAGAAGTCATACCCCTCGGCCTGACCACAGAGGCTTCTGCCCAGAATATCTCAGATTTCCTTGATTACCTGGTGTTCTTCATGACTGTAGGTTGAGATTAGGTCCTCTTCCATCTTTCATGTATATCCATATGCTAATTTTTCACTGACTTATAATCATGGGTTTATATGTTTCTCTCCCACTAGTTTGTGAGCTCATTGAAGTCAGGAAAAGTCATTTTTTTTAAAAAAGAGCCTTTGGTTTTTCACATAATAGAGCATATGCCAGAATCTTTTCCATTTGAGAACCTAACTCCTAGAATAGCATTTCACACATAAGAGGCATTCTTCAGTAAATGTTTGTCAAAATGAATTGAGTATATGAACATGCCCAGAAATGAATACAAAAATTTCAGTTTAAAATAATATTCTGAAAATTAAAAGGTTACCATTTTTGTAAGTCCCTAGTTTAAGAATACACCCAATCTTAGGTGACTCATGTTTTACTTTAGAAACTAGGTCAGAAATGAACTGCCAAGAAAACCATGGATGTACAATATACATCATTATTAAAATATGAGTACACCTATCTGTCCATTACAGCATTAAGAGAAGGAAAAAGTTTGTTATCACTCAGATTTAAAAAGGGTACTAAAAGCAAGAAAGTGGAGGAGCATGTGAAAGCCTTTGGAAACTTCCATTTAGTAAATGTCTTCCTGTGCACTCATCAAAATGAGTGTTTTTAAAATTATCATAACTGTCACCTTCTCAAAGAATTTAGCTTTATCTTATACACACCTTTCTCACCCTTATCCTTTTGACCTTACATTTTCTTAGACATTTTTGAAAGACATGCTTATGAGGGGTAATAAGCATGAAGGTTTTCTTGCCATGTCAAATTATAAGCTTATTTTTTATGAACTGTTTGGGGAACAATTGAAAACCTGTATTATTGAGTGAAAAAAGAGCATGCCAGGATGACCCCAACATTCAGAAATTATAATTTGCCATTGTGGAATGTTGAGGTGGGGGATAGGGCACAACTCATTTTATGGCCCATAGAAAAGCAGCTTAATTATACACTTCATAAAAAGTCACACTTGTGGGGTACTTATATTGCCCAAAGTGGACAAGTGACTTCTCTTTGTCCTTAAACTGTTATCATGCTCCTACTTTGACTTTTCCAAAAGGTTTGTCTAATCAAATATTTTGTTTTTTTTAAGCTCCTGAGTGTACAGTGCTTTGTATAAAATTACCTAAAGTGCTAAAACAGTCATGAAGGAAAAGAATAACAATGATTAGATTTAGGAGAGAGAAAAAGAAATTATATTCACCACGAGTTAACAGAATATATAAAAAAAGAAAAGAAGGGTTGAGCTATTTGGCAAGGATTAATCCTTTCTAAATAGTTCACAGTACATGTGACTAGCAGTTACTAGGATGTAATATTCATATTGGAAATTATTTAGCTCTTGTATTTTTAATGGCATCTGTACTTAGAAAAGTCTTATTAAGCCCCACAATAAATCTTGTGGAATGTGTAGTGATATGCACACACACACACACACACACACACACCCTTAAAAATAAAGGAGAAGTGTTTTGTCTAATTGGCTTTCACCCTCTTCAAAAAATAGATATTTATTATATCACTGTGTACTGTATCCCTCATTTAGTTGCATCCCATTTTTAAACAATAAAATCCTATTAAATATTTATTGTAATTACCCTTTCTTGCTTCTTATCGGTATTTCAGTGGATTGAGCTTTTAATATTCAAATGCTTTTTATGACATGGCATAAACATTAATCAGTGTTTACTCCATAGCAACAAGAGCTAATGAGTACTTCCTTATTAACTCCTCACCCATCAGTACACAATAGATACCTCATAAATAATGACTAGCTGTATGTAATGACCACCCTAATATGCAACACAGCTACTCTCAGAATGAACTCTCTTGGCAGCCTCGGCCCCGCATGGTCACTGTGATACCCTGTACCTGGGTGACCCATTCTATCACGTGCCATTAAGCTCTTCAAGCATTCCTTAAATCTTACTGTGATTCTTCACTAATGGCAACCAAAGGGATATATTTTGAGTTCAGCAAACATGTTTACTATGAAATGTAATTTCAACTTGTACTTTTTATTAGGGTTTTGTTTTCAAGTTTGTAAATTTTCAACTATTTTGATAGCCATTATTACTGTCTATTATGATAAATATGCAGTGAGTTTCCATCTTTAGACTCACTGCTAAGATTCAAGAATAAAGAAGTTTTCTCTTTGACTAAAGGTTCGGGCACAGGCCTGGTAAAGTAGAAGCCATAAGTGAAAGCCACTGAGACCTGGGACACTTCAGTGCCTGGCACGTGAGATGCTTTACATTGGGAAGCAGCAGGCCTAATTGGGTGAACGAGCTTTGTGCTAAAATGACCTAGTTTGATTTCTGGCTCTGCCATATATTGCCATGTGACTGATGCAAATCACTTCATTTACCTGAGTCTATTTTATATGTGAACTGAGGAAAGCAAGGCATACTTACTAGGGTTCCTAGGAGGACTGAAAAAATTAACATTGACATGTGCTCTAACATAATGTTTGGATGAAGGAGACACAACAAACTCCTAGTACTCCTACTAATGAAACCATGCTTGAATGAGTAAATGCAGATTATAATCAGACAAGGAAGGTAATAACCAAATGCATATCTATGTGCTCTGTTTCCTTCTCACTACCAGTGAAGCTCTTCACCCTTCCAGTACCCAACTTTGACAGTCATCTGTGAAATGCTGGATGGAGGTGAGAAAGGAGGGAAGGAGTGCACTCCTCTGGGGCTGGAAAAGTCACACTGACATGTCAAGTGACTCAAAGAACAAGAATCAGGAATCGATATTGTGACATTTTTTATTTGTATATACAAATAGTCATGACTGTGCTTTACAGCTGGTATCACTGAAGTTGACAATCAGCATACAATCAAGAAATTACCCAGGAGCGGGAGGCTTGTTTGAACTGATGAGAGAGTTTTCCAAGTGAACTTAAAACGATAAAAAAGCATCATAAAACCTGGAAAGCTAAGGACACCCAAGAAGAAACAAAGTGGCCCTCTGGTTAGAGCCGTTTTCCATACTGAGTTGTGAAAATAACCACTGTTTTTCAAGACATGAAAAGACGTTTTACGAAATAATGTATTTGGGAAGTGGTGGGTTAAAATGGTTAAACAAATTTCTTAAGCTTGAGATTTTTCGGAATCTATAAAATGCCAACGTGCTTTGTAAACCCTCGTGTAACAGGTGGCGCTCCCCAAAGCCCCTCTGTCACGGAGCCTGCCTTTCACGCGATGCCCGTGTACCATCGCGTGAGGTCAGTTTTAGGGCTGCTCTGCTAGAAAACCCATTGCCATGTGAAGAAGCAACAACTACCGAAGGATGAGTACCAAAGGTGCCACTCAGAAACAATCGGGAGCTCCGATGTAGAGGACAGCCAGCAACAGAAGGGAAAAGGCAGGTGAATTCCTGGGTTTTGCTTTTACTTTCTGAAGGGTCCCCACCAGTAAGATGGCGAACTTCCGGCTTCTTTTCGGGGTCCTCGGTTCCTGCCGGCGCCACCAGAAGCCCAATCACCTCTCGCCCCCCTCCCAATCCCAGCACCTAGCCAACAGCCACCAGCCCCGTAGAAGTAACACCACAATCACCCTATGCCCCATCCTATATAACCCAGTACCTTTCCCTAATAAAGCGGAACTCTCCGGTGAATTGCTGCTATGTGTCGCTCCTTTCCTTTCTTTGGTGCCGAAACCCGGGATCCCGGGACACCCCAACTGGGCCCCGTCTTCCCCGCGACACCAGCAGCAGCTTGCCCTCGTCCTCTTTTTCCGGCGCTGGCTCATAACACTCACCACTCCTCTCTAGCCTTTAGGTAAGTTTTCCCCCCGGAGTGGGCCACTCTTCCCAGAGCTATCGCAGTGCCATTGACCGTGATCGTCCAGCAAGGCCCTGACGCTCGGGGATGAGGAGGGAACGCTCCCCGCCTCAGGCCTTCACGGCTGCGGCAGACCCTCAGGCCCCTCCCCAAACAGCCATAAATCCCCGCCTCAAGCCTTTACGGCTGCGGCGGACGCTCAGGCCCCTCCTCCGACAGTCATAAATCCCCGCCTCAAGCCTTTACGGCTGCGGCTGACTTTCAGGCACCCCCCTCCAACAGCTATAAACGAGGTGACTCCTTTGTGGATGAGAACGCACCCTTTTCCCCCCCTCCTCCTTCTGCTCCGTCCGCCGAAAACGCCTAGCGCTAGGTACCTCGTGGCTCCGGCTCTCTGCCTTCTTAGGGAAGTCTGGGTGACGACCAATGCTTCCCAAGAAATTCCGACTTGTATATGAGTTTCCGCAGACCATCAAGGATCATCGGGGACGCCCTTTGTCTCTTTGTGGTCTGCTTCCAGTCCGAGGATCTCTGTTCGTCTTCCCCTGTTTGTCTCCTTCTCTGTCCTTTACCATGGGAGCCTCCTCATCCCTCCCTGAAAGTTCACATCTTGAATGCCTGCTTAAGCATCTGGCTACCCTCTCCCTGATGCCTGATATAAAACCAAAACTTCTCCGTAAATATTGTTCCCAAGATTGGCCGACATACCACCTAGACAATAAAAACCAATGGCCCGCAGGGGGAACTCTTGATCCTAACATCACTCGCGATCTTTTTAACTACTGCCAGCACCTGAAAAAATGGAAGGAGATTCCCTATATCGAAGCTTTCCGCCTCCTCCTCTCCCCGCCCCCTCCCAAGTTCTCCTAGCCTGCAAGCCGCCGCCCCTGCAGAAGCCTCCGTTCACTCCCTTCCCCTTCTTCTCCTACAACAGCCCTTCTCCCTTCCTCCTCAACCATCTCCTCCCCCATCTCACCTCCTCCACCTTCATTCCCTGCAGATTAAGCCTGAACCTTTCAGCCCCCCTTTAACGAGGTCCCAGGGGCCTCCTCCGTCTTTGCCCTCATCACCTGTTTCTCCCCTGTTAGGGACCGCCTTTGTCTTCTCACATGTTTGTAGAGAGAATGGGAAAGCACCTCCCCCATGTCTGAACGCAGCATGGGAAAGCACAAGCTAGAGAACAACCGGTGCAGTCCTTAGAAGTTATCTGTCCACAAAAACATATCTTGCCAAGACTCCTCACTCTGAAAATAGGGAGACCTTGAAGATGTGTAGAAACACCGCCCCTGCTTCTAGCTATGCCCTTCCCCCACTTGCCGATGTGGCAGGAATAGAAAACAACGCATTCCATAAGCAATTAACTGGAGCCCTGCTGTAGCTCAGTAGAGCATGGGACTCTTAATTCAGAGTCATGAGTTCAAGCCCAACTAGAGCGGCAGAAGTAAGCAGCTGGGCTGCTAGCTGGCGACATGTGGGTCCGATTCTATCTTTCTTTATTTTCTTTGCCCCCCTTCTGCACTTCAGGACCTGCTCGACTAGGCACGGCTAGACCGCGTCACTCCCCCACAGACTGAGCCAGAACCCTTCAGTCCCCCTCAGACTCAGTCCCGAGAGCCTCCCCAAATTATCGCCCCCATCCGGGAGGTAGCAGGATCCGAAGGCAGCGTGTGCGTTCACATCCCTTTCTCCTTAAGAGATTTAGCCCAACTAGAGAAACGCCTAAGTTCCTTTTCCACTGATCCCATGACATACATTAGGGAGTTTCAATACACCCTCCAGTCTTACAGCCTCACACATCATGACATTTTCATGCTCCTGGCCAATACTCTCCTCCCTGAAGGGCGTAGACGAGTTTAGGACTTTGCCCAAATGCAGGCTACTGAAACCCACAGGACTGACCCCACCTATTCCCCTGGCCCCACTGCTGTCCCCGAACAAGACCCACACTGAAATTATAACACCACCATGAGTCTCCGCTCTCGAGATATTTTTGCCTCCTGCTTAATAGCAGGTCTGAAAAACGGCAGCTTGTAAAGTAGTCAATTTTCAAAAGCTACAAGACATAATTCAAAAGAGAAATGAAATCCCCTCCGAGTTCTTAGACAGACTCACTCAAGCCCTATTACAGTATACCAGCCTGGGCCCAGAAACACCTGAAGGAAGACATGTCCTTATGACATACTTCCTAGCTCAAGGCTACCCCGACATCAAAGCTAAACTCAAAAAGTTAGAACAGGGCGCCGCTACCCCACAGACTGAGATCCTAACAGTGGCCTTTAAAGTCTTCCATAACCGGGAGGAGGAGAAAGAACGCCGTAAACAAAAAGCTGATCAGGCCAATTTCCAGATGTTGGCCCAGCTGATAAAACCACAACCTGGGTGCCCCTCTACAGACAAGCCCCCTCAGGAGCTTGTTTCAAGTGCAGAAAAGAGGGACATTGGTCAAGGGCGTGCCCCTCCCCCAGATCTCCTACCACCCCATGCCCCAGATGCCACAAAAAGGGCCACTGGGGGTCTGATTGCCCAACCACCCGAAGGGGAGGCTGGACGAACAACCCCTATCCTAAGCCCGCCATAGTGGGGCTGGCAGAAGAAGATTGATGGGGCCCGGGGGCTTCTCGCCCGACCATTTCCATCACCAAACAGGAGCCCAGAGTTACTTTAACAGTAGACGGTCACCCCATCTCCTTCCTCCTAGATACAGGAGCCACCTTCTCAGTCTTGTGAGAATACCGGGGCCCTACCACACCAGCCATTACTCCTATAGTCAGAGTAGGAGGTAAACAGATTTTCCCATTAAGCCCCCCACCCACCCTTTTATGCACAATCCAAGACAATCCCATACCTTTCTCCCACTCCTTCCTGGTTATGCCCCAGTGTCCCATCCCTTTACTAGGATGAGACATCCTTTCCCTCCTCCACGTTTCCATAACTATATCCACTCCCACAGCCCCCAGTACTCCCTTTCTGATGGCCCTCATAGCCGACGACCCCCCTCTACCCAATGAAAGCTTCGGTTCTGCCCTCATACACCCTGTAAATCCCAAAGTTTGGGACATTACAAGCCCCTCCATGGCCCTATGTCCCCCTGCCTCTATCAAATTATGTGACCCCTCTCAGTATATCTGTCAGGCCCAATACCCCCTAACCACTTCAGCCCTCATAGGCCTCCAACCCATCATTCAAGCAGACCCACTCACTCCCCATTTAATACCCCCATATTAGCTGTTAAAAAAACCAACGGATCTTGCCGCCTTGTCCAAGACCTTCGGCTCATCAACATAGCCATTGTCCCTATCCATCCCTTAGTTCCAAATCCATACAGCCTCAGCATCCCACTTCTCAGTCCTAGATCTCAAAGACATACCCCCATATTAGCTGTTAAAAAAACCAACGGATCTTTCCGCCTTGTCCAAGACCTTCGCCTCATCAACATAGCCATTGTCCCTATCCATCCCTTAGTTCCAAGTCCATACAGCCTCAGCATCCCACTTCTCAGTCCTAGATCTCAAAGACCCATTTTTCTATCCCTCTAGACCCCTGCTCCCAAGATTTTTTCATCTTCACCTGGACGGACCCATACACAAGACATTCTAAACAACTCACTTAGACAGTTTTGCCAGAAAGCTTCCGAGATAGTCCCCATATTTTTAGACAGGTCCTAGCTCAGGACCTCAAACAGTTTCATCATGATCACTCCAAGTCCACCTTATTATAATACATGGACAATCTTCTACTCTGCAGTCTCTCGTGAGAACAGTCTCAACTTGACACTGCCTCCCTACTTAACCTTCTAGCTTCCAGAAGTTACCGAGTATCCCCCGTCAAAGCTCAAATCTCTTCCCCTCCTATCACTTACCTCAGATTCCTTCTATCTCAACAAAGAAAGTCCATTACCTTAGACAGAAAATGGCTCCTCTCTGACCTGCCCATTCCCAAAACCAAGACAAAAATCCTTTCCTTTCTAGGCCCTTTCTAAGCCTAGCTAGATATTTTAGAACATAGATCCCTAACTTCTCCCTGCACCCTGTTGGCAAGACCCCTATACAACCTCAGCAAGAGCTCCCCTAAAAAACCATTATCCTCCTCACCCCGACACTCCTTCATTAAGCTCCGTCAAGCCCTTGTAGAAGCCCCAGCTCTCCATCTTCCTGATTTGTCGAAGCCCTTCTCATTATACATTCATGAGAGGTCCAGTCAAGCTTTAAGAGTCCTAGGCCAATATTATGGCTCATCCTTTGCCCCAGTAGCTTATATCTCCAAGCAATTAGACCCCACAGTTCAGGAATGGGCCCCCTGCCTACGAGCATTAGCCGCTAGACAGCTCTTGCAGAAAGAAGCTCATAAACTGACATTCAGAGTGCCCCTTACCATTCTGTCCCCACATCACCTAAAAGATCTCTTAACCTACAAAAGTTTACAGACTCTCCCTCCCTCCAGACTCCTGACCTTACTGTCCTCTTTCCTCCAAAATCCTGTTCACCCCCTTTGCCATCCATACCCGAATCATGACTTTTTCCTCCTTTACTGCTCTCTTGCTTTTTTCCTCATTCCTATTGTCTTCCCCACCACCCCAGCATCCTTTGTATGGCGATTCAAAGTCAGACAGACTTACACACAGCATCAAAGAAAAGTTACTGCCCTCATTGCCACACCAGACTGCCCTCTGAAAAGCTGCTCTGAGCCTTTATACCTCCACTTTCCTCCCTCCACCGAAGTGTTCACTAGCAGCTACCCTTATTCTCCCTACCTCTGCTTCCTCTATGACCAAAAACAAGCCTATTGCAGGTGATAGCCAGACACCTACAGGAGATGTCCCTACTAGTCTTGCACCATTCACTACATGAGTAACTTCCAGTGCCTACAGTATTACTCCTCCAACCATTTCATGAAATATCCCAATGGCTCATTATCCTTATCAATCCCAGATCCCTGGGACTCTCGATGGGCTGCCAGAGTCACAGCCTCAGTTTACTACGGGGGGGTCCTCGACCCCCCACAGTACCCTTCATATCTCTCGAGAGTATGTTCCCTCTCGCTCCCAGATCTCTCAAGTTGCATCAGATATCAGACATTCCGAAAAAGTCATTATCCAAACTCTTGACGGCGCCTCTTCATCTTCTTATTCCTCCTACTCTTAGTTACAGCTCATTCAAGACACCACCATCTTTCTCAACCACACCCTCAACACCGCCAATTGTTTCTTGTGCGCATCACTACAGCGCCCACTGCTGGCCGCCGTGCCCCTTAATATTTCCAACTACTCCTTCCATGCAGAAGGACAACCCCTCCGTCCCCTGGCAGACATACCCCTATGGGAACCAGAATACCCAGATAATCTCACCATCCACCACTGTGTAGGCCCAACTCCACCCCCTCCAGTGCACTTCACTGCCTCTCTATCTACACCCCTACCTCCGGCTCTAAGACTTTTACACAACCGGGACACTTCTTTTGGTGTAATGGCAGTCTTTTCAACTCACTACCTCTCAACTCCGATACACCCTGCATTCTCGTCACCCTAATCCCACAGCTTACACTTTACAGCATGTAGAATTCCTTGAGCTCCAACCTCCCTTGCACTAGCGCACAAAAAGGGCTGCTTTCCTTCCCATCATGGTCGGTATCTCTTTAATCACCTCAGCTATTGGGGTGGGGTTTTCGGGAGGAGCCTTGGGTCACTCTCTATGGGCAGTTAGAGATCTCGATGCCAAACTTGAGGGAGCCCTGACATCCACTGCCGATTCCCTAACCTCTCTCCAAAGACAGGTCACTTAGCTAGCTAAAGTCACCCTTCAAAACCGGCGGGCCCTAGATCTGCTTACAGCCGAGAAGGGCGGCACCTGCGTCTTCCTCCAGGAAGAGTGCTGCTATTACATCAACGAATCCGGCATTGTAGAAACTGACATCACCAAACTCACTGACCTTGCCTCCAGCCTCCACTCTGCTTCCAATTCCAACCCATTCTCTTCAATACTAACAAACCCCCTCCTCACCTGGCTCTGGCCCATTGCAGGCCCCATAATAGTCATTCTTCTCGTCTGTCTCTTCTTACCCTGTATAATAAAGTTCATCAAATCCCAAGTCGGAAAAATCTCTAATCAAGCTTTCAACCAGCTTTTACTCAGGAACTACCAGCTTCTGGCCACAGAAGATCCCTCACCCTCACGTAACCTCCTCACCACACGCTGAGATGAACCCCTCTCTCCGCTAGAAACTGTTCCTGGAAACAATAGCCGCAGACGCCTGGCTCCTGACACCCATATCCTCTTGGCACCATTGGAATCAACAGGTCCTCAACCTATGGTTACAGGGAACCTTCATTGATTTCCAACCTGAAGAAGTCCACATCTACTCATCCTTACTGTGGGGAGTCCTATCAACCCTTTCCTCCCAATCCTCAAGCCCTCACTCCCTTCTCCGCCCCTGTTCAGCAGGAAGCAGCCAGAGAGAAAGCAACATCCACAAACCCATAGAGGAGAAAGGGGGGAATGAAGGGTCCCCACCAGTAAGATGGCAAACTTCCGGCTTCTTTTCGGGGTCCTCGGTTCCCGCCGGCGCCACCTGAAGCCCAATCACCTCTCGCCCCCCTCCCAATCCCAGCACCTAGCCAACAGCCACCAGCCCCGTAGAAGTAACACCACAATCACCCTATGCCCCATCCTATATAACCCAGTACCTTTCCCTAATAAAGCGGAACTCTCCGGTGAATTGCTGCTATGTGTCGCTCCTTTCCTTTCACTTTCCCCTACCCATCTCTTTGATTCTTTCTCCAGTAATTGGCAGATAGTCAAGTAGAGCTGGGATTTTGTGATATCTAAATACTGATAGGTCACCTGTGGATTTAGTGGGATGCGTGTGTACGCATGTGAAGACATGCGTTATCTTTCTCATAAGAGGAGTTCATCGGAGAGCTGGTTGGGGGGGAGGAGGGACGGGACTGAGGACTCCCGGGAGGTTTATACGCACCAGCAAAGGTGGTCATCCTATATGTGAAGGAACTCACGGGAAGCTTACGGCTAATGTGAGGGTTACCATCCACTTACATGTTCACTTACCCTTTAACTTGAACAGTGCCTTTTATTAGAATGGGCTGCAACAGCAGTGCTTACCGACGGCAGCGATAACCTTAAACACAACAGCTAACTGGAGGAAGAGGCAGCCAAAGCTCATAGGAGATGGGTGGGATTTCCCAGATTCTTAAGCTCTCATTTCCTCCAAAGAAAATGAAGAAATAGGAAAGAACAAAGTAGTTCCTTTAAAAAAAAAACAGCATTTCATTTTGTCGGTGAAGTGGGTGGTTGAAGTATTATGATACACCTTCACAGCACAAAAATTACAGGTAATTTTCTCTTTTCTAAAAGGTGATTACGATAATAGGGCTCTGCTCTTAGGAGACTGAAAGCTCGTTCTCTATGAGAGGAGAGAAGCAGCTTAAAAACGACAACTGTCAAAACAAGAAGCCTGAAGCAAACATGAAATGCGACAGGATCCTCAGACAATGCACTAGCCAGCTCTGACTACAGAGCAGCACCCCGCTGGCTGGGTAGTATGAGTGCACCTATGCGGGATGTGTACACTGAGCTCCTCACTGTACATGCATGGACTGGGACAGCAGGAAACAAAGCAGCCGAGGGAAAAACGGAGACACGGCACCTCATTATTCAGCCCTTCTGTGTTCCCACCCTGTGAGTTCTCTTGGGGAGCTAGATGTTCTTTACCCATTTATAGATTCTGAAACACTGACAGATGAAATTCAGCACCATGGAACATGAACCCAAGCAACCCCATTTTCTAATTTCTTAAGAATCCAATCTACTCTCTTCTGAGTATGACCTTTATTTCTAAAAATTTCACTGTATATGGCTCCAGGTCACATGATTTTTAACCAAATTAATATGCTATCTTTTTACTTCTTAGTAAAGTAGTTTAATTATATTTTCAGCCAGTGTTTTCCAAACTATGGGTTTTGAAATTAATGTAGACAGTCATAAAGAGCATTTTTTCAATTAAAAAGAACAGAACAGAATAACAGCATAGTAAAGTATAGAAAATATCAGATTGCTTTGTACATAGTAAGGGTAAACACTGTTTCATAAATTTTTGTATTTGTACCCCCAGTAGAATCATGATACAATTTTTTTCTTACTGTTTTTCATAAGAAAAAAATATTTGAAATCCATGTTTTGGGTGATATTTGGGTATCAATTTCCATTTGTGCTCTGGAATCAATCATGCTACATGCTCTGTGCCTACCAGAGCTTTCCAGTGCCCCACTTTAGAGCTCCTGGGCCCACCTCTGTGCTCGGCCACCATTGTAGTCCACAGTTCTAGAAGCTCCTACACTGATTCTACATTGATAATCTCTTGCCTCAAGCACGTGCATTTTTACTTTTATTTTTTACTCTGTGGTTTCTCTTCTGTGGAGACCACTGGGGTGAGTTAGTGTAGCCTTAAAGTGAGAGGGAGTTAATGCCCTTCAGGCAACCTTCAATCCACATGGGACAGAGTCAGAGGATGTATGTCCTTGCCTGCCTTTCTCTATACCAAGATTAAAGAGACATTCTCTATGCCTCCTAGGAGGAACCCCCAGCAGAATCAAGACCACATTGCTCCCAAGAATGTGACCTTGAAAATGTAATCTTACACTGTTTCTTTCTTCTCTCTCTCACGCTCCACTCTTACTCCTGGCATCACTTCCAAATAAACTACCTATACCTGAGGCCTTATCACAGACTCTTCTTATCAAGGAACTCCTCAAAATCCATGTGCAGAAATATCATGCAACCTATAAATGAAATTTTTATTTAAAAATATGGTTTTTAAGAGAGGCAGTAATAACAAGTGTTGGTGAGGATGTATAAATACTGGAACCCTCAAATATTGCTACTCAGAATGTCAAATGATACAGCTGCTTTGGAAAACAGTTTGGCAGTTCCTCAAAAAGTTAAAGAGTCATCATATGAGCCAGCAAATGCATTCCAAGTACCCAAGAAAATTGAAAATATGTGTTCACACAAAATCTTGCACATGACTATTCATAGCAACAATATTTAAAGTAGCCAAAAAAAGGAAACTGAAAGGTCAGTCAATTGTCGAATGAATAAATAAAATGTGGTCTACCCACACTATGGAATATTTATTATTCAGCCATAAAAATGAATGGAGTATTGATGCATGCTGTAACATGGATTAACCCAGAAAATATTACATTAAGTGAAAGAAACCATTCACAAAAGGCCATATATTATATTATTCCATTTATATAAAATGCCCAGAATAGGCAAATCCATACAGACAGAAAGGTTAGTAGTTGTCAGAGACGAGAGGGAGGGGAAATGGGAATTGACTGCTAATGAGTACACTGTTTCTTTTTAAGGGCATAAAAATAAAAAAATTTTCTGGAATTAGATAGTGGTTATAGTATAACAACTGTGAATATACTAATTAATATACTAAAACCCATTGAACTGTACACTTTAAAAAGGTTAATTTTATAGCATGTTAATTAAATCTCACTTTTAAAAATATGATACTGAAGTTCCACTCTTTCTTCTATCATAACAGGACATCAAATAGTAAAAAGCCACGTGGAGTACAGCTCCCAAAGCTACAGTTCTGTCTGCATATCAGTCTCACTGTGGAAGTGGGTAATGAAAATCACATCTACTCACAGACTTAGATGATATCTAATATAGCATAGCACGTGTAAACATTTAGTACTGAATTTATCAGTAATAACAACATAAGGATATATTATTTAAATAAGCTATTACAAAGCTAAAATTCCAAATTCTTACAGGAAAGGTGAGCCCTTGCTGCAATTAGGAAATGTAGTACCAATTCACATTACATAAAAATACAGAATGCCACTACTAGAAATGAAATGAATTATGCACATTATAAGTGATTTCTAAGTAAGAACAAAATTTTTTATTTATACTAATGACCCCACAACCAAGGCATTTTCCAGTCTAGTGGTTTTACCACCATTGTGGGTATAGAAAGTGTTCTATATTTTATCTTCTATATGTTCTTAATCAGAAAGGCAGTTTTTCATTTCATTTTTTTCCTCCATGTATTTCTTTCCTTTCTCTTGGGAAATATTTTCAAGGTGTCCTTGAATTACAAGAATAGAAACGTACTTGATGGGTTCTACTTGTCAATCAAGTTGACAGTCATAAAATAAAATCAGTTATTCTGCTAAAGTTTAACTTTTAAAGATGAATTTTTAGCTCTGGAACTTAATCATCTGAGTGCTTCTTAAATGAAAAGATGATGCCTGGCTTATTCCCTCTATGTGCCACTGCATATTAACTTACACGTCTCCTCTTGAAGGATACCATTCTAACAGGTTCATGCTGCTATGTGAAATATTTGAATAGCCCAACATTTTGTGCTTTTCACTGCAAAAGATTGATAATGACAATTCCAATAATGGTTAATGAGAGAAAGGGGTAATTATTCAAATCTTTGGTAACTTCAGGGAATTTTGGAAGTAGTCTCTAGATTTAAGACATTAAAATACATACATATCAAAAGGAAGAATCTGCTCCATTTCTAGAGCCTTATCTAGCTTAGGCAGTAAAGTAGGTACAGTAGAACTGGACATGATCAGTTTCATTAAACCCAGTTTATGAAGACTCTCTTCTGAAGTTTTATTCTCCTTTGGTTAGTGTCAGTCATCTAGTTATTAGATTACCTCACTTCTCTATTCCCTCAGTGATTCCCTTTCTGGGACTTGACACAGGACCTGGGTTCTAACGTGTCTGACTACTGACATGAGTAGCAACATGTTACAACCCAGGGTCTTCAGGTATGGTTTTTAATAAACTACATGGAGAGACTCACAAGACTTTTCTGATTTAATTTTTAAAATAAACTTCTGTATTTTAAATGTAAAACATAAAGTCAATATTATATTTTCCAAATGCTATCATAATGGTTTATATGTAGAAGTAATAATTAATGGCAGTTTTCTGTATCTGTTGATTATCTGGTATCCAGCACATAGTGTCTTGATAAATATTTTAGATGGAAAAATGAATAAAGAATAAATAAGTATATGTAAGGCTATCATTTCCTCTATTTGTCAGAATGAATATTCTGTATTAGTTCATCAGTTTAATTTAATTCAACAAATATTAATAAAAAAGCCTGCACTATAATGGACAAAGATGAATAAGACATGGTCCAGATCTGAAGTTCTTACAGTCTAGTTCTTAATACACAGGAATATACAAAAATGATGTAGTTGCAAGATATGATATGTAATATCAATAATTAAATGTGACAAAAGTTTGAATTTCCAAAATTAAGAAAGCAAATAATTGCCACTAAAGAGAAAGCATACACTGGGGATGATTCCACGGGAGTTGAGTGGGGCCAAGAAGGATGGATAGAACAGGAAAACAAACAAACAAGGCAAATACAGCAAACAAAACAGAACAATAACAGCATGGCTAAGGTAAAGAGGCAGCAATGTACATTGATAAGATTAATGCCATAATATTATGGTGGGATTTTAGTTAATTGGATATAGGTTTGAAAAAGTAGCTTGAGAACAGATTAAAGGTACTTATCAGGATTTAGTACTTGTTTTATAGGCAATGGGAGCCAAGAGAGTGGCTTTGCTATTGTTCGGTCCTGGAGAAGGAGAATATGGCATAATTAGAGTGGAAACTTTCAGAGGAAAGGATAATTTTTGTGTCTATAATAGAGGGAATTTTGTTGACACATGGGGAACAGTTGAGGGAGAGAGCTGACTAAAGAGGAAAAGGAGAAAGCATTTGGAGAACGGAGTGTGCTGGAGAGGCCTGTGGAAGGAAAGTTGAAGTCATTCATATTGATGTCTTCTATCATTTCATTTAATAGGAAAGGAAGGGTCTGTTGAGAATAAAAGTAAATTAAGAGACGAACTTAAGGACAGTGAAAAAAATTTGCAACAGGTATAGCTAGGGGATAGTAAAATGACATCCTTGAAGATTTAGGAACCAGTTGAGTTCAAAAAGCATGCATTTTTAATGGATATTTAATCACTATGACTACTTATTTTCTCCAGTAATGCTCAATTCCAGACCAAGAACTTTCGATTTAGCAAATCCAGCAGGACAGAAGTTAAAGAGTAAAATGAGAGGGCTAACGGAAGCAATGTTGAGTGAGGTAGAAGACAGTGGGATCCTGGTTACATAACGTGCTGTGGATTGGATTGTCTTCCCATCTCCCGATTCATATGTTGCAATCTTTACCTGCAGTACCTCAGAAAGTAACCTAATCTGAAAGAGGGTCATTGCAGATGGAATTGGTTTAATTGGGATAAGAGGAGGTCACACTAGAGTATGGCAGAACCCTAATCCAATATGACTGGTATCCTTCTGAAAAGGAGAAATTTGGATGCAGAGACCAATGTGCAAGCAGGGAGAATGCCACGTGAAGGCTGGACATGCGCCGCCACGAGCCGAGGCGCCGCCGGAATCCTGGGGGCCTGGGACAGACCCTCCCTGGTGCCTCCGGGGTGTCTGCATGGCCCCGCCCACACGTTGATCTCGGAGTTCCAGCCTCCAGGATCATGAGACAATGCATTTCTGTTGTCTTAAACCAGCTAACTTGCAGTGCTTTGTTACGGTGGCCATAGACAGAAGGCAAATAGCCAAAAGATAAAGAAGAGACTGAAAACCTAGGAATTAAGAGGCGTGGAGGTCACAGGTCACTGAGAAAGGCAGAATAGGAAATGGCAGGAAAACGGAGGTTGTGGCTCGGGAGGGACATCCGGACTTGGGATCCTCGAGCTGCAACAGCTCTAAACTGTGAGGAGTTCTGAGGAGGCTGTGACAACCTAGTAATAGAGAACTGTCACGTGAGCATAAATTTTTATAATGGTCATAATTTTTCCTTAGAATAGCTTTTTGATAAGTTAAAACTTGATATTTGGGCAAACTGTCTAAAAAAGTCTTACTATAATTTCTTTGACATATTAGAAGATAGCAACAAGTAAAAGAAATAATGAAAAATGTTCATACCTGAAGACATATCACTACACACTACTATTTTCAAAAATGACTATGTTGTTAGAGATAGGACATGGGGATTCCCGAGGGTACTCATTTATTGGTGTTTTCCCTTTTGCAAGCTAACAACGGATCCAGCCTAACAGAAAGAAATGCTGAAGGTTAAAAGAAGAAATCTACTTGTCAACTTTGACCACATTCTATGTGAATAGCTGTCTCAAAATCATAATGAGGCTCTAGCAGAAGGAAGACTCAGGAACTGGGAGAAAAAGAACTGTTTTTTGAAGGGCCCCCACCAGTAAGATGGCGAACTTCTGGCTTCTCTTCCGGGTCCTCGGTTCCCGATGGCGCCACCTAAAGACCAATCACCACTCTCCCCACTCCCACTCCCAGCACCTAGCCAATAGCCACCAGCCCCGTAGAAGTAACACCACAATCACCCCATGCCCCTTCCTATATAACCCAGCACCTTACCCCAATAAAGCGGCTTTCTCCAGTGAATTGCTGCTGTGTCGCTCCTTTCCTTTCATTGGTGCTGAAACCCGGGAGGTGGGACACCCCAACTGGGCCCCGTCTTCCCCCCCAACACCAGCAGCAGCTTGCCCTTTCCTCTTTTTCCGGCGCTGGCTCATCACACTCACCACTCCTCTCTGGCCTTTAGGTAAGTTTTCCCCCGCAGTGGGTCACTCTTCCCCAAGCTTTCGCAGTGCCATTGACCGTGATCATCCGGCAAGGCCCTGACGCTCAGGGATGAGGAGGGAACTCTCCCCGCCTCAGGCCTTCATGGCTGCGGCGGACCCTCAGGCCCCCTCCTCCAACAGCTATAAATCCCTGCCTCAGGCCTTCACAGCTGCGGCGGACCCTCAGGCCCCCCCCCCAACAGCCATAAATGAGGTGACTCCTTTGCGGATGAGAACGCTCCCTTTTTCCCCACTCCTCCTTCCGTTCTGTCTGCCAAAATCTGTTCCGTCCGCCGAAAATTCCTAGTACTAGGTACCTCGTGACTCCGGCACTCTGCCTTCTTAGAGAAGTCTGGGTGACGACCCACACTTCCTAAGAAATTCCGACTCGTATACGAGTTTCTGCAGACCACCAAGGATCATCGGGGACACCCTTTGTCTCCTTGCGGCCTGCTCCCAGTCCAAGGATCTCCGTTCGTCTTCCCCTGTTTGTCTCCTTCTCTGTCCTTCAGCCATGGGAGCCTCCTCATCCCTCCCTGAAAGTTCACCTCTTGAATGCCTGCTCAAGCATCTAGCTACCCTCTCCCTGACACCTGATATAAAACCAAAACTTCTCCGTAAATATTGCTCCCAAGATTGGCTGACATACCCCTAGACAATAACAACCAATGGCCCGCAGGGGGAACTCTTGATCCTAACATCACTCGCAATCTCTTTAACTACTGCCAGCGCCTGAAAAAATGGAAGGAGATTTCCTATATTGAAGCTTTCCGCCTCCTCCTCCCCCCGCCCCCCCCAAGTTCTCCTAGCCTGCAAGCCGCCGCCCCCGCAGAAGCCTCCCATTCACTCTCTTCCCCTTCTCCTACAACAGCCTTTCTCCCTTCCTCCCCCACCATCTCCTCCCCCATCTCACCTCCTCCGCCTTTGTCCCCTGTGGATTAAGCCTGAGCCTTTCAGCACCCCCCTTTAACTAAGTGCCGGGGGCCTCCTCCGTCTTTGCCCTCATCACCTGTTTCTCCCCTGTTTGGGACTGCCTTTGTCTTCTCACATGTTTGTAGGCAGAATGGGAAAGCACTTCCTCCATGTCTGAACGCAGCATAGGAAAGCACAAGCTTGAGAACAACCGGTGCAGTCCTTGGAAGTTATCTGTCCACAAAAACATATCTTGTCCTTGAAGACGAGCCAAGACTCCTCACTCTGAAAATAGGGAGACCTTGAAGATGTGTAGAAACACCGCCACTGCTTCTAGCTATGCCCTTTCCCCACTTGCCGATGTGGCAAGAATGGAGAACAAAAACCATTCTGTTTACGCATTCCATAAGCAACTAACTGGAGCCCTGCTGTAGCTCAGTTGGTAGAGCATGGGACTCCTAACCTCAGAGTCATGAGTTCAGGCCCAACTGGAGTGGCAGAGGTAAGCAGCTGGGCTGCTAGCTGGCAACACATGGGAGTGTCAGCCCTCCCAGTTCTTTCTATCTTTCTTTATTTTCTTCGTCCCCCTTCTGCACTTCAAGACCTGCTCGACTAGGCGCGGCTGGACCGCGTCACTCCCCGACAGACTGAGCCAGAACCCTTCAGTACCCCTCAGACTCAGTCCCTAGGGCCTCCCAAAATTATTGTCCCCCCCCCTCGGGACGTAGCTTAGACAGACTCACTCAAGCCCTATTACAGTATACAAGCCTTGACCCAGAAACGCCTGACGGAAGACATGTCCTTATGACATACTTCCTAGCTCAAAGCTACCCTGACATTAAAGCTAAACTCAAAAAGTTAGAACAGGGCCCCGCTACCCCACAGACTGAGATCCTAACAGTGGCCTTTAAAGTCTTCCATAACTGGGAGGAGGAGAGGGAACACCGTAAACAAAAGGCTGATCAAGCCAATTTCCAAATGTTGGCCCAGCTGATAAAACCACAACCTGGGCGCCCTTCTACAAACAAGCGCCCCCCAGGAGCTTGTTTCAAGTGCGGACAAGAACAACATTGGTCAAGGGTGTGCCCCTCCCCCAGATCTCCTACCACCCCATGCCCCAGATGCCACAAAAAGGGCCACTGGGGGTCTGATTGCCCAGCCACCCGAAGGGGAGGCTGGACGAACAACCCCCATCCTAAGCCCGCCATAGTGGGGCTGGCAGAAGAAGACTGACGGAGCCCGGGGGCTTCTCGCCTGACCATTTCCATCACCAAACAGGAGCCCAGGGTTACTTTAATAGTAGACGGTCACCCCATCTCCTTCCTCCTAGATACAGGAGCCACCTTCTCAGTCTTGCGGGAATACCGGGGCCTTACCACACCTGCCGTTACTCCTATAGTCGGGGTAGGAGGTAAACAGATTTTCCCGTTAAACCCCCCCCCTTTTATGCACAATCCAAGACAATCCCATACCTTTCTCCCACTCCTTCCTGGTTATGCCCCAGTGTCCCATCCCTTTACTAGGATGGGACATCCTTTCTCTCCACCACGTTTCCATAACTATATCCACTCCCACAGCCCCCAGTACTCCCTTTCTGATAGCCCTCATAGCTGACGACTCCCCTCTACCCAATGAAAGCTCCGGTTTCACCCTCATACATCCTGTAAATCCCAAAGTTTGGGACATTACAAGCCCCTCCATAGCTCTATGTCCTCCTGCCTCTATCAAATTATGTGACCCCTCTCAGTATATCTGTCAGGCCCAATACCCCCTAACCACTTCAGCCCTCATAGGCCTCCAACCCATCATTCAAGATCTCTTAAACAAAAATTACCTCAGACCCACTCACTCCCCATTTAATACCCCCATATTAGCTGTTAAAAAAACCAACGGATCTTTCTGCCTTGTCCAAGACCTTCGCCTCATCAACATGGCCATTGTCCCTATCCATCCCTTAGTTCCAAATCCATACACCCTTTTATCGCAGATCCCTGCCTCGGCATCCCACTTCTCAGTCCTAGATCTCAATGACGCATTTTTTTCTATCCCTCTGGACCCCTTCTCCCAAGATTTTTTCGCCTTCACTGGACGGACCCATGCACGAGACATTCTGAACAACTTACTTGGACGTTTTGCCACATCAGACTGCCCTCTGAAAAGCTGCTCTGAGCCTTTATACCTCCACTTTCCTCCCTCCACCGAAGTGTTCACTAGCAGCTACCCTTATTCTCCCTACCTCTGCTTCCTCTATGACCAAAAACAAGCCTATTGCAGGCGATGGCCAGACACCTACGGGAGATGTCCCTACTGGTCTTGTGCCATTCACTACATGAGTAACTCCCAGTACCCACAGTATTACTCCTCAGACCATTTCATGAAATATCCCAATGGCTCATTCTCCTTATCAATCCCAGATCCCTGGGACTCTTGATGAGCTGCCAGAGTCACAGCCTCAGTTTACTACGGGGGGTCCTCGACCCTCCACAGTACCCTTCATATCTCTTGAAAGTATGTTCCCTCTCATTCCCAGATCTCTCAAGTTGCATCAGATATCAGACATTCCGAAAAAGTCATTATCCAAACTCTTGACGGTGCCTCTTCATCTTCTTATCCCCGCCCCTCTTCCAATTTCTCCTATTCTTCATTACAGCTCATTCAGGACACCACCATCTTTCTCAACCACACCCTTAACACCGCCAATTGTTTCTTGTGCACATCACTACAGCGCCCACTGCTGGCCGCCGTTCCCCTTAATATTTCCAACTACTCCTTCCATGCAGAAAGACAACCCCTCTGCCCCCTGGCACACATAACCCTATGAGAACCAGAATATGCAGATAATCTCACCATCCACCACTGTGTAGGCCCGACTCCACCCACCTCCAGCACACTTCACTGCCTCCCAACTCCAGCACACCCTGCATTCTCATCACCCTAATCCCACAGCTTACACTTTACAGCATGGCAGAATTTCTTGAGCTCCAACCTCCCTTGCCCTCACGCACAAAAAGGGCTGCTTTCCTTCCCATCATGGTCGGTATCGCTTTGATCACCTCAGCCATTGGGGCAGGGTTTTTGGGAGGAGCCTTGGGTCACTCTCTATGGGCAGTTAGAGATCTGAACGCCAAACTTGAGGGAGCCCTGACATCCACTGCCGATTCCCTAGCCTCTCTCCAAAGACAGGTCACTTCGCTAGCTAAGGTCACCCTTCAAAACCGGCGGGCCTTAGATCTGCTTACAGCCGAGAAGGGCGGCACCTGCGTCTTCCTCTGGGAAGAGTGCTGCTATTACATCAACGAATCCGGCATTGTAGAAACTGACATTACCAAACTCACCGACCTTGCCTCCAGCCTCCACTCTGCTTTCAATTCCAACCCATTCTCTTCAATACTAACAAACCCCTCCTTACCTGGGTCTGGCCCATTGCAGTCCCCATAATAATCATTCTTCTAGCCTGTCTCTTCTTACCCTGTATAATAAAGTTCATCAAATCCCAAGTCGGAAAAATCTCTAATCAAGTTTTCAACCAGCTTTTACTCAGGAACTACCAGCTTCTGGCCACAGAAGATCCCTCACCCTCACGTAACCTCCTCACCACACGCTGAAATGGACCCCTCTCTCTGCTGGAAACTGTTCCTGGAAACAATGGCCACAGACGCCTGGCTCCTGACACCCATATCCTCTTGGCACCATTGGAATCAATAGGTCCTCGACCTATGGTTACAGGGAACCTTCATTGATTTCCAACCTGAAGAAGTCCACATCTACTCATCCTTACTGTGGGGAGTCCTATCAACCCTTTCCTCCCAATCCTCAAGCCCTCACTCCCTTCTCCACCCCGGTTCAGCAGGAAGCAGTCAGAAAGAAAGCAATGTCCACAACCCCACAGAGGAGAAAGGGGGGAATGAAGAGCCCCCACCAGTAAGATGGTGAACTTCCGGCTTCTCTTCCAGGTCCTCGGTTCCCGACGGTGCCACCTAAAGACCAATCACCTCTCTCCCCACTCCCACTCCCTGCATCTAGCCAATAGCCACCAGCCCCGTAGAAGTAACACCACAATCACCCCATGCCCCTTCCTATATAACCCAACACCTTTCCCCAATAAAGTGGATTTCTCCGGTGAATTGCTGCTGTGTGTCGCTCCTTTCCTTTCATTTTTAAAAGAATTAAAATAAAGCAGAAAATATAGTAATAGTGTTAACAGAGAAAGAACACTCCAGAGGTCAAAATAATTGTGATTGGAACTTTTGCCACAGATTTCTGCAATGTTTTCTACTTCCTTTATATAATAACCTTAGAAATACCCTTTCCAAATCACAATGAACACTTGCTGAAAAATACCCAAAATCTTCAAAATTACTTCCCCTTCTTCTGGTTGGCCTTTTCTTCTTCATTAGCTTCCTTGGTAAATTTCAAATGTTGAAGATTCCATTGTTAAGTAGTTACATAATTTTTTATACACTTTTTTTGCACGTGTAATGAGAGAGCTGTCCTCAATTTTTTTTAACTCTTAAAATCTTACAATTACTAATTGCTAGTTATTTACAACTGAACTTCCTAAGCTCCTGTATAATTATCCTTTTCTAAATTATCTCTGATTAAACTAGACTATTAAAAAAAAAGAAAAAGGAAGGGCATTATAGCCTTAGTTCAGTAAAGCCAAAAAGATAAATTTAAAGTCATAGTTGTGTTGTTTACCAAACAGCAGCAGAAAATCAGAAAACATCCAGTATTCACACATATATATTTGGTTCTAGAATCTGACATCAATTTATTTAAACAATGCCACAGAGCCGCACAGAAAAACGTTTGCCTGGGATAATTTTTCAAATCACAGTACCAATGTACTTGAACACACTAATAACTTTTCCAACTTAAAATACTGATTAGTCATTTGGGCACAGATATTTGAAGCCATAACAACCATTGAAGCACCAACCTTAAGGGGAAGCTTTGCCATGATTGTTTATGGCTGATATATTATGTAGTCTTCCAATAAAAGGTATATCTTAAAAATATGGTATGACTCCTCCTTCCCTGGGTATGCCTTTTTAATCCTAAAATGAGAATTTTCACAAATGACTTAAAAAAGGAGAAAAAGAGAAGAAAAATTGTAAACAATGATGTTTGGACCTAGCTTGCTCTAGTAAGAGAGCTAAATAGTATAGTGATTTCAGTACAGCACAGGAAGCTCCCCTGTGCAGAGTGGAGAGAGCACACTACACCATACCTCCTCATACATATTCTGAACGCTGGCATAGTGAAGCACTTCTACTCTACTTCATTATACTTTTGGTGGCAAAATTACAAAGTTCTGTGCTGAGTGGTAAAGGTGAAATATGAACATGGGATATATTTAGTATTTTTCAAAAGGATATGATTCTGAATATATACAAATCTAGAAAAAGAGGAACATGAGAGAATAAGAGAAAAGGAATGGAGGCTACTATAAATTTATATGAAGACCAGAAGTGAATGCATCTACTTGTACATCAGGTAAATGACATGGCAAATGAATTTGTAAATATAAAAGAATATTGGCTTGCATAGCAAAGGATCAGAGAGAAGAAACTATATACCTACAAAAATATACTATCAATATTAGAACTAAGCAAAATTTTCTGTTTTCTCCTACCACTTGTTAAAATTCAATTCATTGAGCATGAATGCCTAGAACATCAAATAATTCCTTTGACCAGTGAATATTATTGATTTTACATTTCTACTGTGTTCCTCCAAAAAATATTTAATTGGCATTAATTGTTTCCCATTTAAATTTTACTGTGACTCATTACTAGAAAATTTGCTTATAATTATTTCTGCCAGTGTAGGTTTCTTTCATGACCATTATTTCTACCAACCCCAATTTCCTGCCAAATGGTTTATAGCATAATTTCATCAAAAATATTTAATGCAGCTTTTAGCCAATAAAAAATTTTCCCCTGTTCAGTTTTTGGCACTGTCTACTGATTATTACTTATGAATTGAATACATAGGTGAGAGCCTGTGATTACTTCATTTTTAAATTATATTAAACTTTTACTTGAAACTATATGAGTTTATAAAATTATAGATACCTATAAAGAAGGAAAGAAAAATAGTCCATGATGACAACACCTGTATAACTCCTACTAATATTAAAAATGAATATAAAAAGTAATTCGTGTACATATTTGGAAAATTTAAGCAAATATAGAACTTCAAGTTTAAAAGTAGAAAAAGTTCCTTCTCCTAAATTAATCAGTATAAACATTTTATATGTGTAATTCATAAAAATATTATTTTGTGTGAACAATTCTTAAGTAGCCCATGGAAAAATGACACTTTTATGAAATTGTGAAAGAAAGGAAGTCTGACAGGTCCCAGAGGATGGGGTGGGCTAGGGATGGGGGAAACACCTGAGAGCGGAAGGAAGGTGGAACAGGAAGCAGAGAACAGTGCACAGGTTTGTGGAAGCATCTGACTAAGGCCTTGTGAGAAATGAGGCTCGTGTTTTCTCTCTTCCATGTCTATATCTTTTCTTAGGTAATATGACTGCCAAGCATGTTGAAATAACTAAACATAGGCTATTGACTACTTGACATAGCTTTCAGTTTAAACTAATAAAGCAAAGACATTGAATGGAATCCTAGAGTCTGAAAATCTGGGGGGCTGATTGAATTTTTGACTGAATGGATTTAAGCGATCAGATGTTTTGGTATTGGGTAGACAGAATTTTAACTTAATGAGAGCCAAGAAAAAAGATTAGTATTTGGCACTGCTCTAGTACAGGCTGAAACTCAATTATGTAGTTCTGCACATGAGAGAAATTCAGTACATGCTTGCTGGCCAAGTGATCAAACCGTTTTACTACATTTTTCACTTCCAATCAGTACTTTGGTTACTGCATATATAAAAGTGATCTTGGATAACTTAATATACAAAAGGATCAACTGATAGCATCTGGAAAATAATATATCCTAAAGAGCAATATTTCTCTTGCATTCTCTCTTATGGTTTTAAATCTCTTTTCCTGGCTTTTGGATTATTATATTGCCACAAAGAGAAGATCATATCTTCTATTTTAAAAAATAAGCTAATACTGTAGAAATTTACACTTCAATATTGTCCTCAACTTAATTTTTCCTTCAGAGATCCTGAAATTTTATAGAACTACCAATTTTTGACTCCTTATATTAAATGCAGACATAATTATCCTCATTATTTCAACATCTCCAGGTACAGTAATAGTCAATAGAGTATGCCTCAAATTAGAATGTCTGCAATCACGGCACTGCTATTACATCTGAATACTTCTTTCTTAAGAAAGAGAGATGAACAATAATTTTTTCAAGAAAGATTAAAGTTATTAGCTTAGTCATAAGATTAGAAATCATATGTTCTAATTATACTGTGGGAGGCAGGTTGGGTAAAGGTTAAGAGCATGGACTTTGAGGTGAAACAGATTTGATTTCCAATTCTGAATCTACTCTTAATCTTACCTACCTATTTACTCTTATTTGAAAATAAGCCCCTTAACCTCTCTGAATTTTGTTTTTCATTTGTAAGTAAGGGCAGTATCATCTGCTTCATGGCTCATGATTATAGTAAGACTTACAAGATAATATGAAATACTTAGATATTTCAAAAATATGAAAATATGCTTAAAACACATATATAAATGTGCATAAATTATATACATATGGGTGTGTATGTACAGGTGTGTGTGTGTGTTATATATGTACACACACACACACACACACACACACACACATATATATATATATATATATATATATATATATACATATATGAAGAGAGCCAGAGACCATGTAAGAGAGAAAGCACATGTATACATTCTAGCTCAGCATAATGCCTAACGAATAGTAAGTACTTGGTGAGATGCAACTCTTGTTAAGTATCAGGTAACAGAATTCTACTCTGGTAAGATATTGGCTAATATGGTACAAGGGGGATTTTTTTTCAAGCAGGTAATATCCATTATCTTAGTTCTTCAACTGACTAGGTGCATAGTCCTGGTCAAATTATGTAAACTTTTGAATCTCAAATGCTTTAAATGTAAAATAAGAGTAATGTATAAAAAATAATCAGGTGATTAAAGAGTTGATTTTCAATGACTTGAAAATTCAATTGCAGGAAGTGAGTTAATAACTTCCTTTGTGGGGATTTTGGGGGTGGGAGGATTACAAGAGATGAAATGTATAAAACACTTGGCACAAGCATTACACATAGATGTACAAGATATATTTTCCTTGATTTTACACATTTTTAATGCCTTAGTGTCTTACTTCTTGACCTTTATGCCCTTCATAGGGTTTTCTGTAGATTAAATGAGATGGTATCTAAATTATCAAACCAGTCATTAGCACATAGCTGTTTCTCAATATCTTTCAACTCCACTTTCCTAGATATATATACAAAATCTACAAAGACAGCAAAACAATGTAGGTCTGAACGTGCAAGAAAATCTTGAACATTCTAAGAAGAATTCAAAGTCTTTTGTCAAATCTTTCCAAAAACCTAACAAAGATCTCTCAGTATTGAGACAGAAACAGTATTGAGAGAAATGCAAGTGTCTATTTCCACTTGCAAACCAAGATAGGCTCTATAAGTGTTGATTCCACGGATTGTAATTCCTGGGAGGGTCAGGGTCATATTCGGTTTGCTAACCTTTACATCCCTAGTACCTAAACAACAGAAGCTATTCAAAAAACAAGTGAAAGTCACTCCTAGCAAGACTCTAGCCAGGATCATGCAGAATCAGGCTTTCTCCAAGTTTCAACAGCAAACTGCCTCTAGAGTAAAAGCTTTGTGTCCTCTGGGACAGTCACTGCACAGTCTGGACTTGTGTTCCTGTCAACCTGCTGATTACATGGTCATTTGACCAACAAAATTACTCTGTTTCTTCAGCTTCAACAGGTCTCCCACTAGGAATCATCTGCATGTATTTTGGACATTGTCAAAATTACCATATTCCCCCAAAGAGTAAGGTCTGAATTAATAAGGTTTTACTAAATTTATTTTTTATGGTTAGTTTAACCTTTGAATGAACATATTAAAGACAAGTGGTAAAGCAGAATAATTTCTCAGAATTGAATCTACATGTAAATTTCATCTTGTAACATTTGCACACAAGGTGACAATTTCTGATGCAGCAGGAAGCATTACAAATGTGCAGAAATCAATTCATCCATTAGGAAAAGGCAAGAGTTGCTAGGAAACCACAGTCCAAATATGGAATATTGTAGTGGTGACCCAGACAATTACCATATGCCTGACAATGACATCAACACAAAGCTTAACAGATTTTTAAAGCACTATTGACACTGAATAATTCTTACCACATTTGCAACTCAGGTGATTAAAGAGTTGATTTTCAATGACTTGAAAATTCAATTGCAGAAAGTGAGTTAATAACAATGGAAAATGTTTCCTAGGGCTTACCAAGACTCTTCTACATATTTAAAATGCATGTACATCTTTGCACATGGTGTTTCATAACTTTACTTGAATGAAATACATTTGATTTTTAAAAGAATCTACTTTCCAAGTCTGTATAGTCTATTTCTATGTGTTTGTATATTCGTAGGGAAAGAAACCCCTTTAGAATAGACAAGAAAAAGTAAAATGTGGTTACGGTTGTTTGGTAAATTATAGGCAATTTTGACTATATTCTCTGTGTGCCAGTTTTCAGGGGTCATTTTACTTCTTGTAATTTCAAAAAACTAAGTTACCTGGAATAATCTGTAAATTTTTATTTGAAGCTAGATATGAGATTTCAAGACAACTGATAGCATAATTTCATAAAAAATATGAGTTGCTAATGTTGGCATATGTACATATAACAATTACACTTAACAGAGATTAAGTTAAACTGGCAGTAAAAGATAAAGCCCTCTTGTTCAACAATGACAAAGAAAGAGACCACCTTCTAAGACAGTGGGCTAATCTACCACAAAAGGGGTTGGTGAAATCACATCTTAATGTCTCTTTGGGAATTAGAATTGGCAGAGGTTCTTATTCTCTACATAAAACTCAGATAAATAAAAACATTAGCTGTCTAACTGCTTGGAGGCTTCACACTTCTAAAGCTTACCAAAAAAAAAAAAAACCTTTAAAAGAATGTCTTTGCTAATATAATTTTTAGCCTCCTCTTAGGACATTGTACAAGTACTCCTTCAAGGGATGCTCTCTGAAGACAGGCTAAAATAAATGAAATAGATAACTTCTTTAGGAGTATTCACCGCATAGTGATATTAACCAACAGAGTAACTTTGTAGAATATTTAAAGCATGTATCCACTAAAGAATGCATTTCTGTTTGGAAAATGTGGAAGTGAGAACACAGCCGCACAAAATCAAACCGAACAATTTTGTATTTTACATGCAGTTTCATGCAAATCAATTTAGCTTTCTCCCCCATTGTTTGGATTTATTTTTCCTCTCTCACACCCTTAATATTACTATTTATTTTTCATGTAGCCAAAACATACAAATACTTTCACAAAAGAACTATTGGAAAGATTTGTCTCTTCAGCAAGACCAGCCCTTTTAAAAACATGCTTCTGATAAATTATTTTTTCATAGATTGAAAAAATGACTAACAGTATGTGTCCATATTGTATTAGAATCAATCATAATTAAAGATAAAAACTAAACTAAACTAGCAATGGAATTCTATCTCACTGACATACATACTGTACATGTAATATTATACATTAAAGTCATTATGCTATCATCTTATAGAAGGATTGTAAGGCATTAAGGGTGCTCATAATTCTATGATTAAAGCAAACAAGTATTTTGTTCAATATGTAAGAACAATTAGAATATGACACAATCTTTAAATTCAAAGACTACCCTATGAAAAATATAACACTTTAAAATATGTAGCTTATGCATTGCAGCCCAGAACCAAAAAATAAAGTAAGGGAAAATAAGCCGAAAAAACAGCAGAGTAAAATGGCTACTGGATGCCTCCACTTAATCTGACCAGTAATTATAATTTTCAAAATAACTGATGATTAACACCCACTCCCCTCTGTGCACACAAAACTGAACCTATCTTTCTTTCAAAATTAAAAAAGTAATCTTTTTGAATGGAATAACTCTAAAATAGATTACATACTTCCATTCTCTTAAAGAGGACATCTCATATAAATTTAAATTTTCTTGAAGACTAAAACCATGAAAAGTCTAACTTATTAAGTAGCTGAATATTCAAAGCGATAGTAAAAGGTTGACGATAAGAAATGTATTTATCATGTTTTTATTTAGTATGTCCAGAATGTTGTAAATAGAGCTATGGTTAGCCATTTTTTTTCACTTCTTTTAGAGAATTACTGAGAATTCTCTTATAGAATTCCTTATTTTTCTTCACTTCTCTTATAGAATTATTTTCCTCACTTATCTTATATTAAGAGAGTTATAACCTGGAAAGTGCATGAACAGTGACTGCCTGGCCACTGGTAAGTGCTTTAGTAGATGTATTTACTGTAACTCTGCAGTAGCTAGTTTAAATACAGTTAGATGTTTTTGTATTTTCTATTTAAAGATATTTTCATCTGTGACGTGGGTTGAAAAAAGGCATAAAGGTAGATTCATGAAGATGAATCATTATTAGTAAGATAAAACATAAAAAATAGACATCACTTTGAACTTCCATTTCTAATAAGAGCCGATTATATAATTTGAACAACCCTCTGCAGGTCAGCTCCTGAGGTAATGAAAAACTATTGCACCAAGATATGCGAGAAGATGAACCTGAGGAGAGGTAAGCAGTAAATCTGAGGGTGCTATGGGCAGCTTCTGACTCAGAGGTTGAAAAACTAAGCAGTACTTTTGACAACCTTAGAGGACTGTGGGGAAAAAAAAGGAGTCTAAGGCTTGACAAGAGGGAGGCCTTAGTGAATCCTCCATACTTTGAGATGCGACACCACTACAAATACAAGGGCAAATATAAAAAACATAAGAAGGAATCAGAAGTAATGATTTTCATAGTCAATTGAGGGGTGCATTAGTGAGTTAGAAGATAGATCTGAAGAGAGCCTATAGACTCAAGCTCTAACAAAAAAAAAAACTACAGAAAAGAATGTTATAACCTTATTCACTGGTAAACATTCAGTGAATAATATGTTAAACATATCCTTTTTTAAAAACATAAGCACATTTCTAGTACCAAATAAATTCACTATACAGAATAGATTAGAAAATATATTCAGCCATAGATTTTACCAGCAATATTATAAATATTTTTGTCTATTATTGCTGCAATAAAACAAAGATTTACTAAAACTGCCTCAATGCGCATTATCTAGGAGATTAAAAGTCAGTTCAAATGTGTCTATTGGATAAACATGAAAAACAGATAATGGGGCTCAGTATCTTAATAGTGAGTTAATATCATGCCTATGCAGTAGTCTTCTGACCTCTTACATTTCTCTCTTTAGATACAGATTCTAGAAGTAGGTATCTCAAATATGTATACACACTTCAGGATGAAAAGTACTAATTAGAATTTTATAAATAAACAATTATCAAAAATTACAGAGAATTAATCAAGTTATCAAATAGTTTTTTCTTTAATGTAATCTTGAGCTGTAATCTCACACAGTTAGTTAAATATTGCAATACTTACTAAGATCCATCCCTCTAAATAATACAATACCATCAGGTTTCCTTTATAAATAGCAAGTACTTAAAAATTAACTGAAGAGTAATTATTTCATGATCTCAAAAAATCCTATAAATTCATTAGAAGACTAAGTTGAAGCTTAAAGAGGTAGAATTTAATGTAGTATTATAGTACATGTAAATTGTAATGTTAAAATTCTTGCCTTTAGCCTAGGCAGTTAGAGGAAATTCATAACATTTCCCTGATTTGCAGTTGAGATTGCTAAACACGTTAGTGGTACGACATGATTACACATTGTTTTTTTAACTTTATTTCACAATCACTCTATAATTGCTTCATTATATAAATGGACTCTTCTCTGAACTAATGAAGGGAATTTGAATTTGTATGCCTACATGATGAAATTCAATGAAAATATTTTTTTAAAGACTGCAGTCCAGAAGTGAAACTCAAATATTTGGACACACTAACTCAATCTTCTTCAAAAGCCTTAAATCATGAAAATGCTGCTTGTCTTTCTGACATATGTTTAATCACATTCTCTAGTCAGTCCTCAACCCAGCTTCCCTTTTCCAACCTTTTTTTTTAAGAATAAAGCACAGGCAGCAATAAACATTTTGTTATTTTAATCAAAGAGTGGTAAATTATTAGTAAAAGTTAGCCTTTCAGCACTAAAAACTCTATTCAAAATATTTGGTAAGATTAAAATCACAAGATTAAAGGGCAGCACAAAAATATACAATTTTCCAGCGAAATCACTATACAGCTAGTTCAAACAAAGCAGAGCTAATATAAATCTGATCAGACTTTTCTTCAATTGTCTATTATTTAAGATATAGGAAAATCAGATTTCCTCTAGAGAGGGGAAAAAATAGAATAGGCATAATGTTGACACTTGTATATATTCAGCCAGTAAAATAAACATATTGATAAAGTATCAAAAAATTTCTAATCATTATTTTTAAAAGCCAGTGTTAATAAAGTCACTTCAGTCTGATTTTTTAGAATTTATTGTATAAATAGACCATATTTGTGTATGCTTTGCAGACATAATCTAGACCTAGACTCTGAGTTCTCATAAAATAAAATATGCTAAGGTATTATAAACTAAATAACTGAAATCCTATATACTCTGGTTACTTTAAAAAATTTTTAAATTAACCCAGTCAGTTTTACAGTTAATGATTCAAGGGTATTAACAATCATTTGCAAACAATTATAATTGATAATTCAAATTCTTATTTTCCATCATGACAGATGCCTCAAACATTTATAAAGCCATATAAAAATTATCAATTTATTTTTCAAAATTTAAGAGGTTTAGGGAGTTTTGTTTTGAGCAATTATTACAACTCAAAAGCTTAAATTTTAAATAGCCTATAAACTTAGATAAAAGTAAACAATCAACTGATCACATATCTATTCTACTGCAATACCCAAACATTTTTAATGAAAGATTCTTTCAGTAAGTTTAGAATCGTTCCCATGGCACCAAGTTAGAAGCTGATTCAAAGTCAAATTGATGTGACAAAACCAATCCCAAACCATGCAAATATGAATTAGTAATGAAGCTAAAATTATTGAGGTGGTTTTATCATTTTGAGTTCTCTTTCTGCATTTGCATTAAATCTTTATGCCCATTTCCTCTTCTGATTTAGTAAGACTATCTGATTCATAAGACAGAGCTAATGTTATATTGCACGAATGAAAATACAGATGAGCACACTACAAAACACAACTTTCAGTTTTGTTCTATAGCAATTTAAGCTTGCTTTCACAATGCTGAATCAATACAAACATTCTGTCTCATAAAAATCCAACATAGAGAAATAATCCTATATGATAAGACTACCCTGCTGGCAGTCTTGAAAATTTAAGAACTGATCTTAATTCAGTCTGGGATGCGCATGTTTGCAGTCTCCAGTAGATCTAAAACAGCATTCCTTTTGTTTGTTTGTTTTTCCTGGCAGTGGTGGAAGTGCCATTCATACTAAATAACTTGATAATTATGTCCTAAGGGGACTTAAAATAGATTTCTTTTTAATGCTCCATCCTTTCCTATTTTTACCACTGGTGGGAGTGGTTAGGAAATTATTTCTGTTTCTGCCTTTTAAAGTTCTCAAATATTAACATATATGTGCATTTTAAAGAACAGAAGTAAAATGAACAAGTCTGCCCTGTAACCCCTATGTTCACTTTCCTTATGTGCTCTCCCCCTTCCTACCATCTTTCTTTCCCTTGGAGTTAAGCACCACCTTAAATTTTGTATTAATCATTCCCTTTCTTTACTTCACATTTTCTCCATCAATGCAGGTATTTCTAAACAGCATATTTTTTTCAATTTTCCTAGTTTTGAAATTTAATTAAATGGAATAGTGCTACAACATTCTTCTATGATTTGCTTCTTTTGCTCAATATTATGTTTTGGATATTCATCCATGTTGATGTTAGTAGCTGAAGTCATTCATTTTCTCAACTGTATGATATACCAAGGTATTAAATATATCACCATTTATCCATTCTATTAGAAGGATATTTGAGTTATTTCCAGGTTGAGACTATATGGAAGTATTGCTGTGAATAATCTTGTGTGTGACTTATGCTACAATGTACATGTACTTCCCTGGGGCCAACACCTAGGAGAGGAATTGCTGGGCTGTAGGAAGGCACAAATTAAGCTTAACTACTTTAATGCTAAGTGCATTGGACCATTTATACTCCCAGTCAGCTGTATGTGAGATTTCCTGCAGCTTCACATTCTCACCAACAGAGGCACCATCAGACTTTCAATGTTGTGTCAAACTAGTAGGTGGGAATGTTATATTACAGTGTTACCGATATATATTAATCTAACTACTAATGAGGTTAACCAAAGATACTTCCATTGGTTAAATGTGTTGTAAAAAATTCTCCTAGTTTCTCCTAGTTCTCCAAAAAATCCTCCTAGAGGTTATCTTTTTATTCTTTTTACATGTTCTTTGATAAACAGGAAAGTTTTAATTTTAATGCAGTAAATTCACAAATATTTTCCTGTATGATTTGAAAATTTTTGACCTGACTAACTTACACAAAAATATTGCTCCCTACTCTAAATCAAAACTTCCTAATTATAAATTTATAGTTCTATAGTATTTAATCCATCTGGAATTGCTTTATATGCAGACTGATGAAACAGAAATCTAATTTCAATATTTTTTCCCACATGGATAACCAATTTGTCCCAAACTATTTATTAAATAGCCCATCCTTTTCCCACACATCAATGTCAACTTTGTTATTTATCAAGTCCTTTTTCCTCTGATGTACACAATATCATTAGGATATCTCTGGTTTTGAATTACTATGATGTAGAATTATTTAGCATTATTGTGCCTGAAAACTGGTTAATGTCTTTTGATAGCTCCAGAACAAAATCCCCTCTTTTGTATTTCCTCTCTTTTCTCCATTTGGAGCCACAATTCAACATAGACTTTCCCACTCTCACCTCTACATCTCCTACATACTTTAAAGCTTACATTCTCTTGTTCATATTTACACATTTTTAAGTCTCTGGACTAAGTTATAGACAATTTCTTCAGATACAACTTCCAGTGTATTAACTTTTGCTTCAGTTGTGTCTAATTTGCTTTTAAACTCATCCACTGAGTTCTTTTCTATTTTTTTAAGTATTATGTTGATTGCTTAGAAGTTCTCTGGTTCCTTTTCAAATCTACTGTTTCCACCATATACTTTAAAGCTTCTCTTTCATGTCTTTTGTTATTTAAATTCTGTCTGAAAATTTTGATAACTGGCAACATTCCACTGTCTTTTTCTCATCTGTTGTTCTACTGGCTCTTAACCACATTACTTTGTTTTCCTATGTGAGTATATATTTCTTTTTTATTTTGTTTTAGGATTAGCCACTTAGTTCCCAGGGCACTTTGTGGAAAGTACTTGAAGATGGAATTAAAGTTCACCTCCTCTAGGCAGGAATAGTATATCTTAGTTTCTTACTGCCACTACCAATAGCAGAGCACTTGATTTAAATTCACCATTTAAATTTTGCTCAATCTATATATACCATGTGATTGGTACATTTCTCTCCTTCCTATTAGCTCAATGATGTGCTTAATAATTCTTAAAAATATATTTTTAAAATAACACTGAATTTTATTAATTTTAATAATTTTAAGCAGAAGGAAGCTCAGAGAATCTGATTTTTCATAATGTCTGGACAAGATATATACTCACATTTTGAGGCTTTTTTTCCCTGTATTGTTAACCCATAGCTGGTGAGCTGTTATAAAAGGGATGCCTTTTAAATTCAAGGTTACCTCCAAATACAAGATTCTAGTTTATAAGATTTCATAGTAACAATACTTCAGGGATCCACTGGGTTCTGGCCAAACTACAGCTAGGTAATCTCATCCTTTCCCAGAGGCAGCTCCCAGTTTGCAGAAAGCCATTAGTATTAAGAACAGTAAAACACACCAAGAGCTACATTTTCTACCATTTTTAAAGCTTCCTCAGTTATTAGGCTCCAACCTTCAAGCTCTGCCATATAACAAGTTGCAGAAGTAACTCTGAGACTTCATAAAGAACACCTACCTGTACACTATGCACAGAAGCTCTCCTGGTTCTCGTTTTCTGGCTTCTTAGTTTCTTGTATTGGGGATTCTGGACTCTGATATCACTGTCGCCCTCACCTGGTTTCTGATCTCACTGTCGCCCTCACCTGGTCGCGGTGTTCTCACTAATAACAACTTCCCGCCTGGGTCTGATTCTTCGGTTCTTTCTTTTTTCCATGGTGATTTGCTTTTCACACACCTTTTCCTATTTTGGACCTTATTCCATTTGTTCTTTTCCTGGATCTCTACATTATTTCAGTTATCTGTCATCCTCCTTGAGTACCCAATTGTCTAAGTTTGTAAATTATATAAGTAGAATTCAGAAGGCAACTTCTTACCCCTTTCGGTAAAAGGTGCATTACAACTCAAACCAGGTTGCTGAGTTACCTGAATTGGTCGTCCATCAGGTGTCAGCACCTCTTCCGAAAGTTCCATCATCTTCAGGGCCATCAGAGCAATGGGCTTAGCGTGGCACAGACTTTTCCTGTGGAGTCCTGCTGCAACACAGTATGCATCACCTATTGTCTCCACCTGCAGCAATCAGACAAACCAAATGCAAACGTATGCTAATGAGCCACAACAGAAATGATTAGTTATCTGCAATCACAAATGCTGCTGAAAAACATGTCAGCAAAACATCAATAAATTAAGCAATTAGACAACTGAGCATAATCACTGCAAAGTTTGCAAACAAGCCACAGCCAAATACCGACATCTCACCACAGGGCTGTTCATCAACATTATCACCATAGATGAACACTGAGATTGGGACAACGGGGATGTAAAATAATTACCCTCCATGAAAACAGAATTGTCAGCATTTTTCCTGGGCAATTTCCAAATAATGATCTTTTACAAAGCCACCCTGTCATCTCCAAACTTTCAATACTGGTTATATTTGAGAGGTGAGAAATTGATGTTCAGAAGCCCATCCATAACCCTACTGTTAAAGAGGTAAGAGGACCTGCTGGAGTCTTCCCTGACTCTGTGCTAGTTCTACTGTCTGCATGCATTCTGAACGGCCATTCCTTTTATTAAATATTTTAAATATTTGCCTCAAGTTAGAATTCCTAAGTTTCCAATGTGTAGAAAGAACATGGCATCAAAGTTAGGCACAACTTATTTTCAGAGGAAAGTTCTCTAATTATCCCAAGTAGATACAGCAGTAAAATCCTCAACAGTTTTAATATTTTAATTGGACCAACGTGATGAAATATTATATTAAATGTCCAATTCCATTATCCTCTTTTCTGTAAAGCTCTCCATAGTACTTCCATTAGTTTTTAGTAGAACTAGTCCTTTCTCCTATTGTTTCAACAGCACCCACAAGACCTCATTGCTATAGCTTTCATAATGGGCTATAATCGGTATATATATAATCAACAGGCATCTATATATGTTGTAATCATTCGGTATCCTCCACTATGTCATCAATATGTATAATTAATAAATATCCTGCACTATGATGTGAACTCTTTAGGAATGGGACCATGTCTTTTTCATCTCTGTATTCATAGTGCTTATCATAGCATCGAAAGTATAGCTATTTAATAAATAGCTACCAAATGAATATACTGATCAACTGTGTTTACCATAGTTACAATAAGTCTATATGATCATTTGCTCATTTCAACCATTCATTTCACAAGCACCATGTAGGTCTGTGTGCCATATAGATCTGTGTAGGAAAAATTTCTTCTAAATGACTGGGGATGCTTCCAGTATAAATATACCAAGAATCACAAAATATTGTATTAGTTAAGATTTAATAGTCATCATTAAATTTCACGTGAATGTATTCTAACACTCAGATTAAAAATATGTGCTGCATTAATTTCATTGATTACTAATTTAGGGAATATGATAAGAACACCTAAACTCATGAGATTAGGATTGCCAAAATTACCACTCAATTTTCAGGATCTTACTGCACCAAAAGTGATTCTAATACTCTCAGACTTATCAGGAAGTTCAAAATTTTCACTTCAAGACCTATTTTCTGATGCTAGAATAGTAGAAATGAAATCATATGATAAGAACTGAAAGACATGCAACGTGAGTTGACAAAGGTTTTATTCCAAAGAACATACTTCCCCCAAGGACTTCCCGCTGAAGATGAATTAACAGATGTCTAATATATGGCCATTTATCATTTCCCCTTAGACACACAGTGTTCATCGCTAATCCTCACATTTGTTTATCCTTTTGTATTTCTATGCAATGTTTAAAATCTAGATTACTGCTACCCATATACTTTGAAACTGACTTCCAGTTGTCAGATATTAGAACATACAGGCAGTGAATCACTTGCATGAACTGAACTGCTTTGCAGTCGCCCTGAACGTTTGTGCCCCTGGACCACGATCTCTCCTGTCATCACGTGCCTCCTCTGCACAGCATCATCTGCATTACCAGCAAAAGTTTACTGAGTTCCATTAAATGTATTTCTAGAATTTGTACCAAAATAAATAAATAAGTATCAGAAATAATAAAATCAAGAACTAGGCAAGAAATAGATATAAAAAAACAATGGCCTGTATTAAGATGTGAAATACTCACAACTATTCATAAACACCCAACATGTAGAAAAAAGTAAAGATGTTTCCATTATGCAAGGCTAGATTATGCTGCAGTAACAATGTAATTTCCACATCTTAATGCCCTTTAATAATAAAGGTTTATTTCTGATTCCTGTTACATAATCATTTGGGTTAAAGAATTGGGGTGGAAGGGAGGAACACTATGCCCAATCTCTTAACTCTAGGAACGAGGCTAATAGAACCTTTTCACCTGGAGCTGGATGCCATGGCAGAGGAAAGGGGGTTCCTACAAAATGTACACGAGCTCTTAAAGCTTTCTCCCAGGTGGACATATATAGCTTCTTCTGCAGATTCACTCACCAAACCAAGTTCCATGGCTATGCTTAATGCAAAGGGGATGGGAAAATGCAACCTTATCCCCAAAGAAGACACAGAAATATTTGGTGAATAGCATTAGTGAGTACATGAATGAATAGGTAATTGCTTAAAAAAATTTAAGTACCTAGATTCTGTACAGTGCAGGTAATATATCTGTGTAATGCTTTTCTTTACAGCATCTTAACCTGAAAATCTTGGCAGAAGCTCCTTTCTTCTCTCTCTTCCTTTCATCTAAATCAGGTCTTTACAAGTTTAGCAAAATTAAGTATATAGGGAAATTTTAGTGGATTCCATTTTTAAAAAAATCAGTCAACTTTGTCAGAGAGCAAGAAAAGTGAAAGCATAATTTATTGCCTACAGTTGCTGTTGAGGTTGTTTTCTTGAGTTAAGCCAGTTAAACAAATGGACATTGTAAATATACCAAAAAAAAAATAATAATCTGTCCAAAAGGTTAACTGCATTTTGAATTCCTTTATAATTATCTCAGTATTTTAAAGTATAATTTTAAATATAACAGACACCGTCTAAAATAGTGCATCTCTTCTGTTTTCAGCATCCTCAACTTGTTCTTGAATGACATTAGATAGGATGGCTAAACTAGTCACAAAGATGGTAAAGATAGTGCTTATGAAAATGTCTAAAAACCTTACATCTTTTTCTGAACATAAATAAGGGGATAAAATATTAAAAATATTATGCACAACTGTTGTCTCACATATTATTATAGCTACTATTATCAAAGGTTAAAGAATTCGCCTATCTTGGTAGATCTTCTCACACTTGATAATCAAAATCCTCACATTGTTTCAGAAATAAAGGTAGGGTAGCCAAACTTCTTAGAGCTATGCACTCACTCTTTTATTTACTTTATTTTAGTTTTAGTTTAATCATTTAAAAGAATTTACTTTCACCCCTAATAGAATCTCATTCCCATAACATTCTTCTGCCTTCCCTTCAGACTAATGTTCAAGAAATATCTAGGAGGTTTCTTGGAAATTTGGGCACAGTAGGGAGGAAGGAGTGTGTATGCTATGGGGGAGGGAGGTGGTAGTGTTGGACTAGGATTAGTCTAAAAGAACACTGCATAGAACCAGGTAATTAATAATCCCTGGGACTCATGCCCATCTCAGCCCTTCAATCCCATAGCCTTGGGTCTATCTTCCTTTGGACTTTCTAGGACTTGGGAAAGATGGCTTGGGAAGAGGGTATAAAAAAGAGGGCCAGAGAACTCTGGCACTTGACCTTACTAGACTATGTCCCTATTTCCCTCTGAATATAATCAGAGGAGAAGAAAATTAGAAAGCCTATTTTTCTAGTTGTTTTGCTTTCCGTTTTTGGAGAAGGAAGGAGAGAGAGACAGGCAGAGTGAGGAGAGAGAAGAGAGGGGCTGGAATGAGATGCAGTCAGACAGATGAAGCTTAAAGACGAAAGATGGTTTCTTTTCCTCCAGGGCATTGCACTCTGTCATCTGCTCCTGATACTGCTGAATAGGGGTGGGCCAAGAATGCTTGATTCTCAGAAAGGATACCAGATCATTTACCCTTGCTGAATTGATGGAGCCTCATCTGCTAGCCCAACCACCTGTCTGACATTAGGTATGGTTCTTGAGTGACAGGGAAGGGCTAGGTAGAGGAGTTTGCCAAGGGTTGGCAGGGGTCCTGAGCCCACAGGAGGTCCTTGTTGACTAGAAACCAGACAGTGCGGTTGCTGGTGGTGTGGATGCAGATTATCCAAAAGTTTGGCCACAAAAGGTGGAGGATGACACGTTTTCATGAAGAGTATCAGTAGAAGAAGAGCAGGACAAAACTGGATTTGGGTTCCTTTAGAGGCCCCTTACTTTTTGCCCTTCACCTTATATAGGCTCAGCAGCTCCCCACTGTTTATGTCCCTGTTTTACCAGATACTCAGCAGGGTGGGTGAAATGCGCTCCTGGCCAAAGATGTAAATCTGAGTTGTGGTGGCCAAGCAGAGGTCTTAGGGCCATGAAATGTTCACTGGACATTTTTAAGGACAAGCAACTTGCCACAGACAGCAAGCATGAACCCAGGTTTTCACTGTTCTTAAGATTGTGGCTCTTGAAGATACACTGATCCTCTTCAAATATGACTCTTCTACATCAAAAGTAGGTGGAAAGACCCTAATATAGACAAAGGTTCAAGCAATGTAGATAAGACAGTGCGGTCTTCAGCAACATTTTCTTGGCTTAGACAAAGTGATGACCATTGAAAAGCCACATTGAAGCTGAGAGCACTGAAGGCCCAGAGGAGCCGGGGGACAGAGGCCAGCGCACATGCACCGCTGCTGGCCAAGCACAGGTCTGATAGCTGACAGCAGGTGATCTGGAGCAGGGACACTTTCCAAAGGTGAGCATTAACCACACTAGGTCCCAAATGGCTTAAGTATCTCCATGGGCTGTCCTGCTGAAAGCAGTCTGATTTCCCTTCACCTAGCAGGTGGTATTGTAGGAATCAGGCTACAGTTCTCCTTTAATAACAGTGATCTCATCAGATTCTGGGGTGCCACAGTCTGAGGATCAGACGAAGAAGCCAGTGATGATGTCCTGTTCCTGCAGATAAAAGACTTGGACCATGGGGTCCTGAGTGGAAAGTAATGCCATTTGTTCAGGAGATCTGGCCTCTTATTCTTTAATGATCACTACAGCAAAAGCTTGCTCAAAAGAAGACCTCCAATTTGTATTCTGCCCTGGGATGTCTGAACTCTTTCACTCCTAATTGATATGAACCTCACCAAACCTGCACTGTGGCCCTTAAACATGGCTTTCGAGTGGGGGTTATTCCAAAAGGTGGTCTCCCGGAATGCAGGGGTGTTTTGGTGGATGGATCTTGTGCTCTCATCCAAATGCCACTGCATCCACCCAAAGACGGGCTCCAGCTGGAGGAGGGCCCTGCCAGCTGGGGCATTCACTGTCTCTAACTCCAGGCTCAAAAAGGTCCCCAGGGAAATCGGTCCGGAGCCAGGGCCTGGCCCACTCCACCACATCTAGCACTTCATCTCTCTTCACCGCCAGTTCTCTCCCCACGGGCAGCACTCCGCCATCTCCTCCACCTCCTCCTCTTTCACTTTTTCCCCCTCCAGTATTCCCATCTCTCCACCTGTTTTTACCCAGCACTTCCCTTGTTTTCCTCATCTCTTCTGCTGCCACTGGGAAGATGGCATACTCCTCGGCTGTCAGCTTTTCAGCCAACCCTGCACACCAGCTATTGCCTGAGACCTCTACCCCCTGGGAACCAGCTCCCTGGAGGAGATGCTGCCCAGCATTAGCAGTCACTCACCAGAGAAGTCAAGGCATCACACGCTGTGACTGACAGGATGGGGTAGCCTGGAATGCCACACTCCTGCCACCCCAGTTCTAAAGGAGAGCATGCCTTTGGTCCCAGTAACTGAAACAGCAAGAAAAGGCTCCCCCTCCCATAGGGGGCCACGAGCAGCCTCTACATCCTTGGCAGCTGGCATATACATATTCATTCAATCAGACACTACACTGGGGATCCACCTTAACATTTTTATTCCCCTTCTACAAAATGTTATTACTAAAAAGCAAAGTTATTATTAAGTTGTTCTTTTCAGAGTTTGTGAATAATCTTGCAGTCATTCAATATTAGCATCTTCATTATAGGGTCCTATTTTATGATGCTAAAGGTTGATATTCTGGAAATAAGGTTATATTACTGAGGTTAACATTGCAAAGGCTAAAGCTCTGTACTTTTCCTCGTGAAGTCATGATTAATAAGAACTAAGGTGTGTTGAGTCATTAAAGTAACCTCATAATACTATCTCCTATGGGTGTTACCCCTCGCTATACAAGGAAAGAAAGTCCTCAGCTAGCATTGTCATTAACCTGGACTGGCCCTTCAGTGGTAGTCTCTGTACCCAGGCACCCACTCTTCGCACAGTGTCAGGAAAATACAAGGTCATCCAATCCCAAAGCCCACTGTCATTTTTACATGTGACGGCCATTTTCACCTGCACAGCTTCAGTTCACAGCCTGATCGTTCTGAGACCCTCACTGAGAGGATGGATTGAAACCAGGTTTACTTACCCTTTCTAAAAGCCTTGAAAACTGGATGTATACACATTCATTAACTTGAAAGGAGAAGTCTCAAAAAGGGAAGAAAAATTCTTTCTATCTCACTAACTACACAGCTTTTAGGGCATGTTCCAAACAGAAATGGAAACTAGGCAAAGTCTATCTCAGGACTGAGTCCTCCCTTTTTTTTTCAAGTTTTCTTTCTCTACGTCTAGGTCTGTAACTGTTTTACATACATATCTGATGGAAAATTTTCCATCTCTAATCATAATATGTGTCGTGTTGGTGTGTGTGTGTGTGTGTGTGTGTGTGTGTGTGTGTGTGTGTGTGCATGTGTGTGTGTGTAATCTTCTCCTACTAGTTTTTTATTTGACTTTATATACATGGACCCAGTACCAGGCATAGTACCAAAATGCACAATAAAAGTTTCATTAAATGCTTTAAATTTTTACATTTAGGGGTTGGAATTTTCCCCTAAGCGAGTTTTTTACACATAAAACTTAGGACCACCTGCACAAGAGTTACTCAGAGAGATTTGTTAAAAATTTGATCCCCAGGCCACACCTAGATCAACTAAATGAACATCTAGGTATAAGGCCCAGCTATCTACATTTTCATATGCTCTCAGGTATAGCTTAGGATTCTCCAAGTTTAAAGACCTTCTAGTATATGATGTGAGTTAAAAATACTACAATATTTACCCAGCCATTCACTTTGTTTTTAAGACCCAATTAACCTTCAGAAAGGAGAGAAGCATTCTACATACTCCTTCTCTGTCTTCCACCCTATCAACAGGGGGAACTAAATGTCTCCAGACATTTCTTATTTGTCAGAATTGCATACTACAACTCCAAGCCCAGACACCACATGCACACACACACACACAATCTCTCTCTCTCTCTCTCTCTCTCTCAATCTCTCTCTCTCTCTCTCTCTCTCTCTCTCTCTCGCCCCACCTAGATCAACCAAATGAAAGTCTAGGTATAAGGCCCAGCTACCTACATTTTCTACACACACACACACACACACACACACACACACACACACACATCCCAAATGCTCAGAATCATCATCTGGCGCAGAAGGTATTTAATGATCCAAAGACATTTATTGTGTTCAATTGAATACATCCAGCTGAATTGTGCATAATGGTTTCGCATTTCAAAAGGCAACAGCTTTTAGGATTTACTGATAAAGCTACTTCAAAAAATCCCTCCATTCTTTAGAAGAAATCTGTCTAATTACACTCATTTTGGTTGATGTTTCTGACCCAAATACTACTTCTTTTAAGGATGTCTCCACAGTGCTCAGCTGATACAGCATTGGAAAGGAGGTCATGGATATAAATAGAGCAGTGATTTGGCCTGGGAACTACTCCCAAAAGAAGGAAAATAGATCCAAATGGCTGCCTATCAAAGAAAGCTCCTCTCCTGGTAAAACTCTTAGCAGATCTATCAGTATAAGTTCCAGTTTCTTTCCAGGAGTCTCAATCATGTGGACAATACCATTGCCAGGCCCCAGGCTGTTTTCACTAAGGTTATTGAATACTGAATCATGTTAACAAAGAAAAATGTATTGAAATTCCCTAATTTATTTCTAAATCATCAAGTTGAAGATGTGGACAACTTAAAATTTCTTTCTGCTATCCAATAGACTGTCTTGTGAAATTTTCAATAATAGAATTCCAATTTCCCACTTTCATTACCACTATCAGTTTAATTTACTCTATGAGCCAATCAAAATGAATAATTCACTGGTCTTTGCAAACGTTCCGTACCTCCCACCACTGTATATTTGTTATTGTTCTATCTGGAATCTAACCCATTCACTCTTTATAAAATATTAAAGTCTATTATTTTCAAGAAAGGTTTTCCAGGGATTCCTGATTTATCAGAAATTTAAATATGCACCCAGAGAATGGTTAATATCTGCTATATTTTCATTGAACACATAATGAGTGATAAATAATGTTAGTTGATGTCACAAATAGCTCTAAGACTACAGTAATCAATACAGTGTGGTATTGATGAAAAAACAGACAAGTAGATAAGAACAGAATAGAGAGCCCAGAAATAGACTCACAATAATACAGTCAACTGATCTTTGACAAAGGAGCAAAGGCAACTCAATGGGGCAAAGACAGTATCTTCAATAAATGAAGCTGAAGCAACTGGACATCTACACACAAAAAAAGGCACCTAGACACAGACATACACCCTTCATAAAAAGTAACTCAAAAGGGATCACAGGCCTAAATATAAAATGGAAAACTATAAAACTCTTAGAAAACAAGTTAGGAGAAAACCTAGATGACCTGGGGTATGGTAGTGCTTTTTCAGATATAATGCCATAGGCATGATCTATGAAAGAAATAACTGATAAAATGGAAAATTAAGAACTTCTGCTCTTCAAAAAACAGTATCAAGATAATAAGTCAAGCCACAGACTAAGAGAAAATATTTGCAAAAGGTACATTTGATAAAGAACTATTACCCAAAAAATGTAAAGAACTCAACAATAAAACTTTAATTTAAAATGGGCCAAATACCTTAACAGACACTAAAGAAGATGTGGCAAATAAGCAAATGGCAGATGACATTTAAGCATATAAAAGAATACTAAAGCATATAAAAAACAGATTTCAAAAAAGAATATAAAAAAGATGTTTCAGTATCATATGTTACCAGAAAAATGCAAATTAAAATAATGAGGTTCCACTACACACCTATTAGAATGGCCAAAATCCAGAACATTGACAATACCAAATGCTAACAAAGATGTGGAAAAACAGGAACTCCCATTCACTGCTCTTGGAAATACAAAATGGTACACCATCTTTGGAAAACATTTTGGTGGTTTCTTACACATCTAAACATACTCTTACCATATGACTAACACAGCGATTCTGCTCTTTGATGTTTACTCAAAGGAGTTGAAAATTTATGTCCACATAAAAACCTACATACTGATGTTTATAACAGCTTTGTTTATAACTGCCAAAACTTGGAAACAACCAAGATGTCCTTAACTAGGTGAATTCATAATAAACAGTGGTACATCCAGGCAATGGCATATTATTCAACACTAAAAAGAAATGAGCTGTCAAGCCATGACAAGACATGGAGACTTAAATGCATATTACAAAGTGGAAAAACCCAATCTAGAAAGGTTTCATACTGTGTGAGTCCAACTATATAACATTCTGGAAAAGGTAACACTATGGAGACAGTAAAAAGACTGTCTTGGGACTAGGGGTTTGTGGGAAGGGATGAATAGGCAAAGCACAGGGGATGTTTAGAGCAGTGAATATATTCCATATGATATTATAATGATGGGTATATTATTTGTGTTTATATATGGATATATGTCATTATGTGTTTTCCCAAACCCATAAAGTATGCAATACAGATGTGAACCCCAAGGTAAACTGTGGCCTTTGGGTGATTATGATGTTTAAGCATTAAGTCAACTTTGGTAAAAATGTGCCATTCTGGTAAGTGATGTTGATAATAAGTTAGGCTACGGAGGCAGAAGGTATATAGGAAATCTCTGTACCTTCCTCTCAATTTTATTGTGAACCTAAAGCTGATCTAGAAAAATACTTTTTAAAAAGTCAATAGTGCAGCCCAATTACCAAGTCAAATATTTTATTAAGAATTCATTTTTTAAAGGAAGATAATCTAACATCCATAAATTCTACTAGCCTCAGATATCTACAGAATTACTACCCTTTATCCCCCAGGTTAAGTATAGTTTAGAAAACAGGTCCCCCACAATCTCTCTTCCATGAGTCAAATTTGTCATATGCTGCCAAGTCTGTCTTTCATGCCATATCTTTTCTGAAAGTATCCCAATTCCTTCAGTAGGATGTCTTTCCTTCTTTTAGAACCCCAATAAAACAGCTACATCTCTTCTACTACTGTTATTTGTGTTTATACTTTCTCTAGTATTATTCTGTCTAGATCACTAAGTCATTTAAGTTTAAAGGCAAGGACAATGTTATCTTTCTAAGTCCTGCCGAGACCAGCACAGTGCTAGCATACTAGACAGTTAGAAAATTATGACTAAGTCAAATTGTATTATAAACATCTCTATCAAGATCTCTATCAGTATAATATGTGAGTAACTACAAAATCAAAATCATTGTTACGTGACTCCAAAAATATATCTATTCAATCAACTTACTTTTGCTTAGATAATGCAAAACCAAGGACATATTCATGTAATCAGGTGATTTTTATGAATCATGGAATGTTAGCATTTCCATAAGTAAGCAAAATTGACCATTTCCCTTAGGTTTCCAACACTGACTCAAGCCCAGGTAATGCTAACCCCATCTCTCACTTGAATTATAGCAATAATATCCTTATGTTCTATTTTGTCCACTAACCACTCCAGCCCCTGAAATCTATATCCCACACTAATGTTAAAGTGATTTTTATAAAGCAAATCTACTTGTGTCACTTCTCTATTCAAAACTCTTCAGTGACTTCATATTGCTTCTATGATTAACAACAAAATCCTTGAAATGGCTAAAACACCTAAAGTTTCTAGATCCTACCTACCTCTGTATCTTTACTTTGTGCCACTCTTCTCCGTTCCTTAAGTTTCACCATGCTGATCTTAATTTAGTTGTTCCAGTTTCATCACGTTCCTTCCTGACTCAGAGCCTTTGCAGATCCTAGCCTCACTGCATAGAATCTTCTACTCTCACCACCCCTTCTCCCCACTTAACTCCTACTCACCCTTAAGATCTCAATTTAAAGATTACCTTCTCAGGGGTGCCTTCCTCAACTCCTAGACTAAATCAGGTGACCCTATTATATGTTCTAATAACACCATGTAATTTTTCTTAGTCATTCTTATTATAGTTTACAATTACATATTTTTGTGAGTGTTGATTAACTGTTGTCTTCCTCATTAGAATTTGAATTGCATGAAGGCAGGTGTCATGTCTACATTGCTCACTACTTGGTAGGGTGCCTGACACATGGAAAGTGCTCAAGAAACATTTCTTCAAGGTAAAAGAGGATGGAAGGTTTGTCAAGTTGTTGACCTCCTTAAGATCATGCAGTCCTGAGACCTCCCAGAGCAGCTTCTGTAACGGAAAAAGCCTGAGGAATGCTAAATGCTAAATTCACCACCTATTAGCTTTGAGACTTCAAACCACTTGTTCAACTTTTTTAAGTCTCATTTCCTTCTTCTGTGAAAGGGAGATAAAATCTATTCTATAAGGCTGCTAAAAAGATTAAATAAGATAATTTATACCACCCTATTGAAAATTATAATGTTAATTAATCATTAACTTATTATGTAATTATTTGCTTAATGTCATCCCCAATGCTCAACTATAAGCACCCAAGAATATGGACCATGCCTGTCTTATTTATCACTATGTCCCAATGCCTAGCTTTGTATAAGAACATAGTAGGTGATCAGTAATTATTTGTTGAAGATAAATCAATAAACGTATATAGAGAATTTATCATGGTACCTGGCACATATTAGACATTCAACAAATATCAGTCCCTACTGTCGATTGAATGCTTATGTCCCACCCAAATTCATATATTGAAACCTAATCCTCAGTGTGATGGTATCTGGATGTGGGATCTTTGCAAGGTGATTAGGGACCTTTGGGATGGCTCCACTCTCATGAATGAGATAAGTGTCTTTATAAAAAAAAAAGACTAAGAGAGAACCCTTATCCCCTCCACCATGTGAGGACACAGCAAGAAGACAGCTATCTATAAACCAGGAAGTGGGCCCTCACTGAATCTGTTGACACCTTGATCTTGGACTTCCCTGCCACTGAAACTATAAGAAATAAATTTCTGTTGTTTATAAGCCATCCAATCTATGGCATTTGTGCTGTAGCAGCCCAAACAGACTATGACAATCCCCTTCCTAAATAGAATATTTGCTAAGACATTCTCTCTAGCCTTGGTCTTTCCTATGAAAGACTCCAGATGGAGTCAACTGCTTGCACCATTCACTAATATACAAGATCTTTTCTACAGATATTGCTATTTATTTTGAATTATGAATAGGAAAATTTCCCAGCAACAATACTCTGAGCACATCTTATGTGTCATGTAACAAAAACATGAGACCTACACTATTATTCCCATTTTATAGTAGCAAAAGTTGGGCACAGATAGGTTATGTGACTTAGCTTTCCAGGCTTGATACCCAATACCCTTCTCCCTACACTTCTCCTGACAGCTGTCATTGAGCTGTCATAAGCCACTTTAACAGTCCTCGTCTGGCCTCTCCCTGATGGTCAAAGGACATTATTTTATCAGAGGGCAACACATGGGTATATGTGCACACTCACATACACACACACACACACACACACACACACACACACACACACACAGCAGCATCAGAAGTCTAAGACATAAAGTTTGTTTCATCTGATTTCTTAAAATCTTAATGTTTCCAGCTTATTCAAAGCCATGTAAACCATTTCAAAGCTTGTAAGATGCACCAAAATGTGGAAATATTTACAATAAAATATTTGAATTAAAGGTAACAAAGTTAAATTGTCATTTTTCCATTTTGAAAGATGTTTACAAAATAAATAAACCCAAATAATTGCCAACTTGTCATATATGAATGGCATATTAATAGGGAGTCAATATGGATAATCTGGACTTTGGGAACATTTTCCTAGCCAACTACATATAGCACCAACATTAAGTATTTAGAATCCTAGAATCTCAAAAATATGTGACCTTTTAATAATTTCTTCCATCTGTCTCATCAAAAGATTGTAGCTGGCACTTGAATTACTCCAGTGGCCAGAGCACACAGCTTCAGCCAATCTGTTTCATTTTTGGGGACACTGACTTTCATAAGGATCTTCTACTGGGTTGAAATTATTTTTTAACTTCTGCGTGAAGATCCTCTTTAACTTTCTGGGTCCAAAGAAAACAAGTCTTTATGAAGTCCAATGCATATTCAAAAATAGCACAGGTTTGTTAAATGACTGAAAAAAGGAGATCTAGTTATATTCTTAACTTGAGGCTGTAATACAAATTGCAATTTGAAAATTCAGACTCATCCTCCAAACTATTATGTCAAAGGCCTCAAGTTCATAATAACGGTCTTTGGCTATTACCTCTTCTCACCCTCTAAACAGTCCTGTGACCTACCATTGTTTTCCTGTTCTGATGGAAAGTTGGCTGGTGATTGTCAAAGTTACTGGATACAGATCACCAATTTACATAAGACACATATATAAATGCTAGAACAATCTCCCCTAGTTCTTCATCTAATAATCAGGAATACTATCTATCTGACACATGAATGGTTTTAACTATTGTTTTCTAAAATGCAAGCTTTTAACTGAATCAGAGCCAAATTTGAATGATGTCTCTTCCACTTACTAAAATCATCTCCAAAAAGGACATAACTATCCCACAGAGTTCTCCTGTAAAATAAGTAATACATCACCATTAGGCATCTAGCACTGTGTCTGGAACAGAGTTTGTATATATCACAAAAGTGAATTCCATTCCTTTAGTTCCATTTTGCTTTAAGGAATTTCTAGAAGGAATTGGCACTTTTGAAATCACTGCTATTAAGTAGTAAACAGTGGAAGAATTATAGATAGCATTTCTGCTACATAACAGTATCAACTAAGGATTTGATGAAAAAGATAATAAAAACAATCCAGTTCAATAAGATTTGCAGATTGCACTGAGGCTATTCTATCAGAAGATGTCTTGTCTAAAAGATCATTTTCCATTTTAGTAAAGTCATCCAATGCCCAGGTATTATAAATCTTGATGAGAACAGAACTGACATATTCACATTCTAAAGCTTGCCTGAAATCTACTAAATGACCTCAGGGTTACAGAAATGATTATTTAATGGCAGTAATTCTTTATGAAGAAAAATTGATATTTTAAGTGAGTTTTTAAAAATAAACATATTGGAGTAGGTAATTAACTAGCTAGTAAAACAAAATTGCAAAATGTACACAAACTAAAAGAAAGTTTCTCATATGGCTCTAAAAGGTCTTAGTGACAAGGGCAAATGTACAGTTTGAACTCAGAACTTAACTTCTTTATTTATTGATACACAAAAGAAAGACATTGTGTAATAACATCAACATTGTGTTAACAGTGAAAAGTCTTTCATTTGCATTATGGGGTAACATTGATCCTTTTAGATATAGGAAATTATAGCAACATGGGCCTAATTAATATACTAAGAAAACTTGCTAGAGGCTTATACAATAAATTTCAGATTGTTTTTAGAACTGTTATACATTTCCTTAGTATCTTATTCCATCCAGGCTGCTATAACAAAATATCATAGGCAGGTGGTTTAAGAAAAAACAACACAGAATTTCTTACAGTTTTGGTGGCTGAGAAATCCAAGATCAAGGTGCCAGCAGATTCAGCTATTGGTGAGGGCTCCCTTCCTGGCTTACAGACAGCCACCTGCTCCTTGGGTCCTCACATGGAAGAAAGAGAGTGCTCTGGTCTCTTCCTCTTCTCAGGAGGACACTGATTCCACCATGGGACCCTTTCCTCATAATGTCACCTAAACCTCATTACCCTTCTAAAGGTCCCACCTCCAAACTTTATCAAAATGGGGACTAGGGTTTTAACAATGAATTTTGGGAGGACACATTTAGTTCATCACACTTGGAATCACAAAAATCAAAAACCAGTCTTTTAGTTGCCACCACTCTTTAGAAAATTAAAAATCAAAAGGATAAAAACAACCCCAAAAGACATTGTTTGATAAATTCAGAAAGACACTTCATCAATTTTGATTTCTGCTTGACAATCCAGATTATTTTAGTCTTCTGTTTCAGAATTTGCCACAACACTGAAAGAAAATGTTATCTTAACATAGGAGGAAAATAATTTAGAATGTCATATTAGAATATTAAAAAAAGTGTTTTAGGTTCAATTTCACAGTGTTGGGCATAGACATTGCACAAGTCAGTATTATTTAAAGAAATACTGTCACCTTCATAAATTCCATACTGTAACTCAGACTACTCAGATAAAAATGCTAGATGACCCATATTTAAAAAAGAGGATCCTTGGAGACCCAGTGAAGATGGTACAAATAAAGCATTTCAGAAACCATCTCTCTAGCCCCTATTTTACCTCTCTCCTGCCCTTCCTTCTTATTTTTTCTTTGACAACAATGTAATTCTAATAACCTGAAGAACTGAACCCAAGCAAATAAGCTTGGTTTTATCTATTTCTAATAAGCACTGGCTATACATGTACACACAAATGCACATACAAGCATATGTGTATAAAACACACCCATTCACCATATACATCCAGTAACGCCTATATCAGAAAGACAGCTAATGTTTGTATTTACTACCATGGACCAATAAAGAGTTTACAGGTATTTCATTTAAAAGCTCATAAAATACAACTATGAGGTAGATAAAATTAGTCTTTTTATTTATAGACAGTGAATCTGAGGCAGAGAAGTTAAATAAATAGGTGGTTAAAGGTGGAAAGAGGAGAATTCCAAGTAGCATACTTAAGGTGGTACACTTAACTCAGCAGCTTAGCTGAGTGGAATGAGAGGAACATGGAAAATAATTCATTCTTCTCCTTGTTTCTACCTTATCTCCAGTCCAAGGCCAAAATATAAATGAGGCAAAACCCTCATCAGGTAATTTTTAGGGCATTATGGTATTTTGAAACTGACAGTATAATCCCCACAGTAAAAAAGAACACAATGCTTATCTGTGACTTTCACCTTACCTTTTAAAGCATATAAATTATTTCTTTTCTACTCATTAAAGGTGTGCTAAAAATATATAACTAATTTCCATAACATTCTGTTGGCCTCTATGGGAGTTATGCCCTGTTATCAAGTGAGTGAGTCAAAAATGTTTACTCCATGAGTGAGTGAATTAATTGAATTATTTTTTACATCAGAAATTCCTCTTTTCTACATGTAAGAGAAGATACTGATACTTCATTTCCAACAAAATAACAGCAAAAGTAAATGACACTGATGTTGCTGGAAACCATTAAAAAGAACTATTATAAATTTTCAGTAGCTCTTAATTTCAAAAGTGTCTGCACTGATCATTAAGCAGAAAATATGCACTTATTGGTAAAAAATGAACCAGTCACTCTTTACTAAATGAACCTGGCATTTAGTGCTGGGGAATGTAGTAAAATGATATTTAAATATCTATAAAATTCCAACAATAACCTAAGCACATAAGTACTTTAAAAGGCGATTTTGTCACAAAAAAAAAAAAAAAAAAACAAGAGGAAAGGAAGCATTCATTGTTTTCTTCAAAATCCAGTTCACACTAGAATGATATCCTTGAGATTCTGCTTCATTTCCTGAAGCCTGGCCAAAGGTCCAGCAACAACAGCCAGCTCTGTAGCTCCATTTGTCAAATGTCAAAATTATCAACAACAAGTTCTGTAGCCTGGTACCTTTATGTGAGAATTATCTGCTTTCAGCTCTTATCAAGGAGGTTAAAGATGGGAATTCAAGTCTGACATAGCTCTTTATCCAATTTACAAACTACTAACATAGCAGAGCAGAACTAGGCAGTTTTTACCAAGACGTCTGAATCTTAAGATTGCCTGACTCTCAGTTTCTCTGAGATATTAACATGCCCACTCAAAGAACTCTGATCGCCTTATATGTAAACCTTTCTATCATGTTTACAGGTTATCACTGTTTACTTCTGCATTCTGTATTTATTTTTTAAATGTACAGAATTTTTCCCACAAAATATTAAGGAGTTATAGTTAATAGGAGTCTATAGTTAATAGGAAACTAAGCACAACCATCTACTGATATAAATTAAGTGAAATGATCTTTTCTAGCCCCTATTATTGGTATTGTATTCATATTGGGAGGTTATAAGTCAATACAGTGACATAGGTCTTCAGAGATTCTAAGAAAGGTCCAAGGTATTTATCAATTTTCAAACTGTATTAATGCCAAGAGTGTTCCCAAACATACTCTTCATTTTCCAGAATGGGTAGAGCTAGCCCGCTAACTCTAGCATCTCTGTGGCTCTGATTTCTGTGTTAGCATTTAAAAACTCAGTGGCCATCTCTATAACCTTTGACGAGGCTGCAGTATTTGGTTACCCTTGACTCTATAGAAGGCGTGCTGTTTATCCTCTGGCTTTTAGTCTGGTCCTAGCCAGGAATAAGACTCTGGTTCTGCTCAAGGTTTGTCCTGATGCCCGTCTTCAAGCTTGCTGCTTGGACACACTGCCTGGTTTCCAGATCCTGTAATCCAGTCCCCCTTTGCCCACTCCCAAGGTCTTGTGTCTCTTAAGAGTGAGTCTGGATTTCTGTTCCTTCCTACTTTGTTCCACTCAATTTTTCCACCTCAACTTAGAATACTTGCATTCTCATGCCAATATGAACTTTGTGTTTGTTTGTTTTTTCTCAGATTCAAACATGAGATTCTCTGATATAACAGAATCTGCTCCTGCCATTTTGGGGCTGCTCCACCTTGTCTTTCTACCCCTTCTCCCCAACCCAAACCTGACACTGATACTCACTGTTCGACTCCATTGATATTTGCAAGCCAAGTCTGAGGTTTGCAGTGGAAATACCCTCTACCCTCACCCCAATAAAGGAAAGTATTTTATTACCAATAGTTTAGATTTGACTGGACAAAATGATTTAAAAAGAAACAGATCAACTTTTACTCAGTTTCATTATCTTCAAATTATATTTGTTACTGCCTACATTTGGGATCATTGATCTCACTCTTCCCTTCTTGGTATGCTAATTTCTCTATACAAAGAATTAAGGGAAAAGATGCTAGCTGGTTTCTGATAAAAAGGGGGAATGGCAGATGGGATAGTCCCCAACTTTTAAAGATGCAGCTTCTCAGAACTCTGAACTATTTGCTACTGTAAAAGATATGGGTGGACAGTGGCAATAGAGTTTCGTGACTTGACAATATAACTGTAGTTATTGATGATGTTATTTTGAAACAGTTTCCACTTTTTGTTTCTTATTATTTGATCTTTGTCTAGACAACAGCCTACATTTGTGGAAACACTATAGGCTTAAGAATCAGAGAAGCCTTGGTTCAAATTCTGACTTATGAGCTATATTATCTGCATTATTAACCTTTCTAAAACTCAGTTTCTTTATCTGAAAAGAGATAATGGAACAACTACATGTTAGTCATGGGAGATTAAAATAGATCATATTTCATTCTTTTCTAATAAGCACGGAGTCCAGTACAGTTGCATCCATCACCAAACACAGAAAATAATCCATAATACATAATCCCATATGTCCACATTCACCTGTTTAGAAATAATAATGGTGGCAAACATGTACATTTCCTACTGTATACCCAGTGCTGTTTTAAGCACTTTGCATATATCAGCTCATTGAAATACAATATGATGCATCTTTTATTTTAAGTTGACAGGTTACAGAATTGGAGAAAAGTGAAGTTAAGAAGGTGGTTAAAGGTGAGAAGATGAGGCCTCTAAACAGCACATGTAAGACAGCACTAGGATTCCGCAGCCTGGTTTGACAGAATGAGAAAAGCACAGAGAAGCTCTCACCCTCCTCCTTGCTTCTCCCTTACTTCTAACTAAAGGGCTTGCCAGAGGCAAAAATATGAAAGTGGGCAAAACCCATGTTAGCTTGCTTCAGTATCCAATGCCATCATCATCCTATATGCCCTTGATTGAAAAAGTTATTAGTTCTTTATTTTGTTCATTCTCTATGTCCTGTGAAACCTGAGGAGCAAATTATTATGTAGTATATTATTTCTGCTGACTTTTGACTAAATATTTGCTTTTATAATTATAGTTGGGTTGAATTGTAATTCATGCTTCCTTCAATTTACTTATTCCTAATTAGTATTCATACCTGTAACATCTTGGCAACCAAGCATTGTAAAGGCTTTAATTTTCTCCATGTTTGAAACATGCACAGTAAAATCTATAGCTTCTTCCTAAGCCTCCTACCTTAGAGAAGTTCTGATTATTTTCGCAGAACCTTCTTATTATGGTCTAATTTAGCTGAATTCTATCACTGGAATTATAATTCATTACTGCATCATCTTTCAATGATAGAAAAACATGGGATAATAAGACAACCAAGAAAGGGATGACCGTACATTTAAAAGTGGAGTCTTACTGTGTAGTGGACGACTTTGGATGTCCCTGAGGGGCACTCTATCAGGTTCTTTTGTCCTGGCATTCAGCTGTACCTGGTTTTCTTTCACATTTCTAACATAAGAAAAATGTAGGCTATACCATATTTTTCTCTAAGGTATAATTATTCTACAAAAACACTACACATACTTGAATTCCAGCAAAATTCTTTTTAATTTTTAAAATCAGCAGACATATGGCCCTTAAAATTTTTCTATTACCTTTGGTTTTTTTTTTTCAATAGCAATTCAAAATGTATGAGATAGTTCATGGTATAAAACAGCACTGTGTAAATTTTCCAGAAAATAAGCTGGAATCATTATGATAATTAGAAATCTTAAATCAGGCAGGTTATACAGAGGATTTCTCATTTATATTCCTCATAATGTACTTCGTTTTGTCCTGTACAAATATAAATACTCTCTGTTTGTTTTATCTTCCCCTCTCTCTGGCCATACCATCATTGCTCTGGCTTCAGTACATGACATGTTTCCTAGTCTGGGTCCCCAGACTCAACCCCTAGAACTCCAAGAAAATATCAAAGCTGCCCTATACACTTACCCAAGATACATATAGCATCAAAGATATGTCAGAAACACTTGGCCCTGGAATTCATTGCTCAAACTTAAGAAGCAAGTTCAAGAGAATTTGTGAACCTGTATTTTTCAATAAATACATGAATGATGGAAAGCACAATCTTGAGTGTTAGAGAAAGAGTAAATCCATTTTGTAAGTTAAAAATTGCTGATCAACTATTACTACTGGAACTGTCCATGGTTGAATAATGTACAGGAAAATTTGAGGATCATATGAGATATTCCCATTGATTTTCTTTTTCTGTGAGGTGCCCTAGCTTGTCTCAAGGGAAGAGAAAGTTGATGTCTGTGAAATCTAATTATATTTTGAAATTGTGAACTGTTTGGTAACCTCAGAAGACATCACATTTCTTTTTCTTAAAAGCTAAATGATATTTATACTTAAATAGGAGATTCCCATGTTTTTCCAAAGGAGAATATATTTATCTATTTATTACTCTCATTTAGCCGTATGAACTTAGGGCCAATATAACATGAGAAGGCTTAGAGAGAGCTGACTGGTGGTTGGAGAGATTAGTATAATATTGCCCTAAGCCTGGAGGAAAGAAAGTGCTCCAAGCTGATTCAAATTCAAGCTGATCTGTTCTATTTTCCAGAAATAACTGGGTATAACAGTGACACTGCAGAATCATCATAGTGTCTCTCTGGTTTAGGATCAGACTTTGATCCTACCTCGAGGTACCTTTCTTTGGCAACCTCTACCTTGAATTATAAAATAATAATTATAAAGAAGTTAAAGATAATTTGTAAGAGCTCTTATTTTGTATAACAAGGCAAATACCTCATATATACTACACACTGAATGTTTACCCCTCAGAAGAGACTCCTAAAAATATTTAACACTGGCTACCTATTATACATAATGAAACTAAAGAACACCTTTCTCTAAAGGAGAAAAGAGATACACCTTAATGAAAACACCTTCTGGATAAAATGAAACTACAATCTGAAACAGGTTCTTATGTGCAGATCATACTATAAAAAGAAAGGAGTCTAGATGGATTAGTAAAGAGGAAAATAAAACCTATAGTTCTCTACTGTTTATTTACCCTAAAAGTACTTGCTGTCCTTCATATAAAAAAACAGGCACCCTGACATTGTGAAATTCTATTTAAGTTACAATTATTCAGTAAGTAGGTATGGGGCTCAGACATTCAAGATATTGTTATGATTTTAATGAGAAATTAATAAGGAGTTCACCAAATCAGACCAATGGTGATGACATCAATTTCTAAAGTCTTCCATTATTTAAGTTGGAAAATTAAGGTGCTTCCACTAAACACCATTGGTCATCTGGCCAATAGCTAAAATATTTACATGTATCCTTTCAGAATTAGAGGGGCCTCATTTAGTTGTCAATACAGTGCAGATTACTGACTAACCATGATTTAACTCTTGAGGCAGTGCATATTTTAACATAACTTATTCTTTTTAACTGTCAACATAAGAGTCTTAATTTATATTGGAACTCCATTCTCTAGAAAGACTGTGTAGTTTAAAGTTGCCTAGAATTCAGCAAGTTTAATTTTTTGATAATAATAAACTTAGAAGGCTAGCTCTACAGTTTTTCTTTACTAAGTAATATCATCATGATTCATAATTACCTATGGTATGTCAATACTTAAATGGACTCACAATGAAAGTTTACTTATGATGGAGAAATGTTTGTATTCTATATAAAAATCTCTAAATTAAAGAGATGTCCATCATTTACTATTGAGTTTAAGTTAAAAAGAGTATGTATCCTTGCAATTTAATTAAGATCATAATTTACTGTTAAGAAGTATTTACACATAAGAAACTAATCCCCATTACCTTATAAATATCCAAGAATCCACACTGGTGGTCAAATCTGGTGTACAGTTCATTCAGCATGCTGATCACCTGCATGGGGGTGCACTGGGCACAGATGGCTGTGAAGCCAACGATGTCCGAAAAGAGCATGGTGACATCATCAAACTTTCTGGCCTGCACTTGCTGCCCTTGCCATAACTGCTGGGCTACATCGCCAGGGAAAATGGAATATAGAAGATCCACTGTTTTCTTCTTCTCTTCTTCCAGGGCCTGGTGAGTTCTTTCTAAAGTTGCCTTTAATTTATCCATCCGCTTCTTCAAGCCATCCTGGGCCTTTGCCTGTTCGCCAACCAAAATGACATCTCGGGTAGCATCGTGTATAGGTATGTCAGAGAGATGCAGCCCTCGGCCCATGAGTTCATCCAGCTTGTCCACACACGGAGAGCCCAAGAATAAGATGGAATTTGATTCTGGGACATGAATCATCTGTCCCTTGATTTCCATCACCTGCAAAATTAACATGGAATTTAAATCACTGCTCTTCACATAGCAGGTCCACTAAAAGTAATCTATTATTGATGAAAAGGAGGAACAAGAAACGAACTATTAGCTAGACTGACTTTCTGCATACATATAAGCAACTTTAAATAAGATTTACCACCAGTGTAATTTCATGGTTCTGAACAGAAACATTTCTTTGTCTTCCACTTGGCCACTTTCTAAAGACAATGATGAAATGGAAGGTGGGATCACTGAGAAATGAAACAGGAAAACATTTTTTATTTAGAATAAAATTATACCCAAACAGGTTCATGAGTCAGTTTAAAAACTTTCAATCTGTTTAATAATAATAGATTACAATAAATCCATCGGTCAAAATAATTACATTTAGTTGTCATTAAAGTAACACTGATAAAATAAGTCCAAGTGATTAAAATGAATTTAAATAATTGTTTGGCCTTAGGTAAGTCATTTTCAACCAGTTGTAAATACAGTAGTGCACTGACTAGATTAGTACACAATTCACTTGGCCTTAAAATAAAAATTTAACTAGGTACGATTAAGCCAGTATTACTAGAAAAAACTGGCACTCAATGAGCATATTCACTGTAAGTCAAAAATAAATCCTCCAAATCAGCATACCAACTAAAGGAATTCAGTTAATGAGATAACAAATGTGCGGAAAGAGTGATTTAAACCTATCCCTCCTTTCTGTACTCTTTGACTGGAGAATTTGAGGAATTAATACTTAATAGAAAACTTAGTGCACACAGGTTTACCCTTTCTTAACTTGGTGCCCTAAGAAACACTCAGAGGGAAGAAACACCTGTAGGGAAGAAAGGTGGACTTAGGATACTGCTATCCAAATATAGGTATTTGGCTTATAATAAGGTCTCTCAGCACACCTGGGGAGGAAAATGGTTGTAATTACCTGGAAAGAACAGCCTAAGAGTTGACTAACCAACAGTGTGTATCAATTTCATCTTTGTCACTTTCCATTACCATGTGGAATGTGCTCAAAAAATTTATTTTCCTTTATTATTCATAGCATGAAATAATTAGGCTAGTTGAAACAAAAGGCATAAAGCAAATATGGGGTAAAACTCACAAATTTGGATTTTTAAGTCTGCAACTATGTTTATTTTGTTTCCCCTGCACCATTCACCAAGATCTAGTCCACAGAAGGAAATAAAACTGAATCCTTGACTGACGCTCTAATTTTAATGAAATGAAATGTTACTTTATCTTATGTAAACTTTCTGCTAGTGTTCACTATTTCCCCCTTTTATACATAATACTCTCGTTTGTTCATTGAAGTATTTTTGTTTTCTATTTATTAGTACTGCTCTGAGTGATAACAGAAAAAAATTAAAGTTCCCCTTTTCAAAGATATTACAGTGGTGGTGGTGGTGTGTGCAGTCAGTATAGCTCAGACTGAAGAAGACAGTTTCAATTCCCTCCTTCAAGGGGGCCTCTCAAAATGCTGCAGGCTATGGTTTGAGTACAAAGAACTGTTCTGAAAAGTATTTCCAGATTGTTTTGCATATGCCTGATATGCTTTTTTGGAGAGCGGTGTTGTTAATGATATATCCTTTCCCACTACTGCCATGGTAAGGGTGTAATAAGGAAGACACATATAATGTACAACCTCATAGTTAAGAAATAGAATTCTTTTTTCTTAAAATTTAAGGTAAAATCAAACCTCTGATGCTCATAGATTTAGACTTCTCTCTAGTCTCTCTCTCCCCTCATATTTCTTTCTTTTTTTAAAAAGAAAATTAGTTACTTTTTATTGAGTATAGTTGCTTTACAATCATATCTTGGTTTCAAGTATACAACACTGGGGTTCAACAGTTACCCACATGATTAAATCCTCACCGCCTCTAGTGTAGTTACCATCTGTCAGCATAAGAAGATGTTACAGCATCATTGGCTCTGTTCTCCAGGCTGCACCTCCATCCCCATGTCCAACTTATATTATGATTGAGAATTTTCATGCCCCTTTATCCCTCTTACCTTCCTCAACCACCCACCCAAACTGCTCCCTGTGGTAACCACCAGTTACTTCTCAGTGTCTATGAGTCTACCACTATTTTGTTCATTTTGTTTTTTTGTTTTTAGATTCCACAAAAAGTGAAATCATATGGTATTTGTCTTTCTCCATCCGGCTTATTTTACTTCACGTAATATTCTCTAGATCCATCCATGTTGTTGCAAATGGCAGTTTTTCTTTTCTTTTAAGGACTGAATAATATTCCACTGTGTAAATGTACCACATCTTCTTTATCCACTCATCTAGTAACTCCACTTGTAAGAATTTACCTGGAGAAAACAAAATTTCTGCTTCAAAAAGATACATGCACCCCTATGTTTATTGCTGCATTATTTTCAATGCTCAAGATACAGAAGCAACCAACGTGTCCTCACATTTCTTTCTAATTATTTTCTTTTGCTTTTCCATCTTTCTTTCTTCTCCTTCCTCCTCTTTGTTCTTTGGACTTAGGTTTTTTCCACACCCTCTTTCATTTGGTCTTTATCTTTCCTGCTCAGTGCCTCTCTTCACTTATTCTCTACTTTCCCTCATTTTCCTCAGTGGTTCTTTCTTTTTCTTTTTCTTCTCTTTTCTCTTTCTTTTTATTTCTCTTTTCTTCCTAGATATCAATGCCCACACTTCCCACCACAAATGGACCTTTTTCTTTTTTTTCCTTTTGCCTCCATCTCTCTTTTAAATATGGAATCAGTATATGTGTATATGCATAAACAATACCATGTATCATTTATTATATGTAATAAATGTTTTTGTATAACTTACAAAGAAACTGAGTTTAGTATTATATTCCTATCTCAAAAATATAAAACATAAATGTTCTTGATTTACATGTGGCCATTAGTGTTTTCTTTTTATTAATCTCTGAATCAGCAGAGCCTGAGAGAAAAAAAATACTTACCTTCTACACTACAGAAAAACAGCTCATTGAAAGAAGCTCCAACATACAGAGTAAATAACTTCCTTTTTTTATATTTTTCATCAATGAATTTTTCCCTTATTTAATAAATAGGCAAACTCAACAGAAGCATTTTGTCTCTATCATAAATGCATTTTTACTTTGATTGGAAAATAACATATATTATTATTATTATTGCATTTTTTTGTTTCATTATAATTATAAATTCAGAAATTCACCATGATCTTCATTTATTAATTTAGCAATGTAGAAAAACTGTTATGGGAACTACATATTTTTAGGTGGAGGGAACAGATGTGTAGAAAACTGCATGAAGTGGGAACATCTCTCTAAATTTTTAGTGCATTCTAAATTATATTAAAGTTTTAATAAAATAGCATAAGGAATAAGAAAAGTAAATTGTCCTTAAATCTCTTATATTTCTGAAACTGGTAAGCATAATAAAGGAGAGCTTTTGACTGGGCAAAAGGATTAAAAATAATCTGATCACAAACCTGGTTGTCAGGTTCTGTTAAACTGTGTTATTTCTAATATTATGCATAGATATCTCTATAAAAATACTGAATACTATTATCAATAAAATTAGTTGAAAATTGAGTATGTCCAGGTCATATAACTGTATACTACCCATTCTTATATATTTACACATAGTAAATAAGGATTAACCCATGTTCTCATGGAAACTCAAGTCTTATAGATAATCATTTGTAGCACTGTTGAATAATGGTTAGGAAAGAAGGATTTGGAACAAGTCAGACCTGGATTTAAACTCTAGCTCTCCAGAAATTTAAGTGTGCAAACTGACTTAGATTCAGTTACCTATCCTTTTAAAGCTGTTGTTTCTTTGTCCATAAAATGGAGATGATAGTGATGATACTGACGAGGATGATGCCTGTACTAACTCAACACATCTGTTGAATGCATTCTATCAGTCAGGTACTGTTGTGAGTACTTAATATTTTTTGTTATTGAATTTTACTTTATGCTAGCTTTTACTAACCTCATTTTTTATATGAGATTTAGGGAGGTTAAGAGACTTGCTAAGAATATACAGCTAATAAAAAGCAGAATAAGTATTCAAACCCAAGTTAGATTGATTCCAGAAAACATGCTTTTAACCACTGGGAAAGCATGATGGGCTGGGTAGGGAGGAAAATAACAATTCTAAATATGAATAAATGTGATGGCAATATAACCTTAGTGAGATATACACAATAGGCAGCTGAAAAGAGATAAGTTGTTGCTTTTGATATGGATGAAACAGCTATCTGTATGCTTATGCACTTAAATTCAATTCAGCAAAAAGGTCATTTCTAGATGTGATTTCATATATTTTAGATCACTGGGACAGAACATGAAAGCACAAACAGAATGATATGTCCCTGGAATCCAAAAGGACCTTTTTTCTCACAGCGTAACATTCATTTTTGAAGAATTAGCTCTAGCAAAAAAAAAAAAAAAAAGGAGGAAACCACAGTGATCAGCCCAAGAAAATTCTGTCTTCATAGTCCCTAGGTCTTCCTGCTCACAAACCCTGACTGAGACATCACATGGCAGGAACCACCAGCAAGAGGATTCTGCCACAACAAATGCCCAGCCAAGAAGCACTCTTTATCCACACAGACAAAAAAAAGCCCTCCTCTTTTGCATAATGGCACCAGGGTACCAGGCTTTGGGAGCTTGTTCTGCTCCCTCAAGCAGCATTAACAAGGGCCACAAGGAGCCCCAAGGACATGAAATTAGCCAAACAGATGAAAATAGAATCATATAACCTCTGAAAATTACACTACACTGAGGCCAGCACTTGTGTGCCAAATCTAAACAGAGTGATTGCCATTTAAATATGATCAAGTGTCTTCTAAGATAACAGCCAAACTGTCTAGGATATAGTAGAAAACCGCCATCATAATAAGAACCAGGAAATCACATCTTAAATGAGAAAACACAATGAATTAATGCCAAGAATGAAATGAATCAGATATTGGAATTACCTGTCAAGAATTTTAAAGAACCCACCATGAAATGTTTCAACAAGCAATTATTCAGCAAAGAAAAAAAGTTTAGAAAAGTCTTAGTGTGACAACAGAAGGTATGAAAATAACTAAATGAAAATTATATAACTGAAAAACATAACAAAAACAGAAAATTTGCTGGGTGGGGCCAAAATTAGAATGGACATGACAGAGGACAGAAACAGAGAATCTGGGAATAGTTCAAAAGAATTTGATCAATATGAACAGAAAGAGAAAAAATAGACTGAAAAAAATAAATAAACAAGTCTCAGAGACTTGTAGGGCAATAACAAAAAAATCTAACATTCATATCATGAGAGTCCCAGAAGGGAAGGGAAAAGAGTAGGGTTGTTAAAGCACTTGAAGACATAATGGCTGAAAATATCTCAAATCTGATGAAACATACATACCCACAGACATGACATGAATCTCAAAGAGGATCAACTCAAAAAAATCTACTCCAAGATACATCATAATTAAATTTCTAAAAACTAAATTCAAAGAAAATACCTGGAGAGCAGCCAGAAAGGATTATAGGGAACACTAATTCAAATGGCAGTTGATTTGTCATCTGGAACTATGGAAGCCAGGGGAAAGCAGCCCATTTTTAAAATATCTAAAGAAAAGAAGTGTCAGCTGTGAATTCTGTATGTGTAGAAACTATCCTTCAAGAGTGAAAACCATAGACATTTGAAGATAAAGGAAAGGAATAAGTCTTTGTCCTAACAGACCTACCCTTAAAGAATGGCTAAAGATGGAGAGAATTAAAGACAGCAGGATGATAGGTGAGACAGAGCCCTCCTCCTAAAACCACATATAATACAAAAATATAATTAATACAACTAATCCTGAAAAAGCAACAGGAAAGAAGGCTACACCAGACTGCATGCACCTGGAGAAAAGAACAGACCTCACCGAACAGGGTAATGTACCAAAGCCATGACCCTGGGGGACCCAAGCTCTTCCCCCACCCCAGCTAACCAGTGGAAGGTAGAGAAATGGAGTGGGGAGGGAGGGAAGGCCTGGGACTGCTGAACACCTAGCTCTGGAGATTTGCTTTGGGAGCACACACCTACATTGCATGGTGCTCTGGTGACTAGGGTGGTTGAAAAGCTAAGACAGGCAGAATACCTGGAGACTGACATTCCAGCCACTTCTGGAAAACAGGCATCCATATCTGGCTGCTCTGGGACAAAAGACAGGCAGGCAGTCGAGAGACTTCCTAAAAGTGAGAGGGCTGCTAAAGGGGCAAAGATTGCACAGAGCTTACTGCTCAGGAGAAAGGACAGGTAGACAGACAGCTCAGCATATTGGGAACTTTCATGATCTTCAGGCGCTGCGTTCCCCTGGCTGGCTACGCAGCTCCAAGGCCCTCCACAGTAATACGCAGCCTGCTGTGCCTTCCTCCCAGTGGGCCTGAAACTGGCATGCAAACTGGCAAACCCTGCCCTGGCATCAGGCCAGCCAGAGGGAAGCCCTGCCTACAGCAGCTACGAATGCAAAGCACAGAGCCTTACACCTGTGTCTTCGGCCCACTGATTCTGGCAGTGGAGACAGGCATAGCAGCCAGGAAGCAGGAAACAGCTCTTTCCTGCCCTGAAGCACCAGCACCACTCCCCTGCAACCCCCAAAATCGCTCCAGGGGCTGGACAGCTCCAGAAAGTAGAGCTTCTGGGCACTAGAGGGCACCACATACAATATGAAATGATGAAGGAACCTGGTTCAAAGCAAAATCATACATAAACCAGAGAAAGATTCAAATGAAACTGACCTCATGTATCTTCCTGAAAGAGATTTCAAAATAAAAATCATAAACATGTTCCTGGAGGTACAGAAAAATATTCAAGAGTTAAGGAATGAATTTAGGATGGAGACCCAATCATTAAGGAACACATTAGAGGGTTTTAAAAGTAGATTAGATATGGTGGAGGAAATGATAAGTGAAATAGAAATTAGAAAAGAGGAATACAAAGAAGCTGAGGCATAAAGAGTAAAAAGGATCCCTAGGAATGAAACAATATTCGTATTATAGGGGTACTAGAAGACATATAATAATTAAAATGGATAAGGACAGACTCTTAAAAGTAGCCAGAGAGAGAAACAAGATCACATACACAGGAAAACCCATCAGGCTATCATCAGCCTTCTCAGCAGAAATTTTACAGGTCAGAAGGGAGTGGCATGATAAATTCAATGCAAGGAAGCAGAAGGGCCTCGAATCAAGAATACTGTATCTGGTAAGATTACCATTTAAATTTGAAGGAGGGATTAAACAATTTCCAAAGAAGCAAAAGTTCATAGAATTTACCTCCTACAAACCATCTCTGCACTGTATTTTGGAGGGACTGCTATAGATGGAAGAGGTCCTAAGGCTAAATAGCAGTCATCAGAGGTAATAATCCACAGTAAAGAAAGTAGAATAGTTAATTACTAAGGAAACACAAAATTAAATCAACTACTCTCAAAGTCAGTCAAGGAATAGACAAAGAGTACAGAATATGATTGCAGGACACGGCCTTTGTCTTCTCACATGTCTGAATGCAGAATAGGGAAGCACCAGCTTGAGAACAACTGGTGCAGTCCTTGGAAGTTATCTTGCCACAAAAACATATCTTGTCCTCAAAAACGAGCCAAGACGCCTCATGCTGTAAACAGGGAGATCTTGGGGATGTGTGAAAACACTGCCCCTGCTTACTGGGCAGATCCTAAGAAATCAACAAGATGTTCTGGTCTGTCCCCCCTGAGAAGGGAAAGATTAGTATAGCACTTGGCTGAGGTCCGAGAAAGGCAGTATAAAAATAAAGGAGCTGCGCCACATCAGGGCTGCTGCAGCCATTGTCTGTCTGTCTATGTTGTCTGTGTTTTTTGTTCAATCTCATTTCACCCAAGTGAGCAGCACACTACAATGATACCTAATATATAAAGAATGGAGGAGGAAGAAAAAGGAGAAAAAAGAACCTTTAGACTGTGTTTGTATTAGCATACTGAGTTAAGCTAGACTTTTAGATAGTAAGGTAGTTATTCTTGAACCTTTGGTAACCACGAATCTAAAGCCTGCAATGGCAATAAGTATATACCTATCGATAATCACCCTAAATGTAAATGGGCTGAATGCACCAATCAAAATACAGAGTCACTGAATGGATAAAAAAACAAGACCCAACTATATGCTGCCTACAATAGTCTCACTTAAAACCCAAAGATATACACAGACTAAAAAGCAAAGGGATGGAAAAAGATATTTCATGTAACTAATAGGGAGAAAAAAGCAGGAGTTGCAATACTAGTATCAGACAAAATAGACTTCAAAAACAGAGAGTCACAAGAGACAAAGAAGGACATTACATAATGATAAAGGGGTCAGTCCAACAAGAGGACATAACTATTATAAATATCCATGCAACCAACACAGGATGACCTACATATGTGAACAAATACTAACAGATTTAAAGGGGGAAATAGAATGCAATGTATTCATTTTAGGAGACTTCAACACACCACTCACTCCAAAGGACAGATCAACCAGATAGAAAATAAGGAAAGAGACAGAGGCACTGAACAACACATTAGAACAGATGGACCTAACAGACATCTACAGAACTCTACACCCAAAATCAGCAGGACACACATTCTTCTCAAGTGCACATGGAATATTTTCAAGAATAGATCATATACTAGGCCACAAAAAGAGTCTCTGTATATTCAAAAAGATTGAAATTGTACTAACCAGCTTCTCAGACCACAAAGGTATGAAACTAGAAATAAATTATGCAAAGAAAATGAAAAAGCGCACAAACATATGGAAGCTTAACAGCATACTCCTAAATAACCAATGCATCAACGACCAAATAAAAACAAAGATCAAGCAGTATGTGGAGACAAATCACAATAATTCAACACTGTATAATCTGTAGGGCACAGCAATGGCCATGCTCAGAAGGAAGTATATTGCAATACAGGCCTACCTCAGGAAAGAAGAACAATCCCATATGAACAATCTAACCTCACAATTAACAAAAATAGAAAAGGTAGAACAATTGAGGCCCAAAGTAAGTCATAAAAAAAGAGAGACATAATAAAGATTAGAGCAGAAATAAATAAAATCGAGAAGAATAAAATAGAATAATGAAAGCAAGAGCTAGTTTTTCAAGAAAATAAATAAAGTAGATAAACCCCTAGCCACACTTATCAAGAAAAAAAGAGTTTACTCACATAAACAGAATAAGAAATGAGAAAGGAACAATCACTATGGATAACATTGAAATACAAAGAATTATTAGACAATACTATGAAAAATTATAGCTAACAAACTGGATATCCTAGAAGAAATGGACAACTTTCTAGAAAACAAAATCCTTCCAAGGCTGACCCAGGAAGAAACAGAAAATCTGAACAGACCAAGTACCAGCAAAGAAACTGAACTGGTAATCAATAAACTACCTAAGAACAAAACTCCTGGACCAGATGGCTTCACCGCTGAATTTTATCAAACATTTAGTGAAGACCTAATACCCATCCTCCTTAAAGTTTTCCAAAAAGTAGAAGAGGAGGGAATACTTCTTACCTCATTCTACAAGGTCAGCATCACTCTAATACCAAAACCAGGCAAAGACACCACAAAAAAAGAAAATTACAGACCAATGTCCCTGATGAACATAGATGCAAAAATACTCAACAAAATATTAGCAAACCAAATTTAAAAACATATCAAAAAGATCATCCACCTTGATAAAGCAGGATTTATTCCAGGGATACAAGGATTATACAATATTAGAAAATTCATCAACATCATCCACCACATCAACAAAAAGGACAAAAATGACATGACCATCTCCATGGATGCTGATAAAGCATTTGACAAAATTCAACATCCATTCATGATAAAAACTCTCAACAAAATGGGAATAGAGGGCAAGTACCTTAACATAGTAAAGGCCATATATGACAAACCCACAGCCAACATCATACTGAACAGTGAGAAGCTGCAAGCCTTTACTTTAAGACAGGGAACAAGACAAGGATGCCCACTATCTTCACTTTAAATCAACATAGTACTGGAGGTCCTAGCCGTGGCAATCACACAACACAAAGAAATAAAAGACACCCAGATTGGTAAAGATGAAGTCAAACTGTCAGTGTTTGCAGATGACATGATATTGTACACAAAAAACTCTAAACAATCCACTCTAAAAATACTAGATCTAATATCTGAATTCAGCAAAGTTGCATGATACGAAATTAATATACAGAAATCTGTTGCATTCCTATACACTAACGATGAACTAGCAGAAAGAGAAATCAAGAAAACAATTCCATTCACAATTGCATCAAAAAGAATAAAATACCTAGGAATAAACTTAACGAAGGAAGTGAAAGATCTCTACTCTGAAAACTATAAGACACTCATGAGAGAAATTAAAGAAGATACCAATAAATGGAAACACATTCCATGCTCATGGATAGGAAGAATTAATATTGTCAAAATGGCCATCCTGCCTAAAGCAATCTATAGATTCAATGCAATCCCTATCAAAATACCAAAAGCATTAATGAACTAAAGCAAATAGTTCTAAGATTCATATGGAACCACAAAAGATCCCGAATAGCGAAAGCAATCCTGAGAAGAAAGAATAAAGCTGGGGGGATTATGCTTCTTGACTTCAAGCTCTACTACAAAGCCACAGTAATCAAGACAATTTGGTACTGGCAGAAGAACAGACCCATAGACCAATGGAACAGACTAAATAGCCCAGATATAAACCCAAGCATATAGGGTCAAATAATATATAATAAAGGAGCAATGGACATACAGTGGGGAAATGATAGCCTCTTTAACAACTAGTATTGGCAAAACTGAACAGCTATATGCAAGAGAATGAAACTCGATTATTGTCTATCCCTACACACAAAAGTAAACTCAAAATGGATCAAAGACCTGAATGTTAAGTCATGAAACCATAAAACTCTTAGAAGACAATGTAGGCAAAAATCTCCTGAATATAAACATGATCAAGTTTTCCCTGAATGCATTTCCCAGAGCAAGGGAAACAAAAGTAAAAATGAACACATGGGACTACATCAAACTAAAAAGCTTCTGTACAGCAAAGGATACCATCAACAGAACAAAAAGCCATCCTACAGTAGAGGAGAATATATTTGTAAATGACATATCCATCAAGGGGTTAACATCCAAAATACAAAAAGAACTCACATGCCTCAACAACCAAAAAGCAAATAACCTGATTAAAAAATGGGCATAGGATATGAAAAGACAGTTCTCCCAAGAAGAAATTACGATGGCCAACAGGCACATGAAACAATACTCCACATCACTATCAGAGAAATGTAAATAAAAACCACAGTGATATATCACCTCACACCAGTAAGGATGGCCAGCATTTAAAAGACTAAGAACAATAAATGCTGGTGCGGATGTGGAGAAAGGGGCACCCTCCTACACTGCTGGTGGGATTGTAACCTAGCTCAACCACTGTGGAAAGCAATATGGAGGTTCCTCAAAAAACTAAAAATAGAAACGCCATTTGACCTGGGAATCCCACTCCTTAGAATTTACCCAAAGAATACAAGTTCTCAGATTCAAAAAGACATATGCACCCCTATGTTTATCACAGCACTATTTACAAAAGCCATGATATGGAAGCAACCTCAGTGTCCATCAGTAGATGAATGGATAAAGAAGAGGTGGTACATATACACAATGGAATACTATTTAGCCATGAGAAAGAAACAAATCCTACCATTTGCAACAACATGGATGGAGCTGGAGGATATTATGTTCGGTGAAATAAGCCAGGCGGAGAAAGACAAGTGCCAAATGATTTCCCTCATTTGTGGAGTATAACAACAAAGCAAAACTGAATGAACAAAACAGCAGCAGACTCCCAGACTCCCAGAAGGAACTAGTGGTTACCAAAGGAGGGGTGGGGGTCGGTAGGTGAGGAGGGAGGAAGAAGGGGATTGAGGGGTATTATGATTGGCACACATGGTGCAGGGAATCACAGGGAAGACAGTGTAGCACAGAGAACGCAAATAGTGACTCTGTGGCATCTTACTACATTGATGGGCAGTGGCTGCAATGGAATATGGGGGGCGACACTATAATATGAGTGAATGTAGTAACTACATTGTTTTTTCATGTGAAACTTTCACAAGCATGTATATAAATAATACCTTAATAATCATTAAAGAAAGATTGGCTAGAGAAAAATCTTCACACAGAGAAAATAAGAGAAGGAATATTAGAGCCAGATGTATTTCAATGGTAATGGCTAAACCAAATGTGGAAAACCATTCAGCAATATAAAGAAATACTCTATTGTTAAAGGTAAAATTTTGGATGAATCTACAGGGAATTAAGCTGAGTGAAAAACTGCTCAGTTAGTAAAATAGAGGAGTTTTTGTTTTACTCATTTATTTTTATCATTCAATTTGTTGTTTGTCTTCTAATTCTTAGAATATTATTATAATAATAAGGTGTTCTGAAATGAAACTAATTTTCCTCCAGAGGGATATTGATTTTTTTTAAAAATTTCAACCTAATATCTGCATATATAATTGTTACAATTTTTAAAAATTTGTAAAAAATGTTTTGATTTTCTGTGACAAAATTCCTTATTAAATATTATTATTTAAAGAGGTAATTTTAAAATTCCTAAGTATACCAAATATACTTTAAAAGAAATTAAAAGCATCCATTCAATTGCTTATTCATGTTTTAGAAATATTTAATTAATATCCACAGCCTCCCAGCACTATGCTAAGCACTTTAAATATGCAAGAATTTAAGCAGAGTGTCTTTGCTTTTTTACTGTATTAAGCAGTAAAATCAGTAATAAAGTGTATATGTATCTGGGAGAATATTAACATCTGAGGGAAACTGTTATTTTTCTCTAGATTGACATGTTGCCTTTATTAAGGTGATACAATGAAATTTATTTTGTTTACTCATGGAATCAGAGAAAAAACACCTCTATAGACATTATATCCTTCTGTGCTTGCTTCATTGCCCAGGTGTTTGTATTTAGCTGCACTTCTATTTTTAAATCTCAGAAATTCATTCTAAACATGGATCTGAATTCTGTTTTGAGAGATAAACCAGTAAACCACGTAACAAAGTCAATTTAATGTTCCATGATTAGATGCCACTTTTCTTTTTAAATCACAGGCTTCACATAATATTTAAAGGAAATAGGTTTGTGCTTTATAGTTGAAAGAAGCACATCAGCAAATGTTTTGTTATTCTGTTGTGCAAATTTTCCAAATACGAAATGCTTACGTTTCACTTTTAGATTCTTTATTCATTTTTTATGAATAAAACACTATTTAGTGCTTTATTAACAGTCACTAATTTCACACTATGTGGGGAATATTAAATTGATATGCAGTTTTTAATACCTTGCATACACAAACTTCCTTTTTCCCCAAAGGGTGTGAATGATTTTATTTTTCATCACATCCATACAATCAATAAATCACACACATTAAAGGACTGTGGCACTGAAAGTCTTCCTAGCTTTAACACCTGCAGTTAGCCTGCACCTCTGGGTGCCTATGTCAGCATGCTGTCACTCACACACCCCATGGCAATTTTGGTTATATTCCTGTATAATGAGCTTATAAAACTACACTTCAAAAGCTATAATAAATTTTGGGAACGTCCACTAAAATATTCTGCAAAGACAGGGAATTCTACACTCTCTTCAAGAAAATGTTATTTAGAATTATTCTGCACAAATCCTGAGCACACTGTTACAACGTGATGAATGAATACTCCTCACAGTAATAGACAGCCATTTGGATGCATAAAAACGATTGGCCTTTCTGATCCTGCCAATTTAACATGAGAATATCCTCAGGCCTTTGAAAACAAACACTAACTTCCAGTTATCCTATTACATATTATTTATGTCTGTGCCTTTATGTTTACTTGTTCTCTCATACTTCATTTCATCCCTGTGAATCAGGGGTAGTTATATTGCTTAGTGAAAAAATAGTGTTTTTCTGCATTTTGACTCAACTGTATTAAATACTTGAAAGAACGAATTAGAGTTTGTGCTTAGACCCTTGTTGGCAAAACCTGTTGCACATACTGAGAATCCTGACTTTTGGATAAGCAGAATTAAGGATATTAATGTACAGAAGGAATTCTCTAAGGAATAATAGGGTAGTTGCTTAGCCTAGGGCATATTCCATGGCCAAAGAGAGCTGTGGAATCTACTTTTTACATAGAGGCTTAAAAGTTTTTTAGACAGAATTGTTATTTAATAGATCCTCCCCTAATGATGAATATATGATTAGTGTGACTGAAGAACAGCAACTAAATTTTAGATTTTATTTGATTTTTATTAAATTAAAACACATATAGCCACATATGGCTACTGGCTAATGAGTTGGACAGCATAGCTCTAACGCAAAATTTCTTGCTCCAGTATTAAATTCATGATTCGATCTAGGTATTATTTTTAATTTATTTGTAGGTAATAAAAGAGTTAATATTTGGGTCACAAAGATCTTTTTTCCTTCTAATACCACATAGAAGGCTTGTGAAAATATTATGTGTAGGAACTTTACTCAGCACTAAAGATAGAGCTGAGTTTAAGACAGTCATGGTCTCTGCCCACATGGAGCTTAGAATCTAACAGAAAAGATATATATTTAAAAGAAAAGAATGAATACATTATGGAGAACTGAGGGACCCTCCTGCCGTGGAACAAATAGATCCTGATAAAACATACTTTTGAGGCACCGGTGGTCTCTATAGAGGTAGGAGAGGTAGGTGCCCAATGACACCCCCACATACATACACCAGATGAAGGAGCAACCAAATCAAAGCAAACAAACAAAGAGTGAAGCTTTGATGGAGAGCTTGATGGGCAGCAGGAAGCCAGGCTGGTCTGAGAGCCCCGTGGAGAGCACTGCTATCAGGATTCTGAGACTTGGGATGTGTGTAAGGTGAGCGATCCTGGTCAGAAATTCTTGAGCTGAAGCTCCCACCTCGAAGAAGACTTAGGTATTTCCATCACGGGCATCTAAAACTTCCCGAACTTGGGCTCTCAGGACTCTTTATATGAATAAGCCCAAGCAATGGATGAAGCAAAGAAGTAATGAACAGAAGGTTCAGATCTCCAAAACTGTAGACATTGGGTCAGGTTCAGAGCATATACTTATTTATAAGGATACAATCATAAAGACAAACAAGTGCCATGAGAGTAGAAAGAATGACAGGGAATGATCACAGTATTTATCTTACAGCTGTGTTGATATAAATACAAACAAACCTGTATATCAAGTTGAGCACAATGTCTGGCACAAAGTAGACTTCACTGAGTTTTAGCCAACTTCATTGTGGATCCTGAATCTACCCAGTTCTCCTGAATCAGAACCCCTTTTGTTGGACTCAGAAATGGACTTTTTTAAAGACCTACATGTGATTGTGAAAATTGGCTAGATGTGGGAACTATTGTCTCAAACATCTTGTCCAACTCACCCATCTCCTAAGTGTAAATGAAGACAATGAGGCATGGGGAGGAGACACAGGCATGGGGAAACAAGGCAAACTGATAAAACAACAAGGACTTGAGCCACATCTTTTGACATACACCCCACAATAGATGGTTCATCGTCAGAAAATATGTTTTGAATAAAGGGTGGAATGTGAAGTTCAGTGATGGCTCAGTGGTAGGACATGAACTTTCAAGTGCATCAGAGCCTGTAAACATGTTAATCAAAGGTGAATCACAAACCTGTTTCAATAAAAGCTTTAGATGGTATTTGTTTTAACAATTTTAAGAATGATTCCCCTACATATATTGTAGAAACATAACAGATTAAAGGGGCCCCTTATATTTTTTCATTGACATATGACTGCATTTTATGAACAGAATTATATTTATTTTGTTATCCAATCTGGAGATTTGAGTTTTCTGAGTATATCATTGATGTTTGTCAAAGGTTTGCTTGACAAATACAGCCAAATAATATTTAAAAATTTTTAATAAAATTTATTAAATTATTTAATAAAATTTAATGAAATTTATTAAATTATTTAATAAATTTTAATAAAATTTAACACATAAACCAACTTCAATAATATTTCTTAATTATCCCTTGGATTTGTACAGCATGTAGTTTGCCAAGTGTTTCCACAGACACTTTCATCTCTCTGACATTTTCATCTCTCTGACATTTTAACGGAGCACACAATAAAGGCTACTGAATTGAAGAAGCTAAAACCAGGGAGGGTTGACTGGGTGGCCAGAAAGCACACAGCTGATCAGTTAGGGAGCCCTGACTGGAGCCCAGACTGCCTGACAGTGTACATGTGGAAGGATGAAAGGAGTGAGAGCTTTGAAACTAAAAGTGATCTGAGTTTAATACCTCATCCTACCACTTGCTGGCTGACTGACCATAGGCAGATCACATGGCTTCTTGTGACCTGGGCAACAACTGGGATGATAACAATTCTAATACAATAGCATTAGAATAAAGTTTAAATGAGATAATATGTACAAAAGGCCTAGCTTAGTACACACATATGCATAAATGCACTCAATAATTAGTATCAATTATTATTTTTATTGTTATTAAGCATTATGACAATGGTAACAATTTGGCAAGTTCTAGAGAGATATTACTAATAGGAAATGATAATGCAATTATGTCAAAAAATTATGATACATATTATGAAAGCTACTTATTAATTGTAGCATCTTTCAATAACAATGAAAAACTGGAAATGTCTATAAATGTCTATAAATATATTCCTATTTAAAAGTTATGTTGCATCAATTAAAAAATGAAGTTTCAAAAACCATACAAAAATGCTACAATAATTAAAATATCACAATGAAGGTTGAGTCTGCACTGGCAAGATGTCTTGGATGCACACCATCAGAATTTGTCTTGGCAAACATTCCGACAAACATAAACCATGTGTAAGAATTCCTTTTCAAGGTAATAGCACTTCAGTGAAAGAACACACCTTGAAGGCTATTTATGATGGCGAGAAGCACAGGAGTTATTGCCCTATGGCAAGGGAAGTGTTCCAAGCTGGGTAGAGGAAAGTTCAAAGGCCCAGAGAGAAAGGAGAGCACAGGGCATTTAGGGCACTGATGAAAGTCCAGTCTGATTACAGCAGAGAGCAAAAGAACAGCCTAGTCTACTCAGGCCAAGGCCACACAACTGAGTTACGCCCACTGGAATGTGAGCCTAGCTTATGCGATTCTCCAGGCCTCTCTACTCTCCCTCTGCAACCATGGAGGTCACCTGTCAGAGAAGGTGAAATTAAGAGGGGGCCTGGGTTCCGAAGTCTGTTGGAACAACAAGGTTGTTAGATGAGCCATCTAACCTGTCCCAGACCTGTGAAAGTAGCAAGAAATAAATCTTTCCTGTGTTAAGGGGACAGGGATTTGAAGATTGTTAAGAGCAACTAGCATTATTTACCTTGACTAATACACCCGGTCTTTGTAAAAGATCACTATCCCTATCTCCATCACATACTTGAGAAGTGGTCTAAGACTTAGGCCTTCTCCATGGCAAGACCTTGGTGAAAAGAATGCCTCATGATTCTTTCCCATTCAACCTGGTTATTTTCACTATCATTCTAATTAATATCATTCCCATTTTAAGGTGCTATGCCATCAGTGAATTAAAGGAAGGGTCGTGAGATTGGTACACAGTTCAATCGATAAGTCTGAGTCTAAAGCTTTGCTTAAAAGACTAATACATGGTTGATTTTTACACTTACCCAATGTGAATCATCATAAATTATAAATTGATGTCAATTTTTTATCCCTTTGAAGTTGGATTACATATGTATCTTGCAGTCCTAAGATGGTGCAAAAGCCTTTCAAATAAATACTGCAACTAATTTAAATGTTTTTTACATCTAAATATTAATAAACAGTGCATAAACAAATACATTCTCTTATGATATTGAGGGGATATTTCCTCTAAAACTGAAAATCTCCAAGGCAAACTACAGGTTTAATGTTTATTTTTAAATATAAATTTATCTTCTGATTTCATTTTACAGTAACCCAGATACTAAGATCAGTGCAAGAACGGAGACTGAAAAAAGTTAAGTAATGTACAAGGTCTGTGGCTAAGCAAATAGAGGTGGGACCAGAACATGGGTGTCTCACCTCGAGTGCGTCCTTCTCCTGCATGTTTTACTACCACCAAAAAAGGGGATTTTCAAAATCACATATGTGTACATGTGTTATGGGAAACCACCAGGAAAATCTCCTGTATGAAGCCAGAGAATCTCTGCACTGTCATGTAATGTTTGCTTGAATGTTTTCCTTCTCTTGGGAAGTAGATGGCATGACCAAAGTGTGACTCCCACCTGTAAATGGGAATAATAAGTGAACCTACGTAACAGGTTTGCTATTTGGATACATATTGGGTAATATTTACAAAGTACTTAGAATACTCACAAGTATATGATAAACATGATATATTTGCTAAATAAAAACTGCCTGCCTTGTAATAGGCTACCTGTAGTTTTAGAACCCTTTAGCTCATCATCTACTATTGTCCTACATACTGTTCACCTTAATTACAATGAATTACTGATTGTATTAGTTTGTTGGGGCTACTGTAACAAAGTACCACAAACTGAGAGTCATGAACAACAGAAATTTATTGTCCATTTTGGAAGCTAGAAGACCAAGATCGCAGTGCTGGAGGGCCGTGCTCCCTTTGAGCGCCTGTGTCCCACTCCTGGCAGCTCCTTGGCCTGCAGCAGCACAACTCCAATATCCACATGACATTCTTCTCCCTCTGCACGTGTCTGTGTCTGCATCTAAATTTTTCCCCTTTTAATAAGGACACAAGTCATACTATATTAGGGCCCACCCTGATAACCTCATTTTAACTTAATTATTTCTGTAAAGACCCTACCTCCAAATAAGGTCAAATTCTGTTATGCTGGAGCCTAGAACTCCAATATATGTTTTGGGAGACATATATTAGTCAATCTGTAGCACTGACTTTCCTAAACAATTAGTTCACCTGATTATGGGAGTGTTCCAACTTTCATTAGAAAAGTGCTCAGAAGCAGTAAATCCATCTGCACATCTAATATTTCAACACCACCATACTTTATTCCTCTTCCATGGTTTATTTTTCTCCCTAACACTTACCACCAATTATACTATTTTACTACTTTTCCTTGTTTTATGTCTGTCTTGCTATAGGATGTATGACTCACTAGTGTAGAGATTCTGCTTTAACTTGTGTTTCCTATCATGTGGAATAGTACATGTCAGATAGTGGGAACTCTACAAATATTGATGAAATGATTAACTAAATCTGGATGAAATTAATCATGCACAAATGGACAAAGATTATTAACTAATGGAGGAGTGGGCAAAAGACATTATTTGTCTTCCTTCAGTTCTTTGATTTCTTAATGGACCAGTTCTCCCTTTTCCCTTCCTTCAAACATTTAAAACATTATTACAATAAAGAAAATAGAAAATTGAAGAAGAGCTATACAGTAGTAGCCTCCTAGTGGCCCAGTTACCTCTTCTGTAAACCAGGAATACTTTAAATATCTTCTTAATACAATATTTTGAGTTATTACATCAAAAGCATACAAAGTATTAAGAATCAGTCTAGACAACTGAACTGGACATATTAGATGCTGGTGTTTGTTTGTTCTAACGTATTATAATTTGTCTCATTTGTACTGGTCAAATTATTTTGATAATTCCCATATTGCTATTATGTTACTGACAGAATTATCTATTATCTAGCTTCTAGCAGTAGGCCAATTTAAAGACTCTAAAAGAATTGTGAAAAGCAAAAAATAGGTACATTCTGCATAAAAACATAGTATTTATAGCATCGCTGGTCTTGAAACAAATTAAGAAAATCTTTAAGGGGCCTAATAAAAAATAGAAGCAAAAATTTTGAGCTAAGATCTTAATTTTGAACTTTACATGCAAATTTAAAGATATTGTAGTTTGAGGGTCAATGCCAATGTTGTAACACTATGGTTTGGAGACTTAGTTTTACATTAACAGCATGGAGGGGTTGTTGAACCGGGGACACCTGGATTATACCTGAGACCCTGGAATGGGTTCAAGTGATATGAGTTCTGCAATGCCCCCAGGATCCCTGTGAAAATACAAGAACCTTCTCTCACATACACTTAATCTAGAAAATACACTTAATTTAAACTCCAAGATTTTCCTCAGAATAAAATAATGTCAAATACAACAATCAACAGTCACAAAATATACAGGGAATAATTTCATGAGGAATCAGTCAGAAGATACCAAAAAAAACTCAAAAACGAACAAACAAAAAACAATAGACTGAAGGATATGAGATATTAGAGCCTCAGATTTAGTACACAAAATGTGTATGAGCTGTTTAAAGAAAGGATGGCATCACAAAAATGCAAACAATGAGAGATGATCAAAAGTGACTTTAGAGGTTTAAAAAAAGAAGATAGCTTTAAAAGTGAAAAATGCAACAGTTGAAATATAAACATAATGAAAGAGCAGATGGGTTAACCAGAGTATTAGATGCCACCAAAGAAAACTGGTGAAGTGTAACTGGAAGAAAGATGTGAAAACAGTTTTCATGTAAATGTAACATGTTGTAAAATGTTGCACAGAGATAACAAGGTGGAAAATATGAATCACAGGTCAAGTGATACAGAAGAAAGAATGTGAAAAACATAAGTCTAACAAGAGTACCTGAAAGAATAAAGAAAATGAGTGAAAGGTAATATTTGAAGCACTAATGACTGTGAATCTTCCTGAATTAATGGAAAATATGAACCCACAATATTAAGCATAACATCCACCAAGAAATATAAATAAAAGGAAATCCTGAACTAGGCATTTGTCATGAATCTATGAAATACCCAGCTTTGACAAAGATCATAAGAGTAGACAGGAAAGACAACCTACAAATAACAAACTGACAAGAGATAGCTTAATAGAAGGCAGAGATAATAAAATAGCATTTTCAATGCTGAAAAATAATAATTGTCATCATAGAATGGTGCACTTAGAAAAGCTGTATTTTAAAAATGCTAATATGATAAACGCAAACCAAGGTAGTTTACTGCCACTAAACTAACAGACACAAAAAACTATTACTGAAAGAAAAGGAAAATGAACCCAGAAGGACAGTCTAGGATGGGGAAAAAAATGGTGAACAGAAAAAATTGTAGATAAATCTAAATAAATATTGTCTAAGAAATATAAAATATCAATAGCAATAGTAATATGCTACTTTTTTACAAGCATCCCAGGTGATTTTCTTTTTATTGGATGAGTTTAAAAACAATGAGGTAATTGAAAGTTTTATAAACCATATAAAAACAAACTACTATGAATGAGAAAAGGACAATGCAAAGTCAGTACATGTAAATTTGCAGTCACTGCTATATTGTAATTCTTCCTTTGTGGTAAATAAATAGTACATAAGCAAGCCCCAGAGCAGTATTAGCTTCTTCCTGAGAAGCATACCTTTGTTATTTCTGTTGAATAATAGTTCTTAGTCATTTGCCTGTTGCAGAACATACATTCTAGTTACTATTCCAAGCCTTCTCAAGATCCAACCTTATTGCATGCTTTGCATCCTCACCTTCCTATACTCGTGCCAAAACTGAATCAATCTATCCAAGTACATATTTTATGCTAATACTTTATTCCCGGACAGAATGTGCTTTTCTCCAATCTCACATGATTTAATCCTATCCATTCTGAGAGATGCTTTCCAATGTCACTTCCTTTAGGAAACTGTCCCTGACCTCCAACCCTATCTTCTCAAGTAGAAATAACCTTTCACCTCAGAAGCAGCACGGCTTTGCTCAAGCCTCTCTTCTGGGACTTAGCACATTCTGTCTTGTAGTATCTCTTCATGCCTTATCTCCTTACTAGACTCTAAGCTTACTGAAACAGGATCTGTGTAAGAGTCAATATTAAAAATAGAGCCTACCATAGGACCTTTACTGCAGTAGCATTTCAATAAATGTTTGTAGAACTAATAAATGTATAAATGAATGGACAAAATGGAAAACATCTTTGAAACAAGTAAAATTTCAGAAATAAGTTGAGAGGGATCAATCACTTGCAAACTATATAGATTATGTATATACAATAAAAATATATACTCATATCTATATTTAATGAACAACCAATGGACCAACAAGATCCCATTTTATAAGCAACTGAGGACCATGAATGACTGGTCTAACCTATTATAAACTAAGTGTTGGAGACATCCCACATTCACTATTTAAAAAACATGTTTTAAAATCATTTAAAATGAGCCACTGAATGCCTAAAGTTTGAAAATAGGACATTAAAAGCTAGTTAAGAAATCATTCCTTCATTCGTCTCCATCTATGTATAGATTCACACATGTGAAAAATAATATATTACCTCCCATTTGCATCAACAGTAGCAGTATTGGCATTGGAATAAATAAGGTTGTGGGCTATACTATTCATCTTTCTGTGTTAGTATCCATGAGGACTGCTGTAGTTGTGAAAGAAGACACTTGAAAAAATAATAATGTAGAGGAACAGATGATTGGTAGGCTCCCCAAGACTGCTGACAATGTTCTTATGATAGATTTTTTACAGTAAATGTTTATATGAAATGATAGTGTCTGCTAGATGGTTGTAGCTCAAGAGAAACTCTGTATGAACTTTTCAGTTGGCCAGAATTCAGAGAAATACATAATGGTCAGTTACCCTCTCCAGAAGGCAAAGTGATTATAAAGTTATTACAGAAGAATCCATTAGCCAAGGAAGAAGAAGGAACTGAAGGTAAGTGCTATCACTGAGACTTAAGAATTTCTGGCAATAAGCATAAAACACTCACTCACACACACACACACACACACACAGGCACATGCCTACATATAGGCATGAAATTTACTTTCTAATAGTCAACATGGTTCTATGATACTTTTTTCATCTTACTTTTGGCAACAATTAATTTAACATGGTCTTATCTTTAGGGAATGGGGTGTAGCATCAACCATCTTGTAACCTGTCAGAGGGCACTCTTCAAGGAACTATCTTCTTATAAAGATAGACATTATCCTAGGAAATGTTTTCAAATGCTAAGAAAAAAGTAGCATTTATGATTCAAATTTGGCTGTCATTACTTTTCCTCTGCATTCTGCAATCTGTGGGTCTAAATACTTTTAGTCTGGGAACCCCATTACTATTCTACTTATCTGATTCTCTAAAAGTTGTACTTTCCTGAAAACATAATACAGGAACAGAAAATATCTCAAAAGGGTTTCAGAGGTTTTTTCCCACATCTTTTTATATAGTATATGTACTTTTATACTAGGAGTATGTGCAAAACCCAAGAAACATTTATTACCAGACAAATTTGATAGTTTGGATTGCCAATATTTACTCACATTCATCTTCAGCTTGGCTATTCTCAGTGGTTTCCAAAATTGATACCTATACTGATCTAAGGCCCTGATAGAGTTGTTTTTCTGCTTTTCTTCTGGTAACTATGTGGACTCATCATTCTTGATTACTGTTCTTCCAAAATATTTACATTATGTTTCTTGTGTCTCAAAATCAGTATTTACAAGCTTTAAATTCACTTTTTAAATCTGGTTTAAAAAAGCAACATAAAAACCAAGCCTGGAATATTTTGCTATTTTCCAGTATCATTGTTATATTATAACATGTTTTCAATAAACCATCTTTGGCATCATAACTTTGGCATCATAACCCAGTAAAGGGTGTAACAGGATTGGCCTATCTAATAGGATTGGAGTGAAATGGTTTGCTGTTCTGCAGATGATAAGATGCAGGACATTATCAAAAACAGTATCTTACTCTTCTCTAGTAACAAAATCACAGAAGTACTTGTAAGTCTTACAGATGAGTGAGTTGTATTAGGTCATCTTTCAAGTTACCTTTCAGTTAAACATGGTAGAAAAAAAGCCTTCATAAGGGGAAAAGAAAAACAAATCTTTTCCATCAATAGGTTAATCTTAGTTAACCTTGGAGCTATATCGCTCAGTCTCTACATGTCCAAATTACAATCATCTTTCAAGCTGGAGTTACTTAAACTCTAAAGATTCTAATCCCTGGCTGCACATTGAATTATCTGGAGAAACTTTAAAACATCAATTTCCAGGGACTACCTCAGACCAAGTAAATTGGAAAGTAGCTGGTTCATGTTTCATAAAAGGGATGTTCTTTTTTATTAAAAAAGCAAAACAAAACAATAAAACAAAAACAAAACAAACTTGAAGCAGACATTTTCTAAAATACTCTCCATTTTCCTTTATTTAATAAATACCTGAGACCTTAGGGTATTGCTCCTCCTTAACTTTGGAATGGCTTTAATATTTGCAATTGGCTATTTTTTTATTTTTCAGTTGAAGAAAGAGGAACATATTTAAGGCTTAGTCAGAGAAAAACACATCATGTGGATTGTCTTAATTTTCCTTAAAGATTATTCACATGCTGTTTGAATTCTCCCATAATGATAAAAGCTACAGTGCATGTTAGTGTAAGTACACTTTTTATGTGTTCCTAGCATTTCTCAGACATCTGACAATACTTATGTCTTTTCTATCAAAGAGAACTCATTCTAATACATAAGACAGAAAAAAAAAAGACCAGAATATTGGGGGCAGAGAGATCCTTCTTAACAAGGACACAGTTGTCTTAAAAAGACCATTGCACAGAATTAGAAAATTACCTTTGTGCCACTGTCAATGACATAAGTGACTCAGGCAGGCTTTATTAATGAATATTTAATCCATTGAGTGAGAGGTTATTGGAGAAAAGGATATGTTCACATGGTCCAAAGTGTAACCACATAGATAACTTATTAATTACCAAATGAAAGTTCCTTTTCAATGGAGAGATATAACAGCTAACACTTTAAATAAGTGATCTGAATTAACCTTACAAAGAATGGGATAACTGATACTATGTACCTATTGATATATAGGAACTGACAACATCACCTAGCCTGTATACTTGCCAAAAACTTTTCACCAATTCATGAGAAAACAATCAGAAAACTGCAGATCACAGAACTCCTAAAATTATGTGGTAGTCATAAAAACCATAATGGGACTTTGTTTAAAATAAAGGTAACTAAAGAAACATGAGAAGATTGGATAAAAGATGGCAGCATGAGAGGTGAGACAGACACCTCCTCCTAAAACCACAAATAATATGAAAATATAATTTAATACAACTAATCCTGAAAGAGCAACAGGAAACAAGGCTGCACCAGACTGCATACACCTGGAGAAAAAAGCAGACATCACAGAACAGGGTAACATACCAAAGCTGTGACGTGGCGGGGCCCAAGCCCTTCCCCCACCCCACCTCACTTCACTGGTGGGAGGAAAAGGAACAGAGCAGGGAAGGAGTGGAGGCCTGGGACTGATGAATACCTAACTCTGGAGATCTGCTCTGGGAGCACAAACCTACATTTCACGTGCTTTCATGATTTAGTGCGGGTGGAAAGCTAAGACAGGTGGAATACCTGGAGAGATAGAAATTCCAGCTGCTTGTGGAAAACAGGATTCATATCCGGCTGATCTGGGCAGGTAGTCTGAGAGACTTCCTAAAAGAGAGAGGGCTGCTAAAGGGGCAAAACTGCACAGAGCTTACTGCTCAGGAGAAAGGACAGGTAGACAAAATTGTCCAGGTGCACTCTCCCAGAAGGTTGGGAGTTTAAACGATCTACAGGTGTTTCATCCTCCTGGCTGGCTATGCAACTCCAAGACCCCCCACCATGATGCAGCCTGCTGTGTCTTCCTCCCAGCTACCCTACACCTGGCTCAGGTTGGCAAACCAGTAACCCCTGCCCTGGCGTCAGGCCAGCCAGAGGGAAGCCCTGCCTATGGCAGCTACAAATACAAAGCATGGAGGCTTAAACCTTTGGATTTAGCCCACTGGTTCTGGCAGTGGATACAGCATAGCATCCAGGAAGCAGGAAACAGCTTCTCTCCTCTGCACAAGCACCAATACCACTCCCCTGTGACTCCCGACATTGCTCCAGGGGCTGAGCAGCTCCAGAGAGTAGAACTTCTGGGCACAAGAGGGGACCAGAGACAAATTATGAAACATCAAAGTAACCTGGTTCAAAGCAAAATTATGAGTATACCTGAGAAACGTAATTGACCTCATGAATTTTCCTGAAAGAGATTTCAAAAATAAAAATCATTAACATGCTCATGGAGGTACAGAAAAATATCCAAGAACTGAGGAACAAATTTAGGATGGATCCAATTGCTAAAGAACACAATGGAGGGTATTAAAAGCAGATTAGATATGTTGGAGGAGACAATAAGTGAAACAGAAATTAGGGAAGAGAAATACAAAGAAACTGAAGCACAGAGAGTAAAAAGGATCTCTAGGAAAGAAAGAATACTGAGAGAACTGGGTGACCACTACAAACGGAAAAATATTCATCTTATAAGGGTACCAGAAGAAGAAGAGAGAAAAAGGGATAAAAAGTGTCTTTGAGGAAGTAATTGCTGAAAACTTCCCCAATCTGGGGAAGGAGACAGCCTCTCAAGCCATGAAGGTGCACATATCTCCCAACACAAGGGACCCAAAGAAGACAACCCCAAGACATATAATAATTTAAATGGCAAAGATCAAGGATAAGGACAGACTATTAAAAGCAGCCAGAGAGAGAAATAAGATCACATACAAAGGAAAGCCAATCAGGCTATCTCGGACTTCTCAGCAGAAACTTTACAGGCAAGAAGGGAGTGGCATGATATATTTAATGCAATGAAGCAGAAGGGCTTCAAACCAAGAATAATTTAGCCAGCAAGATTATCATTCACATTTGAAGAATGGATTAAACAATTTTCAGATGAGCAAAAGCTGAGAGAATTTAGCTCCCACAAACCACCTTTGCAGTGTATTCTGGAGGGACTGTTACAGATGGAAGTGTTCCTAAAGTTAAGTAGCTATCACCAAAGGTGATAAAAAGGGATAGACAAAGAGTACAGAATATAATACCTAATATATAAAGAATGGAGGAGGAAGAAATGAAGGGGAAAAAAAAGAACCTTTAGATAGTGTTTATAATAGTATACTGAGTGAGTTAAGTTAGACTCTTAGATAGTAAGGAAGTTACCCTTGAACCTTTGGTAAGAATGAATCTAAAGCCTGAAATAGCAATAAGTACATACCTACAGATAATCACTCTAAATGTAAATGGGGTGAATCCACCAATCAAAAGACATAGAGTCACTGAATGGACAAAAAAAAAAAAAAAAGACCAAACTATATGCTGCCTACAAGAGACTCACTTCAAACCCAAAGACATATACAGACTAAAAGTGAAGGGATGGAAAAAGATATTTGATGCAAATAGGGAGAAAATAGCAGGTGTTGCAGTACTTGTATCAGGAAAAATAGACTTCAAAACAAAGAAAGTCACAAGAAACAGAGAAGGATATTACATAATGATAAAGGGGTCCACCAACAGGAGGATATAACAATTATAAATATCTATGCTCCCAACACAGGAGCACCTACATATGTGAAACAAATAATAAAAGAGTTAAAGGGGGAAATAGAATGCAAGCATTCATTTTCAGAGACTTCAACACACCACTCATTCCAAAGGACAGATCAACCAGACAGAAAATAAGTAAGGACACAGAGGCACTGAACAACACTTTAGAACAGATGGACCTAACAGACATCTACAGAACTCTATACCCAAAAGCAGCGGAATACATATTCTCCTCAAGAGCACATGGAACATTTTGAAGAACAGATCATATACTAGACCACAAAAAGAGCCTCAGTCCATTGAAAAAGATTGAAATCGCACCAACTAACTTCTTATACCACAAGGGTATAAAAGTAGGAACAAATTGTACAAAGAAAACAAAAAGGCACACAAACACATGGAGGCTTAACAACATGCTCTTAAATAATCAATGGATCAATGACCAAATTAAAACAGAGATCAAGCAACATATGGAGACAAGTGAAAACAAAAGCACAACACCCCAAATTCTGTGTGACACAGCAAAGGCAGTTCTAAGAGGGGAGTATATAGCAATCCAGGCCTGTTTAAAGAAGGAAGAATAATCACAAATGAATAGTCTAAATCCACAGTTATTGAAACTGGAAAAAGAAGAACAAATGAGGCCCAAAGTCAGCAGAAGGAGGGATATAATAAAGATCAGAGAAGAAATAAATAAAATTGAGAAGAATAAAACAATGGAAAAAATTAATGAAACCAAGAGCTGGTTCTTTGAGAAAATAAAATATAAACCCGTAGCCACACTTATTAAGAAAAAAAAGAGAATCTACACATATAAACAGAATGAGAAATGAGAAAGAAAAATCATGACTGACACCACAGAAATACAAAGAATTATTAGAAAATACTATGAAAATCTATATGCTAACAAACTGGATAACCGAGAGGCAATGGAAAACTTTCTGGACAAATACAACCTTCCAAGGCCCACTCTTGCTGCTTTTATTCAACATAGTACTGGAGGTCCTAGCCACAGCAATCAGACAACACAAAGAAATAAAAGGCATCCAGACTGGTAAGGAAGAAGCCAAACGGTCAGTTTTCAGATGACATGATATTGACCATAAAACACCCTAAAGAATCCACTCCAAAACTACTAGAACTAATATCTGAATTCAGCAAAGTTGCAGAATACAAATTTAATACACAGAAATCTGTTGCATTCCTATATACTAACAATGTCACAATTGTAACAAAAAGAATAAAATACATAGGAATAAACTTAACCAAGGAAGTGAAAGATCTATACCCTGAAAATGACAAGACACTCCTAAGAGAAATTAAAGAGGATACTAAGGAAATTCATCCCATGCTCTTGGGAAGGAAGAACTAATATTGTCAAAATGGCCATCCTGCCTAAAGCAATCTACAGATTCCATGCAATCCCTACCAAAATACCAACACCACATTCTTCAACAAACTGGAACAAATAGTTCTAAAATTCATATGGAACCACAAAAGACCCCAAATAGCCAAAGAAATCCTGAGAAGGAAGAATAAAGGATCTTGCTTCCCAACTTCAAGCTCTAGTACAAAGCCACAGTAATCAAGACAATATCGTACTGGCAAAAGAACAGACCCATAGACCAGTGGAATAGAATAGAGAGCCAGATATTAACCCAACCATATATGGTCAATTAATATACGATAAAGGAGCCATGGTTATACAATGAGGAAATGACAACCTTGTCAACAGCTGGTGTTGGCAAAATTGGACAGCTACATGTAAGAGAATGAAACTGGATTACTGTCTAAGCCCATACACAAAAGAAAACTAGAAATGGAACAAAGACCTGAATGTGAGTCATGTAACTATAAGACTCTTAGATGAAAATATAGACAAAACTCTCTTGAATATAAATATGAGCAACTATCTCATGAACATATCTCCATGGGCAAGGGAAACAAAAGCAAAAATGAACAAGTAGGACTATACCAAACTAAAAAGTGTCTGTACAGAAAAGGACACCATCACTGGAACAAAAAGGCATCCTACATTATGAGACAATATATTCATAAATGACATATTTGATAAGGGATTGACATCCAAAATATACAAAGAGTTCATGCACCTCAACAAATGAAAAGCAAATAACCCAATTAAAAAATGGACAGAGGATCTGAACAGACACTTCTCCAAAGAAGAAATTCATATGGCCAACAGGCACATGAAAAGATTCTCCACATCGCTAATCATTAGAGAAATACAAATTAAAACCACAATGAGATATCACCTCACACCAGTTGGGATGGCCAACATCCAAAAGACAAACAACAACAAACATTGGCAAGGATGTGGAGAAGGTAGAACCATACTACACTGCTAGTGGGAATGTAAATTAGTTCAGCCTTTGTGGAAAGCAGTATGAGGTTCCTCAAAAAATCTCAAAATAGAAATACCATTTGACCCAGGAATTCCACTCCTAGGAATTTACCCTAAGAATGCAGAAACCGAGTTTGAAAAAGACAGATACACTCCTTTGCTTAGCACAGCACTATTTACAATAGCCAAGCAATGGAAGCAACCTAATTGTCCATCAGTAGATGAATGGATAAAGAAGATGTAGTACATATACACAATGGAGTATTACTCAGCTATAAGAAAAAAAAACAGACCTTACCATTTGCAACAACATGGATGGAGCTAGAGGGTATTATGCTCAGTGAAATAAGCCAGGCGGAGAAAGACAAGTACCAAATGATTTCACTCATATGTGGAGTATAAGAACAAAAGAAAACTGAAGGAACAAAACAGCAGCAGAAGCACAGAACCCAGGAATGGACTAACAGTTACCAAAGGGAAAGGAACTGGGGAGGACGGTTGGGAAGGGAGGGATAAGGGCGGGAAAAAAGAAAGGGGGCATTACGATTAACATGTATAGTGTGTGTAAGGGGCACGGGGAGGGCTGTACAACACAGAGAAGACAAGTAGTGATTTTACAGCATCTTACTATGTTGATGGACAGTGACTGTGAACAGGTATGTGGGGGGGACTTGGTGAAGGGGGGAGCCTAGCAAACATAATGTCCTTCATGTAATTGTAGATTAATGATATCAAAATAAAAAATAAAAAGAAATGTGGTACATATACACAATGGAACATTATTCAGCCATAAGAAGAAAACAAATCCTACCATTTGCAACAACATGGATGGAGCTAGAGGGTATTATGCTCAGTGAAATAAGCCAGGCAGAGAAAGACAAGTATCAAATGATTTCACTCATCTGTGGAGTATAAGAACAAAATAAAAACTGAAGAAATAACACAGCAGCAGACTCACAGAACCCAAGAATGGACTAACAGTTACCAAAGGCAAAGGTACTGTGGAGGATGGTTGGGAAGGGAGGGATAAGGGGAAAAAGGGGCATTATGATTAGCACACATAATGTAGGGGGTGGCACGGGGAAGACAGTATAGCACAGAGAAGACAAGTAATGATTCTATAGCATCTTACTATGCTGATGACAGTGACTGTAATGCAGTATATGGTGGGGACTTGATAATGGAGGGAATCTAGTAACCACAATATTGTTCTTGAAAGTGTGTATTAATGATACCACAAAAAATTTTTTTAATGAAAAAACTAAAAAGAAATATGAAAACTAAATGTAATGTGTTATATTCAGTTGGATCCTAGGGGTGATAAGCTATAAATAAAGTTTTTAAACAATTGGAGAAATTTTAATATAAATTAAATTTTAGAACTATTCATTCAAAGTTAAATTTTGGTGGTTTGATAGTGGTATTGTGACTGTATATGAATCTTATTCTTAGGAGATACATGGTGAAATTTTAGGGATAAGGTGGGTATTGAAATTCAACTTCAAATAGTAAAGAAGTAAAACTGTCATTAAACACAGATGACATCACATTTTATGTAGAAAGCCCTAATGACCCAATCAAAAAACTGTTAGAACTAATAAATGAATTCAGTAAAGTTTCAGGATACAAAATTAATAAAGAAAAATCTGCTGTTTCTTTAATAGCAGAGTATCAGAAAGAGAAATTAAGAAAACAATCTCACTTAAAATTGCACCAGAAAGAATACCGCAGAATACATTTAACCAAGACCTGTTTATTGAAAACTTCAAGACATTAATGAAGGAAATTGAAGAAGACACAAATAAATGGAAAGGTATTCCATGTTCATGAATTGTAAGAATTAATATTGCTAAAATGTCCATACTACCCCAGGCAATCTACAGATTCAATACATTCCCTATCAAAATTCCAATGATATTTTTACATAATAATAATACAAATAATCACAAAATTTGTATGGAACCACAAACTCCTGAAAGCAATCTTGAAAAAGAAGAGCAACACTGGAGGCATCAACTCCCTAGTTTCAAACTATATTACAAAGCTCAGTAATTAAAACAGTATGGTATTGACATAAAAATAGGCACATAAATCAATGGAACAGAATACAGACTCAGAAATAGTATTAGTTAATAATAAAGGTTAGGACTTCAAAAATATGAATTTGTGGAAGGACCCAATTCAGGCCATACCAGACTCATAAACAAAATATAAAACATGGTCTACTATACATGTAGAAAATATAAAACAAAAAATCCCCAACAAATTAATTATGGCATTGAATAAATTTGAAAGTACTATTCTCAAAGGTATAGGAAACCACAATATTAATTAGAAAACATATTTTACTCCTAATGTCACAGTAAATTTAATATACCAATTATCTATGATTCCAAAGGAACTAAAAGCAATATAAAAATCACATTTAAATATAGAGAATTAGTATTTTCAAGAAGAAAATAATTATTTTGATATGTAAGTAAAAAAGTTGTAGCCCAGAGATTGGAAAAAATGACCCTAATTACATAAGAAATCCTTAACAACATGTAAATTATGAATATCATTAAAATGATACTGTTTCTCTTACACCATTTATTGCTTTGTGAAATCAGTACTCATAATGAACCGTTTAAAAAAATAGTAAAATATTAACACTAGGAAGCCTAGATATTAAAAATCAATTTTGCTAATTTCCAACTTTTCTGGAGTCTTAAAACTTTTTAAAACAAGAAGTTTTAGATTTTGAATTAGAGTATTAATGTTTTTGCACAATTTAGCACATAGTAAATTCACACTAATGGATGATTAAACACTAATTTAAAAAACAGCTAAAGGGAGCAAAGCTCTTTATTCATATTATAAGGATTCTATGATTGCTACACATTGAGATGTTTAGGGAAAGCATTCTGGGTGGGCTTTCTGGACATTCTGATCTCAACAGTAACTATTTTGAACTCTGTACATGACACTTCTCCTTACTCTTTGTTCCTTGTACTGCCCAATACCTATTCAGTATCTAATCATTTTGTATATTCCTGAAATGGAGAACTAAACAAATAAAATATAAAACTACTCAAAGATATAACAGAAAACTTTGTAAGATAAGGAGAGAATTCAATCTTCAGGTAAAAAAGGTTACTAAACATCACAATTATATAAAAATTTCTTGAGATATGCAAATAATAAAAGTAAGGCCCCTCAAGGGATTAAAACCAGGCTGGTATCAAACATTCCTATAAGAGCTTTAGGTGCTAGGAAGAAAAAGTTCTTAAAAAAAAAAAAAAACATAAGCCAAGGTTATTTTGCCCAGAATAATTAGCTATACTTTTCATTATGGGCAGAAGTAATACATGTGTGTGTGTGCATGTGCGTGTGTGTATAATCACATACATACATAATCATATATACATGAATGAGATAAAATATAAAATGAAGATAATCCTAATATATTCACCACAAAGTATTTGGAAGAAATGAAAAGGATTTTATATATAAAGTGTCTAGAACAAAGGAAATGCTTGATCAATAATAGTCATTACTAGTATTTTTATTATTGAGAAGAAATAAGACCTACACACACACAGCTGCAATACAAGCCAAAATTTTTAAAAAGCCAACAGTCCTGGGGACCAAAAGGAAGAGGAGATCATTTTAGGTGAGCCCTATCAGTGGAGGTTCATGAGTAGGTGATGTTTCAATCCAGTTGCCATTTGTAAATTTCAGTAGCAGAAGGAAAGATGAACTATTAGATAAAATTTGAGGCCGTGGAGAACGAGCCCTAGAAAATTTTGAAAGATATATAAATCCATTGTATTTTCTTCTTTTTCAGTAAGTGTGCTTATTTTTCATGGAATAAGAGGCTAAAGGAAGGATAGTCAAAACAATAAATGTTTCTAAGATACTAAAAGAAAGAAATAAACACTTTTTGAAAATGAGAAACACCACTGATTTATTAAATGGGAAGGAAAAAGAGTATGATAAACGACTCTAGGGAATTACAGACTTTCCACAGTATCTTTTAACTCTGTCTCTATGAAGGTCAACTCTAATCAAATTATCAGAACAGCAGACACTGCAGTCAGACTGCAGGAAACCATGACAAAATAGAGAAGGCTATGGATCCTGATTATTTAAACTAATTAAATGGATTCAGATCTGTAGGCCCAATGGTATTTATTCATGCAGACATTTAGAAATAGGTGAAAAGCATCACAGAGCTCTACAAGTCATAACAGGAAGGCATGAAAGGCTGGTGAGAAATCTGGAACAAGTTTCCTTTTAGTCATTGCATAGATTTTGTTTTCATGATTAGGCATAAGTAGACAAAAGAATGTAATATATGCCAATACAAACAGATTAAAGTCATTTCATGAGCAGGAAAAAATGAGAGTTCAAACAGCAAGTAGAGAATCAGTATATGTATGCTATGAATAAAAAATTGTTGATTTTTCAGAAACACATATAGATATTATCAAAAGAGCATTATTCTCTTCAAAACAGCATAAAGTAACACAAACATGATATTCATTCATTTTTGAAACTCATTCAAACAACATTTAATTGAATGTTCAACATGTGCTTGGCAGGGAGCCAAGATGTACATTTGTTAAATTGCAAAGCTCAAAACCCATTTTTAAAAACTTAATGGGAGCATGTCTTCCTATTTTGAGACTGGATATTTGCAAGTTTAGAATAACTATTTAATGTTCCAAAGGAAAGGGTGGTCCCCATTTAATACTTTCTTCTGAGAAATATTGGTTGTTAACAAAATTTATATAATAATTTCAGCAAAAGCAGAGTTAGAAATCAACCTCAAATAGGCATAATATTGAAGAGAATTTAGGAAAAATTTTATAGGCAGTAGGACATGACATAAAGGTGTTGAATTCCATTATCTTTATTTTTTTTAGTTTATTGTGATATTATTCACATGTCATAAAATTTGCCCATTCAAAGTATATAGTGTGGTGGATTGTACAGTGGATTTCACAGAGTTGGGCAATCATTACTACAAACTAATTTTAGAACATTTCATCACATCCCCAAAACACCTTATACTCATAAGCAGTCAATCTCTATACATCTGCTCCTCCTTCCCCTCAGCCCTAAGCAACTACTAATCTAAATGCTTGTCTCCACAGATTTGCCTTTTCTGGATATTTCATATAAATGGAATGATAAATAGAATAAACAGTTTTACTATTTTTAGTTCTTACATTTAGATACAAGATCTATTTTGAGTTAATTTGTTCATATAGTGTGAGATGTGAGTCCAAATTATTCCATTGCATCCAGCTGCTCTAATACTATTTGTTGAAAAGGATGATTATTTCCCTATAGATATGGTGTTACCTTTACCAAAAATCAATTGATCATAAATGTAAGAGTTATTTCTGGACTCTGAATTTTACTCCATTGGTCTACATTTCTATCATTATGACAAAAGCATAATATCTTGAATATTGTAGCTTTGAATAAGTTTTTAAATCAGGAAGTGTGAGTTCTTCTCATTTCAAGAGCATTTTGGCTCTTGGGGTCCCTTGCATTTCCACATGAATTTAGGATCAGCTTGTCAACTTCTTCATAAAAAGAAGCTGGAATTTTGATAGCAATTACATTAAATTTGTAGATCAATTTGGGTAGCATTGCTATTTCAAAAACATTAAGCTTTGCAATCTGTGAACATGGACATCTCCATTATTTAGGTCTTTAATTTCTTTCAACAATATTTTAGTTTTCTGTATGCAAGTCACACACTTGGCTTGTTATATTTTTTTGTAAGTATACTATTTTAATTTTATTGAAAATATTTCAAATTATTTCTTAATTTTATTTTTGGATTTTTATAGATGCAGTATAGAAATACAATTGATTTTTGTATAATAATCTTACATCTTGCAACTTGAGGAAGTTGATTCTTAGTTGTAACATTTTTCTGTGCATTCCTTAGGGATTTTCTATAGAGAAGATCACACCATCTGAAAATAGAGACAGTTATGTTTTCTTTTCCAATATGAATGTCTTTTGTGTCTTTTTATAGATAACTGCCCTAGTTAGAAACTCCAGTAAAATGTTGAATAAAATTGAGAACAAACATGCTTGTATTGTACCTGAAACTAGGGGAAAAGCATGCACATACTTACTATAGTTATGATGTTAGCTGTGTGTTTTTTGCAAGATTCCCTTTAGAAGGCTGAAGAAGTTGTCTTACTATTGCTAGCTTACCAAATGTTTTTACCATGGAAAGAAGTTGCTTGTCAAATGCTTTTTCTGAACTTACGAAAATGATTGGGAGGTTTTCATCTTTAATTCCATTAATAGGGTATATTACTTTGGTTGGTTTTCAGATGTTAAACAAACGTTGCACTACTAGGATGAATTTTCCTTGGTCATTTCCATTAAGTATCTAAAAAGCAAGTCCGGCACCTTAATTTATGTTCCTGAGGCAAGTATCATGGCAACCTCAGGGTCCACTACACTGAAAGGAGTACTAGTGGCAATGTGCTGTCCGAATTCTTTTCTTTCCAGTTCTCTTTCCTCTTAACCCTATATGGCCCAAACTGGAAGTCAGAGCTGTTTCAATTTCCCTATTTGCTCATTAAAATGTCTGTCTTTAGAGGAAATCACCATCATCTGGACATTCTTTCCATTTAAACAAAACAGAGAGGAGAAATACCAATAATGCTTTTTCATTGTTAAGAAAACAAAGCCATGTAGAGATTAAAGAAGGTGGCATGAGAGGTGAGACAGAGACCTGCCAAACCACATATAATATGAAAATATAGTTAATACAACTAATCCTGACAGAGTAACAGGAAAGAAGGCTGCACAAGACTACATACACCTGGAGAAAAGAACAGACCTCATGGAACAGGGTAACACACCAAAGCCGTAATCCAGCAGGATCCAAGCCCTTCCCACACCCTAGCTCACTGGTGGAAGAGAAATGGAGCAGGAATGGATGGAAGCCTAGGACTGCTGAACACTCAGACCTAGAGATCTGCTCTGGGAGATAAGACTGCGGCCAGCACTGGCTCGGAAACCAGTATCAGGCCAGCAAGAGAGAGGCCCCACCTATAGCAGCTACAAACACAAAGCATAGAGGCTTAAACCTGGGCATTCAGTCCACTGGTTCTGGAAGTGTAGATAAGCACAGCAGCTGGGAAGCAGGGTTGAGAAGCTCTAGAGACTAGAGATTCTGGGCACTAGAAGGTGCCACATACAAACATGAAATGACAAAGGAACCAGGTTCAAACCAAAATCCCACAAACACCACAAAAAGGGCAAAGTGCAGCTGAACTCATCAATCTTCCTGACAGAGATTTCAAAATAAAAATCATAAACATGCACATGGAGGTACAGAAAAATATTCAAGAACTCAGAGACGAATTTAGGACTGAGATTCAATCATTCAGGAATACAATATCTGAAATGAAACATAAAATAGAGGGATTTAAAAGCCGATTAGAAGTACTAGAGGAGATAGTAAATGGAATAGAATTAGAGAACAGAATACAAAGAAGCTGAGCTCAGAGAGGAAAAAGGATCTCTGGGAATGAAAAAATATTGACACAACTGTGTGACAAATCCAAATGGAACAATGTTTGCATTATAGGAGTACAAGAAGAAAAAGAGAGAGAAAAGGGGATAAAAGTGTCTTTCAGGAGGTAATTGCTGAAAATTTCCCAAGTCTGGGGAAGGAGATGGTATCTCAGGCCATGGCAGTACACAGATCTCCCAACAAAAGGGACCCAAGGAAAACAACACCAAAATATATAATAATAAAATGCCTAAGATCAAGGATATGTACAGACTACTGAAAGCAGCTACAGAAAGAAAAAAAGATCACATATGAAGGAAAATTCATCTGGCTGTTATCAGACTTCCCAACAGAAACCTTACAGGCCAGAAGGGAGTGGAACAATATATTTAATGCAATGAAACAGAAGGGCCTTGAACCAATAACACACTAACAGGCAAGATTATCATCTAAATTTGAAGGAAGGATTAAACAATTTCCAGATATGCAAAAGGTGAGAGAATTTACCTCCCACAGACTGTCTCTACAGTGTATTTTGGAGGGACTTCTATAGATGGAAGTGTTCCTAAGGCTAAATAGCTGTCACAAGGCTAAATAAAACCACACTAAAGAAAGTAGAACAAATAATTTCTAAGCAGATGGCAAATCAACACAACTACCCACAAAGTCAGTCAAGAGACAGACAGACTACAGAATATGATATCTAATATATAAAGAATGGAGAAAGAAAAAGGAGAAGGAAAAACAAAACCTTTAGATTATGTTTGTAATAGCATACTAAATGAGTATAGTTAGACTCTTAGATAGTAAGGAAGTTACCCTTGAATCTATGGTAACAATGAATCTAAAGCCTGCAAAGGGAATAAGTACATACCTATCGATAATCACCCTAAATGTAAATGACCCATCTGAATGCACCAATCAAAAGATAGAGTCACTGAATGGATAAGCAAGACCCATCTCTATGCTACCTACAAGACACTCCCTTCAAACCCAAAGACATACACAGACTAAAAGTGAAGGGATGGAAAAAGATATTTCATGCAACTAATAGGTGGAAAATAGCAGGAGCTGTACATGTATCTGACAAAACAGACTTCAAAACAAAGAAAGTCACAAGAGACAAAGAAGGACATTACATAATGATAAAGGGGTCAGTCCAACAAAAGGATGTAACCATTATAAATATCTATGCACCCAACACAGGAGCACCTACATATGTGAAACAAATGCTAACAGAAAAAAAGGAGGAAATGGAATACAATGCATTCATTTTAGGAGACTTCAACACACCACTCACTCCAAAGGACAAATCAACCAGACAAAAAACAAGTAAGGACACAGAGGCATTGAAAAACACATTAAAACAGATGGACCTAACAGACATATACAGAAAATTATGCCCAAAAGCAGCATGATACACATTATTCTCAAGTGCACATGGAATATTTTCCAGAAAAGACCACATACTAGGCCACAAAACGAGCCCAAGTAAATTCAAAAAGTTTGAAATTGCATCAACCAGCTTCTCAGACCACAAAGGTATGGAACTAGAAAAAAATTATGCAAAGAAAATGAAAAAGCCCATGAATACATGGAGGCTTAACAACATGCTCCTACATAACCAATGGATCAATAACCAAATAAAAATACAGATCAAGCAATATATGGAGACAAATGACAACAATAATTCAACAGCACAAAATCTGTGGGACACAGAGAGGGCCGTGCTAAGAAGGAAGTATATTGTAATACAGGCCTACCTCAGGAAAGAAGAACAATCCCATATGACAGTCTAAATACACAATTAATGAAACTAGAAAAAGAAGAACAAATGATGCCCAAAGTCAGTAGAAGGAGGGACATAATAAAGAATACAGTAGAAAGAAATAAAATCAAGAAGAATAAAACAATAGAAAGAATCAATGAAAGAAGGAGCTGGTTCTTCCAGGAAACAAACAAAATAGATAAACCCTTAACCAGACTTATCAAGGAAAAAAGAGAGTCTATACACATAAATAGAATCAGAAATGAGGAAGGAAAAAATCACTATGGACACCACAGAAATACAAAGAATTATTAGAGAATACTATAAAAATTATATGATAACAAACTGGATAACCTAGAAGAAATGGACAATTTTCTAGAAAATTACAAACTTCCAAGACTGATTCACAAAGAAACAGAAAATCTGAAAAGACCAATTACCCTCAATGAAATTGAATTGGTAATCAAAACACTACCTAAAAACAAACCCCTGGACCAGATGGCTTCAACACTGAATTTTATCAAATATTTGGTAAAGACCTAATACTCACACTCTTTAAATTTTTCCAAAAAATAGAAGAGAAGGGAATACTTCCAAGCTCATTCTATGAGGCCAGCATCACTCGAATACTAAAACCAGGCAAAGACATGACAATAAAAGAAAATTACAGACCAATATCCCTGATGAACATAGATGCAAAAGTATTCAACAAAATATTAGCAATCCAAATTCAAAAATACATCAAAAAGATCATCCATTATGATCAAGTAGGATTTATCCCAGGGATGAAAAGATGGTACAATATTTGAAAAACCATCAACATCATTCACCATATCATCAAAAAGAAGGACAAAAACCACATGTTCATCTCCATAGATATTGAAAAAACATTCAACAAAACTCAACATCCATTCATGATAAAAACTCTCAATAAAATGGGTACAGAGGGCAAACACCTCAACATAATAAAGGCCATATATGAGAAACCCACTGCCAACATCATTCTTAACAGTGAGAAGCTGAAAGCTCTTCCTTGAGATTGGAAACAAGACAAGGATGCCCACTCTCCCTGCTTTTATTCAACATAGTACTGGAGGTCCTTGCCACAGCAATCAGACAAAACAAAGAAATACAAGGAATCCAGATTGGTAAAAAAGACGTTAAACTGTCACTATTTGCAGATGATATGATATTGTACATAAAAAACCCTATAGACTCCACTGCAAAACTACTAGAACTAATATTGGATTTCAGCAAAGTTGCAGGATACAAAATTAACACACAGAAATCTTTTACATTCTTATACACTAATGATGAACTAGCCGAAAGAGAAATAAGGAAAACAATTCCATTCACAATTGCATCCAAAAAAATAAAATACCTAGGCATAAACCTAACAAACGAAGTGAAAGACCAATACCCTGAAAACTATAAGACACTCATGAGAGATATTAAAGAAGATACCAAAAAATGGAAATACATCCCATGCTCAAGGATAGGAAGAATTAATATGGTCAAAATGGCCATCCTGCCTAAAGCAATCTACAAATTCAATGCAATCCCTATCAAAATACTGACAGCATTCTTCAATGAACTGGAGCAAATAGTTCTAAAATTCACATGAAACCACAAAAGACCACGAATAGCCATAGCAATCCTGAGATGGAAGAATAAAGCAGAGGGGATCTTGCTTCCCAACTTCAAGCTCTACTACAAAGCCACAGTAATCAAGACAATTTGGTACTGGCACAAGAACAGACCCCTAGATGAATGGAACATAACAGAGAGCCCAGATATAAACCCAAGCATATAAGGTCAATTAATATATGATAAAGGAGCTATGGACATACCATAGGGAAATGAAAGCCTCTTCAACAACTGGTTGCAAAACTGGACAACTACACGCAAAAGAATGAAACTGGATTATTGTCCAACCCCATACATGAAAGTAAACTCGAAATGGATCAAAGTCCTTCATGTAAGTCATGAAACCATAAAACTCTTAGAAGAAAACATAGGCAAAAATCTCTTGAATATAAACATGAGCAACTTTTTCCTGAACACATCTCCTTGGGCAAGGGAAACAATAGCAAAAATGAACAAATTGGACTACATCAAGCTAAAAAGTTTCTGTACAGCAAAGGACACCATCAGCAGAAAGAAAAGGCATCCTTCAGTATGGGAGACTATATTTGTAAATGGCATATCTGACAAGGGGTTACCCAAAAAGCAAATAACCCAATTAAAAATGGGCAGAGGATATGAACAGACAATTCTCCAAAGAAGAAATTCAGATGGCCAACAGGCACATGAAAAGATGCTCCACATCGCTTGTCATCAGAGAAATGCAAATTAAAACCACAATGAGATATCATCTCACACCAGTAAGGATGGCTAACATCCAAAAGACAAATGACAAATGTTGGAGAGCTTGTGGAGAAAGGGGAACCCTCCTACACTGCTGGTGGGAATGTAAATTAGTTCAACCATTATGGAAAGCAGTATGGAGGTTCCTCAAAATGCTCAAAATAGAAATACCATTTGACCCAGGAATTCCACTTCTAGGAATTTACCCTAAGAATGCAGCACTCCAGTTTGAAAAAGACAGATGCACCCCTATGTTTATCGCTGCACTATTTACAATAGCCAAGATATGGAAGCAACCTAAGTGTCCATCAGTAGATGAATGGATAAAGAAGATGTGATGCATATACACAATGGAATATTATTCAGCCATAAGAAGAAAACAGATCCTACCACTGGCAACACATGGATGGAGCTAGAGGGTATTATGCTCAGTGAAATAAGCCAGGTGGAGAAAGACAAGTACCAAATGATTTCACTCATATGTGGAGTATAAGAACAAAAGAAAACTGAAGGAACAAAACAGCAGCAGAAGCACAGAACGCAAGAATGGACTAACAGTTACCAAAGGGAAAGGGACTGGGGAGGACGGGTGGGAAGGGAGGGATAAGGGCGGGGAAAAAGAAAGGGCACATTAAGATTAACATGTATAGTGTTGGGGGGTGGGCACGGGGAGGGCTGTGCAACACAGAGAAGACAAATAGTGATTCTATAGCATCTTACTATGTTGAAGGACAGTGACTGTGAACTTGCTGACAAGTAGTGATTTTACAGCATCTTACTATGTTGTTGGACAGTGACTGTGAACGGGGATGTGGGGGGGACTTGGTGAAAGGGGGAGCCTAGTAAATATAACGTCCTTCATGTAACTGTAGATTAATGATACCAAAATAAAAAATAAAAAAAAAAGATGCTCCACATTGCTAATTATCAAGGAAATACAAATTAAAAACACAATGAGGAATCACCTCACACCAGTTAGGATGGCCAACATCAAAAAGACCAGGAACAACAAATGCTGGTGAGGATGCAGAGAAAAGGGAACCCTCCTACACTGCTGTTGGGAACATAAACTAGCTCAACCATTGTGGAAAGCAATATGGAGGTTCCTCAAGACACTAAAAATAGAAATGACATTTGGCCCAGGAATTCCACTCCTTGGAATTTACCCAAAGAAAACAAGATCCCAGATTCAAAAAGACATATGCACCCGTATGTTTATTGCAGCACTATTTGCAATAGCCAAGATATGGAAGCAACCTAAGTGTCCATCAGTAGATGAATGGATAAAGAAAAGTTGGTAAATATACACAATTCTATTCAGCCATAAGAAAGAAACAAATCCTACCATTTGCAACAACATGGGTGGAGCTGGAGGGTATTATGCTCAGTGAAATAAATCAGGCAGAGAAGGACAAATACTGAATGATTTCCCTCATTTGTGGAGTATAACAATGAAGCAAAACTGAAGGAACAAAACAGCAGCCGAAACAGACTCTAAGAAGGGACTCACAGTTAACAAAGGGGAGGGTCGGGGAGGCTGGGTGGGGAGGGAGGGAGAAGGGGATTGAGGGGTATTAGGATTAGCACACATGGTGTCGGGGAGGTCACCGGGAAGACAGTGCAGCACAGAAAAAACAAGTAGTGACTGTGTGGCATCTTACTACACTGATGGACAGTGACCTCAATGGGGTATGCAGGGGACTCAGTATGGTTGAATGTAGTAACCACATTGTTTTTCTTGTGAAACCTTCATAAGAGTGTATATCAATGATTCCTTAATAAAAAAAGAAAACAAAGCCAATCTCCAAATAATTGGTGTTCTTCTCCTACAATGGACTGTTTCCTATGTCAAGAATGACCTAAAGGAGCTGCTATGTGTCTACGCATGTGTCCAAACCTAACATTAAGTATAGTAATGTATCTATTTCTCTAATCTTGAGAATCAGGTTAGTCTCCTATTTACACACAATCACATAACATCAGCCATCACTGCTTCTCACATCCTATTCTCCCAACCTCCAAACCACATCATCATTTCCTTAACTCTTCCCTTTATTGTAGGTCTCATTTCTTGTGCCAAGAGTTTGTAGTTTTTGAAGAATGTGTTCTTTAAGAAGAAAGAAAGAAAAATGCTATGACAGAAATGTTAAACTTCTGGTTGCTGAAACTGAGATAAGCTTGAGCTATGCCAACCTGCATGGCAATGTGCCACAAAAGTATCCTTGCCTGTATTGTCTATAGACTCTACTTCAATTTATCTCCTTTCCTACATCTCGAACAATTAGAGATTAAACTGGAGAAAATAAGAAATCAGATCTTAAAACAAATAATTCTTGAAAGGTCATAGCTACCAGTGACTCATATTTAGTAAAAATTAATGTAACTGAATTGCTTTCCCTCAAAAATCTACCTGAATTCATTTATTTTCAAGGAATGAACAATTTTATTTGGAAGGAAACAAAAGGCAGATTAAGATCACTTTGAGTGAGAATCAATTTGTCAAGTTGAAAAGACTTGGCAGACACTATAATAAAGGATTTAGGGCACTTTAATGGTAACAATTATCACATACTAAGTATGTTGTGGGACACAATTCCAAGTGAGTTATTCTATTTAGTCTGCTTGATAGCCTTATGAAATAGGTATCATTATTATGTTTGTTTTATACATGAGAACTGAATCTCTATAATGGCTGGCCACCCGAAGTCTAGGATTTAGAAGACAGATAAAGATGGAGTGTGGACATGTAGGACCATTCGTCAGACAAACTCCATTGGTCTGAAATGTTACTCCAGTCCTAGTTCCAGGAAACAGCTGCCAAAATCATTACAGTGCTGTACCCTATTACTTAAGGTCAAAGTTTTAAATGAATAGAATCCCAAGCCATTTTATTTAGTAGAAAGCTCTCATAAAGCAGCCTGTCATACAAATTATGATATTATAGACAGTTGCTATTTAAATTGCAAACAGCTGATTTAAAAATGATCTGTTGGAACACCAACCACTCAATGGTTGAGGATTCCTTGATCACATGTAAGCATAAGTAGATTATGAAATTTTAAAACTCTAAATTAAAGTTAGCTCTTCCCTCTTTTTGCTATAGATTTTAGGGATTGCAGTTTATTGTTTTTACTGAAGTATAGTAGACATACATCTTATATAGTTTCAAGTGTGCAACACATTGGTCAACCCACATTATTAAATCCTCACCCCACTAGTACAGCAACTATTAGTCAACATAGGAACATGTTACAGAATCATTGGCTATATTTTCCATGCTTTATTACTATCCCCATGATCAACCTACATTATGATTGAGAAATTCTTTTCCCCTTTGTCCCCTTCATGCTCTCCACCCACCTGCCCCAACCCCTCCCTCATGGTAACCAACAGTTACTTCTCAGTGTCTATGAGTCTACTGCTGCTTCATTCATTCTGTTTTGATTTGTATTTATATTCCACAAATAAGTGAAATCATATTGTTTTTGTCTTTCTCTGCCTGGCTTTATTTCACTGAGCATAATACCTTCTAGATCCAACCATGTTGTTGCAAATGGAAGGATTTCTTTTTTTATAGCTGAATAATATTCCATTATGTATATGTACCAACTCTTCTTTATCCATTCATCAATTGATGGAAACTTTGGTTGCATCCAATATTGGCTATTATAAATAATGCAGCAATAAGCATAGGGGTGAATACATCTTTTCAAATCAGGGATTTGTTTTCTTCTGGTAAAATTCCTAGAAGTAGAATTACTGGATTGAATGGCATTTCTAGTTTTAGTTTTTTTAGGAATCTCCATACTGCTTTCCATAGTGGCTGCACCAATTTACATTCTCACCAGTAGTGTAGGAGCATTCACAGTTCTCCACATCCTTGCCAACACTCATTATTTCTTCTTTTGGATAGTGGCCATTCTGACAGGTGTAAGGTGACATCTCATTGTACTTTTGATTTGCATTTCCCTGATGATTAGCAATGCGGAACATCTTTTCATGTGCCTATCGTCCATCTGTGTTTCTTCTTTGAAGAAATGTCTGTTCAGGTTGTCCACCCACTACTTAATTGGGTTATTTGTTTCTTTGGTGTCGAGACATTGGAGCTATTTATATATTTTGGATGTTAATCCCTTATTGGGATGGTAGTTTATTGATTTAATAATTTGACCTATTACTGACTGTATGTAAAATTAACTAATATATTCAGATTAAAGTGAAAGGTAAGATTGCAGTAATTGGAAATGTGCTCACATCTAAAATTAGATTCTCAAATACCTGATAGTGAGCAAGGTTGTTCTGACTTGAAAGCCTAAAACTGAATTAAGTCTTGTTTTAAAGCTTGCTTTTTTTGTGTATGAATATTTAAACTTCACTAAACAATAGTAGTTTATTGGATAACATATTGTCTCATACTTAACATGAGCTTACCATTCATGCTTAATTTACATATTTGTCCTGCTGAATCTCATACAATACATATTATTCCTTACCTGATAAGAAATAAACCACAAAAGAGGATATTAAAATTTCAAGGTAGCTATTATTGCTATTCAATATGTCTGAATCTTACAAATACTTAAATTTATATCTTGAAATACCAAAATATGCCTCAATTTTAATATTTTGCATTAAAAATGAGCCTATTGTATACACAGATACTGTTCTGCTATTTTATGCAGAGCATCCTGACCATAAAACTTCCCTCAAAACTCAAGGCAATATATCAACACTGATTTTTGTGCTGCAATATAATGCAATAATGCTTTCAGAGAAAAAAGGAAAGAGAAAATGATTTGCTTACCCAGCATTTATGCAACATTTTTCATATCTATGTAAATACATATTATAATGTCCATACATTAGAGTTACTGTCTTCCAAATGGATCTTTCCTTTTAGAGCTCAGTTGACATCACACTTTCCACTGTTACACTTGCTGTTATTAGAAACAACTCTTCTCCACACCATAGTATATTTTACCATATTCTATCTAATCTGCTGTGGACTGAGAAATCTGACAACCAAACATGTTAAATTACAGATGAAGAGACCGAGGGAGGGCTTAACAGGCTGTATGAAAACTGCGTGGCAGACACTGATTTTGTGGCCTACGCTGAGCTTTTTGCCCTTTCTCTTAATTAGCTAAGTTCATTAAACTTGAGGTTGTCACCTATTGCAACTCCATGTAAAGAATGTATTAATGTCTATAGTTTCACTAATTGTTACAAGGGCTGGATTAACCCACAAAAAGTAAAATGGCATCAGCTGTTGCTGCCACTGAATGTAGGCTGTCATAAACAGCCTAAAATACTCAGGCCAACCCTCCCTTAAGCTTGACTCCAGTAGAAGGGATGAGTCACCCATCAAAAAATGAAATTTCCACCAAAAGGGAAAGAAGAGAAAGAAAAGAAGAAAATGAAGACGAAGTTTTTGCTTACAAAGGGAAAGAAGGCAGCTGCCTTCTCTTTCCCTTTTGAAAGGGTCTCTCTGAAAACAGACTTGAGTCCTTGCTCTAACCTATTGGAATATAGGTTCATTTATTTCCTAAAACATTAAAAAGAGGAAAATAGGTCCATTCCTTCTTTTCTCCCTTGATGTTCTTTCCTCCTCTACAGATTTCTCAAATAGGAAAAACCTACGGAATGAAAATGGATCTCTCCAGGGATGAGATAAGCCTAGTCCTGGTTTCACACTGCAAAGATGTCTCCATGGTCGCAGACCTCATCACTCCTTGAAACATAAACATATGCCTCCAGAGCCAATCTTGGAGCCTATCTTGAGATGTAACAGAGGAAAGAAGAGAAGTCTTACTGCATTTTCTTCTATTTTGCTGTATAACTTATGTGAAATGTCATCCTGACCCTAGTTTTTGTGGGTCCCCTACATACAAGTACTCTGTTGTGTTTGCTCAACAATAATTAGTATTCTTTTTTTTCCATATTGATGTAATAGATTTCTCTGTGTTGGTAGAACTTTTCTGCTTACTGATACTCTCACCATTTGTCATCCACATCCCCGTCAGTTCTCAATCCTGAAATAATTCCCCACCCCAAAGCACCCAATGTCATATGCTAGATTGGGTTACATCATCCAAGAGCTGGCATAGCTATTTAGTAGAAGGCATGTTTTTAAATAATGCATCTCTAATTCTGAAGGCAGAGATGTGTGTGAAAGAATAGCATTTAAAACTGGGATTTCCTTTTATATACTGTATTCAAGCTGAAAACATGGTAATCAAAAATTTTTCTTGAACAAACAAGTTATTTAAAAATGAAATGCTCAAAATCAAATAAGGGGAAATCACTCAAGTTTTAAAAAATGTTTTCTTTGCTCTCTCTCATTTCCCTGTTTTATTCTCTTAACAACACTTATCATTACCTAAAATTAGCTTTTATTCCACTTTTCAAAACTGAAGTATAATTTGCATACAGTAAAAATCACCATTTGTAGTGCACAGAAAGCATTTATTTATACCAAATTGTCTATAGAATAAAACTCTAACAAATTAAAAGTGAAAAGAGGAAAAATTCTAAAAGCAGGTGCTAAGTATGTTTTTTGAGTTTCCTACTCATTAAGCTTTATAAAAAAATCTATGCTTAAAAAACTGAAATTGAGAAATTATGAACTTGGCCCCATTCCTAAAAGGAAGCAAGCGGTTGTAATAATGCACACAGATGCCCTTAAGTGCACCGAAAAAGCAAAGCAGAGAGAGCAGCAGTTCCCCATCCATCCCACCAATAGATTTAGAATGCTGCCTTTCTCAGGACAGGCATTGTTAGCAGTGGAAAGAGTATGTATGTATGGGCTTGGAGGTCTGAGATGTGTGTTTGAATCAAAGACCTATTACTCATTGAACGCAGACAAGTTACTAAGCAGCTCCTCTGTATCATGGAGATACTACTACTGCTTTCATATACTTGTATGAGGATTAAATAAGATACAGAAAATAAAGACACAACAGATTTAGTTTCTGGTACTAGCAAGGGGATGAAAAATAGCTGATATCATTGTTAGTGTTGTTGTTTTATTTTTATTATTATTATTTAGCCATCCTGTTCATCCCAGCCAGAAGCATCTCACTCTCCTCCAGATAGCTCTTGAATTTCATGTAACTGTGGAAAAGGCCTTTCCTATCATGAAACTGGAGGAAGCTAGACCTCACCGAAGGAATAAAGAAATACCTAAGAACTTTGTTTGCATCCTAGGGAATACCCAGAACACGGAATCCCTAATACTCCCTTAGAAAGTTAATACTCTTATTATACCATTTTTCTGGAATGACTGGAAATTCTCTTCCAGTCCTTTCCTTGACCACAAATTGAGATAAGGAGGAACCTGGGGAAGGAAATTCTCTGGTTCCTTTCTGAGGGTTTGGATTTCAAAGAATCGAGGTACTGAAGGGGCTTTGTAAACTGATTAAATGGATCTCTGTTTTAGACCCATTAGATAAGAAATTTGATCAGTATAAACTATTCTTTGTTTCTATGCTTATATATTACCTCCCTTTTACTTAGATTCCTGTAGAATAATTTTTTTTGAAAAATGCTGTACTTTGTGATCTAAGGAGAAGAGGGATTTTTTTCTAACTTTGGGGCATTTGTTAATCATCGGAGACGAGGGCCTGAGGTGGCTGTGGCTGACACGAACTGCCTGCCCATGTTGCCTTGCCTGGGCCTCAAATATAAACTTGTTAATTAAAGACAATAATGTAATAAGATGAGAAGAGAGGGGAGTGAAAAATGACCCTAGACTTAAATCCTTTCTGCACAGGAGTTTTTAAAACTCTTGAACATTTATCATTTATATCTGACTTATTTCCTCTGGTAGAATGCAAACTACTTGAGAAAATAACCTTTGTCTCACTCACCTCGGTTTCCTTACAACGTGGATTATAGCCCCTTACACACAGTAAGTGCTCAGACACATGTGTTAAGGCTTATAGCATTTGTCTGTCCTCTTATTATAATAAATATATTATTAGGAGACAGTATGTGTGCTGCCAAGAAGATATGGATCAGGAAAATCTAGAATCTTGTCTGGCTCTGCCACTCCTGAACCCATCAGCCTTAGGTGCCTCAAATTAAAAAGTTGAATTGGATCATGTCTAATTCAGTTTCAAGCTCTAAAAGAGAGAAAGGAAGGAAGGATGGGGGCAAGGAAGGATTGAAAAAAGGATGGAAGCAAGTAGAGAAAGGGTGCTTCTCCTCAAGGAAAATTTAATCACAAAAAATTCCATATGGAAGTATATTTGTCATTGAATGAGTTCAATATAGGGTTTCAAAGAATGTGGAAGTCACTGTTTACTGCTTAACTAAAAACAAATTTTGGTGTATTGAAAAGGATTTGGAGAAAGAATGAAATGCCCAGATAGATGCAAGAAAGATAATGTGGACGTGATGAGCCGCTGAAAATTCCCAATTCCCAATGTCATTCTGCAAGTTGGTCCTGTATGTTGAGTTAGCACAAGTGTAGCTCTTCTTTTATTTGGCCTGTGGTAATAAAATTTCTCTCTTTATTTGCTAAAGCGTGAGCATCTATCCAGCTCCTAATCTTTGTAATAAAGGTGAAGAGCCAAATCCGTCCATTAAAATGCACAGTATCAGCAGTGGCGTGTACTTCAGTGGTGTAGAACTGCTATCTACTGCTTCATGGAATAACACAGGAGAGTCTTTCCTGAAATGCAGATAACAAGAACCTTATCTTGCAGTAACAACCTCCAGCAATCAGTTAGGTTGCTACTAGTTGATAGTAGTAAAACCTTTTTCAATACAAGAAATTCATTTTAAAAGACAGCCCAGATTGTATCTGTCCACTAAATTTCCACAAACTCTAAACACTACTTTCCCTTAAGTTTAAATGTTAACCAATCTTTCTTTAAAACTACTTCCTACGCACTTCTACACATTGCTAATACTGAGCTTCCCCATGTTAATTAATTGGCTAATTAATTAATTAAAAATAAATTGCTACTGGGCTCACTCCTTTTGGATGCTAATGTATCAAATGGATCTCAGAGGAAGGAAATTAACCGAAGTTGGCTTTCTATAATAATGTATTATTTATGTTTGAAACATTATCCAAAGGATACTATGCGCTAAACACTATACAGGGAAATGAAAGAAACATAAAGATATTTACTAGCTTGTCACAATCTCAATCTTATTTTCTACCATCCTGCAGTGTGAAGACCCTATAGGATCTGGGAAATAGACACATTTATCATATACAAACATAACCTATGAGCAATAGAGCCTCCCCAATTAGTAAGAGAAAGTTTATCACACACTAAAACACAGTAACTCTCTACTTCAGATTAGTTGAGAAGTTATTTTACCCTCTCAGAATGTACAGAATCCTCTACAACTAAGGTTTATTCACACTGGCTAATTTTTAGTACTGTCTCACCTAAGACCCAAAATACCTATCATCTTATAACATATTTAGCATAGATGGAACAAATTAAATCCCAGTTCAAGGTCCCAATATGACTGCTGAGCCATTATAATACTTTATAAGCAAAATTCAAGTTTTATAGATTCCTCAGAACAAGTAAAAAATGTCAAAACAAACAGACCAAATGAATTTTAATGTAAACCATTATAAAGTTGATTTCACATTAAAGACTAGGCTATGAATATATGTTTCATTACCTTATCTAAATATCTGTTGTAAGTTTTGAAGTATTTAGGACACAAAAGGAGAGGAATAGGAGAAAATTTAAATGTTTTTACTTCCTATTCTATGGTAGCTTAGTGCTGGTAAACACAGGAGTGTTTATAAACTAGTCTGCATATGGAATAACATGAATTCCAAATGTATTCTCGAATCTATTTGAGAATTGCCTTCCCCCACCATCATGCCACCTCCCAACCTTCCCCACTGTCCTGGAAAAAAAACTTATTTTGTCTGGCTACAGACACCCCGAGCAAATTAAAAGGAAATTCTGGAAGTTCTATCCCTCAGGTAAGCCACAAATGTAGGCTTTTTGATTTCATGAGGTCCATGATAAAATACCGAATAAAATCCAGGTCAGTAGACACAACTGGAAATCTGGTAGCTACAAAGCCATGGTTGTACTTGGAAAAGACAAAACTGAGTAGGTAAAGGGATTCGTAGTGATTGCATTGAATGACAATTTAAAATTAAGGAAAATTATACCTCACATATGTAACCAAATGCAGGTTTGATCATAGATTCTGTGAGTAAATGGAGGTCCCACGGGAGCACAATGATGTCAAAAGATAAATGTGATGACTATAACACAGTCCTTAAAATTCTGTGTGAACATAGCATAATGTTGACAGACGGCTTTTGGAACATCTTTACATTTATTGTAAATACCTAATTAGAACATATAAAGCTCATTGAGAAGTATCTAACTCTTGTAAATCAAGGGAGTTAAAGCAAAAGTTCCTTTTTACCTTTTATTTCTTTTTAATTTTTAAAATTTCTTACTGAAGTATAGTTGACATCATAGTATATTAGTTTCAGGTGTACAACATGTGATTTGACACTTACATACAGTACAAAATGCTCATCATGATAAGTGCAGTGACCACCTGCCAGCACAGAGTCACCAGAGCACCACACTGTACTTTCCATCCCTAGTTCACCTATCCCTCCACCTGCCTCCCCTAGGGCAACCACCAGTTTGTTCTCTGTATTTATGAGTTTGTTTCTGGGTTTGTTTGTTTTTTTGGTTGTTGTTTTTATTTGTTTATTTTGGTTTTTAGATTCCATATAAGTGAGATCATGTAGTATTTGTCTTCTCTAGTTGACTTACTGCACTTAGGATAATACCCTTTAGGCACATCACAGCCACAGTGAGGTAACACCTCACGCCAGTAAGAATAGTTAGTATCAAAAAGAAATAATAAGTGTTGGTGAGGATGTGGAGAAAAGGAAACCTTTTTGCATTGTTGGTGGGAATATAAACTGGTGCAGCCGCTATGGAAAACAGCATGGCTGTCCCTTTTTACATTTTAAAAATAATTATATCTTAAACTCAACAATTCTAGTATTTTCTCAGTTCCATCCTGTTACTTAAAAGAGTATAGGTCACTGATTTGCTATGGAAGAATTTTAGAGCAGTATTGATCAAGCAATCAACTTCTAAACAAGAGTTTTCTAATACAGCTCCTATATTGTAATGATTTTGTTACACTGTTGTTCAAGAAAGATTGTATTAAGGTAAGTGCTTGTATATATGAATCCCTTCTGATTTGGTATCTGGATGCCCACGAATACTTACAAAGACTGTATTTTTGAAATGATTCTCTTCAAAAAAATCTGAAATCCAATTTATGTTATCAAAACTGTAAGATTTCTCAGTCTCAAAAACAAAATAAATAAGAATCATGATTAAACAAAGCATTCAATATAAACAGCACAATTTAGAATCACATGACTACATGGCATAGTTTAATTTCAAATAGAATCCTTCTTTAATGTGAATTAAAATAAATTGTAAGAATTAAACTGTTCAACAATAAGTGTTTTATCTAGTTACCACTTCACAATATCTTCTCAAGTCCACAATATCAATGGCGTCCAGTAGCTACATGTGGCTATTGAGCACTTGAAATGTGACTTATATAACTGAGAAGCAGGATTTTAAATTTTATTTAATTTTAACTAATAGCCCCATGTGGCTAGTTGTTACTATTTAGGACAATGCAGTTCAGCACATTAAAAACATATATAACTTCTTATGTGTTAATTCTGTTCTCCAAATATAACAGTCAATCTCAGTCCTAAAAGTGATTGACTCATTACCTTTTTAAAGACTTAAATTCTAGGAAGCCAAGGACGTGCTATTTTTAACCCACCACTATATCTTCAGTAATTGTCAGAATGCCTGAATAATTATTATGTAAGTGAACAAGTAAGTAATGCTAAAAGATAAAAGCAAAAAGCAAAATATTCCTATTTTACTGCTATTTTACTAAGTCTTTGTTATTCACTTGGATCATCTTCAAACTATAAAGAAGAGAATAAACCTGGCAGCAGACAAACAAGACTGGCTTAAAGTGCTGCTTTAAATTGCTGTATTACACCACTCTTTCAAATGGGATTGATCCATAAATGAATATTTTAAACGTTTTAATATGTTATAGAATATACCTAGTATGAGCATATTTTGAGTTATGACCAAGAATTATTACACAATTTAAGAGCTTTTTTATTTGAATTTGTTATCTTTAGCTATAAATAGCACAATTCTTACTGTCATATGTTAACGAGAAAAACAGGATGCATTGTGATTGTGCTAAGTGCAAGTGAAAGAATATCAGGAAAGGATGCGATAGTGAAGGTTTTACAGTGGTTCAAATAGAAAAAAGATGGCACCAGAACTGAGCTGTTGTCTGGTACATGGTAGTAAAACCTGTAGTATAATTAATAAGGCTAATCTATTAAGTTGGCTACAGTTTATAAATAATTAATTGGAAAAAAGTTATGACTTTTGTTGAATTGTTAGATTTTCTAAATCGTCTTGTTAAGTAGCCAAGCTTTGCCTTTGACAGTGTTATTTTTTTATTCCTTCTTGTCTGGTTACAAAAATTTTAATGCCAAAGAAATGTATTTCTGTTATAGATTTTCATGACATTTTATTAAATTTCTAAATATATTAATGGCTTTTGGAGGATTGCAAACTCCTGGAGGAGAAATAACATATTTCCATCCAGAGGTTCAGAAGAGCAAGCTATTTTTATCAGTTGCACAGATAAGATAAAATATATTACTAAAATAAAGCACTAATTCAAAAATTTTTTTAAATATAAAACTGAAGTATAGCAGGTACAATTTAGTTTCAGAGTAGCATTTATTTTCACATAATTTAATATTTTTAACTTGACTTTGATTACTTTGTGGGGGGTTTTTGGTATTTAACTTAAAAATATTATTATTTCATTATATGAATTATATGAAAAAGAATTCTAGACATTTTTATGTTTGCACATTAACTAATTAAGGTTAAAATAAAAATAATTTAAGTCAACATTGGGGATCAACAGAAAGTTGTTTCAGTTTTTTTCTTGTTATTTGTTTCCTTCCCTTTGAAAGAGTTTGCCTTATTACTCAAGTTTGAGGGGTTGACAGTCATTTTAATGGTTGTCTATGACCTTCAGGAAGAAGTCTAAGCTCTGGCATGAACTACTCTGGCCAGTTTCTCCAGCTCTCTCTTTCCTGGCACTGACCCTGCATTCTAAACATATCTACTTATCTAACTTCCCAAAAAGCTTCAAGTTCTTTCACATCTCTGTGCTATATAATGCTTTTTCATCCTTCTGGTTTCTTTTTAATTAATACATTGATTGGAGTTTTTTCTTTTTTTCTTTTTTGGCTTAGGCTACAGCCACACCGTATGCTGTGTTCAGACAAATTCAGTGCTACGGTGAGCTTTCCCAGAAAGGCTTATTCTTGCTCTCTCCTTGAACTGCAGATGATCCTCTTTCAATATTCTATGTTGTATTGATATTACGCTTTGCCCATCACCTTATTCATCCACAAGCTCTTCGATTCCAGGGATGCTATCTGTTTTTCCAGGATCTGCCTAAGTCCTAAGTACATAGTTAGCAATCAATAAACAGTTTTAAGTCAGTTAATGTGGGGTAATGAGCATCTAACTACTTGAAATATATGTAAATCCAGAGGAACTGTATCCTAGGACATTAAAATATCTTGAAAATGTCATTATGAATCCACTTTTAATAATCTCTGAAGAATCACAGAGGACAAAAACATTGCCAGGAGCCTTGCCAAGTATATACTGGCCTAACTTCAAAAATAGGGACTAGAGAGTTCTGGACACTTACATGCATGCCTGGATGTATTAATTTTCTAGGCTCCTTCAACAAGGTACCACAAATTGGGTGACTTAAACAACAGAAATGTATTCTCCTACAGTCTAGAAGCTAGAAACCCTAAGTCAAGGTAATGACAGGGCCATGCTCTCTCTAATGGTCTAGGGAGAATCTGTTCCATGACTTCCTCTTAGCTCCTGGTGTTGCTGGTAATCCCCGGTATTCCTATACTTGTAGACACATCACAAAATCTCTGCTTGCATCATCATATGGTATTCTTCCTGTGTGTCTGTCCCCATGTCTCTTGTTCTCTTATAAAGACACAAGTCCCACAGGTTAGGGCTCACTCTTAACAACCTCATGTTAACTTAATTACATCTGCAAAGACCCTCTTTCCAAATAAGGTCACATCCACATGGAAATTTCTGAGACTCAACAAATGTTCATTGAGAAAAAAAAAAGGATGGCAAAATAACACTATTTCCACTGCTTGACCTAATAATGTCAAAGATATAGTGTACTTTGATTTTAATGGGCATTTAATGTAGTCTGTGTATTTGTATTTGGTAGGGAAATATTAGCTGGTTTAAGTGAATTCAGAACTGAATAATCAAATACGCCAAATATTGTATATTGCATATTTTGCATATTATAATCCTTCATGGGTGGTCTATAGTCTCTGCTGCAGGATGCTGTAGTACATCCTTTGAGGTTTTATATTTTTATAAAAAATCTATGATTTGAAGTATGTTCATCTAACTTGCACATGATTAAAGAACATAAGGGTTGATGACATAGAAAGACAGAATGAAGATTTAAGCAAAATTAGAAAGGCAAATCCTTCTAATCTAATTAACTCTTGACCCTTTGCAGATAAAAGCAATAAAAGCTTCCCTTAGGATTCTGATACGAGTTCCTCCCACTTATGAAGAATTCATTAATATCACAAAGATAATAATTAATGAAGAAAATTTACAATGTCAACAAAAGAAGTAATTTGTCACTCCTTTCATAAAGTTACTTTCACAGGAGTAAGGAAGATTACTCCAACTGGGAAAAAACAAGAGCCCCTTCAGAATAGCCACTGAAATACAGATGCTGTGGCACAACAAAAGATGATGAGGATGCAAGGAATAAACAGTGACTAACCTCAGTTATCACAGCCTTGCTTGAGACTACCATGGTCATGAAAGACAGCCTTGACTATGGTCCAAATATAAATAAGAACAAAATGACTGATTTGAAAAAAATGTACTAATTGCTACTCTAATTCAAGTTTTTAATCAACAAATAATCTATGGAAGTGTATTAAGTGTCCACATATGTAAAGAACTATGCAAGGTAACACATCCAGTTAAACATTTCCCAGTGTCACTGCTTTCAAAATCTTCTCTGCATCAGACTGTCACACAAATCCTATCCTCCCGGAGGAATGCAGCCCTGCCCATATTTTATTTTTGGCCCCATAGGACTCATTTCAGACTTCTGATCTCCAGTACTGCAAGGTAATGATCTTGTGTTATTTTAAGACACTAAATTTGTGATAATTTGTTACAATATACACATCGACATTGCATTTAATAAATAATAATATTCAACACTATATTCATATGAAGATTTCTCTGACCTTTCCATTTTATGGGCATGTGTTATCTCACAGGTTTAATGTAAGTATATACTTTCTCTTTTAGCAAATTCTCTTGAGTAAACTCTAAACCTCTTGAGAGAAGGGATCATTGGAGCTAACGCTTCACATACTCAACTATACTTATGCACTATGTGTACAATGCTTGCTTGTTGGTTCTTTCAGATTTGTATTCATTCAGCAAACACTCACTCAAGGGTATGGTTCCTACAAAATACTCTGCCAGTACCTGTGGAACTTAGTAAGAGCAACTGTCCTTATTCTCTAGAACAATATCTTGGGAGTGATACAACATATACTCAACTAACTAAAGGAAAATCCAGAACAGGCTAAGTAAAATTGTAGATTTAAGAAGGAAAAGTTTTTGAAGTTTAGACATGGACAAGTTCATTTCGTTGGGAGACTCAAAGGTAATCTCTTGGAGGAGATGGTATATCGCCCCACTTACTGTTAATGTCTGTGCTTGGTGTCCTTCCTTCCGTTCTTTTCTCACACTAACCATCTTCCCCATGACACTTCCTGGTATTTTTATTTGGTGAGAAGAATGCCCCAGTGAGAAAAGGATGGGGGCTAAAACAACCTATCACTCTAAATTGGCTCTGATTCCCCATCTTCTTCTCTTCCTCTTTATTCTGTTTCCTTTGCCACACCTAACACCTATACTTTCATTATAATTACTACCACTTTCATTAGCATGTCCCCCTGTCAGTATTCATCAATGAGAACCTTATTCTTCCTTTCTGCCCCTTCACTGAGCCATGAATAAAAAGTTTTAAAACTACTTGTAGAATGCTGACTTCTTTATTGAGAAATTGTCTGTGTACATTAAGGCAGATATACATGCTGCCATATTAGTTAACCTAATTTTTTAAATGACCTAATATTCCATTAGACTGCAGGATAAAAAGTGATGACTAATTTTATAGCATTTTTCAAACCTGCTTCCTCAAAATGTACTGTTTCATACAGTAGGGGTTCCATTGTCCAAAAAAAGCTGAAATGAGTGGATTATACTGTCGGACTTCCCAGAGCCTTTACCACACTAAAATGCATGGGAATCCATCCACTAGTGGGTATGATGCAAAATGTCAAATTACTTTAACACAAAAATCCTAGCCTTGCTGTTGGTGTTTGTTTGTTTTGTATGTTTGCTTTGGTTACACTTGTATGAACAATTTAGACATGACAGTTTGGCAAATACCAATCCTGTGGAAAGGAAACAGTGAGGAAAGCTCTGAAATCTTAGTTTCGGTACCGTCTCTTTCAGGAACTTGCTGGGTGACTAAAGCTCCCATGGACTGTAGTCATTTGTCCATTTATAATTGACGGGGAAAATTAAATCATCTCTGAGGTTCCTTCCAGTTCTAAAGTTGTATGATTCTATTTTCCCTGAATTAATCTAATTGTCTGATGTTTTGGATTGTGTTCAGACAATGAACAAATAATACTTTCACTTTTAATTACACTTGATTCTAGAAAAGGCACCTCCCTTTTAAATGTTGGAAGTCTTATAACTTCACTTTATGTAGATACAAGCAGAATTATACATTGGGTCAACTGCATATAAACATTAGTTCCTCCATAAAGGTTCAAAGGAAGAATGAATTACACATGATCTAATTATTGGTCATAAAACTGCAGTAGTTCTCAAAAGGTATCCTTTTGATGGCCTTTACCTCAATTTCTGACTTCACAAATTATCATGTTTATTGTTTTTTTTAACATAAAGTCCATCAAGATCCAGAATGATTATATAACTTGCTTGCTCAAATTTATAAAAGTGGGAAATATTAAGTTTTCCTTATAATATAGTGTTCTTATTAAAAATGTATTACATATAAAAAGAAAAATGACTGAAAATACCCATTTACCCATAATCCATCTAAAGAAATAAAGCATCGTCAATAAGTTTGAAGCCCTTTAGGTCTCCTCTCCCAGATTACATTTTTCCTCTTCTCAGAGGTAATCCACAGTGCTTTCAATAGTAAATAAAACATAGAAATAAATGAAGAAAACTCTAAAGTAAACACAGTTGCCACCAATTCTATGGAATTGTTCAGAATAGTTTCTGACATATCAATTTTATTGATTTAAATATTCTTTGCATGAACACATATTTTGTTTTATAGGATTTTTTACATATTAATCACTAACAGGGGGATGTAACATATTGCTGTATAACTTACATGAAAATGAGTAGGGAATGATACAAATGTACTACAACACAGGAGAAGGGTATCCACCATAAACTCTTTGTAAGATCCAGACTTTGCCCTGATCCATCTACGGTCTAGTCTGATGGGTCACTTCCCCCACACTAGAAATTTATGCCAAGTGCCCTTCTCTCTCATTTCCTTTCTTACTTTTTTGCTTCTTTTCTTTTTTTTTCTTTGCCAAAAGAAAATGAAAATTGAACAAATAATACTTTCACTTTTAATTACGCTTGATTCTAGAAAAGGCACCTACCTTTTAAATGTTGGAAGTCTTATAACTTCACTTTATATACATACAAGCAGAGTTATACACTCCATTTCACTCCATAATACCCAGAAATGGGAGTTTTATAGATGGATCACCACCATCCAAGTGACCAAAACATTTACTCAAAGTTATTACATAATTTGTGGAGATGTGGAGAAGATCAAGGGAAGTTGCAGTGAGTGGGATAAGACTGACATTGTTCAAAATGGAATTTTACATGAATCAAATTATTCAGATCATTTCCCAACTATGCACTTTATCCTTCTCTAACAGCTCTAGCTTCTAAAATGTTCTTGTTAGAATTTTAAAAAGCAGCTTAAAATGGGGAGGGGTTGAGGGGGAGAAAGAGAAACAATTATCTGAACAATCACTAAATTATTCTTTCCCAATGGCAAAGTTAAATTAAAACATCTAGTGAAAATAGCCACAAGGTATTGCCCTAGGATATTATAAATCTAATCCACAGAAGAAACTATCTGGACCTACGGTTGCACATGGATGTTTATTCTCATTTGACAATTTGCAATTTTCTCACTATCATTTCACAGAAAAATTACATGTCAAAAATCACATTTTTTGCCATGGAAATTCATCCCAAGAGAATAAAATGCATATCTAGGGGACAAATCACCCACTACGTGCTTAGTAATGAGAAAATGTAAGAATGTAATCAACTTACATTGACTAAAGATACAATGTTACGATTTTATTAGTTCTGACCCCCAAATTACAAAACTGTCCCACACTAGAAGTCCCACAATTCCTCATTCAGCCATTCAGATTCTCTTCAGAGAAACACTTGAAACTGAGTATTGAGGGCCATCTTTTAGCTAACTGGCAGTATTTTCAGTATCTCTGTCAACTTCTCTGTGTATACAAGCCTGTGTTTGGATAAAGAAAAATGATATTTACCTTTGATACTACATATTGAAGATAACTAGAGAAAGTAAATTATTATTGCAGGGGATTAAAGTGACACTATCTAACCATTTATATTCATTCTGTTCTGTGGCTGCAATAGCATCGTTTAAGTCCCACAACTCTAGAACATAGCCTATGTCTCATACTAGAAACCTAATGATTTAACAATCACCTTTCATTTTTTTTATTATTCTTCTATTTCAATTCAGTCAATAGGTAAAAGAGACTTCTGAATATATTTATCTCCAAGTGTATAATTTATACAAAGGATATTTTCATAAAGTGCTATGTATGTCCATGAAAATGAACTCATTCGTTCATTTACAGATATTTGCTATGTACTTAATGTATGACAAAGATTGTCCTGGACATAGAGGACTAAGTTGTGAGACAAACAACATAGGTTCTGTCTCCACAGACACATTTCGATGCTCTGTGTTTAGAAGTGCTGAATGATGCTGTGACAGCTAGAGCAGGAAGTTTTACCAGTCAGAGTTCAAGGAAGCCTTCTCTGAACAAGCGATGATTAAATTTAGATCTAAAAGACTGATAGGAGATAACCAGGTAAAAAGTTGTAGAAACTAGTAATAGAGGTTTTTGCTAACATTAATAACATTTTCCAGTCCTCATCAGACTTCTCTATTTCAGTAACGTTAAATATTATTAAATACTCTCTCCATTTTGTTCGTTTGGTTTCCGTAACTTTACTCTCTTTTTTTCTCTTTCCAAAGACTTGCCTGCTCCATCTTGAGAGAAGAGTATTTCAGAAAAAGAGAATAGCATGTGCAACTGGTCTGAGATGAGAAAGAGAAGAGAGAAGGTAGGGACATGGGTGGGGAGGGGGGCAGTCCAGGAACAAGCCCCACCCAGCAGCTGGGTGGTCAAGGAGAAGCCTGCAAAGCAAACCGAGGTGGAGCAGGCAAGTCTTTGGAAAGAGGAAAAAAGAGAGTAAAGTTACAGAAACCAAAGGAACAAAATGGAGAGAGTATTTAATAATATTTAATGTTACTGAAATAGAGAAGTCTGATGAGGACTGGAAAATATTACTAATGTTAGCAAAAACTTTTATTACTAGTTTCTACAAGTTTTTATGAACAAATGAAACTTCATGCCAGATTATTTTGTTTTAGCCCTTGATTAGCAGTCAGTTTAGCTCATACCAAACAAGAGTTTAAAATTTAAACATGACTTGGCTTTTTAACTAAAAATTCAATCTTTCCAAAAGAGGTGGCCCAACTCCTGGCTCAGTCAGTGACTCAATAGCTTTCTTTCTCTTTTGCTATTTTTAAGACAAAGGTATCCTCAGAAAGTTTACTCCCACAAATAACAGGCTAAATACACTTTATATTAATTGGAAGAACCACTGAAGAAAAAATTGGAAACTATATTCTCCTGAGCAAATATAACTTCAGCTCAAAACACCTCGATTTGACTCAGTTGTTGAAAGCAATTGCTTCATTTTGCATTTATGGTAATAATTCTTACCAGGGTATGACTTTAATATGGAAAAATGAAAATAGTTGAATTCTCTGATTATTTTGTATAGTGACTATGTTAAAAAGTAATTAGTATATAGACAAGTTTTGTGTGTTGCGATTGCAGGGAAACAAATGAAGTGTAAACTTGTCTATCATACTTTTGTTAACTGAGCAACAGCAAACAGTTTATGGGTCCCATTAGGAGAAGGAAACAGTCACACCTATGGGAAAATGGGGTGCCCCACCATGGCCAAGATATTACTGCTCAGAAAAATGTAAAGAAAAAGTGGATTCTTGAATGCTAACTTTTTAAATGACAAGAATGTAATGTCTACTAGAATATATTCATTCAAATTAAAATACAAATTATTTTCTAATTTTTCTCTGTTCTCAAAAATACATGCCATTATTACCTTCTATTGATAATCTCAGGGTATGGGGTCAATGAACACATTCCAGTTTCAACTTCAAACAACATAATTCCATTTCTCCACTAATAAAACTGGGATGGTACTGTCATCTGATTTACTTTAGAAATACTATACAACTTATATGAGGAGGATGAATGAATATACTTAGTAAAAATTTCTAAATCTCTATATAAATGCAATTTATTACAATCATTGCATGTGCCTGTACTAAGCCAACTACATAAATGCAATCATTTTGAAAATGTTAGTTCTTATAAAATGTCATTGCCCACAAAAGGTGTCCTGATTGTATGTGTCTTCAAACAGAAGAACTTCTAAGACCATGTCAACTTCATACACACATATTCACATATTCTTTAGGTTGAATTACTTGGGGAGGGAGGAACGAACCACTTGTGTTTGGCAGGGACTGTTACTTCTCAGGCTGTATTCTTTCTTCCCCTTCTTCCTCAAAAGAGAGCCATCACTAACTGGATGTACTGCCATCCTATGTAGATAATATTTTATCGCCTCCCTTGCTGCCAGGTGAGGCTCTTAGGCTAAATTCTGGTTGATGGGATGTAAGATGAAACACTTACTGAATTTGTCCTTAAAGGGTTTGTAAAGAAAAGGCTGTCTCTTCCATTCCTTCCTCCTTCCTGCTATTTGTAATGTGTCCTGTATGGTATTGGAACTCGAGCAGATACCCAGGGATTTAAGGGTTAACCTAGATGAGGAGGGAGACGTAGGAAAATGATAAAAGATGTCTGGTATCTTGACACAAAAATACCAACTCTAGAATGTCTACACATTTCTTTCACATAAAAGAGAAATAAACTCATTTTTTGTAGACAAAATTCATCCTGGCTGCATACTATATATATTTGTGCATGTGCTTATGTTATATCTATATTTATATGTACAACTAGTTATAGACACAAGCATAAATATATACATATATGCACACATATGTTTTTACTCACATAACTTGTTAATGTAAAACAAAAAGACTGTGCTATTCAAGTGTCTAGTAGAACAGACACTTTAACAAGGGAATACTCCAAGAGGCTGACAGTATTATCCTCTCCAATATAATGTCTGTATTGCCAATAAAACAGTCATTACGAATTCTAGTTCTAAATCTGGTCTTAAATCATCCCATCTTAAAATCCTCCAATTCAGGTAAAATCCAAATTATAAAGAAAGGCAAATTATAAAGAAAAGCCAAATTGTAAAGCAAGGTCCTTCCTAAGAAAGCTACTTTTGCCCTATCCCCAGGCATCCTATACTCCAGCCCACCTTGCCTCTCTGCCTCTGCACAGAGAGGCATCTTTCTCTTCTGTTTGGAATGCCTCACCCCAGCCCCTTAAACTTTACCTTGCTGATGGCTAACTGTCCCTCAAAATTCAGCTCAAATCATACCTCCTCTGAGTGTCTTTCCATGACACTCTTGCACGCTCATTCCCTGTTGCCCTTGCTAGGCTAGTTCCTTCATGCTCCCTCAGGACTTCATGCATGTATTCATTCTTTTGACAAATATTTAAGTATCTAAGTGGCAGGGTCTGTCCCTCTCTATTATAACCATCAAGTACATTGTAATTGATTTTTTTAAATCTGTTACCACAGTCCTAGAGAACGTAGTATGTTTTCCAGTTTCTTTCATCCTTAATGCCCTGTACAAATGTTCAATAATTGATTACTTACTTATTGGGAGTTTGCTTTACTCACAGTTCAACTGGATGACCCACCCGGCACCCTGTTGTCATGGTTCCTTGACTTCATTTGATTGACCTCGCCCACTTACACAGTCTCAATTTAGACAGTATCATCCAGAGACAACCATATCTTAACTCTCAAAATCTGAAAGCTGTCTTACTCATCCATAAAACTTCTCCTATGTCTTTCAGTCAGTAAACCTACATTCAAGCATCCAGTCCCTTAACTTCATGCTTTTTCTCCAGCCACCAAATCCCCACCTACTTCACTTCCTTTCCTACCCAGCTCAGACCTCATGCCAACCATTTCAATTACTCCCACTTGCACTATTAGCTCCCATTCCTCTTATCCTTAGGTTGTATCACACCTACCCAATCATTACATCTCACTCAGATTAATTATTTGTTTATAATGCTTGGTGCTGCTGAGAGAAAAAAAAGTGGCCTATAACAGAGATGAGGACTTTTAGGTTAAATGTCAGGCATCAAAAGTAAAGTAGGTCATTTCTCCTCTCTAAGATATTTACATAGAGTGAAAGCCGTAGAATTAGGTCTCTCAAGTCAAAATTCAGTTTATATTCCCATGATTCCACTAGAGATTGCCAACTGCTGCAATTTATAATGCCATCTTCATCTTTGGCCAATAGGGGGGAGTCCTGCCTAGTTCTTTGTTGGTCTCTGAAGGTTAGTACCACAGTGATTCTGAATAAGTCACTTAAAAACATGTCTAAGAAGATCTCTTTGAAAGGTTAAAAAAAAGAAACAATCACCTGTGCTTAGCTACTATATTCTGAGGGTAAGTCTTCTGTTCTGAAAAACTCTTTTACAGATGCTGAGAATTAAAACTGATTCTGAATGATCAACCTATTTTCATTTCACAAGCTTTGAATGAGAAATTCATCATCACAGGTTGTTGGGAAAATAGCACAATTGTTTTTATTTCTCTTGCCTTTTGCTTTCTATTAGGGGCTATACGTTTATAACCAACAGATGTTTGTACCACAATAAGTATAATGATTTAGTAAATATCTGATTCATCACTTCTGGTTGCTGAAGAGCATGGATACAGCTATCGGTTGCTTTTTACTAAAGAATACTTAGAAAAGTTCACTTCCTTGGTGCTATATTCTCTTTGACCGTTGGGAAAGCAATCGATTTCCTTTCAAATTTGGCATCTTTATATAGCCTCCTACATTGGACCATTGCCTACTTGAGAACAACTAATTCTTTTAAGATGTATTAAGGACAGGAAGATCGGGGTATACTACAGCTAGTATAAAATGGATAGTTCTACAATGAAAGAAAAGCTCTTCAAAGCAAGGTTATATTTTAATCCAATACTATTTACTTTGTAAAATTAGATAAAAAAATATTTGCAGTGGCGGAGACAGGATGGCGGCATGAGTAGAGCAGCAGAAATCTCCTCCCAAAACCACATATATCTATGAAAATATAACAAAGACAACTCTTCCTAAAATACAGACCAGAGGACACAGACAACATCCAGACCACATCCACACCTGTGAAAACTCAACACCTCGCAAAGGGGGTAAGATACAAGCCCTAGCCCGGCGGGTCCTGAGCACCCCTCCCCCGAGCTCTGGGCGGGAGTAGAGAGGTCTGAGCGGGAGGGAGAAGAAGCCCAGGACTGCTGAGCACCCAGCCCCAGCCATCCGGACCAGAGCACAGACACACTGCATGCGCGGAGCCCTGGATACTAGGGAAACAGGGCAGCAAGAACGGTGAGCGGGTACTGGAGGCCTGTGCTGGAGGACAAAAGAAAAGCCAATGGCCATCTTTTTTTTTTTTGATGCTGTTGTTGTTGTTTTGTTGTGGTGAGTGCTTATTGGAAGTCTTAAAAGGACAGGGTCCCCAGTACTAGGGAAACAGGGAAGCAAGACAGGTGAGCGGGTATCGGAGACCGGAGCCAGAGAACAGAAACGCGAGTGGCAACCTTTTTTTCTTTTTTTCTTTTTTCTTTTTTGTTGTATTGTTTTGGTGAGTGCTTTTGGAAGTCTTAAAGGGAAAGGGACCCCAATACTAGGGAAACAGGGCAGCAAGTCCAGTGAGCAGGTGCCCGAGGCTGGCGCCGGAGAATAAAGAAAAATGAGCGGCCATTTTTAAATTTTTTTTTGTGGTCATTGTTTGTTTTGGCGGGTGCTTTTTGGAAGTTTTAAAGGGGCAGGGTGGGACACTTAATCCAGAGGAAGGGAATCCTGGGATATCTGGGCACTTTAATACCCTGGGATGCAGGGAGCACAGAGGCCCCCTAGGGAGATAAATAGCCTCCCGGCCGCTCCTCCCCCAACGCAACTCCACCACTTTGGAGCAGCAGCCCCATCCAAGCCACACCCAGAGCAAGAGTGGAGATAAACTCCATAGCAGCCAGGTAGGAAGCAGAAGCCCTGTTTGCGTGCAGCTATGCAGCACCAGCCACTAGAGGTCAATATTCTCCCAGGAGAGGGAGGTCACAAACCAACAAGAAGGAAAGTTCTTCCAGCCATCACTAGTCCCAGCTCTGCCAACTATTCCTATCACCACGGAAAGACAAAACTACAGGCAAACCAAGATCACAGAGACACTAGAGAAGGAGACTGACCTAACGAGTCTTCCTGACAAAGAATTCAAAATAAAAATCATAAACATGCTGACAGAGATGCAGAGAAATATGCAAGAGAAATGGGATGAAGTCCGGAGGGAGATCATAGATGCCAGAAAAGAGATCACAGAAATGAAACAAACTCTGGAAGGATTTATAAGCAGAATGGATAAGATGCAAGAAGCCATTGATGGAATTGAAACCAGAGAACAAGAACGAATAGAAGCTACATAGAGAGAGATAAAAGGATCTCCAGGAATGAAACAATACTAGGAGAACTATGTGACAAATCCAAAAGGAACAATATCCGTATCATAGGGGTACCAGAAGAAGAGAGAGGAAAAGGGATAGAAAGACTCTTTGAAGAAATAAATGCTGAAAACTTCCCCAAATTGGGGGAGGAAATAATCAAACAGACTAGAAAAATACACAGAAACCCCAACAGAAAGGATCCAAGGAGGACAACACCAAGACACATAATAATTAAAATGGCAAAGATGAAGGACAAGGAAAGAGTTTGAAAAGCAGCTAGAGAGAAAAAGGTCACCTATAAAGGAAAACCCATCAGGCTAACATCAGACTTCTCAACAGAAACCCTACAGGCCAGAAGAGAATGGCATGATATATTTAATGCAATGAAACAGAATGGCCTTGAACCAAGAATACTGTATCCAGCACGACTATCATTTAAGTATGATGGCAGGATTAAACAATTCCTAGACAAGCAAAAGCTGAGGGAATTTGCTTCCCACAAACCACCTCTACAGGGCATCTTACAGGGACTGCTCTAGATGGGAGCACTCCTAAAAAGAGCGCAGAACAAAACACACAACATATGAAGAAAGGAGGAGGAGGAATAAGAAGGGAGAGAAGAAAAGAATCTCCAGACAATGTATATAACAACTCAATAAGCGAGCTAAGTTAGGCAGTAAGATACTAAAGAAGCTAACCTTGAACCTTTGGTAACCACGAATCTAAAGCCTGCAATGGCAATAAGTACTTATCTCTCAATAGTCACCCTAAATGTAAATGGACTTAATGCACCAATCAAAAGACAAAGAGTAATAAAATGGATTAAAAAGCAAGACCCACCTATATGCTGCTTACAAGAAACTCACCTCAAACCCAAAGACATGTACAGACTAAAACTCAAGTGATGGAAAAACATATTTCAGGCAAACAACTGCGAGAAGAAAGCAGGGGTTGCAGTACTAATATCAGACAAAATAGACTTCAAAACAAAGAAAGTAACAAGAGAAAAAGAAGGATACTACATAATGATAAAGGGCTCAGTCCAACAAGAGGATATGAACATTCTAAATGTATATGCACCCAACACAGGAGCACCAGCATATGTGAAACAAATACTACAGAACTAAAGGGGGAAATAGACTGTAATGCATTCATTTTAGGAGACTTCAACACACCACTCACCCCAAAAGATAGATCGACTGGGCAGAAAATAAGTAAGGACATGGAGGCACAGAACAACACAGTAGAGTGGATGGAAATAATAGACATCTATAGAACTCTACATCCAAAAGTAACAGGATATAGATTCTTCTCAAGTGCACATAGGACATTCTCCAGAATAGACCAAATCCTGGCCCAGAAAAAAGAGCCTCAGCAAAATCCAAAATATTGAAATTCGACCAACCAATTTTTCAGACCACAAAGGTATAAAACTAGAAATAAATTCTACCAAGGAAACAAAAAGGCTCACAAACACATGGAGGCTTAACAACATGCTCCTAAATAATCAATGGATCAACGAACAAATTAAAATAGATATCAAGGAATATATAGAAACAAATGACAACAACAAAACAAAGCCCCAAATTCTGTGGGACGCAGCGAAAGCAGTCCTAAGAGGAAAATATATAGCGATCCAGGCACACTTGAAGAAGGAAGAACAATCCCAAATGAATAGTCTAACATCACAATTATCAAAATTGGAAAAAGAAGAACAAATGAGGCCTAAAGTCAGCAGAAGGAGGGACATAATAAAGATCAGAGAAGAAATAAACAAAATTGAGAAGAATAAAACAATAGCAAAAATCAATGAAACCAAGAGCTGGTTCTTTGAGAAAATAAACAAAATAGATAAGCCTCTAGGCAAACTTATTAAGGGAAAAAGAGAATCAACACAAATCAACAGAATCAGAAATGAGAATGGAAAAATCATGACAGACTCCACAGAAATACAAAGAGTTATTAAAGACGACTATGAAAACCTATATGCGAACAAGCTGGAAAACCTAGAAGAAATGGACAACTTCCTAGAAAAATACAACCTTCCAAGACTGACCAAAAAAGAAACACAAAAGTAAAACAAACCAATTACGAGCAAAGAAATTGAAACGGTAATCAAAAAACTACCCAAGAACAAAGCACCCGGACCGGACCAATTTACCTCAGAATTTTATCAGACACACAGAGAAGACTAATACGCATTCTCCTTAAAGTTTTCAAAAAAATAGAAGAGGAGGGAATACTCCCAAACTCGTTTTATGAAGCCAACATCACCCTAATACCAAAACCAGCAAAGACCCCACCAAAAAAGAAAATTACAGACCAATATCCCTGATGAATGTAGATGCAAAAATACTTAATAAAATATTAGCAAACTGAATTCAAAAGTATATCAAAAGGATCATATACCATGACCAAGTGGGATTCATCCCAGAGATGCAAGGATGGTACAACATTCGAAAATCCATCAACATCATCCACCACATCAACAAAAAGAAAGACAAAAACCACATGATCATCTCCATACATGCTGAAAAAGCATTTGACAAAATTCAACATCCATTCATGATAAAAACTCTCATCAAAATGGGAATAGAGGGAAAGTTCCTCAACATAATAAAGGCCATATATCATGAACACACAGACAACATTATACTGAACAGTGAGAAGCTGAAAGCTTTTCCTCTGAGATCGGGAAATAGACAGGGATGCCCACTCTCCCCACTGCTATTTAACATAGTATTGGAGGTCCTAGCCATGGCACTCAGACAAAACAAAGAAATACAAGGAAGGAATCCAGATTGGTAAAGAAGAAGTTAAACAGTCACTATTTACAGATGACATGATATTGTATATAAAAAACCCCAAAGACTCCACCCCAAAACTACTAGAACTAATATCAGAATACAGCAAAGTTGCAGGATACAAAATTAACACACAGAAATCTATAGCTTTCCTATACACTAACATTGAACCAATAGAAAGAAAAATCAGGAAAACATTTCCATTCATAATTGCATCAAAAAGAACAAAATACCTAGGAATAAATCTAACCAAAGAAGTGAATGACCTATATTCTGAAAACTACAAGTGACTCTTAAGAGAAATTAAAGGGGACACTAACAAATGGAAACTCATCTCATGCTCGTGGCTAGGAAGAATCAATATCGTCAAAATGATCATCCTGCCAAAGCAATATACAGATTTGATGCAATCCCTACCAAATTACGAGATACAATCTTCAATGAACTGGAGCAAATAATTTAAAAAGTTCATATGGAAACACCAAAGACCCCGAATAGCCAAAGCAATCCTGAGAAAGAAGAATAAAGTAGGGAAGATCTCACTCCCCAACTTCAAGCTCTACTACAAAGCCATAGTAATCAAGACAATTTGGTACTGGCACAAGAAGAGAGCCACAGACCAGTGGAACAGACTAGAGACTCCAGACATTAACCCAAACATATATAGTCAATTAATATTTGATAAAGGAGCTGTGGACATACAATGGCGAAATGACAGTCTCTTCAACAGATGGTGCTGGCAAAACTGGTCAGCTACATGTAGGGGAATGAAACTGGACCATTGTCTAACCCCATATACAAAAGTAAATTCAAAATGGATCAAAGACCTGAATATAAGTCATGAAAACATTAAACTCTTGGAAAAAAACATAGGCAAAAACCTCGTAGACATAAACATGAGTGATCTCTTCTTGAGCATATCTCCCCGGGCAAGGAAAACAACAGCAAAAATGAACAAGCGGGACTATATTAAGCTGAAAAGCTTCTGTACAGCAAAAGACACCATCAATAGACCAAAAAGGAACCCTACAGTATGGGAGAATATATTTGTAAATGACAGATCCGATAAAGGCTTGATGTCCAAAATATATAAAGAGCTCACACGCCTCAACAAACAAAAATCAAATAATCCAATTAAAAAATAGGCAGAGGAACTGAACAGACAGTTCTCCAAAAAAGAAATACAGATGGCCAACAGACACATGAAAAGATGCTCCACATCACTAATTATCAGAGAAATGCAAATTAAAACTACAATGAGGTATCACCTCACACCAGTAAGGATGGCTGCCATCCAAAAGACAAACAACAACAAATGTTGGCGAGGCTGTGGAGAAAGGGGAACCCTCCTACACTGCAGGAGGGAATGTAAATTAGTTCATCCATTGTGGAAAGCAGTATGGAGGTTCATCAAAATGCTCAAAACAGACCTACCATTTGACCCAGGAATTCCACTCCTAGGAATTTACCCTAAGAACGCAGCAATCAAGTTTGAGAAAGACATATGTGCCCCTATGTTTATCACAGCACTATTTACAATTGCCAAGAATTGGAAGCAACCTAAATGTCCATCGCTAGATGAATGGATAAAGATGAGGTACATATACACAATGGAATACTACTCAGCCATAAGAAGAGGGCAAATCCTACCATTTGCAGCAACATGGATGGACCTGGAGGGTATTATGCCCAGTGAAATAAGCCAAGCGGAGAAAGAGAAATACCAAATGATTTCACTCATCTGTGGAGTATAAGAACAAAGGAAAAACTGAAGGAACAAAACAGCAGCGGAATTACAGAACCAAAAAATGGACTAACAGGTACCAAAGGGAAAGGGACTGCAGAGGATGGGTGGGTAGGGAGGGTTAAGGTGGGGGAAGAAGAAAGGGGGTATTAAGATTAGCATGCATGGTGGGGAGGGAGAAAGGGGAGGGCTGTACAACACAGAGAAGACAAGCAGTGATTCTACAACATTTTGCTTTGCTGATGGACAGTGACTGTAAAGGGGTTTATAGGGGGGACCTTGTATAGGAGAGACCCTAGTAAACATAATATTCTTCATGTAAGTGTAGATTAAAGATAAAAAAAAAGAAAGTAACAAAAGGGGGATTACACCTTGATAGGATAAAACTAATTGTAAATCAACAATTAATACATGCTTTAAATATCCTTAATTTTGATCACTTAAAGGGTGTCAGATGATTGGCTATTGAGGTACACTTTTCTGATAATGTTCCTTTCTCTTAAAAAAAAAAAAACAAACCAGTTCCTGTGTGGTGACCTCCAATGAGTTCTACACAATGGTATAAAGGGCATATCAACGTGTGGGCAAAGGGTCTGTTTGTGTTTATACAGAGGATCAAAGCCTAATTTGGCTACCCAGAAAATGAATTAAGATACGATATGAAGAAGAACTTCCAACATTAGCACTCTCTGGGAGATTCATACCAGAAGATGATCATCAAAAAACCTCAACAAATATCCAGGCGATGCTGCAGTTGTAGCTGCATCCATCCCACCGGTTCCTGGACTTGCCATGGAATGAAGAAGAAGATATCTAAGCTGGCCTGTGCTTTCAGTAAAACAACAAATTTGACTGGAACTATACTGTTGGAACTCAACCAAGAATTAGGAGAAGTGCAAGTTGTAGCGCTCCAAAATCTTACGACTACAGACTATCTACTGTTAAAAGAACATATGGTATTTGAACAGTTCCCAGGAATGGGTTGTTTTAATTTGTCTGATTTCTCTCAGACTGTTCAAGTACAGTTGGACAATATCCATCATATCATAGACAAATTTTCACAAATGCCTAGGGTGCCTAACTGGTTTTATTGGCTTCACTGGAGATGGCTGGTAATTATAGATCTGCTTTGGTTATGTAACTGTATTTCTATTATGTTAATGTGTCTGTGCAATTTAATTAGTAGTTTAAAACCTATACATGCTTAAGTTACTCTACAAGCAGATATGTCAAAGAAATAATCAATCCTCCCATGTTTTCTTCCGTCTGCTACCTCTATAGCTTTTCTTCTTCCTTCCTAATTACAACCCTTAAATAGAATTCGTGCCTCATATCGAATTTACCAAGTATCATAATTCCTACAAGTGGTAAAGATACCTCAAGACAAATGCTGGGCATAGAAGCCACAGGGCATAAGCCTGCAAAGAAGTAAAAAGCTAACCTTTTCAAACAATATGGCTTCTCTCTCACTTACCAACTTTACATCTCCCTTTATGGCCCCGGAAGATGACTGGTTAGCCAGAGACGGGTAAGATTCCTCAAGGGAGGAACAACCTAAGACAGGCACAGTCACAGGGAGGCCATCAGGTGAGAAATTGGGGATCAACAGTGGTGAGGCTTAGAACCTCACACCCCTGTTTTGAGAGAAATCTGCATCTGTGGATGTTTTAATGCCCTTGTCTAGCTTGGATTAACACATAGTCTACAGCCACACACCTGATCATCTACATTTGCTCTCTTACAACACTAAACTATGTTTTCTACCTTTATCTTGCATCTACCTACCACTTCACCATTTTATTAAAAATAAAAATAATAATAATAATAAAGGGAGAAATGTGGGATCCACATATAAATCAAGTATAAAATGCAAAGGAATATTTATATTTGACCTGATTGTTTATAGTTCATAATGCATGATCAAAACTGAAAGTTTCTGTGATGACTGCCCTTGTACTGTTCACCATGTTAGAACTTATTCACTATGTAAGAATTTGTTCACCATGTAAGAACTTGTTCGTTATGCTTCAGAAGATTGGAGATTGACGAGAATTAGGCTTGGGTTGGATTAATGATTGTGCATTGAGCATCGACTTCCCTATGCAGAATTTTATTATTGTCAACAACCATTTGATCAATAAGTATGAGAGATGCCCTCTCAAAAAATAAAAAAATAAAAAAATAATAAAGAAATTTAAAAAATAAAAATAAAATAAGACATTAGGCAGAAGACACTAGACCTCCCTTGTTAAAATTTCAAGAGAGGAAGGAAACAGACACTATCCAGTGTATTTGCTATCATTTAAACCTTTCTTTACAAGGCATGCACTATATACAATGAAGAGCTCAACTTTTCTCAAATTAATATAAAAATGCAGGATAATCCTAACCAAAATTCTAGTCAAATATTTTTAAAAACTCAACAGTCACACTCAATTTTATATGGAATACTAGGGGTGCAGAAATAACTACATCATTTAAACTTATATAAGATATATAAGCACAATAATATTTTTGTAAATGTGAAACACACATAAAATGCTACAGGTTTCATGAGGATACACCCATACATATAACAGAAAACTGACCATGGGATGTGGAGTTATGGGAGTGGAAGCCAGAGATAAAGAAGAAATTATTATTAACCAAATAAATAAGGATTGAAAAGAAGAGTGTAACACAGAGCAAATGTCCAGTGTAACTGAGAGCAAAACTCAGTTCTCCTATTTAAAGTAATTTAAAAATAAAAAAGTGAATAAAATCAGATTACGTTTTTGATAAAATAAAAGAACACTCTTAACAGCATTACTTATTGACTTAGGGCGTAAACAGGTACAATCAGATCATTATGCCCTAAGGCAACTTGGAAGTCCTTTGGCAATTACTCTATACTTAAAGAAGAACAAAAACAAAAGCTAAAAATCAGGCTTAGGTCTGAACTACTCTAAAGACCCTTCAGAGGAAGATTTTGATTATATATCCAAACAAAAGCGCTAGAAGATGAATAAATACTTTTGGAATTGCTATTATATGGGGAAAAAATATGAACAAGTAAAAGAAAATGGGAGCAGGACACAAGAAAAGTCAGCTGTAGTTTGAATTGTTTAACACTACTCAGGAATAGTAGAGAGTAAGGAAGGCACAACTTCCTAATTTCAGTTACAGAAAGCTAATTTACCATCAAACAACAGAATGTTTATTATATGGAAAGTACTAAAGCTACATGATGAATTTTATGCAGTATTGTTTTTAATGAAACTTATTTTGACTATAGCTTAATATGCAGTTGTAAGAATAGAGATCCAATTTCTACCCAATTTCCCCAGTGATAACATCTTTCAAAACTGTAGTATATCACAATATCATAAAATGAATATTGGCATTGATAGAATCCACCACTGATCTTGTTTGATTTCCACACTTGTATTCAAATTGTGTATTCAGTTCTGTGCAATTTTAACACATGCAGGTTTGTGTATGCATCACCAGTCAAGATGCAAAACAGCTCCATCCCCACAAGGATCCCTGTGCTGCCCTTTTATAGCCACACTCAGTTCCCCCACTTACCTCTCCCCCATCCTTAACCCTGGCAACTACTAACCTGGTCTTCATTTTTTTCCTTATTTCAAAAATGTGTGTAGAATCATAAGGCATTTTACCTGTTGGAGTTGTCTTTTTTTTCATTTGGCCTAATTCTCTGGAGATTCATCCAAGTTTTGCTTATATCAGTTGCCCTGTCCTTTCTATTGGAATGCTGAGTAGTCCTCCATGATATGTTTGTATCACAGGCTGTTAAACCTTTTGCTTGTCAAAAACATCTGGGTGGTTTCCAATATTTAGCTCTTATGAATAGAGCTTCTGTGAAAATTCCTGTATAGGTTTTTGCATGAACATCAATTCTTATATCTCCAGGATAATACCCAAGCATGCAATTGCCAGGTCACCTGGTAACTGCATGCATGTATTTCTGCTGTTGGGAAGATAAGTTGGTATAACTTCTTTGAAGAGAAAATTAACAATATTTACTCAGAAGTTTAAATATATTCATACTTTTTGGGTCACCAAGAGTACTAAGGTAATATTTAGAAATACAGGCATGGATTTATATATAGAAGTTATTTACCAAAGACATACTTGTAACAAAAAATGGAAATATCCTCAACTCCATCAATAAGAGAATGCTTAAATAAATTATGCTTGAGTCTTATGATAATCTATAGAGCCATAACAACCAATGGTTTCAGTATTTTCACTGACATGAGAAAAAGTGCAAAGTATAAATTTTAAATTAGAAAATATAATCCAAAACTACATGGATTATCCCTATTATATTTTAAAATGCTTGTAGAAAGCTAGAGGGAAATACAATAGCATTATGATAACTTTCTATGTGCTTAGGGACATACTTAACATTCTTCTAATGTTAGAAGGTCTATAAAGAATAGGAGCACTTTTTGTAAACAAGAACAAAAGAGGCCAGAAATTATATTTAAGGTTTTTAAATTGAAAAGCAGTTATGATAGGGTATACATATTTGTGAAAGCTCCTGGGTAATTCTGGCTCAGGATGGGCATCCATGGCTGTGGACCCCTGACCATTACTTGTAGAAAATTCCATCCCCCTGCTTCCTGGGCACAGGACTAGATTCCATTTCCAAGTGTCCCTTGCAGTTAGTGTCAATATGTGACTACAAAATGTGAATGGAGCTTACATACTTTCCACAGCTCTGACCCATAAATCTCTCCTGCACAATATTCCATGCTTTTCCCCCTTCCCTGGGCTGAAATGGTAGCCCAGGAAGCCATGCACCAGCCAGTGCTCCTCGATGACCATGTGGAGCAGACCCCCATCCTCATGATACGGAACATTTCCCAAAACTGTTACTTGAGAAAGACTTTGACTTTGCTTGAGCTATTTCATATTGGTGATATTTGTTACAGCAACACAGACTACCCTAACTAATCTAATGATTGAGAGAAGAGGACCTCACTTGTTCCAAAGCTAGTCAGCTGGGTATAGCCAGAGATTGATATCTAATTGTGCCATTGATTGACCATAAAAACTGAAATTCCTTTTGGGAGAGTTGGGGGGTCTTTGTTAAGACATATGCAGACTTATATACCTGGCACATAGGTTAAGTTCAATTAAGTATTTGTCAAAGGAAAGAAGGGAGGAAAAGGCATTTGAAGAAGGAAAACAGGAAAGTGCATAATATACTGAATACAAACTGCAGAATTTAAAAAATGTTTACCTATGGTTAACGTCAGTATATATACTAAAGATAAAAATACATTAAAAATATCTTACATTCTCACAATGGCCACTTACACTGAAAACTGCTAAGAAACAAAACACAAAATAAAAACAAATTCTTTACTCTCCAGGAAAATGGGAAACATAAGTTATCTGAAAGCCACAGATAATGTTAAACCCATTTTTATTTTTTGAATGCTCAACAGGATCTCATGTTTATTGAGAAGTAATTAATGGTAAAAAGACAGGCAATGCCTTTTTCCTCGGCTGAACAAGAAACTGAAGAAATATTCACTACACGTTTTATGGTATTTTTCTCTTCCAAGATTTTATCACTGTTCTCAGCTTTGAAATCAAATTAATCCTGACTTAGTATAATATATAAGAACAGAACATTTCTTAGGACTTCCAGTACTTTATTTTGAGTAACAAAGAGTCAGAGAAAATGAACCATTCTTAAAGATACAACCTTCGGTTATGCTGTTAAATTCTCCAAAATGAAAATTCTCCATAAAAATGTTCTTCCTGTTTGAAAGGGAAAAACCAAATTTCTACTTCCAGGAGGAGAGGCCCCAAAGCTTTGAAACTCAAGTATTCTCCCAGTGCAAATGTCAAAATGAGGGAAGGAAACGGTTTAGAAATTACTCAAAAAAATAATCATTCGCCATAAAGTTAATTAATTTGTATTGTGGATTTTTTTTTCCCTCTTCCTCCTCTGAGATGATACCAATTAGTAAAGACATAATAAACAGAAGTAGCAGAAGTTAAAACACAGGATTTAGATAATTCTCAGATTTGAGACTCATCCTTTACATACCCAAATGTTACTTTTGCATTTAAATTACAATTTGAAAATCTCGGGTGGCGGAGCCAGGATGGCAGCGTGAGTAGAGCAGTGGAAATCTCCTCCCAAAAACACATAGAGCTATGAAAATATAACAAAGAAAAATCTTCCTAAAATAGAGACCACAGGACACAGGACAACATCCAGACCACATCCACACCTGCAAGAACCCAGCGCCTTGCAAAGGGGGTAAGATACAAGCCCCGGCCCGGCGGGACCCGAGCGCCCCTCCCCCCGGCTCCCGGCGGGTGGAAAGAAACCGGAGCGGTTTTTCTTTTTGGCGAGCGCTTTTTGGAAGCCTTAAAGGGACGGGCCCCCGTTGCTAGGGAGGCAGGGTGGCGGGACCGGTGAGCAGGTGCCTGGAAACGGCGCCTGAGGACAAAGAATATCCCGCGTTTCTCCCTGCGGGACTGGCGGGAAGGTGCCTGAGACCAGTGCCTGAGGATGGAGGAAATCGCGCGTTTTTCCCCTTTTTTTTTTTTCTCTTTTTGGCGAGCGCTTTTTGGAAGCCTTAAAGAGACAGGGACCCCAGTGCTAGGGAGGCAGGGTGGCGGGACTGGTGAGCGGGTGCCTGGGACCAGCGCCTGAGGACAAAGAATATCCCACGTTTTTCCCTGTGGGACCAGTGGGCGGGTGCCTGAGACCGGCACTTGAGGACAGAGGAAATCGCGCGTTTTTCCCCTTTTTTTTCCCTCTTTTCTGCGAGTGCTTTTTGGAAGCCTAAAAGGGACAGGGACCCCGGTGCTAGGGAGGCAGGGCGGCGGGACTGGTGAGCGGGTGCCTGGGACCGGCACCTGAGGACAAAGAATATCCCGCGTCTTTCCCTGTGGGACCGGTGGGTGGGTGCCTGAGACCGGCACCTGAGGACGGAAGAAATCGCGCGTTTTTCCCCTTTTTTTCTCTCTTTTTGGCGAGTGCTTTTTGGAAGCCTTAAAGGGACAGGGACCCCAGTGCTAGGGAGGCAGGGCGGCAGGACTGGTGAGCGGGTGCCTGGGACCAGTGCCTGAGGACAAAGAATATCGAGAGTTCCTTCCCTGCGGGACCGGTGGGTGGGTGCTTTTTGGAAGCCTTTAAAGGACAGGGACCCTGGTGCTAGGGAGACAGGGCAGCAGGACCAGTGAGCGGGTGCCTGGGACCGGCACCTGAGGACAAAAAAAAAAAAAAAAAAAAAATCGCTTGTTTTTTACTTTTTTTTTTTTTTTTTCTTTCTGTTCCCTCTCTCATTGTTGCTGTTGTTGTTTTGGTTTGGAGAGTGCTTTTTGGAAGTCTTAAAGGGGCAGGACAGGTCACTTAGACCAGAGGCAGGGAATCTGGGGATCTCTGGGCACTCTAACCCCCTGGGCAGCAGGGAGCACAGAGGCCACTTACGGAGATAAATAGCCTCCTGGCCGCTCCCCCTCCAATGGGGCTCCACCATTTTGGAGGAACAGCCCCAGCCAGGCCAAGCCCACAGCAACAGCGGAGATAAACCCCAAAGCAACTAGGCAGGAAGCAGAAGCCCTGTCTGCACACAGCTGCCCAGCACAAGCCACTAGAGGTCGCTAGTCTCCCAGGAAAAGGCTACAAACCAACAAGATGGGAAGCTCTTCCAGCGGTCACTTGTACCAGCTCTGCAAACTATCTCTATCACCATGAAAAGACAAAACTACAGGCAGACAAAGATCACAGAGACAACACCTGAGAAGGAGACAGACCAAACTAGTCTTCCTGAAAAAGAATTCAAAATAAAAATCATGAACATGCTGACAGAGATGCAGAGAAAAATGCAAGAGCAATGGGATGAGATGCAGAGAAAAATGCAAGAGCAGTGGGATGAAGTCCGGAAGGAGATCACAGATGTCAGGAAAGAGATCACAGAAGTGAAACAATCCCTGGAAGGATTTATAAGCAGAATGGATAAGATGCAAGAGGCCATTGAAGGAATAGAAGCCAGAGAACAGGAACGTATAGAAGCTGACATAGAGAGAGATAAAAGGATCTCCAGGAATGAAACAATACTAAGAGAAATATGTGACCAATACAAAAGGAATAACATTCGTATTATAGGGATACCAGAAGAGGAAGAAAGAGGAAAAGGGATAGAAAGTGTCTTTGAAGAAATAATTGCTGAAAACTTCCCCAAACTGGGGGAGGAAATAATCGAACAGACCATGGAATTACGCAGAACCCCCAACAGAAAGGATCCAAGGAGGACAACACCAAGACACATAGTAATTAAAATGGCAAGGATCAAGGACAAGGAAAGAGTTTTAAAGGCAGCTAGAGAGAAAAAGGTCACCTATAAAGGAAAACCAATCAGGCTAACATCAGACTTCTCAACAGAACCCTACAGGCCAGAAGAGAATGGCATGATATACTTAATGCAATGAAACAGAAGGGCCTTGAACCAAGGATACTGTATCCAGCACGACTATCATTTAAATATGATGGTGGGATTAAACAATTCCCAGACAAGCAAAAGCTGAGGGAATTTGCTTCCCACAAACCACCTCTACAGGGCATCCTACAGGGCCTGCTCTAGATGGGAGCACCCCTAAAAAGAGCACAGAACAAAACACACAACATATGAAGAATGGAGGAGGAGGAATAAGAAGGGAGAGAAGAAAAGATTCTCCAGACAGTGGAGTATATACTGCTCAATAAGCGAGCTAAGTTAGGCAGTAAGATACTAAAGAAGCTAACCTTGAACCTTTGGTAACCACGAATATAAAGCCTGCAATGGCAATAAGTACATATCTCTCAATAGTCACCCTAAATGTAAATGGACTTAATGCACCAATCAAAAGACATAGAGTAATAGAATGGATAAAAAAGCAAGACCCATCTATATGCTGCTTACAAGAAACTCACCTTAAACCCAAAGATAAGCATAGACTAAAAGTCAAGGGATGGAAAAACATATTTCAGGCAAACAACAGTGAGAAGAAATCAGGGGTTGCAGTACTAATATCAGACAAAATAGACTTCAAAACAAAGAAAGTAACAAGAGATAAAGAAGGCCACTACATAATGATAAAGGGCTCAGTCCAACAAGAGGATATAACCATTCTAAATATATATGCACCCAATACAGGAGCACCAGCATATGTGAAGCAAATACTAACAGAACTAAAGAGGGAAATAGACTGCAATGCATTCATTGTAGGAGACTTCAACACACCACTCACCCCAAAGGATAGATCCACCGGGCAGAAAATAAGTAAAGACACACAGGCACTGAACAACACACTAGAACAGATGGACCTAATAGACATCTATAGAAGTCTACATCCAAAAGCAACAGGATATACATTCATCTCAAGTGCACATGGAACATTCTCCAGAATAGACCACATACTAGCTCACAGAAAGAGCCTCAGTAAATTCCAAAATATTGAAATTCTACCAACCAATTTTTCAGACCACAAAGGTATGAAAGTAGAAATAAATTCTACAAAGAAAACAAAAAGGCTCACAAACACATGGAGGCTTAACAACATGCTACTAAATAATCAATGGATCAAGGAACAAATCAAAATAGAGATCAAGGAATATATAGAAACAAATGACAACAACAACACTAAGCCCCAACTTCTGTGGGATGCAGCGAAAGCAGTCTTAAGAGGAAAGTATATAGCAATCCAGGCACACTTGAAGAAGGAAGAACAATCCCAAATGAATAGTCTAACATCACAATTATTAAAACTGGAAAAAGAAGAACAAAGGAGGCATAAAGTCAGCAGAAGGAGGGACATAATAAAGATCAGAGAAGAAATAAACAAAATTGAGAAGAATAAAACAATAGCAAAAATCAACAAAACCAAGAGCTGGTTCTTTGAGAAAATAAACAAAATAGATAAGCCTCTAGCCCAACTTATTAAGAGAAAAAGAGAGTCAACACAAATCAACATAATCAGAAATGAGAATGGAAAAATCACGACAAACTCCACAGAAATACAAAGAATTATTAAAGACTACTATGAAAACCTACATGCCAACAAACTGGAAAACCTAGAAGAAATGGACAACTTCCTAGAAAAATACAACCTCCCAAGACTGACCAAGGAAGAAACACAAAAGTTAAACAAACCAATTACAAGCAAAGAAATTGAAACAGTAATAAAAAAACTACCCAAGAACAAAACCCGGGGGTCGGACGGATTTACCTCGGAATTTTATCAGACACACAGAGAAGACATAATACCCATTCTCCTTAAAGTGGTCCACAAAATAGAAGAAGAGGGAATACTCCCAAACTCATTCTATGAGGCCAACATCACCCTAATACCAAAACCAGGCAAAGACCCCACCAAAAAAGAAAATTACAGACCAATATCCCTGATGAATGTAGATGCAAAAATACTCCATAAAATATTAGCAAACAGAATTCAACAGTATATCAAAAGGATCATACACCATGACCAAGTGGGGTTCATCCCAGGGATGCAAGGATGGTACAACATTCGAAAATCCATCAACATCATCCACCACATCAACAAAAAGAAAGACAAAAACCACATGATCATCTCCGTAGATGCTGAAAAAGCATTTGACAAAATTCAACATCCATTCATGATAAAAACTCTCAGCAAAATGGGAATAGAGGGCAAGTACCTCAACATAATAAAGGCCATATATGATAAACCCACAGCCAGCATTATACTGAACAGCGAGAAGCTGAAAGCATTTCCACTGAGATCGGGAACCAGACAGGGATGCCCACTCTCCCCACTGTTATTTACCATAGTACTGGAGGTCCTAGCCACGGCAATCAGACAAAACAAAGAAATACAAGGAATCCAGATTGGTAAAGAAGAAGTTAAACTGTCACTATTTGCAGATGATATGATACTGTACATAAAAAACCCTAAAGACTCCACTCCAAAACTACTAGAACTGATATCGGAATACAGCAAAGTTGCAGGATACAAAATTAACACACAGAAATCTGTAGCTTTCCTATACACTAACAACGACTCAATAGAAAGAGAAATCAGGAAAACAATTCCATTCACCATTGCATCAAAAAGAATAAAATACCTAGGAATAAACCTAACCAAAGAAGTGAAAGACTTATACTCTGAAAACTACAAGTCACTCTTAAGAGAAATTAAAGGGGACACTAACAGATGGAAACTCATCCCATGCTCGTGGCTAGGAAGAATTAATATCGTCAAAATGGCCATCCTGCCCAAAGCAATATACAGATTTGATGCAATCCCTCTCAAATTACCAGCAACATTCTTCAATGAATTGGAACAAATAACTCAAAAATTCATATGGAAACACCAAAGACCCCGAATAGCCAAAGCAATCCTGAAAAAGAAGAATAAAGTAGGGGGGATCTCACTCCCCAACTTCAAGCTCTACTACAAAGCCATAGTAATCAAGACAATTTGGTACTGGCACAAGAACAGAGCCACAGACCAGTGGAACAGATTAGAGACCACAGAAATTAACCCAAACATATATGGTCAATTAATATTTGATAAAGGAGCCATGGACATACAATGGCAAAATGACAGTCTCTTCAACAGATGGTGCTGGCAAAACTGGACTGCTACATGTAGGAGAATGAAACTGGACCATTGTCTAACCCCATATACAAAGGTAAACTCAAAATGGATCAAAGACCTGAATGTAAGTCATGAAACCATTAAACTCTTGGAAAAAAACATAGGCAAAAACCTCTTAGACATAAACATGAGTGATCTCTTCTTGAACATATCTCCCCGGGCAAGGAAAACAACAGCAAAAATGAGCAAGTGGGACTATATCAAGCTGAAAAGCTTCTGTACAGCGAAAGACACCATCAATAGAACAAAAAGGAACCCTACAGTATGGGAGAATATATTTGAAAATGACAGATCCGATAAAGGCTTGACATCCAGAATATATAAAGAGCTCACACGCCTCAACAAACAAAAAACAAATAACCCAATTAAAAAATGGGCAGAGGAACTGAACAGACAGTTCTCCAAAAAAGAAATACAGATGGCCAAGAGACACATGAAAAGATGCTCCACATCGCTAATTATCAGAGAAATGCAAATTAAAACTACAATGAGGTATCACCTCACACCAGTAAGGATAGCTGCCATCCAAAAGACAAACAACAACAAATGTTGGCGAGGCTGTGGAGAAAGGGGAACCCTCCTACACTGCTGGTGGGAATGTAAATTAGTTCAACCATTGTGGAAAGCAGTATGGAGGTGCATCAAAATGCTCAAAACAGACCTACCATTTGACCCAGGAATTCCACTCCTAGGAATTTACCCTAAGAATGCAGCAATCAAGTTTGAGAAAGACAGATGCACTCCTATGTTTATCGCAGCACTATTAACAATAGCCAAGAATTGGAAGCAACCTAAATGTCCATCGGTAGATGAATGGATAAAGAAGATGTGGTACATATACACAATGGAATACTACTCAGCCATAAGAAGTGGAAAAATCCAACCATTTGCAGCAACATGGATGGAGCTGGAGAGTATTATGCTCAGCGAAATAAGCCAAGCGGAGAAAGAGAAATACCAAATGATTTCACTCATTTGAGGAGTATAGGAACAAAGGAAAAACTGAAGGAACAAAACAGCAGTGGTATTACAGAACCCAAAAATGGACTAACAGGTACCAAAGGGAAAGGAACTGGGGAGGATGGGTGGGCAGGGAGGGATAAGGGGGGGGAAGAAGAAGGGGGGTATTAAGATTAGCATGCATGGGGGGGGAGGGAGAAAGGGGAGGGTGGGCTGCACAACACAGAGAGGACAAGTAGTGACTCTACAACATTTTGCTAAGCTGATGGACAGTAACCGTAATGTGGTTGTTAGGGGGGACCTGATATAGGGGAGAGCATAGTAAACATAGTATTCTTCATGTAAGTGTAGATTAAAAATTAAAAAAAAAAAAAAAAAAAAAAAGAAAGAAAGAAAAGGGGGATTACTCCTTAACAGGATAAAACTATTGGTAAATCAAAGATCAACGCATGCTTTAAATATCCTTAATGTTGATCACTTAAAGGGTGTCAGATGATCAGCTATGGAGGTACTCTTCTGATAATATTCCTTTCTCTTAATTAAAAAAAAAAAAAAAAAAGCAGTTACTGTGTGCTGACCTCCAATGAGTTCTGCACAGTGGTATAGAGGGCATGTCAAAGTGTGGGCAAAGGGTCTGTTTGTTTCTACGCAGAAGATCAAGGCCTAGCTTGGATACCCAGAAAATGAAATAAGCTCCGATATGAGGAGGAGCTTCTGGCATCAGCACTCTCTGGAGGACTTGTGCCGGGGGATGATCATCAAAAAGCCTCCACAGGGATCCGGACCATGCTGCGGTTGTGGCTGCATCCAGCCCACCATCTCCTGTACTTGCCATAAGAATGAGGAGGGAGATGTCTAGGCTGGCATGTGCATACAGTGAGACAACGAATTTGACCGGATCTGTACTGTTGGAACTCAATCAGGAGTTGGGAGGGGTGCAAGTTGTAGCACTCCAAAATCTCATGACTATAGACTATCTATGGTTAAAAGAACATATGGGATGTGAACAGATCCCAGAAATGGGCTGCTTTAATTTGTCTGATGGTTCAAGTACAGTTGGAGAATATCCATCATATCATAGATAAATTTTCACAAATGCCTAGGGTGCCTAAATGGTTTTCTTATCTTCACTGGAGATGGATGGTAATTATAGATTTGCTTTGTTTATGTCACCGTATTCCTATTATATTAATATGTGTGTACAAATTAGTTAGTAGTTTAAAACCTATACATACTTAAGGTACTCTACAAGAAGATATGTCAAAGAAATAATCAATCCTCCCAAGTTTCCTTCATATGCTACATCTATAGCTTTTCTTCTTCCTTCCTAATTACAACCCTTAAATAGAATTCGTGCCTCATATCGAATTTACCGAGTATCATAATTCCTCCAGGTGGTAAAGATACCTCGAGACAAGTGCTGGGCATAGAAGCCACAGGGCATAAATCTGCAAAGAAGTAAAAAGCTAACCTTTGCAAACAATATGGCTTCTCTCTCACTTACCAACTTTACATTTCCCTGTATGGCCCCGGAAGATGACTGGTTAGCCAGAGACGGGTAAGATTCCTCAAGGGAGGAACAACCTAAGACAGGCACAGTCGCAGGGGGGCCATCAGGTGAGAATTTGGGGATCAACAGAGCTGAGGCTCAGAACCTCACACCCCCTGCTTTGAGAGAAATCTTCTGCATCCGTGGATGTCTTGCTGCCCTTGTCTAGCCTGGATTAATACTTAGTCCATAGGCACACACCTGATCATCTGATCATCTACATTTGCCTTCTTACAGCACTAAACTATGTTTTCTACCTTTATCTTGCATCTACCTACCACTTCAGCATTTTATTAAAAATAAAAATAATAATAATAATAGGAGAAATGTGGGATCAACATATAAATCAAGTACAAAAATCAAACGAATATTCATATTTGACCTGATGGTTTATAGGTCATATTGCATGATCAAAACCGAAAGTTTCTGTGATGAATGCCCTTGTACTGTTCACCATGTAAGAATTTATTCACTCTGTAAGAATTCGTTCACCATGTAAGAACTTGTTCGTTATGCTTCAGAAGATTGGAGACTGACGAGAATTAGGCTTGAGATGGATTAATGATTGTACATTGAGCGTTGACCCCCCTATAGTGAATTTTATTGTTGTTAACAACCATTTGATCAATAAATATGAGAGATGCCCTCTCAAAAAAAAAAAAAAAAAAAAAAGAAAATCTCAAGGGCTATAAGGCCTAAGGATTGCACAAAATGATCCTAAATTATGTGCACATCATCTAATATTCTTGTTCACCATCAGGAACAAAAGACCTATTTTCTCTGTACTAATACGAATTATGCTTTTAAAAACACTAAAAAATGTCCATTTTAAAGTGAACTATTGAGCTGTGCATTAATAACCATATAAAATTAGCTTGAGAATTTAGAGGTTTCTAAAATAAAATTTAATTTATATTATAATCATTTAGATTATGTTTTAGATGACAAAATTACCAAATATTCTAATATTTCTAATAGTCAATTAACCGCTTGCATAGGATTGGTCAATGTAAATATTGAATCCATATAGAGTATTTAAAAGAAATGATATCTATATTGCTAAGAATTAGTCTGAGTAGAAATCCAAAACCACAGGAAATCCATGTTCCATAGTCACTGACTATTCTTGTTTCTTCATTCCTCCAGCCAACTAGCTGCTGGAAAAAACAAAAATGAATACAGCTTTTATACTGTAAGTCACCTGAATACTTTATATATACCCTGTAACTCATATTTACTCACAGGTCCTTAATGCATATCTAAATTCTACATCAACTACTATCTTTTTAAAATTTTTTCTAACTCTAAATACAAATCAATCCTCAAAAAAATTAAGATTAAATTTCTCAAAAACAATTTCCATGAGAGCTTAGAATGCTGCTTTCCACTTAAAAAATATAATCTACTTTGTTGAGCCATTCACTGGCTTGTGAGTCTTCCCACAATTGGAAAATCTGAGACACCAAAATTCCATTTAAAGCCAAGCCTTTCCCGCAGACCCAGATATTCTTTGTATTTAAAAGAGTATTCTCTCCCAAACCACATAAACAGGTATAAAGGATGGGGAACAGTGTAAATCTCTATTCTAGGATATTTTCCACCTACAAATATTCATGAACTAAATTTTCCTCTTCAGTTTAGGATAACTGCAATGGGTAAGTAAGATCTGACTCTGTGATTCTCTGTATGCAGTCATAATGAACACTTGGGAAGTAGCCTAGCACTTCCTGTCAGTGGAACAGATTAAATGACTTCTCTAGGCCCTGAGAGTACTTGGTTGCCAAAATAACACACAGAATACCAACCTATCAAGAGACACAGCACAGCACTGTACAAAAAGAAAATTGTTAACTGTATCCTTTAATGCTTGTTGTTTCGGTTTGACCAAAACTGAAGTCTACACCACATTAAAACAATCAGCAGAACAGTGAAAAATACAGTCAACAGACTAGGTCTTTGGTATGCCTGCTTTCAAACAACTTACACTGCCTTCTACCATGGAATTTCTCATGACAACCAAATATTTTTGCATCTATTTGAATTCAGCAAACATAGCCTGGAGACCTTTGCAAACCTAGAGAACCATTTTGGTCTTAGACACAGCATTCTACACAGTTACAAATGTAAATTGATGCTGCACATATGCCCATGGGATAGTTTTTTAATAGAAAAAGATCTAAAAGTACCCAAATGTTTCAACACTACATGTCTGATCTATCTCACACACACACACACACACACACACACACAAACACACAAAGCACAGCTATTCATAATGCAAATCCAGTATTCAAGTGAAGCTAAGCAACTGTAGACATAATATGCTATGAAAATTTATAGGCGTGCCTTGCTTCATCTCAAAATTATTTAAATTACTGAATTTTACCTCACTAAATTATCCTTAAATTCCAAATCTATTTCTTATAAGGTAAAATACCATATACTTGAGGGCCAAAATATTCTGCAGCCATATGCAGAAAACAGTACTAAACCTATTGTTCTATACTACCCAATGGGTGTAACTCAGGTAAAGACTAGACAAGTGGTAATGTTTGCCAAATTGTCAATTTGTACCAGATAATGGGAAAAAGGAAAAAGCTTTTAGTAGGGGAAACAGAGAAGTGAACCAAGTATGACAGTGTAGTAAGACACACTGGATGTTGCGGGAGCATAGAGTAGGGGCTCTTAACTTACCTTGAGGGCTTCAGTGCCAAACACAGATTTTCTTCCAGGGACATGACCTTGAACCTACTAGATCACACCACCCATATCTATTCCCAGTAATTTTCCAACCACAGCTGTACTATGGCATACACAATTAATGAAAACTGATTCTACTTAAAATTTCTATAGAAATAAACAAAATTCTGCTGCAGAATTACTCTGGTGCCATCAGCAAATAGTAATGACAGATGTGTGGGCTCACATTTAGCTGCCTTTTCATGTAGCAAACAGCCTTTAGTTGGCTTATCACTTCTATGTTTGACTTTGAGATATTTAAAAACATTACTAGACATGCCATGTTCAGTAAGTGACAATATTGAAAGTGATGATAAAAAGAGAAATAAGTACAAAACAAATTCAATGAAGATAAGAGTATTTTAAAAACTGAAAATCTAAGACAATTAAGAATATTGTATGGATGTTTGGAATTTTGCAACATAGAAAAGCATTTTGAAGGACAAAGGGTAAGTGACAAGGAGACTTCCAATTTCAGCACTGTTGTCACTGTCTTCCAACAAGAAAAAAGCTGAATAAACTGAAAATCAACAACTTTCCTTGGATCCAATAATACAAACAAGAGAAAAGTAAAGTGAAATAATTAGGGTTGAAATTTTAGAAAACATCAGGCTAGAATTCTATATTCAAAAATCCTTCAAAATTGAAGGAGAAATGAAGGCTTTCTCAGACAAACAAAAATTCAGGGAATTTCATTATCAGAAAGCACACCCTGTAGGATAATGTTAAAAGAAGTTGTTGAGGGAAAAGGAAAATGATCTGTTCAGAAACATGGCACTACAGGAAGAAAGTAAGAGTGTTGAAGAAAGAATAATTAAAGGTAAAATGAAATCTTTTCTTTTTCTTATTCTTTTTATTTACTTATTTATTTATTTTGGTATCATTAATATACCAATATATACATACCATGTATATAATATACCATAATATACATGAGCAACATTGTGGTTACTAGATTCCCCCCATTATCAAGTCCCCACCCCATGCCCCATTACAGCCACTGTCCATCAGCATAGTAGGATGCTATAGAATCACTACTTGTCTTCTCTGTGTTATACTGCCCTCCCCATGTCCTCCATCACCACCCTACAATCCCAAATGAATAGTCTAAATTCACAATTACTGAAACTGGAAAAAGAAGAACAAATGAGGCCCAATGTCAGTAGGAGAGACATAATAAAGATCAGAGAAGAAATAAATAAAATTGAGAAGATTAAGCAATAGAAAAAAATTAATGAAACCAAGAGCTGGTTCTTTGAGAAAATAAACAAAATAGATAAATCCCTAGCCTGACTTATTAAGAAAAAAAGAGAATCTACACACATAAACAGAATCAGAATTGAGAAAGGAAAAATCATGACAGACACCAGAGAAATACAAAAGAATTATTAGAGAATACTATGAAAAACTATATGCTAACAAACTGGATAATCTAGAAGAAATGAATAACTTTCTAGAAAAATACAACCTTCCAAGACTGACCCAGGAAGAAACAGAAAATCTAAAGAGACCAACTACCAGTAATGAAATTGAATCGGTAATCAAAAAATTACCCAAGAACAAAACCCCCAGATGAGATTGATTCATTGCATTGAATATATCATGCCACTCCCTTCTGGCCTTTAAGGTTTCTGCTGAGAAGTCTGATGATAGCTTGATGGGTTTTCCTTTATAGGTGATCTTTTTTCTCTCTCTGGGTGCTTTTAATATTCTGTCCTTGTCTTTGATCTTTGCCATTTTAATTATTGTCTGTCTTAGTGTGGTCCTCCTTGGGTCCCTTGTGTTGGGAGATCTCTGTACTTCCATGACCTGAGAGACTATTCCCTTCCCCAGACTGGGGAAGTTTTCAGCAATTATTTCTTCAAATAAACTTTCTATTCCTTTTTCTCTCTTCTTCTTCTGGTACCCCTATAATGCAAATATTGTTGCATTTGGATTGGTCACACAGTTCTCTTAATGTTCTTTCATTCCTAGAGATCCTTTTTTCTCTGTCTGCCTCTGATTCTCTGTATTCCTGTTCTCTGATTTCTATTCCACTAACAGTCTCTTCCACCTCATCCAGTCTGCTCTTAAATCCTTCCACTGTTGTTTCATTTCTTTTATCTCTCTCCTGAATACATCCCTTAGCTCTTGATTATTTCTCTGTAGCTCTATCAGCCTGCTTATGATTTTTATTTTGAATTCTTTTTCAGGAAGACTGGTGATTTCAGTCTCACCAAGCCTTCTTTCTGGTGTTTGAGGGGTTTTGGATTGAATAAGGTTCTTCTGCCTTTTCATGGTGATGGGAGTGGTCGCCGGTGAGTGGCACGTGTGTCAGCTGGGAGAAAAAAGTCCCTTCCTGCTTGCCGGTTGCCTTGCCTGTCTCTGCTGTTTGTGCCAGTTAAGTGCACACAGGGAGCAGCCTCTGGGTTAATCTCCTGAGCTGCCATGGGTGGAGCAGCCCCCAGGATGACCTAGGGTGCTGGCAGGGGTTGCAGGCAAGCGGGGTGTGTTTTGCCACAAGAACAAAGCCCTTTCGTGCCTCCCGGACTCTGCGCCCATCTCCTCTGTCTGTGCCAGTCAACTTCATGCAGGGAGCAACCTCTGGGTCTGGGCTGCTTAGCTGCATGCAGGGGTAAGCCTCCCTGTTAAGCTGTGTGGTTCCTGTAGGCGGGGCTGCTCTCCAGCTGGTCTGCAGCAATGGCGGAGACAGCCAGCTTGCTCACAGGTGCCAGTGGGGAAGAAGGAATGGCATTCTTATTCTTAATTGAAGCAACTGGTAATTTCATTCATAATATTAATAGGAATAGTGTATTGTCTGATTATAGCATGTGGAAAAGTGAAATGAATGAAAGCATGTTAGAAGGGACAGGGAAGAAGGAATTGAGCACACTCTGCTGTAAGGTGTCTGCATCACCCATGAAGTAGTGTCGTGTCATTTGGAAGTATATTTAAGATTAGTTGTAAATACATATTGCAAAATCTAAAAGGAGATTAAAGATGGCAGCATGGAGGAGAGACAAAGGCTTCCTCCTAAAACTGGATACAATTAGAAAATTTAATTGGCGCAACTAATCCTGAAAGAGCAACAGGAAAGAGGAAGGCATCAGACTGCACACACCTGGAGAAAAGAGCATACCTCAGCGAACGGGGTAAGGTACCAGAGCTGTGGCTCCGTGGGACTGGAGCCACTCCCCCACCCCAGCTCACTGGTGGGAGGAAGAGAAATGGAGCAGGGAGGGAGTGGAAGGCTTGGGACTGCTGAACACCTGGCTCCGGAGATCTGCGCTGGGAGCACAAACCTACATTTCATTGTGCTTTCATGAGAATCTCATGACTACCGGGTTGAAAAGTTAATACAGGCAGAGTTCTGGGGAGACTGGGATTCTGGCTGCTTGTGGAAAGCAGGGATCCATATCTGGCTGCTCTGGGACAAAAACTTTTACCTGTATAACCAGCCCACTGGCTCAGGCAGTGGAGACAGGCTCAGCAGCCGGGAGGCGGGGAACAGCTCTTTCCTACCCCAAGTACTGCTCCCCTGCGACCCCCGACATTACATCAGGAGCTCAGCAGCTCCAGAATAGAGCTTCTGGACACTAGAGGGCGCCATATACAGACATGAAACACCAAGGAACCTTGTCCAGAGTAAAACTGTCAATACAACTCCTGAGAAAGATTTAAATGATATGGACCTTGTGACTCTTCCTGAAAGGGAGTTCAAAATAAAAATCATCAACATCCTAATGGAGATACGGAAAGACATCCAAGAACTCAGGAATGAATTCAGATCAGAGATCCAATCGTTAAAGAACACGATGGAGGGTATTAAAAGCAGGTGGGATATGGTGGAGGAGACATAAATGAAATAGAAACTAGAGAAGAGGAATACAAAGATGAGGCACAGAGAGAAAAAAGGATCTCTAAAAATGAAAGAATATTGAGAGAACTGTGTGACCAATCCAAGCGGAACAATATTTGCATTATAGGGACACCAGAAGAAGAAGAGACAAAGGGATAGATAGTGTCTTTGAGAAGGTAGTTGCTGAAAACTTCCCCAGTCTGGGGGAGGAGATAGTCTCTCAGGCCATAGAGATCCACAGATCCCCCTACACAAGGGACCCAAGGAAGACAACACCAAGACACATAGTAAAAAAATGGGAAAGATCAAGGATAAGGACAGACTGTTAAAGGCAGCCAGAAGCAGAAATAAGATCACACACAAAGGAAAGCCCATCAGACTAAAATCAGACTTCTCAGCAGAAACTTTACAGGCCAGAAGGAAGTGGCATGATGTACTTAATGCCATGAACCAGAAGGGCCTGGAACCAAGATTACTTTATCCGGCTAGATTATCATTTAAATTTGAAGGAGGGATTAAACAATTTCCAAATAAGCAAAAGCTAGGAGAGTTTACCTCCCACAAACCATCTCTGCAGTCTATTTTGGAGGTAATGCTATAGATGGAAGTGTTCCTAGGGTTGGATAGCTGTCACCAGAGGTAGTAAAATCACGGTAGGGAGCGTGGAGCAGCAGATTGCAAGGCAAATGCAAAATTAAATTGACTATCCCCAAAGTCAGTCAACGGAGAGAGAAAAAGTATAGAATTTGATACCAAACACATAAAGAATGAAGGAGGAAGAAAAAGGAGGAGAAATAGAAAAGAACCTTTAGACTGTGTTTGTAACAGCATAGTAAGTGAGTTAAGTTAGACTCTTAGATAGTAAGGAAAGTAAACTGGAACCTTTGGTAACCACGAATCTAAAGCCTCAAATGGCAATAAGTCATACCTATCAATAATCACCCTAAATGTAAATGGACTGAACGCACCAATCAAAAGACATGGAGTCACTGAATGGATAAAAAACAAGACCCATCTACATGCTGCTTACAAGAGACTCACCTCAATCCCAAAGACATGCACAGACTAAAAGTCAAGGGATGGAAAAAGATATTTCATGAAAACAATAGGGAGAAAAAAGCAGGTATTGCAGTACTAGTATCAGACAAAATAGACTTCAAAACAAAGAAAGTAACAAGAGATAAAGAAGGACATTACATAAAGATAAAGGGCTCAGTCCAACAAGAGGATATAACCATTATAAATATATATGCACCCAACACAGGAGCACCAGCATATGTGAAACAAGTACTAACAGAACTAAAGGAGGAAATAGACTGCAATGAATTCATTTTAGGAGACTTCAACACCCCATTCACTCCAAAGGACAGATCCACCAGATAGAAAATAAGTAAGGACACAGAGGCACTGAACAATACACTAGAACAGATGGACCTAATAGACATCCATAGAACTCTACATCCAAAAGCAACAGGATACACATTCTTCTCAAGTGCACATGGAACATTCTCCAGAATCGATCACATACTAAGCCACAAAAAGAGCCTCAGTAAATTCAAAAGATTGAAATCCTATCAACCAATTTTTCAGATCACAAAGGTATAAAACTAGAAATAAACTGTACCAAGAAAGCAAAAAGGCTCACAAACACATGGAGGCTTAACTACACACTTCTAAATAGTCAGTGGATCAATGACCAAATTAAAATGGAGATCCAGCAATATATAGAAATAAATGACAACAACACAAAGCCCCAACTTCTGTGGGATGCAGCGAAAGCAGTCTTAAGAGGAAAGTATATAGCAATCCAGGCATATTTAAAGAAGGAAGAACAATCCCAAATGAATAGTCTAACATCACAACTATCGAAACTCACAAAAGAAGAACAAATGAGGCCTAAAGTCCACAGAAGGACGGACATAATAAAGATCAGAATAGAAATAAACAAAATTGATAAGAATAAAAAAATAGAAAAAAATCAATGAAATCAAGAGCTGGTTCTTTGAGAAAATAAACAAAATAGATAAGCCTCTAGCCAGACTTATTAAGAGAAAAGGAGAATCAACACACATCAACAGAATCAGAAATGAGAACAGAAACATCACAACGGACCCCACAGAAATACAAAGAATTATTAAAGAGTACTATGAAAACCTATAAACTAAGAAGCTGGAAAACCTAGAAGAAATGGACAACTTCCTAGAAAAATACAAACTTCCAAGACTGACCAAGGAAGAAACACAAAATCTAAACAAACTAATTACCAGCAAAGAAATTGTAGCGGAAATCAAAAAACTACCCAAGAAAAAAACCCCTGGTCCAGATGGATTTACCTCAGAATTTTATCAGACATACAGAGAAGATATAATATCCATTCTCCTTAAAGTTTTCCAAAAAATAGAAGAGGAGGGAATACTCCCAAACTCATTCTATGAAGCCAACATCACCCTAATACCAAAACCAGGCAAAGACCCCACCAAAAAAGAAAACTACAGACCAATATCCCTGATGAACGTAGATGCAAAAATACTCAATAAAATATTATCAAACCGAATTCAAAAATATATCAAAAGGATCATACACTACAACCAAGTGGGATTCATCCCAGGGATGCAAGGATGGTACAACATTCGAAAATCCATCAACATCATCCACTACATTAACAAAAAGAAGGACAAAAACCAGATGATCACCTCCATATATGCTGAAAAAGTATTCAACAAAATTCAACATCCATTCATGACAAAAACTTTCAGCAAAATGGGTATAGAGGGCAAGTACCTCAACATAATAAAGGCCATACACGATAAACCCACAGTCAACATCATACTGAACAGCGAGAAACTGAAAGCTTTTCCTCTGAGATCAGGAACAAGACAGGGATGCCCACTCTCCCCACTGTTACTTAACATAGTACTGTAGGTCCTAGCCACAGCAATTAGACAAAACAAAGAAATACAAGGAATCCAGATTGGCAAAGAAGAAGTTAAACTGTCACTATTTGCAGATGACATGATATTGTACATAAAAAACCCTAAAGACTCCACTCCAAAACTACTAGAACTGATATCGGAATACAGCAAATCTGCAGGATACAAAATTAACACACAGAAATCTGTGGCTTTCCTATACACTAACAATGAGCCAATAGAAAGAGAAATCAGAAAAACAATTCCATTCACAATTGCATCAAAAAGAATAAAATACCTAGGAATAAACCTAACCAAAGAAGTGAAAGACCTATATCCTGAGAACTATAAGACACTCTTAAGAGAAGTTAAAGAGGACACTAACAAATGGAAACTCATCCCATGCTCTTGGCTACGAAGAATTAATATCGTCAAAATGGTCATCCTGCCCAAATCAATATAGAGATTTAACGCAATCCCTATCAAATAACCAACAACATTCTTCAACAAACTGGAACAAATAGTTCAAAAATTCATATGGAAACACCAAAGACCCCAAATAGCCAAAGCAATCCTGAGAAAGAAGAATAAAGGTGGCAGGGATCTCACTCCCCAACTTCAAGCTCTACTACAAAGCCATAGTAACCAAGGCAATTTGGTACTGGCACAAGAACAGAGCCACAGACCAGTGGAACAGATTAGAGACTCCAGACATTAATCCAAACATATGTGGTCAATTAATATTCGATAAAGGAGCACCTTGGACATACAATGGGGAAATGACAGTCTCTTCAACAGATGGTGCTGACAAAAATGGACAGCTACATGTAAGAGAATGAAACTGGACCACTGTCTAACCCCATACACAAAAGTAAATTCGAAATGAATCAAAGACCTGAATGTAAGTCATGAAACCATAAAACTCTTAGAATAAAACATAGGCAAAAATGTCTTGGACATGAACATTAGCGACTTCTTCATGAATATATCTCCCCGAGTAAGGAAAACAAAAGCAAAAATGAACAAGTGGGACTATATCAAGCTGAAAAGCTTCTGTACGCAAAGGACACCATCAATAGAACAAAAAGGTTCCCTACAGTACGGGAGAACATTTTTGTAAATGACAGATCTGATAAAGGCTTGACATCTAAAATATATAAGGAGCTCATGCACCTCAACAAACAAAAAGCAAATAATCCAATTAATAAATGGGCAGAGGAACTGTACAGATAGTTCTCCAAAGAAGAAATTCAGATGGCCAAAAGACACATGAAAAGATGCTCCACATCGCTTGTCATCAGAGAAATGCAAATTAAAATCACAGTGAGATATCATCTCACACCAGTAAGGATGGCTAACATACAAAAGACAAACAACAAATGTTGGCGAGGTTGCGGAGAAAGGGGAACCCTCCTACACTGCTGGTGGGAATGTAAATTAGTTCAGCCATTGTGGAAAGCACTATGGACGTTCCTCAAAATGCTCAAAATAGACTTCCCATTTGACCCAGGAATTCCACTTCTAGGAATTTACCCTAAGGATGCAGCACTCCAGTTTGAAAAAGACAGATGCACCCCTATGTTTATCACAGTACTATTTACAATAACCAAGAAATGGAAGCAACCTAAGTGTCCATCAGTAGATGAATGGATAAAGAAGATGTGGTACATATATACACAATGGAATATTATTCAGCCATAAAAAGAAAACAAATCCTACAATTTGCAACAAAATGGATGGAGCTAGAGGGTATTACGCTCAGTGAAATAAGCCAAGTGGAGAAAGACAAATACCAAATGATTTCACTCATCTGTGGAGTATAAGAACAAAAGAAAAACTGAAGGAACAAAACAGCAGCAGAATCACAGAACCCAAGAATGGACTAACAGTTACCAAAGGGAAAGAGACTGGGGAGAATGGGAGGGTAGGGAGGGATAAGGGCAGGGAAGAAGAAAGGGGGTATAATGATTAGCATGTATAATGTTGGGGGGGGTCGAAAGGGGAGGGCTTTGCAACACAGAGAAGACAAGTAGTGATTCTACAACATCTTACTATGCTGATGGACAGTGACTGTAAGGGGGTGTGTGGGGGGGACTTGGGGTAAGGGAGAGCCTAGAAAACATAATGTTCTTCATGTAATTGTAGATTAATGATAACAAAAAAAATTTGTATAAAAAAAGAGAGAAATTAAAGAATTAAATAATGAAAAAAAATAATGTAATAGCTCTGCTTTGCAGTTCCCCAGTCACTCATGATTCCCCATCCACTGGGAGAATAATGTGAATGAGAGCCTATCAACAGAACATATGACAATAACTGAATCTGAACTAAGACATGGGGCAACTTAAAAGGGCAAAGTCAAAAAATAAAACACATTCTTTATTGCTCACTTCACCTTTGTACCAAACAGCACTCTAATTAAAACAAAACAAAAACCTCAAAGCATTATTAAATCATAAATGACCTAAGAAAATTAAAATCCTGCTTGAAAAAACAAAATCTAAAGCAACCTCTGAAATTAAATAACTACACATGTGAAATGTGCCCTACTTATGTAATAAACAATTTACTAGCAAGAGATTTAAAAAAAATTTTTTTTAAGTGCAGCTAGAACATTGCATACTTGTGAGCGTAATGGTAATTCTGGATAAGGAAAAGGCTTATTCCTGGGTAAAGAACATGAAGGAAACTTGGAGACTGTATTGCTAGGAGTTCAGTAGCCACTGAGATATTTCCAAGTCATTTCTGGAGATCATCAAAAAAGGGGCTGCTTGCTTCAATCTTATTTCAATATAGATGAACCAAGTAAACCAATGAAAAAAAATATGCCTGATTGTAAGATTTCATACTGTTTGTACATTTTAAATCTCACATCTGGTTGTTGGAAATGCATTTGAGCATTATAAACCAAAATCCCTTCAACTACTTTGGATTTGTCAACAACCAAAGAAAATATTCTGGTTGAAGCGTAACCTGAAACAGATGAACTTCTACATACAGAGAATTGTTTATTAGTCATGGTTAACACCACCGTCACTGCAGAAATACATGAAAGGGGAATGAGGGCAGTCGAGAATAAGACACATAAAGGACGTGATCAAAATGTGCTAAGATTAACAACCAAGTTGTTACTATGATTATGAAAACAGCCTTCTAAATACTCATCACAAATATTCCTTTGATTAAAGCTTAAAAGGTAAAATATTTGACAGTCAAAATCATAAAGTGCGTTTTAGATTAAATATTAAACTGAGACTATTTTGCAAATCATAAATGACAGCAACTGTTACATCAATCATGTTTATTATCTATTTTAGCTATGCAGGAAAAAAAATATTTGTTTAACAAGAACTAAACATTGAGAATTTTATTGTTGCAGAAGTCCCAGTCTATATATTTAAAATAAGTAATATAATTTGCTGACTCTCTCTAATCTTCATTGGTAAAATGAATATAGTAATACCTATCTAATTCTGCTATTGTAGCAGATGCAATAAATCAAAACAGGTTGCCCTGGGCCTGGACCACAGTGCAGGCTCTCAATTATCAGCAGTTAATTTTATGCAAGTGATTTTGACACATCATCTACACTCCTGCTTAAAGAACCCTAGCTACACTAGTTCATTCCTAAGCTCAAAAATCTTTGAGATGATTACATTTTTTATAAAGCTCAGAAATAATATACATGTAGGGATATGTATATATTTTCAGAAAGCTATTAAAAACAAAACAAAACCAGAAACATACAAGTGATAACACCAAACCCAGGATGGGATGATTAGCAATGGGTAAAGTGGTATAGGACTAGAGGTGAGGCAGAAAGTGGATTCAGTCAGTTGCTCAGTAGAAAACTGGAAATGTTATAATTGTTACATTAGGGTGTTGATTCACAGGTCATTATTTTATTTTTGTCCTTCATAACTTGCACTTATATGTAGATTATATTATTTAGTCCTTATAAAATATTACTTCAACAAAATTACTTAATGAAAAGATAAAAAGAAAACTTCTAATGGCATTTAATTGTGTTCAGGTAAAATTTATTCCTCACATTGAAGATTTTGGCCAGTCTGGCCCAATTTTAACACTGAAAATATACAAAGTATTTTTAAAGTTGGGGAGAATTTTACAAAATTAATCCTGTGATTCGCACTTCTAGACAAAGGGCATATCCTCACACAGATAAAGGAAATGAAAATGAAAATTCTAAAATAATTATTCAGTTTAAAGACAATTGGTTAATAATTGTTGAGATTTTCTGAATTTTGTATGGTTTTAAATTAGACTGATTCTTTTAATCCAAAATTAAAACAGTTTGGAGAAGCTGAAAGGAATAGATAATAAACAATTCATAATCTACTATTTTTACAAATACTTTTAAAAGACCAACATGTATATTTTTATATGCTTGGCATATAACAGATGCTCTATAATTTATGGATGAATAAACACAAAAAAAAAATAATGAGTGAAAATTCAGTTACTATGAGAGCAACTCTATGGACTTTTCAAATTATTTTTTATCATTTTCTTTTTATGCACTATTTAGTGTTTCCCTTAAATTGTCTTCCTAAATACTAAGAATGATGTGCATATGTGTGTGTGTGTGTGTGTGTGTGTGTGTGTGTGTGTGTGTGTGTGTGTGTGTGTGTGTGTATGTGTGAGGGAGAAAGAGAGAGATACTGCAGCCTTCCATTTAATAGTATTTTATAATCTTATTCTATGAAACCATACTTTAACCTTTCCTAGAACTTCCAATTCTACTTTTCTAAAGTTCAGGGTAGCTATCTAACTCTACCTAGAGTGCCTTTTCTTGGGTATTATGAATTCTAGTGTTATACAATCATGTTCTCCTGAGATTCCTATCACTTTCATTTCCACAACCAACCATCCCTGCTAGAAAGAAATGTGTCCATAAAATTGATCCATCAATTTCCATAATTTCTTATATGCATTCTAAAAGATGGAATTTTCATAAAAGTAAAAAAGTAAAAAGTTTTGATAATGATAAATACATATACCAATTTCAGGCAAATTGCCAATAAACTGTCAATTGCCATCTGGAAAACTGAGGTGCCTACATTTATCTTAGTTTTTTGTTGGTTTAACAATTTATTTTTGGAGAGTATCAGTCTTATCTTCTGGCCATCCTCTGTTTAGGGTTTACTCCCATGAAACCATCACTTTAATTTATCTACCTTTTTAATCATAGCTGTACTGCTTTCATATTTTGATTGTTTTACATAAAGATCTATTGTTAATCTTCTGTTTATTTTAGATGTGTTTTCTAAAACAATTTTACATCTCCATTGAGTTACGATGTGCCTAAGTATTAGTGATGCTACTTATGCATCAATAAGCTACTAAAATGTTACTTAGAGTCTTTGTGAACTATACTCTATTCCTTCCTAGAATAGCAGTCCCTGCTATCATGAGCCACCATGTGCAGAAAACAGTCTTGGTCTTTACCACTGGTTATAGCTGATTCTTCTCCTCACTTTTCTTCCTTTCCCTTGAAGGGATTGACCTTCAAATGGCACAAGAGTGAAAGTAACTCTAAATCTATTTGGGCTCCTTTTCTCTGTAACTACTATTTGGTTCCCTTGAGTTATTAGAAATGATCAGTAGATGGTGGATCTTAGGAAGAGTATGCACTTATCATCTTCCCAACCAGGGGTATATTTGGCTTCCTCCATGACTCTCAAGAAGAAATCATACACTGGAGAATATAGTGAATGGTTTGGTAACATCTTACTACATTGATAGATAATAGTCACACAAGTGGGGTGAGGATTCAGTAATATGGGTAACTTGTTGAGCTACTGTGCTGTATATTTGAAATCAACATAAGATTGTATATCAATGATACTTTAATAAAAAAAGGTAAGGAAATATGAATGAAATATAGACTTAGTAATAATGCATCAGTATTTTTTTAAAAAAGAAATCATACACTATTGTTAGTCCCTCTTCCTTCTGGAGCTACGAAAAGGGTCCCTAACAAATGTTAGTGCTTGTAAATCCTTCTAGGATTCAATGAGTGAGGGTTCCACTATTAGGACCATGAGACCTGATCCTACACTTTATTGTCCTCAGAGGCTTTGGGAAATTACTTCAGTTCATGAGCTCCAACTTCCTCATTTGTAAATAAAAACAAAAAACAAAATTAACCTCATCATACTGTTTTAAGAATTAAATTAGCTTCATCTTTATAGCTATCATTTCTTGACCCATAGGATATACTTAGTACACGTTGAATGAATTAAGGTTCTGGCAGGGGGCCATCCTTTAATAGGATTCCACTTCCTCCACCCTTCTTTTTTCAATTAATGCCACATCCTTCCACTTACCTACCTCCTGTCACAAAGTTGACTCAACACATGACTGGTGATGGTCTTGGGCAGGAAGTAATGGTGTACGTTTTGGCTGGTCACTCAGAAACCTTCCTTGGTGGCCATTCCCACAGGGCCTCTGGCTGAATCCAGTCTTTAGGGCTCCCTGGAAATTGCCTGCTTGCTGCACCTATTCACCACAGGGCTGCTGACCTTGTGCAAACACCAGCTTTGTATCAGGCCCTCTGCTCCTATATGCTAAAATCTGCTAAATGTCAGGGATCATTTCTCCCACCAAATTTCAGTCCAGCCTTCTTAGTAAATGTGTATCTTAGGAAGTCACTCACACAGTTTCTCATCACTTCTGTTCTGCCAGCTGGCTAGGGTCCTATTTTGTTGATTCCTAACTTAGAAGTTTTATTTTCCCCTGATTATCATAAAAACCTTCCATAAAACAAGTGCACAGCTGTTCATTTTTTAAAATTTAAGAAGTTTAAATAGTTATTTTAAAAGTGAAAATACTTTCTCCCCAAAATTAAAAATTTAATAAAGGTGAAAAAAGTAAATAGGAATCTCCCTTCTAGCTAGCTGTACATTTGTTTATTTAAGGCAATGGCTCATAAGAATAACCTAACAGTTGTAAACACTAGTCCACAAATATGTCTGATTTCTTGACCTGGCAATACTTTAAAACAAAGGAAAAACTTTCAAGAGAAAAGAAGCCTTTTTGTGACCAAAAAATTATTTTCAGTCCAAGAATTATTTTAGCCATTTTTTTTCATTCACATCTATCAAGAAAAAGCAAGGAATAAATTTTTCTCCTATTGGAAAATCAGGTGAAATTGAATTAAGAGAGGGTGAAAAGTGGGAAAGCTATAGACCAGAAGGAAGATTTCATTCAGTCATTCATTTTCACTGAATGACATTCATTGAGTATTTATACAATGTCTGATAGCACATTTTGTATAGAAATAAAGAGGATGATGACATGGCTCATCATGCAGGGAAGTGACTGGACAAACTTTACATAAAGAGTTGCAATAATGTTTATACTCTGTGGTGTAAAAGAAAATTTAAGGGGTGCAATCAGGTACCATAGGCACTCTTTTAGAAATATAGGCAGAAGACTAGGGGATTTAAAGATGGGGTGATTATTAAGTTTTACTTGAGAGAGTCAGAAACACTTCAGAGAGGGGTAATACTACTGAGTATTGAGAAAGAGCTAGCATTCATTATATGGAGGTGCAGCAGGGCATAATCCAATGCAATTTGTTTGTTTACAGTTTTTCCTGGGACTCCAAAGACCATAAAAACAGATATTAAAGACCTAAGGAGTAAATTTTAGGAGACTCAAAAATAATAGTAGTCAAAGAGTATGTAACCAGAAACTATAGAGAAAAAAAGTTGACTTACTGATCAATACTGACAATTTATGGGTGTTTTCGGGAAAGAACTAAAAACACAGTGAAATCCATCACTAATATAATTATAGAAAAGAGCTTTCAACTGTCAATCATGCTACTAATATAAATGCATTTCTGAATTTACTTTAAAATATTTATAAATAATTAGGATACAGAAAATAGGTTATCCTGTAGAAAGAACAAACATCTAGTAATGTAGTTTCATAGGTTTTGAGCAAATTTATTGTGTGATCATGATGCATTGTTAGTTATTAACTCTGAGAGCATATGTAAATATGAGTGAGGATTTTTACCATGGTGAAAATGGGAAGTATATGCTATAAAAATACCAGCAATTCTGTTAAAACATTTGCAATGGCATCATATGTTTTTTGATGGGACTTCCGTATTGTATATTCCCCCATTTCCCTTCCATCCTTGAGAACATGCTAAAACACAGCCTGCTAGAAAGAACATCTAATGCACTGATGACAGAATCAGTCTTCAAAGTATTCCAATAACTAGAGCAACAAGCTGAAACTAAGAAGATGTGATTTAACAGTGTAAATAATTTACATGAAGACAAAATTCAAAGACAAACAGAAAACTGACTTAAAAACAGTATGGGTAATTGACCACCAATTCAACAGGAGCTCAAAGCATAATACACTTGCTGCAAACAAACAAAAGCACCCGCTGTATTAGCAGAAGCCTGGTTTCCCATCAAACACTCAACAGTCCTTCCTAGGTATACCACATCTAGATTATAGCATTAAGTTCAGGACTTAGTGACAAAATGAGAGCCTGTACATTGGGAAACAAGCTAACTCATGCAATCTCTGAAAATATATCGTATGAGCTGAAGCCTCCCTAACAGTTCTTAGTCTCAAAAAGAAATGAGTTAGAGTCACAAATAGCTGCTCTCATGGCCTTTCAGCAAATAACAAGAATGGGTCAACAGTCCACCGTTATCTGGGACTAGAGGACACACTGAAGACAGAACTCCCAGAATGAGGCTGGAGCTGAATGAGCACGCAGCAATGCAGATGAATTGCTTTACTTCTGTCACTGGAAGTAAATGAAAAAGTCATTAAATCACATTCCATCAATTCAAAATTTATAATACACCAACGTGGGAGAAGTGTAAATTTATTAAACCTCATTGAAAGTGTAAACAAGACTGCTATTTCGGGGCAATCTTAATCTATTAAAAGAAACTGAATTTCATTTAATGGTGTAAACATTTCCAATTGTTTGCCATTTGGATCATATAATTTACATATGACTTTTATATGGCCACTACAGAAAATCCTGTAAGCTGCTTCTTATTAACACTGTTAGCAAGCAGTTCTAGAGAGTAACAGGACATTAAGCTGTTGGTTTCTTTCACAGTAGTGAATAAAGTTCACTAACAAAATTGTATTTCTTTTTTTTTAATTTGTATTTTATGAGTTCCCATTATTCAGCCTGTTTTTAATGCAATTACTCTAAAAAAATGATACTTCAGTGATTCATTAGCTACTGAAAGAAATGACATTCTAATAGCAATGCAGCCCCTGCTTTCTCTGACATTTGTATCATATGCAAAATCCTATGATGGGCCTCGTTTTGAATTTTCATATTTTATAATCAATTCAATACATATAATATATCTTACAGTCAAAGAAAGGTATCAGGTTATAAGGCCAATTGTTAAAACACTTTGCCTTACTAAGTGCATGTGCAATGTAATGTAATTATGTGACACCATGGGAAAAGTCAGGAACAGGGCATAGAAGTCACCTATTTTTAAATCTTGTTTATGGATTTCTCATCATTATTTCCATGTTCACTAAACCCAATTTCCCATATCCTGAAATGCTGTGAGACCAGAACTTGCAGTACGATTTCTGCTCCTACTGGACCTGACAAGAAAATATCTCTCAGATGTTTCCACATTTCCAGCCAACTGGAACATTCTAAGATGTCCTTTACTCATATTCCCAGGGATTTATGCCAGCAATGTGATCCTCAAGACAAAACATGATCCAAAAAAGGCTTAACAGATGATTAAAAGGCTAAAACAATTCTGGTGAAAAACTGACACTCTTTTATAAAGAATATGCTTTAGACAAATCTTCTAGGGCTCTTTCCTTCACCAATACAATCATGTCATCCTCCTATTCTCCAATTCCTCTATAAAGAACCTAATTATATTGGGGGGGGCGGTGCATGGGGAGGGATGCGAAACACAGAGAAGACAAGTAGTGATTCTACAGCATCTTACTACGCTGATGGACAGTTACTGTAATGGGGTTTGTGGGGAGGACTTGGTGAAGGGGGGAGTCTAGTAAACACAATGTTCTTCATGTAATTGTAGATTAATGATAACAGAATGAATTAAAATAATATTTTTTTTAAAAATTTAAAAAAAGAACCTAATTATTCATTCTCTGTTGGTCTCACAACATAACATTCATATATGAATTTCTTATCTGAAAAATGGGAATAGTGATTTGACCTTCTTGGAATGATTAAATAAGACTGTGTATATAAAATGTTTAGTACAGGTCTTGCTCACAGTAAGCACCTGATAAACAGTAACTAAGAAAACAAGGAAAAAACAAATCAACCCCTTCCATTTTAGCAGTTACCACAATGCATTAGGTATTTTACCACAGTGAATTTTGTCTTGCCCTTCACCAGGATGGAAACTCATTAACAACTAATGACTTATGCATCACTAGATCCTTAACATCTTAGCATAACATGGAGACTAGTACAAAGTAGTTTCTCAAGAACTAAAATAAATTCTATGAATTCATTAAGAAAGATGGTTATTTTTTTTCCTAAGTACCATCTTGTCATAGGTGCACATCAACTCAAATCCAAAAAATGTATTTATTTTATAAAAGTTAGAAAAGAGCTGAACTCAACACTCCTACAGTTACCTTTTGTATACATTGCTTTACTCATGAAAAGATTCTGGAACAGGTATCAGGGACAGGGTGCTGGCACCACAGCATAGAGCAAATCATTTGTATCATTTGCTCCTCTGTTTCTTCAAATATCAGAGGCAGATAACAAATACCTGCCCTTTTACTTTAAAATGTTAAAGTGGAAAAATTTGAATTGAGGTTTATGCATGAAATCGTTTTATATGTGCTTTCATAATGAAGGATAAAATCTTCATGAGTTTATTCATTTAATCAATGATTGCATGCCTACTTTATGCCAGGCACTATATGGAAGCTAAAGAAATACAGATGGATGGTTTGTGTTCCTAGGAAACTCACAATTTAATGAGAGGGGACACAGAAACAAATAAACAAACAGCAAAAAAAACATACATATGGGTAGTAAGTGATGAGATTCCTTAAGGGCTGGACATGTGTCCCATCCACGTGTGTCATTCCAATATGCTTGTCATGAAATAAGCATTCAGTGAATGGCCTTGAACTGAATAGAGGCAGGCAGTAATGGCAAAGGAAGGGAAGTAAAGATGACTAGGGACCTGAGGACAAAATGTGAAATGCCCATCATAGAAACATGTTAGAACATGAAGAATTATAATAAGATTGAATTACTTATGATATAGGCAATAACTGAAATTGGACTAATAATCATAAATGGGGACCCACTATCAAAATATTACCTCATCAGGTTTTTATTTGTAGTTCTTTTTCTTTTTTTTGTCTTTTCATTTTATGCCAGGCAAATTGTAATGACAGGTAAATTAGAGAAATATTGCTTAAGTAATCAAATTATTTTATGTAAAGAGTCAAAATTTAAATATGACCACTAATTAATGATGAATTCATTTTATCTAATAAGACCTCATGATTAAACAATACCATACAAAATGCTGTCACATATATTTTCACACTTTGCCCTTAACAACAAAACAGAATGAATTACAAAATCATTCAATCACTCCCTCAGCAAACATTTCCTGAGAACCTGACATATGCCAGACAATGGTTAAATGTTGGAGGTAGAATAATGAACAAAATTCAGTATGTCTGACTCAAAAAGGAAAGGAAAGGAAGAGGCACAGATGCTGGGTCATGCATGTGGCAGGCCCAGACGAACTCCCAGGAATTCTTTTGAAGGCCCAAAGCTACATCTCCCTAAAAATGCTATTGTCAATAGGGCATTACAGGAAGGTTATATGCAATATTGTGGAAATTTTTTTAAAAAAACAAAGAGATGCAGTAGAAGCAACATTTTTTTTGGCCATACATGTACATTTATATACTGAATGTGTAAGAAATAATAGCACATATACAATAGATCTCTTTTAGTTACATATTTGTATGTAAATGAAAGGCAACCTAAATGGATTTGGGCAGGTAGTGTCTGTGAGTGGAAGCAACATTTTTTTAAATTTATATACATATTTTACAATATAAAATGAGGATGGTAACAATATAGCAGGACTTTATTGAATAAAATAGGGAGGAGAATGATGATTTAAGACTTTAAGAATATTCTAATCAAGGTAGCATTAGAATTTACTATATGATTTTTATAACATATAAGAAATTGAAATTAATCCAATTTCTAGAAGTAGCACATAATGCCTTCCTCATGCCATAAAAGAATACACTTGCTAATAGCATAGTTTGTAGTCATTTACATTTATGATCATAAGACAATCAAAAGAATTACCTAAATATGATATTTAAAAAGAAACTTCTGTTCTTTCAAAGAAAGAGCATTACAAGCACAGACTGACATTTTAAGTCAATGGAGAATTTCTTTATATTAATTAAAATAAACTTTTATGTTAATTATGACCTTCATGGATATTTACCTTATTTTCCAAATTGATCTGGACTCTGTAAGAGTAAGAACCTTATACAGTACCTATAACAGTTCCTTTTGCAATAAATGCTAAAAAAATATATGCTGTTTGATATTCCTTCAGCAGAATATGCTAACAAAGGCTCTGGAGTCTGACTGCATAGGTACAACTATTTCCTCTGGCATAGACTATGTAAACTTGGAAAAGTTTTCTTAACGCCTTTGTACTTCCATTTCTTTGTGTATAAAGCGGTCCTTAATAACAGTATCTTCCTCACAGACTTGTTATGGGAATTAAGTGGAATCACATATATGTTTAGAAGAGGGCCTGATACTGAGCACTCAATAAGCACACAGCATTGGCATCATCACAATCATCACCTTTGAAAGGGTAGCAAGAAATTATTAGATAACCTTCCAAACTAATTTACAAGCTATTTTCCCAAAGTACATTAAGATGCTGAGAAACTTTTCAAAAGTTTTAGTCTCAATGATCTTTTTTCTTAATATACTAAGATTTTAACCAGAAACTGGAAGTCACTAATTTTCTTAGAAATTCATGTTGGTTTTAAACTTCAATAACTTTATGAATCCATCACGATAACTGCCATATACAAAACACGTTTACATCTCTCCCATCACTGATAGAATTTTAGAACACATTTTCTTCTCTCCTACTGCTGGTCACTTCTAACCCAAGAGGTATGAAACCTATTTTAAATTACCTGTAGTTGTGAAAGGGTAAATGGTGTCAACTCACTCACTGTAGATATAATAAAAATGGATTTTTAAAATGTTTTTGATTAATTCTAGTGGGAAAGTAAAAGGAATAAATAATTAAATAATATCTATGTTCTACCCTAATTTTGACAAATAAATAAAATGATTTCTGATACTTTATACTAAAATCTTATATAGTATATACTATACTATAGTATCTTCTATACTGTAATACATAATAGTTTATAAATAAGTCAATGGTTGTCTGATAGTTACCTTTAGAGTCCATGTTATCAAGCCTAGAAAGTTTCTTCTCAATCATAGAGTGTGCTTTTTGGAAAGGTACCCTGAAACTTACAATATGCTAAAAATAGTGTCCTAGTCAATCCAGTTAGGCAAAGCCAAGATAACCAACTCAAACATTAAATACAAAAATGATAAAGGAGACAGATAACATTAAGGAGTCTCAAAATAAATTTAAAAGTTTGAAATAAATGATGGTGGAGGCAATTACTGGTTGAGATAGAGAATGAAGGGAATATAACAAAAAGTCAACCCAGGAAATCCTCACACATGATAGTATGATAAATAAAAATAAATATAACTTAGGTATAATGAGTCAAGAATTATTAAGGGAAAGTTAGAAAAATTGTTAACAAAGTACTTAAGTCAATTTTTATACATATAACAAAAGCATTTAGACATTTACAAGAAATATTTTCCTCCAGGAAACATGAGATCAGACCCTTGTTCAGATTTTAAAGAACATTTCATACCAGACCCACTTAATCATTTCTTCCCCTTGGAATTATCAAATTAGTGGTTAAGAGACTCTAAATAAAGCAGATGCATGTACATTCTGTATTTGGACTTTAAGAGGACTCTCAAGCACATTTTTTAAGTTGAATTACTTCAAATTGTTATGTGATAGTGGTGAGAAGTAGCCTTATAAATTGAACGCTGGCAGTGGTCAGCAGGTCACACTGGAGAACAGTGTTCTCAAAGAAATGTCTGAGGAAAGCTAGAGAAACCAAACTATATGTAAATTTACCAAGATACTGTTCTTTAAGAAAATCAAACATATTTTCATAGTGTTCAATGATCCCTATCAGCAAAGAAAATTGGAATCCTTTTTCTCATATAAAGACAGAATTATTCATTCATTCCCTTCTGTAAATTATTAATAGTTTAAAAAGTCATATCTATGGGAATAATATTTCTGTAATGCAAGATGAATGAGTTCTAGAGATCTTCTGTACAAACTTCCATGGTTAATAATATTGTACTGTACACTTAAAAATCTGGTAGAGGGTAGACCTTATATATTGTGTTCTAGCAAAAATAAAATAAAATTTTAGAAAGCATCTATTTACAAATGGAAAAACTGACAGACTGAATGTAAAATCTATGAAATACAAAGTCCCAAGTTCATACAGAAACAAAAAACAGAACCTGTAAATAACTTACTAGATATTATTACTGTCTGTAGATTAGTGGGAGATAAGTAAGGACCTTAATTCACAACACTATTTCTTTTTGAATTTATACAGAATGTAAATATGTACAAAATAATATGTACATTGCCTACAGAATGTGAACTCATAGTATGGAAAAAGTCTCTCAAACCACAGAGCAGAATTGAATGATAATTAAACTACTGAAAACAATTGTTACAGTAAGATTCACAAAGATTTTAAGATTAGACTAAATTATAACCTACTTAGGAAATGTCCAGTTAGGGCATTTCAAATAACATCTAAATTAGAAAACAATTCTCCAACCACGTAGACAGAGATAGGGAGATCCCTTCACACTTCTCCCAAAGTGGAGTGAAGGATTTCTGAAGCTCAGGTTAAATGGTCAACAGAGAGTCATTCATTCACTGAGCACTCTGAGACGTATAAACCTGAAATCTCCATTCTTTTAAGGAGTTGTACATGTTACCACAAACATTCTTAATGTTACCCGTCAATGGTGTCACATAAGTCTGTCTTGACAAGAAGTGTACTTCGTGATGTCCCCCTCAAAGGGACAGTCTGGACATCAACTTCCTTCCTCTGCTGATTCCATCAATCAGATCAGATTTTGACACCCCTGGACCTCCATGAAAAACACACACTATCTCATGTGAAGGGAAAAGTGAAAACAAACCAAGACCATGTGATTCAGACCATAAATACTTTGATTATTTTCAGAAAGACAAAATGGAGCAAATTCTACTCATTCTCTCACAGAATAAGAAAATACAGTTACACATAACCAAGGGTCCTGTATCACATTTTTCAAGTATGGCAGAAACAGATTTATCTAATAAGTTAGAGTCTTTAACCACCATATACTAGAAATGTGAAAACAGGCTTTATATTTTCTAATAATAGAGTATGCCTGAATAAAACCTATTAAGGACTCATATTTTATTGATTTATCCACTATTTCAGGATTTGCTAAAGGTGCAGTTTCACCGATACTAAACAGCATAAATAAATAGATTTCTTATAAAGCACTCCTGTAAGTTGAAAATGTTTTAAAGAAAGTTTTTACTATGTTTAACTATTCATAATAAGTCATAGAAATCAAGTTTTCATTGCATTTTGAGGTATGGAAATTGGCTGCTAAACTTGAAACCCAAATATAGGCGGCATTTCAAAGATACTTTATTGAGTTGAATTTTAAAAGGCAAATAAGGATTGGGAGAATAGGGATTGCTAAATGGAATTATAGCTCTTACAAAACTGTCTATTCCACAAATCATTAGTTTTTCAGATTAAATCATATCTATTATGAAAATAAAAGGAATACAAGTTTTTCCTCTTAATAACACAGAAAGTCTATAATGTGGTTACTACTCTTATTCACTGAAAACAGCATTATAAAAAAAGTGATCATATTATTTACCTCTGAAGATTTGGGGGCTCTATCTATATATCTTTAATAAAGTGTCTCTAAGAGGTTGTCACTTGGTACCTCTCTGAACTTCTCTTAAGTATTGTACAGCTCATTATTCCCCAAGGCAACTCCATTTTTAGTATCTCTAATTGTCAGAAAGTTCCTTATCCCTATACCAAATATATTTCCCTATAAATGTACCCTTTGATCATGGTTTTCCCTTTGAAACAAAATAGAATAAATAGTATTCCTCTTGTATTTGATAACTACTCAAATAATTGAAGGCAGTTTCCACATTTTTCTTATGAATACTTTCATGCAAGGCACTTAGTATCTTCAATATTGCAGGCACTGCTTTAAGAGTCTTGTATCAAAAAATATGTTTTTTAAATATTAAACCACATCAAGAATTAATGATTCTAAAATTTAATAAAGGGAATAGAATTAATCAAAACTAAGAATTAAAGATAAGGAAAACAACCAAGGAAATGTTAAATAAGTTTGGTGGTAAAACTGAAATAAGTTGTAAACACATCTGTGGAAGCCAGAATAATGTGAAAGTTGTGCAGGGAAATGGGAGAGAACAAGAGACGCTCACTGACCATGAGGCTGACAAGGAAAACAAGTTTTTAAGGTTAGATTGTTCAAGATCCTCCAACTAGTAAAGAGACAGTTTGAACTTAACAAGGTCTGCTCCAGAGACTATATTACTAATCATACAAAAAATACTGTCTTCCAGTATCACTTGTGTGCTCCCTCCAGGAAGATAGCCAACCAAGACACATGGAAAGCTATTGTTTCAATCAGAATCATAATAATTAGACAATATCATAAAACCCACTTGAAAAAAGAAAGATCATATAACTTAAGTCATGATTTAGAAGTTGCTACAGTAGTGATCTAGTTCTAGAATCCAATTATACCAAACCTCAGAATCCTTGAAGAGTAAAAACATAACATGACAAAAGGAAAAAACAAAATCTAGTGTATTAGATTTCCATGCCTCTAATCTTTTTCTGTCTTGACAACAGTTCTGGAAGACAGAGGGTAGTTACCAAGACCATCTAAGGTACTTTCCCAATACACTGATAATACAGTAACAATCAGGCTCTGAAGTTCTTTGACGAATGGGTTAAAGTCGCTAAGAGAACTTCTGTGCCTTCTCTTCGGTGATGCATCATGTGGTGTTGTCATAACAACACTAACGTGTCAATAAAGTTTTCTAATTATCCTGGAGTGCTCAATTGGCCCACAGAGTTCAGGTGTTGATCAGAGAAAAATGTAAGTTTAAAAGTACGTACTGGCTTTGTGGTTCAACTACAGCTGCTGGGACACCATATGGGCACACAGAACGAATATACCCAGAGATACATCTGTCATTTCAACCTAAGCTATGAAAAGAAAGCATAAAATTGAGTGTAAGAGAAGGAGGTACTGAAATATGCAAATAGGATTGACTGATAAAGGCTAAACTTATGTTTCTACAGAATAGAAGTTTCTGAGCAGAATTTTCTTATAAATATTTTTTATAGGAGAGTAAATTGAATACTGCACAAGACAACTACATGGGAAGTAACAAGGATGGGAGTAGTAGATGTGCCAAAACTTATTGGACTGTTGTTGAGTGATCAGAGAAAATAGGATACAAAAAATAGTTAATTGCACTCATGAAGAAAATCTGAAAAACATTGTTAAGACTAAATTGGCATATATTGCTTTTTTCTCAGAAAATAATTATGTTTTTGAAAATCTATATAACTAATGACATTTATAGAGAAAAGTAAAAATAGGTATAACAAAATATCACTGGCTATTTCAAGGTATGAATAAGAAAAATAGATCTCTTAGTGTTCTGCATTTTACCAATTTTGTACAAAGAAAAATTTCATAATAAAAACAATAAAAAGGATCAATAATCCAAATATTTTAATACTAATAAAGATTTTAAAAATATATGATAAAAAGCCTGCAATAGCCAAAAAAAATTAAAAGATATAGCTCTATTAAAAGAAAAGGAAAGAATAAACTGGATGCCCAGAGTTGTTCAGCAAGTACACAAAATGTGTCAAATGGTGCAATGACATCACCACTTTAAAAGTCCTATCAGTACCAGCACATGAGAGAAATGCATATTATCCTTATATATGTATTTTAAATAGATAGCATTCCTCCTTCTCAATTAGGTCTTTTCTGCCTAATCAATCCCCTAAAACCAGTCATTCTCTATAACATTACCATGTATGTCTTTCATAGAAATAGAGAGGAAAAATACAATTAACTAACTCCTCATTAGAAACAACAAAGGCCAAAAGACAGTACATTGTGTGTTCAAATTGCTGGGAATAAAATACTGTCAACCAAGAATCCTATATGGAAAAAACTATCAAAGATGAAAGCAAAATAAAGACATTCCCAGATGATCAAAGAGTAATAGAACATGTTTCTAGTAGACATACTCTAAAAAGTAGGATGGAAGTATGTAAGAACAAAACTGCTATAGTGTATCAATAATAGACCAGAATTAACTTAAAGAAGATTGTGATAAGTTATACATTGCAATCTCTAGAACAATCATTAATAAAATAACTCCCCCTACAAAAAAATTATAAAATCAATAAGGAATTAAAATGGCACGCTAAAAAAATATGTTTTATACAAAAGAATTATAAAACATAGGGAGAAAAAGAGACATAGAGAAAACAAATGGCCAACTGAACCAAATAATTACATTAAATCTGGTGAATATACTATGATCCAATCAAAAGGCAGAGATCATCAGACAGAATAAAGAAGTAAAAGCCAAATAACTTCTGTAGCTGTCTACAGCAGATACACTTTAGATTCAAAGACAAACAGGTTGGAAGTAAAAGCGCAGGAAGAAATATACCATGCAAACAGTATTTCTCTAATATTAAAAGAAGAATTGGTACCAAATCTACACAAAGTCTCTCAGAAAAAGAGTAAGAATAAACACTTTCCAGATCATTCTCTGAGGCCAAAGATGTCGCTAGGAAAAAAATAAAAAACATCTCTCATGAACATAGATACAAAAATCTGTAATAAAATATTAGCAAACCAAATACAGTACCATAAAAAAGGTTTATACACATGACCAAGTGTGATTTACCCCCAAGTTTTAAGTTTAGTTCAACATCTGGAAATCAGTTAATGTAAAAGATCATATTAATAGAATAAAAGGAAAAATCACATGGTCATCTCAATAGTTACAGAAAATAGACTTGCTACAATCTACACCTATTCATGATAAAAAATCTCAACAAACTAGAAATTGAAAAGAACTTTCTCAATCTGATTAAGAACATCTACAAAAAATCTACAGCTAACATCATACCTATGATAAGACTGACCTGCTTTTTTTTCTACATTCAGAAGAAAGGCAAGGATGTCCACTGTCACCACCTCCATCCAACATTGTACTAAAAGGTTTTTAGCCAATGCAATAAGGCAAGGGAAAAGGAAGGAAGGAAGGAAGGAAGGAAGGAAGGAAGGAAGGAAGGAAGGAAGGAAGGAAGGAAGGAAGGAAGGAAGGAAGGAAGGAAGGAAGGAGAGAACAGGAGGGGAAGGGAGGGGAGGCAGGGAGGAAGGAAAGGAAAAACAAAGTGAAAGAGAGAAAAAGAATAATAGAGAAATAGACAGAGACATAAAGAAAGAGAAAGAAAGGTTGAAAAAACTATCTCAACTCTCAGACTATATGACCCTATATGTAAAAAGTCCTAAAGAATCCACTCTTGGGGGAAAAAAAGCATTTTTTTTGTATTCTATAATTAAGCCATTCTAAGATCATAGGACTCAAAATCAATATACAGAAATAACTGTATTCCTATATATTAACAAAAATAAAATCTTAAAACATTCCATTCACAGTAACAAAAAAAGAATACAAATGAACTTAACAGAAAAGTGCAAGACATGTACACTGAAAACTATAAAACTTTGCTTGACAACAATTTAAAAAGATCTAAATGAATTGAGAGCAAGATCTTCACAGAATGGAGATTCAATATTATTAAAATAACTGTCCTCTCTGAATTAATCAATAGATTGAGTGCAACCCCTATCAAAATTCCAGAAGCCTTTTTTAGAAATTGACACATGGATCCTAAAATATGTGGCAATATAAAAGACCTAGAGTAGTCAAAACAATTTTGAAAAAAATTAACTTGAAACCATTTAAATACCCAATTGCAAAACTTATTTTGATATAATAATAAAACATTGTGTTACCCACATAAGTTTAGATATTTTAAAAATGGAAAACAATCAAAAGGCTAGAAAAACTTTATGGCCAGCTGTTCTGACAAAGTTGCGAAAGCAACTTTGAAATGATGAAATGACACTTTTTCAAAAACTATGTTGATACAATAAGATTTCTATGTGCAAAAACAACAACTGCTGTTTCATTCATTCTGTTTTGTTTTAATATTCCAAAAGCAAGTGAAATCATATGATATTTGTATTTTGCCACCTTGCTTATTTCATTGATCATAATACCCTCTAGCTCCATGCATGTTGTTGAAAATGGCAGGATTCTTTTTCTTATGGCTGAATAATACTCCATTTTGTACATGTACCACATCTTCTTTATCCATTGGTTACCATGGGATAGAGGTTGGGGTGGGCAGGTGGGGATTAGGGGGATAAAGGGGCACAAAAATTCTCAATCATAATGTCAGTCAGTCATGGGACTAGTAGTACAGCATGGAGAATATAGCCAATGATTCTGTAACGTCTTCCTATGCTGGCAAATAGTAACTGCACTAGAGGGGGTGAAGATTTAATAATATGGGTAACTGTTGAACCACTGTGTTGTATATTTGAAAACAATACAAGATTGTATATCAATACTTCAATAAAAATTTAAAAAAAATTTTTTAAAGCCAACAAAAACTTAGACCCTTGTGGCATACACAAAATATGCCTCAAAATGGATCATGAATCTAAATGCAAGAGATAAAATTATAAAATATCTAGAAGAAAACTAAGAAGAAAATATCTGTGGTGTTGAGTTATAAAAATATTTGTTAGATATCATACCAAAAACATGATTCATAAAAGAAAATTAAATTTTGATGCCATCAAAATTAAAAGATTTTATACTTCAAAAGAGTACCTTTTGAAGTCAATATAATATCCAGAATATATATATATTTTAATGTAATTCAGTAATAGGAAGACAAAACAAACATGGACAAAACATTTGACTAAACATTTAACCAAAAAATTATACCTTTGGCTAATAAGCACAAGAAAAGACGCTTACATCATTAATCATGGGGAAATGTAAATTAAAATCCAAGATACTTTGTACCCACAAGGATGGTTATGAGCAAAAAGAGTAATAACCAGTGTTGGTGAGGATGTGAAGAAACAAACTTAGAGAAGATGCTGATCAACTTGAAATGGCACAACCTTCTTGTTAAACAGTGCAGCAATTCTGTTTACAAGTTAAACATATACTTAACATATGACACAGCCAACTCCTTTCCTAGGAATGTGCCCAAAAGAAATGGAAATATATTGAACACAAAGCCTAGTACACAGATGTTTACTGGTACATTATTCATGATAGTCAAAATCTGAAAACAATCCAGGGTCTGTCAACTGGGAAACAGGTAAAAATGTGGTATATCTATATAATGGAATACTGTTCAGAACTAATAACTAACAAATTGCTCATACATGTAATGATGTGGATAAACCTCAAAACACTATGCCAGACAAAAATAGACTGCACATTTTTATGACTGCATTTATAAGAAATGTTTATTGAAGACAAACCTGTAAAGATGAAAGTAGGCCAGTAGTTGCCTAGGGTTGGGAGAAGGAGCAGGAATTAGCTGCAAATGGGCACAGTAAATGTTTGGGGGTGAAAAAGCGTTCTAAAACTGTATTGCTGTGATAGTTGAACAATTATATACATTTACCAAAAATCATTGCAATATATACTTACAAAAAATTTTATTAATAAAGAGAGCACCATTAAAAATGGGGAGGTAAGACAATGCATTCAAAACAGCTTTTCAGCTTTTAATTTACCAAGACTGAAGGTAACAACTAAAACAAAATGATTCTCAGTGAAAAACAAAAGGAGAAATTAAAGAAAGATTCTGAACAACTTGTAACTAAAGGTGCAAAATCCATCCCCCTGGGCCCCAAAACTACAACACTAAGACTAAATAATACCTGGTGTCTGGGAAATAATATATGCAATCTCCTTTGTAAGATGAGGGGTGCAACCTTTCCTGCTAACAAAAATTAAAACATGGCAAAAAATGTGCACGTTAGCATGAAGACCACTGTAAGGAATATATAATTCACCGTGTAATCATCTACCTTATCCTCTGACTCTACAGAATAGAGTACCTATACAGTTACATAGCTCTATACAGTACTTTTAAATAAGCACTTGAACAAAAAATCAAGAGGCAGAGTGGCAATAAACCTCAGTAATGTCTGAATCAGAATCTCAATTTGTCTGACCTACTTTAAAAGGCAGTTTATGGCCAGGGAGCAGTTCTAGAGAAAAATGAACAACACAAAAATTAAAATTAAAGATCTCAATGACAATTACAATAGCAAAGAAAACTACAGATAATTTCAAACAAAGTTATGTCTTATATTCTACAATGCTAATTTATAAAGCCCTAAAGTCATTTTGTCCCTGACTAAAATTATTGTTCAATATATGGAATTCTCTAATAGAATATTTTGATCTGAAAAGAGAAGAAATATTCACATTTCCCATATTAAATTAAATTTAAGTTGAAGTCAAAGAATGTGTTCTTGACAGCCAGATGAAACTTGTCTTTCAACAGTGTCATTATGGTATGGTAAGATTCATAAATATATTTTAAACTTTTCAATCATCAGAAAAAGTTGGGCACATGTTTAGGAGCATTAGGGAAATTGATTAAACCACAGGAAATCAGAGGTTAATTCTTCCTTTATTCTTTGAAAATCATTTCCCAGCATTTGTTTGCAGCTTCTAATTAATGAGACAAATATGAGGATATTTCTGGGGATTGAAAAAGAAATATTGTTGTTATGCTTTTCCTCAGTTGCAACCCTGAGGACAAAAGTGGAGATGAATAACAATGCTATTGCTCTGTTGTAGAGATGATGTATCTCAAACACTGGACTCTTTCCACAATGTTACTAAAGTTCTTTGAAGCGTTGCTACTAAGAAAAAAATGTCAAAAGAGCTCATGTTATTTTTTGTTTCTCAAATTCCATTACTGTTTCCGGTTGTACCTAAGCTAACCAGTCCATTTTATTTTGGCACAACAAAGTGCTATAACAAGTGAGCATAAAACATATTAGTAGGCACAGGTAATAAAAACCTCATTCCCAGCTTTAGTGAGAGAATCTGAAAAGGAGATTAGGGATTTTAGAACAATAAGAGTCTATAAACTAAAAGCAGATCAAACAGAACACAAACATGACAGGCTGTCTTCTAGTCTTTATTAAGAAGACAAAAAGTGGGGCCCAAGTTATATTAGTAGGTGGGCTTGATATTTCTCTAAAATTATTAAACCTACTGATTTCTATAAAGCAAGAAGTGAAGTGAAAACGGATAGGACAAATGTGGCAAGTTAAAATAATAATAATAGTGATACAAGTAATAATAATGAAAATGTATGCAACACAACTCTGGAGCCAAAGACATAATAAGAATTTACATGGATTATATCATTTAATCCTCAAAAATAACTTTCTGCAGTAGGCAGTCTAAACTGTCAAATAATTATTTTGACTTAATCTTGATATTAGGATGAGCTCTTCATGGTTGAAAAGTCAAATCTCCCTCTGCCTCTATGAAAATACATCTGAATTCAGTGAATCAGGGTGATAAAAAGCTTTATAACCAACTGACCTCATATAAATTTATATATGTTAAGGATGACTGGTGAAGGAGTAAAAATACTAATTATATGTCTAGATTCCTTAAGTTTCAGATGAATAAATCTGAGGCTTCAGAGATTATCAGGATTCACTAAAACCATGGTTGTCAGAAACACCTCTCCCAGTCTGTTGCCACTTCCGCCACACATTATGACCTTACAATGCAGAGAAGGAAACTATGTGCCATTCCTCAAATATCTAACAGTCCTATCTCTAAACATGGTCCCCTCCATACAAAGCAGCTTTGAAATCTATACCAATAAATTAGTTTTATGTAACTCAATGTTAGCCCCAAACAGCACATTAGACTGCAACAAATTTCTTCTCCAATTTATCAAAATGCCTCAAAAGATCTGTGATAAACTTCCAAATTAGCAGAAGAATAGTAGACTTGAATGACCTGAAAGATACACAACACAAACTAATATAGATTCCTAATTTACTCTTAATTTCCAATGCTGAATCTTTCTTTTTTTTAAATGTACTATTTCATTCATATTTAATGTGTGACATCTGATAAAGAATGAAGATGATAAAGGGAAGTTGAACGTAAGGAAAGAATAAAAACATAGGCATACCATATAAGGAAAAAGAGACAAGAACATGTGAGGCACAGGTGATCACATAGAGAAGATGTAGAGGGAACTAAATAATGGAAATCAAAGCTTAGTCAAGCCACCTGGAACAGTTCCTTCTGACCTCAAAACTGTTGTGCTGAAGCCCACCACCAATTACTGCATTAGATGCCTTTCAGTGAAATCCTCACTTGTAGTAACCAAACCTTAAGTTTTTATAACACATTACCAGAGAATCAGGATGTAAATTTATTAGAATTAGGATGATGGCTTTCTGTTTCATTAGTATCTTACCAAATAGCTCACAAGCATGTTCTACCTCTTATCATACAGTTAACCATTGACTGACAACACAACCTGACAAGTATCATGGTTTAACAAAAGCATCACGGTTCATTCTGTGAATGATTTACTGTCACTCAGCTGCATGATTAGCTCTTGTCTTTGGTTTGGTTTGGTTTGGTTTTGACAGTGGAGGTGGTGGTTCATTGGTACTAAATGCACAACCAAAATAGTTATATTATCATGAATGCCTTCAGACTTTGGACTGTTAAACTAAGGAATACCCTAAATTAGTTAAAAATAGTACTTTCTTATCAAAACCCAGTAAAAAATTAGATTCTTCAGACCACATGGAGTTATTTATTAACAAGAGCATTTATTATGAGGAAAATAATGAATACCAAGGTCAAATTAATCAACAGATCATAACTTTTAATTCTGATTTTTCTTTCTTCTTCCCATATTTTAAGCATATAGAAGTCTGGAGTTTGGCAACACAATTCAAAAATGTTATTCATCTAGTTAAGACTCTATGCCACAACTTTATTGCCTCCCAAATGTTCCAAATGCCCCATTCTGGCAAACCCAGGTGAACAAGCAGAAATGTAAACATAAGGATGAGAGGATTACTAACCTTATTCTAACTAAAAATCCTGCCTGTTGCTTTAATTTTAAACTGCCACTGACATGTTTAAATTATAATTGTATCTTCTCAATGAACACAGTTCCTTATTATTAGAATTGGCAGGGGGCCTTGACATTTGAGTCATCATTTCATTATGTCTATTTCTTACCCTAGTATACAAATTAGATAGAAATACAAGCCAGATGAAATATAGGAGGGAACAACTGAAGCAGTAATTTTTAATTCAATTAATTTTTCTCAAATCTACAAAATATATAAAGCAATTAACAATAGTAATAATATATTCTACCTCAATCACATTTTCAAAAATACTAACTTCAATTCTAAAAGCCAAAAATGCTTCAAACCCTCCTAGCCAAATATTGCACTTCTGTAAAACAGAACCAACAGCATTAATATTCCCTAAAATAAAAAGTTAGAATAATTCCCATTTTAGAGCAACTACAAATATGGACAAAAATACACATTTGAAGACTTTCTTCCATTCTAAAGAGCTTCAAAATGGGTAGCAATTATTAAACATATTTCACATATGCCTATATATATGCATGTGTACATATATATACACATACGTACACAACATGCACATATTTAAAATATATAAAACATCATGTGTAATCAAACAGGAATAATATCAATTCATTCATCCTAAAATATCCAAATGTGTCAAATTGGAATCTTCAGTTTTATCCTCAGATGTTTTCAGATCACTGGACTTAAATGAAAGTATCACTGAACGATTTTCCTAAACTACCTGATTCAATCATACTGAAAAAATGTGCATCATTCCATCTTTGCCAAATATTTTGTTGAAAATTTTTCCATTGAACTTCAAAATCATATATTGAAGCTAATGCTACATAAAATCCTCAAAAACGTCTGGCTATACTTTCAGGAGGCTATTTCCTCACTTATTTAATTTATTGTTGTAGGCAGTCCACAATATGTGTAGATTATTCATTCACTGAGTTTTTAATTGTTTCTGCAATTCTCCCTTCCTTCAGCCCAGAGCAACCTGTTCATTTCTAAAAGCCAACAGCTTTCCAAAAATGATTAGGAACAAGTTCAGTAGCCTCTAAAAGCCTTATTCATCCTGATACAAAATATTGAAAAGAAGCTCTAGGGTAAACTGTGTATTCCAATGTCTACTCTGGAAATCAGCATTATTTGTCCCTTCAATCACTAAAATTATATTACCAAATTGAAAACAGTCACGGCTGATTTTCCTTTAGTTTATTATTTATTTTAATGTTGACGTTTCTCTGAAAAAAAAATTACCTGAGGGAATGTTTGTTTAAAGTCAACAATTTTAAGATTTGTTTCTGTTCTCATTAACCATTTACTTTTAACTTATAGCCCAAATCTTTCCAAAAAGATTCAAAGAAATTCACAATACAGATTCTAAGTGTTCACTATATTCTCCAAGGAGTGAATATATTCCAAAGCTATAAGTCTCTATTTCAACACTAAAAATTTAATTAGAAGAGCAGTCTTGTGACAGTTAATTTCCAACTTTTAGAAAACATTATTCTGCATATTAAAATAAAATAGTACGTAAACCAGATGTTCCTAGATTATGAAATTTAGAACAGAACATATTCTAAGTGCAGCCAGACTTTTGCCTATATTTATCTAAGGCTAAGGCAAGCAAGCCCCACGGTGCTGAATTCAGTCTCATCTCTCTCATGGTTTGGCTTAAACCAGTGGAAATATTCACGGGTTTACAGTATCAGGTTTGTAGTGAGCCCTATCATTTTTCTAATTACTATGGCTATATTAATAAATGTCTCCTTTTTATATGCTAAAATAAATTAATGGAAGAGGCAGTCACTATGCAAAATAACTGGGAATAGGGCCAAATCTTTTTACATACATCCAGGGACCAGTAATTTTCTAAATGGCACTTTAAGCTCTTTTGCCTAAATAATTACAAGTACAGCCAGCATGTAATTTACTGAATTAATTATGCACTCTTCTAGTTCCCATCACCCATGTCAAGTCCGTGGCCACTTACCTTGTCTTTATTTTCAGCGCCAGAAGCCTCAGGCTTGGTCCTAATCACAAACGGGGTGGACAGTCTCAGCAGGACCCTCTCAAAGGTGGCATTGACCTTTGGAGAAACAATCTCGAAGCAGTCCTCAAACTTGAGCACTTTGTGAGTTTCGCATCGGAGCTGCTTCCGTAGGCCCTCCCCCAGCTGAAGGACTGACATGTGGGGGTCAAACATCAGGTGGAAAGGGAAGGCTCTGCAGAAGGTGTTGATGCTAATTCTGAGGTCCGCAGGAAGCTGGGAGGTTCCCTGTGGAAGGTTCTTCGTGCTATTAGTATTTTCACATTCCTTTATAAGGAAGGTAAGACAGCTACAGTTGCCTGGGTTTGAACCATCAGAGCACAGCTGCTCATTCGCAACCTGTTCCACCTCCACATCCAGCCGATAGATCTTCTTTCCTGCGGCCTTAATCATCCCCAGCATCGCCAGCCCCACCACGCGGTGAGGGTGGAAGTAGTGGAGCTTGAGAGCACCGTCAGGGAGCTCTCTGCATAGGAAGGACGGCGACTCCAGGGCAGCCTGCTTTCCAAAAGAAGTTCTAATGTGTTCCAACAAAGCATCAAAGCCGTTAAAAAAGTCCTGTAACGTGCCACCTACAGCTCGAAGGACTCTCTCATTCTCATCGAAGCATATGTTAAAGAACTCCTCGCCAAATCTTGCTTGGATTTCCTCAAACTTCAAACCTAGAGGTAAATGGGAAGCAAATGTTAGTGAAGTAAATAAAAATAGTTGAATTGACAGCTGTCTAAATGCTTATCAAATGAGATAGCTAGTGAGGAAAGCAAGAGAGCTATTTCCCTTGGGCCCACACATTCCCAAATAGGTTAATTCACTTTGAATCAGAGAAAGTAAACTTCTCCTCATCTTCTGGATGCTTCTAGGCTGTTCATGAGCACAAACATTTTTGTTTGTTGGTTTTTAATGACTTTATTTTTTTGAGCAGTTTTAGATTCACAGGAAAATTGAGCAGAATATACAGATATTTTCAATACAGCCCGTCTCCACACACACACACACACACACACACACACACACACACACACACACGCAACGCCCCCCCCCCACATCCCAACACACATTCATGACTCTATATGCTACAGTGGAACATTTGTTACAATAGGTGAACCTACAATGCAACAGTGTTACCACTGAAAGACCACAGTTCACCTTAGGGTTCCCTCTTGTGGTGTACATCCTTGGTTTTGAGAAATGTATGCATGTCCGTCATGTTTCATACAGTTTATACAGAGTAGTTTTGATGCTCTAAAAATCCTCTCTGCTCCACCTATTCATTCCTTCCTCCCCCCAACCCCGGGACCATTAACTTTTTAAGTGCTGCTAATCTACCTGTTCACTTTTCAATGTAATAACATTTTTTCTTAATTTCCCCCTTTGTTAAAGAATCTTCATAGAAGCAACCATAAAGTTGTCTCTATATAATGCCCATCCAATATTACCATCTTACTTATCAAAATTCATTTGTTAAGTGGGAAATATCCAGAGAAGGAATCTATAGTACATGAATAGAAAAAGACATCAGGTTATCTAGCATAAACAGAAGGACTCAGATTAATAATTTTAGGGGAAGTCCTGCAGGTCAGCTAGATCCCAGGGAGAGAGAGACAAAACAAGGAATTAAAAATGGCAGAAGTGTGCTCGCTTCGGCAGCACATATACTAAAATTGGAATGATACAGAGAAGATTAGCATGGCCCCTGCGCAAGGATGACACGCAAATTCGTGAAGCATTCCATATTTTTAAATACTGAGAGAGCTTGAAAAAAAAATGGCAGAAGTGTGTAATAATTTGCATTCTTTAGCCCACTAAAGTGAGAGTAGCCAAGAGTGGCGTAGGAATCCAACCAGACAGTTAAAGGTCTGTGTTTTCTCAGTTCTCACTCCCTCCCACATGACCTGTGGAAAGGAACTCCACCTTACATAAATATGTGATTATAATGAAAAATATATACATACATACATACATATATACACACAGCGTGTTATGTGGTAATTAGAACCAGAGTCACAGTGCAAGTTAGATCCACTTTTGAGGATGATCTGAGGAAAAATACAGAGAGAATTTATAGTCCAAAGAGGAAGAACTGAAACATGTAAGAGTTGAGTCTGTTTGCCAAAGAAAGTATCTGTACACAGTCACTCTACTGCTTCTCTTTTGACTTTGGTTTGAAACTGATATATGCAGTTTACCTACTCATATTTTCTTTCCTAATGTACTCCATCTTATGAGAAGGACCTGAAAATCAAGCAGGACTGGGAAAAGACTGAAGGTTACTTTGCTAGTGTCCTTTTCGAGTGCACCGCAGTCTAGGCTGTGACTTGGTTTGTTCCTACCTTATTATTCCTTCAAGGTTATCACAAGTACATTATTTTAAAATAAATAAATATTATTTTTAAAATAACACATCAAATATTTTTTGAGAGGTTGCTATAGTTTAAACATTATAGTTGCCAAGTTAAGAGGTCAGTTTGACAAAGAAGTTCTTAAAACCAAAGAAGTAGAAAATCTAAGCGTAAAAGGAGCCCTTTATCAAGAAGCACTTCACATTAATTTTAGTTTCTTATACTTGATGTTCAAGGCAAATCTGAGAAAGTCACCTATTAAGATAAAAATATCACCACTCATCTTACACTGTCCTGTTACAAGATTGACCTTCAATATATGTTGCATTCACTAACAATAATGCCAGCCAAAATGGATAATAAGAGCATTTATCTGTCTAGTTCTCTAGAGGGGAAGAGAGAAAACAAGACAGATGACATTCACTGAAATTTGGCTCCTACTCCAACTGCTCCTTTAATTGCTTTTATAATTACTTTTGAAACTGCTTTTGTAATTACTTAAGCCAGTATATATGGTTGCATCCTTGTCTTAGTTAACCTTGTTTTTCCTTCAATTTGATTCTTGATATCTCTTCTTCCTAAAACTCCTTTCTCTCCTGGCTTATAAAATCATACTGTCCTGGTTTGATTGCTATATCTCTGAAAATCCCTTTACTAAAACTTCTTCCTATGCCAAATCCTCATATCACCATCAACTGTATCATAACTAAAAAATTCCAATATATACAAATTAAATGAGTCTTTCCAAGATAGTTCTTTGTTGCTATTAAAGTTTTTGATTAGAAATGTTAATTAAAAACTAAATTCTGAATAAATAAAAATTCCTATAATATGATTATATTTGCTAAACTACAAAATTCTATGTGTCACTGAAAATATTCCATGGATTGCTTTCACACGTTGAAGAGCTGTATCTCAAAAGGACTCTAGGTCTTTGAGAACAGAAAATAAAAAGAGAAAATTTCTTCTAACTTGCACTTTTCATAACATTGACAATGTCCTCACAGTTATTAAGTAAAGAACACAGATATAAATTATAACACAGTAAGCTTATGTTCTATTCCAATGCCAGAATCCCAAAGAATCATACAGAGAATAACAAGGAAATAAATTCACCAGATGCAGCAAAATAAAAACTACTTTATGAGTACAGCATTCTATCAACTAGAAATCCTTGCTGCCTTAAAAAGCACTACTGTACTTTAAGGTACAAGGATGTAGGATGTTAATTCTCAAGTAATGACACTAAGACCTACCACGATACTAACATGACTTGTATCAACAAAGAAAAACAAGTATTCTGAAAATTACACTTAATTACTATACATGGTAACTCTATATAAACCACAATATTCAATTAACTAGGAAAGATTTTTGTCTCACAATTGTTAAACCATACAAGATCAGAAAAGAAGAAAAAAATTCTTAGAGTTTGAGAAATTAAAACCAGGGAAAGAGCACTTCAACTTTTGCAAATATGCTATGAGTCAGTAGCCCAGATATCCATTTAAAACTTTGTGTCAAAATTTAGAAAGCACAAAGAAAGTAGTTCACTTCAGACAACTGGAACAATCCTCACTCCCAAGGTGCCACCGGCAATTGATGCAAATCCCCTACTTACAGTAAATCACTTGAAACATATAGACAATGCTCATCTCCTCGTATCACAAGATACTCTGACAGCTTAACATTTGGGTCTATAAGAATGCATTTGCTCAAGGCAAAACTTAGAAGAAAACTGCTTTCATTTACAAGAGTTAGAATTTTAAATTACTGCTAATTCACCTATTTTTTAAAAATGAATAGCCTAAATGCTGACATCCTTTAGTTGTAAATGAAACAGTCTGTTCAGTAATGATATACATCTTTTGTCCTTCATCTGCTATCTATCAAACTTCACTTTGTGCACTTCTTGAGGACAAGGACCTTATCCCATTTATGTCGGCTTATGTATCACCAGCTTAATGCCTGGCACATGGAGACTAAGACTTCATTCATAGAAATTCAGCTTTCATCTAAATATTTGTTTGATAAATATAATCAAACTTTTAAAGCTACAGTTATGACACATCTAAGGATACCAGGTCAGCGAGATGCATTCATTTCTCACATGAGCGCCTACAGATAATGATTACATTACAATGTGTTCAGGCTATAACAGAAGCAAACAGGAGAACCTGTGGAGGAATGGAACAAAGAATGTCTGACTCTCCTCAGGGAGATAATGTTTGAAGGGAGATCTAAGGAAAAAGTAGGCATTCAAAAACCAACAAAGAAGGAACAAGCATACTGACAGATGGATGGTAATGGAATATGGATGCACCAGGAAGATAGAAAAGCCCAGCACAGTCAGGGAAGGGAAGTGGTGTGGGGGATGAATTGTTAAGTAATCAGCAGTGTAGAAGATGGACTGAAGGGTGATGGACTTAAGAGTCAAAGACCCCAGCCAGAGCGATGCTTTGATATCTTAAAAAAAAAGATTATATTGAATAAAGTAGGCAATCCCAGCAAGAATAGAATGTGTCTTCATTTTGTTTAATACTTTTCATAGATTTTTATGATTCCTTTAATTAACACTTAAAAAAAATTCCTGTCAAGTAGGTATTATTTTAAATATCCTCATTTTATAGGTACAAAATGTTAGGAAATTTCCCCAAGTTCATACAACTATAGGTAGCAGTGCCAGAATTCAAAGTCATATCTGTCTTAATATTAAATCTTATATAGTAAACACAGTATTAAAAGAGTAAAATGTCCTCATGGGGGGAAAATACGTATTTTGCTCCTTGTTACAGCATTGATAGCTAGCATACTGCCTGACATTTAATGGGTGCTCAATAAATATCGACTGGATATTGAATGAATTAATGTATCACTGAAGTCAACCACAAGAGTTACAAGGAGCAGTCAACAGTTACCAAGTGCAACAGCAAGGTCAAGTAATGTAAGAATAGAAAACTCTAAATTGGATTGATCAGAACTTTGGGGACCTTAGACAGAGCAGTTTCAGTGGAGGGGGGCAGACAAGTGAGTGTGATGGGTTGAGCAGAATGTGGCAGGTGAAGAAATTGAAATATTAGTTTTCAGCTGAACCAATAATATTATTAGAAGGCTAAAATTACTTATTTTATAAAATTGTAACAGATATGACCTCTGTGCTTAGAAAGGGAAATGCTGACTTCAGTGAGAACAAAGTGAATAAAGAGAGAGATAGCACCAAAGATATGGCACTGAGTGGGATCCTGATCTGCTAGCAGAAGATCTAGTAATAAAAGAGAGAGATAGGTGCTTTTCTAGGTCCAGAGACCATCCTATCACCCAGCAAGGGCATCAGTCTCTACTAACATGGGAAAATACCAAAGCAGTAGCTGTACCTTCAAGTTGTTTAAACATCAACTGAGGAGCTGAATACCTACCAACTACTCCTGTGAGCTGTATGCACTCCATTATTACTTTGATTTATTATTTAGGTCTCATTTAACTAATATCTAACTAATGTAACTCATGCGCCACTATATCTCAAGTTCAAACTTCAAAGGTATTTCAATATTTTAAGGAGATGATTATCTTTTTTAGAGAAACAATTATTTTTCCAGCTTTATTGAGATACAGTTGACATACATTGTGTAAGTTTAACATGTACAATGTGTTCAATACACTTATACTTTGCAAAATTATCACCACCCACAGTGTTAGTTAACACATCCATCAAGTCATACAGATAACATTTGTTTTTCTGGTAAGAACATTTAAGATCTACTCTCAACAATTTTCAATTGTGTAATACATTATTGTTAACTATAATCACAACGCTGTGTATTTTATTCCCCAGAACTTATTCATCTTCTAACTGGAAGTTTGTTATTCATCTTCTAACCGGAGATATTGACCAAAATCTCCCAATTCCCCCAACTCCTAACCCCTGGTAACCACTATTCCACTATTCTACTCCCCATTCCTATGAGTTTGGCTTTTTAGAATCCACATATAAGTGATAGCATACAGTATTTGTCAAGAAACAATTATTTTTATCTAGCAAGACCATAAGGCATTTGTCAACTAAGTTTGAAACCCAAATGACACTTGTATAGAAATGTTCTTGTATCATGCCAATCTACAAAGAAATGATTGAAGTCGGTCTCTGCCTCCCAGAGGATATTTAGATGTAAATTTTATGTATGTCTAAATAATAACAAAGAAGAAAGGCTGAAAAGAAATCCCACTGCTCAAATTGTAATTATAAGGGAAATAAAAATATTGAGATAATAGTGAAAAGAAAAATATCTATAAATTTCATTCATAATCTATTAAAGATTAAAGATTGATTTCCTACCATTTTAGACAATTCTCCACCTTTTGGAGGAGGCATCTCTTTCCTTCTCCAAAAAAGAACATAGCATGTGTCATATATTTATTTTTAAGTACAGGTGAACTAAAAGTAATTGTCATTAATTTTTTTAATTTTATGATATATTTAAAGATGATATATACACACATTCAAAACAACAGGGTTCTGATATCTTGTCATATTTAACAAAGAATTTGCTGAGCACAGCAATAGGGGAAACCTGTTAACATATTTAAGATTAATTCATGAATACCCAAAAGAATAGGTATAATTAAAAGCACAGTAAGTGCTTCAGAAACAAAAATATTTGTGATGGTAAAGTTTTCAGTTTTTAATTTTGAGAATATGCTAAGATATGCTTTAAAATATGCATAGGATATAAATTTTAATAATTAGAAATGTGGCATACTGGAGATGAAGCTAAACCCTGAGTATTCTGGTGTGGGGGCCCGGCCTACGGCCGAGGCTGAGCCCCACTCTAGCTGGACAACACCCTAAAGATGGCGCCTGCTTCCTGCTCACCACCCTTTCCCCTCTTCCCTGTTGGGGATTGGCCCAGCAGACTTCCGTACCCGTGCACAGCTCGTGCTGCCCGCTTAGAGTGGCGCATGACACCTATCCGCTTAAAGGTCACGCATGATACTGTCCCGGATTGGTTGGGTGACTGAATATAAGGGAGCCCACCGGGAGGGAGAAGAGTTGCCTGACAACTGCTGTAACCACCGTGAGAGATTAGACAATAAAGTCTAGAGAAGAATCAAGACCTTGGGCGTGTTGCCTCGGCCCCTGAAGGGTTGCGACAAGTGGTGCTGAACCCCGGGAATCGCTAAACCTCGTCGCGACCTGATCCGCTGACCCTGGCGCCTGCCGATAAAGTAGAGCTTGTAACTCTTCAGGAACGTCGCTGGACGCCGTTCGGTCGGCTGGCCAGACCGGGAGAGGGAACCGAGGAGGGTGAGTGGATCGGCGAGCAAACTGAAAGTATACGTGGCAGGGCAGACAGCAGGCAGTTGCGGTGGGTGTTTATGTGTAGTGTGTGTGTCCTGTTAGTGTTTGTGATATTATGTGTAGTGTGTGTGTCCTGTTAGTGTTTGTGACATTGTTTAATGAGGAGGCGCCAGTGAAGGGTTCGCAGAGCAGCGACGAAATCAAAAGGTTCGCAGAGTGGCGACGAAATAAAAAGGTTCGCAGAGTGGCGACGAAATAAAAAGGTTCTCGGAATTAGCGACGTAGTCCATCTAAATCATAACTAGGATACTTGCCCCTTTAGAGAGAGGATGGGGATGGAGGCCTCTAGGGTTAGGGCCGAGGAACCTCTGAAAGTGCTCCTTAGAGCTAATGGAACCCCTTTGAAAACGAAGACTGCCAGGGCATTTCTGAACACTATAGAGAATCATGCCCCATGGTTCTTAGATGAAGGAAAAATCACCAGCTCTTTATGGGACAGGCTGGGGGATGACCTACGCCGGGCAGACAAGAGGGAGCTCCTTCCACCAGGGACAATCCCTATTTGGGGTCTGGTAAAAAATTGCCTAAAGGGACAGAAGCCAAGCTGCCGAGAGGCCATCCAAGAGGGGGAGGAAATATTAGAGGAAGTACGAGAAGAGCATGCCTTCGCAAAGGCATCGGAAGGGGGATCTGAACAGGGACTGCCATCTGATGAGGATGAAGACGGGGAACTTTCGGGGGACGAGCTAGAGAACAGGTTTAATAGCAGAGTTAAACTAACCACAGAGACTCTTTACCGTGAGCAGTCTAATGCCATAATGAAAAAATAGGGGTACGCAGGCACTAGAGGACTAGGGAAGGATCTCCAAGGGAAAGAACAACCAATCCTTTTAGCAGGGAGACCGCCCAAAGGGCCCGGAGGACCAGGATTGGGTTTTTCTTCGGGGCCACTGAGGGAAAACAGCCTATAGAAATAACATGGCAGTCAAAAAGGCCCGTGTGGGTACCTCAGTGGCCCCTCACCAAAGAAAAGAAGGAAGCAGCCCACACTTTAGTACAAGAACAGATAGCAGCTGGTCACCTCCAGCCCTCTACCTCGCCATGGAACACACCTATTTTTGTAATCAGGAAAAAGTCTGGCAACTGGAGATTACTCCATAATCTCAGGGCAGTGAACAGACAGATGGAGTTTATGGGACCTGTACAATTAGGCCTTCCTCTCCCTGTGGCCCTGCCCAGAGGATGGAATTCAATAGTGATAGATACCAAAGACTGTTTCTTCTCCATCCCATTTCACCCCAGAGACTGTCAAAGGTGTATTGCCACAGGGCATGGCTAATAGCCCCACCATGTGTATGTAAAGAAGGCCTTACAAACTGTCAGGAAACAGTTTCCCCTGATAATCATCTATCATTATATGGATGACATCCTTTTGTGTCATGAGAGCAGCAGGGAGCTAGAGACAACCCTCAGGGTCAGGGTATGGTGGAACGCACCCACCTCACCCTCAAGAATGCCTTATATAAACAAAAAGGGGGAATAGGAGAAGATTTTAGAACATTGGACAAAAATGGCCGCAGTGCAGCAGAGCGGCACATCCAACAATCCAATCCAAAACACATGCCTAAAGTTTTGTGGAAGGATGTGTTGGAAGGAACATGGAAAGGCCCGGACCCAGTGATAACCTGGACCTGAGGCTCGGTTTGTGTTTTTCCACAGGACCAGCAGAACCCCGTTTGGGTGCCTGAACGTCTGATACGCAGAGTGGAAAACCCCGGAGCGGAGGTACAAGATGATCGCACTGCTTCTGCTCCTGCCGTGGATCACCATTCCTACGGCAGAGACGCTGAATGGTCTGTCCCAGGCCACTGCCTCTGCAATGACAGCGCAGAACGTCATCAATGGCCATTTTAAGAATGGGATGGCCTTGGTCAACCAACGCATGAACCTTCTTCAAGAACAATTGGACCTCTTGGGGGAGGTTTTGTCTGTGGGCTGCGTCCATTCTTATACAGGGGTGTATTACTGGTATTCTTTTTCATAATTATTCTAAAGCTGCCAACTTGTCCAGACAGTTAGGCAAGATGTTAAACGCCACCAAAGCCTGGTCAGGTGTAGGTGTCATAAGAATATTGCTAATTGTGGGCCTTCTCCTGCTTGGGAGGAAAGTCTGTTACAAAAACAGCAACGGGGAGAACGGAAGGTCCTGTTGCAGGCCATGGCAGCGCTAGAGGAAGGCATCTCCCCTAGAGTATGGCTTATGCTGGATCAGTAGTCAAGGACGGGTAAGATCGGGAGCTGCGCATATCAACCTAAGACAGGGCGCAGACCTAAGCTGTCTGTTGCCTGAGGACGGGTAAGAATGCCGCAGACTCCGGACGACCTAAGACAGGCATGATCCCGACAGCCCTTGGGTTATAAAACAATAAAGGGGGAGATGTGGGGGCCTGGCCTACGGCCGAGGCTGAGCCCCACTCTAGCTGGACAACGCCCTCTTCCCTGTTGGGGATTGGCCCAGCAGACTTCCGTACCCGTGCACAGCTCGTGCTGCCCGCTTAGAGTGGCGCGTGACACCTATCCGCTTAAAGGTCACACATGATACTGTCCCGGATTGGTTGGGTGACTGAATATAAGGGAGCCCACCGGGAGGGAGAGGAGCTTCCCGACAACTGCTGTAACCGCCGCGAGAGGTTAGACAATAAAGCCTAGAGAAGAATCAAGACCTTGGGCGTGTTGCTTCGGTCCCTGAAGGGTTGCGACATTCTGGAATACTATTTCTACCCAGAAACTACATCTAAAAAGTAAAGCATCAGAATACATTTAATAAGAAAGGCATAAAACTTATATTTAGAAAACTATAAAATGTTAACACAGCAAACAAAAACCTAACAAATAGATAGTCCATATTTTAGAATATAAAGATCTTATAAGATTATCAATTCTCCTAAAATTAAAATGTTTAATGTATTTCCTGTTAAGCCTCAACAAGTCTTTTTGCCAATACAGTAATTTTAAGATTCATACGGAAGAATAAATGCCTAGAATAGCCCCAAAATACTTGAATAGAAAGACTTCTAGTGAGGAACCAGATATTAGAATAAAAGAATAAAAGAAATGCACTAATTAATTTTTTTCCATAGGAACAAAGACATCATTAGGTAAGAATAGGGGATTCAGAATTAAACCTGCATATATGAAAGCTTTAATATATCACAAAATAGCATTTTAATTCAATGGGGAAAGAATGGTTTACTCAATAAATGGTGCTAGCCATATGGAAATCAAAATTAAGTCCCATCTCACATCACAAACAAATCACATTCCAGAAAATTAAAAGCTTAAAATGTAAAAGACAAAACAATAAATATTTTAGAAGAAAATCCTTAACCAAACTGGTAAATCAACCTAAAAAAAGACATAAAGACATATTTGATTTTGTATAACATAAAGCTAAGTTAAAACTGTTGGAATAATGTGTAGAATACAATTCTATTTTAGTAGAAATTTAGGAATACAATGTAGGTGAGTGTGCAAAATGCATAGTCCCTGGTATTCTCTATCCTAAATATCACTGTTTTATGCCACCATAATCAATAGTCTAGAATTATTTCAACAGCCTCCTATCTAATTTTTCTGCTTTCCAATATCTCTGCAATCCAAGGACTATACACCGTTTTAAAATCATAAGTTTTATATCATTTTTCTGCTTAAAGCTCTCCAATGATTATCCTTTGCCCTCAGAAAAAAGCCCAAACTCAGTAGGGCTGATCCAGTCTTTATGGGCCCATCCTCATTCCTTCCGATTCCCCACTTTGCATCTCCGCACAAACCTTTAGGAACCACTTGGAGTGTCCTGAACATACTCAACAACTTCTCTGTCTCACTTACAGGCCTCCAAACATGCTAGGTCTGTTTTGTTCTTTTTTTTTTAATAGAATTCTTTCTCCTACCTAACCCATTTGGCAAGTTATATCCACTTAGACCCATACTGCAGATCCTTACACCGTGATTCCTCCAGAATGCTTTCCTTCACAGTCCAAGATTGAGACTGAAGCCTCTACTTTCTTAGCGTACAAGGCACTTTGTGCTTACCCCCACCCCAGCATTTATCACACTACAGCTATTGGCTTGCCCACCATCTCAACCAGACTTAACCTCTTTGAAGACAAGAGTTATGTCCTATTCAACATTTATTCATTCCTTTATTATTTTTTAAAAAATGAGAACACCTGCTCTGTTAGTCTTAGTGCAGAGCACTGGGAATATTATGGTGACCAGAACAGACAAGAATCTTTCCCCCCATTGAGCTTTGTGAAAGGCAGAATAATCTTATAACTGTCCACATGATCCAACAACTAACTATACAAAGAAAACATATGATGATGTGCATTATGATGACAGGTGCAGAATGCAATGAGAGCATGTAACAGGGGCCTCCTGTAATCTGCTAGGTCAAAGACAGCTTCCTTTAAAAAGTAACACATCTGAAGGACAGTAAAAGTCAACTAGGCAGTGAAGAAGGAGCAGACATGGGAGGAAAGAAAACCATTCCAGACTGAAAGAACTTTATGCAAAAGTCCTGGAAAGGAAACTAACATGGAGCTTTCAAGAAGGTAATTGAAGACTGCTATTGTATCCCTAATCTCTGGCATAGTGCCTTGTCTGTAATGAATGTTTTGAGTGAATAGACAAATGAATAAATCAATTAATAAATGAAGAAATAAGTACAGCTGTGTGTAATTGGCAGTACGTCTTAACACAGACATATCATATATGATGTATATATTATATATGTAAAAGATATACATGCTTATATGTGTGGATATGTGTATGTTCCATTGCTGTTTTCCATACCCTTCAATATTCACAGGCAGGCATTCTTTCACAAGTGTGGGAAAGTTATACTAAAAGACTAATACGGGTGGAATGCTAATAATCTGATGAATTCTTGTTCCTTTGCCAACAAATAGCCACAGGTGAGAAGAAAGATAGACTCAGGGCAGCACATGTATAATCGGGCAGCCTTATCAGAGCTTTGTGCTATGTATGCTTGCTGTCAGAAGCTGGTTGTCAGGTAACAAAGGGCTCACCACATTTCCCAGCATTCCTCCCCCAGCACCCTGGCATGTTGCTGTGGAAGCCCCTAAGCCAACAAGCCAGCCACAGTGAGGTGCAGATTCAGTCACACATGAACTAATTACACAGAGGGGCTGCAGGACAGCCTGCCTCAGCCCTGGGCCCACACCTGGCCTGCTTCCAAAATGCAACGTGTCACACTGTGAAAATATGGCAGTGGCTCCCAGGCTTTGGAATCGCCCTGCAGAGATGTACTCTCATCATTTCTTGTACCTGTACTTCTGACCAGTCTTTCACCTGATGGCTAAGGAGGTACGGGAGGGAATCACTATGCACATGCTCAGATTCTGGCTTCTGCGGCCAATGACCATTCCTGTTCACACTGGAGGCCACAGCAGTGGCAGAAGGCAAGCATACTTTCCACAAGGATGGATCCTCAGAGGGCTTACTCAGGGTTGTTAAATCACTGCTAATGCCTCTTTAGTTGCTCTGCTTTTTTACAATTTCTAATTTGTGATTCACCCACTCCAACTGCATCAACCTGGTCTTGGGAGCTATACCTCTGTCCAATTTGTACAGAGAGGATTAACTTTCAGAACAAAGCTTGTGTTGTGGCAAAGAATTAAAACTGATGGGAATCTAAAAATTTTTACAACTTTGCTACTGAATTAAGTAATAAAATGAAGCCCTAAAATATGCATTTCATTAGCCAAATAGCATCATATTTCAAGTGTGACAGAAATTAGTGCCTAATGTGTCCATGATGTAGCTATTACAGTAGCCTGTGACAGCATTTACAGCATTCACTCATACAATCCTAATGCTTTTATATTTCTGGAGGATAATAGCAAAGTATCACAAATACATTTGTTTAAAAGAGATTTGGTAGATACAATATTTCACATGACATCAATGCACGAAGCCAACAAGTACACTGGACCTTCACGGGTATTCAGTCTGACCTCCCCTAAGACAGCAGTCCCTGCAGATGGTCACCCTTCCCCCCCAAAGCACAGGCCGGGCTGGGGGGCCACAGGAGCTGGCTTTTCCAACACTGTCTGGTAATCAGAGTTCCTTCCTTCTTCTGCTGAGGCAAAATCTATTCCTGTAACTTCAGTCCACTAGTTCTATTATATCCTCTTTGGTAATTTGAACAAATCTACCAGCTCTCCTACTGAAATCCTTTAAAGTGTCTGAAAATAACTCTCATGCTCTCTTTTGTCTTCTCATCTTGTTTTCAAAGAACTAATTCAAAATGCATTAAAGGCAGCTCTACAGAACTATTTTAAATAGATATAAAAAGCAAGAGTACATTAGAAAAAAGATACACACAGTGTGTGTGATTTGGAAGGACACTGCAAGTAATAACTTGGAAAGGAACAAGAAGCAGTAGAGTTATAGGAGGTCTGTTTTGGATAAGAGGAGCTAACATGACATGCTTTTATGCCAAAGTTAGTCTTGTGTGTATATGTGCTCTAAGCTGGGAAAATAGATAACTGTATTTATTCCTCCTCACTAGAGTGTACCCTTCAAGCTGTTTTTTGGTGTCATATTTGATTTATTTGCCCTGCTCTGTGCTCGTGTTTCATACCCAGTTCCCTTTAGATCACACTATATAAAATGTTGGGCTGGGTAGGGAAGCAATTTAGGGCTGTGAAATAAAATATCGATAGACCGTGTAGGAATTAAATACATAACCACTGCTTCTTTCACATCATGGGAGAAGCCACCCTAGGAATGGCTGAAGCCAGCACCCTAAGCAGAGCGGCTGTTATTACATGTTACTATCTCAAGGTGCATCTGACAGGAACACTAAGCTACGGTTTTCACACCACATGCCTGGATATATCCCACAAACAGAACACAAGAGAAACCCTGAGGCATGCAAGAATTAACAAAAATGATAATCTTTTAAAATTCAGAGAGAAGGGGACAATAACACACCCGAGTTCTTCCATTACTGTAAAGAAAACTATAATCTGTTTCATGGCTTATTTGGTGAAAGGATTATGTTCCTATGAATTCTTTCACTTTTGTACACAGCTGTGTTCATTTTTTCTGTGTCCCCTTCCAGTTTTCTCATACCCACACATAGCTTACAGTTGGATTCAAAATGTGATAATGTACACAAAAGCAATCTGTGTCTGGCTTTGTTCTTGTTGTGTAGCATTTCCTCTCCAGCGGGTGCTGGGAGTGCATGTAGCTGAGACTCTCTGCTGTGTCTTGCTCTGGAAATTGCCTTCAGCTAAAGAAAGCTGCCTACCCACTGTCCTGTCCCCTCCCCAGGGTGGTCTGCTTCCAAAGATGGGTGGTTTGGGAGGTGTGAGCTGTAATGCGGAAGGAAGCAAGGCTTCTAAGCCTCCAAGGGGGCCAGACCTGAAAGGATCAGCTGAGACCTTTGTCGTGGCTGCATCTGCTCAGCGTTCGACTGCTCCCTCTCCCATTCAACTTTCCTCATTTTCTCATCTCCTCACAGTGAACAGTCTAGTAAAAGTATTCAGCTACAAACATGTGCTACCTTTCATGGAAAAGGATGACTCAGAGCATGGAGTTGTGAGCCACAAAGGATTATTCTTAGGCCTTAATACTTAATGGGGCTCATCTGGCAGGGCCATTGACGCTGAGAGCACCATCCAGTAAGCGTTCCTGAGCACAAATCTTCATCTCTCAGAGTCTGTTTCCTGGGGAACCAGAACTACAACATCACAAATACTTTCCCATGCTGTAGCATAATCTTTCCACACAATCCTCATTGAAACAGCTGCTTAATGATCTGATAAGCAGCTTTGTTATATTTAACTGATCATTTCCTTATAGGTGGGCTCTTGGTTGTTGTCAATATTGTCATTATAGAGAGTAGCCAATAAACACCAGCAAGCCATTATTTGATGTTTCTTCTTCTTGTTTTGAATTATTTCTTTTAAAAAAAATTGGTATGGGTCATTACTAAGATAAAGATATGAAGGTATTCAACTTATTGATATAAGGCTTTATTGATTATAGTATTATGAACCTAAGTTTAATAGAAAGATATGGTACCAGGATACTAAGGAATTGGGGCAGATTATTTTATGTATTATAGTATCTTTGACCCAAGACTCCGAATAGGATTCTTCAGAGGCCCAAAGAAAAAGAAGAGAACAAAATGTACCATTTTACTGTACTTATCTCTGTAAATCAGAACCTACCTAATGCCAGTATCCAGCATATGATATTTGTTGAATAGATGTATGAATGAATAAGTAAATATTCAGCATGCTTTAAATTTTAACTTAAATACAAGGGGGCTCATTAATGTAAAAACATAGAACATGTAGCTAATATAGAAAATACAGACTGGATACTGCTAAGTCTCCGGCTTTAAGTTCTTAAATTGTTCCCATGCCAAAGCAAAAGTGGTGGCAGTGGTAATGGCAACAGTGACTGTGGTCACAGTGGGTACATGTTAGATCCTCTTCTGCAGAAACTAGCAGAGGGACTAAAAAGGAAGAGTGGAGGAGGAATACAACAAAATAATAGTGAATAAAATCGATCAGAGTCAACCAGAAAACAATAACTCAAGCTTACCATTATCACATCAGGACACATACCACAAATTCATGGAAAGGGGTGCCAGAGACTGGAAGATGTTAGTAAAAAATCCAAATTGTTAAACCTGGGACACGAAGGAGGATCAGTTGGATGCGGTACATCCAATGAGATCCACAGGATGATCCTATGGATAGCACATAAGAATCATTCCCTGTTCTCATCTCTTAAAATGCAAAAACCATTTTCAGATCAGGCTGGTCTCTTCAGTGCCAGTGAGTGTACCTTGCTCACCGGCTTGTGTCCTGTCACTCACACTCCCTCCTTTGCAGTACCCAAAGATCGCTGCCCCCCTGCACAGGCACAGGCAGAGGGGGCTCCACTTCTTAGGGAGGAGGGGGCAGAGAACACGTCACAGAGGAGGTAGGAGTAACACAGAACTGAAGCAGGAGGACAGAAACCACAGCAAAGGCTTAGTTTATTCTTATAGATATCATAAGTAGCTTAGGGCTACCTGACGCAAAAGAGATGTAAAAAAAAAATGTCTGAATTCAGAGCTCTTCTTTTTCCCATTAACTTTTATCGCTTTCCCACCACTTTAACTCCTAGAGAAAACAAAAGATCATATGAGAGATCTTCCTTAATATCTGAAAGCAAACAAAAATGCATTATCCAAAGGTCAACCAAATCCACTATTTGACAGGAAAAAGATACTACAAAGCTGTAAGATTTTGAATTCACACACAATGAAAGATACCACATTCTTTGCAAAGCGCCTCTTTAGAGGGTTGCAAAAGAGTCAATTAAAAGTAAAAAAAACCAAACATGCTGGCTTTTCTTTTCTCAGCCCATTCCCACGCCTTGACAGAATATTGCTGCTATTTCCTTTCTAGCTTCCAGAAGGATGTCAAAGGTCAACATAGTTTGTATTTTCTATTCCACTAACAGTGAAATGGTTGGCCTGGTGCCCTAGAAGGAAAATACATATGACTTTTTTTTTTTTTATCCTTGTGCCCATGGTAACCTTGTTCTAACTGCAAATCTCACAATGTGGGCAGTCTTCTTTTTAAACAATGAGCTGATAAAACTTAAATTCTGTACAGAACCTATACTACAGAATTTACTAACATTCCTGTTTCACTAATCAGAACTATCCAAGGACTTAGATAAATAAGATAAGAATAAAGCCAAGTGCAGACAAGTTCCTTTGTGGTAATACCAGGATTTACTATATACCACAAACCCCTCTGGGATTTTGCCTAAAATACTAAATTAAAAGCAGGGACACTGGTATGTGAATACCACCATTACTCGGATTTTTGCCTCCCATTAGCAATTAGATTCATCCCATCATTTAATTAAAAATTGTCATACCTTAGGGATAATAATTGTGAGGCCCATAACAGTACCAAAGTACATGTGTGTGTGTAGGGCTGGAGGCAATTAAAGAGACCTTAGACAAGACCTTAGCTGATATTTATCTGCCTCATACATTATTTATTTATGGTCCTAAATAAGTTTGAAATTTGAGTATAATTCATTTAAACCCCATTATGTCTATATAATAATTAAAGTTTTACAGAATTAAATAGATATGTACTGAAAATGGACACCATTTTAAAAAATGACACTTCATTTGTCTATTCCTACAAGAGGGGAAATGAATATCTTGCATGTGCTGGATGCTCTGACTTGTTATTAACTTAAAAATCTGGGCAGTGGTAATAATTTTAAACATATATAGTTATAGTCACAAGGGTTTTAATCACCTAAAGAGTTCAATTTGAACTACTATTAGCTCAACTTAAACACTAAGCAGGTACTTAGTGCTATGTCCTGCTTCAGGACACTTTTCAACTAATTGTACATATGCTGTATAGAGATGCAGAAAGCACTGCTACTAAATATAGACACACTTTGATAGCGCACTGAAACATTACCTAATGACTGATGAAAGACTATGAAAAAAATTTGCCCTGGGTATTTAAAATGTCAGGGAAGCAATCAAAAAATCAGAGTCTACAGAAGAGAGTATTTCAATGATTGATGAGACTTTTGAATTCAAGGAAAGTATTTATGAAGTCTAAAGATGTCACAACATAAGAGTGAAAGGATTACAAGAAAGGAATATGTCCCAGTGCAGATGTCATTTACTATAGTATCAAGAAAATAGGTATTTTATGTGATGGAAGTAGTCAGTGGTTTTATTATTTTTATCATTCTGAAATATATATTTCCCATTCTTGAATGTTTTTCTAATGTGGAAAATAAATAAAATGATCTGGAACATAGAGAAACAAAACACCTATTCTAGTATCAATTGTCTGCAATATTAAATAAACAGAGTGGGATTATGTTCAGACACTATTCTAATTTCATCTTCAAGGTCCATATCATTAAATCACATTGTATGTAAGACAACAAAACTTGAGAAAAATATACTCCATAGATGGTCTCCAATCTGGACACTGATACATATAGAAGTTGATGCTTTCATGGATGGTATTAAAGAACAAAATACACTTAAGTATACAAGTTCTTAAACTCATTTATGTTTGTTAAATATAGTTCAGTTTTGGATTTTTTTTAAATTGAGGCTATAACCAAGTAGAAATAGAAAGTCCTTTTGGATTTATGGTATATTTTAAGCATAATTTTATTCAACAGTTTTTATAAATGATTTATTTTCATATAATTTCAAACTTAGAGGAAAGTTGCAAGAATAGTACAAAAAAAATCCTATACTCTTTGCCAAGATTCACCAATTTGTTAATAATGTACTCCACCTACTTTATCACCTCTCTCTCTCTCTCAAACACACACACGCACATCACTTGGAAGTAAGTAGCAGACACCATGCTCCTTTACCCCTAAATACTTCAGTGTGCATTTCCTAAAAAAAGAGGGTGCTCCTGTACATAACACCACAGTACAATTATATAGATGAAGAAATTTAACATTGGTCAAACACTACTAATTAGTCCTCAGCCCATATTCAAATGTTGTGTATCATCCCAATAACGTTCTATAGCTACTTTTTTTTTTCAGGTCCCGGATCTAACATAAGATCAATCACTGCATTTGTTTGTCTTGTCATTGGTTTTCCTTCCTCTGGAACAGTTCCTCAGTCTTTCTCTACCTTTCAAACAATATTCCTCAGATATCTACCATTCCAGTCACTCTGCCTTGTTAATGTTACAAAGGATGAAACGTGGCACCTAACCACTAGGTACCTACAGTCAAGTTAAAGGGAAAAACATGTAAACAATTAGAAAGCATATCATGAAACATGCTATAATAGAAGTATAAAGTTGGACCCTTCTCATTTTTACCAGCTCAAAATCCTTGTTCTGTCTCCCATTTGGAAATAGGAAGTTATTTCAATAGCCAGAATCATCACTGGTAAAACTTATTTATAAAGAACCTTTTAATTCAAGGATTTGGCTGAAGTAATATAGAGTAGTATACAACAGTATATAGTAAAATTATACACACACATTCACACTTTTTAAGAAATAGCAATGGTTCTTTTAAGTGGAAGATGTGTTACAATCACCATTTATTTTTAGAAACAGAAATATTTGATACGGTAAAAAGAACTGTACTCTTTTTCTATAGTTGGAAAAGCTATATTCAAACCTAACAATCATTTATCAGCTAAGTGATCTTGGGTAAGTCACAGTTTGGGCCTTAACTACTTCATCTGTAAAATGGAATAGTAATAGTTAACTATTGAGTTTAATAAGGTAAAAAATAATGTACATGAAAGTTTTTTATAAAAGTAAAGCACTATTTAATTTATTATGTATGTGAGTATGTATGTATATATATGTATGTGTTCATATGTATATATGTACTACAGATATGCTTATGCATATAGTTATATATGTATATGAAGTGTATATGGAGAACAGAGAAAGAGAATGAGAGTGAAAGAGAGCTTAGAATGAATTTGACTTCTGACGTTTTTGACAGGGTCTTCTATATCACCACACAGAAGAGTTTGAATACCAAATTTCTCGGCCTATTTGGGGTGATGAGTCCACTTCCCTTGGGATGGCTGTCTTCCAGTGGCCACACACCAGCAGCCCTCCGTTTTGTCCACTAAGCAGAGAAGTTCTATCCCTCATGTCCGACTTCCCATGATCTCTGGACCAACAGTGCCAGGAGAGCAGAGATTATGTCTGCCTTACTCACTGTCGAATCTGTAGAATAAGCACAGGGCTGGTAGAGAGAGGGTCCTCAACAAATATGTGTGGAATGGTAAATACCAGCTGGGGCCCTCTCCAGCCCAAAATACTGTGACACAGCATCACTGCCTCTTTCTTGAGGCAACTGCGACTCAGCCATCAGTGGAGAAACCAGAACTTTCATCAACTTCCTCCATGAGGGTAAATGATATTTAAAAAACAAAAATTCATTCCTGGAGTTTTGAATACAGAAATACCATTAAAACAACATAAACATTGCAATCATGTAGAAATCTTCTTAGAATTCCTTAAATGAATTAAAAATGATTACCAAGAGCATAGTAACTATTTAAGCCTGTCCCACCCTCTTTTACATTCCCTTTTTTAATTTTTATAGCTCATCTCACTCTGAAGTTACCATTTTGTCATTTAGACTTAAAAAAAGTAAATAATAAATATTTGTATTGATGTAACAGAGCACTTGAAAACTATTTCTTTAATAAGGCAAACATTCTGTACAATATTAAATACACACATCTCTGGATTAATAAATCTTTTCCTGTAATTTATATAACAGTAAACTTTAGCCCAGCTAAAGCCCCATGACCACTTAGAATCTTAAGCTAAAGAAGTTTTATAGATTTGCAACAAGTTAGAGTCTCTTGATTACTATATTTGCCACCTAAAAAAATTAAGCTTGAATATGACACAAAAGCCTAAGTAATGACAAATTAAGAGATGCTAAGTTTTAAATGCTTGGCAGATTTGCCCTGTTCCATATTATTAATATGTAGGATTGAGAATCAGAATAATGAAAAAGAAAGGGTATGAAAACAAACCAAAAAAACAGAGGTAAATGAACAACAATCTGAAGAGCTAGAAGTGAATAAAGAGGTGAAAGAGATGTGAGAATGTTGGAGAAGTAAAGAAAATCAGGAGAAATGGAATGAAAATTAGAAAAGTGATGGCAATCAGGGGTAATTGCAGTCAAAATTTTTCTGGGCTCTAGTCACTTGGGGAGTAAGGCACATGGATCAGGATCACCAGTCATTCATGGCCCTGTTTGTTTTCTGGCTGAAACCCCTCTTGATCTCTCTCTCGTAAAGACCTTAAAATGACTCTGCTTTTATGAAAGCTCAAAGACAAACGTAAACTTCCCTTCCCCATAGCAGCAACAAATTCACTCTATTGCCCATTTTATTTCCCTCACTAGGTTAAATTTGTCCTCTAGTGATTGGTAGGATTTCTGGTCCTAGCAATATAGAGAGAAAAATGTTACTAAAGTTGGTATTTTACTAAAACTACATGTGACCCACTATTTCTGACAGTTGAACAACAATCTACCACATGTCTATGCAAAATTAATGATACAGAGAGGGTTAGACCCAGAACTAGATAGGCCCACTTCTGCAGAGACAGGAGACAATCAGAAAAAATGTAATATCATAAATGCAGGGTGCAGACAGTGACATAAGCCAGCAGTTCTCAGCATCAAAGAGATTTGGCAAAGAGATAAAAAAAAGACAAGACAAACAAACAAAGAAGTCATGAATAGAGCACAGAGCATTTAGCAGGAGGCAGGAAGCCTGTATCTGGAAGACAAAGCACAGTGAAAAGAAGGAGGCAGGACCCCAGTCCCTGTTCAGGCTTCAGAAGCAGAACTAAGAGTCCTGAAGAGGAATGAAACAGGTGAAAAGACCCAGGTGGTGTTCAAGGCAGCAACGTTGTCTCAGAAATAAGACCCTGATTCTAGAACCTCAGGTAAAAGAAAGTGTGTAGCTTGGCACCAAATTCCCTAAGAATTAAACTAGGGCTTCTTAATCACCCTTGCCCAGGGGCAGGGTTGGCCTTGAAATTCAAAGATGTCAAGGCATGACTACACACCAGAACTATCTGGGGAGCTTATCTGTAAACATACAAATTCCTGGTCCACATCCTAGATGTGACAAATCAGAATATCCGGGTATAGCATCTACAGGACTCCTTTTTTTTTTTTTTTTTGTCTCCAGATGATCCTACGGTACAACCACTAGTGGACACTACTGTTCTAGAGTCTGGAGTAGAGATAGTCACTTCTGGGATTAAAATTCAAATCAATAATGCAAAATATATCTACCTACAAAGGGCAAAAACATAAATTCATAAACGTTAAAATAAAAATAGGCATTTTCAGAGTTGGCTTTTCCTCTTCTTTTCCTCATCTAGCTCTAGACAATGTTCAATCATGACCAGCATGTGTGAGTCAGGAATTACTTCAGCATCCTTGCTTATTAAAATAACATCTGTTTTTTCTTCATCTGACAGTTATCTGTGCTCCACTGGTTTCTTTTCATATCTGTCACCAACACTACCCTTCAAATAATGTGCTACCTCACACCGCCAGTGACTCACCTCTTCTGTGGGGGCTCACAGCTGGTTCTTCTGACTCCCTCTTCTATGTGGGAAACGAGACTCCATCCTTCATATCCCCAACCAGTTTCCATCTCCCAGCCATCTACCCCAGCCAAGGCCCCACATTAACAGTGGTGGATCATGATGTACAAGCTGCCCACAAAGGCTACAGTAAAATTCATTCATATCACAAGGAGAAATTCTGACTAGTATTTCCAAATCTATGTCTTCTTTCTTCACACAGGAAAATGACCATTTCTCATGTTAAAGCTAAAACCAGATGTGGTGAAAGTATGGGAAAAAAGCATGATAGGCCAAAAATGGAGGTTTGGATTCAACCACACTACATTAGAAATGATTATCATCCCAAGTTAACTACTGACCGTTATGGGAAACAAAAATAGGGAGAGAGAGCTCCAAGACACCTGTGAAAATCACCCACAATACATAATCATCCATAGACCCCCACATGGAAAACAAAACATATTGGAATCTTTAATGAGCAGACTAATGAAAAACAAATCAAGAGATATTAATATTTTTTCTTTTGAAAAAAAGACTGACATAGAGATAATATTGGGAATGTATGAAATAGAAAGCCTAATTTGAGTAATATCTTTATTGTGACTCAAAATTCTACTCACCAAATTAATTTAAATAAACTCTAATAGAAATCCTGTCAAAAACATTTAAAACTGACTGAAGACCTGAACTCAAGGCTAGTAAGAATTACAAGTCATCTAGCATACAACCTGGGATGTTTGAATTTAATGCTAATCTTACTTAAAATTTTCATCAATTTTTGGGGTGATTAAATGGCATATTATTAAAATTTGTAGGTGATTCAAACTTAGTGTTATGCAGCAAAGGGCATAAAAACAGAGAATATTAGGAACCAAAGAAAAAGTAGACCTACAGGTAAAAATTATTAATCTATAGAATAAAAGTCATCAAATAAAAAGGAAAAAGCAAGAGGAAGGGGATATTTATTTAGGTTAAAAGGTTTTAAAGGAGTGAAGACAAAAATTAGTATTTAAATTAAAAGAACAAATGTGCCAAATCATTTGAATTTGCTGCATGAAATGACAACAAAAATAAGCTTTGAGTTTGACATGTGAAATTATATGGGCTCACCAACATTTTTCTCACATAGTAAGGAAAGAATAAACTTCTTTATAACTAAAAGGAAAAAATAAAAAATAACTATTATTCTTCTGTAATAGCAATAGTTGAGGGTTCTGTAAATACTGCAGTGACTCTTACATCGGTGCCTCACAGTCTCCATACCTTCCCACATGCTAATGGTATGACCCTATGCAAGTAGCCTGGCCCATCTGTGTTCCTATTTCTTATGCTCTTTATCAGAGATAATTTTTCCATGTTAGGAATTTTGCAGATATTAAATGGGAGTGATACTATCTCCTGAGAAAAGAGCAACAGGAGATTGCTTAAGAGGCTTGAAAAACCTGCTCATAAGAATGAACTGGGTAACAGGAGGTTTAGTTAAGTGAGTTTGACTCACTGGCCATTGATAGTATTGAAAGGAATTTAAACTACAGCAATCTGAGTACTAGGGGAGTATAAGGATATTAATAAAGATGGCTTGTGGGCGTCTTATATTTAGATTTTCAACAAACAGAATTACAAGTCACATCACTTAGAAGTTACACACGAATTCCTAAAAGATTTCATTTCCCACTGAATAACACTGGCTAACTCCATTCCAGGGACTTATTTTTACCACATCAAAGAGAAAGAGTCTACCTCTTAGTACAAAGAACAATTTCTGCTATGATAAAGAATTTTTAAAGCAGTTTCTAATTTCAGTCATAAAATCTTAGAAAAGCACTCAGAATGACAAAAACAGGAAAACTAAACGGCAACAGTAGTTTGTGTATGTTGAAATTGTAAGAAGATAGCAAGTGCTGTTTTTGATCACTACAACTTCAAGGGAAAAGGGAATGTCAATCCGAATGACTAAAATCCAAAAAAACTGACAATACCAATTTCTGGAGAGGATGAGAAGCAGTGATACAGCCACTTTGGAAGACAACTTGCTAGTTTATTACAAAGCTAAACAAAGTGCAGCCATCACACTCCTAGGTATTTACCAAATGATTTGAAAAATTAAGTCTACATAAAAACTTGCAAGTGAATACTTACAGCAAGTTTCTTCATAGTCACCAAAAACAGAAGCAATTACAATGTCTTGCAATCTGTAAATGGATAAGCAAACTATGGTGGAATACTAAGAGAAAAATAAAAGAATGAGCTATCAAGGCACAAAGATGTATCAATTCTAAATGCATGCTGAGAAACAGAAGCAGCCAGTGGAATATGGTTCCATCTACTTGACATTCCAGAAAAGGCAAAACTATAGAGAGGCAAACAGATCAGTACTTGCCAGGGATGTGGTACAGGGAGGGAGACAGGGTTGAATAGGTGAAACAGAGGGGATTACTTAGGGCAGTGGAAGTATTTCATATGATACTCTGATGGTAGATACATGACACCACACATTTATCAATACCCATAAAATCTTACAGCACAAAAACTGAACCTTAATGTATACAAATTTTTATAAATTTTATATATATATATGCATATATATATATGTAGTGTGTGTGTGTATGTACATACATATTTATTTAGGAGGTCAAAAAATATCATAACAGGATGAAAAGAATATAACTATATTACAAATATGAAAAAAACCTCACTGATGATGGTAGAGTAGAAAGGTAAAGACCTAGGTAACTTTGGAAATGAGTGAAGTCTGTGAAAATGCCACATATAATTCTGTACTCCAAAACTGCATGTAAGCACTGCACTCGATCTGATAAAATTATTTCCCATGGGAGTGTGTGTTAACAATGTTGAAACAACCATATATGTACATTGCAACTGAACACTTAAGTAAATAGGATAGCTAAAGGAGAGCCAAGTTTCTCCCTGTTGGAGTAGGAAGTTACCAACAGCAAGAGGCAGAAGTTACAATGATCCAGGTAATGGGTTAAAGTTGGATCATTATGGATCAACATATAGAGTGACACATACAGAACTCTTACAGATAGGCACATATACGTGAGTTGGTATACACATAACATGTTTCATTGCTCTGTGAGCTTAGAGGATTAGAGTTGGATCATTATGAACTCTTATTGAGCATAGTATAGATACAGAGAGACACATATAGAACTCTTACAGATAGGTGCATATACGTAAGTTAGTATACACATAAATATTTCATTGCTCTGTCAGCTTAGAGGGCTTTGGAACAACACCACTCAAAAAGCAGTAAGTATACCTGGTGCCCAGATGTTGGTTTCTAACACCATTCTATAATAAAAGGATTTAGCGTACCTTGGAGAAGTGACTGATTCTAGGACTGGGGCGGAAAAATAGATGAGTCTAGGGTATCTTGTAGTACCAGAAAGTAAGGATGTGCTCAAAACACACACACAATGATGGACACATGTCAAAGTAGTCGCGCACAGACAACTGAAAGACCTGAAATATACTCTTCAAAACTGTCATGATCATCAAAAACAAAGAAAGCCTGAGAAATTTTCACAGACAAGAGAAGTCTAAGGAGACATGACAAGTAAATGTCATGTGGCATCTTAAAGTGGGAACCCAGAACAGGAAAAGAAGAGGTAAAAACTAAACTAAGGATACCTGAACACAATATTAAATTTAGTTCTTAATAATGCATCAATATTGGTTCATTAAGTGGGACAAAGTACCAGATTAATATAAGATATCAATAATAAGGAAACAGGTATGGAATATATGAGAACCTTGTATATGTACTATCTTCACAACTCTTCTATAAATATAAAATTATATACAAAAAATTAAAATTTATTTTAAAACAAGTAAAGGGGAAAGTAAAAACCTTCCTCCTGGAAAATTCATAAAAGAGAACAGACAGTATGAAGAATTTAGGATGTGAGGGGTTGCCCTCCCACACAAAGAAAAGGTGCTGGACAGAAAGCTGCCAGTCATAGGGAAACAAAGCAATAGAGATAAACTAAAAAGACAAGTAAAGGGAAAAAATAACTGTCATATTTTTCCAATAAAGGAAAAGAAGCTAAGTATGGAGAAATTTAGCAGGACAAATGGAAAAAGATAGATCATAAGATTCAGAAGGAAATGTTCCTATAGAAAAAGAGTATCTATGAGAGGAGAGAAAGCACTCTACATTTCTGCTCAATATACTTGTATCTTCTAAAACTGATTTGCATAATTTAAGGATCAGTTTTTATTAAAGTGTTTATTTCATATGTAGTGGAGTCAGTGTCCACACTCAGTAGTCTCATTCCTTTTCAGGCCTGCTTAGCACATTGGGTCCTTCCAAGAAAAGTGTGCAAGAAGAGCAGAAAACAGAAGTTCTTCCCAGTTTACATAGAACCACTACTCAAGGTCTCTGTTAGGAATTATTAAATGAGATACTGTGACAATATTCTAAACTACACATTTAAAGAAACCAATGGCATCAGAAGTATAGCCTTTTATAAGCTTTGTGCCAGGCCAATAATATCTAACATTTTAAATTATGCAATCTACCTACGAAGATCAACTTGAAATCGTGTGGCCAACAGAACTCACATATTGGTTACTACAGCGTAACTGTAAAACCATGTTTGTTTCATAAGGACAAACACCATCACATCGTCAACCTCTGAAATCTAAAGCCAAACACGGTTTCTAAACTGAAAATTATCCAAATTACAATGAAACTGCACTCTTCTCAATACCAATGAGAAACAGTCTTAAACATTTTTGATACTACCTGTCATTTATAAGCAAGCATCCCAAGTACACTTTCAAATAGTAATGGAACTAAGTGAAACACAGTGTCATGACAATTCTCATGATTTACAGAATGAGAAAGACTTTTGCACTGAGTACTAGAGGAATGATGAGAAGTCAGCTCAGCCCAAGGACTCTGCAAGGCAGAATGAAGCAGTGGAAAGGACACAGGGTTTGGGTTGGACTGACCTGGGGTAAATCCTGATTTTGTTGCTTCTCATCACTAATAAAGGAACATAAGTTAGTATCTCAAAGTATCAGTTTCCTCACCTACAAAAGAAAACAATATTGACCTCCCAAGTCTGATGCAAACATTGTTATGAATATTCAATAATATACACAAACACTCATGTACCATTTGTTATATACCAGGCTGCTTTAAGTATTTTGTATAAATTAATGAATTTGATCTTTCTAGCAACTCTAGGAGGTATGTAATTATACTATCCCCATTTTAAAATTGAGAAATATGAAGTATGGAAAGATGAAATAACTTATTCCAGTTTATATAGCCAGGAAGCAGCTGAGCTGCTTGTTCAGTCCAAGTAGTCTGGCTCATTTTGCTCTAAATACTACATAACATGATTATAAATCAGTTACCCTCAAACCACCTTAATTCCAATTCAACTCATTAAAATACTGACACTACCTTTTTAATGAAAGACAAAATTGTTCAGTTACCATGTTACAGGGACAAGAACCACATTAGCCGAATTTATTTATTGCTATCAATCTCAATTCATGAATAAAAAGGATAAATGATATTGTACTAACTTGTCTTCCAAGATGCAAATTTGTAAAATATATTTCAATTCACTAAACAATTAAATGATTAAGAGTTATTACAAGAAAATCCCTACGGTAATCCTGACCCTAAGCAAGGCTAACTAATTCTTTAATAATTTTATGACCAACTAAAAAGCTGCTAAAGGCTAAATTCCAAATCACAACGAAATCAAAAAATGCAAACAAGTTAACATATAAACAACAAATTATTGCCTCTAAAACACAAACAACAACAAAAAGCTCGATACCAGCTGATGATTCTAGAACCTGTGGCACTTTACAGAGAGGCCCGGTTTCACAGTATTATAGTGTCCCTGATACCAGGAAAATATCATGAGGTTTAAGCCCCAAATGCCATCTCCTCTGTCCTCCTCATCAGTACTTTTCCAACAAATAATCCCAGGACAACTTTACTCTGATTCTGATTTTTAAATGCACTATGTTTTTTTGGAGACAATAAAGCCCCGCTCTAATAGACCTTCAAAACAAACAAAACTTTAATGAATATTCTTACATAGCTCATGTCCTTTCCAATTATTTTCAGAGAGAATGCACTTAACAGAAGAAGTACAAAACTATACTTTGTTAATATATAATAAATAACTGGTGCTTATTTAAACAGCAAACCTTAGTTTGCTATAATTAATCAGTAAATGGATTCCTCAGAGTTCTCTTTTCTATGTGACTTTTATCCTACCGTGGGATGACTTTTTCCTACACCATCTCCTCTATCATATGACTTGACGCTTTAGAACTGGAATAGTCAGAACCCCTTTCACAGTATGAAAACTTGTTACAACTGAAATACTCATAACCTTCATTTATTCTAAATTGTATTATGGCAAAGGAATTATGTAATTTCTCATCCTTTTCTCCTAACTGTCCCTACTAATTATCTGTCCCTGTCTCCCCAACATCCCCTAAATTTGTTATAGGATCAAGGTGGCAACACTTCAGAAACAAACACAGCATAAATCCTTTAATGCTTACCATAGATGTTTCATCATACCATTCAACCATTATAATTTCCAAGACAATACTAATGTTGTACCTCATAAGAGTATAAACACACATTTTTACTACTGAAGTGGAGCTAAAACTGGGCTTTGCAGATTATGGCTGGAAAAGGTTTACATTTTTCAGACTACTAAAATTAGAAGATCATTTTGGTATGCAAAAGACATGTTCCAAATAAAGGAGTGAATTTAACACTAACACCCTCCAGCAGGGAGGGCATGGTTCACAGCTACGTTTCTTTGTACAGTCTTTTCCAGAGTTTAAAAGCATCTTCGAAGCACAGTAATGTATTATTGCAGGGACTGCCAGAGCACCAAACAGGGCTAATAGATGATAAGGAGCATCCTGTGCTTAATATCCTTAATTTGTAAATAATGAGACAAAAAATAGCAACAACCAGTTTCTAACCCACAGAAAAGAAATAAATGGCAAAAATGTTGATATCTTGAAATAGTTCTTTCCCATTACTATAGGGGCATGAACCACTCGGCAGTGAGCATGTGTCTCTAGGGAGTCACAGGACAAAAGCCCAACTGAGGATAACTGATCTGCAACAGGCTTTCTCCCTCTCTGCAGGCCCTGTTTATTTCACACCACCCAACAAATCCAAACTTCAACCTGTAGAGCCAGATCAAATTATTTAAATCAAGCTTTCTAGAGGAGTATACACTAAGTCAATAGAGATGGTCATTTTGAAACAAGAAAAATTGGCTCTCTGGTCGTATTTTCTGACCTAGGACTTTAAGTCTTTTTTTGATGATAGGTGAGGCATAAATATCATAATTCAGATGAGTGAACAAACACATTTGTAGTCTCTACCACAACACTGTAACAGGTTAAGAAGGTGAGAGAAATATGTATTCCCCAATCGCAGTCCACCAATATTTTAACCACACTCCCCAAAGGTGATAAATATAAATCATACCATTAGAAAATTGCCCCTGGCATCCACAGAGAAGGTTTCCAGGAATTAAAATTTTTCTTAACCTAGAGAGAACTCTATTTATCCATGCCAGGCTTTCTCACTCAAAAAATGGCTTCTTTTCTTGTATGGTGTTTTTCTGTTGAGTGAATTAATGAATTCCTGCATTCTCATAAATGATTTTATGGAAGAATTTAAATGTAATTTTTTTTAATGAACTCTAAGCAAGTCAAGATTAATCATAGTTCCGTGACTTGTTACAAACAAAGCTTCCATTGAATATGACCTGTCAAGCTATTATCTTTGTCCTCAGAGAGTCTATACTTCAAGAATTATAAAAAGACATTATTCAAAAGAGAATAGCTACCTCTTGGGCTTCAAAAGAGAACAGCTACCTCTTGGGCACATAATCACTTGCTGGATCTGTGCCAGTATCTAGTAGTGAACAAATGGCAAGCATTTAGTTTTATTCTTCGGAAATTTAAATTTTACAAGATTGTAAAATTTTACATTTTTTAAGAATAACCCATAATTTAGAGGGAAAAAAATCAGACCTCATATCTGTCTTCTAAAAAATTTAATATTTATGAAACCCAAGCCGTTTATACAGTCGCCTTCTAAATTATAAGCACCTGACTTAAAACTTCATATTTCCTAGTATCATCAGGTAGCACACTGTCTGCTGCCCTTTCCATTCGCTAATTCATCGGCATCTCATGGAAACTTTTAAAGGGCAACTAAGCTGTGCTTGGCCAACAGCATCACCTGGCGGTCACCAGGTCAAACTGTCTGACCTAGAATTTCTTTGCGGAAATCGTGCACATTCACTGGCAAGTCACAGTTCAGATGCCTTTAGCACCCCTTATACATTATCTTGAACACCTCCTACTCTCTCTAACTCGGTGATTCCCAAGATGGGGAGGACAAGGAAATAGAAGTGAGGGAAACATTCAGAAACTGGACAATAGCAATTTTTCAAAACATTAAATATCTCTCGGTTGAGAATCAGATACATTCCTCTTAGTGGGGCATCACGTCACTGCACCCCTTGAAAATCACAATGGGTCAAGAGAAGTAAATGTTACTGATGGAGAGTCCTTGAAAATAAAGAACCAGAGAACTATAAACAGCTCTTAGGTAATGTCCAACTCCATCCCCACTTTATTTTCATCCCTCATCTTCTCCAAAATAAGGCTGGTTTGTTTGACATCCCCACAGTTGTACTAAGATTGAGGTACATAAACTTTTGGCTTTCCGTTTCACTGCCCATCACTGACCTGCATGCTATTTTAGAAAAATCACTAACATCTATATGCCTCCCCTGACAAAAGTTACAATACTTGGTGTTTACAAAAGTTACCTAGGATGAAAATGTAGTCGATGGGTACTTGGAATCCCAGCTTCAGTGTACAAGCCAAGTGTACTTCTGGGAGTCAGGTATATTTAGAAAAACTAGTAGACTCATGGGCTGAGGTCACCTAGAGTCACAGAAGGGATGAGAATATCTCTCAGGAAAGTATTTACCCTGAAGGGAAAGAAAGCCAAGCAAAGAGGCCTGTCTCAGTCTTCCTCATCTGGGGGATGAGGGATTCTGAGGGAGAGGGTTTCTGAGTTCTATATGGAGTCGATCACTAAGATCCATTGCTCCCCACTCCCACCATCACTCCCAACACTCCATGGGTTCCCATCTGAGTCATAAGAAAAAAGGAGGATTCAAAAAAAAATTGGGAGAGATATTTTCACTAGAAACCTCCCTAAGACATTAGAACAGAAAACATTCCTGCTACGATACCTACTTTGCATATAATAAAAAGTAGTACTCTCCCACACCAAAAATATCTGAGAATAAGATAGTACAGCTCAGTTATGGTGTCTTAAATCTTCATGATTCAGTGCAGTTACAACAGTGCTCCTTAGCCATGTAGCAGGCATCCAAAAACAGCCCCTCTGTCACAAAGACCAGTACTTTCAAGGTGGACACACACATATACCCCTGCAGTACACAAAAACTTTAGCAGATGACCTGCCTCACTGCCTCTGAGTTGTAGTAGAGTCCATCATGGTACATGGTGAACCATCCTGCAGCCCCAACCACGTCTCCCCAGAAATAACAGAATAATAATCATAGAAATGAAAATGAGTATGGGCTTTGAGAAGAGAGGAAGGTCCCTTATTTAGCCCAGGGTAAGAATCAGAGAAAGACAGGTTACAGGAGGCTAATAATGTTGACCTAGAAATACTTATAAAAGTTTCCCTGGAACATAAGTATTTTTATTATGGTTTTCAATCTCCAAGTAAATGGAATGCATGTAATTTCTACTTAAACATCTTCAGAAGGGTTGAAATTAAATCACTTGGAGACAAGGTCTTGGTCTCAATTTGCCATAGTCTACAAACCCCTCTTTAGTAGAAAATGATATGTTTGTACCTTTACTTTCCCCTTTTCCCCTCATTCACTCTTTCTCACCCATACATAAAGATATAGTTATATATACCGAGTATATTAGCAGTACACTGAAGAATTCCTGAGACATCTTCAATTTCCTCTTTGTTGGTGTGGTCAGCATAGGAGCATCTGTTAGAAATATTGTGGAAATTCTTTTCTGCATCCCTATAACTAAGAAGAAAACAAAATTAGCACATGGAGACATTTTTAAAAGCATCTGCGTATGCACTCATATACATACACACAAGTACACGTAGCCTGTGCTCTGGGTATAATAACATTTTTAAAATAACTGAAGTTTTAAGACATAATTTCTGACAAAACTCACCATTACCATCAGCATGAACAGTGTGGACCTGGAACTGGAGGTAATCATTAATAAGAAAAGTACGTGTGAAAGAAAGAAATGAGGGAACCAGAAAATGTATCAGTTTCTGTAGCTAATGTTTCCTTATTTGAGTGCTTTGTAACTGCTGGCATTCTCTTTCTATAAAGAAGTTGCCTAGAAAAAGAACAATTAACAGTACAGAACTGGTGCGTTACTGTGTTGAAAGCAAACCCATCTTAACTTCTATCACAGTCGAGAAGAAAGCAGGAACGTGCATGGTGACAAGTTACCATATAAAGCATTTGTAGCCTGACAGAACTGAATCATGGTCTTACCATTTTCTATCTTTGAGGCTCTGTGCAAGTAACCTAATTCCTATTAACCTAAATTGTCTCCCTAATAACACAGAGAGACCTCCTAGAGTTCTTGTGAGGACAGAATGACAAAATGCCCATGTAATCAGATGCTGAGTGGAACTGTTCCAGTTGCCTCTGAATTAGAGCTTAGGCACCAAAGCTGAAGACAATATGGGCCAAATCCTCCCATATTCTAGAAGAGTAGCCAAGAAGATTAGCAATCTCCTCCCAGATTTGAGAAATGACTAAATAGTCACTGCCACTGTCACCCTGCCACCAGCTTTCAAAAGCAAAGGGATAGAAAACAATTCAAAAGGGAACCCTTGAAGTGAGTAACTGGCCTTGGAAGGGAGTACTGTTCCCTTTCCCCTCCCACAGAAGCCCAGTTGGTGAGACAGGGGGCGCCCAGACAGAGACTGGAGCTTGGGTATTTCATTCCTTGGTAGACATCCGCTGAGGTGGTGGAATTCCCGATGATCCCTCTGTGCCTGGTTTGAGTACAAGAAGAAGGTTCTAGAGAGAGTTATTAACAGGGTAAAGAACAGAGCCTACACTCCCACCATATGGCAGGCAAAAGTTATGAGTTTCCCATGGATTAGGGAGATGCCACTAAAGAGAGGCAAGCTTGGGTTGTCCTGTCCTCCTGCTTCCCAGTCTAGAGGTCGCCTGCCAGGGTCCAAGATCCCACTAGCAAGCCCGTGGAGTGCAGTCCTCCGGGCCAGCAGTGAGCAGTCAAGACAGAGCCCGTAGATGCGTAGATGCGCCTCACTTAAGACATCACAGCCAAGAGAGGACCACCACAACCACCAGGGAATTTTAGAAGGCAACCACCATTTTCCAATCTTTTCCTGCCTGATACAGCATATCTGAAGAGTAAGGGATCAGGAAAGGAGTGGTCTGTAGAAGAGGAATGAAAAATCACACAGTAACCCCCTTCCACTGCATTCCAAGTTCCTCAGGCCAAGGCTTGACCCAGGCACAGAGTGAGACTGGATGCAAATTCAAAGATTTGAATTGGTCTGGAGTGGACTTTTTGCTCCCTCAGAGTATTTGGAAAAGAGTAAAATGCCCAAGTTAGTATCAGAGGAGATTCATCTGAGTATCTCTGAAGTGACTGGAGAGAAAAAATAAACGGTTACATGTTCGGACACCTCACTGAGATCAGACTCCTATAAACCCATTAAGCAAAATGCTTAGTACAGTTTTTAGAAGGCAGGAATCATTCAGTAAGAAGTGGAATGGAGCACACTTGTTAAACACAGACAAATAACAGGGTTATATTTAAATCAAGCCCCACCATTTTCATCAGTGTCCCTGGACAAAATATTTTTTCTCACAGCTTCAATTTCCTCAACCAAAAAAAGAACTTAATACAATGACCCCATGAATTAGATGGTTAGGATTAAATAAAATAACCAATGTAAAATGCCCAGCATCTTGCCTTGAAACAGTGAGCAATCAATAGGTATTAGCTTTTGTCTAACTTATTGTTTTTATTCAGTAACACAAATATTCTATAGAAATATATGAAAAAGCTAGATCACTTTTTAAATAAAACAGAGCCATAAAATCTGACCCTGATGGCATAAGTAGTATCATTGAAGCTTGTTTCCCAGAATAATCAGGGTTCACCCACTCCTAACTTCACTTCTAATGTTCTGTGGAAATTATTCTACCTTAATCCCTACTCAGTTGTCAATAGAAAAAGAGAACAGAAGGTTGGCTATATAAAACAAACATAGGGCCCACAGCAACAATAGGAATAGAATTTAATTTTAGATGACTATAGGAAGTAGTGTCCCAGACTAATACAAGGTTGGCAGCAGTCCTATCCGTGAAATTAGCCTAATGATGCTTATTCTGGAAAAAAGTAGAAATGATTCTGAATACATATTTTTTATACTTTAATGTTTAAAATATATAATGAATGAACACCACATCTCAAAAAGATTATCATGTTTTCCAATCAGCTTTAAAGAAATTCCTGCTTTGCACTATCATAGTGACCCATTTTTGTAAGCTACAGACCAGAAGGACTCATGTAGTATAAACATGAGAACAGTTGATTTAGACACTCTAAATGCAGAAATTTAGATTTTAGAAAATCCAAACTCTCTGTAAGAAGAAAGCTGCAGCAGGAACATAAACTGGATATGTTACACTCCTGATGTTAACCAACTACTTCCAAACATTTTAAGAATCAAGGAGGGCAAGGAAAGGATACAGTGGGAGGATAAATAAAAAGACAATCAACAAAAATTGTGGTTTGAAAGAGTGAGATACTAATAGTAGCAATAATAATTCAATAAACATATTGATTGCCTTTGTGTAGCAGGCACTGTACTATTTTACATGATTATATGACTTGATACCTCATTATTATTAATTATATTAATTAAAGAGCAAGAAGCTATATGTAATTAAATCTACATAATATATAAGCATATATAACATATATAATTATAAATTATATAATTTGTGTTATAAATTATAAAGGGTCCTGGACACTAGAACTATAAATTGTAGAACTTCAATGAACCCTGAAGATTATTTCAGCCCTGCCTTTTATACCTCCTCCCAAGTGTAGTTGACTCTTTTATCCACTCTACACATACCTCTGTGCACATACCTCTGGGGTGTAATTTTTTCATTTATTCATACTCCTCTCATCAAAAATGTTAGTCCTTTCTACATACCAAGCACCTACAAAGGCACAGGAATATAGAAGTAAACAAGATAATAACCAAATAAGAAAATAAACAAGTTAATATAATAAACATTGATAAGCACTATGAAAAGAAACAATAGAGAGTAATAAAAAAATGATTGGGAATGCAGATTGAGGTAGGGGATGGAGACCTACTTTAGATTGGGTGGTCAAGCCTTTCTAAAGAAATGGCATTTAAACAGAAACCCAAGTGGACAAAAAGCATAATCCATGCAAACATCTGCTGACAGAGCATTCCAGGAAAATGGAACAGTATGTGCAAAGGCCTCAAGGCTAAGCAGTTTGATATAGCTGAGAAACCAACATGTGGCTGGTGTGGCTGGTGTGGTGGGTGTGGAAGAGGCTGAAAGCAGAGATGAGCAAAGGCCAGATCACAGGAAGAGTTCAGATTCTACAATGGGTCATTATATGGTTTCAACGAGGGATTTCATCAAAAGGACTTGATCCCTGGATCAGCATTATCTGGGAACTTGTTAAAATGCTGATTCCTAAGCCCCACCTGGACATACCTGATCAGAGACTCTGGGGGTGGTACCCAGGAACTGTGTTTTAACAAGGTCTGCTGGGTGAGTCTGACACACATCACCATTTGAGGACCGTTGGTTTAAAGTAAGAAAGTGGCATGATCCATTTTTTTAAATCACTTTGCTGTGATGAAAATATAACATCGAGGGACAGGAATAGAAGCCAGAAAACTAGATAGGAATTTCTAGGTAAGAAACCATGGTGACAGTGGATATGAAGAGAAGATTTATCATGCGGCATGAATAAATTATTTTAGCATTCATTTTCCCAACTTGAATGATCTCCATGAATAAATAAATGAACAAATGAATGGATACATTGAGGAGTAGAATAAATGTTTAAAGATGAAGTTGCTGAGGTACAGGAGACTATCTTACTCCCTAATAAGAGGCTCTGTCAGCTACTCCCTCCCCATTTTCCATCTATGTTATCCTTTGAACAGCTGCTCCCTGCATTCAAGTCTAGGTCTTGCAGATTAAAAAAGCCTCAGAGAGTTTCTGTGGGCTACTGGTATAAGAATTCATTGAGGAATGGAACCACATAGACCTGGAGCTCTGATAAATACTCAGACCCAGGGCAGAGTTTCAAAGAAGAGGAAAGGCAGGATGAGAAAGTTAGTGGTTAGAGACAAATTAAGAAATTAAAAAGAGAAGGGCTAGCTCATACTCCCTGTTAACCATTCTAATTCATCATCCCAACCCAGGGGACCTAACAACTGAATTACATCAACACAAGTCTTCAGCAAAGCCCAATTTCAGAGGTTAGGAAAGCATTTCTTTCCCACCATCACCTGCCTAGAAATATGGGTGAGTCTGACGTAAAATGATACTGGCCAGCACTTAATTCTCAACTGCCTGGAATCCCTTTAACCCGGAGAAAGATATTCCCTTTCACAGTTAGAGATAAAAAGCCTTTAAATGTGTTTTCCTAGGAGGAACAACACAGAGCTGTGAATACATTTTAATCCAAGTGTTAGTGATCATAGATGTTCTCCCTTTTCAGTACTGAAAAAAGAAATAGCAGGAAAATGGAGTCTAAAAGGCAAAAGAGGGAGTTGGACAGGAAAACCATGACTGCAGGAAAAGAAAAGACAGTCACGAGAGGCAAATGTGACAGTATTGCTGCCAACTCACCCTTCTAGTCTTTGTCAGCATGAGTACAAATACAGGGACTGAGCAAAGGCATGTCAGGCCCTCATGGGTCAGCCAACATGAGAGGGACAACGTGCTGATAAGCCTGTGGGGACGTAGTCAGACACTGAGACAAGTCTTTATATCAGAGTCGCATTCCCTGCCTGTTTTCTTTATATCGTATCTGCAATAAATAGAACTAGTAAAGACCATTTAGGCAATGAACAAAGAATGACCACAGGCTCTGTCCACACAGATGGAGAGAGGAGGGTTGAAGCAGTAATTTAGATAACAGAGAACTCCATCTTAGTAACGAGAAAAATAATTTTCTGCTGATTCTGGTAATAGAGTTTTGTTTTCTATTTTGATCATAGTTATAAGATTTCCATTCCAATTTGCCATGAAGACAAAGTTTAATTCAAAAATGAGGCTATTTCATCAGTTATTATTTGATTTCAAAACTGAGAGGCCATCATAATTCTAGGAAATGACTTGCATTCGGTTACTGGACTTGTCATAAAAATAATAATAATAATAATGATAATGATAACAAATATAACAGCAAACAAGTATATACTGTTCACCACATACCAGGAACTGTTCTAAATATATTGACTAATTTAATCCAAACACCCTACTCTGAAAGCAGCAAATCCAATAGAAGTGATTAAGTTTTATTTTAGAATATATGGGGAGAGATTAATTTGACATTCTTTATCTCTGTTAGGATAAACCATTTAAAATCACTAATGGCCTCAAACTAAAAGCCATCTCATGAGTTTAAATAATGTTTTTCCTAGTACTGCACTCTTGAGGATTGATACGACAAAGTTTCAAAGCAATTCCCTTTGAAATGACAATTAACATAATCATCAAGCTCTTAAAGTATATGGCATTGTACTAGGTACTGAGATTATTTTCTACCAGGTTTTCTTCCCTCCTGTTTTGTAAAAAGAAAAAGAACAGAAAAAATCATACTACATCTTAATAGCCAAAATTATATCCTTGACCCACATGGCAATTATTATTAGCCGTAAGTGCTAAATGATTCTTGATAGTGTTTCAAGACATACTGCAGTTTGAATCTTGATTCCTCAAAAGTTCTTAAAATCTTACAAAGATAAATCACTGGAGAACATTTTAACAGAGAATCTTAATAATGTGAATTTAAAATATGCATTGCATCTAACATCAGTGAATTCAATTTAAATAGCTAGATTGCATCAGAAAATGAATTTAGGTTTTCTATTTGGCAACTGCTTTCTGCCATAACCAATCCAAAGTATACTTTACCCGTAATTTGGAGCTTTTTGCTTACAAAAGACTTCCATTGAAATTATCTTATTTAATCATGACATCTAATCCTTGATTTAGTTATTATCACCATCATCACCCTTTACAAAAGATATAAAGTTATTTAAAAATTCTATAGGCTGAGGATTCAAGATGGTGGCATGAGAGAGTGTATATCAATGATACCTTAATAAAACAAAAATTCTAAGGGCTAGTGAGGCCTTGAATTCCTATTTTTTGACTTGGTTTTCTTCCTCATACCATAGGACAACAATGTCAAGTGCAGGTAAAAAAGAAAAATAGCAGCTTGTGACACTATTGAACTGTAAAAGCTTGTAATGATTTTGATTAAATTTTACTGAAGGATTCTAAAATCCTATTTAAAGCTTCTCACTTGGTACCATTAAACCTTACCATATTACTAAGGCATAAGTATGAGACTCAATGAATGAGAACAAGAGGGTAAGAACATAAAAAGAAGAAGAAGAAAAAAGAAAAACAACACCAAAAGGGAATTAAATTTTAAAAGAAATAAGCACAAATAAGCCAAAGGAAATCACTCCAAGGGGCTCCATAAGCCCCTACTCCACACTGAGAGCACGGGCACCAGGAACTAAGGCTGACTGGGCTGGCAGAAAACCACAGACTCAACAGCTATGTTTGAATAATAACCTTTAATTTACCCCGAATAATAACCAAAATCCATTTTAACTTACCCAATAACTTGATGCTCATAATACTGCAATGTCCTCTTGAGAGTTTGCTGTATCGTCTGAGGCTACAGAATAATAATAATAAAAATACATTATCAGCAAATCAGTGCCTTTCCCATTCTGTCCCATTCTGAGCATCATAGACAGATATGTAGTTTCTGATTTATCTCACAAGAGGTTTTGCTTTACAATGTTAACCCATTATACATTTTACCATGTATTTTCCCCACAGGAACTAAAATGAGGCACTCAGCAATTAACCAGAATTTCCCAATTTCAAGTATGAAAGCATTTCCTAGCCATATTTTCTTAAAATTCTTTTGTACAGGCTATTAAGTTCAATAAAACACTCATTAACTGCCTACAATACACCAAGGTCTTAGGGGCAGTGGAGAGATGGTGCCTGCAGAAACATGGGTCAAGACCAGGTCAAACCTGACTTTCTCAAAGACCCAAGAGACTTCAAGCAAGGGTTCTGGAGCCTTCTAGAGGAGCTGCAAATGCTCTGGGCAAGAAACGGAGTCTGCAGCAAATACCCAAGCAGCCCATGACCAGTTCTTATCATACTCTCCTCTCCTTGACAGCTGAAGATAAAACTTCTTAATCCAAGATCAAGAAATTACTCTTAGATTTATTTGGGCAACATAGCCTAAACTTGGAGTTTCAGATCAAGGGAGCACAGTGAAAGTGACACAAAGATCCCAGAACATAGACTGTTAACAAATTAACAAATTGTGATAAAAATCAAATTCTCAGGGGCAAGAGAGAAAAATAATAAAATCTTCCAGTCAATCAAGCAGAAAAAGAGGCACCAAAGGTTTATCAAAAGATTGATCCACTACAGCCATGGATGAATTTTAGGGCAGTATAACTCTAACACAGACCCTTACGATGTGAGGCGGCACGGTACTTTGGTGATCTCATGGGCTGCCACCAAACTAACCACACAAACTTAGGTAAGCCTCAAAAGAGAATCTGCAAGAGGATCTAGTACAATGCTGGCACCTAAGAAGCAGTTAATGAATATCAGTTTACTTCCCATTCCCAATCCTTCAAAGTGTCTGTCTTTAAAATATATAATTTAAAGGAGACTACAAAGGTTGTGGTCAGGATTCACTTAAACCCCTTCCTCGTTCCCCTCTTTAGGAAAACATCTAGATGGATGTACGTATCTCCTTGCCTAACACTCTTCATACTCTCAACAATCTCCTTAGTAGGAAATGGTTATTTTAAAACTAGAGGAAAATGAGCTTCATTAAATCAAGGGCATCCACTGAATTCTATTCCACACTCCCATTTAGGAGAAACCCCTGACTGAGCACATCTAAAGCCTAAGACACAGTCTTCACTTTAGCCAAGCCAAATCAGAAATTAATTTTAGGAGGAATCAGCCTCCAAGTGTTCAAAGAAAGAGGTACAAGGCAACTTCTTTCAACAGCTGTTTCTCATTTATACCACGTTAAAAAGATGAACATGAGGCCACAAACTGGCACAGATAATTCTAATCATTGTGATAGAAGCAAAGCAGAGTAAACAGAATGTGCCTAGGAAAGAAAAATCAATACTGAACCAAGAAGCAACAGAGCTGTTGAGAAATCCAAAGATGATGAAGTAGACACAGCAAACTTTGTGCACATTAAAAGTGCTATAACAATCCAACCCACAGCCAACCGAAGCCAAGTCATTATCAGTCACTGGCTCAGTACCCTCGGGATCTGGGCCTCTTGCACTGGCTTGGCAGTTTCTGAGCTAAGATAACTTTCTCTTTGGCAACATGCCCTAAAAGCAGTGAATATCCACAGTGGGATTATCCTTCCAAAAACCTCTGGTCACAAAACATGGAACAGAAAGCAGGAACTAGAGTGTACAGGGCCAGTTAGACCAGAATGACCTCATTTGTACAAAAGGACATTTTTTTCCTGTACCAGGAATTTCCCAGTCATTAAAATGCATGTGTTTGTGAAAGGAGTTAAGAGTTTTAAAGAGCTGACTTTTTTCTTTTGTGAAGCAATTACATTTATTCCCCAGTAGGAGTTAAATTTATAGTTTCCAAAAACATTAAAATGAAAATGTTCTCTGCACACATTCAACAAACTTCAACTTGGTAAAGCATTTATGTACTTCCTGTTACTTGTCAAAGGTGGTGGGCACATTCTGCTGGTCTAAACTACAAGCATAGAGGCTCACCACAGAGTATCTCCTGATCTTCAGCCAGCCAAGGCTGACTTCAATGCAGCCCTGACTTCCCGAATGTCTTATCACCGAGGATTCACTTGGATCCTACGCAGAGTTTGCCTGATTGCTCAATTAGTGGCTTTTTCCGGGAAAGACATCTTCACATAATCTCAGGATCTCTCTGGCCTGAATAAAAAAGCATGAAATGAAGACCCACATGTGGACCAAAACATTCCACAGGGGAGACTTCTGTCTTGAGGATCATGGGGGCCATTCAGTCAGTGCCAACGCGAGTCAGTGTGGATCAGTGGAAAAACAAAGGCCTTTTTCTCTTTGGCAGATCTTCTCTCCTCTTCTTCAAGAATGCAACTCCATACCTGTCCCCTACTCAACAGTTCCATCCAGCCTTCTACAAGCCAAAATCCCATTCCTCTTATCTGTATCTGTCCTTTCTTTTAGGAAGAAGTTTAATTTAGAAAAGATTTAAGATCAAACTGAGTTCAAAATCCAGCTCTGTGACTCACTACCTAGATGACCTTGGGCAGTTCACTTAAGTTCTCTTAAATAAGATTCCTTATATATATATTGTTTTCATAGGAGTCAATTGACGTAATTAAGCAAAGTCTCTGGTGCATAGCAGGTACCTAATAAGTGATAGCTATGACTATGCTCAGCTGAAAAACATAGCTGCGGCCCTCAAGAATCTCACAATCTAGTGGAGGAGCACAAGGTTTAGGTTAGAACTACCTAGTACATATAATGTTTCAAGGTCCTCATCACCTGAAAAATCAGTGGTGCTACCACTCATAATGAGAAAATGGTATTAATTCCAGTGGACAGAGGAAACAATAGGAAAATGGCAGACAAATGTATAAATATTTCCAACAAAACCTTCACATCACTCCAGAGAGATGGTGAACAAAACATAAATTCTCAAAATGAAGATTGAGGATAAACCTAAAGCAGGCTTACAAGTGGAGAGAACATGGAAGCCCCACAGCTCAGATCAGGCCCCCCAGGCATGATGCTTTACAAGGAAAAAAAACAACCCGTCACCCTTCTTCCTAGGACACAAAGAATGTGCAACCAGAGAACCAGGTTGCCTAATAATTTTATAGCCACATGCCAGTGGATCTGAGAGACAGTAGTGGAGAAGACAAAAATCCACTGTTCCTATCACAGAAAGACAAGCACAGAGGTCTGTGATTTTCCTCTGCTTCCCCCAAACTAAGATACAGATAGTGGCTTCCTATTGTCCCTACTCAACACAAAGTAGCAAAGGAAAGAACACAGCCAGAAAGAGAAAGCAGCCGTCCGTGTCCTGCACACACAGGGTCTGGGGCTCAGATAGACAGTACTGAAGAGCTTCCACCATGTGGCAACAAGAAGCCACTTTCATCTCCCATCTCATTAGCAGCTTTACTCTACTTGGCCAGTGGTTGACCGCACAGACTAAATGTTAGATGCTCATGAAAGGTCATGGGATCATCCACACAGCCAGCCACAGAACAGTCCCAACGGATACCAAGAAATGATCCTTGAGGAGTGGGAGGCAGCAGTTCCCAGCAGCTGTCCCTGCGAGTCAGACAGCCCTGCAAAGGCTCCCACACAGTCCCTGCTCTGGGTATCTGCACCAGATGGTGCGGGGATCAGGCAGGAGGCAGGGAGTCAGGGTGTCTGTGTGTGCTCAGTGTGAAACCAAGTTGTCGTCGTATCAAGGACGTGTTCATCTCAATTTTACAGGGATAAAGAAGTCGAGGTTCAGCCTGGTTAGACTGGTTAAGTAGCACCCCAAGATCACACAGCTAGTAAGTGAGTAAGTCACTGCAAGCCAGTTTCAGCTCCAGAGTATACTCTCTTTCTACTAAATGGCTTGAGGGTCTCTCTCACCTTTAATACACTGTGATTCTGTATTCTTTGTAAAAGCACTTCATCAAGCCAAAAACAAAATACTCATGAATAATTTAATAAAAACAAATAAATTGTTCATTTCTGCTTTATAGCACATACCCATAAACTACAGAATCAACAGAAACAATAGGTCTGCTTTTAGACAAATATCCATAAATAACCATGTCATTTTATTTACTTAAATATGAGAAAATTGCATATCAATGCCAGAAACTAAATTATATGGATATATATTTAATTACTAATGCTCTAAACCAGTGTTTTTCAACTCTGTACATTAAAATAATGCCTGAATATACCCCCAAATTTTCCAATTAACTGATCTGGGGGACCCACTTATTTATAATGTTTAGTGAGGGTCGAAAACCTTTCATTTACAGTTACAAACATGATGATCAAAACCAATACTCTATAAACCTTACCTGAGTAAGTCAGCATTAATGAGAACAGTTTCCTTATTCAAATATCAAGAGAAGTAAGCTTCTGAGAGATGTTCATACATAACTACTGAATTCAACACAGTTCCATTTATTAACTGTCACTAATGGCTCATAATCAAATATGAGTTTGTTAGGTAAACAAGGAGCTGTATTACTTGAGGCATAAACATAGGATTTTTTAAATTTCCAAGTCATTTGCTCCCATTTACTATGTCAACACTCAGTTTTGTACTGACAGGTACATATAACACAACAGCTAGTATGCATATTGTACTTACTCCCTGTGAGGTATACTCTAAGCCCATGACATATATTAAGTCCTTTGATCTTCACATCAACACTACATGGTAGGTGTTACTATTTTACAGATAAGAAAACCGAGACACTGATAGTTTAGGTTGCCCTGTGTCACATAGGTCTAAAGGGACAAAACCAGGATTGGGACTCAGATAATCTGCTTCAGAATACAAACATAATCTCAGACCTAGACAGCATATATTTAACATTTTGTATTTGGTTGAGCACTTTACAGTTCACATTTTTTTTCTTTTTTTTTTCTTTTGGTATCAATCTACAATTACATTACGAACATTATGTTTACTAGACTCCCCCCTTCACCAAGTCCCCCACACATACCCCATTGGTCACTATCCATAGTGAGATGCTATAAAATCACTACTTGTCTTCACTGTGTGGCACAGCCCTCCCCATAACCGCCCCCCCACATTATACATGCTAATTGTAAGGCCCCCTTTCTTCTCCCCCTTTTCTTCCTCCCTTCCCACCCATCCTCCCCAGTCGCTTTCCCTTTGGTAACTGTTAGTCCTTTCTTGGGTTCTGTGATTCTGCTGCTGTTTTGTTCCTTCAGTTTTTCCTTTGTTCTTATACTCCACAGATGAGTGAAATCATTTGGTACTTGTCTTTCTATGCCTGGCTTATTTCACTGAGCATGATACCCTCTAGCCCCATCCATTTTGTTGCAAATTACAGCTCACATTTTTTAATGCATGTTAGCCCAAACGATCCTTGCACCAATCCACTTAAATTGACTGCTGTTACTACCACCATTTGACTGAAAAGAACTAAAGTTAGATTAGGAGTCCCCTTTTACAGAGAGCTTCTCTACCCCTAGGGAAACTGTCTTCCTTAACAAAGCATATTTTTAATGTGAATATAAAATTAAAGAATCACATGGATTCAAATTAATTGTTCCTTTTTGAGAACACACTTAACGTTCTTTAAACCAAACCTGTATAACACAACAGGCCAGCAACATAGTCATGAATACTCATCTATTTCAGATGCACTGCCACTTCTCATCCTCTTCTCACCTCTTCCCACTGGACTTCCCTCCGGGCATCGAATGTATTTATGCTGCATTCTGATGGGCCAAGTCCTCACCACCATTATTTAAACACCCCAAACAGTCTCCAAATTGTTGCATATTCTCTTTCCCTCACTAACCAAACTTTTAAATTTCTTTAGTACCCTAAAGGGGTATGCAGATGGTGCTCAGGAGGAATCATACATCCATTTCCTCAAGAACTCCATCCTCAGCCCTAAGGTAAATGGTGGTATAATGAACTTCCCTACACTATACAGGGTGGTCTGAACCATCAATGGTGAAATTTTGGTGAACAGCTTCTAAGTGAGAGATAAACAAGGGGGCTGCTTTCTCTGCAGTACAAGTGCATTCTGCTTACTAGGACAAGATATGCCAAATTCCATCATTTCAAGCATAACAAATCTAAAGAAATTATAATGTTAGATACCCTACCTTTATGGTTAAAGTCCATGGACCAATAGATTGGCATTACTAATAAAACTAGTTAAAATAATAAGTTACTTCAAACAACCAGCTTAACTACTTCTAAAAGAAACATAACTATACTAATCATCAATCTTGATAAATATCCAGACATACTGTTCACTTTCCCAGCCTCTGACTAAACTTACTACATATAAACCAAAAAAATAGATTGCAAATTAAATATAGAACTTTGAGTCAGGACCTTTGTATTTCAAATGCAGCTGTGCTTTTATAAAATTAGCCAAAATCTCTTCACCTGGGACTAAGAAACCTTGGGGAAAAAAATGCCTCCATTTTCCCATCTGAAAAACACTTTTAAGAACTTTGTAGTTCTCAGGGTCATTTTGAAGAAAAGCATCGCAAAGTTAAGCACTTGAAAACAGAGGATCAGGCCATACTGGTGATTAAACCACCTTTCAGAAAACTTGCAGTTATCAATTCAAGTAGCCAACACCAGTAACATGCTAAATCAACTGGTAGTCCAGAAAATTAATAACAAAAAGCAAAAATGATAAGTGTGCTAAGATTAAAAATTAAAGCTAAAGATGTATCATAGCATAGGGTTCTTCAACACATACTGGTTGGACATCTGCACGATTTTATCCAACCTTCACTTTATTCTTGTAAACACAGGTATACATCTGTGTAACCTCATGAGAGCTTAGGGTGGAGGCTGACATTATGCTAATTGACCCAAAAAGGCATTCTAACTGATTACCTTGTCCTTATTATAAGTATGTTCTAATTAGCAAAGCACAGTGGTTATTATTGTAATTATTGATTGTAACTGAATATACTTAATGTATAATCAACATCATAGTTAAATCTTCCTATACAAAGTATGTTTGCTTTCCAAGTATTTTCCCCTTTATTTTATTTAATGTTTTTCCAAAAATAGCCATTGAATTTCAATTTGATATAAGATCTAATGCCATCAAGGCAAATTTAAGCTGAAAACATAGATTCCTTGAACAAAAATAAACTTAGGGGGTTATTTATTTAGTTCTCTACCTTCAGGCAAGAGTCTATTTAAGTCATCCAAGAATTTCTGATGTTTGACATGAACATCAGAGAATAATAACACCTTCAGTTTGTAATACTTTACAGTTTACCACTTTCTTCTCCTTCATCTCGTTAGATATTCACACCAACCTCGTGAGTCTCAGACACAATTACCCACATTATACAGATGAAAAAACTGAGATTCAGAAAATGTCTTAAGTGGTTTTTTGCCTCAGCTACCTGGCTACAAAGAACCACCAAGACAGGGGCTGAGGTGTCCTGTGCTTTTTCTCCCATAAGCTGATGCCTCCACTGGTAACTTATTTTACTTTCATGACTATTTGGAAATACTTCCATGTAGCTAACTGAAATCTTTTATTTCCTTTTGTTTTTTTTTTAGTATGTGAAAACGATGTTGTAAAATGATTTTCCCAAATTCTTAAGGGTTGTTATTTAAATAGTTCTGTTATAATCATTAACTTCTTTATAGAGAAACTAGGAAAGACATGCTTTGCTGGTCACCACCCTGGCTCACTTAGCTGTCTGAATAAAAATACTGAGACAAGATAGTACTGCTTCTAGACACCGTCTCAGGAAAGTGGATCGTGCTGTATGGCAGTCCTCTGGGAACAGAGCTCTAGTCCCGAATCCTTAAACTGAACAGAATCTCACGGATGGTACAAGGTGAATAAAGGTAAGCTACACAGTGACATAAAGGTAAGCCTTCTGGATTAAACACTGTAATAGTCAACAATGTGTTGAGTCAAACAGTGGGCCCAACATGCTATGTGCAGCGATTCATCTGGTCTCATAAAGATCCTATAGGAAAGGAAGAAGGACTGCCCCAATTTCATAAATGTGAAAACTAAACCCAAGGAAGTTAAAAAAAAAAAAACATGCCCACAGTCAGGTATTAAGTATCTGAGTCTATGTAAATGTCTTCTCTATGTCTGACTTCTTCCAAAAACCACACTTTTAATCATCAACTCTAAATTGAAATACATTTTTGGACAGAAAAGGCTACAGTTGAATTAAGCTTTAGCTAGATTGTGTGATTTGGGGACACAGGATTTTATTTTTCTGGATCTCAATTTGCTTGTATATAAAATAGAGAAATTTCTAACATAACTACTTACCCGGGTTGTTATAAGGTCAAAATGAAATAAAACTATAAAGTATTATACAAATACGTGTTACATGATGATCCTACGAAAAAAAAATCTTGATGAGTAAGTAGTCAAAAATTTGTTAAATTGAACTAAAGTGACCACATCTAACATCTAGGACAATTGCCAGGCATGCCTCACAGCCTAAAGATGCCAATTAGATGCTGCAAAACTAATGAGTGTCATTTCAACTCTTGAGAACCCTCCTGGATAGCAATGGCCCCATGTCAGGAAATAATTTCTAGCTTTTTAAAATATCTTTGCAGACTCCACTTGAATATTTCCAAAGAATTCCCTATTGTCTCCAGTACCTGGGAGCTACAGTGAGGTGTTTCCCAACAAGAGCCTGGAAATAAGGGAAGTAATATTTCTGCCTGACAGTTAAATTATAAAATTAACACATAAAATGGAGAAATGTTTTGTCAACTCTAAATGCACCCACTTAAACAATGACTTGTAAATGGGTGACAGAATATTACTTCCAAGGAGGCCACTGAGCAACAGACGCCATCTAGTAAAGGAGAGGGACACAGGCAGTGAATGGGGAGAGCAGGTGACATTACAGAAGGCAGCCCGTAGGAAGGAAAAGGGAAGGGAATCATTTGTGAAACATATCTACTGTTGTTCAGGGCATATTAGCCCACTGCCAGTATTGAGAAAGATTAGTCCTAAAGTAAGGAAAATTCCTCAATATCTTAACTAAAAAAGGAGTTTCATGAACCAACATGGAGTATCAGGTCTCACTGGGAAGGCCTGCCCACACTGGATAGCTCCTCAAACTGAATTGGAGAATTTGCATGAAATTCATTTTGTTTTGACTGTAACTGGACTAAAGCAAAGGTCTGATTATGACTTGGCTTCTCCTGTAGCCTGAACAGGTAAGGAATGTGCTGAGCTTGCAGACTTTGAGTAGTAAGCTTCATTTTACAGTTATTACTCACTGTAAATAAGTTAATTGTCATTCAAATGCCAACCAAAGTGTGTTTTATTTAGCCACTCAGTGGCTGAGAGTCTGAGTATTTCAGGACACTGACAAGAACAAATCCTTGGAGTTTAAAAGTCTCAAATGCTGAAACACGTAGAAACCATCAACATACTAGCCAAGGTAGGTCCTGCCCAGCTCTGCTGCTTCAACCTCTCTTGGAAGATAAAACTCAACAAGTGTATGAATATGATCAGATCTAGTGTTGACTATAATGGAATGATCCAAATGGATATGAAACATGCTTACTAAGCAGATGTTTGGCAGATAGTGACTGCCACATCATCCATGTTGATGATGCACTGCATCATAAAGGTTCAGAATAATCATGCTTCATTCTGGAAAAAACATGCAGGAAAAAGAACACTGATACTATATGACATGAAAAGTCTTACTTTTCAATTAACTCTATCTGAGCAAGTTTTTTTAACCTAGGTACCACTCCAATATAGCTATTATATTGCTTCTTTGTTTCTCATGATAAGTATATGTGTATGTACGGGTATGCACAATTACAATCTGGGAAGAGAAATGTGTACTATTACACATACAACTATCTCTATGACATTCATGACTTCCTTCATATTTCCTTCATATTCAGAAAGAAAACCACGAGTAATGTCATTGTTCCTCCCAGACTCCACATTATAAGCTAAGCTATTGGCATTGATGATGGCTTTTGTCACTCTGTTCATAGGTGCTTCGCCCATAGGTTCCTGGAGCATACAGACATGACAATGGGCAGGCAAGCTAGGTCAGCCTGGTGGCAGAGTCCTGATGAAGAACCTCTGTCATCTCTAACACAGGTCTACATTGTGTGGACTCACAGCAGAGCCAGGAACTAAACAGCTGGTGAGAGAAGGAAAGGTTCAAGAAAGGCAATAGGAAATAGCTACCAGCTATCCCTTAGCAAGTCGCAAGGTAGGAAATAATGAGTCAAAAGAGGGAATCTATGCTGAACAATAGGTAGGAAATAATGAGTCAAAAGAGGGAATCTATGCTGAACAATATTGTATATTACATATTAAGGATGTAATAATTTGTGGACATGTTGAGAGATACATCATGGTGGGAAGATCTTAGGACCTGAAACAGGAGAACCAGACACTAAAATGTAGGTGGTTGCTAGCTTCTTGACTTTGTGCAAGTTGCTGTTCCTCTCTAAGAATCAGTTTCCTCATCCTTAAGTGGGTCAAATAAAAACCTTGCCCTGCCTATCTGATACATTTCCTGCATGACTCAGGTGGAATAATGTGTTAAAAACATGACTTGTGAACTCTGAACAGATGTTGCTCGTTGCTGGTGGCTTTTCTATAGGGAAATCACATCATTCCCTCACAGGGCTGAAGTGGGGAGAAATAAGAAAAGAAAATGATACCACTAATGCCTTGTATTTTGGGTGTCAAAAAAATTATGCTTGGTGAAAGCCCAGATTTTTTCAAAATTTTCTTCAAATCTGCTTTCACTAAAAAGCAATCGGAATAAATCACAAAAATGGCCATCATAATATTAATTGTTGTTGAAGTCATTTTAGAAGAACTCCAACAAAGACATTAAAAATTGCTCATATTAGGTCTTAGCAAAGTTTTTAACTATGTAGTATTTCTTAGCCATTTGTTTGTCTCATTACCTAATGGCAGATTAGTAACTGGGAAAAGGGGAGGGTGAGAGGATGTGAGTAAGACAGGGATATTGGGAACAGCTGCCTACAGAAGAGGGGAAATGTTTCCGGCACACTACTTTTTTCTCAAGTTTCTTCTAGGATACTATATGAGTTCTAAATATTTGTCTCTGCCATTCAGCTTTACAAATAAGTATCAGTCAAACCTTGACCCAGACAAGTCATGTACACATATTCACGTCAGAGAAATTAAATATGATGCTTAGGAACAAGGTACTGATTGGATATCATTCACTATTTTCTACCTTTAAAAAACACTTTAATGTCCTTGCATGCATAAGGGCTCTTAACTGGAATTTCCAAGGCAAACCCAGTGCAGGGGCATCCATGATTGGCACAACACATACTAATCCATAAATTATTCACTTAAGCAGCAAAATTAGCATTATGAAACATAAGGACCACATCGGCCCCATTTAGTCCTATGACTTTATTTAAAATGGACCCTGAAATAGCAGTAATAGTACTTTAAAGTAACAGTTTATGATACAAAATTGGTAAGTATAATGACACATAATCAAAGGTTGATGTTATCACTATATACAAAGAACATTAAACAAATTTACTAACATACCAGCCTATCTATGTTATTCCCACAGACCAAGAATATTAAATAATTTACTATACAGTGATCTCCAGATGGCTGCCTGCAAGGTGCCCAGACATATCCACTTCTATGCAGCCATCAGTACATATTGAGCCACGTAGAGCCAGACAACAAATTTAGAACTAGGAGCACCAAGAGAGCTATCCCCACCCCATCCATTCTCCGATTCTACCCCTAAAAACTTACTTTCTACTACTGGAAAGGTGCTTAAAATCAATAGAGGTACTTTTCAACTAATAATTTAGCACATTTAAAATGTGCACTGCCCAATTTGTCTTGCTGGAGATTCATAGCAGATTTTTGTGGCATGAGGTTTTGATATAAGGAGAGACAGAGAGAGAGACAGAGAGAGAGGGAGAGAGAGAGAGAGAGAGGGAGGGGGAGAGGTTGAGAATAGGGATTACCAAAAATAAATATCCCTACTTGACAATTTTTTCTCAACCTTACCCATGATATATCAAAGTTTAAACTAGTATTTAATGCCCAGGTGTTAAAAACATGTTCTGTGAACTGTGAACAGATGTTGCTCGTTGCTGGTGGCTTTTCTATACGGAAATCACATCATTCCCTCACAGGGCTGAAGTGGGGAGAAATAAGAAAAAATGATACCACTAATGCCTTGTATTTTGGGTGTTAAAAAAAAATTATACTTGGTGAAAGCCCAGATTTTTTCAAAGTTTTCTTCAAATCTGCACACAGCCTCTTCCAAGCTGTGGCTGAATCCCACCCTTCTCCTTCAGCAGGAAAGTTAGGTTTGTACCTGGCAAGCACACATTTTGAGATAGAAATTAATTCAGAATGAAAGGAAAGACTAATTTTCTTTGAAATGTGTTTATAATGGCAACCTTAAACAACTTTGCTTTCATTTCTATTAGTCACTTTGGAAGAGCAAAAAAAAAACTTTGTTATTTTAGATTTTTAAGATGTTTCCAGGCAGGCGTTTCCTGATTTGATCACATAAAGTTGCTGAATATCTTATCTAATGGCCAAGAATTATTGGTCTGTTCTTATTTTTAGATTCTTATTTCTAGACTCACACTTTATAGTTTTACAATGGTCAGTTTTATTGACTTGTATTTGAAACTGACTTACTCATATGTATTCTTTGAAAAAGTATGTCTCTTGGGGTAATGTAGTAAAATGCTTTTTCCAATATTGTGTCCAATGGAATTGGTAATTTCTATCATTATAGTCATCACTAATGCTAGTAATTGAAATGACATGTCTCATCACTACAATCAAAATAATTGGAATCCATGTTAACTAGGTTTGAGACCTAGTTTTTTGAGACCTGGATTTTTCTCAGTAGTCAAGAATGCTAGACTAATGGTGAAAAATTACATTTACAACTTGATTTTGTATTTGTTTTCCTCCATTTTCCCCCACTGCCATCCCAAAAATTCGGCTGAAGAAGGAGAGAACTGCTCTAATGTTGAAAAACCCAGCAAGCAGCAGAGACCACCTATATGAGAACAGATACATCATATACCACAATTCACACAGCCCCTTGCAAGCTGTGGCTGAATCCCACCCTTCTCCTTCAGCAGGAAAGTTAGGTTTGTACCTGGCAAGCACACATTTTGAGAAAGAATTTAATTCAGAACCAAAGTAAAGACTAGTTTTCTTTGAAATGTGTTTATAATCGCAATAAGTTAACACAAGAGAAAAAAGGGAGAGAGAAACTTTATAGCTTACAAACACTGTTAGAGCCACAGAGTGTTCATTGATCTTTATATCAGAAGGAAACAATAAATCTCTCTTCTTCAGCAGCACACACCAGAAACTCCCTCATATGTGTCTGAAGCTTCAAATGGAATCACAATAATCTGTAGGTAAAATTTACTCTTCCCTCAGTCTTCGTTCCATTAGAACACAATCGTCTCACCATTATCACTCCTCACAATAGATGCCTTTGGAGGCAGATTCTTTCATTAAGGAGGTAAATGACATTTTCATTACTTGTGGCAAATTTTTAAAAGACATAATGAGAGTAATTATGCCTACTCCAGATTTCTATTGAATGGCATTTTTTAATTCAGAATCCAATGAGTCGTTTTTCTTCTATTCTATGTAAATCAATAGATTTCATAATTGCTACTAAAATAAACTCAGGTTTCTATCTGTTTATATCTGTAAACTATGATAAAAACGCTATTTGTTAAGAATTTATCCATCCTTTCCTGACTGAAAAACAAGGAAACAAGTTCCTTATGTTAAAATTTCAAATTTTTCCAGACAACATTCCAAAACAGAGACATTTTAAAAATTAAACCAAACAAGGAAAAGTGAAAATGAACCATAGAATAGCCCTGCACACTGTGGGAATTTGGTCAACAGGCATTTAAACAAGATGCTTTTTTCTTTCTTGAGGTATACAGAAACTCACTGAATTAAGATGACGGGATTCTTGCTAGAAGAGCAACAGCGTCTCCTTAAACTTACTGTTGGGGTAATGTGAATTTTTCTTCCAGAAGTTCTTGCTTTCCCTTGGGAGGACTTTATACAAGAACAAGTTTGGAAGAAAGATAAAATCTTTCTGAAATTTCATTCCTGAAATGTTTTCAACAGAATCACAAGAAATAATGGGGTGAGGGGATTATCAGTATTTTTCCCATATAACTGAATCATCTCCAATTCCCAGCACAGCAAAGGCCAACAGCAAATACCTGTTTAATGAGATAATGTTTAATTCTTTAAAAACCATATTAGATCATGTAGGAAAAACTTATTCTTTCCTCCTAGTACATAATGTTAAATTGATGGCAAAATAGATTACAAGATAAGGAAAATCCAGCACTTTCTGTCTTTCAACTCTACAGATGACTGGAGCCGTTTTCTGTTCCAGCTGTCTTCTGTTTAGGCTCATGACACAGTAAAGTCAAGCATGCATAATGAGCATACAGTAAATTTATGATGAATGAATCAATAATAGGACATAATAATTTCCTACATTTGTATATTCTGTTTTGTCTATTTTGGTTTTTTTATTGTCATTGATTTTATTCTTCTAAAACACATTTATGTTTATCATCCTGTTTTTTTACATTTGTGTGGTATAGTTAGAATAAATACCATTATATTCACTGTAAATGTATGCATTTTACAAATATTTATTGATCAGCTGCTATGTGCCAGGTACTAGTTGACTTGGCAGTATATAAAATATAAAAAAATCCTCGCTTGATGAAATCGAGCAAAAATCACCCAGAAAATGAAAGGAAGAGCCAAGAAGCTACATTTGATTGTTTATGTCCTGCTTGGCTTTATTTTACCTCCACATCACCTTTCAACTGTGTACAATATAGTCAATATAACAGCAAAATAGAGTACTATTTGCTTGGCTCCTAACCCCTCGAGAGTTCCTTGCATTAGTGTCAAAAGAGTTCCAATACTAAACAAAGTTACATCAGACATGGAAAGGGTAAAAACAGGGGCTTTATATATATATCTGACATAAATCTCAAATCATCTTTAAAGTTGAAAAAGAACACACTAATACAAGCACAAATCAACAAAAGTTCCCCCCCCCCATGGTGTTCAATTTATAAAATCCTATCTCAAAAAGGATAAGAGAAAATCTGAAGATTTTTGACCGACAACAATCCAAAAGTTATCTGCAGTAGAGTATACAAGTAAAAAGTTGTACACTTCATGATTTAAGTATAAAATGTCTGAAAGATGAACGAGTGACATTTCGGACCTCATCTGACATCCCATAGTCAGGGCAGCTCCCATAGTTAAGAAATAACTAGAGAACTGCAAATAGCATGGCAATTGAAATTTAATAGTCACTAATTAACAAAATTAGTGACCAATCACTGAGTTATAGTGATAAGCTCAAGACAAGACTGTAATAAATTAGGTGTAAATAAAACCAAAATCTGACAGCCGCCTTTGCAGTGTACTCCTCCTATGCCATATTGCCATCCCCTGGGCAATAAAGAAGGAATAATCCTCATTATTGGCAAAGGAGCTACAGAATGCCTCTACATCAACTCATCCTTTCCCAAAGACTAACTCATCCATCTCCAACTTTTTCGGCTACTCTGTTACCTTCAGCATGAGTCTCCACCTTTTAATAAAATGTGATTTGGCCTTGCCGATCCTGTCAGTTCTCTTTTTACTTTTATTGCCAGAAATCTTGGATGGTAAATTTATGTCCATGATATGTATCATCATACATTCCCGCTTTAAACCTACCTCAGATGCAGAATTGACCACCAGCTACCTCAGTCATACTGACTGGAAAGTACCATCCTTAAATTCTCATCATTTCACAAATATCAACCCTTATCACACTTGCTCCCAGCTACTCTCCACCCACCTCCTGCCCCCAGAAGCAATAAAGCATCCTGGCACCCATATTCTTCTGGTTCTCTTTGTATATTGACTCTCAATTCTCTATTCTTACTTTTCAGTCTCTCTTTCAGAGCACTTGTCAGCTTTCAAGATATTAGCTGTTACCTCCACTGGACTTCTAACCCAAATTCAATCCTAAATATTTAATGGTCTACTTACGGAGTCAACTGCCTGCAATGTGACAGGCATTGTGCTGAGGCTGGTGATCTGGTAATACCAAGCCCTCAAAGGGCTCACAGTCCAGAGCCAACCATCCGCACTTAAATTCAACAAATCCAAATCCACGGTTACTATTACATTTCTTCCAAATGCCACCTTCCCATTGCTGACTTTTATACTTGTATGAAGGCCAACATGGTTCTCAAAACTTACTATTGCAGTTTAGGTTTTCTGGGAAGCAGATTCTCACAAGATTGTCATGCACAAAGTTTACAAGGGAGTGCTCTTTGAATCAAAACCCCTGAGAGTACAGAAAAAATGCAGAATTTGAAAGTAGAAGAAATTGAACAGAGATGCAGTCCCAATGGAGCCTCAGCTGACCCCATGTGGAGTTCTAACTTTGGAGTTGGCTGAATTAACAGAGTGGGGCCAACCCTTATCTCCCTGCTCACTAGTGACTGGAATGGGGCATGGTCTTGAGCAAGGTAGCTTTCTTAAGTCCAGGCCATACTTGTAACGGACGCACAGTGGAAGCTGACTAACAGCAGCACTCCTAGCATCGAGGGGAATAAGTTCCTCATTCCTACAGGGGCACCGAGGCACTGCATCACAATGTCCACCACACTCAAAAACTTGAAATATATAGTGGAAGGAATGAAGAGTCTGGAGCTAAACAGACCAGGATTCTAATCTTATCTTTATAAGTAGTCAGCTATGACCACAAGCAAGTTACTCAACTTCTCTGAATCTCTCAGGAGATAATTTTTAAAATTTAGTGACACATATTATGAAAATACTTAAATGCTAGATCCATAGCAGTTGCCTAATACATTTACTTCTCCTGTTCCCATCCTAAAAGATTGTTTAAATATACTCTTTCTTTTCCAAGTGCTAAGACTTCTTTCAATATGACACTTACTCATTCAGTCAATAAAGATATTTTGAGAACCTACTTCTAGCCAGGACTATTCTAGAAACTGCTAAGACCACCATGAGCAACACAGACAAGGCTGTTGCCTTTGCAGAACTTAAATTATACTGAGGGAAGACAGGTGATACATAGGCAAGCAAGTAAATGATAACTTCTGATGGTGATGCTATGATGGAAATTAACAGTGATGTGGGAGAGAATGGTTGATCAGTGTGAGGAGGGGGCTATGGTCTAAGGAGGTGATACTGAGCTGAACTCTGAAAGCCAGAAGGGCCAATCATGTGGAGAACTGGCATGAAAGGGCATTTCTGACATGCGGAATGGAACAAAAGTCCTGAGGCCAGATGATACTTGCCTGGAATGTTCAAGGAGCTATGGTAGAGCTGTGAGTGTAGGTTAGACTTCATAAGGTGAGGTCAGAGAGGTAAGATCTTGATGTATTGTAGGTCATGATAAGGCATCACTCCTGCATTGTTTTTGTGAGTATTTCATTGAATAAAATGTGGAGAGCACCTCATACATGGTAAGGGCTTGATAAAACACTGTTACTATTACTATTATCACTGCCATCATTACCATTTCAACTAGTCTTTACATACAGACACTTCCTTTTTCCATACCATTCCAAATAAGGAAAGTACTGGATAGGATGGGGTAAGAGGCAAAAGAAGGGGTGAAAAATAGCTGTTGTGCACATTATTTGGCAATTTTAAAATGTAGATTTACCTTTCTTAAATCCAAAAGGACCATATCAAATTTTTGTCTGAATGCCCCACTTCATGCATGTGCTTAATGCATACTGAGGTCATGCTGAATGAATCAGTAAATGCTCAGGTGTTAAATAAATGCTATTTTAAAAATGAATGGAGGAGTAAGGCAATGAGTGAATAAACAAATGACCAGTAAGATCACATTTGCTTTTAAAATTTTTGGGAGATTTCATAATCCTGAAATGTGTACTCCAAAATGTTGAAATTATTTCCCACAAAAGCATGAGAATGCTAAACAAAAACTATAAAGAAAGGAAATATCTACAGCTTTCACCAAAGACTGTGGTTGGAGTTAACTAAAGATATCAGAGATGTGATTAGCAATGTGCAGAGTGATAAAACAGCTGATAAGAAGAGGTTGGAAAAAGGCACAAAAATTAATTGATCATTTACTATATTCTAAATACTGGGCTATGAATCATACTTATAATCTTCATAATCCTATAAATGAAGTATTACCTTCATCTTATCAGCACCATGCTCTAATCAACTCAGCTAACCAGCCACTCACGACCTTCATTTTATGGATAAGAACCTGAGCCCCAGAGAGAGATTTATCCAAGAATTCACAAGGTAACTTCCGGAATAGTGTCTCACTCCAAAACCTCTTTTTTCCTAGAATGTAAAGAGTAAAGGAATCTGAGCCAATGCCTTGGTTCTCAAGAAATCACTGTAGAAGCACAATGAAGTAATTAAAAATAGTTAAGCAAAGGTCTTCATTATTCACACTTTATTACATATTTACTCCTGAGTGAGAAATTAGTATTATTGTATAAAAGATTTCAGAGAGAGGAAACAGAGACAGAAACATTATCTCCCCTAAGTCAAATTGAAACAAAAATCAGAATGCAGCATTTATGGAGTTGTAGCCTCTGCCCCCTGCCCCACCTCTACCTACCCAACACACAAATACACTAACAGGTATTTTTCAAGAAAAACAAGACAAACATCCCAACCAAATTATACACAGAACTATAAAAGTTAAAAAAAAATGTTAGTAAAAACCCAATGTATAAAGTCTAAGCCAAGGAAACCTTATTGTGTTAACATCTAGGGCCCATAAACATTGCATTGAATAACATAACCAAATATCCTTATATTTTTCAAGGATTAGTTCCAACTTTGAAAACATAATGTAAATAGTAATCAAGCAGCTAGAACTGAGCTTCTCAAAGACTGACTAGCTACCAGTTCTTAATTCCTTGGGGGTTTTTTGGGGAGGAGGGTAGTCTGGTGACCAATCAGCTATTCTAAGAGAATGAATGGAATAGTAAAAGAGTAAGACCCAGATATATATTAAGTAAGCTTAACATTAGATCTAGACTGATGTTAAGCTTACTTAATATATATCTGGGTCTTATTCTTTCACTATTCCATTGTATCCAATATTGTGTCCAATATAGGCTGGCTAGAAGTACCTTTGAATAGCACAGTCTGCCCCCTTTGACATTCACTCTATTTCCCAAGACATAACCCTCCACTCCAATGGTTACCCCCAGACACCTCAAACTCAATCTGACATCATTTAATATATAATGAATACCTTTACCACTTCTAAGTCATGCTCATACTCTCAGTTCTGGCTACAAATTATGTCTATAATGATTACTATAGGATAGATATATGGATGTGCTGATTTGTAGAGATTTTTACTTAAAAAAATGTTTGATAGCACAAGATTTCTTATACATTGAAATAATAATGAACAAAATAGCATAGTAGAGATATTGTCTCTATACCCTATAGAGACACACATGTCTTTAAGAAATACTATACAAACACTTATAAGTGGAGCACAGATGCTCCACTAATTAGTTACTATGTCTATAGGCATTTTAAGATAATCATATTAACCAAAGCTAGAGATAATTGGCATAAAATCTACAGATTATTGTGAAGCTCCAATATGGGAGGGTTCTGAAAACCTAAAGCATTCTAAACACAAAAAAAGCTATAGCTATATTTACTCTTATTTGTGTCTAAAAAACAGTCACAAAGAGAACAATTACAATAATCAACTAAAATATGGCAGCATGAAACTACTGTAACCTAAGAAGCAATACAAGGTACTACAAAGCATTACCCCAAATACACAAGGATTTATTCAGTAATTTATTCATTTACCTGACAAACATTTATTGAGTGCCTTTACAAATCAGACTTTCTGCTAGGCATTCACATACATAGATCTCTGTCTTAAGAAGGCAGAATAGACCAAAATCACATTATAATACAATAAGTCCTATTACAGAGATGGGAGCTATAACTTGGTATTCCATAGGAGGAAAAAAATAACAGTGGCAGAAAATGAAATGTGCGTGTGTCTGTCTGTCTGTCTTTATTTGTGTGCACAAAACTAATCAGAAAAACCACTCTCTCACAATTTCAAGTTGGAGGGTTCCTGCATAAAGCACAGGCATAAAGCAACAAAGAATGGCAGCTTGGCTTAGAACATTTTTATTTCCTCCACTGGGCACAGCAGACTCACACACAACAGAGCACAGTGAATGGAAAAGGAGGCAAGGGGACTTCCAGGACTTGCAATTAAGGCATCAGGACTTCCACACAGATAGGCTTCCTTCACCATAGATTGGTTCTAGAGTTCTCTGCAAATGCAAATTCCTTCGAGTGTTGGCTCACCGTTAATCTGCAGAGTTCAACTAGACCCTTACCTAACTTAGCCACCACATAAGAGAAAGACTAATGGGCTAAAGATACAGAGATTAGCAACTATTGCTATATTTGTCATATTTTGGTAGGGCTTAAGGGGTGGTTCTACATATCTGCTCTCTGAGCCTCCTATTGCTTCCTTTCTAGGAAAAAAATTTCTGGCATCCAGATCTGCTTCTTTCTCCCTTCATCTTTTAAAAAAATTTTCATTGGAATGTGAACAAGTCATTGCTCCAAAATGGACCAGTAGATGGAGCATTTGAGAAGTGTCATATCAATCTCATTCTGAAAAACACAGACATTCTTGGTATCATCAGATTGACACTCACCATCCTTCAGATCCCTTCTCCTCTACCATCTCAAACATTTTTGAGTAGCTGTTTCATTACATTTATAGCAATGACATGTGGCCTACTGAACATGAAGAGGGGAAGTAACAAGGCATCTTCAGGAAAAATGGGAAGAGTCCACAAATAATTAAAACTACAAATGATGAAATTTCAAATGCCTTTTATCTATCACAACTTCTCACACACAACCTAGATTATTTTGTCTAAAAAATAAGGATACAACTATAGAATGTGGCTGCAATTCAAGTCACCACCTTTATTCCTTCCCAGTAGAGCAGCAATTACCAAGGATCTATTCATCATTCCAAAGGAGCCAGTTCAAGGATCATTCTTTCCAAAAAATTCCATCTGGAGAGCTCACTGAGCCTAGATGCATGATCCTGAAGTTGTCGTATTTGGCCACCTTTAGAGAGAACTTTGGAGTTTTGTTTAAAATACAGAGCCCAGGCTCCTCCCTCGAGCTTTCAAAACAGACCCTCTGAGAAGGAGGCCCAGGAATCTGCATTCTAAAAACGTTCTTCAGGTATTTCTTTTGTTTACTTAAGTTTGATAACCACTAGCTTAAATGAACTTGTTTAACAAGCCTCAAATTAAGTCTATATAGGAAGTGACTGCTAACTGTTTTTTATGAGAATGTTCCCTCTTTCTCAACTCCCCACAACAGCCCCAACAAATCTCCAGCCTTAGGAGTTATTTCCAGATCTCCTATTCCTTAAATCACTCCAGGCTGGAATTTTCAATTTTATAAGGTGCTCTGAGTGTACAACACGTAATTCTAGATCTTCAGATCCTGTTCCAATGTGATATTTAAGGAGCAGAGTTATGTCACTCCATCTCCTAGCAGTGTAGTTTTGGCAATAGCAGCCCACTTACTGAAAAAAATTTCTCTCTCATTTGAGTGAGAACTGTACAGAAAACATAAGCAGACTTACACTGGCAACTGGAGAAGGGTCATTATATTTACCCAACTTCTTAGAATATAAATGGCCCACTCAACGAGTTCTAAGAGGAGGATACTATTTCTGTCTTTGAACACAACTTCATTCTCAAGTTTTGCTTTAAATGGCAGGTGTAAGTAAAATTCAAACAGGTTTGCATACCTGAAGTTATCTCTCACAGGCTGGGTACAAAATCTAGATATTTTGTTTGATAGAACCAAATATAACAAAAAAAAAATCAAACACAAGAAATAATGTAATTGAACAATCAAACAAGAACATTCATTCATTTATTCTGAACACTTTATTGAACATCCATTATGTACCAGGTACTGTGTTAAACACAAGATAAACATTATAGCATTGAGGTTAGAGTCAAAATTTAAACAGAGTAACTTTGAATTTTGAGCTAAGTCACTAGTTCAGGCATCAAACAATGGCCTACAAAGAAAACCTAGTTGCCATATAGCCCTCGTAAATATTCTTCCTGCTTATGCCATTTTTTTTCTTCCTAGACGTGTGTGAAATTCCAAAAGGGGTAACTATATGTTCTTGCTAGCTCATGGAGAAATATATATATATATATTTCCTATATATTTATATGTGTTATTTAATATATATTATATATATTTCATATAGATGAATTCATATATTTAGCTATATACAGGAATGTATTTTACATGTATACATAGAGAGAGATATTTATTTAACTATTACAATAAAATATGTATATTAAGATTTTTACCTTCAGCTCCATGATAGAGGCAACAAGACAAAACAAAGGTGAATGAAAAGAGTAATGATGATACAGAGAGGACAAAGCTCTCAAGCACTCTTCCTACACATCTCAGAGTCCTACTAGGTAGATAAACTAAATAACAAAAAGGAATATATAATCATTTAACACCTCTATCTACAAACAAATAATCACTGATGTCATTTCTCACTGTCAAAATCTATCTTTAAAATGAACACCTAACAATTGAGCTGGTAGCCAACCAAGAATAGAGTGCTGTACATGAAACACAGATGCCATTAGCTGGTTAACTGTTGCCTCTCACATCTCTTTGCACACACATATAAATTAGCTTAAATGCAGTAAATTGGGAACACTGGAAATTCTCAGGCAAATGAAATAAGCAGCTTCTCTTTCACTTAATTTTTTTTCTAATTTAAAAGTAATTTGCTCTGAAATCCCTACATTCTACCAAATATATATGCCCTTGTATTTTGACAGAATTTGTAAAAGTAGTTTTCATATTGCCATATAGCATTCAGCAGTTTGAGAGAAATGTTTTGAATCTGCAATGATTACATACACTATTGCACACTTACAGCCAGGGAACCAGAAAGGAACTCCAGTTTCAATTTTTTTAATGGATTGGCTAGAATGCCAATAAAATACACTCCTGCTTACCACACTTTCTTTTTTTTTTTTTGGCATATGACATTAGGTAATCTATTAACTCTTTCAGTAAGATTACTAGGAAGTAAATTATTGACAAAAGAATTTTAGAATATTTGGAGGCATTTAAATTTGGTTGAAATTAATGGATTTCAGCTTGAAACTATCATTTATTGAGTTTAAAGAGTTTTACAAACAACATTGCTCCTCTTTCACAACAAATTCACAAGGTAATGATTATTCATATTTCACAAGATAGGAAACTAAGGCTCTGAGAAGATAGGAGTTGGCTTTCCCAGGATCTCACACTTAGTAAGCTCAGCAGAGACAGACAAACCCAGGTCTGTCAAACTCCAAATCCTGCTCTTTCATCTCTATCTTGTTTCTCAATGATTAAGAATGAGATTGAGAAATCAATAGATGGCCATTAAATTCTAATTTCAGACTATATTATCTAATTTCTATAATGTACATTAAACTACTAAAATACATTATGTCTAATTTTCTAATTTGCATGAATCTGTTTTTCAGGTCTTTATTAGCCAAACTGAGACCCAAAGTTTAAAGACGTCAACTAAAATACATGAATTTATCAAATATTTCACTGTACAAATATATCTTATATATTTTTCATTATTTACATGTTAGTCATACTTGCACTTTCTAAGATTCTTTTTTTTAAGGGTTTACACATGTCAGAGAGTTCATATTACTTTATAGCAGGAGAAGATAATTTATGCCTTTTCTTATGTCCCCTCACCTTTTCCTAGGCATCTATCAATAAAATTACCTTTCCCAAAATAATTGAAACAATTTTTGCTTTTTTGTTACTTGAATCGAGGTTTCATTTCTTTTTTCTTTCCTCAAGGCTCTGTCAGTCTCTTGGGCTATTCCCTGTGTCATCTCTCCTCCCTGTATTGCCATCCTTCTAGTTTGTTACTTCCTTCCTGCCATTCTGCTTGTCATACAGCTTCTGAGGTCTTCAGAGCCACCTTCAACACTGCACCAGCCAGTAAGTAGTTCTCTGACAAGAAAACTAAAGAAGCTTTGCCCGAATTGGTTTCCTAGAATACTTTCACTGACAGGCTGATAGTCTGTCCAAATCCGAAAACAACGTCAAGGTGATAGGGTTCTAAACAACCCTCATTTATAAAAATAAAATAGAAATGAATTAGTTGCTAAAGTCACCCCTGATGTAAAATCCCCAGCTTTTTCTCCATATGTGTTCGTAAGTTATTTCAAAACAAATAACATTAATTAGTAATTTACGGATCTTCAGCCAGGTCTTTAGGATTATTTTATTGTTAAGGCTGCACCTCAGAGATTCACAGTGAACAAAACTATCCAAAGTGGATGTCAAATAAAACTTCCCCTAGATATTTCTAAAACAACTTGAGTTCTTTTATTGTTCCCTCAATACAGCTACAATTAAAGAGTTCCATGAGGTCAAAGACTGGGAATGTTTTATCTGGCATTTGTATTGCCAGTGCTTTGCACAATACTTACCATACAGTTGATCCTCAAATTTTTTTAACAAGGGGGTAGAACTAGATAATACTTTGATGCCCCTACTTAAAAAAGTAACCTATTTTCCTCAAAGTTTTACAGCTCATAATATGTGCTTGTTTTTCTTTCACATGCCATTATGACAGTTTATTTATTAGCCTGACAATATAATATTCATTTCATAGAAATACAGAAAACGGAGGGACTCTAAGGGATAATACCTTACAAATGAGAAGGATCCTAGAGAGTTAAAGTAATGTGCACAGAGATACACAAGTATTTCGTTGTCCGAGTCACAATGAATGAGGACCAGGTTTCTTGAATACCAAAATGTATTCAATTTCATCATTCAATTCACTTTTTATCAAAATGGTATAAAATATTATAATCCTTATAGCCAACATTAATGCGTCTAAAAATAACTATTAAAATATCAAAAATCTGAGTTTGAATATTCCACAGATCAAATAACTAGCATTAATCACTTCACAATACCCTATTATTTACTAAATTCATTTTCATTTCCTACTTGCAAATTCTTCTGAATAAAAAACAAATCTCCAGTGATTGAGACAACATTCCATGATGAGACCACTAAGAAGACAGAAGCTCCAGTAGCAAGTATAGTTTCTCCTGAAGTATATTGTGCGGAATGCAAGGAGGCTCACCACACTCAAAAGAACTAGAAATTCCCATCCAAGAATGCTCTGTTAGTGGCTATTCTCAGAGATCAATTTTTTTTAAAAGTCATTCATCTCTAATCAAAGAGAATCATCAGGACATAATTCATCTCCACAGTGCTTTCAGAGACATTCACAGAATGCTGACACTGTAGGAGAATGAATCTACTAGAACTTTTGAAGCAGTGTCCCAGCTGGACAAATAAAAGAAAATGGGCTGGAGACCACAGATATAAGTCACTACTTTGAAATATAATCTATTTTCTTTGTATTACCAAATCTATTGGTGTTATGGTTAGCCACTAAAAATTTGTTTATGTATGCCTTATAATTGAAAATGTTTGAACTATATTGAAAATGTTTACACTATATTCACCTGCATGCTCTCAGCATTCCAACAGAAAGACCATTTTCAAAATACAAAGGAATTATAGCACGGACAGTTCATATTGCTTTTGCATATATTTGACCATTGAAATTATTTTCAAATTTCTTATCCTGAAAAACATTATCAGGGTACATGCTTTTATTTAGAAAAAAAAAGCCATAGTCCCTCTAATTTATAAAGATAAAAGGTAGAGGCTATTTCCGCCCTTTCATTCTGGCAGTAAATACTTGAGACCAGTTGATTTTATCTAAACCCTCAGATAAGTTGTTGAGAATAGCCTTAGGTTAAATTGGTATTACCAGAGGCACAGCCACTACTTTTTAGAAATTTTTAAATTCTGATTCTTAGGCAAAAAGAAAACTCCAGGGTTATAAAAACAATCCCACCAGAAAACTCATCATCATCTTTAGTAAAATTATTGTCATCAGATACGCATGTTTTACAGAAGAATTAATACACTGCACAAATGTTGCTTTAGGTACTGACACAGAAGATGGACAGGATTATGGACTCCTTTTGTAAAGGCTTAGTTCAACAATTTACAACATTAAGTAATTCCTAATGTGCTTCCTGGGAAATATTTGCAGTGACGAGTAGCAAGCAATAGCTAACCCATTCTGAGTTTTGTTTCTAGTTATCAGTGGAAGAAGTGGCAGAAAGGTAAAATGAAGGGGAAATACACAAGAAAAGGAAGATGACGGAAGAGTAGTTTCGATGCCAAAAGAATAGGTCATTCTCCATTAATTCAAGGGCTACAAAGATATTTATAGGGCTGCCTGGTACTAGTACCCAGTCCCTCATCCCACCTACTCTTGCTCAGGTCCCTCTCACCATCAGCTACAAGGGTACTTTCAAAAAGGAGACTCGAGAGCAGTAGAATAAGATCAATGTTCACATCGTTTTGGAAACTTTTAAGAAGTAAAATTCCCAGATATGGGTCAGTAAAAGTGCTGCCAGGGAGTTGAAGTCCGTATACCCCAAATCAGGCTGGGAATAAAAGGTGGATCAAGGTTTGACATTGAATCGCTTTAGGATTCTGTCTGCAGTGGAGTGGATTCCTTCAAGACAGAGCTCCTTCTGTCAGAGAAGGCCTGGAACAGAGGTTTGGCATCTCTATATCAAGAGTCGCTGAAATACCTGAGCAGGAAAAAAGCTGAAGTGCTCTAAAAACATGCCTAGAGCCAGGGGGAATCTGGAGTACACCTGGATCTTCTGATACTCACATCCTGAAAGAGCACAAGTTCAGAGGTGGCTAGGAAGGCATTTATTCACTCAACAGATATTTATGAAGGGCCTAATATAAGGAAGTCAAGAAAAAAACTAGGGAGAAAGATCTGAGAAATCAAGGGAAAAGAGAATGAAGGATAAGGTACGTGTGCAAGAAATACCACAGAGATTTACAGACAACTAGGTTTACCCAGAGAAGGCTGAGCCAAGAAATTCCTACTGAATAAGGAAAAAGGCTATAGGGTGGAGAGAAAACAAGATATTAGAGGTTTCTTCATCATAAGTCAACTCAAAAAAGTATCTGACAGCCAGTTCCTGAAGATTCTTGAGAAAAGGGATGCAACACACAATGCAGATAGCCTGTGGAATTCAAAGATGTCCAGGAAGGTCACCTAAGCCCAAGAGAGTGTGGGAAAAAAGAGAGGAAGAGTTTCCTGGAAGGGGAAGGGGTTCCTCTGGGATGCTGGGGAACAGGGATGACAGACACGGAAATGGGAACTGCAGAACGCAGCGCCTGGGAAAGTTTGGGGGAAGAAAACAGGTGGGTGCGAGGGCACCCAGGGGCCGTCAGGGCGACCGCGACGACCTAGAGTGCAAGGCTGGAAGCGGGCCGACGGGCCTCCGGATGAAGGGACCCGGGAAGCGTGGAGTCCTGCTCCTCTCCCCGCTCTAAAGCCCCCGGGGCAGAGCCCGGAGCCGCCGCAACGCGGGGCCGCGGGGCGATGCCGGGCCGCCCCCCAGCGGTCGGGCTCGGCGCACACGCCCGGCTCTCCCGCGCCAACTTTCCCGAGCCCCGTCCTCTCCCCGAAGCGCGGGCCCTCCTTCCGACCCCGCTCACCGAGGGCGCCGTCAGGCGGCTGACGCTCTCGCCCAGCGAGTCCAGGTTGACCCGCCTCCGGCGCTGCGCCCTGCGGGCCCCGGCCGTGGCGGCGGCGGCGGCGGCGGGCGCGGGCGGCGCAGGGGGGCTCCGGCCGCCGTCCCAACAGAGCCGGGACAGGGGGCACTCGCCCTCCTCAGGGCTGGTCTCCAGGCAGTCGGAGCCGAGCGAGCTGAAGGACTCGGACGAGATCTTCCTCCGAGACATGCTGCGGGCGGCGCGGCGGCGGCGGCGGGGCCGCGGGGGCAGCGGTGGGGTTAGGCTGGTGCGGGCCGCGGGGCGCTGCGGCCACGCTCGGCCGGTGGGGGGTCCCCGGAGCCGCGGAGCCCCCAGGGCCGGCCGCTCATGGCGGGAACTCGGGGCGCCGCCGCACCGTGGGGCCCGGGCTCCGCGCGGCGCCGGGCTGGGCTGGGGGCCGCCGCCTCCGCTGCAGCTCGCGTGGCGCCGCCTCAGCGCGCACCCCGGAGCATCGCCCTGCGCCGCACTCCGACTCGCGGAGCTCCGAGTGTGCTCCGGCGGCGGCGCGGCGGGCGGCTGCGGCCAGTGCGCGGGGCGGCGGAGGCTGGGGCCGCCTGCGCGCCCGCCTCGCCCCCTCCCCGCGCTGCGCCCGCCCCTCCCCTCCCGCCTCCCTCCTTCTCCCTTACCCGCCCCCCGCCCAAGCGCTCCCTCCCCCGGCGTCACGTGTCGCCATCACACTCATTGGGAGTCTCTGCCTCGCCTGTCGCCGCGTTTCAGGAGCAACGAGGACACTTCGTGGCCGTCCTCTGGGCGCCCTCCACGCTCTCACGTTCCCTCCGTGGAGAAGCGCACCGCAGCTTGCATCGGACCAAAGAGCCCCGACCCCAAACGCCCTGCCGCCGCCCGCAGCAGAGGCAGCCGGGGAGCGGGCGGGCCCGGCTGGCTCTGGGAGGGGAGAGGCGCGGGCCGCGCGCAGAGACGTCCCGGTAGGGCCGCCTCGGGGGAGCCTGGGAGCGCGGGGTGGGGTCCTGGGGTCCGTCGCTGTCCTGTCCCTGCCTTCCTCCGAGCTCATTAAGGAAGTTCTGAGGCCGAGGGGAAAGGCCGAGCGCGTCCGCCCGGAAGGGGCAGAGTGTGGGCACCCGTCTGGCCGGAGCAGCCCGTGGGGACAAGAGTTCTCCGCCGGGGCCGGGCCTTGTGGGCGCGAAGGAGGGCAGCGTCTGCTCAGACAAGAGCCCGGCTGCTGAGCGGCTGCCGGGCTGGGCGCGCGGAGCTCCTGGCTCCCGCCTGCGCCGCACTAGTGCTGGACAGCTCCGCTCGCCACCTGCAGCCCACTGGAAGGGGTGGAGGGCAGTTCCCTTGCAGGCTCCACCACCTAGGACCCGGCGGGGGAACACCAAGGAGGGATCCCACGTCCCTCATTCTCCCGGCTCTTTGCGCCAGATCTGCGACCTGTTTGCACTTGGCTGCAAGTGCTGCTCGGAGAGCGAAGGGCAGTGGGGAGGGAGGCTTTTCAAAGCCTAAGGACAGACGCGCCACAGCGCCAGCATAGCTCTTGACCGAGTTTGCTGTGGAGCTGCTTCCCTGCAACGCGTGCCTCATGTCAAACCAGCAGCCGCTCTCGGCGCGCGGCCCCACGGAACTTGCTTTAGCTTTGTAAAAGCCTCGGACTTGTTCCGACATTGGGGTAAGGGTTGGGACGAAGGGGCAAACAAGTAAGAGTGTCCCTAAAAGAGAGGTTCCAGGCTCAGCTCCCCCCTACGGCAACGCACAGGATCAAATTCTCACCGTCCCTCTCCCTCCGAAAGAAAAGTTCAGGGGCCCTGGCTTCTCCTCAACTATAGGGAAGCCAAAGCCTTGTGGATTGTTTTGTTTTGTTTTGCTTTGTTTTAAGGACTGGTCTTTCCAACGTGAAGGCAGATGAGTTTATGGACTATGTTTATTTAAAATCAAAAAACAAAAACCCTTTCCTGTATTCCAAACCCAATTTGCTTTTAACTCTAAAACTTCCTACTTGTTTATGAAGACCAAACATAAACGCTGTTTGAAGATTCCTTTTATATTTTGGGGAAAATCCACTCAAGTTAATTCAGAGACATGCCTTATTCTCAGAGTTTAATTAGATGTTAAAGATATGAAGAGTGTGTACTGTTTTATTACTCACATGCTTCCCTTCAAAAATACATACATTCTTTCTCACCCTGCATAGTTTCTCCTCTTAGAGAAAATTCAGGCCTGTCTTTTAAAATTATTATTTTGATCATGTAATGTACCTACTGTTGATTTCCCCATTTCTTTACTTAATTGTATATACATTTGTTTCTACCGAAAATTAGACACAAATTACACTTTTTGTCATAATTGTGCTAAAAAATTCAACTATCTTTTTTCTGAAATGCAATGGATGGTTCCTTTGAAAATTACATTATTCCAACTTTGGAGAAATTGTTTAATAGTCTTGGGATGTATGGATCACAACGTAAGTCGGAGTTCTTAGTCCTCTTCTTAGTAATGATAATGTAGTTGTCAAGTTCTTTAAAGCCACACAGTTTTAGAGTGTCTGTTATGAATACAAAATAGTATATGCCCTTTACATTCTTTTAATAAACTACTTCTGCACACACAAATACATATGTTCCTTATGGTATTGGTAAATAACCTTTACATTGGATTTAAAATCAGAACTTTTACTAATCATTTTAGCTCTTGTCTCAAAGTCAAAATGAGCACAAAGCAATGAGTATCATTTATTTCTAAAATTTATGAGACCCGTTAGTCTTCCTGTTTACACTGGAAGTTTATCGCCAGAAAGAATTTTTGTCTGAATTGTCTGAATCAATGAGACATTTTTACTTTGTGTGAATCATTTGAATCAAAGACTCTTTACAGACTATATCCAGATGAAGTGGTCTTACAATTTTCAGTATGAATTACCCTGCCTTTGATCATGATTTTTGTACTGATCTTTAAACTAGAAACAAATAGAGACCTAGATATACACAGTAGATGATCTGCATTACTTTCAAAGGTTTTATTTGTATTTCTGTTCAGAAGCAGGGTTTAAAAGCCCTCAATATACAAAGTACTGTGTGCTACACTGGAATTAATATTTTTAAAAGGAAGAATAACTTATTCTCATAAAAAATTGTTTTAAGCTTTAGGTCTAATAAACAGAATCCAAGTACTTTAGGAAAGAGTAGTCTACCAAAAACAAAGAGTTTATGCTCTGATTTTAGGGAGAGAAACTTCCACAGACTTATGCCCACAAATCCAGCCCTGCTGGGTATATTGTGTTTTAATAAATTCCGAAGCACAGTGTCCTATTGGAAAAAGAAAATTCAGGAATATACTTAGCTTGTTTGAGAAGTCAGTGAGAATACCTGAGGACTATCTTCAGACTAACCAAGCATCTGTAAAGAAGAGTCTCATGGTCAATTAATTTACAGCAAAGGATCAAAAATGGGGAAAGGACAGTCCCTTCAATAAACGTTCTTGGGAAAACTGGACAGGCTCATGCAAAATATGAAATTAGACCATACACAAAAATTAACTCAACATGGATTAAAGACTTAAATGTAGTACCTGAAACCATAAAACTCCTAGAAGAAAATATATGTGATAGGCTACTTGACATTGGTGTTAGCATTGAGTTTTTAAAAATGACTCCAAAGGCAAAGGCAACAAAAACAAACAAACAAGTGGGATTACATCAAACTAAAATGCCTCAGCACAGCAAAGGGTTGAAAAGGCAACCTACTGAATGGGAGAAAATGTTTGTATATCATATATCCAAGAAAGGGTTAATGTCCACAATATATAAAAAACTCAAGACAAGTCAACAGTTTAAAAAAAAATCCAATTTAAAAGCGGGCAGAGGATTTAAATAGACATGTTTACAAACAAGACATAAAGATGCCAAAAGATACATGAAAAGATGTTCAACATCACTAGTCATCAAGGAAATGCAAATCAAAACTGCAATGAGACACCACTTCACACCAGTCAGAATGGCTAGTATCAAAAAGACAAGAAACAAGTGTTGGAGAGGATGTGTAGAAAAGGGAACTCTTGTGGACTGTTGGTGGAATGTAAATTGGTACAACCATTATGGAAAACAGTATGGAGGCTTTTCAGAAAATTAAAACTAGAACTACCTATCACCTAGCAGTCCCACTTCTGGGTATTTATACAAAGAAAACTCATAGATACAGAAAATAGACTCATGGTTATCAGAGGGGAAGGGGTTTGTAGGGGGTGAAATAGGTGAAGGGAGTCAATTGTATGGTGACAGGTGGTAACCAGACATTGTGGTGATACTATGTAGTGTAAATAAAAATTGAATTATTAGGTTGTACACTTGAAACCAATATAATATTATATAGTAATATTACCTCATTAAAAAAGGAATGGATACTCTAAAATATATTTTTAAGAAAAGAAAGAAAGCAGATTCTCCACCTTAAGATTCACCTTTTAAACATAGAACAACTGTTGTGTTCGCCTTACATTCCTATATAGCATTGCTATTTATAAATGCCTTTCACCTACCCTGCCTTATTTAATTTGATTTTCATCCTTCCCAGAGAAGTTTGAAAAAAAAATTGCCCCTGTCAAACTCAGATAAAAACTACAATTGGTCCTTACTCCCCAAATGCATTGCACTTCAGAGTTCCAAACTCTTCCCAAATTCATTTTCATCCAGCGAAGTCTCCAGCAAGAAAACCTGCAACATCTGCATAAGTGTCCCTGGAGTAGAGCTCTTGCCATATATCAGACGCCAGAGGAAATCTCACCCCCTGGTCAATCTTTCCATAAATCTAGCAACTCACAGAAACCGCACAAAGCACATTAAAGCAAGTTCTCTAAAGAAATAAAGTAGCGGGTCAGTTCTTATGTAGGACAAGTTGTCTTGGATCCCTAACCTAGGAAAGCGCACACATACTCCTCACCTGCAGAAATCGATGCATGTTCCCTGAATAAATTCTTTCTACACCTCCCACTAACTCATACTCCCTTTTTTAAATGAGGACGAATGAACTTTCTTAGTGAAAGAAAGACTGTGAACAAATAAGAGTGGAGGTCCTGTGCTTCATATTGCATAATTTTGTAAGTAAAACTAAATATAAAGGATAATATCAAAATGAGAACCATCCACTTTGTTCATATATAAAAGGACACATGGAAGACAATGCAACCTGTCATCGTATGGTTATATTTCATCATAAATCATGCTGAAAAGATAGGGTACTTGTCACTCAAAAGAAGAAGAAAGGGGTAGGAGGAGGAAATAAAGAACAGCAATAAAGTCCATTTGTACCAGAAATAAACTTCTGAGTAATGAGTCATGAGTGAGGGGCTGGCTTCTTTTGATGCCACCATATCTAAGAAAGCAAGAAAGAGGGAAAGTAATAAGTGCCCTTTGGTGCCTCTGGCAGACAGCACCCCATTCTGTAAGTGACCTTAGGTGGCTTGGCGCCTTTGACCAGGTGCTGCGGGTTCCGTCCTCCTCTGAGGCCGATGCCTCCTACGATTCCCGCTCACTTGGTCTTCAGCCCTATTAGCTCTCTGCACACTGTAAGTTGGGATTCTTTTTCAGGCACTAAGGGCGAACTACACTGGAAAATTATTGTACCCTTCTCTACATGTTTTTGTGGACCACAGCATTTTCTGTACGTGTCTAGTAAGAGCAGTATTTTGTCCATAAGTGATTCCGTTGTGGAACACTCAAGCCTGTAGTCATTTTCCCAAGTATTTATTTTCATCTTGTAGCCGAACCTTTTGCTTTCCAAATTATTTCCAAAACATGGCCTTCAAAATCTATTTAAGTAAAGGTGAATTAACATTTGTTTAGAACCTATCGTGGACCAGGGTCTTTTTTACTTGTTGCTTCATTAATCTTTACAATGCCACACACAGGATATGTTTTCCAAATTTCACAAATACAAAAATTCTTGCCGAGATCTTAATATCTTCCCCAAGGTCATGGAGCTGATAAATATTTGTCAGAATTCCAGTTCTGACTCCTAAGCCCATGCTATTTCTATTGAAACACATTTCCTGCCTGCCTTTTAGAATTGTCCTCAAATTTCCTATAAACACATAGGAAAACAAATCTGATGAATTAAAGTCACAATGTGAGTGGTTTATGTTACAAATAAATATTGCATACACAATTAATATGTCATAATTATTCCCTGGATTACAATGTCATGGAAAAGCATTGATCTGTGCAGAAGCTCTACCTTCTAGTAGCTGCTCTGCTAATAACTAGCCATGTGGCCAAAAGCAAGTTGCTTAACTCTTCTGGGACATAAACCACCCTCACTTCAAAATTAAAAGGGTTGGGTAAAATCTCCAGGGTACCATCAATCCCAATATTTTATATTTTTTCTATTTCTGGAGTTATTAATTTCCTTTCCAGATAATATCTTGTGGCAGAAAAATTTCTCTTTGAACATCATAAGGTCGGCTTCTCTTTTTCCTCCCAATCATATCCTTTCTGAGAGTGCAGTTTCTCTGTAAATCCCTTCTTTAGCTGCCTAAGATCTTTTCCTTATACAAAGCTGCCATGAACATGGTCCACAGAATTAAGCAGATAAAAAAGAAAAATTTCAACTCAATTGTATTTGGTTAGATGTTCACCATCTCCCTGTCTTTTCATAACCTAATTCTTCTGTCTGCTTTATTATATTATAAAAAGGAATCATATCTTCCTGTCTGCAACTTATTAAGCTTGACAGCTAACAATAATAAGTATGAATTATCAATAACAGTGTCTTGATATAACCTTGTTAATGTTAACAGACATTTACTTAAATATGTGCAATTTGTCATGAATATGCAATCCTTTATTTAGTCATTATTTTAAAATGAGTCTATTTTTAATCCAGTTTTAATATAAATATTAAAATTCTTAAATATTAAGAATGAAATGTTATACCCTTGTCAGTAGATGTAAACACTGGTAAGTGCTACTAATAATGATTAAATGACAATGCACTTAGATTCCTTAAAATAATTAATAGAAAAATTTTCTGTTTAAGAAATTAATAAATAAATGTATACTCATGCTGTAATAATTTCTGGAAAATATTTCAATGTGGACATTGAAATGAGTGAGCTCAGCAATGAACAGTTTAGTTTAAGATTAAAAAACCAAGCTAGTGTTAAAATAAAACATTTCTCCACCAAAAGATGTGAAACTTTTAAATAAAACATACATTTACTCATTTCTGGCAGTTCTCCTTGTAGTAATAAAATGAGCATTAATTACTCTTTTAGTGTACGAAATGGACAGGCATCTGTACCACCACAATGCACTAAAATTAAAATGTTCCATTTCTCCAATTCATATGGGGTGTTATTAAGGCTACGTAAGTAAAAGAATCCTTACTTCCAGATGAGCAGCACGTAACTGTGCAGACCCATCATTCCATATCCCAAGTGCTCTACACCAAGCCCAGTGAATGACTGTTTCCCTCCAGGTTAAACAAACATAAACTGGGCATAGCTCTGTTCAAACCAGTGAGGTCTTTGCGTATTTCTCTCAGAGAAGAAAATTTTCAAATCTCTTGTTTTTCAGATTTTCTGAGTAATTTTAACAGCACCATAGATCAAAAGAAATACGTAACAATTCAATTTATATAATAGTTGCAGCCAAACAACTTAAAAAGCACTTATAACCTAACAGCTTAGTGGCACTTAAAAATATAAATGTAAAGCAAAAAACTTTTCATTCTTAAATAATTATAATTACTTAATTATTTTAACTAATTAACTAATGAAGTTGCGCACTGCACATCAACTCAAACCTTGGCATGAGATTGGACATTGCCATCCTTATTTTGGGGTCCACATTGATTTGTTTGTGGTTTCTGCTTTTAATCAGAGCAACTTTCAAACACTCAGCTTTGCAAATGTATGAAGTGATTGAAATTTTGTAGCACAATCCAGTGCTAAAACTATAAACTACTTCAAGCTAATAGTTTGCTCAGTTTTCAACAGATGGTAAGTATTGCTGTGTTTCCCTTAAATTTTAAAATACCCCTCTGCACCCCTGTGCATTAGCTGCATCATCCCAGGACCAGTAGGTGCAGTCTGAGAACTACATACAACTTTGGTTGCTCGGCCAATCCAAATTCTCAAAAAATCTTGTCTTTTATCTTGATTACAGACTCTGAGTAAATAAGACAGTAAGTTAATAAATGTAATAATAAAATTATGCGTTTAATGTCATTTTCTCCTATAATAAATTTGTGCACAGAATATTAAATAAAGTGTAATTTATGAGTAGTTCATTATCTAATTTAAAATACTTTGTTTCAACTCATTCTCTATCAACCAAGCTTTGACTACATAACAGGAAACAAAATAATTTGGAAACACATAAAATATTTGTCTTTGATATTTCTTATACATAAAATCTTTTCACCAAGGGCTGTATATGCTGATAGTTTAACAATGGTATCTCAAATTTTTAAAGATTTTTAATATTTTTCTTTTAAAAACTGACCCTGAGATGTTGGTGGCTATTCTTTGTTTGAAAAGGACAGGAAAGGCAAGGATTGGGCTTTTTATTTCCTGTAACTTCTACTCTCAAGCAGGGAAAAGAAGGCACCTTGCTTCATTTTGCTGGTAGAGAAATGAAGGTATCCAAAGACTAAGGGACCTATCCATGGTCCAATAGCACATAGTTTATCGCAAGTAGAGTTCTTAGCACTGCAAAAATGTCGTGTCATGGTTCTATTGCCGAAGGCTTTCTAAGAAAGACTATCCCTTGAGGAAGGGGGAGAAAAGCCTGGCTCATTATCTGTAAAGAATATCATTTGAGTTGTGTTCTCGGGTAGTAAGAATAGATTTGCATTAACCCAGTTATATATACCAACCATGGCTAAGTTAATTCATCCACATCCATTTATCTCAACACATATTTGAGTAACTGAAAGACTATATTAAATCAAGCATTGAGGACATGATAAAGACCAGACATGTTTCCTACTTTTGGAGAATTTACACTCTGATAAGCAAAAGGAAAAGTTAAAATAACATCAAAAAGTAAACAGCCATACAAAATAGTACCAGATTAGATGTCATGTGGAAAGTAAGTTATAAAATTGTGGAAGAAAAATGAATTCTATTTCTTTATAAAGGGAATGGGGCTTGAATTGGCATTTGAAGAATACGTTAATCTGAGTAAATGGAAATGAATGAATTGGACCTGGAGATGAGAGAGACTATGTTGTGTTTGGAAATACTGTGTATGCCAACCAAACTGGATCAGAGAACAAATATTGACAGATCATGAGAAATAGAATAAGAAAGACCAGATTGGGAAAAGCCTCACTACAGACTTTCTCCAGCAAACATTGAAAAAAAATCATTTTAACTTTTTTGACCTGAGAAGTGACATGAAGAGAGTATTATACAGGTCAAGAAAATCTTTATTTCTCCTACACAGTCAATTATTCCCAGGAACATAAACCAGCAGGGCTGACTGCTTCAGTTGACCATGAAATCAGTTGCATACTATTAAAACTAAGATATGTGGCATCTTCATGATCTCCATCCCTTCCACATATATACCTAACACACATGCACACAACCCTTTTCTATTTCATTTAAATTTGGGGCATACTTGCTATATGTTATCTGTCTGTGATACTGTCCAAGAATATAATCCAAGTCAATATAGTACATCACCTTCCTATTACAAGTTCCTATTGTCTAAAATTCACAATTTTCAAAGCACATGAGTCATTAATAAAGCAATAGGAGGAAATTTTATCCTCTACATAAAATACTTTTTTCTAAATGGAACTCCCCAAAAGACGCAACACGTGCCACATTTGTGTTAGGGCCAGCAAACAGACCCCCAAATCCTCATTTGGTGAACAGTGACTTGTTAGTGAAGAGGATTCTAAACCAACCACATTGGTCAAGAAAAATCATCGCACCTTGACTCATAACAAATATATTGTGGCCTTAAATTCAGCCTAATACATTTCTATTTTCTACCAGGGAAAGATTTTAAGCTTGCTATCTTTGGTTTCAACTGAGAAAGAATGTTTATCCACACAAACTGACTTTCATGAATTTCTTTTCAGTTAATGGGCCAAGGAAATATGTACTTTGAAAGCACCGTCAGCCAAGTCCATGAGGCATTGGAGGCAGGGAGGAGAACAGAGAGGGAGAGATGGCTGTGTGAACATGAGATTTGTCATGACAAGGGTAGTATATCCAGGAGTGGGGAGATATCATGTGGTCAGCAATAAATACAATCCTAGAACAAAGACTGGCCAAAAGAAGTGAAAATGCAGTACTTGAAATGAGCAGACTAGATACTGAACAGTACTAGATGAGTTTAAAAACTGAGCACAACAAGAAGAACATCTTAGGGGATAGCACTCATTAATATATTAATGAATATTTTAACAAATGAATCCCATTTTAACAAATGAGCTCTTTGTTCAGAGACAATCTAAATGAGAGTGCTCACTACCTATGTATGAGAAAATAAATGAAAAACGGTTTTGAAATTAGTCATCCCCAAAATTTCCCATATACACTATCCATTTTTGAGGCAGTAGTCAGTCACCATTTGCACCTTTGTTTAAAAGCACCTCAAAGTACTTCAAATAATTTTATTGGAGTGTAAATACAAATATCCCATCCAAATATCACAATTCATTGCTTCCAAAATGTTATTCTAACAAGAGAACTAAAGTATTTTGAAACCAAAATAACGTTAAAGCCACCAAAGGGAAATGTGCAACTGATTCTCTATCTGTAGCTCTTTTCATTGCTCCTTTCTCTTAGCTTACATGGCACTTGTATTTTCAGGAGGTTATGTAATGAGCCATAATAAAATTAATTGTCTCCAGTCTGATGAGGTCATAGATTCTCAGTGTCCTTGATTTCCAATTATTTTAGCAGAATTTCTTCCTCAGTTGTTCCCTGCTCTAGTCGGTGTCTTATTTCAAAAATGAACACCTTTGCTTTTTGCTGTTTGCTTCTTGTAGTTTTCCATTAGCAAAAAAAAAAAAATCTCATTCTTATTATACAAATGACATAATATAATTTCTGGCTAGACTTAAAAGGAAGTCAATATTAATCACTATAAAATAATGACAACTTGTAAAATAGATCATAATATCCTTCATACACTTGGGAATTAAGTAAACATGAGCACTGGCAAAGTCAGGCTGCCATTCAAATTCATTGAAATGCAGCAATCAATAAAAGTTGATATTTTATTGTGACAAGTTTCAATCTTCTAAAACAAAGCTATGCATTCTTTTTCACAAAGAAAAACTATCTTTGTTTCCTAACCAATCTTTTTTATCGGTACCCGGTTCCTAAGATTAAAAAAATAGACATATTTCTGTGGAATAAATTGACAATTTGGAACAAGTTATTGGTACTTTCATGCTTGAATGGATACATATAGAAACAGGAGAAGATTTCAGTTCTATCATTTGTTAGTTACGAGGAATTTAAATTGTAGGAATAAAGGTCCTTTATATTTTCTTTTCATTATGACTGATATTATACTTCTGACCTCCAGAACTGTAAAAGAATGAATTTGTGTTGTTTTAAGCCACTATGTTTGTGGTAATTTTTACAGCAATGATAGGAAACTCAGATACAGAGAGAATGTAGTGGAAAAAAAAATACTTTAACAACACAAAATTCTAAGCACAGCTCTCAGAGGAGAAAGATACAGATCAGACAAGGACTAGGAAGAATTAGGAGAATGTCATGTCAAAGTACTTTAGGAATGGGGGCTAACCAGTGGGATATGGTAGAGTAGTCTAAAAGCTTTGGTAAGTGGACAGTATTCTTTGGGTTACAAGAAGGTTTTGCAAAATGTGAAGAGAGTAGTTTTAGCAAAGACTTCGCAGCCAGTAATGAGCTGAGCAATGAGTTGAGCAAAGTGAAAGTGAGGAAATGGAGATATCAAGTACTATTTTACACATCATCCCTATTTCTACATGGAGATAATATAAAGTACACACACGTATCCCCTAACACTCTGACAAGTGAGAATCAACAAATAAAGGTGTTGGGTATCCAGTCAACAAGCACTACAGGAGAGCAGAGGAGTTTGTACATGTGCAGGATAAGCATCTGTAGAAGAACGACAAAAAACAAAAAAGTAATTGGTAGGGAGTAAGATGCCCAGACCCCCAAAACTAACTAGGAAAAGAGAAGAGAGAAATGCCTTAAAGATCTTAATACTAATAAACATAGTAAACATTGCTGGATGAAGTAAAGGAGGCCATACTGGGGCAAGGTCAGGGGACTATAATTTTGTTTAACCAGCTAGATAATTGAAGGAAAGTGGAAAAATTTTGGAGTATGTAAGCAAGGCTTTATTTATAGCTTTATTCTATGGTTTTTTTAAGTGGTGAAAATATCAGTACTTGTAAAGAAAAAACAGCCAAACATAGATAAAAATGATTTAAAAAGCATAAAGAAGACAGAAAAGCGCAACCAATAGCAGGAATAACCAAAGAATTAGTGGAATAAATACTCATGGTAGGAACAGTTTCAGATTAAAATCTTTAAGGAAGAGGCAAGATTAAAAGTAATAAATTCTGTTTCAAAAAAATAAACATTAAAATATATTCAACCATTTGAAAAATTAGTCAGATGCTGTATCAATGATTTGTCAAGTCCCTAGCACACATGTCTGCTAAAAAAAAGCTATAAAAGGAATATCTGGCACAGGATATATATTTTCCATCATATCTTTTGACTTTCATAGTATTGGTAATTCCTTCTGTATTTCATGCCAAGGTATTTCCCAAGCCATTGTGAAACATTCTGCTCTGTTAAAAGGGGGGAAGAAAACCCTCCAAAATATAACTCAGATTTCATAGGGAATTTTAAATTTTATAAGTCACTCCTTAAATTCATGTCCAGCTACACTATTTATGAAAACCATACTTTAGCTACTAAAACCTTTTGAAACTGTAAAAGGTACCCATATACCATTACAACTAAGCAAAAGAATAGTACCGGAGAGAAAAATAAACATTTTTATAAAGGTGATTGACATAATGAATTTATTTGTAATACAAATGCATGACATAGCCTCACTGAAGGTGGCAGGGGAAAAAAGGAGATTACTTAAGTAAGGAAAATGGTGTTTTGACTGAAAACAGACTAAAGACATTTAAAAAAACTGAACAAAATACAGTACATTAATTAGTAAATTTGTTTCTCATAGGAGTATCAGTTAGCAATTCTGAAACCATATGTTTACTAGGATTGAAAAAATAAGCAAATAAATCCTAGATAAATAGGATCTAGGTTTCTTCCTATCAGAGAAAGAAACTATAAATAAGCAAGGGGGAAGCCTAGGATAAAACTTGTGGTACTTAATTAAAGTCAGAGACATCAATATGAACTTGTATAGGATAGAAAGATGATTGATAGATACATAGATTATAGACAGTTGTTTATATTTTTAGTGTACATATAAATATTCCCTAGCGCTTTCTTCAGAGAACCTCAAGGCACTGACACCCAGTAGCAATAAGCACACACAGTACTCAGATCTTGGTATTCTAAATACAATTTTCCAATAAAGGAACTAGGAATTCTTAGAGAAATGGTTGATTCTAGAGCTGGTACAAGGAAATACAAGATGAATCTAAAGCATCTTCCTTCAGAAAGTAAAGAAGCACGAAAAAGGAAAATAAATCAATAAATAGAGGATATGTATGGCAAAAGAACACTGGAGCCAACTAAAAAATCTCCCAATGATCATAACTGGAAGAACTGGAAGAACAAATAATGTATTAGACTATAACCCAAAGTAGAAAACAGATATCCATGAGCGAACTGATGTACATAAATGACTGAATAATTAATTAAATGAATGGAGAGAAGGTATGTCTTCCTTACAGAAAAGTTACAAGTTGTACGTACAGATATTCTCCCTCTAAGTGATAGCCCTTCATTGCCATCCTTCTCCCACCACCACCACCCCGCACCACACATGTGTTGAGTGTGGGCTAAGCTTAATGACACACTTCTAAAGAATGGAGTAGGAAAAGGGAAAACTAATGACCACACAACAGAGCAGTCTGATAGTTATCATGCAAGTGATCAAGCTCAATACCACCTGTGATAAGCCACGCCAATAACAAGCACACTCTATCTTGCAGTATTTGTCCCCACAAACCAGAACCCCAGTCTGACCATGCAGGAGCCTCCAACAACCCAAACTGAGCGACATTCTACAAACATTTGGCCAGGACTCTTCAAAACCACCAAGATCATGAAAAACAAGAAAAGACTAAGAAATTGTCATAGATCTGGGGAGACTACTGGTACATGAAAACTAAATGCAATGTATCCTGGATTGGATGCTGGTGCAGAAAAAGGACATTAGTGGAAAAACTCATGAAATCAAAATAAAGTGTGAAGTTTCATTTTTAGTAGTAATGCACCAATGGTAATTTCTTGGTTTTAACAAATGCACCATGGTTATATAAGTTGTTAATAAACATAAGAGGAATCTGGGTGAGGGGTATATGGGATCTTTGTATTATCTTTACAACTTTTCTATAAGTTTAAAATTATTCAAAAATAAAATGTTTATTTTTTATAAAGTTGGTTGGCAAGTTTTAAAATGCAGAATTTAACATTTCAAATTATGAAATGTAACCACAATGATGAGTGGGTTTTTTTAATGTCAAGATCTAAGTATATTAGCTCCATCATATCTACAACCAATAAAAAGTCTGCCAAAATGTTTCGGTGACCTATGGTAGCAATAAATTCTTGTTCTCCTTTTGGTAGTCATTATGCCTATGTTCATCCTATTAGAAGGAGATCTAGAGAAATCCCCCTTTTCCACTATGATTAAAAGGATGTTTCAAACCAGAATATCCTACCTGTAAGTGTATCTGTGTAAAGCACAAAGTGAAGAGTATATTTAATATTAGGGTACTCTTCAGGATGAAATGTATTCTATAACAAGGTTTAATAACTCTTGAGTATGATGAGTATTTTAAGATACCATAAGAATGAGACCCATAGGAGGTTCTCCACTCTGACAGCACAAACATTCCACCTTCGTGCAGATACTTCGTAAAGTTTAAGCTAGCCATCAGTTGGGCTCCACACAGCTAAACGCACATACCAGAGGTCTCTCTCTGCTTCTACCTGCACTTTTAATGACCCTTACCTCTATTCTTAGACAGCAACTCAAGATGAAAGACTCTGATCATCTAATCCCTTGCACCACATAGTCTTAGCCCATGCTACCTTGCTTTTCCTCTCCAAGATTCCTCCTTTCACTCTTGACCTCCCAAGTTTTCTCACCATGCCCTCCAAGGCTCTGGTAATATTGTTGATAATTGGGTTAGGTGCACCTCCTCAAGGAAATATTATCATACCCATTAGCTTGGCTAAAATTAAGACTTGTTATACCAAATGTTGTCAGGTATGTGGAACAATTGGAAAGTTCCTATATTACTGTTAGGAGAATAAAATGGTATAACTACCTTAGAAAATTATTTGGCAATTTCTTGTATAGTTATCAATACATCTACACCAGAACCCAGAAATTCCCTTTTTAGACATATACCCAAAAGAAATGAAAGCATATCTGTAAAAAGATGTGAACAAGAATGTTCCTAACATCTCCACTTATAAGAGTCAAATATTGTGAGCAACTGAAGTATCTGTGAATAATAGAGAAGAAAAGCAATTTGTGGTATATTTATACAATAGAATACTACAATAAAAAGAATCATAATCATATTATTGATTCCCCCAACATGGAATGCTGCTGAATGAAACAAATCATATATTAAAATCATACTCCATTTATATGAAGTTCAAGAAGAGGCCAAACTAATCCATAATGATAGAAATCAGAATGGTTGCTTGGAGATAGGGAGTGCTCAGGAGAAAATGACTTGAAATGGATTAAAGGGGCATGAGAGGACTTCCTAGAGTGATGAAAATATCTTTTATCTTGATTTAGGTGTCAGGTCATGGGTAAAAATATTTGTCAGAATTCACCAAAACTTAGCTGTGCATTTACAAAAACTTGATTAGGAAAGAACTCATAATTAACTTAATAGTATACTTAGTGCCTGTAATTAAGTAACATATACTTACTAACTAGTATATATGTAATATACAGTATAACAGTGAGCCCAGAGTCCTTGTCCAATGAATAGCTGATTAATAAATGATTATAAAAATAATTTGTTTTCATCAGTATTTGGCACATAAGATCAGAACTCAAATCTTTTGGTACATACTCCTTCCAACCTAGAAAATTCCTTCAGTTCTATTTGAGTATGACTAGCTCAGTCTTCCCATTCACAGTGGTGGGAGGAGGCATAGGAAATGCAAAAAAAATTCTTGCTGTATTAGTCATTTGGCAAAAATGGAAGATAGATGGAAAAGGAAACAGAAAAAGGAGGAAGAGCAAGAGAAGGGGGAGGGAAGAAGAGAAGGAGGGGAAGGAGAAAGAATAGGTCAAGAAACAAAGGCTAGGAGGAGGTATTTTATCTCAAGGAATACTATAAAAGTCTCTTGAAAGCAACATTTTATGTTATTTATGTTATATGTTCAGATATATAACCAATCAGTACAATAATTCAGATATCTATATAGTAAATGTAAAAATACAAACTCACAATTTAGCAAGAAAAAATTATACATCCACTAAAATTAAGATCATCTGAGAAGAAATATTTCCTCCAGAGTTGTTTTAAAATATTTCAATTACTAAAGTTTTTAAGCTTTACATTTTTACAAATTCTTTTCCCCCTCACAACAGGAACAAAAATAGTAAAAAATTAGGTAATTGCTTGCTCAGAAAGACCACAAAACTAGCTGATCTACTTACAATTTAGCCCCATCTTGTGGGAGTCTAGGAAACTATGACTAAAGGTTCTCACTGTCCTATTGTGTTTTTGAAACTACAGGCATAAATGGTACTAGCCTTAGTTATGTTTAGGCTAAAAGAAACCGGGCTCAAAAAAAGACATGGCCCATGAGTGAGCAGCTTCCTTCTTCCTGCCTTTATGTACAATAAAGACATTCAAAGGTATTTGTGAATTTCTTTAGAGTCCTTGAACAAACTACTTTCTCAGTATATAATGATTTTCACGGGAGACCAGTGCTGAAAAAGCATCTTCATGTAACTTCCCTCCTCATAGTCAACAAACCAAAAGCAAGAAAGCTCAAAAGGCATCTTTGGGAAGGAGACAGGGAATGTTAAGCCATTTAAAAAGAGTGGAATGATGTCGTTCTACCATCTCTTACAACCATCATAATTTTGGAGTAAATGGCAATTTACAAAGCTATTAAGGAAGATATTTTGACAAAGATTCATGCTGATCAGTGACATTCAGCTCAGCTAAAAGATGAAATTGAAATTTGTTTCTTTGATTTCCTTGTTTTACATTCAAAATTATATGGAGATACGCATTTTTTACTGTCTTTTGGCAATAAATCCATTGCAAATTTTGGAAGTGCCTTTTAGAAATGTCTTCAGCCTGACCTTTCAATGCTAAATGAAACTTGTCCTATGCAATCCAAAATAGATACTTCTTTCTATCTAATTTAGATAGTTAACCATAGCATGATTCTGAATATCATGATTACTCATATATAATTATCAAAATGAGAATTAGTCAGGCATGACCGTATAACTGAATTTGATTGAATTAGCTAATTCAGTAATTAAGAAAATATATGTGTATTTGGATCTGTGTCACAGTGGCCTGCAAATTTAAGCATGAAGATAAGTGTGAATTATGAACATACTTCAAATAATATTGCCCAGAACTTGATTTACTGCAACATTGATATTATATAAGACTACATAGGCCAAGAGTCCCTCTCATATACCACCATTTAATTTTAAAAGAGTATGTGGGTAAAATGTCATAACTTGGGGGAAGCAGAGTTACTCCCACTTGATATAATTAAAGAGGTTCCTAAAATATCATACCCAATTCCTTTGCCTATTGGTCAGTATTTTCATATCGACTTAAATGGTATATTTAGTCATATAGTTCACAGACACTTTATTTTATTTCTAACTGATAGTAACTGACATATAAATATGCTGATGTATCTATCCTTCAAGAGTCTCCTACCTAATGAATCTTTGCCAAAAATAGGAATAATTTTGGAATATAAAGATTCTTACTTTACCACCTTGATGCATTTAATGTCCTTTGGAGGACTTCTTAAAACAGGATAAATCTACACTGTAAACACAAAGTTGTACAGCTTCCAACACTTCTTTCCACTGGATGATATAATTCCTGTCCATTTCTCATCATTAAACTTTATCCCTAATAGCCCTATTGGACAATCACTTCCATAGTTAAATGAGTCAATTAACTAATGGTTGTCCTGGAGATAATATATGATATAGTAACTATAGTTAATAATACTTATATCATATACTTGAAATTTGCTAAAGAGTTATCATAAGTATTCTCACCAAACACACAAAAATTCTTAACTAGGTGAAGTGATGAATATGTTAATTAGCTTGATTGTGGTCGTGATTTCATGATGTATAGGTATATCAGAACATCATGTGTATACCTTAAATATACAAAACTTTTATCTGCCAATTATAACTTCAATAAAGTGGGAGAAAAAAGAAGTCAGCCACAAGAGCCCACATATTATATGAATGTATTTATGTGAAATGTCCAGAAAAAGCAAATTTATGGAGCTAGAAAGTAAACAGAATTGCTTATAACTGGGATATGTGATGGGGGGTTGGGAATGACTGTTTATGGGTAGGAGTCTTTTTTAGGGTAGAATTGTATGCTTTATATCAAGTGTATGAGATGTGACATATTTCAATAAAAAAACAAAAAATTAAGTTTCCTTTTTTAAAAAAATGATAATGCTTTATATATTTTCAGCATTCTTGGAATGTGTGTATGTGTGTCGGTGTGTACCTGTGTAGGCCCACTGACTTCCATTTCACAGGTAGGTAAAATTCTTACACATTTCACTCTTCCCCAAATAGGTACTAAAATCCTTTTTCCTTTCCCTGTACCTCAAATCTGCTCTCTTCTCTCCTTTTTGATCTTCTGATTCCCTCTCTTCCCCCAACTCTCCCATTTTCTCTTCTTTTCTTTTACTAGACCAAGAGTTAGTTTAAAAATATTTTAAAAAACGAGTCCTGCTAGGGTTTTGCCACATCCCCCGTAAGAGAGAAAGCATCTGCATTTCTCTCCAACACAGATTCCTAAGAAAAATGATGCTTTGTTGGGCAAAGAGTAAGCCTTCTAAAATGTAAATGAAGACAAATCTGTGTCTATTTATAGCAAACAGTAAGCTGATGGCATGTAATAAATCGTACGCAGCAATGAGGAGACTCTTTCCCAGCTCAGGAACATTCTAAGCCACTCGCTTCTGCGACTCCCGGGAAAATGTATCACACACTTCCGTGTGGCACAAACTAAATCACCCTCTGCTCCCTGTCCACATTATGCATGCCGACACTTGCAAATGTGACAGGCCCCCAATGGAGCAAACACTGACAACAGACTGATCTAGCTACTCACCTGCAGCAATGACTCTTGCTTAGCCAAAAACACAGAAGCAGTGCTGACTACCCAAAGCTTCCCAGTCCCAGGCCCAAGGTCAGCAACGCTCCTCCTTTGCCAGTTTGCTTGTGGTTTTTTCTTGGAAACTCCTTAAACCTGCACCTGTTCCCATCACAGGGATACAACACCTACATACCAACTTACTAGTTAAACATAGTCATTAATGTGATTGAGGGAGAGCTCCAATGATTAATAAGAAACTAAGAACTCTCCTGTCAGTTCACACAGAGCACTTTATTAATGCCACTTTTGGATCAGGTTTATTAAAGAGACAGACTAAATATGAGCTCTGCCGCAGAGCATCTAGAGGTTTTGCCAGAACCATGATTTGCATCTAAAAAATAATAAAGTCCAGGGTTCATAGTCAATTGCAAGTGATAACACTACTTGGAAGGCCATATTAAGTACACTGGTAATCTTGGCATCACAATACTCACACTATGAATTTTAGGCCTTGTTCTTTCTGCCACTTACTCAAGCATGGAGTCAAACTGATAAGACCTGGAGGAAAATGGCTCTTTTATATGGGGCTCCATCACTATATTTATGAATTTCTTTCTAGAAATAAGGAGTTCTTAATAAGAGAGATGAGAGGGAATTTTCAAAGATTGATGGTGATTAATAGAACAGAAACTAAGCCTGCCTCAGCCACCAGTCCATTTTTTCTTTCCAGGAGATACTCAGCTTCTTCCCATATCATTGTAGGATCTGAAGAATCAAAAGTTAGCATAAGTACAGCCATCTTAAAGGCTTAAATACCACCCCCTAACCTAGAAGGAGGAAAATTATTAGAATCTTGAAAAACAAGTTAGTCAGCCAGTGTTAAATGTAGTGACCTTTAATTAGCTGACCTCAAATCAGTTAATCATACACACCAAGCTTATCTTACTAGAACCACCCTAAACATTCCGAAGGTAATCTTATCTAACCAGACCCCAGGATGTGGCCCCAGGCAAAGATTTATGTGTCTATGAAAAAACTGTATTGTGATTGTGGAAAATGTTGCCCCCTTTGAAAATGCTATAAAACCTTCTGGCTTTGTGTGCTCAGGGTCCTTGTTGAGACCCGCTGCTTCGGGCTAACTTGGACCCCAGCTAGCTGGTTCCTGAATAAATTCCTCTTGCTTATTGCATCAAGAGACACCTTTCGTGAGTGATTTGGGGCGGCGTCCTCCTCTGGGAGAATCCAACATCATCACTGTACAAAAGCCTAAAACAATGGTTTTATAAAAGCCACTAAAACAATCAAGGAGCCAAATCATGCTAACCTTATGACAGGCTCAAATTTCTAAGGCACTGAACTCAGGAAGACTTAGTATTGCTCTCTCCACGCAGATCAAAGCTGGAAATGAGAAGCAGCCATGAGAAGCAGTATGTGTGGTTGGAAAAATGTGGAAAGTTCTGCACAATTCAAATTCCTGGCCATTAAGCATGAGGACAATTACTTTCTAAAAATCTAGATTTTTCACACAACAAACCTCTTCCTCATTTAATATACATGATAGAACTTTACCTTTGTGGTAACAATTATGCCATTTTTCTTCACCAACCCACTTCCTGCTCTGTTCATAGCAAATTATTTTCATTTTTCAGCTATTATTTGTGTTATTTGATTAAGATATCCTTACCCAGCATGGATATCCTTCTCCAAATGTTAATGGTCCCTTTAAATTATTATTTGATATTTAGTAAAACTTCATTTTTCTACACATACAAAAATGATAGTAACTACCATTTTTAAGCCTCTTTTGGATTCCTGGACCCAACTCTAATGTGTGTGTGTTGGGGAAGGGGGTAAGTTCCCAGCACACCAACAAACAATTTTTGGATACCAGCAGTGTGTCGGAGGAGAATTCAACTCAAATCTGAGATTATCTACCCAGGGACAGCATCAGGCTCCACAGGTTAAGAGTTCAGTCCTACAGACTGCCCCCCACCCCTTCAGACGCCAGTGGCAGGCCCAGGCTGTCACACGTTTTTGACAAACTGAGTATAGACTGGGGTTCCAACAACCCCCATTTTGGGTTTTAGATGCCAGTCGCAAGTCCAGATTCTTACCTATATTTCTAACTTACTTGCTGTAAGTCAGAAGGTCCCACAACCTTTCTCAAGTTCAATTAATTTGCTAGAGCAGCTCATACAACTCTGAATAATTTTACTTACTAAATCACCACCACAAAAGGTGGTGACTGAGCCTCCAGCACCTTCCCCTCCCCAGAGGTCTGGGAGTGGGACTGAGAATTCCAACCCTTTAATCACACGGTTGGTCTTCCCGCAACCAGCCCTCGTCCTTGGGTGGGACCCAAAAGTCACCTCATTAACACAACAAAAGACACTTTTATGCTCTCATCACTTACAAAATTCCAAGGATTTTAGTAGCTCTGTGCCAGAAACAGGGATGAAGTTCAAATAAATATTTCTTATTATAAATCACAATATTATAGAACACTTACTGTGTGTCATTCAGAATGCCAAGTGCTTTACAAGAATTATCTTTTAGGATAATCACTTAATCATTATCTCAGTTTATGAAAAAGGAAAGTGAGATGCAGGGCACCTAAATAATTCCTTCAGTAATTTACAGCAGTTGAAGAGCTGAAATACAAACTCAGGTCTCTCTGAGTCCAAAGCTTTTGCTGAAAAATGATGCAATTGAGTTGATACCAGCGAAATATGCCATTATATATGACATACCATAATATGTATCATATTACATACCTTATCTCTTTGGTTCTAAGGAACATTTTTTCCTCCACATTTTAAAGTTTCTGGAATCAGATTGTCTGTTAAAATTGTTACGGACATCTAATGTTACTGTTACTTTGCCCCTCCCTAAGCCCTGAAAAAAAGCTATTATTAAATAAGTGGCACATCTTACAATTAACAGCAAAGTAGAATTGAGGAGATACCTAACTTATGCTTAATTGTTTCCAGGTCTTACCTACTGGCCTGCCTCCAGATGAAAACACATCAATAACAATAATACAAATTCTAGTAGCTCTTGCCCCAGCCAACTCTGGCATCACCTCAGCCCCCTGGAAAGTGCCCTCAGGAATACACACTTGCGTTAATCAAGTTCTCCAGAGCTAGGCACCAATGCCGCCTATATGGGCTGAAGCATAGCTTATATCCCCACATTTCACAGATACCTTTGCTAAAAGAGCCTCTGTAACATCTGCCTGGAGCTTTCTCTCTTCAGAGGCTGACCATGGGGTCAAACACAGCAGGCAAAGAAATAGATTTCATTCTGGTCTTCTCACCAAGCATATGACCAGAAGCTCCTGTAGAAATTTCCTCCCATTTTTATAGGATATAAAAATCTAATGTCTTTGCAGCATTATTCATAGACATTCATGGAAACAACCTATAGGTCCAACAATGGATAAATGGATAAGGAAGATGTGGTATATACACAAAGGAATATTATTCAACCATGAGAAAGAAAGAAATTCTGCCATTTGCAACACCATGGATGGATCTTGAAGGTATTATGCTAAGTGAAATAAGTCAGAGAAAGACAAATACTGTAGGAAATCACATATATCTGGAATCCAAAAAAGTCAAACTCATAAAAAGAGAGAGTGGAGTGGTGGTTATCAGGGTGGAAGAAATGGGAGAGATTGGTCAAAGGGATAAATATCTAACTTCCGGTTATAAGAGGAGTAAGTTCTGAGTATCTAATGTACAGCGTGATGATTATAGGTAATAATACTGTATCATATACTTGGAAGTTACTAAAAGGATAAATCTTAAGTGTTCTTACCACAAAAATGAAATAGCAATTGCGGCTCTGGGAGGTGCAAGTTCCCTATGAATCCAATGAAACTGAAGGAGAACAAGGGGAGGAACAGGTTGGGAGAAAGGGTTTTTGTTGTTCACGGTCCACGCTCGGACGATCACCTCCGTCTGTGGAGAGCACTCTTTTCCCGCCTGCCCCTTCTGGGAGGCACTCCAGAAGCAGGTGACTGGAAGGCACCAGACCAATTAGGTACTAGGAACAGAGGGGAGGAGAAAATGGTGGTTTCCTCTCCACTCTCTGCCCCAGATTGACTGGAGGCACTGCTGTGGTAAACATCCATTGACAAATAAATGGACAAAGGCCAGTTGGGAAATTCTGGAACTTCTGGGTGAAAACTTACCCAGAAAGTTTACCCCACAGCAAATACATGAGATGATGAAGATATTGGCTAATGCAACATGGTAAGCATTTTTGCAATATTTAAGTGTACCAAATCAACACAATGTACACCTTAAACTTAGACCTATTATATGTCAATTATATCTCAATAAAACTGGAAAAAATCTGATGTCTTTAAACTTTCTTCTCAGGCCTTATTATTCAATCCTTTAAGCCCTGTTTTCTTCTTCTAAATCTTCAAAAAGTTTTTGAGATTTGATGCCTCCAAATTATTTTAGGAAGCAGTTTAGGAACGGGTTCAGTTGTCTAGCAAGGATCCAGTCAGGGTTGGCCAGAGTTTCCTGTTAAAAACTTCCTTTATTAGAGGATCCCTTTGTAAAACATAAATATGATAAAATTCCTCTGCTTAAAACCCTATTTGGGTTTCCCATTACACTTAGAACAAAACCCAAGCTCCTAATCCACAGATCAATCCTCTGTCTTCCTCTAACCTTACCCTCCACCCTCCTCCCACATCCTCATCCGCTCCCTTAAGCAGCTCTGGCCTCTTGCCGGCCCCTGAACATGGGGAAGCTGTTCACCCCTCAAAGCCTTGTGCCTTCTGCCTGGGCACGTTTCTGTAGGACATTTCCATAGCCCTCTCTCATGCTTCAACCAGGTCTCTGCCAAAATATGTCCTTTTCAGAGAAGTCTTTTGTTTCCATGTATTAGTGATATTCCTTTACTTTGCTTACATTTTTAGCCTCATCACTACCTGAAATTATATCATATATTATGCTTATATCAAAACACCTATGTTTATTTTTTGCCTTCATTGTTTGCATCCCTCCTCTAATCTAGTCTTGTTTGTCATGCCCACCACTGTGTCCCGAGCTCCAGAACAGGGCCTGGAACATAATATAAGTTTACTTCTGTTTGAATTGATACATGAGGTTGTTGATAGATGTTTGCTGCAGAGGCTGCTGTTGGAGAAGCCACCCATATAAATCTTCACCATTTTGGTCACTGAAAACTTTTGTGCAGGCCAAGTATAGGGAAAACCTCTAACCCCTGATTTAGACAGATTGGAGGTTGAATCTTGGCTCTTCCAGTTATGTGGTTGGTTTTGCTGCAAACTACTTAATCTCTCATAGCCTTGCTTTCCTCTTTATAAAATGTAGATAATAACAATGACCTAATAGGTCTTTTATACGGATTAAATAAAATGACCTATGTAATCCACAAAAACACTTATGCTCCACAAAACAGAATTTTTGTCTATTCCTCCAGCCCTAGATTAGTATCTGGCAACTGGCAATAGGGCATCTTTGTTGAATACCGTGGTCAATTGAATGAATGTTCCAAGGACCTGTTGTGCTGTCCAAGATGTCCAGCAGATCATATAGAGTTTTCCTCCCCGTCTCCTTAATGTCAGATGGAAAAAAGTCAGAAAATCTGAAAGAGAATGTTCCTGATGAAGAAATTTTGTCAGGGATGTAATTAGATGAAAAACCTATGACAATAACAAATAGGTCATAGAAATTATGAAAATTCCAGCAGTGAGACCAAAAAATTCTCATAGGTCATAGAAATTATGAAAATTCCAGCAGTGAGACCAAAAAATTCTCATCCTTTTCCTTCAGAAATCTAGCAGCTTTCTTTTTAGGCATACAGAATATTTTTTGATCATGTAAGAAAAATATTAAAGATGAAGATGACTGTGTACTTGGCACATTCACTCCTGGCCTTACCCATCCAGTCACATCCTCTATACCCCTCCAACTCAAGACCCAGGGCTCCTCAGACCCGCACAGGTCCATCAGTTTCATCTCAAAGATCTCCTGGCACTGATGGCCTGAAGCTAAAGCCAGGTGCCAGATTACCTTTCCTTTGGGACAATTATAAAGGGCATGTGGGAAGGGGCTGGAATGGCCATAAAAGACAGTTAATGCTCTTTTAAATATTATAATCTATAAACTTCAAGAACATATTGAGCCATTCAGAAGCACTTAAAAAAATCTGTACCTGAGTATGGAAGGGTACTGTGGGGAAACTTTTTGCTAAGAAGTAATAATCTAATGCTAAAAGGACAGCTATTATCCCTTTAACAATAAAATTCATGATTCCAATATATTTTTAGTTTTTTAATTTTCTCCTACCTGGACACCTTAACCATTTTAATCCTCATTCCCATCCCCTCAATACAACTTGTGCTTCTGCAGAAGGAAAAAGGAAAGCTGTACTCTTTAGAGAAAGTACTTAGTAAGAATGGTTTATGGAAAGTAGAAAAATACTTAACCAACATACATTTAGTGTGACTCAAACGGATGTCAAGCACAGTTCTTGTGATGTGTGCAGGCCATCTGGCTCATCACAGCAAAGGACTCTATAACCCATGCTATGATAATGGACAGGCTGCCCAGCATGATAGATACTGGCAGCTTCAAGGCACTTTTATATAATAAAATAGATTAAAAAGTCCTTAAATAAATATTAATTCTTTTAAACACTATTGTAAAGCAGTACTAATATAAAATCACTATAAATGAAAGGGAGGTCTTGTCAATATGCATGCATAATTGTATGTAAGTAAATCATAGCAAATACATTTTATATTTTTCATATAATACCTGCAATAAACATTTTTCCGAGTGGCATTCATAACTATCATATGTGATTATCACATAAGATTCCATTAGGTAGATGAACCATAAGTTATGTAACTCCCCTTTCTGGCAGACAGTTAAGGTCATTTCTGGTTCTTCCTTATTTTGAGTAATGTAAGAAATATGTATGTGAATGTAGCTTCTGAACTTTTCTTGTGAATTATCTTCTTTATAAATACTCAATCTTCATTTTAAATAATTTACTCATTTATTCAGGAATTGTTTATAACATTGTTTTGTTCATAATGCAGGCAGAAACAAATGCTCAAAAAAATTTCACTATTCCTCATTGCTGTTCTTTAATGACTATTATCATTTAATAATATGTTATGAAACCTATAATGAATGTGCTCTTTAAAAAAAAATCCCCTATATCAAAAAGCCTAAAGAACAGATTTACTCTGTCACAATTTACCTTTGTCTTAGTCTGGGTGCTGTAACAAAATAACACAGACCAGGTGACTTAAACAACAAAAACTTATTTTCTCACTGTTCTGGAGGCTGGAAGTTCAAGATCAAAGTTCTGGTCTATTTGGTTTCTGGAAGGGTCACTTCCTGGCTTGTGGATGACCACCTTCTCACTATACGCTCACTATAGGCCTTTCTTTGGTACATGCGCAGAGAGAGAGCTCAAGAGAGCACTGTAATGTCTCTTCTTATAAGGACACTAATCCTACCAGATCAGGGCCCCACCCTTACAAGCTCATTTAACCTTAATTACTTCCTTAGAAGCCCCATCACCAAGTATAGCCAAGTATTGGGGATCAGGGATTCAACATATGAATTTAAGGGGTACACACACATTCAGTCCATAACATTTCATCCATATACAGGATTTTCTTACCATGTTAGGCAGAATTATAACCTTGCTCTCAGAATCATTTGGAGATTAAGTATGATTTAAACAGATGCACATCAGTGCCAAGTTCACAAGGGAGAGGCTTGTGATGGTTTATTTTTTGGGTCAACTTGACTGGGCCACAGGATACCCAGGTATTTGGTCACACATTGCTCTGTTTCTGTGATGACGTTTTGGGATTACTTTAACACTTAAGTTGGTGACCTGAGTAAAGCAGATTGCATCCCTAATGTGGGTGGGCCCGTCCAGTCAGGTGAAGGCCAAAAGAGAACAAAGGCTGACCACCCTCCAAACAGAAAGGAATGCCTCCTGTCTGACTGCCTTCAAGCTGGGACATTGGCTTTTTGCCTGCTTTTGGACTCAAAATCAGCTCTTCCTGTATCTCAAACCTTCCCACTTTCAGGCTGGAACTACACCATCAGCTCTCCTGAGTCTACAGCTTGCCAACTGCAGATCTTGGGACTTGTCAGCCTCCATAGCCACCTGAGCAAATTCATTACAATAAATCTCTTCATATATGTAAATATATACACATACATTATTTGTTCTATTTCTCATAAGAACCCTGTCTACTACACCCTTTCTTTAAGATATTTATGAAACAGATTTAAACATCCTCAAACTTAGACTGAAACCTGTTTTACTTAAGTAGCAGTTGTGTTAGTAACTGAAATCCCATAGTTATGGGATCAATAAAACTCTAGATGCATTCAGCACTGAAGTAGAACCATGGTAGATTTTCAGAATTTGATAAAGCTCTACTCAAGTTCAAACCTTCATTTTAACCATTTTAACCATAGCAGGACAAATTATTTCAATGAAGTGTCAATCAGATGTAACCTCATCAATATTCTAAGATAAACTTCAGCTTCGCAGGTTTTCAAGACAATTGACTAAGCCCTAATCTTTGCTTACTTCAAGCATAAACCTTAAGAATTTGTCCCGTCTCTTTACCCCAATGTAATACCAAAGGTATTTTATATGTGTGTATATATATATATGCACACATGAAAAGAGAAAATAATGACAGCAGCATAAATATTAATTAGAAGCATCTTTATTTTACTTTCACATCAAGAAAGGAATTAACATTAAATTTGTTCAATATTTTAGCATCAAGACCAAATCACCTTTGGTAAAGACAATGAACAACTTTTTAAAAACAAGAGAGAAAGGAGGTTTTAAAGTCACCTTCCTTTCTAACTGCTTCTTGCAATGAAGTTGACTTAAAATTACTAGGTCAAGGTTCTCTGACTGTTTTTTAACTCACAAGTCGGGAATAAAGAAAAGTTTTAACATGTTAACAAAGAGAAGTTATTTTAAGGGACAAACCATTAAGACAGGTAAAATGGTTTGTGTAGATTGGAGGGTAAAGAAACTGCTTCTTTTGAAAATGCTCTGCTTACTCCCAAAAAGAGAAGCTTTGATCACCAGAGGTCTCTGCAATGTGCACTTGCACATCCTATGGAATATGTCAGATAATTTTTAGTATCACCCTCTGGACTTAGAGAACATCTGATTACTCATTCTTTTACTGATACACAAACCATGTATTCAACAAATGTGTATCTAACATCTTCTTTTCTTTCTTTCTTTCTTTCCCACATACAAAATTCTAGAATCTCCCATCACCAGTACTCCCCAACACCACCAACTAATCTCAAGACGGTTTTAAAGAGTTTTCTTAATGGGCTTCATCCAAACTTTCTCTCCCGGAAGTGTTCTAAGTTCCAAATATACACTTCACCCTCTCTCCTCCATCACACACACAGCCTCCCAAGGCTTCAGCTGGGTGAACGTCTCAGTGAGGGCATGTGTGCTGTGAATAACTGCAAAAACTCCACCTGCAGGGGAACACATGAATTCTTAAATATTAATTAGTGGACTATGAGATATTTTGGAAAAGAGATGATATTAACTATATTCAGTTCTCAACAAATAGTACCCACATCCTCCATCACACACAGATACACACACCCACACTGTTAGAAGACTAGGGATTAAAAAATTAAAACCTTAATAATTAACTCAGAAAAGTTTTCTACTTCTAAAATGTTGCCAGACTTCTTTCTAAAATAACGAATCGGTGTCTAATCTGCAAGGACAGTGTGGGAGAAAGCACGGCCTCTCTTGGTAATATGAGAAATATTTAAATATTCCATTTTATCTAGACATCTAACTAAAAGGCAGAGCTGAATTAGTCCTTCATCACTGTAATAGATTTATTATTGCCACTGCCATCATCACCATCAGTACCTCATTAAAGGGGACTAGAAAGGTATACAAGCATCCCTCAAGATACTGCAGGCTTGGTTCCAGAACCACTGCAATAAAGTGAGTCAAATTAATTGTTTGGTTTCCCAGGGCACATAAAGGTTATGTTAACACTGTGCTGTAGTCTAGTAAGTGTGCAAAGCATTATGTCAAAAAAAATGTACATACCTTAAAATTTAAAAATACTTTATTGTTAAATAAATATAGCCATCTAGCAAGTCATAATCACTGATCACAGATCACCATAATAAATAAAATAATGATGAAAAAGTTCAAAATATTGTGAAAATTACCAAACTGTGACACAGAGACAGGAAGTGAGCAGGCGCTGTTGGAAAAAATGGCCCCAGTAAGCTTGCCTGATGCAGGTTTGCCCTAAACCTTCAGTTGGTAATCACAATATCTGAAAAGTACAATAAAGTGAAGCACAAAAAAATTAGGTATGCTTGTATTGTTTAGTCTACACAACCTTCCAGAACTATTTGGGTTAATTTAATCACAGACTCACAATGTTGTATACTATCCGTTTTTCTTTCTTTCTAGTTAGCAAAAAATTTCAGGTAGAATTCAAATTCACTGATCATACTTAACCAATCAGAAACATTAAAAAGGGACAGGGAGTCTTCCTTTGGCTTCACTGGCTTGTGTCTTTGGCTGTTTATCAAAAGCACTCAAGCACTGAATTTTGCCATCATAATTCTTTAATAATGTGGCTTGTATTATTGATTTCAGTAAGCAAACCCTAGAGAGCCTAATAGATTTTAGAGATTTTATGACTGATAACTAGGCCCATTTGGTCATGTCTTACAGAGTAATAAATGTCTGGGCCAATTTCCTTTGTTTTTGTACATGTACCATCTACTCTTTGTCTAGTACGAGCTTTGAAAAGAAGTGGAATTGGCTGATTAAGAAAGAGGTCAGAAGGCGGAGCCAAGATGGCGGCGTGAGTAGAAGAGTGGAAATCTCCTCCCAAAAACACATAGAGCTATGAAAATATAACAAACAAAACTCTTCCTAAAATAGAGACCAGAGGACACAAGCCAACATCCAGACCACATCCACACCTGCAAGAACCCAGCGCCTTGCAAAGGGAGTAAGATACAAGCCCCGGCCCCGCAGGACCCAAGCGCCCCTCCCCCTGGCTCCTGGCAGGTGGAAAGAAACCGGAGCGGTTTTTTTTTTTTTTTTTTTGGCGAGTGCTTTTTGGAAGCCTTAAAGGGACAGGGACCCTGTTGCTAGGGAGGCAGGGTGGCGGGACCGGTGAGCGGTGCCTGGGACCGGCGACTGAGGACAAAGATCGCGCGTTTTTCCCTACGGGACCAGTGGGCGGGTGCTTGAGACTGGCGCCTGAGGACGGAGGAAATCGCGCGTTTTTCCCCTTTTTCTTTTTTTTCTCTTTTTGGCGGGTGCTTTTTGGAAGCCTTAAAGGGACAGGGACCCCATGGCTAGGGAGGCAGGGTGGCAGGACCAGTGAGGGGGTGCCTGGGACCAGCGCCTGAGGACAAAGATTACCGCGTGTTTTCCCCTACGGGACCAGTGGGCGGGTGCCTGAGACCGGCGCTTGAGGATGGAGGAAATCGCGCGCTTTTCCCCTTTTTTTTTCTCTTTCTGGCGAGTGCTTTTAGGAAGCCTTAAAGGGACAGGGACCCTGGTGGTAGGGAGGCAGAGCAGCAGGACTGGTGAGCGGGTGCCTGGGACTGGCACCTGAGGAAAAAGAATATTGCGTGTTTTTCCCTGCGGGACCGGTGGGTGGGTGCCTGAGACCAGTGCCTGAGGACGGAGGAAATCAAGCATTTTTCCCCCTTTTTTTTTTTCTCTTTTTGGCGAGTGCTTTTTGGAAGCCTTAAAGGGACAGGGACCCTGTTGCTAGGGAGGCAGGGTGGCGGGACCGGTGAGCGGTGCCTGGGACCGGCGACTGAGGACAAAGATCGCGCGTTTTTCCCTACGGGACCAGTGGGCGGGTGCCTGAGACCGGTGCCTCAGGAGGGAGGAAATCGCGCGTTTTTCCCCTTTTTCTTTTTTTTCTCTTTTTGGCGACTGCTTTTTGGAAGCCTTAAAGGGACAGGGACCCCATTGCTAGGGAGGCAGGGTGGCAGGACCAGTGAGGGGTTGCCTGGGACCAGCACCTGAGGACAAAGATTACCGCGTGTTTTTCCCTACGGGACCAGTGGGCAGGTGCCTGAGACCGGCGATTGAGGACGGAGGAAATCACGTGCTTTTCCCCTTTTTTTTCTCTTTTTGGCGAGTGCTTTTTGGAAGCCTTAAATGGACAGGGACCCCGGTGCTAGGGAGGAAGAGCAGCAGGACCGGTGAGCGGGTGCCTGGGACCGGCACCTGAAGACAAAGAATATTGCGCAATTTTCCCTGTGGGACTGGTGGGCGGGTGCTTTTTGGAAGCCTTGAAGGGACAGGGACCCCGGTGCTAGGGAGGCAGGGCAGCAGGACCAGTGAGCGGGTGCCTGGGACCGGCGCCTGAGGGAAAAAAAAAAATGGCATGTTTTTTCCTTTCTTTTTTTTTTTCTCTTGTTCCCTCTCTCATTGTTGCTGTTGTTGTTTTGGTTTGGAGAGTGCTTTTTGGAAGTCTTAAAGGGGCAGGACAGGACACTTAGACCAAACGTAGGGAATCTGGGGATCTCTGGGCACTCTAACCCCCTGGGCAACAGGGAACACAGAAGCCCCTTACGGAGAAAAATAGCCTCCCAGCCACTCCACCTCCCACGGGGCTCCACCACTTTGGAGGAGCAGCCCCAGCCAGGCCACGCCCACAGCAACAGCAGAGATAAACTCCATGGCCAACGGGCAGGTAGCAGAAGCCCTGTCTGCGCCCAGCTGACAAGCATAAGCCACTAGGGGTCGCTATTCTCCGAGGAGAGGAAGGCCACAAACCAACAAGAAGGGAAGCTCATCCAGCGGTCACTTGTACCAGGTCTGCAAACTAACTCTATCACCATGAAAAGGCAAAACTACAGGCAGACAAAGATCACAGAGACAACACCTGAGAAGGAGACAGCCCTAACAAGTCCTCCTGAAAAAGAATTCAAAATAAAAATCATGAACATGCTGACAGACATGCAGAGAAAAATGCAAGAGCAATGGGATGAGATGCAGAGAAAAATGCAAGAGCAATGGGATGAAGTCCGGAGGGAGATCACAGATGTCAGGAAGGAGATCACAGAAGTGAAACAATCCCTGGAAGGATTTATAAGCAGAATGGATAAGATGCAAGAGGCCATTGATAGAATAGAAGCCAGAGAGCAGGAACATATAGAAGCTGACATAGAGAGAGATAAAAGGATCTCCAGGAATGAAACAACACTAAGAGAACTATGTGACCAAACCACAAGGAACAAAATTCGTATTATAGGGGTACCAGAAGAAGAAGAAAGAGGAAAAGGGATAGAAAGTCTCTTTGAAGAAATAAATGCTGAAAACTTCCCCAAACTGGGGGAGGAAATAATCGAACAGACCACGGAATTACACAGAACTCCCAACAGAAAGGATCCAAGGAGGACAACACCAAGACACAATGTAATTAAAATGGCAAAGATCAAGGACAAGGAAAGAGTTTTAAAGGCAGCTAGAGAGAAAAAGGTCACCTATAAAGGAAAACCCATCAGGCTAACATCAGACTTCTCGACAGAAACCCTACAGGCCAGAAGAGAATGGCATGATATACTTAATGCAATGAAACAGAAGGGCCTTGAACCAAGGATACTGTATCCAGCATGACTATCATTTATATATGATGGCGGGATTAAACAATTCCCAGACAAGCAAAAGCTGAGGGATTTTGCTTCCCACAAACCACCTCTACAGGGCATCCTACTGGGACTGCTCTAGATGGGAGCACTCCTAAAAAGAGGGCAGAACAAAACACACAACATATGAAGAAGGGAGGAGGAGGAATAAGAAGGGAGAGAAGAAAAGAATCTCCAGACAGTGTATATAACAGCTCAATAAGCGAGCTAAGTTAGGCAGTAAGATACTAAAGAAGCTAAACTTGAACCTTTGGTAACCACGAATCTAAAGCCTGCAATGGCAATAAGTACATATCTCTCAATAGTCACCCTAAATGTAAATGGACTTAATGCACCAATCAAAAGACACAGAGTAATAGAATGGATAAAAAAGCAAGACCCATCTATATGCTGCTTACAAGAAACTCACCTTATACCCAAAGACAAGCATAGACTAAAAGTCAAGGGATGGAAAAACATATTTCAGGCAAACAACAGTGAGAAGAAAGCAGGGGTTGCAGTACTAATATCAGACAAAATAGAATTCAAAACAAAGAAAGTAACAAGAGATAAAGAAGGATACTACATAATGATAAAGGGCTCAGTCCAACAAGAGGATATAACCATTCTAAATATATATGCACCCAACACAGGAGCACCAGCATATGTGAAGCAAATACTAACAGAACTAAAGAGGGAAATAGACTGCAATGCATTCACTTTAGGAGACTTCAACACACCACTCACCCCAAAGGATAGGTCCACCAGGCAGAAAATAAGTAAGGACACACAGGCACTGAACAACACACTAGAACAGATGGGCCTAATAGACATCTATAGAACTCTACATCCAAAAGCAACAGGATATACATTCTTCTCAAGTACACATGGAACATTCTCCAGAATAGACCACATACTAGCTCACAAAAAGAGCCTCAGTATATTCCAAAATATTGAAATTCTACCAACCAATTTTTCAGACCACAAAGGTATAAAACTAGAAACAAATTCTACGAAGAAAACAAAAAGGCTCACAAACACATGGAGGCTTAACAACATGCTACTAAATAATCAATGGATCAATGAACAAATCAAAATACAGATCAAGGAATATATAGAAACAAATGACAACAACAACACTAAGCCCCAACTTCTGTGGGACGCAGCGAAAGCAGTCTTAAGAGGAAAGTATATAGCAATCCAGGCACACTTGAAGAAGGAAGAACAATCCCAAATGAATAGTCTAACATCACAATTATTGAAACTGGAAAAAGAAGAACAAATGAGGCCTAAAGTCAGCAGAAGGAGGGACATAATAAAGATCAGAGAAGAAATAAACAAAATTGAGAAGAATAAAACAATAGCAAAAATCAATGAAACCCAGAGCTGGTTCTTTGAGAGAATAAACAAAATAGATAAGCCTCTAGCCCAACTTATTAAGAGAAAAAGAGAATCAACACAAATCAACAGAATCAGAAATGAGAATGGAAAAATCATGACAGACTCCACAGAAATACAAAGAATTATTAAAGACTACTATGAAAACCTATATGCCAACAAGCTGGAAAACCTAGAAGAAATGGACAACTTCCTAGAAAAATACAACCTCCCAAGACTGACCAAAGAAGAAACACAAAAGTTAAACAAACCAATTACGAGCAAAGAAATTGAAACGGTAATCAAAAAACTACCCAAGAACAAAACCCCAGGGCCGGACGGATTTACCTCGGAATTTTATCAGACACACAGAGAAGACATAATACCCATTCTCCTTAAAGTGTTCCAAAAAATACAAGAGGAGGGAATACACCCAAACTCATTCTATGAAGCCAACATCACCCTAATACCAAAACCAGGAAAAGACCCCACCAAAAAAGAAAATTACAGACCAATATCCCTGATGAATGTAGATGCAAAAATACTCAATAAAATATTAGCAAACAGAATTCAACAGTATATCAAAAGGATCATACACCATGACCAAGTGGGATTCATCCCAGGGATGCAAGGATGGTACAACTTTCGAAAATCCTTCAACATCATCCACCACATCAACAAAAAGAAAGACAAAAACCACATGATCATCTCCATAGATGCTGAAAAAGCATTTGACAAAATTCAACATCCATTCATGATAAAAACTCTCAGCAAAATGGGAATAGAGGGCAAGTACCTCAACATAATAAAGGCCATATATGATAAACCCACAGCCAGCATTATACTGAACAGCGAGAAGCTGAAAGCATTTCCTCTGAGATCGGGAACCAGACAGAGATGTCCACTCTCCCCACTGTTATTTAACATAGTACTGGAGGTCCTAGCCATGGCAATCAGACAAAACAAAGGAATACAAGGAATCCAGATTGGTAAAGAAGAAGTTAAACTGTCACTATTTGCAGATGATATGATACTGTACATAAAAAACCCTAACGACTCCACTCCAAAACTACTAGAACTGATATCGGAATACAGCAAAGTTGCACGATACAAAATTAACACACAGAAATCTGTAGCTTTCCTATACACTAACAACGAATCAATAGAAAGAGAAATCAGGAAAACAATTCCATTCACTATTGCATCAAAAAGAATAAAATACCTAGGAATAAACCTAACCAAAGAAGTGAAAGACTTATACTCTGAAAACTACATGTCACTCTTAAGAGAAATTAAAGGGGACACTAATAAATGGAAACTCATCCCATGCTCATGGCTAGGAAGAATTAATATTGTCAAAATGGCCATCCTGCCCAAAGCAATATACAGATTTGATGCAATCCCTCTCAAATTACCATCAACATTCCTCAATGAATTGGAACAAATAATTCAAAAATTCATATGGAAACACCAAAGACCCCGAATAGCCAAAGCAATCCTGAAAAAGAAGAATAAAGTAGGGGGGAATCTCACTCCCCAACTTCAAGCTCTACTACAAAGCCATAGTAATCAAGACAATTTGGTACTGGCACAAGAACAGAGCCACAGACCAGTGGAACCGATTAGAGACTCCAGACATTAACCAAACAAATATGGTCAATTAATATTTGATAAAGGAGCCATGGACATACAATGGGGAAATGGCAGTCTCTTCAACAGATGGTGTTGGCAAAACTGGACAGCTACATGTAGGAGAATGAAACTGGACCATTGTCTAACCCCATATACAAAGGTAAACTCAAAATGGATCAAAGATCTGAATGTAAGTCATGAAATCATTAAACTCTTGGAAAAAAACATAGGCCAAAACCTCTTAGACATAAACATGAGTGACCTCTTCTTGAACATATCTCCCTGGGCAAGGAAAACAACAGCAAAATTGAGCAAGTGGGACTACATTAAGCTGAAAAGCTTCTGTACAGTGAAAGACATCATCAATAGAACAAAAAGGAACTCTACAGTATGGGAGAATATATTTGAAAATGACAGATCCGATAAAGGCTTGACGTCCATAATATATAAAGAGCTCACACGCCTCAACAAACAAAAAACAAATAACCCAATTAAAAATGGGCAGAGGAACTGAACAGACAGTTCTCTAAAGAAGAAATACAGATGGCCAAGAGACACGTGAAAAGATGCTCCACATCGCTAATTATCAGAGAAATGCAAATTAAAACTACAATGAGGTATCACCTCATACCAGTAAGGATAGCTGCCATCCAAAAGACAAACAACAACAAATGCTGGCGAGGCTGTGGAGAAAGGGGAACCCTCCTACACTGCTGGTGGGAATGTAAATTAGTTCATCCATTGTGGAAAGCAGTTTGGAGGTTCATCAAAATGCTCAAAACAGACTTACCATTTGACCCAGGAATTCCACTCCTAGGAATTTACCCTAAGAATGCAGCAAACAAGTTTGAGAAAGACAGATGCACCCCTATGTTTATCGCAGCACTATTTACAATAGCCAAGAATTGGAAGCAACCTAAATGTCCATCGGTAGATGAATGGATAAAGAAGATGTGGTACATATACACAATGGAATACTACTCAGCCATAAAAAGTGGAAAAATCCAACCATTTGCAGCAACATGGATGGAGCTGGAGAGTATTATGCTCAGTGAAATAAGCCAAGCAGAGAAAGAGAAATACCAAATGATTTCACTCATCTGAGGAGTATAAGAACAAAGGAAAAACTGAAGGAACAAAACAGCAGTGGAATTACAGAACCCAAAAATGGACTAACAGGTACCAAAGGGAAAGGAACTGGGGAGGATGGATGGGCAGGGAGGGATAAGGGGGTGGAAGAATGTCGCGACCCTTCAAGGACCGAAGCAACACGCCCAAAGTCTTGATTCTTCTCTAGGCTTTATTGTCTAATCTCTCACGGCGATTACAGCAGTTGTCGGGAAGCTCTTCTCCCTCCCGGCGGGTCCCTTATATTCAGTCACCCAACCAATCCGGGACAGTATCATGCGTGACCTTTAAGCAGATAGGTGTCACGCGCCACTCTAAGCGGGCAGCACAAGCTGTGCACGGATACGGAAGTCTGCTGGGCCTATCCCCAACAGGGAAGAGGGGAAAGGGTGGTGAGCAGGAAGCAGGCACCATCTTTAGGGCATTGTCCATCTGGAGTGGGGCTCAGCCTTGGCCATAGGCCGGGCCCCCACATCTCCCCCTTTATTGTTTTATAACCAAAGGGCCGTCGGGATCATGCCTGTCTTAGGTCGTCCAGAGTCTGCAGCATTCTTACCCGTCCTCAGGCAACAGACAGCTTAGGTCTGCGCCCTGTCTTAGGTTGATATGCGCAGCTCCCGATCTTACCCGTCCTTGACTACTGATCCAGCATAGTCTACTCTAGGTGTAGACTCTCTACACCTAGCCATACTCTAGGTGAGATGCCTTCCTCTCGCGCTGCCATGGCCTGCAACAGGACCTTCTGTTCTCCCCGTTGCTCTTTTTGTATGGAACAGACTTTCCTCCCAACCAGGAGGAGGCCCACAATTAGCAATATTCCTATGACACCTACACCTGACCAGGCTTTGGTGGCGTTTAACATCTTGCCTAACTGTCTGGACAAGTTGGCAGCTTTAGAATAATTATGAAAAGGAATACCAGTAATACACCCTCGTATACACAGCCCACAGACAAAACCTCGCCCAAGAGGTCCAATTGTTCTTGAAGAAGGTTCAGTGGCCTGGGACAGACCATTCAGCATCTCTGCCGTAGGAATGGTGATAGTCAGCGCGGCCGTGGCTGCAGCTGCAGCTCGGCTCCGCCGTCGCCTGCTGTAGGATCCACAGCAGGAGCAGAAGCAGTGCTATCATCTTGTACCTCCGCTCCGGGGTTTTCCACTCTGTGTATCAGACTTTCAGACACCCAAATGGGGTTCTGCTGGTCCTGTGGAAAAACACAAACCGAGCCTCGGGTCCAGATTATCACTGGGTCCGGGCCTTTCCATGTTCCTTCCAACACATCCTTCCACAAAACTTTAGACATGTGTTTTGGATTGGATTGTTGGCCGTGCCTCTCTGCTGCACTTCGGCCATTTTTGTCCAGTGTTAAAAAGTTTAAAATGAATAATATGATGTTAATTTGTCTCTGGGGGATCTAAAGTCTTCTCCTATTCCCCCTTTTTGTTTATATAAGGCATTCTGAGGGTGAGGTAGGTGCGTTCCACCATACCCTGACCCTGAGGGTTGTCTCTAGCTCCCTGCTGCTCTCATGACACAAAAGGATGTCATCCATATAATGATAGATGATTATCAGGGGAAACTGTTTCCTGACAGTTTGTAAGGCCTTCTTTACATACACATGGTGGGGCTATTAGACATGCCCTGTGGCAATAAACCTTTGACAGTGTCTGGGGTGAAGCGGGATGGAGAAGAAACAGTCTTTGATATCTATCACTATTGAATTCCATCCTCTGGGCAGGGCCACAGGGAGAGGAAGGCCTAATTGTACAGGTCCCATAAGCTCCACCTGTCTGTTCACTGCCCTGAGATTATGGAGTAATCTCCACTTGCCAGACTTTTTCCTAATTACAAAAATAGGTGTGTTCCATGGCGAGGTAGAGGGCTGGAGGTGACCAGCTGCTATCTGTTCTTGTACTAAAGTGTGGGTTACTTCCTTCTTTTCTTTGGTGAGGGGCCACTGAGGTACCCACACGGGCCTTTTTGACTGCCACGTCCTCATCAGATGGCAGTCCCTGTTCAGATCCCCCTTCCGATGCCTTTGCGAAGGCACGCTCTTCTCTTACTTCCTCTAATATTTCCTCCCCCTCTTGGATGTCCTCTTGGCAGCTTGGCTTCTGTTCCTTCAGGCAGTTTTTTACTCAATTGTCCCTGGTGGAAATAGGGATTGTCCCTGGTGGAAAGGGCTGGTGATTTTTCCTTCATCTAAGAACCATGGGGCATGATTCTCTATAGTGTTCAGGAATGCCCTGGCAGTCTTCATTTTAAGGGGCTCCCTCTTGTCTAAGGAGTGCTTTCAGAGGTTCCTTGGCCCTAACCCTAGAGGCCTCCGTTTCCATCCTCTCTCTAAAGGGGTAAGTATCCTAGTTATAATTTAGATGGACTACGTCGCTAATTCCGCGAACCTTTTGATTTCGTCACCACTCTGCCAACCTTTTGATTTCGTCGCCGCTCTGCGAACCTTCACTGGCGCCTCCTCATTCCATATATTATAATAAACAATGTCACAAACACTAACAGGACACACACACTACACATAATATCACAAACACTAACAGGACACACACACTACACATAAACACCCACCGCAACTGCCTGCTGTCTGCCCTGCCACGTATACTTTCAGTTTGCTTGCCGATCCACTCACCCTCCTCGGTTCCCTCTCCCGGTCTGGCCAGCCAACCGAACGGCGTCCACCGACTTTCCTGAAGAGTTACAAGCTCTACTTCATTGGCAGGCACCAGGGTCAGCGGATCAGGTCGCGATGAGGTTTAACGATTCCCGGGTTTCGGCACCACTTGTCGCGACCCTTCAGGGACCGAAGCAACACGCCCAAGGTCTTGATTCTTCTCTAGGCTTTATTGTCTAATCTCTCACGGTGGTTACAGCAGTTGTCGGGGAGCTCTTCTCCCTCCCGGTGGGTCCCTTATATTCAGTCACCCAACCAATCCGGGACAGTATCATGTGTGACCTTTAAGAAGATAGGTGTCACGCGCCACTCTAAGCGGGCAGCATGAGCTGTGCACGGGTACGGAGGTCTGCTGGGCCAATCCCCAACAGGGAAGAGGGGAAAGGGTGGTGAGCAGGAAGCAGGCGCCATCTTTAGGGCATTGTCCAGCTGGAGTGGGGCTCTGCCTCGGCCGTAAGCCAGGCCCCCACAGAAGAAGAAGGTGGGTATTAAGATTAGCATGCATGGGGGGGAGGGAGAAAGGGGAGGGTGGGCTGCACAACACAGAGAGGACAAGTAGGGATTCTACAACATTTTGCTAAGCTGATGGACAGTAACCGTAATGTGGTTGTTAGGGGGGACCTGATATAGGGGAGAGCACAGTAAACATATTATTCTTCATGTAAGTATAGATTAAAAATTAAAAAAAAAAAGAAAGAAAGAAAGAAAGAAAGAAAGAAAGAAAGAAAGAAAGAAAGAAAGAAAGAAAGAAAGAAAGAAAGAAAGAAAGAAAGAAAGAAAGAAGGAAAAGGGGGATTACCCCTTGATAGGGATAAAACTATTGGTAAATCAAAGATCAACGTATGCTTTAAATATCCTTAATGTTGATCACTTAAAGGGTGTCAGATGATCAGCTATGGAGGTACTCTTTTCTGATAATATTCCTTTCTCTTAATAAAAAAAAAAAAAGCAGTTACTGTGTGCTGACCTCCAATGAGTTCTGCACAGTGGTATAGAGGGCATGTCAAAGTGTGGGCAAAGGGTCTGTTTGTTTCTATGCAGAAGATCAAGGCCTAGCTTGGATACCCAGAAAATGAACTAAGATATGATATGAGGAGGAGCTTCCGGCATCAGCACTCTCTGGAGGACTCGTGCGGGGGAATGATCATCAAAAAGCCTCCACAGGGATCCGGGCGATGCTGCGGTCGTGGCTGCGTCCACCCTACCGTTTCCTGGACTTGCCATAGGAATGAGGAGGGAGATGTCTAGGCTGGCATGTGCCTACAGTGAGACAATGAATTTGACCGGATCTGTACTGTTGGAACTCAACCAGGAGTTGGGAGGGGTGCAAGGTGTAGCACTCCAAAATCTTATGACTATAAACTATCTACGGTTAAAAGGACATATGGGAGGTGAACAGATCCCAGAAATGGGCTGCTTTAATTTGTCTGATTTTTCTCAGACTGTTCAAGTACAGTTGGACAATATCCATCATATCATAGAGAAATTTTCACAAATGCCTAGGGTGCCTAAATGGTTTTCTTGGCTTCACTGGAGATGGATGGTATTATAGATTTGCTTTGTTTATGTCATCGTATTCCTATTATGTTAATATGTGTGTACAAATTAGTTAGTAGTTTAAAACCTATACATACTTAAGTTACTCTACAAGAAGATATGTCAAAGAAATAATCAATCCTCCCATGTTTTCTTCCATATGCTACCTCTATAGCTTTTCTTCTTCCTTCCTAACTACAACCCTTAAATAGAATTCGTGCCTCATATCGAAGTTACCAAGTATCATAATTCTTCCAGGTGGTAAAGATACCTTGAGACAAGTGCTGGGCATAGAAGCCACAGGGCATAAATCTGCAAAGAAGTAAAAAGCTAACCTTTTCAAACAATATGGCTTCTCTCTCACTTACCAACTTTACATTTCCCTGTATGGCCCCGGAAGATTACTGGTTAGCCAGAGACGGGTAAGATTCCTCAAGGGAGGAACAACCTAAGACAGGCACAGTCGCAGGGGGGCCATCAGGTGAGAAATTGGGGATCAACAGAGGTGAGGCTCAGAACCTCATCCCCTCTGCTTTGAGAGAAATCTTCTGCATCCGTGGATGGTTTATTGCCCTTGTCTAGCTTGGATTAACACATAGTCTACAGGCACACACCTGATCATCTACAATTGCTCTCCTACAACACTAAACTATGTTTTGTACCTTTATCTTGCATCTACCTACCACTTCAGCATTTTATTAAAAATAAAAAAAATAATAATAATAAAGGGAGAAATGTGGGATCAACATATAAATCAAGTATAAAAATCAAATGAATATTGATATTTGACCTGATTGTTTATAGTTCATAATGCGTGATCAAAACCGAAAGTTTCTGTGATGAATGCCCTTCTACTGTTCACCATGTAAGAATTTATTCACTATGTAAGAATTCGTTCACCATGTAAGAACTTGTTCGTTATGCTTCAGAAGATTGGAGACTGACGAGAGTTAGGCTTGAGATGGATTAATGATTGTACATTGAGCATTGACCCCCCTATACTGAATTTTATTGTTGTTAACAACCATTTGATCAATAAATATGAGAGATGCCCTCTCAAAAAAAAAAAAAAAAAAAAGAAAGAGGTCAGGTACAGCACCTGACCACTAGTGTGGGACCCTGATTCACCAGTAACTGTTAATTTTGGAAGTATTTATTTATTGATTCAAAGATATTATTTAGTTCATCCAGAAATATTTTTTGTGTAATGACAACATGCTAAGCAATATTTGAAATGCTTATGATACAACAAAACACAAAGCTAAACTTTCTGCTGTTTTAGACTTTATATTCTAACAGGAAGAGAAAGAGAACTAGCATAGCTATAATAGAGAAATAAGTAACTATGCCTGGTGTGTTAGAATGTGTTAAGTGTAAGGGGTTGGGATGGAAATATAGAGTAGTACAAAAAGGATGGTGAGATGAGGTGGTTGTCATTTTAAGAGTGTAGTTTGGTGGGCTATATTGATATTCAAACAAAAGCATGAAGTTGGTGAGGGGTTTAGCCAAGTCTAGCCGAGGAAAATCATGGAAACTATTTTGGCTAGAAGAGACGAAGCTAAGTGCCCAGTACAAGAAAAGGAAGTCAAAAAGGTAAAGGTGGGCGTTGGGTATACAGATCATGTAGGACCTTGGAGAACATTGTAGGGTTTGTATCTGTATCTGTATACGGGGGCAGGGAGAGTCACTGCATGGTTTTAAACAGAGGAGTGACATAATCTGATCTGTGTTAAAGTGTTCAGGTTGCTGGGAAGAATAGAAATGGAGCTCTGTTAGGAGGCTCTTTCAATAACCTGGAGGAACACTGTGATGATGGCACTATGGATAGTGAGACATGGTATGCCCCTGAATGTATTTTGAAGGTAGAATAAAAAAGATTTCCTGAGAGATTGGATATGGGGATTAAGTGGAAGAAAAGAATCATGAATGACCGACCACCTGGGTTGAGCAGCTGCATGAAAGAACAGTGTTGCCACCAACTGAAATGGGGAAAGTTGTAGGCAGAGCAGTTTTGGAAGGGCAATGAGTTCAGTTTTGGATGTAATGAGTCAGAGGTCTCTAAGTGACCCTGACAAGCAGGTAGTTGGATACGCGTCTCTGGAGTTTGGGAGAGAGGTCTAAACCAGAGATTCACAGCAGGGGACCGTTGTCACCGAGAGACCGTTGAAGGCGTGAGTCCATGTGGAAAGCAGAGGACAGAGAACTGAGCCATAAGATATTCCAGCACTGAGAGGTCAAGGAGAACAGGAGGACTCAGCAAAAAAAAGGAAGGATTTGTGAGGTAAGAAGGAAACCAGCTAGTATGGTGTCCTGGAAGCCAAATGAAGAAAGTATAAGAAGCAGAACATAGTGAACAACTCCAAATGCTGATGAAAATTCAATTAAAGTAAAAAGTGAGAATTGAGTACTGAACTCAGCAACACCAAGATTACTGATGACCTTGACAAGAGTAATTCAGGTGAAGTAGTGGGGATGAAATTGTTTTTAAGAGAGAAAGAAAGAATAGAGAGAAAGTGGGGACTTGGTTTAAGAGAGAAAGAGAGAATAATTGGAAACAATGGAAATAAAGAGTATAAACAACTATTGTGAGGAGTTCCTGGAAAAAGGGTGTCTGTAAACAGGTCTTTAGGAGAGTTTTATTCTATTTCCTCATCTGTTTTTACAAAAGGAGAAACAACAGTATGTTTGTATACTCATGAGGATGTTCCAGTATGAAGTAAAAATTTGTAATGTTTTACAAGAAGGGGAGATGCTAGAGCAGTATCTTTGGGCAGGTGAGAGGGATGAGTTGGGAGTAGCAAACAACTGGTGAGACTGGTTTAAGTAAGACTAAGGATAGGCCATTTATGTTACAAGGCAGGAAGCAGGAAATCTGGGTACAGGCGAGGGAAGGTAAATAACTGTGGGAATGGTGGTCAGTGTAAGATCCTGTCTAAATGCTTCATTCAGTGAAGTAAAAAATTGCACAAGCTGAGGGTAGTTTGGGCCAAAATGATGTTGGATGGTTGAGGAGAGAAAAGGTCTGGAATAAGTGTCTAGCAAGTATGAGAGTGAACATATTAGGAAAATATAGTAAGAGTCACACAACACTGAGGGAATGCTTGGGGTTCGTGAACATGAATTTAACAAAAGGGTCAAGAGAATCAAAGAGTATACATGGAAGAGAATATAATAATTGACTGTAAAAAAAATGTGGCCAAAGAGGAAAAAGAAGACAACAGGGAAAGAAGATTAATGTAAAGGAGGTAAAGTCAGTCAATGGATTATCAATCCTAGAGGGACTAATTAATCATTACACTTGGAGTACCACCAGCAGCGAGACAAAACAAGAGGCTGCAGCTGAGATGATGGATGGATGCAGGTATCGATATAACAAGATCTGGAGTACACACACGGGAGTGAGACGCTCAGATAGAGTGAAGGACCAGACCATTGGAGGGCGTAACATCAAGGAGTGAGAGTGCAGGTATTAAAAGGATCAAATATATTGAAGGAAACAAGGATTATAATGAGTTGTATTAGAGAGTTCCAATCAGGCAGGAGCTCAAATGATGGGAAAATAAGGGGAAATGCTTCAGGAGAGAGAAGATGAAGGGAACAGCGAGTGGTAGTGGGTAATATAATCCAATATCATGAGAATCAAAGATGGAAATATTTAGAAAAGAAAGATGAGAACGGCCAAAAACAACAATGGAGAGCAAAGAGGGCTCCTGTCTCATCTCCAGGCCTGTGAGGGCCATGGAGTAAGTACAGCCACCATTTAGGGTGACTGCAGGGAAAGTAGGACCCTCTAGGAAAGACCAGACTTCGGTTAGGGCAAGGAGAAGGGGTTGTTCAGAGAAATGGTTAAGCTATAGATGCTTCTGCTATAATGGAGTGTGATTTTCAAGGACACAGTGAAAGGATTTCGGGAGTTGAGGAGGAAGAAGAGAACATAACAAGGGATGCACAGGTGATTATGAGAGTGTGGGACATGAGAAGGCAAGGAAACATCACACTATGAGTGTTGAGGGTGGGAAATAACATAATAAATATAGTAAATATAATAAATATGTACTCACCATCCAAATGTAATCCATCAAACCTGGCTTCCACCCCACAGCCCCTGATATTTCGCTGTGAAGAGCACCACTGATTTCCACAGGGCCAAACCCAGCCTGCGTGTCACCTGCCCTCCCACCGCATTACAGAGAGCCGACTCCACCCCTCCTCACAGAATATCCTCCCTTGGCTTCAGCAATGCCACTATATCCAGTATCTTCTCCTCTCTAGCCTTTTTTCTCAGCCTCCTTTGTTGGGTCTTTCTCCTGACCTAAGTGTCAGAGTTTCTGAGATTTTTCTCTGGTTAAACTCAATGACTGAAAAACCAACCAGGCTAGACTTTACCTCTATGCTGCAGGTTAACATCTTCAGTTACCCACCCAGTGAACAGCTACAGCTGGGTGTCTCACAGATGTCCAACTTGACATATCTGAACCGGAACTTTAGATTTTCCCTCACAAAACACCTCTGGTACCAATCCCAGCTTTCTTCATTTCAGCAAGTAACATGACATCCACCCAGGTATAGAAGTAAAAATCCTAGAGGTTGACCAGTATTCTTCCCCTATGCTGCAGTCCACACATCCAATACATAACTACTCTTGTAACTGTCCGCTTCCCTAGGGCGTCTCCAACACCACATTAAACTAGCCTCCGCCCTCTCTTTCCATCTAACTGCCACCTAACCAGCCTCTCCATATCTGCTCTGGCTTTCCTCAAATCCATACATCACACAGCACTAAAAATGAACTTTTTAAATACAAATCAAATTACATTATCCCCTTGCTTAAAACTATTCAAAATAATAGTTCCAAGATGAAAATATAATTGAATTTACTGATTATTTATAGTCTGGGAATGTAAAGGTCTTTTAATCATAGCTTAAATCTAGGCACCATAAAGAACAACTTGATAGATTTGTTTACTTGAAAATCAAAACACTGGATAGCAAAATATCAGGCTGGGAAAACATATTTGTTTCAATATTGCCAAGCGTAATTTCCTTTATGACAAATTAATCATTTCACAAGGAACTCATATTTATCAATAATGAAAAGAATGACCCAGTAGAAAAATGATTAAAATGTATGAAAAGATACACATAGAAAAACTTACAAATAAAAGACAAGAAACCCAATCCTACTCATGAGTCAAAGACACTCATTTCAAAAGACATTGAAATACCATTTCCTACTTACCAAATATGCAAAAATAAAAACAGTTAATGATATCCAGCATTCAGAAGGTTGTAGGAAAACAGGCACTCTCATATCCTTGGATGGAGGAGTTTTAAATTAGTGAAATTATTCTGAAAAGACAATTCAGCAATATCTTTCAAAAATTTAAAAACACAGAATATACTTGCAAAAGTGTCCCAAGATTTATAATCAAAGATGTTTTTGGCAGTATTGCTTAATATGGCAAAAATTTAAAAAGAAATCTTCAAAAATATCTGTTAACAGATGATTGGTTTAACTAAAAAGATCATACATCCATAAAATAGAATATTATATAGTTTTTAGAAGAATAAGATATTCTGTGAGTGCCAGTATATTATTAACTGAAAAGATAAGTACAAAACATAATATAAACATGATACCACTTGTTTCTTCATGTATCTGAATATTTATGTATTTGCACAGAGTTTTGAAGTAAATGCAAGGAACTATGGTGATTATCCTTGGGAAAAGCGCACAAGGATCCAAGGAAGAAAGAGAAATCTGTGCGTGCGTGTGTGCATGTGTGTGTGTATTTAAATAGTAAAAACAGAACTTTTTAATCAAAATACCATTAGGCTATCTGCACAGAAAGACTATGAATCATTTAATTTTTGCATTATATGAATTAAAATACAAATAACTAAATGCTACACAATTCAAAAAGAAAATCTGGGTTCAGAAATGATAATTGAAATTCGTTTGAAATATCTTTCTCCCATTATATCTAGAATATGACCCAGGGTTCTTATCATAGACTGAATCCTGGACACTGCATGACCTGGGCCTTGCCTACCATGCTGTAACACTCTTTTCTGCTACTAATCAACATCTTCACTGTATTCTTTCAGTTTCTCACATATGCCACAGGAACTTCATATGGCTAACTCCTTATTGCTTAGGTCATGGCCTAAACGTTCGCCGCCACAGGTCTTTTTCTAGTTACTCTAACTAAAGATATTCCCTCATTCCCAATCATTATTTCAGGTCCTGGCTTGAGTCCTTCATATTATCCAGTAATTACTTTATTTCTTCAGTGACGTTGGGGTGGGGCTGGAACTTCCACTAGAACATAAGTCCTTGAGGATCAGGAACCATGCTTGTTTTGTTCATTGTTGTGTCTGTCTCCTATGCCTAGCACATAATAGGAGTGAAATACAAGAAACAGAGTGACTATATAATAGATCATCCAAATGGGAACACTTTCGAGATGAAAGGAGGAGATTAAAAATTCTTCAATGACCACAAATATAAACAAAAGCATCCTGATAAACTTAGAAATATATTCACCATATCAAAAACACTTGTTGAAAAATGCATTAATGACAATTGATAATGAAAAGCTTAAAGATTTCTTTAGGAAAAAGAGACAGCTCAAACAGATAAACATTAGAATTTGTTTTTAGAAATTGCTTCCTAATCTCCTCCTCTCCTCCCTTTACGCTGTTCCTGCTGTGCATAAACAAGAATGGCAAGACTTCCAATTTTCCTCTTGGGTTGAACTTCAAATTAAATTTGGCCATCTAATCTAAAGGCTCTGCCTCCAACTGGAATACTCTGCAGTTCTAATTGCTGCTCCTTTACTGCACTCTACTGAAAAATAATGCCATGCGAACAGTCCTCGGGAAAAACTTTGTCACCTAGACCGGAACTCTCTTCAGGCAGAATTCAGAATCTCTGTTAAACATGGCCACATTCTCCCTAAATTGTGATAACTAAATTAATAAGAATCTATTTTATTTCCCTCTGCCTGACCAAAATAGTTTAAAAATCAGTAGAGACTTGGCCACATATCTGCCATGATCAATCTTATTAAATAACTCAGCCTAACACAACACCCTAGAACCCCACTTACTTATCAAAACTACCACACACACTCATGAATAAAAGGTAGCCTACAAGAGTGTAGCTTCTGAAACTCCAGGATGTCCAAACACTTCAAGGGGACAGGCAAATTCCTTCACAATTTTTGAAACAAAACATGAGTTGAATGAACCTAAATTCAATCCAGGCTCAACCAATAACTATAGAATTATTTAGTCTTTTTCCCTCAGTTTCTTATCTTTCCAAATGAGGTCAGTGTTCTAACTTGTGGGGTTTTGTGAGGAAAGGGGGAATCAAATAGCAGCTACCACAGCATCTGGCATATGTTAAATGTTCAATAAATGCTAGCTTCTTTCATGCTTTACTCCCTATCCCAAGCCTCTGCAATAGACCAGCACCATTTCCACCTGATACAGTGATCTGAGGCGGGCAGGAGAGTGCAGGGAAGAGGAGCATGAGGGATAAAGAAGACGAGCATCAGAAGAGTCCATCTCCCTGAGGAACTGTTCTGTTTTCATGGTGCTGCTGCCAGTGCACCTCCACTCTGACCTATGAGAGTCTCTTAACAGCTGCAGCTTCCAGACATGTGACGTCCTGAAAGGTTAACTTGATGCTGGCACCTTTTTACATTTTAACTTGACCCAGAGAAAAAAGCAATTATACTTTCAGTTTTTTATAATAAAGTGCTCTGTGTAAAATACAGCCCTCCCTCATCCTGAGGAGACATGAGTGACCTTTCTGAGAAACTGGGATGGGGTAAAAGTCAAAGATGGGCTATCAACAGTAGGATTAGGATCAGAGGTGGTTTGAAAATCTGGATGGGGTGACATGCAAGTGTCTATTGGCAATGCCTAGTTGACACATAAGCTATAACCTGAAGGTTGTTTTTAAGATCATGAAACATCCATAGTACCATCCAAAGGTCCTGGCTTAGCAGCTCCCATCAAAACTGTAGCTGCTGACCTTGTTGCAGACCCCAAACTCATCACCCTTGACACTGACCTCTCCACATCAACCACTTTGGCCAGATTTCACATAGAAGAGAAAGAATTATCTCTTTACCAGACTTCCAAAAGGGTGACCTGGGTCTCTAATCTTACAGCACTCTAGGGTAGGCTGAAGTCCCTACCAGCGAAGGAAACAACACCAAGCATCAGTCGAGTCCAGGAGCACAGGAGAAAGTTTGGGAACTGCAGTTCTTTGGAGTTGACTGGGGGGCTGCAGCACTGACTCTTCCTTCCCCCGCAGCACTTCATTTAAAAGCCTCAGCCCTGGTGTTTTAGAGTTCCTCCATCAGTCTTGTTTGTATACCCTCATGAGAGGAGAGTAACTCTCACCAGATCCCCAGAACTCTTTTCCCAGAACTCCTGAGACAGCCACTCAGTTTGGGACTCACCTGCTGGCACTCTTACTACCCAAATAAATCAGCTTCAAATATTTAAAATTGCACAAAGGAGTTAATGCCAAAGTTTGAATCTTGTCAAATATATTTGCAACTCCTTATTTTTTTGGTGCAAAATACAAATGTAATTAGTAACCAGTTTCTGAAACTTCTCTTTATCTATGTGAGGCTCCAGCTCAAAATATTTTAGTGTCTGTTCTTCCCTTCAGCAATGTTAAATGAAGCATCACAAATTCAGGCCTACACACAACACTTTTTACAAAATAAATCCCAGAAGGATATAATTATTTAAATTCAATTTCATAGTGATTGTAACTGCCTGAAAAAAAAGGAGAAATAATTCTGAAACCTGTCACTGATATTTTTGGCTAACAAAATGCAAAAAGAATAGAATAGGCTAAAGCCTGTATGTAAGTGCATTTCAGTAAATGACTGATTTGCTATAAAGTTAATACATATTTAGATTCATAACAACTTCCTCCTCCAGGGCCCCTCATTAGTGTCAGTAAATTAGGAACAGTAAGAGGCCAAATGAGGTGTAGGTCGCAATTTATTTTATCTTAGAATTGGCAGAACTGTGTCAGATTATGTGAGCAAAAGGGATTAGGTTGAATTCTTTTTATTCTTGGCTGCATTGATGCATTTCCCAGTGCTTCATTCTGTCTCTCTTGAATGCATTTCCCAGTGCTTCATTCTGTCTCTCTTGAAATGCTCCCTTCCCTTCTCACAGGCGTCTTAGGTTCTCTGCAAAACATGTATGCTCAAATCTGCACCATTTCTCAAGTCCTCTGCACCTGAAACGATCACGTCCATGTGCCTCCTGCTCACCTGAAGTTCAACACAATATCTAAAAGAGGTGGAAAGAGCTCCACTTTGGAGTAAGGCAGACTTGAATTCTAATTCTTTCTACAGCTTGTCTACCTATAATTGTTTGACCAACATATTAACATCTCTATCTTTCTAATGAGGATAGTATTTATTTCGTAGTGCTCCAGTGAAGATTAAATCAGCTAGTACATAAACCATCCCTGGTATGGTGCTTCTGACCTCTAAATTCTGTAGACAAAAAGCAGCCTTTAGGCTACCTTCTAGGACCCTGATCTTGACTAACACTTAGGGAAGTGCAGTTAACCATTCACACTTCAGTCTAGTCCAAGATGTTGGAAAATTAGTGGTAGTGATGGTTGTACTGAAAAATAGGGTGATAATCTCATTAACCAAGTGAATTGCCCTTTGTTGGATGACTTACCATCAAAGATCAAGGCTCCTGAAGTCTTACTACCAGAGGACCACTTAGCATAGACCTTTCTTTATCTTCATTCTGTTCGGGATGTTGTAGATATGACTTGGACTTTTAAAACAGTTAGCGCTCTTTATTTATTGCTATGTAAAAAATTAACCCACACATTCAAGAGCTTAAAATAGAAAAAAAAAAAAAAAGGAATCCAGGAATAGTTTAGTTGGGGGCCTCTGTCCCAAGGTGTCCCATGAGGTAACTCTGAAACCGTGAACTGGGACTGTGGGCTCATCTGAAGGCTTTATGGGGGGAGGACGCAGGAGGATGCACTTCCAGTCACATGACACGGTTGTCGAGAAGCCTTGGTCTCTCACCACCGAAGGTCTCTCCACAGGACAAGTGACCCAAGACAGCAGTGCAGTCTTTTTATGACCTGATCTCAGAGACAACATCCCATTGCTTCTGCCATATTCTATTCATTAGAAGCAAGTCTCTCAGTCCAGCCTACCTGTGTTGGGAGGGAATGACCCTATGGTACAAACACTTGGAGGTGGGGATCCCTGGGGTTGCCCACCACGGAATTACTGACACAGTCATTTATGTCTGAAAGCAAGGTTAGATGACGGCTCTGTTGTGGTGGCCACTCTGCTGGGCTCCTGAATTGCCAGGGCGTTGTTGCTCTCTCCTCCATTTTTTCCCCAAGTTTAGAGGAACTAGAAACCCATCACCTCTTAGAAGAGTTTCTAGTAAGTATATCACAATGCTTCAGACTCTTTAGAGCCAATGCGTACTTAGTGCAATTTCAGGATGAGCCTCCACAGGAAAAGTAAGTGGAGAGCATAATGCAAAAGACCCATTGTTGCTGTTCTTTCCAAATTCTACCTTTGGCCAAGCTAATACAGCTTAGTTAGAACTGTGTGTTCCCTGGATTGTCCTAGTATTTACAAGTCTTCCAACCTAAGCATGAATATTTCCGTAAACACTAGTTCAGTCCTTTGAAAAGTCTTTCAGGCCACAATGGAATGCACTAATATATTTAATTTAGAGATGTTACCCTTGGAGTTTGCTAAATGTTTCTCTTGTGACCTGAAGGAGTTACTGTGGCATATACGGCCTAATTTGTAATGGAGGTAGCATGTAGGAACCAAAGATAGTAAAGCTCTTTATATTGCTATCCCACTGAGATCTTGGTTAGTAGTCTTTTAAAACAATGTATAAGCATATAATGACTTTATTTTGTGCCTAGAGAACTAGCAATAACATTTAAATACCACTGTAGCTCAAGATTACCAACAAAAGAAACACACTGTTAATTTGAAAGCTAAGTATCTTTGCTTCAGATGCCAGAAAAGATATATTAGTGTTAGTCATGAGAAACCAACCAACTGCGGCCATACAGACAAATTAGAGAACCATGATTTTAAAACTATGTTTAACAGAGTTCCGGGGTTCCTCAGTGATGCCAGCAAGGACCACAGGGAAGGGAAAGGGGAAACCAAGTCCACAGGCTCTGACCCTCCTCAGCTGGGTCCAAACTTCAATCTGAGCCAGTTAGCTGTGGTCTGTTCCAGACATTGGGCTTAGCTTACAATATCACACAAAATAGCTAATATCCAGGATTGCCAAGTTTACGAGAAGTGCAGTTGTGTACATTGTAGGTAAGAATTCAAAGTATTACAACACTTTGGGAGGGCAACTGACATATATATCCAAATTTAACTCTAAACACTTTTTGTCCCTGAGGTTCTGTATCTAGTACTGCAACAGGCTACTAGCTGAGTCTAGTCTGCATAAACTCAGAGTGGTACATTTACTAGGCGAGTGAAAACTCTGACTTTGGAATGATATAGCCCCTAACTGATTTTGTGAATTAAATTATTATTTCTATTTTGAAACACTGACATGCAGGCATTACAAACTTTGAAAGGAAGACCTTAAGCAGGACATTGCATATTGCTCACTGGGACAGTAATTTTTTTTTGAAAGGGACTATAGTTTGCATTTTTATGTCCATCAGCAAGACTACAGCCTGACACAGAGAAAGTACTAAAAATTTTTGCTGAATAGACAAGTGAATGAATGTTGAGCAATATGTAAATATAGTAAAATATCATCTATGTACACCTGCATAAAGAAAAATAGATAATGACTATCTGCTTGACAGTGTAAGCAGGAAATGCTCCTTTAGGAAAACAAAACAGCCACTTCCTATATACTCTCTCCCCCATTTGCTACTCAGATCCACACACGAAAAGAGAAAGAATGTGTCATGGAGAATAGTAAATTAAACAGATCACTCCAAGGCCATGAGAACAATTATAGGTTACATACCTGTGACAGAGGCAACTTTAAAAGTATTTTCACTGTCATGAGGGCAAGAACTATTTATTTTTATCTCCAGGAAATGAAAAAATATGTACAGTTTTATACTGTCAGATATCAAGTTATGAAAATTTTAATTTACTCAATATTTGAAGTGATAGCCTAGAGAGGTTTGTCTGATCTGAAACATAACTTTCCTTGACACACTGTATGTCACTCCATAAATATTTTCATAGTTAGTGGGCAAGAAACAGATATATGGCTGTTTATCACAGGCTCAGAGAAACAAAATCTATACCACAATGCCATCTACATTGCAGTTCTACCAAGAAGTAAAACACAAGTTTATTGCCCTGGGTAATACCCAAGTGTTACTTTAACAAAGGCAGGGACTCTATCTATATTTTATATTCAATGGCTAGTATGGTATTTGACACGTAGTAGATGTCAACAAATATTTGTGGTTGGTTGATGTCTCCAGCAGTCATTACATATGCTCAGTATCAGTTCTCTTTTCTGCTCCACTCCCACCAAACAGCTTCATTCAGGTATAATTTACATGCCATAAAATTCATTTGGGTAGAATTGTATCCTTTACTGGATAAGCAAGTCTCTGAAATACCAATTACTTGCATAGCTCCTTCTAAGCTTTCCTGCCTACTGTCTCCTTCCTAATTACTTTCATATAAGTTACTATGCTACAGCCATATCATCCCTCAAACTACCAATTAGCTGATTTCATAAGGCATGGACCCCAGATGCAAAGGCAGCCAGTCCACAGGTACCTTGGCCCATGATGTGAGTTAGTAAGAAAGTTCTACCCAGTACAGAAGATGATGGGCAGCAGGGCAGAGTGAATGAGCCCTAACAATAACAGAAACACAAGGTTTACCAGTCTTCACTGTTTTGTTGATACTGCAACTGGACTTCCAAGGCATCCTAACATCAGTTGATCTTGACCCTGGTCATGCCCATTTTAGCAACTTTGTACACAGTCCTTGTCCACAAAACTCTTTTGACCACATCATACAAGAACCCGAGGCTATCTTATGACATTGCGCTTCCAGCTAGACTTGGGGTTTCAGTGATTTATTTTCCCCTAAGTCATTGCCAAAACAATTTTGCTTCTAATGAAAATGGTAGTAGTAATAGTATGTTACATTTATTTCTTACCTAACCCATTTATTTCAGATTGAATTTTTCCCAAGAATTAAATGAAGTAAGACTGGTCATTATTCCTGTTTTATAAGTGAACTAAGTCTTAAAAAATATTAAGTAACTTTCTCAAAGGTACACAATCAGTAAGAAAAATCAAAATTTAATCCAAGTCTGTAAGATATTAGATCCAGAACACTTAGCCACTAAATATGCAACCAACAGAAATTACTGTCTCCTTTACTTCTGTTGATGTCCTCACGATAAACTCCTATTACTTAAGGTAGCATATGTCACAGCTCCTTTAAACCTAAAACAAAACAAACAAACCAAAAAAAAAATCTTAAAACATATGCTGCTGCAAGTGGAAGGCACTCATCTTTTGTTTCCTTCCAACAAAGAATGGATAATAGAGTGAGGAAGACAGCAAGATGTTGAGCATAGTGATTCTATCAGTCAGGATCTCAGCAGGAAACAGCTGGCACACTAAAATTGGAAACTTGAGGAGGTTTAATAAAGGGATTATTTACAAAGGTTTGATCAGACATCAGGGAAATCACACAGAATGATGATTCCATTCACCCTCAGGCCTGAAACAGTGAGGGAACAGAGAGGTAACTAGAACCTGGAGACAAAAAGAGCTGTGTGGAGAGGGCCACACTGGAGTCCTTGTGACCTTTCATCATCTGAGGAGGAAGCAACAAGCCCAAGGTAACCCTGAAGAGAGGACACTGAAGGAATAAATGCCCTGAGCTCACTTTCTTCCTGCCTTCAAGTCCTATGATTTTCCCTGTTGGCCAAGTTCAAGGACTAGGAAGCCTACTGCTGTGCATCAGCATTCTGGGCAAAGACACAGTGGAGAGTGCATATGTAAGGAGAAATTGAGAGAGACCTACACTGAATGAGAAAAAAAAAGGTTGGTGGAGATCAGATTTAAGAAAAAAAGAAATTTTGACATGGAATAGAGTTACACAAGTATGTGAGACCAGTGAATGGATACCCACAAAACCCCTTTGCAACATTTCACTTTGGCTCTTCTCTCCCTTCCACCTTGGGACCTTCACTCTCATACTGCTTCTATAATATCAAATATAGTTGACGCGGTCCAGCCGCACCTGAAGGGTCCCCACCAGTAAGATGGCAAACTTGCGGCTTCTCTTCAGGGTCCACAGTTCCCGCCGGCGCCACCTGAAGCCCAATCACCTCTCACTCCCCTCCCAATCCCAGCACCTAGCCAACAGCCACCAGCCCCATAGAAGTGACACCTCAATCAATTCATGCCCCCTCCTATATAACCCAGCACCTTTCCCTAATAAAGCGGAACTCTCCGGTGAATTGCTGCTATGTGTCGCTCCTTTCCTTTCATTGGTGCCGAAACCCGGGAGACGGGACACCCCAACTGGGCCCCGTCTTCCCCCGACACCAGCAGCAGCTTGCCCTCGTCCTCTTTTTCTGGAGCTGGCTCATCACACTCACCACTCCTCTCTGGACTTTAGGTAAGTTTTCCCCCCGGAGTGGGCCACTCTTCCCCGAGCTATCGCAGTGCCATTGACTGTGATCGTCAGGCAAGGCCCTGACGCTCGGGGATGAGGAGGGAACGCACCCCGCCTCAGGCCTTCACGGCTGTGGCGGACCCTCAGGCCCCTCCTCCAAAAGCCATAAATCCCCGCCTCAAGCCTTTACGGCTGCAGCAGACGTTCAGGCCCCTCCTCCGACAGTCATAAACACATTCACCATCCCTTCCATCAGTGCTGAAAGTTTTTAAGCAAAATTTCCCCAGGGTGGGCCACTCTTCCCCGAGCTATCGCAGTGCCATTGACCGTGATCGTCCGGCAAGGCCCTGACGCTCAGGGATGAGGAGGGAACTCTCCCCGCCTCAGGCCTTCACGGCTGCGGCGGACCCTCAGGCCCCTCCCCAAACAGCCATAAATCCCCGCCTCAAGCCTTTACGGCTGCGGCGGACGCTCAGGCCCCTCCTCCGACAGTCATAAATCCCCGCCTCAAGCCTTTACGGCTGCGGCCGACTCTCAGGCACCCCCCTCCAACAGCCATAAACGAGGTGACACCTTTGTGGATGAGAACGCTCCCTTTTCCCCCCGTCCTCCTTCTGCTCCGTCTGCCGAAAACGCCTAGCGCTAGGTACCTCGTGACTCCGGCACTCTGCCTTCTTAGGGAAGTCTGGGTGACGACCCACACTTCCCAAGAAATTCTGACTCGTATACGAGTTTCCACAGACCACCAAGGATCATCGGGGATGCCCTTTGTCTCCTTGTGGTCTGCTTCCAGTCCGAGGATCTCTGTTCGTCTTCCCCTGTTTGTCTCCTTCTCTATCCTTTACCATGGGAGCCTCCTCATCCCTCCCTGAAAGTTCACCTCTTGAATGCCTGCTTAAGCATCTGGCTACCCTCTCCCTGATGCCTGATATAAAACCAAAACTTCTCCGTAAATATTGTTCCCAAGATTGGCCGACATACCCCCTAGACAATAACAACCAATGGCCTGCAGGGGGAGCTCTTGATCCTAACATCACTCGCGATCTTTTTAACTACTGCCAGCGCCTGAAAAAATGGAAGGAGATTCCCTATATCGAAGCTTTCTGCCTCCTCCTCTCCCCGCCCCCTCCCAAGTTCTCCTAGCCTGCAAGCCGCCGGCCCCGCAGAAGTCTCCCCTTCACTCCCTTCCCCTTCTTCTCCTACAACAGCCCTTCTCCCTTCCTCCCCAACCATCTCCTCCCCCATCTCACCTCCTCCACCTTCATTCCCTGCAGATTAAGCCTGAGCCTTTCAGCCCCCCTTTAACTAGGTCCCAGGGGCCTCCTCCGTCTTTGCCCTCATCACCTGTTTCTCCCCTGTTAGGGACCGCCTTTGTCTTCTCACATGTTTGTAGAGAGAATGGGAAAGCACCTCCCCCCATGTCTGAACGCAGCATGGGAAAGCACAAGCTAGAGAACAACCGGTGCAGTCCTTAGAAGTTATCTGTCCACAAAAACATATCTTGCCAAGACTCCTCACTCTGAAAATAGGGAGACCTTGAAGATGTGTAGAAACACCGCCCCTGCTTCTAGCTATGCCCTTCCCCCACTTGCCGATGTGGCAGGAATAGAAAACAACGCATTCCATAAGCAATTAACTGGAACCCTGCTGCAGCTCAGTTAGTAGAGCATGGGACTCTTAACCTCAGAGTCATGAGTTCAAGCCCAACTAAAACAGCAGAGGCAAGCAGCTGGGCTGCTACCTGGCGACATGTGGGTCCGATTCTATCTTTCTTTATTTTCTTTGCCCCCCTTCTGCACTTCAGGACCTGCTCGACTAGGCACGGCTAGACCGCGTCACTCCCCCACAGACTGAGCCAGAACCCTTCAGTCCCCCTCAGACTCAGTCCCGAGAGCCTCCCAAAATTATCGCCCCCCTCCGGGAGGTAGCAGTATCCGAAGGCATCATGCGCGTTCACGTCCCTTTCTCCTTAAGAGATTTAGCCTAACTAGAGAAACGCCTAAGTTCCTTTTCCACTGATCCCATGACATACATCAGGGAGTTTCAATAGACCCTCCAGTCTTACAGCCTCACACATCATGACATTTTCATGCTCCTGGCCAATACTCTCCTCCCTGAAGAGCATAGACGAGTTTAGGACTTCGCCCAAATGCAGGCTACTGAAACCCACAGGACTGACCCCACCTATGCCCCTGGCCCCACTGCTGTCCCCGAATAAGACCCACACTGAAATTATAACACCGCCATGAGTCTCTGCTCTCGAGATATTTTTGCCTCCTGCTTAATAGCAGGTCTGAAAAAGGGCAGCTTGTAAAGTAGTCAATTTTCAAAAGCTCCAAGACATAATTCAAAAGAGAGATGAAATCCCCTCCGAGTTCTTAGACAGACTCACTCAAGCCCTATTATAGTATACCAGCCTGGACCCAGAAACACCTGAAGGAAGACATGTCCTTATGACATACTTCCTAGCTCAAGGCTACCCCGACATCAAAGCTAAACTCAAAAAGTTAGAACAGGGCCCCGCTACCCCACAGACTGAGATCCTAACAGTGGCCTTTAAAGTCTTCTATAAGTGGGAGGAGGAGAAAGAATGCCGTAAACAAAAGGCTGATCAGGCCAATTTCCAGATGTTGGCCCAGCTGATAAAACCACAACCTGGTCGCCCCTCTACAAACAAGCCCCCCCAAGGGCTTGTTTCAAGTGCAGAAAAGAGGGACATTGGTCAAGGGCGTGCCCCTCCCCCAGATCTCCTACCACCCCATGCCCCAGATGCCACAAAAAGGGCCACTGGGGGTTTGATTGCCCAACCACCCGAAGGGGAGGCTGGACGAACAACCCCCATCCTAAGCCCGCCGTAGTGGGGCTGGCAGAAGAAGATTGATGGGGCCCGGGGGCTTCTCGCCTGACCATTTCCATCACCAAACAGGAGCCCAGGGTTACTTTAACAGTAGACGGTCACCCCATCTCCTTCCTCCTAGATACAGGAGCCACCTTCTCAGTCTTGTGAGAATACCGGGGCCCTACCACACCAGTCATTACTCCTATAGTAAGAGTAGGAGGTAAACAGATTTTCCCATTAAACCCCCCACCCACCCTTTTATGCACAATCCAAGACAATCCCATACCTTTCTCCCACTCCTTCCTGGTTATGCCCCAGTGTCCCATCCCTTTACTAGGACGAGACATCCTTTCCCTCCTCCACGTTTCCATAACTATATCCACTCCCACAGCCCCCAGTACTCCCTTTCTGATGGCCCTCATAGCCGACGACCCCCCTCTACCCAATGAAAGCTCCGGTTCTGCCCTCATACACCCTGTAAATCCCAAAGTTTGGGACATTACAAGCCCCTCCGTGGCCCTATGTTCCCCTGCCTCTATCAAATTATGTGACCCCTCTCAGTATATCTGTCAGGCCCAATACCCCCTAACCACTTCAGCCCTCATAGGCCTCCAACCCATCATTCAAGCAGACCCACTCACTCCCCATTTAATACCCCCATATTAGCTGTTAAAAAAACCAACGGATCTTTCCGCCTTGTCCAAGACCTTCGCCTCATCAACATAGCCATTGTCCCTATCCATCCCTTAGTTTCAAATCCATACAGCCTCAGCATCCCACTTCTCAGTCCTAGATCTCAAAGACCCATTTTTCTATCCCTCTAGACCCCTGCTCCCAAAATTTTTTCATTTTCACCTGGACGGACCCATACACAGGACATTCTAAACAACTCACTTGGTCAGTTTTGCCACAAAGCTTCCGAGATAGTCCCCATATTTTTAGACAGGTCCTAGCTCAGGACCTCAAACAGTTTCATCATGATCACTCCAAGTCCACCTTATAATACATAGACAATCTTCTACTCTGCAGTCTCTCGTGGGAACAGTCTCAACTTGACACTGCCTCCCTACTTAACCTTCTAGCTTCCAGAAGTTACCGAGTATCCCCCGTCAAAGCTCAAATCTCTTCCCCTCCTATCACTTACCTCAGATTCCTTCTATCTCAACAAAGAAAGTCCATTACCTTAGACAGAAAATGGCTTCTCTCTGACCTGCCCATTCCCAAAACCAAGACAAAAATCCTTTCCTTTCTAGGCCCTTTCTAAGCCTAGCTAGATATTTTAGAACGTAGATCCCTAACTTCTCCCTGCACCCTGTTGGCAAGACCCCTATACAACCTCAGCAAGAGCCCCCCTAAAAAACCATTATCCTCCTCACCCCGACACTCCTTCATTAAGCTCTGTCAAGCCCTTGTAGAAGCCCCAGCTCTCCATCTTCCTGATTTGTCGAAGCCCTTCTCATTATACGTTCATGAGAGGTCCAGTCAAGCTCTAGGAGTCCTAGGCCAATATGCTTTGCCCCAGTAGCTTATATCTCCAAGCAATAAGACCCCACAGTTCAGGGATAGGCCCCCTGCCTATGAGCATTAGCCGCTAGACAGCTCTTGCAGAAAGAAGCTCATAAACTGACATTCAGAGCGCCCCTTACCATTCTGTCCCCACATCACCTAAAAGATCTCTTAACCTACAAAAGTTTACAGACTCTCCCTCCCTCCAGATTCCTGACCTTACTGTCCTCTTTCCTCCAAAATCCCGTTCACCCCCTTTGCCATCCATACCCGAATCATGACTTTTTCCTCCTTTACTGCTCTCTCGCTTTTTTTTTCCTCATTCCTATTGTCTTCCCCACCACCCCAGCCTCCTTTGTATGGTGATTCAAAGTCAGACAGACTTACACACAGCATCAAACAAAAGTTACTGCCCTCATTGCCACACCAGACTGCCCTCTGAAAAGCTGCTCTGAGCCTTTATACCTCCACTTTCCTCCCTCCACTGAAGTGTTCACTAGCAGCTACCCTTATTCTCCCTACCTCTGCTTCCTCTATGACCAAAAACAAGCCTATTGCAGGCGATGGCCAGATACCTACAGGAGATGTCCCTACTAGTCTTGCACCATTCACTACATAGGTAACTTCCAGTACCCACAGTATTACTCCTCCAACTGTTTCATGAAATATCCCAATGGCTCATTCTCCTTATCAATCCCAGATCCCTGGGACTCTCGATAGGCTGCCGGAGTCACAGCCTCAGTTTACTACAGGGGGTCCTCGAACCCCCACGGTACCCTTCATATCTCTCAAAAGTATGTTCCCTCTCATTCCCAGATCTCTCAAGTTGCATCCGATATCAGACATTCCGAAAAAGTCATTATCCAAACTCTTGATAGTGCTTCTTCATCTTCTTATCCCCACCCCTCTTCCCATTTCTCCTACTCTTCATTACAGCTCATTCAGGACACCACCATCTTTCTCAACCACACCCTTAACACAGCCAATTGTTTCTTGTGCACATCACTACAGCGCCCACTGCTGGCCGCCATGCCCCTTAATATTTCCAACTACTCCTTCCATGCAGAAAGACAACCCCTCTGCCCCCTGGCAGACATACCCCTATGGGAACCAGAATACGCAGATAATCTCACCATCCACCACTGTGTAAGCCCAACTCCACCCCCTTCCAGTGCACTTCACTGCCTCTCTATCTACACCCCTACCTCCGGCTCTAAGACTTTTACGCAACCAGGACACTTCTTTTAGTGTAATAGCAGTCTTTTCAACTCACTGCCTCTCAACTCCGATACACCCTGCATTCTCGTCACCCTAATCCCACAGTTAACACTTTACAGCATGGCAGAATTCCTTGAGCTCCAACCTCCCTTGCCCTCGCGCACAAAAAGAGCTGCTTTCCTTCCCATCATAGTCAGTAGCTCTTTAATCACCTCAGCCATTGGGGCAGGGTTTTCAGGAGAAGCCTTGGGTCACTCTCTATAGGCAGTTAGAGATCTCAACACCAAACTTGAGGGAGCCCTGACATCCACTGCCGATTCTCTAACCTCTCTCCAAAGACAGGTCACTTCACTAGCTAATGTCACCCTTCAAAACCGGTGGGCCCTAGATCTGCTTACAGCCGAGAAGGGCGCACCTGCGTCTTCCTCTGGGAAGAGTGCTGCTATTACATCAACGAATCCGGCATTGTAGAAACTGACATTACCAAACTCACCGACCTTGCCTCCAGTCTCCACTCTGCTTCCAATTCCAACCCATTCTCGTCAATACTAACAAACCCCCTCCTCACCTGGCTCTGGCCCATTGCAGGCCCCATAATAATCATTCTTCTCGCCTGTCTCTTCTTACCCTGTATAATAAAGTTCATCAAATCCCAAGTCGGAAAAATCTCTAATCAAGCTTTCAACCAGCTTTTACTCAGGAACTACCAGCTTCTGGCCACAGAAGATCCCTCACCCTCAGGTGACCTCCTCACCACACGCTGAGATGGACCCCTCTCTCCACTGGAAACTGTTCCTGGAAACAATAGCCACAGACGCCTGGCTCCTGACACCCATATCCTCTTGGCCAACCTATGGTTACAGGGAACCTTCATTGATTTCCAAACCTGAAGAAGTCCACATCTACTCGTCCTTACTGCGGGGAGTCCTATCAACCCTTTCCTCCCAATCCTCAAGCCCTCACTCCCTTCTCCGCCCCTGTTCAGCAGGAAGCAGCCACAGAGAAAGCAACGTCCACAAACCCATAGAGGAGAAAGGGGGGAATGAAGGGTCCCCACCAGTAAGATGGCAAACTTCCGGCTTCTCTTCAGGGTCCTCAGTTCCCGCCGGCACCACCTGAAGCCCAATCACCTCTCGCCCCCCTCCCAATCCCAGCACCTAGCCAACAGCCACCAGCCCCGTAGAAGTGACACCTCAATCAATTCATGCCCCCTCCTATATAACCCAGCACCTTTCCCTAATAAAGCGGAACTCTCCGGTGAATTGCTACTATGTGTCGCTCCTTTCCTTTCAGCACCGAGTTGAGCAGGTCCTGAAGTGTGGAAGGGGGGGCGAAGAAAAGAAAGAAAGACAGAAAGAGCTGGGAGGGCTGACGCTCCAGTGCGTAGCCAGCAAAACTTTATTGAAGGTCCAGGGTTTATATAATGCAGTGGGGTTACATGATTCCAGGACATAGCATTATCCAATAGACAATCAAGCACAGTATTGACGTCAGCAGTAGCCGGGCAAAGGTAGACTCAGCAGGGTTCCAGTTAGTTGATCATGGAATGCGTAAGCAGAATGTTCTTTGTTCTCCATTCCCACCACATAGGCAAGTGGTGGAAGGGCATAGCCAGAAGCAGGGGCGGTGTTTCCACACATCTTCAAGGTCCCCCTATTTTCAGAGTGAGGAGTCTTGGCTCATCTTCGAGGACAAGGTATGTTTCTGTGGACAGATAACTTCCAAGGCCTGCACCGGTTGTTCTCAAGCTGGTGTTTTCCCATGCTGCGTTCAGACATGGGGGAAGGTGCTTTCCCATTCTGCCTACAAACATGTGAGAAGACAAAGACGGTCCCCAACATCTCCCCCTTTTTTCTTTAATAAAACAACCAGCCTAACTCAGACTGGATCAAGGTATGTGCCTGTCTTAGGTTGTATGGTTGAAGTAAATCCTTACCTGTCATGGGGCCATAGTCCTCTGTTGACCACTCCCTGTCTTAGGTTGGTATTTACAATTCAACCATATCTTACCCGTCATTGGCTACCATACTTGACTTTAGAACTTATGCATTTTCAAGTGGGGGGAGGCCATCTGCAATTTCAAATAACACAGGTCTCAAGGCTTGTTGGATGAGTTTCTACATGCTGTGAGGGACACAAGGCGCTAGTAACAGCAATAGAAGACATAAAATGCTTAGGGTTAAGAGAGGTGTGACAGCATGCCAGAGACTATTCAGGGGTTCTTTGCACATGTCTTTTATCTGATTTAATATATCAGATGCAGTTTTAGCTGCAAATAAGATATGATTTAAATGGTTCTGTGGTGACTGGGGATATAACTCCCCCTTTTTTGTTTTTTCCAATTGAGCTTTAAGGGTGCCATGGGCATGTTCCACAATGTCTTGGCCTTGTGGATTATATGGTATCCCAGTTTTGTGGGAAATATGCATTACATGGCTGAGATAGAACATGTCGAAAGACATACATAACTTGAATATATATATATAGGTTTTGACAAAGTACTAGTTAAATTGCATACACACATTAACAGAATAGAAATACAGATACATAACAAAGGCAGACTTACAATTACTAGTTATATCTAATGAAATTAAGAAAACTAGTTAGATAGCTTAGGCATTTGTAAAAACTTATTGACAATATGAGGGATCTCATCTAATTGATTTTGGGTAGTCAGAGAAATTGAAACAGCACATTCTTGGAAACTGATCACATCTTACATGCTCTTTTAACATTAGACAGTTCTCAGCAGCGTGATTCTGAAGCACTGCAGCTTGCAATTCTCTCAGTTCTTGGTTGAGTTCAGATAATACAGAAGCAGTCAAGTTTGTTTCACTATACACGCAGGCTAGCTTAGATATCTCCTTTAGCATTCCAACGACAAGTCTAGGAACTGGCAGGAGGAACGCAGCTGAAACTGCAATAGCAGCAGGATCTCAAAGTTTCAAGTTTTCATCACAGTCAGATGGCAGAACTCGGAGAAGTCTCTTGTGCTTATATTCAGGATGATCTGTTAGAGCAGGAAGCATACGTCTTACACTACCAACACCTTGATAGTGTGGAGAAAGGGCTTAATATGTTTCATTATCACACAAAAATACCCAACTATTTGGAAGTCTATATCTAGAAGACCATTTTATAATGATTGCACAATTGCAGTAAGAGGCTACATGAGTACAATTAATACATACACAATCAGTAATTATAGTAATATTAACAGGTAAATTTAATTGGGCATCAGGAGCAAGCACTTTAGGGGGAAGAGTGATGTTTATGCCTGAGATATTAGTAAACACCATAGGAGAAAGTCTTATGCCTATTAAATTCTTCTTCAGCAGTTCACTGATAGAGGAATTTCTTGCTACACAAGAAGATAACTTGTGCAACTTTTGGCTCACGAGTTGTTGTAACTACAAGTTAGGTGAGGAAAAATTATTTTCTGGAATGAGTGATATATTTAAGTACACCTAATTACTCTTATACAATATGACAGGAGGTCTTTTTTGAAACTTTTCACAGGTATAACTGCCAATATCTTCTTGGGACAAAACTGCTTTATAAATATCATAATGATCACCATTTCTAACAGACCAATCAGCAATATCATTCTGTCTAAGTTTTCCTCTATCATGTGTCTATACATTTCTTCTGTAGTATATACATACATAAGTGCCATTATTGGGAAAAAAAAAATACTATTATTTAGTGGGCTTCAGTTTTCCGTGTTTGACATGCAGACTTTTGTTGAGGTTTTTTGATGGTCATCTTCTGGAATGACTCCTCCAGAGGATGTTGATGTTGGAAGTTCTCCTTCATATCGTATCTGAATTCATTTTCTGGGCGGCCAGATCAAGCATTGATCCTCTGTAAAAGCACAAGCAAACCCCTTGCCCCACACCTTGATATGATATTTATGCCATAGTGAAGAACTCATTGGAGACTACCACACAGGAAGTGTTGTTGTTTCAGAAAAGGAAATATTATCAGAAAAAATGTACCTCTACCACTGACCATCTATCACCCTCCAGAAGATCAAAATCAAGGATATGTAAAGCATGCACCAATCGTCAACTTGCAACTAATTTTACCATATCAGGGAGTAATCCCCCCTCTTTGTATTAATAATGTTTAAGAATAAAATCACAATATTCAATGAGAGCTTGACTTGTAGAATTCTCTGAAATGCCTGTGTTATGAGTGATGTTATATAGCTGAAAAAATGTATGTAACACAGAGGAGAGATAAACTGGAGCATTGTCAGTCAGCTTAAGGGATAAAGCTTAAAACATTTTATTAGCAACACTTGAAACAAGAAGCTACAAAATCATTTTTCCTTAGTTTACTCAATCCTAAGTAACCAGTACTCAATTTGTTGAAATCTAGTTCTTCACTAGTTTAGTAGTAATAAACAGTGATTATAAATAAGAAAAGATTTACAAATGACAATGGTTAAAGATTTGATGAGAACTTACTGTAAGATAGTTGATGTATGGAAGTTTGTAGCATAAAACACTCAGTAATAAAATCGAGGATTATTCCTTTTGACAGCACTTTTTAGGTAAGTATATACCAGGTAAATAAGCCAAATTAGTCAAATATTTTCTTTGATGAGGAGAAGAAATTCTACTGATATGTTCCAGAGGGCCTCTGGAAAATATCAGAGTTAATTGAGAGGTAAAAATACCTTTTTAAATTTTGGTTTTGGGAAGCTGTCAAAAGTTTTTAAGGCACTTGCCTAAATAGAATTATAGTTATTAAATAACACTTATTATTTAACTGGAATGATAATAAGAAAGTTTAAAAGCAAATGCAGGTTACATAGTTGTTAACACTTAGCTTAGTCTTTTTAATATTAAGATCTTATTTTCTTAAATACTCAGACAATTCATTAAGACTTTAAGCATAAGAAACTGTTTTAATAAAACAATTAGAGAACCCTTTGCAATCTTTCAATATTAAGAGCAGACTAACAGTTGAAGAATACTTTGTCTTTCCAACTGAAAACAAATGTCCAATTTTGCTGTGTTCTCGATATTAAGACTCACTTGCTTTAATTTCACATAGCATGATTATATCTGTAAGAATATAGTAATTTATTCTTCATTTGCCCTATGGTCCCCAAGCACACAAGCCGGTGAGAATTATGCCTGGGCTTGCCTGGGGCTTGGCTGGGTTTATCCTGCCTTATGTCTAAACATCTTGACCCTCCCCCAAAGCAACAGGCTGAGCGGATCCGCCACAACAAAAGGCACCACGCTGCTGCACCACACTGCTCTCTTTCTTTGTCTCTGTCTCCCTTTAAATAAATAGCTATACTTTAGAACAATTAACCTTCTTTTACTCTCAACAAAATGAATTTCCATTCTTTTTACTTTCTCTTATTTAAACACGCATCTTTAACATACTAAAATATTTTCCTCATTATATCAAGTAGTTTTCATTAGAACTTAAAACTATTTGATACTTTAACTTTCAGAGAACACTGAAAAATTTATCATTGTAAACTGTTACACTAGCATTCTTCAGATTGATACATTTATGAACATATTTTATCATTTTTGGAAATGTGCCTTATAGCACAATTTCTCATTAAGTACAAAATATGTCTATATAGCTTAGCAAACTTTAAGAATATTGGTTACCACAAAAATTCTCAGGCTGTTTGCAGATATATGCATTGTTATAGATTAATACAGTATTATTATTAAAAAGTTTATTTGCTACACTTGTTTACTTATTTTTAGCAACCATGCTAAATTACTTATAAAACTTTCACCACACATCAAAGTCAAGCCTTTCTTTAAGCATTTTCTTGAAATATTTAATAGGTAACATTAACTTAAATGACTTTAAGTAAACTTTGGCAGCTAATAACTATAAGGACATGTCCATTTCAGTTAAGCTTAAATTAGCATTAATGCATAATATTTTTTAATTAGAGTTTCTGGAAGTTTTAGAATGCCCAATTTTCACAAGCGCTTGTTTTTAAATCAATTTTATTAATACCTTCCGGAGGTAGAAAATATTTTTTTGTTACACACTTAGACACACAAACATACAGACCGAGACATAATGACTACAGTTAGCAACACTCTTCATATAAATACATATATACAGACAAACTGACATAAAGATTTGAGTTTCTAATACTCAATGGTCTTCTTTCTTCTTAGTTTATTTGATTAAAAGTACTTCAGTTTTCAAGAAAACACTCTAAAGGCAAGCAGTTTACATAACTGGGTTAAGGTTTAGATGGCCCCAGACTAACAGGGCCCATGAAGGCTCTGAACTGATAGGGACTGTGTGTGTCCAGGGGGCTGGAAATGAAATGCAAGTACAATCCTAGCTCCAGTCATTTAAAGCCAGGCTGTATTGCAGAAGATAAATTTCTTCTATCTCAGGGAGTTTAGTTTAATACTTCTCAATTCTCAAAGATAATGATGAACTTAATAAATAGAATAGATGTTCACTAAAAGAATTTAGAAAACTAGCTCCATATTGTAGTAGTTCATGAAACTTTTGATTATTTTCTTCCCTTGTGGCAAAATATATTTAGCTGCATAACATTATATTGCATACTTCTTTCAGGGGCCAAGCCTCTCTAATCAGAGAGTTTGTACTGGGTCCAGGTTTGTGTGCAGAAGATAAGATACTTCTTTTTAGAGTTTAGGGATCGAATTGCTCTCAGTTAGTTTTCCTAGTTTTTTCTGCCGAAGCTTTAGTCATTCCTCAAGAGGCCCCTGCCTGTCTGATAAATGCAGGGACTGTGTGACTTTTTGCTAGTAGAGCCCTGATCTGAGTCACAAGCTTGTTTGGCTTCCCTGGGGCTGCTGAGGAGGAAATGCTTAGCTCCAGGATGACTGCCTCTAAGGAAAGCAGTTAATAGAATAGAGCTATTTACATGTTGATCTGAGGGTTCAGCTTAATCACAGGCTCTATTTACATTACACAGGAGGAAGTAATGCAGGCCTAAGAGGACTGATTTGAATGGGGAGCAAGGTGAAAAAGCAATCTTTATGGTCAATGATAGCCATATTCGTCTTTTGGAATCATAGCCGGAAAAGGGAGGCCTTGTCGTAAAGGTCCCATAGGTTTAAGAACTGCATTAATTTGCCTTAAGTCATGTAAGAGTCTCTAATTGAGGTCCACAGGCCAAATGTGTCCACTGGAAACTTTTTTGGACCATGGGTAGAATAATAAGATTGAAGTCCCTTTCCTACCTCATTCCACAATTCTATGTCTACTGTCCCTTCTTCTGGGAACTAAGGGCACACTTTCTCAATAAAATCTAAAAATCTTTCTAATTGGGGTTTCCCTACTTGAATTCCCCTGGTGGCTAACAACCTCTTTAGCCCCCAAACATATAACTGTTTGCTCCCCACCTGTCCCATATTGGACTCCCAGAAAAATTCACTTACCACGTCCACGTTTCTTGTGCGCTTCTTCTCTCGCGCGTCTTCTCTGGTTACCCTGGCCAGGGCTTTCTCTTCGCTATTGGCCTCGTGGTGGCCCTCACCTTCTCCCTCTCCTTCAGGTCCCTGTTCGGGAGCCACTTGACGTGGTCCAGCCACGCCAAGTTGAGCAGGTCCTGAAGTGCGGAAGGGGGGCGAAGAAAAGAAAGACAGAAAGAGCTGGGAGGGCTGACGCTCCTGTGCGTAGCCAGCAAAACTTTATTGAAGGTCCAGGGTTTATATAATGCAGTGGGGTTACATGATTCCAGGACATAGTATTATCCAAGACAATCAAGCACAGTATTGATGTCAGCAGTAGCCGGGCAAAGGTAGGCTCAGCAGGGTTCCAGTTAGTTGCTCATGGAATGCGTAAGCAGAATGTTCTTTGTTCTCCATTCCCACCACATTGGCAAGTGGGGGAAGGGCATAGCCAGAAGCAGGGGTGGTGTTTCCACACATCTTCAAGGTCTCCCTATTTTCAGAGTGAGGAGTCTTGGCTCGTCTTCGAGGAAAAGATATGTTTCTGTGGACAGATAACTTCCAAGGCCTGCACCAGTTGTTCTCAAGCTGGTGCTTTCCCATGCTGCGTTCAGACATGGGGGAAGGTGCTTTCCCATTCTGCCTACAAACATGTGAGAAGACAAAGGCGGTCCCCAACATATAGTCAGTGCTATAAGGCCCTATTATAATATTGGTTCTAATGATCTAGCTACCCCATTTTTTCCCCACTGATAAATAATTTTGTTCCTAACATTTAAAGAATTAATACCAACCCTTCTCAAACTCTTCTAAAACATTGAAGAGGAGAGAACACTCCCAAGCTAATTTTATGAGGCTAGCTTCACCCTGATACCAAAACTAGATAAAGACACTACAGGAAAAGAAAACTGCAGGCCAATATGCCTGATGAATATGCATGCAAAAATTTTCAACAAAATATTAGCAAACCAAATTCAACAGCGTATTAAAAGGGTCACAAACATGATCAAGCAACAGTTATCTCTGGGGTACAAGGATAGTATAACATATATGTCAATAAATGTGATTCACCACATTAATAGAATGCAAGATAAAAATTACATGATCATCTCAATAGATGCAGAAAAAGCATTTCACAAAACACAATATACTTTCATGATTAAAACACTCAACAAATTCAGTGTAGAAGAAACATACCTCAATATAAAGTAGGGTCAAAGCTCACAGCCAACAGACTCAATGGTAAAAGGTTCAAAGATTTTCCTCCAAGATCAGACACAAGACAAGGATGCCCACTTTCACTACTCCTATTCCACAAAGTACTGGAAGCCCTAGCTAAAGCAATCAGGCAAGAAAAAGAAATAAATCGCATCCTAATCAGAAAGCAAGAAATAAAATTTTCTTTGTTTGCAGACGATATCATCTTATATTTGGAAAATCCTAAAGGCTCCACCAAAAACTCTTAAAACTATCAACAAATTCAGGAAAGTTACAGGAACAAAATCAACATACAGAAATCAGTTGTGTTTGTTCAGCTACCTTTTCTTTTTTTGCAAAATTGGATATGTTGAACCTAAAATTCGTATAGAAATAGCCCAAAGAATATTGCAAAAAGAGGAACAAAATTGAAGACTCACACTTTTTTTGTTGTTTTCTTAAAAAAATTTTTTGAAATATATAATATTATATTGGTTTCAGGTGTACAATATAGGGTTTTGATAATTATATACATTAATAAATTCTTCCCACCTGTTAAGTGTAGTTACCAGCACCCACACTTTGAAAAAATACATAAAAATAGACAAATCTCTAGCCAGAGAAATAAAAAAACAAAATAACTCACATACTACCAATATCAGGAAGGAGAGTGGTATATCACTACGATCTTCCATCCATACAAAGAATAATAAGAGATGAAATGGACAAATTTTTTGAAATATACAGACCACCAAATCTCACTCAAAGCAAGATAGACGATGAATTTGTTTATGAATACAATATGGTAAGCATGCATTATTAAAGCTGGGTGATAGGCACATAAGGGTTCATTATGCTAGCCTCTCAGCTTTTATGTATGTTTGAAAATATTAATGTTTTTAAATAAATAGATAATGTATAGATACAACACAGAACAAAATGAATATGAAATGTTTAAATTACTTTGATAAGAGCCTATGTAGTCTCTAACCGTCCACCAGCAAATTGTGTGGCCTTAGGCAAGCTACTTAACTTCTGTAAATTTCAGTTTCTCTATTTGCCAAATAAAGAAATTAGACTAAATCATAAGTTCTAGGTCTCAATTTCTGTAATTTTGGACTAATAAATTCCAAGATGTCCTATAAATATTTCCTCCACTGAACTTAATAGGTTGCAGTTTGACTACATTTCTGGGTGTGAACATTGCAGAGATCATTTTTTGGCAGGTGGGGATAAGATTCATGAGTTACTAATAGCTTCTTCCTGAATATATATAAGCCAGAACAGAAAAGCCAAATTACTCTTAACTAATTTGTTCTTCATATTCTCTCTCTCTGTATGTCTCTTTCAATTCCCCTCTCCATTTCTTTCTCTTTCCTATTCCTTCTTATTAATGGCAAGTTAAATTATGGTCTTATACACACACACACACATACACACACACACACACACCACACACACACACACACATATATATATATATAATCAGTAGAATATGGTATAAAGGAATTAATATTAAATCTGCATGGAATACTGTTATCTTCCTTCTGTGATTCAGAAGGATTTGGAGTCCTTTATGGTTATTTCATTACCCAAACTCAAAACTACATAGTAGATACCTGTTTCATGATTCCTGTTTCTATGAGACCAGCTCCCAATGAAACATGTTTTAGGTACTTGGCCCTTTTCCCTTTTACCAAAGCTGACTGATCCACGAGTAGACCCCTGACACATGTCAGTCAGTCTGTCCTGAACACCTGAAGAAATAAAATTTAGGGCTAGAGACAAAGCTTCATTGCTCCAAGTAATTATTATGGCTCTGCTCTAGATTTAAAAGAGAAAAGTCCATAATCTCTTGCCGCTGAATCCCTGTATCAATCAGTAACCAGTCATGAGACAAAATCCACCCCAGTTATTTCAATAGAGAGAATTTTGTATATAAAATTCTTTAGTAGGTGCTGAAGAGCTGGAAAGGCAAAAACAGAACACAAAGACATCACAGAGGTGGCAAATATAGGAAGTAGCTACTCTATGACTGGGGAAATAAAAATAAGAGGCTGCTAGCACTGTTAGAACTTAGACAACAATCCTGCATATTTCTTCTGACACTCTTGAGACTCCAATGGTGGATAGAAGGCTGCCTAAGGAACGCAGGTGCTTGAAGTCAGCTGTGGATGAAGAGAATTCAATTTGGAAATGCCAGTCTTAGGTGAACTAACTCTTAGAATGAAGATAGAGAGAGGAACCAATGATATTTGGGGAATCAGGATCTGAGGAAGGTGGCAAAAGAATACAATTTGAAAAACAAATTCTGAATCTGAAAGTGTGATTTCTGAAGTAACCTCTTTTAAAAGGCAAAGGAAAATTCAACAGAGAATGCCAGAAAGAACTTGTATCTGGATCAAAGGCTGGTATTAACTAAACAACTGAGAATGGAGTTGATAGAATCCGGAGCTGAGTACCTCCTTTTGAATAAACCCACCGCCATCTCAGAGAGACCTAGGTGTCATCTTACCTGGGCTACAAGCATCCTCCAGAGGACACATCAGCCAGCCACAGGCCCACCTTTCCCCTGACTGCTCCCCTCAAAAAGCCCACTGAAAACCCTGGCCATAAAAAGCCTTTTGATCTGTTAGAGGCCCCTTTCCTTTGTTTTGCTGGCCAGGACAGAGTGGCCCCTCTCCGGTTTAGCAATAAACCTGCTTGGACTGTTGAGTTCTCATCCCCCCTTTTCCTTTCATTGTTGTGCCCGAAGTCGCGAATCCCAGGGAGACCACCAAGGAGCCAACACAGATGCAAAAGCAAGGAGCCTTTATTTGAGCTAGCCCGAGCTCAATCTCACACCCGTGCCAACGCAGTGGCCAGGTGCCAGAGAGAGAGAGCCCGCGTTTTCCCCAGAACAAAGGTTTTATAGGTTTCCAAGGCTGTTTGTGGGGGGTGATGGCTGTGGCCCTGGCTGATTGGCTGGGCCTGGGGGTAGTTGGGGGGGTGATGAGTTGTGGCTCTGGTCAGTTGGCAGGGTCCAGGGGTGGTGGGTGTACTTCTTGCTGACTGGAGGGGAGAGAGAGACTAAGCTCCGATTGGCTGAAATAGGATCCAGCTCCCAATGGGCTGAGGTAGATCCCAGGTCCTGATTGACTGAGGTAGACCCTGGGTCCTGATTGGCTGAGGTAGAATCCAGGAGCTTGCCCTTTCATTCCCCCCTTTCTTTGGATCTTAAAAAAAGGGGGTCCCAATCATGGGTCTAATGAGTTTTCACAGTTGTAAGGAGATAAAGGCTGATACTGTTGTCTCAGCACCATCAGCTGGACTGTACTAATTCTATTTTTGACAAAAGTCATCAGTCTATTGAGGATACATGGTCCAAAGGTAAGCAAGAGTACCAGTATTCCCAGAGGGCCCATTAAGGTGGAGATTAAGGTTGTTAACCACGGGGAAGTGTTAAATAGAGATTCAAACCATCCCTGTTGTTGTTCCCATTCTCTCTTGTGTTTAGCTAAGCCTTCTTGGATTTTGGCCATAGATTCTCTTACTACTCCTGAATGATCAGCGTAAAAACAGCACTCTTCTCCTAACGCAGCACATAACCTCCTTGTTGGAGGAATAATAAATCAAGCCCTCTTCTATTTTGGAGTACGACCTCAAATAGGGAGGTGAGAGATTTCTCTAAATGACTAATGGAGTTCTCTATTCTCTCTATATCTTCATCTACAGCTGCTCTAAGGGATGTCATTCCTGCTTGCTGAGTGGCTAGGGAGGCTACGCCGGTTCCAGCCCCAGCTACTCCTAAAGTGAATAGGGTAGCAATGGCTAAGGCAGTGATGGGCTCTCTCTTATTTCTTTGGTCTGTTCCTTTACTCCAGTGAGAATACATGCTTTCTTCAGGGTGGTAGAGGATGCGGGGTATCACAGTCACTAAGATACAGAATTCTTTAGAGTCGTTAAAGATGGAGGTTGAGAGGCATGGGGTGAGGCCAGTCTTGGAACATATATACCATTCATTATTTCCTGGGGTCAGCCACTTTATGTTATTCCAACTAGGGGTGGCATTTATGGAAGTGCATAAACTTTGTTTACTCTGTGGCACTTTTCCCAGGCAGGTTCCTTTACCACTTACATGTTGTAGCATTAAGCCTATCTTATGGTCTCCCCATGAACACTGAGAGGGATCTTCACCAGTAGATACATTATAAGTGGCATTCAGGCCTATGGCTTCATAAAAGAGAGGCTTTATATCATAACATAGCCAGCATGAGGCTGTGAGGTTAGGGCTGGTAACGTTAAGGGTCTTATACATAGCATACATCAGTTTCCATAGGGGGTCTTCACCAGCCTGCACTGTAGGTCCTGGGAGGGTTACAGAGGTATTAATCTGGGGTTCTGTCACTTCTTTCAAAGTGCTCTTATTATCTAGGTTTTTAGTAGGGATGGGAGGAGCTAATACCTGATTTGGACCCATAGGAGCTGTTTTGGTCTCAGACTTATGGATAACTAGTTTAATGGTTAAGAGTCCACTTGGGTAAGGGCCAACCCAGGCGAACTGGCCCATATCAAGCTGAAAACCCCAAGTTATCCCGGATATCCAGGACTTTTCATTTTTAGCCTGTTCTTGGTTAAATTGCACACACACTTGGGGTACCCTGTTGTCAGGGTCTCTGAGAACGAATTTAACTAAATCTCGATTCCTGACTGCCCACTTCTGGGGCCCATCATTAGAGGTTACACAACTCCAGCTTTTGCAGTAAACACTTTCTAGGCCACCACAGATCTTCCAGTTATTTCTCAGATTGCCAGGGCAGGCCCAGAACCCTTGTGCTCATCCTTGAGCAGTGTCAATAAATGCCCGTTTTTGTAGGACATGGTAATTGTGTTCCCTCCCTCGCATGAGTCCAAAAAGCACCCTGAGGTCAAAATATAAATCTGGCCACCATGTGTTTAGTGGCGGAGCGTGTGCAGTTTCATTGAGGGTTTTACCAGTTTGTCCATCTGTCAGGATTCATGTCTGCCTATAGGGTTGATGGGGGTTAGGGTTGCTTGGTTTGGTATGAGGAAGGCATAGTATAAGCAACACTAGTGAGGTAAATGTGAACGACGCAGTCTTAGCTTTAGAGGATTGTCTTTGTCTGGCTGACTTCTCCATTTTGGAACAAAGTCCTTGAGAATGGTGTGTGGGTCAGCTGGTCGGACATGGGTGTACTGGACCCAAGGAGTAATCCCGTCAATCTTGAGAGCAGTGGGAGTGGTCACGATCACGATGTAGGGTCCCTTCCAACGGGGTTGGAGTGTCTGGTGTTGGTGTCTCCGGCTGTACACCCAGTCACCTGGATGATAGTGGTGCGGTTCTGGAGGGGGTCTGGTCTCATAAAGTGCTTTCAGCTTAGGCCAGACCTGCTCATGCGTCTGTTGCAATACTTGGAGGGAAAAAAGGAGTTGGTGATAATCAAATTCAGCAAGTACTTCGGGTTTGAGAGTGGGAATAATAGGTGAAGGAATGCCATACATGATTTCAAAGGGAGTAAGTCCCTTCTTATATGGGGAGTTACACACCCGATAAATGGCAAAGGGAAGGAGAGTTACCCAGTCTCCACCAGTCTCTAGGGCTAATTTAGTCAAGGTCTCTTTTAAAGTTCTGTTCGTTCTTTCTACCTGTCCCAAACTTTGGGGCCTATATGCACAATATAATTTCCAATCTGCCCCAAGAACCTGTGCTACTCCCTGTGTTACCTTGGAAGCAAATCCTGGTCCATTGTCTGAGCTTATCTTGGCAGGAAAACCATACCTTGGCAGGATGTCTTCTAACAGTTTCTTGGTCACGGTCTGCGCTGTCTCATGCTTGGAGGGAAACGACTCGATCCAACCTGAAAAAGTGTCTACAAACACTAGCAAATACCTGTACCCTTATTTTCCGGGCTTTACTTCCATGAAGTCTACTTCCCAATAAGCACCTGGTCTGTCTCCTCGGAGTCTGGCACCAGGGTTGGGTACCTGGGCTGTCGCATTTGTCAGTTGGCAAGCTTTTCAGCTCACTATGATGTGTCTAATTTTTGATTGAGAGTCTTTGATAGTGATGTGAGCATGTCGCACCAAGTCTTCCATTTTTCTCATCCCCATGTGTGTGACCCGATGCATTTTGGTCAGGATGCATTGTCCTAATTCTTCTGGTAGAATGATGCAGTCAGCAGCTCTCCACCACACATCTATGTAGTTGGTCATGGGCAGCTGCTTGATCCATTTTGTGTCTCCATCAGTGTAGGAGGGGGTATCTGGAAGGTTGGGGGCCCCTGAGTCTGGCAATGTGGTCACTAGGGCATGGTCCACACAAAGGGCTGCCTGTTTGGTGCATTGGTCTGCCAATTTATTTCTTTTGGCCACCAGGGTGTCGGATTTTTGATGGCCCGGGCAATGAATTATTGCCAGTGCTTTGGGCAGCCAAAGGGCCTGTAGGAGGCCAAGAATTTCTTCTTTATTTTTGATGGTTTTTCCCTCTGCAGTTAATAGCCCCCTCTATATATATATATGGCTCCATGTATGTGGGCAGTGGCAAATGCATACCTACTGTCTGTATAGACATTCAGGTGTTTGCCTTTGGCCATAGTCAATGCTCTAGTCAGTGCGATCAGCTCTGCCTGCTGGGCTGAAGTCCCTGGAGCCAGCGGCTCAGCCCAGACAGTTTCTGTCTCGGTTGTCACAGCTGCCCCTGCATACCTTACTCCGTTTTGCATGAAGTCGCTTCCATCGGTGTACCATGTGGCATCTGCTTCTGTCAGTGGCTGATCTCGCAGGTCAGTTCTGACTCCGTGAACATGAGCCAGGATTTCTCCGCAATCATGGAGTGGTGCCTCCCAGTCTGGGTCAGGGAGGAGGGTGGCTGGATTCAGTGAGGCCAGTGTCTGGAACAAAATTCTAGCAGGATTTAAAAGCAGTCCTTGGTAATGCATTAGTTGGGCATTACTTATCAATCTGTCTGGTGGCTGTTTGAGCACCCCTTCAATTGCATGTGGGGTAGTAACACTTAATTCTTGTCCTAGTGTTAGTTTTTCTGCATCTTTGACCATGGTAGCCACCGCGGCAATGATTCACAGACAGGGGGGCCATCCAGCAGCGACAGTGTCTAGCCGCTTGGAGAAATAAGCTATGGGCCTTTTCCAAGAGCCAATGTACTGTATCAGCACCCCTTTAGCTACTCCTTTATTTTCATCTACGTATAGGTAGAAAGGTTTAGTTAAATCAGGAAGCCCCAGTGCAGGTGCAGAGAGTAAGACCTGCTTCAGTCTAGTGAATGAGTTCTCCATAGTCTCTGTCCATGTAAACTCCTGTTTTTCTTTGGTGGCTTCATAAAGGGGTCTAGTTATTTCTGCAAAACATGGGATCCACAATTGGCAGTATCCTGCAGACCCTAGGAATTCACGCATTTGGCAGACATTTTGTGGGCGTGGTATTCTTAAGACACGCCCTTTTCTTGCTTCTTGCTTCTGTGAGCCATCTCTGTCCCCCTTTTAATTTATAGCCTAAGTAGCTTACCTCCGTCTGGCAGATTTGGGCCTTTTTAGCTGAGGCTCGGTAACCCAAGGCTCCTAATGTAGAAAGCAGGTCCTTGGTGCCTTGCAGACATGTCTCCTGGTCTTCAGTGGCTACCAGGATATCATCTACATACTGTAAAAGAGTTAATTCTGGATGTTTAGATCAGAACTCACTTAGATCTTCATGTAGGGCCCCATCAAAGATGGTAGGTGAGTTCTTGAACCCTTGGGAGAGCCTGATCCAGGTGAGCTGGCAGCTAATCCCTTCTTCCGGATCTGTCCACTCGAAGGCAAAGATGTCCTGGCTCTTAGGTGCTAGGGGCAAGCTGAAAAAGGCATCTTTTAAATCTAGGACCATATACCAGGTTTGGGTAGGAGGCAATGAGCTGAGGAGGGTGTACGGATTTGGGACCGTTGGGTATACATCCGTCACCCGCTTGTTTACCTCACGCAAGTCTTGGACTGGTCGATAGTCAGTTGAATTTAGTTTTCGGACTAGTAATAGAGGGGTATTCCACGCTGACTGGCAAGGTCTCAGTATGCCCAACTCGAGTAATCTTCTAATGTGTGGCGTGATTCCAGCTTTTGCCTCTAGTGGCATCGGGTATTGCTGGACCCTGACTGGATCCGTGCTCAATTTCAGTTTTATAAATATTTCTGGCCTATGTTGAGCTAATCCCACTCCCCCTGTCTCGGCCCAAGCTTGGGGAAATGTCTGTAGCCAATATTCTAAGCATGCATTGATGATAAGGGTGCCTGGTGCAGGCGGTACTCATCTTCAAGGTTTATAGTGAGCACCTGTATTGGATGTCCTTCTTTGTCTTGAATTTTTGTCCCTTCTTGGTGGAAGCTGATCTGTGCCCCCACTTTGGTGAGCAAGTCTCGGCCTAATAAGGGGTAGGGGCATTCTGGGATGACCATGAACGAGTGGGACACTCGGCCCCTGCCGAGATCCACTGTTCTTTGGGTAGTCCATGAATATTGTTTCATCCCAGTAGCTCCCTGTACCCATGAGGTTTTATCTGCCAATTTTCCCTGGGGTTTTAATAGAACGGAGTGCTGAGCTCCAGTGTCCACAAGAAATTCTACAGGATGCCCCTCCACTTTTAGGGTTACCCTGGGCTCAGGGAGGGGTGCCAAACCCCATTGCCCCTAGTCATCAATGCCTTCAGTACCCAGGATAGTAATGGGGGCCTTTTTGGGTCTTTTGTTAGGACAGTCTTTGACCCAATGGCCTTCTTCTTTGCAATATGCACACTGGTTCTTATTTAACTTGGGGCGGTTCCCTCGGGTGAGGTCTTCCTTACCTTGTCCAGTGGCCAGTTTCTTAAGGTGTCTCTGTTGGTCCTGAGGGCTCTCTGCAGTTGTAGCCAGCAGTATTTTAGCCAAGTTTCAAGTTTGGTGGTCGATTATTCTCATCTGTAGTTCTTCCGGGCTCTCTCAATTATTAAAAACTCTTTCTGCCACCACTACCAGGTCCTGCAAGTTCTTTTCTCCTAATCTCTCTACTCTCTGTAATTTTCTCTTTATGTCTGGAGCAGCTTGGTTAACAAAAGCCATAACTATAGCGGCTCTGTTCTCAGGAGCTTCAGTATCTGTGGGGGTGTACTGTCTAAAAGCCTCCATGATCCTCTCTAGAAATGCTGCTGGGCTTTTGTCCCTGCCTTGTTGAACATTATATACCTTAGCCAAATTAGTGGGCTTTCGTGCAGCTGCCGTGAGACCTGCCAGCAGAGTCTGGCGATAGACCCAGAGTCTCTTCTTACCTTCTGCTGAATTGAAGTCCCAGTTTGGACGAGAGAGGGGAAAAGCAGCATTTATGAGCTCTGGGTTCTGGGTGGGCTGTCTGTTGTCTCCCACGACTGACTTCTGGGCTTCCACCTGGATCCTTTCTCTCTCCTCAGTGGTAAAAAGGACCTGTAAGATCTGTTGGCAATCATCCCAAGTGGGCTTATGGGTAAAAAGAACAGTGTCTAAGAGGTTAATAAGATCTTTGGGATTTTCTGAGAACTTAGCATTCTGAGTTCTCCAGTTATAGAGGTCGCTAGTGGAGAACAACCAATAGTGCATTGGCCATTCTCCTGTTTCATTAGGGGGCCCTGAAGCGCACAGGGGGAGGACAGTTGAGTCAGCAGGCCCTTGACTGAGGGCCGCCCAATGGACCCGACCCCACATCCCTGCCGCAGGTCCGTGTGCAGGTGCTCCTCCTTCAGGGACAGGAACAGGAATCGGTTCTTCTGGAACTGGTTCCCCTCCACCTTGTTCCACTGGCTCTGCTGGCAGGGCGATTGGGAGGGGCTGATAGGGTGGTGGAAAGATCAACTCCTCTGAGTTGGTGTCCTGCAGAACTGGGTAAAGGGATGGTTTGGTTTCTTTAGGTCCTGAGTCTCTCTGAGACTTTGGGACCGGACCTTGTAGGGCTAAGACTTTGGGTGTGGGGTCTGCCCTGGATGGAAGGAAAGGTTTAAGCCATGAGGGAGGGTTTTCAATTAGGTCCTGCAAGACTAAGATGTAGGGAATTTGGCCGGGACGGCCCTGGGCTCCTTTCCTGAAGATAACACCTTTCACCTGTAAGAGAGTGGTTAGTTAAAAGTTCCCTCCAGCAGCCATCCAACGTTAAAAGACGGCCACTCAGAGGTGCAGAAAACATGAAACTTTCCCTTCTTGACGTCCGTGCTCAAATTGCAAGCTCTCTCCCTAACATCTGAAAAATGGTCTGTCATGTGAGATAAAGGAGTTGTCTGCATCTGTCCCATTTCTTCCATCAACAACGACTAAGATAAACACAATAGCCAACAAACAGGCACCTAGAGAGAAGAATTTACCGTGGCTGCAGAGGCAAAACTGAAAGTAAGTTAAGGGTCTGTTGGACTGCAGCTGTAGCTGACTTTCCTCACAGATGAGGACCTCGTCCTCCAGGCAGGGGCAAGGGATGTCTCCCAAGACCCCTGGTTGGCCACCTGCCAGCGCGTCCGCCTAAGTCAATGCTGACCCAGATACAGATTGGAGCTCCTACAGGCTTATACAGTCTTGTTCGCGAACAAAAACTGTGAGACATAGATAGACGAAGACAGAGTGAGACACAGGTAGACAAAGACAGATGGATAACTGAGTGCACTCACCAACCGGCACTAGGCCCTCCAGGTCGGGAGTCCTGAGGGTCTCCGGGATCCCGGACGAGCCCCCAAATGTTGTGCCCGAAGTAGCGAATCCCAGGGAGACCACCAAGGAGCCAACATGGATGCAAAAGCAAGGAGCCTTTATTCAAGCTAGCCTGAGCTCAATCTCACACCTGTGCCAACTCAGTGGCCAGGTGCCAGAGAGAGAGCCTGCATTTTCCCCAGAACAAAGGTTTTATAGATTTCCAGGGCAGTTTGCGGGGGTGATGGCCATGGCCCTGGCTGATGGGCTGGGCCTGGGGGTAGTTGAGGGGGTGATGAGTCGTGGCTCTGGTCAATTGGTAGGGTCTGGGGGTAGTTGGGGGGGTGATGGCCCTGGCTCTGGTCAGTTGGCAGGGTCCAGGGGTGGTAGGTGTACTTCTTGCTGACTGGAGGGGAGAGAGAGACTAAGCTCCAATTGGCTGAAATAGGATCTGAGTCCCGATTGGCTGAGGTAGACCCTGGGTCCTGATTGGCTGAGGTAGACCCCGGGTCCTGATTGGCTGAGGTAGAATCCAGGAGCTTGCCCTTTCATCATCAATCCCCTCTTTCTCCTTTCACCTGGTGCCGAAACCAGGAGCAGTAGCTGCGAGCAGGAACTCTTCTGCAGCCCAGGAAGCAGTGGGCAGCGACTGCTTGTCCTGGGCTGACACGATCCTAAGAGCCTCCTGCGTCTCACCCCATTTCCCTTCCCACCCTCACCCGACAGTCCCTCACGAATTCTAGTCCAGGGACCATCTTGCCAGACCTCAATCTGCACATCCACCACCAGCTGAAGTTCCCAGGAGGGTGAGATTTTGGACCCTCATCAGCTTTTCCTTGGCACCAAGAGAAAGTTGGTCCGGTCCTCCTTTCCTTCCATCCTTTCCCTTCCTCTCTGTTCTCCAGTTGAGAACACCGTTAGGGGGCCTCCTGCCCTCTGACTGGGGGACTCTTCCTTTCAGTATGCAGGAAAATCTCCTCTGCCTCCGGGAGCCCCCGGACTCGGGTTGGGAAACTGATTGCAGGGAGACGTCCTGGCAGCCTGTTTCCCAAACCGTGGCCACCCTTTCTCACCCTCCCACAATGGGCAATTCTCCCTCAAAAATATCAGGAGACCCCCCTCAGCTGTCTCCTCTGTAATCTTTCCCAATTGGGACTAAAAGGAGACATTAAACCAAAATATTGGTCTTTCAGTCCACCTCCATGTGGCCCAATATAAACTACAGTGGGTCACACTGGCCGGCTGAGGGCCGCTTCGACTTCCAGATTCTCCAGGTTCTTGGTGACTTCCTTCAGAGGACCGGCAAGCGGTCAGAGGCTCCCCAGGTCCAAGCCCTCCTCACCCTCCAGGAGAAACCTCGCTTTGTTCTTCCCCCTCCTCTCCTACGACCGGGTGCCCTTAACCCCCTCTTCCCTCCCCTGTTGGCCAGTTTGGCCCTTTCCTGGCTGATGGGCACTCACCTGATCGTCCTTCTCCCCAACAGCCTCAGCAAAGTCCAGATCCCTCCCCGCCACTGGCTGCCCCAAGTTCCCCGCCCACCCCCTTTCTGATATCTGCCTCTTCTAACCCAACCCTGCTCCAAGCCTGCCCTTCTCGCCACCTCAGACACACTCTGCACTCTGGCTTCCCACACAGGACCTCCCCAGACCGCTTCCCACCCTATCCTGCCCCTCTGTGGGCTAGCAGAGACCAGAAGGCCCGTTTGTGTTCATGTTTCTTTTTCAATTAATGATCTAGAGCATATTGAACAAAAAAGTTTCTCTGTGTTACTCGAATGTACGACCTCACTTGGGACATTCACCTCATCCTCTCTATCCCCCTTGCAGATGATGAGAGGGAATGTTCTGGCATGTAGCCGAAAATCATGCTGATGAGTTGCACTGCCAGCACCCTGAGAATCATGCTCCAGCAGCTCAAGTGGTCCCAGGCTGAGCCCCAAACCCCAAGTGGACATACCAGCTCAGTGACCCTGGTAGGGCAAGTCATGATCACATGATCACTTGCCTCCTGGCAGGCATGGAAAGAAAAATAATAAACAGGTCAACTACGAGTGCCTCAGGGAAATTACCCAGGGGGGAAATGAAAACCCAGCCCTCTTTATGAACAACCTATAGGAGGTACACAAACAACAGCCCTAACTCCCCTGAGGGTCTTATTCTCCTACACCCCCCCCACTTCATTTCCCAGTCTTATCCAGATATTCATAAAAAGCTCCAAAAATTAGAAAATGGATTCCAAACACCCCAAAAAAGCTTGTAGACCTTGCCTTTAAAGTTTTCAACCAGGATAAGGAACAAAAAACTGAGAAAGAAAAACAGGCTAAAGCCAAACATCAGATTCTGGTCTCCCTAGTTTGACCTCCTGCTGACAAGCCAGCAAAAGGCTCAAACCCACACCCACCTAGCAACTGTTTCCACTGTGGCAGTCAGGCCCCTGGGCAAAAGCTTGCCCTAATCCCAGGCCTCCTACAAAGCCATGTGCAAACTGCTCACAGTGGGGTCACTGGTGAGTTGCCCTCTAGGGAAGTCAGCCCCTCCCTTGAGTTTTTTCCCCTCCAGGCAACCAGGTGCATCTAGAGAGGACCTAGCAGCCCTCATGGCCTTGTCTCCAGCCACCAAATGGCAGGACCTGGATCCCAAGGCCCCTTCCACAACCACACCAGCGGATCCCCGGGTAACAATGGTGTTGGCAGGAAGTCAGGTTTCTTTCCTGCTTGACACGGGGCCAGCCTCTCTGTGCTTTTGCTCCCTTCCTCTGTCTCGGTTGTTGGAATGAAAGACTTAACAGAAACACCACCCCAAACCCCTCCTTTATATTGTTCCTTGGTCCATATAACTTTGACTCACTCCTTTCTGGTAATCCTCCACTGCTACACATGCCTTCTGGGAAGAGACATCCTCCACCTCATGGGAGCAGGGCAGACGCCCTTGATTGACATGCTCCCAGAGGGAAGCTGCTATCCTGGGAGGGGACCAGGCAGTAAATTTCTTATGTTAATTTTGCAGAATTACCTAAAGGACTAATAAGAAACTAACATCTCATCAAATATAAACATTTTAAGACCCCTTAACAAGTCTACATCCCTAGCCCTTTGTCACATTCTTGAAAAATCCTTAAAAGGGGGAACCCCCCCCAACCTTTCAGTGTACACCTCTCTCTCTGAGGATGCCTGCAGTTTCTAAGTGTGTAGCCTTAAATCTAAGCTTGTTTTGTGTCCTGTGAATTTGCCTTAATAACCATTAGGCTGGAGATCCTATGACCAAAGAAATGTGGGTTACCCTCCATTTGCAAACAAATGTGGCTGGAGAGAAATGTGAGTTAAACCTCCTTTTGAAAGCTAGGTCCTACCAAACTGCTGTCAGCTTTCCTGGGATTTACAGCCTAGAAAAACTGTGATTATGTCTCAATCTATATGTTTGTATGTCTAACTATGTATATGGAAGATATTTTTCTACCTCTGGCCAGTACTGCTAAAAATAAATTGATTTAAAGAGAAGCACTTGTAAAAAGTTGGGCATTCCAAAACTTCCAGAAATTCTGATAGAAGATACTCAGCATTGATACCAATTTATGTTTAACTAAAACAGGTGTGTCCTTACAGTTATCAGCTGCCTAAGTTTACCTAAAGTCATTTAAGTTGATGTTACCCATTAAATCTTTCAGAAAAGGTGCTTAAAGAGAGGTTTGACTTTGTCTAATGTTTGGTGAAGATTTTGTTTGTAATCTAGCATAGTTGTTAGGAACTAGTGAACTCAGTAAGTGTAGTAAGTAAACTTCTTAATAATAATTGTGTGTTATAGTATGTATACCTAAAAAAAGCTTGAGAACTTTGTGGTAACCTGAAAGCTTAAAGTTTTGCAAAGTTAAGTAATAAGTTAAATTAACAAATTAAGTCACTCCCAAATAAGATAAAATGATGAAACATGAATTACTGAATCCACTTTTGGCTTCTTTGTGGAAAGGGTAAAAACATATTTGGGTTTATTAGTAAACATATTTTGTGCTTATTCAGGGATTGTGTTGGAAAGCATGCTTCTAGAAATTATAAAACATGTTCATAAGTTTTCCAATCTAAAGAATGTTAGTGTAACAGTTTACAACAGCTTACTTAAAATTAATAGTTCACTAAAAATTAAAGTTCCTAATGGTTTCAAGTTATAATTAAAACTACTTGAAAGAATTAAGAAAACATCTGCATGATAGAAAATATGTGTGTTTTGATAAGAGAAGGTGTAAGGAATGGATATTCATTTTATTGAGGGTAAAAGAAGGTAACTTTTTTCTGAAGTACAGCTGTTAATTTAAAGAGGGAAAACTCTGATGTAAAAAGAAAGTTGCAGGGAAGCGGAGCCAGGATGGCAGCGTGAGTAGAGCAGTGGAAATCTCCTCCCAAAACCACATATATCTATGAAAATCTAACAAAGACAACTCTTCCTAGAATAAAGACCAGAGGACACAGGACAACATGCAGACCACATCAACACCTGTGAGGACCCAGCGCCTCACAAAGGGGGTAAGATACAAACCCCAGCCCGGTGGGTCCCGAGTGCCCCTCCCCCCAGCTCCTGGCGGGAGGAGAGAGGTTTGAGTGGGAGGGAGAGGGAGCCCAGGACCGCTGAACACCCAGCCCCAGCCATCCAGACCAGAGCGCAGACACAGTGCATGTGCAGGGCCCTGGATACTAGGGAAACAGAGCAGCAAGAAAGGTGAGTGGGTACTGGAGGCCAGTGCCAGAGGACAAAAGAAAAGCGAGCAGCCACCTTTTTTGTTGTTGTTGTTGTTGTTGTTGTTGTTGTTTTGTTGTGGTGAGTGCTTTTTGGAAGTCTTAAAGGGACAGGGACCCCAATACTAGGGAAACAGGGCAGCAAGACCAGCAAGCGGGTATCGGAGACCGGCGCCAGAGAATAAAAGAAATGCGAGCGGCCACCTTTTTTTCTTTTTCTTTTCTTATTTTTTTTTTGTTGTTCTTTTGTTTTGGTGAGTGCTTTTTGGAACTCTTAAAGGGATAGGGACCCCAATACTAGGGAAACAGGGCAACAAGTCCAGTGAGTGAGTGCCCAAGGCTGGCGCCAGAGAATAAAGAAAAACGAGCAGCCATTTTTTTTGGGGGGGGTGGTCGTTGTTTTGTTTTGGTGGGTGCTTTTTGGAAGTTTTAAAGGGGCAGGGCGGGACACTTAGTCCAGAGGTAGGGAATCCCAGGATCTCTGGGCACTCTAATCCCCTGGGCTGCAGGGAGCACGGAGGCCCCTTATGGAGATAAATAGCCTCCCAGCCACTCCCCTCCAATGCAACTCCACCACTTTGGAGTAGCAGCCCGAGCCAGGGCACCCCCACAGCAACAGTGGAGATAAACTCCATGGCAGCCAGGCAGGAAGCAGAAGCCCTGTCTGCATGCAGCTACCCAAGACAAGCCACTAGAGGTCGCTGTTCTCCAGGAGAGGAAGGCCACAAACCAACAAGAAGGGAAGTTCTTCTAGCCGTCACTAGTCCCAGCTCTGCAAACTATTCCTATCACCATGAAAAGATAAAATTACAGGCAAACCAAGATCACAGAGACACCAGAGAAGGAGACGGACCTAACCAGTCTTCCTGACAAAGATTTCAAAATAAAAATCATAAACATGCTGACAGAGATGCAGAGAAATACGGAAGAGAAATGGGATGAAGTCCGGAGGGAGATCACAGATGCCAGAAAGGAGGTCACAGAAATGAAACAAACTCTGGAAGGATTTATAAACAGAATGGATAAGATGCAAGAGGTCATTGATGGAATTGAAACCAGAGAACAGGAACGCATAGAAGCTGACATAGAGAGAGATAAAAGGATCTCCAGGAATGAAACAATATTAAGAGTATTAAGAGAACTGTGACCAATCCACAAGGAACAATATCCATATTATAGGGGTACCAGAAGAAGAAGAGAGAGGAAAAGGGATGGAAAGTATCTTAGAAGAAATAATTGCTGAAAACGTCCCCAAACTGGGGGAGGAAATAATCGAACAGACCACGGAAATACACAGAACCCCCAACAGAAAGGATCCAAGGAGGACAACACCAAGACACATAATAATTAAAATGGCAAAGATCAAGGACAATGAAAGAGTTTTAAATGCAACTAGAGAGAAAAAGTTCACCTACAAAGGAAAACCCATCAGGCTAAGATCAGACTTCTCGACAGAAGCCCTACAGTCCAGAAGAGAATGGAATGATATATTTAATGTAACGAAACAGAAGGGCTTTGAACCAAGGATACTGTATCCAGCACGACTATCATTTAAATATGATGGCAGGATTAAACAATTCCCAGACATGCAAAAGCTGAGGGAATTTGCTTCCCACAAACCACCTCCACAGGGCATCTTACAGGGACTGCTCTAGATGGCAGCACTCCTAGAAAGAGCACAGAACAAAACACCCAACATATGAAGAATGGAGGAGGAAGAATAAGAAGGGACAGAAGAAAAGAATCTCCAGACAGTGTATACAACAGCTCAATAAGCGAGCTAAGTTAGGCAGTAAGATACTAAAGAGGCTAACCTTGAACATTTGGTAACCACGAATCTAAAGCCTGAAATGGCAATAAGTTCATATCTTTCAATAGTCACCCTAAATGTAAATAGACTGAATGCACCAATCAAAAGACACAGAGTAATAGAATGGATAAAAAAGCAAGACCCATCTTTGTGCTGCTTACAAGAAACTCATCTCAAACCCAAAGACATGTACAGACTAAAAGTCAAGGGATGGAAAAACATATTTCAGGCAAACAATGGCGAAAAGAAAGCAGGGGTTGCAGTACTAATATCAGACAAAATAGACTTCAAAACAAAGAAAGTAGTAAGAGATAAAGAAGGACACTACATAATGATAAAGGGCTCAGTCCAACAATAGGATATAACCATTCTAAATATATATGCACCCAACACAGGAGCACCAGCATATGTGAAACAAATACTAACAGAACTAAAGGGGGAAATAGACTGCAATGTACTCATTTTAGGAGACTTCAACACACCACTCACCCCAAAGGATAGATCCACGGGGCAGAAAATAAGAAAGGACACGGAAGCACTGAACAACAGAATAGAGCAGATAGACCTAATAGACATCTATAGAACTGTACATACAAAAGCATCAGGATATACATTCTTCTCAAGTGCACATGGAACATTCTCAAGAATAGACCACATACTAGGCCACAAAAAGAGCCTCAGCAAAATCCAAAATATTGAAATTCTACCAACCAATTTTTCAGACCACAAAGGTATAAAAGTAGAAATAAATTGTACAAAGAAAACAAAAAGGCTCACAAACACATGGACACTTAACAACATGCTCCTAAATAATCAATGGATCAACGAATGAATTAAAATAGAGATCAAGGAATATATAGAAACAAATAACAACAACACAAAGCCCCAACCTCTGTGGGATGCAGCAAAAGCAGTCCTAAGAGGAAAGTATACAGCGATCCAGGCGCACTTGAAGAAGGAAGAACAATCCCAAATGAATAGTCTAACATCACAATTATCAAAATTGGAAAAAGAAGAACAAATGAGGCCTAAAGTCAGCAGAAGGAGGGACATAATAAAGATCAGAGAAGAAATAAACAAATTTGAGAAGAATGAAACAATAGCAAAAATCAATGAAACCCAGAGCTGGTTCTTTGAGAAAATAAACAAAATAGATAAGCCTCTAGCCAAACTTATTAAGAGAAAAAGAGAATCAACACAAATCAACAGAATCAGAAATGAGAACAGAAAAATCACAGCAGACTCCACAGAAATACAAAGAATTATTAAAGACTACTATGAAAACCTATATGCCAACAAGCTGGAAAACCTAGAAGAAATGGACAACTTCCTAGAAAAATACAACCTCCCAAGACTGACCAAGGAAGAAACACAAAAGTTAAACAAACCAATTACGAGCAAAGAAATTGAAACAGTAATCAAAAAACTACCCAAGAACAAAGTACCCAGGCCAGACGGATTTACCTTGGGATTTTATCAGACACACAGAGAAGATATAATACCCATTCTCCTTAAAGTTTTCCAAAAAATAGAAGAGAAGGGAATACTCCCAAACTCATTCTGTGAAGCCAATATCACCCTAATACCAAAACCAGGCAAAGACCCCACCAAAAAAGAAAATTTACAGAACAATATCCCTGATGAATGTAGATGCAAAAATACTTAATAGAATATTAGGAAACCAAATTCAAAAGTATATCAAAAGGATCATACACCATGACCAAGTGGGATTCATCCCAGGGATGCAAGGATGGTACAGCATTCGAAAATCCATCAACATCATCCACCACATCAACAAAAAGAGAGACAAAAACCACATGATCATCTCCATAGATGCTGAAAAAGCATTTGACAAAATTCAACATCCATTCATGATAAAAACTCTCAGAAAAATGGGAATAGAGGGCAAGTACCTCAACATAATAAAGGCCATATATCATAAACCCACAGCTAACATCATACTGAACAGTGAGAGGCTGAAAGCTTCTCCTCTGAGATCGGGAACAAGACAGGCATGCCCACTCTCCCCACTGTTATTCAACATAGTACTGGAGGTCCTAGCCATGGCATTTAGACAAAACAAAGAAATACAAGGAATCCAGATTGGTGAAGAAGAAGTCAAAATATTTGCAGATGACATGATATTGTACATAAAAAAACCCTAAAGGCTCCACTGCAAAACGACTAGAACTAATATTGGAATTCAGCAGAGTTGCAGGATACAAAATTAACACACAGAAATCTGTGGCTTCCCTATATACTAACAATGAACTAATAGAAAGAGAAATCAGGAGAACAATTCCATTCACAATAGCATAAAAAAGAATAAAATACCTAGGAATAAACCTGACCAAGGAAGTGAAAGACCTATACCCTGAAAACTATAAGACACTCTTAAGAGAAATTAAAGAGGACCCTAACAAATGGAAACTCATTCCATGCTCCTGGCTAGGAAGAATTAATATTGTCAAAATGGCCATCCTGCCCAAAGCAATATACAGATTCGTTGCAATCAAATTACCAACCACATTCTTCAATGAACTGGAACAAATAGTTTAAAAATTCATATGGAACCACCAAAGCCCCCAAATAGCCAAAGCAATCCTGAGAAGGAAGAATAAAGTGGGGGGGGATCTCACTCCCCAACTTCAAGCTCTACTACAAAGCCACAGTAATCAAGACAATTTGGTACTGGCACAAGAACAGAGCCACTGACCAGTGGAACAGACTAGAGACTCCAGACATTAACCCAAACATATATGGTCAATTAATATTTGATAAAGGAGCCATGGACATACAATGGGGAAATGACAGTCTCTTCAACAGATGGTGCTGGCAAAACTGGACAGCTACATGTAGGAGAATGAAACTGGATCATTGTCTAACCCCATATACAAAAGTAAATTCAAAATGGATGAAAGACCTGAATGTAAGTCATGAAACCATAAAACTCGTGAAGAAAAAAATAGGCAAAAACCTCTTAGACATAAACATGAGTGACCTTTTCTTGAACATATCTCCCCGGGCAAGGAAAACAACAGCAAAAATGAACAAGTGGGACTATATTAAGCTGAAAAGCTTCTGTACAGCAAAAGACACCATCAATAGAACAAAAAGGAACCCTACAGTATGTGAGAATATATTTGTAAATGACAGATCTGATAAAGGCTTGACGTCCAAAATATATAAAGAGCTCACATGCCTCAACAGACAAAAATCAAATAATCCAATTAAAAAATGGTCAGAGGAACTGAACAGACAGTTAGTTTTCCAAAAAAGAAAAACAGATGGCCAGCAGACACATGAAAAGATGCTCCACATCGCTAATTATCAGAGAAATGCAAACTGAAACTACAATGAAATATCACCTCACACCAGTAAGGATGGCTGCCATCCAAAGACAAACAACAACAAATGTTGGTGAGGCTGTGGAGAAAGGGGAACCCTCCTACACCGCTGGTGGGAATGTAAATTAGTTCAACCATTGTGGAAAGCAGTATGGAGGTTCATCAAAATGCTCAAAACAGACCTACCATTTGACCCAGGAATTCACTCCTAGGAATTTACCCTAAGAATGCAGTAATCAAGTTTGAGAAAGACAGATGCACCCCTATGTTTAATGCAGCACTATTTACAATAGCCAAGAATTGGAAGCAACCTAAATGTGCATCGGTAGATGAATGGATAAAGAAGATGTGGTACATATACACAATGGAATACTACTCAGCCATAAGGGCAAATCCTACCATTTGTAGCAACATGGATGGACCTGAAGGGTTTTATGCTGAGTGAAATAAGCCAAGCAGAGAAAGAGAAATACCAAATGATTTCACTCATCTGTGGAGTATAAGAACAAAGGAAAAATTGAAGGAACAAAATAGCAGCGGAATCACAGAACCCAAGAATGGACTAACAGGTACCAAAAGGAAAGGGACTGGGGAGGATGGGTGGGTAGGGAGGGATAAGGGGGGGAAAAAGAAGAGGGGTATTAAGATTAGCATGCATGGGGGGGTGGGAGAAATAGGAGGGCTGTACAAGACAGAGAAGACAAGTAGTGATTCTACAACATTTTGCTATGCTGATGGACAGTGAATGTAAAGGGGTTTATAGGGGGGACCTGGTATAGGGGAGAGCCTAGTAAACATAATATTCTTCATGTAAGTGTAGATTAAAGATTTAAAAAAAAGAAAGAAAGAAAGAAAGAAAGAAAGAAAGAGAAGGGGGATTACTGCCTGATAGGATAAAATTAACTGTAAATCAATGATTAATGCATGCTTTAAATATCCTTAATTTTGATCACTTAAAGGGTGTCAGATGATCAGCTGTGGATGTACACTTTTCTGATAATATTCCTTTCTCTAAAAAAAAAAAAGCAGTTCCTGTGTGGTGACCTCCAATGAGTTCTACACAATGGTATAAAGGGCATATCAAAGTGTGGGCAAAGGGTCTGTTTGTGTTTATACAGAGGATCAAAGCCTAATTTGGGTACCCTGAAAGTGAACTGAGATAGGATATGAAGAAGAACTTCCAACATCAGCACTCTCTGGAAGAGACATATCAGAAGATGATCATCAAAAAACCTCAACAAGATCCAGGCAATGCTGCAGTTGTAGCTGCATTCATCCCACCGGTTCCTGGACTTGCCATTGAAATGAAGAAGGAGATATCTAAGCTGGCCTGTGCATACAGTAAAACAACAAATTTGACTGGATCTATACTGTTGGAACTCAACCAAGAATTAGGAGAAGTGCAAGTTATAGGGCTCCAAAATCTTACAACTACAGACTATCTACTGTTAAAAGAACATATGGGATATGAACAGTCCCCAGGAATGGGTTGTTTTAATTTGTCTGATTTCTCTCAGACTGTTCAAGTACGGTTGGACAATATCCATTATATCATAGACAAATTTTCACAAATGCCTAGGGTGCCTAACTGATTTTCTTGGCTTCACTGGAGATGGGTGGTAATTATAGATCTGCTTTGGTTATGTAACTCTATTCCTATTATGTTAATGTGTGTGCGCAATTTAATTAGTAGTTTAAAACCTATACATGCTTAAGTTACTATACAAGAAGATATGTCAAAGAAATAATGAATCTTCCCATGTTTTCTTCCATCTGCTACCTCTATAGCTTTTCTTCTTCCTTCCTAATTACAGCCCTTTAGTAGAATTCGTGCCTCATATCAAAAATTACTGAGTATCATAATTCTTCCAAGTGGTAAAGATACCTCAAGACAAATGCTGGGCATAGAAGCCACAGGGCATAAGCCTGCAAAGAAGTAAAAAGCTAACCTTTTCAAACAATATGGCTTCTCTCTCACTTACCAACTTTACATTTCCCTGTATGGCCCCAGAAGATGACTGGTTAGCCAGAGATGGGTAAGATTCCTCAAGGGAGGAACAACCTAAGACAGGCACAGTCGCAGGGGGGCCATCAGGTGAGAAATTGGGTATCAAGAGTGGTGAGGCTTAGAACCTCACCCCGCTTGTTCTGAGAGAAATCTGCATCCGTGGATGTATTACTGCCCTTGTCTAGCTTGGATTAACACGTAGTCTACAGGCACACACCTGATCATTTACACTTGCTCTCTTACAACAGTAAACTATGTTTTCTACCTTTTTCTTGCATCTGCCTACCACTTCAGCATTTTATTAAAAAATTAATGATAATAATAATAAAGGGAGAAATGTGGGATTCACATATAAATCAAGTATAAAAATCAAATGAATATTCATATTTGACCTGATTGTTTATAGTTCATAATGAGTGATCAAAACCGAAAGTTTTTGTGATGACTGCCCTTGTACGGTTCACCATGTAAGAACTTATTCACTATGTAAGAATTTGTTCACCATGTAAGAACTTGTTTGTTATGCTTCAGAAGATTGGAGACTGATGAGAATTAGGCTGGGGGTGGATTAATGATTATGCATTGAGCATTGACTCCCCTATAAGAATTTTATTGTTGTTAACAACCATTTGATCAATAAATATAAGAGATGACCTCTCAAAAAAAAAAAGAAAGTTGCAGAAAAGTTTGTGGAAGAATTTGGTATGGTCATACTATGTGAGATTAAAGCAAATGAGTCTTGATATGAAGAACACAGCAAAATTAGAATTTTATTTTCTGTTAAAAGGACAAAGTTTTATTGAACTATTCGTCTGCTCTTAATAATTAAAAATAAGGGTTTTTCTAATCATCTTATCAAAGTTATTTCTCATGCTTAAGAGCTCAGTGAGTTCTCTAAGTACTTAAGAAAATGAGATCTTAATATTAAAAGAGCTAAAAACTAAGTTTTGATGTTACAGAAACACCGAAACATCCTCATGTGAACTGTCTTATAGTAAGCTCTCATCAGATCTTTAACCATTCCGACTTCTAACTCTTTTGTCATTTATAGTTACTGTTTTACTCTTGAATGAGTTAAGAACTAGATTCAAGCAGAGCAAAAATTAGTTATATAAAATTATGTAAACTGAGGAACATGATTTTAATTTTTATGCAAATGTTGCTAATCTCTTAAACAGAAAAGTATCTGTTTTAACCTTTTTCTCATAAGCTAGCTTACAACAGTTTAGTAAATTATACCTTTAAAGCAGAATTGAAATATTTATCTTTCCCTGCCTGTTTCCTCCAGAATTTAGTTTTCTCAGTGACTATTTCATATTTTATAGCAATATTTTTATTTGTATAAGTTCAATAAGAATCTGCTCTCCTTGTGAGAAGGACCAGTTGAAAACACTGGTCTTTGACTGGAATGTCATATTTGAGACATGTGCATAGACTTGAAGGAACCAAGATTGACTTTATGGAGCCAACACAGCCCCTTGGAAGAACTGGCCTGGTACCTTGCTTACAGGGTTCCCAGCAGCCTTACCAGGTGAGTAAGGAAGGTCACTTCCTGGCAAGGGCAGGAACCTCAGGATGTCTTGGGGACCTCGAGAAGAAAGGAATTCACTGAAATCTACAGGTACTGCAGGCAAAACCTGCTGGCAAATCTGGCTTGGCTTTCTGACCTTGAGAAGCCTTTAAAAAAGCTCAATCTGAAATTCCTTATAAAAAGTTCCAGCAAAACACATTTAAAAGAGCCTGTGCCATCAATGGAGGTTCTTGCTGCACTTATGTAACTAGGCCAACTGTTTTAAAGCTAAACTTATTTTATATTAATAAAAATGAGGTAATTTTTTTCTTTTAAATGCATACAGTCCTTTATTTCTTCAATCTCTACAATTAAATAAGGGTAATTTTAGAGAGTAAAAAGAACTGTTTTAACAGTGCAGCCTTATCACTATTAGATACTAATACTGTTCATTGTAAAATAGACAAGATCCTGGATTCCAGTTTCTTCAAAATACCTGGCTATGACTCTCCAAATATTTCAGTTTCCTCTCATCATTTCCATTTAAGTTTTACTATTTCTAGTCCTCATATTCAACCATTCATTCTTAATCTCCTTGTCAAGTTTGTTTCCTCCAGAAACAAAAAAAATCCAACTCCAGATGTTGCTCAGAAGAGGATTTCAGTCCAGCCTAATGCTGATGAAGATGCATGTCAGCAGCCCCTGCACCTTAGCTGCCTCCTCCTCCTTTTATGTGCCCTTGCCCAAGTCTGACTCTGCTAAAACGGCTCCGTGACCCTTCCTCTCCCTGACAGACAGCAAGGAACTGCTGGACCCACAGGCAGGGACAACACCCCTACTCAGCAGGATGCAGTTACAGAAGAGTCACTGACACCCACTTGTCCTTGAAAGATTTCAAGGGTCCACATTCCTTGAGGGGTGAATGAAGTGGGGCAGAGACATAAGACAAGCATCATGATTAACTTTTCCTGCCTATGATGAAAATTTATATATACATATAAATAGTATAGTAAGAACAGGAGGGACTCCATCTTAAGGCTAAGATTCCATTTTAAAAAGCAGAGAGTTGAGAGTTAAGATTACTAGCATATTCTCTGGTACTCAGACAATAGCCCAACAGCCTATCTGAAGGCAGGGCAGGCAGTCTTAGCTGATATGTCCCCACTTCTTTGGCTGAGCTCTACAAAAGGACCTCCTATCTCTCAACCTTGCCCCAGTATGTTGATGACCTCTTGCTTTGCAGCCCTCAAAAAATGACTCTATATCCCACACTATCTCCCTCCTTAAGATTCCTGGGGGAAAGGGATACCCTGTATCAACACAAAGCTCAACTAGTACAGCAACAGGTCATTTACCTTGGTCTTGACCTCACCCCTACCACTTGCTGCATACCCACCTTCCAAAAATAAGCTATCAATAATCTCCCTTTCCCCACCAGAAAGTGAGATCTTTCCTTCCTAGGGTTTCTTAGCTATTTTAGACTCTGGATCCCAAATTCCTCATTCATTGCAAAGCCCCTTTATGAGGTCTCCCACAGGGATCCCCAAGAAAGGGTGCCAGAGACAGACTTAATTCCTGCTTCTTTCTGGGCCCTTAAGCGAGCACTCCTCAAGGCACCTGCTCTGACTCCACCTGACCCTAACAAACCTTTCTTTCTGTTATTGACCAACAAAAAGGGACAAGCGTTAGGACTACTTGCATAATCAGCTGGGACTCCCTATAGCTTGTTGCCTATTTGTCCAAACAACATGACCTTGTGATAAAAGGCCTGCCTTTCTGCTTACAGGTCTGAGCTTCAGTGGCACTCCTCATTCCCAAAGCCCAAAAAATTGCCCTCCACCAGCCCCTGTAGGTGCACTCCTCACACAGCCTCTCTGACCTTCTCAGCCACTGGGCTCTAACCTTTCTCTCCATGGTGCAAGTCCAAGTCTAACACTCTCAGCTTCTTCAGCCTCGGTTACCTTCAACCCCTCCTGGCCCCATTCACCTTTATCACCTGCCTCTTCCTTCCCTGCTTAAGTAACCTATTCCAAAGATTTTTATAGGATAGAATGGCAGCCATCTCCCAGGCAACTACTCAAGAACACCTCCAAACAGCCTTCCTGCTACAAAATATCAGAAAACCCCCTTCATCCCCCCTTCTCAGCAGGAAGTAGCCAAGAAAAGAACGGCAACCTGTTTTCCTATACCCCTTTAGAGCCAGGAATGATAGAATCTGGACAAGGAGTAACAACTTTTGAATAAGCCCACCCACCTTCTCAGAGAGACCTAGGAGTCATCTTACCTGGGCTACAAGCATTCTCCAGAGGACACATCAGCAAGCCACAAGCCCACCTTTCCCCTGACCCCTCCCTCAAAAAGTCCCCAAAATTCCTGGCCATAAAAAGCCTCTTGACCTGTTAGAGGTCCCTTTTCCTTTGTTCTGCTGGCAGGACAGAGGACTCCCTCTCAGGTTAGCAGTAAACCTGCTTGAACTGTTGAGTTCACATCCCCCCTTTTCCTTTCATCAATTCCCTCTTTTTTCTTTCAGGAGTTATTCCCTGAGGCAGCAAAGTTCCCAAAGACTTTAATGGAGTTTATCCCTACACAGAACAGAAATAATACTGCCTATACCCCAACACCCAACCCCGAGTTTGGAAACAATTCCTGGAGAGGTTTTATGAGTCAAAATCTCAAGAAGCCAGAGAATAAAAAGGAAGGCTTCCTGGGAATTGAGTATAGGAAAGGAGTGTGCAAAGACTTTGGAGTCAGACAGATCTGGGTATTGGATCTCAGCTCAACCACTTACTAGGGATTGAGTTTGGAACATTTCTTTACCCTTCTGTGCTTAAGTTTCATTGCCTACAAAAGAGGGATAATAATAACCATCTCACAGGTTATTGCAGTGATGAAGTATATCCAGTAGAGTATCTGGCTTTCTCTAACAGTAGATCCAAATGTTCCTACTGGAGGGGGAATCACTGTATGGATAATTTCATAGGTCAGTAACATACCATAAGCATCTGAGGCACCCTGACTGCTTTCCTATTTGTTCAGCTATTCAACCTACAATTACTAAATTAATAGCTTGTGTCATTTGTAAAATTCTTGAATACCACAGTGAAAACAAGTCATGGTCCTGATCATAAACGGTAGTAGTTTAGCAGAGGAGATGAGCACGTAAATGGTCCTGAGCAAAATCCTTGGGGGTTCCCAGCAAGCATGCTTTGTGCAGACAAGATTTTATTAGCACAATTAAGCCAAAGTTGTCACTTCCCATCATATGAAAAAACAGGGGACTTATATGTCAAATATGTTTATGTTATATTTAATTTATCTTTGTATTAAATATAAAGAGCCTGATGTATAGCAAGTAACCATAAATGTAAGTTCCCTTCTCCTCTTCCTAGAGATGGCTCTTAAATTCTCATGAACCTATGACATTTTGTCCCATGTCTTTGATAAACACATGCTTTGCTTGATGATTGCCTTCTCCTTATATTTCATATGAAATAAAGCCCCCCAAACAAACACTCCACGTTATCTAGAGCTGTTTCTGTGCACTGGTCCATCAATCTCCACCCTTCTTGTGTAGGGCAGGGGTTTCCCTAACTGTCTTTTTTCTGATGAAAAGGCCAGGAGGTGATTGTGAACATTTGTAAGAAATGCTGACTTCTGGCTTCCATGAGAAGATAGCATTTTACTTCTTTCCAAAACAACCCAATCTGTGGAGAGCATCAAAGTTAGTGGGTCACTTTGTTGTGCTTAAAGTATTTTTGGCAATCTTTTTGGGAAAAAAAAATCATTTCTCCTCTGAAACTCAAATTACTCTGGAACGGGACTTTTCATGTATTGTTTACATTGTAATGTGTCTGTGGATTATCTTCAATCTGAGTTTACAAAGAGAAACATGATAGGAGTATGTAGTTTTAATAATTGGCTTTAGTTTTCATGTTCTTATCAAAGACACATTTTGATAATTGCAACTCTCTTTCTCTAAAATAACTTCCATATCTGACTGGACATAATATATTTACTTATTGTTGTAAGTGACAATGTTTTATTATCTCATGATGTTTTAAAGTTGTCCTTCTTCTGCCCTTGGCCATTTTACACATGGATGCAGTTAATTTAACATCAGCTAATTCATAGCACTGTTATACACAAGTGCTCCTTTAGATCCAGGTTCATTATCCTTCAGTTTAAACTTAGGTCTTTAATTTTAAGTAATTTTAGCACTTCCTTAGCTCACTGGGATAATGACTAATTTTACTGAATGAAAGCAAAATTCTGAACAGAATGGGGAAGAAAAAAATCAGAAAGAAAATAAAAGTTACAAATACGTCATGATTCATTACAAAATGATTTTAAGAGGACTGCTTTAATCATTAGCTTTTCTGCATTAAATAAGCTCTACCTAATGCATGTGCCATCACCCTTAAGTAATGAGAATATTGAAATGGAAAAGAATGAATGTGGCAAATTTACCTAAACTATTCCATAATACTGCTGCCTCAGCTTCCATTTGTATGGCCAAGGCACCTGGCAGGGCCTTGAACTCTGACACTAGCCACTTCCCCCTCCAGTGCATGCCCCAGATAAAAGCCCACAGAGTCACAAACAAGCAAATGAATTTCCTTATATGCCTGCCCCAATGGCCTTTGTGATGAACACTCTCCCCACCTCCCAGGGCCTTCCGCTTATGCACTCTTAGATAAGACCCTTGAAAAGCTTCATAAAACCAAACTTTTTTTGGTTTGAATTGACCAGTCTGAGCTTAGCCTGGGAATCCCAAGGCACTTCACCTAGGACTGTAGCAAAGGCACATGCCCCAGGTCTTACTGTGCTCTCTGCCTGCAAGCTGCCTTCACCAGCTTGTATGGCCCCTCATGGAAGCTTGTCCTGCACCTTGCCCAGGACTTGTGAGTAATAAACTTCTCTAGTTTAATTCCCTTGTGGTTATTTGTTTAATTCACACACACCCTGGGGATCTACTTAACAAACGCTAATTTTACAGAGTCACAGTAGTAAGTAGGAAAAGAGGCCACATTAGTAAGCCAAGAAGACAACAAGCAGTCCTGCTCCAGGCTCCCAGGGAACAGGAGCCCCATTCATCAACACTCACTATACCTCGGTCACTGCAATAAACCTACAGCAGCTCTGCCCCAGTAAGCTTGTCGTTTCTCAGAAACAAGTTTGTTACTCTGTTCTGTAGTGTCTCTGCTGTCTCTGTCATAGTTTATCTTTTTCTCTGTGCACTTTCACTTCTACTACCTAACTTCCCTGAATCTAACACTTATTATTGCCTTTCCCCTATGGGATTTCATCTCCCCAAAAGAGGGACTCTCCTAAGGTAAGAATGTCTTCATCCATTATGGATACACCCCATTGAACACAGCTCTTCCATGAGCCACTATAAAACCTTTAATCCAATCTTCAGCTGAGAGGCTCTTAATCTCTCAGTGGTCATGAGAAATTTAGAGAGTGTTGCTCAAAAATTTAGCATCTTTGGCTCATTAAAATAAACATTTACATATATGCCTCTCATATACTTTTAGGTAGAAATTTGATTGGAACCGTACATTTAAATATAAAAGCATGCTTTTTACATATTAAAATTTTTAATAACAACATTGATTATTTAATGAGTGAAGATATTTTTATACAGATCAGTGAGAGCTTAAACCATAGACTGTTTCTCATCCAGAAAGTTTAATTTTTACTTCTACAAAGTTAAAAATCTAAACCCAAAATAATATAATATTGGGAATAGCACTAAGTGCTATTTTAGCTTCTTTTTTTCCCAAATAGTTTTGTATGCTAAAATGGAATGTAGACTCAGAAATTATGAAGAACTTTTTTACTGCTGAGTATTTTCAGAATTACAGCAGACATTAAGTAGATAAAAATATGATGTTCATATGCCAGAAAACTGAATATTCCAACTTTGGAGATAGAAGCAACTGGATTCTTTGGTTGCATTCAGCTTTGAAAAATATTTCCTCATTATCTGTTGTAACATGTGAATGTGATTTTATTTTAAAATATGCCCAATATTATATTATTAGTATCTTTCTGTAGGCAGGCAGAAATTTCAAAATGTCAAATTCTTTTATTTAATTTTAATTAAAAATTAAAACCTCTGATGGCCAAAATCACGAAACTCAGGAAAAGAATCATAGCATCTAAGAATATTTAGATAATGAATATGAAAACAGGAGATAAACATTAAGTTTAGTTCCTAATTTTACATTTGTAATTTCATATTGTTTATCTTCAAGAAGAATCCCAAAATTACATAAACTTCAGGTTCCACAATATCTGGATTTGATATTTCTTAAGATAATGAAAAGTCAGGCCCAATGGCTGACATTTTATATTTGCTATTACCATCAATAGCCAGCCAATACTGAGATACAATACAAACACCAATAACTCTTTGAATGAAGGAGTTAGATCTACATTTTATTTCTGTACCAAATCCAGTCTTGCTTCTTTAGTCTAAATTATGGCTCACAAAATATCTGTTCATCTGTAGCTCCAGGCCAGAAGGGTTTCCCAGCTCTGGGCAAGTTCATTCTGGATTTGCTGAGACTGAGATATGACAATGACTGGTGGAGGTTTATACCAAGCTTTATTCTAATGGTGGCAGGGCAAGTGCTAGAATCACATTCACCTCCAGAAAGTCTGGATGCAACCAGCCTGTCTCTGTCTCTGCCTCCTCTGTTCCAGGCTCTGCTCTGCCCCAAGCACTGGGTAGAGCTCTTTATATAGGAACACAGGGAATATTGGCTTATTGTCAGCAAGTGTGTAAGCATTAGCCTACGCAGTAGGCCAATTACCTCATCAAGTAGATTAGGGTTAGGTGAGGATCCTAGTCATGGAGCTTCTATTTTACCTACATTATCCCAACCAAAAATCTCTTCCCCTGCAGTATAAGTTTTCATAATGAACAGCACATCAATCAGAAATCACTGGGTAATTATATAAGTACCTTCTATGTATTCATATCTAATTTATAATCAGAGTCCCATGAGAGTCAATCAACTCTAAATTGAAATATATGTTAGCTTGTATACTTACTAGTTACTGCTATTCCATATTGGTGCCAATGTGAGAGAATTTTGCCAGGAGCAATTTTGGCTTCCTATCCAAATATACTACTGGTTATTAATCTTGGGATGTTTCACTTTTGTTTTTATATTCTAAACATGTAGAATAATACAAGAATAATATTAGAAACATTTCCCAGATTCAATGAACATGAGCACTGATAGTAACTTTAACACTACAGAGTGAAATTACCAGACTATTTCCTGCAAACATGGCTTGTCTGTGTAGTTCTTTGTGTAGTCCTGCCTCCTCTGCTTCTCTGAAGTAAGTTAAGTTCAGGAGGGCTTTTGTCATCTTCTGCTTGTCCAGTTCCTGTACTTGCTACTGCAAATTAGAAATACCTTATTTCACTTTGCTTCCTCGTTCATAGCCTCTGCTCTAACATGTAACTTAAATATACAGATCTCTCTCTTCAAGTGCCACCTTTCATATACAGTTGACCCTTGAACAATACAGTTTTGAACTTGCAGGTGATTTGTACATGGATTTTTTTCAATAAATATATTGGAAATTTTTTGGAGATTTGTGACAATTTAAAAAAACATTTTCTTTTCTCTAGCTTACTTTATTGTAAGAATATAGTATATAATACATAAAACACACAAAATATGTGTTAATAGACTATTTATGTTATCAGTAAGGCTTTTGGTGAACAGCAGGCAAAACTGTTAAGGTTTTTGGGAGTCTAAGGTTATACATGGAGTTTTGATGTGCCAGGGTGGCATGTCCCCTAATTCCCACATTGTTCAAGAGTCAACTATACCAAGTTTCAATAAATATGTGGGCCCATTTCTGTACTCTTTATTCTATTCTGTCAATCTATTTAAGTTTTACCCAAGTACTTCATAGTTCTATTGTCACTGGAGATAATCAAACTAAAATTACTTTTAACTTTTCTCATGTAAAAGAATATAGTATTATTTTATATGAAGTTACTATGAAGAAATTTTGCTGTACTCTCTTAATTCTATTATGTATCAATTATCTTGGATTTTCTATGTAGACATTCATACAGTCTACAAATAAGGACAATTTTGTTTCATTGTTTTTAATCATGAATTTTACTCATTTTTTATATCTTAGTGCAATGTTCAGGACCAGTAATAAAAATAATAGTAATAAGCATTCTTGTTTCATTGCTGACTGACTTTAATGAAAGCACTCAAATAAAATTCTTCATTATATGTGGTATTTACTGTTTATTTTGTATAGATTATTTACTGTCAAATTCAGGACATCACCTGCTATTCCCAATTTTCCATTAGTTTTTCACATGAATGGCTTTAGATTTTCATAGCATTCCTTACCTGTATCCACTGAAATGGTCATATTTTGTCTTCTTTTGCATGTTTTCATTCAGTGAATTAAGAAAGCATATTTTTCTGACTTTAAAATCCTTGTTTTGCTGCTGTACAACTTTCATATTTTTGCCTAGAATTTTATTTTCACCTTATTTTCAAAAACACTAAAATTAATCAGAATTAAATTTATTTTTTCCTACGGTTACTATAGATTTAACTATAGTTTGGCTAATTTCTTTACTCACTTTCATACTTTTACATTCCTTTCTTGATTCAATTTTCTTCCTGAAATATACTTTTAATAGGTTTTTTCAGTGAGGATTTATCTGTGATTAGTAAGTTCAGTCTTTGTCTTTTTTCACTCTCATCTTGAAAATATAGCTTAGACATATATGGAATCCTCAGTTGACAGTTATTTTTTGCTCACTATTTTCAATATATTATTATTCCATTATGTGCTGACTATTATTGTTTCTGATAATTCTGGTGTCAATCTAACTGGTATACCTTTCAGATAACATCTTTTTAAATGGCAACTGTTCCTTAAGGTACTGCAAGTTCACTTGTTCAGGTTTCTATTTTTATTCATCTAATGAACTCTTAATTTCTGGAAAATTTTTAGTCATTACTTATTTCTATATTATCTCTCATATTTATTCTAAAATATTTTCCATGTCCCTCTTAATCACTCTTTAATATTTTCAGTCACTTACTCTGCTCTCTGAATAATTTTTAGTCCCATTTTTAGATCATTAACTCTGATTATATCTATTACCTAATACATTCACTATTTTCAAAGCAGTTTATAATATTTTTGTTATAATGTTTTTATTTGTTTTAAATATTTCAAAAACATTTGTTTATTACATTTTGTTATCTTCTTCTAGGGATATTTTTATCTAGGTAGTCACAAGTTCAAGCATACCTTGGAGATGGCATAGGTTCAGTTTCAAACCACTGCAATAAAACAAGTATTGCAATAAATGATTTTTTGGTCTCCTATTACATATAAAAGTTGTATGTACACTATACAGTAGTCTATTAAGTGTGCAATAACATTATGTCTGAAAAATGCACAGACTTTAGTTAAAAATACTTCATTGATAAATTCTCAGTGAGTCATAATCACTGGTCACATATCACAGTAACAAATATAATAATGATGAAAAAGTTTGAAATAGTGTGTGAATTACCAAAATGTTGCACAGAGATAGGAAGTAAGCAAATACTCTTGGGAAAATGGTGCTGATAGTCTTGTTTGACACATAGTTGCCACAAACCTTCCATTTGTAAAAACACAATATCTGTAAAGTACAATAAAGCACAATGGAATATAGTATGCCTGTAAGCATACTTACATACTTAACTTTTGTAAGCACTTAATAAGTATCTTGTTTGGTGGATCATTTTATAAATGACATAGGTCAAATTGGTTGGTAATATTGTTCAAGTCTTTATATTCTTACTTTCTGTATACTTCTTTCATTAATTATTGAGATAGGATGTTAAAATATCCAACAATAATTGTGGATTTGCCAATCACTTTCAATTCTATCAGTTTTTGCTCTATTTATTTTGGAGTTCTGTTATTAGTTGCACAACATTTAGAAATATGTCCTCTTGATAAATTGATCCATTGTAACACTATGAAATTACCCTCTTTATCCCAGGTTATATTGTTTGCTCTGAAATCTAACTTGTTTAAAATTAAAATAACAACTCCAGATTTTTCAATTAAGGTTATTGTGGCATATATGTTGTGGTCGTCCTTTTAATTTTAACACTGGTGTATCTTTATATTTAAAGTTTATTGTAGGTTTCTTATAGGCAGCATTTAATAATACCTTGTTTTTGTATCTAACCTGACAATCTCTACCTTCTGATTAGGGTGTTTGACCATTTATATTAATTGCAATTTTTCAGTATCTTTTTGTTTAAACAGACCGTCTCGATAGTTGTGTTCCATGTATTCCATCTGTTCTTTGATCACTTTTTTCTCTTTTTCTGCCTTCCTTGAGAGTAATTGAGCATGTTTTATTATCTCATTTCATCTCCTTTCTGAATTAATAGCTATAAATTGTTAAGCTATTTTAGTTTTTGCTTTAGGGGTTATTTCATACATCTTTATCACAATTTACTTTTATGTGATATTTTATCATTTCAAGAACTTTACAGAAGTTCTTCACAAAAGTTTTTTACAGAAGAAATTCCACTTCTTTTGGCCTTTGTGCTTTTGCTTTAATACAGTTTCCTTACACATGTTATAAATTTGAATACATTATCACTTTTTATTTAATTATCTTTTAAACAGTGTTTAAAATAAGGAAAAAAAGTTCTTATCTTTACTCATGTAGTTATTATCGCCATTGTTTTATATTTCTTTGTGTAGATCCAGCTTTCCATCTGATATAATTTATCTCGGCTTGGAGGACTTCCAGAACATGTCTTGCACTGCAGATCTCTGTGTGAAGAGTTATTGCAACTTTGTGTATGTGTGAAAAAAATCTTTATTTTTTAGAAGTCTTCTTCAAAATTTTAAGTTTATTTGTCACTTTCAAAAACTCATTAGTAAAATAAAGAACTTAATGCAGGCAAGTAAAAAGAAAGCCCCATGAGGTTTTTAACAGGTTGAAATGGTGATCATCTTTGTAGTTCTCATAATCTTCTTCACAGAAGAATGCAATTTTAGTTTCATTGGAAATTTCAGATGCGTTCAGAGTGATGTCCACTTTTAACAGGAGGCTGATGTCATCTTCCAAATTCATCCCAAGTTAATTTGTCTTTGATTTATGTGCTAGATAAATAATCTTTAGCTTATAGTATTTGTGGTGGTGTCAGGCAGTTCTTAAAGGGACATCTTGCTTTAGAAATACTATGAATTCATTTACATTTGGTCCAAAATAACTCTGTATGCAGAAATCGCAATGTCAAATAAATGAATGAGCAAGCCATGCCGGTCGCTTCTTCAGAAGCCATGTGAAGAAATCCCTTTCTACCCAGCAATTTCATTCATAGGTAGGTGCCTAGGGAATCTCTCACATATGAGCACGAGGAGAACTGTTAATATACCTTGTCTATCTGGCTTTACTCTGAGACCTAGCAAGTGAAGTTGTGAATAGTCAAAATTCATACCCAATACTCTCTTAGAAGAATATTGTCAATGGATATATAATTCTGACAGTTCTTTTTCTTTTAGGACTTTAGAAATGCTGCACCTCTATTTTTTTTTTTTTTTTTTGCTTCTATTTTGCCAATGTGAAATCTGCTGTAATCCATATCTTTGAACAAAATACATGTATTTTCTGAGTGATTTTGAGATTTTATTTTTATCACTGGTTTTAAGCAATTTAATTAGGATGTGACTTGGTGTAGTTTTCTTCATGTTTCTCATACTTGGGATTCCTTGAATGTTTGAATCTGCAAATTTGTAATTTTCACTAAACTTGGATACTTTTCAGCTACTTTTTCTTCAAATATTTTTTTCAGTCCCCTGTCTCTAACCTCTTCTTAGTGGACTTTAATTATTTGTATATTTAGTTCCTTGACTTTGTCTCATAGTTCTCTGGTGCTTTATCACTTTTAAGTATTTTTCTCTCTCTACTTCATCATGGATATTTTCTATTGCTATGTCTTCAAGTTCACTAATATTTTGTGCTCTATTGTTTAATCTTCTGTTAGTCCTACCCAGTATATTTTTGATCTCAGAAATTGTAATTTTCATTTCTGAGGTTTGGTTTTGCTCAATCTTTCCTCTAGCTTTTTGAACATATGAAATAAAGTCTATGAAATGATCTTTTAATGTCCTCTTTACTAAGTTTACTGTCTGTGTCATTTCTGGGTCCATATTCATTGACTGATTTTTCTTCTCACTAAGGGTTACATGTTCCTATTTCTTTGCACTCTAGTTAGTTTTACTTAGATGCCAGTCAGTGTGTTTTATACTTTGTTGGGTCCTGAATACTTTCGTATTCTAATAAATATTTTGGAGCTTTGCTCTGGCATATGGCTACTTGGGATCTATTTGATCCTTTTGGCTCTAACTTTTCGACTTTGTTACACTGGAACAAAGCAACATTTAATCTAGAGTTAATTTTTCCCACTACTGATACCCCAGTTAGTTACTAGGCTGTTCACTCTAGTTGGCAATAAGTACTATTCCCAGTCATATGTGAAGTTTAGGCACTGATGAATACCGTATTGCATATTTATAGATTTCTGGAGATTTCTCTCTGTGCAGCTCTCTTCTGTCCTGCAAACAGCTACCTGTGCCTCTCCAGATTTCCAGATCTGTCTCCTCAACACTAGGAGGACACACCCCCCACAACCCCTCACCAAGCCTGGTTTTAGAAACTTTTTCCAGGCAATAAGCTGGGGTGATCATAGGACTACCTGATTTCTTTCCCATATCTAAGGATCAGCATTCTCAACTGCCTAATGCCCAATGTCTTGAGAGCCTTGTTTCTTCTATTTTGTCTGTATTTTTATGAGTTTCGGGTAGGACAGTAAATTTTGTCCCAATTATTCCACTTGGCCAAACAAGGGAAACTTCTCAAAGTAGTTTTATGTTAGTTATTTCTCAGTTTGGTGTACTCATACCATGTGTACTTAAATTTAAACTTGTATCTGTTTTCTGTAGGCTAGAGTGAGGAGTAGATTTCTTAAGAATGATTTTTTTCTACTCCATTAAATTTTGAACTGATGAATAAAAATAAATCTACACTTAAACTTCCAAAGATGATATACAGAGTGCCCTTTTTTTCCCAATTTACTTCACTAAACTGGAGTCTTTTGATAAATCCATCACATGGGATGTGGCTTTAGTCTGCTATGTTAGGAAAATCATTTTACTTAAGTTTGCAGCTGGTTTTGTAAGTGTCTTGGTCACATCATAACACCATTTTTTAGGTATAGGGTATAACTTTTTTTATGATCTATTGTTTTGGTTTCTTCTCTGCCTTTAACATCAAAATGAATCAATTTCATATGGAAAGCAATGCATTATACTTATTTTGGAAACATTTATTTTTACTGGAGAGGTCACTGTACTTTGAAAATAGCATTAAAATCTCTAACGGCCCATGCTGTGTTTTTCAAAGTTTTATAAGACAAGTCTAGGACAGAGACTTTCAGATAATCCCTTATTGGAGTCTTTATTTTTTTAATCCTTAAGAACGTTATTGCACTTTGTTTTCTATTATCCAAGCTCACAGACCTTCACATTCCATATTGCAATGGATCCTTGTTCACTATGTACATTTAGGATATTTTTTGGAGTCATATAATAAAATTACTATGACTTTAAGATACAGATTCATCTTTTGTAAATTGTTTATGTAAGGTAATTCATATAGTTACAATGAAAAGACAAATTCAGCCGGCACAGCAATAACATATAAATTATGTAAAAGTATAACCATTTTAAACTTCATCCTGATTATTGGATATTAAAGAAGACTGATGTATGCAGTCCTAAATCATTCACAGTCTTTAAGAACACAATAATTAAAATAAAGGATAGTATATATATATTTAAAAATATAATCAATCATCCATTTCAAATGTATAATGTATTTGTGTGAAGTTACTTCATCACCTTTTCTTCTAAAATTTCCAGTAGCCTGCTAAGTACTCTATAGCCTTACAGGGATTCTGGGTGGTACATTAGCCACATTTTAAGAAATGCTGCCTTAGAAAACTCATTAAAGCTGTAGACCTTGTCAGGGAAGTTTGCACAAGTTCCTGAAATCCTTTTGCAGAACTCAGGCTAGGAATCATTCTTACAGGTGTTTACTTTGATTAAGGCACAGACCTTTTAATAAATATAATACAGCCAAGACAACAGGATTTTTTGCCCCAAAGCCTAACAATTTCTGAAGAAGGAACTACCTGGGGTTATTTTTTAAAAGGGGGACTGTGACAGGGCAGACAATTGCAATTCCATAGATTGTACAGTAAGAAAACCAAAATGAAAAAAATTTGGCTCTGTCAGTTTTGTAATATCAGGCATTGTGACAGTCAAATATCATTCACAGTTGATTGATTTTCATTCATATGTACTTATTTAGACATCACTAGACTAGAAATTACTAGAAAGGCTGCATGATAAATCAAGAATACTGGGAAGGCCAGAAATACATCTCCTTAGTGAGATAATGATGCTTTGACAAAGCAAAAACACAAAACTTAAGTCTTAGTGTTTTGGCTTAAGCATTAGTACAGTCCCTCTTGAAAACCAGTCTTTTTTAGATAAGAATAGAAAGAGCACTGTGGGGAAAATTGCAGTATTTCCAGGATCTCCCACCTGGCCTTAGTGCATCTCCTTATCAACGGGTGTTTCCAGTGGGTGGAGAGAAGTAGGCCATCTCCATATAAGTAGGTGATTACAAGGGAGGGGGGAGCAAGAGGACATCTTGACCAGAGAGGTTTGGTGGGCTCCCTTTTCTGCAGCCAGGTGGTGAGAGACTCCGGGGAGCAGAAGTGGATGATGGATTGTAAGCAATAAACAGGTTTCTCCCGCTTTATTTCTCCCTCTGACTGATTTTGGTTTCAAAGGTAGTTTGCCCCAGGCTGGGAGAAAGATTTCCCCTCCAGAGTTACAAGCACATTTAACCGGTTGGCATCCACCAGGTTTTAAACCTACTACTTACTATCCACATCCATGCTCCTCTTTGAAATAAAAAATAATATTCTTTCGATGACATTGTAATCAGATAACTGTACATGAAAAAAACAAAAACAAAAACAAAAAAACCAACAGTTCCTTAAAGGTTGAAACTCATTTGAGTGTAAAATATTATACAGACAAAGATGCTTTGGACAGAAAAGATTCAAGTTTTATTTAACTAAATATGTTAGAATTTGGTTTAAGTAGTTTCTTGATTTAACATGTTTACTGGATTTCTTTCAGGTAACCCTGCAATTTGAGGCCTGCTGCCCCATGTACCAACCTCAAATCAGCTGACTTTCATGAATATTAAGATCCCTTATTAATATCTCCAAGTACAGGTGAACATCCTTCAAAAATACCTTTGAAGAGGCGGAGCCAAGATGGCGGCGTGAGTAGAGCAGTGGAAATCTCCTCCCAAAAACACATAGAGCTATGAAAATATAACAAAGAAAAATCTTCCTAAAATAGAGACCACAGGACACAGGACAACATCCAGACCACATCCACACCTGCAAGAACCCAGCGCCTTGTGAAGGGGGTAAGATACAAGCCCCAGCCCGGCGGGACCCGAGCGCCCCTCCCCCCGGCTCCCGGTGGGTGGAGAGAAACCGGAGCGGTTTTTTTTTTTTTTTTTTTTTTTTTTTGGCGAGCGCTTTTTGGAAGCCTTAGAGGGACGGGCCCCCGTTGCTGGGGAGGCAGGGTGGCAGGACCGGTGAGGAGGTGCCTGGGAACGGCGCCGGAGGACAAAGAATATCCCGCGTTTCTCCCTGCGAGACCTGGGGGCGGGTGCCTGAGACCGGTGCCTGAGGACGGAGGAGGTCGCGCGTTTTTCCCCTTTTTTTTTCTCTTTTTGGCGAGCGCTTTTTGGAAGCCTTGAAGGGACGGGGACCCCAGTGCTAGGGAGGCACGGTGGCGGGACTGGTGAGCGGGTGGCTGGGACCGGCGCCTGAGGACGAAAAATATCCCCCATTTTTCCCTGCGGGACCGGTGGGCGGGTGCCTGAGACCGGCACTTGAGGACAGAGGAAATCGCGCGTTTTTCCCCTTTTTTTTTTCTCTTTTCTGCGAGTGCTTTTTGGAAGCCTAAAAGGGACAGGGACCCCGGTGCTAGGGAGGCAGGGCGGCGGGACTGGTGAGCGGGTGCCTGGGACCGGCACCTGAGGACAAAGAATATCCCGCATTTTTCCCTGTGGGACCGGTGGGTGGGTGCCTGAGACCAGCACCTGAGGACGGAAGAAATCGCGCGTTTTTCCCCTTTTTTTTCTCTCTTTTTGCCGAGGGCTTTTTGGAAGCCTTGAAGGGACAGGGACCCCGGTGCTAGGGAGGCAGGGTGGCGGGACTGGTGAGCGGGTGCGTGGGACCAGTGCCTGAGGACAAAGAATATTGAGCGTTCCTTCCCTGCGGGACCGGTGGGTGGGTGCTTTTTGGAAGCCTTGAAAGGACAGGGACCCTGGTGCTAGGGAGACAGGGCAGCAGGACCAGTGAGCGGGTGCCTGGGACCGGCACCTGAGGACAAAAAAAAAAAAAAAAAATCACTTGTTTTTTCCTTTTTTTTCCTTTTTTTTTTCTCTTTGTTTCTGTTCCCTCTCTCATTGTTGCTGCTGTTGTTTTGGCTTGGAGAGTGCTTTTTGGAAATCTTAAAGGGGCAGGACAGGTCACTTAGACCAGAAGCAGGGAATCTGGGGATCTCTGGGCACTCTAACCCCCTGGGCAGCAGGGAGCACAGAGACCCCTTACGGAGATAAATAGTCTCCTGGCTGCTCCCCCTCCAACGGGGCTCCACCATTTTGGAGGAACAGCCCCAGCCAGGCCAAGCCCACAGCAACAGCGGAGATAAACCCCAAAGCAACTGGGCAGGAAGCAGAAGCCCTGTCTGCGCACAGCTGCCCAGCACAAGCTACTAGAGGTCGCTATTCTCCCAGGAAAAGGCTACAAACCAACAAGAAGGGAAGCTCTTCCAGCGGTCACTTGTACCAGCTCTGCAAACTATCTCTATCACCATGAAAAGGCAAAACTACAGGCAGACAAAGATCACAGAGACAACACCTGAGAAGGAGACAGACCTAACTAGTCTTCCTGAAAAAGAATTCAAAATAAAAATCATGAACATGCTGACAGAGATGCAGAAAAAAATGCAAGAGCAATGGGATGAGATGCAGAGAAAAATGCAAGAGCAGTGGGATGAAGTCCGGAAGGAGATCACAGATGTCAGGAAAGAGATCACAGAAGTGAAACAATCCCTGGAAGGATTTATAAGCAGAATGGATAAGATGCAAGAGGCCATTGAAGGAATAGAAGCCAGAGAACAGGAACGTATAGAAGCTGACATAGAGAGAGATAAAAGGATCTCCAGGAATGAAACAACACTAAGAGAAATATGTGACCAATACAAAAGGAAAAACATTCGTATTATAGGGATACCAGAAGAGGAAGAAAGAGGAAAAGGGATAGAAAGTGTCTTTGAAGAAATAATTGCTGAAAACTTCCCCAAACTGGGGGAGGAAATAATCGAACAGACCATGGAATTATACAGAACCCCCAACAGAAAGGATCCAAGGAGGACAACATCAAGACACATAATAATTAAAATGGCAAGGATCAAGGACAAGGAAAGAGTTTTAAAGGCAGCTAGAGAGAAAAAGGTCACCTATAAAGGAAAACCAATCAGGCTAACATCAGACTTCTCAACAGAAACCCTACAGGCCAGAAGAGAATGGCATGATATACTTAATGCAATGAAACAGAAGGGCCTTGAACCAAGGATACTGTATCCAGCACGACTATCATTTAAATATGATGGTGGGATCAAACAATTCCCAGACAAGCAAAAGCTGAGGGAATTTGCTTCCCAAAAACCACCTCTACAGGGCATCCTACAGGGACTGCTCTAGATGGGAGCACCCCTAAAAAGAGCACAGAACAAAACACACAACATATGAAGAATGGAGGAGGAGGAATAAGAAGGGAGAGAAGAAAAGACTCTCCAGACAGTGTATATAACAGCTCAATAAGCGAGCTAAGTTAGGCAGTAAGATACTAAAGAAGCTAACCTTGAACCTTTGGTAACCACGAATCTAAAGCCTGCAATGGCAATAAGTACATATCTTTCAATAGTCACCCTAAATGTAAATGGACTTAATGCACCAATCAAAAGACATAGAGTAATAGAATGGATAAAAAAGCAAGACCCATCTATATGCTGCTTACAAGAAACTCACCTTAAACCCAAAGATAAGCATAGACTAAAAGTCAAGGGATGGAAAAACATATTTCAGGCAAACAACAGTGAGAAGAAAGCAGGGGTTGCAGTACTAATATCAGACAAAATAGACTTCAAAACAAAGAAAGTAACAAGAGATAAAGAAGGCCACTACATAATGATAAAGGGCTTAGTCCAACAAGAGGATATAACCATTCTAAATATATATGCACCCAATACAGGAGCACCAGCATATGTGAAGCAAATACTAACAGAACTAAAGAGGGAAATAGACTGCAATACATTCATTGTAGGAGACTTCAACACACCACTCACCCCAAAGGATAGATCCACAGGGCAGAAAATAAGTAAAGACACACAGGCACTGAAAAACACACTAGAACAGATGGACCTAATAGACATCTATAGAACTTTACATCCAAAAGCAACAGGATATACATTCTTCTCAAGTGCACATGGAACATTCTCCAGAATAGACCACATACTAGCTCACAAAAAGAGCCTCAGTAAATTCCACAATATTGAAATTCTACCAACCAATTTTTCAGACCACAAAGGTATGAAAGTAGAAATAAATTCTACAAAGAAAACAAAAAGGCTCACAAACACATGGAGGCTTAACAACATGCTACTAAATAATCAATGGATCAATGAACAAATCAAAATAGAGATCAAGGAATATATAGAAACAAATGACAACAACAACACTAAGCCCCAACTTCTGTGGGATGCAGCGAAAGCAGTCTTAAGAGGAAAGTATATAGCAATCCAGGCACACTTGAAGAAGGAAGAACAATCCCAAATGAATAGTCTAACATCACAACTATTAAAACTGGAAAAAGAAGAACAAATGAGGCCTAAAGTCAGCAGAAGAAGGGACATAATAAAGATCAGAGAAGAAATAAACAAAATTGAGAAGAATAAAACAATAGCAAAAATCAACGAAACCAAGAGCTGGTTCTTTGAGAAAATAAACAAAATAGATAAGCCTCTAGCCCAACTTATTAAGAGAAAAAGAGAGTCAACACAAATCAACATAATCAGAAATGAGAATGGAAAAATCATGACAGACTCCACAGAAATACAAAGAATTATTAAAGACTACTATGAAAACCTATATGCCAACAAGCTGGAAAACCTAGAAGAAATGGACAACTTCCTAGAAAAATACAACCTCCCAAGACTGACCAAGGAAGAAACACAAAAGTTAAACAAACCAATTACAAGCAAAGAAATTGAAACAGTAATCAAAAAACTACCCAAGAACAAAACCCCGGGGCCGGACGGATTTACCTCGGAATTTTATCAGACACACAGAGAAGACATAATACCCATTCTCCTTAAAGTGTTCCACAAAATAGAAGAAGAGGGAATACTCCCAAACTCATTCTATGAAGCCAACATCACCCTAATACCAAAACCAGGAAAAGACCCCACCAAAAAAGAAAATTACAGACCAATATCCCTGATGAATGTAGATGCAAAAATACTCAATAAAATATTAGCAAACAGAATTCAACAGTATATCAAAAGGATCATACACCATGACCAAGTGGGGTTCATCCCAGGGATGCAAGAATGGTACAGCATTCGAAAATCCATCAACATCATCCACCACATCAACAAAAAGAAAGACAAAAACCACATGATCATCTCCATAGATGCTGAAAAAGCATTTGACAAAATTCAACATCCATTCATGATAAAAACTCTCAGCAAAATGGGAATAGAGGGCAAGTACCTCAACATAATAAAGGCCATATATGATAAACCCACAGCCAGCATTATACTGAACAGCGAGAAGCTGAAAGCATTTCCACTGAGATCGGGAACCAGACAGGGATGCCCACTCTCCCCACTGTTATTTAACATAGTACTGGAGGTCCTAGCCACGGCAATCAGACAAAACAAAGAAATACAAGGAATCCAGATTGGTAAAGAAGAAGTTAAACTGTCACTATTTGCAGATGATATGATACTGTACATAAAAAACCCTAAAGACTCCACTCCAAAACTACTAGAACTGATATCGGAATACAGCAAAGTTGCAGGATACAAAATCAACACACAGAAATCTGTAGCTTTCCTATACACTAACAACGAATCAATAGAAAGAGAAATCAGGAAAACAATTCCATTCACCATTGCATCAAAAAGAATAAAATACCTAGGAATAAACCTAACCAAGGAAGTGAAAGACTTATACTCTGAAAACTACAAGTCACTCTTAAGAGAAATTAAAGGGGACACTAATAAATGGAAACTCATCCCATGCTCATGGCTAGGAAGAATTAATATCGTCAAAATGGCCATCCTGCCGAAAGCAATATACAAATTTGATGCAATCCCTCTCAAATTACCAGCAACATTCTTCAATGAATTGGAACAAATAATTCAAAAATTCATATGGAAACACCAAAGACCCCGAATAGCCAAAGCAATCCTGAAAAAGAAGAATAAAGTGGGGGGATCTCACTCCCCAACTTCAAGCTCTACTACAAAGCCATAGTAATCAAGACAATTTGGTACTGGCACAAGAACAGAGCCACAGACCAGTGGAACAGATTAGAGACCCCAGAAATTAACCCAAACATATATGGTCAATTAATATTTGATAAAGGAGCCATGGACATACAATGGCAAAATGACAGTCTCTTCAACAGATGGTGCTGGCAAAACTGGACAGCTACATGTAGGAGAATGAAACTGGACCATTGTCTAACCCCGTATACAAAGGTAAACTCAAAATGGATCAAAGACCTGAATGTAAGTCACGAAACCATTAAACTCTTGGAAAAAAACATAGGCAAAAACCTCTTAGATATAAACATGAGTGATCTCTTCTTGAACATATCTCCCCGGGCAAGGAAAACAACAGCAAAAATGAGCAAGTGGGACTACATTAAGCTGAAAAGCTTCTGTACAGCGAAAGACACCATCAATAGAACAAAAAGGAACCCTACAGTATGGGAGAATATATTTGAAAATGACAGATCTGATAAAGGCTTGACGTCCAGAATATATAAAGAGCTCACACGCCTCAACAAACAAAAAACAAATAACCCAATTAAAAAATGGGCAGAGGAACTGAACAGACAGTTCTCCAAAAAAGAAATACAGATGGCCAAGAGACACATGAAAAGATGCTCCACATCGCTAATTATCAGAGAAATGCAAATTAAAACTACAATGAGGTATCACCTCACACCAGTAAGGATAGCTGCCATCCAAAAGACAAACAACAACAAATGTTGGCGAGGCTGTGGAGAAAGGGGAACCCTCCTACACTGCTGGTGGGAATGTAAATTAGTTCAACCATTGTGGAAAGCAGTATGGAGGTGCATCAAAATGCTCAAAACAGACCTACCATTTGACCCAGGAATTCCACTCCTAGGAATTTACCCTAAGAACACAGCAATCAAGTTTGAGAAAGACAGATGCACTCCTATGTTTATCGCAGCACTATTTACAATAGCCAAGAATTGGAAGCAACCTAAATGTCCATCTGTAGATGAATGGATAAAGAAGATGTGGTACATATACACAATGGAATACTACTCAGCCATAAGAAGTGGAAAAATCCAACCATTTGCAGCAACATGGATGGAGCTGGAGAGTATTATGCTCAGTGAAATAAGCCAAGCGGAGAAAGAGAAATACCAAATGATTTCACTCATCTGAGGAGTATAGGAACAAAGGAAAAACTGAAGGAACAAAACAGCAGCAGAATTACAGAACCCAAAAATGGACTAACAGGTACCAAAGGGAAAGGAACTGGGGAGGATGGGTGGGCAGGGAGGGATAAGGGGGGGGAAGAAGAAGGGGGGTATTAAGATTAGCATGCATGGGGGGGAGGGAGAAAGGGGAGGGTGGGCTGCACAACACAGAGAGGACAAGTAGTGACTCTACCACATTTTGCTAAGCTGATGGACAGTAACCGTAATGTGGTTGTTAGGGGGGACCTGATATAGGGGAGAGCACAGTAAACATAGTATTCTTCAGGTAAGTGTAGATTAAAAATTTAAAAAAAAAAAAAAAGAAAGAAAGAAAGAAAAGGGGGATTACTCCTTAACAGGATAAAACTATTGGTAAATCAAAGATCAACGCATGCTTTAAATATCCTTAATGTTGATCACTTAAAGGGTGTCAGATGATCAGCTATGGAGGTACTCTTTTCTGATAATATTCCTTTCTCTTAATTAAAAAAAAAAAAAAAAAGCAGTTACTGTGTGCTGACCTCCAATGAGTTCTGCACAGTGGTATAGAGGGCATGTCAAAATGTGGGCAAAGGGTCTGTTTGTTTCTACGCAGAAGATCAAGGCCTAGCTTGGATACCCAGAAAATGAACTAAGATACGATATGAGGAGGAGCTTCCGGCATCAGCACTCTCTGGAGGACTCGTGCCGGGGGATGATCATCAAAAAGCCTCCACAGGGATCCGGACGATGCTGCGGTTGTGGCTGCATCCAGCCCACCGTCTCCTGGACTTGCCATAAGAAGGAGGAGGGAGATGTCTAGGCCGGCATGTGCATACAGTGAGACAACGAATTTGACTGGATCTGTACTGTTGGAACTCAACCAGGAGTTGGGAGGGGTGCAAGTTGTAGCACCCCAAAATCTCATGACTATAGACTATCTATGGTTAAAAGAACATATGGGATGTGAACAGATCCCAGAAATGGGCTGCTTTAATTTGTCTGATGGTTCAAGTACAGTTGGACAATATCCATCATATCATAGATAAATTTTCACAAATGCCTAGGGTGCCTAAATGGTTTTCTTGGCTTCACTGGAGATGGCTGGTAATTATAGATTTGCTTTGTTTATGTCACCGTATTCCTATTATGTTAATATGTGTGTGCAAATTAGTTAGTAGTTTAAAACCTATACATACTTAAGGTACTATACAAGAAGATATGTCAAAGAAATAATCAATCCTCCCAAGTTTCCTTCATATGCTACATCTATAGCTTTTCTTCTTCCTTCCTAATTACAAACCTTAAATAGAATTCGTGCCTCATATAGAATTTACCGAGTATCATAATTCCTCCAGGTGGTAAAGATACCTCGAGACAAGTGCTGGGCATAGAAGCCACAGGGCATAAATCTGCAAAGAAGTAAAAAGCTAACCTTTGCAAACAATATGGCTTCTCTCTCACTTACCAACTTTACATTTCCCTGTATGGCCCCGGAAGATGACTGGTTAGCCAGAGATGGGTAAGATTCCTCAAGGGAGGAACAACCTAAGACAGGCACAGTCGCAGGGGGGCCATCAGGTGAGAATTTGGGGATCAACAGAGGTGAGGCTCAGAACCTCACCCCCCCTGCTTTGAGAGAAATCTTCTGCATCCGTGGATGTCTTGCTGCCCTTGTCTAGCCTGGATTAATACTTAGTCCATAGGCACACACCTGATCATCTGATCATCTATATTTGCCTTCTTACAGCACTAAACTATGTTTTCTACCTTTATCTTGCATCTACCTACCACTTCAGCATTTTATTAAAAATAAAAATAATAATAATAATAGGAGAAATGTGGGATCAACATATAAATCAAGTACAAAAATCAAATGAATATTCATATTTGACCTGATGGTTTATAGGTCATATTGCATGATCAAAACCGAAAGTTTCTGTGATGAATGCCCTTGTACTGTTCACCATGTAAGAATTTATTCACTCTGTAAGAATTCGTTCACCATGTAAGAACTTGTTCGTTATGCTTCAGAAGATTGGAGACTGACGAGAATTAGGCTTGAGATGGATTAATGATTGTACATTGAGCATTGACCCCCCTATACTGAATTTTATTGTTGTTAACAACCATTTGATCAATAAATATGAGAGATGCCCTCTCAAAAAAAAAAAAAAAAATACCTTTGAAAGAATTCACGAAAATAATCTTCCTACCTATCAAACACAACATAGTGCTTCTAATAATTCATGGAAATTCTGCCATCCCAGCTAGGAAAGCAGCCCATTCTTTTTTAAGGAAGAGTGAAAATAGAAAAAAGATCATAAAATTAAACTAGCCATCTTTACAATTGCAATATAATGAGTCATAAGAAATACATATTTGGTCATTCAGATGACCAAATATATATTTTCCAGGTATATTTGTTCTTCATCCACAGTTTCCAAAACACTGCAGTCTTAAAGGTGAAATGGGTGTTTGTCATGCCAGTGAGAGACTTTTGGACCCACCCACCCAAGGGCAGGGGCTGAAGGTTAAATCAGCCATGGGCCAGTAATTCAATCCATCATGACTATGCAATGAAGCCCTCACAAAAAACCCCTGCAATCACTCTGCTCTGCGGGACCCTGTTTCTCTCTCAGAGAGATCTTCTGTGCTTAGGGAACCAGAACACCTCCACGTGTGTTTGGCCCCAAGCTCCATGAGAATAGAAGCTCCTTTATTTGGGACTTTGCCCTATGTCTTTCTTCATCTGGCTGTTAATTTGTATTCTTTATGGTATCCTTCACTAAAATGGTAAATGTAAGTGTTTTCCTGAGTTCTGTGAGCTGCTCTAACAAATCAATCAAACCCAAGGGGGAGGCAGCAGGGCCTTCCCATCTGTAGCCAGTACATCAGAAACACAGATTCAACTGCCTGGGGCTTGTGACCAGTGTCTGGAGTTGGGGGTGGAAGGCAGTCTTATAGGAAGAAGCCCTTAACCTGGGGAACAGAGTGTTGTCTCTGGGCAGATAGCCCCAGAATTGCTGAGTTCTCCAACACCTTGCTGGTGTTTGAGAATTGCTTGGTGTTATGTGTAAGAAGACCCCTCCCACATACTTACACACATTGCAGTAGGTCTGGGAATCTGAATGGAGTTACACTACTACTACTGCTACATAGAATATTATTATTGTTGTTATATGTAGGAAAACATAACCTCACCAAAATGTAAGACTATTAACTTCTAGAGACCTTAATTCAGTATCTCACAGTTGGATAATTAGCATATCCTGGTTTTATAGTGGGAACTTTCCAAATTTCTATTCCTTAACGACTTTTTCAAGCCATACCAATAAAGGATTTATAAATAAGCATGGATTTTTCTCCATTAGCTTCATTGAAAGTCTGAAATTGCCTTGGTATGAGCAAAAAAAGACTGAAAAGTTTTAAATATTCACAAGCAGAGAGCACAATGTTCCAGAGCCTGGGGACATAATAGAGGAAAACTAAACTGCTCCATTCTGACTAATTCAAGAAATTATCAGAAGAATGTATATAACATATTCAAGATTTAAAAATATAGTAATAGAGCCAGGAAGTGTGACTGAAGCTTCTGGGTTGAGAGAGGAAGAAAGCACTGATAACCAGCATGATTAGGTTGTAGCATTTGCACTGGAAAGTGCCCTGGATTTAGGGCAGAAGATCTAAGTCTTAGTTCAGCTCTGCCATTATTATTTTTATGACCCGAGGCAAGTGACTAATATTCTCTGTTTCAGTTCCTGCAGAAATAATATAATCCTCCTGAATTATATGATTGTTACTGGAGATGATATTTTTTTAAAAAGAAATAAAAACACTGGGGTCTAAGAAGATGGATTTAAAAGTCTTAGCTCTTAAATGTCTGAATCAATGTCTGTGACTATGTCACTTCTTTGAATTTTAGTTTCCTCACATGGTATATAAAAATTGCTGGTGCTCGGGAAGGCTACTGGAGAGCAAACCAGATCCATACCAAGCGATCAGGACTTGGAAAAAGAGCCAGAAATGACCCAGGCTAGGTGAGCAATGGACACTGGTATATATCTGCAATAAGGATGGTTCTTGGAAACTGGTAAGACAATTGTAACTTTGTGAATATCTATTCCAGGAACTGGCACTTTTTTTTTATCACCACTGACTTAGAGACAAGTTGTTTGATAAGGCAGAGGTTTTGGTGACCTTTGCAGGGCATTAATGGAATCTGTGTTTAAAATGCCAGGTAGATTTGGGGCCTACTCTGTAAAACAACTTCCTGAAAAAAATCTTTATAACAAAGTCCTTTCCCCTTCTCTTTTCTCTCCTATCTCTCCTCAGTCATACACTGACCTAAAATTGGCAAGGTATTTTAATGTCAAAAAACATAAGTTTTTGAATAATTGTGAAAGAACTGCCATCTATTGACTCTTATCTCACACAAAATTTAACAAAGTAGAGCATAGATCTAAATATAAGAGCTAAAACTTTTTAACTTCTAGAAGAAAACATGGGAGAAAATCTTAATTACCTCGGGTTTGGCAAAGATTTCTTAAATATGACAAAAGCACAACTAGAAAAGAAAAAATCAATGTCACATTTCATCAAAATTAAAACTTTTCTGTTTCAAAAGACACTGCCAATAAAAATGAAAAAAAAAGCCCACAGACTGGAAGAAATATCTGTGACAACATAAATCAGTCAAAAGACCTTAATCTAGAATATATAAAGAATTCTTACAGCTCAGTCAAAGACAGAAAACCTAATAAAAAATATGGACAAAAGTCTTAAACAGATGCTTCACTTAAGACAAATATATACATGACAAATAAGGCACAAGAAAGGCTTAACATCATTAGTCATTAGGGAAATGCAAATTAAAATCAGTGAGGTACCATCATTAGATGTCTAAGATTTAAAAATCTGATCATGCTGGTCATACAAACTTAGCTAATATATAATATTTTGATAATTCATTGCTATGCCTATAGTTGATTGTTTCAAACACAGAAGAGTTCACTGCAAATTTCCTTTCCACTCTCCTTTTTTCACCTTGGATTAAGCTCTGTTTGTCACACACTATAAAAACTCAGAGTAACTTCTGGTGGTTGAGATAGGTTTTATAATTAGTCATCCCTGCTGCAGCTGTTTATGACAAGCTTGAATAAAATAAAAGTGCTTCTGACAATTTCTGAATATAAAGCTGATATAAAAATCTCATTTTTCCAAAATATAATGACAGCGCAAAATCATACATATGTCATAATAAAAATGAAAAGAAAAAAACCCTGAACTACTAAAGGGAAATACTATTCAGACTGGGTTAAAAAAAATACTTAATATTTTCTGTCCATAAGAAATGCATTTGCAGCAAAGACATTTAGAAAAGTTGGAAGTTAAAAAAATTGGGCAGAATCATACCAGAAAAAGACACACACACATAAAAGCACACAGGAAACTGGAATTTAGATATTAATATCGGACAGGGTTTAAAAAGAAAAAATAAGGAAACAAAGGAAAATAGATAACAAGAAAGTATAAACTTTTTGTAAATTATGTTGCATCAAATAGCATAGTATCATCATCCAAAATGCCAACCCTCCCCGGCAAGAAACAACACCAAAACCAACAACAGCAACAACAAAGAAAATTTGAATATAATTAAGGTACTTTTATTCACCTCTCTCAGCTCATAAAATATTAAATGTATACTAAAAATAAGTAACAATATAGAGAAGAGTTTCTCAAAGTGTAGTCCAAAGATCACTTGTGGCAAACTTTGCCAGGATTCTTGCAAAATAAAGTATTTTCAAGATTCTATATATTCTGTTCTATAACATCAGATTTTCTGACAGTAGTTCCCAGAAATCTGCATTTTAGCAAGCACTTAAAAGATTCTTGTGCACTCTTATAGAGGATATAAATTGTATACTTAATAAGGTAGTACTAATATATTTATATAATCAGAATATACAGTTTAAAATCAAATGACTATAGAATGTTTACAAAAATGGAACAGAAAGTGCCATTAAATCAAAAAAAGTAGAAATAATAAAGACCCCACTCTTTTCAAATGTTAAAAAAAGTAAGAAAGCTAGAATAAGTTTTTAGAAAAGAAAGAAATACATTGACCAGCTGAAAATTTTAAACTTTCCTTTAAAAAGAAAAATCAAGTGCAGAAAGCTTAGAAAACAAAATGCTAGAGATATACACATCAGAACTATGAAATATAATTAAAGACATTCATAGTTCTACATACTTAATTACTAAGCAAGATAAAATAATAGTAAGTAAATGTGTAGTTCACCTCAACAAAATAAAGCCAAGGAAATGAGAAGAAAACAGTTATAAAGATAAAAGACAAATGCATTGAAAATGACTCATACATACACAATACATAATAAGCACCAGGGATGTTTCTTACAACATGTTAAAATAAATACCTGACATATCAAGAACAAAAGATTGCATATTGTATGATTCCATTTAAATGAAATTTTTAGAAAGGCAAAATTATAGAGATAGCTATCAGACATTGCCTGGGGCTGGAGGTGGGAACAGGAATTGACTACAAATGGGCATGAGGAAAATTTTGAGGTAATGATTGCACAGATTATAGATCTATTAAAAATCTTCAAACTGTATACTTACAATGGATAAATGTTATGTTTTGTGTTAGAGAACTTTAGGAAAATGTGAAAAATATTTTAACATAACATCCCACTTATTGTAGTAATAGAAAGAAATGGAATACCTAAAAACATGAAGGTAGTACTTTATGAGAGACATTGGCCAGAACTTAGATGGATAAGAGAAATGACTTGTTCTTGGAAAAGAGAAAGATGTAAATATCCGTAAACTGATCTATAGGTTTAATGCAATCATAACAAAATTTTTTCAAAAATGACAACTGCTGTAATCCAGTTAAAACTGTGTCAGCTCACTCTTCTGCTCACAAGCCTCCAAAGGCTGCCCACTTCAGATGGTTTTCATTTCTTTTTTCAGAATAAAAAAGAAAATGTTTGAGTCCTACCTCATTTGGCATCCATATTGCTTCTCCACCATTATCTCGTACTCCCCTTATTCACTCTGCTCCAGCCACACTGGTCTAACTGCTGTTCCTGAACTTGCCAACCATGTTGCCTCTGCTCTTGCTGACCCTGCCTGGTGTACTGTCCCTTTATGGATTGTGCTCTCACCTTCTTCAGGCCTGAGTTCAAAATCCTTCTCAGTGAGGCCATCCCTGATTATTCTTCTGCAAAAACACAAATTATACCCTACTCCCAGCATTTCCTGTCTCTCTTCCCTCCTTTTTCTTCATCTGGCATAGTATCTATTTTACTTACATATCTGTTTCCCCCATTGGAATCAAAGTTTTGGGAAGGCAAAATTTTTTTGCCTATTTTGTTCTCTGCTATATTTGTAGCACCTCAGAAAGTGCCTAGAACATAACAGACTCTCAAAACTCCTTGCTGAATAAATGTGAAAAGTGCCAACAACCCAGCAGAAAAATGGGCAGTTTATAGGAAGATAAGTTGAAATGACTTATGAATAAATTTACATGAAGATGCCCAGCCTCATCTGTAATTTAAATAAGTACAAAGTAAAATAATTGAAATACTTTTTTTTTTCACCTAACAATTACAAAGATCATTCTGTGTGGACTAGGGTATGGGAAATGAGTATTTTCATACATTATTAGGCAATACAATTATTGCAACCTCTTTAAAGGAAATTTGATAATATCTTTCACAATTTCTAATGCATATATTCCACTAGTTTACCATCCTACTCTTTTAAAAGAGTATATAGAATTGTCACTAACAAAAGGTTTGCCCATGTGTGCCAAGATGTATGCAAAAGGATGTTCACTGAAAACAGCTAAATACATATATCCACTGAGGATAGGTAAAGAGGCCAGTTCTGCAATCCAGCTGAACTTGAACCTGAGAGGGGTGGATGGGAGATGAAGAAAACATAGAAGTAGATACAAAAAAAAAAACAGAAACCAAAGGTGCGATCAGGAGGTTCACTCACTGCTGGTGGCAGAACAGTGGCACAGTACTACTTTTGAGCATAGCTTATATACAGGCTAACAGTGATATCACTTCCGGGCTGATCTCATATCCGGTAATCTCAGTTCTAGTGATATCTCTTTTGGATCTGGTGATTTCACTTCCTGGGTGATATCACTTCTGAGGTGTTATCATATTTTTCTAGATGCTGATAATTCAACCATAGAGAGAGAGGGAATGAGAAAGGGGAGAAGGGGGAGGGAGGAAAAAAGGAAAGGAAAAAAAATAACAAGTTTCTGCTTTCACAGAGCTTACCTTCTGGCAGTGAAGAGATTTAACAAACACAGAAGGACATGCGATAACACCAGATAGTAGTAATGCTGTGAAGAAAAAAGCAGCCAAGTTAATGAGACAGGGAGTGATTAGGGCATGGATTACTTTGCACAGGATGGTCAAGGACAGCCTCCCTGGAGGTATGCAGTGACTAGGGACCCAAAGCACAGACTAGTTTCTACTGAGTCTGACTTTCCTTCCTCCTTGAACTATTAATTCAAGCACATGAGTGTTCATATTGTGTTACAGATCACCAAGGAGGTCAGCAGGACAGCAGTAGAGAAAATAAGATGGAAAGTGAGAGGACAGGAGGTCACACTGGGCTGGGAGCTACATATTGTGGGCATAGCAGGAGATACTAAGAATTTTAGCTTCTTTCTAAAGAGTAAGATGGTAAATCAGTGGAGAATATTGAGATATGATCTGCTTTACATTTGAAAAAGGTCATTTTGGATGCTATGTTCTGGACAGACTTCACAGGTACAATGGCAGAAATAAAGAAAACAGGAGATATGGCAATAATCTGGACAAGAAATGATGGTGGTTTAAATCAGAAGAATTGCAGAATGAGTGTAATAAAATGACTGAGACAATGACATCCTGGGCTTTAAGTCGTTGCTGTAATATGGGATGAGACTGGGAGGCCTTGGATGAGGCCGGATGCATTTTGTGTGTGGGAGGCACGGGTCATAGACCTAAATGTCAGATGATTGACCCTTTGGCTAGAAAGGTCAATGCACGTATTTAATATTTCAGTCAAATTATATAAGGATGAGGTTATTTCCCAAAAGTAAATTAGGATGTTTTAAGGCAAGGGAAGTGGATATTAATCAATAACAAGAAAATGAAGGCCAATTGGATCCAAAGGCAATATAATGATAAAATGTCTGTTCATATGTATAATTGTGTCTTTTCACTGACAGTCCGATTGCTGAATCAAAATGGAGATGGGAAAGTTTATTTAACATTCATTCAAAAGATTTAGGACATTTTGAGTTTTTCTAGTGATGCATCTACTGTCTAATTAACAGCTATAGATAATTGATGATGTTGACATTTATACCCTTCATTTGTGTCACCAGTTCCTAAATCAAAATTACTGGCATTTAAAGAGCCATAGAAAACATGTTTTTGAGCTGAACGCTGATACCATCATGCTGCTGCAGCATTTTTTAACTCGAAGACCTATGGTCCTGTTGACATGTTTGTATCATTTTCTAATTGCATTTGCTTAGAGCTATTACTCTGAAATCATGACAACTTTGTATAGGTAAATATATGCCTACATTTACAGTTAGAAGAGAAGTTATAAATCTGAGTTCACTCTCTGAGGTACTTTGCAATATTATTGTAAAGTTAATATATAACGAACATAACAGCACAGATATTTGAGCTTAGCAGCAAAAGACTGTTGTCAATATTCCTAGAGTTTAAGAGAAAAAATGTATTACCTTGCTGAAAGGTGCATAGCTAAGAACACTGGGCTCTTGAGCGAAACATTGCAAATTGTGCTCCTTTAGTTAACATAATTGTAAAATAAATTGATTTTGTACTGTTTGACATGTGCAGTTTAGTAGGCAGTATTGGAGGTTTATGAAAAGAGAGAGGGAAGATGTTTTTGAGGAGGAGACAGAGGAGAGAAGAGGCAGGAAAGAGAGAAAGATGAATAGATTTTAGGAACATGATTACACTATGACGTACAGCACCGTTAAGGAGAAAAGGTGTACCCGCTCCAAAAGTGTCCCTAAAACAGGCACTTCCTCAGTGTTTTCTCATTTATCTATAACCTTACCCTCAACATCCCCTCCTCCCCCGCACCAAAGGAACACGAGGCAGGTGAGCTGGGGCCCAGCAGTGCCCACCAGGGAACCCTGAGGGAAACGTCAGTCACACAGACAGCATTTTGTTTTACAGCTGAGATGTCAAAACGTCCTTAACAGACACTGAATGAATCATTGGGTGTCTTTTGCCTTTCCCTGGATGCAAAATTAATTTTTCTAGATCCTTAATCATCCCTCCTGGCAATACTCCAAAGGACAGCCTTCCCCAGCAGCACTTAGTCTAATTAACTACCTTGGGTTTGACCTACTTGGGCATTCAAATCCTTTCCTTAGTAGTAGTCATTTTGCTTGCCCACATTTAATTCTTCACATCCAAAGTTAAAACTGATTTGGTCCATTAATCCCTAATGCTTTGATAACAAGGATGCTGTAGTCCAATTCAAAACCGGAAGGAAGGAAGGAAGGAAGGAAGGAAGGAAGAAGGAAGGAAGGAAGGAAGGAAATAAATAAATTAGATGGAAATGTTCGCCTCCTATTCCTTTAATAAGAAAACGCCTTACATCAATCTATCCTAATGGGGAACCAAATAGACGGACACCCACAACTCTGACCACAGAACAGCTAACTGCCCGCGGTGAGGCAGACCCCAGAGAATACCATGTTCGCCGAGCGTACCGTGCACTCTCCCGTCCCGTCTCAGCACCTGCTGCCTTTCTGGATGGACCGTCCTCCTCCCCCATCCCCATCTTTGCCCGCCTCCCTTCAGACTCTGTGAGTCAGGTCATTCTGAGGACACTGAACTCGCCTTCAGGACCTTTCTGTTCTTCCTGCTGGGCCTGGGTTTGCACCTCCAGGGCACCCCTATTACAGGGACAGTAATAGGGAATAAAGTTCTAACTCTAAAATAGCAAGGAGAGCGATGCACAGAGGTTTTCTTCTTAATACCCTTTAATTATTACAAAAGTATTTTATGTTTATTGTAAAAAATTTCTACTACAAGTAACAGGAAAAAGAATCAAAATCTTACATAATCACACAACTCAGAAATCAGTGCATATGTAACATAAAAGTAAAACTATTGCTTTAGGAATCTTGCTTCTCAAAATTAACAACAGGTCGGGAATGTTGCACATGTTGTTAAGTGTTACTTCATAATGTTATTATTATTTTTTTAAATAATTTTATTATCATTAATCTACAATTACATGAAGAACATTATGGCCACCAGACTACCCCCTTCACCAAGTCCCCAAAAACCCCACGACAGTCACCGTCCGTCAGGGCAGCAAGATGCCACAGACTCATGACTTGTCTTCTCTGTGTTGTACAGCCCTCCCTATGCCCCCCAACATTATACGTGCTAATCATAAGGCCCCCTTCCTTTTTCCCTGCCCTTGTCCCTCCGTTCCCACCCATCTTCCCCAGTCCCTTTCCCTTTGGTAACTGTTAGTCCATTCTTGGGTTCTGTGATTCTGCTGCTGTTTTGTTCCTTCCGTTTTTCTTTGTTCTTATACCCTACATATGAGTAAAATCCTTTGGTACTTGTCTTCTCCACCTGGCTTATTTCACTGAACATAATACCCTCTAGCTCCATCCATGTTGTTGCAAATGGTAGGATGTGTTTTCTTCTTATGGCTGAATAATATTCCATTGTGTATATGTACCACGTCTTCTTTATCCATTCATCTACCAATAGACATTTAGGTTGCCTCCAATTCTTGGCTATTGTAAATAGTGCTGCGATAAACATAGGGGTCCATCTATCTTTTTCAAACTGGGCTGCTGCGTTCTTAGGGTAAGTTCCTAGAAGTGGAATTCCTGGGTCAAATGGTATTTCTATTTTGAGCTTTTTGAGGAACCTCCATACTGCTTTCCACAATAGTTGAACTAATTTGCATTCCCACCAGCAGTGTAGGAGGGTTCCTCTTTCTCCACAACCTCGCCAACATTTGTTGTTGTTTGTCTTTTGGTTGGTGGCATTCCTTACTGGTGTGAGGTGATATCTCATTGTGGTTTTAATTTGCATTTCTCTGATGACAAGTGATGTGGAACATCTTATCATGTGTCTGTTAGCCATCTGAATTTCTTCTTTGGAGAACTGTCTGTTCAGCTCCTCTGCGCATTTTTTAATTGGACTATTTGCTTTTTATTTGTTGAAGTGTGTGATCTCTTTATATATTTTGGGTGTCAACCCTTTATCGGATCTGTCATTTGTGAATATATTCTCCCATACTGTAGGGTACCTTTTTGTTCTATTGATGGTGTCCTTTGCTGTACAGAAGCTTTTCAGCTTGATATAGTCCCACTTGTTCATTTTTGCTTTTTCTTCCCCTTGCCTGGGGAGATATGTTCATGAACAAGTTGCTAGTGTTTATGTCCAAGAGATTTTTGCCTGCTTTTTTCTAAGAGTTTTATGGTTTCATGACTTACATTCAGGTCTTTGATCCATTTCGAATTTACTTTTGTGTATGGGGTTAGACAGTGATCCAGCTCCAGTCTCTTACATGTAGCTGTTCAGTTCTGCCAGCACCATCTGTTGAAAAGAGTGTCATTTCCCCATTGTATGTCCATGGCTCCTTTATCAAATATTAATTGACCATATATGTTTGGGTTAATATCTGGGGTCTCTATTCTGTTCGACTCGTCTGTGGCTCTGTTCTTGTGCCAGTACCAAATTGTCTTGATTACTGTGGCTTTGTAGTATAGCTTGAAGTTGGGGAGCGAGATCCCCCACACTTTATTCTTCCTTCTCAGGATTGCTTTGGCTATTCGGGGTCTTTGGTGTTTCCATATCAATTTTGGAACTATTTGTTCTAGTTGGCTGAAGAATGTTGTTGGTAATTTGATAGGGATTGCATCAAATCAGTATATTTCTTTGGGCAGGATGGCCATTTTGATGATATTAATTCTTCATAGCCAAGAGCATGGGATGAGTTTCCATTTGTTAGTGTCCTCTTTAATTTCTCTCAAGAGTGTCTTATACTTTTCAGGGTATAGGTCTTTCACTTCCTTGTTAAGGTTTATTCCTAAGTATTTTATTCTTCTTGATGCAATTGTGAATGGAATTGTTTTCCTGATTTCTCTTTCTATTAGTTCATTGTTAGTGTATAGGAAAGCTACAGATTTCTGTGTGTTAATTTTGTATCCTGCAACTTTGCTAAATTCCAATATTAGTTCCAGTAGTTTTGGAGTGGAGTGTTTAAGATTTTTATGTACAGTATCACGTCATCTGCAAATCGTGACAGTTTGACTTCTTCTTTACCAATCTGGATTCTTTGCATTTCTTTGTTTTGTCTAATTGCCATGGCTAGGACCTCCAGTACTATGTTGAATAACAGTGGGGAGAGTGGGCATACCTGTCTTGCTCCCGATCTCAGAGGAAAAGCTATCAGCTTTTCACTGTTTGGTATGATGTTGGCTGTGGGTTTATCATATATGGCCTTTATTATGTTGTGGTACCTGCCCTCTATACCCATTTTGTTGAGAGTTTTTATCATGAATTGATGCTGAATTTTGTCAAATGCTTTTTCAGCATCTATGGATATGATCATGTGGTTTTTGTCTTTCTTTTTGTTGATGTGGTGGATGATGTTGGTGGATTTTCAGATGTTGTACCATCCTTGCATCCCTGGGATGAATCCCACTTGGTCCTGGTGTATGATCCTTTTGATGTATTTTTGAATTCAGTTTGCTAATATTTTGTTGAGTATTTTTGCATCTACGTTCATCAGGGATATTGGTCTGTAATTTTCTTTCTTGGTGGGGTCTTTGCCTGGTTTTGGTATTAGGGTGATATTGGCTTCATAGAATGAGTTTGGGAGTATTCCCTCCTCTTCTATTTTTTGGAAAACTTTAAGGAGAATGGGTATTATATCTTCTCTGTATGTCTGATAAAATTCCGAGGTAAATCCATCTGGCCCAGGGTTTTGTTCTTGGGTAGTTCTTTGATTACCACTTCAATTTCATTGCTGGTATTTGGTTTGTTTAGATTTTGTATTTCTTCCTTGGTCAGTCTTGGAAGGTTATATTTTTCCAGGAATTTGTCCATTTGTTCTAGGTTTTCCAGCTTCTTAGCATATAGGTTTTCACAGTAGTCTTTAATAATTCTTTGTATTTCTGTTGGGTCCGTTGTGATGTTTCCTTTCTCATTTCTGATTCTGTTGAGGTGTGTTGATTCTCTTTTTCTCTTAATAAGTCTGGCTAGAGGCTTATCTATTTTGTTTATTTTCTCAAAGAACCAGCTCTGGGTTTCATTGATTTTTGCTATTGTTTTATTCTTCTCAATTTTGTTTATTTCTTCTCTGATCTTTATTATGTCCCTCCTTCTGCTGACTTTAGGCCTCATTTGTTCTTCTTTTTCTAATTTTGATAATTGTGACATTAGACTATTCATTTGGTTTTGTTCTTCCTTCTTTAAATATGCCTGGATTGCTATATACTTTCCTCTTAAGACTGCTTTCACTGCATCCCACAGAAGTTGGGGCTTTGTGTTGCTGTTGTCATTTATTTCCATATATTTGGTCATTGATTCATTGACTATTTAGGAGCATGTGGTTAAGCCTCCATGTGTTTGTGAGCCTTTTTGCTTTCTTTGTACAATTTATTTCTAGTTTTATACCTTTGTGGTCTGAAAAGTTGGTTGGTAGAATTTCAGTGTTTTTGAATTTACAGAGGCTCTTTTTGTGGCCTGGTATGTAGTCTATTCTGGAGAATGTTCCATGTGCACTTGAGAGGAATGTGTATCCTGTTGCTTTTGGATGTAGAGTTCTGTAGATGTCTATTAGGTCCATCTGTTCTATTGTGTTGTTCAGTGCCTCTGTGTCTTTACTTATTTTCTGTCTTGTGGATCTGTCCTTTGGAGTGAGTGGTGTTTTGAAGTCTCCTAAAATGAATGCATTGCAGTCTATTTCCTCCTTTAATTCTGTTACTATTTGTTTCACATATGCTGGTGCTCCTGTGTTGGGTGCATATATATTTATAATGGTTATATCCTCTTGTTGGACTGAGCCCTTTATCATTATGTAATGTCCTTCTATATCTCTTGTTACTTTCTTTGTTTTGAAGTCTATTTTGTCTGATACTAGTACTGCAACACCTGCTTTTTTCTCCCTATTGTTTGCATGAAATATCTTTTTCCATCCCTTGACTTTTAGTCTGTGTATGTCTTTGGGTTTGAGGTGAGTTTCTTGTAAGCAGCATATAGATGGTTCTTGTTTTTTTGTCCATTCATTGACTCTATGTCTTTTGATTGGTGCATTCAGTCCTTTTACATTTAGGGTGATTATCGATAGGTATGTACTTATTGCCATTTCAGGCTATAGATTTGTGGTTACCAAAGGTTCCAGGTTACTTTCCTTACTATCTAAGCATCTAACTTAACTCACTTAGGATACTCTTAGAAACACAATCTAAAGGTTCTTTTCTATTTCTCCTCCTTTTTCTTCCTCCTTTATTCTTTATATATCAGGTATCAAATTCTGTACTTTTTGTCTATCCCTTCATTGACTTTGGGAATAGTTAATTTAATTTTGTATTTGCTTCATAATTAGCTGTCTACTTTCTTTACTGTGGTTTTAATACCTCTGGTGACAGCTATTCAACTTTAGGAACACTTCGATCTATGGCACTCTCTCCAAAATAGACTGCAGAGATGGTTTGTGGGAGGTAAACTCTCCTAGCTTTTGCTTATTTGGAAATTGTTTAATCCCTCCTTCAAATTTAAATGATAATCTAGCCGGATAAAGTAATCTTGGTTCCAGGCCCTTCTGCTTCATGACATTAAATACATCATGCCACTCCCTTCTGGCCTGTAAGGTTTCTGCTGAGAAGTCTGATGTTAGCCTGATGGGCTTTCCTTTGTATGTGATCTTATTTCTGTCTCTGGCTGCTCTTAATAGTCTGTCCTTATCCTTGATCCTTCCCATTTTAATTACTAGGTGTCTTGGTGTTTTCTTCCTTGGGTCCCTTGTTGGGAGACCTGTGGATCTCCATGGCCTGAGAGACTATCTCCTTCCCCAGATTGGGGAAGTTTTCAGCAACTACCTCCTCAAAGACACTATCTATCCCTTTGTCTCTCTCTTCTTCTTCTGGTGTCCCTATAATGCAAATATTGTTCCGCTTGGATTGGTCACACAGTTCTCTCAATATTCTTTCATTTTTAGAGATCCTTTTTTCTCTCTGTGCCTCATCTTTGTATTCCTCTTCTCTAGTTTCTATTTCATTTATGTCTCCTCCACCATATCCCACCTGCTTTTAATACCCTCCATCGTGTTCTTTAACGATTGGATCTCTGACCTGAATTCATTCCTGAAATCTTGGATGTCTTTCGTACCTCCATTAGAATACTGATGATTTTTATTTTGAACTCCCTTTCAGGAAGAGTCACAAGGTCCATATCATTTAAATCTTTCTCGGGAGTTATATTAATAATTTTACTCTGGACAAGGTTCCTTTGGGGTTTCATGTTTGTATATGGTGCCCTCTAGTTTCCAGAAGCTCTATTCTGGAGCTGCTGAGCCCTGAAGCAATGTCAGGGGTCACAGGGGAGCAGTACTGGTGCCTGGGGGGAGGAACAAGCTATTCCTTGCCTCCCAGCTGCTGTGCCTGTCTCCACTGCCTGAGCCAGTGGGCCAGGCACACAGGTATAAGTTTTTGTCCCAGAGCAGCTGGATATGGATCCCTGCTTTCCACAAGAGGCCGGAATCCCAGTCTCCCCAGGAACTCTGCCTCTATTAACTTTCCAACCCAGTAGTCATGCAAATTTCATGAAAGCACCATGAAATGTAGGTTTGTGCTCCCAGAGCAGATCTCCGGAGCTAGGTATTCAGCGGTCCCAAGCCTTCCACTCCCTCCCTGCTCTGTTTCTCTTCCTCCCGCTGGTGAGCTGGGGTGGGGGAGGGACTCGGGTCCTGTGGAGCCACAGCTCTGGTACGTTAGCCCGTTCACTGAGGTCTGCTCTTTTCTCCAGGTGTGTGCAGTCTGACGCCATCCTCTTTCCTGTTGCTCTCTCAGGATTAGTTGCACCAATTAAATTTTCTAATTGTATCCAGTTTTAGGAGGAAGCCTCTGTCTCTCCTCTCATGCTGCCATCTTTAATCCATTTCATAATAATGTTATTTTTAGTGGCTGAATAATATTGCATTGTACATAATTTATTTATTTATATTTCTTGTGCCACAATTTATTTAACCAATTATATAATGATGTACCCATTTAGATTAGTTCCAATTTTCCCTATTTTTAGGACTTCTGTGATAAGCAGCTCTATAGATAATTTTGATAATCTATAATAATTGCCCTAGGGGAAGTTACTGCACATAGAATTAATAGGTCAAAAGACAAGAATGTGCTGAAGCTATTTATTTGTAAAGCCGAATTGCTCTGCAGAAAGGTTGCGTTAATTTATACTCCCACCAGCAAGGGATAAAAGTGCCCCTTTCCCCATTCCCTGCAGAGTTTTTGAAAGCAGAGTAATTGAAAATATTCTACAAAGCTCCTATTTAGAAATGAACCTATTGATCGCAGACAGTTTATTCATCCACTTGGATTCAATTACACAATCACAGAGAACATTTCCTGGGCTCAGCAGCATAGACAGAACCAACACATTTAATTAGTCTAATAATTCTCTAATCAATTTGACCAAAATAAACATTGTTTTAAAGTATTTTATGGTTAAACTTTCCATTTTGAAATCCACCTTCTATGGTTTCTGGTGCTCACTGCGCCTGTACCTGACAGAGCTCACTCCTGGACCCACCCATGCCCAGAGTCTTTAATTAGGGAAAGATCTTTATCCTATTGAGTCCAATCCCATATTAGTCCTATTACTACCTATGGGTGAGTCCATTTGTCCTTCAAATACATTGACCTGTTCTCCAAATAGCTCCAATACCTACCACATTTCCTTGTGCAACATTATTTCCAAGTTCCTAAATTAGCCATCTGGAATGCTTATAATTATTTGCCTTTTTTCCTACATTTTGGTGAACTCCTACACCAACAGGATCTCCTTCAAGGTCCAAAACTTGTGTCCTATGTTTAGTATAAGCTTTCATTATCTAATGTTTTAATAATTTTTTGCACGACTGTCTTCATGGTTCACCTGTGACCTCTTTGAGGATAAAGACTATGCCCAAAGCACCTAAAACAATACCCGTTAGACATGAGAGGGACTACAAAATCTATGCCTACTTTAAATCAAACAGTAGAGGTTCACAGTCTCGTAGGATAAAGGAGATACGTATATAAACAACCATAATAATATAAGACAGAAGATACATCAGGTAGTAAACACCAGAGGGTGACAATCAGGTCCTCTGGAAAGGCAAAGGAAAAGCAGAGAGGTGAAGGGCCATGAAAACAAAGCCCAGGTGACTGGCTTCTTACCACAGACAATGTGGGCACTTTTAAACAAAGTGAGCAGAGGAGCTCAGAGGGAACAGAGAAGAAAAAGTCCACGAACAAGCTAACAAGGGGTCTAAACCAGGGTGAGAAGGACAGAAAGAGGGAACGAACCACTGAGAGGGAAGAAGTCTCACATTTGGTCATGAAAGAAATGTTAAGGACATGAATGACAGGGAGGGAAAAGGAAGGGAAAAAAATCCTGCCAAGGCACCCGCCTGGGTAATAGGGTACTACTGCTAGGCAGCATGTGCCAATTTACGACTCTTGGGAAGATGAAGCTTGCAGATAGATTTATGGCTCAGACAATGAGTTAGCTTTTCTTATTTTGAGGCCTCTTCAGTATACCACAATTACCATTACGCTCCTTTGTCTTTAGACTCAGGAAATTTCACTCATTGCATTTTAGTAACAATTTTTGATTTTTGAAATCGAAAAATTAAGAGTAAAGGAACTAATTCAGGACAAATTTGGACAACTCAGTGGAATACACACATTTTTTTCAGCATCAAAATCCTTGAGAAGAATGAAATCTTCACTTGGAAGTCCCACATATAAAACAGAAAAACAAAGGTGCTAGTTCACTGAGTTGAAGACTGGGGCCCTCATTCTCACAACCACTAGCTCAATCCTCAATTAGCATCTAAGTCATTTTCATTAACCTTAGTGAATCTGGAAACCACAATGTGAAAATGCTTGTGATGCATGATAAATTGAAATTGAAATATAGTGCTTTTGAAGTACCAACAGATCCACAGATGAAAAGGTTCAACAAGAAACCAAATAGAGGGAACAAGAGACTGGGAGAGAGTTAAAATTGGATGAACATTTTGGGGCCATTGGCAAGATGGTGATATTTGAAGACATGGTAAAGGACAAGATGAGTGAGAAAATGAGTGGGCAGAAAGATGAAGGGACACAGATAAGAATAGGACTCTGAGGAATGCCTACATTTCTAAGGGAGGTAAATAAGGAAAAATCAGCCTAGTAGACAGATGAATAATCTGACAAGTAGCAGGAGAATTCAGTAGCATAAAATATTAGAAGTCAAGTGAGCAGTTGCAAAAAGAGAAGAACAGTGCAGTGTCAGATACACCAGGAAGAAAGATGTGATCGAGGAAAGGTAATCTGTGAGAACAGTGAGAATACTAAGAATCTGTGTCTCCAAGCAGCAACTTCAGAATTATGGTGGAGACAAGAAGCAAATGGGATACGGAGGGAACACGCAGAGTGTCTACTCTCTTGAGAAGGTTGTAGTTCAAAGAAAAGATACAAATAATGTGGCAATGTGAGGCCCCCTAAATAGGAATGTGAAGAAGTTGCTAAGAAATGTTGTGTCTGGTCAAAGTCAAAAACATTTTATGGAAAATGCATGCTTAGAGTCCTTTAGTCCAACCCAGCAGAAAAGTGAAAACATCCCCAAGCTGTCCACAAGTGGCTCCCAAATCATTATAAGGGTAGGTAGGACTGAAGGGCTGCTGAGGCCTCCTCCAAGCCTCAGTGTCTGTGGTTGTGCTTCAGGCAAAAACTTAAAGCAGCTTAAGTGTCTGTGCAACAGAGATTATACATCAATAAGAGCTGGTGAACTTGCTTTGCTTGTGGGGAGACAGAGGAAAAGGAGCCACCCTAAGATGCTGAAAGTGAGAGAGCCTTCTGCAGGTTAGAAGAACTTCTGCTAGAATGAGCCAATGCCTGTTAGGATGAATTTAGCTCTGCTCAAAGTGGTAAGGGCATAGTTCTGATTTCAAGCCCTGTGTAACAATACCCATTTCATCATTTGAGCTTTGAATATATCCAGGGCCAATACATCCAGGGCCAATGATTTTATAAATATTCATTGCTGAGCATAAATAAAATCAGGAGAGAGAAAGAGAATGTGTCTGAACAAATTAGTCTACCATGGAAAATAATTCAAAGTGATGGGTCAGAAGAGACATTTTCCTTAGAGAAGGGAATACTTATTGAAGGCAAGCCCAAAGTGAGAGAAGTTAGAACAGACCAGGTGAATTTCAGAATCTTGGCACTGTAATCATAGAGAAGGTAACACCAACATTTTGATGATGAAAATGATGACTACTAGTATTTATGGATCCCCTATACCTTGCCTCATTTAATCCACATAGAAATCACATAAAGTAGGTATTTCAAAACAGAGATTCACAAGAGTTAAGTAACTGCTCAATGTCACTTGGTTAACAAGGGATGAGCAGGATTACAACTCAAATCTCTTATTTATATGTCAGTGTTTCCCCATGAGTCTACACTGCCTGACAGTAATGTTAGATAGAACCCTGCACTCCCCATGTGCAGGTTGACTGAGGCAGCCCCACAATACCTTTTGCAGGTCAGCTTTCCATCAACAGACCAGCTATTACTTAGCAGTTTTCTGCCTCTTCTGGCCTGTCTGCATCACTGGAGCAGACCACACTTCATGTGTCCTAAAAAGGTAGTATATTCCATTTAAATAAGAGACATAAAATAATTTCAGTCTTGCAGCACCACCAGACAACGTGGCTGGTAGTCCCCACCACCCCGGGGAAGTTACAGATCCCCAGGCTGCCCTTACCCAGGGACAGCACTTGAAGGCCAAGGCTATTCTCAGAAGAATCAGGTGTGCATGAGGATTTTCCAAATGAGACTCCAGCAACTTTTTGTCTGTTTCTTCAGACAAGAGATTTTTCCCTACTGAAGCCCTAGAAGAGAGGGAAGGAAGGTTCCTCTCCACGCTATGCTGGCAAGTGTCGGGCATTCTGAGGAGACCTTTGTTCAGGACAGTATGTGGCACAGATGATTAATATGGATGGCATGGGTAGCTGGATAACATTTTGTTCTCGCTGCCAAAGCTTATACTAATCGATGTTTCCATGCTGGGCTGGTGCACATCCCAAGGTTTTATCATCTCAAAATGAAAATCTGCACAGATCACAAAAAAGTTTGCTACCCAGATGCATTTGGCTCCTCGTGCCAAAAAGTGTCCCGCAAAACACAACAGATACTTAAGGGAAAACAAAAATGCCGCATCTTCCTCATTCGTAAAGGAGCTTGAGGACACTGGAGATTACCTGGTTTTCCTCTCTGAGCCTTAAAAGGAAAGAAGTCACTTGCTTGTCCTACTACCTTGCAAAGGTGAGAGCACCTTGGCTGGGGAGGGTGCCATGAGGTGTTAACTACTTGCCTTAATTCAGGACTCAAAAGTTCTCTGAGTCACAGAGAACCTCCTGGGGTCCCTCGGTATCTGGCCAGGCAGGGGCAATAGGGAGAGACGGAGCAGGTGAGAAATTAACTGGGCCAGTGGTGTCTTAATAGCTCTACTACACATTTCCCCATCAGTAAAATACAGGCTACCAGTGATATTTCCAACACCAGTTTTCCATGAGTCTATAAAGAGCCCACAGAAGGACTGTGCCCTTTAGAAATATCACCACCTCTTCACAATATCCAGAAACTGTTACTGCTTAACTGGAACAAGACAGAGCTCTACTAACCTTTCTTATTGCCATAGTAGACTAATAAACTTTAATGTCAAAAAAAAAATCCATAAATCCATACTGACATAAGTAAATAATTGAATAAATCAGTAAAAGGGGAGAAGAGAAAAATCTGTGCAGAAAAATTCCAAATTCCTTATGTAGATATTCTGCCCTCAGGGAAATGGAACATAACTCTTCACTTAAACATGGGCTGTGCAGTGATTTCCTTCCAAAGAATACAATACCTAAGGGGAGAAAAAAGAGTTACTTTACAGTGTAGAAAACTGCCATTAATTACCTCAGGTGGTTGATAGAATTCAACATCAGCAGCAATATTTATGTTGATAGTATGTATCCTTGATATGATGTGATTAAAATAACCCTTACTTCTCTGCTTTTCCTCCCAAAAGCCCATAACAGACTGATCTGAGAAAAAAAAAATCGGACAAATCCCAATGGAAGAACACCCTGCAACGTACCCGACCAGCTCTCCTCAAAACTGTCAGGGACATCAAGGCCAAGCAGAGTCTGGGAAACCGCCACAGCCTGAGGAGCCTGCCAAGGCATGGCAGTTGAAGGAGATGCGTTTTCTTGGATGGGAGCCTGGAATGAAAGAGAGATCAGTAGGTAAAAAATGAGGAAGTCTTAACATCAGTTAATAATAAGGCATAACATTTGTTCATCAATAATAAGAAATGTGGTGAGCTAATGTGAACGGTTAGCAATGGGGGAAAATGGGGGAAAGGTAGATGGGAACTTTTATGCCATCTTTGCAATTTTTCTGTATATCTAAAACTGTTCTAAAAAGGAGTTTGTTTCAAAAAGGAATGAATGAGTGAATAAATAGAAACAAACAAAAAATACCACTTTCTTTTTTAAGAGTCAAAGGCAGAGAGTTGTAATAAAAAAAAAAAGACAATTTATGTGTCCCCTTACTGGCCTGTGTCAAGCAGCCTGCCTCGCCTTTCCAAGCTCTCCTTCCCGTGTCTCCAGCAGGCAGTGCTGTGTAGTGGTTAGATGCATAGGCTGTGGAGTCAGTTTGCATTCAGCTTAGCATCCCTCAAATTGTCTGACCATGAGCTTTTGTTTCATCATCTAAGGATAATAATATGTATGCCGTAGGGTTAATGTGGGGACTTACTGAGATAGTGTGATTGGAAGCATGTAAGTGAATAGCAATACAAAGTGTAAGAGATTAACCACTGGATGAAGCTGGACCCTTGGCAGGAACAAAGCCCTGCATTCACGTGTATGAATGGACAAAGCATCTCAGACAGTGTCAGCAGGAGAAATTCTTCTCAAAGTCAAGTGGCAGAGAAGGCAGAGACTATCAGGTTAAACCCGCACTTTATACACAAGGTTTGGGAGGGTAGGACTTTCTCTTGGCTCCTTCGGATGCCAGGGATGATCTCGCCTCCTGAGAAGGACTAGGAGCCAACGAGATAGAGCAGAGCTGCTTATCTGGAGCTTTAGATGGAGAAGAACAGGCAGGCAGACTCCGCTGCACAATTTATGAAGAAATTAGCCGAAATACTTATTTATTTCATCTGCTTACTAGAGTACATTTTGTCAGTAGATGCTGAACTCTCCATTCCTTTCAACAGAATGGTTGCTCTGCCTCCCTCTTGAGGACCACTCACCTCAGGTTCAAAAATCAGCTTTGCGGGACAAACAAGCGTTTCTAGAGTGCGCAAGAGTTGGAGCTTCGGCAGGAAGTTCCCTCTTCCGGCTTCAGAATTTGGGTGAATGGAAGGACCCCAAGCAGGCCTCGGTCTCTGCCGCTGCGTTCCCTGAGGCCAGAATTCCAGGAGTAGTGACCCAGGGCTACCCTGAGTCTCCTCTGCAAAGATGCAACATTCAGGCTTATTTTATATGAGGGTTATTTAATCCTTTATAAAATTGACTCTCACCATTTCCAGCACTGGGATACACAACCTTTAGCAGCCTTTGTCTAAGATCACATTGGAGCCATGGGAAGACCTCAGCAATTACAACTATTCCGCTACTGAAAATGGCAGGAGTCTAAGAATGGCTTTGGAGTCAGAGAAGCTGGGGTTGATATCCTGGCTCCGCCACTTGCTGGCTGAGCAGACCTGCAGGCAGGAGGTTGCCTGATTCCTCCGAGCCTGACGTCCCTCATCTCTAGAGGCGCGTATGCGATCCCTGTGGGATTCGGACTAGAAGATGGACATAAAGCACCTAGCATGACATCAGGTAGGTGCTCAGCAGTCACTAAACGATATGTTTATCATAATACAGGTGTCACATGAAATGGAGATGTGCCCAGAACTCTCTGGGAATTCGCCTAATATGGGAGGCAAAACAAAGTACAGAAATGGAACCTAACCATTTGGAATTAGTTGGCTGAGAAAAAAATTAACTCTCAATGAGACTGTGAACTATTCCAGTTGGTGGACTAGATTTGTTCCAAGTTTAGTCATCACGGTTTTAATTTACAAAAGGAGATGTGAGTTGCTTCTGAGAACTCAGATTGCAGCCCAAGGGCTGTCTGATCGCCCTACCGCTGCCCCCTCCCTCTACCAGCTGCCTCCCACAGCCCACATGGCCATCGCACCCCGCCTTCCCCGAGCCCTTGCTTCTACAAACAGGATCTCGGCTTATACATTGTCACAGTGGAGGCCCATAGGCCCAGAGAGGAACACATCTGTTCCTGCCACAGGACGCAGTCCCAGCCAGACCCTTGAAAGCAGAGCCAGTTCTGTGTACTCTCTCCATCTCCTCTGGCTAGTTCAAAATAGGAGTGAAGCCTGGAGAATTCAGGACTGATTGATAACAATTTCAATCCCCTTAGGCTTACTTGTTCCTTTTCAAAAATTTCATTCTGCTTGCCAGCTGCTTCCATTCATAAAAGGCCAGTGAAACATTAGCACCATATGTCTTCTGCTTATCTGGGTGTCTAATGAAAAATGTATTTAGAGAATTCATGAAATCCCAAAAGAAAGGCTAGAACAGAATCAGCCTGTACCAAGAATTGAAGTTCTGGCTTCCTGCAGACTCTAGGAAAGTGAGGATTCACTTCCTTTCCTTGAGTGAAGCCACACCTGTGCAGCCAGAGATCCTTCTCACCTTGTTCTCTATCCCTCTTTGACTTGATTCTGGTGCCTGGCATGGAAATTTGCACCTAGTACATATTTAGTACATATGTGTTAAATTTAAAGGAGCATAGGGAAGAGTTGATATTAGTTACACCATTATTATAAATACAGAGGACTGATAAAAATTTTAGGTTAGAGTTCCTCTGTAAAGTTCTAGAAATGTATTTGCTTATGCTGAGTGATACATCTTACATAACTGGCTATATTTCAGAAAAGGATGGAAATGTATAGTTACGATGTTTCTGATGCATAGACTTGTATGCCTTGCTTCCAATTTTTAACTTGGACATGGCTAGTCTTATAAACCACTGTCTGTGGATGACCATAAGCCCTACTGGCTATTTACAGATAAAGAAAGTACTTCCCTTGGTTTAAAAATCAATAGTTAATAATCTCAAGGCTTACTGGAGAAACAAAAATGCCTGATTCTCTCCCAGAACTTTACTCTGTGTCTCTGGCAACTCTTCTAGACCTGAAGTTAATCGGCCTCTTGCCTTGTCGTTTGCCCACATACTGAATCCTTAAGGGAAGACACTGCATCTCTGTATGGATCCCCAGCATGGAGCGTGATGTGTGACATGTGCAGCAGACAGGACGGAACAGGGTGAAACCTGAGACAGGATCAAGGTTAAGCAGTTCTGTAATAATCAAGGCAAGTGAGAAAGGACTACTGTACAAGAAGCTGCAGGTGCCACAAGAATGACAAAACTGGGGGCCTCACCAATTATCTCTACATTAACATATGACCCTGTCATTTCTTGTCTGAAACCCCCACTATGTGTTACTCTCCAGACTTGGCAGCAAATCTAGAAACAATATCTCCAGAAGTCCACTGTTAAAGCATGGTATCCGGGGTATCTGGCTCTTTAGCATCATGCACTCTATGTATCATTCAACCAGCCACAGGATCCTCTCTGCATGCAGGCAACACCAGGCCATCTGAGCCCTGAAAACATCCCTGTCCCGAAATATTACATTGATGCAATAGAGCGGTGAGGCCAATCCCGCTTCCAGTATCACAGGCAATCTCACCTGCCAGCCCTACTGTGGTGTTCTATAAATTCAGCTCTCGCCACAGACACATGGACTGGGGAAAGGGAGCCCACACAGCAGATCTGGCCTGAGTTAAATGCCTCTCCAGTGCTTCTGAGAGTGTGAAATCTCATCCAATGTGTGTTAAGTCCAGCAGCACACAGTTCCCAGTACAAAAAGCAGGTCCCTGCTTCTCAGCCAGCCTACTGTCTCTGCATACCTGACAGTCAGACTTCCCTGTGCCTGACTTGTCGCAGCTCCAGTGGGGAAATGCAGTTTAATGCAACTGTGCAAACAGTCTATCTGGAAATCCACATGCTTCCTCTAGCAGCTGTGTTTTCTAACAGCAATAGCAGGGGACATAGGTTGGTTGGTTTGACTGCTTTTATTTTCAAATAATTTTCAGGACATTATGCAAAATATTTTAAATGATATGCTATCCAGTTAAGCAATATCTAGCCTAGAGCTAGGTTAGCTAGAAAGAAGTTCAGGTGGGCCTAGCTGAAAATTCCACTTAATCAGAAGATGGCAAGGAGGAGGAAACCGAGAGTGACAGTAGCATTTGTTGACTCAGCTGTCATGAATTAAAGATGATATTTACTAAGGATTTTAATATCGTTTGCACAGGATGTGAAAAGTTGCAAGAATGCTTTTCCTGCAACCAAAATTCTTAAGGGGAATTTCAATTCTCTGCCTCACATTAGAGATGAGAATTCTTTTTTAAAAAACTTTCAGCTTCTATTTTTGTAATATGCTTCAAGAAGCAGGAAAATACCAGTTATTTTCTTTCCAGTGTTAGCCTGTTCCATTTAGCAGGCTAAATGAATTCACCCCTCCTGGAAGATCCTTGTGGAGTAAAGGCAATGAAGGGGCTGTTTGCCTCCAGCCTCTGAGGTCCCAGGGCCAGTGGACAGTACAGGGCGAGTGCGGGTGCCCCCAGGAGAGCAGGGCCGTTTTCACGGTTGGTTCTCTTCTGTTAAGGGGGAGCTGGAGCTTGGAAAATAGTGGTTTCTTTCTGACTGAATAGATTTTAGATATTCAGAAATAGTTTTACCTATATATATATATATATACAGTAAATAAAGCCACAATTCCACTCTTAACACCTAGGGAAAGAGAGTTTGCTCTTCACAATTAGAGACAGCTGTGGAGGAAAGGTGGTCAAGGAGAACGAGTAAAGGGAAACTCATCTACGTGACTTAATTTGCCTGGGAAATGGATCCCCCAAAAATTAAATAGCACTTGGCCTTAAGTAAGAGACTCATGTAGAGCATTAGATCCTCCTCTTCCTCCCCTTTTCCCACCTCACACCTTCTTTTCCCCAATCTCTTCCCCCTTCCTCTGCCTCCTCTTCATTTAATGTACCTGAAAAGCCACACAGAAGGCAAAAATGAGCTCCCTGCTGAGACGTTAAGACCTTTAAAACAGCTTTTGAAGGGTGTTGGGGCAGGAGCAAGAGTGAAGCCCTGCACTGGGCATCTGTGACCTTCAGAAGGTCACGCACTCATGTTTCCTGATTGTCTCACATGCCCTCCCTCCCCTGGCCGGCCCACCCTTGCGCTTCCATGAGTGAAAGAGCCACGTGGAGGCTGAGGCTGCAGAGATCCTCCGCCTGGTAGATTCTTTGCCAAACAGTACTTCTGGGTTGTCCCCCTGGAAGCTTCTTCCCTGCATCCCACGCTCTTCTCCCCGACTCCCACCCCTGCTGTCCACTTCATTACTAGTCACCGCAGGTCCAATCCAAGGCTTGGCCTCCTCTCCCAGTATCTGTTCTCCTTTGAGGGAATAATTCTTCCTTCAAGCCTCTTTTATTCCCATGAAAAAAAATACCCACTGACTGGGTCCCTGAAAACATTATCACTTGGGAGCTGTGCTTCTTCTAGGAATTAATTTTCAGCAGTTAGTTCTGCCAGAAGAAGCTACTTAAGGCTGATTCCAGGGGAAAGCTTCAGCAAGAGGATCAAGGGTGGGCTTTAAGCCTCCAAGTCAGTATAAGGTGCCGGATGAGAGCTCTTCCTAGTGTTTAGGGAGCAAACACTACATCCAGTGCAACAGAAGCATACGAGCACACACGTACGTGCATACACACACATGCACGCACTACCGTCCACAAGACAAACATTTGTTCTCAAAAATGTCACCATACTTAAGAAAGAATATCCACCTGCACAGGCCCGGTCCCTGGCTTTTTCATTCTTACGTGGGCTGCGGTTGTCTCCTGCTTTGTCCGACCCCTGAGTTCCTGGTCTTGCTCCACGGATCCGCTACACAAAGACTTAGGTTACCTTATTCACATCCATTATTTGAAAACTACCCTTAAAACAGTGAGATACCACTTTTTCCTCTGTCAAATTGGAAAGGATGAAAGGTTCAATAATACAAGAGTAAGACTGTGAGGAAACAAGTACTTACATATACTGGCTTGTAGTAGACACTTGGATAATCTCTTTGGAAACCAATTTGGCAATTTCTCTCAAATTTCCCAGTGTCCCCATACATACAATGAAGTAATGTGCATCAGTGTTTGTAATAACACAAAACTGGAAGAAAACTGATGTTTAATCAATAGAGCACTAGTTAAATACACCATGGTATATCTCTTACAATGGAATAATATGCATCTATTTAAAACACCAATGTCAATCTACATAGGCTAATAGGAAATATCTTCAAGATATAATATAAAGTAAAAAGGTAATATATAAATACTATAATCTTATTTATATAATAAAGGTTATGTGTGTATATAAATATATAATCATAGAAAATTTCTGGAAGAATACTGTATCAGTAAATGTCCAGACAACAAAGTACCCTGATATTTTAAATACAGGAACTTAGCATACCTTTGTAACAGCTAATGAAAAAAGTGAAAAGCTAAAGGGTGTAGGGTGGGATGATGCAGGGTTTAGCAAAAGCAGGAAATCACGACTACCCCCAGGCTGGAGGAACACAGGAAGGGCAGTGTCACCAAATCCCACGGGCCAGAGCCACCCAAAGGAAGCTGGAATCACCACAGGCCTCCTGAGAAGGAAACAGGGCCGCAGAAGAGATGCATCTGCCTTACAAACGCCACCCTGAAGCTGAGACAGGTTTCTCCCCCTTCCCATCCTACAGTCTCCCACCAGTACCTCCCATTGCTGAACCATCCTAAGGATAAACCAACAGAATGGAAATGAGTTCTCTGCAAGAAAGGACAGAGCAGAGACGGCATCTGAGAGCAAATAAACAAATGCCTGGCAAAATGTCACAGTAACTGCTGGCTGTGGTTATCCCTCTGGAGTGAAACTTGGGTTCAGTGACAAAAGAAGACCCTTCCTTTGTACTCGCTGAATATTTTCAAAAGTACATATATTATTTTCAACATAAGAAATTTAAGTATACTGAATTGCTGTTTTAAAAGATTATAAATTTTCAAATTGCATCATTTATATTTATGATGTATTACTGTGAGAACTCTTCTCTCTTAAGAGACTAGGGTGCCTGGATGTTCACTTCTAGCTGCCAGGGGCCCAGAGCGGCCAGATACAACCACAGGAAACTGCACAATTGAGCAGAAGTGAGCTTCAGCATACATAATGAGGGATGTTGAATCCGTATACTTTTTTTTTTTTTTTTAGGATGGCTATTATAATTGTTTTTTTTTTTTTGAGAGGGCATCTCTCATATTTATTGATCAAATGGTTGTTAACAACAATAAAATTCTGTACAGGGGGGTCAATGCTCAATGCACAGTCATTAATCCATCTCAAGCCTAGTTCTCTTCAGTCTCCAATCTTCTGAAGCATAACGAACAAGTTCTTACATGGTGATCAAATTCTTACATAGTGAATAAGTTCTTACATGGTGAACAGTACAAGGGCATTCATCACAGAAACTTTCGGTTTTGATCACGCATTATGAACTATAAACAATCAGGTCAAATATGAATATTCATTTGATTTTTATACTTGATTTATATGTGGATCCCACATTTCTCCCTTTATTATTATTTTTATTTTTAATAAACTGCTGAAGTGGTAGGTAGATGCAAGATAAAGGTAGAAAACATAGTTTAGTGTTGTAAGAGAGCAATTGTAGATGATCAGGTGTGTGCCTGTAGACTATGTGCTAATCCGAGCTAGACAAGGGCAATAAAACATCCATGGATGCAGAACTTTCTCTCAAGAATCCATATACTTTTATAACTAGGCAACACTCCCTCTTCTACCAGGCAAAGAAAAAGGTGATCTCCCAATTCTGGGACTGTGCAATGAGGCAGGCCTGCTAAGCGCAGTCACTCCCTTGGTCTGGTTTTGACAGCCAGGGACTTCCAACTACATCACTTTCAGTGTTTGTACAGGTAAAATAGCTGCAAAAATTCTCCCTTTATGGGTATGCACTAAGAAAAAATTGAAGCTTCCTTTTAAGGATGATGTTGTGATTATTAGGTTTCTTAAAGCTACCTGCTGTGTTTCGGTAATATGCCTTAAAGCAAAATAACAGACCTCAAGAGGACCTTGGAATGCATCATTTTTTTAAATAACAGCTTTATTGACACATAATTTACATAACATAAAATTCAGATTCTTAAAGTGTACAGGTTACTGATTTTTAGTATATTTATAGAATTGTACAAACATCACCACAATCTAATTCAAGAAAATTTTCACCACCACCAGAGAAATCCTATAGCTAAAAGCAATCACTTATTCATCTCTCTCCAGCCCATGGCAACTACTGATATACTTTCTGTCTCTAAGAATTTGCATATTCTGGACATTTCATGTAAATGGAATTAAACTATATTATACAATATAATATGCTTTTTGTGACTGGTTTATTTCCCTTAGCATGTTTCCAAGGTTTACCATGTTGTAACTTGTATCAGTATTTCCTTCATTTTTATAGCTGAATAATATTCCATGTATGAATATAATGCATTTTTTTATTCATCTGTTGTTTCTACTTTTTTAGTATTATGAATAGTATAGTTATGAACATCTGTGTACAAGTTTTTGTATAGACATATATTTTCAGTGCTCTTGGATATATACTTAGAAGTGGAACTGTGAGGTCACGTGGTAACTCCATGTTTAACTTTTTGAGGAACTACCAACTGCATTCCAAAGCAGTTATACTGTTCAATGAGCAATATATGAGGACTACAACTTCTCACATTCTCACCAATAATACTTACAACAATATTTTGTAGTTTTCAGTATGTTTTACACTTCTTTCTTTTCCAGTTTTGAGATATAATTAACATACAGCAGTGTATAAGTTTAAGGTTTACAGCATAATGATTTGACTTATATATAAATTGAGAAGTGACTACCACAATAAGTTTAGTTAACATCCATTATCTTATATAGATACAAAAAATTTTTTTTCATTTTATACTTCTTTTGTTGAATTTATTCCTAAGTATTTTGTTCTTTTTTATTCTATTGAAAATAGACTTTGCTTCATCTTCTTAATATCTCAATTGCTTTTCTTAATTTCATTTGAATTTTTCATGGCTGGTGTATAGAAATATAATTGATTTTTAATATTGGTATTGTATCCTGCAACCTTGCTGATTTATTAGTTTTCAGCTATAAATTGTAATTATAAGTACAAGTTTCAATCTAAGCACTGAGATTTCTGAATCCCAATAATTTTGGTATGGATTGAAGTTCCTATAGTGGCAATAAGATATCCTTCTTTTCCTTTAATCACATTTTTTGTTGTTAAAATCAATTTTGCTGATATTAATATAGCTGTTTCAGCTCTTTTGGATATTATTTGCAAGGTATCTTTTGCTATTCTTTTACTTTGAACCTATTTGATCTTGATATCTAAAATGCACCTCCTATACAGAGAAGATAATTGGATTTAATTTTTTATTCATTCCTGCCAATCTCTGGCTTTTGATTGGAATATTTAGTCCACTTACATTTAATATAATTGCTGATAAGGCATGACACATTTCTGTCATTTTTCTATTTGTTTTCTATAAGTCTATCTTTTTCTTGTTCCTCTTTTCCTCTACTACTGCTTCTGTTTAATAGATATTTACTAGTATACAATTTTAATTCCCTTGCTTCTTTCATAATTTTTTGAATTATATTAATGGTTTCCCTGGAGTCTTTGTTTTCTGAGATCCATGGTTTCTGATGAGAAAAGTCAGTTGTTAATATTATTGAAAATCTCTTGTACATGATAAGTTACTTTTTTCTTGCTTTCAAGATTCTCACTTTGTTTTTGGCCTTCAACAACTTGACCCTGATGTGTCTAAGTGCAGATCTCTTTCATTTGTCCTATTTGATGTGTGTTGAGTCTCTCAGATATGTAGATTAACATTTTCATCTAATTTGGGAAGTTTTCAATTGTTATTTCTTCAACTATTCTTTCTCTTCCTTTTTCTCTCTTTTTGAGGTTCTCATTATGCTGATGATGGTATACTTTATCTATGGTGTCACACATGCCTCTGAAGCTCTGTTCATTTTTTCTTCATTTTTTTTTACTTCCTGTTCTTCAGATTGCATAATCTCTATCAATCTATCTTCACCTTCTCTGATATGTTCTTCTTCCTGCTCAAATATGCTATTGAGCCCCTCTGAATGTTAAATTTCAGTTATTGTACTTTTTAATTCCAGAATTTCTATTTGGTTCCTTTTGATAATTTCTATCTCTTCATTGATATTCATTATTTGGCAAGATATTGTTCTTACACTTTCCTTTAGTTTTTTAGACATGGTTTCCTTTAGCTCTTTTGAACATATTTAAAATGACTGATTTAAAACAGCTTTTTTATTGAGGTACATTCCACAAAATGCACAAATCAGTGTACAGCTCAATGAATTTTATATGTGTATACACTCGTATAACCATCACCCTGATATTACATACTTTCAATATCAATGTCAATCATTCTCACTGATTTTTTGAATTTGAAATCTTTGTATAGTAAGCCTAATGTCTGGCTTTCTTAAGGATGTCTATTGATTGCATTTTTTTTCCTGTGTGTGGGCCATACTTTCTTATTTTTTGTGTATGTCTCTTAATAATCTTACAAATTAAGTATTTTAAATAATATGTTTATTATTTAATTATGTAAAAATATGATCCCCCATGCCCTGGGTCTGTTGTCATTGTTGTTTGTTGAGTGATTTACTGAACTAATACTGTAAATTCTGTATTCTTTATTCTGTGTAGTCACAAGTCTTTGCTTGACTAATTTAATGGTTGGCTAATGATTGGACAGAGATTCCCTTAAATGCTTTGAAGCAATAAGTCCCTGTCTTTGCTGAGGGGGCTCTGTGTATTCACTGGTGTATGCCTTCAATGTTCTGGCAGGTAGCTTACAACTCTTCCTTAGCATTCACTTCCTGCTTATACAGCCTCACGGTCAGTGAGAAAGGCTCTTTTGGGTCTTTCCTAAACATGTGCACATCCACGCACATGCATGTGGCATTCTGGATCCCCAGAAATATGTTGGAGCTTTTCAAAGCCCCATTGGGCATCTCATTCTCAATTTTTCTCTTTCAAGTGCTGTGGTCTGCCCCTTTTTGCCCCAACTGGTAATACCACCTTGGCTGTGTCAAACAGTTGCTGTTGACTGATTTAACAAAAGCTCTAGAGATATGACTATTCATATAGAGTGAGTTCTGGATCAGGTCAAATAAAGACAAGCTATGAGAATAGAGCTTTTTAGTGAGCTCCCAGACAGGTCAAATAATGTCAAATTTCTGGGGAATGGCACTTTTAGAGATCTCCAAACCTATATAATCACCTCCAGTAGCCATGAGTTTGCTGATTATTACAGTTGCTGTTGTTGTGAGTGTATTGGTTTTCAAAGCTACTATAGATCTAGGGAAAGGGAGATGGCTGAGAGCAAGGTAAAACACCACAAACCTCAATGTTCTTGCCATGGTCCAGCTGATTTTCTTGAACATATGCTTCTCAAATATTGCAATTCTTTAATTTACAGAGTTCTGAAAGTTTTAATTTTGACAGTTTTTGCCAGCATTCTTGCTGTTTTCCTGAAAGGAGCAGATTTACAAGGTTTCTTACTCCACCATTCTAGAAGTGTTTATCTGATTCTTATATGTACTCTGCATTTTTAAAAGCCCTCCAAATATTAGTCTTTATTCCGCAGTCATAATTTTACATATATTTAAATGAATGTCATTTACATAAAACATATGCTGTTATGAAAAAGGCATTTCCTACTTATTAATAGACTGAGTCCTTCCATATCAATAATTTTGCCATGATTTTTAATGGCTACATTCCACTTAAGGCATGTTTCCACATTTTTAAAAGATTATATTTGATACATAATGCATATATTTAAATAATGAGGCATAACCACAAAATGTACAACCATGAACTCAGCACTCAACTTAAAATATTGAGACTTTAAAAAAATATTAAATAAGGCTGAATAAATTAAATATATTCTGTTCATAGAAAAATGCAATATTCTAAAGATGTGAATTCTACGTAAATTAATCTATAGGATAATGCAATATCAATAAAAATCACAGCATAGTTTGTTGAGAAACTTGACAAATGATTCTAAAATTAACATGAAAGAGCATATTTGAGCAGGAAGAAGAACATATCAGAGAAGGTGAAGATAGATTGATAGAGATTATGCAATCTGAAGAGCCCAGGAACAGTTGAGAAGATAATATAGGAAACTTGTTCTACTATATATCAAAATTCATTATAAATCTCTAATAGTATAATTTATTAAATAAGACCCAAAAGCACAAAGCATAAGAGAAAAATTGATAAAATAGACTACTTTAAAATCAAGGTCTAACAGAACAACAGAATGAAATTGACAAATAACAGGGATTTAGATGAGAGTGAAATAAGAAAAAGTGGCCCAGTTGTCAAGGGACTGTTGACATTTCAAACAAATGCCTGTAACTGCTTGTTCACTTGATACTTATTTCCTTTATTCTCCAAGAAGTTTAACAGCTGGTAAAATTAAGTTCCTGTTTCTATAAATAGTTCATTGATCATAGAACAGATATACTGAAAACTACAAGAGTACAAGCCTGTCTTCAAGAATAAAAGAGAATGAGCATTTCCTACATGCCTGCTATGTACCAGGCACTGTCACTTACATTCTCACTTTACCATTTTTTTTCTGAGTTTAGGCATTACCCCTTCTTTCATAAAGTTAAAGAAACAATCTCTCCGAGGTTAAGTATTTGCTGAGAACAGCATTAAAAATAGTGTTTTGTTGTACTCCAAAGTAAATGTTCCTTCCACTTTATCACATTGCCTTGAAATAAATTCCTTATAATGTAATATCCTTGGGAAGACAAGAAAAATCCATATGAAGTATTTTTTAAAAAACCAAAAAGAAAACTGGAAAATGGATTTCACTTCTATGGATCAATTTGGGGAAAATTTACATCTTTATAATATTAAGACATATTTTATAAATATGGTAAATCTTTCTGCTTACTTAGTCATATATAATGACTTTCAAGGAAGTTTTATAATTTTTATAGTTTTTGCCATACATGTCTAGCACACATTTTTAATTATGCTTTCTGTTTATTTCACAAAAAAGAAATCCAATTCAATCATAGCATCTTCATATACTGACATATTTGTTCATCATCCCCTCCATTTTGCCCAGTTTTTTTTCTTACTATGCCAGCTAGGCCCTCCAGAAAGGTGATAGTGGGAATTTTTATCTTAGTATTAAAAGAAATGTTTCAAACATTTTCCATGAAGAGGGATGTTTGCATTCAATTTTTGTTAGATACTTTTATCAGATTAAGAAAGTTTCTTTATATTCATATCACTAAGGGTGTTTCTCATGCAAGTGTGCTGATTTTAAAAAACAAGTTTTCTGTGTCTTTTTTTTCTATTTTCATTTATTAATGAAAAAATTGACATTTGTAGATTTTCTGATACTAAACCACTCTTGGATTTCTGTATTAGACCAAATTTGTTTGTGATGTACTATCCTTTTATATACTATTGGATTAATTTGCCAATACTTTATTTTTAGAATTTATGAATATTCACAAAGGAATATTTTATTTGCTCAACATGTTCTGGTCTGGTTTTGCTATCAAGGTTTTATCCAGCTGCATAAAATGATTTAGGAAATATTCACTCTTTTTATCATTGAGAGTTTCATAAAACTATTTTCCTTGTATTCTCTTTCTGAAAAGAGCATGCTGATTTAATTTATTCCGTGATTGGTGGGGACTGAATTATGTCCCCTGCAAACTCACATGTTGAAGGCCTAACCCCCAGGGTGGCTTTATTTGGAGTAAAGAAATAATTAAGATTATTAGAGTCATAACGGTCGACTTCTGATTCTGTACGATTAGCATCCTTTCGAGAAGAGCTCCCAGAGAGCTAGCTGTCTTTCTGACACATGAAAACACAGGGAGAAGGCATCTAATTACAAGCCAGGAAGAATTCTCACCAAGAACAAAATTGGCTGACACTTTGATCTTGGACTTCCCACCCTCCAAAATTTCAAGAACATAAATTTCTGTTTTTAAGCCACCCACTCTGTGGTGTTTTGTTATATAAAAGATAGCTAATACAGTGAGCAGACTAATACAATGGTTATAAATGCATCTAGGCATTCTATTTCTTTTCAAGTTTTAAATTTTAATAATTCACCTAATCAAATTTGTTGGCATCTATGACCTGTCTTTTCAAAGGTGATCACACTGAAGCACAGAGAGTTAAGTGACCTATTTAAAAGCATAATTAGTGGATAGATGAAAAATCAGGCTTTTTAAATTGTATTTTTGAACCCTTGAAAATATATCTGTGGAAAGATAGCTTTAATTAAAAATTCTGATGCTCCAAAACCCATGGATTAGAAATTCTAACTTTTAATTAAATATTATTTGAGATGATATATTCAACTAGTATAACATTTGGAGAAAAGTTTAATAATCATACGGTGCATTAGCCAGCTCATTTTCTTTCAAATATTCTCAATGTCTAATCCCCAAAGAAGAGAGCTATTACATGGGCATTAGCCAGTTATCTTCCAGTACCATATTTCAGAGCTATGGAAGGATCTCTCAAAATCATATTTTCAGATTAGGCTGAGGCCACTGAATGACATAACTAATCTCCATGGGTAGTTTATAACATGGCTGTGTGTCACAGCCCTAGCTAAACTAAGCAAAGCTGAGAAAATAGACAAATCCACATGTTAATGATTTCTCAGATAATAAAAGACTAAGTCCAGACATGGGGATCAGGGATTCACTTTGATCACAGGGCAGGCAGTGGAAGTCTGCGGAAAGAGACCGTCCATGAGAACCTTGTGGGAGTGCAGTGTCAGAACTATGGAGAGCGAACTAGGTGAAAATTAATTTTCTTGACAAATCCTTCCAGAAATTGTGTGCACTCAAAATTAAAGAAAAAGAAGTCTGAAATCCTCAGTCAGTTGCATGGAGATAGAGTCTTATCACAATGGCAAACTGTTAGCCAGGTCTCTGTGTTCTGGGGACCACAGAGCAAATTCAGGAGTCTAAGAAATCTGAGAATAAAGAAGATTGATGAGCATCATATAGCCACTAGGTATAGATTGTCAGCTCTTGTCCTGATGCTTTATGTGCATTAATTCATTAAATACCCCCACTAGGTATAGATTGTCAGCTCTTGTCCCGATGCTTTATGTGCATTAATTCATTAAATACCCTCAACACCCTTGTGAAAGAACTACAGCTCTAAGGGCCAACATGTCACAGATTATAAAGTATCATACAGACATCACCAACAATGGATAGAAAATGGACTTCAGTATTCCAAGCCCCACCGCAGAGTGTAGGTTCCTGATGCACTGGCACGCTGTCTCCTTATTGCATTGGAGATGTAGCAGAGGCATGTGTTGATGACTGAGCATTCATCCTGACTTCTGTATGGGAACCAGAGCATGGCAAAGATGAAAGATTGGCATCTCCATATTTGGCAAAAAAACACAATATGTAGTTATCTATCATGTATAATAAACCATCACAAGACTTAATGGTTTAAAATAATGATTATTTCCCACAGTTCTGCAGTCTAGGTTGGCTTTAGCTGGCATTTCTTCTTTTGAGGCTGGGTTATCCTGTATGGCTTCTCTCACACGTACAGGACCTTAGTTAGGATGGCTGGGGCTGCTCAGGTTGTTCTAGCGCTGTTCTCTCTATGTGGTCAGAGTAACCAGACTACTTTTCTAAGTGGCTCAAAACTCTAAGATTGAACAGTACAAGAATACAATACCCCATTATGCAGATGATTTTCAAGTCTCTGCTTGTGTTCTATTTGCTAATGTCACATTGACCAAGCCCAGAGCCAGTATTGGAGGAAACTACATGAAATGTGACTACTGGAAGGCATTGTATGCATGCATAAAATTTGAGTTAAAAAATTTTTTTCAATCCCAAGTAAAGCCATGTAGCTCAGGAGGACAGATCAGGCAGAAGAGGACTGAGAATAACCTGGAGTCAGGCTACCTGCTGAAGGAAGTCTGGAAGGAGACAGGAGGAACTCAACTGCCCTGAAAATTCTAGAGAGCCCTCTAGCCAGGTCAAATATTGGTAATAAATATTAATCCAGGACATCAGCCAGCCTCACAGAGTCTAACATGGGTGAAATGGGTTTTTATAAAAAACATACATGTATTTAGCATGGCAATATGAAATCCGGAGGCAAATGCTGTTCAGAAATTAAAAAGGCAGAAAATTGACCTCAAAGGAGTAGATCCAACTATAGAATTCTAATTCCTGAGCAATTTTGGGTCAAGAGGAACTAAGAATACTGGAGATGTGATGACAGCAGATACTAAGGAAATGGGGAAAATATAGTCAGATACTTAAAACCAAAGTACCAGGCAACAAGTTGATCTCAGGAACTGTACAGAAGCCTACTTTCTGAAATTGGGAAGCACCGTCAGAGCTAGGCTAGTCCAAATATGGCTTGATTCTGAATTGCTGAGCATTGGTTTGAAGATACTTGAATTCCCTCAAACCAAAGACATAGCTGACCCAGCCCACGTGGAGTGGACATATGTCCTTGTCATATTAACACTTCCTTCATTTAAAGAACCATCACTAATCCATTATGCATGGTTTTGATGGGGTTGCACGTGGCTCTTCTCTAGTCTACCATGACCACAATGGGCATGTAACCCAGGCCTTGTCAGTAATAACTCTCTTCCCAAATGAGAGATTCATCTTAAAGTGTGAGCCAGTGTGCTTGGCAGAGCCGGAGTCCTTCTCTGAGAATGATTTTCAGACATGAGCACCAGAACTTTCTTTCTGTTGGGATTGCCGGAATATGAGATTGCAAACCTGAGTCTGAGTAGTGTTTCCTGCCATGTGGAGAGCCTTTCTGTAAGATAAAGTTAAGCAGACATAATCATATACAAAAAAGACAGAGCAAGTCTTGGTGGCTTCCCCAGAAGCCAGACTCCCTAGGACTCTTGCTTTAACCCTGTGAGCAATTCACTGATCTTTTCTACCATGAGTGACTATATTAGGCTGCTTGGGCTGCTGTAACAAAATACTATAAACTGGGTGGCTTAAAGAACAGAAATTTATATCACAGTTCTACAGGCTCAAGTCCAAGATCCGGGTGTGGTCAGTTCAGTTTCTGGTGAGGTCTCCCGTCCTGGTTTACAGATGGCTGCCTCCTTGCTGTACCTTCACATGGCCTTTTCTCCATGCATGGGGAGAGAGTGAGCGCTGATCTTTCTTCTTTTAAGGACGCTAATGCTATCAGATCAGAGCACTGCTTCATTATAATTTACAACTTCATTACCTCCACAAAGGCTGCATCTCTAAATACAGTTGTATTGGGGCTTAGGGATTCAACATATGGGGTGGGAGGCATGTTTAGTATATAGCTGTAACTAATCCACCTTTCTGCCTACAGTGAATGTGTTTCTGCCACTTACAACTGAAAGAATCCTGTCTTTGCAGAGAGAAGGGTTATTGTAGGAGTGGAAAGATTGCCAGAGGAACCCTCATAGATCCCATTTCAGAATTATCGAATAACTCCAATGGATATGCATTGGTGTAACTCTGTTTCTGTAGAAATGTACACCAGGTGATACACTGTTTCATTTACTCAATGGCATTTTTTCAGCACCTATTATGTCTCAAGTACTAAGAAATAGAAAGTCAAGAAAGATGCAGTTTCCTCCTTCAGAGAATTCTCTTACTCTCTTTTATCTTTCCATGCACATTCACATACATTGCTGGAGGCATTTCAATTTTCAAATCCAGTTCTATTCATCACTAAAAATTTGGCAAAATTAAACAGTAGGGTAGACTGTCAAGGGAAAAAAACTGATTACTCATTTAGCAACTAAAATAAACAACCATAAATCACACCTGACCAGCCCAAGCTCTGCCTGGATAGGAAGTTTGCTTCACTATTCTACATGGGAAGGCATCTGAAATAAAGAGCAGCCTTTAAGAACTCAGAACCAATACTCACTAGTCTTCACATTTATAAAAGACAAAGAACTGGCTTATTGTGATTGTGCTTTTTCCTATGGCATATTAATCTTCAACGACACTAGCCAATTTCTCACTAGCCAGTTTCTCACCTGGAAGTCCCAAATTTCATCTCAGGATTGCATTTATGTCTATTATTCATGCAAATGAGATTGAGCTAAGAGGAGGGATTTAAACAGGTTACAGAAAAAGATTATTTTCTGCTTTTTAATATTGTATTTGAAAGGAAAATTTTATTGCTCCAAATGGTCTTCTTTTGTAACAAAAGCAACTTTATCTTGAAAAAGAAAGCAAAATTCTCCTATTTGAAGCTTTGAGAACATATAAAAGGAAAGGAAACTGTATATTGTAAAGCCAAAGAAAATTTCACCTGATGAGTAGAGCAAAGGTTGTTCCAGCCATTTCTAGCAAAATATTTTTTTTATTCTAAACGTTTCCTACATGTAGATTAGGAAGGGAAAATTAAAACTGTTCACAGTGACATGATTACCTATGTAGTCTCTTCCTCTTGCTTATCCATCACTTGTCTGTAAATGGTGGATACATGACATTATGCATTTGTGAAACCCATAGACATTTAGAACATAAAGAGATGAACCTTAAGATATGCAAATTTTGAAAAATCATTTAGAAGGTCAGAGGATCCCACAAAGCAATGCAGACTGTGATGAGAGAATCTAACTGTGTAACAAATGTATGAATCAACCTCACTGAATGGGTGGGGGAAATGATGCTGTCCTAGCAACTTTGAAAATGAGTGGATTCTGTAAAACTAAAGGCAAAAATAACTGCACATAAGCACTGTGTTCTAGTTAATAAAATTACTTTCTACAGGAATACAGTTTAATAATTCTGATATTGTTATGTGTATACTGGAATTGAAAAATTAAGCAAATGGATGGTGAATGATGGGAGTGAGGTTTCTCACTGTTGGATTGAGAATTTACAGATAGCAGGGAAAGGAGGTTAGAGTAATAGGTAAGAGTTGGAGACATCAGAATTCATACATCTTAATATAGGTACAAATAATCACATATAAAAATTTCTATAAATGTGTGTACATACATATATTAGTATACACACATATATTTCCTTGTTAGGTTAGCTGAGAGAGCCTAAAAGAATAATACCTCAGTAATGATGAGCCCAATAAGTGCCCACATTTTGGTTTCTAACACCATTCTCCAATAAAAGGAACCAGGGTTCCTGGGGAAATGGCTGATTCTAGCACTGGGCTGCAACAGAAAATACATAAGATGAGTCTGGAGCATTTTGTACTGCCAAATTAAAAAGATGTTAACAAAAACCCACCACTTATGCTAGTAAGTATGTTATAGGGGCTTAGGAGACAACCAGAAGTACTGCCAATGACCAAAGCTGGAGCGATTTGAACAACACAACAAAATAGTACTGCATTGTAACCCAAAGCATGAAATAAATGTCCATGAGTCTTTATTGATAAAAATAAAGGGTGAATAAATTAATAAATAGAGGGAAAGACACAAATCTCTCATGCAGAAGAATTACAAATAATTTATATAGATATTCTATTTTTAAGAAAGTGGAACATTCTTCTTAGGTGTAGACTGTGCACAGCCATTTCCTTCCAAAGAATATAGAATGGAAATAGGGAGAAAAGAGTAACTTCATAGTGGAAAAAACCTGACAGATACTATCTCAGGAAAGTGATGATCAGGGTCAAGATCAGTGGCAATAAGTTGTAATAATAGTATGGATCCTTGATAGAATGGAATGACACTGGTACTGTCTCTAAGATCTGTTTCCCCAAAACCCATAAATCCATTCTAAGCATGAGAAAAACAGCAGACATATGACAATAGAGGTGCATCTACAAAATGCCTGACCGATATTCCTCAAAACTGTTCGGTTTATAAAAAACAAGGAAAAGTCTGAGAAATTATCACAGCTAAGAGGAGCCTAAGGGACCTAACAGCTTAATGTAAAGTAGTATCCTGCATGAGACCCAAAAATCAAAATAAAACAAAACAACAGAAAAGGGGATATTAGGCAAAAACTAAGGAAATCTGAGTAATGTGTATACTTTAGTTAATAATAATATATCAATATTGATTCATTAATTTTAATAAATATACCCTATACTAACATAAGATACTAATTTTAGGGGAAAATGCAATTAGCTGTAAGTACATATAATTAACTCTATTAATTGTAAGGTATATAAGAAATCCCTGTACTATCTTCACAACTTTTCTGTAAATCTAAAACTGTTCTGAAAAATAAATATATAAAAAATGTATGCACTGACCATCTACATTTGTCTTCACTCGTTCTACTTGATCTTTCAGTTCAAATGTTCGCTAGACACTAACCAGAAAATCTGCATCCTAGTTCCCAGCAGGAAGAATTTTATTGTCCCAATTTGAGTCCAATGTCCGGTCTGCCTCAGTCTATAATCAACAGTGTCAAGGTATCTGCAAACATAGCTCCTGCTCCTAACGTTTGGGCCATCAGACGAGCTTTCGGATGTAAACTCATGAACATGTCCACTAATTCATCTTGACTCTTACAGTTAGGAAATAGTAGGTCCCTGGGAAAGGGTGAGGAGGGTTGGGCAATTTCTCCTATTAATGATTGCCACTTATTCTAATTTCTAATTTTGAGTATTTGTCTTTCTTCTTTCTTTTGTTAATTTAAATAAAAATATTTTATTTCAGAAAAGTTTTCTTGAATTTTTATTATAACCATACACATAGACAGACACACATACTTTTTTTCTCTTTCACTCCTTTCATTGTTTCTTCAGGTTTTTGGTTATAGCTTTATTGGGTCATCTTTGCATGTCTTCTATGTCTATTACTTTCTGTCAAACATACTTCATTTCTAATTTATTTTGAATTCCCCCCCCCGCTTCACCTTATATTGCTCTTTAGGCATCATACATTCTGATATTAACCCTTAGTTTCTTTTAGTCTTCTTCTGAGAATTTTATTTTTAAATTTTATTTCTAGTTCTTTTCTGTTTTCATCATCTCTATTTCTATATCTTTCCTTTCTCCAACAATTTCATTCCTGAATTTAAAAATTATTATTATTTTGCTGTTTGTAGTTTCTATTGTTTTCTTAATTCCTTTAGCTTACTTTGAAAACAGGTGATAGATTTCACTTATTTTTTTTTTTTTGTTAAGGTATCGTTGATATACACTCTTCTGAAGGTTTCACGTACGTAGCATTGTGGTTACTACATTCACCCATATTACCAAGTCCCCCTGTCATTTGCAGACATGTAAATAAAGCGGCAAAAAAATCTGAATTGTCCAAGGGGCACATTACAGCTGAGGTTAAAGAGAAGCTGTGTCCTCTTCTGTCCTCTTTTTCAGTTCCCATGCTATGCAAAAATGTCCTTTTTGTGGTCTATTAGTGCCACTTTTGTTTAATTTTTGCACTTTTTGCTGTTGATTTCACTGTTTAAATGGCCATTATGCATAATGATGAAGCACTGTCAAGTGTTCCTAAAACACAAGAAAGCTGTGATGTGCCTCAAGGAGGAAATAAATGTGTTAGATAAGTTTCATTTGAGTATGAGTTAAAATGCTGTTGGCTCTGAGTTCGATGTTGATGAATATATATAATGTTTCTAAAGAGAAGCACATACAAAACAAGGTTATATATTTATTGGTTGATGAGATATTGTGACCAGAAACTCACAGAAACCTAACCTTGTTTGTCCCTGAGACCAATAACTTAGAATTTGACTAGTTCAATGTTTGTAGTAACTTTATAGAAAATGCTTACCATGAATAATGAGAATCAATAATGAAGCTATATGTAGCCCTCTAAGCAGTGATTTAGTGCCATTCTACAAATTTAGAAATGTATTCAGATTATCATTTAGAGTCAAAATATTTTCTAGTTTCCATTGGTTACTGATATGTAGTTTATTAAATTTCAAAATATTTAATAAAATACAATTAGATCAAGCTGAATTATAGTGTTCAAATTTAGATTCTAAGGAATTTTGGTTGCTTCAAATAATTTACAAAGAGGAGTTTTTAAATCTCCAATATTTGTACTTGTCTATTTTTTCTTTTAGTCTGTCATTTTTCTCTTCATTCATTTTGAAGCAACATTTTTTAAAGTCAGATGTTTGAAATTTTATCTTTTAGTTGAAATATATTACCATTATGAAGAATCCTCTTTATATTTAGTAATACTTTTGTCTTGAAATCTATTTTGTCTGAAATCAATAAAGCCACATTACTTTTAAGGTTAGTGTTTGTATGACATATTTTTTCAATTTTTTCATGTTCACCTTACCTGTCCTTTTATTTAAGATGATACCTCTTGTAAACAAAATATAGTTGTATTTGTTTCTTAACATAGTCCCCAAGTATCTATCTTTAACTAGTATTAGTCTATTTACATTTAATGTAACTACTAATATAGATGAGTTAATTAAGTACTTTTAATATACTACTTTAACTTTTTCATTGTTCTTTTACCTATACTTCTTTGTGTTTTATTTAATAATTGTGGCAGAGAATACAACTGGGATTATTAATCTTTCACAACACAGTGTACATTGAATTAATGTCATTTCACTTCACAGAAGATGTAACAACATTTAACAGTAAAATTTCTTTTAACATTCCTTGCCATTTGTATCACTTTTGTCATACAGATTTTACCTCTAAACATAGTATAAATCCTACCACATATTTTCATTAGCTCTACTTTAAGCATTCAATAACTTAAGAATATTTCAGTGGACTTTTTAATGTATATATTTAGCACTTCTAATACTCTGATTTCATCTGGGATCATTTCTCTGCAGCCTAAAGAACATATTTTCCTATTTCTTGTGCTTTATTTCTGATAGAAATGAATTGTGGCAGTTTTTCTGTTTATCTGAAAATTTTTTTAATTTTTAAAGGACATTTTTACTTGGTATACAATTCTAGGTGATAGTTTTTTCTCTCAGGATTTTAAGGATCACATTCTATTCCTGCAAATATTTTGTTATTTGTTTTATTTATCTATTTATTTTATTTTATTATTAGGGTATTATTTTTTTTATTAAGGTATTATTGATATACACTCTCATGAAGGTTTTGCATGAAAAAAGAATGTGGTTACTACATCTACCCATATTATCAAGTCCCCACCGATTACCCCAGTGCTGTCACTGTCTATCAGTGTAGTAAGATGCCACAGATTCACTATTTGCCTACTCTGTGCTACATAGTCTTCCCTGTGATTTCCCACACCATGTGAACTAAACATAATACCCCTCAGTCCCCTTCTCCCTCCCTCCCCACCTGCCCTTCCACACCCCTCCCCTTTGGTAACCAATAGTTACTTCATGGAGTCTCTGAGTCTGCTGCTACTTTGTTCCTTCAGTTTTGCTTCATTGTTATACTCCACAAATGAGGAAAATCATTTGGCACTTGTCTTTCTCCACCTGGCTTATTTCACTGAGCATAATGTCCTCCAGCTCCATCCATGTTGTTGCAAATGGTAGGGTTTCTTTCTTTCTTATGGCTGAAGAGTATTCCATTGTGTATATGTATCACCTTTTCTTTATCCATTCATCTACTGATGGACACTTAGGTTGCTTCCATTTCTTGGCTATTGTAAAAAGTGCTGCGATAAACATAGGGGTGCATGTCTTTTTGAATCTGAAAAGTTGTATTCTTTGGGTAAATTCCAAGGAGTGGGACTCCAGATCAAATGGTATTTCTATTTTGAGTTTTTTGAGGAACCTCCATACTGCTTTCCACAATGGTTGAACTAATTTACATTCCCACCAGCAGTGTAGGAGTGTTACCCTTTCTCTGCATCCTTGCCAGCATTTATTGTTCTTAGTCTTTTCAATGCTGGCCATCCTTATTGGTGTGAGGTGATATCTAATTGTGGTTTTAATTTGCATTTCCCTGATGATTAATGATGTGGAGCATCTTTTCATGTGTCTGTTGGCCATCTGAATTTCTTCTTTGGAGAATTGTCTCTTCATATCCTCTGCCCACTTTTTAATTGGGTTCTTTTCTTTTTGGGTGTTTGAGGCATGTGAGTTCTTTATATATTTTGAATGTTAACCCCTTGTTGGTTATGTCATTTACAAATATGTTCTCCCATACTGTAGGATGTCTTTTTGCTCTGTTGATGGTGTCCTTTGCCGTACAGAAACTTTTTAGTTTGATGTAGTCCCATGAGTTCAATTTTGCTTTTTTTCCCCTTTCTCGAGGAGATGGGTTCAGGAAGAAGTTGCTCATGCTTATATTCAGGAGATTTTTGCCTATGCTGTCTTCTAAGAGTTTTATGGTTTCATGACTTAATTCAGGTCTTTGATCCATTTTGAGTTTACTTTTGTGTATGGGGTAAAACAATAATCCAGTTTCATTCTCTTGCATGTAGCTGTCCACTTTTGCCAACACCAGCTGTTGAAGAGGCTGTCATTTCCCCATTGTATGTCCATGGCTCCTTTATCATATATTAATTGAACATGCATGGTTGGGTTTATATCAGGGCTCTCTAGTCTGTTCCATTGGTCTATGGGTCTATTCTTATGCCAGTACTAAATTGTCTTGATTACTGTGGCTTTGTGGTAGAGCTTGAAGTTGGGGAGCATAATCCCCCTCACTTTATTCTTCCTTCTCAGGATTGCTTTGGCTACACAGGGTCTTTTGTGGTTCCATATGAATTTTAGAATGACTTGGTCTAGTTTGTTGAAGAATGCTGTTGGTATTTTGATAGGAATTGCATGGAATCTGTAGATTGCTTTAGGAAGGATGGCCATTTTGACAATATTAATTCTTCCTATCATGAGCATGGGATGTGTTTCCATTTATTGGTATCTTCTTTAATTTCTCTTATGAGTACCTTGTAGTTTTCAGGGTATAGGTCTTTCACTTCCTTGGTTAGGTTTATTCCTAGGTGTTTTGTTCTTTTTGATGCAACTGTGAATGGAATTGTTTTCCTGGTTTCTCTTTCTGCTAGTTCACCATTAGTGTATAGGAATGCCACAGATTTCTGCGTAATAATTTTGTATCATGCAACTTTGCTGAATTCAGATATTAGATCTACTACTTTTGGAGTGGACTCTAGGGTTTTTTATGTACAACATCATGTCATCTTCAAACAGGGAGAGTTTAACTTCATCCTTGCCCATCTGGATGCCTTTTATTTCTTTGTGCTGTCTGCTTGCCATGGCTAGGACCTCCACATCTATGTTGAATAAAAGTGGGGAGAGTGGGCATCCTTGTCTTGTTCTTAATCTTAAACGAAAAGCTTTCAGCTTCCCTCTGTTAAGTTTAATGTTGGCTGTGGGTTTGTCATATATGGCCTTTATTAAGTTGTGGTACTTGCCCTCTATACCCATTTTGTTGAGAATTTTTATCATGAATGGATGTTGAATTTTGTCAAATGCTTTTTAAGCATCTATGGAGATGATCATGTGGTTTTTGTCATTTTTGTTGATGTGGTGGATAATGTTGATGGATTTTCGAATGTTGTACCATCTTCGCATCCTTGGAATAAATCCTACTTGATCATGATGGATGATCTTTTTGATGTATTTTTGAATTCAGTTTGCTAATATTTTGTTGAGTATTTTTGCATCTATGTTCATGAGGGCTATTGGTTTGTAATTTTCTTTTTTGGTGGCGTCTTTGCCTGGTTTTGGTGTTAGAGTGATGCTGGCCTCATAGAATGAGTTTGAAAGTATTCCCTCATCTTCTACTCTTTGGAAAACTTTTAGGAGGATGGGTATTAGGCCTTCACTAAATGTTTGATAAAATTCAGCGGTGAAGCCATCTGGTCCAGGAGTTTTGTTCTTAGGTGGTTTTTTTATTAGTAGTTCAATTCCATTGCTGGTAATTGGTCTGTTCAGATTCTCTGTTTCTTTCTGGGTCAGCCTTGAAAGGTTGTATTTTTCTAGAAAGTTTTCCATTTCTTCTAGGTTATCCAGTTTGCAAGCATATAATTTTTCATAGTATTCTCTAATAATTCTTTGTATTTCTGTGGTGTCTGTAGTGATTTTTCCTTTCTCATTTCTGATTCTGTTTATGTGTGAACACTCTCTTTTTTTCTTGATACATCTGGCTAGGGGTTTCTCTATTTTGTTTATTTTCTCAAAGAACCAGCTCTTGCTTTCATTGATTCTTTCTATTGTTTGATTTTTTTTGTTTATTTCTAGTCTAATCTTTATTATGTCCCTTCTTCTACTAACTTTGGGCCTCATTTGTTCTTCTTTTTCTAGTTTCATTAATTGTGATTTTAGACTGTTCATATCGGATTGTTCTTCTTTCCTGAGGTAGGCCTGTATTGCAATATGCTTTCCTCTCAGGATGGCCTTTGCTGCATCCTCCAGATTTTGCAGTGTTGAAATTTTGTCGTCATTTGTCTCCATATATTGCTTGATCTCTGTTTTTATTTGGTTATTGATCCATTGGTTATTTAGGAGCATGTTGTGACGCCTCCATGTGTTTGTGGGATTTTTCATTTTCCTTGCATAATTTATTTCTAGTTTCATACCTTTGTGGTCTGAGAGACTGGTTGATACAATTTCTATCTTTTTTAATTTACCAGCCTATTTTTGGGGCATAGTACATGATCTATTCTTGAAAATGTTCCATGTGCACTTGAGAAGAATGAGAAGAATGTGTACTCTGCTGCTTTGGGATGTAGAGTTTTGTAGATGTCTGTTACGTCCATCTGTTCTATTGGTATGTTCAGTGCCTCTGTCTCCTTACTTATTATCTGTATGGTTAATCTGTCCTGCAGTGTGAGTGGAATGTTGAAGTGTCCTAGAATGAATGCATTGCATTCTATTTTCCCTTTTAATTCTGTTAGTATTTATTCACATATGTAGGTGCTGCTGTGTTGGGTGCATAGATATTTATAATGGTTATATCTTCTTGTTAGATTGACCCCTTTATCATTATGTAATGTCCTTCTTTGTCTCTTGTGACTTTCTTTGTTTCAAGTCTATTTTGTCTGATGCAAGTATTGCAACTCCTGATTTTTTTCTCCCTACTAGTTGCATGAAATATCTTTTCCCATTCCTTCACTTTTAGTCTGTGTATGTCTTTGGGTTTAAAATGAGTCTCTTGTAGGCAGCATATAGATGGGTCTTCTTTTTTTATCCATTCAGTGACTATGTCTTTTGATTGGTGCATTCAGTCCATTTATATTTAGGGTGATTATCAATAGGTATGCACTTATTGCTATTGTAGGCTTAAGATTTGTGCTTACCAAAGTTTCAAGGTTAAGTTCCTTACTATCTAAGAGTCTAACTTAACTCACTTAATATGCTATTACAAACACAATCTAAGGGTTCTTTTTTTCTCCTCCTTTTTCTTCCTCCTCCATTCTTTATATATTAGGTATCACATTCTGTACTCTTTGTCTATCCCTTGATTGACTTTGGGGATAGTTGATTTAATTTTGCATTTGCTTAGTAATTGCTGTTCTACTTTCTTTACCATGGTTTTATTACCTCTGATGACAGCCATTAAACCTTAGGAACACTTCCATCTATAGCAGTCCCTCCAAAATACACCGTAGAGACAGTTTGTGGTAGTTAAGTTCTCTCAGCTTTTGCTTATCTGGAAATTGTTTAATCCCTCCTTCAAATTTAAATGATAGTCTTGCCAGATAAAGTATTCTTAGTTTGAGGCCCTTCTGCTTCATTGCATTAAATACATTATGCCTCTCCCTTCTGGCCTGTAAGGTTTCTGCTGAGACATCTGATGATGGCTTGGTGAGTTTTCCTTTGTATGTGATCTTATTTCTCTCTCTGGCTGCTTTTAGTTGTCTTTCCTTATCCATGATCTTTGCCAATTTAATTACTATATGTCTTTGTGCTGTCTTCCTTGGGTCCCTTGTGTTGGGAGGTCTGTGCATCTCCATGGCCTGAGAGACTATCTCCTACCCCAGACTGGGGAAGTTTTCAGCAGTTACCTCCTCAAAGACACTTTATATACCTTATCTCTCTTTTTCTTCTGGTACTCCTATAATGAGAATATTGTTCCACTTGGATTGGTCACACAGTTCTCTCATTTTTTTTCATTCTTAGAAATCCTTTTCTCTCTCTGTTCCTCAGCTTCTTTGTCTTTCTCTTCCCTAGTTTCTATTTCATTTATCATCTCCACTGTATCTAATCTACTTTTAATACCCTCCATTGTGCTCTTCAATGATTGGATCTCTTACCAGAATTCATTCCTGAGTTCTTGAATATCTTTCTGTACCTCCATGAGAATGTTAATGCTTTTTATTTTGAACTCCCTTTCAGGAAGATTCATGAGGTCGATGTCATTTTAATCTTTCTCAGGAGTTGTATTCAGAATTTTCCTTTGAACCAGGTTCCTTGGTGTTTCATATTTGTATATGATGCCCTCTAGTGTCCAGAAGCTCTACTCTCTGGAACTGCTCAGCCCCTGAAGCAATGTCGGGGGTCACAGAGTAGTGGCATTGGTGTCTGGGAGGAGGAAAGAGCTGTTTCCTGCTTCCCGGCTGCTATGCCTGTCTCTACTGCCTGAACCAGTGGGCTGAGCACATAGATATAAGCCTCTATGCTTTGTGTTTGTAGTTGCTATAGACAGATCTTCCCTCTGGCTGGCCTAATGCCAGGGTAGGGTTTGCTGGTTTATAAGCCAGGTGGGGCTGACCAGGAGAAAGGCACTGTCAGCTTTGTATCATGGAGGGTGTCCTTGGAGCTGCGTAGCCAGTCAGGGAGCTGGAGCACTTAAAGACTGTGAAAGCTCCCAACCAGCTGGGCAGAGTACACCAGGACAATTTTGTGTACCTGTCCTTTCTCCTGAGCAGTAATCTCTGTGCAATCCTTGCCCCTTTAGCAGCCCTCTTGCTCTTAGGAAGTCTCTAAGACTGCCCACCTTTCTTTTGTCCCAGAGCAGCCAGATATGGATCCCTGCTTTCCACAAGCAGCTGGAATCTCAGTCTCTCTAGGAATTCTGCCTGTCTTAGCTTTCCAACCCCCCTAATCATAAAAGTACCATGTAAGCACCATGAAATGTAGGTTTGTGCTCCAAGAGCAGATCTCCAGAGTTAGGTATTCAGTAGTCCCAGGCCTCCACTCCCTCCCCACTCCATTTCTCTTCCTCCCACCAGTGAGCTGGGATTGGGGATGGGCTTGGGTCCCACCAGGCCACAGCTTTGGTACGTTACCCTGTTCCATGAGGTCTGCTCTTTTCTCAGGGTGTGTGCAGTCTGGCACAGTCCTCTTTCCTGTTGCACTTTCAGGATTAGTTGTATTAGTTATATTTTCGTATAACATGCATTTTTAGGAGGAAGCCTCTGTCTCGTCTCTCACACTGCCATCTTTAATCCTCCTTGTTGTTTGATTTAAATGAGAAGTTAGCTGTCTCACTAAATATAGAGGGTCATTTGCTCCGGGTGCTTTTACAATTTCTCATCTTTGGTTTTTTGTAGTTTATCTAGAATGTGATGGTTGTCGTTTTCTTTGTATTTATCTTGCATAGGATATGCATTTTGGGGTTGATGACTTTCAACAATTTTAGAAAAATTGTATCCATTTATTCCACCACATACCTTCTCTTCTATCCTCATGGGCTTCCATATATACAAATATTCAGCCATTTCATATTGTGCCACAGGTCCCAATACTCTGTTTTATGTTTTGCACATGTTGTAGATATTGTATTTTTTACTTATAAAGTTTCCATTTAATTGCCTTCAGAGTTTCCATTTCTCTGCTAAAATACCACAACAGTTCAATTATATTTATCTATTTTCTTTTCTAAATTATATTTATGTAAATAATGTTTCTATAAGGGTAATTTTATAGTCCTTGCAACTTTTAACAGCTCACTCATCTCTGGAACTTCTTTTGTCTGACTTTTCTCTTGGTTATGGGTCATAGTTTCCTCCTTTTTGCATATCTAGTGGTTTGTTTTTTATTGTAAGATGGACATTGTTAATAAAATGCTATTGAGACTCTCGATTGCATTATCTTCCTTCAATGAAGGCTCTTTTTTGTTTGGCAGACAATATAATAGTTGTAGATCACTTTGAACCTATAGATATTTAAATTTAGGTTTCTTCAGGATTAGTGTATGTTAGTTTTGAACTTACCTGTCTAAGTTCAAAACTAAAACAGCCTCTACTCCAAGAATGTGATACCTACTCCTAAAACAGGACCTTTGTGAGGTCTTAAATGTGATTACGAAGTGCATTAAGTTCTCCCCACTCTGACTAAATCAGACAACCAGTATTTCCTCAGCACTGGATGACCTCCATTCTGTCCCAGCAGTTGTTCTCTGCTAGCCTTACATAATCTTGTCCTGCCTATGTACAATTTAGGATCTGGCAGGCACTCAGGAGGCATCCAAATTTATGGATCTTCTTTGCAGCTTCTTCCTCTCTGTTACTCTGCTTTGAATTCAGCTGTTTTAGCAACTACAGACTCCACTCTCTGATTCCTCTACTCACAGAAGCTGATGTTCTCTGCTTAGGCTTCACTTTGCTGTTACATTTTGGAAAACACCCACTGAAAGAAAGCCTGAGCGAATGCAGAAATTACTTCATGTGCTTCCTCTCTCTCAAAGATTGCAGTTCCATGCTATCCACTAGGTGATGCCTGAAAATGTTTCGTATGTATTTTTCAGTTTGTAGTTGTTTACTACAGGAGGTTAAATCCAATACCAGATACTTCATTGTAACTGGAACCAAAAGTGCCTATAATCAAATGTTCAAATTTCAGTTTAGTATGTAATATTATCTATTTCTATAATTACTCTTTTTTAAAAAATTCAATGCTTGGAATTTATTTTTTTACTCAATTTATAATATTTTTTATTCTGACCTCTATATTTATACTGTTTCAAAACTCAGATAATGACATTTCCTTTTTTTTAATTTTTGGTTTTGAATAATTCATCTCTCAATCAAAGAATGCCCTTTGGTAATTAGTTTTCATGCAGTTTACATAATCAATATATTCTAAAGCTTTGACTGAATTAAAAATCTGTTGCCTTAATGTGTGATTATGAATGGCGCTCTTTCTGCTGCTATTATGAATGGTACTTTCTGCTTATGTTGCCTCATTTTTTTGTGGCATTTGTATTTTAAAAGTATGAAGTCAACCTCCTTCATGTTCTTTTGAACAAAACTGGATTTTATTATCTACCTTGATGGTCATAGATCTTTTCTCATTCCTCTCAAAATTTAAAATGTCTCCTATCATACCTAGGTATAGATATACAACCACATTAATCTTACCTAGAAAACAGTGATACTGTATAATTTATAGACTTAACCTACAATTCTTTATCATTTTAGTGTATATTAATGCTGTAATCTACACATTTCAATCTTATTCAGGAACATTTAAAATTTGTACACTCTCCATTTATCAACTTTTACTATTGTTTTGTTTTCTATCTTTTTACATTTCCCTTTCTACTTTAGTCTATGAAGTTTTAAAAGTTTATCTTCATTGATTAAATTTTCTAGTGTCAGTTCTGCTTCCTACAGATAATTTGGTTCTGCTTATATGTATTGAAATTCCTTGTATTTTCCCCTTATAACAACAACTTTCTGTTTCATTGTCCTTCGTCCAAGACCATGTTCTCTTTATTACTAGTTATTCATACTTCATAAAGGTCACACCTTCAAAATTTTCATTGAGAACACTAAACATATTATCTAGATATTTTATCTCTTGTCATAAATAATTTTCAGGTTATATCGCTTCTTCTTGGTGCTATAGACTATTTCATAGACCTAATTATTTTGCTTTTCTTTGCTTTTTTGTTGTTGTTATTCGTGGTTGACTAAGTGGAGAGCTGTTCAAGTCTAGTGTTGCCAACTGATGTGGTAAATTGTGTACCCTTAAACATCTCCTCACTGGGCATTTGGGGCATTAGAAAGTTTATCTCAAATCTAAACTTAGAAACATAATAACGAATATATCCCTAATCTAATTTATGGTATAGCAAGCATTTATCCCTTGTGACTCTGCTGTAATATTCTCCATTGCTTTTGGACTCTCTATGCCAGGTAAAAAATATATATATCCCAGGATGCAAAGAATTAGCATATCTTCTTCTCCCTGGTGTTGTGTTCTGAAAGTTGCAGTATAAAATTAATATGGGAAGAGATGATCTATTTGTGTGGGTTAGAATAGGAGGTGGAATACTGGGATAATCGTATAAAAGTTTTGCTTCCAAATATTTCCTGTGCAGTGCAGAGGTGACCTACCTGGTTATATACCCCTTTTTTTACTGAGCTAGAGGAAGACAGAGAACATGAGTCAAAACATTCTTGTGCAAAGGGTGAGTATGGGAAGTATTTCTCAACTAAACCCAACCCATTTTTCAATTAGCAGAAACTCAAAAAGGCTAACCTACTCTACACTGTTAACATTCATTGCCAGGGCTATTGGGAAATGAGTACACCTTCAAGGATTTCCTAAAGGTAAAACCTGGAGAAGACAGCATCCCACCACATTGCCTCAGATATCCAATAATCACCTACAACAGCATTGGTATGAGTTTCCACGTTTTTCACTTCCTCCTCCTGATGGTTACTAAGTTTAAATGTCCCACCTGTTTCACCTTCAAGTTTAGATATGTAATACCAGGAAGTAGGGAAGATCATGAGAGAAGCCCATATCTGTGGGCTTGACATCCTGACTCTCAGTGATGGAGGGCAACCATTGGAAAATAACAAATGTTAGAGACTTTGCAGAAATGAGTCCCTTTGCCCATCTGCAGACTGGTCATCAAAGTACAGAATTATAGACTTTTTGAAAGTTGACAGTCAAACGTCTCTTAAGAAACATTAAATTTGTCCCTTTTTTCTGTTTCAAAGACCAACCTGAAGTTATCTCTTACAAGAAATGTCCCCTTATAATTCCTTACATACTTAGCAACAAAGTCACACTGTTTAGTTCTAAAAAACAAAACCAGAGGGCAGAGCCAAGATGGCAGCGTGAGTAGGACAGTGGGAATCTCCTCCCAAAAACATATATTTTTGAAAATACAACAAATACAACTAATCCTAAAAGAGAGACCAGAAGACACAGGACAACAGTCAGACTACATCTACACAAGCAAGAGCCCAGCGCCTGGTAAAAGGGGTAAGATACAAGCCCTGGCCCAGCAGGAACCGAGGCCCCTCACCCCAGCTCCCGGCGGGAGGAGAGGAGTCAGAGCAGGGAGGGAGAGGGAGCCCAGGACTGCTAATCACCCAGCCCTAGCCATCCGTACCACAGCACAGACATAGTGCATGCATGGGGTGCTGGAAACTAAGAAAACAGGGCAGAAAGATCTTTGAGTGGGTCCCAAAGCCGGTGCTCCTGTGACAAAGAAAAGTGAGTGCTTTTTGAAAGTCTTAAAGGGACAGGGATGCCACAGCTGGATGGAAGTATCCCGGGTCACAGTCCAGCAGATGGAAATTCCAGGGAACACTGGGTGCACGAACCCCCTGGGCAACAGCTCTGAGACCCCTCATGGAGGTAAACAGCCAAACAGCTCCCCGATCCATTACCCCTCTGGGACCCAGCCATAGTAGAGCAGCACTCTGAGGCTGGCCACACCCACAGCAAGGGAGCTTCCTCCATACAGGCCGGGCAAGACACAAAGACCCAGTCTACATGCAGTTGCCCAAGACAAGCCACTAGGGGGTGGCAGTTGTCCCAGAAAAGAAAGGCCAGAAGCAAGTGGAAAGCTTTGGTGCTCCCAGCTGATAGAAAGTCAATAGCTCACCATTGCACCTATCAACATGAAAAGGCAAAATAATTTGATCCAGACAACACTAACCCAGACAGCTTCAACATCTTCTACATCTTCCCCTGAGAAGGAACCTGGGGAGATAGATTTAACCAGTCTTCCTGAAAAAGAATTCAAAACAAAAGTCATAACCATGCTGATGGACTTGCAGAGAAATATGCAAGAACTAAGGAAGGAGAATACAGAAATAAAACAAGCCCTGGAAGGACTTCGAAACAGAATGGATGAGATGCAAGAGACCATTAATGGACTAGAAAACAGAGAACAGGAACACAGAGAAGCTGATGCAGAGAAAGATAAAAGGATCTCCAGGAATGAAACAATTTTAAGAGAACTGAGTGACCAATCGAAATGGAACAATATCCGCATTATAGGGGTACCAGAAGAAGAAGAGAGAGAAAAAGGGATAGAAAGTGTCTTTGAAGAAATAATTGTGGAAAACTTCCCCAAAGTAAGGGAGGAAATGGCCTCTCAAACCACAGAGGTACACAGAACTCCCATGACAAGGGATCCAAGGAGGGCAACACCAAGACACATAATAATTAAAATGGCAAAGATCAAAGACAAGGACAAGGTATTAAAGGCAGCCAGAGAGAAAAAAAAGGTCACCTACAAAAGAAAACCCATCAGGCTATCATCAGACTTCTCAACAGAAACCTTACAGGCCAGAAGAGAATGGCATGATATACTTAATGCAATTAAACAGAAGGACCTCGAACAAAGAATACTGTATCCAGCACGATTATCATTTAAATATGAAGGAGGGATTAAACAATTCCCAGACAAGCAAAAGTTGAGGGAATTTGCCTCCTACAAACCACCTCTAGAGGGCATCTTACAGGGACTGCTCTAGATGGGAGCACTCCTAAAAAGAGCACAGAACAAAACACCCAACATATGAAGAAGCGAGGAGGAGGAATAAGAAGGGAGAGAAGAAAAGAATCATCAGACCGTGTTTATAATAGCTCAATAAGCGAGTTAAGTTAGACAGTAAGATAGTAAAGAAGCTAACCTTGAACCTTTGGTAACCACAAACTTAAAGCCTGCAATGGCAATAAGTACATACCTTGCAATAATCACCCTAAATGTAAATGGACTGAATGCACCAATCAAAACACACAGAGTAATAGAATGGATAAAAAAGCAAGACTCCTCAATATGCTGCTTACAAGAGACTCACCTCAAACCCAAAGACATGCACAGACTTAAAGTCAAGGGATGGAGAAAGATACTTTATGCAAACAACAGAGAGAAAACAGCAGGTGTTGCAATACTAATATCAGACAAAATAAACTTCAAAATAAAGAAAGTAACAAAAGATAAAGAAGGACATTACATAATGATAAAGGGTTCACTCCAACAAGAGGATATAACCATTATAAATATATATGCACCCAATACAGGAGCTCCAATATATGTGAAACAAATACTAACAGAATTAAAGGAGGAAATAGAATGCAATGCATTCATTATGGGAGACTTCAACACACCACTCACTCCAAAGGACAGATCCACCAGACAGAAAATAAGTAAGGACACAGAGGCACTGAACAACACACTAGAACAGGTGGACCTAATAGACATCTACAGAACTCAACATCCAAAAGCAACAGGATACACATTCTTCTCAAGTGCACATGGAACATTCTCCAGAATAGACCATATACCAGGCCACAAAAAAAGCCTCAGTAAATTCCAAAAGATTGAAATCCTAACAACCAACTTTTCAGACCACAAAGGCATAAAACTAGAAATAAACTGTACAAAAAAAGCAAAAAGGCTCACAAACACATGGAGGCTTAACAACACGTTCCTAAATAATCAATGGATCAATTACCAAATCAAAATGGAGATCCAGCAATATATGGAAACAAATGACAACAACAACACAAAGCCCCAACTACTGTGGGATACAGCAAAAGCAGTCATAAGAGGAAAGTATATAGCAATCCAGGCATATTTTAAGAAGGAAGAACAATCCCAAATGAATGGTCTAATGTCACAATTACCGAAATTGGAAAAAGAAGAACAAATGAGGCCTAAGGTCAGCAGAAGGAGGCACATAATAAAGATCAGAGAAGAAATAAACAAAATTGAGAAGACTAAAACAATAGAAAAAATCAATGAAACCAAGATTTGGTTCTTCGAGAAAATAAACAAAATAGATAAGCCTCTAGCCAGACTTATTAAGAGGAAAAGAGAGTCAACACAAATCAACAGAATCAGAAACGAGAAAGGAAAAATCACGACGGACCCCACAGAAATACAAAGAATTATTAGAGAGTACTATGAAAACCTATATGCTCACAAGCTGGGAAACCTAGGAGGAATGGACAACTTCCTAGAAAAATACAACCTCCCAACACTGACCAAGGAAGAAACACAAAAGTTAAACAAACCAATTACGAGCAAAGAAATTGAAACGGTAATCAAAAAACTACCCAAGAACAAAACCCCGGGGCCGGACAGATTTACCTCGGAATTTTATCAGACACACAGAGAAGACATAATACCCATTCTCCTTAAAGTGTTCCAAAAAATAGAAGAAGAGGGAATACTCCCAAACTCATTCTATGAAGCCAACATCACCCTAATACCAAAACCAGGCAAAGACCCCACCAAAAAAGAAAATTACAGACCAATATCCCTGATGAATGTAGATGCAAAAATACTCAACAAAATATTAGCAAACAGAATTCAACAGTATATCAAAAGGATCATACACCATGACGAAGTGGGATTCATCCCAGGGATGCAAGGATGGTACAACACCTGAAAATCCATCAACATCATCCACCACATCAACAAAAAGAAAGACAAAAACCACATGATCATCTCCATAGATGCTGAAAAAGCATTCGATAAAATTCAACATCCATTCATGATAAAAACTCTGAACAAAATAGGTATAGAAGGCAAGTACCTCAACATAATAAAGGCCATATATAATAAACCCACAGCTAACATCATACTGAACAGCGAGAAGCTGAAAGCTTTTCCCCTGAGATAGGGAACAAGACAGGGATGCCCATTCTCCCCACTGTTATTTAACATAGTACTGGAGGTCCTAGCCACGGCAATTAGACAAAACAAAGAAATACAAGGAATCCAGATTGGTAAAGAAGAAGTTAAACTGTCACTATTTGCAGAGGACATGATATTGTACATAAAAAACCCTAAAGACTCCACTCCGAAACTGCTAGAGCTAATATCGGAATTCAGCAAAGTTGCAGGATACAAAATTAACACACAGAAATCTGTGGCTTTCCTATACACTAACAATGAAGTAATAGAAAGAGAAATCAGGAAAACAATTCCATTCACAATAGCATCAAAAAGAATAAAAAACCTAGGAATAAACCTAACCAAGGAAGTGAAGGACCTATACCCTGAAAACTATAAGGCATTCTTAAGAGAAATTAAAGTGGTCACTAACAAATGGAAACTCATCCCATGCTCCTGGCTAGGAAGAATTAATATCATCAAAATGGCCATCCTGCCCAAAGCAGTATACAGATTCGATGCAATCCCTATCAAACTACCAACAGCATTCTTCAATGAACTGGAACAAATATTTCAAAAATTCATATGGAAACACCAAAGACCCTGAATAGCTAAAGCAATCCTGAGAAGGAAGAATAAAGTGGGGGGATCTCACTCCCCAACTTCAAGCTCTACTACAAAGCCACAGTAATCAAGACAATTTGGTACTGGCACAAGAACAGAGCCACAGACCAATGGAACAGAATAGAGACTCCAAACAATAACCCAAACATACATGGTCAACTAATATTCAATAAAGGGGCCATGGACATACAATGGGGTAATGACAGTCTCTTCAAAACAGCAGCAGAAGCACAGAACTCAAGAATGGACTAATAGTTACCAAAGGGAAAGGGACTGGGGAGGACAGGTGGGAAGGGAGAGATAAGGGTGGGGAAAAAAAGGGGGGCGGCATTACGATTAGCATGTATAGTGTTGGGGGGGCACAGGGAGGGCTATGCTACAGAGAAGACAAGTAATGATTTTATAGCATCTTGCTATGTTGATAGACAGTGACTGTGAATGGGGATGTGGGGGGGACTTGGTGAAGGGGGGAGTCTAGTAAACATAATGTCCTTCATGTAGTTGTAGATTAATGATACCAAAATAAAAATTTAAAAGAAAACAAACAAACAAACAAACAAATAAATAAATAAATAAATAAATAAAAAACCAAGTGATGCACTTGGTAATAGTATGTTGCTCTGCTGAATTTGGAATACAAGACATTTTAATCCATATTTTCATAAAATTCTGAAATATGATCTTGTTCTTCTGCCAGTTAAAATTGTTAAAATAAATGAATTGAGTTCTTAGGAAAACTCTGGAATCACATCTGTATCATGGGATAATAATAGTATCCATCTCAGAGTTTATTGTGATGACTAAATAAGATATGTAATGCACTGAAGAGAAAATAAATTTATTAAAGTCATTGACAAGAAACACTAACTATAATCAATGTTATCACAAGACCACAAAATTATTTTTGTATGATTCAGTGAATTAAAAATAAAAATGCAAAGCAATGTACAAATAGTTTGACTTAATAATTATGAATTTTTACCATTGGGGCCACATTCTTTTATTCTTTCTCTAGCCCATAAAATGCCAACCATGATATTAACTCAGAGCAACATCACATTTTCCTTTATAGGGAACATATGATGATAATTTCATTTCTGGCTCTCTAGACCACAAACTCTTAGAAAGTAAAGATCACACCTAATCACTTCTCCATATAACCAAGTCCAGGACCATACATACAGGCAACTGACTGAGCTAGTTTCCTGAGGAGGACACTTTGCCTATATGGTCACATCATTGGAAGAAACTAATTTATTGCTTGGGTATAACTTCAGCTCCTACTTATGAATCAGTGGAATTTTGCAACTGGTGGAATTAGTGCACCAATAGGAATTAGTGGCTAATTTATTTATTAGCCACCTTATTTTGAGCACTTTCTATGAGTCAGGCAATATAGCAATTACTAGGAAAACAGCTTTAAAACATAACCCCTATCTTTCAAGGATCTCATAATCTAAGAGAGAGAATAGACTGTTCTAAAAAAAAAAAGGCACAACTCAGTATGACAAGTGCTTCAGATACTGTGAATAAAATCTGAGAAACCCCTAGCTGAAAGGGTGGGATCCTGGTTAGCCTGAAGAGCAAGGACACTCCAGCCATGGAATAGGTGCCCCACCCACAGCCACCAACACCCTGCAGGGGGGTGGGCGTCTGAACACTGGGGTTTAGAGTGAGCGTTGGTAAATCATTTGACTTCTTGGAGCTTTATCTGTAAAATGAGGGTTATAACAATTTCTTATTAATGGTGTTCTGGGGAACAAATGGGTTGATAGAGCTTCTAGCAGGCCCTGGCACACGGCAAGCCCTAGTGCAGGGGTCACTTTTATTATCATTATTATTATGGGCTTTCTTTCCTCCAGTGTCCTTCCCTGAATTTCCAGTCAAATTAAAATCTTCTTTGTTATACTTCTACCTCAGCACATTCAGGCAGCCAGTGCTGTGGGCATTCAGTGAAGGCTCTGATAAGAGCTTCTGAGAATTCACTTAAGCCTTATCTGAAAAATGGGCCAGCTAATGAGCAGCCTAAGATTGAAAAAGAAGGTGCGTATTTCTGCAAAATGCCTCTTGACAATTAGAGGCCAAATTTCCTGCTGATTAGAACATGAGTGTTTGATGGAGGTGGGGGGAGAGTGTTCATTTAACATGTTCATTTAAAATGACATTAAAGCTGAAGTTTCATGTATGACTCTAACATTACACAAGAAATCCATGTAACTCAGCAAGTATAAACAACTACCAATTTATAAAATTCATAATCAGTTGTAATCCTGCTGTAGAGAACAAAAGCACTGTCATATTTTGGTGTAAATGTTCCAAGCCCTTCTTCTACACATGCATGTTCTGATAATAAATCTACCCTCCACTCATCTTCTTAACTCCACATATACCTTCACTCAAACACCTCCTAGAAAGTGACAGTTTGTCATTTGACTGACCAGAGTTCAGAATGGTTATTATGGCATATTAACCAGTGGACCAAATTATTACACCTTAAATCCCCAAGTTGTGTGTATGTGTGCCCCATGTGCTCTGTACCTAGAACTAAATAGGTAAGTTGAAAACAGGATGGACTTTACAGAAATAACCACCTGTGATCCTCACTTAAAGATCTCAGATCTAAGCCCGTTCTAACGGTCTTTTAACAGAGATATCCCAAGATGAACTGGATGCTTGTTTAGTAATTAATAAACAATGGCATCTCCTCTTGTTCTCGAGTATCACTTTCTTGGTCGGCAACCTCTGAGAAAAGCACATGATCAGCATAGCAGAAGCATGGCGTTCCTACATCTCTGACCATAATACTGTCACAGCAGTACAAATGCTCACCTCTTACCTCTAACAGTTTATACAAATAAACCCATATATTCTTATAAAAATGAGGTTGCATTATACATGTCACCTTATTAACTATTTATGTTAATGGATGATCAATAACTCAATCATATGTTTTATACTGATACATATTCAAACACATATCAACTTCCTCACTTTTAATTTTTTACTTAATTATTTTAATGATTTTGTTGGGTAAATACTACCTTAATTTATGAAGTCAATCCTCTATCACTGGAAATGTAAATTGTCTCCAACCTTTGTTAAAAAACAGTGGGTCAGTGAAAATCCCTACATGTGTGTCTTTGTGATTGTGCCCAGTTACACCCAGTGAATATATTCTTCCACTCACCATGGCAAAAATACACAGCATCCTGCCATCCTTTCTACCAAAACTTGGGTTTCCCAGGTCTGTATCCAGGCAGCTGGAAGAAGCGCACAACCATTCCGTTTTAGATGAAGCTGAATGCAAATGGCCTGAGCATACTGGAGCTGCAGATTGAATTAATTGGTCCCTTGGGTAACTAATCTTGAATGTCTAACAGGCCTCCATTGGACAGAGGGAACTGCAGAGCTGGGCTTACCAGAATTAGACTTGACGAAATGAAGCACAGCCAACAGGGCTGATTTAACACACCTGCTGAAGCTCCCAGTGTGCAAGCTCTGGATCTGGGACAGATACAAGAGGTAATGATTACGGAACCTCAGAGTCACACTGGGTCTGGTTGGAAGGATTTAGGAGATATTTTAGAAAAATTTCAAGATGTTGATAGAGCCACAAACCAAAGGTATTCTTTCCAAATCTATGTGGCTACTCTCATAAGTTCAGATGACTCAAGACATCATTTTCCATATTCTTGTGAGGGACACCATGCAACCAGAGCCTCCCAATTCAAAGAAACATTGCCATTGATACTGTGTCTGAAATAAAAGATAAACCTCAAATTAAGAAGTAATAATGATGATGATAACCATTATCACTTTCTTTTAAAATAATGATCTTTCAAAATTCAACATATGGGAGAAAAAATTTCAAAATGAAACAGAACTAGGTGGCCTCCATAAAGAAAACTAGGAATGCATTCATATAGTGGGCACCTGAGCAGAATTTCTAGGGATTTGGGCCATTGTTGTACCCTCTACAACCTTCAGAATGACTCAAAAATTTTTTTTAAATCTCAAAGGTTACATCTGTTATTTCTACCTATGCTTTATTATCTCTTCCTTCTTTTCATTTAAAAAACAGCCTACTCCTCCCCTGATGGGATTGTCAATCATCCTGCCCCTCTCACCATAATCAAAGCCCCGTGACCCAGGCTGCCCAAACAAAATACCCCACATCCCTGGAGATAGTGACTGGCCCAGGGGCAGGCTCATGACCCAAACACAGCCAGTGATGATCTTTTATTGAACATTGACAGGTGGCTGAGAGAGAATTTCTCTTCTGCAAAGATCACAAGCCTATAGCAGATAGCTGCTAGGGGGCAACTTAGTTATTTCATGAGGAAAAAAAACCTTTCAAGATACCCAAGTTCTCTTATTTTAATTAAGAGACTGGGATAAACAAACAAAAAGCAAAAAATCCAGTTAAAAAATGGGTACAGTATCTGAACAGAGAGTTCTCCAAAGAAGAAATCCAGATGGCCAACAGACATATGAAAAGATACTCCACATCGCTAGTCATCAGAGAAGTGCAAACTAAAACCACAATGAGATATCACCTCACACCAGTAAGGATCACCACCATCCAAAAGACAAACAACAACAAATGCTGGTGAGGTTGTGGAGAAAGGGGAACCATCCTACACTGCTGGTGGGAATGTAAATTAGTTCAACCGTTGTGGAAAGCAGTATGGAGGTTCCTCAAAAAACTCAAAATTGAAACACCATTTGACCCAGGAATTCAACTCCTAGGAATTTACCCTAAGAATGCAGCTTCCCAGTTTGAAAAAGACAGATTCACCCCTATGTTTATCACAGCACTATTTACAATAGCCAAGAAATGGAAGCAACCTAAGTGTCCATCAGTAAATGAATGGATAAAGAAGCTGTGGTATATATACACAATGGAATATTATTCAGCCATAAAAAGAAAACAAACCCTACCATTTGCAACAACATGGATGGAGCTACAGGATATTAGCTCAGTGAAATAAGCCAGGCAGAGAAAGACAAGTATCAAGTGATTTTACTCATCTGTGGAGTATAAGAACTAAGCAAACACTGAAGGAACAAAACAGCAGCAGAATCACAGAACCCAAGAATGGGCTAACAGTTACCAAAGAGCAAGGGACTGGGGAGGATGGGTGGGAAGGGAGGCATAAGGGGGGAAAAAAAGGGGCACTACTATCAGCAGACATAATGTAGTGGGGGGCATGGGGAGGACTGTACAACACAGAGAAGACAAGTAGTGATTCTATAGCATCTTACTACACTGATGGACAGTGACTGTAATGGGGTATGTGGTGGGGACTTGGTGATGGGAGGAGTATAATAAATGTAATGTTCCTCATGTAATTGTAGATTAATGATACCAAAATTAAATTAAATTTTAAAAAAGAGGGACTGGGATAAATTTCTGTCTCATGTAACTAAAAAGATCCTCATCCAAAAATCTTAAGATCATTTGATTTCTGCAAGAGGTCATCTGTGTCTAAAAAAAGATCAATGCAGAACTGGAAATTCCATCATAATTCACTTATACATTGGATGTAACATGGAAATTTCATTGTTTTGATTTATGTATTCCAGGATTACTTGTGTTCAGGAATACATTTGACTTCATATTTACGTTTCTTCTGGGGGAGACCACTGACTAAACTGAGGTTAATCAAATACTTCCTTCATTATGTACTCATTCATTCAATCAAATTACTACTTGACAACTTTTTCCGTCTTCCTCAAATCATTTAACACATGTGCTCAGTTACATCATCTTTATTTAAATAGAAATTCTAAGTGTTTCTCTTGTCCAGAAATATTTGAAAATCATTATAGTGGGGAAGAGGAAAAGGAGAGCTGTAGCTTAATGGACACAGAGTCTCAGTTCTACAAAATAAAAAGTTGAGATTCATTTCACAATAATGGGAATATACTCAGTGCTACTTAACTGTACTCTTAAAAATGGTACAGATGGTAAATTTTGTGTGCTTTTGCTACATTAAAAAATTGTAATAGCATAAGACACTAAAATGTGTGTTAATACTGTATAGTGTTACAGGTTGAATTCATCTGGGGAAGAATGATATATTATTGGAAAAACTTTTCCAAAAAGCACTTGGGAAGAAAGCTGAAAGCCCAGGACTTTAGTGTCATCTTGGCACCGATGTTTCCCAAAATGAGGAAAGTTATTTTATATAAGAGAATGCAAAGGAGTTGGAGCTCCTGGAAGAAATTTAAGACAGAGAGATACAAAACAGTAAAATGGTCAGATGTTGATTAGGGCATGATTCGACCCTCCCCATGTCCACATGAAAAGTGAGTGCTGGTAAATTCTTTGGGGGGAAGTTCACACAGACATTTCATTACACATCTGGGTCAGTCCTACAGTTCAGAGAAGCACTTGGAGGAGCCACTGGAAAGCAAGGTTGGAAAGGTCCCAACTGGTATCTGGATTGAAAGGGCTCACAAGCACCTTCCGAGAGCTCTGGCGGGGAGGCGCAAAGGAGATGGATGCTGTCGTCATGCCTGCCACACAACACCCATTCTGCCCATGGACTGAAGAGTGGTTTGACTTTCAAGTCTTATTATTTAAGAAACACGTTTTGTAAAGCTATAGCTGCCCTACACAGTGATTCCCCTGATCGATCTGGGCAAAGTACATTGAAAACCATCTGGAGAGGATTCACCATTCTAGATGCCATTTAGACATTGATGATTCCTGAAAAAAGGTTAAAATACAACATTAATAGTTTAGAAGAGTTGATTCCAACCCTCATGGATGACTTTTATGGGTTCAAGACTTCACGGAGGAAATAGCAAAAGAACTAGAATTAGAAGCAGAACCTGCAGATATGACTGAGTTGCTGCAATTTCATGATAAAACTTGCACAGATGAGGAGTTGTTTATTTCAGATGAGCAAAGAAATTGTGCTTTTTTTAAATCTACTCTTGCTAAAATCTATTTCTGGTGAAGATTGTTGAAATGACAACAGAGGATTTGGAATATTATGTAAACTTAGTTGATAAAACAGCAGCAGAGTTTGAGAGATTGACTCTTATTATAAAAGTTCTTCTATGTGTAAAAGGTTATCAAATAGCATTGCATTCTACAGTGATATCACCCGTGAAAGAGAGTCCATTGATGTGGCAGACTTCCTTGTTGTCTTATTTTAATAAACTGCACAGCAACCCCAGCCTTCAGCAACCACTACTCTCCTCGGTCAAGCAGCTGTCAATTTCAAAGCAAGACCTTCCACCAGCAAAAACACTGACTTGCTAAAAGTTCAGATGATGAATAACATTTTTTAGCAATAAAGTATTTTTAATTAAGGTATGTATAATGTCTTGTTAGGCAGAATGATATTGTACACTTAATGGAGTACAGTGTAGGGTGAACATAATCTTTATATTCACTTGGAAACCAAAAAATTCATGTGGCTAAGTTTAGTGCAATATTCACTTTATTGTGATGGTCTGAAACCTAACCTGCAGTATCTCTAAGGTCTGCCTGTATTATATTTTCCCTTAAGGATATTCTTTATCATCAAATAATAGACATATTACTGTGGCATAATATTACAGCTATAATAGTGTTATATAATAATATGACATAATATTATAGTGTATAATAAAAATAATATAATATAAATAATATTATTATTATGACATAATATTAGACTTAATGTAGTGCCATATGACATATTATAGACATAACAGTGGCAATAAGGAGAGCAGATTGATGTGAAGTACAATCCTCACAATTAGACCACTGAAAAATAGGTGCTTCAGTCACCTTCCTTTTATTCCTACCACCTTATGCTTAAAATCCTTGAAATGCACTGTCATTTAAAGGAAAAAATTCAAATTTCACCTTTCTTTTTCTTTTCACATAGTCACTCAAATGAAAGATTTTTAATATTTGGTCTCCTTTGAAAAGTTTTGCATTGGTAATTCGCTGCCTCCGAACAATTCAAAGCACTTGGTTTCTGACAATGTGAGTGGTCCCATTGGTATTCTCTTACTTAGACCGTGAGAGAAGTATCTTTTGTTCTGCATTGTGCCAGTTGTCAGCAATAGTCACAAGATACTAGACAAAGAAAACTAGAAGTGATTACATGTCTCCTCCTTGAGGCAGAATGGCAGAGTGAAAGGAATCAAGTGCTTGAGTTTGTACTTAGGAACTTGGACCAATACTGTTACCTCTCTCTGCCCTATTTACTTTTCAAGTAAAAAATAAAACACTGGACTGTCTTGAATCTATCTAAGGTTTTAAAGAGACATCTTAAAGGATGAAGGGGGTTACCTCAGCAAAAGATGATGTGGTCCCTGCACCCAGCTCCAGCCAGAAGAACTTTACCTTGGTTTATGTTATTATTAATTAGACTTACGCAAAAAATTTAATTTGACCAAAAAAAAGTATTTGAAAAGTACTGATTTACCATCTCTTTATGATTCAACATTTCTTGCAACTGATCTCACTCAAAATCTGCTAAATTTTCCCATTGTACTGCTCCAACCTTAAGAAGCATGCCTGCCACTGCATGTTCATTACGTCTATGTGACCTTTTCCACCTAAGGCATGTAGCAGTATCTGACAGAAGAAGTTCTAAGCACGTTGCCAGATACTTTCACATTCATGACCTTATTTAACTGACAGATATTTACTGACCTTTGCCAATTTGCCACCACTAAGCTAGCTGTTAATTTACCTAGTGCAAAAAGGATGTTAAGGTCATATGGCATGGGCATTGCTATATAAATTTAAGCAACACGTCATTAGCAAGAAGAGCTTGAGCTCTGGAATAAGAGGTGTGTGTTTGCCCGTGCTAACTCTACGTACCTCAGTGAGGAATGTAAATTCGGGCAATTTCTTTAACCTGTCAGCCTCAGGTTTTTCACTTCCAAGTTGGAGAAACTGTCTACTTCATTGGATGGCTCTTTGGGTGAATAATAATATCTAATATATATTGAGTTTAAAATGTGCCAGGTGCTCTAAGCCTATCACACATATAATCTCATTTAATCCTGACAACAACCAAATGAGGTTATTGTTAGTCGAATTTGCATACAAAATAAAACCTAAGCATAGCAAAAGTCTCCAAGGCCATACAGCTGGTAAGCAAAGGAGGTAGTCTTTGAATTCCGAGTGTAACTAGAGTCCACAAACGTGACTGCGCACCGTGAGATGATGCACGGCGAGCGCCTAACACACTGCCTAGAACTGAGCAGGTGCTCACTGATGGCTAATTGCTTTCTCTCTGAGACTAATTCCACTCTCTTTCCTATGTGGGTGGAAATGTTAAGTAATAAATAACGCAGTTTACTAGAAGCCACAAATAAGAGCTTAAGTGCACACACACATACTATCCATTCTATGACAAAAATTTTAGAAGAAAACGAAGTATCTATAATAGGAGAAATTCATTAAAGAAGTGACTTTCTGGCTGGACCCTGAAGAAAGGGTGGGTGTGAAAATACGACAAGGCATGTCAGCGTTTCAGAAAAGCAGAGGAACATAAAGCTAAGGCATAGAGCTGTAGACCGGAGGAAGAAGAGCAAGTTGGAGATCTACATGATCTCTCAATGTATCTCTGTAGACAAATCCTTCTCTAGGCAAATTTGACAAAAAAGTCTGGATTTCCAGGGGAAAAAATTAGCAATCATCACTAATCTTACAAAACTACTCTGCTTCTCAGAAGAAAAGCTAAAGAGGTTATCTTGAAATAATAAGCTCACTTCCAGAATTTAGAAATGTTTGATTTCCAGAAAACAAATTAGCTTTCAAGCTATTTTAATATACACAGTCAATTTTAAAGCAGTGGGATACATACTTGTGTGAAGAGAAGACCTTTCCTTCAAACCAAATACATGATAAGATCTCAATATATAATTCAGCCAAAAAAGGAAAAGAACTGCTGCTCCAGTTGAGGCCCTAATATCAAAAATAAAGTCTTGCCTGCTGTGTTACCCTTGGAGCCTAGGTCAGCAAGCAGGAGCCCTTCAAAAATGTGCAGCCCAACTGATTATGCCAGTTATCTCTGTTCTCAGAAAATGTCAGACTAACCTCTCTGGCTAATGTTGGTTTTGTATGTTTACTACTGGCCAGCATTTGAACTCAACTCAGAGCAACACAAATGGCATAAGTACAGTCAATGTACTCTGCCAACCCGAAGCCAGATAAAGTTAACAGAAGCCCATGTAGTGTGTTGTTCTGTTGATAAGTATTTTGCTTGCCTTTCCTATTTCTATTGTGTGTGTGTGTGTGTGTGTGACATGTTACTTTTCCACACCATTTCTTACAAGTTAATAAAAATGAATGATACAGAAAGAGTTGGAACAATACCAGGTTTCCTCATGAATAAGGACAAAGCCAACTGGAGTTTTTCTCCCTGGTCTTTTATTGATAAACATGACTTTCTATTCTATTTTGAAAAGCTTGTCCCACCTAAATCTCTTGTTGACCCTCATTTTGTATAGAACCACCCCACGTCAAAGGAATAGAAGAGCAGCATTTCTGCAATGTGTAACAAAATTGGGCACTTGAGAAATTCAGGTCTGCCAAATGCTAGATTATTAAAAGCTGGTAACAGAAGAGAAGCTCTTTTTTCAGCGATTTCCTTTCCCCAATAGCAGGATCCATAGGGCCCTATAGAATTGCCTCATTAACTAATAATTAGAACCCTCTAGTACCATTGGGATGCCTGCACAAAATGAAATGTGCAATCTTGCCTATCTCCAAAAGAAGGGTGTAAGCGCATCCAGACAGGAGTCGTTCAATTATTTGCACACAGTATCGTAGAAACTGTTGAAGGAATCACCCTTTCCCATTCTCCCACAGAATACTATTGTTTTCTCTTACATTGCAAAGGGGCCATTACATTTTATAAACAAGAGGCCTTCCAAGGTGCACAGACTCTGATTCTAACCCCTGCCCAGAAAAAGGAAGGCGACAATGGGGGGATGAGTGGAGGGAGAGTGGGGCAGAGAATCGCTCTAACATTGAAGAAAGGAGTTTTGTTCATAAATCCCCAAGAATGTCTTAAGAATGTAGACTGTAACTGACAGGGAGTTGGGGTAGAAATATTCCTTTTCCTCTTGGCCTCATGAAGCAAGGCAAGTTGGGATTTTCCAACAGGAACCTTAACAAAAAGTGAAAAGCAAAAACATGCAAGAGGGTAAGACAGACGGCTTTACAGAGCCCAGGGTCCCTACGACCAGTTGATCAGCCTGAGCAAGAAAACGGCATCCTTCCACCCTGGGCTTTGGGCAGCACATTCACAAAATGGCAAGTAAATAGGCATCCCAGGCCTGGAGCCCTCAGCAGTCCTACATGGGAAATGGGCACTGTGGGCCTCAGTTGCTAGTGACTTGGAGAATTTTGAGTGATTTTTCCAAAGGGCTCACAAAAATGGTTAGACCAGATCAGGGACTGGAACACATGGATTCTCACCTTTCTGCTCATCAAAAGATTCTCTGGCTCTTGACTTGCTTATGTACAAGGAGATGCAAACTCATATGGTGAGCTCGTGGCCTACGGGAGAGACTGAGGAACGTATTGGAAAGTGCTGGAAGAGGACAAAGGTTCTATTCAAATGCGAGACATGGATTCTGCATGGTACAAACTTCCCTGCAAAAACATACAACATGAGGTAAGGTGTGAAAAGATAGTTCTCACAGGTTTGGGTGTGTTGTTTAAATAAAAACTGCGTGTAGAAGCCTGTGAAACACACAGTGGCCGTAGGATCATGTGGCTTCCACATCTCCAACGCAAGGAAGACTGCATGCTCAGTGCAGTCTCTAGCTGAAACCCCTGAGGCACCTCCTTCCTGCGACTGAAATATGACATAGGACAGAGGACAAAGCAGCAGGAACAAGCCAATCAAAGGCACTCCTAGAGGAAGTGAAACAAGGACAGAGGGTTGGGAAGTCCACCAAGAAATTGTCCTCACAAAGCAAAACTTAAGAGATAAAAACAGCTTTTTTATATACCCTAGCTTCAAACTTGACGCCGCCTGCAAGATGGAATTAATTGGAATGAAATAATCTGACTGTATTTGAGACAGTTTAATGCAAACTCAGGTTCTGTATCCTACATACAGAGGCCCATGCATCAATCATAAGGAGAGTGTGTGTCTGGCTCTGACACAAGAACTCATGGAAGGAGAGGGCAGGATGGGAAGGAGGATGTGACACAGTCACACGCACCCAGGGAGCTGCGGGAGTGGCTGGACTGAGGTCACAGCACATGGGCTAACGGTAGGCAAAGCGGTGGTGCTAACACCAGCTTGTCCTTGAACTGCCCAGGCAGAAGGGTTGGGAGCCTCAGTTAGCCAGGGCAAGTCCTGGAAAGCTCCAGAGACCCCAGGACAGGCCATCTGAGAAGAAGTTGCAAGGAAGGAAAGAAACTAACCTGCGCTATCTTCTTACTGTGCTCCGTGCACTGTACTAGACAGTTGCTGTGCTGGAGAATTGTGGCGCTGAGCTCCTCGTGGCCCCTCTGTTGATCATCCTTCCACCGCCGTCCGTGTCCCCCGCCCCCCAACAGCGGGGCCCTCAGGTCATTTCCTGGGGAGGTCCACCTGCTTTCCCAGCAAAGTTCCCCTCTGGACCTTTTCTGACCTCTTCCTCCTTCCCTCTCCAATGCCCTTTCCCCAAGGTCTTGCTAGAGAACAGTTATTCTGATCAAGGATTTGATGGAATTTAATGTATCATTGAGTTTCCTTTCCCAGACCTTGGCCTGCCAGAAGCTTTCGAGACCTTTACTTCTGAGAGAATTTTTGGCGCAATGATAAATCAGGAGGTAGAAGAATGTGGCTGCTCCAAATCATAAAGTACCGAGAGGCCTTGCGGGTTCTTCTTAACGTGATAACAAAGGTCACGTTGGCATCACTTCACCCTTGGCCCCCGAGCCGCCATGGGAGCCCTGTCCTCCCCTCCCCGCGGCTTCGGGCTCATTCGCACCAGCCTCTCATCTCCCGTAGGGATTTTGCTTTTGCTTTGCTTTTGCCTCTGTTTGTTTTGAGAAAACAATACAAACACCACCACAAAAATTCACAAGAACATGTTTGCTTTACAAAGTTTACCTTCCTGTAAACATGAAAGGACAAAAGGATCAGCCAAACATTATAAAGAGATCAGTTAGGAGTTTATCCTTGTGCAAGTAGAAGTGTAGTTTAGGATTTTAATCACTGATGCCAGCATGCTATGCCAGCCTCTTCCTACAGCACTCTAAAGCCTACCAAGCTTTTTGAAACTATTACATAATATTGAGGAAATTAGAACTAGCTCGCTTTCATCCCAGATTTTCCTCCGTGCAATATATGAGATGCCTTTTGGGAAAAGCAAAGAGGCAGAGATGTAAGTTGAAGCTTAGACTGGCTTTTTCAGAATGAGAATGGTTTCTAAAATACTCAAATAGGAAAACAGCTAAGATCCCAAAATCACTAGCTATAAAATTTTATCTTCACGCAGTATCAAGGGTTCAGGCTCCAAAGGGGAGTCAGCCTAGAACGCAAAGAAACAAGGTTTCATTTGTCCTCCAGGACACACTGAGAAAGCAGGTGCTGAGTCCAGGCTGGAGCTGTCCCCGACCAGCCACATGTTCAGCCTTCCTGCCCACATAAGCCCCGGATGTAGATTCCTTTCCTCTGAGATTTCAGGAGAGGAGATGAAAACAGTTGTAAGAATCAGGCAGTATGGTTAGAAGGGTGAAAAAAGGTCTGTAAGTATGAGGAAGTATAACAAATATTACTTATTTTTCACTTGTCTCTGAAGTGAATGACCCAGTCTGAGAGGTGTGATGTTTCATTAACTGAATACCCTGCTGCCAGATTTATCTTTCCCAAGAAAAGATCTGATCACATCAAACATGAAGTGAGGAGGATTTCAGACTACACAGTCCACATCCTTCTATTTGCATCTAGAAAAACCCTTCCTCCCCAAATGCTGTTGCATTTCATAGGCCCTGGGGGACAGAGGGGAGGACGGCAATGGACAAGGGGAAACGGAGGCTTAACATAGGGTAGACTCAAATGTCCCAGTCATTAATTAAAAAATTCTCTCTGTATATTTGCCAAATATCTCACCCTACTAAGTTTCACCTGAAATTGAATTTCTAAGGAAAATTAAACCCTGCAATCATCCAGAACAGTTTTATTCTGGAGGCATATGTCTGGTTTTTTGAGACCCAAAGCACCCCTTTTAAAACAAATATTCTCTAAAGCCCCTTTAACTGTCGACATAAAATTCAAAAATCTATCAACATATACCACTCAAAGGCAAGTAAAAGGGAATTAATTTATAAAAATATATTTTTTAGTATCTAAAAATCACATGGGACATGGGACAAATCTGTCATGCTAACTCTGTACAAGATGCAGGCTGTCTCAAACCCTGGCTCAGATATCTGTGATGCTGATAGTGTCCCCGGTCATAAGATGACCAGACCTTCCCATGAATTCCCTGATGGCCCTACCAGGTGTGTGGAGAACCACTGGTCCAGCTGTCTTCAATAACCTGCCCGTAAGAAGAGCTGAGACTGAGAGGTTAACTCTGCCGCCCGTGGACAGAGGCCCCATTCCACGAGGAAAGGCGCTCCACCTTGGCCAACACGTGGGGCTTTTGCTCTGACTTCTAAACTGAGCTCGTCACTCAGCCTAAATGAAAGCTTTTAAATTAGTGTTAAGTCTCAGGGTGAGAAATAAAACTTCACCCAGTAAAAACTGGATTGTTATGACACCAAAATCTGAATATTTCCAGATATATGCCTCTCATCAAATATCTGGACAAGGGATAGCCATGTAACATGCAGATGATTGACTAATGTCTCATTTAGATTTTTTTTCAAGTTTTATAGACCAGAGCAGAAATGTATGTCTGATGCTGGTCAGTGCATATTTGACTAGAGATACCTTCTACACATGGAAAGGATTGCTTTTGCAGCAGGAAATTTGCCTTTTCGTTACATTTTCTAAACACCTACTCCCCCAACAACAATTTTACTCTTTTCAGATAGGTTACATTTAAAAACAGCATTCATTCATGCATTCATTATCCATTCGTTGATTCTTCAGAATGTGCTGGATACTTCTTACAAACCTGTCACTCTTCCAAGCGCATAAACTTTAATGATGTGGCCCCAGCTCTCAAGAAGTTTACACTCATATTTAGGAGTCAGACATGAAAAATAAGTATAACATGTGCAATGCTTCAGTAATATAGCTACATACCAAGTCCAGCACTAACAAGCTTCGGGTAAAGAATTTGGAGTCAGGTTGCCAGGTTCAAATCCCAGTCCTATTATTTTTTTCATATGCTTAGACAACTTACTCTGCCTTATTCTCCTCAGCTGTAAATAAGTAAAAATAATACAACCAATAATTTCATCTACTCCACAGGGTTTCGATGAGGATTAAAAGATATCAATGGAATATATTTAGACCACTCTCATTAAGTGCCTATTATATTACTGTTTCAGTGGCCGCTGAGAGAAAGGGTTTCATCCTGATGATCCAAAGGGGAGCATAGGTTTGTCCGGACACTTTGCTTGGTACCCTGAGCAGCAGACCGACAGTCACTGGGAAGTGACTGGGGGTCACCATGGGGAGGGCGACCCCACATGGAAATAGGGGAAAGGGTAAAGAGGCACAAAACCTCAATCAAATATAAATTTGTCATGAGGATGAAAGCACAGCAGAGAGAATTTGTCAGTTTTCTAACATTTTTCTATGTTGACAGATAGTAACTGCACTAGTGGATGTGAGGATTTAATAATGTAGGTAACTGTCAAATCACTATGTTGTATACTTGAAACTAATATGATATTGTATACCAACTATATGTCAATTTTTAAAAATACCCTGAAAAGGGAAAGAATCTACCAAAATAATGTTACCCACTCCCAGTTCCTTTGCCAGGTATCAAATATTCTGGGCAAAAACAAAAATTCATTAAAAATTTGAAAAGAAAATCTGATTAGTCATTGACAAGAGAATAATTAAATAAGTTAGAGGCCTTTTATTCTTGCTCACCACTGTGTCTTCAGGACTAGCACAGGGACCGAATAATTACTTGTTAAATGAATTATGGGATCACTGAAATATTATCTATATATATATAAGTATTATAAATATTTTAATATATTTTTATATTTTATAATATATTACTCAAGAAGTTTACACCCATGAATAGATTTTAATATATTTTTATATTTTATAATATATTTATATTTTTATATATTTTATATCTCTTGCTATATTATATATATGTCCTTATTGATTTATATAGATTTATTTATTTATAATAATTTATATGTAATATATAATTCATATAAAAATATATAATTTATTTTTATATGTGTTCTTATGTATTGATAAAACCCATTTAGATATTAAATGAAAAAATGGTTACAAAACAGAAGTATATAAGCCCTGTTTTTGTCTTATAAAAGTTTATCTATTTACATGAATATATATGCATAAATTCTGAGAAAATGCACACCAAAATGGTAACAATCCCTTAGAAATAAGATTATGGTTGACCTTTACTTTCCTTTTTATAATTTGCTATATTTTGTAGTATCTTTTTGCAATAAGTATGTTTCTTATATAAACAGAAAAAAGGGAATAGCACTCATTTAATGGGACACTAATGAATGGCTGCTAAATGGTCAAATGTAAAGAGAAAAAAAAGTAATAAGGGGTAAAAATTATTCACAAACAGGTCATTGGCTGAGTCCAGAATTGGCTATTACACAAATAAACTTTGGAAAATTATGCTGAAATTATATGCTAACATTTCTGCTGTATCTAGTTAATTATCTCTCTACCTGCCTTATGTAGACATCCACTTTAGTTACCATAAGAGCTGGTCTTACCAGTATAATAATGTCACTGATAATTTTTTATTGCTAGTTCATAGTAATTGACCATTTTCAAAGGATTATCCATTCTACCTTGGCTTGAAAATAGAATCCTGAAGCTTAAATTTGTTTTATCCCTTGAAGTTACTTCTCCATGTATTTCAGCACTTTCCTATAGAATGGATCAATCAGTATCTTCATCCTTATTTACAATGAAAGAACTATGAATTAACCTTCCTAGGGCTCTCTGGCAGTAAGAAGGCTAAATTCCCACATGTTTGCTGCCTCTTTTCAGCAACTGAAAAAAGATGACCTCACCTGTAGGTTGCAGACAAAGTGTAATTACTCTGAAATGACCATGCAACTTTGAAGAAACTATAGCAGGTGAATTCGCATTTGAAAATCTCTTGGAAGTTGCACAGTGTATAAGAGAGATCTGGATTTAACTCTTTGAGCTATTGACCTGTTAAAGACTGCAGTGAAAGAATAAAGTAGAATATTTGGGGAAGACGCATTTTCTTTGTAAAAAGCAGAATCTTAACTGAAATTTCCAGTGCATTGTGCCATACAAGGACAGCTTGACAGAGCAACAAATGCTGCTCTCCGTTATGTCAGCAGAAGCAGTGTTTTGACAATTCATGGCATATTTTGCAGGTCTCCTGAGACCTCTGGGATTGTGTTAAAGGAAGGATGTAGTCTTGTTTCTATGGAAACCATAACTACTCTGTAAGCCTGTTAAAGAAGACATTTTGCAACATGGTATCTTACTCAAAATGAACAGTCTTTGCAATACATCATTGATAAATTTTTTGATCTGGATTTCAGTGTCTTCTCAAGAAATCTCTACATTTGTGATGACTGTGCACGAAGAGGATCAGCTGGCCAGGTGTGAGCAGGCTCCACTGCACCCAGATTCCTGTGCTGAGATCAGAACAGCCTCCACTCTAAGGAAAAGGGATTCTGCCGGGAACCCAGCAATAACATTTTTACTTCAAACAACCGATGAAATGCTAGAATTTTCTTACTAACTTTTATTTGCATTTCTTGGAATTTCTTGCTTTCCTTCCTTGCAAAGAGATAGATGCACTTAAAACTAAATTGGTTTAAGGATTAAGAAACAGAAACATGTGTGGTCTCTTCTACCTCCTAGCTGTGTATATTTATGCAAATGCTCTAGACTATGCTTTTACCATTAACTCACCAGCACCTATCATGATGCCCAGCATACAGGTGAAAAAGTAGCAATATTTATATGGCAACAATATCAGCCATCATTTTTATTGAGCAACAGCTATGTTCCAAAGTGTGCTTAATGTTTCACATGAATTACCTCACTTAAATCTCCTACAGCCCTATGAGCAGATATTTTGATCAGCCCCGAAGCATTGGTAAGGAAACCAAAGTTTAGTATGGCTAGGAAATTTGGCCAGCATTACACAGCTAGTAAAGTAGCCAGAAATGGAATTAAAAGATTACAAATCCTGCAATCCTGATACTGTGCTATTCTGCATTGCTAAATGAATAAATAATTGATGATGTAACTCTCCTTAGCCTTTGTGTCCTCACTTCTAAAAAGAATGGGGTGGTCCCTACCTCACAGTGGGCTTTAATGATTCCATGATTTAGTTTATAAGTCATAAAAGAATTAAACAAACATTAGCACTGATATTAGTTATTATTGGCTCTGCATTTGCAAACCAGACGCTATGTAGATACAACAAAAGAACAGTGCTTGAACTTATTTTTTGTATATGGGAAAGTTACTTTTAAAAGTAATGTCTTGAGAACATCACATAGATAGTGAATTGCAAAGAAATATGTGTAAGCTGGATATTAACCCTAATGACAAAGCTGCTCTTTTATATATTTTTGTACCTTATCTCTGTACCAAGTGCCTACAGATTTGCATGAGAACTGGAAGAGTCTGCATAAAACTGAAAGCATCCTTTACCCAAAGCTGGCTACTATTGTAAAGAGAAGGGGGCCAAATTGTTGCAGTTTTCATTGTGAAGGAACCTGGTTTCTGCTGATTACAAAGCAAAGGACAGAGTGGTGAAAAGAGTGAGCAGCACATGAGCACCTGGCTAACATGTGCCAATGCATGGATGGCATGGCTGAGGATGACACGTACCCTGTGCGCACAGGCATTTGAGTATCCCAGAATGCCCTTTGTTACTGGCCACAGTTGGCACCTGTAAGAGCTGTCACTCTTGTATAACACATGTTAATTTAAAGGGGTGCAGTCTTACAGGGAGGATTGTGTTGTTTCTAAAGTGGGAAGGACAACATGGAGTGTGACCACACAACCAGGTGAGAACAGATACAGGAGACAAGGCTGGCAAGTGAAAAGTCACGCCCTTCCATTTCCTGTCTTTACATCTGTCTACCCTCCTGAATCTTCTCCTAAAGGTGTAAAGGGAGGGTATACCCAGCGTAATATGCCTGCATTTAAGATACATGTGGCAAGTGTGGTTTGTTCCAAACCACACCTCAGCTACTAAGCCACTTCTAAAGCTGCTGATCAGCCCCCAGTGCAGTGCTGCCTCAGTGCAGTGTGCACCCCAGGAGGGCTGTGTTTCGGTGTGACGCTGCCGGCGCTTCCAGGAACTAAACTCCCCCAAAAAGGGTTGGACAGTCTAGAGAGACCATGTTAGAGCAGATACCTTGAATTGCCACTGTGTTGAATCAACTGTACTCTAGAATCACTATTTTACAGCAATAAGGAATAATGGAATTAGATGCATAAAACTTGGGAAGACTCTTCATCAATTCAAATATGTTTTCTTGACCATTTTCAAAACCCCAGGATTGAGAGTTATCTTGCCTTCGCTCCAGCCATGTAATTGTACTATACTAACCCTTTCCTGTCCCTTCCAGATACTCCCCTCCCTCTTTTCAGGTTGGTCTCCATACTTTCCAAATGAGCAGGGATCACTCTGTGCTGTGTGCCCTAGCTGGTGAGGTTTACTTCCTGAACACGTAATCTGCATTTTTAGTCCATCAAAGTAATAATGCAGGTGAATTCATGCAGTTCCAAAGGCCATGTGAGAAAAGGGCAGTAGCACGATTTCTGCACCCACCCTGTCTCAGTCCTCAGAGGCAGACACTTTAACTCTTAGCTGTCTGTAAACTTTAATTATCTCCACATTCCCAAATAATGTATGCATACTATTATCTCTTTAATTTTAAATATTAACTACTGACTTGCTCTTACAGAAAAAGAGAACTTTAGTTCTCTAGCTATATCCTCAATATTTTTAATCATGAATTCTAATCACTATTTGACTATGCTGAAATTGTTTATGCTGAGCCACGAATCAAACTATGCTTATGGTTGCTTTCTTGTACAACACTTTCACCTGGAATTAATAATTACCTCATTGTGTCGTTAACTTAATTTTCTCAGTTTCTTAATTTTCTCTCCACATCCCCTGAAAGCTCTATAAAATGTTACTTAACACAATCTTCCCCCTGACCAAACCTGTCAGATAACATAAACCCATTTCTCTCCTGGAGCCCTCCTTCCTGGAGCCCGTCCTCTGCCTGGCCTCATCTGGACTGGCTGACCCCATGGGGTCAGCGGGGACTCTTCCTCGCCTCTGTCTTTGGTTGGAATCTGTGTTTTCAGATCCACTGTCTTTCTCTTACTTGCTTTAGCCTTCAGTTTAATAGAGTAGTTCTTCCAGGATCTTCGTGAAATAGAGCACTTGGAAGATGTATTTTTGAAATCATGCATGCCTGAAATATTTTTATGCTACCTCATACAAGATTGATCATTTTGCGTGGTTTAGAATTCTATATTGAAAATCATTTTCCTTCAGAATTTTGAAAACCTTTCCCACTATCTTCCAAATGCCACTGCAATGCCATTCTGATCCCCAGTCTTTTGCATGCTTTTTTCTTCTTTCTGGACTTTTTGGAATCTCCTTGTGACCCATGTTGCGGAATTTCATGGTGCTGTGCCTTGGTGAGGATATCTTTTCATTCTTCATGCTGGATACTTGACAGGCACTTTCAGTCAACAAATGCATGTCTTTCAGTGCTAGCAAAATTTTTTGTAATATTATGTCTATTCCTTTCTTCCTTCCTGCTTATCTTCTTGAACCCATCTTTTTGATGCTACAGCATCTGGGCTGATCCTCTAGCTTTGTTATCTTCTCTCCTACTGTCCACTTGTTTCATTCCAGTTTTTGGGAAATTTCTCAAGTTTTATACTCTCTTCACTATTACTGGTTTTTTTTCTTTCTGCAGCTCCTATTAGTCCAATGTAGAGTTGAGTCTCTCATTTTCTTAACTCTCTCTCCTTATTGTTCATTCTTTGACTCTTTTTAAAACTCACTTCATTTCTGGGAGATTTTTTTCAACTTTTACATGTTACTTTTTTAATTTCTAAGAGTTCTTTACTTCTGATCATCATATAGCATCCTGAATCTTGTTTATGAATACAAAAAAAAAAAAAGCCTCATCTCTCTGAGGCCTATCATTTCTTCTATTCTCTACTTTTTTACAATTGTTTAGTTTAGACTTTGTATTTCATGTTCCAGAGCTGCCTGGGAACAGGCTGGGCCCCATCTTTCCATTTTTCCATTTTTCCATTCCTTGATTTTAGGTCTGATGCCTCATCCCTGACTGTCTCTCAGTCCGGTGTCCCAAAGCTCAGCTAAGCAGTGGATGAGGAAAGGTAGTCACTTTGCAGTAAGGATCCTCGTTCCTTACACAAACTTTCCAATTACTCCCATCTTCTCTGCCTCCTAACTCATGCTGATACCTCTAGCCTCTCTATTTTTTGGCACGTGGTACATCCAGTTATGAAAACTTTCTGGGCATCAGCTCAGAGAATCAGCCTGGTTCTCACCGGTGCCCTCCCTGTGTGTCCCGGGCTTGACTTCCTCTCTGCTGCCAAGTTACTTGCTGTCTTTTGCCGTTTCATCCTCAGACACTGGGTTGGAGTTACCAATGTCCCTATTTCTTCTTTTTGATTAGTTTTAAATTTTGTATCAGTTTTTGTTTTACTCTAAGAGAAGGGGTGTAAAAAACTTTTACAGGATACTCTCTGATTCTTACTTTTCTTCCTCTTTCTCCCACATCTGAAAGTCAGAGCATAAGTGACCCCTGTGGTCTCCCCAGAGGTTGCAGGCCCTTTTTGTCCCGTTTCCCTCTGGTCTGGCCGGCTTCTAGCTGCTTTTGTCTACTTCTTTCTGCTGAGGGACTTGTCTGGAACTGCAGAAGGCTGCTCTTCTTGTGTACACATGGAAGTCTAGGAAGAATAGGAAATCATCGCTGCTTAGGAGCATTTCCCCATGAATAAGACTTGGGAGCTGATGTAGGTAAAGAAGCCCCCTTCCCTCTTTGGTGAGATAATACTGAAGTGTGTGTTGTGTCCTTTTTTCATAGTTTTTCCATGGAATTAAGCTCCAGTTGCTCCCAACGATGGATGGCTTAGTAAGACCCACCTACAGGGGAACCGAATCTAGAGCAGTGGGCAGCGCAGTGGGCTCCTACATTCTCCTGAGGAGAATGGCCTTGGGAACTGGGTCGCTCAGGACAGACCACAGCCGAAACTCCCTGCGGTGGGTAGGTGGGGTTCGGATGATGCTTAAGATGCTGCAGAGTCATGATTACTAAGACTGTCATCTGTCTGTAGTGAGCTGAGATGGGATGCAGGCGGCAGGGGATCCTAGCTTGTGCACTCTCTCCCGCATGGCAGATATATGGTCAGTATAGAGCTAGTGGGTTGAAGAAGGAATACAACAGCCTCAAGTCACACCAGCTACGGTCATGGTGGAAAGCCAGAATTGCTTTTTAACAGGATGAAAGAGGCCTCCAGTTTCTGCCCAGATTCCTGGCCTCTTGTCCCCAAGCCAAGAATCAGTAAATTCTCTGAGGGTAGAAGTGGCATGCAGCCCATTATACCTCTGGGATACAGTCTAAAAGTCTGGTACATGGCAGAGGAGAGTAGATGTGGGATGTAAATTCTCCTGAAGTCAATAAATACCACCCTCGAGTTGGAAAGTGATAGAAATAAGGGTCCATAAGGAAGGGCAAGTTGTGTCTTGTTTGAGGAGGGGAGAACTGGGGAAAAGAGAGGAAGTGAAGGATGGCTGCCCCTTCCTGCCTGATCCTCCTGGGGGTCCGTTCCCCTGCCTCTCTGCTGCTGTTCTGTAGCTCAGACCACCAGCATCACCCCCCAGAATGGCTGCATCAGCCTCCTAACTGCTCTCTCAGCATCCAGGGTTGCATCCACACACCACACTGCAGTCAGGTCACTCTTCCCAGGGACACCCATGGTCAGGTCATTGCCCTGCCTCAAACTCCCCAATAATACCTTTTATTCTCAGAATAGTCTTGACTCCTTATCAAGGCAGGCAAGGCTTTCTCAATCTGGACGTGCCTTTTCCTACACCCATAGTCAACTTGGCGATGCTTGTACCTTATGCTTCAGCCATATTTTCAGTTCTAGGAAGGCACCATGCTCTTGCTCACCTTCAGATTTTATACATGCTTTTTTATTTTTTTACCTGTGATTTAGTCAGAATTCACTAATGGCTTGCACAAGATAGTTTACTTCTTGCTCACATATTCAAGTCACCATCTAGGCTGTGTGGAAGCTCTGCTGTAAGGTGTCAGGGCTGAGCAGTGTCTCTTTGTTGTTCTGGTATGCGTGGCCTCCATGCCTAAGTATACTCAAAGGCCTAGCCTAATTGCTCTAGCTCCAGTCATCACAACTGCATTGCATTTGTGTAACCCCAAAATTCATATGTTGAAATCCTCACCCCAGATGTAATGGTATTAATGAGGAAGTGAAGACTCTGGGAGGTGATTAGTGCCCTTATAAAAGAGGCCCCAACAGAGTTCTCTCCTCTCCCTTCTGTCACTGGAGGATACAGTCCAAAGAAGTCTGCCTATAAACCGAGAAGAGTATCCTCACCAGGTACCATATCTGTTGGTGCCTTGATCTTAGAGTGAGAAATCATTTTTTCCTCTGTCTATAAGTCACCCAGTCTACAGTATTCTATTATAGTGGTTGGAATGAACTAAAAGATACACAGACTAAGTGATCTGCATAGGTCATAGGACAGCAGGGACAGATTCAGCATATGAACCCAGGCAGTCTGTCCCTAGAGTTGAGCTGATGCCCTGGACCACTTCATTAGGTTTACATCTTAATATTTTCCCCTACTCTACCTGAAGACAGTAAATTGCCAGCCTCAGTTACCACTACTTTCCCATTACCTATCCTAAAACATAACACTTAGTGAGGGTCAAAAGAAATTTGTTAAATCAATGAAAAGGCAAATAACAATGTCTTTCACCAAAATCTGCCACTGGCCCATATTATCTCCAGAACCCAGGCCAAAGACACAAAATAAAGAGTGGCTATAGCTTGACTTATAATGACATCATCTGTTCTAAGTCCCTTGTTTAACAACAGAAGAAAGTAAAAATGAAAGAAAATGTCATGCACAAAATAAAGAACCTCAGCTTGTTTTTATTATACCTAGGGACTAAATATTCTGTGTCCTTGTCCAGAGTACCATATAATATAAGCTCTCGGATGAGATGTACAGCTCTGAAATTCTACAATAAATCTCCAGTAAGAATATTCCCTTTAAACAGTCTTTTATAGGAAAGCAAGGGAGAGAATCAGTCACCAGGAATCTGATATCCTACATACCTTTTTATCTTTTTGTTAATCTGAATGTAGAGCTACTAGTTTCCACCACAATGTCAAGATATAAAGCATTTGTTAAATAAACCTTTTCAGAATGCAGTTACGTGTTTTATAGCTCTGCTTTCTGGCGTGTACTCATTTACTTTCTGCTAGAAAACCACAGCACTTTTATATTCATTGCTGTTCTACATACTAAGAAACCAGGATTGTACCCTAGCCTCTGGGAATAAAACTTCAAGTGGTCTCATTCTTAACCCAGCTGAGAGGTTATTGCTTTTGGTCAAAGATCACTGTGAAAGTCATATCATCTATATGATCATTTTTTAAAACCTCAACACATTGTCCCAGATGTGTAAATGTGGATACATATTTAATCAGTTCCTACATTATTTAGAGTAAAGAAGCCTAACATGATTTAATGATTAGACATGCAGTCATTGTACCAGAGAGATGGCCTAAGGGCTGGGCACAGTGGAAATACACACAGGTGGAGGGCCACTGAATTAGATCAGGGAGAATTTTAACTAGCCCCAAATCAACTCCTCTGCTTCACCACTGCCCTCAACTTCATTTCTTTCCTCCCTCCACAGCTCCACTTCAAACCTCTACTCACAAACCTATGTTAATAGGTGCGGTACAATAAATATCTTGGATTTTTTTCCCCAAAAGATCCCATATTTCAGCATTCCATTTCATTGTCCAAACTATCAGAGTATAAATCTCAAAATGTTAAAAATATAATTTGCATACGAACAGTGAGTGAGCATTAATGCAGGTACCAAAAGAATAACGAAGTTGATTCAAAGAGAATTTGAAAAACTATGATTTTTATTAAGAGTGGAAAAAAAGTAATTTTGAAATGAGACTGCTACATTCAGTAGGAAACAGGTTAAAATCTTTTAGGACAATGAAACCAGAGCCATTATGTTACCTTCTACAGAAAGGAGTAAAAAGGCATCCAAAATTATCACATCTTGTTAAGTTTAAAAATTGTTTAATCAATTGTACAAAGTTTATTCTCCTCAAGAGTCAAAGGATCTTTTAAGACCCACTAGACAACGCTGCTTGTGTGGTATCACGTAATCCTCCTTTGCCTCCATTCTACCAATGCCCTTCAGCCAAGGTCCACCAAGACACACCCACAGTTGCACAAGTGAGGCTTATTACTCGCTGCAGCGAGGGAGAATGCTCGCCATGGGGAAATGTGGGGTGTCTCAGGGAGAAGACATGAGAAAGAACTTGTTACAGGACTTGGGCTGCTGGGGACCAGCCATTTGGGGTTGGGGGTCTAAGAAAGCCAGGGTAGCCCTAACATGGGGGCTGTCAGGAAGCAGGGCGATTCTATGACCCGGTGTCACACTAAGTCTCCATAGGGCGGGAAACTAGAACAATGATAGAATTATGACTGGTAATGGAGCAGCACTCATTTTAGCCAAAAAAGGGTATCGGGTATTTTGTGACTGGCATGGTGACCATGTTTCTGTTTGTGCTTTTAAAGGAGTGGTCTTGCTTTGCCTCATTTCACTAGAGTAACCTCAATCTCATTTATCTCTGAGTAACATTGTCTGAAGTTAAAATTTTGTGAGATCAGAATGCCAGGCCATCTTATGAATATCGGGAGTTGATTTATTTTCTTTCTCATTTCAACTTTTGGGTAATTTTCTTCAGTTCCATAAATGCATGAATAAATGAAGGACTTGAAAGAATAAATTCAATTTAGGAAAATAAAGTATCATTCATCACACTCAGGAATTGTTATGTAAAATTCAAATCTCACATTATCACATCACCGTATAATTGTCAAGAACAGTTGCCTTCTTCATGTCCCGCCGCTGCAGGGACCACCCTCTCTGGCCACAGCAAGGACCATGCACAGTGAAGATCGGGCTGCTGAAAATTGCTTAAAGCTCCAGCCATTGATACAGAGATCCCTCGTCTTTCAGACAGGACATCCCTTTCTTAAGTGATGCCAACAGCTAGAGCAAGCGAATCAACATGGGTCAGTGTGGCACTAAGTGACTTTACACTGGCTCCACCCGAGGCAGCACAACAGACATGCTCAGTGCCCGGGACATTCTCGGTCATTCTGCCTCGACCCTTGTCTCTCACTGACCCCCCATGGTGGCACCTGGTGAGCGTGTTCACTATGCAAACTCTTCCCAAACTCTTCTCTGCTCCCTCAGCCTGGAGGGAGCTCCCTGTGCCACACTGTCCTCCTCCCCACTATGGATTATTCATTTACAGATGACTTTCTCATGATGCTGTCATTAGCATGAGGAGGGCCATGAGGAACAGTTTGTGCACAGCATGACTTTTTGCATCCTTGAGACTTTTCTGACATTTGCTGGCTTTCAACTCTGTGCTTGACTTCTGGCACCATTTTTATTTTGTTTTTGCTGGTCAGCTATTTCATGTTCTTCTTTATCATGCTGAGAATTCTAAGAACTTACCCAAGATCACCCAGGGAATATATAACAGAGTCATGATTCAAACCTATGTCTGACTGACTCACCACCCTACCTTTTCTCTATAGAGAATCCCACTTGATTAAAAATATGAATGTCATTACTTTTCTCCTTTTCAAACAAGAGTTTAATAACAAAACTAAAGAAAACAGTTTCACACTGGGTGTTTAGAAAGTATGGGACACTCTCTGGACGTGCACTGCTAACAGAAAACAGAAATGAAGCAAATCATCAGATTTATAACACGTTTAGCTTCCAAGTAAGTAAGCTCCTTGACTCAGTCCTATCCTCTCAGCTATCACAAATTCAGAGCCTCTCTTGTCCTGTGGCCCAGTGGACATCCCTGACATCCTTTAAACAGGAGGAAAATAGTGAGAAGGGAAGTGTTGTGAAGGATCTGCAGGGGCATCTTCTAAGTCATTTAAACATTTTTTGGGTTTAAAAATAAACAGCTTTCTTGGCCACTGAAGTGCTCTCCCCTTTACTGAGTGTATTTTCCCATGAGTCGCACACTATCTTTCATACATGCCTCTTGTTGCTAAAGCTCAGGGTCTGGGGGACCCAGCCCCTTCCATTACTTTAGTCGCTGTGGCCCCAACCACTTAGTCATCCTGCCCCAGTGTTCCAGGACAGACTCTGGGATAAGATGAGGTACAAAGGTAGTTTTGTGGGACCTAGCAAGAAACTAACTTCAAAGATGGAGTGGAGATTGTATAGAAGATGATACACACACACACACACACACACACACACACACACACACACACACACATACACACACATACCCCATTCTAGATATTCTCCTTATACTGTGGCATTGACTCCCCTCTACTGAGAGGTAAGATCTCCCTTGAATTTGGGCTGATCTCTCTAACTGCCTTGACCATGGCAGCAGTAATGTTGCTTGACTTCTAAGGTTAAGTCATAGAAGCCAATATGGATCTCACTTGTCCATGCTCTCAGGCTTGCCTGCCCTTGGAACACAGCCACCATGTTTTGAGGAAGCATAAGCCACAAAGAATAGCCACAGGTGGGTGTTCCTGCGGACAATGCTAGTTAAGACTCTAGTCAACAGTTAGCATCTACTACCAGACATGTGAGTGCCCGAGACTCCAGGTAATTCTAGTCTCCAGCCTTCAAGGATTCCAGCCAAGTCCTCAGATGCTGAAGCAGAAGCAAGTCATTCCCACTGCACCCTCTCCAAATTCCTGACCCACAGAAAACATGAGAGGAAATGATTGTTATTTTAAGTTATTAGGGTATGGGGTGATTTGTTATACAGCCATAGACAATATAGATGGATTTAGTTGTAAATTCCTCTGAAAAAGAGAGATATGGCAATCTTGAAACATGATTCCAGATACATATACTTCTCCCATTTCCTCTTTGCAGTGTTCATTCACACATGTGAGAATTTGCAGGGATTCCATCACAGTTTTCTTCAGGTTAGTTATGGAAATACTACATGTAAAGTTGGAAAATACCACCATATTTATCACAGCCAGAATCTCAGGAAATACATTAACTCCTATATGATTAGTGTGCAACTGTTGTCTTCACTTATGCAGTTATCATACCATGTTCTTCCTCATCCACTATACAGTAGGAGATAGTGCAAATATAAACATTTCAATCTCTGAGGTACAAAAAACAAAGTTTGATTCAAGATTTAATGAAGTCAATTTGTCTCTTCAGTCCTGTAAAATTTGTTTTGGTATCACCGACCTACTTTTCCCCCTGCAGGAGCCTAGTAAGGGGTGGGGCATCTAGCCGAGCTTCAAGAACATCCAAGGAATCATGTGCTCTGAATGAACCCAGCGTCAGACGCTCTTCTTACAACGTCTCATTTAACAGCACATACATCCTATGTAGTTAATTTAATTCCTGTATTATACGAGGAAGCTGAAGCAAAAGTAGGAGAGAGGCTCTTCTTAAACATATTTAACTGAATTCAACTATATATTCATTTAGTCAAAATATAAAACAAAATACTCATTTTTAACAGTGCCAATTGCTCCAGACATCTCAATCAATGAGTGTTTTTTAATATGTCAAATGGCATCTCAAGGGAGATCTGACCTTAAAAATTCTATGTCCACTCAAAGACACTTGAGTTTGTGCTGAAAGAATGTGAAGAGCTTTCAGAGGTAACTTTGACTACATGCACTGACTTGAGAACCTGACCCTCACCATCAGGCTGGACGTACCTACTGGTGGTACCTTGTCCAAGCTCACTAATCCAGGAGACGGTAAACCTGAGGTCCAAACTCAGTGCCGCTTGACTCAAAATCCCATGCAGAATCCTTCCACTAAATACATGTTTTCTCTACAGATACACTGTTTACTTTATAGATCTGCATGCCTGCCTCCTTGGGGACAGTGCATCTGTAATCATCATCAGTAGGACCAAACAACAAAAAGTGCTGGAGGGTTGGTGTAGAATGCTGGTTGAGAGCAAGGGGTCTAGACCCAGGCTGCCTGGGTTTCAATCCTAGCTCTGCCATTTACCTCTGGTATCATGCTCTGGTTATCTATTGTTGCACAGTAAACCACCATAAATCTTATGATTTAAAACCATAATTTATTATTAGCTTTCATGGTTCTGTAGATTGGCTGGGCGTAGCTGGTGTTTCTTGTTCATAGTCTCTCATGCCATTGCAGTCAGATGTCTGCTTGGGTTAAAGGCATCTGAACCTGACTAGGTTACACAGCCAAAGGGTATCTGATGCCTGGTGAATCATCTGGGGCTGTCAGAACACATTCACATGGATTGAATTCTTGGGCTTTTTACATGTAACTTGAGTCCAAGAGAGAGATCCCAAGAGTGAGTCGTCCAAGAAAACCGGGTAGAACTTGTAAGGCTACTTATGAACTAGCCCTGGAATTCATGCGACATGTGTTTGTGCATATTTTGTTGGTCAAAAGTGAGTCGCAGCAGTGCAGAGAGGGTCAAGGCATCGTCAGGCACGGCTCATCAGAAGACTCACCTCCGGAGATGAGCCACCACAGTGACCTTGGGCGATTCATTTCAGTTTTCTGTGCCTCATTTTCTCCATCCATAAAGTGGAGGTGATAAAGATGCCTATTTCATAGGGTTTTTGTGAGAATCAAATGAAGTACTGCCTGTAACATGGTTAGAGGAGCACCTGGCATATAACCAGCACTCGGTGAAAGCTATGTTGTTGTTCTTGTTTTCCCTTCGAGACACCACGCCAGACGCCAGGGCACTATCACGTTACCCCCACCCAGTGCCTTAACTGCACACGGTACTGCTTCTGGAGACCCTCACCAGGGCCACCATCATTCTTGGACAGAGAGCTTCACAAAGGACTTCCTGGGGACTCCTTGCGATGCCCCATGAGGCTCATTCCCACCACGAACGAATGCAGAAATGCTGCCACTTGTCAAACACAGACTCTCCATGAGGATATTTCAAAGCCAGGCACGCTCAGCAGGCTCTCAGACGGGAAGATCAAAGACCACACACACCAACTGTCTTCACAATTTTAAACACCACTCCAGTGGATCTGTTTAGCAGTAAGCTGTCTCCCATCCACCCCAGGACCCAAGCTGGAAACTTCTGCTCTCCTAGAGGTCACTTCAAAGACTCGGGGGCAAAAAGGGATTTTGTAGTTCCCAAGAACCTTGGCTCCAAGCTTGAGAACTTTCTGTACAACTAGCCAGCTGAGGATCCTTTTGGAAAGAGAAGAAAAATTACCCCAGGCTCGGCTCAGCTGAAAAGTTGCCTGGTTCTGGGAAAATGCCGGCGGAGCTGGCTCACGGTCACAGCCACTGGCACAGTGCAAAGATTTTCCCCAGGCTCCTGCCCCACGGAGTCGCAGCAACACAGCCTGAAAACAGCTGCTCGGGAGAGCGGGCCCGCAGGGCAGGGAACGGAAGCACCGCTTTAAGGCCGGCTACCTTCTTTCCTTGCAGGTCCCTCCAGAACCCTCAGGAGGCGGCTGGACATCGCGGTCCGTTCTCAAGAGAGTCACCGTCCATCTACCTCTAGGTGCCCAAAGGATGCTTGGCAAAGCCAGTCTTTCGGTGAGTGGCACAGACCAGCAGCACTGGTGCGGTAAAAGTTGGGAACCATCAGGTAGACCCTTTGCTGCAAATTCCTTCCCATCCCCTTGCCATGCTGCCTGAAATGCCACCAAATGTACTTTAACTTCAGTGACGTTTCCCTTTGAAAAATAAAAATGTTCTATACTGAGTTGACTCGTTATGGAATGATATTAGTAAGAACTGTAACTACTATTTAAGGGAAAAAAGTGAAGAAAACAAGGAGAAGAGAAGTAGATATTTTTTGACTAATAAACTAAATTTCAGGAAAGGCAAAGGTAGAGATAAGCCCAGCAAAAAGCTGGAGGCAGAGACTGCAGTCGGGTACCTGGGCACAGTGAGTGCAGACGTCTATACTTTCACCCTCCAATATCAGAGAAGAAAGAGACTATTATCTTCCCAATAATTAAAAAAAAAATTCTATGTGAGGTCCCTTATTTGGCCACTTTAAATTAAGTTTTTATCCCTGAACCAATCACTGTGGCCAGGGAGGTGGAGTCATTAGAAAATAAAAACTCTCTCATCTGTTTCATGTGATCGCGGAGTAGGAAAGAGACTCCCTCAGAAAGAAGAAAGTGCGATTCTCAAAAGAAAGATCCTGGACACACACAAAAAAGTCACTGATATTCATATAAGATATTATTAGCTAGCACTACTTTAAAGTATATTATTTTATAAAATCAATTTCAGATGGGACTAGTGGACTGAGGAAAAAGGACTGTTATTGGTGGAGAGTGGAGGAGAGGAAGAGGACTAATTTGGAATCAGCAATTGAAAATATTTACAACTAGATTTACTATTAAGTATAATTTGTATGACTTTCATATAACACATTTGCAAATCTCTTGTCATGCCATTTGATGCTATTTTTGCCCAGAATATATAATCATCACAGTCATGATGTCTAAGAACGCAAAAATTAAATGAGGAAAGAACAACTGTCCATATAAAGATGTTAAGTGTGGACCAGCAAGGAAGAAGAGGACAAGAAACTGAGAGATTCCCCCAAAATAAACTTCAATGCCATCAGAGCTTCGCCTTTGACAAGCAGACTGTGGTTTAGATTTTTGGATCTATCTTTTTTCCATGCTTTCCCACCCAATAGCTTCAGTTTTTCTCCAGGAAAACAATCTAGGCACATCTTGTCATGCCAAAGACGGAATTACAACATCCACTATGTGTCTGGACTTGTGAATCTAGTGCTACCTGCTTCCATTTCCAGCCTGAAAACAATGGGCAACTTCCATGGTTCCCCAGTGCCAAGCTGAGTGACCATGAGCGTTGCATGCCTGATAAGCTGTGTACTGAGGCATCTGTATTTTCTTCCTCATCTTCTGCAGGGAAGTTTCACTGAATGACAATTAAAACTGAACAGTCACATTTCATTGGATGCATTTTGCCAAATGAAATTTCAAATTTTCTTTTAAATTTCTTAAAACTCTAACCTCGTAGGACCATATAAACTTCAATGTTCACCTTTAGAAGGAAGAGCTAAATAATTTTATTTGCTTGATGTTCACCTGCACGCTAGCTATGTCAAAGCAGAAGCTCCAAGTTCCACTCCCCTCATCTGCAAATAGGAGTAGTGGCAGCCAAGCAGTCACAGGAGCAGGAGCAGCGGCCCTGTGCCCATCACAGAGGACTCACTCACTCGGTGGCACATGGGAATTCTCAGCCACATGACAAATAATAAGTTTCAGTATTTTGGGATTTCTCAAATGTCTTCCAACTATGTAAAAGTCACTATGCCTAACTGGCCATGTCCAAATGGCAGATCAACGTCTACCCTCTTAATTGGTTACCTCAACTCAAAAAAGTTGCCCCTTCCTCTGTTTAAAGGTAATGCATTTCTCTGTTCTCTGGATACCACGCCTCCCATCCCATCACCGTTCCTCTCCTCATTCCCTTGCCTCCTTCAAGCCCTTTTCCCGTCCATGTTCTCCTTTCTTCTCCTTTCAGACTCCATCCTCTCTCTTCCAGAACAAACATACTCAGGTCTCTACCTGAGCTCCCTTTGAACAGGAAGTTGTGTTTCCCTGTGGAGAGACAAGTGCCTTCTGTTTGGAGGGAGAAAGAGTGGGGTAAGGGAGAAAAGAGAGAGTGCACAAGCATAGCAGCTGCTGTGTTTTGTTTAGGGTAGAATGCTGTTTTACTGAATCCTCAGATTTTAATTTAGCATAGACTGTATTTTGCTCAGGGTGGTGCTGGCACAGAGAAAACAGTGTCAGACAGACAAGGAAAGCGTACCACACAGGTGAACACAGGTGAAACCTTAGACTCCAGATTGACAAACTCCAGACTGCAGAAACATTGAGATTCAATGAAAAAAAAAGCTTGCTTATAACAAATATGACCCCTGTATAACTACATACTTTCCACATTGATACCAACACAAGTAAAGATATACAAAGTGCTAATTATATGGAAAGTTGGAGAGATGGTGCCAGATTCCTAGGCTTCCACAGCAGAGATATTACTACAATTTTGGATGCAATCTCAAAACAAAAAATATGTATATTATTAAAAGGTCACTACTTGTCACTTTACAACAGATGAATTTAAATTGATAGCTTTGTAAATTGAATTACAATTCTCCATGGATGACAATTACCAAGGGGCTCTCTTTAATTTATGATTGATCTTCAATTGGCTATTTGTCCTTAGGACTTCAGCTTTTAGTTTGTCTTCTCCTAATCTCTTTTGTCAAGTAGCTAATAATCCATAAACAAGAACTTAAGGAAAGAAAAGAACTGCTTTTGTGCTGCCAATAATTATTTTTAATTTAAACTATGAACCCTCTTTCTTCTTCCATTTGTATTATATTCTGACTTTTGAAAATGTAATAGGTCTTCTTAAAACTGATGAATACAACAAAGATATCTGGGGAAAAAATTGCTATGTCATGTTTCTAAATTCCATAAAAAGTGTTTTTTCTCTTTCTTTCCAAAGCCTCAGATAAAGAAAAGCCAATTTCTGCCTTAATCTTGGCATTCATTCTGAACAGCCTGACTGAGTTCTCTCGCTTAGTGTCCCAAGGTCCTCTGAGCACCTGCAGAAGAAAAGACAAGACCAAAATCCATTTTCTGGATACCCAATATCAGACGTGTAAATATGCATGTTTTAAAGGGAACACTTTTTAAAGTGTGAATTTTAACATAATCGTGGACTCAGATTTGCAAAACTACAACTTAAACTTTGCTAAAAAATGGAGTTTGCTTAGTTTCCAAGATCCTACTTTCATTAATGGTAAAAAACCAAATATTGCAATTCCATGTAAATTCAATCATTTCTGCTTTAAAATTCAGAATGGCTCTTTCTGGGTTAAACAGCTTTTCCCTAGAGCATGTACTTTTTTTTTTTTTTAAGTTTCCAGTAGAGACAGGTAATTACATGTGTAACTGTGATACCAAACAGGAAGTTCAGAATGCTCTGAAAGTATAAAATAGAGGCTTCAACTCTGCCTGAGGGGTTGAGACAGCCCCCTGAGACTGTCAGGTGGAAGCTAAAGCTGGAGAGTTAGGTAGGATTTGGAGAGGCAAAGATGGGAAAGCAAACATTCCAGGACAGAGTGGTAACAATAGCATGTGGGAAGAACAAAAGACAACAGAGTAAGTGTGAGCTGTTAAAAATAAATTATGGCATAGAATTATAAAAAGGTGGTTCAAAGAAAGTAAGATTGATGGAAGAAAAGGAAATATTTATGTAGGCAGGGAAATACTTGATTTGGAGAATGTTCTGGTCGGCAGTTACTCAGGCTGTTCAGGTTGGTTCTGCACTCAATTCAATATGTTTGGGAGATTGTGTAGGTCTTTGCTCTGGAAAAGGTCCCCACTTATTCACTGGAACCATAATCCTCTTGATAGTCTCTTCTCCACCTCCTGCATGTAAGCAGTAATTCATCTCCTGAATGCCTCTTCCATATGTATCTGTACTTACTTGTTTCTATGCTTTATAAATCTGGAACAACCTCACATTGAATTGCCTTTTAAAACCACCAAGGATTCCTATTCAGAGGCAGACAGAGCAGGGTCAGGTGTGTGTGCTCCTGGGTCAGATAGTTCCGGCGGAATCAGACAGGATACAGCACTCGCGTTTTGCTGGCTACTAATAAGGAAAAAAAGAGACGACTGCCTCGAACTGCCTGAAAGCTAATGCAATAAGCTGCTGCCTCTAATAGTCCCCTTGGACACCTATGAATGGATTCTAATTATATAAAAGGGATTCTGTTCTCCCCAGACTGGTACACATAAAACACTCCAGAAAAATCTCTCTCTAGGCCTCTAGAGACATGAGATTGCAAGAGGCCTGTCTTTCATGGTTAGGTAGGAAGCTTACTCCTTCCTCTTCTAGAATTCAGCACTTCTGGGGCGTGGAGAGGTGAAACACCTTGCCTAAAGTGGTAAAAGTAACCCTGATAGAGCTAGACAAACAGCTCTGGTTTTTTACATTTATGGATAGTGCTTATACCCAAAGGCCAATCACTGTACTGGTTGCTTAGCACAATGGGATTATGAGTAATTTTAATTTTGTTCATACTTTTCAGAATTTTTAAACAAGTAATTATTACTTTTATAGACAAAAAACATATGCCACATTTAAAAATAATTGACTCTGTAAGACCATACAGACCTGTGCTGACTATTTTTACACCTGGGGATTGAATTTATCCTATCTCCACCCTCCTTTGAAAACAATAATTAGCTTAATGAAGATTCTGTGAAATAGCTGTTATTTTTCTTATTTTCTAAATGATGAAACTCAGAGGGGATAAATAACTTGCCCAAGGTCACATATTAGTAGCAGTGTAGAGTCAAGTGCATACACTTCTGATTTCAAAGTCAGTGCTTTTACTACTAAGTAACACAACTAGATCTAACAGCAACTAGGTTTGCTGTGTTCAAAAATCAGAAATAAGTCAGCAAGGCTGAAGGCCAGTCCTGGATTCCATATGTATTCTCTATAATGCTTTTAGCTGCAAATAAGTCATACTAGCTCAAACAATAAGAAATTTTATTGACTCAGATAACTGAGAGACCAAAAGTACCATGGGCTTTAGACTCTATCTGGGGCTCTGACTGGATTTCTGGTCTTTTTCTTCATTTGTCCTTTCTCCATGTCAAATTTTTTCCTTATTCTGTCTTCCTTCAAGGTCATAAGTCAGCTGCCAAAGCAATATTGCCCCTTCCCATCCACCTAGAATGCACCTGCAAGTCTCTCCTCATTTCTCATTGGCCCAAATTGCATCAGGCATCCCGCCCTTGAACCAGTCTTTGGTGCTGGAGTCAATTCCCTGAGCCACTAACTGCGCCTCACTGAACAAGGTGCAGATAATCCGCTACAGTGAACCTTAGATCATGTAATGGAATATTCTGCTGAAATTAAAAGTGATATTCTCCAAGGATATTAGTGTTTTTAGATTTTGGAAATATACTTTCAACGTCATGTTAATTTCTTAAAAAAGCAGGATTAAAAAACTTCATATACAGTACGATCCCAATAGTTATAGTGTTTTTGTTTTTGTTTTTGTTTTGTTATCATTAATCTACAATTACATGCAGAACATTATGTTTACTAGTCTTCCCCCTTCACCAAGTCCCCCCCACAATCCCCATTACAGTCACTGTCCATCAGTGTAGTAAGATGCTATAGAATCACTACTTGTCTTCTCTGTGTTCACAGCCCTCCCCATCCCCCCCTCCACATTATACATGCTAATTGTAATGCCCCCTTTCTTTTTCCCTGCCCTTATCCCTCCCTTCCCACCCATCCTCCCCAGTCCTTTTCCCTTTGGTAACTGCTAGTACATTCTTGGGTTCTATGATTCTGCTGCTGTTTTGTTCCTTCAGTTTTTCCTTGTTCTTATACTCCACATATATAGTGTGTTTTTATGTGTGAGTGTTCACATGTGCATATAGAAAAAGGCATAGAATGGAAAACATAAAAACATTAACAGTGCCTATCTTTGGGACAAAGGTCAAAATAGGACTTAAGGGGATTTTTTAAAATGTTTCTTTATTTTCTAAGTTTTCTACTATTCAAATTAATTGCTTGTTATGTATAGGCCATCACTTCCTCCAAGTTTCTAAAAGCCACCAGAGCAGCAGAGAGAACTGCCTCTCCGTGCAAGGGCAGTAACTGCTAATAATAAGAGTCCTCCATTTCAGCAACTCTCCCATATCCAGGTTTGTAATACTCACCTCTCCCAGGCATGCTCTCCCGGTATTTCTGGTATGAATTACCAAGCCCTGAAGCCCATTCAGTGAATAATCTGTCTTCAGAACTAGTAAGGCCATCTTTCCCCAGTCAGCTCATGTTGAAACGTGCCCCTCAGGTTTGGTCTAGTGGCTAAGGTGGGAGGTGGGGGAAAACCCTGGGAAGGATAAGCCCAGTCTGGCATGGCTTCTGCTTTGGCTGAGACCTAGTCTTGGGGAGACCAGGTCTCCAGACCCAGAATTCTGCAGACCAAGCAGTTCAGAAGAACCTGGGGGTTTCTGATTCTTAGGTGCATCTACCCAGAAGACCCCCGCAACCAGAGTCAAAGCGTCTCCTTCCTACAAGAGCCCTGACTTTCATGTGAACAATTTTGTGAGGTGGCAAAACCACCCTTCTACAAAGTTCTGCCAGTTTTTCAATCAGGTAAATTGTCTGTAGCAGTATTGGCCCTCAACTACAGATGAGGGAAATCTTTAAAAGTTACCTCAAATGCCTCTGACTTTCCATATGATGCCTTAAATTGGTAATTAATTGACCTGAGCTTATTGTTTTCTCTCTTCAATGTATAATGATACTCAGCAACAGCCAAACAATTCCACAGACATTTCAGTAAAATAGAGACATGTATATAAAAGTGTGGTATATGAAAAATAAAGAAGTTCAAATAATGTGTAGAATTTTGAATTATGTAATTAATAGCATTGGAACATTAATGAAGCAATACAGGAAGAGCCTTTACCTCATACCATATCAAAATATACTGTGGATGTAATTAAATGTTAAAAAAAAAAGCAAAACTTCAACAGAGCTAAGGAAAAAAGTATAGGTGAATATTTATATAATCTTGATTAAAGAAGTCTTTCTAAGTATTTCACAAAAGGAAAAAACAATGTAAAAAATGTCTTACATTTTGTCAATTATATCTTCATAAAGCTGAAAAATTGAGTTTTTAACTAATCTTTAAATTTTTCAGGTATTTTTTTTTAAATCCCATAAATAAAAATAAAAATAAAAGTGCAAATTTCAATATTTGTAACAGATGACATGCAAGAATAATATATTTGTGTGTATGTATATTTGCATGTATAATACATACATATCCTTATTAGAGTATAATTCTCTTCAGCAATCATTTAGAGAAAATAAACACATCAATATACATATACCAAGTGGAGAAATTACAAAAGGAGAACTTTAGTGACTAGCAAACATGACAATTTATACAACCTCATGGTTTCAAATAATTCAAATAAAAAATATGCTACTATTTGCTTATCAAAATGGAAACATGTTTAGATAATTATTTCCATTACTTACATGGAAATTTAAAACAACCTAAATGCTTAAAAATAAAATTTTTCCAAGATACATAGTTGTACATTCCTAAGATGGAATCCTCTTGCATTTGTTAAAGATTATTAGTTTAATTAAGTTATTAATATCTATTAAGTTACCATTTATTAGCTTTCAAAGATACAATTTTCCAAACTCCCCTTCATTAAATATTCATTGGGGTATTCAACTCTGCTTGTGATAAAATTTTAGGGGAGGAACTGGGGAAACTGCAGACTGGACTCATTGGTGAGTCTGGGGGTGGGACTGGGAAGTTCTGTGAGGTCGGCCTTGACTCCCTTCTCCTTCCTGCACGGCAGGCCAGGCCTCACCTTGGATGGACAGTGGCCTTTGTGCTGACAGTAGCATGACTCCCACTCACAGCCTCTGCATGAGACTCAGCCCTGTACATCAGACTGCATCCTCAGGTGCAAACTGTTTCCCTAGTGATGACAGATTCATTGCATTTGAAGTCAAAGGTTCTATAAACTTCAGTTAGGACCAAGCAGAATTCTACCAAAAGCTTTATAATAATTAAGAAGGAATATGAGTCATTCAAATTCAATATTACGGAAGTTTCACTAGGGATTTCTTTCTTCTCTGAATGACAAGTAACAAGTGCATATACAGTAACATGCAAAGCTTTATTTCTCTTTGACTAATAGAATTGTTTACATTGTCCCCCATGGGGATTGAGGCATACATGTCACGCACACTGCTTTTAGGAGTTGATGATGCCTGTATTTGCCTCTAGAGTCATGATGTGACCACAGTCAAGGCATTTTTCAGCCAGGAATCATGTCGGGCCAGGTAAGGGAGACTGCTTTCTGGAGGCAAGGAGAATCGTCTTTCTGGACTAGAACCTTGCCACCCCTGAAGCACAGGGTTCCACAGAGGAAAGTAAGTTTACCTTCGGGGTTGGGGAAGGGTGTGGGGGCAGAATATGTCCACAGCCCAGGGCAAATAGTCTTTGAAGCCGAAATGAGTTAAAGGGAGAAATACATTGGGAGGAACCCATTTATTGCTTATAAGAAGTCATCTACTTCTGCTCGCCCATGTCTCTCATGAGGTGGCTGCAAAAATACCCCCAAAATACCTCTTAGGTCCAGGTGCCTGTTCGTGCTCCACCCCCTTGTAATCACCTAATGATAGGGAGATGGACTACTTCTCTCCACAGCCTTGGTAACACCTATTGCTATGGAGATGCACTAAGGCCAGGCAAGAGATTCTTGAAATACTGCAAGTAAGTCAAAGAGAATACAGGCCACCATGGCAGAGCCTCACACCTGCTCTCTGAGCATTCAGCCATGAGGAATTCACACAGTGGTCAGACCATTCCTGTTCAGGCTGATGATGTGGTACATATGTATACTGGGCTTTCTGCCAACAGACAAGCTCAAGAAATGGTGATCCAGCCCCGTCTAGTATGGCTTCTTGGTTTGTAGCCTAAAGATCAAGAGTAGAATAACTGGATCATGGAAGAGTTTGGTATAATATTATTATAGTTTGTGTTGGATGGGCATATTTTTTTTATGATTCTTTCTCTTGTACTTATTTGACAAACCATTATCCATGCACTCACTTAGATGCTGAAGAGCTAGAACAGGGAAAGTGATGTGAGGAAGCCAATCATACCATGTTTGACCCGACAATACCCCCAAGGCCCTCAAGAAGCAACTGTCAAACTTAATAATACCTTATGTTTATACATTTTATGCATGAATATATAATTTCATATTTATATATATTATCTGACATTTTCCAAGTTTTAAAAAAGGAAAGAAAAAAACACTGAGAGATTAAATGACTTGCCTGGTCAGCAGCACAGGCAAGCCTGAAAGTCAAGCAGGGTTTTTGCTAGCCCACATTCATCAGTGAGTAAGGGAGATAGAGTCACACATACTGTCTTTTGAGTGAGAAACACACCTATGGAAGATAACACAATGAAAGGCTTCAAAATCAAGGTTTACAATTTTTAATGAGCATCAACTATATGCAAGGCAGCGTGCTAAGTGCTTTAAGGATTACAAACAAAAATAGAATATGATCCCATCTCTCAAGGAGGGAATTGATTCATGAGAGAGATATATTTAAATAATACTAACACAAGGTAGACGGTTGCATCATAACAAAAGTAAAGAGTTTAATCTTTCAAAGTGTATTTGAGGTGGCCTCTGAACAGTGACTAAGATTTGCATAGAATAGAAAGAGGGTAAAGGCTTTCCATGTGAAACAAACAGGAGCAAAGAGGCAGGAGTGATAAAGTTCAGGACATGTTTAGAAGAATGTCCAGTGTGACAGGAGGTCAGGGTGCTCTTCTTTGCCTCTTGGACCCAATGCAAAAATTCACCTGCAGCTTCTCTTTAGGAGGCCCCTGCAATAGTAGATAAGAGCCTTGGAGTTGCAGTAAGGTTCTGATCTTGGCTGGGTCACTTCCTAGAGGCAAGTCTTGATGCCACTGGGCAAGTAGCTTCACCATTCTCAATCTGGTTTCCTCACTGGTAAATGGCAACAATAGTACTGACCTACTAGGGCATTTTGAATATTCATTCAGTCAGTCTACAAATATATATACTGAGCATCTACGGGCTGGTGCTCGTCTGTGCACTACATATAACACAGTGAGCCAGTCGAGGACAGTCCTTGCCCTCACAGAGCTTTGTCTAGTAGGAGAATCAGATAGTAAATTAATGAGAGCTAGCAGTCATCCTTCATTTATCAGCTTGGAAAGCCTCTTCCGAACCCTCCTTCTAACTCTCTCCCCAGTCTAAACTGGGACTCCTTCCTCCTTATTTTCTCTTATAACTCTATATACTTTTCCTTCAACACCCTTGTCCACATTTTAAATTATAAATTTGTTTCACTGATAGGTAGATGAAAAGTGGGTGAAGAAAGTGCCAGCAGAGATGCCCCAGGAGCATATGTGACGCCCTCGTGGTGGGAAAGATTTTGGAATTTTTGAGGAATTAAACACTCATTGTGTCTAGAGTGCAAAAGAAGAGAGGAGGAAGAGGAATTGAAGAGATGGTGAGGGAAATGAGCATGGGTCAGATCAGACAGGATCTCCCAGAACAAGATGAAGAACTTTTTATTTTATTTTCATTGCTATCAGAAGTCATCAATGGTTTTAAGCACATAAAAGTCTGTGGCAAATGAGAGCAGAGTGAAGACTACAGTCTTCTCCTGACAGCTATTCCATCTCCCCTAAGTAAAGTGACACTGACCCAACTGCATTTACAGTTATTAGTTCATGACCCAAGTTGGCAAGTCAGAGTGAACCCCAGGAATTCATCTTCAGCAGCTAGAGGAAAGGGAATCCCCCCTTTGTGCAAAGAATCACACAGCCCCAGGAACATCTGGTGGCCACTTTGCCGTGAGAAGAGAAGCCTGTGTGAAGATAAACACACCAGCACAGGAGGTCCCAGGAGGGGGGTTCACAGGGGGTGGAGTGACTATCCCACTCACCCTGGAGCTCCCTCTGCAGCTGCCCTGCCTGCGGACTCACCAGGTCCCTGAGGCAATGAATTCCGTTTGTGACTAAAAGTAAACCACTAAGAAGAACATCAGGGTCAAAATGGGGATTTTAAATGCAGAGCTCTTATCATGGAACTAGGGAAATGGAAATCTGAATAGGTAGGTGACCAAGAAAAGTGATTAGACCTCAGGCAAAGGAGGTTCCATAATGGAGCCAGAGGACCTCTTTAAGTCTAAAAATGAAAGATAATCTGGAATCAAAGGCCGTGTCATTTCCTCCAGCTCTTCATGAATCTCCATGCTAATGCTTTGCCCCTAACATAATTCAACTGACTCACATGCTGCTTCTACCATTTCCCACTGGCTTTCTTGCCCTCCACCCTGTATAGACTTTTTCCTATTGTTAGGGTCTGGGCTTCCGAGGCTTCTCCAGAGAACAAACTACACAGGCATAGAGATGTAAATACAGGCAAAGTCTTTATTCAGCCAGCAAGCTGGGGTCGACAGCACCTCCCCTGACACGCAGGCCGAGTCCGAGCTGCTGACCCCCAGGCAACTTTAAGTATTGCTTATATAGGATTTTCACAGCGTTACACCGAAGCCCGCGCATTTCTACAACCAATAATTTTAAAACACATTCTATATTGTAATCTTTCAGGAAACACTCCAGCTGCTTGACCGCTTCAATTGTTATCTCTTGCTTACCCAAGCATGTCTATGTGACTTATCACAGATCACGCCCCCAGGCTGTTGCCCACTTCTAGTTATCTAACTTAAAGCAGGCACATTTCTAAGCTTAGCCTCGGGTTGTTTATTCAAAACTCGATGGCCCATGCTGAGAACAAAGCACACAGGCAGTTAGGTTAAATGTTATTAGTCCTCTTTCCTGACTCTTGATGCCCTCTGCCCTCCTTTACATCTCCCCCCTTTTCTTGATCAGACTAAGGAATCTTCCGCAGCGGTATCTAGGGCCTGATATTTTTGGCAAAGGACTAGGAGTTGGATGGTGTCAAACTTTTCTTGCACAAACTTAAGCAGCCTATTTATTATACATGGGCCGATGGTAAGCAAAAGCAGCAGGATGACCAGTGGTCCTGCAACGGCCGAGAGGAGGGTAGCAAACTATGGCTTGTGCTTAAACTAAGATTCAAACCAGCTTTCGCTGCTGCTGCTTTCATATTTTTTACGCCGCCTGTCAAGTTCTTTTTTCAGTTTGGCTAAGGAATCTCTAACTGCACTTGTCTTATCTACATAGAAACAGCATTCTTCTTTTAGGGCTGCGCATAGCCCACTTTCTTTTAAGAACAAGAGGTCCAGGCCTCTTCGGTTCTGTAGGACCACCTCTGCTAAGGAGGTGAAGGATTGCTCTAGGTTTGATACTGACTGTCGGAGCTGTTCTAGGTCCCTGTTGACTGCTAGCTTCAGGGTTGTGAGCCCTTTTTCTCGTGTCACGAGGGCTGCGACCCCAGTGCCTGCCCCTGCTATCTCTAGGGAGACGAGGATCTCAATGGTCAGGGCAGTAACAGCCTCTCTCTTGCTCTGGTGGGGATTCAGCCTTTCTTCCTAATAAGAAAGGAGAGAGTCATGAGAACGATATATTAGGCGAGGTAGAACGGCTACCAGCACACAAAACTCATTATTAGTATTGAACACAGAGGTGGATAGGGCCGGGGTGAGGCCTGTCTTTGAACAGAGCTACCAACTCGAGGAGGGTATAATTTACTTTCTTTGCTCCCACGGGGTGCTATTATAGGAGGAGCATAACTGGCTCTGGGCCGTCGGGACTGTGCCTACACATGTACCAGCAATAGAGACTTGAGCGATTGTAAGTCTCCATGGTCTCCCATCCCAGTAGGTGGGATGGGAGTTGCTGATAGTGTAGGAGCTATTTACCTCGATTGCCTCGTAGAAGGGGGGTGAACCTGGGTAGCATAGCTAACAGGGATCAGTGAGGGAGGAAGTGGTGTGGTTAAGAGTCTCTACTACTGCCTGCACCATTTTCCACATGGGATTACTTAACCTGGAGGGAGTGTGCTGGGCCTATAACCCAGAGGTCGATGGACTCAGTCTTCTCGTGGGTTCTGGAGCAAGCGTTTTGGTCGGCATTTTCTCATTTTTTTTGCTCAGGCCCTTATCTTGGATTGAAGGTTTCTGGGGATTTATAACTAGGTTGGGACCTATGGCGGCGGTGGGAGCTAACACGGTTAATTTAATGGTGAGGGTTGAGCCTTCTTCCTCATGTCCCCAAGATTTATAGTACTTTATCTCCCATGTTAGCCTTTTTATCTAACGTGATACCTCAGTCTTTTTGCTCATCTCAGTGAATTGAATTCATACCTAATCTCGGTCTCCGTCACAAGCTCTGTCCCTTTGCACATGACGTGGGAGGCCCTGGTTGACATAAGAAAATTTGACAGCATCCCCTTTTGTAACCGGCCATTTCTGACCTCCATCATTCGAGGTTACACAGGTCAATTTGGCACACTAGAAGGGCCCCCACCCACATGATTCTCTTTTACCTGCTTTTGGGCAGGCATAAAATCCCTGAGCCTGGGTACTAGCTGAAGGGGCGATTTTCCAAAGGGTCTGGTAACTTTGGTTGATCCGTCGAAGGCAGAAAAACAGGTCAGGCCACCAGGTTCCGAGTGGCGCACTGTGTTCTGTGGTACTGATGACTTCTCCAGTTGCGCCGTTGACCAGCACCCAGGTCAGGCCCCATGGCGGGGGGGTGGGGGGCTGGTCACAGATGTGGTTCTCTTTAAGGTCCATACTAAGGCACTTATCAGCAGGATCCCCTTCATTTTCGGCTTAGGTGTAGTTTCAGGGGATTCGCAGGATGCTGCTGCACTTTCCACTCTTCTTTGCGGGCCCCTGGATCCTGATGAGGCAGGATCTTCTGAACGTGGGTGTGGTGCACCCAAGAAGCGATACTGTCAACTTTGAGAGCAGTGGGGGTGGTAAACAATACAACGTAAGGTCTTTCCCACCTGGGCTTAAGAGTCTTCACTTGGTGTCTCTTGACCCACACTATATCCCCTGGGACTATGCCATATTCCGGGCTCAGAATTTTCCCGCCCTCGTAATACGCTCTGATCAGGGGCCAGATTTCTTGCTGCACTTTAGCAAGAGCTTGCAACACTTTCAGGTAGTCAGGGGACGGGTCCTCTACACTGGGAAGCTGCACTCGCCAGGATTATGGGTGGAGGAGCTCTGTACATTATCTCAAATGGAGTTAAACTATGTACATAGGGGGAGTTCCGAGCACGGAAGATGGCTAAGGGAAGGAGGGTCACCCAGTCCCTGCCAGTCTCTAATACTAATTTAGAAAGGGTCTTCTTCAGGGTCTGATTCATTCTTTCTACTTGCCCAGAGCTTTGTGGGTTATAGCACAATATAACTTCTAATCTACTCCCAAAGCTAGGGCTAGTCCTTGCAGGACTTCGCTAACGAAAGCCGGGCCGTTATCGGAACCTATTGCTTCAGGGACCCCATATCTGGGGATGATTTTTTCAATTAATCTTTTTGCTACTACTTGGTTAGTCTCATGCTTGGTTGGAAAGGCTTCCACCTACCCAGAGAAAGTATCTACCATAACTAGCAAATATTTGTATCCATACTTTCCTGGTTTTATTTCGGTGAAGTCTATTTCCCAACTCTTCCCTGGAGCTCTCTCCCTTTCCCGGGTATCTGCCGGGTGCAGCTCTCTTGGGGCTGGTCTTAGCCTTGCACAGCTACTGCATTCATTCGTGATCTGATGAGCTGCCTCATTCTGGTGGGGAAACACCAACTGCGCAGACTGGAAAAGGCTGAGCAGCTTTTTCCAGACTAGATGGGTGGACTTGTGCAGATTAGCAAGCATGTACTGCCCCAATGCTTCAGGCAGGATCAACTTACCTTCTTGGTCCCTACTTTAGTTTCCCTCCCTAAGCACTTTCCTCGAGACTTGTTTCTTAATCCACTCAAGATCTTGGGGGGAATACTCAGGTTTGGGTGGCAAGGCGGGCAGTTCAGGTATGGGTATTTCGAGGGCTGTAAGTACAAGGGAGTCCGAGAGGGCTGCCCTTTTAGCTTCTGCGTCAGCATGGCTGTTGCCGATGGCCTCAGGTGTTTTCTTTGATTGGTGGCCCGGTACATGTATAACTGCTACTGCTTTGGGTTTTTCGACAGCAGCTAGTAGTCTTTGGATTTCTTGCAGATTCTTCAGTCCCTTCCTTTCCGTGGAACGGATTCTTCTTTCTCGGTAGATGGCACCGTGGACATGGACAGTGCCAAAGGCATATCTGCTATCTGTGTAAATGTTGGCCTGCTTGCCTTCTGCTCTTTCCAGGGCCTCAGCGAGAGCAATAAGTTCTGCTTTCTGTGCTGAGGTGCCAGGGGGCAGAGCTGCGCTCCAGACAACTTCCCCATCATGGGTTACTACTGCTGCCCCTGCTCTCCTGACCCCCTCCTGCACAAAGCTGCTCCCATCCATATACCAATTTAGCTCACAGTTCAGTAACGGGGTGTCTTTCAGGTCTGTTCGCACCTGGATAATTTCGGAAAGGATATCTCTACAGTCATGGATGGGGGTCATCAGATCTGGGTCTGGCAGAAGGGTGGCAGGATTTAGGGTTACCGGGTCAGAGAAGGCGATTCGGGGAGAATCTAGTAGGAGCCTTTGATAGTGGGTGAGTCTTGCGTTTGTTATTTATTTTCCTGGAGGATGCTTGAGGATCTCCTCCACGGTATGCGGGGCTGTTATTCTCAGATTTTGGCTAAAAGTCAGCTTGTCTGCCTCTTTTACTAGTAGAGCGATGGCTGCTAGGATACGCAGACAAGGTGGCCACCCGGAGGCCACTGGGTCTAGCTGCTTGGACAAATAAGCCACAGGTCTCTTCCACGGGCCCAGCTGCTGAGCCAGAACTCCTTTAGCCACTCTCTTCTTTTCATCTACAAACAGGATAAAGGGTTTTTCTGGGTCTGGCAGAGATAGGGCGGGGGCCCGGAGGAGAGCTGCTTTTAATCTGTCAAACGCCTCTTGTTGTTCCTGCGTCTATTGCCAGCCCGGCCCTTCTTTGGTTGCTTCATATAGCGGTCGGGCTATTTCTGCATACCTTGGAATCTAGAGCTTGCAAAACCCGGCTGAGCTAAGAAATTCTCTCACTCCCCGGGGTGAGGAAGGGACGGGGATAGCCAGGACAGTTTGCTTCATGGCCTGTGTTAGCCACCTGGCCCCATTAGATATTTTGTACCTCAAGTAGACTACTGACCTCTGGCAGATGTGGGCTTTCTTGGCGCTGGCCCGATATCCCAGTTCGCTTAGTTCAGCCAGCAGGTTCCCCATGGCTTCTTCGCACTCTTTACGGGTTTCTGTGGCCAGCAACAGGTCATCTACATACTGCAACAACGTCACATGGGGGTGGCTCCTGCGAAAGGGCTCCAAGTCCTGGCTTAGGGCTTCATTGAATAAGGTGGGAGAGTTCTTGAAGCCCTGAGGCAGTCTAGTCCAGGTAAGCTGCCCTTTTCTTCCTCCCCCTGGCTCTTGCCACTCAAAGGCAAACAAAGGCTGACTAACTTCAGAGAGCGGAATACTAAAGAAGGCATCTTTCAGGTCTAGAGTAGTATACCACACATGCGTGGGTGGCAGGTGGCTGAGAAAGGTGTAAGGGTTAGGCACTGTAGGATGGATGTCTTCTACCCTCTCATTGACTTTCTGCAAGTCTTGCACTGGCCTATAATCTTTACTGCCAGGCTTCCTCACTGGAAGCAGAGGCATATTCTATGCAGATTGGCAGGTCTTAAGGATTCTTGTCTCTAACAGTCTATGGATATGGGGTGCTATCCCTTTCTTAGCCTCTTCTGGCATTGGATATTGCCGGACCCGGATGGGTAGAGCTGCAGCTTTGAGTTGAACAACGACCAGGGATAGGTGTTTGGCGAGACCAATTCCTCCGGTCTCGGCCCATGCGGACGGGAACTTCTGTACCCAAGAGCCCATCTCTCCCTGGCCCCCCTTTTCTTGATCCGCTTGAAACAGACGATGTTCGTCGGCCAGGGACAGAGTTAGCACATGCGCCGATTGTAGGGGCTGCCCTTCTTTGTCCATGATTTTTATCCCTTCGGGTTCAAAATGAATGCGAGCCCTGACCTTGGTTAATAAATCTCTGCCCAGCAACGGTGCGGGGCTCTCGGGTACGACCAGGAATGAGTGAGAGACCTGATGCCTTCTTAGGTCTACTTTTCTGTTAGTAGTCCAGGCACATATCTTGGACTCTGTCGCTCCCTGGACTATACTTGTGCGTCTTAGGTTTAAGGGGCCGTGGGCCTGGTTGAGAACTGAATACTGTGCCCCAGTATCTACCATAAACCCAATGGGAGTCCCCTCCACGCACAGGGTTACCCAGGACTCGGGGAGGGGTGCTGAGCCCCGTCCCCGTCAATCCTCCTCTCCTAGGTTCAGGGTCTTAACAGGGTTCCCTCTCTCTTGTTCTTTCCTTTGGGGGCACTCTCTCTTCTAATGTCTATATCTCTTACACAGGGCGCACTGATCTTGTCCTAGTCGGGATTGACGGGGTCCTGTTCCTCGAGGTGGCCTAGGGCCCTCCTTCACCCCGGCCAGGAATATCCTGGCCATCTCCTCCCTCTGCTTCTTGTTCTCTCTTTTCTGAAATTCTCTGTCTTCCTTTCTATTTTTCTCTTGCATTACCCATTTCTCTTTCCTCAGCCTTTCTTCTCTATCTTCCGGAGTTTCTCTAGCATTGAAGACTTTCTCTGCTTGCTGCAGCAGTTCCCTAATAGAGGTCTCCCCTAGGTCCTCCCGCTTGTGGAGTTTTCTCCGGATATCGGGGGCTGCCTGGTTGATAAATGAGAGGACTACAGCTGACCTATGTTCCTCTGCTTCTGGGTTTATGGGAGTATACTGCCAGTAAGCATCAAACAGCTTTTCCAGATACGCGGCTGGGCTTTCCATTTCCCCTTGAACAATAGTTTTTACTTTAGCTAAGTTAGTGGGCCGTCTGGCGGCCACCTGGAGACCGGCCATCAGAGTCTGGCGGTAGATCCGGAGACGCTCCCTACCTTCTGCAGTTTCGAAGTCCCAATCTGGGCGCGTAAGTGGGAACGCCTCGTCGATGATGGGCTGGAGGGTAGTGGGTCTTCCATTTTCTCCGAGGACATTTTTCTTGGCTTCATTGAGGATACGCTCTCATTCTTCCATTGTGAAGAGAGTGCGGAGTAATTGCTGGCAGTCATCCCATGTGGGATGATGGGTAAACATAATGGACTCTACTAAACTTATAAGACACTTGGGGTCTTCTGAGAAGGGAGGTTCTGAGTTTTCCAATTATAAAGGTCACTAGATGAAAAGGGCCAATATTGATATTGCTGAGCAATGCCGGTACCGATGGCACGCACAGGCAGAACCGGCACTGCTCCTTCTGAGGTGGAGGAGGGAGCCTCTCCTTCTTGTTGCTTGGCCCTTCGAGACTTTAGCTGCATTCCTCCAGTTCTACCTGGCGCCCAGTGTGGGGCCAGGATGGGGGAGTGTGAGGAAGCTCTTTCCGGCCTCCCGCCTCCCTCTGCTGAAGAATCTGGGGAAGCTGCAGCAGCCTGGTTCCCGCTGGGTTCTCTAGCTGCATTTTCTATCCCCCCGGCAGCTTCACCCCTCTCCTCTGCATACGGGGGTGGCTGCTCAATCGGCGGGAGGGGGTAAAGAGGAGAACTGTCGGGGAGGACAGGCGGCGCACTTGGGCGCACAGGATTTCTGGCCCTGCAATCAGAGGGCTTTGATTTTTCCTGGGCAACTAGGACGGAGGTCTTTTGTGGGTCAGTATGAGGTTTCTCCACTAAAAAGGGCTCCAACCAGGAAGGGGGATTCTCGGCCAAATTTTCCCAGACAAGAATATAGGGAAGTTGGTCAGGGTGGCCCTCAGGACCTGGCCGGGAGATAATGGCTTTGATCTTGCCAATAAGGTCCAAAGAAAGAGACCCCTGGGCCGGCCAGCCTACTCCGAAGGAAGGCCACTCGACTGAGCAAAAGGTGTCGAGCTTACCCTTCTTGATGCCAAGGCTCATACTTAAGGCCTGTTCCTTGACCTTGGGGAAATGGGAGAGGATCAGACTCTTAGGAGTAGCCTGAGTCTGACCCATGGTGAGAAAGAAGAAAGAAAAAGAATATGAGGGAGACAAAGGCGAAGGATGAAGATGCCACTTCAAACAAAATGACTGTTGTATGTGCTTGTGAACGAGTGCCTGTCGTTGCACAGTTTTTCTTCTGCGGGGGACGCGAATTTATCTGGGATTCGCGGCTGTGACCCTCTTATCCTGTCACGGGAGTCTTCTAGCGGCGGGCGCCCTAATGGCTCTTAATTGCCCGACCCGTGCCCATGGGGAATGATGTAGTGGCAGAAAGGAGGAACGGAGAAAGCAGGAGAACCTTAGAACAAGGAAACTTAAAATGAGAAGTGCAAAAAGAAATATAAACCAAAACCAAAACACAGTAAAACAATCAGTGATGACACCAAGCACACACACCATATCTGATCGCACTCGTTCGGACCGGTCCTTCTCCCACTCTGGTGCACACCACACTCACCACTTTCAGGGTCCTCAAAAACTCTCGTAATTCTCCCGAAGGGCATCCACTCGGACTGCCGCAGGGTGACGAGCTCAATCTTTTCCTCCTCGGGCGCCAGTTTTCTGCCGATCGGACTTGCCTTCCTAAGGCCGAGTCACTCGGACCTTAGGGCCAGGATTGGTTACCTGGGCTTCACCCAGGGTCGCTAACCTGGGGGCCGGGACTACTAACCCGGACTTCCTCACTCGGGACCACTAAGCCGAGACCATACACGGGATGGCGACTCCCGCTTTATAATGGATTTATGCAGACACGAGGGGGCAACCCTCGAATTACACTGCCCCGTCCGGACAATTAGACCTTGCCTCCAGCTGTCCTTTGTTCTCAGGGAAGCCGCTCGTATCCCGGACGAGCCCCCAAATGTTAGGGTCTGGGCTTCCGAGGCTTCTCCAGAGAACAAACTACACAGGCATAGAGATGTAAATACAGGCAAAGTCTTTATTCAGCCAGCAAGCTGGGGTCGACAGCACCTCCCCTGACACGCAGGCCGAGTCCGAGCTGCCGACCCCCAGGCAACTTTAAGTATTGCTTATATAGGATTTTCACAGCGTTACACCGAAGCCCGCGCATTTCTACAACCAATAATTTTAAAACACATTCTATATTGTAATCTTTCAGGAAACACTCCAGCTGCTTGACCGCTTCAATTGTTATCTCTTGCTTACCCAAGCATGTCTATGTGACTTATCACGGATCACGCCCCCAGGCTGTTGCCCACTTCTAGTTATCTAACTTAAAGCAGGTGCATTTCTAAGCTTAGCCTCGGGTTGTTTATTCAAAACTGGATGGCCTATGCTGAGAACAAAGCACACAGGCAGTTAGGTTAAATGTTATTAGTCCTCTTTCCTGACTCTTGATGCCCTCTGCCCTCCTTTACACTATGTAATAACTTTTTTGTGACTTTGTCTTACTTGCTTATGTCCCACCATGGCGCTCAGACGGCCCTCTGTCTATCATATCTCTCATCGGCTCCCAGTGCCATTACCGAGGCCTGATCACCAGCACACTTCCCCATTCAGAGCTGTGGAGAGCAGGGATCCAGCCCACCAGCTCCCTCCTCCTGGACCACAGCTGATCACGCCAGGCCCCCCACTGCCTGTGGATTGACAGGCTTTGGGTCATAGGTAACCAAGTGTGGGGGAGACCATTTTCCTGAGAGGCTCATGACTATCTATACACAAGGGCAGACAGGGGAAAAACAAAGATAAATACCTTGGAATCTGTCTGAAATGTTGGTTTTACTACCATCAGCAAAAACTTCATTTTTAATGGATGAGAATGCTATTGGTCTCTGGTGTCCTTGAAAAGACTTTCTTTGAACCATGAAATAATAATTTACTTCATTGGGAAACAAAATGAAGCATGCAAATGGAAATTGTGAGTTACTCATTTGGAGACTAATTGGGGGAGAAAACAAAGTCTGCAATCCAATGTGCATCTGCTTAAAAGCAGAGTGGCTGTGACAGAGCCAAGTGTGTTTGCTTTCCTTTTTTCACATTTCTCCCCAGGCTTTTTAGGAAGATGAAATGCAACTATAAATCCAAGAGCATTTTCCTTACTGCTACTAGGGCCCAATGGAAATAGGCATCTAAGCCTTTTAAAGAAAATTTAAGAGATCCCTGGGATCATGGTGCCATAGATGTCTATTTGTGAGTCTGGCATCTGTGCTTTATTATCATCTCTAGTCTGATTTATTTGCAGATGATTTCCATGCCTTTAAAGGGAGAATGTACTGTCATTCAAGTCACATTAGAAACCTTAGGTCCAAACATGCTTCCATTTAGAATACTGTGTCCATCTTCCACAATACCCTCCTTTTCCCTTCGTCTCTGCTCAATTCCTTTTTTCCCGAGCAGCCAGGTAATTCATCAAGGCTGGACCCTACCTGGGGGCTGCTGCTTCTGCCTTCCAATGTCTTGCTACCCAGTCACCTTCTCTGACTGCACATCTTAGGGGTAAATATTGGAGTAGGGATGCCTGAGGTCAGCCTCCTCACAGGATAACCGAGAAATTAGGATCTAGTCCCAAGGGAGGCAAGTTCTCATCATTTCATTTGCTCACCTGGAGGATTAGTCACATTCTAGGATATGAATCCTACTATCTAAATTCACAAGCCACTGCCAAGAGAGCCAGTTTATTTTGTGCAGAAAGTAGATCTTGTAGTGACTGGCGTAGTGTAGGTCCCGGAGTGAGGCGGTTCCCCGCCCAGGACAAGCTCCTAATGCATCTGATTAAACTGAAGGAAGACAGGGGAAAGGGTAGGTTGGGAGAACAGGGCTCACCGCTCACAGCCCGCTCGGGTTCGCTAGCCAGCCCTTGCTCTCTCCGTCCCCTGCAGCTGCGGCATGCGCTCCCTTCCCCCACTGCCCCTTCTGGGAAGAAGTCCATGGTGGGTGACCAGTGGGCACCAGGCCAATTAGGTACCAGGAACAGAGGGGAAGAGAGAATGGCCATGTTCTCTCTACCCCTTGCCCCAGACTGAGGATCGACAGGAGGCTCTGCCATGGTCAACATCCATTTGTAAGTAATGGACTAAGGCTAGGAGGAGAATTCTGGGTGAAAACTTCCATTTATCCCACACACACTTATGTCTACTGTGTAAGGCACAGCCCTCCCTTCATTCACCCTGTAACTTCACTACCAGCTGTCAAATTACATGGAAACTGACTTGTTACCAGGAGACTTGTGGTAAGTATATTGTCCCAAACAAAGGAACCTGGGTAAAGGTTTGGCTCTTATCCCTACTACCCTAGCAGTGTAGTTTTAATGTGTCTAGAAGACTCACACGAGCCAGAGAGTGTCTCTGTATCTCTGACAATGACAGACTAGCAATCACAAATTCTTCCCAAACACTTGCTTTTTCAATGTTCCATAATAGCCACCAAAGACTTCTGTCGTTACGACATACCCCTAAGATAGACATCCCACTACTTCCAAATGACAACCTGTCTTTCATAAGTTATATTCTAAGTTGATGCCTTCTTTTCTTTTTGGCGGGGGGGATGTGGGAGTCGGGAGCACCTTAAGTCCCTGGCTGGGAGTTAAGAAATTCCCTAATCTTATCAGGTACACTCATCCAAGTCATTTCCTCCTGAAAAGATTTCCATAGATGGGTAAACTCATTCATTCATGCTGCTTTATTAATTTTAGTTTCAAAAACTGTCATTTCCTTACTTTGTCCCCAAACAGTTGGAATGGACATGATTCTGAATCTGCAGCTGAGTTCAAGTGTCTTAAGAGCACATATTATGCTGGGCATTGGTGGGGGAGAAGGAAGGTAAGCACAAAAATAGAAGAGATAAAAGCCCTTGTCTGTAATAAGTGTATATTCTGAAGGCACAAAACAGTTCCAAAAGTAAAGATAATAGTACAAATAGCATATGACAGTTTAAAGAGGTGATACGGACACTGACTACTCTGGGAGCTCAGGGTGGACACCCTCAGGGACTCGGCACTGTTAGACCCCCTGGTGGATGGAATGGCGACCTCCCAAAAACATGTGTCTGCACCCTGACCTCTAGAAACTGTGCATGTGCCTTATTTGGAAAAGGGGTTTTTCTAGATGTAATTATTAAGGATCTTGAGATAAGATCATCCTAAATTACCTGGGTGAGCCCTAAATCCAACAACAACCATCTTTATAACAGACAAAGAAGTGAAAAAAGAAGATGATATGAAGATAGAGGCAGAGATTGGAGTGATGCAGCCACAAGCCAATGAGCACCTGGAGCCCCCAAAAGCAGGGCAAGAGAAAGGAAGGGCTTTCTCTCCCTCACAGCCTTTGGACGGAGCGTGGCCCTCCCAACACCTTGATTTCAGACTTCCGGCCTCCATAACTATGAAAGAATAAATGTCTAATTTTTTAAGACATTTGTGGTTGTTTATTGCAGCAGCCAAGAAAATACAGTTCCTTTGCTTGGGACCCTCTCTTCCCCCAGCTCCTGGTATCTCAGCTTTAATACAACTTCCTTGGGGAAGCAGTCTCCGGCGCCCAGCCCAGCCCAAAGCTAACCCAGGTCTTCTTCGTACACTCTGACAGCCGGCCCCATGCACGTTCCCTTCTCAGTACTTATTATAATGTATGGTTACCTATTTGAGGCAGGACACTCTACTGAGATACTAATTTATGTTTGCTTCTGTCTAAAATTTCACTGTTTTCCTCAAAAAGAACTGAATCTTGTTCCACTGGTTTTCCTTAAAGCCTGAACACTGAGGAGATCTTACAGAGACACTTAGAGCTACAGGGAAGCAGCATACAGGGGAGGAGGAGCTCCCCAGGGACAGGGAGAGGCACGCGGCACACACTGCACTCTCTGCCAGGGCACAAAGATCCCTGGCCCTGGGCACAGATTATTGGACCGCAAGGGATTCTGTGTGACAGTGGTTCATTAGCAAGATCCTGTTTGGCCAATTACTGGGATACACTTTCCTAACATTCAGGGCCAAAAAAGAGTAGCTGTATCCCCTGGAGGGGCACAGAGGGGCCAGGCAAGAATTGCTGTTGCTCCACATCAATGCATCATAGTGCAAAATGGTGCTAAGATGGAACTTTTCCTGTTTTCTCAGTTGTGGCTGATATTACAAAACTAAGAGCAAACGATATTAAGTACACACATATTTCAAAGAGAAGTACCAATGTTTGCAAAACTCATTAGTGTGACCTCCAAAATCCAGTCCAGAGAACATTACCCCATCACCCAAGAGGGACCCTTAATCATAGAACTAGAGATTACATGTGAAGATTGCTTTAGAAGGGAAGTTGTCCGAGTGCTATGGTACACCACCCCTTCCTTGGAAAGGGTAGAGAGCTTCAGGAAATCACTCAGAGGATGGCTTGTTTCTCCTGGAGTTTGGAGGAGGTAGGGGCATAAGCTCTTCTAAAAGTCAGAAGCTTGCTAGAGCAGCCTTTGTTGGCAAAGAACGAAGCTGCTTTGGTAATGGCCTGTGCTTCTAGGCTTTTGCAGTACCTCCCAAGGTGTAGACCCTGGAAGATAAGTGGGTTTTGGTCATTCTGAAGAAAATCTCAGCCAAGACTATCATCTTCAGGGACTGAGCGACATCAAAAAAAAAGGAGTCTGTGTGATTGCAGAAATTCGAAGTGGGAAGTACCTGTACTGGAGAACTATGGGAAAGAGAGCCCTTAATTATGGGATCCTCTGAAGATCCCCCAGAACTATCTTAGCAGAAAAAGATCAGCTTTGGGGCATCTGACACCCCCACAGAGATCTGATGCCAGGTCACAAGTAAAGGTTTGTTTTGTTTTGTTTTGTTGTGTTGTGTTCAGCTTTGCTTCTTACCTCTTTTCTCTCCTGCTTCAACTGCGATGGGGCCAGAGGCAACTTAGCAAACTGAGCAGGGGAAGGACAAAATTAAAGCATCATGTGATTTCCTTTCTACTGCAGGTTTCCCAGTGTAGGCAGGCTTAGCTTGGGGAGGGAAGAAACTTTGAATTGAATGAGAGACAGAAAGTTATACATTAGACTGGTCTGTGCTTTCAAAACCTGAAAAATGGAATTATTCATTAATACATGAAAATGACTTGATAAAATTATAGGATTTGCCCGACTTCATCCAGAAGTAGAGAAGAAAGCTATAATAAATTTTGCTTAAAAGCAATAGTGTCAAAGAATACAGTTGCTTTTTCCTTGTACCTTTTTCAGTTCAGCTCAAAGAAAAGCTGGTAGAGTTCAATGGGCTTCTCCTCAACAGTGAGGCCAGGTTCGAAGTCTGCCCAGGGGCAGTGGACTTTGGTTGGTTTCAGAGATCACCCTCATAGCCACAGCCCAAGGGATGAGCTGGACTCACCACAGCATGCACTGTGACAGGGCCCGGGAACCTAAGGCAGCACCCACAGGTACTATCTGCCTTTCCTCCTCAGGACAAAGGCATTTTCTTCAGCCACTCAAAATTCAGTAAGATTTTCTTTTATCCACCTCCTGAGAAAGCTGACTAACTCCCTCCAAATATACAAAACAGAAGGAGACCCTCAGTGTGGCATAGTTGACTTGAATTTGCAAAAATAAGTTGAGGCAGCCAATGACACTTTCCAGAACAAGATCTTTTTCAAGTGACCTGTACTCTCCACCCTGGGCATTTCAAGAACTTTTCTCAGTGAGCACCCCATATAATTTCTGCTTTAATAGTCTACCTGTTAAACCTATGATGCCTTTAAGCAAGAGAAAAGAATATTGTTTTTAATTGAGGAATTAAAGATTGAATAAATAAGAAGAGATAGCCAAGACTGGGTATATAAGTCCTTGGTATCAAGTCACTTTCAAGTATTTTCTTTATTAAAGAAAAGAGATGGGATATAGACAAGCTAAGAAAGGACTTAAGAGAGAGAGATGGGAAGGCATCAAATCACATCTTTGATTTTGGGAGGTACACCCAGCTTCCATCTGCCTAACTTCAGCTCTCAAAAATCCATCATTTTACTCCTGTCCTAGACAGAGGTTAAATGGGACAGACAGCCTCTACTGGCTGTAACCCAACTGCAAGCACGTTTTCTTCATATCTGTGCTGGGCAAGCGCACTAAAGTGTCATGGCTCTGAACTATTTATCTGCTACAGGATATGAGTGTGCAAACAGCAGGGGTGTGTTGCTTCATTACAGCATTCCAAGGTTCATTAAATAAAAATAGCTCTAAATGAAGGTACATTAGAAAGCACTCACATTAAATATCAGCTGCTAACAAGCACCTTCTTACAACTGTCCCCTGAAAAACAGAGCTTGTCACCCATTAGCAATTGTTTTGAAGATCAGCCAGGGTAAAAAGTGGCTTTCCCCGGAAAATCAGCATGGCTTCCCATGGAGATGGATGTCAAATGGTGCAACCAGGTTACTGAGGAGTCCCGAGCATTGGCATAAAAAAGAAACCCTTTCTTCCTACTAACTGCCACCCAGTGATACTTTGTCAGAGCCATCTTGCCTCTGACTAGGTTCCGTAACACTTTAGTCATTTTTGACTTTCAAAAATGTCGTAGTTGAGACATTTCAAAACTGTCCAGGAATCAGTCCTGTTCCTTTTTAAATCTCAATTTCATATATAATTCAAGGGTCTCCAGTCCTACTTCAGGCTTGCCTTGTGGTTCTAGCAGCTTGTGCTTGAGGATGGGGCGTGCTTGCCTCTCGCTCACCGCCTTACGCTCCCTCTTCCCAGTAGGGATGGGAACTAGGAAGACAAAACACAGACATCCTCCTGGGCTGCGCGAGGTCTCCACTCACTCTCCGCTCACTCTGTGGGCCTGAGGGGCTCCCTGTGGGCTCCCTGCGGGCTGCTGGTCATTTTTACCTGCTCTGTTAATGTGGGACCCTCTGCCCAGTAGCAACCCTGGGGCTGGTTCAAAGAATAAATGAAGAAAGAAAGAATAAAAGAAGAAACTGGTTGAAAGAATAAATAGAAAAGGAAGTGGCACCTACACAGACTGGGGACATGGCGGGACGAGAGGTGATCCCAAGAAAGCAATATTCTGAGAGAAGTAACATGTGTGCCAATCATAAAGGGTCATAAACGGCCTTTTTCCTACAACAATGCTCTGTGAACATGGGTCCATGCCCACAGACACAGCTCTAGATAAGCATTTTTAACAGCAGCACAGCACTCCATAAGAGAAATGTACCACAACTTAACCATAGTTCATACATATATATGTACAGATGCCACTTTTGCACTATTTAAAACACTTGGTGGCCACAGTTGAGCATTTGTGCAATAATTTCTTAGGATAAATATTTATAAGCAGAAGTACCAAGTCAATGGATATATATAAATATGTAAAATTCCACATGTCCTCCAGAAATATGTCATTTGTACTCCCACTGAGAGTGAATGCTTTCCAAAATTTGCTTTCTAAGTAGATCATTCTGGTAGACATTTAAAGAATGGATTAAGGGACGTTATGGGGTGAATTGTGTCCCCTCAAAATTCATATATTGAAACCCTAACCTTAATGTGACTATATTTGGAGATAGAGGCTTTAGAGAGGTAATCAATGTTAAATGAGGTAATAAAGATGGAACCCTAAGCTACTATGACCAATGTCGTTAGGAGAAGAGAGAAGCCAGAAATGCACAACAAGAAGGAAAGACAGCACGAGGACAGCAAGAAAGTGTAAGCAGGCTTTCCCTGCACACCAGGGAAAGAGGCCTTGTGAGAAACTAACCCTGCGAACACCCTGATCTTACACTTCCAGTCCCTAGAACTATGAGAATATAAATTTTTGTTAAGTCACCCAGTCTTTGGTATACTGTTAGGGCAGCCCTCGAAAGCTAATAAAAAGGGGAATGAGACCAAGACCAAAAGCAGTAAATCCATTTAAGAAACTGTGGCAGGAATCTGTGTGGGAAATGATGAAATTCTGAAATGAGGCAGTGAGGGTGGGGATGCAGGGAAGGAGGTAAGCCCAAGATAAATTCAGGAGGTAAAGTTGTCCAGTATTGGTAATTAATGTTATGACATAATGCTTTAGGAAATCTATCACTTAGAAAGTACATTTGGCTGGTAATAACAGATACTGGAAATAATAAAGGCTTTTTAAAAGGTGCAATTTTATTTCTCTTCAAAAAAATTTGGCTGCACAGACCGGAATGCAGTCCAGGGCCAGTGTTACAGCTCCATGGAGTCATCAAGGACAGGGGTTCCCATCATTTCTCCCTGGCTGTCCTTAATGGGTCACTTCCTGGACCAAGAGGGCTGCTAGAGGTCCAGCCATCACACCCACACTTCAAGCAGAAGGAAAAAGGACAAAAATGTACCATCTTCTTAAAAGCTTTCCTAGATATCCACCAAAGGAGTTCCACTAAATCTCATTGTTCCACTAATCCTAATGGCCAAGACTAGTTGCATTAAGTTAAATATGATCTGGTCTAATAGTTGCAGGTTTTTTACAAAGAATGAAGGAGGTAACTAGCAATTGGTAGACTCTATCATTAGAGAGGGCACCTTAAATAAAAGCTGCTGGCATATTAACAAACTTGCTAATAATAAAAAGGACTTTTGTCCAATAAACAGAAAAATATCTCATTGTCTAGCTGTTCATGCTTATACCAGTCCAACTACATAACCAATTCCATATAGTCTTTTCTGTAAACTCTCATATTTTACTTTTTCTTACTAAGCTTCTCATAAATAAATTGATAGACTATTCTTAATGAACTTTTTCAGTTTATTAAGCAAAGTGAACTTGAAGAGTTCCAGAGGAAAAGCTTTCCTTTCGTCCCACTGCTGCCAGCAACCTGCTCAGCTCCATCTCCCCTCCCTGCTCCTTAACTACAGATCAGATAGATCTCAAAGCTCTTACATCTGTTTCATTTTCAGGTATGAAAATAGCTGGTCCACCCGAATCAAACAGAAATCTCCCTTCCAACTGCCTATTGTGTTCCTCCCGGGGAGCTCAGGTCTGACTGGGAGCGCTGAGATCCGATGAAGGGAAGGGGTTTGCTCCTGGCTTCTTGGCTCCTCGTTCCCTGCCACCCCTCTGATGCTTTAGGGTCTTCCCAGGGAGTGACAGGGAAAAGGGGGCCGAGGTTCAGGTGAGTAGGGCTGTCATATTCTAGTTACTGGTGGCTTCTATTATGACAGACCTTGAGAAGCTGACTCTCTCAGGTGGGGCGAGTTCTCCAAGAGCAGGGGGCTCTGGGCAGCTGTGCCTGTCCCCTTTCTGATATGGATCTCTCTCTGGCTTGACTATGACCCTCGGCCCCCACCTCCTCAAGCCCAGCCAGCAATACACCCACAGCCACTTGAGGCCAAGGACTGTCGTTTCCCTTGGCAGTGCTCTTGGGTGGCATGGGATCTTCCGTGCAGCCACTGACCTGCGGGAATGCACACCCCTTCCATGTTCCAGTGCTGGGTGCCCCATGTCCAGCTGTCATGGCACGGGCAGTTCCAGGATCTCCAGAGGCGGGCGGCCACTGTTCACTGGTTCAGGTGTGCCCTCAGACTCACGGAGCGCCATGTCCACACCTTCCAAGAACTCTCACCATGCTCCGGATCTGCAGCCATCTCAGGATGGATCTGGCAGTTTCTGCAGCTAAGTGAGCCTCTAACCAGTGAGTGAGATAAGGGTTCACATATTACAACTCCCAGTTTTCCCTTCGTGCATGTCCCAGTCACTGTGAGCCTTTTCCTTGGAATCTTCTATCACCTGGAAGGGGGAAAGAGGAAAGAGGCAAGAGCGCTCTCCACTCCTGCAGATGCCTTGAGTGAATCCTTTTCAACTCCTAGCCTCCCCTTCACAGACTAGAGGCGAGTGACGGGCACCTTTCTGCCATCTCTCTGCAGTCCTGTGGGGATGAGTCTAACATCCTTCTTAGGAAGTACAGGTGTCTCCCCACCATCCTTAGCTTCGAGGCTTTAGCTGAAATGCAGCAGCAGCTGCCTCTGTCTCACCAAATAGCCGACTACTTGCAAGAGAGGCTTGACAGTTCATTTCAAGAGTGAAGAATCATTTTCTCTGTGTTTCATTTGATCTTAGCTACCAGGTGTCCAGAAGTCCTTTGGGATATTGATAATAATCCTGAGAGAATGGGGAAGAAGACAGAAATGGACCCTTGGTGTAAAAATTCCTTTCTATCTTTGCTATATATGAATAATCAACTTGAACTTAATGTATTAACTAATTTTACAGAGTAGGGGAAAGTGGAGTCATAGCTTTTCTCCTTGGATATTTTTTGGCTAGACAGAGCCCCCGAAAACTAAATTTGGATACAAAGTAACAGATAAAAAGTAATCCATGAAGATTATGCTCAAGTGTACTCATTTCTTCCCAAATTAAAAATCTTGTGTGTGTGTAGTGGGCAGGGGATAGGAAGAGATGGGAAACATAGTGAGCAAGGTATTCTCACTCTTTGTTCAGTTAACGAGTACCTACCAAGCACTTATCACACATCAGGTACAGGGCTAGGCTCTGTACCTTTCTGACCGAACTAAGATTTGAATATTGTCTTTGCCTTGGTTCATTAAAATAACAGTATCTTTCACTTTTACAGACAGCAAAGTTTGCCACTGTTTCAAGTTTGCTACATTTCCTAGCAATGAGTAGAAATCAGGATTCAAGCCACATTACCCAGTGAGATCTGTGAATATGTTTGGTCAATTAGTGTTCCTTGTCCGGGTGTGCAGCTGATGAAGATTTTGAGCCTAGCTTTAATACATCTGTGAAGTTAGGAAGAACTTTGGGGTGTTTTACTTCATGAGCAGCTGAATGCCATCTCTCTGACTTGGTACCGTGATCATTAATCATATGAACTCTGGTTTTGTTTTCTCAGCCAGAGCCATGGTCAAGCCCAAAGGTTGGCTGGTGACAGTGTAGGTGGGAATATTTTTCACAGGAGAGAATGGAAGAAGGGTTTATGGCTCATGGAAATTTATGTTCTCATAAAAAATTAGAAAGTCTCATAGACTCCACTTGTGACTTTTTATTTTATATTACATTCACTTCCTTCCTATACACAGGATGCAAAGGGATGGGGGAAGATTTGGCTGAGAAAAGCTAGGTCTGAATTTCACGAGGCAGAAAGAGAAGAAAATCTTACCATGGCTAACTTCCTGTTTCCTAAAGCCATTTAATAACTGGGTATAACATAAATGAAGTTCATACCTATTTTATTTGCACCTGTGCCTTCCACTGTGATAAGATGTAGGTAGACAGTAAATCCAACAAAGAGGCCCCCAAAATAGAAAATGTTTGAAAGGAAACTCATCTTTGTGTTGTTTTTTCCTAGATGCGTCACATTCAGCAAAGCTTCCCCAGCCAGCATTCCCTGCGGGCAGCTGTCCTTGAAGTTCATCGGGACCGGGTCTTTGATTGTGTGGCATTAGTTCAACTTAAAAATTTAACAGAAAATGCTAAGGAACCTAGAATGTGATGAAATCAATCAGTGATTATTTGATAAGTATTACTATATGCTAAACATAATTACTTATATGCTAAAAAACAGGTATTAGCTCATAACATTTATTAATCTATGAGCTAAAGCAACTACTAATACAACTATTGATGATCAAACAAGTATGAAAAGGATCCGTATTCTTAGGAAGCTTAGCATCTATCTCAAGAAGTATCATTCACTGCTTTGTACTTCTTACAGGAGGAGGCAGATCAGCTGTTTGAGGAATAGATATTTGGGTTTGAGTAATTATGACACAAAAATCCATTTTTAGGCCAGGCTCATTCACAAAATATGTGAACAAACTTTATTGCTTAACCCTTTCTAAGATGGATACCATTTTCCCAGGCGAACTTAGTCTTCAGGCATTGCAAAACACAGCATCTAATCTAATTCTAGGTTTCTAGGTCTTAGGTGAGGAAGGCCAGGGTTGTTGACCCCGGTTCACAGTGCCTGAGTTCAGAACAGAACCTGGTTTCCTCTTGCCTGCATGCGGGCTTTATCTGTACATGAGAAAGCATGGAATGCAATGTGATCCCTGTTAGAGCAGACAGCTGTTTTGACTCCAACAGCCTGTGTATCATTATAAGAACACTTGTTTTAATCTCTAAAGAAAACACAAAATAAAATGCATTTTTTAAGTCAAGGAGGTAGGTTCCATCCAAGGCATATTGTCTGAGTGACAAAGAATTTCAGGCAGTTAAGTAATCAGCCTGTAATATGGATATACTTGGAATGTAATTTACTTTTTATCATCCCTGGCTAGGTCATGAATTGAAATCACAGTAAGAGTATAATAAGGCTAAGAAGGGAAACAGGAGTCAGCTGCCAGAACATTCCTACTCAGCCAAGAAAACATGCTAAACAAGGCTTAAAATGAAGTTTTCCTGTCCACATTTCACAAGTTCAGATCAACAGGGAAAATAATTCTTTCCCTTCCCTGCCATCCCCTCCCCCATAATACCTTAGCCGTTGGAACAGACCACAGTCACATTTATACTAACTGACTGTGGTCATGTCCACTGCCCTGGATGATCCATCAGTTATGCATGGGGGCAGGTAGAAGGGAATCTGAATTTAGGATCTGCAACCAGGGATTTCATTTTGGCTCTGCTATTGCCCAGTGGTCAATGTTGGGCACGTTACCACCTCTCAGAGCTTCAGCCTGGTCATCTGTTAAATAGGTAATACACAACCTGCCAGTCTCATGCAGCTATTATAAATCTTTTTCTCTTTCCCTTCAAGTCAAGCTTCTAGAAAAATGGAAGTCAAAATCTTGACTTTGTCACCTCATTCTACCCCCAACCCAAAACTACCTCTCCACTGGAATCTGCGTAAGACCACCTCTCTCAAATCTGACAATGCTTTACAATCCTTCACTTACTCTCAGTTACTTTTGTCAATATCAAACACTGCTGTTCTAAAACTTTCTCAACAATATCCTCTCTAGTCTCCCCTTTAATATGGCATCATCTTTTGCCTTTATTTTTTAATTGATTTTTTCCAGTTTTATTGATATATAATTGACATATAACATTGTATCAGTGTAAGGTGTACATGAGTTGACATATGTACATATTGTGAAATGATCGCCACAGTTCAGCTAATATCCACCACCTCACGTAGTTACAGTTTTTTCCCCCTTAGAATGAGAACTTATTAATATCTACTCTCCTAGTAACTTTCAAATACACAATACAGTACTAACCACAGTCATCAGGCTGTCATTACCTCTCCACAATCCATTTCACATTAATTAGGCCCACCTCACCTGGGTCCATACATGATGTCCATACACGATGATCCTCAGACTCACCTCCGGGACCATCACTCTCCTGAGGCCTCTTCTGCTGTTGGAAATATCCTCCTGAATGTCCTGGAACTCTCGAAATCCAAAAAATCTGCAACGGAATTCATTTGGTTGATCTCCCCTGACCACTGTCTAAACTATTTCTACTGAATTCCCTCTATTCATCCAAAATCTGATAGCCATCTATAACCTATTTTCGAGATATTTCTCAAATATATCTTTTATATAACTATCACACTCCACTGGCCCGGATCCTTTTCCTTTCTTGAATAGGCTATACTGCAAATATCTATAAACTAATCTCCTTTCTCTCATGTCCAGACCTTCTGAAGTATTTTCCACATGGGTGTCAAAATGGTCTTTCTAAACAATAAATCTGATCCTCTCTCCACCTTACCTTAAAATCCTTAATGATTCCCATTACTCAAGGTAAAGTCCTAACTGTGATTACAAAATAGATGTGACTTTATGTCCTGGCTCCTTCCCGCCTCCACCAGTACCAGTTCTCAGACCCCCTCCATTCGCACATTGGATTACAACCATTCTGAAATCTTTGTCAGCTCCTTGACAACTTGCTAAATTGGCATTAGGGTGTCCCTCTCTGGAGCATTCTCTCTTATTTTCAGGTTACTTGAATCCCATTCATCTTTAAGGCTCTGTCACGACATCTACACTGTGACACAGTCCTCACCTTCCTTCTGCTCCATCTACTTCCAATAGGTTACTTTTCTTCACAACGCATTGGGCACCCCTCTGTTCTAATGTGTGTCACCCCATATTGTTGTTGTCTTGTTATGCAGGCTTTTCTAATGATAGGACTCACATCTTGCCTGTCATTGTAATATGACCCTGTCACAGCAAAGCTTCACTAATACCTGGGTCTGGCCCCCACCATTTGCTTCAAACTCTCTAGCATTTGCCTGGTTTCCCTGGCTTTCAACCTACTGTCTCCCACCTAGATCTCCCTCTCTGTTCATCATTCTTTGATGAAAACACCAAGTTGGATGGCCTGCCCAGGTCTGTTAGAGGTTGCTCAGGTGGAGCCTGTGAATTCCTCTATTTGGCTGCCTGCTGCAAGAGACGGTGCTGTCACCTGATCCCAGATTCCTAGATGGGCAGCCCAGATCCAGCACCCTGAGAGCACCCACTGCCAGCGGTGGGGGACAGACAGGAGAGAGGGAGCAGCTGGGAAAACTGGACTCATATTATCTCATCAGGTTTTAGAAAGTAACTAGGCATGAAGAGAGCAGGTATTCTGCTGACCAGCATCACAGCACCGCTGAAAGGATAGAAAAACCAGAGTGAACTGGAATGGCTATAAGGAAAGAAGAGCAAGGAAAAAAAAACCGAACAGAATCTCATCCTGCATTCCTTTGTTGTCTACTGTAATGAAATTGGAGGGATGGGGATGTCTGCAGTCAGATCAAACTGTCACCTACTATTCAGCTTTGCTCCATTGTTGATGAAATGTACATGAAGGCTAGTATCTAATTAAAATGCCAGACCTTTTATTGTCTCTTCTTAGCTTTGAAAGACAATGAATGCTGTTATAACACTGTGTAGACTATTTTGTTAAATGTGAAAGTCAAAAGACCAAGATTTAGAGAGCTAACCACAAAATGTAATGGAATAAATTATAGGAACACACTCAATGAATGCTTCCAGTCAAATCAAGGTTTAACAGTTTTTTACCAAATTAGCTGAAATAAAAGTGCATAAATTAAAAATCCTAGTATTTGTCATTGTTAGAAACACATGTCCTGAAAGCCATTTTTGTCCCTTAAGAATAACATAGAATTAAGCATCATGAGTTCAAAGAGAATTTATTAAAGGACATGACACATAGGAAGTCTTTACTAAACATTAAATATTAGGATGATGATGCCTCTATTTCTGTATGGTTCTGAAACTTCGCTTTCTAAGCCCGAACACCATTGTAGCTTTTGCACTTGTACAGCCACCTTAGCACTTATGCACTCAGAGCGCAGACATTTCAACCAGTTGTGCTGGAATATTCTGTTGCCATATAACCATGTTAACAAACCTGAATAGCAATGAGGCTTAGAAATTCATGGGACTTATTGTTAACTGGGGTGAGAAACCATCTGAGTAATGAAGAGAAAAGAGAAAAATGAAAGTCTAGAGTCACTTTATTTTGAAAGCCTAAGGTTAGGTTAGTTTTAATTCATACTTTCATGGGGATTTTGCTTTTGACTATTTCTTTTGCATAATGCACATGATTTCCTGTGTTAGTTTGATACAGATCTAGAGAGAATTCATTTTAAAACTGTAAAATTATGAGATACTGTTTTTTCTAAGAAGAAAAGTGGAAGCAAAGGACTTAGCATGAGACCAGTGAGGTAATGATTAAATCGGACTCCGCACTGACGCAGCTCATTCTGCTGAAGTTTCATAACAGAATTTGGGTTGTGTTCTTAGAAAACCTTTTCCTCTTAAGTTCAGCCACTTGGAACGGATTTGTTGGGTTCCACCTTTTCCTCCTGCAGAATAATAATAATTTAAATGAAAATAAAAACTTGTACCCAGAGTTCTATGGCAGGTGGAAGATTTTGTTAAAGAGCTGAATATTTTATGATTATTTTTACAACTATAAAATTCTACTTTATTAAGAGCAAAATCACCTCTTTATTGTGAGAATACTGATAAAAGTGTTAACTTTATAGTGACCTATTTTGATGCACCTGCTTTATCCTAGCCTCTGTCTCCCGTGTTTTACTTCTATCATTGATTACAACATAATAGAAAAGGTCTTAATTAAAGGGCTCCCAGCTTCAATACAGGAACTGGGCACATACTGCACTCCTTATATCTTTCACCAAACCCTAGAAATGATAAAATATACATGTGCATATTCATATATGTCATATGTCTACACACACACTTTATAAATGTGTGCAATGATGACATACACAGCCTTGCTGAAATTCTAAGTTGAATCATACTCATAGAAACCGAACAATACCTTGTAGACTAAAAATAGAGACGAGACTTAGGAGAAAACAATATCCAGAATATATATGGGATTCGTGTGAGATTCCACCTAAAATGCTGCTAAAATTGTGGGGCTACGGGAAGGTCAGAGCCAGAGGTGGTGGGAGCTGGGAGGAGACCGCCCCGGGGAAAAGCCAGAGAAATGGATCTGAGCCCATGGCGGGGTCTTCTAGCCCACTGGCGCACCCTTCTCCACTCAAACACCTCCAGCCCAAATGTGACCCTGCTCCTGGGTCTCCTGCTTCTACACACACCCTGGCCTTTGTTCCTCCTCTTGGCCAAACAGCACCCTTCCTCCAAATTGGGTTTCCAGGCCCAACTTCTCAAAGTTTACATTTTTAAAATTTCTAACTGGTCAGAATCATAACTGATCCATACCTGTACCATATTATACTCACTCTTTCTTCATCTTCCCCAAAAGTATACCAATCTTGTTTTTTCGGGAGAAAATATAATATTTGTTAGTTCATAACTCTCCTTTTGTGTACAATGTCATCAATGTTATATATCTAAAGATATGCCATATCTATAATAATGCCATTACATTAGAATATAATTCACCAAGTCTTTATTGAATGAGATGCGTTTTATATATATATATATATATATAAATAAACAAAGATGTGTGTCTATCACCACAGGAGGCAGATATTATCTCCAGCTTACAGATGAGGAAACTAAGAGATTTATCTTCCCAAATTCTTATAGCTAATCAAAGCTTGTGTGTACATAAGAACTACACAAAACTGATGGTGTTTCCTGAAAGCCACTTTTGGAATTTTTAGAATTTCATATTGCAATTTCTGTCTATGTATATTAAACAGGAGGAAGCATTAAGGCAAACTGTAACGGATATCCTATGACATTTTAAGCATTATTTGTCTCAGAAAATATCCTATTTGTTTTTCACACTCTTTCATGTGGTTACCACTTAGGGTCAGGTCAACATGTAGGGCTGACTGGCTCCCGCAGATATGAGGTGAAAGAGCACCCTACAGCTTCAACTTCACATGGAGTCTTTTCTTATTTGGGCTCTACCTTCCTGTCATTCATAGTTCATTCATATAGAGGCAGTTTAGGATTCAGTCTTTGGTTTCTTCTCATAGGTACCAATCTTTACAGAGACTTAACTGAAGCCAAGTCAATGTTTAGCATGGGAATTTTTGATGAAGCTAGTAGGAGAGACTCCACTAGCATTTTTATCCTATAATTATCTTAATATTTAGAAAATACAGACACTTCCATATAAATACCCCAAATAAAATATCTGTAACCAACTGAAGTGATGATCCATGTGGCCCAGTTTCTGGGCTATATTGAGTTTAACAAACACTGCTCAGTGGCCCCTCTCTGAGGGGCACTTGCATATAAAACTCCGCTCTATGTACCCAGAAAAAAACTTAGGATGGAGACACCTCTGATGCTTATCCTGTTCATCCTTGAACTTTCCTAACCATGAATGCAAAGTCCTTTTCTTCGACCTCTGACACATTACTTTCCATTTCTGGCAAACAACTTACCAGTGCTTCTATATTTAGCCTATATGACCATTGCTCTGTCCCCATGGGACGCAGTTCTGCCATGAGGATTTGGTAAGCTAAGATCTCAGTTATTCACATTTGGCTTTGGCTTCCTTTGAGGATTCACAGAGGCCTAATTGCTTGAGAAACTGGATTATCTGTGGATACTAAGGTAAAACATAATTACCACTGCACCATTTCTTAAAGGATTCCTTTAGGCTTCCTAAATTTAGTGAACTCACATAGCACCACCTAAGTTTAATTCTGCAGCTGGCGCAGCCATTTCCAAGTAGAACACCATTTACAACTCAGATTTCAGTGTATCCGCCAGGTTGTTTCTGTTATCTGTTGCCATCACAGCTCTCCTACTTTGCACAATTATCATAAAGTCTGTTAGTCATGATAATAATAGGCTCTCGATTTGGTCATAAAAGTGTGCTCTTGACTCACGTGACAAAGCAATGACTTAGTATTCAAAGTTTCAGCTGAGGGCTTAACTTTCAGTCCACAATTTTAGACAAGCCCTCCAAGGGTAACCTATGGAAACTGTAATCTTTGTGGTTCATTCACATCATAAAGCATTCTAAAGCACGGTTTGTCAGAATGTGAACTATGTCTTAAGATTCAACTAAGTCTCTAAAAATGAACTGCATCTTCTTTCAGCTTTAAAAGGGTGTAGAGGTCCTGATGCATGACCTTCATGAACACATCTTGAATCTCCTTTTTTCTGACCAGTCATCTAATCTCCCCCACTCTCCAGGGCTCTTCAGTTAGCAACTCAACCCCAAAGGGGGTGAAAAACTTAAATCCAACCACCTCATCCTGAGCAGCTTTTGATGTCTCCTATCTCCTTCATTTCTTCCAACTTACACCTCTTAGTCTGGCTTCTCTACACCTGTCGTCCTCTGCTCATCTCCTAATTGCACAGCACTAAAATACAGGAGATAATTTGGCAATAATGGAGGGCAAGGAGAAATCTGGTAAAAATAAATAAATAAATAAAGGTGATATTTTCCTGTGTGGGCTCAGGGAGAGGAGAAGGTCTGTGAACACACACATTAATAATTTTATCCTATTATCTATTTAATGGTGAAAGAAATTTAGTCTATTTGATAAAAATTTAGTTGATTTAACTCCTCCCTTTTCCCATCCTCCTACTTCACAATTTTTATTTCATATATCTCAGATATTAATCAGGTAAATATTTATATTATATTGCATTATTTTTTCTATAATTTTTAATGTTTCAAAACCAAAATTCAAAGAGTTACTTAGATACAACCTCTAACTTCACTGACTTCATTGCTTATGATATTTCTTTTGTATTAAACTTTTCATTGTCTGTTTTATGTGCATTTCTTGCTCTACCTGAAAAAAAAACTTGGAGCAAATATTTGCTATGAAAATATGTGAGTGAACTACTTAAAAGCCTTGCATGTATGAAAATAGTTTGTAAAGCCTTTTAGAATTGTTGAACCAACAGCTTCTCCTCAAAAATCCATAGCTGTTGTTTCACAGTTTTCTAACCTTTAATATTGTGGAGAAGACTGATGCCTACACTCTTCTTTTTCCTTTTTTGGTAATATACTTTTCTCAGCCTGGATGATTTTAGACATTTTAATATTTGAAATTCAGAAGTATAACTATGGACTAATATTCATTAATTGTCTTGTACTTGCTGAGGTTTTTGGATGTGATGATCTGTCTTCATTCCAGTGAACTGGTGTCACTATTTAATTTCTTCTCCTGAATCTGCCTCAGTCTTTTCTTCTGAAATTCCTAAATTGTAACTCCCTATCTATTTTCTCCTCATAGCTTCTATCTATGTCTAAGTTCTGGGAGAATATCTGAAATCAGCCTGAATTTTCTGGGCTTTTGGTATTCTGAAATATCCAGAATGATGTTCATATTCGAAAGAAAGCGATGGGATCTGTGACAGACTTGGTGACTAACACCTGTTTCAAACCTCCACACTCTTTCCCAACCCCGTCCAAAAGAGGCTTTCTCAATCTCCCTCATGGCTAGTGGTAGAGGCCTTGGGACACCATCCTGGTGAATGAGATGCAAGCAGAGGTCAGGGTCAGCTTTCTTGATAAAAAGACAGATGTGACTGCTATCAACTCTTTCCACTTCTTTGTAACAAAAACATGATGCCTGGAAAGGAAGAAAACATTTTGTCACCAGAATGGAAGCCTAAAACATTTGCAGAGAGGCTTGCAATAACAATTTGGAGTCAGCCAACCAACACAAGCATTTGCATACTCCCCAACTTCTTGCTGTATGAGATAATTAGAAGTTTTTATTTCACAAGTCACAGTTAGTATTCTACTTGCAGCTGAACACATTCTAATCATTTCAGTATTTCGCTCTCAACCAAAGAAAATCTAATTTTATGCCTTAAGAAATCCACTTTTGGTCATTTGGCTGATGGGCTCACCTTATCAGCAGTAAGACAGATTTCACTTGAAATTCTCACAGAAAGGTCACGCAGGACTTCTGTTGCTGCTAAGTCTCGCCCAGTTTTATCTAGGAGCCTGTAGGGGTATCTTACAGATACTCCCAGTCCAGCTTATCCCCTGGACTACTCCATCTCCTGGTTCACATCTGCTACCCATGAAGCTAGAGAGGGTACCCCATTATTGCTATAGTTTTAGACACCTACCATGAAAATGCTGATACGCATTTGAAGGAAATACTTTCTGAAGTTTCCAAATCTGCCAACTCTGAAGGCGTTAGAGCAGCACTTCATTCTTTACAGAAATGAGAAGGATGATACTAACTACAAGTTACTGAGCATTTAACTATGTTTCAGACTAAATGTTTTATGCAGAGTACTTCATTTTCTTCCTACAACCACCCTTATAATGTATGTTACTTTTATTTTACAATTAGACTAAGTAACTAGTCCAAGCTCACCAGACTAGCAGTGGAATCTGAAGTCAAATTTTTTTCCCTTTTAAATTTTTTATTAAGGTATGATTGATATACACTCTTATGAAGGTTCCACATGAAAAAACAATGCAGTTACTACATTTACCCATATTATCAAGTCCCCCACCTGTACCCCAATGCAGTCACTGTCCATCAGTATAGTAAGATGCTACAGATTCACTATGCCTTCTCTGTGCTACACTGTTCTCCCTGTGATCCCCCACACCATGTGTACTAAATATAATACCCCTCAATCCCCTTCTCTCTCCCTCCCCACCTGCCCTCCCCCACCCCTCCCCTTTGGTAACCACTAGTCCCTTCTTGGAGTCTGTGAGTCTGCTGCTGTTTTGTCCCTTCAGTTTTACTTCATTGTTATACTACACAAATGAGGGAAATCATTTGGCACTTGTCTTTCTCTGCCTGGCTTATTTCACTGAGCATCATGTCCTCCAGCTCCATCCATGTTGTTGCAAATGGTAGGATTTGTTTTCTTCTTATGGCTGAACAATATTCCATTGTGTATATGTACCACATTTTCTTTATCCATTCATCTACTGACGGACACTTAGGTTGCTTCCATATCTTGGCTATTGTAAAAAGTGCTGCAAAAAACATAGGGGTGCATCTGTCTTTTTGAATCTGAGAAGTCTGAAGTCAAATTTAAAGGTGACTCCACCACATCTAGCCTCTTTGCCCCGTTGCACTGTTACCTGGGGACCTAAGGAGAACAGAATGTTAAATTGGGAGTTTCCACTGAGGCTCCACCATAAGAGAGATAAAATTCTGAAGTGATGTCACAAGGTGCAAACTTTGAAATTAAATTGGACAACTCTAAAGTCATGTTGAGGATGCCAAGGAATCAAGGCAGTGGAGAGTCACAGAGGATTTGTGAAAAAAATCTGGAGAGTAACTGAGTGGAGAAACAGTCATTCCCCAAAGGGGAGGGGCCGAAGGGCAACTCTGCTTCCTTCACGTCCAACCTGCAGAGAGAACTTGCGGTGGGACCACTCTGAGAGCTGGACAGCTGTCTTCTGAGGTTGAGAAGAAACAGTGGACTAGAGTGGACACCTGCCTGAGAAATCTACTGGGGGTTCTCATCCATTTCAGTGTCACCAGCTGGGCACTCCATCGGTGAGAGCAAGGCAGAAGCTGTGCTGGGATTGCTCTGCCCTCCTCAGTTTTTCGAGTCAAGGATGCATCAGTGTTTTCCACAGACCAAATGTGGGCCCCAAAGGGAGAGAGAGCCAGCCTGGAGACTGCAAGGAAACTAGGGCTGGGACATGAGTGCCAACACAGGCAGAGTCCACTGTACACCTTAAAGTCAGTGTGGCCCACCACGGGGACTGCTGGATGCCATGAATACAGCCATAGCACCGTCAACTGTCTACATCTGCCAGGCCCAGAAGGGCTGAAACCCCCTTAGAGCCTACTCAGTGCAACTCTGGCTTCCTTTCTGCTCGCCCACTCCCAGTGCGAGCCCCACCAGGAGTCAGTACTAACAGTGGCTAGTGATGGAGGGGTAAAAAAATAATCAAGAAGCCACCTTCTTTTAGAGAGGGCAGGGGAACGGTCCACCCACCACAGGCCCTAACTGGAAAATAGGAAATCTGTACCTTGGATGGAAAAGTTTTCCAATATATTGGACTGAACATTTTAAACTGCAGAATCAGGGCAACTTAGAGTTACCTAATACTATTCAAGAAAGCTATGAGCTTGCCCAAGTTTCAGAGGCATAGGAAAAATTTCCTCCATTATATAGATTTTAAGAGAGTAGAAGAAACAAAATAAATTTCTTTCAGCTGTGTTATCAGCATATCCATACCCAAATATACACTGGGCAAACACCCATTTCCCTCAGAAGCCCTATAAAAAAACAGCTTCTTCAGCTTTTACCTAGGGCTTTCTCTCTCCATGGAGCTTAAACAAAACTCTGTGGGAACCAGCTGGAAAAGCAGGCACCCTACAGTACTTTCCATACTTCACCTGTAACTCAGGCACCTACTAAACTGTCCTTCCCAATACAGCCCCAAACTCAAAGCCTTCAGGCAAATCAGTGCATACAGACTGATGTCTCGCGGGCCTTCTCACCCGCTCAGCAGCCACATGGTCATATTTCAGTCTCAGTGATGTCTCAGGGTGATATCCCTGCCACGCTGGCAAATAGTTAACCCAGTTGTGCACAACAGAGGCAGGACCACCCCAGGAGAAGTTCTGGAAATTAATGGGAATATTATTTGAACAACGTAGTTGTGCCTACGAATGTAGCCACTGAAGAGACCATCTTTTGTTCTCTTTTATAATAATGCATTCTATTGATTTTTAAAGTTTTATGTGTAGATAGGTTATGTTCTCTATGGATTTCATCCAGGCAGTAAAGGTGGCATTAAAAAAATTATTATTATGAAAATGAGAATTGGGTCTCATATGATTGATAACTGGACTTTTATTACTTTATATTATTTACCCAATCTATAATTTTCTGATTCATATATGCATTTCTTGATTTCTTTTACTGAAGTATAGTTGATACATAATATTACATTGGTTTCAAGTATACAACATAGTGATTCAACAGTTATACATATTATTAAATTCTTACCCCAACTAGCAATTACTGTCAACATAGAAAAATGTTACAGAATCATTGGCTCTGTTCTCCAGGCTGCAATTCCATCCTGGTGACTAACTTATATTATGATTGAGATTTTGTGCTTCTTTATCCCCCAGAGCAACCCTGCTCACCTACCCCAAGCCCTCCCTCAATAATGAACAAGTAAGACTACATCAAACTACATTTTTTACTTTGAAAAATTTCATATATTCAAAAGTTACAAGAAAAATACATTGTTTGCTATTCCAGTAGATTGGCCAGTTTTAATATCTTTGCCTTATTTGCTTTCTCTCTCTCTCTCCACACACACACACAATTTTACCCCCAAACATTTGAAAGCTACTTGCAGACTTTGATACTTCTTCCCTAAATACTTCAACATGCATCTCCAAAGAACAAAAGCATTCTCCTCCATAATGCAATGATTACACTTAGGAAACTTAACACTGATAAAAAACTAGTATCTAAGATATAGTCCCTATTCAAATTTTGCCAGCTGTTTCTTTATGTTTTTTTCTTTTTTTCCATCCAGGAATTAGTCAAACAGCACACATTGTATTTAGTTGTTGTATCTATTTAGGTTTCTCTAATCTGATCAGTTCACCAGCCCCTTTGTGTCTATTATGTCACTGACACTTTTGAGGAGTGCTGGCCACTTGTTTTATAGTGTGCCTCGACACCTGATTGTTTCATGATAAGGAGATTCAGGTCAAAAAAAATTTTGCCAGAATATGACACAGGTAGTGTGTACTTCTCAATGCATCACACTGGAGTAAATGGATGCCATTTTATTCCATTATGATGGCAATGTGGTTTGACCACTTGGTTAAGGAAATATCCACCAGATTTTTCCAGTGAACAGACACTGATTTGTGGATTATATAAAGTAAAATTTTAAAAACTGTGCCTTCTAGTGATACCCTTCTTGAGAGGAAAACCTAATGCTCACAAAATGCAAGCAATCTCCTTTCCACTACTTTTTACTTGTTACGAAGATTCCAGAAGCTCAACCCTCAAAAGATGTTAGTAAGTTAGTAACCTTAACAATATTCCATCTGATTGTATTCAATTATCATGCATTTGAGATAAAATATTTCAAAAACTGAGGTACTTATATAGAAGTGGTAGATGAAAGTTAAATGTATACTTTTGTTTGTTTTCCTGTGCTCACTGAATAAAATTCATTCTCTATAATTGCATTTTATATGACCATGTTTATTGTTACATAAATTTTATTATTTACATTTTATTAAGTCTTATGTTATATATTAACATATAGGTACATGCACTAATAAACATAGTCACACACACATAGTATTACTATAGTCTAGCTCCTCTTGGGCCCAGGCATGCTTTAAAATCCAAGTGGCAGGCAGGTAAGTAGCTGGATGAGTAGAGTCTCATCTCTGCCGCAAAATCTACTCAAAGAATATGCCTTACTAGGGACAGATCTTGAATTCAAAGAATAGCTCATAAAATTAAATTGTAGCAAACCCCTTGAGAAAAAACAGCTTTTGATTTTTAATAGAATATAATATGCTGCTGTGGGCATTCAAATTCCTTGGTCACTGATCTGCTGATTTGGCCCATTTGGTTCTCATTTAGAGTATTTAAAGATGAATCTTAACAGACCGTAATAGCTTGAAATATTTAAGTAAGGTCCAAAAAAATGAGCAGTATATTTTCTTCTTACTAGAAAAGTAAGATCCCCTGACTATTATGAACACTTTGTGTAATTATACAGAAATCCACAAAATTATGTCAGCTAATAACACACCACCTTGTTCCTCATTCCCTTGAGTTACATTCAAAAGAAAAACAGATGATTAATTTGTTAAGTTCAAGTAAGCAGGAAATTTCATTCAATACTTGAAAAACTGCTTCTCTGCAGTGAAACCTAAGTTGCATATTCAGGATAAAGTACATACAGAACAGTTTAAACTCACACCTTGACCCAAATAAGACTTTGTGTTTAGCAAAACTCAGCTACCAAGGGAACTTGGAATTAACCAAGTTATCACTGTATGGATTCAGGTCCTCCATAAAGTAGCCAAATAGAGAACGTTTGAAAATGGAGAACCCGTATTTACTAGCTCGTCTTTATTACCAGGTACTTGTCTGTGTGATGAGTATGTATTAACTCATTGGATTTCAACAGTTTTCTGAGATTTTTCTTGATACACCTCCACTCTCATTACAGCCTAAGAGCCTTTAGGTCAAGTTTTATTTTGTGTTCCATTCCCAGAGCGGTGCCCAGTGCCTACGCCATAGTAAGTACAAAAGAGCATTAAATTAATGTGCATAAGCCATACAATTTTTAACATATGACTGACTATATCAATCCAAAATCCATGCTCTTCACAATGTTTCCAAATAGGACTTCATATATTAGTGGAAAAAACTACATAAATTGAAGTGGATTGCATTTACCTTGCCACTACTTCTATTTAATGCCAAAAATATACACAACTACATTCAATTATTGAATTGTAAAATGTATCCAGTGGGCAGTCTGACAAGAGCTATACTAAATGATAGTAACTATAATGAAATATGATTGTTATGCAATTGATGATCAACACTTTAATATTCAGTACCTAAAAGGTAGTTGGCATGTCTTTTTACCATTCAAATATTTCTTAATGGAAACTACAATTGGAAAGGTAAGACTAATGAAAAGTATTAACTATGCAATAAATTCTGTTACTGCATATTTCATAGAGATAAATCCTACATGATCATTCTGGCACCTAGATATACCAATAAATCATCACAAAAAAAGGCCCTATTAGTAGAGATTATGATATTTGAAAGTTTCTGCTGGAAGATTCCAAAGTCTTGTCAATTTTTATCAAAATGTTTTAAGAAACCAAGTATTTCTGGCTATGTTTAATTCAGGGAAGGAATTACCAAAACTGTCCAAAAGCTGAATCTCTACAGTTATGCTGGGGTCAACAATTCGTGGATTCTCTCTCAAAGTTCAGTAAACTGACCTATGTTTAATGATACAAAAATCCAAATGATAAACGGAAAGAAGGAAAGAGTGTGACTCCACTTCATTTAACTGTTACTCTTTATGAACAGCAGGGTACCACTGAAGCTGCTCCAATTCCTTCCTACCTGGTCAGAGAAAGTGTTGCTTGTATCAAAGAAGTTGCATAAATAAGTCTCTGTAAGAGTCCTGCAGTTCTTATCCTTCTTGGCACTCCAGTAGCATTGTTCCTTCATCTGTACACTGATATGCCTGTGGAATGTTTGACCAAGACTGCAACACTGCAACACTTATTCCAGCCTTTATTTCTTTGTAAGAAGATGACTGCAACATCTTCTTAGTGACCTTCCTGAATTTTACATACTCCTTTTCAGATTCATTTCCTAAAATCTGCCCTAATGCCACAATACTGATGGGAAAAGCCATAATTACTTAGACTTCTGAGACTTTCCAAAATGTGAACCAGATCCGTCAGGTTAGTCTCATCTACTGAGAATTCATACGACTTTTGTAGATACATATTATGGTTTACTTGTTATGGCCCAAACGTGGTTTATATATTTTTCACCTTTGCCCTTTGCTCACACTGTTCCACCTAAATAGAACATCACATACTAACAACCATCTCGAATCTTATCCATTGACTCAGTAAATTCGTTTTCTAAAATTGTCCCATCATGAACTCTCTCATTTCTTCTGAGATCCTTTTGATGCGATCCATAAGTTCTTCAGTTGTTTCAAAACATCATTTTAACATGATCACACTTTCCATAATTTAACACCTTAAAACTTTAATCTCCTTGAAGGTAAAAAAGCCCATCTTCCTTTTTTCACACTTCCATTCCAGTCTGCTGTTTATAGTAGATACTCAGTAAATACTTGCTAATTTGACCCAAACTGTGCCCTTTGTATTCTCCTATCATTTTCTTTGTTCATTGTGAAATGGAGTTATAGCTTCTATCAGTTGGGGGCATGTCTGTCTGTGAACTCTCATTGTCTGTAGGAACACTGTTTGGCTCCTGTTCTCTGTGTTATAGAAACTTTGTATGGAATTTACCTGATGAAGTCTGTCACTTGTTTTGAATAAAATTTGCTTCTACTTTTAGAGAGGGAATAGGCCAGGGTAGCTTCTTTTACTTGACAACATTAAATGATATTACACTCACTCATCATTAGGATTGTTTCCAATTTCTCCTACTTTTTGCAGACTTACCCAGCATGCTATACAGTAAATATTTTGGCAATCTGAGGTTTCCTTTGTATTTGTGGATGTTAAAAGCCCAGTTTTCCCTCCACTTCCTTTTGTGCAGATGTTGATACTGATGCCAGGGTTCTTGTTTGCAGAGTCAAAGAATGAACTCAGCAAACACTCAAGGTAGGAGAGCCAGGGAGGGGCTTTTATTGAGAGATACAGTGAGAGGACAGACAGAGCTCCTGGCTCATGCCAAGAGGGGACAAGAGAGCCCAGGGTGGTGCGTTGTCTAGGAGTTTTATAGGCATTTGAGGATTTTGGGGAACTGGATAAAGGGCTTAGGGGTGTGGACTTGTTAAGTGCCCCCTGAATATTTAGAATTAATTTAACACAAGGAACTTCCTGCTCTGATTCCTCCCCAAGATACCAAAGTCTTGGTCTGGGAGCATATCAAACAAGGCCACCTGCCCAGCCCCCAAGGTGGCTGAGGTATTGTTTGGTAAAGAATAAGTTAAGAATAGTACTTCTTAACTTCCTTGGTATTAAAATGCAATGTTATCTTTAAAGTGGCATCCTTCCTGCCTTTTACTATGTTGTTTATAGCTGGGCTTGCTTGCTATTAACTGCCCAGATTGCAAAATCACCTCATCAGATCTGAAGGAGGAAAGACAGCATATAGGCTTGGGCCTTTTAGCGTGTTACAGTGAATTTTACATGATTATAAATGATTAGCATAATAAAAACATGCTACTCTTCTTTATTTGGGGAATATTAACTGATCTCACTGAAGAATGACTCTAGAACATAATGTTTAACACAGATTTTTGGTAGGGGGTTTCCTTGCATATAGTTACATTGCTCTGACTAAATATCCTGCCCTGCTTTTTCTGGAGGCCCTCACACTACTCTGACTACAACCATGGTCCCTGTCTCAATACCACACAGAGCCCATTGCTGTTGGTAGTTTGTTCCTACATGCTTATAACTGGGGGCTACAGGAACACTGCTTTGAAGATGATGTCTGTGGGTACTGAGTTTTGCTATTCTATATTCTAGCTGCTTATTGTTATTTATAGATGGACTTAGTGAGGCTCAAAAACTATGTCATTGTCATCATAGCAAAACTATATTTGAACCATCACTCACCTAACAAGACTCCTGGAAAAATGTGAGGGTAAAAATGGATGAAATTGAGGGGAGCCAAGATGGTGGCATGAGTAGAGCAGTGGAAATCTCCTCCCAAAACCACATATATCTATGAAAATATAACAAAGACAACTCTTCCTAGAACAGAGACCAGAGGACACAGGAAAACATCCAGACCACATCCACACGTAAGAAAACCCAGCGCCACGTGAAGGGGCTGCCCGAGCCAGGCCATGGCCACAGAAACAGTGGATATAAATGCCATAGCAGCCAGGCAGAAAGCAGAAGCCCTGTCTGCGTGCAGGGGCCCAGCACAAGCCACTAGAGGTTGCTGTTCTCCCAGGAGAGGAAGGCCACAAACCAACAAGAAGGGAAGTTCTTACAGGCGTCATTCGTTCCAGCTCTGCAAACTATTTCTATCACCATGAAAAGGCAAAATTACAGGCAAACCAAGATCACAAAGGCAACACCAGAGAAGGACACAGACCAAACCAGTCTCCCTGAAAAAGAATTCAAAATAAAAATCATAAACATGCTAATGGAGATGGAGAGAAAAATGCAAGAGCAATGGGATGAAGTCCCGAGGGAGATCACAGATGCCAGGAAGGAGATTAGAGAAGTGAAACAAACTCTGGAAGGATTTATAAGCAGAATGGATAAGATGCAAGAGGTCACTGATGGAATTGAAACCAGAGAAGAGGAACGCATAGAAGCTGACATAGAGAGAGATAAAAGGATCTCCAGGAATGAAACAATATTAAGAGAACTGTGTGACCAATCCAAAAGGAACAATATCCATATTATAGGGGTACCAGAAGAAGAAGAGAGAGGAAAAGGGATGGAAAGTATCTTAGAGGAAATAATTGCTGAAAACGTCCCCAAACTGGGGGAGGGAATAATCGAACAGACCACAGAAATACACAGAACCCCCAACAGAAAGGATCCAAGGAGGACAACACCAAGACACATAATAATTAGAATGGCAAAGATCAAGGACAACAAAAGAGTTTTAAAGGCAACTAGACAGAAAAAGTTCACCTATAAAGGAAAATCCATCAGGCTAACATGAGACTTCTCGAAAGAAGCCCTACAGGCCAGAAGAGAATGGAATGATATATTTAATGCAATGAAACAGAAGGGCCTTAAACCAAGGATACTGTATCCAGCACAACTATCATTTAAATATGATGGCAGGATTAAACAATTCCCAGACAAGCAAAAGCTGAGGGAATTTGCTTCCCACAAACCACCTCTACAGGGCATCTTACAGGGACTGCTCTAGATTGCAGCACTGCTCGAAAGAGCACAGAACAAAACACCCAACATATGAAGAATGGAGGAGGAGGAATAAGAAGGAAGAGAAGAAAAGAATCTTTAGACAGTGTATACAACAGCTCAATAAGTGAGCTAAGTTAGGCAGTAAGATACTAAAGAGGCTAACCTTGAACCTTTGGTAACCACGAATTTAAAGTCTGCAATGGCAAAAAGTACGTTTCTTTCAATAGTCACCCTAAATGTAAATGGACTGAATGCACCAATCAAAAGACACAGAGTAATAGAATGGATAAAAAAGCAAGACCCATCTATATGCTGCTTACAAGAAACTCACCTCAAACCCAAAGACATGTACAGACTAAAAGTCAAGGGATGGAAAAACATATTTCAGGCAAACAACAGTAAGAAGAAAGCAGGGGTTGCAGTACTAATATCAGACAAAATAGACTTCAAAACAAAGAAAGTAGTAAGACATAAAGAAGGACACTACATAATGATAAAGGGCTCAGTCCAACAAGAGGATATAACGATTCTAAATATATATGCACCCAACACAGGAGCACCAGCATATGTGAAACAAATACTAACAGAACTAAAGGGGGAGATTAACTGCAATGCATTCATTTTAGGAGACTTCAACAAACCACTCACCCCAAAGGATAGATCCACCGGGCAGAAAATAAGTAAGGACACGGAGGCACTGAACAACACAGTAGAACAGATGGACCTAATAGACATCTATAGAACCCTACATCCAAAAGCAACAGGATGTACATTCTTCTCAAGTGCACATGGAACATTCTCCAGAATAGACCAGATACTAGGTCACAAAAAGAGCCTCAGTAAATTCCAAAAGATTGAAATTCTATCAACCAATTTTTCAGACCACAAAGGTATAAAACTAGAAATAAATTCTACAAAGAAAACAAAAAGGCTCACAAACACATGGAGGCTTAACAACATGCTCCTAAATAATCAATGGATCAATGAACACATCAAAATAGAGATCAAGGAATATATAGAAACAAATGACAACAACAACACAAAGCCCCAACTTCTGTGGGATGCAGCAAAAGCAGTCTTAAGAGGGGAGTATATAGCGATCCAGGCACATTTGAAGAAGGAAGAACAATCCCAAATGAATAGTCTAAAATCACAATTATTGAAACTGGAAAAAGAAGAACAAATGAGGCCTAAAGTCAGCAGAAGGAGGGACATAATAAAGATCAGAGAAGAAATAAACAAAATTGAGAAGAATAAAACAATAGCAAAAATCAACAAAACCAAGAGCTGGTTCTTTGAGAGAATAAACAAAATAGGTAAGCCTCTAGCCAAACTTATTAAGAGAAAAAGAGAATCAATACAAATCAACAGAATCAGAAATGAGAACAGAAAAATCACAACAGACAGCACAGAAATACAAAGAATTATTAAAGACTACTATGAAAACCTATATACCAACAAGCTGGAAAACCTAGAAGAAATGGACAACTTCTTAGAAAAATACAACCTTCCAAGACTGACTAAGGAAGAAACACAAAAGTTAAACAAACCAATTACGAGCAAAGAAATTGAAACGGTAATCAAAAAACTACCCAAGAACAAAACCCCTGGGCCAGACGGATTTACCTCGGACTTTTATCAGACACACAGAGAAGACATAACACCCATTCTCCTTAAAGTTTTCCAAACAATAGAAGAGGAGGGAATACTCCCAAACTCATTCTATGAAGCCAACATCACCCTAATACCAAAACCAGGCAAAGACCCCCACCAAAAAAGAAAATTACAGATCAATATCCCTGATGAATGTAGATGCAAAAATACTCAATAAAATATTAGCAAACAGAATTCAAAAGTATATAAAAAGGATCATACACCATGACCAAGTGGGATTCATCCTAGGGATGCAAGGATGGTACAACATATTAAAATCCATCAACATCATCCACCACAACAACAAAAAGACAAAAACCACATGATCATCTCCATAGATGCTGAAAAAGCATTTGACAAAATTCAACATCCATTTATGATAAAAACTCTCAGCAAAATGGGAATAGAGGGAAAGTTCCTCAACATAATAAAGGCCATATATGGTAAACCCACAGCCAACATTATACTGAACAGCGAGAAGCTGAAAGCTTTTCCTCTGAGATAGGGAACAAGACAGGGATGCCCACTCTCCCCACTATTATTTAACATAGTAGTGGAGGTCCTAGCCATGGCAATCAGACAAAACAGAGAAATACAAGGAATCCAGATTGGTAAAGAAGAAGTTAAACTGTCACTATTTGCAGATAACATGATATTGTACATAAAAAACCCTAAAGACTCGACTCTGAAACTACTAGAACTGATATCAGAATACAGCAAAGTTGCAGGATACAAAATTAACACACAGAAATCTGTAGCTTTCCTATATACTAACAATGAACCAATAGAAAGACAAATCAGGAAAACAATTCCATTCACAATTGCATCAAAAAGAATAAAATACCTAGGAATAAAGCTAACCAAATTAGTGAAAGACCTATACCCTGAAAACTGCAAGTCACTCTTAAGAGAAATTAAGGGGACACGAACAAATGGAAACTCATCCCATGCTCATGGCTAGGAAGAATTAATATGGTTAAAATGGCCATTCTGCCCAAAGCAATATACAGATTTGATGTAATCCCTATCAAATTACCAGCAACATTCTTCAATGAATTGGAACAAATAAGTCAAAAATTCATATGGAAACACCAAAGACCCCAAATAGCCAAAGCAATCCTGAGAAAGGAGAATAAAGTGGGGGGGAGCTTGCATCCCCCAACTTCAAGCTCTACTACAAAGCCATAGTAATCAAGACAATTTGGTACTGGCACAAGAACAGAGCTACAGACCAGTGGAACAGATTAGAGACTCCAGACATTAACCCAAACATATACGGTCAATTAATATTTGATAAAGGAGCCATGGACATACAATGGGGAAATGACAGTCTCTTCAACAGATGGTGCTGGCAAAACTGGACAGTTACATGTAGGAGAATGAAACTGGACCATTGTCTAACCCCATACACAAAAGTAAATTCAAAATGGATCAAAGACCTGAATGTAAGTCATGAAACCATTAAACTCTTGGAAAAAAACATAGGCAAAAACCTCTTAGACATAAACATGAGTGACCTCTTTTTGAACATATCTCCCCGGGCAAGGAAAACAACAGCAAAAATGAACAAGTGGGACTATATTAAGCTGAAAAGCTTCTGTACAGCAAAAGACACCATCAATAGAACAAAAAGGAACCCTACAGTATGGAAGAATATATTTGAAAATGACAGATCCGATAAAGGCTTGACGTCCAAAATATATAAAGAGCTCACCCACCTCAACAAACAAAAAACAATCCACTTAAAAAATGAGCAGAGGAACTGAACAGACAGTTCTCCAAAAAAGAAATACAGATGGCCAACAGACACATGAAAAGATGTTCCACATCGCTAATTGTCAGAGAAATGCAAATTAAAGACTACAATGAGATATCACCTCATACCAGTTAGGATGGCTACCATCCAAAAAACAAACAACAACAAATGTTGGCGAGGCTGTGGAGGAAGGGGAACCCTCCTACACTGCTGGTGGGAATGTAAATTAGTTCAACCATTGTGGAAAGCAGTATGGAGGTTCATCAAAATGCTTAAAATAAACTTACCATTTGACCCAGGAATTCCACTCCTAGGAATTTACCCTAAAAATGCAGCACTCCAGTTTGAAAAAGACAGATGCACCCCTATGTTTATCGCAGCACTATTTACAATAGCCAAGAATTGGAAGCAACCTAAGTGTCCATCAGTAGATGAATGGATGAAGAAGGTGTGGTACATATACACAATGGAATATTATTCAGTCATAAAAAGAAAACACATCCTACCATTTGCAACAACATATATGGAGCTAGAGGGTATTATGCTCAGTGAAATAAGCCAAGCGGAGAAAGAGAAATACCAAATGATATCAGTCATCTGTGGAGTATAAGAACAAAGGAAAAACTGAAGGAACAAAACAGCAGCAGAATCACAGAACCCAAGAATGGACTAACAGCAGTTCCTGTGTGGTGATCTCTAATAAGTTCTTCACAATGGTAAAGGGCATATCAAAGTGTGGGCAAAGGGTCTGTTTGTGTTTATACAGAGGATCAAAGCCTAATTTGGCTACCCAGAAAACAAACTAAGATACGATATGAAGAAGTTCTAACATCAACATACTCTGGAAGAGTCATTCCAGAAGATGATCATCAAAAAACGTCAACAAAGATCCTGGCACTGTTGCAGTTGTAGCTGCATTCATCCCACTGGTTCCTGCACTTGCCATTGGAATGAAGAAGGAGTTATCTAAGCTGGCCTGTGCATACAGTAAAATAACAAGTTTGACTAGATCTATACTGTTGGAACTCAACTAAGAATTAGGAGAAGTGCAAGTTGCAGCGCTCCAAAGTCTTGAGACTACAGACTATCTACTGTTAAAAGAACATATGTGAGGTGAACAGTTCCCAGGAATGTGTTGTTTTAAATTGTCTGATTCTTCTCAAACTATTCAAATTCAGTTAGACAATATCCATCATATCATAGATAAGTTTTCACAAATGCTTAGGGTGCCTAACTGGTTTTCTTGGTTTCACTGGAGATGGCTGGTAATTGTAGGTCTGCTTTGGTTATGTAACTGTATTCCTATTATGTTAATGTGTGTGCAATTTAATTAGTAGTTTAAAACCTATACATGCTTAAGTTACTCTACAAGAAGATATGTCAAAGAAATAATCAATCTTCCCATATTTTCTTCCGTCTGCTACTCCTATAGCTTTTCTTCTTCCTCCCTAATTACAACCCTTAAATAGAATTCGTGCCTCATATCTAATTTACCGAGTATCATAATTCTTCCAAGTGGTAAAGATACCTCAAGACAAATGCTGGACATAAAACCCACAGGGCATAAATCTGCAAAGAAGTAAAAAGCTAATCTCTTCAAACAATATTGCTTCTCTCTCACTTACCAACTTTACATTTCCCTGTATGGCCCCGGAAGATGACTGGCTAGCCAGAGACGGGCAAGATTCCTCAAGGGGGAAACAACCTAAGACAGGCACAGTCGCAGGGAGGCCATCAGGTGAGAAATTACGGATCAACAGAGGTAAGGCTTAGAACCTCACCCCCCCTGTTTTGAGAGAAATCTTCTGCATCCGTAGATGTTTTGTTGCCCTTGTCTAGCTTGGATTAATACTTAGCTTATAGGCACACACCTGATTATCTACCTTTGCTTTCTAACAGCACTAAACTGTTTTCTACCTTTATCTTGCATCTACCTACCACTTCAGCATTTTATTAAAAAAAATAAAATAAAATAATAATAATAATAAGGGAGAAATGTGGGATTCACATATAAATCAAGTATAAAAATCAAACAAATATTCATACTTGACCTGATTGTTTATAGTTCATAATGCGTGATCAAAACCGAAAGTTTCTGTGACGACTGTCCTTGTACTGTTCACCATGTAAGAACTTATTCACTATGTAAGAATTTGTTCACCATGTAAGAAATTGTTCGTTATGCTTCAGAAGATTGGAGACTGATGAGAATTAGACTTGCGGTGGATTAATGATTGTGCATTGAGTCCCCTGTACAGAATTTTATTGTTGTTAACTGTTAACAACTATTTGATCAATAAATATGAGAGATGCTCTGTCAAAAAAAAAAAAAGATATGTGAGAAATCATAATTCTCACATCATGGATTAACAGGGACATGTATCTAAACTTAATCATTTTTATAAAACAATAAAGATAGGCTCATTAACATCTGCTAACAGGAAAAAGAAATGGATGAAATTAATTAGTTAAGTGAACTATACTACTTATATTTGGCTTATTGACTGTCTTGTGCCATCCTGGAAGGTATCTGGAACATCTTTGGAAGAGCCAATGCTTTTATTATATATAGAAAAGTGCTATAAAAATAATTTCTTTAAACCAATTCAATCATTGGTATACTATCTACGTAATGAGTATTTTCATAGCCCTCATTTTCCATTATCTTTTAATTTTCAGGAAAAATGATATAACTGGATGCAACCAAAATAAATACCAATAAAAATACAAAGAGGGATTCTGAAATGTTCTGCCTTAAAAGTCAAACAAAAATTAATAAAGAGCACCAGTAATTCAAATGCCCTTCCCAAACAAAAACTTAAGTTTCTCCTGTTAGAAAAATGAGTAAGAATCCTTCTTCACTGTCTCTAAACTGAAACATATTCCAGCAAAATCCTACAAGAAAGTGAATCAAATGATTTTTTTATTTCCCAGTGCATAAAGAAGCTATGTCTACACCTATACTGTAGTCTTTTAAGTGTGCAATAGCATTATGTCTAAAAAAATGTATATACCGTAAGTTAAAAATACTTTATTGTTAAATAATGCTAAGCATCACCTGAGCTTTTGGTGAGCTGTCGTCTTCTTGCTGGTGGCCAGTCTTGCCTTGATGTGGGTGGCTGCTGAGTGATCAGGGTGATGGTTGCTGAAGGCTGGGGTGGCTTTAGCAATTTCTTAATATAAAACAATGAAGTTTGCTGCATCAATTGAGTCTTCCTTTCACTTGAACATTTAGAAGTCAGCATAGGGTTATTAATCGGCCTAATTTCAAAATTGTTGTGTCTCACGTAATAGGGAGGTCCAACGAGAGGGAGAGAGATGGGGAATGGTCAATCAGTGGAGCAATATGAATATACACATTTACTGATGGAAGTTTGCTGTCTTACATGGGCCCAGTTTGTTGCACCCAAACCAGTTACAAAAGGAGCAAGAAAGATCACTGATTACAGATCACAGTAACAAATACAATAATGAAAAAGTTTGAAATACTGCAAAATTACAAAAATGTGAGACAGACACATGAAGTGAGCAAATGCTATTGGGAAAATAGACTTGCTTGACACAAGGTTGCCAAAAATCTTCAATTTGTAAAAAAACATACCTGTAAAGTAGGATAAAGCAAAGTGCAATAAAACGAAGTATGCCTGTATACCTAAACTCTGTAAGATGCACATTTTGAAAGAACTTTCTTATCTGTCTATCTATCCAGTACTCTTCAGCTTAGACAATGTCATCTGAATTCTATATTTGAAGCAGAATAGAAAAGAAAATAGAGTTTTATTCAAAACCACAAAGGGAAACAGCATGTAACTCCTAGTACTATACTCACTACAAATAGATTTTCCCTCTAGAAAAGAATCAACTGAATTCTTTATTTTTTTTATATTGGTAGAAATGTGGTGGCAAACTGAAATTAAAATAAGTAAAGGAAATACACATTAGTATTTTTAGGTCAATGTACACAATGATAAAATTGGAACAGAATCAAAGTTTTAAACAGGCATAATTTCCTTTCAAATAGCAATACTTTCATGTGAAATTACTGAATAAGTAGGCAATAGTCTGTGAAAAACTGTATTCATTTTCTAGTATCCTGCACAAGTATATCTAACACTAGATATGTTTCTGGATGTTTCCTAATACAGTTAACAAATTCACATCATAAAATGTCATGTAATAATAAAATATCCTTCCCAATAGATGTTCTAGAAAGTGGCTTAAGTCCATGTCTGCATACATATATGGAGCATTCTTACCTGTATTAATTTTAGAAAATAGAGCAGAAAAATAAATAATAGTAAGTGCTTTATCTTTAGTATTGAACTTTAAGATTAATATTTGAATAGGAACATTACTATGTTAAATTACACAAGAGAACAAACAATTTATGCTTTCAAAAATTTAATGCACCCATCTCAATCATGTTTGCTCCAAAGGTACAAGAATACCAAGCAGAAATTTCCTGAAGATCACGTTAATAGTCCTTGGGTCATTTCTGTGTCCTCTGGCACCAGAAAACACTGACTGAGCTATAACAAGTGTTTCTGGATCTCAATGCTTCTTCCCTTTGGTAGCTCCTCTCTTAGTTCTGTTATCTTGTTTTCAATTTTTTATTTATATTTCTAGACACAGAATTATTTTTCAGGAAAAGTGAATTGATGTGTAACCTGCAGAAAGATCTAGAACACTGATCAATAATACAAGTTGAAGCTCTTTCTGATAATGCCAATGGAAGGGTCCTGGACCAGAAAGGGGGCAAAACAAGCCTTAGAAAGAAAACTATCATCTTATCTTTTAAAGCGCCAACTAAGATGAACCAAATTTCAGGTTCTAGTCCTAGGAATTTACCTAAGAGAAGAAATATAAAAACAAATCAAATAACACCTTAAAAGTGCTACATCAGAATGCTGTGCCGGGTACAATTGGGGCACAAAGGAGAAAGTGATGAATTCTACTCATGGTGTCAGTAAGAATTCCATAAAGAAGATTAACATCTGGACTGAACAAGGTCTTCAAAATTAGTAGATATCCCCCAATCTGTGTGTTGTGGAAAGGCGGTGGAGAAGCAGTCTAACTGAAACAGCATGAACAAAGGTAAAGAGGCTGAACTAGCACACATGTTAAGGGAATTACAGTTGAGTATGACTTTCACTGAATGGGAGGAGTTAGAAGTAACAGTAGAAAGGAAGGATGAAGTCATATCATGAAAAACATTTCTCATGCTGAGAAGTTTGGCCTTCATCCTGTAAGTACAGAAGAACCCTTCAAGGAGTGACATGGTCTTCTAGAGAAGTAATTCTGATATTATTAGAAGAAAAGGGCAAAACTAAAGGGGAAACAATAGTTGAGCTATTATAGTGATCCGGAGGAGAGATGATAGGAGGTCTGCAATGACGCTGTACCAAAGGGAACATGAAGGGTATCTGTGACGTGCTAAAGACATGACTGCTAATGGAATGTGGAAGAGAGAAAAGATGACTTTCAGGTTTCTGGTGGGAGGTTGTGAGGGGGTTCATTCACCACAAGGGAAACTAATGAAGGAAGAAAAAATCTGGAGATCAGTAAAATGTTTTATTTGAATATGTTGATTTTGAAGTGCCTCATGGGTTATTTAGGTAGAGAACTCATTTAAGGAGTATACAGAGAAAAAAGAACCACTAACTCTATCAACAAGAAACAATTAGAGGAGAAAAGAAAATAGAGACAGGACTACCAATGAAGTAAAAAAAGAGAAGCTTCAAGTAACATTCAATGTTCAGTCCTACAGAGAAGATAACTAAGATGAAGACTGAAAAAAGTTTTTTTGGTTAATTTGTTTTGATTAGGCAACTGGATCAGCAATGCTATTGTAGTTCCCAAAATAAGTAGCTACTGGAGTCTCACTGAGGTAGATTTAAGGAAGAATAGGAGAGAACTTTGGATAGTAAGAAGAATGGCAGCAACCTACATCTTTGTCTTCCCATATCCCCCAGAAACAATACAGAACAACAAGGACACATTTATACAGAAACCATACCCTCAGCCTAAGGGGAATCTAGATGTATTCTAACTTCAAATTACTTGTAACTGAAATTACCGAAGTGAGTGATCTCTTATGTTCCTACCACAGGCCTTTGAAGCAAAGACAGCCCAAGAAAAACTGAGCAGAGTGAAAAAAAAAAAAAAAGGAGCCTGCAATAGGCCTGAAATTAGTCTAAAATCACAGTAGAAACAGAAATTCTAATCTAGGAGGACAAAATGAGTATGTGAGATGCCCTTTGGTAACCTGGGTGGTAGAGAGAAGCAAAAACAGAAAACTCAAGAGTCCGACAAACAAAAACAAAGCGAACAAAAAAACACAGCACACAGCATCCCTTTCCCCACTACAAAATTTACAAAATCCATTAAAGCAACTGGACTTTCCTATACTGACAGAGAGAGTGCTTTTCACAGGGAAATTTGTAATCACCCCAAATCCAAATAATTAATGGGAAATGAATAAATCTCTATAATGGTAGTATAGGAAATCAGAAGATAGTAACACACATCAATGATGAAAATTTTCTACAAAAAGAAAAACTATCACACAAAAGAAAACTGTAACACATCAAACTTTATTAAAACACACAAGCATTTGGGGATATGAAAAAGCAATCTTAATTGGAAATTCAAAAAATTAAAAACACATAAGCAAAACCAGGAATAAACAGATGATTAAATTGAAAAAATAAATGGAAAAAAAGACAATCATAAAAGAAATGAAGATTAAATTATAAGATACACAAGGAGAACAGACTAAATGAAAACTTAACAGGCATTGAAGAAATGCAGAAAAACATGCCAGAGAATAAATATGTGGGAGGAAAAAGGAAAAAGGATCAAAGAATGAAATGGAAGATAGACTGAAGAGATAAACCACATATAATTGGAGTCTCTGAAGACAACAAAAACAACGTAACAGAACTGATATTAAAACCATAGTACATGAAAACGTAACAGAAAAAAGATCTGAATCTACATTTTGAAAGAGATCTTGTAATGAGAAATGTCAACTCTGAGACATCCTGGTAAAACTTCCAGACTTGAAATTTTTTAAAAATCCACAAGGATTCCAGTTTATGCCATCAATAAGTTGTAAGGATAAGAGAAATTAGACTGGCATCAGACTTCTCAAGTATATAAAAATAAAAAGCAAGGGCAATCAATGAAACAGCATTTTCAAAAACCTGAAAAAGTATGAATTAAGGATTTTATATTCACCATGCCATCTTTCAAGTACCAATACTATAGAAGAACATCTATAAACATAAAAACTTAGAGAATTATGCATCCATGAACCATTCACAAGGAATCTATTAATGAATGAGCTATACTCAAAAACAATAACAAAAAAATGCTGAGTATTTATTTACTATGCTTAATAGTAGTTTTAAGACTAAACAGATAGTAGGGATCAGAGTGTAAAACCAATATATAAAGATTATATGTTATGATTGGGTAGAAATAACACAAGTAAAAAATGGAGCAGAAAGAAGAAAATGCAATAAGCTCACTGTTACATAGGCAATAGGTATGAATTAAGGAATTAAAAACCCAATAAATCAGATAATAGACATATAAATAAGAAAATAGGGGATAAAGTATAAGTACAATAGTAACCACTAAAACAAAAATTCAAACCTTCCTAAATATAAGTAAACATTTTAAAATAAAGTAGCAAATAATGCAATTACAGAGAAATAAACAAAGCAAATGTAATAATTATAAAATTTGTGACAGACTTAAAACCAGTCATATTAATAAATATTAATGGGGTTAGTCATCTATTAAAAGTTCATTGTGGCTCTCAAAGCAAGATCAATGTTATGCTGCATATAAGAAACAGAGTGATTTAAGAAGGTTAAAAATATGGAACTGACAATGGAATACCAAGTCAATGAAAAAAAAAAAAAAGGAGGGGTACCAATCTAGGTATCAGGCAAAATATAATCCAAACCAAAAAGCATAAATGTGGCAAAGACCCTTTTTAATGCAAAAACCAGAATTTTACAATAAAGACATAACACATATGGATATGTATGTACCAAATAACACTGCACCATCATATTGTAAAGCAAAAAACTACAGGATATACAGGCAAAGATAGAAATGCACTATAATAGGAAAATTAACAAGCAAAACAAAGTGAAAGACAGAATTAGACAAAAAGTGAGTATGCATATAAAAAACCTAAACAACATAATCAATTAGACCTTATGACTATAAATCAAATTTTACATCCTGATAATAGACTGTACACCTTAAATGCATAGGCCATTTACAAAAATTGATCAGATACAAGGTCACAAAGTTCCATAAAGTAGAAATATTACCAGAAAGAATTCTTTAACACAACCAAGTAATATCAGAAATTATTAACAAACTCAAAATGCAACAATTATCTTCAATTGAAATTAATAAACATTATTTCAAATAATCCTTAGATAAAATGAGAAATGTAAACTAAAAGTAAAAATTTGTAAGAATTATAACAAAAATACTTTCTATCAGAATCTATGAAATGTAGTTAATCAGAAAAATATCAATAAAAGAATGAGAATACATGAATTAAATTTAAAAACTAGAAGCTTTTGTAAGATTTATATCAATGACACCTTAATAAAAAATAAGGAACATACCAAAAAAAAACTTAAAACTAAGGTTTTGATGAGTTTATTAAATTTTCATAATTGTCACTAATATCCCCAAGTCTGAAAAGAAACAGTCATGTCATTTTCCTCTTATTTGCCTGCTTTTTCTTATTAAGAAAACAGTGGAAATGGCTGAAGGTTAATGGGCTAACCTAGGACAAAGTGAACAGTGGAGCAGACTTTTGAAGTGAATGCTCCAGTGCTACAAATGGAATTGGGAAGTGTTAGAAAAAGCATAAAACCTAAATGTGATTTATTCCCACCAGGAGGTTTAAACATTTTAACAGTAAGGTATTAAAGGGGCATCTGGTGGAAAATATGCCAGGAAGCTGCTCAAGCTGAGAGTGGGGTTTGGAGTGGGTGGGTGATTGGTAAGGGCCTGGTTATACCTGTTTGAGTTTTTTAAACCTACCAACAAAATTGAGACAAATGTAAGAGAAGGCCCAATTTGGATATAATTGGCTTAGGCGACATCCGGGAAAGAATGTCTATAGTACTCAGCCAGTGAGGAACCAGGGGAGGGACTCAAGTGCTAGGGAATAAATTACTTGCACCAATGGCCTCAGGTGTGCCTCCTCACCAGACACCTGATGTTGCAAGACTGTCATTTAAGCCTCGCTTCGCTGTTCTCTTTGCCTGCATGTCCACTTACTGAGTTTGGATCAGTGAGTGTGTTTCTCACAGAAGTAACTTAAATCCCACAGATCTTCCCCAGTGGGAATGGGAAAGATTCCTAACTAGATAATAAGAACTCTGACACAGAATATTTAATATCTCAGAGAAAGGTGACAGAGTTCAACAATTCTAACAAAACAAACAATCTCAACCACCCTCCACTCACCATGGTTCCCCACAATTTCCTAAGCTACAAGAATATGATTTACCTAGGCCTCAAACTACAGAGAGAAGTCTAGCAAAGACCTCCAAGCATGAGCAAGACAAAAAGAAACATCCTGGCTGCTCTGCATACACACGGTGGCAAAATATTAGTAAAAGAATAAATGTACAAATGAGCTGAATAATGCATGCAAACTACAAAGAGCATGATTAAAAGAAAACTCTGCAAAAGAAATTTCTATATGTTGCTTCTTGAAGAACTTGATAAAAATCTGAATATAAAAAAAAGCTCAAAAACAATGATTTAAAATAAAAGAACATGGAGATCACTGAGCTACAAAAAATGAGCAAACAAAATAAAAATGAGCATACAGCATTGCTACAGAATCAGTAAATAAACTAGAAACAGCAGGAAACAGAATAGGCAAGGCTGAAAAAAAATCAAACTTGTTTTATGTCCATTTACTCAGGTGACACCAAATGTAAATTTTGATCAACTCAAAGGAATGCAGAGTACTGAAAAGAGCAAATATTTGAATAAATATCCTCATTTAAAAAAATCTCTTTAAATAAAATTAGGTGTTTAAAGCAAAAATAATTACAAGGTATCTGTGAATTATAACAGATAAGAAGTAAAAAGTAGGATAACAAAGGACAAGATGGGAGAAATGAAAGAATAATGTTTCAACGTTATTAAATGTGGTGTGCCATTTTTTGGTGGACCAACTCTGGGTGGCCTCCACCCTCTTCTGATCCTGGGCACTTCCTCTGTGCTCCCATGGCCTTGAGTGTGGACATGACCTGTGACATACTTCTAACCAACAGTATATGGCAACAGAGTAGGTGATTATGTGACTGCATCATGTAAGACTTCACAGGCAATCTTGCTGGAATTTCCTTCTCCTTTGCTGGCTGTGAGGGATTAAGCAGCTACGTTGGGGAGCCCATGTGGTAAGGAACTGCTGGTACCTGAAGGTTGCCTGCGGCCAAAGACCAGCAAAAAACCAATGCTTTAAGTCCTACTTGCGAAGAACTGAGATCTACAAAGAACCATGTTAAGTGCAGAAATGGATCTTTTCCCAGTTCAGCCCCGAGATGAGAACTCTGTCCTGGCTGCCACCTTGATTGCAGCCTGGTGAGACCTTAGGCAGAGGACCCAGTCAAGCTATGCCTGTATTCCTGACCCACAGAGGCTGTTAGATAATAAATGTGTGTAGGTTTAAGCTGCTGAGTTTGTGGTAATTTGCTCTGCAATAAAAAAAATATTATTCATATGATGTTTATTAGGTTTAAATCTATCACCTATTTGTTTTCTGTTTGTCCCATCTGTACCTTGTTTCTCTTTTCTTTTTCTATGTTTCTTCCATTTTATCTTCTTTGTTGGTTGACTGCTATAAAACTTCATTTGCTTGCTTTTCATCTTAGGGTCTACTTTAGAGTTCAGAATTATACATTTTCATCACAGTCTATGTTCAAGTTATATTAAACACTTCTGGTATAGGGTAACAACCTTATAATAGTATACTTCTATTTTGCCCCTTCCCAATTTTGCACTATTATTGTCATTTATTTTGCTTTTACATATGTTATAAACCTCACACTACTTTTTTTTGCTTAAACAATAAAGAGATTTGGAGAGGAGAAAAAAAATCTTTTGTTTACCCATGTAAGCCTTTTCAGTGCCTAACTTTGCATGCCTGGTAGTTTCTGACTGGACGACAGACACTTTGAAATTTATGTTGTGACTATGTAGGAAAGGACCCCCCCCCCCCAACTTCCCCTACTGTTCTATGATAGCTGCCCTTGGCTTCACCACAGATGTCTGTCTGTCCTTAAGAAACCTCTTGTACCCGTGGGAAAGGAGCTAAATAAGGGCCTTGAAGGCCAGATGCCTGGCCATGAAGACCACACACATGCGCACCTTAGAACACTTATGTAACCATGAAGTAGCAGTATAGCAGTATAAGAAGTACAGCTGTGTGCAGAATAAAGTGGCCTGTTTGAGCACCATCCATGATGACACCTGCTGCCTTCTCTGCTCTTCACATTGCCCCAAAACCTCAGAGGCAACCCCCAGACCCCGACACTTGGCACTGTGAGCAAGATGAGGTACATGGTTGGGAGAGCAACAGTCGTTCGACTCCCCTGGACACGGAGGGGTGGGTGGAGGAAATGTGACCCCGGGCCTCTATTTTGGTACCTGGTGGCAACGCTCTTGACCGCTTAGCCGGCACTGGAGAATTGGGAGTCTATACAGCTGACTTCAAAGGTTATACAGATGGCATTGGAAATGCTAGAGTCCCTAGTCCCTCAGACCCACAGGGAATCGGCTGGGCAAGGGGCATGAATGTTCCTCACGGTCATCCGCCATGCTGCTCGCAAAACTGTGGAGTTGCAGTAGCGAGTGCAGAGTCTCCACCGGAAGGAGGAGGACTTTGAGCAACGACTGGTAGCTCCCAAATGTATGTTATAGATCAACTGCCCTATACTCGTCGGGGGCAGGAGGCCCAGAGTGCAGCGCAGCATCATTGGTTTGCATGCTGCTCCACTGTGCGGCCACCTGGGGGGATGCAGGAACCTGTAGCCACAAGAGGGCAGCCGGGTGACCCCCAGACAGCTACCCAGAAAACGAAGTACACAGCCATGGAATTGCAGAATTTGGCCAGGCAGGGTACGCAACATTTGGGGGAACCTGTGCCTGCCTGGCTGTTCTGACTGAGATGAGGGCGCTGAGAACACAATGTGTGTCAGCTTTAGCTCACTTGGGAGACGTATGAGTAGAGCGACCTGAAGAAACCAAAGTGATAACTACTGCAGTAAATAAAGTAGCACAAGGAGAAAATAAATAAAAGAGCCACGGCGAAAACGGCGCCAGGGGTGGCTGCGGTAGGACCGCTGAAAGTGAGCCGCAGACAGGTACGGACTTACATTTTGGCTGCTGGATTGGCTCGTGAAAAGCTTGATGGACAGCCTTTAGAGGTCTTGATGGGACTATCGGAGCAGTAGCGTCCAGACCAACGCTATCGCCCACTGCCCCCAAAGCAGGTGCAGGAGAGCGCTGTGGCGGACCATGAACCCGCGCCCCAAGCACTGACTTCCTCCCTGGCTAGGGGTGGGGCCGAGGTACCTGGTATACTGGGACACCGCAGGACCAGAGGCCATTTGTTGAACTTGCCATTCACTGGTCCCCACAGAATGTATAGGGAGTGTTGGCATGGGTGGATATGGGTGCTAACTCCACCCTCCTTCATGGCAACCCGGATAGATTCCGGGGCCCCTTTGCAGTCATATGGCGAGTGCAGGTGCGGCAAGTGACTGTGACTCTGAGAATTGGGCACCTTCCCCCACATCAGTATGCGGTTTATGTACCTCTGATAGTGGAATACATTCTAGGGGTGGATGTGCTACACTGTCTAACAATGCAAATAAAATGACTCTGGGAGAGTTTCACTTGTGTGTGTGTGTGTTGTGAAAACAGTGCGGCAAGGTCATCCACACCACACACCTTTAGTGTTGCCACAAGCCACCCGCCCAGTGAACCAGTGAACGTTAAACAATACCGGCTGCCTGGTGGACAGGAGGAAATCAGCCAAACCATTTTGCAGTTAGAGGAAGTAAACATCATCCGCCCAGCACACAGACCTTTTATTCACCCATGTGGCCTGACGGCACTTTGAGAATGACAGTGGACTATCGGGAACTAAATAAATTGACTCCCCTGCTGCACGCTGCAGTACCAAACATTACTGACCTGATGGATGAACTGACTGTGACTTTGGGAACTTATACTTTGTGTTGGATCTGGCTAATGCCTTCTTTTCCATTGACATTGCACCAGAAAGCCAGGAACAGTTAGTTTGCCTTCACGTGGGAGAGCAGGCAGTGGACATTCACTGTCCTCCCACAAGGATACCTGCACAGTCCTACTTTGTGTCATGGCTTGGTGGCTAGTAACCTGGCCACCTGGTTCCATCCACCCTCGGTTCAAGTGTTCCATTATATAGATGATATAATGTTGACTTCTGATTCTCTCCAAGATCTAGAAGCTGTGGCTCACAATTTGCACCAGGCCCTCCGGGGGTGGGGATAGGCCAACAAAGACCAGGTGCAGAGACCTGGTTACTCTGTCATGTTCTTGGGTGTTGTCTAGTCGGGTAAGACAAAGTGTTACCTGAAGCAGTGATTGATAAAATACAACAGTACCCCCACCCAGAAACTGTTAAGCAGCTACAAACATATGTGAGCTTGTTGGGGTATTAGAGAACGTTTATCCCTCACTTAGCCGTGCTGGTGAAGCCACTGCATCGCCTTATAAAGTGAGGGGAAGCATGGGACTGGACGCCAGAGGTAGAAAAGGCTTTTGCAGAGACAAAAAGAGCAGTGGCTCAGGCCCAGGCGCTGCAAGTCACTGACCCCTCCACACCGTTCCTGCTGACAGTGTCTGCCAGCACAGATGGGTGCAGGTGGGGATTATGGCAGAATCAAGAGGTCCGCCAAGTCCCAACAGGATTTTGGTCTCAGTTGTGGAAGGGCGCTGAGAATCACTATTTGCTGTTGGAGAAACAGCTGGCAACAGTGTATGCTGCCTTACTGGCTACTGAAGGAATCATGGGAACACAAGCAGTCTCCTTGTCTGTTGCTGTTCTTTAGATTGTTTCTGTGGGCTCTGGGCACAGGGCTCTGCTTTGTGTGCAAGAAAGAAGCAGGCGGCTGCTGTCCTATAGAAAGGAGTGGGATGTAGGGAAGATTCCCCCTCCCCACTGTTCTATGAGGACAGCTGCCACTGCTTCACCCCATATCTGCTTCAAGGCCAGATATGTCTGGCCTTGAGAAACCTGTTGTACCCATGGGAAAGGAGCTAGATAAGGGCCTTGAAGGCCAGATGCCTGGTCATGAAGGCCACAGGCATGCACATCTTAAAACGCTTATGTAACCATGAATTAGCAGTATAGCAGTATAAGAAGCACAGCTTTGTGCAGAATAAAGTGGCCTCCTTGAGCACCCTTCTTTGCTCTTTGTGTTGCCCCAAAACCTCAAATGCAACCCCTGGACCCTGACAGACCACTGAATATATTTTTATTCCTATAAATATTCTGAAGTTTTATCCTGGGATGTAGTTAAGTTACATGGAAACAGTTCAATTCTTTTGCCTCTTACTTTTAAGTTTCGTTTGTCTAGACTGGAATAGTGCTAAGTCTTGAGACAATTATGCTGCAATACACACTACTGTTCTGTGTACTCTACCCAATTTCGGTCAATCTTGAAATTTTCTATTCTAGCTAGTGGGAAAGTTTACCTCTAATCCTCTCAGGTAGGTCAATCTTTGCCTGGCCTTGGGTAGTCTCCTCTCATGCTAATCAGTGCACAGAAACTTGACCCTGAGCATCTCTAGAGCTACCTTTCTGCCCAGCAATGTCCTCTCTAGTGACCTGCCATCCTGGTCTCCCCAGACTCACAGTCTATTCCCTCAATTTGGTAAGTGCAACTAAGCTTTCCTTGGATTCCCCACCTTGTACCACAAGATGGGAACTCTCAAGGCAGAAAAATAGGGAATTGCAGGGCTTATCTTAATTTGTTTCCCATCTCTTAGGGATCATTAAATTTTCTTGCATTACAGCCCATCATTTGGAACCATCATTTCATATATATTGTCTATTTTTTAGTTGTTTTAAACAGGAAGACAATGTGGTTACTTTGTCTGGACTGAAAGCATTAAGTCTTGAGCTATTTCTTATAAAAAGAAAGGCTCACTCTGTGCTGAACCAAGAGTACACAGGGCAGAGCAAGAAGCCCCCCAGAGTCATTCTCTAGAAGCAGGCCTGCAGCCCTTATCAAGCAATGGGCAACATGTGCACAACTTAATTTTAGAATTACCAGTAAAGAATGACTACAATGTGCATCAAGTTGTCTGCCTTTTTCAATGAATGCACCTGCTGCAGTTATTGTATTCTTTTCTTACTATTTTATGTGTGGGGTGTGTTGTGTATGTATATGTATGCATGAATGTAAGGGGTACAAACAACTTAAGTTCAAAAATCTTCAGATTTAAAGCACCTGAGTAGCTGCATCTCAGTAGATGGGATCCTGAATCTCAAGCCTAAGCTTAATGCCCTGCTTGAATAAGACTTTCTCGGGAGGATATGAATGTATTTTCCATGGGGGTGGAATGTAAATTTGTAGCCAGAATGTGGACTTTGGTAGATTCAAGATGGCCACAAATTATTTGACACTACTCTCATAGATGAAGGGTTGTGACCCCTCTTTTTCTTCTTTTAATAGACACACTACCTTGGCTTTAAGTCAATTAGCAAACAGAAATTACTTATCAGTAGTTTCTCCCCTCTTCTTGAAAGTAGGGAAGCTCTGTGACAATTTTGACAAAGAGAAAACTAAAAATGAAGCTATGCTAATTTCCGGGCCCTGGCCCTAAGAGAGTGGCACCTTCCACCTCCTATTTCGTGGAACTGTCTTTTAGAATGGCTGCTCTGGAGGAGGCCAGATGTCACAGAGCAAGTCCAACTACCCTGAAATTTCCGTACAAGAAACTATTGTTATCACCCTGTCCCTATCCCAGTCATCCAGTCCAGGCACTAGGCTTGTGAGTGAAGCAGCTAATTTGGTCTATTCAGGCTCCCGCATGCACTATATGAAGAATGGAGGCTCTACACATATGGCCACAGGTATCTCCAGAAGTTTGAGTCACTCTAGCTGAGGCCCCAGAAATCGTGAAGCAGAGACAAATCACCCAGCTGAACCCTGATCAAACTCCTTACCTATATAACCATAAGGTGTAATTAAATGGCTGTTATAAATATCAGGAAGAAAATCAGCAAAGTCTCCTGGCTTTCAATTGAGTTTAGATATCCTTATTATAGACACAGATACAGTACAGATGTCAAGTTGGTATTTGGATGTATGGTTCTGGAGTTCAGTAAAGAGGTCCAGAGTGAACATATAAATTTGGGAGACATCCTTCTTATCCTGTTCTAGTTTTCCTTTTTCCATAGTACTGATCACCTCTGATATTTTTTAGGTAATTTGTTTATTATGTCTAATGTTTATTATCTATCTTCCCAGATACAATGTAAGCTCCTCAAGGACAGGGGTTTTTGCCTTATTCACTAATGTGTCATCATGCATGCAGAACAGTGAGTGGAGAAGAAGACAGTCAAATATTTGTTGATTTGTTGAATAAATGAACCAACTTAAAAATGGTATTTAAGACCATTTTAGTGATGAAATTACCTTGGGAGAGAGTGAGTGTAATAGAGAAAAGATAATGTTTGAGGAGGGGAATTTCAACTTTTAGATGCTGAAAAGAGGAAGAGGAATCAGCAAGAGACTGAGAGGATGTAGCCAGCAAGGGAGGGACATAAATGAGAGAGTGTTTTAGAAGCAGGTAAAGAAAGTGTTTCAAGTTAGGTTAATGATGCTATAGACAGAGTAAGAAATGCACTGATAATTACTCAGTTAGCTGATGTAGAACGTCCACTGAGGACACTGACATCAACAATTTAAGTGGAATGGTGCAGATAAAATCTAACCATACAAAGAACAGGAGAATGGAAGGAGAGGAAATAGACTTTTAAAAAATGAGTTCTGCTGGGGAAGAAAAATGGTAGAGAGGGATGTTGTGATGAGAGTGTTTGCTGTTGATAGGATATAAAATGTTTCACATGCTCACAGGAATAAACTTACAGTCAGGGAAAATCCAAACAGTACAAAGAGAGTAGGGGCAGATGAGTACGTGAGAAGGGATGAAATCTGAAACAAATGAGTGAATGACCCCTAGATAAGAACAAAATAATTTATCTACAGTTAGGAAGATAAAGAGTAGAGTACATGGGTACGGAAGTAGGATATTGATAGATGTGGTAGAAATTTCCTTCTACTTGCTTCTATTTTCTCAGTAAAAAAGGGGGCAAGGACTGGGAAAAGAAGATCAAAATAAACCTGAAGTGAGCATAATGGAGTAAGTAGTAAAGATTAAAGTGGAAACAAATGGTATCGAGAGTAGAAAAACAACAGAGAAAAATCAGTCATCGTCAGAAAATCAATAATTCATCAGGGAAATAAAAAATAAAACCACAGTGAGATACCACTTCACCCTTCATCATGTCTAGCATTAGGATAGCTAGAATAAAAAAGTCAGCAGTAAAAAGTGTTGGTAAGGATGCGGAGAACTCAGGACCCTCATACACACTGCTGGTGGGAATGTAAAATTGGGCAGCTACTTTGAAAAACAATCTAAAAGTTCTTCCAATGATTAAATAGACTTACCATATGACCCATCAATTTTGGCCAAGAGAAATGAAAACATATATCCAAACAGAAAACTTGTAGATGAATCTGTATAACAGCATGCTCCATAATAGCCAAAACGTGAAAACAACCTAAATGTCCATCTAGAGATGAGTTAATGTAATTTATGCTAATGACGGAATAAGAAGGAATGAAATCCTAAAACTTGCCTCAACATGGGTGGACCCTGAAAACATATGGTAAGTGAAAGAAGCCAGTCATAAAAGACTATATACCATATAAATGGAAATTCACTTGAAAGTCCAGAATAGGGATATCTATCAAGACAAAAAAAATTCATGATAATGCTGGGAGACAGGAGGATAGGGACACAGAGGGTGACAGATAAAGGATGTGGAATCTCTTCTTGAGATGATGGAAAATGCTCTCAGATTGGCTGTGATGACGGGTGGTTGCACATATCTTTGAATATACTCAAAGCATTGAATGGTGCACTTCAAATGAGTGAACTGTATGGTATGTGAATTATGTCTCAATAAAGCTTTAAAAGAAAAAAAAAAGGGGGCAAGGTCTTCCACTAAGAATGAAGACAGAAGATGTATGAAATAGTCTTTTAGCACTGTACCCAAATACATTTGGCCCATTTCATGCTTTAGAATTTATACTGTGCTGCAATTATTTATGTACATGTCTTTTTCTCCACTAAACTGTAAAATAATTTATGGTGGGGAAGTGCTTTTTATTTTTACATTACCACCATGTAACAAAATACTATGCAAATAACTGTTAACTCACTGATTGAATAAACAACCATTACAGATTCCTCTAAGACTCTGCAGCAAAGACGAAAGAGTTCGAAAACAGCAATAAATAAAATACTATCAAGTACCTATTTGATGAATATACTTAAATGCAATTTGCAAATATTGAGAAACTGAAACCATTAAACTTCAAGTTGTACATGAAATTTTAAAATTACAAATACAACATCAACATTTCTTTCTTAACATACTAAAGAAATAATAAGATACTGCTATTAAAAATAACTGTAGAGTTACGTGTTAAGAGTACAGGACACAGATTCTAGGTATTCAACATTTCATGACAAAATGCCAAAGTTCAGCTCCAAATGATGATCTGATTAAAATTTTTAACTTTCATACAAAATCCAAACAACAGCAAATTGTATTATTTGAAGCAATTATATTTAAAATCACCAAAATTCAAATACACTATTTAAAAATTGAGAAAGAAAAATGATCGAATCATGAACTTGTTATATTTCATTTAATTATTTATTACTTTTGGGATATTCTTTTTCCTTTAATCAAATGAGTAACAGTGATATATATGCTATTAGTAGAAAATTAAGAGCTCATCTATAAAATGCTATGAAAAGAAATTTCAATTATTACTGAATATTCCAACTCAGTTTAAAAATGCAAAAGAAGGCACTCCATAGACTTGATTTTGAAGCAGCCCCACCTCCCTCTGAACTAATAAATAATTTGCTAGGTGTCCTAAATAAGCCTTCAGAAAAGTTTATATATTAACTGAATAGTTCAGAACACCAAGCCACAGGTACAGAAAGGAACAGCCGTTTCCTAACCAAGTCCACTGGAGCAGGTGGGGAAGGAAACAGCAGAATCTAACGATGCACAGTTGCCAGAGACACAGAGCATGACTCTCTTTCCCCATGACCTGCAGGTCAGTTTTTAGTTAGATGCAATGGAAATAAAACTGAAAGGAATCAGCAGAGGAAATAGAAAATGAAAGGTATGACTCAACATTTTTTACTTTTGGTGAAGTCGAATGGTTTCCACCACTGAGCAAACTGCAGTGCTTTCTTCCTCTGATCCTCAAAGTTTTCTCGGATCCCTTTCCTCCAAAGTCTGGGTTCCAAATCCAGCATCCCACCAAGGATTTCCTTTTAAAGAATGAGAAAAACAGAAACACGGATGTATAAATGCTGAAAACATGAATGAATGAAAGAGGTATGAAATTATGTTTATTCCTCTACTAAACATAACATTAAGCAGTTCTCCATAAGGATATTCAAATTTTACATAAATATCAGTTTCAAATTTTAAAAAATATTGTTTTCAGTTAGTCCTAACTATGCAAGCCCTGTAATTCTAGGGAGTCGAGGCTGTGTCTCTTGTCAAGCTATCTGTCCATTTTGTTGCTTGTTAGCACACCTAATAGCCAACAGCAAAGAGGAGGAAGAGAAAGTGAAATTTAACTAATTCAGTCCTTATTAGCTGCTCTGATAAACAGTTTGAAGAAAAAGTTAATTAACGTAGCAATTACAAACTTTTTTGTTTAACTGCAGTTGAATCTCAGGCTAACATTCTATCTGCTACCCAGGATATTTTATAAGTTTCTTCTATTAGCTGGGAATCTTTTTTTCAGGAAACAAAACCATATTTTAATACTAATCCAAGTAAACCCAGAACTAAAAATTATAAATCACCTTTATTTGAAAAGTCACATTCCCAGGCTCTGAAAGGAATAGATTTTGTCAGCTTATTATTCTAGGTTATTTCCTTCATGATCCTCTTCCTGTGCTGTTAGCTACAGAAGCTAATCAAATTTAGGCTTGTGAGTATCCATGCACAGAAAGTTATGCGGGAGACGTGTAATGCTGAGAGGGAAGTCAGTATGGTGATTCAAGAAAACACACAACTGAGGGTCAAATTCTGCATATTCAGTTGAGCTCTCCACTACTGTGTGGTGAGATCTTGGACATAATCTAAGACAGGTTCTTCATCGTAACAGTTACACCAAGGGGGCCCACTGCATACAAGCAGGTGCTAAATATTGAAGGTGATAGAAAAATAATTAACATATATCTGCCTGTCTTCAGAGAGCTCATAACATTATGTGGAGCATTACTGGGAGCCAGAATAATAACCCAACTATGGGAAGGATTGTTTTATATAGTAGAATAAGGTAAATGCCAAAGCAGACTATAGAGACTCAAAAAAGATGACATTTGTTGGATAAATCAGGAAAAGTTTCATGGAAAAGGGAACCTCTTTCACTGGGAAAGGAAATAAAGAAGCCAACAGAGACAAAAGTTTGTAGAAGACATCAAGAGAAATGGGGTAAATTTAGATTTAATGCAAGAGATACCTGGCACCAGCCCAAGAAAGTAATGTAGTTCAGAAAATCTAGCTTATAAATTGAACTCAAGTTGTCTCTATAAAACATCAAGTTTTATCTACCATCTACCATATAGGATTGATTTTTGTTAAAAGATGCAGCTGTCACTGGAAAGAGACTATCCCTTCTTGCTCTCTGAGCAACTGCTTAGGAAGCAGGCTGAAGGAATTTTTGGGCTCACAGACTTCCTTGAAGAGCAAATTTTGGACAAAATGGGTCAGTGGTGCAATCCTGAAGAAGCTTTCCTTTTATCATTAAAACAGGATCATTCGAACCATAAGACATGCATAATATTTGGAGGGGGGCAATCTCCCAATTAAGTTTACACAAGTTAAAAAAAAAGGATATTTTACTTTGTTTACATTAGAATCAAGTTTAAAAAAAAATCCAGTGATTGAGCCTTCAGTCATAAAGCTCTATTGAATAACAAAATAATTTTTTCAGGACAATTAAAACAAATTTCTTTATAGTTAACTCTGGAATAAAATATTCTGAAAATTTCTCAATCAAAGTTTCTGTAATATTATCTCAACCGTTCAAAGATAGATGGGCATGATTTGGAGCCTTTGGTGAGGGCAACAGCATGAAGGTTTTGAATCCAAACCTCTGGAAGTGAGAATCCTCTTGAAATGTTTGTTGCAGAAGGTGGTCTTCCACAGGAGGTGAAAGCGGAGAGGGAGAATAGGAACCTCTGGGCAAGCCCATCAAGGCTCCTCTAACTTAGAGACTGTATGAGCAGAAAGGCCTGAGCCTATAAAAGATCACTTCTAGAGATATTATTGCCCAGACTTCTTTTGACTTCTTCAGTGTCTACATTAATTTCATTCCAGTCCCTACTACTAATATACATACTTCCCAGATACTCAGTAGATCTTATATTTAGGGACTATATGCCTAGAAGAAAGTAATGGAAAGAACCTACTAGCAATCAAAAGACCTACACTTTAATATCTATCTAAAAACTACCTATGTGAAATGAGTCATATATTCTTCTCTCTATATAGTCCTTAATGATAAATGAAGAGGTGAGATGATTTGTTCTCTAGTTCAACCATGAGCATATGTACCCCTCCTGGTTCTGTTACTTATTAGTACTTATTAGTACGCAAGTCACATAACCTCTCTGTAGCTTAGTTCCTTCATCTGTAAATGGAAGTTAACAGTATCTACGTAACAAGAGTTATTGTGAGCATTAAATGAGCGCTCAGAACAGAAACTGGCTCATTGTAAGGCTTCAAAAAGTATTAGCAGTTATCATTCTCAGCACAAGGCTGGCTGACTTGACAGGAAAACACTATTGTCACTGTTGACACTGTCCACAAATGTTTGGTTCCAAAGTGACATTCCTGACTGTTATAAATATGCTGGGGATATTTTCATTAATAGTTTCTAGGTTTTCCCTTTAAAAAGTGGGTGGAACAATGCTCACCAACTTCCCAGAATATACTGCCCAAAGTTTTAATTTCCCTTCAAAAGAAAAGTGTTACCAAATTGCTAAACTCTAGAATTTTATTAAATCTGTGCACATACCTTTCCAAAGTAATGAGGGAATTTGTGTTGATCTTCAATAACATGGGCAAACCCACCTTGGACGCCAAAATCCACAGAGAAGTAAGGTAAGCCTCTTGGTACCTAAATAATCAAACCACACATAAATATAGCATGAAATCAGAAAGTTATGCTTAATCCCTCTTCCTGACATGACAGGAATTAAGCATACTTCAAGACAAACATATACAATGAATTTCCAATTCTACAGGTTCTTAAGCAATGACCTAATTTTCTCAGTTAAGTATTTCATTGAATAGACTTTCAGCCAGACAGATCTTCCTAACATCCAGTAATTATAATCAAAACCAATTATTTCCCTGTCTTTGGAGAAAACAGGAAAGAATAGGTGCTTTTTAATATATATATGAAATATAACAGAATAATTTTTCTTAGACTATTCAAATAGAGAATAAGGAAATTCTTTCTTGTATTTTCCTCACAATGCAGAATAGAAGGGCCTAGCCATATACTTAGAGCTTTTTTTAAAGTATCCCTGAAATTTTACTATTTGTTTACCATAGTTAAATTAAACATGAACAGACATAATTTCTTATTAACTGGTGAGATGGGTACAGCAATAGTTTGTTGTAATGACCTCATTTCAAAATATTTCCAGGATTAACTATTATCTTTTCTTCCCTCCCTTTTTCTACACATACACACACACATAGAACACATTATGCACACAAAGTATTTTTAACTTTATCTTGGTTGGAAATGGACATAATTTCTTGCTTCATCATTTACATAGATTTTGGTCCTTCCGAGTTTTTCCACCAGCCCCAATTCTGTCATGAGAAATTATCCAAGTGGGTCCACTTACAGTAATATTTCCTCTCTCTCATCCCCTTATTCAGATAGCATTTACTCATTCTAGCACTAAATCACATATTTCTACTAAACAGTATGTATTTCATTATGTCTTCAAGAAGGCATGACTTGAAAAGAGTGTGGTATGGAGAAAACAGAGTGAGCATCTTGAAATAATATAAGGCAATTAAAATTAGGGCTTATAAAGAATTGACCATGCTATAGGAAAAGCATAAGTAAAAAAAATCAGTTTACAAAATAGTAGAATGTAGAGAAATGGAGAGCTGTTTTGTGGCTTTGTATTTTTTTATATTTTCACATTATTATCAAGACACAGATAGTCTCTAATTGCAGCTCTGATTCTTTTAACTGTAACCTTAAGCAAGTTATTTAACATCTCTGAGTCTCATGACAAATACAAAGAGCTCAGAGGTTTTGCTGTGAGGATTAAATAGGAAAATGCACATAAAGTGCACCGCCCAATGCTTGGCACAGAGATCACTCAAACATTACTTTCATTTCTGTCTCCCAAAGGATAGTGCTTTGTGCAACCCAGGAGGTCAAAGAAAAAAAGATGGAAGGCTTCATTAGAATACCTTTGCTATCTGAAGCAGGTAAGTACGTATCAAACATAAATCTGAATGGCTAAAACAACATTATGGAACTAAAGGACACACTTCAAGGGAGAGAGAACTTGAGGAAGCAACTGCGATGGCGGCGCCCTTGCCTTTGGTTTGTGTCATATGGTACTTGGCAAAATAATGGCCTGTTTGCCATGAATATATTATCTTGTATGGCAAAAGGGACTCGCAAATGCAGTGAAGTTAGGACCCTGAAATGGGGAGATTATTCTAGTTTATGCAGGTGGACCCACTGTAATCATAAGGGTACTTATAAGGCAAGACAAAAAGGTTAAGAGTCAGAGAAAGAGTGAAAGATCCTGCACTATTGACTTTGAAGATGAAGAAAATGACCACGAGTTGGAGTGCAGCGGTGGCTTCTGAAAACTGGAAAAGGCAAAGGAATGTACTGCCTGCTAGAGTCTCCGAAAGGAGTGCAGGCCTGCTAACACCCTGACTGCAGCCCAGTGAAACCCATCACAGTGTAGCTTCCAGAACTACAGATAATAAAACTGTTGTTTTAAATCCCTAAATTCATGGTAATTTATTACAGCAGCAATAGGAAACTAATATACATACCAATTCTCAACTGACTCTGGCGTAACTGCCAAGGTGGCTCAGGGAACTCACTACCTTTTTTACGCAAAGAGCAGCTGCTGCTACAAGCTTCTCATCAGTTCTGGTGCTGGAGGCTGCAGAAGCTACAGGCTCCTGTCTTTCTCCAAGAGTTGTTAGCAGGCACTGCAAAGGCTCTAGTTGCAAAGTACAGACATGTTTAGCACTTTTCTTTTCCTGCCTTGACCAGCCAGAGGGAAAAGAAGTTGGAACTCTGGTATGAGTTATGAAAAGCACTGACAGAATTACAGCAAAAAAAATTTACTGATGGTGGAAAAACAACAGCATCTGATTTTTCCCCTTTTAATATTCCAGATGTTACTTCTGAACTTCCTGTAACTGTCTTTGGGTTTGAAGGTCACAAATTTTCCTTGAAACAGACTTTACTTAGTTTTAAAAATCAGTCCCTAAATATGTTAGATGTTTTCCAACTATAGTTACCACAAAATTAAACTTAAAAATCACAACACTTAAAAGTTGGGGGGAATTTATATGAAATCTCAATAAAATAGCCTTGTGGAAAGAGACCACTTTTCTTGACAAGTTATTTCAAATCATGCAATTCCTCTTCAAGGAACATTCAGCATTATTTCCCTTGTAAGACTACACTGCAAAGAAAGCAAAAAACCCAAAGAAAGTAAATAAAATGGTCACAAAAAGAGATGCTTATACTTATAGAGAAAAACAAATATAAATAAAGAAATCAACAAAGAATCTGAATGATTACAAGCATGTGAATCTCTACTAAAAACCAAGGATCTACTGGGGGAAAAAAATTACTCCACCCCCAATGAAGCAGGTAAAATACTTTCTGAAACTACCAAAGATATAGAGCTTAAAAGAAGTATAATGAGTTCTTTATAATAAAAATAATGTTGAAAAATAATGACTCAAGATTGTTCACTTCATGCTCAGAGACAATTTTATCATTTTAAAGACACTGGAAAGCTTGCTAACCTAAAAATGACCTCCTCTGGAATTACTCTTATACTCAAGTTCTCCAAATACTTAGTAAATCCTACAGCTAAGAAGGCCCTCAGTAGGTCATCTGGCTCATTCCCCATCTGCCGTGAATCTCAGATCTAACACTATGTGGTAACTTAGAGAAGGTAATTGTTGCTATCTTTGAAATGCTTACCATTCCAACAACAATCTGTATCTGTTTTTATTTTCCATATTCGTTAAGTCAAATGTTAAAACCTTCCCAGTACTCAATTTGAGTACTTATCCGGGTTTTAAAAAACAACTTACAATAGGTACTAGGTGGTTTACTGGTAAGAAAACTGCACATACAGTATAACAAATGGAGAATAATACCTTTCTTCTAAAACTTCTACTTTGAAATATTTTCAACTGTCTTTAAAATCATGTTCTAAAAGAGTACTTAATGGTGTTGGAAATTATGAGAAGTGAAAACTCAGTCACTAAAGATGTGGGTACATTAGATAGGCTCATGAAAGATGGATGTAAACAGAACATTTATGAAGTTTTTTTTGGTTTTGGTTTTTTTTTTAAATATATGTCTGGCTCAATTCACCTGCAAGCAAGAAAATAAGGTTATAGGAAATGCTTTACCCTTGAATTAAAACTATCTCCAATAATACAATGAAATTTCAATCCCTTGGGAGATAATAAATGTAATAGAGAATTCTTTCAGTCACATGTATCAGGAGTCTGGCTTTCCAAAGAAATGGGAGAGAAATAATCTAGTGCCAGCTACCAGAATAAGGGTCAGCAAACTAAAAAAAAAAAAAAAAAGTTTTATTTAAATGAAATTTTTTGGGCTTTGCAGATCATACAGTCTCGGTTAAAATTCTCAACTCTGCCCTTGTAGCAAGAAAGCTGACAAAAACAATACACAAATACATGGGTGTGCCTGTGTTTCAATAAAACTTTGTTTACATTAGCAGACAGCAGGTCGGACTTCGCACACAGGCTGGAGTTCCCAAACCCTGTGCTAGACTAGAAGTTATATAAGGTCCTCTCTGTTTTGTTTCACTGTATAAAAAATACTAGAATAGTGCCTGGTAAACAGCAGGCATTTGATAAATATGCAGTATAAATTACTTTTTGAATAGAGAAACAAAAAGGAATCCACAGTTTATTATATCTCTAGTCCATTTAATTTGTATTTCTAGAAGAGTGAGGTCATTAGAAAAAGTACTCAACTTATGTGTAAATTTTATCTAAAATAAATGGGCATTTCATTAAACTATGAAACATGGTTTAGGAAATACAAAAGAATGTATAAAGAAAAAAAAGGTACAAATTCAAATGTAAGCCTCTAGAAAAATGTCTCTTATTGTAATTCCAATAACAAGAAGGCCCCTCTCACCACCTGTCCCACGTAGCCCCTGTGGCAGTCTGATGGCTGTCATAGCCAGCTATGGGCACTACGATGGCAGAGGGATGGGTCAGGAATAAGCATTCAAATAAGCATTTGAATGAATAAGCATTTGCTAGACCAGACTTGATGAAAATAATTTCTTTATTTGTAAAATTAGTTACTTCACCTTTAGTCACTCAGCCAAATGGTCTCTTTCTCAAATGGGACATGAAAATTAATGAAGATTCTGAACACTGGGGTAATTTCTTATACTTGAAAAAATGATACTTACAGACTTTCTGATATCTTTTGAAGAGAGATCAATCAATTTCTTGTTCATAGACCATTCTTCATCAGATTCCATTATGGCTTTCTAAGAAATAGACATTTGTTAATGAAAAAATAATTATGTAAGCAAATATAACATAAATACCATTAATTAATTGATTATACATGGTAGGTCATTATTCTGAATGGATTAAGGCTTTAATTTCTGTTATTTAATACAGGAACTTGATTTTTTTAAAGTATTTAAAAACAATCCTTAATAAGATAAAGCAATTTAATAGTGATCATAATTTGTGAACATGAGAGTTCACAAATTCCTTACTCAAGGAATCTACTCAAAATTTCATTTAGTTTTACTGCTGTTTTCTATAATATAAAGAGTAATTTTTATACCATCTGTCAACCAAGTATTTGAACTACTTCTGGTTATTTAACCAAGTAAAAATACAGGAAAAAAAAATACACAGAAATGGTAATATAAGGCTTACTAAGCTAAGCAGTATGACCAGTATTTATGGTAGAGAACTATTTTATAAAAAAAAATAGGTTATTTCATTTTGTAATCATCATTAATGAAGCAGATTTTAAAAATGAAATTAATACTCAAATAAGCACAATTTAAATACATCACATATGCTGCTATTCCCTATTTAAAAGGAATGGTTTGCTTCTGTCGATATTAGCATGCAACACATTCAACATAAAACTGAAGCCAAATCAAATAAATGCATCTGTAATGATCATACAAAAGCTTTACTTTAGAAAAGTGATACATGATTCTGCTAAGAGATGACATTTCTGTCCCCCAACAGTAACAGAAAAACAGTGGCTCCTCTACATTGTGCCATGTACTTCAATGCCTAAACAATCACCTAAGACTACTGAGGAAGTGCCAAAAAAACAATGAAAAGAAGTATACTCTCTTTCTCAACTGATTTTTATGTAAGACTGTCATGGTTTTAGGATTATCTGATTTATCCTCCTATATTTAATAACATTAATTCTTCAAATCAAATGACCAGATTATTTTTAGAAATTTCTACAGAGAAAGTAGATTTTCACCATCTCATTAATCTTATCAAGTTTATAATCCTTTTTATTAAAATTAATTTAGAGTTCATATTAATAAACTTCACTGACCTATACTGTCTAAACATTGTATATGAAGTCTTCCTACACCACCTCACAAAACATTACTGTATTTTTTCACTGAATATGTTACTCTTTCAAATATGGTTCTACATTCACATTGTATTACTCTATAAATTATACTGTGTTCAGGTCAGCATCAAATGCATGCTAGTTAGTAAAAGCTCCTTGAATATTACAATGACAATTAAGAACTCAAGTCATTTATTACATGTCCAAAAATTATGTCAAGGTTTCATATTAGTTTCTTTTCACAAATAGTCTGATAAGGCATTAAATACTGAAACAGAAATAACCTGTCACAACAGTTATAATTTGTAATGTTTGTATGCAACTGTGGTAAGTTTTTCTAGAATTATGACTATGATTTTGACTTCAAAGTACTTCAAGGTAAAACCCTGATTTTTCATTTGAGAAGTGAGAAATTAAAATACTAATTAAATTATCATTTGATAGTATATTCATACTTATAAGTAAGCATGCTTTTTAAAGGTCAAAATCCAAATTTCTTTCTAGAAAAATTTATACAGCTGAATTTTTTTGTTCTTTATTCATTTTATGATATAAAATTAGATTTAAATATATAGGAGAAAAATACAAGAAAAAAAAATAACTGTGTCCATGAGACAGTGCTATAGCAAAAAATATTCATGTAAAGACTATAAATACCTTAAAATAGATGGGAGCCATATCACCCACTTCCTTTGGGAGAGGAATGCATTCATAAACCATATGATACTGTTTCTTCATGCTCATATTGGTTTCTAAAAAGATGCAGTCCAATCCTTTATCTTCAAACATCTTTACCAATGCTTTTCTGAACATCTGAAGCAAGGAAATTGGGTTGTTTTAAGGAGATTCAAAATACGAAAACAATAAAAAGTAAAATAAATCCCCTTAAAATAAAAAACAAAGTATTTAATATCTGAACTCTGTAATGTTACCTTATAATTAGTTTACTTTCTAAATCTACTACATTATTTCTCATATTTAAGCAACATTTTTTTTTAAGCTGAGACTCACTCTGCACAGTTTTATGTATACATTGGAAATGGTTCAAGTAAACTAAAATGAGAGAAGGGAGACATAAAATCAAATTTGAGGTGGTAAAATATGCAGAACTGACAGTAAAATCATCCATAAGCCAAAAAAAGGTACTCTGAGTAGGTTGGTATGCTTAAATTCAGTAAGACAAGCAGAATTCACTTCTAGTTGTTTCCCTGTGCTCACCAGCTCTCCATTTGCTGGTTCCCTTATGTGTTTACTGAACTTTCACTTATAACCTTGTATATTCAAGCAGCCCCCTATTTTCATATATAATTCAGTCCTACCAAGTATATAAAAGCCAAATATACTAAAAATTGAAAAGACTGTTTTCTTTTCTCAAAGAGCTCAGCATTGTTAAAAAAATTCTTTTTTTTGAGGTATTTTTCAAAAACTATTTATGTACTTATTTTCTTATTTCACACTCTTAGGACTGAGGGACAACTGTTTGCAGAGCTTGGCTGGATGGAGCTTAGACATGTGGTCCAGAGATGTTCACATGTATTCACAGGACACCCCTTGCAAGACAGGATATAAAGCCAGGGGTTAGAAGAAGGGGAAGCAAGGCTGCAGACTGGAAGCCAAAAGTCAGCTCTACTTACACTATCATGTGTGGACAGACATCCAAGTGATTTGAGGATTCTAAATTCAAACTTAGGCTTGTAGAGTGTTGTGCAAGTATATTTGTCTAAGTAGGAAGATGAAACTTTTTTATTTAGATTTATTGGCTTGATTTATAACTGCTTAAAATTTCAATTAAATTTTTAAATTATGATTATAGATCACATTGTAGAGATAATAAAGAGAGATCCCACGTACCCTTAACCCAGTTTCCCCCCATGGTAACATCTTATAAAACCACAGTGCAGTTACACAGCCAAGATATTAACACTGATACAGTCAAGATATAGAGCAATCCAAACGCTCTGAGGATCCCTCCGGTTGTCCTTTTATAGTCATATACACTCTTACCCACCTCTTTCTAACCCTTGGTAACCACCAATCTGTTTTCCATTTTTTTTAACTTTGTCATTTCAAGAATGTTCTATGAACAGAATCACATAATCTTCTGGGACTGGCATTTTTCACTTAGCATAATTCCCTGGAGATTCAACCAGGTTATGATTAAGGCCCTGCCTAGTAACTGCCATGTGGAGATAGATGTTCAGTTCTCCACTCAGCCTCTGCTGACTTTCTCCAGAAAAGGGAAAGGCTACTTATTGTTGCTAGGTAAGAGATGGGAACTCTGGGCTTCTATTAGGCCTCCATTGATCACTTATTATTGATCATTCATCACTTTCCTGTTTTTCACCCATTTTGTATAAGATAAAAGCAAGCAGGAAAAAAAGGGGATAAATCAAATAATTTTAAATTTGAGGTGAACTAAAAAGATACCTAGTAAACAACAGATATGGGATGCATTTTCATTTCTGACCACAGCTATATATAAGTTCAGCATAACCTCCATCAACATTGAATTTTCAAAGTCTTGGCTAGAGGTTGCAGACATTCCACCTATAATCTCATTATAGATGATTGTTAGATAAATCATTATAGATAATTACTGATGATTGTTTCACCTTTTAAAAATTCTTCTGATTTTGATACCATACTTTGTAAGATGACATTAATGAAGACAGTGAACACACAACTGAGGCTAAATGATGATAAAAAATAGTGAAATATAAATACTGGTATAAAAACTATATGGTAAAACTGATCATTCAAATGTTATAGTTGCCATGTCCCTAATATGATTTCTGCAGATATTCTGCAAAAATCTTCTCCAAAAAAGGCTATGTTCACCAAACTCTCATTTTCCTCTTCCAGGGCAAACAAGAAGACTTAAGTTTCACAGCCTCACTTAGGTGGGGCCATGCTCCTGGGTAATGGAATGTATGTAGAAACAACATGTCATTGTATGTTGAAGCAGTCAAGAAGTAATGTGCCCTTTCATATTCATTTTCCTCCATTCAAGGGGCTCAAACAGGAGAATTCTACCACAGAGCCTGCCATGGAAGAAGCCTGGTGCCTGGATCACGCTTGGAGCTGATGTGCCCAGCCCACACTGGACTAGAATGTAAGAAGTTAACTTTTGCTGCCTCAAGGTACTGTGAGTTAGGTTTTGTGTGCAACAGCAATGAAGAATACTAAGATGGGCAATTCACTGACATCAGGAATATGTGTGAAGCTGCTGGTCAACCAGAAAGTGAAAATAGTTAACTCTATTTTTCCCTCTATTCAACTGCATGTCCCAGAAAGTTACCTTCACATGCCTAGTATCACACACACAAGACAATTAAAACACAAATTAAAAATGGGAAAGTATACAAAAAATTGGATTTTATAACATAGTTTTCTGGATTGTCTCTATTTTGTTAACTGTTACTACGTTTAAGAATTTTAATTTTTTATGAATATTTTCACTTAATTGTTATTTATGTTATTATCTAGTTCTGTGGAGAGGAGATAATTTCATATACTAGAAAAAGGAAAATCATTGCTGGAATGGAAATACATATTTGCTAACCAAACTTTTTTGAAGAAGGTTAAAGTGAATAAAAACAGCAGCAAGAACAGTAACAGAAAATTAGATAATCCAAAAATTATACCAGAAACTGCCTTACTGAACATGTGTCTACAATCCTCCCCTGGCTTAGCTGCTGAATGACTGTTCTAGATTCTATCTGGACAACAGTGAAGAAGACAGACTCAAGACGTCATGGATTATAAATGAAAACTCAAAAGTACTAAGTAAGTGATGATGTAAGAATAGGTCAGCACCAGCAGTTTCCCAAGGAGATGGCCCCATCATGTCACTTCACAGTGACACTTCTGTGGGTAGGCCTCAGTGACCCCTACACGGCACTGCATCACTAATTTGGGATATTTTTTAAATGGACCTATAGTGCCTGCATATAATAGATATCAAGTATATTTGTCAAACTTAAAAGAATTGAAAGAGGACCAAGGTTTACTATATATTTAAAAAAACTAAAAACTTGGATTTTATTCCCTTGAAATTTGTGATTATTCCCATATGTTTTGCTGAAACTTATTTTTGCATTTTCTATTAAATATAAAATCTAAAATTAAATTCAAATGTTAATAGAAGATGGTGATAAAAACAATTTGAAACAATACTGTTTTCTAAATCAAATCTTTTTTATATATATTCTCTAAAAGAGGTGAATGATCATAAGAATATATTCACCAGGTCGTAATTGAGTTTTTGTACATATTTGAAAGTAAGACAAAAATCTAAAAACTACATTTCTTTAAAAAAGCTATTACAGTAATCTACAACTTCTAACAATTTTTTCTTTAATCACATAAAAAAAGACCTATAATGTCATTTTTTGCATAAAACAATGTCTTTTCCTCCCTCATTTAATTTTCCATAATGCATCTTGATTAAAAAAATCTGTTGAACTATAATGCAACCTTTACTACAATATACCATACCTTTGGACAGAATGAATGAATGATTTTATCTCTATGTTTCTTACAGCACGTGGATTATTCATATTCATGGGCTCAGTATCAGCTGAACTAAATAAATTTCTTCTTCATCCACCTCAGTGCTTTTCATCAAGTAGCTTAATTTCTTACAAAAACATAAAACACACAGACTAGATTCCCATATTACTTAAAATCTTTTTGGCACTGTATTTTGCTCAAAGTTAAAAAGTTCTGCATATACAGACTTTTTTTTAAAAGACATTCCAGAAAAGTTCCAAAATAATTCTGAAAACCAAATTTGAATACTTTACACTTTATTTCCTGCACTGGCATTGACTACTCAAAAAAACAAACAAATTTTCACATTAAATATATTTGTCCACATTCTTACCCTTGCTTGGCCATAGAAGCATTATAACAGTCTGCCCTTTACCTTTCACAGCACCAACTTAAAGACTATGGGAAGCAACAGATGGAATTTCATGAAATTCAGTCAAAATATCTCATCTTTTGGCATCTTTGCTAGAATATGCAAAGACGACTGTTTTCTCTTTTGAAGTCTTACAATTTTTACATTTTCTAGCTGAGGGTCCCTGTAATCTCTATTCAACTGTCAGGCATTAAAAAAACAAGAATATTCTTTCTTTTTTGGTTATTATAAAGTCTTAAAATAATTCAGCAGCAACTTCAGCCATGTTGTACCTTTCAATTTCTTGAAGAACCAGCCACAAAAAAAGTCCCTGAATCCAAAAGCTGGGCCAGGTTATGAAGAGAAAATGTAGAAATTAAAGGTGTTAACAAAATCACAGCAGCAAAGGCCAATTCCATTATAGGAAAATATGGCATTTGCTGAATATAAACCTCTGATTTCCAAAATTTATATTTAATCGTCTAAAAGTTATCTTTCCTTTGGTTGTAATGTATTAGCTTACTGTGGTCAGAATGATTACCTCATGCAAAGACTAGAAATTTCACAATTTTTAAAAAAATAATTATTTTGTCACAGTTTATTTAGTAGACAAAAGCTTTCAGCTATATACCTGAAACTAATATATAATCTCAATAAAATATTTTTTTTCTTAAAGCTTTCAAAACAGGGATTACATAAGGATAATAAAACGGTAGTGAGTGGTGAGAACATAACATATACACCATACACAACTATGGAAATGTATATAGGTGTTTACGTTCATAAAGTAAAATCACTGGATGAAGGTATTAAACCTATGGAAATTTATGACAATAGTTTGCAAAGATGGCTCATAAGCATTACAATGATAATGAGCATTATCATGCTGACCTGAATTTCCTCCCAGATGTCTTCATCCAATAAGGTAGCTGCTCTATGGTGCTGCAAAGGAACTATCAGGCAGTGCCCTTCAGTAAGAGATCGGAAGTTAGGTAAACATAAATATACCTATGGGAAAAAAATTGCAAGGGTGAAATGTTATTGCTATTTATTCTCAGTTGTGGCAAATGAACCACTAATAGGCAAACATGTCTAATATTCAATAATGATACCTGTTTATAAGCAATATATTTTATTTTGCCATTTTCTAAGATATTTAAGTTTAAAAATATTTTAAAAGCAATGAAATTGCTTTTAATAAACTGAAAATTCATGCCACAAGTCTGTTTTAACTGTTATACATCGAAGATTAAGCTTACCCAAGAGCATAATCAATGAAACTTTATCCTTGACATGAGAAAACTACGTTTTCAAAGCCCTAGTAACAGAATAATTTTTGCAAGAATAAAAAAAAATAAATGGCCAGGTAATGGTAGAGAAGTCTAACCAATGCCTATCAGTCAGGCCTGCCTTCTCTCCTTGGCTGAGAAAAGAGAAATAATCCAACTAAGAGAGAAGGGAAATGACTTCAGCATGGCTTTACTTATCTGGTTAAGTTCTACTTATTTACATACATGTATAACCTACAAGCTGGTGCTATTTTTCCATTACACACAAACTTCCTTTAAAAAAAAAAAAGGAAATTAGTATGTATATAGTAAAAAGTATTCATGAGGAGAATAATGCTCGGCAAAGGGGCTTATAAAGAAGAAGCCTAGCAAAAGATAGTAAGCACACTTAATATCTCTGTGCCTTCCTGGGCCCAGCCTGTCTTCAGTGCACTAAGGAAAATGAAGTCATTTAAAAAACCCAAACTTCTCCTAAAGTATTATAGGAAAGATTTAAATGTCACTTTCATTTACTCTTATATTTTTTAAAGGTAGGGATCAGCCTGAAGAGGAATGAAATACTTTTACATGTCATAATTACAAAAAATGTAAATGTTTATGTAAAGGACTGGAAAAGAATTGAGAAAAATACAAACAACTAGTTAATTTTTCTTAATTGATTAAATTTTGAATGGAATTTCTACATTTACCTTTTTGATAAAGTGTGGAGGAAAAGAAAGAAGAAGGGTAAGGAAATAAACTTGGTTAAAGAAACAAAAATCCAAATTGATAAACTATCGTAAAAATCTAAAGATATTAAAGACGAGAGTTGGAATGGAAAAGCCAGTGCCACTTCTTTGGATACACAGGAGTGTGTGTGTATGTGTAAGTGTGTATACACAGCAGATAAATAAATATGAATATGTATAATCCCCCAACTATTAGTTTCTGAAACTAGCGTTCACTCAGCTTCCTCTCCTATCGCTTTTCTCATTCAACCCACTCTGGCTACACTGGGTTTCTTTTCTGCTCCATGAATGCCAAGCTCATTTCCTCCTCAAGGCTTTTCACTCACTGATGTCCCTTCCTGAACCACTGTTCATGCATATCTCCATATTGCTTGCTCCTTCTCACCTTTCACATCTTTACTAAAATACCTCCTCAGAGAGGTCTTTTAGACCACTTTCTCAAAAATTCTCCCACCATTTTATACCATTTCCTCACTTTATTTGCTTCATGACAATGAACGCTTGCTTAAATCAGGGGAATTTATTTTATTTTCTGCCCTATTTCACTAGAATATAAGCTCCACAAATATATCTGAGTCCCTACTTTTCCCCAGTGACTAATTAGGTTCTGGTATATATCAAATACACAATAAGTATTTACTTCATAAAAGAATTAAATCACCAAATATTTATTGAAATAAGTGAATATTATTAATGCTATTAAATAAGTGATTATTGATATTTATTGAAATAAATGACTGTGAATATACATGCTTGTTATACAATAAGTAAAAGTTATCTATGTCCTCATGGAACTTACAGACTATTGAGGGAGAGACTCAATAAACAATAAAACAAAATACAATAATCTTCAAATTATGACATAATTCCCACTGTTGATGTAAATATAAATAGATGTAACCACTATGGAAGGCAGTATTAAAGTTTCTCAAAAAAACCAAAAATAGAATACTATATGACCCATCCATTCCATGTCTGGGAATTTATCTACAGAAAACAGAATCATTGATTCAAAGATATACGCACCCCTATGTTTACTGTAGCATTATTTACAAAAGCCAAGATATGGAAGCAATCCAAGTGTCCATCAACAGATGAAAGGATAAGGAAGATGCAGTACATACATAAAACAAATACTACTCAGTCATAAAAAATGAATAAAATCATGCCACTTGTGACAACAAGGATGGACATAGAGGGTATTATGTTAAGTGAAATAAACCAGACAAAGACAAACACCATATAATTTCACTTATATACAGAATCGTAAAAACAAAACAAATGAATAAACAAAACTGACATAGACTCATAAACACAGAGAACAGACTGGTGGTTGCCATGGGGAGGAAGGTGGAAGTTGGTCAGAATAGCTGAAAGGGATAAAGAGGTACAAACCTCCAATTATAAAACAAATTAGTTATGGGAATGAAAGTACAGCACAGGGAATATAGTCAATAATATTGTATTATCTTTATTGACAGATGGTAATTACACTTATCGTGGTGAGCATTTAGTAATGTACATAATTGTCAAATCACTATGTTGTACACCTGAAACCAATGTAGCAACTATATTTCAATAAAAAAATACAAAAAAATTATGAGATATTCTATGAAGAAACAAATGGGTTCTATGAGAAAGTAAAGGAAGAAGCAGAAGCTACTTTACACTGAGTATCTCTCAAGTTAATTCAATACTGAGAATCAAACGCCAATCATAAAAATAAAGTCACACAGCTGGTAAATGGCAGAGCCAGAATTTGAATCTAGGTGGTCTGGTTACAAAGCCAGGGCCCTTAAGCACTACCCATGTTGCCTTTCTAAAGAGTCGGATCACACAAAATGTGAATTTCATTTCATTTAAAATTTATATTTGCTCTAAAGAAGATTCTAAGAATCAGAAGAACTTAGAAAAGAAAAATTTTGAAACAAAGTAAGAGAAGATGGATTTTCTTAGAATCCTGCAAGAGCATGAAGAAAGAGGCAAATCTGCATATACAACTAAATTGTTTTCTTAAGGCAATAAATATTTCTTACCTTAACACCTATTGCAACAATAAGGTGTTTGGGAAATTGAGAGCTGTCAAAACAGTACAGACATTTTTCCATTTGCGCAACAAGACTCTGGTGTTCAGCAATAGCTTTTTTCCTCTGATTCTCTTCCTCTTCACCAACACGTTCCCTCTCAGCTGCTTTGGAGACAAACATGTCATCCAGAGTACAATAGTCTCCATCTGTTTTTCCCATAAACTGAAAAACCAAAACAACAGTAGTGGGGAGAAGTAGTAGTTAAGATTTTATTGTATTGTAGCATATCTGTGAGTTCAGTGATAAAACTCTTACATTTTAAAAAAAGAAAAGAAAAAAACATGATTAGAATTTAAACTTGACTTTCAAGGGTCAATCTATCATTATCATCATCACCAACCATCACTATCACCACAAAAGTCCACTTAGTATTTACTAAATGCAATTCTATGTGACTTGATTGTTTTATATATATACTCTTACGATGGGACCGTTATCATTTCCATTTAGTAGATGAAGAAACTGAATCACAGAGAGGTTAAGAACTACTTTCACTTTAAAATTAGCACACACTCCATATAGGACATATAATATTTTTCAACTATATCTCCTGGCACCTTCTCCACACCTCCTTCAACATCAACTATAGCCACGGTGATGCTTCTAAAACATAAATTCTTCTTTACTTATTTCACTTATGTACCTGCTTAATAATCCTCAAAGAGCTCTACACTGAGAACAGGATGGAAGCCAAACTCCGGGGTGGCCTACTGAATCAGACACAGAAAGGCATGGTGGTCAAAGGCTTGGGCTCCATCTTCAGAATGGCCATGGTCACGTGATGGCCGAGGCAGAATTCTCTCTCATGCACATGACCGTGGACAAGTCATTTACTCTCTGTGTGCTCTCTCATTGCTTTATTTTCTCATTTTACTATGATTGTAACAACATTATCTATCTCAGAGGGTTATCTCACTTAATCCTTACAACACATGCCTAACACACAATAAGGACTTTTAAATGTGAGCCACATTATTATTACAAATCACTTTGTGATGTGGCACTGGTGAACTATCCAGTCACATCTGATCACACCTCAGCTAAGCTCTATGCTCAAGCCACCCTATTTTCAGTCCCCAAAAGTACTGTTACCTTCAGGCTCTGCACACATTGCTCTGGCCAGTTTTGCCATTCTACTCCTACTAATGGATCAGAGTGAGGATTGGATTTAGTAGTCACCTCTGTGAAAAGGCCTTCCCCAGTCCTCTAAGTTCCTCCCCCTGCAGTACTCCCATTACTCTTGTGACAACCGCACCGTATTGTAATTGCTCATCATCTTGTTAACTTAGTACTAAACATCAAAAAGAAAACTTTTTATCATCAACTTTAATGCAATTAACAAGATGTCTGGATACTATCAAACATTTTTAAAAGATTTGAAGAAAGCTAGAGTGGCTGTATTCAAGTCAGAGAAAGTAGACTTCAAAACAAAGTGAATGATGGATAAAGGTGATCATTTCATAATGATAAAGAGTCATACCATCAAAAGGACATAACAAACCTAAAGTATATGCACCTAAGAGAGTTTCAAAATATATGAAGCAAAAACGTGAGAACTGTAGGAGAAATAGACAAACCCACAATTGAAGTCAGAGATTTAAACGCCACTCTCTCACTAATTGACAGAACAAGTAGGAAATCAATAGATATACAGAAGATTTGAACAAACTATTAACCAATTTGACCTGACATTGACAGAAATTCTATCCAACATCAGCAGAATACTTCTTCTCAATGCACAGAGAACATTTACTAAGATAGATGACATTCTCAGCCACAATACGAGTTTCAATAAATTTAAAGGATTCAACTAACTTAAAGTAAGTGCACTGAACATAATGGAATTAAATTAGAAACCCCAACAAATATATTTGGAAATTGCCAAGTATTTGGAAATTAAATAGCACCCTTCCAAATAACCCATAAATCAACAAAATAAAAAATAAAAGATATCTGGAATGAATTTTAAATGGGAATGAAAATACAAAATATGAAAATGTGTGGAATGTTGCTAATAGAGTACTTAGACAATGATAGCACTAAAACATTCATATTAGAAAACAAGAAAGGCCTCGATTTAAAGATGTCAACTTCCACCTTAAGAAACTAGAAAAAGAAGAGAAAATAAAGCAATGTGAGCAGAAGAAAATTTCTAAAATGTCACTGATAGAACCAGGTAAAAATAGTAGTAGTAACACATCATGGGAAGATTGCGGCGTGAGTAGTTCAGAGGAAATCTCCTCCCCAAAACAATAAATACAACTATTCCTAAAAGAGACACCAGTGGATGCAGTACAACAGCCAGGATACATGTACATCTGCGAGAACTCAGCATCACACGAAGGGGGTAAGATACAAGCCGCAGCCAGGCAGGACCAGAATGCTCCCCCACCCCAAAACCCGGCAAGAAGAAAGGAGTCAGAATGGGGAGGGAGTGAAAGCCAAGGACTGCTAAACAACCAGCTCTAGAAATCCGCACCCGGAACGCAGACACAAGGTGCACAGGGTGCTGGATATTAGAGAAACGGAAAAGCAAAATCTGTGGGCAGGTACCCACAACTGGCACCCCTGAGACAAAAGAAAAGCGAGTGCTTTCTGCAAGTCTTAAAGATACAGGGACTCCATAGCTGGATGAAGTTGTCCCAGTAGCTGGGAATACCGGGGAAACCTAGGTGCCCTAAACGGATGCAGTGCAGCTCTGAAGCCCCTCACAGGACTAGGCAGCCTGCCAGACATTCCTCCAACTGGCGCAGACCCCGACACACGGGCCCAGTAGCAGGAGAGCAGGAGCACGCACCGGGGGCGGAAGTGCTAGAAGGAACCAAGAGCAGATCCGTGCACCACAGGTCTAGCCCGCAGCGGCGTGACCGAACACCCTGGGCGCAGCTAATGCACACCGGCGGCAGTGAAACCAGAGCCCGGTACAAGCCTGTGCGGAAAAGCCCTGCACACACCGGCAGTGGAGCCAGAGGGAGCAGGCGCACTCCCAGGAGCTGACAGGAATCACAGCCCAATGCACAGTCACCCGTGCCAGACCCAAAGGCTGCTGCAGCCACACAGCTGCCGGCAGGGTCACCACTAGCATGGAGGAGCGCACCTGGCGTCCCTGTCACTCCCCACGGGGCTCCGCGCTGCTCTGACGGACACCACACCCACAGCAGGTTAGGGGAAAAACCCGGTGGCTGCTCCAGGAGAGTGAGTAACCGTCACAGGCAGCGGAGAAGGGCAAAGCACCCAGCAAGCATGAAAGGACTTTCTTCTCCAAGCTGACACACCCACAACCTGCCTACAGTCACCACTATCACCATGAAAAGGCAAAAAAATTTAGTCCAATCCAATAGAGTTCAAACAACACCTGAGAAAGGATCTGTAGAGACAGACCTAGCCAGTCTCCCTGAAAAAGAATTCAAAATAAAAATCATAAACATGCTGACAGAGCTGCAGAGAAATATGCAAGAGCTAAGGGATGAAGTCCGGAGGGACATTACAGACGTCCAGAGGGAGATTACAGAAGTGAAACAAACTCTGCAAGGATTGATAAGCAGAATGGAAAAGATGCAAGAGGCCATTGATGGAATAGAAACCATAGAACAGGAATGCATAGAAGCTGATGCAGAGAGAGATGAAAGGATCTCCAGGAATGAAACAATATTAAAAGAACTGTGTGACCAATCCAAAAGGAACAATATCTGCATTATAGGGGTACCAGAGGAAGAAGAGAGAGAAAAAGGGATAGAAAGTGTCTTTGAAGAAATAATTGCTCAGAACTTCCCCAAACTGGGGGAGGAAATAGTTGCTCAGACTATGGAGGCACACAGAACTCCCGAGAGATGGGATCCAAAGAGGTCAACATCAAGACACATAATAATTAAAATGGCAAAGATCAAGGACAGGGACAGAGTATTAAATGCAGCCAGAGAGAGTAAAAAGGTCACCTACAAAGGAAAACCCATCAGGCTATCACCAGACTTCTCAACAGAAACTTTACAGGCCAGAAGAGAATGGAATGATATATTTAATGCAATGAAACAGAAGGGCTTTGAACCAAGGATACTGTATCCAGTACGATTATCATTTAAATATGAATGAGGGATTAAACAATTCCCAGACAAGCAGAAGTTGAGGGAATTTGCCTCCTACAAACCACCTCTACAGGGCATCCTACAGGGACTGCTCTAGATGGGAGCACTCCTAAAAAGAGCACAGAGCAAAACACCCAACATATGAAGAATGGAGGAGGAGGAAAAAGGAGGGAAAGAAATAATCATCAGACTGTGTTTATAACAGCTCAATAAGCAAGTGAGGTCAGACAGTAAGGTAGTAAACAAGCTAACCTTGAACCTTTGGGAACCACAAATCTAAAGCCTGCAATGGCAATAAGTACATATCTTTCAATAATCACCCTAAATGTAAATGGACTGAATGCACCAATGAAAAGACACAAAGTAACACAATGGATAAAAAAGCAAGACCCATCTATATGCTGCTTACAAGAGACTCACCTCAAACCTAAAGACATGCACAGATTAAAAGTCAAGGGTTGGAGAAAGATATTTCATGCAAACAACAGAGAGAAAAAAGCAGGTGTTGCAGTACTAGTATCAGACAAAATAGACTTCAAAACAAAGAAAGTAACAAGAGATAAAGAAGGACATTACATAAAGATAAAGGGCTCAGTCCAACAAGAGGATATAACCATTATAAACATATATGCACCCAATACAGGTGCACCAATGTATGTGAAACAAATACTAACAGAATTAAAGGAGGAAACAGAATGCAATGCATTCATTTTGGGAGACTTTAACACACCACTCACCCCAAAGGACAGATCCAAGAGAGAAAATAAGTAAGGACATAGAGGCACTGAACAACACGCTAGAACAGATGGACCTAATAGACATCTATAGAACTCTACATCCAAAAGCAACAGGATACACATTCTTCTCAAGTGCATATGGAACATTCTCCAGAATAGACCACATACTAGGCACAAAAAGAACCTCAGTAAATTCCAAAAGATTGAAATCCTACCAACCAACGTTTCAGACCACAAAGGTATAAAACTAGAATTAAATTGTACAAAGAAAGCAAAAAGGCTCACAAACACATGGAGGCTTAACAACATGCCCCTAAATAATCAATGGATCAATGACCAAATTAAAATGGAGATCCAGCAATATATGGAAACAAATGACAGCAATAACACAAAGCCCCAACTTCTGTGGGATGCAGCAAAAGCAGTCTTAAGAGGAAAGTATATAGCAATCCAGGCATATTTAAAGAAGTAAGAACAATCCCAAATGAATAGTCTAATGTCACAAATACCGAAATTGGTAAAAGAAGAACAAATGAGGCCTAAGGTCAGCAGACGGAGGGACATAATAAAGATCAGAGAAGAAATAAATACAATTGAGAAGAATAAAACAATAGAAAAAATCAATGAAACCAAGAGTTGGTTCTTTGAGAAAATAAAGTAGATAAGCCTCTAGCCAGACTTTTTAAGAGAAAAAGAGAGTCAACACACATCAACAGAATTAGAAACGAGAACAGAAAAATCACAACGGACCCCACAGAAATACAAAGAATTATTAGAGAATACTATGAAAATCTATGTGCTAAGAAGCTGGAAAACCTAGGAGAAATGGACAACTTCTTAGAAAAATACAACCTTACAAGACTGACCCAGAAAGAAACAGAAAACCTAAACAGACCAGTTACCAGCAATGAACCTGAATCAGTAATCAAAAACCTACCCAAGAGCAAAGCCCCAAGGCCAGACGGATTTACCTAGGAATTTTATCAAACATACAGAGAAGACATAACACCCATTCTCCTTAAAGTTTTCCAAAAAATAGAAGAGGAGGGAATACTCCCAAACTCATTCTATGAAGCCAACATCACCCTAATACCAAAACCAGGCAAAGACCCCACCAAAAGAGAAAACTACAGACCAATATCCCTGATGAACGTAGATGCAAAAATACTCAATAAAATATTAACAAACAGAATTCAACAGTATATCAAAAGGACCATACACCATGACCAAGTGGGATTCATCCCAGGGATGCAAATCCATCAACATCATCCACCACATCAACAAAAAGAAGGACAAAACCACATGATCATCTCCATAGATGCTGAAAAAGCATTCGACAAAATTCAACATTCATTCATGATAAAAACTCTCAACAAAATGGGCATAGTGGGCAAGTACCTCAACATACTAAAGGCCATATATGATAAACCCACAGCTAACATCATACTGAACAGTGAGAGGCTGAAAGCTTTTCCTCTGAGATCGGGAACAAGACAGGGATGCCCACTATCCCCACTGTTATTCAATGTGGTACTGGAGGTCCTAGCCACGGCAATCAGACAAAACAAAGAAATACAAGGAATCCGGATTGGTAAAGAAGAAGTCAAACGGTCAATATTTGCAGATGACATGATATTGTACATAAAAAACCCTAAAGACTCCACTCCAAAACTACTAGAACTAATATCAGAATTCAGCAAAGTTGCAGGATACAGAATTAACACACAGAAATCTGTGGCTTTCCTATACACTAACAATGAACTAATAGAAAGAGAAATCAGGAAAACAATTCCATTCACAAAGCATCAAAAAGAATAAAATACCTAGGAATAAACCTAACCAAGGAAGTGAAAGACCTATACCCTGAAAACTACAAGACACTCTTAAGAGAAATTAGAGAGGTCACTAACAAGTGGAAACTCATCCCATGCTCCTGGCTAGGAAGAATTAATATCGTCAAAATGGCCATCCTGACCAAAGCAATATACAGATTCGATGCAATCCCTATCAAATTACCAACAGCATTCTTCAACGAACTGGAACAAATAGTTCAAGAATTCATATGGAACCATGAAAGACTCTGAATAGCCAACGCAATCCTGAGAAGGAAGAATAAAGTGGGGGGGGCGGGGAATCTCGCTCCCCAACTTCAAGCTCTACTACAAAGCCACAGTAATCAAGACAATTTGGTACTGGCACATGAACAGAGCCACAGACCAATGGAACAGAATAGAGACTCCAGACATTAACCCAAACATATATGGCCAATTAATATTTGATAAAGGAGCCATGGACATACAATGGGGAAATGACAGTCTCTTCAACAGATGGTGCTGGCAAAACTGGACAGCTACATGTAAGAGAATGAAACTGGATCACTGTCTAACCCCATACACAAAAGTAAACTCCAAATGGACCAAAGACCTGAATGTAAGTCACAAAACCATAAAACTCTTAGAAAAAAACAGGCAAAAATCTCATGGATATAAACATTAGCAACTTCTTCATGAACATATCTCCCTGGGCAAGGGAAACAAAGGCAAAAATGAACAAGTGGGACTATAGCAAGCTAAAAAGCTTCTGTACAGCAAAGGACATCATCAATAGAACAAAAAGGTATCCTAGAGTATGGGAAAACATATTCATAAATGACAGATCCAATAAAGGATTAACATCCAAAATGTATAAAGAGCTCACATGCCTCAATAAACAAAAAGCAAATAATCCAATTAAAAAATGGGCAGAGGAGCTGAATAGACAGTTCTCTAAAGAAGAAATCCAGATGGCCAACAGGCACATGAAAAGATGCTCCACATTGCTAATCATCAGAGAAATGCAAATTAAAACCACAATGAGATGTCACCTCAGACCAGTAAGGATTGCCATCATCGAAAAGAAACAACAACAAATGTTGGCGACGTTGTGGAGAAAGGGGAACCCTCCTACACTGCTGGTGGGCATGTAAACTAGTTCAACCATTGTGGAAAGCAGTATGGAGGTTCCTCAGAATGCTCAAAATAGAAATACCATTTGACCCAGGAATTCCACTTCTAGGAATTTACCCTACGAATGCAGCACTCCAGTTTAAAAGAGACAGATGCACCCCTATGTTTATCGCTGCACTGTTTACAATAGCCAAGATATGGTAGCGACCTAAATGTCCATCAGTAGATGAATGGATAAAGAAGATGTGGTACATATACACAATGGAATATTACGCAGCCATAAGAAAAAAAACAGAGCCTACCATTTGCAACAACATGGATGGGCCTAGAGGGTATTATGCTCAGTGAAATAAGCCAAGCGGAGGACATTACCAAATGATTTCACTCATATGTGGAGTATAAGAACAGAGGAAAACTGAAGGAACAAAACAGCAGCAGAATCACAGAACCCAAGAATGGACTAATAGTTACCAAAGGGAAAGGGACTGGGGACAATGGGTGGGAAGGGAGGGATATGGGCGGGGAAAAAAAAGAAAGAGGGCATTACGATTAGCATGTATAGTGTGTGGGGGACACAGGGAGGGCTGCGCAACACAGAGAAGACAAGTAGTGATTTTACAGCATCTTACTATGCAGATGGACAGTGACTGTGAAGGGGTATGTTGGGGGGACTTGGTGAAGGGGGGAACCTAGTAAACATAATGTTCTTTCTGTAATTGTAGATTAATGATACCAAAAAAAAAAAGTAGTAGTAGTAGTAGTAAGGCATTTCTCAGAGCACATTAGCTTCCTTATTTTTTTTGTATCATTAATGTACAATTACATGAGCAACATTATGATTACTAGACTTCCCTGTTATCAAGTCCCCCCCCACATACCCCATTACAGTCACTGTCTATCAGCGTAGTAAGATGCTATAGAAGCGCTACTTGTCTTCTCTGTGTTGTACCGCCTTGTCCTAATCGTGATGTCCCCTTTTCCCCCTTCTCCCTCCCCTCCCACCCACCCTCCCCAGTCCCTCTCCCTTTGGTAACTGTTAGTCCCTTCTTGGGTCCTGTGAGTCTGCTGCTGGGACAGATGAAGGTTGAAAGGGTTAGGAGGATGAGAGCCAAAGGTTACAGGGTTTCTTCTGAAAGTGAAAAAAAAAGTTCTAAAATCAACTGTGGTGATGGTTGCACATATCTGTACACTAAAAACCACTGAACTGTATGTCCTAAATGGGTGAATTGTATGGCATATGAATCGTGTCTCAATAAAGCTGTTACAAAAAAAAATTTACCCAAAGAAAGATCTGGTCTTTGCCTTCTGCCCATGAAGGGTATCTTTAAGCTCCTGGAATGTCCTGCTTCTTGACACCAGCTTCACTTACCTGGGGGCCTTTAGCCACACCAGATAGTCTACATTAATAATGTGACTGAGAGTAAGGACTTTGGACCACGGAGTATCAGCTCCACCTCAAGAGCAGCTGGAACCTAAGGTCATCCTCAGGAGTAATTGGCCATCTCTGTGACCAAACCCTAACAGAAACTCTGCACACTAAGACTTGGGGAAGCTTCCCTGGTTGGCAATATTCTGTCATATTAACACATCATTGCTGGACAACTGGGAGCTTCATGGTAGGATATACAACTCTGAATGTAACACTTTTAGTGAATTCCGCAGGTAAAGTATCAAGCCTTGAAGTAAAATATCAAACCTAAGGGTGGCCTTGGGGATCCCTGCACTGGCGGCTGGTGTCCAGGTGTGGTGCTGAGGGCTCTAACACTGCACAGACATAACCACCAAATGCAATGCACAACCACTGATCAGATCATGGACCTCAAAAATAAAGCTATAAATATTAAACATAGTTTACACATTCACATTTTTAAAAATAAATTCAAGGTTTTGCACAGGCACCACCCAAAAGTGGACAGCTGCAGCACTACAGCCCTCTTCTGGGACGGCCCTGAAGGACAGTGGTGAAGGGAAATCTTAGCAAGAACTTGGATTAAGTGCATCTGGAGGCTCACTTTGCCAGGACGAGAGATAAACTTGACTCATGGACTCTGGCTAATGATGTGTTTGGATGGTCAGTGACGACCTGGAAGAGCACAATTAAAGAATTAGCAACAAGGCTATCTGGGGAAGAGGTAAGTGGACAGATCTCCCCAGATGGACACAGAGTATAAAGATATTTGTGACTCATATGAAAATCTTTGTCACTAGGACAAAGATATTTATGTCCGACCATTGTCCCAGTGAGCTAATGAACAAGGTGGCCAAGCAGAGATGGAAGTTACACATGGGCTCAGCAACACGGCCTTCTACTGAACAAAGCTGATCTGGCTACAGCCACTGCCGAACAGGAAATGTGCCAACAAGAGAAGCCAGCACTAAGTCCCTAATAGGGTACCACTCCTCAGGCGGATTAGCCAGCTACCTGGCAGGCTGGGGACATCGGACTGCTTCCATCATAAAAGGGGCAGCACTTTGTTCTTACTGGAATAGACACTCTAGATGTGAATCTGCTTTCTCTGCATGAAATACTTCTGCCAAAACTACCTTCTATAGACTTAAATCATCATGGTATGACACACACCTTTTAACCAAGGAACTAATTTCATAGCAAATAAATGCGGCAATGGACCCATGCAGGTTAAATTCACAGACCCACACTCACTGCATGCACCACGGAATGACAACCACTAGGCAATGGTCCGTCCCCACTTAACACACCATGATCCCCCTCCCCATCAGCCTGAGGCAGCTGGCTGCATAGAACAGTAAACTGTGTTTTAAAGACTTTAATTAGCAGTGCTGACTAGGTGACATCTTGTGGGGCTGAGGGAACACCCCCCAGGATGAAGTACAAGTGCTCTAAATCAGCACCTAAACCATGATGCTGTCCCCCCGCAGCCAGGATTCACAGATCAGAGGATCTAGCGGGAAAACAAGAGAGGAGTGGCACATATCACCGTTGCCTCTTTAAATACACTAGGAAAATGTTTGCTTTTCGTCCCTCTGACTTTAGGCCCTACTGGTCTAGAGGTCTTAGTGCCAAAGGGAGGAATACTTCCACCAAGGACTCAAAATGATTCACTCAACGTGAAGCTGAAGCTGCCACCTGGCTGCTCTGGCTCCTCATTCCAAGGGCAAAGAAGGGAGTTACTAGAGTGGCTGGAGTGCCCGACTTTGACCATCAAGGGCAAACTGGGTTGATACTACACAAGGAAAGTAAGGGGAAGTATATCTTGAAGGTAGGAGATCTTGGGCATCTTTTAGTATTTTCATGACCTATGATTAAAGTCAATGATAAACTACAACAACTCAAGGCAAGACTGCTAATCAACAGCCTAGACCTTTGAATGAGGGCTTGGGCCCACTCCACCAGGCAAGAAGGAACCATGACCAGCTAATGTACTCCCGAGGGCAAAGGAATATGGGCTGGATGGTGAAGGAAGCAGCTATAAGTACAAGCTAAAATGACAGTTGCAGAAATTAATACTTAATAGTAATATATGTGTTAATATATATAATGTATATAATATTTGGTCATAGTTAAATTATCCCTTCAATAAGTTGATATGAATATGTGTGGGTAAATATACATTTAAATATTAACTGAGTTTTGTATTTTCTTCCCTTCTCTCATCCCCTTCCTATCTAACATAAAATGTATTAATGGTAACTTTGTATTATAATCTGCATAAAGCTTTAACATCTTTTTGGTTGCATGTGGGATAGCTGTATCATGTTAAGTAGAAGCATAACTTTGTAATTTTCTTTATTTGGAAATTAAATATAGTTTGAGGAGATGTGTCAAGTAACAAGGCATGGGTTGTGGTCACTCTGTCAACTTGACTAGTCTGATATATACTTCCCAGTATTCGCTTTTCTGTGTGTTTCTGGTTTGGGTGGGCAACAAAAGAGATTCTTAGAGGAGATCCGGAGAGTGGAAATGAAGCAGAGGCTGTTTTATAGCTTGCATGCACTGTCACTTACCAGCTGGGTCACTTTTTAATATAAGGCATCAGCTGAGACTGCAACCAGCCCGCCTTTCCTTCCATCCTCTTTGAGCTTCTCCGACCTCTGGCCCAGGAGTGTGTAGTCAGCTCCTGGACTAGTCTACAGGATTGCCAGACCACCACGGTTAGAGGCAGCAAGGACTGGCACATGTTTCTGTCCATCCTGGAGCACTCTAGCTCATGCTGGTGGGTTCCAAGTTGTTCATGTTCTCTCCCACTTCACACCCATTTTTCCTTCCCAAGTGTATGCCCTCTGGACTTAAAGCTTCAACATCAGATGTAAACATAACAGTCTTAATAAAGCTGCTTAGCCATCTTCCACAATTGTATAAGGTCAAATCCCTGCAAGAAACCTGGTTCTCTATGTCTCTTAGAGGTTCTGTTTCTCTAATTGAAAAGTGACTGATACAGATTTAATCTTCCATAAATAGCAACAACAAGCTGTTTTAGTTCCAGGACTCTGCTTGTACATTTTTTCAAGAATGTTCTAAGAATATTATTTTTAATATCATTAACTATTGTTCAAAAATAGTATGTAACAGCATATGAAATTCAGATATTTCAAATGTCAGCTTATAATATAATGGTTGAAAATTCTTGTAATAATAAAATAAAACTACTCCTTTTCTATAAAGCCCACTATCTCTAATGACCAAATCCAATAATACTGTTTCAGTATACTCTACCTGAATATAGCCAATCATCTCCCTTCTCTGGTCTTATGACCTCGTTGCCATTAAATTTTGCAAATGGTTCTACCATTAACTCATAACCTGTACTGGCTCTTCAACATAATTAGAAAAGCCTCCCATTTTCCACAGTGGCTATTTAAAAGATCACTATCAACCCTGGACATTCCATCAACTAACTCCCCCCTCACTCTCAGTAGATGACCTCAAAAAGGAAACAAATCAGATAAGAATGTCATCTTACTACCACCAAACCTATAAACCATCCAGCAAACAGACTGCTTGTACGTATCCCCTCCCACTGTAACGGAACGGCACATGTACTCATGTTTAATCCTGCCATCCATATACTAAGCCCTCCTCAAACTTCCCAAATAAGACTAACTGCAGTCTGCTGAGATATGCTACTCGTAACCTCTCCCTCTTCTTTCTCATTCGCCTTTCCTTCCCTTGGCAACAACTCTTCAAATCAGAATTCAAGTACTTAGGCATGCTAAAGATTCTTCTAGCTTAAATATTCCTTCAAAATACATATCCCCTCCCATTACAGTCAAAGATAAACCTGCTGAATAAATTGTCGAGGGCAGAGTAGTCAGAATTTATTACACAATGACTAACTGATAATAATGGCAGATGTCAAGTTATGATTGATATTTAGAATGCAACCATTACTGTAAACTGGTAGAATAAGTCTTTGGGAACAGTCAAATCTCCAATAGCTAAGGGTTTACCATTTAAGTATGAAAACTCTTCTTACTGTAGTCATTTGGAAAGGACATGTTCCCAAACAGTACTATAACCTTTCCTTTAAAAGGTTTAAGCCTTTAAAACTTAACATATGAAACTTAATTTAATCTTTTCCTGGTTATATGGGACAATTATTAAATGTGTCACACTTCAGGAAGGGCCCTCTGAAGGCTAGTTGCTTCTAAGCTAGCTACATCAACCAAGACATCCATGATTTTTTTAGTTATTTCTCTCCATTTTCCATCTCATTCTTCGCTCTCTATATTGTTAGCTGTTAGTTCTCATTGCTGTAAGCATTTCTTCTTGTGGTAGTCTCTTTCGCCACTTCTAATTTGCTGCTTTTATTATACTTCTGGTCTAACACTGGATAACAAGTACATCAGAATTACGTATAATATAAAATAAAAGTAGGGCTCCACAGAAAACTTCTCCAGGTAATCAATAAATAATTGTTAAATTCAGAGTAAAAATAGAAAAGCTAGCCTACAATCTATAAACATTTTATTAGCATCAAAAAAAGAGATGCAAAATGCCTTTTAAAACCATGACATACCATGGAAAAAAGGATTCATATGCTTGCCTTATTCTCTGGTCTACAATGACATCCTAGCTAAATTTTGTTTCTTCTACTACAAATTACCATTCATATATAGCATTACTATGATGTTAACATACAATAATTTATTACAGGAAGAAAGTAAGGAATTAATTCTATACATTTTTAAAGTTAATTTAGGATTATTTAAACTCAAAGATTAACGGAATTATTTTTCAAAGTGAAACTAATGCCACCTGGCAAAGACAAAGAGAGCAAACGCTGTAGTCAGCAACGTAACCCAGCTGTGGTTTTGTTCTTCACTTCATACATTTTATAGTAAGTGAAGTACCATATTACCTAGCTCTTCTACAAATAAAGGATCAGCATCATCATCACCTAGTTTATTGAAAAGGACACTAATTTCCAAGTACTAGCTTTACAAAATGACTAGAAATATACTCAGGTTTCAGCTATTCATATAACTACCAGGTAAGTATACAAAAAAAGTCTTTTGAGGCTCTGCCTACTGGTGATTAAATAACTATTAAGTTTCAGTTGAGAGAAAAATCTCAGATGAAATACATCCTATTATAGCAACTCAGCTGACAAACTCTATTTCTAAAAATTGCTCTCCTGTTAAATCATGTACCACTGCAATGCTACGAAGTCAGCAACTAAACTAATATCCCAAATGGCTCGTAATTTTAGCTACTAACAAAACCTGTTTAAAAAAGAACAAGAAAAACCAATGGAATTCCATTAAACCATATTAAAATATTATGAGGCAACATAACAAATTACTCACTTTCAGATGATTTAAGTCCTTAAGTTAATTTCTGACTTATCTTTGTTCCTCACAAAACATCTGAGAATTAAAACTAACCTAATTAGAGACGTAAGTTTTTATGACATAAAAATTAGACACTTTTTCATAAGTGAAAGAAACCTTCATGGAAGAAAAAAAATACACACATATTATGCACTAGGAAAAGAGAGAATTTACTGGTGCTGAATCACAAAATTAAGAAAATCTCATCTTAAACACTGTAGATGAAAAGTGGGTATTTCTCATGCCTCTATCTCACTGACTCATCCTATTCATACACATCTCGTGTTTATCATTATTCTTTCAGGGAAGCCTCTTTCACCTCTGTGTTTCTCTCTGTTAGGATTTCATATTGCCATCATAGTTCTAACTTGACTTTTTTATTCAGCAATCCTTTAGTGAATGGTGCCAAGGCTGGGGAACCCTGTTCCACGGGGATTATGAGTAGATTATTACAGCAAGGAAAGTTCTTTTGTATTCATTAATGGTAACGACCATCCACATGAACTGGGGAGTTAAGTCGAATTATTACTCTGAGTCTGTTTAGTCAGGCGAATAGTTTCCAAATTCAAGCCTGGACCCTAAAGATATTAGTGAATTAATACTAAGTATACAAAAATGTTAAATGTCCTCTAACCATGAAAGCTAATTTGTTTTCTCATTTTGATGTTTCAGTAAAAAAAAAAAAAAGTGAATTATAACAAACTTTCATCTTATAAAAAATCAGATACTCAGGAAAACTCCATGAAGACTGAAAACTGAAACCCTTTTTAGCATCACTACATAGAAACAATGGTTTGCAACAAATCTATTTAATTGGTATTGATTACACAGCAATTATCAACAGAGAAAAACAGATTAGTCTAATGTTTACAAAAGCATTTCAAGTTTTATGACAGTTTAATCAAAGTTTTTATCATGACTGAGAAACTATCCTTCAAACTCCAAGCCTTCAAATTCATTGGAAAAAGATGAATTAACTAATGAACATAAATTTCATACAAGTTTGGACTCCTTTTCTTAAAAAAGAAAAAAGGATAATTAACATACTAAATGAGTATACCCAATTACCAACAATTTAAACATAGGTCAAAATCCGAGAGAACCGCCTACAGTTCTCATAAAATCTCGTCATGGTCAAGAACTAAAACGTGGCCACAATGAGATACCACTTCACACTCATTAGGACAGTTGTTATTAAACAATAATAATAATAAGTATTGGTGAGAATGTAGAGAAATTAGAAGAACCCTTGTGTATTGCTGGTGGGAATATAAAATGGTGTCGCTGTTGTGGAAAACAGTTGGGTGGTTCCTCAGAAGGTCAACCATACTCTGACTATATGATCCAGCAATTCCACATCTAGATGTACAACCAGAAAAACTAAAAGCAAGGACTCAAAAAGATGCTTGTACACCAATGTTCAAAGCAGCATTTTACTCACAAAAGCTAAAAGGAGGAAACAATCCAGATCTCCACAAATGGATTTTTTTAAGTGATATATACATACAGAGGAATGTTATTCAGGTTTAATAAGGAATGAAAATCTGACACATGTTATAACATGAACAGACCTTGGCATTATGCTAAGTGAAATAAGTCAGATGCAAAAGGACAAATACTATATGATTCCACTTACATGAGGTACCATGAAAATGTAAATTCATAGGAAAAAAATAGAATACAGATTACCAGGGTATAAAGAAGATAAGAGGGTGGGAAGAAGAGTTATTGTTTTATGGGTATAAGACTTCTGCTTGGGATGATAACACCCAAATTTCAAATTTTCTTTAGATGTTACAGGAAAATATCCATGATTTCACTTTTGGATTAGCCTTTTCCAAAGCTATTTTCACCTCCTATCAATGTAAGTCTACGAGAATAGGAATGGCTACCATGAGAAATGAATCAACCAAAGGATGCTGCAATGAGTTAGCAATTTCAACATTCCATACTTTCTTCTAATCATGCCTTTAAGAAAGGTGTGTCATTTAATATCTTACAACTTGTTATTACAATTACAGTTTACCAAAAATAAAATAAAGGATTTAGGTTCTACTGTATGTTAAGGAAATATATGTAACTTGTATTTTAAAGATTATTTCCACTAGAAAATGTCATGCCTTGAATGTCACAAATTCAGGAAAAAAACACAACTATCAATAGAAACACAAGCATATTTTATTAGACAATATCACCTTATTTTCTTAAAATTTAAAGTAAAACCCTAATAACTTTGAGTCTTTCTCTCCCTTCCTATTGTTCTCTTGTACCTTCCAATTTCCCTCCCCTCTACTCCATTTTTAATGCATTATCCGTACAAAAAGGATAAAATTAATGCCCACAGTGCTAACAAAATTAATAAGGAAAGATGTATATAGATCTCATAAAGATGTGCCTAAGTTTACATTGCCAAGGAAACACTGACGTCTTAGATTTTAAATGGAAGAGTTTATATTTAAAGGATGTTGGAGTCAATAGAGGTATTTTAAGAAAGAGCAACGCATACACTGGTTATTCCTAAATACCAATAAATGACACATTGAAATTATACAAAGACAATTAAATTTAGAGAACAGTCAACAACTATTAAGCTGAGTCATTTGAAAGGCAGTACTGATTTAATGAAAAAAAGCTAGACTAGGAGTTTAAAGTTGAGGCTTCTGGTACTGGCTTTTGCAACTCATTAGCTGTGGGAACTTGGAAAAGTTACCTAGCCTTGCATAAGCCACTTAATTCTCTTTAGAGTCTTAATTTCCTCACCAGGAAAATGTGGAAAGCCAAGCATGGTTAATCAAGTCCCTTGCTGGAACCAAATAGCTTTAGTTCTATGATTTCAAAGGAATAAACTTCCAAAAAGAAGTTACTATATACTTATTATCTTCTAGAAATCATAATAAGTAGACTGTCATCCATACTCTACAATACAAATTTCCAGTATGATAATAGATGCCCATATTCTTCGTTTGGATATTTTTTGTTGTTCCCCTTTTTTATTAATTATGCAATAATATCAGGAGAAAAGCGTGAAAAATACAGGAAGAATTAAAAAGAAACACCATAATTCTCCTATCCAAATACAGTTGAACAACACAAGAGTTAGGGAGGAGTGCCAACACCCACTGTAATAAACAATCTGCATATAACCTTTGACTCACCAAAAACTTAACTACTGACAGCCTACTGTTGACCAGAAGAAGCCTTACCAGTAAAATAAAGTCCACTAATGCATTTTTATGTGATATATAGTATATACTGTATTCTTACAATAAAGTAAACCAGAAAATGTTTTTCCAAATTGTCACAGATCTCCAAAAGTTTTTCCAACACATTTCTTGAAAAACAAAACCCACATATAAGTGGACCTGTGCAGTTGAAAATCATATTATTCAAGAGTCAACCATACAAAAATATAATAAAGTTTATACTTGGCAAGAGATGACTTTCTAACCGAGTAATAATAAAGAGATGCTATTAAAAATTTAGTGGTAAAACATAACTGGTAAGAAAGTGAACATAATCCAAATTTCACAATTACAAAAAAAGAAGGATGCACCATAAAAATTAAGTAAATGTAATGGAACAGGGTAGGAATGAACACTGACTGGAGGTAGTATCACATTTGCAATCCAACCCAAATATTTCTGCTTCTCAGTTTAGGTTAGGACACTCTGCTGTTGCTCTCAAAAGACTTTCCACTTGTCTTTCACAGTAATTTGCACATCCATAATTATTGAATTCCATTTCTCATAATTATGTACTGAATGCTTCTTTTTCCTCCCTAGACTACAGCTCCTTAAACGCAAGGATCATGTCTTCCTAATGTGCCAGTGTATCCCCAGTAGAACACCTCACATATTGAATGTATTCAATTACCATTTGTTAACTGAATAAAAAAATAAATGGGATCTTGGTATGTTAACTATTCCTGACTGATTATCTTCTCCCAGGACCTTTTAACCCATTGTCAGGATAACTGCTTAATAAGGAAGGTACACAAATTCAAAGATACCTGCCATGAAAATATGCACATTTAGATATCCTAGGGTAGGATTGATAAACCATGGCCCACAGGCCAAATAAGATCAGCCACCTGTTTTTTAAGTAGAGTTTTATTGGAATATAGCTAATACTTTCATTTATATGTCACCTATGGCTGCTGTTGTGCCACATTAGCAGAGCTGGCCATTGCAACAGAAAGCTGAAAATATTTACTATTTGGCCCATCACAGAAAAAGTTTGCCAACTTCTATCATAGACTAATGACTTTCAACTAATAAAAGAAGAAATAGTGTACTGAACATTTGTGGTCTCTTCATGAAAACACACAACTAAACCATATGCCAATATAAAATTGTCAAGGACTGAGGAAGAAAAAGATGGCAGAATAGGAAGGCAAGATGGTAACCTTCTCCCACATACACACCAAGGAAGCAACTACAGCAAATACAACTAACCCTGAAAATGACCTGAACACTACAGAACAGATCATCTACACCTGGTGAAGAAGAGAAGCCCACATAGAGAAGGGTAAAGTGGCACAGCTGCAATCAATTGGGACCCACGCCATTCCCCCATCCCCGTCCACAAGCTGGAGGGAGAGGAACCCAGCAGGGGCAGAGAAGCACTCAGGAATCCCTCATACCTGGGCCTAGAGATCTGTTCTGGGACCATGAGTCCACACTGCACTGGGCTTTGGTGATTAATGGAACTGGACACCAGGGAGAGTTAGAACATTGTGGGAGGCTGAGACCCCTGCTACTTGTGGAGGACAGGCATGCTCTACCAGTCCTTTTGAGATCCAACCAGAGGTGGCAGTTTGAAAGATTTACCAGCAGTGGGAAGGGTGCCAGAGAGGCGGGGGCTGGACAGAGCTCTCTCGGAGGTGAAAGGACAGGTGGACGGCACTTCCCTGGTCCTCCCTCAGCCCAACTGGCAGGGCACTTGCAGGAGCCAGCCCAATTGCTGGCAGCTCAGCCTTGAAGAGCTTCCCTGCACATATGCCTGCTCAACTGGCTAGGCCCAGCAGTGTCAGACTTTGCTGCCTGACTTTTCAGGGAGGTTTTCCAAACCCACTCAGCCCAGCTGGGGAGTTGCCTGTGGAAGCCAGTTCCAAAAGTTCCTTCCTCTTCATCGGTGGCCCAGCCCCAGGTCACACTCCCCTGTGCCCTGTCCCTGCACACCCCATTAGCCCAGAAGTGCCACCATTGCTTCCTGGCAGAAGCTCCACTGCACATCTCACAAAGTGCACCGAGGGAGCTGTCACCCTCTGCTGACAGAGATCAGCCACTGCCAGCAGAAAGGCAGCCCTGCCCACAGCCCCACAACAGCAACTGTGGCTCCACCACAAAGGAGAAACAGTCACTGGAGAGTAAAAAGTCTTGAGCTTCTGGGCACCACAGGATTCTTTCTTCATAAAGCCATTACTTTCTAGTAGACCAGGAGGCAGAGCTGATCTATCCAATACAAAAGAAAAAACAGAGACCCAGACAAAATGAGGAAGCAGAGGAATATGTTCCAAACAAAAGAACATGATAAGGCACCCAAAAGAGGGCTAAATGAAACAGAAATTACCAATCTTCTTCATGAAGACTTCAAGTTAAGTCATAAATATGCTCACTGACCTACAGAATAGATGACCTCAGTGAAAACATCAACAAAGACATAAGACAACATGAGGAAGAGTGACCCGAGCTGAAGAATACAGTAACTGAAATGAAAAACACAATGGAGGGAATGAATAATAGATTGCTGCAAGAAGAGGAGACAAACAATGAGAAGGAAATTGAGAAAAGGAAAACATCAAAGCTGAGGAACAGAGAAAAAAAGAATTTCTAAAAATGAGAGGATGCTAAGAACACCGTATGACAACCCCACATGAAACAATGTTCACATAATGGGATACCAAAAGAAGAGAGAGAAAGAGGAGGAGAAAATTTCTTTGAAGAAATAATTGCTGAAAATACCCCCAACCAGGGAAGGAAATAGACAGCATGGTCTTGGAAGCACAGAGAACCACTAACAAAAGGAACCACAGGAAGACGAAACCAAGACATATAGTAATTAAAATGGCAAAGATTAAAGATAAAGAGGAATCTTAAAAGCAGCAAGAGAGAGGCAAGTTACCTATAAGGAAAACCCCATGAGGCTATCAGCAGATTTCTCAGCAGAAACTTTATAGGCCAGAAAGGGAGTGGTATGAAATATTTAATGCATTGAAATGGAAGAACCTACAACCAGGAATCTTCTACCCAGCAAGGTTATCATTCAGAACAGAAGGAGAAATTAAAAGTTTCCAGATAAACAAAAGTTAAAAGAATTCACCACCACTAAACTGGACTTACAGGATACACTAAAGGTACTTCTGTAGAAGTACACTACAAAAGGAAATGTTCCCTTAGCCTAAGTATTTTTCATCAGTGAAAATATACTCACGTTAAAGGTAGTAGACCAATCACTTACCAAGCAAGTATGAAATTTTTAAAAAGTAGTAAAACCAATTATACACAAAATATGTCAAGGGATACACTAAAAATGCAGATTATGACATCTAATACATACAATGTGGAGGAGGAAGAAGAATAAAAAAGAAGTACTTTTGGACTGTGTTTGAAATAGAGTGACCATTAACTTAATAGAGACTCTTATATATTTAGAAAACTACCTATGAACCTTACAGTAACCATAAACCTAAAGCCTATAACAGATACACAAAAAATTTTAAAAGAAGAAATCCAATCATAGCAATAAAGAAAATCAAATAACAAGAGTTTAAGAAAGGAAGAAAGGAACAGGAGTAACTACAAAACCAACCAGGAAACATTAATAAAATGGCATTAAGTAGAACCCTATCAATAATCACCTTAAATGTAAATGGATTTAATGCACCAATCAAAAGACAGAGTGGCAGAATGGATAAAGAAGTAAGACCCATCTATAGGCTGCCTACAAGGGACTCATTTCAAACCCAAAGACATACACAGACTAAAAGTGAAGGGATGGAAAAAGATAGGTCATACAAATAATAGGGAGGAAAAAAAGCAGTAGTGAGTAGCAGTACTTGTATCAGACAAAACAGGCTACAAACCAAAAAAAGTAACAAGAAACAGCAAAGGACATTACATAATGATAAAGGGGTCAGTGCAACAAGAGAATATAATCATTATAAATATCTATGCACCCAACATAGGAGCACCTAAATATGTAAAACAAATACTAACAGAACTAAAGGGAGAAACAGACTGCAACTCAATCATATTGGGGACTTTAACACACCACTTACATCAATCAACAGATCATCCAGACAGAAAATAAATAAGGAAACAGAGGTACTGAACAATACCTTAGATCAGATGGACTTAACAGGTATCTTCAGAATATTCAACACAAAAGCAGCAGGATACACATTTTTCTCAAATGCACATGAAAACTTCTCAATAACTGATAACATACTAGGCCACAAAAAAAGCCTCAATAAATTAAAAAAGATTGAAATTGTATCAAGCAGTTTCTCAAACCACAATAGTATGAAACTAGAAACAAATTAAACAAAGAAAACAAAAGAATCCACAAATACATGGAGGCTAAACAACACGCTTCTACATAATCAGTGGGTCAATGAACAAATCAAAGAAGAAATCAAACAATACAAGTAGATAAATGAAAATGAAAACAAAATAGTCCAAAATATGTGGAATACCACAAAAGCAGATCTAAGAGGGAGGTACATAGCAATACACGCCTACCTCAAGAAACAAGAACAATCCCAAATAAACAGTCTAAACTCACACCTAAAGAAACCAGAAAAGAATAAATGAACCCAAACTTAGTAGAAGGAAGGACCTAATAAAGAAAAAGAGGTGAAATAAATAAAATAGGGAAAAAAGAGAAAAAATAATCAATGAAACCAACAGCTGGTTCTTTGACAAGATAAACAAATTAGATAAATTCCTATCCAGATTTATCAAGAAAAAAAGATAAAATGACACAAATAAAACCAGAAGAGAAAAAGGAATTATTATAACTGACAACACAGCAATGCAAAGATTTTATTAGAGAATTTTATGAAAAATTACATGCCAATATATTGGACAAACTAGAAGAAATGGACAAATTCCTAGGAAAGCACAACCTTCCAAGACTGACCCAGAAGAAACAGAAAGAAATTACCAGTAATGATATTGAATTGGTTATCAAAAGCTCCCAACAAACAAAAGTCCTGGACCACATGGTTTTGCAGATGAATTCTACCAAACATTTAAAGAGCTAATACCCATTCTTCTTAAAGTACTCCAAAAAGAACAGGAGGAGGGAATAATTACAAACACATTCTATGAGGCCAGCATCACTCTAATACCAAAACCAGACAAACACACTACAAAAAAAGAAAATTATAGACCAATATCCCTGATGATATCAGATGCAAAAATCCTCAAACCAAATTTAAAAACACATCAAAAGTCATCCATCACAACCACATGGGATTTATTTCAGTGATACAAGGATGGTACAATATTTGTAAATCAATGTGATACACTGTATTAATAAAAGGATAAAAACCCCATGATCACAACAGATGCCGAAAAATCACTTGACAAAATTCAACATCCATTTATGATAAAAACCATCAACAAAATGGGCACAGGGGAACATACCTCAACATAACAAAGGCCATATATGAGAAACCCACAGCTAACATCATACTCAATGGTGAAAGGCTAAAAGCTTCTCCTGTAAGATCAGGAGTAAGACAGGGACACCCACTCTCACTACTTTTATTCAACATGGTACTGGAAGTCTTAGCCACAGGCACACAAGATAATGAGATAAAAGGCATCCAAATTGGTAAGGAAGAAGTTAAAATGTTACTATTTGCAGATGACATGACATTATCATAGAAAACCCTAAAGACTCCACCAAAAAACTAATAGAACTAATAACTGGATTCAGCAAAGTTGCAGGATAATTAATACACTGCTGAGTTCCTAAATACTAACAGCAAACTAACAGAAAGAGAAATCAAGAAAACAATTCCATTTACAATTGAATCAGAAAGAATAAAATACCTAGGAATAAACCTAATCAAAGAGATGAAAGACCTGTACTCTGAAAAACTATAGGTCATTCATGAGAGAAATTAAAGAAGACACAAATAAATGGAAATCTATCCCATCCTAATGGATAGGAAGAATTAATATTGTCAAAATGGTCATCCTGCCCAAAGGATTTTATAGATTCAATGCAACCCTTATCAAAATACAAACATCTTTTTTCAATGAACCAGAGCAAACAATCCTAAAATCCATATGGAACCACAAAAGACCCCAAGTAGCCAAAGCAATCCTAAGAAAGAAGAACAAAGCTGGGGCTATTATGGTTCCTGACTTCAAGGTACATTACAAACCTACAGTAATCAAAACAAGATGGTACTAGTACAAAAACACACTCAAAGATCAATGGAACAGAATAGAGGGCCCAGATATAAATGCATGGATATATGGTTAATTAATATACAATAAAGAAGTCGTAAATATACGAGGAGGAAAAGACAGACTCCTCAATAACTGCTGTTGGGAAAACTGGACACCTACATGCAAGAGATTGAAACTGGATTATTGTCTAACTCCGTTCACAAACATAAACTCAAAATGGATTAAAGTCCTAAATATAAGACATGAAACCATAAAACTCCTATGTTTTTCATAAAACATATAAAAAAATCTCTTCAACATAAGCACAAGCAGTTTTTTCCTGAACACATCTCCTCAGGCAAGGGAAACAAAATAAAAAATGAACAAGTAGGACTACATCAACTAAAAAGATTCTGTATAGCAAAGAAAAAAAAGGTAACCTACAGTATGGGAAAACATATTAACATCCAAAATATATAAACAACTCATAAGCCTCAACACCATAAAAACAACCCGATTAAAAAATGGGCAGAGGACCTCAACAGACATTTTTTCCACAGAAGAAATACATATGGCCAAACAGGCACCTGAAAATATGCTCTACATCGTTAATCATCAGGGAAATGCAAATCAAAACGACAATGAGTTATCACCTCACACCAGTTAGAATGACCACTATCCAAATGACAAAAAATAACAAATGTTGGCAAGGATGTGGAAAAAAGAGAACCCTCCTATATTGTTGGTGGGAATGCCAATTGCTGCAGCCACTATGGAAAGCAGTACAGAGGTTCCTCAGAAGACTAAAAATAGAAATATCATATGACCCATTAATTCCACCTCTAGGAATTAGCCCCCAAAACACAAAATCCCTTATTTGAAAAGATATATGTACCCCTATGTTTATTCTCACGTTATTTACAATAATCAAGATATGGAAGCAATGTATGTGTCTATCAATAGATGAATAAGAGTGGCACATATACACAGTGGAATATTATTCAGCCATTAAAAAAAGAAATTTGGTCATTTGTGACAACATGGATGGCCATAGAAGGTATTATGATCAGTGAATTAAGCCAGGTAGAGAAATATAAATACCATATGATTTCATTTATTTGCAGGATATAAAAAAACAAAACAATACAAAATGAACAAAAGAGCAGTATACTCAGAAACACTGAGAAGTGAATGGTGGTTACCATAGCGGAAGCATAGCAGTGGGTAGGTGGGGAGAGTGAGGGCAACAGAGGCACAAAAATTCCTCAATCATAATATGAGTTGGGATAGAAGTGTAGCATAGAGACTAGCCAGTGGTTCTGTAACATCATTCTATGCTGATAGATAGTAACTGCACTAGTTGGCATGAGGCTTTAATAATGTGTCCAGCTAATATAATATGGAATACTTAATATAATTCTACTTGGGGTAAATATAAAAGTGATTATCACATTTTGTTTCGAAAACTTTATTTTTTTTCCTACAATAAGGAACAGAGAAATAAATGTAGTGAGAAAAATAAAATTATATTCATTTGGAAAAACTGGTGAATATTAACAATAAAATGGGAAAGACCATTAATAATAAATATAAAATTGTCATATTTGCAGATGAATAATATATATAGTTAGATAGCCCTAAAAACAGCACCACAAAACTAGCAGAATTAATATATGAGTCCAACAAAGATTCAGAATACAAACAATATATAGAAGTTATTGCATTTCTATATACAAACAACAAAGTAGCTGAAGGAGAAATTAAGCAAACAAACCCATTTACAACTGCATCAAAAAGAACAACATACCCAGGAATAAATCTAACCAAGGAGGTAGAAGACCTGTCTTTTCTTTGTTGGGGATTTTTGGATTACCCAATCAATATCCTTACTTGTTATTGGTGTGTTCAGATTTTCTATTTCTTCATGATTCAGACATGGTAGGTAGTATATTTCTAGAAATTCATCCATTTCGACTAGGTTGTCCAATTTGTTGGCCTATAATTATTCACAGTAGTATGATCTTTTGTATTTCTGTGATATCAGTTGTAATGTCTCCTCTTTCATTTATAATTTTATTTGAGTCCTCTTTTTTCTTGGTAAGTCTAGCTAAAAGGTTTGTCAATTTTGTTTGTTTCTAAAAACCAACTCTTAGTTTCATTGATCTTCTCTTTTGTGTTTTCATTCTCTATTTCTTTTATTTCTGGTCTTATCTCTGTTATCTCCTTCCTTTTGCTAACTTTGGGCTTAAGTTGTTCTTTTTCTAGTTTTCTATGTGTAAAGTTAGGTTGTTTATTTGTGATCTTTGTTTTTTCTACAGAGGTGTTTATTGCTATAAATTCCCCTCTCAGGACTGCTTTTGCTGCATCCCATAGTTTGGTATGTTGTGTCCTGATTTTCTCTTTTTTTTCAATATATTTTTGGATTTCTCACTTTCATCTTTGATTGATTGTTCAGAAGCGTGCTGTTTCATTTCCACATATTTGTGAATTTTCCAGTTTTCCTCTTGTGATTTCTACAACTGTGGCCTCAAAAGATGTTTGGTATGATTTTCAACTTCTTCAATTTGTTAAAAGACTTATTTTGTGACCTAACATATGATCTATTCCTGGACAACGTCCCATGTGCACTTGAGAAGAATATATATTCTGTTGATGTTGGATGGACTGTTCTGTATATGTCTGTTAGGTCCATTCAGTCTGAAGTATCACTTAAGTCCAATGTTTCCTTATTGCTTTTCTGTCTGGATGATCTGTCCACTGAAGAAAGTCAGATACTGAAGTCCTCTAGTATTACTGTACTGTTTTCTATCACTCGTCAGATCTCTTAGTATTTGCTTAATATATTTAGGTGATCTGATACTGGGTACATATATATTTATAATTACTCTTCCCTTTATCATTATATAATGGCCTTATTTGTTTCTAGTTACAGTTTTTTACTTCAAGCCTATTTTATCTGATATAAGTATAGCTATCTCTGCTTCTTTTGGTTTCTATTTGCACGGAATATTTTTCTATGCCTTCACTTTGAACCTATATGTCCTTAAAGTTGAAGTGAGTTTCTTGTAGGAGCATATAGTTAAGTTTGTTTTGTTTATTCACTCAGCCACTCTACACCTTCATTTCAAATGATCTACCTTTGAACTCATTGATCCTTTCTCCTGCTTGATCTGATCTGCTGCTGAAGCTTGTAGGAGCATATAGTTAAGTTTGTTTTGTTTATTCACTCAGCCACTCTACACCTTCATTGGAGCATTTAATCTATTACATTTAAGTAATTATTGATAGGTAAGGACTAAAGACTTACTATCACTATCTTGTTGATGGTTTCTGGCTGCTTTGTAACTCTTTTCTGTTTCTTCCTTTCTTGCTGTCTTCTTTTGTGAATTCATGATTTTCCACAGTGATATGGTTTGAATCCCTTCTCTTTGTGTGTATCTTCCATAGGTTTTTGTTTATGGCTTACTTGGAACATCTTATATATACAACAGTCTTCTTTTAAGCTGATAACAACCTACCTCCTATCTCATAGAAAAATTCTACCCTTTTATTCCCACAACCACCATATTTTATGTTTCTGATGTCATACTTTACTTTCTGTATTGTGTATCTATTAAATTATTGTACTATAAGTATTAATACATTTGTCTTTCAACTGTTACACTAGATTAAAATGGTTACCACCACCAAAGTACAGTATTAGAGTACTTTGAATCTGACTATATATTTACCTTTTACCAGTGTGTTGAATATTTTCATATGTAACCATGTTACTAGTGCCCTTTCATTTCATCCTTAAGAACTCCTTTCAGCATCCCTTGCAAGGCACGTCTAGTGTTGATAAACTCCCTCAGGTTTCATTTGCTTAGGAAAATCTTTAACTCACATTCATTTATGAAGGACAGGTTTGCTGGGAAAAGTGTTCTCAGTTGGTACTTACTTTCTTTCAGCACTTTGAACATATCATCCCATTCACTCCTGACCTAAAAGGTCTCTGCTGAAAAATCCACTGAAAACAGGTAGGGGGTTCCCATATGTGAGATCTGTTTACTCTCTGTGACTTTTAAAATTCTGTTTATCTTTCACATTAGATTTTATTATACTATGCCATAGAAAAGATCATTTTTGATTGAAATTTGGGGATTACCTATAAGCTTCATGAATGTGGCTCTCCAAATCTTTCCCCAGGTTTGGGAAATTCTTAGCCATTATTTCTTTAAATAAGCTTTCGACTCCTTTTTCCCCCTCTTCTCCTTTGGGACTCCATTGATACATAGATTATTTTGGTTAATGGTGGCCCATAAGACCCACAGGCTTTCTTCATTTCTTTTCATTTTTTTTCTTTTTGCTCCTCTTAGTGAATAATTTCAAATGATCTACCTTTGAACTCAATGATCCTTTCTCCTGCTTGATCTGATCTGCTGCTGAAGCTCTCTATTGAATTCTTCAGTAATTGTAATCTTCAGCTCCAAAATTTTTTTAATGCTTTCTGTATCTTTGTTGAACTTCATCTTTTGTCCTTGTATCATTTTCCTGATATTGTTGAATTGTTTACCTGTGTTCTCTTATAGCTCTCTGAACATCTTTGCAGCAATTATTTTGAATTATTTGCCAGGTAATTCCTCTCTCTCCTTTTCTTTGGAGCCAGTAAATCTTTAATATTTACTGTATTCCCTGATTTTTCAAGATCCTATAGTTTGCACAGTTGTCTGCACATTTGAATAAGCAGTCACCTCTTGCAGACTTTATGGACTAACTTTGAAGGGAAAATTCCTTGCAGGTGAGGTATGCTGGAACAAGCAGTGACACTGGGTCTGAAGGTGCAGGGCACCAAGTGTGAGAGCATCTGGCAGCACGGGATCTTCGGGAGTGTGGTGACTCATCGGCTCAAGCTACTGGGGTACAAAGCATCAACTGCAGATTCCTTCATAGGAACTGCAGGGGGTACACAGCAGCTGTAAAGGTTGTTGAGGTCCTCAGCAGCACCTCCAAGTCCAACAGCTAGGGACCAAGGCAAGCAATAATAGTGGCCAAAGCCAGTGGTATGCACATACTATGATACAGGGTCCAGCTGCAGATGACTGTGTAGTGGCCAGGCCTGGCTGCAATCACATATGTAGTGGTGGGGACCAGACCAGGCATAAAGGGCTGGAGTCAACTAAGGTGCACTGGCAACTGCAGGGTCCTGGCTGTGAGCATGCACTACCATGGCTGCTGTATCTCACCATAGTGCATGACAGTGGATGCCAGTGATGGGGGTTGGAGCAGAGGTGTACAGGTGCAAGCCAGTGGGGCTAGGTGATGATATAGGCCAGTGACAAAAGGCAGGGCCTGATTTGGGTGCAGAGGCAGTTGCAGGGACCTTGGCATGTTGGCACACATGTCTTCCCGAGGACATGTACACAGAAGTAGAGGATGGTGACAGGTTGGCAGGTTGGCAGCATGCATGTGCAGGTCTAGAGAGGCTAGGCCTGAGCACAAACAAGTAGTGTCAGTCAGCCATACATGTCTAGCCCAGCATCCTACACTCACAGAGCTGCAGAGGCCTAGCTAGCTGATGGAGCAGTTTCCAGGCTTCATGGGGTTTTCAGATAAGGGTAAGACAGGGAGCAGGAATGGACTCAGGCATCTGGTGGCAGCAAACATAAATACCTGTAGTGAAAGCTGGTGAAATCTGTAAGAGTTCCATAGCAGCTATTCTGGCTACTGGTTTATTCAGTGACGAATGTTGCTTAGTGTATCTGCAAAGCAGATCACTGGGAATCATGATCACTCCCACTCTGTGGCTGCTAATGGTATACCCTGCTTTTCTTCCTTGTTCCAGGCTGTCTCTTTATGTCACAGCTTTGCTGGTCTCTGGGTGGGATGAAACTGAAGTAGGACCTTATGTGGTGCCACAAAATGCTAGGGTAGCTGGTCATTCACCTGCCCTTCTTTTCCCTGTAAAGGGAACTCTCTCTTGCTGGAGATTTGCCTCCTGGCACTGAGAGCTTAGGGGACAGAATGATCCAGGCAAAATTAAGCTGTTTTCCTTCCATTTTTGTGCAATCATTTTCAAGTTTTCTGCTCCCTAAATTGCTGAAGTTGGTTAAGTAGACTCCAGAGTTCTTCCAGAGCTGTTTTTTTTTCATGGGTAGCTACCTAATAATTGATCTTCATTGGGGGGATGAACGCTGAGGTCTCTTGCTCTGCCATATTGGTGGCATCCCATTAGTAAATTTTTATAATATATTTTACAATGTTCTAGCTTAGTAAACTTGAATTTTAAAAAAAACTCAAAGATTTAAAATGTTCAGGGAAACTAGACAAATATCTTCAATCACAATTATTTCCAAATCAGCTAATACTAAAATCAATCCGATACAATATTACTAAAAGATCTTATAATATATAAGCAGAAGAAAAACATATTATAAACATGCTCTATTATTTGTTCCCTTAAAGCAATAAGCAATGGTGGTAAAATATGAAAAATACAAAACAAGTCATGACCATTGTATTGTGATTCAATAAAACAAGTCCTTATCCAAATACAGTAGAAGAAAAATACACAAACAACATGACGTATTTTGCTTTAAATATATAAACATAAACCTTAGATGGACCTTCAACAGGGCCTGATTACCCTACTTTATTTCACTCACCAGTGCTCTCAAAGACCATTTCACACTATCTTCACAGCTGATACCCCTAGTATTTTTTATAAACTAATAGAATAGGAAGAAAACATTCATTTCTCCACTACCAAATTTATGATCCTACCTGCGTCCTAATACTCTGCCTTTCCTCCTGTCCTGATGCCCAGTAACCAACTCCTTTAAAGGCCATCACTTCACTAACTGTTCTCAGATTCTCTCTTGAACCCACTCTAATCAGGTTTTTCTCCTTCACATGCCAAGATAACAAAAGATTATGAAAGTGACCAGAAACCTCCACAATGCCAAATCTTCAAAGATCTTAACCTCTCAGAAGCAGCTGACGAAGTCATTCACGACTCCCTTTCAGACAGCTTCTGGAACCCATTCTCAGTTCTCCTACCTCACTAGCTATACCTTCTCAGTCTGATGCGTTGAATCCTTTTTGTCCTTTTCCATACAGTTCTCCAAAGGCTCAGTCCTCAGAAAATCCTCACTAATGATTTCTTAACTCCCATGTCTTTAAATATATTTAAATGTTGACAATATCCAAATCTATATGGGAGAACATCTACCCAGAGCCTCATAAACAGTAACTCCACACCACAATGTGAATGTCTAATGAGCATTTCATACTTTATATGTCCAAAATCGTATTCTTAACCTCCCACCTTCTGTGAAATTTGTCCCCCTGCAAGTTCTTGTATTTCAATAAATGGCATCAGCATTGTCCCAAATCCTAACACTTCTCACCAGTTTACCATTCTGATCCAAGGAATGAATGCAATAACCTCCTAAGTGATCACTATGCTTCCACTCTTACCTCTTTATATTACCTTCTCAAAAGAGCTTCAAGAAAAATCTTTTCAAAACATAAACCATCTGTGTCCCATTTGGTATTTAAAGAGCTCAGGGTCACCATTCTGTCCCAACAAGAAGTGCAAAGCTGAAAAACTGAAAAATCAACAACTCTTCTTAAGTCCATCAGGAAAGTGACTACCCCAAAATCAGACAGGTGGGTTCAGAAAAATCACAATTTATCTGTGCAGAAACCAGTGGTTCCCTGGGAACCAGTGTCAGGGCAGGAAAACCTAAACTATAACAAATTGTTGGAGGCTCAGTGTAGACAAGTTTTAGAGTTAAAAACTCCAGGGGTACCCAGTCATATGGTGGGGTTGGGGAGAGTACATACTTTTATATAAGAGTATTACCTCTAAGAGCTCTAACCACATCTTCACAGTAAAGATCAGAAAGAAAAATCCTCTCCTGCTTCCAGCAGCAGCAGGTAAAAAGGAACTATTTTGAAGTACACCAGAGCATTTTGTTTTTCTTAACAAGGGCCACCCTTGGTACAAGCTACTTTACAAGAGCTTAATGTGTTGGGGTTTTGCAAGAGCCTAACTTACCTAAAGGAAGGGACACACCCAACTCCAGGCCCCTCTCACCTATCTAAACTAAGCAGGGAAAAAACTGAGAAGTACTGGTAAAGTTCACAGTCCAGGGCACAGGAATCCAAAGAACAAACAGATGGATAATATAAGTAAAGAAATGGAAATTCTAAGAAAGAACCAAAAAGAAATGCAAGAGATCAAAAACACTAAACCAGAAAAGAAGAATGTCTCTGATGGGTTTATTAATAGAATGAACCCAGATGAGGAAAGACTCTGAGTCTGAGGATATGACAACAGAAACTTCCACAATGAAAACAGAGGACAAAAGAACAAAGACCAAAAAGACCAGAACAGAATATACAAGAACTGTGGGAAATTACAAAACAGAAACCAAATCACAACACTGCCTTACTAAAAACCTTCAAGTGGGTTCCCATCGTTTAAAACATAAACAGAAGTTCTCACATCAGGGCCTATAACACCTGACATGATCTGACCCCATGTCTGCCGTTGCATCTCCCACTTCTCTCTCCCTTTCTCCTTTCATCCCCAGTCAACTTGCTTTCAATTCTCCTCAAGGTTATCTCGGCTTCAGATCTGCTGCATTTGCTGTCTCTTCTGTGTGAACATCCTTCCCCCAGATATTCACGTGGGCCACTCCCTCACCTTGTTCAGAGTCAGCTCAAACATCACCTTTAAAGAGGCCTTCCTTCAACACTCCCCTGAAAAAAAAAACCTTAACTCCTCCTACTTTGCTTTATTCCCTACAAAAATATTTTCTATTTTGTAATATATTATTTGTCATGTAATATTTTAAAACTGTATTTTGTTCATTTTCTGGCCCATCCACTAGAAATGTAAGCTCTTTGAGGGAGAACTATGACTTGATCATACTTCTCTACACCCTGCACCTAGAATGTTATCCAGCAAAAAATTAGGTGTTCAATAAACAACTCTTAAATTAACAAATGACTATTACAACTTTTTACAAGTTTTTTTCTTGTGTATAAATTTGAATGGACTATAAGAGTACTAAAACTGTATTTAATTCAGATTTTCACATAACATGGTCTGTCCCATATCTGAGAAGGAAATTGTCATAAAAATATGTCCTTCCTTCTATATTCAATCTCCAGACCCTAGCAGGTTTCTAGCATTTCCCCCAAAATAAAGAGAAGTAATATCCTAATGGGCTAAATTTAAAGATCTCATACAATACTTGTGATGGGAAAATGACTTTTTCAATTAGCCCCTAACCCCCAATTGACAAACACATATACACACAGATAACTTGGCTACTTACCCTTATTCTAGTTTTCATTAAGTTAATTTTTTCACCAGGTAATATATTAACATAGTTTAAAAAAAAAATCTGAAAAGGTATAGAGTAAAAAGTCTCCCTCCTGCCTACCTTGTTCAAACTCCTGCCACAAAAAAGCAACCACTGGTATCATAAAACAGAGATGGACAAATTTTTTCCATAAAAACAGTAAATATTTGCAGATTTGTGAGCTATAAAATCTCTGTTACAAGTATTCAACTTGGCCATTATAGAGCAAAAACAGCCTTAAGCAATATATAAACAAATGTGCATAGTTGTGTTCCAAAACAACTTTATCTGCAAGAACAGGTAGTGAGCTGAATTATTCCAGTGGGATCAAACCCTAGTTATTGAGCTAAGTTTAAATATATCTCTTGTATAAAAAATGTTAATGGTTTGTTTGGGAAGGGACTGCAGTAGAAGGGACTGCAACAAAGAATGTTATCTGAAACAAAAAATTCGCCCAACTACCCATAGTGATGTATGAATATACATTTTCATATAAAATACAAAGTTTTCATATAAACACTTAGGATTATTCCAGTATGCCTTCTGTATAATCCATAAATTACTACACCAAATACACTCCTTGTAGCCTAATTAGGAAGAACTGGAGGAACACGAACACGAACAAAGTGGTAATCTAACTAGCAGCTCACTGTCAACACTAAAGTCTGGCCCTAAACTGTCCTTTAAATGGTAGATCACATAATAATTAAAATTTCATGGGATGCATTAAAAATTAAACCAGAGTCCCTATTTAAAAACTAACTGAAATCCCAAATATGTATTTCCCAATCAAATCAGTTCCAAATGCATGTTCCTAATATGTCTTACAAAGGATTTAATTTAATAAAACAAAGCACAATTAGAAAGAAACAGTTCTCTCTGAAAAGGAGATCATTGCTAGAATGAGTAACCAGCTTCTCAAATTCACAGGTATCCCAGGCATATATCTTACCTTAGATGCCATTCTCATAAAAAGTTTATTTTGATTTTCTGCTGTTCCCATCTTTTCATTCTTGACTAAATCATTTAGGCTGAGATGATCATCATCATGAAAGTATCTGACCCTTTCTTTTTGCTCACGGGTTGAAGCCTATGACAGAATGAACAATATTAATTTAGTGAAAACATGAGTCTCTCAAGTATTTTTAATGAATTACCTATATATCTGATGTTAAATGTAAAAATCCCACTATGCATCACAGTCTCCCCTTCCACGTTATCCCTGTTCTATCTGCTTCCACGTGGAAGAACTTCTATTAGAACAACACTCCCTATACTTCTGCCCCTTTACTTTCCTCTTCTCTTGGGATGAAAGCATAGCATTATCTGATTTCTGAGTTTGGGGGAAAGGGCAGAATTGCTTTATCCCTTCTCTCTGCTCTGCTTTTCCTTGTTAAGAAGAAGAGCTCCCTTTTCTGCTTCCTTGCCTCCAGCAGCAAAGAACTCAACAGGCAAAAACATGTGACAGAAAAATTCTGAATAAATCATTGGGAGGCCCAATAAAAATTCCCTTCTCTATGCAATAGGGAAGTCTCCAGTTATCCAGAGATCATGAAAGCATGTTGGAAACAGCGGTGGAGTATTAGCAAATCCACTTCAAACAGCTCTACCAGAAACACAGCTGACACTCTGATTCTCAACTAAATCAGTTCTGGATTTTCCTATCAGTTGGTCCCATAGCTACATGTAGAAAAGAAAAGCTCTATTTGTTTCCTCCAAAATCAAATCTCCCTATTTCTGTTCTCACATTCCTATATCCAAATCAAACCTGCTTTTCAACTCCTTGATATCTTTGGAACCATATTTCCAGTATTTTCTCCCAACATTACTATTCCCTGTCTTCACTAGATTATATCTCATACCCCATGATTTCAATTACTTCCTGGCTCCAGACCTTTAATTTCTAGCCTTCTTACACTTTCATTATGCTCGAAAAACAAACCTCAATCCTGAATGAATCTGTCTGCCACCTTTACTTTCATACCTAGATCACTCAGTAGTAGGCAACTCAAATAGAGCCACACCACCATCTAGCAATGCACCTAGGGATCCCTAGCCAGTTCTGCCATTTCATGTAATTCAAACCCTTACTGTCTCCTGCCACATCTCTGCTCCAAACTCCTAATTCCTCCCATTTCATTAGAAGAGCTATCGTTCACACACTATTTCCTGAATGAATGAATTACTATCTCTAGCAGCAAAGGCATTCAACAGGCAAATAATAAACATGAGACAGAAAAATTATGAATGAATAAATATTTTGTAAACCCAATTACCGCTTGTATGATCTTTCAAATTTAAAACTAAAAATCTAACTTAGGTAAACTGAATATATTGTTTTTGCCATCTCAAAAGCCTTAAGGTAGTCCTAAAAACTCATTGCTAGAGTTACCAGATGGAAAAGAAAATTAGGCTTACAAAGGATCCAGCAGCTACATAATTGAGACATTACTGTATACGGATGACCCCATCACCATGTCTCAAATTAGCTACACAGACAACAGGTCTAGGAGACCACGGTTTTCCCTATGAGCTATGGTTAAAGTATGTGAGAAGAAGCTATAAACAATGAATGTCAAAGAAATGTACACTAAAATTAAAACTGTGTTAAACAATCAATGTTCAGAATTATTTGAAAACTGTGGTTGAATTAGATTCCATTTTGTAAAAAGCAAAGGGACATAACTAAGAATAAAAATAATAACAATTTATTATCACCTAATGTTTGCATTATAAAACTACATTTCAGAAAATATTTTAAAGTAGTCTGATGCAAAGAATTCTCAAGAGTAGAAAAGTAATTCTGAATTAATAAACAAAGACTTGCTGAAGATACCGTCTGTCTATTCCTTTGTCCTCTTTTGTATTCCAGAGGTTTTCCCGGTGTGTTTACAGGCCATACGCTTCCAGATCTGTCTGTCCTAACAAGGATCACTTCTTGCTGGTCTTCATTCTATGGGAAGATTTAGAGGTAACTTTTGAAGTTATTGTGAAGAGAGGTAAATGCTTATACTTAGTAACAAAAAAGCATAAAAATGATTCTAACTTTCACATAGTATTATGGATTATCTAAAGTCTCCTGGACTTTCATTATCCACTATCAAATAAGATGACCATAATCTTTTCAGGGAAAAAGTGGGAAAAAATACCCAAAATGTATTTTATTTTTTAAAAAGCAACCACAGAAGCAAACTTAAATATAAAGCTTTCATCTCAATAATATTAAAAGATGACTAAGTACCAATATTCAAATAAGCACTGTATGAGGGTACCCATCACTTACGCAGTAGATGTGTTTAATGAATGCTTCTTCAAAGATCACACTAAAACTTGATTATAAGAAATAAAGCAACTACATGACAGAACAAAATTGTTAAATTAACTACTATAAGGATACCCTGCATAAATAATGTTATTCTTTCCATTAACATCCCTCAAGTGATTTTCACTTCTCTGACTCTTCAGGATAAGTTACAGCCCACATACTTTCAACCTATAATTTTTTTCCTACAAGTTTTTAGCCAAATACATTGCCTGGTACAGTACAGAATGAGTAAATTTTATTCTATGGCAAAATGGAATATTACTGGAAAGGGTCTAATAAAAAAGTACATAAGAGTATCAGGTAACAACTTTATTAAAAAAAATTTGAAACAAGACCAAGCAAATTATTCACATTTTCATCATTTTCTCAAATCAGAATGATTAAAAATCTATTTTAATTCCATCTAATAGAGACTTACCTCCCCTGTTAAAATGGAAGAAAAAAACACACACCAATTATTTATCTTACAAAATACTAAGTGGATAGTAAAGATTATTATCACTACTTTTCTTCTTCAACTAAGTGACATTAATTTACGAAGTGTCATACTTTCAAGGTACCTCTACTCATTCTCTTACTGGATAATAAAGAAGAGCAACACATTATGACCTGGCCCCTAAACCTACCACACTGCTAACACTGATCTCTCTAAGGACTTGAAAATTGCTAAACATAATAAATACTTGTCAATTATCATCTTCCTTGATTTGAAAGCATTTAATTCTGTTTATTATATTCTCAGCCTGAAACTCGTCCAGTTTTAAACACACTATTCTTTCCTAGTTCTGCCTTACCTCTCTGACCCATGCATTCACTCATTCATTCATTAAATATTTTTGAAAGGGCTTACCTTAGGTAGTAACTAAAAGGAATATAGTCCCTTCCTACAAGAAGTTTACAGGCTATTGAGAGAATTATCTTTTCAGGAATTAATCAGTATAAAGTCGATTTTACTTTCTCCTCTATTACAAACTGCCCTTCAACTGCCCATGATTCTTGGTTTCCATCCTTCAGCCTTAAACCTAATTATCACTCACACTGCCAAAAATTCATTATGGTAAACACAAACAGAATTATGCCATTCTTCGCTGAAAAGTCTGCTGGGAGCCCGTATCACCTACGAGATCTATACCGCCCAAAGTGTGGCCCACAAACCAGTGTCAAGCTGAGAATTATCAGCCATGGTACATTTGTTACCAGTCCATGATGACTTAAGTATAAAAACTAAGTGTTTTTAAACTTTTATGGCAATCTTAAGGAGTAATTTATGTTGGATCAAGCTAAGTAAAAAGTTTGGACCTATATTTCATAATATCATTTTAGGACAAATATCTAATAAAAATATTAGTCCATGTACTAAAAACTATTAGTCGACGATGGACTGAAAATTTTAAAAATAAAATAACCCACTCTGATCCTACAACACAATCTGAGAAACACTACTAGATATTGGAATAAAGGTCAAGCACCTTCACACAGTATAGAAAGTCTTCACATACTAAGGCCTTTTTCAAATTCACTTTTTTCTAGTTCTTTTATTTTTGTAATTTTACTGTATATTTTGCCTCCTACATAATTTTAGGCATATTTATATTGCTAGACCATAATCTTCTCAGTAATTATTTGTTTATTTACAATTATCTGTTCACAACTTCCCAGGCCAAAGACCAAGCTCTACACTACTTAGTATCTATAGTGCCTGGCACAGTGTCAAAAAAACAATGGGTATTCAATAAATGCCCGATAAACGGAATTAACAAGCTGGTCCATCAGACGAATTAATTATACTCCCAAAATTAACCCACTGTCCCTTCTGGTCTCCTCTTCTTCCCACTTCTCTCATTTCTGTTCCTCAGGCATACCAATACAAAGGTACATTTCCCATTTGGATACCCAAGGCAGAAATATCGAAAGAGTAGAAATACTAAGTTCTATGTTTGCTACTATATTAATACAGAATATGGGACTTATTTAAGAATCTATAACAGTCAACAAACTATAGCCCAGAGGCCAAATCCAGCCTGCTGCTTGTTTTAATTTGGTTTTTATACTACTAAATGGCTGGGTGGAATCAAAATAATAATGTTCCAAGATAAGTAAAAGTTATATGCAATTCTACTTTCCGTGTCCATGAATAAAGTTTTACTGGAATACAATTGCTCACTTGTTTATGTATTGTTTATGGCTGCTTCCTCATTTCAACAGCATGAAAGCTGTGCAGCTGAGTAGTTATTACAGACTGGATAGTCTACAAAGCCTAAAATATTTACTATTTGGTCTCTAGAGAAAAAGTCTGCCAACCTTTGATCTATATTTTCTTCATCTGATACAGCTAATTCAAAATCACTTAATGGTTTTTTTTTTTTTTGCTACCTGAGAACAAGCTAGATAAAAATTTGCAATTGCTTGACAGTATAAGAATCAGAACCACATTGTAACAGGGTAACTGAATGAGGATCCAGTGTTCTTTCATTTTGTTAAAATACGCATGACTCCATTTACTTCCATTTTTAGTCAAATGACCATAACAAAAGCTACACACAACCTGCCAGTGCTAAAAAACTGGATGATACGTCAAAATACATGAAAGTGTCATTCTCAGACACTGGAGAGTGAAGGAATGTGATCCCTGAGAAGGAAAACAAGATGAGCCCTAGGATTGCCATGCTTGCAACCAAGGGGCGCTTTAGAGGTTACAGTGTAGGAAGGGGTAATACAAACAGAGCTCAGCTTCCTTGCTGATTAAACTGACATGCACTTAAGCTATTGGAAGTAAGAGAAGATTTAGCAAAGAAAACAAATCAAGCAAACGACCAAAAATAAAAAATGATTCAAATATTAATGCCAATTAAGAATAAAATTTTTTACATAAAAGAAAGGCGATCATAATACAATCTGCTTTAGCGGTATCTATTTACAGAATCAAGATATAACTTTGTTTAGAAATACAGAAGTAAAAAAGCCAGAAGGAACAGCTAAGAACTAAAAGCGGCTGCCTCCGAGACCGCAGTAAACTCTCGGAAGGCCTCAAGGCATTGCTCTTCTTTCATATAGGCCATTAGCCTATTTGAATGCAACACACTGATTTAAAAGGAAAAAGAATTTGCTTCAGAGCTGGTATTAAAAATTCATAGTTTGCTTGAAAGCCTTTTCCAGTATTTTGGAACTAAAGGAAAACTCTTCTACTAGATCATATTTTCCTACCAGTTGGTATTTTGCAAGTTTGCCATCATTGAAGGCCATATAGCATCTGTTGCCATTTTTTATCTTTTAAAATTTCAATAAACAAGCAGCTATTATTGTTCTTAGTATTTTCATGATTTTTGGACAATCTCTACGGTATCTCTAATTTTGTCCACAGAGAGCAGGTTGTCTGCTACACTCAGCCAAGGCAGTGAGTGGACTGACCAAGCCACATTACATTACCAGGACATGGATCCTGGCTCGATGCTATTTTTCAATCTGTACAAAGGTGCTCACAGGGCTGCATCTGCACAGGGGGGGCACCTTCTTCTGATTTCATGATGGTACCAGATGGACTTACAGGAACCTTAGTTATATCTCCTTTTTTCAGTTCTTAATACTATTTATTTGTGTTTATTTTTTCCCCTTGATCAGCCTTCTTAATGGCTTATCTGTTAGGTTTTTTTTGTAGAATAAACCCTCAGTTTCCTAATCACTTCTTATTTTTGGTTTTATATTTCAGTAATTTCAGCTTTTGTCTGTTCTTCTTATCTCATCTACTCTTTGATATGTTTTCTCTCGTCTCCTATCTCCGTGCTGACTGACCGGCTAATGCCCCTGCCGTCCTGTGTGCTGGTGGGGGCGCTGGAGCCTGAACGCCCAGGTTACAAAGCTGCCTCATTAAATAACCTTCCAAGTTATTTACTCACCTCAAGTTCCTCATTTTTGTAAAGTAAAATAATTCGGTGTTTTCAGGATCAAATAAATTAGTACATGTAAAATATTTAGAATAATGCCAAGGAATAAAGTAATCAGTAAGTATTAGCTATAACTTTTAGTTACCTTTCACTTAACCATTTAATCCTTTCTTTATCTGAGTCCTACCTAGGATTTATCCTATCAAATCTCTAAAATTTGCAGAATATTGTTTCTTCTTCACATCCACCTACTATTGTTTCACTTTCGCCTGGTTTTATTTCATAATTCTTATTTTTCATATGAATATTATTCTGTTCTCATGACTGAATCTATTAAACATACTTAATTTTAAAGTCCTTTTAATACTATACTATCATTTCAAATTACTGGCAATAAATGTTTACACTCTTTCTTATTTTTTACTCTTTCTGAAGAAAAATTAATGTTTTCTGGTATGCTGGTATACAAGCTTACCTTAAGTGGGTTTTTTTTTCCTTCCCTCCCGTCTGCCTACACTTACCTTTCACTACCTGGGAGTGTTATACTGTCTCCACTCAGTCATCAGGATTCCCAGTTCTTACAAGGATATCTCACACTGTGAAACTGGGGATATTTCACACAGCCCAAATAATGGCTGCAAGGCTGTATCAGCTTCCTCTACACCTCCCATCATAAACACTTAGCTATGAGCTACAGACTTTTCCAGACTCCTTTTATGGGAACTCTCAAACCTGGTTCAGGCAAAGAAGGATGGTGTGAGCAGACCTTTTAATTCTCATCATCTCAGATGAGCTCAATTCTCAGCCACCCAGGCTGCCTATTTTTGGAGTTGGATCCCTGCAAACTCCAGCTCCTTATTGTTTTATGTTTCTCTTCAGTCTCCTATCCATCCACAGAGAAGAGTATCTTTATTTTTGAGCTATATTACATCTCTTCCAATTTTCTCTCTTAATATTTCATCTGAGATTGTTATGTTTCTATACAGAGTGAAGGCCTCAAAGCACTAGTGCACCTCTCTATACTCACAGCACTCAGAAATGCTCCCCAGGTATCTCCCAAGCTCTTTAGGTTGTAGAGACTACTGTGCAAACTCCATATCAGCATTGTGATTAAGATAAGAGAGAGCCCAGACACAAACTGAGAATATATCCCATGACCACATCTTTTAAGCTCTTCAAGCCATAGATTCTGGAATCCTTCTAGAACATGCTGTAGAATTAGAATGAAGGCACATATTTATTTTAGCTTTAGTTTTATTTCTTGTTAAGTTGATATAACAATGGACAAACCTCTCTCTTACAAAGCTGCTAATAGAATAGATACTAAACATGCATATGTAAGCTTGAGAAAATTAAATATTAAATAATATAAAGAATCACTAATAAACAATTATGAGTAATATTTAAGACTAGATTATAGCTAATCTCATAGCTTCAAAAGTGGATTACCTGGGGACATGTTTAACCACTACAAATTTTACTTTTGTTAAGCAGATTATTTTCTAAGGCCAGTGTAGTATCTGGCTCTAGTGTAATATGTAAAGGCAATTCAACTCTTCAGTCTCTTATCCTTCTTTCAGCATTGCTTCTTTGGAAACTTTACATATGAAGCAAGCTTTGAGAAGGAATATAACAATGTAATATTTTTACCATGTTCCTTTCAGCATTTGCCAGAGAGGGATGAGTAGATTTAGAAATTTTTAAATGTTGACTGACATTTTGAAACTGTTTCACACTAAAACAGTAGAATTCCTTTAGATGTGAAAAAATTTGTTATTTTGACTTATAAAATAGATAAATTTAAGGATGACAAATGGTATATTTTATACATGAGCAGTAGCTAAAAACTGCCTTATATATTTTTCATATTTAAAAAACCAGGGAAAAAGAATTAAAGATGGTGGCTGGAGAGGAGAGACAGAGGCTTCCTCCTAAAACTGGATACAATTAGAAAATTTAATTGGCGCAACTAATCCTGAGAGAGCAACAGGACAGAGTATGGCATCAGACTGCACACACCTGGAGAAAAGAGCAGACCTCAGTGAACAGGGTAATGTACCAGAGCTGTGGCTCCGCAGGACCCGAGTCCCTCCCCCACCCCAGCTCACCACGGGAGGAAGAGAAACAGAGCAGGGAGGGAGTGGAAGGCCTGGGACTGCTGAACACCTAGCTCCGGAGATCTCCTCTGGGAGCACAAACCTACATTCATTGGTGCTTTCATGAGAATCGCATGACTACCGGGTTGGAAAGTTAATACAGGCAGAGTTCCTGGGGAGACTGGGATTCTGTCCGCTTGTGGAAAGCAGGGATCAATATCCAGCTGCTCTGGGACAAAAATATACCTGTGTGCCCGGCCCACTGGTTCAGGCAGTGGAGACAGGCACAGGAGCCGGGAGGCGGGGAACAGCTCTTTCCTCCCCCCAGGCACCAGTACTGCTCCCCCGCGACAACATTGTTTCAGGGGCTGAGCAGCTCCAGATACTACAGCTTCTGGACACCAAAGGGCGCCATATACAAACATGAAACGCCAAAGGAACCTTGTCCAGACTAAAATTATTAATACAACCCCTGAGAAAGATTTAAATGATATGGACCTCGTGACTCTTCCTGAAAGGGAGTTCAAAACAAAAATCATCAACATTCTAATGGAGGTACAGAAAGACATCCAAAGAACTCAGGAATGAATTCAGGTCAGAGATCCAATCATTGATGAGCACAATGGAGTGTATTAAAAGCAGGTTGGATATGGTGGAGGAGACAATAAATGAACTAGAAACTAGAGTAGAGGAATACAAAGAAGCTGGGGCACAGAGAGAAAAAAGGATCTCTAAGAATGAAAGAACATTGAGAGAACTGTGTAACCAATCCAAGCGGAACAACATTCGCATTATAGAGATACCAAAAGAAGAAGAGAGAGAGAAAGGGAAGGAAAGTGTCTTTGAGGAGGTAGTTGCTGAAAACTTCCCCAATCTGGGGAAGAACATAGTCTCTCAGGCCATGGAGCTCCACAGATCTCCCAACACAAGGGACCCAAGGAAGACAACACCAAGACACATAGTAATTAAAATGGAAAAGATCAAGGATAAGGACAGACTATTAAAAGCAGCCAGAGATAAAAATAAGATCACATACAAAGGAAAGTCCACCAGGCTAACATCAGACTTCTCAGCAGAAACCTTACAGGCCAGAAGGGAGTGGCATGATGTATTTAATGCCATGAAGCAGAAGGGCCTGGAACCAAGATTACTTTATCCGGCAAGATTATCATTTAAATTTGAAAGAGGGATTAAACAATTTCCAGATAAGCAAAAGCTGAGAGAATTTACCTCCCACAAACCATCTCTATAGTCTATTTTGGAGGGACTGCTATAGACTAAAGTGTTCCTAAGGTAGAATAGCTGTCACCAGAGGTAATAAAACCACAGTAAAGAACGTAGAACAGCTAATTATGAAATAAATGCAAAATTAAATTAACTATCCTCAATCAAGGAATAGACAAAAAGTACAGAATTTGATACCTAATACATAAAGAATGAAGGAGGAAGAAAAAGGAGGAGAAATAGAAAAGAACCTTTAGATTATGTTTCTAACAGCATACTAAATGAGTTAAGTTAGACTCTTAGATAGTAAGGAAAGTAACCTGGAACCTTTGGTAATCACGAATCTAAAGCCTAAAATGTCAATAAGTACATACTTTTTGATAATCACCCTAAATGTAAATGGACTGAATGCACCAATCAAAAGACATAGAATCACTGAATGGATAAAAAAACAAGACCCATCTATATGCTGCTTACAAGAGACTCACCTCAAACCCAAAGACATGCACAGACTAAAAGTCAAGGGATGGAAAAAGATATTTTCATGCAAACAATAGAGAGAAAAAAGCAGGTGCTGCAGTACTAGTATCAGACAAAATAGACTTCAAAACAAAGAAAGTAACAAGAGATAAAGAAGGACATTACATAATGATAAAGGGCTCAGTCCAACAAGAGGATATAACCATTATAAATATATATGCACCCAACACAGGAGCACCAGCATGTGTGAAACAAATACTAACAGAACTAAAGGAGAAAATAGAATGCCATGCATTCATTTTAGGAGACCTCAATACACCATTCACTCCAAAGGACAGATCCACCAGACAGAAAATAAATAAGGACACAGAGGCACTGAACAACACACTAGAACACAGGGACCTAACAGACATCTATAGAACTCTACACCCAAAAGCAATAGGATACACATTCTTCTCAAGTGCACATGGAACATTCTCCAGAATAGACCACATACTAGGCCACAAAAAGAGCCTCTGTAAATTCAAAAACACTGAAATTCTACCAACCAACTTTTCAGACCACAAAGGTATAAAACTAGAAATAAATTATACAAAGAAAGCAAAAAGACTCACAAACACATGGAGGCTTAACAACATGCTCCTAAATAATCAATGGATCAATGACCAAATTAAAATGGAGATCCAGCAATATATGGAAACAAATGACAACAACAACACAAAGCCCCAACTTCTGTGGGATGCAGCAAAAGCAGTCTTAAGAGTAAAGTATATAGCAATCCAGGCATATAAAAAGGAAGAAGAACAATCCCAAATGAATAGTCTAACATCACAATTATCAAAATTGGAAAAAGAAGAACAAATGAGGCCTAAAGTGAGCAGAAGGAGGGACATAATAAAGATCAGAAATAAATAAAATTGAGAAGAATAAAACAATAGAAAAAATAAATGAAACCAAGAGCTGGTTCTTTGAGAAAATAAACAAAATAGATAAGCCTCTAGCCAGACTTACTAAGAGAAAAAGAGAATCAACACACATCAACAGAATCAGAAATGAGAAAGGAAACATCTCAACGGACCCAACAGAAATACAAAGAATTATTAGAGAATACTATGAAAACCTATATACTAAGAAGCTGGAAAACCTAGAAGAAATGGACAACTTCTTAGAAAAATGCAACCTTCTAAGACTGACCAAGGAAGAAACATAAAGTCTAAACAAATCAATTACCAGAAAAGAAATTGAAGTGGTAATAAAAAAACTACCCAAGAACAAAACCCCCGGGACAGATGGATTTACCTCAGAATTTTATCAGACATACAGAGAAGATGTAATTCCCATTCTCCTTAAAGTTTTCCAAAAAACAGAAGAGGAGGGAATACTCCCAAACTCATTCTATGAAGCCAACATCACCCTAATACCAAAACCAGGCAAAGACCCCACCCAAAAAGAAAATTATGGACCAATATCCCTGATGAAAGTAGATGCAAAAATACTCAACAAAATATTAGCAAACAGAATTCAAAAATACATCAAAAGGATCATACACCATGACCAAGTGGGATTCATCACAGGGATGCAAGAATGGTACAACATTCGAAAATCCATCAACACCATCCACCACATCAACAAAAAGGACAAAACCACATGATCATTTCCATAGACGCTGAAAAAGCATTCGACAAAATTCAACATTCATTCATGATAAAAACTCTCAACAAAATGGCTATAGAGGGCAAGTACCTCAACATAATAAAGGTCATATATAGTAAACCCACAGCAAACATCATACTCAACAGTGAAAAGCTGAAAGCTTTTCCTCTGAGATCGGGAACAAGACAGGGATGCCCACTCTCCCCACTGTTATTCAACATAGTACTGGAGGTCCTAGCCACGGTAATTAGACAAAACAAAGAAATACAAGGAATCCAAATTGGTAAAGAAGAAGTCAAATTGTCACTATTTGCAGATGACATGATATTGTATATAAAAAACCCTAAAGATCCACTCCAAAACTACTAGAACTGATATCAGAATACAGCAAAGTTGCAGGATACAAAATTAGCACACAGAAATCTGTGGCTTTCCTATACACTAACAATGAACTAATAGAAAGAGAAATTGGGAAAATAATTCCATTCACAATTGCATCAAAAGGAATAAAATACTTAGGAATAAACCTTACCAAGGAAGTGAAAGACCTATACCCTGAAAACTACACGACACTCTTAAGAGAAATTAAAGAGGACACTAACAAATGGAAACTCATCCCATGCTCTTGGCTAGGAAGAATTAATATCGTCAAAATGGCCATCTTGCCCAAAGCAATATACAGATTTGATGCAATCCCTATCAAATTACCAACAACATTCTTCAACAAACTAGAAAAAATAGTACAAAAATTCATATGGAAACACCAAAGACCCCAAATAGCCAAAGGAATCCTGAGAAAGAAGAATAAAGTGGCGGGGATCTCACTCCCCAACTCCAAGCTCTACTACAAAGCCATAGTAATCAATACAATTTGGTACTGGCACAAGAACAGAGCCACAGACCAGTCGAACAGAATAGAGACTCCAGACATTAACCCAAACATATATGGTCAATTAATATTCGATAAAGGAGCCATGGACATACAATGAGGAAATGACAATCTCTTCAACAGATGGTGCTGGCAAAACTGGACAGCTACATGTAAGAGAATGAAACTGGATCACTGTCTAACCCCATACACAAAAGTAAATTCAAAATGGATCAAAGACCTGAATGTAAGTCATGAAACCATAAAACTCTTAGGAAAAAACATAGGCAAAAATCTCTTGGACATAAACATTAGCAACTTCTTCATGAACATATCTCCCCCGGCAAGGAAAACAAAAGCAAAAATGAACCAGTGGGACTATATCAAGCTGAAAAGCTTCTGTACAGCAAAGGACACCATCAATAGAACAAAAAAGTACCCTACAGTATGGGAGAATATATTCATAAATGACAGATCCCATTAAGGGTTGACATCCAAAATATATAAAGAGCTCATGCACCTCAACAAATAAAAAGCAAATAATCCAATTAAAAAATGGGCAGAGGAGCTGAACGTCCAGATATTTCTCCAAAGAAGAAATTCAGATGGCCAACAGACACATGAAAAGATCCTCCACATTGCTAGTCATCAGAGAAATGCAAATTAAAACCACAATGAGATATCACCTCACACCAGGAAGGATCACCACCATCCAGAAGGCAAACAACAACAAATGTTGGCAAGGCTGCAGAGAATGGGTAACCCTCTTACACTGCTGATTGGAATGCAAATTAGTTCAACCATTGTGGAAAGCAGTATGGAGGTTCCTCAAAAAGCTCAAAATAGAAATACCATTTGACCCAGGAATTCCACTCCTAGGAATTTACCCTAAGAATGCAGCAACCCAGTTTGAAAAAGACATATACACTCCTATGTTTATCGCAGGACTATTTACAATAGCCAAGAAATGGAAGCAACCTAAATGTCCATCAGTAGATGAATGGATAAAGAAGATGTGGTACATATACACAATGGAATATTATTCAGCCATAGAAGAAAATAAGTCCTACCATTGGCAACAACATGGATAGAGCTAGAGGGTATTATGCTCAGTGAAATAAGCCAGGCGGAGAAAGACAAGTACCAAATGATTTCACTCATATGTGGAGTATAAGAACAAAGAAAAACTGAAGGAACAAAACAGCAGCAGAATCACAGAACCCACGAATGGACTAACGGTTACCAAAGGGAAAGGGACTGGGGATGACGGGTGGGAAGGGAGGGATAAGGGCAGGGAAAAAGAAAGGGGGCCTTACAATTAGCATGCATAATGTGGGGGAGGGGGGTCAGAGGGAGGGATGTGCAACACAGAGAAGACAAGTAGTGAGTCTACAGCATCTTACTACGCTGATGGACAGTTACTGTATGGGGTTTGTGCAGGGGGACTTGGTGAAGGGGGCAGTCTAGTAACCATAATGCTCTTAATGTAATTGTAGATTAATGATAACAAAATGAATTTAAAAAATCTAGGACAATTTTTCCACCTAGAAATTAACATTGACATAATTTAATGAAGCTCTAAAATATATCTCTTTTAATTTTAATGACTTGTAATATACGTATTATTAAGCCACATTTTACTAATGAGGATACTAAAGAAATGATGAAGCCCCAGACTCAACTCTAAATTTTTGGCTCTAAAAATCCCATGCTACTTCCACTCCCATACTATTTCTATTACATTCTACTTCTATTATTCCAATTCTCTAATAAAATGAGTTAGTAAAAATGTCACTTTAGTAAACAATGACATTTTTTAAAGAAAAGGTAAGCTGATAATGTTCCATTAACTGATAATCTGTTTTTCAATTACGAAAAATTTCTTTCACCTAAATAAAATCTGCCCACCTTTTGACTGAGAATGCTTGAGTACCTTAATACAGACTCCACAACAAAGTCAAATTTTAACTGTTGATTTAACGTATTTTATGAGACTATGTAGCTTTGAGATGAAACTGCTGGCATTATGAAAAGATATGTCTATAACTGCCATAAACAGTAAATCAAAAACACTGCAGACCTTTTTTTAATACTGATTTCATTTCATTCCACTAATCAATGAATTCATAACACTCAGAAGTACTGTTATCATTATATAATCTAATGGCATGAACATGTCTAAAAATATGAACCAGATATGGTTCTAGTCACTAAGGAATTCATAAATTATATAACAGAGAGAGAGAGAGAGAGAGAGAGAGAGAGAGGAAACAGGGGATTTATACAAATCTTCATTAGACTACTAAGTAAAATAAAGTATAGATCAAGTAGTACTGGATCACAAGGGATAGAGAAATGGATCCGTTCATGGATACAAGTGAATTGGGTCTTCAGAAACAAAGATAGGATACAGGGTTCAGAAGTCAAGGAAACAACCTCAGGAAAAGCATAAAGATCTAGTAACAAAGATTTTGAAGCAAAGGCATATTCATGTTTTTGAAAAATTTTTAATTTACATTACATTTTTAAAGTTCTCAAAAATATTTTAATGACTTATCTCAAGATAAAAAACTTAGCTAAAGAAGTAAAAAAGGTGAGATATGTCCTAAGGCTCTAACTCACGCAAATCCACGGTTCTTTCAACTTTATCACAATAAACATTTAGATTAATTCTGGTGGCAATTTAAAGGACACTGATGAAAAAAGGAACAGTGTCAAAAAGATCACTCAGGATGTTACTGTAACACTCTAAGCAAGAGATGACGAAGTAAGGGACTAGGGTGGTGACTGCAGAAAAAAGGATGAAGTATGTTCAGAAGGGAAGGCAAAGTAAAACATTGCTGAGTGGCAACTTGAATATGCTGCCAGAAGAAGGAATTAAGGACTTTGCCATGGTTTTCTTAACTTAGTAAAACAAAAGGATCATCATGCAATTAAGAGAAGGGAAATTATATACATGAAGGAAATGGCTTTATACATTCTCAAGTTATTGTAAACCCATAAAAGTCTAGCAGGCAATGTTGAATACGCTGGTTTAGGGCTCAACTTAAGAGTTCAGAGCTAAAGTTACAGACTTAGGACTCATATTCACAAAAAGATGTCAACTGAAACCATGAAACTGGGAGATACAGTCAGGATGCAAATAGAACTGATTCTTGTCTACTTGCCCATCTCCTCATACCCCCTTACTCGTATCTAACTCGGTAGCTACTTAGAATGATATAACATATGCATATGATGCCATCTCATCCTCACCTTTGCACCCATACCCACAATGTAATGTCTGGAATACCCTTTCCTGCAGGTTTGCCAAAGGAGGATAATGAAGTTGACCAGAAAAAAGAAAGTTGTTTGTTTCTTTTAGGAACACAGAGACTTAAGCATATTTACAAGTTATAAGAAAGTAGCCTACAGAGAAAAAAATTGAAGATTTTGTACAAGAAATGGTGGGAACTGGTTCCAGAGGACAGAAAAGGAATGAGATCAAAAACACTGGTAAAGATCTTGGCCTTATAGGAAATGAGAACATCGTTCCCACTGTCAGATAAGAGATTCATGAAGATTAATTTTCAGAAGAATAGACACTGAAAACATTCAAACTTATAAACTCTAATTTTCCAATAAGGTAGGAAGCAAAGTGATTGCAAAGAATAAACAGGGAATCTGGGGAGAAGGGCGAAAGTTTTGAATAATTGCTGAGAGAAATGTAAGGGTTACTGTTAGGCTGGAGGAAGGAAAAACAAGGACATGCAAACAGAACAGAGAGATGCCATAGAGGGAGAACTGACCAGACCCCAAGGTCCGTGCCTTATATGGAAAGGGGACAGCTCTTCCTGAATTCCATCCTTCTGATGTGCCAACTAAATAAGACCCTGATGTCAGCCTCCTCCCTCTTGGAAGGAAAAAAGTTTCTAGTTGTCTATTATGTCACCTTTAGCCAATCATACCTCTCCACATCCCCTAGGATAGATAGCTTGCCCACTCCTCCCCCTCCTAACCCCTTATAAGCCCCCACCTCCCTGAATGGGTGTGACTTCCCCGGCCTGGGTACAGGCTGTGGAACATCACCCGGGAGTGGCATTCAAATAAACTACCTGGCCCTTTGTTGCCTCTCTTCGCCTGCTTATTTCGGCTAAAATTTATCTTACAGTTACTTTGTTTCCAGGCAAATCTGTAAGGAAAATAGGTCATTCTGAATGTAGTTAGTCTCCTTTCCTGAAATAAATTTTAGAAATTGTATTATTGGGACATTGAATATGCTGATATGATTATAATTTCATTTAATGATAAATATTGTGCAGCATGGAAAAACATTACTGACAGAATGAATAGAAAAAAAATAAAAAAAGATTACAATTACATAAAATTATGCATGTGTTTAGACAGAGACTTGAGGGAAGCAAAAAAATAAAAAGAATGTGGATTTTTGTTGTATTATGTCAGCTTATGCAAAAATATTTAAAATGTCATAAGGAAGGAAGGAAATACATTTGTAAGAAAATATTTTGAAGTATTTATCAGTGTATTATCCTGTGTGATAGGATTTGGAGACTTTTTTATGTACTTTCTCCTGTATGTTTTTTGCATTTCCATACTTCTACAAAGAGTATACATTGTAATTAGAAGTCACTTAAGAATGAAAAAAATAAAGAAAAATAAACTTCATTTTTTTCAAGCCCATATACAATATGAAATTTTCAATTTAATCATGCAAGCATTTCTAGGCAACTTAAATTTTTATTTTTAGAGCTTTGTATAACTGTCACATATGAATCTAGGTAAGATTTTTTTTACTTTTTATATTTCAAATCCCAGCTTATCAATCTAGTCAATTATTTTAAATAATTCTTATTTATTTTAAATAATTTCAAGTGTCATACACATGTCTTACCTTATTTCTTGTCAAAAATTAAAACTTAACTGAGATTCAGTTCATACTACACTTAAATTTATTTTTAAAAAATTAGGAAGTGACTTTATAGAATTTTAATGAGAATTAAATAAATTCCTATATGTAAGGTGCTTATTTAAAGCTTATTTAAAACAAGTCCTGGCACATTGCATTCCCTTAAAAAAAATCATCTATTGGTATTAGTAATGGTAGCAGGAGTTGCAGTACCATACCTATCAATATCGTTCGAAACATTAAAATTATATCTTGAAATTCAATGGAATAAATTTAGAAATAGAACCTGCATAAAAAATATTGAAGGAATTAAAACAAAATGTTTTTCTTAAGGTAATAATTTCTGTTAATACTCAGATGGCACAAATTTCTAAACCCAGCCATATTTAATAACTTAATTTTTAGATTTAATTCAATGAATAACACATGAATGATTTACTGAGTATTTCTGGGTAGACAGGAACATAACAAATACCATAAACTTTTTCTATGATTCACTGGGATATAATTTCAAAACGTATAATATGTTTTTCTCTTGTCTTGGTTTTTTGTTTTGTGGTGGTATTCAGTTTCCCTCACCTAATTTTATTTTCTTGTCCTCATAAATCTTTGTCAGCAACTGTCTACACCAATTATTCTAGTCAGAACCCATTCTGTTCTGACTTATTATGCATACTTGTCATGCACTAAGAAACCGAAAACTACATTTTTAGCTTTCCTAAAAACACATTTAACTGGACTGCTTATGACTTTCTTCAGCAACTTGGTATGCATTCTACAACATGGCAAAAGCAATTCTAAAATGCATACAAGGACAAAATTCACTTTAGGGTTGATTTGGTTCACTTAGAATGTTTTCCCCTTAAGTTGCAAACATACAATATAAACATGTGACATCATCCTTCTACCTCCCCCGAAAAAAATCTGGGAAGAAGAGATTTAAGAATCAAACCCTTGAAGAGAACATTTAAGTCACCAATGCTACTGAATATCATAAGGACTCACTATTTCCCAAAAGGAGTAGCATTTTATTTTCCCCTTAAATTTCATTATACAACAGAAGAAGAAATGAAATGCTAACAATAATAGACTTGTTGAGGAAAAAACTAGTGAACTCTTGGGGGAAGACGGTGAGTAGACAGAAGACAGAGGTTGCTCCTGGATCATTCTTCTTTTCTCCAAGGAAACCAACTAACTCACCAGTTACAGCTTCAGTATCTGTTGCTCAGCCCTGGTTTTAAATTGGAGAGAGTCTACAAAATAAGTCTTCACACCAAAATTCAACTTGGAAACATAGTCACAACTTTCAAAAATAATTACAAGTTTCTCTAAATTATTATACCTGAAAGAATACACTTCACAAAACAGGAAAGAAAAGAAAAGGGAAGGAAAAAGAGAAAGGAAAGGAAAGATGAACCAGAACCAGGGCCTGCAGTCCTACACCCAAGGGATGTCCCTCCCACCGCGGGTAATGTTTGGCAGCCATGCTGAAAATTATTTCTGTGGCTTATAACTATGTCTTACAGACAGCAGTCATGAAGAAAATAGCTTTTCCTTTGGCAAAGTTATAAAAATGGTGGTAAGATCACAAGGGCTACAGCCTCAAAACATTCTCTGGATGCTCAGATTGCACTGAGCCCGTTCACTAACCCCTGTTTCTATGCTTTTCCTTTGGAGCCCTATCAGAGCTGTAATTATATATATGTATAACTGATCTTATTAATATGTTCTCTTTCCAGAGAGAATATTTTCCAAGGGGATATATGATTAAGATCTAAAGGATGAACAGGTGGTAACTAAGGGAATAGTGGGAATGAAGAATATCCCAAGCAAAGGAAACGTGTGGTGCAAAGGCACTAAGTCAAGATGGAAAGCAGCTACTTCAGAGGCAGAGACGATGATGATGAAAAGATGACAATCACCTTAGTGTAGTAATAACAGCAAACAACAGATTTAAGAAACATTTAGCAGGTAATACTGATGCTATTTCATGATGAAGTTGATGTGAAGTGTGAGAAAAATTAACAGATAGAAGATCCTATGCTATTCTAAAATGTGTTTGCATTTATGTATCATCTATGAAATTGTTTGGCTTTAATTTAGCTTGAAATGTTTGCTCTTTAGTAAGTCTATTTAAAGAAATAAGTTCTCTACTAATGTATAAGATATAACTTCTATTGTAAAGCTCAGAAATTAGTGATACTATGGGGAGGGTTAAAAAACAAGTCAAACTGTATACAAAATAGGTACATCCACTGACCTACCTCACTTGGCTGGGGAGGAAACTGGCTAAATGACTGAAATAAAATATTCTTCTGCACTTACTCTGGGTCAGGAAAGGGTATACCATCAAGTTAAGTACACTTACGGTAATGTGATATGGTAAATGGAAGAATAAATGCAAAGCTGCAATAATGTTTATTTTAAGATTTAAAATATTTGGTTTAGAAAATTGAGAATGCAAGTGACTTCTGCAAAGAACTGAGAAGTATTTGTTGAATAAAGATTAAACCTCACTGCTTAAAAATGAAGAAGCAATGCATTAACACAAGTTTTTTTAATCTTGTAATTTTTCTTTTTTCCTTTTTACTATGTTTATGGGGATCAGTTGCAAAGACTGCGATGCCAAACACAGAAAACCAATCTTGGCATATAGATATTCTGGGAATCACAGCAATAGTATTACAGTGAACTCACAATGTACCCAAGAATCAGATGCAAAAGATAGTGTTAAGGGAATAATCAAGTATGGTCTAACTGCTATTAATAGAAATATTTTAAATTACCAGTTAAGTACCTACCTGACTTTATGTATAAAATGCTACAGATGAGTTTATCTATTTCTTTCATTACTTATTCATGTTTTTCTATGACCCTCTAAGGTCTTCAGTTAATTTCTCCATTTCTTTCAAGAAAATGTCAATGAAACCTTGCTCACAACAGCTACCCACAAATTAGAATACTGCATTTCTCTTTTTTACCAGAAATGCAAACAAAACTTTAAAACCACTATACTATTATACAATGACTAATTCATTATTCATTGCAAACGGTAAGCTGAATTTTGTGCACTATTAAAAGAGTAGAGCTACACATAACATGGGAGGGGGCACGGGGAAGGAGCACAGAGAAGACAAGTAGTGACTCTATAGCACCTTGCTATGCTGATGGACAGTGACTGTAATGGGGTATGTGGTGGGAACTTGATAATGGGGGAATCTAGTAACCACAGTGTTGCTCATGTGATTGTATATTAATGATACCTAAATAAATAAATAAAAGAGAGTAGAGCTAAATTCACTTAGAATAAATGTATCTATGATGTGATTCCACTGAAGGATTATTAACAGATAGAAGTTACAGAAGGGCAGATTAGGATCTAATATATTAAAGAACAGAATTAGATTTGTACTGATGTAGAACTGGTAATCTTCCAAAACTCAAGAGCTCCTATCATTCAGTGTCTAAGTACAGGTTAGATAGAGTTACTACATAGTGGATTATTGTTTAAATAAGGAAACTACACTAATGGGAAGGCCAGACAAGAAGATTTTGAAATTCATGGGTCGTTTTTAAGATTTACATTAGAAAATTAAAGGCATGAAAACAAATTGAAGACATTTATACAACAAATATTTCAAGTATTTCTTGGTGTCTACAATGTGCCAAGTATTACTGTAGGCACTAGATATGAACTTAAAGAAATAGGACAAGAAATTGTCCTAAATACTAAATGTATTACTTCTAAAGAAGAGAACTAAGCAAACCAATAATTACAAGTGTTGGTTTTTCAACTAAAGCCAAAATAATATTCATAGACTGCTGAATCAAGAGATTTACCTTGTTCATATAGAATAACATTTCTAACAAATAAGCTAAGTAATGAAATAATTCCTCCCTGTTCAACTATTCTGTAAATGGGAATCTCTTTTCTCTGAAAGGACAAAATTTCTACCGGAAGTATTTCAGGAGTTTCCTCTAAAAAGTCAGCAAATTTCTGTGCGGTAGTAAGGACTTTGTATTTAGTCCTCATTTCTTAATAAAACTACTCAGAAATGTAGATAAGTCAAGGCCTGGCCCTGATTGAATAAATGACTTTCATGGCAGTGGAGAATTCTTTCAGAATTGCTCGAAAGGTTTGTTTGACACATGTGCCTGGTAAAGTGTAAGTGGACTGAATGTGCAAGTGTACCATCCCTACAGAGGAGATGAAAATTTTACTTTCTGGTCAAGAATCCTTAGAATATCAACCTTTCTATCTGAAGCTTCAAAGGGCTATACAGTTTCCAGCAGAGGCTTACAAACAGAAATTCTACTTTGTATACTACTTTGACTACAAGTTTGCATTCTACTCCACTGAGTTATAAGGTCCACTGCTCATAAGCAAGAAGGAGCTAAAAATCATTAAGACATCAGTAATATAGTTACATACTCAAGGGACCCCCCTGAAATCCAGCCAGTTTTAGAACCTTTTTATATAAAGTGACTAGTGTCAGGGAAGAGATTGGTACAGATTGGAGGCTGATGACAATACAAATACATTTAATTTGAAAAGATGAATTGCACACAGAACACTTTAAAGGTCCTTGAAGTTTCAAAAGAATAAAAGGTTACAGCTGTTTGAGAGGATTAGAAAAAAAGAAAAAGGCTTCATGAAGGAGGTAAACAAACTGAAAAGTGGACAAGCCTCAAGAGGGTGATGCATGGCACAGATCATTAACAGCATATGCAAATGTCAAAGAGACATGTAGGTTACACAGAGAGCCTTGGAGGTAAGGCAGAAAAACAGGGTCATACTGTGGAGGCTGTCCTGCAGGAAGAACCAGTACATGAGTTAGTACTAAGAAACCACACAAAAGTTTGGGTCCAGAAGTATTATGACTGCCAGGACACTTGAAAAAAATTATTTTGGCAAACGAATCTAAGATAGACTGTACAGTACAACCAGTTTTAGCTATCCTCTTTTAGTCCCTAATTTTTTATCCTCCCTGTAGTTTCTCATTCTCAATTCCTTAATCTGTGCAAAAAATTCTAAATTATCGAGTTTTTAAAAATATTAGCTAGCACAACTTAGTAAAAACAGCTATTTTCCTCTATACTATTACCTAAGTCATTAATAATGTTAGCCTGAAGAAGCTTCCATGGACCTTTGTCTTCATACATTCTCATCTCCTCTCATCCTAACATTAAATTATGTAAATTAATCTTTGAGAATAGTCTCTTAAAATCAGTTGTGAACCTCAGTATACACCTCTCCACACTGTAATGTACCCAACTCAGTCCTTCAACTTTTTCAATATACATTTACTCCTATGGTGACTTCATACATTATCATGGATTTCCATACCATCTATATGCTAATAACTCCCCAGTTTTTATCTTCAGCCCACCCTTCTCCCTACCCTCAACTTTATACACCTGCATACTTGCCATCTCCACTTGTTCCACATCTAAAAGGTATCCAAACTCAAGTATCTATAACAGAACTTAAAACCTTTGCACCAAAACATATCTCTCCTCTTCCTTCCACACCTCAAATAATGGCCTCTTGATTCTTCCAGCTGCTAAGGCTAAAACCCTGGGGTCCACTTTGCCTCCTCTCTTTATTTCATGCTCCCCTCCCACCTACACCATCATGAAAATCCTGTCAGTTCTTCTTTCAAAACATACACAGAAAATATTTATGTATATAAAAAATTAGGGGCTCTCTTGTCCCCTCCTGGCGTGAGCCAGGAGCTCTATTCTCTCACTTTATTTCTAAATAAAAGCCTGTACTTTGCTCTCCTAAAAAAAAAATAATAATAATCCCTTCTATCTCCTCAGCTACTTACTTGGTCAAAGCTACTATCATGTCTTGTGTGTGTTATTGCCAAAGCCTAACAAGATTCCAGCTTCTGCCCTTATTTGCCTTCTTAACAAAGAAGCTAGGATGGTTCTGTCAAAATATATTTTCCGTTCACTGCCCAATAATGGCTCTTCATCCCACCTAGGTCAAGTTTAACATGGCCTGGCCTCCCATCGTCTCTCTAACCTGGAGCTTCTACGTCCTTTTCTTCCACTCACTCCACTCCGGCAACACTGGTCTCCTTGCTGCTCTTGTACACATTAGATGCGTTCCCACTTCTGTTTCTTATGCAAGGAGTGCTCTTCATTCAGATACACAGAGATTCACTGTTTTATTTATTTCAAGTTTTTGAAACAATGTCACTTTTTCAGTGAGAATTACCCTGTGTACCCTAAGCCACCAACACGCCTAGCACTCAAGGTCCCCACTACCCTGCCCTACGATGGAGAACTTTCTAATATGCTGTAGGGTTTATTATTTTTATCATTTATTCTCTCTCCCCACCCAAATGAAACTCCATGAAGATAGTTGCCTCTGTCTGTTTTGCTCACTGATAGATGGAAGAATGAATCCCAGAACAAAATAATTTGTTTTACATGAAGTGGACACAAATTCAAGCCTTTCATTCTATAAGGGAAGAATTTAAGGACCAGTTTGACTTCTTTAAGGTTAAAAAGTAAAGGGCTAAGTCCAGAATAAAACCAGGTCTCCTTGGCCTATGCATTTTTCCAGAACACTAGTGGAACATAAGCAGTACCTATGAAAATAAATTTTAAAAACAAGCAAATAAACAAGCTTATATACATACAAATACACTTAACAGATACAGAAATATCTTACATTAAAATATCACCACTGCCCAGTAGTAGTATTATACAAGGTAATTACATACCTACAAACTTCCATGACTTACCTCTGCCACAGATTTTTTTGATGTTTCTGTCATAGTTTCTCTTAATTTATTTGCCTTTTCAAGTTGGGCTTTTAGTTGTTCAGCTAATTCCTTCAAACAGAAAAACAAGAAAAATAAGAGTGCTACATAGTTTCATTCTTCACTGTAGAATACTTCAGATGTATATGACAGAAGGGAAAATAGAAGTGAACACCCACGCAGACATCACCTCCATTCAGTCCCCAACTCCTAGCCTAGTACACCGCCTGTGAATGAGCTCACCCCAGTTACAAACTTCTCAAATACCTGTGGCAGTTGTTTATGCTCTGAAGGTAAATAATTACAAGGATATATATTTTAGAGGAACTAGGGAGATGGAAGAAATACAAAACCTTCAGAATGACATTTGTTATTCCTTAGTTATTATAAACTTCCAATATTCAAAATGTCAGTTACCTGTAATAAGGAAAGATCACACAATTTAAAATATTACCTTCTTTATTGTTGAGTAATTTAGATAAGAATTATGAACATATTTAATTTTTACCCTAGAAAGTCTATAGGAATTTATAAAAATCAACTGACATATAAAGCTATCAATCACAAAGAAGTAAATTAAATAAACAGAAGTATATAACAAGCCAAGAAGAGTGTTCTCCACTGCAGTGGTTCTATGCAAACAGGAACACTTCTTTTAACATAAGTTAACCTCCTAACTTGGTGACCTGTCTTCCACTATTTTAACTAATTGCTTTGTACTTTCAAAACTCAAACTTTATTTTCATGCTGTTGTCACTTTGTCTCTCTGATCAGTTTCTGGGTTTAGCTGAAATTCAGGGTTACCAAGGACCAGATTCAAAGAGAGAGAGCAGCATATGCAAAATATACCTTTCATTAGACATAAAAACTAATAAAAAATAGAAGTATCTTATTTGGCCACCTTTTGTTCTACTAAAGAATGTTGTACTGATAATACACCAAAACAGAAAGCTACTGAAAAATCACTTACATTCGGATTTAAGATGAGTACATACATATGACCATGAGGGAATCTATTCTGTAAAGACACAGAAAACTGTCTGATGTTGCTATTCTGCCATGGGCAATATAACATGTATAACAGGAATGTGAAAATACAATAAATAGATAGATAGATAGATAGATAGATAGATAGATAGATAGATAGATAGATAGATAGACAGACAGATAGATAGACAGACAGATACCTACTTGTATTCAATTTTGAAGTAAATCAGTCTTAAATCAACATATTATTATGGAAATTAAATAAGCTAATCTATACAAAGCATCTAACACATTATCAGGCACAAGCACACTGCCTTGCCATTTGAGTAAATGAATTAGCCATCCTTTTTAGGAGCTCATTTTCTGGTTCCTAAGTAAGGGAATTTTAGAAAGTAATTTGCACTGTTAATAATACACGACTAAAAAGGGGAAAGAAGAGAGTGACATTTTTGTCCCCCTGAAGTATGCTCAATAACTTAGAAATGCAAAAATAAAGCAAACAGCAAAGTAAAAAAGAACTTAAAAAACATTTAGTTCCCTAGAACCTTAAATTTCAGAAATCTGACAGAGAAAGTAGATAATTTACTTAGCGGTAGACAGTACTGTTTTTACAAGTGTTCAAGAAATTCTTTAAAGAATCAATAAGCAGCAGTTATTTTCAAAGTGTGCTACATTCACATTGCTAAGGAACTTCCAAAACTACCTGTAAGAAGTTAAATATTTAATTACTATTTTCCAAAAGAACATACAAGTCTTACCATATTTCCCATCATTTCTGCCTTGATGATCTTGGCTCCCAACTTATTCTTCTCATCAACACTCAAGATGTGGATGGAATCATCCTCTGGACTGCCTCTGTAAGGGGCAGAGTAAGAGTATAGGAAATGCAGTTACATTGCATGTAACATCGTCAAGACTCAAATGTTATTTTGATTGGCCTCAACAAACAATTCAGCACCAACAAATCATGATTCTGACACATTAAAAAAAAAACACCCTCAATGTTCCACCATAAACCAATAGTTTAAGGTACTCTGTTACAATGCCATGATGGCCTATTGGCATTATAATAACTGACTAAAGTCCCAGAAACAATGAGATAAGTAATGTAAGTCAACTAGTCTTCATTACTTAATATTCCCATACTCATTCTTAAAAGGAAACAGAAGAAATTTAAATTTTAGAATCACACCATAATTCTACATGTCTAGGGGAAATTTGTCTCATTCAATGTGATAAATTATTGATAATCTAAGAAACTGTAACCAGGAAATGACATATTTAACTGCATTCCAAAAAACAATGAGATGTGCTCTTTTGCAAAATCAACTCAGAATCAGTCATACAACATAAACAAATTCACAACTAAGATCATGTGCCAAACCTGTACTATAGAAGTCTCACAAAAGAAAAGAAAAATTTCCACCCAAGGTTAAATTCCTGGCATATACACAGTTTTCGCTGCTTACTGCCTTAAGAAAGGCTCAAAACTACAGTGAAGGAAAGGGGAACCCAGGCAGAGCCTGAAGGACTCTTTAGTAAAGGAGACAGATGAATCCAAGAACTTCAGGACAGCTAGAAAAGAGAGAGCTGCACAGTGAGGGAATCCCACAGAACTACACAGCCTTCCCTTTGAGTATTCAGCAAGAAACTACTTGTACTCAGGGAAAGAACTACTCCAAAGAATACAAATATAAAGACATATGTTAAACATTAAAAGGACAGAAAAAGATGTATCATGTTTAACACTGGTCAAAAGAAAGCTGAAGTGGCTTAGATTACAGAGAGAAAAATATTACCAGGGACAAAGAAGGTCATTTCCCATGAAAAAGTCATTTCATACATTAAGAGTACAGAAGAATCCCTAAAACAGTTACATACCCAATAACAGAGCTTCAAAATACATAATGCAAAAACTGACAGAATTACAAAGAAAAACAAATCCACAATTATACCTGCAGGATTCAAGACCCCACTCTCAATATTTGATAGCATGAGTAAACAAAATCAGCAAGGATATGGAAGACTTGAATAACACTGTCAACTAACGTGACCTAATGGACATTCATAGGATACTCCACCCAACAATGAAACACATTTTTTGCAAGTGTATGTAAAACACTTACCAAGACAGACCATATTTTGAGCCACAAAACAAGTCTCAACAAATTCAAAGATATTCAAGTCATAAAACTATGTTCTCTGACCACAATGAAATTAAATCAGAAATCATTAACAAAGATCTCTAGAAAATCCTTGACAATTTGAAAACAAAATAGCATACCTGTAAATAACCCATGCACCAATAACAAAGTCAAAGAGAAACTGAAAACTATTTTGAATTGAATAAATACATAAACTCAACATATCAGAATTTGTACGATGTTGCTAAAGCATAACATAGGGAGAAATTTATAGCACTAAATATTTAGAAAAGAAGAAATCTCAGATCAATGATCTCAGCTTACAACTTAAGTAGAAAAAGAAGAGCAAATTAAGCCTACAAGAAGTAATAAAAACCAGAGTGAAAACAAATTAAATAAAAATCAGAAAAACAATAAAGAAATTCAATGAAACCAGAAGCTGTTTAAGATAACCAGTGAAATTGATAAACCTCAAGCTTACTGATCAGGGAGAAAAAGACACAAATTACCAATAAAGAAATGAAAGCAAAACCACTACCCATTCTAATAACTTTACAAAAAATATCCATATGGCAAAAAAGCACATTAAGAAATGTTCAACATCAGGAGTTACTAGGGGAATGCAAATTAAAACCATAAGATACTGCTAAGAGCCACGAGAATGGTGAAAATTAAAAAGACTGATCATTCCAAGTTCCAGAACGGATGTAAAGGAACTAGAAGTCTCATATTGGTGTTAATGCACAATGATACAACCACTTAGTAAAACAGTTTGGCAGTTCCTTAAAATTTAAACAAATGGTTACCATATGTTTGAGTCATTCCTCTTCTAGGTATTTACCCAAGAGAAAAGAAAGCATATAATGAAAGAAAGCAAATGAGTGGTTGCCTAGTGGAGTTGGAAGTGTATGGGGAGGGCTGAGAGGCAGAGATTCTGAAAGGATACTAGGAAACTTTGAGGGCGGTGACAGTTTCATTAGAATACACATACTTCAAAACATACCAAACTGTACGCTATATATCTAAATGTGTGTGTGAGGATATATGTATGTGTGTATGTGCAAATATACACATATATGTGTACATATATATACTCACACACATACATATATGCAGTTTATTATGTCAGTTATACCTCAATAAAGTTGTTTTTAAAAACCCTCAGAGGTGAGTGATAAAGAAATGTTAATGCTGAAAAAAACCTGTCCTAATTTCAAATATAAAGGATATATATCCACATTCATGGTTTCCCTTAATTCCTAGATTTCATCATATGCTATTAAAATTAACTACAATTTTCAACATACATTCTGAGCAAGTAACAGCCAAATATATAAACAGACCTCCAAATCAACACCTGACCAAACAATTATATACAGAAATTATTTTTTAATAGTGAATTCACCTGAGGCAACAAAAGAATAGAAATCTTTTAATAGATAACATTTGAGTTTTTCTAAAACAGGCATTAATCCCTGCAAGGATTTCTGTAAGAACTTCTCGTATGATGAAAGGAAAGACAATACTCAGGTGCTTGGATAAGAAACCTAAAATATTTCAGGTAAAGCACCATAAGAATGCTACACATTTTTTTTCTTCTCTCTACATTTTAAAAAGCAGTTAAAAAGAAGTTCTTTCACTCTACATTTTAAAAACCAATTAAGATGAACAGTAGGGGCACTTGCCTTCATGTAATCAGGAGAGCATTATTACTTTTTATATGTCTCTGTGGGTTGAGGTATTACTTGTATCATTAGTTGTACTTTTTTGTACAGAAAATACTTTTCAGTAACTTTTTCAAATTAAATTCTGAGATACACTTCATTTTTATTGTACTATAAATGCAATTTATTTGAATTTAGGCAAGTCAAGCATATTTCAATAAAAAGTCTTACTCATCAACATAATTTTTCTCAATCTGCATTCTCTCCCATTTAATTAATTGTCCAGAATTCCATGCTTTGAAATTTTACCATTCCTATCCTTAATATGGAAATCAAAAAAAATCAAATTTTACATATATGTATAATGCAAAACAAATTAAATAACCACAATTCACGCCCTTTCTAAAAAGTACCAGTGCAACTATTCCACCACAAATTTAGCTTGCTCCAGATTCTATCTCGGAAACTGCCCAACTTCCAAAATGAGAAACTCTGGCTGCTTTTCCTGCTGTCTTTTCCTACCTTGTTTTCACTGCCAACTACTTTTGTATGTGACCAAGTTTTGCTTTCCAACAAAGTTTGCGTCTAGTTTGTCTGTTTTTCATCTCAACCCCCAGTCAACTGAAAAAATAGAGAGGAAAGATAAAATGGATAAGGGGTGATTTCCCCAATATTTCTCGAAACCTTTCTGTGTTAATCCAGTAGATGCTCCAAACACAACACCAAGTCTACACAGGATTTCTTATTAAGCCCTCTTGCAAGCAAGGTTGAGTTTGACAGGATCAGGAAGGCCAAAAGCCATCCATCAGTACATCCTTCTTTTGCAGAGGAAAAATTTAGGAATGTGAATAAAATATTGTATCAAATGTCAGTATGTCAATAGATTTCATGCCTACTAATAGATACCAATAACGTAAAAGTTTAAATACCTAAAAACATACTACTAATCAAATCTAAAACTCCCAAATGGAAGCTTTTCATGAAGCACCAAAGGCTGTTTCTTTAAAATGCCAATCGTAACCTTGTAAGGTCCTTGCCAAGAAGTGGGAAATCCCTCTTTGTACTAAGAAAAGGGTTTTGGAGTCGGACTGATAGGGATTCAAATCCAGTTTCTTTGCCATTTACAAGCTTTATGATATTGGGCAAGTATCGTAACCTCTCTGAGACTATAAAATCAAAAATTTAATGCCTACCCTCACATTATCAGAATTAAATGAAATAATGTACACAATTATGGTATGCAGCAATATAATGAAATTCCAAACACAGCACTTAACCTAGTACTCAGTAATGGTTAGTTCCTTTTGCCACTGAGAGCCCATTAATGAGTCAAAGAAGAATCTTCCAACTAGTCCTCCATTCAGCATGCTTAAAAGCCAATGGGAAATTTCTTCAGGAAAAGAAAAAAAGAATTTCTGAAAGCTGGTACACAGATAAGAAGTAACCAAATCCTTTCAAGGAACCACATAATTAAAGCCTTCATCACTGAGCCATGGATGTGAACTCACCCTCCTCCTCTCTTCTCCATTTACTCCTTTGCTTCATGACTTTGTCTCTCAAGTATACCTCCTAATCAGTGTATCAGCCTCAAAATCTCTTCCATTTAACAAACCAACCTCTCTAAAATACAAATATGATCAGTTTCAAATCCTTGAGAGACTTGTTTCTTAACACTAGAATATTGCCCAACTCATAAGCATGACTTCTGGAGCCATTTACATGGTATTCAGGAAATATTTTCAGTACTTGCCTATCCACCTTCTTCCCACTTGACTATATTCTGTAAAAGATTCAGAGGCTAAGCACTATACTAGGATTTTAAATGCAAAGACTAGAAAGAGATATACCTTTCCCTTGGGGAGCTACTGCATCCAACATTCCAAAATACTATTTGCAAATGCTCGACTATACAATGCTGTCTCATGTCTCATGCTTTTCCCCTCATGAGTTCACTTACTGCCTAATGAGTTCATCCTTCAAGAGTTCACAACTTTCCCTACACACCTTTCCTGGATTCTGTTCCCCATAATTATATCCCAGAAGAATTAACCACCCCTTCTTGTAAGTGCTGAAAATGTAAGAACATATATGTGCCATGCATTTATATGCTGTATTTGTCTACATGTTTACAAACTGCCTCTATAATACTGTGAATTCCTTTAAGGCACATTCTATGTCATAATCTTTTTATACCATTCAACCTGGGAAACTGAATTCAGTAAATACAAGATGAAGAGCAGAAAACTTGTCAAAACCATCTAATTTAAGTTCCGAGGGACATCTCTGACACAAATACAACCTCCCTTTGTTTCTTCATTCCTTGTCATACCAGCCCAGAACCTTTTTTTCAAAGTTGAATGAGTAAAAGAAACAGTCCATTTCTCAGACTTTCAGTTTCTAAGGATTACTTAAAGGAAATATGAAGTGCATGTGGAACAATAATTTTAAGGTAATTTTGTTTCAAATGGTCATCAATATTTTTTGCTAAAAATAAAGTAAGTTAATAGCAGTAAGTCATAACAACGAGAGGACATCTCCATTTTGTGAGCTCTGTGTGAATCAAACTGTTTATATCACCTTTTTTTTTTTCTGAAGCTACCAAACTCATTTGGTCCATATACAGACCAAAAGGAACACCAATGTGCTGGGATGGATCATAGGTTGAAAAACCATGTCCCATGTCATCAGAAAAGAATTCCTATCCTTGTCTCCTGTCACCCACAATCTGTCATCACATTTTCCTCTTCTTTAACATTTGCACCCAAGGCTAATCCTTCTGCTTGTACAAGAACACTGGATCCTGCATCCACCCACACTAACCTTGGGACCTTGCTTAGTTATCCCATCTATCATCCCTCTTTATATTTAGCTTCTTCTAAAATTGATACTGACTACTTCCCATTAAAACATAAACATATTCAAGTACCTGCACCTTAAAAGAAAAAAAAAAGAGGGAGTGAGGAAGGCACTTCGTTTACCTATGCCTCCCACATGCACTTTCTACCTCGACCATCTCATAACCTATATCACAATTTAGTCTATGAAATCTGGTTTATAAATCCTTTTACAATGATCATATTTTTGACTAAATTGCCAAAGATCTCTGTTGTTGTCTACCCAGAGGCACACCTTTGCCATTTTACTTGACTATTCCTTTTGAGAAACTTTACTGTCCTTTCACTTCTCAGTGTGCAAGCTTAAGGCTTTAATCAAGAGAAGGCATTGAGGTGTGCTGAGGTCCAACCAAAGCTAGTAAGTTTAAGAAGGTAACTGGAATTTCACAAGACCTTTAAAAGAGGCATCTTTCATTATCACGAAATTCGAACTCACACATCTTTTTTTTTTTTTAGGCATTCCTAACAGGAATTAAATTGTTTATTAATAGATGAGGATAAATAAGATGATATATCAGGAATTCTGATCATCTGTAATACTAGTATTTTCAATATTAACAGATACTTCAACATACTTAATAGAACAGTAATAGGTATCAAATAAAGACATTAAAATGAGAGTTGTTGGGCCCACATAACTGAAGACATTATGTCATCTTGCCAACACCACAGCAAAGACACTGCTCTGTAGCAAACAGCAAGAACTAGAGGTTTCCCAAACCATTTAAAATGATGAGCAGATGCTCTAAAAGAAACATCACTATGACATTTCCAATTACCCTATAAAAAAGAAAAAGTACAAGCAGTTCTCATTTTCCAGGATTACTATTATATTTCAGAAGTCTTCATAATTTCTAAATAGCAAATCCCATTTTTCCATTAAAATCTACTCTCTTTAACACACACACACACACACACACACACACACACACTGGCTGAAAACTTCGGAGGAAGAAGTAATTTAAAAAGCTCCAGCCCAATGACATTTCAGAAACCTTGAGTATACTGCAATTATTCTTTGCCTGCTGGCAGTATTCACAGATCTCCTCCCTTTAATTATTCTTTTCTTACCACTGTTTTCAAATTTTCTCCTGTCTAAGAATCTCATGACTATACTTAAACCTTCAAAACCTGGCATCCTTCTCTTATCCTTAAGGCCTAACATGGCAAAGTCTTACAGTAATGACATCCAAAGGTAAAAATAATATATAAAATGGGTTAGTTCCTGATATTAACTTAATAAAATCTAAAATAAGGACCTCACATTACTTTTTTTATTATTATTACATACTACTGTACACTTCAAACTCTTGAAAATACATAGCTAATATATTTTCCAACAAAATTATATACAAACACATTCCATTTCTACAAAAAATAAGTTCTTAATCACATGGGCCACAACTATGGGATGTTTTGGCTACTTAACATAATTGCAGGGCCTAAAAGGGACAAAGGAAGATAATGATAAATCTGATCACATTAAGAATGAGTGAAAGGATGAAAAAGAAGAAAAAAAGTAAATCTAGAAATGATGAAGAAAAAAACTACATACATTACATGACAACTATAAAGAGCTCTCACAAAGAATGGAACTCAAAAGGTAGGCAAAACATATGACTTGCTAACAAAAATAAAATAAAAATAAACAACATTTATAAAAATACGCCAAACTTTACCTATACTTAAAGAAATGCAGATCAAGGAAAAATTGTTTCTCAACTACACAGATGGCTAACATTAAAAAGTTCAACAATACTGACAGCAAGGAAGATAAAGTTAACCTAATATATGACTAGCAAAAGTGTAAATTAGTTAATACAACAAAATACATAAACCTAATTTCATTCCTTGGAATTTATCGTACAGCTATAGCTACATAATATACAGGTACATATACAAAACAATTCACTGCAGCATTATTTGTAAGAGTAACAAACTAGAAACAACCTAAACTCCATCAATAAGAGACTGATGAGAAATACTAGCTGGTATCTAAGTTTCACAATAAAATATTAAAGAGCCTTTAAAATGAAAAAAGTATACATACATATGAGCTAATGTGAAAAGATCTTTAAGATACACTGACTAGAAGTAAACAAGGTTCAGAATAGCATGTGCATTGTGAAGCTATGTAACTTAAATACATACTAAGTTTTCTATAAAGAATTATCTGTTATTTCTTGTTAAAAGGTCACAGCCCCAGGAAATGGCTGTTACATACATTTGCAAGATAAAATACATGACACCCAGTTAAATTTGAATTTCAGGTAAACAACAATTTGTTTAGCATTAAGTATGCATAAATATTGTAAGGGACCTACCTCTTGCTTATTTGCTAAATATGGCAACCCTAGTTACCTAACACTGTGCAAAAGTGACAACCTCAGTTGCCTTACTTTCCACATCTGGAAAATAGAGGAGTAAGACTAGTATTTCTTCTAGTTTTAAATCAGTTTTATGATTTTTTTCTTCTAGTTAGAAAATTCACTCGCTCTAAAGCTCCATAGAATTCTGGCATTTTATAAAGAATTCAACATAGAACCAGGATAATGTTCAGATAAACAACAAACAGCTTCTACCAGTTCTTCACTGAATTTTTCCAGTCCCAAAAAAGTAGGCATTCTGCAAGGTTCTCCCCTGGGCTTTTACTTTACACCACTCTAAATGCTCAGGGGTTTTTTTTCTTTCATCTGCATGTATGATTCCTAGACTGTTCTTTCCCTTTCCAGTCAGTCAATCACAGAATTCCTGGACAGCCTCAAACCATCTGTAACATCAAAATTAACACAGCTAAGAAAGCACATTGTCTTCAGACCAAAAAATACAGCTTTCAGTGAGTGCTGTATTACAGTGTATCTACCAGAAGCTTACAATTTAAACACAACATACAAGTATGAAGCAATTAGAGAAACCAATGGAATGCTAAGAGTATTTTGCTTAGCTGCTCACAGAAGTAAAGACCTACAGATCACCCAAATGTGAAGCCAACCCTAGTGATATCAGGAAATAAGAGCCTCACCCCACTAGCAACTAGGGACTAGAAATAGTCTACCTTCCAGAACACCTGGAGGGAAGCCTGGACAATTATATATATATTTGAGAGCAAAACCTTGACTTGAATAAGAGCCCATTTGATCACAGCTCCTACTATTCAGTTCAGATTTTGCCAGCTCCTTCTCAATGAAAACCACACACAGTGCTTTATAAGCCACAGCCTCAAACGTACTCACTAACAAAAGCAATTTGCCACACTCAGGACCCAAAACTACAATGCTTATACCTACTACTGCCATCGTTGAAATCTATTATTTCCTAAAACTTCTTCTTTAGTGCTCCCTTCATTTGGCATTTTTTAACATATCTTTTTTTTAACATATTTTTTAACATATCTTAATGATCTTTCAAGTATAAATTAGTCATTATCCTTTGGACATTCCCTATTTATGGCTATCTCCAACAGGGCCAGCCCTATGACTAAATCAAGTCTTCCTAGGTTTGATCCCACTCAGCCTGGGTTTCCTCTTCTACTGACCTGGCCTTCTAAGTGCAACAGGTATAAGAACAATAAAAACAGTAAGTGTACCCACTTTCTTAATCATTAGAGCTACAACCAGCCATCCCACCTATGTTCGCTTTTTAACACTAATATTACCTTTAAAGCGTGTAAACCGTCAAAAATGTATATTTCTTTCTCTACAAAACACCCTAATTTGTTCTTCTGCATGATCTTTCACATATCTTTTTCACTTCATATGTGGGCTACAGCAGCATATTTTCCTTCAATCTCCCAGACCTCCAATTGCTATACAATGTTTATTATTACAATTATACTCAACAATGGAGTAATTTTGCTTGAAAACAGTATGGCAACAGAAACAAAATCTACCAAAATATCTCCTATAGCACATCCATTTACAAGGATTATTAACTCATTCAGTTTTTACACTGCCAAAGAGCAACAAATTTTGAGTTAATAAAGCTAATGAATTCTTCTTCCAGTTTTGTTAAATAAAACTGAAATAAAATGCAATCCATAAAACAAACCTACTCAACTGTTAAATGTGTGTATCTTACTTCTTCCATAAAATTTAACAGGAACCATTACTCATACCTATGAACTGATGTTCTAAAAATAAAGTTCAGTTCTTTGAATCCTCTGGACCTTAATATTCATTTATCAGTTTAAAAAACAAATGTCACAATACCCAGCAGATGAAGACTTTTTGTCCCGGAGATGTTCTCCTTTCAGGGTGTCATCTCTCAAGGTCTCATCTTGTGACTTTTCTCTCACATCTCCTGAAATGCATTCAGAGTCAACACTGCGACTGCTTTTCAATGGCTTTCGATTTGAATGTCTCCTTTCTCCTTCTCTTCCATCAGAGAGATTCCATGATGATAAACTTTCGTCACTGTTCTCTGCAGGTTTTCGAAAACCACAATGCACAGAACCCTGAGCAACCAGTGCTGAAGATGAACTAGATGGCTCCAACTTTCTGCCCTTGCTTTGAAATGACAGTTCTTCATCATCAGAAGGTCTTAAGAATTTAGGTCTCAAATTTCCAAGAGAAGAAAGCACTTGATTTTGGCTTTGACTGGATTCTCTTCTGTGTGTTTCTGAAGTCTCAGATCTATTATCTTTTTCATCACCACTAAATTTACCTTTATTGATATTGTGTGTAGTATCTGTTGAACTGTATCTATGCCTTGAACTTTTATCATATTTTACCAAGTCTGACCTTCTACTGTCTTTATCTGAATACATTGGTTTCCTCCACCTTTCTCTTGTACAATCTTCTTTCATGGATGAAATCTTTTCAGCTTCTTCTAATTTTGACTGAAATATTTCCATTGACTACAAAGGAGAAAAATTAAATAAGATATCTAAAATTAAAAAAGTATCAATGACTTGAACCCCATATACCACTGTCCAATGATACACTGTCATGTGGCACAATAAAAAAATAAGTAAATAACCAAGGGGGGAAAATACCATATAATCACCCTACCTCATATGGAATGAACTGTGGGTGCCCCCTCTCCAAATTCACAGGTTGAAGCACTAACCCTGAGTACTTCATAATGTGACCACATTTGGAGAAGGGGCCTTGAAAGAGGTGACTGTGTAAAAATGAAGTTATTAGATTAGACCCTAATCCAATCTGACTGACATCCTCATAAAAAGAAATTTGGAAACACAAAGAGATACAGGGATGCACACACAAAGATAAAATACCATGGGAGGATGAGAGACATAAAGGAGCACAAAAATCTCAATCATAATTTAAGCTGGTCTTGGGATGAAAGTGAAGCTTGGAGAATTTGGCCAAAGGTTCTGTTAACATTACCGTTAACAGTAATTGCACTAGTTGGGGTGAGAATTTAATAATGTGTGTAACTGTTGAACCACTGTGTTGTATACCTGAAATCAATAAAATGTTGTTTATCAACTAAACTTAAATTTTTAAAAAAAGATAACATACCAAGTGAGGGCACAGTGAGAAGGCAGACATTTACAAGCAAGAAGAGGAGCTGCAGAAGAAACCAAACCTGCTGATGCCTGAGACCTTGAACTCAACTGCGAGGGAATCCACTTCTGCTGTTCACGCCACCCAGCAAACTAGTACACTAGTATACAATGAATGCTTAAAAAAAAATAAAAGTAATCAATGAAAAATTAACAAATAATGAAAAAAACCTGGGGACTCAAAAGAAAAGCCACTTAGACCAAATGCCTACATCTAAAATAAAATAAAATACAAAAAACAGTGATGACATAAAGTTTAAGATTTTTTTAATTCCTGTCAGTGAGATTCAAGATTTCTACATTGCTAAAACATGACAGACTTACATGAAAGAAAGTTTAAAAATAAGAAAGTCCTGTAAATGAACACTGTGTCAAAAAACATGCAAATACAGTGAAAAGAGTAATAGAAGTGTTGACTCCAAATGAGTGAACTGAATACTAGCCTGGGAATTCCTATCCTTAGAAAAAGATGATAAACAGATTTATGTTATAAGGAAAAAAGACACATGGAAGATGAATTCTAGAGAATCTAATATGCTTATACTAGTACTTTCAGAAAAAAAAAGCAAAGATGGAACAAAGCATTAACAGAATAAGAAAATTGCCACAGCTAATTCCCCAAATCCAAAAATCTCATCCAATAGTCTTCAGAGAGGAATAAAAGTTATACATGCAAAGGCTCATATGTAAAAAAAAAAACAAAAAATGAAAAACTCTAATTTCTGAGCCTCAAAATTCACACACACAAAAAAAGTTCTTCACAAAGACTGATCAGTGAAGGAGGGAGTTAAGTGTAAGAATGTAAACAAATGAGAATGAGTAAATAACACATTAACTACAAAGCAAAGTAAAATTTATCAACTTTTTACCTATAATACAAAGCTAGAAGGGAATGGGATAAGGATCAAATTTTTAAAGAAAATTATAAAGCAGTAATTCTACATACAGAATTGAATTCACAAAGTAGCCTTCCTGGTATGGACAAAAGAAAGCCATTTTGAAAGTGCAAGGATTCAGAAAATAAATCACTTACTAATTCTGGGGGGAAAATCACTCAGAACAATTAAGATAAACCATAAATGAATTAGTGCAAACATCACTGAGAAAAGGAAGGCATGCTATAAACCAAATGGTAAATGTAATGATTAGGTCTAAACAACTGGTCTCATAGTTGTAACATGTAAAACAATTGTTAAGAATAAGATGCATATGTTTTTAACTTAAACTGGAATTCAGATTTAATATTACCTCAATAAAATCTAAGAGGTAAGATGGGCATCAAATTGTGCTAAAGTTATCTTAGCCTAGGCAAAGATGACCCATAACATTTTATTTTAAATTATTTTTAAATACATATTTAACATGTTTCTTAAATTTAATGACAATATGAATGGAACAAAAATGATAGCAGGGGGAATATTTTCATAATGAAAGCATTGCCTCAGGCAGCCTTTTCCCTTCTTAGTGATACATCAAATAATGAGGTACCTACATTAGATTATAAATAAAATAACAAAAGAATCAATTACCACAATTTATCAAATGTTTATTATATATTTTGCACCATTTAAGTGGGCTCTAGCTCAAATCTACTTATTAACTATGTAATCTTTGTTTTTTAACCTCTCTCTGCCTCAATTTCTTCATTTACAAAACAAGAATAATAGTACTTTATTAAACAACTACACATAAAACACTTGATACATGGAAAGCACTCAAAATATAACAAAAACTCACAACTTTCTAAGGCTGATTCTTGTAACTCTGTTTTTAAAAGAATAAAACTAAGGTCATACAGAGAGAGTAAGAAACTTAATACTAAAATTTAGGACTATTTGATGCAAAGCCAATGTTTTTACATACTATGTCAAAATGCCTCACTCTGTGATTCAAAAATGTTAAGAGATTATATAAAACTTCACAATTAAAAGAATAGACATAATAACCCAGTATCAAAACTTAATAAAAACAACATAAAAGGATACAAAATTAACACACAGAAATCTGAGACTTTCCTATACACTAACAATGAGACAATAGAAAGAGAAATGAGGAAAACAAGTCCATTCACAATTGCATCAAAAAGAATAAAATACCTAGGAATAAGCCTAATCAAAGAAGTGAAAGACCTACACCCTGAAAATTATAAGACACTCTTAAGAGAAATTAAAGAGGACACTAACAAATGGAAACTCATCCCATGCTCTTGGCTAGGAAGAATTAATATCGTCAAAATGGCCATCCTGCCCAAAGCAATATACAGATTTGATGCAATCCCTCTCAAGTTACCAACAACATTCTTCAATGAACTGGAACAAATAGTTCAAAAATTCATATGGAAACACCAAAGACCCCGAATAGCCAAAGGAATCCTGAGAAAGAAGAATAAAGTGGCGGGGATCTCACTCCCCAACTCCAAGCTCTACTACAAAGCCATAGTAATCAAGACAATTTGGTACTGGTACAAGAACAGAGCCACAGACCAATGGAACAGATTAGAGACTCCAAACATTAACCCAAACATGTATGGAAAATTAATATTCGATAAAGGAGTCATGGACATACAATGGGGAAATGACAGTCTCTTCAACAAATGGTGCTGGCAAAACTGAACAGCTACATGTAAGAGAATGAAACTGGACCACTATCTAACCCCATACACAAAAGTAAGTTCAAAATGGATCAAAGACCTGACTCTAAGTCATGAAACCATAAAACTCTTAGGAAAAAACATAGGCAAAAATCTCTTGGATGTGAACATTAGCGACTTCTTCATGAATATATCTCTGTGGGCAAGAAAAAAAAATGAACTATGGGACTATATCAAGCTGAAAAGCTTCTGTACAGCAAAGGACACCATCAGTAGAACAAAAAGGTACCCTACAGTATGGGGGAATATTTTGGAAAATGATAGATCCAATAAAGGGTTGACATCCAAAATATACAAAGAGCTCACACTCCTCAATAAACAAAAAGCAAATAATCCAATTAAAAAATGGGCAGAGGAGCTGAAGAGACAGTTCTACAAAGAAGAAATTCAGATGGCCAACAGACACATGAAAAGATGCTCCACATCGCTAGTTATCAGAGAAATGCAAATTAAAACCACAATGAGATATCACCTCACACCAGTAAGGATGGCCACTATCCAAAAGACAAACAACAACAAATGTTGGCGAGGTTGCAGAGAAAGGGGAACCCTCCTATACTGCTGGTGGGAATGTAAATTAGTTCAACCATTGTGGAGAGCAATATGGAGGTTCCTCAAAATGCTCAAAATAGACTTACCATTTGACCCAGGAATTCTACTTCTAGGAATTTACCCTAAGGATGCAGCACTCCAGTTTGAAAAAGACAGATGCACCCCTATGTTTATCACAGCACTATTTATAATAGCCAAGAAATGGAGGCAACCTAAGTGTCCATCAGTAGATGAATGGATAAAGAAGATGTGGTACATATACACAATGGAATATTATTCAGCCATAAGAAGAAAACAAATCCTACCATTCACAACAACATGGATGGAGCTACAGGGTATTATGCTCAATGAAATAAGCCAGGCAGAGAAAGACAAATACCAAATGATTTCACTCATCTGTGGAGTATAAGAACAAAAGAAAAACTGAAGGAACAAAACAGCAGCAGAATCACAGAACCCAAGAAGGGACTAACAGTTACCACAGGGAAAGGGACTGGGGAGAAATGCAGGGTAGGGAGGGATAAGGGCAGGGAAGAAGAAAGGGGGTATTATGATTAGCATGTATAATGTGAGGGGTGGGAGAAAGGGGAGGGCTGTGCAACACAGAGAAGACAAGTAGTGATTCTACAACATCTTGCTATGCTGATGGACAGTAACTGTAATGGGGTTCGTGGGCGGGGACTTGGTGAAGGGGGAGCCTAGTAAACATAATGTTCTTCATGTAATTGTAAATTAATGATAACAAAATTTTAAAAAACAGGCTAGTTGAAGTAGAAGAGACTAAATGGAATAGAAATTAGAGAACAGGAATACAAAGAGGTTGAGGCACAGAGAGAAAAAAAGATCTCTCGAATGAAAGAATATTAAGAGAAATGTGTGACCAATCCAAATGGAACAATATTCACATTATAGGTGTACCAGAAAAAGAAGAGAGAGAAAAAGGGATAGAAAGTGTCTTTGAAGAAATAATTGCTGAAAACTTCCCCAATCTGGGATAATGGAGAGTCTCTCAGGCCATTGAAGTGCACACATCTCCCAACACAATGGACCCAAGGAAGACAAAACCAAGACATTACAGTAATTAAAATTGTAAAGATCAAAGACAAGGACAGAGTATTAAAAGTAGCCAGAGAGAGAAAAAACATCACCTACAAAGGAAAACTCACCATATTATCATCAAATTTCTCAGCAGAAACCTTACAGGCCAGTGGCATGAAATATTCAATGCAATGAAACAGAAGGGCCTCGAACCACGAATACTCTACTGGCAAGATTATCATTTAAATTTGAATGAGGAATTAAACAATTCCCAGACAAGTAGAAGTTGAGGGATGTTAACTCCCACAAACCATCTCTACAGTGTATTTTAAAGGGACTGCTCTAGATGGAAGTGCTCCTAAGGCTAAATAGCTGTCACCAGAGAAATAAAACCACGATAAAGGAAGTAGACCAATTAAATACCAACAAAACAGAAAATTAAATCACCTACCCACAGAGTCAGTCAAGAAATACACAAAGAATACAGAATATGACACCTAACATACAAGAGTGGAGGAGGAAGAAAAAGAAGGGAGAAAAAAAAAAAGAATCTTCAGATTGTATTTATAATAGCCTAAAAAGTGAGTTAAGTTAGACTGTTAGTAAAGAAGCTACCTTGAACCTTTGGAAACCACGAATCCAAAGCCTGCAATAGCAGTAAGAACAAATCTATTGATAATCACCCTAAATGTAAATGGACTGAATACAGCAATCAAAAGACAGAGAGTTACAGAATGGATAAAAAAGTAAGACCCATCTACATGCTGCCTACAAGAGACTCACTTCAAACCAAAAGACATACACAGACTAAAAGTGAAGGAATGGAAAAAGATATTTCATGCAACTAATAGGAAGAAAAAAGCAGGAGTTGCAATACTTGTACCAGATAAAATAGCCTTCAACAAAAAGAAAGTAACAAGAAACAAAGAAGGACATTATATAAATAATGATAAAGGGGTCAGTCCAACAAGAGGATATAACCATTATAAATATCTATGCACTCAAATATGAACAACAAATATTAACAGAATTAAAGGAGGAAATAGAATGCAATGCATTCATTTTAGGAGACTTCAACACACCACTCACTCCAAAGGACAGATCAGCCAGACAGAAATAAGTAAGGACACAGAGGCACTGAACAACACATTAGAACTGATGGACCTAACAGACATCTATAGAACACTGTACCCAAAAGCAACAGGATACACATTCTTCTCAAGTGCATATGGAATATTCTCCAGAATAGACCACATGCTAGGCCACAAAGAGAGCCTTAGCAAATTCAAAAAGATTGAAATTGTACCAACCAACTTCTCAGACACAAAGTTATGAAACTAGAAATAAATTGCACAAGAAAACAAAAAGGTTCACAAACACATAGAGGCTTAACAACATGCTCCTAAATAATCAATGGATCAATGACCAATTAAAAACAGAGACCAAGCAGTATATGGAGACAAATGAAAACAATGACTCAATGCCTCAACTTCTGTGGAAACAGCAAAGACAGTTCTAAGAGGAAAGTATATAGCAATCCAGGCCTATTTAAAGAAGGAAGAACAATCTCAAATGAACAGTCTAAATTTACAATTATTGAAACTGGAAAAAGAAGAACAAATGAGGCCCAAAGTCAGTAGAAGGAAGGACATAATAAAGATCAGAGAAGAAATAAATAAAATTGGGGAGAATAAAACAACAGAAAGAATCAATGAAACCAGCAGCTGTTTCTTTGAGAAAATAAACAAAATAGATAAACCCCTAGCCAGACTCATCAAGAGAAAAAGAAAATCTACACACATAAACAGAATCAGGAATAAGACAGAAAAATCACTACAGACACCACTGAAATATAAAGAATTATTAGAGAATACTATGAAAAATTACATGGTAACAAACTGGATAACCTAGAAGAAACAGACAATTTTCTAGAAAAATACAACCTTGCAAGAGTCACCCAGGAAGAAACAGAACATCTGAACAGACCTATTACCAGCAATGAAATTGAATCGGTAATCAAAATAATACCGAAGACCAAAATCCCCAGACCAGCTTCACTGAATTTCATCAATAATTTAGAGAAGACCTAATACCCATTCTCCTTAAAGTTTTCCAAAAAATAGAAGAGGAGAAAATACTTCCAAACTCATTTTATGAAGCCAGCATCACTCTAATACCAAACTCAGGCAAGGACACCACAGAAAAGAAAATTACAGACCAATATCTCTGATGAACACAGACGCAAAAATACTCAACAAAATATTAGCAATCTATATTCAAAAATACATCAAAAAGATCATCCATCATTATCAAGTGGGTTTCATCCCAGGGATGCAAGGATGGTACAACATTTGAATATCCATCAACATCATCCACTACATCAATAAAAAGAACAAAAATCACATTATCATCTCCATAGATGCTGAAAAACCATTTGACAAAATTCAACACCCATTCATGATAAAAACTCTCAACAAATGTGTATAGAGGGCAAGTACCTCAACATAATAAAGGCCATATATGACAAACCTACAGCCAACATTATACTTAACAGTGAGAAGCTGAACGCTTTTCCTCTAAGATCGAGAAAAAGACAAGGATGTCCACTCTCCACACTTTTATTCAACATAATGCTGGAGGTCCTAGCTACAGCAATCAGACAACACAAAGAAATAAAGGTCATCCAGAATGGTAAGGAAGAAGTTAAACTGTCACTTTGCAGATAACATGATACTGTACATAAAAAACCCTAAAGAATCCACTCCAAAGGTACTAGATCTAATATATGAATTCAACAAAGTTGCAGGATACAAAATTAATACACAGAAATCTGTTGCATTCCTATACACTAATGATGAAGTAGTGGAAAGAGAAATCAGGAGAACAATTCCATTCACAATTGCATAAAAAAGAATAAAAAGCCAAGGAAGTGAAAGACCTATATTCTGAAAACTACAAGACACTTTACAGAGAAATTAAAGAGGACACTAACAAATGGAAATACATCCAATACACTTGGGTAAAAGAATATTTAAATTTGTCAAAATGGCCATCCTGCCTAAAGCAATCTACAGATTCAAAGCAATCTCTATACAATACCAATGGCCTTCTTCAACAAACTAGAACAAACTCTTCTAAAAATCATATGGAACCACAAAACACCCCTAATAGCCAAAGCAATCCTGAGAATGAAGAATAAAGTGGGGAGATTACACTCCCCAACTTCAAGCTCTACTAAAAAGCCACAGTCATCAAGACAATTTGGTACTGGCACAAGAACAGAGCCATAGATCAATAGAATAGAATAGACAGCCCAGATATAAACCCACACATATGTGGCCAATTAATATATGGTAAAGGAGCCATGGATATACAATGGGGAAATGACAGACTCTTCAACAGCTGGTGCTGGCAGAACTGGACAACGACATGTAAGAGAATGAAACCAGGTAACTGTCTAACTCCATACACACAAATAAACTGGAAATGGATCAAACACCTGAATGTAAGTCATGAAACCATAGGCAAAAATCTCTTGAATATAAATACGAGCAACTTTTTCCTGAACATATCTCTTCGGGCAAGGGAAACAAAAGAAAAAATGAACAAGTGGGACTACATCAAGCTAAAAAGCTTCTGTAAGCAAAAGACACCATCAGCAGAACAAAAAGGCATTGTACAGTATGGGAGAATATATTCATAAATGTCGCATCCAAAAAGGGGTTGATATCCAAAATATATAAAGAGCTCTCATGCCTCAACACCCAAAAAGCAAATAACCCAATTAAAAAATGGTCAGAGGATCTGAACAGACACTTCTCCAAAGAAGAAATTCAGATGGCCAACAGACACATGAAAAGATGCTTCACGTCACCAATCATCAGAGAAATGCAAATTAAAACCAGAATGAGATATTGCCTCACACCAGTTAGGATGGCGAACATCCAAAAGACAAGAACAACAAATGCTGGTGAGGATCTGGAGATAGGGGAACCCTCCTACACTGTTGGTGGGAATGCATATTAGTTCAACCACTGTGGAAAGCAATATGGAGGTTCCTCAAAAAACTAAAAATAGAAATACCGTTTGACACAGCAATTTCACTATGAATTTACCCTAAGAAAACAGGATCACAGATTTAAAAAGACATATGCACCACTATGTTTATTGCAGCACTATTTACAATAGCCAAGAAATGGAAACAACCCAAGTGTCCATCAGTAGATGAATGGATAAAGATGTGGTACATATACACAATGGAATACTATTCAGCCATAAGAAGAAAACAAATCCTGCCATTTGCAACAATATGGATGGAGCTAGAGGGTATTATGCTAAGTGAAATAAGCCAAGCAGAGAAAGACAAGTACCAAATGATTTCACTCATCTGTGGAGTATAACAAAGCAAAAACTGAAGGAACAAAACAGCAGACTCCCAAAACCCAGGAATGGACTAATGGTTACCAAAGGGAAAGGGACTGGGAATGGTGGTCAGGAAGGGAGGGAATAGGGGATTAAGGGAGATTATGATTAGCATACATAATATGGGGAGGCACAGGGAAGGAAGTATAACACAGAGAAGACAAGTATTGATTCTATAGCATCTTACTATTCTTATGGACAGTGACTGTAATGGGGTATGTGGTGGGGACTTGATAATAGGGGGGAATGTAGTAACCACAAAGTTGGTCATGTGAAACCTGAGCATAAGATTGTATATCAACAATACCTTAATAAAAAAAAATAAGAAAACCTATTTCTAATTTAAAAACAAGAACAAAAAAAAACATACCTCTGCCTAAACTTTGGATGAAAGGATACTTTTTAAAGATGATAACCTTTACCTTAAATGTAGGAAGTTATTTAAATACAGAAAAACAAGAAAACTAGCTTTCAGAGATTTTATTAAAGTTCTGAAACTGTATTTCAAGGCAAAGTTTTAAGTATTGTAATACTGAGGGGAAAAAGCAAAAGTAATCATCATTTGCACATAACTATCTTATCGGATAAACCAATTTTTTAAAATTAGATTTAGTGACAGGAATTTAGAAAACTGCAGGCCAGAACCAATAGCAAGTCTAAAAATATAAAGCAAAAAAGATTCAATATACAATTGAAAAAAATAATTAGAAACAACTTAAGGACACATGTAAATAACTTGCATGTTATTTACTTAAGAGCATTATGAAAGAGAAATTTACTTAAGAACATAAATGAAAATATGAATATAGAAATACCCAGTATTTTAGGATTAAATGACTCAACATTATAAAGATATTAATTGCCCCTGATTTATCTGTACATTTAGTTAAATTTAGTGAAAATCAACATTCCAAAGAGTTGAGTCTTTAGTGGATTCTAGAAAACTATTTCTCTTGAACTTGAACTTGACAAAATGATTCTACATTTAACAACAAAAAATATGTAAGAATGATAACCTAATTTTTTAATGATCTTCTAAAAGACTTACCCTGCCAGATAGTAAATGTTCACTAATTATTTGCTCTCTGCATGAGTTACTGAATGAAAACTATAATAATTACCATAGTATGATACTAATTCCAGGAGAGAGCAGAAAAACCAATAAATAGATTTGAGAGTAAAAGAATAGACCTATTTTTAAAAGACAATTTATTATACAATAAATGTGTCATTTCAAATTAGTAGGAAAAGAATAGTTCACTCAAAATATTGTTAACAACTATCTGAAGATTTATGCTAAGTTAGACATGTACCTTACACCATATACAAATATATTCCTGAAAGATTAAAGACAAGCATAAAAAATAAAACTGATCAAGTACTTAAAAGCAAATACAGATATACATTTTTATGATTTGCAAGAGTGGAGAAAGCCTGTCAACATATTACACCAAGAATATGAAGTAGTGAAAAGAGAAACCTAATGAATAATTTTGTTGGGTAAAAATACTCTAAACTTATCCATAGCAAATATAAACAAAGTAAAAAACAAACATGAAACAAAAAGGAAGAAATCTGAACAGATATATTAAAAGGTCTTAAAATTTATACCCCAAAGGAAAAATGAGTAAATACTACCAACAACCAATTCACTTAGAAATACAAATGGCCAAAAAAAAAAAAGAAAAAATATTCCAATACACTAGCAAACAAATCAATAAAAATAAAACCAAGAAAACTATTTACCTATCACAGTAACACAAGCTATAAAGAATGACAATCTTACTATTGAAAACCATACAATAAGAGTCCTTTTAATAAAAGTATAAATTTGGTCAATCTTTCTGTAGAGGAACTTGGAAATAATACATCTCACTCTATGTGTCTATATCTTTTAAAATAGTAATTTCATTTTTATAATTCATCTTAAGAAAATATTCATTTCAGGTGTGCAAATGCACTGGACCAAGGTGTTCAGCAAAGTGCTTTGTAATGGGGAAAAAATAAAAACAAAATGTTCCTCCATTGACTTTTACATATATTTAACTAAGTGTAAAACTATATAAATATACATTAAAATATTAAGAGGTCATTAAAAAGTATATATTTACTGGTGTCCAGTGATGTCTATATTAGTGAGTGAAAGAAGCAAGTTGTAATCTATAAGCCTACTTTCATGAAAACTATTTTAAAGTAAATAGTAAATAGAAAAAAAATTTTGGAAAAATGTCAACGTGTTAATTCTCTTAACATGATTCTCTTAAAACAAAGGATGATTTTTCTCTCACTTTTCTATTTTTGTTTTTTGCTTGCCTATATTTTTGAAATCTTACTACTTTCTAAACCTGCTGTTTTCTGGAACTTAAAAAAAGAAGGACATCAATAACTACTGACATAGATTGTCCAGACTTTGGTAAATGGGGTAGCTGGTTCTAAAATATCATGCACTGCTGCACGGTTCTATCATTTTTAAACTGTATATATACACTCTTTTTAAAAAAACTATATTCCAAAACTCTGGAACAAACTAAAAACTCTGAAGTGTGCCAAAATTTCGACAGTGGTTATCTCCAGAGGTGCAGTATGGAGGCTTTGCTGTATTATTCTGATTTTCTCACAGTGAAAAAATGTTACTTTTACATTAAACATACACACACTCAAACTTAGATACTTATATTTTATATTCATTATGTCCATAAAACTATGCTATGTTAAGTTTATATAACAAAAGCAGAAAGCGGCTTCAACAGTACATAGACTGGAAATATAGTATCAATTTAAATCAAAAGTGTTTCATGGCACAAAACACTGACAAAGTTAGTCACTTAATTTCTCCTATAACTCTGAAAAGAATACTTACTTCCTTAATACCAATACTCACCCCATATCTTTCAGCCACAATGTCTTCAAAATTTCTATTTTGTTTCTCAGCTTGTTCCTTCATTCTTTGATAAGATTTCCTTAGCCAACTTAATCCACCATCTTCTATTACTGAAACTAAATTGCAATATTAAACGTAGTTAAACTTTTCATGTGGTTTTGACAGAATTAATATATATTGCTTCCAATCAAAATGAGCAAAAGAGCAGTAGACTATATAGACACTGAAAAGTGACTGGTGGTTACCATGGGGTAGGGGATAAAATAGTTGAAGGAGATGGAGACACAAAATCTCAATCATAATATAAATTACTCATGGAAATGGAAGTACAGCATAGAGAATATAGTCAACAGTTCTGTAACATCTTTCTGTGTTGACAGATGGTAACTACACTACTTGGGGTGAGGATTTAACAATTATATATACTGGATCACTATGATATATACTTGAATCCAATATAGTACTGTATTTCAACTATACTTCAATAAAAAAAATTTTTTTAAAAAGAGAATTTGAACCTCCAAAAATATATATATTTACTGTTTTTACAATGACTTCCAAAGCATAAAATTGAATCTTTTTCTTTCACTATATGGAAATCATAAGTGCACTTAAAATTCAACATATATTTGAGTGCCAACATATGCAAGGTATAAGAATATAGGACTATAAGGAAAAAATATTTTAAAACTGTTCTCAAAAAACACTGCAACCTAAGAGAATGAGGATAAAATGATACAAATAATATAAGGATAATATGTGATAAAAATTATAAAAAGAAAGAATTAAAAATGGGAAAGGAAAATCATTTCTAAATGGCAGGTCAGGGAAAATTTCACAAACTGGGGACAAAAACATACTTTGGATTTCTATAAACAAAGGGGACTCCCAGAAATAAATAAAGAATAAAGGTAGACACATGGGGGAAAGCTACCTCAGATATAGCATAAAGAACAAATAAGGAAATTATAGATGATACCACTGAAAATGTATATTCGAATTATTCTACCTTAGTTGTGATTACCAACTATGACAATCTGAATGCCTTCAAAAACACTCTGAAGCTGCTTATATTACCTTCTATACATGACTTTTGATATGCATAAAGAAATCTAAACAATTACTTAAGCCAAACTCTGTTCCCAATTTTCCTTATCCAAATACAACTTCTTTAGAGTACCCCAGTTCTATAACCAATAAAAATGCACACATACATGAACCCCAAAAGAATCTTCATAGCACAAAAATCTGCAGTAATCCCAGCCTAGAAAACAATCCAGTTCTTCATCAGTAAAATGCATATATATCATAAATTAGGATATATTCCTAAAACAGAATACCATATAGCAACGAGGATGAATGAGTACAACTACACACAACTCATGGATGAATCTGAAAATGTAGACAAAAAAAGCAGGAAATGAAAGTGGACACAGTGTATGATTCCAGGTAAAACTGACTTCTGGTGTGTCAATTAATACAGTGATAAGAGATATCCATTATAATTAGTAACTATATTAACAGCCCATTTATATAACTAAATTTATTCCAAAGAGTTATCTGTGAAACTGTAAAATAACAAAAATTAGAATTTCCTGAACAATCACCAATTGTAAGACTACTTTTATTCCTCTATACTGACAGTTATCAAGGAAGTCTAAAAAAATTTTCAGTCAAGAGAAAAATCCACAATTTTAGAAATAATTATATAACAATGCCACTTTTAGTTGATTCTATATTCTATTTCAACAGTCTTACTAATTTTATAGAGATGGAAATAATAAAATATTTTTAGTAAGAGAAATTATCAAGTTTAATATTTAAAAAGTCAACAGAAAACATACCAATTTGCAGCACCAGCTATCATGAAATCTAATCCAACAAATATTTAGCAAATTTTTACCATGAATATGAAAATTTGTTAAACACAGTAGGAAGTAAAAACATGAATAAGACACTGTCCCTGTCCTCCAGGCTGAGATAAGGATACATACATAGTAAATTATCATTGATGTGCAGTATTTAATATACACCTGTATTTAAAATGTTTTTCATAAGTCAAAAATTAAGAGACTGAAAGCACATGCTTCCATCATAAGAAAAAGTTGTATTGTTAGAGACAAATACAACCAAATGAACCTGAGCTGTATTCCCCATTCTTCTCAAAAGAAAAATAATAATAACAAATCAGGAGACCCAGACCTTAATCTTGCACCACTACTGCCTACTTGTAAGATCTTAAGCAAGTCATCGACTTGACTTCTTTGGACCTTTGCTTTTTCATCTGTAATGTAAGCTGATTTAAACCACCCTTGAAATTTCTTCCAACTCAAAAGATTCTAAAACAGAAAACCAAAAAGGAGAAGGAGAAAAAATCTATAAAAGAACAGGAACATATCAAAAGAGTTCTCTATGCAAGAATTTGCTAACAAATACAGTCTTCTAATAAAGAAATCTAGAGCAACTAATCCTGGCCTGGGACTCAAAAGACGAGGGTTCAAGTATTACACTACCAGCAAATTACCTGGCCACTCTACGCCTTAGCTTCTTGAGCAACAAAATTAGGATAATAACATCTACTTTGCTATCTTCACATAACTGCTACAAAAATAAGCTGATACATAAATGTGCTATATAAACTTAAGAACTATGCAAATATTCCCATTACTAAAATATGATTACAAACAGTTTTGTATGGATACTGAAAACAGTTTACTTACTTTTCCACTTATTTTTTCTAAGGAAATAAATCAAGATTAACTGATTAATTTTTCGAAGTATGGCACCTCAATCATTGCCAAAAACCTGTTGGTATAATCTTCCCAAAACATGTAATCCTAAGTATCTGACATCACTGTCATTATTATTTACTATATTCCAGATACTGAGCTAAAAGGTTTCCTTATTTAATCATTTAAGTCCCTATTACAGATGAGTAATTTTGTACTCAGAGGTTAGAAAACCTGCCCCAAATCACAAAACTAGTAAGCAGAAATGCCAAAATTCTAGTCCCAAGTAGCCTAACTCCAAACTCTGGGTCTTTAACTATAACACTGTGTCACCTCCAAATATCGCCTTAATACTAAAGATTTAACACTTTTAGGTGACTAACCATTTCAGCCCTAACATTGGTCTAAACAGAAAGACTATTACTATCTGCACATGCAGTAAAACCTACAGATCATTTTTTAAAACTTAGTTTCAACTCTGGGATCTAAGCATCTGACAGACACAAGCTTTCTGTCATTTTTCCTCCTTCCATATAAATATATTAAAAGAAGGAGAAGTGATGAAAGCATAATATGAAGGGGAAGGAAGAAAAGCTCTCTTAAAAGCTTTATGTAAGGTTTTGCTCCTTGTGCCTTTGATTCTGCTGTTCCAACAGCTGAAAGATACTACCTAAGGTAGAGCTTTTAGTCTTCTCCACACAGTGAAGTTAAGAACCTGCTGATTGCAAATACCCAGAGATTGGATATGTTAATTCTAAATTTACTCCATAGATGAATTTACAAACTGTCCTCTAGACTGTCCACAGAGTGGTGGTAAAAGCTTGGATCATAAAATCAACCCCACAGCAATGGTTCACTGAGCTAACTTACTGTTCCCCTAACTTTTGCTTTTAAGTTTCTAAAAAAAAAGTATTTCAAAGAGATCCTTGTATGACTATAGTCTTATTATATAACCCAGTAGAGACATTTCTACCCCTGGTGAAAGGTAACAAAGAAAATGTTAGAAGTCCTAATAACATTGGTAAAACTGCTAAAGAAAAATTATAAAAGAACCTGAAAGGTGGCTCTAGGAACATCTCTACATAAAATACAAAGGAATCTTAATGAATGGCCAAAATAAAGCATGTAACAAAAAGCAAAAAAATATTGTGATAAATCACTAAGATGAAAAGATAACAATACCACTATCTGTATACTGGGTTCATATAGTTAAATAAACTTCTCATTGAGTTGTCAGTGCAACACTTAACTGGCATATAAGTATTTTTTAAGTTATGGTATCACATATGATTATGTGACAGTTAAATATTTTGTCTCCATCTGCTGGAAAATAACAGCACTATCCTGAGGTCAGATTTATGTACACAAATTTTTTGAATGCTGGTCAAGTAGGAATTTCTAAAGATAAGAAATAACATCTTTAATGTTTATACATTACTTTCAATAAATTTCAGACTCAATATTTTTATAGATTTTGTTACAGAATATCATAAACCAAAGCATTTTATTATATCCTCACAGAATCATACTTTCTATTAATCCATCCAAAATAGAAACTCCAATAAGAAAATGAGTATAAAATTATATTTTAATCAATTTGCTCTGAAATATATAATTAATCTTTCCATGGATTAAAAACTTAAATAGGCCTCAAAACACTGCAATTATCAGTGCTTTGTCATACATAAACTGAACCTTTAGTAATAATCCATAGATGCTCATAATTTGAAACAACAAATTTCATGAGGTAATCAATGAGCTTACAGTTGTTTTGCAAATATAGAAAAGAAACAAATAGTTCTAGACTTGATTAGAATTGTTACATCAAACAAAAATATTTAAATAACCAAAGATAAAACTTAGATTTAACACATCTCAAAATTGATTTGGATTATTACAAACTTTTAGAATTCATAATACATCTTGCCAATCAACCAATAAACTCAAGTCATTCCGCTAGGTGTATCAAGTTATAAGTAATCTAGGTGGTTACCAAAATATTGAGATACCTTTAGTAACTGATGCCATATTACAGTCTTCTGGTGGGAGACCTGTCCCACCATCCTTCCAGTATGGATTCAATTCTCTTTCTAGGAGTCTGGACTGGAACAAAACATTTCAGAGGTTATAATTAAAAAAATAATCCCACCACAAAATATATAAATAAATAATGTATCTGAGACTCAGTTAACAATTGTAACCTTGGACAAATATTTAAAACACTCTTAACATGCTTTTACAACTGGCAGGAAATAATGTTTAAATTAACATTTACCCAAAGTTTTCATTGCATGCCTACTATGAATCAGAACTATACTAGATGCAGAAAATATAATAGTCAATATACCCAACTCAGCCCTTGCTAGTTTATAAGATAATGAGGAATACAGAAAATAAGTAACTGACACGTGCTTTGAAGATAGAGTTGTACAAAATGCTAATGCTGCACACAATTCAAACCACTCTCACACTGAATGATCAGACTTCCTAAAGGAAGTAATATGTGCAGTCTTGGATCTAAGTATGAATAGGAATTAGCCAAATTTTCTTTGTGGGAGAAGAAAGCATAGAAATGCTCCAGGTAGAAAGAGTAACAGCATGTTTATAAAACTCTAGAGGAAAAAGGAAACACTGTATTTCAGGGAACTTAGAGTAATTCAAATTGTCTAAAACTTAGAAGCATGAACTTTAAGTAATTCAGATTGTCTAAAACTCAGAAGCATGAATGAGTAGTGGTGAGAGATTAGGTTGTAGAATTAGCAGGGACTAGGCCACACAGCCATTTAAAACTGCTGTTGGGGTTTTACGCTGGCGCAATGGTGAGTGATAAAAGTGGTAACTTTGTATGATGCAAAAAGAAAACTGGTTTCAGAGTGGAAGAGAGACTGAAGAGCAAAATTAGGGGCAGGAATCCAGTCAGAAGACTGTGGTATTAATCAGAAAAAAGATGATGGTAGCCTAGTCAAAATTCAAGTGCCTCCTGCGTTCAAAGCACTAGAGCATGCCGGGCGCGGGGCTGTAATGAATAAGCCAGGCATAGTCCTTGACATCAAAGAAATTATGGTCAGATAATTAAGCAAACCCAACATACATAGGGGCTATGATGGTAAAAGGTGCTAGAGAACCACATACTGGGAGAACCTAACTTGACCTTAGGAAATCAGAAAATTATTCTTAGAACTAATAATGCAGTTACTAGAAGTAATAATGGCAATTAGATGGAGAAGAATGGAAAGAGTTAAATGTTAGTTTCTAGTAATATGAACCAACCATACAACTGAAAACAAAAACGGTGGATAAATTTTTTTTTAAGTTTAAAATGTATCCATGAGCTGACAAAAAAGTACAGAATCTCAAAGGACAAAATTTAAGTTAACCTTTAGATTTGATTTTTATTTCTTAGAGTAGTCTGTACCAAGGAAGACTAACACCTCCCTTGTCACTTACTATAAAATCTCTGAAGTCAAGGAGTTTCTCCCAGTGGGCTTCTCTAGACATGCAAAGATACATATCAAATACTCAAAAGGATAAAAAGGCTGGAATTACATGCTGAGGAGGACATGCTGAGGAGGACAACTGACAAGATGTCAGACAAATTGTGACATTTGTCTATCTGAAAATATATAAAAGAAAAGGAACTGAAGTTCTCCAAATCAGTAAGAAAAAGACAACCCCAGAAGAAAAACAAGCAAAAAACATAAACAAGCAATTCATACTAGCAAAAATCCAAATGCCCAAAACATGGAAAGATTTCTCACAGTAATCAAACAAATGCATATAAAACAACAAAATACCATTTCTCACCCACATATTAGCATGACAAAAATTTTCAAGTCCTGATGGAGTTGGGATTCATTGTACTGAAACAGGAAAGGCAAGTACACCTAGCTACAGGGGGACAACCAGCAGACACAGGAGCAAGAAAGCGAGCCTGCCTCCTGAAATCACACTCTGCTGCTGGTGCACACTGATGGTCTGGCGTGTTAAAGTAACCCTGGCTTGAGGTCTTAGTTTTGCTCATATTCAGGCCTGTTCTTCATGTCAAACAACAGAACATAGTAAACTCTTGAATATCTTTAACAGATTGAAGCAGTGATCAATATTCTTAGAAATACTATTATATAAAACCTTCACCTTCCTAAGAAACTACAATAATTTTTTTCTTGTTTATCTTACAAACTTTCTAGTTTTGAACTATAGGCTTTCCAATTAACAATCTTTTCTTACAAATGCTTACATAAACTTGTCTGATTCAATTCGTCAGCATCTACTGATCAGCAGCAGCTCGTTTGCTCATGCAGGTCCATCTTTTGCATCTGCATCATCTTTTTTATTCCTGCTGCTACTGCTCTAGTCTGAATGCCACTTATTAGTTGTAGGTCTTACTTCACTTCCCTGTGCTTCATTTATCTCGTCTGTACTAGTGCTGACTTAGCATGCATAATGAACTAAGGACAGACAGCCCCTGGAACTGAGAACCACTTAAGGCCAGATATTACTATGGTTCCAGCCCTAATTTACTCTCGACTGGGAAAAAAACAAGATATTTTACAGAACTTAGTGATTATCAAGGGCCCCCCATACCCCATCACAGTCACTGTCCATCAGAGCACACCTACATTTTCAGAATTAAAATTAAACTGGGTAAAAAAGTAAAAAAGATAAAAAACATTGTGATCACTCTATATTTTTCATATATTTGTCCCTCTGTGCTGCATTCACAGTAAATTCTTAAAAACTATCTTCTTGTTGACTAAATCTCTCTTTAGCTTTATTCAATCTTTGTTTAACCATCTACTGAGTTTCTAATTTTAATTGTAACATTTTTTTAATTCCCAGAAGTTCCTGTTGGCTCATTTTCAAATCTGAATTCTGAATGATCTTTTTCTCTATACCTGTTGTTTTGTTTTGTTGTTGTTGTTAGTTCACGTCATATCGTCTGTCAAAGGGGCTGGCCATAAAAACTCCAGCACCACATTCATCTGAAGGGTGCCCTCGGCGAAGGTGACTGTTTGCTATTCTCATCCACCTTACAGGATTTCACAACAGCCAGCTTAACTTTCTTTCTCTTATGCTTATTCTTTCTTAGCACAAAGTCTCAACACAAGATGAAGAGTGGACTCCTACTGAATGTTGCAGTCAGATGAAGTACATCCATCTTGCAGCTGCTGGACAGGAAAGATTAGTCTTTGCTGATTAGGAGAAATTCCTTCCTTATGCTGGATCTTGGCCTTTACATTTTCTAATGTATCTAAAGGTTCAATCTCAAAAGTAATGGTCTTCCCTGTAAGGGCTTCCATGAAACTCTGCATCTTAGAAGTGGTTCCACTGTGGATGGCAGACCAAAGAGCTAATCTATTGTTACTGTAAAAAGCTATTAAATATTCCAACAGATACACGTTTTGTGGGTCCAATTCTGCTGTTTATTGTTTCAGAAGACTCTCATATATGGACTTCTTTTGTATTTTCATGAATACTATATTAAATTATGAACTTATATTCCATAGAACTTGTTTCTGGGAAACCTGTGGTGCCTATATTGACAGTGATCCTCTACAAAGGGTTGGTGGTTACTCCTGCCAAGTATTTTAAGGCCCTACCAACTCAGGAATACTTTAAAATAAATTCTCACCTTGAAGATTTCTCAGACCACATAGGCAGCATAGTTTTAGCCCTAAACCCTTATGAACCAAAGCTACAAACAAAACTCAGTATTTTTTTTCCACTTCCCCTGCATTATTTCTTGCCATATCACATCTTCTATCATCTAATGTTTTTATATGTACATATTTTTTAATTGAGGTATCATTGATAAACAATCTTATGAATGTTTCACATGAACATCGTGGTTTCACCATTGACCCATATTATCAAGTCCCCACCCACCACATGGCAGCCACTGTCCATCAGCGTAGTAAGATGCAATGGAGTCACTACTTGTTTTCTCTGTGCTATACTGCCTTCTCCGTGACCTACCTATATTGTGAGTGATTATAATGCCCCTCAATCCCCTTATGCCTCCCTCTCCAGCCCATCCCCTTTGGTAACCTCTAGTCCCTTCTTGGAGTCTGTGAGTCTGCTGCTATTTTGTTCCTTCAGTTTTGCTTTGTTGAAACCAAACTCAACATTCACCCAACTATATATGCCCTAGATCTGGAAATCTAATACAGCATTAAGCTGACCTTCTACAGGAAACTTATTTTTAAAAGAACTTTTATCACATTTCATAGTTGTTCCCACTAATTTTATTAAATATCAAAAGAGATAAAATAGTATTTCACAAGTAAAATAACATTTAAGGAAATGTATTATTGGTTTATTAAAGGTAAATTAGAAAGTTAAAGCATCTTAAACATTCTCTTACCTGTTCAAGGGCTTGGGTTTTCTCTTGCTCTATTTTCTTTTTAGTTTCCTTTTCAGCTTTAAGTAATGATGATGACACAGTTTTAACACACATAAAGTCAAAAGTCATCCACTCGTCCCTCTGTTTAAAAAAGAGTAAGTCATTTCAATCTAAATTGATTAGAATTTAACAATAAATAGTAAAAACAGTAGAGACTCCAACCTGGATCAAATCCTATGGCTAACTTGAAGCAAGTTTCTTAGTTTCTCCAAGCCTTTGTCTCTCTCCTATAAAATGGGATAAAATCCCTACCTTTCAGGACTGTTTCAAGGAGTAAACAAGAAAACAGATTTATGGCATCCAATCCAGCGCCTGATATACAACAGGCACTCAAACATTAGTCTCTTTTCACCTTTCTTCACTGTGGATAACAGTGTATAAATTGCATTCTTCCTCAGGCATATGAACTATAACCCAAAATTTCTGAACTATTCAACTATAAGTACTGCTAAAAATATTATGGCATGAGGTGAAAAGAAAAATTGTGATTAAACTCTACTCATTGTAGAACGGTCAGATAGAGGTCACAGTGCAAAGCTTCAAGTACTTAAGGGGAAAGTGTCACTTATGTATCAACAACCAGAAATAGGAAACCCTTTGAGGGACCAGAACAGAGATAAGCACTCACTTTCTCACAACAAAAGGCGAGTCTAAAAGCTAAGCAAATAGCATTACTGCTAAAATAACTCATAGAAGTATTCTGTTGTCAAAGTCTAATTTTTCTCCCTAAGGAATTATAGTCCTTTCATTTAACATTCATCTATTCTTAGTTCACACTTCCTTGTTTAAAATTAGGTGACTTACCTGAATAACTTGGTTGTCTTCTTCTTTTTCTGAATTTTTATCTTTCACTTCCCAGGCTTTTTCCTTGCCAAGAGTTTGGGATGGAACAGCCTCAACCCACTCATCTTCAGAGCTCTAAGAATATAAGTGATGTTCTCAAATTTGCATACTTTCAGAGAAAAACCCTGTGCTGGTGTTAAATGGTAAAAATTCTTACAGTATATATCCCCTTTAAAAAACTACATTGAAAATCTGAAGAAAGAACATGTAAACTCACTATTTTAGGATAAGTCCACAAAACACCAACCAAATTATTTCTATGTTCTTAATAGTTTATTATCAAGCTAAAGGAAAGCAAAAACCATAGATTAGAAGGGCTAGGTAGAGAACTCGCTCAGCACAGAGCTGTAGTACCTACCAATATCAAGTAACACTGACATCTTAACTGGAACAGGGGAAACACCACCCAAGTAAATGACTTTGCCTCTAAGTTTCAACTTATAAAATTTCCCTGCATCTAAAAATGCATAGATCTCATTAACAGCAAGGCTGGTAAAGCACTTTGTTACTGTGTTTAAATACCTGATTATCCAATCAACTAAGAAGTACTTAGTCAACATCCCCTATGTACTGTTATCATACTAGGTTTGGGGTTTTGTTTTCAACAAGCTTATCAATCAACTCTTCTATGTTAAATACTGTAATGAGTACTTTCACAAAGGCGCTCACATTGACTTCTTAAAACAAAAAATCATTTTAGTTTTACAGGTAAGAAAAGCTCCCAAAATTAAGTAACTTAGCCAGGCTACAGGGTATCCAAATAAGAGAACCAAAAGAGAAATTTAGATCTTTCCAGCTCTAAGATCTATTCTTTGGAGTTGTACAACTTAAGTGCAGGAAAGATCCTAGAAATCATCTAGTGTAAACCACTTGTTCATGCTCAGCAGAAAAACTCCGAGGCCCAGGGAGGAAATACAGAAATCTCCTCGAACATCCAGAATAATCAACAGAGAACTCACGAACAGAATGCTTTAGCATGCCATGCTAATAATGTCAAACCAACTCTAGAGTAAAGGCTACTACAAATGCACATCAAAAAAACTCAAGCACCAGCCTTGTAAAGGCTAATCCACAAGTGACTAACTCCCTGCCAAAAATACTCAATACTTTTAATGAAAGTTAACAAAATTCAGCATAGTACAACTTTCACAAGGTTCAGTATCCAATAAGAAATTACAAGACATTCACATTATAAATGTGAAATAATATAATATTATTCAAAGATAGAGCATGATAAGCTAAAATACACATAAAAACAAAGGTACACCAGTAAGTCTATAGTGGAGATAAAGAGAATGCTAAGAAGACCTCAATTAATTCAAAAGTCAGGGAAAGGACATAAAAAGGAATAAAGAACAAATGAGATAAACACAAAAGTAAGATGGTAGATTTAAATTCAACCGTATCAATACAGATAGCTCCTGATTTACGATGGGTCAGCTCATGATTTTGACTTTATGATAGTGTGAAAGTGATATGCATTTAGTAGAAAATGAACTTCAAATTTTTAATTTTGATCTTTTCACAGGCTAGCAATATGTAATACAATACTGTTCCTGTGATGCAGCTCCCAGTTAGCCGTACAGTCAAAAGGATACACAACCAATACACTGACAACCATTCTGTTTTTCACTTTCAGTACAGTATTCAAAAAATTACATGAGCTATCCAACACCTTATTATATGGTTTTGCCCAACTGTAGGCTAATGTAAGTGTTCTGAGCACACTTAAGCAAGATGAGGCTAAGCTATGATGTTCCATCTGTTTGGTGTATTAAATGCACTTTTGACTTATGGTATTTTCTACTTAACAATGGGTTCATCAGGATATAATCACATTGCAAGTCAAGGAAGATCTGTAATTACATTAAACACAAATAATCTATACTACTGCTACCCAACAGAATTTTTCTATACCTAAACTGTTCAATACGATAGCCGCTAACCTAGCCATGTGACAACTGAGTATGTGAAAATTTGACTAATGAAACTGAAGAAATCAATCTTCAACCTGATATAACTTTAATGAATTTTAATTAAAATTTTAAAAATATGGCTACCATATTAGTGCAGAAAATCCTCTAATTAAAAGAGAAGAAAATGATAATCGTAGATAAAATGGCAAGACCCAAATATACAGTCTATAAGAGATACACTTTCAATATAAAAGAAATAGATACATTAAAACTAAGAAAGTAAAAAATGTATATCATAAAAAGACAAATAAAACTCAAGAGGCTTTATTAATATGAGATAAAGTGACCTTAAGTAAGAATATTACTAGCAATAAAGAGAAACATCTCATAATAATATAATGGTCAATACATCAATCCTAAATATGTATACACATATTAAGGCTTCAAAATATGTAAGGCAGAAACTGATAAAACTGAAGGAGAAATAGACAATCCACAATTACAGTTAGAAATTTTAATACTGTTCTTAGTATCTGGCAAAGGAGGAAAACAGAAAATCAATAATACAAAAGATGTAACATTACTAATCAGTTTATTAACCCCAAATTATCATTTATAGAACACTATCCCTAACAAAGTTGAATATACATTTATTTCAGATACACATGGAATTTTCACCAAGATAGTTCATAGGCTAGGTCATAAAACTAGTCTCAATAGTTTTTTAGAAACAAAATTAGAGTATGCTTTATGACAATAACAAAATTAAATTCAAAGTAAACAAAAAAACCCTGGTAAGATCCACAAATACCTGTAAATTTAAAAACTCATATGTAATCTGTAAGTTAAACAATGTCAATTAGAAAATATTTTGAAAAGGATAATGAAAATATAACACATCAAAATGAGTTGGACAGCAAGAATATTTCAAACAACTTCATGACAATAAATTCAACAATTCAGATGAAATAAGCAAATTCCCTGCAACATAAATTACCAAAACTACTCAAGAATAAATAGAAAGTATTTAATATAGATATTAAAGGAATTAAATTTGTGGCTAAACACCATCCCACAAAAACTCTGGGCCCAAATAGTTTCAATTAAGTTTCAGAAACATTTAAGTAGTAAATCTCAACAATCAATCATGCACAAACTCTTCCAGAAAATAGAAGAAGGAATATTTTCTAATTCATATACAAAGCCAGCATTACATTCATACCAAAACCCAAACACATATGCAGGAAAAATTCTCAAAAAATTGTGAGAATATCAAACCAGAAAATATATATGCCAAAATATATATATATACACACAAATAAAATACTATACATACCATAATTACTACATGTTTACTACATACCATAAAAAAACAAAAAATGATCTAATGGGTTTATCCCAGGTTGGTATAATGTTCAAAAATCAACCAATATAATTCCCTGTATTAACACAATAAAGGAGAAAAATCATATGATCCTATTAATGCAGAAAAAGTGTTTAATAAAATTTAATGCTCATTCAGGACACCAACTCTCAGAAAGATAAAAATAGAAGGGAATTTTTTCAATCTGAAAGGACATACATGAAAAACCCACAGTCTTCATATGCTTAAAGGTGAAAATTTAAATGCTTTCCACCTAAGGAATAAGGTAAAGATGTCTACCCTCACCACTTCTCTTCTACGCTGTATGAAGCTAGTGAAACAAAACAACAGAAAACTAACAAATGAAATGAAAGTCATAGAGATTGGGGAAAAAGGTAAAGTGTCTTTATTCACACACAACAGAAACATGTTCTAAGAAAACAACCACAAAAAGCCACTAGTACTTATGAATTTAGCAAGGTGACAAGATACAAGGTAAAAAAGGTTTCCCCAAAGACACCTTTGATAAGCCAAAATGGCATAAAGCAAAGAAGCAATACCATTTCCCAAAAGTGAAAATCCTCTTCAGATTTCTTTCAGTTAGCAAAAATGGGTACTAATGTAGGTCTTTTGTAAAAGCAGAGGCATAGCATGAACTTTCAGGTGGGGGATAAAACTGTATATAAAAACCAATTTTAAATGTATATACTAGCTATAAACACATAAAAGATGAAATATTTTAAAACTCCATTTACAATAGCACCCACAGAAAATAAAAATAATATATATATGATTTCTACACTGAAAATTCCAGAGCACTGTGAGGGAAATTAAAAAAGACTTGAAGAGACAGAGAGAAAATAGCTCATGCATGATGGGTTGGGATACTTGCTTTTTAAGATAATAATTATTTTAAGATAATAATTCTCCCAAACTTGATCTATTGATGTCAAACAATTCTGATCAAAATATCAGCAAAGATTTTTGTTGAAAGTAGTAACTAAATTTTATTTTAAAATAATTCTAAAATTTATTTTAAAAATTCAAAGAATACTTACTGTGGTGAGCATTTAGTAATGCATATGACTGTCAATATAATCTTGTGTATCAACTAAAAAAATTTTTAATGTAAAAAAAATAAAAATGCAAAGAAACAGTATTTTCAAAAAGAACAAAACAATTTTCAAAAAGAACAAAATCATAGAACATATATTACCTGATTTCAAGGCTTACTCTAAGTGGCAGTAATTAAGACTGTGTTTTTTGGCCAAGGAGAAACATTAGCTCAAAAGACAGAAAGGAGAGTCTAGAAAGTAACTCACACATGCATATTTAATTGATTTTCAACAAAGGAGCCTAGGTAATTCAACAGAGAAAGGTTAGTCTTCTCAACAAATGATGCTGGCATAATTGGAAATCCATACAGTACAAAACTTTTATACTTACTACACAACCTAAACAAAAGTTAACTAAAAATAGAACAAGATAAACAAAAAACCAAAGTTAGAAAACGTCTCTACATCACTGATCTTCAGGGAAATACCACATGAGTTATTACTACACACAGAGTAATATGGCTAAAAAGTACAAGGACTGACAATATCAAATGCAAGCAAGGATATAGAGTAAGTGGAAAACAATGGCATTTTCCCTAGAGAAATAAAAATATGTTCACTAAAAGACATACACAAATGTTCACAGTAGCATTATCCATTAATAGACCCACACTAAGAACAACCCAAATGACTTTCAAAAGGTAAACAGATAAGCAAATTGTAGCATATTCATACACTGATACTTGGCAATAAAAAGAAGTATTGATACATGTAACAACATGAGAAAGAGTTATAAAAACATTATTTTGAAGCACAGAAGCCAGCCAGAAAAAAAGATCACATTAAATGGATCAATTTGAAATATGAAAAATCTGAAACCAATATAAAAGTCTAGAACATGGAGAACTAACCATAAGCTGGTCCTAACAGATGTATGGTTGCCCAATCCCAGGATAGGACAGGGGGGAGGGAGAAGAGGGAAAGACTGTAAAAGGTCATGAGGAACTTTAAGGGAAGTGGAATGTTCTCTATCTTAATAGACAGGGCTAAAAAGGTATATTCATCAAATAGTACACTTAAGATAGGAGCATTTTATCATATGTAAATTATGCCTCAGTAAAGTTGATGCTTTTGAGTTTAAAAAAAGGAGGGACCTTGACAAAGTCAAGATATACTTTCTAATCTCACATGGATCCTCAACTCTACTCAGCCATTCATTTGCTTCTTTTTAATTACCTAAGCAAGGTTGATTCAAATCTACACTATTTCCTCAATCCTTTACGTCTATTCCCAAATTATCTTTTTAGATGATTTTACCTTCTACCCCACAAAGAAAACAGACAAGCAGAAAGACCATCAATAATCTGCGAACCTCTCCCCAAACCTCATTTACCTGTTTTTGTATATATCTTTACAACTCCCTCCTAGCTCAGAAGAGAAGGTGCTCCTACTCCTAAGCAAATCTTCTCCCTTCCCCTGAGACTGTGCCAATCCAAACTTATTTTCTCAATGTGATTTATCCCTTTTCCCCTAAAAACATCTTCTCGAAAAGACCTCCCAGCTACCCTGACTCCTCTAACTCTCCATCTCTCCTTCCCTTCACTGTCAGTACCACTTCTCTTTCAATCTTCATTCTACTTCAATGTGGTATGGGCACTGAGCATTCACTGAAACTACTCTCTCTATGGTATATTAATTATACATATATATTACATATATACATATATTACATACATACAACTTATTACATATATACAAATATACACAGTATTTGTTGCAACAAAGACACACAAGTATTTCCAGGAAAGAACAAAGAAAAATAACAGGACAGTATGTCTCTAATAAGGGGAAGCAAGTACCTGTTATTAAATTACATAGTCAGCCTGGCAGATCAATCCTCACCAAAAAGAGATTCTTTTCCTGTGATCCCTGCATAAATTCCAGGAAGTTTTACAAATCCCACTAAAATAAACACATTTGTGTATAAATTTCATTTTGGAGAAAGGATCACTTATTTTTACCAATTCTCAATGGGATTAGCAACCCAAGCCTACCATGTGGGAACAGTGCCTCTGTCTTCTTTTCACTTTTCACTTTCCCACTGCCCTAAGTTATAGTTAAAAATTTTTTTCTGTATAATTTAAATACGCCCATCATTACAAAATATGCTGGCTACTTGACAAAACTACCCAATTGTATTTCTCACTATGAATTAATATTCTGCATTCTCATATAAGACAGGCTTTCATGAGCCAATTATCATCTCAAGTATAAAGCCAAAAATTTAGTTTCTGAAACTCAAGAGGGCCAGACTTTGGAATACGGTGACTCAGCTGAGAGTATGACCCTCTGATCATACCTCAGAGACCAATCATCCCTCAACATCTCTAGCTCACCACTCTCTAAGCTCAATATACCTCTTTCTTCCTGAAAAATAAATGTGAAATGTTCAACCTGCTTTCCTTTCCTCTGTGAGCCCTCTCATCCCACCACTGGCTAGAAACACAGCAGACCTGGCATTCTCTTCCTTTTGGCACCAAAGATAAAGATATTAACACGGCCTATTTTAAACACTTAAATGTTAATTTCTATGAAAATACAAACAAGATTAACAGACTTTCTAATGTCTTGGAACTCTTTTACCTTATTTTTACAGTACTGCTCTTTCCTATGTCTCCTAATTTTCCAAATACTTCTACTTAATGTCCTTTACTTCCCGTCTGGCTCCTGTGTTGATGTTTTCTTTGCAGTTTCCCTGGGCAATTCAGCCATTCTAATGGCTTCAATAAGCAATGATTGCCAGATCGTATCAGCATCTTCTTACCTTTCTCTGTGAACTAACATCCTATTTCTACTATTCCCTGGACATCTCTAAGAAGATGTCTCCCAGGCATTTTCATACTCTAACTTAGCAGTATTTTTTAAGTTTTCACTTATTTTACTACATTATTCCTTTAAGTACAATTTTCTGAAGCAGCTGCTTTGGTTAGTTTCAGCACACACTTACTGATGAACTATCAGTTGACTCAATGTTTTTTTCATACTTCTGTTTCTTACTCTTTTTTTTCTTCTCTTTCTTCACTTTTTTTGAATGCTTGTCTTTTTTCTTCTTTTTCTTCACAGAGTGTTCCTAGAAATAACCATTTTGAAGAGGTAAGAAAGGAATTTGGTTTTCTCTCACTTTAAAAGGCAATATTTTGAGGAAGAAAGATCTATGTTCCAAAAAACTAAGTATTTCACATGAGAGGGAATATGACGAAATAAAATCTTCAAAGAAACTTTAACATGCTTTTAATATATGCACTTCTAATAAACCATATAGCTGAGATATCTTTATCATTTATAGATTCATCTGGAAAATATAATCAAATAAACATGCACACATATTTAAAAACATATGTGTGCATACATAGACATATTATCCTATGACCCCAAAAGAACTATTGTATAAGACTACTAGGCCATATGAAATGTAACAAGATAGCATAAATTAAAATTGAGGATGAGAAAACAAGGATTGAGGAAAAAAAGAAATGACATTAAGCTTAAAATACCTGATCTTTTAGATCCATAAGATTGCTACAAATGAGCCAGAAATTTGAAGCTAAGCTTTCTGTTTTCTACTCGCCAGCTCAAATAACAAAATATGTCCAATGTCATAATATACAAAATATTAAAATAGATTATTTCTGCCACAGAAATAAAACTACTCAGAAATGTCAAACACGTGATATTTATTCTGTAACTTTTGAAAATAGTCTATAAAGGTGCTCTTCCAATATTAACTTAAGTGCAAAAAATATGTTATATCAAGTAAACCTATTAGGATTCACCTCTGCGAATTCCTCAATTCGCTCATTCACATCAGGTAGCACCCATGTGTCCTCGCCCCGAAGTCGTTTAAGTTCTTTATGCCTTTCTTCTTTCTCAAAATTGGCTTTAGCCTAAAACAATGAAGAAACAAAAATTAACTGATCCAAATGCTTTCCATGTAAAACAAAAACATTTCTCACTTTTATATAGGTCTCATGAATCAATTCTTCCTTGCCAGGAATTTGCTTCTACCGAAGTGTAGGAAAGATGAAAAAAAATTTAAAACTTCCATATTACCAATCACATTAGCAATCACTAGTGAACTGAGCCATCACCAATAAAGGACAGAATCCTGGAAGCTATTTATCCTTCCCCCTCCCTAGTCTCCCTACTTTAAATATCTTGAATCTCTTTTACTTTAAATATGACGAATACTACTTCAATTGCCTGAGACTTCTGTAACTGTTAGAGGAGATTGACCTCCATGCCATCAATCTGCAATGCCTACACCCTTCTACCCATGCCCCCAAAATGCTTCAGGAGGAACCATATTTCTAAAAAACAAATAATCATATTGCCAATTTTTACTAATTCTTCAACAAGAGTCAAATAAAGTTAAGTTCTTCCAAGGAGGTTGTTCCTGCCCTTTCATTCTCTCTCTTAACTCCAAAGCTGGGTTTGGTCCTTCTCAAACTCCAGGCACATCTCTACTATAAAATTTATCACAGCTTATAAACCCCACTCCAAAAACTGCCTGAAATACCAAAGAGACAAGGATGAATAATATTAATTGTACATATGTGTTACATACGCTGAAATCAGAAAACAATACCAACCTTTCAGCTGTCCAAGACTAATTTGCCTACTTTCCCCTTTATAATCCGGCTATACTCATTTCGCCTTCCCGTCTTCTCTACCGGTTCCTTTTCATATGCATTTAAATTCATTTAAAACTATTCCACCTTAAACCAAATTTTAAAATTTGTAAAAACCCCCACTCGTACCCTATGCTGCACTGCAATTTGTCCTCTTCACTGCCAAACGTCATATATAATTTACTTCCTCCGTTCGATAAATTACCTCAATGCATCTCAATCTAATGACAAATATGTTTCACAATCTTTTTCGAGGTGCTAAATTTTCTGGTCTCTGCGTCAACGCGTTTGACTCGGTAGGATTTACAATAACCCTAGCATTGATACCAACACGTAAAGGAAATGAAACGGTCTATCTACTCCAATGCGCCTTACACGTGTTCCTGAAAAAGGAAATTTTCATTTCGGATACAGCAGGAGAGAACCCAGAGGCTGTGGTATATGCTGGGCGAATCATTCGTGGAGGAGTTCCTCAAAAATGCGTAACTCAGATGACCAGGTACTGGACGATATCGACCAATTTTATCGACCAAGAATGGACGATGTAAAAGGAAAAGAAGCTCAGTGGAAAGAAACAGGTCTTCCTAAAAAGAATAAGCAACTGGAATCTCCCAAAGCATCTGGGAGGAGGAGAATACCAAAGAGTCTGCGAGTATTCCAAAGCAAGACTCCATCCCCACAAGGTGAGACACCGCGGTAAAGGGGTAAGGAGGAGAGTCAGGCTTGTTCCCAGGAACCCTCCATTCCCACACTTCTAAGTGGCTGCAAAACCCCAAAACGGAGGTACCTGGCGCAACACCTCGGCCCTGGCAATCCGGGTCTGTTCTTTACGCTCTTCAACACTCCTCGCACTTTCAAATTGACCACTGGCAGCCGCCATAGTTGTTGTCGTCGTAAGGCTAGGACGTCGTCACGAAGGCTCAGTTTACGACTGTCGTAATTTAATAAACAAACCAGGACTTCCGACTAGGGGGATGTGCAGGGGGCATGCGCAGATCTGAGTCGTGTTTTACGGATCCGGCGCATACTGCACCATTTAGAGAAGTGAAGACTAAATTGAGAAATTGCACCCCTCCGAATATTGGACTCTCCCTGATCAGGATTAATGTCACCGTGCTTTCGTGACGTTCTTTGCGCAATACTAATGGCCTTTTCGTCATTTCCTGTTAAAATCATCTGCGTAAATTAGAAGCTTGTAGAGGTTAACTCCGTGCATCTCCAAGTTTTCCACCGCAGTGCCCCTCGCCAAAGAATTCCCCTGTGCTGTAGAAGTGGGCTGAAGGGAGGCCTGGAAAGTAGCAGGAGGGGCAGAATTGCTGTGAATACTTGATATTTTGCTCTGGTGGATTTTATTTATTTAGAATGTGAAAAAGTATTGTGAATTTTGCATTGTTCTTCATAATTCACATTTTTTCTCTGACCTGTTATTTGCTCATACTTACACTCCAAGCATTTTTCATTACAGTGTGCAACTACGTCTTTATTTGTGTGGGGCTTTTTTTTGTTATTTTATGTCTGTATCTGCCAAACATAAAACTTTAGTTCCATGAAGAGTAAGACATTCTGAAGTATTGATAAAGAGCTTTGAGAATACAAAACACTGAGCTTATATTTATAAAGATAAAAAAGGCTGGGGAATAATTATAAACTAGATAACCTTAAAGGCAGTAACAATAGGTAACATAAGCCACATTGAGGTGAATATGCTTTTTTTTCAGGTTTTATAAAACTGAATTTGTGACTGCAAGAAGCTTTAGTAGGAATTTCTTCTTTTAACTATCAATCTATGAAAATCATAACCTTGAGGATGTAAATGTACTTGTTTGATATATAAAATAGAATGGAATATGCTTCTTGTATTTTTGTTACAGAAAAGTGAACTTTAAATTATGAATTGATTTTGAAACATTTAATCCACTAAATACCTTGACTGGTTTTTGTCATAATTAACTCAAATAACATTGAAGTCTTTTCAGATTCTCTTGGGATTCAGAAAAACACCGTAGTACCCCTTGATGCATCAATTATGAGGCAAATATGGCAATTATAGCAAAAGCATGCAAAATTGTGTGACAAAAATTTTAAAACCCTACTCAAGGCACAAAGAAGCCTAGAACAAATGGAAAGAGATACCATGTGCTTGAAAAAGCTCAACAACATGAAGAAATCAATTGTCCATAATTAATTTGTAATTATAGTGCAGTACCAATAAAATTGCTGACAAAAGGAAATGTTGGAATCGGAAAAGAACTAGACAGGTTGATACAGAAAAATAAGGGAAAGCAAGTTGTTTTGACTAGTTTACATTTGACCACATCAAACAGAAGTCCATGTTTTAAACAAATAAGGGGTAATGTAAAAAGGAGGCTGAAGAGAGTTGTTTGGGTTTTGATGCAGTTGCTGAAGGAAACAGGTAGTTTCTCCTTTTTTGCTTTGTAACACTTCGTGTGTGACTTAAGCCTTCATGGTCCTACAAGGAATGCATTGCATTCTTCAACACTATGGCATCTATTAAGACATAAGAGGGAAGAACAAAGGGCAAAAGGTATATGCCAGCTAAGCCTACTTCATTTTTATTAGAAAAATGCTGACATTTCCTAAAGCGTAGTCCAGTTTCTAACATTTATATCTTATGAATCAGAAGTAGATCACATGGCCACAACTAACTACAGAAAAATGGTGAAGATTTCGGGATAGTTACGTTATGCAATGACACTCACTTGAGTTTGTCTAGGTTTCTTTGTGCTTAAACTCAGGTTAGGCATCTTGAGCAGAACTATTACAAAAGTGTGAGTGTGTTCTTGCATCCTATCAAGTAACACAATTTCCCTTTTGTCCATCACCAGTGATGTTAACTCTGATCACTTAAATAAAGGGGTGTCTGCCAAACTTCTCCACTGTTGAGTTACTCCTTTTCCCTTTGTAATTAAGTATTTTGTGAGGTAGTACTTCGAGACTATGCAAATTCCTCACTAAACTTTAAAATTACTCATTTTTTATATCAGTATGGACTCATGATTTCTATCTTTATTCAGTATATTTATATTGTTATTCAGAGCATTAATAATACATTAGTATCAATGTTTACTTTGATGCTCAAATTGTCCCAAGTTTGGCCAGTGAGAGCCTCTTCAAGCTGGTTTCTGTTTCCTTTCTTTATACTACCATATTCCTTGAGCATTTCCTTATTTGCCAATGCAAGAAGATGGTCTAAACTCATCTTGTATTTTCTCTGCCTAAGCTTTGGAATTAGCCCTTTTTCCAAGAATTCCTGACTTGTTTTAGTTTGAAATGTCAAGTAAAAACAATTACAGATTTAGATAAGGAAAGACGTTATTCAAAAAGACTTTTGCAATATAGGGAAGGGACAATAGCAAACAGGGAGGACATACCAAATCTTCAATCTGTAAGAGACTCAAAGGTCAGGCAGCAAGGGCTTTTCTATTAGAAGAAGGAAAAGCCAGAAAGAACTGGGTTTCGGGAACTGGAGTGAGCTGGTGGCATGACACACAGTTGGTGAGGGAATGTTTTTCCCTGAGGTCTGCCTCTTCTCAGAGGTCCTCTAAGGAGGAATGGTTCTGTGTTCCAGGACTTGCCCAGTGGTAGTTCCAAGCCCAGGGGTCTGTGGAGAGGCGAGAAGCCTCACTGAAGTTTTGGTCAAGTCATCTTAGTGGGTATTTTGTCCAGTTGGTGATGCGAAACAAAAAGTTGAGCTAATCATTTATGCTTCTTAGAAAAGGGAATTTGGAGAGACTCTGTCAGACCTTGTCATAGTAAACAAGGGAGTCATCAACAACTCTCATCTAAGTCACATGGGAAAGGATGGCTCCTTACAATAAACCATTTCCTGTAACACAAAAGTGTCAGGGGATTCCCACCCTCGTCCGCTGAGAAAATAGTAACTGTTCTCAGGAGCACAGAGATCAGGTAAAGTTCAAAATCATGAAAACCAGGATGTGGGCCCTAAGTATGCTCGTTGACATTGGCATGTTGCTTTTCCAGTTCCTCTCAATGCACAGAGCTTAGGCAGGTAGAAACAGACACATATAGATGTCTTTATTTCTCTATCTGTATTGGAAATGAGTTCATACAGATACCTCCAACTCCAGTTCAACACCGCAGGGTTCATTCTAATTTTCTTCATTTCCATGTTTGTGACTCCATTCTCCAACAAGGATAAACCTGATTCTCACTGTCCTTAATATATTAACTTATCTGATCAATAACCCAGTATGTAACCAATATCTGTGACCATCACTGCCCTGAAACTTGCCTAGATGCCCTCCTCACCCACTGAAGCCCTGACATCTTGGCCACACTTAAGCTTAGATCCCAGTGGAAAAAGGAATCTTTCTTCATCTTTCTTTAGCCAGTTTCCTATATCCAGAAACTGCATCTCCAACACCTCAGAGGTCAAAAAAAATGTTCCCTTTCCCTTATTCTGTACATATTCTATGCATTAAGTTGGGTGCCTGAACACAGGCAGAGATAAACAGAGGGAGCAGTGACTCCTGGGTTCCACCTCACTCAGCATTTCTTGGTCCCTGTACATGAGGCAGACATGTAGGGATGACGCACATATATGCACACACGGGTGGAGAGAAATAAAGAGCAGAGAACTGAGATCTTTATTCTCACTTAGGAAATAAATATGTTTATGTATGTATTTGAATTATTAATGGTTTTAATGATTTATTCATTAAAAACTTGATTTATTATATATATGATTTTAATTTTACTTATTTTTAGATTTTTAATTATTTTTCTTATTTATTTGTAAGGTAGATTTTTATGTTTTGTTTTTACTAAGTTGTTGCCTTTAGCTAGTTGTAATAGTAAAATGCAGGTATACTTAATGAAAAGAAAGATGGCTCTGAAAAGTGTTAGTTTCCAAGGAACAGTGGGGTTTGTGGGTTTCTGTGCACATTGAAAATCTTTAATAGCATGCTGCTATTTTTATTTTGCCTCACTTTTGCTGTTTTAGACACTTTCTGATCTTCTTCTGATTCATCAGAGAACTGATGAAAATTACGAATTTTTTTATTTCATGGCAAGGAGCCTCTAAGACATGCCTTACTCTTTTTTCTCCCCCTTGTCCAGGACACTGAGTGATTAGATTCAAACTTTTACTCATTTATTCTACAAATGTATCAAACAGAGGATGTGCCAAGTACTATATGAAAGCTGAGTCTGTAAAGATGAAAGCCACTGGCCCTGTCTTCAGTAATCTATCAGGGGAGGGAAACAAGTAAGCCAGAAATTACTCACTAATCTTCTTGCTCTTTTTTGAATGAACCAGGCATATTCCTACCTCAGATCATTTGCACATGCTATTCCCTTGTACTGGAATGCTCTTTCTAAATGATGTAAAGACAGTTTCAACAAGATACACTCAGAGAAGTCTAATTTATATCCCTGTTTCCTCACTCCACTATAGGTAATCATTTTTATTAGCCTTTCATTGTCCTTCTTTAGTTTCATTATAAAACTGTAAGTACAAATGAAGCATACCTGACACTATGATGTAATACAATAATAAGTACATAGCACTGTTGACAAGGCATTTTTGTCAAAACAAAAAGACCCCACAAAACCAAGAATTCAATCTAACCTCTACATCTCACTAGTTTATCGGAAACATGGGACCTACAGAAACAGGGTAAGTGACAACTGAGGAAAGCAATCTGCCAAATCCAGAATTTTACCAGACAAAAAATACATCCAGGAAATCACTCCATAGCAAGCTATGTATCTCCTCCTGATTCCTTTTTACAGCTACATAATATCCTATTGTAAGAATTTATTCATCCATTTATGGTCTGTTTTCCATCACCAAAAGTGGGTTCTACTAGAGCAGGGATTTTAGTCTATTTCTGCTTCAGTGCCTGAAACAGGGCCTACCATAGATGTTTGTTGAATGAATTTCAAGGCATGTGGTGGCTCTGATAGAGGAATTCCTGGGGTGATTAGGACGGCAGATGGTAGGGTAAGGGTAAGGGATGCTCCTCAGTCAGCTGAGACTTCTGAAAACGGGTGCACTGTCTGCCCCCACGTTGAACAAATTACTCAGGAATGAATCAGAATAAGCCATTCTTCTGATGTAACAACCTTGGAAGAATCATGCGTCTTTGGCACCCTGACACCTGACTTTACTCCTGGGCTTCTTCCCTGAAAAATCTAGTGGTTGAAGGGCTACTGCTGAGGCCTGGATTCAAAGTCTCCATCACCTCGAGGAAAGATGCCCTGGTTATGAGATTATTCCCCACTAAGGGACCATCTTCTTTGCTGCTTTACATCCACAATAAATAGGTCTCTGCACAGGAGACTAGGCATTATGTTTACTTCATTTGGCCCACGTAGGGGAATAAAGAAAGATTGGGACAAGCCATTTCCCTCTCCTTTTTGCCACTGACTCACTCAGGGACATCTGAACGTGCATACCCAAGGGGAGAGTTCTGCTAGGTAGCTGGATGTAGGAATCTAAGTTAAGAATTTGCAAAAAGCCATATGTTTTCCAGTTCTCTAGGCTATTAATTCCACCTTTTAAACTCCAGAGTAGATTATGACCCCCCAAAAATTGATGGCCTCTTATAGACTGATTGGATTCACTCCATTAGAGATCTGCACACTGCACAGCTGGTGCACCTCAGGCCAGGGGAACAGCGAAGGCAGAGTCGGTCGGAGAGGCTGCCGCACCTGTACACGTGGTACCCACGGCATCCAAGGGAGCACGCCGTGCAATATTCTCTACCCACTCTGGTACGGTTTACACAGTGACCTTGCATCTCTGTCAGTGAGACGGGCTTTCAAAGTTCATTTTACCGTTCGGAGAGAAACCCCCATGAGTCCTTCTGCTGAAAGAATCACAGGAAATGAGCATATCAGGAAACCAAGACTAGGTTTTGATACTCCTTTTCTTGCCATTCCTATTCCTCCACCCCAACAGACAGTGCAGGGGAAAGACCATCCCACGTGGTCAATGCGAAGACCAGAGCTGCCAGCTCACACTGACAAGCCTCCTGCACCCACATCCAAGTCTCACAGAGTCTGCTCTGCCCTGTCCACCGTGTGAAAAGACACGCAGACTGTGGGCCTGACTCCTGCCAGATCCTGACGTTATTTGGTCCCAATCCTCAATAAAGACAGCCAAGAATCAGGGGACAAATGAGATGCTGAAACCCTTGGAGTGAGAAGCTGTGCAGGGCACAGGAGCTACGCTGCTGCAGCCTTCACTGCCCCTCCCTGCGTCCCAGCCACTGCACCTCAGCCCCGGGGGCCTCCCTCCTGCTCTCATTCCCACACAAGGCCTTTGCCCTTGCTGTTCCCTCCACTGAGAATTCTCACATAATTGGCAACTTTTTGAACTTAATGTCGACGATCATGAACGTGCCCTGACACTAGTCCCCGTGACTCTATCACATCCCTCTATTTTGTTTTCATTATAGCACTTATTGCTACCTGCAACTATCTTGATTGTTTATTTGCTTACTTGTTTTTTCCTACCACATCTCCAGCAGCTAGCCAAGTGCCTGGCACATGGGAGCTCAATAAATTTTGTGAATGGAAGAATTTATTTAAAGAAATATATTAATCCACTTACAGTTTAAAAGCACTCTTTTCTACTCATTTATTTGTAATTCATGGCTAATTCTTGCAATAAGGCAAAATCTATCAGTTTGTATAGAATCTCTCAAAAACATTTTTCTACAGAATTGCTAGCCTGCTAGATAAGAGAACTTGTGTGAAAACGTTTAACCTAGACAATATAGTGAGGTCACATTTTGTAAGTGTTAAATTCTATCATCCATGTGCATGGTAAATGTCAAGCACTGTCAAAATCACCCTTGAAAAATCTTTCAAATTGTCCATAAAATATAGGTGGTCTGGAGAAAACAACCATATATAGTAATATAGATGTATTATATGTGTATATAGTAAACAACCATATACAGTAATAACATGTAATATGTATAGTAATATGTGAGTTCACATATTACTCTGTGTGTTTTTGAGGTTGAAACCTATCTTGTAAGTAGAATAACCATATGTCCCAGTTTTCCAGATGAAATTATTAACAGCACCCCTTTTTACTTCTGGAAGTATCCCAGTTTGGATGACGTATCATACAGCCATTCTACCAATAAGATCTTAATTCTCTTTCAACATAAGGCTGCCTGCCCTTAGATTAAGATAAAGTTGAAGGAAAGGCCAAGAACCTTTTCTAACAAAATGCTGAAGTTAGTATCACAGATTTTAAAGTTCTCTTCTTTTAGCCATTCTTGTAATAATTTAAAGGTATCAGTGAGGTGTTAAATGCAAGGGTTCTAAAGCCAAACTTCCTGTGTGAATACTAACTCTGCCGCTTACTGTCTGTGTCAGTTTACATAATCTGCTTCATGCTTTGGTTCCTCACCTGTGAAATGGGAATAATGGTACTGTATACATCATAGAACTTCCATGAGAATGAGTTAAAACATGTGAACCTTAGAACAGTGCCTCAAAACCATAAGTACTCAGTGTATGTCGGCAATAATTTTTTAGACTTCGCTGGTCTTGTCACATCTCATCCATTACCCGATCCCACACTGGGCATTGGAGTGGGGCTCTGGTATCTCCCTTACCTGCCAGCCTCTTCCCTGGGGCTGGACCCTGCTTTTGTTATCCTCCACACTATTTTGAAAGGATCTCTCAACCTGTATGGTTCTGATCCCTACCAGATTATGAAAATTCCCCTTGGTCTTCCCCTTTGCCCAAGCATCTTGGATAATAACACCTGCCCTAAGCAGAGCAGAATTGGTTCAAATTCTTTGATCCAGGTGAATTAAGAAAGTGCTTTCTCCATGGAGGTGGCTGTATCTTTTGCTCCTGTTAGATTTCCCGGCTCTTACTGGTATTCACTTGGGCTCCCCACTCAACAAAACGGGTGTGTTATGTGGCTAGGGGTCAAGGTAACTGATGGGCTAGGAGCCCATCTCAGTGGGTCTGAGACTCCCACTGTCTTCCCAGGGGAGGCTTTCACTGGTTCAGGACCTTGGTTGGCTAAGCCTACAGTTTTTGGTCCTCCAAGCAAGGAAAGCATGGAACAACAAAATATGACATATTTCTATTTTCTCATACATAAAGTTCATTGTGTTTAAAGTACCAATCAACTCTTAAATATCCATAATAATGGAAGGAAGTAATGACACATTTCTATATAGTATTGTCCTAAATCCATGTGTTTTGGAGCACAGTTGTTTTTCCCAGCAGTAGGTTTATTCTGCAAGTTATGCTGTGCTTGTATTTTTATTAAAATTAGTCTGCTTTCCTTGAGAACTGTGCTTTATAATCATAGGAAGAGATATCACAAAAAAAGCTTTTTCAGTGGCAGGGGCTAGTCAGTCATGGCTAAGATATTCAGATTAGATGCTTACTATAGAAAAATCCCATAAATCTGTTGAAGAGTCAGTCACTGTAACCACTTTAGACATCATGTAACAAGATCCTATAGGGGGATTAGGGGTAGAATTAGGATATAATTTGAGGGACAGCACTGAATATGTGGACAGTTATGGTAACAAAACAGTAACAGGAAAGCAACATAGGTAGAAAAGAAAAAATAAGGGACTACATTTACTGCATGACAACTTGTGATGTTCACATGTCAGCAACTATGCTTAATTCGTAGTGAAAATAATTTTATACTAAAATAGTTAAAGCTTTGAGAGAGGGAGGGGGAGAAAGGAGAAGAGTAATGAGGAGGCAAGAGAGGAAAAACCTCGCATTTACAGAGTATGTTGTCCATGCTGTGACCTGTGCTGAGCAATATGCATGCATTAGCTCCTTCAGTCCTTGCAACACTGCATAAGGAAGATGCTGTAGTTACCCTCATTTCACAGATGGGCAATACGAGAGAGGTTAAGATCAATAAGAACCAAGATAATCTGATTTCAACATCAGCATTATTAACCCCCATTACCAGCTCACCCTCCACCTCAAGTAGGAGATCCTGCAAGTCTCCCCACTGCTCTACAACTGCAATAACTTTTATAACTCCCTGCTTTATATTAGGTTATATTAATTCAGTGTTATTAGTGAACAGGTGCTGGATACGTCACAAAGGAAACACGGTCATTCCCCAGCATGTTTGTAATCTAAAGAGGCAACTCTCCAAGGAACAGAATATCAATGGTGCCACACACAGCCATATGCTAGGAGAGTTGTAATGCATAAGTTTGAGTGCTACCACTTCTCTATGGTTTCTGCTTATTTCCTCAAACTAGCTTACTTTCATGACTTATCTTCTTGAAGGAAAATTCAAATGTCTGCATTATTTTCCTTTTTCCTAATTTCTTATGGAACTATTTCCCACATACCACAAAAATCTGTACAATTCATAGTGTCAGTGTAGCTCTAGAAAATAAGTACAGTGGATTTGTCAAAAATAATCATATCCATTATTGAGGGATTCTGCCCTGGAAATCCCTTCCTATTTGCTAGGATACGGCATACATGGAATGGTTATACTGCAGATGGAGAGATCATGCTGAAGCTGACACCCAATTGCTTTAGTGAACAAATGTCACTGCAAAAGATAGCATTTACCAAAGGGGGGTAAATGTAAAAAGTACAACATGGCATGCTATAGGGTAATGATATGCCTTTTTAAATATTTTTGTACCTCAAGCCAGATTTCCAGAGCACTCCTGAGACTGGGATAGCCTGCTTTATTTTACGTTTTCACTTACCGTTGAAATTTCCTACACCAGCCCTGTTCAATAGAACTTTTTGTGATGATATAAAATGTTCTGTATCTGCAGCCTATGGTATAGCCACTAGCCACGTGTGGTTAGTGACCACTTGAAGTGTGACTGATCCAACTGAGGAACTGAATTTTTAAATTTTATTTCATTTTAATTAGTTTAGATTTTAATAGTCATATGTAATCACTCATCAGTGGCTACCATATTGGACAATGCAGCTCCAGAAGGAAGAAATTGTGCCAGAGAATTATTGAAAAGTCTTTCTCTCTGCTTAGCCCATTGAAGAACTATGACAATGTCACTCATAGTGACCAGGACTCAGGGGTGACAATACGTTGCAATTTCTGTCTGTCATTCAGTGAACTGCAGGAGATCAACAGCTGCCACAGACAAAGATAGATTCATGACCATGGAAGCTGCTTCATACGCAGAAGCTTGGCTCACATGAAACAGGTCTTCTAAATGGAATTATAGTTACAGATCAGATAATACAGAATATTGAGTCAAAATTACTTTTACACATATCAAAGTTTTACTCAACCCATTAATAAAAACCCAGCAGGAGGCGGAGCCAAGATGGCGGCGTGAATAGAGCAGTGGAAATCTCCTCCCAAAAACACATAGAGCTATGAAAATATAACAAAGAAAAATCTTCCTAAAATAGAGACCACAGGACACAGGACAACATCCAGACCACAATAACACCTGCAAGAACCCAGCGCCTTGCGAAGGGGGTAAGATACAAGCCCCGGCCCGGCGGGACCTGAGCGCCCCTCCCCCCGGCTCCCGGCGGGTGGAAAGAAACCAGAGCGGTTTTTTGTTTTTTTTTTGGCGAGTGCTTTTTGGAAGCCTTAAAGGTACAGGGACCCTGTTGCTGGGGAGGCAAGGTGGCGGGACCGGCACTTGAGGACAGAGGAAATCATGCGTTTTTCCCCTTTTTTTTCTCTTTTTGGCCAGTGCTTTTTGGAAGCCTTAAAGGGACAGGGACCCCGTTGCTAGGGAGGCAGGGCGGCGGGACTGGTGAGCGGGTGCCTGGGACCGGCGCTTGAGGACAAAGAATATCCGTGTTTTTCCCTGCGGGACCGGTGGGCAGGTGCCTGAGACCGGCACCTGAGGACGGAGGAAATCGCACGTTTTTCCCCTTTTTTTTTCTCTTTTTGGCGAGTGCTTTTTGGAAGCCTTAAAGGGACAGGGACCCCGTTGCTAGGGAGGCAGGGTGGCGGGACCGGCACTTGAGAACGGAAGAAATTGCACGTTTTTCCCCTTTTTTTTCTCTTTTTGGCGAGTGCTTTTTCGAAGCCTTAAAGGGACAGGGACCCCGGTGCTAGGGAGGCAGGGCGGCGGGACTGGTGAGCGGGTGCCTGGGACCGGCGCCTGAGGACAAAGAATATCGCGCGTTATTCCCTGCGGGACCAGTGGGTAGGTGCTTTTTGGAAGCATTGAAGGGACAGGGACCCTGGTGCGAGGGGGCAGGGCAGCAGGACCAGTGAGCGGGTGCCTGGGACCAGGGCCTGAGGACAAAAAAAAAAATCAAGTGTTGTCTCCTTTTCTTTTTTTTTCTTTCTGTTCCCTCTCTCATTGTTGCTGTTGTTGTATTAGTTTGGAGAGTGCTTTTTGGAAGTCTTAAAGGGGCAGGACACGTCACTTAGACAAGAGGCAGGGAATCTGGGGATCTCTGGGCACTCTAACCCCCTGGGCAGCAGGGAGCACAGAGGCCCCATACAGAGATAAATAGCCTCCCGCCGCTCCCCCTCCAATGGGGCTCCACCATTTTGGAGGAGCAGCCCCAGCCAGGCCATGCCCACAGCGACAGCGGAGATAAACCCCATAGCAACTGGGCAGGAAGCAGAAGCCCTGTCTGCACACAGCTGCCAAACACAAGCCACTAGAGGTCGCTATTCTCCCAGGAGAGGAAGGCCACAAACTAACAAGAAGGGAAGCTCTTCCAGCGGTCACTCGTACCAGCTCTGCAAACTATCTCTATCACCATGAAAAGGCAAAACTACAAGCAGACAAAGATCACAGAGACAACACCTAAGAAAGACAGACCTAACCAGTCTTCCTGAAAAAGAATTCAAAATAAAAATCATGAACATGCTGACAGAGATGCAGAGAAAAATGCAAGAGCAATTGGATGAAGTCCAGAGGGAGATCACAGATGTCAGGAAGGAGATCACAGAAGTGAAACAATCTCTGGAAGGATTTATAAGCAGAATGGATAAGATGCAAGAGGCCATTGAAGGAATAGAAGCCAGAGAATAGGAACGTATAGAAGCTGACATAGAGAGAGATAAAAGGATCTCCAGGAATGAAACAACACTAAGAGAACTATGTGACCAAGCCAAAAGGAATAATATTTATATTATAGGGATACCAGAAGAAGAAGAAAGAGGAAAAGGGATAGAAAGTCTCTTTGAAGAAATAATTGCTGAAAACTTCCCCAAACTGGGGGAGGAAATAAACGAACAGACCACAGAATTACACAGAACCCCCAACAGAAAGGATCCAAGGAGAACAACACCAAGACACATAGTAATTAAAATGGCAAGGATCAAGGACAAGGAAAGAGTTTTAAAGGCAGCTAGAGAGAAAAAGGCTACCTATAAAGGAAAACCCATCAGGCTATCACCAGACTTCTCCACAGAAACTCTACAGGCCAGAAGAGAATGGCATGATATGTTAAATACAATGAAACAAAAGGGCCTTGAACCAAGGATACTGTATCCAGCACAACTATAATTTAAATATGATGGCAAGATTAAACAATTCCCAGACAAGCAAAAGCTGAGGGAATTTGCTTCCTACAACCCACCTCTACAGGGCATCTTACAGGGACGACTCTAGATGCGTCACGTAGACAAGAGGCAGGGAATCTGGGGATCTCTGGGCACTCTAACCCCCTGGGCAGCAGGGAGCACAGAGGCCCCTTACTGAGATAAATAGCCTCCCCGCCGCTCCCCCTCCAATGGGGCTCCACCATTTTGGAGGAGCAGCCCCAGCCAGGCCACGCCCACAGCAACAGCGGAGATAAACCCCATAGCAACCGGGCAGGAAGCAGAAGCCCTGTCTGCACACAGCTGCCCAACACAAGCCACTAGAGGTCGCTATTCTCCCAGGAGAGGAAGGCCACAACCCTAAAAAGAGCGCAGAACAAAACACACAACATATGAAGAAGGGAGGAGGAGGAATAAGAAGGGAGAGAAGAAAAGAATCTCCAGACAGTGTATATAACAGCTCAATAAGCGAGCTAAGTTAGGCAGTAAGATACTAAAGAAGCTAACCTTGAACCTTTGGTAACCACGAATCTAAAGCCTGCAATGGCAATAAGTACATATCTCTCAACAGTCACCCTAAATGTAAATGGACTTAATGCACCAATCAAAAGACACAGAGTAATAGAATGGATAAAAAAGCAAGACCCATTTATATGCTGCTTACAAGAAACTCACCTTAAACCCAAAGATAAGCATAGACTAAAAGTCAAGGGATGGAAAAACATACTTCAGGCAAACAACAGTGAGAAGAAAGCAGGGGTTGCAGTACTAATATCAGACAAAAGAGACTTCAAAACAAAGAAAGTAACAAGAGATAAAGAAGGACACTACATAATGATAAAGGGCTCAGTCCAACAAGAGGATATAACCATTCTAAATATATATGCATCCAATACAGGAGCACCAGCATATGTGAAGCAAATACTAACAGAACTAAAGAGGGAAATAGACTGCAATGCATTCATTTCAGGAGACTTCAACACACCACTCACCCCGAAGGATAGATCCACCGGGCAGAAAATAAGTAAGGACACAGAGGCACTGTACAACACCCTAGAACAGATGGACCTAATAGACATCTATAGAACTCTACATCCAAAAGCAACAGGATATACATTCTTCTCAAGAGCACATGGAACATTCTCCAGAATAGACCACATACTAGCTCACAAAAAGAGCCTCAGTAAACTCCAAAATATTGAAATTCAACCAACCAATTTTTCAGGCCACAAAGGTATAAAAGTAGAAATAAATTCTACAAAGAAAACAAAAAGGCTCACAAACACATGGAGGCTTAACAACATGCTACTAAATAATCAATGGATCAATGAACAAATCAAAATAGAGATCAAGGAATATATAGAAACAAATGACAACAACAACACTAAGCCCCAACTTCTGTGGGACGCAGCGAAAGCAGTCTTAAGAGGAAAGTATATAGCAATCCAGGCACACTTGAAGAAGTAAGAACAATCCCAAATGAATACTCTAACATCCCAATTATCAAAACTGGAAAAAGAAGAACAAATGAGGCCTAAAGTCAGCAGAAGGAGGGACATAATAAAGATCAGAGAAGAAATAAACAAAATTGAGAAGAATAAAACAATAGCAAAAATCAACGAAACCAAGAGCTGGTTCTTTGAGAAAATAAACAAAATAGATAAGCCTCTAGCCCAACTTATTAAGAGAAAAAGAGAATCAATACAAATCAACATAATCAGAAATGAGAATGAAAAAATCATGACAGACTCCACAGAAATACAAAGAATTATTAAAGACTACTATGAAAACCTATATGCCAACAAGCTGGAAAACCTAGAAGAAATGGACAACTTCCTAGAAAAATACAACCTCCCAAGACTGACCAAGGAAGAAACACAAAAGTTAAACAAACCAATTACGAGCAAAGAAATTGAAACGGTAATCAAAAAACTACCCAAGAACAAAACCCCAGGGCCGGACGGATTTACCTCGGAATTTTATCAGACACACAGAGAAGACATAATACACATTCTCCTTAAAGTGTTCCAAAAAATAGAAGAGGAGGGAATACTCCCAAACTCATTCTATGAAGCCATCACCCTAATACCAAAACCAGGCAAAGACCCCACCAAAAAAGAAAATTACAGACCAATATTCCTGATGAATGTAGATGCAAAAATACACTACAAAATATTAGCAAACAGAATTCAACAGTATATCAAAAGGATCATACACCATGACCAAGTGGGATTCATCCCAGGGATGCAAGGATGAAAATCCATCAACATCATCCACCACATCAACAAAAAGAAAGACAAAAACCACATGATCATCTCCGTAGATGCTGAAAAAGCATTTGACAAAATTCAACATCCATTCATGATAAAAACTCTCAGCAAAATGGGAATAGAGGGCAAGTACCTCAACATAATAAAGGCCATATATGATAAACCCACAGCCAGCATTATACTGAACAGCGAGAAGCTGAAAGCATTTCCTCTGAGATCGGGAACTAGACAGGGATGCCCACTCTCCCCACTGTTATTTAACATACTACTGGAGGTCCTAGCCATGGCAATCAGACAAAACAAAGAAATACAAGGAATCCAGATTGGTAAAGAAGAAGTTAAACTGTCACTATTTGCAGATGATATGATACTGTACATAAAAAACCCTAATGACTCCACTCCAAAACTACTAGAACTGATATCGGAATACAGCAAAGTTGCAGGATACAAAATTAACACACAGAAATCTGTAGCTTTCCTATACACTAACAACGAATCAATAGAAAGAGAAATCAGGAAAACAATTCCATTCACCATTGCATCAAAAAGAATAAAATACCTAGGAATAAACCTAACCAAAGAAGTGAAAGACTTATACTCTGAAAACTACAAGTCACTCTTAAGAGAAATTAAAGGGGATACTAATAAATGGAAACTCATCCCATGCTCATGGCTAGGAAGAATTAATATCGTCAAAATGGCCATCCTGCCCAAAGCAATATACAGATTTGATGCAATCCCTCTCAAATTACCAGCAACATTCTTCAATGAACTGGAACAAATAATTCAAAAATTCATATGGAAACAACAAAGACCCCGAGTAGCCAAAGCAATCCTGAAAAAGAAGAATAAAGTAGGGGGGATCTCACTCCCCAACTTCAAGCTCTACTACAAAGCCATAGTAATCAAGACAATTTGGTACTGGCACAAGAACAGAGCCACAGACCAGTGGAACAGATTAGAGACTCCAGAAATTAACCCAAACATATATGGTCAATTAATATTTGATAAAGGAGCCATGGACATACAATGGCAAAATGACAGTCTCTTCAACAGATGGTGCTGGCAAAACTGGACAGCTACATGTAGGAGAATGAAACTGGACCATTGTCTAACCCCATATACAAAGGTAAACTCAAAATGGATCAAAGACCTGAATGTAAGTCATGAAACCATTAAACTCTTGGAAAAAAACATAGGCAAAAACCTCTTAGACATAAACATGAGTGACCTCTTCTTGAACATATCTCCCCGGGCAAGGAAAACAACAGCAAAAATGAGCAAGAGGGACTACATTAAGCTGAGAAGCTTCTGTACAGAGAAAGACACCATCAATAGAACAAAAAGGAACCCTACAGTATGGGAGAATATATTTGAAAATGACACATCCGATAAAGGCTTGACGTCCAGAATATATAAAGAGCTCACATGCCTCAAGAAACAAAAAACAAATAACCCAATTAAAAAATGGGCAGAGGAACTGAACAGACAGTTCTCTAAAAAAGAAATACAGATGGCCAAGAGACACATGAAAAGATGCTCCACATCGCTAATTATCAGAGAAATGCAAATTAAAACTACAATGAGGTATCACCTCACACCAGTAAGGATAGCTGCCATCCAAAAGACAAACAACAACAAATGTTGGCGAGGCTGTGGAGAAAGGGGAACCCTCCTACACTGCTGGTGGGAATGTAAATTAGTTCAACCATTGTGGAAAGCAGTATGGAGGTTCATCAAAATGCTCAAAACAGACCTACCATTTGACCCAGGAATTCCACTCCTAGGAATTTACCCTAAGAACACAGCAATCAAGTTTGAGAAAGACAGATGCACCCCCATGTTTATCGCAGCACTATTTACAATAGCCAAGAATTGGAAGCAACCTAAATGTCCATCGGTAGATGAATGGCTAAAGAATATGTGGTACATATACACAATGGAATACTACTCAGCCATAAGAAGTGGAAAAATCCAACCATTTGCAGCAACATGGATGGAGCTGGAGAGTATTATGCTCAATGAAATAAGCCAAGCAGAGAAAGAGACATACCAAATGATTTCCCTCATCTGAGGAGTATAGGAACAAAGGAAAAACTGAAGGAACAAAACAGCAGCGGAATTACAGAACCCAAAAATGGACTAACAGGTATCAAAGGGAAAGGAACTAGGGATGATGGGTGGGCAGGGAGGGATAGGGGGGGCGGACAAAGAAGGGGGGTATTAAGATTAGCATGCATGGGGGGAGGGAGAAAGGGGAGGGTAGGCTGCACAACACAGAGAAGACAAGTAGTGACTCTACAACATTTTGCTAAGCTGATGGACAGTAACCGTAATGTGGTTGTTAGGGGGGACCTGATATAGGGGAGAGCACAGTAAACATAGTATTCTTCATGTAAGTATAGATTAAAAATTAAAAAAAAAAAAGTAAGAAAGAAAGAAAGAGAGAAAGAAAGAAAAGGGGGATTACTCCTTGATAGGATAAAACTATTGGTAAATCAAAGATCAACGCATGCTTTAAATATCCTTAATGTTGATCACTTAAAGGGTGTCAGATGATCAGCTATGGAGGTACTCTTTTCTGATAATATTCCTTTCTCTTAATAAAAAAAAAAAAAAAGCAGTTACTGTGTGCTGACCTCCAATGAGTTCTGCACAGTGGTATAGAGGGTATGTCAAAGTGTGGGCAAAGGGTCTGTTTGTTTCTATGCAGAAGATCAAGGCCTAGCTTGGATACCCAGAAAATGAACTAAGATACGATATGAGGAGGAGCTTCCGGCATCAGCACTCTCTGGAGGACTTGTGCCAGGGGATGATCATCAAAAAGCCTCCACAGGGATCCGGACGATGCTGCGGTTGTGGCTGCATCCAGCCCACCGTCTCCTGGACTTGCCATAGGAATGAGGAGGGAGATGTCTAGGCTGGCATGTGCATACAGTGAGACAACGAATTTGACCGGATCTGTACTGTTGGAACTCAACTAGGAGTTGGGAGGGGTGCAAGGTGTAGCACTCCAAAATCTTATGACTATAGACTATCTACGGTTAAAAGAACATATGGGATGTGAACAGATCCCAGAAATGGGCTGCTTTAATTGGTCTGATTTCTCTCAGACTGTTCAAGTACAGTTGGATAATATCCATCATATCATAGACAAATTTTCACAAATGCCTAGGGTGCCTAAATGGTTTTCTTGGCTTCACTGGAGATGGATGGTAATTATAGATTTGCTTTGTTTATGTCACCGTGTTCCTATTATGTTAATATGTGTGTGCAAATTAGTTGGTAGTTTAAAACCTATACATACTTAAGGTACTCTACAAGAAGATATGTCAAAGAAATAATCAATCCTCCCATGTTTCCTTCCATATGCTACATCTGTAGCTTTTCTTCTTTCTTCCTAATTACAACCCTTAAATAGAATTCGTGCCTCATATAGAATTTACCGAGTATCATAATTCCTCCAGGTGGTAAAGATACCTCGAGACAAGTGCTGGGCATAGAAGCCACAGGGCATAAATCTGCAAAGAAGTAAAAAGCTAACCTTTTCAAACAATATGGCCTCTCTCACTTACCAACTTTACATTTCCCTGTATGGCCCCGGAAGATGACTGGTTAGCCAGAGATGGGTAAGATTCCTCAAGGGAGGAACAACCTAAGACAGGCACAGTCGCAGGGTGGCCATCAGGTGAGAATTTGGGGATCAACAGAGGTGAGGCTCAGAACCTCACCCCCCCTGCTTTGAGAGAAATCTTCTGCATCCGTGGATGTTTTGCTGCCCTTGTCTAGCCTGGATTAATACTTAGTCCATAGGCACACACCTGATCATCTGATCATCTACATTTGCCCTCTTACAGCACTAAACTATGTTTTCTACCTTTATCTTGCATCTACCTACCACTTCAGCATTTTATTAAAAATAATAATAATAAAGGGAGAAATGTGGGATCAACATATAAATCAAGTACAAAAATCAAACGAATATTCATATTTGACCTGATTTATAGGTCATAATGCGTGATCAAAACTGAAAGTTTCTGTGATGAATGCCCTTGTACTGTTCACCATGTAAGAATTTATTCACTATGTAAGAATTCGTTCACCATGTAAGAACTTGTTCGTTATGCTTCAGAAGATTGGAGACTGACGAGAATTAGACTTGAGATGGATTAATGATTGTACATTGAGCACTGACCCCCCTATACTGAATTTTATTGTTGTTAACAACCATTTGATCAATAAATATGAGAGATGCCCTCTCAAAAAAAAAAAAAACCCAGCAGGACAAGGTCACTGGTTCCAGGGGTATATGAACAACCAAAATACATTGCCTGTTAGGAAAAAAATGCTGAAATAAGGTTGTTAAACTAGATACAAAATGGTTAGTTTTCTGGGGCAATAAAGTTGTAATCATTGGAGTTATTTGCTCTACCTGACCCAGGAATGAAGAAGAGGTAAAGGTGGAAAGGAGGAAGGGCGGGTGGCACCTCAAACCCAGGAGTAACTGACACTGGATCTATCTTTCCCAATCGCCAACTCCTCTCAGGTATCTGGGCTTTCCTCAAGGATGCCAGCTATTCTTTTTGCCTTTGCTTCTACCCTTAAGAGTAGTTGCTAAATCTTCTTTTATAGGATTTTTACAATCATTCCTTTCTTTTCCTTCCCTTTGCTACCCAACCACTTCAGTTTCTTACCATTTCATTGTAAAAGACAGTTTCATGTGTAAAAAACACAAAAATCTTCTGTACTACTTAAGATCCAGGAAAATTTCTCAAATCACTATTTATCTCTACTGTGGCAAGTTGTTCATTGACTACCACAAAAACAAATGAAACTATGTTAAGTTGTGAATACTCTGCACCTTCAAGAAATGCTTAGTAAGTTTTTACATTTTTAATCAACTAATACATTTAAAAATCACCTTTAATTTTGACATTTACCACTGTTTTCTGAAGTATAATTATCTGGACAATGCTTAAGAAGCATTTGAAACATTTAAAAGGCATCAGAGGTCTTTAATCTTTTGGAAGGAGGGAAAGAAGGGAGAGAGAGAAAGAGGAAAACAATCAGTAAACCATCAAGTTTCTAAGTGCTAGAAGAATTGTCTTCTTTTTAAGTTAGGAGGTTACAGATCAATTGTTATAGTGGAAAGGAACCAAAAATACATTCCTGTTGACACCTTTTCTTTAACCTTCTATCTAGCTGTCAAGCAAACAGTACTTTGAAGCTGTGCATCTGCCTTCATTCTTCTGATCTTATTTTGCATTAAGAGAGGCTTATAAGTTTTTCTTTCACATCAGTCGTAGACTACTCTGCTAGCCTCCTAACTAGTCTCCTTGCACCCTGTTTAGCCTCCCCTCCCACCCCGGCCCACTCTCTAGGCCTCCTAGATCCGTCGTCCTGAACTGCTGCTTTAATCCCTCTGCTGCTCAGAGGACTACTAGGACTCTGCCCTATTACACAAGTTCTACTTTCCTTAACTAGCGTTTGAGGCCCTTTGTATTCTTATCCCAACCTCTCTCTCCAGCCTCATCTCCCATTCCCTCTTCCCCATGCAAACAACAGTTGAGAACAACAGTCAGAGATTCTTGTTTAACTGGCCTTGGGTGTGGCCCAGACCTCCATATTTTTAAAAGACACCCCAAGTGATCCTGATGTGCAGTGAGGTAGAAATCCACTGCTCTAGTCAAACCAGAGTCTGAAAGTGTAGGCGTGTGCATTTGTGCTTCCACCTCTTTTAATTCCAACATTTGCACCTATTGAAATCCTTACCCATTTTTCAAAGTATAGCTAAAATGCCACCTGTCATACCTGTGGATTTCAGCTCCAGGCAAGTTCACTCTTGATTCAATGAGGCTGAAAAATGACCATGGACTGTTGTGGATAAAATGAGAGTTCCTATGGCCAGGATTCTCACCTGGCCCCAGTTGACTAACTCACTGCACACCTGTGGACAATACATGGCTGGTGACTCTATATAAAGAGCTCCGCCCAGTGCTCTGGGCATGACAGGGTGGCAGGGCTACAAGGTTGCAGGAGAGCAGAGCAGAGGCTGGAGTGGTGGCAGTGCTGAGGACAGAGGCCCAGAGGATGGCTGTGTGGGATGACTGTGTGGGACAACTATGCAGAGAAGCCCAGAGGATGGCTGTGTAGGACTGCTGTGGGGGCAGAGAGGCCCAGAGGCAGAGACCGGCTTGCTGTATGCAGACTCGCTTTGAGTGGACAGGATTCTAGTAACTGACCTGCCACCTGGAAATAAAGTTGGGTATAGCCCTTTCACACCATGAACATTTTGCTGTCGATTTCTTTGGTCACATCGAATTCATAGTGAACTTGCCCGGGGCCGAAACCCATTGGCAAGACAACTCTTCTTGGGGTGAAAGGATTTATACCCAACTTTATTTCCACAGTGGCAGGTCAAGCGCTAGAATACCATTCATCTCAGCAAGTCTGCATGTGGCAAGCTGGTCTCTGCCTCTGGGTCTCTGCGCCACTGCAACCACCTCAGTCTCTGAACTAGACACTGCCTCCACTCCAGCCTCTGCCCTCCTGCAGCCATACAGCCTAGAGCACTGGGAAGAGCAATTTATATGGAGTCAGTAATAACATATTGCCCACACGTGTGCAGGGAGCAAGCTGACCAGGGTCAGGTGAGAATCCTGCCACAGAAACTTATACACCAACCCTTCCAACAATTTCCTTTGTAATTCTCCCAGCATTTACAACTATGAAATCCTTACCCACTCTTCAAACTACAGCTAAAATGCCACCCCTTCCAACAATTTCCTCCCTGATTGCCCTAACCAAATGTTATCTCAGCCCTTCTCTAAATTCCTACACCAATCTGTTCCATTAACATGCTCTCTTATTGTTAAAACTAACCAAATATCATTTACTTAGGTCTTTGCAGTTCGCAAAGTTCTTCCACATCTCTCTCCTCTTACTCTTTTATTCACTGTATGATGGAGGCTTTATCTACCCCAGGTTATAGATGAAGAAACTAGCTCAGAAAGTACATGTGAGTTTTTTCCCAGGTTCACACAGTTGGCAAATGCCAAAGCTGCAGTCTGAGCCTGGGTCTCCTGAGACCAGTGATCTTGTTGGAAATCTTCAACAGAAAGAGAACCAAATCCCCTTTACCATTAAAGCCCACAAGCATGATCCAGGGACCTGTCAAAATGCACACACTAGCCTCAGAGATTCTAGTTCCTACAGCTGCACAGGCCCAAGAACTGGGTTGCCATCAGGTGCCACCAGGTAATTCTTATGTAGGTGATAAGGGGCCATATCTCAAGAAAAACTGCTCTAGGTGATTATACACCATATGGAAATTGTAGGAAAACCCCCATAGTGCCATTTTACCCATGTAAAATGGTAATTCAGCAGCCACTAAGAATTAATAGACAGAAAATGTTTTTTTCCAGGAGAGATCACAGCCCTTGTGCCCAAGAGCATTGTCTCTGTAACTGTGAAAGTTGTTTTTTAAAACCACATCTGTCAGTTTTCCAGACCAGCAGATGGCAAGCTGCCAGTGCCTGCTTGCTGGCCAGGGCAAACCTCCGCCTCCCAGCTGTGACAGCTGGGCTCACTCTGTATGTCTCCTCCGGGAGGCCCAGAGGTCACCTGTGCATTTCTCACTTCAGAAGGACTTTGGAGGAATTCATCTGGCTTGGAATTTTCACACTAAATTTCCCTCATGAGAGACTTCACTGACATTTTGTTCAGTTGACTAGGGCCATGTTCTAAGGCTTCCTGGGGTGGTGGTAGGACCTCTATATTAGAAACAGGACCACCTGCTTCTGAGGGGAAAGATTCCAGTTTTGTAAATGATACTGTTTCACAACAACCTTCACATTCTGAGGGAGATGTCTTTTTAGTTATCACCCAGGATAAAAACTGCCATTTAGCTGTTTGGCATCAAATCTCTTCTACAGGCCAGATATGTCGATAATATCCTGGCTTGTGTGTGAACTCTGTGTAGTCCAGAATTACTTGAGTCCATTCCTTTCTCAAGCAGGATTTTTAAAAAGGTTATTCTCTAACTTGAGGCACGTAGATTTTTCCATTTTTCGAGGAATCTTTTTTCACTATGTAGTATTTATGTAGAGAGAGGACAGAACAATATATGGGATGAACCATTGTGTCTAGTTTAAACTGAATTTTAAAATAGATAGAGGCTCTCTATTCCCTTGATCACCACTTGACTTTAGAGATCAAAATTGTTCTGTCCTTCCCCCTCCCACCCTTCAGAATCCTCTGGTTCCTGAAGAAGGTCAGAAGCATCTGATCAGTAAAACAATAGACCTAGTATAAGCTTACAGGGTGTGGGGAAGTTGGGGCTCCTATGGCCAGGATGCTCACTGACCTTAAACCACCTGATGATGTAACTGCCCTGTTGCTAGGCTACCGCTTCCACACCTTAAGGCAATAAACTATTACTGCTCTATATAGAGAGCTCGGCCCAGTGCTCTGGGCGGAGGTAGAGATGCTACTGCTCCACCTACAGCCAGGAGAACAAGCCGAGTAATAGACCCTTTCACCCCAAAGAACGTTTCGCCGTTCAATTTCTTTGGTCACATTGAATCCATAGCGAACTTGCTGGGGGCTGAAACAGACACAGAGTATTGGTATTGGTAAATTACCTCATGCTGTGTCTTTCTCAGAACAATCTTCCCCACTCCTAAGATATCCAGGCCTTTCAGTTCCTCAGAAAGGGAAGTAGGAAATTAGTTAATTTCTGGGTTTCAGGCCAAAAAGAGTTAGTTGTCAGGTATAGAAAAACCCTCCACATCTTTTCTCACCCTATTCTTTGCCCCTGGAAGTTGGCGTTTCTGGACTGCATCACTGGGCTTCTTTGCTTTCTGGTTTCCTCTTGGGTTCAACCAGTGAGATACACAGGCAGCAGTCCAGAGAGAGAAGAAGAGAGAAGTGGGGTATTTATTCCCCTGACTCACCTCTTGTTTGGCTGTAGATTAAACAGCCTCTGTTCTTTTATCAAAGGCCACAGCCCTTTCTCACAGCTACCCTCTCATGGTTCCAATAACTGTTCCCTTCCTGCTGGCCTTGTTTTTTCCTGCATAGGGAGAGTTATGGCTCCCGCTCTAGCCAGCCATGACATGCCTCATCTTTCTTTGATGGTTTCCCTTAACTTTGCCCACACTTTTGTGAATAGTCCCTTCACTAAACTTTCCCCGATTGCCTAGTTTAAGTGCATCACCTGTGCTGTTTGCTGGGCCCTGACTTACAGGAAGAGCAACCTTTAAACAGGCCATGTTTAATGATATTGGATTTCCCAGTAGTCTTGGTGTAAAGAAGCTAGGGCTAGTTTTAATTAAACTTGGTAAGTAAACAAAGAATTCTCAGATAAGATGATACAGCAGATCTGATTTGATATATATCCAACTTTATATCCCCCAAATAACACCTACTTTTCAGATGCTCAGACATTCACAAAACAAACCATAAGTCAGGCCACAAACCAACTCTCAATAAATTATAATGAATAGAAACAGAGAACATTCACTGGTCACAAATTTAAGAAGAGTAGAAAAATTAAGGAATTCTGAAAAACTTATTAGAAAATCAGAAAATAAAAGTTCCATTTTGCTGTTAAATTTAAAGATCTTTAAGTCAGTAATTCTTTGGTCAAAAAGGAAACAACAATGGAAGTTGCCAGATTTCTTAAAATCAATCATGATGGAAACATGACACTATCAGAACTGAAAGGAGAGCTTAGAGGAAAATTGAAAATTTACTTCAATATAAAAAGATAATGAAAATAAATGAACTAAGCATGTGTCTCAAAAAGGAAAGCAGAAAGAAGGCTATGAATGAGTTAGAAAATAGAAAAACAGTATTAAGGAATAAATCCAATAGCTAATTCTTTGGAGAGAAAGATAGACAAACCACTAACAAAATCAAGTGGTAATGGGAGACAGTACAGAAACACAAAATACAGTATGATAAGAAAAAGTAAGCACAGGAAAAGAAAGTTAAAAGAATCATAAAAGAACACTTTGTTCAATCCAGTGCCAACAATCATGAAAACCTGGGTAAAAAAAATAATATTCTAAGATGCCATATTTGACCCCAGAAGAGGGAGAAAATCTAATTATATGTCCATAGAAGAATTAGAGAATTTAAAGAGCTAATCCCCACCCAACAAAACAAAAGATCCCAGACGGCTTCATGAAAGGATCCTCCCGACCCTCTGAGGAGATCATCCCAGTGCTGTTTATCTAAGAGCTTGAGGAGTGAGATGGAGGATGGTGGGCAAACGGGGAGACTTCCAAAGTCATTTTATGAAGAGAATGTAACATGGACATCAAAACCTGACAAAGACTTCAGATAGATATAAGAAAACTGCAAATAATTCTCCATTATGAATATCAGTGAAAAACATCCTGATTAAAATATTAGCCCATTAAAAGAAAAAGTGTAACATGACCAACTGGAGTTCACCTTAAAATTTTAAAAAACAGGTTCAACATTAAAACATCTATAAATATAATTTATCAGATTATAGGAAAAGGAAAATTATTACATTCATATCCTTGGGTACTACAATAGCATTTGAAAAATTAACATTCTCGTTTAAACAAAGCTCAGTAAAACAGAAACAGACTGGATACTACAATAACATTTCAGCCATTTCAGCCTCAAAACCACCAGCCTGCATAATGGAAATCATGAGACTCATTTTTCACTCGAGAATAAGACAAAGATGATCACTAGTCCACTATTATTTAACATCATACTGAAAATACTGGCTAACACAAATAGACAAGAGAAAGAATTTAGAGTAATAAAAATTGTAAATGCAGGGTTAAGGCTGTCCTGTTTGCATATGGTGTGACTGGATATGTGGAAATAACAAAAGAACCTATTGTACATTACAACTGGAAGGTCAAAATTAGCACAAATAAATCAAAGATTATATATACAAACACAAACATAAAAATTGACTAATTAAAATACATGCCATTTTCTTGCATTAGAGGATTCAGTATCATAAAAACATCAACTCTTCCTAAGTTAACATACAAAGTTACTACAATCTAAATAAAATACCAACAAATTTTTTTATTCGGTCATTCAAAAGTACACAAACACACACAATAGCTAAGAAACTCTGAAGAGGAGCAATTGGTGGAGAGGGGGAGGAGACTAGACTTGCCAGATACTATAAATCCTTAACAATCAAAACTTTCCAGAACTAATAATAAGTAGCCTGAAAAATAATGAAACAAATTAGAAAGCAGAGAAATATAGCCAACTATATATAGAAGATTAATATATGGCAAATCTGGCATCTCAGATCAGTGGGACAAATACAGACTACTAAATAAATGGTATTGAGTCAACTGAGTAGCCGACTAGAAGAAATGAATAAATTTGATCCTTATGTTCTGCTATGCACTAAGATAAACTCTAAATGAATCAATATTTAAAGATAAAAACACAAAACCAATAGATTACTAAAATTTAAGTATGGGGTGGGAATGGAGGAGAAGATATGAGACAATTATTTAATCTTGTGTTGGGAAAGATCTACATTTAATTCAAAATCCAGAAGCATTAAAGAAAGGATTGACATCAAATCCCCAAGTATGGCTAACCATAAGCAAAATAAAAAGCTAGAAAAAGTATTCACGGCTCATCTCACAAAGGGCTAATCCCTAAAAATCAATAGAGGGAAAAAAACTAGAAAAATCATCAGAAAACATGGAGATAATTCACAGAAAAGGAATTATAAATGATTTAATACATAAAAATATGTTCAATCTCACTTACAAGAGAAATGAAAATTAAATACCCTGACATATGATTTTCCACCTATCATACAGGCAAAATCCAACATTTTAACAAATTCAGATGGGACTTCTCATATATTGCTGATATGATTAAAAATCAGCATGAATTCTTCAATGGGTTATATGAGAATGTCAAACAAGTCTACAAATGCACAATAACAACCCCATACTTTGGAATTGTTCCTACATATGTATTATTGATGTATATACAAATTTATACATGTAGATATGTATTTTCATAGTAGCTAAGAATTGATGTATTTGTTATCTGTTGCTGCAGAACAAATTACCCCAAAACTTTGTGGCTTAAAACAATACACTTTTATTATCTCAGTTTCTTGTGTCAAGAATCTGGACATAGCTTAGCTGGGTCCTCTAACTCACTCTCCTCTCACAAGGCTGCCATCAAGATGTTAACCCAGGAGTGGCACACTTATCTGAAGCCCCAACTGGGGAAGAATCTGCTTCCAAGCTCATTCAGTTGTTTTTGGTATCATTAGTTTCTCAGTGGCTGTTGGACTAAGGACCTCAGTTCCTCACTGAGGGAAAGTGAAAAGTCTGCCACAGTTTGCCCTTTGTTCCTTGCCACATGGCAATGTCAGCCAAAAGGAAAATAGAGTCTTCTAGTAAGACAGAAGTCAGTCTTTTATGACCTAATTATGGAAGTGACATCCCATCACTTCTGCTGTATGGTATTTGTCAGAAGCAAGTCATGAGGTATAGCCTACATACTAAGGGATGATACTACGCAAGGGCATGGATACAGGCAGTCAGGGACTGTTGGGAACCACTTGCTACCACAGTTGTAAACAGCAAGATATTGGGAGCTGGCTATATGGCTGACAGGTGTTGAATAGGTAATACAGGCTTCAAAAATTAAAAAACAATGAAAAGTATTCAGTGAAAAGCTACTCAGTGGAGAAACCACTAAACACCTTTTTGTATTTTAAAATTTTGAACCATATGAGTACATTACTTATTAAAGTTTTTTAATTAAAAATGCATTAATTTTTTTGGTAGCCCCATCATTTTTCAGGAGGTCTCCTGCTCTTATTCTCTATCAGCAAATCCAATTTATTTCTTTAGAGCACTTACCAGAATTTGTAATTATATAACTATTTCCATGTTAACATATTGTTTGTCCTCCTCATTATACTTTAACCTTTAGGAAAGCAAGGGCAAGGTCTGTCTCATTCACCAGTGTGTGATCCAGTGCCCGCACAGTACTTGGCACATAGTAGGATTCAATAAGTACTTGTTGCATATTGAGCAAACCAATGAATCATGCCAGCATTGAGACTGACAGTATATCCTCTTTTAAAACCCAATGGCATTATATAGTTCTCATCCCATTACTATACCTCTTTCATACCAGATTGTTAATTTTTTAATATACTTGTAGGCTTCTTGGGAAAAAATTAAACTTGACACAAGAAGTACAACAGGTATCAAATTTATTAATATTTCCTTCTCATACTTAGCTCTAATATTTTAAATTATAACATTCTTTCAAGAAATAATTGATTCCTTACTCTGTATCAACAGGGTTCTTATTCTTAAGAGGTTACATTCTAAAATAAAGAAGATAATTCATATACACAAATAAATATAAGGTACAAAGGAATAAACAAGAGCATCCCAGATAAGACTCTTTGAAAATAGGAAGAAAAAGAAATTATTCCCATCTGGAAGAATAGAAAAAACTTTTATGGAGGAGATAGCATTAAACAGGCCTTTGAATAGTGGGTAAGATTTAAGTATGTGAAAAATAACAGGAAAGAACATTTTGGGAGCAGGAAGAACAAGAATCAATAAACAACACAGGTAAAATGTGAAGCAAGCATGGGAAGGAGCAAATATGGATGGAGCCCTGGGCGTGAGGTGCGGAGCAGAGAGAACTGAGAGAAAACCTAACAAAACACAGTTATAAAGGACTACGTCTATTATTTACAGGAGTTTGGATTTCATTACTTAGAATTAAAAGTCATTGGTGGAGTTCGGTTAAGGATAAAGAACTTCAGATTTTCTAAAACCCATTTTGGCAGCAGCAGTGTGGAAAATCAAAGAGAGGTGAAGCTTAACATGGAGAGAAATCAATGCATGAAATATTTAGGAGTTAGAACAGCGGAACTCAATGACCTAAAATGCAAGAAATGACTGTGAACAGCACGAGACAGAATCAACTCACGGTACTAAGTTTTGAGGTACAGGCTATATGTAAGTAGCCTGGAATTCAGGGAAGGAAGTAATTAATAAGGGCTGGAGAGGCCTGGGAAGATTTTTGAATATCTAGTTATGAGTTCATGCCATCTGTGAGTCCTTGAGGAGCTGTTGCTCACTGCTAAGTAAATCACAGCTTCAGTGTTAAAGAACCAAGCTTTGTATTCAAAGTACAGATCAAGAATCCAAAATGTGGCTTGCTATTATTAAAAGAGATTGTTATTAAGAGCTAAGTAATTATATATTTTGAACAACTCAAGTAGTACAGTATTTATTGACATAATTTTTGTATTAAATAATATTGTACTAGTATAATAAATATTGTACTAATACAGTATTACTGTATTAAATTAATACAGTATTTAGCTAATCTAAAAATGCAAATTGAGTTGGAAATGTATTTTGGGTGCTAATCCAGCTGCAAACCGGGTACCAGGGGATGTGCTAATTTGCTCAGGCAATTAAACCACATCTTTAATTGGAGTCACCATCTGCTTAAGTTTATAATAATCCATCATCATTCTCCAGGGTCCAGTTGTCTTCCACAGCAGCCAGAGAGGTGAGGTGAATGGGGATATGGCAGGAATCACCACCCTTGAATCCTCCAAGCCCTTGATGATAGTACTTACTCATCTCTGAAATCCTTTCAGGAATGTGGTATTGCTTTTGGTTTACCTTAGAGAAGCAGTTCTAGAGGCTTCTTTCTACTTGGCCATTTCTTCCATAATAGCCCCTGTTCCACAGGTCAGGGAGCCAATGCAGGGATTCTGGCAGTTGCTGAGTATGTCTATTCCGCTTACTCATTTCAGAACTGGGGAAATAACCACAAGATGGGGTCAGGGACCCACTGGGCCCACTTGAGCTGGGCCTGAGCTACAACTCCATTGATCATTGGGCCGCAGCTATGTCTCAGGTCTCCTGGAATTGGTGTCAGTTCAGAGCAGTGTCCAGTAGTCCCCCAAAGTTCTAGTTCCTTTTCCCCAGTGCACCACCACCTGGCACAAGGCCATATGTCCCTTTGAGGAAGGCTTGGAGAAAGACATACCGTGTATGTTTTTAGCAGTGTACCAGACGACTCCTTCACGGGGCCCGGGCCTCCCCTTCATTCAAAGGGCTCGTGTCCGGGAATTGATAGAGGGCCATGATTCTTTGTTTTGGTGACTTTAGTTAGACATGAACTATAACTTTTCTGCTGATACTGATCACAAAAAAAAATTTAGTAGATGCTCATCTAACTCTCTTCTAGGGACACCATATTCAGCTAGCCAGCATCACAGGTTCCTGGGAGTCAGACTCTTCCAATCCCTGCTTGGACTCCACTGTCCTCTGTGGTGACCACACCCACCCTGCCTTTGGTGGTGAAGTGCAGCCGATTAGCCTCTGCCACCCAGGAATCCAGTCATCTCCACTGCGCCTGAATCCCGGTTTGTGGGGAGCAGTTCCCACAGTAATTTCAGAGAAGGGTGACCACAGAGCTCCTCAAGGACACTGGGGTCTCCTCACAAATTTGAGATCTCCCTGGAGGTGACCTGCCGCCAACCCTGCTCCTGATGTCGTTGCTGCTCTGCGCGGCACTGAAGTCTCTGCCTGCTACTTGGAAGCAAGATGGTCCCTTGTTCTGTCACTGCAGACACCGAACATCGCTATCAGTCCCATGGGTATAATGGTCCTGGCCAGAAGGTGCTCTGACATCCTTTCTGACCCACAAGAAAGCCTCATGGACCCAGTGCTGTAAATCTGCAGGACGCAGGCTCCTATGTACCCTTTGGGGAGGTAATCTAGAGCAACAGTAATACCCTTGTTTGCAGCCCAGCCACCCATTGTCATGCTGGTCAGTAGAAGCCAAATTTCTTTTTAGATATCTTCTCCCCATTCTCAATCCCATATCTGTGCAGTACTGATGCTACCCAAAGATACACAAGAGGGCCCTTATTGTCTTAAGTCAGTCAAGGTATCTCATTCCTCTGACTACAGTGATAGGTGCAGAGACTTGGACTAAACCTGGGCCTGAGCCAATCAGCACTTCATCCTCCTGGCCAGAGTAAAAGTATGACAGATCACAGATACTCCTACACCGCCAGTCTTCTGACTATGCAGTCCAGTAACCTGTGACAGCCTGTATGGGAATGGGGTTTTTTCTAATTGGCTTAAGGTTTCTGGTCTAACTGAAAGGGTGGTCTTTCCATTACTATTGGTTTAATAGCTCTATTTAACAAGGAGATGTGTTAGTCAGGCTTCTTATTTTACTAAGAGAAAAAAGGCAGAAGTTTTTTGTAGGATAACCCCCTGTATCCTGGCTAATACCTATCTTGCCTGTCCTATCCCACCCCAAGGTTAATCACACACTAAGGAATATGCCTCATACTCTTTCAGTTTTCACTCACATAGGATCTTTTCTTCTCATAGGATCCAAGTGTTTCCAAGAGGCTGGACCAAGGACTGACTGAAGTGATTATCATCCACCAGATATACTACACCCTCCCACCCCACACCCTGCCTCAAGGTTGGAAGGCTTGCAAAGATGCATGAAATCCTGGGGTACATTTATATCTTAGCCTGTTGGTGCCTTGGGTGCTTAGGCTTTGGGGCTGCCTGGAAGTTACTGCCTGAAGTCTATACTTTGTGAGTTTTAGCATTTTGGGGGGAAAAGATATGGACCCTCTCCCAAGGAAGATGTACACATGCACCTGCCCACAAAGTTTTGTATACAGTTGCAGGTTGTTCACAAACCTTCTGAAGCCCGTTCACGGACCACAGGTCAGGAACTCCTTCCTTCACTTCACACAGCTCTCTCAGCTTTTCATGCTGATCTTTTGGAATAGCTCTAAAGGCTTTTATTTCTTTAAATGCCCTATTTTCCTTGCTGGAAACTACAAAAGCCAGACTGGACATTCTGTAAAATTGCATTAGAGGCTTACTTGCCATTTCTTATTAATCAATAACAAACTCCAATTGCTTTTACAATACTGAAGACAATGAGCTTGACACTCTGATAGGATAGCTCTGGGTTTTTTCTTTCACACTTCCTTTTCAGTGTTTTTAAAGCCTGTAAATAGAGTTACAACAGAAAGTAAGACAAAAATAAAGCTCTTCTATCACTCTTTTCATCACCATTTGTTCCCCCTTGCAGCTGCATAGGGCATTTGAAGGTTATGCTCATATGATTTACTAAAAATAAAGAGCCATCAGTCACTGCCTTTCTATTGCTTACAATAATTTGGAATTACTAGATATGTGCATTTGTCTTGGTCTAATGATCCCTAAAGGAATTTCTGATCACAATCCTTACACTGCCTTATATTTATTTCTACTTTCACACACTGAGTGAACATCTATCTAGCTGCTCAGCAGGGCATGGACTGAGCTTTAAGGCCGTGCTGGGTTTATTTGCAGACATCTTATGAGGAAATTTGCTCAGGGCAGCACCATGATGGATCGATGCTTAAAAGCAAGGAGGGAAAGAAAAGGACAAGCCAAAATTGCATTTGAACTCAAGAACAGCAGCCCCACAGGGTAGATCCTAAGAAGTGCAGAGAAGTTCCACACTCACCAAGTACGGGGGCATTGCTCATGTCTCCCGTTCTCCCACACCATACTTAACCCATCAGAAATTCTGATGGTTCCACCTTCAAATTACACTTTCCAAAGCTTACTATTTCTTAGCCACCTCTGCTACTACCACACAGTTGCCCAATCATTATTTCTCACCTGGATTGTGGCCAAAGCCTTCTAACCGGTCTCCCTGCTTTTATCCTCTTTAGGAAAAGGACAGCAAGATTTTATCTTGAAGATCCCTCTTTAGCTTCCAGGGAAGACGGACTACACAGATGTAGCTAGGAATCAAGAAGTAGACATAGGTAGTGTAGAGAGAAGTAAAACATTCCCTATCCACTTCTGTGAGTGGACAATTCAGTTGTTGACTTACCGCCCTGGCAAGAACAATGGATTTACTCTTCAATAAATTCCTGACTGACAGCTGGGGTTGCTATTTCAAAGCAGAAAAGCAATGAAGAGAATGATGCAAAGAAAGAATTTCTCTTAATTTTCTTTTTTAAAATGCAAAGGCATAGAGAAATATTCAAAGCAGCAAAAAGAATAAATAATACATTTTAAGACTTTTTATCCTTACAGTCAGTTAACATGGCTTACTTGCTTTACCTGGAATCTCAAATTCTCAAACAAAATACAAATTCACATTTAGGAACTGGCTAAGATCATTATTTGTTTAATATATAAATATATATTTATATGTAATAAGTATATATTTAATGATACAAATATTTAAATATATAATGTATTATTTTCCTCAATAATTATAGAAAAGTTGCCTAATTAAATTGGGTTGCCATTTGAAGTAATCCTATTGCAAAGATGTATTTTTAATTGTGTTAATTGTATAAACTTTTTTCAACCAAATGTTAGTCTCTGAAAGTGGGTATCTGAGAATCTATCTGAATTGTGTTTTATTGACTTCTGCAATTATAAGTCATAGAATTCTCTCCGTATTCGACTCAGTCTGGCTAGTTTATCAGTTTTATTAGTCTCTAAGAATGTACTTCTGGTTTCATTGATGTTCTCCTTTTTTCTATTTCATTGATTTCTACTCTTATCTTTATTATTTCCCTTCTTCTGCCTACTTTGCATTTCATTTGCTCTTCTTTTTCTAGTTTCTTTAGACAAAAGTTGAGGTCCTTGGATTCAGGATCTTCGAATTTTTAACATAGGCACTGAGTGCTATAAATGCTCCCCCTAAGTACTATTTAGCAGTTTGGTGGGAGTCCCAAGGCACCCCGCTCCAGTGATTCGCTAGGACTCACAGGACTCAACCTATTATTGTACTCAAAGATTCATTATGGCAAAAGGACAGCACATTCAGCCAAGGGAACGCATATGGGCTGAAGTCCAGAGGAAACCACACACGAGCTTCCAAGAGTACTCTCCCAGTGCAGTCACGTAGGACATGCCTAATTCCCCCAACAAGAAGTTATAAGAAAAAACATGAAATGTTGCCAACCAGGGAAGCTGGTGATTCAGCACCCACAGTGTTTATTGGGGACTGGCCACAGAGGCACCCTCTGCCTGCCATGAATCCAAATTCCAGACTTCCAGAAGGAAAGCAGGTGTCTAGCATAAACCATGTTTATATAAACAGGTTAGGCACTAGGAACCACTTTTATCAGTCAGGGTGGTGGGAAGGACTCCAAAATCCAGGTCCCAGACACGAGCCAAGGGCTAACCTTGTAAGCAGATCTTCTGAGGATAGCAATGTCAGACCTTTCTTTTTTCCTGCACACATTTTGATGTTGTGCTTTCATTTTCATTCAGTTCAAAATACTATTTTCCCTTTTGAAATTCTCCCTGAATCTATGGGTTATTTTCATTGTTGTCAGACAGAACATTTTGTTTTTAATTTACTTTAATCCTTTTAAATTATTGAATCATTTTATGACCCAGAAGATAGTCTTTCTCAGTAAATGTTCTTGCATACTTGGTAAGAATGTATATCTGGCTATTGCTATCTAGAATGTTCAATGAATGTAAATCAGGTTGAGCTGGTTGTGTTGTCATATATAACCTTACTTTCTATATACTTATTTTATCAATTACTGAAGTCTCCATTTATAATTTTTGATTTGCTACATTTCCTGCCATTATATCAGTTTTTGCTTCATATATTTTGAAACTACTATTAAGTGCACAAAAGAATAAAGTTAGAGGCCTTATGCTACACGATTCCAAGACATACTATTAACCTACAGTAACCAAAACAGTGTGTTTTGGCATAAAAATACATACATAGATCAAAAAAAGATATCCACATATATACGGTCAAATTGATTTTCCAAAGAAGTGTCAAGCAATTCATTTGGAAAAGAAAAATCTTTTTGAAATGATGCTGGAAAAACTGAAGCAACATGCAAAAAAGTGAGCTAACCTTCATAGCACATCATATACAAAATTTGATGAAATGGATCATTGATCTAAATGTAAGGGCTAAATGTAAAACTTCTAGATAACAATATGAGATAAAATCTTGGTGATTTGGGTAAGATAAAAGTTTCTTAAATATGACACACACACACAAAACCTATATAATTAAAAAATAATTGATAAACCAGACTTTACCCGAATTTAAAATGTTTAAAAGACATTGGTAAGAAAAAAAGGCAAGGCACAGACTGGGAGAAATACTTGCAAAACATATGTATGATAAAGCACTTTTACATAAAATATACTCGTATAACTCATGAAAGAAAAGACAACTCAATTTAAAATTGACAAAAGATTTCAACCAACACTTCACCAAGGAATACATACAAACAGGAAGTATTTAGGGCAATGCAGTAAAAATATAAAAAGATACTATAACACATCCACAAGAATGGTTAAGATTTAAGTGACTGATGATACAAATGTTGGCATGGTTATGGAGTTATTACAACTCTCAAACATTGCTGATGGTAATGCAAACTGGTACAGCCACTTTGGAAAACAGTTTAGTAGTTAAACACGCACTTACCATATGACCCAGCAATTCACCTCTGAGATATCTACTCAAGAGAAATGAAAACATGTAGATATAAAGGTATGTTCCTAAATGTCCATAGCAGCTTTAAAAAAATATATTAGTTATAAGCTGGAAACAGCCCTATCACCTGGTGAATGGATAAAAAGATAACAATTTATCTGTATGATAGAATACTACTCAGCAATTAAAGGAGCAAACTATTTGATATGAGAACATAGATGAATCTCAGAAGTGTTATCTAAACTAAAAAAAAGGACACAAAGTCTACATAGTGTATGATTCCATTTATAAGAAATTCTAGAAGGCTAAAGTAAAGCAATAGAAAGCAAATCAGTCTTTGCCAGAGAGGAAATTAATTGCACAGGGGCAGGAGGGAACTTTTTGGGGTGATGGAAATGTTCTCTATCTTGATTGTGGTCATTTCATGATTATATGCATTTGTCAAAACTCATCAAATTGTCTACTTAAAATTGATGAGTATTATGTGTAAATTATACCTCATAAAAGCTGATATAAAAATACATTGAAAAGTTTTACCTGTTATTTAAAAAACTTTTTTTACAAATTGTTTTCAAGTTTATATCACACATACATTAAAAGCATACAAATCATAAGTGTATTATCATACACTGTCAGTGAATTAGCACACCCACATAAATACCACCTAGGGTAAGAGAACATTGTAAACACTCCAGAAGACCTACTCATTCCCTCCTTTCCAAAGATATTATCCAGCCTTGCAAAAGAGTAACTTGATATTGCTTGTTATTGAATTTTCACCTAAGAAAATTGTGTAGTTGAGTTAACCTTACCCAGAGGGGTCTAGCCTTTGCCGTAGGTTCCTGGGATTGATCTCTAAGCCTATATGGAATGTCCTGCCTGTTAGTGTCTGTTCCTTTGGCCAATTTAATTTGTATACTTTTGTTGAAATAAGCTGTGACCATGAACATAACAGTTTCAGTGAGTTCTGTGAGCCCTTCCAGTAAATTATCAAGAGGGAGCTCTTGGGAACCTCGGAACTTGCAGGTGGTGTTGCCAGGGATTCCTGAACTCTGCAGCTGCTGTCAGAAGTAGTAGTAGTCTTGGAGACATCTGAACTATACAGAAATCATATGGTATTTTGTGTGTGACTTCTTTTACTCATCATGTTTCTGAGATTCATTCAGAATGTAGCTTGTAAATATAGTTTATTTACTTTCACTGAGTTCAGTAACATTGAACTGACCATTATTTACTCACTCTACTGTTGGTGGACATTTGAATTGTTCCCATTTTACACTATTATTGATAGACCTAAAAAGGAAAAATAGAGAACTCCACAATCACAGTGGGGAATTTTGATACATCCGTCACAACTGGTAAGAACAAGCAGACAAAAAAATACCAAACAAACCAAAAAACCCAGTGAGAACTTAGTTTTTATTACATAGTTAACAAATTAGATTTGACATCTCCCAACACCTAAAACTACTATGTGCCTTCTTTGGGAGTAATAATAATAAACATTTCCCAAATGCATACTATGTTCTTATACTACTTTAGGAGCTCTACAAATATTACTTCAATCAATTCTTTATATCTCTTCTTACTTTATGGTTAAGAAAATTGAAAAATCGAAGTTAAGAAAGTTGCCCAGAGTCCCACAGTTTAAAGTGGCAGATTTAGAATTCAACTTAAGGAAATCTGGTTCAAGTGCCCAGTTCTGAATTCTTGTGCTACTTTTCAGTATTTTCCATATTCTATTTCTTTTTGAGTTAATTTTAATATTTGCAGCTTCCTAAAAAAATCACCTATTTCATCTACATTGTAAAACTTACTAGCATGAGTTGAACTTCAAAACTATGATATAATATCCTAGAATTTATACCTGAAATAAAACCATTTTTAGCCCTGTATTCTTTTTTCCTATATCATGAACCTTATGCATTCATCTGGAGGGAACAAGTATAATCTTGTACTGAAATTCCATGTTAAAAATAATCATATCTCATCTAAGACCTATTATTGACCACTACAGGTTTCTGAAAACTTGATGTTTGAAGATAAGCATCACTAAGATATATAGTTGTCCAGGCAGCCATCATTCACAAAAAACAGTTTTTCTTTAAGTGGTCCTAAGCATTACTACTACAAAGTAATGAACACTGGAAATAAAGTATTTAAAAAAATAAATAACTTCTCCTTCTGTGTGATAATTTAACCTATGGTTAACTTCCAACCTTTGTTCCTCCTGGAAACTTGACCTAATTGGTAAGTTAACTGGGTATCTATGAAATATTTGTAGATAAAAAATACTCCTTGATTGTACCTGGACTGGAGCAAACTATGAATGAACTAGAAACACCCAACGACACCAGAGCTTTGGCTCTAAGGGCGTAATTAGGTCTGACTGACGATTCTAACTTTTGCTATTTAAATAAAGGAGTTAAAAGAACATATTTGGGTTGCCTTTAGCACCTGGATCAATGCATTGGGAATACCAATCAACTTGCGGTAATAAACTACAGCCAGAATTAATAGTTATTTTGGCCCTTTAAAAAAATCATCTTTTTTGGCTGGTAATTATAGATTTGCTTAGTTTATGTCACTGTATTCCTATTATGTTAACATGTGTGCGCAAGTTAGTTAGTAGTTTAAAACCTATACATGCTTAAGGTACTCTACAAGAAGATATGGCAAAGAAATATAATCAATCTTTCCATGTTTTCTTCCATCTGCTACCTCTATAGCTTTTCTTCTTCCTTCCTAATTACAACCCTTAAATAGAATTCATGCCTCATATCGAATTTACCGAGCATCATAATCCCTCCAGGTGGTAAAGATACCTCGAGACAAGTGCTGGGCATAGAAGCCACAGGGCATAAATCTGCAAAGAAGTAAAAAGCTAACCTTTTCAAACAATATGGCTACTCTCTCACTTACCAACTTTACATCTCCCTGTATGGCCCCAGAAGATGACTGGTTAGCCAGAGACGAGTAAGATTCCTCAAGGGAGGAACAACCTAAGACAGGCACAGTCGCAGGGGGGCCATCAGGTGAGAAATTGGGGATCAACAGTGGTGAGGCTTAGAACCTCACCCCCCGTTTAGAGAGAAATCTGCATCTGTGGATATTTTAAGGCCCTTGTCTAGCTTGGATTAATACATAGTCTACAGGCACACACCTGATCATCTACAATTGCTCTCTTACAACACTAAACTACCTTTATCTTGCATCTACCTACCACTTCAGCATTTTATTAAAAATAAAAATAATAATAATAATAAAGGGAGAAATGTGGGATCCACATATAAATCAAGTATAAAAATCAAACGAATATTCATATTTGACCTGATTGTTTATAATTCATAATGCGTGATCAAAACCGAAAGTTTCTGTGATGAATGCCCTTGTACTGTTCACCATGTAAGAACTTATTCACTATGTAAGAATTCGTTCACTATGTAAGAACTTGTTTGTTATGCTTCAGAAGATTGGAGACTGACGAGAATTAGGCTTGAGATGGATTAATGATTGTGCATTGAGCACTGACCCCCCTATACAGAATTTTATTGTTGTTAACAACCATTTGATCAATAAATATGAGAGATGCCCTCTCAAAAAAAAAAAAATCATCTTTTTCTCCCAACTGAAATCTCCTTCCTGCTTTATTTTATTTTCCCTTAGCATTTATCCCATGGTATGGAGTAACTATTTATTTACTCATTGTCTTTTCTCTTCTAGAATGTAAACAAATTTTTCTTCTTCCTTGGCCACTGCTTTCACCTCAGTACTTACATAGTAACTGGCACATAGTAGGGGTTCAATAAGTGTTGGATGAAGCTCCTAGTAACATATGGGTGTATCTGACCAACTAAGATTTTATTGAGCACCTACTACATGTCAAGCCCTGTGCTGGTAAAGTTTGGTGATAGAGCAGTTATCATCTATGATTTTACAGAGCTAATGATCACAGGTAAAAGTTTAGATAATTTTCCACTGAATAGGAATATTTTCTTTATTAAAATGTATGATTATTTTACAAAGACTTAGTTCATTTAGTAACATTTAATAACAAAAGTTTATAAGTACAACTCTGTACATGTGGATTCCAGATACTTCACAAATTACTTGAATCACTTTAAAAAACCACACCTGCTCCTCCATATAAGCGAAGCCCACATTTAGGGTCATAATAGGGCCAGCCAGAGTATATACTAAATGTTTCTTAACTGATCTCTACTTCCAAATTTCTCTTGGGCACTCTCCTTTGGTAATTTTCCACAAGTTTTCTCTTTAACTAAAAAGACATTTTCCTTTGTTTAAAAAAAAAAAAAGCGATCATTTCTTCCCTGTATACATGTTCATAGAGATACTCAGACCTTTTGAAGCATCACACACCAGTTTCCCTGATCATAGCAGCTCTGCAGCACGCTCACGTCAGTCAAAGCCCGGCAGGCAGCTTCCAATTCCCCCCCACTGAACACGTGGTAGTAACGATGAAACACAGCGCTCGGGTCACGAGCTGCCCCCAGACCAGATGGCTCAAGAGGTTTGTCTTTACCAGGGTTTCCCTTAAGGTGCCAGGGAACCAGTAAGTCTTGGGAATGAAAAGAAGTCCTGTTAGTGTGAATAGGCAGCTTGGAATTAGTAACTTTCCTTGAATTACATGCTCCCTCCTGAAAGTCACTAATGGAGGGGACAGAACATGCTGGATCTTGACTGTCCACATTAGGCATTTGCTCTACACGCAACTCTTGCACTGATGTACCACTGTTGATTGCTTTTTTCTTTCCTTGGCTAATTCTGTTTTCTCTAAGATACTTAGACTTTTTCTTATCATATTCTTGTTCCATTGCCCAGACATAAATGAGTGCCTTCCCACCAGGTCTCAGGAGTCGAACAAGTTCTTGGAGAGCTGCCACTCTACGCTCCTAAGAAAAAAAGCATATGGCCATTTATCATCTAGAAAGAGATACAGAGAGGGAATAGGAAAATATAACCGACTATAGGACTGCTTTCCATTAAGATGAACAGCCCCAAAAATCTAACATAGTATCTTATATAAAACAAAATAGAAAAAGGGAAGGGAATTTTGTTCTGACTGAAGGGGGAAAAATGTACTGAAGTAGGGAAAAGGAAATAACACTTTTAATAAAACAGAGGCATAGAGGGTTTTTCCTTTTGTTTTGTTTTGCTTTGTTTTGAATTATGTTAAGGTCATAAGGTGTACTGAAAATACCGGTGACGCCAACAGAGTGATCTATGAAGTTACTGCTTAGGTCAGGGGAGGGACCACTGACACCCAGACTTTTTCCTATAAGAAAAATATAAAACATTAAAGTCACTTATTTTAATATTAGGAACATGTGTTACTAATTAAAAGTATCAGTGACATCCTACTACCAGTTAACTACTCAAATTTTAAAAAAGAATAGGAAAAGAGGAAAAACAGTATGGGAAGGAAGTAAGACTTGGATATGAGGGAGGGCAGTGAGGGCAGCAAAGGAGGATGAGAAGCTCGAGAGGCCCAGAGCTGATGCCCTCTTAAAGTCTCTCAAAGCTGCAATTCTGGGACTGTGGATTTGAGGAAGGCATTTAAAGACGAGTTAGACTCAGGACAGGAAAAGGAAGGACACATGCAGCCATACAAGCGGAGCCCCGCCAGGCCTCTGTGCGAACACAGCTCCCATGTGGCTTAGCTCCGTTCCACACGCTTTCTTAACAAATGGGGCAAACTGTATGACAACAAAACATGGAAAGAAAAGCAAAACTAAAATAGGGTCCAAATCTGTAAAATCCATGAAGACTTCCTGCCAATTTAGTTATAAGGTTTTGGAGAGAGAAAGACAATACTTACTGCTGTTGCAAAATGGTGAATAACAGCAATGGAGATGCAGGCATCACAAGACCCACTGCGGATCGGTACTGCCAGCGCATCGCAGACAAAGGCCTGGAACCGCCTCTCCCTACAAATCTCTACAAGCTTTTGGCTACGATCACAACCAATCTATAATAGAGAAAGAAAGGATTTCATAACATCTTGTTTAAACATCATGAGAAATTAAGAGTAATGGGCTTATTCCTCACATACTTCATATGTGAAGTTATTAGACATACTTGATATTCACCGTGAATGGTCGAGGACCATGATATAATTAATTTTTAAAGCCAATACAAAGTCAGATTATAACATTTACCGGGCAGCACTTATTACCTTAGCAGGTATCAAACAGAACTCAAATTAGTGAATGGGAACAAAATGAGTAGAATAAAAATGACAGTGGTGACAATAGGAGGCCCTAACTAGTATGTAAATCATCACTCAGAGCCTTGGTATTTTTGTAGTACTACACATTCAAAAATGGAAATTATTCCATAAATATAGACATTAGTCTTCTTGGGGCAACTACAAATAAAGGACTGAAGGTATCTCTCACTACTATATGAAATACACTGTGATGGCCCAGAGGGCAGGAGATGGCTGGGTTTGGGGTTTTTTTCCCTGCCTCCTTATGTTTTTCAATATGTATTTGTATAATCAGAAAATAAAGTCCCAAAACAATAAAAAAGTAACACTATTTATTTCATTTTTTAAAGCTATTCTTTCTGCTGAACAGCTCACATAGATACCAAGAAAGTGCTAAATTCAAAATTTATAAAATTCTATTTAACTAAAATTTTTAGTTTAACCAAACCACCTTGTGTGAATGACAGCACTGAAGGCAGCTAGCTAGCAGTGCCCTTCCATCTTCCCAAGCAGGTGAGGCCTAAAATGCCTTATGCACACGTTAGTTCTGTGTGAAGCTTTTAAGGGCTGGGCCTGTCTTAACTTCTCTCTAGTTTTGTCATTATTTTTTTACACGGTTTTGCTGTCTAGTTCTAAGAATACATACAATGTGAACATGTAAACTGAGGGGGGAATGACAGGGGCTTAAGAAATGTTAAAATACTGATTATCAATTATCCCCAGATATTTCTTCTTAACCCAATGTCTCTTCCCAAAAATCCATGTTCTTCCTTTTTGTCACATCATCTCTCAATGTACATGTTCATCACTGTGTTATTTATAATGGCTGCAAACTGAAAAGACGAAATGTCAGCTATCATCCAACTCACAGAATATTAAGTCCAGGAACTTTATAAGAGTACCTATTAAAATGCAAATATTAATGACACAAATGAGTTATCAAATTGTATGCATATTCATAACTATATAAAAAATTATAGGAAATGTACTATATTTTTCACAATAAACTGGTTTATTAGGGTATAAGGATTATAGGCAAATACCTTTCCTTTCTGAAGGTACACTCCATCCATCTTCTGAAATATGGCTATATTATTTGTATTTCTCAAAAATACACATTTTAAAAACTATTAATATGTAATTATAAGAAAACCAGACTGACAATATATAGTTTCAAGTGCAGAGAAATAAAAGACAAAGGCACAAAAGTGAAAGAGCATACTAAACTCTAGATTTGAATTCTGGCTTCCCCAGTAACTAGCTGAATAGCCTGGAAAAGCTACTTAGTACTCAGAGCCCATTTCCTTATCCTAAAAATACCTACTAGTCAGGTTAATATGGATTCAAATGAAATGACAGAAGCAACAATTACTTGCCATACACAGTTTCTCATTGATGCCAAGATACTTTCCATTTCCACAACCAATATCAGCCACTAGGGAACCACTCGGCAAGGCTTTCAAAAACTCCACAACATGTGGCCAAGGGGTATGTCTCGTGCTGCTGAAGTGTCCAGCAATCTCCTCGTAAACTCGATGGACATATTCTTGCTCCAGTTGTGAGGCTTCTTTATTACTCTCTGGAAATGATGGGGGAGTCTCTTTCATCTGGCTGTCACAGACCAAAGAGTAACCTAATGAAAAAATAAGGCAACACAATCTTTCATTTTTATCCAAGGGATTCATGAAGTATGTTTTCTTAAAAGAACAAGCAAATCAATCCAAATTTGGTGACTAGGGATAAGTAGGCTCTAATTTATCAGCTGAAAAAACAACTCTTACCTAACAAGTTCAATTATATGTGTAAGAGGTCTAATATAAAAAAGGAAGAGGGAGGGAATCCATTTGCAACAAAACATGATTGTAATTGTGCATGCATCATAATGAAAATGCCTATATTTCATCCTGGAATTAAGGGTCCTCTTATTCAGGAAAGCATCTTGATGGGCCTGGCTAAACTGAAATATATTTAGCTAAATTCACACGACTTAAAGGGGTTTTTCTCATGGCCGGTGAAGGAGGTAAGAGCTCTGTGGGCTCTAGGACTCTCAGAAGAAGAAGGAGATGTAGAAGCCAAGTGTCATTTGGTAATAATCATAAGCATTGAATGAACACTATGTGAAGCAGTTTATTATGTATTGTCTCAATTTTCACTGTAACACTATGAGATAATACATCCATTTTATAGATGAGTAAACTAAAGAACAAAATGTTAAATAATGATCACAAAGTGACAAAGACAGTAAGTCATATAGCTGGATTTGCACTGAGGCAGTGGAGACTCCACAGCCCACATTGTCCCCAACTAAACTGTGTGCCTCCTTCAATAGAATGAGAAAGCCCTAAAGGTAACAACATCAAATCGAGGAGATAACAGAAAATTTAGCATACACTGTTATCGTAATTAACATCCTAATTATATTAATATTGAAGATGTTCCTTGTTCTGTGCAATGTCTAATATTCATTTTAAATCCTTGCCCATTCTTTGCTATACTATAATTTCCCTTTGTCTTCAGCCAAAGTCTGTGACACATGACATCTTTCTATGGATTGTATTCTAGAGAATAAAAAAGGAGTAGTGTTCCCAGAGAAACCACAGACAAGACTAAGGCAATAATTAGAAATCACATTGCAGCAAATACTTTGGCTGCAGAGTCAATGGATCAGAAATTTTCCCTAAATATGATTAGAGGAGGCCAAACCTTGAGAAAGCCTAGAATAGGGGTGGAAGGATCTAGTCTCTACTAATGTTAAAGTGAAGCTATTAACATTCTAAGTGAACATTAAGAACAGGGTAGCCCCAGAAAGCTTGAGGGCTCTAAAACATACATGTGGAAATAGATGAGTTACATTATGCTGGCTAAATAAGAATTAAATTACACTATAATATATATTATACTTTTCCTAAACTGATCTTAGGAAAATTTTGTTCTCTTAGAAATTATAAACATCTAAGTTATCTTAAAAATCCACAAAGTTTGGCCAAAATTATCCAAAAGACGGTCTTCAACTTTTAAAAAATCTATGAACTAAACCATTTGTAAAGTATCTCCTTCCTAGAATTGGGAGAATGAAATAATAAACTAAGCAGAGAGTGTGGCACATAGTGATTAAAAAAAAAATCTGTGAACCAAATATACAATTGAGCTTCCACAGCACCCCTTACACTTAATTAATGCCCATAACAGAAACATTTGCATAGGAAACTAGCTTGTCTCTCCAACTAAACTTCAATGTCCTTGAGAACAAGAACCATGCTTTATTTTTCTGTACCTTGTAAAGCTACTAGTAGTGTTAAGATACTCATCAAACACAAAATAAACATATTTTAATGGCTGCTTTAAGGCCTCAGTGATTAGCAAAAGAAACAAAAGCCTGTTTTAAGCTTCACTAACATTAACATATCAAATACAGAGATTTCAAGTTTTTTAACAGGATATCTTGTAGACATAAGGGTTTTTAACTTAAAACGGTTTTAAGACCAGGACTAAATCCAAAAGCTATTGCTAGATACTGCCATAATCAAAACCCTCAGAATATAAAAAGGATCTTACTGCAACCACCACCATAAAATATTATTTATAAAATAAAAGAGATTTTTACTCAGAAAGGATTAAAGATGGCAGCATAAGAGGTGAGACAGAGACCTCCTCCTAAAATCTCATACTATACAAAAATATAATTAATACAACTAATTCTGAAAGAGCAACAGGAAAGAAGGCTGCACCAGACTGCATACACCTGGAGGAAATAAGAGACCCCATGGAACAGGGTAATGTACCATAGCTGGGACCCAAGCACTTCCCCCTGCCAGATCACTGGCAGGAGGAAGAGAAACAGAGCAGGGAGAGAGTGGAGGCCTGGGACTGCTGAACACCCAGCCCTGGAGATCTGCTTTGGGAGCATAAACCTACAAAGCATAGTGCTCTGGTGATTAGTGGGGTTGGAAAGTTAAGACAAGTGGAATATCTGGAGAAAAGGAGATTCCAGCCGCTTGTGGAATACAGGGATCCATATCTGGCTGATCTGGGAGGGCAGTCTGAGAGACTTCCTAAAAACGAGAGGGCTGCAAAAAGGGCAAGGATTGCACAGAGCTTACTGCTCAGGGGAAAGGACAAGTAAACAGAATTGTCCAAGTACGCTCTACCCAGCAGGTTGGGAACTTTCATGATCCTCAGGTGCTCTAGCCCATGGCTGGCTACACAGCTGCAAGGCCCCCCACTGTGAAAAGCAGCCTCGTGGGCCTTCCTCCAAGCCAGCCCGCACCAGGCTCGCAAATCGGCAAACCCTGCCCTGGCATCAGGTGAGCCAGAGGAAAGCCCTGCCTAGAGCAGCTACAAAGCCAAAGCATAGAGGCTTACACCTATGTGTTCAGCCTACTGGTTCTGGCAGTGGAGGCAGGCATAGTAGCTGGGAAGCAGGAAACAGCTCTTTCCTCCCCAGAGCACCAGCACCACTCTCCTGCGACCCCCAACATCGCTCCAGGGGCTGAACTGCTCCAGAGAGTAGAGCATCTGGGCACTAGAGGGTGCTACATACAAATATGAAACGCCAAAGGAACCTGATTCAAACCAAAATCTCAACAACCCCAGAGAAAGGGCCTAGTGATATTGAACTAATAAATCTTCCTGAAAGAGATTTCAAAAATCATAAACATGTTCCTGGAGGTACAGAAAATATTCATGAACTCAGGAACGAATTTAGGATGGAGATAGAATCATTGAGGAACACACTGGAGGGTATTAAAAGCAGATTAGATATGGTGGAGGAGATGATAAATGAAATAGAAATTAGAGAAGAGGGATACAAAGAAGCTGAGGCACAGAGAGAAAAAAGGATCTCCAGTAATGAAAGAATACTGAGAACTGTGTGACCAATCCAAACGGAACAATATTCGTACTACAGGGGTACCAGAAGAAGAAGAGAGAGAAAAAGGGATAGAAATTGTCTTTGAGGAAGTAATTGCTGAAAACTTCCCCAAACTGGGGAAGGAGATAGTTTCTTGGGTCATGGAGGTGCACAGGTCTCCCAACACAAGGGACCCAAGGAGGACAACACCAAGATATAAAATAATTAAAATGGCAAAGATCAAGGACAAGGACACACTACTAAAGGCAGCCGGGGAGATAAATAAGATCACATACAAAGGAAAACCCATCAGGCTATCATTAGACTTCTCAGCAGAAACCTTACAGGCCAGAGGGAGCGGCAAGATATATTTAATGCAATGAAGCAGAAGAGCCTCGAACAAAGAATACTCTATCTGGCAAGATTATCACTTACATTTGATGGAGAGATAAAACAATCTCCAGATAAGCAAAAGTTGAGAGTTTACCTCCCACAAACCATCTCTACAGTCTATTTTGGAGGGATGGCAATAGATGGAAGTGTTCCTAAGGTTAAATAGCTATCACCAGAGGTAATAAAAAGAGATAGACAAAGGCTACAGAATATCATACCTAATATACAAAGAATGGAGGAGGAAGAAAAGGAAGGGAAAAAAAATAACCTTTACATTGTGTTTGTAATACCATATTAAGTGAGTTAAGTTAGACTTTTAGATAGTAAGGAAATTCTCCTTGAACCTTTGGTAAACACGAACCTAAAGCCTGCAATGGGAATAAGTACATACCTATCGATAACCACTCTAAATGTAAATGGTCTGAATGGACCAATCAAAAGACAGAGTCACTCAAAGGATAAAAAAAGAAGACCCATCTATATGCTGCCTATAGAGACTCTCTTCAAACCCAAAGACATACACAGACTAAAAGTGAAGAGATGGAAAAAGATATTTCATGCAACTAACAGGGAGAAAAAGGAAGGTGTTGCAATACTTTTATCAGACAAAATAGATTTTAAAACAAAAAAAGTCACAAGAGACAAAAAAGACATTACATAATGAATGATAAAGGGGTCAATCCAAAAAGAGGATATAACAATTATATATATCAATGCAACCAACACAGGAGCACCTACATATGGGAAACAAATACTAACAGAATTGAAGGTGGAAATAGAATACAATGCATTCTTTGTAGGAGCCTTCAACACTCCACTCAATCCAAACGACAGATTACCCAGACAGAAAATAAGTAAGGAGACAGAGACACTGAACAACACATTAGAAAAGATGGACCTAACAAACATCTACAGAACTCTACACCCAAAAGCAGCAGGATACACATTCTTCCCAAGTGTACATGGAACATTTTCAAGAATAGATCATATACTAGGTCACAAAAACAGCCACAGTATATTCAAAAAGAATGAAATTGGACCAACCATCTTCTCAGACCACAAAGGTATGAAACTAGAAATAAATTATACAAAGAAAAGGAAAAAGCCCACAAACACATGGAGGCTTAACAACATGCTACTAAATAACCAATGGAACAATGACCAAATAAAAACTGAGATCAAGCAATATATGGAGACAAATGACAACAATAATTCAACACCACAAAATGTGTGGAATGCAGCAAAGGCTGTGCTGAGAGGGAAGTATACTGGAATACAGGCCTACCTCAGAAAAGAACAATTCTATATGAAGAGTCTAAACTGACAATTAACTAAACTAGAAAAAGAAGAACAAATGAGGCCCAAAGTCAGTAGAAGGAAGGACATAGTAAAGATTAGAGGAAAAATAAATAAAATTGAGAAGAATTAAACAATAGAAAGAATCAATAAAAGCAGGAGCTGATTCTTCAAGAAAATAAACAAATAGACAAACCCCTAGCCAGATGTCTATCAAGAAAAAAGAGAGTCTACACACATAAACAGAATTAGAAATGACAAAGGAAAAATCACTACGGACACCACAGAAATACAAATAGTTATTAGAGAATACTATGAAAAATTATATGCTGATAAACTGGACAACCTAGAGGAAATGGACAACTTTCTAGAAAAATACAACTTTTCAAGGCTGACCCAAAAAGAAACAGAAAATCTGAGCAGACCAATTACTAGTGACAGAATTGAACTGGTAATCAAAAAACTACCTAAGAACAAAATACCTAGACCAGATGGCTTCACCACTGAGTTTTATCAACCATTTAGTGAAGACCTAATACCCATTCTCCTTAAACTTTTCCAAAAAGTAGAAGAGGAGGGAATACTTACAAACTCTTTCTAGAGGCCAGCATCACCTAATACCTAAACCAGGCAAAGACACTACAAAAAAAGAAAATTACAGACGAACAACCCTGATGAACATAGATGCAAAAATACTCAACAAAATATTAGCAAACCAAACTAAAAAACACATCAAAAAGATCATGCATCATGATCAAGTAGTATTTATTTCAGGGATGCAAGGATGGTACAATATTCGAAAATCCATCATCATCATCTACCACATTAACAAAAAGGACAAAAAACACACGATCATCTCCACAGATGCTGAAAAAGCATTCAACAAAATTCAACATCCATTCATGATAAAAACTCTCAACAAAATGGGTATAAAGCGCAAGTACCTCAACATAATAAAGGCCATATATGCAAAGACCCACAGCAAACATCATACTTAACAACAAAAAGTTGAAAGCCTCTCCTTTAAGATTGGGAACAAGACAAGGGTGCCCATTCTCTCCACTTTTATTCAACATAGTTCTGGAGGTCCTAACCATGGCAATCAGACAACACAAAGAAATAAAAGGCATCTAGATTGGTAAAGAAGAAGTTAAACTGTCACTGTTTGCAGATGACATGATATTGTACATAAAAAACCCTAAAGAATCCACTCAAAAAATACTAGATCTAATATCTGAATTCAGCAAAGTTGCAGGATACAAAATTAATACACTGAAATCTGTTGTATTCCTATACACTAACAACGACCTAGCAAAAAGAGAAATCAGGAAAACAATTCCATTCACAATTGCATCAAAAAGAATAAAATACCCTGGAATAAACTTAACAAAGGAAGTGAAAGACCTATACTCTGAAAACTACAAGACACTAATGAGAGAAATTAGATACCAATAAATGGAAACACATCCCGTGCTCATGGATAGGAAGAATATTGTCAAAACGGCCATCCTGCCTAAAGCAATCTACAGATTCAATGCAATATCTATCAAAATACCAATGGCATTCTTCAATGAACTTAGAGCAAATAGTTCCAAAATTCAAATGGAACCACAAAAGACCCTAAATAGCCAAAGCAATCTTGAGACGGAAGAATGAAGCTCGGGGGATTATGCTCACCAACTTCAAGCTCTACTATAAAGCCACAGTAATCAAGACAATTTGGTATAGGCACAAGAACAGACCCATAGACAAATGGAAAGAAGCAAATATGGTCAATTAATATATGATAACAGAGCCATGGACATACAATGGGGAAAAGACAGCCTCTTCAACAACTGGTGTTCGCAAAACTGGACAGCTACATGCAAGAGAATGAAACTGGATTATTGTCTATCCCCATACACAAAAGTAAACTAGAAATGATGGATCAAAGACCTGAACGTAAGTCGTGAAACTATAAAACTCTTAGAAGACAACATAGGCAAAAATCTCCTGAATACAAACATGAGCAACTTTTTCTGAATGCAGCTCCTCAAGCAAGGGAAACAAAAGCAAAAATGAACACATGGGACTACATCAATCTAAAAAGCTTCTGTACAACAAAGGACACCATCAGCAGAACAAAAAGGCATCCTACAGTATGGGACAATATATTCATAAACAACATATACAACAAGGGGTTAACATCCAAAATATATAAAGAACTCAGAAGCCTCAGCACCAAAAAACAAATAACCCAATTACAAAAGGGTGGAGGATCTGAACAGATACTTCTCCAAAGATGAAATTCAGATGGCCAACAGGCATATGAAAAGATGCTCCACAACACTAATTATCAGGGAAATGCAAATAAAAACCTCACACCAGTTAGGATGGCCAGTATCAAAAAGACTAAGAACAACAAATGGTGGCGACGATGTGAAGAAAGGGGAACCCTCCTACACTGCTGGTGGGAATGTAAGCTAGTTCAACCATTGTGGAAAGCAGTATGGAGGTTCCTCAAAAAACTCAAAATAGAAATACCATTTGACCCAGGAATTCCACTCCTAGGAATTTACCCTAGGAATGCAGTTTCCCAGTCTCAAAAAGACAATATGCACCCCTATGTTTATTGCAGCACTATTTACAATAGCCAAGATATGGAAGTAACCTAAGTGTCCATTAGTAGACGAATGGGTAAAGAAGAGGTGGTACATATACACAATGGAATACTATTCAGCCATAAGAAAGAAATAAATCCTACCATTTGCAACAACATGGATGGAGCTGGAGGTTTTTATGCTCAGTGAAATAAGCCAGGCGGAGAAAGACAAGTATCAAATGATTTCTCTCATTTCTGGAGTATAACAACAAAGCAAAACTGAAGGAACAAAACAGCAGCAGACTCACAGACTCTAAGAAGGGACTAGTGGTTACCAAGGGGAGTGGTGGGGGAGGGTGGGTGGGGAGGCAGGGAGAAGGGATGGAGGAGTATTATGAGTGTCAAACATGGTGTGGGGGATCACGGGGAAGACAGTGTAGCACAGAGAAGACAAATAGTGATTCTGTGGCATCTTACTATACTGTTGGACAGTGACTGCACTGGGGCATGGGGGGGACATGATAACATGGGTGAAGGTAGTAACCACATTGTTTTTTTATGTGAAACCTTCATAAGAGTGTATACCAATAATACCTTAATAGAAAAAAAAATATATATATATATATATAAAATAAATACATAAATAAAAACTGGAAAACATGGGGAAATAAAAAGATTTTTATTCATTGAGCCTAAAAAATATAGGTCATGATGTACAATTTAAAATAATATACTCTTGACAAATTTTGGGAGACTTCTTATATTCCTTTTCTAGGTTTCCAAATTGACTAAAACATAAGCCACTGTTTATTCCCCTAGAGGTATCTATTTACTACAGAACCATTCGCCATCTCCAACTTCCCTATTGGGTTAATGAGAAGTAATTTAGAAACTTGACAAGTTGTCTCCAACAAAACCTATTTTTGTAGAAGAGATATTCTAATGTACTACAGTTGTAATACTCTTAATTATGACTCAATAAACAAAATATTTCCTTGGCATCCAACTATGCTCAAGTTCTATATTGGGGAAAATAAAAGTAAGATGCATTCCTACCTCAAGGAATATAAATCTTGAAGTGGGAGAGGTTAATAAAAGTATGTGTAAGTACAACACAAGGCAGAATAATGCAAATGACATTAGGGAAGTTAAAACAAAAGCTCTCCAAGGTTCTGATGGGACTTTAAAAGATTTTCATAATAGATTTACTCTATTTTACAGTGGAACCAAAATTAGATACTTACCACAGTTACAAGGTGTTTGCCTTACTTTCCTAAATGTAAATGACGTCCGTACTCCCCTCCTGCTTAAAGTTAAGTCTCCAGCATCACTGGTGATAATTCCACTTTTGTGCCCCCTGGATGCCTGAACAGTATCAAATTTCCTGGGTGTGATTCTAAAAACAATGTTAAAATAATTTATACTTCAGATCCTTTCAAAATATAGAGAATAGATCAAATTTAGAAGGACTTACTGCAAATATCTATTGGATTGCCTGAACTATTAAGCACTGTAGAAACAAAGAAATAGAAGTGTCTTATCTTTTAAGAAGTTGTCTTCAGGGTAATCATGAAAAAAATGTACAATGAACAAATTATTCAAGAGGGAAAAATAGAGTAACAAATATTTAGTGCTAATTTCACAAAGGAGAAAAAACAAGAAACAGGTGGGACAAAGAGCAAATAGATAAAATTCAAATCTATTATCAGTGATTATGTCAAATGTAAAAGGACTAAAAAACCCCATTAGAGATTGTCAGACTGGATTAAAAAAATAAAAACCAACTATATGATGATTATAGGATACATACCTTAAGTATAAGGACAGAATATGTTTGAAAATAAAGATAGAAAAAAAAAGATGTAACATACATAAAATATTCTGCATATACCAAGCGAAACCAAATGAAAAGTAGAATGGCTGTACTAATCAGACAAAGTAGACTTTAAGGTAAGAGATAAAAAGGGACATTCATAATAACAACATGGCCAATACAACAGAAAGGTGTAAAAACACTATGTATTTGAATGCACCTAATTAATAATACAGCCTCAAAATACATAAAGCAAAAAGTGAAAAAAATCAAACAGGAGAAATAGACAAATATGTGATTATCATTGGAGTTTCTCATACATTTTTTCTCACTAAGGGAAATTTAGTTGGAAGTTAAGGATATCAACATCAGAAAACAACTGATAATGAAAGAAAAAATGCATGATTAACTCATATTTGTAATACAGACATAAGGGGGAAGTACAAGCCATTCTGGATTGTAAGAAAAGTTTAAAATGGATCCTTGGAGTGAGATCAAATTTTCTAATGGAAAAAAATAATCATCTGGTGAGAAAATATATCCTTTTTAAAGTTAAATTTATATAGCATGAAACACACAGATCTTGTGTACAGTTCCATGAGTTTTGACAAATGTACATAACCATGTAATCACCTCAAAGTACACAATATTTCCATCACCCAAGGAAATTCAGTTGATCTTTCCCTACCTCAAAGCAACCACTGTTCTGATTTTACCACTAGATTGCCTGTTCTCGAATTTCATATATGGTTAGTACTATTTTGTGTCTGGCTTTGTCTGTTCAACATAATGATTTTGAGATTCACCCATACTGTTTTTATATCAGTAGTTCATTGCCTTTTTATTACTGTGTAATATTTCATTGTATGAATATACCACAATTTATCCAAGATCTCTGGTTGATAAACATTTTGATGTTCCTTGTTTGGAACTATTACAAATAAAGCTTCTATGAACATTCTTATACTCATCATTCTTAGATATATTTTTTATTACTGTTGGGTAAATACATAGGAGTGACATGAACAGGTCAAAGGGTAAACTACCAGTCTTCCAAGGTGGTTGTACACAGTTTTCACTTTCACCAGTATCATATGAGAGTTCCAGGCTGCTTGACATTCTGACTAACACTTGGTATTGCCTGAGTTTTTAATTTTAGTCATTTTAGTGAGTGGCAAATAGTATGAAATTGTGCTTTTAATCTGCATTTCCCTGATAACTAATGATGACTTATATTTTCACATGCTTATTAGCCATACATAGATTCTTCTACAGGGGAGAAGGATCTATTCAAATCTTATGCTCACTCTTTTGTTAGATATATATATTGCGGATAATTTCTCCCCATGTGTGGCTTGCCTTTTCATCTTTTAAATGGTATCTTTTGATGAGCATAAATTTTTAATTTTGAGGCAGTTAATTTGTCTTTTATTTTATATTCAGTATGTTCTGAAAACATTCTAAAAAAAGACATGCCTACCCAAAGGCTGCAAAAATATCCTCTTGTATTTTCTTCTAGACATCTTTCGGTTTTGCTTTTACATTTAAATCTATGATCTACTCCATGTTAATCTTTGTGAATGGTGTGAAGTAGATCAAGGTTTATTTTATTTGCACATGGATATCCAATTGTTTCAACACCATCTGTTAAAAAATTTCCTTTCCATGTTGGATTGCATTAGTGTCTTTGTCAAAAATCAAACAACCTTATATATTCTGTCCCACTGGTCTATTTGTCAATTTGTACACCAATACTACATTCTTTTGAATATGTGATTTTTATACTAAGTTTTAAAAATCAGGTAGACTAAATGCTCTAACACTGTTCTTCTATTTCAAATTTGTTTTGATTATTCTTGATCCTTCACATTTCCTTATAAATTTTAGGGTCTGCTATCAATTTTTAAAAAAAACTTTTAAGATTCTGATTGGAGTTATACTAAACCATTAGATTAATCTGGGAACAACTGATATCTTAACAATATTAAATTTCCTATCTATGATTATGGCATCTCTATCCATTTATTTTGATCTTCTTCAATTTCTCTTAGCAATGTTTCATGAATTTCAGTGTGTATGTGTTACATATCTTCTGTTAAATTTATTCCTAAGACTTACATCTTCTCAGGCCAACTTTTCTGCTTGATTTATTCTAGCAAGGCTATCTTCCTATGAAAGTGGTTTTCATAGTCACAAGAAATATGCTAAGCCTGAAATATCTCAGGAAATTTAAAAAAAATAAAAGCACAATTTTATAGTTAAGTTGTTGGTATCTGTTAAGAGCCAGGTAAGTTTTTTCTACACCTCTAGAAAAGAGAAAGTTCAACCATAAAACTAAAATGGATTTAATCCTAAAATTTAAAAATGTATTTTAATTCTCAATTTTCATTCTCCATTGTTATACTGTTTCATTCAAACTATTGTTAGAATCAGAATTCCCAAAAGGCAACAAAGGCAAAAATAAATAACGGACTACATCAAAAGTAAAAGCTTCTGCCCAGCAAAGGATAACCATCAACAAAATAGACAGACAACCCATGGAATGAGACAAAATATTTGTAAACCATATATGTGATAACGGGTTAATATCCAAAACATAGGAAGAACTCATACAACTCAATAACAAAATATAATTCAATTAAAAAATGGGCAGAGGATCTAAATTTTTCCAAGACACAGAGATGGCCGGCAAGTACGTGAAAGGTCCTCAATATCATTAATCATCAGGGAAAAGCAAATCAAAGCCAAAAGAGATTATCACCTCAAAACAACTATTACCAGAAAGATAAGAAACAGTAAGTATTGGCAAGGATGTAGAGAAAGAGAAGACTAGTGAACTGTTGGTGGGAATGTAAACTGGTGCAACCACAATGAAAAACAGTATGGAGGTTCATCAAAAAACTTAAAATAGAACTACCAATGATCCACCTATCCACTTCTGGGTATTTATTCAAAGGAAACAAAAACACTAACTTGAAAAGATATCTGCACCCCCATGTTCACTGTCGCATTATTCACAATGGCCAAAACATAAAATCAACCTAAGCATCCACTGGATGGATGAATGAATAAAGAATATGTGGTATATATATATAATGGAATATTATTCCACCATAAAAAAGAAGGAAATACTATTCGCAACAACATGGATGGACCTTGAGAGCATTATGCTAAGTGAAATAAGACAGGTAGCGAAAGACAAATACTGCAGGATGTCACACATATGTGGATGTAAAACAAAAGCAAAAACAAACTTACAGAGAACAGATTGGTGGCAGCAGGGTGGGCAGATGTGGGGGTAGGTATGGTCGGGTGAAAGGTGGAAAAATGGTGAAGGTGGTCAAAAGGTACAAACTTCCAGGTACAAAATAAGTAAATTCTGGAGATGTACAACATAGTGAGTATAGTTAACAATACTATATAGTACTTTTGAAAGTTGCTAAGGAGTGTATCTTATAAGTTCTTATCACAAGAAAGAAAACTGTAACTGTGTGATGATGGATGCTAATTGGACTTACTGTGATGATCATTTTGCAATATATACATATAAAGATTCATTATGTTGCACATCTGAAACTAATACAATGTTCTATGTGAATTATATCTCAATAAAAAAATTAGAATTCCCTGGTTTATAGCTTTACCAACCATACCATAATTCATTAACTAATTTATTAGAGTACTGAAAAGAAGTCTTTTACAGGTCTTGATACTACTTTAAAAAGCAATTTCCCTCATTTATCAAAAATTAATTTTTTAATATTGATCTTACATATGCTACAAACTTGCTACATGCAATTACAAGTTCTAGTACTTGTTCTGTAGATTTCCTAAGATTTTCTACATCCACAGTCATAGATTTACTTCTTCCTTTCAAATCTGTATGATTTTAATTTCTTTATCCTATTACATAATGTTAATTAGAAGTGATGAGAGCACACATCCCTGCCTTGTTCAGTATCCTAGAAAAAAGCATTCAATATTTCCCCATTAAGTGTGATATTAATTATGGTTTTTTTTTTTTATGGATACCTTTTTTCCTTTGTTCTCTTAATATCATGAATTACAAAGCTTACTTTCCAAATGTTAAATCAATCTTGCACTCCTGGGATAAACTCCACTTGGTCATTATATATTGTTTTTTATGTATTGCAGGAATGCATTTCCTAACATTTTGTTAAAGATTTTCTTCATCTCTGTTATGAGAGATATTGGTCTGTAATTTTCTTTTACTGTAATGTCTTGACAAGTTTTGGTGTCCAGGCAACGTTGTTCTCATACAACAAGTTAAGAGAATGGCTCTTTTAAAAGGGCTTACACTAAAGGAAACTTCTTAGAAGGAAAAGCAAGCAATCATTGGCTAAATTTATGACTGTCTCTCTAATAGCTGAAAATAATTAAAACAATGGTGTTAAGCAGAGTCATGAACTTTGGAATATTGAGTATCTTGAAACCATTAGCAAACAAATTTCTCCCCAGGGGACTATGTAGTTCTCTATTATGGCTCTTTTAAATCAGTTACTTCACTTGCTTTGAGTTAAATCTTAGACAGAGGCCAAGCAGTACTTAATTGCTTTTGGCACAAATCTCAGATTTTTAGGAATATGTCATCCATATGTAAAGAATAATAAAATTTTTAAACATTATTGAACATTTTCTCCTATGCACTCAAATTATAATCTAGTTGGGAAAATATTAAAGTGATAAAAACATTTTTTAGATTTAAGTAATAGTTCAACACAAATAGTAAAGACATCTTAATGGTAGTAGGAGATAGTAATGTTTTCAGTAGTCAAGGGAGAAATTATTTCAGGCTAAGGTAATCAGAAAAAGCTTTATAAAATTATAGAGGGGTCTCAGAGATTAAAGATGGCCACATGAGAGGTGAGACAGAAACCTCCTCCCAAAACCACATATTAAAATAAAAGAAATACATAGAATCCTGAAAGAGCAACATAAAAGAAGGCTGCAGCAGACTGTCTACACCTGGGGAAACCAGCAGACCTCAAGGAAAAGGGTAATATACCAAAGCCGTGATCGAGAGGGACCAGAGCCCTTCCCCCACCCCAGCTCACTGGAGAAAGGAAGAAAAACAGAGTGGAGAAGGGTGGAGGTCTAGGACTACTGAACACCTAGCCCTGGAGACCTGCTCTGGGAGCATGAACCTACACTGCATGGTGCTCTGGAGATTAGTGGGGTTGGAAAGCTAAAACAAGTGGAATACTCAGAGAGACTGAGATTCCAGCTGCTTGAGGAAAACAGGGATCCACATCTGGCTGGTAAGGGACAAAAGAAAGGTGGGCAATCTGAAAGACTTCCTAACAGCGAGAAGGCCACTTAAGGGACAAGGACTGCACAGAGCTTGCTGCTGAGGAGAAAGGACAGGTGGAAAAAATTGTCTGGGCACACTCTGCCCAGCAGGTTGGAAACTTTCAGGAGCTTCAGGTGCTCCTTTCCCTTGGCCAGGTGTGCAACATCCAGGCCCCACACCATGATATGCAGCCTGCTGCACCTTCCTACCAGCCAGCACCAGCTCACAAAATGCTGCCCCCGCCATTGCACCAGGCCAACTAAAGGGTAGCCCCGCCTACAGCAGCTACAAGTGCAAAGCACAGAGGCTTCTCCCTGCATGCTCGGCCCACTGGCCCTGGCAGTAGGAACAGGCACTGCAGCTAGAGAGCAGGAAAGACCTCTTTCTTTCCAAGAGGAGCAAGCGCCACTCTGCTGTGACCACCGCGATTACTCCAGGGGCTTAGCAGCCCCACAGAGTAGAGCTTCTGGACACTAGAGGGCACCATCTACAAATAGGAAATGTCAAAGGAACCTGTTTTAAACCAAAATCCCACAAACACAAGAAAGAGAGTCAAGTGAAACTGGCTGAAAGAGATTTCAAAATAAAAATCATAAACATGCTCATGGAGCTACAGAAAAATATTCAAGAACTCAGGGATGAATTTAGGACTGAGATTCAATCATTAAGGAATACAATATCTGAAATGAAACATAAAATGGAGGGATTTAAAAGCAGATTAGATGTACTAGAGGAGATAGTAAATGGAACAGAACTGGAGAATAGGAATACAAAGAAGCTGAGGCACTGAGAGAAAAAAGGATCTCTAAGAATGAAAGAATATTGAGAAAAATCTGTGACCAATCAAAATAGAACAACAGTTGTATTATAGGGATACCAGAAGAAGAGAGAGAAAAAGGGATAGAAAGTGTCTTTGAGGAGGTAATTGCTGAAAACTTCCCAAATCTTGGGAAGGAAATAGTCTCTCAGGCCATGGAGGCACACAGATCTCCTAACATAAGGGACTCAAGGAAGACAACACCAAGACACATAATAATTAAAATGGAAAAGATCAAGGACAAGGACAGAGTTAAAAGCAGCCAAAGAGAGAAAAAAGATGACATACAAAGGAAAATCCATTAGGCTATCATTAGACTTCTCAACAGAAACCTTAGAGGCCAGAAGGGACTGGCATGATATATTTAACACAATGAAGCAGAAGGGCCTTGAACCAAGAATACTCTACTCAGCAAGATTATCATTTAAATTTGAAAGAGGGATTAAGCAATTTCCAGATAAGCAAAAACTGTGATAATTTACCTCCCATGAACCATCTCTACACTGTATTTTAGAGGGACTGCTACACATGGAAGTGTTTCTAAGGCTAATAGCTATCACCGGAAGAAATAATACCATAGTAAAGAAAGCAGACCAATTAATTACTAAGCATATGCAAATTCAAATCAACTACACCCAAAGTCAGTCAAGGGATACCTAATATATAAAGAATGGAGGAGGAAGGAAAAGGAGAAAGAAAAAAAAAAAGAACCTTTATATTGTATTTGTAATAGTATAGCAAGTGAGATAAATTAGACTGTTACACAGTAAGGAAGTTACCCTTGAACTTTTGGTAACCACGAATCTAAAGCCTGCAATAGCAATACATACATTCCTATCAATAATCACCCTAACTGTAAATGGGCTGAATGCACCAATCAAAAGATATAGAGTCACTGAATGGATAAAAAAACAAGACCCAACTATATGTTACCTACAACAGTCTCATTTCAAACCCAAAGACATACACAGACTAAAAGTGAAGGGATAGAAAAAGATATTTCATGCAACCAATAGGGAGAAAGAGCAGGAGTTGCAGTACTTGTATCAGACAAAACAGACTTCAGAACAAAGAAAGTAACAAGAGACAAAGAAGGACATTACATAATGATAAAGGGGTCAGTTCAACAAGAGGCTATAACCATTATAAATACTTAAGCATGCAACACAGGAGCACCTACACATGTGAAACAAATACTAACAGAATTGAAGGGGGAAATAGAATACAATGCATTCATTTTAGGAGACTGCAACACACCACTCACTCCAAAGGACAGATAAACCAGACAGAAAATAAATAAGGAGACAGAGCCACTGAACAATACATTAGAACAGATGGACCTAACAGACATCTACAGAACACTCCACCCAAAAGCAGCAGGATACAAATTCTTCTCAAGTGCACATGGAACATGACAAACCCACAGCAAACATCATACTGAACAGCAAGAAGTTGAAATCTTTTCATTGAAGTTTGGAACAAGACAAGGATGCCCACTCTCCCCATTTTTATTCAATATAGTGCTGGAGGTCCTAGCCATGGCAATCAGACAAAACAAAGAAATAAAAGGCATCCAGATTGGTAAGGAAGAAGTTAAATTTTCATGGTTTGCAGATGACATGCTATAGTACATAAAAATCCTAAAGAATTTACCCCAGAACTACTAGAATAACTAAATTCAGCAAAGTTGCAGGATACAAAATTAATATGCAGAAATCTGTTGCATTCCTATATACTAACAATGAACTAGCAGAAAGAAAAATCAGGAAAACAATTCCATTCCAAACGGTATCAAAAAGAATAAAATACCTAGGAATAAACCTAACCAAGGAAGTGAAAGACCTACACTCTGAAAACTACAAGACACTCACGAGAGAAATTAAAGAAGATACCAATAAATGGAAATACATCCCATGCTCATGGATAGCATTAATTAATATTGTCAAAATGGCCACCCTGCCTAAAGCAATCTGCAGATTCAATGCACTGCCTATCAAAATACCAACAGCATTCTTCAACAAACTAGAGCAAATAGTTCTAAAATTCACATGGAACCACAAAAGACCTCCAACAGCCAAAAGCAATCCTGAGACAGGAGAATAAAGCTGGGGGGGATTACGCTCCTTGAATTCAAGCTCTACTACAAAGCCACAGTAATCAAGACAATTTGGTACTGGCACAAGAACAGACCCATAGACCAACTGGACATACTAGAGAGCCCTGATATAAACTCAAGCATATATGGATATATGGTCAATTAATATACGATAAAGGAGTCATGGATATAAAACGGGAAAATGACAGCCTCTTCAACTGGTGTTGGCAAAACTGGACAGGTACTGGCAAAACTGAAAAGAATGAAACCGGATTACACAGAAGTAAACTTTGCCTGCCTAATTTCACTCAGCATAATACCCTTTAGGTCCACCTATGTTGTCACAAATGGCAAGATTTCTTTTTTATGGCTGAATAATATTCCATTGTGTATATGTACCACATCTTCCTTATCTATTTACCTATTGATGGACATTTAGGTTGCTTCCATATCTTGGTTATTGTAAATAATGTAGTGATAAACACAGAGGTGCATATTTCTTCTCAAATCAGGGATTTTGTTTCCTGTGGGTAAATTCCTAGAAGTGGAATTACTCGATCAAATGGTATTTCTATTATTAGTTTTTTGAGGAACCTCCATACTGCTTTCCATAGTTGTACCAATTGACATTCTCACCAACAGTGTAGGAGGGTTCCTATTTCTCCACATCCTTGCCAATACTTGTTATTTCTTGTCTTTTGAATAGTGGCCATTCTAATTGGTGTGAGGTGATATCTCACTGCGGTTTTGATTTGCATTTCCCTGATGATTAGCAATGTGGAGCATCTTTTCATGTGCCTGTTGGCCATCTTCTTTGGAAAAATGTCTGTTTAAGTCCTCCGTCCATTTTTTAATTGGGTTATTTGGGTTTTTTGGTATTGACTCACATGAGTTCTTTATATATCTTGGAATTTAACCTCTTATTAGATAAAGTTTACAAATATATTCTCCCATACTATAGGCTGCCTTTTTGTTTTGTTAATGGTCTCCTTTGCAATATAGGAGCTTTTTAGGTTGATGTAGTTTCATTAGTTTGTTCATATTTTTGTTACCTTTGCCTGAAGAGACATGTCCTCTTCTAAAAGTTTTATGGTTCATGTCTCACATTTAGGTCCTCAATCCATTTAGAGTTTACTTTTATGTATGGGGTTAGACAGCAATCCAGTTTTATTCTCTTGTATGAAGCTGTCCAGTTTTCTAAACACCATTTATGGATGAGACTGTTTTTCCCCATTGTATATTCATAGCTCCTTTATCATATATTAATTAACCATATATGCATGGTTTTTTATTTGGGCTATCTGTTCCATTGATCTATGAGTCAGTTCTTGTGTCAGAACCATACTGTTCTCATTACTGTAGCTTTGTAGTATAGCTTGAAACCAAGGAGCATAATAACTCTAGCTTTGTTCTTCTTTCTCAAGATTATTCTGGCTATTTGGGGTCTTTTGCAGTTCCATACATTTTAGGATTCTTTGCTCTAGTTCACTGAAAAATGCTGTTGGTATTTTAATAGGCATTGCACTGAATCTGTAAATTGCTTTGGGCAGGATGGCCATTTTGACAATATTAATTCCTCCTATCCATGAGCATAAGATAGATTTCCATTTATTTGTGTCTTCTTCAATTTCTTTCATCAGTGTCTTACAGTTTTTAGAGTACAAGTCTTTCACCTCCTTGGTTAGGATTATACCTAGGCATTTTATTCTTTTCAATACAATTATAAATGGAACTATTTTCTTGATTGCTCCTTCTGCTAGTTTTTTGTTAGTATATAGGAATGCAACATATTTCTATACATTGATTTTGTATCCCGTGATACTAAATAGCTGAATCCAGTTATTAGTCCTAATAGATTTTTGGTGGAATCTTTAGGGTTTTCTATATACAATACCATGTCATCTGCAAACAGTGACAGTTTGACTTCTTTCTTACCAATTTGGATGCCTTTCATCTCCTTTTCTTGTCTGTCTGTCATGGCTAGGAGCTCTAGTACTATGTTGAATAAAAGTAGTGAGAGTGGGCATTGAGAGTGGGCAACCTTGTCTTGGTCCTAATCTTAGAGGAAAGCTGATAAGTGGTCATATATAGCCTTTATTATGTTGAGTTATGTTCCCTCTATGCCATTTTGTTGAGAGTTTTTATCATGAATGGATGGTGAATTTTATCAAATGCTTTTTCAGCATCTATTGAGATGATCATGTGGTTTTTATTCTTTCATTTGCTAATGTGGTGTTAAGACAGTGATTGATTTACAAATACTGTACCATCCCTTTATCCCCCTTGATGATGATGTTGGATGATCCTTCCAATGTATTTTTAAAATTCAGTTTGCTGATATTTTGTTAAGGATTTTTGCATCTATGTTCATCAGGAATATTGGTCTATAATTTTCTTTCTTTTTTTTTCAGTGCCTTTGGTCTGGTTTTGGTATGATGCTGGCCTCACAGAATGAGTTGGGAAGTATTTCCTCCTCTTCTGTTTTTTTGGAATACTTCAAGAAGGACGGGTATTAGCTCTTCTTTGAATGTTTGGTTGAATTCAGCTGTGAAGCCATCTGGTATTGGCATTTTGTTTGTTTTGTATTTGTTTGACTACCAATTCAATTTCATTACTGGTAATCACTCTACTCAGATTTTCTGGTTCTTCCTGGGTCAGTCTTGGAAGGTTGTACTTTTCTAGGAATTTATCCATTTCTTCTAGGTTGTTCAACTTATTGGCATAAAATTTTCATAGAATTCTAATTCTTTGAATTTCTGTAGTGCCAGGTGTAACGTCTTTCTGTTTCTGATTTTGTGTCTTTTTTTCTTAATAAATCTGGCTAGAGGTTTGTCTTGAAGAATCAGCTCTTGGTTTAGCTGATTTTTTTCTGTTGTTTTCTTATTCTCCATTGTATTTACTTCTGCTCTGATTTTTATCACATCTCTCCTTCTAACTATGGGCTTTGTTTGTTCTTCTTTTCTAGTTACTTTAGTTGTTGAGTTTAGATTTTTATCTGGGATTTTTCTTATTTCTTGAGGTAAGCCTGCATTGCTATGTTCTACCCTCTTAGATCTACTTTTGTAGCATCCCACTATTTTGAACCATTATGTTTCTGTTTTCATTTATCCCATGTATTGATTTCATCTTTGATTTGTTCACTGATCCTATGATTATTTAAAAGCATGTTGTTTAGCCCCCATGTATTGGTGGGGTCTTTGTTTTCTTCATGTAACTGATTTCTAGTTTCATACCATTGTGGTCTGAAAAGATGCTTGATACAATTTCAATCTTTTTGAATTCATTGAGGCTCTTTTTTTGTCCTAATATGTGATCTATTCTGCAGAATGTTCCATGTACACTTGACAAAAATATGTACGCTTCTGCTTCGGGGTGAAATGTTCTCTCTATATCTAAGTCCATCTAGTCTAATGTGTCACTCAACACCTCTGTTTTCTTATTTATTTTCTGTCTGGATGCCTATCCATTGATGTAAGAGGGGTGTTAAAATCCTTTAATATGATTGTATGTCTATTTCCCACTTTAGATCTGCATTTGTTTTACATATTTAGGTGCTGCTATGTTGGGTACATAGATATTTACAATTGGTATAGCCTCATGTTCAACTAATTCCTTTATCATTACATAATGTCTCCCTTTGTCTCTTGTTACTTTCTTTGTTTTGAAGTCTATTTTGTCTGACGTTAAGTACTGGTACTCCTGCTTTTTTCTCTCCTTTATTTGCATGAAATATCATTTTTCATCCCTTCACTTTCAGTCTATATATGTCTTTAGGTCTGAAATGAGTCTCTTGAAGGCAGCATATAGATGGATAGTTTCTTTATCCATTCTGCCGCTGTAAAACTTTTGATCAGTGCATCCATTTACATTTAAGGTAGTTACAGAAACATATGTACTTACTAACACTTTATTGTTTTCTGGTTGTTTTGTAGTTCCTCTGTATTCCTTTCTTCCTTTCTTATACTTTATGATTTGATGGTTTTCTTCAGTGTTGTGATTGGATTTCCTTTTTAAATTTTTTGTGTACCTGTTATAAGGCTTAGGTTTGTGTTTACCATAAGGTTAATAGTTTCCTCAATATATAACAGTCTATATTAATTTAATGGACATTCAATTTTGACAAATTCTAAAAGTTCCTCCTCCTTCACACTTTATGTATGTCATGATCTACATCTTTTGCATATCCCTTGACTAATTTTGTATATAGGTGATTTTACTACTTTTTTTTTAACTTCATAATTGCTTTGTAAGTAATTGGCCTACTACCTTTACTGTAGGTTTATTTCTGCTGAATTCCCTTTAATATATCCCACAAGGCCAGCTGTTACTCTGCTGTATAATATATCTAAAGGAGTCCCTTTAATATATCCCACAAGGCAAGCTTACTGGTGGTGAATTCTTTAAATCTTCATTTTACTGAAAAACTTTACTTGAAAGTTTTCTCTCCTCAATTCTGAATGATAACCTTGTTGGCTATTCCTGGTTCTCAGTTCTTCCCTTTCAAACTTTGAATATTTCATGCCACTCTCTTCAGGTCTGTAATTGCTGCTGAGAAATCTGATAGCCTTATGGAGATTCCCTTATAGGTAACTGCCTCTCATTTGATGATTTTAAGATTCTCTCTTTATCTTTAACCTTTGCCATTTTAATCACCATGTGTCTTGGTGTTGTCTTCCTGGGGTTCATTTTGCTAGAGGCTCTCTGTGCTTCTATTTCTTTCCCCAGATTGGGAAATTTTTCAGCTATTATTTCTTCAAATAGACTTTCTACTCTTTTGTCTCCCTCTTCTCCTTCTGGGACCCCTATCATGTGAACACTGTTTTGATTGGAGTTGTCACAAAGCTCTCTTAGCATTTTCTCAATTTTACAAATTCTTTTTTCTCTCTGTTTCTCACCTTGGTTATTCTGCTCTTCTCTATCTTTCATCACACTGGTTCTTTCCTCTGCTTCTAGTGGTTTGCTAGTCAATCTCTCTATTGTACTTTTCATTTCATTTCTTGTGTTCTTCTGAGTAGCTCTCTCTCATATTTTCTCTCTTGTTGAAGTCCTTGCTAAGATCATTAATTCTTTTCCCCAGTTCAGTGAGCATTGTTATGACTGTTACTTTGAATTCTATATCAAGAAGACTGTGATGTCTGTTTCATTTAGCCATTTTTCTGGTGTTTTACCTCATTCTTTTGTTTTGAATATATTCCTCTGCCTCCTCCTTTGTCTGGTTTCTTGTGTTTCTTCATTTGTATTAGATAGATCAGCTATGCTTCCGTGTGCCCTTTGTGTGACATGAGGTGCTTCTGCAGGGATTCACTGTGGGAAGGGCTGTCCAATCAGTAATGGCAGGCCAAGAGCCTGCAGTGGAATGCTGGGGTTGAGCCAATGGATCAGGTGGAGAGTTTAGACCTGGCTCTTGCAAGCATCTGGTCAGTTGGACTAAGGAAAAGCCAGGGAAGCAGGGAAAGTGTAGTCCACTCTAAGCCTGTCAGTCAGCAAAATCAAACCACTGCTGGCTTGAGTGTGCCAGGCAAGGCAGTTACACAGGGAAGTGCCCCCATGGGGCTGAGCCACCAGAAAGGGAGATGGAGAGATTTAGAGCTGATCCTACAAGCCCCTGGCCAGTTGGGCTGGGGGAGAGCTAAAGTATCACCTGCCTGCCCTTTCTCCTGCACAGAGGGCTCCCTCTGACCTCAACCCCTCTGCCAAACTTTCCACTGCTGGTAAATCTGTCAAACTACTGCTTCTGTATTGGGTCTCAGCAGGACTGACCAAGCATGCCTGTCCTTCACAAGTGACAGAAGTCTTATCCCCCTGCCCATCCAACCTTGCACCTCCCCCAGAGTGCTCAGACTCTCCCTGTGTCTAGCCCCCTTAATCAGCAAAGCCAATGCAGTAAGGACTCGTATTCCCGGAGCACATCACCAGGGCCAGGTGTGCCAGATTCCTGAGTGTTTAACCCCTACCCACTCTATTCCTCTCACTCCTGCTTGTGGGCTGGGATGGGGGTAGAGCCTGGTTCCCAGTGGATCATGGCTCTGCCCCTTTACCCTACACTATGTGATCTTCTCTTCTTCACCAAGTGTAGATGGTCTGTTCTGCAGTCTTCAGGTCGTTTTCAGGGTTAGTTCTACTTGCTGTAGTTGCTTCCTTGGTGCGTATGTGAGGGGAAGATTCCACCTTACCATCCTATTCTGCCATCTTTTTGTGGCTATTATCAAAAATTTTTATCAAAGTGTATTTCCTATGTTTATATGAATTTCTAAGTGTATTAATTGTGCTTTTTCAAACTATCTGCCCTTTTACCCAGAGTCTGATGAATAATACATCAATAGCTGGTATATTCTCTCTTCTGTTCCTGTCTCTATTTGTACCCACTTCTCTCCTCTTCCCTCTCTCTCTCTTTCTAATACACACACACACACATGAAATCACATTATAGGCAATGGGTATCAATGGAAGCCTTTAAAAATAATATTGTGGGGTTTTTCCTTGAAGTTAGATTATTTTGAATCCAGAGAAAGGTTTAAAAATAAATATTGCCTATATTTCAATCCTCCAGAAATAACTACATTTAACAGCACAACATGCTTTGAACAAGAAAATAATGTGATCAAAATGATGTTTAGGAGAATTAATCTGCACGATTACCCAGAATAGATTAAAATATTTTTATAATATAGGCATATGAAAAGTAATTTTTTATTTTATATTTGCTATAATACCATTACTCCGAAGTTTAAATATTACTGATAGTAAAAATGTTTGAACCTAAAAAAGGAAAATATGAATATTCTCAAAATTCCAGAATACTTGATACCATTAGAGCACATCATAAGTTTCATTAACTGTAAGTGAAAATATTTTAAATGGCCACGAGGGGGAGGGCGGAAGGCAAATTTAAGCTCAATGCACAAAATCAAACCATCTGTTTTTATGGCTGGCATTTAAGACAGGTTACAAATTCATTTATATATTCATTTCCTTGAATTCTTATAAAAACAAATCAACTAAAATCTCCATGTAGAACAGTATTAAGTATAGAACTCAGCAGTATTTTAAATACATGTAAATCTTCACAGTGTGATGCTTCCTCCTCAAAAGGCTGCATATGTATTCCTGCTGAAACTGCAGAACCCATTTCTTTCACATTAGATTAAACCAAACAAACTCAAATTGAGGGACATTCTATAAAATAATTGGTCTTCTTAGGTGTCAGTGTCAAGAAAGACAAGGAAAAATTGAGGAATTGTTTCAAATTAAAAAAAGACTAAAGAGAGCTGACAACTAAACTAACATTCGGGATCATGTACTGAATCCTAGAGCAGAAGGAAAGCTTACTACAGGGCTGGCAAGAAGAAGACTCTCAATCAAACTTTGGTCAGGTTGCTCTGAGCCCAGCTAGGCCTGTCCTTAAGCATGTCCTCCAAGAGCCCAATTTTAGCAAGAATCAGGTAGTCAGTTGAGCTAGAATCCCTCAAACTTTATTGATATTTGATCATCCACAATATCTGACCAAAGTCCACACTCCCACCATCCCCCTGGTGATGTCTGATCACCCTAGTCTGCCTTCAGCAAGAATCCTGTAGTGAATTTGGCCAGAATCCCCCCACTCCCCGCCTTATCACTTATGTTTCCTCCTAGTAATTCTCCATACACTGACACTACCCCATTCCCGCCCCCAGCTCCTTGGCTATAAATCCCCCCTCTTCCTTGCTGGATTTGGAATTGAGCCCAGTTCTATACTGTGATCTCTTTTCTCCTATTTCAGTAGCTCCTGAGTAAAATCTAGTTCTGTCCCCTTAACCACTGTCAGGTTCTGGTTTGTCTTTGACAGTACTAGAAAGTAAAACTAGCAAGATTTAAAGATGGATTATACAAGAGTATGATAAGGATATTTTATCAATGTTGAATTTCCCGAATTTGAGGAGTACACTGAGGCTTTATATAATGGATTGACAGATGTTTTCTGTAACAGGGCCAGACAGTAAATATTTTCAGCACAGAGGAAAAAATAAAGTCTGTATTTGAAGTCTTTTTCTTTCTACAACCCTTTAAAAATGTAAAAACCATTCTTAGCTCAAAAGCTGCATAAAACAGGTTAATGGTTGAATTTGGCCCACACACCATAGTTTGCCAACCACTAATACAGAGAATGTCTTTGATTTTAGGAAATGTACAATTAAGCATGTAAGAATAAAGGATCATGATGTCTCTAACTTATGCTCAAATGATACAGCAAAAATAATAACATGTGAGAGAAATAAAACATGGCAAAATGTTCACCACTGGCAAATTTAGGTAAAAGATAAAGGGAGTTTACTATGCTTGCAACTTTTCATTAAACTTAAATTTTTTTAAAAATAAAAGGCTAACACAAAAACAAAAAAAACCTACAGATATCCCTGGGGCTTTAAACCCAGAAGCCTCAATGTACAGAAATGGAGCATGGTTCTGGGAGTGCAGGCAGAAACAAGAACTCTCACAAAGCAAAGAGATCCTGTCATCAAAGTCACTTCAATACACACCCATGGGTCCAAAGGTATCTAGATTCTCCTGTCATCACCATCAAACTCCGACGAGGCAACATAACTGGCACTGTGACACCATCTGGGTGCTTAAAATCCATGACAATCTTAAAGTAAAGACAAAAGCATAAAGATCAACCCAAAATGTCATGTTTTCCAAGGATAAGAATGATTCATTGATTCTGGCTATCCTCCTAGGATAACAGAAATTAAAACATGAGAATGTTTATAGAAGAGCATAGCATAGTGGTCCTCAAATTTTACTGCACATGAAAATCTAGTGATTGACTAAAAACACACTCCATTCATAGAGTCAGACTCAGCAGGCAGGGTTAGTCTCAGGAATCTGCATTTCTAACAATCACCCAGGAAATCAGGAAGTAGGTGGTCTGAGGATCATATTATGTGAAACACTAGATGATGGTCAGATACAAGGACTTAGAGCCAGAACATTCACATCCTGGCTCTTCCATTTCCTAGCCATCTGACCCAGGACAAACCATTAACCCTCTTATACCTGTTTCCTCAACCTTTACAGGACTGTTATATTAATTAAAAATATAGTGGATATAGACCACAGTATTTGACATATAAGTATAAAAAAGTAGCTATTATTATTCATAGGATATTAATAATAATTAATAATCCAAGGAAAAATAACTATTAGATGCATATTCTCATATAACCCATTCTGCCTTTAAAGTCATGCAACATTTTGGATATTAGGGACTGATTTACAGGAGATAAAAACAATCAAAGAACACAGGAACATTTTTCAGAGTTATGCTCAAATACTATGAATAGCAACCTATAAAGATACACCACCCAAGAAAGGTTTTTGGTCCTCATGAACACAAGCACCAAAGAGTTCGGCCTAAATATAGCAGCAACTAACCAATGTGAATTTCAAAGGCCTGCCACTGAGCCGAAAAATATTTTTTAAGTGAATATATCAATCCACTTGAAAAATAAATATGACAACCAAGTATCAGTGGGATGAAAAGAATTTAGAATAGAACCTTCATTAAGGATTAACATGCAGCACAGTACCTGGCAGAGTAATAATCATATTGGATCAAATTAGAAAATACACATGAAGATTCTTTATGAATGATGAATTATACAGCTCTAAGCTGTTTTTTTTCCTTCTCATCTACGCTTTCAATCTAAGTATGGAAAATAAAGTAAGAGGATAGAATATAATTTTCCAACAACTATTTGTTCAAAATAAACAATGTAATTTCAAATAGGCATACCCCAAAAGCATTCTATTTATAAACACTGCAGATAAATTATGAAGTTTGAGGGTAAAGTGTACTAATACTTGTAACTTCCCTGAAGAGCATAAATAAAATAGGGATGGATAGATGAGTATTTGATAAAACAAATATATTAAAATGTTAACTGAAAAATCTAGACAGTGGGCATATGTTTTTACTGTACAATTCTTTTAACTTTCTGTATGAAAATTTTCACACTAAAACATTTGCTAATGGAGAGAAAAGGCCACTGTGGCCTTTAAACCAATACATATAGGTTTCAATTTTCTAAAGAGATGATAAAGTGCACATATAGGAAAGTATAATGAGTATATTTATTAATTATTTTATTAGATAAAATCATTTGTGGCTTAAAAGGAATGAGAAATAAACCTGTTATGGAAAAATATTATGAGATACTAGATTACAATTCATTCATTAGACAAATACTTATTAATCACTGTGTGAGACATCAAAGTCTACAATAGTGAATAAGAAATGTGTTCTCTGCCTAACCAGAAGTTATAGTTTCTGGCTAATTAGTATTTAACATATTTTACTAATGCATAATAGTTCATGTATTTGTGAAATTTAGACACAGTCCCTCCTATCAACAGAGAGTAATGATTTTAAAGTAGGGAAATCCCAGTTTAAACTAATGATTGGAACTAATAAGATAAATATGAACATGACACTAATTTGTAAGCACCTGTCTTGAATTACACAACCCAACTTTTAAGGGAAAGAAATATATCACCAAATAAGTCAAATGTTATGGGAATTATGTTAGAGTATGTACAGTATACCTATTACTGATTATTATTGATGATCATTACTGATTTGCTGGAGAGGCTCACAGAACTCAGGAAAACAGTTTACTTACTCTTTCCCAGTTTATTATAAAAGGATATGATAAAGGACATCCAATGGAAGAGATGCATGAGGCAGGGTATGCGGGGAGGGGTGTGGCACTTCAGAGGCCCCTCCCAGCATGCTGCTGCTGCAGCACCTCCCTGCGCCCCATGACCCAGAAGCTCTCTGAACTCTGTACTATTGGGATTCTGATGGCTGCTTCATCATGTAAGCATGATCAATTACAGACCCCATTTCCAGCCTCTCTCCCCGCTCTCTGGAGAATGGGGGAGAGGGCTGAAAATTCCAAACTTGTAATCACTGCTTGGTGTTTCTGGTGACCAGCCATTATTCAGGGGCCTGACAAGAGTCAGCTCATTAAAACAAAAGACACTGCTACCGCCTGGGAAATTCTAAGGGATTTAGGAACTCCGTGTTGGGACCTAGGATGAGAGAACAAACATAAGAGCAAAGATGCTCCCAGTGCTCTTATCACTTAGGAAATTATAACAGTTTTAGGAGTTCTGTGCCAGAAACTGGGGCAAAGAGACAAATATATATTTTTTCTATTATGTCATAGGTATATAATGTGAGAATACAGTTCTTTTTATTTAAAGAAAACATTTTTATGTTGCTCATGTGAAACCTGAGTGTAAGATTGTATATCAATGACATCTTAATAAAAAAAATCTTTATTTAAAAAATTAAAAGTACATTTTCTATGAAGAATAAATTAATCTTAAAACATTCCATCATAAACTGTTATCAGTGTTTTATTTAAATCATCTGTCTCTTAACTAAATCATCGTTGTTAAAAGACCAGAAAAAAATGTTTTAAAAAAAATTCACTGAGGGTTCACAATCAGTAATGCTCCCCTGCAACTGCTGAATCATTGTACCATGTGACAGCTTTGCTCCACGGCAGCTTTCTCCAATTATTCTTTGTGGTTTTTACCTATTTTCTTTATTTTCTAAGATGGCAGAGTCAATAAAGATCAAGTTCCCAGGAGGCTCCTGGGGCATGACAGAGGATAATGTTCAGTTCAAAGCAAGCAAACAAAAAACCCAGACAGTCTCATCTTATAAAATCTTTACACATCCAAAATACAACAGAATGAAAACCCCAGGCACAGCTGTAACTATCACTTAGGTAAAGATACATGACAAGCAAGTACATGAAAGAATGAATAGGTCTCCTCCATGTTGGCTAAATATGAAAATGAAGAATATACTGCTACTGGGAACACTTCTGAGAAAGAAGACAAATTTAATCCTAATCTTTATTGGTCAGAAATAGGCTGCAATCATTAACCTTTTAAAACCCCGAAGGGCAAACAGGCAGGAAACAATATGATGTGAAGAATGTGTGATTCATACAGAATGATGAAAGCTGAGAGGATAGAAGTCACTACATTTAACTGAAGCAAATGTACCACAGCTGAGGATTTAGCAGAAGAGAGAGAAGTCTGCCTGTTTCCCACAGTGGGACAAATATAAACCCTCTGTAGCTAACTAATGTTTTCACCGGACTCAAATGAAATAAAGGCTTGCCTTTTATTTTAAACAGCACACACGTGGTTTCCACATACTTTCTCATGGCCATGTCTACCACGTTTAAGTAAGTGGGAAAGGAGGGCCAGAAAGGGCAGACAGACGAAACTGCAAGGACACGAGATTGAAGCTACAAACTATTTACAAAGAGGTACAGCCATGTCAAAAATGTCTGGTTACATGCCTCCCCTGCATTTACAAATATAGAATTACACTTATCATGAAATAATTAGTCCATTGTGGACAAGAAGAAATTGGAATATTTTTAGTGAAACAAATAGTTTTCTCTCTACAAAAGATGATACTCCCAGAAGTATATTTTGCTAGTCTGGAAAGTAGCTGGAAAAGCAGCTTGCTGATATACCACATTTTTCCAGGGCAGAGGAATTAATAGGAATTTTGCCTTGGAGACCAAGTGGCTAATGTCAATGACCTTTAAATCTCTTACCTATGCCATATTCACCTGCTTAATTTCCATCCTTTAAAACAAGTTAAAATCAAGGACCTCAACAAACCCATTTCCCTTCCCTGACTCCTACTGGCAAGGTATGTTTTAAAAACAAAACAAACTAAAGATTAGGAGCCTTGAATCCATTTGCTAAATTTCATAAAAACAAGGATCCAAGATTACCAAGTCTTGTGAAACTCAAAGGAAGGAGACATGACAGCAACACATCCTGGAACCGACGTACAGGACATAGGATCTCCCATCCAACATGAGTAAAAGAAATAAGCTCTGCTCCCTTGTCCTGCAGTCAGAGCAATTATATAAAGCATTGGCTTCAATATTCTCGTCATAAGGTGAAAAATACCTCGCATATCAGCACACGGAGATGAGATGCTGCTTGTGGTCACTCAAGTGGCATCTGCAGCAGAAAATACCACTTTAGCCCAAACACACTTTTTCCTATTGTTCTGTGGGATATGAGAAGCAGAGCATCATTTGATGTTTCTGGTGTGAAAACTTTCCTACTTGATCAGATACTATGTATATACCTTTAGGGTACACACCTGGGAACTTGTCTGCAGTATTGCATATAGGAAACAAGCAAAATTAGATCAGGCTCAATTTTGAAAATAAAACATCACAAACAAATCTACTTTAGAGCACATGTCAGCAAATGCCACCTTTCAAACACAGCTCTGCTTTAAAAAACTAGGTCTCAGCTGCTAAGAACATAGATTCTGCCATCTCTTTCTTTTCACTCCCAAATACAAATGATTTTGAACTGTTTTATCTGACTGTCTCAAATGGAATATAAAATAAAAAGAAGGCATCTTGGAGTTTCGTGGTACATTAAATACATTGCCAAATGGCACAATAGAAAGCAAAATAAACACAGCACAAGAGAAAAATAAGTTTGAAAAAGAAAAGATGCTAAATTGGAGATACTTTAGCCACCACAGAATATTCAATAATATAAATGCTTAGTGTAAAGGCCCATGATGATCACGCTTACGTGTTTGCAATGAGACCACTTGCTATAAGCTCTCGTGTATCACACTGCAGCTTCCTTTGTTTGCAGGAACTGTGAAGTGAATCCACTTCCACCAAAAACCGATTCTCAAAATAAAAGTCAATCACAAACCACTTCAATAAAATTGTTTTACTTTGTATATGATAAGGCTACAGAGATAATGAGATATTTTAGCTTAAAAATTTTTTTGGATTTTATCCTTGTTTACTTGCTAGATTGTCTAGTAAATTATACTCAACAAATATTTTTGAATGAATAAATGAATTTATCATAAATAATTTATTTGGAAATTTAAAAATTGCTTATGAGTGGTGCATCTTACATTTTTGTACAGAAGCCTTCCTAAATTCCATCTGTTTATTTTCTAGACTTTCCTCCTCAAACAAAATTAACCAACAGATATATATATAGATATAGATAACCAAAATGAGACAGAGTAATAAAAACCACAGGAGTCATGAGTATATCTATTCCTGAGGCCACAGACTGTTTCCTATAAAGCAAAACATACAACAGGGGTTGCTACACAATGAGATATCACCTCACACCTGTTACAGTGGCTATTATCAAAAAATAAAAAATAGCAAGTGTTGACAAGGATCTGGAGAAAAAGGGACCCTTGTGTACTGTTGGTGGAAACATAAATTGGTGCAGCCACAATAGAAAACAGTACGGAGGTTCCTCAAAAACTTAACAATAGAACTATTATACGATTCAGCAATTCCACTTCTGGTATTCATCTGAAGTAAACAAAGAAACTAACCTGAAAAGATATCTGCACCTCCATATGCAACATTATTTACAATAACCATGATATGGAAGCAACCTAAGCATCCACCAATAGATGAGTGGGTAAAGATGTGCAACACACACACACTATGGAGTATTAGCCATAAAAAAGAATGAAATCTTACCATTTGGGACAATATAGGTGAACATTGAGGGTATCATGCTAAGTAAAATAAGTCAGAGGAAGACAAATACTATGATTTCACTTACATGTGGAATCTAAAAAACAAAACAAAACCAGGCTCATAGGTACAGAGAACAGACTGATGGTTGCCACTGAGAGGGGGTTGTGCAGTAGGCAAAAATGGGCAAAGACTGGGATCAAGAGGTACAAACTTAGTTATAAAATAAATGACATGGAAATGTAATGAGTAGACAATATAAAATAATATATTAACTTGCATGGTGACAGATGGTAACTAGATTTACTATGTGATCATTTTATAATGTATATACATTTCAATTTACTACATCATAAACCTTAAATCAATGTAATCATGTATGTCAATTATGCTGAATAAAAAAATTTAAAGTCTTAGAAATTTTCTGGGAAAAGGAAGAAAGTACAGAATTAGACATAACCTCAGCCCAGTAGAAACAAACACTAAAACCCAAAACAGTGGTACACTGACGAATTAGTACAATGAAAAGGAAGCTGGAATAGACATTACAATAAATTTATTACAAAATTAAGAATGTCAAGGATGGGAAGATAAAGAAAAAGGGACCAAAGTATGGGACCCAGACTCCACGTCTGTTTCAAGGAGTTAGGAGAGAATTCAGCCCCACAGTACCAAAAAAACCCAGAACAGGACAGAGTGCAATGGCGGGTGAATGCAAGAAAAGATGAAAGCCATCTTTCTGGTGACCACTTGAAACCCTATTGTGAGGCCAAGGGAATAAGAACTTCCTTTATTACAGAAGTGAAGCCTCAAAATAAGGAGCCCAAGAAGCAGCATACCTTAACAGACCTTTACCTGTAAGGATGGCTCTAAATTTGAAAAACATTCCACATACATTAACTCATATGCTCATCACAATCCTTCAGCCAGGCACGAGGATTGTGCCATTTTACAGATGAAATAAAGGACCCCAAATACACTAGACTATTTAAATAGCATGATAAACTTAAATACTTAGTAAATTGTTTTCAAAGTTACCCCCAAATATACTAGACTATTTAAATAGCAATGATAAATACTTAGTAAATTGTTTTCAGTTACAAAAAGATTCACTTCCCCTCAAAAGCTGTATTTTAAAAGAAAATCTATTGTTCTTGTCATAACTTAGAACATGAATGCTTTCCTGCTATATTATAAAGATGACTTCAACCAAAAGCTCCATTCAAATTGGCAGATAAAAATGATATGCCTCCAGAGACACCGAATGAAGATAACAATAACAGCAGATTTTCAGTGCAACTAAAGGGCAAGATTTCCCTTTTTTACAACTTTAGTGACTATGCAGTGTTGGAAAACACTTAGTCCCCATTCCTCTTATTTCCCTAGGAGGGGAGGGCATTTCCATAGGAAAGGATGTACAGGAGGAACACACCGTGCTTTTCTCCACTCCTTCACTTTCAGCTTCTAGAAGGAATGTCTCAGCTGACTGGTTAGCCAGAGCCAAGCCTGCTTGGCTGAGCCTCTTTCAGACCCAGCTGCTCTGCAGAATCTAGTATATGCTCCTTCATGCCTCTGACAGGGAAGCCTCTGCCTCTATAGGGGAGATCTCTAGCTGCCTGGCTGCGTCAGTGACAAGGGCAGTATGTCTTCTCTACTCCACAGGTGAAGTATTAACAAGCCCGCTGGCGAGGGCTCTAAAGCCATGCTCTTCCGTGTTTCTCAGTGATCTAGTTGCCACTCTCTTCTCCATTTATCCTTTGTCTCATTTTTCAATTGGTTATACAGTTGAGGGGAAAAAACAAGGATGATCTTTAGTGGTCCCTAGAGCTACAAGATTGAATAAGAGGTAAAAATAAACCAAAGAGCTCTTTTCCTACCCATCCTCATTACTTTTGAAAGCATTTAATAAAAATCTACACACAGTTGATAAAATGGTTTTGTCTTATCAAATAATACTAAGTCTCTAGTCACAGTATCAACATGATCATATAAGCTCAGCAAAAATTAAAAAGCCAAAACCCTAAAGACCTAGCAACGGCAACTACACAAACACAAAAAAAATACTAGTAAATAGTATTTGCTTCCAAGAATAGATCAGATTTTGAAGCAACCTGTAGTTAGACGAGATGCCCTCGTATTTTAAGGATTCTTCTAGATTTAAAACTCTTTATTTCTAATTAAAATTCTATCTGCATCTTACATGGATCAGTTTAAATCAGGTGTTCTATATCTTCTTTAGCAGTTCAAGTGAAGTGCAGCTACAGAAATAAATCAATGCATAGATATGGACCTTTTATTATTTACATGTAAAAATCAGGACATTATCCTCTATTGCTTAGAGTTTTTGAGGGGATTGAATCAGGTTATATATGTGAAAAAATTAATCAAAATTCTGGACACATACACTTCCGTTTTTCTTTTTCTATAGCCTGCAGCTACCATATTTTGCCACTAGATGGCAATGCTGCATAAGTAAGATGTTGCACCAAAGGAAGTCTGGATTTTATTTAACTGCTAAAAGTGAAATTAAATTCTAGGTATCCAATGAGCTAATAGATAAAACTTGGGACACCTGATAAGAGAGACTATGATAATTTCTCACTCTGTAAGAAATTAAAGTGCCAATGGTGCCTTTCTCATCTTTAAATCTTAATTCACTTGAATTAAGAAATGGCATTTCTTAAGGTAAGATACTTGTTGATAGCTAATAAAAATGCTGAACATTTACCTCTGACCCCAGACTGAGAGAAATGATTTCATCCTCAAAAGCAGAATGTGTGTCAATGTGAGCAGGAATTCCTGGGATGAAAAATACGATTAACATATCACTTCATTTTTCTCTTTGGTAGATTTAAGATGACTTTAAATACAGCCTCACACTATTATAGTGAAAATATTGTTTGATAATCAGATATGTACCATAATTTTAATTAAAAAGAAACATTTAGGGTGAATATGACTAAACAGAATCAAAATAAATATAAATTAAAATTATCTTATCTTCAACTTCAACTACCATTGGGACTCAGTTCTAAATCAGGACTCAAGAGTCACTGCCTAACTAGGACATTTACTGAAATCCAGCCTAAGAGGAAGATGTTAAAGAAGATACTGAAGTCATTTTTTCCCTTAAATACTATATCCCAAAGTACTTACATAACAAAAGCAATAGTCAGGTGTGAAAACAGTGTATCAATAATTAAAACATGGCTGACTACCAATCTTTCAATCTATGTTAACTGAAAACCTCTTAAGAAAAAGGCACTTTGCTACACAGTGAGAGTACACATTGCCATAAGACAAAGTCCCTGTTCTCAGGAAGCATGCAGACCAGCAGAAAGACTGATAGGTAACTATGCAATTATAAGACATTATGATAATGCAAAAAACCCAAAACCTCTATGATGCCCCCATTAATAAAACACTTAAGACCATTTGATTACTATAAATACGAGATGCAGATCTTGATAACAAGTACAAAAAAATCAATAACCTGAAGATTTTACTAACAGGTCATCCTAGAGTTGTCTTCCACATTCTCACAGGAGGAGAGCAAGACTACCCAACCAATTAGCCTTCATCTCCGCATCTGTAAACTGATTTGGTTTCTTCCATTATACATGCCTCCTATGGCTTTAAAACCATCTTCTCCCCTCTAAATAAAACACTGAGAGAGGATCCAAAAAAACCAAATCACAAATAGCAACTGTGTCAGTCTGTTTACCCTTTGAGAAGCAAATTCCTCAAGGGACTAACATGTAGATGTGCAAGGGATTCAAGTCAATGCAGGTAACTAATATAAGCAAACCAGGAGTTAGTATGAGCTAAAACATATGTTTGATCTTAGAGAGTTACATAATCTACTTAGTTATGAAATACATGACTGGAATTTTAAAAGAAGAAATACTCACCATGCCCAGGCTCATACTGGTTGATGGTCAACTGATCAGGTTTATGTTTAATGAAACCTTCGTTCAACCACTTTTCCAAAATGCTATCCCAAATGTCAGGAAGACCTGAAGTCAGTAATCATAAAGATGAAACATTAAAATATTTACTTTGCATGTTTTATTCAAAAATAAAAATAATTATTCACTGTGATAATAATCACACAGCTTTTAACTTAGCAGCCAGATCTAAATATAACAAAAAACCCACAAGCAAACAAAATTTTCTAAAGAATCTTCTATTTTACTGATTTTTTTATCAAATAAAACACCCAAAAGAACAATTTTGCTGACAATTTTAGTACTCTGTAAAATAATAAAATTATAAAATTGACTATTACATACTGGTAATTAGCCTGACCACTTTCTTTTTTGTTATTTTAAATTATTCCACTTATTTTAAATTAAATTTTAATTTATTTTAATTATTTCAAAGTGGCACTAACTTTCTTTGGAGACATAAATGTTACTTCACGAGGGAAGGAAAATTTTTAAATAAGACCAAAGTCATAAAAATACAGATAAGTTTAATTCCAGCAAAGAATTCTACCAAAGGATTCATAATCAGATTATATAGTAAATTCTTATTAATCAATTATACACACAAAATTGATAAAGATTATGAAAAGGAAGTCACAGAAATGGCCAACCTCACTAGTCATCAGATAATTAGAGAGTTAAAAGTTTACAATACAACATGTTGGTAGGAGTGAAGGGAAACGGGTTCACACTTGGTCTGAGTATGCTGGTATAGCTGTTTGGGGGGGCACTTCATCAGCACCGACATTTTAAAATGAACAAAACTTTGACACAACAATTCTCAGTTGTCTCCCTAGAGAAACTTTTGCTTACTGCATAAAAATGTGTATACAAGGATACTCACTACAGCACTACTTGTAAAAGTCAAAAGCTAGAGATAACCTAAATGTCTATAAAGGGAACTGAGTAAGCCATTACTGAACAATCAATAAAATGAAAAACTTTAAGATGTCCAAGACATACCATAAAGGGAAAAGAGTAAGTTGGAATGATATATGTAATATGTGAATATACAGCACATACAATATATTACATGTTAACAACTATATACTTTTATAGGTGTCTCTATTTGGATATAAACTCATTTTTTCATTTTTTAAAGGATTGGAAAAATGTATACTAACCAGTTAATAGTACTACTCCTGGGAAAAAGTATAGAACTAAGGATAGTGTTCAAAAGGAACTGGAGCTTTATCTGTATGATATGATGTTTTTACATCAAAACTGCACTATGCATCTAACTTGTTTTAAATTTATTCAGTGTTTCAAAAGCTTACCAAAAGATGACAAATGAAACATTATCCTTAACTAGGACAGACTTCCAATATATTAAATCTTTTTTCAAAACCAGCAATTATTTTTTATTAACAATTACTTACCCCCAAGTAATGGCTTATTTTTATCTACATTGTTGTTCTCATAGTGGAATTCATAACCAAAATGCTTTACTCTTCTGTGTTTTAAGGACTTTTGAACTATATGAAAAGAAAAAAATGTGACCTACTTGAAAGAAAATAATTGCAATCTTTTATATATTTCAAAGTTGACACTGTGAATAAGGTTTGTTTAGTAATGGTGACCTGTTAACTGCAAAATTATTGTCTTTAATAAAATTAAACATTTTATCTAATATCTGCTGTTCTTTTAAGGCTAAAATGATAACAAATGCTTAGAGTTTCTCCCAATCAATCTGAAAGAGTTAAACATGCACACAGGCACACATAAGACTGCTAACTGATCTGGAAAGAGTCAGAGTAACTCTAATTTGCAAGTTATCTCCAGAATCACTTTATATTACAGTGGTATGTACTGAACTTCCAATTCCTCATAGGAAATTTGCCTTAGGGTGGACAGGATCAAATAAGATAATATATGTGAAAGGGCTTATCAATGTTAGCTCTACAAATGTTGCCTAATATTAATTAGCTTGGAGTTTTAAATTGGTAGCTATATAAATATTATTTATTATTAATGCTCGTATGAATTGTGTAAAATTAGATTCAGGCTACTTTCAGTAATTTTGAGGAAATATTAAGAGTTTTAATACACCACGGAAGGAGGAGAGAAGGGGCAGTAATATGGCATTTTGCAGAAACTTTTAAATATTTTTATAAGTCTTACTCACCATTTTGATAGTCTGTATCTTCTGACCAGTTAATGCTTTCCAAAAGCATTTTTTCATCATCAGAAGAAACAATTTCTTCTACTACCATGAGGCCTGGAGGTAAGGCTTGATGACCCAACTCTTTCCACTGTACTGTGGGAAACCAGATTAGATAGTCACATACAAAACTTAGTTCCTACATACAAATAACTCAGTTATAATGTAGGTGGGGGGTGGGGGGCATGAGGAAGGCAGTATAACACAGAGAGTACAAGTAGTGATTCTACAGCATCTTACTACACTGATGGACAGTGACTGTAATGGGGTATGTGGTGGGGACCTGATAATGGGGGGAGTCTAGTAACCATAATGTTGCTCATGTAATTGGTACATTAATGATACCAAAATTTAAAAAACAAATTATTCATAGGAGGTTACTTAAAAAAAAATAATAATAATAATAAATCAGTCCAGCAGCCAGTTATCAGTTCAGAAGAATCCCAATTCTCATCTTCAGAAATAAGAATGCTAAAGGCACACAACATATTAAAGTATAAAAATAAAGATGAAGATAAAAATTATGGTAAATTTTATCCACTACAATTACCAACAGCAATTAAAATAGTATTTACCTAAATATTATTTGAACATGATTAAGCCACTTTTTAAATCTCATAAGAAACAAGGTTTCTCATAATATCTACAGTATACCTGTAAAAAAGTCAGACTGTCTTTACTGAACACAAAAATTTAAATGCTCAGTTTTGCCCTTAGATTCTTGACACTAGCTATGGTCAAGTAACAGAAAAATGGACAACATAATACTTTTTAAAGGAATAAAAATACCATTTGATGAAGACTTATTTGGTATATTTAAAGTAATTTAAGTCCCCGTGTCCTTCAAAATTTTAGGTATAGTTCTAAAACAAAAAGGAAAAGAATCTGACTAAAGGGAACAGTGTAATTCACATTTGCTGTTAAGCTACCTGACCCTTCATGTTATAGATGTGATTTCTGAACCTTCTCTGCTGAACAGCTTTCATCTCTGAATCATTTAATATAAAAATTCATAAAAACAGTAATAAAAATCCTAGATTTTATTAATTATTTCAGAAATATAAATAGTGAATGATCTCATAAGTATTTACCAACTACTTACTATATGCCAGGCACTACATTATTTATTCAAATTATATAAGGAAAACTTTGGGAAGAATTCCTTAAGACAGGTAATTTATAGTACAGGTGATTCACATTTAATTTTCTAAGTAGCTTTTTAAAAAAATTTTAATGATCTCTTGTACTTGCTGTTTAGCAACTATGTGGTGGTAGATACACCACCAGATATGTGGTGGTATCAAAAAATTTCAGACACAGTTCTATTCTCTTCATTCTATTAAAAATGATTTCCAAGGATATAAATGTGATTAAAACAGTCTTAGAAGTACATCTGGATCTAATGTAGGATTTCAAATAAAGAACACTCCAAAACTCACTATGTACACTTTCTTAAAGTGTTCAACATACTACCTAAGGGAATACCCAAGGACAGTATTTTATGATCAAAACTATTCAATTTTTCAGAAATTTATCATGAGCACATAAAATATAATCTAGTTTTAAAAATCTGTGAAGTCAGATTTAAAGTCAAATACATAGGCAGTGAGAATTATAACTTCTAAAATATACCTTTAAAGGAATTTTTTTAAGTTTCCTTTAAGTCTTATTTTATAAAAACATAAATTTGATCAGATTATACTCACCTACCCATCCCCAGGATATCTAAACAAAATTCTTTAATTGCTTAAATAGGTGACAAATAAATATAACAGAAGGAGATTGGATGTCTAAATCAAAGTTCATCTTAACACATCTCCTATCCATGGAAGAGTAGTGAAACAATGTAATAATCCCTGTAGTAATTCCATAAATCAGCCTATAAAGCTTTTATATTAAATAAATTAACTTAATTAATTTAAATAAAATTAAAATTTAGAAATTTAAAAATCAGTTCCTCAATCAAACAAACATGTTAGCACAGATATGAACATATGAATATTTCCATCATCACAAAAAGTTTATTGGACAGTGTTACTATAAACTTTGGGGATCTTTTGTGAATAACAATGTTCTTCCATAAATATGAAGCTTGGTACATAAACATTTGGATCAATCAATTCTTAAGTAATTAAATGAAAACTTCTGGGAAGACACTGAAAAATAAATTGGTGATCTGAATCCTCAACATTAAATTTAAAAAAACACAATTAGGTAGCAGCATTCCAAAACAAGTAACATGCATAATAAATACATTGCTGGGTTGGTGGGACCAGCTCCTTAGAAGTAGGCAATGTCTAAATCACCTCCCTTCAACTACCAGTCACAAAAAGCAAAACCACACGCTTAGAATGTCTGTCAAACAAAAAGGGGCTGGGTCCGATTTTGAACCTCCCAACTTAAGAAAACTCATACAAAAGCAAAAAGGTATTTTTAAAAAGATGTCTGTATGATAATATACCTTTTTCCACAAAATTCAAGTACAGAATGATCTTTTGTCCTAAATCATTCATTATTTCTTTTCCATTAAGGGTAACACAGGCTTTCTCGGATTCTTCTGTAGTTTTGAATCTTACAAACGAGTAGGGCTTTGCAGGTGGCATCAGGAGAGTGTCCACCACTCCACACGTCTCTAAGACCAGGAGCAGCCGGGTCCTGCTCACACCATTACCCAGACCACCATTGGCAACAACCAGGCTCTTAAAAAAAACAAAAAGAAAGGACCATCATGTTTATTTTTTGACTTCTTTATTTTTAAATAAGATAAAGTTTTTAAATAAAATAAATATTTTTAAATAAGATAAAATAAGATTTTTTTAAGTACAATCTCTACAAAGGGATACCTAAGAAAACTAAAAAAGGTATAACTAAGCATTCCATGTGGTGATTACTTGCTTTTCTAATTTCATACAAAGTACAAAAATCAATTTACTAAATAATGGGAATTAAAAAGTACGCCTATGTTGTAAATATTACTAACTTTTTAAATAGCCTTTTCAGTAAAATATTCCTTTTTTAATAACCATACAAACAAATTAAAAGATAACTCCTTCATTGTTCAAACATAAATTTAACATAATGAAAGAGAAATAGAAGAAAGGAGAAGGAATAAGGAGTTACACGAGACTTGCGTTTTGCCAGACCTGTGCGCCACATGCTTTTACCTACTTAATCCTCACTAACACAATCTTCACAACAGTCCTACACAGTGAGTACTACAGGCCCCACCTCACAGAGGAAGAAACTGAAAATCAGAAAATTAGGTTAAGGGAGTGACTAGGGGGAGTGAGATTTCAAGCCTATTTCTGTTAAGTTTCCAGAATCCACACTTTTGATATAACAAGGTAATACAATGTTTCCTAAAAACTAAAGTAAAGGTACCGGCTCAAAGAAAAATCAATTATAGGTTCTACTGAACACCAAATAGGAAAATTTTCCTCTGTACCTGAATAATTCAGTCATTTTGCAATTAAAAGTCTTTCCTTTGTAAGTTCATGCTTACTTCCTACTATTTGCAGTGTGGCACCAAGCTTTATTCAAGGGATTTTGTGGGGAGGGAAGAGCTCTTCTATTTTTCATTCAGATGGTTAAGGCCTAGTACCCTTATCATCTTTCTACTTACAAAGCATTATATACAGTGTTAAGATCTTTAATTTATGAGCTATGACTCCCCAAAACTGCAGTACAACAAAAGAAAACAAATGATGGCTTGCCCTCCCTCTCTCATCACATACCCAGCACTGGCAAACTGATTCTGAAAAGGGACAGATGGTGAGTAGTTTAGGCTTCGCAGGTCATGTAAGTCTCTGTCCATATTCTTGTTCTTATTTTTTAACCGTTTAAAAATGTAAAACTCATTCTTAGATCTCAAGTCAGACTTGACCCAAGCACAACAGCTTGCCAAACCGATTCACGCTATGCTGGAGATTAAGAACATAATGTATTACTGTCATACACACAAAATAGGAATATCTATAACCTTGTTTTAAAAGAATGTAATAATTCTTATAAAAATTTGATAAGAAAAGTAAAGCTCTATTCTGCCATGGACAGCCAATACATTATATGTATACAGGCATACATGTACACATAATAAACAGTAATACAATAATATAAAATATGGTATAAAAGTTAGTCTCAGATGGCTGGCCCTGTACCTTATCCAAAATGAGGTTTGAGGTTTATAAAGTACCAAAATGATATGGTTATATGCAGCCACAGTTACAAAAACATTTCCATTATTACTAAATTTAAGGAAATGCAAAGGTCTTATAAATATCAAGGGTCCAGTGCCCCATTTAGGAAATGAGAAAGATGGTGACATGTGACTTGAGGAATCCTACTAGTCATCAAAGATGCAGTCTAAGTGATTTGTGGGCAATTTTGAAGGCAAGGCAAACAAAAACAAGTGCAGTATGGGAAGGAAAGGAGGCACTTATTTCCTATTACATGTGAATTGTACAATACAATTAAATGCAATAATTCTTTCATTTGTAATTGTTCAGTCAAGCAACTTTCCCAGTAATACGAAATAGAGAACTCAGAATTTTTTTTATCTTCAGTCATGACAATTTGAAGATCATAGCTCTAGAAAAATTTCACGATGGCTATAAATTTGAAGGAAGTCATCTACACTCGTGCGACATCATGAAAAGTGCATTTGTTCTCCTCTGAATGGGTAATACATATTTGGAGGTCCTTATACAATTTCATTCTTTTCTTTTAAAAATACTGTGGAGAAAAAAATCAACAAGCCCAAATAAGATGACAATTTGGAAGCCAAGAAGTTGAGATTTAAGCTTCCAGAGACCATGAAGAAAAGACAGATTAAACCAGAAACAAGCTTCAGAGGCAGTAAAGAAACTTAACCTATTTCTTTTTCTACCATTTCTCTTCACAACCCCTGTAAGGAAAAGAAAGCAGGTTACGTTTGGGAAGAGATGAGAGTAGGTTATGTCAGTGTAAGCCTCTGAGTACCTCACAGCTTCAGTGGCTCTTGGCAGAAATAGCCAAGTGTGTGCAGACATATTAATTCTAATCTATTACCTATTCCATCATTTTCATAGGGATTGTTTTAAAATCTCTGAAGTCACTGATATTTAACAAAATCTAAGTATGGGCCTCTAACCTGCTAAATTTAAATCTCCCTCAACAGACTCCTCATTTCTAAACTCTGATGCGGCACAGAAGGCACCGTAAGCACACACGAGGGAATGGCACTAGCCTGAGAGTCTAGAGACCTAAATTTTAATCCCAGCTTCACCTTCTCATTTGTATCTCTTTGGCCCTCAGAAGATGACTAAGTTTCCTTGCTATTCATATCATTTATCTTTAGAACCAGAAAGAAAATTCCTATGGCATTTTAATGACTGGTAAGCACTGTCACATACACATTCTTTTTAGAATCTAACAATCCAATGGGATAAAATGTTATGCAATACTATGTCCTTATGATGAAGAAAGCTGAGGTCAAAGGGCATTGCTCTTGCCCAAAGAAGTGGAGAAGCTAAGAATTAAACTAAGTTCTTCTAATTCATAGCCGAGGAAGTCTCATAATCGTATATAAATTTAATTATTGCCATCAGATAATAAAAAGGCTTTGTAAATAAAGTCCAATAAATAAAAAATGTTTTACAGCATATAATCAAAATACTTTATAATACAGGTGAAGTCAAGAATAGAAAGAAGATTGCATTAAGATACAAAAGATCTAGCTTCAGTTTTCTATTTAGCCACTTTGTATCAATGGACACACCATAACCTCTCAGAACCTTAGTTTTCTCACCTATCTCATAAGGATTTTTAGGGAGTTAAATAAAATAATGAATATAAGTATGCTTGGTAAACTATAAACAGTTGGATAATGTTACTGTTATTAACACATACCCACAACTTCTAGTTCAATCAACACAATAATGAAAATTCAAACTATACTAAGTCCCAAAATAGAAAGTTCACAAGTCTTATTAAATATCGATGTAATACATGACTAATCACAGCCTTCTTCTCTTAGCAATTACTAGTAGATACGACTAACACATTAAAATGGCAATATATTTACATTCAGATGATAGTAATAATTTCAGGTCACCTCAGTGGCACAGGATACTGTCTCAATGCCTTCATGTCTCAGCAACATATGCCTGGCTTTAATCTGCTTTCTTAAGAACTTCTTCTCACTTTTACTGAGTTTGTAATTACTCTGATGGTTGCTGTCCATGGCAATACTGCAAAAATAACAGTACACAGTGTCAACCTTAAGAGTCCTAAAGGGACAGTTACAATGACGCTATTCATATATTCCACAGTTTATAAATATTTCTACGAAATAGTTTTTTTAAATGCTTACTTTACCTTTCACCAACCAAGAGAAGTGAAAACAAACAGCTGCATGGAGAATAAAGGAATATTTAAGAAAGTAGCAAGCAAGAACATCTACCAGCTTCTCTGGTGGTTCTACAAAACGTTCCCATGCTTTAGCTCTATTCAGTGAGCTATTTTACCCACAGGTGATATATCGCCTTGCTTATTAAGTCCTAGGTAAAATATGCCAAGGACAAATTTCAAAAACAGTGTTAGGAAATAAAAAAACTACAAAACAAAAAATTCACAGAAGAATATACAGTATAATACCACTTATATAAGTTCAGAACCCAAAAGTAAGCCATGTATTGTTTAGAAATACATATATAGTAAAAGAAAAGCAAGGAAACAACAGACAAAATTCAGAAGAGAAGTTATTTCGTGGGGAAATGAGAGGAATGTATTATGAAAGAGACACATAAAATAACCCGGTATTTCTTAAGATAGACAGTGTTTAGGTGTTTATTATTTTTTAAGCTATGCATGTTACCTATTTGTGTATCTATAATTTCTTAAAAACAGATATAAGAACACCATAAAATCATTTTCCTTTTATTGAAATACGTCAATCAGTAAGTAGTGACTGAGTGCTTTGCCAAAGAGGCCTTCACATTATCAGGACCCTACATCATGCTTTATTATAGTAGCCTATTTTATTTTGTTCACAGAATTTAACACAATTTGTGATGATTCATTTGTTACCCTAATTCCCCCCATCAGGATGTAAATGACAAGACAGAAGGAATGCTACCACACAATAGGTGCCCAATATACATTTGTTGAAGGGATAAACAAATGATAATGGTGAGTGCACACCTGCCTGTTTAGGGTCTCAGCCCTCTGCAGCATGCAACTACAATACACAGCTTATGCCTTCAACAAGTTTACAAGTTAGATGAAGACAGCAAATACTAAACAATGAAAGAATATGACACACCTTCATGTAATTAAGTGGTAATGATGCAGTCTTCAGGTGACATGAATTAAAGACAAACAAAATTAGAACAATGTTAACTGGTGAAGTCTGGGAGAACTTCAGAACATAAGGAGACCTGAGCTGAGTATTTAAGGATAGTAAGAATAAAAAATCCTATGGAAGGGAGTGTATCCAGTGAGGCAATGAAGAGAAGCTGAAACAGAAATGCGTGTGATCTGCAAAGACAGTGAGAGGCAGGCATAATTTTTTTAGAGCAGGGAACGTTGGCTGGTCCACCAATCCCATTCTTCACCCACTTGAAAATCTCCAAAGTTAGCAAACAAAATAAATTTAGGAAGTAAAATCATATTCCAAAACAGCTCATAAACAGTCAAAATTCTAATTACTAATCTTTATGTATAAAGGAAAAATGCCAAATCTATTGAAAGCGCAGCCAGGAGTCCAGCCTAACTAACACACAGGACGCATGTGATAGAGGAGGCAAGGCCAGCAAAGCAGGCTAGAGGGAAAGCGTAACAGGGAAGCGACAGGCAAGAGGATCTGCAAGAATCCAGCTTGGCAAATAGAGATGCTGGCCTGACCTAGGGTGGAGGCTACAGGAAGAAAGGAAAAAGGAAAAGAGGGCGAGAGCAAAAGAAAAATTCCAGCACTATCAATAGGCCTTGATGACGACACAGATGTGAGGGGAGAAAGGAAGCACAGATCACTTACTAACAGGACGGAGCCTGAGTGACTGAGAGACTCGCGATGTCATTTCGAACAGAGAAAGTCAAAAGGTCAGGAGGAGCTGCTCAGTAAGAGAGGTAATGAGTCAGATTTAGGATATAACACACTTGAGGTACTGGTGAGATAGCGTTCCAACATCTGGCTGGCAGATGACAACATGAAAAGAAGAGGAGAAGAGGATAGAGAAAGTTTTAGGTATCACCACTTGACAGAAAGGGGATAGCTGAATGGACATTTTTTATATTGAACTAATTACAATTATTTGCTCTAATATTCATACCTTTTCAATGAACTATGTGTTGAGAACAAGGATTAAATTCGATTTTTCTTTGTTTACCCAGAACCTCCCTCATTGCTATGAGACAGTATAACACAGTATTTAAGGGTCCAGGTTCTAGGTTCAAATCTCAGCTCTACCATTTACTGGCTGTATGATCCTGTGTGAATTACTTATTTAGTTAACTTAGTTAATTACTTATTTCTGTGCTTAGGTTTCCTTACCTATAAAATAGGAATAGTGTCTATTCTTGGCACATTAACTCCATCCAAACCCTGCACTAAAAAGTCTTGACCGAAGTCTAGCATGGCTTCTGGGAGCACCCCAGCTCATTATTAAAATGCCTGCCTGAGAAAACTCAAAATGCTGCCAGGAAATTTTACTACTGTTGTTTACTACTATTGTTCTAGCAGCACCTAACTATAGACCCCTGATCTCCTTTCCTTGGAGTAGTACCAAAAGGGGCTCACAGTTGTGAACAGGTATCTCTTGCAACTCAGAAGTATCTCTCTCAAGGATTTCAGAGCCATTCCCTTGAAATGTAATAATCAGGAAGGAACCAGCCTGTTTCCATGGCAGGACAGAAACTTTGGAAACTTTTTTTTTTTTTCGAGAGGGCATCTCTCATATTTATTGATCAAATGGTTGTTAACAACAATAAAATTCTGTATAGGGGACTCAATGAACAATCATTAATCAACCCCAAGCCTAGTTCTCAACAGTCTCCAATCTTCTGAAGCATAATGAACAATTTCTTACATGGTGAACAAATTCTTACATAGTGAATAAGTTCTTACATGGTGAACAGTGCAAGGGCAGTCATCACAGAAACTTTCGGTTTTGATCACGCATTATGAACTATAAACAATCAGGTCAAATATGAATATTCATTTGATTTTTATACTTGATTTATATGTGAATCCCACATTTCTCCCTTATTATTATTATTATTTTTATTTTTTTAAATAAAATGGTGAAGTGGTAGATAGATGCAAGATTAAGGTAGAAAACATAGTTTAGTGCTGTAAGAGAGCAAATGTAGATGATCAGGTGTGTGCCTGTAGACTAAGTGTTAATCCAAGCTAGACGAGGGCAATAAAACATCCACGGATGCATAAGATTTCTCTCAAAACAGGGGGGGTGAGGTTCTAAGCCTCACCTCTGTTGATCCCCAATTTCTCACCTGATGGCCCCCCCACGACTGTGCCTGTCTTAGGTTGTTCCTCCCTTGAGGAATCTTACCCGTCTCTGGCTAACCAGTCATCTTCCGGGACCATACAGGGAAATGAAAAGTTGGTAAGTGAGAGAGAAGCAATATTGTTTGAAAAGGTTAGCTTTTTACTTCTTTGCAGATTTATGCCCTGTGGCTTTTATGCCCAGCATTTGTCTTGAGGCATCTTTACCACTTGGAAGAATTATGATATTCGGTAATTTCGTTAAGAGGCACGAATTCTACTTAAGGGTTGTAATTAGTAAGGAAGAAGAAAAGCTATAGAAGTAGCAGACGGAAGAAAACATGGGAAGATTGATTATTTCTTTGACATATCTTCTTGTAGAGTAACATAAGCATGTATAGGTTTTAAACTACTAATTAAATTGTGCACACACATGAACATAATAGGAATACAGCTACATAACGAAAGCAGACCTACAATTACCAGCCATCTCCAGTGAAACCAAGGAAACCAGAAACTTCGGAAACTTTTTAACTCTGGTAACTGCCAGCTAGCAGCTAGTATGCGCTGACCAATCCTTTGTAATTTTCACCCCTGACTCAACAGAGCCCCCCTCTAGCCACCTCCCCATTCTCCCTTTAAAACACCCAAATCACTTCTGCACAAATCAGAATAAAGCTCAGCTCTTTCCCCTACTGTCAGTAGTTACTAAATAAAATCTGTCTTTACACTTTAATGACTGGCTGTGTTAATCTTGGGCACAATATCATAACGCTGTCAAGAGGATTAAATATGCCTATTATTATTACATTACTGTTAATTTCCAGAAGAGCAAAGTCAGAATGGTTTATGAAGACAAAGAAAAGCTGAGGGCTCTCAAAGGAACTATCTTACGCCATTCCATCCAAGATCGTCATCTTTGGAATAGCATTTTTGCAGTATGCAATGGAGATTAAGGGGGAAATGCCCTAAGAATTTTTCTCTAAAACATCACATGAGGAAAGACTAAGTGAAAGAAATGAGAAAGAAAAGATGCTGAACATGTCTTCTTTAAAGTCTAACACTAAGAGTCCAGCACCAGCAGATGGAGCCTCATGATCATACTTCACCCTCTTTCCTTTCTCCTTCCTTCAGTCATGCAGTAGTATTACAGGTGTAGCTTTGGAGGCTCGTTTATTCCCCATTCCAGTGACTTGGCAATGCACTGGCCCAGCAGGTGTGAATTTCCTCAAAAAGGAATTGTCTGCGACCAGCAGCTGAGGTCTGGAGGTGCCCCCTTCCTAACAAAGCCACTCCTTTTGCCACTCCTGTTGCACAATGGCTTTGGATGGTCCTTGCCAGTTACGGGATGTTACAGGAATGAGGTCACTATTTACTACAATATTAGCCATAGTGAATCCAGTCTAATTCCATCCAGCCTAAGCACACTTTGTTGGATAATAAGATTTAGAAATCACACATGCTCTGCTGCTAAGTTCAACCCCAATGTAGCCTACCGGATACTGCCATACAGTAATGGCAGTATGTGTCTCCCTGGCCTCCTTGAACAACAAAGTTCCTACAACCAACCAAGCAAATAAACAAATATTCCTTTTCTTGTGTGTAAATTATACTTACTTAATAGCAAAGATCAGAAAGAACTCAAATTCCTATCAAATGAGCCCTGATCATAAAGTATCACACAGGTATACAGGATACACATACAAATCTCTAGGACATACAAGAAATTAGTGATAGAGGTTGCCACCAGGAAAGGGAAATGGGTAGATGGATACAGGAATGAGAGGGAACGTTCCTGCTTTTTAACTTTTGAATCTAGTAGCTATTGAAATATCATTACCTATGAAAGGAAATGAAAATTTTAAATGATTATAAAAAACTGACCCCATCAGTTGTCATACCACCCCATTTTACTTCTTTGAGGAATACCTACTCTATATTTTTGTATGCCATCATTAATTTGCTTATTCTGTTTGCCTCCTCTAATTTAATAGAAATTAAAATATTAAAGTATTTAGTCAGTATTGCTCACCATGGAGCACTCAGCACCTAGAACAGAATCTAGCACCTAGTAGGCATTCAATAAACGTTTATCCACATACACTTACTAAATCTACTAACCTTGCCATCTTACCTCCTTAACCTCTTCTTCAGAATTCTGAATTTGGTGCCTCTCTTCAATGTTTTCATTAATATTTGGTGTATCCCTATCTCTGCAGTTTTCACACTGTATTGTAACTGATTGTATGCTGGGCTCACCCAGGGGGCCTTTTCCTCACTGGACTGGCATGTATCAAAAAAGCTCCGGAAAGGCCAGCCTAATACTTTCTAGTTGCAACCGTCAATGCCCAACCCCAAAAGGAACAACAGATCCGCAACAAACACGAACAGGGGCAAGTCAAATACCGACGGGACAGCCCAGGGCACGCACCCTCTACCGCCCTCGCACCGCAACACAGCACCGCCCGGGCCAACCCTCTTCTCCGCACGCTCTCAGCCCGTACGCGACAGAGGAGGCCGGCAGAGGCAGACAAGAGAAAGCCGCGATTTGCAGGCATTAAGCCGGCCAGTAAGCAGTGCCACAAACTGCCTTGGCTCAGGATGGCTTCTCGCCACGTGAGTATTCGCTCCTTCAGCCAGCCACTCCAATTTACCCCTGAACTCTGCGGCGAGTACACCCACAGCATCTCACCTGGGCGCAGCCATGTTGGATAAAACTGGACTACATTTCCCATGAGCCTGCAGGGCGATGACCGGAATTCCCACAACTCCTTTCGCCTCCCCCAGTCGCATTACGGAAGGCTTTTCAGCCAGTAGACCGCTCTTCCGATACTGTGAAAATTCAGTTGTCTTATTTTGGGTTATAATAAGGTTTGTGAGTGCAGCATATTTGGGGTACCTCCCCCAGATGGATACAGTCAAAAGGTGTATCTCTAGGCGTCAGTAATCCTCCCCACCCACCCCCACCCGCCCTCCGCTCTTTGCGCATCTTTCCTCCTGACTCTTTATTAGAATGATGGGAGAGGTCCCTGGGGGTGTGAACGATGACGTCGCATGGGCGAAAGAGGAAAAGGTGGATATACGTGAGCTTGCCAGGGGAATGGTGAGTACCAGAGTGGTAGGAAGGCGTGTGGAAGAATGTTGGGGGAGGTTGGACAGGAAAGGGGTTGCGTCAGATTTTGGAGGACTATGCCATTATATTCTGTAAGCCTAAGGGGTCTCTGGGGGGTGCTGTGGGCAGAGCTTCTGGTGGAAGGTGGGAAGAGAGACTAAAAGTAAGAACACAGTGAAAACTAAACTATTAACTAGAACACAGCAGTGGCAGACGGAAAGGGCAAAGATGTAGTAACAGATCAGAAATAACAGAAATTGTATTAGGAGCTGTGTGCATGTAGGGAAGGAAACTTGGGAGTGGGTCGGAAAACCCTTCCCTGCAGTGCTGGTACAATGCCCCTATCCGAATCCAACCACAGTAGACTACCAGTAAACGTTAAGGCTGGCCAGCTAGGAAAAGTGGCACTGAAAGAGTGCTATTAAGTGAAGAAATGGTTAATAGGAATAGAAAATAGGTTAGAAAGAGGAAAGAACAGAAGCTGACAGGCAGATAGACAGAGATTGCAATAGTCCAGGAGAGGGTGAAGCTAAAACTGAACAGCAGAAGTGAAGAAGCATGTGCAAGCTAGAAAGGCTCATCAGCGAGACATTGTAAAGTACTGAAGGGTATAAGGGAAAGCATGTTCCATCTCCCCACTGCAGTTTTGCTCCTGCACTACCAGATGCTTTGAAAAACATTCCAGTAGAACTTTAATGATAGAAATGTTTTTTGAGTTGTCCAGCGTGATAACCACTAGCCACGTGTGGCTTTTGAGCATTTCAAATTTGGCTAGGCAACTAAGGAACTGAATTTTGAATTTTTAAAAATTTTATTTTTAACTAATTTAAAGTTAATTAACTACATGTGGCTAGTGGCTACCAAACTGGACAACAATGTAACATATCCCCTTACTTCCTATTAACCAAATTCAGTTCTTTCATCTGCATATCCACTCTGCTTGAAGGTACTGAACCTTTTAAAACTTTGAATTGCCTAGCCTCTGTGCAGCTCCTCTCTCCTATTTGTCATCACATACTGATGACGTGTTTTCAGAGTTTTTTACTAGCTTCCCTCCCTCTTTTCACAATTAAATGCAGGCACTCTTTCAGGTTTTGTTTCACCCTGTTCTCTTATTTTAGCCTTTCCCTGTCTGCTTCTCCAGAGTTTTAGAGCTTTGTGAATAATTCTCAAATCATATCATCAACCCTGGCTTCCCTTCAGAAGGCAGTTTAGTTTAGTGAAAACAATGATGGGCATTAGAGTTGCTGAACTGAAGTAGAAACTGCAAAATAGAATTTACCTTTTAGGATTGGTGTAATAGTTAACTGTCGTACATAAAGTAGCTGTTAAACGATTGTTCGTTCCTTTTCTACTCTTTTGCTCCTGAGTTACAGGCCCAAATTTCCAACCACTTGCTGTCCACCCTTGCCTCCATATCCTTAGAAAAAATGTGGATACATTTAAAATTTCAGATGCAATCTTTTTTATACAGGCTCTTATCTTTTGCTATTTCTCCCAGAGAAGATGATACCGTGAGGCAATTTTCAGCTACATTAAGGTTCTGTTGTATTTGTTATGTAACTCCAATATCTTCCATAGCCTTATAATAATAAAATTGTAATAAGTGTTGAACTGAAAAGAAATTTAATTTTATGATAGAATTCATTTTCACCTGTACCAAAAGCTTTACATGTTGACCTGTATAATTTTTTACAGGTATTAAATGCTGACCTAATGACTCTTTCCTTAGTAAAAGCCTGTTCTCAGCTTCACGATGCATGAGTTCTGCATGTCACTAGAGCAGGGGTTAGCAAATTTTTCCATAAAGGAACAGATAATAAATATTTTCAGCTTGGCGGCCACATATGGTCTCTGGTCATGGTTTTTTGTTTTCTTTTGTTTTTTTTAACAACCTTTAAAAATGCAAGAACCTTTCTTAACTCCCTGGCTTATCCCAGCAGGATCTGGCTCATAGTGCTGTAGTTTGCTGACCCTTGGACCCTCTTCCTGGACTCTTTAATCCTGAGCACAGTCTCAAGGTAAAGCTAAGATTAGTGCCACTACGGAAGGCATTTACAGTGAAATACAGTATAAATGACTTTAATCAGATTAGCCAACACTACATTTTAAAGCATGGAATAGTAGAGGTCTGTCCTACAGTAGAGTTCCAAAATTAGGGTGATGAGCAACATATTTAGAATTGCCTTTAGTTGCCAGTGACAGAAAACTGGGCTGATTGCTTAAACAAACAGTTATTTTTCTTCAGTTGACAAGCCATCCATACAAAAGCAGTCATTGGCGCTGATTGTGCTTTTCAAAACTGTCATCAGGAAACCAGGTGCTTTCATCTCCTGCTCCACCATGTATGTTGACTTTATCCTCATTCTTGATGTCTCCTGATTACAGAGTCACTGCTTCCTCTCCAGACATCTTGTTCCCAAACTAGTTTCTCTAGCTGGATAAAAGGAGCAGAGTCTCCTCTTATCATCCAAGACATGAAGCTCCCAGTGGACTCCCCTTGTTTCTTTGGCCACATGGGTTGCATGCTATGGTAAGCACAATAATGGACCCCCAAAGATATCCATACTCTTATCTTTGGAACCTGTGAAAAATGCAGATATAATTACATTTGCAGACTTTAAAATAGATTATCTAGGAGCCAATATAACCAGACAGATTCCCTAAGAGCAGAACATTTACTCTGGCTGAGCAAGAGAGATGGAGCAGAAGAAATCAGAATACAAGTGTGAAGGATTCAGCATACCATTGCTGGCTCTGAGTTGTAAGTGTCCACGTGCAAGGACCAGAAAGGGACTTCTATAAGCTAGAGATAACACCTAACTAACACCTAACTAACAGCCAGTAAGAAAGTGGGGACCTCAGTTCCACAAGCACAAGGAACTGGATTCTGCCAGCAACTGGGATAAGCTTGGAAGCAGATCCTTCCCAGAGCATCATAATAAGAGCCCAGCGAGCCAACACCTTTGTACTTTCCTTAAGAAATGGAACAGAGAAACCACATGACTGACCCAAACTTATGGCCTGCAGAACTGTGAAATAATAAACTTGCTAATTTGTTACAGCAACAATGGAAAACTATTACACATGCTTCACCCAGACAAATCACTAAAGGGAGTGGCATTGCCTTGACTGCTTTGGGCCAGTCATGGTGAATTCCACAGGCTGCAATGAGGCCCATTGTTCCTGAGATCAAGAGATCTTGAGAAACTATGCTCTGTCTATAATTAAAATTAGTTCTGTTAGCAAGAAAAGTGGAAGAACAGCTATTGGGTAGACAACAGCATATTCCACAAGGGGGTTGAATACATCATCTGGCTGGATTATCATAATATGGTTTACCTCAAAACCTAATAAAAAGAGATATTAGAAGAGTGAGCACTCTCATCAACTAATAAAGCATTCAAAGGTAGACGTCTAATAGCTTTACATTCCTGCTTCAAGATTCCTCATCAGAAAAAAATGGAAATGTTGCCAACAGTCCTTGAAAATTGTTCCATTTTTGCTATGGTTCCAAAATGTGATATGGTTTTACTGCAGTTTCAAATTCAACTCCTATACATAATGAGGTTCCTGGTTACCCTTTCCTTTTTCCCCCGCCTAGACCATTTGTCTTTTACTACCTTTTGACTTTTTTCCCACTTGTACCCAATGGTAAGTATATAGGTTTTGATTTTTTTCCTGTTTATGGTTAAAAAACACTTTTGTCTCTCAGCGTTTCTTCTCCATGTATTCTTCAGCTACTTATTTTATCCCTCCTGAGTAAATGACAAAGTTCCTTTCCAAACTTTTGTTTTCTCTTCTGCTTCCCTGGATTTCTGGTTTCTTAAAACTCCAACAAGAATGCATAATTTTTATGTAAAATCATTTGATGTTCACTATGACATTTCAGGACTGAATACATTATTCATGCTCTGCTGATAAAAATTAAATGCAAAGTTTGCAGTTTTGTAAGTTATATAGTGAAAGAATTCCCGTGCAGTAATTAGAAGCAAAAGTAACCCCCCAAAAAGAAGAAGAAGAAGATGATGAAAAAAAGAAAAGTCACTAGCCTTTAATTTCTACTACAAAACCATAAAAGTCCACTTGGAAGATTGTTATTTGGTCAGTTGCAAAACATAGGATTTTAGCTCTAAAGCATTATCACCACAATCATCCTCCACCCCGCAAAAACATGGTTTATTATTGAGGCCGAAAACCTGCCTACTTAACAAAGTAATTCTTTTTCAGCAAAATACTTTTCAATTGGAAAAGAATAAAGAACTGATAACAGGATGCAAGAAAGTCTTTGGTGTAGCCAGAAGAGTGGGATTTGTGGATTTTTAAAGGTTATGATAAATGAATGATTTTTAAGTATCTTCCTTAACTCTACAAGAAAAAAATTTCTCTTAATTTGTAAACAATTTAAAAATATGTAACTACTTTGATAGCTCCATTCTATCATTAATCTCTCAAAGACCCAAAAATACAGAGATATTTTCAAAAGAGAGCAAGCTTCATCATTAACTATACTGGATGTAAATCCATATTTCATATAGTCATGATCATATCTGAATTTGTAGGTTTTTTGTTAGATCCAATTAGACAGTCAGCTTGTATTTACATTATGGCTGACTAAGACCTCATACTAGGAGAAATCGTGCCTTTTCTATTTTGCTTGAATTATCTTTTTTCATCTTCAGTGTAGAGAATTTAGCATTTTCTAGCCCACTTGTCCATTTTGCAAAAGTAGTTTTTGGGTTATATAAGCATTTACCAAGCACAAAAATCATGTCTTGGTTAAAGCAAAGGAAGGGAGGGGGCCATGGTCAGCTCCCCTGCCTGCAAATTCCCACTCCACTCTTTGTAGAGCACCTCTCAAAGTCTATGACATGTGACACTCAGACATGCAGACCTAATAAAGCCTCCAGTATACTAAATGTGAGTGAAATTAATTTGCTTTAGGTAAAACTAGTAGAATTTCCATCGGATTTTTTCAGATAACCTGAATTGTCCCTACTGCATGTTAGATACCACTGCACCTCGGGCATGTTGTTCAGAGGGTGACCCTTAGACTGACTGCATCAGAATCACTGGAGTACTTGTTAAAAACACAGAGTTCCAGATCTCACTAAACATAATGAGTCAACTAAAAACAAATGCTAAGTTTAAGTGGTTTCTCTGAACCCAGTGGATTATAGTGTGTTTCAAAAATCTCAGGGGCCAGAACCCAGCAATATGCATGCTTAAGCAATCCTGCTGTTCTTCCAAGTGTTCAGCCATCAAAGAAAAATAATGTATATTATTCATCAATATAGAGCTCTTTATAAATCTGTCCCAGAATAACAAACTGTCAAGGTACTGTCAAAGTTCTGATGTATTTGTATTTTTAATTTTATGTAAAGTGCTTTATATTAGTGGCAAGGGACCAAGAAACCCAAGTGATACAGTGCTCATATTATGAAATTATTAAAGAACACATAGAACTATGTCTCAAATCAGTTCTAATCATTGGCATCTCCGTATCCTATTTTACAGATGCAGCAACTGAGACTTAAAGCATATAAACTGTTTAAATGGGAAGTACTTAAAGAAGTGAGTTATATTCATGTAGGTGTTCTCACATGAATTAAAGGACTTCATTTTATAAAACATAAATGTAATTAGGTCTTAGGTATAAGTACCAAACACTTAACATACGTTGGTGTTTAATCCTAACACAAACAATAGGAGTTTTTTCCTCTCAGTTTTACAGATGTAAAATCTGAGGTTCAGAGAGGTTAAGTGGATTTCCAAAGATCACACAGTTAGTGGTGACACAGGCAATAGTTCAACCCCAAGTCCCTCCTCTTTTCCAATTGCATACATTTTTCTTAGGAACACCATTGCAGAGAAAATGTCCTGTGACATTTTGAAGTCTATCCGAGCACCATCAGACAAATACAGATGTGACCAACATGAAGAATGTTTTATTTCAATAGTTGCATCTTTTAAGCACATGCAAGAATAATTTACACAGTATAATTTTTTAACCTTCAATAATAGTTTGTCCAGAATCTTAAGTTTGTATTAGACCCTATATCATTAATTTTTAAAAAGACAAACAGTATTAACTATCTTGTTTCCTGTTGTTCTAGCTTGCCAGTGTCAGAAATAAGATTAGATGTCATCATTTTCTCACCTATTTGAAATGGTTTATGGTACCATGTGGTTAATAGGAAGTTAACTAGACCTAAAATTTACTTTCAGCATCTCTAGGAAGCCTGTTGGCAGTCTCATGGTGAATAATTAATAATTAATTAGCATTGACTATGGAACTCCTCATGAAATTTAAAACACCCTAATGGAAATAGATAGCTTTAAAAAAATCATTTGAAATAAGAAACTTACTGAAGTTGAATTACTAAAGAAGTGATATATGTGGATCATGATCTCAAATTAAATATCTTCCATGACCCTCAAAATAATTGGGGTTTACAAGTCCCTGACACTTCTTATGTCATCCCCTCTATTACAAATTCTTCCATAGTTCTAAATGCTCTTTCAGTCCAATGAATATAAGTGGTATCATGGAAGTAGCTTTGTTTTGTTTCTAATCTAATCCAAGGAGATTGGAGTTGAGGTACTTAGATAAACCTTGGCTGAGAATTCAGGAAACAAAAGAAATTAGAGACAAAATGTTAAAGAAATAGGGGTCCAGGACCTAAAGAAATACAGTAAGCTCTGAGCCATATTCCTTTCAGTGTTACAGGCAAGTTCAGCCATTAGATGGCAGCAGTGGAAGCAGGAACTTCTAGAATATAAGAAGTCCTGGGTGAATGCACATATTTGGACATCTGGATCTGCTTCAAGAGCTCTGGAATCTCCAAAGGCTCTATCCGGAATGGAGTTCTTTAGGAGGTGCCACATCACTGAAGTGATCCTCGGTCTTCTGTTTAGAGTCCAAATAGAAGTCTGAGTACTAAAACCAAGACTTAGGAGTATTAAGCAGATGTTACCAAGCCATGGTAACAAAGGGTCTCTCAGAAGTCAGCTCAGTTTAGACCAAGAAAATCAACTAGAAGTAAGAGAGACACCATAGCACTTCAGTAAGAAGCAGGATGATGAAAGGGCTTAGGCTACATATCAGAATAGAGCAAAAAGCAGACCTGACTGAGAACCAGAAATGTTGACACAGAAACCAGTACCAGAGACCTAGGCTGGGTCCCAGGCTCTTCTAGTTATTAAGTAGTGGTGGTGGACATAGGGGCAGGCTAGGAGGGATCTTGGCAATGGAGAGTCATCATGTACTTGGGTGTAGTTCAGTTTCTTGGGCTATACTGAAGGTATCTGTAACAGCTAAAATCAAATGGTGTAGATCATTCTTACTTTTCATTAACTGTTAAAGCAAATACAGTGATGAGAAATGAAACAAGGGTGTCAGTCAAAAAAGAAGGCTGGTCAATGATTTTTCCAGTTTCTTGAAAAGAAAATAGGGGTGAGGGGTGGAGGAACAGACCTCATCACAGAGAATTGCAGTAAGGAGTTTACTGCTAGTACAATGCCTTGCATTCTTGGTTGTACCATTTTATAAAGCATGACTTGGTCTCAAAATGATCTAGAACTTTCTTTAGTTCTAGACAAGTCTAAAGTAGAGATGGTGGTTGGAACAGGAAGTACCTAGGGACAGTGAAAGTAGAAAAACAGGGTCAAACTACTAACTGAAGAAGAGCTGAGAACTTCTGGTGTTCTAAACAAATACACTTAGATTTGAGCCATTATTTGCATTTCCTGAGGGAAAATGTGCTCAGGAAATCTATTCCCCTAGCATACTTTTTGGTTAAATCAGACTTAAGACTGCTTGTATTGGGTTGTCTGTTTGATCCAGGCCCCATAATTAAGCAAGAATCAGTCACCCACCCTTCAAGTCAAAGGATCTAGTGCTAGCACAACTTCAAGAAAGCTCCTACTAAGTCCAAAACAGTCCTCCTCTTTCACATCAGGATCCAAGCTCATACTCTTGGTTAGTCAGGTTTGGAACAGGGCAGAAATGGTCCTGAGGTTAAAGGATAAGAGGTCAACAAAACCAGATACTCCTCAGCCAGAGAACCCTGGGTTTGTTTCTTACACAAACGAGACAGGAGAGCCCACAGGAAGTCTCACATGTAGAGATCCCTGAACATTTTGAGTTTCAGATTTTGATCACCATGAACCTAGGCCCTCGGGCCATGAAAACAAGCTGAGAACAGCCCTTGATCCCAGAACAGTGAGGGGGAGACTGAGAATGTTGTCCATTAGCTACGGAATGCTGGTCCCCATGCTGCAAGGCCACATTTAGGTGTGTCATGTTAGAGTCAGCAGAAGCACTGAGAGAATCCCACAAGCGCTAGAAGGAAGTGCCCACAGCTGAGGTCCTGTATGGACCTGGAGACAGGCTCCAGCCAGTTGTCTGTCATTAAAGATGTAGCCCAGGTTGGCAAAGATTTAGTCTTATTAGAAGAGGTATGAAAAAATACAACTCCCATCCCTCCAGACAAGGCAGTTTCCAGAGCAAGCATTGGCCAGGAAGCCAGAGTTCCAAGTCATGTGCGGGTGCTGAAGTGGACAGCATGAAGCAGCCCAGACAGGGCTGTCACGCCTTTAATACGGAGCTGAGCCACCTCCACCTGTGGTGTACACTGGACGCATGCCTGGACACACTGATAGAAGTCTGCTGTAAACAGCTGGGGCTTAAGCCCCTCTCTGCTGTGATGCACTTCAATTTCCATTGGAGAAAAACCTGTAGCCTAGAATTAAAAAGCTGGTTTGCTGCTTCTTTCTCACACCATTGCTGTTTCTCTCCCCTGAGATTTGTTGGGGCTTGTCCACAAATGCTGTCATGGGGGCTGTTACTCACAGATTTTTTATCCATTGAGAAATGGACTTTAGCCTGATTTTCATGTGATCAGTAGAAGAGTCCCTGATGAGGCTCAAGATCCTAGAAAACTAGAAAAAGGTAAGTCAACACCAAATAACTAGGCAGGACTCCCACTCCTCCACACACATCAAACCATTGGTGAAGTCAGCCGCACTGTTGAGATGTCCCATGCGCTGGGCCTTCAAAAGTTGCTGCTCCTCACTGAGGAAGAAGATGTAACCCTCAAAGCGGCAATCTCTTCCAGTAACTGATGGTCTGGACACCACAGAGCCACAGCTTTACCAGAGTTAAGGCAAGGCCCGGAAGGCACAAGTGAGGCTGCTAGTCCATTCCAGTTTTACTTTGCAAGTTAGGTTGTCAAAAACAAGTCTCCAACTCCTTGTTGGACATAGAGACCTAAACAATACATATGCACTCAGGTAAGGTCAGAACACATTCAGTTAGTCCAGCAGCAGCTGAGAGGAGGAGAAGCCACCGGCAGGAGGAATCAGGACCTCTGCGGCTGCCCTTGGCAAGGCCTGGTTAAACCCAAAGAAAACACAGAACTACACTAAGAATGAGACATGGATCCCTCAGTGCTGCCAGAAAACAGAACATACAGAAAGCAAGACAGAATTTTAAGTGATGTGCAAGCGGCACAAGGTAGCAGAGTTCACAAAATAATAACAAAAAAGGATATCCAACAGCAGGCAATTCTTGGAATTCCCAGCAAAGGCCTCAGGCACCAGAGTTTAAGGGCAAAGTTCACTCCTTAGGAGAACTAAAAAAGCAAAGCAGGGTCTCAGTTCTCAGGGAAAGCATGTTCAGGATATGGGTCTGGAAGCAGTGGAGAGGAAGAACATCTGAAGAACTCAGACTAACCCTGAAACTGAGCGACAGAGAGGAGCCCTGTGGGGGCCCTAAATCTTTCCTGAAACTGCTGGGACACGTTAGCCTACAGATGAGAGGTCAAGGGACTCCAAGTGTGTTGAAAAGGCGCTCTTAATGAGAACAAACCAAGCCTTGGAAACAGATTGGGCTGGCAGGGGGTGCAGGCAGGGTCTGATTTATACTCCTACAGTGGTCAGAAAGGCCTAGTCACAGGGCCTAGTCTCTTCAACTTTTTATTAAGGCATTCTCCCCTAGTTAATCTATAAGTTCTTTGAAGACCACAGCTTTCACTTTTGTATTAAACTATAGCACCCAGGAATGAGTACTCCTCATAAATAGTGCCAATATATGTTTGCTGATTTAGTCTGTTCACTGGTTTAAAGGCACCACAGTACAGCAGAGAAGCACAACCGAGAAGGATTTCATTACAGCAAGTCTTGTCACCTTTCTGCACCTCAATTGCTTCTCTGTAAAAGGGGGCAGTTGGCACCAAACTATTAATTTTCAAGTGTAATATTGAGTCTTAGGGTTTCTATAGGATGCCTCAGGGGGTCAGTAATGCACAGTGGGAGTGGGGTGAGGAGAGGAACATTGGTCCATGCCCACTTTATCAAGAGCAGATATGCTTTTTTTAATTTTGAGTTCACAGAAGGTCATTTATAAGGGTTCTATGGCTAATTTTTTTTTAAACTACCTAACTCTAGTATTTCAAATGTCCCTTGTCCCTTTCATTCTAATATAATATGATTTTGTAATTGCACTGATGTTTATGTGGAATCTTATTAGGTAATAGTCCATCCCAATCTAAGAACAATACTTCCCTTTACCATCACTGGCCTCTGTTGACTTTGGCTCTTTCCACTTTGGCAGCAATGAAATAAAGACAGATGTGTTGTGTGCATCTATGGATAAAGTACAGGTTCCTGTGGCCAGGATTCTCACCTGGACCTGGCTGGCTAGCTCACTACACACGTGTGGGCAATATGTTGTTACTGACTGTATATAAACAGCTCCACCCAGTGCTCTGGGTGACATGGTGGCATGGCTACAAGGCTGCAGGAGAGCAGAGATGACACTACAGTCGTGGCAGCACCAAGGACAGAGACTGAGATGGCTGTGGGGGTAGAGGGGCCCAGAAGCAGAGACTGGCTTGCTGCATCCAGACTTGCTCTAAGTGGATGGGATTCTAGTGATTGACCTGCCACTGTGGGAATAAAGTTGGGTATAACCCTTTCACCGCAAGAACATCCTACTGTCATTTCTTTGGTCACATTGACTCCATAGCGAACTTGTCCAGGACTGAAACCCATGGGCAAGACGGCATCTAACTGTACCACTTTTTTACTCCTCAGCTTGATCTTTTCAAATCTGTCAACAACTCCCTTTCCTCCACTCTTTGAATGAGCCTAATTGATGTCCTAGTTGTTAGGAAAGCCACCTGGGATGCCCTTCCTCCACTCAGCTGGAATACATCCCTGGTTCTTTGGGCTTTTCCCCTCTGTAGCATTCTTACCTTGTACTTCTTACTATTCCTCCCTTGGCATAATGCTTGGCTGTTTTCTCCCCCTCTGCCTTTTTATACCTGAAGGTTCCCAAGAATACTAAGAAATTACTGTGGTTGATGTCTGTAGACAGCTTCAGCAGTGGAAAAGGAAAAGAAATGGAGTAAGATGAAAGGGAGAAAAGAAAGCAACCGTGAAAGAGGAAGGAGGTATGTATGGTCTCTTGATGTATGGTGATATCCACTCTTCCTTGCCCCTTCTCTAAAATACCTTCCAGATTGCTATGTATGGGGCTGTATTTTTTTTTTTCCTGGTATGGGGTTGTTTTGACTAACAATTTAGTGAAAAAACAAAGCAATAAAACTTGCACTTTTTACTCCTCACCAAATAGCGGTCAACTAGTATGGATTTGAGAGACAGTATCATATAGTAGTCCAGATATGGGCTCTGCAGTAAGACTGCCTGGAATCTTGCTAGCTTTGTGACCTTGACCTCTATATGCCTCAGGTTCCTATTTTAAGGTGGGAATAATAGGTGAGATTGGGAATAAAGATGGGAGAGTAGGAAAGGAAGGCAGAAACCTTCTCCCACAAACACATCAAGGAAGCAAGGACAGCAAATACAACTAAACCTGAAAACCTGAAGACTGCAGACAGACTGCCTACAGCTGTGAAAGAAGAGAAGACGACACAGAAAAGGGTAAAGTTGCAGGGCCACAATCAAGCAAACCCCAGTCCTTCCCCGATCCTACCCCACAGGTGGGAGGAAGAGGAATGGAGCAGGGAGGGGATAGGTGCTCAGGAACTCAGCACAACTGGAAGCATAGAGATCCCCTAACAAAAGGAACCCCAGGAAGACAACACCAAGACATATAATAATTAAAATGGCAAAGATCAGGGACATGGAGAGAGTACTGAAAGTAGCCAGAGAGTGAGAGAAAATGTTACTTATAAAAGAAAGCCCATCAGGCTTTCAGCAGACTTCTCAGCAGAAACTTTACAGACCAGAAGGGAGGGGCATGAAATATTTAATGTGCTGAAACAGAAGGACCTTCAACCAAGAATCCTCTGCCCAGCAAGATTATCATTCAAATTTGAAGTGAGATTAAACAATTCCCAGATAAATGAAGGCTCAAGGAATTTATAACTACTAAAGCAGCATTGCAGGATATGTTAAAGGGACTATCATAGGTGTAAATGTTCCTAAGGCTAAATAGTCTTCACCAGTGAAAATAAACCCACAAAAAAAGTAGTAGACCAATTAATTACCAGGAAATTTTTAAATTAAAACAGATGTTCTAAAAGTAACTGCACACAAAATCAGTCAAGGGAGACAGAAAAAGTGCAAATTATGATATCTACTACATAAAGTGTGGAGAAGGAAGTACTTTTAGTTTGTGCTTGAAACAGAGCATTCACCAACTTAATCAAGAAGCTATCCTTGAACCTTATGGTAACCACAAACCTAAAACCTATAATACACACAAAGAAGTTTTTTTTTTTTTGAGAGGGCATCTCTCATATTTATTGATCATATGTTTGTTAACAACAAAATTCAGTATAGGGGGGTCAATGCTCAATGTACAATCATTAATCCATCTCAAGCCTATCTCTCGTCAGTCTCCAATCTTCTGAAGCATAACGAACAAGTTCGTACATGGTGAGGGGCGGAGCCAAGATGGCGGCGTGAGTAGAGCAGTGGAAATCTCTTCCCAAAAACACATAGAGCTATGAAAATATAACAAAGAAAAATCTTCCTAAAATAGAGACCACAGGACACAGGACAACATCCACACCACATCCACACCTGCAAGAACCCAGCAGCTTGCGAAGGGGGTAAGATACATGCCCCGGCCCATCAGGACCTCAGCGCCCCTCCCCCAGGCTCCCGGCGGGTGGAAAGAAACCAGAGCGGTTTTTTTTTTTTTTTTTGCGAGTGCTTTTTGGAAGCCTTAAAGGGACAGGACCCCGTTGCTAGTGAGGCAGGGCGGCGGGACTGGTGAGTGGGTGCCGGGACCGGCACCTGAGGACAAAGAATATCCCGCATTTTTCCCTGCGGGACCAGTGGGCGGGTGCCTGAGACCGGCACCTGAGGACGGAGGAAATCGCGCGTTTTTCCCCTTTTTTTTTCTCTTTATGGCGAGTGCTTTTTGGAAGCCTTAAAGGGACAGGGACCCCGGTGCTAGGGAGGCAGGGTGGCGGGACTGGTGACCGGGTGCCTGGGACCGGCGCCTGAGGACAAAGAATATCACGAGTCTTTCCCTGTGGGACCAGTGGGTGGGTGCTTTTTGGAAGCCTTGAAGGGACAGGGACCCCGGTGCTAGGGAGGCAGGGCAGCAGGACCAGTGAGCGGGTGCCTGGGACCGGCGCCTGAGGACAAAAAAAAATCGCGTGTTTTTTCCATTTTTTTTTTTTTTCTGTTCCCTCTCTCATTGTTGCTGTTGTTGTTTTGGTTTGGAGAGTGCTTTTTGGAAGTCTTAAAGGGGCAGGACAGGTCACTTAGACCAGAGGCATGGAATCTGGGGATCTATGAGCACTCTAACGCCCTGGGCAGCAGGGAGCACAGAGGCCCCTTACGGAGATAAATAGCCTCCCGACCGCTCCCCCTCCAACGGGGCTCCACCACATTGGAGGAGCAGCCCCAGCCAGGCCACGCCCAGAGCAACAGCAGAGATAAACTCCATAGCAAACGGGCAGGTAACAGAACCCATGTTTGCGCACAGCTGACAAGCATGAGCCACTAGAGGTCGCTATTCTCCCAGGAGAGGAAGGCCACAAACCAACAAGAAGGGAACCTCTTCCAGCGGTCACTCGTACCAGCTCTGCAAACTATCTCTATCACCATGAAAAGGCAAAACTACAAGCAGACAAAGATCACAGAGACAACACCTAAGAAAGACAGACCTAACCAGTCTTCCTGAAAAAGAATTCAAAATAAAAATCATGAACATGCTGACAGAGATGCAGAGAAAAATGCAAGAGCAATGGGATGAGATGCAGAGAAAAATGCAAGAGCAATCGGATGAAGTCCGGAGGGAGATCACAGATGTCAGGAAGGAGATCACAGAAGTGAAACAATCCCTGGAAGGATTTATAAGCAGAATGGATAAGATGCAAGAGGCCATTGAAGGAATAGAAGCCAGAGAACAGGAACGTATAGAAGCTGACATAGAGAGAGATAAAAGGATCTCCAAGAATGAAACAACACTAAGAGAACTATGTGACCAAGCCAAAAGGAATAATATTCGTATTATAGGGATACCAGAAGAAGAAGAAAGAGGAAAAGGGATAGAAAGTCTCTTTGAAGAAATAATTGCTGAAAACTTCCCCAAAGTGGGGGAGGAAATAATCGAACAGACCACGGAATTACACAGAACCCCCAACAGAAAGGATCCAAGGAGGACAACACCAAGACACATAGTAATTAAAATGGCAAGGATCAAGGACAAGGAAAGAGTTTTAAAGGCAGCTAGAGAGAAAAAGTTCACCTATAAAGGAAAACCCATCAGGCTAACATCAGACTTCTCGACAGAAACCCTACAGGCCAGAAGAAAATGGCATGATATACTTAATGCAATGAAACAGAAGGGCCTTGAACCAAGGATACAGTATCCAGCACGACTATCATTCAAATATGATGGCGGGATTAAACAATTCCCAGACAAGCAAAAGCTGAGGGAATTTGCTTCCCACAAACCACCTCTACAGGGCATCCTACAGGGACTGCTCTAGATGGGAGCACTCCTAAAAAGAGCACAGAATAAAAGACACAACATATGAAGAATGGAGGAGGAGGAATAAGAAGGGAGAGAAGAAAAGAATCTTCAGACAGTGTGTATAACAGCTCAATAAGTGAGCTAAGTTAGGCAGTAAGATACTAAAGAAGCTAACCTTGAACCTTTGGTAACCACGAATCTAAAGCCTGCAATGGCAATAAGTACATACCTCTCAATAGTCACCCTAAATGTAAATGGACTTAATGCACCAATCAAAAGACACAGAGTAATAGAATGGGTAAAAAAGCAAGACCCATCTACATGCTGCTTACAAGAAACTCACCTTAAACCCAAAGACAAGCATAGACTAAAAGTCAAGGGATGGAAAAACATATTTCAGGCAACCAACAGTGAGAAGAAAGCAGGGGTTGCAGTACTAATATCAGACAAAATAGACTTCAAAACAAAGAAAGTAACAAGAGATAAAGAAGGATACTACATAATGAAAGGGCTCAGTCCAACAAGAGGATATAACCATTCTAAACATATATGCATCCAATACAGGAGCACCAGCATATGTGAAGCAAATACTAACAGAACTAAAGAGGGAAACAGACTGCAATGCATTCATTTTAGGATACTTCAACACACCACTCACCCCAAAGGATAGATCCACCGGGCAGAAAATAAGTAAGGACACACAGGCACTGAACAACACACTAGAACAGACGGACCTAATAGACATCTATAGAACTCTACAGCCAAAAGCAACAGGATATACATTCTTCTCAAGTGCACATGGAACATTCTCCAGAATAGACCACATACTAGCTCACAAAAAGAGCCTCAGTAAACTCCAAAATATTAAAATTCTACCAACCAATTTTTCAGACCACAAAGGTATAAAAGTAGAAATAAATTCTACAAAGAAAACAAAAAGGCTCACAAACACATGGAGGCTTAACAACATGCTACTAAATAATCAATGGATCAATGAACAAATCAAAATAGAGATCAAGGAATATATAGAAACAAATGACAACAACCACACTAAGCCCCAACTTCTGTGGGACGCAGTGAAAGCAGTCTTAAGAGGAACGTATATAGCAATCCAGGCACACTTGAAGAAGGAAGAACAATCCCAAATGAATAGTCTAACATCCCAATTATCAAAACTGGAAAAAGAAGAACAAATGAGGCCTAAAGTCAGCAGAAGGAGGGACATAATAAAGATCAGAGAAGAAATAAACAAAATTGAGAAGAATAAAACAATAGCAAAAATCAATGAAACCAAGAGCCGGTTCTTCGAGAAAATAAACAAAATAGATAAGCCTCTAGCCCAACTTATTAAGAGAAAAAGAGAATCAACACAAATCAACATAATCAGAAATGAGAATGGAAAAATCACGACAGACTCCACAGAAATACAAAGAATTGTTAAAGACTACTATGAAAACCTATATGCCAACAAGCTGGAAAACCTAGAAGAAATGGACAACTTCCTAGAAAAATACAACCTCCCAAGACTGACCAAGGAAGAAACACGGGAGTTAAACAAACCAATTACGAGCAAAGAAATTGAAACGGTAATCAAAAAACTACCCAAGAACAAAACCCCGGGGCCGGACGGATTTACCTCGGAATTTTATCAGACACACAGAGAAGACATAATACACATTCTCCTTAAAGTGTTCCAAAAAATAGAAGAAGAGGGAATACTCCCAAACTCATTCTATGAAGCCAACATCACCCTAATACCAAACCAGGCAAAGACCCCACCAAAAAAGCAAATTACAGACCAATATCCCTGATGAATGTAGATACAAAAATACACAACAAAATATTAGCAAACAGAATTCAACAGTATATCAAAAGGATCATACACCATGACCAAGTGGGATTCATCCCAGGGATGCAAGGATGGTACAACATTCGAAAATCCATCAACATCATCCACCACATCAACAAAAAGAAAGACAAAAACCACATGATCATCTCCATAGATGCTGAAAAAGCATTTGACAAAATTCAACATCCATTCATGATAAAAACTCTCAGCAAAATGGGAATAGAGGGCAACTACCTCAACATAATAAAGGCCATATATGATAAACCCACAGCCAGCATTATACTGAACAGCGAGAAGCTGAAAGCATTTCCTCTGAGATCGGGAACCAGACAGGGATGCCCACTCTCCCCACTGTTATTTAACATAGTACTGGAGGTCCCAGCCACAGCAATCAGACAAAACAAAGAAATACAAGGAATCCAGATTGGTAAAGAAGAAGTTAAACTGTCACTATTTGCAGATGATATGATACTGTACATAAAAAACCCTAACGACTCCACTCCAAAACTACTAGAACTGATATCGGAATACAGCAAAGTTGCAGGATACAAAATTAACACACAGAAATCTGTAGCTTTCCTATACACTAACAACGAATCAATAGAAAGAGAAATCAGGAAAACAATTCCATTCACCATTGCATCAAAAAGAATAAAATACCTAGGAATAAACCTAACCAAAGAAGTGAAAGACTTATACTCTGAAAACTACAAGTCACTCTTAAGAGAAATTAAAGGGGACACTAACAAATGGAAACTCATCCCCTGCTCATGGCTAGGAAGAATTAATATCGTCAAAATGGCCATCCTGCCGAAAGCAATATACAGATTTGATGCAATCCCTATCAAATTACTAGCAACATTCTTCAATGAATTGGAACAAATAAATCAAAAATTCATATGGAAACACCAAAGACCCCGAATAACCAAAGCAATCCTGAAAAAGAAGAATAAAGTAGGGGGGATCTCACTCCCCAACTTCAAGCTCTACTACAAAGCCATAGTAATCAAGACAATTTGGTACTGGCACAAGAACAGAGCCACAGACCAGTGGAACAGATTAGAGACTCCAGAAATTAACCCAAACATATATGGTCAATTAATATTTGATAAAGGAGCCATGGACATACAATGGCAAAATGACAGTCTCTTCAACAGATGGTGCTGGCAAAACTGGACAGCTACATGTAGGAGAATGAAACTGGACCATTGTCTAACCCCATATACAAAGGTAAACTCAAAATGGATCAAAGACCTGAATGTAAGTCATGAAACCATTAACCTCTTGGAAAAAAACATAGGCAAAAACCTCTTAGACATATCTCCCCGAGCAAGGAAAACAACAGCAAAAATGAGCAAATTAGTTGGTAGTTAAAACTAAGAACTTTTTTTTTTTTAGAGGGCATCTCTCATATTTATTGATCAAATGGTTGTTATCAACAATGAAATTCAGTATAGGGGGGTCAATGCTAAATGTACAATCATTAATCCATCTCAAGTCTAATTCTCGTCAGTCTCCAATCTTCTGAAGCATAACGAAGAAGTTATTACATGGTGAACGAATTCTTACATAGTGAATAAATTCTTCCATGGTGAACAGTACAAGAGCAGTCATCACAGAAACTTTCGGTTTGATCACGCATTATGAACTATAAACAATCAGGTCAAATATGAATATTCGTCTGATTTTTATACTTGATTTATATGTGGATCCCACATTTCTTCATTTATTATTATAATTATTTTTATTTTTAATAAACTGCTGAAGTGGTAGGTAGATGCAAGATAAAGGAAGAAAACATAGTTTAGTGTTGTAAGAGAGCAATTGTAGATGATCAGGTGTGTGCCTATGGACTAAGTATTAATCCAAGCTAGACAAGGGCAGCAAAACATTCACGGATGCAGAAGATTTCTCTCAAAACAGGGGGGGTGAGGTTCTGAGCCTCACCTTGGTTGATCCCCAATTTCTCACCTGATGGCCCCCCTGCAACTGTGCCTGTCTTAGGTTGTTCCTCCCTTGAGGAATCTTACCCGTCTCTGGCTAACCAGTCATCTTCCGGGGCCATACAGGGAAATGTAAAGTTGGTAAATGAGAGAGAAGCCATATTGTTTGCAAAGGTTAGCTTTTTACTTCTTTGCAGATTTATGCCCTGTGGCTTCTATGCCCAGCACTTGTCTCGAGGTATCTTTACCACCTGGAGGAATTATGATACTCGGTAAAGTCAATATGAGGCAAGAATTCTATTTAAGGGTTGTAATCAGGAAGGAAGAAGGAAAGCTATAGAGATAGCATATGGAAGAAAACATGGGAGGATTAATTATTTCTTTGACTTATCTTCTTGTAGAGTACCTTAAGCATGTATAGGTTTTAAACTACCAACTAATTTGCACACACATATTAACATAATAGGAATACGGTTATGTAAACAAAGCAAATCTGTAATTACTGTCCATCTCCAGTGAAGCCAAGAAAACCATTTAGGCACCCTAGGCATTTGTGAAAATTTGTCTATGATATGATGGACATTGTCCAACTGTACATGAACAGTCTGAGAGAGATCATACAAATTAAAGCAACCCATTTCTGGGATCTGTTCACATCCCATATGTTCTTTTAACCGTAGATAGTCTATAGTCATGAGATTTTGGAGTGCTACAACTTGCACCCCTCCCAACTCCTGGTTGAGTTCCAACAGCACAGATCCAGTCAAATTCGTTGTCTCACTGTATGCACATGCCAGCCTAGACATCTCCCTCCTCATTCCAATGGCAAGTCCAGGAAACGGTGGGGTGGATGCAGCCACAACCGCAGCATCGCCCAGATCCCTGTGGAGGCCTTTTGATGATCACCCCCCTGGCACAAGTCCTCCAGAGAGTGCTGATGCTGGAAGCTCTTCCTCATATTGTATCTTAGTTAATTTTCTGGGTAGCCAAGCGAGGCCTTGATCTTCTGCATAGAAACAAACAGACCCTTTGCCCACACTTTGACATGCCCTCTATAGCACTGTGCAGAACTCATTGGAGGTCAGCACACAGGAACTGCTTTTTTTTTTTTTTAATTTAGAGAAAGGAATATTATCAGAAAAGAGTACCTCCATAGCTGATCATCTGACACCCTTTAAGTGATCAACATTAAGGATATTTAAAGCATGCGTTGATCTTTGATTTACCAATAGTTTTATCCTATCAAGGAGTAATCCCCCTTTTCTTTCTTTCTTTCTTTCTTTTTTTAATCTTTAATCTACACTTACATGAAGAATACTATGTTTACTATGCTCTCCACTATATCAGGTCCCCCTAACAACCACATTATGGTTACTGTCCATCAGCTTAGCAAAATGTTGTAGAATCACTACTTGTCCTCTCTGTGTTGTACAGCCCACACTCCCCTTTCTCCCTCCCCCCCCATGCATGCTGATCTTAATACCCCCTTCTTCATCCCCCCCCCTTATCCCTCCCTGCCCTCCCATCCTCCCCAGTTCCTTTCCATTTGGTACCTGTTAGTCCATTTTTGGGTTCTGTAATTCTGCTGCTGTTTTGTTCCTTCAGTTTTTCCTTTGTTCCTATACTCCTCAGACGAGTGAAATCATTTGGTATTTCTCTTTCTCCGTTTGGCTTATTTCACTGAGTGTAATACTGTCCAGCTCCATCCATGTTGCTGCAAATGGTTGGACTTTTCCACTTCTTATGGCTGAGTAGTATTCCATTGTGTATATGTACCACATCTTCTTTATCCATTCATCTACCGATGGACATTTAGGTTGCTTCCAATTCTTGGCTATTGTAAATAGTGCTGCGATAAACATAGGAGTGCATCTGTCTTTCTCAAACTTGACTGCTGCGTTCTTAGGGTAAATTCTTAGGAGTGGAATTCCTGGGTCAAATGGTAGGTCTGTTTTGAGCATTTTGATGAACCTCCATACTGCTTTCCACAATGGTTGAACTAATTTACACTCCCACCAGCAGTGTAGGAGGGTTCCCCTTTCTCCACAGCCTCGCCAACATTTGTTGTTGTTTGTCTTTTGGATGGCAGCTATCCTTACTGGTGTGAGGTGATACCTCATTGTAGTTTCAATTTGCATTTCTCTGATAATTAGCGATGTGGAGCAACTTTTCATGTGTCTGTTGGCCATCGGTATTTCTTTTTTAGAGAATTGTCTGTTCAGTTCCTCTGCCCATTTTTTAATTGGGTTATTTGTTTTTTGTTTCTTGAGGTGTGTGAGCTCTTTATATATTCTGGACGTCAAGCCTTTATCGGATCTGTCATTTTCAAATATATTCTCCCATACTGTAGGGTTCCTTTTTGTTCTATTGATGGTGTCTTTCGCTGTACAGAAGCATTTCAGCTTAATGTACTCCCACTTGCTCATTTTTGCTGTTGTTTTCCTTGCTCGGGGAGATATGTTCAAGAAGAGGTCACTCATGTTTATGTCTAAGAGGTTTTTGCCTATGTTTTTTTCCAAGAGGTTAATGGTTTCATGACTTACATTCAGGTCTTTGATCCATTTTGAGTTTACCTTTGTATATGGGGTTAGACAATGGTCCAGTTTCATTCTCCTACATGTAGCTGTCCAGTTTTGCCAGCACCATCTGTTGAAGAGACTGTCATTTTGCCATTGTATGTCCATGGCTCCTTTATCAAATATTAATTGACCATATATGTTTGGGTTAATTTCTGGGGTCTCTAATCTGTTCCACTGGTCTGTGGCTCTGTTCTTGTGCCAGTACCAAATTGTCTTGATTACTATGGCTTTGTAGTAGAGCTTGAAGTTGGGGAGTGAGATCCCCCCTACTTTATTCTTCTTTTTCAGGATTGCTTTGGCTATTCGGGGTCTTTGGTGTTTCCATATGAATTTTTGAATTATTTGTTCCAGTTCATTGAAGAATGTTGCTGGCAATTTGAGAGGGATTGCATCAAATCTGTATATTGCTTTGGGCAGGATGGCCATTTTGACGATATTAATTCTTCCTAGCCATGAGCATGGGATGAGTTTCCATTTATTAGTGTCCCCTTTAATTTCTCTTACGAGTGACTTGTAGTTTTCAGAGTATAAGTCTTTCACTTCTTTGGTTAGGTTTATTCCTAGGTATTTTATTCTTTTTGATGCAATGGTGAATGGAATTGTTTTCCTGATTTCTCTTTCTATTGATTCGTTGTTAGTGTATAGGAAAGCTACAGATTTCTGTGTGTTAATTTTGTATCCTGCAACTTTGCTGTATTCCGATATCAGTTCTAGTAGTTTTGGAGTGGAGTCGTTAGGGTTTTTTATGTACAGTATCATATCATCTGCAAATAGTGACAGTTTAACTTCTTCTTTACCAATCTGGATTCCTTGTATTTCTTTGTTTTGTCTGATTGCTGTGGCTGGGACCTCCAGTACTATGTTAAATAACAGTGGGGAGAGTGGGCATCCCTGTCTGGTTCCCGATCTCAGAGGAAATGCTTTCAGCTTCTCGCTGTTCAGTATAATGCTGGCTGTGGGTTTATCATATATGGCCTTTATTATGTTGAGGTAGTTGCCCTCTATTCCCATTTTGCTGAGAGTTTTTATCATGAATGGATGTTGAATTTTGTCAAATGCTTTTTCAGCATCTATGGAGATGATCATGTGGTTTTTGTCTTTCTTTTTGTTGATGTGGTGGATGATGTTGATGGATTTTCGAATGTTGTACCATCCTTGCATCCCTGGGATGAATCCCACTTGGTCATGGTGTATGATCCTTTTGATATACTGTTGAATTCTGTTTGCTAATATTTTGTTGTGTATTTTTGTATCTACATTCATCAGGGATATTGGTCTGTAATTTGCTTTTTTGGTGGGGTCTTTGCCTGGTTTGGTATTAGGGTGATGTTGGCTTCATAGAATGAGTTTGGGAGTATTCCCTCTTCTTCTATTTTTGGAACACTTTAAGGAGAATGTGTATTATGTCTTCTCTGTGTGTCTGATAAAATTCCGAGGTAAATCCGTCCGGCCCCGTGGTTTTGTTCTTGGGTAGTTTTTTGATTACCGTTTCAATTTCTTTGCTCGTAATTGGTTTGTTTAACTCCCGTGTTTCTTCCTTGGTCAGTCTTGGGAGGTTGTATTTTTCTAGGAAGTTGTCCATTTCTTCTAGGTTTTCCAGCTTGTTGGCATATAGGTTTTCATAGTAGTCTTTAACAATTCTTTGTATTTCTGTGGAGTCTGTCGTGATTTTTCCATTCTCATTTCTGATTATGTTGATTTGTGTTGATTCTCTTTTTCTCTTAATAAGTTGGGCTAGAGGCTTATCTATTTTGTTTATTTTCTCGAAGAACCGGCTCTTGGTTTCATTGATTTTTGCTATTGTTTTATTCTTCTCAATTTTGTTTATTTCTTCTCTGATCTTTATTATGTCCCTCCTTCTGCTGACTTTAGGCCTCATTTGTTCTTCTTTTTCCAGTTTTGATAATTGGGATGTTAGACTATTCATTTGGGATTGTTCTTCCTTCTTCAAGTGTGCCTGGATTGCTATATACGTTCCTCTTAAGACTGCTTTCACTGCGTCCCACAGAAGTTGGGGCTTAGTGTGGTTGTTGTCATTTGTTTCTATATATTCCTTGATCTCTATTTTGATTTGTTCATTGATCCATTGATTATTTAGTAGCATGTTGTTAAGCCTCCATGTGTTTGTGAGCCTTTTTGTTTTCTTTGTAGAATTTATTTCTACTTTTATACCTTTGTGGTCTGAAAAATTGGTTGGTAGAATTTTAATATTTTGGAGTTTACTGAGGCTCTTTTTGTGAGCTAGTATGTGGTCTATTCTGGAGAATGTTCCATGTGCACTTGAGAAGAATGTATATCCTGTTGCTTTTGGCTGTAGAGTTCTATAGATGTCTATTAGGTCCGTCTGTTCTAGTGTGTTGTTCAGTGCCTGTGTGTCCTTACTTATTTTCTGCCCGGTGGATCTATCCTTTGGGGTGAGTGGTGTGTTGAAGTATCCTAAAATGAATGCATTGCAGTCTGTTTCCCTCTTTAGTTCTGTTAGTATTTGCTTCACATATGCTGGTGCTCCTGTATTGGATGCATATATGTTTAGAATGGTTATATCCTCTTGTTGGACTGAGCCCTTTCATTATGTAGTATCCTTCTTTATCTCTTGTTACTTTCTTTGTTTTGAAGTCTATTTTGTCTGATATTAGTACTGCAACCCCTGCTTTCTTCTCACTGTTGGTTGCCTGAAATATGTTTTTCCATCCCTTGACTTTTAGTCTATGCTTGTCTTTGGGTTTAAGGTGAGTTTCTTGTAAGCAGCATGTAGATGGGTCTTGCTTTTTTACCCATTCTATTACTCTGTGTCTTTTGATTGGTGCATTAAGTCCATTTACATTTAGGGTGACTATTGAGAGGTATGTACTTATTGCCATTGCAGGCTTTAGATTCGTGGTTACCAAAGGTTCAAGGTTAGCTTCTTTAGTATCTTACTGCCTAACTTAGCTCACTTATTGAGCTGTTATACACACTGTCTGAAGATTCTTTTCTTCTCTCCCTTCTTATTCCTCCTCCTCCATTCTTCATATGTTGTGTCTTTTATTCTGTGCTCTTTTTAGGAGTGCTCCCATCTAGAGCAGTCCCTGTAGGATGCCCTGTAGAGGTGGTTTGTGGGAAGCAAATTCCCTCAGCTTTTGCTTGTCTGGGAATTGTTTAATCCCGCCATCATATTTGAATGATAGTCGTGCTGGATACTGTATCCTTGGTTCAAGGCCCTTCTGTTTCATTGCATTAAGTATATCATGCCATTTTCTTCTGGCCTGTAGGGTTTCTGTCGAGAAGTCTGATGTTAGCCTGATGGGTTTTCCTTTATAGGTGAACTTTTTCTCTCTAGCTGCCTTTAAAACTCTTTCCTTGTCCTTGATCCTTGCCATTTTAATTACTATGTGTCTTGGTGTTGTCCTCCTTGGATCCTTTCTGTTGGGGGTTCTGTGTAATTCCGTGGTCTGTTCGATTATTTCCTCCCCCACTTTGGGGAAGTTTTCAGCAATTATTTCTTCAAAGAGACTTTCTATCCCTTTTCCTCTTTCTTCTTCTTCTGGTATCCCTATAATACGAATATTATTCCTTTTGGCTTGGTCACATAGTTCTCTTAGTGTTGTTTCATTCTTGGAGATCCTTTTATCTCTCTCTATGTCAGCTTCTATACGTTCCTGTTCTCTGGCTTCTATTCCTTCAATGGCCTCTTGCATCTTATCCATTCTGCTTATAAATCCTTCCAGGGATTGTTTCACTTCTGTGATCTCCTTCCTGACATCTGTGATCTCCCTCCGGACTTCATCCGATTGCTCTTGCATTTTTCTCTGCATCTCATCCCATTGCTCTTGCATTTTTCTCTGCATCTCTGTCAGCATGTTCATGATTTTTATTTTGAATTCTTTTTCAGGAAGACTGGTTAGGTCTGTCTTTCTTAGGTGTTGTCTCTGTGATCTTTGTCTGCTTGTAGTTTTGCCTTTTCATGGTGATAGAGATAGTTTGCAGAGCTGGTACGAGTGACCGCTGGAAGAGGTTCCCTTCTTGTTGGTTTGTGGCCTTCCTCTCCTGGGAGAATAGCGACCTCTAGTGGCTCATGCTTGTCAGCTGTGCGCAAACATGGGTTCTGTTACCTGCCCGTTTGCTATGGAGTTTATCTCTGCTGTTGCTCTGGGCGTGGCCTGGCTGGGGCTGCTCCTCCAATGTGGTGGAGCCCCGTTGGAGGGGGAGCGGTCGGGAGGCTATTTATCTCCGTAAGGGGCCTCTGTGCTCCCTGCTGCCCAGGGCGTTAGAGTGCTCATAGATCCCCAGATTCCATGCCTCTGGTCTAAGTGACCTGTCCTGCCCCTTTAAGACTTCCAGAAAGCACTCTCCAAACCAAAACAACAACAGCAACAATGAGAGAGGGAACAGAAAAAAAAAAAAATGGAAAAAACACACGATTTTTTTTTGTCCTCAGGCGCCGGTCCCAGGCACCCGCTCACTGGTCCTGCTGCCCTGCCTCCCTAGCACCGGGGTCCCTGTCCCTTTAAGGCTTCCAAAAAGCACTTGCCAAAAAAAAGAACCGCTCCGGTTTCTTTCCACCCGCCGGGAGCCGGGGGGAGGGGCGCTTGGGTCCCGGCAGGCCGGGGCTTGTATCTTAACCCTTTCGCAAGGTACTGGGTTCTTGCAGGTGTGGATGTGGTCTGGATGTTGTCCTGTGTCCTCTGGTGTCTATTTTAGGAAGAGTTTTTTTTGTTATATTTTCATAGATCTATGTGTTTTTGGGAGGAGATTTCCACTGCTCTACTCACGCTGCCATCCTGGCTCTGCCCCACAAAAAAGTTTTTTAATCCAATCATAACACTATAGAAGAACATCAAGTAACAAGAGTATAAGAAAGGAGCAGAGAGGAGCTATAAAAACAACCAGAAAAAAATAAAATAAAATGACAATAAGTAAATACCTATCAATAATTACCTTAAATACAAATGGACTGAATGCACCAATCAAATGACACAGAGTCGCAGAATGGATAAAGAAACAAGACCCATCTATATGCTGTCTGCAAGAGATTTGTTTCAGACCTAAACACATACACAGACTGAAAGGGGTAGGAAAAATATTTCATGCAAATAACAGGGAGAAAAAATCAGGAGTAGCAGTACTTATATCAGACAAAATTTATTTCAAAACAAAGAAAGTAAAAAGAGACAAGGACACTGCATAATGATAAATGGAACAACCCAACCAGAATATAACAATTATAAACATCTATGCACCAACAAAGGAGCACCTAAATATGTAAAACAAATACAGAGTGAAAGGGGGAAATAAGTTGCAACACATTCATTTTAGGAGACTTTAACACATCGCTTATATCAATAGACCAACCAGACAGAAAATAAATAAGCAAACAGAGGCACTGAACAATATATTGGATCAGATGGACTTACCAGATATCTACATAACACTCCACTCAAAAGCAGCAGGATACACATCACACATTTTCTCAAGTGTACATGGAATGTTTTCCAGAATAGATCACATTCTTGGCCACAAAAAGAGCCTCAATAAATTCAAAAAGATTTGAAATTATATCAAGCAGCTTCTCAGACCACAGTGGTATGAAACCAGAAACAAATTACACAAGGAAAACAAAAAAGCATACAAACACATGGAGGCAGAACAACATGCTTCTAAATAGTCAATGGATCAATGAACAAATTAAAACAAATCAAGCAATACATGGAGACAAATGAAAACAAAAATTCAGCAGCCCAAAACTTGTGGGATGCCACAAAAGTAGTACTAAGAGGGAGGTATGTAGCAATACAGGCCTACCTCAAGAAACAAAAACAATCCCAAATAAACTGTCTGAACTCAAGAAACTAGAAAAGAACAAATAAAACTCAAAGTTAGTAGAAGGAGGAACATAATAAAGATCAAAACAGTACTAAATAAAATAGAGAAAGAATAAAACAATAGAAGGAAAATCAATGGAACCAGGATCTGGTTCTTTGAGAAAATAAACTCATAGCCAGACTTACAAGAAAAAAAGAGAGAACACAAGTCAGGACTGAAAAAGAAATAGTCACAATGGATATCACAGAAATACAAAGAGATATTGGAGAATAGTATGAAAACTTATATGCCCATAAATTGGATAACTTCCTTCTGGAGGTTCTTCAAAAAATTAAAAATAGAAATACCATTTCACCCAGTAATTCCACTGCTAGGAATTTACCCAAGGAAAACAAAATCCCAGACTCAAAAAGATATATTCATCCCTGTGTTTAGTACCACATTATTTACAATGGCCAAGGTAGGGAAGCAACCTAAGTGTCCATCAATAGATGAAGGGATAAAGAAGAGGTGGTACATATACACAATGGAATATTATTCAGCCATAAAAAGAAATCCTGCCACTGCAACAGCATGGATGGACCTGGATGGTATTATGCTCAGTGAAATAAGCCAGGCAGAGAAGGAAAAATATTATAAGATTTCACTTATTTATAAAACAAATTTATAAATTTCACTTATTTATAAAATTTATAAAACAAAGCAAAACAGTATGAATGAAACAACAGTAGACTCATAGTGACTAGTGGTTACCATGGTGTAGATAAAGTGAAGGTTCCTGTGGCCAGAATTCTCTCCGGGTCCTGATTGGCTAGCTCACTACACATATGTGGGCAATACACTGTTATTGACTCTATATAAAGAGCCCTGCCCAGTGCTGTGGGTGACATGGTAGCACTGCCGCAAGGCTGCAAGAGGGCAGAGATGGGACTGGAGTTGTGGCAGTGCCGAGGACAGAGACTGAGATGGCTGCAGGGGTGGAGAGGCCCAAAGGCAGAGACCAGCTTGCTGCATGCACACTCACTCCGAGTAGATGGGATTCTAGTAATTGACCTGCCACCATGGAAATAAAGTTGGGTATAACCCTTTCACCCCAAGAACATTTTACTGTCATTTCTTTGGTTACATTGAATCCATAGTGAACTTGCCCAGGGATGAAACCCATTGGACACATGTGGGAGGAGCTGGGGTGGCAGAGGAGGGTGAAGAAGATGAAAGGACACAAAAATTCTCAGTCATAAGTTGGTCATAAGATGGTAGTATAGCTTGGAGAATATAGTCAATAATTCTGTAATATTTACTATTACAGGTAATCTGTAATAAATCTCACTAGTGGGGTTGAGGATTAAGTAAAAGTAATATGGATAACTCTTGAACCACTGTGTTGTATATATGAAACCGATATGATTGTACATCAATGATACATCAATATTAATTAATTTTTTTAAAGGGAAGGTAATAGTAATGATAGAACTCATCTTTACGGTTGCTGTGATGGTGAAATGAGGTAATGCAAGTAAAGTGTTCTAAATAAGGCCTGGCACAAAGTAAGACCCTATAAATGTTGGCTGTTATTATAAAAAAATGTTTTGCTTTAAGGCTTTTCCTCCATCCCTGTGTGCTACATCATGTTCCTTTGCAAATGAATTGGCCCAGTCTCCTGTGGCCTTACCATGCCTACCACAGCCTAATAAATGTTACTGGTAAACGATAGCAAACATTGCTTCTCTCTGTGGAGTGCCTATTAAATGTTCTTGCTTTTGTGCTAGTAAACTGCCAGTTCCACTTAGGCAAAGAAAGAAAAAAACCACGTTGTTGTCTATGCACAACAGGCATGTTTAGAAGGCTCAGCCTGGGACAACATAAAAATTTTATTACTACATTGCAAGAATATAATAAAATGACACAAATGAGCTGCAGCTGATGCTTTTATAGAACTTGGCTTATCTCCTGTGATTCTTATTCAGCTGTATGCATTAATGTCACCTGGGAAACTTTTAAAAAACACATACATGGACCCCACCCCCACAAGGAATCTGAGTCACTAGGCCTAGGTGATGTTCTGAGATATTTATTTAGGAAAAGTTTACCCCAGTGTTCTGATGCAAATCTATTATTCCAAGTAGTCCTGGTCCCTTTCAGCCCATTCAACAAAAACTAATCTAGAATTGAAAACATCATCCACAATTTTGATGGCACTCTCTGTATAATTATGTGTACATGAAAGTTCTTAGCAAATTTCCCAGGCATAGAAGAAAATGCCTGTATATCATATCCACAACATAACCATGGAATTATGTTCCATTAGGATTGAGCTATTAGCAACTTTTCTATTGGGTTTTTCTGCCATTTTAATGAGAACAACACAAACAGTAGCACCTTTGAGGATAATTTTGTGATTCACTTCCTTTACCTGATGCTGACTCTACATTGGGATGTTGAAAACATGTTGGCACTGCTGTTACAATTTTTAGTTTTCTCTTGGATACTTTTCCCTCTTTCTTATTTTAGGATATTTATCTACTTTATATATAAGGCACCTCAGTCACTCAGAACTTTTTATTTAGAGTGCCTTGCCAATGGGTTTCAGCCCCAGGCAAGTTCACAATGGACTCAATGTGACCAAAGAAATGACAGTAGCACGTTCTTGGAGCAAAAGGGTTTATTACCAGACTTGTTCTCCCAGCAATAGATTTAGCACTAGGGTCTTTGCCTCCACCCAGAGCACTGGGCCGAGCTCTCTATGTAGGCCAATAATAGCTTATTGACTAAGGGTGTGGAAGTAGTAGCCTAGCAACAGGCCAGTTACATCATCAAGTGGTTTAAGTTCACTCAGGATCCTGGCCATGGGAACCCCAACTTCCCCACACTCCACCCATCCAAGATTCTCTCCTTACAAGTCTATGTGCAGAGACTCAATCTTCTGCAATGGTCCCTGTGCAAGAAAACTGGACCACTCTAACCAGATTCCACAACAGCAACAGAGGATAACAACACCTTAGAGATAATAACAAAAATTAAAATACAACAAGATTTTGATACAAGTAACAAAAATTATAATAATCCTCAAGCCAGAGGAGATTCCCAATCCACAAAGACCTTAGGGGCCATAAGACACATGTTTTAATGACACTGACATAGGCACATCTTGTCCATCAGGTAGGATGCATGCAAGAGAGTGGTCCTGTGATAGGACTGTAGCAGAAAGGGGGCCCCTTCCAGGTCTAGTACACCATACTTTTACTCCTTTTCCCATGGGGGTTACTGAAGGGTCTATATATAATGCTACCTGAGGTACAAGCACTGGCCATAATAATAAAACAAAACTCCCCGGTAGATGATCCTACCTTCTGGGGGTGACTCTGCTGTTATTCCAGGAATACACAGAAGGCCAGCTTCCAGGCCTTGTCCCCAAGGTGCCAGGAGAGCCAGTCATCATTGGTCCATGTGTCAAAAGGTCCAAGGCCATGTCCAGTCAATGGAGTCTCCAGAGTTTAGCCCAGTTGGTGCTGGCAGCAAGATATTATTCTGGTGGCTGATCCTCAGCTTCAGTGATTCTTCCTTGGTTTGAAATTTGCAGTTGCATAGAGGAGGCAGTAATGTGTGTTAACATGTCTATGGTTTCTCATTCAGATGCTGAAGCACTGTCCATAAGCAGATGACCATCCACGCAGACTTTTGGTGTCTGACTTTAGTCCAGATTTTAACAAACCATTGTACCTCTCTATCATGCCTGCCATGGTAGGATTCTATGTCACGTGAAACTTCCATTTTTATTCCCAACTGTTGCACCCATTCTTGCAGTGCATGTCCAGTGAAATGGGTGCCCTGATCACTCTCAATTGCCTGTGGTTGGCCATAAGCGGCAAAGAGATGCTCCAGGCCTCTTTTGGTCACCTGCTGGTCTGCATAACATGTAGGAAAAGCAACCAGAATTCCAGTATCTGTGTCCACACAAGTCATGGCATATCGATATCCTTCTGACACACGTAGTGGCCCAATGTAGTCTATTTGCCACCTGACGAGGGTTTTCGGCCCCTTAGCTATTGTCCCATGTTGCTGTGGAACTCGGTGTAACTCCCTTTTCGAGCATACAACACACTCCTGCCGGGCTCTATTAACTTCTTCAAAAGTCAAAGGCAAGCCCCACTGGTGGGCTACAGCCCACATTGTCTTTTGCCCCCCGTGCAACCAATGCTGATGTAACCATTGGACCACATCAGAGGCAGGCTTTTCTTCTAACCAACATATCTGGGCCAACTTATCTGCTTTATCATATCCTGGGGCTGCCAGTGGCAAATGACCTGTCACATGGTATACTGTAATTATTTTAGTCTGACCACAGGCCCATAAGTCTTGCCACAATTCTTGCCCCCAAAGGGGTTGGTGACCAACCAGCCAGTTGGCATGGTACCATGTTGGTAGCCACAGGGTCAAGCTCTAATAGACAGTCCAGCTGTCAGTGCAGACAACTATAGGGGAGGGCTCCTGGCTGATCACAAGCCACACTGCCCACAACTCTGCCCATTAGTTGCTTTTCCCCTCACCATCTTCCATCCATATTGTCTCAGTCTTAGGATGGAAACCTATGGCCCTCCATTTTGGGGGCTGCCCATGGCTTGAGCCATCTGTGTACCATGCATCCTCGGATATAGGGGCTCTTCCCTCCCAATAAAGAATTTCTGCTACTAATGGTTCTAAAGTAAATTTTTCCTGCTTTTCACTAGTATATATCACTGGCCCCAACAAGCGTTGGAGTTATTCACTCAAGGGGCTACTAGAGAGACACTACATTGTAGGCAAGCACTGCACTTGGCCAGTGTAGGCATTTGTGCCACACCACTCCTTGGCTTTTGGGTCCAGTCTCGTACTCACACCAAGATGGGATAGGTGGTTATTACCGTTACTGGGGACATTCCACTGATGGGCTCTGTAGCCAGCAAGCCTGATATGCAGCCAGTTTTTCTATCAAAGCGTATCATACCTCTGCCCCTTTCCAGAGTTGTGACCACAATACAGTAAGTTGGCAAGTTCATTCAAGCCGCTGCCAGAGACTCCAGCCATAACGGTCTTCAGTCATATGAACATCCAGCTCACAGGGCCTTGATGGGTCTATCACACTCAAGGCCTGCATGGTCTTGACTGCCCGTTTTGCTGTAGTAAAGGCAGATGCACATGTCTCATCCCATTCCCACCTGACGCCCTTTTGTACCAACTGGTATAAGGGCTTCAGGATTTGCACTAAGTGCATGATAAACACTCTCCAGTAGCCTAAAAGACCCAGAAACTCCTATAACAATGCTATAGTTGTAGGGGTAGGAAAGGCCTGGACTTTATCTATGACTGCTTCTGGTATAACTTTAGTTTTACCCGGCCAGATGACTCCCAAGAATTTGACTGACTAACCAGGTCCCTGAACCTTGGTGCTGTTCACAGCCCATCCTTTCTCCTGTAGATGTTGCAGCAGTCTAGGTGCTGCACCTTCTAGATCTGAAAAAGAATCAGACGTGAACACGACATCATCAATATAATGGTACAGCTGCACCATTGGCGGTTTCTCCTATGTAGCCAAGTCCTGGGCTACAAGTCCATGACAGATGGTGGGGCTGGGGGGGTATCCCTGTGGAAGGAAGGTGAAAGTCCATTGCCATCCTTCCCATGTGAAGGCAAACTGTTCCTGACTTTCCTGCCCAGTGTCAATGGAAAGAAGGCATTAGCAAGATCTACCACATAATGGCATATGAGTTCATGGCTGAGAGTACCCATCAGGTCTGCAGTAGAGGGGACAGCAGCATGCATACGGGGTATGACTTTATTCAGGTCTCTGTAATCCACAGTCATATGCCAGGAGCCATCTGGCTTTTTTTACCAGCCACACTGGGGAATTAAAAGGACTATGGGTGGGCTTTATAATACCCACCTTCTCCAGTTCCTGAAGGGTTTCTCCAATTTCTTTATGCCCTCAAGGCCATTTGTATTGTTTGGTATTAGTCACCCACTGAGGCACAGGCAAAGCTATGGGCAGATGCCTAGCATGTCCTCTCAGAACTGCCTTCACACGTACTCCCAGTCTGAACTCACCTGCAGTAGTCTGTAACCATAGACTCTGCAGGATATAAATCCCCAAAATATACTCAGGGATGGGAAAGGTATACACAGTATACTCTTTTTGGCGTAGACGCCCTATCCCAAAGAGATTTGGGCTTGTTTCACTCAGATAACCTTATCTCCATATTCATGTATGATAGTGGGGGTACCGGGGAAGCACTCAGGTTTACCAGAAATCAGTGAACACTCAGCCCCAGTGTCCACCAGAGCCAGGACGTGTTGTATGTTTACTGGGGACTAATGGATAGCTACTTCAACATGTGGCCTCTGGTACCCTCCGGTTCCTCATGGCAGGTACCTCGACTTTCTCCTCAGTTTAAACATGTTCCCCAATCATCTTCCCATGTGGACTCGCGTGAGACTGGCTCACTGTCCAGCAGGGAGTCTTCCAAACACACAGGCTGATCTTGTGACTCTGTCTTTAACTTCTGCCTCTTTGGTCTTAATATCTGGAACTGCTGGTCTGGTTTCAGTTGTTGCCATAGCTCCAATAAGATCTTACTTAACTTCCCATCTAATTTCCGTTCATCTGCTTCTGCCTGTATTAAATTAACCCACATCTGGGTCCTTGTAACCTTCATGGGGCCCTTTAAATTCTTCTTGTGAGCAGCAGACCTTATTTCTTTCTGTGTTCTCATTGCTTCATCCTCTCCTAAGTCTGCTACTGTATGTGTCACCTTGCTTATGGAATGCCCTAAGTGAGGGGAAAGAATGGCCACCGGAGACCCAAAGAGGGATGTGGGAGCCATTTGAAGCACAACATTTCTCATCCCAGTAGTGAAAATCTTTTCATCTGGGCCATAATCCTCTGGACTATAAAGGGCATTTCTTATGCCTAGCTCTCATAACACCTGTTGGAGCTCAGCATACATCTGTCATCTAGCAGGAGAGGATGGTAGATCACCCTGACTGTGCCACACAGAATGAAGTGCAGCCATAAACCAATTGAGGAGGGAGTGACTCCCTGGGTCTGATGTGCACTTTGTAATGGCTGCCTCAAGGTGGGTTGAACTGTCAGGGAAGCCAGCTTTCCCATCTCTGATCCCAAAAGAACAATTCCATCCACCCCTAAGTCCCACAGATGCAGGAGTCAAGCTGATATTGACTCCAAGGGCTTCTTTTTGAGTGGGAACCCAAATCCACCAGCTCAGCCTGAGTATAGGTGCTGACCATAGAGTGCTCCACGACCTGCAGAGGGGGCTGCTCCTCTCCTTGGGGAGCTCTTGGCTGCTGGGTCTTTATTTTCTTTAGAACCACTGGGCGTGCTTTCAATACAGGAGAGGTCAGTGCCTCCAGCACCACCCCTTCATCCTTCCCCAGCTCCTCCATTTATGGGGCTGATGGCACCTTTCTCTCCCCTCCCCCGAGTGCCTCCTCTGCTACAACCTTTACCTTTACTACTCTGCCTCACAGCAATACTAGCTCAGTCTTCAGCAGCTCTCTTACCTTCACCTCAGTGTTTCATAGTGGCATTCCTGTGCCACCTCCACCTGTGATTCCTTCAGGAATTTGTCTTTTTTCTCTTTCAGTGCGCTTGGCAGCACTGCTATCTCATTCTGTAAGGAATATTTTACCTCCTTCACAGACCTCACGGCTCACGTTCTCGCACTGCCTCTTATGATTTCTGCAGGGGTCTGTCCTTTTCCTTCACGGCCTTTACCTCTTCAATGGCACCTTGCTGCCAGCATCCTTGTGCTGCTTCATCTCATGTCAATGCTATTTCATTCTTCAATGAATCCACAGCAGTTTTCAGCTCGCATTCTTGTACCACCATATCTTGTGTCTTTTTCAGGAGCATGTTCCTCTCATCTATAGACTTTTTTTAAACCGTGAGAAGCAGCTAACCCACAGTCCCCGCTGCCTCATGGCACTCTGCTTCTCAAAGGATCTGCTTACTATACCAAGGGCCACCCCTACTGCCTCAGGTATCACCTCCACTTGCCTCCAGTCCTGGGGTGGGGCCCAGCCCTCTAGGAGGCAAGCCACCTCAGACCACATACCCATTGGGGGATGATCCACTGTCTCCCCATTTATAGGGGTAGCCTGCTGAACAACCCCTTCCATAAGTGCAACGTGTCTTTTTCCTTGGTCAGCAATGAATCCTGCCAACTATGCCAGTTGTCTTGCCAATGGGTTTCAGCCCTGGGCAAGTTCACCGTGGATTCAGTGTGACCAAAGAAAGGACAGTAGAACATTCTTGAAGCAAAAGAGTTTATTACCCAGTTTGTTCTCCCAGTGGTAAGGTCAAGCACTAGCATCTCTGTCTCTGCCCAGAGCACAGGGCCAAGCTCTCTGTATAGTGCAATAATAGCTTATTGCCTACAGGTGTGGAAACAGTAGCCTCACAACAGGCCAGTTACATCAAGTGGTTTAAGTTCAGTGAAGATCCTGGCCATAGGAACCCCAGCTTCCCCACAAGAGACAATAGCAGAACAGGGAACAGAAAAATTATATTGAATACTCTGTTTAAGAATGCTTCTTAATTTCATAAAAGGATATTGTAAATAAGACATGTTGGTTCACCTACTTGTGGCTCCTGAGCCTCAAAAGTTCTCCCTATTATCTTTGGCTGCTTGTTGGCCTTTAAAAATTGTTGATAACCCTGCCATTTGTAGCATCTCCTTTTATACTGGCTCTCAGGAAACACTGGCTGAAGAGATCTAGCAAATGGGGATTTTAAAAGAAAACTTTATTTCCTTGCACATGCAAACACAATTTCTCATCTCCTTTATTCCCAAGTCCACAGAAATCAAGCCAGAAACATGAGAGCCCCTGTCATTTTATTTAAGTTAACACGCAAAGTGCTTACAATAATGCCTGGGACATAGAGCAAGTTAGAGGTGTTAGCTGTTTTCATCATTATAAAAAAAATTATCTTCAGCTGTTCTTATTATCCTTACACTTCAAAAAATTTTAGGCCCTAAATATGTGGAATCTCCCCTTGAAATGTGTCTTATTTATAGTAGGTACTCATGAAATTATTGTTGAAGTGAAGAAAGTTAATGGATCATGAATTCACATATGTTTTTGAGTTTGGGAGATGCTGTCTTGCCAATGGGTTTCAGCCCCAGGCATGTTCACTATTGATTCAATGTAATCAAAGAAATGACAGTAGAACTTTCTTGGGGTGAAAGAGTTATACCCAACTTTGAGAGGTCAATCACTAAAATCCCATTCACTCAGAGTGAGTCTGCATGCAGCAAGCTGGTCTCTGCCCCTGGGCCTCTCTGCCCGCACAGCCATCCCAGTCTCTAGCCTCAGCACTGCCACCACTCCAGTCTTGTTTCTGCTCCCCTGCAGCAGCCATGCCACTGTGTCACCCAGAGCCATGCCACTGTGTCACCCAGAGCACTGGGCAGAGCTCTTTATAAAGAGTCAATAACAACATATTGCCCACACATGTGTAGTGAGCTAGCCAACCAGGGCCAGATGAGAATCCTGGCCAGAGGAACCTTCATTTTATCCACAGGTGCTTCATAGAAGAAGCCCTTTCTGCAATAACAAAAGAAAGAACAGGTAAGCCTGGTTCTTATGAGGAATTTTAAGTGCTGAAAAGTCATTCAAAGGCACATCACTCCAGGCTGCTGTATATATGACTAATACACTTAAATGTGTGATTCCATGAAATGTAAAGCTACAGATTTTTAGATGAGCTGCATGAATAAATGGGCACTCATAATATGCCACTGAGTTAAAAGGAAGCATGCTCTTCCCTGGAATGTTGTGTGTACAAAATTCCTCGACATACTAAAGAAAGATATATCACACACCTCTGTGGATAAAGAGGTAGGTCTTTCAATACAACATCCTAAAATATATCACAGGCATTCCTTCCACATCCCCAGGAGAACAAGCCAGGTAATAAACCCTTTCACCCCAAGAACGTGCCATTGTCATTTTTCAGTCCCACTGAATCCATAGTGAACTTGCTTTGGGCTGAAACCCAAGATAATTGGCGATGTCAGCAGGATTCATTGTTGACCAAGGAAAAGAACAGGCTGCCCTCATGGGAAGGGTGTTTCAGCGGGGCTGCATATGGATGGGGAGACATCCAAGTGTCCCACACTGGACATGTGGTCTGACGTGGCTTGCCTCCTAGAGGACTGGGCCCCACCCCAACACTGGGAAGGGGTGGAAGTGACACCTGAGGCAGTAAAGTTGGCCCTCAGCAAAATAGGGAATTCCTATGAGAAACAGAGTGCCCATGAGGCAGTGGGAAGGGTGGGAAGTTTTTTCTCACAATATTGAGAAAGGCTGTAAGGGAGAAAGATGTCCTCCTTCAGGAAGCACAAGAAGAGGCAGCACAAGAACTTGAGCGAGGTGCCATTGAGGAGGTAAAAAAATTTTTGTTGACTAAAATGGCATCACTATGAGGTGCTGTGGAAATGGTAAAGGATGTCGTGGTAGTCTGGAAGGAGCAGCAGTTTGAGAAGCAGCACTTCTGGGTGCAGGGTGCCAGGTGCCATGGGGCAGGTAAAGGGTGTAGTGGTGCCGTCAGCCCCAGAAATGGAGGAGGAGTGGAGGTCCACTGAACAGGTTGGGGTAGAGGCATCAGCCCCTCCTCAGTTGAAACCCCACCTGGTTGAAAGCTGGTGAAAAGCCCAAAAGAAAATAAAGACTTGGCAACCTCAGGTTCCTCCACAAGAAGTACAGCCCCCTCCCCAGGTCGTGGAGCACTCTATGCTCTGCTTCTATCCTCAGGCTCAAGCAATGAAAGTACAAAAGGAAATACGGTCTGCTACTCAAAGGAAGAATTTAAAGGAACCCATGAAGTTCACAAGGACCCAGATGTGGGTTGATTTGATAAAGGCAGGAGCAGACAGGAAGAAATTGGATGGAAAGTCAAGTAGAATCTTAACTGGAGCTGTGGCAACAACTGAAACCAGAGCAGCAGTTCTGGCCACTGAGGATGAAGCAGAAGGCAGAGACAAAGCAACAAGACTGGACTGTGTGTCTGCAAGACTTTCTGCTGGAGAGGCTGGAGAAGGTGGGCATTGTAAGGCCCACCATGGTCCTTTTGGTTAACTCATTTGAGTAGAACTTGTTTGAATACAGCCAGGATGACCACTTTGTGGCAATGGGCCTCCTCAGGCTGGAGAGTTATTATAATTTGTTATAATTTTTGTTATTTGTATATTGTATTATGTTATTATGGAATTTGGTTACAACATTCCAGCTTCCTTGCAGAGGGACCATTGCAGAGATTGAGGGCACATAGATTGAGAGGTAAGAATCCTGGAGGAGTGCAATGTGGATAAAGTGAAGGTTCCTGTTGTCAGGATTCTCACCTGACCCTGGTTGGCTAGCTCACTACACATGTGTGGACAATACATTGCTATTGACTCTATATAAAGAGCTCTGCCCAGTGCTCTGGGTGACACGGTGGCATGGCTGCTGCACAGCTGCAGGAGAGCAGAGACTGGAGTGGTGGCAGCACCAAGGACAGAGACTGAGATGGCTGTGGGGGTAGAGAGGCCCAGAGGCCCAGAGGCAGAGACCGGCTTACTGCATGCAGACCTACTCTGAGTGGACAGGATTCTAGTGATTGACCTGCCACCATGGAAGTAAAGTTGGGTATAAACCCTTTCACTCCAAGAACATTCCATTGTTATTCCTTGGTCTCATTGAATCCATAGTGAACTTGCCTGGGGCTTAAACCCATTGGCAAGACAACATCCTAAAATATATCACAGGCACTCCTTCCAATTGGCTCCATCAGAAATATGTCCACATCCCTCAGAAATAGACCATCACTTACTCTTTTATAATAAATTTATGTCTCCATGCCTTTTCTGCTATTAGACTGTGAGATTTTTTAGGGCAGACTCCACATTATTCATCGTCACATCTCCGTTGCCCACCAGAACCTAGCACATAGCACTCAGTAAATGTGGAATGAAGACAAGGTGTAATGGTGATCATCTCTTTCAGTTTGTATTTTAAAGTATTAGGAGAAACATCTCCATGTATATGGTAGCATACTTTCTGAACCAAAAATCGAGACTCATCATTTGAAATACAATCTGACAATGAAGAAAATATTTGAAATCTGTAAAGTCTCTGAAAATTCTGGATAAATGTCTTTTCCATGTTACTCCTTTATTCACCCTTCCTACCTTCTCTCCTCTCCATCTTTCTGCCCATCCATCCTTTTCTCTATCTACTTATCAAGTTCACCCATCCCTTATTTATTCAAAATACAGTCCAAAATAAGAGGGAAATATGTTGTTTTTGACTTATTAAAATAAGTACATAATCACAAAGATTACTTTTTTTGCTTCACAGGACAGAAATTTTGCTAGGTCACATAATAGGGAATTTTAATTTATGAACAGATTTAAAAATCTTCATCAACATTTAAACAAAACCTTAAATTCTTCTCTACCACATAAATATCATAGAAAAAGCTATGCTTACTTTATTATATCTTCCCTCTTTCAACAACAAGCTGGTAGGCTATGAAGAAAAAATAAATTTAAAGCACCAACATCTATAACAAACTTGATCTTCAGGTTCATCTCAACTGAAAGTGAATTAATTATATAGATTTTCACAGTTTTGAAATAAAAATGAATCTTCTGCTCCATGGACACAAATAATCCTTTAGGTTTCATGTGGGTTGTCAGGTAAATGGTATATTCAAGATTAAGGCAAATCGTATAATACATACGTGAAATAAACATAGATCTTTCATTGGAAAATATTTTGGAATATAGCAACCCCATTAATACACAATGTGTTAGAATAAGAAACACAATAATGTTATATTATGTAATAACTATTTGTTATGTTTCAGTTATATCCCTTCAAAGTTTAATATGAACAAGGCTGTTTTATATGTAGTTTTGTCTGAGTTTTTTTATCTCTATTTTTATTATTGTGGACTACATTTCCAGCAGAATTCTTTTAATTCAACTGTCTTGATTCAAATTTTTCACTATATCCACATTGTCTGGCCACATTTATTGCTCCCAAAAGTCAGCAAAATGCTGTCCACTGAGAGGTTTGCCATGATAAAGAACATAAGAAAATTATTTTAATGAAAACTATGTGCAAAATCAAAACTATTTAGGATACCTAGATATTTATATTGAAAAAGTATAGATTTAAAATTTTCCATATGACTCCTGCCCCTCACTCACCTTTTGTTTTTTTTCAAATGCCAAACTTTTTTCTTCCAGGTATGATAAAAACTGTCCCTTTTTCTAGGAATGGAGACTTCTATCCCCAATGGGTTAGGAAAAAGGAACCACTTCCTTGCCATATGGCCACAACCTTCTTGACTGCATCCTCCAAGTCAAAGCCAGAAGTGATGGGGAGTTGAATCCTGTTGAATATGTTCTGAGACTCCTGGAGTTTGATTCCTTCAAGGCTAACCACCAGAACCATGAGTTGTAGTTCTCAGCAGTCTTTGACGATGCCATCAGCAGTGATAGCAAACTTTACTATTCCACCTAAAACAATGTTGAGGGTGGTTTTAACCTTAGAATCAACAGTGAGCAATTTAAATATTTAATATACCTCAGCTTCCTTTATATACCACTATTATGATCCATGAAGTTCACTGGGTTTTGACCATTAAGGGAAATGATGTCATATGGAAGCATGTCTAGTCCAACACTATTTACAAAGCAAATGATATTCCAGTTTAGTTTTATGTATTTTAGAACATACCATTTTCAGTATATGCATTTGTAATTTGTTGTCCATGGCAAATACATCTTTTAGTAGGTATCTTGAATTATCCGCAAAGTTTATCTTGGCATCAAAACAGATAACTTGGCCTTTCAGAGTTTCACCAGAGGGTTTCACTTCCACCTAAGTAGCATGAATTTTCAGGAAGAAATTACATAGCTTCTCAATTTGATTCATAGCCTGATTTTCATAGACCCATTGAAGCCTAAATTGTCTCCCGTTCATTAAACTAGATTGTTCTTTGAAACAGCCCTCAAAAGTGTAAACTTTTCCTTAAAAATATATTCTGGTTTAGATGCTGCCATCTATTAAATGTCAGTGCCCTGGCTCAAGGCTGCCCATCAGTAAGAACCACTGCAGGACGGGCCCATTAAAATGTCCAAGCAGAAGCATCATACATCACAAAACATTTCAATTTTTACCTTGTTTTTGACACCAGTTGTCTTGCCTATGGATTCCTGCAAAATTAGCCATCTTTCAGAGATTAATGAAACTCCCTTGAACTTCAGTAATAGGAGTGGGTGCTCGAGCACTGGGGCTCACATATGTTTTTGGCCTGCATTGTCATCGGGAAATGACACCATCTTAAACCCAAGCACAGAGGAGTCTGACTGTGTGATTGAGATGGGAGAAGGAGGCTTAGCAGAGATTTAATGCTATATTGGAAGCAAACCTGGAGAAAAAGTCCACATTGTATGTGTGTGTGTGTGTGGATATGAGTTCCACAAGAATATGACAGTGTTTTATCCATCTTTGTATCCCTAATGTCTAGCATAGTACATTACATATACTTGGTGCTCAATAAATGATTATTAGATGAATTGCATTTTCGACCAGTTGTTAGGCCACTGGAAAGCCTTCTTCAGATCATGTTTTGAGAATTGTCATAGCACCATGTCTAAGAGTCCTAGTTTATTTGGTTAAAGCCTTCTCTAGCATTATGATTAACTCAGATATCTCAGTCACAATTTTATCTCTATAGGTAGTAATAGGCATTTTGGATTCAACTGCCACTCCAGTTTTATACCCAGAACTCCATGGACCTATAAAAATCAATTTTTTGGAAAACAAGGTGGCCTTATACTAATTTCTAAACTTTACACATCAGTTAAGCAAAATGAGACAAGGCCTAATACTTTTTAAACCCAGAAGTTTCCTTTCTAGTTTCATTTTGAAGCCAATATATAAACAATGCACACATCTCCTGCTAGCAATTCTTCAAGTTAACACAACACTTAAGACCAGAACTAGATTACAAATACATGGGTCATGCCTACCACCCCACCCACAAAGTGATCAGGCAGGAAATTCCTACTTGCTCATTGCTCAATCTAACCTGACTAAAGGAAGAAACCTCTGGGTGGGGAAATTTTTATTCAAATAAATTCCTAAGGATGGTGTTTAACGAGAGATCTCCTGAGCAAGACAGTGTACCCGCCTGCCTGGAAAAGTCCCAAGCTCTGTGTCACTCGTAATGAGCCAATGTGGAGCCCATGACAGTACAGCCTCTCCTAGGTCTCGCCTCCCTCCTCAGCCCCACTGCTGTAACTGGAGCAGGCTTGAGAGGCACAGCTTCCTCCTCTGTGGATTCTCAGATCAGTACTTCTAAAGGCTGCATCAGATCATCTCAGTTTCTTCAACTACTCCTTCTGTTGATCTCATGGTAATCTGTTAAAAAGGTTTTTTTTTTCATCCAAAAAGGATGCAGCTAGAGTCATGGATTACATTAATTGAGCACTATGGGCCAGTCACTATGTTAAACACTTTACAAATCATTAACTAATTTAATCCTGCCAACAACACTGTGAGGTAGATGTTCTTATTATCGTCCTCCCTTCAGAGATAAAACTGAAAGTGGTGAATTAATTTCCAGGCTGGTACTTTAACATTATGTAACATTGCTATAGCAAACATCACTGCACAATTTACCTCCTTCATTCAAACAATAAATTGCTTCCAAACTACCTGGACATGGATCCCTGCCAGTCTGGAAGCCCATGAGGACTTCTTGGATTAATCCAAATACATACTAGTATCCAACAAGTCTATTGCCCTGAACTGCTAAGCTGCATGTTAGAACAGCTTTCCTTGAACAACAGCTAGTACTATACTAAAAGATAAAAGATGCCTGATGACGGGAGTATTTAGGAAAGTTGCTTCAGTTATGCAGAGCATGAGGTCACACATCTTTGTGCACTTACAAGCTTGGCCATTGTTAGTGCAGCCATGATGAAGCACAAAAGAAATGCCTGGAGAGAGCAAAGAGTCGATGAGTTTTCTTTAAAGGACCCCTACGAACTTTACATCAGATATTTTTTTTAGACATCCTAAAAGGGCATTAGGATCAAGTTAGGTTTCCGAACAAACTCTGGGTAAGTTATTAAAAAATGCAGAACATGGTTGAGAGAGTCAAGAAAGACAGAAGTTGGTGACAGCTGAAGAGAGGAAATAAAAATGGAAGAGAACAGTCTATTGGTATAGACTAGCACTCAAAATAAAGATAATATCCACTCCACTGAGACTGAAAGGAAGAGGAAAGAGGGTGGAGCATGTATTTACATAATAAGCTCACTCCTAGAGCAGTGATACTTGATGGTCGCTCTTCCCTGATGCAGTGAGGAGAGCTGGATGTACTGTTCAAAACATGGTGGATAGGGTAGGTAGAAAAGAGGAAAAAAATTACAGATAATTGCTGTGGGTTGGAGGAAGCAATAGTGATAGTGATTTATAGATAAGTTGTGGCTTTAGCTAAAACACAAATTTGTATTGAATTATGGCTAAGATTTTCTTCTACAATGCTCTATAGACCCTGAAGTGTAGCAACCTGTGTATTTGTAAGTGGAGGGAAATTAATAAACTAGGAAAGGTAAAGTTGAGCCTAATCCTAGGGCTAGTAGGAAGACCAGTTAGCAAGTAACTATTCTCCCAGGAATCAAGAAAGGTTGAGAACTTGTATATGTTCATTCATTCATTTCAGAATCTCTTACTAAGGATCTATTGCATATTGGTTGTCTGCTAAGTTCTATAATACAAGGATGAATGAGATCCTGTGCTAGAGTTAAATATTTGGAAGAAAAAAGGCTGTCACTGATTGCTATGATATACATGTGTACAAATATGCTATGGAAAAGTTGGCTCTAAGTGGTGCCACGTCTGTCTCACACTCAAACAATAAGAGAATCATATCATTCTCTTACTGTTGAATGAGAAAAGCATATCATTCAGATAGTAGACAGATGCAAGCAGTCAAATGATGTACAGCAGAGAATATCTTTTGTTTTAAATTGAGGTCAAAGGTGGTGAGCAGGTGAGGTGTTGGGAGCAGTGCATAATCCTGGTGGAGATGTTGGGGTGCATAGAGATCTGGGAATCCATGTTGAATCCAGCTATTGGAGGAACACTATTTCTTGAGGTTAAAGAAAGGAAATAATTTGGTGTGGGGATTAAATTTTCTGGCCTTCTGCCATCACCTTTCACTCTGCAGGTACCTACCTAGAAAGGATTGGGATTGAGACCATTTTAACTGAGGGGGTCCAATGAAAGGAATAAAAATTTTAAATCATTGGTTCAACAACAAACTGACAGGGGTCCATGTCCATGTAGTTTGGTCGGCCTAAGGCCAATGTTAATATTTTTATTGATGTTTCTGGAAGGATGAATCAAGACATTATAAATTAGTTTGATGAATAACAGAGACAAAAAATACTTAACCTGTATCCTTGGTGACTATTTATTGTTTAAATGTATATTACTCTTCAGACTAACTAAATTGCATAGGAGCAGGGACCTTGTCTGTCTTGTTCACTGTTGTTTTCCCAGAACCTAGAACAACAGTGCCTGCACATACTAGATATTGCAAATTGTTTTACGTTGCTAAACAATAGCAATAGACTGTGATAAGTGCTGTGACAGCTCTATGTGCTGATGTCAGGCAGCAGTGCATTAGCTCTGCCTTGAGGTTTGTGAAAGCCTTCAGGAAGAAGGTGAGCTTGAAGAGTGAGTAGACTTCATAAAGTGGAATGTAAAGAGAAGAGAACACCATAAATAAAGGCAAAGTGTTATGAAGAACATGGTATGTTTGGGGGATAATGAAAAGTTTATTTTTTGAACACTCATACTTTAAAAAGTGGACATTATTTGTGAAAAGGCATACAGGCATGCCTCACTCTATGGACTAACTGTGAAACAAGAACCACAGGGGAATACAAGTAAATTAAACTACTTTTAAAAGACAATGGAGTGAAATTCTTTTGTCGTGTGGATACACTTGCCCCATAGTGAATCTCTCCTGAAAGTTTTTCCCTCCAAAGAGGAAGCATATATGGCCTTGGTCTTGCCTTCTCCAAGAGGTTTATCCAAGGTACCATGAAGAAACTAGAGTTGGGAGAAAGGTAATAGCTAATGCTTTTAACAATGATAAAAACTGAGAAAGATGAAAGCTTAGGGTTATTTGATGTGAAGAGGGAACACCATAAATATTCACCATTTAAGGATTATCTCTAACCCAACGTTTCATAAAAACAGAGTAGTAGAAGTGGAACCTGCAGAGACTTGCTTAATGAGCACATTTGGTAACAGGTGCTTTGCCCACAGAAGCCTCACTTAATCCTTACAACAGCCCAGAGAGGGGTCACCACCCTGCATTTTACAGAGGAGGAAACAGAAGCACAGAATGGCGAGGTAACCTACCTGAGGGGTAAATGAAATTTGAAATCAAGACTGACCTCAACGCTCATACTCCTTCCCTAACCCTATGCTGCCTCTAACATAAGCTTTTTGATTAGAGAAAATATTCTTCATCAAACAAGAAGTACAGTACCAAAAAAGGCATAGATCTCCAAAACTGTGCACCTGCAGTGAGTTCTAAGCCAGTCCTACTACACTGTGATGCAGTGTTCCCCAAATAACCCCAGACCACGGTGTCTATTATTCATCCATTATAATTAACTCTAGGGTTAAGATACTGTTTCTGAAGCCCTGGTTGAAATGCAGATATGTGACCTGGGAGGACTGACACGATCTCTCAATTACACCTAATTAAAAAGCTGGCTCTTTGAGAACTTGACCTGACTGGTCCCAGAGTCCGGAACGGCGGAGGCTGCCTGGGCATCCCTGGGGGGTGGGCAGGGGGAAGGTTCCCAGGCACAGAAAGAAAGCGAGGGGTGGATGACTGAAATGGGGGAATCACTTAGTGAGGCCTCATAGGTTCGAGCTGAGCTGAAAAACTTCTGGACAGCTCTCCAGGCAGGGGACGAGGAACACGCACCGTCTCATTCCAAGACTCCTTGGGAGCCCCACTGACCGGTCTCCCGAGGTTCCCCATCTTCCAGTCCCCGGCTCCTCCGGGCAGTCGACTCAGGCGTCATTAAACTGGGCCACTGCGGCCAACTTCTGACTCTGTTCACAGCCAGGGCCGCAGATTTAACCCTTTCCCCCGAGCCTCCGCGCCGGGGGCCGCGCTCCCGCCCCCGTCCCCGCCCCCGTCCCCGCGCGCGTGCCCGCGCCCAGGGCTCAGGACTGGGCATGCTCAGTCGCCGCCCGCGTCGCGCTCGGAGGGAAACCTCTGCCCGCCTCCCCGCAGCCTGCCGCTCCGGTGCCTCCCGGCTTGCTCCGCTCCACGCGACCCAGATTCCTGCCCCGCCCCCGCCCCCTGCACCCGCAGCCTGTGCTGCAGCCGCGGCCACCCCTGTCCGGCCGTCGGTCGCCTCCGCCGCGCGCGCAGCTGAAGCGCCTGGGAAGGCGGAGAGGAGGACCCCGCTGCCGCGTGCCGGGACCTGCTGAGCTTTCGGTCGCCGCCGGAGTCCGGGTGGGTAGCGGCGCCGGGGGCCGACCCGGGAAGAGCAGAGGGTCACGGAACGAATGCCCTTGGAGAGAAGTGGTGGCGAGGACGCAGGCACAGGGCTAGCTGCGCGGCGTCTGGGGCGCCGTAGAAATATCAGGGCTGTGAGCAGAGGGGATAGGAATGGAAGTGACAGTGCCCCGGTGCAGGGGCTTCGGGGGTCACCCAGGACCGTAATCCTTTCTTCCAGCCCGCCTCCCGAAATTAACACCCACGGGGCTGCAAATCAGCGCAAGACGCTGTCTGCATCCCGGGCCGGGCGCGGGTCACCTAGCGACTGAATGAGGGGTCTGGAGATGTACCTGGCAAAATAGGAGGCGGGGACGAAAGGCGGCCTGGCCGGGGCGAGAGGCCAGTCCGGTCCCGAGCCGGCCCCCCACCCCCACCCCGTCCCGCGGGTGTCAGTCCCTGGGGCGTGTACTGCCGCGGGTTGAATGGCGGTGGACCCTCCGCACAGCCTCCCAGAGTATCTGTCAGAGGGACCGGCGCCCGGTGGCTCCTCCGACTGCCGGGAAACTCCTCACTTACTAGAGCATCCCTCTTCTCGGGGCAGGTAGAATTGGACTGGAGGGTGGGGAGCGACGGCCGACAGAGCTGCGAAAAGCAGAACAGTGGAGTGGAGTGTGATGGGGGCGGGGGCTTGATGTTATAAGTGCCTTTTTTCCAAGTGTTGGTGCGGGCTGCTCCTACTCTCCGTGTTTCTGCCCCGCGTCTAAGTGGCGAGTCCGGTAACACACCTTATGAATATTTCAAGAATGACCTCTCAGGCTGTCTTGCTTCAGATCAAGTTTAAGGAATGTGCTTTGAGCCTTGCTGCTCTGCACAGGCAGGTGAAAGCCCCGTGCCTTGAGCTTTCCAAATTGCACCCCTTTCCCTCAGCAACCAGGAAACATACGCTGCTAACCCCCAGTGAGTTTTAGATCAGTACCATAAATTGAGTCTGTCATTTGGAGAGACCAGTTTTGGGCAGGCATCCAGGCATTGTTCTGCATCTCTGCAGTGTGTGCGTGTTGTGCTGGTAGCTTGACAACGTCCTTAACTGGAGCTGCCAATATGGTGGAAAGCAGGTTGTGTGCTTGTGTGGAATAAACGTCTTAACTCATTACCATCTTGAGACAGCGGGTAGTTACAGAGGACTTAGAAGTTGAATCCAAGATCAGTCAAGTTGAATTTTGAGGGAGGCACATTCTTGTACTGGGAAGTATTTCTCTCTCTTTAATGCTTTCATGGGAATAACAAATGAATGTCTTTTCTGTAATTACTGTCAAGAACACTGAAAGAAGAACATATTGATGTAGGGAACTTTCAGGACTGGAACCAGCTGTAGGGCATCTTTCCTTACACTTTGGGTTATAACTTCCATTGCACCATCACCATTAATCAGGAAACTGGCACACAAAGGAGTTGCTACTCTAAAGTGGTACCCTTTCCAGATGAAACCTGCTGTTATCTCCGTTAGTGAGACAGGTATGTTTCTAAATGACCTATGAGGAATTCCTATGCCGAGCAAGATTCCAAGCCTCCAAGATTTACACGGCTCTAAAAGAGACAACTCTTGTCTGTTGCCAGCCCATACAGAGTGAAGCTGGAGCACTTGGGTGTACAGATGTTTCACATTTAGGGAAGGCTTTTCCAGCAAAGCCCCACTGCAGTTACATCACAGGCTCCACCTCCGCCTGGCAGGCTGCTTCTCCCAGCCTGTGAGTGAGAACAGCATGGCTCACTGTGCTGGATTAATGAAGAAATGAAATCCCACAATGAAAGACTTATTTATTTCCCATACTGTGTTTTGCTGGTTTAATTAAAAGTAGAAAAAATTTCAAAAATTGTTAATTATTAATACATGCAGCCAGGACTTAAGCATAGTAATAACCCCATGAATATCAGCTTTTTAAGGGATTTTGAGCAACATTATGGTGTTCTTTGTGCTAAAAGTATTGCTCGATATATTAGAAGGGAATTCTAATAATTAGAAGGGAACTTAGCAAAATAAGTGAAAATTCTATGTAATAAACAACATTTCCTACAGCATGTTACTGAGATCCTCAGAAAGAAATCCAGCTGTATTAATATACATAAAATCTGCCAGTTGAGAAGTTTTCAGAGCTTGGATGAAAACCTCCAAGGGCTCTAAAGAATTATTCCTTGAGTCCTTTAAGAATTTCTAAAGAAGCACTGGTAGATTTTGCAAACAAATATACACATTACCCATTCAATTTATATTTTGGATAAACAATGAATAATTGTTTTTAGTATAAGCATGTCCTGTGCAGTATTTGGGATATACTTCCACTAAAAAAGATTTATTCATTGTTTATCTGAAATTCAGTTTTAACTTGGCAGCCCATATTTTATCTGATAACTCTAGTCACTGGAAACTTCTCATTCTTCTTTTTGGGTCACTATGTGTTGAAAAAATAAAATGGAGCAGAAATCATATGCTGTTCTGCAGACAATCTGGGATACCCTCAATTCTGGTACAAGCCATTGAAAATAACTCATGCTTAAAAGTAAGTTTTCAGTTCAGCACATAACGTTTGAATACCTCTGCTTGCTAGGCTTAGTGAGAGGTGCCAAAGATACAAAAATTAAGTGGGCAGGGCAAGTCTCAAAGTGTAAGATGTAAGACTGGCCATGCCACTGTAGGAGTCTGGGAAGGACACTGAATTCAGCCAGGCAGCTCCCATTAGAGACTGAGGCAGCCAGCAGTTTTGACGGGTCTGGCCTTGGATAAAGAGACAGCTCTTACACAGAGGGGAAGGAGGAAAGAAACCCATGTATACCTAGTGGAGTGAAACTGAAAGTTGAAAGATTTTACCTGATGGCCTCAGAGGACAGAGTAGTCTGCTAAGAAAGAGTAAAGTTATAAGGGGACTCTAAAAGAACAGACTTCAAATAGTTGCTGTTGGGAATGGAAAACGGAGCCGAAAAGGTTCAGGTGCTGGCGTTGATAAATGGTACTTGGGTGAATGCATTTCATTCATTTAAAAAAAGCTGTTGGCCTGTCCTTTAATACCCAAAGTGCCCCTCTCTATTCCACTACCGTCCTGATTTCCTTAGGTAAAAAGTAATCATCAAACAATATGGAGTACAGTATTTATGTGGTATCATTAAATACCACATAATACCTATAAAAGAAGGTATTTAATTGTAATATTTGAGATGTTGATCAATATTCAGTTGCTTTTGGCACAAATTCCTGAAATAAGTTAAGTAGGCATTTTGGTGTTAGCAAATCTATTGATTCAAGTAGGGAAAGATATTAAATTTCAATCATTTTCTGATTTAGAAGCAGATTCTGATGATGGAAAGACTGTAGATTTTTACAGAAATAGCACTATGTGAAAATGGCCATATGCTTGTAGTACCAGAGAGTACCTACTCAGAATGTTCCAAATGCAATTAGTTCCAAAAAATAGCACACCACTTACATTTGTGTCTTTGAGGACCAGCAGATCCTTTCACTATCGATCAGTATAGCAAGTTTCCAGGGAAACTGAAGATGAAACCCGTGCAGTCCATGTAGAGAACTATTAACTCATTTCTTGATCCCAGTTTGCTGATCTCAAGCAAATGATAGCCTAGTACCATTCCGGATTGTACTCCTGTCAGCAAATCTAGTTATCTTAGGGGCAATTTTCAGAAAAGACACATATGTTTGAGTATCCATATGTATGTTTAAATTTTCACTTCATATTTTACAATACATTCTTAAAACCTTAAAAATTACTGTATGTTAAAATGTATAATGAAGTAGAGTCTTTCTTATCAAAAGATTACCCTTTAAAATAGAGCAGAAAACAGTTCTATTTCTGGTATGCATACTGTTTCTCCATGTAGTATCTGCCACACATGTCTTGCCTTATAATTCTGAGCGTATATAAGAAAGAAAGTGATCAGGGACATACTGAAGTTGTTAAAATTTCAAGGCAATTAGACCATAGGTTTTATTTTCAGCAAGACTCCACACGGACATGGCTTATTAAAGAAAGGCTTACTGCAGTGATCTCTAATGACAACTTATGTGGACTATCACCCAGAGAGAGCTTTAACTGAAATTGTGTGCTCAGTTCATATGCTAAAGTCCTCAGAAAATAGTCTGAATTTAAAGAATCTGAAGACAGTGTGTTCTTGCATCCCAGGAGCTTTTAACTCTCTGGCTACTTATGCTGACCATGAGTAGGTTTTATTTTACATCAGTTTCTGTGCTATAAAATGGAAGAATGCACATTTTAAAAAAGAATATTGTGGCAGCTCCAATCCTCTTTGTCTATAAAGTAAACCTTATCCTGTCTATAAAATAAAAGTTACTACTGTTTTAAGGGATAGCTTCATTCTCAATGTAATTAGACAATTTGTATATTGTCTGTGTGTATTTCCATGCCAATTCAGATACCATCAAAATAATTCACAATTTGCTATTTTTGATTTTTTGCTTTTATCGTACAAAGCAGATGATTGTGGTAAATGCTTAAGGAGAGCTCATTAAGCCCCTTTAAAAAATCAGCCTTCAAACAAGCTAATGACTGCATACTCAAAGGTTTTTACATAGCTTTTAAATGTAGTTTCCATTTTAATTATTGAGATTAGGGCTTGTTTAATTAGAATGCTTGGTTATAAGAGCTTATTCCTGCTGCTATAAGTCTCCTTCCTATTTCCCTTGTACAACTATATGGTGAAAAACTGCCATATGTTTTGAAGTTTTCATTCACAATGAAACTAATAATTTATTTACCCCACAATTGCTTTTTGGTTTAGCAAATATGAAGACATCATAAACTATGTTCCCTGCTTTTTCTCCTGCATAATCAGTTGGCATTATGAATGTTTTCAATGTGAATCAATCTCTGAAAAATATTCACTATACAAGTACATTTCTTCTTTTTTCCTTTAGAAGAAAGTTCTACCCTTCAGAATTTGGAAACCAGATTTTCTGGAGATTCTATGTTCCACAGAACACTGATACTTTAAATTCAAATTCTCTTTGGTCTTATAATCCATGTGAATTAGCAAAAAACTTAAAACCATTGTTTTTAATAAAAAAGATTAATCATGTATCCTCTTAAAATGGTAAACATATATTAAAGCTCTTTTAATTAAAATGTTTATTATGCATATGATAGTTATAATTTTAAAAGGCTATATTAAAATACCTAATAGAATTTTGACTTTCATATTCTGTCTCACATATAATATGTGTGTAGCCCAGTATATGAACCCAGTATATGAAAATCAAGACTTGTAAAACAGGATTGGCTTACAGTTTTTGCTTCCCTCAAGAGTTCTGCTTTGTATCAAACATTTCTCCTATTATTCCTTTAAATTATAGGTAACCTAGAGTATTTAAAATAGAGCCAGGCTCATCAAATTTTTGTATCTACACAGTCCTTCTGGGACACATTTATGAACGAGGCTCTTGAGTAATATTTGTGGGTGAGATGCAAAAATGAGGTATGCGATGTGGTCTAATCACTGGGTTGATCAGCTGTACCCCAAGACCGTTCCCAGATGTGAAAGCCAACATAGAAGGTGGTTTCTGTTTGGCCTGCTTCAGAGTGCTTCCCTTGTCCCTGACATTTCTTCAGTTTTACCAACAGCTCAGAGATGCTTTGACCATACATATATCAGGTTTGTTGATAATGCAAAGCTCCAAGCACTGGTGAATTTGAATGACAATCAGATTGAACTTACTATACCTTAGCCCAGTATAGGGCTGAAACTAAGACTGTATTTAAAAAAGACTACATGTTGGCTTCATGTAGGTTCTAAAACCAGTTACCCAAGGACAGGGAATGGAACCTAGTTTAACAACAACTTGGGTTGTAAAAAATAGTTTTAGTTCACTTGAGTATTAACCAACAGTACAAAATAAATTAATGCTGTCTTTGGTTGAGTTTATGGGTGAATAGAGTGCATATCAAGGTCAGAAACAAACAATATAACACACTGTATTCAAAGTGATGCATTTTGGGCCACCTGTCAGGGATATAATAAGAAGGAATGCCTTTATTGGGTAGGATGTTGGCTCACATGACCTTAAAAGCACTTCCTAAATTTGATTTTGCAGTTTAAATTGAGTTCAAGGCGATATACATTAATCTGCCAATGTCTAATCAGCCTAGTAGCACTTACGTAACAAATAACTGTGGTACATCATTTCCTTGATTTATAATGAGTATCTATCCTTATTCTTTTCTACTTAATAATTATTCCCTAGATAATTAATCATCACTTAAAATAAGTGGATCTACTCTGTGACCACTGCTGGGTTAAATAAAAGAGTCTATTTCCAGGTATTCTTTAATTATTTAAGATTGTACTTGAAATTCTTAGTTCAAAATGATAGGTATTTGGAATGGCCACAAAATAAGCACGTGTCCGGGTTCTAAAATAAAGTGGCACTATACACCTAATCATACAGACAAGATGAACTATACACCTAGTCATACAGACAAGATGAAAGGCAAACGTGTTTGCTCTGTGTTCTCTGTGTACTTTCTTGCTCAGACTTATTTTGGAATTCAAAGGCGTTCATTTATAGCGTGGAGTGGGCACTTGCCATTCCTTGGGAACCCTGCCATCTGAACCTCTTTCCTATGTTGGGGCTCTCCCACATTATGAGGCAATGACCACCCCAACTATAGGATTAAAAGTACCAAGTGTTTCCTTTGCCAGACATCCTTGCTGCACAAGCATGGGTGCATGACCCAGACTCTGCCCCAGTGGCAGACGTTCTAGTCAGCAACACCCCATGACCACCACCGGGGTGTCAGGGGAGCCAGCTCCAGAATCTGGACCTGGTGACAGCAGTAGAGGTGTCTTTACTGGACTGGCTCTGTGCCATCATTTTAAGTGTTATTTTGGTCTACATAACCTCTAAACCCAGTTTTGTAGACCTCCTGGAGATTCTGTAACTTACCTTCAGAACAAATTCTTTTTCTGCTTAAATAGGCAAGAGCTAGTTTCTGTTTCTTGTGATAATAAACACTGACAGGTTACAGGGGACAAGACCAAGGCACTAGCACCTGGTAAGCACAAAGCACTCTGAAAGGCCCAGAAGGAAATGTTCATTTATTTTCTGAGTATTTTTGGAGCAAGGCGCCTTGCTTGGCATTGGACAGAAGAGGCACACAGAGCTGGTATTTTCAAATTAGTGCCATAAGGGCAAGTTGGAGGAGGTGGGGATACCACTGTCAAACTAAGAGGCAGAGATTCTGTGGATCTACTGGCTCTAAAGATTGATTTAGGTGAAGATGAAGTATTGGAATAAGAAAGGATGCTTTTTGGGAAAATACTCTTGCATCAATTCTGAAGACGTTTTTTTCTTCTTAACATTTATGAAATCAGGAAACATTGTTAGAGTGCGTCACATTTTAATTGCCACTTTTTCCTCCTCAACCCATGTATCACATTACGCCAAATCTAAGATGTCAATGATATTACACTATTACATTTTTATCACTAAGAAAAAAAGACTGAGAAATTACTAAAAAATGATGATATCTAACACCGTCCTGGGGACTCTAGAGGACTTAAAGAGACCCTAAAAGAGCTAAGTCAGTCACAGAAATGGTGTGGGTTAAATTCCAAACTCCCGTCCATTGTTGCGGTAGTCTCCCAAAGCTATCAAAGGGCAATAGATGAACCTCTGACTCCTGTTATGAATAAATTCAGGTGACAATCACCATAACCTTCTTTGGATGGCACTTTTTTTCTGGAGGACTAACTTTTTTGCTTGGAAAATTTCAAATACATGCAAAAAAGGTAGACAGAATAGCATAATGGATCCTAATATTCAATAATAATCAACTCATGAAGAGTGCTGTTTGATTCTAATCCTACTGTCTACCCACCTCAGTTTATTTTGAAGCAAATCCTAGGTGCATATCATATACTTGTAAATATTTCAGTATGTTCCTATAAAATATAATGACTTTTCAAAATACATAATCACCATGGACATACAATGGGGTAATGACAACCGTTTCAACAGTTGGTGTTGGCAAAACTGGACAGCTACATGTAAGAGAATGAAACTGGATCACTGTCTGACCCCATACACAAAAGTAAATTCAAAATGGATCAAAGACCTGAATGTAAGCCATGAAACCATAAAACTCTTAGAAAAAAACATAGGCAAAAATCTCTTGGGCATAAACATGAGCGACTTCTTCATGAACATATCTTCCAGGGCAAGGGAAACAAAAGCAAAAATGAACAACTGGGACTACATCAAACTGAAAAGCTTCTGTACAGCAAAGGACACCATCAATAGAACAAAAAGGCATCTTACAGTTTGGGACAATATATTCATAAATGACAGATCCAATAAAGGGTTGACATCCAAAATGTATGAAGAGCTCATGCATCTCAACAAACAAAAAGCAAATAATCCAATCAAAAAATGGCCAGAGGAACTGAACAGACAGTGCTCCAAGAAGAAATTCAGATGGCCAACAGACACATGAAAAGATGCTCCACATCACTAGTCATCAGAGAAATGCAAATTAAAACCACAATGAGATATCACCTCACATGAGTAAGGATCGCCACCATCCAAAAGACTAACAGCAACAAATATTGGCGAGGATGTGGAGAAAGGGGAACCCTCCTACATTGCTGGTGGGAATGTAAATTAGTTCAACCACTGTGGAAAGCAATATGGATATTCCTCAAAAAAACAAAATAAAAATACCATTTGACCCAGGAATTCCACTCCTAGGAATTTATCCTAAGAATGCAGCAGCCCAGTTTGAAAAAGGCATATGCACCTCTATGTTTATCACAGCACTATTTACAATAGCCAAGAAATGGAAGCAACCTAAGTGCCCATCAGTAGGTGAATGGATAAAGAAGATGTGGTACATATACACAATGGTATATTACTCAGCCATAAGAAGGAAACAAATCCTACCATTTGCAACAACATGGATGGAGCTAGAGGGTATTATGCTCAGTGAAATAAGCCAGGTGGAGAAAGACAAGTATCAAATGATTTCACTCATGTGTGGAATATAAGAACAAAGAAAAAACTGAAGGAACAGAACAGCAGCAGAATCACATAACCCAAGAGTGGAGTAACAGTTACCAAAGAAAGGGAAAGGGACCAGGGAGGATGGGTGGGAAGGGAGGGATAAGGGGTGGGGGAAAAAAAGGGGGCATTACAATTAGCAATCATAATGTGGGGGTGGGGGGCACAATGAAGGCTATACCGCATGGAGAGGACAGGTAGTGATTCTACAGCATCTTACTACACTGATGGACAGTGAGTGTAATGGGGTATGTGGGGGGAACTTGGTGATGGGGGTAGTCAAGTAAACATAATGTTCCTCATGTAATTGTAGATTAGTGATACCAAAAAAGAAATGTAATCATATCATTATTATATTCCTGAAAAAATATCTACAATTTGTGGCACTTTTTTAAATAAATACATTTTGCATTCATTTTAAATAAGTTTTAAGCTGCTTTTTTTTTTGGAGTCTTTTAAAAAGAAGACCAAATTTGGTCCACTTTCATGTCAATTGATTTGTTTTTAAGAAATTTATATGACCCTGGTAGGTTCTATCACAGCTCTGTACTAATGCCAATCTTGATTAATACCAGTTGGTTTCTTTCTTTTGAATATATTCTCTAGTTAAGTATTTGTATAAAAAATATACCATTGTTCTTGCCATTTCCGAAGCAGTCTTCAGAAAAGTCCTATCTATTCTGTTATTGTTTTTGTTCCCAAAGGGAGGATTAATAATTGCATCAATGACTTGGATATTCTGCTAGATAATGAGAACCATCACATTGAACAATTGTTAACTCACAGTCTTCCTCTCTCCTATTAAATATTTGCGATGAATCTTCACCTGTGTCAAGGTCAACACACACCCTGCAATGTGTGGCCTGGTCAGATACTTTCTAAAAATAGCCTGGGCTTTTTAAATTCATCCCCTTGTTGCAGTCAAGTCTCTGGTTGGTTTCTCAAGGATCTTTCTCTTTTTTTTTTTTTTGAAGTATGGGTTTAGAAGGTTTAAGAGCACTAGAGCTCTGGAGACTGGGAGTACCGTCCTGTGTGTCATCTTTTTTAAATTTAAATGTTTGTTTTTATCAAAGTAATACTTACACATCGTTTAAAACATATAATTATAAAACATTAAATGAAAAATAGCAGTCTCTATTTCCTAATTCATCCCCATTCCACATTTGTTCCTCAGAGACTCCCATTTTAATTCTTTTAGCTGTTTCTTCTGGTGTGTTTCCTCTTACTTCTACATAATCGGTTTATGCTGCTATTTCTCAACATTTTTGAAGTATCATACCCAGTAATTTCTACTATAGAAGTGAAGATTTAACTTTCATTCCTAACCCCTCTCCCTTACACACATGCCTCTTTCCTCAATTCTCCCATTATCATTATTTTTGATTAAATATTCAATGTTTATTATGCCAATGTAAATTTTATTTATATTTTCTTTTGTACACTGTTTTTCCAAGAATTAGTAATTGATCTGTTTTTATTTGCTTATTTTTCTATTATGCATATCACAAATTTTTCCTCAAATCAATCAAATTGAAATATTTTCTCCACAGATCTGTATGTGTCAAATAATCTGTTGATTCCAGTTTTTTCATGGAGACATCCTTTTAAGACCTCATTCACCATCATTCCGAGAATGTCTTTCAGCTTTCTGGGATCTTTTTGCCAATCTTCTGATTCCTGGACCCAGTGTCTTTCTTATTCCCCATCTTTGTTTTGGTGACATGCTTCCTTCAGAAACTCCCAAAAAGGTGTTTGGGAGGAACATGGAAGGTGTTGTATGTCTGTCCATATTTAAGACTGAAGCACTAAAGTGCTGAAGCTTTCTATGCATGGATGGGGGCTTGTCGACCATTCGGCTTCATCGCAGTCCACTTGGAGATTAGTGCTTCACTGGGGGAGATCCACACGTGTGATGGGTAGTTTCCTGAGGGATAAATCTGCATTGACCGCAGCATTCTGGCTGCCTCTGTTCAGAGAGTTGGGTGGGAGAAGAAGGCTGAATACAGCTCACATTGATCACATAGACTTTCACTTAACTTTCTTGTATTCAGTAAGACAGAGCAGTCTCATTTGCTGGGTCCAAAAGTTGAGAGCCTCTCCAGTTCAACCTTTTCAAGAACCATTCTTATAGGATGGAAAGGAATTTACTTTCAAAGACCTGGGGTAGAGATCTAGGCCTGATGAAAACTTTCAGCCAAGCTTCCTGTGTTGACTTCATTCTACACTACCACTTTTAAAGGAACTGGTCATCACTAACTCCTAAATAAGACTGAAATTCTGTATTCTGAATTGTATTGCTTTGGGTCACTTACCTCATGTAGGCTTAGTCAATTAGGCTAAGTAAATTACCTCTTTTCAATGTCTTTTCAGCTTCCAGAAATCTGCTGATACCTTGTGTGTGCTCCTGTGGCCCTTAGCCGTATGGATTTATGCCTTTTGATTATCTTACTCTCATGTTGCTGGGACTACATGTGTTTTATTTCTCATGTTTAATAAAAGTTCATGATACAAGTTCTAAGGAAACAAAGATGTAAAGTACTGTTAAGAAGATCAACAAAATTATAGTGAGGTAATTAATGCTTAGTGTCTGACATCATCTACGGAAACTTCCACAATTGCCGTACTTCTTTTGTATACTCTTGACTCCTAACCCCTAGTAAATTTTAATTCTTTTAACCTACTCTTACCACCTTAGCAAAATATTCCACCTAACATACACTACTATAAAATATATATATATATATCCTCAGTTGCTAGAGAATTCCATACAATCAGTGATCAGAATTTTATCACACATCTGTGAAGAAAAATCCATGGAACTGTGACATGCCAGTTAGGAACCCATGTCATAGAGTGCAGTCCAACTTAGTCTTACATGGCTGAAAATTGTTTTCATTTGAGACAGCTCAGAGGTTCTATATTGACTTCAAAGAGGCACTAGTTTCCATGTGTGAGATCTGCTAGATTTCCCACTCCTTGAAGGCAAACTCAATGCCTTATTTTATTCTGTGGCTCTAGAAATTACTTTGTGCCTAAAAATAACTGAACATAGGGATTAAACAAGATGGTGGCATGAGAAGTGAGGCAGAAACCTCCTCCCCAAAACCATATAAAACATGAAAATACAGCAAATACAGCTAATCCTGAAAGAACAACCAGAAAGAAGACTGCAGCAGATGGCCTACATCTAGGGAAAAGAGAAGACCTCACAGAAAAGGGTAAAGTGTCAAAGCTGCTGTATAGCAGGACCCAAGTCTTCCTCCAACTGCAGCTCACTGGATGAAGGAAGAGAAATGGAGCAGGGAGGGAGTAGAAGCCTCCCAACTGTGGGTATATGTACTTTTTTATAGTAGTGTATGTTAGGTGGAATATTTTGCTAAGGTGGTAAGACTAGGTTAAGAGAATTAAAATTTACTATGGGTTGCAAGTCAAGAGTATACAAAAGAAGTATGGTAATTGTGGAAGTTTCCATAGGTGATCTGAGACACTAAGCAGCAATTAACTCACTATAATTTTGTTGATCTTTTAACAGTACTTTGTGTCTCTATTTCCTTTTAACTGTGCCTTTAAATACCCAGCCCTGGAGATCTACTCCAGGAGCACAAACCTGCACTGTGTGGTGCTCTGGGAATTAGTGGGGTTAGAAAGCAAAGACAGGGGGAATACTCAGAGAGACTGAGATTCCAGCTGCTTGTGGAGAACAGGTACCCACAAATGGCCACTGTGGGACAAAAGAAAGGTGGATGCTTTGAAATTTCCCAACAGTGAGAGGGCTGCTAAAGGAGCAAGGATTACACAGAGCTTGCTGCTCAGGAGAAAGGACTGCTGGAAAAAATCATCTTGGCCCACTCAGCCCAGCAGGTTGGGAACTTTCAGGAGCTTCCCATTCCCCTGTGCTCCATTCCCCTAGCTATCAGTGCAGCGCAGAACCCCAGACGTGATATGAAGCTGCTGCCTCCTTCCTCCTGGACAGCACTTGTTCACAAACCTGCTGCCTCCACCATCATGTCAGGCCAGCTGGAGGGTGGCCTCACCTATGGCAACTACAAGGGTGTAACATAGAGGCTCCTCCCTGGGAGCTCAGTGCTCTGGCCCTGGCAGTGGAGGCAGGCACTGCAGCTGGGAAGCAGGAAAGAGTTCTTTCTTTCTGGAAGGCACTGGCACCATGCACCTGCAAATCCTGACATCGCTCCAGGTGCTGGGCAGCTCGAGATAGTACAGCTTCTGGGCACTAGAGGGTGAACACAAAGTTATTGTTCCACAGTAATCATTAAAAATATAAAATGGCAAAATAACCTGGTACAAACCAAAATCCCTCAAACACCAGAAAGAGGGCAAAGTAAAACTGAAATCACAAATATTCCTGATAAAGATCTCAAAATAAGAATCAACAGAAGAATATTCAAGACCTCAGGGAGGACTTCAAGAAAGAGATAGAAACTTTGAAAAATACAGTATCTGAAATTAAACATACAATGGAGGGATTTAAAAGCAGATTAGATGAGGAAGAGGAGACAGTAAATGAAATAGAAATTAGAGGACAGGAAAACAAAGAATCTGGGGCACAGAGAGAAAAAAGGATCTCTAGGAATGAAAGGATATTAAGAGAAATATGTGACAAATCCAAATGGAACAATATTCATATTATAGGGGTACCAGAAGAACAAGAGAGAGAAAAAGAGAAAGAAAGTGTCTTCAAGGAGGTAATTGCTGAAAACTTCCCCAATCTGGGGAAGGAAATACTCTCAGGCCATGGAGGTACACAGATCTCCTAACACAAGGGACCCAAGAAAGGTAACACCAAGACATATAAGAATTAATATGGCAAATATCAAGGATAAAGACAGAATACTAAAAGCAGCCGGAGAGAGAAAAAAGATCACATACAAAGGAAAACCCATCAGGCTATCATCAGACTTCTCAGCAGAAACCTTACAGGCCAGAAGGGACTGGCATGATATATTTAATGCAGTGAAACAGAAGGGCCTCAAACCAAGAATATTCTACACAGCAAGATTATCATATAAATTTGAAGGAGGGATTAAACAATTTTCAGATAAGCAAAAACTGAGAGAATTTACCTCCCATAAACTGTCTCTACAGTGTATTTTGGAGGGACTGCTGTAGAAGGAAGTGTTCCTAAGGCTAAACAGCTGGCACCAGGGCTAATAAAACCACAGTAAAAAAAAGTAGAACAATTAATTACTAAGGAAATGCAAAATTAAATCAACTACCCCCAAAGTCAGCCAGGGGTAGACAAAGAGTACAGAATATGATACCTACTATATAAAGAATGGAGGAGGAAGAAAAAGGAGGAGAACCAAAAAAAAGAACCTTTAGATTGTGTTTGTAATAGCGTGTTAGGTGAGTTAAATTAGACTCTTAGATAGTAATGAAGTTAACCTTAAACCTTTGGTAACAACGAATCTAAAGCCAGCAATGGCAATAAGTATATACCTATTGATAATCACCCTAAATGTAAATGGTCTGAAAGCACCAATCCAAAGACAGAATCACTGAATGGATAAAAAAAACCAGACCCATCTATATGCTGCCTACAAAAGACTCACTTCAAACCCAAAGACATACACATACTAAAAGTGAAGGGATGGAAAAAACATTTCATGCAACTAATTGGGAGAAAAAAGCAGGAGTTGCAATACTTGTATCAGACAAAATAGACTTCAAAATAAAGAAAGTCATAAGAGGCAAAGAAGGGCATTATAATGATAAAGGGGTCAATCCAACGAGAAGATATAACCACTATAAATATCTATGTATCCAACACAGGATCACCTCCATATGTGAAAGAAATACTAACAGAATTAAAAGGGGAAAAAGAATGCAATACATTCATTCTAGGAGACTTCAGCACTGTACTCACTCCAAAGGACAGATCAACCAGACAGAAAATAAGTAAGGAGAGAGAGGAACTGAACAACACATAAGAATAGATGGACCTAACAGACATGTACAGAACTCTACACCAAAAGCAACAGAATATGCATTCTTCTCAAGTGCACATAGAACATTTTCAAAAATAGATCATATACTAGGCCACAAAAACAGCCTCAGTAAATTAAAAAAGATTGAAATTGTACCAATGTGCTTCTCAGATCACAAAGGTATGAAACTAGAAATAATTTACACAAAGAAAACAAAAATCCCACAAACACATGGAGGCTTAACAACATACTCCTAAATTACCAGTGGATCAATAACCAAATAAAAACAGATCAACCAATATATGGAGACAAATGACAACAATATTTCAACACCACAAAATCTGTGGGATGCAGTGAAGACCATGCTAAGAGGAAAGTATATTGCAATACAGGCCTACCTCAAGAAAGAAGAACAATCCCATATGAGCAGTCTAAACTCACAATTAACTGAACTAGAAAAAGAAAAATAAATGAGGCCCAAAGTCAGTAGGAGAGATTTAATAAAGATTAGAGCATAAATAAATAAAATTGAGAAGAATAAAACAATAGAATCAATGAAAGTAAGACCTGGTTCTTCAAGAAAATAAACAAATAGATAAACACCTAGCTAGGCTTATCAAGAAAAATGAGAGTCTACACACATAAACAGAATCAAAATGAGAAAAGAAAAATCACTAAAGGCACCACAGAAATACAAAGAATTATTAGAGAATACTATGAAAAATTATTTGCTAACAAACTGGATAACCTAGAAGAAATGGACAACTTTCTAGAAAAATACAATCTTCCAAGGCTGACCCAGAAAGAAACAAAATCTGAACAGACCAATTACCAGCAATGAAATTGAATTGGTAATAAAAAAACTACATAAGAATAAAACACCTGAACCACATGGCTTCACTGCTGAACTTTATCAAACATTTAGGGAAGACCTAATACCCATTCTCCTTAAAGTTTTCCAAAAAGTAGAAGAAGAAGAAATACTTCCAAACTCATTCTATGAGGCCCACATCAGTCTAATACCAAAATCAGGCAGACACCACAAAAAAAGAAAATTACAGACCAATATCCCTGATGAACATAGATGCAAAAATACTCAACAAAATATTAGCAAACCAAATTCAAAAATATATCAAAAAGATCATCCACCATGATTCAGAAGGATTTATTCCAGGGATGCAAGGATGGTACAATATTCGAAAATCCATCATCATCCACCAAATCAAAAAAAAGAAGGACAAAAACCACATGATCATCTCCATAGATGCTGAAAAAGCATTTGACAAAATTCAACATCCATTCATGATAAAACTCTCAACAAAATGGGTATATCAGGAAAGTACTTCAACATAATAAAGGCCATAAATGACAAACCCACAGCCAACATCATACATAACAGCAAGAAGTTGAAAGCCTTTCCTTTAAGATCAGGAACTAGACAAGGATGCCCACTCTCCACTTTTATTCAGCATTGTTCTGGAGGTCTTTGCCATGGCAATCAGACAACACAAAGAAACAAAAGGCATTCAGATTGGTAAAGAAGTTAAACAGTCACTGTTTTCAGATGACATGATATTGTACATAAAAAACCCTAAAGAATCCATTCCAAAACTATTAGATTTAATATCTGAATTCAGTAAAGTTGCAGGATACAAAATTAATGTACAGAAATCTGTTGCATTCCTATACACTATCAATGTATTAGCAGAAAGAGAAATCAGAAAAAAAATTCCATTCACAGTTGCATCAAAAAGAATAAAATACCTAAGAATAAACCTAACCAAGGAAGTGAAAGACCTATATTCTGAAAACTATAAGAAACTCTTGAGAGAAATTAAAGAAGATACCAATAAATGTAAACACATCCCATGCTCATGGATAGGAAGAGTTAATATTGTCAAAATGGCCATCCTGCCTAAAGCCATTTACAGATCCAGTGCAATCCCTATCAAAATACCAACAGCATTCATCAATGAAATAGAGCAAATAGTTCTAAAATTCATATGAAACTACAAAAGACCCCAAATAGACAAAGTAATCCTGAGAAGGAAAAATAAAGCAGGGGGTATCTCACCTCCCAACTTCAAGCTCTACTACAAAGCCACAGTAATCAAGACAATTTGGTGCTGGCACAAGAACAGACCCATAGATCAATGGAACAGAATAGAGAGCCAGAAATAAACTCAAGCACATATGGTCAATTAATACATGATAAAGGAGCCATGGAAATACAATGGGGAAATCACAGACTCTTCAACAACTGGTGTTGGCAAAACTGGACAGCTACATGGAAGAGAAGAGAATGAAACTGGATTATTGTCTATCTGCATACACAAAAGTAAACTCAAAATGGATCAAAGACATGAATGTAAGTCATGAAACCATAAAACTCTTAGAAGAAAACAGAAGCAAAAATCTCTTAAATATAAGTATAAGCAACTTTTTTCTGAACACATCTCAGGCAAGGGAAACTAAAGCAGAAATTAACACATGGGACTACATCAAGCTAAAAAGCTCTGTACAGCAAAGGACACCATCAACAGAACAAAAAGGTATCCTACAGTATGGGAGAATATATTCAAAACAACATATACAACAATGGGTTAACATCCTAAAATATATAAAGAACTCACATGCCTCAACACCCAAAAAGCAAATAACTCAATTAAAAAAGGGTGGAGGATCTGAACAGACACTTCTCCAAAGAAAAAGTTCAGATGGCCAACAGGCACCCGAAAAGATGCTCCACATCGCTAATTATCAGGGAAATGCAAATTAAAACCACCATGAGATACCAGCTCACACCAGTTAGGATGGCCAACATCCAAAAGACAAGGAACAACAAATGCTGGTGAGGATGTGGAGAAAGGGGAACCCTCCTACACTGTTGGTGGGAATGCAAATTAGTTCAACCATTGTGGAAAGCAATATGGAGGTTCCTCAAAAAACTGAAAAACCATTTGACCCAAGACTTTTACTCGTAGTGCTCTGCCTTCAACCAATCATTTACACACTCAGTCACTCTTTGTGTAGATAAGGAGTACTGATCACTCCTGAGATGTTTGAAGTCTTTGCAGTATCAGGATGTTGTCTTGAATCCTGTGTATGTGAGAATGTGTGTGCGTGTGTATGCTGTGTGTATATTGAAGGGATTTTGATAAGGGAAGAGAACCAGAGCCCAGATACTGTGTAGTAAGGGGTTGGGAGGATAGCCATAGAGGCTAAGAGGGACATGGGTTTCTCATATGTAATCAACCTACAACACATCATGAAATGACTTGTTAACCTGGTTTAACCTGAATAAAAATGGTTGAGTCCAAGTGTATCACAGAGAAGACAAGTAGTGACTCTGTGGCATCTTACTACACTGATGGACAGTAACTTCAGTGGGGTACAGGGGGAACTCGATAATATGTGTGAATGTCATAACCTCATTGTTTTTCATGTGAAACCTTCATAAGAGTGTATATCAGTGATACCTTAATTTAAAAAAATGTTGGAGTCCAAGAATAAGATCCTTTATTGTGATCTGCTGTAGGCCATTAACCAATGGATTCTTCTGCAGAAACATCATAGCCTGGAATTTGGAAATAAAAAAGCTTCAGTCTTACTATACTTCATTGATTCTAAGGTTGTTTTTTTTTTACACACCACTGAAATTAGTATACATCATAGTTTAACTAGCACCATTTTATTTTTCCTTAAGAGCATAGGAAATAAAGGTGCATTTTACAACTGATGGCACTGATAAAATGCCACTGAAAAGAATAAAATAATATTCATTCAGCAAACATGTATTAAGTCATGCATATCCAGTGATAGCTCTAAAGTGAGTTTAAAACTATTTGTCTACTTCTCATGAGTGAATTCTGTTGTCCCATCCATGTGGTCAAGGTCAGAGATTGCCTTAGTAGCAGAGCCCTGTTTGACTCCAGGCCCCTGGAAATGCCCCAGTTTGCTTAGACTTTCCTATTGAATGTTTCTAGTAGATAGACATATTCTCATTATGTGAAAGTGAAGATTTTGCAGAAAACCATCAGTTTAGATTGGCAAAATCATATCCATTTGGTTTTTATGGAAACATAAGTTTACCATTCTTTTGGTGTGTTTTTATCTAGAAACTTAACTTTTTAAAGTAAAATATATAATAGAGAAAGTACAAAATCTAGATTGAGTATTTTTGTGGAAAAATGGTTAGATTTTGAAATTTCCTTACTCTTTGTAGAATAAAGACAAATTTCATCAGTCCTTTTCTCCCTCACTGTGCCCCCTCCAATGAAAACAGTACATACAAATAGGCAACCACAGTGAAAGACAGAAAATCAGTGCATCTTTAAAGCAGATTGTACATATATTTGCAAGCAGCCCTGAATTCTGTGACAGGCATGGACCTCCATTGCTATAAATAACAAAAATGAACCCTGTAGAAGAGAAAAAACCTCCTCGGTTGTCAGTGAGTGTCAGCCGAACACATTTTTCAAGCCAATCACCAAAGCAGAAGGAAAGGCAAATTCTGGAATGTGGCTTCAGGGAGATTGTTACAAGAGCATTATACCTCTCATATGACATGCTGGATAGCATGAGTATAATATAAGTGCATAATCTGAAAGATCTTTCATTTCTCTGGGATGTTAAATTTTCATGTGGCTTGCTCTCTCTCCTCATGTGCATACTTGTATAAAGTAAAAAAAACTGCACTTTATACATGTTTCAAATGCTCATACATAGCCTTAGAAATTTTTCTTTCCCTTCTCTTCCCTCCCTTCCGATTTCCTCCACTTCCCTTCTTGTTCCACATGGTAAATCTGATTGTATTATATCTTGTGAAGACCGAGTCCCTCATTTGTCTAGGTCTCCCTTGCATGGGCACAGTGCTTCTCGACAAAATATGAAGCATGATGCAAATGCAGCCATTATCTGAATTATCAGACCAGCTTATTTACCTATTTTGAATCTGACTTAGGAAGACTGATCTCCTTGTGCAGTTCTGCGGACTGGCTCATGAGCCCAGCCCCTCACATGGCAAGAGGCCTAACCGCTCTCTTATCCACAAGCATCTGTGCCCATGCCTTGTTTCCCAGAAGAGACATGCTTCCTGCTGAAAGGTCAGGCTTGTTTGGGAGGACTTTCTCTAATTTCTTGAAAATCATCCACAAGCACACATACACGCAGAGTATAGTAGAGAACTGATGGGAGCTGTTAGCTGAGTTAATCACATCTTAAAACTACCTTGGCTTTTGTTATCTCCTGCATTTTACCTTCTCCACCTAGATATAGCTATCGCTGAAGAAAGGGTGGACAAAGAGAAGTGTAGATCTGTTTCTGCCGGAGTCCCAAATCTCTACTCGACTGACCGAGAGTCGTCATCATTATGACATCATTAGACGTTAGCAGGATACAAGTACGTAACTGAGAAACCATTCAGGAGGGAAACTGACCCTTCACACAGGTCAACATTACTTACTCGGAGTGTATTATTGCCATCAGGAAAGTTGCTCAATTACTTTTAGCAAATATTTAAATTGACATAGTATAATAAAGACACAGGATAAATGGAACTAAACCAAATGAGCCACAGACTTTCTTCTGATACCCAAAGCAGCTTTTGAAAATCTATCTTAATTTTAGGGGAGAAAACTATAAAAATTATTATTTATGGATCTTATGGCTCAACATGTCATTGTTTTCTTCATCTTTCACCTGAAATGGAAAGCTTTAGCTCAAACTAAGGAAATGAAATCAGTGGCAAATAATTTCTATATTGCTGATCTTGAACTTATCTTACGCAGTGTCTGTACCCCAGTTCCTCAACTGCTGAATGGATTTTTTTTACTACTGCAGTTAACCCAAACTTTCTCTTTTTAATCTAGATTCAGGGGAGGAGGAGTGGAACATGTTATCATTTTCTGATTATCATTAATTACAGGAAGTTGTATTTTGAGGTTGGCCCATTTTCTTGGTTTTTCTCCTAGTGGTGGTGTAGCATGCAAAGAAAATAGCAGCAGGCAGTCAGGGAAATCTAAAGGACAAGATAACTTATTTTGCTTTTCAGTGAATTCAAGAAAAGCCACTCAAGGTAGTACATATCTCCTTCATAGATTTGGAATCTTTTACGAGCCATTAGATCTATTGTTATGTGTAGTTTAAAATAAATAAATAAATTTTTTTTATTACAAAGGGAAATGTGTAATGCCATATGAAAATGAAAACATAAAGAGGAACTGAAAGAAAAAATAAGGGAAAATGCTGATTTGAAGATACTGTCACACTAACCAATAACTCAAAGAATAATTTGGGGAAAATGAAATCATCACACAAAAAAACAGTTGTGGACCAGGAGCTTGAATTTAATTGGATTTTCTAAACCGAAGGGAACACTAGATTTACATTAGGGGAATATTTTTATTATCAGTTATTTGAGAATTACAGTGCCAAGGATTCATATTGTATAACTTCCTCCCGTAAAGTTTTTTTGTTTAGAAACTTTCAGATTTGTAGTACATTAACTTAGGGAAGGAAAGTTAATTTTCAGTGGCCATAGAAAGCCTTATTATTCAAGAATCTCCAAGATGGCTCCCAGAGGAATTGTTTTGAAGTGCAGGTATATATCCAGACCATGTTTCTCCCCAGCTTTGCAGTTGAGTTTGAATTGAATACACCTTTTCATTACTTTCACTATTATGTCAGTCCTAAGTCTTTTCCAGAGGCAGCACAAAAGAGTGACTAAAAGCAGCACCTCAGGAGCTGAGTTCTGAGGGTTTGAATCCCAACTCTGCCAGTACTAGCTCTGTGACCTTGGGAGGCTGATGAACAACCTCTCTGTGCCTGTTTTCTCAGCTAACTATTTCATTGTTATGTACTTGTATCCTGCTAATATAATAGAGATAATAATTTTTATTCTATTCATCCTATAGTGAGTTAATATGAATAAAGCTCATAGAATACTGCCTGGCACATGGTAAGCACTTTTTAAATATTAGCTATTATTCATAAGACCTTAATCTTTTAAGTTAAATTTAATTTTTAAATATGCTCTATACATTTCTTAAAAACTGGTATAATCCCAAATTAGGTAAATTATTAGAGTGAAATAGCAGTTACTTCATAGATTGTCTTTTATTTATGCATAAACCTCATGAGTCCACAAGTATTTTGACTGTTAAAGTGGAGGCAATCAGTTAGAATTCAAAGGCGGTGTAAAAAGTAGCTTTTTTCATTTCATGTAGGGGTTAAGAGTTTAAAGAAAGAAGTTCTGTTCCTTCTAGTCGACTCTCTAATTCATTCCCTGGGATGCACAATAGATAGACTGCCTTCTGAGAGGTAGGGTCACTCCCTGGTATTTTACAAAGAGCCTCAGGGGGCTTCTCACTCAAAGGACCGCGGGGCAGGTTCCTTGATGCCAGGTGAGAAGTGAGTGTTCAGAAACAGCAGACTCCTCCCTGCCGCCCCTTTTCTCCCAGCTGGGAAAAAACTGTCAAGGGCAGGTAACCTGACACACAGCAGTGAAGTGTCAATTGATCTCTGAAGGCGTCTGATCCATCAAGCACAGTCATTTGATCTTTCCCTTTGGAATAGGTCAGGGCCCTGCCCTCGTACACATACAGAGAAATTACTGCAGGAGGCGGAATGGGTCAGGAATCCCAGGATTATGCTATTACATATTTTGGTTAAAAAAATCTACAGGGTTTTCTTCCTTCCAGTAGGGAGACTTCTACTTTATTTTATTAATGCTGTTACTGAATAGTGCTGTGAAAGAAGTGCATTTATTTAGAAGGGTGCAGAGTTCATCTCAACAAATCTGGACTCAATGTGCCAGACATTGTATCAGGCTCTGGGCTTCCCTGATGCACTAGGGGAGCATGTAGTCTGAAGGGGAAAGAAAAAGGAAACAGGCCACTTCTAAACAATAGGGGAGATTTGAAATACAACATATAATGTACACCCGGGTTAAAAGCTCCCACTAGAGAGGAAGTTACAAGGAAAGGCCAGTACATAGAGCAGTTTCCACGTGGTCCTTGCATGGTGCTAAACAGTTGGTGTTAGAGTTAATGTCTAGCTGAAAAATGGTGAACTCTATAAGTATTACCTTAATAAATCTGAATTAAAAAGCTAATAGCAATATTTTTCTATTAGCAAGACAGACATAAACAAGGCACGTAACTTAAATTTAGTGAGGATAAGTCAACAGTCTGGTATGGAAAATACTTGAGAAGTCTACCAAGGCTACCATTTCATTAAGAGTGCTGTGCAGATGAGAAACCAACTCAGACTCTCCCAGACCTTAGGCTCTGCCCAGCTCCCTGAGAAATGCTGCTTTGGCCACAAAGGAGTAGATTAATTTAGCACCTTTGTGGGAAAACAACTCAAAGGACATTTCTTATCAGCTGTGGCTCAGAGTATCACACGTTGCATGCCAACTATGATTTGTTGCATGTTCCTGTCTTTTACACAGATTGCCTAGTCAGTGGTAAGTAGGACATTAACAACTGTGCCCCCTTTAAAACAAAGGAAGCAGTAATTCTTTTTGCTTTTATAGAAAACATTTAGGGATGTTACTGAATGAATGCCCAGTGAGCATTGACTCAAATAGCATTTGTACAGGTTTTCTGCTACCACCCAAAACTATTTTTGGTGTTTTCTCTTTGGGAGACACATCATTAGAACTAATTGTTGTCTTTGTTTCCTGTTTGGAGGACAGATAATTAGAACTAATTGTTATTTTCCTTCCCTACCCTTTTGCCATCCAATCAGTAAGTCCAGTTGATTATACCTTCCAAATCTTCATTTTTGTTTCCTTCTCTCCATTACCACTGTCACTGTCCTGATTCTAGTCACAACTTGGCCAGACAGCTGTCTTCTAATTCTGATTCTTCACTTGAAAAAATGATCTTTTACTCTAGTGGATGATATAGTAAGAATGAGAAAATAATAATACTAAAATGAGGACCAACTCATTGAGTGCATATTACATACCTGCAACTATACTAAGCACCTTACACGCTTTGGTTCATGTAATTCTTAGAACAGCCCTAAAGGTAGTTAAACAGGGAGAAAACAGAACCCTGGAGGTTAAGCAACTTGTCTAAAGCCACTTGGCTAGTGGTAGATCCCATATATGAACTCTGTCTCCAAAACGTGTGCTACTAGCTAACATACACACTCCCTGCCATATTTGCCGAATTTTCCTTTATATAATAAGGCTCCCTTGAAGTAGTAAACTATGATGTGTGACCTAGGACAATGCTGGGAACATAATCATTCAAGAAGTTTTTGAATGGATAAACTCAAGAACCCCTATGTAGAGGGCAGGAAATTGAGTATTATAATTCTTCATTTTCTAATTCTTCATTTACCCTACAAGTATGAAATGATATTTTTTTTTAGTTAAGCCAGTTTTCCAACTAACTGAAATTAAACCATTAAAGGATAAATTTTCTAAATTTCTATAAAATCTGGCTGAAATGTATTTCTTTTTTGCCTTAGTAGTATGATGATTCTAATTTAATATTATCCTAATGACAAAGAACTATTATTATGGACAATAAATGTTGTCTATGTTGTTTCTTTAGTATTTCCTTCTGGGCTGTGGTTAATTATCATCTATATAATGAGGAAGCCCAAATCTTTTTCTTCAACCAGATTCTCTCCTGACCTTCAGACCCATATCATATCATATCATGTCATATCATTCCTATTATACCATTTGACCCCTGCAGGCTCAAAACTCCCCAAAGACCCCAAAACACCCCCAGGCTCCCAAGTCTGCATCTCCAGGATTCCATATCTTAGTGAAATATGCTACTGTCTACCGAGCTGCCAGCTATAAGCCTGGATATAATATTGGACTCCTCCTTTCCCTTCACTAACCCACCCCCAATCAATCAATAAACAAAAATCCTATTGATTTTAACTTCTAAATATCTCTCAAATCTATCATACTTCTGTGTCTGTCCATTACCTTATCCTGTGATTATTATCTTTGCCTGGATTCTTGTAACAACCTTCTAAATGATGCCCCTACCTATAATTTCACCACATTCTATTTTATTCTCCATACTACAATCAGAGTATATTTTTAAAACTTAATATCTGACCCTGTCACATCTCAGTTTGAAAAATTTCATTAGTTCCTCATTGCTCATGGGATAAGGTTCAAATGTCCTTAATATTGCTTACGAAGCCTTCAATGAATCGGACCCTTTCTTGCCATCCCTGTCTTGACCTGTCCCCTCTCACTGAGCACCCATTAGGTTGTATTGAAGATCTTCCCCTCTATACATTGTGTGTTCTTTTGTGTTTTAGGACTTTGCACTTGATTCTAGGGACCCCCTGACACTACACATAAGACAGGCATCTCTCATATTTACTGCAACAGCATCTATTCCCACTGCACTATTTTGGTCGACTACCTGTTTGTTTCTGTGTGTCCTCTTCTCTCTCCCTCAAGACTATTGGGTCAGGAGGGTGGAACCCATGCCCAACTCATTCATCCTGTATCCCTAGTGCCCACCTTTGTGTCCAGAGCATAGTTAGCACAACAGTTTTAGATTTACAGAAAAGTTACGAAGACAGGACAGAGAGTTCCCTCACACCGGCATCCAGTTTCCCCTATTGTTAACATCTTACATTAATGTTCTACATTTGTCTGGACTCGCACTGAAACTAATTATGAACTGAAATCCATGCTCAGATTTCCTGAGTTTTTAATGTGATGTCCTTTTTCTGTTTGAGGATACAACATTACATTTATTTGTCGTGTCTCCTTAGGCACCTCTTGGCTGTAACAGTTTTCTCAGACTTTCCTTGTTTTTGATGATCTTGAGAGTTTTGAGGAGTAATGGTTAGGTATTTTGTTGAATACCCCTTTATAGCAGTTTGTCTGATATTTTTATCATGATTAAGCTGGGATTATGAGTTTGGAAGAAGAAGACCACAGCAGTAAACTGCCAATTTTTTGTCATCACATCATACCAAGGGTGCATACCATCAACATGACTTATCACTGTGATGTTAATTTGATCGCCTAGCTGAGGCAGTATTTGTCAGATTTCTGTATCATAAATTTACTCATTTTCTCCCTTTCCATGTTGTACTCAAGAAGTCAGTATGTCCAGCCTACCTTTAAGGGGTTAAGAGTTATGATCCACCTACTTGAGGGAAGAATAAATTATTTGGAATTCTTTTTTATACAGGAGATTTTACATTCTCCCCCATTTATTTCTTTATTCAGTCATTTATTTATATGTGTATGAAATCATGGCTATTTATTTTGTTCTTTGGGTAATAATTCAATACTACTTTATTTGTTACTTAAATTGTTCTTTCAGTTGGTGCCTGTGTTTACTTGACATATCCCTAATTGTTTGTCTTTTGAGCATTTCCTTACGTTCTGTCATGGCAATGCCATCTGGTACATCCCCTGTCCCAGCATTAGAATCAGTGATTTCTCCATGGAGCCCTGGTTCCTTTCACTGGAAAATTTATTCAAAACCATGTTCTGGGCAGGAGGGTGAGGGACAGTAACACTTTTGAATTAAAATTTGGATTCGGTTTTAAAAACCATAGAAGTACAAAGGCGAATGTATGTTCCCATCACCCAGAATGAGCAAACATTTTTTCCCTTTATTTTGCTTCACAGAGTTTTAAGAAATAAAATGCTTAAAAAGTGGCAGGGCCTGTGGTGGAGGGCCCCGGGCTCCTCCTGGAGCTTCTGCGCCAGGGCGGAGGCCTGGGCTCCCTGGCCGCTGCCCCCCTGAGCAGGCTGTGCACCCTCCGCACTGCCCGCCTGGCTGGGGAGCCCAGGAGGCATCTCAGGTGGTGCTGTGACTTAGGTGAAAAGAACAACCGAGACTGAGGCCAACAAACCAGGGTTCCGGTCCGTCCGGAAAGAGAGGCAGCAAGGAGCCAAGAGCCAGTGATGAGTTCTCATCCTTTGCCTTCTGTGGGATTCAGAGAGCAGGTGCTGATGGTGGGAACCGACGTGACCAAGGGCCTCTGAGGGTTCAGGGCACTGCAGTGTCGAGATGATCCTTGTCTTTGTACTAAGCATTGGGTCTTTCATAATCTATTTCATCTACTCTTCTGACCCTGTGACAAGCTGTTCTTCATACCAAGACAAAACCATCCCTATTGATTTGGCTTTCAATGCTTCTTTCAGTTTCTAGTTTGGGTTGAGATTTTTGGCAGCTGATGACAAGATCAAGTTCTGGTTGGAGATGAATTCAATTGCAGACATCCTCACCATTCTACCAACCTTTATTTCTTATTATCTGAAGAGTAATTGGCTAGGTCTAAGGTTCCTAAGGGCTTTGCGGCTTCTAGAACTCCCTCAAATCTTACAAATTCTACAAGCCATCAGGACCAGCAATTCCGTGAAGTTTTCCAAACTGTTAGCCATAATTCTTAGTACCTTGTTCACTGCTGCAGGATTCATTCACCTGGTGGAAAATTCTGGTGATCCCTGGCTCAAAGGTAGAAATTCACGGAATATAACATATTTTGAGTCCATTTACCTGGTCATGGCAACAGTGTCAACTATTGACTTTGAAGATGTGGTGGCCAAGACATGCCTAGGATGGACCTTCATCATTTTCTTCACCCTGGGGAGTTTGATACTGTTTGCAAACTATGTCTTTGAAATGGTGGGACTTTTTGCCAACAAGAGAAAATACACCAGTTCCTATAGAGTGGTCAAACGGAAGAAGTTCATCGTGGTGTATGGGAACATCACTGTTGACAGTGTGACTACCTTCCTGAGGAATTTTCTCCACCACAAGTCAGGGGAAATCAACACCGAGATTGTTTTCCTGGGAGAGGTTCCTCCTTCTTTGGAATTGGAAACCATATTTAAATGCTACATGGCCTATACAACTTTTATTTCTGGATCTGCACTGAAATGGGAGGATCTGAGGCAAGTTGCAGTGGACTCTGCAGAAGCATGCTTTATCATAGCCAACCCTTTGTGTAGTGATCCACATGCTGAAGATACTTCAAACATTGTGTGCTCTCTATCAAGAACTATTACCCTCAGACCAGAGTCATCATACTGATACTTCAGTCCCAAAGCAAGGTTTTCCTACCAAAGATTCCCAGCTGGAACTGGAATGCTGAAGACAACATTATCTGCTTTGCTGAATTAAAGCTCGGATTTATCACCCAAGGCTGTTTGGTGCCAGGCTTGTGCACCTTTCTGACATCTCTATTTGTTGAACAAAACCAAAAGGTTCGTCCTAAAAAGCCCTGGCAAAAATATTTCTGTAACAGCCTGAAGAACAAAATCCTGATTCAGCATCTCTCCGATGACTTTGCTGGAATGAGTTTTCCTGAAGTTTCCCATGGTCTAATATTAAATCCACCTGCAGAAGTTAGGCTGCATAAGAATACATCAGGGTTCTTTATCGCCAAATCTATCAAGGATGTCAAAAGAGCCACCTTTTACTGTGCCACCTGTCACAGTGATGTGTACACTCCTGAGCTTATTGGAAAATGTAGTTGCAAAAGCAAGAATCATCAACATATCACAGATATAACACCGATTAAAAAGAAGAGCAGCCAGAAGGAATTCTCCTCTGCCACACCAAGGGGTTCTTTTCCAAGGGAGCAGTAAAAAATGACGAGCAGCTTGAGCATTGCCACCAGGACTTTTCTGTATGAAACGGAAGACAATTCTGACCAGCTTGACAGCAGTGGCATGTTTCACTGGTGCAAAGCAATCCCTTTGGACAGGGTGATTCTGAAACGAACTGACGAGACAAAATACAAATTTTGAAACCACGTGGTAACATGTGTCTTCAGAGAGGCCCACTCAACGCTAATGGAGCTTCAGAATTTTGTAATGCCCTTGAGAACTAGCAACCATACCCAGCAGGAGCTGAAGAACATTGTGTTCACTAGCTCTCTAGATTACCTGCAGAGAGAATGGCTCTTTCTCCAGAATTTTCCCCAGATATACATTCTGCCTGGGTCTGCACTCTTTCTTGGGGACCTCTGTGCAGTCAGCCTAGAGGAATGTTCCATGTGTGCTGTCATATCCTCGCCATCCATGTCATCGAGCAGCCAGACTTTGGTGGACACAGAGGCCATCATGGCCACCCTCAACGTCGGATCACTGCAGATTAGCTGCTCTGCCCAGACAGAGCCAGAGGGGCTATCACAGCACTCCAGTAAATGTCCTGGGAAATTAAAATACCAAAGAGTCCCCATCCTCACTGAACTGAGAAATCCTTACAGCATCCACTTCATTGAACAGCTTAGTGGGATGGAAGATCACGTCTCAGTAACAAGCCTGCACCTCAGCACTGCCTTTTCCACAAGGCGCTATCTTTTCTGGCAGCTTCTTGGACTCCCTCCTGGCCACAGCCTTCCACAGTTATCACGTTCTGGAATTACTTCAGATGCTGGTAACAGGAGGGATAAGTTCTCAGCTAGAACAACATTTGGATAAGGATTTCTTCTGGCTGACCGAAAGCTGCGCTTCAGTTTTGTCTGGAAGAATGAGGTGTAAGCTGGGGCTTCTGTCCTTAAACCAAATGGTTTTATCAGACATTCAAGTGAGTCTCCTCTTATCATGGATAAAGTTTCCCACTTCCTTAACTCAGAGTGTCTGAAAATTACCCAGGCTGATTTGGTTCCTAGATGGGCAATAGCACATACATAATAACAATCATAGTAACAACAGTTAACACAACCTTGGGCTCATAGCGTGTTTCACAGCCGACAGAGCAGCTCCACATGTTGTGTTTATTTGTTACAACAGTTCCAGGAGTAGATAAAGCAGTGTTTTTTATCCCCATCTTCTGCTTAAAAATCCAGGTCTGCAGGAAGCACCCAAGAGGTCTAATAACTTTGTACCTTAACATGAATATTAATAATAATCGTAATAGCTAATATTTACTGAGCAAAAAAAAAAAAAAAAGTGGCAGGTTGTTTTTCCCCTTCCCAATCCTAAATCCATCCTTCTCCTCCCAAAAACAACCACAATCTTAAATTGATGTGTAGACATTTTTTTCAAGCGTACATAGAATATTTACAGAAACATACGTCAAGGGAAAGACTGGGTTTTATTGGGGCTGAGTTGCGGTGTTGCGGGGCTGTCCTGGCGGTAGCGGTCCCTGCCTGCTGCCGCGGGTCGCACCGTTGGTCCCCCCCGCGAGGCGGCGCCCCTGCGGCCGCTTCCAGCCCCTCTCAAGTCTCTGCTGTGCCTTCCCGCCTCGTCCCGACCTGCTGCTTTGGAGGCAGCCTCTGGTGTCCTCCTGGCTGGGGGAAGAAGACCAGTAGCCTTACACTGTAAACTTGGTGAAAGCAAGTTGTAGACGGAAAAGAGCTAGACGACTGTAAAACTTCGCTGTTTTCTTCACAGTGGCAGCAAAGAAAAAAATGGGGCCGGGAACATATCATTTATTTGTTGGGAGTACGTGGCTCTTCAACGTCTATTTTTTTAGCTTAAAGCCATTACCAGTTGCGTCTAGTTCTTCGTGAGTTTTACTTCTGGAAGGTTACGGCTGCCACATTTAAGACCATCAGAGATCTGCACATCAGGATAGTTAATCTTAGGGTTCTTCATTTTCATTCTTCTGACAAATACTGTTCTTCAAAATATATGAACAATACCCAAAACAGAGAAAAGGGTGACTATTGAAGAAATTGCTCATGATACTAATAATTTCTCCAGCAAGGGACTTAAAATGAAAGTTAGTTGTGTAATTACTAAGTGAAAGGCTTTAGCCACACTCTCCGCTCACCGAGTGGCGTCGCTGTGTGGGCGGTTTGGCTGATAATGTTCTGAGTCCAGAGCAGGTTGTCTGAGTAGTCTTGGGTTTGGGATTTCCAGCTTCATTAACAGTAAACATATCTAATTTCCTCCCACAGCCTACGCTTACTCTGACAAAGGTAAATTTGGAAGAATTACTGGAGGACAGCTTGGGTAATACCGGTATATTCAAACCGTCACAATGAAGCACTTTGTGAGGTGAGTATTTCCAGTTCCTGAAGGAGCTCTCTAAAATGGAGAAACTTCCTTGCCAGTTAGGACAATATTTTTGTCACCATTTGTGATCATGTAATCAGGTATTTCATGATTGCATAAAATAGCACTATATGTGTGGTAAGCATACTGTGGTCACAGGGCTCCTCTACTAACTCTGTATTCATACTGACAACCAAGAGTCTTACAAGTGGGAGGTTACAAGACATGATGGTGTGGGCACAAAAGCATGGGACAGCCGTGATGCCATGTTTTTAAAACCATTAGGCTGAGGTTTGAGGCATTAATATTCAAGGAATAAATATAATTTGCTTAGAACCATTTTCCTGAAATAAGCAATTTTAAATATCTCTTAGTTTAGGTTTTAGTGGGTTGGCCAATCATGCAGGCATTTTCAAATGTTCCTTTTCAGTTAAAAAAGAATACATATATATGTGTGTGTGTGTGTGTGTGTGTGTGTGTGTGTGTGTGTGTGTGTGTCATATTTATATATGTATCTCTGTTCTAAACTTTTGCCCCTCTTGCCTTAGTGATGCCTCTGTTTTAATTGTTGGTTCTCTGAAGATTGTGCTTTATAGAGTACCATACATGTTCGTGTTTTGGGGTGATCTTGTTTTGTTTTGATAGCCATTTGGTAGGCCTGTAGTTGCAATTATTTTGAAGATAAAACTGCCATTTAGAGTTCTAGTCATGAAATTCTCAGAGAAATTTTATATCATATTAAAATAGGCCAAAATAAAGTTAATCAGGTCCTGAAAGTTAGAAAATAACCCATTCTCTAAGAAACTTTCTCTCAAGATGGTGGCTTACCACTATTACACATTGTTGCCCCTTGCTCTGGCTGTTTTCTCTAAGCAAATAATTAGTGGACTTGCTTTCTTTTAAGGAAACAATTGAATTCTTTCAGTGGCTGCAATTGAAGGTTTTCTTTTCCCCACTAGTTTTGGTTGCATGGTTGTCTAGAGCACCTAAATCAGTTTGTGTGGGATTCACTGTTTTGGTGTAGCTACGGGTATTCACTGGATCCTAAAATTGTGAAAACCTCTTAGTAAGTCACGATTAAACCATTTACAGGTATTAGCACTTGTTTTATTGTACAGAATACTCCTGAGCCTGTTTATCTCATATGTGTAAATGTACTAACCATGTGAAAAAATCACTAGGACGTTTGCCAGTGAAATATTTGAACTGATATGATTTTGGTTGCCATAGTAGTGAACCCATATATTCACACATTCATGAAAAATTGGTATTTATAAATCCCTCCTGAATGTAAGCATAGTGTCTTTTAACTATAGAATCGTGTTAACAGAAAGCTTTAGCATGATATGAAGCTTAAAAGTCCCAAACTCTTTCTTTAAAAGAGGAGATAGTAATGGTTAAGGTTTGTGCTAAGACTTGTACTACTGGATTTCTTCTTCAATATCTTCCTTGTTTCTGAAAAACTTTAGTAGCCTCAAAGTCTGCCATTTTAGGAGAAATGGTAGTATTTGTTTCTGTTACTTTTCTGTTAAATGGGATAGGTGCAACACTGTGTTTAGTAGAGATTATAACATTTTAAAATTAATTTGTACTTGATTGTAACTGGTATGGTGAATATCTACATGTGATTTCACACAGCCTAGCACTAAGGATAATCTAACCAGCACATTTTGAATAGTGTGTGTTCTGATACAAATTCTTCCCTTTTAACTTGGCACATATATTTTATAATACTACTTGACATTGATTATTTGTGTGAAAATGAAGTAAGATAATAGATTACACATCAAGAAAGAAACCTGAGGATTTTCATTGACCATTGGTTTTGAAATAATAAAAGAAAACTCAGTCATTGCCCCTCCTTAGTTGATTATTGCTTTTGACTTTAGTTTTTGTCTTTAATGCTTTTATTAAGTTATATGTGTGTGTGTGACCTATATGTTACTGTCTATGGAATTTGGAAGGATAAGAGGATAAGGAGTAATAATCTTGCACTACAAACTCTATCAGATAATTTAGATTGCCTTTTATATCCTGTAGTCCACTCCCACTGATGTCAGACAGTTTTGGCTATGTTTTCATTTAAACCAAAGAGAAGGTTATGTAAATATAGCCTGAATAAATTAGGTGTTAATTCTTGAGCTCAGCAAATACATTATGCAGAATAAGGAGTTGACTTTCACTGAGAAGATTTCAGCATTATTTAAAAGCCCAGAGTTATTAACCTGTCAACTTCTGAGATGCATTAGAATGAAATGCTCCATATACAGCTCCAGATGAAATAAAGTTAATCTTAAAGAAACCAGGTTGTGAGAAAGAATAGCTTTTAATCCGCATTTAAAGTACATCATATCCACACTCTGCTCTCTAGCTCCCTGCTACCATTGGATATATGAGTGCCTGTAATTACTTAGCACATAAGGAGTGGAAAAAATATTTGATGTTTAAAAAACATTACATAAATATTAGACAAATGCTACAGAATTAGTACACCCAGCTGAAGGGTGTATTTTAAATTGAGAGTGGATTTGGGGTATTGGATAGGTACCCCACAGTCACCCAATATGACATAAGCCATGGTCTGCATTGAAAGAACACAAGGGATAAAAGGAGAAGAAGTGCATCTGTCTGTGATCAGAAAAAAAGGGAGCACTTTTTGAGTCCCAAGTCTTACAGTTTAGTTTGTATAATATATTTTATTAATTTTATTTCAATTAAATCAGTGACATGCTACAGGCATTTTGTGACAAGAGTATTCAGGGAAGGCTTCACTAAGATGAAGTTGAGGGGAAGGGAAGACTAGGATGTTAATATTTTTAACTAAGAAGTGAGAGGGTGGGAGGTAGAGAAGATGTTGTGAACAAAGCCTGGGAAAGTATGCCTGGCTGCCACAGCAACAGATGGCCCAGGTTTGTTGGCTGTAGACCCTGTTGAGGGTAAGTAGAGGATAAGTCACACAGATAAAGTTGGGGACATATCTTGGATACCTTCACAAACACAGCATAAAATGGCCCAAAAGCACGGGAACATTTTCACCCAGACCTGAAGTGGACCTTAAAGAGAAGTGAGAGCCAAACGAAAAATCTTTTTCCCTTGCAGCACATATCTACCCTTCTCTTAGCACCAGAACTGTAGCCCATTCCCACCACCTTACAATTGTAAGAGAAGCAGGGTAGCTTGTCAAAGTCACACAGCTCATGGTAGCAAACTGAGCCTGGACTTGAAGTCAGACTTCCAGAGACACTACACTATTTAATCAGGAAATATTTCCATTCAGCACCAACTAATTTCTACTGCTTTTGCAGGGCAGAAGGTGCAGGGTCCTGTAAGTGCCCCAGAATTTGATTAACATCACTTGAGACATTGACTGAGCTTATGAGAATGGGAAGGTTTATGGCACATCCAAAAACCTCTTTCACTGCAGGTTGGTACTTTGAGCCACAGTTTTCTGTTTTTTAGGATACATGCACACTTATACACATGTGTTTGTATACATACATAAATATACATCTATACACAGATATATCTGTGTATATATACACATATGCACAAACACATCCACATCCACATACATCTACATATAGATATATTTTAAATAATTTCATTCCCTGCATTAAAAGAAACAAAAACTGTTTCCACACCTTTGCTGAAACATGTTAACCTGAATAGTTTCTGGGCATTTTCCTGTAGGTGACCTCACCAGGGCTTGCCCATTGCCACCTCACTGTTCACTAAGCCGTTTCTACTAGAGCATGAGTGAGCAAGATAAATGAAAGCCATGGGTGCTCAATAATGTTGGTTTGAATTTCATTCATTTAACTATTTTATTTTCCCTTGTGTTCTGAAGTTAGGCATCCTGATTGTTCACGTTGTACCTGTCTCTTTGTTAGGATAACCAAGAGTTGGCTTTATTATCTAATCACAGAGGAAGGTACTTTCTCTCTGCCTAAAACTGTGTGATTTCTTTTGTAGAATTATCACATTGGTTTTCTGTTTATTGTTTTTATTGTCATTTTCCTTACTAGACTAGGTTCCTTGTGGACAGGGAAGGCATGTGGTTTGCAGAGCAGTTAAGTTCTTGAGTCGTATTCACTTCTTCCCTGTGCATTAATCTCTGCTCTTTTTGCCAGTCTTTTCATTTTGTATTTGTGCACTACAGTGAAGGAATAAGTAAACTACCTCTCGATGATTATTTCTATTTTTCCCCAAATTCATTTCAAAACTGTTTCCTTCAGCTACTCTAGGTCTTTAACTCAACAGAAATTCATTTATTCATAATATTGTAAATATCTGCTAACCTGGGACTGGTGGTTTTCTTTTTTTTTTTTTTTAGATGTCATTGATATACACTCTTAAAAAGGTTTCACAAGAAAAGCAATGTGGTTACTATATACACCCATATTATTGAGTCCCGCCCATACCCCACTGCAGTCATTGCACATCAGTGTAGTAAGATGCCACAGAGTCACTATTTGCCTTCTCTGTGCTACATTATCTTCTCCATGATACTGCCCCAACACCATGTGTGCACTAATCATAATACCCCTCAGTCCCCTTCTCCTTACCTCCCCTCCATTTGTGGAGACTGGGAGTCTGCGGCTGTTTTGTCCCTTCAGTTTTGCTTTGATGTTATACTCCACAAATGAGGAAAATCGTTTGGTATTTGTCTTTCTCTGCCTGACGTATTTCACTGAACACAATACCCTCTAGCTCCATCCATGTTGTTGCAAATGGTAGGATTTGTTTCTTTCTTATGGCTGAATAGTAGTCCATTGTGTATATGCACCACATTTCTTTATCCATTCATCTACTGATAGATACTTAGGTTGCTTCCATATCTTGGCTATTGTAAATAATGGTGCAATAAACATATGAGTGCATATGTCTTTTTGAATATGAGAACTTGTTTTCTTTGAGTAAATTCCTAGGAGTAGAATTCCCAGGTCAAATATTTATATTTTTACTTTTTTGAGGAACCTCCATATTGCTTTCCACAATGGTTGAATTCATTTACATTCCCACCAAAGTGTAGGAGGGTTCCCCCTTCTCCACATCTTCGCCAGCATTTGTTGCCCCTTGTCTTTTCGATGTTGGCCATCCTAACTGGTGTGAGGTGATATCTCATGGTGGTTTTAATTTGCATTTTACAGATAATTAACGATATACAGCATCTTTTCATGTGCCTGTTAGCCATCTGAATTTCTTCTTTGGAGAATTGTCTCTTCATATCCTACACCCATTTTTTAATTGGGTAATTTGCTTTTTGGTTGTTAAGGCATGTGAGTTCTTTATATATTTTGGTTGTTAACCCCTTGTCAGATATGTCATTTGCAAATATATTCTCCCATGCTGTAGGATGCCTTTTTGTTCTGTTGATTGTGTCCTTTGCTGCACAGAAGCTCTTTAGCTCGATGTAGTCCCATTTGTTCATTTTTGCTTTTGTTTCCCTTGGCCAAGGAGATGCATTTAGGAAAAAGTTGCTCATGTTTATTCAAGAGATTTTTCCCTATGTTTTCTTCTAAGAGTTTTATGGTTTCATGACTTACATTCAGGTCTTTGATACATTTTGAGTTTACTTTTGTGTATGGAGTAAGACAATAATCCAGTTTCATTCTCTTCTCTTCTATGTAGCTGTCTACTTTTGCCAACACCAGTTGTTGAAGAGGCTGTCATTTCCCCATTGTATATCCATGGCTCCTTTATCATATATTAATTGACCACATATGCTTGGATTTATATCAGGGCTCTCTATTCTCTTTCATTGGTCTATGAGTCTGTTCTTGTGCCAGTACCAAATTGTCTTGATTACTGTGGCTTTCATAGTAGATCTTGAAGTCAGGGAGCGTAATCCCCCCAGCTTTATTCTTCCTTCTCAGGATAGCTTTGGCTATTCGGGGTCTTTCATGGTTCCATATGAACTTCAGAACTATTTGCTCCAGTTCATTGAAGAATGCTCTTGGTATTTTCATAGGAATTGCATTGAATCTGTAGATTGCTTTAAGCAGGATGGCCATTTTGACACTATTAATTAATGCTATCCATGAGCACGAGATGAATTTCCATTTATTTGTATTGTCTTTAATGTCTCTCAGGAGTTTCTTGGAGTTTTCAGAGTACAGGTCTTTAACTTCATTGGTTAGGTTTATTCCTAGGTATTTTATTATTTTGATGCAATTGTGAATGGATTGTTATCCTGATTTCTCTTTCTGCTAGTTCATTGTTAGTGTGTAGGAATGCCACAGATTTTTGTGTATTAATTTATATCCTGCAAAATTGCTGAATTCAGATATTAGATCTAGTAGTTTTGGAGTGGATTCTTTAGAGTTTTTATCTACAATATGTCATCTGCAAGCAATGGCAGTTTGACTTCTTCCTTACCAATCTGGATGCCTTTTATTCCTTTGTGTTGTCTGATTGCCATGGCTAGGACCTCCAGTACTATGTTGAATAAAAGTGAGGAAAGTGGTCATCCTTGTCTTGTTCCCAATCTTAAAGGAAAAACTTTCAGCTTCTTGGTGTTAAGTATGATGTTGGCTGTGGGTTCGTCATATATGGCCTTTATTATTTTGAGGTTCTTGCCCTCTATAGCCATTTTGTTGAGAGTTTTTATCATGAATGGATGTTGAATTTTGTCAAATATTTTTCAGCATCTATGGAAATGATCATATGGTTTTTTTCCTTCCTTTTGTTGATGTGGTGGATGATGTTGATGGATTTTCTAATATGGTATCATCCTTGCATCCCTGGAATAAGTCCTACTTGATCATGATGGATTGATTATCTCTCTAATTTCTTATTGAATTCGGATTGCTGAATATTTTGTTGAGTGTTTGCATCTATGTTCAATGGGGATATTGGTCTGTAATTTTCTTTTTTGTGGCGTCTTTGTCTGGTTTTGGTATTAGAGTGAAGCTGGCCTCAAAGAATGAGTTTGGGAGTATTTCCTCCTCTTCTACTTTTTGGAAAACTTTAAGGAGGATGGCTATTAGGTCTTCACTAAATGTTTGATAAAATTTGGCGGTGAAGCCATCTAGTCTGGCAGTTTTGTTCTTTGGTAGTTTTTTTTATTACCGATTCAATTTCATTGCTGGTAATTGGTCTGTTTAGATTTTCTGTTTCTTCCTGGGTCAGCCGTGGAAAGTTGTATATTCTAGAAAGTTGTCCATTTCTTTTAGGTTATCCAGTCTGTTAGCATATAATTTTTCATAGTATTCTGTAATAATTCTTTGTATTTCTGTGGTGTCCATAGTGATTTTTCCTTTCTCATTTCTGATTCTGCTTTTGTGTGTAGACTCTTTTTTTCTTGATAAGTCTGGCTAGGGTTTATCTATTTTGTTTATTTTCTCAAAGAACCAGCTCCTGCTTTTATAGATTCTTTCTATTGTTTTATTCTTCTCAATTTTATTCCTTTCTGCTTTAATCTTTATTATGTCCCTCCTTCTCCTGACTTTGGATGCCATTTGTTCTTCTTTTTCTAGTTCAGTTAATTGTGAGTTTAGAGTGTTCATATGGGATTATTGTTCTTTCCTGAGGTAAGCCTGTCTTGCAGTATACTTCCCTCTTAGCAAAGCCTTCACTGCCTCCCACAGATTTTGTGGTGTTGAATTATTGTCATTTGTCTCCATATATTGCTTGATCTGTGTTTTTATTTGGTCATTGATCCATTGGTTATTTAGGGACATGTTGTTGAGCCTCCATGTGTTTGTGGGATTTTTCATTTTCTTTGCATAATTTTTTTCTAGTTTCATACCTTTGTGGTCTGAGAAGCTGGTTGGTACAATTTCAATGTTTTGAATTTACCTAGTATATGATATATTCTTGAAAATGTTCCATGTGCACTTGAGAAGAATGTGTATCCTGCTGCTTTTGCATGGAGTGTTCTTTCGATGTTTGTTAGGTCCATCTGTTCTAATGTATTGTTCAGTGCCTTTGTCTCCTAACTTATTTTCTATCTGGCATATCTGTCCTTTGGAGTGATTGGTGTGTTGAAATCTCCTAAAATGAATGCATTGCATTCTATTTCCACCTTTAATTCTGTTAGTATTTGTTTCACATATGTAGGTGATCCTGGGTTGGATGCCTAGATATTTATAATGGTTATATCCTCTTGTTGCACTGACCCCTTTATCATTATGTAATGTCCTTCTTTGTCTCTAGTTGCTTTCTTTGTTTTGAAGTCTTTTTTGTCTGATACACGTACTGCAACTCCTGCTTTTTTCTCCCTATTTGCATGAAATATCTTTTTCTATCTCTTCACTTTTAGTCTGTATGTCTTTGGGTTTGAAGTGAGTCTCTTGTAGGCAGTATATAGGCAGGTCTTGATTTTATGCATTCAGCAACTCTGTGTCTTTTCATTGGTGCATTCAGACCATTTACATTTAGGGTGATTATCGATAGAAATGTACTTATTGCCACTGTAGGCTTTAGATTCGTGGTTACCAAAGGTTCAGGGGTAACTTCCTTACTATACTACACTCTAATTTAACTCACTTAGTATGCTCTTACAAACACAATATCAAGGTCCTTTTTCCTCTTTTTTCTTCCTCCTCTATTCTTTATATATTAGGTATCATATTCTGTACTCTTTGTCTATCCCTTCACTGACTTTGAGGGTAGTTGATTTGATTTTGCATCTGCTTAGTAATTAACTGTTCTCCTTTCTTTACTGTGGGTTTATTTCCTCTGGTGACAGCTATTAAAGATTAGGAACACTTCCATCTATGGCAGTCCCTCCAAAATACACTGTAAAGATGTTTTGTGGGAGGTAAAATCTCTCAGCTTTTGCTTATCTGGAAACTGTTTAATCCCTCCATCAAATTTAAATGATAATCTTGCCAGGTAGAGAATATTTATGGTTTAAGGCCCTTCTGCTTCATTGCATTAAATATGTCATCCCACTCCCTTCTGGCCTGTAAGGTTTCTCTTGAGGAGTCTGATGATAGCCTGATGGGCTTTCCTTTGTATGTAGTATTTTTTCTCTCTCTGGCTGCTTTTAATATTCTGTCCTTATCCTCGATCTTTGCCATATTAATTATTATATGTCTTGGTGTTGTCCTCCTTTTGTTGTGATATCTGTGCACCTCCATGGCCTGAGAGACTATCTCCTTCCCCAGATTGGGGAAGTTTTCAGCAATTACCTCCTCAAAGACACTTCCTATCCCTTTATCTCTCTCTTCTTCATCTGGTACCCCTATAATATGAATATTATTCCATTTGAATTGGTCACACAGTTCTCTCAATATTCTTTCATTCCTAGAGATCCTTTTTTCTCTCTGTGCCTCAACTTCTTTGAGTTCCTGTTCTTTAATATCTATTCCATTTACCATCTCCTCTACTACATCTAATCTGCTTTTAAAACCCTTCATTGTATGTTTCATTTCAGATACTGTATTCCTTAATGATTGAATTGAATTCTTCTCTGAGTTCTTGAATTTTTATGAGTTTTACTTGAAATCTCTTTCAGGAAGATTGGTGAATTCAGTTTCAATTCTCTTTTTCTGGTGTTTTGTGGGATTTGGGTTTGAACCAAGGTGCTTTAATGTTTCATTTTTGCAGGTGGCGCCCTCTACTGCCCAGATTCTCTGCTCTCTGGAGCTGCTCAATCACTGTAGCGATGTTAGGGGTTGTAGGGGAGCGGCACTGGTGCCTGTGTGGAGGAAAGAGCTATTTCCTGCTTCCCAGCTGCTGTGCCTGTCTCCACTGTTAGAACCCGTGGGCCGAGCACACAGGTGTAAGCCTCTATGCTTTGTGCTTGTAGCTGCCAAAGGCAGGGCCTCCCTCTTGCTGGCCTGATGCCAGTGCAGGGGCTTCAGTTTGCAAGCCAGTGCTGGCCAGGAGGAAGGTTCAGCTGGCTGAGTATCACAGTGGGGGGGGGGTCTCTGAGATGCATAGCCATGTAGCAGGATGGAGCACCTGAAGCTTCTAAAAGTTCCCTATCTGCAGAGTGTGCCTGGACAATTTTGTCCACCAGTCCTTTCTCATGAGCAGCAACCCCTGTGCAATCTTTTCCCCTTTAGCAGCCCTCTTCCTGTTAGGAAGCCTCTCAGACTGCCTGCCTTTCTTTTGTCCCAGAGCAGCCAGATGTGGATCCCTGTTTTCCACAAGCACCTGGAATCTCAGTCTCTCCAAGTATTCCACCTCTTTTAGCTTTCCAACCCCAATAATCTCCAGAGCACCATGCAATGTATGTTCGCGCTCCCAGAACAGATATCCAGTGCTGGGTGTTCAGCAGTCCTAGGCCTCCACTCCCTCCCCACTCCATTTCTCTTCCTCCCACTGTTGAGCTGGGGTAGAGGAAGGGCTTGTGTCCCACCAGATCACAGCTTTGGTGTGTTACCCTGTTGCATGAGGTCTGTTCTTTATTCCAGGTGCATGCAGTCTGGTGCAGCCTTCTTTCCTGTTGCTTTTTCAGGATTAGTTGTTTTAACTGTATTTTCATATTATATGTGGTTTTGGGGGGAGGCCTCTGTCTCACCTCTCCTGCTACCATCTTTAATCCTCTTCTGGTCCTGGTGGTTTTATATTTCATTAAATAATTGTGTTATGTAGTGAATCTATAATAACAGGCCCACTCCTCATTCCCTATATAAGATTTTGAGGCATGTTCTGAATGATGGCTTTCTTTTACCTATAGAGTGACTGAATTTTGTTCTTTTAAAAATACTTTTATTCATAATAAAAGTTTATATTTGAGAATACATTTAAATACTTTTACATTGTCAAAGTATGAGGTGTTTGCTGCTTCCCTTATTTTAAGTCCATAAAAGTATTATCCAAATAGCCAAAAAATGGAATATGAATTTTAAAAATAAATCTTATAAAATGCATGTATTTAACATCAAATTTTTAATTATATAGTGGTATGTCATTAAAAATTAAACAAGTGTCTGTTTTTCTTTGAAAGGAAAATGATAAACCGTTAATAATATTTTTTAGTTACCCGAGTCAGCTCTTGCTCTCTAAGCCCATGTCTTGCCTTAGGGTTCCAATCAGTGAGGATTCTTGGGGAAATGACAATGGAACATTCTTGGGGTAAAAGAGTTTATACCCAGTTTTGTTGTCCCAGCAGTAAGATGAGCACTAGAATCACGTCTGCATCCAGCAGCCTGCAGGTCTGTAATCCACCTTCATTTCTGCCTCCACCCAGAGCACTGGGCAGAGCTCTTTATATAGTGACTCAGTCAATAATAGCTTATTGCCTATGGGTGTGGAAGCAGTAGCCTAGCAGTAGGCTAATTACATCATCAAGTAGTTTAGGTCAGGTGAGCAACCTGACCAAAGCAATTTCCTTTTCCCCACAGCTTGCAACTAAAATTTCCCATGAATATCAAAAACATGACTTTTGTTTATAGTAATAGAATTTTGGATAATAACAATTCATGATAGATTTATGGGAAGAGGCAGCAGGATCTCTTCCCATAAAGAACGATGGAAAGGCCATGGGGCCCCCCGCTGCCTAGACATGAAGCACTGTCTCCCCACTACTCAATGGAGGGAAATATTCTTGTTTTTCTAGAAACAAAGGTTTCTTTGTGTGAGTTCACATTTCCAGTTCATGAACAAGTCCTCAGCAGCCTCTCTTCCTTGTAGGAAGCTTATTAAAGAGAGGGTCCCGTTTGCCAGGCCAAACACCTATTGACAAGTTAATTTCCAATTGCTTGCCATTGACCCTAACTAGGAACTGCTATAGAACTACTGAAATTCCTTAAAATATCATTTTAGCAAGAGCACGAAATGCTGGAATCATTGAGTGGTTTGCTCTTCTTTATGGCCATTTAGATGAAAAGTATTCCTTTAGGAAACTGTGGTTTGAACCAAGAACTGTAATTATTTTGAATGTATCCTTCCTCACCAAGAGTGTTATTTCTTATTCATTATAGAATTTCTTCAAGCAAGAAATAACTTCCGTTAGCAATTCAGTGAAACTGTTCAAAATAAGTCACTTCTCTCTTATCATTCTGAAAGAGACGTTAGAGTCACAAATTTAAGATGATGGAGTAGTGTTGCCCTACAGGTATCCACCCTCCTCACCCCACAGGCAGGAGGCTACATGGTTCTAGGGGCATCTCTTGTTTCAGAGGCCCCTTCCTGTTGAATGATTCCTCTAACAAAGCCCCACAAGACAGGAGCTCGCTTTTATTTGGTAGTAGAGATATGATCCATTTTGAATAATTTACATTGGCTGGCTATTCTGGTTCAAGCTAAAGAATGAATGTTAAATAATAAAAGTCATTATAATTATCTTACGGAAGAACACTGCTGTGAACTCAGCCACAAACTTCACTCTGCAGCATATTAATAAACTGCACTAACAGAAAATACTGGAAGTAGAACATGTGTTTAAGTAGTTATTATTAAATCAGATTCTCCCAGTGCTTAAGCAAAGCACTAACCTTAGGGAAGTATAGTAACTCCTTTTGGGGTACTATCAAGAAGTGTGATTAAACAGACACAAAAATCTGTTGTCTATGCATGTAGTTATTAAAAATAGATAAGATCCTTACTTTCTTCTCATAGCCTTCTGAGTTTGATTGTTGTTCCTATAAAATATAGCATGTCTTTTCAGTAGTGAGTTGAGAATCTTCCATCAGAACTAAAAAAACCAAGTCTAATTATAAAGATAAAAAGCATTATATTCCCCCACTTAAAACTAAGCTTATTGGTTTAATGACTCAGTCCAAGGAGACAAAACAAGCAGATCTATAAACCACCTGAACATAGGTTCAGATGGTAGAGAGGGTGAGGCTGTAATTCTTACTCTGAAAGTAGGAACAGAAAAGTGTAATTAAAGAAAGAAAATGGGATCTGCCTCACAGGTACATCTGAGATGCCTCCATTCAAGGCATGCATTCAGAAACATAAGAAGATAAATTACAAGGAGGAAAGGTACTGTGAATCCAGAAATCCTTAAACTCATCAATAAGCAGGCACACTTTTGCTCCCCCCTTTGTCCTTTCCTTCTTCCCTTTCTCCTTCCCTCCTTCCCTCCTTTTTTCTCAAACTAAATAGTGATTAGCTTTAAGCTAATTTAAAGATTTAAGGCATTTAAAGATCCATTTCTTAATTTCTTCCTTTTCAGGGTAAACATGTCAAACCAATCTAACATTCTCCCAAAATATCTATGTTTATTGTTTTCCTCTGACTTTCATCAGTTTTTCCATAAACTTTATAATTTAGGGACTTAAATAGGTCCAAAACTTTGAGAGTTCTTGACAGCATTTGGTGGTGAAGACCAGCCGTCCTGAGATGTTCATATAGAGGTTTGCTGGCCTATCCTTTCATGAGGAAGCAAGTTGAGGATTGTTTCTGTTACAAAATAAGGCTTCCATAGTTAGGGGTAGCACTGGTGTTTGCATCTCTGACCTCACCTTAGGTTTATGACTAAATGCAAAATAAATTATATCGGCCAAAATATTCTTTGATCTGATGGTCTGGCTTTAAAAAATATAGTACCCAGCATAGCAAGAAAAGATAGCCTAGCATAACAATCTGGCCTTTTAATGTTATATTTTTGGATATGTTAGCTCATTAGCAAAACAAGGAAAAAGTAAAAAATATATCCTTGATAATAAAAGCATTATCAGAACTCCTGGCCCAGAAATTATGAAAGGGTAAGGAAGCAATGTGTTGATGTCAGCTCACAAGTGATGTCAGCTCTCTTTCGTGATTCATGACATTGTTTGTGTGACTGTATGAGAGGAATGTGATACGCCTCGCAGAGTGGTGAGCCCTAAGAAATGACGCATCATCTCTGACCCCCCACTGTAGATTTCCACTGGGTTTCCCTGTCTCGGACAGCATGAATATCCTCAGGAGAATTGAAAAAAAGAAAAGATAAAAGTACATAGACCTGAATGACCTGCCACCATGGAAATAAAGTTGGGTATAACCCTTTCACCCCCACCCCCACCAAAAAAAAAGTACATAAACCATGATGTCTTCCCTCTCCTTTTATGTAAGACTATCTCTATGCAAAACAGTTCCCCAGCATTTTCTTCTCATAAGCAAAGAAGCCAGTGGGAGAAATTACAGATGGGCTGTAAGTAACTCTACAGCTGGACACTTCCTGCCACCTAGGATGTTGCCTCTAGGTTTCAAGCTACATCTTTATATAGGTCTGATGAAGAATTTGCGCTGGGGAAACTTTCAGTAGTTTAAGCTATGATATGGTTTTGTGGCTTATATTCTAAGCAGGGTGAATACAAAGATATTACTTAAACAATAATCAGAACCCATTTTTTCTAGGAAGATTTAGTACCACAAGAACCTGATTATCATGGAGTTGGGCACATAGACTTCAATGAGGCTGCAGTGGAGAAGCTGGCCCATGTGCTAGGCAAACTTTACTGGAAATTGTACACGGATACCATAAGGACAGATATCATGGAAGGCTTTTATCCCTGACTTAGTAATAGGAATAATGCCAATCACTAATTAATATCATTACCATTTGGCTGGTGACCAGTTAAGAAAGGTACTGCTCAATTATTTTCTGTCTGGCATAACTATCCAATAGTTATGCCAGAAAAAAACTTGGGAAAAAAAACTTTCTCCAAGAGAGCAAGTTGAGGTTTTATAAAATTTCTCACTCATTTATTTAAATGTTCCACTAAACTTATTTTTAGAGTTATGTTATTTCTTTTCTTTGGAAGCTAATAACCTACATCTTAAAAGATCTTAGAACATATTTGACTAAAACAGTTGAATTTCAGACCTTACAATATAGCAAATTCATTTTTTGTCTTTAGGCAGAATCTGACTTAACACTGAAATTTTATTTGCACTTCTGTAATGGCTTTTGTTGATCATTTTATACATTTTAATTGCTATAGCTTTTTTAAGTAACATAATATATACTTATTATAGAACAAATGAAAATATACTTAACCAAAAATGAAATTACAAATTACTCATTATTCTATTACCCAGAACATTACTGTTGGCAGTCTTATTGTGCATCTTGTCAATCTTTTTCTTCTTGTTCACACATCACCTTAAAATTGCTTTATTTTTTTTAAAGAAAAAGTAGATCATCCTATACATATTGCTTTCTATCTTTTTTCTACTTAATAAACATTATGCCCATTTTCTCACATGTTATTAGATATTCTAGAACACAATTTTATTGCCTGCAAAGGATTCCATTGTGCTGTCTTCATGTAGCAGTTCAGTTACTTACACTGTTTCTTCTGTTCCCGTTGCCTCTGTATGATATAGACCCCCAGGCCTTTGCACAAGTTAGGCTGTTGGAATTTTCATTTTTAACACAAGCTGTTCAAGATACTGGAGGCAGAACAATTTGAGCAGAGGAACACAATTAGGAATTTGGGTCATATGTAGGAGTGGATCACAGCATTGAGGCTATTGGTTAGCTACCCTGATTCATCTGAATAACCCCCTATCCCCTTATGTTAGAACTAAAGAGAATTTGTGGACATTAGAGAAAAAATAACACCTTTTAGAAATGACACCAATAGGAAGTAATATAAATAATACTGCCTCCTAGGAAGGCATACTATTAAGAGAAGATGGGTTGAATATAAATTCCTGGATGGTAAGTCCTCTTTACTTGAGTCATTTTGAGACTCTGAACAGTACTGTGAAGAGTAGACACTCACATACTAAAAACAGACATCAACATAAAACACGAATTCACATGTGCCAGAGATGTTGTGAATAAGTGCGTGATTGGTGACCATATGCTTCATAGTTTGTTAAGGTATTATTGGAGTGAGACAGGGTATGCAATAAAGAAAACTTTGTTTAGCAGAAGCTAGAAACAAACTCACCAGGAGGTGAGGTTTGGGGAAAGTTTAAATGAAAGAATGTTGGGGGACTGAGGGGCAACACACTTGTTCAGTGAATTGGTGAGGAGGCTTCTGGCAAGTCCAAGAAGTGTCGGGATTGGTTAGCAGAGAAGACAGGTGGCCATACAACCATGTCCTCTAGGACAACAGTGCCCAAAGGAGAGAAAGGGAAGGAGGGAAGAACGGGATCAGGGGAAGAAATAAATAGTGTCCTCCCACTCCCACAAAAAAGAAACCACTAGAAAGGGGTTGGGAAAGAACCTGGGCAAGCTGGGAGGCTGTCTGCAGAGGCTGGAGAGGAGCGTGGCCATTGAAAGGAAAGGAGCGACACACAGCAGCAATTCACTGGAGAATTCCGCTTTATTAGGGAAAGGTGCTGGGTTATATAGGAAGGGGCATAGGGTGATTGTGGTGTTACTTCTATGGGGCTGGTGGCTGTTGGCTAGGTGCTGGGATTGGGAGGGGGGCGAGAGGTGATTGGGCTTCAGGTGGCGCCGGTGGGAACCGAGGACCCCGAAGAGAAGCCGGAAGTTTGCCATCTTACTGGTGGGGACCCTTCAGCCATAGCATGTTCTTGCCCCGTATCTAAGGGAGAGACCACTTCTAAACCCCAAGGATACTGTTATCGAGGTACTGATTTATTTTTCAAAATATTTGTAGGACAAGAAAGGATTCCCATGCCTCACCCTCAGTTTGTTGGATTATTAAATTGACTAGGACATTAAATTGCAGTCATATAGGAAGTTTGTCCACGCAGACCTTCTAATGATGGATTTTTGTAGCTCCCTTAGAAAAAAATAACTTGGGATTAGAAAAATGAAATATGCTTGTAAACTCAGAAGTCTAACGGTTGGTTTTCTTCTGGGCTCCTTTTCTTGCTGGTGGTGGCTGCTTTCTAGTCTCTTCTAGAATTCTTTTGGAAGGGTGCTGTCTTTTGTTTTTGACAGAATGTTGATCCATGTGTGCCTGTATTTTTACTGTAAATTTCTGTGGCGTTGCCTGAAATTTGTAATGAGGAAGCTGACAGGAAGATGTGAACTACAACGGATCTGTTACAACACCAAGCCTGGTGCTTCTAGAACTATGAAAATCGGTAAGCTTGAAACAAAGAAATAAGCAAAATGTAAGCTTGGTGGGGTTGAGGATACAGTGTTACATTTCAGAACATTATTTTAAGCTACTTGTGAAGGATAACTTTTGAATGACTTTTTTATTATCTCTTACAGAAACATCACTGAGGGATTCAAAAAGTAAAGTAAGTAAAATTTTTCCTATATTTTTCAGCAAATTTGCACTTGGATGGTTACTCTATCATCAAAAAGTAAAAATTTTAAGAAACAAAAATATACCATTGGTTATGAAAATTAATGCAAACTGAGAAGGAAGAATTGTTTGCATCACAAACCACTGTACTTTTGACACAAGAGCAGCCACTGTATGTGAATTTCTAGAGATTTATGATGCACTTATTACTTCATTGTTGAATTAATCTTTTTTTATACCTGTTTTACATCATAAAATAAGTATTCCTTGAAGATAAGAGAAGTGTTAACTCTCTGGTATTTCCTCAATATCCTTATCATCTATTTTTATACTCAAGATTTTCCAAGAAAATCAAAGAAGCCACTAAGCTAGCTTTTACAGCACAGAGTGAAGCATCTAGATAAAAGAGAAAATCTGAGTTTCTTAAGTCTTGGCATCCTTAAGACTATGTCCCCCCATATGCTTTATTCAGTCATAGACTGAGTAATTAATGCACATTAACAATGGGAGCCATGTATGTTGGATGAGAAAAATATATATATATATATAATATTTCAATGTAAGTAGCTTAAAACAGATGACAATGACTTAAAATTTTTATGTATTTCTTATTTAAGGAAAATTGTACTACCCCCATTATGAAAACATCAAATTTACTAGAATTCAAATCCTAAACAAAGGTTTGCTTATAGTTTAGTATCTTTATATAGAAACTTTAAGCAAATATTTGAAGCCCCTATCTCAATAGACCCCACTGAAGCCACTGGTGTTCATGACAAGGGAACTGACTGAAACATGTTTTCCAGCTGTTGCAGACTTCAGTGAGTGTTCACCCTGATGGTATTGAAAAAACTGTGGAGGACATCATTGAATTGAAAAAAATTAACCCCGACATAAATCCACAGTAAGAACGTTTCTTATGTTGTAAATGTAGAACACAGGTTCAATGGCTATTTCTACAGCATTCGAGTGAGCTCATTCTCTCTCTCTTCCCTCCTCTCAAATAATCATCTGCAGTGTTTTGACTTTCAGAACAAGAATAAAGAAAAAAAGGTGCTTTGTAAATAGCAGCAACTTTGTACTTCTGTTGTGATTTATGCTTATGCTTCTGAGATGCAATGAATGTAAGAAATCTGATGGATGTCCCTGCTATCAGAAGATGAAATAAAGGGATAATCACTTCGTCAATAATCACTCCACACAGTGCCTGTTTTACACTAACAATAGATGTTCAAATTATAAATGTGCCTAAGCTGAGCATGCTCTATCAAGAATATTCCTTCAGTCCATGACAGGCTGATAGTCTTGGAGACAGTTCCTACATGCTTGTCAAGAAGACAGGCATGTGTGGGAGGGAGAGATGGTTTTTATATGAAGACTTTAGAACTTTGTAATTTAATCATCTCATCTTGGAAGTATTAAAATGCATTTGGCAATGTACATGACATTTAAAATTAAGTTTTTATTTTCCACTGGGTGCAGAAATTTTTCAGTAAGATTTTGGGATAAGGATATTGGGTAGAATAAATTCCACATACAGATATATTTAGAGATGGTTTAGGTAGGTAACAATCAAACTGTCTTTCAGATGTGCATACATGAGAACTTTAGATGTTACAGTTGAGAAAGGCTTTTAGTTGCCAAAGTCAGGAGCTCTAGTTGAAGGGAATGTCAGAGTGCACTTTGCACAGCTCTGCTCTTGGAGGGATTCTAGGTACCAGCTGACTGGGCCTCATCATGAAACTGTTCCCATGTGGTCTCCGTGGCATTCTCCTGCAGACACTTCAGCTGATTAGCTTCCTTTTCCTTATTCAGCCATTAAAGGTGATTTAATTATTCAGTAATTGTCTTTTGAAATCTTCTGGCATAATTTTATTTCTCTGGGAAGCTGATAAGAAAGCAATTAATTTCAAATTTAAATTGAGCCACAAATTTAAGACTACAATTGGGCATGAGGGATATATTAGACTTACAGTCATATTTAGAGAGTGGATTAGATTTAACGGCAAATCTTTTCGGTCTCTCCTACGAAAGTTTTATGTTTCATTCACCAGCATTTCCTTGTCATATATTCCTTTGATTTCCTTTAGGAAAGAAAAAGTTAACAGGTTTTTACATTGTGTTTTTATCTCTCTATATGGATTTTAGTGCTTTTTTTCTAGAGTGGCACTGACAAAATGATTTTTTAAATTAATTTTGTGAAAAAAAATCAAGAAATAGAGTGGGTTGGGAGAACTATTTTATAATTTATCAAGCCATTGTTACCGTCAGCCTTACTTTGTTTTAATTACATTTTTTCAAGTGCTGCTTATGCTCGTGGTAAGAATTACTACAGTAAAAATTACACCGGATCCCCTTGTTCCCTTCTGTTTTTTCCTCCCACTCTCTTCTTTCCTTCAAAATCAAATCCCTTGTTAGTCCTGCACTGGTTTTTCTGGATGACCAATGCCACTGTGCCCCTCCTAAATTTAAATATCTGACTTAGCTTTTTTGTGCTATGGTAACAAGCAATTATAAGGGCCATTTGATTGAATGTTCAGTTTTATTTCAGTTTAGTATTCTAGGTTATCTGACACTGCCCCCTGTGTTTGAAGCATACAGTCCTAAAACTTACAGTTCTCTAGAACCCCCAACTTTAGACTTAACCTCTATACATCTCATTCCCGCTCAAAAAAGATGATGATGACACTGTCATTGTGATGCTAGTGACCTCAACCGCAGCAAAAACGTTCAAATTTAGTGGATGAATTAGGAATAGGAGTAACTCTTGGGCCAAATCTTATGAAATTGCCAATGTTCAACAATTTCGAACCATAAAAGTGGATGACTATAAAGAACTTAGCAGGAATAAATAAATAAATGTGAAATACTACCTTTAGATTTAAAAATGTACATCAAACAAGTACAACAAAATTTTGTATGAAATTTATGTGTACAAAAAAAGTTTATATGAAAAAAGGATCTTGGTGATTATTTAGCCACTAGTTTAATAAACTTGTAATATTCTGTGACCCTCTTTTACGTTCTGCATTATAGGAGGAAAACAGCATTCAGATCACAGAAAGTAATGACCCCCTCTGTGTGTCACACTTACCACATGGTTTCCTGTTCTGGTGATGTTTTAAGGGGGCCATTAATTACACAATGTACATTCAGAGAAGACTGAGCAAGATGGTAAAACATTTGAAATCTTGTTCCATTGAAGAGAACTGAAGGAATAGGGTTTGGGTTTTTTTTTTAACCTGGGAGATCAGACTGGAAGGTACAAAAATCACTATCTTAAAATAAGTCAGCATGGCAGGGGAAAGATGGAAACTTGTGCAGAGAGCAGAATTTGAACCACTTGGTAAAAAGGAAAGCAGATATTGAAACAGCATAAAAAAAGCGTCCAGACAACTAGAGTGTTGGAATGGAATAGGAAATTTTATAAAATAGTGAGTTCTGTCTCTTGGCATTGCCTCATATATCAGGGATGTGCTCAAGCAATTAAGCCCCCGAGAACTATTCCTCTCTCTATGTCTCACAGACACACATGCACACATACACTCTCACTCTATTCCTCTCACTCTCTCCACCACACACACACACACACACACACACACACACACACACACACACACATACACCCCTACTAAAGTGTTTCTGACATACCCACTTAGGGGGGCTAAATGATCCCTAAGAACCCATTATCACCTATATTTTCTACATCTTACCTTCAAGTCACCTGCGTAAAGAACTCCTTTGTTTTGGAAGCCACATTGTTGCAGCTTGGTTTAAGAAAAGGCCAGAATGAAGGTAAATTGTAGCCAAGTTCCACAACTGTCCATGTGGAGCGTCAGTAAGAAATTGAGCTTCTATTAAATACATTCTATTTCCTAAATATTGTATAATATGAAAATTTCTGCTGTGCATACATCAAGTGAACGAATGCCAAAGTTTGTCTCATTTTTCCTCATGTGTGTTTCTTCTATTTTTAAATATTTTAGGTTGGGAATCTCTCTTCAGGCGTGCCTTCTGCAAATTGTTGGGTACAGAAACCTGATTGCAGATGTGGAAAAACTGCGCAGGGAGCCCTATGATTCTGATAATCCCCAACATGAAGAAATGCTTTTGCAGGTCTGTCCTTGAACCCATTTCAGTCCTTCACTTAGGTCAGCTGATGTTTGTCAGACACTCAGTAGAAGCTGACACTGCTGGGAAAGCAGGGGTGGGGGTAGGGGGGTGGGGGGATATGTGCAGGTACAAAGATGAATGACATATGAGCACTGCAACTGGTTGCTAGAGCTGACTTTTCTTGCTGGTTCAAACATCAGAGGTAAGTTTTTCATTAGAAAATTCATGCAAGAAGTTAAATGTAAAGCCAGTTTTCTGTTGTGACCAGAGAAAGCAGCAGAAGAGATTTCTGGGCTGTCTCATTTGGCTCAAGGTTAGATTGTTTAACTGTGTTGGAAGCCAATAGGAGAAATAGCATTTGTCAAAGAGCGACCTGGGATTTTCATTTGTGACTTTTAATAGACATGAAAGAAGATGAAGTTGGTCTCTGTTTCAGCAATAGCCCTCTTGGGAAATCACCCAAGATTTTAATGCTTATTATTTATTCATGTAACTTGGAGAGTATTAGAAGAGGAGGTAAAGGTTTATATCTGGTGTATCAAAACTGTTAGAAGAATAATATGCAGTTATAAATACTTCTGGGTGTCATAGCAAAACCTTAAAAATTTAATACGATATGATGGTATATTAGAAAACATCAATAAGACTTAAGCTCAAAACACTAAATTTTGAATTAAAAATTAAGAACAATCTTTACAGCTATTCATTTGAAGGGTTTTCTACATTCATTTCTAAAACTGGATGCTTTTTGATGTTGGAGTGCTTCCTTTTCCTTTCCTAGAATTCAAAAAGGCAGCAACAAAATTGGAAGAAAACAAATCGCTTAGCTGCCTTATCTTAATCTTATATTGAAAAATGTCAATAGGAGCTATAATTTTTTAAATGTGTCTGTTATGATTTTGTGTGAAGGAGTGTAGGTTTTTGTGTATGTAAGTACTTACACAAATGACTCATCTGTCTCTACTAATTTGTGCTGTATCTGTTGCAGATCATTAAAACTTAAAGAAGCCTCATTCTTAGCAATAAGTTTTCTTCTTCTCTTTCTCCTATGCTTAATTTTAGTTAGCCTACAGGCTGAGTTTCATCTCCTTTTATTGCCTTTCCCCCCCCTATTTTCTGATGGAGGTAGTCAAGTTCAATAAAATGATGTCAAGGTGGGAACTAAGACATGAATGAAAGAGAAAAGAGGTGGTATAAATAACACCGGCCACCAGCAGCTGAACAATTCATTAGAATGACTGAGATGCCTTCAGAATCAGTGACGTTTGGGTGCCACCATATCTTAGCTGATCTTTTGTATGTATACTGGCACATAGTAGGGTTTCAACAAATATGGGTGAATGCATGAAAAATTGTGGTTCACTAGACTAAAAGCCAAGAAATTTTATGATAAAACATTTATGTGGTCATGATTTGAGTATGTATGTTATCATTTTTTATTGTCACAGCTATATGAGGATGGCAAGGTGATGGGCATTATCTTTACTCTAGAGATGAGCAAACTACAAATATTTTAGTCCAGACTCTGATTCATACAGCTAGTAAATTGCAGTGGTTTGCAGTCTAAACAGGGAGACAGCTTGCTTCTACAGAAATCACTAAATCTAGTCTGTAGAGCTCCCACAAATTCATGCCCACTGCCTTACTCTAGCCATCATCTCCAACTCAGGCTGTTAACAATAGTCTTAAATTCTGCCACTAACCATTAGCTTTTCCCTTCCATCTTTTAAAATTCTACTGGAGGTATTATTTAGTCATGTTGTCCTGTAGGTTAAAACTTCGAGTTCTTTATGACTAACAGTAGAAAGCCCATGCCTCTTAGAATGGCATTTTGGATGCTTTCCATTTTATTTCTTCAAGCTCTATTTCCTGTACCCCCATTATGTACAGCATGTCTCTGCCATGCTCTGTCACTCACCCTGACCCAGAACAGTCCCTGCCATCCTGTATGCCTAAGTATTTGCTCATGCTATTCACCCTATTACCCATTATTCTCACAGCAGAAACTCTCACATTTTAAAATCCTTATTCATTGAATTTTGAAATCTTGTCTTGCCTTCCTAAGAACTCAGGAGGGGAATCTTTATTCTCTTCTTTATTTTATTTATAGTTCCAATTATCTTAATAATAAATCAGTAATAGTGAAACATACATTAAGTGTTTAATATATGCCAATCACTACAGTAAGTGTTTTATAGCGTTATGTTCATTTAATCATCCATATAACCTTGTGGTGAGATACTGGGATTATCCTGTTTTCACATGAGGATTGTGAGGCAGGCCACTTAAATGACTGCCAAGCTCACACAGTTAGAAAGGGCTCTGCACCACCATTCAAGGGACAAACAATGTCTTGTTCACATGTGTATCTACAGGTTTGCTTTAACTACCTGAGATTAGGTATCTTTACCCTTAAAATGGGTAATAATATCCTTGTTAACTACTTTACAAAATTGTATAGAGCAAGGGTCAGCAAACTGAAGCCTGTGAGTCAAATCTGGTCTGCCCATTTTGGTAAGTGAAGTTGTGTTGGAACACACTCATTCACTCATTTGTGTATTGTCTGTGGCTGCTCTTTTACTACAATGGCAAAATTAAAAGGTTGTAGCAGTGACTGTATGGCTCCAAAGCCTAAAATTTCTACTTTTGGGACCTTTACAAACAAGTTTTGCAAAGTTGGTTTATAAACATAGGATACCACTACCAGTGTTTCTACTTAGAGTCTTAAAGTATAACAAAAAAATCTGCATTTTATGATCATTTAAACATAAGCTGGGATGAAACTGAGTAACATCACTCTTTAGCATGTAGCACTGTCCATATGAGTTACTATTTGAAATTAACATTTCTATTAAACTTTTGCTAACTTAATTAATAGTAAAGGCAAAATTTTATGGGGATTAATGTACTTAATAGAAAAAAATAGGACCCAGAATTTAAAAATCCTTTCCTCATAGAAAGAGACAGCCCCATGGTGGCCTTGGTGAGAAGCTGCTTCTCCATGAATGAATGGATGGGATGAATGGCCTTGCCCTTTCTGTTCTGCCACAGACCTGAGGCAAGTGGAAGTATCCGAAGAAGCCTTCTCTAAAGGCTCAGTGCATGGGCCGTGATGGATGACGGTCTGACTCAGAGTGCCCCTTCCCCATCTGTAGCTTGTCATCTGCCATGGGAATCACTCTTTCCAGCTCTGTTCTCCTGCACCTGGCAGGTAGCTTTGTAATAGTTCTACTCCCAGTAGCCCAGTCTTAGGTGGCTGAACCCCTCGGAGCTCCTGATCAGGCCCACCACCTTAGTTCAGATTTCCAGGCAGCTTCCTACTTACCAGAAATGACCTCATCCTTCAGGGGCACCCTGCCACCTACCCTTGCTTTTTCAGGGAAGAGCCTATCAGAAGAGAATCCTGTAACTCAAGCATTCTTACAGGAAATATTCACACTGTAGCACTTCATATAAGTATTTTAGCATAATTGACTTCCATTTTCCAAGAAAGTAACCTTTATTAAAGCAGATAGGATTAAGAACTTAATTAAGAACACCTTTAGCCATCAGTCTAGTTTGTCATGATACATGAGATTGTCCAAATGGAACTTCTTAAAGCATTTTATTTTTCATATTTTTTACTCCCCCAAACTGAGTATCCCTTAATGAATGAGGTTTATAATCTACTAGTAGAAATTAAATGCTTGCCTTTTCCATTTTACTCCACTCACTTGAGGAAACCAGATATTTTTTAACTGTGTAGAGCCCTGAGATTACTTCAAATTATTATTCAAATTAATCTGATGAGCTTTATAATCTGTTTCCTTTGTTTTTATTTATTTTTCATTGTGGCAGTAACCAAACCAGTTCCTAAAGAGCCCTTTTGTCTTCCTTTTTTAGTAGTCTTCTGTTGAACTCTTGTGTCTTGATGAATGCAGAGTATAAGAGATTTCTTATACATGTTTGATATTTTACTTACAAACATGATAAATTTACTTTCTTCCCTCTGAAAGTTTTCTCTCACCCTTTAGATTAAATTTACCTGTTGTGCCACTAAAATACAATATTGTATTATTTTAATAATTTTGTATTAAGTGCCTGAATTAACTGTGATGAATTACAGCTTATTTTTTGTTAGTATTTTCTGTCATTGAATATTATGTTTTATGTCATACGTTTTATGTCAGTTATGTGACAATTCACTGTAAAACAAGGTGTTTGTGTATTACTATTCTGATCAAGCTTTAAAATCCATATAACATAGAATAAGCAATTTAGAAGTTGAATTATGCTTGAAATAAGTAATAATAGTAATAATAAAAAAGTAATAAGTAAACAGTAATGAGGAAATTTCACATTTGTATTTGTCCCTATCTATAATGAAGATATAAAATATTGTTGGAAGTCTAAAAAATAATTTGCTTATATGCCCATCTCTATTTATTAGAACCAATAATTCAAGCATTATGTATTTATACAACTGTGGCTCTCAATCTCCTGTAAGTGTAATGTACACTGAATCTATCTTTCTACAGAGAACTTAGAAAAATAGAACCAGTTTCTCAAGCAGTGAAGAGCATAGTGTTTAGAATTTATATTTATCAATTAATACATAATTGACTGTAATTGAAATTGTTTTTGGTAACTCGTAAAGATGATAATATATTTTAAGGTTTATTCTTGAATATTACTAATCTTTATCCAGCTATATGATATCTCTTTACTTTCATCTCTATTGTAGATGAGAAATGAAACTTGTCAGTCCATTTTTCTTTTTGTTAACAATGTTGTTAAAAGTTTTTCTATAAAGTTAGATAAGCATTTTCTGAGAATTTGAATAATACATGACCTCAAAATGTTCCCTGTTCTCCCTTTCCCTTTATTCTCTTAAACATTTTTAGAGCTTTTGTGGAAGATTATATATATTTCTGATTAGAAATAAAAACAAAGATACAAAACACTAAAATATACAAGTTCACATTCCATTGCCTTCAGAGTGATGACATCATCACATATCATGGAGCCTCTGGAAAATCCCACCATATTCTCATGAGAAAATAAAAATAAAAAGACAAAGAACCTCTTAGTTTTATTATAAAATAGTTTTACTTCCCAGATCCTCTGAAAAGGTCTGGAGGTCCCTCCAAAGAGTGTTCAGACCCTACTTGGAAAACTGCTGTCATAGATCATTGAAAGATGATCAAATTTTTAATTGTAGTGTATTTGCCTGTATTCATCTTTGCAAAGCTTCTCCTAATAATGTAGTTTACAGAATCTGAGCCAATAGGAAGAGTAGTTGTGTGTTTATATCAATAGGCTAATTTTCTTTCTTGTCTCCAGTTATGGAAATTATTGAAGCCCAATACTCCTTTAGAATCTCGGATTTCTAAGCAATGGTGTGAAATTGGTTTCCAAGGTGATGATCCTAAAACAGATTTTCGAGGAATGGGACTTCTGGGACTGTACAATTTGCAGTAAGTAAAATGAAAAATGGTTGAGTATTAAGGTGATGTCCTGGTCTCCTCATATGGAAATGGCACAGTTGAGTTATTAATTACAAAAGCCACTTCCCAGAAGACTCCAAGGAAACCTTCAAATCCTTTGAGAGACAACTCAGGTTCATAAAATTAAAAAGCTACTACCATCTTCCTTTTCTTTGGCTAACCTCAGGGAGTTTTTTTAAAAGTAAATCTCAAGTGTTTTTATTTTTAATTTTGTATTATGAAAAATTTTAACTATGTACAAAAGCAGAGGGAAGATTGAAAGAACCTCTCATACTGATCACCCAGATGCAGGAATTATTGGGGTTTTGAAATATCTGCAACACTTACTTTTTGGCAGAAATGTGTTAATGAAAATCCTATGCTGTTTGTCATTTCACTTTCATATTTCAACAAATAGCTCTAAAAATAAATCAATATTACATTACATAAACCACAATGCCATTATCACACCTAACAAAATTAACAATGATTCCTTGGTGTCACTGATCTCCAGTCTGTATTAAAATTTCCCAGTTCTCTCAAAAATGTCTTTTTATAGCTGGTTTGTTGTAATCCAGCTCCGTACAAGACCTACACGTTGTGCTTAGTTATGCTGACTCTACCCTCCAGCCTCTCCTTTCCCCCAACCAATGTCATCAACTTGTGCAACATTCCAGGCCAGCTGTCCTCTAAAATGTCCCATGATCTGGATCTTCTGTTTGCGTTTTTACCCATCCACCATATATCCTGAAAATTGGAGGTATTGGGAAAGGTTTTAATAGATTCAGGTTGACATCACAGTGGGAGGCCTTTGATATCCCCAGTCTCGGTCCTATGCTGCATTGGATCAGAGGAGTCACAGTCTGGTGGCAACATTGTGAAGTCCCCATCAGCCCTTCACCTGATCATTTCATCCTTTAATGATCTTCACTGAACCAATTAATTAGTGGGCAAAAAGTGCTTTTCTGCTTCTGTTATTCTTCCCACAGTTGTTGGCTGGAATTTTGTAAGGATTCATTTTCATTCATCAACTATGGTTATTTAAATTCTCTAAAACATAGGTAGGACAGATGCTCAACTTTTCTATTTAGTTGCCTCTTTTCAGAGTGGGGAGTTCTCTTGTTAACGATCAAAAACCTTTTTTGGGGCTTTGTCTCTCAAATTTTTAAATGCCATTTGAACTCCTGAGTTTTGTATATTTACTGTGATTCAACTAATTGTGCTCATTATTTTCTTCATGCTTAAATAGAGCCATATGTAGTCATTTTTCAAGGCAGAGGGAGGGAGTCCTTTTAAGTTGGTTCTTATGTCCTCCGACACCATCCTGTTAGTGAGGATAGTGGTGTATTTTTTTAAAGAAATTAAGCCTTACTCAGTCATTTCTGATGGCACCCCAATTCCCCCTAGAACTTTGCCTTTATTTTAAATTCAGGAAGTTTAATAATCACCCATTCTTTATGAAATGTTTTAAATGCTGCATTATTACATAATGTGAATGAATACAAAGTAAATTTTGATAAAGCTGGTGTGACAAATAAGTGGGTAAAGGGTGAGCTTTTGAATAAGTAGAGCTGGGACAACTGACCTTCTATTTAGAAAAAAAATGAAATTAAATCTCTACCTCACTTCAATAACAAATTGATGGTCAGAACAAGCCTTTACATCTTTCTGGAGGAACCCTTTCAGATATGTGAATAAAGAAGGCTCTCTTAAAGACACAAACAAAAAAGCATAAACTGTAAAAGAAAAATCAGTAAGTTTCACACATTAAAATTGAAGACTTTCGTAGGATAAGCCTCCATAAACAAGTGAAAAGACAGATCAAGACTGACTCTTATATAAATGGTAAAGGATGCATATCGAGTATATTACTCTCTGTAGGGTTATTTGTCTTATGTATTTGAGGATATTTTTAGATATACTGGACCAAAATTAAGAAAAGACAAGACATAAGGGAGGATATCTAGACAACAAGAAAGTATGGAAAGAGGTTCAATTTCATTAAAAATCATACATGTGTGTATTAAAATTGCTGTTTGAAATTTTGGTTTGGTTTGAAACTTAGAAGTTTTCTGAGAGACTACAAGAAACTTCATGCTTTAGATTTATGCAGGAAATATGTACACATCAAGCTAAATAATATATGCTATAGTTTAATTTTGTAATTATCTTTATGAAGTGCTTTTTATGATGTTTTTTTGAGGGTATGTAAGCTTTTTGTACTTTTAAGAAACATCATTGCCCCTTTCCCCCTAGAGAGAATTTTACTTTTTCTAGTGTTTCTAAGCTTCATAAGATATTTTCCATTCATCCAGAGTTCAAATACCCCATGAATATTCTCCAAGAAAAATGCATTTATAATGCACCCTCTCACCTCCTCTCATCTCTTCCTCTCTGCCCTTGAGCTGTCACAGTTCCTCACCATGTGCCTTCATCCAGGCTGCTTCTGCCTTCTGAGGGGCTCCATCCTGCCCTTTCACCTATAACTCTCCTTAACAAAAGTATCCTTAGCTCTCTGGGGAATGGCAAAGGTCATAATTAAAATTCCACTCCCGCTGGATACATTCCTAAATCTCTGTGGGTTTTACGACTACTCTGTCATTATATTTGGAAAATTCTGTCATGAAAAGCTGTTCTTTCTCTGGAGGAGCTAAAACAAGTGATAATCTTATGCTGGTGTCCATCTCTGGAGGCAAAATGGCCTCATGTTGGATTAAAATGAATGTATCCCACAGGTCTGCAGTTATGGTTTTCTTTCCCTCCAACGGCAGGTATTTTGCAGAAAGGGATGCTGCAGCAGCTCAGCAGGTCCTCTCGGATTCTCTTCATCCAAAATGCAGGTAATTGTTGAAGATAAAAGATGCATTACTTTATGGGTTAGGCTAACAGCATCTCCTAAGTGAGTATGCTGATGACCAACGTGAGGTTTAGAATTCCTTGAGACAAGACTGGACCAAGGCTGAATAGGAAGGTCCAAAGTTCAGGTGCTTATAATGGGATTTAAGTTGTTAAAGGGCACCATTCAAGAGATGAGTATTTGAAGAGACTGATAACATCACTAGTGTCCAGCAAGATTGAGTAGATGGACCCCGAAGGAGAAAGCAGAGTCTGGAAGAAAGAGTTTAAAGACCAGGGAGCATGAAGGGGGAGCAGAGAGGGAATGGAAGTCACAACTTGAGGAACCAACTTTGAAACTCTGGACTTACTGAGGCTTTTTTTTTTTTTTTTTTTTTTTGTAAAGATGTACATTCTAAATATTTTGTACTTTCATTTACCTTTCTTTTTTTTTTTTTCTTGAACTGATTACATGAAGAGATATCACTAAGGAAGAAATAAGGTATTTTTTCTTTGCTTTTGTGTTTTGTTGCCTTTATTTTATTTTAGAATAAGTATGGGTAAGAATTTTCAGCAAAATACAAGTTCATAAAAAACTTTCAAAAGCAAACATTTCCCAACTTTTTATCTAATATAGTGCATTATATTTGGACTGTGTTTTAGTAAAGTTCTACTTCCATGGCTCTACCTGGTTGGGGAAGCATTTTAAACTCTTCACCTAAAGGCTGACCATGCCACCACACGTGCTGGGACCCATCTTCTCCCCAGAGAGGGACATTTGAGAGACATTATATTTGTAAATTTCCTCACACAGAGCAAATTTGCTCTTCTATTAAAAGATTTCTAATTTCATTATTATAAATAGTAGTTATTATATATATATACTTTACACTCTCTTATTATAAGGAGTTTTAACCATTCTCAAAATTCAGAAACAGGTCGACTTTGGGACCCTCCTCCCACCTTACTATTATATTTATTCTAGCTGCATTTGGCTAAGGTTCATTAAATTACACTGTACTTCCCAAACATATTAATAATCTTTTATAAGATTAAATTTGCATTTTCTTTATCTTTTTCTTACTTTGAGAAAAACACTAAAATCACTCTTGGTATATTACCTGGTTCAAACCAGACTTTTAATTTTTTAACTGCATTTTCTCAATTGCATATTTCTGTAGTGTAGAGACTCTGAACTCCTTCTAGTTAAAATTGGGCGGGGAGTCTGTGTGCGCTGCCAGGCAGCATTTCCCGGGAGGGCATCAGCAAGAAGACATGGAGCCTCCTTGGTTCCTGGGATGTGACAATAGCTTAAATATTTTTCGATTAACCATTGGAGGCAGATTAATTTTGTCTATGAGTCATTCTCAAAGAAAGGCTTTATAGTTTTATCTCCTGTGTCAGCCATCAGAGAGGAGGTATTTGAGGGTTTGTGTGATCTCTTGCTTAAGAAGAGACCAGCATTTGTGTGTGTGCAGGGCATGTGTATAAAACTACTGTGCTTTGTCCCTCAAGCTACCATAAAATTGACAAGGTGAAGTTCAAGTATTAATCACTTCAAATTAATGGTAAATTAGAATGTTTTGAAAATGCTACTGTTCTTCACCAATGTCTGGAAGAAGTATATATTGACCAGTTGTGGTACCAGCATAGGTTTTCAGGCCCTGAATACCTCAGGGGTTCACAGGGAAAAGCCAATATATACTGAGGCAAGCTCTTTCCTGCCTGTCTCTCAGCAAGCATTACACATTATTGCTCTTGTGCATACCCTCCTATTGAGTCCTGAAGTAGCTTAAGGGATATAAGTAGAGTCAAGTTTAAGAGAAGAATTTTGTGTGCCTGTGTGTTTGTGCGTCTATGTGTGCTTCTTAGAGCAAGGGATTCCTTCTGTTTGGGCCAGGAGATCCTTTAAGTAATCAAATGAGTGGCCATCATTTGGCCTTTTATCATATTTCCAATGCAATAGAGATTTAATTTAACAAAAAGGGATGCTATGTATTTACAAAGCTTTGTTGAAGAGAGAATAGGTGTTTCTAGATTCATTTATATAAAGCTTCTTAAATTCCATCCTTAACTCATTTTAGGATATGAGTCTTTTAAGGTAAAAATCTCCTGATGCCTCTTGCTGGCTGGTTGGTTTGTTAGTAGCAGCTACACTTTAAAAAGAGGTGACATATTTTAATTAAGTGCAGTTATTTAAATTATAACCAATCATTGATAGAACATATCATTAAATATCAGTTTTGCATCATGTGTTTGTGGTCTTGTGCTGTGTATTACATGTGTGTCTTTTACTGTAGTGTCTATAGTGTATTATAACGAACTCTCCTTTCTCCTACTTAGATGGAAACTAAATGTTCATAATAACTCAAGTTTTAAATGTTTATTTAGCTCAAAAGATACCCATATTTTTCAGTGTAAAACACTGAATGAAAGTTACATTAGCCACAAAGAATGGCACATGACTCCTGCCTACAAGACACTGGAGTATGAATGGGGTGAGATGGGGCACACAAGGTAATAGAATGCAAGGCAATATTTTCATAATGCTACTGTGATAGGACCCTTTCTTCAAACATTCTCATTCAGAAGTTCAAATTATGAAATGGACTGAAGTGGAACTGCTGTGGTTTAGCTGTCTCAGCTTAGCCAGAGGACGTGTCTTAGCTCAGCCACAGCACTTGTCGGAACAGAATTTTTAAAACCTATGCACCATCCTCCCTCCCTCTGTCTCTCTCTGCCTTCCTTCCTTTCTTCTTTCTTTCACTAGCTCAATCAGTTATCAATCAGTAAATGTCTATTTGGCATCTACTGTGTGCCAGACACCACAAATAAAGCTGAATAGGATAAATCCCATGAGATAAAACCAAACGAAATGTGGTGGAGACTCGTGAGAGAGTGAGGGGGCATCTGGTTAGAGGAGAGGGATCCCAGGCAAGGTGTCATGAACGAAGTGCTGTCTAATGATAGTGACAGTGTAAAGGAGTATCTTTTTTTTGATTTGTGAATAATGGAGGTTTTTTGTCTTTTTTATTGAAGCATCATTGATAAAACCATCTTATGTTGGTTTCAAATGTACAACACAGTGGTTCAACAGTTTTAAATCCTCACCCCCTCTAGTGTGGTTGCTGTCTGTCAACGTAGAAAGGTATTACAGAATCACTGACTATATTCAAGGAGTATCTTAATGTTTGGCTTTCAAGGATGTCTCTCACTGCTGTACTAAAAAAAAATAGGGGATAAGTAGCATGGCTTTAAATAATTCCATTTCTGAGCTCCATATAAATTGTGCTGTGGCTTTTTAGTTAATAACACTTAAATTGGCTAGTGTTTGAGTTACAGACGTCTCTGCATCTAGTCAACAGTTTTTAACATTATCATTAAAAGAGACAAGTACCAATTAGAAATTAAATCTTATTTATTTATTCCTTTGTTCAGCAATTTCAGCAAAGCAGAATGGGAGAAGAGAAGGATGGATAAAGCAATTGGGTGAGTGTGGGATTTCACATATAACTGTTGTCAGTCTAAACTAGAACCAGAGCAAAATGCCAAAAGTGCACTGTAAAAGATGACGAGGCTGGAAATCCACTTGAGCTGGTGGAAATATATAATGCAGTTGAATTTTTTTTTTTTAGCAGACTTTTTTTTTTTGAGAGGGCATCTCTCATATTTATTGATCAAATGGTTGTTAACAACAATAAAAGTCTGTATAGGGGAGTCAATGCACAATCATTAATCCACCCCAAGCCTAATTCTCATCAGTCTCCAATCTTATGAAGCATAACGAACAAGTTCTTACATGGTGAACAAATTTTTACACAGTGAATAAGTTCTTACATGGTGAACAGTACAAGGGCATTCATCACAGAATCTTTCAGTTTTGATCACGCATTATGAACTATAAACAATCAGGTCAAATATGAATATTCATTTGATTTTTATACTTGATTTATATGTGGATCCCACATTTCTCCCTTAATATTATTATTATTATTATTTTTAATAAAATGCTGAAGTGGTAGGTAGATGCAAGATAAAGGTAGAAAACATAGTTTAGTGTTATAAGAGAGCAAATGTAGATTATCAGGTGTGTGCCTGTAGACTATGTGTTAATCCAAGCTAGACAAGGGCATTAAAACCTCCATGGATGCAGAAGATTTCTCTCAAAACAGGGGGGGTGAGGTTCTAAGTCTCACCACTGTTGATCCCCAATTTCTCACCTGATGGCCCCCCTGCGACTGTGCCTGTCTTAGGTTGTTCCTCCCTTGAGGAATCTTACCCGTCTCTGGCTAACCAGTCATCTTCCGGGGCCATACAGGGAAATGTGAAGTTGGTAAGTGAGAGAGAAGCCATATTGTTTGAAAAGGTTAGCTTTTTACTTCTTTGCAGATTTATGCCCTGTGGCTTCTATGCCCAGCATTTGTCTTGAGGTATCTTTACCACTTGGAGGAATTATGATACTCAGTGAATTCAATATGAGGCACGAATTCTATTTAAGGGTTGTAATTAGGAAGGAAGAAGAAAAGCTATAGAGGTAGCAGATGGAAGAAAACATGGGAGGATTGATTATTTCTTTGACATATCTTCTTGTAGAGTACCTTAAGCATGTATAGGTTTTAAACTACTAATTAAGTTATGCACACACATTAACATAATAGGAATACAGTTACATAACCAAAGCAGATCTATAATTACCAGCCATCTCCAGTGAAGCCAAGAAAACCAGTTAGGCACCCTAGGCATTTGTGAAAATTAGTCTATGATATGATGGATATTGTCCAACTGTACTTGAACAGTCTGAGAGAAATCAGACAAATTAAAACAACCCGTTCCTGGGAACTGTTCACATCCCATATGTTCTTTTAACAGTAGATAGTCTGTAGTTGTAAGATTTTGGAGCGCTACAACTTGCACTTCTCCTAATTCTTGGTTGAGTTCCAACAGTATAGATCCAGTCAAATTTGTTGTTTTACTGAAAGCACAGGCCAGCTTAGATATCTCCTTCTTCATTCCAATGGCAAGTCCAGGAACCAGTGGGATGGATGCAACTACAACTGCAGCATCGCCTGGATCTTTGTTGAGGTTTTTTGATGATCATCTTCTGGTATGACTCTTACAGAGAGTGCTGATGTTGAAAGTTCTTCTTCATATCGTATCTTAGTTCATTTTCTGGGTAGCCAAATTAGGCTTTGATCCTCTGTATAAACACAAACAGACCCTTTGCACACACTTTGATATTCCCTTTATACCATTGTGTAGAACTCATTGGAGGTCACCACACAGGAACTGCTTTTTTTTTTTTTCAGAGAAAGGAATATTATCAGAAGAGTGTACCTCCATAGCTGATCATCTGACACCCTTTAAGTAATCAAAATTAAGGATATTTAAAGCATGCATTAATCACTGATTTACAGTTAGTTTTATCCTATCAAGGAGTAATCCCCCTTTTTTCTTTTTTCTTTTTCTTATCTTTAATCTACACTTACATGAAGAATATTATGTTTACTAGGCTCTCCCCTATACCAGGTCCCCCCTATAAACCACTTTACAGTCACTGTCCATCAGCATAGCAAAATGTTGTAGAATTACTACTTATCTTCTCTGTGTTGTACAGCCCTCCCCTTTCTCCCACCCCTCCCATGCATGCTAATCTTAATACCCCCCTTCTTCTTCCCCCCACTTATCCCTCCCTGCCCACCCATCCTCCCCAGTTCCTTTCCCTTTGGTACCTGTTAGTCCATTTTTGGGTTCTGTGATTCTGCTGCTGTTTTGTTCCTTCAGTTTTTCCTTTGTTCTTATACTCCTTAGATGAGTGAAACCATTTGGTATTTCTCTTTCTCCACTTGGCTTATTTCACTGAGCATAATATACTCCAGCTCCATCCATGTTGCTGCAAATGGTTGGATTTTTCCACTTCTTATGGCTGAGTAGTATTCCATTGTGTATATGTACCATATCTTCTTTATCCATTCATCTACTGATGGACATTTAGGTTGCTTCCAATTCTTGGCTATTGTAAATAGTGCTGCGATAAACATAGGGGTGCATCTGTCTTTCTCAAACTTGATTGCTGCATTCTTAGGGTAAATTCCTAGGAGTGGCATTCCTGGGTCAAATGGTGAGTCTACTTTGAGCATTTTGAGGAACCTCCATACTGCTTTCCACAATGGTTGAACTAATTTACATTCCCACCAGCAGTGTAGCAGGGTTCCCCTTTCTCCACAGCCTCGCCAACATTTGTTGTTGTTTGTCTTTTGGATGGCAGCTATCCTTACTGGTGTGAAGTGATACCTCATTGTAGTTTTAATTTGCATTTCTCTGATAATTAGCGATGTGGAGCATCTTTTCATGTGTCTGTTGTCCATCGGTATTTCTTTTTTAGAGAATTGTCTGTTCAGTTCCTCTGCCCATTTTTTAATTGGGTTATTTGTTTTTTGTTTGTTGAGGCATGTGAGCTCTTTATATATTCTGGACGTCAATCCTTTATCGGATCTGTCATTTTCAAATATATTCTCCCATACTGTAGGGTTCCTTTTTGTTCTATTGATGGTATCTTTCGCTGTACAGAGCTTTTCAGCTTAATGTAGTCCCACATGCTCATTTTTGCTGTTGTTTTCCTTGCCCGGGGAGATATGTTCAAGAAGAGGTCACTCATGTTTATGTCTAAGAGGTTTTTGCCTATGTTTTTTTCCAAGAGTTTAATGGTTTCATGACTTACATTCAGGTCTTTGATCCATTTTGAGTTTACCTTTGTATATGGGGTTAGACAATGGTCCAGTTTCATTCTCCTACATGTAGCTGTCCAGTTTTGCCAGCACTGTCTGTTGAAGAGACTGTCATTTTGCCATTGTATGTCCATGGCTCCTTTATCAAATATTAATTGACCATATATGTTTGGGTTAATTTCTGGAGTCTCTAATCTGTTCCACTGATCTGTAGCTCTGTTCTTGTGCCAGTACCAAATTGTCTTGATTACTATGGCTTTGTAGTAGAGCTTGAAATTGGGGAGTGAGATCCCCCCTACTTTATTCTTCTTTTTCAGGATTGCTTTGGCTACCTGGGGTCTTTGTTGTTTCCATATGAATTTTTGAATTATTTGTTCCAATTCATTGAAGAATGTTGCTGGTAATTTGAGAGGGATTGCATCAAATCTGTATATTGCTTTGGGCAGGATGGCCATTTTGATGATATTAATTCTTCCTAGCCATGAGCATGGGATGAGTTTCCATTTATTAGTGTCCCCTTTAATTTCTCTTAAAAGCGTCTTGTAGTTTTCAGGGTATAGGTCTTTCACTTCTTTGGTTAGGGTTATTCCTAGGTATTTTATTCTTTTTGATGCAATTGTGAATGGAATTGTTTTCCTGATTTCTCTTTCTATTGGTTCATTGTTAGTGTATAGGAAAGCTACAGATTTCTGTGTGTTAATTTTTATCCTGCAACTTTGCTGTATTCCGATATCAGTTCTAGTAGTTTTGGAGTGGAGTCTTTAGGGTTTTTTATGTACAATATCATGTCATCTGCAAATAGTGACAGTTTAACTTCTTCTTTACCAATCTGGATTCCTTGTATTTCTTTGTTTTGTCTGATTGCCGTGGCTAGGACCTCTAGTACTATGTTAAATAACAGTGCGGAGAGTGGGCATCCCTGCCTAGTTCCTGATCTCAGAGGAAAAGCTTTCAGCTTCTTGCTGTTCAGTATAATATTGCCTGTGGGTTTATCATATATGGCCTTTATTATGTTGAGGTACTTGCCCTCTATTCCCATTTTGCTGAGAGTTTTTATCATGAATGGATGTTGATTTTTATCAAATGCTTTTTCAGCATCTATGGAGATGATCATGTGGTTTTTGTCCTTCTTTTTGTTGATGTGGTGGATGATGTTGATGGATTTTCAAATGTTGTACCATCCTTGCATCCCTGGGATGAATCCCACTTGGTCATGGTGTATGATCCTTTTGATATGCTGTTGAATTCTGTTTGCTAATATTTTATTGAGTATTTTTGCATCTACATTCATCAGGGATATTGGTCTGTAATTTTCTTTTTTGGTGGGGTCTTTGCCTGGTTTTGGTATTAGGGTGATATTGGCTTCATAGAATGATTTTGGGAGTATTCCCTCCTCTTCTGTATTTTGGAAAACTTTAAGGAGAATAGGTATTATGTCTTCTCTGTGTGTCTGATAAAATTCCAAGGTGAATCCGTCCGGCCCCGGGGTTTTGTTCTTGGGTAGTTTTTTGATTACGGTTTCAATTTCTTTGCTCGTAATTAGTTTGTTTAACTTTTGTGTTTCTTCCTTGGTCAGTCATGGAAGGTTGTATTTTTCTAGGAGGTTGTCCATTTCTTCTAGGTTTTCCAGCTTGTTGGCATATAGGTGTTCATAGTAGTTTTTAATAATTCTTTGTATTTCTGTGGAGTCTGTCGTGATTTTTCCATTCTCATTTCTGATTCTGTTGATTTGTGTTCTCTTTTTCTTTTAATAAGTTTGGCTAGAGGCTTATCTATTTTGTTTATTTTCTCAAAGAACCAGCTCTTGGTTTCGTTGATTTTTGCTATTGTTTTATTCTTCTCAATTTTGTTTATTTCTTCTCTGATCTTTATTATGTCCCTCCTTCTGCTGACTTTAGGCCTCATTTGTTCTTCTTTTTCCAGTTTCAATAATTGTGATGTTAGACTATTCTTTTGGGATTGTTTTTCCTTCTTCAAGTGTGCCTGGATTGCTATATACTTTCCTCTTAAGACTGCTTTCACTGCATCCCACAGAAGTTGGGGCTTTGTGTTGTTGTTGTCATTTGTTTCTGTATATTCCTTGATCTCTATTTTGATTTGTTCATTGATCCATTGATTATTTAGTAGCATGTTGTTAAGCCTCCATGTGTTTGTGAGCCTTTTTGTTTTCTTTGTAGAATTTATTTCTAGTTTTATATCTTTGTGGTCTGAAAAATTGGTTGGTAGAATTTCAGTATTTTGGAATTTACTGAGGCTCTTTTTGTGGGCTAGTATGTGGTCTATTCTGGAGAATGTTCCATGTGCACTTGAGAAGAATGTATATCCTGTTGCTTTTGGATGTAGAGTTCTATAGATGTCTATTAGGTCCATGTGTTTTACTGTGTTGTTCAGTGCCTCCATGTCCTTACTTATCTTCTGCCTGGTGGATCTATCCTTTGGGGTGAGTGGTGTGTTGAAGTCTCCTAAAATGAATGCATTGCACTCTATTTCCCTCTTTAGTTCTGTTAGTATTTGTTTCACATATGCTGGTGCCCCTGTGTTGGGTACATATATATTTAGAATGGTTATATCCTCTTGTTGGACTGAGCCGTTTATCATTATGTAGTGCCCTTCTTTATCTCTTGTTGCTTTCTTTGTTTTGAAATCTATTTTGTCTGATATTAATACTGCAACCCCTGCTTTCTTCTCGCTGTTGTTTGCCTGAAATATGTTTTTCCTCCCTTGACTTTTAGTCTGTGCATGTCTTTGGGTTTGAGGTGAGTTTCTTGTAAGCAGCATATAGAAGGGTCTTGCTTTTTTATCCTTCTTTTACTCTGTGTCTTTTGATTGGTGCATTAAGTCCATTTACATTTAGGGTGACTATTGAGAGATATGTACTTATTGCCATTGCAGGCTTTATATTCATGGTTACCAAAGGTTCAAGGTTGGCCTCTTTAGTATCTTACTGCCTAACTTATCTCGCTTATTGAGCTGTTACATACACTGTCTGGAGATTCTTTTCTTCTCTCCCTTCTTATTCCTCTTCCTCCATTCTTCATATGTTGTGAGTTTTTTTCTGTGCTCTTTTTAGGAGTGCTCCCATCTAAAGCAGTCCCTGTAGGATGCCCTGTAGAGGTAGTTTGTGGGAAGCAAATTCCCTCAGCTTTTTCTTGTCTGGGAATTGTTTAATCCTGCCATCATATTTAAATGATAGTCATGCTGGATACAGTATCCTTGGTTCAAGGCCCTTCTGTTTCATTGCATTAAGTATATCATGCCATTCTCTTCTGGCCTGTAGGGTTTCTGTCAAGAAGTCTGATGTTAGCCTGATGGTTTTTCCTTTATAAGTGACCTTTTTCTCACTAGCTGCCTTTAAAACTCTTTCCTTGTCCTTGATCCTTGCCATTTTAATTATTATGTGTCTTGGTGTTTTCCTCCTTTGATCCTTTCTGTTGGGGGTTCTGTGTATTTCCATGGTCTGTTCGATTATTTCCTCCCCCAGTTTGGGGAAGTTTTCAGCAATTATTTATGCAAAGACACTTTCTATCCCTTTTCCTCTCTCTTCTTCTTCTGGTACCCCTATAATACGGATATTGTTCCGTTTGGATTGGTCACACAGTTCTCTTAGTGTTGTTTCATTCCTGGAGATCCTTTTATCTCTCTCTATGTCAGCTTCTATACATTCCTGTTCTCTGGTTTCTATTCCTTCAATGGCCTCTTGCATCTTATCTATTCTGCTTATAAATCCTTCCAGGGTTTGTTTCACTTCTGTGATCTCCTTCCTGACATCTGTTATCTCCCTCCGGACTTCATCCCATTGCTCTTGCATTTTTCTCTGCATCTCCATCAGCATGTTCATGATTTTTATTTTGAATTCTTTTTCAGGAAGACTGGTTAGGTCTGTCTCCTTCTCAGGTGTTGACTCTGTGATGTTTGTCTGCCTGTAGTTTCCTTTTCATGGTGATAGAGATAGTTTGCAGAGCTGGTACGAGTGGCGGCTGGAAGAGCTTTCCTTCTTGTTGGTTTGTGGCCTTCCTCTCCTGGGAGAATAGCGACCTCTAGTGGCTTGTGCTGGGCAGCTGTGTGCAGACAGGGCTTCTTCTTCTTGCCTGGCTGCTATGGAGTTTATCTCTGCTGTTGCTGTGGGCGTGGCCTGGCTCCGGCTGCTGCTCCAAAATGGTGGAGCTCCATTGGTGGGGGAGCGACCGGGACACTATTTATCTCCATAAGGGGCCTCAGTGCTCCCTGCTGCCCAGGGCGTTAGAGTGCCCAGAGATCCCCAGATTCCCTGCCTCTGGACTAAGTGTCCTGCCCTGCCCCTTTAAGACTTCCAAAAAGTACTCTCCAAACCAAAACAACAACAGCAACAACAACAACAACAAAAAAATCTTGCTTCCCTGTTTCCCTAGTATTGGGGTCCTTGTCCCTTTAAGACTTCCAACAAGCACTCACCAAAAAAAAAAAAAAAAAGAAATGGCCACTCCCGTTTCTTTGTTCTCCGGCATCAGCCTCAGGCACCTGCTCGCCAGTGCTGTTTCCCTAGTATCCAGGACCCCACGCATGCACTGTGTCTGCACTCTGGTCCGGATGGCTGGGGCTGGGTGTTCAGCAGTCCTGGGCTCCCTCTCCCTCCCTGCTGACCCCTCTCCTCCCCCCGGGAGCTGGCGGGAGGGGCACTTGGGACCTGCTGTGCCGGGGCTTTTATCTTACCCCCTTTGCAAGGCGCTGGGTTCTCACAGGTGTGGATGTGGTCTGGATGTCCTGTGTCCTCTGGTCTCTATTTTAGGAAGAGTTGTCTTTGTTATATTTTCATAGATATATGTGGTTTTGGGAGGAGATTTCTGCTGCTCTACTCACACCGCCATCTTGGCTCCGCCTCTGCAGTTGAATTTTTTAAGGAATTTTTTATATGTTTGCAGATTTATTTGTATGACGATAAGATACTATTTTGCCTTCGACCAACTGACAACGTTTAGAGAGTTTAACTAAATGGAAATGATTTTCAGAAGTCATCATTTAGAATTGTATTTGGTAGTTTTAAAGATCAATCAACAATCAGGCTATTAGATTAAAAATATAAAAGTTTTTTTTTATAATACCTCATTGCATCCATAATACCTCATTTTTTTTATAATACCTCATTTTTTTTATAATACCTCATGTTTGAACAGAGACATCCTTTTTTTCTTTTAATGTGCTGGATTTATATTACCAGAGAGAACTTAAGAACTCAGTTTGAACTAGTTTTTGATGAACATGTAGAAATTTATAGTTTTCCTCATATTCAAAGTAACATATGATTTATTATAGAAAATTTAGCAAATATAGGAGAGTAAAACAATCACCCCAATCTTATCACTCCAACATTCCCATATTAATATTTTGTTTCATTTCATTCTATCCTGTTTTCTGTGCACACAAACACAAAATGTGGGTATACAAAAATTTGTCTTGTTCTATACATAATCTTTTATATCCTGCTTAGTCTTTAGGAATGTAGTTTTTATTGGCTATAATATATAAGATTATCATAATTTGTTTCTCCAGTCATCTTTCTTAGAATATTTAAATAGTTTCTACATCTTTTCCATTATAAATAATGCTATAATGAATATCCTTGAATATAAAACTTTGTTCAATTTCTGTTTTTTTCTCCTGTATATTTGGAAATTGAATTACTTAATCAAAATATTTGAATTCTTAATTCAGTAATTACATTACTGAAATTTTCCAGTAAATTATAAAATTCAGGTAGAGAGGGAAGGACAACCTGCCACTCTGATAATTCAACAGTAATTTAAAAATCAGATTATCATATTTTATAATGCTTGTTTCCCATATGGGACACACAGTTGTTTTTATGCTTTGCACTTTACAGGTACTCATTTGCAATTGTGGGCATCAATATAACTGATCTGGCATACAATCTGCTTGTGAGCGGAGCTTTAAAAACTCATTTCTACAACATTGCCCCAGAAGCTCCAACACTGTCTCACTTCCAACAGACATTCTGTAAGTATCCTGTTGCTTAATTCTCAACATAGGTTTCTATAGAACCTGGAGGGCTCCAGACAGTGTCAAAGCTGAGAAATCTTTGCAATGTAGCTGCTTTGGGGCCTTTGAACAGCCTCCTTTCATTTGATTTTTTGTTATTGTTGTTTTCTCATTCAAAAACCTACACTAATAATTTTAGACATCAAATTAGACATCATGGATTTTCTTCTTTGCCAGCACTTACATAATATCCAAAGTATCAAATTCTGGTCTGCCTTAAAGATGTCCTGCGTGTCTCCCTCCCTCTGATCCGACGTGGCATAGCACTGACAGAGTGCAGGCTCTGCAGATAGCCTGAACTGACTCCCTGATGCATGTTCACTAACTTCTCTAAGCCTCAGTTATGTCATCAGTAAAATAAGAGTCATCTCCTCATAGAGTTGCTACAAAGATGAAATGAGATAGCGGATAAAAAGCTGTGTTAGCTAGCCACATAGTTTGTGCTCAGTGGACATCAGAAAGAGGAGGTGTGGTTTAGTAATACCGACAGTGGGAGAGCTGTTGCCGATATTACCTCTGCTGTTATCACTAGTACTGTTACAGAGGGTAGCATTTGCAGTCCCCTAAGAGTAGATGCTAGTAGACAGAAGTATTGGTGACCCTGAGCCACAACCTTATATTTTCTTTGCCTGAGGGGTTTCCTTTGGTGTTGCAGCTGTGTTGTTTCAGAAGAGAAAGACCAAGGCTGTGTAGCAGAGCCCCTGGGATGCTCTTCTCCATTCCTAGAGGCAGAATTCTAAATCTAGCTGCATGTCATGATCCTTGTGGGCCAGACACAAACCAGTTTGGAGGAGCATGGCTACAAAATCATCAAGTAGCCTAAGTCATTTAAAGGAGAAATGTCAGTTAAACCATGCTTGCTGAGGGCCTTGTACCTAGGCTTTCTTAGCAAGAAAATTAAAAAAGCTTCTCTCCTTCATGTTCCTTACAGCTTTTTCCTTGTGTTAAGTTGCTAAACAGGTCTGCTACTCTTTCTAAATGTGGTTAAGACACAGTTGTTCCACCCCAAACCCACTACAAGGGAGTATTGGTCCCTAGGTCATTTTTGGAATGTGATAAAGTCACAAGTTAACTGCAGTTTATTTCATCTAAACTCCTAAAATAATAATGATTCTTTTACCTGGGATTTTTATCTTCTTTTATATCTGTTCTTTCAAGACTTCTGGTTAAAGATGACATAATTAATGCATGCATCTGCTCTTTTCTGGAACTTCACTAAAGCCCATGTAAAAGGCTTTTTCTCAGAAAGCATAAACCCACAAGGACAGGAAAAATCAGAAATGAGGCAAGAGAAACTTACTTTGGAAGCTGAAAAATAGATTAAGTGATAACTGATCTAGTAGTCCTGAGAAAGCAAATCCCAAACAGGCAGTATGGAAAGGTAAGAAACAACCTGACAGTCCATAGGGCCCCCAGAAGGTTCAGGAATTGACAGCACTAGTTGTCTCTGACATAGGGTGAAGGCAGGACCAGAAACAGCAAGATTTCTTACAAGCATGTTAAGAAGTTCTTAGAGGCCCAGATCCCCTTCCCCAGGACACAGCTTCTGTCCTTCCCTCTCCCCAGCGGAGGCTGTGTAGATCATTCTCCAGAGAAGGAAAAATAAAATATCTCTATTGAAAATGGTGAGTAAGACCAAGATGCCCAGGCTCCTTCTCCTACCAAGTCCCTGTGACTTTGGCAGCCCACCAGGACCTTCTCTTGGGAATCTGAGCAGCCCAAGAGAGAACAGGTGGTGATGCTGACCCTCAATGAAACAGCCCAGCCACATCATGCCTCCACAGCTACGCTCACAGCCTACAGCCCTACTTGCATGCTCAGAGATTCTAGTCAGCTTTTAGTCCAGTTGCTTGGAAGTATGGGACATACGGAGTGGTCATATGTGGGTGACCTGACGGGCAGCTTCAGATTAGGTCCTAACTAATAGCCAGGATCCCCATGAAACGTGGAGATGCTGCCAGATGATTCCTGCCCCCCAGCTCTCAGGTCACCCCCAACCTTCAAATCTCCCCAGTTAGGACCCCAAACATTGTGGGTTTGTTCCTCCTGTGCCCTTTCTGAATTCCTAGCCTGCTGAATTCAGAGTAAATTAAAATGGTTATTTTTTATCCACTGGATTTTGGAATGATTTCCTAAGCAGAAATAGACAACAAGAAGAATAAGGTAAGCCTCAAGCATGAGCAAGAACCTAAAACAAGCAGAAATGAGGCCCCTAAAAGGAAATAGAAACTATGCAGGGAAAAGCTTCAAAAATATATATCGCTAATATCCCCAAAAAGAAAGAGAAGAAATTGCAACTATGAAACAAGAACAAGGTGCTGTAGAAAGAGCCTTCAAAGAACAGAAGAGTGCTCTTAGAAATTAAGAATCAAATAGCAGAAATGAAATCTCCAAAAATGATTAGAAAATAAAGCTGAAAACTCTCCCAGAAAGTATAGATGAAAAATGGAAAACAAAGGTTAAGAAATTAAAGGAAGTTTAATTTCTAGGAAGCCTTATATCTGAATAATAGTACCAGAAAAACAACAGTGAATCTAAGAGGAGGGAATCAAAGAAATAAATTTTTCAGAGTAAAGGATGAGGTTTCATATTAAACTATAAGCACCAGCATAACCATGGTCCACACCACTGTGAAATTTTGTGATACCAGCAAGAGATGATTCTAAAAATTATGAAAGGTGTTCCACAAAGAACTGGGAATCAAGATGACATTGGATTTCTCAACAGCAACATTGTATTCTAGGAGACAGTGGAATAATGTCTTCAAAAATTTAAGAGAATTTTTTTACTCTAAGGGAATATGATTCCAAATACAGAATTCTATGCCTACTCTAACTTACCAATTAAGTGTGGGAGTAGAATAAAGACATTTTTTAAATACAAGGTCTTAAACATTTTACTTCCTTATATCTTTATCAGGAAGCTTCTGAAGGACATATTTCCACAAAATAAGAGGAAAATCCTAAAAGGACCAAAAGAGGTCCAGAAAGCAGGAAATCTATCACAGGACAGAAGTGAAGAGAATCTTAAGGATGAATGTGAAGGGAAAGCCCAGGATGACATGTATCTGTGCAATAGGCTGAGAATAATAAATCCACATTTTAGCAGGTCAGAAGGCTCTGGGAGACACTCTTAAAAGAATATGAAGTTGATGGACTATCTACCGTGTTTGAACACACTGAGAGAGCCCTGGGTACTTGGGGAGGAGTTTAGGGTTAAACTAAGTAAGCAAACTAAGCAAATAAACAGGGCAGTTAGCAACACTAGGTAGAGAAAACTGTTAGAAAGTATGTGATAATGCAGTTGAAATAGGTTCAAGGGAGCTAAGTCATCTTCTATAAAGGGAAATTTAAAAAACCAAACAGTGGAAATCATGTGATTTAGAGCTATGGAGGTCAATAATCAGAAAAATCAGCGAGCATTGAAATGCTGCTTTAAGGAAGAGTGGTCGGGGCAGGGGTAGCTGCTGGTTTGTTGTTTTGTGTAACAAGACAAACGATCTGGCTCTAAACCATGTGCATGTATAACTTAGACAAAAAGCAAATTTGAAAATATATATGCTTTGTGACTTGTTAATGGGAAATGGAAACCCCATACATATGTGACTTTCCTACATAGTTGTCCTACTATGACAACTGGATGATTGATTATATTCACTGCTGCAACAAGTCTGACCACTTCCAACAAATATTACTCAAGTTTTAATACAGCTCAAGTTCTGTGCTGAGGAAGACAGGTATCTAAACAAACAATTAAACCATAGTGGGAAGAATTTTGTGATTAAGGAAGTAAGATATTGTTTTTCAAATTTGAAAAGACCTATGGCTGGCATAGCTCACTCACTCTGGGAGTCAGGGAACCTTTCCCAGAGCAGATGCCACTCTCCATGGGACCTGAAGGATGAGTGACAGTAAATAAATGAGTGGTGGCCAAGCGGTCCAGCCAGGGGAGTGGCACCGGCAAAGGCCACAAGACAAAGAATGTGGGGGATTCAAGGATGGAGCACAGGGTGTCGGGGAGGGCAGAGGGGACTGGAGGCGACAGTGGTAAGAGCAGGGAAGGGGAGGCCGTTTTTGAAGAGCTTTGAAAGCCGTTTGAAAGAGCATGAACATGTAGGTGAGCAAGGCTCCTCGCTTGTCTCCTCTCCCCTTGTACACACTCTGTGCTGTATCTACCACGTTCTTTAGGGAGCCGGGGAAGCAGTTTGAGGGAAAATAGAATGAGGTTAGTTCTAGGCATACCAGGGGTATGTTCCCTTTGGGAAATACCCCTGGAGCCGCACAGCGGGCATTCTGATGTCAGGCTCTGGGACTCTGAGGAATTTCGAGGACAGATTAGGAATTTATCAGCCATGAGGAGAAAACCAGAGCCACACAGTGAGGGAGCGCCTGTGGGAAGGAATCAGAATCACAGGGATTGACGATTAAAGACGGGAATACGTGGTTGTTCGCTGCTGTATCCTCAGCCAGAGCCTGACACAGAGTGGGTGCTCAGTGAATATTTGTTGAATGGATGGATGGGTGGACAGATAGGAAGCTAAAATATTGGATAATGACCTTTGCAGGAGAAGGAAGTCTAGGATCCCTGTAAAACTGTAGTCTTGGCCTGAACTGATGTGCTTCCAAGAGAACTCCCCCGGGTGAGTAAGCATGCAATAGGCTTATTCATTTCCCGAGGCCTTCCCGGGGTTAGAAACAGTAGCAGTCCCCCTATGGGTTGAGGAAGAGGTAGAGGGACTCAGGCCTTCCTGGGAGAAGCAGACTGCGCCCTGAGCGCATTGTTCCTGCATCGGACACGATCCGCCCTGCGCATCTCTTCTGTGATGTTCTTGCCCTTGCCTGCACCTTTCCGGTGTGCCTGCTGTCCGCTACGTGTGGGCAGCAAAGCGAGACCAAAATGCACTTGAGCAACAACAAATAGGCTGCAGACTTGGGCTGGAAAAGCAAAGTATTGTTTGAAGCAGGTATTCGTCTAGGTGGGCACACCATAGCTCTGTCATTCGGACGTAGCTGTGGGAGTCAGTGAGCTCCGCGCTGCATCCAGCCTAAAGGCCCGCTGGACATACAGCCCCGCCCAGTGACGTAAGGTAAGGTGCAGTGGGCGCAAGGAAAGCACGATGTCCAGAAGAGGAAAAAGCGTTTTCTTTGATCATCAAAAGAAGGAATTATTCAGTAGGAATACAAACCAAAAGAAGAGGCTGGAAGTGGCCGCTGGTACAGGGTAGAAGGGTGGCTATGTCAGGTCCTGGCTTCCAGCCTCCAGCTGTGATCATGTAGTTGTACACCGTTCTTATACCCCAAGCATCTACTCTAAGGCCTCTGTCTCATCTGTAAAATGAAGATTTATCAGCATTACCTACTCCACAAAGCTATTATAAGAAATAAGAGGGCCTGGCCTCTTGTTTCCTCCCTCGACCTTCTACACCACTTTGTTAGCTTCCTTAGCTTATCAGCTGAAACTCTCTACCTGGGTCTCTCTCTCCAAGAGGCGGAGTATTGGGCTGGCTGCACAGGAACTCTGCATTGTTCTTGCAGCTGTTACATATATGTTAGTTGGCACATGGGCCACCTAACTGATGACCAAACGGATTTATGAACACTCTTTAGGGTCATTTAAATGAGTAGAGTTTTATTATTATAATATGTACCCTGGAAGCCAAGCCACCATTTCTGCACTACAATTAAAATCTTGTTAGACAGTGTCTAATTATCTTCCTGATGGGATAGAGAAAGTTTCAGGGAATCAGTCTGCAAGCTTTATAGCTTGACTTCTGCAAACTTAAGAGGAAGAATCCTGAGAATGGTGTCAGATTATTAGCCACTCCCACCTCTACTCTTAATTCTAGCATGTCTCTTAAACCTTTCAAAATGATTTTCTGTAATTGCACGTAAGGAGGAAAACCGGGAAACCCAAATGGATCTGCATTCTTCTAAAACCCCGTAGCGTACCAGATCCCCTTTCGGAGTGAGCTGCCGGTGTGCCTGCACACTGGACCGGAGTGAATATTTTTATGTACCTTGTGGAAAAATGAACTCTTCATTAAAAGATGACTGTTCACAGTGCCTCTTCATTACTGTCAGTATGAGTAAAGACCTTATCACTCATATGATACTAATGAGATGCCTTTAATTCATCATGAATGATTTTAATTCACAGTATTGGAAACTGTATACAAAATAGCTCAGGTGTGTTTATTTTAGCGCAGAGGCCAAGTCAGCAAAATTATATGTATATTTTATACAGCAAAGAAGAAATTATAAATGATCACAGATTTTATTTAGAACCACAAAAATTATATAATATTTTGAAAGAAGCCAAGGGAACTTAAAAAGAGAGTATCTTCTTGATTGGTGGATCTCAAACTTTAATGACAGGAGATTAATCTTACTGAGCAGTGATGTCTGGTCTTCATTTTTAACAAATACCTATACCATTCTTGGGATCGTTGAGCATTTTGTCCAGTCACTGAGATGGACAGGCAATTGAATTCTGTTGGTTGGTTAAGATACTGAGATTGGGGAAACAAGGGCCTCTTGGTGGCACTACAGCAACCAGGATGATAAACAGACTCCCCGTCATGGCATGTGAGAAATGCTAAGGAGAAGTAGGGGTGCCTAACCTGGAAAATAGAGAAGCTCAGGATGTTAAAAGGCATTTCAAATACTTGAGTTGGAGAAGGATTGAATTTATTCCAAGAAATACAGGGCAACAGATTTTGGCCCAGTGTAAGAAAGGGCCTTTTGAGAATCAAGTTCTTCATCCCTGGAACAAGCTGACGTCAATCAATGCTGTTACCAGAAAACTTTAAGGCTGGATGCCACCTTGGGGAATCCAAGCACTGGATGGAGCAGAGACAGAAAGGATGGCTCCTGGGATCGCTGGTACCTCTGGGACTTCTACCATGTGAGCAGGCTCCTCTCACAGTGGCAGTGGACCCTGGCTTCCATAGCCCAGAGGCATTTGGGAGAAGATTGGCATCTGTCTGTCTCCATCTAGCGATGTTAAAGCCGTCATATCAGTTGATATGTGTGGAGGGCTCAAAGACAGTACAATCCTAAAAGAAATGGCACAGTTAACCCCCCAAAAAAGGTAAAATAAATTCTCTCTACTACCCTTCCTCCTGTAGTTGTAGGGAGACCACATCCTTAAAGAGGTACAAGCATGTTTAACAAGGTAATGAGAAGTCGGGTGAGTGTGGAAGTGGACCAACATCTGGCAGTGTGTGCTGGGAAGGGGGAGGGAAGGTCGCTTCTAATTTTGTATTACAGTAAGATATGAATAAATACTTTTAAAAATCTGCTTATGGAACTGTATTAAAGGTTTTCCCATGAGTAGCTAGTTACCAGAAAAACAAAAACCACTGATTTTTTTTACTATTAGAATTGAGTATGTTTGTTCCAAAACTCTCTTCCCCTTGGTGCTCGCTCCTCTCCCGCGGATGTGAAGAGCTAGTAAAAGAACCCGGTTTCTGGCTCCGGAATGCTTGCTCCTATTTTCTACTACCTTCTAACATCAAAACAAAGAAAAACTTGTAGAATGTTTGGCTTTCTTTTTTTTTTTTTCAACTAGGTTTTATTTCCTTAACTATTTTTTCCACTACGAATAGAAGTGCATGACCTTGCAATAGGTTGACTACATAAAAATCTATTGGTGTCTTTTTAAAAAGCAATTTGTAGTTCAGTCATAAACGTGGTGGAAAGAAGGGGCACAGTGGGGAGGGGGCAGGGATGGATTCTCCTGTCAGGTACTTAACAAGCACCCCAACATTTTTCCAAATCCAGATCATTCATAGCTAACGTCTTTGAGACACTAAAGTATTTGAATATGAAATTATGCTTGAGAGCAGGGAAGTCTTATTAACAAAATTACATGTACTTTAAGGACCAGTCTTGTGTTGTTCAGAGTTGATTTACAATTTTTATTGCCTCATCTAATTGTCAGAATACATTTGTTTGATTTAGGATAATTTAAAACTTTACTCAAATCAAATGTCAGAAGAAAAATGGCTGAGTGAATATATTTTGAGAAATCAGGCCATTATGTTAATTTAATCAAGAGGGGAGGGAAGAAATACTCACTAGTGGCCTTTCAGAATATGTTCCAGTTATGATTCATGTTCAAGAGATGGCAGATTGATTTGTCTTCCTGTTTAAGAAAGGTTAGAATAATTCCAGGACCAATTGCAAAAATCTTGCTTCCACTGCACTGCTTTTAAAGAATAATTTTTAACAGTAGTATTTTGATCTCTTCTTTGAGCTCCCAGGTTGTTATTATTTGGCCTGACATTCTCTTTCAGCATTCAGGGTGATTCTGAGTGTGATTAAGGACTTTTTTCTCCTGCATTTTTATCACTGTCTTATCTCTAACAGGCTATTTGATGCATGAGTTTCATAAGTTTTGGATTGAAGAGGACCCCATGGACATAATGGAATTTAATCGTGTGCGTGAGAAATTCCGCAAGAGGATCATAAAACAGCTTCAGAACCCAGACATGGCCTTGTGCCCGCACTTTGCTGCCTCAGAAGGGCTCATCAACATGTAGTCACCCACGTGGTTTACATGGGTATCCCGGACACTGCCTCATTGTCATAGTAGATCTCTGCTTAAGCCTCAGCTCATGCACTGAATGCACACAGTGATTGTATGCATGCCTTTTGGTACAGTATTTTCATCTCTTGGTCATAATTACCAGAACCCCAGATACTCCTATTTCTGGAGTATCTGTCGTCCAGTGACTGTTTATATCATGGAATTATGCAGTGTTACATCTTGCCTTGACACCCAGGGATGGAGAGAGTTTTCTATTTTTTTAGGTTGTTTTCCTCCCCCTCATAATTCAACATCGAAGAATTGTATTTCTCTAGCTGTATTTTGTATGTAAGAGAATTAGCTGAATCTTGTCCTGTGAAAGCCTTTTAATTTATTGCTATTTCATGACTACTGCCGCTATCTCTTCAAGCCAGGTTCATGCTTGGACCTAATTCCAATAAAGTATAAGACTTTAAAATAATACAAACAGACAGACACATGATAAGCCAAACCATTCCTGTAAACACAGCTGGCTTCATGAAATGTAACATGTAATAAGGCTTACAAGAAGCAAATTTAGGTAGGTGCTGTTTTGTTGGGAGGACAGCAGGATAATACTGCAGCTTACCCCAGTACAACTGTTTTATAGCCACTCACCTGGATATAAAATTATTTTATTCCTATAATTTTACTACCTTGGATGCCTAAATATGTGTATGATGCTTGGAGCCTCAGAAAGGAAGTATGCATACTTCAAAAGCTGCAAAATGTTTTTCACTGCCTGCCTCTTGCCAAACTCAAGAGCTACACCCTGGCACTATTCTGATCCAAGCATCTGTGCTTGGGGAACTGAGTACTGACGGGTTCATTTTATATGTCAAACTACAATTTTCAAGAAAATGTGTTGCAAGAGAGGAACCTAGGCTATGCTATTCTGTAACACTTCTTGAAAATAACGACCTTGTCTTGTATCAATGGAAGAAGAAAATTGCTTGGAGGGAGAGAAACATCAAATCATTCCAAAAACTGCTAAAAATCATTTTAGAAACCATGACTTAGTTTGGAACTATGATTGTAGTCTGTTGAATAGTATTTACCATGGCATTTCATACCCATGGTATTTTATACCTTCTATCAATTTTAGTATTATTAGACGTTTGTGTAATCACTTGCTTTTTTAAATGAATTTTGAGTACTGCCTGTCAGTTATACGAATAAACTACATGTCATTCTACTGTAACATACAGTGGATGTCTTTTAATACAGCTTCTGAATATGCAAATATGTGAGTGGGTACAATGTTGAAGACAGACAGCCTAGAGCTGAATATAAATCATGTCCTCACCGAGGGTAACCAGGTGTAAATTAGAATGTGTCATGTCTGAGAGACTTTAATGACTCGACGCCTAATAGTGTTCTCATGAAAGAGTAAAATCCAGCTTTTTCTTTGTCATTTCCCACACAGCCTGTTTGTCTACTGTTAGATGGCTGACAAAGGAAACTCTTGAGTTCAGCAAGAGGCAGGCAGTGAAAAAACTTTTGCAGCTTTTGAAGTATGCATACTTCTTTTCTGAGGCTCCAAGCATCATGAAGCTGCCTGTTTCTTGGCCTTGCAGGCCCCTCTGGGATGTTGCCATCCTGCCCCTTTCGGCTGTGTGCCAGGTGACCTTACTGTGCATTGCATCTGTTCCCTTTCCTAGAAAGGGGGCAGGAAGGGGCTGCTGAACACATGGTGTGTACCCTGAGTAACGAGAAGAACCCACATTCCTCTCCAGAGGAAGGGAGAATTTGTGCATCTGGTCAGTAGCCGGTCTTGGGGGCTCTGACTTCTCACTGCAGCTGGAGCTGCCATACGTGAAGGCATCAATCCATGCCCAGTACAAACTTCGTCAGCCACATGTGTGCATTGTCTCTTTCTGTGCATTGTGGTCCTCTGTTACCGACCTGGCTTGATAGTATGTGACACTGACACCAGCTCATGCCTCTTCCATTGAGGTAGAGGTAGTTGATGGTAACAGAGCTGGGAGTTTTCCCTCCCTGCTCCTTGAATGATTTCTCTGTTATATCTTAACATGGCTGCACAATTTTAGGATGAACAAACTCTGCCAGCAACTTAGAATTCTGAGTATTATTAGATTTTTCCTTCACACCTCTTTATGGAAGATGCATTCTACCCAGTAACATGAAGTGAGGTGAGAAAAAAAAAGAGGAGAAGGTTTAAGAAGCATAAAAAAATGTGTGATGTGTGTGTGTGTGTGTTTCCCTTGAGCATTCTTAGCTTACTTTGACTTATTCCGCTGAAAGAGGGTTGACCACTTAAAATGTAAATTATGTAGCAAACCTCTTCCAAGTTTTCCAAAACACTATTTGCTCTGATAAAAACGCTTTCCAGTTCACACTATAGAAAGAAAATTCTTTGAGGCACCATTTCTGAAAATTATGACTTCAGTCTGACTTTCCTTCTTACAATTCCTGTTTATTGTATCGAAAAATATATATATATTTTTGCTTGGTAATCCACCATCTTTTCTATTTGAAAAGAAGCTTAGGTACATACCAATACCAAAAAATAGGATGACCTTACAGTATGTCTTCCAAACCAGAACACTTTTGAGAGATACAGAGGATGTAATAATTCCTTAAGGACAGTAGAGTAAACTGGGACAGTCTAATGAAACTGAAATGTTGGAGACCAAGGGAGACCAAATAGCCGTAAGAACAGATTGTCTGCTCACAGCTCAATTAGGCAAATTACAACCAATTTCTTCACTTTCTAACATCCAGCAGGAGAGGCACACCACAAGGACATAGGCGTCCTGATATCCACGGTACTGCCCAAAACACTGGCAGGCCATCAGATGTCTGGGCACGGGCTGAGCGCAAGGGCAGCTGAGCAGGCTGAGTTTACAGGAAACTGGCACTGGGAAATAAAACCTGGCGATCAAACTCCATGGCTGCTGATTTTCTTGATCCATAAAGGTATGGGGTAGGATCCAAACTGAATGGGAATGAGGAGGTGACCAGTTTGTGGGGAGTGTGGGGAAATGGAGAGGATAAAAAAGGGACAGAAAAAAAGGAAAGGGCCTAGGCCCATGATCAGATCTAGGAAACTTTGAGCCGTGGTGACACGTGCTATCAAACCAAACTGATAGCCTAACACACCATGGAGCTTGACAGAAGTAACTGCCCTAACTTAGAAACAAAATGGGAGAAAAGGAGAGCTGGGTGTCACATCAGGCACTCAGATCTGAAGGAGACCCTGGTATGGGTTCCTTCACAAGAACTGACATAAAGAGTTCTGGGGCCGTGGGCCAGGACGCAGTGGCCTTTTGCTTGCATTACTTCATCTCCTCAACGACATCCAAAGTTAAGTTGTGTGCTTGCTTGTTTTTCTAGACAAACAGGCTTAGAAAATTGAAATACATTGCCAAAATTCACAAGAAAAAGAAAACCACAATGAGATATCACCTCACACCTGTTAGAATGGTTATTATCAAAAAGATAAGAAATAACAAGTGTTAGAATGTAGGGAAAAGGGAGCCCTCCTACACTGTTGGTGGGAGTGTCAATTGGTGCAGCCACTGTGGAAAGCCATATGGAGTTTCCACAAAAATTTTAAAATAAAACTACCATAGGATCCAGCAGTTCCACTTCTGCATATTTATCCAAAGGAGATGAAAGCACTAACCAAAAAAGATAAATGCATCCCCATGTTCACTGCAGCATTACTCATACAATAGCCGAGATGTGGAAAGCAACCTAAGTGTCTATCAATAGATAAGTGGATAAAGATACATGCATATGTTTTTGCATGTGTGTGTGTGTATATATGTGTGTGTATTTATATTTATAAAAGGAAATAAAAAAGCCATAAAAAAGGAAATTATGCAATTTGTGACAACATGGGTGGACATTGAAGACACTATGCTAAGTGAAATAAGTCAGAGAAAAATAAGTATACAATCTCACATGTGGGATCTTTTCAAAAAAATGAACTCATTGATACAGAGGACAGACTGGTAGTTGCTAGAAGCAGAGGAGTGGGAGAGGGGGATGAAAGTGATCAAAAGATACCAAAAAATAACCCAAGACAAGTGAATGGCACAGCAAGATGGTGAGCCCAGGGTCTTAAGCCCTGACTTTTGATCATCATGCTGTCTACCTGACTGGAATTGCTCCTCACTGTCTGGGGGATTATAGATACATGCACATACCCACTCCCCAAGCGATACCGTCTGTGTAAATGATGTTTCTTGCTCAGATATCCTCAGGATGCATTCCTGCCTGCAGATCACAAATGCTGCCATACTGTCTCTCAGGACTCCCCACATTTTGGGTCAGAATTTCTTCCTTGATACATGAAGAATTCTGACATGATTGAGACCTCTGTCTCCTGACCCCTTTCTCTCTCAAGAGCCCCAGAATCCTCCCTCTGGCTCCTCTGTGGGAAACCTCAGCGAGATGGGCCTGGAGGCTGTGGGTGTGATGTGCTCAGACTGGGAGCTGTAGAGCACTTCTTTTCTTTTTCTTCTTTTTTTTGTTGAAGTATAGTTGATACACAATATTATATTGGTTTCAAGTATACAACATAGTGCTTCAACATTACCTACATTATTACATGCTCACCGACTACTGTAGTTACTATCTGTCAACCAGAAAGATGGAAAGACGTTACAGAGCTATTGACTATATTCTCTGTGCTATACTTTCATCCCCATGACTAATTTATATTATGATTTTATGCCTCTTTATCCTAAAGGGCATTTCTATGGAAAGAGAAACATATAAAACCTCAGACATACAGACTCCTTGTAAATAAAACATTTCTTTCACTGCTGAAATTCTTGTGCCCCATTTACCTGATTCAGCTTCCAGAATGCTATCGCTCACAGGCACACTAGCAGGTGTGTGTCATCTGCTAACATCCTTGGTTCTTCCCAGAAACTTCACATAGATGGCTAGGAGAGGGGCCAGGGAAGGGTTATAAACAATGAAACGTTTTCTGTGATACCTTTCCATTATTTTTTCTATTACATACCTAGCACTATGGTCTGCTGTTCAAAAGAGATCATAGAAAAAAGTTTATGGCAACTAGGAAAGTGAGGCACAGAGAAGAAAAAGCTGAATGAAATTTGTAAGACAACAGTTAAACCCAGGGTGAATACAGACGGGCTCCTTCATGACTGCCACCCACCACACAGGGGGTCAGATGAATTCCACAGCAACTCAAGGCATGGCTTTGGGAATATACTTTAGCAGGGAAATTCCTAAGGGAATCATCAGCAAGATAAAAGAAGGTGTGAATGCCGTAGGCCTGAGTTCAGGTGGATGGCCGCCAGCCTGCTGTTGTCCTCCCCGAAGGCAGCCTTGGCAGAGGAGATCTGACCTGATCACTTTGTAGCTAGGCAGTCTGAATCTGGCTGCCAGCTGCGCAGTCCCTGCAGACTGTAGGGTCTCTGAGATGTCGCCCTTGGGGAGGAAACCTTTGGTCTTCAGGGAAGCTGAGCTTGGCTTCTGAGGGGAGAGAAAAGAGCCTTCAGGCGCAGCTGGTTTGTCCAAGCGGCCCCCCTGAGAGAGCTCATGAGTTATTTTGGGACAAATCTCCTCATATCACTCCCATACACTGACATTTTAGATATATTAGCTCTTTTGTGCCAAGTGTATAGCAATTACCAAGGAATAGGGACATCAAAAGCCTCCAGCTGTATTATATTAAGAGTTACATAAATCCACTTTTGGTTAAGTTTTTAGGATTTCTGCAGAGAACAGAAGGAAGATACTAGCAGTCAGAAAATCTATGTTGTAGTGTGCATGCTGCTAAATTTACATAAACCAATGAATTACCCTCTGTGACTTTGGTGTTACCATCTATAACAGGAAAATAATAATGACAGCTCTGCTTCAAAGGATTATTGTAAGGGTTGAAATCAGATAAGCTATCATTAGTTAAAGTGCTTGGGAAACTCCAAAGTACTAGTTAAACACATGTTTAGTTATAGTTCATTTTTATCCATTTAGTTTTTGGTTATGAACTTATTCTAACAGGATATAAGCTATAAAATTTGTTCTTGTAGCCAGTGACCCCTGTTAATTCAATTCAGCAAATATTTATTGAGAACTTTTTTTTGTGCCAGGCACCATGCCAAATCTGGTGATAAAATGAGAAACAAGACAGTGTCCTGCATCTCATGGACCTCATACTCCAGAACTAGTGCTTTGCTTCTCAAAATCTGGTCTTTGGACCACTGACATGGGCATTGTTAAAAATGAATCATTGCATTTATAGCATCTTACTACACTGATGGACAGTGACTGTAATGGGGTATGTGGGGGGCTTGATAATAGGGGGAGTCTAGTAACCATAATGTTGTTCAAGTAATCATACATTAATATCAAAATTAAAAAATTAAAAAATGAATCATTGCAGCCTCCTCTCCAGACCTACCAACCAAGAATCTTCATCATAGCACTGTCCCCAGGTGATGCATTGTGCACTTTAAAGTTTGAGAAGTGCTGCTCTAGAAAACACTGGTCTGAAACCTGACAAGATTTAGTGTCAGCTGTTAATGGCTTAGAAGTAAATCAAACATTCCCTTTGTTTTCCCTCAGCTTATTCTGTCCGTATAATTTCGCCCATGCCTAACTCTAACAAGGGGCTGCTGCATGTTCTGTTTTGTCATTGCCCAGAGGTGTCAACAACAGCGTGGAGAAGGAGGAGGGCTGCTATGAACTCAGTGTTTATGTTCCCTGCAAAAGTCAGCTGTTGAAATCCTAACCCCCAAAAGTGATGATATTGAGGGTGGGGCCTTTGGGAGGTGATGAGGTCCTGAGGGCGGAGCCCTCATGAACGGGATTGTACTATGCTAAGACACACAAGAGAGCGTTCTCTCTCTTTCTCTACCTGTGAGGACACCGTGAGAAGAGGGCCAGTCTCCAAGCCTATAGATGGGTGCCCTCACCAGACGGTGGAGCTGCTGGGACCTTGATCTGGGACTTCGCAGCCTCCAGAACAGCAAGAGACAAATGTTTATTGTTTAAGACATTCTGCCAATGGTTCTTGAGGATGGCCTGCCCTCCTACCCCAAGTGCTTCTTGAGAAGCTTCCTACAATAGCCAAAGCTGATGCTGCCCCAGATGCACATTCCCACGGATGGCCATTTTCAAAGAGTTTCCAGTTCTCTCAAGACGTGTGCAGGGTGGCCAGCTGCCTACATGCTGGAGAAAGCAAGTAGAGTCTTCTCATATTAGCTGAACTTTTTCCCTCACTGAACAGAAACTACTGGGTGCAACTTGGCAACTATTCAAAGAAGGTATTTGAAGTGTGAACCTTGTGCTTCTTAGAGCGAGCTCAGGAGCCTTAAAGTGGAGATCACAGTGACAGGACTCGGCCGCCTAAGGGTTCTGGCCCTATTTTAAGAGAGCACCAAAATATTTTCAGAACAAGGTAGGGCAAAATCTCAAAGACTAACAACAATCAGAACCATTTTTCATAATCTAGAATAAGATAGAAAATTTAAATCAACTTAAAATGCTAGCCAATTATAAGAAAGCTACTAAAATGTCATTATGAAACTGCTGGGCTTGAGGTTACATTTATCCTTACCAGAGCCACATAGTTAATCTCCCAGCTTTAGGTCTTTTCCTTGCCTACACTCGTGTTCCTTGAAGGGTCCCCACCAGTAAGATGGCAAACTTCCGGCTTCTCTTCGGGGTCCTCAGTTCCCGCCGGCGCCACCTGAAGCCCAATCACCTCTCGCCCCCCTCCCAATCCCAGCACCTAGCCAACAGCCACCAGCCCCGTAGAAGTGACACCTCAATCAATTCATGCCCCCTCCTATATAACCCAGCACCTTTCCCTAATAAAGCGGAACTCTCCGGTGAATTGCTGCTATGTGTCGCTCCTTTCCTTTCATTGGTGCCGAAACCCGGGAGACGGGACACCCCAACTGGGCCCCGTCTTCCCCCGACACCAGCAGCAGCTTGCCCTCGTCCTCTTTTTCCGGCGCTGGCTCATCACACTCACCACTCCTCTCTGGCCTTTAGGTAAGTTTCCCCCCCGGAGTGGGCCACTCTTCCCCAAGCTATCGCAGTGCCATTGACCGTGATTATCCGGCAAGGCCCTGACGCTTGGGGATGAGGAGGGAACCCCTCAGGCCCCTCCCCAAACAGACATAAATCCCCGACTCAGGCCTTCACGGCTGCGGCCAACTCTCAGGCACCCCCCTCCAACAGCCATAAATGAGGTGACTCCTTTGTGGATGAGAATGCTCCCCTTTCCCCCCCTCCTCCTTCTGCTCCGTCCGCCGAAAACGCCTAGCACTAGGTACCTCGTGACTCCGGCACTCTGCCTTCTTAGGGAAGTCTGGGTGACGACCCACACTTCCCAAGAAATTCCGACTCGTATACGAGTTTCCGCAGACCACCAAGGATCATCGGGGACGCCCTTTGTCTCCTTGTGGTCTGCTTCCAGTCCGAGGATCTCCATTCGTCTTCCCCTGTTTGTCTCCTTCTCTGTCCTTTACCATGGGAGCCTCCTCATCCCTCCCTGAAAGTTCACCTCTTGAATGCCTGCTTAAGCATCTGGCTACCCTCTCCCTGATGCCTGATATAAAACCAAAACTTCTCCGTAAATATTGCTCCCAAGATTGGCCGACAGACCCCCTAGACAATAAAAACCAATGGCCTGCAGGGGGAACTCTTGATCCTAACATCACTCGCGATCTTTTTAACTACTGCCAGCGCCTGAAAAAATGGAAGGAGATTCCCTATATCGAAGCTTTCCGCCTCCTCCTCTCCCCGCCCCCTCCCAAGTTTTCCTAGCCTGCAAGCCGCCGCCCCCGAAGAAGCCTCCCGTTCACTCCCTTCCCCTTCTTCTCCTACAACAGCCCTTCTCCCTTCCTCCCCAACCATCTCCTCCCCCCATCTCACCTCCTCCACCTTCACTCCCTGCAGATAAAGCCTGAGCCTTTCAACCCCCCTTTAACTAGGTCCCAAGAGCCTCCTCCATCTTTGCCCTCATCACCTGTTTCTCCCCTGTTAGGGACCGCCTTTGTCTTCTCACATGTTTGTAGAGAGAATGGGAAAGCACCTCCCCCCATGTCTGAACGCAGCATGGGAAAGCACAAGCTAGAGAACAACTGGTGCAGTCCTTAGAAGTTATCTGTCCACAAAAACATATCTTGCCAAGACTCCTCACTCTGAAAATAGGGAGACCTTGAAGATGTGTAGAAACACCGCCCCTGCTTCTAGCTATGCCCTTCCCCCACTTGCCGATGTGGCAGGAATAGAAAACAACGCACTCCATAAGCAATTAACTGGAGCCCTGCTGTAGCTCAGTAGAGCATGGGACTCTTAACCTCAGAGTCATGAGTTCAAGCCCAACTAAAGCAGCAGAGGCAAGCAGCTGGGCTGCTAGCTGGCGACATGTGGGTCCGATTCTATCTTTCTTTATTTTCTTTGCCCCCCTTCTGCACTTCAGGACCTGCTCGACTAGGCACGGCTAGACCGCGTCACTCCCCCACAGACTGAGCCAGAACCCTTCAGTCCCCCTCAGACTCAGTCCCGAGAGCCTCCCAAAATTATCGCCCCCCTCCGGGAGGTAGCAGGATCCAAAGGCATCGTGCGCGTTCATGTCCCTTTCTCCTTAAGAGATTTAGCCTAACTAGAGAAACGCCTAAGTTCCTTTTCCACTGATCCCATGACATACATCAGGGAGTTTCAATAGACCCTCCAGTCTTACAGCCTCACACATCATGACATTTTCATGCTCCTGGCCAATACTCTCCTCCCTGAAGAGCGTAGACGAGTTTAGGACTTCGCCCAAATGCAGGCTACTGAAACCCACAGGACTGACCCCACCTATCCCCCTGGCCCCACTGCTGTCCCCGAACAAGACCCACACTGAAATTATAACACCGCCATGAGTCTCCGCTCTCGAGATATTTTTGCCTCCTGCTTAATAGCAGGTCTGAAAAAGGGCAGCTTGTAAAGTAGTCAATTTTCAAAAGCTCCAAGACATAATTCAAAAGAGAGATGAAATCCCCTCCGAGTTCTTAGACAGACTCACTCAAGCCCTATTACAGTATACCAGCCTGGACCCAGAAACACCTGAAGGAAGACATGTCCTTATGACATACTTCCTAGCTCAATGCAAACCCGACATTAAAGCTAAACTCAAAAAGTTAGAACAGGGCCCTGCTACCCCACAGACTGAGATCCTAACAGTGGCCTTTAAAGTCTTCCATAAGCGGGAGGAGGAGAAAGAATGCCGTAAACAAAAGGCTGATCAGGCCAATTTCCAGATGTTGGCCCAGCTGATAAAACCACAACCTGGGCGCCCCTCTACAAACAAGCCACCCCAAGAGCTTGTTTCAAGTGCAGAAAAGAGGGACATTGGTCAAGGGCGTGCCCCTCCCCCAGATCTCCTACCACCCCATGCCCCAGATGCCACAAAAAGGGCCACTGGGGGTCTGATTGCCCAACCACCCAAAGGGGAGGCTGGACGAACAACCCCCATCCTAAGCCCGCTGTAGTGGGGCTGGCAGAAGAAGATTGATGGGGCCCAGTGGCTTCTCACCCGACCATTTCCATCACCAAACAGGAGCCCAGGGTTACTCTAACAGTAGACAGTCACCCCATCTCCTTCCTCCTAGACACAGGAGCCACCTTCTCAGTCTTGTGAGAATACCGGGGCCCTACCACGCCAGCCATTACTCCTATAGTCAGAGTAGGAGGTAAACAGATTTTCCCATTAAACCCCCCACCCACCCTTTTATGCACAATCCAAGACAATCCCATACCTTTCTCCCACTCCTTCCTGGTTATGCCCCAGTGTCCCATCCCTTTACTAGGATGAGACATCCTTTCCCTCCTCCACGTTTCCATAACTATATCCACTCCCACAGCCCCCAGTACTCCCTTTCTGATGGCCCTCATAGCCGACGACCCCCCTCTACCCAATGAAAGCTCCGGTTCTGCCCTCATACACCCTGTAAATCCCAAAGTTTGGGACATTACAAGCCCCTCCGTGGCCCTATGTCCCCCTGCCTCTATCAAATTATGTGACCCCTCTCAGTATATCTGTCAGGCCCAATACCCCCTAACCACTTCAGCCCTCATAGGCCTCCAACCCATCATTCAAGCAGACCCACTCACTCCCCATTTAATACCCCCATATTAGCTGTTAAAAAAAACCAACGGATCTTTCCACCTTGTCCAAGACCTTCGCCTCATCAACATAGCCATTGTCCCTATCCATCCCTTAGTTCCAAATCCATACAGCCTCAGCATCCCACTTCTCAGTCCTAGATCTCAAAGACCCATTTTTCTATCCCTCTAGACCCCTGCTCCCAAGATTTTTTCATCTTCACCTGGATGGACCCATACACAAGACATTCTAAACAACTCACTTGGTCAGTTTTGCCACAAAGCTTCCGAGATAGTCCCCATATTTTTAGACAGGTCCTAGCTCAGGACCTCAAACAGTTTCATCATGATCACTCCAAGTCCACCTTATAATACATAGACAATCTTCTACTCTGCAGTCTCTCGTGGGAACAGTCTCAACTTGACACTGCCTCCCTACTTAACCTTCTAGCTTCCAGAAGTTACCGAGTATCCCCCGTCAAAGCTCAAATCTCTTCCCCTCCTATCACTTACCTCAGATTCCTTCTATCTCAACAAAGAAAGTCCATTACCTTAGACAGAAAATGGCTCCTCTCTGACCTGCCCATTCCCAAAACCAAGAAAAAAATCCTTTCCTTTCTAGGCCCTTTCTAAGCCTAGCTAGATATTTTAGAACGTAGATCCCTAACTTCTCCCTGCACCCTGTTGGCAAGACCCCTATACAACCTCAGCAAGAGCCCCCCTAAAAAACCATTATCCTCCTCACCCCGACACTCCTACATTAAGCTCCGTCAAGCCCTTGTGGAAGCCCCAGCTCTCCATCTTCCTGATTTGTCGAAGCCCTTCTCATTATACATTCATGAGAGGTCCAGTCAAGCTCTAGGAGTCCTAAGCCAATATTATGGCCCATCCTTTGCCCCAGTAGCTTATCTCTCTAAGCAATTAGACCCCACAGTTAGGAGATGGGCCCCCTGCCTACGAGCATTAGCCACTAGACAGCTCTTGCAGAAAGAAGCTCATAAACTGACATTCAGGGCGCCCCTTACCATTCTGTCCCCACATCACCTAAAAGATCTCTTAACCTACAAAAGTTTACAGACTCTCCCTCCCTCCAGACTCCTGACCTTACTGTCCTCTTTCCTCCAAAATCCCGTTCACCCCCTTTGCCATCCATACCCGAATCATGACTTTTTCCTCCTTTACTGCTCTCTCGCTTTTTTTCCTCATTCCTATTGTCTTCCCCACCACCCCAGCCTCCTTTGTATGGCGATTCAAAGTCAGACAGACTTACACACAGCATCAAACAAAAGTTACTGCCCTCATTGCCACACCAGACTGCCCTCTGAAAAGCTGCTCTGAGCCTTTATACCTCCACTTTCCTCCCTCCACTGAAGTGTTCACTAGCAGCTACCCTTATTCTCCCTACCTCTGCTTCCTCTATGACCAAAAACAAGCCTATTGCAGGCGATGGCCAGATACCTACAGGAAATGTCCCTACTAGTCTTGCACAATTCACTACATAGGTAACTTCCAGTACCCACAGTATTACTCCTCCAACCATTTCATGAAATATCCCAACGGCTCATTCTTCTTATCAATCCCAGATCCCTGGGACTCTCGATGGGCTGCCAGAGTCACAGCCTCAGTTTACTACGGGGGGTCCTCGACCCTCCACAGTACCCTTCATATCTCTCGAAAGTATGTTCCCTCTCATTCCCAGATCTCTCAAGTTGCATCAGATAGCAGACATTCCGAAAAAGTCATTATCCAAATTCTTGATAGTGCCTCTTCATCTTCTTATCCCCACCCCTCTTCCCATTTCTCCTACTCTTCATTACAGCTCATTCAGGACACCACCATCTTTCTCAACCACACCCTTAACACAGCCAATTGTTTCTTGTGCGCATCACTACAGCGCCCACTGCTGGCCGCCGTGCCCCTTAATATTTCCAACTACTCCTTCCATGCAGAAGGACAACCCCTCTGCCCCCTGGCAGACATACCCCTATGGGAACCAGAATACGCAGATAATCTCACCATCCACCACTGTGTAAGCCCAACTCCACCCCCCTCCAGCGCACTTCACTGCCTCTCTATCTACACCCCTACCTCCAGCTCTAAGACTTTTACGCAACCGGGACACTTCTTTTAGTGTAATGGAAGTCTTTTCAACTCACTGCCTCTCAACTCCGATACACCCTGCATTCTCGTCACCCTAATCCCACAGTTAACACTTTACAGCATGGCAGAATTTCTTGAGCTCCAACCTCCCTTGCCCTCGCGCACAAAAAGAGCTGCTTTTCTTCCCATCATGGTCAGTAGCTCTTTGATCACCTCAGCCATTGGGGCAGGGTTTTCGAGAGAAGCCTTGGGTCACTCTCTATAGGCAGTTAGAGATCTCAACGCCAAACTTGAGGGAGCCCTGACATCCACTGCCGATTCTCTAGCCTCTCTCCAAAGACAGGTCACTTCGCTAGCTAAAGTCACCCTTCAAAACCAGCAGGCCCTAGATCTGCTTACAGCCGAGAAGGGCGGCACCTGCGTCTTCCTCTGGGAAGAGTGCTGCTATTACATCAACGAATCTGGCATTGTAGAAACTGACATTACCAAACTCACCGACCTTGCCTCCAGTCTCCACTCTGCTTCCAATTCCAACCCATTCTCGTCAATACTAACAAACCCCCTCCTCACCTGGCTCTGGCCCATTGCAGGTCCCATAATAATCATTCTTCTCGCCTGTCTCTTCTTACCCTGTATAATAAAGTTCATCAAATCCCAAATCGGAAAAATCTCTAATCTAGCTTTCAACCAGCTTTTACTCAGGAACTACCAGCTTCTGGCCACAGAAGATCCCTCACCCTCACGTGACCTCCTCACCACACGCTGAGATTGACCCCTCTCTCCACTGGAAACTGTTCCTGGAAACAATAGCCGCAGACGCCTGGCTCCTGACACCCATATCCTCTTAGCCAACCTATGGGTTACAGGGAACCTTCATTGATTTCCAAACCTGAAGAAGTCCACATCTACTCGTCCTTACTGCGTGGAGTCCTATCAACCCTTTCCTCCCAATCCTCAAGCCCTCACTCCCTTCTCTGCCCCTGTTCAGCAGGAAGCAGCCAGAGAGAAAGCAACGTCCACAAACCCATAGAGGAGAAAGAGGGGAATGAAGGGTCCCCACCAGTAAGATGGCAAACTTCCGGCTTCTCTTCGGGGTCCTCAGTTCCCGCCGGCGCCACCTGAAGCCCAATCACCTCTCGCCCCCCTCCCAATCCCAGCACCTAGCCAACAGCCACCAGCCCCGTAGAAGTGACACCTCAATCAATTCATGCCCCCTCCTATATAACCCAGCACCTTTCCCTAATAAAGCGGAACTCTCCGGTGAATTGCTGCTATGTGTCGCTCCTTTCCTTTCATTCCTGATTCTTATTTAAATATGAAATGAATTAACGTGCAAATGTGCTACACCAATGTGAGGGTTTCTCTTGTTTTTTTAATTATTACTATTTACAGGTAGATGCATGGATCTATACAGGATCCATCCAAAATGCCATAACTTGCTGTGGGTTTTTTTTTAATGGATTAATATGTTTTAACCACCTAAGTTTTTTCCCAGCTTCTGAAAGCATTTTTTATTAAACTTCCTAAGACAATTGTATTTCTCACCACATGCAGCTGTAAGGAATGATATGGAGAGAGCCCATATACTCTTCCTCTATTTCCCCAATGGTAACATCTTGTGTAACTATAGTACAATATAACAACCAGGAAATTGACATTGATACAACCCACCTATCTTACTCAAATTTCACCCAGTGTTACATATACCAATTGTATGCATGTGAGTGTGCGCCTTCAGTTCTTTGCAGTTTTATCCTTTGTGTACACTTGTGTAATCACTACCACACCAATGTTTAGAACATTTCAAGCACCATAAGGATAACTTGTGCAGCGCTTTTATAAGCATACCCACCTTCCTTCCCCCACGCCCAACCCTGTCCCTAAGCCCTGGCAACCCCTAATGTGTTCTCTATCTCTATCATCTAGTCATTTCAAGAATGTTTTATAAGTGCAATCATACAGTATACACCTTTTTAGATTAGCTTTTTCACTCAACATAATTCCCAAGCTATCTATCCACATTTTTCCATGTATCAATAGCACCCTCCTTTTTTTGCCAAGTAATGTTCCATAGAATAAATATATCACAGTTTGTTTAACCATTCATCTGTTGAAGGATTTCTAGTTTTTGGCTAAGAATGTTAGTATACATCTTTCATGTGAAACTAACTTTTCATATCTCTGGAATAAATGCCTACAATCGTTAAGTCATATGGTAATATATATTTAGTTTTATAAGAAACAGCCAAATTGTTTCCCAGAGGGGCTGTACCATTTTACATACAAGATAAGTGGGAATTTGTAGGTATAGAAATTCTCCTAGCATCTGCCAATATCTGACCAACCCATTGCTATGGTAACTGAAATTCCTAATTTTGGGCTGGAGCATGTGGCTACCCAGAGTAAAGACACATTTTTCTGTCTTCCTTTGCAGCTAGGTATGATCATTTGACTAATTCTGGCTACTAGCATGTAAGTGGGGAGTTATGGGAAGGTTCTAAGAATGTTACATTGAAGAAACACAGAACGTACCCTCTTTTACTTGTTTCTCAGTTCCTCCTGCTACTATAAACCAGATGTGATATTTGCCATCTTGGACCATAAATACAAGAGCTGCATCGTAGGGATGTCATAGTGGTGAGCTAGAAGCACCTAATTCCTTGAGGACCTCCTCAAATCTACCAGCCCTACGCTGTCTTTTTCAGACTTTTATGTGAAAGTAAAATAAACTGTCTGGTTTAAGTTGTTCATTATATAGTCTCTGTTACTGACAGCTGGAGTGAATCCTAATATACCAGGTGCCCAAACATGCAGATAGTCACCCACGCAGGGCGCACCATTACCTCAGAATAGCTCGAGCGCACAGTGCTCATTGGCACGGAACTAGAAGAGAGGCAGGAACCAAAGACAGAGGCAGGGCCCAGTCGCGAAGAGTGTGGTGGACTAGGACTGCTCGGAGATAGGAACACAGGGGCCCCAGCCAGCCCGGAGATACTCACACGTCCAGGTGTGGCTGCCCCTAACCACCGGGAGGCGGCCTCGCTGTTGGCGCGGTGCTGGAGCCCCTCCCGGCGCTGCTGCCTCCCGCGCCCCGCTGCGCGGTCAGCCCTCCTGGCCTCACTGCTGCTGGGGCTGCTGACGCTGCGGCTCTGGGTCTCGAGGACGTTATGACGGATAGTTCAGAGCCGCCCGCCCTGCCGCCTTACCAGGTCCCTCCCACAGCCCTGCTTGCAGCCACAGTCTCATCACAGGGGTTGGAGAACTTGGTGTCTTCAGACTCTGGACCAAACTCCCCTCCTGCATCAGGGAGATCTCAAGACCAAACGGGATTTCAGACACCATTCCTCCCTCTCCAAATTTCCACAAAGCTCTTTCCCTCACCCTGAGAATCCCCAAAACACACACACACACACACACACACACACACACACACCACCCTCCCCACACGCCCCTGCATGAACCACACACCTGCACACAGTACACTTGGTGGCCCTGTGACAGCTGCAGGGGGTGGGATACGGTCAGATTCACACTGAAGAAATTCTTTCTGCTTGCTGCCGAGGAAATGCGTTGGAAGGCAGCAGGAAAGGAAGCAAATAAAATTGTGACATGGAAGCAAGAAATTCTGAGGGCCTGAACCCAAGCAGAGACTGAGGGGATGGATTTGAATATCTCCTCCCCCAAAGAGAAAGGGATACATTGCATAACACAAAAAAGTAAAATCAACAGTATTTGGTGACTCGTTGGCTGAAGAGATGAAGTACAGGAAGAGTATAGGATGACCACTGGGATGAGATGACTTAAGTTATTAATAAAAATGCTACTAGAAAGAGCCTCCAGGTACTGACCACCTACTCCATGCTACTCCTAAATCAAGGGCTTTACATCCTTGTTTCTTCTAATCCTCAGACTACACAGAGCGGGGCATTGTTTTAATCCACACTTTCCAAAGGAGGAAACTGAGGCCAAGAAAAGCTGAGTGCTTTGCTCAGAGCTTCCCACCTAGAAACTGGCAAGAGTATGCCGCAAGCTGCGTTTCTGACTCAGTCCAGATCTCTGATGAACAGCCCCAGGCTCCATCCCATCAGTTCAGCACTCAAACTCTATATTTTTCGGAAAAGGGACTGAAAGAAAATATACCAAAATGGTTACTTTTGAGTGGCAGAAGGATGCTTTATACACATCTATGTTTTTCTAGATTTTCTCCCTTGAGTGTGTATATTTATAACCTGAAGAAAGTAATAAATATTTCTATTTGAGTAATAAAATAATACTCTATGAGAAAGAAAGAATAGCCTGGGGAATGTAAATGTATGCATATTCTTTGTCAGGAAAGAGGAGACCGTCTTCAGTAATCAGGCCCAATTGCCACTAAAGTGAGAGTAGCCCTCACAATATTGCCAGAAGGCTTGTCAGATAGCATGCCCTGGGACTGGGGTGGGCCAGACCCTCCTTTCACCCAGCCATTTACCTTGAGAGTTTCTCATCCTCTCGCTGGTTCTGAGACCACTAGTTCACTAGTTTTCTTCCTTTTTTAAAAAATTTTATCAGTAATAATTTCAGGCACTGAAGCAAAAATCCCAGAATGCTCATCTTCAGCCAATACTTCATAACAGTCTGAATAAACAGCACTATGAATATTTATGTCTTGTTATCTTCGCTGCTGCAAGGAATGACAGTTTCAGCACAAGTGACGGGTATTCGTTTCCACCACTCAATCCTGATTATTTTGTCTTTGTTTCCTCCCACTCAGCAGCTCCACATACCCTGCCACAGACTTTCTTATGGTCCTGTTGCATAGGTGGAATGCGCCTCAAAGAAACTTTCAGTTTTCCTTTCCTATACGACCAGAGGACGAGGGAACTGTGCATCCATTCATTCGTCCATCAGCAGATATTCATTAAGGGCCTGCTGTACACCAGGCATTGTGCTAGGCACCAGGGTACGGAGATGAATAAGACATGCTGCTTGCCTGCAAGTCTAGGCGGAAGGTAGACCATAAACAGTCCGTTACACTACAGTGAGGTGGGTGCGGTAGCTGGCGTTAAGTCTTAGGCACCGTGGGAGACGCCATTCGCAGGGACAACATGAGCGAAGGCACCCCAGTGAAAGACGCGGCAGTCTGAGCAGAGCATGATGAGCAATTCAGTGTTGGCAGAGGGCGGGGAACGCGGGACAAGAAAAGCCTTGAAGTTGTCACTGAAGAGCTGCACTTGAGGGTGAGCCTGAGGGGTCAGAAATGAGGAAGATTATTGTAAGACTGGTAGTGCACCCCATGAAACAAATCACAGGGGCCCGAAGGGGAATCGCAGGGGTGGGTATGTAGACGAGGAAATAGATTCAGATACTATTTGAAGGATTAAATCAGAAGGATTTATTATCTGATTACAGGAAGACAGTTTGCATTTGGAGATTGGGATAGGAGTAACAGGGTGTGGAGAGGGGGAAGAAGGAACAGAAAGATTTGTAGGTTATTTTACTGACATTTCATCTCTTTAAAATTTGGAATCTTCCAGTCCAGGTTCCTACTGTCTCTTTTCAAATACTCAAGTCTTCTTCTCATCCCTCAATAATGTTTTGTCATTTTCTTCATAAGGAGCTATTTCTTTCTAGGTTATTTTTTGTTTTTTATTTAACGTGCTGCTGTCATAAATGGACTCTTTTTAACATCATATTTTCTCATTTGTTGCATTAGTTAAGATTCATTTGGTTGCAAATGACAGAAGAATCCAACCCAAGCTGGTATAAACAAATTAACAGTAGCATATATTGAATGCTTACTATTGCTAGATATTGATCTAAGCACTTTGTATGTATTAATCTTTTAACTCATTTAAATAAAAAGAGAAGATTTATTGGCTCACAGAAACAAAGAAAAAAATTAGTCATCTGCTGTCTTCAGATACAGATGGATCCAGCAACTCAATAAATACCACTGGGAGTGAGTTCGTCTCCATCTCTTGGTCCACAGTGTCAGTGACTGAGGCAGCTCCCTCGCCGGCAAGGAGTGGGTGGGGGAGCCTGCTTCACATTAACACCTGACAGTCAAGTCTGTTATTACCCCAGCCTGTAGGTGCCCATTACAGTTGCTGGAGGGAAGTGGCTCTTTGGTTGACAAAATGTGGGCATGTGCCCTTCTTTCAAAACTGCATATATAGGAGGAGAGGAATCATTTACCCCTAAAGAATCAGGGATCTTTGCAAGAACTAGAGGAAATGGACATGAGGGGAGGGTGGCAAAGAAACAACCAGTGTCCACTCTGTTAGTTACCACTCATTTGATTACTGTTATTCCTTTGGGTTAAAACTACACACACACACACACACCTATTTTGTATACACATATATGTGCAACAACCAATCAGCTTGTATAGTTTCAAACGTTCCTTTAATTGAATGTTGTAGTAGATTGATTGTACCAGTAGCCCCAGTTTTTACACTTCCCTGAATCTGATCTCTCCACACTCCCCATTGACTTTGGACTCAGACTTGTGACCTGTTTTTGTCAATGGGACAATGTCAAACTTGACACAAGCAGAGGCTTGACAAACTTGGAGTTTCCTCCTCCTCTCTTTGAACTTGGCTACTGCAGAAGAACAAGCTTGGGCTAGCCTGCTGAAGGACCAAAACCCATGTGGAGGAAAGTTAAGACATCCTAGCTAACACCATCCTAGACCCAACCAGCCCCAGCCGACCAGGCAGCTGACAGCAGACGCATGAGCAAACGCAGCCTGGATCAGCAAAACCATCCAGCCATGAACTCAAAAGAAATAAACAATCATTGTTATTTTAAGCTTAGTGGCTGTGTAGTGTTTTATGTGAAGCAATATCTGAAATAGACATTCTCCATTTGTGCCTCAAAATATGACACCAAAGTAAACAAAGCCCAAGATACTCACTGGCGGGCTGCTATTGGTAGTTGGGAAGACAGTGAGAAAGTGATGGACAAGTGACTGCAGCCTGAGCAGGCTGCAACGGTGGGCACACTGGCAGCCTGAGGTCTTGGAGAGCAGGGCCAGGAAGTGGTACAAGGCAGAAGTAAGTTGCAAAAAAAGGTGGTTGGCAAGTCAAATCAATGTACCTACAAGTTTCCATTCATGCACTTATTAAAATACTGTTATGTGGTTACAATAGTCTAGGTCTTGAAGCAAAGATAAAGGAGATGAGCAGAGGAAATACACTCATTGACTGAGTAGGGCATAAGGACCCCCATGATAGGATGAAGTGTACACTGGCGAGGTGCAGGAGCTGAGTGAGGTAGAAACTGGAGAAAGGAGCCAGTGCTGGACTGTGGGAAAATTGGAGAGAAACTGAACCAGGCTTTCCCATGAAATAGGAAGAATATAATCCCTGGAAATTTGGAAGTTCATGCAATTTACTGAAAGATCTGAGTTATGTTGCAAACCATTAAAAAAATCTGGAAAGTACTATTTCATTGTCTATGTGCTAGAGTGGAGAAAGCAGAGAGTCAGATCAGGAGACATGAATTTTGTTTCTGCTTGACATTGGACAGATCGCAGAATGCCCCAGATCTCAATGTCCTTATCTATATGAAGAAATTAGGTAATCTCTAACATTTCCCCCACTTCTAAAATTCCCCAACACTCTGTATGAAAGAAGTACCCAAGTATAAAACAGAAAATATAATTGCTGGAATATTTCACCTACCATACAAGAATCAACTCTTCACCAGGAAGCTGGAATAGGAGAAAAAACCAACAAATTATCATTTCAAAGCTTTGGTGGGGGAAATATATGCACAAGCCTTCAAACATATGATGAAAAAGAATAATGTTTTGGCTGTTATCATTTTCCAGAAATACTTCAAATTTCTGAGTGCTAATGAGGACTGTCTACTTTTTTGACAGTGTGAAATGATCAGTGTCTTTCCTTGGAACGTGAAGCCTCTGTGTTCCAATGAATTCCCATTTGATGATGTCTGGAATGGTACCTCAATATCAACTATTGTTGCTATTAATAACATGGAGTGGACTAGGCTGTTATTTAGCTTCCAAAATCCACCCCATCCTAAGAGCACCCCAGTTTTCTCATGGGGAAATAATTCTCCTCCACTGTGAAATCTTGGAGAAAGGAAAACCCTCAGAAACTATTTCCTGGAACAGAAGATAAGGTGCTCAGTCTTCCTTCCCTGGCCCTGGTGGTGGGGACAGGGGTGATGCATTGGCCAATAAGACACTTTCTGAGGGCTTTGAACTTGAGCCAGCTGGGTTAGGGTTGGGTATTACTCTTCCCAGGTGTTGCTTACCAACTGTTCCTTCCCACAATGCCTAGTGAGGTTCCCTGGGTTTTCAGGGATTCCACAGTTTCTGAGCCTGGTCCTTCAGCCTCCCATCTATTGTGGGAGTCCACTGACATCCTACCAACCAATGCCCTTTAGTTTTAGCTATTTTGAGTCAGTTTCTAGTGTAGGTGACTGAGAATTCTGATATAATATTCCACCAGAACCAATCTTATGCATAAATCAGTGTTATGCCATCTCTTACACACTGTTTATGCACCTTTTCCTGTGCATTATGTGCTCTTCCCTCTTTAAAAATAATTTACTATTTTTTGCACTTTTTGTGGAGGCTCTCTTGATAAGATTGCAGTTAAAAGCAGAGGTTAAAATTCCAGTTTATTCACTTACAAACTATGTAACAAGCTAGTTGCTTAACACCTTTGGCTTCAGTTTCTTCATTTGTAAAATGAGAATAATGAAAGTATCCACATCATAGGCTTCTTATGAGGATTCAGCAAGGTGCATTGCCAGGGAATGACTGTCTGAGACATCTGATAATACAGGAACTGGGACTAATGCCTGGCACCTGCAAAGTAGTGCACAGCTGTTTGCTCTTGTCATTATGTACCACGTACTTCACAAACAATTCTCTATGCCTTTCACAATTTATCAAGTAGGCACCACCCTCTCCATTTTACATATAAGGAAGCTGAGGCTCAAAGAGGTTAAGAACTTGCCTTGGGTCCCACATCTAGTAAGTAACAATGGCCCAGTTGGTTCGTATTAAACTGCATGTAATTTCCAGGTGTTGCTCATACAATTAGAGATAATGTCTGTATGGAACTTCTACTCCTGCCTCAACTGAAGTTTCCTCTCCTCGAGAACTTCAGAAGGCCCTGAAACAGCATGTCTGAGTTGGGGTTGCTCGCTGATGCCCCCACCGTTCAGTTCGTGTCCTGTCCGGCCATCAAAGTTTCATGGAATTGTAGCCATGCCTCCAGACTTCAAGGTCCTCCAGGGCAGGCCCTGGGCTTTCTCTGCAGTTCCCACACAGTGTCTGCTGCTCAGAAAGGACCGTGCAGAACAGTTGACGGATAACTGAAGAGCATAGAAAAGAGAGCATGAAAAAAAGCATAGAAAGGAGAAGATGGAGGAACCAAATCACTTTCACCTTCCCCTCAGCTTTTGCCTCACGCCAGGCCCGAACCTCTGTGATTCCAATCATGCAGCTCAGTGTGGACATTTGTGGTTAGTAGGTCTACTCTACATGGGCAGCAAACCCGGAAAAGTCAAGGCACAAGGCCACTGAGCCCAAATGAATGTTTGTAAATTTTAACATGCAAATCACCTTCCACAAATCAGTCCCTAGGATTTGATCTGAAATAGAGAAAAACACGATTCTTATAAAAAGATGCTCATTTAATGTTACTTTAAAATGAAAGCAATCTAAATAACTTAAAATAGTTCTGTAGTGGTAAATAATGATGTTTAAAATATTAATGATAAAGCCAATGATTCTGTAACATTGTCTTGTTGCCCACACATGTGTGGTGAGCTAGCTAACCAGGGGCAGGTGAGAATCCGGGCCACAGGAACTCTCATTTTGTCCTTCAGGATTCTCTCCTCTCGATCTATGTGCCCTTAGTCCTCTGCAATGCTCCCTGTGCAAGGAAGCTCGAACATTGTTCTCCAGCCTCTCCAGCAAAAAGTCTTGCAAACACACAGGCTGGACTAATGGCTCTGTCTCTGACCTCTGCCTCTTTGGTCTTAATGGCTGGAACTGCTGCTCTGGTTTCAGCTGTTGCCATAGCTCCAGTAAGATCCTATTTGGCTTCCTGTCTAATTTCCTTCTGTCTGCTCCTGCCCGTATCAAATCAACCCACATCTGGGTCCTCGTAACCTTCATAGGACCCTGTAAATTCTTCTTGTGAGTAACAGGTCTTATTTCTTTCTGGATTCTCATTGCTTCTGCCTCTCCTAAGTCTGCTACTGTAAATGTCACCTTGCTTATGGGTTGCCCTAAGTGAGGGGAAACAATGGCCACTAGAGACCCAAAGAGGGATGTGAGGGCCATCTGAAATACAATATTTCTCATCCCAGTAGTGAAAATCTCTTCATATGGGTTATAATTCTCTGGACTATAGATGGCATTTCTTATGCGTAGCTCTTGTAGCACCTGTTGGAGCTCAGCATACATCTGCCATCTAACAGGAGAGGATGGTAGATCACCTGGATTGGACCACACAGCACGAAGTCCAGCCATAAGCCAATTGAGGAGGGAGTGACTCCCTGGGGTCTGATGTGCATTTTGTAATTGTTGCCTTAAGGCAGGCTGCACTGTCAGGGAAGACAGCTTTCCAGTCTCTGATCCCAACAGAACAATTCCATCCACTCCTAAGTCCCACAGATGCAGGAGCCAAGCTGATATTGACTCTGAGGGCTCCTGCCTAAACAGGAGCACCAAATCCACCAGCTCAGCCTGAGTATAGATGCTGACCATAGAGTGCTCCACGACCTGGGGAGGGGGCTGCTCCTCTCCTTGGGGAACTTTCAACTGCTGGGTCTTTATTTTCTTTACAACCACTGAGCATGCTTTCAACACAGGAGGAGTCAGTGCCTCCAGCTCCACCCCATCATCTTTCCCCATCTTTTCCCAGTTCCTCCATTTCTGGGGCTGATGGCACCTTTCTCTCCACTCCGCAAGTGCCTCTTACTCTACTGTGCCTCACAGCAATGCTACCTCTGTCTTCAGCAGCTCTCTTACCTTCACCTCAATGCTTCGCAGCTGACATTCTCACACCACCTCTGCCTGTGCTTCCCTCAGGAGTTTGTCTTTTTCCTTGATGGCCTCTTCCTCCTTCAGAACACCTGGCAGCACTGCTGTCTCATTCTGTAAAGAACTGTTTACCTCCCCAATGGCACCTCCTCTCACATCAAAGCCATTTCCTTCTTCAGGGCATCCACATCAGTTTGCAGCTCGCGTTCTCATGCCACCATGTCTTGGGTCTCTTCTGTAGACCTTTTTAATGGTGTGAGAAGCAGTCAACCCACAGTCCCCACTGCCTCCCAGGCATTCTGCTTCTCAAAAGACCTTCTTACTATACCAAGGGCCACCTCTACAGCCTCAGGTGTCACTTCCACTTGCCTCCGGTCTTGGAGAGGGGCCCAGTCCTCTAGGAGGGAAGCCACCTCAAACCACATAGCCACTGGGGGACAATCCAATGTCTCCCCATTCACAGGGGTGGCCTGCTGAAGCACCCCTCCCATAAGGGCAGCCTGTCTTTTTCCTTGGTCAACAATGAACCCTGCAGACTTTCACCAATTGTCTTTCCAATGGGTTTCACCCCCGGGCAAGTTCGTTATGGATTCAATGTGACCAAAAAAATTGACAGCAAAATGTTCTTGGGATGAAAGGGTTATACCCAAATTTATTCCCAGGTGGCAGGTCCATCATTAAAATCCCATTCACTCAGAGCGAGTCTGTATGCAGCAAGCTAGTCTCTGCCTCTGGGCCCCTCTGTCCACACAGCCATCCTCTGGGCCTCTGTCCTCAGCACTGCCACCACTCCAGCCTCTGCTCTCTTGCAGCCCTGCAGCCGCGTGCCACCATGTCACACCCAGAGCCCTGGGTGGAACTCTTTATATAGAGACAGCAGCAATGTATTGCCCACAGGTGTGCAGTGAGCTAGTCAACCAGGGCCCGGTGAGAATCCTGGCCACAGGGACTCTCATTTTATCCACACATATCTTCCTATGTTGACAGATAGTAACTGGACTAGTAGGGGATGAGGATTTAATAATATAGGTAATTGTTGAACCACTGTGTTCTATACTTGAAACCAATGTAAGATTGTATATCAATGATACTTCAGTTAAAAAATAATAATAATACTCATAACTAAATCTCTTGAGTGCTTATACTGTATCCAGGCACTTTAAATGTATTAACTCAGTGCTTACAACAGCACTGTGAGGGAAGTGCTACTATTATCTTATTTTTACAGATGAGGAAACTGAGACACAGAGGTTTCCTAGGTTCACACAGTTAGTAAGAGACAACAGAAAAATAGGTAAAATCCCCATACTATAATTGAAGTGAGAAAAGCAGTATGTCTATTTAGTGATCAAAATGCTGGTAAACAACACATACACAAACACACAGACACACAGGAAGAGAGAGGAGAGATTGAGACAGACACAAAGAGAGAGAAGAGATGTTCTAAAATACTAAATTGAGGCAGGCCTTATGAATTCATAAATGAACTATCTCTGTAAGGTCCAAATAATTCCACCACTACAACCTTCCCCTATCAATCTACCCTACCCTTTTTTGCAAAATTTACCCTCCCAATAGTATCTATGATTACATTTTTTTTCTATTTTCATATTTATTTTCAGCAAAGAACTTGTAAATCTTTGTAGGTTTTTTTTTATTATAAAAGTAATGCGTGCTCCCTACAAAAAAAAATTGAAATGATACAGAAAGATTTAAAGTAGAACATATGATACTCTCCTCTCTGCTCTTTTCCTCCCAATCTAATTCTCTAGAGATAAAAAGTGTTAATAATCTGAAATACAGCATTATGTAAATGTCTCTGAATTCACAGATATACATCCTGTATCCAACTGAATCCCTGTAGTTAGGTTACACAATAGAGAACATCATATTACTTTGTCACTTAGCAATTCACCATGGACCTTTTACAAAAGAGAATATGAAGATCTACTTCATTATTTTTAACCACTGCATAATGTTCTAGTATACACACTGTAGCAAAACTTACTTAACCAATCCCTAAAGATAAAAATTTAGGTTTTTCTAACTCTATATTTCATACTGTTTTCTCTTATAGAACTCATCCTTAAAAATTGGAATTTATAGTTAAAAGCATATTAGCAATTAAAATATTGACAAATGTTGACAAATCGCTCCCAAAATGTTTGTGCTGAGTTCATTTACAATCCAAGCAGTACTATGGAAGAGTGCCCAATTCCTTCACTGAATAGTACCTGTCATTTGTTTTTTGCAAAATCAGATAGGTAAAATGTACATCTCTTGGTTGATTTCATTTTTATTTGTTTGGTGAAATTGAACACATTTCCTTTGATGTTGGGTATTTGTATTTCCTATTTTGCAAGTTGACTGTGCATAACCTTTGCCATTTCACAAATGTCTTCTTCTTTTATACCATACTGATGTGTAAGAGCAGCTCTTTCTGAAGGATGGATATTAGCTTATTTTATGTGTTATCTGCTGTGAATGTATTTTGTTATTAGTATTTCTGGCATTTGTCCATGTAGGAGTTTTCAATTAGGATGCATTGAAAAAAGAATCAGTTCCTTTCTTTGTGAATTCTGGATCTGGTGTCATACTTGGGAAGTTCTTCCCTCATCCAAGATTGTCATAATATTCAGCTTTATCTCATACCAATACTTCTGCAGCTGCATTTTTTTTTTCAGAGGGCATCTCTCATATTTATTGATCAAATGGTTGTTAACAAAAATAAAATTCTGTATAGGGTACTCAATGCACAATCATTAATCAACCCCAAGCCTAATTCTCAACAGGCTCCAATCTTCTGAAGCATAACAAACAAGTTCTTACATGGTGAACAAGTTCTTACATAGTGAATAAGTTCTTACATGGTAAACAGTGCAAGGGCAGTCATATCACAGAAACTTTCAGTTTGGATCATGCATCATGAACTATAAACAATCAAGTTAGATATGATTATTCGTTTGATTTTTATACTTGATTTATATGTGCATCCCACATTTCTCCCTTATTATTATTATTATTATTATTATTATTTTTAATAAAGTGCTGAAGTGGTAGGTAGATGCAAGATAAAGGTAGAAAGCATAATTTAGTGCTGTAAGAGGGCAAATGTAGATGATCAGGTCTGTGCCTATAGACTAAGTATTAATCCAAGCTAGACAAGGGCAACAAAACATCCACGGATGCAGAAGATTTCTCTCAAAACAGGGGGGGTGAGGTTCTGACCCTCACCTCTGTTGATCCCCAATTTCTCACCTGATGGCCCCCCTGTGACTGTGCCTGTCTTAGGTTGTTCCTCCCTTGAGGAATCTTACCCGTCTCTGGCTAACCAGTCATCTTCTGGGGCCATACAGGGAAATGTAAAGTTGGTAAGTGAGAGAGAAGCAATATTGTTTGAAAAGGTTAGCTTTTTACTTCTTTGCAGATTTATGCCCTGTGGCTTCTATGCCCAGCATTTGTCTTGAGGTATCTTTACCACTTGGAAGAATTATGACACTCGGTAATTTTCAATATGAGGCATGAATTCTACTAAAGGGTTGTAATTAGGAAGGAAGAAGAAAAGCTGTAGAAGTAGCAGATGGAAGAAAACATAGGAAGATTGATTATTTCTTTGACATATCTTCTTATAGAGTAACATAAGCACACATAGGTTTTAAACTACTAATTAAATTGTGCACACACATTAACATAATAGGAATGAATACAGCTACATAACAAAAGCAGACCTACAATTACCAGCCATATCCAGTGAAACCAAGAAAACCAGTTAGGTACCCTAGGCATTTGTGAAAACTTATCAATGATATGATGGATATTGTCTAACTGAATTTGAATAGTTTGAGAAAAATGAGACAAATTAAAACAGCACATTCCAGGGAACTGTTAACATCCCATATGTTCTTTTAACAGAGATAGTGTATAGTCGCACGATTTTAGAGCACTGCAACTTGCACTTCTCCTAATTCTTGGTTGAGTTCTGACAGTATAGATCCAGTGAAACTTGTTGTTTTACTGTATGCACAGGCCAGCTTAGATATCTCCTTCTTCATTCCAATGGCAAGTCCAGGAACCGGTGGGATGAATGCAGCTACAACTGCAGCAGCACCAGGATCTTTGTTGAAGTTTTTTGATGATCACCTTCAGGAATGACTCTTCCAGAGGATGTTGATGTTGAAGTTTTTCTTCATATTGTATCTTAATTTGTTTTCTGGGTAGGCAAATTAGGCTTTGATCCTCCGTATAAACACAAACAAACCCTTTGACCACTCTTTGATATGACCTTTATACCATTGTGAAGAACCTATTGGAGATCACCACACAGGAACTGCTTTTTTTTTAAGAGAAAGGAGTATTATCAGAAAAATGTACTTCCATAGCTGATCATCTGACACCCTTTAAAAGACCAAAATTAAGGATATGTAAAGCATGCATTAATCATTGATTTGCAGTTAGTTTTATCCTATCAGGGAGTAATCCCCCTTTTCTTTCTCTTTTTTTTTTTTATCATTAATCTACAATTACATGAAGAATATTATGTTTACTAGGCTCTCCCGTATACCAAGTACCCCCCACCACAAACCCCATTACAGTCACTGTCCATCAGCATACAAAATGTTGTAGAATCACTACTTGTCTTCTCTGTGTTGCACAGCCCTCCCCTTTCTCCCACCCCCCACATTATGCATGCTAATCATAATACCCCCTTTCTTCTTCCCCACTTTTATCCCTCCCTACCCACCCATCCTCCCCAGTCCCTTTCTCTTTGGTACCTGTTAGTCCATTCTTGGGTTCTGTGATTCTGCTGCTGTTTTGTTACTTCAGTTTTTCCTTTGTTTTTATACTCCACAGATGAGTGAAATCACTTGGTATTTCTCTTTCTCTGCTTGGCTTATTTCACTGAGCATAATACCCTCTAGCTCCATCCATGTTGTTGCAAATGGTAGGATTTGTTTTGTTCTTATGGCTGAATAATATTCCATTGTGTATATGTGCCACATCTTCTTTATCTATTCATCTACTGATGGACACTTAGGTTGCTTCCAATTCTTGGCTATTGTACATAGTGCTGCGATAAACACAGGGGTGCATCTGTCTTTTTCAAACTGGAGTGCTGCATTCTTGGGGTAAATTCCTAGGAGTGGAATTCCTAGGTCAAATGGTTAGTCTATTTTGAGCATTTTGAGGAACCTCCATACTGCTTTCCACAATGGTTGAACTAATTTACATTCCCACCAGCAGTGTAGGAAGGTTCCCCTTTCTCCACAACCTCACCAACATTTGTTTTGTTTGTCTTTTGGATGGTAGCCATCCTTACTGGTGTGAGGTAATATCTCATTGTGGTTTTAATTTGCATTCCTCTGATAACTAGTGATGTGGAGCATCTTTTCATGTGTCTGTTGGCCATCTGAATTTCTTTTTTGGAGAACTGTCTGTTCAGGTCCTCCGCCTATTTTTTAATTGGATTATTTGTTTTTTGTTTGTTGAGGTGGGTGAGCTCTTTATATATTTTGGATGTCAAGCCTTTATCAGATCTGTCATTTACAAATATATTCTCCCATACTGTAGGGTACCTTTTTGTTCTATTGATGGTGTCTTTTGCTGTACAGAAGCTTTGCAGCTTAATATTGTCCCACATGTTCATTTTTGCTTTTGTTTCCTTGCCCAGGGAGATATGTTCAGAAGAGGTCACTCATGTTTATGTCTAAGAGATTTTTGCCTATGTTTTTTTCTAAGAGTTTTATGGTTTCATGACTTACATTCAAGTCTTTGATCCATTTTGAATTTACTTTTGTATATGGGGTTAGACAATGCTCCAGTTTTATTCTCTTACATGTAGCTGTTCAGTTTTGCCAGCACCATCTGTTGAAGAGACTGTCATTTCCCCATTGCATGTCCATGGCTCTTTATCAAATATTAATTGACCATATATGTTTGGGTTAATGTCTGGAGTCTCTAATCTGTTCCACTGGTCTGTGTCTCTGTTCTTGTGCCAGTACCAAATTGTCTTGATTACTATGGCTTTGTAGTAGAGCTTGAAGTTGGGGAGTGAGATACCTCCCCACTTTATTCTTCTTTCTCAGGATTGCTTTGGCTATTTGAGGTCTTTGGTGTTTCCATATGAATTTTTGAACTATTTGTTCCAGTTCATTGAAGAATGTTGCTGATAATTTGATAGGGATTGCATCAAATCTGTATATTACTTTGGGCAGGATGGCCATTTTGATGATACTAATTCTTCCTAGCCAGGAGCATGGGATGAGTTTTCATTTGTTAGTATCCCCTTTAATTTCTCTTAAGAGCGTCTTGTAGTTTTCAGGGTATAGGTCTTTCACTTCTTTGGTTAGGTTTATTCCTAGGTATTTTATTCTTTTTGATGCAATTGTGGATGGAGTTGTTTTCCTGATTTCCCTTTCTATTGGTTCATTGTTAGTGTATAGGAAAGCCACAGACTTCTGTGTGTTAATTTTGTATCCTGCAACTTTGCTGTATTCCGATATCAGTTCTAATGACATTGGAGTGGAGTCTTTAGGGTTTTTTATGTACAATATCATGTCATTTGCAAATAGTGACAGTTTAACTTTTTCTTTACCAGTCTGGATTTCTTGTATTTCTTTGTTTGGTCTAATTGCCGTGGCTAGGACCTCCAGTACTATGTTGAATAACAGTGGGAATAGTGGGCATCCCTGTCTTGTTCCCGATCTCAGAGGAAAAGTTTTCAGCTTTTTGCTGTTCAGTATGATGTTGGCTGTGGGTTTATCATATATGGCCTTTATTATGTTGAGGTACTTGCCCTTTATACCCATTTTGCTGAGAGTTTTTATCATGAATGGATGTTGAGTTTTATCAAATTCTTTTTCAGCATCTATGGAGATGATCATGTGGTTTTTGTCCTTCTTTTTGTTGATGTGGTGGATGATGTTGATGGATTTTCGAATGTTGTACCATCCTTGCATCCCTGGGATGAATCCCACTTGGTCATGGTGTATGATCCTTTTGATATACTGTTGAATTCTGTTTGCTAATATTTTATTGAGTATTTTTGCATCTACATTCATCAGGGATATTGGTCTGTAATTTTCTTTTTTGGTGGGGTCTTTGCCTGGTTTTGGTATTAGGGTGATGTTGGCTTCATAGAATGAGTTTGGGAGTATTCCCTCCTCTTCTGTTTTTTGGAAAACTTTAAGGAGAATAGGTATGCTGTCTTCTCGTATATCTGATAAAATTCTGAGGTGAATCCGTCCGGCCCCGGGGTTTTGTTCTTGGGTAGTTTTTTTATTACGGTTTCAATTTCTTTGCTTGTAATTGGTTTGTTTAACTTTTGTGTTTCTTCCCTGGTCAGTCGTGGAAGGTTGTATTTTTCTAGGAAGTTGTCCATTTCTTCTAGGTTTTCCAGCTTGGTAGCATATAGGTTTTCATAGTAGTCTTTAATAATTCTTTGTATTTCTGTGGAGTCTGTCGTGATTTTTCCATTCTCATTTCTGATTCTGTTGATGTGTGTTGATTCTCTTTTTCTCTTAATAAGTTTGTCTAGAGGCTTATCTATTTTGTTTATTTTCTCAAAGAACCAGCTCTTCGTTTCATTGATTTTTTTCTTTTGTTTTATTCTTTTCAATTATGTTTATTTCTTCTCTGATCTTTATTATGTCCCTCCTGCTGCTGACTTTAGGCCTCATTTGTTCTTCTTTTTCCAGTTTCGATAATTATGATGTTAGACCATTCATTTGGGATTTTTCTTCCTTCTTTAAGTGTGCCTGGATCACTATATACTTTCCTCTTAAGATTGCTTTCACTGCGTCCCACAGAAGGTGGGGCTTTGTATTGTTGTTGTCATTTGTTTCCATTTATTCCTTGATCTCTATTTTGATTTGTTCATTGATCCATTGATTATTTAGGAGCATGTTGTTAAGCCTCCATGTGTTTGTGAGCCTTTTTCTTTTCTTTGTAGAATTTATTTCTAGTTTTAAACCTTTGTGGTCTGAAAAGTTGGTTGGTAGGATTTCAATCTTTTTGAATTTACTAAGGCTCTTTTTGTGAGCTAGTATGTGGTCTATTCTGGAGAATGTTCCATGTGCACTTGAGAAGAATGTATAGCCTGTTGCTTTTGGATCTAGAGTTCTATACATGCCTATTAGGTCCATCTGTTCTAGGGTGGTATTCAGTGCCTCCATGTCCTTACTTATTTTCTGCCCAGTGGATCTATCCTTTGGGGTGAGTGGCATGTTGAAGTCTTCTAAAATGAATGCATTGCATTCTATTTCCCCCTTTAGTTCTGTTAGTATTTGTTTCACATATGCTGGTGCTCCTGTGTTTGGTGCATATATATTTAGAATGGTTATATCCTCTTGTTGGACTGAGCCCTTTATCATTATGTAATGTCCTTCTTTATCTCTTGTTACTTTCTTTGTTTTGAAGTCTATTTTGTCTGATACTAGTACTGCAGCCCCTACTTTCTTCTCCCTGTTGTTTGCATGAAATATGTTTTACCATGCCTTGACCTTTAATCTGTGCATGTCTTTGGGTTTGAGGTGAGTTTCTTGTAAGCAGCATATAGATGGGTCTTGCTTTTTTATCCATTCTATTACTCTGTGTCTTTTGATTGGTGCATTCAGTCCATTTACATTTAGGGTGATTATTGAGAGATATGTACTTATTGCCATTGCAGGCTTTAGATTTGTGGTTACCAAAGGTTCAAGGTTAGCTTCTTTAGTACCTTACTGCCTAACTTAGCTCACTTATTGAGCTGTTATGTACACTGTCTGGAGATTCTTTTCTTCTCTCCCTTCTTATTCCTCCTCCTCCATTCTTTATATATTGGTTGTTTTATTCTGTGCTCTTTCATGTTTTCTTTAACTGCCTTTACTGGGTAGTTGATTTTATTTTTTGCCTTTATTAGAATTTGGTTGGTCTGCTTTGTTTGCTGTGATTTTATTTTCTCTGGTGACATCTGTTTAGTCTTAGGAGTGCTCCCGTCTAGAACAGTCCCTCTAAAATACCCTGTAGGGGTGGTTTTTGGGAGGCCAATTCCCTCAACTTTTGCTTGTCTGGGAATTGTTTAATCCCTCCTTCATATTTAAATGATAACCGTGCTGTATACAGTATCCTTGGTTCAAGGCCCTTCTGTTTCATTGCATTAAATATATCATGCCATTCTCTTCTGGCCTGTAAGGTTTCTGTTGAGAAGTATGATGATAGCCTGATGGGTTTTCCTTTATAGGTGGCCTTTTTCTCTCTAGCTGCCTTTAAAACTCTTTCCTTGTCCTTGATCTTTGCCATTTTAATTATTATGTGTCTTGGTGTTGTCCTCCTTGGGTCCCTTCTGTTGGGAGTTCTGTGTACTTCCATGGTCTGTTCGATTATTTCCTCCCCTAGTTTGGGGAAGTTTTCAGCAATTATTTCTGCAAAAACACTTTCTATACCTTTTTCTCTCTCTTCTTTTTCTGGTACCCCTATAATACAGATATTGTTCCTTTTGTATTGGTCACACAGTTCTCTTAATATCGTTTCATTCCTGGGGATCCTTTTATCTCTGTGTCAGCTTCTATGCGTTCCTGTTCTCTGGTTTCTATTCCATCAATGGCCTCTTGCATCTTATCCATTCTGCTTATAAATCCTTCCAGAGTTTGTTTCACTTCTGTAATCTCCCTCTGGATGTCTGTAATCTCCCTCTGGACTTCATCCCTTAGCTCTTGTATATTTCTCTGCATCTCCATCAGCATGTTTAAGATTTTTATTTTCAATTCTTTTTCAGAAACACTGGTTAGGTCTGTCTCCTTCTCAGGTGTTGTCTCTATTATCTTTGTCTGCCTGAAATTTTGCCTTTTCATGGCGATAGAGGTAGTTTGCAGAGCTGGCACGAGTGATGGCTGGAAGAACTTCCCTTCTTGTTGGTTTGTGGCCTTCCTCTCCTGGGAGAACAGCAACCTCTAGTGGCTTGTTCTGGGCAGCTGTGCGCAGATGGGGCTTCTGATTCTTGCCCGACTGCTATGGAGTTTATCTCCACTGTTGCGGTGGTAGTGGCCTGCCTCAGGCTACTACTCCAATATGGTGGAGCCATGTTGGAGGGGGAATGGCCGGGAGGCTATTTATCTCCATGAGGGTCCTCTGTGCTCCCTGCTGCCCAGGGGGTTAGAGTGCCCAGAGTTCCCCAGATTCCCTGCCTCTGGACTAAGTTTCCCGGGACTCTTCCATCTGGTTTTGGGGTCCCTGTCCCTTTAAGACTTCCAAAAAGCACTTGCTTTTCTTTGTCCCCAGGGTACTAGCTGCAGGGACCCGCTCACAGGTCTTACTGACCTGTTTCCCTATTATCCATGACCCCTCGCATGCACTGTGTCTGCGCTCTGGTGTGGATGGCTAGGGCTGGCTATTTAGCAGTCCTGGGCTCCCTCTCCCTCCCCGCTCCAATTCCTCTCCTCCTGTCTGGAGCTGGGGTGTGGAGCGCTCAGATCCTCCTGGGCTGGGGATTGTATCTTACCCCCTTCACAAGTCGCTGGGTTCTCGCAGGTATGGATGTGGTCTGGCTGTTGTCCTGTGTCTTCTGGTCTCTCTTTTAGGAAGAGTTGTATTTGTTGTATTTTCAAAAATATTTGTGGTTTTGGGAGGAGATTTCCGCTGCTCTACTCACGCTGCCATCTTGGCTCCGCCCCTGTGATTACATTTTTCTCTTGCACAAAAAACCATCCTTGATTCCCCACAACATGTATTTCTTTTATATAAGCAAATAACTTTTAGACAGTATTTTCTCCTGAAGGCATTTGGAACAATCATAGGCAAGGCTTTTCTTAGAATGGTGGGATGTTAACACAGCGAATATATTTAAAGCCCATCTAAGTTAACTGATAAGCCCACATATTTAAACTCAGATCCTTAAATCTCTATGCAAAATGAATTGGTAAGGGTAGAGAATAGAAGAGGTGGTGTTGATCTAACCCAGCACACTCAGTGGAGGGAGCTAATGTCATACATCCTGTTTAAATTCACATCACCTGGGATTGTTGCATTAGCTGCCTCAAAGGCACCTTGCCTTTAATCGTTCCTTGCTCCCAGATCAAGGCATGCCTTTGAAAACTTCACATTCTTACAAAACAAAATCCATACTTGGTATTAAGATGGCAATACCCCTTTGGCATCTGACCTCAACTATGAGAGGTTGGGTCAAAATATGTCTGCAATCCTTTACCCTCTTTATAGCCCCACCTTTTGCAGCTCCTCCTATCAAGGAGTGGAGTCGATTTCCCTGCCCTTGAATTTATGATGACCTGTGACTTTCTTTGGCCAATAGAATGTGACAGAAATGACAGAGTACCAGAACCAAGCCTAGGTCTCAAGAGTCCTTGTCCACTTCCACTCCCCTTCCTGGAACCCTGCCACTGCCACATGAAACTATAGGCACCCAGGCTATGCTACTTGAGGCACAAAGCCCAGCCACCTGTATCCACCCAGCCAATATCCAGCCAACTGTGACATGTATGGATGGGGCTATCCTGCATAAGGCAGCCCCAGCCTACCCATCAGGTCACCACAGACTTATGACCAAGCCTAGCTAGAATCAGCAAAGTCTGGCCCAGATCAGCAAAATCTACTCCTACTCTCAACTGGCCTGTATACTCATAAGCAATAATAAATGCTGACTATTTAAGCCACACCACTATGGTAATTTGTTACACAGCAATAACTGAAACATCTGTTTTCCAGCTTCTCCTCCCACTCCCAACCTTATACTCTGATATTCCTTCACTCCTAATTACTTGACATTGCCTGAGTATCTCATAATCATGTTTCACTGCCTTTGTTTTGCTGCTCTTCTGCCCTGAAGGATCTTTCTCCTTCCTATATTTGTAAATCTCATTATCACTCAAGATCAAGCTCAAACATTATTCTTTCATTCATGAGATACTTACTGAAACTAGGCACTGAAGTTTCAAAACTGAGCAAGACACAGTCTGTGCACTCAGTCAGCTCACAGCTGAGCAAAAGGCTAATGTCACTGTCTTATTTCTTTCCCTAACTCCCTTAGGCAGACTTAAATCTTTCTTATTTCTCCCCAAGCACTCTTATTCCTCAGTTACAGCACTTCTGATGGTGTGGTGCCAGCCATAATAAAAGTACCTAACCTGAAGAAATCTGTCGACGAGTAGATGAGATTATGAAGGCAAAACTCTTAGCATGGTGCATGAAGCATAGTAAATGGAAAATAAATGTCAGATGTTGTTATTTTTAGTTAACACATACTCTCATTTCCTGGACTTGACCACATATAAGTGTCTTGTGAACAGGAAATGAGCCAAATTCATCCTGTGTCCGAAGTGCCTAGTGTGTATATGTGCCTGGCACATATAAACCCTCACCAGTTGTTTGTTGAACAGCTATCACCAGATGTATAAGAACTGAGCACAGACCCAGACCCAGTAGTAATAGAGAGCAGTTCAGGTGCCCTGGGCCCCTTGTGTTATGCAGGGGCGCCCTCTGCTGTGTATGGGTCTGTTCAGGTACCTGGGTATGAGACAGGACTCCCGAGGGAGCTTACACAAAGGCAGAAAGTTTCCAGAAAGGCTCACTACTTAACTAGGGGTGCTACCTCCCTCCCCAGTGCCATACCTGGGGCTATTCACTTCACAGCTGCAACTCCCCAGGGTATTTGGTTTTTGGAAGAACAAAATGTCTTGACTCAGATTTTGTACCTTGTTTAGATTGTAAATAAGCCCTTCAGAAGTAATGGTGGAAAATAAAATAAAGAGACATGGTGGAATAGATGGAAGGATGGTTCACAGAACTCCATGCCCTGCCACGTTTGAAATTCCTTTATGAAGAAAGAAAGCAACAGTGTACATGGACATCTCACTTAAGATTTTAGCTGAAGTCACCCGTATGTGAATGTCCTCGGTTCACAGAGTGGACAAATTCTGAGGAACATTCATGTAAATTACGTTTTTAATAAATCAGATTATGTGCCTTGATTACTTAATCACATAACTGCAAATAAAATGCTTAAACAGAAGGGATAAAAATTATAACTAATCTTGTAGCAAATTATTTAAAATAATATATTTGCCTGAAAAGGATAGCTAATTTATTTATTAGCAGATACTGTTAGACACTGTGATGAGAAAGGAGATGTGAGTTGGGAAATGTATTTTCATTTTTATAAAGATTTCTTTTTACTTAAAACATATTCATAGAAAACTATTCTGAAAAATGTAACGTACAGTGCTCCATAGATACTGGCCTCTTTTCAGTCACTTCACTATGAAGCAGTGTCAGTGACATGGCGATGCTGTGTTCTCACACCGTGCTTCCTGCCCACAGACTGGAAGCTGGGCGCAAGATGAGCCGATCAGAAGGACTAACTTCCCACAGATGCAGAGCTTTTTATTTCCTATTTCTACCAATACTGGAGAATCAATTCCTTTGAACTAATTTTGACTGAAATTGATATATCATTCACACTCACCAGGATCCAGTGATAGATCTGCAACTGCTGTAACAAATTTGGGTGAATTTAAAAAGCTTTGCCTTTTTTAATATTAATTGAGGCAAGCGGCAGGGCCCCCACCTCTGGAAGAATCATAAGCTTTCTCAATAAGATAAAGAAGAAAAAAAAAGTTAAGGTGAGGTAGGATACAAAAGATTAACCCTCTGTGGCTGAAGGTTGCCCCTAGGGCACTAAATCTCCAGCATTTTCAGCCTGCCCTGCATGCTGAGCAAAGCTCACCTGGCCTCTAAAAGGCAATTGTTGATCTGCAGGAACTGGGACTCAGAGGTGAGGAAATGGCGGCTCAGACAGGTTGTTACTTGCCCGGCTTCATGACCCTAGTAATGGAAAGGCAGGACACAAATGCAAGTTCATCTGATTCTGAAGCTCATGCTCTTGGTCACTCATGTATAATATCAAATTTCTAGACAAATGAAGAACTAAAATACACAAATTAAAGCATGTTGCACACCAGAATTTCTGAGAGATTCTAATTTAGTTTTGGTAGCATGCTTTCTCCATCTTCAATTTATTAACCTCTGCTGAATATGCACTCTGACCTGAGAGATCATCAGGTCATCTGGCCAACTAGTATTAGTGTCTTCTGCCAGTGTGGTCCACAAACCAGGAGCCATGGCTTTGGTGGGAGCTTGTTAGAAGTTCAGAGTCTCAGGCCTACCCCTGCATTTTATAAGATCCGTAGATGATTCATACACACACTAAAGTTTGAAGTAATGTTCTAAAGTGTCCCTGACATCTGGGCTCCTCTTAATCTTTTCTGGAACAGCCCATCATTGAACACAGCTCTCATTATTAGTAAATTCTTACGAAAGCTTCCCTGATTATTCTACACCTTCCCCTCAGTTTGCCATCTCAACTTACAAATGACAACCTTCAGATCTTGGAAACACCTAATATGTCTCCCCATAGTCCTCTCTAAATCAAATATCCACTTTCCTCAATATTTCCCAGATCATGCTGTTCATGTCCTCCGTTTCATACCAACCTAAGGTGTACATTAGAATCACTTGAAAATACCCAGGGGGTGGATCCCAGGCATCCCAGGCATCTGTCCTTCTCCATACTCTTCACCTTCAGCCAAGGCCCAGTTCTCCGGGCTCAGGACCACTGCCTGGCATGCTCTCTAGTTTGCTAATATTCTCTGAAGAATACAACTTATAGAGCTGAAGACCAGGGTCAGTCCATAGTACAGGTATTATTATGGCCTGAAATCAGGACATATTTTTTTTTAGTGCAGCCTAGAAAGTCACTCACTCTTATAAGGAGTCTCATCACATTGTTAACTTATATCAAGTTTGTTGATAAAATTCCTTGGTCTTTTTTTTTTCCATATTAATTGCTGCAGAGCCAGGTTTCTGCAGTTCCGTACATTAAGTTTCTTATTTTCCTGAATTTAAATGTTGGAATCCATACTTACTGACTCTTAAATTTCCTCTTGTTATTTGAACCTTTGATTATCACCTGCCAAGGTTTATGAATTGTTATTCCATCCTTTATGGTCAGGCAGCAAGTGGCCTGAGCTCTAGAATCAGACATACTTGGGTAAAGTCAGATTTATTTGAGACAAATGGTTCAAACAGCTATGCAGAAGACTATAGCTTAAGAGGCCAGCTCAATGCGTGACAAGAAACTCTTCTGCACCATATTCGTTGAATTAATTAATGAAATAATGACTGAAAGCAGTGATAACCAGGGAGACTGGTTATGAAGCTCTGATTCAAGCGAGAACAGAAGAAAGTCTGAACTCAGGCTAGTTCACTGATAAAGGTGGAGAATTTAGGGAGCTATTTGCAAGGTAGAATCAATAGGACTTACTGGACAATTGACTGTCAGGGTAAAGAAGAGGAAGGAATCACAATGGCACCCATGTTCCTGGCCTGAGCATCTAGAGGCTACTGCTGCTGAGAACAGGACTGCATGCACACCCCATTGGCCCACCCTACAGGACTGCCTGAAGGTCCCAGAGAAACAGGAGCACACTCTATCACCTGTCTGTTTAACTGAAATGAGATTGATACTTTTGTGAATCTAACTCAAATATGCCATGGGTATATTTGATCAAAAATAAAGTCTGGGTGAAGCTCGAAGACATTATGCTAAGTGAAATAAGCCAGACACAAAAGGACAAATATTGTGATTCCACTTCCTAAACTACACAGATTCATAGAATAATGGTTACCAGGGGCTGAGGAAAAGAGGATAATAGGGGTTATTCTTGTTTAATGGGCATAGAGTTTCCGTTTGGGATGATGAAAAGTTCTGGGGATGATTCCTGCACAACATAGTGAATATACTCATACTACTGAGCTGCACGCCTAAGAATGGTTAAAATGGAAACTTTGATTTTATGTATATTTTGCCACAATTTAAAAAATGTTTAAAAAAAAGAAGAGAAGATTAAGAAAAAGCAAATCATCAAAAAAAGTAAGATTCTTAGAAGAAAACTAACTTACTGTCAAAAAAATGAGCATTTGAATAACCCAGAAACTATGGTCAAAATGGTAAGTTAAGTAAAAAATACTGCTGGGTAGATTTGTACATATTAAATATGGGCAAAATAAAGCTGAGCTACTTCTTTATTTAAACTGTAGATAGGCAATAGTACTGTTTTTTCTCCTAAGGTAGATGACTTTACATCATTATTTTCTTCAAAAGTGATTTTTTTTACACTCCAGTACAACTCAAGTTCTACTGAACACATTTAATGGAAATAAGAAGTTGGCAAGCCTTCTAAAAGGTGACTAAGTTGCAGATACAGAAAATATTAAAAGCTATAAGAAAATACAAGGGACAACTTTATAAGAATATTTTTTTCATTAAATATTTTATGCAGAGTTATTTCAAAGTTCCTGTCTAATGACTTACCTACATTTTCTGTGATACAGATAGTCTTCTTTCCTGTCTTTTGTTTCTCTTGCTTTTGATTATCTTGTCTTGTCTCTTCATATGCCTAGTTATTTTTCACCGAGTGCCAGGCCAAAAATTCTAAAAATAAAATAAGGCCTAGAATTATGAGATTCTCTCCCAAGAGAATTTCCATTTGACCTGCCAGACTACTGTGACATCAATGATTTTGTATCACCTTAATCCAATCAGGGGTTAGATTAGAATTCAGATCTATACTTCAAGGACTTCAGTTTTGGTTAAAATGAACACACTTGCTCTACCCCATCGCTTTCTCAAAAATCATTTGAGATACATTACAGTGGTGAGTTTCCTATTTTTATTTTTCTATCCATATGTCCTAACTTATATAACATGTCCCAGCACCACACAGCAAGAGTGAACAAAGAAGCTCCAAGGAAACCAGAACTGTCCGTCAAGACAGCTCTGCCAATGAGTTCTGTCAAATCATTGATAAAAGATGATCCTAATGTTACATAAAATATTTTTATTTATAAGCTATCTAACTTGTTTTAAAAGATCAGTATGATCCTGTTACCAAAGCTGGACTGGACAGGGACAACACAAGAAAAGAAAATTAAAATCCAATCCCATGTTATGTATATAGAGCAACCATTCTAAGACATATGACAAATTGGCTTGGGTAGTATAGTAAAAGTATAATATATTGTGATCAAATAGGATTAATCCCAGGAATATATGTAGATTAATGAGTTACCAGGTCAAATGAGAAAAAAACAGTTGATGATCTCAATAGGTGCTAGAAAAGCATTTGATAAAGCTAAAACCATATCTGATTTTTTTCTAATTAACAAATTCAGAATAGAAATGAAACTTTCCTTACCAGATGAAAGTTATCTACCAGAAACTTCCATCAAATATTATGCCTAATGGGGACATGATAGAGGCATTCTTGGTACAAGAAACAATTAAAAGATGTCCTCTATTATTAGTTAGCCAAAATATCACCGGAGAACCTCTCAATGCAGCAGGAATAATAAAAAGGACATGAGTGATACAAATTTGAATGGAAGAAACAAATCACTGTTTGCTTTTATGTGGTTGTCTGCTTGGAAATCCAAATCAACAACCACCAAACTCTTGGAACTAACAAGAGTTTAGAAATATGCCAACAGGATCATGGGAAGATGGTGGCATGAGTAGTTCAGAGGAAATCTCCTCCCCAAAACATATATATTTATGAAAATACAATAAATACAACTATTCCTGAAAGAGACACCAGTGGATGCAGTACAACAGCCAGGATACATTTACATCTGCAAGAATACAACACATGAAGGGGGTAGGATACAAGCTGCAGCCAGGTGGGACCCAAATGCTCCCCAACCCCAAAACCCAGTGGGAAGAAAGGCGTCAGAATGGGGAGGGAGTGAAAGCCCAGGACTGATAAACAACCAGCTCTAGAAATCCGCACCTGGAATGCAGACACAAAGTGCACAGGGTGCTGAATATTAGAGAAACGGAAAAGCAAAACATGTGGGCAGGTCCCCGCAACCGGTGCCCCCTGAGACAAAAGAAAAGTGAGTGCTTTCTGCAAATCTTAAAGAGACAGAGACCCCATAGCTGGACAAAGTTGTCCCAGCACACTTAGCCAGCAGCTGGGAATCCCAGGGAAACTTAGGCACCCTAAACCCTGGGGAGGCAGTGCAGCTCTGAAGCCCCTCACAGCACTAAGCAGCCTGCCAGTCGCTCCTCCAACTGGCGCGGACCCTGACACACAGGCCCAGTAGCGGGAGAGTGGCAGCGCGTGCCAGGGACGGCGGTGCTGGAAGGAACCGGGAGCAGATCCATGTGCCAACGGCACAGGAGGGGACCAGGAGAGGCTTGTGCAAGCCTGCAGTGGCACAACCGAACAGCCCGGGTGCAGCTCACACGCACCGGTGGCAGTGAAGCCAGAGGAGCCCGGTAGAGGCCCACATGGAGAGCCCCGCGTGCACCTGCAGCAGAGCCAGAGGGAGAAGGCGCACTCCCAGCAGCCAACCAGAATTCCAGCCCAATGCACAGCTGCCCAGGCGAGACTCAAAGGCCGCTGCTGCTACACAGCTGCCCGGCAGGGGTGCTGCTAACACAGAGGAGCGCACCTGATGTGCCTGCCACTCTCCACAGGGCTCCATGCCGCTCTGATGGAGACCCCGCCCACAGCAGCTTAGGGGACTAACCCAGTGGCTGCTCCAGGACTGCGGGTAACTGTCACAGGTAGCGGAGAAGGGCAAGGCATCCAGCAAGCAGGAAAGGACTTTCTTCTCCCAGCTGACACACCCCCAACCTGCCTACAGCCACCGCTATCACCATGAAAAGGCAAAAAAATTTAGTCCAGTCCAAGATAGTTCAAACAACACCTGAGAAAGGATCTGCAGAGACAGACCTAACCAGTCTTCCTGAAAAAGAATTCAAAATAAAAATCATAAACATGCTGACAGAGCTGCAGAGAAATATGCAAGAGCTAAGGGATGATGTCCAGAGGGAGATTAGAGATATCTGGAGGGAGATTACAGAAGGGAAATAAACTCTGGAAGGATTTATGAGCAGAATGGATAAGATGCAAGAGGCCATTGATGGAATAGAAACCAGAGAACAGGAACGCATAGAAGCTGATGCAGAGAGAGATAGAAAGATCTCCAGGAATGAAACAATAATAGGAGAACTGTATGACCAATCCAAAAGGAACAATATCTGCATTATAGGGGTACCAGTGGAAGAAGAGAGAGAAAAATGAATAGAAAGTGTCTTTGAAGAAATAATTGCTGAGAACTTCAGACTATGGGGACACACAGAACTCCTGAGAGATGGGACCCAAAGAGGACAACACCAAGACACATGATTAAAATGGCAAAGATTAAGGACAAGTACAGAGTATTAAAGGTAGCCAGAGAGAGAAAAATGGTCACCTACAAAGGAAAACCCATCAGGCTATCATCAGACTTCTCAACAGAAACCTTACAGGCCAGAAGAGAATGGCATGATATATTTAATGCAATGAAACAGAAGACCCTTAAACCAAGGATACTGTATCCAGCACGGTTATCATTTAAATATGAAGGAGGGATTAAACAATTCCCAGACAAGCAAAAGTTGAGGGAATTTGCCTCCTACAAACCACCTCTACAGGGCATCTTACAGGGACTTCTCTAGATGGGAGCACTCCTAAAAAGAGCACAGAAAAAAAACACCCAACATATGAAGAATAGAGGAGGAGGAAAAAGAAGGGAAAGAAATAATTAACAGACTGTGTTTATAACAGCTGAATAAGCAAGTTAAGTCAGACAGTAAGGTAGTAAACAAGGTAACCTTGAACCTTTGGTAACCACAAATCCAAAGCCTGCAATGGCAAAAAGTACATATCTCTCAATAATCACCCTAAATGCAAATGGACTGAATGCACCAATCAAAAGACACAGAGTAATAGAATGGATAAAAAAGCAAGACCCGTCTATATGCTGCTTACAAGAGACTCACCTCAAACCCAAAGACATGCACAGATTAAAAGTCAAGGGATGGAGAAAGATATTTCATGCAAACAACAGAGAGAAAAAAGCAGGTGTTGCACTACTAGTATCAGACAAAATAGGCTTCAAAATAAAGAAAGTAACAAGAGATAAAGAAGGACATTACATAATGATAAAGGGCTCAGTCCAACAAGAGGATATAACCATTGTAAACATATACACACCCAATACAGGAGCACCAACATATGTGTAACAAATACTAACAGAATTAAAGGGGGAAATAGAATGCAATGCATTCATTTTAGAAGACTTCAACATGCCACTCACCCCAAAAGACAGATCCACCAGACAGAAAATAAGTAAGGACACAGAGGCACTGAACAACACACTACAACAGATGGACCTAATAGACATCTATAGAACTCTACACCCAAAAGCAATAGGATACACATTCTTCTCAAGTGCACATGGAACATTCTCCAGAATAGACCACATACTAGGCCACAAAAAGAGCCTCAGTAAATTCAAAAAGATTGAAATCCTACCAACCAACTTTTCAGACCACAAAGGTATAAAACTAGAAATGAATTGTACCAAGAAAGCAAAAAGGCTCACAAACACATGGAGGCTTAACAACACGCTTTTAAATAGTCAATGGATCAACGACCAAATTAAAATGGAGATCCAGCAATGTATGGAAATAAATGACAACAACACAAAGCCCCAACTTCTGTGGGATGCAGTGAAAGCAGTCTTAAGAGGAAAGTATATAGCAATCCAGGCATATTTAAAGAAGGAAGAACAAACCCGAATGAATAGTCTAACGTCACAGTTATCAAAATTGGAAAAAGAAGAACAAATGAGGCCTAAGGCCAGCAGAAGGAGGGACATAATAAAGATCAGAGAAGAAATAAACAAAATTGAGAAGAATAAAACAATAGAAAAAATCAATGAAACCAAGAGCTGGTTCTTTGAGAAAATGAATAAAATAGATAAGCCTCTAGCCAGACTTATTAAGAGAAAAAGAGAATCTACAGACATCAACAGAATCAGAAATGAGAAAAGAAAAATCACAATGGACCCCACAGAAATACAAAGAATTATTAGAGAATACTATGAAAACCTATATGGTAACAAGCTGGAAAACGTAGGAGAAATGGACAAATTTCTAGAAAAATACAACCTCCCAAGACTGACCCAGAAAGAAACAGAAAATCTAAACAGACCAATTACCAGCAACGAAATTGAATTGGTAATCATAAAACTACCCAACAACAAAACCCCTGGGGCAGATGGATTTACCTCGGAATTTTATCAGACATACCAAGAACACATAACACCCGTTCTCCTTAAAGTTTTCCAAAAAAACAGAAGAGGAGGGAATACTCCCAAACTCATTCTATGAAGCCAACATCACCCTAATACCAAAACCAGGCAAAGACCCCACCCAAAAAGAAAACTACAGACCAATATCCCTGATGAACGTAGATGCAAAAATACTCAACAAAATATTAGCAAACCAAATTCAAAACTACATCAAGAGGATCATACACCATGACCAAGTGGGATTCATCCCAGGGATGCAAGGATGGTACAACATTCGAAAATCCATCAACATCATCCACCACATCAACAAAAAAAAAAGGATAAAAACCACATGATCATTTCCATAGATGCTGAAAAAGCATTCAACAAAATTCAACATACATTCATGATAAAAACTCTCAACAAAATGGGCATAGAGGGCAAGTACCTCGACAGAATAACGGCCATATATGGTAAACACACAGCTAACATCATACTGAACAGTGAGAGGCTGAAAGCTTTTTCTCTGAGATCGGGAACATGACAGGAATGCCCACTCTCCCCACTGTTATTCAATGTAGTACTGGAGGTCCTAGCCACGGCAATTAGACAAAACAAAGAAATACAAGGAATCCAGATTGGTAAAGAAGAAGTTAAACTGTCACTATTTGCAGATGACATGATATTGTACATAAAAAACCCTAAAGACTCCACTCCAAAACTACTAGAATTAATACTGGAATACAGCAAAGTTGCAGGATACAAAATTAACACACAGAAATCTGTAGCTTTCCTATACACTAACAATGAACTAATAGAAAGAGAAATCAGGAAAAGAATTCCATTCACGATAGCATCAAAAAGAATAAAATACCTAGGAATAAACCTAACCAAGAAAGTGAAAGACCTATACCCTGAAAACTGCAAGACACTCTTAAGAGAAATTAAAGAGGTCACTAGCAAATGGAAACTCATCCCATGCTCTTGGCTAGGATGAATTAATATCGTCAAAATGGCCACCCTGCCCAAAGCAATATACAGATTCGATGCAATCCCTATTAAATTACCAACAGTATTCTTCAATGAACTGTGACAAATAGTTCAAAAATTCATATGGAAACACCAAAGACCCCGAATAGCCAAAGCAATCCTGAGAAAGAAGAATAAAGTGGGGGGGATCTCTCTCCCCAACTTCAAGCTCTACTACAAAGCCACAGTAACCAAGACAATTTGGTACTGGCACAAGAACAGAGCCACAGACCAGTGGAACAGAATAGAGACTCCAGACATTAACCCAAACATATATGGCCAATTAATATATGATAAAGGAGACATGGACATACAATGGGGAAATGACAGTCTCTTCAACAGATGATGCTGGCAAAACTGGACAGCTACATGCAAGAGAATGAAACTGGATCATTGTCTAACCCCATACACAAAAGTGAACTCCAAATGGATCAAAGACCTGAATGTAAGTCATGAAACCATAAAACTCTTAGAAAAAAACATAGACAAAAATCTCATGGACATAAACATGAGTGGCTTCTTCATGAACATATCTCCCCAGGCAAGGGAAACAAAGGCAAAAATGAACAAGTGGGACTATATCAAGCTAAAAAGCTTCTGTACAGCAAAGGACACCATCAACAGAACAAAAAGGTATCCTACAGTATGGGAGAACATATTCATAAATGACAGATTCGATAAAGGATTGACATCCAAAATATATAAAGAGCTCACACACCTTAACAAACAAAAGGCAAATAATCCAATTAAAAAATGGGCAGAGGAGCTGAATAGACAGTTCTCTAAAGAAGAAATCCAGGTGGCCAACAGGCACATGAAAAGATGCTCCACATCTCTAATCATCAGAGAAATGCAAATTAAAACCACAATGAGATAGCACCTCACACCAGTAAGAATGGCTACCATCCAAAAGACAGACAACAACAAATGTTGGTGAGGTTGTGGAGAAAGGGGAACCCTCCTACACTGCTGATGGGAATGTAAATTAGTTCAATCATTGTGGAAAGCAGTATGGAGGTTCCTCAAAATGCTCCAAATAGAAATACAATTTGACCCAGAAATTCCACTTCTAGGAATTTACCCCAAGAATTCAGCACTCCAGTTTGAAAAAGACAGATACACCCCTATGTTTATCGCAGCACTATTTACCATAGCCAAGATATGGAAGCAACCTAAATGTCCATCAGTAGATGAATGGATAAAGAAGATGTTGTACATATACACAATGGAATATTACTCAGCCATAAGAAAAAAACAAATCCTACCATTTGCAACAACATGGATGGAGCTAGAGGGTATTATGCTCAGTGAAATAAGGCAGGCAGAGAAAGACAAGTACCAATTGATTTCACTCATATGTGGAGTATAAGAACAAAAGAAAATTGAAGGAACAAAACAGCAGCAGAAGCACAGAACTCAAGAATGGACTAATAGTTACCAAAGGGAAAGGGACTGGGGAGGATGGGTGGGAAGGGAGGGATAAAGGTGGGGAAAAAGAAAGGGGGCATTACGATTAGCATGTATAGTGTGGGGGGGCAGGGCACGGGGAGGGCTGTGTAACACAGAGAAGACAAGTAGTGAGTTTACAGCATCTTACTATGTTGATGGACAGTGACTGTGAACGGGGATGTGGGGGGGACTTGGTGAAGGGGAGAGCCTAGTAAACATAATGTCCTTCATATAATTGTAGATTAATGATACCAAAATTTAAAAAAAAGAAATATGCCAAGTTCATGCTAAAAATACTTGATCTTGTAATGCTGTTAAAATCAATTTATAGCTCAATGTAATTAAAATCAAAATTCGAAAGACTGATTCCAGATTTCATGTAGAATAGTTAGCATGCAAGCATAGTTAAAACAATTTTGACTTTTAACAGGGAGAGTAGCCTTGGTTATTTATGTGCTGGCGTTCATCTCTGCAGCAGCAGCTATTTCACCTCTCCCCTAGTCCAAAACGAAAGAACAATAGGATGCTCCTGTTAACTTTTTTAACAAGATATATTGATACCTTTGATATCAAAGGTAAATATTGTTTTAAAAAAGTAAGCAAGAAAGAAAGGAATGAGAAAAGGAAAGGTAAAAAGAGAATAGTAAAATTTTAGTAAAAAGATGAAAATTAGCATCTTATTTTATATTCTTGTCTTCTCTCACGCAAACCCTTACCCATGAGACAGACACATATACTGATCAGTGTGTGGGATTTGGTGAGACATTAAACTCTCAAAAGCTTACCTTATATAGGGAGATGGTACTCCGCTCTAGTAATCAGACTCGACTTACCTAGAATCTACTATATTTTGGTGCTTTATATGCACTATTTTTACTTTTTTCACTACCTTCTGAGGTAGGTAATATTATCTCCATTTTTAATTAGAAAACTGTAGCTCAGGGAATTTAATTTATTTGTCATAGGTCAAACAGCTAATAAATGTCTGAGTCAGGGTTAAAACTTTAGTCTAATTGTTGCCAAAGCCACTGCTCTTTCCACTATGTTCTCTTGCCCCTCTTCTGAGGAAGAGGCTGTGGAAAAAATCCCTTTAGCACCTCTCAAGGAATAGGATACTGTGTTACTAGGAAGATTTTCCAGCCAAGCCCTTGTGTCTGTGATGATTCACATTTAGATCATGTTCCTTGAGAGAAGGGAAAGATATCTGTGAGCAGCTGGTTTTAGCATCTGAGTGTTGTTAAGAAAGTTCTCAGGGAAACCATCCAATGATATTGTAGGAATCTCAAAGGTCATAGGGGCTATTTGTTCCTTCCCACAGCTAAAATTTCAACCCTTGCTGAAATTTTCTTTCTGTTTCCAGCCTTAATGAAGGCCAAAGTATTTATCGTTAAATAACCACAACAAAGTTCTGAGAGATTCCTTGGGCTTCTGATTCTAGCACCCCTGAGCCCACACTTTTAAGGTAATTGCACTATTAGAAAGCTGAATATTAAGTAGCAGGGCCAAGGGATATAATCAAGATGAAGTGCCAACATATTTTCCAGCCATAGCAAGAGAAATCTGGCTGTGGGTAACTACACAAACACTTTCAGCTGTATACATATGGGATGAAATCTACTTTTTGGGTCAGGGCCAAAAGAACCAGATTTTGCCCCTTTTTCCCTTCCTAATAGCTTTTCAAGAGAGAAATTCCAGGGAAGGAATCCAATTATTCAGAATTGCCAGTTAAAAAATGTTGTCCTGAACATCAGGGGATCTGTCTTCTCAACCCAGCTTTACCACTAACAAATCATGAATAGTTGCTTAACTTCTCTAAGCCTGTCTTCCTTCTATGGAATTTCACTGTTGTAACATTTCAGAAACCTTGTTGGAGGCATGGTATGAATTTCTCCCTGTGTTTTAAATTAGCTCCAAATTATTGTGGGGGTATCTCTCCTGTCTCTCTATTGAATCTTGTGCCAACATCATGTGGTCCAGCTTCACCATCACTGGATGGCAATGTGAAGCCTTCGTTATAAAACATTCTACATTTCTTTAAGTCAAACTGTTCCATCACATTAAATGGACAACTGTAGATCGCAGCCCTTCCCCTCTATTTCTGCATGGACTTTAATCACACAGATACTGTTACAGAGGCTTGATCTCAAAGATTTTGAAGTCATAAAATATTAGAACTAAAAGTTATGAAATATGAGCTGTGTTTGTCAGCATTGTCCAGAAACAGAGCCAGTAGCTGATTCTTTACTCTCCCCAAAAGATCATCCCTGGGTGACGATAACTCTTCTCCTTGATATCCTGTAACTTAAGTGTTACAGTGGAAAATTAACAAAACTTAAATACTATGATATAAAATCAATATATCCATCTCACATGATGAAGGAATAAGAGAAGGAAGAAAGATTTTATATATAGAAAGGTGTGTATAACATAAGACAATTGCCTCATCATGGAACATATTATTGACTTTATATATACATGTATACTTGTATATGGCAACAAAAGCCTTGTGTGTGTGTACGTGTATATATACAAATATGTATTTATATATACACATGAATATGTTCATAACAAAATAAGGAAGAATACTCATGACAGTTACAGCCATCATTTCTGTAACAGGTCCATGGTCACAGCTGGTATTTGTAACTACCTTCACCCATTATGTATTTTTTTTGTTGATGAAAGAAGAAGAACATTGATTGCATTAACATGGTTAGAACCTAATTTCACTTCCCCAAAGAGTTCTAACAGCCTCAGGGTAACTCCAGCCAAACAAAATTTGAATACATTTATCTCTTCCCAGACAATGCAAGACATTATAATGAAGTGTTATTACCAGTTGTAATTAAAATAGTATAGTAACTTAATTCATATTTCAGTACGGAGTTGTTGCTTTTCTTCTTACTTGCCATGCAGATAGAAAAAAAATTCTGGTATCTTTTTGAAATCACCATATCTCATGTTTAGAAGAATACTTGCCAGTTTGGAATCACAAATAAAATACAGTGTTTATCAAAGCATATGCCCCCACTTGCAGGTACTAGCGTATCATTTTCTCCTGAAAGAGAGAACCCTTCACTCTTATCTCCACTGATGGGTGGTCACGTGCTGCGTCCAGCTAGGTCTGAAGCATTGGGCTTTCTTTATCTTATCACTGTAGACAGAAACGAGGTCCTTGTATTTGGGGTAGATTAAACACAGCCTCAGCCAAAAGTCCATATTAAATCACTATGGTATCAGAGTACACTTGATGACTGAAAATACCAGGAAAAGCAGGAAAAGAGAAGGTGGAAACAAGTACAGAGATCTTCAAGGGAAAAATATTTTGCTATACTCATCTTTCTCAGAAGGAGAATGCTCTATGGCTCAGAGACTCATCATCAGTAATATTAAATGTAAAAGATACGATCTTTTATAAGTGACATACAAGATGAGCTGGTCCAAAACCATCATGAAAGTCAGTGACATATGGCTGAATGCATACTGTACCTCAGGTCGGCAGTCTCTAAAACTGCATATGGCTGTCCATCATTTCCAAAATCAAGGTTTGGTGGTATTATCACATGTGACAATGTCAAATCTTACAAATTTAGTTTCCTGCTTATTCTGTTAGTCTGTGATATGAATGTGATCACAGTCACTCTGACAGGGTAGGGCCGGGAGTGGTAACTTACAAAACGGGTCTTGCAATATCACCTGATTCCAAGTGTAATTCTTCCACTCAGAGAAATCTCAAAATTGATTTTAAGGCATTATGAATGCCTTGTCATTCTAGGTGAAGATGGAAAGTTCAATGGGTAGGCAGGAAAGAAGAGGAACAGTTTTCATGTCGAATTATCAGATAATCACTATGAAACCTCTGAATATCTAAAACATTTGCATTGTGAAGACAAATTATCTTATGACTCGTCAGGATGTATGCGAGTATGTGGGTGGTGGCATCATTAGGGACATAGTATGTGTTGAAAAATAGACTTTTTTCCTTCACTGCCTTTTTAAGGCTGTATCAGAGGAATGTAAAGTGAGTAAGTGGTTGGAAGAAAAGCAATTCACAGTTGGCTCTGGGTCAGACAGTATTGGCCCAAACCTGTGAACACTGCTATTGCAACACACAGACCCTAGATGGCGGCTGAGAAAACTCACTTCCACTTTACCTACCAAGGGAGAAAGTAACAAGGTTCTGGAGTTTTTAAATCTGCAGTCTAAAGTGAAGACTGCTTTATGCTGATTTTCTATTCTGGGGTGCAGACTGACTGCCAGGAAGAAGGTGAAAGTCAGATGGGGACATGATTTGGAAAGATCTATTGATGTTTAGTGTTTCTAAAGCTATTAAAATTTTAATGACAGTTCCAACATTTTCTCTGAAAATATGTCAAAATAGAACTCTTGTATACAAGTTAACACACTATATAACCACAGGTGTAAAAAAATTAACCTTAATCAAGTTGAGCTATGGATAGGGTCCAAATATGCAGGTACAATGAAGCAAACATATTTAGGAGAGAATCTGCAGATCCAGTGTGGGAAGTGACTAGGAATAGTGGGGAGTGGGTGAAGGGTGCAAGGAGAGATAGGGAAGAAGAAAAATGTAAGTTTGTAGATCAAGGGGATGAGGATGAGAATCCTGTGCCCCCCCTGAGAAAGTGAAAATGTGTGAACTTCTCAATCCAACCAGTGCCCAAGTCCTTGATACTATTAGAGATGCAAATCCTGGGGGCTGGTGCTAGAGGATGTTCTAAATTAGTGGTTCTCAAACTTCAGTGAGTGTAAGAATCACTGGGGAGGTGGTTTAAATGCAGCAAGCCAGACCCCAGGAGGGGATTCCATTTCAGTCCATCTGCGGTTGGTGCAGGAATTGACAATTAAGTGTTCAGTCATTGTAGTCCACATGATCCTTGCATTTTGAAAAATACGTTGTATCCATCAGGAGAAAAGGAATCTGTAGTTCTCCTGTCCCTTTCCTCTGCTTTCCAAGGAAAGAAAAAATCTCCAATTTTCATAAAGCGTTTTATGTTTGGTCTTGAGAAAGAGCTTTGAGAGAGCAACAGCCTTACCCTCCACCAGCCTTTGACACTTTGGGGCCTACTGTGCTCCAGGCATTGCAGACATTTCACTCACAAAAGGTATGATACTGAGTATTTACTGATCACCAGGCACTGTTATCTAATTAAACCAGGATATGTAAATAATATTTGATTTAGCCTTCTTCCCGCAAAGAAGATATTATTCTCCATTTTTATAGCTAAGGGAATTGTGGCTCACAGAAGTTCAGTAACTTGCCTGAGGTCACATATTAAAGCAAAATACAGTCTGTGAATCCAAAGACTGTATTTCCAATGTTTAATTTTAAAATGACCTAATGAGTGGGAGAGAAAAACACCTCCATGTGACAAATCCCTACAAGTGTGTGGGGACTGGCTAATGCTGTAGATGGAGCTGTCATTTCCACTTAATCCCCATAGATAGCACTGACACTTTGAAAATAGCTTTAATCAGCTATCAATATTCTTGTCCCTTCTTATCTACAGCTCAGTTGCTGATAAAAGAGAACTTGATTCCAGGGCTTTGTCTCAACGTTCCTGGGAAACAGAACTGTGTAAGTTGCATACCTTGTATGACTGAGCTGTGGAGTAATTAAAGTAATCACCTGGAGGCTTCTGACTTATACCATAGCTTTGGCACTTTCAGCCCAGGTAAGGGAATGTGCCATCTGCCTGAGAACCACTTATCTGATATAGCAGAGGGCAGCCATGGTGACTGGAAAGGGTTCTGCCTGAGCTGAGTTTGAAAGAACTACGTTTGCCTCTCAACTCTGTGTTTTAAGGTTGGTCTTTTGTCATTTCCAAGCCTCAATCTTCTCACTTTTAAGGTATGAATAAAAATAAATACTCACAAGATAAGAGAGAATTAAATAAAATGAATTCCTAACACAGTAATAATAGGGTTTGTTTAAATATGCAGTTCATAAATGAAGTTTAACCCTAACTTTATGCCTCTTGAAGATGGAAATTTCTCCAGTATCACCCTGTCTGTAGATGAACTCAAAAATATGCTGAACATATTAGACTTTGATGAGTCATTCATAAACATTGTCAAACTGTTTAGGGTGGTGATAGAGATAGATCAAAAGAGGTAAGCACCATGAACATTTCATAAAGGCGAACGGCCTTTGGAAAAACTGTTTCAACTGTGTAAAGTTTCAGAGAAGTTTAGTGTCTTCATTATTGTAACAGAACTTTTAAAACTACATATTCTATGTCCCCTCTTTATTACACTGGTGGCACAGGTCATAGAAAAGGGTACATGTCTACTCCAACGATTTTTATACCTACCAAGCATTTACTGAAGAGTTCAAAAGATACTTATCTAACAATAATGATGGACCAGTGTGGGTAAAATTACATTCCAGAATCTCTAGCCTGGCCTTAGTGAATCTCCACATCAGTAGGTGTTTCCAAGGAGGTGGAGAGAAGTAGTCCATCTCCATCTCAGTAGGTAATCACAAGGGGGAGTGAGGGCTTATCTGGACCAGAGAGGTTGGGCAGGGCCCTTCCTCTGCAGCTGGGTTGCGAGAGACACAGGAGGGCAGAAGTGGATGACTGCTTGTAAGACATAAATGGTTTTCTCCCACTTTATTTCTCCCTTAGATTGATTTCCATTCCAAAGGTATTTTGCCCCAGGTTTTCCCCCAGAGTTATATCTGTCATGGTTGGCAGGATCTCTGAACCCAAAATCTCTCTACATAGGTGTGATCCTTGGGCAGGCTGCCCCTAGAGATTGTGGGGAGATGCCCAAGCCCCCCTCCCCACTGCCATGGATGGTGGGAGGCCTCAGTGTCTGCAGCAGTGGAGGGTGCAGCTTCACTCGCAAGCCCCCTATCTATGGGGCTTACAACTGGGGAGCCCCTAGTGGGGAATTGGTCTAGGGTAAAGCACCTCCTAGAGAGCTGGGGAAGGGGAGACACTGGAAGCTGTAGAATTAGCCCTCCATGAAACAGAAGACTGCTTTGAGGCACTGAGTGGCTGTGTAACAGTTAGAATTATGAGATTTTTGTTTCTCAAAATAGTGGGAAGAATTATTGAGAAGAGAGACACACTTTGGCATTACTTGGAGGAGCTGGGTGATGACCTATGGGATGCCCTTAAGAAAGAGAGACAGTAATTGAGAAGACAGGTCGTGCTCCTGGAAGATACATTAGCTGCAAGGGAGAAGACAGCAGGAGAATCCATGTATCCACATGCAGGAGGTTGTGGGCGAGGGGAAGGAAGGAGCAGTACCTTAGGCCAGGGAGTTGGTAGAGGAGATGTCAGAGGAGGATGAGGGAGTGGCCAAGTCCCAGACTGTTGCCGAAGCCACTGCCAAAGGCACCAGCCTCTCCCATTTAAAGGCCCACCCAATTGTACTTAAGGAAATAAAAACGCAACAACCGCGGGCTCCTCAGGGGAGGGAGCAGCCCCCTCCCCAGGTTGTGGAGCCCTCCGTGCTCCACCCCTATACCCAGGATGAGCTGGTGGATGAGCATCCAGTTTCAGCAGAAGCCGTCAGAACCTCTGCCTACATGGCTTTTGCATCTCTAGGATATAGGGGTAGAAAACGTTGTTCTGAAATGGGTACACTGGCTTCCCTGAAGACTCACCTTTCACTATGGCAGTGGTTGCAGAGTGCCCATCACACCTGAGGGAATTGGATGCTTCTGGATTGGCTGACACCAGCCATCAGGGTAGTTTGGCCTAATCAAGGTGATTTACATTCTTACCCACTAGCTGGAGAACATATGCAGAGCTCCAGCACATGTTACAGAAACTGGGCATGAAAACATCATTTATAATATGGACCCCCAAGGCCCTGATGAGGAGATGTTCACCACAGGAATGAGAAATCTGGTGCTGCATACAGCTCCCACATCTCTCTTTGGATCCCTAGTTACTACTCTTGCCCCCCACCTAGGGCAACCCATAAGTGAGGCTACTTGTACTTTAGCAGACCTGGGGGACATTGAAACAATAAAAACAAGGAAGTAAGTATGAGCTACACCTGAAAGGGGAGGTGCAAAGGGCCCCAAAATGTTTTGAGGACCCAGATGTTGGTTGATTTGATAAAAACTGGGGTAGTGAAAGAAAAAATTGATGGGAAGCCCATTAGAATCTTCTGGGACCAATTAAAGTCAGAGCAGCAATTCCAGCCACTGAGGTCCAGAAAACAGAAGCCGGAAGCAAAGCCCCATGTCCAGCCTGTGTCCTTGCAAGACTTCCTGGGGGACAGTACTCAGGCTCCACCTGGGCCCTCACCCCCACAGGAGGACAACTGAGTATCGTGATTGATTGAGGGGGAGATCAAGGCCCCCACCTTGAGGGACATGGTGGGGACCAGAGGCTACATGTAGAATTAGCAATTCATTGGACTCCCAGGAATGTACAGCGTGTCCTGGCAATGGTGAACACAGGAGCTGAATGTTCTCTGATTTATGGCAACTCTGAGTGTTTTCCCAGGACCTCTACTGTAATAGATGGGTGGTAAGGCAGAGTGAAGAAAACACAAATCACATTGGGAATAGGGTGTTTATCTCCAAAGGAGGTACATTTGTCCCATCCCTGAATATATTTTGAGAATAGATACCCTGCAGGGTCTGTGGTGACAGACCACTGCAGGTGAGTTCAGACTGAGGGTACAAGTGCTAAAGGCAGTTCTGAGGGGACATGCTAAGCACCCACCTGTAGCTCTGTCTGTACCTCGGTGGGTGACAAATACTAAGCAATATAAATTTCCTGGAGAACACAAGAAAATTGGAGAAACTCTACAAGAGTTGGAGAAGGTGGGCATCATAAAGCCCACACTTAATTCCCCAGTGTGACCAGTGAAAAAGCCAGACAGCTCCTGGCATATGACTGTGGACTACAGGGAACGGAATAAAGCCACACCCCTTTTGCATGCTGCTGTCCCCTCTATAGCAGCCCTTATGGACATACTCAGTCATGAACTAAGAATATATCATATGTTGTGGACCTTGCTAATGCTTTCTTCTCTATTAACATAGCACAGGAAAGTCAGGAACAGTTTGCCTTCACATGGGAAGGCCAGCAGTGGACATTCATTGCCCTTCCACAGGGATACCTCCACAGTCTCACCATTTGTCATGGACTTATAGCCCAGGACTTGGCCACATGGAAGAAATCACAAATGGTGCAGCTTTATCACTACATTGATGATATAATGCTCATGTCTGATTCTCTTTCATATTTAGAAGGGGCAGTTCCTAGACTGCTGCAACATCTACAGGAGATAGGATGTGCACAGCACCAAGGTTTAGGGACCTGGTTTAGCTGTAAAATTCTTGGGGGCTGTCCGGTCAAGTAAAACTAAACTTACCCAGAAACAATAATAGACAATATCCAGGATTTCCCCACCCCTACCACTGTGGCAGTATTACAAGAGTTTTGGGGTTTTTTGGACTACTGGACCGTGTTTATCCTGCACTTGGCACAAATTCTGAATCCCTTATACCGGTTGGTATGAAAGGGCATCAGGTGGGACTGGGATGAGACATGTGTGGCTGCATTTACTGCTACTAAGTGGGCAGTCAAGGCCATACAGGCCTTGAGTGTAATGGACTCATCAAGGCCTTGTGAGCTAGATGTTCATGTAACTGAAGATGGTTATGATGTGCTATTTGGCAGTGGCTTGAACTGACATGTCTGGTACACCTTGATAGAGAAGCCACCAGCTGCTGTGTACCATGCCTTGCTGGCTATGGAGCCAGTAGCTGGAACAGCTCCAACCAAGGTAATAACCACCTATCCCATCACGGGGTGGATGTGAGACTGGACCCAAAGGCCTCGGAGTGTCATGGCACAGATGCCTACACTGGCCAAACAAGGTGCATATTTACAGCAGCATAGGCCCTCTATACTAGCCCATTAAGTGGAGAACTCCAATACTTATTGGGGCCAGTGACCTATACCAGTGAAAAGCAGGAAGAACTTGCTTTTGAGCCATTGGCAGCCAAGAGTCCTTATCAGGAGGGAAAAGCCTCTATACCTGAAGATTCTTGGTATACAGATGGCTCCAGTCATGGGCAGCCCCCAAAGTGGAGGGCTATGGCTTTCTGTCCTAAGACTGAGACAATATAGATGGAGGATGGAGAGGGGAAGAGAAGCCAATGGGCTGAGCTGTGGGCAGTATGGCTCGTGATCACCCAGGAGCCCTCCCCCATAGTTGTCTGTAATGACAGCTGGACTGTCTAACAGGGCTTGATCCTGTGGCTATCAACACAGTACCATGACAACTGGATGGTTGGTCACTGACCCCTTTGGGGGCAAGAGTTATAGCAAGACCTATGGGCCTCTGGTCAGACTAAGACAGTTACAGTATATCACATTACTGGTCATTTGCCTTTGACATCCCCAGGGAATGATGAAGCAGACACACTGGCCCAGGTGCACTGGCTAGAAGGAAAGCCTGCCTCTGATGTGGCCCAATGGTTACATCAGCAGCATTTGTTGCATGTGGGGAAAAAGACATGTGGGCCATAGCCCATCAGTGGGGATTGCCATTGACCTTCAAAGAAGTCAGCAGAGCCCAGAAGAAGTGCATTGTGTGCTCTAAGAGGGACTTATACCGTGTCCCCCACCAACATGGAATAATAGTAAAGGGGCTGATACTTGTCAGGTGGCAGATAGACTATATTGGGCCTCTGCCCATCTCGGAAGGATATCGTATGCCATGAATTGTGTGGACATGGCTACTGGACTGTTGGTTGCTTTTCCTGCATGTTGTGAAGATCAGCAAACCACCAAGAGAGACCTGGAGCATCTCTTTGCAGCTTATGGCTCGCCGCAGGGGATTGAGACGATTAAGGCACCCACTTTACTGGGCATGAGCTACAAGAATGGGTGCAGCAAATAGGAATAAAGTGGCAGTTTCATGTACAATATAACCCTACCAGGTCAGGCATGATAGAGAGGTACAATGGTTTGTTAAAATCTGTCCTGAAGTTGGACCCCAATAGTCTACAGGGCTGGTTAGTCGCTTATGGACAGTGCTATGGTGTTTACATAAGAAGCCCCAAAAAGGATCCTTGAGCCTTGTGGACATGCTGACACACATTGCTGCCTCTCCCAAACAACTGTATGTGCAAACCAAAGAGGAGTTATTGAAGCTAGGATATGGCCAGCAGAGCAACATCCTGCTGCCTGCCCCTACTGCATTAAACCCTGGAGACTCTGTTGAGTGAACATATCCCTGGACATTTTGACACATGGACCAGCAATGGCTGGCCCTTCTGACACCTTGGGGAAAAGGCCTGGAAGCTGGCCTAGTGTGTATTCCTGTAGTAACAGCAGAGTGACCCCCAAAGATCATGGTAGTACACCAAAATGTTCAGGAGGTATGAGCATCTTACAGGAAAGTTATGTTTATCTTTATGGTCAATGCACATACCTCCTGTAGCCCTATATATTGACTCAACTGTAACTCCCACAGGGAGGAGGGTGAAAGTCTTGTATACTAGACCAGGACAAGATCCCATTTCTGCCACTGTCCTATCACAGCACCACTCTCTTGCATGCATCCTACCTGATGGACAAGATTTGCCTATGCTGGTGTCATTAAAACATGTATCTTATTGCCCTTAAGGTTATTTTCTTCTACAGTCCCTGTGGCCTGGACCTACCCCCTGGCTGCAGCTACCACATGATGATTACTCTGAACTCCATATGCGTTCAGCTACTGACTGCCTGTGGAATGGGTGAGCTATAGACTTAATCTGCATAGGACTTTGAACCTAGTTGAATCCTCTGGCTTGAGGATATCATGATTTTATTGTTGTTGCTTTGTACATTATTAGTCTGGTTGCAGTGCTCCGGTTTTCTCACTCAGGGGCCATTTCAGAAGATGGGGAATGAGTAGATTGTAAGGTGAGATTTCTGGAGGGGTGGGCTGTGGGTAAAATTGCAATATTTCCATACTCTCTCACCTGGCCTTAGTGCATCTCAATATCAATAGATATTTCCAAGGGGTGGAGAGAATTAGTCCATGTCCCTATCAATTGGTAATTACAAGAGCAAGCGAGGGTATCCCTGGATCAGAGAGGTTGGGAGGGGGCCCTTCTTCTGCAGCCTGGTCACGAGAGATACAGGAAAGCAGAAGTGGACAACTGCTTGTAAGAAATAAATGGTTTTCTCCCACTTTATTTCTCCCTTTGACTGATTTCCATTTCAAAGGAATTTTGCCCTGGGATTTTCCCCCCCAGAGTTACAAGCAGTTAGGAACTAAAATATCACATTGAAGAGTGTCCTCCCAGACAAGAAACAAACACGGGAGAGGCGCACAAACAAACCATATGATGTCATAAGTGATGTGAGCACGTTAGGCATGAGACTCAGAGAAAGGGATTATCTTGGGATAATAAAGAGGTAAGAACTCCTAATGGCCATTTTAACAAATGAATTAGCCAGAAAAAGACAGAGGGACAGGCTCAGGCACAGGGAATAGATATGCAGGGTCACAGCAGTATAAGAGAGCATGGCATACTTGAAAACTACAAATAATAAGAAATAGTTGGAAATGAGGGGTGAAGTAGGACATGTAGATCAGGTAAACAGAAGGGAAGCTACAGGTAGGTGTGGATCAGCTAAGGGTTGTCTGTGCCAAAAAAAAATTTAGGTCATTCTGAAAGCAAGGAAATGATAAAATATATGTAGGAGAATGATAGGTAACATATTCAGAGGAAAGGGGAACAGAACCAGTTTAGTTAATCTTGTCCCAAACTACTGGGAGTACTCTAGGCATTCGGGACAGGACTCAAAGTGATAACAGACAGAAGCCTGCCTGTTGAGGAGGCTGTGGGTCCCATATAGGAATGGTGTGAATCAGATGCCCAAATGGCTACGGGAATGACAAAAAAAATTGTGTCCCAGTGGAGCAAAAGAGACAGCTAAGTAATAATAGAAGTAAAAAGGACTGCCCCTGAGATTCTTTCTAGATAGACTGGGAATCCAAATTGGACAGTCGCAGCACCATCATTTTATGACAACTTTCACATTCCCCTGTCTAGGTCAGTGGAGCTAAGGTGGGAATGTGGTCATGGGCACGGTTCATGTTAGGGCTCTTTTCTTGGAGCCGTGGCTTAGGCTGTGAATTATCTGGATAATTTTTTATACTTATAAGGCTAATCATATGGTAGTCATAGGGAGAAGAGTTTGCAGTCAGATGTAGTGCTGAGACTGCCCCAAACTGATAAAAGCTTGTGTATGTTCTCAGTGTAAGAAAATCATGAAATTAAGATGGGATGTTCCAGTAGATGTCCAGTTTAATAGTGAGTTTAGGGGAAACTGGAAGAAAAACCTAAGCCAGCACTACACGATATCTTCTTTTTAAAATTCATATGTGGTTGACCCTATAAAATAAGCAGCTCAACTTTAAGATGTGCTTGGATGGTGGCAGCTCTGGGCCCATGGCAAGGAGAGACCATCACTCAGTAGAGAGCTGCTCCAAGGATGAGATGGTAGAAGGGGGAACTGACCTGACAGCTGTGGATGAACAGCCAGGTGTTTCAGGGCCCAGTATCTAATCTCTGGGTAAGCACAGACATGTTGGGACAATTGCTGGCGGCAGCAGATCCCTTGCAGTGGGTGAGGCATGATAGCAAAGGACTTCCAGAGGGGGTCCAACTTGGAAGTCAGATGCTCAGAATCTCGAGACCTGACTTCATGCGGCATAAATTCTGCCAGTGGTTGGAGCAGCCCTCTTGGCCTCAGCTGTGCAATACTTTCAGTTTCCTGATGTCATGCTCTCCAACCTTTGAATCTTTATTCACGCTGTTCCCTCTGCCTGGAATCTCCTCCAACAACACCCTATCCTTCTCTTGTCAAAGACCTTAAACCATTATAATCACCTATTCATATATCTGTCTTCCCAACTAAGTCAAATGCTCTATGAGAATAAGGCTTGTCTGTCTCATTTGCCATTTTTTCACCAGTGCCTAGTATAATGTCCAACATACCGTAATTTCACCCAAGTACTTGTGAATGAATGAATGAACTACAGAGAAAGAAGCTAGGGTAGGATGGAGCCCACGAACTGGAATTTTAGTTAACAACTAAGACTCAGTGCTCTGGTTCCAGGGGAGAAGTAGCATTTTTGTCTGAGGGTATCTGGGCAGTATGTGAATGGGTGGGGCTCACACTGAGGCAGTACTGTGATGATTCAGGGTTCCTGAGGTCCCGGGGAAGGTTACACATAAAAGGAGACTTAGGAGTCAGACTGGAATTTAGCTGTGATGACTAGGACTACTGAAAGTGGAAGAAATTGGGCGTAATTGCTAACCCAAGCTAATGAATGTCCTGCCCCCACAGAGGTGAACTATAAGGTGGTCTGTGAATGGGTCCTGTCAGTAGATCCAATCACAGGGAATTAGGAAGAGAAAGGCAAGAGAAGGCAAGTGCAGAATGACAAGTCAAGAGAAACTATGTAGATAATTACAACTGTTAATATCATCTAATGAGGATGATATTATAAAATGCTAAAGGATGTTAGGGTAAAAATTTATAACAAACAGTTTGGAGATCTATTATGAAGTGGGATTTGCATGTGTTCCCCAACAGAGATTAAGGTGATACTTTTGTTATCCTAGCTTTACCACTTAGATCTGTTAGTGAGATCTGTGATCCTCACTTTCCACATCTGCTAAGTAGCATAATGTATGGAAAGTGCCTAGTACAGGGCTTCATACAGAGCAGATTGAATAAATGCAACCTGTTGTCAATGTTGGCACCAGGACTCACACTTAGGCGGAAGGGAATGTCATGCGTTTTGTCCATTCCCCTGTCCAGCACACACACACACTTTCTCAAACACATATACAAAAGTCAGCAGATTCTCTGAGGTTTTCTTTGACTAAGGGTAAAAGTAACAGCCTTCTACGAAGGACCCCAGAGCACATGCCTATGAGTAGGCATGCTGCACACTAAATTATTCACAATTACACACCCACACGTGTGGTCTCTCTGTGAAATTAGAAACAGGACAGTGAGAACCATGCACTGCTATTTCCCAACTTTTTCTGGGAACCCTCCAAAATAGTGACACTTTTTCCTTTGACTATATCAGGGTTCTTAATCTTGGCTGCACATTAGAATCACCTGCAGTCCTTCTAAAAGCAAATAATACTCAGGTTCACTCCCAGACCAATTATATTAGAAACTCCTGGGAACAGGGCTCAAGCATGGTCATTTTCTAAAGGTCCCAGAGGATTCTAACGTGCTAATCCACCTGAAGACCACGGACCATAGCACCAGGATCTCAGGCCCCAGGACAGACTGAGTCAGAATTAGAACTGACTCAGAGTCTGCATCTGAAGGGTTTTCCCAGTAATTCAGTCACATCAAAGTCTGAGACCTACTAGTAGGTATTGGTAATTCTCAACTCAGAGGACTTCTGAAAAAGCGGATGCTTGGGCTCGAGCCCCTGAGATTTTTATTTAATTGGTCTGAGGGAAACCGAGCTTAAATATTGTGAAAAAATTATGCCTGAGCGCATGGACTGTGCAACCAGGGCTGAGAACCGCAGTGCTGGGTCGGCAGTGCCTCGGGGAGGAGCTGACTTCTCGGCCAGGACTGCCTTCGTGAGCGGAACGGTGAAAGGGGCGGTGCGGCTCTCCCTCCCCCACGGTTACCTCAGAAGTGGCACAGAGAAGAAATGCGGTCTGTCTCAAATGGGGGTGTTCCAGCCGCGTGTTTAAGAAGGGTCTTTTTCATGCCTCTTTTATAATAATATACGTTACTTTGTATTTCTGGTTTCCTCCTTGTTGTGACTATAGTTTGTTAATGACTAGCTCTGTTGCATAATGACAATAACCAAATTGGAACATGCTCTTGGGGACATGGGTCATGTTTTAGTTTTACTTAGCAGCATGTAGTTGTAACATTTATATTAAAATAAAGAGGCAATATTATAGGGTAGAATATACAGTGCTAATGAATTTTAAAGACAAAATACGAGACTGTGAAGAAATTTTGTGCTCTTAGTGAGCACTTCAGGCCATGCTGCAGACCTCGGAGCGGAATGGACTTAGTCCCCCTCTGCCCCTGGACTACTTTAGAGGGAAAGGCTGAGAAGCCCTGGACCCAAGGAATTAGTTGAAATGTGACACTCTTAATTGCCTTGGTTTCAAATCCTCAGCAGTTGGAGCATCCTGACTTATCTCAAATGCTAGAAATACTGTAACATTTGTCACTTCAATCCCTGCCAAAGGTCAAATGCAGTATCACAAATAGAAGCTAAAATAAATTCTAAAGGTCACCTCTGTCATTGACTTAACTTGATTCATGTGATAGCTATGGGCCTGACAATGGCTTTCTCCTACATTCCTTTCCTCTGGTGGGTTGATTTGGAGTTTGGTTGTCACAGTGTGGGTTGAAGGGATGTGTGGAGAGACAGATCAGGGGCGTGTTACAATTCTGCATCATCAGGAATCCAGTTTAATTCTAACCTTGTGGCTTGTCTAACACATTTGCAGTAAGAGTTGGGGAATAAATGTAACGCTCACTGGCAAACACCTGGCAGCCTCTTTAGAGCACACGCAGTGAATCCTAGCCTCGGATCCTGTGAGTGCAGGTCACAAGTGCTGTGGGGTGCCAGGACAGGCATCCATGGCAGCAGTGGGGTCTCAGGACATAGGCGGGCAGCTCTGGAGCATCGCAGTCCGTCCCAGGAACATGGCATGGCCTCTCAGTACTGATAGGACCTCACCAGGAGCCACATCAGGATAACAGTGATCAGGACGACCGTGAAGTTGAGACACAGCTCCCGGGTGGATCGCTCCATTCTCAGAGTGGCTCAGTGAGAACGGGAGGCAGACTTCTGCGGGCACGCCCAAGACCTCCTGCTTGTCCTCACCTACAGGAAGTAACAGGAAACACGTGGGAGGGGGGGTGGTTAATGAGCATTCTTTCCTCAAATGACATGGCAGCGCTGTGGAAGAGAAGAGTGTTAGGGGCCCATTTATGTCTCCCTGAAAATTCATATGTTGAAATTCTAACCCCCAGTAGTATCTCAGAACATGACTGTATTTGGGGAAAGGGTCTTTCAAGAGGTAATTCAGTTAAAATGGACCATAATGCAATATGATTGGTGTCCTTATGAGAAGAGGAGATTAGGACACAGACATGCACAGACACAGGAGAAGGCAGCCACCGGCAAGCCGAGAAGGCAGGACTCAGAAGAAAGCAAACTTGATCGTGGGTTCCCAGGCTCCAGACTGTCTTTAGATGAGAGCTGCGGCGTCGCTGGGCCTCTAGCCTGCTGGTCTACTCTGCAGATTTTGGACTCACCAGCCTCTGTAATCATATGAGCCAATTCTATACACATCACACACAGACATGCACACACACACACACACACACACACACACACACACACACACACACACCCCTATGGGTTCTGTTTCTCTGAAGAACCCTGACTAATACAAAGAGCCTGGCTTTCACAGAAAGACAAATACCATATGATTTCACATACATGAAATCTAAACAAAACAAAACAAAACATAAATAGACTCATAGACACTGATAAGTGACTGGTGGTTACCATGGAGGAGGGGTTAGTGTGGGAAGGTGGAATAAGGGGAGAAAGAGGCACAAAATCTCAATCACATATAAATTAGTCACAGAGATGAAAGTAGAGCATAGAGAATAGTCATTAGTTCTGTAACATCTTTCTATGTTGACAGTAACTACACTAGTTGGGGTGAGCATTTAATAGTGTAGGTAACTGTGAAATCAATATGTTGTTACTTGAAACCACTATATTACATATCAACTATATTTCGATTTAAAAAACAAAACATGGAGTCTGGCTTTTTTGTCTGATGTTAGAAAAGACCAGCATACTCCTAATCTTTTTCCTATGATGATTGTCTTGGTGCTTTTGGTAAAATGCAAAGTATTCGATTTTTCTCTCTCCAGTTTCTGTGTGTGTGTGTGTGTGTGTATGTGTGTGTGTGTGTATATGTGTGTTGTGTGCTTGCTCTGCAGAGTACCAGCAAACAAGATAATCAGAAGGGAAAAAAACTTTTTCTCTAATGTTATGGCTTAGTGTTGTTCTTACTTTGAATTACACATAGAGGTAGGACACCATGATTGTTCGGGTTTCTGTCTGCTATGGAACTTCATTTAAACCTATGAAAGCATGTATTTCCAACAGTGCTTGGCCTCTTCCTAAGCCCTGCATTGGGCACAAGGCCCACTGGGGTCAACCCAAAGCCCCTCACACAACAGGCACTTGGTCCAAAGTGCAAGTGTTAGCCTCATGGGCACTTGAATTCAGCAAGGGCTTGTGCCAGCTATTTTTAGCTAAGGCCAGGATGTGCCTATATTGTAAACACTTCAGAGAGCAGAGATGGTATCTTTATAGTTTGTACAGACAGTACACACAAGAAATCATTCTCTGAGAGCATATGGAATGCAGCCAATCAGATTATTACCTTCAGTGAGGTGGCATAATTGCCTGTGTAGGCAAACCAAGTGAAATACTAAAATTTTAGATGTTTGGGACAAGAGTCTACTAGGAAGTGAAAAAGTTTAGGGGGAAAAGATGTCTTGCTAAGGGTGGAAGTTCAGGAAGCAGAAAGAGTCGTTAGACACTTTTTGACCTGAACAGTATTTTTAACCGTCTAACCCGACTGAATTATTAATTGCAATTACTGTATTCGTTACGTTTTTAGTGGACCAAACTATTAATTGTATAAACCAGCTGAATAATCATTTTTCGTGTTATGTAACACACAGTTTCAAATCAGATTGTGTCGATCAGTGGGTTGATGCATCTTGGTTTAAATTATGGCTGAATCATGACTGATTCATATTTCATTTTTCTTTTAATTTTTATCCATCTTTTGTCCCCTCACACAAAGAATATAGCAAACTGCCAGCGAAAAACTTTACAAGGATTTGTTTGAAGAAGACAGTGAACAGAAGAAAATGAATATATAAAGGAAGTAGAGAGAATGTGTAAGAATGTTCGCAAGAGCAGAGGGGAGCAGGAAGGTGATGAATCCAGGCAAAGAGCCTGAAGGCAAAGGAATGAGAATCAGAGGCAGACTCTTCCTTGAGGATTTATTATTTGGGTAAGTTCTGAAGAAGTACAGAGATATGCAAAAAATACCAACAGGAAATGTTACTGAAAACTGTCCACAGCTCTGTTCATGTGACCTACACAAGTCTGTGGTCTTCACAACTCAGACAAGTATCACAATTTTTATCTTTCCCAATATTATAGCTAAGAAATGTGACTTTCAGAGAGGGGTCAAGTCATTTGTTGTAATGACACATAGCAGGTTAGAGGCAGAACTGGAACAGGCTGATGGAACTAGTTGCTAGAATTGTGGGTACTCCAAAGTAGTGATTACAAGAATGAGCTATTACTGCAATTCACTGCCGTGATTAAACAAAGTCAGTGTAAATTTGCAACACTGGGGAAACAATTTGACATTTTTCATTCCTGCTAATAATGTTCATTCCCTATTTTTATCCTTCTACTGGAGAAACTCAAGCCAGTGTACAGCAGAACACATACACAAGAATGTTCACAACAACATTTTCATAATATCCGCACACTGCAAACAACTCAAACGTTCATCAGCAATGGAATGGATGACGAACTCTGGTTTACTCATATATCTGAATGCTATAGAGCAAAAGAAATATATGAACACACAATAAGATGGGTGGAGCTCACAAATATAATTGTGGGGCAAAAGAAACATAGAATATGACTCCATTTATACAAAGCCCAAAACAGGGAACTTAATCATATTGTTTAGGAATACAGACATAGACGGTAAAATTATAAAGAAATTCATGGACAAGCTTATCTTAATAATCAAGAAGGTAATTACTTATGGGAGAGCAGAAGAAGGAGGTGATGACTGATGGACTTCTGGGAAGCTAGAAACCATGTTTCTTGACCTCAGTGATAGTTATACATGTGTGGCCTTATAATTATTGTTCAAACTGTATGTTTTATGCATTCTTCATATTTTTTTCAATAGTCTCTGAATTGACAGCCTTTCCGTCACACTCCTTCATTTCCTAGTTTCCCTCTTATTATTTCTTGCACTTTGATGGTGAACTTCAATATCTGTTGTTTTGCATATTTTTTAAACAAAAAAACACAGAGTTAAGGTGAGAATGTCTAATGAATCCAATTCAATCAACGTGTAAGTTAACCATAAGAGGTGAACTTCACTTTCACACACATTTATGCCAAAGTTAGGTAGAAATTCAGATCAGCAAGTTCCATTTTTCTGCTGCCAACCCACAAAGACAACTCTGGCTTCATTTTAAATCTTTTTGGAGTCAAGATCACATCAGATGGTCCAAAGGGAATGACATATGGATGAAATAAAAACCAAAAAAGCTCTGAACAAATTGTTTGATGCTGACTTTCTTTGAATGGAGACTTTGAGAAGATGGAAGACAAACTTTCCTCAATGATACAAAAAATAATTTTTTTAACAGGAAGGAATAAAATGCATAACCTCCTGCTTAACATGAGGTAGAAAAAAGGAAAGCAGGAATCAAAAGTACTCACTTTGTGTCTTAAGAAATACTGTGTACAGCAAGCACCGCCTATTTCACTGAGGAACGTAGCCATTCCTCTGCTTTTCTCCCCTGCAGCTCATGGGCACCCACGAACACACCCTGTGTGCTCAGCACAGACATTCTGCTGTTACCTGAAGGGGGCGAGGATGCCCCCAGCTGCCGCAGACTCCCCCTCTCCCTCCGCAGGCTCCAAGTCCCGCTCCTCTCCTGGGCTGTCCGGGCTCCTGGGCCCTGGGCGGCGCCTCAAGTAGGCTGTGGGAGGTGGCCATCCCTGTGATGTCACTGATGAAGCCTCCCCAGGGAACAGCCCCCAAAAACTGGAGGCTCCTGGTGTTCAGGGGGACACGGAGATACGTTGACTAAGTCTCTGTTCCTTTGCCAGCCAATTTGTATTAACAACCCCAGGGACTTAAAATCTTCTCTCTCCAGTTGACTTTTGGTGCACTTGATGTGGGTTTTCAATTAACCTTTCAGATCATGTTGAGTATCTCTAACGGGTTTAACACATCTTAAACCAAGAGTGATGGACTGATGGTAACAAACCAGTGCTACGCTTTGGCTGCGCCCCTGCTCAGCATGTGTGGGGTAAAAGTGTGACTTCACTCTACCACGCTTATCTTTAGCTCTTTGAAATGCGACGACTTCTCTGCCTTGCACGCACACATTCTGAGCCACACACACGCACCAGAATTCAACAGACCTCCTCAGCTCTTTCCAGACTGACTGTGGCTCAAGCACTGAAATCCATCTCCTCAGTCACCTGCTTCACATAACTCTCCAGCTAAGCTGTATGTTAAAAGTTCACACATTGATATACAGTTTCATCTGAAACAGCTGTGGAAGCCATGATTTATATGTCTTTGCCAGTAAACTAATACTGCAGGAAACTCATGCAGCAAAACAGAGTCATTTGAAAAGTTTGGGGGTAGGAGGGGAACTGGTCAGAACTAGTGAAAAACATGAGTTACAGAATATCTCCGCAAGGAATAGAATTGTATAAACTCTGACTAAAACTAGACTCTTAAAATGAGTTTGTAATCCACATGACAGATGTCTGGAGGGAAACGGAACTTCAGAAGTGTTTAATGGAACTTGAATGCACATCATTTCTGCACTTTAAATATGGCCCCAGCAATTGTGTTTGCTCAGCAAATCCTTTCTTTATAGAAAATAGAGCAAATATCCCTTCTGAATTCCCAATTCAGGTCAGTCAATATAATGCATTTCCAGAAGGCATAAACAAGCAAAATTCTCTACATAGTTGTATTCAGTCCAGTCAAGTCTTTCTCCACCATTCCTCATTGCCTAGAGACATTACCAAAAGAAAGATTTTCCATTCCATTTCTTCATTTCAACATAAACCCAATGACGAGTAATCTTAATACAACATTCTGTCACCACATGCCTTGTAAAAAGAGACCTTGGTGAGATAGTATATAATTAGATAGTATATAATTATAGTGCCATTGAACATTGTTACCATCTGGCAAATTCCTTGAATGCAGTCAGATTTCTGTCTTTTATCTCCAAGCCCTTGCCAGATTGTTTCAAATGCTAGGAATGTTTTTCTACACACCAAGCCGCATTTGTCCCTTTTTTTAACTGCTCAAAATTATTTTCTGAATTAAAAAGCATATATTTATTGTAGAAATTTTGAAAATATGAAAGTTTATAAAAGCATAAAAAGTTATCTTTAATCACCACCCAAAGGAGAAAAAAACCCGTTATATTACTTTTTATTCATGTTTGAGGCTGCACAGACACAATCTCAAATTCTCAAGATATTTTCGGTAAAGGAATCTGATACTTGAAAAACCTTTATCTTTTTGATTCATATAGAATCAAACTATTCATACTATACCATGTGTTGGTTTGGGGGTTAAGGGACAAGCATTTATTTTGTACATGTTGGAACAAGAATTAGATCTACTCTATTTAAAATGTTAAATAGAATAGGGAAATGTTATATTACAAAACAGCTCACCAACACCGTCAGCTTAGTTGAATTGGTCCATTCCAATGTAACTGGAGGGGAAATGTTAATGCTTACTCACCAATCAGTTTCACTTGTCTATTCGGTGGTCCCATGTAAATTTCTCCAACATTATACCAGGAATTGTTATGCCCAGTACACTGACAAATTTCCAGATACAGACTTCAGAAGCTTCTGCATTTAGTGGTTTATCCTGTGATGTCACGAGCAAGCGGGATTACAATGGGAATTTAGCTTGTTATTAGTTTGACCTAACCCTTTCTGGCAAAATCTGCAAGCCACCCAAAGTCACCTGACAACTATCCAAACGCCTGAAGGAGAGTTTAACCCTGAGGATGTTCCAGACCACTAAAAAAAGAAAGCAACATTCTTGTGTCTCATTTAAGAAGCTGAGAATCACAAAATTTCAAGCCTCAGTGCCAAAGCCAATTCATTCCTTTTGATTAACCTTGCTTAATTCTGCTGATATTTTCCTGTGAGCAGTTCCCACAACTTAACAGCATTCATTTCACATCAGCTTTCCTTCAAGCTGCTGTTCTGCTCATCAACAGGTCATACTAAATAATCTTTAACATTGTTTCTATGCCTATGAATCTAGAATTTTGCAAAGGGTCAAAAGTGTTAGAAAACAACATTCACATTGATACTGGCATTGAAGATCTATCTGACATTTATCTATCTCCACCACCACCATATACATTCCTAGGTGTAAAATATTTTATCTTTTGAGAATCAATGCTGAACTCTTGTGTCTGTTAAGGAGCTAAACTAGCTTGTTTAATTTATTGACCGTTTCCATCAATCTTTGTACTTTGAGGGGTGAAAAGTGAAGACCTCATGTCAGTCTATGACATAATGGGAGAATTCAGCAAGCCTTGATGAAAGGTGGTAAGCTCTTAGCACATTAAGTAGTGAGTATAAGGATTGTGATGCCTTTCTCACTGTCGTATCTTCACATCCAGCTGGTCATGGTGCTGCTCAAAAAGAAAGCAACAACATTCCACTATTTTCTTTCACGGTCCCACACAGATGAATACAAGCCCAGAGAAAGAGGAAACCCTTTTTCTTGAAGCTCTCTCTGTGTCCTTGAACACTTAATGATTATTATCAATTCTCTTAATCACTTGTGGCACATGTTTTTGTCTCATTAACTGGATGTTCATTTCAAAAGCAGGGAAAATTTCTATCGCTGATGGTGCACCAAACCAGCAAAGAATCATAGTCAATGCTTGTAACCAAAATCAGTCAAAGGGAGAAATTAAGTTTATGTCTTACAAGCAATCATACACTTCTGCTCTCCCATGTATCTCGTGACCAGACTGCAGAAGAAGCCCCCACCTAACCTCTCTGACCAGATAAGCGCTCGCTGGCCCCTGTAATTACCTATTGATATGGAGATGGACTACTGCTCTCCACCCCCTGGGAACACCTATTGATACGGAGATGCACTAAAGCCAGGAGAGAGCTATCTGCAGTGTTACACACATGCTCTAGGATGCACAGCAAGGGGCCCAGCATGAGTCTCTTGTCATGTCACATCTCTGGCTGAGATCCAGACATGTCTGAGCAGGCCTGGCCAATATGAATGGGGAAGTTGAGGTCAACATCAAATCTATTCATAAAAGGACCTTGAAGCCACCAGGGAGAGAAAACTCCTCTGAAGGAAAGTGATCAGGAAGATGCAATGTGGTTCAGCCACAGGGAGAATAGATAGTCATCCGGTCGCATGTAATACAAGCTTGCTGTGTCAGCGCGGGTCCTGCGAGAAGCAGACGCCAAGATGGAGCTAATGTGCACAAAAACAATGTATCGGGAAATGCCTGTGACAGAAAACACGGAGAAAGGGGGAAACTGAGAGAGCCATCAAACAACAAGAGAAAGAGAGGATAAAGGAAGGGAGGTTGGGCAGAAGCATCTAAGCCTTCACTTCAGTTCTAAGGAAAGTTCAACAAGGCTTTTAGGAGACCTCGAGTCAAAGGCACCGGGCAGAGGCGTCCCATGTCGCCCCAGGATGAGGTGATCTTCATATTCCTCCCGTCCTCAGTCAGGGACTGGGAGCAGCCTGTGGGCAGTGAGACCTCTGTGCAAATGGGATTTTCATTTCAAAGCACAGTCGCTGGGGTCCATCTTAATTATGGTGCGTCAGAGCTGAGAGGTGTGCTCTCCTGGCCAACATACGCACTTAACAACCATCCTACTTCCCTACAGTGTGGAGTCTGGGTCCTAGTAGGAGAGAGGTCTGTAGATAAAAAAAATCCATAACTCTTAAAAATTAACCTCAAAAGTCTGGAACACTGAATAGGGAAGAGATATTTTCCCTCTGCCTGTGCCATCTGTCAGACCTCAGTGCATCGTGGAACCAGCCAGTTATGTCCCTCCACTGGAGTATCACAGGGCCTGACAGACGCAGCAGGACTGACCAAGACTTATTTGCAGTTTATATTAAGCTGTGCAGGCCTTAGTAACAAATCACAGTGCAGAGGAGCTTGAGCTAAAGAGCAAGAACACAGCAGGCACTGTGTGATAGCCAGCAGTACTTGTGCGTGAGATATGAACCACCCCCTGAGGTTGCTGGAAATCGATCAGGGGAGCATTAAGGGGCATGCATTCTTTCATAATATGCAGGAGCAAGAGCCAGAAAAACACATATTAGTCCTGTTTATAATTACCCGTTTTAAATCCTGGATTGGTGAGGTGACACCTGTTAACATCATTTGACTTGGAACCAATTAAATTCTTCTCTGTAACAAGTATATTTCTGCTCTATAATAAGATTCTGCAGGCAAACAGCTTTCTCTCAGCACATAGCTACTGGGAGGGAAAAAAAAGAAGCAGCCAAAAATGTGTTTACTACTAGGCTAATACCATCTGCCCTCAAAAGACTCCCAGATTTCAGATTGGCTTTGTGATTTTTCTGATGGGAACTAAGATTTCAGCAGTCTTTTGATGTGCTCTTACTGAACCCTTTAGGGAGATTCTAGCCAGACATACATACCCACTTGAAACATTGTGTTCATTAGGGAATTTCATCAAGGGTATTTTCGCTGATTCTCTTTAGGCAATCTGTCAGTCAAAATGACACAAATGCAGTTTTAGCAAGAAAAATTAGGATCAGACAAAATTGCTTGTTGTTCTCTGTGAATGAGTTCATTTGGCCTTCGCCTTTGGCTATGAAGGTAAAGAGTACAGAGTCAGGAAGAACCATTAAAATCTAACTCTGCTCTCCATGAAGGTAATGATAGACTAAAGTGCCAAGCTGCAGTAATGTGGAAGAAGAGTAGCTGTTTGCAAGCTACAGGCTGGGTTTCCTTTTGGATGAGGGATGTGCTATCTCTAAGAGCAATTTGGACACTTGTTCTACAGCCTGGGGAGTAACCTAACCTTTCACACTTTTACAGTAAGTGAATGTTTTACAGTAAGTGGAGTTGCCAGGGGCTAGTATTCTGGGAATTGGGGCAGCTTATCTGGGAGAGGTAATTCAGGCCTATTCTCTTTAGCTTGGATTTTGCAGGTTCTTGCCCTCATTTGTCAATGTAGAACAAAATAGAAGGCCCCAGCACCTAAGGCCATTTCTGTCTGTGTCTTCATGGAGGTACACCTTTTGTACTAACAGAAATCTAAGACACTAACCTTGTTTTCCTCTTCTATCCCTCTGTTGCTATATGATACAGTTCTCACCAAGCACTTGCATGTCAACTGTTCCCACTGAGCACCAACACAAGCACAAGACACCCCTGCCACTTCCTCTAGGAATGGTTGTCTCTCCCAGTGGACACCACCACTGCTTGCCTTGTCTTGCACCTACTCAGCCCCTTCTGCTGGGGACCACAGCTTTTGACCCCTAAAGGTACCCAAGTTACTTTACTTCTAGAGCAAAATGAGGAGTGCAGGTAAAGAATGTGGGCCCCTTTCTGTGTGTTACACCCTGTTGAGGAGTACCAAAGTCTTTGCTCTCACTCCAGTGTCTTCCCAGACAAGAGTTCATGGGGAAGTTCAGCCAGGGAATGTATGGAAGTAATAGGCATCTTGCTATAACAGGCATCAGGCTCACTGATTCCCTTCCATCACTGAAAAGTGAGACTGCATCAAACTCCTCCTCTCTTAGAATGAATTCTTTCTCAGGGAGCCCCTAATCAGTGACCTTGTGCAGATAGTGTAGCACATCCTATTCTCTACCAAATATCTTTCCATTAAGGTCAGAGGAGAAATTGGCTTCTCTACACTCCAGATGTAAAGCATCATATTTCTTATTTCAGTGGCTTCCTGTAGCTCCCAGACTAAGCTGAAAACGTTCATTTCCCATGACCTAGTTCTAAACTCACTGCCCTCTGCAGCAAGCCCAGATCTGTGGTTGCTTAGATGTTCTCTCGGTGATATATGTACCATTACCCTTGACTACAGCATCTTTTCAGCCTTCCCTCAACATCTGCCACCTTTGATGAATAACAACAGTACTTGATTCAAGCCTCACACTCCTGAGCCCTTAGGCTGAGATGAATGGCCTCTGTGATCTCTGCGTCCAATGCATCACGGATTCACAGCATATTTTCAGCATTGACCTTGGCCATCCCCCCTGCTCAGGCACAGGGATTGTACCTCTCACCCCTGTAGACCTAGTGCCTAATCCCACAGGGCACAGAATGTAATGGGCACTCTGTACAAGTTTGTCAAATAAAAATGTCTCTGAATGTAAAATGATTGATTTATTCATAAACTGTTCCACTCTGGAGCATCATGGACAGATGAATGTGTCAAAAGCAAAACTCTCTGATCTTTCATCAATTTACATGAGACAAGATGGGCATGGTCACAAGATCTAATGACTTGACCTACTCAGGATTTCTCTATCTAAGAACAGTACGTTCTAGGTGTCCTACCATTGACTCCATCTGACAGCTATTTTTTAGATATGCACATAATATATTATAAAGGGATGATTTTCTCTGCTGTTGAAGTTGAACAGAAACAATGTAATTTTGGAGATAATTTGAAATGTAGAAGTATAAAAATATAATTTAAATGTTCTTGAACACAAAATTAATTCTTAACATCTTTGTCATACTGTTTCATGTCTTTTTTTGATAAAAGAATTAAAATACAACAATAAAGCTGAGGTCCTGTTGAACTGCCATTCCCAGTTCTCTGCTCCTTCCCACCTCCCCAGACAAAAGTGCTGCTAAGAGTTTGATGTATAATACAAGTTCTATAATTAATCCTTTCAGATTTAGCATCCAGATTGTGCTAGTCTGATGAGTAGGTTTCCCACTTTCTTTCTTCTCTGAAACAGTTTTTTGAATAAAACAGATATCTTTTTTCTTTTTAGAATTTGCAATAACTGGTCCATTAAATTGTGTGGGCCTGATAACATTTTGAGGAGTCAGGGAAAATTTTTAACTCCTGATTTCATGATTTTTCATGGATATACATCCTATTTATTAGTTTTTCTATTTCTTAAGTCAATTATAGAAGTTTATTATTGAAGGCAAATTCTGCTGCGCTAAGACACCCCACCCCTTAAGATACAGTCACCAACGGAGAACATATCCTACCCCTACTCCTTAAAAACGCGCTTCCTCACCCACGAGCTGCTGCTCTCCACCTAGAGACAGCCATTCTCTCTTTCAGCCATTAAAATCTCTTGTGTGGGTCCCTGCCTCCCTGAGTTATTTCAGGGTAGGGAGGGTCGCGGGGAGATACCCTTTCAATGGTGCTATGACTCAGATTGAGGCTCTCCCATTGATCTTGCTCTTCCTCCAGGAATTTGAGCTGCCTTGGGAGTCCGCACTCCCCGATCCTCCTCCACAAACCCACTTTCCATCTCCCCGGTTGCTTGATCTCCCGTCCAACACCGGCCTCCAATTTGGTAAGTTTCCCTTCGGGGTCGACTTAAATGCCTCTGTGGAACCCAGAAAGTGACTGTTGAGCATCCGGCACCGCCGTGGTCTCCTCCAGGGCAACCCTCAGCGATGGCCTTCACAGCTACGGTTGAACCCCATAGTCGACCCTTCTCTGCCTGCCCATGGTGAGAATCCTCATTCACTGAGGCCCAGTCTCCCTTTATCTACTCGTAAACTCCTGGTACCAGGTACCGAGCCTCCTCGGAGTTTTTCACCTCTACCGTCCGGTTAGAGGTGGTGATGACCCTCTAGCCATGTTCCGTCTTCCGCTCAACCTTTCCTTATTACTCTGGGATGCCTTTGCGATCTGTGAACAGTCTCATTCTCACCATGGAAACTGGCCCTTCCATCCCCGTGGACTCGCCGTTGGGATGTTTATTCAATAATCTCAAACCCTTCTACCTCACTCCCGACCTCAAACCTTTCAAACTTATTCATTACTGTAATGAGGTCTGGCCACAATATTCTCTAGATAATCAGTCCAAGTGGCCACCCAATGGCTCTTTAGAGCCTAATATTCTCCGAGATTTATATAACTTCTGTGAGCCTACAGGCAAGTGGAAAGAGATTCCTTATATCCAGGCTTTCTCCTATCTCCGAACCAAGCTCTCTCTCTGTCTTCTTGGCAATTCTAAACACCTACTACTCACCTTAAAGTTCTCACCCTTCAACAAACCAGATCCCACTGCATCCTCTGACTTTGACCCCGCTGATGAACCCCCACCTACAGACCCCAAATCCCTATCGCACCTCCTCCTCCTCCACCACCTGGTCCACCCAGTGCCTGTGCAGAAACTGCCCAGCCTCCTCCCCCTCAACCCCCCCAAGTCTTCCACCACAAGCTCCTGTCGGCAGCAGCATAACAACGCTGCCTCCTTAGTTGCAACCAGTGCCCCTTCCATCCCGAGATCCCCTCCCAAGTCCCCCAGTCACTCGCTCTCATACCCAAGTCACAGCCCCACTAGGAGATGTAACGGGCACAGAAGGTATTGTTCGGGTCCATGTCCCATTCTCCCTCTCTGACTTGTCTCAAATAGAAAAGAGATAGGGCTCCTTCACCTCCAACCCGGCCACTTATATAAAGGAGTTCCAGTACCTGACCCGATCGTATGATCTAACCTTTCATGATGTACACATGATCCTCTCCATACCCTCCTACCTGAGGAGCACAGGCGAGTCTGGGAGCATGCTAAAACTTACGCCGATAAAGTCCACCAAACCACACCTGCTCGCCCTATCAGTGCTGAGGCAGTTCCTGATTGAGACCCCAGTTGGGATTACAACACCCCCAGGGGAGTCATTAGCTGAGATCAATTTATCACTTGTCTCATGGCGGGTCTCAAGAGGTCAGCTAATAAAGCTATCAATCATGAGAAACTCCAAGAAATTATCCAGATAAAAATGAAAATCCCTCCGTTTTCCTAGACCATCTTACTAAAGCCCTTCTATGGTATACCAATTTAGACCCGGAAACCCCAGATGGGAGACAACTACTAATGACTTACTTTTTTTCTCCCAGAGCTTCCCCAACATAAAGGCTAAACTTAAATGCCTGGAGAGGGGACCCTTGACTCCTCAGGCAGAATTCCTGGCAGCAGCCTTCAAGGTGTACATGGAAGAGATGATAAAACCCGTAAACAAAAATACTAAATGATGGCTAAGGCCTTCCAGCCTGCCTCAACCACTGGTACCTGGGTAACCCTGCTTCTCAAGAAACAACCAGGAGGACCTCCTGGTCCATGTTTTAAATGTGGCCTTTTGTGACATTGGGCTAGAGCTTGCCCAAATTCCCGGAAGCCCCCCAGTCCATGCCCAAAATGCCATCAGGAGGGACATTGGGCTGTTGACTGTCCTCACACACTGAGAGGTGCCAGGCCATCCAGCTTTGACAACCCACCTATAGACCTTCTAGGTCTGGCCACCGACGACTGAGGGGGCCCGGGACTCCCACACCTGGCTACTAACATCACTTCATGGGAGCCGAGGGTGGTCACTGTGGTAGCAGGCAAGCCCATCTCCTTCCTATTGGACACTGGAGCTACTTACTCAGTCCTGAAGGAGTTCTGGGGGCCCACCTCCTTCTCACAGTTCTCTATAGTCAGGGTAGAGGGCATACCCTATCAGCCTTTACAAATTCCCATGCTTCACTGCCTCTTTAAAGGTGTTGTTCTCTCTCATTCCTTTTTAGTAATTCCCTGTTGTTCAGTTCCCCTTATGGGAAGGGACCTGTTGTCTAAGCTAGGAGCCTCCATCACCTTTACCCTTAGCCCAGGCCTCAACCCCGACTCGCCTTCTATCCCTTTTCCACTTGTTCTCCAAACCATTCCAGACCCACCTCTCTCCCCTTTTCCCTTACCCCCTTACCAGGTAAACCCCACAGTCTGGGATACCTCTACCTCCTCCATTGCCACCTGCCCACCCATAACCATCAAACTCAAAGGCCCTACCTCCTTCCCCTCACAATCTCAATACTCCTTACTCTCAAAAGCCTATTGGGTTTACAACCCATCATCCAAGAGCTCCTAGGAAAGGGCCTTTTGGGACCAGCCAATTCCCCTTACAACACCCCAATACTGGCTATCAAAAAACCTAATGGCTCTTACAGGCTAGTTCAAGATTTAAGAATTATCAATGCAGCTATTATTGCAATACATTCAATAGTCCCTAACGCCTATACTTTATTATCCACTATCCCTGCCTCTTCTATTTACTTCTCTGTCCTTGACCTGAAAGATGCATTCTCCACAATTCCCCTCCATCCCAACTCTCAAGACCTTTTTGCCTCTACATGGACTGAGGCCATCACCCAAACCTCTACTCAGTTAACCTGGACAGCCTTTCCTGAAGGCTTCAGGGATAGTCCCCACCTGTTTGGACAAGCCTTGGCACAGGACCTCAAATCCCTCACTCTCTCAGGCGCTACTCTTCTTCAATATGTTGATGATCTACCTTTCTGAAAACACTTATCACCTCTTGCAAAATCTGCCAAAAGGCCAATCCTAATTCACCTTCTCGACCTCCCTCCTTTCCCACTCATCAAGCACAGGGTGGGACCAAATGGCAGCTCTACTCCACTCATATGCCCTTAGTAAAATGCTACCGATACCTTCTAGTACTGCTAGACATGTTTTCAGGTTGGGTTGAAGCCTTCCCTACAACTAACAAACGAGCTCAGACAGTCTCCACCATTTCATTATCAGAGATCATCCCCCATTTTGGAGTACCTACTTCCTTACAATCAGACAATGGCCCTAAGTTTATCTCCCAAGTTTCCCAGACAACCACTAAAGCTCTTAATATCCCCTGACATTTCCATATCCCATACCACCCACAATCCTCAGGTAAGGTGGAGAGAACCAACCGAACTCTTAAATCCATCCTTACCAAACTAGCCATAGAACTCCATCTTGACTGGACAAAGCTCTACTCTGACTCCAGGCTCTACCTAAAAAGCCCACCTCACTTTCTTCTTTCGAGCTCATGTACGGCTGCCCTATGCTTCCACTAGGTCTTAACTCTGGAACCCCCCACTCTTCCTTCTCATCTTATATCCTCACTACTCCAACACATCCGCTCTCTACTATGGTCCCATGCTCACCTCAACAGGCCAAAACCTCACCACCCTCCCTCTCCTTACTTTTTATCAACCCAGAGACTCAGTCCTCCTCTCTCCTCCTAACCAGATGCCATCACCCCTAACCCCCAAATGGCAGGGACCCTATCAAGTGGTCCTATCCAGTCCAACTGAAGTCAAACTTGCAAAATTTCCTCACTGGATCCACAACTCCCATATAAAACCCTTTATCTCATCCTCTCCCCTTTCCTCTGAATCTCCCACAGATTCCTACTCCTCCATCCCAACGGGACCACTTACACCTTCAACTCCACAGACTACAAATCCTCCAACAGCCTACTCTACAACCCAAACAGGGCCTCTCTGAATCCAGTTTTGATCTCGGCCTGCATCTCTTCCGGTCATCCCCGAACGCCACACCCCTGAAGATACCAGAGGATAGGTACAAGACCTACATAATTTTACTCATTTCCTATGAGCCCAAACTGGCATAACTTTGCTCATTTCCTAGCCATCTTATTAGAAGAACTTCCCCAATACCCACCCTCTACCCTCTTACATATAATAATTCAAGATTTATGGCTGCAGGGAACCCTTCCAGACTTCTCCCCAAATGAAATCACTACCTTTTCCTCATGCATTCTCTTACTTCAAGCCTTATTCTCTTAATAACACTTACTCACTCAACCTCTAACCCTATGGCTCAAACCCTTTCCACACACCTCCAACAATCTCTCACACAGTCCAAATCATCCAAACCTTTAACGGAACCATCCAACCCCCTTTCTGGGTCTGTCTTCACCTTTCTCAGTTAGCAGACTCAGCAACCCCTGCTCCTTTAACAGCTTGGATCAATACCTCAGCAGGACTTCCCTTCACCAAAACAGCTAACCCCAGAGGCACAGCCCTGGCTGAGGGATCTGACATCAGATTACCAGGAGCACTAAAAAGCATTAGACAAACCTTGAAAGTCCACTAACTTCCCCAACGAGCCGTTATCGGCCCATCCCAAAGTAAACTTCATGTGACCCATCCTGCCCCCTTATGCATTTCTCAAGCCCAACAAGACCACTATATTCCAGTAGGCTCTCTAGATCCTTCCCTCTACAAACACACTCTCCAACTCCTTCCACCATCAAACCACTGCAATACTAACGACCTGGGAGCTCTCTTAGGAGTCTCTGGATATCACTCTTTCCAAGGCAGTCTAAATGCCATCACATCCCAATATTGCCAAGACAGAGGAAAAGACCCCCTAAAGGACACTCCCCTAGCCCATAGGGGAAACCAAGAATGCAAACAACTCAGCATATCCAAGGGTAGAATCTTCTTAAACCAAAAATATGCAGCTCTCAGCCAAGAAAGTCCCGCCAAGATAAACCAGCCTCACCTCTATCCCCTCCAACAGTTGCAGCATTAAGCTCCTCTTTTCAAATATAGCATAAATTTCGGGCAGTCCAACATTTACTCCCCAAACCACCCCCAGATCTCTTATCCCACTTTGACCTCATAGGATGTCTATCCTTGGAAACAGGCATCTTTTGGATTATGCTGGCATAGAGCATATGCCTGCTTGCCAACCAACTGGACCAGAACTTGTGCTTTAAGTCTCCTTACTCCCACCCTTTTCTTAGCCACACCTGACCTACCCATTCCTGTCTCCCACATCAGAGCATGCCATGTTGTAGAATTAGTTCTCCTAATTGCTACCCTAGGAAAAATCACGGGTACCGGAACAGGAATTGGAGCTCTAGGAATAACCCTTTCAGAATTTGCTAAACTATGAAGGGAACTCGCAAAAGGGCTAAAAGAAGTCTCTAACCAATTAGAACACCTACAAGATCAAATAGACTCTCTAGCCTCAGTTGTTCTCCAGAACCGCAGAGGTCTAGACCTCCTTACAGCTGCACTAGGCGGCATATGTGCCCTACTCCAAGAGCAATGCTGCTTCTACACCAACCAATCTGGTCTTGTCCGGGATGGCACAAAACATCTCCGTGAACAAGCCTCCAAACTTCTAGAAAACTGCCCTAACAATCCGTTCCCTTACCCCTTCATTTGGCTCCTGCTCCTCCTAGCCTCTATTACCTTTATTATTATTATTCTCCTTTTCCTTTCCTGCTTCATTAACCTATTCCAAAAATTCATTCAAAATCAGATTTTGAAAATTTCTAACAATACTGTCAACCAGTTACTCCTCCAGGGCTATCAAGGCTTTCTTACGAAGAATAATGAAACCAGCTATGATGACATCATGAATCATCTCAAGATGCCCGCCCTTTCCAACTCTACAGCAATGGCCTCGCCAACCCCCGAATCTGCACCCCTTTCCAGCAGGAAGTAGCTAGAGAATTAGATTCTATGCCCAGTTCCCCAGAGGCCCTATTAAGAAGAGATAAAGATGGGAATGAAGGCAAATTGTGGTGTGCTAAGACACCCCACCCCTTAAAATCCAATCACCTACAGAGAACACACCCTACCCCAACTCCTTAAAAACGCGCTTCCTCACCCATGAGCTGCTGCTCTCCGCCTAGAGACAGCCATTCTCTCTTTCAGCCATTAACATCTCTTGCATGGGTCCGTACCTCCCTGAGTTATTTCAGGGTAAGGAGGGTCGCGGCGAGATACCCTTTCAATTATTTTACTAGAAAATTGTCCCTTTATTCTTTTTATGATTTTATCAGTATACTTTCTATTGTATTATCCTAGATTTTTTCCAATTTCTCCCTTAGCTGTTCTTATGCTCCTCTCCTACCCTTTTTAGGACTCTTTAGCCACACAAAATAGAAGAAATAATATAACAAATTCTAAGGTTTAGCTGTTAAGGATATTTTACCAGTCTTGTTGCAGTTATCCCTTTACCCCCCCCACATTTTTATTTTCTTTCCTTCTTTCCTATTTCTTCTAGAATGTTTTAATGGAAATCTCAGAAATTATAACCATTTGATATGCATATTTAATATAACATTGGGTTGTAGGCTTTCTCACAGCCGCCACATCATGATCATGCCTAACAAAATTAATTATAACTCCTGAATTATTTATTTCTTGTTGAATTATTGTCATTGTATATAGGTCTTTTCATTCCTAATATCATTTAATGTTGCTTCTTTTTTTTCCCTTCTTAACTCATTTTACTGTTTTATTCATTTGTTTACTCTCTGTTTACTTAAGGGTTACTTTAACATCTACTTACTTCCTTCTGTTTTCTTTGGGCTTATTCTTTGTCCTGTTTCTGCTTTCTTTATTTAAACACCTAAGATTTTTTTTTCTTTTCTTATTTTCAAATATGTGCACCCGAGGCTTGTAACTCTAGGGAGAGGAAATCCCAGGGCAAAATACTTCTAAAACCAAAATCAGTCAAAGGGAGAAATAAAGTTTAAAACCCATTTATCGCTTACAAACTGCGGTCTGGGCCTGTCTCTTTCCTGCTCAGGCAGAAGCAAGCAAGACCTACCCCCAGTCTCTCAGGTTCAGATAAGCCCCTGTAATTACCCATTGATATGGAGATGGCAACTTTTCACCCCTGAGGAACGCCTATTGATATGCAGATGCACTAAAGCCAGGCGAGATATTCTGGAAATATTACAATTTCACCCACAGGCTATAAGTCTCCTGAATTCCCGCTACGTGCTGTCTCTGTATGTTGAGCTGCTTTTGGTATCAGTATGACAGCATTCTTGGTATCAATCAGCTTCAAAGATTATCTTTCTCATTTGTATGTCCTCTTTAACCACAAATTATTTTGAGGTGAGTTGTTTGTTTTTCGCTTGATTTGATTTGATTTGATTTCAAATACATGGATATTTTGGTTCTTTTTTATTGTTTATGTCTAATTTTATTTAATTATTGATATGAATTCTCTGAATTTTAAAAGACTGTCTTTGAAGTCTAATAAGAGTAAAGCTTATTCACTGTTGCCTCTGTTCTTAAAAAGAATGTGTATTCTCTGTTTATAAAAATAATAATGTATGTCTGTTAGAGCAAACTTACTCTTAGTATTTCTCAAATTCCCAATACCCTTACTAATTTGTGTCTGCTTAATCTGTTTCTGAGCAATCTGTTAAAATCTACCATGGTAACTGTGGATTTGCATTTCTTTTCTTATAATTCTGTTTTTTTTTAATTTATATATTTTGAATCTTTCTTGTTATATTATTACATTTCTGGTGAGATTTTTGCCCATATAAGGATATTTTTCTTCTTGTCCCTCTTAATGTTTTTAATTCTATAGTCTATGTTTTAATTAATGTACTAGCTGTCTCTTGATAGTATTCACCTGGTAACTCTTTAATCTCTTTTATTTCAGCATTTTTATATACTTCTGTTTTATATGTGTCTCTAAACTGCATATAGCTAAATTTTAAAAATTCTATCTGAGTGTATACCTTTGAGTACATAGATTCAACTTATTTATTTTTATGAGATAGTTCTGAAATATTTCTAACATCTTATTTTATACTTTCCACATTTTTCTATATAATTTTTTCCTTTTTTGCCTGGTCTCATAAAGCTGTTTTATTTCATTTTGTTTTCATTTTTCCCTCTGCTGACTTAGAAATTATATATTCTATTTCTATTCTTTGAAAGATTAACTGAATAATTGAACATATTTAAACATACATTTTCTACTAAAACCTAAATGTACTCAGCACCTCTATCTTCCTTCTAAGTAAGAAAAGGACATTAGAATCTCTTGTACCGTTTAATATCCTCTAACATACAAGTAATTATTGTTTAGATCTTTAGTTCTCTGTGTTGTAACATTCACAACATTACTATTATTATTGTCTATTATTGAAGTATACTTTTTTAGATTTATCACGATATTTTTTTCCAGATTCCTGGAACACCCAGGATTTTTGCATCATACTGCCTCCTTCTGGGTTCACTTTTCTTACTGAAATTCATCTTTCAACCTTCTTTCAGTGAGTCTGTGTGAAGGGTCCCCACCAGTAAGATGGCGAACTTTCGGCTTCTTTTCGGGATCCTCGGTTCCCGCCGGCGCCACCTGAAGCCCAATCACCTCTCGCCCCCCTCCCAATCCCAGCACCTAGCCAACAGCCACCAGCCCCGTAGAAGTAACACCACAATCACCCTATGCCCCATCCTATATATCCCAGCACCTTTCCCTAATAAAGCGGAACTCTCCGGTAAATTGCTGTTGTGTGTCGCTCCTTTCCTTTCATTGGTGCCGAAACCCGGGAGACGGGACACCCCAACTGGGCCCCGTCTTCCCCCAACACCAGCAGCAGCTTGCCCTCGTCCTCTTTTTCCGGCGCTGGCTCATCACACTCACCACTCCTCTCTGGCCTTTAGGTAAGTCCCCCCCACCCCCGGGGTGGGCCACTCTTCCCTGAGCTATCGCAGTGCCATTGACCGTGATCGTCCGGCAAGGCCCTGACGCTCGGGGACGAGGAGGTAACGCTCCCCGCCTCAGGCCTTCACGGCTGCGGCGGACCCTCAGGCCCCTCCTCCAAAAGCCATAAACCCCCACCTCAGCTGAGACTTTTTAAGCAAAACTTCCCCGGGGTGGGCCACTCTTCCCTGAGCTATCGCAGTGCCATTGACCGTGATCGTCCAGCAAGGCCCTGACGCTCGGGGGCGAGGAGGGAACGCTCCCCGCCTCAGGCCTTCACCGCTGCGGCGGACCCTCAGGCCCCTCCTCCAAAAGCCATAAACCCCCACCTCAGCTGAGACTTTTTAAGCAAAACTTCCCCGGGGTGGGCCACTCTTCCCTGAGCTATCGCAGTGCCATTGACCGTGATCGTCCGGCAAGGCCCTGACGCTCGGGGGTGAGGAGGGAACGATCCCCGCCTCAGGCCTTCACGGCTGTGGCGGACCCTCAGGCCCCTCCTCCAAAAGCCATAAACCCCCACCTCAGCTGAGACTTTTTAAGCAAAACTTCCCCGGGGTGGGCCACTCTTCCCTGAGCTATCGCAGTGACATTGACCGTGATCGTCCGGCAAGGCCCTGACGCTCGGGGACGAGGAGGGAACGCTCCCCGCCTCAGGCCTTCACGGCTGCGGCGGACCCTCAGGCCCCTCCCCCGACAGCCATAAATCCCTGCCTCAGGCCCTCACGGCTGCAGCGGACCCTCAGGCCCCTCCTCCAAAAGCCATAAACCCCCACCTCAGGCCTTCACAGCTGCAGCAGACTCTCAGCCCCCCCCCCCCAACAGCCATAAATGAGGTGACTCCTTTGCGGATGAGAACGCTCCTTTTCCCGCTCCCTCCTCCTTCTGTTCCGTCCGCCGAAACCTGTTCGGCCTGCCGAAAACGCCTAGCGCTAGGTACCTCGTGACTCTGGCACTCTGCCTTCTTAGGGAAGTTTGCGTGACGACCCACACTTCCCAAGAAATTCCGACTCGTATACGAGTTTCCGCAGACCACCAAGGATCATCGGGGACGCCCTTTGTCTCCTTGTGGTCTGCCTCCAGTCCGAGGATCCCCATTCATCTTCCCCTGTTTGTCTCCTTCTCTGTCCTTTAGCCATTTTGTCTCCTTGTGGTCTGCCTCCAGTCTGAGGATCTCCGTTCGTCTTCCCCTGTTTGTCTCCTTCTCTGTCCTTTAGCCATGGGAGCCTCCTCATCCCTCCCTGAAAGTTCACCTCTTGAATGCCTGCTTAAGCATCTAGCTACCCTCTCCCTGACGCCTGATATAAAACCGAAACTTCTCCGTAAATATTGCTCCCAAGATTGGCCGACATACCCCCTAGACAATAACAACCAATGGCCCGCAGGGGGAACTCTTGATCCTAACATCACTCGCAATCTCTTTAACTACTGCCAGCGCCTGAAAAAATGGAAGGAGATTCCCTATATCGAAGCTTTTCGCCTCCTAGCTCAAAATCCCAGCCTCTGCACCACCTGCTCCCCGCCCCAAGTTCTCCTAGCCTGCAAGCCGTCTCCCTCCCCTCCACACACTCCCAGTCCCTCTTCAATTACCTTTGACCCGGCCGACGAGCCTCCGCCATACAGACTTCCCCCTTCAGCCCCTCCCCCTCCTACAACCCCTCCACCCTCCACGGCCACTGCCGCCTCTTTCCCCATGGCAGAAGCCTCCCGTCCTCTCCCTTCCCCTTCTTCTCCTACAACAGCCCCCCCCCTTCCTCTACCGCCGCCACCGCTGCCGCTTCCCCCGCGGCAGAAGCTTCCCATCCTCTCCCTTCCCCTTCTCCTTCTACAACAGCCCCTCCCCCTTCCTCTACTGCCACCACCGCTGCCGCTTTCCCCGCGGTAGAAGCTTCCCATACTCTCCCTTCCCCTTCTTCTCTTACAACAGCCCCTCCCCCTTCCCCTATCCCGGCCGCCGCCGCCACCCCCGCAGAAGCCTCCCATCCTCTCCCTTCCCCCTCCTCCACCATCTCCTCCTGCACCTCACCACCTCCTCCTCTGTCCCCCTCACCTTCCGCCCTCCCGCAAATCAAGCCTGAGCCTTTCAGCCCCCCTCTAACTAAGTTCCAAGAGCCTCGTCCGTCTTTGCCCCCTCAGATTCGGTCCCGAGAGCCTCCCAAAATTATCGCGGCTTTGCCCCCATTACCTGTTTCCCCTGCACAGACTGAGCCAGAACCCTTCAGTCCCCCTCAGACTCGGTCCCGAGGGCCTCCCAAAATTATCGCCCCGCTCCGGGAAGTAGCAGGATCCGAAGGCATCTTGCGTGTTCACGTCCCTTTCTCCTTAGGAGATTTAGCCCAACTAGAGAAATGCCTAGGTTCCTTTTCCACTGATCCCACGACCTACATCAGGGAGTTTCAATGGACCCTCCAGTCTTACAGCCTCACGCATCATGACATCTTCATGCTCCTGGCCAATACTCTCCTCCCTGAGGAGCGTAGACGAGCTTGGGACTTCGCCCAAATGCATGCTACCGAAACCCACAGGACTGACCCCACCTGTCCCCCTGGTCCCACTGCTGTCCCCGAACAAGACCCACACTGGGATTATAACACCGCTGTGGGTCTCCACTCTCGAGATATTTTTGCCTCCTGCTTAATAGCAGGTCTAAAAAAGGCAGCTCGTAAAGTAGTCAATTTTCAAAAGCTCCAAGACATAATTCAAAAGAGAGATGAAACCCCCTCCGAGTTCTTAGATAGACTCACTCAAGCCCTATTACAGTATACCAGCCTGGACCCAGAAACACCTGAAGGAAGACAGGTCCTTATGACATACTTCCTAGCTCAAAGCTACCCCGACATTAAAGCTAAACTCAAAAAGTTAGAACAGGGCCCCGCTACCCCACAGACTGAGATCCTAACAGTGGCCTTTAAAGTCTTCCATAACCGGGAGGAGGAGAAAGAACGCCGTAAACAAAAAGCTGATCAGGCCAATTTCCAGATGTTGGCCCAGCTGATAAAACCACATTCTGGGCGCCGCTCTACAGACAAGCCCCCCCAAGGAGCTTGTTTCAAGTGCGGAAAAGAGGGATATTGGTCAAGGGCGTGCCCCTCCCCCAGATCTCCTACCACCCCATGCCCCAGATGCCACAAAAAGGGCCACTGGGGGTCTGATTGCCCAACCACCCGAAGGGGAGGCTGGACGAACAACCCCCATCCTAAGCCCACCGTACTGGGGCTGGCAGAAGAAGATTGACGGGGCCCGGGGGCTTCTCGCCCGACCATTTCCATCACCAAACAGGAGCCCAGGTTTACTTTAACAGTAGACGGTCGCCCCATCTCCTTCCTCCTAGATACAGGAGCCACCTTCTCAGTCTTGCGAGAATACCGGGGCCCTACCACGCCAGCCATTACTCCTATAGTCGGGGTAGGAGGTAAACAGATTTTCCCATTAAAAACCGCCCCCCTTTTATGCACAATCCTAGACAGTCCCATACCTTTCTCCCACTCCTTCCTAGTTATGCCCCAGTGTCCCATCCCCTTACTAGGACGGGACATCCTTTCCCTCCTCCACGTTTCCATAACTAAATCCAATACCACAGCCCCCAGTACTCCCTTTCTGATGGCCCTCATAGCCGACAACCCCCCTCTACCCAATGAAAGCTCCAGTTCTGCCCTTATACACCCTGTAAATCCCAAAGTTTGGGACATTACAAGCCCCTCCATGGCCCTATGTCCCCCTGCCTCTATCAAATTACGTGACCCCTCTCAGTATATCTGTCAGGCCCAATACCCCCTAACCACTTCAGCCCTCATAGGCCTCCAACCCATCATTCAAGATCTCTTAAACAAAAACTACCTCAGACCCACTCACTCCCCATTTAATACCCCCATATTAGCTGTTAAAAAAAACAACAGATCTTTCCGCCTTGTCCAAGACCTTCGCCTCATCAACATAGCCGTTGTCCCTATCCATCCCTTAGTTCCAAATCCATACACCCTTTTATCGCAGATCCCTGCTTCTGCATCCCACTTCTCAGTCCTAGATCTCAAGGACGCATTTTTTTCTATTCCCCTAGACCCCTCCTCCCAAGATTTTTTTGCCTTCACCTGGACGGACCCATACACCAGACATTCTGTTCAGCTTACTTGGACAGTTTTACCACAAGGCTTCCGAGATAGTCCCCATATTTTTGGACAAGTCCTAGCTCAAGACCTCAAACAGTTTCACCATGATCACCCCGAGTCCACTTTATTACAATATGTAGATGATCTTCTGCTCTGCAGTCCCTCGTGGGAACAGTCTCAACTTGACACTGCGTCTCTACTTAACCTTCTAGCTTCCAGAGGTTACCGAGTATCCCCTGCCAAAGCTCAAATCTCTTCCCCTTCTGTCACTTACCTTGGATTCCTTCTGTCTCAGCAAAGAAAGTCCATTACCTTAGACAGAAAATGACTCCTCTCTGACCTGCCCGTTCCCAAAACCAAGACAGAAATCCTTTCCTTTCTAGGCTTGGCTGGGTATTTTAGAGCGTGGATCCCTAACTTCTCCCTGTTGGCAAGACCCCTATACGACCTCAGCAAGGGCCCCCCTGAAGAACCATTATCATCCTCACCCCGACACTCCTTCATTAAGCTCCGTCAAGCCCTTGTAAAAGCTCCAGCTCTCCATCTCCCTGATTTGTCAAAACCCTTCTCATTATACATTCATGAGAGGTCCAGTCAAACTCTAGGAGTCCTAGGCCAATATTATGGCCCATCCTTTGCCCCAGTAGCTTATCTCTCCAAGCAATTAGACCCCACAGTTCGGGGATGGGCCCCCTGCCTACGGGCATTAGCCGCTGGACAGCTCTTGCAGAAAGAAGCTCATAAACTAACATTCGGAGCGCCCCTTACCATTCTGTCTCCACATCACCTAAAAGATCTCTTAACCTACAAAAGTTTACAGACTCTCCCCCCCTCCAGACTCCTCACCTTACTGTCCTCTTTCCTCCAAAATCCAAACATTTCTTTCCTCCCCTGCCCGCCCCTAAATCCGGCCACTCTTCTTCCTCTGCCCTACTCTCCTCATACTCCCTCGCATGATTGCCTGGAAGCCCTTCACAACTTCCTTCCGTGCCACTCCACGATCTCCGAAGGAGCCCTCTCACACTCCGACCTCATCTGGTTTACTGATGGGTCTTCCTTTAAACATGAGGGCATCCACTACTCAGGATATGCAGTAGTCTCCCTCGAAGATGTCATTGAAGCACGAGCCCTACCCCCTGGTACAACCAATCAGCAGGCTGAACTCATTGCAGCCACCAGAGCTTGCACTCTGGCCCGGGACACGTCTCTCACATTGTACACTGACTCCAAGTACGTATTCCACATTCTCTTGTCCCACGCGGCAGTATGGAAAGAACGAGGCCTCCTCACCACAAAAGGGAATTCCATAACTAATTCAGCCTTAATTACTAAACTTTTAGAGGCTTCACAACTCCCACACCGACTAGGCATAGTCCACTGCAAATCACATCAAAAAGATGACTCCCCCATTGCAAGAGGTAACAACAAGGCCGACAGAGTAGCCCGGTCAGTTGCCCTATCAGAAAACGCACCAGGCAACAATCCGTCTGCCCTTGCAGTTTTAGCCTTATCACAAGATGCCCTCTGCTCTCAGGACAAAGAGTCTCTCTTCCGACTCTTACATGACCTGTTCCACCCCAGCCCCCAATCCTTAATCCATTTTTTACAATCTTTTTTTCCTCTCTCTCCTGAAGACAAAACCCTACTTAACCAAATCACCTGCAAGTGCACCATCTGCCAACGCACTAACCCTAATACCCCCCTCAAAGCCCGACCCTTCCCAGCTCATCAAGCAAGGGGTAATGTCCCCGCTGCAGATTGGCAAATAGACTTCACTAACATGCCCCCTGTACGACGTACCAGATACCTACTCGTGCTAGTAGATACATTTTCAGGATGGGTAGAAGCTTTCCCCACCACTAACAAACGAGCATCCGTAGTTGCCTCTATCCTCCTCACCCAGATCTTTCCTAGGTTCGGGATGCCCACTTCCCTCCAATCAGATAACGGCCCTGAGTTCACTGCCCAAATTATCCAGAACCTCTCCAAGTCGCTCTCGCTCCCCTGGCATTTACATTGTCCTTATCGACCACAAGCTTCAGGAAAAGTAGAAAGAGCCAATAGGACTCTAAAAGACATCCTGACCAAACTATCTCTAGAACTACACCTTGACTGGGTTCGCTTACTTCCCTTAGCTCTACTCCGCATTCGAGCCCTCCCAAAGAAACCTTCCTTCTTGTCACCCTTTGAGATCATGTACGGCCGCCCGATTCTACCCCCGGGGCTCCCTTCCCACAAAGGACCAATTCCTCCCAATATAGCCCTTCCACTACTCTCTCTCCTCCGCACTGAATTGTGGAAATATCAAGATTGGCTCCTTCCTGATCCATCCGCCTCCCAAAATCCTCCTGTCTTACAGCCCAGCCAACTAGTGTTTTATAAGCCACCAGAGGATCAGCCCTCTCTCACCCCGAAATGGGAAGGTCCACACCCAGTTATTCTCTGCACCCCCTCGGCCGCCAAGCTCTCACTGCCTGATAACTCTGTCACCCCTTAGATTCATATCTCCAGGTTGAAACCAAATACCCAAGACTCACCTTCTCTGGACACCCAAGACCCATCAGTCACAATCCAGAGTCCTTCGGATACAGCCCAAGACGCTGTCTACTCTACCACGCCTCATCCCTCTGATCCCTTGAAGCTCCGCATCTCCCGTGCACCCTCTTTGCCATCCATACCTGAATCATGACTTTTTCCTCCTTTACTGCTCTCTCGCTTTTTTCCCTCATTCCTATTGTCTTCCCTGCCGCCCCACCCTCCTTTGTATGGCGATTCAAAGTCAAGCAGACTTACACACAGCATCAAACAAAAGTTACTGCCCTCATTGCCACATCAGACTGCCCTCTGAAAGGCTGCTCTGAGCCTTTGTACCTCCACTTTCCTCCCTCCACTGAAGTATTCATTTACAGCTACCTTTATTCTCCCTACCTCTGCTTCCTCTATGACCAAAGACAAGCCTATTGCAGGTGATGGCAAGACACCTACGGGGGATGCCCCTACTGGTCTTGCACCATTCACTACATGGGTGACTTCCAGTACCCACAGTATTACTCCTCCAACCGTTTCATGAAATATCCCAACGGCTCATTCTCCTTATCAATCCCAGATCCCTGGGACTCTCGATGGGCTGCTGGAGTAACAGCCTCAGTTTACTACAAGGGGTCCTCGACCCCCCACGGTACCCTTCATATCTCTCGAGAGTATGTTCCCTCTCGCTCCCAGATCTCTCAAGTTGCATCAGATATCAGACATTCCGAAAAAGTCATTATCCAAACTCTTGACGACGCCTCTGCATCTTATTCCTCCTACTCTTGGTTACAGCTCATTCAAGACACCACCATCTTTCTCAACCACACCCTCAACACCGCCAATTGTTTCTTGTGCGCATCACTACAGCGCCCACTGCTGGCCGCCGTGCCCCTTAATATTTCCAACTACTCCTTCCATGCAGAAGGACAACCCCTCCGTCCCCTGGCAGACATACCCCTATGGGAGCCAGAATACCCAGATAATCTCACCATCCACCACTGTGTAGGCCCAACTCCACCCCCCTCCAGTGCACTTCACTGCCTCTCTATCTACACCCCTACCTCCGGCTCTAAGACTTTTACACAACCGGGACACTTCTTTTGGTGTAATGGCAGCCTTTTCAACTCACTGCCTCTCAACTCCGATACACCCTGCATTCTCGTCACCCTAATCCCACAGCTTACACTTTACAGCATGGCAGAATTCCTTGAGCTCCAACCTCCCTTGCACTCGCGCACAAAAAGGGCTGCTTTCCTTCCCATCATGGTCGGTATCTCTTTAATCACCTCAGCCATTCGGGTGGGGTTTTCAGGAGGAGCCTTGGGTCACTCACTATGGGCAGTTAGAGATCTCGACGCCAAACTTGAGGGAGCCCTGGCATCCACTGCCGATTCCCTAGCCTCTCTCCAAAGACAAGTCACTTCGCTAGCTAAAGTCACCCTTCAAAACCGGTGGGCCCTAGATCTGCTTACAGCCGAGAAGGGTGGCACCTGCGTCTTCCTCCAGGAAGAGTGCTGCTATTACATCAACGAATCCGGCATTGTAGAAACTGACATCACCAAACTCACTGACCTTGCCTCCAGCCTCCACTCTGCTTCCAATTCCAACCCATTCTCTTCAATACTAACAAACCCCCTCCTCACCTGGCTCTGGCCCATTGCAGGCCCCATAATAGTCATTCTTCTTGTCTGTCTCTTCTTACCCTGTATAATAAAGTTCATCAAATCCCAAGTCGGGAAAATCTCTAATCAAGCTTTCAACCAGCTTTTACTCAGGAACTACCAGCTTCTGGCCACGGAAGACCCCTCACCCTCACGTGACCTCCTCACCACATGCTGAGATGGACCCCTCTCTCCGCTGGAAACTGTTCCTGGAAACAATAGCCGCAGACGCCTGGCTCCTGACACCCATATCCTCTTGGCACCATTAGAATCAACAGGTCCTCAACCTATGGTTACAGGGAACCTTCATTGATTTCCAACCTGAAGAAGTCCACATCTACTCATCCTTACTGTGGGGAGTCCTATCAACCCTTTCCTCCCAATCCTCAAACCCTCAGTCCCTTCTCCGCCCCTGTTCAGCAGGAAGCAGTCAGAGAGAAAGCAACGTCCACAAACCCATAGAGGAGAAAGGGGGGAATGAAGGGTCCCCACCAGTAAGATGGCGAACTTCCGGCTTCTTTTCGGGGTCCTCGGTTCCCGCCGGCGCCACCTGAAGCCCAATCACCTATCGCCCCCCTCCCAATCCCAGCACCTAGCCAACAGCCACCAGCCCCGTAGAAGTAACACCACAATCACCCTATGCCCCATCCTATATATCCCCGCACCTTTCCCTAATAAAGCGGAACTCTCCGGTAAATTGCTGTTGTGTGTCGCTCCTTTCCTTTCACTGTGGGTAGTAAACTTTCTTACTCTACATACAGCTAAAAGTGCATTTTCTTTAGACTTCCTTCTCAGATAATAATTTTTCCAAATATAAAATTTTAGATTTATTTTCTCTCAGTACTTAGAAGCAACAACTGCATTGTTTTCAGGGTTTCATTGCTATGGCTGAGGAGTCTACTACTGATCTGGTTCAAATACCATTTTAAGTAATCTGTTCCTTGTCTCTAGTGATTTCTAAGATTTTAACTTTTTTAATGGCCATTCTATTTTCCACATTTCCCAAATTCTCTTTCATTTTTCCCATCTCTTTTGCATCCTGAGAGATTTCCTCTGTTCTAATTCATTAACTCTCTTTTGGCTTTTTCATAATTATTATTTAGCCCATCTGTTATACTTTTTAATTTTGTGACTGTATTTTATTTCTAAGATTTCCAATAGGTTCATTTTCATATCTGGCTGTTCTGCTTTCATAAACTCCTAATCTTGTTTTATGGGTGATAATTTTCCCTTTGGAGAATTTCTTTTTTTGATAATTTTAAGCTTAAGGCGCTTCCAGATTATTCTGTCGGCTCTCTCTCTTTGGTCATGAATTTCCTTATTTATGGATTCTATGGACTATTTCTCATGATGCCAAATGCCCTCATGTTCTTTTTGTTTGTGAGGTTGTCTCCGGTACAGAGCTTCTCCTATGTCAGGCCTGCATGTAGGGTAGAGTTAGTTACCTTACTCTTGCCTCACCCAGTTGTCTAGCCTCAAAAGAAACACATACTGCAGTCTTGCCTTGGGATTCCCACCCACCCGTTCAGGTAGCCCAATTATAGCTGCTGTGTATTGTGCAAGATCAAAGTCCAGTCTCACACAGAAACCTGTTTCAGCTGCCAGGCATGGACAACTAGGCTCTGATAAGTAGATGAATTTATTTCTCTGTCTTTAAACACAGGACACAGGGCACAGAGGAAAGAATATAGCCCTTGTCCCCCACGTTGAAGAAGAAAACTTGAACTCTATTCTCATCAGGACTGGGGCATGTGTAGCTTTTGATCTCATAAAGGCTTTGAAGTCTTTGTCCTGTTTCCAGTCCCAGCTTCCTGAGAATTGAGTGCCTTCAGGCCCTGCTTATCTCTGTCATTTCTCTCTCCATATTTGTTCTTAGCCATTTTTCAAATTTTCTTTAATGTTATTATGTATTATTTAATATTTTCTCTGTCATCCCTATGTATGTAGAAAAGAAGGTGGAGATTTCTACGTATACTCATTCTGTCACACCAATTTAGAAATTGTGCTTCTATTTCTTAAATAAATTATTACTGAAGTAAACAACAAAAACTAAACTTATATGATCTTAAAATTCAAGAAATTTGAAACTGACTCCCTGAAGCAGGATTGTAAGTGAATCATTTCTTCAATTCTTTCATCATATGGACAAACTGATAACTGTCATCATAATGACATCTGATAATTTCAAGGTATGTAGCTTCTTCAAAGAGCTTGAAACTCACATGAATCCTGAGGATACAGGTTTAGTTTGTGTTATCTCCATTTTTCAAACAAGGAATTTTAAATGAGCTATGCAACTAGTTAACTGGTCAACCCCAGATAGAGTCTTACCTTCTGTACATGAAAGCAATACTTATGATTATTCAAAGAAATATATTCCAGATCAGGGCTCATTTCAGTAGATAAATGATTCCTAAATATTAGAAAATGTTTATCAACAAAATACACACTGAAAAAATATTTTAACAGCTTTAAATGAACTAATATTATATTAAATTCTATAGCATCAACAAATATTTGAAAAATAGTCATAAATGTTATGTATCCGGTCCATAGGCTATGCTTGGTATGAATAAGAATTCACAAACTTTGATGGTAACTCCATAGCAACCAGGCATTGATCCAGGCTACATCATTCACGGAGTATCCTCAGTCCCTGAAAGTTTCATCACAATATTACATAATGAAATTCTACCTGAATTTCTCAAAGAATTAAGAATCCTGATATAATTTGATTATGGTAGAATCCAAAACGGATATCTGTATGTATATGTCTGTATATATCTCCTACTGATCTTCTTATAATTCCTAGAAAGTAATAAAACCGAAATAGAACTAAGATAAAGGAGAAAAATGTTAGACAAGGGAGAAAAGACAGAATATTCAATCTACCATCACTTTTCTAAGGCTGATAAATCTTCAACTTTAGTAATTACCAAGAGATGTTACAGAAATTTTTCTTTTTCATGAAGCCTATGCCTGAACTCATTACAGAAAAGAAGATCTTGCTGATAGGCCAGCACTTCCTTTTGTGAATATATTACATTGTTATCAGAAATTGAAATATAGTCTGGCTGTCATATTTTTTAAAACTACTTGCAGAATAAAAATCTTCACAGGCAATTTGGTGGCAGCAAAGTACAGTTAACTAGCTAGAACTATCTCCACACAAGCTTTTTAATCAAATGGATAGCTTTTTCTCTCTTCAGGAATAAGACAGGTGTAAAGTATATTTGTTATATATTGTTATTGTTAACCCACAGAGGGGTTAGTTGGAAGACAAAGGGCTTTCACTTCTTGCTTTATTTACTTCTGAACAATTTTTATGTTTTACCTAAAAGAAAATAAAATTCAGTAATAGAACTATAATAAGGACTAAATGGAAAAAGTCTGTTCTCTTTATATTTAACCTATTTATATTCCTACTGTCCTAAATTTGCATGGAATTATAGAAACTGTGAATTGAGAGATTATTTTGTTTATTCTCTATTTAATAAACAAGGAAATTAAGGCCAACAGAGGTTAAATGACTTGACAGCAAGATCACATCTCTAATCCCACTGACCTGTATGTTACTGGGTAATACTAATTTACCATGAATAGCTAAGAGGCATGTGCATTTTATTGATCCACTTTGACATTAGTCTGGATTTGGCATAAGCACTAATCTCAGTCATCAAGGGCTTTTCCCAACAAACCAATCCAAAATAATTCTTTCATAGCATTCCGTTCTTTCCCTTTGTAGTACTTACCACAAACTTTACTTATATATTTACATGTGCTTATTTATTGTTTTCTTCCCCACAAGACTCTCAACTCCTCAGAGACTAACTTTGTAAGTGTTCTGTTGTTCATTATGTACCCAGTGCCTAGCAAGGTTCCTGGTGTATTACAGGGGGCAATGGCACACAGCCAGAGGTCATGAAGTCGTTCACCGTGGTTTCTTTTTGCTGCCTGGCCTTTCACAGACACCCAAGTTACCTCAACTTATTGAACACTTACTATATTCTAGAATTTACACAATGTAAAAAGCCTATCATATGAACTTTAATCTCGTAAATCAACTATATTATGATCTGTATTATACAGATGAAAAACACTGAGGCTGGAGGAGGTCAGTTAAATGTCAAAAGGTCAAAAACCCAGCAAGTGTTGGATACATGGTTCAATTTCAGATTTAATTCTGGGATCTAAGCTCTGAACCCTTAGGCTATCTGGTTGCTATTTTCCTGACTTAAATTAATGTTCAAGATTCTGTAATAGGAATGGCATCTCTTTACCCTCAATTTAAAAGTGTTCTGAGCTTCTGGATTAAAGAGAGCAGATTGAACATATGTATCTAATTTTGCTCCCTCTCCAAGCCCTACTGAAATGACACTAGAGAGATATTTTTTAAAGGCATAAAGCCATACGGATGAGGAGAATCAAAGAGAAGAGGCAGCAAATAATTTTTGGCAGCTGTAAAGCAAAAGGATAGGTGTAACCAATTTAGCAAAGCTAAGAAAACTGAGTCCTAAACTGGCAGTAGGGAAAGCCAAGAGCCAATCTGATTTATACTCTACAGATTGGTGGCAGTGGGAATGAAAAGTGGGGTACAAAGAGAGCTAGTTGAGAGCATCTCAAGAAATTGTTAGGTCCTAAGATGTTCCCCTCCTGCCATCCTTGGCACAGCCAACAACTGCCCAACCCCCACCTAGGCAGAAGACCACAGTTTATTCCCTGGAGAGAGTCCCTGGACTGGGAACACCCAGGCATGGTTCAAGGCAGAAGTATCCTAATGAAAAGGGAAATTTCAATGATTGTACATCTGTATGGTGAGCCCATCTCCCACCAAACCCTCTTCCTCTACTCAGGTTCCAGAAGAGTGGAAGCTAAACCTTCACATGAAGCTGGGCAGGAGATGGGAGGAGCCTTCTCTGAGGAATCTAAGCCCCAGGGGAAAAGATACTAACACTGGAATTCCCCCAGTGAAAAAGCCCTAAAAGGTCATCTTACAGAGAAGAGCACAATCAGCGAGCCTCACTCATGTGCTCAGAATCTTACCAGGTTTTAGTCCTACATACTTAAATGTTGGAATATGTGGAAGCTAGAGCCCAAAATAAACACAAGGAAAGCAACTTAAAGGAAACAGAATTTATACAGGAGGAAGAAAACATGCAAAGAGTAAGAAATTAGATGGAAACTAGAAGGCAATTGAGAAATTACTTCACAATTCTGAGGAAAAACTATACCCAACTGAGAATTCTACCCCCAGGCAACTGTCTATCAAGTGAAAAGGTAAAATAAAGATATGCTCAGTGTCAAACAATTCACCTCTCATAAATTCAGTCCCAAATGAGAGGGCTATCTATGAAAGAAGACGTAGGATCCAAAAAACGGGAGAATGCAAGGGGATGCCAAGAAAACCATGAATGGACATCTCAAAGTGACCTCTGTGTAGCCAGAATCAAGGGCAGTCCACCCACATCGGAATAGGCCAGATAGCTGAGATCCTGAGAGATGCCTCCAGAAAATGCAAACCACTAGGAAACCCAATTTCTGAACAGTTGCATCATGTTTTAGAGAATCAGCAATTTGGGGTTGAATAAGTCATAAGTATTACAAAAGCAAACAAATTTTACCCACATGAACAAATGAAAAGTAATCACAGTTTATTGCACGGCTCGGTATGAATAGCATTTCCACAACCCTACTATAAACAATGAATGCTGGGCTAAATATAGTTAAATGTAACTCCACTAGGACATACAGGGAAGAGGAGTAAAGAGAAGTTCTTTCTACCACAGTAAGAAGTCAATATAACCCTTAAAACTGAAAACTCAAGGAAAAATACAAACATTATTTAAAAATATGTAAGTAAACATTAATGAGTCAGTGAAAGCATAAAGATGGTGCCTCCAGGGGGAGGAGAATTGGATCAGGTGCAGGACTTTGGTGCTACTTTGTGCCGCTTTTGGTTTTTTACCCTATTGCATATATAACTTAAAAAGTTAAAGCCAACAAAAATTTTAAATGTAGATAAATGTTTTTTAACAGTAAAACATGTTCATTCTCTCTCTCTTTCATTCTAAACCTTTTGCCAGCCCCTCCAGCCAATCAGCTGGAGAAGAGGGCCTGTTTTAAACACCAAGTTGACTTTGGTCAATCAGTAGAACTCAATTAGACAATAAGGAGCATTTCCTTTCTAGCACTCTGTAAATGGGTCCAAATGCTGGAAATGGAAAATCAAGGTTTGTTATGAAGCAAATGATTTATCGTTCACCCCTGTGTATCTTTTCTGTAAAAGCTCTAAATAATTGTATTTGTTGATTTATGAGACTTCTTCTAGCCTTTCTTTCATTTTTATTTTTTCTTACCTTGTTATTTCCCTTGGCCAATGCCTGTGTTAATATTTGCCCCATCCAAGGGGTGTTCGGCCGAAAATAGTTGTCAGTCAACTTGTGGCTTGAGCAGATGGTGAGGTGCCTTGGGGAACTCAGATTACATTTCCAAGGCGTTCTCATGTAACAGCTGTGTGCCTTTGATCAAAACACTGAGAAACACAAACCCTCACGTCCTCCTTGGCACAAAAACAGCCAGGACTCATGTTCTCTTAGGTTAGGGAAGGCATGCCAACTGCTCTAGAGGACTTCATATGCATTAAATACCCACATTTTCAGAAGATCTGCAGAGACATAGCCAGACAAAAGATAATCTCTGCAGGGTTGGGAGAGGGACCTCTGGGGTGGAGGTGAGAGAGGGGCAGGAGAGGATCTGTTTGCCTTTGTGCCTGCCATACCCTCGGCAGCTGCAACAGTGCTTGGCACCTAGTAAGGGGTTCAATAGATGTCTGTAGAGTAAATTATATTGAATAAATATGCCACTGCTTGTCTGGCATGCCCTTCACTTTTATCATTCTTGCTCATTTTCAAGATCCAGTTCACCTACCTCTTGTACAGCTTTCTTTGATCCACTAAAACTTTCTTCTGTATGTATCTGTACTTTGAACAGATTTCTGTTCCTTGTTCTTATAACACAGCATTACAGTTACTTGGTTGCACGTCTGTCCTCCCTATAAAACTTCTAATTCCTTCAGAGCTAAGGTTTTACCTTTATTAATGTCTTTATACCCATGCTGCCTAACATAGTGCTTCTAGATTTGTTTATTCATTCGTTCAACAGGAGTTAAGTTCCTTTTATGTTCCAGGTACTAGAATGGGATCTGGGGATAGAGCAGTGATCAAGACATGAGCCTTCCATGCCCTCAAGCTTACATTCTGATAACGGTTGCAGACAATTAAAATAAGTGTGATAAGTACAATGATGGGGGCTGTGACTGCACTGTGGAAACACACGGGAAAGGCATCCCACCCAAAATCTGACAGATTGGAAAAAGCCTCCAAGAGGAGGAGTCCCAAAAAAACAAAGACTACCTGAAGAATAAGTAGAAGTTGGCCAGGAAGAATGGGAATAAGTGTTCCAGAAACTATAGCAAATTTGGGGAATGGAAGAAAGGAAAAAGGAACAAAGAAGAGAGTAAGAGAGAAAGTATGAAAAGGAAGAAGGAGGAAATGGAGGAAGCAACAAAGGGAAGAAAGGAATGTTGTCTTATTTTATTTGCCTTGAAATACTTCCTGTTTTGGAAGGTGGCCTTATTTAGAGTCTCAAATTGTGAAAGGCCCCCTGTTACCCATCTGATTTAGAGGACCTGCTTTTATCCCCAGTGACAGAATCATAGGCTATTGTAGAGTTGAAAAGGGCTTTCAATACCAAGTTCTACCTTTCTTATTCTACAAATACAAAACCTGGGGCCCACAGAAGTTAGTAATAACAATACTTTATCTCTCATTTTACAAAGCATTTTCACCCCTACTCAGTTTGAATAGTAGCCCTATGAAGCAGCATCATTCTTTTTTAAACATATCAGGAAACTGAGGCTCAAAGGGAATTAGTGGTAAAGCTGGAAGCCAGGCCTCTGGTGTCATATCCAATTCTTATTCTGCCACACATGGCTCCTCTACTGAAGTCACACCATTAGGAACAGAGCCACCAGTAGACTTGATTCTTCATCCAAAATTCCATCCAAAAGTCAAGAGTGTTCTGACACCTGATACTGACTGACCACTTCTAATTATTCCTCTTTTGCCATATGACTCATTCACCAATAGCATGGGAGACCCTAAAATTATTGGGGTTTACTTGGTATTGTTTTCATTTGGTATCAAGTTATAGGTCAACTTTGCTAAAAATGAAAAGATTGTTACTTTTGACTATATAAAAACATAAAATATCTGTAAAAATATAAAATGTCCTGTCAACCAATAATAAAAGACTTATAGCCCAATAGAAAAATGGGCACAGGATATGAATAGGCAATTTAGGTAATTCACAAAAAAACAGGAAAACTTAATGGCCAAGAAATACATGAAAAGTGCTCACTGTTAATAAGAAATACATAATAAAACTATAAGATATCCTTTCACCCCAAGAAGAAACATAAAAATTTTAAAGTTTAACTATAAGAAGTATTAGTGAAGATGGGAAAACAAAGAACTCCACTTTGGGAAGGAATCAGAAATTATATAGTAAAGCTGAAAATGCACTAAGACACAGCAATTAATTCCATTTCCACATATGTAGATAATGATAGGTAGATAATGAATAGGTAAATAGATGATAGATATGAAACACATTCATAAACAGAGGTATGCACAAAGAGGTTCACTGAAGCACTGTTTGCCACCAAATTTTTTTTTTTACCTTTTAGTTGAAATGATTGTTTTGTTGAGAAATAAAACACCAATTCAAGGCTACGATATTTAAAATATTACTGAATTAAGTATTATTAGAAAATACATCAGTAATTACTTTTCTGTTGATTATAATGGATTTAAAATTTTATTTTTTTATTTTTATTTTTATTAAGGTGTCACTGATATACAATCTTATGAAGGTTTCACATGAGCAGCGTTGTGGTTACAGCACTTACCCCCATTATCAAGTCCACCCCCATGCCCGATTGCGGTCACTGTCCATCAGCATAGTAAAATGCTGTAGAGTCACTACTTGTCTTCTCTGTGCCACCAACATTTTAAAAAAACAAATTTCAGAATGATATATACTATGTTACCATTTTTATAAGTTAACAATTAATAAATATTTAATACAATATCTGAGTACAATTGTAAAAGTGTGAACTGAATATATGCCAAATTCATGATCATGGTTTCCTCTAGGAAAGAAGCAAAATAAGATTGAGAAGGTAATATAAGGACTTCAACTTATTGGCATTTTTTAAAGAATTTTTTAAAAAATCTGAATCTAAAAGTTAAAAACATTTTATAACTTTGTTCATTTCTGCACCAAAAGTATTTTTCAAAACATTTTTAAAAAGCCTGACATTTCATATTTAAGTTTCAAATACTTCCACTTCTACCTCAGACTTAACACAGCCAGTTTCCTCACCTGTTAAAGGAATAAAAAGTATATTAGATCACTTTTCAGATCCCTTTCATCCCTGACACTCTAGCCTCCATGAAATCTCAAAGGCTTTGAAGAGACTGCAGATGCGTGACCTTTTGTTTGAGTAAGTTCTGGAAAGGGGCTAGGAATATAACGTCAGCTGTCACAAGGGAAGGAAACCCTGGAACATTTTTTTAAATCATGAAAGCTTCTTCTTTTCACAGTAGCCTCACCCCAGAGGCACTCCCCAGTTAAGTGTTTTATCTATTTATATTCTGAGAACCCTATCTAAATTAGGCTTCTACACAAGGTTTATGTGTGATGGGATCTGGACATTCTAGTAGTGTTTCTCTCACCTCACTCAAAGCCAAACACTTTGACATGAAACTTCATCATCACTAATTCTTGTGTAAAACACTAGACTTAGCAGTTGAGTGACCATATGTTGAACATGGAAGTATAATTAGTGATCTCACACAGGTCTGATAATGGAACAGAATATTTATAATCAGGATGGTCCTAGCAAATCTCTAGTATGTGGGAGACTGAAGGAATCAATTAACAGTTTAGATAGGAAGACTGTGGCAGAACCAAGGATTTTTATACAGAGTTGGGCCACCCTTCAAGTACACATAAATGCTTCTGGAGAAACTTCGGCATAAGCTTCATTCAACCAAGGAAGAACTAAGAAAATTTCAGCAAAAGACTGATGATGAGCATATAATATATTATATTGTAGAACTAAGAATAAAGCAAAGATTGAGAAATAAGTAGGATAGTATGTGAACAAAATAGAAACAAAGCAACTAAAATAATGGGGGGAGAAGATATAAAGGACAAAATATAAAAATGATTGACTCTGAGGAAAAAAGGATAGCATTTTAAACTGAAAGTATAGTATTCATCTTAAAAAGAGAAACCAGGAATACTAGAAAAGGTTTTAAAACAAAGATAATCATTATAGGCAACCACATGTTCATTGCAGCATTATTTACAATAGCCAAGACCCATAAGCAACCTAAGCATCCATCAATGCATGAATGGATAAAGAAAATGTAATATATATGTATATACAATGAAATACTATTCTGCCATAAAAAAGAAAGAAATCTTACTATTTGCAACAGCATGGATGGACCTTGAGTTCCTTATGCTAAAGGAAATAAGTCAGAGAAAGACAAAAGTATATGATCTCACTTACATGTGGAACCTAAAACCAACAAAATGAATGCATAGAAACAGTGAGATATAATAAGTTATAAGAAATACATGATGAAATATATATTTCCCAGGTGTGTTTGGTCTTCATCTACAATTCCTGAAAACACTTCAGGTGAGGTGAAGCGGGTGTCTTGTCATGTAAATGAAGTAGAGGGCAGTCATACAGGCCAGGACCCCTCCCAAGGGTGGAGGCTGGAGGTTGCATCCTTTCTCTGAATGAGAAAGCTTCTGTGCTTGGGGAACCAGAAAGCTTCCATATGTCACTGAGCCAGTCCCTTCCACGAGGGTAGAAACTTCTTTATTTGGGACCTTGCCCAGTGTTATCTCTTCATCTGGCTGTTGACTTGCATCTTTAATGGTCCTTTACTAAACTGGTAAACCTAAGCGTTTTCCTGAGTTCTGTGAGCCACTCTAGGAAATTAATCCAACCTAAGGGGCAGGTCCTTGGAACCTCCAATCTGTAGCTGGTTGGTCAAAAGCAACAGATAACTGCCTGGGGCTTGCGACTGGCGTCTGAGTTGGAGGTAGAGGGCAGTCATGTAGGCCAGGGCCCTTGGGGAATCTGATGCTGTCTGCAGACAGCATCATAATTGAGATCACAAACACCCTGCTGCTATTTGGGAATTGCTTGGTGGTGTGATTGGGAAGAGCCCCCACACCTCTCCCCCAACACACACATGCACACACGCGTGCATGAATCGGAATAGGGTCCAGGAGTCTAAAAAGGAGTTAGCTGTGTATAAAAACATACAAAGAACAGATTGGTGGTTGCCTGAGATGGCAGGTGGGGAGCGAGCGAAATGGGCAAAAGGGATCAAAAGGTACAAACTTCTGGTTATAAAATAAATAGGTCCTGTGGATCTAATGTACAGCATGATGACTATGGTTAATAATACTGTATTGTACATTTGAGAGTTGTCAAGAGAGTAAATCTTAAAAGTTCTTATCACAAGAAAAATATGTGTAATTATGTGTGGTAATAGATGTTAACTAGACTTACTGTGGTGATTATTTCACAATATATACAAATATCAAATCATGTTGTACATCTGAAACTTAAATATAAAGTTATATGTCAATTATATTTCATTAAAAAAAGATAATTACTACAGCTAATGCAAACTTTCTTAAATACCAAAAAATAGGTTTTAAAATAGTAAAGAAATGCAGTAAATATAATGCATAGGATAATATAGCATTAAATAAACAGCAGAACTGAGAAGGAGTGATTTCCAAGATTTATTGTTAATTGAAATGAACCAAATACTAAACAGTATGCATAGTATCCTAGATTTTGTGTTAAAAGGGGGAGACAAGAAACATACATGTATCTATTTATTTTTACAAAAAAAAAAACACAGAGGGATAACCAAAAAATGAAATTGATTACATACAAGAAATGGGAAGAAGTAAGAAGAAATAGAAAAGGAGGGAAGTGATGCTTCTCTGAGAATAGTCTTGACTTTTGGGAGCATGTAAATATTCCACATAATCAAACAATAAATCAACAAGAATGGGAAGACCCAAAACTGAGTATAAACAGAAACAGGTGGACTCAATTGTATTTCAAATGAATGAGACAGACAGACAGATAGCATGGCAAATAAAGCCTGAACACTTTTTTTAGTTTGTTTTTCATAGTGGCATGGATGCAACAATCCCAATTCTTCTACTTATTGTAAGACTGAGTAAGTGTGATTATGTTTGAGGAAGCAAGAGTTCTCACTGTGGAAGAAAAGAGGTGTTATCATGGAATGGGGGAGAGGAAAATGTCTGCAGTGACATATTGGCATGAGCAATATAAGCGTGAACCCCTTGTCTCTGAAACATGCAGGCAGCAACAAGCATCCCAGCCAGAAGGAGCATCACCAAAGAAGAGGGAGTGACAGTGTCGAAAAAGGACTCCTGATATGGAGAAAAACTTAACATGGACCCACACTTCACACTATTAGTTAAGGTAATGGAGAAAAACTTAACATGGACCCACACTTCACACTATTAGTTAAGGTAAAAAAAGAAAACATAAACTCAGTGAATGATTTTTTAAACTCAGGACTCAAAACCTGAGGTGAAAAGCTCACCAACACCACCAAGTGATATAGTGACAGGTTAGAAAATGTTTTCAGCACATAAAATCAACAAGGAATCAATTTCTAGGTTACGCCAGGAATGCCTGAAAATGTAAGAAGAAGAAAAGATATCTAACTTTTAGAAGGTAACTAAAATGAATTAGTAAATAAATAAATAATATGAGGAAATGACATGATTCACAAAATAGAAAAAGCAAATCACTAGCAAATACATGCCCCTCAAGTCAAGATCTTTGAAAGAAGTTCTGCTTCCTCCAATACAACAGATTTCCTTGTTCTGGCCATTTTCTAGTTCTGTACCAGGCACTCCCTCATTCTTTTTTTTTTTTTTTAAGACATTGTTGATGTACACTGTTATGAAGGTTTCACATGAAAAACAATGTGGTTACTACATTCACTGATACTATCGAGTCCCCCGCATGCCCTATTGCAGTCACTGTCCATCAGTGTAATAAAATGCCACAGTCACTATTTGACTTCTCTGTGCTGCACTGTCTTCCCCATGATCCTTCCCACACCATGTGGGTCAATCATAATACCCCTGAATCCCCTTCTCCCTGCCTCCCCACCCCTCCCATTTAGTAACCACTAGTCCCTTCTTGGAGTCTGTGATTCTGCTGCTGTTTTGTTCCTTCAGTTTTCCTTTGTTCTTATGCTCCACAAATGAGGGAAATCATTTGGTACTTGTCTTTCTTCACCTGGTTTATTTCACTGAGCATAATATCTTCCAGCTCCATCCATGTTGTTGCAAATGGTAGAATTTGTTTCTTTTAATGGCTGAATAGTATTCCATTATGTATATGTACCACTTCTTTATCCATTCATCTACTGACAGATACTTAGGTTGTTTCCATTTCTTGGCTATTGTAAATAGTGCTGCAATAAACATAGGGGTGCATATGTCTTTTTGAATCTGAGAACTTGTATTCTTTGGGTAAATTCCTAGTAGTGAAATTCTTGGGTCAAATGGTATTTCTATTTTTAGCTTTTTGAGGCACCTCCATACTGCTTTCCACAATGGTTGAACTAGCTTACATTCCCACCAGCAGTGTAGGAGGGTCCCCTTTCTCCGCATCCTTGCCAGCATTTGTTGTTCCTAGTCTTTTCGATGCTGTCCACTGCCTCATTCTTGATGCTTTTCCCCAAAAACGTCTTATGACTGACTCTTTGTTATTCATATCTTAGTTTAAATGCTATCTCTTCTGAGAGGTCCTTCCATCCCACTCCAGCCCTCCCAGTACCTGCCCCATCATCCTTTATTAGATCACCCTATTTTATTTTCTTCATATACTTACTGCTCAGTGACATACTCTTCTTTATTATTAATGCTCTCTAACCAGACAATAAGACCTACAGAGTAGAACGATTGTGTCTTGTTTAAACTTGATGCCTAGTGCTTAGCACATAGCTGGTGTTCAATAAATATTTGTTGCGTTAATGAATATATTAGTGTATAAAAAATATAATACAGACCCTGTTGCTGGCTTAATGAGCCTTCCAGACAAGGTTTGATCATAATTAAATGAGTAGTTAATGGAATCTTGCTAAGCAGTGTCAAGCATCAGATGGAGAACTGGAAAAGATGACAATTTAATATGCTCCTTCTAAAAATATTTATGAGTCAAAGAAAGACAGCTCCCTTGGATACCTTTATTTTGACCACACTGCCTAGAGCTCATTATTTTCGCCAAATGAATTAAGCCAATTGAAACTCAACCCTCTTTAGAACTAAGCACATTCTAAACACCATCATGCAAAGGGGCCCTGATTTGAAATCCATCAACAAGAGGTGATATTTGTGTGAGATATTCCACCAGGCAGAAATATTCTAACTACTAATCTTTGTGACTCAAGGTCACTAACAGTTGTTTCCCATTTTTTAAATCCTGTGGAGTGACAGTTACTACATGATGGTGGAAAACCCCTACATTTTGCTAACCAGATCCCATGTGAGAAAATCCAATTACTTTCTTATGATCAGGTCTCGGGAGAAAGCAAAATGTCATGGTACCACACCTGCCATTTCAGTTAAAGCACAGAGACCTTAACAAATTGTTAGTATGTTTCTACAGAGTACTTATATGCTCAGCATAACAGTCATACCGCTTCTCAGAATGCCATGCAATTTCTAACGATCCATTTATGGAACCTTCACTTGCCCAGCGTAACATGAGCCTTGTCCCTGTGGATTTGCAGGGATGTCTCTTTGAGGCTTGGTTTAGTTTGGATTGGTTTCACCGTAAATGAAGAGTTAAATTAAGCATAATCCTTATTCTTGACACATTATCGTTATCAGTCCATACAAAACACTTCTCTCACTTTGTTTTATCCCTTTACTCTTTCCCTTCATTTCTCACAGCCCCAGAATCACTAACTACAGTGTATTTTATATAATGCTCTGAACTGGTCATATATCCTTATGGAATTTGTGATGTGTGTTTATATACTTTTAATATAATTTCAATCTGTCTCATACTTCAATCACTTTGACACCTTTTTAAAATATATCTACTTCTGCATGAATATCTAGTTCAAAGCTTCTATTTCAACACCCATTCATAATAAAAACTCTCAACAAAATGGGTAAAGAGAGCAAGTACCTCAACATAATAAAGGCCATATATGACAAACCCACAGCCAACATCATACTTAACAGCAAGAAGCTGAAAGCTTTTCCTCTAAGATTGGGAACAAAAGGATACCCACTCTCCCTACTTTTATTCAAAATAGTTCTGGAGGCCCTAGCCATGGCAATCAGATAACACAAAGAAATAAAAAGTATCCAGATTGGCAAGGAAGAAGTTAAACTGTCCCTGTTTGCAGATGACATGATATTGTACATAAAAAACCCTAAAGACTCCACTCCAAAACTACTAGATCTAATATGTGAATTCAACAAAGTTGCAGGATATAAAATTAATACACAGAAATATGTTGCATTCTTATAAAATAATGAGGAACTAGCAGAAAGAGAAATCAGGAAAACTTATGAGAGAAATTAAAGAAGATACTAATAAATGGAAATATCCTGTGCTCATGGATAGGAAGAATTAACATTGTCAAAATGACCATCCTTCCTAAAGCAATCTACAAATTCAATGCAATCCCTATCAAAATACCAACAGCATTCTTCAACGAACCAGAGCAAATAGTTCTAAAATTCATATGGAACCACAAAAGACCCCAAATAACCAAAGCAATCCTGAGAAGGAAGAATAAAGTGGGTGGATGGGGGGAATTATGCTCCCTAACTTCAAGCTCTACTACAAAGCCACAGTAATCAACACAATTTGGTACTGGCACAAGAACAGACCATAGATCAATGGAACAGAGTAGAGAGCCCAGAAGTGTTTGTCAAATGCTTTTTTAGCATTATGGAGATGATCATGTTTTTTTTGTCCTTTTTTGTTGATGTGGTGGATGATGTTGATGGATTTTCAAATATTGTACCACACTTTCATCCCCAGAATAAATCCTACTTGATCATGATGGATGATCACTTTGATGTATTTTTTAATTTAGTTTGCTAATATTTTATTGAGGATTGTTGCATCTATGTTTGTCAGGGATATTGGTTTGTAATTTTGTGTTTTTTTTGTCTATGTTGCTTTGCCTGGTTTTGGTATTAGAGTGATGCTAACCTCATAGAATGAGTTTGGAAATATTCTCTCCTCTTCTACTTTGTGGAAAACATTAGGGAGGATGGGTAATAGGTCTTCTCTATATGCTTGATCAAATTCAGCTGTGAAGCTATCTGGTCCAGGGATTTTGTTCTTAGGTAGTTTTTTTGATTACCAGTTCAATTTCATTGCTGCTAATTGATCTATTCAGATTTTCTGTTTCACCCTGTATCAGTCTTGAAAGGTTGTATTTTTCTAGAAAGCTGTCCATTGAGTCTACATTATCCAATATGTTAGGTATATAACTTTTCATAGTATTCTCTAATAATTCTTTGTATTTCTGTAGTGTCCATAATGATTTTTCCTTTCTCATTTCTGATTCTGTTTATATGTGTAGACTCTCTTTTTTTCTTGAAATGTCTGGCTAGGGGTTTATATATTTTGTTTATTTTCTCAAAGAACCAGCTCCTGCTTTCATTGATTCTATTGTTTTATTCCTCTAAATTTCATTTATTTCTGCTATGATCCTTATTATGTCCTTCCTTCTACTGACTTTGGGCCTCATTTGTTCTTTTTCTAGTTTCATTAATTGTGAATTTATGACTCTTCATTTGGGATTGTTCTTCTTTTCTGAGGTAGGCCTGTATTGTAATATACTTTCCTCTTAGAACTGCCTTCACTGTGTCCCACAGATTTTGGGGTGTTGAGTTGTTCTTTTCATTCATCTCTAATTATAGCTTGGTATCTGTTTTTATTTGTCATTGATCCATTGATTATTTAAGAGCATGCTGTTAAGCCTCCATGTGTTTGTGGGGTTTTTTGTTTTCTTTGCATAATTTATTTCTAGTTTCATACCTTTGTGGTCTGAGAAGCTGGTTGGTACAATTTCAATCCTTTTGAATTTACTGAGGCTCTTTTTGTGGCCTAATATGTGGTCTATTCTGGAAATTGTTCCATGTGCACTTGAGAAGAATGTGTATCCTGCTGCTTTTGGGTGTAGAGTTCTGTAGATGTCTGTTAGGTTCATCTGTTCTAATGTGTTGTTCAGTGTTTCTGTCTGCTTCCTTATTTTCTGTTTGGTTGATCTGTCCTTTGGAGTGAGCGGAATGTTGAAGTCTCCTAAAATGAATGCTTGTATTCTATTTCCCCCTTTAATTCTTTTAGTATTTGTTTGACATATGTAGGTGCTCCTGTGTTGGGTGCATAGATATTTATAATGGTTATGTCCTCTTGTTGGACTGACCCCTTTATCATTATGAAATGTCCTTCTTTATTTCTTGTGACTTTCTTTGTTTGGAAGTGCATTTTGTCTGATACAAGTACTGCAACTCCTGCTTTTTTCTCCCTATTATTTGCATGAAATATCTTTTCCATCCCTTCACTTTTAATCTGTGCTATGTCTTTGGGTTTGAAGTGAATCTCTTCTAGGCAGCATATAGATGGATATTATTTTCTTATCCATTCTGTAACTCTATGTCTTTTGATTGGTGCATTCAGGCCATTTACATTTAGGGTGTTTATCGATAGATATGTACTGATTGCCACTGCAGGCTTTAGATTCATGGTTACCAAAGGTTCAAGGATAGCTTATTTACTATCTAACAGTCTGACCTAACTCATTTAGTACACTATTTCAAACACAATCCAAAGGTTCTTTTTTTTCCCTCCCTTTTCTTCTGCCTCTATTCTTATATATTAGGTATCATGTTCTCTACTCTTTGTGTATCCTTTGACTGACTTTTGAGGGGAGTTGATTTAATTTTGTATTTGCTTAGTAATTAGTTGGTCTACTTCCTTTACTGTGGTTTTATTTTCTCTGGTGACAGCTGTTTAGCCTTAGGAGCTCCTCCATCTATAGCAGACCTTCCAAAATACACTGTAGAGATGGTTTGTAGAAGGTAAATTCTCTCAATTTTTGCTTACCTAGAAATCCCTCCTTCAAATTTAAATAATAATCTTTCCAGTTAGAGTATTCGTGGTTTGAGGCCCTTCTGTTTCATTGCATTAAATATATCATGCCACTCCCTCTGGCCTGTAAGGTTTCTGCTGAAAAGTTTCATGATAGCCTGATGGGTTTCCCTTTGTATGTGACCTTTTTTCTCTCTCTAGCCACTTTAATTCTCTTTGCTTGTCCTTGATCTTTGCCATTTTAATAATTATATGTCTTGGCATTGTCTTCCTTGGCTTCCTTGTGTTGGGAGATCTGTGCACTTCCATGCCCAGAGAGACTTATATTCTTCCCCATATTGGGGAATTTTTCAGCAATTATTTCCTTAAAGAGACTTTCTATGCCTTTTTCTCTCTATTCTTCTTCTGGCACATCTATAATGCAAATATTGCTCCATTTGGATTGGTCACACAGTTCTCTTATTATTCTTTCATTCCTAGATATCCACTTTCCTCTCTGTGACTCAGATTTTCTGTATTCCTTTTCTCTAATTTCCATTTAATTTACCATCTCCTCTACCTGATCTAATCTGCTTTTAAATCCTTCCATTTTATGTTTCATTTTGTAAACTGTATTTTTCAAGGTTTCTATCTCTTTCTTGAAGTTATCCCTGAGGTCTTGACCATTTTTCTGATGCTCCATAAGCATATTTATTTTTATTTTGAAATCTTTATGATGAAGATTGGTGATTTCAGTTTCACTTGGCCCTCTTTCTGGTGTTTGTGGGATTTTTGGTTTGTACCAGGTTCTTTTGCCATTTCATATTTGTAATGAATAATATGGAATAATAACTTGGTGTGGGCAGTACCTTCTATTGCCCAGAAGCTCTACCCTCTGGAGCTGCTCAGCACGTGGAGCAATGGCAGGAGTCGCAGGCTTGCAGCACTGGTGCCGCCAGGAGGAAAAAGCTCTTTCCTGCTTCCCAGCTGCAGTGCCTGCCTGCACTGCCAGGGCCAATGGACTTAGCACACAGGGAGGAGCCTCTGCATTACACCCCTGTAGCTGCCATAGGCAAGGCCACCCTCTGGCTGGCCTGCTGCAATGGCAGGGGCAGCAGGTTTGCGAACTAGTGCTGACCAGGAGGAAGGAGTAACAGGCTGCATATCACTGTGGGTGGCCTTTGCACTGTGCTGCCAGCCAGGAAGATGGAGTGCCTGAAGCTCCTGAAACTTCCCAACCTGCTGAGTTGAGTGTCCCATGATGGCTTTCTCCACCTGTCCTTTCTTCTGAGCAACAAGCTCTGTGTAATTCTTGCCCCTTTGGCACCCCTCTCACTGTGAGGAAGTCTCTCAAGGTGCCCACCTTTCTTTTGTCCTGAGCACAGCCAGCCATGGGCACCTGTTCTCCACAAGCAGCTGGAATCTCAGTCTCTATGAGTATTCCATCTGTCTTTGCTTCCCAACACCTCTAATCTCCAGAGCACCATATAATGTGGGTTCGTGCTCCCAGAGCAGATCTCCAGGGGTGGGTGTTCAGCAGTCCTGAGCTTCTACTCCCTCTCTGCTCCATTTCTTTTCCTCCCACCTGTGAGCTGGGGTGGGGTAAGGCTTGGGTCTTGCCAGATCACAGCTTTGATACTTTACTCTTTTCTGTGAGGTCTTCTTTTTTCCCCCCAGATGTAGGCAGACTGTTGCCATCTTTGGTCTCTCACGGTTAGTTATATTTGCTGTATTTTTGTGTTATATGTGGTTTTGAGTAGAGGTTTCTGCCTCACTTCTTACACCACCATCTTTTTCTGCCAACTCCCATTTTGGTTTTTTAAGTTGATCTTGTATTGAACAATTTTTTCAAATATTTTTTAGTTCCAATATATTTCCATGTTGAATAGATTGATTTTTATCTTTCTTTTTCAGGTCTTATACTTTTCATGGCTTTTGTTTTGTTTTGTTTTGTTTTGTTTTAACATTGGCCAGGACCTCTTTTACTATGTTAAAAAGTAGTATTGAACTATTGAATGAGAAGCCACATAAAGGAGCTTTGACCCCTGTGGATATGCTCACACACATTGCTGCTTCTCCTATACAACTGTATGTGCAAACCAAAGAGGATATGGCCAGCAGAGCAACATCCTGCTGCCTGCCCCTACTGCATTAAACCCTGGAGACACTGTTGAATGGACATGGCTCTGAACACTTCGACACATGGACCAGTGATAGCTGGCTCTCCTGGCACCTTGGCAGAAAGGCCTGTAAGCTGGCCTCCTGTGTATTACTGGAATCATAGCTGAATGATGCACAAAGGTCATGGTAGTGTACCCAAAACATCCAGGAGGTAAGAGCATCTTGTGGGGAACTTTTGTTTTATCTTTATGGCCAGTGCATGTACCTCCTGTAGCCCTATATATTGACCCATCTTTAACTCCCACAGGGAGGGGGGTGAAAGTCTGGTATACTAGACCAGGACGACATCCCATTACTGCCACTGTTTTATCACAGGACCACTCTCTTGCATGTATCCTACCTGATGGACAAGATTTGCCTATGCTGGTGTCATTAAAACATGTATCTTATTGCCTTTAAGGTTATTTTCTCCTACAGTCCCTGTGGCCTGAACGTGCCCCCTGGCTGTAGCTGCCACATGATGATTGCTGTGAACCCTCAGCTACTGCCTGTGCCTATGGAATGGACGAGCTATGGACTTAATCTGCATAAGACTTTCAACCTAGTTGAATCCCGGCTTGAGGACTGTCATGATTTTATTGCTGTTGCTATTGTTATGTCATTAGTCTGGTCACAATGCTCCAGTTTTCTTGCACAGGGACCATTGTGGAAGAAGGGGAATGAGTAGATTGTAAAGTGAGATTACTGGAGGGGTGGCCTGTGGGTAAAATTGTAACATTTCCAGAATATCTCCCCTGGCTTTAGTGCATTTGCATATCCTCAGTGGTGGAGAGAAGTTCATCTCCATGTCAATGGGTAATTACCTGGGCAACCGAGGGCATGTCTGAAACTGAGAGGTTAAGGGGAGGGGCTTGCTTGCTGGCTTCTTCCAGAGCAGGGGAAAGAGATAGCGCTGGACTGCAGTTTGTGAGCAATAAATGAGTTTTGAACTTTATTTCTCCCTTTGACTGATTGTGGTTTTTAGAGGTATTTTGCCCTGAGATTTCCTCTTCCCAGACTTACAGGGTCTCAAGGGAAGGAGTCAGGGGCACTCTGTAGGACTGAGCCCTTTATCTTGTGGTAGTGTGAGAAGTGAAGAGTGAATGTAGTAGGAGAGAAAAACAGTGTTTTGTTTTGAGGGGTTTTTTTTCCCTTTAGGAGATAGGAGAGGGTAGGGAAGGTGCAATTGCCTGACTGCATCATTCTTATCTGCCCCTCACCCCAGCCAGTCACCCTGAAGTTACCCCACTTACTCTTGACAGTCAATAGGTCTGGGCAGAAGCTGCTACATCTCTGTTCCAAATTACAATAGAACCCACAGTGATCTACATGGTCAACAGATAAAAGAGCATAACTCAAAGCTTCCCCAGTCCATCCCACTGACACCTGGACTTCCTTTACCCTCTGAAAGTTTTCCTTCCCATGCCAGGTCAAAGATCACAGCTACTTCCTATGGTTTCTCATGGATTTTGATTTAGTACTTCAAAGCCCTCATTTCTGTGGCATCTCTGTCATTACATCAGAAGAAAGAGCCAGCAGCCCTGCTAGTTCACTATCTTGTCTAGAACCAGAAGTAGCTTCTGTTCCTTAGAAGCAATGGTTGAGTCTTATTTGACCTTTGATTTTTGAAACTGTATATTTTATACATTTTAACCCAGTTTCTACCATCTGAAGGGTCCCCACCAGTAAGATGGCGAACTTCTGGCTTCTTTTCGGGGTCCTCGGTTCCCGCCGGCGCTACCTGAAGCCCAATCACCTCTCGCCCCCCTCCCAATCCCAGCACCTAGCCAACAGCCACCAGCCCCGTAGAAGTAACACCACAATCACCCTATGCCCCATCCTATATAACCCAGCACCTTTCCCTAATAAAGCGGAACTCTCCGGTGAATTGCTGTGGTGTGTCGCTCCTTTCCTTTCATTGGTGCCGAAACCCGGGAGACGGGACACCCCAACTGGGCCCCGTCTTCCCCCAACACCAGCAGCAGCTTGCCCTCGTCCTCTTTTTCCGGCGCTGGCTCATCACACTCACCACTCCTCTCTGGCCTTTAGGTAAGTACCCCCCCCCCCGGGGTGGGCCACTCTTCCCTGAGCTATCGCAGTGCCATTGACCGTGATCATCCGGCAAGGCCCTGACGCTCGGGGACGAGGAGGGAACGCTCCCCGCCTCAGGCCTTCACGGCTGCGGCGGACCCTCAGGCCCCTCCTCCAAAAGCCATAAACCCCCGCCTCAGCTGAAACATTTTAAGCAAAATTTCCCCGGGGTGGGCCACTCTTCCCTGAGCTATCGCAGTGCCATTGACGGTGATCGTCCGGCAAGGCCCTGGCGCTCGGGGACGAGGAGGGAACGCTCCCCGCCTCAGGCCTTCACAGCTGCGGCGGACCCTCAGGCCCCTCCTCCAAAAGCCATAAACCCCCACCTCAGGCCTTCACAGCTGCAGCAGACTCTCAGCCCCCTCCCCCTCCAACAGCCATAAATGACGTGACTCCTTTGCGGATGGGAACGCTCCCTTTCCCGCCCCCTCCTCCTTCTGTTCCGCCCACCGAAACCTGTTCGGTCTACCGAAAACGCCTAGCGCTAGGTACCTCGTGACTCCGGCACTCTGCCTTCTTAGGGAAGTCTGGGTGACGACCCACACTTCCCAAGAAATTCCGACTCGTATACGAGTTTCCGCAGACCACCAAGGATCATCGGAGATGCCCTTTGTCTCCTTGTGGTCTGCCTCCAGTCCGAGGATCCCCGTTCGTCTTCCCCTGTTTGTCTCCTTCTCTGTCCTTTAGCCATTTTGTCTCCTTGTGGTCTGCCTCCAGTCCAAGGATCTCCGTTTGTCTTCCCCTGTTTGTCTCCTTCTCTGTCCTTTAGCCAGGGGAGCCTCCTCATCCCTCCCTGAAAGTTCACCTCTTGAATGCCTGCTTAAGCATCTAGCTACCCTCTCCCTGACGCCTGATATAAAACCAAAACTTCTCCGTAAATATTGCTCCCAAGATTGGCCGACATACCCCCTAGACAATAACAACCAATGGCCCGCAGGGGGAACTCTTGATCCTAACATCACTCGCAATCTCTTTAACTACTGCCAGCGCCTGAAAAAATGGAAGGAGATTCCCTATATCGAAGCTTTTCGCCTCCTAGCTCAAAATCCCAGCCTCTGCACCACCTGCTCCCCGCCCCAAGTTCTCCTAGCCTGCAAGCCATCTCCCTCCCCTCCACACACTCCCAGTCCCTCTTCAATTACCTTTGACCCGGCCGACGAGCCTCCGCCATACAGACTTCCCCCTTCAGCCCCTCCCCCTCCTACAACCCCTCCACCCTCCGCCGCCGCTGTCCCCAGGGCAGAAGCTTCCCATCCTCTCCCTTCCCCTTCTTCTCCTACAACAGCCCCTCCCCCTTCCTCTATCGCCGCCGCCGCCTCCACCCCCGCAGAAGCCTCCCATCCTCTCCCTTCCCCCTCCTCCACCATCTCCTCCTGCACCTCACCACCTCCTCCTCCATCCCCCTCACCTTCCTCCCTCCCGCAAATCGAGCCTGAGCCTTTCAGCCCCCCTCTAACTAAGTTCCAAGAGCCTCGTCCGTCTTTGCCCCCTCAGATTCGGTCCCGAGAGCCTCCCAAAATTATCGCGGCTTTGCCCCCATTACCTGTTTCCCCTGCAGAGACTGAGCCAGAACCCTTCAGTCCCCCTCAGACTCGGTCCCGAGGGCCTCCCAAAATTATCGCCCCGCTCCTGGACGTAGCAGGATCCGAAGGCATCTTGCACGTTCACGTACCTTTCTCCTTAAGAGATTTAGCCCAACTAGAGAAATGCCTAGGTTCCTTTTCCACTGATCCCACGACCTACATCAGGGAGTTTCAATGGACCCTCCAGTCTTACAGCCTCACGCATCATGACATTTTCATGCTCCTGGCCAATACTCTCCTCCCTGAGGAGCGTAGACGAGCTTGGGACTTCGCCCAAATGCATGCTACCGAAACCAACAGGACTGACCCCACCTGTCCCCCTGGTCCCACTGCTGTCCCCGAACAAGACCCACACTGGGATTATAACACCGCTGTGGGTCTCCACTCTCGAGATATTTTTGCCTCCTGCTTAATAGCAGGTCTAAAAAAGGCAGCTCGTAAAGTAGTCAATTTTCAAAAGCTCCAAGACATAATTCAAAAGAGAGACGAAACCCCCTCCGAGTTCTTAGATAGACTCACTCAAGCCCTATTACAGTATACCAGCCTGGACCCAGAAACACCTGAAGGAAGACAGGTCCTTATGACATACTTCCTAGCTCAAAGCTACCCCGACATTAAAGCTAAACTCAAAAAGTTAGAACAGGGCCCCGCTACCCCACAGACTGAGATCCTAACAGTGGCCTTTAAAGTCTTCCATAACCGGGAGGAGGAGAAAGAACGCCGTAAACAAAAAGCTGATCAGGCCAATTTCCAGATGTTGGCCCAGCTGATAAAACCACAACCTGGGCGCCCTTCTACAGACAAGCCCCCCCCCAGGAGCTTGTTTCAAGTGCGGAAAAGAGGGACATTAGTCAAGGGCGTGCCCCTCCCCCAGATCTCCTACCACCCCATGCCCCAGATGCCACAAAAAGGGCCACTGAGGGTCTGATTGCCCAACCACCCGAAGGGGAGGCTAGACGAACAACCCCCATCCTAAGCCCACCCTAGTGGGGCTGGCAGAAGAAGATTGACGGAGCCCGGGGGTTTCTCGCCTGACCATTTCCATCACCAAACAGGAGCCCAGAGTTACTTTAACAGTAGACGGTCGCCCCATCTCCTTCCTCCTAGATACAGGAGCCACCTTCTCAGTCTTGCGAGAATACCGGGGCCCTACCACACCAGCCATTACTCCTATAGTCGGGGTAGGAGGTAAACAGATTTTCCCATTAAAAACCGCCCCCCTTTTATGCACAATCCTAGACAGTCCCATACCTTTCTCCCACTCCTTCCTAGTTATGCCCCAGTGTCCCATCCCTTTACTAGGACGGGACATCCTTTCCCTCCTCCACGTTTCCATAACTATATCCAATCCCACAGCCCCCAGTACTCCCTTTCTGATGGCCCTCATAGCCGACAACCCCCCTCTACCCAATGAAAGCTCCAGTTCTGCCCTTATACACCCTGTAAATCCCAAAGTTTGGGACATTACAAGCCCCTCCATGGCCCTATGTCCCCCTGCCTCTATCAAATTACGTGACCCCTCTCAGTATATCTGTCAGGCCCAATACCCCCTAACCACTTCAGCCCTCATAGGCCTCCAACCCATCATTCAAGATCTCTTAAACAAAAACTACCTCAGACCCACTCACTCCCCATTTAATACCCCCATATTAGCTGTGAAAAAAAACAACGGATCTTTCCACCTTGTCCAAGACCTTCGCCTCATCAACATAGCCGTTGTCCCTATCCATCCCTTAGTTCCAAATCCATACACCCTTTTATCGCAGATCCCTGCTTCTGCATCCCACTTCTCAGTCCTAGATCTCAAGGACGCATTTTTTTCTATTCCTCTAGACCCCTCCTCCCAAGATTTTTTTGCCTTCACCTGGACGGACCCATACACCAGACATTCTGTACAGCTTACTTGGACAGTTTTACCACAAGGCTTCCGAGATAGTCCCCATATTTTTGGACAAGTCCTAGCTCAAGACCTCAAACAGTTTCACCATGATCACCCCGAGTCCAGTTTATTACAATATGTAGATGATCTTCTGCTCTGCAGTCCCTCGTGGGAACAGTCTCAACTTGACACTGCGTCTCTACTTAACCTTCTAGCTTCCAGAGGTTACCGAGTATCCCCTGTCAAAGCTCAAATCTCTTCCCCTTCTGTCACTTACCTTGGATACCTTCTGTCTCAGCAAAGAAAGTCCATTACCTTAGACAGAAAACGACTCCTCTCTGACCTGCCCGTTCCCAAAACCAAGACAGAAATCCTTTCCTTTCTAGGCTTGGCTGGGTATTTTAGAGCGTGGATCCCTAACTTCTCCCTGTTGGCAAGACCCCTATACGACCTCAGCAAGGGCCCCCCTGAAGAACCATTATCATCCTCACCCCGACACTCCTTCATTAAGCTCCGTCAAGCCCTTGTAAAAGCTCCAGCTCTCCATCTCCCTGATTTGTCAAAACCCTTCTCATTATACATTCATGAGAGGTCCAGTCAAACTCTAGGAGTCCTAGGCCAATATTATGGCCCATCCTTTGCCCCAGTAGCTTATCTCTCCAAGCAATTAGACCCCACAGTTCGGGGATGGGCCCCCTGCCTACGGGCATTAGCCGCTGGACAGCTCTTGCAGAAAGAAGCTCATAAACTAACATTCGGAGCGCCCCTTACCATTCTGTCTCCACATCACCTAAAAGATCTCTTAACCTACAAAAGTTTACAGACTCTCCCCCCCTCCAGACTCCTCACCTTACTGTCCTCTTTCCTTCAAAATCCAAACATTTCTTTCCTCCCCTGCCCGCCCCTAAATCTGGCCACTCTTCTTCCTCTGCCCTACTCTCCTCATACTCCCTCGCATGATTGCCTGGAAGCCCTTCACAACTTCCTTCTGTGCCACTCCACGATCTCCGAAGGAGCCCTCTCACACTCCGACCTCATCTGGTTTACTGATGGGTCTTCCTTTAAACATGAGGGCATCCACTACTCAGGATATGCAGTAGTCTCCCTCGAAGATGTCATTGAAGCACGAGCCCTACCCCCTGGTACAACCAATCAGCAGGCTGAACTCATTGCAGCCACCAGAGCTTGCACTCTGGCTCGGGACACGTCTCTCACATTGTACACTGACTCCAAGTACGTATTCCACATTCTCTTGTCCCACGCGGCAGTATGGAAAGAACGAGGCCTCCTCACCACAAAAGGGAATTCCATAACTAATTCAGCCTTAATTACTAAACTTTTAGAGGTTTCACAACTCCCACACCGACTAGGCATAGTCCACTGCAAATCACATCAAAAAGAGACTCCCCCATTGCAAGAGGTAACAACAAGGCCGACAGAGTAGCCCGGTCAGTTGCCCTATCAGAAAACGCACCAGACAACAATCCGTCTGCCCTTGCAGTTTTAGCCTTATCACAAGACGCCCTCTGCTCTCAGGACAAAGAGTCTCTCTTCCGCCTCTTACATGACCTGTTCCATCCCAGCCCCCAATCCTTAATCCATTTTTTACAATCTTTTTTTCCTCTTTCTCCTGAAGACAAAACCCTACTTAACCAAATCACCTGCAAGTGCACCATCTGCCAACGCACTAACCCTAATACCCCCCTCAAAGCCCGACCCTTCCCAGCTCATCAAGCACGGGGTAATGTCCCCGCTGCAGATTGGCAAATAGACTTCACTAACATGCCCCCTGTACGACGTACCAGATACCTACTCGTGCTAGTAGATAAATTTTCAGGATGGGTCGAAGCTTTCCCCACCACTAACAAACGAGCATCCGTAGTTGCCTCTATCCTCCTCACCCAGATCTTTCCTAGGTTCGGGATGCCCACTTCCCTCCAATCAGATAACGGCCCTGAGTTCACTGCCCAAATTATCCAGAACCTCTCCAAGTCGCTCTCGCTCCCCTGGCATTTACATTGTCCTTATCGACCACAAGCTTCAGGAAAAGTAGAAAGAGCCAATAGGACTCTAAAAGACATCCTGACCAAACTATCTCTAGAACTACACCTTGACTGGGTTCGCTTACTTCCCTTAGCTCTACTCCGCATTCGAGCCCTCCCAAAGAAACCTTCCTTCTTGTCACCCTTTGAGATCATGTATGGCCGCCCGATTCTACCCCCGGGGCTCCCTTCCCACAAAGGACCAATTCCTCCCAATATAGCCCTTCCACTACTCTCTCTCCTCCGCACTGAATTGTGGAAATATCAAGATTGGCTCCTTCCTGATCCATCCGCCTCCCAAAATCCTCCTGTCTTACAGCCCAGCCAACTAGTGTTTTATAAGCCACCAGAGGATCAGCCCTCTCTCACCCCGAAATGGGAAGGTCCACACCCAGTTATTCTCTGCACTCCCTCGGCCGCCAAGCTCTCACTGCCTGATAACTCTGTCACCCCTTAGATTCATATCTCCAGATTGAAACCAAATACCCAAGACTCACCTTCTCTGGACACCCAAGACCCATCAGTCACAATCCAGAGTCCTTCGGATACAGCCCAAGACGCTGTCTACTCTACCACGCCTCATCCCTCTGATCCCTTGAAGCTCCGCATCTCCCGTGCACCCTCTTTGCCATCCATACCTGAATCATGACTTTTTCCTCCTTTACTGCTCTCTCGCTTTTTTCCCTCATTCCTATTGTCTTCCCTGCCGCCCCACCCTCCTTTGTATGGCGATTCAAAGTCAAGCAGACTTACACACAGCATCAAACAAAAGTTACTGCCCTCATTGCCACATCAGACTGCCCTCTGAAAGGCTGCTCTGAGCCTTTGTACCTCCACTTTCCTCCCTCCACTGAAGTATTCATTTACAGCTACCTTTATTCTCCCTACCTCTGCTTCCTCTATGACCAAAGACAAGCCTATTGCAGGTGATGGCAAGACACCTACGGGGGATGCCCCTACTGGTCTTGCACCATTCACTACATGGGTGACTTCCAGTACCCACAGTATTACTCCTCCAACCGTTTCATGAAATATCCCAACGGCTCATTCTCCTTATTAATCCCAGATCCCTCGGACTCTCGATGGGCTGCTGGAGTAACAGCCTCAGTTTACTACAAGGGGTCCTCGACCCCCCATGGTACCCTTCATATCTCTCGAGAGTATGTTCCCTCTCGCTCCCAGATCTCTCAAGTTGCATCAGATATCAGACATTCCGAAAAAGTCATTATCCAAACTCTTGACGGCGCCTCTTCATCTTCTTATTCCTCCTACTCTTGGTTACAGCTCATTCAAGACACCACCATCTTTCTCAACCACACCCTCAACACCGCCAATTGTTTCTTGTGCGCATCACTACAGCGCCCACTGCTGGCCACCGTGCCCCTCAATATTTCCAACTACTCCTTCCATGCAGAAGGACAACCCCTCCGTCCCCTGGCAGACATACCCCTGTGGGAACCAGAATACCCAGATAATCTCACCATCCACCACTGTGTAGGCCCAACTCCACCCCCCTCCAGTGCACTTCACTGCCTCTCTATCTACACCCCTACCTCCGGCTCTAAGACTTTTACACAACCGGGACACTTCTTTTGGTGTAATGGCAGCCTTTTCAACTCACTACCTCTCAACTCCGATACACCCTGCATTCTCGTCACCCTAATCCCACAGCTTACACTTTACAGCATGGCAGAATTCCTTGAGCTCCAACCTCCCTTGCACTAGCGCACAAAAAGGGCTGCTTTCCTTCCCATCATGGTCGGTATCTCTTTAATCACCTCAGCCATTGGGGTGGGGTTTTCGGGAGGAGCCTTGGGTCACTCTCTATGGGCAGTTAGAGATCTCGACGCCAAACTTGAGGGAGCCCTGACATCCACTGCCGATTCCCTAGCCTCTCTCCAAAGACAGGTCACTTCGCTAGCTAAAGTCACCCTTCAAAACCGGTGGGCCCTAGATCTGCTTACAGCCAAGAAGGGCGGCACCTGCGTCTTCCTCCAGGAAGAGTGCTGCTATTACATCAATGAATCCGGCATTGTAGAAACTGACATCACCAAACTCACTGACCTTGCCTCCAGCCTCCACTCTGCTTCCAATTCCAACCCATTCTCTTCAATACTAACAAACCCCCTCCTCACCTGGCTCTGGCCCATTGCAGGCCCCATAATAGTCATTCTTCTCGTCTGTCTCTTCTTACCCTGTATAATAAAGTTCATCAAATCCCAAGTCGGAAAAATCTCTAATCAAGCTTTCAACCAGCTTTTACTCAGGAACTACCAGCTTCTGGCCACGGAAGACCCCTCACCCTCACATGACCTCCTCACCACATGCTGAGATGGACCCCTCTCTCCGCTGGAAACTGTTCCTGGAAACAATGACCACAGACGCCTGGCTCCTGACACCCATATCCTCTTGGCATCATTGGAATCAACTGGTCCTCAACCTATGGTTACAGGGAACCTTCATTGATTTCCAACCTGAAGAAGTCCACATCTACTCATCCTTACTGTGGGGAGTCCTATCAACCCTTTCCTCCCAATCCTCAAACCCTCACTCCCTTCTCCGCCCCTGTTCAGCAGGAAGCAGTCAGAGAGAAAGCAACGTCCACAAACCCATAGAGGAGAAAGGGGGGAATGAAGGGTCCCCACCAGTAAGATGGCGAACTTCCGGCTTCTTTTCGGGGTCCTCGGTTCCCGCTGGTGCCACCTGAAGCCCAATCACCTCTCGCCCCCCTCCCAATCCCAGCACCTAGCCAACAGCCACCAGCCCCGTAGAAGTAACACCACAATCACCCTATGCCCCATCCTATATAACCCAGCACCTTTCCCTAATAAAGCGGAACTCTCTGGTGAATTGCTGTTGTGTGTTGCTCCTTTCCTTTCACCATCTATTAGCAATTTGTTCTTGGGGAAATTAACTTACTGTAATCTCTGCTCTATTACCCCATATCATGTAGTAACTTGAGGTAACATGCAAAATCATCTATGAAATGTGTTGAATAAAATTAGTATAAAGTAATTTAGAAGCAGTGTAATGTAGTCATGTATCAATTAAGCTTTTGTTGCTTAACAAACCATCCCAAATCTTAGGGGCTTAAAACAACCAGAATTTATTTAGCTCGTGCTTTTGTGGACTAGACTTAGCTGGGAGGTTGTAGGAAGTGGCTATTGTCAGTTAGCACAAAGCAGTAACTGGGCCACATGTCTCATCGACCAGCAGGCTAGCTGGGGCTTACTCCCATGGCTGCAGACCAGGTTCCACAGTGAGAGCAGAAGCATATGGGTCTAGACTTAGAATGGATCAGTGTTGTTTCTGCTGCATGCAACTGACCAAAGCAAGTCACAAAGCCAGTCCAGACTCAACAGGTGGAGAAGTGAACTTCAGTTCCTGATGAAATACAAAGTCACATTCCAAGACCCTGGGTACAGACAGAAAAACAATCTGCCCCTGCTGTGTAAGTGGTTAAGAATACAATCTCTGAAGACTGATTGCCTGGGTTTGAATGCTGACTCTGTCATTTTGGACATTACTGTTTCTTCATCTGTTAGATGAGGTAATTATAGCACATAGTTCATAGGGTTGTTGTGAGATTAAATGAGTTAATGCTTACAAAATGCTTATAGGAGTACCTTCCACAGAAAGCCTGTCATGCTTTGTTTTGTTTATAAGTTTCTTTCTACTTTCTTGCCTGTACTCTTCAGTTCCCTGCTGAAACAGGAGGAGATCAATCCCTGTCGCCCTCCCATTCCCAGAAAAATTCTACCCATCCCTCAAGGCTCTGCTCAGAAGCCTCCTTCCCTCTGCATTCTCCCTTTTTCCTTTGGTGCTCCAGCATCGCTCTTCAGCGCTTTGATAGCAGTTGTCACATTCTGTCTTGCATGGATTATATATTTATTCATCCAAAAACAGTAATGAGCTCCTACTATGTTCCAGGTAAAGGATAAAGGGCGATGACTAAGATACACAAAATCCCTGGGTTTATTGGACAGCAGAGAATGAGAATGTTATATATACATTTGTCTCTTCTAGATCATACCTCCTCAAGGCAGAGATGAAGTCACACTTAGTTCAAATTTTTTAATTGAAGTGTCTTTGGTATACAAGCTTATACTGGTTTCAAGTATACAATACAGTAGTTCAACAGTTACTCATATTATTAATCCTCACCCCCACTACTGCAGTTACTATTTGTCAACATAGTACAGATGTTACAGAATCACTGGCTGTGTTCTCTATCCACACTTCCATCCCTGTGACCAACTTATATTATGATGGAGAATTTTGTGCCTTTTTATCCTCCTTACCCTCTCTACCCACCCACCCACCATAACACCTCCTCATGGTAACCACCAGTCACTTCTCAATGTGTACAAGTTTACTGCTATTTTGTTCATTTTGTTTTGATTTGTTTTTAGATTCCACAAACAAGTGAAATCACTTGGTATTTGTATTTCTCCACCTGGCTCATTTCACTTAACATAATACCCTCTAGGTCTATCCATGTTGTCACAAATGGCAAGATTTGTTTTTTTACGGCTGAATAGTATTCCACTGTGTATATGTGCCCATCTTTATCCATTCATCTTTTGATGGACACTTTGGCTGCTTCCATAACTTGGCTATTGTAAATAAATGTGGCAATAAACACAGGAGTGCCTATATCTTTTCAAATTAGGGATTTTTAAATTCCTAAAAGAGGAATTACTGAGTTGTATGGTATTTCTTTTTTAGCTTGTTGAGGACCCTCCATACTGCTTTCCACAGGGGCTGCACCAATTTACATTCTCACCAAAAGGGTAAGAGGGTTCCCATTTCTCCACATCCTTGCCAACACTTGTTCCTTCTTGTTTTTTTGAACAGTGGCTGTTCTGGCTGCTGTGAGGTGATATCTCATTGTGGTTTTGATTTGCATTTCCATGATGATTAGTGAAGTGGAACATCTTTTCATGTGCCCATTGGCCATCTGTATTTCTCCTTTGGAAAATGTCTGTTTAGTCCTCCACCCATTTTTTAATTGGGCTATTTGTTTCTTTGGTGTTAAGGTATATGAACTCCTTTACATATTTTTGTTGTTAACCCCTTATTGAATGAATCATTTACAAATATTCTCCCATACTGTAGGTTGCCTTTTTGTTCTGGTATGGTGTACTTAGCTGTACAGAAGCTTTTTAGTTTAATATAGTCCCACTTGTTCATTTTTTATTTTGGTCCCTTTGTCCAATGAAATTGGACAGGAAAAAATTGTTCATGCTTATATTTAACAGATTGTTGCCTGTGTTTTCTTCTAAGAGTTTTATGGTTTCATGTCTTACATTTAGGTCTTTGATCCATTTTGAGTTTTGTTTATAAGTTAGACAGTAATCCAGTTTCATTCTCTTGCATGTTTTCCCAACACCAGTTATTTAAGAGGCTGTCTTTTCCCCACTGTATGTTTATGGCTCCTTTATCATATATTGATTGAGACCAAATATGTGACACTCACTTCATATTTCACACACCCTAACTACAATAGGCCCTCGATTCTGTTAATTTAATTGAAATATATTTAATTGAATTAAATTGACTCGAATGTTATCACATTAACAAGTTTCATTTGGTCACTAAATTCTTTTTAGTTGCTGGTGACTCTGAGGAGAGCTAGATCGCCTTAAATCTTCAATAATGGCCTTTCCCAAACTCTCTCTTCAAGCTTCCCCTATGCAGGCTCTGAAATTAACACAGATACCTTCTCCAGCCAAAACCAGAAGGGTCAGTTTCTAGAGCAAGTGTCACTTGTAGCTTCTCATAGAATCTGTGTGAACAAAGCCACTTCTCTTCCCCTTATACCACTTCCTGTAAGATGAAATTGTGTCCATGACTCAGTGCTATAATAGACCCATGGGCTTACTGTCAGTGAATGTGACATGGCTGAGATCTGACTCTGAAAATGCCCTCATGTCCTGAATCGCAGAATATTTTGATGGCACTAAGCTTGTAGGAGGTCTACCATGGTTTGAAAAGTCAGTGTAGTGCAAGATAAAGTGAACTCATAGAATAGATGCAAAAAGAATCATAAAGGCTCTGATTTCTCCCATGACAGCAATTTTTAAAAACAGAAATGATCAAATTCAGAATACTTTTTCTCATTTTTCATGGATGTAACTGAGAGGGCCCTAAGCACATATATTGTCTACATATTTAATATCCAGAATAGGGCCAGCTATTATAACTCATATTTAACAAAACCAAGAGGGAGAGATAGGGCAGGAGATATAACCAACATGACAACCTTAGTTACTAGCTGAGGTGGAGATTTGCATCTTGCACTGTCCCTAGGAAAGCATACTACACAAATACCAGCAGGTGTGTGCGTGTATGCATTTGATAAGGGAGAGTGTGTGTTGGGATCAGAAGTGCAGATTACGAAAAACAAAGTGACCCAAAGGAGGCTAAGCTTCTGAAGGTCTGGGTCAACCTGCTATCTCTTAGTGGACACAGTTGCTATGGGAAGCACCAGTTCCCAGGACACTGGAGTCAAGGTCTCTGGGACTTGGAATCTCAGAGTGAGGAACACCCAGAGTACGCTGGGTCAGACAGGGGCCCCAGTTTGCTAATTGCCTGGGAAAGGATTTTTTCTGCTACAGTGGATATGGGACAAGAACCAGGCTTGCTTTTCAGGATTGGTGGGGTCGGGCAGTAAGAATGTCAGAGTTGTCTGCTGTGTCTGATGACATGGAGCTAGGGACAGAGAGTGAAAGAGATGGCAAGTAGTTTATTCCTTTGATAAAGCATAGATTTTCACCTTCACAGGCAGACAATAAAACAAAACTGAATGCAGTCTTACAGATTTTAGGAGCAGATGTTTGCAGCCCAAGCTGGGGGAATATGGAGCCTCCAAAGTAAAGCAGTCTTAATCAGATAAATGTCCTTTCACCATTTATTAATTAACAGAATGTCAATGACAGGATTCAGCTGAGCAAAATCCCAGGTGCCTCTTGTTCCTGTGTAAAGCTATTTATTTTCCGAAATTTTTGTTTCAACACCGCCACCTAGTGTCCAGTTCTGCTTTACCAGGCCTTAGGTTAAATGTTCAAGGAAAGGCTATTCAACTGTTAATACGGGAAGGTCAACATTCTCTGCCTTGGAAAAGTATCTTGTTGAATGAAAAACAGAAAAATACAAAATGCATGTACTATATAGTTCCATACACGTATATTTGTGTGTGTTTATGAGTTCAAATTTTATTCATATGTGTATATGCATAAAAGTCTGGAAAGGTATTCTCCAAATTATTGATGGTGATTATCTCCAGTTGGTAGGATTTGGGTGAATTTTTATTAATGCTTTATCTCTTCAGTTTAATAATAATAATTTGTGTACATAGGGTGGAAAACAATTTTTAAAAAGATCAAATGAGCCCCAAGATTAGAAACCACCCAAGAGAGATTATTTTCTGAAATTATATATACTCAGCAAAAACATATTGTGCATCTACTATGTACTATGTATTCTTTTAATCTTGAAGGACACCACTAAAGTCAGATAATGTCCTTCCAGCAAGTACTTGCTACCATTTGATGTGTTTACTATGTGTTAGGCACAATGCTAAGCAATCCTGGAGGTGAGATTCCTGAGGCTCATAAAAGTTAAGTAACTTAGCCCAAATCACAAAGCTATGTGAGATTCAAAGCCAGATCTATCTTTAAAGCCTAAAACATGGAACCACCATACAGTTGCCCTCCAAGTTTCTAAGAAATTCCCCCACATTATCCACAGGCATGGGTAAAGAAGGGAGTTAATTTTTTTGAATGCTTACCAAGTGTCAGGCACCATTCTTTAATCCTCATAGAAATTTATGAAGTGGATACTGATACTTCCCTGGGCTCAGGGTAGTGATCAACAAGTATTTCAGATAAATAATTGAAAGATGAGGCTGCCATCATCCACATTTAACCGAAGAGGATCTGGGGCCTTCCACCTTCAACACAATAGTCATCCATAGTCACTCAACTACTTGATGCAATTAGAATCCAGGATGCCTGCCTCCCAGCCTTCTAGGATGCCTACTCCATTTGATACCTACCTGCAAGTGTATGTTAACCACAAATGGTTAATGTATTCATTTTCTACTGTTGTGTAACAAACTGCCACAAACTTAGTCACTTAAAACAACACAAATATATTATCTTACTTCTGGAGATCAGAAGTCTGAAATGTTTCTCATTAGGCTAAAACTAAGGTGTGGGCAGGGCTATGCTCCTTTGTAGAGGATCTGGGGAAGACTCTGCTTTATTGTCTTTTCTAGTTTCTAGAGGCTGTGCACTTTCTTTCCATCTTCAACCAGAGATGGCCTCCCCAGTCTTCATTATGCCACATCATTCTGTTTCAATTATCATCCTTCTCTGACTCTCCCGCCTCCCTCTTTCACTTGTAGGGATGCTTACAATCACACTGGACTCACCCAATAATCCAGTTCATTTTTCTATGTAAGATAACATATTCACAGGTTCCAAGGATTCACAGGTCCCAAGGATTAAGAACTTTGGTAGGGGCACGGTGTCAGGTGGCAGGATGTGGACACAGTATACTGACCTTCAGGGCTTTTACCTATTTGAAATTATAATTTTTAAAATTTGTACCTCTATTAGTTTGTTTCCAATCAATCAAGGAGTCTTTGAGGAGGTTGCTATTCAGAGTGCCAAGTTCTCTCACAGACAGCAGACCCAGCTGTCCTTCCTGGTTTGGTGGCAGGCTCCTAACCCTCTGGGGGAGTCCTAAGGTTGGAAGGTCACCCCACGGCCATCCCTCTGGACGGTATGCTGTCCAGATGGAGCTGGCACGTCAGCCTTTTGTGCAATACATTCTACACAACCCACCGTGGTTTCCCATCCTGAGAAGTACCAAGACAGGTCACAGCTGGAAGGCAGAAGGAGGAATCTGGGTAGGTCACACAGAAGAAAGAACAAGGCAAGATGAGGGACTTTTGAATAAAAGGAGTCAATGAGCATAAAAAACTCTTGGACACCCATGTAACCTGACGTCCAGGCAAGATATAGAATATTCCCACCGCCCTAGGAAGTTCCTTCATCCACCTTTCCAGTGACTTGGTGCTGCCCTGAGACAACCACCATTGTATTTCTATTCCCAAAAACTAGTTTTGCCTGGTTTTGAACTACATATAAATAGAATCATACAATACAATGAGTTCTTTAACTTTGTATAACATTTTTGAGATTTATTTATTATACATATTAGAAGTACATGCCTTTTTATTTCTGAGTAGTATTACATTTGCAAATATACCAAAATTTACTAATCCTTTCTCCTATTGGCAGATGATTTTCTGTTTATTATTTCTAATTGTTTCCTATTATGATTAAAGCTGCAATAAACATCCCTATTAATAGAAGGCCATTGGACTGACAACTCCACTATCTCAAAGGGCCCCAGGTAGAAGTCCCCCACCTTGTAGCACAGTAGGGCAGTATGTAAGTAATGGGGGAGACCTGGTATATATGCCAACCAGAAGAGCTGTGCCTGAGATCTGGTGTTCACAGGCAAACGTCCTTGACCTGCAGAAGGTAGCGAATAACAGAAGGCCAATGGGACATTCTGAATGGAGGATTGCAGCTTGCTGGTTATGTATGCAGTAAGGATTATCCATTTGATAGGTGAATCATTTATCTTATTGGTAGGAGGCATCTAAGGATACTCTGCATCTGGTCATATCTTCCAATTGCCTGTCACTATGGAGATCATTGAAAATGGACTTGAAGGGCTTTGGGCTTCTCCAAAACCAAAAACTAAACTGAGGGTCAATTGGCAAAAAAATCTTGATTTTGAAGTTCATGGAATTGGCAATAGTCAATGATAACTTGGCAGAAGACAGGGTAGCTGGAGTGCATGAGCGTCACACTGTAAAGGACCTACCATTAGGACAATTTAGAGTAGAAACACAGAATAAGCAGTGTCCCCTATCAACTTTGGTGTCCCTTAGCCAAACAGCAGGTATAATGTATAATGGCCCTAGCATTATCTCCAGAGCTCCCTGGGGACTCTGCTCAGTATCTTGGCCAAGATCCAGGGACCTATCGAGGGAGAACCAGAAATGCTGCTGCAGCACCGAACTTCAAAACCTGTGCATTCCCCTTTCCCTGAAGAAGTTGGTACTGGAACTGTTGGGGTAGAAAAGTGAGGAATGAACCATCAGAAACCCCTAGCGAAACCGAAGACCCACAGGACAGTGCTGTCATAGGGACGCTTCTACTACAAGGCTGCTAATACCTTATCCAGTGTCGTGTTTCTCCCTTGACTGGATAGAAGACAAACCCCGACTCTCCACCCTGGATTCTCCAGCACATATTTCCTGAGTTAGACCAGATACTGAGGACTGCTCAGATTATGGGCTAGGAACATTAGGTTGAGACAAATCTGTGTCTCTCTATTCAGGAAGTCATAAAAAATATAATAAATACATCGTGTCATGGTCCAGCATTGGGGTTTTGCTAGGCAGGATATGGATGCAAAGAAATAAAGAGTGTAGGTGAGAATGGAAGAAATCCAAGTGACCCAGGCAGGATAGGGAGGAGAAAGAGCATTCCAAGGCAAAACTAAAGTAATGAAGAATAAGAGTTCAGGAGAGCTTAAAAAACAGGTGTGCTGGATTTGAGGATGTAAACTGTGCTCAGGACATAGAATGTGGGGATTTAAGACACATGGCAGAGCACCACTGAGTGATGGAACACAGAACATGCTCAGGAGAAATCAAGGCAACAGGCACAACGGACATGAATTGTGAGGTTCCAGCGGTGATCATCCACGCGGACATAGTTAATCCAGGTGACAGGGAATTTGTGCGGGAAGACTGCAGGCAAGAGTCAAAGCCCATAAGAAAGTCTGCAGAGTGACCAGGAGGCATAAGTTAGCTGCCTACACCAAGAGATAGAGGGTGTAAAGCTACGTATGAAATAGGAAGGTAATAAAACAAAACAGTTGCACTCTTGAAATGAATTTTATTGCTATGAGAAAACCATAAACTAATTACTCCATTGGGCCCAAACTGAAATAATACTGTTGGCAACAAATTTTATTGCTATGGCAATAAAGCACCAATTGTTATTAATCCCATCATAGATTCCTGGCAGGTGTTAGGCTTCTGAAGATAAATAGCTTTTTCAAGCTTGATAGTTTATTCTTAAATGTAAATCATCTTAAATTTAATGTAGTGGAATGATTTTCCAGATAACATATTTGTGAGGGATAGAGTGGGGAAGGAGGGGTTCCCTCTTTTTCAGCCAGGAAGTTAGCAAACACCTGCCTTAGATTCACCAAGGGCAGCTTCTCTTCAAAAGGGAATAGCGCAGCTCAGATTCACAGCCCCAGAATCTGGTGTCAGTGCTTTGGACTCTCAGGGAATCTCCCCTAAGAAGGTGAGTTACCTTTACCACCTCTGAAGAACGAAGGGTTGCATCCCTTTACAGGATTGATGGTCTGGCTGGGGAAATATTCTGTGTTTTGAAGATTGGAAATCTAAAAACTGCTTCACCCCTAAAAGTGTAGACCCTTGAGCAGGAAAGGAAGTCAGTAATTCTGGGCACCTATTTAAGTACATGAACCAAGCTGACACCTTAAGAGATGACTGCGAATAAATTCAAATGCTAAGTATTAGGGGTGCAACACGCCTGTCCAAGTCTCACCAGGCTCGGCTGGTTCCCTAGAGAACCACAACGATGCTCATCGCGTTTGTGCGCATCAGGTCAGTGCAGGCCTCACCCAGAAAGGAATGCAGCCTTTCTCAGCCTCTCAGGGCCTGGCTTCTCGGTGGTCGTAGCACGTGTCGCAGAGGACAAACAACAGAGGCTGACGAATCAGAAGCCGCTCCTCCTACCTACAAAGCTGGACAAAAGCACCCCTCAGCCGTTCTGAATTGCTGAAGCCCCCTTGAGTTTTCAGATAATGGAGGGAAAGTGGAGAGCCCCTAAAAAGAGAAATTCTCACTAAATTAAGACTTACTAAACAAGGACTAGGAGTTCTAGAGAAATTCGTTAGCAAAATAAATGTGATATAATTGTGCCCCCATATTATGGAGTAGTTTATAGCTGTGACATTAATAATGACAAGTCACTTTGTGCTTCCTGTATTTTTGGACCTTTCTCCTTCGCTGTCAACAGCAGAAGCAGTTGGGTGTCTCAAGATAACAAGAGAGGTAGTGAGATTATGAACTTGTGTGTGGAGAGAGGGTGACTGCAGCGTTGCGCCTTCACAGGACACCGGCCCCCGACACTGCCGCAGAGGCAGTGCCCTCTAGCGCTCAGCACCTGACACGCATTCTTTCACTTAATTCTCACATTTTCAGATGAGGAAACTGAGACACACACATTAAATCACTCGCCAAGGGTCCGCTCAGCAAGGGAAGAGCAGGATTGCACCCAGCTATTCTCATCATCATGGTGCCTGGCTGCTTTGTGATCACAAAGGTTCTGGTTTCCTCCAAAAGAGATCTCCAGTCAGGCCCTACAGGCCACACACTATTTGTGAACTCCAGGTCACCCAGGGGTTTTTGTTGCTTGTTTTTGTTTTTCATTTTCACAGCTAAAGAACTCCATCTCTCAAGGGGTTTAGTGTAACAACACGTGCCTGATTCTGGCTGGCATTTACGATAGTTCCCTGGGTAGCAGTCCTGTGTCTAGGAAGCAGCCAAAACTTATTTTCAATTTCCCAGGGACTAAAAACACTCTGTGGTAGGTTTGGGTGCTACCAAATCAACTGCCATCAAGTGGTTTTTGAGTACTACTAGTCAGGATGCAACAAGGTGTCAATGCTTAAAGCTCACCATTCTCTTAGTTCTAATAAGACCTCCATGCATCTAAATAATAATTATTTTATTATAAAAGTTAAAAACAATACCTTGCTATTTGGTTGCCCTTTTCATTTTCTTCCCGCACTATTTCAACAATGATAGGTAATACCAGTATCACTGTTTCACCATAGCAACCTAATACGGCAGCCAAGAGTGAAAGAGGTTGGTAAGAGTCAAACAAATGGGGTCGAAATTTCATAAATATGCTTAGGTTTTTGGGTCTTCTGACAGGGATGTATACATCCACCTCCAGGCTTATGCCCATCAATCATGTAGTAGAATTGCATTTCTACATCCTTTTTAATTTTGATGTGGCCATGTGACTTGCTTTGGCCAATGAAATGAAGAGAAAGCAATATGCGTCACTTACTGAGCTGACTTTAAAAACCAGGGAGGAATTTTCTGCATTTCCCTCTTTCCTTTGCTCTGGCTGCTCCACTGGCGTATGTCCTGGAATGAGGATAGCTTGAAGCAGACCCATAACAGACATGCAGTATGGGCAAAAATTAAGTCTTTGTTCTATTAAGCCCATGCTATCTTTGGTGTCATTTGTTAAAGCAGCATAGCCTAGTCCATCCCAATCAATACAAGCCTCAGTTTTCTCATTAGTTAAATGGGGATATAAATAGAATCTACCTTCTTAGGATATTGTGAAGTTTAAATAAATAATACATATCTTTTTTTAAAAAAAATTAACACACTGTCAGACACATGCTACTCCTAGATCAATGAGAGCTGTTAGAGTGGAAAATGGCAAAGAAATTGCCCAAGATCACCCAGATTTTCATTGATAAGAACCAGTTTCTTTCCTCCCATGCAATCACTTGCACAGTCTATGAAAGTGCTAATTATCTATTCAGATATGCAGATTCTGGCATCCAAATATAGTCATTTACCAATGTTCATGTTAACACTGGAGTGATCATAATGTCCTCTAATTCCTTTCCATTAATTTGCTTGTCATTTCTCAATAACATATGTTGTAAACATAGGAAATATAACCTACTGATCTAGGCTTTCCTTTCTCCCAACTCGAGTAGCATATCCTCAAGCATCTTTTAAAATTCTTTAATATGTCCCATTTTTAGCTGATGCCAAGAATGGGACATCCTGGGAGAGATTACTGTGCAGTTAATGAGTAGCAACACTGGGCATCATCCTGAATAGTTAATCATCTTTTGGTTTCTTGCATCATAGAATTATTACTACTTACCAAAACCTAAAACAGTGGCTCACAAGTTTAAAATTAGATAGAACATGAGAAAAACAGACTCAACAAATACAAATGCAGTATTACTGAGTCCCTGCTATTCTTAAGGCTTTGTTTGGTGCTATGCTGAATGTTTAAAAGTGTGTTGGTGAAATTTCTCATCCCATTAAGGTTTCAGTGTACCACAAAATAGGATAAGATCTGTCCACACGGATTTTATCATTTCATTAGGAGGGTAATATATTTACATGGATTGTTAATTAGATAAATTAATAATACAAGGCAGGAGGTAGACCTCAAAATCAATATTTTCATAAAATTAATGCCACAAACCAACCTTTGAAAGCTCTGTGATGCCACAACCTAGGACAGTGCCTGCCTCTGATGCTCAATAAACATATTTTTGAGTAAACAGATGAATGATGCTGACGCCAGCTAAGTTTCATTCCAGCATTATCACCACAGAGCAATCAGTACTTATGCAACCATTTATCTCATCTTGACCATTGAATCACATAAAATGTGGTATGAATGAGGGCCCAATGGTAAGTGTAACTTCTATAAATGTAATGTAATAGAACAAAAGGGAAACTCCATTTTTCAAGAAATGGAATCACAAAAGTGGAACATCTATAGCCTGATCACTGGTCTTAAGCTATGAAGGGGGATAAATATAATGTAGACAAGATATTTTCAAAATACTGAAAATGAGGATCACTGACCTCTTAAGCTATGGAAGGGAGGGAAAAAATGTATGCACAGTACTTACAATATGCTGAAAACCACCAAATTACATGTGTAAGAAGTAAGATGTAGTTGTAGCTACTTTTAATTTCTTTGCTTTCTCTGCACCCTTTTGAACTTGTCAGAGTATTGTTGAACTTGCATATTTAACTGTCATGTACATTCTGAGGAAAGCAACATAGTATGTTTCTGTGAGGGGATGACTGGCGTGTGTGAACAGGGCAGGCCAGAGAGTCCACACTGAGGTCTCTGAAGAGGGACATAAGGCTGGGGTCTCCGTCACCAAGGGAGAGAGATGGGCTTGAACTAAAGCTTGAAGAATGAAGTAAGAGTCAGACCCACAAAGACAAAAATGGGAAAAGGTGTTGTACCGAGAATTTCCTGGAAAGTTTGCAGGGGCAGAATCCATGAAACATGTCACATAGATGAGGGTTTTTGTGAGCCAGCAGAAACAGGTGATTATAGATGGAAGGCAAAAATGGTCAGGCTCAGCTTGGGCTTGAAGGTATCTGAGTCAACTGGGGATGTTTTAGAAGGATTCCTCTGGCAGGAATGTGCAGGATTGCAAGAATCTTAGGAATATGTAGAGAATTTTTTTTGAAAGTGTCGACAGAGACTCAAGATACTGAAAATGAGGATCACTGATCTCTTAAGAAGGCTATGGAACTGGTAAAAAGGTTTGAGCTAAAGTGAGGGGGAAAGAGAGAGAGAGGGAGAGAAAAGACAGACATGAGAGATGTCACCAAAGAACTGACATCTGTGCCCCATTGAATGTGAAGGATGGGGCATAAATCCAGTAAACTTCAGACATTTTCATCTGAGCGACACTAGAAGAGAGCCATTAATGAAACATGACAATCAGAAGAGGAAACTGAAAGGTGAGAGCAGACAACAGAGGAAGCGAAGGGGACAGAAACCACAATGTGCTTCGGTTCAGCTTCTGAGGCCAGCTGAGAGCAGTGCTGGGACAGCCGGCTGGAGAGAAGCCCGTTCGAGCAGGTTGAGGCACATTCCGAGGGCCCAGGCCTGCAGGAGGCCACATAAAGTTGCTGCCTTCAGTGCCCCCAGTTATCTTTCTTGAGCTTTCCTGGTACTGGGAGCCTGGCACTCCCCCCTCCCAGTTTCTTCTCCCTGCCCCCTGCACCCTCGTCTCGGGGGTCTTGTTGTCCTCCCGGGACCTAGCCAACCTCCTTCCTAAGGGATCAGTAGGTGGTCGCTGAGCTCCAGGCAAGCAGAGAGGGCCCTGCTCTGTACACACAGATCTCCCGGACAGTGTCTCTGCTGGGCCGGGAGTCCTCCTTCTCTGCTCCCCACTACGAGATGTGGCCTTGAGCCATGTTCTTGCATCATGACTGAAGAGTTCTCAGGATAGAGAACTCACCAACCAAGGCTGGCTCTCAACTGAGCCAAATCCCCCTGCGCTGACATGTCTCACCCTCTACTTAGCAGGTCAGGGACCAAGCCCCGGCCCTCCTCCTCCTCCTGTCTAAACCTCCAAATTGACAGTAGAGACTCAATACTGCACACCAATTGTGTCCACGTAAAGGTACCATATACAGTCAAGGCAACAGATGGGGCAGGGAAATGCAATGCTGCAGGAAAGCCTCCAGGTGTGCAGCATCCCAGAAGCTGCCACAGTCCATCTTATCAACTTCAGCAATTCTAGAGAAATAAGATGCCAGAGTCAGCGTGAGGAGGGTGGGTTGGTGAGAGTGGCGATGGTGGTGATGGAGGCGTGTGTGTTTGTGTGCCCCCGTGAAAGGTGCATGCACTGAACTAGATTTGCATGAAGACCAACGTGGATAGGTCCCACATGGGATCATAAGACCAGTCAGAATAGGAATCTGGAAAGTGGCAAAGCACAGTCAGCAGACAAAAAATAACATCCAAGGTCAGGAAAGGTGGGAGGGACTCTGCCTGAAACTCCAGCTAGTCGCTACCTCACACCTTGCATGTAGAATCTGGCCTCCCCAATGGCAGGGCCAAAAATACAGTTACTGATCACGTGATCATTATATGGCACCATCTGAATGCTTGTTACGGTCAGCTGAAGCCAAATGATTGCTCAATGGCATTTTTTTTTTTTTACTGGTATTGCTTTTCTCCCCCTTTCAATCTAAATCTCCTTCCCCTAAAGCACCTGTACTTTAAGATTGCTATAAGAGAGCCACATTCAAACCAAAGAATGCAGTGCATGCTGAAAACTTTGAGAGAAGAAACTTAGGGACATTAAATCCTACAGGGAAAATGTCTGTTTTGAAGAGACTTTAATCCCCTTGACATACTATGTATGTATTGCCAGACTTATCAAAACACCGTTTATAAGCCTATTAGAGAACTGCATGTTCAGCATTATCTAATTTCCTCATAAATCTCTTGCCTTCTAATCAGCTAAGTGGCTGTTTGCTGAATTTCCTTGATTTATTGCTATCTTTTGAGGGCTAAGGATATGTCTAGATACTAAGTGGTGGGGATGAAAATGACACATCCCCATAATAATGGTAGAAAAGACGACTGTGGCTAGCCAGCCATAAGACCTCACAGAGATGAATGCAGACAGCTTCTTGAAAGCTCCAGGACTGCAAAGAACCCTGCACTAGCCAGTTTCACATGAGACCGTCCCAATTCCTCTCACTAGAGGTGTGTCCCCATCTGCTGGCTCAACAGTTCCACAGGAACCACGGTGCCCTCAGAATTCAGTTTTGAGCAGCAGTGGGGGCTTCAGGTTGCTGACTAAACCGGAAGGAAGCCTGGATTCTGCTTTTTCTTCTGCTCCCAAACTGCGTGCGGCCTGCGAAGGACGTTCTGATGTTTCTAAGTCCTCCATTCTTCATCTGTTAATCAAAGGCCATCCCTGTTGAGGGCAGACATCATAACACCCTTTTTTAAAACAAAACACTTTGATTTAACAGGGCACCTGGGAGGTTCTAATTTAAAATGATGGTCACAGATCTTTGTTGTACTTATTAAAGCGCCACCTGCTGGAAACGCCGCCGATAATACATGCCAATTCTCTGTGAGGCGCTGGTATCAGAAAAGGGAGAATGTTAAGTACCTGTCCACAAAAGAGAACTTAGCTTCAAAATGCAAATAGTGAAAGTGGCACCAGCAAAGCTCTCCCTTCTTACTGTTACCACAGTCCAAATGCGTGATTTATTACCTACATACAATATTAGAGAACAATCCAGCTACTCTATTACATCATTCAGCAGGCTTTTTTTTTTAATGTCATGATATCTACAAAAAATATTGAAAACCAGTATTGTTCTAATAGGCTGAAAAAAATTTACAGGAGGTTCTTAACCTAAGAATGTGTTGTGTTGCAAAAGCTTGTGTAAGCCAGATGTTTGAAAACACATTTTCAGTGGAATTTTTATTAACAAGGCAGATTAAACACTCAGTTGTCACAAATGTATTTAAACCAGGATGCATGGCCTAGTGGTATTAATTGCTGAGGTTCATTCATAGAATTGCTTTTTCTGTAACACTGAATTCTGACTTTTAACCAGGATGCCCAGATTGGAAGTCCTTTGCCCCTCTCTAGAGGGAGCCAGCACGGGGAGGCCCTAGGGCACAGGGGGATGGGTGGGGAGAGCGGAGCAGGTAGAAGAACATTCTATCTATATGTGTCTGCATGAAGCCTTACGTTAGGTCCATCTGCCCTTAAGAGTTCTGAACTGGGACCAAAGACAAATCCATTTCATAAACATCCAACATGTGGCATGACCAGAGGACTAGAAAGATAGACCAAACCGTTGCTGACCTGGAAGAGCTCAACCTGTGGAGAGGAGAGACAGGTAAATGCCAAGCATCTCCTAAGTGCTACAAGGAGAGGTAGGAACAGGGCACTGGGAGCTGGAGGAGGGGGACCCAGTCTGGACAGCCCGAGAAAGGCCTCCTAGAAGACAAGATGTTTGAGCTCGGAACTGACAGACATATGGGACATTGTCGCCTGAGATTCTCTACCTCACCACTACCCCTATATATAGGTTTATTCTTAGACGAGATATTAAAGAAATAATTAGTGTGTTAATCAAACTGAAGTCTTCCCCAAAGGCCAAACATTGCAACATAACCTTTTTTCACCCATCAACAGTTGTTAATGTAGGGAGTGAAAACCAAACGTTAGATTTAATTGGTTGCAGAGAATGAAAGTTTATTTCCCTCAAAAAGTAAAAATCAAAACCCTTTAAGATAATACAGAATTTTTAAATGTTTGCTCTAACAAAAGATCTGTGAGCTTGCTCTGAATTCCCCTCCATCATCCAACATAGCCCCAAGCAGACAGGTTTACCTGACAGTAATACAGAAGACATGATTGAAAAGTTGGATGTGAGGAAATCTTGAATATACTGTCACTTAAAATCCACAAGGAGAACTGATCAGTCGAAGAAACACACAATGAATGCATTTCCATGAAATCAAAACCTTTTAATGATATGAACACTTACCCTCAAATTCTTTATCATATACTTATAAAAAAAAGTTTACAGAGTTTTTGTAAAGTGGTATTTTTAAAGTGGCATGCTGTTAGTTGGATTCATAATGATGCTACATGTTAACACCTGTACTAAAGAAGTATCATAAAAATCTCATGACACATAACAAATATTTGGTCAAAGGAGCATTGTACCCTCCTTTGACACTGAGAGGGCTCCCAGGTTTACTGCACTGCACAGGACTCCTGAAGGACTCACACGTGTAACTCGGAATTACTTAAGTGCTCTCCCACCCATTTTTCCACCAGATGAATCAGTCATCAGACCTCATCTGTGACCTGTAGGCCACGAGGCTTGTTGACAACGCCTGCTGCAGCAGGACAAAACCCGGAAGCCTCCAACTGAGGATGCCCACTCCCAAACCAGCCTGGAATGCCCTGACTTCTGGCCACCAGCCTGAACAGCCTGCTCTCAGCGGCTGGTGCACCTCTAGGCACCTGCCCTGCCTCCCCGACTTGTGCCTCTGAGGCTCCAGTGCGGGGCCCACACCATGTCTCCCTGACACTAACAGGTATTGATCCTCAAATACACACAGTCCTAGTCTTGGCTTTTTCTATATCCTGGTATTTCTACTTTTGAAATATTATTTTGGATTCCTTTGTAAAATCTAACCACTGGAACCAGTGCAATGCCATGGAGTGTTCGTTCTCAGTCGGCCAGCTTTCCCAGTGTCCCCTCGGCAGCCAACAGGCTCGGCTTTACCCTGGGGCCCTCTCCTAGCCCCCCAGGTGTCCATGTGAGCCTCCTTCTCCAGCTACAAGGACACAGAATGGGTTTCCTGGGCGTTCTCCTCCAGCTTCAGTCCCGGGTTGTCGATCCCATGGCTGGTGGCCGGCGGCACGCTGCTTTCGGGGGGCTCCACCGTGCGTGTTGGCGTGGAGCAGTACAGCACAAACCCCACCATGATGACGGCAAAGGACATGATGTAGAGCCACGAGAACTAGGAGGAGAGAGCGGCTGTGAACTGCGGGCCCTCACAGACCATCTTTGCTGCTGCCCTTTACCTACTTTGCTTTGAGGGTCACCTTCTCATAATCTTTTTTTTTGCAAGTTACCTAAGGAGGTGGTGACACCCGAACCCTCCCATGGGTATATACTGGTGAATGCATGAGCTCTGACAGCATCTCCCAGCACAGCAGCCAACTGGATCCCTGGATCTCTAAGGAATGGAACTTTTCCCTTTGATAGTCCAGCAGCACCCCCACCTTGCAACTAGTGCCACTTAGTAGAGAGAATAAAAGGTCAGCATGAGCACCAGGAGAGAGCCCAATTCAGACCTGAGGCACAGCTTACAGTACCGGTTATGAAACCTAGGAACACAGGACCTAAGATAAAATTTGGATGTCCCCTTGTGATAACTTCTTAACAACCTCTCATGTATGCTATTCCAATAAAATTCATTTTGTTAAAATTTAATAAATTATCTTGTCTCTGTAAACAAGAGTTGCATAGTAAAATTTACAGTGGATCCAGCAAATTCAGAGCTGGAAAGACTCAATTCTCAGAAAAGTCTGAAGCCCGAAGAGGTGGCTGGTGCAAGGTGCAGTACGAAGGGCAGGAGGCCTGCAGGAGGGATCGCCTGTCCTCTCTGCTCTCAGAGGACCCATTACAGCAAAACCCATTCTGACAGAGACACAGCAAGGATGGATGGAGTCCCTGGTGATCTTACCCAACCTGCCCTTTTTTAGAACTAAGAACAACCACCCAGTGCAAAATGCAATGAAGACCAAGCACTAATTCACTGTATATTTTTACTTGAAAAGGCATTCTGAGATACCCCAAAGTTTAAATAAATAATATTAAATACTCTATATATTTTCTCTTTTCTGAATGGAGGATCCACACAAAAGGTCAAGTATTAAGGAAATTAATATTTAACAGCACAAAAAATAAATCAAGGAAAAGAACAGCTAAAGCCTGACCAAGAAAGATACAGTAAAAATTAAGGGAATTGTAGAGCATAATTAATGTGTTATTAAATACCCAGAATCTTTTTTTGTTTTCTTGAAATAAGCAAGCTCAATTTATGAATGGCCCTGCTAACCTGACTTTTAAAATTAAAAATAGGGCAAGGGATATGCTATTTTATTCATGCAAAAAAATTAATATTTTTAAGTTAGCTTAGATTTCATAGTATGTCTGGAAAAAAAAAAGTGTTCTATTGTGGAGATCCAGAGAAAAACAATAAGAAACAAAATGGGTTGTAGCAGAAGAGAGGTATCGAGAGAGAGAGAGAGAGAGAGAGAGAGAGAGAGAAGAAAACGCTAGATATAGCCGCAAAGGTAGAAAGAAAAACAAAAGTTTTTGAAATGAGTATTAAGAAGATTGCTGGTCATCTCCAGCTGTGGGCTTCTGTGAGTCTCTATTGGCTTCAAAATGTTAATTGTTTTTACAGATGCTCAATTTCTTCTTAACCTAAAACCCTTAGAACTTCTTAAGGAATGGAATAGCCACAGCCCTCCCCAAGACAGGAAAGCCTTCCCTGGATTCAGTAATGATGCAAAGCCACCACTAATGTACAGCTGAGCAGTGAACTAATTTCCTACTACCGGCTTTAATTCTTGGATCCAATACTTAGCATGGTCCCCAACACACAGCTGGTATTTAATAAATGTTGAAATTTATTTATTTACTGTTGAAAAAAAATATTCAGAAAGTCTTAGGGGAAGTTAAAGTACCCTAAACCTTTTTTTTATTAAAATATTGTTGATATAAAATCCTATGTTGGTTTCAAATATGTAACACAGAGGTTCAGCAGTCACCCATATCATTAAATCCTCACCCCCTCCAGTGCAGTTACTATCTATCAACATAGTAAGACGTTACAGGATCACTAACTGTATTCTCCACGTTGAGTACCCTAAACTTTTAAAGTTAATCATGTTTTCCTATAAAATGTCCATTGTTACCTGTGTAACATGTTCAGAACATGTCCTGTTTGGTATGGTGGATTTAAATGGCTAGGAGAAAAAGAATCTTTTCCCTTTTAAGAAGGCAGGACATTAAATGGAGGCCCTTTATTAAAAGGGAGAGACCGTGTGGGAGTGAGGTAAGTCTCCTGAATTAGAAGCTCTTACCGTTTTTTCTTTTTTAAAATTCTATGCTTTGTATTTGGATCTACACAGGGAGCTTCTTGTGGCTACTCTGTTCAGAAAGATTTACTTAAGATCAATTTCAGAGGAGGCAGAGTCTGTCACCAATGGGTGCAGAAAATTTTAAACCTCTTGTTCAACTGTCTATTTCAAAAAATCAGAGCCAAACTTATTTTAGATACTATAATTTTTTTAAATTGATGGTATCCTGGGCTTATAATTCTGTTTTTAAAAACTGTGTGTCTAAAATGCTAGGTACCTTCTTTAAGCTCTGAATGGTTGTCCACCTCTGTAATTTACTCTGATAATCTTAAGCAGACCTGCTCTTAGCTCTGTAAATCTTGAAATGGCCTTTGACCAAAAACAATAAAATCTAATCTGAATTAACAGTGAGCTACCAGACATGCAGGGACAAAGAAACATAAAGCAAAAGAAAGGGATTTACAATTTGCATGCTCCAATTTTGAGAATAACAGTTTAAAGTCATAGGGCAAAAAAAATGACACATATAAGACTTTCCTATTAAAGTTAAGAGCACTTGAAAATAATCTCAAGGGAGTTTATAATAGGTAGTGACAAGTGTACTTTTACTTCAAAGCTTTTATTTCTTTAACCTTACTTCCTCCTTGGACATTATTTTACTTACAAGGGAAAAGTAGAAGTTAAACTACTAAAGCTAAATCATTATGTTTGGTTTTAAAAAAAAAATCCACAGTTGAGTGAGACGGTATGTTAAATTGCTGAGCCCTCAGACTTTTCTTTGGATACTTTGTAGCTATCAACTGGCCTTCAACTTCAGAATAGAAACACCATCATCCCCTAGTGGTGGCCATGTGAAATGCGAGCACAGCACTGCAGAACAAAATAAAGAGCAACTTTGTAGCCATTAGCAATTGTTTTCAGAGAAAACAAAAATCTAGGCCTCTCAGGATCACTTCTCTTATTAACTTTGATATTTGTTATTTTTTAATGATGCTACCAAAAATCTATAAATACTGCTTCAGTCTTAGTTCAGGAATACCTTAAAAAGCAAGTTTTGCAAAGATAACAGCTGGTTCCTGTCACATATAACCTTGCAAGGCAAAATGGTTTATGCTTCTTAAGAAGAAATTTCTGAGACTGCACTAACTAGGCATTGTGAGTTAATGGCCAATTCCTGGGAATAATGTGAATCTGTGCCATGCAATTTATGCGAGGATACAAAATTTTACAAGGACACAGAAATATAGTTGTTATCCCCAACTGAAATTAAAAGTACCAAGCAACAACCAACCTTCAACTATTTGTTCAAATGACTGTGACAGCAAGGTCAACTAAGGACAGATAGATTTCTAAGGCAGCAGTTCCCAAAGTGTGGTCCCAAGACCACTGAGGGTACCCAAGACCCTTCCAGGGATCTGTGAAGTCAACACTCATAATAATAAGACACGATTTGCCTGGAATGAGGACTGCCCAAAGAATTTCTTACCAAGAAGATGAGGTTTTATTTTTGGACCTAAAATCTTGAAGAAACCTGTTACTTCTTTGGGACCAAGCAAGTCTTATTTGAATATGATCTATTTGCTTACCTTATAGCCAAACAGAAAGAGTCCAAAGAAAAGACTATAGAGGTCAGCTGTCAGGATGCCCAGGTTGACAGAAGTGGCACTAGTGACTTTAATCACCAGTGGCATGAAGCTGTACAGACAAAACATACAAAGGGCAAACGCCACAAACAGGAGAGCTGTGAAAAAATGGAATATCTACTATTACAGGAAGAAATCAGAAGGCAGAGGTACTTGGAAGGCTTGGCTGCCATACAAAATTCCATGATCCTTTCACATACTATCTACAAATACCCTTGTTAACAGTCAACATTGCAAAGGAGACATACAAATTTCTCAGGAAAAAAACAATAGCAAGATGTGTGTAGACTTCAAAAATCCAACAGTTTAGATTTATGATGGTCAAAGCCATTAAACCTTGCTGATGGTGTCAGTGAGTTAGCAGCTCTTATCACCCCACACTATCCACCTCCCAGGGCAGAGTGGTGCCTGTGATAGAAGGTCAATAAAGGCAGAATCCTATCAAGAAAAATCACTCATTATTTTTTGTTTGCTTTTATCTGGTTAATTGGTTCAACATGACTTGTGTAATTAGATTCAGAATAAAGTAGTTTTAGAGCATCAAAGGCAGTTGTTGGGTCCACTATCTTTTGTTCATCTTATTAAATTCAGTGCTCCCAGACAGCACAATATAACCATCCTCTTTGGGACAGATATTTAGCAATATCTCTTTTTTGCTGTCCCTCTTGCAATCTCACCTCCATACCCAATAAACACACACATATACACTTCGGCAATATAAGTTATTAAACTGAATTAAATTATCCAAGCATGATATGAACTTTAGTGACATTTTATGTACTGTATAACTTCTTTCCACCCGTTAAATAAGGTTCAAGTCTTCCCTAATTGTCCACCACTGTTTTTCTGGTTACTTATTTGTGCAGTTGAGAGTAGCAATGGAAGGTGGAACATAGTTACACACCATCAGATTATTCAAGTTAATGTTTCACAAATTACATGAAACAGGCAACCTTCACGAGAAATTTGGGGACTTGAGATGCAGATCTAATTGACATCTAGTGTGACCAAAGGTCATACTTGTTAAGAACTCCTAACAAAAACAGGGCTATTCCCGAAGGTAAAGATTAAGAATTAACTTCTATGCAGGTTCATTAAGCCCTCAGAGAAAACTCAGTGTAAACTACAGTAGTTCCTCTCATACTGACCTGCTCCGTGATTTTACAAAAATGCCCAAATACTTTTAATAAAGTGTGTATTTATTGATGTGTGCTTCTGTCAGAGGAAAGGTTACTGACCAAAAAGAATTATTTATGTACATACCAATTTTCCAATCCCAGTGAATGCTGGCAATATCCTTATATTCCACAATCAATCTAAAATTTAAAACAAGAGGTCTCAGAAATCCACCTACTAATTTTCACCATTTTGTAAGCATTTTAGTTGCTATACTCCAGCTAAGATGAGGAATCACATTGATGTTTGGATTTTTCTTATAGTATAAAAATATGACAAACATTAATACAAATGACAAAGAATAAAACCAAAGGAGTCCATAAATATAGGTTTGACCCTCTTAGAAACACTCTTCAACAGGAGTTGCTATAGGAGGAAAAGCTGATATTATGTTTTATGTTTTCCTTTTGAATAGGATGTTAAACTTTCCTGGAAATATTAAACAAGAACATTTTTACTAGTAATGCCGTTGCCACATTATAAACTGGAATCCTAAGCATCACATGTGTAAGAAAATGAGGCATCATTCTGATGTCTCAATAATCCTGTAACAGATATTTAGCAAAATACTGACTTCAAATGAGAATAGGCCAGATCAACAATAGATATTAGTAGTTGGAATGTAATCATATGTATTTGCTTATTCTTTTTCAAAGGAAAATTTTAGAATCTTACAGCTGTATGCCGCTGATAATTGTTCCAAATAAGCCCACCATTCCTAAAAACTCCTGTCTGCTCAGCTTCTTCACGATGTATTCTTCACACACATTGGAGACAGCATAGAGGGAAGCCCCGAGAAGGACCAAGACATCGCCAGTCAGAACATCACCACCTACAGGAGGGCAGGCCACCCAGGGGGACACATCATCAGCAGGGGGAACTCTCTAGCTTTTTTTTTTGGTATCATTAATCTACAATCACATGAGCAACATTATGGTTACTAGACTTCTCCCATCAAGTCCCCACCCCATGCCCCATTACAGTTACTGTCCATCAGTGTAGTAAGATGCTATAGCATCACTACTTGACTTCTCTGTGTTGTACAGCCCTTCCCGTGCCCCCCCCCACATTATGTGTGCTAATCATAATGCCCCTTTTCCCCCCTTGTCCCTCCCTTTCCACCCATCCTCCCTTTCCCTTTGGTAACTATTAGTCCATTCTTGGGTTCTGTGATTCTGCTGCTGTTTTGTTCCTTCAGTTTTTGCTTTGTTCTTATACTCCACATATGAGTGAAATCATTTGGTACTTGTCTTTCTCCACCTGGCTTATTTTACTGAGCATAATACCCTCCAGCTCCATACATGTTGTTGTAAATGGTAGGATTTGTTTTCTTCTTATGGCTGAATAGCTTTTTTCGATAAGATTTTATGGAAAGAGAAGCCCTGGCTTCCAGAAGTTTAAAGACTCTTACTCTTCTCACTTTCTGGCACAATTCTGCTGTGTTTTCTCATATTTTGACTCCTCAGAAGACTAAAAGGTTGGAGGGTGGTGGCAAGTACCATACTGCAGGGCCTCAGAGAATGATTCTATGATATGAGGAATTAATGGAATGAATTGAAAGCTAGAGAGAAGGAAGCTAGGTAGACTAGGTAATTTTCTCTCTTTCTCTACACTAAAGTCATTTGTAGGTTGGGTGAATTCTTAGACCTTATTTAGGTTTCATATCATCAATTATCTGAACTTTGACCCAAAGAACATCAAAATATTCTCATCTACAGAGTGACTGAAAAAGAGGTCAATCATGCAATAAATATAGAGTTCACTTTTCAAAGAAAAACAAAATCTACAGTAGGTTTCCTCATAACTAATCCAAATGTATGGGGCAAAAAGGGCTATTGCAAATATATATAGAAACATTTCTCTCATGAGACAAAACAAAACTATTTAGTGTGAGAAAAAGGAGCGGGGACTGTGGACAGATAGGAAAATAAAGATTGCTCTGTGAAAGCAGTTACAGTACCAAAAGCAAGTAAATCTGAAAATAAAACTTAAAAAATAGTTAGCCAGGACATGTTTTCTGTCTTTTACCATCTACCTTTGCAAAAGAAACACTAAAGCATAACAAACCATTTTTTTCTGTGATTGGTAACACCATCTCACCTGAACTGTCTTCCCTCCCTGCTAATATGTCTGCACCAACCATAGTTCCTACGCCCAACAGACAGACAGCCACAGCAACGAAGTGGATCACTCTGTATCTTGAGTAAAGAATAAACCACGAGAGAGCCATCAACACAGGAATCCCAAAGCAGTCCAAAAGCTGCATGGAAAGAGAAGCAAACAGCTTACAAACATCTCTCATTAGTTAAAAGATGAATATTAAGTAATACTAGGAGTCAGCACTTATTGAGCCAGCCCTGTCCTAAATGTTTGACCCAGATTAACTCATTTAATTCTCACAACAGCTCTATGAGATTGGAACTGCAACCCCCAATCTACATGAGGAGAACAAAGACATACAGAGAGGCTGAATGAGTTGCCCAGAATCACACTGTTAAAAGCAGGCTAGCCAAAAAATTGCTGAACCCAGGAATTCTTCCCAACAGTCTGTGTAATTTACCTCTACGCCCCATCCGTGTTTATCCTAAGGCCGGTGGGCCAGCTTTCCTTCCTCCACGGACCCACTCACTCGGGCAGCAAACATTTAAGCATGTCACACGTGGGAGACACTACGAGGGGAGCTGGAGTACTGATGAGAGCAAGACAAACAAACCCCGCTCTCAGGAGCATGCAAAAGGCCAGCCAGACATAAATAACCACAAGCCGGATATTTAATTGCAATTGGACTAAAAACAACAAAGAAGTACAGGTTATCCTGAGACGGCAAACAGGCACCATCGCCCTGACAGTGCCCAGTGCCTCGCTCATCTTCATCATGTGCTCCTGCATCACCTTTTGATCTCGGGTCCAGAAAACACTTGGTATACCCTGATACTACTGCCAGTCTGAAAGGCAGGGGATTAAGAAAGCCAAAGTTATAGCAAATCCAAAATCATCTGTAAGATAAAGGAAACACTGAGGTTTCATGTTTCGATTCTTACATTCATAAATTTTGTAAAGTGCCTTGAAGGATAACATATATCCCTTATGCTAATCATATTCTTGAAACTGCTGTTTTATGGCTCACCCTGCTCTTTTTGTCACCTTGTCCCTGATGCTGTCTGTATCGGTTTAGTCTGGGATGAGGCAGGAGCCTGCATCTCCAGCAGCCTGTCTGATCCTGTCCGCGGTCGTTGCCCGATCGCCTCTCCAGTGTCATCGCGGGAGCCCATCGTGCCATGTGTGGGAATGGGCAACTTGCCTTGTTATTTACTCCAGCTATAGAACTCTAATCTCCTAAGTGCTTTATTGGGCCTGACTAAATAACAAACAATTAAATGATGCAAATGGTAACAGCCTGTCCCAGAAGTCAGGAACAGAGCCCAGCCAGATGACTTAACAAAGTCTGAACTACATTCCTGTAAACAAAAATAGTAGACGAAGTCACTCTAAAAACTCACAGGTGATGCCCTATCCTCAAGTTCTGTCTTAAAATTAAAATTAAATTTGCACTGTTTTTAAAGTTCTTGGTGGGCACTGAGTGGTCACAGAAGGAAGCCGCCCATGTCAAGAGTTCCAGGGGCCTCAGGCCCCGGTCCTGCCACTGATCAGCTGTGTGATCTCTTGCCTGTCACTCTCTGGGTCACAAACTGAAATGAAGAGATCAGGTCAGATAGCAAGATGTCCCTTGCTACTTGAAAATTCCACAACTTCTCTGATATCTGTCATCTCCTTTTCAAAATGTATTCTAGGTGATGGGTGTCTTGTCTTTGATGCTTTCAGTTCCAAGATCTCCCTCTTTAATTCAATCTTAAAAATCATTTTGCAGTCACAGTTGGCAAGGTAAGACCCTGGGGTGAGGGGGTGGCATGGGTATACAAATGACTTAGACTTTATTAGAGAAACAAGGGAGTGTAGAGAAGAGAATGAAATTGACTTAGGCCTTAGAGAATGGAGGAGGGGGCTTCCAAAGGGTTGCATTCTAGAAAGAAGAGAGCAGCATCAGAGAGAGGAAGCCGGCTGTGGGCGGGGAATGCATAGGCGTGGCAGTAATGTACTAGGAGACAGGAGCAGAGACCTAGGCCACGGGATCCCAATGGCCACATCGTCAACTCCATATAAACCACTACAATACTCTTTGTAAGTACAGAATCTTCAAGGGAATCCTTAGTAAGGAGGTTCAAATACGGCCTAATCCAAATGTCTACCCTTTCAGATTATCCGGGCCAGAGATTCACTCAAGCAGAGAAACAGCTTGAAGGATCACAGTCACAACAAGTCCCACTGCTGCCAGGGACATTTGGTTGTTAAATGCTGTTTTATGATACACTCCTTGCTGTGTACCAGAAGTACATCACTTTGACAACCATATGTTTGGGTTTTCCTAAGAGGCTAGGATGAAAGAAATTATCTTCTATAGTATAAAGCATTAACATTAGTCACAAAAATGCAACTGTAAGTATTTTGTTTAGCTGTGTTAGACTCTGTCCAATTCAAAACTTCCAATTATCATTAGTCAGAGATCAAAGCTTCTGGAAATTGTAACTAAGTAATTAAATTGTATGTGAGATTATGAGGATAGACCTAACTAGAAAAATACCATAATCTACATACTCATACCCTTATTACCCATTGCTAGAAGTACACTTAGTCCTAATTGTGATGAGCTTTCTCCATTAGGTAACTTCTGGTTTTAATTTTTAGGAAATTCTGGGTTTTTCATATGCTCCCTATGATGTTTGCAATAACAAACATTTCCTGTATCAGCTTTTTAACCCATGCCAGTCAAAAACCAAGAGGACTGCTGAGGGCAAAGCTTAGCACAATGTTACAGAAAAAAAAAAGTAATAAAATGCATTCTGGTAATAACAGCATTTAATGTATATTCACACCAGAAAAATACCAAGTTTTCATCAAGCCTCATGTTTTCCAAGTGAAATACACCTAATTAATTTCACTTCAATTTTTCCATATTCCTAAAATTGCAGGTCAATAAGAACATCTGTTTTATATAGTCAGAGGAGTGATTGCACCAAAAAGTCATAAATCCATTAAACTGTGACCTCTAAACTTGGCACTAGAGTCTATCTCACTTTCACCTCCGTTTATAAATCACTTTGTCTTTAGCAGTGGTTAGAGTGGGGACTATGATACATCCCCTGGTTTGCCAACCTAGGGAATGGAATCAGTCTTTCAAAACTCCAAGTTAAAAGGTATTGCTGTGTAGAAACATTTTTCTTTCAATCCAGCAAGAATAAACCTAAAAAAAGGAACAGGTCTACCATTAGCTACCGTCTCTACCCCAAGACATCTAATTAAAAGTCCCTTCTAATGGTTCCTTTGTCTTGAATATCTACTTACTTGCAAATCTCCAATTTTTCTATGGCACAAAGGCACATCCACTTTAAACACCGTGTTTGAGCAAACATAACACAGAACTCTTGTCAACATCACTCCATCAATTGCCAACTAAATATTTATGCTTATTTTGGTAGCAACTGTTATTTTCTGCTATAGCATTAGCAGTTTACAAACTGAACTTGTATACATTTTCACTGACTCCAGAAAACCTTACTCATTAGCACGTATGCTCCACAGATTGCATCCAACTGTGTTTAGGTTTTCTTCAAGTGAACAGGTTTTCAACAAAAGTAAGTTAGCTTATATGAGTTCAGGTTCTTCCCTTTAAGCTGTAAAATCCAAACTGGTAAGAAGACTCCTTCGTACCTGGACACTGGTTAGAGTTGTGTACTGGTATGCTCTCACAATCAGGTAATTAGCTTCCACATCTGCTAATCCAAGCAGGATATACTTCCACCATTTTCTTTTCAAGATGTAGAAAAGATTATCACTACCTGGTTGGAAGAAATCTGGGTCAGTACATGTTCCTTGAAAATGGTACCATGCATGTTAATTTGGAGATTAAAGAGTCAAAACAAGGATTTACCGTGTATTTAGAATGTGACCTCCTAATTTCCATTACTCACAACCAACTCCTGCAACAGCTCAGCAGAGTCAGATTTTTTTTCTAATATGAGACCCTACCTGAAGTGTCATCATAGACCAGGTGTTCCATGAAAATACTAGTACGCAGGAGAAAAGTGGTTAAGTTCCCTTTCCCTTTGTGACAGATATATAACATCCAGGCATAGGTTTGGATGTTGCCATTCCTGACAAGCTACAGATTATCCTAGGAAATGAAATGTTTCCTTATGGATTCACTGGCTATTCAATCTCCATTTGTGGACTTCTTCAAAGGAAACTCTGCATGTGATCATTCTTTTGGAAAAAATGTGCTTTCAAGAGAAAATTAAGTCAGTGATAAATCTGGAAGAAAACCAAATGGCACCATTTATTCTCCAAATTCTATTTACTCAAGTTAACTATGATTCACTTCCTTGGAGAATCTAGTAGACAGGAGACACAGAGTTGGCACAGATATGAGAAGGCTTTATGGGAAGGTAACCAACAAGCAAATAAAGGTGGTGAAAATCCTAGTCAAATAATTACTATTAAAATCTAATTAGCAGGAACATCCTGAAAACAAGAGTTAGTGTTCCTCAACATGAGATGGCCTAGAAGACAACCATCCTTCAGGGGGACCCCACTGACGTATTTGTGAATTACACTGACTTCCTAAAAGCCAATGTTTACAGAAAGGAGTAAAGTCTGGGGCTATTGTCCAGGGCTATGTACCAGTTCTATTTCCAACTCGTTAAGTTCTTGCCAAACTTGGTGCTTCCCCCTAAAATAGTGTCCTCTCTCTCACAGGTGGTTTCCATTTTCTTTCAAAAATAAGTTATTTATTCTGACTCATGGGAATACCACTGATGCATAAGGTTCATATAAAAGAGGATTAGCAAACACTGCAGCAGTGATTTTATTATGTGCCCTAAATACAATAAAAATGTATGTATTGTGCCCTCCCAATTGCTCAGGTTATATCCACTGTCTTCTCGTTCCTGAATTCAATGTCATTTAATTGGTTTTAAAATACCATGCTCTTCTCTTGTGGGCAGGATGTTTTGTTATCATAATGAACAGCCCTGAATACGGAGTGGGAGTGAGAGCATTAGCCGTGGAGAAGGCTGCCAAGGTTGGAATCTGGCTCTACCAGTTACTACCTATGATTTACAGCAAGTTATCTAAGTACTACATGCCTCAGTTTCCTCATCTGTAGAGTGCGGATGGTAATAATACTCACTTGATTTGTTAGGAGGCTTCATGAGTTAACACATAACCAAAATGCGGTAAGCAATTAAAATGACTCCTAGCACAATGTTAGTCAGAACTTAGTTTTCCCATTTTTATGTAGGAAAATTTTGTTTCATACAGAATTTTATTGTAATTCTGTAATGATTCTAAAATGACTTAATCCGCCAGGGACAAAGAAATTAATTCTTTGCCAATTCCTTCTCTTTGTTTCTCACACTATAGACCTGTTGACATGCAATCAATGCTACATTTAGCTAGAAATATATATTCTGGAGAGTGAGGCTCTAGACTTTTTAAGTGGTTTTCAATATTGGCTCTTAAATTTATCACTTATGGGGGAAGAAAATAAAACCTAACTTGTAATGGCATTTACATTTTGTTTTTTCTACAAATTGTACAGTTATAGTTTGGTGCTACTTATTTTAATCAATGATTAAAATCAATGACTTCAGAGACTTACACATAAATCTCTAGCCAGTACTTTCATAGACTTCAAAGGTCTCATCCTTTTTTTCCTAACAACTTTTATAAAAACAACAACAGTTTCTTGGTTTTGGTTTGCCCCATGTTTAATTTTTTTAATGTGTCAGAAGCACAAGAATTTTATGAAGATAGTGTGTTGAAAAGTAACTTCCACATTTGACATACCTGACTGAAACGCCAGCATCATTGTATAAATTAGAAATAGCAAGCAATAGTTGATAAAGCTCTGAAGCATGGGGGTGTTCACTTTGTATCTTTCTGCCAAATACTGGCTGGTGATGGCTGTCCCACATATACACAAGGACAACATCTGACCCAGGGCAATGGTTTTCAAAATATTCCTAGAAAATAAAGGAGGAAATCAGAATAACATGCAACTAAGTTATGCTTCACACATGCATGCACCCCACATGCACACACACACAGTTTAGTGCAAAACACAAAGGGAAATGCTAATTATTCCAGGTGGTCATTTCATTTTATTGCTTACTTCATGTGCACAAAAATTTAAATGTTGCATTTTAAAAGACCACATTTTTATGCTTTTTTATATTTCTGATTCCCCCCATTTCCACAAAAATACATATTTCCCTACTTTAATGACCACCCATTTAGTAATCATTTTTATTACTTAATTATGTCATATACTACTTGAAGTGTGTTTTGCATGATTGTTTAAAACTCAGCTTTAACTCTAGTTTTTAAATTCTTTCTGTGTATTATTGTCTCATCCTTTCAGTCTCCCCGAGACTTGATATCCTCAACTAGAAGCAGCGGCTTTCAATGTTACCTCCATGTTCAAATTAAAAAAAATGCCAACATCCATCAAGACCAATGATATCCCCATCTCTGGGGGTGGGTCCCAGGAATCGGTGATGGGCCAGCTCCCCAGGTGATTCTAATGTGCAGCTGAGCTTGTGAATCACTGCTCGAGAGTCTGGCACTTTGGATCTGTAGAACAATAAGACCCAGACTCCCCCTTGGCATTTGAAATGAGAGGCATCTTAACAACCAGCTACAAAACAGCAGACAGCAAACTGCAAAACGTCAGTCTTACAACAGTGGTGCACGCAAAGGGGTCAGGGAGCACACATGGCTAGTGATTAATTCTGGATGAGGGAGTAGCAGGCAGGGGGAAATTGAGAAGGGTTTCACAGGACAGGTGATTTTTCCAGTTAGGTTTCTGTCTTGCCTGAGGGTTCAGCCCCGGGCAAGTTCACGATGGATCCAGTGAGACTGAGATATGACAACAGAACATTCTTGGGATAAAAGGATTTATAACCAGCTTTATTCTCATACTGCATTTAGCAGCCTACAGGTCTGTAATCCACCCCTGTCTCTGCATCCGCCCAGAGCACTGGGCAGAGCTCTTTACATAGTGACTCAGTCAGTAATAGCTTATTGCCTACGGGTGTGGAAGCAGTAGCCCAGCAGTAGGCCAATTACACCATCAAGAAGTTTAGGGTCATGTGAGGATCCTGGCCATAGGAACTTACATTTAACCCACAGTTTGGAAGGATAAAAGGATTTCTAGAGGCAGTGATACGGAAATCCAGTAAGAACTAACTATATAACCAAAATCACAAACATGCAGGGGTGGGTTCAGGAAACATGTAGTGGCCTAGAGGGCCTGGGGCATAAGAGCAACAGCTGAGAGTGATGGGCAGGAAGCACCTATGAGTAAGTTGAAGCCTGATCATAAAAAGATTTGAACGGCACACTGAGGAGTTAGACCTTTATGCCAGAGATAGCTAGGTTTCTGAACATGGATTTAGGAAAATAACTCTGGTGGTTGGTAGAACGTGGATTGAAGAGAAGGAAAACTAGGCTGAAAAACCAATTAAAAGGTTAATATAATGATCCCAGCTAAAGTGAGATCTGAACTAGAGCCTGACATTCACTGACAGTCTACTGTCAGTACGAATAGAAAGTAGAGAATGATAGGAAAGATGTCACAGTGGTAGAACTCATAGGACTAGTGACCCATTAAACCTGAGGAGGAGGTATTAAAAATGATCCCTGGGTTTCTAGATGTGGATAAAGTGAAAGTTCCTGTGGCCAGGATTCTTACCTGGCCCTGGCTGGCTAGCTCACTACACACGTGTGGGCAATACATTATAAAGAGCTCTGCCCAGTGCTCTGGGCGACACGGTGACATGGTTGCAGGAGAACAGGGATGAGACTGGGGTGGTGGCTGCACCGAGGACAGAGACTGAGGCGGCTGTGGGGCAGAGGGTCCCAGAGGCAGAGACCAGCTTGCTGCATGCAGACTCGCTCTGAGTGGACGGGATTCTAGTGATTGACCTGCCATTATGGGAATTCATGTTTTTGGTCCACAGTGAACTTGTTCAGAGCTGAAACCCATTAGCAAGACACTAGACCAGAAGATCAGATGGATATGAAGCTGGATGGGGAACAAAGGAGAAAAGTGGGTTTGGGAGAGGGGAGGGGAGGGAGTTCAATTTGCGAGCAGCAGCAATTGAGGTGGCTGGAACATCAAAGGGAAAAGCAAAAGAGGTTTGCACAGGCAGACTCTAAAACGGCCCCCAGTGAGTCCCTGCTTCCTGGTGTTTTTGCCCTGTAATCTCCTCCTCCTGAGTGCAGACAGGATCTGTGACTCGCTTGTAACCATTAAAATACAATAAAAGCAATGGGATATCATTTCCATGAATCCATTACATAAGGTTATAACTACCACCTTGCTAATCAACTCTATTAGTTCTCTTCCTTGCTGGCTCTGATGAGACAGGCTGCCATAAAGAGAGGCCTGGGTGGCAAGGAACTGAAGCTGCCTCTGGCCAAGAACCATCAAGAAACTGAGGCCCTCAGTGTGAGAGTCCGCCAGAACGTGAACCCGCCGGCATTAGCACGCGCTTGGGAGCACATGGCTCCTCAGTGAGGCTTCAGGTGAAACTCCGACCTGGCTGACCCCATGACTGCAGCCTTGTAAGAGACCCTGGCTCAGAGGTCAGAGCTACGCCAGGCATGCCCAGATGCCTGATCCATAAAGACTGTGAGAAATAAAAGTGTGTTGTTTTAAGCCAATAAATTTGTGGTGATCAGTTGCATAGCAATGGATAACAAGTACAAGGTTGAAACTGAACTTCAGAAAGTTAGACCATACCTCTTTTGCTCTCCATTACATATTCAGTGCCTGGCTTTTTGTCATTCATTAAATATTTGTTGAGTGAATGTAAATGGACAAAGATCTTTTTTTGTTTTTTAATTATGAAAAGGAGACTAAGAAAGGGGAAGAGTTTGAAGAATAAGCAGTACTGAGGACAGGTTTTTAAGCAGTAGTGGTGATGGTATTATCTTATTAAAGGGTCAAGGAAACTTAAACATGTTTGGGAGATGAGCAGGAGACAATATGAGTGAAAATTTGAAGATTAAGAAAAAATAAATTAAAAAGAGATGGTGAAAATGGGCAATTCCTGAAAGGGTTAGGGACCAGGATTGATAACATTGCAACTTTTGTTTAAAATGTTCTCTATATAAATACTTCCTTCCAGAGTTGCTGTAAGCAAAGTAGAAAATACCAAAACTTTGGAAGACACAGAATGTCTGTTCTTAGAGTTTGCAATGCATTTGTTCCTCTGGAATGTTTGTTTCAATAATTTCCAACTAACCTCAAACAATCCCAGAGAAAGGGGAAGTTCGCTGGGTGAGACAAACCTAGATATACTTTAAGAGCATCTACCATGTGCGAGGCTATGAAGATACAACCTGAATAGGCACTCTGTTCCTAGGACACTCAGAGACTGCTGGGGGCAGGGAGGCAGGTGAACTAGTAAATAGGTGCAAAAATGGGCCAACTAAAAAACTTACAGAGTTTACGAGACAGCCACAGTAGGGAAAGGCATTCCAAGCAGAAGGACTAGCATATGCCAAGGCACAGTGCCCTACAGCAACATGGCACACACCGGGTTTCAGTGGGCAGGTAGAGCTGCAGCACAGAGGAGTGCAGGAGAGAAGAACAGCAACAGGTGAGGACGGAAAAGTGAACAGAAGCCAGAGCGATCGAGGCCTTATGTCTGCAATGCTCTATAGTTGATATCTTATCTTGCTGGGGGTGAGATAATTGAAACCTTCCAAACAGAGGGCTGAAGTGATCAGCAAGGCAAGAACTGAGCATTCCTAGGTTCCTAAATACGTCATGGCACCAATGTCACCGCACATTAGCACCAAAACCTTACCCTTAATTCCTAACATGGAAACCAGTTAAAGACGTAGGTTGACAGAAACACAGGAGTCAGAAGAAAACCAGGTTTTGTGGATCAGACACTTAGATAGCAATATGGTTAATCAAGATCCCAAAGGTAGGAGGAAAAGGCACATTTGGAAAGGAAAATAACTCCATTTGGGACATGCAGGATTTTAATTATAAGACAGTCAAGCAGAAATATCCAGTAGGCAGTTTGGAACTGGGAAAAAGGACTGGGTTGGAGAAATAAATATGGGAATGATGAGCATAAAGGTGGCAACTGAAACTGGGATGTAACGGAGATTACTAAAACACACCTAAACACTGAAAAGAAAAGAAGGGAAAAAAGAAACACTTAAAGGCCTGGAAGAGGAATCAGAGATGGGCAGAAAGGAAGAGAAAAGGGAGGAAGAACACTCTGGAAGCAACAGAAGGTGGCATTTCGAGGAGGAAGCGCCCCACAGTTTGGACTGCAGCAAATTTCTTCTAACTGCTCTTCCTGCTCCACCCTCTCCAATCCCCACAAATCCAATTTCTGCACTGCCCAGGACTCTGCATTCTGAATGTCAGTCTGCTGGGATGGGATCATTCCCAAGCCTGAAGCCTCCTGGCGGCTCCCCTCTGCCCTCAGATGAAAGCCAAACTCTAAAATGGCCTACCAGGCAACGGCCCGTCTGACCCCTGCCCAGCTCTCCAGCCTCACGTTGGGCTACTCTCTCACAGCTTTAATTCTTAATTTCTAAAACTTCTTATAGGATATTTAAAATATAACAAAGTATATTATACAACCAATGTGTGTTCATCTATCTGCTAGGCAGCTTAAGAAACAAAATATTGGCAGTATTAACAAATCCCCATTGTGTTCTCTGCAATCTCAGCCTCCCAAAGCAACCACTTTCCAGAACTCAGTGTTTATCATTCCATGCATTTCTATATGTTTAATAATATTTAAATATTCCTAAGAAATAAATAACAATGTTTGTTTTAAATTTTATATAAATAGCATCATACTGTATGTATACTTTTGCAACCTGCTATTTTGATCAAAATCACGAGAGTCATCCATACTGATACATTAGTTTCAGTTCATTCCCTTCCATTTCTGTGTAACACTCCAGTACATGAATGTATCACTTTATTTATCCATCCCTGCTGATACTTAGGTTGTATTTCAATTTTTTTTTCTCTTATGAGCAATGCCTCTACAAACATTCTTGCGTATCTCCTGATGTACATACCTAAGAGTTTTTCTAGTTTTAGCAAACTGGTGCAAATGAGTTCCTCATGTGCTAAGGCATAATCTCCTCAGCACTCAGGATGGCCTGATGGACACTACCCATAGCAGTGAACTAGAAGCAGTGAACTCAGAGTGCCCTACAAACCTTTCTGTTTGTGTCATAAAGTTTAAAGGAATCATTTGCTCTGGAAATTTATCTAAGAGTTGAATTGTTGGTCTCAAGGCATAAACATTTTCAATGTTACTTGTTTGGCTGGATTGCTCTTTAAATGGGCATATGACATCGTGTAGTTTACTCTGTTACTCTCCAAAGGAAGGAACTGAAGAAATCTCCACTTTTCAAGAGAGAGGAATGTTATCAGAGCTAGCCAGGTACAAAGACATTTCCTTAGGCTATTGAGGGAAGTTTTCATCCAGGTGAGCAGAGGGGAAAGGGCTCGCTCCCAGAGGTGGTCTTCTTTCTAGGGATGCACTGCCCAGCCCAGGCTGAGGAAGCAAACTGTATCCAGCGATTGCTCCCTCTTCCTCTTGTGCTCCCTTCTTCCTGAAGGAGGCACTGCTTCTGGATTAGGCTACCCTATCCTAGACAAAACAAGTTCACCACTGGGTCTTGTACGGTGCCCCAGGAGTCTACAGGAGCCGGGGGCCAGAGCCAGAGAGTGAAATGGGCATTTGTTCTGTGTCTTGTCCCCAGGCACATACTTCCTTCAGGAATCATGTAGGGTGGGGTGCCTGGCCAAGGAAATGGTTCCAATTTTCCTGTGTGTCATTGTTCAGCTGGTATCATTCTGGCCCACATGCTCAACACAATCCTCACTGCAAGCCCAAGGAAAGTATTACTGCTGTCCTGCTCCAGATGAGACTCCATGTGGCTCCATAATTCACCCACAATCATGTAGATAGTAAAAGGCTGAGGACATCAGTGCTCGAGCTATTAAATGACTAGATGAGGGGGTTCAAATCTGCTAAAAGGAAACTTCTTTCTTCCCTGGGAGAAAGTCTCAGAATGACACAACTTTGGTACTAATGCCCACTTCTGTAAGTTGAAGAGACTGTGGTCCAGGAGAGAGAAAAGTTTTTCCTAAGATCACAGAGAAGCAGAGTCAATGCCCAAATTTTCTGACCATTAAACACTTGCTGCGCTCCCTAGAGCACAAGGTCTTGGGATAATAAGAGGGGCATCCCACACAGTAGGTATCTTCTTACCTTCCATCTCTTCCTTCTCACTCTCCTTTCCCCACATTCTGCTCTTCACCCTCACCGCGATTTTACAAACGCACTTTTATTAGAAAACCTCTTTGTCAAAAGATTTTTGCACCTCACCTTGCTGTCAGCAAAAAAGGAGTCTAACCTGATTTCTTTGCAATATACCAATATTAACACTGCTTCTCTGTTCGTCAGGAGGACACTGGATGGCCAAAGTACAGGGCATCAGTAGCTAATCAAGTAGTAATAACCTAATCAAATTCAGAACATTTTTCACATCCCATAATGGACTCAAGAGCAATTAAAAATTTGGAGTGAGAATAAGAAGTGTGGAAGCACTAAGCCCTGTTCACAAATTGACAACATTCCTCTAGTAAGCTCACATTTGTATTCTAAAATAGTAAAGTTAAGCAAGCTGTCCTCCAACAACTATAAAGTATAACCATTTTCTAAAAAAAAAAAGTCACAAGTTGAGTATGGAGATTTAAAGTTACAGGAAAGCACTTCTCTTGGCTCCAAATCATAATGACCTCCTCTATAAAGGAAGAGCCAGAGAGCAAGAGGGAGACAAGCCGAAGCAGGGCGGAGGTTGAACGAAGGGAGAAAGGAGAGAACGGCAGACTTGCAGCGAGAGACGCCAAGGGCCTCAAAGCGATTTCTGTTACTTAGGGCCTCCTATGCAGCATCTGCATCTCCCCACAAGGTCCGAGTCCCTATACACTCTGAGCAGAACACAGGGACTCCCCCCACCGTGACAAAACCTGCTCTTCTCTAAGGGCAGCTGCCGGAGGCCCGTGTACCTAACCATGGGCTATATCCGGTCCCAGGTTTTGTAACGGAACCTGCACTGAAGCAAACTTCAATGGCAGGATATGGTCCAACTCAGAGACTTGTTTCCCAAGGTGGCTTCCCGCTGTGGAGGCCAGGCTGCCAGAAAGCAGAGCAAACAAGAGTTATGGTTACTGGGGTAGGGGTCAGAAACAGGGGGAACATAGACTGAGTAAGGTCACTTCTGACCACATTACTATTTGGGAAAAGTTTTCAATTAGCAATAATTGTGCCTCAGATAAACCTCATTGGCTATTATATTGCCATTGTGCAGCTATTTGGATATACTGTATGAATTTAAGGATTGAAAGAAGGAAAGGTTTTTAAGGCATTTTATTTCCCCTATCTTTTTTCCAGAAAACCTGAAGTACATATCTTAACATTGCTTCTTTTCTGAAACATACTCATGTACACACTTTCTAATGAAACTCTATCTTCTTTTATGCATATTCAGTCAGTAAGCTCTTCAGTCATATATTCACTGGAGTTTGTTGGGTGCCTAGTATGTGACAAGCAAAAGGGATTTAGAATTTAAAAGACCCATGTATTTCCCAGTCTCAGACCCTATTGTACCCAGATCAGTTCAAGGGGCTCGTGCTGTGTACCCTAAAAAAATACGATGTTCCATGATCCTAGTACTTACCACACTGCTTGTTCTTCCTCTCTACTCCAAGAGGACAGGGACATTGTATCCTCTCTGACCAACAAAGTGCCTGGTACGCATAACTGTTTAAAGGACATTTGACATTGTTGAACATGCTAAGGAACTTTCTATCTAGTAAAGGAGACAGACCTCACAATATGGAACCCCAGTAAAATGGGAAAGTGTCAAAACTGCGTTGGGTATGTGGCCAAGGAGAAGCAAGGGTCAAGACTGCCTGGAGAAGGTTCACAGAGGATAAGACACTCAATCCCAGACCAGAAAGGTGAACAATTTCCAGAAGACACAGGAATGAAGGAAAGGCCGTAAAATGAGTTTTTGCCTAATTCAGACAGTAGTTTTACATAATATGTACATGAGACACAATGACAGGACTGATTCATTTCTTTAGACCTTATTCATTTGCGATATCCAGTGAGACCAGCAGTCCTCTCTACTTAGCTGTATATTTACAAATTCATTGGGGGATTTAAAAAATTACTGATCCCAGCCCAAATCAGTTGAATCAGATTCTTAAGAGTTAGGGTCCAAGTATCAGTCCATTTTAAAAGCCCCCTAACTAAGTCTAATATGCAGTGAAGATGGCAAATGACTGAATTATTCTCTCCCCTTTATTTAAAGAAATAAAGAGTTCCAAATGACTCATAAAATGCATTGTTTGCATGCAAATCACACATTTTTCTTCACTTTATGTCTCAATAAATCTGGGCTGCTAGGTTACATATTGTCGGCTAAAGGCAGGATTTACTATTAGAGATAGAAGACTTCTGTGGAGCATAGCTTCATTGGGGAAATTTAAAAATCCATCACATCTGTCACCTATAAATACCTAGTACAAGATAATAACTCCCAGCACTTCTATAAAAATCCTATTACAAATTTGACAAGAAAAATTCATTTAGACAAAATCCTCACATTTAGCACAGAGATTATCCAGTATCTATTACTAGAGCTATTCTATTACTATTAGAAGCAAGCCAGAAAATAAATGCAGTTTTTCTTCATACAGTGAGAAGCAGCCTAGATGACCTGTTATATATTCCTTCTGTATCTACATTTCTATGGTTGAAAAATTTAGCCATTAATGTATTATCTAATTCTAATAAGCATATACAGCTAGCAGTTTGGAAGAACCCACATTCTGATGTAATGAAGGCATAGTCAAAACTCAAAGTGGCTAAGAAAGCCAAACTGCAAAGAATAGAATATGTAGTAATATATATTATTACCTTAAAAGAAGGCAAGCAAGAAAAGGAAGGAAATGTGTGTTTCTTTTCCCCACTGGGTTATGTCCTATTTATTCTAGTAAATAAAACGTTAAATGTTTTTAAATTAAGGAATAGATGCCACAGTGAATTACTAAGATGTCATAATGTTAAAATGCAAGGTAGGCAAATATTATAGATAGGAGACACTTAGAAGTAAACTCAAGGAATGTTAGAGTGGAATGAATATGAGCTCAGGGATTAGATAAAACTGAGGTCTAGACTTAAATTTGAAACATGAAAGAGAAAATAAACAGGTGCAGGCAAGTGAAAACAATGATTTGTATCATGTTTTATTTTGTAAAAGGCTAACAGAGACTGCACCCAGACATGGACTTTGAGAATGGAGTATTCTCAGTGAACACGGTGGAAAGAACCCTGGACTCTGAGTCAGAGGACCTAACTCCACCCCTTATTTGTGTTACAAAGTTGAGTAAGTTAGTTAGCTGCTCTCAAAAACTGTTTCTTTTGTTTTATAATGGGTGTAATACTACATGTATGGGTTTAAGGATCAATGGATGTAACCTGTGTAAAATTATCTACTACCTTAGGCATTCAGTGAATTTATTTTCCTTCCGTCCTTCCTCTGGCTCACCCAGCCTCTTGGAAACCAGAGCTGCCCAACAGAACTTCCTGAGTTGATGGAAATACTTGTTATGTATATGCACCATCCAATACAGTAGCCTCTAGCCACAGGCAGCAATTCAGCACTTGAAATAGGACTAATGTTAATGAAGAACTGAATTTTTAATATTATGTAACTTCAACTTAAATGGAAGTAGCCATATTATAACGCCAGAGGCTACCATACTGAACAGTGTAGCCTGGCCCAGCATCATGCAACAGAAGTTTCTGCAGTGATGGAAATGCTGGACAGGTGGCTCTTGAGCACTTGGAATGCAGCTAGTGGCGTGAATGAAGACCTGTATTTTTCACTTTATTTCGCTGTAATTCATTTTAATTTAAATAGCCACATGTGGCTCATGGCTACGGTATTGAAGAGCACAGCTCTAAACCAGTGCTTCTCAAAACTTAATGTGTTACAAATCGCCTGAACAATTGCCAAATTGCATGTGCTGATTCTGCAGGTTTGGAGGGAAGCCTGAGATTTTGCATTTCAAACCAGCTCTTAGGGGATGCCAGGGCTGCCGGTCCATGGACCACACTAAGTAGGAAGGCTTTGAGCAGTGCTTCCAATTCTGAGGTCTCTCAGCTAGAAATCCATGGGCTGTTCAGGAGCTCTTTTTGACATTTCAAAGAGCTCAACGGTACTTCTGACTATTGCTGGTAAAAATGCAAAATGGTACAATCCTTACTGGGGCAGGGGTGGGGGTAAGGAGGCAATTTCTATCAATATTACTTCCAGGAATATATTCCAAAGATACTCTGGTAAAAACATAAAAGACCCATATACACACTATTCATGGCAGGACTATTTATAAAAGACTAAAGAAAAAAACTGAGTGTCTAACAATAGGGGACTAGCTGAATAAACACAGAGCCATAAATAGCAAGGCAAATATTTCTATACACTGATAAAATGACTGCAGGATATCCTTAGAAAAGAAGCAAATGTGGAGAAAAAGGGTATGGAATGCTAACACTGACTTATATTTGTTAATATTTTAAATGGAAAGATAAAACAAAAACTGTTTTTAAAGTAATCTACAGGTCACAAAAGTAAACAATGCATGTCTAAATATACCTTGTTTTCTAGATTTGTCTTAAGAGCCATGTAAATATTTTACATAATTATAAAACAAAAATTAGATTTAAAAAACCACATCTAAAATAAAAAACAAAATTTTAAATGAACTTAAAGATCTTTTAAACTGGTAACAAAACCAAATGGAGAGGATTATTTCAAGTGACTCTAAAACACACTAATTTGACAATACATTCCTACTAAAGTATACCACAGGAACAATAAGAACTGTAAAATATCTTGAACTGCTTGGCAGTAGTGTTGATATTATTTTGATACTATGTGTGTTTACTGTGGAATAAAGCAAATAAATTTCATTGATATATTCATTTTGGGCACAGGAAAAAGAAGATGAAGATGAAAGATTAAAGGGGTTAAGTTAAAAACCTGAGAGTCCCAAACTTTATTGAAAGTTCGAACTCATAGGCATTTTATTTTTTTAAATACGTATTTCCTATCTCTGCCCACTTAAAAGCCCTGTAACAACAACCAAGCAACAAACATGAAAACTCCCAGTGCCTAGAATATGGCAACTAAGTACTATGCCTACCACAAAGCATGAGGATGATGGCGAATAGCTGATTTCCAACCTGAGGCAAAAAATGTACAAAATCAGCCTGGACTGCTTTGTCACAAAAAAATGACAAGAAACCTATCAAAAGCTAGTGGAATCGGGACAAAAAGATATTCTGGTAACCCATAAGAATAACTGCAATGGGTTGAAATACCTCCAACATGTTTAAATCCATGGGTTAATAGCAATACTTACATTAAAAAAAAAATAAAACTCATTGGTCATCTTTGGAGGATGACCCATTAATTATTTAATCCTGTGAATAAAGCAAGCATTTTCGTGCCCTTCCTGTAGAAATGACACCCCAGGGTAATGAGTTGATGACAGGGAGTTTGTAGAAATATGTGGATAACAAATAAAAATGGAATGACAGAAACAGAATATCATTTTACAACCCCTAATAAAATAATGAAATTTAGTCAATAAACCTCAATAACTCCTAAAACAGTTTAACAAAAAGGGCACACAAACATTATGCACATCCTGATGGCAGTTCACTGTGTATATGAAATAGTCTTGCCAAAAAAGATAGGGCTACAAGGTTTTTAATACATGTCCATTGACCAGGTACACGACAATATTCTAGGGAATCTATGAAATTGGATGTGAAAAAAATACATCCTGATTTCAGTAACATGTAACTAAAGTTTAATAGTCCTTCAATTATGAACGTAGGCAATTAACTATAGTAATACTAGCAGTACCTATGACTTCACTGACAAAGAATTTGAATTTTAATGTCATATGACAATTGTGGCTGAAATTTCAGAATATCATTTACATACATCACTACTGCAAAATCATGGTAAAGACCTATTATGAGATATTGTTACTTAATAGCTTTTTTAAATGATACATATTAATATATACCACAATGTTTTTAATAGTTTAATACCTATATAACTATATAGGTATATATATATATATATATATATAATATATATATATATATATATATATATAACTAAAAATGATTTCCTTAATAATCCTACTTATGTTATTTTATACCCCTAAAAACAATAACTGGAAACCTGCCAGAAAGATACAGTAAGCAAAACAGAGAATGTGGAAAATACGTGACAAATGAATTCTTTCTTTTAAAATAAACTGCAAGAAAAAAAAAGCAAGAGGATGAGGAGGCCTACAGAGGAGACGATATAATAACCCTCTGAAATGTATGAGCCTTATGTACATCTTGATTTTAATAATTTTTAAGATTATGTGATAATTGGGGTAATTTGAACATGGACTAGATACTTGATATTCAGGAATTATCGTCAATCTTTAGGTGGAAAAATGTTACTATGACAATGTTTTTAAAATTCTTTTCTTTTAGATATTTATATTGAAAAACTTCTGCATGAAACTACATGATGCCTGAGACTTAAATTAAAATAATCCAGGAGGGATGAAGTGGAGAAGTATAAATAAATAAGGCAAGTTGGTAATTACTGAAACTGGATGGTGGTACATCACAGTAAGTAATAGTCTCTACTTTTACTTGAACATTTACATAATAAAGATTTTTTTAAAAAAGATATTAAGGGAGGAGCCAAGATGGTGGCATGAGTAGGACAGAGGAAATCTCTTCCCAAAAACATACTTATTTTTGAAAATACAACAAATACAACTATTCCTAAAAGAGAGACCAGAAGATATAGGACAACAGCCAGGCTACATCTACACCTGCGAGAACCCAGCGCCTCGCGAAGGGGGTAAGATACAAGCAGCAGCCCAGTGGGACCCAAGCGCCCCTCACCCCAGCTCCTGGCAGGAGGAGAGGAGTCGGAGTGGGGAGGGAGAGGGAGCCCAGGACTGCTAAATACCCAGCCATAGCCATCTGCACCAGGAGTGCAGACACACAGTGCGTGGGGTGCTGGATACTAGGGAAATGGAACAGTAAGACCTGTGAGTGGGTCCCCACAGCTGTGCCCCTGGGACAAAAGAAAAGCGAGTGCTTTTTGAAAGTCTTAAAGGGACAGGGGCCTCACAGCTGGATGGAAACATCTTGGCACAGTCAGCCCAGCAGCTGGGAATCCCAGGGAACTCTGAGAGCCCTAACCCCTGGGTGACAGTGCAGCTTGGAGGTCTCTCACGGCAATAAACAGCCTCCCACCCGTTCCCCCTCTGGTGAGGCCCTGCCATAGCAGAACAGCAGCCTGAGGCTGGCCACACCCACAGGAACTGCGTGGAGCTCCACAGCGACCTGGGCAAGAATCACAGACCACATATGTGTGCTGCTGCCCAGCACAAGTTGCTAGGGGTTGCCATTCTCCCAGGAAAGGAAGACCAGGAGCAAGTGGAAAGAGTCTTGGTTCTCCCAGCTAACACATGTGCCAACTGCTTATGACTACCTCTATTGCCATGAAAAGGCAGAAGAATTTGACACAGAGCAGACTAACACAGACATCCTCCACTGAGAGGGAATCTGAGGAGATAGATTTAACCAATCTTCCTGAAAAAGAATTCAAAATAAAGGTCATAACCATGCTGATGGACCTGCAGATAAATATGTAAGAGCTAAGGAGGGAGACTACAGAAATAAAACAATCTCTGGAAGGACTTAAAAGCAGAATGGATGAGATGCAAGAGGCCATTAATGGAATAGAAATCAGAGAACAGGAATGCAGAAAACCTGACCCAAAGAGAGACAAAAGGATCTCCAAAAATGAAAGAATATTAAGAGAACTATGTGACCAACGAAATGGAACAATATCCACATTATAGGGGTACCAGAAGAAGAAGAGAGAGAAAAAGGGATAGAAGGTGTCTTTGAAGAAATAATTGCTGAAAAGTTCCCCAAACTGTGGGAGGAAATAATTGTTCAGACCATGGAAATACACAGAACCCCCAACAGAAGGGACCCAAGGAGGAAAACACCAAGACACATAATAATTAAAATGGCAAAGATCAGGGACAAGGACAGAGTATGAAAGGCAGTCAGAGAGAGAAAAAAGGTCACCTACAAAGGAAAACCCATCAGGTTATCATCAGACTTCTCAAAAGAAACCTTACAGGCCAGAAGAGAATGGCATGATATATTTAATGCAATGAAACAAAAGGACCTTGAACCAAGGATACTGTATCCAGCACAATTATCATTTAAATATGAAGGAGGGATTAAACAATTCCCAGACAAGCAAAAGTTGAGGGAATTTGTCCCCCACAAATCACCTCTACAGGGCATTTTAGAGGGACTGCTCTAGATGGATGCACTGCTAAGGCTAAACAGATGTCACCAGAGAAAAAAAATCACAGCAAAGAAAGTGGAGCAATCAAATACTAACTAAAATCAAAAAACAAAATCAACTACCCACAAAAGTAGTCAAGGGAAACACAAAAGAGCACACATACAAAAAAAAAAGTAAAAAAGAAAAAAAACACCAAGCAAAGAAAGAATGGAGAAGGAGAAATAAGAAGGGAGAGAAGTAAAGAATCATCAGACTGTGTTTATAATAGCTCAATAAGTTAGTTAAGTTAGACAGTAAGATAGTAAAGAAGCTAACCTTGAACCTTTGGTAACCACAAACCTAAAGCCTGCAATGGCAATAAGTACATATCTTTCAATAATCACCCTAAATGTAAATGGACTGAATGCATCATTCAAAAGACACAGAGTAATAGAATGGATAAAAAAGCAAGACCCATCTATATGCTGCTTACAAGAGACTCACCTCAAACCCAAAGACATGCACAGACTAAAAGTCAAGGGATGGAAAAATATATTTCATGCAAACAGCAAGGAGAAAAAAGCAGGTGTTGTACTGTTACTATCAGATAAAATAGATTTCAAAACAAAGAAAGTCACAAGAGATAAAGAAGGACATTATATAATGATTAAGCAGTCAAACCAACAAGAGGGTATAACCATTATAAATATACATGCACCCAATACAGGAGCACCAACATATGTGAAACAAATACTAACAGAATTAAAGGAGAAAATAGAATGTAATGCATTTATTTTAGTAGACTTCAACAAACCACTCACTCCAAAGGACAGATCCACCAGACAGAAAATAAGTAAGGACACAGAAGCACTGAACAACACACTACAACAGATGGACCTAATAGACATCTATAGAACTCTACCCTCAAAAGCAACAGGATACACATTCTTCTCAAGTGCACATGGAACATTCTCCAGAATAGACCACATACTAGGCCACAATAAGAGCCTCAGTAAACTCAAAAAGACTGAAATTCTACCAACCAACTTCTCGGACCACAAAGGTATAAACCAGAAATAAATTGTACAAAGAGAGCAAAAAGGCTCACAAACACATGGAAGCTTAACAACATGCTCCTAAATAATCAACGGATCAATGACCAAATTAAAATAGAGATCAAGCAATATATGGAAACAAATAACAACAACACAAAGCCCCAACTTCTGTGGGATACAGCAAAAGCAGTATTAAGAGGAAAGTATACAGCAATCCAGGCATATTTAAAGAAGGTAGAAGAATACCAAATGAATAGTCTAAAGATACACTTCTCAAAATTGGAAAAAGAAGAACAAATGAGGCCTAAAGTCAGCAGAAGGAGGGACATAATAAAGATCAGAGAAGACATAAATAAAATTGAGAAGAATAAAACAATAGAAAAAATCAATGAAACCAAAAGCTGGTTCTTTGAGAAAATAAACAAAATAGATAAGACCCTAGCCAGACTTATAAAAAGAAAAAGAGAATCTACACACATCAACAGAATCAAAAATGAAAAAGGAAAAATTACAATGGACCCCACAGAAATACAAAGAATTATTAGAGAATACTACAAAAACTATATGCTAACAAGCTGGAAAACCTAGAAGAAATGGACAACTTCCTAGAGAAATACAACCTTCCAAGACTGAGCAAGGAAGAAACAGAAAATCTAAACAGACCAATTACCACCAACAAAATTGAAGCGGTAATCAAAAAACTACCCAAGAACAAAACCCCGGGGCCGGACGGATTTACCTCAGAATTTTATCAGACACACAGAGAAGACATAATACCCATTCTCCTTAAAGTGTTCCAAAAAATAGAAGAAGAGGGAATACTCCCAAACTCATTCTATGAAGCCAGCATCACCCTAATACCAAAACCAGGCAAAGACTCCACCAAAAAAGAAAATTACAGACCAATATCCCTGATGAACGTAGATGCAAAAATACTCAACAAAATATAAGCAAGCTGAATTCAAAAGTACATCAAGAAGATCATATACCATAATTAAGTGGGATTCAACTCAGGGATGCAAGGATGGTACAACATTCGAAAATCCATCAACATCATCCACCACATAAACAAAAAGAAGGACAAAAACCACACAATCATCTCCATAGACGCTGAAAAAGCATTCAACAAAATTCAACATTCTTTCATGATAAAAACTCTCAGAAAAATGGGTATAGAGGGCAAGTATCTCAACATAATGAAGACCATATATGATAAACCCACAGCCAACATTATATTTAACTGCAAGAAGCTGAAAGCTTTTCCTCTGAGATTGGGAACTAGACAGGGATGCCCACTCTCCCCACTGTTATTTAACATAGTACTGAAGGTCCTAGCCACAGCAATTAGGCAAAACAAAGAAATACAAGGAATCCAGATGGGTAAAGAAGAAGTTAAACTGTCACTATTTGCAGATGACATGATATTGTACATAAAAAACCCTAAAGACTCCACTCCAATATCACTAGAACTGATATTGGAATACAGCAAAGTTTCAGGATACAAAATTAACACACAGAAATCTGTGGTTTTCCTATACACTAACAATGAACCAATAGAAAGAGAAATCAGGAAAACAATTCCATTCACAATTGCATCAAAAAGAATAAAATACCTAGGAATAAACCTAACCAAAGAAGTGAAAGACCTATACCCTGAAAACTACAAGACACTCTTAAGAGAAATTAAAGAGGACACTCACAAATGGGAACTCATCCCATGCTCTTGGCTAGGAAGAATTAATATTGTCAAAATAGCCATCCTGCCCAAAGCAATATACAGATTTGATGCCATCTCTATCAAATTACCAACAACATTCTTCAACGAACTGGAACAAATAGTTCAAAAATTCATATGGAAACACCAAAGACCCCGAATAGCCAAAGCAATCTTGAGAAAGAAGAATAAAGTGGGGGGGATCTCACTCCCCAACTTCAAGCTCTACTTCAACAAGAACAGAGCCACAGACCAGTGGAACAGATTAGAGACTCCAGACATTAATCCAAACATATATGGTCAATTAATATTTGATAAAGGAGCCATGGACATACAATGGGGAAATGACAGTCTCTTCAACAGATGGTGCTGGCAAAACTGGACAGCTACATGTAAGAGAATGAAACTGGATCACTGTATAACCCCATACACAAAAGTAAATTTGAAATGGATCAAAGGCCTGAAATGTGAGTCATGAAACCATAAAACTCTTGGAAAAAAACATAGGCAAAAATCTCTTGGACATAAACATGAGTGACTTCTTCATGAACATATCTCTCCCGGCAAGGAAAACAAAAGCAAAAATGAACAAGTGGGACTACATCAAGCTGAAAAGTAAAGGATACCATCAATAGAACAAAAAGGTACTCTACAGTATGGGAGAATATATTTGTAAATGACAGATCCGATAAAGGCTTGACATCCAAATATATAAAGAGCTCACGCACCTCAACAAACAAAAAGCAAATAATCCAATTAAAAAATGGGCAGAGGAGCTGAACAGACAGTTCTCCAAAGAAGAAAATCAGATGGCCAACAGAGACACAAAAAGATGCTCCACATTGCTAGTTATCAGAAAAATGCAAATTAAAACCACAATAAGATATTGCTTCACACCAGGAAGAATCGCCACCATCCAAAAGACAAACAACAACAAATGTTGGCGAGGTTGTGGAGAAAGGGGAACCCTCCTACACTGCTGGTGGGAATGTAAATTAGTTCAACCATTATGGAAAGCAGTATGGAGGTTCCTCAAAAATCTCAAAATAGAAATACCATTTGACCCAGGAATTCCACTTCTAGGAATTTAGCAGCCCAATTTGAAAAAGACATATGTAGCCCTATGTGTATCACAGCACTATTTATAGTCACCAAGAAATGGAAGCCACCTAAGTGTCCATCAGTAGGTGAATGGATAAAGAAGATGTGGTACATATACACAATGGAATATTATTCAGCCATAAGAAGAAAACAAATCCTACCATTTGCAACAACATGGATGGAGTTAGAGGGTATTATGCTCAGTGCAATAAGCCAGGTGGAGAAAGACAAGTACCAAATGATTTCATTCATATGCGGAATATAAAACAAAGGAAAAAAACTGAAGGAACAAAGCGGCAGCAGAATCACAGAACCCAAGAAAGGACTAACAGTTACCAAAGGAAAAGGGACTGGGGAGGATGGGTGGGAAGGGATGGACAAGGGGGGGGAAGAAGAAAAGGGACCTTAAACGATTAGCATGTATAATGTGGGGTGTCATGGGGAGAGCTGTGCAACACAGTGAAGACAAGTAGTGACTCTGCAGCATCTTAATACTCTGATGGACAGTGACTAATGGGGTATGTGGGGGGAGACTTGGTGAAGGGGGGAGTCTAGTAAACATAATGTTCCTCAAGTAATTGTAGATTAATGATATCAAAAAAAAGATATTAACAGAAATCCTATATTTACCCATGATAAGGCTGTTCAGACAAACCAAAACATCACATTTATTTGCTTTCAGCTATAATTACACCAACCAAACATGGTAACACTCATTTTCTGTTGCTAACCAGAAGCTTTAGTGTCTGAATAATTAAAAGAGAAAGAGAAAATAAATTCCTTGTTAGTTAACAAATGCAATTTAGAGGAGTTTCAAAGGCCTTCAAAATATCTCATTCCTCGCAGGAAAATAATGACAAGGGTTCATAGTGGAGGAAAACGACTGTATTTGGCCGCCAGGTAGGTTGTAGGTACCTAAAAGGCAGAAACAATGTTATATTTATCTTTGTTTATACAGTTTGTGAATCAATATGGGCTGGCTGAATTGCTGCAGAGATAAAAAAGAAAATGCCTCCATAGAAAGAGAAGTTTCTGAAGCTTCTATTAGCCCATCCGCACAAGAGCAACCACATGGACGACAAAAAGAAACCACTCTACCATGTAACTGGGAAATGTGTCGACCGAAATACCACCCGAAAGCATTCGACTTTAAAATGAAAATGTAAAATAAGTCTCAGTGAATATTGCAATGAGACAGAGTGCCAGTGGTCTACTCTTCCAGGCAATAAAAATTCTAGAAAAAGGAAACTTGTCGAGTTATTACAGTTTCCCAGTCCTATACAGGAGTCCCCTGATCCACTAGCAAATCCATCTTCCCTGCTTGGAAGGCAGACACCAAGAGCAGAAGAAATGGTGCCGTGAAGTAGGGGGACATGTCACATCTTTGGTCCTCGTGCTAGATTCACCAAGCAGCTTCAGATCATTTATTTCCTAAGTAGATTTTTCTGTTGGAATGTTCTTACTGTGACCAGCTGTCAAAGTCAACACTGACAATTCTCTTTATAAACTCGTACATTTATTTTCTAGTACAAATTTTAGTATGAACAGCAAGAGTCACTTTACCTAGAGCCTGGTTCACCCCAAGAATGGGCCACGATGCTCCAGACATATGGAACTGGAAAATTCTACCAAGGAACAGAAATGCAGACGTGCAGATGTCAGCCTTCTTACCTTCAATGCTAGAAGCATGTTCCTAAAGTTTTGCCAAATCCACAATCCAATATTTTATGAAGTACTGAGGCAAGCTTTGCCAAAACTTGCCCCATAGCTTATAACAACCATTATATTTTCTTATATTTATGATTATTATACAGAATAATGAACAGGACACTTCTGAAATTAGCAAAACATTTTTTCTCTACCAATCGTCACAATATGTCATCTTGAATTTCTTAGACTAGAAGTGGACATGTGTAAAAATGCCACTAGAGAACAAGACCTTTCTGAATATCGTCCACACTACTGAAGTACGCAACCTTCTGCAATACAATTTTGCAGTATTCCATAACAACACCACAGAAGTACAAAAGACCTGTACTGGTCTTAGTACAGGTCTAGAGGCAGCAAGCAACTCATGGGATTACATGCAGTCACTTTAACTGTAACTCTGGATATTTTCAACGCAAATGAACTTCAACTTCGGGGCCTTTCTGCTAGGTCCTGGAACCATTCTATTCTGTTCTGTTCTGACTCTGCAGAATGAGAGAGGGCCTAGAGCCAAAAATTACTAGTGGAAGTGGTAAGAAGTCCATGATTGAAGTGATGATGGCTCAGATTCCCTGACTGAACCTCAAGACTAACAAAGTTTGGGTGGGATCATAGGACACTTTTTGGTAGCTTGCTTCTTTATCCATTTTGTTCATATCAAGTTTTCTAACCAGAAACCTATTTTTTTAAATCTATGTTCCTTCTTAAAAGAACTGAGAAAGTGAAGGGACCAGAAGAAAACATCAAGAATGACTTCAGTCAAGGCTGCTTGACTCCTCCTTTTGAATTCCGTGCCAACTGGATTCACAGCTCTCCTTCCCTCTTCTGTTTCTGCTCCAACCTCCTTATATCTGTAGGTCTCTAGTGACAATTCAAGGTTTCCAAACTTCTGACTTAAAGCTTCCTTGACTTACCAATAGGGCATCCATCAAGTATTATTTATTTATTACATTCATGTGAATGGCCCCATCAGAATACCCCACTTTATGTATAGTACCTTGAAATTTACAAAAACTTTTCTATACCCTATCACATTTGTTGATCCATCTGACAAAGCTGTGTGGTTACACATGGAGAAACTGAGGCTGAGAGAGGTGTAATGGGTTGCCTTATTGATAGTCAAAAGTGGCAGATCAGTTACAAAATACAAACTCCTCCCCAACACACACTGTTGGCTAGCCCACTATGTTCCCTTCTACATGATTCTCTTATAATTTCAAAATACAGAATCCATCCCTTCTTTTTATTCTCTAACCATGTATTTGATGAAAATGGATAAAGCTGCAAAAATATGGGTTGAATAAATCTAATGCCATCTCTTTCTATGAACACCTGACCTTTTATCTGATCACTGAATATGACTTCAAATTATATTCCACATATATTTTATAAAAGATAATATCTGCCATAATAACTGCAGACTCTGTTATTATAGAATTAAATCAATTATTGTTGAATTAGAATTATTTTACATTTTACTTGGAATTGTGCATGTAAATATATCCTAACACACTCCAATCAGTTTAATAATTATTGTCCACACACTGAAGTATACAACCTTCTACAATATGTAGCAACTTCAATCATCACAATATCATCCTATACCAGTAAGAGAGAAAGCTACTAACCTCAGATCTTCTAGAAAATTAGAGTTAAGCAGAAAAATATGCTAGTTGAAGAGGCCAGCACTCAACATCCTGATTGGTTACTGAACCCTAAAACACATACACACACACACATCCTCTGCAAAGACAGAGAGAAGTGTGGGGCTACAGAGAGTAGCCACTTGAAGTATTTGCAGGTAACTGCATCCATGGACTGGAGAGAACGCACCTAGAACACTGCAGTCCATGTGGAGGTGCTGCTATCTCAGGGATAATTAAATCAAGTTCATACCTGTGTCTTGTTTTCCCAGAAATGGGGTAGCCTTTGAAGTAGTACACCACTCCAAGACTTCTACCTAGAGACCAACAGGTAGGAATTTTCTTTGCCCACTTAGTGAACATAGTCCAACCTGGCAGGCAACTTTAACAACCCAGTGACCTTTATGACCATCATTTTAAGGGCACCCAGTTCAATTCAGCACTATACTTCTTAGTATCTGGTAGGTTCTTCATATGTGCCAGGCTCAGGGAATATAGAGAAATAATAGACAGAGTATCTGAGTTCCTGGAATTCACAATACAGCAGTGAAGAAAAACAGTAAAGAAACTATTAGGATGGGCCCCAACTGAATGTAAGTGTAAGTAAAATTGCAATATTTCCATAATCTCTCACCTGACTTTAGTGCATCTTCATACTAAAAGGTGTTTCCAAGGGGTGGAAAGAAATAGTCCATCTCCATATCAATTGGTAATTACATAGGCAAGCAAGGACTTGACCAGAGAGGTTGGGCGGAGCTCTCTCTTCTGCAGCTGGGTTGAGAGAGAAGAGGGACGGCTGCTTGTGAGAAATAAACTGTTTTCTTAACTTTATTTCCTCCTTGGACTGATTTCAGTTTCAAAGGTATTTTGCCCTGGGAATTCCCTGGCAGTAGTCAGCAGGACCTCTGAACCTGAAATCTGTCCACATGGGTGAGATCCTTGGGTGGGCTGCCTCCAGGGAAGGTGGAGAGGCCCCAGTGGCTGCAGTGGTAGAGGGTGCAGCTTCACTCAGGAACTCCCTATTTGTGGGGCTTCCAATTGGGGAGCCTCTAGTGGGAAACTGGTCTAGGGTAAAGCACTTCCTAGAGGGGTGGGACCTTCACAAGAATTGGGGAAGGGTGGTGACACGGGAAGAGAAGAATTAGCCCTTCACCGCACAGAAGACTGCTTAGGGCTGAGTGGCCACATAACAGCAGGCACTATAGGATGTCTTTTCCTTGAAATAGTGGAAAACGTTATCAAGGAGAAAGAGACTTCAGCAGGAAAGAGAAGCACTTCAGCATCTCTTGGAGGAGCTGGGCCATGACCAATGGGATTCCCTTAAGAGAGAGAGATGGTTATTGAGAAGATGGTTCATGCTGCTGGGAAGGCAGCAGAGCTCCATTTCAGGAGGTCGTGGGTGAGGGGGAGGAAAGAGCAATGCCTTCAGCCCCGGAGATGGTAAAGGATATGTCAGGAGAGGATGGGAGCATGTGGCTGGGTGCTGATCTGATGCCAAGGCCACCGCCCAAGGTACCAGCCTCTCCTGTATTAAAGGCCCACCTGGGTGTAATTAAAAAAGAAAAATGCAACGACTGTGGGCTCCCTAGGGAGAGAAACTGCCCCCTCCCCAGGTTGTGGAGCATTCCATGCTCCACCCTATACCCGGATAAGCTGGTAGACATGAGCATCCAGTTGAGGCAGAGCCATTGGAAGCTCTGCCTACATGGCTTCTGCACATTTTGGATATGCGGGTGGAAAACATTTGTTATGTCGGGTTCGGAAGTGAGTAGACTGGCTTCCCTGATGATTCACCCTTCTCTCTGGCAGCAGTTGCAAAGTGCCCATCATACCTCAGGGAATCAGGTGCTTCTGGATTGACTGACAGCAGCCATCAGGGCAGTTGGGCCTAATCAGGGTGATTTACCATACTTACCCACTAGCTGCAAAATAGATGCATAGCTAGAGCAGGTGGTACGGGAGCTGGGCATGAAAAATACCATCTATAATATGGACCCCCCAGGCCCCAATGAGTTGTTCACTGTAGGAATGAGAAATCTGGTGTTCCATACAGCTCCCACATCTCTCTTTGGGTCCCTAGTGACTATTCTTGCCCCCACATAGGGCAACCCATAAGTGAGATAAGTCGTACTTTAGCAGATCTGGGGGAGGTTGAAACAATAAGAGCATGGAAGGAAGTATTGGCTGTGCCTGAAAGGAGAGGTGCAAAAGTCCCTGTGAAGGTCTCAAGGACCCAGATAAGGGTTGATTTGATAAAGGCCTGGATAGTGAAAGAAAGAATTAATGGGCAGCCCAATAGGACATTGTTAGAACTGTGGCACCAATTAAAGCCAGAGCAGCAGTTCCAGCCACTGAGGTCCAGAACACAGAAGCCAGAGGCAAAGCCCCATGTCCAGACTGTTCCTGCAAGACTTCCTGGGGGACTGTACTCAGGCTCCACCTGGGTCCTCACCCCCACAGGATGATGACTGGATGTCATAGTTCAACTGAGGGGAGGGACATGGCCCCCATTTTGAGGGATGTGGTGGAAACCAGAAGCCACATGTAGAATAGCAACTCATTGGTCCCCTGTGAATGTACAATGTGTCCTGGTGCTGGTGGACACAGGAGCTTAATGTTCTCTGATTTATGGCAACTGTGAGCATGAATTTCCCCAAGACTCCTGCTGTAATAATACATGGTTCTGGGGGTAAGGCAATTAGAGTGAAGAAAGCCCAAATCCCATTGGGCACAGGGCATTTACTTCCAAAGGAGTATACTGTGTACATTTCTCCCATCACTGAATATATTTATGGGGTAGATATCTTGCAGGGCCTGTGGCTACACACCACTGCAGGTAAGTTCAGACTAAGAGTCTGTATGTTAAAGGCAGTATTGAGGGGACATGCTAAGCTCCCACCTGTAGCTCTGCATGTACCTATTCAGGTGACAAATGCTAAGCACTATAAATTGCCTAGGGGGCACAAGGAAACAAGAGAAACTCTACAGGAGTTGGAAAAAGTAGATATCATAAAGCTACTCATAATCCTGGAATCCTTTAATTCCTCAGCGTAGCCAGTGAAAAAGCCAGGCAACTCCTGGAGTATGACTGTGAACTACAGGGAATTTAATAAGTCACACCCCCTTTGCATACTGCTGTCCCCTCTATAGCAGCCCTTATGGACACACTAGGAAGTCATGAACTAGGAACATATTATTATATTGTAGACCTTGCTATTGCTTTACACTCTAATGACATAGCACAGGAAAGTCAGGATCAGTTTGCCTTCATGTGGGAAGGCCAGCAGTGGACATTCACTGTCCTTCCACAGAGATACTTCCACAGTCCCACCATTTGTCATGTGGCTACATGGAAGAAACCATAAATGGTGTGGCTGTATCACTACATTGATATGCTCACGTCTGATTCTCTTTCAGATTTAGAAGGGGCAGTTCCTAGACAGCTACAACATCTACAGGAGAAAGGATGGGCAGTGAACAGAAAGGTTCAGGGACCTGGTTTGTCTGTAAAGTTCTTCAGGTTTGTCTGGTCAGGTGAAAATAAAATTATTCCTGAAGCAGTCAAATACAAGGCCCAGGCTTTCCCTATCCCTACCATTGTGGTAGTGTTAAAAGAGTTTTTGAGTCTTTTGGACTACTGGACAGTTTATCCCACACTTGGAACAAATTCTGAAGCCCCTATACCAGTTGGTTTGAAAGGGCATCAAGTGGGACTGGGATGAGACATGTACATCTGCATTTATTGCTGCTAACTGAGCAGTCAAGGCTGTACATGCCTTGAATGTAACAGACTCATCAAGGCCCTGTGAGCTAGATGTTCATGTAACCAAAGATGGTTATACATGGGGTATTTGGCAGAGGCTAGAATGGACATGCCAACCTTTTGGATTTGGTCAAAACTACAGAAAGGAGCAGAGGTCTGGTACACCTTGATAGAGAAGCAACTGGCTGCTGTGTACCACACCTTGCTGGCTACAGAGCCCATCACCAGAACAGCTCTGAACAAAGTAATAACCACCTATCCCATTGTGAAGTGGGAGCAAAACTGGACCCAAAGACCATGGAGTGGAATGACACAGATGCCAACACTGGCCAAATGGGGTGCATATTTACAGCAACTTAGTGCCCTCTCTATTAACCCCCTAAGTGGAGAACTCCAACACTTACTGCAGCTGGTGATATATACCAGTAGAAAGCAGGAAGAACTTGCTTTTGAGCCATTGGTAGTCGAGAGTCCTTATCAGGAGGGAAAACCCCTATACCACAGCCCCCAAAGTGGAGGGCTGTGGCATTCCATCCTAATATGGATGGAGGATGGAGACAATATGGATGGAGGATGGAGAGGGAAAGAGCAGCCAATGGGCTCAGCTGCAGGCAGTATGGCTCATGATCACCCAGGGGCCCTTCATGTATAGTTGTCTGCAATGAGAGCTGGGCCTTCTATCAGGGCTTGACCCTGTGACTACCAACATGGTACCATGCCAACTGGACAGTTGGTCACTGGTCCCTTTGGGGGCAAGAGTTGTGGCAATACCTATGGGCCTCTGGTCAGACTAAGACTGTTACCCTATATCATTTGACTGGCCATTTGCCTTTGGCCATCCCCAGGGAATGACGAAGCAGATACATTGGCCCAGTTGCAATGGCTAGAAGGAAAGACTGCCTCTGATGTAGCCCAATGGTTACATCAGCGTTTGTTGCACCTGGGGCAAAAGACAATGTGGGCTGTAGACCAACGGTGGGGTTTGCTGTTGACCTTTGAAGAACTCAGCATAGCCCCAACGGAGTGCCTGGTGTGCTCTAAGAGGGACTTACACCAAGTCCCCCAACCCTTTGCCAGGTGGCAGACAGACTATATTGGGCCTCTGCCCATATCAGAAGGATATCGGTATGCCAAGACTCATGTGAACACAGCTACTGACCTATTGGTCACTTTTCCTGCATGTTGTGCAGATCAGCAAATGACCAGAAGGGGCCTAGAGTGTCTCTTTGCAGCCTATGGCTGGCTGCAGATGATTGAGAGCTATTAAGGCACCCACTTTACTGGACCTATGTTACTAGAATGGGTGCAGCAATTAGGAATAAAGTGAAAGTTTCATACACCATATAACCCTACCAGGGCAGGGAAGATAAAGAGGTACAACAGTTTTTTAAAATCTGGCCTGAACTAGGACACCAATAGGCTATGGGGATGGACAGTGCTACAGTATTTGAATGAGAAGCACTGAAAAGTAGCCATGAGCACTGTTGACATGTTAACACACATTGCTTCCTCTCCTGTACAACTGAATATGCAAACCAAAAATGAGTTATTGAAGCCAGGATCTGGCCAGCAGAGCCAGAAACATCCTGGCTTCCAGCCCCAACTGCATTAAACCCTGGAGACTCTATTGAGTGGACGTGGCCCCGGACATTTCAACAAATGGATAGGTGATGTCTGGTCCTTCTGGCACGTTGGGGAAAAGGCCTGGAACCTGACCTCCTGTATGTTCCTGGAGTAACAGCAGAGTGGCTCCCAGATCATGGTAGTGTACCCCAAATGTTGGGGAGTTCAGAGCATCTTACAGGGAATATTTGTTTTATCTTCATGGCCAGTGCATTTACCTCCTGTAGCCCTATATATTGACCCATCTGTAACCCCCACAGAGAGGGGGATGAAGGTGTGGTAATATTAGACCAAATGAGATCCCATTCCTGCCACTGTCCTATCACAGGACCACTCTCCTGCATTCATCCTACCTGATGGATAAAATTTGCCTATGCTGGTATCATTAAAACATGTATCTTATTGCCTTTAAGGTAATTATCTTCTACAGTCCCTGTGTCCTAGACCCACCCCCTGGCTGCAGCTGACACAATGATTGCTCTGAACTTCATACCCATTCAACTACTGACCTCCTGTGGAATGGGCATGCTGTGGACTTAATAGGATTTTGAACCTAGCTGAAACCTCATCATGAGGATTATCGTGATTTTATTGCTGTTGCTTTTGTATGTTATTAGTAGGCTACAGTGCTCCAGTTTTCTCGCACAGGGACCTTTGTGGAGGATGGGGAATGAGCAGATTATGAGGTGAGATTTCTGCAGGGGTGGGCTGTGGATGCAGATTAAAAATGGCAGTGTGAGAGGTGAGACAGAGAACCCCTCTCAAAATCATGTATAATATGAAAATATAGTTAATACAACTAATCCCCAAAGAGCAACAGGAAAGAGGACTGTGCGGACTGCATACACCTGGAGAAAAGAGCAGACCTCATGAAACAGGATAAGGTATCAAAGTCTCGATCTGGCAGGAACCAAGCCTTTCCCCTACCCCAGCTCACCAGCGGGAGGAAGAGAAACAGAGTGGGGAGGGACTGGAAGCATGGAACTGCTGAATGCCTAGCCTTGCAGATCTGCTTTGGGAGCACAAACCTACATTGCATGGTGCTCTGGTGATTAGTGGAGTTAGAAAGCTGAGACAGGTGGAATACTTGGAGAGACTGAGATTTCAGCCATTTGTGGAAAACAAGGATCCACATCCAACTGCTCTGGGACAAAAGAAAGGTGGGCAGTCTGAGAGACTTCCTAACAGCAAGAGGGCTGCTAAAGGGGCAAGGATTGCACAGAGCATGCTGCACAGGAAAAAGGACAGGTGAACAAAATTGTCCAGGTGCACTCTGCCCAGCAGATAGGGAACTTTCAGGAGCTTCAGGCACTCCATCCCCCTGGCTGGCTACACAGCTCTGGGGCCCCGCATTGTGACAAGCAGCATGCTGCACTTTCCTTCTGGGCTGCCAACTCACAAACTGGCAGTCTCTGCTCTAGCATCAGGACAGCCAGAGAGAGGCCATGCCTCCGGCAGCAACAACTGCAAACCACAGAGGCTTACACCTGTGTGCTTGGCCCACTTGTTCTGACACTGGAGACAGGCACAGCAGCCAGGAAGCAAGAAACAGGGGCTGAGCAGCTCCAGAGACTAGAGCTTCTGGACACTAGAGGGCGCCACATACAAATATGAAACATCAAAGGAACCTGGTTCAAACCAAAATCCCACAAACACCAGAAAAATATCCAAGTGAAACTCAACTTATAAATTTTCACGAAAGAGATTTCAAAATAAAAATCATAAACATACTCATGGAGGTACATAAAAATATTCAAGAACTCGGGGATGAATTTAGGATGGAGACTCAATGACTGAAAAATTCCATATCTGAAATGAAACATGAAATGAAGGGATTTACAAGCAGATTAGATGTAGTAGAAGAGATGGGAAATGGAATAGAAATTAGAGAAGAGAAATACAAAGAAGCTGAGGCACGGAGAGATAAAAGGAGCTCTGAAATGAAAGAATATTGAGAGAATTCTGGGACCAATACAAATGGAACAATATTCATATTATAGGGGTATCAGAAGAAGAAGAGAGAGATAAAGGGATAGGAAGTGTCTTTGAGGAGGTAATTGCTGAAAACATTCCCAATATGGGGGAGGAGATAGTCTCTCAGGCCATGGAGGTGCACATATCTCCCCACACAAGTGACTAAAAGAAGACAACACCAAGACGTATAATAATTCAAATGGCAAAGATCAAGGATAAGGACAGACTTTTAAAAGCAGCTAGAGAGAGAAAAAAGATCACATACAAAGGAAAACCCATAAGGATATCATCAGACTTCTCAAGAGAAACCTTACAGGCCAGAAGAAAGTGGCATGATATATTTAATGCAATGAAACAGAAGGGCCTCAAACAAAGAATACTCTAACTGGAAAGATTATCATTTAAATTTTAAGGAGGGATAAAAAATTTCCAGAGAAGCAAAACCTGAGAGAATTTACCTCACACAAATCACCTCTACAGTGTATTTTGGAGGGACTGCAATAGATGAAAGTATTCTGAAGGTTTAATAGCTGTCACCAGAGGAAATAAAACCAGAGTGAAGAAAGTAGAACAATTAATTACTAAGCAGATGCAAAATAAAATCAACTATTCACAAAGTCAGACAAAGGATAGATAAAGATTACAGAATATGATACCCAATATATAAAGAATGGAGGAGGAAGAAAAAGGAGGGGAAACAGAACCTTTAGGTTGTGTTTGTAATAGCATACTGAGTTAAATAAGACTGTTAGATAGTAAGAGAATTACCCTTGAACCCTTGGTAACCACGAATCTAAAGCCTGCAATAGCAATAAGCACATACCTATCGATAATCACCCTAAATGTAAAAGGTCTCAATGAACCAATGAAAAGACACAGAATAAATGAATGGATGAAAAAAACAAGACCTGTCTGTATGCTGCCTACAAGAGACTCACTTCAAACCCAAAGACATACACAGACTATAAGTGAAGGGAAGGAAAAAGATATTTCATGCAATGAATAGGGAGGAAAAAACAGGAGTTGCAGTACTTGAATCAGACAAAATAGACTTCAAAACAAAGAAAGTCACAAGAGACAAAGGACATTACTTAAATATAAAGGGGTCAGTCCAACAACATGATATAACCATTATAAATATCTATGCACCCAACAAAGGAGCACCTACATACATGAAACAAATACTTACAGGTAAAATTGCATATTTCCAGAATCTCAAACCTGGCCTTAGTGCATTTCCATATCAATAGGTGTTTCTAAGGGGTGTGAGAAGTAGGCCATCTCCATATTAATAGGTGATTACAAGGGGAAGGGAGGACATATCTAGACAGGAGAGGTTGGGTAGGGTCCATTTTTGCAGCCAGGCCGTGAGAGACATGGGTGAGCAGGAGTTGACGACCGCTCGTAAGTAGTAAACAGGTTTCTCCCATTTTATTTCTCCCTTTGACTGATTTCAGTTTCAAAGGTATTTTGCCCCAGGCTGGGAAAACATTTTCCCCCAGAGTTACACACTGTGTCTTCTTTTTGCCAATTAGACCAGGCCTCCAAAGCCAAAGATTGTCAATTGAGGACTTTGCCCTGCCAAAAATTCCATAAAAGAAGCCTCACAGTAAGCATCCTGCCTCTGTGTACCCTAACTGTGCACAGTCCTCCCTTGGAGTATATTCAAATAAAACTTTCATTCTGCCTCGCTGCTGTGTCTCTGCCTTTCAATTCTTTTTTGAGGGGAGAAGAACCAAGGATGTCCATTACACAGGTAGGTGCAATCTAATCACATGAGCCCTTAAAATGGAGAACCTTTCCCAGCCACTGGATTTGAACCTGGAAGAAGGGGCTGTTATGCAAGGAATGCAGGAAGCCTCCAGAGGCTGAAAAAGGCAACGAAATCCATTCTCCCCTAGAGCCTCCAGAAAAGAACACACCCCTGCCAACACTTTGGTTTTAGCCCAGTGAGACCTGTGACAGATTTTTGCCCTACAAAACTGTAAGATAATACATTTGTGTTGTTTTAAGCCACTAATTTTGTGTTCATTTGTTATGACAGCAAGAGAAAACTGACATACTAAGTCAATAATGCAGATGATACTTCAAAACAATACTTGAATCATGTTACAACTATTCACATTCATCTCAATTTCCCTGGTAGCAAGATGATCACATCAAATAAACAGAATCTATAAAATAACTGCAGACAAAGCTGATCAAGATAAAAACACTTTCACCATTTTCCAGGGAGAAAATAAAACCATGTCATCAAGCCGGAAACTACTAACTATTTTTATGCAAACCAAGAAAAGTTAAAATTATAAATCCAGTGATTTCTTCTTGTATATTATATCCTGAATATGTCTTAGATAGTCAATAAAGTGGGAAACATATTAATACTCGCCCTTCACACAGCAAAAGGAAGAGAGGCAAATGCCAGTCACTGCACTGAGCTCTTACATATATTAACTTCCGGATTTTCATACAACCCTAAAATGCAGGTATAGTTTTGCCAAACTGCAACTCTTTCAACCATGTTCATATGGCAAGTCAATAGCAGCAGTGAATTAAAATGTAAAAAAGAGTTTAAAATCTCTGTTCTTTCCACTCTACTCTGCTAAGAAAATGAAATAACTGGAGGAAGAAAGATAGTAAGAAAAAGGTGTCTAGTTCCAGAATGATGACCTCATAATTCCTATGGCATTTGGGTTATAACCCTCTTTCCCCATTTTTACATTCTGCCTGTAGTGTTTTATGTCTTTTGCATTTGCTTTACTAGATTACAGAAGCAGAAACTGTGTCATGGATATTTTTATGCCTCCTCATATACACATCCACAGAATACTTAGTTCTATTACTATTATCATTGTTACTATTGTTATTGTTACTATTATTACTGTTGCTGTTATTGTTATTATTAACAGCAATAACAATAATATTTAACACTGATTGAGTGCACACTATGTACCAAGCACTGTTCTAACAACTTCACAATTTCACAGTTCTAATTCATTTAATCCTCCCAACAGTCCTGAGCTATTATTCTTGGTATTTATGGATGAAGAAACTGAGGCACAGAGATGTTAAACAACTTGCCCAACATCACACAGCCAGCAAATGGTAGAACTTTAAGAGCAACCCAAACTGTATGGCTCATAATCACTGTCATTTTGAAAGTACACCACTTACATCTACTGGGGATGAAAAAATCTTCTGTATTATCCTTACAAAAGTGAGGTGGCTTACTGTGCCAGGTGCTATACTGGTTTCATGTAAATATTTCATTTAAATCTCACAAAAACTCTTGTGTGGTAGAGACTATGAGTACAACTGTGCCTATAAAAGATTTAATTTCAGCTGTTCAGAGAAGTTAAGTAACTTGCACAAAGTCAGAGAATTAGTAAGTCTACTTTTTCCCATTGTACACACTGCCTTCCTGATACTAGCAAAAAATAAATGTATAATATTGAGGATCATGATTCCATGTGGGGAGATCAATGAATATCAATTACCCCTCACCTCTAACAATGGGCATTGATCAACACAACCCATTCTACAGTTATTTTAATAAGGCATGTTCCAATAAAGGTAAGAGAAAGGACACAAAATATAAGATATCCTCCCTCTGTCCTCTGGTTTTTGAATGGCTGAAATGAGAATGCATGAAAGATTTCCAAATCATGTAGTCTTGGATGCATGTGGAGTCCTTGGAGGAAGTGAAGTCCTCCAGCCTAGCTGAGGGAGGAGGCAGCACTAAAGGGTGGGCACTATGTGGAGGCCTGGCCTCTACCACCAGGATCAGCCTCCCCCCAGACTCCTTAGTGAGAATTCTCAGAGGGACATCAACTGAACACACTCCAAAAGCCAGGAATAAGAAACTGAGGAGGGCTGACACAGGGGGTGCTGAAGGATGGGATCAGTCCTGAGTAATGCGTGCATCACTGGTTTAAGAGCCTGCATGACGAGCATACATGATTCCCTGACAGACACACAGCCCTCTCTCTGCCCACCTGAGTCTGGCACAGGCACTGAAGAAAACAGACTAACACTGTTCTCAACGGGCAGCGAAGAAACACGGCTCACACATTTTACAATCCTAAAACTGCCTGTCCATTAAGGCTGACAGGAAGTTTTGAAGGACTATTTTTTTTTTAACTCCTGTAAAATTGAAATAAACCTCCTTGGGGATTATCAAAACCAAAATACAGTTTTCAAAACTTGAGGGTTTTGTTTTTCTGTTTTGTGTGGTTTAAACTGTAAAATGTAAGTCTCAGATAAAGATAATAATTTTTCTGCAGCTAGAATAAAATCAAGTGACAGACAGATAGACAGCAAAGCACAGACAGATAGAATCCAGGTGTGGTTTGAGTTCCTGGCTGTTCTCTGGGGTTTGGCACTTTAACCTCCTTGAATTCTGTAAAGCAGTAAGTCACCTATGCCAGTCATGACATGAATTTCTCTGCTAACAACCAAACTAATGCATTCATCAAACACCAACCAGGAACCAGAAAAAAGGAGCCTAAGCCTGATTGTGGGTAAAATTGTAACATTTCCAGAATATCTCGCCTGGCTTTAGCGCATTAGCAAATCCTCAGGGGTGGAGAGGGGTTCATCTCCATATCAGCGAGTAATCACCTGGGCAGCAGAGGGCTTACCTGTACCTGAGAGGTGAGGGGAAGGGTTGGTTTTGCCTCTGCTGGAGCAGGAAAGAGAGACGGCCCCGGACTGCAGTTTGTAAGCAATAAATGGGCTTTAAACTTTGTTTCTCCCTTTGACTGATTTTAGTTTTAGAGATATTTTGCCCCGGGATTTCCTCTCCCTGGACTTAACACTGATCTAGAAAGTTCCTGGGGACTCAGCCAGTAAAGGAAACAGAGACATAAGAGAGATTTCCTGTGAGTCATGTTAGCCTTTCAGCACCCTACAGGCCTCAAAAGAAAAACTCATTCCCTGCCCTAACTAGCCAACTATTCTCAAACTTGTCAAACCAACTGCAGGCAAATAGAAGTAAATGGACTGTAGTGGAGAACCTGAGGGAAGCCCCGATTTGTTTCAACTCTCACGTACTATCTTTAAAATCCACATAAACTGTATTGTGCATAAAGCAAACTGTTTAAGGTTAAAATAATGTGCAAAATATGCATCTTTAGCAGGTAATACAAGTTATTTCACAGATAATATGGGCATTTCTCAGAAGGAGAAATGCATAGGCCCATAAACATAAACAAAGATCCAACTTCATTAGTGATCAGTGATATGCAAATTAAGATACTTTTACATTTATTTAACTATGAGAAATTTAAAAGCCTGATAATATGAAGTTAGAAAGAATGTTTGTATCACAATGCTTCTCTCACTAAAATAGTGTGGCATTATTTTATGAAACTGAACAGCCACATGCCCAGCAATCCAGCAATTCCTCTCCTCAGTGTATGTGTATATGTGCATGTGTGTATATAAAAGAAGCTCGTACATGTGATCAAGAGAAGTCATGTAGAAGAATGTTCCTACAAGTTCTATTTACTATAGCAAAAAGCCTGGAAAAAATCCAAATGCCCATCAACAGAATGAAGGAACAAAGTGTGATCTAGTCACAGGAAAGAATATGTAGCATCAGGCAACAAGATGGATGAATTTAGCAATGTGATATAGAGGGTAAAATAAATCCCAACAAATTATATATAGCATGACATCCTTTTAATAAAATTAAAAAATGATCTAAGTGTGGGTAAAATTGCAGTATTTCCAGAATCTCTCGCCTGGCCTTAGTGCATCTCCATATCAATAGGTGTTTCCACTGGGTGGAGAGGAGTCCATCTCCATATCGACAGGTGATGACAAGGCAGGTAGGGAGTGTGCACACACCTGGAGCCAAGAGGGTAGGTGGGTGGGGGGTCCTTTTGCAGCCAGGTCAGGAGGGACAGGGGTGAGCAGAAGTGGATGACTGCTTGTAAGCAATAAATGGATTCTCCCACTTCACTTCTCCCTTTGACTGATTTCAGCTTCAAAGTTTATTTGCCCAGGGTGGGAACATATTCTGCCCACCTTCTCACTCTCGAGTTACAATAAGAAAGTTATTTTTAGAAATACATAGAGGTAGGTAGAAAACTCTATAAAAATGAGAGCAAGGGAATGGCAAAGGATGGATTCAGGATGGTGATTACCTCTGGCTGGGGAAGAAGGGGGTGGAAGAGGGGACGACCAATATGTAGATGTAAATTCCCATCACGATTCTAATTGTAGAGCTGGTGGTGGGTTTACTGGAACTTATTGCATACAAATATTTATTTAGCCATTCATGGGGCAACAATGAAAGTGTATCATAAGCCAGAGATTATATGATTAAAACACGTTCAGGTAACTGGACTCTAAAAATTAAATTGTGCTCTAGAAAGACGCATTATATATATATACATACTCTCTGTCACCCCTGGGATTCAAATAGTGCAGAGGCAAAAGCCCCAGGGGGAGGGGAGAAAGGGATGTAGGTAAAATTGTAATACTGTAATAATTCTGGATTTTGGTTTTTAGAGGTATTTTGCCCCGGGACTTCCTCTCCCCAGACTTGTTTTTGGTTCAGTTGGCAGGATTCCTCTGAACCTGAAATCTATTATAATGGGTGCAACCTTTGGGAGAGCCACCCCTAGAAATGATGGGAGAAGTGGTGCTCGTGCTGAGGGAGGTGTGTCTACACTCGTGTGGTTGTGGAGGCACCACCACCACCACTGCTGGCAGCGCTGACCCCGGCCCGGGGCCCGAGCCTAAGGCTGCTGCTTCTGCCACTGCTGCTGCTCCTGCTGCTGGCCAAAGCCTGGCTACAACCATGGAAAGGAACAGAGGTCTGGGTCACCTTGACAGAGAAGCAACTGGCTGCTGTGTACCACGCCTTGCTGGCTATGGAGTGCATCGCCAGAACAGCTCCAATGAATGTAATAACCACCTATCCCATCGTGGGGTGTGTGAGAGACTGCACCCAAAGGCCATGGAGTGGTGTGCCACAGATGCCTACCATATATCATGTGACTGTCCATTTGCCTTTGGCATCCCCAGCAGACACTTTGGCCCAGGTGTGCTGGCTAGAAGGAAAGCCAGCCTCTAATGTGGCCCAATGGCTAGATCAGTGTTTGTTGCACGTGGGGCAAAAGACAATGTGGGCTGTAGCCCATAGGTGGGGCTTGCCATTGACCTTTAAAGAAGTCAGCTGAGCCTGGAAGGAGTGCCTGCACACTGTGCAGATCAGAAACCACCAAGAGGGGCCTGCAGCATCTCTTTGCAGCTTATGGCTCATCACCAGTGATTGAGAGGGATCAAGGCAACCACTTTATTGGACACTCATTGCAAGGATGGGTGCAGCAATTAGGAATAAAATGGACGTGGCCCTGGACATTTCAACACATGTACTGGCAGTGGCTGGCTCTTGTGGCACCTTGGTGAAAAGGCCTGTAAGCTGGCCTCCTGCATATTCCTGGATTAAAAGCAAAGTGGCCCCCAAAATCGCAGTTATTTGCTTCTACAGTCCTTGTGTTAGGAAAGAGTATAAAAACCTAAATGTGATTTATTCCCACTAGGATGTTTAAACATTTTAACAGTAAGGTATTAACAAAAGGTCATGTGGTGGAAGCTGCTCAGGTTGAGAGTGGAGGTGGGGGAATTGATAAGGGCCTGGCAATAACTGTTTGAGTTTTTTAAACCTACCAATAAAATTAAGACAAATGTAAAAGAAAGATATAACTGGCTTAGGCAACATCCGGGAAACAATGTGAACCCTGTAGTACTCAGCCAATGAAGAACCATGGGAGGGACTCACATACTAGGAGATAAATTATTGGCGCCAAATTCCACAGGTGTGCCTGCCCATCAGACACCCCATCTTGCAAGACCATCATTAAAGCCTCGCTCCGCTGTTCTCTTTGTCTCCGTATCCACTTATTGAATTTGGACCAGTGAGTGTGTTTCTCACACTTGTGTTCTGGACGTGCCCTCTGGCTGCAGCTGCCATGTGATGGCTGGAATAGATGAGTTTTGGACTTAATCTGCATGTTACTTTGACCAAGCTGAATCCTCTGGCTTGAGAATTATCATGACTGTGTTGCTGTTGTCAGGAAAAAATGCTTAAAGAAAGGCTTGACTTCGTCTAATGTTCGGTAAAAGTTTTGTGAGCAATCTAGCATGGTTGTTAGGAACGAGTGAACACGTGTAGAAACATTTTGTGCTTAGTGAGAGATTGTGCTGTAAAGTACATTTACTTAATCTGCATAGGCTGAATCCTTTGGCTTGAGTTTTATCAAGATTTTATTGCTGTTGCTATTGTAATTAGAATGCTCAGAAAAGGGGAAATAAGTAAATTGTAAGGTGAGATTTCTGGAGGAGTGGCCTGTGGGTAAATTGTAATATTTCCAGAATATCTCGCCTGGCTTTAGTGCATCTGCATATCAATAGGCATTCAGAGGTGGAAAGAAGTATGACTTTAGTTCATTTGCATCATTCTTCAGGGGTGGAGAGAAGTTCATTTCTGTATCAGTGGGTAATTACCTGGGCAATGGAGGGCTTATCTATACCTGAGAGGGGAGGGAAGGGCCAGTACTGCTTCTGCAGGAGCAGGAAAGAAAATGCCCTGGACTGCAGTTTGTAAGCAATAAACGGATTTTAAACTTTATTTCTCCCTTTGACTGATTTCGGTTTTTAGAGGTATTTTGTCCCAGGATTTCCTATCCCTGGACTTACAGGGGGGCACAGTGGTTAGGAGGGCAGCTTCTGAGGCCAGAATGCCTGGTGGGAGAGGAGATGAAACCTGGTTGCATTCCTTACTGCTGATAGGCAGGAAAATAGGTATGAGCGGGGTGGAAAGAGAAAAAGCCCAGAAAAGTCCACTAAAAAGACCCAAAGTTAATCAATTAAAGCTCAAATAGCCAGTAGCAACTTGGCCTGGAAAGTTTGAATATTTCCCAGATAAAGGAGGGTACCTCAGCATAGCCCATGTTTTTATTGTGTTAATCATGCAGGCCCAGTTTATTTTTTAACTTTATCTATACGCTTTTTTTTCTCTCCTTCCAGCCCTAATTAAGGAGTTTGTAACCTAGGCAACAAATTTAGCATGCAGGCCCAGCCATAAACAACATAGTAAAAAGCAGGAAGGATTCCATCTTAAAGATTGTATTTTAATACCCAGGAAGTTAAAAATGTAAGATTCTTAACTTACTCTTTGGCAAACAGACAATAACTCAGCCCACCCTGGGGGCTGGGCAGGCAGCCATGTTTGATATGCTCCCAGACCAAGACTCCCGGAGAAATCAAAGCAGGGAGAAATCAAAGCAGGAAGAAATCAAAGGAGTGTGTTAATTCTAAGTATTCAAAAACCACTTAACAGGTCTGCATCCCTAGGCCTCAGTCACATTCCTAAAGAATCCTCAAAAGGGGGAGCCACCAACCTTTTGGGGCGCTCCTCTCTCTGGGATCACCCACACTTTCAAAGTGTGTAACCTTTTAGTCTGAAACTGTGCCTCTCCAGACTTTCAGGGTGCCTCTCCTCACTGAGGTGGCCTGTATCTTTTCTCTCTTTAAATAACTTCAAATGAAACTTTTGCTCTGCTTCCCAGTTGTGTCTCTGCCCTTCTATTTTTTGTTGTGGCAGGGACAAGGACCAAGGAAAATACACAATGCTCACCCAACACTACTGTGTGACTAATCCTGTCAGGGAAAATTACTTAACCTCTCTGTGCTTCAGCTTCCATACATGTCAAATGGGGGGTGGAGTGATAATGTTATAATACTTATTGCAGAAAATTCTTGTAAGCACTACATGAGTTAATGCACCCTGAGGTCCTAGAATAATGAGGTTGCTCTAGGTGCATTAAGTGTGTTAGGAAAGAGTATAAAACCTAAATGTGATTTATTCCCACTAGGATGTTTAAACACTTTAACAGTAAGGTATTAACAAAAGGCCACGTGGTGGAAGCTGCTCAGGCTGAGAGTGGAGGTGGGGGAGTTGATAAGGGCCTGGCAATACCTGTTTGAGTTTTTTAAACCTACCAATAAAATTAAGACAAATGCAAAGGAAAGATATAACTGACTTAGGCGACGCCCAGGAAAGAATGTGGACCCTGTAGTACTCAGCCAATGAAGAACCAGGGGAGGGACTTGCATACTAAGAGATAAATTATTGATGCCAAACTCCCCAGGTGTGCCTGCCCACCAGATACCCCCATCTTGCAAGACCGTCATTAAAGCCTAGTTCGGTTGTTCTCTTTGTCTCCGTGTCCACTTATTGAATTTAGACCAGTAAGTGTGCTTCTCACAATTTGGGGGCTCGTCCGGGATCCTCTTGCCTGTGCGAGGTGGGGGCCCAAGCAGAGTGGGAAGATGTGTCCTGCCCGGCTCTGGGTGGCCCGCTCAGTCTGGGCGTCTCACCTTCGCACGGAAGCTGAGGGGAGACCCGAGACTGTTGTGCGGAGACAGTGTGACCGACGCAGGGGAGAAAACGCAGGCACTGCAGCAACCAGGCAACCTCGTGCATGAGCCAAGGTAGGAAAATTGGACTATAAGTACTGCCTTGGTGGTTGGGCATTTTTCATACATTGAGTGTGTGTGGCTGAGACGTTATCTCGTGGTGTGTGCAAGAAACTTCCATTATGGGTGGTTGAGTATACAGGGAACTCAGACACAGGGACCTCCTAAAGGATGGAAAATACAAATTCTAGGCCTAGGGAAGCAGAGAAAGGGAACCAGATGAGCTCCCTTGGAATTCCCCCCAGATAGCCTACTGGGGTGAAGGTTATGGTACTGGGGGGACACCTCCTGTACCGAGTTAAGGACAAACAGAAGATGATCAGATTTTGCTGTTTTGTCTAGATTAAAGTTAGATCAGATGAAAACTGGCTTTGCCAGGTTTGAGTTATTTTTTCATGGTAATAAAGCCTCCAGTTCACCTGAGGAATCTGTTGGTTACCAAAGGCGCTTCCCCTATTTCCCCTAACACCAGAGAAGGGAAAGCTAGGGAGGAGGAACTACAAGAGACCTCCCAGGACAAGCCCTGTTGTTGGGAGAGCCTTGTGTGTTTCCCTTGGACCCTTTCCCCGCTGCAGCTGCAGCAGACAGTTGAGGGGCGGGGACATGGTGGTGAGGAGGAGTGAGAGTTTTGTTTGTCTGTCTCTCCTGGAGAGAGAAAGTGAGGCTGCCTCAGGAGGGAAGGGCACCCTGGGAGTTTGGAGAGAGAAAGTTTTAAAAGGTGGTGCACTTTGAGGGTGCTGCTGGTGTCCTCAGAGAGAGGAGCGCCCCCAGGGGTTGGGGGTTCCCTCTTTAAAGATTCTTTAGGAGTGTGGCCGGCACCTGGAGGTGTAGACTTGTTAAGTGGTCTCAAGTATCTTTGATGAGACATTATATTTCTTAACAGTCCTCTGGGTAATTCTACAAAATTAGCTTAACACAAGAAATTTACTGCTTTTAGTCCCCTCCCAGGATGGCAGCTTCCTGGTTTGGGAGCTTATCAGGACTGGCTGTCCTTCTTCCAAGGGGGGCAGAGTTATTGTCTGTTTGCTAATAAGTAAGTTGAGGGTCTTGCTTCTTGACCTCCTGGGTATTAAAATGCAATCTTTGGGATGAAATCCTTCCTGCCTTTTGCTATGTTGTTTATGGCTGCCCCTGCATGCTGAATTGATTGCCTGGGTTGCAGACTATTTGGGGTCAGAAAGAAAAAAAATAGCATATAGGTAAAGTTTAAAAAAAAAAAAGGAAAAGAAGAGGCTGAGCCTGTATGATTAACATAATAAAGACAGGCTATGCTGAGGTACCCTCTCCTTTATCTGAGGAATATTCAAACATTCCAGGCCAAGTTGCTCCTGTCTTTTTGAGCTTTAATTAATTAACTCTGAGTCTTTTTAGTAGACTTTCCTGTCCTTTTTCTCTTTCAACCCCACTCATATCTCATATCAACAGGCGTTCAGAGGTGGAAAGAAGTATGGCTTTAGTGCATTTGCATCTTTCCTCAGGGGTGGAGAGAAATTCATCTCTATCAATAGGTAATTACCTGGGCATGGAGGGCTTATCTGTACTTGAGAGGTGAGGGGGAGGGCCAGTTTTTGGCTGATGCTAGAGCCTGAAAGAGAGAAATGGCCCCAGACTGCAGCTTGTGAGTAGTAAATATATTTTAAACTTTATTTCTCCCTTTGATTTCAGTTTTTAGAGGTATTTTGCCCCAGGATTTCCTCTCCCCAGACTTAACAATGTAAGAAGGACTTAGAGTTTCCCCTTGCCTTCTGGGGAATCCACCAGGAATCCCAAGATGTTTCCATTGAGAGAGGTCCCACTAGGACAAGGGGAAATTTTTTAATGGTCCCCTCATGGGTACTGAGGTGAGAAATTGTAAGCATTGCTGGAAGATCCGCTTGGCCTAGTGGACCAACTAGACCAATTCCTGGGACCTAATATATATATATATACTTAAGTTGAACTGATGTCCATCATGAATATCCTACTCCTTGGTGGTGAGGGGGGGTGATCAGGGGAGCTGCTGTGTCCATTTGGGAACAGAAACACCCACCGGGCCAGGGTGTCCAGTCAGTGGAACAAAAGTCCCCAAATGTAGATCCTAGATGGGATAATAATAATCTAGGAGATAGAATTAAAATGCAACATCTTCGAGGGCTAATTATAAAGGGAATTAGGGAATCAGCCCCAAGATCTCAAAATGTTTCTAAGGTGTTTGAAGTCCAATGGGAAAAGGAAGACACCCCAACTGCATTTTCACAGAGACTCAGGGACCAGATGAGAAAATATTCAGAACTTGACCCAGAAGCTCAGGTAGGACAGGATCTTTTAAAAGTCAATTTTGTAACCAAAAATTGGCCAGATATATCTAAGAAATTACAGAATTTAGATAGATAGAATGAAAAACATAGAGAAGAATTACTGAGAGAAGCTCAAAAAGTGTTAGAAGAGAGACACGAAGCTTGTATTTCAAATTGTTAGAGGGAGAGCCAGACCCTCTCCAATGGACCCAGCAGAACTGCAAATTCTAGAGAAATTGAAAGCAATCCTTAGTTACCACCCCAGTCCTGGCACTCCCATCATTAGAGAAGCCATTTCACTAGTTTGTTACTGTTAAACAAGGTTCTCTGTAAAGTTTTGACCCAAGCCTGTGGAGGAAAGAAACAACCAGTGGCCTTTATGTCTAAACTATTGGACCCTGTCTCTTGAGGATGGACTGAATGCATTCAGGCCATTGCAGTCATGGCCTTACTGGTAGAAGAGAGCAGCAAATTAACTCAGAGAAACCCTCACCATCAGTACTCCTCACCAGGTTTGGGTCATGCTTACTTAATCAGTGGGCTGGGCACTAGCTAATAAATTCTCAAATTTTAAAATATGAATCAAGTTTACTTGAAAAAGATGGAATATGTGCTGGCCATGTCTTCTAACTTATCTTCTCTCAAGCTGAAAGGACTTCTCACCCAGACTCCCCCGCTTGAGTTCTTCACTCACTGCCTCTAGCCTAGAGACCTGGTGTTAGTAAAATCCTGAAAAGATTGACTCCAGCCCAGCTGGGAAGGCCCCTCCCAAGTGCTCCTGATCACAGAGACGGCAGTGAGGACGGCTCAAAAGAGTTGGACTCATTACACCAGAGTAAAGAAACTGACTGGGGGATCAGGGGACAAAACAGAATTGGCAGGTGTCCCAGGTGGTGAACCAACCCTTAAGGCTGAAACTAAAAAGAACCTAAAAATGTTAATTTTTACCATTCTAACTCTGTATTTCACAGGCAAGTCGCAAGAAGCCCTAGAATGGGAAGGAACTCCTGGTTATCCTGTCAAACTGGTAATCAATATTACTAAAACATGAAGCCCCAAACCATTAGGTTTGATGCTGGTCAAGTTCTCTCTTGTGGTGACCTAAATGACCAAAGATAGCTTTCTGGAGATAATAAGTATCACTGTTCAAAGTGGACGAATCTTAATAGAATAAAAAAAGGCAAGTAGGCCCCCATTTCCAAGGTGGAGCAGTGTTTGGTGGACTACCAGTTTCAAAAGTGTTGGATTCTCCCTGAGGACGCCGCCCCAATTCACTCACGAAAGGCATCTCTTGATGCAACAAGCAAGAGGAATTTATTCAGGAACCAGCTAGCTGGGGTCCAAGCATCAGCCCGACACAGCTGGTCTCAACAAGGACCCTGAGCACACAAAGCCAGAAGGTTTTATAGCATTTTCAAAGGGGGCAACATTTTCCACAATCACAACACAGTGTTTTTTCATAGACACATAAATCTTTGGCTGGGGCCACATCCTGGGGTCTGGTTAGATAAGATTACCTTCGGAATGTTTAGGGTGGTTCTAGCAAGATAAGCTTGGTGTGTATGATTAACTGATTTGAGGTCAGCTAACTAAAGGTCACTACATTTAACACTGGCTGACTAACTTGTTTTTCAAGATTCTAATAATTTTCCTCCTTCTAGGTTAGGGGGTGGTATTTAAGCCTTTAAGATGGCTGTACTTATGCTAACTTTTGATTTTTCAGATCCTACAAAAGTAGACAGCCCCTCATTGCAGTAAAAAAATCTTTAAAAAGAAAGCTCTACTTAGCTAAAGGAATTCCTCCTCACAATTGCCAAGATAGACAGTGTAAACCCCTTTTATTAACTATACATAAACCTCAAGATGGACTTGGTGCAGATGTCATTAGAGTAAATCCTGTGAGAAAGTTTAGTCTTAATTTAATCAAAAGCAAGACTTCACCCATAGTGGCCACCCCCAGTCCTGAAAGAAATATTGAGCCAGAGCTTCTCCAAAATGACCCTAGACTAGTTACTGAAACAGAGATAAAAAACCTAAAACAGACTCTTGAAATAGAGACAAGTTATAGAGACACCAATGTCTGGGTAGAGTGAGTTAAATTTTCAGTACTTGCTTTGAATAAAAGCAATTGTTATGCATGTGCTGCTGGATGGCCACAGGTGCAGGTGGTGCAGGTGGTCGGTCCTGTTCCCTCTCTGCCAAGACAGACCCCACTGAGATGAACTGCATGTTGGCCCTGTACCAGGACAAGGACGCTTGGAGAAATAAGGCTTGCAAGGGCTTGTCTTTACTCTTTCATGCACTAAAGAAGTCAGACCCAAGGACAATCCCCTCTTTTTCTATAGGGAAGATGAATCACTCCTCATGCCTCTCTAGGCAAGGGGAAGGTTTCAAAACTCCTGTGGAGAACTACTGACTTGTACCCATGTCCTAAATGTCTAAAGAGAGCAACTTCTCGAAATTATGCATCCCCCAAGTAGATGTTTAGTAGTACTGTGGAAAGGAGAACCTGCGCTACTTGTTGCCACCCACCTGGACTAAGACTTGTGGTTTAGTCCAATTGGCCATTCCATTTACCCTGGCATTTCTCTCCACACCCAATGAAAAAAAAATTTTCATAGAAGTTGTAGATCATTACAAAGCACCACTTTAGCTAATGAATTAGCTGAAAACTGGCACCAGTGATCCTCTTATAGACTAGTTGGAAAAATAGTTTTGAAAATAGAAAGGTATAGTTGCCTCTGTTTTAACATCCCTTGTTATAGTTGTGAGACTTAACTGCTGTAAGATGCTGTATCATCCCTTGTGTGAGAGGCTTGACTAAAAAGCTTATAAAGGCAGCCATAAACAAGCAAATACCTATGACCTACACCCTAAATAATCTTATTAGAAAAAAATTTGAACTATGAAGAAGAGAATAAAAAGCTATTAGAGAAATTTAAGAAAAGACCAAGCGTAAATTAAAATACATTACTGAGAATAAAATAAAAAATTCTTAAATAAAGAGGGGGGAACTGTTAGGAAAGAGTATAAAACCTAAATGTGATTTGTTCCCACTAGGATGTTTAAATGTTTTAACAGTAAGGTACTAACAAAAGGTCACGTGGTGGAAGCTACTCAGGCTGAGTGGAGGTGGGGGAATTGATAAGGGCCTGGCAATACCTGTTTGAGTTTTTTAAACCTACCAATAAATTTAAGACATGTAGAGGAAAAATATAACTGGCTTAGGCGATGTCTGGGAAAGAATGTGAACTCTGTAGTACTCAGCCAATGAAGAACCAAGGGAGGGACTCGCGTACTAAGAGATAAATTATTGGCGCCAAACTCTCCAGGTGTGCCTGCCCACCAGACACCCCATCTTGCAATGCCGTCATTAAAGCCTTGCTCCGCTGTTCTCTTTGTCTCCATGTCCACTTACTGAATTTAGACCAGTGAGTGTGTTTCTCAGAAGTGTTACTCAACAAAGATTGACTTTTATTATTATTTTCCCTCTGGCTTTTATCACTGTGACAAGCTTAGAAAACGCTCTTCTGAACTCTCGGGGCAGCCTTATCTCAGTCCTTCTCCCAGGAATCTCTAGATCACATAGCACCATACTAGCTCAAGCTCTCAGTAAGGATTTGCTGGACTGAAGAAACTGAGTATGTCCCTTAAAAATATTCTGGTTTTCGAGGAATGACTAGAAAGAAGTTTGGAACTTAGCAGTAGTTTTTATGAAATCTATCTCCACATTGTTAACATATAATCAAATTTTTGTGACATATTGTTAGGAAGGCGTTGCATATTTTCCTCAGTTCTTGTCCCCACTGCAACAAAGAACTGAAGGGCAGAGACACAGTAGTGAAGCAGAGTAAAAGTTTTATTTAAAGTTACTGTAACTCTGGGGGAAAATCCCGAGGCAAAATACCTTTGAAACAGAAATCAGTCAAAGGAAGAGTTAGAGGAGAGAGCTCCACCCAACCTCTCTGCTAGCACACCCTTGTAATTACCTATTGATATGTAGATGACCACTTCTCTCCACCCTTTGAAATACCTATTAATGTGAAGATGGACTACAACTCTCCACCCCTTGGAAACACCTATTGGTATGCAGATGCACTAAACCAGGGAGAGATTCTGAAAATAATATAATTTTATCCACAGTTACTTAAAGAGAGAAAAAGCACCTCCAAGGTGGGCTGAGTTACCATCTCTTTGCTAAAGAGTATGTTAAAAATCTTACCTCTTAACTTCTTCGGTTTTAAAATGCAATTTTAGCTTTAAGATGGAATTTTCCTGTCTTTAATTTGCTGTTTATAGGTGGGCCTTTTAGCAGGCTAAAGTAAATCTGACAACAGCATGATCAATTGACACAATGAAGACGTGGCCTGTGCTCAGATGCTTTTCTTTATCTGGGGAATATTCAAACATTCCAGGCCAAGTTCTCCTGGCCTTTTGAGCTTTAACTGATTAACTCATTAACTCTGAGTCTTTTCTGGGTTTCTAGTTTTAACTAGGTGTAACTCTGAGTCCCTTTTAGTGGGCTTTACTGGCCTTAATTCTCTCTCCACCCTACTCATATCTATTTTCCTGCCTAACAGTATCACTTATCCAATGACTTTAATTAACGTAGACTCCTGTAACCTTCCAAAAAAAAAAAAAACCTGCACCAAATCTGTGAACTAAAACTTTTTTTAATTAATTAAAAAGAAAACCATTTAATCCTTGATATAAACCCTATTTATAATTTCACTGCAAGCAATTCTAAGAAACTGGATTACCTGGTTTCTACAGTTTTTCTAAGTTGTAATTGAGAAAAAATGCTGGATTCCACAGATATGCTCAGTAACAAAGATAAAATCACATGTGAAAACTGTGAGAAAAAAATCAGGGTAAAAAGACAAATAATTCACTTCAATGGCCTGTGAACATATTATTGCCACTCGGCAGAATAATTAAAGTTCATAAGGATAATCCAGAATCATGAAGAAAAGGTGGTATGATTTTTTTAGTATTAAAAGGAAAGTAGTCTCATATATTTGTTTTAAATGCACAATGAAGAACTTTTAAATATTATTGCATTTTTTTCCTTGGTAAGATCTCCAGGATTAGTTACAAATAAACCCACAAAGTAGTTCAATGGCTTGGCCTACCCTAGAAAGTTCTTCAGTACAAACCAATTAAATGTTGAAGAACTGCTGCTCAAAATTATGAGTAAATTACTTAACAGAAGTGAGTAATCTATTGCATTAGTGGTGCCATTCAATTGGGCTTAAAAGTAAATTGTAATGCTTAAAAGACTGAGTTCTGAGTTATCTGTAAAATTCAACTGTGTGAAATGATTCCTTTTCTCTGATGATCCTCAGTAAATAATAATGTTTTAAAAGTCCATGTATAAGTAGGGCCACACAGTTAAAACCCACATCCTTCAAGGGTCAACTATCCATCTCTGGTCTTAAGGCATCTTCCCAAAGTAGTGATAACTACCTTTTACATCACAATATGGTAAATGTAATGAGTTAGTTACAGGTGTATCTGAAGGCTATAGAGAAAGGAAGGGCATCCAACCCAAGATATGCATGAAGAGGGACAGAAAGGAGTCAGGTAAGAAGACTGTTCATTTGGTGCTGTCTACAGAGTCTTTAGGCCGCCATGAGAAGAGGTCAGATAGGAAAAGAGGAGAGAGCTACAGGTGTGACAGCACAGACTATGGTGTGTACAAGGGAACCAGGCATGTCCGTGTTGCTCAAGTGCCATGTGAGATGGACACTCTGGGAGATGAGCCTGAGGAGAGGGTTGGGCCAGTGACAGGAGGCCCTGTAATTCATGTCAAGAAATTTGAGCTCTCATAAGGACTAATATTGTATGCTTCCACCTGTATGAGAGATCTAGAGCAGTCAAGTTGATAGAGACTGAAAGAATGATGCTACTTTCCAGGGTCAAGGGGAGAGGCTGATGTGGAGTTAGCATTTAACAGCTGCAGAGCTTCTGTTGAGGATGGTGGATAAGTTCTAGAAATGAAGAGTGGTGATACTTTGCACAACATTGCGAATATAGTCAAAGTCTCTGAATTATATACTTAAAAATGACTAAAACTGTCAATGTTATGTGTATTTTACCACAATAAAAGCCACTAAACACAAAATAATTGTGTTCTGGCAAGGAAGGAGAAGGAAGGTGGAGAGGGGGAGGAAGGGAACAACAGCCAGATGTCCTAGCCACAGCCTGAGCCCATCCAGTAACCAGTGGTCTCAGACTTGCAGCTGCAGAACATTTCTTCAAACATCTTGCATGAAAGCCCAACTATTAAACAGGCAAAGCAAGAGACCTTGTGGGTGCCAGAGGCCAGCAAGCCCACCAGCTCCTATTTCCCAACATGCTCCCTACTTTGAGGAATCTCCAGGAAACCCCCAAAACTCCCCCAACTTGCAAACCACCAGGACAGGTGATGGGAGGAAGCTGAAAGGTTGCGGCCACACATGGCAAAGTGAGATTTCTGAAATAGTAAAGCCTATCTGGCCTTTAGAGACAAATGAAACTATCTCAGCATTGCCTCTCAGCAGCCATGTGCCCTTAGGCAAGTTACTTCTGTGCAGTCAAAGGGCTTTAAAAGGCTATTTTTAGAGGAATGTCATAAGAACTGATGAAATGTAAGATGCCTGATATAGGGTAAATTTTCATCTAATTGGCAGCTTTTGATACCCTTTTGTTTTATTTGGCATTACTCTGCTTCCCGTGTAGTGAGATGATTGGGGTAGGATGGAAGAGTCCAAGTGAGGGATGATAAAGGCCTGAACTGCATACTAACAATAGGGATTGGAGGGGGAGGGGGACTCCAAAAATATTCTGAAGGTGCTGTCAGGATGGGGAATCAGCACTGGCAGCCACCTTGTCTTCCTGCAGCTCAACCTGAAGATAGGAGCAGAGATAAACAGGAATAACCCAGCTGTTATGTAGAACTTGTCTGGGGAGCAGGGAGAGGACTACATCTATGGCAGGGAACTGTCAGAGGCCCAGTGGAGGGCGTGCTGGAGAAAGCTGTTAAAGTCCACCCTTACCTCTTCCTTACACTGCATGGGGACAATTACAGCCTGTCTCTTTAACAACTCCCTGAAGTGTTAGGAAGTTAATAAAAAGGTACAGGCAGTCCAGTCAGGAATGAGTCCTCCAACCACTCTCTCCAAACTCTTAGGGCTAATGGGCTACAAACTGGAAAAACTGCCTCCTCTTCCTTCCAGAGCTGAGGATAAATCCAAGGACATAGAATTGCCTGATGGAGGGTCACCAAATGAGAGCAATCAGGAGTGGTTCTGTGGTGCCCAAGGATTCCCCATCCTGGGCTCATCCTCTGCCTTCTACTTAAAGTCACTTGGAGGGACTTGGACCTGGGCCTGGCCATTGTCTCTTCTCCAGCACCTAAGGGAACACGTATGAGAATGGTCATCAGTGTATTGTTTGTGGAGGCTGGGAGCTGAAAACTACCTGGGTTACCATCACTGTAGGACTGTGAAGCCACAGAATACTCTTCAGCAGTTAGAAACAGTAGGCTAGATCAGTGTTTCTCAACAGAGGAGATATTGTCCCACAGGAGACATGTGACAATGCCTGAGAGAACTTTCGTTGTCACAACTTGGGAGGGGTGGGGGACAAGGGGATGCTTTAATGGCATCTCATGGGTAGAGGCCAGGGATGCTGCTACATCCTGCAGTATACAAAGCAGCCCCCCACAACAAAAAATTATTCGGCCCAAAATGTCAATAAAGCTGAGATTGAGAAACAGTGGGACTAGGTGAACAAAAAATGACAGGATCATAAACATATAGGAAAATGGTAAATGGAATTTTTTTTAAAGACATGTGATCTGTTATAAAATTCCTATTTGGAATTATTCATTCCATCATCCATTATTCTTTGTATATCTATTGCAAGGTAGGTACTATGCTTAGCAGATTATACAATAGTGACCAAAACTAGATAGGATTCCTCACCTCCTAAAGTCTAGTAGAAGAGACAGATATTAATTAATCTCACAGATAAAAGGAAAAAGAGAGGAGATGTTTTGGGGACTGGTGGGATCTAGAGTTCCCCAATTCCCCACTGGCACAGGCGACAGAAATTCCCTCAATTTATATATTTGCTTAAATAACACTACAAAACAATTACCTTTAGCTGGGCTATATACCAGCTTAGGACTGTGCTGTGCACACAGTTAGCATTCAATAGATATTTGTTGAATGACTAGATGAAGGTTGTACAGTTAAATACTACTAAATGACTCCTTCAAAAATCACTGGGCCTAAACCTTTGAAATGAGGAAAAACAAACAGAAAGGATGGACCAAAGGGCCAGCCCTTTGCTAGACGATAACAAGGACTGCACATGTGGATTGATCGATGCTACTGCTCATTAGTCCTCCAGCCCACTCCCACCTCACACCAAGCTATTTGCAGCACCTTGACCAAAACACTGTCTGGCACCTCTCCTGCCCTTCCTCATCTAGTCCACCTAGAAAACTCTAGTATATGCTTCAAATTCCTGATCATCTTCTCTCTTAAGCTCCCCAACCCTACTTTATCCTGGTGGACTTGATCTCTGCCCTCTTCTGTGCCATCTGTACTTTGAGCTCCTCTATAGCACACACAATAACTTATTACCATAATTTGATTATGAGTTTTCTTGGGACTGTGGCTCAAGAAGCTGGAGTAGGAAGGCAAGGCAGAAACCTCCTCCCACAAACACACCAAGGAAGCAAATACAGCAAATACAACTAAACCTGAAATGAACTGAAGACTGCAGAACAGACCATCTATACCTGGGGAAGAAGAAAAGACCACATGGAAAAGAGTAAAGTGGCAGAGCCATGACTGTACAGGACATAAGTCCTTCCCCCATCCCAGGCCACAGGCTGGAGGAAGAGGAATGGAGAGGATCGATGCCCAGGAACTCCTCACACCTGCCCCTGGAGATGTGCTCTGGGAACACAAGTCCACATTGCACTGGGTCCTGGTGATTAGTGGGACTGGACACCAGGGACAGTTGGAACATTCTGGGAGGCTGAGATAAGAGCCACCTGTGGCAGACAGGCATGCTCTGCTAGTCCCATGAGACCCAACACAAAGGCAGCAGTTTGAAAGACTTGCCAGCAGTGGGAGGGGAGACAGAGGAGCAAGGGTTGGACAGAGCTCTCTGCAGAAGAAAGGGCAGTTGAACAATACCTCTCCTCCCCTCCTTTGGCCCAAGAGGTCAGGCACTCTTGAAAAGCCCAGATGCTCCATTCCCCTCACTGGCAGCACAGGCCTAAAGTGCTTCCCTGTACACCATCATGACAGCCCAGTATCATGGCATTTTGCTGCCTGGCAGGTAGAGGGAGACTCTCCCAGAGTTCACAACCCTATTTTAGCCCAACTGGGAGGCACCTGCAGAAGCCAGCACCGAGAGCACCTTCCTCCCCATGGTTGGCTAAGCATGGTGCTGCACACCTCTTGTGGCTAGGGGCACCCATGCAACTTGCTGCATCAGCTGCATACTGCTGGCAGTGTGACTCACTGCCTCCATTCATGAGCACACCCTCCCACCATGCAGCTTACCAACACTGCCAAGCACCCACATATTCTGAAAAAAGGCAACTTGTCACCACTGGGAGCCCTGCACCCTGCCATTGTGCAACTCATGGAGTGACTGCCCCAACAACCCTGTAAACTCAGGAGCCTGCCATCACTGCATGGCAGGCAGAGGGTAGCCCCACCCTCAATAATCCCAGTAAAAGCCAATACTCTGATCACAAAGGGCTGGCTAAGGCAAACTGCCAGCCTCAGTAGACTGAGATAAACCACTGCCAACACACAGAAAGGCAACATAACCCATTTCCCACCAACAGCAACTGGGGCTCCACATCAAAGGAGAATCAGGCATGAGAGAGGAAAGAGTCCTGTGCTCTGGGCACCAGAGGATGCCTTCATCATAAAGCCACTACTCTCAATACCAGGTAGCACAGCTGGTTCCATTTAGTACAAAGGAACAAACACAGAAACTGACAAAAACAGGAGGCAGAGGAATGTGTTCCAAACAAAACTACAGGATAAGACAGAGAACTAAATGAAATGGAGAGAGCCAATCTTCTTGATAAAGATTTCAAAGACAAAGTCATAAATACGCTCACTGATCTGCAGAAAAGTATTAAAGATTTCAGGGGGACTTCAACAAAGAGACACAAGAGCTGAAAAAGAGCCACTCACAGCTGAAGAATACAGTAACTGAAATGAAATATACAATGGAGGGAATGAGTAATAGATTGCTGGAAGGAGAGGAGACAATGAGATGGAAATTATAAAACAGGAACACCACAAAACTGAGGAAAAGACAGAAAAAAAGATCTCTAGGAATGACAGAATGATAAGAGAATTGTGTGACCAATCCAAATAAAACAATATTTGCATTCTAGGGGTGCCAGATGGAGAAGAGAGAGACAAAGGGATAGAGAGTCTCTGAGGAAATAATTATTGAAAACTTACCCAATCTGGAGGAGGAAATAGACACTCAGGTCATGGAAACCCAGAGGCCCCTAACAAAAGGAACCCCAAGAAGACAAGACATATAGTAATTAAAATGGCAAAAATTAGGGCAAGGAGAGTATTGAAAGTAGCCAAAAAGAAAAGACTACTTATAAGGGAAACCCCACCATGCTAACAGCTGACTTCTCAGCAGAAACTTTCCAGGTCAGAAGGGAGGGGCATTAAATATTTAATGTACTGACACAGAAGAACCTTCAACTACGAATCCTCCACCTATGAAGATTATCATTCAAATTTGAAGCAGAAATAGGGGGAGGAGCCAAGATGGTGGCATGAGTAGGGCAGTGGAAATCTCCCAAAACCATATATATTTTTGAAAATACAACAAATACAACTATTCCTAAAAGAGAGACCAGAAGATACAGCACAACAGCCTGGCTACATCTACATCTGTGAGAACTCAGCACCTCACAAAGGGGGTAAGATACAAGCTGTGGCCTGGCAGGACCCAAGTGCCACCCCCACCCCAGCTCCCCAGCAGGAGGAGAGGAGTCAGAGCAAGGAGGGACAGGGAGGCCAGGATGGCTAAATACCCAGGCCTAGTCATCTGCACCAGGAGCGCAGACACACAGTGCATGGTGTGCTGGATATTAGGGAAATGGAACAGTAAAATCTGTGAGTGGGTCCCCACAGCCGGCGCCCCTGGAACAAAAGAAAAGTGAGTGCTTTTTGAAAGTCTTAAAGGGACAGGGGCCTCACAGCTGGACGGAAGTGTCCCGGCACAGTCAGCTCAGCAGCTGGGAATCCCGGGAAACTCTGGACGCCCTAACCCTATGGGAGGCAGTGCAGCTCTGGGGCTCCTCACGGCAATAAACAGCCTCCTGTCCATTCCCCCTCCTGTGTGGCCCCACAATAGCAAGTGGCCACACCCACAACAACTGCATGGAACCTCATCCGCAGCCACCCAGGCCAGACTCAGAGGCCCTGTCGGCACACAGCTGCCCAGCACAAGCCACTAGGGGTCACCGTTCTCACAGGAGAGGAAGGCGACAAGCAAATTTGAAGCAGAAATAAAACAATTTCCAGATAAACGAAGGGTTGGGGAATTTATAAACACTAACCCAGCATTACAGGATATGTTAAAGGGACTGCTATAGATGGAAATGCTCCTAAGGCTAAATAGTTTTCACCAGTGAAAATAAACCCACAGTAAAGATAGTAAACCAATTAATTACCAAGCAAGTACAAAATTAAAAGTAGCAAATCCTACCATATGAAAAATCAGGCAAGAGATACAAAAACAGTGTAGATTATGACATCTAATACATAAAGTGTAGAAAAGGAAGAAGAAAAAAGTACTTTTAGACTGTGTTTAAAATTGAGCGATCAACAACTTCATACAGAGTGTTATATAGTCAGGAAACTATCTTTGAAGCTATAGTAATGACAAATCTAAAGCCTATAATAGACACACAAAAATTTAAAAAGAGAAATCCAACCACAACACTAAAGAAAACCATTAAATAACAAGAGAGGATTTTAAAAGAGGAAGAAAGGAACAGAGAGGAGCTTTAAAAACAACCAAAAAACAATAAAATGGCAATAAGTACATTACCTATCAATAATCACCTTAAATGTAAATGGACTGAATGCACCAATCAAAAGACAAAGAGTGGCCTAATGGATAAGAAAACAAGACCCATCTATATGCTGCCTACAGGAGACTCATTGCAAACCCAAAGATATGATATACACAGACTAAAAGTGAAGGGATGGAAAAAGGTATTTCATGCAAACAATACAGAGAAAAAAGCAGAAGTTGCAGTACTTGTACCAGAAAAAACAGATTTCAAAACAAAGAAAGTAACAAGAGACAAAGAAGGACATTACATAATGACTGACAGGTCAGTCCAACAAGATATAGCCATTATAAATATCTATGCACTCAACCTAAGAGCAACTAAATATGTGAAATGATTACTAACAGAATTAAAGAGGGAAATAGAATGCAATGCATTTATTTCAGAAGACTTTAACACACCACTCACATCAATAGATCAACCAGACAGAAAACAAATAAGGAAACAGAGGCACTGAATAACACGTGAGACCAGACAGACTTAACAGATATCTGCAGAACACACTCTCAAAAGCAGGATACACATTTTTCGTAAGTGTACACAGAATATTCTCCAGAATAGGTCACATACTAGGCCACCAAAAGAGCCTCAATAAATTTTAAAAGATTTAAATTGTATCAAGCAGCTTCCCTGGAAACAAGGAATTAACTACACAGAGAAAGCAAAAAAGCCTACAAACACATGGAAGTTAAACAGAATGCTTATAAAAAAATCAACGGATCAGTGAAAAAATTAAAACAGATGTCAGGCAATACCTGGAGACAAATGAAAATAAAAATTCAACAGTTAAAAATTTGTGGGATGTTGCAAAAGCAGTACTAAGAGGAAATTACATAGAAATATAGGCTTTCCTCAAAGAACAAGAACAGTCCCAGTCTAAATTCACAATTAAACTAGAAAAAGGAGAACAAATGAAACCCAAAGTTACTAAAAGGAGGGATGTAATAAAGATCAGAGTTAAAAATAATAAATAATATAGAGAAGAATGAAATAGAAAAAATTAATGAAACCAAGAGCTAGTTCTTTGAGAAAATAAACAAAATAGATAAACCCCTAGCAAGACCTGGCAAGAAGAAAAGAGACAGTAAAAAAATAAACAAAATCAGAAACAAAGAAGGAATAGTACCAACAGATAGCACAGAAATACAAATTATTAGAGAATACTATGAGAAATTATATGCCAATTAGTTAGAAACTTAGAAGAAATGGACTAGAGTTCCTAGAGAAATACCAACATCCAAGACTGACCCAAGAAGAAACAGAAAATTTGAACAGACCAATAACCAGCAATGAAATTGAATTGGCAATCAAAAAATTCCCCAAACAAAAATCCAGGTCCAGATGGCTTGAGAGCAGAATTCTACCAAACATTTAAAAAACTAATATACATCCTTCTTAAAGCATTCCAAAAAATAGAAGAGGAGGGAATAGTTCCAAACTCATTCTATGAAGCCAGCATCACTCTAATACAAAAAACCAGGCAGAGAAACCACAAAAAAGAAAATTATAGACCAATATCCCTGATGAACATATATGCAAAAATCCTCAATAAAATATTAGCAAACCAAATTAAAAAATGTATCAGCAGGATCATCCATCAAGACCAAGTGAGATTTATTCCAGGGACAAAAGGATGGTGCAATATTCGTAAATCAATCACTGTCATACATCACATAAACAAAAAGGAGGATAAAAACTACATGATTGCAAAAATGAACAAGTGGGACTATATCAAGCTGAAAAGCTTCTGTACAGAAAAGGACACCATCAATAGAACAAAAAGGCATCCTACAGTATGGGAGAATATATTCATAAATGACAGATCCGATAAAGGCTTGACTTCCAAAATATATAAAGAGCTCACGCACCTCAACAAACAAAAAGCAAATAATCCAATTAAAAAATGGGCAGAGGAGCTGAAAAGACAGTTCTCTAAAGAAGAAATTCAGATGGCCAACAGACACATGAAAAGATGCTCCACATAGCTTGTCATCAGAGAAATGCAAATTAAAACCACAATGAGATATCATCTCACACCAGGAAGGATCGCCACCATCCAAAAGACAAACAACAACAACTGTTGGCGAGGTTGTGGAGAAAGGGGAACCCTCCTACACTGTTGGTGGGAATGTAAATTAGTTCAACCATTGTGGAAAGCAGTATGGAGGTTCCTCAAAATGCTTAAAATAGAAATACCATTTGACCCAGGAATTCCACTCCTAGGAATTTATCCTAAAAACACAGGAGCCCAATTTCAAAATGACAGATGCACCCCCATGTTTATCCCAGCACTATTTACAATAGCCGAGAAATGGAAGCAACCTGAATGTCCATCAGTAGATGAATGGATAAAGAGGTGGTACATATGCATAATGGAATATTATTCAGCCATAAGAAGAAAACAAATCCTACCATTTGCAACAGCATGGATGGAGTTAGAGGGTATTATGCTCAGTGAAATAAGCCAGGCAGAGAAAGACAAGTACCAAATGATTTCACTCATATGTGGAGTATAAGAGCAAAGAAAAACTGAAGGAACAAAACAGCAGCAGAATCACAGAACCCACGAATGGACTAACAGTTACCAAAGGGAAAGGGACTGGGGAGGATGGGTGGGAAGGGAGGGATAAGGGTGGGGAAAAAGAAAGGGGGCATTACAATTAGCATGTATAATGTGGGGGTGGGGTACGGGGCAGGCTCTATAACACAGAGAAGACAAGTAGTGGTTTTAAAGCATCTTACTATGCTGATGGATAGTGAGTGTGAAGGGGTATGTGGGGGGGACTTGGTGAAGGGGGGAGCAGAACAATAATGTTCTGCATGTAATTGTAGATTAATGATACCAAAAAAAAGTGTGTTACAAAAAAAAAATCTACATGATCATCCCAATAGATGCTGAAGAAGCATTTTACAAAATTCAACACCAATTAATGACAAAAACTCTCAACAAAATGCCCATAGAGGGTACATACCTCTACATAATACAGGCCATATATGACAAACCAAGAGCTAACATCATACTCAATGGTAAAAAGCTGAAATCCTTTCCTCTAAGATCAGGAACAAGACAAGGATGTCAATTCTCAACACTTTTATTCAACAAAGTACTGGATGTCATAGTCACAGCAATCACACAACACAGAGATAAAAGGCACCTAAATTGTTAAGAAAGAAGTTAAAACTGTCAGTATTTGCAGAAAACTCTAAAGACTCCACCAAAATAAAGCAAGAATAACTGGATTCTGCAAACTTGAAGGATATGAAATTAATACACAGAAACCTGTTGCATTCCTATATACTAAGGATGAACTAGCAGAAAGAGAAATTAAGAGAAACAGCTCCATTTAAGATTGCATCAAAAGGAATAAAATACCTATGAATAAACCTAATGAACAAAGTGAAAGACCTATAATCTGAAAACTTTAAAAAACACTTATGAGAGAAATTAAAGGAGACATAAAAAAGTGGAAATCTATCCCATGCTCATGGATAGAAAGAATTAATATTGTCAAAATGAACATCCTGCCCAAAACAAATTACAGATTCAATGCAACCCCTACCAAAATTTCAACAGCATTTTTCAATGAACTAGAACAAATAGTTCTAAAATTCATGTGGAATCACAAAAGACCCTGAATAGCCAAAGCAATCCTGAGAAAGAAGAACAAAGCTGGGAGAATAATGTCCCAGACTTCAAACTGTACTACAAAGCTACAGTAATCAAAACAATATGGTACTGGTGCAAGAACAGGCTCATAGATCAATGAAAAAGAATAGAGAGCCCAGATATAAACCCATGCACATATGGTCAATTATCATATGATAAAGGAGCTATTACTATACAATGGGGAAAAGACAGCCTCTTCAATAACTGGTGTTGGCAAAACTGGACAGCTACGTGAAGAGAATGAAACTGAATTACTGTTAACTCCATACATAAAAGTAAACTCAAAATGGATCAAAGAACTGAATGTAACTCATGAAACCATAAAACCCTTAGAAGAAAACATAGGCAAAAACTTGAATGTGGCATATCAGCAATTGTTTCTTGGACACATCTCCTCAGACAAGGGAAACAAAATAAAAAATGAACAAGTGAGACTACACCAAACTAAAAAGCTTCTGTACAGCAAAGGACACCATCAACAGAACAAAAAGGCAACCTACAGTTGGAGAATATATTTGTAAATGATTTCTACAATAAGGGGTTAACATCCAAAATATATAAAGAGCTCATATGCCTCAACACCAAAAAATGAATAACTTGATTAAAAAATTGGTGGAAACAATCACAATATAGTTTGGTCATGGGGACAGTAGCACAGCATGGAGAATAGAGTCAATGTTCTGTAACATCTTTCTACTTTGATAGATAGTAACCACACTAGAGGAGGAGAGGACTTGATAATGTGGGTAACTGTTAAACTACTGCATTGTATATACCAACATAAGATTGTACATTTCACTAAAAAAAAAATCTGGGGGGAAAATGGGCAGAGGACCTGAACACACATTTCTCCAAAGAAGAAATACAGATGGCCAAAAGGCACATGAAAAGATGTTCCACATTACTAATCATCAGGGAAATGTAAACCAAAACCATGAAATATCACCTCACACCAGTCAGAATGGCCACTATCCAAAAGACAAGGAATAGCAAGTTTTGGTAAGGATGTGGGCAAATGGGAACTCTCCTGCACTGTTGGTGGGAATGTCAATGGGTGCAGCCACTGTGGAAAGCAATATAGAGGTTCCTCAAAAAACTAAAAATAGAAATACCATTCAACCCAGTAATTCCACTTCTAGGAATTTACCCAAGGAAAACAAAAATCCTGATTCAAAGAGATATATGCACCCCTACATTTATTGCTGCATTATTCACCATAGCCAAGATGTGGAAGCAACCTAAGTGTCTATCGACAGATGAATGGATAAAGATGATGTGGTACATGTGCACAATTCAACAAGGAAAAAAGTCCTGCCATTTTCAAAAACACAGATTGATCCAAAGGGTATTATGGTCAGTGAAATAAGCCAGGCAGAGAAAGACAAATGCCATATGATTTCACTTATTTGTGGACTCTTAATACAAAGCAAAACAGATTGAACAGAACAGCAGTAGACTCACAGACACTTGAGAAGTAACTGGTGGTTACCATGGAGGACAGTTTGGGGTGATAGATTGGGAGTATTATGGGGATAAAAGGGCACAAAAATTCACAGTCATAATGTAGGTTGGTCATGAGAATAATAGTAAAGCATGGAAAATACAGTTAATGATTCTGTAACATGTTCCTATGTTGACAGTACCTGTACTAGTGGAGGTGAGGATTTAATATGGGTAATGATTGAAGCACTGTGTTGTATACTTGAAACTATATAAGATTGTATATCAATGTTACTTCAAATTTTCAAAAAGAGTTTTCCTGAGAACCTAAGCTAAATCCTATTCATCTTTCTCGCCCAGAGACAATAGAACATCATAAATGCTCACAGTTTGGTGAATAAAAGAATGAATGAACACATGCCCTGCACTTGCTATAAAAAGAATGTGATAAAATCTATTCCCTCAAAAAGCTTACCATATATTTGATGGGAAAAGGATAAATATGTGAAAAATGAAGATTTTTGCTACAGATATAAAGATAACCGAAATCAGTCAAAGGGAGAAATAAAGTTGGGAGAAACCCATTTATTGCTTACAAGCAGTCATCCACTTCTGCTCTCCCCCGCATGACTGGGCTGCAGAAGACGCCCCACCCAACCTCTCGGGTCCAGATATGTTCTTTCTTGACCTTGTAATTACCTACTGATTTGGAGATGGACTATTTTTTTCCACCCCTTGGAAACACCTGTCAATATAGAGATGCACTAAGGCCAGAAGAGATGTTCTGGAAATGCTGCAATTTTACCCACAGCCCAGCTGTCCTGAAATGTCGCTTTACAAACTACTTGTTCCCCATCTTCCTCAATGGCTCGTGTGTGAGAAAACTGGAGCATTGTAACCAGACTAACATACAATAGCAACAGCAATAAAATCATGATAATCCCCAAGCCAAAGGATTCAGCTAGGTTCAGAGTCCTATGAAGACTAAGTCCATAGCTCGCCCATTCCACAGGCAGTCAGTAGCTGAACAGGTAGGGAGGTCAGAGCAATCATCCTAGGGAAGCTGCAGCCAGGGGGTAGGTCTCAACAAACTTTTATTGAATGAGTGATTTGATATTTTTTTGGTATCATTAATATAAACTAACATGAGCAAAAATACGGTTACTAGAATCCCCCCATTACCAACTCCCAACCACATACCCCATTACAGTCACAGCCCATCGGCATAATAAGATGCTATAAAATCACTACTTGTCTTCCCACATGCCCCCCCTAAATTATGTGTGCTAATCATAATGCTCCTTTTTCCCCCTTCCCACCCATCCTCCCTGGTCCCTTTCCCTTTGGTAACTGTTACTCCATTTTTGAGTTCTGTGAGTCGACTGCTGTTTTGCTCCTTCAGTTTTTGCTTTGTCCTTATACTCCACAGATTAGTGAAATTATCTGATACTTGTCTTTCTCTGCCTGACTGATTTCACTGAGCATAATACCCTCTAGCTTCATCCATGTTGCTGCAAATGCTTGGATTTGTTTTCTCCTTATGGCTGAATAATATTCCATTGTGTATATGTACAACATCTTCTTTATCCATTCATCTACTGATGGACACTTAGGTTGCTTCCATTTCTTGGCTATTGTAAATGGTGCTGTGATATACATAGGGGTGCATATGTCTTTTTAAAACTGGGCTGCTGCATTCTTAGGGTATATTCCTAGAAGTGGAATTCCTGGATCAAATGGTATTTCTATTTTTAGTTTTTTGAGGAATCTCCATACCCATTGAGCTTTCCACAGTGGTTGAACTAGTTTACATTCCCACCAGCAGTGTAGGAGGGTTCTCCTTTCTCCACATCCTTGCCAACACTTGTTATTGTTTGTCTTTTCGATGGTGGCTATCCTGACTGGTGTGAAGTGATATCTCATTGTGATTTTAATTTGCATTTCTCTGATGACAAGCAATGTGGAGCATCTTTTCATGTGCCTGTTGGCCATCTGAATTTCTTCTTTGGAGAAATATCTGTTCAGATCCTCTGCCCATTTTTTAATTAGATTATTTGCTTTCTGTTTGTTGAGGTGCCTGAGCTCTTTGTATATTTTGGATGTCAACCCCTTATCGTGTATGTCATTTATGAATATATTCTCCCATACTGTAGGATGCCTTTTTGCTGTACAGAAGCTTTGTAATTTGATACAGTCCCACTTGTTCATTTTTACTTTTGTTTCCCTTGCCCATGGAGATATATTCATGAAGAAGTTGTTCATGTTTACATTCAAGAGAGTTTTGCATATATCTTCTTCTAAGAGTTTTATGGTTTCATGACTTACATTCAGGTCTTTGATCCATTTCAAGTTTACTTTCATGTATGGAGTTACTAATCCAGTTTCATTCTCTTACCTGTACCTGTCCAGTTTTGCCAACACCAGTTGTTGAAGAGGCTGTCATTTTCCCATTGTATATCCATGGCTCTTATATGGTATATTAATTGGCCATATATGTTTGGGTTAATATCTGGACTCTATTCTGTTCCACTGGTCTATGGGTCTGTTCTTGTACCACTACCAAATTGTCTTTATTACTGTGGCTTTAAAGTAGAGCTTGAAGTTGGGAAGCAAGATCTCTCCCCTGCTTTATTCTTCCTTCTCAAGATTGCTTTGGATATTAGGGGTCTTTTGTCATTCCATGTGAATTTTAGAATTATTTCTTCCAGTTTGTTGAAGAATACTGTCAGTATTTTGAAAGGGGTTGCATTGAATCTGTAGATTGTTTTAGGCAGGATGGCCATTTTGACAGTATTAATTCTTCCTAACCAAGAGCATGGGATGAATTTCCATTTATTAGTGTCTCTTTAGTTTCTCTTAAGAGTATCTTATAGTTTATAGGGTATAAGTCTTTCACTTCCTTGGTTAGGTTTATTCCTAGGTATTTTATTCTTTTGATGCAATTGTTAATGGAATTGTTTTCCTGGTTTCTCTTTCTGCTAGTTCATCTCTAGTGTGTGGGAATGCGACAGATTTCTCTATATTAATTTTGTATCCTGCAACTTTGCTGAATTCAGATGTTAGTTCTAGTAGTTTTGGATTCTTTATGGTTTTTAATGTACAATACCATGTTATCTGAAAAAAGTGACAGTTTGACTTCTTCCTTACCAATCTGGATGCCTTTTATATCTTTGTGTTGTCTGATTGCCATGTCTAGGACCTCCAGTACTATGTTGAATAAAAGTGGAGAAAGTGAGCATCCTTGTCTTGTTCCCGACCTTAGGGGAAAAGCTTTCAGCTTCTCACTGTTAAGTATGATGTGGCTATGGGTTTATCATATATGGTCTTTATTATGTTGAGGTACTTGCCCTCTATACCCATTTTGCTGAGAGTTTTTATCATGAATGTATGTTGAATTTTGTTGAATGCTTTTTCAGCATCTCTGGAGATGATCATGTGGTTTTGTCCTCCTTTTTGTTGATGTCATGGATGATGTTCATGAATTTTCTAATGTTGTACCATCCTTGCATCCCTGGGATGAATCCCACTTGGTTGTGATGTATGATCCTCTTGATGTAGTTTTGAATTCAGTTTGCTAATATTTTGTTGAGTATTTTTGCATCTATTTTCCTCAGGGATATTAGTCTGTAATTTTCTTTTTTTGTGTTATCTTTGCCTGGTTTTTATATTAGAGTGAGTTTGGAAGTATTCCCGGCTTCATAGAATGAGTTTGGAAGTATTCCCTCCTCTTCTCTTCTCATTTTTTGGAAAACTTTAAGGAGAATGGGTATTATGTCTTCTCTAAATGTCTGATAAAATTCAGCAGTGAATCCATGTGGTCCAGGGTTTTGTTCTGGGGTAGTTTTTTGATTACCAATTCAATTTCTTTGCTGGTAATTGGTCTGTTCAGATTTTCTGTTTCTTGATGGGTCAGTCTTGGAAGATTCTATTTTTCCAGAAAGTTGTCCGTTTCTTCTATGTTATCCAGTTCATTTCCATACAGATTCTCATAGTATTGTCTAATAATTCTTTGTATTTCTGAGGTGTCCATCATGATTTTTCCTTTCTCATTTCTGATTCTGTTGATGTGTGTAGATTCTTTTTCTCTTAATAAGTCTGGCTAGGGGTTTATCTATTTTGTTTATTGTCTCAAAAAAAACAGGTCTTGGTTTCATTGATTTTTTCTATTGCTTTATTCTTCCCAATTTTATTTATTTCCTCTGATATTTATTATGTCCCTCCTTCTGCTCTCTTTGGGCCTCATTTGTTCTTCTTCCAATTTCAGTAATTCTTAATTTAAACTATTCATTTGGGATTTTTCTTCCTTCTTTAAACAGGCTTGGATTGCTATATACTTTCCTCTTAGAACTGCCTTCGTGGCATTCCACAGAAGTTGGGGCGTTGTGCTGTTGTTTTCATTTCTCTCCATATATTGCTTGATCTCTGTTTTAATTTGGTCCTTGACCCACTGATTATTTAGGAGCATGTTGTTAAGCCTCCATGTGTTTGTGAGCCTTTTTGTTTTCTCTGTACAATTTATTTCTAGTTTCATACCTTTGTGATATGAGAACTTGGTTGGTACAATTTCAATCTTTTTTAATTTACTGAGGCTCTTTTTGTGGCCTAGTATGTGGTCTATTTTGGAAAATGTTCCTTGTGCTCTTGAGAAGCGTGTGTATCCAGGTGCTTTTGGATGGAGAGTTCTGTAGATGTCCATTGGGTCCATCTGTTCTAGTGTGTTGTTCAGTGCCTCTGTGTCCTTACTAATTTTCTGTCTGGTGTATCTGTCCTTTGGAGTGAATGGTGTGTTAAAATCTCTTAAAATGAATGCATTGCATTCTATTTCCTCCTTTAATTGTTAGTAGTTGTTTCACATATGTAGGTGCTCCTGTGTTGGGTGCATAGATATTTATAATGTTTATATCCTCTTGTTGAACTGACCCCTTTATCATTATGCAATGTCCTTCTTTATCTCTTGTTACTTTCTTTGTTTTGAAGTCTATTTTGTCTGTACAAGTACTGCAATACCTGCTTTCTTCTCCCTATTGTTTGCATGAAATATCTTTTGCCATCCCTTCACTTTTAGTCTGTGTATGTCTTTGGGTTTGAAGTGAGTCTCTTGTAGGCAGCATATAGATGGGTCTTGCTTTTTTATCATTCTATTACTCTGTGTCTTTTGATTGGTGCATTCAGTCCATTTACATTTATTGATATGTACTTATTGTCATCACAGGCTTTGGATTCGTGGTTACCAAAGGTTCAAGGGTGGCTTCTTTACTATCTAACCATCTAATTTAACTCACTTTTAATGCTATTTTAAACATAGTCTGATGATTCTTTATTTCTCTCCCTTCTTTTTTTTCCTCCTCTACTCTTTATATGTTTGGTGTTTTGTTCTGTTCTCTTTGTGTTTCCCTTGACTGATTTTGTGGATAGCTGATTTTATTTTGCCTTTGGTTAGTATTTGATTGGTCTATTTTCTTTGCTGTGGTTTTATTTTCTCTGGTGACTGCTATTTACCCTTAGGCCTACTTCCATCTAGAGCAGTCCCTTTAAGATACATTGTAGAGATGGTTTGTGGGAGGTAAATTCCCTCAACTTTTGCCTATCTGGGAATTGTTTAATCCCTCCTTCAAATTTAAATGATAGTCTTGCTGGATACAGCATTCTTGGTTCAAGGCCCTTCTGTTTCATTGCATTGAATATATCATGCCATTCCCTTCTGGCCTGTAACATTTCTGTTGAGAAGTCTGATGATAGCCTGATGGGTTTTCCTTTGTAGATGACCTTTTTTTTCTCTCTGGCTGCTTTTAATACTCTATCTTGTCTTTGATCTTTGCCATTTTAATTTTTATATGTCTTGGTGTTGTCCTCCTTTGGTCCCTTGTGTTGGGAGATCTGTGGACTTCCATGGTCTGAGAGATTATTTTCTTCCCCAGATTGGGGATGTTTTCAGCAATTATTTCCTCAAAGACACTTTCTATCCCTTTTTCTCTCTTCTTCTTGTACCCCTATAAAGCGAATATTGTTCTGTTTGGATTGGTCACACAGTTCTCTTAATATTCTTTCACTCCTAGAGATCCTTTCTCTCTCTCTGCCTCAGCTTCTCTGTATTCCTGTTCTCTAATTTCTATTCCATTAACAGTCTCTTCCGTCTCATCCCATCTGCTCTCAAATCCTTCCATTGTTTCATTTCTGTTATCTCCCTCCTGAATTCATCCCTTAGCTCTTGAATATTTGTAGCTCCATCAGCATGCTTATGACTTATTTTGAATTCTTTTTCAGGAAGATTGGTGATTTCAGCCTCACCAAGCCCTCTCTGGTGTTTGAGGGATTTTGGACTGAACAAGGTTTTTCTGCTTTTTCATGATGATGGGAGTGATCGCCCATAAGTGGCACATGTGTTAGCTGGGAGACAAAGTCTCTTCCTGCTTGCTGGTTGCCTTGCCTGTCTCTGCTGTCTGTGCTGGATAACCACTCACAGGGAGCAGGCTCTGGGTTAATCCCTTAAACTGCCATGGGTGGGGTGGCATTCGAGATGGCCTAGGGCAATGGCGGGGGTTGCAGGCCAGCAGCATGTGTTCTGCCACAAAAGCAAAGACCCTTTGTGCTTCCCAGTCTCCACGCCCATCTCCACTGTCTGTGCCAGTCAACCTCATGCAGGGAGCAGCCTCTGGGTTAATCCCCTGAGCTGCCTTGGGCCGGGTGGCTCTTGGGATGGCCTACGGCACTGGTGGGGGTTGTAGGCAAGGAGCACATGTTCTGCCCTGAGAACAAAGCTCCTTTGTGCCTCCCTAACTCTGCACTGGTCTCCACTGCCTTTGCCAGTCAACCACACTTGGATTGCAGTCTCTGGGTCTGGGCCAGTTAGCCACGTGCAGGGAGAAGCCTCTGTGTTAAACTGTGTGGTTGCTGTATGAAGGGCTGCTCTCCAGCTGTTCTGCAGCAATGGCAGGTCAGCCGGTTTGGTTGCAGCGCTGGTGAGGGGGAAGGAACAGCAGTATGCTTATCACCCTGAGGGGCTTTGGAGCTGCGTTGCTACCCAGGGCATTAGGGCACCTGAAGTTCTTTAAAGTTCCCAGCCTGCTCAGCTGAGTGTGCCAGGACAATTTTGTCCACCTGTTAAACCCTTGTCCCTTTAAAACTTGTAAAGTGCCTGCTTTTCTTTTGTCCCAGGGCAGCTGGCTGTGGGAACCTGTTCACAGTCTCAATCTTGGACGTTGCTTTTCTGCTCCTCCAATATCCAGTGCACCATGCAATGTGTGTCTGTGCCCCCAGGACAGACCACCAGGGCTGGTTATTTAGCAGTCCTGTGCTTCCACTCTGATTCCCTTCCTTCAGCCAGTGAGCTGGGGTTGGGGAAGTGCTCGGGTCCCACTGGGTCATGGCTTTGTATCCTACACTTTTCCATGATATGGAGATAGCCTGGTTCATGTACTGTATCTTCCAGTCACTCTTAGGAATAGTTGTATTTGCTGTATTTTCAAAATATATATGATTTTGGGAGGAGATTTCTGCTACCTTACTCACGGCGCCACCTTGAGAATCCTCCTGATCTGATATTTTTAAGCATCTGTCCACTAGGCAGGCAGGTTTATCAGGACTTGGGGTTACCTAGAATATACATCTCTCACAATGAAAACAGAACCAAGTTTAGGCCCAAGGGCAATTCTTGCCACTTTTTAGTAAAAGAAGCAGAAAAGAGTTGTGTGGTTGCAAACTATCCCTCTGTAACCTATCCAATGGTGATAACACATCCATTCATCACCCTCTCTCCATCCCCCATGGCTCCCTGCCATAACTGGGGATTCACAGAGCTAAACCCAAAATGCAGAGATGAATTTTAACACCGAGAGTGTAAAATATTGAGTAGAAGGCATATTGGGTATCTGGTAAACTGCATTTTCTGATAGCTGGCTCAGACAAGAAACTGCAAACCAGAATCCAAGTCTGGATGTTTGCTAGAGACAGGACTGAAAACCTTAATGAACAAAAGAGCTGTGTCCAGCCCAAGACCCTCAGAATAAAGATCAATAAAGGGAAGTGTTCAGGGAGTGTGGCAGAATGGAAAGGAAGCTTCAAGAACTTTGGAATCCCTCATTCATTCATTCATCCATTCATTTGTGTGCTAAGTAAGGGCTTTGGGAGATACAAATTGAAAAAGACTTGATTTCTGCTGTTCAGGATTCCATCCATTAGGAATGTAAAATACCCATAAATAGCTATCAGACAAGGAAGAAAATAAAAATCCATAAGGGAGGTACAAAAAAGGTGTCTTCTGAGACAGAAGAAATCTCATATTTAGGAAGCTATTAGATACCATTGATTGTAAAACATACCAGGATTTTGAAAACATTTGAACATCAGGAGATAAAAAAAATCATTGCTAATCCTTGTTACCTCTTGCTAAACTGATCTGCCCCATCCTCAGGGTGGCTGGAATCTCCTGAAGCAAAGCCGTGTCTTCCCAGAACCCAGGAATAGAGGGCTGGTAGTGGGTGACAACTAGCCTGTGAAGGATAGTATCACAGTCCAGGCTGTCTCCCCAGTCCTGAGCAGACAGCCACTTAATCCTCACAGTATCCCTGCAAGGTTGGTACTATTATTATCTCCATTTTACACATAAGAAAACTGGGAGAAGTTGGTGACTTGCTCAAAGTCACTCAGCTTGTAAGTGGCACCAAAAGGATTTAAGTCCAGAATCTGTGCCCTTAGCCATTATACTACACTGCCTCCCAGCTGAGAACTTCTGACTAAATTTATCAAGACACATACAACTGGAGGGTACAAGATAATTTTTGGCCAACTTTGCCCTTTAAACACAGGCATCTACTTAAAACTATGATTATTTACATGACAAATGCATACACCATTACTGATCTAGTTTTGAAAACAGTATGACTTCTCAGGACATAGTTTTCACAATCTTTAAAGGGAAATTCACTTTTTCACTCTGAAAAAAAAAATTAATGCATGACATGCCAGTGGCCAGAAGGAGTAATTTAGACTGGGGCTTGCAAACACCACCCCTTAGAGGTCATCTCATAGCCTTGGGCAACGTGCTTAGTCTTCTTTGTTTCTCTATCTGCAAAGGGGTCTAACAGCACCATTGCATAAAGTGTAAGGATTAGATGATATTATCGGTAGAGACTGCTAAACACAGTACTTGACACTGAATATTCAGTAATGTCGGCTTTCGTTATTCAGGTCCTTCATTATCTGTCCAGCAACACAGAAAGGCTTTCCTCGTCCCAGAGTCGCTGCCAATCCCATGAGCACTTTTCTATTTGCCACAGAGCACAGTGATACAATAAGCAGGTTTCCCCGGACTGGGAGATGGCTATGTCGCCTCGCTCAGGCCCCGGAACGAGGCAGGCTCCGGACTACCTCCGGGCAGCACCACACATCCTAACCCAGATTTCTCACTTGGGTGAACTCATCGGTTACTGGAAGATCACCAGCCCTGTCTGCCCCGCCGGGCAGCATCAGGAATGCGGGCGCCGGCGCCGGAGAAAGGAGCTCCCCCACCTGCCAAGTCGGAGGGTGGGCACCCCTCTTTCCCAGCATCCCTGGGGACTTCGTTCCCTCCCGGCTTAGGAGACCACCGGGGACGGACGTAACAGTGAATTTCCTAACAGGGTGAATTTCCCCCAAATCGCCATAAACACAGTCCCACGATCTCTAAGAGGGGGCCGAGGGAGGAGCACGAAGCTCTGCACAAAGCCAGGTGAAGACCAACATGCCTGGCGCACAGGTTGCGCCACCAGAACCGGCCCCCGAGTCCGCGCGGCCGCCACCTCCCCGCAGCTCCCGGGCGGCGGGCGCCTCTGCCCCACTCACCAGGTGCAGAGTTTGCCGGTGGCCCTGCGCAGCAGGCTGGCCACGGCCCCCGCCGGCGCCGCTGCCTCCATGGGGGCCCCTGCGGTCCGGCGCCCGGAATGCCGCGAAGTGCCGGGCTCGGAAGACGGGAGGCGGCGCCTGTGCGGCCGGCGGGGGCTCGGCCCGGCCCTGAGCCCGCTCGCCCGCGTCCCGCTCGCTCCTCCGCCCGCTCCTTCTGAGGCAAATCATTAACTGTCAAGCCCCTGGGGCCAGGCAATGCATTTGCAGATTAGAACCTGGCACCTTCGGGGGAGCAGGAGAAAGGGCACTTTGCTGTTTTACGCCCTGGCAGTCGGGCCTCAGCTCGGGCGACACCCAGTATGCATTTCAGGTTTTTATGATTCCTTATTTAAAATCAGTAAGTGAGGTGATAAGAAGTTATGCCAGCGCGCCCTAACCTTAGAGGCAGTGGTTTAGCAATTACCTGAACTTTGCTAACTGGAAGGGCCCAGCTGACCCCTCCCGTAAGCTCCCAGTCTCCTCCCTCTGACTAAATTATAAAAGATGTTTCCCATCTGAATGAACCGAAGGTGCTTTAGTTCTGTTTCTTTTCCTGGCAAAATGTAAAATCCTAAAAGGATCCTAGAACCGTGTATTTCTACTGTGTCTCATTCCTCATGGGTGTGTTGGGTTTGCCTTTCAGTTTTCAGAGGTGCTGACGAAGGGGACAGTGCCAAGCCCTGGCACCCAGCCAGTATGCCCAGGAAGGCCACGCCCTCCGATGCTTGGGCATGCTAGCCCTTCCTGTGAGAGACTAGGAACTGGGGTTGAAAAGCTCCTGACTCCCACTGACAGAAGGATGTCGGAGGGTCTTGTAGACCCCTGCTTCCTGAAAGGAGATGGGGAAGAGAAATCAAAAGATGCTGAGAACTTTTTTTTGCTGATCACCTCCTTTCCTGGTTCAGGTGGGAGGAGAGGGAGGATGTGAGGAAGAGCAAAATAAACAAACTCAAACGAGTTGCAGTTGGGTGGGAAGAATCTAAGAAAGGAAACAGATTTTGAAAAAGGAAATGTAGCTTTAGGAACTCCGATTTAGCAACTATGGGAACCCCAAGGTTTAAGTGGAATGGTTTTGATTTCTAATTGTTGGAGATGGATAAAAAACTGAAAACTAAGAACATGATCATCCACAGAGAAATGACTGGATATCTTGGTTAAAGCCACATCGTGAAACATTATGAGGACATGAAAAAGAATGGGAAAGACCTACACCAGCACCTGGAAGGATTTCTCTAGCAATCTCTGGAAATCAAAAGATGCAGAGACAAATGTTAAGTATAATCCCATTTTGGTGACACAAACAGACCATTAAATTTTGCACATTGACAATGTTAAATTTACCTGAACTCTGTGCTCCTGGACAATAATGATGGCTAAGAAAACTGCCACCCTTTTGTGCTCTTAGAAGTGGAATACTACAAAGAAATATCCTTCCTCATAGGGCACAGAGATGTACCAGAAGAAGGCCAGAGAAAGACCCTCCAAATTTGCATCCTTTGCCTCATAAATGATTGGCCGAACTGGTTGTCTCCCCTAACCAATCAGAACAAACTGCCAGATAACCAAACTAGTTAAATTCCTCTTCTTCCTCCAAGGCTAGGAAGTTTGACTCACCTCAGCCCCAGCCAGCAGGTAACTCCTCTTTAGTAGGCCCCTCTGAGGATAGCCTGCCTCTGGGTAAAACCTTCTCTGATCCACTATCCAATCAAGCCATCCTTTCTTTTACTACCCCCTCCTTCTATTGCAAAAAAACCACCCCCATGTCAATAATCCTTGCAAATAAAGTGTCTCCTTACCTAAATCAGATTTGTTTTTTATTAGACCACATGCATGTGGTTTTTGAGCATGGAGAAAAGTGTAGGATACATGTCAACACAAGTAACCTTAAAGTTAAGGGTTGCAGAAAGAAGAAAAAGAAAACTGCGTAGAAAAAATAAACTCTAGCTTGTATGATACAGTCCCTTTTACATAAAAGTGTGTGTTTTATATAAAGATATGAGATTAAAAGACGGGTTTAGATGTGTGGAAGGCTAAACAATCTCCCCCACTTTAAAAAATACCCAGTTCCTAATACCTAGGACCTAAGAATGTTGCCTTCTTTAGCATGTATCTTGAGATGGGAGATTTTCCTGAGTTACCTGGTGGGCTGTAATGTAATCACATGTGTCCTTACAAGAGGGAAACAGGGAGCCTGACAACAGCAGAGCAGGTGGAACCATGATGGAAGCAGAATTTGGAGTGGTGGGCCTTGAAGACAGATGAGGTGCCACAGCCAAAGAAAAGGGGCAGTGTTAGAAACCTTAAAGCCCCGAGAAGACAGTAGCCTTAACTGCAGCCCAGTAAAACTGATTTCAGACTTCTGACTTCCAAGACTGTAAGAGAACATTTGTTTCGTTTTAAGCCACTAAAAGTTGATGGTAATCTGTTACAGCAGCCAGAGGAAATAAACGCAGGTGTACATACACTAACTTGTAGAGACTTTAATATAGTGTCAAGTGAAAAAAGCAAGTTGCAGAATATTTGTATACCATTTTAGCAAAACCACTGACTGTCATTGTGTACATATACATCTATATGCATATATTTCTGCTTGCTCATATTTATATCAGCTAGAAGGATGTGGAATAAAACACTAGAGGATACTTACTGATTAAAGTCATGGGGGTGTTGAGAAGTGGCAAAGAGAAGTGGCCTTGTATGTTTTCATTTCGTGCTCTTACTAAGGACACATACTACTTCTGCAATAGTCATGCTAATACTCATTTAAACTGTGTTAGGCTCGACATACCACCCCCACAGGAAAATGGGGCCAGGAAATATAGCCAACCACTGATAGGGATTCTACAGTCATGGACAAAGGTCTATGTATTTTCCAAACAGAAAATCCTCCTCAGAAATTAGCAGTAGTACTATTGCTCTAGCACTGCTCCAAAATGAGCTCATCCCCTCTTGAGGTTTATTGATCTGTCTACATTATTTTGGCATCAGGATTAAAATATATCAAGTGGATCTGTAGGCACCAGTCCAGAAGGTTTTGTCAAAGGAAATTTCCTGAAAAAAATTATTTAGGTTTAGAGATTTTGCACATAAATAACCTTACTTCTTACAAGTACCAAAAAACAGCTACCATTTATTGAGCACCTACTGTGTGCCAGATACTTTATATACATTTTCAACCCTGTTCCAGTTATCTATTGTATGTATCGAATCACCCCAAATCTTGGTGGTTTCAAACAACAATCATTTTATTATCTCTTGTGGTTTCTGTGGGTCAGAAGTTTAGAAGATCTGGGCCAGGCAGTTCTGGCTCTAGACCTCCCATGCAGTTGCAGTCAGAGGTGTCTGAAACTAGAAGGTGGGGGCATGCAATGGGGTGAGCAGGTGTAAGGGCTGGAACATCTAGGGGCTGACCAGCATGTCTCTCTCCATTTAATTCTGCATGGTCTTTTGTGGGTTACTATGGGCTTCCTCAGAGCCTGGTGACTTCAGGGTAGTTGGTCTGCTCACGTGGGAACTTGCTCCTTACTCCGCCAAACACCCACCAAGCAAGTGTCCTGAGAGAAAAATGCCAAAACATTGTCGATGGCCTCCAGCCAAAGACATCCAAGAATATATAATGGGTAGTTAAGAATCTGAATTTGTTACTCCTTGTAGTGAGGGAGAACAAACCCCACGGGAGAATCACTGGCTGCCTCAGTAAGAGGATGTTAGGAAGAACTTATTGTAGGACTTGGGCTTTGGTTGAATGATTTGAGGGAGGATGCAAGGAAGCAGGGATTCACTCTGGACTGAATGCTGTCAGATTGGATGCAATTCTTACTGGTATCTCAGTAAATCTTATCTATACAGAGGATAGACTAGGATGAGGAAAACTGCAACAGATGACGAAGTAGCAGTCATTTTAACTAAGAGAGGAGTGTTGGTGTTTTGTGGGTAGCACAGCGACCTTTGTTCTTGCTAAGATAAAATTATGAACTGGCCTTGCTTTGCCTTATTTTATCGCAGTCCCAGAGTAGTCTTGTCTGACGATGGTATTCTATGAGATTATTTATGTCCACTCCCAAATTTTCATCTCCAGGTCAGGCTTCCCCTGAACTCCAGATTCATATATCTAACTGCTCACTTGACATTTCAAGGAAGAAATCCAAAAGGTATCTCAAACACAACCCAAACAAAACTCTTTGTTTCCTCCATTTTCTGCTTGTTTCCCATTCACTCTCACCCCAACTATCAGTTCTCTAGCTAAGAATCTAAGAATCATACTTGATTCCTCCTTTTCTCTTATCCTCCCTATTCAGTCCTATAGCCAATCTTCGATTTCTTTTTCCAGAATTTATCTTAAAACAACTCACTTTTCTCTACCACCACTGCTCCAGGCCAAACCACCAGAGCCTCTGCTAGACCACTGCAGTAGACTCCTCTACCTTCTTACTCTATTCTTGCCTCTGTATACAATTCATTACCCAAAATGCCTATGAAATAAGGTCATTCTACTGCTTACAAGCCCTCAATGCTGCCTGTTATATTTGGAATAAAATGTAGGCTTCTTATTCTGGCTTACCTATCTCTTCAACTTGTACATGGTGCCCCTCTTTTTATTCCTCAAACTCCAAGCCTGTCTCATTTCCTATGCCTGCAGTAATCTGCCTCCAGATTATTGGAGCATAATCTCTGCATAGTCTCAGTCCAGTGTCACCTGTTCAAAGCCTTGCTTAACATAAAGTAATCCATTGTCTCCCAATCTTTATCAAACTGATAAATCTTTATCATAGAAAATTCTATGGGTTGAACTGTGTCTTCCCAAACTTCATATGTTTAAATGGACCAGGGGCTGAGGGGGCACTAGGTAAACTAGGAAGACAGGGACACCCCTGTTGGCCCAAAGAACAGGGCATCAGGCCAAAGAGGATTATTCATGAGGCTTAAAATCTAATACAAATTGCTCTGCTAGTTTTCTGACTTGCTTGGGGTCTGTGACCCCTTTCCTCTTCCTGATTTCTCCCTTTTAGAATGCAGAATACCTGCCCTATGCCTGTCCCACATTGTATTTTGAAAGCAGATAACTTGTCTGCTTTTACAGGTTCACATCTGGAGAGGAATTTTGCTTCAGACTGAGTCATACCCTGGGTCTCACCGATACCTGACTAAGGTGATACGTTTTCAGACTTAGAGTTGATCTGAGTGGGTTAAGACTTTTGGAGCTGTTAGGATATGGTACATTTTTTTTTTGCATGGGACAAGTACACAAGCTTTAGAAGGTCAGAAGGCAGTGTTTTGGGCTGAATTGTGCCTCACCAAAATTTATGTTGAAGTCCTAACCCCTACTACCTCAGAACATAACTATATTGGATATAGGGTCTTTCAAAGGTAATTAATAATTAGGTTGGGCCCTACCAGTATGACTGGTGTCCTTATAAGAAGAAAATAGGACATATCCAGTTACAGAGGGAAGCCCACGTGAGGACACAGGGAGATGGTCATCTGCAAGCCACGCAGAGGGGCCTCAGCAGGAGCCACCCCTGCCACAGCCTCCAGAAGCACAAGCAAACAGTCTCTGCCATTTAAACCACCTAATTCGGTACCTTGTCATAGCAACCCTAGCAAACTCATTCAGAAATTATCTGAAATTGTCTTTTTGTTTATCTCATCACATCTTTAGTGTTCCACTCTCTGCCTTGTACTAGGAAAAGCCCTGTAAGGGCCTTGATTCTCATAGTAGACATAACAAAAGTGGCTCACAATTAAGCATTTAGGTAACCCTCTCCAAAAAGATTCTTTTTATCTCTTCACACACATCTTCTACAAACTTTAGTGTATTTATTTCAGTGCCCATCTCACCGCCTTTTATACTTATTTTCTATTTCATTATCTTTGTCCCATTCAATATCACTTCCTTCTTGCTACATTATTTGGGTTTATCCTTTTTCCCTAACATCTTAAGTTGTATGCTAAGCCCATTAATTTTGAGCTGCATCTCACAAGTTGATAATAGTTTCACTATCATTCAGTTCTAAGTATTTTCCAATTTCTATTATGATTTCTTCTTTGACCATGAGTTGTTAAGAATCCCTTAATTTTCAAGCACAACACTTTTTAGTTATTTTTTTGGCAACTGATTTCCAACTTAATTGCATAATAACATAGCCTATAAGATACCAGTACCTTGAAATTTGCCAAAACTAGCTTTAAGACCTAGCACGTGGTCAATTTTCATAAGTGTTTCATGTGTGTTTAAAATAATATGTTTTCTCTAGTGTTCTAATACATCCCTTAGATCATGCTTAATAGTGGTACTCTTCAAATATTCCATCTCCAAGTGATTTTTTTGTTTGTTTCATCTATCAGTCATTGAAACATTTTTAAACCAGTGATTCTCAAAATGTGGTTCTTCAGCGAGAATCAGCAGCAGCACTTGAGAACTTGTTAGAAGTGGAAATTCTCAGACTCTATCCTCAGACAGTTGAATCAGGAGCTCTGGAGATGCACCCAGAAATCTGAAGTTTAACAAGCCTTCCATGGGTTCTGATGTACACAAAGTTTGCATTAAATGATTCCACTAGGATGAGAGCCTTTTCACTTTCTCCTTGTAAATTTGCCAATAAGTTGTATGTTCTTAATTTTTCTTTTTAGGTATGTAGTAGTTCCAATTATTATATACCTCTACTGAATTGGATATTTTATTATTCTGAAATGACATTCTTTCTCTATAATAATACTTTTGGTGTTAAAGTCAGTGTTTTCTGATACTAATATTTGTTCAGTTTGCATGGTATAATATCTGGTGCAACCATAAAATAATAGCCATAGTGTATATCACTTCCAAAGTATAAGTAGAAGAGAAAAACATAGCCAGTCCAAAAGGTAAGAAAGAGAAAAAAAGTACCAGTAAGTGAGGCAGTTGAAAACACATAGTAATTTGGTATAAATAAATCCAAATACCCCAGTAATCACTTTATATGTAAACAGACTAAACTCCAATGAAAAGGAAAAGTTGTCAGATTAAAAAACAAAATAACACCCAGCTAGGAAGCTTCTCCAGCTTCCTTTGAGTTAGTGTAAGCCTGAGGGTTTTTTTTCCATTCTTTGCCTTTGATATGTCTGAATAATAATGATGTTTGTGCACTTCTTAAATAGCATATAGAACTGCTAACTTTTTTAAATGACAATACCAAAAATCAATGAGGATGTAGAACTACTGGAATTATCATACACTGCTGGTGGGAATATAAATAAGTGCAACCACTTCAGAAAACTGTAAACCAGCTAAAGCTGAACATATGCATACCTCACAACCCTGCAACTCCACTCCTAAGTATATACGTAAGAAAAAAATGAATACATATTTGCATCAAAGACATATGCAAGGATGTCCACAGCATCTTTATGAATAGTACCCCCATGATATTGTGATACAATAAATACACATTTGGTCCTAATTCCTAACACAGAGCTAAAACCCTTGGAATTTCCTGAGTGATAGGGTTAAGAGGAACATCTTGTTATTCATAATAAATGCTTTTAACCATACCTGAGCTTATGCTAATGTGATGACTCTTGGATGATTGGTCTGGTTGCCAGAGAAACCATCTGTTTAGAGGGTTGGAACTTTTAGCTACAGCCCTTGACCTCCAAGGGAGGAAAGAGGAGCTGGGAATTTAATTAATTGCCAATAACAAATGATTTAATTAATCATGCTTATGTAGTGGAATGTCCATAAAAATACTAAACAATGATGCTCAGAGAGCTTCCAGGTTGGTGAACACGAGGAAGTGCTGGACGGTTGATGCATCCAGAGAAGACATGGAAAGCTCTGGGCCCACCAACCCCTCACACCTTGTCCCATGCATCTCCTCCATTTGATTGTTCCTGAATTTTATCCTTTATAATAAACTGACAATAGTAAGTAAACTATTTTCCTGAATTCTGTGAGCCCTTCTAGCAAATTATCAAACCTGAAGAGGGGGCCACGGAAACTCCTTGACTTCAAAGCTGGCTGGTCAGAAGTACAGGTGGCCCAGACTTGCAATTGGCATCACAGTGAGGGCAGTCTTGTGAGACTGCTGTTAACCTGTGGGGTCTGTGCCAACTCCAGGTAGTATCAGAACTGAATTGAATTGTAGGACACCCAGTTGGTGCACAGAGAGTGGGAGGATTAGTTGTTGGAGTCGAAAATCCATACATTTGGTGTCAGAAGTGTTCTGTGGGTAAAAACATTCTAGTTAACCCCCAACTGGAGAACACCTAAATGTGTATCAACAGTAGGATAGATAAATGTCTACAATGAAATACTATAATGCATTGGAGAAAAAAAACCTCAAAGTATTGATATGTGAAACAACATGAGATGAATCTCATAGCATATACTAAGTGAAAAAAGCCAGAACTACTATATGTCTCCATTTATATGAATTTCAAGAAGGTGAAACTAATCTATTATGATAGGAATCAGAAGAGTGGTTACTGCGGCATTGTGGGTTGAATTGTATCCCCCTCAAAAGATATGTTGAAGTCCTAATTCCAGTACCTGTGAAGGTGACCTCATTAGGAAATAGGGTCTTTGAAGATGTAATAAGTAGGATGAGGTCATACTGGATTAGAACCCAATGACTAATGTCCTTAAAGAGAGAAATTTGGACGCTAAGACATTGAGGTATAGAGGGAGAATGCCATGTGACGAGGAAAGGATGAGGCTGCAGGGTGAAGAACTTTACCAGAAGCCAGGAGAGAGAGGACAGATTCTCCCCAAGAGCCTGCACAAGGCCCCAACCTTACCAGTACCTTCACCTTGGACTTCTAGCCTCCAGAATTATCAAAGAATAAATGTCTGTAGTTTAAGCTATCAACTTGGTGGTGCTCTGTTATGGCAGACCTAGGAAGCTAACACATTGTGGGGAGATGTCAACAGGGAGAGAGCTGAAGGAGTCTTCTGAGAAACTAAAACATGTGCTGTATCTTGATCTGGGTGGTGGTTACATGTGTAAAAACAAATGGAGCAACACTTTTATATGCACTCCAAGTTATGACCAATTATTAAAAGAAAATAAAAAGGAAACTGAACAGAAAAAGCAATCCAAAAAAAAATAAAACGAGGGTGCTGAAAGTGATGATCTGTCATGTGCCTCCAGATCTAACATTTTTGATAAGAGCTTTTGCTTTAGTAGAGAACAAAAATCATAAAAGGAGCCAGCTAACTTCTCAGGCCAGGTCTCGCAGAGTGACATCGCCCTGGTAAGGCAAGAATAATTCATGTCTTGACCCTCGGCTCTGCTGATCCAGAAGCTAAGCCTGGAAATATACCTTGAGATGATATAGCACAGAGGCACACTTCATTATAATTTTTTCAGTCAGGGTCCAGTTGCAGAAAACAGCAACCAGAAACTATTTTAAACATCATGTATACAGATTGGGGAATTGAGGCTTACAAAAAATTGTTTGGAATACGTGGAAAAACACTCTAATGTGGCTCCCAGGGATAACTTCTAGAAAGAACAGCACCATAGAATTAGCCCAGCAGAGGAGTCACAGCCTCTGCTACAGTCAGAAAAGTAGAGAATCCGAGGCTGCCTCTAGAACATACTGTGGACAATGTAATAGTTCAAGAAGTTCCTGCTGCCACCCACAGTGGCTATGAGCTCACTCTGTGCTGTGAGATGCCCCATGTCTTGGTTCTTGCTACCAGCAAAGCCGGAAACTGGACAGTGGGAAAAAACCAACCCCCACAAGACTGTACTTGGTGGCAGAAAATACTAGAAGTTGCAGACAGAATGGCCTTTATCTTTCACCTTTACATTGTAACAAATACATCTGATTTGTGGAAACTTCACAACAATAATCATCGATACAAGGGTGCAGTTTGTAACTTTTCAGACTCATTGTGAATGGAGGTTGAATTATGAATTATGCTCCTCATAAGTCAGCCCTTGGCTACTCAATATCCATGCACACTTCTGCCAACACTTAAACTTCTAAACAATGGCAAAAACAAAAATAACCTGCTCCTGCTTAACATAATACAATTATCCTTCCCAATAAGAAGGCATGCAAATCTCTCACAAGAGGGGTATATCCAAATTCTCAAAAGTTACTGCATCCATCTCTGGGTAATGTTTATTCCTCTTCTTGTTAGTCACAGTCCTGCCTTCATATTCCATAACCAGCTGGATAAATTAGAAAGTTAACCAGCAATAACACACCCTATCAAATAGAAGGACAAAGAAAGAGGGAAAAATGAAGGAAATTGGTTTAAGTATATAAATATTATATCCAAGACAAGGACTTGAGTGCCCCATATTTCTCTGAGAGGTGATCTCAGAAAGGGGGAATAAAAGAGGGGTGAGTGAGACAGAAAAGGAGGAAGGACAGTAGAGAGTCAGTGACTGACCTAATTACCAGTGGGCGATTGGAGTTGATCCTACTGAGAATCCTCTGAGGAACAGATCAAATGCAACTCAGAGGTGTCCCTCTAAAGGACAGAGGTGGGAATTTATCCAACAACTCCTGTCCCTCATGGGAGAGAGCTGACCCTGGGCATTAACTCCTCTCCATTTCTGGGCACCCTGTGCATGGGCTAAGCAAACTTCTGAGAAAGCCTGAGCAAGAAAACAGACCTGGTAGGATACCAAACTAAAAACCTAGTAAAATGCAGTTAATAAGAGCATGGCTCTGGAGTTATCTTATCTGGGTTTGAAGCCTAGGTCTGCTACTAACACGGTGACCTCAGTCAAATTAGTTAACCTCTCTGTTCTTCAAAATGCTTATCTGTAAAACAGAGATAATGAAAGTGTTTACATCATAAAGTTATTGTGAAAATTAAATGAGTTACTATATGTAAAATTTTTAGACACTATATGACATATAGTTGATGTGACATAAGTACAAGCTGTTGTTTATTTCCTGAGAAGTCCTGCCTACAATGGCTGGCTAGTTTTCCATCAACTTTTATCGCTGGCTTGGCACACAGTAGGCAAACCAAAGGGTCCCCTGGATTCTTAAAAACTTATTTTTTTGTCCTTTTGTGTACCAGCAACCCTGTTTCTCTTTGTAGGTCAAGATCAATCATCCCAGCAGGTGTACTAACACTTTCTTTGCCAATAGTGAGCAACTGGACACTGGGTTACTCTGCAGAAAAGCCCAAAGTCTTCACTGCCCATGCTTGACAGCACAAGTAACAGACAGGTGGACTCTGCCTAACCTCTGCCTCACCTCTACCCATATCTTGCAAGAACCTAGCTGTTGTTGATATTTTGTAATGTATTTATTAGTTAAAGATGTTTTCTGAAATACTTACAGATAGAAAGATATGATATCTTAAATTTGTTTTTAAAGATTCCAACAAAACAAAAGTAGAGGGAAATAAATGAAACAAGATTGGCAAAATATTGCTTGTTGTTGGAACTGAATGATGGATAAGTATGTGGGGTCCATTATATTAGTCTTTCTACTTTTGTAAATGCTTGAAAGTGTCCATAATAAAATTTGTTTAAAATACACAGCCGCAAAGAGTTTGAGAAATCTAAATTTTATCTGTCCAGCCTTTGCAAACTGGGAAGGTGCACTGGAAAGAAATCAAGTGGTAGGAAGAATGGAGCTCAAATGCAAAGCCATAATGTTACCACATACAGGAAACAAAAGAATCAGTACATAAATTAGATTGTAACTTGCTGGGTTATTTGCCAGTCCTAGGATTACAAATCTAAGCAGCATGTTTATTAGCAGTACATCTCTTAAAATGGATACTCCTGCAGGTGATACCCACTGCAGGAGCTAAACAATTTATGTGTTGATTCTTCTTGATTGTCTCTCAAAGACAACAAACTGGTGAATTCCTTACTTTATATCTCATTCTCACTGAGGAATAAATACGGAGCCTCTACTGAAAATGTCAAAGGGAAAAAATTAAGGGGAAAAATGCATAAGGAAGCTAGATTCATTACCTAGACTTGTTCCATGTAGAATCTTCATTGTAGATTATTGCATTATTGTTCAAATTCTAAAGTGCTTTTGAAAAAATTCCAAGCAGAAATAAAAAGGAGAGTTTGGACATTTAGGATGTAATGGAACATCACTTAAAAGTGCTGCTGTTAAAAAGTAAGTAGGTAAGCACTTGAGAAATTTGGGCACATAGCACTGAGTGCATATAAAGATGATATTTTAAGCTCAAGAATGAGCTAAAAGTCTTATTGAACTGCTGACAATTTTGAAAAGTATTGAAAAACTATAATAGTACAAAGAATTGAAAAGCCAAGTACCATGCCATCCTGTATCAACTGCCTATGCACTGTCCCCTAATGTTTCTTGTAATTATCCTCACAGGCTCAACCCACTTGTCAGCAAAAATTAAATGGCAAAGTTATATAATGATATTATTACTGAGATGCTGCCTACTTTTACAAAACATTCTTCAAGACATTTACTAATGTACTACAGTGTGTTGCTATAAATAATTAAAATCAAATAAATTCAGAACAACTAAATAATTTAAACACTTGTCAAAATAAATCAACTAAAAATATTCTAAGGTTAATATGTTTGATTTTCATGATTTGATTTACTTGTTTTCTCACTAAATCCAATAAAATAAAAACTTTAAAGGTTAAACTTTCAACTCACATATGCCAAATAGCATCACTTTTACTGTCCTGAAAAACACATTTGTTGAAAAACAAACTTAAATATATCAACAAAAAGGACTTGTAAAATTTGAAATTTGGGTGGATTTTCCACAGGTCATGAGTGCCCCAAATTCAAATAGCAGTCGTGTCTCCCCATGGGTACTGTCACATTTTCACATACCCTATGTCCCAATTTTTGGTTTAATGTGTATGGACTTGGGCTGGAGACATTAATGTATGTGTCAATATAACATGTGTACTTGACATCAAGAAATTAGCAATTTATTGAAAAAATAAAGCTTTACATTAAAAGTTAACTGACAGAGTGATACACTAAATGTCAAGTACCATAAATTCTACAGGGATTTAGAATTAGGTAAGATAGCTACAGCCTCAGTCAGAGAAGACTTTCTGAAAAAATCAAGTGCCTCTTTTTTCTGAGCTTTAAATTACGGTTAGAACTTTGGATGGGTGATGCGTAAGAAAGCAAGGAATCAAGTTTAAAAAGTGGAGCATTATGTGTAGCTGTAAAAGAATAAGTCTGGCTGAAAGAGGGGATTTCATAAGCAACAGAAAATATGGAAAGAAAAGTAGGTTGGGGCCAAACTGTCAAGGGCCTTGAATTTAGGTCAAGGAGTTTTCGGTTTCATTCTATAGAGACTTTTGGAAGTAGAGTACTAAGACGGTTGCTTGTGTAGAATACATTAGAGAGAAAGGGTTCTGAATGTAGGAAGGGCCCTTAGAGGGTAACTACTGCAGCACCACATTCAGCAACTGGGTCCTCTTGAATAGTGGTGATAGAAATATAGAAGGAACCAAGGAAATGTCTATAGAAGCTGGAGATCTTGGTGATGCTTGGCAAGAAAGACGAAGAGATGAAAGCTATCCTGAAGGTTTTGAGACTGACAGAGAGAATAATCTACTATTAACAGAGAAAGAGAAACCAGAAGTCAGTCTGGGAAGAGAATGAGTGATTTTCAAGCATGTTGTATTTACTTCAGGGAACAGTCAACCTTTCAATGGGTTTTGTCTGGGCCCATTTAAAATCCAAGCAAAAAGCAATGTTAGAAAAAGAGATCTAGGATACTTTCACCTGGAAGTGGTAATTGAACAATGAAATTAAACTAAATTCCCCAAGGATGAGAATGCAAATAGAGAAAAACAGAACTAACCCATAAATGCCCTCACCTAGAAGATGGAGAGAGGAAGAGAGGCCAAAACATTTAACAGGTGTCAGTGCAGGAAATGGAAATATGAACATGAATGATGATTATGACTACTACTTTAGAAGTTTATCTCTCAATATTATTCAAGCAAATATAGGATATTGAAAATTTACTAAAGAATAATAAAAAGGCAAGAATGACACCAAAACTCTTTTTCATGAGTTCTGCCAACAGAAATTATAATATATTAAGAGAGATAAATATTGCAGTTTTCAAATGTAAATGTATATTGCTCTCTGAAGTGAGATGAAGGCTAGTAAAGGATTTGCATACAAACATCTAAGTTAATGATAACTACAAAATTTCTAGGAAGGATAAGATGAAATTATCTAAAATAAAAACATATTTGTATATGAGAAATAAATCACCCTTGCTAGCTACCTGAGTCCATTAGCTAACAGTTTTTTTCCAATAAATTGGCCAAGTTAATAGAATTAATGTATTTGACTGTTTTAGAATCATGTGGTCACATGGACAAAGCTGAACATATTCAAATATATACTTAAATCCTAATTATTTAATAACACTTTATTAGATAATCCTCAAACCCACTCAGCTGTGTTGAGTGAGGATTATCTAATAATCTGAGTTGATCCCATTTGTACATTATGTCAAGCAATAAGGTAGTATTTGGAAATAAATGACTTGTACAGGATGAGAATATTGTTAAATTTTAATGGCACCACAAAATTATTGGAAGAATTTGAAGGGGTTGATATTAAAACCGGAGACTATTTGGTAAAATAGTATGTATTTGGGAGTCAAGCTTAGACCCAGACAGAACATCGGGAGGATTATACATGCACATAAAAGTGCTTAGTTTATGTTGTATGATAATTAGCTAAGGAAGTTCTGATGCTCATAGGCAACAGAGGAAACCAGGCATATAAATCACCAATTAAAATAAAGTAAAATAACACACTAATAACAATATTTATACAATGATGACGCTGATGATGTGCTTACCATCTGCCTGTTACTGTCTCCATTTTATGGAACAAGAAACTGAGGCTTGTTACTCAGTTACATAAATTGCCCATGCCACACAGTTAAGAAGTGATACATTGAAACCCAGACTTGCTGACTACAGGATCTGGTTCTTAATCACAGATGAGTTAAACTCCAGAAAGAGTTAAAGAGATGGTGCCATGGAAGTAGAAAGGAGGAGGCTCTTGATGCAGGGAGATAAGAGACAGCATTGAGAGGGTGAAATGAGATCAGGAATGGTTTTACTGAGAAGGTGACATGGGCAGCTTCAGAGAGGTAGTTTGGTAGACAAACAAGGAGATGGAGAGGACATTACAGGCAAAAAGAAGAGGAACTGCAAACACACGAGCTGTGGCTATCTCACAGAGGCCACAGACATGTGGTAAGAGAGCAGGTCAGAAGGGTCAGCAGGAACAGGCCAGGAAGAGTTCAATGCCTTCTGAAGAGCAGCAACTCCAGGAAGCCAGGGAAGGTCGTGCTTACTCTGTCGGGTCACGTATGCAATGGGAAGGAGGGGCAGGTATCCTAGTCAGGAGGCAGCTGTCATAGGCCAGGCAAGAGATAACGACAGCCTGAATTAAGGATGGAGGGGAAGGGACAGAGTTTGAAGATATTTAGGAAGTAGAATCAACAAGGCTTAGTACTAATTGGATGTCATGGGTAGAGGGGCTAGAGGAGTCTAGGCTAACTTCTCGTTCCTGAGGGTATGAAAGATGGTGTATTCCTCTTGAAGAATCTAGGGAGAGGGACAGGTCTGAAATGGAAAACAATTTTACATTGCACTGTCTGTCTGGAGTGCCTCTGAGACAGCAAACAGAGATGTACAGCAGGGTAGTGTAAATACCTGTCACAGAATGATTTTTTAATATCTACTAATAATCAAATTTATCAAGCCTTCTAAATGTACAATATTCTTTTACTGACTCAAAAAGGATCCTTTTATATACACCAAAGACGTAGATTTAATAACGTATATCAGTGAGTATAATCATACAACTAATCAACACCAGACCCCTGATTTGAATGCCGGTCTGGCGCCCAACTTTGACTCTATCCATCAGACTGTGCTGCCTCCATGTGTATCTAAGCTGCAACAGCAGAAGCAAAGTACATCAGCTGCTTCACTGAGTTAGGAAACATACATAGTCAAACACTTGTGAGGCCCATAGTAATCCAATGGAACAGATTCTTAGTCTAGGTAACCTTTTGGGAGCTCTAATGGTCTGGTATTCCCAGAATTAAACCTTAACTAACAATAATTTCTATATGACCTAAAAAAATAGTTATTCAATAATCTGAAAGATTTTATTCTTAGTTTTATAAAGTTACCAGAAAGTAATGGACCAATTAGAAATAAGGGCTAGAAGTAAAATATAATTACTTGCTATATTATCTTCCTATGGTCTACAGCCAAAAGCACTGAAGGTCAGAATTTATGTCTAGTATTAATGAAAAAAGGCATTGTTAAGCACTGTAGTCAGCATACTCTGAAGATACAGGGGAAAACACTAAGACAATAAGAATGATTTTTCTAGCCTCTGGGGGAGAAGACTCACACAAGTTCTACAAAATATAGTTAGCCCTCGCCCATGCAGACAGAGGAAGAAACGACTCCTTTCTTCAAACCCGGACACCATAGAACTCCAAAAGGGGAGAATGATTGTGGGAGGGAAAAAGAAAAAGGAGAAATCGAAATGATACCTTTCTCTGGAGTTTTAAAACTCAAACTCTCTTACTTTCTGAGACTTTGGAAAAGGAGGAAGGGGTTACACAGTTTGTAAGTGAAGTAGCTGGGATTTGAACCCAAGTAACAAAACCTCTGCTTTCAAATTTTATGCTCTTAATCACCCTGTTTTCTGCCTTTACAGAAAGAAGGTTAGTTATTATCTTACAAAACCCTAGGTCAAAATGTCTGAATGCCTCTCCTCAACCGTTATCCAGAGAACAGTGTCTTCCCCAAGAGCAAAATCCTAAGTAAGCAGGAATCTAAGGCACAGATCACCTTCCTTTCCACAATAATTAAATACCAAGCGCTTACTCTGTGCCAGGCACTGTTCTAGTTATTGTATATACAGTAGTCCCCCATTCCTCAATTTCACTTTCTGCAGTTTTCAGTTACCCACGGTCAACCACTGCCCAGAGGCAGATGATCCTCCTTCTGATCAACAACTGGACAGTCAGTAGTGGCCTACCACTACAATGCCTGCGTTACTCACCTCAGTCCATCTCTTCATATAGACATTTCATCATCTCACATCATCACAAGAAGATGGATAAGTACAGTACAATAAGATATTTTGAGAGAAACGACATTCACATAACTTTTACTCCAGTATATTGTTATAATCATTCTACAGATGGTCCCTTACTTAACAATGGTCAGACTTACAATTTTCTGACTTTACCATGGTGTGAAAGTAGCACACATTCAGTAGAAGCCATACTTCAAATTTTGAATTATAATCTTTCCCGGGCTAGCTATATTCAGTCCCATCCCCTTCTCTAGGGCAGGGGCTGTGAGCCACAGCTCCGACAGCCACGTGGTCACAAGGGGGAACAACTGATACACTTACCACCATTCTGCACCCGTGCAACCCTTCTGTTTTTCATGTTCAGCACAGTATTCAATCAATTACATGAGATATTCTACATTTTATTATAAAATAGGCTTTGTGTTAGATCATTTTGCCAGCTATGGGCTCATGTAAATGTTCTGAGCACACTTAAGGAAGGCTGGGCTAAGCTATGATGTTCGGAAGGTTAGGCATATTAAATACATTTTCCATTTACGGTATTTTTAACTCACAATGAGTCTGTTGGGACATAACCCCACTGTAAGTTAAGGAAGATCTTTATTTTATTGTTAGTTACTGTTGTTAATTTCTCACTGTGCCTAATTTATAAATTAAACTTTATCACAGGTATGTACATAAAGAAAAAACACAGTACATACAGGTTTTGATACTATCTGCAGTTTCAGGCATCTGCCAGGGGTCTTGAAACATAAAGGGGAGCTACTATGTACAGCACAGAGGATGGATGGGATGGGGAAGTGAACAAATAAATAACACAATAGAAAGAATACAGATAGTTATAAGTGCTAGAAGTAGGAGGGAAAGAATGGGAAAGGAGAAGCTGGTAATGGACTTAACTTGAAATCAGAACCATGTGCTAGCTCGGCTTTGTTTTTAAACAGACTAGTGATTAATCCTTGAGCAAAGCACCTCACCCCCCTGGATCTTACTTCCTCACACAGCAAAGACAGTCATTTTGAAACATAGTGTTGAACACATATCTTTATCCTTGTTTCTTTTCAAAACCTCAGCAAGTGATACAGTAAACAGATGAACAAAAAAAGAAGACTTAAACCTACAAAGACAAAAGAACAGAATAAAAGACAACAGTAGACATGGGTGTCAACCAAATTTTGGCAGACAAAAGTAGTTGAACAAGTGGTAACTGACTTAGCATCTGGTTTTGTTCATGTGGATATAACAAGGGTGACAAGAATCTGGAGCCAGTAGTTACAATGCAGCACCCTGATTCCTGTTTCAAAATTAAAAGGGTGTATTCCAGGAGATGAGAGTTGTAGAGTGGCTTCTGACTCTCCAGTGTCTTGATTAGGACAGATATGGCAGCACTCCAGAGCCGGTCTTACTCTGTAAGTCATCCCCGGAGGCCTCACCCACAGCCGGCTCCTCCAGCCCTCTAAGCAGTTATTTTCACCACTGAATTCTTGTGTTAAATAATTTTCTGCTTACAATAGCTGAAGTGATTTCTGTTATCCATCTGTACCCAGAAGGATCATAGGCAATAAACATTCAAGGATAGGACTCTGTGATTATACAACCTGGATTTATTTCAAAAGAATGGGGATCTATTACAGTTAAAAAATGGAATTCTGGTCATCCATGCCATCCAGTGGCATGTCACTTAAATTATCACCTGTATGAACTGAAATGAAGTGAACCGTGCCTTTTGTAGGCACAGCTTTGGTGGAATGAGCAGCAAAAGCCATAGCACAGTGTGATGTGCATAATGAATACAAGGACTGAGAGGCTCAGGTTATTTTTTGCTTCCCTGGTTCCCTTTAAATCCACTGTGGTACTAATTTCCCTCCCCCCTCTAGATAAAAACTCAGACCAGTGCTTGGACTTTTCAGTTCATTTTTAGCTAACAAAAAGTCTTTTTGATCACTTGAAGTCACACAGCACACACTCAATTCAATAATAAAATTCTCCTGCCCTGTGATTCAGTTGGTGGTGCCTTCTCCCCGACCCCCAGCTGTGGCCTGTTGCAGTGAGAAGCCTGCACCTGGGGAAACAGAGGAAGGGAGATGCGCCCTCTCCCCCACCTGGAACTTTCCTTTCTCTGCCTGCATCCTCCCAACCCTGGTTTTTGGAAACTGTACTGTTTGTGTACATGGGAAAGAAAGAAGGAAAACAATCATACCTAACTAGCACTGTCATGGGGATGTGGCATCATACTCTCTGGTCTCAGAGCAGGTTTGGAACCAACTCTTTTTGGTTCAAAAAGGCAATCTGGTGGATTTTGTGGGCTCTCCATAAACCCCATATTGCTAGAACACTCTCACCTGAAAGTCCCTTGCCGTGAGTCCACGCTCCTGTGCTCTGACTGAATAGGACTCTGTGCCTCCTTCTGCAGTCCACAGGCATCCAGTGGCACGTCTTCTGGGAGTCCTCTTAGATGGAATCAAAGAACCTTCAATGCTGGCTCCCTTACTTGCATGATTTCCTTCTGGTCCACAGAAAACAGTCGTCCTTTGCCCAGCGAAGTAGAGAAATGCAGGTTAGTCCCGCATGTGAGCGTCCTCTCCTTGGCTCCTCCCTTGGAACAAACAGTCAACAAGACCCACACTCTTTAGATTTCTCAGGTGGGGCTGAACACATCCCAAACTGCTGGGGGCACATATTGAACTCCCCCTGGACTTAGGAGGAAGGGCAGCCATCCTTGGAAAGAGGAGAAGGAACTCACCACCTCTCTCTAAAACTCTCCTCTCATTACCAGCAACCCATGACTTTTTATATCATCTATGTAGGTAGAGATTTATGAATCCAATGACCAGTTTTGAGGTGTCCCTTGAAATTGTTGTACCTTTTTCTGAAGACTTACTTGGGATATGTTCAGTTGAAACTGCCATTACACCTTGTTATCTTCGGCAAAAATTTAAATTTAAATGATGGACCTCAACTAAAGGAGACAATTATTACAGTCTCTTCCAGCTCTAAAAACTGTATGTGTGTGGGTGGTGGGAAGCATATTTGAAGAGAAGAGCAAAATGCTCACGGTGATGACACTGAGAAGAGGAGAACTGTGCACATGTGTGTGGCGTGATCAATCAGGTGCAGAGCTAGCAGCCACATGGTGGTCCCTGTCGACTCTCCCGAGAGCCTTAGAGAACGAGGCTGAGAAGATGACCACACAAGACTCCAGAAACCTACTGGCTGGACACCACCATTTGAAGAGGCCCTAAAAAGGTGGTTTAGGTAACAAGAAACCTTTTTTCTTCTCTATTTTGAAACCTTTAGGATGTTAGGGAAATACTTTTCAACATGTTTAACACTAGGGAGGATTGTAATAGTGACTTTTTAAAAATACACAAGGTCTCTCTTTTTAATAAAAATTAATGGTCACTTTGAAAGTCTTAAAAGGACAGGGGCCTCACAGCTGGACAGAAGCACCCCGGCGTAATCAGCCCAGTAACTGGGAATCCTGGGGAACTCCGGGCGCCCTAACCCCCTGGGCAGCAGCACCACTCAGAGGCCCCTCATGGTAATAAACAGCCTCCCGCCCGTTCCCCCTCTGGCATGACTCCACCATAGCAGCAGCAGCCACGCCCACAGCAAACAGGCACAGCTTCTTCCATAGCGGCAGGGCAAGAACCAAACACCCCATCAGCATGCAGCTGTCCAGCATAAGCCACTAAGGGTCGCTGTTCTCCCAGGAGAGGAAGGCCACAAACCAGCAAGAAGGGACGTTCTCCCAGCCGACACATGTGCAGCTCCCCACCACTACCTCTATTGCCATGAAAAGGCAGAAGAATTTCATTCAGACCAAAATCACAGAGTCAACCCCTGAGAAGGAGATAGACCTAACCAATCTTCCTGAAAAAGAATTAAAAACAAAGGTCATAACCATGCTGATGGATATTCAGAAAAATATGCAAGAGCTAAGGGATGAAGTCCGGAAGGAGATTACAGAAATGAAACAATCTCTGGGAGGACTTAAGAGCAGACTGGATGAGGTGCAAGAAGCCATAAATGGAAAAGAAATCAGAGAACAGGAACACAGAGAAGCTGATGCAGAGAGAGATAAAAGGATCTCCAGGAATGAAACAGTATTAAGAGAACTGTGTGACCAATCCAAAATGAAAAATATCCACATTATAGGAGTACCAGAAGAAGAAGAGAGAGAAAAAGGGATAGAAAGTGTCTTTGAAGAAATACTGGCTGAAAACTTCCCCAAAGTGTGGGAGGAAATAATTGATCAGACCACGGAAGTACACAGAACTCCCAGCAGAAGGGACCCAAGGAAGACAACACCAAGACAAATAATAATTAAACTGACAAAGATCAAGGACAAGGACAGAGTTTTAAAGGCAGCTACAGAGAGGAAAAAGGTCACCTACAAAGGAGAACCCATCAGGCTATCATCAGACTTCTCAACAGAAACATTACAGGCTGGAAGAGAATGGCATGATATATTTAATGCGATAAAACAGAAGGGCCTTGAACTAAGAATACAGTATCCAGCATGATTATCATTTAAATATGAAGGAGGGATTAAACAATTCCCAGACAAACAAAAGTTGAGGGAATTTGGCTCTCTCAAACCACCTCTACAGGATATTTTAGAGGGACCGCTCTAGATGGGAGCACTCCTAAGACTAACTAGATGTCACCAGAGAAAATAAAATCACAGCAAAGAAAGCAGACCGAACAAATGCTAACTAAAGGAAAAAATAAAATCAACTACCCACAAAACCAGTTAACGAAACACAAAAGAGCACAGAATAAAACCAACATACAAAGAATGGAGGAGGAGGTATAATAAGGGAGAGAGATAAAGAATCACCAGACAGTGTTTATAATAGGTCTATAAGTGACTTACATTAGACAGTAAGATACTAAAGAAGCTAACCGTGAAACATTTGGTAACCAAGAATCTAAAGCCTGCAATGGCAATAAGTACATATCTTTCAATAATCACCCTAAATGTAAGTGGACTGAATGCCCCAATCAAAAGACACAGAGTAATAGAATGGTTAAAAAAGCAAGATGCATCTATATGCTGCTTACAAGAGACTCACCTTAAACCCAAAGACATGCACAGACTGAAAGTCAAGGGAAGGAAAATGATATTCCATGCAAACAACAGGGAGAAAAAAGCAGGTGTTGCAGTACTAGTATCAGACAAAATAGACTTCAAAACAAAGAAAGTAACAAGATATGAAGAAGGACATTACATAATGATAAAGATCTCAGTCCAACAAGAGGATATAACCATTGTAAATATATATGCACCCAACACAGAAGCACCAGCATATGTGAAACAAATAGTAACAGAACTAAAGGAGGAAACAGAATGCAATGCATTCATTTTAGAAGACTTTAACACACCACTCACTCCAAAGGACAGATCCACCAGACAGAAAATAAGTAAGGACACAGAGGCACTGAACAACGCACTACAACAGATGGACCTAATAGACATCTATAGAACTATACATCCAAAAGCAATATGATACACATTCTTCTCAAGTGCACATGGAACATTCTCTAGAATAGACCACGTACCAGGCCACAGAAAGAGCCTCAGTAAATGCAAAAAGATTGAAATTCTACCAACCAACTTCTCAGAACACAGAGGTATAAAACTAGAACTAAATTGTACAAAGAAAGCAAAAAGGCCCACAAACACATGGAGGCTTAACAACATGCTCCTAAATAACCAATGGATCAATGACCAAATTAAAGTAGAGATCAAGCAATATATGGAAACAAATGACAACAACAAAACAAAGCCCCAACTTCTGTGGGATGTAGAAAAAGCAGTCTTAAGAGGGAAGTATGTAGCAGTCCAGGCATACTTAAGAAGGAAGAAAAATCCCAAATGAATAGTCTGACTTCACAATTATCAAAATTGGAAAAATAAGAACAAATGAGGCCTCAAGTCAGCAGAAGGAGGGACATAATAAAGATCAGAAAAGAAATAAACAAAATTGAGAAGAATAAAACAATAGAAAAATATCAGTGAAACCAAGAGCTGGTTCCTTGAGAAAATAAACAAAATAGATAAGCCTCTAGCCAAACTTATTAAGAGAAAAAGAGAATCAACACACATCAACAGAACCAGAAATGAGAAAGGAAAAATCACGACAGATCCCACAGAAATACAAAGAATTATTAGAGAATACTATGAAAACCTATATGCTAACAAGCTGGAAAACCTAGAAGAAATGGACAACTTCCTAGAAAAATACAACCTTCCAAGACTGACCAAGGGAGAATCACAAAATTTAAACAAACCAATTACAAGCAAAGAAATTGAATTGGTAATCAAAAACTACCCAAGAACACGAAAGGATTGAAGATGGCAGCATGAGAGGAGAGACAGAGGCTTCCTCCTAAAACTGGATACAATTAGAAAATTTAATTGGCACAACTAATCCTGAGAGAGCAACAGGAAAGAGGACAGCATGAGACTGCACACACCTGGAGAAAAGAGCAGACCTCAGTGAACGGCATAACGTAGAAGAGCTGTGGCTCCACAGGACCTGAGCACCTCCCCCACCCCAGCGGGAGGAAGAGAAACAGAGCAGGGAGAGAGTGGAAGGCTTGGGACTGCTGAACACCTAGCTCCGGAGTCTTGCACTGGGAGCACAAACCTACATTTCATGGTGCTTTCATGAGACTTGCATGACTACTGGGTTAGAAAGTTAATACAGGCAGAGTTCCTGGGGAGACTGGGATTCCGGCTGCTTGTGGAAAGCAGGGATCCATATCTGGCTGCTCTAGGACAAAAACTTACACCTGTGTGACCGGCCCACCAGCTCAGGCAGTGGAGACAGGCACAGCAGCCGGGAGACGGGGAACATCTCTTTCCTACCACCAGGCACCGTACCGCTCCCCTGCGACCCCCGACATTGCTTCAGGTGCTGAACAGCTCCAGAATAGAGCTCTGGACACTAGAGGGCGCCATATACAAACATGAAATGCCAAAGGAACCTTGTCCAGAGTAAAATTGTTAATACAACTCCCAAGAAAGATTTAAATGATATGAACCTTGTGACTCTTCCTGAAAGGGAGTTCAAAATAAAAATAATCAACATCCTAATGGAGGAATGGAAAGACATCCAAGAACACAGGAATGAATTCAGGTCAGAGATCCAATTGTTAAAGAACATGATGGAGGGTATTAACAGCAGGTTGGATATGGTGGAGGAGACAATAAATGAAATAGAAACTAGAGAGGAGGAATACAAAGAAGCTGAGGCACAGAGAGAAAAAAGGATCTCTAAAAATGAAAGAATATTGAGAGAAATGTGTGTCCAAACCAAGCGGAACAATATTCACATTATAGGGATACCAGAAGAAGAAGAGAGAGAGAGAAAGGGATAGAAAGTGTCTTTGAGGAGGTAGATGCTGAAAACTTCCCCAATCTGGGGAAGGAGATAGTCTCTCAGGCCATGGATATCCACAGATCCCCCTACACAAGGGTCGCAAGGAAGACAACACCAAGACACATAGTAATTAAAATAGGAAAGATCAAGGATAAGGACAGACTGTTAAAAGCAGCCAGAGGCAGAAATAAGATCACATACAAAGGAAAGCCCATCATACTAACAACAGACTTCTCAGCAGAAACCTTACAGGCCAGAAGGGAGTGGCATGATGTATATAATACCATGAAGCAGAAGGGCCTAGAACCAAGATTACTTTATCTGGTGAGATTATCATTTAAATTTGAAGGAGGGATTAAACAATTTCCAGATAAGCAATAGCTGAGAGGGTTTACCTCCCACAAGCCATCGCTGTAGTCTATTTTGGAGGGACTTCTATAGATGGAAGTGTTCCTAGGGTTGGATAGCTGTCACCAAAGGTAGTAAAATCATAGGAGGGAGGGTGAAGCAGCTGATTGGAAGGCAAATGCAAAATTAAATTGACTATCCCCAAAGCCAATCAAGGGATAGAGAAAAAGTATAGAATCTGATACCTAATACATAAAGAATGAAGGAGGAAGAAAAAGGAGGAGAAATAGAAAAGAACCTTTAGATTGTATTTGTAACAGCATACTAAGTGAGTTAAGTTAGAGTCTTAGATAGTAAGGAAATTAACCTGGAACCTTTGGTAAGCACAAATCTAAAGCCTGAAATGGCAAGAAGTACATACCTATCGATAATCAACGTAAATGTAAATGGACTGAATGCACCAATTAAAAGACATAGAGACACTGAATGGATAAAAAAAAACAAGACCCATCTATATGCTGCTTACAAGAGACTCACCTTAAACCCAAAGACATGCACAGACTAAAAGTCAAGGGAAGGAAAATGATATTCCATGCAAACAACAGGGAGAAAAAAGCAGGTGTTGCAGTACTAGTATCAGACAAAATAGACTTCAAAACAAAGAAAGTAACAAGATATGAAGAAGGACATTACATAATGATAAAGGTCTCAGTCCAACAAGAGGATATAACCATTGTAAATATATATGCACCCAACACAGAAGCACCAGCATATGTGAAACAAATAGTAACAGAACTAAAGGAGGAAACAGAATGCAATGCATTCATTTTAGAAGAATTTAACACACCACTCACTCCAAAGGACAGATCCACCAGACAGAAAATAAGTAAGGACACAGAGGCACTGAACAACACACTACAACAGATGGACCTAATAGACATCTATAGAACTCTACACCCAAAAGTAACAGGATGCACATTCTTCTCAAGTGCACATGGAACATTCTCCAGAATAGACCACATACTAGGCCACAAAAAGAGCCTCAGTAAATTCAAAAAGATTGAAATCCTACCAACCAACTTTTCAGACCACAAAGGCATAAAACTAGAACTAAATTGTACAAAGAAAGCAAAAAGGCCCACAAACACATGGAGGCTTAACAACATGCTCCTAAATAACCAATGGATCAATGACCAAATTAAAATGGAGATCAAGCAATATATGGAAACAAATGACAACAACAACACAAAGCCCCAACTTCTGTGGGATGCAGTGAAAGCAGTCTTAAGAGGAAACTATATAGCAATCCAGGCATATTTAAAGAAGGAAGAACAATACCAAATGAATAGTCTAATGTCACAGTTATTGAAATTGGAAAAAGAAGAACAAATGAGGCCTCAAGTCAGCAGAAGGAGGGACATAATAAAGATCAGAGAAGAAATAAACAAAATTGAGAAGAATAAAACAATAGAAAAAATCAATGAAACCAAGAGCTGGTTCTTTGAGAAAATAAACAAAATAGATAAGCCTCTAGCCAGAGTTATTAAGAGAAAAAGAGAAAGTACATACACCAACAGAATCAGAAATGAGAAAGGAAACATCATGACAGACCCAACAGAAATACAAAGAATGATTAGATACTACTATGAAAACCTATATGCTAAGAAGCTGGAAAACCTAGAAGAAATGGACAACTTCCTAGAAAAATACAATCTTCAAAGACTGACCAAGGAAGAAACACAAAATCTAAACAAACCAATTACCAGCAATGAAATTGAAGCAGTAATCAAAAAACTACCCAAGAAAAAAACCCCTGGGCCAGATGGATTTACCTCGGAATTTTGTCAGATATACAGATTCTGGACACTCTTAAAGTTTTCCAAAAAATAGAAGAGGAGGGAATACTCCCAAATTCATTCTATTAAGCCAACATCACCCTAATACCAAAACCAGGCAAAGACCCCACCAAAAAAGAAAATTACAGACCAATATCCCTGATGAACATAGATGCAAAAATACTCAATAAAATATTAGCAAACCGAATTCAAAAATACATCAAAATGATCATACACCAGGACCAAGTGGGATTCACCCCAGGGATGCAAGGATGGTACAACATTCAAAAATTCATCAACATCATCCACCACATCAACAAAAAGAAAGACAAAAACCACATGATCATCTCCACAGATGTTGAAAAAGCATGCGACAAAATTCAACATCAATTCATGATAAAAACTCTCAACAGAATGGGTGTAGAGGGCAAGTACTTAACATACATGATAAACCCACAGCTACCATCATACTGAATAGCGAGAAGATAAAAGCTTTTCCTCTGAGATCGGGAACAAGACAGGGATGCCCAGTCTCCCCACTGTTATTTGACATAGTACTGGAGGTCCTAGCCATGGCACTTAGACAAAACAAAGAAATATAGGGAATCCGGATTGGTAAAGAAGAAGTCAAACTATCACTATTTGCATATGACATGACATTGTACATAAAAAACTCTTAAGACTCCACTCCAAAACTACTAGAACTAATATCAGAATACAGCAAAGTTGCAGGATACAAAATTAACACACAGAAATCTGTGGCTTTCCTATACACTAACAATGAACTAATAGAAAGAGAAATCAGGAAAACAATTCCATTCACAACTGCATCAAAAAGAATAAAATACCTAGGAATAAACCTAACCAAGGAAGTGAAAGACCTATACCCTGAAAACTATAAGACACTCTTAAGGGAAGTTAAAGAGGACACTAACAAATGGAAACTCATCCCATGCTCTTGGCTATGAAGAATTAATATTATCAAAATGGCCATCCTTCCCAAAGCAATAAACAGATTTGATGCAATCCCTATCAAATTACCAACAACATTCTTCAACGAACTGGAACAAATAATTCAAAAATTCATATGGAAACACCAAAGACCCCGAATAGCCAAAGCAATCCTGAGAAAAAACAATGAAGTGGCAGAGATCTCACTCCCCAACTTCAAGCTCTACTACAAAGCCATAGTAATCAAGACAATTTGGTACTGGCACAAGAACAGAGCCACAGACCTGTGGAACAGATTAGAGTCTCCAGACATTAACCCAAACATATATGGGCAATTAATATTCAATAAAGGAGATGACAGTCTCTTCAACAGATGATGCTGGCAAAACTGGACAGCTACATGTAAGAGAATGAAACTGGATCACTGTCTAACCCCAAATACAAAAGTAAATTAAAAATGGATCAAAACCTGAATGTAAGTCATGAAACCATAAAACTCTTAGTAAAAAACACAGACAAAAATCTCTTGGATGTGAACATTAGTGACTTCTTCATGAACATACCTCCCTGGGCAAGGGAAAATAAAAGCAAAAATGAAGGATTGGGACTATATCAAGCTGAAAAGCTTCTGTACAGCAAAGGACACCATCAATAGAACAAAAAGATATGCTACTGTATGGGAGAATATATTCATAAATGACAGATCCGATAAAGGGTTGACATCCAAAATATATAAAGAGCTCACACACCTCAACAAACAAAAAGCAAATAATCCAATTAAAAACTGGGCAAAGGAGGTGAAGAGACAGTTCTCCAAAGAAGAAATTCAGATGGCCAACAGAGACATGAAAAGATGCTCCACATCGCTAGTCATCAGAGAAATGCAAATTAAAACCACAATGAGATATCACCTCACACCAGTAAGTATGGCTACCATCCAAAAGACAAACAAAAACAAATGTTAGCGAGGTTGTGGAGAAAGGGGAGCCCTCCTACACTGCTGGTGGGAATGTAAATTAGTTCAACCACTACGGAAAGCAGTATGGAGGTTCCTCAAAATGCTCAAAATAGAAATACAATTTGACACAGGAATTCCACTTTTAGGAATTTACCCTAAGAATGCAGCACTCCAGTTTGAAAAAGACAGATGCACCCCTATGTTTATCGCAGCACTATTTACCATAGCCAAGAAATGGAAGCAACCTAGTGTCCATCAGTAGATGAATGGATAAAGAAGATGTGGTACATATACACAATGGAATATTATTCAGCCATAAGAAGAATTCAAACCCTACCATTTGCAACAGCATGGATGGAGCTAGAGGGTATTATGCTCAGTGAAATAAGCCAGGTGGAGAAACACAAATACCAAATGATTTCACTCATCTGTTGAGTATAAGAACAAAGAAAAACCGAAGGAACAAAACAGCAGCAGAATCACAGAACCCAAGAATGGACTAACAGTTACCAAAGGGAAAGGGACTGGGGAGGATGGGTGAGAAGGGAGGGACAAGGGGGGGTAAGAAAGGGGCATTACGATTAGTATGTATAATGTGGGGGGGGACATGGGGAGGAATGTGCAACACAGAGAAGACAAGTAGTGATTCTACAACATCTTACTATGCTGATGGACCACGACTGTAATGGGGTTTGTGGGGGGGCTTGGTGAAGGGGGGACCCTAGTAAACAATGTTGTTCATGTAACTGTAAATTAATGATAACAACAACAACAACAAAAATTGTTAACATGGTCAAAAAAAAATTAATGATCACTCTTTGCAGTAACTCCATGGATGCTTTACTGAAAAATGAAAGCTATTTGCCAGGTTGCCTATTCCTAATGAAATGTTGCTTGATAGAAAATGGAGTAGAAGCTAAATCATTTAAGAAATAATCAGAGCCCAAGCATTTAACTATGATGAGGTGAATAGATTCTGAACACTCGTTGGTAGACTTCCAGTCAGAAATAACTGGCATGTGAGAAGGCTTAGAATTGGAAGAGAGCCAATTCATTCTCTTTCCTCTCCCTCAAAAATATTTATTTCTGAGCATATTTGAGAAGAAAATTTTCTAAATGTTTTAGGTTTGGGATTAGAGGAAAATTTGCTTCTACTTTCACAGCTCAGAAATTCTAATAAAATTCCTTTCTTTAATGATCCTGAAATTCATTGTGATGATTTATACCTTACCCTTGAGTCACTTAATTTCCAGTGATGGGAAAAGTGAGTTAAGAAAAAACTAGAGTGATCGATCAAGTCACTATGAAACTGTCAGTTTTATAGGTAAAAATTGCATGACATTGATTTAATTTGCATCTCTGATGACCAGTGAGGTTGGGCATTTTTTTCAGTGCTTAATGGCCACTTATATTTCTTCGTTTGTGAATAACATGCTCATTGGTAGAAATGGTCTTTTGATAAACAGAGAGCAATTTCCAATGGAGCAAAGGTGAGCTGTGCTCTGGCCCTTCTCTTTTTTAATTCTTACCAGTGGCACTGCTCTCGGCTGAGCAGGTCACAGGCCCCTAGCCATAAGATGAAACAAAACAAAAAACTAGCCTCCCCCTTAAACTTGAATTGCTTTTAAATGTTTCTGTTATAACTGTTCTGTTCTCCTTTTTCAGACAAGAAATGCCTCAAAAAAGTCAACTGTTCTAAAAATAAATTCTTACCCTTGAAAGACAGATACCAATGTTTAACTTGTTCATCAATTATAAACATACATATGCTAACTTATTGGGTTACTACATGTATTTTCACTTTGAATGGTTAAGATAGACATTTAGTTTCATCTGATTTAAAATCTTTCCAGGTTAAGTTCCTAAAGTCATGCTCCACTACATTGAACTTTGGGATCTTGGAAGTCCCTTTCATCTATGTGCTCAAGTGAATTCCAGATGACTGCCTGAAGAGAATCTAGGCCCTTCCCGAGAGTATTGCCTTGCTTTATCCCTATGCTGTTCTAAGACTCCTGCCTTCAAAAGAGGCTGTCAGTCCTATCCCCAGCCCAGAAGACTATTAATATTTGTGGCTCTACCTTTAACTATATGCCAGGTACCTGGCATTGAGAATAACTCCAGAAAAACTGAAAAAAAAAAACTGCCTCAAACAGTCCTGTGAGATGGGTAAATGAAACTAGCTAACAAGTTTATATCAAAACTTTGGTTCCAAGTAAGTTAGATGGAGATAAACAAATACCACATAATTTCACTTACATGTAGAATCTAAGAGAAACAAAACAAGCAAACGAATGAACAAACAAAACAGAAAGAAGATTCATAAACAGAGAACAGACTTGCGGTTGCCACAGTGGCAGAAATGAAATAGGTGAAGGAAAAACAGAAAAGAACAAAAAAAAAGAGCTTTCATCAGGCCCTGATTGTGAGGATCAGGGAACTGAGGGCAGAGAGGCTACTAATCCCTTCATTTGGGTGCCTCATGGTCTGTCTCATGCCTCCCTGGTGGAACTGTGAGGAAGCCATCCAGTTTTGACATCAAATTTATCAAAATTAATCTTTACTAGGAAAAGCGTAGGAGACACCCAATTCAAAATACAAAATTGTAACTGATAGCACCCTGTCTCTATTCTGCATGCTCAGAAATCTCTTTTAATTCCTATTGAAACTTTTCAATCTTCAAGTCTGAAATAAAATGTTATTATCTTTTTTATTTAAAGGATTATTAGTTATCCTGATTTTGTCTTCTAGGGGGAAACTTATGGAAACTTTAAATTTACTCAGAAAGTATTTATTGACTTGCCTACTCTAGCCCAGGCACTGGGATACAGCTGTGAATAAAACAGACCAAAAACAAAAATCCCCACTCTTGGAGCTTACATTCTCTTGGGAAATCAAGGAAGTCAGTATGTTTGTTGTGGAGGTATTAAAGGGAAGATAGCAGATGAGACCCAATAGGTAATGGGAGATCAAGGACTGTGACTTTTGCTGTGGGATAAGAAACGATTAGAGGTTCTTGAATAAGGAAGTGACATGACCTGACTTACATTTTTACAGGATCATTCTAGCTATCAGGTTGAAAATAGTAATGGTAATAGTAGGGCAAGGACTAGTCAGAGACCATTACAATAATCCAGCCTAAAGACAATGGTAGCTTGGAGAGTGGTGGCAGAGGTGGAAGTGGTGAGAAGTGGTTAGAATCTAGATTTATTTTTAATATACAGCCTATAGAATTTGCTGGTGGATACTTATGAGGGAAATGAGAAAGAGTGGAAGCAAGGATGAGATTTTGGCTTGTGTCACTCAAAGAATGATGCTTCCATTTACTAAGGTGATGAAGACTAAGAGAGGAGCAGATTCTTTTTGTCCTTTTCTCCTTTGTAAACCATAGCACCCACACTGAATATATAAAGCACATCCTAGTGTTTGATGTAGCAATCACAAAAACAATAGGAAGAATTTGTAACCATTTCAAAACCAGGAGATGCATTAAAGATCATATAGCTAATTAGCCTTTGAAATTTTTACTTTGATCCCCCCCAAAAAAATTTTTACATCTTGACTCAGCGCACAACCCACGTTGGTACACACACACACACACACACACACACACACACACACACATTCACTTACACATGCACACACATCACTGAAACAGAAGTTTCATGGAAAAGCATCCATCCTTATTATTATGTAAGATGTACTTTGGTGTGTTTTGTTTTGAATTCTGGCAGTTAGCGACCAAATTGATTTTACAACTCCTACTTTAAAAAACACTCATGTAGCTCAACCCATTAGCATCCAGATAAGGCAGCAGAAACCCATAGAGAGCAAGTGATTTATAAAAAGTCTCCCAAAGTTAGTGGCAATACTAGGATCAGAACACAGATTGCTTGACTCAGTAATAGGAAAAAGAGGCTAGATCTTCCTTTCCAGCATACTTGTCATATTTTCACTTTCTTTTTGAATAAAAGTATTAAAGCAGAATATTCTGTGTAATAGCTTAAGTAGCTTTCTTAAATTAAATGTGCCCTATCTGCCTTATTTTCTAAGCTTGAACTTCCATAAAAACAAACATAACACTTTTAATTAAAATATATTAAATTATTTGTACTTAGCATACATAATCCAAATACACTTGAAATTAAAGTTATCTGTGGATCATTCAAAGGCAAATTTTAGTAACCACAAAATTAATCAACATTGGTTCTTTGTGAAGCTTATCAGGTTGTGTGCACACTGCACATAAATAGAGAAGTTCAGGGTCATAGAGAACTATGTTTAACAGTTCATTTTCACTCACTGAGCATTTATAAAGCACCACTCCATGCTAGCTGTGCATGTGCTGGGAAAGTAACAAATGAATTAATAAGTCTCTCTGGCTTTGAGGAACTTACAGTCTAGCAAGAGAGATAGTCAAATCAATAGCCATAATTCAATATAAGATATATTATAAAAGATATATCCAAGTACAGAGTACTCTTTTCTTAACTGCTATAGGAACACAGATGAAGGAGAAATCAATTCTCCTTGGGGCTATAGATGGTTTAGAAAGACTACAGAGATTTGGGGGAGGTACTGGGCCTTGAAAGATGAAGAGAAATTTTCTGACAAGATTAAGGGTGAAAGGGCTGCAAGGAGAGGGAAGAATAGCATGAAAAAAAAAAGTATAGCATCACTCCAGCTTTCTGCCCTCACGTGGCATTTTTCTTGTGTCTCTTCACATGAAACTGGTAGCATGAACAGCATGTTATATAGAGGAATCACTGACTAGATCACAGAGGCCACATTATGATTGGTCATACATTACATGATTAGGTATTTAGACTTTATCCCAGGGTGAACAAGTCATCAAAGGTGTTCAATAAAGTAATTCTGGAAGCAATGTAGAAATGAGATGGGAAGCTGTTATGAGTTGAACTATAACCCCCCCCAAAAAAGATACGTTGAAGTCCTAACATCTAGTACTTCAGAATATGCCTTATTTGGAAATAGTCATTGCAGATGATCAAGTTAAGATGAGGTCTGTAGGGAGGATCCTAATCCAATATGACTAAGTGTCCTTATTTTAAAAATGGGGAATTTAGACACAGACATGCACAGAAGGAAGACTATGTGAACAGACACAGGAAAAATGCCATGTGAGGGTAGAGAACTGTAGTGATGCATCTACACTCCCAGGACACCAAAGATGGCCAGAAAACCACCAGATGCTAGGAAAGAAGCACGGAACAGATTCCCCCTCACAACCTTCAGAAGGAACGAACTCAGTCAACACTTTCCCTTTGGACGTCTAGCCTCCAAAAATGTGAGGCAATAAATTATTGCTTTAAGCCACTCTGTGGTACACTGTTACAGTAGCCCTAAGAATTAACACAGAGGCTACTGAGCAGTACAGTCTAAAGTGATAAGAGATTGGACAAAAATAGTGACAGTGGGGGGAGTTCAAAAAAGATTATAAATCTGAAAGATGTAGCTGAGGTAAAAGCAACAAGATTTAATGATTGGCTGAATGTGCCAAAGAAGAGGGAGGAGTCCAAGATGGGTGAAGCTTTTATTCTATCTCAATCAACGGAATGCAGTGTCTAAACCACCTCAGTATTCTTGTCAGATCTCTCCTGAGGCAAAGGAACTCATAAAAAGTCCCATGCCTTTTCCTCTGGCTAATGGTATCCAAGCTAGACTTCTGACATCTCATTCAAGACTTTCTTTGGGCTGGATTCCCCAGTTTCCATTCTTTTGATTATAGATATATTCTGCTTTTACTGCCCAGAACTTTAAGAGGCTTTAGCTGCCCTGCCTACTTTCCCTTCCATTTTAGTTTTGTCCTGGATGCTACCTATTAGATTATCCTAAGCTCTACATTCTGCTACCTTTAAACCAATTCCATCTCTCCCCCTATACGCAGCACTATCTCTCAGCACCACAATCTCTGACTTGTCTAAGGAGCTAGAATAAATACTAAAGCCATTAACTGACCTGTAAAATATAGGAAAAGAAGCTAATAAGTTCACTTTTGGACATTACAGAGAATATATTTTTGACACAAAAGGAAGCCATTGACCCATCCTTTTTCCAGGACTGCTAATACTCCATATACCCCTTCCAAAGAATTGGTCTGCTGCAGGTTTCTGTCCCACCAGCCATATCTTTTTGGTAGGAACACCTACTCCAAATTGAACCAACTAGATTTTCTCCATAGAGAAATGGAAATCAATGTCTGTACGTATATGGATATCTAGCATGAAAACTGCAGCAACTATAGTCTTCCATAAGGACTAAGTAACAGAGAAAGCTAATTTGCAGAGATATAAGATTTAAACGGATGTTAGAAGAAAGTAAATATGAGAGAGACAGAGACACATGCGCCCTGGTTCCTTTCCTGATTCCAATCCCTTTCTGAAACCAACTGCACTCCTGCCTGTGGGTTCTTTTTGAAAAATCCTCTACATCCTTATGGTAAGTGCACTCATCTTTTTATATCACCCTAACTGGAGTTCGTCTCAAAGAACCCTAACCAACATAGATGTCTCAAGTCTGAAATATGTATCCAGTATCTAACAGCGGAGGGAGGTAGTTGGAAATATAGGTCTGAAGACAGAGCAGAGGTTGGGAAGAGAACATACGGTTTGGGAAGGGAGTAACTAAATGTCACTGGAGTAGATGAGATCACCAGAAACAGCTCATAGTGAAGAAAAAAAGGAAGAGAGGATAAAGAGAAAAAATGGATGGCTTAAGAATTTCCATATTAAAAAAAATGGATCACAAACAGAGGATTCAGTGAAGCAGGTTAAAAAGAACAGGAAACTAGAAGTCAATGCTTTTGGAGAAGCCAAAAAATGAGAGTATTCAGGTTGTACTTAGAAAATACAACCACCAGTGACTTAAACAGGCGTTATTAGTCTCAAACAACAAGAGGACCAGAGGCGGTGCGACAGACCAACAAGTACATCGGAGACTCAAGGTCCCCCTCTCTCTCCCACCGCCATTGTCAGCATCTAGCCTTTGTCTTTAGGGTCGCAGGAGGAGTGTTACATCCTCCAGGTAGGAAGGAAAAGGAAAGAAGAAAAGGTGAAAGGCAGTAGGAGCTGCCAATCCCGTAACAGAAAAGCAAAATCTTTACCAGAAGCCCTACTTATGTTTCATTGGTCAGAATTCTGTCACTTGGTCACCCCCGACTGGAGGGGAACTAGGAGAAAGAGGATGATGTAAGAGTGGGGTCAGCCAATCAACTTTCAGCGACAGGGTAGAAACCACAAAAATCTACAGGGAGGTCAAGAACGATAACTGAAGATGGATGATGGGGGTCAGGAAGCTTATTTGATGGTCCCTAGCAATCTTATCATAGCATTTTCAGAAGTATATTAGGCATGGAGAGGGCTGTTGAAGACTAACTCATGGGTGAGATATAAGAATAGATGATTCTTTCCTAATGTTAGAAAAGGAAAATAATGGAAGAAGCAAAAATCTAAAGGAGAAGCATAATGGAGAGATGTTTGGTTTTAGGGTTGTCAAGACTTGAACATGTTTATAGGCTGCTGAGTAGAAATAATTGGAGAGGGGTATTGAGGAATAAATGGTATGAAATAAAGATCAACTGTTGAGAAAAAGTAAAAAAAAGATGGGTGGTCCTAGATTAAACACATCCTTGAAAGCTATACCTCTTCCACCAAAACAAGAAAGTAAGTAAGCCTGAACAATTAATTGTGTAAGTTTGGATGTGGGCATGAAAAAAATAATCGTTGAAAATTCTAGTAAAACTACATTTTAAACTGTTCAAGTTTTAGAAGACAAATCTTGAATTCACTATTAGCTCTAAGAAAGAGATGAGATCGCATCAGAATTCAGGACCACTTTGTGATTTTTCCTATTTAAGAATGGAGCCATAAGCATCCAACATTTAACTTTTTAAAAATTCTCCTTCTCCGTACTGGAGGGCCCGAGAGTAGAGATGATACTGGGCATCTTGATACTGGGCATCTTTCTCACTCTTCGGTGGTGCTGAAAGCAGTGAGAACGAGATGGCTGCGGCAGGAGCAACGGCCAAAGCCCTTGCTGGAAGAATCCAGAACTTCTATTTATTTCCAACCTGCTTTCAACTTCTTCACCTTAGAACGCCCAGGTGCTGGCGCACAGCAAGGATAGAGAGCAGAAAGCCTCCAACTAGAATCTTCAGAAATCTGGGAAGTGACAGTGGCCGTACAGCTGCTCAAACCGATTAAATAAATAACAGTAGCCCAGTTTAAGACCTCAGGACCTTCCAAAATCAGAGCGCGAAATCTGACGAGCTACACATATGAGAAGATTCTCACTTTTCATTGGCTGACCCTCCCGGAGTTGAGACCTTGCCTCATTCTCATTGGTTGATGCTGCTGTCAGTTCTTTCACCACACCCACCTTGCCGCCAGTGCCCAATGAGTTTTGGGGGGGAGTGATTTACGGTAGTCGGGGGCGGGAGTCCGCGCACAGCTAGCCTGTTTTCCCGTCCCCAGCGCAACGGGCCCGACCCGCCCCAAGCCCAAGGCCCCGCCTCCTGCCTCCGGTCCCCGCCTCCCCCGCGGAGAGGGCGGGGGACCAGGCGGCGGCTACAACCGCAGGAATATGCTGGAAGCCGGCGGGCGGACGCCCCGGAGGTGCTGAAGGGACAGTTCCCGCCGCCGAACTTGCTCCGCGTCGGGAGGGCGCGGGCGGGTAGGGAGGCTCCTGTGCCCATTTGGCACGTGAGAGATGGAGACCATCTGGATCTACCAGTTCCGCCTCATCGTGATCGGGGACTCCACCGTAGGCAAGTCGTGCCTCCTGCACCGCTTCACCCAGGGCCGCTTTCCCGGGCTGCGCTCTCCCGCCTGCGACCCCACGGTCGGTGTGGACTTCTTCTCCCGCTTGCTGGAGATCGAGCCTGGCAAAAGGATCAAACTGCAGCTCTGGGACACAGCGGGACAGGAGCGGTTCAGGTAGGGACGCCGGGACCCCGGGGACACCAGGGACCGCGCCACCCCCTCGGTCCGCCCGGGCACCCCTTTCCCAGCGCCGGCCGCCCGGCCCTGGTCGGGAGAGGTTCTGGCCCTTCCCTCTCGAAAGTACAAACAGTCCCTTCTCGCTTCCCCTTTGCCCCTCCTCTTCCAGAGACGACTTCCTCCTCCGCAATTTCTCACTTCTTTCTTCGGCGCCCATTTCCTGTGTCCCCTTTCTGTCTTTCCTTTTACCCCTGAACCCGGGTGCCCCTCGCTGACCCCCTCTTCCCCCACTCTCTCTGAACCTGCATGTATTTTGATCCCTAACTCGTAGGCTCCCCCGCTGGCTTTCCCCGAACTCAGCGTCTCTCCCGGCGTACACCCTGATTTGGCCCGGGAGTGACCGAGCTGCTGCCCCTCTGTGCGGCCCGGGAGGACTGCCAATGCCAAGTAGGGCTCCCAGATTCCTGATTGATTCCTTTAATTTAAAGGCGAGTGGTGCTGCAGCCCAGGTTGCTGTATGAGCTCACTGCATATCGCTCAGAGGGTGATGGATGCGGTAATAGTTTAAACACCTCACAGCACCGAATGTGTTCATCAGAAATAACGGGCCGTGACCCGTGGGAACGTGTCTTGTACAGCAACTAGATGTGACATCAGGGACACTGGCACAGCTGAGGGTTTGGTTTGGTTTGGTTTTTTTTAAGGGTTGAGTTGTCTTTAGAAGTTTGTCATTCGTGCTTTGGTGAAGAAAAGGGAGATACATACTGAGATTCGTCAGGAACTTTTACTTTATTTATAATGGATTCTTAACCGTTTCAGGGTGATAATCAGAAAATACATTTCTGAATGGAGGAGGGATCCAAATGCACAGCCTCATTCTAAATGTTCACTGAGACCCTGAAGGAAGGATTTCACAAAAGCCACCCACGTTATATAAAAACGTTTTTAAAAACCTAAGTGTAAATTGTATGCATTTCCTGTATATTCAAGACAGAACCAGATATAAAGCACGTTTTAAATTTCTAGAAAGGCACGTTTTATAGGGGAAAGTAGGGAATCTGATATATTGTAGTGGGGTTTTTTTAAAGATAGCATTATCCGTTAGAACTCAGTTAAGCAATAATTTTGCCGTCTTCAGCAAGAAGTCAGCTTCTGAAACTCAGTACTCCGTGAAGGGACTTCCCAAACATGGCTTCCCCTTGTCCCCAGCCAGCAGCCCATTCTGCATGAGGTCAGCCTATTTCTGTGAGAACGTTTCAACATTTAAGTTTTGGCTCCCATTCCCAGCTATGACACTGATTCATACAGATAATAAATGAACTGCTTAGCTTGCTTATATCTTTGTTTTCTTACATATGAAGTAGAGAGATAGTTAGGGCCAGCCTTCAAAGAGGTATTAAAAGTTACTGTTTTGAATTGTACAATATCTAGAATTCCTCAAAGAAAATTTTTTCCTTTTTAAGAAGCCTCCTTCAATTAAGTTTCAGACTTCTCATTCCACTTCTGTAAAATGAAGGAGTTATCATGATCTCTAAGATTCCCTACAGTTTTTCCATGCTAAGTTTGACTGCAAATTCCTTCGTTTGTAATCGCAGAGATGAACTGTTAATATATTTCATAGTCAGAAAAAAAGCATTTACTAAAGCTCTCACTCAGCCCTCTAAAGTGAGTATGATCAAAATATGTTCTTTATGGCTTAAATTTATAGTAACTACTGGGAATTGCAACTACAAGAAACGTAAGTAGTAAAATCTTCCTGCATCTAATTCTTTCCTTATAAGTAGCTCCTCAATTTATTATAAGACAAGAAAGTAAAAGATAATTAATTTGTTAGATTTCAAAAAACTTCCTGCTAAATAGATCATTGTTTTTCATTGCCTTTAAGAAGAAGGCAAACAGTAATTCACTTTATGTATCTTATTGAAACCAGACAGAGACACTCATAATAATGCAAGGACATTTAAGGAATGTTTGCTGACAGTGAGTCATACTTTATTTTGTTTGGCTCTTCACCAAAGATATATTCATAAATACATACATATTTCAGAAGCTATCTCCACAAATACTCGCTTTTCTCTCATTTGGCAGAATGTGACACCATAAAATTGCATTTAAAACAATCACTGTTCAATCATTCTGTATCTTTCTTCAAGAAAATAAAGATATTTATTTTGAATAATAGCTATCCTTGCACTTTTTTTTTGGCCTTTTTTTATTAAGGTATCATTGATATACACTCTTATGAAGGTTTCACATGAAAAACATGGAGGTTACTACATTCACCCATATTATCAAGTACCCCCCACATCCCATTGCAGTCACTGTCCATCAGTGTATTAAGATGCCAGAGTCACTACTTGTCTTCTCTGTGCTACACTGTCTTCCTCATGACTCCTGCCACACCGTGTATGCTAATCATAATGCCCCTTAATCCCATTCTCCGTCCCACCCACCCTCTTCCACCCCTCCCCTTTGGTAACTGCTAGTCGCTTCTTGGAGTCTGAGTCTGCTGCTATTTTGTTCCTTCAGCTTTTCTTCGTTGTTATACTCCACAGATGAGGGAAATCATTTGGTACTTGTCTTTCTCCAACTGGCTTATTTCACTGAGCATAATACCCTCTAGCTCCATCCATGTTGTTGCCAATGGTAGGATTTGTATATTATGGCTGAATAATATTATATTCTGTATATGAACCACATCTTCTTTATCCATTCATCTACTGATGGACACTTAGGTTGCTTCCATATCTTGGCTTTGTATATATAGTGCTGTAATAAACATAGGGGTGCATATGCCTTTTTGAATCTGAGAACTTGTTTTCTTTGGGTAAATTCCTAGGGGTGGAATACCCAAGTCAAATAATATTTCTATTTTTAGTTTTTTGAGGAACCTCCATACTGCTTTCCACAATGGTGGAACTAATTTACATTTCCACCAGCAGTGTAGGAAGGTTCCCCTTTTTCCATATTCTCACCAGCATTTCTTGTTACTTGCCGTTTGGATATTGGCCGTCCTGACTGGTGTGAGGTGATATCTAATTGTGGTTTTAATTTGCATTTCTCTGATGATTAGCGATGTGGAACATCTTTTCATGTGCCTATTGGCCACCCGAATTTCTTCTTTGGAGAAGTGTCTTTTCAGATCCTCTGCCCATTTTTTAATTGGATTATTTGCTTTTTGTTTGTTGAAGTGCATTAGCTCTTATTTATTTTGGCTTGTCAACCCTTATCAGATATGTCATTTATGAATATATTCTCCCATACTGTAAGATGACTTTGTTCTACTGATAGTAGAACATTCCTGTCCTTTGCTGTACAGAAGCTTTTAAGTTTGATATAGTCCCACTTTTTCATTTTTGCTTTTGTTTCCCTTGCCCAGGGAGATACATTCAAGAAGAAGTTGCACAATGTTTATGTTCAAGAGAGTTTTGCCAATGTTTTCATCTAAGAGTGTTATGGTTTCATGACTTACATTCAGGTCTTGGATCCATTTCGACTTTACTTTTGTGTATGGAGTTAGACAGTAATCCAGTTTCATTCTCTTACAGGTAGCTGTCCAGTTTTACCAACACCAGCTGCTGAAGAGGCTGTATGTTTTCCCATTGTATATCCATGGCTCCTTTATCATATATTAATTGACCATATGTGCTTGGGTTAATATCTGGACTCTCTATTCTGTTCCACTGGTCTATGGGTCTTTTCTTCTACCAGTACCAAATTGTCTTGATTACTGTGGCTTTGTAGTAGAGCTTGAAGTTGGGAAGCAATATCCCTCCTGCTTTATTCTTCCTTCTTAGGATTGCTTTGACTATTCGGGATCTTTTGTGGTTCCATATGAATTTTAGAACTATTTGTTCCAGTTCATTGAAAAATGCTGTTGGTATTTTGATAGGGATTGCATTGAATCTGTAAATTGCTTTAGGCAGGATGGCCATTTTGACAATATTAAGTCTTCCTACCCAAGAGCATGGCATGAATTTCCATTTATTAGTGTCCTCTTTAATTTCTCTTAAGAGTGTCTTGTAGTTTTCAGGGTATAGGTCTTTCATTTCCTTGGTTAGGTTTATTCCTAGGTATTTTATTCTTTTTGATGCAATTGTGAATGGAATTGTTTTCCTGATTTCTCTTTCTGTTAGTTCATTGTTTGTGTATAGGAAAGCCACAGATTTCTGTGTATTGATTTTGTATCCTGCAACTTTGCTGAATTCTGATATTAGTTCTCATAGTTTTGGAGTGGATATTTTAGGGCTTTTTATGTACAATATCATGTCATCTGCAAATAGTGACAGTTTGACTTCTTCTCTACCAATCTGGATGCCTTTTATTTCTTTGTGTTGTCTGATTGCCATGGTTAGGGCCTACAGGACTATGTTGAATAGAAGCAGGGAGAGTGGGCATCCTTGTCTTGTTCCTGATCTTAGAGGAAAAGCTTTCAGCTTCTCCATGTTAAATATGATACTGGCCGTGCATTTGTCAAATAAGGCTTTTATTATGTTGAGGTACTTGCCAACTTTATGCCCATTTTGTTGAGAGTTTTTATCATGAATGGATGTTGAATTTTGTCGGTGCTTTTCATCATCTATGTCAATGATCATGTGGTTTTTTTGCTCCTTTTTGTTGATGTGGTGGATGATGTTAATGAGTTTTCGAATGTTGTAACATCCTTGCATCCCTGGGATGAATCCCACTTGATCATGGTGTATGATCATCTTGATGTATTTTTTATTTCAGTTTGCTAATATTTTGTTGAGTATTTTTGCATCTATTTTCATCAGGCATATTGGTTTTTAGTTTTCTTTTTTTGTGGTGTATTTGCCTGGTTTTGGTGTTGAAGTGGTGCTGGCTTCATAGAATGAGTTTGGAAGTATTCCATCCTCTTCTATTTTCTGGAAAACATAAGGAGTAAATGGCTATTATGTCTCCTCTAAATGTCTGATAAAACTCAGCGGTGAATCCATCTGGTCTGGGTATTTGGTTCTTGTGTAGTGTTTTCATTACCAATTCAATTTCATTGCTGGTAATTGGTCTCTTTAGATTTTCTGTTTCTTTCTGGGTCAGTCTTGGAAGGTTGTATTTTTCTAGACAGGTGTCCATTTCTTTTAAGTTATCAAGTTTGTTAGCATATTGTTTTCCATAATATTCTCTAATAATTCTTTGTGTTTCTGTGGTGACCATCATAATTTTTCCTTTCTCATGACTGATTTTGTTTATGTGTGTAGATTCTCTTTTTTCCTTAATAAGTCTGGCTAGAGACTATTTTGTTTATTTTCTCAAAGAACCAGCTCTTGGCTTTCATTAGTTTTTTCTATTGTTTTAGTCTTCTCAATTTTCTTTATTTCTTCTCTGATCTTTATTATGTCTCTCCTACTTACTTTGGGCCTCATTTGCTTTTCTCTTTCCAGTTTCAATAATTGTGAATTTAGACTATTCCTTTGGGATTGTTCTTCCTTCCTAAAATAGGCCTGGTTGCTATCTACTTTCCTCTTAGAACTCCCTTCTCAGCATCCCACAGAAGTTGAGGCATTTTGCTTTTTTTTCATTTGTCTCTATATATTGCTTGATATCTGTTTTTATTTGGTCACTGATCCATTGATTATTTAGGAGCATGTTGTTAAGCCTCCATGTGTTTGTGGGCCTTTTGTTTTCTTTGTACAATTTATTTCTAGTTTTATACCTTTGTGATCTGAGAAGTTGGTTGGTATGATTTCAATCTTTTTTAATTTACTGAGGTTCTTTTTGTGGCCTAGTATGTGGTCTATTCTGGGAAATGTTCTGTGTGCATTTGAGAAGAATGTGTATCCTGCTGCTTTTGGGTGTAGAGTTCTGTAGATGTCTATTAGGTCCATCTGTTCTAATGTGTTGTCCAGTGCCTCTGTGTCCTTACTTATTTACTGTCTGGTTGATCTGTCCTTTGGAGTGAGTCGTTTGTTAAAGTCTCCTAAAATGAATGCATTGCACTCTGTTTCCTCTAATTCTGTTAGTATTTGTTTCACATATGTAGGTGCTCCTGTGTTGGGTGCATAGATATTTATAATGGTTATATCCTCTTGTTGGACTGACCCCTCTATCATTATGTAATGTCCTCCTTTGTCTCTTGTTACTTTGTTTGTTTTAAAGTCTATTTTGTCTGACACAAGTACTGCAACACCTGCTTTTTTCTCCCTATTGTTTGCATGAAATATCTTTTTCCATCCCTTCACTTTTACTGTGTGTATGTCTTTCAGTTTGGATTGAGTCTCTTATGGGCAGCATGTAGATGGGTCTCGCTTTTTTATCCATTCTATAACTCTGTGTCTTTTGATTTGTGCTTTTAGTCTATTCACGTTTAGGGTGATTATCGATAGGTATGTACTTATTACCATTGCAGGCTTTAGATTCGTAGTTACCAAAGGTTCAAGGGCAGCTTCTTTACTATCTAACCATCTATCTGAACTCACTTATTTTGCTATTATACACACAGTCTGATGTTTCTTTATTTCTCTCCCTTCTTTTTCTTCCTCTTTCACTCTTTATATGACAGGTGCTTTATTCTGTACTCTTTGTGTTTCCATATTCAAGAGATTTTTGCCAACGTTATCCTCCAAGAGTTTTGTGGTATCTTGACTTACATTCAGGTCTTTTATCCATTTAGAGTTTATTTTTTGTATGGAGTTAGACAGCAATCAGTTTCATTCTCTTACATGTAGTTGTCCAGTGTTGCCACCACCAACTGTTGAAGAGGCTGTCATTTCCCCATTGTATTTCCATCGTGTATTAATTGACCATATATGCTTGGGTTTATATCTGGGCCCTCTAGTCTCTTCCATTGATCTGTAGGTCTGTTCTTGTGCCAGTACCAAATTGTCTTGATTACTGTGGCTTTGTCGTAGAGCTTTAAGTCAGGGAGCATAATCCCCCAGCCAGCTTTATTCTTCCTTCTCAGGATTGCTTAGGCTATTTGAGTCTTTTGTGGTTCCATATGAATTTTAGAAGTATTAGTTCTTGTTCTTTGAAGAATGCCATTGGTATTTTGATCTATAGATTGCTTTAGGCAGAATGGCCATTTTAACAATATTAATTCTTCCTATCCATGAGCATGGGATGTATTTCCATTTATTGCTGTCTTCTTTAATTTCTCTCATGATTGTCTTGTCTTTTTCAGGGTGTAGGTCTTTCATCTCCTTGGTCAGGTTTACTCCTAGGTATTATATTCTTTCATGCAAGTATAAATGGAATTGTTTTCCTGATTTCTCTTTCTGCTAGTTCATTGTTAGTATATAGGAGTGCAACAGACTTCTGAGTGTTGGTTTGTATCCTGCAACTTTGCTGAATTCACATATTATTTCTAGTAGTTTTGGGGTGGATTCTTTAGGATTTTTATGTGCAATATCATGTCATCTGCAAACAGTGACAGTTTAACTTCTTCCTTAACCAATCTGGATGCCTTTTATTTCTTTGTGTTGTCTGATTGCTGTGGCTAGGACCTCCAGTACTATTTTGAAAAAAAGTGGGGAGAGTGCGCATCCTCGTCTTGTTCCTAATCTTAAAAGAAAAGTTTTCACCTTTTGCTGTTAAGTATAATGTTAGCTGTGGATTTGTCTTTGGCCTTCATTATTTGGAGGTTCTTGCCCTCTTGCTATTTTGTTGAGTTTTTACCATGAATGGACATTGAATTTTGTGAAATGCTTTTCAGCATCTGTTGAGATGATCATACAATTTTTGTCCTTCTTTTTGTTGATGTGGTATATGATGATGGATTTTTGAATATTGTACCATCCTTGCCTCCCTGGAATAAATACTACTTTATTGTGATGGGTGATCTTTCTGATGTATTTTTGAATATGGCTTGCTCATATTTTGTTGAGTATTTTTGCATCTATGTTCATCAGGGATATTGGTCTGTAATTGCCTTTTTTTTTGAGTGTGTGTGGTCTCTTGGCCTGGTTTTGGTATTAGAGTGATGCTGGCTCCATAGAATGATTTTCAAAGTATTCCCTCCTCTTCTACTTTTTGGAAAACTTTAAGGAGTATGGGTATTATGTCTTCTCTAAATATTTGATAAAATTCAGTGGTGTGGACATACAATGGGGAAATGACAGCCACTTCAACAGCTGGTGTTGGCAAAACTGGATAGCTACATGCAATAGAATGAAACTGGATTATTGTTTAACCCCATACATAAAAGTAAACTCAAAATGGATTAAAGACTTGAATGTAAGTCATGAGACCGTAAAACTCTTAGAAGATAACATAGGCAAACATCTCCTGAATGTAAGCATGAGCAACTTCTTCCTGAACGCATCTCCTCGAGCAAGGGAAACAAAAGCAAAAATGAACTCATGGGACTGCATCAAACTAAAAAGTTTCTGTATGGTAAAGGACACCATCAGCAGAACAAAAAGGCATCCTACAGTATGGGAGAATATATTTGTAAATGACTTATCTGACAAGGTGTTAACATCCCAAATGTATAAAGAACTTACATGCCTCAACACCCAAAAAGCAAATAACCTGATTAACAAATGGGCAGAGGATATGAAGAGACAGTTCTCCATAGAAGAAATTCAGATGGCGAACAGACACATGAAAAAATGCTCCACATCACTAATCATCAGGGAAATGCAAATTAAAACCACAGTGAGATATCACCTCACACCAATAAGGATGGCCAGCATCAAAAAGACTAAGAACAACAAATGCTGGCAAGGATGCACAAAAAGGGGAACCCTCCTACACTGCTGGTGGGAATGTAAACTAGTTCAACCATTGTGGAAAGAAATACGGAGGTTCCTCAAAAAACTAAAAATAGAAATACCATTTGACCCGGGAACTCCTTGGAATTTACCCAAAGAATACAACTTCTCAGATTCAAAAACACATATGCACCCCTATGTTTATCGCAGCACTTTTTACAATAGCCAAGATATGGAAGCAACCTAAGTGTCCATCAGGAGATGAATGAATAAAGAAGAGGCGATACATATACACAATGGAACACTATTCAGCCATAAGAAAGAAAGAAATCCTACCTTTGCAAAAACATGGATGGAGCTGGAGGACATTATGCTTAGTGAAATAAGCCAGGCAGAGAAAGACAAATGCCGAACGATTTCCCTCATTTGTGGAGTATAACAATGAAGCAAAACTGAAGGAACAAAATGGCAGCAGACTGAGAGACTCCAAGATTGAACTAGTGGTTACCAAAGGGGAGGAGTGTGGGAGGGTCGGTGGGGAGGGAGGGAGAAGGGGATTAAGGGGTCTTATGTTTAGTACACATGGTGTGGGGGATCATGGGAAGAACAGTGTAACACCGAGAAGGCACATAGTGGATCTGTGGCATCTTGCTGCATTGATGGTCAGTGACTGCATTGGGGTATGGGTGGGGACTTGATAATAAGGGTAACTGTAGTAACCACATTGTTTTTTCATGTGAAACCTTCATAAGTGTGTATATCAATTGTACCTTAAAAATTTTTTTTTAGAAAGAAAAGAAAAAATTCAGTGGTGAAGCCATCTGGTCCAGGGTTTTCTTCATAGGTAGTTTTTTGATTACCTATTCAATTTCATTACTGGTAATTGTTCTATTCAGATTCTCTGTTTCTTTCTGGGTCAACTTTGGAAAGTTGTATTTTTCTAGAAATTTGTGCATTTCTTCTAGATTATCCAGTTTGTTAACATATAATTTTTCATAGTATTCTGTAAAAATTCTTTGTATTTTGGTGGTGTCCATAGTGATTTTTCCTTTCTCATTTCTGATTCTGTTTATGTGTTGTAGACTCTCTTTTTTTCTTGATAAGTCTGACTACAGGTTTATCTATTTTGTTTATTTTCTTGAAGAACCAGGTTCCTGCTTTCATTGATTCTTTCTATTGTTTTATTCTTCTTGATTTTATTTCTGCTCTAATATAATGTCCCTCCTTCTACTGACTTTGGGCCTCATTTGTTCTTCTTTTTCTAGTTTCATTAATTGTTAGTTTAGACTGTTCATTGGGATTATTATTATTTCCTGAGATAGGCCTGTATTGCAGTATACTTACCTCTTGGTACCACCTTCACTGTGTCCCACAGATTTTGTGGTGTCGTTATTGTTTTCTTTCATCTCCATATATTGGTTGATCTCTGTTTTTATTTGGTCATTGATCCATTGATTATTTAGGAGCATGTTGTTAAGCCTCCATGTGTTTGTGGGCTTTTTTGTTTTGTTTACATAATTTATTTCCAGTTTCATACCTTTGTGGTCTGAGAAGCTGGTTGTTACAATTTCAATCCTTCTGAAATTACTGAGGCTCTTATTGTGGCCTAGTATATGATCTATTCTTGAAAATGTTCCATGTGCACTTGAGAAGAACGTGTATCCTGCTGCTTTTGGGTTTAGAGTTCTGTAGATGTCTATTAAGTCCATCTGTTGTAATGTGTTGTTCAGTGCCTCTGTCTCCTTACTTATTTTCTGTCTGTTTCACCTGTCCTTTGGAGTGAGTGGTGTGTTGAAGTCTCCTAAAATGATGGCATTCTATTTCCTCCTTTAATTTTGTCAGTATTTGTTTCACATATGTAGTTGCTCCTGTGTGGGGTGCATAGATATTTATAATGGTTCTATCTTATTGTTGGACTGACCCCTTTATCTTTATGTAATGTCCTTCTTTGATCCTATGACTTTCTTTGTTTTGAAGTTTATTTTGTCTGATACGAGAGCTGAAACTCCAGCCTTTTACTCCCTATTAGTTGCATGAAATATCTTTTTCCATCCCTTCACTTTTAGTCTGTGTATGTCTTTGGGTTTGACATAAGTCTCTTGTAAGGAGCATATAGATGGGTCTTGTTTTTTAATCTACTCAGTGACTCTATGTCTTTTGATTGGTGCATTCAGTCCATTTACATTTTGGGTGATTATTGATAGATATGTACTGACTGCCATTGCAAGCTTTAGATTCATGGTTACCAAAGGTTCAAGGATAGCTTCTTTACTATCTAACAGTCTAACTTAGCTCACTTAGTATGCTATTTCAAACACAATCTAGAAGTTCTTTTTTTCCCCTCCTTTTCTTCCACCTCTATTCTTATATATTAGGTATCATATTCTCTACTCTTTGTATTCCTTGAGTGACTTTGGGAGTTGTTGATTTAATTTTGCATTTGCTTAGTAATTAATTGGTCTAGTTCCTTTGCTGTGGTTTTATTTTCTCTGGTGACAACTATTTAGCCCTAGGAACACTTCCATCTATAACAGTCCCTCCAAAGTACTGTGGAGATAATTTGTGGGAGGTAAAATCTTTCAAATTTTGCCTATGTGGAAATTGTTTAATTCCCCCCCCCTTGTACAATTGAAATGCTAATCTTTCTTGGTAGAGTATTCTTAGTTCGAGGCCCTTCTATTTCATTTCATTAAATATATCATGCCACTCCCTACTGGCCTGTATAGTTTCTGCTGAGAAGTCTGATATTAGCCTGATAGGTTTTCCTTTGTATGTTGTCTTTTTTCCTCTCTCTGGCTGCTTTTAATACTCTGTTCTTATCCTTGATCTTTGCCATTTTAATCATTATATGTCTTGGTGTTGTCTTCCTTGGGTCCCTTGTGTTGGGAGATCTGTGCACCTCCATGGCCTAAGAGACTATCTCCTTCCCCAGAGTGGGGAAGTTTTCAGCAATTACTTCCTCAAAGACACTTTGTATGCCTTTTTCTCTCTCTTCTTCTTCTGTTATCCCTATAATGCAAATTTGTTCTGTTTCAATTGGTCACACAGTTCTCTCAATATTCTTTCATTTCTAGAGATCCTTTTTTTCTCTTTGTGCCTCAGCTTCTTTGTATTCCACTTCTCTGATTTCTATTTCATTTGCTGTCTCTTCTACTTCATCTAATCTGCTTTTAAATCCCTCCATTGTATGTTTCATATCAGGTACTGTATTTTTCAGTTTCCATCTCTTTCTTGAATTCCTCCCTGACTTTTGCATATTTTTCTGTAGCTCTGTGAGCATGTTTATGATTTTTATTTTGAGATCTATTTCAGGTAGGTTGGTGAATTCAGTTTCTCTTGGCCCTTTTCCTGGTGTTTGTGGGATCTTCATTTGAACCAGTTTCCTTTGACATTTTATATTTGTAGGTGGCACCCTCTAGTGCCCGTAAAGTCTATTCTTTGGAGCTTCTCAGTCCCTGGAGCAATGGCAGGGGTCGCAGGCAGGTGTCACTGGTGCCTGCTGGGAAGAAAGAGCTCTTCCCTGTTTCCCAGCTGTATTGCCTGCCTCCACTGCCAGGGCCACTGGGCTGAGTGCGTAGGGAGGAGCCTCTGTGCTAAACACTTGTAGCTGCCATAGGTGTGGCCGCCCTCTGGCTGGCCTAGTGCAATGGTGGGGGCAGCAGGTTTGCAAACCAATGCCAGCCAGGAGGAAGGAGCGGCTGGCTGTGTATCGCCGTGGGAGGCCTTGCCAGTCAGGGGGATAATACCTGGAGCTCCTGAAAGTTCCCAAACTGCTTGGCTGAATACCCCAGGACAATTTTGTCCACCTGTCCTTTCTCCTGAGCAGCAAGCTCTGCGTAATCCTTGCCCCTTTAGCAGCTCTCTCACTGTTGGGGAGTCTCTCAGAGTGCCTGTCTTTCTTTTGTCTCAGAGTGGCTGGTTCTGGGTACCTGTTCTCCACAAGTGCCTGGAATTGCATTCTTTCTGGACATTCTGCCTGTCTTAGCTTTCCACCCGCACTAATCTCCAGAGCACCATGTAATGTAGGTTCATGCTGCCAGGGCAGATATCCATGGCTGGGTGTTCAGCAGTCCTAGGCCTCCACCCCCTCCCTGCTCCATTTCTCTTCCTCCTGCCAGTGAGTTGGGGTCCAGGAAGGGCTTGGGTCCCACTGGATTTCAGCTTTGGCACTGTACTCTTTTCCATGACATCTTCTCTTTTCCCCAGGTGTAGGCAGTCTGTTGCAGTGTTCTTTCCTCTTGCTCTTTCAAGATTAGTTGTATTTGTTGTATTTTCATAATATGTTTGGTTTTAGGAGGAGGTTTGTGTCTCACTTCTCATGCTGCCATCTTTAAGCCCTCTTTTCTACCTTTTACCCTTGCACTTTTATTTCACAGAAAGCTACTATAGTTCAGGAAGCTATATTCTTGTATTAGTCATAATCATATCTTTAGGAATTTGTGGGAAATTTTATATTTGGAGATTTACTGGTGATTAGATATAGACTAGCAATAAAGAACTTACTTTAGACATCTAAGGGTATAGCTTGAAAACATAAACAAATTTGTTACAAAATAACAAAATAGTGAGCTGAAAAATATGACCATAATTAGCCTTAGTTTTCATCCCACTCTCCCCACCCCTCACACCCTAGCCCCACCTCCTCCCTAGCCAGTTTTATTGAAATATAAAAGCCTTAGTGTTTAATGTTCAGATTAACATATGCTATTAGATAATAACTATTTGCAAAAGAAAAAAGGAACAAAATCAAAGTGGAAAAGTTTACAAAAATAACATATATGTGAACATACAGTAAGTACCTTGGAGGTATTGTGTGTTAGGTTCCAAGAACCACTTCAATAAAGAAAATAGAGCAAAAAAGTAAGTCAAGTGAATTTTTTGGCATTCTAGTGCATATAAAAGTTATAGTTACACTATTGTGTAGTCTGGTGAGTGTGCAGTAGCATTATGTCTAAAAAATACAATGGGTATACCTTAATTTAAAAATACTTTATTAGTCCCTGATGAACATAGATGCAAAAATACTGAACAAAATATTATCAAACCAAATTCAAAAATACAGCAAGAGGATCATACACCATGACCAAGTGGGATTCATCTCAGGGATGCAAGGATGGTAAAACATTAAAAAATCCATCAACATCATCCACCACATAAACAAAAAGAAGGACAAAAACCACATGATCATCTCCATAGATGCTGAAAAAGCATTCGACAAAATTCAACATCCATTCATGATAAAAACTCTCAACAGAATGGGTATAGATGGCAAGTACCTCAACATAATAAAGGCCACATGTGATAAACCCACAGCCAACATCATACTTAACATGGAGAAGCTGAAAGCTTTTCCTCTGAGATTGGGAACAAGACAGGGATGCCCACTCTCCCCACTGTTATTTAACATAGTACTGGAGGTCCTAGCCACGGCAATCAGACAAAACAAAGAAACACAAGGAATCCAGATTGGTAAAGAAGAAGTCAAACTGTCACTATTTGCAGATGACATGATATTGTACATAAAAAGCCCTAAAGAATCCACTCTAAAACTACTAGAGCTAATATCAGAATTCAGCAAAGTTGCAGGATACAAAATTAATACACAGAAATCTGTGGCTTTCCTATACACAAACAATGAACTAACAGAAAGAGAAATCAGGAAAACAATTCCATTCACAATTGCATCAAAAAGAATAAAACACCTAGAAATAAACCAAACCAAAGAAGTGAAAGACCTATACCCTGAAAACTACAAGACACTCTTAAGAGAAATTAAAGAGGACACTAACAAATGGAAACTCATCCCATGCTCTTGGCTAGGAAGAATTAATATTGTCAAAATGGCCATCCTGCTCAAAGCAATCTACAGATTCAGTGCAATCCCTATCAAATTACCAACAACATTCTTCAAAGAACTGAAACAAATAGTTCAGAATTCATATGGAACCACCTAAGACCCCGAATAGCCAAAGCAATCCTGACAAGGAAGAATAAAGCAGGAGGTATCTCGCTCCCCAACTTCAAGCTCTACTACAAAGCCACAGTAATCAAGACAATTTGGTACTGGCACAAGAACAGAGCCACAGACCAGTGGAAGAGAATAGAGACTCCAGACATTAACCCAAACATACATGGGCAATTAATATACGATAAAGGAGCCATGGACATACAATGGGGAAATGACAGTCTCTTCAACAGTTGGTGTTGGCAAAACTGGACAGTTACATGTAAGAGAATGAAACTGGATCATTGTCTAACCCCATACACAGAAGTAAATTCAAAATGAATCAAAGACCTGAATGTAAGTCATGAAACCATAAAAGTCTTAGAAAAAAACACAGGCAAAAATCTCTTGGACATAAACATGAGCACTTCTTCATGAACATATCTTCCTGGGCAAGAGAAACAAAAGCAAAAATGAAGAAGTGGGACCATATCAAACTGAAAAGCTTCTGTACAGCAAAGATACCATCAATAGAACAAAAAAGGTACCCTACAGTATGGTAGAATATATTCATAAATGACAGATCCAATAAAGGCTTGACATCCAAAATATATAAAGAGCCCATGCACCTCAACAAACAAAAAGCAAATAATCCAATTAAAAAATAGGCAGAGGAGCTGAACAGACAGTTCTCCAAAGAAGAAATTCAGATGGCCAACAGACACATGAAAAGATGCTCCACATCGCTAGTCTTCAGAGAAATGCAAATTAAAACCACAATGAGATATCACCTCACACCAGGAAGGATCACCACCATCCAAAAACAAACAACAAATGTTGGCAAGGTTGTGGAGAAAGGGGAACCCTCCTACACTGCTGGTGGGAATGAAAATTAGTTCAACCATTGTGGAAAGCAGTATGGAGGTTCCTCAAAAAGCTCAAAATAGAAATACCATTTGACCCAGGAATTCCACTTCTAGGAATTTACCCTAAGAAGGCAACAGCCCAGTTTGAATAAGACATATGCAGCCCTATGTTTATCACAGCACTATTTACAATAGCCAAGAAATGGAAGCAACCTAGTGTCCATCAGTAGATGAATAGATAAAGAAGATGTGGTACATATACACAATGGAATATTATTCAGCCATAAGAAGAAAACAAATCCTACCATTTGCAACAGCATGGATGGAGTTAGAGGGTATTATGCTCAGTGAAATAAGCCAGGTGGAGAAAGACAAGTACCAAATGATTTCACTCATATGTGGAGTATAAGAACAAAGAAAGAAACTGAAGGAAAAAAAAAAACAGCAGCAGAATCACAGAACCCAAGAATGGACTAACAGTTACCAAAGGGTAAGGGACTGGGGAGGATGGGTGGGAAGGGAGGGTTAAAGGGGGGAAGAAAGGGGGCACTACGCTTAGCATGTATAATGTGTGTGGGGGGCTTGGGGAGGGCTGTGCAACACAGAGAAGACAAGTAGTGATTCTATAGCATCTTACTATACTGATGGACAGTGACTGTAGTGGGGTTTGTTAGGAACTTGGTGAAGGGGGGAGCCTAGTAAACATAATGTTCCTCTTGTAATTGTAGATTAATGATACCAAAATAGAAATAATAAAGTTAAAATAAAAACAAATAAATAAAATACTTTATTACTATAAAATGCTAACACTTATCTGAGCTTTCAGCAAGTCATAATCACTGATCACAGGTCACCGTAACACATATAATAATTATGGAAACATTTGAAATATTGCAAGAATTTCCAGCATGACACAGAAGCAGGAAGTGAGCAAATGCTGTTAGAAAAATGGGGCCCATACACTTGCTCAATGCAAAGTTGCCACAGACCTTCAATTAGTAAAAAATGCAGTATTTGCAAAGCACAGTAAAGCAAAGCCAAGAAAACAAGGTATGCCTGTATCATAAATTGTAATATAACACTCTGGACAAAAACAGTTCAGTTTTTGTTACTAACAGTATATGTTAGTGAGGATAAATGTTAAATTGCTATATTAAGGAAAATCAAAATTACAGTGACTTCGTTGAAGATGGAAGTTTATTTCTCTCTTGTATAACAGTCTCAAGGTAAATGGTCCACATTGGTGGAGTGGCCCTGCTGCAGACCATCATTTAGGTACCTTCCCTCTTATTTATCTTCCATCTCTAGGATATTATCATCATCTTTGTTGACACTGTGTTCCAGCTCAGGGGAAGGGAGAAGAAAATATGTAAATCAAGCAATGTTCCTTTTAAGCAAGACAGGTCAACATGGTACAGACTGTCAGCTCTCAATTCACTGAGAAGAGTTAGTTACAAGACCACACTTAGACTAGCATACCATATGCCAGAAAGAGAAGATGGATTTGGGTGTTGTGAGGAAAACTAGCAATCAACCACTTTTAATTTTTAATTATCAAAATGAAAGACGTTTAGGAAGAAAGGAAATAATATTGTTTAACAGTGTTGATAAGGATAAATGTTAGAAGAACTAGAAATAGAGCATCAAGTGTAAGAATATAAATTTTGAACTTTTCCCATAAAAAGCACTTATAGCAATATGAAGATGAAATGAGATAAAGAAATAATAATGTTGGCTGTAGTAGGATACCTGGAGGCTTCAAACCAGATTTGGCCTCTTACTTCATGTTGTCTGACCTTTGTGCTGATACAGTTACAACTACTGATTATAAAGCTCAGAGAATTATGTTCTGCTGGTGCAGTGCTCCTTAGACATGTTTTGCAGAACACACATCCTTTGTGACACTTTTTAAAAGATAGATTCTGTGATCAAGTAAGTTTGGAAATCCCTGTATTCCATTAACACTTTCTTTGAAATTCATGTCAAAGGTTCTAAGAAGAATTGCAGCAAAGAAACATGTTCAACTTTGATTAAACTAGCATTTCCCAAACTATTTGAGGGGCTATTTTTTTTTATAATGCCACATAGATTTTTTTAATGCTAGCATATTATTTTTCCAACAGAGATCAGTGTTACATTAACTTGAATATAGTTTCTTTATTCAATTATGAGACAAGACACAGGCAAAATCTTATAAGCAGGGTTTTCACTACTTAACACAAAAATAAAATTACAAGTTACAAAGACATCCACATAGATATTCTTTAGCTACTACTAAATAATGGCTCAATACTGATGACACTGAGAAGTAACAATACCTTCCACCTATGACATTTATCAGCGACTCAGTTAATTAGGCCAAAAATAATTAACGTGATGGTCATATTGTAATGCTACATAAATATGTTATGTATGCTTGCTGTAGGGGCGTGTGTGTATTTTTTTTTCAGATAGTTTTGAATTTAACCAAATTGACTTTGAAAAGGAGCACATTAGGGGTATTATCGTGCACCTAACATTATCAAGGTGCCTTATGTAATGTTTCAGTCTCAAATAAAGCCTAGAGATCTATTCAGAGTTAGCAGAGTCTTTGCATCTATTTAGCCATGAACAATGGGTTACCTCTGAAAAACTAGTTTGTACCTTTTGGACAATATACACAGGAGTGCAATGTTTCCATCTGCTTATTTCCCAGTAACTTTTAGATCCCTGTTTGTAAACTGACTTCAGGGAGATGCCCGAAGAGCACAGGGGAGAGTTCCACCAGCCTTACCAATCGATTGTCCCCTTTCAGCGACCACACTAAAATGTTCTTATCACAGGGCTTCTTCCCTGTCACTCCTTGCCTCTTCCTGTCCTAACAACTTCCCTCTCCTGGATCAACTACTAAAGGAACCACACTCTGCTCCCCAACCTGCCATGCTTCCCTGGCCCACCCTCCATGGAGATGGGCAAAGGGGAAAAATGGAGATGAGATTCACTGCTGAGTGACAAAACCATGCAGACAACTAAGAATTATTAGATCAAGATGGATACCTGTAACAGAAAAAAATAATGCTCCAATAGGCTTTAGGTTTATAATTATAAATGCTCTAAAAGGTTTGGGAGTAAGACACAAGGTAATACAAATAGATCTGAAGCAAGGACCAAAGGCAATGATGTTCTCAGCTAAGAACCCTTTACACTACTTTTGCTTCTGAAACAATAAAATGAGCTGTGCATGGTCCTAGTGTTATAAATAAAGTCAAAAGAATCCAAGGGTTTTCTTCACATGGTCCACGTTTTCAATGAGAACAGAACCGCAATTGAGTGTCATCTGGTATATTTTCACTAGTACAGCAGACTGTCTTCTACGAATCTCATTTGCTCAGGTTTCTTCTCCAACCGTTGGGCAGCCGGTCGGCGACGTCCTTCCTCTGGCTCTGGTCGGCGATGAAGCGGCGCCCCTCTGCAGAGGCCGGGCGCTGGCTCAGCGACCCCCGCTCCGCGCGGCCCGCGCACCCCGGGACCCGCCCCCGCCGCCCCCGCTCCGAGACCCCTTGAGGGGCTATTTTTAAAATGTGGAAGTCTATATATAGTAACTAGTGTTCTAAGAGGTGCGATTTGGGAGAAGCTTCCTTGATCCTTGATGAGTTACTTTAGTCACATTCTTTGATCAGAACTACTAAACTTTGAGGTTTGGAGCAGTCAGTGGAAGACTTACAGACATTAGGTAACCGGCTAATTAACTTAGCAAAGGGCTGTAAGCACTAAGCTCTCTCCACCACCCCATCCTAAAAATACTGAGGCTGGCCACTAATTAATACTGTTAAAAGTCCTGGGCCTCTCCCTAACCCTCTGCCTGCCTCTTCATCTGTTTTTCTGTAATTCCTTTTCTGCTGTGTGTCTATCCCCATTTGTCTTACCCTCCTTCAGCTTCTTATTTTTATTTTTATTTACCACTTTTGTCTGTCTCTATTCATAGTTTCCTCCCACCTGCCATCTCTTTCTTCTTCCCTTTTATTTTAATGTCTCTTACTCTCTTGTTTCTTTTTAGCTTATCTCTCCTATTTATCCCTCTGGCTCCCTTGTGTCTCTGTCACTTCAAAACATTCATATGAAGTTAATGTTCAGAAGTGGTTTAGTTTATGTTCCCTGGTCTTAATTTTAAAAGCAAGCAACATGAACATTTTTGTATTTCTCCATAAAAGATTTTTTTTAATGCCTGAATTGTTTTGTTTCATTTTAAGGGTCTCATCCCCCACCCTCTTTATTGTGGTTTATGGTCAATAGAAAAAAATGTTCTGATCCTGGATTGGCGGGTTCATAATTGCATAGGTAACAGAACAGAAGTTGTTCACAATTAAGTGCCATAATCATTGCAATCTGCTGTATTTTCAAGTTATTAAAAGCAATAGAAAGCTGAGCTATATTTATACAGAGTAATCAGATAATATATTTTGGTTAAAATTATGTGTGTTGTGAGTAACAAATCTAGCCAAAGTAGTTTGGTTAATAGGGAATGAAATATGAATGATCCAGATCTCATGAAAGACAAAAGCTCACTGAGGCCTCTTATTTAAATCCTTGAAAGAAAAAAAAATATCTCACTGGATGCTTGACAATATCATTGGCTACCAGTGAATCAGCTGCCCCACAGTAAGGTTATTAAGGTACAAATACATACAATACAAATGTATTATAATGCAAACATACTAGGTATGTATTATGGGTCATACAATGCAAATGTATCTGTAAGGTCTACTTTGTGAGAAAAGAGAAATTCACAGAAGGAAGAAGTAAGCAGTTCACCCTCAAAAGTATCTATTTTATGGTTTTTCAGAGTAAAATTGTATGTAAGAATGAGCTGGCATCATTTCTAACAAGTATAGCAGACTGTGGAAAGCCAAGTGTGTTTTATACTCTAAAGATTATTTTCATTGTCCACTTGGGGCATTTAGACCATTTTGAGTGATTGCATAGTCAGTAAGTCAAGAAATTAGCCAGTAATTTGAAGAACTTGTGATTGTTTTCCTTAATTTTGTTTTTCTTCAATAAGTCAATTGACTTAGCATATGTAGCCACAACCTCAATGCTCCATTGATGTATGAATGTTTACTCATCCTAAAGTAAACTGGATATTGTACACCAGATGTCTAAGGGCCCCGGGCCTGCAGTAGGCAAAGTTGCAAAATGGGCAAAGCTCACTCTTGGGGCTTTCCCACTTTTCTTTCTTTCTGTTTTTGGGTGGTGAGAGACTGTGACCAATTTATCCCTTCTATTCTCCTTCACATCTCAATCAAAAAGTCATCCCTTAGTAGACCATCTTAGCTTCAAAGGTAGAAATAACTGAGTAATGTAGACACACAAATTATTCATGGTCGAAAATAATTTAATAAGGGTCCTGCCAAGAGTATTTATATTCTAAAAGAGGATGATCACCTAGAGAATAAATGCCTCATGTTGACGTTTCCCTGTTTGGCAGAGTTAGAGATACGTGGCTGATGGTTAGAATTTCCTGTCAGCATGCTACAGTGATGACCACCTATACTGCCAAATTGCTCCCACATTTAAGTTTCAAAACAAGTTAGAGATGACATTTTGAGTACATGAGTCATCACAGTAGTTTTCACATGAGTGCTTTGGTCAGAGAGAAGGTGGGGTTTGAGGAGGTAGAGGGAGAGATGAAATTTTCAGCCACTGTCAGTCAATTTGGCTAGCATACAAAAATTTCTTAACAACTTATCTTCCACAGTCACATTACTTGAAATTTAAATAAGAACTTCTTGGAATGATCGAGAATATTTAATTTGGTACATTCAGAGCCAGTTATTCTTAGCCTAGCGGTGTTAGAAGGAAGCTCCTTCCCTCTAGTCTGCTCTGTCAAGCAGTGGAAAAGGAGGTAAACCACTGAAGTGGTATTAAGGTACAACACACACAGCCAGGGGCATCGACGTTACTTTAATAAGAATTTTAATTCTTTCTAAAGCAAAATGCCTACAGTCTATATTTCATGATTTTAATAAATCTGCCTCTAAATATCAATAACCTTTAACCAATTCTAATAATATATAACTCATGGAAGTTCACTTTAAAAATTGCTACCTCACACAATCTACCTGGCTTATATTGAAACACCTCTTATAGTAAAAAAAACCATCATTTTCTGAAAGGAATCACTTTATACAATAAAATACTGGTCTGACTAAACAGGAGTTTCCAAAAAATGTGAAGCAAGGGTCCAAGTATGTTTTAAATTTAAAAGTATAGTTTAAGCTGTGAAAGAGTTTTCAAAATATAGATAATTCTGTATATAAGTTTGAGTAAATGTTGATGGCTAGTTCAGTTTAAAATCTTGTGTTCTCTTAAACATTCTTGAAATGTAGTGAAGTTTTCTGTTTTCCTTTCTATGGTAATGATTCATTTTTAATTTAGGAACTCATTAAATTAAATTACTTTTATTACTGGCATTAAGTCTTTATAAGACTATTCACTGATATCCATAGGTAGGATATTAAGCCATCAGAAATATCTTGGTACCAAAAAATATTGAGGTAAAGGAACAGAGATTTCTCTCTTAGGCTTGTTTCTACTTCACTAATAGGGTGAGTTTAACAGAAGTCATATGTGAAAGGTTTTTATCAAGCCATGCCCAAAAGGCTATCAGTGACTCTTCTTGGCAAAATGTGATCCTTTTCTATGCCTGTTATGTTTTTCTACTTATTGTATGATTGGTCATAATCTCTCTTTAAATTACTTTCCTATACTACAAATGTTAAAAATTGTATTTCTTCTGATACTTTAGCCTTTCCAAATTTATTTCCTTTTCATAGGACTTAGTGTGCTATGGCCTGAAATAGATAAGGCCAAAGGATAGCCTTAATAGCAGACTCCTGTCTCAAAAATACAAAAGAATAGTGCGCCGGCCCAAGTTGAACACTCTTCTCTGAGAAGAGGTCAAGAGAGAATACTGCAAAGTTAAATAGATACTCAGAACTTCCTGACATTATGAAAAATGATTATAGATTCTCAAATTCTAGACATTGCTTCTCATTTTTCCTCACAGTAGCATTTTTCAAAGTGATATTAATAGGTGTAATCTGAGAAAAGGGTTCCTTGATCATATAGTTTGAGGAATACTGAGTCATTGCAGGGTTTCTCAGAGCTTTTAATATATTAATATACTAATACACATTTTGAATCCCCAAGGTAGATGTGTATTTCCCAGCCCAGAGCCCTTTTACGCAGAGCATTTTGGAATCAGTAGATGGATAGAGTGCTCTAGGAACCAGCACTTCAGAGAAAGAGTGGCAGTTCCTTAAGTTTTAGAGATACATTTAAGAACCTTGCAGAGTTTCTTCTCATATGATTCTCTGTGTCATTTTTGCTGGTGCTTCTGGGTGATTTCATCAGGAGTCCATTTTAAAACTTGTTTACTGTATTTTATGGGAAGATCTAGTAGCCCTTAAGAGTCCCTTGATTTTTGTCACCTCACTCAAAATGAAAAGGTTTATCTTCCTGCCTAGCTTTTAGCCACTTATCACACTCTTACACAGATCATTCATTTGTTTTAAAAACAAAACCATACAGTTAGTATTACCAGGAAAACTGGAAAAAAGATAAAGGAACAAATAGATGAAACTTAATAATTTTAGATTTCTTAGCTTGTGAGAGGGCTATGGGAGAGCAAAGTCAATGAAGCAAGTTCGGGGTAGAATTGAAGAATGAGATTTGATAGGATAGTCTCTAAGAAGAGAATTAAAAGAAGAGAAGGTATAATTAATTGTATAGCAGAGGAAAATTGGAGATGAGGAAAATCAGTGAGAGGAGATAGATTGAAACCAAAGTCCAGGAAAGCGAGGGGGAAGAGACACATCAAAGAAGCTGCAGAGGTCCACCATGCTGTGGTCCACATGCTGGCCATTTTGGTAGATAAGTAACTGCAGCCATAGGACTGGGAAGGAACAGAGATGATCTGACGCAAGTCTCATTTTTAAAATAATACAATTATTATTCAGAGAAGCTTTGACTGGTCCCAGACCTCCTAGCTCATTAGTGGTTTGCAAGAGCCCAGCTCCCTTAATGCTCCATTCAGGGCTCTTTCTGCAACACCAGGCCTCCTGTCATGGTTGAAGAGTTGTATTGACACATTGTGCATTTTCTATCCTGAAAACTGTTCTGTTTCCACAACTGCCCCCTGCCCCTGCCACTCCATCAACACCTCTGTAGACCCAACTTAATTACTATGTCCACCCAAACCATTATTGTACTTCATTTCAGAACACAAAAGTGGAGCTGTCTTCACACAATAGCCGCAGTGCTGATACCTGACAGCATCTACATGTGGCTGCAGTGCCACTAACCCTACCCTCATGCGGTTTCCAGGGACTGCACCGGGTAACAGGAATCAACCTGCCTCCACAGTGGAGAAGTGTGTATGAAGGACCCCGCCTTGTCAGACAATGAGAGGTGTTGGGCTTGGGGCAAAGCTACAAGCAAACTGTGTGTGGTGTAGTAAAGTTTTACAAGTACTAGGAAGTAGCTTTGTGATCCTTAAATGCTGCCCCCATTTTTTTCTGGAGAAGCTGAAATCAACCAGAACACATATTTACTTGTGGAAATCCATGTGTTCATTTAGCTTAACTGAATATCAGATATAAAAACAGATATAAAAATAAATAAGATACAGTCTCACATTCAAGGTCCTTGCTGTCTCCATACTGGGTAGGGTTCAGACTGTATAGCTGTAACAGAGAGTCTGCCCAGATAAGGCCCCTTAAATAGCATAGAACTTTGTTTCTCTCTCCTATAGTAATAGTCCAGAATGGCCAGCTCTGGGCTGCCATGGTAGCTCTGCCTCAGTATCAGTTTTCAGGATTCCCCAATCACTGTCATTTCCTAGCAAGCAAGGAAGAGAAAGAGGAAACCTAGGTTAAATGGCTTCTTCAAGTAGATGAGCTTCAGATTGCACACGTTACTTCCCATGTCCCATTAGTCCATTGATCCCAACTTCATTTCATGACCATAACTAATGGCAAGAGAGCTGGAGAATTTGGTCTCTGAGTTGCTATGTGCCAGCCAAAACTTAAAAGAGTTTTGCTACTACAGGGAAACAAGGATTGATACTGAGGGAATATTAAAAGTCTTTCTCACAAACTCATGGCAAAAAATGTAACAGTCATCATCAGTAATTTCAGTAAAAACTGGTCAGTATTAACAGGAGTGAGTTCCAAGGGCAGGAGAAAGGAGGGAGTCGTCACCTGTGCTCAGGACAGAGGCCGGTGTCCGAGGATGAATCCCGCAGAAGGCAATCCCTGATGCTTGGGCACAAGGGGTATGTCAGCAGTAAAAGGAATAACAATAGGAAACAACAGCAATAGAAAAAGAAATGGTTTCCAGTAATGATAGAAGATTGAACACCTGTGTCTATTTCAGCTTTTTTTCTCTGAAACCTCACTAAGGTGACGATAGATTTGTTTTGTGTTTTAACCGTAAACCCTCGAAAACAAGAGTAGGTGAGGAGACAACAGGAACACTGTTTTGGAAGCAGGAAAGCAGATGGAAGAGCAGTGAGTGAATTAGCAGATTCAAGAAAACTGACTTCTAAGCTAGTGGTGGAAAAAGCTAAAAACCACCCCAGTTTATATACCATTGAAGCCCCAATAAAGACTCAGGAAATGGTGGCACCAGATACTTCTGAAGTGGGAATGCTAAAATAAGGATCATTAATTGTCAGTCTGTTTTAAAAAGATTGGATTATCACATCCCCTTCGCAATTCCACATGCCAGACTTCCTCTCCCCCTACATTGGCAAAAAAAAAAAAAAAACCTAGAAATTTATGCTTTGAAAAGAATTAAACATACAGTCTCTGACTGGAAGACCAGGCATAATTGAATTTGGGGTCCTTTATTGAGTGAATGTATGCCTATAGGGTGTTCAGACTGTCTAGTGCTCTTACTTCACTCAGACCCCAGAATGCTGGCGGTCAGGACTTCACCCTTCAGTCAGGACATTGGTGAAACCATTTCTGAAGAATCTGACCAGGCCAAGAGGAAGGACTTAACATCCCAACATTACAGTTTCCTCTACTAAGTGATCCAGCCTGATTATTTTACAGCGGGGATTTTAGTCTCTGAAAGATTACAAGAAATAGCAGTAAATCTGTAATATGAACCCTAGATGCCAAAAAAGCAATCAGAGAAACAAACTTAATAAGGGAATGTTAAAACAAAAACAAACTGTCTTTGATTTCCTCAGAGAGATAATAGAAAATATTATAATCAAAAAAGAACAAGATACTATTTCAGAAAAAGAATATTCTGAGAACAAAAGAGAAAATATAAAACAGTGTAAAGTTGAGGAAATCTCTCAAAAAGTAGTACAGAAAGACAAAGACTTAGAAAATTTGGAAAAAGCACTTTAAAAAATATTGAGAACCAGTCCAGAAAGTTCAGTACACTAGTACCAGGCATTCCAGAGAGAGAGGACAGAGAAAACAGAGAAATCATTGGTGAAACAGTTCAGGAGAATTTTCCAAGCTCTAGTGACTGAATGTTTAGATTAGAAGGGCCCAGCACAATAGAGGAAAGTAGACACATTCTAAGGCACTTTGTCATGAAATTCCAGAACACTGGGGCCGCAGAAAAGTTCCTACAAACTTCCAGAGTGGGAAAAAAAACAGGTCATAAGAAAGTTTAGGAATCGGATTGGCTTCAGACTCCCCCAAAACAACAGTGGAAGCTAGAAGGCGATGGAGAAATGACTTCAAAATTCTGAAGGAATTCTGTGTCTAACCAAACTGTCATTCAACCGTGAGATCAAAGATCAAACATCTGGGATTTCAAAATATTACCTCATGCATCTTTTTTAGGAAGCTGCTTGGGGATATGGTACACACCTGCACACATAAGGGTCAAGATCAGGAATGAAGAAGACATGGAATACAAGGAACAGGAGATCTGCCTTTGAAGAAGGGCAAAGCAAATACCCAGGTAGATAAGGGAAATCCTAGAGTGATGTCTTTGCTGCAGATACCAAGGACAATAGGCCAGATTGGAGCAGGGACAAAGGTTGTAGGAGAGACCTCAGGAAGATGAAATTGACAGAAAAGCTAATGGGAACGAACTTCTTAAAAGAAGGCAACTGGCAGAGTTTGAGACTGGATTATTGAGAACTACTTGGAAAATTCAGGAAAAAGAAAAAGATTTGGTAGAGACTTTTTGTGCTCACTCATATTGATGGTTGTTTTCTTCTGGACACATGGGAGGAATATATTCCCCTTCTCCCTCACACTTAGAATTGCAATACTAATTCTGGCCAGTGGTTTTAAGCAGAAGTCACACACAGTGTTTTTAAAATACAGTGCAGATTCTTTAACATTCCTCCATTCGAGAAATGGGTTGTGTGTTACTGCAGCATAACCTGGCCTATCTTAACTAATACAGAATATTAAAACTGGATATCAGAATGTGTTCATTGCTGCAGAGGAATATAGATGATAAAAGAATAGAGTGTGCTGTGGGTTGGTGAGAATTTCTCACAGTCATTAAATGATGGTTGGTCATAAAGAAGAATAAAAGATGGTCACAGGAACCAATTCACATATTCAAAAAGAGAATATAGCCCATGAGGTCTTGTCAGTATTATATATAACCTCCAGAACCACAGGCTTGGTTTTTGATGGAAAGACCCTGGAATTTTACAAAGAAAAAGAATCCTAATATTTTATGTATAAAGAAAGGTATCCTAAGTTACAAGCTCCATGTTTTAGAATCTTAGGCAGGGCAGGGACTGTTAGAGTCAGGACTAATGAAAGGAGGGTGGAGACTTGTGTTTGCATCTCTTGAAAGCCATCCTAAGGGCCTGGATTTAGAAGGCAAGTGAAGCAGGTACATGAGGCATCAACACAGTGACTGTTCCCAGAATGGCAGTAGGAATGTAATGTGAGGGTGAAAACAAACATTCACAAGGCTAATGCTTTCATAGGCTGCGTGGTGCCAACTGCCTTTGGCATCCAAGTGCTTCTATCCTCTGAGTGCCTATTTTACCATTGGCGAAGACCACAAGAAGGGGATTTCCAGGACAGAGCATCTGTTTCATTCCCCAAGTCAGTCAGCAAGTACTCTATATTTTGTTTCTTGTTTTTAAGAGGCTTGAGCACATAACAAAGTTCGTAGGCAGAGCACCTAACATCTATATAATCTTGCCACTTTGAGGTAATATTTTATATACAAGTAACTAACTAGTATAATCTTGAGCATTCCAGGCCCTATGGACTTTGGGACTTTTGTCCTTTCTATGACAACAGCATCTTGTTTCTAGGAAACTAGATAACTGTTTAATTGCAGATATCATTTACATTTTTTAGGATCTCAATTACCATGTCATTTGTGTCAAAAAAAATTCCAAATTCCCCAAGGCATATCATTCCCACTTAATTGCATTGCTCATACACTAATTCATTGTAGATGTAAGCAAACTTCAGTGCTCTCAAGATATCACTTGTCTATGTATTATTTAGGGGAAAAAAACTAAACAGTTAAAAATGTTTGCATAGGCAAGGCAGCCATTTTTCTTTTTTATTCTAAAGCAATAAACTTTGTGGATGAAGGAAGAAAATGTGGTATATACCTACAGTTGAATATTATTCAGCCATAAAAGAAGGAAATTCTGTCATATGCTACAACATGGATGAACCTTGATCACATTATGCCAAGTAAAATGAGCCCATCACAAAGGGATGAGGGCTTTCACTTATATGAGGTATCTGTAGTAGTCAGACTCCTAGAAGCAGGAAGTGGAGGAGGTTGCCAGGAGCTGGGAGAAGAAGGAAATGAGGAGAGGCTGCTCAGTGGGCCTGGAGGGTCATGTGAGATGAAAAAGTCCTGGAGCTCCGCTGTACGATATTGTGTTGACAGTTAATAATGTCTTGTGCACTTAAAAATTTGTTAGAGGTTAGATCTTATGTGTGTTTTACCACAATGATTTTTTTAAAGAATGAGTTTTGGCCTCGTAAAACTATGCTGGAAGTCATAAAATATGTGCAGCTTTTTTTGATATTGCTGTTTTCTTACAAAATATTTGCAGACTCTGTCAATCAGGTCTTTGGTTGCCAGCAACAAAACCAACCTGGAGACCTTAATCAAAAATGAAAGTTCCTGGAGCGTGTCTGAGGCACAAAGACCTGGTGGGGAGCTGGAAGAGCCAGGCTTGGAATGAATGAAAGGGCCGCAGGGGTTCTGGAGAACCAGAGCCACGGGAGGCCAGTATGGCCCTCAGGGTGCCATTGCCCCTTTTTTGCCTGGTTCACCCACTGCTGCAGGAAGCCCCAGATGGCCAGTTGGCAGTCTCAGCTAATTCCGTAGAAGCATCATGGGGTTCTCTAGTGAAAGCATTTCACTGTTGGATACTAAAACATTTATATCAGCAGAGTTCAGAGTCACAGGGATTAGAAAGCAACAAAAAATTTAGTGACTCATTCGGTGCAATTGTGAGCGACACCATCACCCCACTTTCACCCCTTGTGGCCCATTCCATAGCTTCTGTTTATGGGACAAAACCCCACCTCCTCTATTCCGTAGTAGTTTAGAACATATACATCCTAACGGATCATGCCAAAATAGTCCAAGGTGTCATCACCTGAACAGGGGCATAACTGAGTCTTTACAATCCATTCCACAGTTTCATAGGGCCAGATGCCTCTAGGTGGTAGTGACGTGGGTAGATTAGCGACACCCATGACATCAGCCCATTTCCCTACCTCTTCCTCTGCTAAAGGAAAACTTTGGTCTGTAGCGGTGTGTGGGATACTGTGATTATGTAGAAGGCATTCCACAAATCTATGGATGGTGGTGCTAGCATCATTTGAGTGTCCATTACAGTGACAGCATATCAGTGTCACCTCGCCCAGAATAAGATACTATCCAGGGTGTCAGTAGCTGCTGGAAAATTGGGTGTTAAGCAATGACAGTCCAGAGAAGAAAAAGTCTGAGCACAGTCACAGCCTCCATCCCTCTACTGTGACCACTTTGAATCCAAACTGGGGTAAAAATACTGATAACTATAGCACAAGACATCTTGTTTCGCTAACTATTAGAAACCCCTCCACAGAGGGAGTTTTTGGTGAATATTCACATAGGATACAAGTATCCACATGCTCCAGGACAAACTGACACACCTCTTCCCCAAACTCATCATCAGTCCTCCAAGTACGCTTTTCCAACTTGCCAAACCCTTAGCCTTTGCTCATGTTTGGTTAGAGTCCAGCGATAATCCTTACCTACATCTCTTCTTCTGGAACAAGTACCACCAGAAGTATACAGCACATGGGGCAGTCCTCTTTTTCACTGACCTTCATGTCCACTGTTGAATGGAGCTGGCCAATGCCAGCATATTGTTTAAAGCCATCTGTAAACTAACTTCATTTTCCTCTTTAATTACAGGAAAAGGCCATAGGTTGAGAGGGTGCTACAGAAGTTGGCATGCTTATGTGTAAGCCTCATTACCCCAGGTCCCCTCAGGTTCTACCCATTATTTCCTATAGTATGACTTCTGCTGGGTAACAAAGTTGTGGCCTGGTGAATCAATGAACACTTAGCTGTTAATGAGCATGCAGATTGCACAGTCACTTGGTGCTCCACATATAGTCCCTTTCAAAGGCAGGTTGTAAGCCAAGAATTATTTCTCAAAAAGTGTAATAGTTCTTGATAGAGAGGGCATGCCTTCATTTCAAAATGGCACGCCTGCAGTTGTCCAGTGGAACCTTCCCCCAGGCCTGCTCAAGCATCCAAGTCTGTGATAGGCACCTCAGGAGGCACCATTAGACCTGTTGGACCATTGGCCAAGTGGCAAAGCTGCTTGCATTATAGCTTGGACCAGCTGAAGGGCATTCTCTTGCCTTTACCCCATTTAAAGCTGGTAGTGTTTTGGGTCTCCCACTAATGGGTCAGAGAAGTACATCCAAATATTATATGTGTCCTCCAAAATTAAAAAAGGTCCAGCAGTATTATGCTGCTGCTAAATAGGGGGCAAAAGATACCACAACTTATCTTCTTTGGAGAGGTCTCACCAACATGTCCCAGATTAAGTGGTCCCCCTCAGAAAACTTCACAGAGATTACTGGCTAGTGTGTTTTCATGGGATATATATTTAGGATGAATATATGTATGTTTGGATACATTTATATGGATAAATTGAACATATATCCACCCATCTGCAATACTGACATGCTCATGGCACCTCAGTGACCTTGGCATGAGAGCGTAACACATTAGTGATAGATCTAATATTGAGTAACTTTATTTTTTTGCACTGCTAGTATCTCTTTCCCTCAAGTTTCCTCACTCTCTCTGCCATTTCTCCTGTTCCCCCAACAGCTGTATTCATGGCTCTTACCAAATCAACCATTCATTCACCCACTAGCAATATATTGATTGCCCAGTACATGCTAGGCACTTGAGGGCCTCTGGGTGTCCAGTGATGAGCATAGACATGGTACCTTCCTGGCTCTCACGATTCGCAAACCAATACCATGATCCAGGAAGTGGAAAGGAGAGGAAAAGCATGCTATGGAGGAGTACTGACCTTCAACACACAGTGATTTTGCCCACCAGCCTGAGAAATAAACTCTTAACCAAACCAAGCAGCCATTTTTCCTTTATGGAGAAATTTATTAAGAGGGGTACAGCGTTCTCTGCTCTCTCTCATCATTTCTCAGTTTCTTGACTTTCTCATTTCTAATGAACTTTCCCCTCCATTCTGTCTTTCTCTTCTGCTTCCTTTTCATCATTAGAAATGTTCACTACCTCCAAAATTGTAATTTAATTTACATGCTCTACTTTTTGATCAAAATCGCACAGTCCACCAGCATATTTTTACTGTGACAATTCTTTAATTTTGTCAAATTTGTAATCCACTGACTAATTCTATCACGTCCTATCCATTAATACTCTCCTGTCTTTACATGCTTCCACATCTTAGTTCTATGAGACATCCTGATAGCTGTTCTCTAAGAAATAACTCAATTCCCAAGCCCCTCTCCCTCTGCCACAGTCATCTGGGAAAACTCTATCTCTGAATATTTCTGGGGAAAATTACTCAATCAGGCAGGCTGGAGTCACTATGAATTAATTATAACAAATCCCAAGTGGATATTCAACACTGCCCAGGAATATTGCTAATGTCAGGAGAAACTCTTCTTTCTTTAAGTTTACGATTCTACCATAGGAAGAAATAGAACTTCCATTCAGCCTTGCTCTATCCACAAGAAGCTTTGTTCTCAGGAGCCTGCAGGTTCCAGTTAAGGCAGGGAACACGAGGAAACATTTTGAGAGGAGACTGTTCTTTCAAAATGGGATAGTAGTTGCTCATAGTATAGTTTTCAAGGTATAACAGAACCAATAGGTTTCTTTTATATTCAAGAACAGATCTTCCACTTGGAAAGGACAAGGGGCTGCTAAAAGCTTGTAACCCTCATGCCTTCCATAATTCACCTTCTCCGTCAGACCACCATTGTACTGGATTTAGGGTTGCTGTTCCCCTTTTCCAGTATTTCCATAGGGTAATCTCATACCTCTTAATCCTCCCATAACACACCTGAGACTGGATTGGAATCCATGCATTTCTTTCTTTCTCTCTTCCTTCTCTTCTTCTTCCCTTCCCTCCATTTTCCCTTCCCTTAATTTTTTTCCTTCCTTTAAATCATCCAATTCTTCAGTGAGACTTTCGAAGCCTAAAAGGAAATGGGTATAAAGTAACATGCAACAAGATCCTGCTGCTTATAAATATCATTCATCATCAGCTCCGCATTCTTTGCAGGGAGGCCTACCCACCTGCTTCTTTGTGATCTGTTCCCTACCTCCTTGTAAAACCTTCAAGAACTCGTAGCGACCTAAGTTTCCTGATCCAAGAGAGGAGGTCCAGAGAAATAGAGATAGATGCTCCCTCATCCCCTGTTAAAACCTGCCTTTCAAGTTCCAGTTTTCATTCTGAAGGCTGATCTCTTCCCCTAGGACAACTGTGTCTGAATCTAAAGCCCATATCAGAATTCTAAAACTTATGTTCATACCCCCACACAGAAACTGGAGATAAAGTTATATAGAAAATGGCAAGAACTGTATAGACCTGTCTTATTCCAGTTATTCATTACTAACAGCTGTTTTATGGCATATATTGCATACACTTTGCAATAATTTTATTCTGTAGAATGATTTGCCAACTGCATTCCAAATGTGTTTTCAAAATTAAATACAAGGTGCTAGAAAACATGGCTTTCCTACAGTCTAAGACATACTTCTGCCCAATATACAAGCATCTCAGCCTGTTGCTAAAAATTTTACTAATGGTAAATTAAATAGAAGAGGGAATAAAAGTAATGCAGATTTGGTGCTGAGTCAATTAAAGCTTTCAGTGTAATGACATAGCCTTAATTATGTTTCTCTTAAGGCACTGCACATCTGCCTAAATTCACATATGTAAAGATGAGTAGCAAAGCAATAACAAATTATCCCTCAAAATTTTTTTCTTAAAAAAAAAATGGACTGCATTAATTTTAGCCTGCCAAAGATAATGGGAGAGTTTTCTTACTGTCAATGGCTATATGATACAGTAATCCTTGAAACAGTAGTTAGTAGTTTAGTAGTTCTAAAATAATCACTTGAGAATCTCTCCACTAGGAAGTCTGAGAAGCAGGGAAGCAGGAGAAATGGAAAGAAAGGGGAGATAAAATACTTTCTTCACACACCCACAACAAATGGTACTTCTTGTGTCCGGTCACTGAACTGAGCTGTGATTTCAGCAGTAAGGATAAGGGCGGTATGTAAAAGTTGGAGAGTACCAGATAACCTACTGGCCCTCCACAAAGATCTCTGGTGCCTCAGACAAGTAATGGGAGTTTGCTTTTAAGAATGTTTTCAGTGTTCAAGGTCATCGGTCACTTAGAATCTGAGAAGCATGCTGTCTCTGGCTCATAACATTTAGCACATTCCCTCTCCAAAAAGATTAATTAACCCAATATAATAAATATTAAGTGACATCTGTTATTTGCCAGGTAATATGTTAGATACATGGACGAAAATGTTTAACCCTCAGGGAGCCTTGAATTGAGAGGAAGACATGCCAACAAATCTAATTAGCACGTTAGGAAAATTGATGCAATCACAGCGGCAGTATGCCGAAAGTTCAGTGGAATTACAAGAGGATCACGTGAGAAGGGTGGAGAGGGAGAGGTCAGCGATCATATGGCAAAGCTTCTCGTATATATGATGTTTGAACTGACTCTTGAAGGAGAAATAGCAGTGTGCTAGGCAGCAAAGGGTAGAAGACATTCTATGTAGAGAAAATAACACATAAAGGCAAGAAATAGGAAACAGTGTGGCCTTGCCACCTTCCTCGTGGTTCAGTCGGGAAACAAATGGTACACATCAAAGGTTAACTGAAAAGAGTTTCATGAAGTGACTATTTCCTGAAATGTGGGCAAGGTCAAGGACACCAACAAAGTAAGGTGAAACATTCAGAGACAGCCCCCCGTGGTAAGCCATTAACCACCTGGCCAGAAGGGGCAAGGATTTCTACAACCTGGTAAAATCCATGGGATAGGGACTCTGACTGGAAACTTGTCCAGAAGCAGAGGAACACAAGGACTGCCAAGCCACAGTCCAGCAGAGACAAAGAGAGGAACAAATGCCCTGACCTCTCTCCTTGCCTCCCCTCAGCTCATCCCCACTGCAAGCCCAAGGGTGAAGTTTGGGGAAGCTTTTTGTAATGGTCAGCTTCCTGAGGCCCAGAGAGGAGCAGAGACTAGATCTGGACAGGCATATGGAGTCATTAGCCCCCGCTGAGCTCATATCCCCATGTGCACACGATTTCCTGTTTCTTGAACAGATGGAGCACGGGACTGTACCTTACTAACATTCTAACGTTTGCCCTGATTTCTCCCTCCTACACTGAAAGAGAGGGGAGCGGTGCGGTGGATTAGATGATGGAGGGGCTCTTGGGATCTGCTCTGCTGAGCACCGTCTGCCCTCTACCAGATCTTTCTGTGTGCCTATTTTTAACCACACTGATGTAATAATTATTCTGTCAGGTATTTGGAAATAAAAACAATCCTAAGACAGTGCAAAATGCCATACCATGTAAGTGCTTATTTGTCTCTCTGAAAGTAACTACATTAGTCTCATAGAATATTTTTGTCCACTCGACACTTCATATTTGATATGTAAATTCTAGTTAAATCCCATTAAATTATCTTCAAATTGTCTTATGGTGCTACATGGTTTGAATGAGGAGAAAAAGGACCACTTGCTCTTTCACAACTTTTTTTTCTATTTATTTTTCAGATCAATAACTCGATCTTACTACCGCAACTCAGTTGGTGGATTTTTAGTATTTGACATTACCAACCGACGGTCTTTTGAACACGTGAAAGATTGGCTAGAAGAAGCAAAAATGCACATACAGCCATTTCGGATTGTATTTCTGTTAGTGGGACACAAATGTGACTTAGCTTCACAGCGCCAAGTTACAAGGGAAGAAGCTGAAAAATTGTCAGCAGACTGTGGTATGAAGTATATAGAAACTTCAGCAAAAGATGCTACAAATGTTGAGGAATCCTTTACGATTTTGACACGAGATATATATGAACTTATTAAAAGAGGAGAAATCCGTATTCAGGATGGCTGGGAAGGGGTTAAAAGTGGTTTTGTTCCAAATACTGTGCATTCTTCTGAGGAAGCAGTAAAGCCCAGAAAAGAGTGCTTCTGCTGACTTCAAACATGCCAAAGAACTAACAAGAACAGGTCAAGTGCCTTTTCAGGATAAATGCCAACATTAACAGCAGAATGATGCTATGAAGGCACTAAAAAAAAAGTTACAAACCCATGCTAACACTTTTTTACAAGGGATTTGATTTGGCACCCTATGCTTACCTGTTACAGTAAAATTGGGTATTTTGCTAAATTATCAGGCAAAGCAGACAACTTTTTCTTGAAACTGGAGTTTCTACAGAATTACTCCATTCTCACCATTAGCTTAGGGTCACCTTCATGTCTGAATATGTCAATATTATTCATTTCTCTTGACAGTTTGAAATGATTTTTTTGTGTGCATATATAGTCTAATTGAAAAGATGTTGTCAGGAATTACTTTCCCTTGAGTTAATTTATTAATATTGAATAGTGAAGTAGCTTTTAAAGTGCACTGTTCTCTTACACACTAAATAATCCCAGAGGTATCAACTCAGACTAAAATAGCAATTCCTTAAGATACCACTTTTTTTTAACCATTCTCTGAAATATTTATCCTCCCTTAATTTTGCCTGAACATAAGAAAATAAGTTTTATACTCGTTTTTTTGTTCTCATTTATTGCACCTGATACTTTTGTAAAAAATATCTAAGGATCCAAGCAAAATATTTTATTGCAAATATTTGTAGAAGTAAAAATGAAGGACCACTCATCAACAAATGCTTTGATGTTACAGTATACTGTCCTTAATTAGGAAAGAAAAACAAATTTATTTCTATGCTGACATTTTCAAAGAAAGTAAATGCAATTTACCTTGAACTCTTGTCCTATCAATCTAGGTAAATAAGGAATGTTTTTAGTAGTACCTTTTTGTCCAGGTAAATTTCCAGATTTCCCCATTTCTAATTCAAGAAAAGCATGGAATATGGACAAGGAAATTTGGCTATGTTTAATATATTTAGATTTCAGATTGTACTTAACAGTCTCACCAGTAGAAGTAAAGATAGATGGCTGAAGGCTGTAAAATGACCTTTGAGTTTCTTAATTTTTAACTTATAAATTCCTGTCCAAAAAGGGACACTTTGATCACAAAGTCAGATATTTTATAACATACATTTTTATTCTGTTCTGTAAACCATTTCTAATCACAAAGGGGCACCAAACAAAATTGCCTTTTGGAGTGATGAAATTTTACTGTTCAACTGTAATAGCTTAATTTGTTCAAAAACCAAAGTGGTATGGTAGAAAGAATGTTTAACATGAAGTCAGAAAACCTGGGTTCTAAACTTGTCTTTGTTGTACTAGTATTTGTACATGAGTAAGTCACTCAACCTTATAACATCAGTTTTGTCAACTGTAAAATGATGCTAATAACCCCGATTTACTGTGTTTCATGGAATTATTTTGAGAACCAAGTGAATCATGTGAAAAAACTTTGTAAATTGAGAAAGCATTATACAAAAGTGAGATTGGTAGCTGCTCATGGCCATATTATTTACAATGGATGAGAATTTTTTTTCTCATGTTCTTTCCTTTCATTCCCACATTCTGCAGCTGGAGCAGAGAAGGTGCATGCTTTCAGGGACCTGGGGTGAATTGTTGGTTTGAGGTATGCTCTCTGCCCTCTTATCCTGAAGCACTGCTCCTCCATAGTGGAAATGATAGAAGGAAATCCCAGGAAGCTTAATTCAATCAAACTAGTGCTGAATATGGCTTTTGTGCATCTTTGAAGTAGGTATTTAATTATATTTTTAAATACTTGTACATTTTCTATATTTATGTATTTTTCATAGTGCTTATGAAGAGAAGAATATAATTATAACATCAGTATAAATTTTTGAATATTTTTGAATATTTATATTGTCAACATTTTCTTGATATCTTTAATTTCACTTGAGTGAGTTCAAATTATAATTGACAGGATAAGAATATATCAGTCCCCCAAAATATAACATTATCTACTTATACTGTTTTAATTTTAAATCTTATACTAGTTTTTCCAGCAGTCCAAATGCCATACACTCAAAAACTAAATATCTAATGAAAGTTTAAAATACAGTCATCTATACCTACTTGTAAAGTTAAATAGCTAAAATATAAAATATGATTTAATTTTCAGTGGACAGTTTTATAATACTAATGTTGGAGTAGACTAGTATTTGAGCTATGATGTGTTGGAATAGAATTAAGGAATCAGTAGGACCAAAGTGGAAGACTGACACATACAAGGTTGAATTTGAGCAGCAGCAAGTTTACAACACTGGTTCTCCTTACACCGTGTGTCAGCTTCTTTCCATTACCACGCTGTGTGTGTGGGGGTGGCGTGGAGGGGGAGGGCGAGGAAAAGAAGAAATGTGATCTAACTGAATCCACTAAATACTACAATTGGCTAAATCATTTTGATGCTTCAGAAGAGATATTTGTGGTAAAACATTAAAATGAACAATGACTACAAAAACCTGAGTTCTTAATGAGATTGCCAAATGTCTGTATAACCTTGGCCAGATATCTTTATCCACATATATAGATGCATGTGTATATATATACACATACACACCTACACATATATATGTATATACACAGTATATGTAAAATAGCTGACCTATTTTCTTACACATCGTTGTAGAGAATATGGATAATAATGCCAGAATAGTGAAAATATTTGCTCCAGGCGAAACATTTTGATTGAATGTCTTAGAAGTCAGATATCAGATATAATGGAAATTACTTATTAATTTAAATCTAAACCTTTTTAAATTTTAACAATGAGTGATGTAGCTCATTACTAAATCTTTTAAATAAGTGTAGTAAAAATGAAAAACTATCCAGTCGTAAAATGAACTTGTCCCTGACAGAAATTGCTCATCTTGAGTTGCAGTAACACTTTCAGTGCATGTAGTGATGTAGTGGTTCATTAAATGGTAAACTTAAGCCAAAATGACTTGTAATCAGAGTGCTTTAAAATGTGGCCTTTATGTACATAATAGTAGCAAACAAGATTTCTTAAGCCTGGAAACTAGAGAGTTTACTCTAGGTTTTGAAAAGCCTCAAAGCAGTCCATAATTTTTTTGTGTATGGCAACCAAAGCAATCTTTATTACTGTTAAGATAACTTTACCAATCTAATTATTCAACTTTACATAACTAAAAAATTGAAGCTATGGAATAATAAAGTTGTTTTAAGAGTATTTTTGTCAGCTTTTATATTGCCCATTTCAATGAAGTGGGCACTGTAAATAAAAGCTTCCACTGACTTCAAAGAGTGCACTGTATTTGACTAACTTCCTCCACTTAGGTCTGACATAGTGGGAAGGCTTAGAAAGACTAATGACCCATCATCTAACTCTTTTGTTCTCCAGTAACTGCTTGAAGAGATTTATGGAAATGCAGAGGAAACACCTAATCTTTAAGAAAGAATAGGAAAAAAAAAAGAATAAGCCTATGAAGGCTTAAAATTCGATCACTCATATTTTAAAATAGAACACATACCCAACCAGAAGCTAAGTCTTGGAAATTCCACAGCTGATAAATAGCCATCTCTGCTTCAGAATCTTTCTAAATCCCAATGTTTTCACCAAACTTTCCTGAGCAACTGATCTTCACGTGATCATAACTCACTATTCTCCTGAACCTGAATGAACTGCTGCATGACTTGGTATTTCTATAAACTTAACAATCGGTGAAAGTAGACATGAGTGATGAACTATGACATGACCCAATCCAGTTCACTTACCACACATAATCATGGTATAGAATAAATGAAAAACGTTAAGATACTGTAAAAATCAGTGTTCCTTATTAACTCTGGGTAAATGTTTTCTCTTTAAAATATTGCCTAAAACATCTATGTGACACTGCTATTTATTGGTTGTTATGTTGAATTAATCCTATTAAGTGTGAGTCCATATTACATAGTTTTGTTGAACAATCTATGGAGGAACAAACAAGTTTGGCTACAATCATATATTGCCATTTTTTTTTTAGAATGACAGCCAATAGAAGAAAGTTACAGTTCAAGCTTTTTGAAATATGTTATTACTGTTACTGATTTTAAATAAAGAATACAAAGAATGAGAGTGAGAACTCTCATTGTCCCAGGATTCTTAACATTATCTATCTTTGGCCGTGCTTTTAAGTGCAATTAAATGCATGTGTGTATGTATTCACAAGGAAAATGCAAGTAAGAATCATTAGAGATCTGAAAGCCCTTATATAATACCATAGTGATGTGTGAGCAGACCCCAAAATCAAACATTTATGAATATTCATACCAAAAAAGACAAACTGTAAAATAATCTGTCATTAGTTCAGGTCACATTTTTTGCTGCCAAATGAGTAATTGAAAGAATTTTAGATTATCAGAGCTTTTTTGGATTTCAGAATTGCAGAAAAGGCATCATAGTCACGTACTATATGCCTTAATAGATATTTCAGAATTTGTGACTTTTTCTCATTGGCTTATCTTTGTCAGCCTTGCATATACTAGGAGCTTATTAGATTTAGAATTCAGCTATTAAATTACACACAAAAAGTCTCATAATTTATAACAGCTACACATAAAATATTTACAACACTGCTTAGCACACAGTAAGCACTTGGTAAAAGTCACCTTTTGTTTGTGTTGTATTCTTACAGCCCCCAAGATGCCAAAAGCCAGTTTTAATCCCCATAGTGTACCAGAAACTAATTGTTGATAATGGCTCTCTTACAAGTTCATTGTCAATGGTCATGACCCTGAAATGGTCTGATTCTTAGGGTCAGAAAAGAATGCTTTAATAGGAGTACCAGAAGGTGATACAGCTCATGGAGATGGCTGGCAATTACCAACAGCATCTGACCTGATGAACAGGTGGTCAAATAACTAGACCATCACACCTTGACAGCAGCATTAGGATCAATCACCACCAGGAACAGTTAGTACATGTGCAGAGTGTGGTAAGGACTACAGGCCAAAAGACTGGGCTTCTTGGTTATATGTAAAATGATTATCAGTAGCAGTGTTCTAAAAAGATTTTTGGTAACAACTTAGTGTGTAACTCCAGAGGGGAAAACCAGTCTCCTAGCCCAGGAGAAATTACCTTTGAAACTGAAATCAGTCAAAGGGAGAAATAAAGTGGGAGAAACCCATTTATTGCTTATAAGCAGTCATCCACTTCTGCTCACCCAAGTCTCTCAGCTGCAAAAAGAGACCCCACCCAATCTCACAGGTCCAGGTATGCCCTTGCTACTCCCTTGTAACACCTATTGATACAGAGATGGACTACTTCTCTCCACCCCTTGGAAACACCTATTGATATGGAGATGCGCTAAGACCAGGCAAGAGATTCTGGAAATACTGCGATTTTACCCACAGCCCACCCCTCCAGGAATCTCACCTCACAATCTACTTAATCCACATCTTCCACAATGGCCCCTGTGAGAAAACTGGAGCACTGTAACAAGACTAATACAATAACAACAGCAATAAAATCATAATAATCCTCAAGCAGGAGGATTCAGCTAGGTTTAAAGTCCTTTGCAGTTTAAATCCATAGCTCGCCCATTCCACAGTTGGACACTACCTGAACATATAGGGACTTCGGAGCAATCACGCAGCAGCTGCTGCCAGGGGGTGTAGGTCTAGGCCACAGGGACTGTAGAAGAAAATAACCTTAAGGGCGGTAAGATACATGTTTTAATGACACCAGCATAGGCAAATCTTGCCCATCAGGTAGGATACATGCAAGAGAGCGGTCCTTTGATAGGACAGTGGCAGGAATGGGATCTCATCCTGGTCTAATATACCAGACCTTCACCCCCTTCCCTGTGGGAGTTACAGGTAGGTCGATACATAGGGCTATGGGAAGTATATGCAGTGGCCATAAAGATAAAACTTCCCTGTAAGATGCTCTTACCTCCCAGTGTTTTGGGTACACTACTGTGATCTTTGGGGGCCTTTCTGCTGTTATTCTAGGAACACACAGGAGGCCAGCTTTCAGGCCTTTTCCCCAAGGTGCTAGAAGGACCAGCCATCACTGGTCCATGTATTAAAATGTCCAGGGCCATATCCACTCAACAGTTGGGGCTGGCAGCACAGTTTTCCTCCACTGACCATATCCAGGCTTCAATAACTCTTCTTTGGTTTGCACATACAGTTGTACAGGAGAGGAAGCAATGTGTGTTAGCATATGCACAGGCTCAAGGCTCCTTTTTGGGGCTTCTCATTCAAACACCATAGCACTGTACATAAGCAAACTGACCATCCCTGTAAACTATTGGTGTCCAAATTCAGGCCAGATTTCAACAAACCATTGTATCTCTTTGTCGTGCCTGCCCTGGTAGGATTATGTAGTACATGAAAACTTCTACTTTATTCCTAATTTCTGCACTCATACATGTAATGCATGTCCAGTAAAGTGGGTGCCTTGATCCCTCTCAATCACCTATGGACGGCCATAGGCTGCAAAGAGATGCTCTAGGCCCCTTTTGGTGCTTTGCTAATCTACTTGACATGTAGGAAAAACAAAACAGTCCAGTAGCCATGTCCACACAAGTCATGGCATATTGATATCCTTCTGATATGGGCAGATGCCCAGTACAGTCTATCTGCTGTGACAAGGGGTATTGGCGCCTTTTCTATTGTCCCATGTTGCTATGGGTCTCTGTGTAAGTCCCTCTTATACCATACAAGGCACTCCTTCCAGGCTTTGCTGACTTCTTCCAAGGTCAACAGCAAGCCCCACTGACAGGCTACAGCCCACATTGTCTTGCCCCTTGTGCAACGAATGCTGATGTAACCATTGGGCTACATCAGAGTCAGGCTTTCCTTCTAGCCAGTACACCTGGGCTAATGTGTCTACTTCATTATTTCCTGGGGTTAGCCAAAGGCAAATGGCCAGTCACGTGATATAGGGTAACAGTCTTAGTCTGACCAAACCCATGGGTCTAGCCACAGCTCTTGGCCCCAAAGGGACTGGTGACCAACCATCCAGTTAGCATGGTATCGTGTTGGTAGCCCCAGGGTCAAGCCCCGATAGACAGCCCAGCTGTCAGTGCAGACAACTATGGGGGGGGGGGGGGAAGACTCCTGGGTAATCACAGGCCATACTGCCTGCAACTCAGCCCATTCACTGCTCTTCCCCTCTCTGTCCTCCATCCATATTGTCTCAGTCTTAGGATGGAAAGCCACAGCTCTCCACTTTGGGGGCTGCTCATGGCTGGAACCGTCTGTATACCGAGAATCTTCAGATATGGGGGCTTTTCTCTCCTGACAAGGACTCTCAGCTACCAATGGCTCAAAAGCAAGTTCTTCCTGCTTTCCACTGGTATACATCACTGGCCCCGCTAAGCATCAGAGTTCTCCATTTAAAGACCTAGTAGAGAGGGCACTGCACTGCTGTAAATATACACCCCATTTGGCCAATGTAGGTGTCTGTGCCACACCACTCCATGGCCTTTGGGTCCAGTCTCACACCCACCCCACGATGGGATAGGTGGTTATTACCTTTGGTTGGAGCTGTTCCGGTGATGGGCTCCATAGCCAGCAAGGTGTGGTACACAGCAGCCAGTCGCTTCTCTCTCAAGGAGTACCAGACTTCTGCTCCTTTCCTTAGTTTTGACCACAATCCAAAAGGTTGGCATGTCCATTCAAGCCTCTCCCAAAGGCCCCATCCATAACCATCTTCAGCTACATGAACATCTAGCTCACAGGGTCTTGATGAGCCCATTACACTGAAGGCCTGTATGGCCTTGACTGCTCACTTAGCAGCTGCACATGTCTATCCCAGTCCCACCTGATGCCCTTTCAAACCATCCGGTATAAGGGCTTCAGAATTTGTGCCAAGTGCAGGATGAACACTGTTCAGTAGGCCAAAAGACCTAAAAACTCTTGTAATGCTGCCACAGTGGTAGGGGTATGGAAAGCCTGAACATTGTCTGTTTCTGGGATAACTAGTTTTAACTGACCAGACAACCGCCCAAGAACTTTACAAACAAACCAGGCCCCTGAACCTTGGTGCTGTTCACAGCTCATACTATCTCTGTATATGTTGCAGCAGTCCAGGAAATGCCCCTTCTAAATTTCAGGAGAATCAGACATAAGCATGATAAGATCGATGTAGTGATACAGCCACACCATTTGCGGCTTGTTCCATGTGGCCAAGTCCTGCTCTACAACTCACTGACAGATGGTGGAGCTGTGGATGTATCCCTGTGGAAGGACAGTGAATGTCCACTGCTGGCCTTTCCACATGAAGGCAAACTGCTCCTGATTTACCTATGCCATGTCAATAGAGAAGAATGCATTAGCAGGATCCACAACATAATGATACATTCCTACTTCACTTTAGGTGTCCATAAGGGCTGCTATAGAAGGGACAGCAGCATGCTTAGGGGGTGTGACTTAACTCAATTCCCTGTAAACCATAGTCATACGCCAGCAGCCATCCAGCTTTTTCACTGGCCATACCAGGGAATTAAAAGGACTATGAGTGGGCTTTATGATGCCCACCTTCTCCAACTCCTGTAGTTTCTCTAATTTCCTTGTGTCCCCCAGGCAATTTTTACCGCTTAGTATTTGTCACCCACCAAGGTTCAGGCAGAACTACAGGTGGGTGCTGAGCATGTCCCCTCAGAACTGCCTTTACCTCACATACCCTCAGTCTGAACTCACCTGCAATGGTCTGTAACCACAGGCCCTGCAGGATATCCACCCCCAAAACATATTCAGGGATGGCACAAATATACACAGTATACACCTTTTGGGGTTAATGCCCTATCCCCAATGGAATTAGGGCTTTCCTCACTCTACCTTACCCCCATAGCCATCTATCACAGCACGGGGCCAAGGAAAACACTCAAGGTGGCCATAAATCAGAGAACATTTAGCTCTTGTATCCACCAGAGCTGGGACACATTGTACATTCATGGGAGACCAATGAATTGCTAATTCTATATCTGGTCTTCCGTCCCACCACGTCCCCCAAGGTGGGGGCTCTTTGACCCCCATCGCAGTCAAACCATGATGCCCAGTCATCTTCTTGTGGGGGTGAGGGCCCAGGTGGAGCCTGAGTACTGTCTCCCAGGAAGTATTGCAGGGACACAGGCCAGTCATGGGGCTTTGTCCCTGGCTTCCGTGTCGACTTCAACAGCTTGAACAGCTGCTCTGGCTGTAATTGGTGCCACAGTTCTAACAAGATCCTATTGAGCTACCCATCAAGTTTTTCTTCCACCTCCCCGGCCTTTATCAAATCAACCCATGTCTGGGTCCTCAAGACCTTCACGGGGCCCTCTCCACCTCTCCTTTCAGTCATAGCCCATACTTCTTCCACACTCTTATTGTTTCAACCTCCCCCAGATATGCTAAAGTATGAGTAGCCTCACTTATGGGTTGCCCTCTGTAGGGGGTAAGAATAGTCACTAGGGACCCAAAAAGAGATGGGAGAGCTGTAAGAAGCACTAGATTTCTGATTCCTACAGTGAACAATTCCTCATAAGGGCTCTGGAGGTCCATATTATAGATGATATTTTTCATGTCAAACTCCTGTAACACCTGCTGCAGCTCTGCATGTTTTCCAGCTAGTTGGTAAATATCCTGATTAGGCCAAACTGCCTTGATAGCTGCTGTCAGCCCATCTAGAAGCACCTGGTTTCCTGAGGTGTGACAGGCACTTTGCAACTGCTGCCAGAGGGAAGGGGAGTCATCAGGGAAGCCAGTGTACTAATATCAGAACCTGTCGTAACAATGTTTTACACCCCCATATCCCAGAGACACAAAAGCAATGTAGGCAGAGGTTCCAACGGCTTCTGCCAAAACCTGATGATCATGTCCACCAGCTCATCCTAGGTATAGGGGTGGAGCGTGGAGTGCTCCACACCTGGGTAGGGAGCTGCTCCTCCCCCTGAGGAGCCCAAGGTTGATGCATATTTATTTTCTTAATTACAACTGGGTGGGCCTTTAATGCAAGAGAGGCTGGTGCCTCAGGTGGTAGCCTGTGCAACAGTTCAGCCCTGGGCCCTACCCCTTCTTCCTCCCATGACCTCTCCTCTACCATCTCAAGGGCTGAAGGCACCACTCTTTCCTCCCCTTACACAACAGCCTCCTGCAACACAGATTATCCTGCTGCCTCCTCCCTCATCACTAATGTATTTTCCAGGAGCAGTACCCATCTTCTCAATAACTGTTTCTCTTTCTTAAGGGTATCCCATAGGTCGTCACCCATCCTCCAAGTGATGCTGAAGTGTGTCTCTCTCTCCTGCCAAAGCCTCTTTCTCTCTCCTTGATAACCCTTTGCACTACCTCGAGAAACAAACATCCCACAACCCCAGCTGCTACATGACCACTCAATGCCTCTAAGCAGTCTTCTATCTCACAGTTTCAGGTGTCTCCACCCTTCCCCAGTTCTGGGGAAGGCCCCACCCATCTAGGAGGTGCTTTACCCTAGACTAATTCCCCACTAGGGGCTCCCCATTTGGAAACCCCATGGGTAGGGGGCTCCAAGATGAGGTTGCACCCTCCACCGCTGCAGCCACTGGAGCCTCCCCACCATCCACACGGGGGATATGGACATCTCCACCATCTCTAGGGGCAGCCCACCCAAGGGTTGCTCCCACGAAGAAGATTTCAGGTTTAGAGGTCCTGCCAGCTACTGCCAGCTGTAACTCCAGGGGAAAATCTGTCTCCCAACCCAGGGCAAATTATCTTTGAAACTGAAATCAGTCAAAGGGAGAAATAAAGTGGAAGAAACCCATTTATTGCTCACAAACAGTTATCCACTTCTGCTCGTCCGAGTCTCTCAGCTGCAAAAAGGGACCCCAAATGATCTCTTAGGTCCAGATATGCCCTCCCTCCCCATCATAATCACTTATTGATATGGAGATAGAGTACTTCCCTCCACCCCTTGGAAACATCTATCGATATGGAGATGCACTAAGGCCAGGTGAGAGATTCAGGAAATATTGCAGTTTTATCCACAAGTGACATATAATTCACCTACTGTACAATTGACCAATTTAAGATGTACATTTAATTGGTTTTTCATACACTCAGAGTTGTACAACCATTGCTGCAATCACTTGTAGAATATTTTTTCCCCTCAAAAAGAAATTCCTGTACCCATTGCTACAACTCTCAAAACCGCTCCCAACCTCACACATCCTGAGTCCTAAACAACTAGTAATGTAATCTACATTGTCTCTATTTGCCTATACTGGACATTTTGTATAAAAGGAATCACATAATATGTGGTCTTTTGCGACTGACTTCTTTCAGTTGGCATAATGTTTTTAAGGCAGTATCATCATTTCCATAAAAATGTCCCATTGTGCAATAAATACTAGATCATTGTGCAAAATTTGGAAAACGCAGAAAATAGAAAGATGAGGGGAAAATCACCATTAGATCCATCAGCTGAAAACAACTATTTCAATATCTAATATATTTCCTTCTATTAATAACACAGCCATGTTGTAAAAAGAAAATGAACTAATAAAGTAGAAAGTGAAAGCCTCTTATGCTTCCCAATTCCATTCTCCTCCAAGAGAAAACCTGTTCATAATTCATGTATATCCTTTATGTCTTTTTACTATGCATTTACACATCATATACATAGATGTAATGGAAGAGGGACTACATAAATACGATCAGTTTATAATATTCTGTACTTGCTTTCTGCGCTTAATAGAATCTTGGAAATATCTTCCATACTGATACATACTGATTATCTTTTTGACAGCTTCATAGAGTGCCATAATATGGAGGGAAATATAACTTATTTAAGCACTTTCAATAACAGACATTTAGATTTTTTCTAATTATTTGCTACTATAAACAAAGTTACAATGAACATATTAGTGAACATATTTTTGAGCTAATGTGCAAGTAATTTTGTACCATGCATTCCTAGAGTATGCTTGCTGGGTCAAAAAGCATTGCACATATTTTAGTAACACGGCCAAATTTCCTTTAAAAAGACTAGGCTAATGATATTCTCAAAAAGAATTCATGAGATTAAAGATAGCAGCGTAAGAGGTGAGACAGAACTCCTCACAAAACCACATATAATATGAAAATACAGTTAATACAATGAATCCTAAAAGAGCAAAAGGAAAGAAGGCTGAGCCAGACTACATACACCTGGAGAACACAGCAGACCTCACAAACAGGATAATGTACCAAAGCCTTGATCCAGTGGGACCCAAGCCCTTCCCCCACCACAGCTCAGGAGAAAGAGAAATGGAGCAGAGAGAGGGTCAAAGCCTAGGACTGCTGAACACCCAGCCATGGAGATCTGCTTTAGGAGCACAAACTTACATTGCATGGTGCTCTGGAGATTAGTGGGGTTGGAAAGCTAAGACAGGGGGAATACTTGGAGAGACTGAGATTCCAGCCATATGTGGAAGGACAAGGCTCCACATCCAGCTGCTCTGGGACAAAGGAAAGGTAGGTGGTCTGAGTGGCTTCCTAGCAGCAAGAGGGCTGCTAAAGGGGTGGGGTTTGCATGGAGCTTGCTGCACAGGAGAAGGGGTAGGTAGACAAGGTTGTCTGGGAGCACTCTGCCCAGCAGGTTGGGAACTTTCAGAAGCTTCAGGCACTCCATCCCCCTGGTTGACTACTCAGCTCCAAGGCCCCCCACTGTGATATGCAGCAATAATTCAACACTGCAAAATCTGTAGGGCACAGTAAAGGTTGTGCTAAGAGAGAAGTATATTGCAGTACAGGCCTACCTCAGGAAAGAAGAAAAATCCCATATGAACAGTCTAAACTCACAATTAATGAAACTAGAAAAAGAACAAATGAGGCCTAAAGTCAGTAAAAGGAGGAATATAATAAATATTTTTAGAGCAGAAATAAGTAAAATCAGGAATAATAAAACAATAGAAAGAATCAATGAAAGCAGGAGCTGGTTCTTTGAGAAAATAAAGAAAATATATAAACCCTGAGCCAGACTTAGCAAGAAAAAAAGAGAATCTACACACATAAACAGAATCAGAAATGAGAATGGAAAAACCACTATGGACACCACAGAGATACAAAGAATTATGAGAGAATACTATGAAAAATTATATCCTAACAAACTGGATAACCTAGAAGAAATGGACAAATTTCTAGAAAAATACAGCCTTCCAAGGCTGACCCAGGAAGAAATGGAAAATCTGGATAGACCAATTACCAGCAACAAAATTGAATTGGTAATCAAAAAACTACCTAAGAACAAAATCCTGAGCCAGATGACTTCACCACTGAATTTTAGCAAACATTTAGTGAAGACCTAATAACCATCCTCCTTAAAGTTTTCCAAATAGTAGAAGAGGAGGGAATACTCCCAAACTCATTCTACAAGGCCAGCATCACCCTAATACCAAAACCAGACAAAGACACCATAAAAAAACAATATTACAGACCAATATCCCTGATGAACATAGATGCAAAAATACTCAACGAACTACTAGTAAACCAAATTCAAAAATACATCATAAAGATCAACCATCACGATCAAGTAGGATTTATTTCAGGGATTCAAGGATGGTACAACATTCGAAAATCCATCATCATCCACCATATCAACAAAAAGAAGGACAAAAACCACATGATCATCTCCATAGATGCTGAAAAAGCATTTGACAAAATTCAACATCCATTCATGATAAAAACTCTCAACAAAATGGATATAGAGGGAAGTACCTCAACTTAATAAAGGCCATATATGATAGACCCACAGCCAACATCATACTTAACAGCAAGAAGCTGAAAGCCTTTCCTTTAAGATCGGGAATGAGACAAGGATGCCCACTCTCCCCACTTTTATTCAACAGAGTTCTGAGGTCCTAGCCACAGAAATCAGACAACACAAAGAAATAAAAGGCATCCAGATTGGCAAGGAAGAATTCAAACTGTCCATGTTTGCAGAAGACAGGGTATGGTACATAAAAACCCTAAAGAATCCACTCCAAAACTACTGGATCTAATATCTGAATTCAGCCAAGTTGTAGGATACAAAATTAATACACAGAAATCTGTGGCATTCCTATATACTAATGATGAACTAGCAGAAAGAGAAATCAGGAAGACAATTCCATTCACAATTACATCAAAAAGAATAAAATACCTAGGAATAAACCTAACCAAGGAAGTGAAAGACCTGTACTCTGAGAACTACAAGACACTCATCAGAGACATAAAGACGATACCAATAAATGGAAATACATCCCATGCTCATGGATAGGAAGAATTAATAATGTCAAAATGGCCATCCTGTCTAAAGCAATTTACAGATTCAATGCAATCCCTATCAAAATACCAACAGCATTCTTCAATGACCTAGAGCAAATAATTCTTAAATTCATATGGAACCACAAAAGACCCCGAATAGCCAAAGCAATCCTGAGAAGGAAAAATAAAGCTGGGGACATTATGCTCCCCAACTTCAAGCTCTACTACAAAGCCACAGTAATTGTGACAATTTGATACTGGCACAAGAACAGACCCATAGACCGATGGAACAGACTAGAGAGTCCAGATATAAACCCAATCATATATGGTCAATTAATATATGATAAAGGAGCCATGAATATACAATGGGGAAATGACAACATCTTCAACAACTGGTGTTGGCAAAACTGGACAGCTACATGTAAGAGAAGGAAACTGGATTATTGACTAACCCCATACACAAAAGTAAACTCAAAATGGATCAAAGACCTGAATGTAAGTCATGAAACCATAAAACTCTTAGAAGAAAACATTGGCAAAAAAACTCTTGTATATAAACATGAGCAACTTTTTCCTTAACACATCTCCTCAGTCAAGGGAAACAAAATAAAAAATGAACAAATGGGACTACTCAAGCTAAAAAGCTCTTGTACAGCAAAGGACACTATCAGCAGAACAAAAGGCATCCTAGAGGATGGGAGAATATTTGTAAATGACATATCTGACAAGGAGTTAACATCCAAAATATATAAAGAACTCACATGCCTCAACACCCAAAAAGCAAATAACCGGATTAAAAAATGGTCAGAGGATATGAACAGACATTTCTCCAAAGAAGAAATTTAGATGGCCAACAGGCACATGAAAAGATGCTCCACATTGCTAATTATCAGGGAAATGCAAATTAAAACAACAATGAGATATCACCTCACACCAGTTAGGATGACCAACACAGAAAATACTAAGAACAACAAATGCTGGCGAGTATGCAGAGAAAGGGGAACCCTCCTACACTGCTGTTGGGAACATAAACTAGTTCAACCATTGTGGAAAGCCGTATGGAGGTTCCTCAAAAAACTAAAAATAGAAATACCGTTTGATCAGGGAATTCCACTTCTAGGAATTCACCCAAAGAAAACAACTTCTCAGATTCAAAAATATATATGCACCCCTATGTTTATATCAGCCCTATTTACAATAGTCAAGATATGGAAGTAACCTAAGTATCCATCAGTAAATGAATGGGTAAAGATGAGGTACATATATACAATGGAACATTATTCTGCCATAAGAAAGAAACAAATTCTACCATTTGCAACAACATGGATGAAGCTACATGTTATTATGCTCAGTGAAATAAGTCAGGCAGAGAAAGACAAATACCAAATTATTTACCTCATTTGTGGAGTATAACAACGAAGCAAAACTGAAGGAACAAAACAGCAGCAGACTCACAGACTCCAAGAAGGGACTAGTGGTTTTGAAAGGGGAGGGGTAGAGAGAGCGATTGGGGAGGTTGGAAGAAGGGGATTGTGGGGTATCATAGTTGGTGCACATGGTGTGTATGGGGTCATGGGGAACACAGTGTAGCTCAGAGAAGACAAATAGAAACTCTGTGGCGTCTTACTACAGTGATGGACAGTGACTGCAATAGGGTATGTGAGGGAGACTCGATAATAAGGGTGAATGTAATAACTACATTGTTTTTCTCATGAAACCTTCATAAGTGTGTGTATCAATGATACCTTAATAAAAAAAGAGTTCATAAGAATCCTCAGATCCTCATTAAAACTAAGAAATTGCAAGATTTTGACATTTACAAATAATGGGGAAAACACTCATTTTAATTTGCATTTTTCTGTTTTTTTGAGGTGGTGCGCTTTCATAAATGTATTGATTATTTGTATTTCTTTAGTGAACTGTTTATGTCCTTTTCAAGTTTTCAATTAGATTATTAGAATTTTTCTTGTTGATTTTTTTAGAACCTCTTTCTCTAGTATGGGTGGAATTGCTGTTTTCTGTGTCGAAGTAATTTTTTTCCAGCCTGTTATAACTTGTTTGTTACCTTTTGTTGTAAAGTTCCCATTTTCCATCATATCTTCTAGGATTTGTGTTGATTAGGATCTCCTTCCCTAGTCAAAAATTATAAAAGCCTCTTCTACATTTTGCTTTTAATCCTTATACTTTTATATATTAGAACTTATTTGCATATGGTATGACATAGGGATATTTTCCTAAATAAATAGCTCATTGTTCCAATGTCATTTATTCCTTTCCCTAAACATTTGAATTGTCATCTTTATCACATAAAACTTACATATATATGTCTCATTTATCTATATGAATATCTAGCTATATCTATATACAATCTGTTCACTGTCTTACGAAAGAGCGCTGCTGTGCTTGGCGGCTCTGATGGAAACCAGCTCCCAGTCACTTGGTGCTTTGTGGTCAGGCTCTGTGCCTCTATCAGTGCACAATATCAAGCCTGAAGTTGTCTTTAAAAAGGCACATGATTCTCTGCTAGAGATGGAATGGCTTTGACCCAGAGCCCTAGGGCCTGCCTGTGATTCTCCCATGGTCTTGCCATAAATTCCGCAGGGTGTCTTTCCCACCCCTGTTGTATCTAATGGTGAAGGGTCTACTGATTTGGGGTCCTAGAAGCAGGGCCACTTGCCCCACAGTCTGGATCGGCTACAGAGCACTTTCCTTTTCCAGAAACCTAGTATATGGGTCAGAGCAGTATTATCTGGGGTGGCCTAAGTTGTCTTCAGAACCAGAAGAGGCCTACCAGGATTTGTTCTTCTTTGTGGTAAAACGTGGAAGATGCAACAATTTGCCCTTCACTTAAGATGGACATTTCAGCATGCATCTGATCATTTGATTCTTAAAAATTCTACTCTTGTGGCAGGTTCCTGAATCTTCAAAGTGTTTGCTTCCCACCTCTGAAGTACATGTGTCTTACAAAGGCTTCAGCATAACAGCAGACATTTCTCATAAATGATGTCATTTATTAATGTGATGTCATGCAGGCTAAGATAGTCCAGATTCTTTGGACTATGGCATGACAAAGGACAGGAGAATTAACATAACCCTAGGGTAAAACTGTAAATTTTTACAGTTGTTCATACCATGTGAATGTAAACTGTTTCTTACTCTCTTTTCTGATGGAGATAGGCAAGAATGTATTCACAAATCAAAAGCCATTTGCCATGTACCTCAGACCATCTTAATCTACTCTAGCAAACCTGGGACAATGCTCCAACTGGTACTATTAGTGCTGCAGTTGGTTGAGTTTGGTATTCCATTATTTTCCAAAATCTGTCTGCTGTTTTTAGGGCAAGATCAATAGTTAAATGAATATCACCCCTAAATTAAAAAATTTTTAAGAATAGCCCTAATTTCTAACATTTCCCTCAGGATATATTTATACTCTTGGCCAGGGCAAATGTACACTTTCAGAACCCAATACTTGGCCTTTCCCACTATGTTAGCTTTTATCCCACAAGGCTAATGACACAATATGGTGTGTGTGCCAACTATCAGGTATGTTGGGTATGTCTATTTTGATTATACATTTGAGGACTGGGCGAATGACTGCTGGATGAGTCCGTAGATACAGTGGACCCACTATGACCTAATCAGGTGTATCACTTATTACCTGGTCCTTATATACCCCCATCCTAATAGTGGAACCATAATGATATTTCATGTATCTGACTATCAGTGTTAACTTGGACCTTAGGTCCAATGGTCCTTGAAATATTTGGGTATTCCTCTTTCTCCAATGCATAGTTATTGAAGTAAGTGGCTGTAGGTCTCTTTGGGAAAGAACAGGAGAAAATAATGGTATGTACACTTGGTGAGGTGGTATAGGGTCCTTCCTCCTGGGGACCCAACCTCTTCTAAAATCATTAGGTTCTGAGTCTGAAAACTGGGCAAAAGATCACGACTTTTAATTAGGGTGACGGTTCTGAACCTCCTGATCATATGTCCTTGATTTTTTTTTATCATACAGAATATACAAGTTTGGCTGCCCATCTATTTTGTAACAGAGACACTGTTTTAGTCAGGGTTTTCCAGAAGATTGGTTTCAGAGAACCAATAAGATATATAGATAAGATACCTTTTTAGTAAAGAATTGGCTCACAAGATTATGGAGTCTGGCAAATCCAAAATCTGCAGGGTGAGCTGTCAGATAGGAGCCCCAGGAAAGCCAGTGTTCCAGTTTTAGTCTGAAGGCCATCTGCTGCAAAACCAGAAAGAACTGATGTTACAGATGAAATACAAAGACCATCTCCTGGAGAATTCTCTCTTGCTCAATGGAACTTGGTCTTTTTGTTCTATTCAGGCCTCAAATCAATTGGGTGAGTCCCTCTCATATTATGGAGGACAATTTGCTTTACTCAAAGTCCAATTAAAATGTTATTCTCATCCAAAAAATACCTTCACAGAAACACCCAGAATAATGTTTGACCAAGTCTCTGGGCACCCCATGGCTCAGTCAAGTTGACACATAAAATAAACCATCATAGACACCATGTTCCATTAACCATCTCTGTAACTTGGCAGCTCAGGCACCCCTGACCTTCACATGTATTATGATAATTATGTCCACATGGTTTCTAATCGTTAATTTCTAATTCACCTAGTCTCTATTATTTTAGAGTCCTATCATCCCCATTCCTTTCAGGCAGCCTAGTTTTGTAATGACCTCCCCTACCATCGGCCCTGGCCTACAGAGGAGAGCCACAGCTGAACTTCTTTGTGGATGACACAGGTGCCCCTCTCACCAGGACATTCCTTATTACCTTGTTACATGATGTACCTTCCAAGCCTCTCTGTGAGATACTATCAGCTGGAGAATTTTCCAGTTTACCTAGTATATCCACTCAGCATGCTCACTACTCTGAGCCTTTTAACCCTTTCTTCTACTATCAGTCATTCCAATTCTATCATTCCAACTTCATTTACTGTGGACAACATTCTTTTTCTATATTTCTAGAAGACATCCCAGGAGAAAGTTGGCACCATCTCCTGGGGCTCTTACCAGAGTATTAAATCCAATATCCTTTTGAAAATGCCCCCAAATCAATAAAATTTCCCTCATCCAACCTTATATTCTGGTCTGCTGATCAAGCACCTTCAGAAACCAGTAGCATGCATAATCCCCCAGCCCCTGACAGAACATACCAGCGACTTTGAAGTTCCTTTCATGGTATAGTCTCTTTCCTCCCTTATCAGGTCCAACATATTCTTGATTGTGACTTAACTCTAGCTAAAGCTATGAGGGGAAGCCATATGTTGTCTTTTGGGGGAAAAAATCTCTCTATCATCAACAAGCCAAGGCAGAAGTGCTACTTCTTAATAGGGAGGGTGGGCTTCTCAGGCTCAGAGGGTTCAAGGGAATCTGGTGATTCAAGACTTTCCATGTCATCAAACCAGATGTCCTCACTTCATGTGCCAGGTTTCTATTCTTTCTCAATCAGGGCCCTGACCTTGGCAGAGAAGACCTGCCTCGTAGTGGGTTTAACTCTCAATAGAGCTCAGCTACTTTGATGATTAAGTCCCGGGCCTGGTTCTGGGCTTTCTCTGTCCTCTCACTGTAGGAGATAAAAGTCTCTTTGTAAGCTATCAGGGAGACCTTCTGAATTTCACAGTTAGTTTCCAGTTGGCAGTTAATGCTCTCAGCTTTTCACTCTCTTTTTCTTGTGCTTATTGATAGCCACCCAATACCACTGTCCTTATAGCTACTATAGTTACCCCATATAGTTAGTCCATTTCCTTCCAATGCCTTATGTGTAACACCAGCTAACACACTTCCTTTCGCCATATATCAAACAATTTGCCAGTGGAGAAAGTTTTAATAACCTGTGATGATGATGTCCTTACCGTACAAGTAAGATGTAATTCAGTTCCAAAACCTCATTTAAGCTGCTCTTTTATTGAAACAGGTAAGAACTGTCATAGGATGGATTTCCCAGGAAGCTGGCCCTGAGATAGAGTTAAGTTGAGATGACCAGGCCTTTATCCCCTTTTTGTTGATAACTGTAGGAGATGGGGTTCTCAGAAGAGGTGTGGCATTGGGTGAGAGGGCTCTCTGTAGCTGAGGTGATTCCCGAGGGAACTGATGGCTGAATGTTGCCTCGGGACAGCAAAGCGGGGGCAATAAATCATAAATCCTTCACAGAAGGGGGATCAGGGTAGGGTACTCAGTGTCCACCACAGAAGCTTATAAGTTCATAGAGACTTAAGGGATAATCTACCATATGTGTTGTGTTAATAGTACGCTCCCGATTAATAAAAGCGATACATCCACCACATTTGAGAAACTCCTTTATATATCCTATAATGTATACACAGAAAAGAAATAAGATTAAAGCAAACTGTTAACAGTGGGTTTCTTAGGAGGTAGGAAAGAGGAGACAATAGAGAACTTTCATTTTCCATTGTATGATTTAACATGATGCTCAAGTTTTCTTAAATGAGCAGGTGATTTAAAAAATATTTTAAATGAATAAAAAGTGAAACATATCCCATTTCCCACCATCCACAATCAAGCATTGGTAACATTTTAAGTATTTTTTAGTTGTTCCCCCTATGCAGAGTAGGAGGTAAAATTAAGGGTTTTCTTTTCAAAATTAGGATCATAGTACATATATGGAATTTTTATCCTATATCCTTATGTATCATATTCTGAGCATTTTCCCATGTAATTAGTGTTCTATGAATTTAATAATAATATTCTGTCATATAGCTGTAAGAATTATTTGACCATTACTTTCTTGTTACATTTTTAGGATGTTCATACTTTCTGCTCGTTCTGATAATGCTGGGATGGAAGTGCTCATACCAAAATTTGAGGATTTATTAAGAAATTTCTGCAGTGGTTGTGAACATTTTTTAGAATTTTGAACCCTCAGGTTAAGATGCAGTTAAATATTTTTACAGACACTAATATTCATTTGCCTCCTATTCTATCTCCTTATATTTGTGTGGCTTTTGACCCTGAGCACTAGATTTTGTTTTCTCTCTTTACTAAATGTTGTCATATTAGCCAGTTATTCCAGCCAGTTGAGATATTTTGAACTCTGATTCCTTTCTTCAGACATACTGGATATCCTTATCAGCTTTGTGCCATCTGGAAATGTAGTCTATCAATACCTGAACAGAAATGTTAAATAGGGTGGAGTCCTGACTCCTGAATGAAATGCCAACTTAACATCTACTGGGTGTCCATAATGTTTAATGAAAAATGTTAATGGAAAATTATACTTTTTTCTTTAATATTTAGCACTATAAAACACTTTCCATACCTAAAGTAGACAATATTTTATCTCATTTTTCCTCGCCATTGTCTATATTGTAGAATCCTAAAGCATATCTAGGAATATATAGGATTTACTTCAGTGTAATAGTAGTAAAATGCTAGTATCTTTACTCTTTAGTAAAAGGGCCACAAAAATTTTCAACAGTTGTGACTTATCCTTTTTCTGAAACTTAAAAATGGAACTAGTTCCTCACTCAACGGGATTGACCAGTGCTTTAAGATAAACACCCCCAAATACATATTTGTGTATTTCTTTTCTCTGCTGGGCTAAAATGAACTTCAGTTATGGTATAAGTACTTAAACTGGCTAAGTGCTAAATGATTTATGTGATCTGCAAAGGGGATAATTATGACAGTGGAGATGAACATCTTTTCTCACAAGGAATATACTGAATGTTATTTTAAAATAATAAAGTCATTATTGGAATCAATAATCATTCAGAGCCCAAATTAGGTTCACATTCTCTAACATATCATTTGGTAACCTTACAACATAGCAGAGAGCCACTATTTCTTCCACCTTCTCCAACCCACATCTACTATATAGAGAATGGATTAAGGAAGGGTAGTTAGGGATCTGTTGAAGTTATCCTGGCTTGTAATAAAGTGACAGCAGTGGATGTGGAGTGGAATGGAAAGATTCAGATTATGTTTTGGAAGCAAAATAAAGAGGGCTTGCTCATGCTTGGTTGGGGGAAGGAGGAAGGAAGAACGACACCCTGATTATTATCCTGAGCAACTCGGTGGAGGGTGATGCTTTAAATTGAGATGACAAAACCTTGAACAGGTGAAGAAAAACAGATTTGGACCAGATAAAGGTATGGAAATGGTAGTTAAAGAAGAGAGAAGAGAATCAGAAGTTTTGTTTTGCATATTGTCAAAGGAAAAACATCAGATAAGGAAATCTGACTTTATTCAGGCTATTGAAATCGTGAGAGCACCACAGATCTGAAGATCAGAGTGGTGGTTTTGCCTGGATGAGTAGACAAGTAATAGATGGGGTGACTTTACAGTTGGGATTGTTTTTTTTCATCAGAGGGAGTCTTGGCCAGTCAGCTGAACAAGAAGTGTTTATCTCTATGTCTAGCTGGTTTCAGGAGGGAACAAACAGTTCAGCTTATCATTTATGAGACAAAGAATGGGAATTTAGATGGTCTGTGTCTGGCCTTGTCACAGATAAATGTGACTCTTATGGGAATCATGAGAAAGAATGGAAAATTCACATCATATACAGAGGGTGATTCTTTGTAGTAAGCTATTTCCAGAAAATGGAAGATTGAGGGGTATTAACCATCACTATTTTCTGGGAGCACAGTGTTCAAGTTGAATTCAGGTTAAGTTTAACAGTGCCAATATGTTATGCTTCAGATATTTATGAGACCCCCCCCCCCAAGTACAGATGGCAAGCAGGTGGTTGGTTATATGAATCAGAAATCCAAGAGATAAGTTCAAAGTTAGAAATATATATTTGAAAGTTCTCAGCATTACATAGATTAAACACCACAGTTACCAGGGGACTTGATGAGACCACTGAAGAAACTGTGTCTAAGGAGAAGAGGGTCCAAGATGGAGACCAGAAGAACTACAACCATAAAGATCAAGCAGAGGAGGGGCTGGCAATGGAGAGACACAGCCACGAGGTAGAGAACTAACAGGAGAATTTGGTGTCCTGGAGGCCGAGAGAGCTGAGTGCTTAAGGAAAAGGGGACTGGAGAACTGCACTGACAGTGGCTGAAGTAAGGTGAGGACAATGGCCATTAGAATTGACAAAGAGTCAAGGAGGGCTTATTATCTTATAAGATGAAAGATGCTTCTGAACATGTTTTTTATGCTGATGGGAATTATGTGGTGGGGAGGATTTATGATACAAGAAAGGTGGAGAATGGCTAGAAGAAGGAAGTTCTTGAGATTGGATCCAGAATACAAGTAGCAGTACTGGTACTGGGCTGGAGGAAGGGACTGGTCAATAAGCAGTCAGAAAAAGGAATGAAAAGATGGATGAACAAAAGTTTGAAGATTTGGTGGAAGAAGAAAAGAAAGATGCTACTCATTTTTGAAATGAAGTATGGCTGGAGGTAACCCACAAAGGAGAGGGGAGGGTTTTAAGAGGTTATGAAATGAAGGAGATGTCCTAGGGAATGCAGTGGAAGAAGCAAGCTCTCTTGAGAAAAACCTGGCAGCACTGTCGGGCAGTGTTAAGTACTCATTTGAGGTTTATGAGTTGAAAGAGAAACCACTCAAGTTGATTTGGGGCTTTTATCCAGCAAGGTTCAGATCCTTGGGTGTAGGTATGGAAAAGACAGAAAAGTTTGCTCAAGGTTGTAATTTTATTATTTGTGCATAAGGGAGGGGGGAAAAGTGGCTAGGTTGCTGAAGAGCTTTGAAAGAAAGTGATTATGTAATATGTAAAAATTGGACTGTGGGAATTTCACTCCTGACCTGGTCCCATGTGTGGAAATCTTAGGATGGTTCTCTTTGGTTTCACACAATTGCCAGTGGGACTTTCACTTCCTTATCTCCCCCTCCCACAGCCATCTTGTTTGGGGCCCTACTTTTCGAAATGGAGGTAGGAGTGGAGCTTAGAAGTGTTTTGGGCCGTGGAAGAGGGAGTTATCCAAAATGGAGTAGTCTAGTGGGTTGAGCACAGACTTAAGGAACAGGCAACTGTCTTATAGGCAACATGGAGACGGCAGCTACCTCTGAGATACCCTCTTCCAAGAAAGACAACTAACTCACTCCTCAGTACTGGCAATGAGTGGCATCCCTGGTACAGAAAAGAAGGATCGAGTTTAGGAATAAGTACAGAAATTGATATAAGGAAATGGACAGATTCCAGTAAGGGTTAAGTTTAGGGTTGGTTCCCATGGGTCTTCTTGGTGCACGCTGTGGTGCAGTCTTTGAGGCAGACTCTATTTCTCCATGTGGGGTCTGGGAGGCCCCAACAGCCATTCTCCATCTCTTGGATCTGTTTCTGTCCTCTCTCTCCCACTCTAAAAGCTTGTAAACCCTTGGTGCCTCATCTAGTTTTTCACCAATTCTATAAGTAGTATATAGTTTATTGGTTAAACTTTACCTTCTATCTTTGTATGTGCAAAACTTTTTGTTTTTTGCTTCTTACAAATCAAAAGCTTTGACTTTATAGTATTATATTTTAAATGGATTTTGAGAGCCTATTTTAGAAGCATTAATCCTAAACATCCTGGAGGCAACAGATGCATTAGAGTCCACCAGTGATTGTTCGAATTTCTATAGAATATGTGAAAAAAACAAGCACAAACATATCTTCCAGTAATTTATATCATACAGTTGAGTGAAAAAAAAAATGCTAAAGAGTATAAATAGTATGCCATCATATGTGGGGAGAGAAAAAAGAATACATATATGAATGTTTACATAAGCACAGAGTATCCTAGGGATTCACAAGAAATGTATAACAATTGTTGTCTTTAAGCAAGGCAGAATGGGTGCCTGGGATCTATGGAGGAAGGGAGGCCTATTTTTTAAAAATTTCCCCCAACTTTTAATTATGAAAGATTTCAAATATATAGCTGAGGTATAAGATTTACACAGAGAATACTAGTTTACTCATCATCTAGATTCTATCATTAACATTTTACTATACTATACTATTCAACCTTTCTATGCAATCATCAATCCATATTATTTTTTGATACATTTCAAAGTAAATTGTAAACATAAGTTCATGTACCCCTAAATTCTTCAGCATCAATATCATTAATTACATTTCAAATTTCGTTTGCTATTTTTAATTTTCAATGAGATATAAAGACCATAAGTGTACACTGGCTGAGTTTTGACAAATGCATACACCTCAATAACCCAAACCCCTATGACATGGAACATTACATTACTCCAGAAAGGGGAAAGAGACTTGCTTTTAACTGTACTCTTTTAGCACCCTCTGAATTTTGTATGAGTTATTTGTGTTTTCTATTTTAAAATAAATGAAATATTTAAGCATTTAAAATATGTAAACATTTTTATAACGAGCCATAGAATCTAAATTGGATGACAAGGAAAATAAAAACAGGGATGACAGATAACAAGGAAGTGGTGGGGTCAATGGAATGGAGAACTTACTGGGATCAGAGTTGCAGCAGTGGTATGAAACGTCCTGTTAGTGCGATGTCTGAAAGTGAAGTTTTCAGAAGTAGTCATAAGGTTCAGAGTGCGAACACAGGAATGATGACAGTTAGGATATTAGTTTCCTTCCCTGTCAGATGCTCCTGAAGTGCACACTGTGTTGTTCTTTTGCAGTATTTATCACAACTCCAATGAAGCAATGTATGTTTGATTTGTGGAACTGGCTTAATATTGGCTCCCTTTCTAGACTATAAGCTCCAAGAGAGCATGGGTCTTCTCTGTTTCATTTAATCTTGTATTTTTAGTGCCTAGTACATATTAGGTACTCAAACAAGTTGTAAATACTTAATTAGATTCTTTAAGCAGGTCATTAATTAATTCATTCATTCAGTTGTTTCATCATTTTTAGGGTATATAAAGTTGATTTATAATTTAATCAACTTACACTTTAAGCAGTAGACTTGAACTAGGGTTGACAATAACCCAGTTTCATGGGAAAAAGGAATCATAATTATGTGAAGTTTATTCTGGACTAGGCCATTTTTCTGATGCAGCTGAGTACCTTGGCCAGATCATCTCTCTGAGCCTCATCTGTAGAAGGAAGGTAACTTCAAAGAGTCGTTATTAACATTCTGCCAGAACATCACAGGCAAAGTGGCTCTGAATCTTTCTTGTCACTTAGTCGTTGTTTAATCATGTGTAGATTACTCTCCAACAAATCACTTATAAAATGTGAACACCTAGGTAGCCTGATTGTTTTATCAATTTAATGAGGTATTACAAAAGCTTTCAAAATTACCCCTTTGCTTCTGTTCACTACACAGCAGAGTGGTCACTGTAAAATCGAAGTTTGGTCACTGTTCTCCTCTGTTCAAAAGCCTGCAATGATTCCCATTCACTCAGAATAGAAGTCGGCCTTTCCCGTGATCTCCAAGGCCCTGCGTGCTCTCCTACCCTCCTCCCTCTCTCTGCTGCGAACCCAGCAACCTTCTCACGTTCCTCGGACACCACGGGCAGCCTGCCCGCCATGTCCCGTCTGCGATGCCGCTCTCACGCCCGTGGACTAGCCTTCCTCAGCTCCTTCAAGTCTTTGTTAAATGCCATCTTCTCGGGGAGGCCTACTTGGATCAGTATTTAAAACTGCAAACTTCAGCCCCCTTCTCTACTTTATTTCACTCATAGCTCTTATTTATTTCTAACATATTATGAAAGTGTGAAAGAAAACTTTGTAAACATGCATATCAGATACATTGTAGGTTCTACATACAAATTATATTCTCTACCCTTGACCAGTGATTTGTGGTCTGAAGGCATAAAGCATAGGGTCTTATAGTTTAAGGTGTTCTAGGATAATGTGCCTTCAGAAAATCCAGGATTAATATTAATTGCCTAAACAATTTTCACAGATTATTTCAGTGCTGGGCACTCTTGTATAGAAATGAATAACAGTTTTGTGCATGTCTTCATTCGTGCATTAAACAAATATTTATTGGACGCCTTCTATGTGCTAGTTTTCATTAAATATGCTGCCAGGCCAAGGCCGAGCTGTCATAATCATTTCACTCCGCACAACGTCTCCCCTAACACCGAGTCGGCCGGATTTGCGGCGGGTCTGAGGAAAAGCCTCCGCTCCCGCCAGCAGAGGGCGCGATCCCGCCCTCTTTGCAGCCTCCAGTCGGCAGAGGGTCTCAGGCTCCCACGCGCGCTCCCGGGCGCGCCTCCGCTCGCCGCGTCCCGTGACGCGGTCGCGGAACCCAAGCTGCTGGGCCTGAGCCGAGCTAAATTCGTCGCCGGTGGCCGCTGCCGGTGCAACCATAAAGGCTAATCCGTAGGAGGGGAGGCTCGTGGAGTCGCACTCCCTGTTCCAGTCAGGTCGGCTCACGCTGCCGTCCCACCGTCCGCGGCCGCCGTCTCCCCGAGCGTCTGCATGAGCTCTCTCGTGTGGGGAAGCTCCGGTGACCATGTAGGGGGAAAGTGTGAGGAAGCTCCAGGCGCCCGAGACGAGGCCAGCGCCGTCGGCACGTCGCCCCGGCGTCCGCCACACCGCCGGAGCGGGCCGCGGGGTCCGTCGGCCCCGGTGGGCATCCGGCCTCCGCTTGGGGCCTGACCCAGAGCGCTACAAAAGTCTCGCGCTCTCTCGCGAGAGGCTAAGTTGAAGTAACATGGCGACGTCTAATCTGTTAAAGGTAAGCCTCTCGGTCCAGCTAGGCTTCAACTCCGTGGCCACCGGGTCTCGCTCTCCGGGAAAGGCTCGGTCCCGGTTCGGCGGGGAAACGTGGGAGTGCCCCAGGGTCGTCTATCGGGAGGAAGCCGGGGGCAGAGGCCGCTGCCGAGGACGGGAGCGCGGGCTCCGGTCTCGGGGTCGGGGGTCCCGGCCGCCCCTCGCGCGGGCTGCCCGGCGCGAAGGCCCGGCCGGGGCTGGCGGGGGGCGGTGCGTGCAGAGAGGCCTGCCCCGGTCGGGACGGCGGCGGAGTGGAGGCGCTCTGCTCGGCCAGCGGGGCCGGTAGTGCTCTCCGAGTCGGCTGCTTGTGAAGGGAGAGTCCAAGAGGCTAAAGGAATATCCAAGAAAACACTGCCCAGCAGGTTTCAGCGACTGGAGCCCCACCCCAATTTCCGTTCCCAGTCGGCCTGCCCGAACCTCAGGTCATACAGCAGTGCCCCCCACCCCATTACCTCCCTCCCTTTTCTGTGCGCTACACTTCTCCCCCTATTTTCCCATTCTTGAGTTCATATTTTACCTTTCTTTCCTAATGAAACTGTTCCTTAACCCCATTGCAGCTCCCAACCAGATGACTGTTGAGGAAGTACTATCATCGTGACAACCGCGTAGAAAAGTTACTTTACCAAAGAAAACGGTTAAAGTTAGTTTTATATATTGGGGATCGAGGGGAGATCTAGGCCCAGAGAGACGTGCTCCACTAGCACTTAAAAACTTTGGAGGAGAATGAGGAAGACTTGGTTCTAGTCTGTTCTGTGCATGTGTTTCTAGTAGGAACTTTATTCCTTAAAAATACTGCCTGAAATGGGGATAGTGATCAGCTCAGGGAACTTAATCACATGCCTTCAGACAGTGTGGATGGATAGTACAAAGTAGTAGACTAGAATAGAAAATATATTAAAATATACTCGAACCTTCTTTAGACTACTGATAACTGCCTAATAGGTGGGACTGCCTTATAAAATGCAGGCCTAATTTACTAATTTAAGAAGCTACATACCTTCTTTTAGAAGGGGGAGCAGCCTAGAACTATACTGAATTTCCGCTACCTAGAAGCTTTATGGCATTAGACAAGTTACTTTACCTCTGTGCCTGGGTTTCTTCATTAATACAGTGGAATTATCAATAGCTATTTCATAAGAGCATTGTGAAGATTGAATCAATATATGTGAAATGCTTGAAACAGTGACTGGTAATTAATACACAATACACATAACTTACTAGAGTTATTACTCTTGCTGTTTCTCAAAGTAAACAAATTTTTAGGAATTGAATAATCCATCCTACTCTTAACAGTGTAGCAAAGTTCTAATATACTAGTTCAGAAAGAATATTTGTTTAACTTAATGCATCCCCATGTTTACATGAGCAGTAACCTATGTTATTAATTGAAATGTGTGTTTTAGAAATGATTTGGTTCCTGACTGTGAATTTTTGACTTGTTGATTCCCTGGATATAAAGCAGGGTCTCCACACCAGTTCTTTCTCAGAAATGGGCAAGCCAGTTTGCATTCTACTCCATACAAAGGCTTACAAAGGATTGTTTGGAGTCAGTGTAAGTCCAGAGCTACTTCTCTCAATACTAGTAAGAGGTCCTACCAGTAAGTAATCTTGTAGAGATTATGAATCTACGTTTACAGCACACAAGTGGGAATGTAAATTAGTTCAACCATTGTAAAAAGCAGTATGGAGGTTCCTCAAAAAGCTCAAAATAGAAATACCATTTGACCCAGTAATTCCACTTCTAGGAATTTACCCTAAGACTGCAGCAGCCCAGTTTGAAAAAGACAGATGCACCCCTATGTTTATCACAGCACTATTTGTAATGTCCAAGAAGTGGAAGCAACCTAATTGTCCATCAGTAGATGAATGGATAAAGAAGATGTGGTATATATGCACAATGGAATACTATTCAGCCATAAGAAGAACACAGATCTTACTGTTTACAACAACATGGATGAAGCTAGAGGTTATTAGCTCAGTGAAATAAGCCAGGTGTAGAAAGGCAAGTACCAAACAATATCACTCATCTGTGGAGTATAAGAACAAAGAAAAAAACTGAAGGAACAAAACAGCAGCAGACTCACAGAACCCAAGAATGGACTAACAGTTACCAAAGGAAAAGGGACTGGGGAGGGTGGGTGGTAAGGGAGGGGTAAGGGGATTAAGGCGCATTATGATTAGCACACAATGTCGGGGGGGTCACGGGGAAGGAAGTGTAACAGAGAAGACAAGTAGTGACTCTATAGCATCTTACTATGCTGAAGGACAGTGACTGTAATGGGATATGTGGTGGGGGCTTGATAATGGGGGGAATCTCGTAACTAGTGTTGCTCATGTGATTGTATAACAATGATACCTTAAAAAAAATACTAAAGAGAAAAAAAAAAGACCACAGGTTTTCGAAAAGTTTTGTAACTCAAGTCAGACAACTTATAAGTAAAAGGAAGGCGATAATGCTTTGAAAAAACTGGTTAAATGATTCAGTCACTCTCATGAACATGAATACAGGTGCCAAAAATACACTGGAAAAATTGCAATGAATTTGTTGTGTGAAATGTTGAAAAGAGAAAAAAAATTTCTAAATACTATTTTATATAGGATGTGATTTTAATTTTGTGTAATGTAATGTACCTTATAAATAGACATTTGACTCTTTTGTCTGTATCACCAAAGACTGTTTATTCAAGTTAGCCAGAAAACCTTTTTTTCTTTCTTCTCTCCTTATTAGAGGGAGGGTAGGTTGTGGAGTGTGGATTGCTTTTATTCATACGTTTGGAAGTAGCTAATTAAAAAGTGAGAAGTTTGTGTTCTTGGAGAAATGTAGTGTGACCTTGCCAGGATAGACCTATAACATAATTCATAGAATAATTTAAATTCGTGTCTAGTGGTACCTTGAATAGAGACAGGTGGCTGGGGAGTGGCCAAATTAGCCTCATTTACTTTTTTGACAAGACTAGACTGGTTCATTAGAGAAATGCTTTAGACATTGTGCAATTAGATTTCACCAGAGTGTATGTGACAGAATTATCATGTCCTGTGGTCGAAATGGAGAAGTGTCGGCTAGATGAGAATCCAGTTAGAATTTGATTCATTATTAAACAGCTGTACCTGAAGAATGAGTAATAAATTATCATCAGCCCTGAAAGGAAGCCTTTAGTGTCTTGCTGAAAAAATATCTCCTCTTCCTATTTGCCAGTAACTTGGATGAAGTTGTTTATTGAACTGTGGAGGGAAAGCTAATATGAAAAAATAACAAGATTCAAAAACTTTGATATGAAGCTTGCAAAGCAAGAACCGAATGCAGTAAGAACCATCTACTTTTTGATACTAGATTTTGAATGTAATAATAATTGTATTCTCAATTTAAAGCAAGTGGGCTGTTGCTGTATTTTGGAAATCTTGAATATACAAAGATTTGCGTTGTATCTTTTAACATACAATTATCAGTTTATGTCTCCAAAAACCTTTCAATAAAACAACTTTGTTGTTTTAACATTTTAATTCTGCTTGTTTTTCTTTTGTAGTTACCATCTAGGCCTCAATGCTCATGTTTTTCATTTCCAATTGAGAATATTTTCCAAATAGAAATTCTTTAAATCTTATTTTGCTTCTCCTCACCCCATTTAATTCTTAGCACATTCCTTTATCCAACTATTTGGAGTGCCCTTAACTTCCTTGGTCAGTACCACACATTTTTTTGGTTTTCCGTATATTCTCTTTTCCAAGGTACCTGCCACATTGCCTCCTTCCGCTTTTTCTGCCTCAGCCTTCATTTCCCCCCAAAGATTGGCAGTATGTCCCCTCTTTACTCTGACTTCACTGGGATAAGAAAGTTCATGTTACTTCCTAACCTGCATTCTGATTTGGTCTCAAACTTTTGCTCTTTTCTCTCTTATCACAGTTCTTAGAAAAGCAGCCCCACCTGCTGCCTCTAATTCTTCACCTTTTCCCTTAACTTACTGTGGCTTGGCTTCCCCCACCTCACCCAATTATGTTGAGTGCTTGAGTTGTATCAAGAGGGCATTAATTTTCTAATTGCCAAATGAGATTCTTCTCTGATACATTCATCCTCTCGTCTGATATTTTTTATCACAACCTCTGTTTCCTTTTTATGACATTCTCTCCATAGTCTTTTATCTCTCAGTGTTTTTGACTGACTTCCCTCCTGTCCTCCCCAATGTAATTATTTCTCAGGATTTGATCGTCAGCCCTTTTCTGTCCTGTACTGCTTTTTCTGGGACCATCTTAATTCCTATGATTTCACTATTTTTATCTCTTAACTCTGATCAGAGCTCTAGACCAAAACAGTTCTGACCACATCACTTGCCTGCTCAGACACCTTTGCTGGTTCAAATTCTTTTGAGATCTTCCCAGTTATTTCTTCTTCCTAATATCTCTCTCACTCACTCTCAGAAACACACACACACCCCTCTCCCTGGCTGTGTACTCATTGGTTCACTAGCATACCAGAGTCTTCAAGATCTATGTTTGCTGTTTATTCTATCAGGAATGCCCCTCTTCCCTCAATATTTGCCTGTTAAAATCCTAATTATTCATTAAAGCCCAGACCAGATTCCTCCTTTCTTCTCAATACTCTCTTTTGGAATTAATTGTTGTCTATTCTGCACAATCATAGCACTGCATCTATGCTCAGTCCCTTCTAGCACTTACGTTATGCCTTACATATTAGCTACAGAATCTACTTACATATCTAACTCCCTCTGAGGATTGTAAGCACCATTAGTGGAGAGACTTTTATCTGTTGATGCCTTAACCAGTGATCATTCATGATAGGTGCTCCATAAATGAGTGATAATTGACTAAAAAAAGAAATCTAGTATAGTATCCGAATATTGTAGATGCTCAGTAAATGAGTGTTGATTGGTTAAAAGGAGGAATTTCTGGTTTTATTCCCTTCTAATTAGATTTACAGAGAGAAAAGTGTTATAAGAGTTATAAAACCAACTCACAAGAGAATCCAAACTTTAAAGTGAATATGTAGCACACTATTCTCAGTGGAAACCTTTTTATCCTTTGAGAGAAAAGAAAATAAAAGTATAGAGGAGTGATTCAAAATAACTGTAGAAGAATTCATTATTGAAGTAATTTTATTAGGCACATAAGTGCAAGGTCACCATAAAGGATACAAAGATGTGTAAAACAAGGCTCAAACTCTGGGAATTTACCATATACTAAAGGAGATCAAATGGTACTAATGATTTGCACTAAGGCAAGGACTTAGGGAGTGTTGTCAGGTGCTGTGTGGTCCCCACAGCCTGAGATTATTTCTGGTGGGATGATCAAGGAAAGTTTTATGTTGAGAGCATTGGAGCTGATTTGAAGAATGGGTAGACTTTTTGTAGGTGGTGATTAGAAGAAAGTTTGGTAAGAATGGAGACTAGATCAGTTTTTGCTGCAGTGTACGCAGAACTGCATGCTGTGTTGCTTTCTATATGAATGATGCTCCTTGGAATTTTTGTAGGATAGTGGCCCAAAATACAGGAAACAGTTAAGAGAGAAGAGTGCAAAGGAAAGTCAGGGTCAGATGGTGAGAAGTCTTCAATGCTAGGCAAAGATGTTTTTAAAAAGTTCCATGGATAGTGGGGAATATTTGAAAAATATGTGAGCAGAGATCCTGTCAAGCCTGAAATATTTATTGGATAAAACCTGTTACTCAGCATCACTTCTATTTTCTATTTTTTTTTTGGTATCATTAATCTACAATTACATGAAAGACATTATGTTTACTAGGCTGCCCCCTTCACCAAGTCCCCCCCACCACCACCACATACCCCTTCACAGTCACTGTCCATCAGCATAGTAAGATGCTGTAAAATCACTGCTTGTCTTCTCTGGCATCACTTCTATTTTGTGTGTATTCAGAATATGATTTGTGAGGTGGCCATGAATGAGAGGCATTTGTGCTAATGACACTGTACGGTCATTAGAATCATAACAGTAGTCATTAAGTGTATGGAAAATAAATTCATTCATTAACAAAGTACTTAGCATTTTCTAATTCCAACTAGATAATTGTGATTTAGGCAGATGAATTCCTGCCCTTAATATAATTTACATTTTGTGAGGGGAGAGAGGCACTAAACATAAGCAAATAAATATATACCTTAGTTTGGTTGTAATAAATGCTATGAAGATTAACATTCAGGGTAAAGAGAGCAATAGGTGTTATTTTGTATAAGATGATCAGGAAAGAACTCTGAAAAGATGAAATTTTAAGTGGAACGTGAGTGAAGCGAGGGAACGGACATGGATCTATGTAGGTGAAATTCCAGGTAGAAGGCACAGGAACAACCAGTGTAAATGCATTGAATCAGAAGCATGCTTGAAAGATTTGAATGTTGTCAGTGAATGTGGTTAACATACACATTCAGATAATTCTTTTTAATTTCTATTTAAACATAAATGAGAGACTTGTTTTGAATCTAAAGTGTCAATGTTCACTGGGTTGATGGAAATTGCCCTTTTGAATGGGCATGTAAGAGGAATGTGATCTTTAGGGCTGCCTTGCCTCTTTCCAGTGTACTGTCTTAGAAACATGGTCATATTTTGACAATGAGAGCCTGGGGAGAAAAGGAATTCAGGGATATGTATGTTGGCTATGGGGAGGGGTGGGAGTAGGAATGCTGGACTAAATCAGTTACCATAAAACTGTGATAAATGTAAATGAGAATTTTTTATGTTCCATGAAAACAAATGCATGAGCAGTTATGTAATCTGAAGGTGAAGTATGTTAACTAAAGCTACTAACAGGAGGTGACAGTTTAGGGTAAATTTCAAGATATCAGTTATTCATAACAGGAATAGAAGGGAAGAGTAAACTTCAGGACGGTATCAAGAGGACACTAGACATCTGTCTGGTGGACAGAGAAGAAGGGTAGAGAAGAGAGAGAGAGACAAAGGCAGGTGTTTCTTATTAGATAGTTTGCTAGGGTCCTGGGGAATCCAGTTGTGTGTCACAGAAAGCCATCTGATGGCTTTGTTTCAGTATCGTAGGTAGAGTGAATTGGGTGCCTGATAGACTTGGTAAACAAATTACAGCTCAGGTTCAAACATTGGTCATATGTGGAGTACATCAAGGATATTTGATCATTTTGTTTATGCATAATATGTGAGCATTTACTCTCTGCTGGATATTATTCTAAGTGTCAGTGTTACAGTCATGAATATGACAGACAAGGTCTCTAGTGTTTGGAGCTTATATTCTAATGTGTAAATACTGACACCAAAGAAATAAAAAACACATTGAGTAGTTTTTGTGGTAATGAGGGCAGTGATGAAAACATTATAATCAAGAGTGTAGAAAAGATGGGGGCACTATTTTACTTTGTTATTTTAACAGAAAATAATCTTATTTTTTTCTTTAAATGCTGCTTTCAGCTATGTTCTGTTGGATTTTCCTTCCCTGCCACTTGATGACATATCAGCAGATTCCATAGCTTTCTGGTCTTTTAAAAAAGTCCTATTTAGTCTAAATTAAAATTTTTCTTCAATTTCATAGCCAGTCAAAACAACTCCCCTACCATCTCAAGACCTTGGCTTTGGATCTCCAGAGAAGAATGGGGGAAGGGCTCTTTCTTAGGTTGGTTTGGGAAGGCCTCTCTGAGGTGACATTGATGGTAAAACCTGAATGATCTGCAATCTAGGCAAAGGTCTTGAGTGCAGTGGTGAGCTTGTCATATTTGAGGAACACCTTAGAAAGGGTAGTATGGCTGTAACATAGTGAGAATTACCAGTATTCAAATATATATTACAGTTTTGTGGGTTTTTTGGTTAATGAGGCTTGCAAATGTAGTCTTAAAATCACGTATCTGTAGCAATAGTGCTTCAGTAGACAGTATGGGAACCCACATATTCAAATAGCTAACTTTATAATTCACGTGAAAGACCTAAAATATACAAATTGGATTTAAAGTTATTAGAATGCCGTCTTTGGATATAACCCATAGTCAATAGACTAGAAATTTCTCAGAGGGAACAAATACAAATCTTAAAACAACTAAACTCCTTGTGTTGTAGCCTAAATGTTCTGGGTGTGAAAGAATACAGGTAATAAAAAATAACTTCAGTTAATTGTTTGGATGTTATTTCTTGTCTTGCTTTTAACTTGTCCTTTCACCTTAACTTTTCTTGTACTTTTGTCGTTATGAAGAATATGTAGCAAGAAGATGTACAGCAATAATAACTGCATTCTTTGTTTCTTCTTAAGTACAACATTCAACATCATTATAAAATACTGTAATGATGTTGCTCCTCCAATTTGTTAGGGTATGTTTTGTCCCATATGTTACATAGGGATTTCTGGACATTTTCAGGGCAAACCAGCTGGTCAGTATTTGTATTATTTTGGTGCAAAGTAAGTGAATAATTTAAAAATGATTTTGTTACTTTTAAAACATTTTGCAAGCCCCATGGACTTTTCTGTTTTAGTTTATTTTCATGTGTTTATTTAAGCATTCCTGTTTTTTAACATGGTACCAAATTTTGGGCTCCCATGGTCTGAGCAACTATTTCCTCCCCCAGTTTGGGGAGGTTGTCAGCAAGTATTTCTTCAAAGACACTTTCTATCCCTTTTTCTCTCTCCTTCTTCTTCTGGTACCCCTATAATGCTAATATTGTTCCGTTTGGATTGGTCACACAGTTCTCTTAATATTCTTTCATTCCTGGAGATCCTTTTATCTTTCTCTGCCTCAGCTTTTCTGTATTCCTGTTCTCTGAATTTATTCCATTAACAGTGTCTTGCACCTCATCCGGTCTGCTCTTAAGTCCTTCTAGAGATTGTTTCATTTCTATAATCTCCCTCTGGACTTCATCCCTTATCTCTTGCATATTTCTCTGCAGGTCTATCAGCATGGTTATGACCTTTATTTTGAATTCTTTTTCAGGAAAATTGGTTATATCTATCTCCCCAGGCCCTCTCTTGGGGGTTGTCTGGGTGATTCTTGACTGGACCAGATTCTTCTGCCTTTTCATGGCAGAAGAGGTAGTCGTAGGCAGGTGGCATGTGTGTCAGCTGGGAGAACAAAGTCCCTTCCTGCTTGCTGGTCACCTTGCCCTTCTCTGCTGCCTGTGTTGGTTACTTGCACACCAGGAGCAGCCTCTGGGTTAATCTCCTGAGCTGCCGTGGGCAGGGCATCCCAGAGCCGTGTGGGGAGTGGCAGGTGCACGGGGTGTGTTCCCCTGTGAGAATGGCGCCTCTTTGCGCCTTGCCCCAGCTTCCTCTGTCTGCGGGGCAGCTGTGTGCCGGCGACAGCCTCTGGGTCTGTCCTGGTTAGCTGTGCGCTGGGAGGAGACTCTGGCTGTGGGCTGAGCTGCTCTCAGGCTGCTTCACCGCTGTGATGGGGTAGCGCCAGCCAGGGGGAACGAATGGCAGGCTGCTTATCACCGTGAGGGGTTTCAAAGCCACGTTGCCACCCAGGGGGTTCGGGCGCCTGAAGTTCCTTAGGAGTGTGCCAGGACGATTCCATCCAACTGTTAAGTCCCTGTCCCTTTAAGACTTTCAAAAATCACTCGCTTTTCTTTTGTCCCACAGGATCCAGCTGTGGGGACCCACTTGCCGATTTTACTTTTCCGTTTCTCTAATATTCAGTACACTATGCAATGTGTGTGCTCCTGGTGCAGATTACTAGGGCTGGTTATTTAGCAGTCTTGTGCTTCCACTCCCTCCCCCTCTGACTCCTTTCCTCCCTCCGGTGAGCTGGGGTCAGGGGAAGTGCTCAGGTCCTGCCAGGTCATGGCTTTGTATCTTACCCCCTTTGTGAGATGCTGAGTTCTTGCAGATGTAGATGTAGCCTGGCTGTTGTACTGTATCTTTTGGTCTCTCTGTTAGGCATAGTTGCGTTTGTTGTATTTTCAAAAATATATATGGTTTTGGGAGGAGATTTCTGCTGCCCTACTCACACTGCCATCTTGGCTCCTCAACATGGTACCAAATTTTGTATGTGCATACAAGCAATCATATATTTACTCTTTTTCTTGGGATTAAATAAAATGGAATTGTAGGTGGAAAAACACTGTAGAATTTTAATAGATGTGCAGATTTTTAAAAGTGATAATATATCTTAGAAAGATCTATATAGCATCTTTCATTACTAGGCTGTAACACCCTCCGTGGAGCCCAAACACATTACAAAAAATTAAACTTTTCTTTTGTAATTTATCTTCCTAATGCATGTTTGCTTTTCTTTGAAGGAAACCACCATGGCTACAAATAAAGAGATTGTAAGACTTTTCTATCAATCTATTTTAGAATTGATTCTTCCATTAGGGATACTTTTCAGATAAAGCTGAATGCATTTATTTGGATCTGAGCAAACAACATGTTATATTAAGAGATTCTGATTTCTTTATACTGATTAAAGCAGGAAAAGGGAGGTGAACCTCTATTAACTTCTTTTTCTTTCAACTTTTTTTCCTCTTACTGTTTTCATCCTATTTCTCCTAGTTATCTCTGAGAAACTTGACACTAATTTTTTGTTTACCTCAGCCCTGTGGGGAAAACTAAGTGAAAAGCAATTTACTAGGAAATAAACTTTTCTTATTTAAGATAAAGAAAGAAGGAGAGCACAGGGAAAAAGAAATGAAGGTCAAGGGTTATAATTTCAACATTTGCTTCTATTGGACAATACATCCAAAACACTCAAATGCATTCATTCCTCCCCTGGCATTTATTGTATAGTCAGTGATTTCACCAGCTATTCACTCAAACCAGAAATCTGAGAGCCATGTCATATTATTACCCAATAGGCAAAACAAGCATGTTTAGGACACCCTACCCCCGTAAAAAGAAAAAAAAAGAGAGAGAGTGTTGTGTGTGGGGATTATATCTGATATTGTTTTAAAGAAAAATTTTGAACTTTTAATCTGTATTTTTAGAATTTAGTATCCTTTGTATTTTGAAATACATTGGGGAATACTGGTGAAGGAAGGAACTATACAGTCATTTGAGAGTTTAGTGCCTTGCACTGTTTTTGTTGAGTCATTTTCAACATTCTTTCTCTCATTCCCACATCTAATTATCACCAAATCCTGTTACTGTAGAAGTTGAAGTAATGTTATGATGATGACAGTCAATACTTATGTTATGTCAACCACTTTTCTGAACATTTTGTGTATATTATTAAATCCTTTCGAATAGATACTTTGTTAAGCCCATCTTACATAGATGAAACTGAAGCACAGAGAGCCTAAGTAATTTATTCATCAAACGGTTGTTAAGTGGCTTCTTGAACATCTTACCATTAGCACCTTCCTTTCTATTCCATTGCCTTAGTTTAGGGTTTCTTCATTTGTTGCTCATGTGGACTGTTGGAGTAACTTCCTGTTAGACTCCATTTCAGTTTTTCCTTCAGTGAATTTATAGACAGTCTTTCTAGAAGTTTAATACAATCACATCAGTAGGCACTGGCTACTCTTCTCCCCACAGCCAAATTATTATTTAATGTTATAATCTGTTACTACCATTAATTTTGCTTAGATGGAATATTTTCTTACTTTCTGTCACCAAAAGGAGTTTGAGGATCATTTCTGCCCCAACCTTGGAATTATCCTTTTCTCTGAGAAGCCCTTTTTTGGAATATGGTATTGAGAAATGAAGATCTAGATGCTGGGTATGCTAATTGTTACTGGGGTGGACACACACACACACACCTGTAGTTATTTCTGTATCTGTGTTATTGAAACCCAAGAAACACCTCAGTTCCAATAAATGCAGTTCTATCCCTTTCCCTTTTCATATATGTAACCTCCCTCTGTAACAGTGAGAAATCTGACTTTTGGACTGAACTACTCAGGAAGGATTTAATTACTCTGGATGGAGGAAAGAAGGAAGCTATTATAACATTCATACATACATTGATATAAAACTAGCTGTAAATTCAAGCTCAGAATTCTATACCAATTAGAAGATAGATTTACTAATAAATACTCATAACAGTATTCAGATTTAAGTGAGTAATACTATCATGAAAATTTTGAAGTAAACTTTATTGAACTAGAACCTGTGTACACAAATGCATACAAATCATAAATGTATAGTTGTTTGCATTTTTCATAAGGGAAACATACCTGTCTGATCAGCAACCAGTTCTAGAAATAGATTAACAGTACTCCCCAAAGCCCCCTATCCCATGCCTCATTTTTTTATTATTTTGTTATCATTAATCTACAATTACATGAACACTATGTTTACTAGTCTCCCCACTTCACCAAGTCCCACCCACACATCCCATTACAGTCACTGTCCATCAGTGTAGTAAAATGCTGTAGAATTACTGCGTGTCTGTGTTGCACAGACCTCCCCATGCCCTCCCCACATTATACATGCTAATCGCAATGCCCCCTTTTTTTTCCCCTGCCCTTACACCTCCCTTCCCACCCATCCTCCCCAGTCCCTTTCCCTTTGGTAACTGTTAGTCCATTCTTGGGTTCTGTGATACTGCTGCTGTTTTGTTCCTTCAGTTTTTCTTTGTTCTTATATTCCACATATGAGTGAAATCATTTGGTACTTGTCTTTCTCCACTTGGCTTATTTCACTGAGCTAACACCCTCTAACTCCATTCATGTTGTTGCAAATTGTAGGATTTGTTTTCTTATGGCTGAATAATATTCCATTGTGTATATGTACCACATCTTCTTTTTCCATTCATCTACTGAGGGACACTTAGGTTGCTTCCATTTCTTGGCTATTATAAATAGTACTGCGATAAACATAGGAGTGCACTTGTCTTTTTCAAACTGGAGTGCTGCATTCTTAGGGTAAATTCCTATAAGTAGAATTCCTGGGTCAAATGGTATTTCTATTTTGAGCTTTTTGAGGAACCTCCATACTGCTTTCCACAATGGTTGAACTAATTTTCATTCCCACCAGCAGTGTAGGAGGGTTCCCCTTTCTCCACAACCTCGCCAACATTTGTTGTTTGTTTTTGGATGGTGGTGATCCTTCCTGGTGTGAGGTGATATCTCATTGTGGTTTTAATTTGCATTTCTCTGAAGACTAGCGATGTGGAGCATCTTTTCATGTGTCTGTTGGCCATCTGAATTTCTTCTTTGGAGAACTGTCTGTTCAGCTCCTCTGCCCATTTTTTAATTGGATTATTTGCTTTTTGTTTGTTGAGGTGCATGGGCTCTTTATATATTTTGGATGTCAAGCCTTTATTGGATCTGTGATTTATGAATATATTTTCCCATACTGTAGGGTACCTTTTTTGTTCTGTTGATGGTATCTTTGCTGTACAGAAGCTTTTCAGTTTGATATGGTCCCACTTCTTCATTTTTGCTTTTGTTTCTCTTGCCCAGGGAGATATGTTCATGAAGAAGTCGCTCATGTTTATGTCCAAGAGATTTTTGCCTGTGTTTTTTTCTAAGACTTTTATGGTTTCATGACTTACATTCAGGTCTTTCATCCATTTTGAATTTACTTTTGTGTATGGGGTTAGACAGTGATCCAGTGTCATTCTCTTACATGTAGCTGTACAGTTTTGTCAGCACCATCTGTTGAAGAGACTGTCATTTCCCCATTATATGTCCATGGCTCCTTTATCATATATTAATTGACCATATGTGTTTGGGTTAATGTCTGAAGACTCTGTTCTGTTCCACTGGTCTGTGGCTCTGTTCTTGTGCCAGTACCAAATTGTCTTGATTACTGTGGCTTTGTAGTAGATCTTAAAGTTGGGGAGTGAGATCTCCCCCACTTTATTTTTCCTACTCAGGACTGCTTTGGCTTCTCAGGATTTCCATCTCAGGATTCGGGGTCTTAGGTGGTTCCATATGAATTTTGAACTATTTGTTCCAGTTCTTTGAAGAATGTTGTTGGTGATTTGATAGGGATTGCATCAAATCTGTATATTGCTTTGTGCAGGATGGCCATTTTGACGATATTAATTCTTCGTAGCCAAGAGCATGGAATGGGTTTCCATTTGTTAGTGTCCTCTTTAATTTCTCTTAAAAATGTCTTACAGTTTTCAGGGTATAGGTCTTTCACTTCCTTGGTCAGGTTTATTCCTAGGTATTTTATTCTTTTTGATGCAATTGTGAATGGAATTGTTTTCCTGATTTCTCTTTCTATTAGTTCATTGTTAGTCTATAAGAAAGCCACAGACTTTTGTGTGTTAATTTTGTATCCTGCAACTTTGCTGTATTCTGATATCAGTTCTAGTAATTTTGGAGTGGAGTCTTTATTTTGTTGAGTATTTTTGCATCTATGTTCATCAGGGATATTGGTTTGTAATTTTCTTTTTTGGTGGGGTCTTTGCCTGGTTTTGGTATTAGGGTGATGTTGGCTCGTAGAATAAGTTTGAGACTATGCCCTCCTCTTCTATTTTTTGGAAAACTTTAAGGAGAATGGGTATTATGTCTTCTCTGTATATCTGATAAAATTCCAAGGTAAATCCATCTGGCCTGGGGGTTTTGTTTCTGGGTAGTATTTTGATTGCCAATTCAGTTTCTTTGCTGGTAATTGGTTTGTTTAGATTTTGTGTTTCTTCCTTGGTCATTCTTGGAAGGTTGTATTTTTCTAGGAAGTTGTCCATTTCTTCTAGGTTTTCCAGCTTGTTAGCATATAGATTTTCATAGTATTCTCTAATAATTCTTTGTATTTCTGTGGTGTCTGTCATGATGTTTCCTTTCTTGTTTCTGATTCTGTTGATGTGTGGTGATTCTCTTTTTCTCTTGGTAAGTAAGTCTGACTAGAGGCTTATCTATTTTGCTTATTTTCTCAAAGAACCAGCTTTTGGTTTCATTGATTTTTGCTATTGGTTTATTCTTCTCAATTATATTTATTTCTTCTCTGATCTTTATTATGTCCCTCCTTCTGCTGACTTTAGGCCTCATTTGTTCTTATTTTTCCAATTTCAGTAATTGTGATGTTAGACTATTCATTTGGGATTGTTCTTCCTTCTTTAAATATGCCTGGATTGGTATATAGTTTCCTCTTAAGACTGCTTTCGCTGCGTTCCACAGAAGTTTGGGCTTTGTGTTGTTGTTGTCATTTGTTTCCATATATTGCTTGGTCTCTATTTGACTTTGGTCATTGATACATTAATTATTTAGAAGCATGTTGTTAAGCCTCCATGTGTTTGTGGGCCTTTTTGCTTTCTTTGTACAATTTAGTTCTAGTTTTATACCTTTGTGGTCTGAAAAGTTGGTTGGTAGAATTTCAGTCTTTTTGAATTTACTGAGGCTCTTTTTGTGGCCTAGTATGTGGTCTATTCTGGAGAATGTTCGATGTGCAATTGAGAAGAATGTGTATTCTATTGCTTTTGGGTATAGAGTTCTATAGATGTCTGTTAGGTCCATCTGTTCTAGTGTGTTGTTCAGTGCCTCTGTGTCCTTACTTATTTTCTGTCTGGTTGATCTATCCTTTGGAGTGAGTGGTGTGTTGAAGTCTCCTAAAATGAGTGTATTGCATTCTCTTTCCTCCTTTAGTTCTGTTACTATTTGTTTCACATATGCTGGTGCTCCTGTGTTGGGTACATATGTGTTTATAATGGTTATAGCCTCTTGTTGGACTGACCCCTTTATCATTATGTAATGTCGTTCTTTATCTCTTGTTACTTTCTTTGTTTTGAAGTCTATTTTGTCTGATACTAGTACTGCAACACCTGCTTTTTTTCTCCCTGTTGTTTGCATGGAATATCTTTTTCCATCCCTTGACTTTTCGTCTGTGCATGTCTTTGGGTTTGAGAGGAGTTTCTTGTAAGCAGCATATAGATGGGTCTTGCTTTTTTATCCATTCTATTACTCTGTGACTTTTGATTGGTGCACTCAGTCCATTTACATTTAGGGTGATTATTGAAAGATATCTACTTATTGCCATTGCAGACTTTAGATTCGTGGTTACCAAAGGTTCAAGGTTAGCTTCTTCAGTATCTTTCTGTCTTACTATACTTGCTTATTGAGCTATTATAAACACTGTCTGGTGATTTCTCTCACTTCTTATTCCTCTTCCTCCATTCTTTATATGTTGGGTGTTTTATTCTGTGCTCTTTTTTGTTTCCTTTAACTGCTTTTGTGGGTAGGTGATTTTATTTTTTGCCTTTAGTTAGTATTTATTTGGTCTGCTTTCTTTGCTGTTATTTTATTTTCTCTGGTGACTTCTGTTTAGCCTTAGGAGTACTCCTATCTAGAGCAGTTCCTCTAAAATACCCTGTAGAGGTGGTTTATGGGAGGCAAATTCCCTCAAGTTTTGCTTGTCTGGGATTTGATAATCGTGCTGGATACAGTATTCTTGGTTCAAGGCCCTTCTGTTTCATTGCATTAAATATATCACGCCATTCTCTTCTGGCCTGTAAGGTTTCTGTTGAGAAGTCTGATGATAGCCTGATGGGTTTTCCTTTGTAGGTGACCTTTTTCCTCTCTCTAGCTGCCTTTAAAACTCTGTCCTTGTCCTTGATCTTTGCCATTTTAATTATTATGTGTCTTGGTGTTCTCCTCCTTGGGTCCCTTTGGTTGGGAGTTCTGTGTACTTCCGTGGTCTGTACGATTATTTCCTCCCCCAGTTTGGGGAACTTTTCAGCAGTTATTTCTTCAAAGACAGTTTCTTTCCCTTTTTCTGTCTCTTCTTCTTCTGGTACCCCTATAATGCAGATATTTTTCCTTTTGGATTGGTCATACAGTTCTCTTAATATTGTTTCATTCCTGGAGATCCTTTTATCTCTCTCTGTGTCAGCATCTATGCATTCCTGTTCTGTGGTTTCTATTCCATCAATGGCCTCCTGGATCTCATCCATTCTGCTTTTAAAACCTTCCAGAGATTGTTTTATTTCTGTAGTCTCCCTCCCTACTTTGTCCATTAGCTCTTGTACTTTTCTCTGCAGCTCCATCAGCATGGTTATGACCTTTATTTTGAATTCTTTTTCAGGAAGATTGATTAGATCTATCTCTCCAAGCTCCTTCTCAGAGGTTGTCTCTGTGATTTTGGTCTGGATCAAATTCTTCTGCCTTTTCATGGTGATCGAGGTAGTTGTGGGAAGCTGGCATGTGTGTTGGCTTGGAGAACGTCCCTTCTTGCTAGTTTGTGGCCTTCCTCTCCTGGGAGAACAGCGACCCTTAGCTTGTGCTGGCAGCTGTGCACAGACAGGGTCTATGATTCTTGCCCAGCTGCTGTGGAGTAAGTCTGCGGTTCCTGTGGGCGTGGCCACTCTCAGGCTGCTGCCCTACTATGGCAGAGCCTTGCCACAGGGGAAATGGGCAGGAGGCTGTTTATTGCCATTAGGGGTGTCTGAGCTGCACTACCGCCCAGGGGGTTAGGGCGCCTGGTGTTCCCGGGATTCCCAGCTGCTGGGCTGAGTGTCCTGCGGTGCTTCTGTCCAGCTGTGAGGTCTCTGTCCCTTTAAGAGTTTCAAAGGTTCTCTTACTTTTCTTTTGTCTCAGGGCCACCAGCTGCAGGGATCTGCTTGCAGGTTTTTCATGTTCTTTTTCCCTAGTATCCAGCACACCATGCACTGTGTGTGTGCGCTCCTGGTGGGGATGGCTAGGGCTGGGTGTTTAGTAGTCCTGGGCTCCCTCTCCCTCCCTGCTCCAACTCCTCTCCTCCATCTGGGAGCTGGGCTGAGGGGCGCAACCCAGCCGCGGCTTGTATCTTACCCCCTTCATGAGGCGCTGGTTTCTTGCATGTGTAGATGTTGCCTGGCTATTATCCTGTATCTTCTGGTCTCTCTTTTAGGGATAGTTGTCTTTGTTGTATTTTCAAAAATATATATGGTTTTGGGAGATTTCTGCTGCTCTACTCATGCTGCCATCTTGGCTCCTCCCCCATGCCTCAATTTTATCTCTCATTTGCAGCCCCCTTCCCAATGTAATCATTGTTCTAAGAACTGTAGATGTGTTTTTGCCTATTTATAACATAGTATGCACCCTTGTGACTTCCTTGTTCAATGTTATGTCTGTGAGATTCATCTGTATTAATTATATGTTAAATTTTTGTTTCTATAAAATATTCCATTGTTATGAATATTGCACATTTATCCATTCTTTACAGACATTGGGGTTATTTCCAGTTTTTTACTCTTGAGAATACAGATGCTGTGTACTTTTTATATACAAGTCTTTTGGTAGACATATGCATGCAGCTCAGTTGGAAGTATAGCTAGGAGTGAAATTGCTGCATCATATAGTATGTATATGTTTATGTTTAGCTTTCAGAGATAAATAGTTTTCTAAAATAGGTGTGCCAATTTACACTTTTACCAGAAGGATGTGAGTTCTGGTTTCTCTAAATTCTCTACAACACTTGGTATTGTCATTCTTTTCTATTGCAGCCATTTTGGTGGTATGTAGTTACATTTCATTGTGGTTTTAATATGTATTACCCTGATGATTAATTATGATGGGGGTCCATTTCATATGGTTACTGGTCATTAGATTTTTTAAATTAAGGTGTCATTGATATACAATCTTATGATGGTTTCACATAAACACCACAGTGTTTTCAACATTCACCAGTATTGTCAAGTCCTCACCTACTCTTGCAGTCACTGTCTGTCTGAGTAGTAAGATGTTGTAGATTCATTAATTGTCTTCTCCATGCTGTCCTGCCTTCCCTGTGACCTACCTCTATTGTGACTGCAAATTATAGTGCCCCTTAATCTCTTTCTGCCTCCCCATACACCCATTCCAACCCCTCCCCTACCCCTGCTCTTTGGTAACCACTAGTCCCTTAGTGTCTGTGCATCCACTGCTGTTTTATTGCTTCAGATTTGTTTTGTTTTTATACTCCACAATTGAGTGAAACCATTTGGTATTTGTCTTTTTCCACCTGGCTTATTTCACTGAACATAATACACTCTAGGTCCAGCCATGTTGTTGCAAATGGTAGGATTTCTTTTCTTTTTAAGGCTGAATAATATTCCATTGTGTATATGTACCACCTCTTTATCCATTCATCTACTGATGGACACTTAGGTTGCTTCCATACCTTGGCTATTGCAAATAGTGCAGCAATAAACATAGGGATGCATGTGTCTTTTTGAATCAGGGATCTTGTTTTCTTTGGGTAAATTCCTAGGAGTGGAATTACTGGGTCAAGTGGTATTTCTTCTATTTTTAGTTTTTGCAGAACCTCCCTATTGCTTTCCAAAGCAGTTGAACCAATTTACATGCCCACCAACAGCGTAGGAAGGTTCCCCTTTCTTCCCATCTTCACCAGCATTTGTTGTTTCTTGTCTTTTCGATATTGGCCATTCTAACTGGTATGAGGTGACATCTCATTGTGGTTTTGATTTGCATTTCCGTAATGATTAGCAACGTGGAGCATCTATTCATATGCCTGTTAGCCACTCGAATTTCTTTGGAGAAGTATCTGTTCAGGTCCTCTGCCCATTTTTTTTTTTTTTTTTTTTTTTTTAAAGGGCATCTCTCATATTTATTGATCAAATGGTTGTTAACAACAATAAAATTCAGTATAGGGGGGTCAATGCTCAATGTACAATCATTAATCCATCTCAAGCCTAATTCTCGTCAGTCTCCAATCTTCTGAAGCATAACGAACAAGTTCTTACATGGTGAACGAATTCTTACAGAGTGAATAAATTCTTACATGGTGAACAGTACAAGGGCAGTCATCACAGAAACTTTCGGTTTTGATCATGCAATATGACCTATAAACCATCAGGTCAAATATGAATATTCATTTGATTTTTATACTTGATTTATATGTTGATCCCACATTTCTCCTATTATTATTATTATTTTTATTTTTAATAAAATGCTGAAGTGGTAGGTAGATGCAAGATAAAGGTAGAAAACATAGTTTAGTGCTGTAAGAAGACCTCTGCCCATTTTTTAATTGGGTTATTTGTTTTTTGGGTGTTGAGGCATGTGAGTTCTTTATCTGTTTGGATGTTAACCCCTTATCAGATAAATCACTTACAAATATGTTCTCCCATACTGTAGCATGCCTTTTTGTTCTACTGATGGTGTCCTCTACTATACAGAAGCTTTTCATTTGATGTAGTCCCACTTGTTGATTTTTTATTTTGTTTCCCTTGCCCGAGGAGATGTGTCCAGGAAAAAATTGCTCATGCTTAAATTCAAGAGATCTTTGCCAGCATTTTCTTCTAAGAGGCTTATGGTTTCATTACTTACATTCAGACCTCTGATCCATTTCAAGTTTACTTTTGTGTATGAGTTTAGAAAATAGTCCAGTTTCATTTTCTTCCATGTAGCCATCCAGTTTTGCCAACACCATGTGTTGAACAGGCTTTCTTTTCCCATTGTATATTTATGGCTCCTTTATCATATATCAATTGACCACATGTGTGTGGGTTTATATCTGTGCTCTCTATTCTGTTCCATTGATCTGTGGGTCTGTTCTTGTGCCAGTACCAAATTGTTTTGATTACTGTAGCTTTGTAGTAAAGCTTGAAGTCAGGGAGTGTAAGCCCTCCAGCTTTGTTCTTCCTTCTCAGCATTGCTTTGGCTATTTAGGGTCTTTTGTGGTTCCATGAGAGTTTTAGAACTATGTGTTCTAGTTCATTGAAGAATGTTGTTAGTATTTTGATAGGGATTGCATTAAATATGTAAACTGCTTTGGGCAGGATGGTCATTTTGACATTAATACTTCCTATCCATGAGCACAGGATATATTTCCATTTTTTAGTGTCTTTAATTTCTCTCATGAGTGTCTTACAGTTTTTAGAGTATAGGTCTTTCATCTCCGTGGTTAGGTTTATTCTTAGGTATTTTTATTGTTTTTGATGCAATTATAAATGGAGGTCTTTTCCTCATTTCTCTTTCTTCCAGTTTGTTGTTAGCATATAGGAGTGCAACAGATTTCTGTGTATTAATTTTGTATCCTTCAACTTTGCTGAATTGTTATTGGTTCTAGTAGGTTTTTTTTGGTGGATTCTTCAGGGTTTTCTCTGTATAATATCATGTTATCTGCAAATAGTGAGAATTTAACTTCTTCCTTGCCAATTTGGATGACTTTTATCTCGGCATTCTCTAACTGCTGTGGCTAGGACCTCCAATACTATGTTGAAAGAATGTGGTAAGAATGAGCATCCTTGTCTTGTTACCGATCTTATAGGAAAAGCTTTCAGCTTTTCACTATTAAGTACAATATTGGCTGTGGGTTTGTTGTATATGGCCTTTATTATGTGGAGGTACATACCGTCTGTACCCATTTTGTTTAGTTTTTATCATGAATGGATGTTGAATTTTGTCAAATGCGTTTTCAGCATCTATTGAGATGAGCATGTGGTTTTCATCTATCTATTTGTTGATATGATGTATCATACTCATTGATTTACAAGCATTGTACCATTCTTGCATCCCTGGAATAAATCCCACTTGGTCATGATGATCTTTTTGATGTATTTTTTAATTTGGTTTGCTAATATCTTGTTGAAGATTTTTGCATCTGTGTTCATCAGGGATACTGGTCTATAATTTGTTTTTTGTAGTGTCTGTCTAGTTTTGGTATTAGAGTGATGCTGGCCTCATAGAATGAGTTTGGAAATATTCCCTCTTCTACTTTTTTGGAATATTTTCAGAAGGATGTATACTAGCTCTTCTTTAAACATTTCGTAAAATTTGGCTGTGAAGCCATCTGTACATGGAGTTTTGTTTTTTGGGAGTTTTTTGATTACCAGTTCAGTGTCATTGCTGGTAGTTGGTCTGTTCAAATTTTCTGTTTACTCCTGGGTCAGTCTTGGAAGGTTGTGTGTTTCTAGAAAGTTGTCCATTTCTTCTAGGGTGTCCAATTAATTGGCATATAATTTTTATAGTATTCTCTAATAATCCTTTGTATTCCTGGGGTATCCATTGGGATTATTCCTTCTTCGTTTGTGATTCTGTTTATGTGTGTACACTCTCTTTTTTTCTTGATAAATTTGGCTAGGCATTTATCTATAGTGTTTATTTTCTCAAAGCACCAGCTCCTGGTTTAATTGATTCTTTCTGTTGTTTTAGTCTTCTCTAATTTATTTCTGTTCTGATCTTTATTATGTGCTTCCTTTTTCTGACTTTGAATTTACTTTTTTCTTCTTTTTTTCCAATATCTTTAATTGTAATTTTAGAATTTTGGGGGATTGTTCTTGTTTCTTGAGGTAAACCTGTATTGCTAGGTACTTTCCTCTTTGCCACATCCAACAGATTTGGGCTGTCATGCTTTTATTTTCATTTGTCTTGCATGTATTGCTAAATTTCTGTTTTAATTTGTTCATTAATCCATTGATTATTTAGGAGCATGTTGTTAAGCCTCCTTGTGTTTGTAGGCTTTTTTGTTTTCTTTGTGTAATTTATTTCTAGTTTCATACCTCTGTGGTCTGAGAAGCTGGTTGATGCAATTTCAATCTTTTTGAATTTGTTGAAGCCCTTTTTGTGGCCTAGTATGTGATCTATTCTGGAAACATTCCATGTATACTTGAGAAGAAAGTGTATCCTGTGCTTTTGGGAGGAGTGTTCTGTAGATATCTGTTAAGTCCATTTGATCTAATGTATTGTTCAGTTTCTCTGTTTCCTTATTTATTTTCTGTCTGGTTGATCTGTCTTTTGATGTGAGTGGTGTGTTAAAGTCTCCTAAAATGAGTGTGTTGCAATCTGTTTCCCCCTTTAATTCTGTTAGTATTTGTTTTACATATTTAGGTGCTCCTGTGTTGAGTGCGTAGATATTTATAATGGTTATATCCTCTTGTTGGACTGATCCCTTTGTCATTATGTAATGTCCTTCTTTCTCTCTTGTTACTTTTTTTTGAAATTATTTTGTCTTGATACAAGTACTATTACTCCTTTTTTCTCCATATTGTTTGCATGAAATATCTTTTTCTGTCCCTTCACTTTTAGTTTGTCTATGTCTTTGTGTCTGAAATGAGTCTCCTGTAGGCAGCATATACGTGGGTCTTGATTCCTTATCCATTCTGCCACTCTGTGTCATTTGATTGGTGTATTCAGTCATTTGCACTTAAGGTGATTATTGATAGATACGTACTTATTGCCGTTTTATTAGTTGCTTTTTGCTGTTTTTTATATCTCCTCTCTGCTCCTTTCTTCCTCTCTTATATTCTTCTCTTGTTATTGATGGTTTCCTTTAGTTTTAAATTGGATTTCTCTTTTTATAAATTTATTTTTGTTTTGTGTATTTATTGTAGGCTTTAGTGTGGTTACCAAAGGTTCAAACATAGATGTGTTAAATTGCTGATTACTCTATTTCAAACACAGTCTAAAGGTACTTTTTTTTCCTTCGTCTTCTTCCTCCACATTTTTCTTATTAGATGTCATAATATGCACTTTTTTGTATCCCTTGACTGATTTTGTGTATAGTTGATTTTGCTTCTTTTTTGTTTTCATTATGGACTTGCTTGGTAATTAGTTGGTCTACTACCTTTATGTGGGCATATTTTCACTGGTGAAAGCTATTATCCTTAGGGTCATTTCCATCCATAGCAATCCCTATAACATATCCTGGAAAATGGACTTAGTTGTAGTGAATTCCTTCAGCTTTTATCCAGAAATTGTTTAATACCTACTTCAAATTTAAATGATAATCTCACTGAGTAGAGGATTCTTGATTAGAGGTCCTTCTGTTTCAGTACATTAAATATATCATACCACTCCCTTCTGGCCTGGAGAGTTTCTGTTGAAAAGTCTGGTGATAGCCTGATGGGATTTCCTTTATAAGTAATTTTTTTTTCTCTCTTTGGCTGCTTTCAGCACACTTTCTTTATCCTTTATCTTTATTGTTTTAATTATTATATGTGTTGGTGTTATCTTGTTGGGGTTCCTTTTGTTAGGGGATCTCTGTGCTTCCATGACCTGAGTGTCTGTTTCCTTCCTCAGATTGGGGAAGTTTTCAATAATTATTTCCTTAAAGGGACTTTCTGTCCTTTTGTCTTTCTATCCCTTTTCCTTTTCGTTCCCCTATTATGTGAATATTGTTGTTTGGATTGGTCACATAGCTCCTATTCTTCATTCCTAGAGATCCTTTTTTCTCTGTTCCTCAGCATCTTTGTTTGCCTGTTCTCTAATTTCATTTATCATCTCCTCTATATGATCTCATCTGCTTTTAAATCCCTCTATTGCAGATACTATGTTCTTCACTCTGAGTAGCTCTTTTTCAGATTTTCTATCTCTGTGTTGAAGTCCTCCTTGAGATCTTGAATACTTTTCTGTAAATCCATGAGCGTGTTTACAACTTTTATTTTGAAATCTTTATCAAGAAGATTGGTGATCTCTGTTTCATTTAGCCCTCTTTCTGGGGTTCTGTCTTGTAGTTTTGTTTGGATCAAATTCCTCTGCCTGCTAATTTTTCAGGGATTCTGTGCTTCCTTTTTATTAGATGTCTCTGTTATGCTTTCTGGTCTAAAGAATAATAGCTTTATGAAGAAGGTGTACTGTGGTGCCCAGCAGCTCAAGATTCTGTACACTCTCATGCCTGGTTCTATTTTGCAGGGTCCCCAGTTGGTGTGCTGTGGATGGGTGTGTCAGGGGTGCCTTTATTTCTGGCTTCTGTAGTGGTTTAAGTGGGTGGGCCATTTGCTTGAGCTCCTGCCTTTGTGTTCAGCACAGGAATCTCTGTTGAGCTTGCTGTGGGCGGGACCATCCTCTGCCTGCCCTGCAGCAATGGAGGGGCTTCAGTGTTAATAGTGTCAGTGGGCCAATGTGCCCCTGCCAGATGGGCAGCAGCAGGTTTGGACATCTGTAGGAGGGAAGGAGCTCTTGGGACTGGCTCTTCCAGGCTCCTCTCTGTTTAAAATTATTTCAAATTGTGTTGGGGGTTCCCAGGAGCACCTAGGTTCAGTGATTTGCTAGGAGGACTCATAGGACTAAACGTACAGTCATACTCAAAGCTGCAGTTTATTACAGGAAAAAGATACAAAATAAAGTCAGTGAAAGGAAATGTACAAGGTTTAAAGTCTCTTGAAAAACAGACATAGGCTTCCAAGGTTGGGGTAAAATGGAGACAAGCAAGCTGGGAGAGTCTCCCTCTACCTCTGCAAGGCAGCAAATCTGATATTCCTGCTGGGCCAAGTTGTGTGGTTCCCAGCAGCACACAGGGAGGTGCCTTAGGGCTGCGTTGCCAGCAAGGGGGATGGAGCGTCTGGGACTCCCAAGAATTTCCAATCTGTTGGGCCAAGGAAGGGCAGGAGAGGTATCCTCCACCTGCCCTTTCTCCTGAGGAGAGTGTTCCATCCAACCCTGGTCACCTCTGGTACCCCTCCCACTGCTGGCAAGTCTTTCAAACTGCCACCTCTGCTTTGGGTCTCAGGACTGGTGGAGCATGCCTGCCATCCACACTGGCTGGAGTCTCAGCCTTCCAGAGTGTTCTGCCTGTCCCTGGTGTCCAGCCCAGATGATCACCAGAACCCAGTGTAATGTGGGCTCATGCTCCCAGAGCAGATCTTCAGAGCCAGGTGTGAGCACTCCTGGGCTCCTACCTCCTCCCTGCTCTGTTCCTTTCTCCCTCCTGTAGGCTGGTGTAGGGGAAGGGCTTGGCTCCCACTCCATCTTGGCTTTGTCGCCTCACCCTTCTCTGTGTGGTCTTCTCTTGCCCAGGTGTAGGGGGGTGTGTTCTGCAGTCTTCAGGTCATTTTCAGGTCTAGTTGCACTTGCTGTATTTTCCTTTTTTATGTTTTTTTTGGAGGAGGTTTCCATCTTGCCTTCCTGTTCCACCATTTTTAATCTTCACTATATTTTTATAAAATTAATTTTGTCTTTTGTATGATTCCTTGATACCAGATTAAGTTTATAGTGAGTCCATTATGTAAAAGTAATTCTTTTAAATTTCAGATCTTGCATTTTTCTAGCTAGCTCTTAAGAGAAAAAAATAATGGACACTTTTGATTTAACTGCATTTAAATTAAACTTTCTTTTTTTTTTTTTTTTTTTTTAAGAATAAAGGTTCTCTTCAGTTTGAAGACAAATGGGATTTCATGCGTCCAATTGTTTTGAAGCTTTTACGCCAGGAATCTGTTACAAAACAGCAGTGGTTTGATCTGTTTTCGTAAGTAATCCATTAATTCTAAATTTTTGCTAACATAAAGAACATTTTTATGATGCATTTCTAAATCCAAATGGAATGTTGACTCTAGATTGGATTTTACCTGTTTAAAATTATTTCAAATTGTGTTGGGGGTCCCCAGGAGCACCTAGGTTCAGTGATTTGCTAGGAGGACTCATAGGACTAAACATACAGTCATACTCAAAGCTGTGGTTTATTACAGGAAAAAGATAATAAATAAAATCAGTGAAAGGAAATGTACAAGGCTTAAAGTCTCTTGAAAAACAGACATAGGCTTCCAAGAGTATTCTTCCAGTGGGATCATGTAGGACACATTTTATCTCCCCAGCAACAAGATTGGCAACATGTGATGTGTTGTCGTCCAAGGAAGCTCATTGGAGACTCAGTACCCAGTATTTTTATTTGTGGGTGGTCATACAGGTAACATCTGCCTGGCAGGGACCAAAATTCCAGACTCTCAGAGAGCGGATGTTCAGTGTGAACCATTTTGTTTGTACACACAGTTTAGGTACAGTGAACTGTTCTTATCATTTTAGGAAAGTTTTATATTAGTGTAGAAAACTGTTCTAATTCTGCTCAAGTTCTCAGATGCCAGCCAAGGCCAAGCAGGCTTTTTTAAGGAATACAGTCTCATGTCTTCTATGTTAAATCTTGGCCTTTGGCTACATTGTTTTTAAAGCAAAATTGTTATTAGTAGGACCCCATGCAGCAAGTCAAGAACAATCTGTAGTAGTATTGATCTCAGTATGCTTTATAGAGGTCCTAGGTTTAGTTAGTTAAGATAAATCCCATCAACCATGAGGCTTATCTTAGAAAACTAAGTGGCTTCTTTAGTTTCTGTATGAACCTTTTTCACATTATCAATTCAAGCATAACACAACTCTGGCTCATAAGTTGAAGCAGACCTTAAAGCCTTCCAGAGTTGAAGCAGTGTCATGGTATTCAGAGTATACACAAGGAAGTACAGTCTCAGAGGGCACATGTGGTACCCCTGGAAACAGAGTTTACAGTTCTTAGGGTACACCAAGCAAGACACACATTAGCTAGCTAGATAGTATAGGTTAACAAGGCCCCCAGTGTGTCCTCTTCCCATGGGGCCTTTTGCTCTAGAGTTCCCAGTCCAATACAGTTAATTCAGTTCCAGCCTTTTTCAGATGGACTTGCCTAAAGGCAGTTAGTTCCAAATAATTTTGTTTATCCATGACCCCAATTCTTTAGCCTCATTGGTGTGGATGACATTTAGAGGTGCTCTGTTGGGGAAAGTGTAGGAGCTGAGGCTGTTCCCTGTTGTCTCAGAACACTGTTGGGTGTAACTGGAAGCTCAGCAGTCAGTTTGAATTTAAAGTATTCACAGTAGCATGGAAAGCTCACACCAGAAGTTTTCCTTTAGGAAGAGGGGAAAGCTCTCAAGAATAGTTCTGAAAAACAAAATTCATTAATGTTGTCCTCCTCTCCCTATGCCTCCCCAGGTGCTGAGTTTTGTTTTTTTCTCCCTTACAAAATCATTGTTTACCATTCAGTAATGAAAACTTCATTTTTTCCCAGTCATCCAGACATGTAAGAGGAACAAAAGCACTTTTACTGAAAGACATTTTTATAGAAGATATATCATTTTTAGGAATTGCTGTGGATGAAATCCTCAATTTTCAGAAATTTTCAAAATAGATTTAAGTTACTCCACGCTTTTGTTTTATTATCTAGTGAGCAGCCTAGAAAAGAGTTTATCTTTTCTAGAGATAGTTGCATTTAATAACCAAATTGCACTGAAGTGTGTGTACAAGCAGTGTGAGAAGAAGGGGGGTGGAATAGAATAAGACTATTATTAATCCATTGTTGAAAAGTGCAACTAATTCAGAAAACAACACAAGTGCATAGCAGTGAGACATCCCTGAGTTGGAGAGTCAGGTATCCAATCTGTAAGGTTAGGTAGAGTGTCGTCTCCCAACTTGGAGCTTTTGACATTAGCCACAAGTTAGGAATGCATTTAGTCTTCTCGGAGTCAGGTAAATAGAGCCAGTCAGTAGCTTGACTTCACATGGCCCCATCAGAGAATAAGCCCTTTTCTGTGTGTGTCTGCAAGTGATTCAGATGGTCCAGCCAGAATCCATGATGTTTTCAGTTTGCTTTAGTTCAGCACACCTGGTGTTAAGGTTGAAACAGCCCAATAGACAGTATCATGTTTCAACTTAGAGTCAGATTCTGTCAATTGGGATCTGTGAATTTAGGATTCTGAAAACACCAGCAGTTTTTCTTCAGCAGCAAAGCCAAGATACTGTAGACCAGATAGTTACATGACAAGCAAGACTTTTCTAAGCCATTTTTTAAAAAAATCTTACCAGTTTGATCCACTCAGGCTGGAAAGTCATTATCCTGTAAGTGCCAGACATCTGATTTTATAAGAACTCAGTGGCGTCTAAAAGCTGCTTTTTAAAACTCCAAAAGTATATTTCTGCTGGAGAATTCCTTTGTTTTCATGTTGTCTCCCTTTTCTCAGAGACATTAGTAAGTAAAAATAGTAGTAAATACCGTTATGGAGGTTTATTCTGTTTCCAGTACTCAGCTTAAATTCCAATCCTCTCACCAGCAGAAAAAAGCAAGGAATTTGTATCCCACTAACTTTTATTTTGAAGCTTTTCCTGATTGATGTGATCCCTATAGCATTTATGAAAGTACAAGCATATAATATTTTACTTTTTTAAAAATCATACTTCCAGATGCAAGAGCCACAAAATAGACAGTCATCTTTTGAACCTCTGCTGGTCCTTTTTCTTCATTTTTAATTTGTTCAACTCCAGCAGTAAATTCAGCATTTATAATACTAATATTACAGTTATTGGGAGATCCTGACTTGAATGCAAGGGGCATGGATGGACTGCTGTAGCAACAGTGGTTAGGCTGAAGAAATAGCTAGAATGGTTTCCTCTCCCTGCCACCTTCATCCCCACAATTTTCTTTCATGTTTTATCTGAAGTGTTCTCCAGCTTTGGGATTTGATATAACTTTTGTTTCCTTATGCCTGAGGGAGAGAACAACACAAATGTGTAACAATTTTGGTTCACCCAAAGCTTAATTTTTAGAATCTTTCAGAGTTTTCTGTTCTCACTTGGAAGTAAGAACAAAAACCAAAGGTGTCATCCAGGCTGTGCTTTTTTTCTCCTCCCATTTTAGTCAACATGGCCAAAAGCAGCCAGCAAGCAAGCCAACTCTCCTGGGGTTAGATCTGTCATCTTCAAATTTCATAGGTAACTCTTCTCACAATAGGTAGCAATTCAGCTGCTGTTTAATACTGTGTATGATTTCATAGCCACCCATGCAGCAAGAGTTCATCATCCTACCAGTTTATCCTTCCCTTTTCCCTAAGAGTGCTTTTACAGTGTTTAAGTTACTTGGTTGTTCTGGTGAATCCCACTTCTGACGCCAGCTGTGTCAGTCTCAAGATCACCCCTAGGTTCAGTGATTGCTAAGAACCATAAGGCTCAGCATATAGTTGTATTCATGGCTCTGATTTACAGTGCAGGATACAAAGCAAAATACAACAAAGCTGCATGTTGCAAAGCCTGGGGAAAACCAGATGCAAGTTTCCAAGCATTCTGTATCAGTGGAGTCACACAGGATACATTTAATTCCTCCAGCAACTAATTGTGACATGTACAATGCTATTAACCAGGGAAGCTCATTAAAGACTCATTCCCTAGGGTTTTTACTGGCATCTGGTCCTGTAGTCACATGTCATGCCTATGCCTGACATGAACCAAAATTCCCAACTCCTAGATGAAAAGCAAGTGTTCAGCATAAATCAGATTGTTTATATAAATGGTTTAGTAACAGTGAGCGTCCTTATCAGGAGATGGTGAGAACCCTCCCCAAATCCAAGTTCCCAGATGCCAGCCAAGGGGCCAACCTTGCAAGCATGTCTTCCTAAGGATAGTAGTCTCAAACCTGCTATAATTTTTTTGTGGTGCCTGTAGCTCCAGGGGAAAGGGTGTTCCTGGCCCAGGCGAGTCCCCTATGAAACTGGTGAAACCAAAGTAAGTCAAGGGAAAGGGTAGGTTGGGAGAAAGGCTTTTGTTTCTTATAGTCCCTAGCCAGGCTGGACACCATCTGTCTCCAGCTGCAGCTCGTATTCTCTGCTTCCTGTCTGCCCCTTCCAGGAGGAGCTCCATGGGGGGTCCTTGGTGACTGGTAGATGCCAGATCAATTAGGTTTGGAAGGTACAGTTATGTACCAGGAAGGGAGGGGATGAGAGAAGAGAATGGCCGTCTTCTCTTCACCCCTTACCCCAGATTGACAGGAGGCTCTGCAGTGCTAAACACCTACTGATACGTAAATGGACTAAGGCCAGGTGGGAGATTTTGGAAATTCTGCCATTTACCCCACAGTGCACTAGTGAAATATTGTATCAATGAATTGTAGATGTGTGAGTAAATAATCTATACATATTAAGTTGTTGTGCTCATTTTTTCTCATTATCACCTAAGAAAATAGTCTGATTTCTTTAAATAATGTAGAACTTGTTACATAATATTAATCTACTGATACCCATGAGTCTGTCTTTTGAGAAATTGGAGGCCAATAAGAAACAGCTTGAAGACATTTTGAAACTTTATAGCATTCATGTATATATATTTTTTCTTAAATATTTTATTAAACTTTTATGAATGTTTTTTACTTTTTTGCCATTTGTGTGGATAATAGATTTGTCATCTAGAATAATGCTTATTTGCTGTGTACTCCTGACTGAGAAAAGAAGCGTAGTGTAATGGTGTTCCCTGCTTAAAGTATACTTCTAAACAAAAATGGTCGATAACTTTGTACTCCCTACAGTTAGTTTTTAAAAATCCTTGCTCTTCTTGCAGTTATTCAAGGAAGCTCAATATGTAGGCCTTTCAGGTTAAAGGATTCCTGTGTGCATTATTATGCATCATCAAAATTGCAAGACCTACAAAATTGCAAAGCCTTCCAAATTTTAGCCTATTTCACCATATTAATTAATAACATTTAGGTTATTTATATCTATAAATTTATGGTACTAAAATAATGTACTGAGAGCAAACTACAGTATTTGATCCCCCTTTTTTCATAATCTATATTATTGTTTCTCAGGAGTGTTATGGCATTTTAGGTAGTTTTAAAAGATTGCCCCGCATTTGCCAGATGTTTATCATCTCTGGCCTTCACCCTTATATACTCTAGTAGTGGACACTCCATGTGTACTCTCTTCACCATCCCTCATTATGAGCCAAAAATTGCTTTTATACCTTCCCAAATGTCCTTCTGAGGAGACATTACCTTCCTCAGCTGAGAACCTCTGTTCTAGATACAAGTTGTTTGGTTTGACTCTGGTTCATTAAATTGATGCGAGAATTAAATATAAATTATTTTCAACTCATGAGACCTTTTTTTTCTTGTAATTTTTTATTAAGGTATGATTGATATACACTCTTATGAAGGTTTCACATGAAAAAACAATGTGGTTACTACATTTACCCATGTTATCAAGTCCCCACCCATACCCCAATGCAGTCACTGTCCATCAGTGCAGCAAGACGCCACAGATCCACTATGTGCCTTCTCTGTGCTACACTGTCCTCCCCATGATACCCCACACCATGTGTACTAAACATAATACCCCTCAATCCCCTTCTCCCTCCCTCCCCAGCCGCCCTCCCACACCCCTCCCCTTTGGTAACCACTAGTTCATTCTTGGAGTCTCTGATTCTGCTGCCATTTTGTTCCTTCAGTTTTGCTTCATTGTTATACTCCACAAATGAGGGAAATCATTTGGCACTTGATGAGACCTTATTTTAAGAAAATGTATCTTTACTATAAATTTTTAAGAGATATTTTTCTTATTTCTCAGTTGGTTTTTGATACCACTTTTTCCTGGTTTGTCTCTTATCTCATGTGCCTCATCTCAGTCATCTTGGCTGACTCATCCTAGTGTGCTCCTTAAATGTTGGTTTCCTCCAGTTTCTTTATTTTCTTATTCTTTTAACCAAGTTTTCATACCTACATAAACAGTCCAGATTATTCTTCTAAGTTGAACTTTAAGATTCATGGCCTATTGTTCTCTGTATATGCCTATCTAATCTCTTAAGTTCCATAACCACTCCAAATTTAGAATGAAAAAAATAAATCTGTTGTGCATGTCTTAAACCAAAAATTTGGCAGCCATTTTTTTATTCCTGCATATCCAATTGATTACTAGGTTTCATAGATTTCTATTAAATTATTTCTTGAATTGAACTTCTTTCCATCTCAGCTGTCATTTTTCCCACTCTCTTCCCTGAATGATTACAATAGTCCTCTGTCTCCTTACCTTCTTTGTTATATCCATGAGTATTAATTATCTGTTCCTGCATAAAAAACTACTCTAAAATTTGGCAACTGAAAACAAACATTTTGCAAGGGTGTGTTTTCCTACATATGTGTGTGTGTGTGCATATATATATATATATATATATATATATATATATATAACAATAACACTGTTATACACAGCAGTAATAGTAGTATAACTCCATTCGGGTACCTGGACCCAATTTCAGCGTGTATAAGTATGTGGGAGGGAGTCTTCCCACACATAACATTAAGCAATTCTCGAACACCAGGTGACTGTTCTGATCAATTCTGATGCTATCCGCCAGAGACAGCACCAAATTTTTCAAGTTAAGGGCTCCATCCTCCAAGATTGCCACCTACCCCCAACTCCAGACACTAATTGCAAGCTCCAGGCAGTTAATCTGTGCTTCTGACCTGGCTACAGATTTGAGGTTCCCATGGCCTCCCCCTTGGGTTTGATTAATTTGCTAGAGTGGCTCACAGAACTCAGGTAAACATATTTACAAGTTTAATAAATAATACCTTAAAGGATACAAGTTAATAGCCAGATGAAGAGGGACATAGGGTAAGGTCCCAAATAAAGGAGTTCTATGCTCGTGGAGCTTGGGGCCTGGCTTAGTGGCACATGGGAACATTCTGGTTTTCCAAGCAAAGAGGTGCTCTCTGATTGAGAAACAGGACCCAGCAGAACAGAGAGCAATAGGTTTTTGAGGGATTTTGTGAGGGCTTCATTGCATAGTCGTGATTGACTGAATTATTGGCCACTGGCTGATTGAACTTCCAGGCTTGCTTTTGGGTGGGGTCCAGAAGTCTATCATTGACATGACAAAATACCCATTTTACCATTAAGACTCTAGTGTTTTCAGGAACTGTGGATAAAGACCAAGTATACCTGGGATATATATATATTTGGTCACATGAATGATCTAATATGTATTTCTTATGACTCATTATATAGCACATTTATCATCACACAGTTACTGAGGGTTAGGAATCTGGTAGCAGTTTAATTGAGTGATTCTAGGTCAGGGTCTCATGAGGTTGCAGTGAAGCTCTCTGCAAAAGATATAGAGGCCTAGATTCATCTAGGACTGAATGGTCTTTTAAGCTTACACACGATTGTTGGCAGGTCTCAGTTCTTCACTAGCTGCTTAGTTCCTCACCATGTGACCCCTCCGTAGGACTCTTACTTAACACTGGAGCAGTTTGCTTTCCCCAGAATGAGAAAGAGTACTCCAAAAACAGAAGTTGTGGTATTATACAAGATAATTTTAAATGTGACAACCATCACTTCTCTTGTATGCTACCAATCACAAGAACAAATTATGCACTGTAGAAGGAACCTATACACAGGTGTGAATACCAAGAGACAGGAATCACTAGGGGTCATCTTAGAAGCTGTACCTTAGAATTACAGGAAACATGATGCAAGGTTTAGAAAGACCAAATTAGTAAAATAAAACTGAAAAGTTCTACCTGAATGTAGAACACAATGACAAGGCATGGAAAAATTAAATAAAAACTAAGAAATATGGAGGATCTAGAATAAGGTTAACTTCTACTTTAAAGGAGTTCCAGAAGGAGAGAACAGGAGTACTGGAGGAGAGGATATAGGCCAAAAGTATAAGAAGAAATTTTCACAGAGTTGAAATCTATCGTCCTTTTCCACACATCTATGCAAGTCTTCATATTGAAAGTGCTATTAAAAAAAACACACTGAAATGTGTCCTTATGGAGTTTCTGAATTCCAAGAATAAAGAAAATAATCCCAATTCTTAATAGAAAGAACAGTTACCTGTCAAACTAAACACTTTCCTCACATTGGCCAGATTGGATGCAGAAGGTTGAAGAAACATTTCCTTTCAATATTTGAAGGGAAATTATTCTGAACATAGTATTCTATACCTAATCAAGTTTAAGACTAGATGAACTTTTTTTCAGACAAGTAAGGATTAAGAGGACTTTAGGATCCTGCAGAAATGAAGTGGGTACTCTTTCCTCTACTATTACCAACATCAGCCATTAAAAAAATTGAAGTTTACTAAAATAAACAAAGGAAGTACTCTTAAACTAGGAATCCTGACCATAAAATAGAAATACAAAAAAAAACACACAAACCCAGACATCTCCACTCAAAACTACAAGAACTTGCAAGCCAATTTTTAGCTGATAAAAATTATCTTACAGAAACCAACTATGAAGAATACAAACAGAACACTCCAAACTCAGTTCATTATCTTCACACAGCCTTTGGGGCTATAAAAGTAATCTTGAATCAAAAACTCAAAGGAGAGAAATCAACAAAAATAAGAAGTTAAATGAAAATTGAAAGAAAACAAAGACAAAACTCATACAAAATGATCATTTCAGTAGATGAAGAAAAAACATGGAAGAGTAAATAATCTTTCTAAAATAAAATACAAAGGGAGAAGGAGTGGGGGAGATGGTGGAGTAGGAAGGCAATGTGGCAATCACCTCCCAGATAAATGCCAAGGAAGCAACTACAGCCAATACAACTGACCCTGGAAAAGACCTGAAGACTGCAGGACAGACCACCCTCACCTGGAGAAGAAGGAATAAAAACTCAATAAATGTGTATAGAGGGTATGCACCACTATAAAATAAAGACCATATGCAACAAATCCACAGCTAACATCATACTCAGTGGCAAAAAGCTGAAAGCTTTTCCTCTAAGATCAGGAACAAGACAAGGATGTCCACTCTCACTTTTATTCAACGTAGTACTGGAGGTCCTAGCCATGGCAGTCAGACAACACAGAGAAAAGAGGCATCCAAATTGGTAAGAGAAGAAGTTAAAATGTCACTATATGCAGATGATATGATATATATAGAAAACCCTGAAGACTACACCAAAAAAATATTAGACTAATAACAATTCAGCAAAGTTGAAGGACACAAAATTAAAACACAGAAATCTGTTGCATTCCTATATACTAACAACAAACTAGCAGAGTTTCCATTTACAATTGCATTAAAAAGAATAGAATACCTATAAATAAACCTAACCAAAGAGGTGAAAGACTTGTACTCTGAAAACTATAAAACACTCATGAGAGAAATTAAAGAAGGCACAAATAAATGGAAATCTGTCCCATACTCATGGAGAGGAAGAATAATGTCAAACTGGCCATCCTGCCCAAAGCAATTTACAGGTTAAATGCAATCCCTATCAAAATACCAGTGGCATTTTTCAGCGAACTAGAGCAAATAATCCTAAAATTCATATGGAACTACAAAAGACCCCAAATAGCCAAAACAATCCTCAGAAAGAAGAACAAAGCTGGGTATATTAGGCTCCTTGACTTCAAGCTATACCACAAAGGTACAGTAATCAAAATAGTATGATAATGGCACAGGAACAGACCCATAGATCACTGGAACAGAATAGAGAGCCCAAACCCACACATATGTGGTCAATAAATATATGATAAATGAGCCATAAATATACAATGAGGAAAAGACAGCCTCCTCAGTAACTAGTGTTGGGAAAACTGGACAGCTACGTGCAAGAGTATGTAACTGGATTGCTGTCTAACTCTATACACAAAAGTAAACTTGAAATGGATTAAAGACTTAAATGAAAGACATGATACCATAAAACTCAGAAGAAAATAGGCAAAAATCTCTTGATCATAGCATATAAGCAATTGTTTCTTGGACACATCTCAGATAAGGGAAACAAAAAATGAACAAATGGGACTATGTTAAATGAAAAAGCTTCTGTACAGCAATGGAAGCCATCAGCAGAACAAAAAGGCAACCTACAGTATGGAGAATATATTTGTAAGTGATTTATCTGATAAGGGGTTCACATCCAAAATATGTAAAGAAGTCATGCCTCAAAACGAAAAAAACAGCTAAGTTAAAAAATGGGCAGAGGACCCCAACAGACACTTCTCCAAAGAAGAAATACAAATGACCAACTGGCACATTAAAAGATGTTCCACATCACTAATCATCAGCAAAATGCGAATCAAAACCGCAATGAGATACAACCTCACACCAGTTAGAATGGCCACTATCCAAGAGACAAGAAATAATAAATAACATCAATGAGAATACGAGGATGTGGAGAAAAGGGAACCTTCCTATACTGTTGGTGGAAATGTAAATTGATGCAGCCAATGTAGAAAGCAGTCTGGAGGTTCCTCAAAAAACTGAAAATAGAAATACCATATGACCCAGTAGTCCCACATCTAGGAATGAGTTAGACAGCAATCCAGTTACATACTCTTGCATGTAGCAGTCAAGTTTTCCCAACACCAGTTACTGAGGAGGCGGTCTTTCCCTAATTGCATATTCACAAAAACAAAGAAAACAAAATCCCTGATAAGAAAAGATATGTGCAGTCCTGTGTTTATTTCTGTATTATTTACAGTAACTAAGATATGGAAGCAACCAAACTGTCCATCAAAAGATGAATGGATAAAGATGTGGCACATATACATGATGGAATGTTACTGAGCCATAAAAAAGAAATCCTGCCCGTCGCAACAATATGGATGGATGGACCTACAGGATATTACGCTAAGTGAAATAAGCCAGGTGGAGAAAGACAAACACCATATAATTTCACTTGTGGAATATAAAAAAAACAACAAGAAAATAGCAGGAGGAGATTAAAGATGGGGGCATGAGAGATGAGACAGAGGGCTCCTCCCAAAACCACATATAATATCAAAATATAATTAATACAACTAATCCTTAAAGAGCAACAGGAAAGAAAACTCAGCCAGGCTGCATACACCTGGAGAAAAGAACAGACCTCATGGAACAGGCTAACACACCAAAGCCGTGGTCTGGCGTTACCCAAGCATTTCCCCAACCCCAACTCACCTGCAGAAGGAAGTGAAGCGGAGTGGGGAGTGAGTGAAGACCTAGGACTGCTGAACACCCAGCCCTGGAGATCTGCTCTGGGAGCATGAATCTCCATTGCATGGGGCTCTGGAGATTCGAGGAGTTGGAAAGCTAAGACAGGCAGAATACCTGGAGAGACTAAGATTCCAGCCACTTGTGGAAACGGGGAACCACATCCACCTGCTCTGAGACAAAAGAAAGGTGGGCAGTCTGAGAAACTTCCTAACAGCGAGAGGGCTGCTAAAGGCACGAGGATTGCATGGAGCTTGCCTCTCAGGGGAAAGGACAGGTAGATAAAATTGGGCACACTCTGCCAAGCAGGTGGGGAACTTTCAGGACCTTCAGGCACTCCATCCCCCTGGCTGGCTACGCAGCTCCAAGGACCCCCACCATGCTAAGTACCCTGCTGCGCCTTCCTCCTGACCAGTCCACACCAGCTCATAAACAGGCAGCCCCTGCCCTGGCGTCAGGCCAGCCAGAGGGAAGCCCTGCCTATGGCAGCTACAAATGCAAAGCATAGGGGCTTACACCTGTGTCCTTGGCCCACTGGTTCTGGCAGTAGAGGCAGGCATAGCAGCTGGGAAGCAGGAAACAGTTCTTTCCTCCCCCCCCAGGCACCAGCGCCAATCCTCTGTGACACCCAACATCCCTCCAGGGGCTGAGCAACTCCAGAGACTAGAGCTTCTGGGCACTAGAGGGCGCCACATACAAATATGAAACGTCAGAGGAACCTGGTTCAAACCAAAATCCCACAAATACCAGAAAAAGGGTCAAGTGAAACTGAACTCATCAGTCTTTCTGAGAGAGATTTCAAAATAAAAATCATTAACATGCTCATGGAAGTATAGTAAAATATTCAAGAACTCAGGGAACAAATCCGAATGGAGATTCAATCACTGTGGAAAACAGTATCAGAAATGAAACATACAGTGAAGGCATTTGAAAGCAGATTAGGTATAGTGGAGGAGACAGCAAATGAAATGGAATACAAAGCTGAGGCACCGAGAGAAGAAAAGAATTCTAGGAATGAAAGAATATACAGAGAACTGTGCGACCAATCCAAACTGAACAATATTTGCATTATAGGGTTATCAAAAGAAGAAGAGAGAGAAAAAGGGATAGAAAGTGTCATTGAGGAGGTAAATGGCTGAAAACTTCCCCAATCTGGGAAAGGAGATAGTCTCTCAGGCCATGGGGGTGCACTAATATCCCAACACAAGGGACCCAAGAAGACAACACCAAGACATACAATAATTAAAATGACAAAGATCAAGGATAAGGACACACTATGAAAAGCAACCAGAGAGAGAAAAAAGATCACAAACAAAGGAAAACCCATTAGGCTGTCACCAGACTTCTCAACAGAAACCTGGCAGGCCAGAAGGGAGTGGCATGATATATTTAATGCAATGAGGCAGAAAGGCCTTGAAACAAGAACAGTCTATGCGGAAAGATGATCATTTAAATTTGAAGGAGGGATTAAACAATTTCCTGATAAGCAAAAGCTGAGAGGATTTACTTTCCACAAACTGTCTCTACGGTGTATTTTGGAGGGACTGCTATAGATGGGAGTGTTCCTAAGGCTAAATAGCTCTCACCAGAGGAAATACAACCACAGTAAAGAAAGTAGAACAATTAATTACGAGGTATATCAAAATTAAATCAACTACCCACAAAGTCAGTCAAGGATAGACAAACAGTACAGAATATGATACCAAATATAAAAAGAATACAGGAGGAAGAGAAAGGAGGGTAAAAAACCCTTTAGATTGTTTTTGTAATAGCACACTGAGTTAAGATAGACAGATAGTAAGGAAGTTAGCCATGACCCTTTGGGAACCATGAATCTAAAGCCTGCAATGGCAATAAGTACATACCTATTGATAATAACCCCAAATGTAAATAGTCTAAATGCACCAATCAAAATATACAGAGTCAGTGAATGGATAAAAAAAAATGCCCATCTATATGCTGGCTACAAGAGACTCAATTCAAACCCAAAGACATATACAGACTGAAAGTGAAGGGATGGAGAAAGATATTTCATGCAAGTAATAGGGGGAAAAAAGCAGGAGTTGCAGTACTTCTATCAGACAAAATAGACTTCAAAACAAAGAAAGTCACAAGAGACAAAGAAGCACATTACATAAAGATAAAGGGGTCAGTCCAACAAGAGGATATAACCATTATAAATATCTATGCACCCAACTCAGGAGCACCTACATATGTGACACAAATACTAACAGAATTGAAGGGGGAAATAGAATGCAATGCATTCATATTAGGAGACAATGCTCCACTCAATCCAAAGGACAGATAAACTGGAGAGAAAATAAGTAAGGTGATATAGGCACTGAGCAACACATTAGAACAGATGGACCGAACAAACATTTACAGAACTCTCCACCCAAAAGCAGCAGGATACACATGCTTCTCAAGTGCACATGGAACATTTTCAAGAACAGATCATATACTAGGCCACCAAAACAGCCTCAGTAAATTCAAAAAGATTGAATTGTACCTACCAGCTTCTCAGACCACAAAGGTATTAAACTAGAAATTATGCAAAGAAAATAGAAAATCCTACAAACACATGGAGGCTTAACAACATGCTCCTAAATAAACAATGAATCAATGACCAAATAAAAACAGATCAAGCAATATATGGAGACAAATGACAACAGTAATTGAACACCATAAAATCTGTGGCATGCAGCAAAGGCCATGCTAAGAGGGAAGTATACTGCAGTACAGGCCTACCTCAGGAAAGAAGAACAATCCCATATGAACAGTCTAAACTCTCAATTAACAAAACTAGAGAAAGAAGAACAAATGAGGCCCAAAGTCAGTAGAAGGAGGGACATAATAAAGATTAGAGCATAAATAAATAAAATTGAGAAGAATAAAACAACAGAACCAAAGAAAGCTGGAGCTGGTTCTTTGAGAAAATAAACAAAATAGATAAACTCCTAGCCAGACTTAATCAAGAAAAAAAGAGTCTACACACATAAACAGAACCAGAAAAGAGGGAAAGCTACTATGGACAACACAGAAATAACAAAAAATTATTAGAGAATACTATGAAAAATTATATGGTAACAAACTGGATAACCTTGAAGAAATGAACAATTTTCTAGTAAAATAAAATCTTGCAAGGCTGAACCAGGAAGAAACAAAGTCTGAACAGACCAATTACCAGCAAAAACAAAACCACTGTACCAGATGGCTTCACCACTGAATTTTATCAAACTTATACTGAAGATCTAATACCCATCCTCTTTAAAGTTTTCCAAAAAGTAGAAGAGGAGGAAATACTTCCAAACTCATTCTATGAGGCCAGCATCACTCTAATACCAAAATCAGGCAAAGACACCACAAAAAAAGAAAACTACAGACCAATATCCCTGATTAACATATGTGCAACAAAATATTAACAAACCGAATTCAAAAATACATCAAAGAGATCATCCATCATGATCAAGCAGGATTTATTCCAGGGATGCAAGAATGATACAATAATAGAAAATCCATCAACGTCATCCACCACATCAACAAAAAGGAGGACAAAAACCACATGATCATTGACACAGATGCTGAAAAAGCATTTGACAAAATTCGACATCCATTCATGATAAAAACTCTCAACAAAATGTGTATAGAGGGCAAGTACCTCAACATAATAAAGTCCATATATGACAAACCCACAGCCAACATCATACTTAACAGCAAGAAGCTGAAAGCTTTTCCTTTGACATCAAGAACAAGGATGCCCACTCTCCCCACTTTTATTCACCATAGTACTGGAGGTTGTAGCCATGGCAATCAGACAACAGAATGAAATGAAAGGCATCTAGATTGGTAAAGAAGAAATTAAACTGTCCCTGTTTGCAGATGACATGGTATTGTACAAAATAACCCTAAAGAATCCAAACTACCATATCTAATATCTGAATTCAGCAGAGTTGCAGGATACAAAATTAATACACAGAAATCTGTTGCATTCCTATACCCTAATGTTGAACTAGCAGAAAGAGAAATCAGAAACACAGTTCCATTCACTGTTGCATCAAAAAGAATAAAATACCTAGGAATAAACCTAACCAAGGAAGTGAAAGACCTGTATCCTGAAAACTACCAGACTCTCTTGAGAGCAATTAAAGAAGACACCAATAAATGGAAATATATCCCATGCTCATCCATAGGAAGAATTAATATTGTCAAAATGGTCATCTGCCTAAAGCAATCTATAGATCAATGCAATCCCTATCAAAGTAACAACAACATTTTTCAATTAACTATAGCAAATCATTCTAAATTCATATGTAACCACAAAAGACCCTGAATAGCCAAAACAATCCTGAGAAGGAAGAATAAAGCTGGGGTGATTACCCTCCCCAACTTCAAGCTCTAGTACAAAGCCACAGTAATCAAGACAATTTGGTACTGGCACAGAAACAGACCCATAGACCAGTGGAACAGACTGGAGTGTCCAAATTTAAACCCAAGCATATGTGGTCAATTAATATACGATAAAGGAGCCATGGGCATACAATGGGGAAATGACAGCCTCTTCAACAACTGGTGTTGGCAAAACTGGCCAGCTACACGCAAGAGAATGATACTAGATTATTGTTTAACCCCATTCACAAAATTAAACTCAAAATGAAACAAAGACTTGAATGTAATTTCTGAAACCGTAAGACTTAGAATAAGACAACATAGGCAAAAAAAATCCCCTGCATATAAACATGAGCAACTTTTTCCTGAATGCATCTCCTTGGGCAGGGGAAACAAAAGCAAAAATGAACAAATGGGACTACATCAAGCTAAAAAGCTTCTGTACAGCAAAAGACGCCATCAGCAGAACAAAATGCCATCCTACAGAATGGGGGAATATATATTTGTAAATGACATATCTGAGAAGGGGTTAACACCCAAAAAATAAAGAACTCACATGCATCTGCAACCAAAAAACAAATAACCCAATTAAAAAATAGGCGGAGGATATGAACAGACAATTCTCCAAAGAAGAAATTCAGATGGCGAACAGGCACATGAAAAGATGCTCCACATTGCTAATTATCAGGGAAATGCAAATTAAAACCACAATGAGATATCACCTCACACCAGTTAGGATGGGCAACATAGAAAAGACTATGAACAACAAATGCTGGTGAGGGTGCAGAGAAAGAGGAGTCCTCCTACACTGCTGGTGGGAATGTAAATTAGTTTAACCATTGTGGAAAGCAATATGGAATTTCCTCAAAAAACTAAAAATAGAAATACCATTTGACCCAGGAATCCCACTCCTTGGAATTTACCAAAAAAATACAGCTTCTCAGATTCAAAAAGACATCTGCACCCCCATGTTTATTGCAGCGCTATTTATAACAACGATTTGGAAGCAACCTAATTGTCCATCAGTAGATGAATGCATAAAGAAGATATGGTACATATACACATTGGAATACTATTCAGCCATAAGAAAGGAACAAATCCTACCATTTGCCACAACATGGATGGAGCTGGAGTGTGTTATGCTCTGTGAAATAACCCTGGTAGAGAAAGACACGTACCAAATGATTGCCCTCATTTGTGGAGTAGAACAACAAAGCACAACTGAAGGAACTAAACAGCAGCAGACTCACAAACTCCAAGAAGGAACTAGCAGTTACCAAAGGGGAGTGGTTGGGGAGGGAGGGAGAAGGAGATTAAGGGGCATTATGATTAGCACACATAATGTAGGGGGGCCACAGGGAAGGCAGTATAGCACAGAGAAGACAAGTAGTGACTCTGTAGCATCTTACACTGATATACAGTGACTGCAATGGACGTGAGACTCGGTAATATGTGTGATTGTAGTAACGACATTGTTTTCATGTGAAACCTTCATAAGAGTGTATGTCAATGTTATCTTGTTTAAAAAAAACAGAAAAAGAAAATAGACTAATAGACACTGAGAAGTGACTGGTGGTTACCATGGGGAAGGGGTTAGTGTTGGTGAGGGGGATAAAAGGGCACAAAATTTCTTTATCATAATTTAAGTTGGTCCCAGTTATGGTAGTACAGCATGGAGAATATTAGTGATTCTGGAACATCTTCCTATGTTGACAGATAGTAACTGCACTAATGGGGATGAGGATTTAATAATATGGGTAACTGTTGAACCACTCTGTTATATACTCAAAACCTGTATGAGATTGTATATCAACAATACTTCAATTAAAAAAAGAGAGGAGGGCTTTTCTCCACATGTCCTTGTCCAACTGACTGAGGTATCTTTCTCTCCATTTACACATTCAAAAATTTAGAAATAAAACATGCTTCTAAGATTACTTAAAGACCCCTGATAGAAAAGTGAAACATTGTTGCCCTGGCATCTTTACAGACCAGAACTGCAGAGGAGTAAGGACAGGAGAAAGGGGCATTGCCTGAAAATGAATGGTTTCAAATGCAAAAAAAAAAAATCATTCTGATAAAGGGCATCACGTACTAACAGCAAACATTATCCCAATAATATGTTGGAAGCATTTCATTTAAATTTGGGAATAAAACTAAATACCTATTTGCACACTTATTTTCAGTTTCCTGTAGGTTTAGAAATTGTTGCCATGGAATTGTAAGTATTTACTTATATGTGTGGTTATTTATATATATTTTTCATCCCTAATCTTATATATTTTTCTTTAATATGGCTTTTAAGCAGTTGATGCTTTTTGTAGGTCTTTTCACATAACCAGGTTATGGAAATTACTTTGATACTTGCTGAATGCACTTAAGTAGTGCTTAAGTGCTAAGGAGTTTAGCCCTCGTGTATATATTAGGAAAAAAGGTAAAAGTCAGTGATCTATGTTTACGTTTCAAGAAAACATACCCTAGCAAATTAAACCTAAAGAAAGTAGAATGGAGGAAAAACAAAATAAATGAAATACAAAATAATTGTATAGTAGAGAAAAGGAAAAAGGCAAAAATCAATTCTCTGGAAAGAATATTACATTTATTTTCACTTTTTGTCATCAGATTCATAATTTGCTTTACCATTGTCTTTCTTTTTTCTCTATTTGTTCTTTTTCTCATTTCTTAAGATGAATTCTTAGTTTTTATGTTTTTGTGTTTCTCTGTAAAGCAAAAGCATTCAAAGCTATGTATTTTTTTCCTAATACTGCTGTTATTACTGTTATTTGTGCTATGGTGTTTTCCTTTTTATTGCTTTCTTGATTGTCAGTAATTTTCTTTTTTCTTTAATCCAGGCATTACGTAGGAGCTTCATTTCTAAAAAGTGATTTTTTTTTGGTTATTTATTTATTTATGGATTATGAGCAAAGAAATAACCTATACAGATACCTTTACAGTTCTACAAACTGTCAACTAAGATTTGTGCATTTTATTGTATGTACCTCAGTTAAAAAATAATAATACATATTCTGCTTTTAAACAAAAATAAATAAAAAACTTTTATGTGTGCATGGTGCCCTTACGAAAAAATTATCTTCTTGAGAGTTGCAAGAATCTCTAAGTCGTATCTATTCATTGTATTTTTAAATTCCTTTTTTTTCTTCTTCTAGATTTTCAAATGTTGAGAGATTTTTTTGAAAGACAATGTTGATTAGTTAAAGACACACCCATTCCCTGTTCTCTTTACCTTGTGTATACCTTCTACTATGGAGGCTAGATAATTTTATGCTCACATCTTTGGCCTCTCTTGCTGCTAGGGTGGCTATGTAATACAATTCTGGTAAACTGGTCTATGCAAGGGCTTCTAGGGAAGTTTTTGCATTTGAGATGTGCCTGGCACTCTACTCCCTTTACCCCTTTAACATTCACAGAGATAAGAAACTAACATACTAATAATCGCAGAGTAGAAAGAGAAAGATCTTGGAGAGTGTCTGAACTGACCAACAGTTGCTTACCTCTCTCCTTGTCGTGTTAGAAAAATAACTTAGTCTAAGCCATTATTGAGTTTAATGTTGTTTTCAGCTGAGTGCATTCTAACTGATAATAAGGGTGTTTTAAAGTATTCCAGTGTACTTATAGCAATTTCTTAACATTTCTAATTATTTTTGTTTTGCATATACACACGCACACACACAATTTTTTTTGGTGTAAATGCACATATCTTCATAAATAACGTTTTTTATCATAGCATAATGTTTCTTCCTCTAGTTCTTTTAACTTCATATTCCTGTTTGGATATTGCCCCCCCGCTTTCTTTTGGTTTGTGTTTACCTAGTATCTCTTAACACACTTTGTTTTGCATTTTTAAAAATTTTTGGTAGAATATACATTACATAGAATTTACCATTTTTAAGTGTACAGTTAAGCAGCATTGAGTACATTCCCAGTGTTGTGCAAACATCAGCATTACCCATTTTTATAACTTCATCATACTATATTGAAGCTCTATACCCATTAAACAGTAACTCCTCCATGCCCCCTTCCTCCAGCCCCGGGTAACCTCCATTCTACTTTTTGTCTCTATGAATTTGCCTATTCATGTACTTCGTTTAAGTGAGATCATGTATTTGTCCTTTCAAATGCATACTGTCTTCTAATAGGATAATTTGTTCAGTTCGGGTTTAATGTTATAACTGATACTATTTTTATTGCTTCTATAACTTTTATCACTTATTAGATAATCTTGTTTCCTCATTTTTCTTTTCCTTACTTTTGTTAATCTGAAAGCTCACTTCCATTAGTGGCTACTTTCCTCTTTCTCACTCTCAATCAGAAGCATATGGTATTACTATTAAAGCAAAATAACATATTTTTTATACCAAGGCTGCAGTGTTTCTCTTTTACTTCCTTTCTACCCAGGGAAGTTGAGTCCTTTGGAATAGGTCTTGACCTCTTGCTTCTTCTCCCATCTTTTCTCTGTCCCCTTGAAACCTTTGAAAATCTTTTACTTTGTTCCGCTCCCATTCCCCAACTTACTGATTTTCCTAATACAGGTAAGTACTTAAAGAGAATTTTCCTTACAGTATGTCCTTTTTTAAAAGCACTTTGCTTATATATTCCAAGACAGTGTGTTGTTATCCAGTCAGACTTAATTTCATATATTTATTGTGTACTCTTACTCCCATCAGTGGGCTTATTTCTTGCCCTGCTTCCTGTAGCTCACTTCCCATTTTCCCTCACAGGCATTTCCCTCAACAAATCTCTTGCATGTCTAATCACATCTGCTTCTCAGAAGACCTAAAGTACACATGAATCAATATGTTTAAAGTGCCATTTGATATAACAGATAAAGTGAATGAACTACAACTAATGCACCTATATGGGTAAATATCAGAAGCAATGTTGAGTGAAATATCATTTGAAAAATATGATTTGTCACAATTTCTATAAAGTTCAGAACTCATAGTATGTTGCAAAACTTGGAGGAAAAAAAAGCAAATTCAGACTTGGTTACTTCTGGGATAGAAGAGAGTAGGATTAGGGAGAGAGGGTATTATCGTTCTACCTTTTACATTTTATTTAAGGTTATTATCATAATACATTCCTTAAGTATATTATAATACATCCCCAAAATGTATATGAAAATTGGCCACAAAACTTGACATCTTCTGTTATGTGGGGCTAAGTAGTATTGTGTCTTGAATAAGAAAAAATATAATGAGGACAATCTTCACTGATGTAGCAACACATAGGAGTACCTGGAAGTTGAGGAGAGGGATCTAAAGAAAATACACTAAATCTATCACATGTTTGCCTCGTTCTTGGGTAAAATTTCTGGGGACCTACCCAACTCCACACCCTTCCCCAATAGCATTCCCTCTTGCCTTATGAGATTGAAGTCACGTTTGAGCCATTCTGACATGCACCCAGAAGTTTTTTGAGTATGGCAGGGATACTAAGGTGGCCCTATTTGGGGGAGGAATGGGACACCTCCAGTACATGACTTTGGTTTAGAACTCTCAACAGCTTTACCAGACTTTCTCAGAACTTCACTGCAGTCTGAGACTTTTGCTACTCAACCTTCCTTTCCACTCTTCCCTATGAGATCAGACTGGCATTGGAGCTTTCCCACTTCTGTAGCTCACTTCCCATTTTCCCTCACAGGCATTTCTTTCAACAAGTCTCTTGCATGTCTAGTAGCATCTGCTTCTTGGAAAACCCACACTAACATGTGAGTCAGTATGTAAAAGTGTCTGGCATGAAATTAGCAGTCAATACATGTTAACTTTTATTACAGTAAACCTAGTAAAAGATGATGGTGATTTTGACTGTGGTCATGGTGATGAACGCAAATGTCCAAATTGGAGAGACATTTATGTAGATGGATGGATACAGTGGGACTATGATTGAATGGAGGAACCAGTAAAAGGGTTAATTTGTCCATTTTCTTGCATACCATCTTCCACTTCACACTTCATAACCTAACCATATTGATTTGCTCATAGTTCACTGAAAACACTATAGTGATCCCTAATTCTTTACTTGTACATAGTATTACTTCCTCATAAAATATTCTAACCCCACTCTCTTACCCCTTTGCCTAGCAAATGCCTACCTATTCTTTGATATTAAACTCAGGATTCAACTATTCCAGGGAGCCTTCCCTTTTCCTCTCTACCTCTCACTTCCACCTCTCCTTAGGTTCCTAAACCATCTTCTGTTCGTATGCACAGTGGTTGTGAACAAATGAGTTATATCAATTTTGTATCAGTTTCATCTTTTACCCTTTGGATTCCTTTAATCATGAGGTAAGATTGCAATAGTATTACTGGGGTCAGTTAACCGTTTATGTTTTATTCAGCGAGCACTGGGAAGCCACTGAAGGATTTTAAGTACAGAGGTAATGAAGACTTTATTTACATTTTGTAAGGATCACTTTGGCTACTGTTTGTTGAATGGATTGAGGAGTGCAAGAGTAAATTTGAGGAAATGGTTTAGTGTAGACTTAAGCCTAGTTGCCTGGTTCAATCATATATTACCCATGTAACCTTGGGAATGTTACTTAACTTTTCTTTGCCTCAGTTTCCCCATGTGTAAAATCACAATAAAAATAGTACTACTTCCAAGTTGTAAAAGTTAAATGGATTTTAAAAAACTTGGAATAGTATCTGGCACATAGTAAACAGATGTTACCTATTCCATTGTTACTTAACAAATATTTGTGTGCTTACTGCATCCTAGACAGTGGGCCAGATAAGATTATTAAGCTGAATTTAACAAATGACAAAAGCAAGTTCAAATTAATATGTAGCCAAAACATTGGGTTATAATGATGCCCCTAAGACTATTCAGCCATTGTTATAATGTTCCAATTCTGGAGAGGTTTTGATTTCTTTGACATTTTTTAAAGCTGTGGTTCCATTAGGTTCTGAATGAATCACACAGGGGAACATTGTTTGCATAAAAGAATCCTTAATATAAGATTCTTTACTTTTGTTACAAGTTTTTTGCTCTACAGGTTGATAATTAAGAAATAAACTTTGTGAACAGGTTGTGTTAGTATTAAATATATTTCTATAATGAATGACCTTTGCGTAAAATATATCAGCCTTTTAAGTTAAGAGTTTTATATACTAATTTATGAGAGTTTGTTTTCATTTTTTTTAATTGGACACAGTGGTAATTAATGTGTTCTAATGAATATATGGGGGAAGCTAGGAAACATGGTGTAATGAAATTTAAGTGACTAATTTTTTTAAAGATACAACTGTTTATATTGTATTAAAGACTTAAAAGGATTTATACTTGTCTTTGTACAAGAAAATACTAATATTTGGGAGTAGGATTGGGAGATGGGGGCATATCTTTATAATTAAAAGTATTTTGTGCAATAAGTAGTAGACCCTTAAGAGAAAATTAATGACAAAGTAAAAATAGAAACAAATTATATGTGGGATAACTTACAAAGAATCACGTAAATGAGTTCAAGCACCATTACTTTGGTCTAACATGGTCCATGTAAACTACATTAATACAGAACTAAACATGAGTTTGTCTTTGTTCTTTTCTAGTGGTAATGTTTGTTTAACTGCTTTATTTTTTTCAGGGATGTGCATGCCGTCTGTCTCTGGGATGATAAAGGCCCAGCAAAAATTCATCAGGCTTTAAAAGAAGATATTCTCGAGTTTATTAAGCAAGCACAGGCAGTAAGTTCTGCATCTATATGTAGTTTATTTTATGACTTAGAGAGTATATTTTCTGATTTTGAATGTAAGACTTATTGAAGTAATTTTAAAGTATCACATTGACTTTTGACACATTTGTTAAGTAAGATTTTTAATGAAATAATCGTTTTGTTTTTTCCCCCCTCAGTGACATTTCTCTCCACACAGTACATTATTATCCTCAGTTAAAAGATGCTTTAAAGAAATAAGTTTTTTATATGTTCTTTAGAAGTCCCCACTACTATTATTTTTTGGCCATATATCAGTTCCTATAAATCTATTTTTTTTCTCTCTACTAATAACCTTTTTAAGCTGATAGTAATTTTCTTCAATTCCAGATACTTCTCTAACTGTATAATCTTTGGGCTGCTTTGTGTTGTTACTGCTTAGCTACAGTTCAACACTCTTGAATTGATAATATGTATAATTCCATAATATTATAAAACTGAAGATAAAGTTCATTTATGCATTAGGTTATGCAAGAGCTAGTTTTGTTTATTTTTATTAACACGTGTCTTTGGGAAAACTTAATTTAGAGGTGAAGTATTGTTTGAGTAAGTGCTGGCATCACTAATACATCCCTTACCACTTTGAAGAAGGGCCTAAGAACATGAGATTATTTTCTTTTGAAAACTAGAGAGCTAGAATTTCTTATTTTTTAATGGAATTTTGCATCAGTATCTTATACAACATTAGTAATAGTTCTCTGTTAGAAATCTTGTTAAATACTAATAGTGGCTTAGCAGATGAAAATTTTAAATGATTTTTTTCTATATGTGATTTAAAGGAAGATAATGAAATCGAGTATGATTGGTATTGGTATTTATTTAATTTTGCTAATAGCCACTGAGATGATAAAATAGAAATTTGCTATTATGAAGTATTTTCTTGATAACACCATTAATTCTGCCATCTTGCTAAATGATTTTTTAAAAATTATAGTTTTATAGAAAATTACCTTTTAATGAAAATAAATTATTTTCAGGCTTTGCTTAGAAAAAGTTAAATCTTTCAATATCACAATCTAATCAAAACTATACTTTTCTAGAACTGATTTAGAACTGCAGTTTTCACTTACAATGGAAAGCATATCACCTTATTTATTTATAACTTTTGATAAAGGTAAATCATGTTTATTTCACATTGATAGAGCTTTATTCTTCAGTTTCTAGAAATGGTCCTATAGAGAATCATCTTAGATATTAACAAATGTTTTAAAAATGTTTCACATAAGAAACAAACTGTGATCTGGGTTCACTATAACATGACCCAGTAAAGTCTGGAACGTAGATCTTAGCAAGACTTGAGGATGGGATTTAGTGTCACTGATTCAGAGCAGTTAAACTGTAAGAATAACAATTCCACATTTGAGTGTATGATTTTAAAAGTTCTGTGAACTTTTAAGAAAATCTAGCTTCATGGGTTATTTTATTAGTCAATTACTAGACTAACTGAGTTTATCTTGTTAGGAAGAACTAAATTTCTCAAATAGGAAAGGCACTTCATTAAAATGTTTATTATAGCATTATTTAAAATGACAAATAGGAAAGGCACTTCATTAAAATGTTTATTATAGCATTATTTAAAATGACAAGGGAAGTAAAAATAAATCTACAGTGTTTAGGGAGTTATTAGGGTATTGAATTTTTTCCCTTTTTTAAAATTATAAGAATTTTATTTGCTCATAATTCTGTAGTTGAGCAGTTCGGGCTAGGCTCACCTGACTTTGCCTAAGCTTATTAATAAGGCAGAAGTTAGCTGGTGGCTCTTCAGGGACTGGATGGTCAAAGAAAGCTCTTTTCACATAGCTGGTGTTTGGTGCTGCCTTCCAGCTGGACCTCTCCCACCATGTGTTTCTCGTTTTCAGGGAAACTAGCCTTTGAGGTGATAGTGGAATCTACCAGCCTTGGCTTGGAAGTCGCACAATCTCATACCTGCTGCATTCTTTGGTCAAAGCAAGTCACGTAACAACCCAAACTCCAGTGATGGAGAATGACCCCACCATCTTTTTTTAAAAAAGAGAGAGATAATTCATATACCAGAGAACTCACCCTCTTAAAGTATACAGTTCAGTGGGTTTTAATATTAAGTTGTGCAATGATCACCCACTAATTCAAAATTTTCCTCACCACAAAAAGAAACCTTCTTGCATTAGCATATAGTCCCCATTTACCCATTCCCACTAATCACTGACAACCAGTAGTCCTCGTTCTGTCCTTGTGCATCTATTTATTCTGCACATTTCCTATAAGTGGAATCATACAATATATAGCTTTTTATGTCCAGCTTCTTTCACTTACGGTAAGGCTCATGAGGTTAATGTATGCTGTAACACTTCTCAGTATTTCATTCCTTCTTTTTTGTTATCATTAATCTACAATTACATGCAGAACATTATGTTTACTAGGCTCTCCCCTACACCAGTCCCCCCCACAACCCTCATTACAGTCACTGTCCATCAGCGTAGTAAGATGCTGTAGAATCACTACCTGTCTTCTCTGTGTTGTACAGCCCTCCCCATGCACCCCCCCACACTATACATGTTAATAGTAATGCCCCCTTTCTTTTTTCCCACCCTTATCCCTCCCTTCCCACCCATCCTCCCCAGTTCCTTTCCCTTTGGTAACCGTTAGTCCTTTCTTGGCTTCTGTGATTCTGCTGCTGTTTTGTTCCTTCAGTTTTTCTTTGTTCCTATACTCCACGTATGAGTGGAATCATTTGGTACTTGTCTTTCTCCGCCTGGCTTATTTCACTGAGCATAATACCCTCTACCTCCATCCATGTTGTTACAAATGGTAGGATTTGTTTTCTTCTTATGGCTGAATAATATTCCATTGTTTATATGTACCACATCTTTATCCATTCATCTACTGATGGACACTTAGGTTGCTTCCATTTCTTGGCTATTGTAAATAGTGCTGTGATAAACATAGGGGTGCATCTGTCTTTTTCAAACTGGGCTGCTGCATTCTTAGGGTAAATTCCTAGAAGTGGAATTCCTGGGTCAAATGGTATGTCTATTTTGAGCTTTTTGAGGAACCTCCATACTGCTTTCCACAATGGTTGAACTAATTTACAGCAGTGTAGGAGGGTTCCCCTTTCTCCACAACCTCGCCAACATTTGTTGTTGTTTGTCTTTTGGTTGATGGCGATTCTTACTGGTGTGAGGTAGTATCTCATTGTGGTTTTAATTTGCATTTCTCTGGTGACTAGCGATGTGGAGCATCTTTTCATCTGTTGGTCATCTAAATTTCTTCTTTGGAGAACTGTCTGCTCAGCTCCTCTGCCCATTTTTTAATTGGATTATTTGCTTTTTGTTTGTTGAGCTACATGAGCTCTTTATATATTTCAGATGTCAACCCTTAATGGGATCTGTCATTTATGAATATATTCTCCCATACTGTAGGGTACCTTTTTGTACTATTGATGGTGTCCTTTGCTGTACAGAAGCTTTTCAGCTTGATATAGTCCCACCTGTTCATTTATGCTTTTGTTTCTCTTGCCCAGGGAGATATGTTCAGGAAGTCGCTCATGTTTATGTCCAAGTTGCCTATGTTTTTTTCTAAGAGTTTTATGGTTTCATGACTTACATTCAGGTCTTTCATCCGTTTTGAATTTACTTTTGTGTATGGGGTTAGACAGTGATCCAGTTTCATTCTCTTACATGTAGCTGTCCAGTTTATCCAGCACCATCTGTTGAAGAGACTGTCATTTCCCCATTGTATGTCCATGGCTCCTTCATCGTATATTAATTGACCAAATATGTTTGGGTTAATGTCTGGAGACTCTATTCGTTTCCACTGGTCTGTGGCCTTGTTCTTGTGCCAGTACCAAATTGTATTGATTACTGTGGCTTTGTGGTAGAACTTGAAGTTGGGGAGTGAGATCCTCCCCACTTTATTCTTCCTTCTCAGGATTGCTTTCCCTGTTTGGGGTCTTTGGTATTTCCATATGAATTTTTGAACTATTTGTTCCAGTTCATTGAAGAATGTTGTTGGTAATTTGATAAGGATTGCATCAAATCTGTATATTGCTTTGGGCAGGATGGCCATTTTGACGATATTAATTCTTCATAGCCAAGAGCATGGAATGAGTTTCCATTTGTTAGTGTCCTCTTTAATTTCTCTTAAGAGTGTCTTACAGTTTTCAGGGTATAGGTCTTTCACATCTTTGGCTAGGTTTATTCCTAGGTATTTTATTCTTTTTGATGCAATTGTGAATGGAATTGTTTTCCTGATTTCTCTATTAGTTCATTGTTAGTGTATAGGAAAGCCACAGATTTATCTGTGTTAATTTTGTATCCTGCAACTTTGCTGAATTCTGATATTAATTCTAGTAGTTTTGGAGTGGAGTCTTTAGGGATTTTTATGTATAATATGTCATCTGCAAATAGTGACAGTTTAACTTCTTTACCAGTCTGGATTCCTTGTATTTCTTTGTTTTGTCTAATTGCTGTAGCTAGGACCTCCAGTACCAGGTTGAATAACAGTGGGGAGAGTGGGCATCCCTGTCTTGTACCCGATCTCAGAAGAAAAGCTTTCAGCTTCTCGCTGTTCAGTATGATGTTAGCTGTGGGTTTATCATATATGACCATTATTATGTTGAGGTACTTGCCCTCTATGCCCATTTTGTTGAGAGTTTTTATCATGAATGGATGTTGAATTTTGTCGAATGCTTTTTCAGCATCTATGGAGATGACCATGTGGTTCTGTCCTTCTTTTTACTTATGTGGTGGATGATGTTGATGTATTTTCGAATGTTGTATCATCCTTGCATCTCTGGGTTGAATCCCACTTGGTCATGGTGTATGATCCTTTTGATATATCTGAATTTGGTTTGCTAATATTTTATTGAATATTTTTGCATCTACGTTCATCAGGGATATTGGTCTGTAATTTTCTTTTTTGGTGGGGGTCTTTGCCTGGTTTTGGTATTAGGGTGATGTTGGCTTCATAGAATGAGTTTGGGAGTATTCCGTCTTCTTCTATTTTTTGGAAAACTTTAAGGAGAATGGGTATTATGTCTTCTCTGTGTGTCTGATAAAATTCTGAGGTAAATCCGTCTGGCCCAGGGATTTTGTTCTTGGGTAGTTTTTTGATTACTGCTTCAATTTCTTTGCTGGTAATTGGTTTGTTTAGATTTTGTGTTTCTTCCTTGGTCAGTCTTGGAAGGATGTATTTTTCTAGGAAGTTGTCCATTTCTTCTAGGTTTTCCAGTTTGTTAGCATATAGGTTTTCATAGTATTCTCTAATAATTCTTTGTATTTCTGTGGTGTCCATCTGATTTTTCCTTTCTTGTTTCTGATTCTGTTGATGTGTGTTGATTCTCTTTTTCTCTTATAAGTTGGCTAGAGGCTTATCTATTTTGTTTATTTTCTCAAAGAACCAGCTCTTGGTTTCATTGATTTTGTTCAATTTTATTTATTTCTTCTCTGATCTTATTATGTCCCTCCTTCTACTGACTTTGAGCCTCATTTATTCTTCTTCTTCCAATTTCGGTAATTGTGACATTAGACTTTTCATTTGGGATTGTTCTTCCTTCTTTAAATATGCCTGAATTGCTGTGTACTTTTCTCTTAAGACTGCTTTTGCTGCATCCCACAGAAGTTGGGACTTTGTGTTGTTGTCGTTTGTCTTCATATATTGCTTGATCTCTATTTTGATTTGGTCGCTGATCCATTGATTATTTAGGAGCATGTTGTTAAGCCTCCATGTGTTTGTGCGCCTTTTTACTTTCTTTATATAATTTATTTCTAGTTTTATGCCTTTGTGATCTGAGAAGTTGGTTGGTAGAATTTCAGTCTTTTTCAATTTCCTGAGGCTCTTTTTGTGGCCCAGTATGTGGTCTATTCTGGAGAATTTTCCATGTGCACTTGAGAAGAATGTGTATCCTGTTGCTTTTGGATGTAGAGTTCTATAGATGTCTGTTAGGTCCATCTATTCTAGTGTGTTGTTCAGTGCCTCTGTGTCCTTACTTATTTTCTGTCTGGTGGATCTATCCTTTGGAGTGAATGGTGTGTTGAAGTCTCTTAAAATGAGTGCACTGCATTCTATTTCCTCCTTTAATTCTGTTAGTAGTTGTTTCATATATGCTGGTACTCCTGTGTTGGGTGCATATATATTTATAATTGTTATATCATCTTGTTGAACTGACCCCTTTATTGTTATGTAATGTCCTTCTTTATCTCTTGTTACTTTCTTTTTTTTGAAGTCTATTTTGTCTGATACTAGTACTGCAACACCTGCTTTTTTCTCCCTATTGTTTGCATGAAATATCTTTTTCCATCCCCTGACTTTTAGTCTGTGCATGTCTTTGGGTTTGACATGAGTCTCTTGTAAGCAGCATATAGATGGGTCTTGCTTTTTAATCCATTCTGTTATTCTGTGTCTTTTGATTGGTGCACTCAGTCCATTTGCATTTAGCGTGATTATTGAAATATGTACTTATTGCCATTGCAGGCTTTAGATTCGTGGTTACCAAAGGTTCAAGGTTAGCTTCTTTAGTATCTTTCTAACTTAACTTGCTTATTGAGCTATTATAAACACTGTCTGATGATTCTTTTTATTTCTCCCCCTTCTTATTCCTCCTCCTCCACTCTTTATGTGTTGGGTGTTTTATTCTGTGCTCTTTTGTGTTTCCTTTAACTGCTTTTGTGGGAAGTTGGTTTTATTTATTGCCTTTAGTTAGTATTTGTTTGGTCTGCTTTCTTTGTTGTGATTTTAATTTCTCTAGTGACATCTGTTTAGTCTTAGGAGTGCTTCCATTTAGAGCAGTCCCTCTAAAATACCCTGTAGAGGTTTGTGGGAGGCAAATTCCCTCAACTTTTGCCTGTCTGGGAATTGTTTAATCCCTCCTTCATATTTAAATGATAATTGTGCTGGATGTAGTATTCTTAGTTCAAGGCCCCTCTGTTTTATTGCATTAAATATATCATGCCATTTTCTTCTGGCCTGTAAGGTTTCTGTTGAGGAGTCTGATGATAGCCTGATGAGTTTTCCTTTGTAGGTGACTTTTTCCCCTCTCTAGCTGCCTTTAAAATTCTGTCCTTATCCTTGATCTTTGCCATTTTAATTATTATGTGTCTTGGTGTTGTCCTCTTTGGGTCCCTTCTTTTGGGAGTTGTGTGTACTTATGTGGTATGAATGACTATTTCCTCCCCCAGTTTGGATAAGTTTTCAGCAATTATTTCTTCAAATACACTTTCTATCCCTTTTTCTCTCTCTTCTTCTTCTAGTATCCCTATAATGTGGATATTGTTCCTTTTGGATTGGTCACAGTTCTCTTAATATTGTTTCATTCCTGGAGATTCTTTTATCTCTCTCTGCGTCACCTTCTATGCATTCTTGTTCTCTGGTTTCTAATCGATCAATGGCCCCTTGCATCTCATCCATTCTGCTTTTAAATCCTTCCAGAGTTTGTTTTATTTCTGTATTCTCCCTCCTTAGTGTAAGATAAATTCTAGCTGAAATAAGCAGGCAAAGAGAGGCAACAAAGGGCCAGGTAATTTATTTAAATACCCCTGGGTGAGGTTCCATGGCCTTCTTTTCACAGGCCAGAGAAGTCACACCCAGTTGGGAAGGTGGGGGGCTTATAAGGGACTAGGAGGGGGAGGAGTGGGCAAGCTATCCTAGGGGGTGTGGAGAGGTATGATTGGCTAAAGGTGACATAATAGACAACTAAAAACTTTTTTTCCTTCCAAGAGGGAGGAGGCTAACATCCGGGTCTTAGTTGGCACATCAGAATGGAATTCAGGGAGAGCTGTCCCCTTTCCATATATGGCATGGACTTTGGGGTCTGGTCTGTTCTCCCCCTGTGGCATCTCTCTGTTCTGTTTGCATGTCCTTGTTTTTCCTTTCTCCAGCCTAACATTCCAGCCTTTTGGTCATAATGGGCGATGACTCAATCTGGCTACTTCTGGCTGACAAGGGGCATCATGGGGGTTTGAAGCTGGTATTAGGCTGAAGGAGGGGGTTCAGTGGGAAGAAGTGCGTAATGGTGAAGAAACATCTGGTTGGTGGTGACTCGGGTCATCTGGGTTAGCTGCTGTTGGAGGAAATTGAGGACACAAGGGGCAACTAAGAGTAAACCACAAACTGTTATTAAGGGGCCCAGTAGGGGCATTAGCTAGGCTATTATGGGGGACTGGAATTCTGGATCGAGTTTACATCTCAATGACTAGTATTGGGATTTAGTATAGATAAGACTGCATTATTGAAACAATACTTTTCTCTAAAATCACCCTCATTTTTATTAGAAGTAGCCAGATTAAGAAAATAATTAACAGTTGGCTTGATTATTTGCATAAGTGCAGCAAGAAGAGCAATTGATTACATAGGCTCTTTTAAATATGCTTTGCCGGAACTTTTTGTAAGGAATTTCAGATTGGACTTTTAAGGGCTTCTTGAGGCCAGAAAGCCAAGCAGACTTACCATCAGCTTGTGCCTGCAGTACCTGTAGATTTGGGTTAATTCATCTCTTCTTGAGGTTCCTAAGACATTCCTGAGGTTCCTGCACCTGCCGGGAAGTGACCTTCTTTACTCACCTGGTAAGGCTGCTGGGAACTCTGTAAGCAAGGTACCAGGTAGGTTCTTCTAAGGGGCTTTGTTGGCTCTATAAAGTCAACTTTAGTTCCTTAAAGCTATTCATATCTGAGCTTACACACATGTCTCTCAGGTATGACATCTCAGTCAAAGCCTTGGTAGTATAACCAGTGTTTTTAATTGCTCCTCTTACAAGGAAAGCAGGTTCTTATTGAACTTATGCAAATAAACATACTGCTATGAAGTATAAAAATAGTCACTGACAGTTTTAAAATTCTGGAGGGATCAGGTAGAGAGAAAGATAAAAGTTTCAATTCTGCTTATAAAGGCAGTCATTTACTAAACTGTTGTCAGCTTAAGAGAAAAAGCTTAAAACACTTTATCAACAACATTTGAAACAAAAAGGTACAAAATCATCTTCTTTAGTTTACTTAATCCTATGTAACTAATACTTGTTCTGCTCTAATTTAGTTTTTTACTAGCTTAAGAGTAATAAAACAGTGACTATAAATAATAAAAGACTTACAAATGACAATGGTTAAAGATCTGATGAGAGCTTATTGTAAGACAGTTGACATAAGGAAATTCTGATATTTCTGTAACACAAAACATTCAGGAACAAAGTTCAGCATCATTCCTTTTGACAGTGCCCTCCAGGCAATAAGCAGGTAATTATATATCATATAAATAAGCTAAATTAGCCAAATACTTTATCAAATGAGAAAAAGTTTTTCTGACATACTCTAGGGGCTCTCTGGGAAATATCAGAGTTAACTAAAGGCAAAAGCACTTTTTTGAATTTGATTTTGGGAAGTTGTTAAAAGTTTTAAGGCACTTGCTTAAATAGGACCATAGGTTGCTTTGAAGCAACACTTATCTAATTAAGTAGAATGACAACAAAGTACTTCAAAGGCAAATAAAGAAGGTTACACAGTTATTATCAAAGTTTAGCTTTTAGTCCTTTTAATATTAAGATCTCATTTTTTTAAAGACTCTGACAACTCACTGAGACTTTAAGCATAAGAAACTGCTTTGATAAAACAATTAGAACTTTCTGCAATCTTTCAATATTAAGAGCCGAATAACAGTTAAGAAAACTTTGTCTTTTTAACTGAAAACAAAATTCTAATTTTGCTGTGTACTTGATACTGAGACTCATTTGCTTTAATTTTATATAACATGACTATATTAAATTCTTCTACAAACTTTTTACAACTTTTTTATCAAAAGACATACTTTTTAGCCTGCAGAAATGTTTTCCTTACTACTTTAAGTAGTTTTGATTAGAACTTAAAACTATTACTTTAACTTTCAGTGAACACTGAAAAATAGGCTACTGTAAACTGTTACACTAGCATTTTTCAGATCGATACATGTATGAACGTATATTATCATTTTTGGAAATGTGCTTTATAGCACAATTTCTTATAGGCACAAAATACGTCTATGTAACTTAGCAGACTTTAAGAATTTTGGTTACTACAAAAATTCTCAGGCTGTTTGCATATGTATATATATTCTGTTATACATTAATACAGTATTATTATTAAGATATTTATTTGCTAGGCTTGTTTACTTATTTTTAGCAACTATGCTAGATTACTTACAAAACTTTTACTTAATGTTAGACAAAGCCAAGCCTTTGAGCATTTTATTCTTAAAAGATTTAGCAGATAACATTGACTTAAATGACTTTAGGTAAACTTAGGCAGCTGATAACAACAAGAACATGCCTGCCTCAGCTAAATTCAAATTAGCATTAATGCTTAACATTTTTTACTAGATTCTCTGGAAGTTCTAGAATGCTCAATCTTCACAAGTGCTTGTTTTTAAATAAAATATTTTTCATCTATACACGTAGACACACAGATGTACAAACTGAGATACAACGACTACAGTCAGCAACACTTTTCATAAAAACATATACACCGATAGACAAACTGATACAAAGACTTGAGTCAGATATCCAATTGCCTTCTCTCTTCTCAGCTTTTTGTCTGTGGCTTCTGGAACTAGAGGGCGGGAGGGGCGTGTTCTGGTGGGGGAAGAGGGCGGGGAAGGTGGAAGGAGAGGGAGAGGGGGTGGTGCAGCCACTGGAAGAGGAGAGCAGGACAAGGGTATGGTTGAGAATGTAGGACTTTAAGATGGAGGTGACACGTGTGAAGACAAAGGACTTAGAGATGGTGGTGGAGAGAGTAGGAGGGGACTGCGAGCTGAGGGAGGTGGCCAAGTGAGGTTTTCTGGTGGATCTGAAAAGGAAGGACTGAGCAGAGTAAGAGGCTGACAATCTTTCACTGGAGATCGGGCCAGGAGAAACTGAGTTATAGAACACTTAACATAAAGGTCTTACGGGAGTGCAAAGTCCAAAAAGCCTGCACATAACGGGATTTCATTCTACTTTCCACTCCGGTGGCAATAATTACTTAAGTAGGTGAGGAGGCTAAAATCAAAAGTTCCCTCAGGGGGCCAGTGAGATTGATTTTCCAAGAGATACTGAGGCCCAGCCTCAGAGCAAAGGAAGACTAACTTCCGTTTGCGAACTTCCTGGGACAAATAGAGAGTAGCCAGATTAGAAATGAGACACTGCAATGGGGTCTGAGCCTCTGCTTTCATGGGCTGGTTCCCCATGTCTGTGCCCACTTCCCAGAAAAAAATCCCACTGAGAGGAGTGCCCAGAATCCCAAGCACACCAAGTCAGGGGAGACAACCTGGGAGCCTGGGTGAGGGACGTCTCCCCCACCACAGGGCCAGGGGTGGGTATCCTGGATACTCGAATGGATGGGCTGAATACCCAAGACCTGGACGTAGCTATGATTTCGGACGGACCAGGTGAAACGGAGTTAGGAAGAGAAGCAGACCAGGGGAAATTGAGGGACTCACCAGAAAATAATCTATGCAGCGGAGAGCAGGCTGAGGTCCTGGGTCGGGGAAGGAGGGGGCGGGGCCGCCGGTGGCCGGTCGGTGCTCCACGCTCACACTCCTCCCGTGTTTCGGCACCATATGTAAGATAAATTCTAGCCAAAATAAGCAGGCAAAGAGAGGCAACAAAGGGCCAGGTAATTTATTTAAATGCCCCCGGGTGAGGTTCTGTGACCTTCTTGTCACAGGCCAGAGAAGTCACACCCGGTTGGGGAGGTGGGGGGCTTATAAGGGATTAGGAGGGTGAGGAGTGGGCAAGCTATCCTAGGGGGTGTGGACAGGTATGATTGGCTAAAGGTGACATAATAGACAACTAGAAACTTTTTTTCCTTCCAAGAGGGAGGAGGCTGACATCCGGGTCTTAGTTGGCACATCAGGATGGAATTCAGGGAGAGCTGTCCCCTTTCCATATACGACATGGACTTTGGGGTCTGGTCTGTTCTCCCCCTATGGCATCTCTCTGTTCTGTTTGCATGTCCTTGTTTTTCCTTTCTCCAGCCTAACACTTAGCTTTTGCATATTTCTCTGCAAGTCCATCAGCATGGTTATGACCTTAATTTTAAATTATTTTTCAGGAACATTGGTTAGGTCTGTCTCCCCAGATTCCTTTTCAGGGGAGACTGTCTGTGTTAATCTGGTCTGTATCAAATTCTTCTTACTTTTCATGGCGATAGAGATAGTCGTGGGTAGTTGGCTCGTGTCAGCTGGGAGAACATCCCTTCTTGCTAGTTTGTGGCCTTCCTCTGGGAGAACGGCAACCTCTAGTGGCTTGTGCTGGGCAGTTGCACGCAGACAGTGTTTCTGATTCTTGCCCAGCTGCTGTGAAGGAAGCTCTGTGCCCAGTTGCTATAGGCGTGGCCACTCTCATGCTGCCGCTCCACTATGGCAGGGCCGCACTGGAGCGGGAACGGGCGGAAGGCTGTTTATTGCCGTGAGGGGCTTTGGAGCTGCACTGCCACCTGGGGGGTTAGGGCATCTGGAGTTCCCTGGGTTCCCAGCTGCTGAGCTGATTGTGCCAGGACTCCTCTGTCCAGGTGTGGGGTCCCTGTCCCCTTAAGACTTTCAAAAAGCACTCGCTTTTCTTTGTCCCAGGGGCGCTGGCTACAGGGACCCACTCACAGGTTTTACTGTTCCATTTCCCTAGTATCCAGCACCCCGTGCACTGTGTGTCTGCACTCCTGTGTGGACAGCTAGGGCTGGGTGTTTAGCAGTCCTGGGCTCCCTCTCCCTCCCCACTCCGACCCCCTTCCTCCCCCCAGGAGCTGGGCTGAGGGGTGCTCGGGTCCCACTGGGCCGTGGCTTGTATCTTACCCCCTTCGTGAGGTGCAGGGTTCTTGCAGGTGTAGATGTAGTCTGGCTGTTGTCCTATATCTTCTGGTCTCTCTTTTCAGAATAGTTTTATTTGTTGTATTTTCAAAAATATATATGTTTTTGGGAGGAGATTTCCGCTGCTCTACTCATGCTGCCATCTTGTCTCCTCCCTCCTCATGCCTTTTTTTATGACTGAATAATCTCTTGTATAGTTATATCACATTTTGTTTATCTGTTCACTGTTGAAGGACATTTGTGTTGCTACCACTTTTTATGTATTGTGAATAATGCTGCTATGAACATTTGTGCACAAGTTTGTTTTTTTTAATGGAGGTATAATTGGCATATAACATTAGTTTCAGGTGTAAAACATGATTTGGTATTTATATATATTGCAAAGTGACCACACTTAGTCTAGTTAATAGCTGTCACTATATGTAGTTACAGAACTTTTTTCTTGTGATAACTTATAAGAGCTATTCCCATCAGTTTTCAAATATGCAATACAGTATTGTTAACTGGACTCAACATGCTGTCCATTATATCCCCTGGACTTATTTTCTAACTTGAAAGTTTGTGCCTTTTGACTACCTTTACCCATTTCACCTACCCCCACCCCATGCCTCTGGCAACCACCAATCTGTTCTCTGTATCTGTGAGCTTGGACTTTTGTTCTATTTTGTTTTGTTTTTAGATTTCACATGTAAGTGAGATCATAGGGCATTTATCTTTCTATGGGTGACTCATTTCACATAGCCATAATGCCCTCAAGATCCATCTATGATATCACAAATGGCAAGATTTCCTTCTTTGTTTGTGACTGTGTAATATTCCATTGTATATATATAACACATTTTCTTTATCTGTTGTTCATCCATCATTGGACACTTAGATTGTCTCCATATTTTGGCTATTGTAAATAATACTGCAGTGAATTTGGGGATGCATGTATCTTTTCAGGTTACATGCATATTTTCATATTCTTTGGATAAATACCCAGAGGTGGAATTGCTGGGTCATACGGTACTTTTATTTTTTATTTTTTTGAGGAACCTCCATACTGTTTTCCATGGGTGCACTTGTTTACATTTCCACGAGTAGTGTATGAGTATTCCTTGTTGTCCACATCCTTGCCAAAGCTTGTTATTTCCTTCAGTATATACTCTCTGACTGGTATGAGAGTATCACTGTAGCTTTGATTTGCATTTCCTTGATGACTACTGATGTTGAGCACCTTTTCATGTACTTGTTTGTCACCTGTATGTCTTATTTGGAGAATATTCACAAACACTGCCCATTTTTTAGTTGGGTGTTTTGTTGTATGAGATCCTTTTATAGTTTGGATACTAGCTCACCCCTTATCATATATGTGATTTGCAACTCTTTTTTCCCATTTGGTAGGTTGTCTTTTAGTATTTTGATGGTTTCATTTGCTGTGCAGAAGCATTTTAGTTTGTTGTACTCCCATATGTTTATTTTTGCTTGTGGTGTCAAGTCCAAAAACTCATCACCAAAACTTGTGTAAAGGAGCTATGTTTTTTTCTGGGAATTTTATGATTTCAGTTCTTACATTGAAATCCTTAATACATTTTCAATTTACTTTTGTGTATGGTTTAAAATAGTGGTCCGTTTTCATTCTTTTCCATGCAGTCCAGTTTTCCCAGCATCATTTATTGAAAAGACTATCCTTTCCCCATTTTATATACTTGGCTTCTTCATTGTAAATTGATTGACCATATATGTATAGGTTTTTTTCTGGGCCCTGTATTCTGTGTGTCTGTTTTTATGCCACTACCATACTGGTCTGATTACTATAGTTTTGTAATATAGTTTGAAATTAGGGCAGTGATGCTTTCCAGCTTTGTTTTTCTTTCTCAAGATTGCTTTGGCTATTTGGGGTTATGTGTGGTTCCATACCAATTTTAGGATTGTTTCTTCTATTTTGTGAAAATGCTGTTGGATTTTGATAGGGATGCATTGAATCTGTAGATAGGTTTAGGTAGTATGGACATTTTAACAATACTCTTGTGGTCCATGAGCACAAACTTTTTTTTTTCCATTTATTTGTGTCTTTCTTTCATCAATGTCAGTTTTCAGTGTACAGGTTTTTCACCTCTTTAACTAAATTTAATCCTAGTTTTATTATTTTTGATGAAGTTGTAAATGAGATTTTCTTAATTTTTCTTTTTGATAGTTTGTTATCTGTATAGAAAACAACAGATTTTTGTGTTTTGATTTTGTATCCTGCAACTTTACCAAACTTATTTATTAGTTCTAGCAATATTTTGGTAACATCTTTATGGTTTTCTATATATCATATCATCTGCAAATAGGGGCAGTTTTACTTCATCCTTTCTAATTTGAATGCCTTTTATTTCTTTTTCTTCTCTAATTGTTTTAGCTAAGGTTTATAGTGCCATGTTGAATAAAAGTGGCAAGTGTCTTGTTCCTGATCCTAGAGGAAAAACTTTAAGCTTTTCACCATTGAGTATGATGTTAGCTGTGGACTTGTCTTATATGACCTTTATTATGTTGAAGTACCCCTCTGTACCCGTTTTGTTGAGAAGTTATAAGTGGATTTTGAAGTTTGTCAAATGCTTTTTCTGCATCTGTTGAGGTAGATGATCATAAGACTTTTATCCTTCATTTTGTTAATGTGCTGTATCACTTGATTTGTGAATGTAGAAGCTTGTACCCCTGGAATGAAGCCCACTTTATCATGGCGTATGATCCTTTAATGTGTTATTGAATTTAGTTTCTTAATATTTTGTTGAGGATTTTTGCATCTTTGTTCATCAGAGATAGTGGTCTATAGTTTTGGTTTTTTTTGTGGCACCATTGTTTGGTTTTGTTATCAGGGTTATGCTGGCCTTATAAAACATGTTTGGAAGTGTTCCCTTCTCTTTTAATTCTTAGAAGAATTTGAGAAGGATTGATATTAATTCTCTTTCAGTGTTTGATAGAATTCACCAGCCTTCTGGTCCTGGAATTTTCTTTGGGAGGTTTTTGATTATGCATAATCAGTCTATTCAGCTCTCCTATTTCATCATGATTTAGTCTTTTTTTTCGATAGTGTTTCTAGGAATTTATCCATTTCTTCAAGGTTGTCAATTTTGTTGGCATATCATTGTTCATAGTACTTACTTATCCTTTGTATTTCTGTGGTGTCAGTTGTAACATCTTCACTTTCATTTCTGATATTTGAGTCCTCTCTTTTTCTTGGTGTGTTCAAGTTTTTCATGAACTTTTTTTTGTACACAGGTATTTGCAACACTATTATTCATGATAGACAAAAGGTTGAAATAAGCCAAATGTCCATCAGTGGACAAACAGATAAACAAAAGTGGTATCTCTATAAAATGAAATAGTATAAAAAGGAATAAAGTACTGCATGCCACAACTTGTTTAAGCCCCAAAAATACCCTGTCACTTGAAAGAAACCAGGCATATATATCTACTTACTATATGATTCTATTCATATGAAAGTCCAGAACAGGCAAATATATAGACAGAGAGAGTAAATTAGTGCTTGCTTAGGGCTGGGTGGCAGGGGTTAATGGGGAGGGTGGGAAGGTGATAAGTAAAGGATATAGAGCTTTGGGGGTTTTTTGTTGAGATATAATTGACATATAACATTTTATTAGTTTCATGTATATAATGATTCAATATATGTATATATACAAAATTATTAGAATAAGTCTATGTGAAAACATTTAATTTATCTTGGAGATGTACATGTTTTAATTTCTTGGGTATAACATAGCTTGTACAATAAATAAACGATGTTAAATTTAAACCATGAATACATCCTGTTATTATTTAAAATTGGTATGATTCTTTTTTTTTTTTTCAGCGAGTACTGAGCCATCAAGATGATACAGCTTTGCTAAAAGCATATATTGTTGAATGGCGAAAATTCTTTACACAATGTGATATTTTACCGAAGCCTTTTTGTCAGTTGGAGATTACTTTATTGGGTAAACAGGGCAGCAATAAAAAATCAAATGTAGAAGATAGTATTGTTCGAAAGGTAAGTTAATTTTTCACTTGTTTTCTACCCTTTTTCAGAAAGAGGATGATTTGAAGACTTCTGAAAGTAATTTAGACTTTAAAATGGGTTTGTCTATTTCACATATAAATATCTTCTAGCTCTTGCCGCATTTTATTGAATAATACCAGTTTCTCTTGCATCCATTTTTATCTTCTGTTCTCTCTCTTCTCTGTGTGGTTGTAAGCTGTAGAACTGTATGTATCTTCAGACATTACCTCCTTTGATTTTCCTCTTTTGCTTTCTCCTTTTCTTAGTTTTTACTTCAATATTTTATTTTCTTATTCTTTCTTTGTACTTTTACCGCCCTATAAATTCCTATAAATTAAATTACTTTTTTCCTCTTTCAAAAATCTCTCCTTGAAAGGGGAACCCTCCTACACTGCTGGTGGGCATGTAAACTAGTTCAACCACTGTGGAAAGCAGTATGGAGGTTCCTCAAAAAGCTCAAAATAGACATACCATTTGACCCAGGAATTCCACTTCTAGGAATTTACCCTAAGAATGCAGCAGCCCAGTTTGAAAAAGACAGATGCACCCCTATGTTTATCACAGCACTATTTACAATAGCCAAGAAATGGAAGCAACCTAAGTGTCCATCAGTAGATGAATAGATAAAGAAGATGTGGTACATATACACCATGGAATATTATTCAGCCATAAGAAGAAAACAAATCCTACCATTTACAACAACATGGATAGAGCTAGAGGGTATTATGCTCAGTGAAATAAGCCAGGCAGAGAAAGACAAGTACCAAATGATTTCACTCATATGTGGAGTATAAGAACAAAGCAAAAACTGAAGGAACAAAACAGCAGCAGACTCACAGAACCCAAGAATGGACTAACAGTTACCAAAGGGAAAGGGACTGGGGAGGACAGGTGGGAAGAGAGGTAGAAGGGGAAAAAGGGCATTATAATTAACACACATAACATCGGGGGTGCACGGGGAAGGCAGTATAGCACAGAGAAGACAAGTAGTGGCTCTATAGCATCTTACTACGCTGATGGACAGTAATGGGGTATGTGGTGGGCATTTGATAATGGGGGGAATCTAGTAAAACCACAATGTTGCCCATGTGATTTTAAATTAATGATACCAAAATGAAAAAAAAATCTCTCCTTTTATTAAGTTACCTTCTGGTATCTTTGTGGTTAATCATGGCCAAAATGCCATCATCTTCGTAATGTTCTTTTTACTTGATTCTCGTTATTATTAACCCATTGTGGACTGTGTTTATTTTCATATTTTGCATAGTTCCTAGTTAAAAGCTCCCCCCAGTAATGGCTCATGATTTAATGAACTGAACTCTGTTAAGGAACTCAGCTCTGAAAGTGAAGAGTCCCTGGGTTCCCTTTCAGTTCAGTTAGTGATGATCTAACCTCTGTGTCCTCATTTATCCTATAAAATTCCTACTTGTGAGAGGCAAATGGAACCATAGATCTGAAAAGTAAAACATTTCATTTGAACTTCAAACAACTCATTACTTGATATGATGGTTATAGCAAGAAATAGTGACCTGGACATTATTCCCAGCCTTAAAATTTATGCCACATTATCAGGAACACTGTAAGTTTAGATAGCCAGTTGTTCTTAGTGGCAAAAATAACTGAAATATGTGAAATTACCCTCCCCCCGCAAAAAAAACCACTTCTCAATGCTTTTTAATTGGCTGTTCCATAATCTTGTCCTCTCTTCTTTTCTGTTACTCCTTTAATTTTTACCATTCCCCATGTTTGTGGGAATCCACATCACTTAATGATTAAGAGCACAGATTCTGGGACCACAGTTGTTGAATTCAAGTTCCAGTGTTGCTATTTATGAGCTATGTAAATATGGGAAAGTAGCTGTCTGCTCTGTGCCCCAGATTTCACACATCTAAGGAAGAAATAATGGTACCTGTATGTAGGTTGTGAGGATTAAATGAGGTGTATGTGGAGAGTACATGGAGGATCTCCACATACATAGTGAGTGTCATATAACTTAACTGCTACCATTTGCTGTTGTAATAAATATATTTTCTGTATCTGACATTCTTGGATATTACATAGGTCGGTGATAATACATATTCACAAGTATGTATATACCATTTCCATCATTTAGATGGAACATCTATAAAGTAGATTTGTGTATATGTATATATATAAATACAATTTTTTTAAGTCCAGTATCAAATTTTCAGTTGATCATTTTTGCAATTATTGTATGTTTATACAAACATGCATAGGAGCATTCCAAACACATATCAGTATTTCTGAAATTCTACCTCGGAACTATAGGGGAAGTAACATTTTCCATCCATTACCATATTTAATTTTACAACCACCACTTGAAATTTGTACTATTATTTTCATTGTTTGACAGATGAAAAAGCAGGTAAATAAATAACAGCTGGAATTCAAATCTAATTATGTTGATTCTGAAACTCTTTACCATTTGTTATTTAGCAAATTTAAATATACTACTTCCTTGAAATATTCAAGTGAATATAGGCCTAAGAATTTGATTTCCTTTTTTAGTGTTTGGATTAACATTTGTGTGTGTGTATATGATATTGATGTATTAATCACTGAAAGAATTCCATATTTTGTTCTTTTTTTCCTAGCTCATGCTTGATACATGGAATGAATCAATCTTTTCAAATATAAAAAACAGACTCCAAGATAGTGCAATGAAGCTGGTACATGCTGAAAGACTAGGAGAAGCTTTTGATTCTCAGCTGGTCATTGGAGTAAGAGAATCCTATGGTATGTTATAAGGTTTTATGATCATAATTTCCTTTTTACAGAAATTCTAAGATAATTATAGAATAACACTATCAAAATTATGTTTATTAACATATAGTCACATCTACTTTTAGTGCCACATGCTTTTAAGAAAACGTATTCTTTAAAGAAACCTATAAAAATTCATATTTGTGTGGTTAATATATATTTTTTCTATCACACTCATTTTTGGCTGGTGAATCTTTTTAGTGACCTAAAATAGAGAAATGTAGACTTGTATCTATAGTTCGTAAAAGGTGGTAATTGGCTTTGTACGTGTTTTCAGGAAGTTAATTCCATGTGTACATTCCTCTCCAAACTTTTCAGTTTCTGACAATGATATTCTCATTAGTTCCTTGAATTAGATATGCTGTTTCACTGTTTACTCTAACTAGATTACCTCCTCTCTCTTTCTCTTCTAACTCATCCTCTAGTTCCACATATAGGTCTTTTATAATTCCAAGATGAAATTAGGTCCTCTCACAATAGTACCTATCCCTCCCTGTCATAATACTTTAGTTTAATTAACTATGTTGTTGACACTCTATCATTACTAAACATAGATTGCCTGGCACAAATTATTTCTTGATAAGAATGTTTTATATGAATGAACCTTTACTTATCTTTGATTGGCTCTCTCCATTGCCCCCATGTATTTCAGTTATCAGATTTTAGATTTTCATCAGCCATGTCCCTGAAATTTATTCCTTTTTATTTTAGCTGCCACCAGTTTAGACTTATTTAAACTCTACTTCTGGACTTTTGAGGCAATTGTCTTATTGCTATCACTTAACCCATGTAGTAGAATTAAGTACTGTTTTCTTGGTATTTTTCTTATTTAACCCATTTAGTGTAGTATACCATCCTGAATTCAGGTTATTTAGCCGGAGATTTAAGGCTCTCCACGACCATTCCTACCTTATGTTCTACCTTATCTTCTATTAATCTTACATGCCACTCAAACAACTTAGTCATTATACTTTGACATGGTCTTATACTTTTCTGTTTCTGAATATTTACTTACTTTACGAATCTCTGTTTATATCCTAGTTTTATTCCTAAGACTCAGTTCAAATCCTGTCTCTTCTGTGAATGGTCTTGATCACCAGTTAGAAGTCAGTCTCTTTCCTATTAAAAAAAAAAATTGTCCCTATTACCTGTACTGTTTGTCTTTGTGCTGTTTACTGCTTTGTGCTATTATCTTTTTAAGTCTCTCATAGGAAAGGATTTTGTCTTAACCAGTTTTATGATCTCTTCAGCTTTGTCACAGTCTCATGTGCATAATAACTACCCAATATTTGTTACTTCATTTATTGTACTCAAATACTGAATTTACTCATAATTAGAATAAAATTTTATTTTCTGTTTTTCAGTTAACCTTTGTTCTAATCCTGAAGATAAGCTTCAAATTTATAGGGACAATTTTGAGAAGGCATACTTGGATTCAACAGAGAGATTTTATAGAACACAGGCACCCTCGTATTTACAACAAAATGGTGTACAGAATTATATGAAATATGTAAGTCAGAACTTAGTACATGTGATAATTTGAGCTATTCTCTTGATATTCTTAAAATGATTGCTATTTTGCTTCTGGACAGGCAGACGCTAAATTAAAAGAAGAAGAAAAACGAGCATTACGTTACTTAGAAACAAGACGAGAATGTAACTCTGTTGAAGCAGTAAGTAATACTGTGTTGTGTATTTTATGAGATTATTTGAAAAACAGTAGCCCAGGGATGACAAATACATGGCGTAGGTAATATTATTTATCCTTTCTCATGTCTCCGACCAACGTCATTAATTGATTATAATACTTTTCCCAGTGAGCCAAAGCACAGCTGCAGAAGGCATCTTATTCAGAATTCACTGTTGTTCTAAGCTGATGTGCAAGATAAAATCTATTTGCCATCCCTGCTCTAGACTTTACTATATTTAATGTAGTTTAATATTAATATTCAGAATTTAATTTTTAAACAATCTCCTTTTATTATATTGTATATATATCTATATATCTATATATACATATAGATATATAGATATAGTTAACCATTTTAATGACTTTAATGTTGTAAGTAAAATATGTACCTAGAAGCATAGTTGATTGTTGTTAATCATGGTAATTATGTTCTATAAAGTGGCTGCAAACAGTGAATTAGTAACAAACCATTACTCCTAGAGGATATTTATTCTTGATATGGGAGAATATTTTCAAACCTCATCTTGTCATGAAATAAAATATTAATTATTTAATCAAGGAACATCAGTCTTAAATTGTTTTATTTACTTATATTGTAAGGAAAGGAAGAATTAAACTTCGATAGTCTTAGAAATTGCTCAGATATAGCAATAATATTTCCTCTAGTTCTTTTCAGTCTTTGGAGCCTAGTAACTAGATTTAGATTATACTCAAAGAAATTAACATTCCAGTTTTATAACATTTTTCAACTCTGGCTGATTTTTTTTTTTTAACTTTTGAGTTTTCTTTGGCTTCTTCCATCTTGAATAATAGCGATGTTTATCTTCATTCAAAAATCAGGCTGAATTGGATGCTTTCTCCCTAGTTTTTCTGTTTGTTTTACTTTTCATAATATATTCCCTTTTTCAATGGCAAAAATAACTGTGATATTGGCCAGAAAAGGGGGCTAATTTAGTGGTTATTTATAGTTCTCTATAGAAATTTAGATCTAGGCTTGGGCAGGAAAGGCCATTGAATGTTGTTATTTAAACAAGTGTGTCATGCTCCAAGTTTTCCCTCAGGAAGATTAGTTTGGTGGCAATATAAAAGATTAATTAAAGTGGGGAAGAGCTGGAAATAGAAATTAGGAGGTTTTTGCAATAATTCAAGCAGAGTATTAGGAGTACCAAAAAGTTTATAGCAATGAGAACAGAAAGGAGAAGTGTAGAAAGATTTCACAAAGGCAGAAGAACATTGTATCACATGGATGGGGTTAGATACTGGAGAGAATTGAGTCAATAGTGTTTCTGAGGTTTTGGTTTGGGAGAATTGTACTGCTACAGAGAGATCAGGTGTAAGAGTAAGTCTTAGTAGTGTACAAGAAAGATGAGTCTAGTTTCAGGGATCTGAGTATTTTGAGTTGATCAGTGTGCTCATAGCATCTGGGTAGGGCTGTTGCAATTTCATAAGAAACAATTGTATTCTATTCGTCTGCTCTCATTTATACAGCCGAGTTATATCATATCCATATTAAACTTGTGTAAATTCAACCTCAAATAACGGTCCAACAGAGAATAGGAGAGAAAAAGAAAAAGAATGAGAAAGGTAGCACTAAATAAATATACATGACAATTTGAATAGAACAGTTAAATCTCCCTTTCTACTTTAAAACACACACCTCACCAAGTTGAATAACTCTTGAATTTAAAGATAAATTTCTTGTCTTTTTCTTTTCAACAAAGACCCTAAGGCCATAGAGCAAGCTTCTAAAGAGATTGTACTTTATTGGGGATGTAAGAGAGTTCTGTTTGTGTGGTCTGGTTTTTTTGTTTTTTCCTCAGTTTTCTGTTTTGTTTTTAAATCAACTTGATTAAAATGTAACATATATACAGAAAACTGCACAAAAATCTTAAGTGTATAATAACTGAATTATCACAAAATGAAATACCTGTGAAATCACCAGAACAAGAATTATTGGCAATTCAGAAACCTTCTACCATGCCCCCTCCAAATTACTGTTACCATCTTTTCTTCAAAAGTTATCACTCTCCTAACTTCTAACACAGATTAATGTTAATCAGGGACCAATGTATAGTTTGTTCAGTGCAGAGGAGACATGAAGCACCAAAAGTGTAGAATTAATTAGAACTTTGGGGATTTAAGGCTTAATGCAGGTGTGTTACTACATTATATAACTCACTGAGCTAAGGCCATTATGTTATACACATAATATTAATCATATATTTGTTAATTTATAATTTTTGTTTCCAAGAGAAATGATGTATTAAAATGAAGTATGTTGTAATGGAATGAAGAGTAAGCCAAAAAATCACCAAGCCCTGGGCTCTAATTTAATATGAATAAAATATGATTTCTTTGAATAGTAAGAAACAAGTCACTTTCCATACTAAAAAATATTCAAAACAGATTTACTGCCCTAAATTAAAGGAATTATCAGCCATCAGAAATGTGCTATGCTATTTCTTAATGCTTTATTGATATTAGTTCTAGTTTGTACTTAGCTTTTTGGCTATTCTTATTAATATAGGATAAATACAAAATTGGAAGAATATTTTTTACTGTTATCGTCACTTCATGTGGGGCTGCATGGTAATGTACACCAGAACTTAAGATATAAGTATGTACATTTTTGCATTTATGGTTTTCTCCGAAAAATAGGAAATTATTATGGTTTATCAATTACTTTCTTTGAATTTAGTTAGTATGAGTCAACCTCAGTCTTTTAAACCCAACTGGTTTTCAGCATACACAGGAAAACAAGTTTCTGGACCTGTATTCTGTGTAATAGAGCAAATCTCACCCAGGTAGTACCCAGTTACAAGGCCAGGCCTAATAAAGGCCAGATGTATATTTTAGATGTTCATACAGTGCTGAGTAGCTTACTGAATTCTTTGGTTTTTTATGAGTTTATTTCTTTCTCTTGGGTATTCCTAGGATCTGATTACATCATTTGCAAATGGTAATGCTTCTTTCTAATGTTAGTATCTCCTATTTCCTTCAGTGGACTAAATCTATTAATTAATTTTAGAAAAATGTTAAATAATACTGGGAATCCTTGTCATCTTGTCTTCTTCCAACCTTTGTTGAGAGTGCATCTAGATTTTCACCATTAAGTATGATATTGGCTTGTGGCTTCATGTGTGCATTTTTTTATGTTAAGAAAGCATTCATTAGGAATGTATATATCTTAGTCTTACACCACTAGCTTATTTTATGTGAAAATGTTGAGGCATTTCCATTAAGATAATGAGCAGGGCAAGTATGCCCCACTATTTCTACTGCTGTTTAACATTGTATTAGATGATGCTTGAACCACACAGAAGTAAACTTAAAAAAATGGAAAGACATCCCTTGTTCTTAAATTCTGTGACTCAAAATTATAAATTTTGGTTCTTCCCTAAATGAATTTATAAATTCACTGTAATTCCAATAAAAATACTAATAATTATTTTATGAACTTACACGCATTGACACAGAAGTTCATGTGGAAAAGTAAACATTTAAGAATAGCCAGGAAGACACTGGAAAAGAAAAACTATGAGGAGAACTAGCCATACCAGATATTAAAACATACTGTATAAAGCCATACCATTATAAAGAAAATAGTGTGGTTATTGATACATAAGTAGATAGGGAATCAGTGGAATGGAATAGGAAGTCCAGAATTATATATGACAAAGTTGGATCTCAAATCACTGGCGGTAAAGATGGATTTTTCAACAAATAGTGATGGGACAACTTGGCAGGCATTTGGAAAAAAATAATTACATCTGTATTTATACCAAATAATAAACACCAAATGAATTAGGGACCTAAATGTTAAAAATGAAATTGTACAAGTATTAGAAGAATCCCTCTTTGACCGTGGTGTAGGGAAAATCTTTTCATTATGACTCAAACTTCAGAGTTAATAAGAAGAAGAGGTTGGCAAATTTGGCTACATTTTAAAAGTTGCCAAAAGCACCATAAGCAAAGGCAAAAGACAACTCACAACTTGGGAAAAAATATTTGCAACATATATTACAGACAAAGGTCTAATACCCCTCTTATATAAAGAACTTTTTAAGTGTATTTTTTAAATTGAAGTATAGCTGATATACAATATTATGTGGTTTCAAATATATAACACATTGGTTCAGCAGTTACAAACATTATTAAATCCTCACCCCAACTTGTGCATTTACTGTCTGTCAACATAGATGTTACAGAACGATTGACTATATTCTCCATGCTGCACTTTGATCCCCAAGACCAACTTTTATTATGATTGAGATTTTTGTCACTTTATCCCACTCACCCACCCAGCCTAGCCCCTCCCTCATGTAAAGAATTTTTTTTATTGTAATTGAGAAACAAAAAGGGACATAAAACCTGATAGAAAAAACTTGGAAACAAATGCAGACAGACAATTTACACAAATATATGCTTAATAGTGTCCACCAAACATACAAAAATGTTCAGGCTCATTCTTACAGAAGAATGCTGCCTTAAAAATGTAGAGGGCAGCAGACAGTCACTATCAGGCAAATACAGCAATGATTGTTACAGACAGGCTCCACCAATGAATACTAAGACTCAAGGCCAAAAGTTAGAGCTAAAATATATTTTCTTAAACTTCAAAGTATCTTTCCCCAAGATATTTACTAAGGAAAAAATAGTAATTTCACGATGGAGAAACCCAAAAGACACTCTTAATCAAATGATCAAGGTTAACATCACCAGTACAAGACAGTGATGTTCTATACCTTAAATATGATGCACTAAGAAGAATACAACACATATGTGTGATATTCTTGTCAAGTATGCATACTCTAATGAGAAAAGATTAATAGGCAATCCCAAATTGAGGGTCAGTCTACAAAATAACTGACTAGTACTCTTTAACCAAAGTGTCAAGATCACAACAGACCAAAATAAAACAAGGAAGTATCACAGATTGGAGGAGACTAGAACTAACAACTAAATGCAATGTGGACTTGTAGGTAGGATTCTGGAATAGTAAAGAGATGAGTGGAAAAACTGGTGAATTTCTAATAAGGTTTGTAGTTAGTTATTAGTAAAATACTATTTTCCTGGGTTTAATATTAATATTAATAGTTAAATAACTGGTTATGTAAGATGTTACTGTTAGGGGAGCTGGGGTGATGGATGTGTGAGCACTCTACTTTTACAACTTTTCTATAAAGCTACAATCAAAATAAAATGTAAAAATATTATGAAGAGTCCCTTTTTTATTTGGGAAGCATCAATAAAGGTTATCACATGGCATTTTCTTCCATTGAACTAATTCAGTTAATGGAGTTCCTAATATTAAAGCATTCTTCCATTTTAGAAGTGAACACAAGGTCCCATTTTTAATGGATGGATACTGCAAAGGGATTTTGACATATCCTATATAACCAACAAAAGTTATTCCCAGGATTTTGCCCCTACAACTTCTTATATATAAAATGTTTAGATGTTTAGTTTATGTAATGAGGATAATATCTTTGGGATCCTTAAATAGACTTATCCTAATTCAACTTTTATTTGAATTTGCTTGTCATTAGTACAGCAGATTCTGACAGAGCTGAATCAATGAAAAATTAGTTATACTGTGACTTGTTTAGCTATCGTAAGGTAAAGATGGGAAAAGGTGGGGAAAAGGTTGGGGAACTGGTAAACTGCTTTCTCTGAAGCCGAGACTGTGTGTTGGAAAGTTGTGGAAGTAAGTATGGAAAAGTAAAAGGCAGATTAAATCTCATTGTGGAAATCATTTGAATTTTGAACTAACATTTTTGAACTGGGCTAATATATTTTGAACTAGAATCTCTAGACCAGAGGTTTTCCGTGAAGGTAGGCATCTTCCTCCAGCGAGTGTCATAGAAATTTATGGAGGCTTTTTTTGGTTGTCACAATGATTGATTTTTAGTGAATGGGGTCCAGGAATGCTGCATGTCTCACAGTGCTCATACTGTCCCACAGAAACAAGAATTAGACCAGATCCCAAAAGATGTTCAGTGCTTCCTCTGGCCCCTCAGATTACAGAAAATCTTGTTTATACTTATCTGAGTCTAGAACTTATTTTTCTTTCACTTATAAACAAAAATATTTTTTGCATGTTACTAATAACACACTTCATTTTCCAGGAATGATATTGTTGTGTAAATTGAGAAAAGATAATATGTATCTGTTTTTGAAATCTTAAGTTTTTCACAGATTGAAATTTGTTTCACCTGTAGCTACACTGCTTGTGGTATATGAGTCATCGTGCACCTGCATGGCCTTCATTTGTATTGCTCATGTTGTTGGTGATGCCGCAGAGAGGTGCTCGGATCTGGCTGCCTTATTATGTCTCCTAGTTTGGTTGTGGCCAAGCAAGTACAGGTTGAAGATATACTGACTTACTACAAAGTACCTGCCTTTGATTTCTGCTATATTATAATCAGAAAATTATATCTGTTTCTGAAATAATACATCAGTTTTTTTCATTTCAAGATTTGCTTAAAGGGAGTGTTGGTCACAAAGGTTTGAGAACCAGTGCTTTGGTTATGGAGAGTCTGAATGGTTGTGACTAGGAGATCAAAGCTGCATTTTTGAGGATTCGTCTGCCACTTGAGTGTATGGCAGAGTCTGAAGAGGTAAAAGACTTGCTTTAGTTGTCTTGAATACAGTCTGGGGGTTCATTAGGTACGTGTTGACACAGAAATGGAAAGGAAGGGATGGAAGTATTTTGAAGAAAGAATTAAAGGACATTTTAATGACCTGTAGGATGACTGAAAGATGATTTAAGACTGATGTATTAGAGGAAACTGAGCAGAGTCAGAGAGGAGCTAATTTTGAGATCCCTCTCCAATTTTTGAAAGATCATGTAATTAGAAATTCTTAAGGACTTACAAGGAATTTGGGGGAGGGCAGTGTATATAAATAATCATCACCCTACTTATATAGTACTTTTTGAAAATAATGAAAAATCATTGTTTTCAGCAATGTAAATGTAATTATGAGTTAGAGCTTTAGTGGCCTGGCTCCAAAATAATGCTTTTTCCACTAGACTGCTTTCTTTCTCCTGTGATGGTCCATGGGATATGGGTACAAATCATATAATCTAAGGGTTGGTTGGTTGGTTGGTTGGTTGGTTGGTGAATATACCCTTGGCTTACTGGGGAACAGGATCCTGTAACTAGGGATTACAGTTCTCCAGGTTTTTTTCATTAACCATTTGACCTATATTTATTGATTTATTGAGCATTCAATAGTAATTAGTCCCTATGGGAGGCAGGCAAAGGGGATACAGCAAAAATAAAGTCCTCACTACAGAGTTGCACTCATGTTGAGGTAGACAGATAAGGCAAATAACAAATAAATGAAAAGTGGTCATTTAAAAAAAAATTTTTAATTTAGTTTATTTGAACTAAAAAAACAGTTCACCTTTTTTTCCCAACTTCTACTCCTTGTCTCTTGCAGCCACCCATCTGCTCTCTGTTATGAGCCTGTTTTTTCTTTTCTTTTTTTAGGTTCTACAATAAGAGAGACCATACCATATTTGTCTTTGTCTGTCTGACTTATTTCACTTAGTGTAATATCCTCAAGGTCCATCCATATTGTTGCAGATAGCAAGATTTTATTTTTTTGTAGTATCTCATTGTATACATACACCATAATTTCATTATTCAATCCAACACATAGGTGGTGTCCTTATCTTGGCTATTGTAAATAATGCTGCAGTGAACGTGGGGATGCATATATCTTTCCAAGTTAGTGTTTTCATTTTGCTTGGATAAATACCCAGAAATGGAATTGCTAGATCATATCGTACTTTTTGTTTTATTTTAGGAACTTCCATACTGTTTTCCATAGTGGTTATGCCAATTTACATTCCTGCTAATGGTGCACAAGGGTTTTCTTTTCTCCACATCATTGTCAACACTTAATTTGTTGTCTTTTTGATTAAAATAGCTATTGTAACAGGTGTAAGGTGATCTCTCATTGTGGTTTTAATTTGCATTTCCCTGATGATTAATGATGTTGAGCATCTCTTCATGTACCTGTTGCCTCTGTATGTCTTCTCTGGAAAAATGTCTAGATCTTCAGCCTGTTTTAAATAAGTCAAACCGGTTTTTGTTTTTTTGTTTTGTGCTGTTGAGTTGTATGAGTTCTTTTTATATTTTGGATACTAGCGCCTTTTCAGATACATGGTTTGCAACTATTTTCTCCTGTTTGGTAGGTTGCCTTTTTAGTTATGTTGATGGTTTCCTTTTTTTGTGCAGAAGCTTTTTAGTTTTATGTAGTCTCACTTGTTTAATCTTGCATTTTGCTTTTGGTGTCAGAGTGAAAAAATCATCACCAACACCTACGTCGAGGAGCTTACCACCTGTATTTTCCTCTAGGAGTTTTATGGTTCAGGTTTACATTCAAATCTTTAATCAATTTTCAGTTAATTTTTGTGTGTGGTGTAAGATAGTGGTCCATTTTCATTCTTTGGCATGTGGCTGTCCAATTCCCTAATACCATTTATAAAAGAGACTATCCTTTCCCCATTGTTTATTCTGTGCTCCTTTGTAATTACTTAATTGACTTAATGGAATCTTTAGGGTTTACTGTATATAATATAATCTGCAAATAATGACAGTTTTACTTCTTCCTTTCCAGTTTGGATGCCTTTTATTTATTTCTGTTGCCTAAATTCTCTGATGAGGACTGCTAATATTATGTTGAATAAAAGTGGCAATAGTGGACATCCTTGTCTTGTTCCTGATCGTAGAGGAAAACCTTTTAGCTTTTCACATTGAGTATGATGTTAGCTGTGGGCTTGTCATACAACCTTTATTATGTTGAGGGTAAGTTCCCTTATACCCACTTTGTGAGAGTTTTTATCGTAAATGAATGTTTTGTTATATGCTTTTTCTGCATCTATTGAGATAATCACATTTTTATCCTTCATTTTGCTAATATCGTATATATCACATTGATTTGTGGATGTTGAACCGTCCCTTGCACCCCTGGAATAAATCCTGCTTGATCAAGTTGTATGATCTTTTTAATGTATTGTTCAATTCTGTTTTCTAATATTTTCTTGAGGATTTTTGCATCTATATTCTTTAAAAATACTGGCCTGCTGTTGTTTTGTGGCATCCTTATTTGTTTTTGGTATCAGGCCAATGCTGGCCTCATAAAATGTGCTCAGAAGCTTTTTGGAAATGTTTAGGAAGGATTTGGTATTGATTCTTCTAATGTTTGGTAGACTTCACCAGTGAAGCCATCTGGTTATAGACTTTTGTTTGTTGGGAGGTGCTGGATTACTTACTGAATCTCCTTGCTAATAATTGGTCTGTTCTGATTTTTCTATTTTATCATGATTCAGTCTTGACAAATTTTATATTTCTAAGGAAGCATCTTTTTTCAGGTTGTCAAATTGATTGGCATGTAATTGTTCATAGTGATCTGTTAACAAACCTTTGTATTTCTGTGATTTCAATAGTAACATCTGCTCTTCCTTTTGTGATTTTATTTATTTGAGTCATCTTTCTTTTTTTTTGGTGAGTCTAGCTAAAGGTTTTTTAATTTTGTTTACCTTTTCAAAGAACCAGCTCTTAGTTTCATTGATCTTTTCTATTGTCTGTTTAGTCTCCACTTAATTCTGCTCAGATCTTTATGATTTCGTTCCTTCTACTAACTTTGGGCTTCCTTTGTTCTTTTTCTAGTTCCTTGAGGTGTAAAGTTAGATTGTTTGAGACTTTTCTTGTTTCTTGAGGGAGATGTTAATCACTATGGGCCTCCCCCTTAGAATTACTTTAGCTGCATCCCATAAGTTTTGGAATGTTACATTTCCATTTTTGTTTATGTCAAGTTATTTAAAATTTTTATTTTTATTTATTTTTTTACCCATTGGTTGTTTTGTTTAGTAGCATGTTGTTTAATCTCCACATTTTTGTGAATTTCCAGATTTCTTTTCAATTCTCTCAATTTTATTAAAACTTGTTTTGTGGTCTAACATATGCTCTATCCTGGAAAATGTTCTCTGTGCACTTGAGAAGAGTGTGTGTTCTGTTGCTCTTGTGGAATGTTCTGTAAATATCTGTTAGGTCCAGCTGTTCTAACATGTTATTTAAGGTTAATGTTTCCATATTGAATTTCTGTCTGGGTGATATATCCATTGATGTAAGTAAGATATTAAAGTCCTCACCTATTCCTGTATTGCAGTCTGTCCCTTCAGATTTGTTGATATTTGCCTTATATTTTTATGTGTTCCTATGTGGGGTGCATAAATATTTACAAATGTTATATCTTCTTGTGGAGTTGATCCTTTTGTCATTATGTAATGGCCTTTGTTTTATTACAGTCTTTGTTTTAAAGTCTATTTTGTCTGATACAAATTCTCTTTTGGTTTCTATTTGTGTGGAGTATCTCTTTCCTTCCCTTCACTGTCAGCTTGTGCTTAGTGTTTATCTTACAGGAAGCATATAGATGGTCTTCTTTTTTTTCCATTCAGCCACTCTGTGTCTTTTGATTGGAGAATTTAGTCCATTTATACTAATTATTGATAGGTATATGTTAATTTCCATTTTGTTCAGTGTTTTCTAGCTGTTTTTGTATTTCCATTCTTCCTCAACTTGTTCTCTTCCTCTGTTTTATGACTTTATTTAGTGTTATGGTTATCTTTCTTTCTCTTCATATTTTGTGTAATTAGTGAGTTTTTTGCTTTGTGCTTACCATGAGGCTTAGATATAATAACTTATGTCTATAGCAGTCTGTTTTAAGTCAACAGCAACTTAGGTTTGATCCCTTAAGACTCAACATTTTTACTCTTCCCTGATGTTCTATATTTTTGATGTCACATTTGCATCTTTTTTGTGTGTGTATCCCTTAATTATTATAATCATAGTTTTTTTACTATCTTTGTCTTTTAACCTTCATATTAGTTTTACAAGTAGTTATTCCACTGCCTTTACCTTTACTGTACATTTACTTTTCCAGTGAGTTTTCTTCTTTCATATGTGTCCTTGTTACTAACTAGAGCCCTTCCTTTTCACCTTAAAGTAGTCCCTTTAACATTTCTTCTAAGGTCAGTTTTGTGATGATGAACTCCTTTAGGTTTTGCTTGTCTGGAACTGTTTCTTCTTCAATTTTGAATAATAACTTTGCCAAGGAGAGTATTCTTGGTTGGACGTTTTTTTCTCTTAGCACTGTGAATATATATCATGCTGCTCCCTTATGGCCTGCAGTTTCTGCTGATAGTCTTATGGTGATTTCCTTGTTAGTAATAAGTTGTTTTTCTCTTGCTGCTTTTAATACTCTGTCCTTGTCCTTAACTTTTTTTTATTAAGGTATTACTGATATACACTCTTATGAAGGTTTCACATGAAAAAACAATGTGGTTACTACATTTACCCATATAATCAAGTTCCTACCCATACCCCATTGCAGTCACTTGTCCATCAGTGTAGTAAGATGCCACAGATTCACTATTTGCCTTCTCTGTGCTACACTGTATTCCCTGTGATCCCCCACACCATGTGTTCTAAACATAATACCCCTCAATCCCCTTCTTCCTCCCTCCCTCCCCTCCCACCCTCTCACACCCCTCCCCTTTGGTAACCACTAGTTCCTTCTTGGAGTCTCTGAGTCTACTGCTATTTTGTTCCTTCAGTTTTGCTTCTTTTTTATACTCCACAAATGAGAGAAATCATTTGGTACTTGTCTTTCTCTGCCTGGCTTATTTCACTGAGCATAATGTCCTCCAGCTCCATCCATGTTGTTGCAAATGGTAGGATTTGTTTCTTTCTTATGGCTGAATAGTATTCCATTGTGTATATGTACCACATCTTCTTTATCCATTCATCTACAGATGGACACTTACATTGCTTTCATATTTTGGCTATTGTAAGTAGTGCTGCGATAAACATAGGGGTGCATATGTCCTTTTGAATATGAGAAGTTGTATTCTTTGGGTAAATTCCAAGGAATAGGATTCCCAAGTCAATGATATTTCTATTTTTAGTTTTTTGAGGAACCTCCATATTGCTTTCCACAATGGTTGAACTGGCTTACATTCCTACCAGCAGTGTAGGAGGGTTCCCCTTTCTCCGCATCCTCGCCAACATTTCTTGTTCTTAGTCTTTTTGATGCTGGCTATCTTTACTGGTGTGAGGTGGTATCTCATTGTGGTTTTAATTTGCATTTCCCTGATGATTAACATCTTTTCATGTGTCTGTTGGCCATCTGAATTTCTTTGGAGAATTGTCTCTTCATATCCTCTGCCCATTTGTTAATCGGCTTATTTGCTTTTTGGGTTTTAAGGTGTCTAAGTTCTTTATATGTTTTGGATGTTAATCCCTTGTCTGATATGTCATTTACAAATATATTCTCCAATACTGTAGGATGCCTTTTGTTCTGTTGATGGTGTCCTTTGCAGTACAGAAACTTTTTAGTTTGATGTAGTCGCATGAGTTCATTCTTATTTTGTTTCCCTTGCTCGAGGAGATGCATTCAGGAAGAAGTTGCTCATGCTTATATTCAGGAGATTTTTGCCTATGGTGTCTTCTAAGAGTTTTATGTTTTCATGACTTAATTCAGGTCTTTGATCCGTTTCAACTTTACTTTTGTGTGTAGGGTTAAACAATAATCCAGTTTTATTCTCTTGCATGTAGCTGTCCAGTTTTGCCAGCACCAGCTGTTGAAGAAGTGGTCATTTCCCCATTGTATGTCTATGGTTCCTTTATCATATATTAATTGACCATATATGATTGGGTATATATCAGGGCTCTCTAGTCTGTTCCATTGGTCTATGGGTCTGTTCTTGTGCCAGTACCAAATTGTCTTGATTACTGTGGCTTTGTAGGAGAGCTTCAATTCAGGGAGCATAATCTCCCCAGCTTTATTCTTCCTTCTCAGGATTGCTTTTGGCTATTCGGGGTCTTTGGTGGTTCCATATGAATTTTAGAAATATTTTCTCTAGGTCGTTGAAGAATGCTGTTGGTATTTTGATAGGATTTGCATTGAATCTGTAGATTGCTTTAGGCAGGATGGCCATTTTGACAATATTAATTCCCTATCCATGAGCATGGGATGTGTTTTCATTTACTGGTATCTTCTTTAATTTCTCTCACGAGTGTCTTGTAGTTTTCACACTATCTTTCACAGGTCTTTCACTTCCTTGGTTAGGTTTATTCCTAGGTATTTTATTCTTTCTGATACAACTGTGAATGGAACTGTTTTCCTAATTTCTCTCTCTGCTAGATCATTGTTAGTGTATAGGAATTCCACAGATTTCTGCGTATTAATTTTGTATCCTGCAACTTGACTGAATTCAGATATTAGATCTAGTAGTTTTGGAGTGGATTCTTTAGTGTTTTTTATGTATAATATCATATCATCTGCAAACAGTGACAGTTTAACTTCTTCCTTGCCAATCTGGATGTCTTTTATTTCTTTGTGTTGTCTGATTGCCATGGCTAGGACCTCCAGTACTATGTTGAATAGGAGTAGGGAAAGTAGGCATCCTTGTCTAGTTCCCTATCTTAAGGGAAAAGCTTTTAGCTTCTCGGTGTTAAGTATAATGTTGGCTGTGGTTTTCTCATATATGGTCTTTATTATGTTGAGGTACTTGGGCTCTATACCCATTTTTTTTAGAGTTTTTGTCAAGAATGGATGTTTAATTTTGTCAAATGATTTTTCAGCATCTATGGAGATCATCATGTGGTTTTTGTCCTTTTTGTTGATGTGGTAGATGATGTTGATCGATTTTCAAATGTACCATCCTTGCATCTCTGGAATAAATCCTACTTGATCATGATGAATGATCTTTTTGATGTATTTTCAAATTCGGTTTGGCAATATTTTGTTGAGTATTTTTGCATCTATGTTCATCAGGGATATTGGTCTATAATTTCTTTTGTGTAGGGTCTTTGCCTCGTTTTGGAATTAGAGTAATGCTAGCCTCATAGAATGAGTTTGGAAGTATTCCCTCTTTTTCTACTCTTTGGAAAACTTTAAGGAGGATGGGTATTAGGTCTTCACTAAATGTTTGATAAAATTCAGCGGTGAAGCCAGCCATCTGGTCCATGGGTTTTGTTCTTAGGGAGTTTTTTGATTACCTACTCAATTTCATTGCTGGTAATTGGTCTGTTCAGATATTCTGTTTCTTCCATGGTCAGTCTTCGAAGGTTGTATTTTTCTAGAAAGTTGTCCATTTCTTCTAGGTTATCCACTTTGTTAGCATATAATTTTTCATAGTGTTCTCTAATAATTCTTTGTATTTCTGCATTGTCCGTAGTGATTTTTCCTTCCTCATTTCTGATTCTGTTTATGTGAGTAGACTCTCTTTTTTTCTTGATAAGTCTGGCTAGGGGGTTATCTATTTTGTTTATTTTCTCGAAGAACCAGCTCTTGCTTTCATTGATTCTATCTATTGTTTTATTCTTCTCGATTTTATTTATTCCTGCTCTAGTCTTTATTATGTCGCTCCTTCTACTGACTTTGGGCCTCATTTGTTCTTTTTCTAGTTTTGTTAATTGTGAGTTTAGACTGCGTGTATGGGATTGTTCTTCTTTCCTGAGGTAGGCCTGTATTGCAGTATGCTTTCCTCTTAGCACAGCCTTCGGTGCATCCCACAGATTTTGTGGTGTTGAATTATTGTTGTCATTTGTCTCCATATATTGCTTGATCTTGGTTTTTATTTGGTCATTGATCCATTGGCTATTTAGGAGCATGTTCTGAAGCCTCTATGAGTTTGTGGGATTTTTCATTTTCTTTGTGTAATTTATTTCTAGTTTCATACCTTTGTGTTCTTAGAAACTGGTTGGTACAATTTCAATCTTTTTGAATTTACTGAGGCTCTTTTTGTGGCCTAGTATGTGATCTATTCTTGAAAATGTTCTGCTGCATTTGGGTGTAAAGTTCTGTAGATGTCTGTTAGATCCATCTGTTCTAATTTGTTGTTCAGTGCCTCTGTCTCCTTACTTATTTTCTGTCTGGTTGATCTGTCCTTCAGAGTGAGTGGAGTGTTGAAGTCTCCTAGAGTGAATGCATTGCATTCTATTTCCCCTTTTAATTCTATTAGTATTTTTTTCACATATGTAGGTGCTCCTGTGTCGGGCACATAGATATTTATAATGGTTATATCTTCTTTTTGGAGTGACCCTTTTATCATTATGTAATGTTCTTCTTTGTCTCTTGTGACTTTCCTTGTTTTGAAGTCTATATTGTCTAATACAAGTACTGCAATTCCTGCTTTTTTCTCCCTATTAGTTGCATGAAATATCTTTTTCCATCCCTTCACTTTTAATCTGTGTATGTCTTTGGGTTTAAAGTGGGTCTCTTGTAGGCAGCATATAGATGGATCTTGTTTTTTTAATCCATTCAGTGACTCCATGTCTTTGATTTGTACATTCATTCCATTTACATTTAGGGTGATTATCGATAGATAAATACTTATTGCCATTGCAGGCTTTAGATTTGTGGTTGCTAAAGGTTCAGGGTTAACTTCCTTACTATCTAAGAGTTTAACTTATCTCACTCAATACGCTATTACAAACACAATCTAAAGGTTCTTTTTTTTCCTCCTCCTTTTTCTTTCTTCCTCCATTCTTTTTATATTAGGTATCATATTCTGTACTCTTTGTCCCTTGATTGACTTTGGGGTAATTAATTTAATTTTGCATTTGCTTAGTCATTACCTGTTCTACCTTCTTTACTGTGGTTTTATTACCTCTGGTGACAGCTATTAAACCTTAACACACTTCCATCTATAGCAGTCCCTCCAAAATATACTGTAGACATGGTTTGTGAGAGGTACATTCTCTCAACTTTTGCTAATCTGGAAATTTTTTAATCCCTCTTTCAAATTTAAATGATAATCTTGCCAGATAAAGTAATCTTGGTTCGAGGCCCTTCTTCTTCGTTCCATTAAATACATCATGCCTCTCCCTTCTGGCCTGTAAGGGTTCTGCTGAGAAGTCTGATGTTAGCCTGATGGGCTTTACTTTGTATGTGATCTTATTTCTCTGTCTGGCTGCTTTTAATAGTGTGTCCTTATACTTGATCTTTGCCACTTATTTACTGTATGTCTTGGTGTTGTCTTCCTTGGGTCCCTTGTGTTGGGGTATCGGTGCACCTCCATGGCCTGAAAGACTATCTCCTTCCCCAGACTAGGGAAGTTTTCAGCAATTACCTCCTCAAAGATACTTTCTATCCCGTTTTCTCTCTCTTCTTCTTCTGTTACCCCTATATGTGAATATTGTTCCATTTGGATTGGTCACACAGTTCTCTTAATATTCTTTCATTCTTAGAGATCCTTTTTTCTCTCTGTGCCTCAGCTTCTTTGTATTTCTCTTCTCTAATTTCTTTTTCATTTATCATCTCCACCATATCTGATCTGCTTTTAATACCCTCCACTGTGCTCTTCAACAGTTGGATCTTCGACCAGAATTTATTCCTGAGTTCTTGAATATCATTCTGTACCTCTGTGATCATTTTAATGATTTTTATTCTGAACTCCCTTTCAGGAAGATTCATGACGTTGATGTTATTTAAATCTTTCTCAGGGGTTGTATTAATAATTTACTTTGAACCAGGTTCCTTTGACCTTTCATATTTGTATATGGCACCCTCTAGTGTCCAGAAGCTCTACTCTCCGGAGCTGCTCAGCCCCTGAAGCAATGTCGGGGTTTGCAGGGAGTAGTACTGCTGCCTGGGGGGAAGAAAGAGCTGTTTCCTTCTTCCTGGCTCCTATCTCCATTGCCTGAACCAGTGGGTGGAGCACACCAGTATAAGCCTCTATGCTTTGCATTTTTATGTCCATCTGGCCAGCCTAACGCCAAGGTAGCGTTTGCCCGTTTGCGAGCCAGGTAGGGCTCTCCGGGAGAAAGGCGCAGTAGGCTGCATATCACAGAGGGGGTCCTTGGGCTGTGTAGCCAGCCAAGGAGCTGGAGCACCTGAAGATCATGAAAGCTCCCAACCTGCTGGGCCAAGTGCACCCGGAAAATTTTGTCTACCTGTCCTTTCTGCTGAGCAGTAAGCTCTGTGCAATCCTTTCCCCTTTAGCAGTCCTCTTGCTAAGGGCTTCCTTGTTAGGAAATCTCTCAGACTGCTTGCCTTTCTTTTGTCCCAGAGCAGCTGGATATGGATCCCTGCTTTCCACAAGCGGCTGGAATCTCAGTCTCTCCAGGAATTCTGCCTGTCTTAGCTTTCCAACCCCCTAATCATGAGAGAACCATGCAAGCACCATGGTAGGTTTGTGCTCCCAGAGAAGATCTCCAGAGTTAGGTATTCAGTAGTTCCAGGCCTCCACTCTCTCCCTGCTCTGTTTCTCTTCCTCCCACCAGTGAGCTGGGGTGGGGGAAGGGCTTGGGTCGCACGAGCCACAGCTCTGGTATGTTACCCTGTTCTGTGAGGTCTGCTCTTTTCTCCAGGTGTGTGCAGTCTGGCACAGTCCTCTTTCCTTTGCTCTTTCAGGATTAGCTGTATTGATTATATTTTCATATTATATGCAGTTTTAGGAGGAAGCCTCTGTCTCACCTTTCACACCACCATCTTTCCTTGTGTTTATATTTTGAAAATTTAATTATAGTGTGTCTTGGTGTAGATCTCTTTGGTTTCTTTTTTTGGGTGCTTTCCTGGATCTGAATGTCTATTTCCTTCCTCAAATTAGGGAAGTTTACAGCTATTATTTCTATAAATAAGATTTCTGCCCCTTTTCCTCTTATCCTCTTGGGAACCTTATAATGCAAACGTTAGTCCAATTGATTTTATCCCATAAGTCCCTTCACTTTCAGTCTTTGTGTGTCATTACATCTAAAATGTGTCTCTTATAGGCAGCATATATGAACTTTACTTTTTTTCATTTTTGCTGCTCTGATTGGGTATGTTTGAGTTGACTGATTCTTCTTCTTCATCTACTCTGCTCTTGAACCCCTTAAATGTATTTTTTAGTTCAGTCATTGTAAAATTGTTTCTGTCTTGAAAGAGTGGCCTCATGTAGGAGATGAACTTTGTACTCAGACTTGTCCTAGCTGTTTGTCATCTTTACAACTTCTGCCTGTCTAAGCAACCTGTTATATTTTGTCTAGCTCCCAGTAGTTGAGGATGTGCCAAGACCTGCCAGTATCTCAGTAAAAGTGATTCTTTATAAGTAAAATAGAGTAGGGATATAAAGAGTGAGTTGGTGCTGGTAATTTTCCTGCTGTGGTCAGAGAAGGTGTCTGAGGAAGTGATATTAGAGCTAAAATCTAAATAATGGGGAGGTAAAACCTCAGTGATAAAGAGCTAGCCTTGTGAAGATCTGGAACACAAGCTTCCTGTAGAGGGAAGAGCAAGTATAAACACTGTGAAGGAATGAGCTTAGCATGTTTCAATAACAGAGAAAAGTTAGTGTGGCTGGATCATACTTGGTGAGGGGAGGAGAGTGATGCAAGATAAGGGAGGTGGGGGTGAGCAGGAGCTTAGTGCAGTGGGAAGCCATTCAAGAATTTTAAGCTGAGAACTGATGTAATCTAATTTTCCTATTACAAAAAAACAATTCGGGTTGCAGTGTGTTATTTGGATTAGAGACTGGTAATCTAGGTGAGACATGTTGATGACAATGGAAACGGATATATAAGTGGAGGGATTTAGGATATAATTAGGATGTAAAAAATGATAAGTAAGTGCTGTTACTGTTGCTATTTTACAATTGAGGAAACAAATTCAGAGACATACAGGACCTTGTCCTCACACAGCTGGGAAATGTTAAAGCTGGGCTTCTAATTAAGTCTATTTCTAGATCCTGAGTTCCTAAGAATAATGCTAAGCACTTTGGAGGGATATAAAGAAGAGATGCATTGTTTGTTAAATAATTTTGAATGTATATTTTGCACATACACATATTTAGTTAAGCAGTACTCTTAGTTGCAAGAGAGTCTCAAATAAAAAAGGCAAATGTTGGTTCATGTGATACCTACTGGGGAAAGCATTAAGGTGAGACTGAAATGAACAAAATATGGATTCAAAAATTTAGAACTTTGCCTGACCTTTTTAGGTATGTATTTTTCTGCTGTTCTGCTTTATTATCTTCCATAACTGGAAGGCTTCTTCTGTTGAAGTGCAGACCATGAGAGCTGCCAACCTGTCCTTCCAGTCTGTGACCTGAGAGAAGATCAGAGTCTTGCCCTTCCAGTTTTAATTTGCCTAGCTATAATTGGTCCATCTTGGATTGAGTGCCCAAACTTGGATCAAATGCTTTGTGTGCACACATGTGTTGGCACTCACAGTGTTTATGGGTTTGTAGTATGCATAATATAGTTAGTAGTACTTGACATATCCAGAGGACTACCCTTTTAAGCAACTTTAGCTACTTGTAACTCAGTAGAAAACCTGGAAGGTAAGTTAGTCCAAGATTCTGAACAGCTAAGTGTTGTATTAGATGTCTTATAGGTCCATTCTTTTACTTTTACTTATAGGAGAATACCTTACCACGCTCAGAGCACACAATTCTAATAAGCTTAGTTATCACTGGACAGACTTGTTGCAGATACGCACCTGTGTATTAGTAAACCATGTAAGAAACTGCGGTGCTGTGCTGCTGAAGAGACATCAACAACAAAAAGTGACACAACAGTAAGAAAAGAGTGAGATAAAAATTAAAACCAAAATAACTTTGAAATTGTGTTTGTTAGAATTTTAGGTGGTAGTCTTACATACCTTGATATTCCCTGAGGGAATTCAGTTTGTATTTATTACACACCTAAAATATGTCAAGCCTTAGGCTATTTGAGAATAAAATAGATCTGCTCCCTATGTTCAGTGTATCACCAGAATAAAATGGATTGTTTGTACAACAGAATAATGGAATGCAGAGTGAACTGGTGGTGGCAAGTCTTCATCTCTTCACAATGACCAGGACATTCATAGGGAGGCAGGGGGCATGCATGTTAGAATCAGAGGAGGATTTGAATTCCATTGTTGTCACTTTACCAATTGTATGCCCTTTGGCAAATTATTCAACTTCTGTAATCCTTGTTTTCCTAACAGTAAAATGGGATAATACCCATTTGTGTTGTCAGAGTTTAGTGAAATACTTACAGAAAACACTGAAGCAGGATGCCTGGCATCATAGTTTTTGCTGTTAGGGCTCTGGTTTGGAGAAAGCTGCTTACTGATTCTAAGACAAAAACTATATTACTGTCTGTGCAAAACATTGGCAAAAAAACTGGGTTAGCAAGTAGGTCACAAGTCATAAGTTATTAACTCTAAAGTAAGTACTTGTTAACCTTACTATTTTAGTTTACTAAGGGTGGTATCCAGAAAATCAAGGTGAGTCATTCTGACTCCTCAGTGCTCTATTATGAAGTTACTTGTATAACTAGCTTAGAAATGAACTAAGAAATAGTTACAGTGATTTAAAAAATCCTAACCAATCTAGAAAAGCCAAGTGAAATTAATTTTGAGAATAGCGTACCCCATACATAGAATAAATTAATCTGGTATACATTATAGATGTCCTTGTATGGTTAAAGACACAATAATGATAAAGTAGAATCTTAAAATAGGGAAACCTAGGGTAATTTTTAGTTCAATTCTTATTTTACAGTTGAGACAAAAGCAAATTATTAATATACAGTTATATATCTAATGAAAATAAGAACAGTTCCTATTACCTTTTACTAGATTCAGCTAAGTAGAATTATACAAATTGATACCACTAAAAGAAGGCTACACCACTTAGCCTACTATCCTACCTTTAATCTTCACAGACCTATGCATTCATTCATTCAGCAAATACTGAATGCCTGCTGTGTTTTATGGCAGGCATCATCTTTGAAGAATTTTGCTATAGAGGAAGGTAAAACATCAAGCACATTGATAGTTAAAGTGTTTCACCTTGCAAACTTCTGGGGAGAGATTACTATGGATTTAGAAGTTGTGCTCATCTCAGGCAAAATACAGGAGTTCATGGCATATGGCAAAAAGGTTTTTTCTTCACGGAAGCTAGCAAAAGGAGACAGGGAATACAAGGTGAGAGAGATGGTTTATCACTATCCTTCCATTCAAGATGTATTTTTCAAATAACAAGTATACAAGTATATATTTAGGATGGACTATGTAGTACTTTGGTAAATGATGGGACAGAAATACAAAAGAGTAATAATGGTCTCAGCCCTCCAGAAATTGGACCCCTTGTTGAAACAAGACTCATTTGAAGTAAGAAGAGAACTCTGTCAACCAATCTCCCTTCCTTCCTTTTGCTTAGGTAAAACAGTTTTATAAACATTTTTCAATAAACAGGAATCTACACCATAATATTCTCTTTATTTTTTGAAGGCTTTGTTAGAAAGTTTTGAATATTTACAAAAGTAGAGAGAATAGTATGATGAACCCTACCCCCCCATGCCCAGCCCCCAGATTCAACAGTGGTCATCACTTTGTCAAACTTGATTAGTTGAACCCTTTTTCTTTTTTCCCTTCTCTCCCTCCTTCCCTTCCATCTTTCTCTCTATTTTCTTTCTCCCTTTTTCTCTCTTCTTTCTTTCTTCCTTTCTTCTAACATATTAAGAGGAATTTATAATATGGATTTTTACTGTAAAAACTTCAGTATTATAACATTAATGCCTGTATGTATTTTATCATATGTATATACTGTAGTATACCTAACCAATCTTCTGATGGATATTTTCATTACGATTCATTATTAGAGTTTATTTATTATAAATAGTACTTCCTAGAACACCTTTATATGCCTGTATCTTTTTAACATCTTTATGCATGTATCTTCCTTACATGTGTTATTGTTTTAGAATGGAATTTCCTAGAAATGAGAATGCCAAAGTAAAGGGTATGCAAACTTTTACAAATTGCTGCATAATACTAAACTGATGTTCAGAAATGTAGTAATTCTTATTCCCATTAACATTGTGCCTGTTTATCTTTGTTGATCCAGGTTTTGTCAGTCTATTAATTTTGCCAGTCTCCCAGTATCATAGATTTTTTAAGATTTTACATGTGCTCTTAAAAATTATTAATGAGGTTGGGCATCTTTGTTCTTATTATGAACCATTTGTATTCTTTGTGAGTTTAGAGTAATCTTTCATAAACATCACTTCATTATTTTACTTGTTTGCTAAAAAAATTGTATTATTTTCTATCTCTGATTTTCAAGACCCTTCATAATTTGGCCGTATCCTATTTTTCTAACTTAGTACTATCTAGTAAGAGTCATTCTATATAGTCATTCCAATAAGGAATATTTATTCATATACGTCATTCTATTTGTTTTTTCTTGGATTCATTTTTAAGTAATGTTTTACATTTCTTAATATTTTACTTTCTACTTTTCTTACTTTTTTCTGCCTAGTCATATCCTTCAGAATCCTTATATATAACTTATCTTTCAGTAAAGTTACCCAAAATTCTCTAGCCTTCATCGGTTTCCTCTTATTTGAATTGCCACTGTAGTGTTTCTAACACTTGATTTAGTAGCAAATTAAAGACTGCTTTGTTGCATTATTTATCAAGCACCAACTATGTGTGAAAGCATTAATACATAAATAGCTATGGAGAGATGCAGTTTCTGTCCTTGTGAAGTTTATAGTGTAGTAACAATATATGTATTTCTACTTCTTTGTGTTATTAGTGAAGTTGAGCATCTTTTAATAAACATCTATTGTTTATGAAGTGTGCACACAATTTTAGATACAGTTAGGTGTCCCCAACTGAAAGGTCACTGAGTGTATAAACCATGTTGTACACTTCTCTGTTCCTTTTAACAACTCAGTTCTGAGGATGTAACCATTACTAAGTATATGCTTGCTCTGTTAATGTAGTAATGAAAGTTGTAGGCTGTGGAATCACATACCTGCCTGCATATTACTACTCAAGACCTTATGAACTAACTGTGTACCATTTATAAGTTACTTAGGTTTTCTATGCTAGTTTCCACATATATTAAATATATGCTTCATAAAATTGTCATGTGGGCTAAATGAGATAGTGTATGTAAAGCATTTAACACAAGGCTTAGTATAGAGTAAATGCTTATTAAAATGTTATAATCATTTGTTTAATCTCATAAGCTAGACACTGCTTCAACAACCTTTTATTCCCCTAACTCCTTTCATCCAAGCATTACCAAATTCTGCTCATTTTATACTTCAGTTATCTTGCCAATTTATGTTCCTCTTTTAATCCTCATTGTAACCCACAATAAAAAATAAATTTTATTTTGTGGCTTTATACATACTGTATTTACTTGCACAAAAAATTTATAACATGATACTTGTTATGTGTGATGTGCCCTGATATTTTTTGTTCTGTTCAGTGTTATTCTTAAAACACTGGTCACTGCTGTTAACAAGGATTTCACAACAATTAATTTGAAACACATTGGTCTAGATTTTTGGAATCTGAAAAATTGGACTACCACTGAACAGGATTATGGTCAGGTGTAAATTATCAAATAGAAAATGGAGATGAAGTGATTGGGGCTTAGAGTTTATTTCATACTTTCTTTCTTCTCCATTAGTTACATATAGTTAGATTTACCTGTTCTCAGTAGTATTTTGCTGCTGAAGGTCAGTTCAGTTGTGCATATTTCAGAGCTGGTATAGAATGAGATTACTCAGTATTTGGGGCAAAGCTTCCCACCTTGGCAGGACAGACATTTCTCAGCCACTTGATGTGTGTATTCTTTTTCTTAGGACAGAAGTTGACATACATGGATTGTGAAGTTGTTAGCGTAATTCTCAAAAGGGACCTATAAGAAACTTTTTGTTACCAAAATTTTTTTAACATTTTAAAGAGCAGAAAGAATAGTATAACGAATTTCCATTACCTAAATTAAGCATCAGTAATTATCAACATTATGATAATTCACAGAGAAATTTTAATAAAAAAATTGTAAGGCACACATAATTCCCTTAATACAGATAAATGATCTGGTTTTCAGAAGAGGTATATCCGTCAGTCATAGTGTACCTTGCTTTAGTACTCACATATATTCATGTTATTTGATGCCTGCAAGAAAAATGTATAAGTACATGACATGAGGGAGCAGTGGTGGAGTGAAGTGGATTTCCTCAGAACCACCTAGAACACTAGACCATGGCCATCTTGGAGTATTTCAACAGCCTTTTTTACCAGCCTCCTGCCAGCACTCAATACTACCTACCTTGCTGCCATTAGACTTACCTTCTTAAATGACTTGGGGGGAGTAGAAGGTCATTACATTTATCCTCTGTTAAACCTTTGATTCTTCCTTCCCTCCCCTACCTATAAAATAAAATCCCGCACCATAGGTTTTCCTTCATAATCAGGCTCCAGCCTACCTTTCTACCTTTGTCTTCCACTCTCTGTCTCTTCCTTACCATATTCAGCTTCTTATTCCTAGAATACTCAATCCATTTCAGGACTTGTACTTATTTCATCTTGTAGACAAAACCTTTTTAATTAGTCCAGAGAGAAGTCATTCCTTTGCTTGTTTTTTTCTTAGGGGTGTGTGTGTGTGTGTTGCTGCTTAATTGTATTTACTAGTTTGCCTACCTCTTCATCCTTATTTTAGACAATGCTCTCCTCTAAAGCAGGGGTTATATCTTATTCTTCTTTGTCTTCTACGTACTTCTTTGGTGCCCACACATAATAGGCATCCAAGTGATGGTTTGTTGAATGCATGTATTCATAGTTTTAGAATTTTAGAATCTAATTCCAACACAGGTTCTCTCCAGAGGAGTTCATTGGGGGTTTTGTTTTGTTTCCATTTTGTTGTATACACTTTTCAGTTGTTTTCCTCCCCTCCTTAGGGACTTTTGTTAAAATTCTAAAGAGAACCTAAGTTCTATAGCCTTTCCTAGAGGGAAGTACACTCCAGTAAACTAGTAGAGTATCCCATCTTCAATGATCCTATATTAAAGGTAAGTAAAATCTACCTTCAGTGTACTTTTTGTTGTTGTTGATCAATAAGTCTTTTTGTAGCTATAAAGCAAAGTGGAGTGGAATAGATTTGTACTTATAATAGCCTTGACCAAATTTTGATATATTTCAGCTCATGGAATGCTGTGTAAATGCCCTTGTGACATCCTTTAAAGAGACTATCTTAGCAGAGTGCCAAGGCATGATCAAGCGAAATGAAACTGAAAGTAGGTAAACCATCACTGAAGTTCTCTTAATCTTTTAAAGAGGTATCTTTGAAGCAGATCACTTTTAATAAGTTTCTGTTAGATCATTCTTATATACATAGGCATATTTGTTGTAATGAAGTATGCTTAAAGAAAATGATAAAATATTTAGTGCAGTTAGAAGAACTATTATAAAGCAAGTTATAAAACTTTATTTTAAGCATTTTCCCCCTTGGGGGTGTGGGTGTGTTTAAATTTCAGTTTGTTCTGCTTTTAAAGGCTTAAATTTAAATGGTAACATATGATATTGGATAGAACCAGGTATTTGACTTCTGTGTGGAACCTTGCAGTGAATATTTTTAGAAAGTAATCGAACTCACCATGTTAATAATCTTCATTCCAGTTCCCAAAATGTTTTACAGTTTTAAGATTTCTGATGTGTATTTTTTTATTACTTTATATTTTATTAATAATGGTATACTTTGGGAGATAGCAAGTATGTTGTAACCAAAAGGAAAACAGTGAAAATTACTCATATCCCTGTTGCCCTGAGATAACCAGTTTTTACATTTTGATGTATTACAGATTTCATTGTGTATGATTGAATTGTAAGGTCTTATTGAATCTAGTTGAATTTGAAGTATGTATTTCAATTCATTTAAATTCATACACTCTTTAGAAGTAGTTTTATTGTAAAAAGCAAGTTGCTTATTAATATGCATTGAATATTTGAATTTCTGTATGCCAAGCTAAGTAGAGTTATGTCTGATCCATGTTAGACTCCCTTCAAAAGGATTTCTTTAGTGGTGACCAGTTCTGTGAGTTGATTTTTGTGAAGGTCAATTAAATGGTATAACATGAGAAGGTGCTTTTGTAAACTGAAAAAATTATAAATTCAGTTCTGTAGTATCTCTTGTGCACCTTTACAATGATTACTCTGAACAATCTAATGACATGATTTTTTTACTCCTTAATGATGTGACTGTGTATTTAATTCTGCATCTACTTTATGAAATGTACTAATCTTCTTTGTAAATTTTAATATTTCTTAGAATAAAAATATTCCATTGCATTGGTCAAATGCCATCACCTTTTTAAAAAAGTTTTTTTAACTTATTTTGGGGAATAAAATTGATACACAGTATTGGTTTCAGATGTACAATCTAGTGACTCAATAATTATGTACATTACTAGATGCTTGCCAGGTTCACCTTTTAAGAGAGGCTTCTGCAGTGTGTGATCACTTTTAATTAGAGTTGTTTTTTTTTAAATAATTTTTGTCAGACAGAGAGGGTAGATCAGGGAGTTACAGTTCTTATTATAACAGATCCTAAACTACTAACCCACAGAATACTCTTATGTTATCAAATTCCAACTAATATTTCTCCAAACTCATACTATCATAGGCTTTCTAGACCCATGATATGAATTAAAGAGAAAATTTATTCTAATAAATGAAATAATTATATGAATGTGTTCTATCCTTTCAGAATTACATTTAATGTTTTCATTGATGGACAAAGTTCCTAATGGGATAGAGCCAATGTTGAAAGACTTGGAGGAACATATCATCAGTGCTGGCTTGGCCGATATGGTAGCAGCTGCTGAAACTATTACTACTGTAAGTTTTCCTCAATGGGATAGATGTAATCAAGGTCATTTTTAAATGCAGGATTAGGCATTTAAAATAGTAATTGATGGCAAAACCATAATGTTGAAGCACCTTTTAATTTTAAGAAAAGATGTTTTCAGAAAATTTCCTGAATTTTAAAGCTATAGTGTTCATTGAAAGTTGTGTTTATATTTTCTCATTTTTTATATTACTGTTTTCTTTTTAAAAACTCAATTGAATATAAAACATTTTATTTTTAGGACTCTGAGAAATATGTTGAGCAGTTACTTACACTATTTAATAGATTTAGTAAACTCGTCAAAGAAGCTTTTCAAGATGATCCACGATTTCTTACTGCAAGAGATAAGGTATAAATTCCTATATATTAACACTACTATTATAATTTACTTTTAATGAGAAGTTTGCATCACTATGCCATCAAACTACAAACTAAGTACTTAATAGCTCTGCTTTCTCATCAGTGGAGGACAACCCTATTTATATTTGGTTTGTTATATGTTTTTGTAAGCATTGGGTATGCTTGTGAACTAGAATTCATCTAGAAATTTTCTCTCTTCCTAATTTTTCCAAGAATATTTTCCTGATTTTGAGTATTACTGATTATTGAATTCCTGTTCATCCTTCCTTTAAGACCCAGCTCAAAGTATACCTCTGCAAGTTCTTTGATACCCTATCTTCCTCCCACATCCTGTCCCCAGCAGAGTTGATTCCTCTGTTCTCTGCCCTTTCATAGGTCTCCTGTTGGACTTATGTCACATTTAGCCTTGCTTCCCATCTGCCCTTTCTCCACCCTCGCTAATATGGGATAATTATGATGAAACCTAGCATTACCTTTAGAGTTGTCTCTTTTTGAATGTCATTAACCTGTCACTAGAAATTACCATTCATTTTTTCCTCTCTTCAACTATCTTTCATTACTTGCCAAATTAGATTTTTTTCTGTGACTCTAAAAAGACAATTAACTTTCTCCAGTAGGCTATTTTTTCTCACTCTGTCCATTCAGATAGATAGATAGTTATATGGTTGCATGGATGGATGGAAAAGGGTTAAGGGACTGTGGATGTAATGAGGTGGTTAGAAATATTAAATTGAGTGGCCTGCAAAGGCTTCATTGAAATGACACTTGAATCAAGGTGAAAGAATAGGTCGCATGGCTGTCTGAGTGTTCCATCCACAATGGAGAGAAGATACAAAGGCTGTAAGGCAGGAATATTATCATCATTTTCCAGGAACAGAAAGGTCATTGTGGCTGTGGCCAGAGTGATTTGAGTGAAAGGGAGAAGAGTAGGAAATGAACTCAAAGACGTAACAGGAGAGCAGATCATGTAAGACTCTGTGAGTCATGGTAAAGAGTTTGGTTTTTACTCTGAGCAGCATGGAAAATCATTGAAAGATTTTTGAACAGAATGATAAGACCTGACTTACATTTTAACAGGATCACCAGGTTGCTGCAAACAGAATAGACTGAAGGGGGTGAGGGGTGGCAAGAGATGAAGCAAGAATATCAGTAAAGAACCTATTTAAGTAATTCAGTTAAGTAATGATGGAGGCTTGTCCCAGAATAGTAGTGGGTGGAGAGTCAAAAGTGGTTCGATTCTGAATATTATGAAAATAGATATACACGATTTGCTAATGAGTCAGATATGGAATGTGGTGAAAAGAGACCAGCCAAGGATGACATTCAGATTTTTGTTCTGATCAGTTAGAAGCGTATGCTTGCTCAGCTGGGGAAGACTTTGGGAGAAGCAGTTTTTGGGGAGATGGTTCAGAGAGATTAGGAACTCAGTTCTGGACAAATTAACCTTGAAATGTTGATTAAACGTCCATCTAGCAACAACAAGTCTGGAGTTTAAGGGAGGGACAGGACATGAAATACTAATTTGGGAGCTTCAGCGTTTAGATGGTATTTAAAGCACTGACACTGGCTGTGATCACCAATATAATGAGTGATGATGGAAAAAAAGAGATTCAGGGATTGGCCTGGGCATTCTAAATTTACTTACCAGAAAGGTGAGGAACTACCTCTGAGAGAGGAGAGAGAGGAGTGATCGAGAGTGGTATCCTAGAAAACAAGTGGAAAAGCACTTTCAGAAGGAGGGCACAGTCTTTTAAAATGCTGCTGATAGATCAAATAAGATGGTGGTTAACCATTGTATTCAGCAAGAATGATTGATTGGGTGGAGTAGTGGTGGAAAAGCCAGTTTAGAATGTCATCCAGTAAGAATGGCATTAGGAAAGTTGAAGACAGTGAGTTAGGGAATTCTTCAAGAGTTTTAGCTTAGAGAGAAAGAGAGAGGAATAGGGCAGTAACTGAAGGTGGACAGAGGTAAGAGAGAATTTAAAGATTTAAGAAGTTTGCTGATGCTACAGAAGCAACGGCGAGGGAAAAAACTAATACAAGAAAAGTGAGAGGTAATTCTGATTACTTCAGTTTTCTCAGTGAAATAGGCAAAGCACATAATCAGCCGAGAGTGTATATGGGAGTGGAAATACTGGAGATGTGAGAAGAAAGGAGGTTTGAAAATGTTTCAGACTGTGTGAACAAGAGAAAATTGTTTGGTTGTCAAGCATGAGAATAACGATAATCATAACATGACCAAGAGCAGGTTGAAGTTACTGATTTGAAAAATTCTGAGACCAGATACATCATTAAAAATAAAAAGTGATATATACTTTTGTGTAATTTTGGAATTACAGCAATTTGTCTAACTATTTTAAATACTAAAAATAATGTTTATGTTTTGTTTTAATTATTATTTGTAGGCATATAAAGCAGTTGTTAATGATGCTACCATATTTAAACTTGAATTACCTTTGAAGCAGAAGGGGTAAGTTTTTAAGAAATCATGTTTAAAATTCATAAAATTTTTTGAAGTGTGTTACATGTTACTGAGTGTGCATATTGTCCTGTTTCCCTGATCCTAATAGGTTTTTTTTTTGTTTTTTTTACTTTTATGATTTCTGCTGCCTTTGATTATTAAAAATTATATCTCAATTTTTTATTTTACATTAAATTACCTCCTTTTGTGACCAAAATTTATTGACCTAATTTTTTAAAGTAGGAAAAAATGTTTTATTAGCTTTCTAGAATCTCTGCTTGATTGTCTTTCCCTCCTTATTAGTCACTAGTTATTTTATTACCTGTTAAAGTATAGAATATGACTCAATTCATCATAATGATAAAAAAGGAAATCCATTTGATGTAATTTTTATTTCACCATTTTTAAAAATTGACCTCTCATTGGTAAAATGAATTTACTTGTGCTAAGTACTATTATAGAAAATCTAAAAATCAAAATTTAATGAAAAATTAATATCTGAACTAGTTACAGTATCTTCATAGTAGTACTAAGTACTAAAGGTTAATTGGAAAAATCTTTTGATGTAATTTCTACTTGAGAATTGCTAACATTTTATACATAATGGCTAAAATGTTTGAAAAATAACATTTCTTAAAAAGGAACAGTGATTATTCAGGGTTTTTAAATTTAATCGTTTTCATTTTATCTTTCAAGCTATTGAGTAATATCACTACTGAGTGGTATTATAGTAATTGACATAGTTTAAGAGAGCATTTATTGTGTTTTCTTTACAAATTGTGAAATATGTGGAATACGTAACATTACATCTTGGCAATCTAGTTATATGAATGTATAATAGTTTTCCTCATTCTCCCTTGCCTCCACCTTTTTTCATGAAAGGTTTTAAACTTACAGTAAAGTCACTCTTTTGCTTTATCAAGTATGTTATCTCCCTATATCTGTTCATCAGTCAATTTTTTAAATGCATTTCAAAAGAAATTGCAGGCATCAGTAACCTTTACTCCCCAAATACTCAACATGTAGTCATTAATTTAAATTGGTGTGTGTTTATCTTTTGAGATAAAATTTACACTCAGTCATACATATAATTCTTAAGTGTACAGTATTGTGAGATTTAACAAATGCATACACCCCTATTAAGATGTGCAATATCTTCATCATCCTTGAGAATTACTTCATGCCCATTACCAGGCAGTCCCACTCCCACCTGCTAAAGAGGCAACTATTCTGATTACTTCAATGTAGATTAGTTTTACCTGATAGGACTTCATATAAATGGAATCATACAATACGTATTGTTTGGTATAAAGCTTCTTTAAATTCAGCTTAGTGTGTTTGAGATTCATCCATGTTTTTGCATGTAACAGTTTTCCACAATAGTGGTTATATTGGTTCACACTCCTACCCACAAAGTATGAGAGAGAGTACCAGTTGATACTCATTCTCACCAAGTTTAGTGTTGTCATTTTAATTTTAGTCATTCTGGATATATATAGTGATAGCCCATTATAGTTTTAATTCCCATTTCCCTGATGACTATTGATGTTGAACACTTTTTCATGTATTTTTTGTCATTCTTTTATTTTCCTTTATATAGTGTCTGTTCAGCTTTTTTGCCTGTTTTCCAATTGGATTATTTCTTTTTATTAGTGAGTTATAAGAGCTCATATATATTCAGTATACAGTATGCTTTTTTTTTTTAGAGGGCATCTCTCATATTTATTGATCAAATGGTTATTAACAACAATAAAATTCTGTATAGGGGAGTCAATGCTCAATGTACAATCATTAATCCACCCCATGCCTAATTCTCGTCCAATCTTCTGAAACATAACGAACAAGTTCTTACATGAACAAGTTCTTACATAGTGAATAAGTTCTTACATGGTGAACAGTACAAGGGCAGTCATCACAGAAACTTTCAGTTTTGATCACATATTATGAACTATAAACAATCAGGTCAAATATGAATATTCGCTTGATATTTCTACTTGATTTATATGTGAATCCCACATTTCTCCCTTATTATTATTATTATTATTTTTTTTTTTTTAATAAAATGCTGAAGTGGTAGGTAGATGCAAGATAAAGGTAGAAAACATAGTTTAGTGCTGTAAGAGAGCAAATTTAGATGATCAGGTGTGTGCCTGTAGACTAAGTGTTAATCCAAGCTAGACAAGGGCAATAAAACATCCACGGATATAGATTTCTCTCAAAACAGGGGGGGTGAGGTTCTAACCGTCACTTCTGTTGATCCCCAATTTCTCACCTGATGGCCCCCCTGCGACTGTCTCTGTCTTAGGTTGTTCCTCCCTTGAGGAATCTTACCTGTCTCTGGCTAACCAGTCATCTTCCAGGGCCATACAGGGAAATGTAAAGTTGGTAAGTGAGAGAGAGGCAATATTGTTTGAAAAGGTTAGCTTTTTACTTCTTTGCAGATTTATGCCCTGTGGATTTTATGCCCAATATTTGTCTTGAGGTATCTTTACCACTTGGAAGAATTATGATACTCGGTAAATTCGATATGAGGCACAAATTCTATTTAAGGGTTGTAATTAGGAAGGAAGAAGAAAAGCTATAGGAGTAGCAGATGGAAGATAACATGGGAAGATTGATTATTTCTTTGACATATCTTCTTGTAGAGTAACTTAAGCATGTATAGGTTTTAAACTACTAGTTAAATTGCATACACACATTAACCCAATAGGAATACAGTTACATAACCAAAGCAGACCTATAATTACCAGCCATCTCCAGTGAAACCAAGAAAGCCAGTTAGGCACCCTAGGCATTTGTGAAAAGTTATCTATGATATGGTGGATATTGTCCAACTAAATTGAACAGTCTGAGAGAAATCAGACAAATTAAAACAACCCATTCCTGGGAACTGTTCACATCCCATATGTTCTTTTAACAGTAGATAGTCTGTAGTCGTAAGATTTTGGAGCGCTTCAACTTGTACTTCTCCTAATTCTTGGTTGAGTTCCAACAGTATAGATCCAGTCAAATTTGTTGTTTTACTGTATGCACAGGCCAGCTTAGATATCTCCTTCTTCATTCCAATGGCAAGTCCAGAAACCAGTGGGATGAATGCAGCTACAACTGCAGCAGCGCCTGGATCTTTGTTGAGGTTTTTTGATGATCATCTTCTGGTATGACTCTTCCAGAGAGTGCTGATGTTGGAAGTTCTTCTTCATATCGTATCTTAGTTCATTTTCTGGGTAGCCCAATTAGGCTTTGATTTTCTGTATAAACACAAACAGACCCTTTGCCCACACTTTGATATGCCCTTTATATCATTCTCTAGAACTCATTGGAGGTCGCCACACAGGAACTGCTTTTTTTTTTTTTTAAGAGAAAGGAATATTATCACAAAAGTTTACCTCCATAGCTGATCATATGACACCCTTTAAGTGATCAAAATTAAGGATATTTAAAGCATGCATTAATCACTGATTTACAGTTAGTTTTATCCTATCAGGGAGTAATCCCCCTTTTCTTTCTTTCTTTTTTTTTTTTTTGTTATCATTAGTCTACACTTACATTAAGAATTTTATGTTTACTAGGCTCTCCCCTATACCAGATCCCCCCTATAAACCACTTTACAGTCACTGTCCATCAGCATAGCAAAATGTTGTAGAATTACTACTTATCTTCTCTGTGTTGTACAGCCCTCCCCTTTCTCCCTCCCCCCCATTATGCATGCTAATCTTAATACCCCTCTTCTTCTTCCCCTCCTCTTATCCCTCCCTACCCACCCATCCTCCCCAGTCCCTTTCCCTTTGGTACCTGTTAGTCCATTCTTGGGTTCTGTGATTCCGCTGCTGTTTTGTTCCTTCAGTTTTTCCTTTGTTCTTATACTCCACAGATGAGTGAAATCATTTGGTATTTCTCTTTCTCCGCTTGGCTTATTTCACTGAGCATAATACTCTCCAGGTCCATCCATATTGCTGCAAACGGTAGGATTTGCCCTCTTCTTATGGCTGAGTAGTATTCCATTGTGTATATGTACCACATCTTCTTTATCCATTCATCTACCGATGGACATTTAGGTTGCTTCCAATTCTAGGCTATTGTAAATAGTGCTGCGATAAACGTAGGGGTGCATCTGTCATTCTCAAACTTGATTGCTGCGTTCTAAGTGTAAATTCCTAGGAGTGGAATTCCTGGGCCAAATGGTGAGTCTATTTTGAGCATTTTGATGAACCTCCATACTGCTTTCCACAATAGTCGAACTAATTTACATTCCCACCAGCAGTGTAGGAGGGTTCCCCTTTCTCCACAGCCTCGCCAACATTTGTTGTTGTTTGTCTTTTGGATGGCAGCCATCCTTACTGGTGTGAGGTGATACTTCATTGTAGTTTTAATTTGCATTTCTCTGATAATTAGCGATGTGGAGCATCTTTTCATGTGTCTGTTGGCCATCTGAATTTCTTCTTTGGAGAACCGTCTGTTCAGTTCCTCTGCCCATTTTTTTAACTGGGTTATTTGTTTTTTGTTTGTTGAGGCGTGTGAGCTATTTATATATTCTGGACGTCAAGCCTTTATCCGATGTGTCATTTTCAAATATATTCTCCCATACTGTAGGGTTCCTTTTTGTTCTATTGATCGTGTCTTTTGCTGTACAGAAGACTTTCAGCTTAATATAGTCCCACTTGTTCATTTTTGCTGTTGTTTTCCTTGCCCGAGGAGATATGTTCAAGAAGAGGTCACTAATGTTTATGTCTTAACAGGTTTTTGCCTATGTTTTTTTCCATGAGTTTTATGGTTTCATGACTTACATTCAGGTCTTTGATCCATTTTGAATTTACTTTTGTGTATGGGGTGAGACAGTGGTCCAGTTTCATTCTCCTACATGTAGCTGTCCAGTTTTGCCAGCACCATCTGTTGAAGAGACTGTCATTTCCCCGTTGTATGTCTCCTTTATCAAATATTAATTGACCATATATGTTTGGATTAATGTCTGGAGTAGTCTGTTCCACTGGTCTGTGGCTCTGTTCTTGTGCCAGTACCAAATTGTCTTGATTACTATGGATTTGTAGTAGAGCTTGAAGTTGGGGAGTGAGATTTCCCCCCACTTTACTCTTCTTTCTCAGGATTGCTTTGGCTGTTCAGGGTCTTTGGTGTTTCCATATGAAGTTTTGAATTATTTGTTCCAGTTCATTGAAGAATGTTGCTGGAAATTTGATAGGGATTGCATCAAATCTGTATACTGCTTTAGGCAGGATGGCCATTTTGACGATATTAATTCTTCCTAGCCATGAGCATGGGATGAGTTTCCATTTGTTAGTGTCCCCTTTAATTTCTCTTAAGAGTGACTTGTAGTTTTCAGGGTATAGGTCTTTCACTTCTTTGGTTAGGTTTATTCCTAGGTATTTTATTCTTTTTGATGCAATTGTGAATGGAATTGTTTTCCTGATTTCTCTCTATTGGTTCATTGTTAGAGTATAGGAAAGCTACAGATTTCTGTGTGTTAATTTTGTATCCTGCAACTTTGCTGTATTCCAATATCAGTTCTAGTAGTTTTGGAGTGGAGTCTTTAGGGTTTTTTATGTACAATATCATATTATCTGCAAATAGTGACAGTTTAACTTCTTCTTTACCAATCTGGATTCCTTGTATGTCTTTGTTTTGTCTGATTGCCGTGGCTAGGACCTCCAGTACTATGTTAAATAACAGTGGGGAGAGTGGGCATCCCTGTCTAGTTCCCGATCTCAGAGGAAAAGCTTTCAGCTTCTCGCTGTTCAGTATAATGTTGCTGTGGGTTCATCATATATGGCCTTTATTATGTTGAGGTACTTGCCCTCTATTCCCATCTTGTTTAGAGTTTTTATCATGAATGGATGTTGAATTTTGTCAAATGCTTTTTCAGCATCTATGGAGATGATCATGTGGTTTTTGTCTTTCTTTTTGTTGATGTGGTGGATGATGTTGATGGATTTTCGAATGTTGTACCATCCTTGCATCCCTGGGATGAATCCCACTTGGTCATGGTGTATGATCCTTTTGATATACTGTTGAATTCTGTTTGCTAATATTTTATTGAGTATTTTTGCATCTACATTCATCAGGGATATTGGTCTGTAATTTTCTTTTTTGGTGGGGTCTTTGCCTGGTTTTGGTATTAGGGTGATGTTGGCTTCATAGAAAGAGTTTGGGAGTATTCCCTCCTCTTCTGTTTTTTGGAAAACTTTAAGGAGAATGGGTATTATGTCTTCTCTATGTGTCTGATAAAATTCTGAGGTAAATCCATCTGGCCCGGGGGTTTTGTTCTTGGGTAGTTTTTTTATTACCGTTTCAATTTCTTTGCTTGTAATTGGTTTGTTTAACTTTTGTGTTTCTTCCTTGGTCAGTCTTCGAAGGTTGTATTTTTCTAGGAAGCTGTCCATTTCTTCTAGGTTTTCCAGCTTGTTGGCATATAGGTTTTCATAGTAGTCTTTAATAATTCTTTGTATTTCTGTGGAGTCTGTCGTGATCTTTCCGTTCTCATTTCTGAGTCTGTTGATTTGTGTTGATTCTCTTTTTCTCTTAATAAGTTTGGCTTGAGGCTTATCTATTTTGTTTATTTTCTCAAAGAATCAGTTCTTGGTTTCATTGATTTTTGTAATTGTTTTATTCTTCTCAATTTTATTTCTTCTCTGATCTTTATTATGTCCCACCTTCTGCTGACTTTAGGCCTCATTTGTTCTTCTCTTTCCAATTTCGATAATTGTGATGTTGGACTTTTCATTTGGGATTGTTCTTCTTTCTTCAAGTGTGCCTGGATCGCAATATACTTTCCTCTTAGGACTGCTTTTGCTGCGTCCCACAGAAGTTGGGGCTTTCTGTTCTTGTTGTCATTTGTTTCTATATATTCCTTGATCTGTATTTTAATTTGTTCATTGATCCATTGATTATTTAGGAGCATGTTGTTAAGCCTCCATGTTTTTGTGAGCCTTTTTGTTTTCTTTGTAGAATTTATTTCTACTTTTATACCTTTGTGGTCTGAAAAATTGGTTGATAGAATTTCAATATTTTGGATTTTGTTGAGGCTCTTTTTGTGAGCTAGTATGTGGTCTATTCTGGAGAATGTCCCATGTGCACTTGAGAAGAATGTATATCCTGTTGCTTTTGGATGTAGAGTTCTATAGATGTCTATTACGTCCGTCTGCTCTACTGTGTTGTTCAGTGCTTCCGTGTCCTTACTTATTTTTTGCCCAGTGGATCTATCCTTTGGGGTGAGTGGTGTGTTGAAGTCTCCTAAAATGAATGCATTGCAGTCTGTTTCCCCCTTTAGTTCTGTTAGTATTTGTTTCACATATGCTGGTGCTACTGTGTTGGGTGCATATATATTTACAATGGTTATATCCTCTTGTTGGACTGAGCCCTTTATCATTATGTAGTGTCCTTCTTTATCTCTTGTTACTTTCTTTGTTTTGAAGTCTATTTTGTCTGATATTAGTACTGCAAGCCCTGCTTTCTTCTCGCCTTTGTTTGCCTGAAATATGTTTTTCCATCCCTTGGCTTTTAGTCTATGCTTATCTTTGGGTTTGAGGTGAGTTTATTGTAAGCAGCATATAGATGGGTCTTGTTTTTTTATCCATTCTATTACTTTGTGTCTTTTGATTGGTGCATTAAGTCCATTTACATTTAGGGTGACTATTGAGAGATATGTACTTATTGCCATTGAAGGCTTTAAATTCGTGGTTACCAAAGGTTCAAGGTTAGCCTCTTTAGTATCCTACTGCATAACTTAGCTCGCTTATTGAGCTGTTATGTACACTGTCTGGAGATTCTTTTCTTCTCTCCCTTCTTATTCCTCCTCCTCCTTTCTTCATATGTTGGGTGTTTTGTTCTGTGCTCTTTTTAGGAGTGCTCCCATCTAGAGCAGTCCCTGTAAGATGCCCTGTAGAAGTGGTTTGTGGGAAGCAAATTCCCTCAGCTTTTGCATGGCTGGGAATTGTTTAATACCACCATCATATTTAAATGATAGTCGTGCTGGGTACAGTATCCTTGGTTCAAGGCCCTTGTGTTTCATTGCATTAAATATATCATGCCATTCTATTCTTGCCTGTAGGGTTTCTGTTGAGAAGTCTGATGTTAGCCTGATGGGTTTTCCTTTATAGGTGACCTTTTTCTCTCTAGCTGCCTTTAAAACTCTTTCCTTGTCCCTGATCCTTGCCATTTTAATTATTACGTGTCTTGATGATGTCCTCCTTGGATCCTTTCTGTTGGGGGTTCTGTGTATTTCCGTGGTCTGTTCGATTATTTCCTCCCCCAGTTTGGGGAAGTTTTCAGCAATTATTTCTTCAAAGAGACTTTCTATCCCTTTTCCTCTCTTTTCTTCTTCTGGTACCCCTATAATACGGATATTGTTCCTTTTGGTTTGGTCACACAGTTCTCTTAGTATTGTTTCATTCCTGGCGATCCTTTTCTCTCTCTCTATGTCAGCTTCTATACGTTTCTGTTCTCTGGTTTCTATTCCTTCAATGGCCTCTTGCATCTTATCCATTCCGCTTATATATCCTTCCAGGGTTTGTTTCACTTCTGTGATCTCCTTCCTGACATCTGTGATCTCCCTCCGGACTTCATCCCGTTGCTCTTGCATTTTTCTCTGCATCTCTTCCCATTGCTCTTGCATTTTTCTCTGCATCTCTGTCAGCATGTTCATGATTTTTATTTTGAATTCTTTTTCAGGAAGACTGGTTAGGTCTGTCTCCTTCTCTTGTGTTGACTGTGATCTTTGTCTGCCTGTAGTTTTGCCTTTTCATGATGATAGAGATAGTTTGCAGAGCTGGTACAAGTGACTGCTGGAAGAGCTTTCCTTCTTGTTGGTTTGTGACCTTCCTCTCCTGGGAGAACAGTGACCTCTAGTGGCTTGTGCTGGGCAGCTGCACGCAAATGGGGACACGCAGACAGGGCTTCTGCTTCCTGCCCGGCTGCTATGGAGTTTGTTTCCGCTGTTGCGGTGGGCATGGCCTGGCTCGGGCTGCTGCTCCAAAATGCTGGAGCCCCGTTGGAGGGGGAGCAGCCGGGAGGCTATTTATCTCCGTAAGGGCCTCCGTGCTCCCTGCTTCCCAGGGTGTTAAGAGTGCCCAGAGATCTCCAGATTCCCTGCTTCTGGACTAAGTGTCCCGCCCTGCTCCTTTAAGACTTCCAAAGAGCACTTCCCAAACCAAAACAACAACAACAACAAAAATAATTAAATAATTAAATAAAAAAGAAAAGAAAAGAAAAACGCACGATTTTCTTTGTCCTCAGACGCCAGCCTCAGGCACCCGCTCACCTGTCTTGCTGCCCTGTTTCCCTAGTATTGGGGTCCCTGTCCGTTTAAGACTTCCAAGAAGCACTCGCCAAAAAAAAAAGAGGAAAGAAAAATGGCCATTCCCGTTTCTTTGTTCTCCAGCGTCAGCCTCAGGCACTCGCCCACCAGTCCCTCTGCCCTCCTTCCCCAGTATCTAGGACCCCACGCATGCACTGTGCCTGCACTCCAGTGCAGATGGCTAGGGCTGGGTGCTTAGCAGTCCTGGGCTCCCTCTCCCTCCCGCTCTGACTCCCCTCCTCCTGCCAGGAGCTGGGGGGAGGGGCACTCAGGACCTGCGGGGCTGGGGCTTGTATCTTACCCCCTTCGCGAGGCGCTGGGTTCTCGCAGGTGTGGATGTAGTCTGGATGTTGTCCTGTGTCCTCTGGTCTCTATTGTAGGAAATGTTGTCTTTGCTCTATTTTCCTAGATATATGTGGTTTTGGGAGGAGATTTCTGCTGCTCTACTCACACCGCCATCTTGGCTCCGCCTCCTGTGCTTTTTTTTTATGATTTTTGCTTTCTAGGTTTTGTCTAGGAAACCTTTGTCTCCATCCCTACAACATGAAGATAATTTTTTTTTCTTTTAGAAACTTTGTAATTTTAAAGTTTAGAAGATCCATCTCAAGTTAATGATTGTATATAGTGTAAGCTAGGAGTTAAATTGAATTGTTTTTCTTTTCTATGTGGCTAGGACGTGGTTTCATCCAAATGTTTGTTGGAAATATTTTTGATTCCCCACTGTATTGTTTTGGGTACCTTTCATCAAAAATCAAGTGACTTAAGAATGTGTATGTATTTCTGGCTCTATTCTGTTCTGTTGATTTGTTTGGGTACCTTTGGCCATTATATAGTCACGATTAATATAGTTCTGTAGTAAGTCTTGAAGTCAGATAGCTTGATATTATTCTTTTGATATGGTATTTTGCTAGTATATTGAAATAGTCGATTTTTATATATTGATCTTATATCCTGTTACCTTATTAAAGTTATTAGTTTTAGTAGTTTTGTAGATTTCTTAAGACTTTTCTATGTAAACAATCATGTAATCTATGAATAAAGACCATTTTACTTCTTTGTGATTTTTGTATCACTTCCTTGTCTTGCCTTGTTGCAACTGTCTAGGATCTTTATATTACAGTGTTGAGTAGAAGGATGAGAGTGGGCATCGTTGCCTTTTTTGACAAGGAAAGGCTTTAATATTTCATTATTAAGTACAAAGTTAGCAGAGATTTTTTCATAGGTGCTCTTAGACTACTTTTTATTCCTTATTTACTCAAAGTTTTGAAAATGAATGGTTGTGACTTCTATTAAATGCATTTTCTATATTAAAATGCTCATAAGGCTTTTCTTTATTATTCTTTTGATGTGGTGAAATACATCTTTTTAAACATTTAATCAAGGTTTGAATTCCTGCAATAAACTTATTTTGTTATGGTGTATTATTATTTCTATATATTCCTAGATTCAGTGTGCTGATATTTTGTTAAATTTTTTTTCTTCTGTATTCATGAAGGATTTACTTCTTCTTTTCTGGTCTTTGTGCCTTCTACTGTTTTCATTTTTGGTGATCTCTTTGTCATTTTCTGGTATTAGGATTATGCTGGCCTCATAGAAAGGATGGGAGTCATTCCCTCCTTTTGTGTGTTGTAAAAGAATTAGTGTAATTGCTATTACTTCTTCCTTAAATGCTTGATAGAATTCATAAGTAAAACCATCTGAGACTGGAGTTTTCTTTATGGGCAGATTTTGATCATGAGTTCTGCTTTTTTTTTTTAATAGGTATAGATTTGTTAAAATCTTTTAAAGTTTCTGTAAAATTTTATACAAAAAGCTCTTCAGATTTTTTTTCAAATCTAGTTTTAATTTTGGTAACTTGTGTTCCTCAAGAAATGTGTTCATTTCTTCTAAGTTGTCATATTTATGTACATGAAGTTATAAACACTATTCCTTATCATTATTTTCTCTTTGGGAATACAATAATACTTTTTTTTTTGTAGAACCCTTTGAGAGTAAATTGTTCATCATTCCAAGCAGACTGGTGTACGTTTTCTACAAATATAATCATAATACAACTATCAAAATCAGGAAACTGACTTTAATGTACACTACCACTTTACATTTTGTTGATTGTATATGTTTTTTATAGCATATAAGTCATATAATGTTTTTTATAGCAAAGGATCCAGTACAGAATCATGTTGCATTTAGTTGTTATATTTCTTCAGTTTTCTTCATTCTGGAACCATCTCAGTCTTTCTTTGACTCTCATGACCTTGACGCCTTTGAGGATTATAGGCCAGTTATTTTGTAGATTATCCCCAAGTTTGAGTTAATCTGTTGGGTTCCTTATCATTAGATTCAGGTTTATGTTTTTGGCAGAAGTGAAACTTTGTTCTCCTTGTATTTTATGTGAGAGTATGTGGTTTTGATTTATCCCAATACTGATCATATTTGGTTGGATCTAAGTTGGTGTCTGCCAGACTTCTCCACTGCAGTTATTCTTTTTTTTTGGTATCATTAATGTACAATTACATGAACAACATTTTGGTTACTAGACTCCCCCCATTATCAAGTCCCCACCACATACCCCATTACAGTCACTGTCTATCAGCGTAGTAAGATGCTATAGAATCACTACTTGTCTTCTCTGTGTTATACTGCCTTCTCTGTGCACTGCCCCCCCCCACATTATGTGTGTTCATCGTAATGCCCCTTTTTCCCCCTTATCCCTCCCTTCCCACCCATCCTCCCCAGTCCCTTTCCCTTTGGTAACTGTTGGTCCATTCTTGGGTTCTGTGAGTCTGCTGCTGTTTTGTTCCTTCAGTTTTTGCTTTGTTCTTTTACTCCACAGATGAGTGAAATCATTTGATACTTTCTCCACCTGGCTTATTTCACTAAGCATAACACGCTCTAGCTCCGTCCATGTTTTTGCAAATGATAGGATTTGTTTTCTTCTTATGGTTGAATAATTCTCTTATAATAAATGCATTGCATTCTATTTCCTCCTTTAATTCTGTTAGTATTTGTTTCACATATGTAGGTGCTCCTGTGTTGGGTGCATAGATATTTATAATGGTTATATCCTCTTGTTGGACTGACCCCTTTATCATTATGTAATGTCCTCCTTTGTCTCTTGTGACTTTCTTTGTTTTGAAGTCTATTTTGTCTGATACAAGTACTGCAACACCTGCTTTTTTTCTCCCTATTGTTTGCATGAAATATCTTCTTCCATCCCTTCACTTTTAGGCTCTGTATGTCTTTGCATTTGAGGTGAGTCTCTTGTAGGCAGCATATAGATGGGTCTTACTTTTTTATCCGTTCTATTACTCTGTCTTTTGATTTGTGCATTCAGTCCATTCACATTTAGGGTGATTATCAATAGATAATGTACTTATTGCCATTGCAGGCTTTGGGTTCGTGGTTATCAAAGGTTCAAGGGTTGCTACTTTACTATCTAACTGTCCAACTTAACTCACTTATTACACTATTATAAATACCATCTGATGATTCTTTATTTCTCTCCTGCCACCCTACTCACACTGCCACCTTGAGAATCTCCGAATCCTTCCTGTTTTGCAGTTATTCTTTTTTTGTTTGTAATGAAGTATTTTGTGCTAAGTACTTTAAAACTGTAAAGGTCCCATTGCTCATCAGATTTTCAATTTATACATTGACTTAAGTGTGGACTCATGGTTTCCTATTTTAATCAGTGAATTATAATTTACTCTCCTTCTTTATTTAGAGTTTCAAATTATCCTAGCTTCACTAGTGGTAGTCAGTTTGTGGGCCTTTTCACAGCAAACTCTGCCTTTCTTTTTTGGCCCAATTTCCAGATTCATGTTGTACTTTGACTTCCCTAGTCTAAGAATCAGCCTTTTTTTTCTTCTGAAGACCTAGTTCCTTTCAGTGGATGATGATACTTAGTGGACAAGATCTGATGTCAGGTGTGTTCATTGCTATTGGGATGTCACTGTTCCCAGGTCTTCTAGGTGGAAAACTTAGAAATACACATACACATTTACAGGTGTAGTGCCTGGCCTCATTTCATCATGGATGCGTTCCTGATTGGACCGCCCCACCAATCCTCACTTCTGGGAATCTAGACTGTAGTAACACTTTCTCCCATATAAAATGACAAATGGACAACATTTATCTTTGGAGCACCACTATTAGCGATAGCAAAATATCAGAAACTGCTCAGTGCGGCAAGTATCCTCATAATACTGGCACCTTAGCACCACCCCTTGCATGGACACCCTCTTTATCGAGTTGGTCTCTCATACTCCATCTCATACACCTGGCCACTCCTCTATGTCAGTACACCTCTCATGTGTTCAGGTTTTGACACCTGATGATTGGCCTTTTTACAGTGTCTACCTCAGCCAGCCTAGGCTCTGGCACCTGCAGGGTGCAGCTCTGCATGGATGGTCCTTTCACTCTGCTTGGGCTTCCACATCCTTGACTAAATTTTTTCCTAGGTATTTTTTTTCTTTTGGATCCTATAGGAAATGGAATTTTATTAATTTCCTTTTGGATTGTTCATTGCTGTATATAAAAACACAATTGATTCCTGTGTGTTGATCTCATACCCTTCAACTTTGCTAAATGCATTTGCTAGGTCTAATATCTTTTTTGTAAACTCATACTCTGTATATACAAGATCATAACATTGGCAATAGAGATAATTTTACTTCTTTGTTTCCAATTTGGAAACCTTTTGTTTCTTTTTCTTGCCTAAGTTTTCTAACTAGAACCCCTAGTGTAATGATGAACAGCAGTGGTGAAAGTGGACTTCCTGGTCTTGTTCCTGATTTTAGGGAGAATACTCTCAAGTCTTTCACCATTAAGTATGTTAGCTGTGGGTTTTTTATAAATTCATTCTTAATAACAGCATGGCATTCTCTCTAATAGGTGGTAAATATAGTTTATTGATCCTTTTATTGCTGCACTCAGTAGTTTCTGATATTTTGCCATCACTAATAGTGCTACAGAGATCAGTGTTGTATGTTTGTCATTTAATGTGTGTGTGAAAGTGTTTCTACATTCTAGCAGAAGTGGGGATTGTTGGCTTTCTCTGTATTTTCTCATTCTAAAGAGATCATTATGTCCCACCTTTATCTCCAGATTAAAGTAGAAAATTCCCATGGAATAAAACTATTATTAGCTGACCCAGGCAGCAGAACATGGGTGTTGTAATTATTCAAGGTGGTATAGGTGATAATTCTAGAAGAATAAAGCTGCTAGTAGCATCCAGGTTATTTGGGAGACTCAGTTTTGAGGAAGAAAGAAATGGTTCATGGTAGGCCGTTGTTTCCATTGAGAACAACCAGAAAAATCAGGTAAACTTAGAAAATACTAATTTTAATGTTAACAGACAGTTACAGAAGCAACTAGTACAGAAGATTTGAAACTTACAGAAATGAGAGAGAACTTCTCAAAGGTTAGTTGAGGATTTATTTGTAGCTGTGTTTTCCTGAAAAGAAGCAGCTGAAAATCTAGGTTTGACCCAGGCTGCACAATACTGCCAGGGGACAGTACAGTTTTTGGTGAACACCCATGGGACTGGAATGACAAAATCACCAGGTTCTCAGTTGAAAGCCCAGGAGGGACATTCCTTAGAATCAGTGACTAACAAGAGGCAGACTGATAATTATAACCAAACTGCAGCCCAGCCTCAAAACACTTCAGTTCCTGATTGGATCCATGTAATCAGCCGCTTCATAGGACAGTGGGCGGACCCACTACTCATGAAAGGTGATGTCATGTGGTGCCTCCCTGATTCTTTAAATGCAGTGCCCAGTATTCAATACAACATTACTAGTCCTGTGAAGGCAGAGAAACATAGGATCAACTAAGAGAAGAATCATTTTAGAAGCAGACTCTGATGATCCCAATATTGGTTAGCAGATAAGGACTTTAAAATAATTAAGATAAATAGCTTAACCATAGTGATATACCACTATGACCCACTAAGATGGCTAAAAATTTTTAATGTTAAAATTAACAAGTATGGTGAGAATGTGGAGAGATTGGAATCATACATAGTTGGTATGCAGCTATTTTGGGAACAGTTTGGTAGTTCTTCAAGAAGTTAAACAGAATTACCATATATTCCAGCAGTTCCATTCCTGGGTAAATGCCCAAGAGGTATGAAAACATGCATCTACCCATAAATTTGTACATGAATGTGCCATAGCAGCATTATTCTAAATAGCCAAAAGAGGAAACCAACCCAAATGTCTTTATCTGATGAATGGATAAGCAAAATGTGGTATATTGATGCAATGGAATATTATTTAGTCATAAAAAGGAATGAAATCCTTATAATGCTACTACATGAATGATATGTTGAGAATATTGTGCTAAACCAGACATGAAAGGACAGATTTTACGTGACTCCACTTATGTGAGGTACCTAGAATAGTCAGATTCATTGATAGAAAAAGTAGAATAGATGTTACCAGGGACTGGGGATGAAGAGAAATGAGAAGTTACTGCTAAATGGATATAGGATTTGTGTTTAGGATATTGAAAAATTCTGGACATAGATGGAGATAGTATTTGGAGAACATTGTGAATGTACTTAGTATCGCTGAATTAAGCACTTAAAAATGGTTAAAACAGTAAATCTTTTTTACCATGATAAAAATACTTTTAAAAAGGAATGAACTACTGATTCATGCTATAAAATGGATGAATCTTAAAAATATTACACTAAGTAAATCAGTCACAAAATGTCATATATTGTACAATTCCATTTATATGAGGTGTCCAGAGTAAGAAAGTCCATAGAGACAACAAGTAGCCAGGAGGTGGTGGAAGGGAGGGATAGCTGAAGAATGGGATTTTGCTGCTAATGAGTATGGGTTTGTTGGGGCAAGGTTTTGGGCGGGGATGGCTAAGGGGAGGGCTAATGAAAATGTTTTAAAATTTTACTATGGTGATGGTTGTACAACCTAATGCATATACTTTAAAAACATTGAATTGCATACTTTGAATGATAGCGAATTCTATCTCAGTAATAATAAGTTTAAACAGATAATGAGTAAATAATACATATTAATGGACAAACAAAAATTTATCATAGAAGACCAAAAAGGGGTCATAGCAGTGTTTGAAGAGCTATTGACCAAAGTTTTCCAAAATTGATGAAAAATGTTAACTCTCAAATTCAAGCATCTCTTTGAGTCCCAAGCAGGATAAATACAAATTCCCAGGTTCATCATAATTAAATAGCTGAACATTAAAAACTAAACTAAACTAAACTGTTTAACAGCCAAAGTTGGGAGAAATGACATACTAATTAAAAAAAAACAACAGTAAGAGACTTAGAGCTGTCTTCTCAACAGGTTGAACTGGAGGAAGAGATAGACCACTGCAGTTATTACAGTAGTTCATGCGGGAGCTAGGCACTGACAGTGCAAATAGCTGGAAGAGATGGATAGATTCTTATGTAAGTTAATGGTGCTCACACTGGCATATGTCTACCTTAAGAGATACAGACTTTACTGGAGTACACCAGTGTGGATATTTTTAAGGAAAATAACTTATTTTTACATTAGTATGTTTTTTGTTTTTGTTTTAGCAAATAGGGAAGTGCTCAATGAATTAACATAGTAAGGAAAACTTCTTCCCGTCCCATCTACTTACTGATGTTAATAAAATTATTGAGGGCTAAGACATAAATACATAAAAATAAAAAGTAGAAATAAAATCGTGGTTTGATTCCTAGATTCAAAATGGGGTGAAAAAAGTTTCATCTAACTCATTAAGAGTTGATACATGCAGTATAATATCACAGATGCATATGTTTTATACATACACAATGTAGTTATATTATTTTGGTAAGTTGTGTACCTGTAATTTGTGTAATTCAACTGGGAGAAAATAACACTTGAATTTTACATACCCATGAAATTTTTAAATGTTGAATTTAAATTTACGTACACATATAGTTTAGAGAAGTAGGATAAAGAATAAATACAAGACTTACAAGCATAACAATACAATACTGGTTTTAAAGTATGGCTGGGAAAGTGAAGTAGAGCTACAAGTTCTTCACTGTTAAAGTTCGGTTATAGTTTTTTTAAATGGATGATGATAAATATCACAACACTATGGAGTTTAGGTTACAGTGGATATATTTTGAAGAATGAAGTAGCAGTTTTATCTTAACATGAATCATGAAAATTTTTAAATGTTAAGTGACAAATATGCAAAGATTTACACAGGTTTTCAAAGGTATTTTAACACGTTTCTGAATAAAATCCTTTAAAGATCATTGGCAAGACCACCACTAGCCTTAGGCAAGGAGGCACCTCAAGTACAAAATTTAAGGAGGTCTCTCTCTCTCTCAGCATCCTGCAGGTGACTGCCCCTTAAATTATGCATCTTAGGTGTCTTCTTACTCACCCTAGTCCCAGCCTTGATCACTGGATTTATACAACAGAAGAGGTTTGTGAAAAATTGGCTTAAAAAAAAAAATATTTGCGATACCAGTCATTTTTCTTCAACTGCTTTTGTTTTTAGGGTGGGATTAAAAACTCAGCCTGAATCAAAATGCCCTGAGCTACTTGCTAATTACTGTGACATGTTGCTAAGAAAAACACCATTAAGCAAAAAACTAACCTCTGAAGAGATTGAAGCAAAGCTTAAAGAAGTGGTATAATTTTTTTAATGTTAATTACTTTATTTGAATTTGTATTTTGCTTATTCTGTGGGAACATCAATTTTTAAAAATGTATGTCTATAAGCAACTAGTATTATGAAATTTTACAGTGCAGATTCTCTACAGGGCAGTTATTTTTTTTTCCTGAAAATGTTTATCCTGTAGCTGCCAGAAAGGGAAATCACATTTAATTCTTCCCCCTTCTTGATTATTTTTAAGGAATTAAATTCTAGTTCCCCTTAAAGGACAAAAAAGGGGAAATGGAGCTGATAATGTTTGAAACAATAGTTGAGAGACTGGCAGTTGTTCACTTCTTTCGTTTTGTAAGAGCCCCAAATAAATAACTAAGGATGAGTGAATGTATGGAAAGAGTTAGTTGCTTTCATCTTTATTTGTCTCCTGGTTGTTAGCATATGATATGAGCCCATATACAAAGGGGGTAAAAAAGCAGGTAAAATTATAAAGTATAGACAGGAAGATCTAAAAAGAAGATTAGTATCAGAAAAAAGCAAAGATGTGGGGAAGAAAAAATTCAGGAAGAACCATTGTATTTCATGTGAAGTTTTATCACATTTTATATAAAATCTGAAAAATTGATGTCTGTAGGAACTAAAAGGTTATTTGGTTAAAGCAGTAAAGTAGTATATCAAGACTGGTTATTTTTCAGAGATGCACATTTAGTAGGCCTCTATCTGTACATACTTATATGAATTTCCAAATTTTGACAGCTGGGGAATATAGAAAGGGAGGATAAATGAGAGATGGCTAAGAATATATATGAATTGAAAGTAATTTTGTTTTCTGTACAGCTCTTGGTACTTAAATATGTGCAAAACAAAGACGTTTTTATGAGGTATCACAAAGCTCATTTGACACGTCGTCTTATATTAGACATCTCTGCTGATAGTGAAATTGAAGAGAATATGGTAGAGTGGCTAAGAGTAAGTACTTTTTTTTTTATATTTGGTTTTCCTAATACAGCACATGGTTTACAAATAGGCTTAAATAATACTTTCTGGTGCTGTTATTGTTGAAGAAAGAGGGAACGTTTTATGAAAATACAGTATCAATTTATATAAAATAAAGTGATATCTAATAAAGTGTATTAATAAAGACTTTTTAGTAAAGCACTTTTGCTTTGCTTCTGCTTTTTCATTTTTTCATTATCTCCACTCTGATTTGTACTGAAATTAAATATGCTACAGGACAAGTCATTCCATTTTTAAGGTGTTTCAAAAACTCTAAATGCTTAATTAACTCCAGGGATGTTTGTAAGTAAATACTTCTGTGTAGCAAGAAGAACCAATATGTACAAGTTGATGGCTTATTTAAAGTAACCAGGGCTAATTATGAGTAAATTCCCATACCAAAATATTATAAGTCTGTTCCTTTCAATTTTGAGTTATAGTAAAACAAGTATGTCTTTCATTTATATACATGGTATTATCATACATAATATATTAAAATATTGTATGAAATTATGTATAATATTTTAACTCCCATTCCTTCCAGTTCATTTCAATGGAAGTTTTTGTTATATTAAAACAAATGTCTTTCATTTATATATATGGTATTGTCATATATAACATAAAACATAGTAATGAAATTACATATAATGTGTATATAATTGTGTATATATTATGTATTATGCATATTTATTTTCATTTACATATATTTCAAATTACAGGTTTATCAGATAGCTCTGATGTGCGTGGTAGTGTGGGATAGTAAAAATACAGTGCAGACTGAAACAGTGGGAAAGATTATTTTGTGACTTATAGAAATTTTCTTAAAGCATTAAAAACTTATACAGGAAAAAGAAAAAATTAAAATTAATATGTATTTAGTACACTAACTTAAAACATAAGAAACCTTCAGAATTGAAGTGTTTTAGTTTGTAAATAAGAGTAGTAAGGGAAATACTTGCACTTCATATGTCTGGTATTATATAGAGATTATATAAAAAACTAAACAGTAAAAAGACAACTCGTTTAAAATGGGCAAAGGATTACAGTAGACATTTCTTCACATAAGATATGCAAATAATCAATAAATATGCAAAGATCATCATTAGTCATTAGGGAAATGCAAATGAAAACCACAACAAGATACTACTTCACTCCCACTAGGATAGCTGAAATAAAAAAGACAGACAGTAACAAATGTTGACAAAGAAGAGAAGAAATTAGAACCCTCATGCATTGCTGATGAGAATATAAAATGGTGCAGCACTTTGGAAAACTGCCAGTTCCTCAGAAAGTTGAACATAGAGTGTGACCCAGCAATTCTACTCATAGGTAATTCCACTCAAGAGAAATGAAAACACGTCCATACTGAAACTTGTACATGAATGTTCATAGCAGCATTATTAATGATAGTCAAAAAGTGAAAACAACCCAAAATGTTGATCAGCTGATGAGTGGACAACAAATGTGATCTGTCCTTTCAATGGAATATTATTTAGCAATAAAATGAAATGAATTACTGGTATAAGTTACAACATGGATGAACTTTGGAAACATTATGCTAAGTGAAAGAAGCCAGTCACAAAAGACCACATACTGCATAATTCCACTAGTATAAAATGTACACAATAGCCATATCCCACAGACAGAAAGTAAATTAGTCATTTCCAGGAGAGCTGGGTGCGAGGAGGGAAAATGGGGAGTGACTGCTAGTAACTATGGAGTTTCTTTTTGGGGTGATGAAATGTTCTAAAGTAGATAGTGGTAATGGTTGCCTAACTTTGTAAATATACTAAAATCCACCTAGTTGTACATTTTTAAAGTGTGAATTTTGTGAAAAATTAACTATATCTCAGTAAAGCTGTTATTAAAATAAAGAGTAGTTTGACTAGCACTTGCCTTGTTGTCATGTAACTTAAAATACAGACTAAGCATTTTTTTGTGTGCCAATTAAAGAACTGTCATAAAAGTTTGGATCAGCTTCCAGCCTTTTGTTTTTGGAACTTTAAGTGTCATGAAAGTTTTTGCTGGCATCACTTCCCCTGGTGTATCTTATCTTTTTTGTCACTACCACTTTTCTCATTTATGTTAATAATTTACTTTCACTAGTAAGCACCTATGCCTGCATAGTTGTTCTTAGACATTGGCAGTATCAACATTGCAACCAGTCAACTCTTTGTTCTATAACCTCATTCATGTTCCATTTCATTTTCATTTCTTTGGTGAACTTTGATTATCTTTATTGGCAAATTACCTCTTTTGATTATCTATTTTTATAAAATGTCATGTAGATTTATCATTGGAAGATGAGGATGCAACCAAACTTCATGCTTTGCTGTGTGTGAACTGAGAACAGATGACTCACAGATTTTGAAAAGTATTGCAATTGATCACTGAGAAGTGAAATTTGTGCTTTATGCATTACTTACATTTAACATGTAGTGGTAACTGAAAGTTGAACTGTAGGTTGGAGGACTGGTGTTATTTAACTATATTGTGGTCACTGAAATTCATGCATATTGGAATCATGCAAAGAAAGCCTGAATTGCCTATACTATCCTTTTTAGTTTCCAAGAATCAAATTTAATAGGCATTAGACTACAAACATTCTAATCAATCAATAAGAGAAGAAGAATTTTGTGTTAAAGCATCTAAAACTTGGTTTTCCATTAAATTTTTTCCTAATAGTATATATCATATTATATAGTGTTCATTATCTTTTCTGTCCTTGGTTTTCATAGGAAGTTGGTATGCCAGCAGATTATGTAAACAAGCTTGCTAGAATGTTTCAGGACATAAAAGTATCTGAAGATTTGAACCAAGCTTTTAAGGAAATGCACAAAAATAATAAATTGGCTTTACCAGGTATTATTTTATGATTGTTTTTTCTTTAACTTTTTAAAAGAGTATCGTTGTTTTCCAGAAAATCAAAAGCTTTAGCAGTAATAGATAGAAAGATGTTACAAAGTCCACATTCCCTGAAGACATCTGCAAAGCAAAATTTAGATTTGCTGCTCCTTATTTTGAAACAAAAAGATACTTTTAATAAAATCTTTAGAGTCTTGGGTTATATTCTAATTTTTCATACATTTCGAACTGCAACAATAAATGAACCTCTGTTAAAAAAATCTAGTCTTATCTTTCACCAAAGCTTACCCTGTATGTGTATATGTACTTATTGAATGCTTTTATCTATGCATTGTCAAGATTATTTACTTTATTTTTTTCTGATATTCTTATCTATAGCTGATTCGGTTAATATAAAAATTCTAAATGCTGGTGCATGGTCAAGAAGTTCTGAGAAAGTCTTTGTCTCACTTCCTACTGAACTGGAAGATTTGATACCTGAAGTGGAAGAATTTTATAAAAAAAATCATAGTGGTAGAAAATTACATTGGCATCATCTCATGTCAAATGGAATTGTAAGTAGATGGTGTGTTAGTTCAGATACTGGTTTGGCTAAAAGTACCAGGACTCCAAGTAAGAGTTGCTTCAAAAAAATAGATCTTTGCTTCTCTCACATGTAAAAGTTTGAGCAGGTATAGTGGATCCCAGTGAACTTTCTCCGTGTTAGGGACAAAGGCTTCTGGTTATATCACCATCCTTAAAGTATTGCCTTTGTCTGCAGAATCTAATATGGTTCCCACTGTGTCTGTCTTCCAACCCAACAGGAATGGAAAGGTGAGGGTATACATTATTTAAGTTTTTGAAGTTTCACCCATCATTTCTGCTCACAATCTCATTGGCCAGAACTCAGTCACATGGACACATTTTGCTCCAGGGAAAGCTGGGATATGAGCCTTTATTTTGGATAGTCATTAAGGTCTGCTAAAATTTTTGTTTCTGTGTAGAAAGGAAGAATGAATATTGGAAAACAACTAGCAATCTTAATATATAATCTTATGTACTTAATATTTGGTTTTCCTACTACAGCACATGGTTTATAAGTATGCTTAAATAATACATTGTTCTGCTGTTATTGTTGAAGAAATAGGGAATGTTTTATGAAAATACAGTATCAATTTATAGGTTTTTCATGCTTATTAAAATACTATAGAGATACTATAGTAGATAATCATCATGAAGAGATTCTTATTTTTTTTTAATTACCTTTTCTATTATAGATAACATTTAAGAATGAAGTAGGTCAGTATGATCTAGAGGTAACAACGTTTCAGCTGGCTGTGTTATTTGCATGGAACCAAAGACCTAGAGAGAAAATCAGCTTTGAGAATCTGAAACTTGCAACTGAACTCCCTGATGCTGAGCTTAGAAGGACTTTATGGGTTTGTTTATGCCTTTTGTTTTCAAAATTGTATCCAGCACATAGGAAAAATGCTGTAATAAATTTATGAATACGTAACACTTTGAAAAATACTTTTAACCAAGAAAAATACACCAATGAGGTATTTGTGGGAAGAAAAGAAATTGAAAGTAAGCCAGTTACTAAAATGGAGGAAGTCAGAAAGACAGAAAGATTGAGTTGGTATTTAAATATGAGGAGTGTGACCAGAGATTTCCTACTGAAAATGTGTTCCAATATTTTATGATGACCAAAAGTCTAAGAAAACTTTTTGACCTTTTGGGGGCTTGTGTGAAATGTATTCATTGGCCTCTTGTTCATTGAGCTACGTTTTTCCCTTACTCCACAGATCTCTTAAAAGCTCCAGAATAAATTACTACCTAGAAGAGAAATAGCTGGTACATAACTGGCAGGTCGCTTTTGTTGTGGTCACTTACAACCAATCTCTTTTTCCTCATTATGCATTTACATTGTTATATTCATGGAGGTACCAAATAAATGTTTGAATTCTGAATTTGTGCTAATAAAACTTTCTCACCTGTGTTGGCCATGTAAAAAAATCGATCTTAATATTCCATACTGTTTATAGCTGCTAATTGTTTTCTCTCTGTTCTTCTTAGTCTTTAGTAGCTTTCCCAAAGCTCAAACGGCAAGTTCTATTGTATGAACCTCAAGTCAACTCACCCAAAGACTTTACAGAAGGTACCCTCTTCTCAGTGAACCAGGAGTTCAGTTTAATGTAAGGTTTATGTTGGTTGATCTAAAATAAAAATACCTTGTTTGAATTTTAAAGCTTTATTTTTAGCAAAGTAATTATTTTCCTTACATGATATTTAAGCATATCTGTATAGTATCATCACTTTAGATTTATACCATTTTGTTGTCTATTAAAATATTGAGCTAGAGATGTTTATATATTTTTCATATGCTCAGTGAAATAAGCTGGGCAAAGAAAGACAAATACCATATGATTTCACTTACTTGTGGAATTAAAAACACAACAAAACAAAACAGTAGATTCATAGACACTGAGAAATGACTGGTGGTTGGGGGTCAGGGGTGTTGGGATGGGTAGATGGGGAGTATAAAGGGGCACAAAAGTTCTCAATCATAATACAAGTTGGTCACAGGGATGGTAGTACAGCATGGAAAATATACCCAGTGATTCTGTCACATCTTCCTATGTTGACAGTATGATAACTGCACTAATTGGGGTGATGATTTAATAATATGTATCCAACTGTTGAGCCACTGTGTTGTATACTTGAAACTAAGAGTGTATATCAGTGATACTTCAATTAAAAATAATAATAAACATTCTTTGCACTCTAAAGCAGCTTTATCCATAACAAAGCATTTTTTTCTGAAGATGCAATTAGAAGATAATGCTGAATTAATGACCCACATATGTTCATTTTGTGGTAATATAAATTATATTAACTTTGTTATTACTGGGAGTGTAGTCACCCATTTTTTATTAACAGAGCTTTTATTGTGTTTGAAAGAAATCATAGGGTTCTTTTTTTTCAGCTTTTAAAATTATTATTTTGCCATACTCTTAAGGATCCTGGGATGCAGACACATCATAAGTCTTAGAGTTCATTTTAAATAAAGCTGTATGTTGGTTATTTGTTACTTCTCTGTTAAACAGTTATGTATATTAATATTTAGAATATTTCTAAAAACCTTTTCTGTTGGATATTTTTGCTACAATATGTTTAAAAGCCCTTTGACTATAAAACACTGACTTGACTTTTTTTATAGAAAAAATGCAAAAGTTCAGAAAAGGGGTAAAATCAACTTGATTGGACGCTTGCAGCTCACTACAGAAAGGATGAGAGAAGAAGAAAACGAAGGAATAGTCCAACTAAGAATACTAAGAACCCAGGTTTGTAATGTTAAGACAGAATGTTTTTTTTGTTTGAAAATCTGGTTTGCTTTTTGTTTTATTCTTGAAACCTTTTTTTTTTTTTTTAAGTTTAAAAGCATGTAGGAATGCTTTTTCATTTTACTGGAATTTAAAAATTACTCTGATGGCATTCTCTTAGCTACTGAGAGAAATGTCTGTATGGCTTGGTGGCTTCTGGTGGATAATACTGGTTGGGTAAATCCTTGATTTGGGGTTATGACTACCTTTAACCCCACCTGAAAAAATGTATCTTAGCAACAAGTTACAATTCTAGGTTTGAAGTATTTAAAATTTTATTTAAGACTTCTAATTCCATTGTAATGTGATATTAGGGACCCCTTTTTAGAACATTTTAAAGTAGGATTATGATTTTTTTGAATATGATAAAGAATACCTATGGCAAACTAATGTATGACTGACTTTAACTATAGTCTTGTTAAAACCAAGTGTTCCACTTTTTCTCTTTTTATTTTATGTTTTAAACTACTGGCCAATACAAGATGAAACAATAAAGAGGAAAAGATTAAAGTTTTTCATTACTTACAGATCATATAATATCAAATAGCAAAGATGAATAAATAAAAATCAATTGCTTCTCTGTTTAGCAACAAACAAATAAACTAAGAAAAACTTAGAAAAATAAAAGAATAAACCATAGAATTCATAGGCATTTCTTATAAAAGTAATGAGCAGGACTTACATGAAGAGAGTGGCTCTTTACTGAGAGATTCAAAAGGAGATTTGAATAAATAAAATGATCATGCTCTTTTTTTCTTGCTAAAATTTTTTTTGTGGTATATTTTACATACAATTACATTTCAAACTATAGTTTTCATTGAGCTTTGATAAATATATATATCTGTTTGACCATCACCTCGGTTAAGATAAAGAGCATTTCTATCCATCCAGTAATTACCCCACGACTCCCATCACCAGTCTCCCCTCTCTGGCCCATCTGATCCTGCCACCATTGTTTAGTTTTACGTATTTCAGGTCTTCATACAAAAGGAATCAGATGGTATATGTCCTCTTTGTGTTTGGCTCTGTTGCTCAACATGATAAGCCTGAAAAACCTAACAAGTTGATTTTTCCAATATTAGTACCAAGTTTACTGAATTTCCCATATTAGTAACAAGTTTACTGAATTTCATAAAAATTCAACTAGGAATATTTTTGGGATTTTACTAACTGATTATCAGTTTTATCAGAAAGAATAAATAGATGAGAGTAGTCGGAACCTTAAAAAAAAATAATAAGGTGTTGATGTTGGTAGCAGTAGAACTTGCTTGCCAAATACTGAAAGTTCTTAAAATATTTATGAAAGTAAAACAGTATAAGAGGCAGATTAATTGAAGAAAATAACTCAGAATTAAACCTACTATATAAATATAGATGAACTTTGCAAAAAAGGAAATAATGTCCGTAGCCCATGGAAAGGGAATGATTGTTCAATAAGAGGTTTTGGGAAATTTTACTTTTTGGGAGGAAAATCAGGATATATTCCTAGTTTATGGCTCCAGCAGGATAAATTCCACATGAATCGGAGTTGAGATGTGTAATGTGATGGTACATACAGTCATACTGTAAGATGTGTAGAGAAAATTAATTTTTTAATTTTATCTTAAACTGATACATAAATTATGCCCAGTCCAGCAATCCAAGCTGGCCCTTTAGGTAATGCTCTGACTTTCTTAATTTGTACCTGTTCCTACTCCACCCTCCCCATTCTTTGCTGTGTTCGCAGACGGCATCTGGATGTATTTTGGGTGCGGAACGCACCTGACCTCATAGTGACAGTGAAGGGGTCATCATATCTTACGGTTATGACAGTGTCCTGGGTTCTTGCACTTGGCAGCTGTGGAGTGCTTTCTTTCTCTGTCATCTATGGGAATTTGACTTTCTGTTACTATCTACTGCTGATGTCTGTAGCAGGTGGACTATGGTTTATTCTTTTCCACATGGCCTCTGCTCTGACTGCCATCTGCCATTCTTACTGAGCTCTTGATCCCCGTGAGACTCACATTTTCTGTGCCACTCCTTGGCCTACATGGCACACTGTCATTATCTGCTGCCGCTGCAGGATTTTCTCTCCTTCCACTAAAGGCCCTGGGTCAGGTCTGTCACCTTTAAACTCTGTCATGTGGGAACTGAGATACAGGAGTGCAGATTATTTCTGTCATTACATGCCACTCTCAGCTGACCTCCAACATATTAAATGGGGTTCAGGCCCAGAGCCCTGTGCTCACAGTTTTCCTCTGAACTTCTCTAATGCAACCACCATCATCACCTCTGCCAAATCCAGGAGAGGAAAACTGGGACATTTACAGTTGTTCCTCCTCCTTCTCCCTGGTACCTGTAATCTCCAAGTGTCTGAAGGAACAGACTTTCCCTCTTCCTTCTTTCTATCTGAAACCTTGACATAAACCCTGTGCTCAAGATCCTGGCACCTGGATATATTGAGAATGAGAGGGATTCACCTGACCTCCTAGTGACAGTGAAGGAATCCTCGTGTTCATATAGGGAAGTTGAAGGTACTTTCCTCTTGCTGAGTGGTGCCTAACTTCCAAACCTTTTATTGCTTTGCTGCAAAACTCCATTTTGAATGTTAAAAACAAATATCACCACATTTTCTGTTTTCACATTTCTTTTACAGTGAATTCTAAATCTCTACTAAGGCAGATAGCTTTTTGTTGACTAAGGAGAGAGCTTATAGAAAAGGCAGAAGAGGAAAAATATTTAATAATTTTCTAATTATGCTTACTATACACTTAATAGTAATTAAAGAAATCAAAGAAAATAATGATAAAATTGACTTAGATAAAAAATGCTTATTATTACTCCTGTAGAAAGTTAAAACATTTAATTGAATCAATACAAACTGTAGATAATATTTATAACAAATATAATTATTGATCTGATAAATATATGAAGAATAGTATTTATTGATTTTTAAAAATAGACACCAACTGGCCTCTACTACTAGACAAAGAAATAACTCTGAATACAAGGGAAAAAGTACACTAAGGGGTTTGTTGTATCTTTTGATGTTAAATACAAAACCAGATTACATATATGTTGGGTTCCCAGGTATGGTAAATTTTCTATATTTGCATTATATAGAAAAAAGAAATGAAAGGAAGTATACCAAAAACATTAGGTGTGGTTTTCTTTCAGCAAAGAGGTTATGGGTAATTTTGCTTTTCCTCATTTTTCAAAATCTCTATATTTAGTAGATTTTCTTTTACAGTGAGTGAAAAAAGATATTTTTATTTGTTAGGTAAAAGATACTGGTCCCAAAGTTAATCTCCTAGTGATGCTAATCATGTGGATATATGGTGGACAAAGGATGGAATACATAAAAAGTAATTTTTCATTTTGTCTTACTTAATTGAATGTATTAATGTTGTTTCATTTTTATTTTTCTTTTAGGAAGCTATCATACAAATAATGAAGATGAGAAAGAAAATTAGTAATGCTCAGCTGCAGACTGAATTAGTAGAAATTTTGAAAAACATGTTCTTGCCACAAAAGAAAATGATAAAAGAGCAAATAGAATGGCTAATAGAGCACAAATACATCAGAAGAGATGAATCTGATATCAACACATTCATATATATGGCATAATTTTTGAATATCATGGATAATATTAAGAACCCGAATTTTGGAGTGCATGGGCAGAAAGTTGTATAACAGTTTGTGCTGGAGGAAGGTTTATTTGGACTTTGATTACATAAATATTAAAATCTCTGCCTTACCTAACAAAACAACTATATTTTGCCAGTCACATTAGTTAGCATGATGGCATTCCCTTCATGTTGCACACTCTTTAACAGCATGCTGTTTTGTGGAGAATCTTGCATTCATGAAGAGCCCGTTATAAACTTTTAAAAGTAAATTTGATTTCTACCCACCAGAAGAAATACACTTGGGAAGGGTCAGGGCAGGGTTCTTGTTGCTTTTTTCCTTTTTTCCTCTCACAAAAATGTACTGCACAAGGAAGGAGCTTCAGATATTGGTGTACTGAAAACTGCTGTTTTATTTTGTTTTTTAAAATGTGATTAAAACTAGAAATAGCACTCTTGGTTTCTTTTGATCAAAAGAGTGAGCTGGTCAACACAACATGGGGAAAGGGCAGATGTAGGTGAGAAGATAAGTATTTAATAGTATCAAATTACTGGTTCAGACACTGCTTCAGTACATTAACTAGTTTTATGGTGACCTAAAGATGGCATTAAATTTTTCAACTTAACAGATGTTGGCTTTAAGCAAAACACTGTTATTTTAGTTGTGTGTTATTAAATGATGAAGACTTTATTTTAAATGACTAGATAGCTTGGTTTGGAAAAGGGAAGCTTTATTAATTGTTGCTTCAGTTGTTTAAAAAAAAAAGTATGGAGTTAGGTAATTTTAATTGCAGAGTCAAAATAGCAACAAACATATTAAGTGTTAATATTAAACATTAAATATTGAACACTTAGTATTTATATACCTAATATTTATTATGCCATATCCAAATTTATTAAAAACAAAACAAAAAACTTCTGCTCTCATATAATACAGTTATGTAACTGATCTCTTAATCTGTAGCATAGAAATGTTTTGATATTTTAAAGTCTCATGATTAGGGTTTTTTAGCCTCAGGTTTTTGGAAAGACATTCTGTTTTAAAAAGTAATAATTAAGTATCGAGTCACCACAACATAAAACCTGAAAAGCATAAGCAAAATTGTTGCAGTCTTAATATGAGCAGTGAATTTGCCAAATAGATGTACATATATATTTATATATTTTAAAAATAAACATTTTTTAAATGATCAGAAGGCAACACTTAACCTTGTTCCTTTCAGTCGATCCAAAGTAGCAACTTACTAGTTGCTGGCAACTAAATACCCAGAGTAGTGGAGATTTTAGGACTTGAGGACATGAACAACTTAAAAGAGAAAAACTTATTCCCCGTTGAAAGAATGGCTCAATATGGATTTTTATTCATTATGGTGCATGTTTCAATTTTTCTTGCAAATTATTTTATATCTTGTTTTGATATTGAGTAATATTTTAAAGTTATGGTATTGAAAATAGTAGGAAATGAAGTGCTGGAGCATTGAAAGGCATACAGTATTATTGCAGAGTTCTTTGAAGTCTGTCCCTAATCCCAGGGGGCTTTGTGAGCTGCCTGCTAAAAGGAAAGCAAATTTAAACATGTAAGGTTTTCCTAGTTATAGTGAAATGCCTGTTTTGAAACTCATAAATTGTGATTTTGTTTCTAAATTAAAATCTTATACTTGAGCCTCTAAGGTAGTATATGTCAATTACTAGACCAACCTTATTGTGAAGAATTAAACTAAATTAGTTCTCACTATTTTCTGTAATTAGATGACTGGTAACAATGGATACATTTAGAATTTTTGTAAAGTTTGGTAATAATTTGTGATCTTTAACAAATAGTTTAGTATTGGCTTATTGCTTATCCAATTCAGGAATGCTGAAGGCGGAAAAGCTGGAAGGAAAAGTTACAGACTGTTTTTAAAGTGTAAGATTTGTTGTAAACCATAATTGTTCTCAGAACATTTTTGGCATTTGTAAGCTCTTTGGTTATTTAATTTAAGAATGAGAGCCATGATGTTTTGGTTTATAAAGGTAAATTTAATGCAAAAGTAGGTATCTCCAAAACCATAGCAAAGTTTTCTATTAAATTTTATAAATTTTTTAATAGTTAATGATGTCCTAATTGTATTTTGGGGAATTGAACAACAGCAAATACTGTACTTAAAGTTTTCATCATTTTTTTTGTTATGTATACAAAACTAACTACTTTTTGGTGTTTATGAAAACCTAAATTTAGTTGACAAGGTGCCTATACCATTGTTGAATTTTCTTTAAATATGTTTTGATAGTAGATTTGCTAATTTGAAAGAAAAGAATCTGAAAAAAAAGACTTAAAGCAGTTTACTAAAGGTATAGAACACGGTGTGTAAACTTTACTAGGTCTCTTCTCAAATGTACTCATAAAATCAGTGCTATCTGAGCAGGGATGAAACCTGACACAAGGGAGAAGAATCTAGGCCATGAGTAGTATGGCAACAGGACGCTTCAGAGGTTAATTTAAGCTTCAAACACTCAGCTTCTAATTTAAAGATGGAGCCATCTGAAAAATGTTAACCTTTGTTGTCATCTCATTGCCAGAATTAAGTAAACATGAAACAGAATTTACAAAGTAAAAATATAGAACACTTAATGCTTAAAATGAGATAAATATTAGAACATTATTGTTTCAGTGATTTAATGAGGATCTTGAAATAAACTCTGAAGTCTTCCAATTTTTACATTTATTGGAGGGGTCTTTGCATTCTGTCAACCTGTTTATTTAAGTCTCTTACTCTTACTTTGTGCATAACTGTTAAGATTTCCAAATATGAAATGTTAGCTTTCTTATTTTTACTTCTTACTAAATTTAATACAAAATATGACCGGAGTAGTTAAAAAGTATTTTGCATTGTTTGCAATAGGATTAACCCTGCTCAAAGGGCAAATTTTAAAAATTCAATTTGGGTGAAAGATTTGCTAGTTTTCCAGAAAGATTTGCTCTCCTAAACTCAAGCTGATTTTTCTGTTTTCGAGCAAATGACTGGGATGCTATCTTAGAAACTCTTCCAAGGTCACGTTTGTGAAATACATTACATGAGAGCTTTCTTGTCATCTACACTATATATGTCGTCTGGAGTGTTGAACAAATTTGAGTTCCTAAGTTGTAATCTATCCTCGTATATACGATTTTGAATGTGTGCCACTACATACTGAGATGATAATGCTGTACAATTTTAAATGGTAGCAGTTTCTGTATGCAGTAGGCTGAAATATTTTGATGAACTGTTTAATTTTTGAATTTTATTTTTTAAGTTGTATAATTTATTTTCTTGCAAAATAAAAATAATATAAAAGCTTTCTCCTATCCAGAAAATGTTGATGTTCTGCTGTAGTTTCTAAGAATTAAAAAAAAATTTAAGAGGTATACTTATATATTTCATGAAGAAAGTAAATCTCCACCAACCTTAAGAATCAGAAATACAAAAAGATTTTTAGATTTCAAATTGTAATTCAAAATAAAAGCTGTTAGAAACGTTGCTTTTTCATTGCTGATAGCATTATGGCTGTCATGCCTGGAAGAGAGAAATTTCAAACTTATATGTGATTATTCATTAATATAACAAAGCATGGTAGGCTGCGTATCTTATAAACAATGAACTTCTGACAGTTCTGGGGCTGGAAGTCTGAGGTCAAGGTGCCAGGCATGGTTGATTCTGGTGAGAAACCTCAGATTGCAGAAGGCTAACCTCTGATTAAATCTTCACATGGTAGAAAGAGGGCTTAGAGAGCTCTCTGGGTCTCTTTTATTAGGGCACTAATCCCACTGGTAAGGGCTCTATACTCATGACTTAATTACCTCCCAAAGCAAAGGCTCCACTTCCTAAAACCATCAATTAGGTTTTAACCTATGACTTTTGGGTGAGACAGGCATTCAGTCTATAGCAATGCATACTGACCTGTACATTGGGATTCTGGGGTGAAGAAAAGATTACTTGGAAATGAAGGCCAAGAAAATTTTGTCTCAGTATAAGGTTCACCTAAACCTAGAGACAAATTTACCGTTATCCTAAAGATTCTGGGCTCCTCACTTGTCCAAGACCATGGGAGGGGCCTTAGGAATTTTGTGTTTTAATTATGTTTTCAAAGATTTTCCCCAAAATAATGGGGAACAAAAAATGAATCCAGTCCTGCTAAAACTGAATGCAAAAAGAAACCTGATGCTTACATAGTAGGCACTCAAATGTGGAGCAAATAAATGAGGATGTGTACCTGAGAACAGAGAAAATACTTTGTTTTAAATGAGTATTTTCTAAGTGCTTATTCTAGGTTATAAAATCAAATATGGACTTGGTATGTCATTAAACATCTATTTTGACCAATGGACATTCTGGAGTCTTAGACTGTTGAGTATAACTTTTATGAGCATCTGATTTAAAGAAAAAGAGAGCCCTATAAAGTCACAAGCAATTCTATGTATAACTTTCAAATGTTCCAACACCCTAGACAAATGCTTGATAGTGAAATCTTAAGAGTGAGTAGAGAGTAAGTAGCAGATTCCTGTCTGGATTGGTAATGACCTAATGTCACAAGTTCTGATCCAAACAGACTTACTCTAGGTTTCAGCTGTTATCTATAGAACAACAGGGAGATTTCCCTGGGTGTCAATGGGTTTTGCTATTTTTCACAATGATACAGTATTTATTGTATCATGGTTACTGAAGCAAATTGGTACTACTTAGATGTTTCTTAAACAGTGGTTGATGACTGAAGGTTAGCAATGGGAATCATGAAGAAAAGAGGTCTGAGGAAAGAGCCAGCATTGAAAATTATCACTTCTTGCTAAGATACCAAAATTATCATTCCTATAAGAAAAAGTGGGAAGTCAGAAAAAGATGGCAATGTAAGAAGTGTGGCACACACCTCCCATAACCACGTAAAACTTGAAAATACAACAAAAACAAGTAAACCTGAAAGCGACTTGAACACTGCAGAATAAACTCCCTACATCTGAGGGAATAGAGAAGACTCCACAGAAAAAGATAAAGTAGCAAAGCTGCAGTCTGGTGGAACCTGGACCTACCCCCTCCCAATTCTACAGGTGGGAAGGAGAGAAATGGGCCAGGGAGGAGGAGAAGCCCAAGACTGCTGAACACATGGCCCTTCAGATCTGCTTCGGGAGCACAAACCTACATTACATAGTGCTCCGGAGGTTAGTGGGGTTGGAAAGCAAAGATGGGTGGAATACTGGGAGAGACAGATTCCAGCCACTTGTGGAGAACAGGTACACACAACCAGCCCCCCTGGAAAAAAGAAAGGTGGGCACTTTGAAAGACTTCCCAACAGCAAGAGGGGCACTAAAGGGGAAAAGATCACACAGAGGTTGCTGCTCAGGAGAAAAGACAAGGAGACAAAATCAGCCCAGCACACTCAGCCCAGCAGGTGGGGAACTTTTAGGAGCTTCAGAAGCTCAATCACCCTGGCTGGCAACGCAGCCCTGAGGCCCTCCACTGCAGTATGCAGCCTGCTGCCCCTTCTAGCAGGTGCTGCAAACCACACCAGCAGCCCCTGCCATTGCACCAGGCCAGCTAGAGGGTGGCCCCACCTACAGCAGATACAGGGCTATGGCACAGAGCTCCTGCCTATGCATTTGAACAGCTGCACCAGGCAGTGGAGGCAGGTACTACAGCCAGGATGGCAGGATAGCTTTCCCCCTGGTAGGTGCTGATTCCACTCACCTACGACCCCCACCATTGCTACAGGTGCTTGGCAGCTTCAAGGACTGGAGCTTCTGGGCACTACAGGGTGCCAAACATTATTCTATAGGAATCACTTAAAAAATGAAAAGCAAAAGAATTTTGTCCAAAGAAAAATACAGGAAAAGATACCAGAAGGAGGGCTAAGTGAAACTGAAAACACCAACCTTCCTGATAAGGATTGCAAAATAAAAATCTAAGCATGCTCATGGAGGTACAGAAAAATCAGAAAGGACTTCAGGAAAGAAATAGAAACTGCAAAACACAGTATCTGCAATGAACCATGCAATGGAGGAATTTAAAAGAATAAATGAAGTAAATGAAATAGAAATTAGAAAACAGGAAAACAAGCTGAGGCACAGAGAAGAAAGGATTTCTAGGAATGAAAATAAAAGAGAACTGTGCGACCAACCCAAATAGAACATTCCCATTGTAGGAGTACCAGAAGAGAGAGAAAAAGGGAAACTCTCTTTGAGGAAATAATTGCTGAAATTTTCCCTAATCTTGGGAAGGAAATAGTTCCTCAGATCATGGAAGTGCAGAGGTCTCACAACAAAAGGAACCCTACAAAGACAACACCAAGATATATAATAATTAAAATGGCAAAGATCAAGGAAAAGGAGAGAATATTGAAAACAGCAACCAGAGAGAGAAAACAAATTGCTTATAAAGGAAAACCCATCAAGCTATCATCAGGCTTCTCAGCAGAAACCTTACAGGCCAGAAGGGAGTGGCATGATGTGTTTAATGCAATGAAGCAGAAGGGCCTGGAACCAAGAATACTCTACCTGACAAGAAAATCATTAAATTTGGAGGGATTAAACAATTTCCAGAGAAGCAAAAGCTGAGAGAATTAACCTTTCACAAATCATCTATACAGTGCTTTTCAAAGGGACTGCTTTGGATGGAAGTGCTCCTAAGGCAAAGTAGCTGTCACCAGAGAAAATAAAACCACAGTAAGGGAAATAGAACAATTAATTACTAAGCAAATAGAAAATTTAATCAACTAACAAAGTTGGTCAAGGAATACACAAAAAGTACAGAATATGACATTTAATATATAAAGAGTAGAGGAGGAAGAACAAGGCAGGGGGGCAGAAAAGAACTTTCAGATTGCATTTGACATAGCATAATTAGTGAGTTAAGACACACTGTTAGATAGTAAGGAAGCTGCCTTTGGTAATGAAAAATCTAAAGCCTACAATGGCAATAAGTACATACCTATTGATAATCACCCTAAATATAAATGGACTAAATGCACCAATCACATAGAGTTAGACCCATCTATATGCTGCCTACAAGAGACTCACTTCCAACCCGAGACATATACAGACTAAAAGTGAAGGGATGGAAAGATATTTCATGCAACTAATAGGAAGTAAAAAGCAGGAGTTCCAGTACTTGTATCAAACAAAATCGACTTCAAAACAAAGCCACAAGAGACAAGGACATTACATAATGATAAAGGGGTCACAGAATATAACCATTATACATACCTATGTACCCAACATAGGAGCACCTAAATATATGAAACAAATACTAATGCAATTAAAAGGGGAAGTGGAATGCAATGAATTCATTTTAGTAGACTTCAACACACCACCTACTCCAAAGGACAGATCAACCAGAGAGAAAATGAGACAGAGTCACTGAACAGCACATTAGAACAGATATACCTAACAGACATCTATAGAACACTACACCCAAAAGCAGCAGGAAACACATTCTTCTCAAGTATACATGGAACAGTTTCCAGAATGGATGACATACTAGGCCACAAAAAGAGCCTAAGTAAATTCAAAAAGATTGAAATTGTACCAACCACCTTATAAGACTACAAAGGTATTAAACTGAAATATGCGAAGAAAACAAAAACCCACAAATACATGGAGGCTTAACAACATGCTCCTAAATAATCAATAGGTTAATGACCAAATAAAAAGATTAATCAATATATGGAAACAAATGAAAACAACAACTCAACACCCCAAAACCTGTGGAACACAGCAAAGACAGTTCTAAGAGGAAAGTATGTTGCAATACAGCATTACCTCAAGAAAGAAGAGCAATCCCAAATAAATACTCTAAACTCACAATTAATGAAACAAGAAAAAGAACAAATGAGGCCCAAAGTCAGTAGAACTAAGGACATAATAAAGATCAGTGGAGCAATAAATGAAACAAAAGAATAAAACAATAGGAAGAATCAATGAAATCAGGAGCTGGTTCTTTGAAATAATAAACAAAATAGATAAACCACTAGCCAGACCTACGAAGAAAAAAAGTATGTACAATAAAAAGGCATCTTACAGTATGGGAGGGGTTAACATCCAAAATATATAAAGAACTAACATGTCTCAACACCCAAAAAGCAAATAACCCGATAAAAAATAGGCAGAGGATAGGAACAGGCAAAGAAACCACAAAAAAGAAAATTACAGACCAATATCCCTGATGAATATAGATGCAAAAATACTCAACAAAATATTAGGAAACCAAATTCAAGAATACATATAAAAGATCATCCTGAACAGACACTTCTCCAAAGAAGAAATCCAGATGGCCAACAGGCACATGAAAAGATGCTCCACGTCACTAATCATCAGAGAAATGCAAATTAAAACTACAGTGAGATATCACCTCACACCTGTTAGGATGGCCAACATCCAAAAGACAGACAACAACAAATGTGGAGATGTGGAGAAAGGGGAACCCTCCTACACTGCTTGCTGGTGGGAATGTAAAGTAGTTCAACCATTGTGGAAAGCAGTATGGATGTTCCTCAAAAAGCTCAAAATACACATACCATTTGACCCAGGAATTCCACTTCTAGGAATTTACCCTAAGAATTCAGCAGCCCAGTTTGAAAAAGACATATGCACTCCTATGTTTATTGCAGCACTATTTACAATAGCCAAGAAATGGAAGCAACCTAAGTGTCCATCAGTAGATGAATGGATAAAGAAGATGTGGTACATATACACAATGGAATATTATTCTGCCATAAGAAGAAAACAAATCCTACCATTTGCAACAACATGGATGGAGCTAGAGGCTATTATTCTCAGTGAAATAAGCCATGCAGAGAAAGACAAATAAATGATTTCACTTATCTGTGGAGTATAAGAACAAAGAAAAAACTGAAGGAACAAAACAGCAGCAGAGTCACACAACCCAAGAATGGACTAACAGTTCCCAAGAGGAAAGGGACTAGGGAGGGTGGGTAGGAAGGGAGGGATAAGGGGGGAAATGGGGCATTATGATTAGCACACATAATGTAGGTGGGGGGCCATGGGAAAGGCAGTATATACAGAGAAGACAGGTAATGATTCTATAGCATCTTACTATGCTGATGGACAGTGACGGTAATGGGGTATGTGGGGGGGGACTTGATAATGGGGGGAGTCTACTAACCATAATGTTGTTCAAGTAATGGTACATTAATGATATCAAAATTTTTTAAATAAATAAATAAATAAAAAGATCATCACGATCAAATGGGATTTATTTCAGGGATGCAAGGATAGTTCAATATTAAAAAATCCATCAACATTATACATTACATCAACAAAATGAAGGAAAAAATCATATGATCATCTCCATAGATGCTGAAAAAACATATGACAAAATTCAACATCCATTCATGATAAAAACCCTCAAAAACATGGGTATAGACGGGAAGTACCTCAACATAACAAAGGCCACATATGACAAACTCATAGCCAACATCATACCTAACAGTGAAAAGCTGAAAGCTTTTCCTTTAAGATTGGGAACAAGACAAGGATGCCCACTCTCCCCACTTTTATTCAACACACTACTGGAGGTCCTAGCCATGGCAATCAGACAACACAAAGAAATAAAAGGCATCCCAATTGGCAGGGAAAAAGTTAAACTGTCCCTGTTTGCAGATGACATGATATTGTACATAAAAAACCCTAAAGAATCCACCTCAAAACCACTAGAACTAATACATGAATTCAGCAAAGTTGCAGGATACAAAATTAATACACAGAAATCTATTTTATTTCTATATACTAATATGAACTAGCAGAGAGAGAAATCAGGAAATCAATTCCATTTACAATTGCATCAAAAGTAATAAAATACCTACAAGTAAACCTAACCAAGGAAGTGAAAGATCTATACTCTGAAAACTACAGGACACTCATAAGAGAAATTTAAAAAGACACCATTAAATGGAAATACATCCCATGCTCAGGGATAGGAAGAATTAATATTGTCAAAATGGCCATCCTGACTAAAGCAATCTGCAGATTCAATACAATCCCTATCAAAATACCAACAGAGTTCTTCAATGAACTAGAACAAATAGTTCTAAAATTCTTACAGAACCACAAAAGACCCCAAATAGCCAAAGCAATCCTGAGAAAAAGAATAAAGCTGGGAGGATTATATTCCCCCATAAGCTCTACTATAAAGCCACAGTAATCGAAACAATTCGGTATTGGCACAAGAACAGACCCATAGATCAATAGAACAGAATAGAGAGCCCAGATATAAACCCACACATATATGGCCAATTGATATATGAAAAAGGAGCCATGGATATACAATGGGGAAATGACAGACACTTCAACAACTGGTGTTGGCAAAACTGGACAGCTACATGTAAGAGAATGAAACTGGATTATTGTCTAGTCCCATACACAAAAGTAAACTCAAAATGGATCACTGAATGTAACTCATGTAACCATAAAACTTATAGAAGAAAACATAGGCTAAAATCTCCTGAATATAAAAATGAGCAACCTTTTCCTGAACACATCTCCTCAGGCAAGGAAAACTAAAGCAAAAATGAACAAATGGGACTAAATCAAATGAAAAGGCTTCTGTACAGCAAAGGACACCTTCCGCAGAACAAAAATGCATTGTATAGTGTGGGAGAATATATTTGTAAATGACATATATGATAAGGGGTTAACATCCAAAATATATAAAGAACTCACATACCTCAACACCCAAAAAACAAGTAACCTGATTAAAAATGGGCAGAGCATGTGAACAGACACTTCTCCAAAGAAATTCAAATGACCAACAGGCATATGAAAAGATGCTCCACATCGCTAACCATCAGGGAAATGCAAATTAAAACCACAAAGAGATGTGGGCCTGTTGGGCCTGGAAAGCAATAATTAACTGTGATATATGATTCAACTACTCTAACTGGTTTTTCTGTGACTCTTGATGTACGTGCAAAAACAAGTAATAACTGGATTTTCTGTAAGTCTTGATGTATGTGCAAAAATAAGTTCTCTTAACTGGAGTCTTGTTTCCATGACACGACTGCTTTTACATTGTTCGAAAGGTTTTTGAACGCGTTTCTCTCCTTGAGACTGGAGGTTGTCAAACAGCAAGTTATGGTTAGTTATACATTATATATTAAGTCACCCCTTAAATCATTGTTGTGTACAATTCTTTGATCAATAAATATGAAGGGTGCTCTCTCAGCCCCACTCTTTCACTGTTAAGCCTCGAGTCCGCTGGCTGGTCCTTTCAGATCTTCAATGTCTCATCACGTCTCCTCCCTTATCTGCAGGTCAGAAGCAGGGAGGGACCAACAAGTGGTGCCCAAACAGGGACACTAAAACTCAGAGTGGGGAAGCTCTGAAGATCGTTGATCCGGTAAGACTCCCGGGAAACTGAATGTAGGGACAGGGACGAGACGTCAGGGACACTATAATGGGCCAACATGAAAGAAACTAAAGCAGATAAACCGGAGGATTACTTAAAATTACTCCATGCCCTCCTAAAAACCTCAGGAGTGAAAACTTGTAAAAAAAGACTTTGCTCAACTTCACAAATATATTAAAAAACATTGTTACTGGTTGTTGCCCCAAGGAACCCTCAGACAAGCTGATTGGAGTAATGTATTAAGAGATTTCAAAAAGGCTCACAGACAGGGAAACATTATCCCTGTACCTGTTTGGGTGGATCAATGGTCCCTCAATAAAGAAAAACTGGCTGCTTTACACACATTAGTTCAACAACAGCTTCAGCTAAATAGATTCAAAATTTCCACAAGCCCGTGGAATTCCCCTGTATTTGTTATAAAGAAGAAGTCCAGAAAATGGAGACTTTTATGTTACTTAAGACAAATGAATGCAGTCCTTAAACCTATGGGTCCTTTACAAGAAGGCCTCCCTTCTCCAGCTATGATTCTGAAAGACTGGGACATGGTTACCATTGATCTTAAAGATTGTTTTTTTTTTCAATTCCTTTAGCCATGGCAGGTAAAGAATAGTTTGCTTTTACTGTACCCTCCTTAAATTTACAAGCTCCTTCAGAAGGATTCCAATAGAAAGTACTTCCTCAAGGAATGTTAAACAATCCTAAAATTTGTCAAAATTATGTACACAGGGCTCTCTTGTCCCCTCCTGGTGTGAGCCAGGAGCTGTCTGTCCTCTCACTGTGTCTCCAAATAAAAGCCTCCCCTTAGCTTTCCTGCCTTGACTATTTGCTAAGTTCATTTATCAGCTCCGCAAACAAGAATCCCAGCATCACCTTTGGGGGCTTGTCCAGGATAACTTGGGAGGTGAGTATCGGCATCCAAGCCTGCCTTTTCTCTCACTGTCCTTACAGAAGGAAGCCGTCTATGGCACACCATCTCAGGCGCTTGTCAGCCCCTTAAATGGGAGTAACCCGGCTGCCAATCTCAAAGACTCGAGGGACAGTTTCCCCTGCATCTCCCTCAGTGGATCCCGGTCTCCCTTGGGAGCCGGGAATGTCAGCTGAGTGGAGGCCAGGATTCCCTTTCAGAGGCATCTCCCTGGATGCAAGGGACTGAGGAAGGCCATGGGCACCTGCAAGAGTCTTGGCTGAGGCTGCACTTCAGCGGCTTCTCAAAAGCCTGCCTGTCTGGAATCAGACCTTGATAGCCCAACTGGATATCCATGAGGAGTGTCTCTCTGTCTCTGTCTCTCTGACTTCCAACCTGCTTCTTCAGGCCACCCTGGCCTCTGGGTGAGGCAGGGGGCATTCCTAACCCTCTCCCAACTTCATCAGTTTCATGGAACCTGATGCCCACCTAAACTAGTAAAGAACTGGATTTCAGCAGAACAAGTGTTGGTTACATAAGATTAAGTAAACTAGGGAAATGATTTTTTGGCTTTTTGTTTCAAATGTTGCTGATAAAGTGTTTTAAGCTTTTTCTCTTGAGCTGACAACAGTTTAGTACATGACAATACCTTTATAAGAAGAATTGAAACATTTATCTTTCTCTCTACCTAACCCCTCCAGAATTTAAAAGCTTTCAGTATATTTGTATTTTATGGCAGTATGTTTATTTGTATAAGTTCAATAAGAATCTGTTTTCCTTGTAAGAGGACCAATTAAAAACACTGGTTATGTTACCAAGGCTTTGACTGGAATGTCATACCTGAGAGACACGTGCATAAACTCAGATATGAACAGACAGCTTGAAGGAACTAAGGTTGACTTTATGGAGCCAACAAAGCCCCTTGGAAGAACTGGCCTAGTACCTTGCTTACAGGGTTCCCAGCAGCCTTACCAGGTGAGTAAGGAAGGTCACTTCCTGGCAGGTGCAGGAACCTTAGGAACGTCTTGGGAACCTCAAGAAGAGAGGAATTCACCCAAATATACAGGTACTGAAGGCAAAACCTGATGGCAAGTCTGGCTTGGCTTTCTGGCCTGAGAGGCCTTTAAAAGTTCAATCAAATTCCTTATAAAAGTTCCAGCAAAGCACATTTAAAAGATCTTATGTAATCAATTGCTCTTCTTGCTGCACTTATGCAAATAGTCAAGCCAAGTGTTAATTATTTTCCTAATCTAGTTACTTCTAATAAAAATGAGGGTGATTTTAGAGAAAAGTATTGTTTCAATAATGCAGCCTTATCTCTACTAAATCCTAATACTAGTCGTTGGGACGTAGACTATTTCCCCAAAATATATAGCTATGATTCTCCAGATGTTTTGGTTTTCTCCTATCATTTCAATTAAAATTTTACTGTTTCCAGGCCTCATATTCAGCCATGCATTCTTAATTTTGTCAAGTTGCTCCAAAAAGAAAAACCCAACTCCACATGTTGCTACTTAACCTTATAACATGATTTGTTCTATCTTGCCTAGAAGCCATAAAATGGCAAATAGTAATAGAAATGGAACCCAGAATAGAAGCGCCAGTCTTCTGAGGCCCTCTCAACTGACCACTGATGGAGACCTAACTGCACCTCGTACTGCACCCCCTCTCAGCATGAAGCAGCCAGATTGGTCATCGCCCCTTTTCCCTAGCAGCAGCTAGGGTCTCTATCTATAGAGGGGGTAATGAGACAGGGACTTTGAGCTTAGACAGAATGAGGTGAGAGCCTCTGGAAAAAGCAAGGCAGGATATTTGCAGTCAGAGCAATGTAACTACATGCAAGGAAACCCCCTACCAAAACTCTGTGTTAAACATTAAGCTCTAGAGTCATTCTTCAGTGAGATCAGTTAAAGCTCAAAAGGCCAGGAGCAACTTGGCCCGGAATGTTTGAGTGTTCCACAAGGATATCTCATAACCCATGACTTCACTGTAAACAGCCCTAGCAAACAGACAACCATCCAGCCCACCTTAGGGGCAGGTGGTACAAGTCCACACCCTAAGCCCTCTCTTCACATTATCAAGGTATATGTGGTGTGGGATGAATCCTTCCTGCTCTAATAGATTTTCCCGGAAATAGTCATGAAATATTTCTCCGAGCTCTGCCCTCTGATTGTGACAACAACTTGAAGCTTCTAGATCCCACCTCTGTTGCAGTTGCAGCTTCATTAATCCTGCCAGTTCCTGGACTTGTCGGTGGAATGCAAAAAGAGATATCTAAGCTGGCCTGTGTATACAGTAAGACAATGAATTTGACTGCTTCTGTATTACCTGAACTCAGTCAAGAGCTAGGAGAAGTGTTAGTTGCGTTGCTTCAGAATCGTGCTACTATAGACAGTCTGCTGTTAAAAGAACATATGGGATGTGAACAGTTTCCAGGAATGTGTTGTTTTAATTTGTCTGATTTTTCTCAAACTATTCAAAGTCAATTAGACATATCCATTATATTATTGATAAGTTTTCACAAATGCCTGGGTTACCTAACTGGTTTTCTTAGTTCCATTGGGTATGGCTGATACTTGTGGGCCTCTTGTTACTATGTATTTGTGTCCCTGTCCTGTTAACCTGTATATGTAACAATTGTAGATTTACTGAAACCAATACACACTTATGCTACTTTCTAAGAGATAACAGATAAAAGATGATAATCTGTTATTCTTCCCTCCATATGTAAGTGTATTATCCACGAGAGTTTATATACTATGCTAAATCACCGAATGCTTGAAACACAGGATGGGATTGTCAGTGGATGATATGTGTCTGCATAACAACAGCAAAATGGCTTTCTGCCTCTTTTTCAATTTTCTATCATTTCCCTGTATGGCCCTGAGAGATGGCTGGTTAGTCAGAGATGGGTAAGATTCCTCAAGGGAGGAAAAACCTAAGACAGGCACAGTTGCAGGGGGCCAGCAGGTTGGAAGATGGGGGCCAACTGTGGTGAGGCTTAGAACCTCAGCCCCCCAATTATATGAGGCAATCGGACATCCACACACCTCACTGCTTTCACCAGGCCACTGACATTTTACTTGCCTGTTATTGTAATAATCTTTTATTAAAAGAAAGGGGGAAATGTAGGCCTGGTAGGCCTGGAAAGCAATAATCAACTGTGATATATGATTCAACTACTCCAACTGATTTTTCTGTAACTCTTGATGTATGTGCAAAAACAAGTAATAACTGGGTTTTCTGCAACTCTTGATGTATGTGCAAAAACAAGTTCTCTTAACTGGAATCTCGTTTCCATGATGCAACTGCTTTTACATTCTTCCAAAGGTTTTTGAAAGCGTTATGCTCTGTGAGACCAGAGGCTGTCAAATAGCAAGTTATGGTTAGTTATACATTATGTATTAAGTCACCCCTTAGATCATTGTTGCATACAATTATTTGATCAATAAATATGAAGGGTGCCCTCTCAGCACCACTCTTGCATGGTTAAGGATAGAGTCCCCTGGCTGGTCCTTTCAGATCTTTGATATCTCTTCATGTCTCCCCACTTATCTGCAGGTCAGAAGCAGGGAGGGACTGACAAAGAGATATTACCTCCTACCAGTTAGGATGGCCAACATCCAAAATACAAGAAAGAACAAATGCTGGGAGGATGTGAAGAAAGGTTTATCCTCCCACCCTTTTGGTGGGAATGTAAATTAGTTCAACCATTTTGGAAAGCAATATGGAGGTTCCTCAAAAAACTAAAAATATAGATACCATTTGACCCAGGAATTCCACTCCTAGGAATTTACCCAAATAAAACAAGCTCCCTGGGGAATTTTCTCAAGATGGAGGCATGAGTAGGGCAGCAGAAATCTCCCAAAACCATATATATTTTTGAAAATACAACAAATGCAACTATTCCTAAAAGAGAGACCAGAAGATACAGTACAACAGCCAGGTTACATCTACATATGTGAGAACTCAGCAACTCATGAAAGGGTAAGATACAAAGTAGTAGCCAAGCAGGACCCTAGTACCCTCCCACCCCAGCCTACTGGTGAGAGGAAAAGACTCAGAGTGGGGAGGAAGTGGAAGCACAGAACTACTAATTAACCAGCCCTAGTAATATGACTGGGAGCACAGACACACATTGCATGGTGTACTGGATATTAGAGGAAGGGAAAGGTAAAATCTGAGACTGAGACTGCGAACAGGTCCTCACAGTAGGCTGCCCTTGGACAAAAGAAAAGCGGGCTCATTAAAAGTCTTAAAGGGACAGGGTTTAACAGGTGGAGAAAATCATCCTGGCACACTCAGCCCAGAAGGCTGGGAATTTTAAGGAACTTCAGGAGCCCTAACCCTTGGGTGGCATGCAGCTCTTAAGCCCCTCACAGTGCTAAGTAACCTGCTGTTCATTGCCCCCACCAGCACTGTAAGCAAACCAGCTGACCCGCCATTGCTGCAGACCAGCTGTGGAGCAGCCCTGCCCGTAGCAACCACACAGAGTCTTCTCTCACCATGCAGCTAATGGGGCCACACCCAGAGGCTTCCCCCTGTGTGCAGCTGCCCAGCACAGGCAGAGGAAGCTGGCACAAAGTCCAGAAGGCATGAAGGGGTGCCGTTCTCACAGAAGAACACATGCCATACACTCAGGACCCCTATCCTGAGGGCTGCCCCACCCAAGGCAGCTCAGGGGATTAACCCAGAGACTGCTCCCTGTGTGCAGGTAACTGGCACAGGCAGCAGAGAAGGACAAGGTGACCAGCAAGCAGGAAGGGACTTTGTTCTCCGAGCTGACATATACGCCACTAGCCAGTGATCACTTCTATTGCCATGAAAAGGCAGAAGAACGTGGTCCAGTCCCAAATCACTCAGACAACCCCAGAGAGAGGGCCTGATGAGATAGATATAACCAAACTTCCTTAAAAAGAATACAAAATAAAAGTCATAACCATGCTGATGAATCTGCAGAGAAATATGCAAGAGCTAAAGAATGAAATCTGGAGGGAGATAACAGAAATGAAGCAATCAATAGAAGGTTTTAAGAATGGACTGGATGAGGTACAAGAGGCCATTAATGGAATAGAATCAGAGAACAAAAACAGAGAAGCTGAGGCAGAGACCGATAAAAGGATCTCTGGAAATGAAAGAATATTAAGAACTGTGTGAACAATCCAAACAGAACAATATTCACATTATAGAGGTACCAGAAGAAGAAGAGAGAAAAAGGGATAGAAAGTATCTTTGAAGAAATAATTGATGAAAACTTCCCCAGGCTGGGGAAGGAAATAGTCTGTCAAACCATGGAAGCCCATGGATCTCCCAAAACAAGGGACTCAAGGAAGACAACACTGAGACATATAATAATTAAAATGGCAAAGATCAAAGACAAGGACAGAGTATTAAAGGCAGCCAGAGAGAGAAAAAAGATCACTTACAAAGGAAAACCCATCAGGCTATCATCAGCCTTCTCAACAGAAACCTTACAGGCCAGAAGAGAATGGCATGATATATTCAATGCAATGAAACAGAAGGGTCTTGAACCAAGAATACTGTATCCAACAAGATTATCATTTAAATTTGAAGGACAGATTAAATAATTCCCAGATAAGCAAAACTTGAAGTAATTTTCCCACCACAGACCACCTCTGCAGTGTATTTTAAAGGGACTGCTTGAGAAGCAAGCACTCCTAAGGCTAAATAGATGCCAAGAGAGAAAATAAAATCACACCAAAGAAATAAGACCAACCAAATACTAAAGGCAAAAAATAAAATCAGCTATCCATAAAAGCAGTCAAGGGAAACACAAAAGAGTACAGAATAAAACACCTAACATATAAAGAGTGGAGGAGGAAGAATAAGAAGAGAGATAAATAAAGAATAATCATACTGTGTTCATAATAGCATAATAACTGAGTTGAAGTTAGACAGTTAGATAATAAAGAAGCTACCCTTGAACCTTTGGTAACCACAAATCCAAAGCCTGCAATGGCAGTAAGTACATATCTTTCAATAACCACCCTAAATGTAAATGGACTGAATGCACCAATCAAAAGACACAGAGTAATAGAATGGATAAAAAACAAGACCCATCTTCAGCCACCGCCTCATTTCAGTAAAGGTAGGAAAGCCTCCGAGTGATGATGACAGATAGTGGGAGTGGAAGCTGACCTCTGCACCCCACTGATGCCTGAAAGGTGATCTATCCCAGCTCAAGCTGGTGCTCATAAACTAAGTAACGTGCCTGAAGTGGTAGAGCTGATTGGAATCACATCACATCCTTACCACCATGCCTCCCTGACTCAGTGTTGTCCGGCCATCAACAGTGGACTTGGGGAGCATGAGACGACCTAGCTGGGAGAGAACTTCCTGTGTGATGAGGTGGAGTGTGCTTGTCAAGACCTGTCAGCACAGACTAAGGCCAGGATGGGACTGTGATTTCCCTGAACTGGTGGTGTCATATTTCTCATCTCCAGTCAATCCTCTCACAGGACCATAGACTAGCCATCTGTGAGTATGAAATCAGGAGCGTTTTCACTGGTTAAATCTAAAAATGGCACTAACTTTCTTGTGGAGGAATACAGCCTTTTAAGAAAAAAAGAAAAAAATTTGTTAAAGAAAAAAACCCACGAATGCTTTACAGTTTGTTTCTGGCATTCATGTTCTGCTCAAATGTGTTTGTTCCATACTGCAGATGAGAGAGACTACTCCAATGTGTGGCAACTACTACCTTGAGACTTGCTGTAAAAGTTCATGTGGAAGAGGAGACAAACATTGCTGGAAGTCCACTCTGGGCTGCTTTTGAGGTATAGGGATGTAATGCTGGAGCACTCAAAGTTTTCTGAAGACTTCAAGAACCACTCAAGTACCCCTGGAAATGGTGGGCATTTTGGACCTTCCCAGGATCTCTGCTGTCCATTCCTTAGGCTTGTCAAACTCTAGGACCCCACAAATGGAAATTAGAACAGCTAAATTCTCCTGGTCCAGCCAACACAGAGGCCTGACCTCCTAGCAGATACATCTTGCCTCACTGGTTGATGCCAGATTCCACCTCCCACTAAGCAGATACATCTGCCATTGAGCTAAGAAAAGAGCCTTCCACTTGAGATGGATTAATGATTGTACATTGAGCACTGACCCCCCTATACTGAATTTTATTGTTGTTAACAACCATTTGATCAATAAATATGAGAGATGCCCTCTCAAAAAGAAAAGAAAAGAAAAGAAAAGAAAAGAAAAGAGCCTTCCAAACCATGTGGCCTAATGTCCACCCCCAGAGAATACATCTAAGAAAGCTGCTTGAAAATTAAGTATGTGGCTTTGTCAATGAAATAGGCCTTCAAGGACCTGGGATCCTTCTCTGATAGGGGCAGGGGATGGAGGAGAAGCCCCCACAAGTCCTTCAGTCTTGCTTGAACTTCTCAGTTTCACTGTTTAAGAGAAGATCCTCTCCCAATACCCTTCCCAAACCTCCCTCTGACTGCTTCCCCTAGAGCAGAAGCACTGCCATTTCCACAAGGTCTCCCTTAGCAAATCTCAGGTCCAAGGAGGCAGAAAAAGTCACTTGTGTGTCTGGTTCCAAACCTTCAATAAAAATACATTTAACCTTTGTTTATCAGATTATAAAAAAAAAAAAAACAAGACCCATCTATATGCTGTCTACAAGAGACTCACCTCAAACCCAAAGATATACACAGACTAAAAATGAAGAGATAGAGAAAGATATTTCATGTCAACAATAGGGAGAAAAAAGCAGGTGTTGCAGTACTTCAGACTAAATAGACTTCAAAACAAAGAAAGTAACAAAAGATAAAGAAGGACATTATGTAATGATAAAGGGGTCAGTCCAACAAGAGGATATGACCATTATAAATATCTATGCGCCCAACACAGGAGCACCAACATATGTGAAACAAATACTAACAGTTAAAGGAGGAAATAGAATGCAATGCATTCATTTTAGGAGACTTCAACACACCACTCACTCCAAAGGAAAGGTCAACTGGACAGAAAATAAGTAAGGACACAGAGGCACTAAACAACACATTCGAACAGATGGACCTAACAGATATCTACAGAACTCTATACCCAAAAGGAGCAGGATACACATTCTTCTCAAGTGCACATGGAACATTTTCCAGAATAGGCTACATACTAGGCCAAAAAGAAGCTCAGTAAATTCAAAAACACTGAAATTCTACCAACCAATTTCTCAGATCACAAAGATATAAAACTAGAAATAAATTGTACAAAGAAAACAAAAAAGCTCACAAACACATGGAGGCTTAACAGCATGCTCCTAAATAATCAATGGATCAATGACCAAATTAAAACAGAGATCAAGCAATATCTGGAGACAAATGACAACAACAGCACAAAGCTCCAACTTCTGTGGGATGCAGTGAAGGCAGTCCTAAGAGGAAAGTGTATAGCAATCCAGGCCTATTTAAAGAAGGAAGAACAGTCCCAAATGAATAGTATAAAGTCACAATTATTGAAACTGGAAAAAGAAGAACAAATGAGGCCCAAAGTCAGCAGAAGGAGGGACATAATAAAGATCAGAGAAAAAATAAATAAAATTGAGAAGAATAAAACAATAGGAAAAAAATCAATGAATCCAAAAGCTGGTTCTCTGAGAAAATAAACAAAATACATAAACCTGTAGCCAGACTTATTAATAGAAAAAAGAGAATCTGCACACATAAATAAAACCAGAAAAGATAAAGGAAAAATCAGAGTGGACACCACAGAAATACAAAGAATTATTAGAGAATACTGTGAAAATCTAAATGCCAACAAGCTGTATAACCTAGAAAAAATGGACAACTTTCTAGAAAAATACAACCTTCCAAGACTGACCAAGGAAGAAACAGAAAATCTAAACAGACCAATTACCAGCAATGAAATTGAATCAGTAATCAAAAAACTACCTAAGAACAAAATCCCTGGCCCAGATGGATTCACCACTGAATTTTATCAGACATTTAGAGAAGACATAGTACCCATTCTCCTTAAAGTTTTCCAAAAAATAGAAGAGGAGGGAATACATACGAACTCATTCTGTGAAGCCAGCATCACTCTAATACCAAAACCAGGCAAAGACCCCACAAAAAAAGAAAATTGCAGACCACTACCCCTGATGAAAATAGATGCAAAAATACTCAATAAAAAATTACCAAACTGAATTCAAAAACACATCAAGAGGATCATACACCATGACCAGTGGGATTCACCCCAGGGATGCAAGGATGGTACAACATTCAAAAATCCATCAACATCATCCACCACATCAAGAAAAGGACAAAAACCACATGATCACCTCCATAGATGCTGAAAAAGCATTCAACAAAATTCAATATCCATTCATGATGAAAACTCTCAATAAAATAGGTTGGGAGGTGTATATAAAATGAGAGTTCCTGTGGCCAGGATTCTCACCTGGTCCTGGTTGACTAGCTCACTGTACACCTGTGGGCAATACATGGCTGTTGACTCTATATAAAGAGCTCCACCCAGTGCTGTAGGTGACATGGTGGCAGGGCTGCAAGGCTGCAGGAGAACAGAGCAGAGGCTGGAGTGGTGACAACACTGAGGACAGAGTCCCAGAGGATGGCTGTGTGGGAATTGTGCAGAGGCCCCAGAGGATGGCTGTGTGGACAGAGGGGTCCTGAGGCAGAGACTGGATTGCTGCGTGCAGACTCGCTCTGAATGAATGAATAGGATTCTAGTGACTGACCTGACACTGTGAAAATAAAGTTGGGTATAACCATTTCACTCCAAGAACGTTTTTCTGTCAATTTCTTTGGTCACATTAAATCCATAGTGAAATTGCCTGGGGCTGAAACCCAATTGGCAAAACAGAGGGCAAGTACCTCTATATAATAAAGGCCATATATGACAAACCGACAGCCAACATCATACTTAACAATGAGAAAATGAAAGCTTTTCACCTAAGTTTGGAAACAAGATAGGGATGCCCACTCTCCCTGCTTTTATTCAACATAGTACTAGAGGTCCTAGCCATGGCAATCAGACAAAACAAACAAATAAAAGGCATCCATATTGGTAAGGAAGAAGTCAAACTGTCACTATTTGCAGATGACATGATATTGTACATAAAAAACCCTAGAGAATCCACTCCAAAACTACTAGATCTAATATCTGAATTCAGCAAAGTTGCAGGATACAAAATTAATACACAGAAATCTGTTGCATTCCTATACACTAACAATGAACTAGCAGAAAGAGAAATCAGGAAAACAATTCCATTAAAAAATGCATCAAAAAGTTAAGAATACCTAGGAATAAACCTAACCAAGGAAATGAAAGACCTACACCCTGAAAACTACAAGACACTCTAAAGAGAAATTAAGGAGGACACTAACAAGTGGAAATGCATCCCATGGTCTTGCGTAGGAAGAATTAATATTGTCAAAATGGCCATTCTGCCTAAAGCAAGCTACAGATTCAATGCAATCCCGTCAAAATATCAACAGCATTCTTCAATGAGCTGGAACAAATAGTTCTAAAATTCATATGGAAACACAAAAGACCCCAAATAGCCAAAGCAATCCTGAGAAGGAAGAATAAAGTGGGCGGCATCTCACTCCCCAACTTCAAGCTCTACTACAAAGCCACAGTAATCAAGACAATTTGATACTGGCACAAGAACAGAGCCACAGACCAGTGGAACAGAAGAGAGAGTCCACATATTAACCCAAACACAAACATATATTCTCAATTAATATATAATAAAGGAGCCATGGATATACAATGGGGAAATGACAGCCTCTTCAACAACTGGTGTTGGCAAAACTGGACAGCTACATGTAAGAGAATAAAACTGGATAATTGTCTAACCCCATACACAAAAGTAAACTCAAAATGGATCCAAGACCTGAATGTAAGCCTTGAAACCATAAAACTCTTAGAAAAAAACATAGGCAAAAATCTCTTGGACATAAACATGAGCAACTTCTTCATGAACATATCTCCCCAGGCAAGGGAAACAAAAGCAAAAATGAACCAGTGGGACTATATCAAGCTGAAAAGCTTCTGTACAGCAAAGGACACCATCAATAGAACAAAAAGGCATCCTACAGTATGGGAGATTATATTCATAAATGACATATCTGATAAACGGTTGACATTCAAAATACATAAAGAGCTCATGCAACTCAATAAACAAAAAGCAAATAACCCGATTAAAAAATGCACAGAGGATCTGAGCAGACACTTCTCCAAAGAAGAAATTCAGATGGCCAACAGGCACATGAAAAGATGCTCCACATCGCTAATCATCAGAGAAATGCAAATTAAAACCACAGTGAGATATCACCTCACACCTGTTAGGATGGCCAACATCCAAAAGACAGACAACAAATGTTGGCGAGGATGTGGAGAATGGGGAACCCTCCTACACTGCTTGCTGGTGGGAATGTAAATTAGTTCAACCATTGTGGAAAGCAGTATGGATGTTCCTCAAAAAGCTCAAAATACACATACCATTTGACCCAGGAATTCCACTTCTAGGAATTTACCCTAAGAATGCAGCAGCCCAGTTTGAAAAATACAAATGCAGCCCTATGTTTATCACAGCACTATTTACAATAGCCAAGAAATGGAAGCAACCTAAGTGTCCATCAGTAGATGAATGGATACAGAAGAAAGAGGTGGTCCATATACACAATGGAGTATTAGCCATAAAAAAAAAAAAGAAATCCTGCCATTTCCAACAACACAGATGGATCTAGAGGCTATTATGCTTAGTGAAATAAGCCATGCAGAGAGAGACAAGTGCCAAATGTTTTCTCTCATTTGTTGAGCATAACAACTGAGCAAAACCGAAAGAACCAAAGAGTGGCTGACTGACAGACTCCAAGTATGGAGTAGCAGTTACCAAAGGGAAGGCATTTTTGAAGGTGGGAAGTTGGGGAGAAGGAGATTAAGGGGCATTATGATTAGCACTCACAGTATATGCAGGTCACAGGCAAGGGAGGATAGTATGGAGAAGTAATGATTCCACAGCATCCACTGATGGACAGTGACTTCAATGGGGTGGGGGTGGGTGGACTTGATAATATGGGTGAATGTTGAAACTACAATGTTCATGTGAAAACTTAATAAGATTGTATATCAATGATACTTTAATCTAAAGAAAATTTTTAATTTAAAAAAAGAGTGGGATATGGAAATAGCTTTATAAGATCCTTTCCTGTGGCTTCTAAAGGTGTAATTTTCTTTTCCCCAGCCCTACCTTACATTCTCCTTAGTAAATGATCTTAATTTGAGAAAGTATGTCCATCAGGCATGGACTATCATAACTCTCCTACCCTCCACCTCTAAATGTCACCTCTTGTAGTGCACACCTCATCTGCCTCTTGACTCACAGGAAGATACCTCACTCCTTACTCAAGGCCAAGTATTGTACCTTTTCACTGAGAGCCATCTCCTGCCTCCTGTGTTTTGCTCCAAAAATATTATCTTCTTTACCTTCCTTACACCCTAATTTTGGTTATTTCCTTTTTAGCCTGCAGCATGGGATGATCTCCAAGTTCGGGTCCACAAACCAGCAGCATTACCATGACTTGAGAACTTGTTGGAAATGCAGTTTCTTGGGCTCCACCCCAGAGGAACTGATTCAGAAACTCTTCAGGTGAAGCCAGCAATCTGAATTTTAATAAGCCCTCCAGGTGGTGCTGATGGACACTAAAATTTGAAAACACTGGTTTATAAATATAGTCAAATTTCTATCATCCTTTTAAAAACAATTCCTCCCCCTTCCTTTGGTCATGCTATGACTTCGTTTTCTTCCTTCCGTTCTCTGCTAAGTATCTTGTAAGGGTAGTCCCCGGTCTGACCGTCTCCGTTTCCTGCGGTTGGCATTTGTTGGCATTGGCTTATGTCCCCAGTGGTCCTCTTGCCAAGGTCATGAGTGACCTCCCTATCGCTTAATCAGAAGTTCGTTTTCAACCTTCCTCTTACTTAATCTCCTTACAACACTTACACCTTAAACACTCCGATTTATTGAATTTGTTTCATCCCTTGGGTTCAAAGACAACCATTCTCTCCTGGTCTCACATTTCTCTCTCAGCTTTCCCTGTCTCATTCTCTGGTCTCCCCCTACCTGCGCAGCCCAGGATTTTACCTCCATTCTCTGCTCTTGCTGAGCAAGTTGTTCTTCCTGGGTGATTTCTTCTACTCGCTGGCTTCAAACACCATCTGTGTGTTGATGCTCCACACTGTCTCCTGCCCAGCCTTTCCCTCAATCGGCATGTATTTCCAACTATTTCTTGAACACACCATCTGTCAAAAATCTCTAGATATCTGACTTTGTTTACCTTTACATTCACTGAATGAATGAGAATATTTCATGGCATGCTTTTAACCTTCTGAGGTAGGTAAAGACTAAATTCTTGGCCCACAGTTGAAGTAGACTACCTAAACTGTGCAGAGTGGTCAGTTGTGGCCAGTAAGATTGTTTGCTTCACACTAAATTATGTTTTCTACCTTTATCTTGCATCTACCTACCACTTCAGCATTTTATTTAAAAAAATAAATAAATAAGGGAGAAATGTGGGATTCACATATAAATCAGGTATAAAAATCAAATGAATAATCATATCTGACTTGATTGTTTATAGTTCATGATGTGTGATCAAAACCAAAAGTTTCTGTGATATGACTGCCCTTGCACTGTTCACCATGTAAGAACTTATTCACTATGTAAGAACTTGTTCACCATGTAAGAACTTGTTCGTTATGCTTCAGAATATTGGAGACTTTTGAGAATTAGGCTTGGGGTTGATTAATGATTGTGCATTGAATCCCTTATACAGAATTTTATTGTTGTTAACAACCATTTGATCAATAAATATGAGAGATGCCCTCTCAAAAAAAAAATAGATTGTTTGCTTCAAATCTGTGGCATTTCTGGACCACTGACTTATCTCCAGTTTTTCTCAGTTAAGCTTATACCTTAATGTCTGAGGCCTGAGATACCAGAAGATATGAATCAGGTCATTCCCTTTAGCTTATGGACTAAATCTAAAGCATAACATCAAGGAAAGCATTTTCATGATTTTAAAATTTCCCACAGTTTTTGGTGCAGTTCCTTGCTCAATTCAGAGCCTGCTATTTGTAATGTTGAGCTGATAGGCTTGGGAACACATGTTGATGAGACTATATCATCCACTAAAGGTGGGGGAACATGTATGTCATCCTCAGGAGAAGTAGAACTTCTGTCTTACACTCAGTACAACTTCTGAAAATTTCTCTTGTATTTTTTTGTTCTGGGTCCCAAGATAAATCATATAAAACTTATTTTAAGAACTCAGCTCTTGTCTTATGTACCTTCTTACTGTAATCATTTTCCTACTTGAATACATGGTGTCACATGACAAAATTAAAACAATTTAGTAACAAGGTTGTTTTTATTTAAGGGAAAACAACCCATGGATTGGGGGAGTATAGTGCCTAACCAGTTTTGGAGCACTCTTCCCCAGGGAATTTGGGTCAAGAGCAAATGTTGAGAAGTGTCAGTTCAGTGACATGGGAATGGGACACGATGGGCTAGGAGTTCAGAGATTTTCTTGCAAGACAAGCAGGTGGATGAGGGAATAAGGAAAGAGTTCGGATTTCGATCTATGATGGTGAAACCCCCCTGCCCGCCAAACCCATTGTAAATTGAAAATGCTTTTAATACACCTAATCTACTGCATATCACAGCTTAGCTTAGCTGAGAGAGCTCAGAACACTTAGCCAACAGTTGGGCAAAATTACCTAACACAACCTCTATTTTATAATAAAGAGTAGAATAGCTCATGTAATTAATTGAATACTGTACAGAAAGTGAAAAACAGAAGAGTTGCATGGATGCAGAATGATTGTTAAGTGTATCTGTTGTTCACCCTTGTGACTGCATGGCTGATGGAGCTGTGGCTTGCTGCCCTGTCCAGCATCACGAGAGAGTATTGGACTGAATGAATATCACTAGCCCAGGAAAGATCACAATCCAAAATTTGAAACAGAGTTTCTACTGAATGCATATAATTTTTGCATCATCATAAAATGAAAAAAATCGCAAGTCAAACCATCGACCATCTGTATTTGACTTCCGCTGATTGGATTGGGTTTCATATCTGACTTCATTTAGAACAAGGAAATCATCAGAGATTCTTGGCAGTTAGGGATTGGCTGGCAGGTTATAGAAGCAGAGCATTTCCAGAGGCATGTAAATCATCTCAGTTTTGCTTTGTTGACATGACACCCTGGGCAAGGAGGGATTCCATCTTGGGCCTAGAAATTTATTTCAACAATGAGGTACAAACATTTCCATATGTCTGCTAAAGAAGCTCTCCCAGGAGTTCAAGGAAGAAGGTGTTTTATGAAGTGTAAAAACAGAAAACACAAGGAGAAGGCATGTGTAATTTGACTCCATGTGAGTAGAAATTTATTCTCTCACAGTTATTTCTGGAGGCTAAAAGTCTGAAATTCTGGTGTTCGCAGTGTTAGCTCCTTCCGTAGGCTCTAGGAGAGTTATCTGCTCCATGCCCCTCTCCTAGCTGCTGGTGATTACAGGTACTCAGATGCATTACTTCAGTTTCTACCTCTGACTCCCCACATCCTTCTCCCCTGAGTGAGTCTGTCTCTGTGTACTCTCCTGTTATAAGGACCCCAGTCACTGAATTCAGGGCCCATCCTAATCCAGTAGGACCTCATCTAAGCTTGATTATATCTACCAAGCCAATTTCCAAACAGTTGCCCTCACATTGGCATACAATATTCAACCTAGTATAAGAATTTTTCAAACAGACTAATTATGATAGTAGTTACTTGTTATAGAAGAACTTAATTATAGTGAATAACAAGCATCCTTGTATTATGAATTTAATACCCACATTTTTTTTCACTTTCTCTTAACATTTTTTATTTTCCAATGTGTTCTTTGCTGTGAAAATATTATCCTAATGTTCCTAAAACTAACTTCTGCTTATAGAAAACCACTGTGGGGCTTAGCACCATAGTTAATGGGCATTTACAGAGAGGAAGAGGCCAAAAAGGTAGTATACTTTCCAAGACATAACTTGCCACTTAACACTTTTGACCCTAGGTGGGGATATTGACTAGGTCTCTTCAACAAACGTAGGCCACTTAGAATCTAAAATGAGCTACAACTTGGAAAGATGTATATTTATTAATATAACTTTATTAATACAACTCTATGTCCAGACACTACATTACCTACCATATCAGGAATGATAAAGCTAAAAGTTCAGATATAGACTTAATTTTTTATACCAACTCTCTATTTCTATCTTGCAAAAGAAATTTTAGTGGAGCTATTATTCCCTAAACGCAGATTCAGTGACGTTTTCCTAAGTTTTAGGTGTCTGTCACTTTCAGGATTGTCCCCTCACCCCTTTGTCCTGGGCCTCCACACTCACTGGCCCATCTCACACCAGGCTCGGGCCCACGTCCACACGGACTCAGACATTGAGGCCATTTCCCAAGAGTGAGGCCTCTTGGGAATTGCCAGCTCCAGCTCAGCTAACTTCTGTACCCTGCACAGCTACAAAAAGAAAATCACCTATCTAGCGGTTTGGGATCCTTTGTGGGTCATGAAGATTTTCTTTGAGGCTGCCTAAGGCCCCTTACATCCAAGTGATGCCGGGGTTCTTGTTCACGGAGTTAAAGAAGGAACTTCATAAACACTCAAGGTAGGAGAGCAAGGCAGAGGCATTTATTTAGAGATAAAGCAAGAGGACAGAGGTCCTGGCACAGGCCAGGAGGGCACAAGAGAGCCCGGGGTGGTGGGTTGTCTAGGGGTTTTATAGGCAGTTGCTAAGTGGTCCCAAATTGTTTATCTTTGAAGAGACATAAAGTTTCTAATTAGTCCTCCTGGTTATTTACAAGAAATGTACTGCTCTGATTCTCTCCCAGGATAGCAGCTTCCTGATCTGGAAGCATGTCACTCAAGACTGCCTGCTTTGCTCCCAAGGTGGGCTGAAGTTATTGCCTGTTAAAGAGTATGTTAAGAAAGTTACTCTTTAAAAAATTGGGTCTTAAAATGCAATCTTAGTTTTAAGATGGAATCCTTTCAGTTTTTACTACATTGTTTTGGGCTTGTTTGTTAAATTGCTCAGGTTGAAAATCACTTGATTAGGGCTGGAGGAAGAAAAGCAGCACCTGGGTAAAGTCAGAAAAATAAGCTGGGCCACCCAGCAGGCCAAAGCAAATCCCACAATGGATTATCTTGCTTTGTTTTTTCCGGAGACCCTCACTCTACTCTGTCTAAGCCCATGGTTCATTGCTGTCTCACAAACACCCCTAAGCAGCCATCTCAATCTTTTATTTGACCTCTGGTAGTCAGGCAGGCTACTTTTTCAGTCAAGCTGGCTTGAATTGGAGAAACTCAATGTAAGTCCAGGGCAAGGAAATCCTGGGGCAAAATACCTCTAAAAATCGAAATCAGTAAAAGGGAGAAATAAAGTTTAAAACCCATTTATTGCTTACAAACTGCAGTCCAGGGCCTCTCTCTCTCCTCTGCTCCTGAAGAACCAAACAAGCAAGCCAGCCCCTCCCTTTAAATTCTCAGGTTCAGACACACCCTTGGTTGCCCAGGTAATTACCCATTGACATGGACATGAATCCTCCACCCATGAGGATATGCAAATGCACTGAAGTCAGGTGAGATACTCCAGAAATGTTACAATTTTACCCACAGGCCACCCCTCCAGAAATCTCACCTTACAATCGACTCTTTCCCCTTCTTCCCCAATGGGCATTGGGTGATAAAACTGGAGCATTGTAACCAGACTAATGACATAACAATAGCAACAGCAATTAAATCATGACAGTCCTCAAGCTGGAGGATTCAGCAAGGTTCAAAGTGTTATGCAGATTAAGTCCATAGCTCGTCCACTCCACAGGCAGGCAGTAGCTGAGGGTTCAGAGCAATCATCACGTGACAGCAGCAGCCAGGGGCACATTTCAGGCTACAAGGACTGTAGGAGAAAACAACCTTAAGGGCGATAAGATACATGTTTTAATGACACCAGCAAAGGCAAATCTTGTCCATCAGGTAGGATACATGCAAGAGAGTGGTCCTGGGATAAAACAGTGGCAGGAATGGGATCTCATCCTGGTCTAGTATACCAGACCTTCACCCCTCTCCCTATGGGAGTTACAGATGGATGGATATATAGGGCTATAGGAGGTACATGCACTGGCCATAAAGATAAAGCAAAACTTCCCTGCAAGATGCTCTTATCTCCTGGATATTTTGGGTCCAGTACCGTGACCTTTAGGGGCCATTCAGCTGTTACTCCAGGAATACACATGAGGCCAACTTCCAGGCCTTTCCCCAAGGTGCCAGAAGGGCCAGCCATCACTGTTCCATGTGTCAAAATGTCCAGGGCCAGGTCCATTCAACAGTGTCTCCACAGGGCTTAATGCAGCTGAGGCTGGCAGTAGGACGTTGCTCTGCTGGCCATATCCTGGCTTCAATAACTCCTCTTTGGTTTGGATGTACAATTGTACAGGAGAGGCAGCAAGGTATGTTTGCATGTCCACAGGGCTCAAGGATCCTTTTTGGGGCTTCTCATTCAAATGCCATAGCACTGTCCATAAGTGAACTGACCAGCTGTGAACACTGTTGGTGTCTGATTTCAGGCGAGATTTCAACAAACCATTGTACCTCTCTATCATTCCTGCCACAGTAGGGTTATATAGTATATAGTACATGAAATTTCCACTTTATTCCTAATTGCTGCACCCATTCTTATAACACATGTCCAGTAAAGTGGGTGCCTTGATCGCTTTCAGTCACCTGCGGGCGGCCATAGGCTGCCAAGAGATGCTCCAGGCTACTTTTAGTGGTTTGCTGATCTGCATGACATGCAGGAAAAGCAACCAATAGTCCAGTAGCCATGTCCACACATGTCATGGCACACCGATATCCTTCTGATATGGGCAGAGGCCCAATATAGTCTATTTGCCACTTGACAAGGGGTATTGGCCCCCCCACTATTGTCCCATCTTGCTGTGGGACTCAGTGTACGTCCCTCTTAGAGCACACAAGGCACTCCTTCTGGGCTCTGCTGACTTCTTCAAAGGTCAATGGCAAGCCCCACTGACAGGCTACAGCCCAAATTGCCCCACATGCAACAAAAGCTGGTGTAGCCATTGGGCCACATCAGAGGTAGGCTTCCCTTCTAGCCAGTGCACCTGGGCCAATGTTTCTGCTTCATCATTCCCTAGGGATGCCAAAGGCAAATGGCCAGTCACATGATATACAGTAAAAGTCTTAGTCTGACCAGAGGCCCATAGACCTTGTCACAACTCTTGTCCCCAAAGGGGTCAGCGACCAACCATCCAGTTGGCATGATACCATGTCAGGAGCCATAGGGTCAAGCCCCAATAGACGGCCCAGCTGTCAGTGCAGACAACTATGGGGGAGGGCTCCTGGGTAATCACGAGCTATACTGCCCACAACTCTGCCCACTGGTTGCTCTTCCCCTCTCCATCCTCTATCCATATTGTCTCAGTCTTAGGATGGAAAGCCACAGCCCTCCACTTTGGGGGATGCCCATAACTAGAGCCATCTGTGTACCAAGCATCTTCAGGTATAGGGGCTTTTCCCTCCTGATAAGGAGACTTGGCTACCAAGGGCTGAAAAACAAGTTATTTCTGCTTTCCATTGGTATAGGTCACTGGACCCAATAAGCATTGTAGTTCTTCACTTAAGGGGCTAGTAGAGAGGGGCTGCACTGCTGTAAGTATGTGCCCCATTTGGCCAGTGTAGGCATCTGTGCCACGCCACTCCATGGCCTTTGCATCCAGTCTTGCACCCACCCTGCAATGGGGTAGGTGGTTATTACCTTGATCAGAGCTATTCCAGTAATGGGCTCCATAGCCAACAAGGCATCATACACAGTAGCTGGTGGCTTCTCTATCAAGGTGACCTGGACCTCTGCTCCTTTCCACAGTTGTGACTACAATCCAATAGGTTGGCATGTCCATTCAAGCCACTGCCAAAGACCCCGTCCATAACCACCTTTGGTTACATGAATATCTAGCTCACAGGGCCTTGATGAGTCTGTTACACTCAAGGCCTGTATGGCCGGACTGCCTGCTTGGCAGCAGTAAGAGCAGCTGCACATGTCTCATCCCAGTCCCACCTGATGCCCTTTGTATCAACTGGTATAAGGAATTCAGAATTTGTGCCAAGTGCGGGTTAAACACTCTTCAGTAGCCCCAAAGACCCCAAAACTCTTGTAATAATGCCACAGTGGTAGTGGTGGGGAAAGCCTGGACTTTGTCTATGACTGCTTCAGGAACAACTTTAGTTTTACCTGACCAGATGACCCCCATGAATTTCACAGACAAACCAGGTACCTGAACCTTGGTGCTGTTCACAGCCCATCCTTTTTCCTGTAGATGTTGCGACAGTCTAGGAACTGCCCCTTCTAGATCTGAAAGAGAATCACATGTGTGCATAATATCATCAATGTAGTGATACATCTGCACAGTTTGCAGTTTCTTCCATGTGACCAAGTTATTGGGCTACAAGTCCGTGACAGATGGTGGGACTGTGGAGGTATCCCTGTGCAAGGACGGTGAATGTCCATTGCTGGTCATCCCACGTGAAGGCAAACTGTTACTGACTCTCCTGTGCTATGTCAATAGAGAAAAAAGCATTAGCAAGGTCTACTACATAATGATACATTCCTAGCTCATGACTAAGGGTGTCCAAAATGTCTGCTTTAGAGGGGACAGCAGCATGCAAAGGGAGTGTGACTTTATTCAATTCCCTGTAGACCACAGTCATACTCCAGGAGCCATCTGGCTTTCTCACTGGCCACACTGGGGAATTAAAAGAACTATGAGTGGGCTTTATGATGCCCACCCTCTCCAACTCCTGTAGAGTTTCTCCAATTTCCTTGTGCCCCCCAGGAAATTTATACTGCTTAGTATTTGTCACCCACCAAGGTACAGGCAGGACAGGTGGGTGCTTAGCATCTCCTCTCAGAACTGCCTTTACCACACGTGCCCTCAGTCTGAACTCACCTGCAGTGGTCTGTCACCACAGGCCCTGCAGGATATCTACCCCCAAAATATATTCAGGGATGGGAGAAATGTACATAGTGTACTCCTTTGGGGGTAAATCTCTTATCCCCAATGAGATTTGGACTTTCCTCACTCTAACTGCCTCACCCCCATAGCCATCTATCACAGCAGGGGTCCCAGGAAAATGCTCAGGGTTGCCATGGATCAGAGAACACTCAGCTCCTGTGTCCACCAGTGTCAGGATACATTGTACATTCATAGGGGACCAATGAATTGCTAATTCTACATGTGGCCTCTGGTCCCCACCATGACCCCAAGGTGGGGACTTTGACCATGCCCCTTCAGTCGAACCGTGATGCCCAATCATCCTCCTGTGGGGGTGAGGGCTCAGGTGAATCCTGAGTACTGTCTCCCATGAAGTTTTGCAGGGACACAGGCAGGGCATGAGGCCTTGACTCTGGTTTCCATGTCCTGGACCTCAGCGGCTGGAGCTGCTGCTCTGGCTGTAATTGGTGCCACAGTTCTAACAAGATTCTATTGGGCTGCCCATCGAGTTTTTCTTTCACTACCCTGGCCTTTATCAAATCAACCCACATCTGGGTCCTTGAGACCTTCACGGGCCCTTTGCACCTCTCCTTTCAGTCATGGCCCATATTTCCTTCTATGCCCTTACCATTTCACCCTTCCCCAGATCTGCTAAAGTATGAGTAGCCTCCCTTATGTGCTGCCCTATGAGGGTGCAAAAGTAGTCACTAGGGACCCAAAGAGAGATGGGGGAGCTGTATGCAGCACCAGATTTCTGATTCCTATAGTGAACACCTCCTCATCAGGGCCCTGGGGGCCCATATTATAGATGATGTTTTTCATACCCAATTCCCACAGTACCTGTTGGAGCTCTGCATATGTTTTCCAACTACTAAGAAAATATGGGAAATCACCCTGATTAGGCCAAACTATCCTGATGGCAGCTGCCAGCCATTTCTGAGGCGTGACGGGCATTTTGCAACTGCTGCCAGAGGGAAGGGTGAGTTGTCAGGGAAGCCAGTTTACTCATCTCAGTACCCGACATAAGAATGTTTTCCACCCCTGTATCCCAGAGACATAAAAGCCATGTAGGCAGAGATTCCGATGGCCTCTGCCTACCGGATGCTCATGTCCATCAGCTCATCCTGGGTTTAGGAGTGCTCCACAACCTGGGGAGGGGGCTGCTCCTCCCCTGAGGAGCTTGCGGTTGCTGGGTGGGCCTTTAAAACAGAAGATGGTACCTCCAGCAGTGGCCTGGGTAGCAGATCTGCCAATGGCCCTGCCTCCTCCTCTTCTCCCTCAAGCTTCTCCACCATTTCTAGAGGTATTTTACACCGGGATTTCCTTTCTCTGGACTTATACCTGGCAGAAGTCAGCAGGGTTCCTCTGAACCTGAAATCTGTCATTTCTCCATTACCACACGTGCCCTCAGTCTGAACTCACCTGCAGTGGTCTGTCACCACAGGCCCTGCAGGATATCTACCCCCAAAATATATTCAGGGATGGGAGAAATGTACATAGTGTACTCCTTTGGGGGTAAATCTCTTATCCCCAATGAGATTTGGACTTTCCTCACTCTATTTCTTCATTTCCTGGGATGAAGGCACCCCTCTTTCCTCCCCCTCCCCCACGGCCTCCTGCAATGCGGCTTTTCCTGCTGCACTCCCTTGCTGCTAAGGAGTCTTCCTGGAGCATGACCTGTCTTTTCACTAACTGTCTGTCTTCTTTAATAGCATTCCACAGGTTATCGCCCAGCTCCTCCAAGCGATACTGAAGTGTGTCTCTCTCCCCCCTAAGTCCCTCCTTCTCCTCACTAAGTCTCTTGATAGTCCTCTCTTTCTCCTGTATAACATTTTCCACTATCTAGATGAAAAGAGACCCTACAATGCCAGCCACTACATGACCCCCTAAGGTCTGCCAGCAGTCTTCCAACTCATGAAGGGCTAATTCTGCAGCTTCTGGTGTTTCCACCCTTCCCCAGTTCTGGGGAAGGCCCCACCCGTCTAAGAGGTACTTTACCCTAGACCAATTCCCCACTAGGGGCTCCCAAATTGGAAGCCCCACAGCTGGGGGGATAATAACAGGTGAAGCAGCACCCTCTGCCACTGCATCCACTGGGGTCTCCCAACCATCCACAGGAGCAGCCCTCCCAAAGGATGCACACATTATGACAGATTTCAGGTTCAGAGGAACCCTGCTGACTTCTGCCAGGTATAAGTCCAGAGAAAGGAAATCCCGGTGTAAAATACCTCTAGAAACTGAAATCAGTCAAAGGGAAAAATAAAGTTTAAAACCCATTTATTGCTTACAAACTGCAGTCCAGCACCCTCTCTCTCCCCTGCTCTGGAAGAAGCAAGCAAGCAAGCAAGCTCCTCCCCTTAACCTCTCAGGTTCAGACACGCCCTTGGTTGCCCGGTAATTACTCATTGACCTGGAGATGAGCTTCTCTGCACCTTTGGGGATATGCAAATGCATTAAAGTCAGGCAAGATACTCTGGAAATGTTACAATTTTACCCGAACTCAGATTTACCCTCAGGAAACAAAATTAATTGTGTGGAGGGAGGGGGATCTTAGTGTCACACTCCCCTGTGGCTGGGCTAGGGGAGACAGGAATCAGGGCTTTTTCTCAGGAACACTCAGCAATGACGAATCTTCTGGCTTTCTTTCTAGCTGTAGCCTTTCTCCCCTGAGTTTTACTTCACCACATTGGGGAGGCATAGGAAAGTGGTTTTTCAAATCTTTCTTGTTTCAAATCTGCTGCTCCTATTAGTGATGAAGCTGCTCTTATTTTTTTGAAGTCTAGTTTGAAGAGCAGCTGTCTGCTGTAGCTCAGCAGTGAATGTTCTGTCCTTCTCCCCACAGCTGTCCCTGTCTCTTTGAATGGGTCTAGAAGCTTGCTGTTAAATAAACATAGTGGCAAGTCTTCCTGGTAGTGCCTCTGATGGCAGAAGCATCCAAGCCAAAGCACCCTCTGTGCTACTAACACAAATCTTCCCAGTAAAAGTAGCATAGAGGTGAAGAGCGTAGATCTGGCAACCAGACTGCCTGGGCTCAGAGTACAGCTCTGTCCGTAACTCTGGGCCCTGTGGCCTTGGCCAAATTATGTAACTTCTGAATCTGAGTTTCCTGATTTATAAAATGTGGGTAATAATATTTCTTAATTCATTGGCTTTTTGTGAGTATTACTGTTAGGCTGGAGGAAGGAAAAACAAGGACATGCAAACAGAACAGAGAGATGCCATAGGGGGAGAACAGACCAGACCCCAAGGTCCATGCCTTATATGGAAAGGGGACAGCTCTTCCTGAATTCCATCCTTCTGATGTGCCAACTAAGACCCAGATGTCAGCCTCCTCCCTCTTGAAAGGAAAAAAAGTTTCTAGTTGTCTATTATGTCACCTTTAGCCAATCATACCTCTCCACATCCCCTAGGATAGCTTGCCCACTCCTCCCCCTCCTAATCCCTTATAAGCCCCCACCTCCCTGACCAGGTGTGACTTCCCCGGCCTGTAGTACCCAGACCACAGAACATCACCTGGGAGTGGCTTTCAAATAAACTACCTGGCCCTTTGTTGCCTCTCTTTGCCTGCTTATTTTGGCTAAAATTTATCTTACATTTGGTGCCGACCCCGGGAAGGAGTGTGACCGTGGGGCCCTGACCAGCCACTGGTGGCTCTGCCCCCTCCTTCCCCGACCTGGGACCTCAGCCTCCTCTCCGGTACATGGACTATTTCAGGTGAGTCCTTCAGTTTCCCCGGTCTGTTTCCCTCCCTAACTCCATTTCACCTGGTCCATTAGAAATTGTACGTACGTCCAGGTGGCCCACCCTCCGCAGGCATCTGGCCCACCCCTGGCCCTGCGGTATGGGAGACATCCCTACCCCAGGCCCCAGGATGTCTGCAGGCATCCGGGATACCCGCCCCTGGCCCTGCGGTTTGGAAGATGTCCCTCACCCAGGCTCCCAGGCTGTATCCCCTGACTTGGTGTGCTTGGGATGCTGGGCGCTCCTCTCAGCAGGGTTAGTTGGGAAGTGGCGCAGACATGGGGAACCAGCCCTCAAAAGCAGAGGCTCAGACCCCATGTGGTGTCTCATTTCTAATCTGGCTACTCTATATTTGTCCGGGAAAGTTCACAAATAGAAGCTAGTCTTTCTTTGCTCTGAGGCCGGGCCTCAGTATCCCTTGGACAATCAATCTTGCTGGCCCCCTGAGGAAACTTTCAATTTTAGCCTCCTCACCACCTTGATTAATTATTGCCACTGGAGTGGAGAGTAGAGTGAAATCCCATATGTGCAGGCTTTTTAGACTTTGCACTCCTGCCCAGACCTTTATGTTGTGTTCAGTGACTCAGGTTCTCCTAGTCCGATCTCCAGTTAAAGATTGTCAGCCTCTTGCTCTGCTCAGTCCTTCTTCCCTTTCAGATCCACCAGAAGACCTCAGTCACCCACTTCCCTCAGCTCGCAATCCCCTCTCCCTCTCTCCACCATGATCTTTAAGTCCTTTGTCTTCACACGTGTAGCCGCCATCTTAAAGTCCTGCATTCTCAACCATGTCGTTGTCTTGCTCTCCTCTTACAGTGGCTGCACCACCCCCTACCCCTCTCCTTCCACCTTCACCACCCTCTTCCCCCACCAGAACATGCTCCTCCCGCCCTCTGGTTCCAGAAGCCACAGACAAGAAGCTGAAGAGAAGGAAAGGCAATTGGATATCAGTGACTCAAGTCTTTATATCAGTTTGTCTGTCTGTGTATATGTTTTTGTGTTGGGGGTGTTGCTGCCTGTAGTCGTTGTATCTCAGTTTGTATGTTTGTGTGTCTAGGTGTATAGATGAAAAATATTTTATTTAAAAACAAGCGCTTGTGAAAATTGGGCATTCCAAAACTTCCAGAAAATCTGATAAAAATGTTAAGCATTAATGCTAATTTGATTTTAGCTGAGGCAGGCATGTCCTTGTTGTTATCAGCTGCCTAAGTTTACCTAAGGTCATTTAAGTCAGTGTTATCTGCTAAGTCTTTTAAGAATAAAATGCTTAAAGGCTTGGCTTTGTCTAACATTCAGTAAAAGTTTTGTAAGTAATCTAGCATAGTTGCTAAAAATAAGTAAACAAGCCTATCAAACAAATATCTTAGTAATAATATGGTATTAATGTATAATGGTGTGTATATATATATGCAAACAGCCTGAAAATTTTTGTAGTAACCAACATTCTTAAAGTTTGCTAAGTTATATAGACATATTTTGTGCCTAATAAGAAATTGTGCTATAAAGCACATTTCCAAAAATGATAATATACATTTATAGATGTATCAATCTGAAAAATGCTAGTGTAACAGTTTACAGTAGCCTATTTTTCAGTGTTCACTGAAGGTTAAAGTAATAGTTTTAAGTTCTAATAAAAACTACTTAAAGTAGTAAGGAAAACATTTCTGCATGCTAAAAAGTATGTCTTTTGATAAAAGAAAGTAACTGTTCTAAAGTACAGCTGTTTATTTAGAAGGAGAAATCTAAATGTAAAAAGAAAGTTGTAAAAAGTTTGTAGAAGAATTTAATATGGTCATGCTATATAAAATTAAAGCAAATGAGTCTCAGTATCAGGTACACAGCAAAATTAGAATTTTGTTTTCAGTTGAAAAGACGAAGTTTTCTTAACTGTTAGTCTGCTCTTAATATTGAAAAGATTGCAGAGAGTTCTAATGGTTTTATCAAAGCAGTTTCTTATGCTTAAAGTCTCAGTGAGTTGTCAGAGTCTTTAAGAAAATGAGATCTTAATATTAAAAGGACTAAAAGCTAAACTTTGCTAACAACTGTGTAACCTTCTTTATTTGCCTTTGAAGTACTTTGTTGTCATTCTAGTTAATTGGATAAGTATTGCTTCATGGCAACCTATAATCCTATTTAAGCAAGCGCCAAAGAAACTTTCTTCTGACAACTTCCCAAAACCAAATTCAAAAAGGTACTTTTACCTCTAGTTAACTCTGATATTTTCCAGAGGGCCCCTGGAACATGTCAGAAGAACTATTTCTCATTGGAGAAAGTATTTGGCTAATTTAACTTATTTATCTGATATATAATTACCTGCTTAATTACCTAGAAAGCACTGTCAAAAAGAATAATGCTAAACTTTGTTACTAAATGTTTTGTGTTACAGAAATATCAGAATTTCCTTATGTCAACTGTCTTACACTAAGCTCTCATCAGATCTTTAACCATTGTCATTTGTAAGTCTTTTATTATTTATAGTCACTGTTTTATTACTCTTAAGCTAGTAAAGAACTAGATTTCAGCAGAACAAGTATTAGTTACATAAGATTAAGTAAACTAAAGAAGATGATTTTGTAGCTTTTTGTTTCAAATGTTGCTGATAAAGTGTTTTAAGCTTTTTCTCTTAAGCTGACAACAGTTTAGTAAATGACTGCCTTTATAAGCGGAATTGAAACTTTATCTTTCTCTCTACCTGATCCCTCCAGAATTTAAAAACTCTCAGTGACAATTTTTATATTTCATGGCAGTATGTTTATTTGCTCAAGTTCAATAAGAATCTGCTTTCCTTGTAAGAGGACCAATTAAAAACACTGGTTATATTACCAAGGCTTTGACTGGAACGTAATACCTGAGAGACATGTGTGTAAACTCAGATATGAACAGACAGCTTTAAGGAACAGGTTGACTTTATAAAGTCAACAAAGCCCCTTAGAAGAACCTACCTGGTACCTTGCTTACAGAGTTCCCAGCAGCCTTACCAGGTGAGTAAAGAAGGTCACTTCCCGGCAGGTGCAGGAACCTCAGGAATGTCTTAGGAACCTCAAGAAGAGAAGAATTAACCCAAATCTACAGGTACTGCAGGCACAACCTGATGGTAAGTCTGGCTTGGCTTTCTGGCCTCAAGAAGCCCTTAAAAGTCCAATCTGAAATTCCTTACAAAAAGTTCAAGCAAAGCATATTTAAAAGAGCCTATGTAATCAATTGCTCTTCTTGCTGCACTTATGCAAATAATCAAGCCAACTGTTAATTATTTTCTTAATCTGGCTACTTCTAATAAAAATGAGGGTAATTTTAGAGAAAAGTATTGTTTCAATAATGCAGTCTTATCTATACTAAATCCCAATACTAGTCATTGAGATGTAAACTCGATCCAGAATTCCAGTCCCCCATAATAGCCTAGCTAATGCCCCTACTGGGCCCCTTAATAACAGTTTGTGGTTTACTCTTAGTTGCCCCTTGTGTCCTCAGGTTCCTCCAACAGTGGCTAACCCAGATGACCCGGGGCCCCACCAGCCAGATGTTACATCACCGTTATGCACCTCTTCCCACTGAACCCCCTCCTTTGGCCTAATACCAGCCTCAAACCCCCACGATGCCCCTTGTCACCTGGAAGTAGCCAGATCGAGTTGTTGCTCATTATGACCAAAAGGCTGGAATGTTAGGCTGGTGGAAGGAAAAACAAGGACATGCAAACAGAACAGAGAGATGCCATGGGGGGGGGAACAGACGAGACCCCAAGGTCTGTGCCTTATATGGAAAAGGGGACAGTTCCTCCTGAATTCCATCCTTCTGATATGCCAACTAAGACCCGGATGTCAGCCTCCTCCCTCTTGAAAGGAAAAAAAGTTTCTAGTTGTCTATTATGTCACCTTTAGCCAATCATACTCTCCACATCCCCTAGGATAGCTTGCCCACTCCTCCCCCTCCTAATCCCTTATAAGCCCCCACCTCCCTGACAGGCTGTGACTTCCCTGGCCTGTAGTACCCAGACCAGCAGAACATCACCTGGGAGTGGCATTCAAATAAACTACCTGGCCCTTTGTAGCCTCTCTTTGTCTGCTTATTTCGGCTAAAATTTGAAAGGAAAGGAGCGACACACAGCAGCAATTCACCGGAGATATCCGCTTTATTAGGGAAAGGTGCTGGGTTATATAGGAAGGGGCATGGGGTGATTGTGTTGTTACTTCTATAGGGCTGGTGGCTATTGGCTAGGTGCTGGGATTGGGAGGGGGGCGAGAGGTGATTGGGCTTCAGGTGGCGCTGGCGGGAACCGAGGACCCCCCACCCCCCGAAGAGAAGCCGGAGGTTCGCTATCTTACTGGTGGGGGCCCTTCAAAATTTATCTTACAATTACATGAATTAAACTGTGAAAGAAGTCTCCCATAGTAAGAACTACATAAGTAACTGTTAATGTTAGTCTTCTTTTACTTACTGTTTCATGTCCCAGTCTAGTCATCAGCTCTGACCTCTCCCAACTGGCAATCTCTATTTATAAGGCCAGACCAGCTGTTTAATATTCTGAGTTATTTCTTTAAAAATTCATTTTTGTTTTCAGTTAGGTGTTACTAGATCTTGTACATTTCACTTAGACACACACACACAAAGCTGAAGCCTGGATAACACATTGTAATGATTTCCTTTCAGCAGCTATGGAAGTAATTAGTATGAAAAGGTTTGTGTTTGGCTTACAATAGGATCAGCATGAGAGAAGGCACTGGTGTGACATTCAAAGGAAGGGGCAGGACTTGCTGATCTATTGACTTATAAAGGCTCTGATAGACGAAGAATTCACACAGTGATAAGGAAAATACCCAACATGGCCGATAGGGCCAAAGGAGAATCTCAGCCCCGCCCCACCTTGGGACCCTTCTGGGTTCTTCAGCCCTGCTTGCCATGCGCGCCAAGAGCTACATATACAGAAGTAGAAAAGTATAATTTGCTCCCCTTGCCTGTGCTCAGGGCTCAGACCTTTGGAGATCATGCTCCTCCGCGCCCACCGGTATGAAGTAAGCCTCCCTCTCACCGTCCAAGACCTTTGAGTGCCGCTTCGGACGATCCAGTCCAGGTTCCGTGACAACGCTACTCGAGGAACCAGCTCAGGGTGACTAGGAAATTAAAGATGGGGTGCTCCATAAAAAAAAATTACCCCAATACATGCTGGCTTAAAACAACCATAAACATTTATTTTGTCACATTGTTTCTGTGGATCATGAATTCAGACAGGACACAGGAGAGAAAGCTCTCAGGAGCGAAATTGATGGTGTGGATGGAGGGGGTGCCTAGTGTCAAGGCCCTCCCTTGACAAGAAAGAGCAGGGCACTTGCCTCTGCTTGGTGGTGTCTGGGGTCTCTGCTGGAAGCATTGAAGGCTGGGAACTAAATTCATCTGAAGGCTTTTTATCCATATTTCTGACTGGACATAACCTCACTTCCATCATACCCCATTGTCAGGACAGTCAATTCTGTGCCCAGATTCAAGGGGAGGGAACACAGACCCCACCTCTGGCAGGAGGTGTAAACACACTGAATGAAGAGCCTGTGGAGAGCGGGGTGGTGCTGAGTATAGGCCGACTTTGAAAACCTCCCACAGCTGCGAACAAAAGGTAGTAAGAAGTTAAAACAATTATGGGTGGGTATTTTACTTTAGGAAAAACATGGGTTTGGCCCCTAGTAAGTTCAGTTGAAATGTTCACTTTGTATGTTGTCACTTATTTACCTTCTCTATGACCATCAACATAAAAGAAAATAGTTAACAAGGTCAGATTTGTTGTCTCCAGCTGAACATTCAAAGCTAAGTAACAGGATTCCCAAAATGTGAGGCTGATTATAGTTATCATTTATACCTTTCTCTGGGAAAAGGTAGAGGAAAGCAATGCAATATAATGTCTGTTCAGATCCTAGATCTACCACTTTGTGTGATCACGCACAAAAAGTTTACTTCTTTGTACTTCAATTACGTCCTTAGTTAAGGGGTGCATAATAATAGCATCTAATTCATGAAGTTTCAGTGAGGATTAATATAATCCTTACTAATCGTTCAGTAAAATTACTTATCTTCCTCCTCCCAAAAGAATTGCAGAACTGCCTCGTCATAAATTAAAAAGGAAATTGGATTGCATACAAGTACTTTAACGAGTTTCCTTCGTAGTGCGGTGAGTATAAGTGAGCGAAGCAAGATCAGTGACCAGAAGCGGCTCAGGTTACACATAAACCACCAGCCTCGGAAGGTCAAAGGTGATGGGAAACGGGAACCAGCAGCGAGTCAGGCGCTCGCCGGCTTGGGGACCAGCTCCCACCGCCACGTCCGGCCCCGGCCAGCTCGGCACCCGCCTGGGACTGCTCGGTGGCCCGGCGCCCGGCCCTGCCCTCCGAGGCTGCGATTGGAGGAGGACGGGGCGGCCCTCGGCGTGGGCGGGGCGCAGGGAACTGGCCGCCGGCGTCTCCGTGCAGGAAGGCCGACTCCGCGCTCGGCGACCATGGCTGCCCAGGCGGCCCTGCGGCGCGGCGCCCGCCCCCTGCTGCGCAGGCTGCTGCAGGTGAGCTGGGAGGGTGCGCGTTCCCCCCTGCGACCCTCCGGGCCTGCAGGGTAGGCCTCGGGGAAGCCGGCCGGCTCCCGGCCCTGGCCTCTGCCGCCGAGGCCCGTCCGCGCCGTGCCGGTCACTGCCGGCCCCTCGGCCCGCAGGAAGGCCCGGGATCGGTCCCTGGCCCCCTGCGGGGACGCGCCTGTCCCAGCGCCGCGGGGCTGCTTGCGAGCTTTTCCCAACACCTGGTACCGTGCGCTGCTATCCAGAGATCTGTTTTCCTGTCCTCTTTGGGTCTGCGAGGCGGAGTCACTGCGTGATGATGAAAGGATGCGCCTTCCCTGGAGCTTCGAACTCAGCAGGGAAAATAAACGTCTACTCGGAATAATACAAGAAATAGGTAGTACTCGGTAGATGAGTAAAGCTTACACACTGAGGCTGTGCAAGGCGTGTGCCTCCTCTGGCTGTTAGGTTCAGTTTGTTTTGTAAGGAACGAGTTTGCTTCTTACATCGAAGCGAGGGAGCCTGCACCTTAGATTTAGGGCCTGGCAGAACCCAAGGAGGGAGGAGGAGGATTTCAGGGTGTCGTTGATGAAGCGTGAGTTTTCCAGGTTGGTTGGGGTAATAAGCTTTGAAATTCAGTCATGTTGTAAGAGTTTGGATTTGACCCAAGTAGAGGAGACTTAATATTTTTGTTTTCTCCTAATCAGAGGTTAGGGAGGATGAGAGTGCAGAGAAAACTTGTCGGAGTGTGAAGTAACATGCTCGTGTGTTGGCCATGGGAGGTGGAGGGCAGAAGCATTGTGCAAGAGATTTGTGAAATAGTAAATGTAGAACTTGACGACTGACGCAGTGAAGATGGGCAGCTAAGGGAAAAGGAAGAACCTAGAACTAATCTTGGGTGACTGATATTAGGCAAGTGAGAAGGAGTAGGTTTCCAGGAAAGGTGAGTTCTTCAGCATATTTGTTAGTTTCATGGAAGGATTTGAGAAGTCATTACTAATCACAGAAGTGTCATTAGGTTTCATGGATTTCAACCATGGAAATGCCATTAAGTGTCATGGATTTCAACCAGCCTTGGCTAGACGAATCAGGTGAACAAGGTGCTCTTTGTAAAACATTAAAAACAGGTGCAGAACCTTCGTAATTCAGTTTTAATTGAGTTCACTATCTAACACTCATGTGCTGATGATGACAACGGAGCTGTAGGTTAATGTATATTTGTGGTACTCATTTTTTTGAACTCTAGGAATCAGTTGTATTGGTTATTTCTTGAATTAAGCTGTCATTTCCTGAATCTCAGAAATCTGTTTTAACAAGGTTTTCAATATTCAGTGTCATTCTTTGGTGTGAAACGACCTCTCACCCATTACACTCTTTCCCTTTTGCCTTCAAGTACACACAGGGCTCTGTTATGGTCAAAAACCTGTATGGCCTTTATCAGAGCTTGTTGCTGTGGATAAAGGGAAGGTGCCTTTGGCCAGGATTCTCACCTGGCCCTGGCTGGCTAGCTCACTACACACGTGTGGGCAATGCATTGTTATTGACTCTATATAAAGCGCCCTGCCCAGTGTTCTGGGTGACACGTGGCACTGTTGCAAGGCTGCAGGAGAGCAGAGGCTGGAGTGGTAGCAGTGCTGAGGACAGAGACTGGGAAGGCTGTGGGGGTAGAGAGGCCTAGAGGCAGAGACTGGCTTGCTGCATGCAGACTTGCTCTGACTGGATGGGATTCTAGTGATTGACCTGCCACCATGGGAATAAAGTTGGGTATAAACCCTTTCACCCCAAAGAATGTTTTGCTGTCAATTTCTTTGGTCACATTGACTCCATAGCAAACTTGCCCATGGCTGAAACTCCAAAGCAAGACCCCGTTTGCTCTTACATTGTATTGCCAATGGGCTTCAGCCCCGGGCAAGTTCGCAATGGATTCAATGTGACCAAAGAAATGACAGTAGAACGTTCTTGGGGTGAAAGGGTCTGTCACCCCGCTTGTTCTCCTGGTGGTAGGTGGAGCACTAGCGTCTCTGCCTCCACCCAGAGCACTGGGCTGAGCTCTCTACATAGAGCAATAATAGCTTTTTTGCTTAAAGTGTAGGCTAGCAGCAGGGCAGTTACATCATCAGGTGGTTTAAGTTCAGTGAGGATCCTGGCCAGAGGAACCCCAGCTTACCCACAGTAGCCTTCCCACAGTTCTGATCATTTTTTTCTTGCGGCCAGAGGTTCAGTCCTGCTCACCACCTCCATTTACGTGAACTTCTCTTTAAACCTCCACTTAGCTTTCTGTGCCACTCAAGTGAAGAATACCAGTGATTTTCTGTGCGTTTGCTCCTCCTTTTGACCTTTATCCTGTATGTAGTAGTAATGACCATCCCCTCCTTGAAACTCTGCTTTGATCCAAACTTATTCTTTCAGTACTCACTTTTAAACAATTTTCTACGTTGTGCCTGTTTGCTCCCAGATTCATTTCTCTCATCTCCGCTGTTTTTGTTGTGGTCAGGCTGACCTTGACAGGCGGCAGTGTCTTACGTCTGTTGGCTGGCTTCTGGCTGGGCTCAGATCCTGCTGGGAGGTCAGCGAATAGCAGGAGGGGAGAAGTAGGGATGACCTATCCCTCCGCCTCAGGTGGTGTTCATGGCCATGTGGCGCCTTCTTTGGCTCCTGCTGCTGCTGGGTGGCCCTGCCACTGACTTTTGTCCTACCAACCAAAGCTCCTGTTGCTGACCTCTGTCCTGCCTGTCTCCTGTTACTCCAAGCTCTTCCACCACCCATGTATTTAGCTCTCTGCATTAAATTCTGTTTCAAATAGAGTGATTTTTATTTTCCTGGTTGAATCCTGATGGATACACTCCTTGTGTCTGCTTTCTTCTTGAAAGGGCAAGCTCCCAGATTCTATTTTAGCCAGTTGAGACCTGGATCCTATTTCACCCAATCAGAGCTTGGTCTCACCCCTCCAGTCAGCAAGAAGTACACCCACCACCCCAAGACCTTGCCAATTGACCAAAGCCACGACTCATCACTCCCCAATTACCCCCAGGCCCAGCCAGTCAGCCAGGGCCATGGCCATCACTCCCGAAACCGCCCTGGAAACCCATAAAACCTTTGTTCTGGGGAAAACGCGCTCTCTTTCTCTGGAATCTTGCCACTGCGTTGGTGTAGATGAGAGATTGAGCTTGAGCTAGCTCGAATAAAGGCTCTTTGCTTTTGCATTGGTGTTGGCTCCTTGGTGGCCTTCTGGGATTCACGACTTTGGGCACAGCACTTCTCACCCAGTCCAGAAGAGCAGTCAGAATGGGAAGCAAGCAAGTAGTGACAGTGATCTGTTGTGGTGATGAACACAGAGAAGAATTGATGATTGAAGACACAGTCTTGCAGTCAAATGTATTGAACTTAATGGCTGACTGGCTGTGAGGTGCTGACTGAGGAGGACTTAGGAACAGGTTTGGGGGCCTGGCCTGACATGCAGGTGGATAGTAGAGGTTTGCACTGAGGAGCAGATTGGGCACTGGAAAGAAAGTGATGAGTTAATTTAGGCCTTGTGTTTGGAGTTGTCAGGCAAAAAGGTCTGGTGCATAGGAGAGGTGGCTGACATACGGGGTTGGGAATCACCAGCTGTAGGTGACAGTGGCCTCCACGGGCACCGAGGAGCTCACCTACAGCAAGCGTGGAGAGGGAGAGGGGAAGCGGGCTTCATACGGGGCCTTTGGAGACACACTGTTGGAGGACAGCAGGACAAGTGGGGCCTGTGAGGAAGAGAGAAGGGAGAGTGGTGTCACCTGGAGACCGAGGGTGGTGGCGTTCTCAGGGAGGGGGTGTAACAGCTCCCTTGGGCTGCTGGGACAAAATACCAGAGCTTGGGCAGCTTAAGACAACAGACATGATTCACGGTTCTGAAGGCTAGGAAATCTGAAATCCTGGTGTCAGCAGGACCCTGTGCCCCTTGCTGGTAGGGGAGTCCTGCCTTGCCCCTTCTTCACTCTTGGTGGTTTGCCGGCAGGCGCAGTCATTTGGCTCGTAGATAAATTATTCCAGTCCTGTCCTCTGTCTGCATGGTCTCCCTGTCTTCACTTCACCTTTCCTGTGTGCATGTCTGTCTCTGTGTTCAAGGTTTCCCTTTTTATAAGGACAGCATTCACGTTGGACCCTAATTACCTCATTTTAACTTGACTACTTCTGTAAAGACAGCATTTGCAAATAAAGTTACATGCTCAGGTACAGGGGGTTAGGACTTTCTTTTTGGGGGACACGATTCAACCCAATGCAGAGGGAGCATGAACAACATAAAAATTTAATGTGACAGTGGTTATGGAAGATTTTAACGAAGGAATTATATAAATGAACTACATAAAATGAACATATACATAAAATGGAAAGTGTTGACTGAAATTTGCCTAATTAATACTTGGAGAGCTTTATAAAGGCCTGAAGAAATGCAGATTTGGGATCACCATTTTATGTAAGGGAATTTTGCTTTCTTTATACAGACAATAATATGCATAAACACAGGGTATTTTGAGAACCGACTGCTGAACCCTCCACACCAAGATACACTGTCATATGTACATATGTACAGTATGTAAAAAACATACATGTGTATGCGACAGAGTCAGACTGCTTGGATTTGAAGCCCCAGCTCTGCCGCTGACTGGGCTTGTGGTTCTGGGCTGCTTGCTTTAGTTGTCTGAGCTATAAAATACGAGTGCTAATACCCACTGGCTGGTTCTACCTCTACCCCACACTCCAGGCGCATCTGTACCTGCCCCTCTGTCACCTCCCCAGCACCGGCCACCTGAGTTCTTGCCTGCTCTTCCTTTTTTCTATTCCAGCCCCGCAGTCTGCTCATCTGCTCTTCTGTCTGCACTTAGCACGTGCTGAGCTCATTCCTGATTCCAGGCCTTGGCTCCCCATTACCTCAAATGCTCTTTCCATGGATCTTCCCAAGGGCGACTCATCATATTCATTCCGAGGCTCCAGGGACCCAGGGAGTCCTTCTTGACCATCCTATGTAAAATAGGCCTTAACTCTCTAGCTCACTATCCATTTTGCTGGCTTCATAATGTGTTTAACCTACCTGAAATGTTTTTCAGAGTTGCTTGCAAGCATCAGACTTTGTTCAAATGTTTATTTAGCATCTCCTGCCATCATTAGGGTAGAAAGCTGATAGAATCAATCTGTTCTTGGAATTCAGTTTAGAGGGGAGACAGGCCACTGAGGGTTACAAAATTGTGTATTCTGGGAAAATCAGACTGTGCACAGGGTGCTGTGCAAGCTGAGGTGGGCGTGCCTCCCTCTGCCTGGCTTGGTCATCTGAGGGCTGCAGAGCTGGTGGTGTAGCTGAGCCAACCTGCAAAGGGGGTTGTGATAGGCAGATCAGACTTACCTGGTTGTGGTCATTCAGCACATGTTTATTATGCCCTGTGTTCAGTGTCCTGACTACTGTGATTTTATCACTTACTGAGAGGGTTATGAGCACTAGGCACTGGGCCAGGTGATGGGGATGGAGCAGTGAAAGAGAGTCCTGCTCTCAGGAAGCTGGCATTATGTTGAGAGAGAGAGAGATCATACAGAGGTGAACCCCAGGTCTGCACAGTGTGAGAGGTGTGCAGGTCTGAAGGAAATAAAAAGGTTGAAATAAAACAGAGGCCAACTTTTTTTTTTTTTTGAGAGGGCATCTCTCATATTTATTGATCAAATGGTTGTTAACTAACAACAATAAAATTCAGTATAGGGGGGTCAATGCTCAATGTACAATCATTAATCCATCTCAAGCCTAATTCTCATCAGTCTCCAATCTTCTGAACCATAACGAACAAGTTCTTACATGGTGAACGAATTCTTACATAGTGAATAAATTCTTACATGGTGAACAGTACAAGGGCATTCATCACAGAAACTTTCAGTTTTGATCACGCATTATGACCTATAAACAATCAGGTCAAATATGAATATTCGTTTGATTTTTGTACTTGATTTATATGTTATCCCACATTTCTCCCTTTATTATTATTATTTTTTTTATTTTTAATAAAATGCTGAAGTGGTAGGTAGATGCAAGATAAAGGTAGAAAACATAGTTTAGTGCTGTAAGAGGGCAAATTTAGATGATCAGATGATCAGGTGTGGGCCTATGGACTAAGTATTAATCCAGGCTAGACAAGGGCAGCAAACCATCCACGGATGCAGAAAATTTCTCTCAAAGCAGGGGGGGTGAGGTTCTGAGCCTCACCTCTGTTGATCCCCAAATTCTCACCTGATGGCCCCCCTGCAACTGTGCCTGTCTTAAGTTGTTCCTCCCTTGAGGAATCTTACCCGTCTCTGGCTAACCAGTCATCTTCCGGGGCCATACAGGGAAATGTAAAGTCGGTAAGTGACAGAGAAGCCATATTGTTTGAAAAGGTTAGCTTTTTTACTTCTTTGCAGATTTATGCCCTGTGGCTTCTATGCCCAGCACTTGTCTCGAGGTATCTTTACCACCTGGAGGAATTATGATACTCGGTAAATTCGATATGAGGCACGAATTCTATTTAAGGGTTGTAATTAGGAAGGAAGAAGAAAAGCTATAGATGTAGCATATGGAAGGAAACATGGGAGGATTGATTATTTCTTTGACATATTTTCTTGTAGAGTACCTTAAGTATGTATAGGTTTTAAACTGCTAACTAATTTGCACACACATATTAACATAATAGGAATACGGTGACATAAACAAAGCAAATCTATAATTACCATCCATCTCCAGTGAAGCCAAGAAAACCATTTAGGCACCCTAGGCATTTGTGAAAATTTGTCTATGATATGATGGATATTGTCCAACTGTACTTGAACAGTCTGAGAGAAATCAGACAAATTAAAGCAGCCCATTTCTGGGGTCTGTTCACATCCCATATGTTCTTTTAACCGTAGATAGTCTATAGTCATAAGATTTTGCAGTGCTACAACTTGCACCCCTCCCAACTCCTGGTTGAGTTCCAACAGTACAGATCCGGTCAAATTCGTTGTCTCACTGTATGCACATGCCAGCCTAGACATCTCCCTCCTCATTCCTATGGCAAGTCCAGGAGACGGTGGGCTGGATGCAGCCACAACCACAGCATCGTCCGGATCCCTGTGGAGGCTTTTTGATGATCATCCCCTGGCACAAATCCTCCAGAGAGTGCTGATGCCGGAAGCTCCTCCTCATATCATATCTTAGTTCATTTTCTGGGTAGCCAAGCTAGGCCTTGATCTTCTGCATAGAAACAAACAGACCCTTTGCCCACACTTTGACATGCCCTCTATACCACTGTGCAGAACTCATTGGAGGTCAGCACACAGTAACTGCTTTTTTTTTTTTTTTTTTTTATTAAGAGAAAGGAATATTATCAGAAAAGAGTACCTCCATAGCTGATCATCTGACACCCTTTAAGTGATCAACATTAAGGATATTTAAAGCACGCGTTGATCTTTGATTTACCAATAGTTTTATCCTGTCAAGGAGTAATCCCCCTTTTCTTTCTTTCTTTTTTTTTTTTAATTTTTAATCTACACTTACATGAAGAATACTATGTTTACTATGCTCTCCCCTATATCAGGTCCCCACTAACAACCACATTACGGTTACTGTCCATCAGCTTAGCAAAATGTTGTAGAGTCACTACTTGTCCTTTCTGTGTTGTGCAGCCCACCCTCCCCTTTCTCCCTCCCCTCCATGCATGCTAATCTTAATACCCCCCCTTCTTCCCCTCCCCTTATCCCTCCCTGCCCACCCATCCTCCCCAGTTCCTTTCCTTTTGGTACCTGTTAGTCCATTTTTGGGTTCTGTAATTCCACTGCTGTTTGGTTCCTTCAGTTTTTCCTTTGTTCCTATACTCATCAGATGAGTGAAATCATTTGGTATTTCTCTTTCTCCGCTTGGCTTATTTCACTGAGCATAATACTCTCCAGCTCCATTCATGTTGCTGCAAATGGTTGGATTTTTCCACTTCTTATGGCTGAGTAGTATTCCATTGTGTATATGTACCACATCTTCTTTATCCATTCATCTACCGATGGACATTTAGGTTGCTTCCAATTCTTGGCTATTGTAAATAGTGCAGCGATAAACATAGGGGTGCATCTGTCTTTCTCAAACTTGATTGCTGCATTCTTAGGGTAAATTCCTAGGAGTGGAATTCCTGGGTCAAATGGTAGGTCTGTTTTGAGCATTTTTCTGAACCTCCATACTGCTTTCCACAATGGTTGAACTAATTTACATTCCCACCAGCAGTGTAGGAGGGTTCCCCTTTCTCCACAGCCTTGCCAACATTTGTTGTTGTTTGTCTTTTGGATGGCAGCTATCCTTACTGGTGTGAGGTGATACCTCATTGTAGTTTTAATTTGCATTTCTCTGATAATTAACGATGTGAAGCATCTTTTCATGTGTCTGTTGGCCATCTGTATTTCTTTTTTAGAGAACTGTCTGTTCAGTTCCTCTGCCCATTTTTTAATTGGGTTATTTGTTTTTTGTTTGTTGAGGCGTGTGAGCTCTTTATATATTCTGGACGTCAAGCCTTTTCGGATCTGTCATTTTCAAATATATTCTCCCATACTGTAGGGTTCCTTTTTGTTCTATTGATGGTGTCTTTCGCTGTACAGAAGCTTTTCAGCTTAATGTAGTCCCACTTGCTCATTTTTGCTGTTGTTTTCCTTGCCCGGGGAGATATGTTCAAGAAGAGGTCACTCATGTTTATGTCTAAGAGGATTTTGCCTATGTTTTTTTCCAAGAGTTTAATGGTTTCATGACTTACATTCAGGTCTTTGATCCATTTTGAGTTTACCTTTGTATATGGGGTTAGACAATGGTCCAGTTTCATTCTCCTACATGTAGCTGTCCAGTTTTGCCAGCACCATCTGTTGAAGAGACTGTCATTTCGCCATTGTATGTCCATGGCTCCTTTATCAAATATTAATTGACCATATATGTTTGGGTTAATGTCTGGAGTCTCTAATCTGTTCCAGTGGTCCGTGGCTCTGTTCATGTGCCAGTACTAAATTGTCTTGATTACTATGGCTTTGTAGTAGAGCTTGAAGTTGGGGAGTGAGATCCCCCCTACTTTATTCTTCTTTTTCAGGATTGCTTTGGCTATTCGGTGTCTTTGGTGTTTCCATATGAATTTTTGAATTATTTGTTCCAATTCATTGAAGAATGTTACTGGTAATTTGAGAGGGATTGCATCAAATCTGTATATTGCTTTGGGCAGGATGGCCATTTTGACGATATTAATTTTTCCTAGCCATGAGCATGGGATGAGTTTCCATTTATTAGTGTCCCCTTTAATTTCTCTTAAGAGTGACTTGTAGTTTTCAGAGTATAAGTCTTTCACTTCTTTGGTTAGGTTTATTCCTAGGTATTTTATTCTTTTTGATGCAATGGTGAATGGAATTGTTTTCCTGATTTCTCTTTCTATTGATTCATTGTTAGTGTATAGGAAAGCTACAGATTTCTGTGTGTTAATTTTGTATCCTGGAACTTTGCTGTATTCTGATATCAGTTCTAGTAGTTTTGGAGTGTAGTCTTTAGGGTTTTTTATGTACAGTATCATATCATCTGCAAATAGTGACAGTTTAACTTCTTCTTTACCAATCTGGATTCCTTGTATTTCTTTGTTTTGTCTGATTGCCATGGCTAGGACCTCCAGTACTATGTTAAATAACAGTGGGGAGAGTGGGCATCCCTGTCTGGTTCCCGATCTCAGAGGAAATGCTTTCAGCTTCTCGCTGTTCAGTATAATGCTGGCTGTGGGTTTATCATATATGGCCTTTATTATGTTGAGGTACTTGCCCTCTATTCCCATTTTGCTGAGAGTTTTTATCATGAATGGATGTTGAATTTTGTCAAATGCTTTTTCAGCATCTATGGAGATGATCATGTGGTTTTTGTCTTTCTTTTTGTTGATGTGGTGGATGATGTTGATGGATTTTCGAATGTTGTACCATCCTTGCATCCCTGGGATGAATCCCACTTGGTCATGGTGTATGATCCTTTTGATATACTGTTGAATTCTGTTTGCTAATATTTTATTGAGTATTTTTGCATCTACATTCATCAGGGATATTGGTCTGTAATTTTCTTTTTTGGTGGGGTCTTTGCCTGGTTTTGGTATTAGGGTGATGTTGGCTTCATAGAATGAGTTTGGGAGTATTCCCTTTTCTTCTATTTTTTGGAACACTTTAAGGAGAATGGGTATTATGTCTTCTCTGTGTGTCTGATAAAATTCCGAGGTAAATCCGTCTGGCCCCGGGGTTTTGTTTTTGGGTAGTTTTTTGATTACCGTTTCAATTTCTTTGCTCGTAATTGGTTTGTTTAACTTTTGTGTTTCTTCCTTGGTCAGTCTTGGGAGGTTGTATTTTTCTAGGAAGTTGTCCATTTCTTCTAGGTTTTCCAGCTTGTTGGCATATAGGTTTTCATAGTAGTCTTTAATAATTCTTTGTATTTCTGTGGAGTCTGTCGTGATTTTTCCATTCTCATTTCTGATTATGTTGATTTGTGTTGATTCTGTTTTTCTCTTAATAAGTTTGGCTAGAGGCTTATCTATTTTGTTTATTTTCTCAAAGAACCAGCTCTTGGTTTTGTTGATTATTGCTATTGTTTTATTCTTCTCAATTTTGTTTCTTTCTTCTCAGATCTTTATTATGTCCCTCCTTCTGCTGACTTTAGGTCTCATTTGTTCTTCTTTTTCCAGTTTCATAATTGTGATGTTAGACTATTCATTTGGGATTGTTCTTCCTTCTTCAAGTGTGCCTGGATTGCTATATACTTTCCTCTTAAGACTGCTTTCGCTGCATCCCACAGAAGTTGGGGCTTAGTGTTGTTGTTGTCATTTGTTTTTATATATTCCTTGATCTCTATTTTGATTTGTTCATTGATCCATTGATTATTTAGTAGCATGTTGTTAAGCCTCCATATGTTTGTGAGCCTTTTTGTTTTCTTTGTAGAATTTATTTCTACTTTTATACCTTTGTGGTCTGAAAAATTGGTTGGTAGAATTTCAATATTTTGGAGTTTACTGAGGCTCTTTTTGTGGGCTAGTATGTAGTCTATTCTGGAGAATGTTCCATGTGCACTTGAGAAGAATGTATATCCTGTTGCTTTTGGATGTAGAGTTCTATAGATGTCTATTAGGTCCATCTGTTCTAGGGTGTTGTTCAGTGCCTCTGTGTCCTTACTTATTTTCTGCCCGTTGGATCTATCCTTTGGGGTGAGTGGTGTGTTGAAGTCTCCTAAAATGAATGCATTGCAGTGTATTTCCCTCTTTAGTTCTGTTAGTATTTGCTTCACATATGCTGGTGCTCTTGTATTGGATGCATATATATTTAGAATGGTTATATCCTCTTGTTGGACTGAGCCCTTTATCCTTATGTAGTGTCCTTCTTTATCTCTTGTGACTTTCTTTGTTTTGAAGTCTATTTGTCTGATATTAGTACTGCAACCCCTGCTTTCTTCTCACTGTTGTTTGCCTGAAATATGTTTTTCCATCCCTTGACTTTTAGTCTATGCTTATCTTTGGGTTTAAGGTGAGTTTCTTGTAAGCAGCATATAGATGGGTCTTGCTTTTTTATCCATTCTATTACTCTGTGTCTTTTGATTGGTGCATTCTGTCCATTTACATTTAGGGTGACTATTGAGAGATATGTACTTATTGCCATTGCTGGCTTTAGATTCGTGGTTACCAAAGGTTCAAGGTTAGCTTCTTTAGTATCTTACTGCCTAACTTAGCTTGCTTATTGAGCTGTTATATACACTGTCTGGAGATTCTTTTCTTTTCTCCCTTCTTATTCCTCCTCCTCCATTCTTCATATGTTGTGTGTTTTGTTCTGTGCTCTTTTTAGGGGTGCTCCCATCTAGAGCAGTCTCTGTAGGATGCCCTGTAGAGGTGTTTTGTGGGAAGCAAATTCCCTCAGCTCTTGCTTGTCTGGGAATTGTTTAATCCCACCATCATATTTAAATGATAGTTGTGCTGGATACAGTATCCTTGGTTCAAGGCCCTTCTGTTTCATTGCATTAAGTATATCATGCCATTCTCTTCTGGCCTGTAGGGTTTCTGTCGAGAAGTCTGATGTTAGCTTGATGGGTTTTCCTTTATAGGTGACCTTTTTCTCTCTAGCTGCCTTTAAAACTCTTTCCTTGTCCTTGATCCTTGCCATTTTAATTACTATGTGTCTTGGTGTTGTCCTCCTTGGATCCTTTCTGTTGGGGGTTCTGTGTAATTCCATGGTCTGGAGGCTGGGAGGCTATTTATCTCCATAAGGGGCCTCTGAGCTCCCTGCTGCCCAGGGGGTTAGAGTGCCCAGAGATCCCCAGATTCCCTGCCTCTGGTCTAAGTGACCTGTCCTGCCCCTTTAAGACTTCCAAAGAGCACTCTCCAAACCAAAACAACAACAGCAACAATTAGAGAGGGAACAGAAAAGAAAAAAAAAAAGTAAAAAACACTTGATTTTTTTTTTTTTGTCCCCAGGCGCCGGTCCCAGGCACCCGCTCACTGGTCCTGCTGCCCTGCCTCCCTAGCACCAGGGTCCCTGTCCCTTCAAGGCTTCCAAAAAGCACCTGCCCACTGGTCCCGCAGGGAAAAATGCGCGATATTCTTTGTCCTCAGGCGCCGGTCCCAGGCACCCGCTCACCAGTCCCGCCGCCCTGCCTCCCCAGCACCAGGGTCCCTGTCCCTTTAAGGCTTCCAAAAAGCACTCGCCAAAAAGAGAAAAAAAAAGGGGAAAAACACGCGATTTCCTCCGTCCTCAGGTACCGGTCCCAGGCACCCGCTCACCGGTCCCGCCACCCTGCCTCCCTAGGAACGGGGTCCCTGTCCCTTTAAGGCTTCCAAAAAGCACTGGCCAAAAAAAAAAAACCGCTCCAGTTTCTTTCCACCCGCCAGGATCTGGGGGGAGGGGCGTTCGGGTCCCGCCGGTCTGGGGCTTGTATCTTACCCCCTTCACAAGGCTCTGGGTTCTTGCAGGTGTGGATGTGGTCTGGATGTTGTCCTGTGTCCTGTGGGCTCTATTTTAGGAAGATTTTTCTTTGTTATATTTTCATAGCTCTATGTGTTTTTGGGAGGAGATTTCCACTGCTCTGCTCACGCCGCCATCTTGACTCCGCCCTACTCTCTTATTTCTTAAAAAATGACTTATTTTGTAATGTAGATCACATTCATATGAGGTGCTTTTGCCTTAAATAAATCAGAGGCATTTGTTAGAAGTGGATGGAGAGAAATAGCAAGTTTTACTTAAATAAAAAAACTTTTTTAAGCTATGAGAATTTTTTTGCATGTTACTCTACTCAATTTAGAACTTAGATCTGACTTAAAGCTATATTTTATAAAGCTTACACTTAAGAAAGGCTTAGAAATTTTAAGATGATAAATTCATCACAAGTTAAAAAATTTTCAGTGAACAATTAGAAGAGTATATTACAAAGTAGTAATTTTTTTCTGATTACAATACAGATAATATGGTAACTGGAAAATTTGGAAAATAAGTATAAAGAAGCAGAAATAAATCTCCATATCCTTATCACTGAGAAGTAAAAAATGATGTAGATTAATATTTCTAACATCTTTATATTACAGGAAGTAAGACATGTGGAACGAAATTATGTATCAAAACCCACTTTGAATGTAAGTATGAATTGTGCCTTAAAATCTCAGTAATTAAGAAATTTGGTCAATAAAAATGCATCTTATGATTTCCATCTATGTGGGGGTCAACTCAGGCTGATGCAGTGGTTAGGAATTCTAATTGTTGAAATACTAAGTTAAATTCCCAAATTACCATGAAAAAATTTCAACCAAGTGCTCTGCATAATTTATACTTCTTCCATTGTCTACTGCAAAACAACCTCCTAATACTGGGCAGTGTTCTTCCTTACTCTTGGGGACCCATATTATATTGTGTGCAGCCCACTGCAGAGGGCACATGGAAGATGGTAGAGAGAAAGGCATGGGGAGAGACAGAAAAACGATGGTGGAGTAGGAAGGCAAGGCAGAGACCTCCTCCCACAAACAACCAAGGAGTCAAGTGCAGCAAATACAGCTAAACTTGAAAATGACCTGAAGACTGCAGAACAAACCACCTACACTTTGGGAAGAAGACTAGACCACACAGAAGAGGGTAAAGTGGCAGAGCTACAATCAAGTGGGACCCTAGCCCTTTCCCCATCCCAGCCCACAAGTGGGAAGAAGAGGAACATTTTGGGGAGAGAATGGGCACCCAGGAACTCTGCACACTGGGCCTTGGAGGACTGCTACACAAGTCCGTGTTGCATTGGGTTCTGGTGTTTAGTGGGGCTGGACACCAGGAACAGTTGGAACACTCTCAGAGGCTGAGACTCCTGACCCTTGTGGAGGACAGGCATGTCCATTGGTCTTTCTGAGACCCAAAGCCGTGGCAGCAGTTTGAAAGACTTGCCAGCAGTGGGAGGAGTGCCAGAGGGGTGAGGGTTGGATGGAGTTCTCTCTGCAGGAGAAAGAACAGGTGGACACACCTCCCCAGCTCTCCTTCCACCCAACAGATCAGGCACTCTTGGGAGTGCCAGATATTCCATTCCTCCTTGATGGTTCAGCCCTGAGGTGTTTCACTGGGCACCAACAGTACACCAGCCCACTTGACCCAGCAGCATTAGACTATGCCACCTGGCAGGCAGAGAGAGGCTCTTGCAGCTTTCTTAGCTCCATCTCAGCCCAACAGGAGGCACCTGCAGGAGCTGGCTGTGAGAGCTGCTTTCTCTGTGTGGTTGGCCAAGCCCAGTGCTGCATGCCTTGCCACCGCCAGGGGGCATGGCTCATTGCTGCAACATGCCCTGCCACCTGGAAACTTGCTAAGCCCTGCAACTGCCCTGCCCTCAGGGCATCCCTGCCCTTGTTGTAGGGCAGAGGGTTGCTCTGCCCACAGCAATCTCAGCACAAGTCACTGCTCTGATCATGAAGCATCAGCTGAGGCACTGCCACTGAGACCACTGCAGGCAGACAGAAAGGCAGCCCTGCCCATTGCCCACCAATAGCAATTGGGGCTCCTCAGCAAAGGAGAACCAGGTACTGGACAGTGAAGAGTTTTGAGTTTCTGGGCACCACAGGATGCCTTCTCCATAAAGTGATTAAGGAAGCATAGCAGATCCATCTAATACAAAGGAAGGAACAGAATGCTGACAAAATGAAAAGGCAGAGTAATTTGTTCCAAACAAAACTACAGGATATGACACCAGAAAGAGGACTAAATTAAATGGAGATTACCAATCTTCTTGATAAAGATTTCGAAGTTAAAGTCATAAATATGCTCACTGATCTGCAGAAAAGTATTGAAGATCTCAGGGAAGACTTCAACAAAGAGATTCAGGAGCTGAAAAAGAGCCACTCACAGCTGAAGAATACAGTAACTGAAGTGAAACATGCAATGGAGGGAATGAATAATAGATTGCTTAAAGTAGAGGAGGCAGTCAATGAGATGGAAATTAGAGAACAGTAACACAAGGAAGCTGAGGAACTGAATGAAAAAGAAGTTCTAGGAATGAAAGAATAAGCTAGCTGTGTGACCAATCCAACTGAAACAATATTTGCATTACAGGGGTGCCAGGAAAAGAGATAGACAAAGGGAGAGTGTCTGAGGAAATAATTGTTGAAAACTTACCCAATCTGGGGAAGGAAATAGACACTCAGGTCATCGAAGCACAGAGAGCCCCTAACAAAAGGGACCCCAGGAAGACAACACCAAGGCATATAATAATTAAAATGAAAAAGATTAAGCATAAGGAGAGAGTATGGAAGGCAGCCAGAGAGAGAAAGAAGATTACTTATAAGGGTAACCCCATCAGGCTATCAGAAGACTTCTCAGCAGAAACCTTAGAGGCCAGAGGGAGGGGCATGAAATATTTAATGTATTGAAACAGAAGGACCTTCAAGAATCATCTACCCAGCAAGATTATCATTCAAATTTGAAGCAGAGATTAAACAATTCCCAGATAAATGGAGGCTCAGGGAATTTATAACTACTAAGCCAGACCTTCAGAATACATTAAAGGATTGCTGTAGATCAAAATGTTCTAAGGCTAAATAGTTTTCACCAGTGAAAATAAACCCACAGTAAAGGTAGTAGACCAATTACCAAGCAAGTATGAAATTAAAACAAAAGTAGTAAAACCAACTATACACAAAATCAAAGGATACATAAAAATTGTAGATTATGACATTTAATACATGAAGTGTACAGGAGAAAAAAAATTTTAGATTGTGTTTGAAATACTGTAATCATCAACTTAATACAGACATATAGTTAGGAAGCTGTCCTTGAACCTTATGGTAACCACAGATCTAAAGCCTATAATAAATATACAAAAAATTAAAAAAGAAATCCAATCACAGTGCTAAGGAAAACCACCATATAATGAGGAGAATATAAGAAAGGAACAGAGAGGAGTTATAAAAACAACTAGAAAACAATTAATAAAATGGAAATAAGTACCTACCTATCAATAATTACCTTAAATGTGAATGAACTGAATACACCAATCAAAAGACATAGACTTACAGAATGCATAAAAAAACAAGACCCACCTACAAGAAACTCATTCTATACCCAGAGACATACATAGACAAAATGAAGGGATGGTAAAAGATACTTCATGAAAATAATAGGGAGAAAAAAGCAGGAGTAGCAGTACTTATATCAGACAAAATAGACTGCAAAACAAAGAAAGTCATAAGAGACAAAGAAGGACATTGCATAATGAGAAACGGGTCAGTCCAACAAGAGGATATAATCATTATAAATATCTTTGCACCCCACATATTAAATGACAATACACAGAAAGTGCAGATTATGTCATTTAATACATAAAGTGTAAAGGCTTAATATAGACTTATATAGTCAACACCTTCATTTTAGGAGACTTTAACACATCACTCACATCAACAAACAGATTAGACAGGCAGAAAATAAATAAGGAAACAGAGGCACTGAACAACACATTAGATCAGATGGACTTAACAGATATCTACAGAATATTCCACCCCAAAACAGTAGGATACACATTTTTCTCAAGTGAACATGGAACATTCTCCAGAATAGATCACATACTAGGCCAGAAGAAGAACCTCAATAAATTAAAAAAGATTGAAATTGTATCAAGCAGCATCTTGACCATGATGGTATGAAACTAGAAATAAATTACACAAAACAAAAGCCAGAAACAAATTGAGCCTAAATAACATGCTTCTAAATAATAAATGGATCAATTAAATTAACAGCAATACAGGGAGACAAATGAAAACAAAAATTCAACAGTCCAAAATTTGAGGGATGTTGCAAAAGCTGTACTAAGAGAGAAGTACATAAACAATATAGGCCCACCTGAGGAAATAAGAACAATCCCAAATCAAGTCTAAGCTCACAGTTAAAGAAACTAGAAAAAGAAGAACAAATGAAACCAAGTTAGTAGGAGGGGGGACATAAAGACCAGAGCAGAAATAAATAAAATAGAGAATAAAATAATAGAAAAAAAATCAATGGAACCAAGAGCTGGTTCTTTGAGAAAACTAGCAAAATAGATAAAACCCTAGCCAGACTTATCAAGAAAAAAGAAAGTATGCAGATCAAGTCAGAAATGAAGAAGGAATATTCATAATGGACACCTCAGAAATAGAGTCATCTGAGAATACTACGAAAAATTATATGCCCCAAAATTGGACAACCTAGAAGAAATGGACAGCTTCCTAGAAAAATACAACATTCCAAGATCGACACAGGAAGAAACAGAAAATCTGAAGAGGACAATTACCAGCAATGAAATTGAATTAGTAATTAAAAAACTCCCCAAAAAACAAAAGGCCAGGACCAGAGGGCTTCACAGTGGATTCAATCAAACATTTAACGAAGAGCTACTACACATCCTTCTTAAAGTTTTCCAAACATTGGAAGAGGAGAAAATACTTCCAAACTCATTCTATGAGGCCAGTTTCACTATTATACCCAAACTAGGCAAAGACACCACAAAAAAATTATAGACCAGTATCCCTGATGAACATAGATGCAAAAATCCTCAACAAAGTAATTGCACACTGAATGCAAAAATACATCAAAGAATCATCCATAGTGACCAAGTGGGATTTATTCCAGGGATCCAAGGATGATAAAATATTTATAAATTAATATCATACTTCACATTAACAAAAATAAGGATAATAACCACATGATCATCTCGATAGATGCTGATGTAGCATAAGACAAAATTCAACATCCATTCATGACAAAAACTCTCAACAGAATGAATTCAGGGGATACATACCTCAACATAATAAAGGCCATATACAACAAACCCACAGTTAAAATCACTCAATGGCAAAAAGCTGAAAGCCTTCCCTCTAAGATCAGGAACAAGACAAGGATGCCCACTCTCACTGTATTTATTCAACATAGAACTGGAGGTCCTAGCCATAGAAATCAGACAACACCAAGAGATAAAAGGAATCTAAATTGGTAAGGAAGAAGTTAAACTTTCACTGTTTGCAGATGTAATGATATACATAGAAAACCCTAAAGATGCCACCATAAAACTATTAAAATTAATAACTGCATTCACCAAAGTAGCAGGATACAAAATTAATGCACAGAATTCTGTTGCATTCCTATACACTAACAATGAACTAGCAGAAAGAGAAATCAGGAAAACAATGCCATTTACAATTGCATCAGAAGAGTAAAATACCTGGGAATAACCCTATCAAAGGAGATGAAAGACCTGTACTCTGAATACTATAAAACACTCATGAGAGAAATTAAGACAATAATAAATGAAAATCTATCCTGTGCTCATGGATAGGAAGAGTTAATATTGTCAAAATGACCATCCTGCCCAAAATAATTTACAGATTCAATGCAGTCCCTATCAAAATATCAGCATCATTTTTAGAACAAATAGTTCTAAAATTCAAATGGAACCACAAAAGACCCCAAAGAGCCAAAGCAATCCTGAGAAGGAAGAATAAAGCTCAGGGGATTATGCTTCCTGACTTCAAGCTCTACTACAAAGCCACAGTAATCAAGACAATTTGGTCCTGGCACAAGAACAGACCCATAGACCAATGGAACAGAATAGAGAGCCCAGATAGAAACCCATATATATATATAGTCAATTAATATGTGATAAAGGCACCATGAATATACAACAGGGAAAGACAACCTGTTCAATAACTGCTGTTGGGAAAACTGGACAATTGCATGTAAGAGAAACTGGATTATTGTCTAACTCCATACACAAAAGTAAACATATAATGGATTGAAGGCCTGAATATAAGACATGAAACCATAAAACATTTAGGAGAAAACATAGGCAAAAATCTCTTGAACATAGGCATGAGCAGTTTTTTCCCTGGCCACATCTCCTTGCACAAGGGAAACAAAATTGAACAAGTCGGACTGTGTCAAACTAGTAAGCTTCTGTACATCACATGACCATCTCAGTAGATGCCAAAAAAGCATTTGGTTCAACTGTTGTGGAAAGCAATATGGAGGTTCCCCAAAAAACTAAAAATAGAAATACCACATGACCCAGTAATCCCACTTCTTGGAATTTACCCAAAGAAAATAAGATCCCTGATTTGAAAAGACATATGCATCCCTATGTTTACTGCTGCTTTATTTACAATAGCCAAGATATGGAAGCAACCTAAGTGTCCATCAGTAGATGAATGGATAAAGGAGATGTGGTATATATGCACAGTGGAATACTATTCAGCCACAAAAAAGAAAAGAAACCCTGTCATTTGCAACAACATGGGTGGATCTAGAGGGTATTATACTCAGTGAAATAAGCCAGGCAGAGAAAGACAAATACCATATGATTTCACTTATCTGTGGAATATAAAAACAAAGCAAAACAATGAACAAAACAGCAGTAGACTCATAGACCCTGAGAAGTAACATTGAGAAGTCACCATGGTGGAGGGGTTAGGGTAGGTGGGTGGCTATGGTAAGGGGGATAAAGAGGCGCAGAAGTTCTCAATCATGGTATAAATTGGTCATGGGGATGGTAGTCCAGCATGAAGAACATAGCCAGTGATTCTGCAATATCTTCCTATAGGTGGTAAAGGTTTAATAATATGGGTAACTTGAACCACTGTTATGTGTATTTGAAACCCACATAAGATTGTATATCAATGATACTTCAATAAAGATAAAAAAAAATTTAAAAAAGAAGTGAATTAGGCTAGGGTTTAGACAGCTTATCACCTAGTGTTTTCTGAGCTGTCCTCTCTTCATTTCTCTAGAGCCCCTAAAATGAGTAATAGCCTTCTTTCTCAAATTTAGGGAAAATTTCTCTTATTTATCTATGAGTTTAATAGGAGAATGTGGAAGATAAGTGTAAGGAAAAAATTGTTTCAATAGTGTTTTATAATATTTAAGAGGCCTTTTATCTACTTTTTCTTAAATTCCTTATTAATAGTCATATTCATTAAGAAATTAAGATGCTGGCTGTGTTCTAGTTAAGTGGTACATCCCCTACTAGGTCTTTATTCCCTTAGTAAGGAAGCCATTTGGTTAGGGTTGTTTATTATATAGTTAACAAGGGTAAAGTGGTCATTTCTTGAATTTTTATTGAGGAGTAGAATCGAAATTTAAGCCTCAGGTTTCAAACCTCCTGGGGAGAACTTGGAAGGATCTATACCTATTTTTGAGTTGGTTTGTCTTAGCTTTTCTATTAGGTCTTAAATCATGAAGCACTAGCATTGAACTGCTTCATTTTAGTGTTGTTCAAATATTGAGATTATTTTAATCCTTGAGTAATTAGTCATTTATAAAAAAGTCTGTTTCTTTGATAATACAGTAGACCTGCCTCATGGTTTCAGTCACTGTGGTTTGCAGATTATCCTCCTGGCATATGGTTAGAAGGTCAGTAGTATAGCCTAGCGCTCCATCACAATGTCTGTGTAGTTAACCTCACTTCATCTCATCAGTTAGGCATTTTATTATTTCCCGTCGTCATAAGAAAAAGGGTGACTACAGTAAAATATATTTTGATAGACCACATTCACATAACTTTTATTAGTGTACTTATGTAATCATCATTGTATTTTATTATCACTGTTAATTTCTTACAGTGCCTAATTTATAAATTGAATTTTATAATAGATATGTATGTAGACATATTTACGGTTCGGTGCTGCAGTTTCCTGCATCCACTGGGGGTCTTAGGATATATCCCTTGTGGATAAGGGGGAACTGCTATATATCTCTGAATTACCTTTAATGAAAGATGATTTGGGCAAAATATTCAAGTATAATAATCTTTACTATCTTCTGTCTTGCCAGGAAGTGGTTATAGTAAGTGCGACAAGAACACCCATTGGATCCTTTCTAGGCAGCCTTTCTTCCCTACCAGCCACTAAACTTGGTTCTATTGCAATTCAGGGAGCCATTGAGAAGGCAGGTCAGTAGTTGCTTTGATTTTTCTGTTGAGGGGGCACTGATTCCATGGAACAAATATTTATTTTCCATTTACTGTGTGTGTAGCACTGAAAAATGACTTTATGTCCACATTTCTGAATTCCCTTATAAAGAATCCTTGTACCATAGAGTTAGGAATGAAACTCAAAATTGACAAGAAAAAGAAATCATTCCTTTTATATAATGTCATGGACCTTATAGGTAATCACTAATTAGTAAATTGAATAAAATGTGGACATGCCTTTTTGATTTTTTAAAAAAGGGATTGCCAAAGAAGAAGTGAAAGAAGTGTACATGGGCAATGTTCTACAAGGAGGTGAAGGACAAGCCCCTACAAGGCAGGCAGTGCTGGGCGCAGGTACCAGGAATACATTTTTTGCTTTTATACTTAGAATGTTTGACATGGCAATGTGGAGGCTATTTCAGCTTAAATAAAATATTAAAATGTATAATGCAATCTAACATTTATAGACATATTGGCAGGAGTATTGCAGATTATAGGTTAATATGCTCAATTTATTAATTTTAATTCTACAGTAATGTTTGAAGCATTTTTCTGAAGTATGGCTTATTTGCATTGGTTTTTAGGCTTACCTATTTCTACTCCATGCACCACTGTGAACAAAGTTTGTGCCTCAGGAATGAAAGCCATTATGATGGCCTCTCAGAGTCTTATGTGCGGACATCAGGTATGAAGCACCTGTTCAATTTTATAACTACAGTAATTTGCAGTGTTAAGAGACATTAAAATCCAATTATAGTCATGCTTTAGAAGTGAGATTCTCATAAGTACAGTTGCTGTGTTTGAGATACTCAGGAGTGGATCTGGATTTGTGAATTCCCTTTGACAAAGAGGTCAAAATGATACCTTAGGTGTCCTGTGTTAAAAAGTAGTTTTTGGCCAAGATGTTTTAGTCTTTGGATGACTCTTTACTTGGAATCTTTCCCTAAGATTCTGGGTGATTTAAGACATCATAAAATTTGTATATGGGAGAATAAGAAGGATTTTCATCTGAAATGACAATAAAGGTGCTGACCCTGGGAACCAGGCCATTGTTTGAGCCCTGAATTGATGAGTATTTGGGTTCATTTGTTAAACTGTGTAGGCTTTCCACTGGCCTTGCTGATTTGATTTAGATATTGTCTTTACGTCAGTCAAGCAAGACAGGCTGCTCAGCAAACATGCCGTGGTGTTAGACTAGACCTAGACTCATGGTTTATCAGATCCCAGACTTTCTTCTTTCAGCTGAGGAGAGTGGGGTCGAGACAACCATAAACATAATTATGGGCTGAAATCAGAGAACACATGTCTTACCCTTTCTGGTGAATTCCAGCCTATCAGGGCATAAACACACCAGGCTAAAGCTCAGCGGTGAGGTCTTGACGGATTTCTTCCGTGTGCGAGAATCACAGGTGCGCGTTGCTCCGCTGCCCCTCCCTTGTTTGCTCCCGTCTGTCAGGCAAACCAAAGAGGAAAAAGTGATACCTGGGCTAATGTATCAGGTACTTTATTAGAAAAGATGTAAGCGCATGCTAAAAACTGAAATGGCATAGAAAAATATAAAATGAGTAAGAAGTCTTCTTTCTTCTCACCCCCAGTCTCTGGCTTATCTCCCACTTTCTTCATATTCTGCCACTTAAGAGCCAGGAGTGTTTTTGGCAAGTTGCTTGAACGCTGTGCCCCATTTAGTGTCTTGGAGAGCTTTCTGTGTCAGTACATAAAAGAGAATATTCTGTTGAACCAAACAGCTGTAATATATTTTATGGGTCCTTATTGAATGGACATCTAGGTTGTCTCCAGTTCTTCACTATTTTAAGTAATACTGCAGTGAGTGCCCCTATGCATGAGTTCTGTGTACTTGTAGCTACTTGAGTCAGTCCCACTGAGGCAGTAGTGCAGTGGTTAGGAACACAAGGTCTGGGGCCAAACTAATTTCAAGTCCCAGTTCTTTCTCATATCGGCTGAGGACCTACTTAGTGACATTCACTGGAGATAGGTGAGCAAAACATGAATCTCATTGTGTACAAGTCTTTCAGAAAAATTCCTAAGAGGAAAATTTGAGTCAGATTTTAAAATAATGATATTTTCAAATGCTTCCCATAAAAGCCAGTTATACACCTCACAAAGGTTGTGAGAACTTGTCTATTCACAAGATAATGCTGACATTGGGTGTTACCAAACTCATCTTAAACCAGTGGGTGAAAGGTGGTCATGAGATTATTTAGATGTTTGAAAACTGAATGACGAGATGTTTTGTCTTATTAAAGTTATTGTGGTTCCATAGGGAACACTATTTGCACTACACTGAAATGCTTTCAATTAGTAGTATTTGATTCATTTGTGCATGTGTACAATTAATCTGAGTCATAAGAAAACTTGGAATTGCCTTATTTTGAATATTTAATCTATGATTTTAGAAAACTATCCATTTTATTTTACATTGAAGAATAATTGATACCATATTTTCTGTCACTTATTCTTGCCATCATCCCTAGAAACTATTCAGTATTTCAGGATAATTGAATTAAACTTACATGAGAACTAATTGAAAATCTCTGTATTTCAAATAGTTGTTTTTTTTTTGGCATTCTGTTTGTCTTTATTGCTGATTAAAGGCTGTGAGAAATAGTTGGCCTTAATTTTAACTTACATTTACATTAATGTTTTAAACTAGCCCTTATGATGCAAATTAATATCTTTTGTTGACTTGTAATAACAGGTTAATTGATTAGTACTTATTAAACTTGAGTATATGCCAGGCACCAATAATACAAAAATAGATATGATAAGGTTTCTGGTGTCAGTGGAGCTTAGTTGAGTGAGAAAATTCAACTGTTCAAATATAGCTACATTACAGTGTAACAGTGTAACTAAGAAAAGCATTACACAGTAACTGGAGAACACAACAGAAGGAACGGAAACTTCCCAGAAAGGATAGAAATAGGTAGTCAGGGAATTCATAAGTGGCTGTAGTTTTGGTTAGTTTTAAAGGCTATTGTAAGCATTTTGCATGTTGGTGGATGGGTCAAAAAGGGCAGATGTCTGTGTGAATGAATGTGGTATCTTTGAAGAACCTTCAGCAGTTCCATATGACTTGTTTCCATATGAGGTCCAGGTCCAGGCATGAGGCTGGAAAGGGAGAGGGAAGTAAGATCGTAAAGGGCCTTATATACTATGCTGAGGAGGCCTTTAAAGAGGGAAATGATCAGACTTACATTCTAGCCAGAATGACTTAGGTGACTGTAGATGACACCTGGGTGTTAGAAAAAGCTGCATGTCAGATGACAAGTAGAAAATCATTACAGTTGTCCGGGAAGAATTGATGAAGAAGATCTCGGATATAAAAGGATTATTCCAACAAACTGAGATTATTTCTAATCTTTCAGAAGACAGTAAATTTTTAGCAGTGTGAATGAAATGAAGGGTTAGAAGAATTTCAGATAGTCTTACATGAAGGATTCCTGGCATTCTTATTTCTGATTCAAATCTTAATTATTACACATTTTAGAGCATTTCCTTTCATCAGAGCTAAGAGGGTTCTTCCTGTGTTCACTGTTAACATAGGGCACATGTAGAATGCCTGTTGGTCGTAGCTCTGTAAAATGTATGATGGGTTCACAGCTATTTGAATTGACGTTGGTCTTTGTGTTGCTGATCAGGATGTGATGGTGGCAGGTGGCATGGAGAGCATGTCTAATGTCCCCTATGTGATGAACAGAGGGGCAACACCATATGGCGGGGTGAAGCTTGAAGACTTGATCGTAAAAGATGGGCTGACTGATGTCTACAATAAAATTCATATGGTAATTACTGCGTTTTAATGGGAAAATGCCATCGAGTATATAGTACAGTTTGATTTTTAACATCTATGTATTTTAGGGACCCAACTGAAGGATGGGCTCTATAAATGCTGACTTTAGCCATTTATTTTAGGAAAATACTTTTCTGTGGTCATTGTATCAACTTGGCTCAATTGCTGAATAGATTTCCCCAAAGTGAAATAGGACATTTCTGACTTGTAATAGTGGATATCCTAACTATTTCATTATTTGCCTTTGAAAAGCAACTTCTGGGCTAATTTAAATCTTTGAAGAAGAGACATGAGTGAAAAGTTATTTAGTACAGAAATAAGTATCTGTTAGGAAACTAAATTTAACTGCTAAGTTATGCAAAGTGAACTTGTTTTTTAAATATTCTAACTTTTACCAGGGCAACTGTGCTGAGATTACTGCAAAGAAGCTGAATCTTGCACGAGATGAACAGGATGCTTATGCTATTAACTCCTACACCAGAAGTAAAGCAGCATGGGAGGCTGGAAAATTTGGAAATGAAGTTATTCCTGTCACAGTGACAGTAAAAGGTAGAGGGATAATGTTCCAAAATCTTAAATATTTTAGTAGACTTTACATGTTGCTATATTTTTTTATGTTTGAGTTTTAAATTAGAACATTTTTATCTTTGTTCATTTCGGCTGAGGACATTGACACTCCTGCACGTGGTTAATAAAGGGAAATGTTGCCACAGATAATATAATTTATTCCAATTTAATATCAAACTTCATCTCCATTGCAAATTCCACTAAGCATATCATTTTTAAATTGAGCAATGTATTAGAGCACTTCCTTATACAAGTGACAAATAAGACATTAACTTAAGTCAAAAAGGGGATTTATTAGAAGGCTATGAGGGGTCCCTCCCAGAACTGAAGGATACATAGCAGCAACTAGTCAGCTCTGGGAACTTCAGGGGATTGGAACTGGGTGTTCAATACTATTGGGATGTGCTGTTTTGGCTTTTCAGTCCTACATGCTTTTGTGTTTTATTTTCTCAGCCTTCCTAAGTTGCTACCTCCATCTATAGAGTCACATCTATAGGGCTATCAGCCAAAGAGGAAAGAAACATCTTCACCAACTCCAGCAGAATAAATCCACAGTGAAGACTCATTAACTTGGCTTATGTTGCATGTCTCCTCTAGCAGTGATTACTGTGCTCAGAGTGGTGGAACACTCCAGCCTAGGTGATAGGCCTGCCCCTGGGGTCATGGAATGGGGTCTGTGATCACAGAAGGAGGCGGAGAGAGAAGAGAATGGGATTTGGCCCAACAGAAGATTTAAATTTCATTAAGCTATCTAATAAATTCTTTAAGACACTGACAGAGATTACAGTTGGTAGATTCTAGAGTAGAATGTACTCAGGATGGTTTAAGGTATGCAGTCATACAAAGGGAGGCACAGACTGCCAGGCACCTTGTACAACAGTTTCTTACTGAGTGGCTATAATTATTGTCTTGACTGGTGTTACTTAAAAGACTTTTGTTTTAGGTAAACCGGATATAGTGGTGAAAGAAGATGAAGAATATAAACGTGTTGATTTTAGCAAAGTTCCAAAGCTGAAGACAGTTTTCCAAAAAGAAAATGGTTAGTATTAAGAAATGAAGTGTAAGAAAAAATGGAGTCAGTATAGAGTATCTAGGCTTAGAATTGCCTAAGGATTTTTAAAAAGTAATTCTAGAAAACATCTAGATGTTATTTAACATTTTCAATACATCACTCTCAATGAAATTAACAAATATTTGTCCATAGTATATTTCAAAGTGCTTAACAGAGAGATTGTAGAATGATCATACAATTCAGGTTTTCATGCGCAGTTCATCTGGAAAGTTTATTGTGATAGGCAAATCAAATTTACATGTTTTGTTTAATATCTGTAAGCTTTTTGAGGACTAATACGATAGCTTTGTTCACTGTAGTATTTCTGGTGCCTGGCACATAGCAGTTCCTCAATAAATAGTTATTGAATGTTAGCATGACTGGGATCACAGAGTTCTAAATTAATGGTATTGAAATCCTTTGAGAAAAAAGGTCAGTTCTGCTTTTAAAATTGGCTGTATACAGTTGCAGTAATAACTTGAAATTACTTTTCCCCCACTTTCTTGATTGAATTTCTCAATACCAACTATAGGAATGGATGAGTTTTCATTTTTAAGCATCATATAAAAATTTGTATTGGAAGAGTATACTTTTATAATTTTAGCAGCTGTCTTCACTGATATTTTTAAAGAACTTGACACAATTCACATGCCATCTGTTTAAATTGTACAGTTTAATGATTTTTTAGTGTTCAGTGAAATTTAATTTGACATACTTTACATACCATAAAATTGTTTAAAATGTTCAGTGATTTTTAGTATTCATTGCAATTTAATTTCAAGTGATTACAGAGAAGATTTTGACATTGATTTGAAAAAAATATAATCAATCTCTGCTTTTTTATGAATAAGCAAAGAGTTAGACCCTGGGGAAAAAAATAACAACTGGCCCTTATCTTTGAAGACCTAGTGCCATCCTGCCTGAGCTCCTGAGCTGATTTAGAATGAACTGTTACTAAAAACCAACACAAAATGTGTTCTTGTATTAGTCGTTTTATAGTTAGCTGTGTATGTTTCCTGAAGGCAGGAATTACCTACATCCATATTTGTAGTTTATGTATCTGGCAATCCAGGCGATGTATGTTAAGAATTTGTTCAGTTGAACCAAATGAGTTCAGTGTGAAGGGATGTTTGACTTCATGCTACTGGTGCTTTCAGGCACAGTAACAGCGGCCAATGCCAGCACACTGAATGATGGGGCAGCTGCTGCGGTTCTCATGACCACAGATGCGGCCAGGAGGCTCCGTGTTACACCCCTGGCAAGAATAGCAGGTAGAAAGTTTTGAACTTGTTTATTCCTAAACCTCTGAAATCTCTTCCTGAATTGAGTTTCCTTGTTAGTAATACATAATACACAATATTGAAGTTGCCTATTTCTACCTATAGATTGTAGCTTGTGACAGCACTTAGCTAATACATATTTAATATTTTCCTTATAGCTTGCTGTATATGAGTACAGTTTTAAAAATCTTTTCCTGTCCTGTGTGGTAAGTGGGAGAGTACAAGGTCCATGTTTTACCCTGGTACTATGGGGAAAGGTGACCAGGTACAATAAACAGAATGTGATATTAGCAGTCTAGAAGTATGAAATCTACATGTTCTGGCATTTATTATTAGCTGTGTAAGCCCTGGCATACCCTCAGTCTCCTTAAGCCTATTGTTTAGCTGTAAAACGTGCTTTCCTTTCTTCATAAAGCATTAAACAGGTATGATTCTGTTAGTTTAGAAAAAGCCTTGCAACTTGGTTTTATTCTTAGTTTAGACCACGGGTTTTAACCTCAGCACTGTGGACATTTGGCAGCAGTTCTTTGCTGTGGGGGCTTTTCCTTCTGCATTGCAGGGTGTTAGCAGTGTCCTTGGCCTTGACCCACTAGATACCACACAACAAGTGGCATTTTACCTGTTGTGACAACCAAAAATGTCTCTAGATAATGCTGGTGTCTCTGGGTGCACATTTCTCCTAAGCTGTGAGAATCAATGGCTTAGATGATTGCTGTAATTTTACAAAGTGTAGAATCTTAGGAAAGGAACAAATACCTTTATTTGTGTACTATGTATGTGTTGGATATAGCTTTGGGTGCTTGTAAAAAAGATTTAACAACCTGGTTTTTCTTTATGAAGCATTTGCTGATGCTGCTGTAGAGCCTATTGATTTTCCGATTGCGCCTGCGTATGCGGTGCCTAAGGTGAGAACAAAGAGAAGGACGGTGCTCCATTATGCCAGCTTCGGGTTTGCTTAATCAAATTAGCAAGTTATAGATTTTAAATGTTGTTCATTTGCCAAAGCATAGAGGTAGCTTGGTTTCCAGTCTTCCCACTTCTGAAAACAATTAGAGCAACAAGCATAACAAAACCAAAACACTAAAGGAGCAACCTACAAATTACATCTTCAGTGGAGCAGATAAATACTATATAACTGAAGTGCTTGTAAGTATGATGCTGAGCTCACACACCTGTGCGATGGCAACCATAAAATGGGAAGATGGCATGGCAGAGGAAAAAGGGAATGCTGACAGTCCTGGTCCTCTAATTCAAAGCAGATACTCACTGGTAGGAGAGGTCCCATCCTGACAGGGAACGGCTGGGAGCAGGTCTTGAGGTAAAACTGAAGTAGAGAAAAACCTACTGATGGTGGGGAAAGTCTACATCCTGCAACAACTGTCAGCCTGAGTCTCTGTGGGAAGTTGCTGAGGGGTTTTAGGAAAAGAGACAGTGACGAGGAGGTGTAGGGGTCGAGGGAGCTCCAAAGAGTCCAGCAAACGCTCCCTTTCAGAAGGAAAGCATCTCACCTGGAGAGTCAACTACTGAGAGCAGCACCCAGGTTATTAAAAATAAAAAGCAAGCAGAAATCACTGGGGAAGAAGGATAGAGGAGGATCAGAAACAACAGGGAGTAATGATATGTCCAGACGTGGCAGATCTCGGGAGGCAAAAGAAGTAGGCAGCTTCTGAAAGTAGAAGCCAGATGCTGACCCTGACTAGACTGTGAGCCAGAGAAACAGCTGTACTTCTGCACCGTGTTGTCTTGTGCTTGGGACAGAGGAAGCCGAGTGTACAGGTTGAGAAGCTGGGCCCACTGGGGGAAGAGAGGAAAGGGGAGGAATAGGATCAAGTTAGTTTTATTCTGCACAACACAAAAATTTCTAAAGAAAAAGGACCCTAGCAGTAGTTTAGGGAGATAATAGCCTAAGGATAACCAGTAGCACCAAAACACCTTCATGCGTAGCTGAGGAACTACCAGAACAAGAGATCATGACATAGAAAATTGGGAAGAGATAATTTACAGTGAATATACAATAGCTCTGAATATCTGTGCCCCAAATAATCCCATAGCAATGTTTATAAAGGAAAAACTATAGTGATGCAGCGCTAAACAGAAAACACTATAATAGTGGAGACAAATACACTGCTTTCATTTGGCAGATCCAGAATCTAGAACTAAACAATATATAATCAGTAAAGCAGACCTTCACTTAAACAGAGAGTACATATTCTTTTCAGGTCTGTGGAATAGTCAAGAAAATCGAGTTTTCTCTCTCTTCCCAGAATAGAAAATAACACAAACAAAATTTTTCCAATACAATCTGAAAAGATAAATTCAAGTCAGAAAATAAAAGGGCCTTTTTTCCTGGAAACTAAGAAACTCCACATTTAAATGTATGTGGCACCAAGGGTAATATAAACCAAAGTTGCAGAATTTTAGGAAAATAAGTTTTGACACTTATTTCAACATAATCTAAATTTTGAAAAATTTAGGTTCTTAAAGATGCAGGATTGAAAAAAGAAGATATTACAATGTGGGAAGTAAATGAAGCCTTTAGTGTGGTCGTTCTAGCAAACATTAAAATGCTGGATGTTGATCCCCAAAAAGTCAATATCAATGGAGGAGCTGTTTCTCTGGGTCATCCAATTGGGTAGGTGAAATGATGAAAAACATCTCTTTAATGGCTGTCTATATGTTTCTATCTAAATTTAAATTGTCTAAAGATAATTTGTATTCCTCTTCATTTAACAGTTTTCTTCCCACCCGTCCTTCATAAGGGAAAGTATTTCTAGGATCCAACACTGAACACAGACCTGTTACATTTTTTGCTTGAATCTAATAGTTTTATGTGGTAGAAGATAATTTTAGATTAAAGTTTATGCTTGCCCTTTTAAAAAAGCTGTAACCATTCCTGAAACAAGTCTCATGTTTAAGAGAAGTAGTTAAGCTCAGCTACAAGAATAGCCAATAAACTTTATAAGAAGTTAATTTGGGATAGAAACATTGTTTGGTTAATCATAAATCTGTAATGTATTGAAGAATCAGAATGGTTTCTTAATCCTAGGATGTCTGGAGCCAGGATTGTTATTCATTTGGCTCATGCTCTGAAGCAAGGAGAATATGGTCTTGCCAGTATTTGCAATGGAGGAGGAGGTGCGTCAGCCGTGCTGATCCAGAAGCTGTAGCCCTCTGCGCACGGCAGCAGCCTGGGCGGGCGGGACGGCCTGCAGTGAGGAGTGTGAGTGACAGCCCTGTCGGCTGGTACTCAAAGTCATGTTTCATTTTTTTACTATTTTCTGTTTTAACTCCTTTTTAAAAATAAAAGATCAAAATCTGAAACCTTTTGAAATAAATCTCTTCTGCTTTAAATTGTCATCTTTAGAACTTTAACACATTCTTATGTTATAAAGCTGTGCTATTTGAAATACCAGTGTGCAATATTCGTGACTTAAGTAGAAGCTTCCATTTTAGAGAACAAATCATAATTCATCTTATTGAGGATTGTGAAAGATCAAGTGAGTGTCATCTATAGCTAATTGACACTCAGCAGACTTTAATGTGAGAGTGGCTGTTCCGGGCAAACTAGCAGTACTACATACCATTAGTTGAGAAGACACAAAGTGTGCGCAGTGTTGCCAGAAACAGGAAAAAACCGTGTGCCCAGGTCTAGGGTGGATGTAGTTTCCTCTAACCTCAGCATTCCGGATTTAGTGGGGCTGTGGGGCTAAACAGAAAATCCCATAGTCTGGGCTCTGAATTACTGCAGCAGCACAGAGTGGGAAAGAAGGGTGAAACTGCTCAACTGAGCGGATTTATAAAGGGAAGAGACTACTCCTTCCTATATGCAACAATGCTTATTCTTAAGCAGAATAAAATTCAGCAGTTACCTTGAATTACATTTTATCCAGAAAAACCCCCACACTGTATACACATATCTCTTGGCGCATACTTCATTGTGGATCCTTATCTTGAAGAAACACAATATATGGAGAAAAAGAAATACTGTTCTTTAAAAGTCAAAGAGTACTTTAAAAAATATTTGTATAGTAATCACAGCTAACTTTCACAAGCACTGTCTTAGAGGCTTTATTTATATTAACTTCTTTAATCTTCACAAAAACCGAAGAGGGTAGGTACACATTATTGCCCCTACTATACAGATAAGGGAATCGACATAGATTGGCTAAATAAATTCCAAAGTCAAATCCAAGCAATCCTGCTCAGGGTTAAAATTCTTAACTCACTATGCTTGGCATTTTAGTGTTCTCAATAAGTATATGCCCTAACTGTAATGGGAGCTGGGTAAAATACATGAAAAAAATACCCAACCCAAAATATAGTAGAACATTTCATTGAAGATAAACAGAATTAACACAGCATCCAAAAACTTCTGAATACATCCAAAAAACTCTGACAGTTCTGGGGAAAAAATGGAGAGAGGAAAAGAAAAAAGAAATAGAACCAGTAAGTGAATGACGTTTCTTAGAAAGAAAAACAGTACTCTCAAGCAATAATGATGCTATAATAGAAGAAGAGCTCAGTTTTACTAACTGGGCAGATTTTGAAGGCCTATTTCATTAGCAAAATTAACAATCACACCAAGACTCTAGAGAGAACATAATTTCTCAAACATCTAAGTAGAAAAATGGGTAGCCTCACCTCAGTCCTTTTTATATTAAATACCAGAAAATAAGTGACCATCTTTTTAATGAGATAAAAATACTAGGGGTATGGCTCATCTGATAAGGGGTTAACATCCAAAATATATAAAGAACTCATACACATGAGCACCCAAAAAAACCCCAAATAACCCAGTTAAAAAAATGGGCAGAACTGGAATGAAGAAGGAGATATCTAAGCTGGCCTGTGCATACAGTAAAATAACAAATTTGACTGGATCTATGCTGTTGGAACCCAACCAAGAATTAGAAGTGCAAGTTGCAGCGCTCCAAAATCTTGAGACTACAGACTATCTACTGTTAAAAGAACATAGGGGATGTGAACAGTTCCCAGGAATGTGTTGTTTTAAATTGTCTGATTTTTCTCAAACTATTCAAATTTCAGTTAGACAATATCCATCATATCATAGATAAGTTTTCACAAATGTGAAACTGGTTTTCTTGGTTTCACTGGAGATGGCTGGTAATTGTAGGTCTGCTTTGGTTATGTAACTGTATTCCTATTATGTTAATGTGTATGTGCAATTTAATTAGTAATTTAAAACCTATACATGCTTAAGTTACTCTACAAGAAGATATGTCAAAGAAATAATCTTCCCATGTTTTCTTCCGTCTGCTACTTCTATAGCTTTTCTTATTCCTTCCTAATTACAACCCTTAAATAGAATTTGTGCCTCATATCGAATTTACCAAGTATCATAATTCTTCCAAGTGGTAAAGATACCTCAAGACAAATGCTGGGCATAAAACCCACAGGGCATAAATCTGCAAAGAAGTAAAAAGCTAACCTTTTCAAACAATATTGCTTCTCTCTCACTTACCAACTTTACATTTCCCTGTATTAGCCAGAGACGGGTAAGATTCCTCAAGGGAGGAACAACCTAAGACAGGCACAGTCGCAGGGAGGCCATCAGGTGATAAATTGGGGATCAACAGAGGTGAGGCTTAGAACCTCACTCCCCCTGTTTTGAGAGAAATCTTCTGCATCTGTGGATGTTTTGTTGCCCTTGTCTAGCTTGGATTAATACTTGGTCCATAGGCACACACCTGATCATCTACATTTGCTTTCTTACAGAACTAAACTGTTGTCTACCTTTATCTTGCATCTACCTACCACTTCAGCATTTTATTTAAAATAATAATAATAAGGGAGAAATGTGGGATTCACATGTAAATCAAGTATAAAAATCAAACGAATATTCATATTTGACCTGATTGTTTATAGTTCATAATGCATGATCAAAACCAAAAGTTTCTGTGATGACTGCCCTTGTACTATTCACCATGTGAGAACTTATTCACTATGTAAGAATTTGTTCACCATGTAAGAACTTGTTCGTTGTGCTTCAGAAGATCGGAGACTGATGAGAATTAGGCTTGGGGTGGATGAATGATTGTGCATTGAGTCCCTGTACAGAATTTTATTGTTGTTAGCTGTTAACAACCATTTGATCAATAAATATGAGAGATGCCCTCTCAAAAAAAAAAAATATTGTAAAAAAAAAAAATGGGCAGAGTACCTAAGCAGACATTTCTCCAAAGAAGAAATACAAATGGCCAACAGGCACAGGAAAAGATGCACCCACCACATCACTAATCATCAGGGAAATGCAAGTTAAAACCACAATGAGATACCATCTCACACTAGTTAGGATGGCCACTATTCAAAAGGCAAGAAATAACAAATGTTGGGAAGGATGTGGAGAAATGGAAACCCTCTTATACTGTTGGTAGGAATGGAAATTGGTACAACTGCTGTGGAAAGCAGTACAGAGGTTCCTCAGCAAACTAAAAATAGAAATACCATTTGATCCAGTAATTCCACTTCTAGGAATTTACTGAAGAAAATAAAATCCCTGATTCAAAAATATATATGCACCCCTATGTTTAACACTTCACTATTTGCAGTAGTCAAGATACGGAAACAACCTAAGTGTCCATAAGAAGATGAATGGATAAAGATGTATATGTATACAGTGGAATATTATTCAGCCATAAAAAGAAAAGAAATTCTGTCATTTGCAACAACATGGATGGAGCTAGAGGTTATTATGCTCAGTGACATAGCCAAGTGGAGAAAGACAAATACCATGTGATTTCACTTTTATGTGGGGTATAAAAACAATGCAAAACAATGAACACATCAGTAGACTCACACTGAGAAGTGACTCATGGTTAACAAGGAGGGGTTGGGCAAATTGGGGGGAGGGAGGATAAAAGGGCACAATAATTTGAAATCTCAATATAAGTTGGTCATGGGGACAGGAGCACAGCAGAGAGAAAATAGTCAATGATTCTGTAACATCTTTGTACCTTGATAGTAACTTCACAAGAGGGAGTGAGGATTTAATAATGTGTGTAACTGTTGAACCACTGTGTTGTACATCTGAAACCAATATAAGATTGTATATCGATGATACTTCAATAAAATTTTGTTTTAAAAAGGGAAGCATAGAGGGCGGGAGCCAAGATGGCGGCGTGAGTAGAGCAGTGGAAATCTCCTCCCAAAAACACATAGAGCTATGAAAATATAACAAAGAAAAATCTTCCTAAAATAGAGACCACAGGACACAGGACAACATCCAGACCACATCCACACCTGCAAGAACCCAGCGCCTTGTGAAGGGGGTAAGATACAAGCCCCAGCCCGGCGGGACCCGAGCGCCCCTCCCCCCGGCTCCCGGCGGGTGGAGAGAAACCGGAGCAGTTTTTTTTTTTGGCGAGCGCTTTTTGGAAGCCTTAGAGGGACGGGCCCCCGTTGCTGGGGAGGCAGGGTGGCGGGACCGGTGAGGAGGTGCCTGGGAACGGCGCCGGAGGACAAAGAATATCCCGCGTTTCTCCCTGCGAGACCTGGGGGCGGGTGCCTGAGACCGGTGCCTGAGGACGGAGGAGGTCGCGCGTTTTTCCCCTTTTTTTTTTTTCTCTTTTTGGCAAGCGCTTTTTGGAAGCCTTGAAGGGACGGGGACCCCAGTGCTAGGGAGGCACGGTGGCGGGACTGGTGAGCGGGTGGCTGGGACCGGCGCCTGAGGACAAAGAATATCCCCCGTTTTTCCCTGCGGGACCGGTGGGCGGGTGCCTGAGACCGGCACTTGAGGACAGAGGAAATCGCGCGTTTTTCCCCTTTTTTTTTTCTCTTTTCTGCGAGTGCTTTTTGGAAGCCTAAAAGGGACAGGGACCCCGGTGCTAGGGAGGCAGGGCGGCGGGACTGGTGAGCGGGTGCCTGGGACCGGCACCTGAGGACAAAGAATATCCCGCATTTTTCCCTGTGGGACCGGTGGGTGGGTGCCTGAGACCAGCACCTGAGGACGGAAGAAATCGCGCGTTTTTCCCCTTTTTTTTCTCTCTTTTTGCCAAGTGCTTTTTGGAAGCCTTGAAGGGACAGGGACCCCGGTGCTAGGGAGGCAGGGCGGCGGGACTGGTGAGCGGGTGCGTGGGACCAGTGCCTGAGGACCAAGAATATTGAGCGTTCCTTCCCTGCGGGACCAGTGGGTGGGTGCTTTTTGGAAGCCTTGAAAGGACAGGGACCCTGGTGCTAGGGAGACAGGGCAGCAGGACCAGTGCGCGGGTGCCTGGGACCGGCACCTGAGGAAAAAAAAAAAAAATCGCGTGTTTTTTCTTTTTTTTTTCCTTTCTGTTCCCTCTCTCATTGTTGCTGTTGTTGTTTTGGTTTGGAGAGTGCTTTTTGGAAATCTTAAAGGGGCAGGACAGGTCACTTAGACCAGAAGCAGGGAATCTGGGGATCTCTGGGCACTCTAACCCCCTGGGCAGCAGGGAGCACAGAGGCCCCTTACGGAGATAAATAGTCTCCTGGCTGCTCCCCCTCTAACGGGGCTCCACCATTTTGGAGGAACAGCCCCAGCCAGGCCAAGCCCACAGCAACAGTGGAGATAAACCCCAAAGCAACTGGGCAGGAAGCAGAAGCCCTGTCTGCGCACAGCTGCCCAGCACAAGCCACTAGAGGTCGCTATTCTCCCAGGAAAAGGCTACAAACCAACAAGAAGGGAAGCTCTTCCAGCGGTCACTTGTACCAGCTCTGCAGACTATCTCTATCACCATGAAAAGGCAAAACTACAGGCAGACAAAGATCACAGAGACAACACCTGAGAAGGAGACAGACCTAACTAGTCCTCCTGAAAAAGAATTCAAAATAAAAATCATGAACATGCTGACAGAGATGCAGAAAAAAATGCAAGAGCAATGGGATGAGATGCAGAGAAAAATGCAAGAGCAGTGGGATGAGATGCAGAGAAAAATGCAAGAGCAGTGGGATGAAGTCCGGAAGGAGATCACAGATGTCAGGAAAGAGATCACAGAAGTGAAACAATCCCTGGAAGGATTTATAAGCAGAATGGATAAGATGCAAGAGGCCATTGAAGGAATAGAAGCCAGAGAACAGGAACGTATAGAAGCTGACATAGAGAGAGATAAAAGGATCTCCAGGAATGAAACAACACTAAGAGAAATATGTGACCAATACAAAAGGAAAAACATTCGTATTATAGGGATACCAGAAGAGGAAGAAAGAGGAAAAGGGATAGAAAGTGTCTTTGAAGAAATAATTGCTGAAAACTTCCCCAAACTGGGGGAGGAAATAATCGAACAGACCATGGAATTATACAGAACCCCCAACAGAAAGGATCCAAGGAGGACAACACCAAGACACATAATAATTAAAATGGCAAGGATCAAGGACAAGGAAAGAGTTTTAAAGGCAGCTAGAGAGAAAAAGGTCACCTATAAAGGAAAACCAATCAGGCTAACATCAGACTTCTCAACAGAAACCCTACAGGCCAGAAGAGAATGGCATGATATACTTAATGCAATGAAACAGAAGGGCCTTGAACCAAGGATACTGTATCCAGCACGACTATCATTTAAATATGATGGTGGGATCAAACAATTCCCAGACAAGCAAAAGCTGAGGGAATTTGCTTCCCACAAACCACCTCTACAGGGCATCCTACAGGGACTGCTCTAGATGGGAGCACCCCTAAAAAGAGCACAGAACAAAACACACAACATATGAAGAAGGGAGGAGGAGGAATAAGAAGGGAGAGAAGAAAAGACTCTCCAGACAGTGTATATAACAGCTCAATAAGCGAGCTAAGTTAGGCAGTAAGATACTAAAGAAGCTAACCTTGAACCTTTGGTAACCACGAATCTAAAGCCTGCAATGGCAATAAGTACATATCTTTCAATAGTCACCCTAAATGTAAATGGACTTAATGCACCAATCAAAAGACATAGAGTAATAGAATGGATAAAAAAGCAAGACCCATCTATATGCTGCTTACAAGAAACTCACCTTAAACCCAAAGATAAGCATAGACTAAAAGTCAAGGGATGGAAAAACATATTTCAGGCAAACAACAGTGAGAAGAAAGCAGGGGTTGCAGTACTAATATCAGACAAAATAGACTTCAAAACAAAGAAAGTAACAAGAGATAAAGAAGGCCACTACATAATGATAAAGGGCTTAGTCCAACAAGAGGATATAACCATTCTAAATATATATGCACCCAATACAGGAGCACCAGCATATGTGAAGCAAATACTAACAGAACTAAAGAGGGAAATAGACTGCAATGCATTCATTGTAGGAGACTTCAACACACCACTCACCCCAAAGGATAGATCCACCGGGCAGAAAATAAGTAAAGACACACAGGCACTGAACAACACACTAGAACAGATGGACCTAATAGACATCTATAGAACTTTACATCCAAAAGCAACAGGATATACATTCTTCTCAAGTGCACATGGAACATTCTCCAGAATAGACCACATACTAGCTCACAAAAAGAGCCTCAGTAAATTCCACAATATTGAAATTCTACCAACCAATTTTTCAGACCACAAAGGTATGAAAGTAGAAATAAATTCTACAAAGAAAACAAAAAGGCTCACAAACACATGGAGGCTTAACAACATGCTACTAAATAATCAATGGATCAATGAACAAATCAAAATAGAGATCAAGGAATATATAGAAACAAATGACAACAACAACACTAAGCCCCAACTTCTGTGGGATGCAGCGAAAGCAGTCTTAAGAGGAAAGTATATAGCAATCCAGGCACACTTGAAGAAGGAAGAACAATCCCAAATGAACAGTCTAACATCACAATTATTAAAACTGGAAAAAGAAGAACAAATGAGGTCTAAAGTCAGCAGAAGGAGGGACATAATAAAGATCAGAGAAGAAATAAACAAAATTGAGAAGAATAAAACAATAGCAAAAATCAACGAAACCAAGAGCTGGTTCTTTGAGAAAATAAACAAAATAGATAAGCCTCTAGCCCAACTTATTAAGAGAAAAAGAGAGTCAACACAAATCAACATAATCAGAAATGAGAATGGAAAAATCACGACAGACTCCACAGAAATACAAAGAATTATTAAAGACTACTATGAAAACCTATATGCCAACAAGCTGGAAAACCTAGAAGAAATGGACAACTTCCTAGAAAAATACAACCTCCCAAGACTGACCAAGGAAGAAACACAAAAGTTAAACAAACCAATTACAAGCAAAGAAATTGAAACAGTAATCAAAAAACTACCCAAGAACAAAACCCCGGGGCCGGACGGATTTACCTCGGAATTTTATCAGACACACAGAGAAGACATAATACCCATTCTCCTTAAAGTGTTCCACAAAATAGAAGAAGAGGGAATACTCCCAAACTCATTCTATGAAGCCAACATCACCCTAATACCAAAACCAGGCAAAGACCCCACCAAAAAAGAAAATTACAGACCAATATCCCTGATGAACGTAGATGCAAAAATACTCAATAAAATATTAGCAAACAGAATTCAACAGTATATCAAAAGGATCATACACCATGACCAAGTGGGGTTCATCCCAGGGATGCAAGGATGGTACAACATTCGAAAATCCATCAACATCATCCACCACATCAACAAAAAGAAAGACAAAAACCACATGATCATCTCCATAGATGCTGAAAAAGCATTTGACAAAATTCAACATCCATTCATGATAAAAACTCTCAGCAAAATGGGAATAGAGGGCAAGTACCTCAACATAATAAAGGCCATATATGATAAACCCACAGCCAGCATTATACTGAACAGCGAGAAGCTGAAAGCATTTCCACTGAGATCGGGAACCAGACAGGGATGCCCACTCTCCCCACTGTTATTTAACATAGTACTGGAGGTCCTAGCCACGGCAATCAGACAAAACAAAGAAATACAAGGAATCCAGATTGGTAAAGAAGAAGTTAAACTGTCACTATTTGCAGATGATATGATACTGTACATAAAAAACCCTAAAGACTCCACTCCAAAACTACTAGAACTGATATCGGAATACAGCAAAGTTGCAGGATACAAAATCAACACACAGAAATCTGTAGCTTTCCTATACACTAACAACGAATCAATAGAAAGAGAAATCAGGAAAACAATTCCATTCACCATTGCATCAAAAAGAATAAAATACCTAGGAATAAACCTAACCAAGGAAGTGAAAGACTTATACTCTGAAAACTACAAGTCACTCTTAAGAGAAATTAAAGGGGACACTAATAAATGGAAACTCATCCCATGCTCATGGCTAGGAAGAATTAATATCGTCAAAATGGCCATCCTGCTGAAAGCAATATACAAATTTGATGCAATCCCTCTCAAATTACCAGCAACATTCTTCAATGAATTGGAACAAATAATTCAAAAATTCATATGGAAACACCAAAGACCCCGAATAGCCAAAGCAATCCTGAAAAAGAAGAATAAAGTAGGGGGGATCTCACTCCCCAACTTCAAGCTCTACTACAAAGCCATAGTAATCAAGACAATTTGGTACTGGCACAAGAACAGAGCCACAGACCAGTGGAACAGATTAGAGACCCCAGAAATTAACCCAAACATATATGGTCAATTAATATTTGATAAAGGAGCCATGGACATACAATGGCAAAATGACAGTCTCTTCAACAGATGGTGCTGGCAAAACTGGACAGCTACATGTAGGAGAATGAAACTGGACCATTGTCTAACCCCATATACAAAGGTAAACTCAAAATGGATCAAAGACCTGAATGTAAGTCATGAAACCATTAAACTCTTGGAAAAAAACATAGGCAAAAACCTCTTAGACATAAACATGAGTGATCTCTTCTTGAACATATCTCCCCGGGCAAGGAAAACAACAGCAAAAATGAGCAAGTGGGACTACATTAAGCTGAAAAGCTTCTGTACAGCGAAAGACACCATCAATAGAACAAAAAGGAACCCTACAGTATGGGAGAATATATTTGAAAATGACAGATCTGATAAAGGCTTGACGTCCAGAATATATAAAGAGCTCACACGCCTCAACAAACAAAAAACAAATAACCCAATTAAAAAATGGGCAGAGGAACTGAACAGACAGTTCTCCAAAAAAGAAATACAGATGGCCAAGAGACACATGAAAAGATGCTCCACATCGCTAATTATCAGAGAAATGCAAATTAAAACTACAATGAGGTATCACCTCACACCAGTAAGGATAGCTGCCATCCAAAAGACAAACAACAACAAATGTTGGCGAGGCTGTGGAGAAAGGGGAACCCTCCTACACTGCTGGTGGGAATGTAAATTAGTTCAACCATTGTGGAAAGCAGTATGGAGGTGCATCAAAATGCTCAAAACAGACCTACCATTTGACCCAGGAATTCCACTCCTAGGAATTTACCCTAAGAACGCAGCAATCAAGTTTGAGAAAGACAGATGCACTCCTATGTTTATCGCAGCACTATTTACAATAGCCAAGAATTGGAAGCAACCTAAATGTCCATCTGTAGATGAATGGATAAAGATGTGGTACATATACACAATGGAATACTACTCAGCCATAAGAAGTGGAAAAATCCAACCATTTGCAGCAACATGGATGGAGCTGGAGAGTATTATGCTCAGTGAAATAAGCCAAGCGGAGAAAGAGAAATACCAAATGATTTCACTCATCTGAGGAGTATAGGAACAAAGGAAAAACTGAAGGAACAAAACAGCAGCAGAACTACAGAACCCAAAAATGGACTAACAGGTACCAAAGGGAAAGGAACTGGGGAGGATGGGTGGGCAGGGAGGGATAAGGGGGGGAAGAAGAAGGGGGGTATTAAGATTAGCATGCATGGGGGAGAGGGAGAAAGGGGAGGGTGGGCTGCACAACACAGAGAGGACAAGTAGTGACTCTACAACATTTTGCTAAGCTGATGGACAGTAACCGTAATGTGGTTGTTAGGGGGGACCTGATATAGGGGAGAGCATAGTAAACATAGTATTCTTCAGGTAAGTGTAGATTAAAAATTTAAAAAAAAAAAAAGAAAGAAAGAAAGAAAAGGGGGATTACTCCTTGATAGGATAAAACTATTGGTAAATCAAAGATCAACGCATGCTTTAAATATCCTTAATGTTGATCACTTAAAGGGTGTCAGATGATCAGCTATGGAGGTACTCTTTTCTGATAATATTCCTTTCTCTTAATTAAAAAAAAAAAAAAAAAGCAGTTACTGTGTGCTGACCTCCAATGAGTTCTGCACAGTGGTATAGAGGGCATGTCAAAGTGTGGGCAAAGGGTCTGTTTGTTTCTACGCAGAAGATCAAGGCCTAGCTTGGATACCCAGAAAATGAACTAAGATACGATATGAGGAGGAGCTTCCGGCATCAGCACTCTCTGGAGGACTCGTGCCGGGGGATGATCATCAAAAAGCCTCCACAGGGATCCGGACGATGCTGCAGTTGTGGCTGCATCCAGCCCACCATCTCCTGGACTTGCCATAAGAAGGAGGAGGGAGATGTCTAGGCTGGCATGTGCATACAGTGAGACAACGAATTTGACTGGATCTGTACTGTTGGAACTCAACCAGGAGTTGGGAGGGGTGCAAGTTGTAGCACCCCAAAATCTCATGACTATAGACTATCTATGGTTAAAAGAACATATGGGATGTGAACAGATCCCAGAAATGGGCTGCTTTAATTTGTCTGATGGTTCAAGTACAGTTGGAAAATATCCATCATATCATAGATAAATTTTCACAAATGCCTAGGGTGCCTAAATGGTTTTCTTGGCTTCACTGGAGATGGCTGGTAATTATAGATTTGCTTTGTTTATGTCACCGTATTCCTATTATGTCAATATGTGTGTGCAAATTAGTTAGTAGTTTAAAACCTATACATACTTAAGGTACTATACAAGAAGATATGTCAAAGAAATAATCAATCCTCCCAAGTTTCCTTCATATGCTACATCTATAGCTTTTCTTCTTCCTTCCTAATTACAAACTTTAAATAGAATTCGTGCCTCATATCGAATTTACCGAGTATCATAATTCCTCCAGGTGGTAAAGATACCTCGAGACAAGTGCTGGGCATAGAAGCCACAGGGCATAAATCTGCAAAGAAGTAAAAAGCTAACCTTTGCAAACAATATGGCTTCTCTCTCACTTACCAACTTTACATTTCCCTGTATGGCCCCGGAAGATGACTGGTTAGCCAGAGACGGGTAAGATTCCTCAAGGGAGGAACAACCTAAGACAGGCACAGTCGCAGGGGGGCCATCAGGTGAGAATTTGGGGATCAACAGAGGTGAGGCTCAGAACCTCATCCCCCCTGCTTTGAGAGAAATCTTCTGCATCCGTGGATGTCTTGCTGCCCTTGTCTAGCCTGGATTAATACTTAGTCCATAGGCACACACCTGATCATCTGATCATCTACATTTGCCTTCTTACAGCACTAAACTATGTTTTCTACCTTTATCTTGCATCTACCTACCACTTCAGCATTTTATTAAAAATAAAAATAATAATAATAATAGGAGAAATGT